>NC_037338.1:69950026-74950026 GCF_002263795.3 Bos taurus | reverse complement strand
ATCTCAATCATCTCTCTGCTATTTATCAGATACCACACTCAAGCCATGTCTCAAATTTTGTTCCTCTTAATTTAGCCAAGAAAGGCAAAATTTTTCAAAAGGACCATATACTAAAAGTAGTAAGGTTTGAAAAGTAAAAGTCCCCAAATGTAAAATGTATGGAAATATAGATGTTCACCTCTCGTCTAAGGTGACTATGGTTAGAATTGGTGCCGTTTGACTCTTGTAGCCTGGCCTACTGCTTCTAGGCCTAGGTGCTACTGCCCTTCAGTTTTCTTCTCTACACCTTGTGTCCCGAGTCTCTGGAGCGTAGCTTCTTTTAGGAGTGGATTGGAGAAGTTGCAGCCCATTTCCTCATCTCCCAGTTAGAAATCAACATGGAAATGGTTTGCTAGTCTGAGTCTCCAGTCAATCTTTCTATCATTCTTCTTTTCTGTTTCCTCACTCCTACTCCTAAAGGATAAGGGAGCTCCTTTTTTTTCTTTTTTAACTCACTCATGATAAATGTATAAAAACTTAAATTTGTGGTTTCATTCCTTTTATTTGTCATGTTTTAATACCCTCTCATGTGTTTGCTTGCTTCCTCAAATTTTAACAAGCACCTATTCTGAACCATGCGGTATTTGACAGGCTGAAGACTAAAGGTAAAAAACAGATAAATCTCTGATCTCAAGGAGCTTACATTTTGATGAAAGATGGACAATAAATAAGCAAATATATGATATCACTGAGCTAGTAATAAGTGCAGTGAGGAAAATAAAACAGGAAGTTGCTGGAGAACTACCCAACACAACAGGTTTTAATGGACAGTGAGGAAAAATACAAGTTACTTTGTAATCATACCTTACACACCCTCCTTATGTATTGTAATAGTTTTGGGTATCTCGATACAATCAGCTCCAAACAAGATTATTCTTTACTTTTGCACTTCTGCCCCTCTTCCTGTCAGGTTTCTCTTAGTTCAGTGAATAGGGCCATAATCCAAGAAGGAGCCCCAGGATAAAAGTCTAGGAGTCATTTTTTATTTCTCGCTTTCCCTCAGTTCCCATGTCTTCTAGCTTATGTCTGTTAGTGTGTTCAGTTCTCAGTTCCTCAGTCCTGCCACTGGTTCAAGCCACTGTGGTCTTACCTGGCCTCTTGCACTAGCCTCCTGACTGGTCTTCCTTCTTCTGCTCTTGCCTCTGTATAATGAGTTCTCATGCAGCACCATAGTCTTTTAGAAATGTTTATTATACCAAAATTCTCCCCTACCCCAAACCAGGAATCCTAATGGCTTGCCTCACACTTTGGATTTTATCCTAACTCCTTAATGGGTCCTCTAACCCCTGTACAGCTGGGCACCTGCCTCTTCTCCACCCTTATCACCTGCCTTTTTTCCACACTCACTGTGTTCCTTTTCTTGTTTTGTGGCACACCTTATCAGGCTTTTGCTTCTGCCATTCTATCTGCCTGGAACACTCCTTCCCTGGATCTCTCCATGCCTCACTCACTCAGATCCCTGCACCAATATCATCTCTCTCAAGAACTCTACTTAAAATTCCTCCCTCATCCATTTCTCTACCCTCCCTATCCCCTTTACCTGTGGAGAGGTAGAATCCAGGACTCAACTGGAGGTCAGGACAATCTGTCATTGTAAGAGGAAGGAAGGACACAGAATGCATGGATATAGATGAAGACACCTTGGTGAATTTTGTGAATGAAGACTGTTTACTTCTGTTTACTTCATTTTCTCAATGAAATCGGAAGGTCATTCATGAACTGACAGTGAAGATGGAGGACAAAGATTTAGAGGTTTGAAAGGAGAAGGGACGAAAGGAACCTAGTATTTTATAAATCACAATAATCCTAGTGTAAATGAGCACTCCAGACATACTGACATCCGAAAGCAGGACCCTCAGATCATATCCCACATCAGTAAACTATCACACCTATAATAGGGTTGGCTCTGTACTGGAATCTCTGTATGTTTTTGAATCCAGATGGAGTGAGGAGAGGCTGAGTCAGGAGGCTTAGAGGGGACCCTGCCTCCAGGCCACTTAGCTCCAACAGGAGGACTAGGCTTCAGGGAGATCAGCGCAGCTAAGCAGAGGAATTCCTTCTGCTCTGGGAAGCCCCTCATCCCAATATCAGTCGCACTTAACTCTTCTCTTCTGTCACTTTCAAAAGGTTTTAGCAACCAAGGAGTACACACCCTGGTCCTTGACTGGTCAAAGAGGACACAAAAGAAGGCTGCTTCAAAGGAAGCCATCTGTTGCAGGAAGCGCTCAGATTGAGGACCAAGGAAAGCACTCAAGAAATGTTCTCTAAGAAAAGCATCTGCAGTGAACTTTGTCTTTGAGTCCAATTGTCTGTATGATAATTAAGAAATGACCGTACTATATATTGACAGTTATTGCAAATGTATTTCCCACAGGAGTTAAATGTTGCCTCAGAGATACAATAAAAATACTAACTGTTGCCTTACTTAGCACCCACCTCAATTCACTTGCTCTTTCCTTAAATTGTCAGGCACCCTGAAAATCCATACCCACATAGTCTCCCTATGTTTTCCCAACAGTCTTTAGAAAATTAAAAAACTCCTTTTGATTACCCACTAGCTGATTCTGGGTCTGCATGTCTGCCTCTGGCTCATGTTGAGTTTGACTCCTGCTCCCAGGAGCTCTGGAGAAGGAAATGGCGACCCACTCCAGTATTCTTGCCTGGAGAATCCCATGGACGGAGGAGCCTGGGGGGCTACAATCCAAAGGGTGGCAAAGAGTCGGACACGACTGAGCGACTTCACTCACTCACCCAGGAGCTCAGTAGGCGGGATCTGGAGCGCAGGAGAAGACAATTAGGTTTTCCTTGGGCAAAAGGGGCGCTGAAAACCTATCCTCGCGCTTCTACTTGTAGCCCTAGATCATACAGGTAAATGGTACATTCTCTTTAGTAAACTTTACATGACCTACATTTTTTGTTTAAAAAAAAAAGAAAGAAAACCTAGGGTGGACGGTTGAAAGGATTGGACGGTTGAAGGCCGGCTGGAGCGGAGGGGCTGGGGCGGCACGAGGCTGAGGATGTGGGGGGCCCGAGCTCCCCTCTTTGCTGACTTCCGGGTGGATAAGAGGCGTAGGCGGATTGAAGGAAGAGGGGTTGGGGTCTAAACAGGGGGCTTTAGCTTGTTTTTAGAAGGCGCTCCCTTTCCCCCTCCCAGAACGGTCAGTCCCCTGTGCCATTTCCGGATGGCCCTACGCTCGAGGTGGGGGGCAGGGAGCGGCCAGGCCCGCGACCACTCCAGCAGCCCCTCCGCGGCGTGGCCCAGGCGGACCCTGAGGCGTTGCCTGGCTGGGTCCGCAAGGCCGCAGGTCAGGGAGCCTAACTAGTCACCCACTTTGTGAAACAGGTTTAGGGGCGCTGGAGGATTTTTTTGTTTTACTTAACCGAGACTATGAAGTGTTTAACCGCTCTCTGAGCTCAAAGACCTACACTTTTTCAACTGGACTCGCCTATCTCCTCAATTTACTCTTTCTCCCCTCAGGGATTGTATTATATATATGGCTGCCACAAAAATGTCCAACTGTGGTAAACATTTTGGGCCTGAACAATTAGAAAAGTGGCCAGAACTCGAGTCAGTCACGTTGATGGAGGTAAAATTATATGGTATTTAGGGGCCCGTCTTTTGGTGATGGGGCATAAATCCCTTGAAATTAAGATCTATTGTGTCTTAATCACAGTTGTTTTCCCCAGAACTAGAACAGCGCCTGGCACAGACTTGGTGCTTAAGAAATTCATCCAGTGGGAAAGGCAGGGGGCGGGGGTCACATTTGGCCCAGGGTGGTCGTCCTGTTTCCCGTGGTCAGGAAGGGTGAGGACGGCCACAGGGCAGCAGTGGGTAATCACAGGGGTCCTGGAGCTGCCCTGCAGGAGAGCAGGGGAGGCCCGGCCTGCGCTTGCAGTTACTTCATGATACTTCAGGATCTGGTAAAGCAATGATTTTCTCATAAAGTTTCATTATCTTATAGAGAAGTTCTTGGATATTTCCCCTGTTTTTCCCCTTTTACTGTGGTGGCAGTAAGAGTGGTGAGATTGTGTGCGTGCGTGCATGCATGCGTGTACATGCACAGAAAAATACAGATTTCAAAAGTGCTGCTAGAAATCATTAACATCCTCCTTATATTTTCTTACAAAATCACCAAGAGGGAGCTGTTAAAACAAAAAGAATTTCCTTTAAAAAAAAAAGTTGGTTTGAAAATCTGCATATAACCAGTAGTATGTATAACATTTGCTAATAGTGTTAATAGGATGGCTAAAAAATTGATTTCCCAAGATGATTGTTAGTGTATGTTTCTACTTCAGATAAATAGATTGATTATTCTAAATTTGTATTGTTGTATTAGGGGAAAACATTTAATTGTTTTACATGATTTTTCAATTATCATGTTAAAATAAGTTTAAGAAGGGTTTATTTTAAAGCAAGAGTCTGTTCATATTATCAGGAGAGTTTTATTTTGGAGAGGACCCTAGTAGCTATCTGAATATCATTTTAGATTTCATGCAAAGCTGTTATATCTACAAGTAAAAATACAACTGTCCCTTTCAAGATTTCTGTTATTCACAGAGTTAGTATTTGAGTGTGGGATTTAGTTCATTCTGATGCACTCACTGTGACAGAACTGAAAGAAAAGCCAGAGATTGAATAACATAGTTTTAAGAATCTATCACTTTTCAGTAGATAATTCTTTTAGGTAACAGCACTTCTCTTGCAGATACTTAATTTTTATTGCTTTTCCATTTGTTCCTACTTACTTCTGTAAGAGTAAAGACTGGAAGATCAGTTCATAGTGATCCAAATGAAAAGCCCTAGAGTAAGGATTTAAGTGCATCAGCTTTACCCAAACTCATAATGGAAACAGCTAGTCCCTAAATGTAAAACCATCTTGGTTCTTAGCCAGGAGTTCCCAACTAACTGGCTCTGGTCCAGTCAAACTAAGTCAAACTTCTGCAGTTTTGACTTATAAGGAGGTTTTAACTTATAAAGAGACCTAGCAGAAGTCAGGGAACTTCAAGGGCTTTTAAAACATACCCACAGACTGCCTGTAAAGAGGCTTCATTTTATTGTTGTTCAGTCACTAAGTTGTGTCTTACTCTTTGTGACCCCTTGGACTGCAGCACACCAGGCTTCCCTGTCCTTCACTGTCTCCTGGAGTTTGCCCAAACTCATGTCCTTTGAGTTGGTGATGCCATCCAACTATCTCAACTTATGTCGCCCTCTTCTCCTGCTCTCAGTTTTTCCCAGCATCAAGGTCTTTCCCAGTGAGTTGGCTCTTCGCATCAGGTGGCCACAGTATTGGAGCTTCAGCTTCAGCATCAATCCTTCCAGTGAATATTCTGGGTTGATTTCCTTTAGGATTCACTGGTTTGATCTCCTTGCAGTCCAAGGGAATCTCAAGAGTCTTCTCCAGCACCACAATTCAAAAGCATCAATTCTTTGGCACTCAGCCTTCTGTATGGTCCAACTCTCAAATCCATACATGACTACTGGAAAAACCATAGCTTTGACTATACAGACCTTTGTCAGCAAAGTGGTATCTCTGCTTTTTAATACACTTTCTTGGTACTTTAAAAATCATGGTGTGATGTAAGAGATTTGTTTCAAAATAATCTAGTAGCGGGCAAGGGAGTGAGTAGGGATTTAGATGAAATAAGATTGACTGAATTGATCATTCTTGGACCTGGGTGATGGCTTCATGGAGAATTGTGTTTGAACATTTCCATAATAAGTTACAAAATATGTTTTGAGGTACAGATGTTAGATTCACACTTAAATTATTGGTAAAATACATTGAGTTTTGTCACAGGCTTGTTTATTCAGGATCTACATCTTAATATTTAATTCTATAATTTTAGGCATTAGCCAGAGAAGACATTGATGAAGCTGTATATGCAATATTATTTAGAGAAAATTGTATTGCAAAGGTAAGAATTGGCTACAGAGTGGATTCTAAGTGTGTTCTAGATAAGCAAGAGTGATATAGAGCAGTGTGGCCAAGAGGATGTTACCATGTCAGAGAGAGTCATTTTTTCTGGGAGAATGAGCCTCCCTTGAATCACCCATTGATACTACATAGATCTGAGCTGGTGCTTTCTCCTTGCAGGATCACTAAGAGGTCAGGTTTCCCAGATTTATCCTTAAGGGATCTGAGAGATTATTCTAACTACTCCCCTGGTACTGAATAGAAATTTTTGCCTAGAACTTACCTCACTCTCTTATGTTCCCACATCACAGTGGGGAGCTATAAAGCCACGAGAAATGAATTAGTATTTAAGGGTAATGACGAATCAGTACTGATCATCACTATGGAATTAACAAATTTAAGGAGGTTTTCATCTCAGTGAGAGGTATACAATACCTGAACGTTTGTACTGTGACATAGTGTATAAAGGAGGTTCACATATATATTCTCATATGAGCCTCAAAAGACGAAGGTGGGTTTACCCTCAGAGAGAAAGAGAGGTGTTGAATCAAGTCTGGTGCTCTTATTCCTCTACCACTTTTATCACAGACTTTACTGATGATAAAGGCTGGAGATGAGGAATGGTGACCAGGGAATGCTTTGAATCCTGAAAAGCACAGTTTCCTGAGTTAGGAAGGGTTTGGATGTGGTTTGGTCTGGAGGCACTGTTGTGGTGTAAACTGTCCATGGGTTCTGCATGCTCTATGCTCTCAGGTTCTCTTTCTGAACTTTAGTCTGTTCTTTGATTATCTTATTCTGTGACTTTGCAGCCTGAATGTGCTGAGAGTTTAGGAGTGAGAACAAGTATCCCCCCCAACTTATTCAGATTAAAATAAATGTAAAACCTCTTAGTAACTTGTTTTCTTTCCTTGTTTGTATCACTTCATTAGAGACTGGATACGTATTTTCAGCATCTGGATGCCTTTAAGGAAAGAAAAAAAGAGCTGTTGCATAAAAAATGGACTGAAAATGTCGCAAAGCCTCTTCAGCAAAGAATTATGGAAAAAGTAATTTCATATAAAGCGTTGGAGAAAACAAAACAAGAGAATTTTGAATATTTTTTAAAGCACACAAATAAAACGGTACTGAGAGACTTTTTTAGTGAAATATTATTTGAAAATTTGGGCTGATATTTTCATTGATTATGCAGATTCTCAAATTTGTTTTTGTATCTAAGATGAATTCATGGAACTGTAAAACAGCCTACTGCATTTTTAAATCCAAAGTTTAAGGTAGAGGGAACAGAAGTGTTTATTTGGAACTAGATTTATCAGGCATGCTTTTTGGTGATTGTTAATAATGTAACGGGCTTAAGCCGTAAGAACATTTATTGGTTACTCAATAAGAAACAGAGGGGTTTGTGGTCTCATGGTGCGTTCTGGAAGTCTAAGAATGTCATTAATAACCCAGTTTTGTTTTGTTTTTTTCCTGTTCTGATATCCTGAGTATTTTCAGTCTATGCCCATCATCCTCACATTTGTAAGCACATTTGGTTTCTTATAGCTCTGGGTATTAGGCAGGAAGAAAGGGTGAGAAATGATGTCTGAGGGCCCATTTCTTATATCTCATCCTTTGATCAGGAAGCAAAAAGTCTTCAGAAGCTCCTAGCAGATTTCCCCTTAGGGGTCATTGTCCATAAACCAGGTCACATCAGAAGTCCTAGTTAAAAGCAGAGCTGGGCAGGTGTGTGTGGCTTTCCAGTCTCTTCAGTACGTTGTGGGTGAAGGAGAGGGGACTTCTCCACAGCTATTGAGTTAGCAACCATTAGGTGAAGGGACCTCCAGTTTCTATCCTCTGTTTCTCAGTTTTATTAAATGAGAACAAATTTTGGCTTCTTCTATGGAAGATTTTTCTCTCTTTAACTTTGAAATCAGGACTCTCTTTTGAAATTGAGGCCCACCTAAATTTCCACATATTCAGCAGAGATCTAGAGTAATGTGACTGGAATACTATAGATGTAAGTATATTTAATGAGCAAAATTTCTGGATGTGTACACTAAATACATCTTCCTAAGCACCCTAATGGAGAAGGCAATGGCACCCCACTCCAGTACTCTTGCCTGGAAAATCTCATGGACGGAGGAGCCTGGTAGGCTACAGTCCATGGGGTCACTAAGAGTCGGACACAACTAAGCGACTTCACTTTCACTTTTCACTTTCATGCATTGGAGAAGGAAATGGCAACCCACTCCAGTGTTATTGCCTGGAGAATACCAGGGACAGGGGAGCCTGGTGGGCTGCCGTCTATGGGGTCGCGCAGAGTCGGACAAGACTGAAGCAACTTAGCAGCAGCAGCAGCAAGCACCCTAAGAGGCAGAGCTCAAGGGTAAATCCAGGTCACTTTGAAACAAAGTGCAAAGTCTTACAAGTATGTGCAAAAATGTGATTGCACAAGCATACAATGAGAAAGCCATGCCTTAGAAAAACCATGTGTTGAAGTCAAGTGATTTAAAATGACAGTAAATTCAATGTGAGTCAGCCATGTGAGCTGGCTTCCAAGAAATCATCCAAGCTTTTAGGCAGTATTGAGAGGCAGTGCTCTGAGTGGGAAATGTTGGGTCCAGCCTGTCCACCCACGGACAGTCACCAGTTACAGAACCCTTAGAAAAGGGTACAGGCTTGACAACACTTCACAGGAGGAAAAGTGGAAAAAAATACATAGCGAGTTTAGCCTAGGGAAGAGATGACATGAGGGGAAATGAAATCTTTTAAGTATGTATTGTAAAAGGCTGACGCGGATGAAGACTAGATGTATTTTGTGTTGCTTCATGGGGAGAACTGGCAGTGACAAGGCAGACTTCAGCTCTGTTCTAAGGACAAGCTTCCTAGTGGTTAGAATGACCAAGAGAGTATCTGCCTAATGGAGCAGAGCTGTGCTGTGCTTAGTTGCTCAGTTGTGTCTGACTCTTTGCGACCCTGTGGACTGTAGCCCACCAGGCCCTTCTGTCCATGGGGATTCTCCAGGCATGAATACTGGAGTGGGTTGCCATGCCCTCTCCAAGGGATCTTTCCAACCCAGAGATCAAACCCAGGGTCTCCTGCATTGCAGGCGGATTCTTGACCATCTAAACCACCAGGGAAGCCCAAGAGTACTGGAGTGGGTAGTCTGTTCCTTCTCCAGGGGATCTTCCTGTAATCGAACCAGGATGTCCTGCATTGTAGGTGGATTCTTTACCAGCTGAGCTACCAGGGAAGCCCTCATGAAGCAGAGAAGTTCCTCAAATAAGGCTAGTGAGTGACTTGAGACTAAAGCTGGATGATTACTTCTTCCAGAAGGTAGTGGACTCTCAGTGCAGTCCAGATTACTTCTAAGGTTTCTCTGAACCCTTTGAATCTATGATTTTATATAAAAAATGGAATAAAGTATTTGGCTTTTTTGAATCTTGCAAAAACACACTTGTTTGTAGTGCTTTGCTCTTAAGTGTACTTTTTTGTTTAAAGGAAATTATATTTGGAGACTTTTATGATCCTGAAGTATACAATCCTTTTTATATGACAAAAAAGGACCCAAATTATGGAAAGGTAAGTACATTACCTATTATTATCTATTTATTCTTAGAAGCTCTGGGGTTGGGGAAAACCTGGTTGTTTTAGAAGTCTTATAGTTATTCTGCATTCACTTAAAACAAAATCCACAAAAGCATTTCCCCTGAGTTTTAGATTAAGAAACCAAAGTAATTTTGATCACTTGGGAATGAACATTGTGGAAAAGGCACATATGTGTGTGTGATAATTCATTTGTTCATTCAGTCCTCTATCCACTCACATTCAGCAACTGGAAGCCCAGGAGGTCAGGGAAGGTAAGTGGACAGTGAATGTGACAGGAGTGTCACAGAACCAGCGCAGGGAGAGCTCCTTCATGGAAGAGGTGGATGGAGGGACGCAGGAAAGGCTGTCCAGGAGCCAGTAGTTGAGCTTGTAATGCATCTTCACCTTTTACACTGACAGTATAGGTATTACCATTTTGAGATGTAGGTTTCACGTGTTTTACTCTTGCATAGCAGAAGTGGCCACCTGATCTCTGAAGAGGAAAGTGGTTTATTTTTTCTTTTCCCCGAAAACTAAGGCCGGTCATGGTTGTGAAGATAGGAAGGTCTTTTTGGCTCTGGGGGACTCACTGAGTATTCTGTTGGGGAGTCACTATGCTGTTTCCTCATTCAGTGGCTGTTGTCCTTGCAAATAGCATTGGGTCAAGATCAAGTGTGTGGGGAAGTAAAAAGGGGGAATAGTTCTTCTGTCTAAAGCTTATACTCAGGATGCGGAGGGAGGGAGAAAACCACCTTCCTCCACGGCCTCTGTAGCTGGCCCTGGACCTCAGCATGTACTGTTCTCCTGCCCTGAGGTTCTCACAGGCCCTTAGAGACCAGTGGTCAGCCCTCAAGGAGTGCCCTTCCTCCCAAGCTGGCTTAGAGCTCTGCCTTGTGCTCCCAGGGCTTCCTTGGTGATTCAGATGGTAAAGCGTCTGCCTGCAATGTGGGAGACCTGGGTTCAATCCCTGGGTTGGGAAGATACCCTGGAGAAGGAAATGGCAACCCACTCCTGTACTCTTGCCTGGAAAATCCCATGGACGGAAGAGCCTCATAGGCTATAGTCCATGGGGTCACAAAGAGTCGGACATGACTGAGTGACTTTCTTTCTTTCTTTCTTTTTGTGCTCCTAAAGCAGCTAAGCTGATGCCTCTCACGACGAGGTAGTTGTCATCCTTGACTTGTCTGTTCTAGACTGAGAGATTCCTGAATACAGGACCCCGCTGGGAGGCAGCCACCCCTGCAGTTGCATCAGCAGATACTTGTTGACTGATGCATTGATACTGTAGAACTCTTAACGGGAGTATGTGTCTTCTCTTTGGGTAGCCCTTGCTCCATTCAGCCACTTAAGGCTCAGTGAAATATTCTTGGGTGAGGCGGGTGGCATTTATGCTTCCCTTGCTCTGTATGACATTACTCCTGGGTCCTTGTTCTCAGCTGCTTTAGCGTATAGTAAGGCCACACTCGAATGCTTCAGACAGATTTAAAACAAATTGTACTTGGGTCCTCAGAGAGTCATTTTCTTGCAGGTTGCGGTCCCACCATTCTGTGATCCTCTGTTTATAAGACAGCAAGAGATAGATGAAGAGCAGAGAGCTGTTTTTCAGTACACGACAGGTACTTTGTGATCACGGGGCTTCACCTTTAGAGACTTCAGTTCTCTAGTGATCTCCTACCGCAAGGGTGACTGGAGCTGACCTTAAAGGTGTTGATTTAGATTTTTATCTTCCTGTAGGAAAACGATGTACCTTAAAAGAATTTAAAGAGCTAGAGAAGGCCAGGCAGTATGCCAGACTGCCCCAGTTCACGTTCAGTCTCCACAGCATGGTTTCAAAGGACAGGCCCAAAGCCTTTGCGAGGCCTGTGGGAAGCAAAACACACAGCAAATGCAGGTAAAGGTCTTTTTGCTGTGGCCAGAGTTTGGCCTGGTTATGTTATACAGCTGGAGTCACACAGCATGTAGCCTTTTCAAGACTTTACTTTCATTTTTGAAGGCTGTTCTCACAGGATTAAGAATGTTAGGTTGGCAGATATTTTCTTTCAACATATATCCCTGTCTTTTGCTCTTAAAATTGCCCATCCTGCTGTTGTTCTTCTGGAGACAGTTATCTTTTTATCTGGATGCTTTTAACATTTTCTTGTTGTCTTTGATTTTCAGTAGTTTTCTATGATGTCCCTAGGTGTGGATTTTTTTTTTTTTTTTTGAATCTAATTGGCATTTATGCATCTTTTTGTATCTGTAAAGTGATGTCTTCAGTCAGTTCAGGGAGGTTTTCATTCATTTTCTCTTTGTTACCTCTGCCATATACTGTTTTCTTTCTGAATTCCAGTTAACCGTATTTTAGATTTTCTCACTGTAACTTCCCTCTTACCCTTTCTTGTGTCATTTCCAAGTTGCTCCAAATTTAATTCTAGGTATTTTTACTCTTTATCTCTTCGGTTGTATCTAACCATCTGTTGTTAAATCCATCCACTGAGTTTTTATTTTCAATTGTTTTATTTTTATAGTTCAAGCATCTTACTTTGTTCCTTTTCAGAGAAGTTGTGAGGAAGGCTGCGGAGATCCTCAGGGCCTGGAGGATCTCCGCCCCTGATGGGGAAACCTAGTTCCAGTGCCCTGGTTTGACTTTCCCCCATCCCCAGGGAGGGGGTTTGTTCAGAACAGGGTTAACTACCCACTTTCCAGGACAGCACCAGGCCTGGGAGAGAAAATCTGCCAAAGATATGCTGGGAGGATGGAGAAATCAGTCCCTGCTACCTGATGTTGACCAAAGCTCCCAGGGGAGAAGGTAGCCCGAGACCGACAGCTCCCTCTGAAGGACTGTTTCCTCTGGAAGAACTGCTCCACTGCTGGCCAGTGACTTTAAAACAGGAATTTTGTGGGGCTTCAAGGGGCTGAATTTTTTTTATTTTCTCTTAAGTTGTTGCAGTAGGAGCATTGGCCTTTGCAAATTTTCTACAGCAAAAGAAAAAAAAAAAGCATTCCTGTCATGTCTGTCATGTTCTCTTGGTGTTTCCTTTTTATCCCCCATCCTGAGTTTTGCTGGAATGAACAACACTACTTTGTTTCTGCTTTCCTGTGATTTGAAAGTTTTGTGTTCTATTTTTGGTTTCGTGGTTTTTTGTTTTTTTTTTTACAAATTTTAACAAATATTTTTATTTAAACATCAATAATTATATAACTCCTCATCCCCTAGCAAGGCAAAGCCTTTATATTGCGTTATTTCCTCATCTCCCCTCTCTGGCTCCTCAGCCTTTATAGACGGTCACATTTCTTTAGTTGATATTCTGCCTTTGAGTCTGTCTCTTCTGATGGACCCTCCACCTCACAGCCAGAGGAATCTCTTCAAAGTGATCAACCTCCCGAACTAAAAACCCTTTAGTAGATTCCCATAACCATTACAATAACGTCCAGCCCAACTAGCACATAAGGTGCTCTCTGGGCCGTGCTACCTTTTCTGGCTTTGTCTAAAAAAATCCCCTCTCTCTAAAGAAAAGAAATATGACAAAGCACAGAAATATGTGGATCAAGTCAGCACTTGGGGGATTATCGCTTGGCTGTTCCTCTGCTCCCCTTCCTGCCTCCTCTCTCTGCAGCAAGCTCCCTGAGGGCAGGGGTTGCTAATGTATCTTGGTGTTCCCAGCCCTTAGCTGGAAGATAGCAGATGAGGAGTCAGTACTTGTGGGATGAATGAATGGAGGAGTGGAGGTGAAGGTGATTTCCATAGAGAGGCCTTGGCTTCCCGGGCAGGGATGGAGACAGCCCTGGGAAACCTTCCGAGAGGATGCACCTGTGGGTGCCTCAAATTGCTGTTCAATAAAGTAATAAAAGGACTTAAGAGTGAGGTAACTTTGTTAGAGACAGTTTGATCAAAAAAAGTGGAGTCCTTCTCAATTTGAAAAAAAGGGAAGGGGGCCTGGGTATGTTAGAAAGCACCCATCTCTCATGGAAGCCACAGTCAGTGTCTCCATCTGTTCAGGCTGCGGTAACAGGAGCTGACACTGGGTGGCTTATAAATGACAGAAATATATTTCTCTTGGTGGAGGCAGGGAAATTCAAGATCAAGGTGCTGGCAGATTCAGAGTCTGGTGAGGACTGGCTTCCTGATTCAGACACTGAGTCTTCTCACTGGTGGAAAGGGTGACGGCACTCTCAGGCCTGTTTCACAAGGTCATTAATCCCAATCAGGAGGGCTCTGCTCTCATGACCTAATCACCTCCCAAAGGCCCCACCTCCTAATACCATCACTTTGCTGGTGGGGTTTCAACATATGAATTGTGAGGGGACACAGTCAGACCTTGGCAGTCAGAAAGATAGCCAGGCTGCTTAAGGTACCACAAGGTCACTCCTTGCCTCTCTGGGACTTGATGGATGATGGATGTGGGGCATCTATCATAGCTTCTCTTTGTGAACCTGCTTCGTTTCTCTTTCTCTGCTTTTTTGTGCATGTCCTGGAAAATGGATGCCCTGGTTCTGCCTTTCTGGTTTGAGCCCTCTGAGGCTGCCTGAAGGTCCTCTGTCCCAATTACAACTCTAGGGACTGAGGCTCTGGGTCGCAGGCCTCAGCTACAGCCGTAGAAGGTCACATGACTCACCGCCTAAGGATGGAGCCTGCGGGGGTGTGGGTGGGGGCAGACTGATCGACAGCCACCAAGTGATGTTTTCTCAGTCTCTCATTTTCATGAAGTGAGTGCTGAGTTCACTAAATTTTCAGGCAATTATTGAATGGTACAATTCTATTTATACTGAGTTGAAATCATTTTCTTCTACTATTCTTTATAGTCCTGAAAAGCTTGTCTGTGCAGAAGAGAAATTTCCACCTTATAAGGTGAAAATGACTAGTGACGTAAATCAAACTGTTTTTGAAAGGCGGTTTTATTCCTCGAAGATCAGCCAGGAGAGTAAAAGGCATGAGAAGAAGGGCCTGGTGAGCAGAGATTGCGGGGGTGATGCAGGGCGGGGATGGTACAGCTGTGTAACACCCACCAGAGAGCACTGACAGACCCCTCCATCTCAGACTCCAAGGGCAGAGCAGGCAGTGGCCAAAGAAGGGGCTGAAAAAGAGGCGGCAGAGGAAGTGGTGGGGTCTCCTCGAGCTCAGTTCTGTTGCAGAGACGGGCTTCCTTCCACAAGACAGCCTTGGGCGAAGACACTCAGAAAAGAGGCAGGTTGTGGGGCCCTGGACCCCACTGTCGGGGGACAGGTTGTGCCCTTCATAAGGGGAGAGACCACCTGCTCAGAGAGGATCCTCCCGCTAAGGCTTCCTCAGCTCTTTTTTCCTGAGTTTTTGCTCTCCCATTTTCCTACCATTTACTACTTATTACATCCAAACTAGACCAGATTTTTTTTCTCCATAGTTTAGTCACAGTAGGTGGGAATCTTTTGAAATGAAATTTATACTTAAAAAATTAGGGGAAAATGATAGATAAGATATATAAAAAGCATAGACAGGTAGGGGAGTTTCATGTGCAGATTTCCTGCCCAGAGCTCACAGCCCTAGGGCACAGCTGACAGCTCAGCCTATCCCCCAGAAACTGCCTGGAAGATGTCAGCTGGGATGGGCCGGGAAGTTCCTTCCTGTCCTTCCCCACCCCTCACCCAACTCTTCTCTTCTCCCACAGGCTTTAGGAACCGGACAGCACAGACCCCGCTCCTGGGCGGCAGGAGAAGGCCAGCAGAGGCGCAGGTCACAGCCCGTGGACAGAAGAGTGATGACCGCAGAGGTCCTGGGGCAGCACCTGGCCGCCCTGCAGCTGGGAGACAGGTGAGGCGGAGCCGCGCCCGGACCATTTGTAATAAATGGTTTCCAGTATCTGTACAGCAGTTAAAATGTTGTCAACATTTTTTCTCTCCAGAAGTGGAATATTGCAAGGAATATCCAACTAATAACAGTTACAGTTTATCAAGCTCTGGTTGTGAATCAGGAACTGTGTACTTTGCATGCATTTAAAAGTTTTCCCAGCAAGGTAGTACCGGTTACGTGAAGTTCAGAGGTTCAGTAACTCGCTCAAGGTCAGCTGCAGTTTAAAGGTGGCAGTGTTCTCTAGCCCAAGTCTAGTCCCTCAGGTGCCAAGGCACACACTCATTCCCCAGGGCACACGCTCTCCTTGCAGCCACTCAGACTGTGTGATGTCAGTCAGGCTGCTCAGAACCTGGGTCCCCTTTCAGAAGGCGCGGCTATCCCGCTTGTCTGCAGGGTACCGTTATCCCGAAAAAGCACAGGAGGGGCTTGCTGGGCACTCCTCCAGTGTGTGCCCAGTCCTCTCCCGGAAGTGTAGGTAATCTCAGGGTGCACCCTCCCTTCCTCGCCTTTCAGAAAATCAGGGTCCTTTTTATCAGGCGAGAATGTGATTTCTTAAGGAGCAGAGCTGTGTTTCTTGGTCAACAGGGGCGAATGGAGTTGCTGGAAGTACTGACATTAACTGCTCTTCTGTAATGTCATAGTCGTCTGACTCACCTCCTGCAGGCTCCTGTGTCCTAAATCTGACAAGAACATGGCACCAGCTGCAGTTCATCACAGTGATAAAGTCCCATAGTCCCAGCTATAGAATTATCCTGTAGCTGTGGTCACAGCTTTTACACCTGCCTGACCCATCAGTGGCAGCCTTAAGATTTGAAAGTCGGCTGGATATCAACCCACACCTGCCTTCTGATCCAACACAGCTCGACTCCCAGAACCCTGTAAAGATCAGCAGTTTGCTCTGCTGTGTGGCTGAGCCTGGCCAGCCCAGCTTTCCCTGCAGTAAGCAACATACTCAGTTGTCTGGGTTCAGGTACTGAGTGTCTCTTCCTTTGACACTGGGGCATATTTCTTTTAGCCAGTCAGTGCCCAGGGTCAATACTGGAATGATGGGTTTTCTTTCAGTTGAATATTCTGAATTATGTTGTCCAGTTTTTCTTTGTCCGTGATCATGTTTAGGCAGAAAACAGAGGGTGTGATGGACGCACATCTGAATCCTTTCTTTCTTCCAGCTTCCAGAGAAGACCTGTTCCTTGAGAAATCAGGCAGGGCTCCTGCAGCCCCGCATGACTCCTTCCAAAAGGCAGCTCTTTTCCCGGCTGTAGTCAGTAACCCAGGGATTTAATGTATAAGGCCTTCTTTGTTATCAATGTTCAGGACAGATTTTATGCTTCAGAATCCAGAAGCCAAGTAAATGGCTGTGGATGTGGCTCCAACAGGACGGGGAGCAGGGGGAGAGAATGGTGCTTTGGAGCTGGACAGGCCGAGGGGCCTGCTGATGATCCTTAATACTTGTGCGTTCCCTTCACGGCTGAGTTCCCCCTGAGGTTTCTACTCAGCAAGGCAAGCAGAGGAGATTAAAAGGGGACCATGTAGCTCCCAGAGACTCAGCCGTCAAAGAAACCAAACCCTAGAAACAGTAGGTATGTTGACCAGAGTCACATAGCAAGTCAGTGGCACTCAAGATGAGGCTCTGGGGCTCCTGCCCGCTCCCTCTGCACATTCTGTCCTGGGTGTGTCTAACTGTTGCAGAAAGGAAATTTGGTTTCGTTACAAGCAGTCCCTGAAATCACCTTTTAAAAAGGCCTTTCACATAGACAGTAAATCAGTCAGGCTTTGAAGCTACATTCATAAACTTATATTTTTATTCTCTTTCTGTACATATTGGCAATGATAAAGCTTAAAGATGCATGTCCTATGACAACGCAAAACAAGGGATTTACATAAATAATTTATACTTCAGAAAGTTAAAGTTGAAAAATATTTTCCGCATCATTAAGAGTTCACAGTATTTAAAGTAGATCAAGCTTTCTCCCTTAGATTTCAAACTATATTGTCTCAGCAGAGAATGATAACGTCTAGTCAGGAATAAAATGCTCAAGTTTCTGTTCCAGTCAGTGCACGAGTGGACACTGTTTACACAGCAGGCTGTTCCCAAGCTGAGGCTGCAGCACTTCTTTCCAGTCCTTCTCCTCCTGAGTGGCTGTGACCCAGCAGGGGCCACACGGTGTGGAATGGTTACAGCGTCACCCAAACCACCCACAGTGGACACATTCAACCAAGTGATAACGTCTGGTGGTCTGATGCCTCATTTCCACATAATACTTTGTATCGCCCTGAAAATGGAAACCCTGGCATCCAAACACAGCCGAACATGTTAACACTAATACAAGGCACTGTGCTATGGGGTTTGGTTTATTTCTAGGAAAGATCGTGTTTGCATAGATAGCGAGCGATTTAGTGTGCAATAAAACAGAGGCCCCAGCGCGCATGGCCTTGTGATGGATGAAGCCGCGTGACGCTCCTCCCGCTCAGGGGCAGCACCGGTTGTCTTCTCCGGCCCCAGCCCAGTGGGCAGATCCCTGAGGCCCCTATAGGAGAGTTTTCTGCTCAAAAAGCTGCAGGTCAAAGCGGACCCAGACCTCCCCGGTGGGGACCTCGTGCAGCAGGAGTCGGCGGGTTGTAGGGCCTTTGCTTTCTTGTTCTGTTCGAATTTTTGCCACTGGAACTTCAGTGCGACCCAGGAAATCTGGTGAACAGACATGAGTGTCAAAAGTCTTCTTTAAAAAACTGTTAAAAAAACTATCCTGGAGGGAATGTCTGAAGCAGGATTTATAAAATGTTCGCATCCAAAACAAGTAACTCCTTTTGGTTAATGGCTGTTGGAGACTGAGTGGATGGATACGTGCAGAACAAGGGGTCTGTGTGAAGGAAGCTGCCTGTGGTGACCCCAAGCCTCGCTGGTCAGGGAGTGTCTCACCCGTTCAGCAGGTGCTACGAGCACAGCGTTTCCATCAGGTAAGCAGGGGTGACGGGGTGGGAGACTTGACACATACCTGAGGCCGCCCACCCCTTGCCCCCGAGAAGGGGCCCCACCTGTGGCCACTGAGAGCTCTTGAGGGCCATGGGCTGTATCACTGCCCTTAGGCATTCCAGACCCCGGATCCTAGTGTGTGGGGGGACCTTCATACCCCTTCCTGAGTTATACTTTACCGTCTGGTGAAAACTGATCTCTGTCGAACATGGTAAGACACAGCACGTCCTGATAGAGGTCCTTAATGAAGAACTGGCAGTTAAAATTCCATTTGGGATTTAGTGTGTCCTGGAGGGTTCTGGTGGTGTAGCTCTGGGAGCCCATGCTGATTTCACAGTACGGATTGCTCTTTCCTGAATGAAAAAAAACAAAACGTGGCATGTGATGGAGGGGCCTTCCTGGAGCAGAGCGGATATGGTGTTTCTCTATAGACCATGGCCTGTGGGCTCCGTTCCCAATACTGAGAGCATCCTAAACCTGGGGAGGAACCAACTGTGAGGGCTTGAGCAGGGCCACTCCCCAAGAGCAGGTGTCATTGCAGCCTGCTTCCTGCTTTCTCCACTCAGAAGCACCGAGGAAGGAGGCATCAGTACCCTCTGGGAAAATAGAGGAAGAATAATTTTGGCCCAATAACCATTTTAGTGGCACTGGAAATACCGACTTTCAAAAAGTGTCCCATTATTCAGTGTACAGAAGAGTCATAAGCAAAGAGCAGGGTTGTTACCACGTCTGTTGAATGAAAGAAGCATTTACCATTTGGTTTACAGGCTTTCAGTTCTGTAGCTTCAATGACATGCACCATCAGACGCCCGATGCCTGAAGACTTCTGAGAGCGAGCTACAAAAGAGGAAGACGAGTGACGTTAATTTCTTCTCTGAGAACACAGACAGTGTAGCTATGGCGCTAAGCTGTAAATACAGTCTATCTTTCTAACCAGCCCCAGCAGTCCCCAGCCATGCCTGCCACCTAAGCAGCAACGGGCAGACCAGCATGGGGCTGCTCTGTGCCTCCGCCCAGGCTGGGTCATCTGCTGGGGCACCCGGCAGCCATCTCTGCCTGTGGGCAGCCTGTGCACTCTTAAACACACAGGTCCAGTCTCACCGTGTATCATAGGCTGCCCGATTTGCAATTCTGGGTCAGTCCATCCCCTCTTCCAGGGGCAATGGTGGAGTGCAGGTTTTTAAAATTCATCCTTGTGTAAACCCCTCAACTGCCTGGCAAGTAGTGATATTCATAACATCATATTATATTCATTCAGCACTCAGAAGCAGCTACCATTTATTGGATACTTACTTTGTGTTGGGCATTTAAATAAGTTATATTATTTAAACTGCAATGTTTACTCTACAGGATAGCTCTTTATAACTGCCATTGTCATATATGAGCAAATGGCGTCTTAGAAATGACTATAACATGTTTATGTCACAGAGTCTCTAAATGGCAAGGTCAAAACTTAAAATGTCAGGCACCAAAGTCTACTTTCTTAGCCATTCCCCATAATTCCAATTACATATAAACACTTTAACTTATAACTTTTACTTAAGACCTTATTCTATTTAAGGAGGTACTCAAAAATGCTTTTAATATGGGGAGAAATGAGTTAGTGAACTCAGATCTTCTTGGTAAATGTAAAGATAGTTAAGCTGGGTTTGCTTGTAGGGGTTTAAAAACTAACAAGAAAGCTGCTTGGTGAGCTCCTGACTTTTCAAAACTCAGGGCAAGTAGAACTTTCTCTGTGAGAAGCAGCTCATCCCCCATGTGTGCCCTCAGCTCAGGAGGCCCTTGCATTCAGTCTCCTTGAAGGCAGGGCTGGGCTGTATTCATTTGCAGGCCTGGTTAAGCCTAGCACAGGGCCTGGCACAGAGTAAGTAATCAATAAATGTCTAAGAATTGAACACATGGAGAGTGCATAAATGTACATACAGATATTGCTGTGAAGCAAAACTAATAAAGAAAAACTTTGATTTATCTTTGACCAATTAAGAGATCATTATATGCTTTCTGAAAAGCTTCAATCATTGATTTTTCAATAGCAAGACTTTAAAGTACCATTAAAATAGGATTCAGTTAGCAAAAGCCAATTTACACATACCTTTCAGGAGTATGTAACAAAATAAGGGAAACCTGAATGAAAAAACATAAAGAGCTGCAACTCCAGCAGCCAGGAACACAAGTGGGAGGACTGGTCAGGGAAGGGCCTCATGCCACAGCCTGGTGGGAGACTGGGGGTCTTACCAGGGCTCTGCCACCATGAGAGGGCAGGATCAGACAGAGAACCATAGACAGGACCATAGAGAGAACATGTGGGACTTGGCAGCTGACTAGAGAGGCCTGGGGAAAGGGGGTGTCAGGGGGCACATTTCCAGCACATGGCCGAGGACAAGAGCTGTGCCCTGAGAGTCTCTGGAGGAGCTACTTCCGGCGGCGGGCGGTGGGGGGGTGGGGAGGGGAGTGGGGGGTGGGTGGGGGTGAATTCATCCCATGGGAGGGGTGCAGCAGGCGTGTCCGGAGAGCATGGGCTGGAGAGACAGCAGGCCAGCTGCAACCGCTGAAAGCACCACAGAGACATGGTGACATGAGCTGGGGAGGCCCAGAGCCAGGGCAGACTCACGGGGCGCAGTGGGAGGAAGCAGGGCTAGGAGGGAGAGCAGGAAAGAAGACTGGGTGCTGGGAGAGCCTCAGGGGTGTCATGGGGGCCTGGGGAGGGAGGGTCCTCAATTTCCTGCTGTTGGGGGGTGGTCACTGGTGTCACATGAGCAAGTTTTCTGCACAGGGTGAGGGGACAGCAAGTGAGGGAGAGGGGGAGACTCAAGGTCCACGACCGGGTGTTGGGACAGGGAGGATGGGTGGGTCCCCAGGGGGGGCCGGGGTACAGGCTGGGCCAGGGAGGAGGAGCAGGGTGCAGAGGAGCTGATGGGAATCTTCACAGAGGTGAAGTCTGATGGAGTAAAAGGGACCAACAGGAGGTGGGGCCGGTTATGTGAAGGTCAGACCCTTCTGCCTGCAAACAGAAGTGAAGAGTAAATATGCAGGCAGGAGGGGCAGAGACTCTGTATGCCACAGGGGCATCCCGGGGCTTGTGCTGGACGACCCCCATCTGTGCAGTAGGCAGTGGAGGGGCTCAGGAGGCCCCCTGGAGTTTTGAAATGGCTGTGGAGGACGTAGTGGGCAGCAAGTCTGGTCTTTCAGGCTGTCCCTGTTTAGCCCCTCTCTGCAGCCTGGACTCTGAAGTTGGGACCCCACCCAGTCCCCAGGGCACCCTGGTGTGGCGAACTACAGCCCTCCAGGGCACCACCGACTACCTTGATAGGCCTTCTCCCGCTTCTTCTTTTCGGTGTCGATGTACTGCTCAGACGCGGCCTTGATCTTCTGGACCCAGGCCGTCCTGGAGGAGAAGCAGAGTGCAGCCATCACACACCTCCTTTAGGGTCACTCACCCAGAGCTCCTCACTCGGCTTTGAGAGCTTCCTAATCCTAGACCTAGCGTGAATGCAACTGAAGGGCTCGTTTGCTTATTGAGGATCAAGCTGAGAATTTCTAGACAGTTCTTGGTGGCACCAGGCACTTGTCAGGTGCTGGGCGCACAGAGATGGAAGATGCAGTGACAGCTGAGCACAGTAAATGACGGGCTCTGGTCACGCAGAGGGGGACCTGCACCAGAGGACAGCGGGCATGGCTGGCCGGGCAGGGAGGGAGGAGGCTCCCAGCAGAGGGCAGCGGGCGAGGGCAGGCGTCCCGGCCAGTGCAGGGATGGGACAGGGGGCCTCAGCAGGTGAGGGAGCACAGGCTGCCCCTGAGGGGTCGCGGCAGGAAGTGAGGTGTTGGTCTCCCCCTTCAGAAGACCCAGGACAGACCAGAAGCAGGGTGTTCGCGGTCACCGGGCCGTCTAAAGCCAGGCCTGCCAGTGCGATTGGCAGAGGCGGGGATGAGTAGGGTGGGAGCACAGACTGGAGGTGGGTTATGGTGGAGGGAGAGGTCAGGCTTTCTCCTGGGCCTCAAGGCAGGTCACACATGTAGTCAAGACTGACCTCTCGTTAATGTTGTCTGTTCGGAGGGTGTAGACCCGGTCAATGTGAGAGATGTGGAAGACAGGCTCGTCGCTGGAAGGGTCTGTGGGCAGTTTTACCAAGGCTTCATTCAGGAAAATGGGCTGAAAGAATAAGGGCCAAAACACAGGCTGTGAAATGGGTCGGAACCCTCCACCCACCTATGTCCAGAGCCTTGTCTGTCCCGAAGAGTCTTGCTGAGCAGTGGAGAGGGCTCTAGCTGCCAGAGTCTTTTACTCAGGAGAAAAGAAACTGCTTCCTCTTTCACGAAAGTAAATATCTGGGGTATATCAGCTGTTACTGAAGTGGGGACAGGAGCACCAAGTGTCCGTGACTGCTCACGTGACAGGGTCTCTCCACAGGCCCTGACATTCAGCCCTTTGCGTCAGCCTTGGTTTCACAGAGAGACCTGATGCTGAATGCGGACGGAGGCGGGACTGCCCGTTGTGTTTGCCGGGGAAGGAGCTGGAATCCACAGCTGGGATCTACGGAGGCTGTCAGAGGGCAGTGAAGGCCCAGCCACTCGGCTTCCTCCCTGGGAAGTGACTGACAATGGAGGTGTGAGCCATCTGGAGGCAGGTGAAGAGTCCCCTGAGGATGGCAAGGGCCCAGGCCAGGAAAGAAGTAGGCCCTGAAGAGAGAGGAAGCACCTCATTATGTGCCTGATGCTACTGCCAGGACACTTACCGTCTTATACATCTTGAACTGAGCACTGGACTTTGAGCTGAAAAGCTTCTCGGAGGCCGAGGAGACTGCGAACTGCTTGACCATGTAGGTGAGAAGCAGGAAGTCGTTGAAGAGGAACCCGTGTAGCTCCTTGTTGCTCTTGGTCTTGTACAGCTTTCCACTGTGCAGGAGCTTCCGGGGCCCCAGGCAGTTGGTGAGGGAGTTGAAAACAAGTTGCTTAAAGAGAGAAGAAGGTGTCACTTTGCAAGTCCCAGCACCCCTGGCAAGGTCCTAGGCCTGAGGGAGGGGTGGCAGACCTCTCCAGTGGGAATGTAGCTGTAATCTTTTACTTTCACACAGAAGCTCCTTATGTTTATTTCTCTTCAGAGTTCAGACCGGCGCAGTGAAAAAGATTACTTAGAAACCCACAGAACACTGACCCAGCTGAATTCAAAGAATGCAAAACATAAATCTCTCTATGAGAAAGGACAATGACAACCCAAGAAGGGGGCAGGATGCTGAGTCTGTATGGGCTGAGCTGAGGCGTAGACTGTCTACACTAGGAGAAGGCATGAACCTGGATCCCCACCCACAGCTTGCCGGGCGGCACCCAGCTCAGGCCCGCAGCCCTCACCTCCGCAAGCCCATCGCACTGCACGTGCGTCTGGATCCACTCCAGTCGGTCTGAATTTTCCTTCTCCCGAACTCCTTCATTCACTTGAGAGCAGAGCTCCTCTGCCCGCTCAAGGGCCAGCTTCAGAGAGGAGTGGTCTACATGATTCTCTGGGGTGTTCTCCAGAATCTGGAAGAGAGGGGCTGTTTCATGTGGGATGTCTTATGGCTTCCACCTGCCCCACCAGCCCAGGTGCTGGGTGCTGGGAATACAACAGTGAGCAAGACAGTCGTTCACCCTTGAGAGGCTCAGGGGCCCATGATGGGGAGATAGGTGACTCAGGGACAAGAGGGTGGGCCAAGTGCTATATGGACCAAGCGCCCTGCACTGTGGGTCTCTGTTGGCTCTCTGGCTGAGTCTGGGGTTGGGGGGTGGCGGTGTAAGGGTGCCTCCCAGTAATCCAGGTGAACCCTCCAGTATAAACTGGCTGCACCTTTGATAAGTGTGTTAATTTGCTGCAACCATTCATTGTATTTCTGGGGTCACTGATCTTTCTGAAAAATCTGCTGAAAGCAGTGAATCCCCTGTTACAGAATAAAACAATAAAACCATGATGTCAGCATGTAGGAAAATGCACTCATCTCATTCTGAAGTGACTGTACACTCCTGAAGGTAAAAGCATAGAGAATGCATCTTTGTGTGGTTGCTTGGAAATGGGTGGGCCTACCAGTAGACCACTATTGTCTGGTTTTCTGGGTTCACGGTCCCTCATTCACAGTCCCAAAATGTGAAAAACTCTGAAAGCCGAATGCTTTTTTCATTACTCATTTGGTGGCAAAACCTGACTTAAACTGAAGAGATGTACTAATTAAGTCTATGCCTAGTGATTATTCATTAACTTCACTTCAGACTCTTAACATGTTAGTTATCAGTGCTGCCCAGGCTTTGCTGGGGTATTATGTAATGCACAGCGTTTGAATTATATTCTGTATTCTGAAAAACATCTGGCCCCAAATATTTCAGGTAAGGGATTAACTGTGGATTACTGTGTATTAATGGGTCCGTCTGGTATCAGAACTGTGACATTAGTTCTGTATTAGTTTTGATGTGGCTAATTAGTTCTGATAGGGTCTAACATGGCTTATAGACTGGTGGTCAAGACATAATCAATAAAAGCAACAGTCTTATGGTATTTCTACTGTGTTTCTTTGTAAGATGACTGAAATTACCTCAACGATTACTTGTGGAATAATCCTTTGAAGGTCTGCCTTCTCCTTAGATGGTTTATTGGCTCAAGGGGCTCACATGGTGTCAAAAAGGTGAATGGAATTTTAGTGGGACTATGTGATCAGCAAGCTGAGGTGGGGACCTCAGCGAGGGGATGTGTCTAGGACACTGAGCTGGAGACTCCTGGGATGTCCAGGTTAGGCATTTAGTTGGTAGATGACTGCAGATCTCAGGGGGAAGACTGGACCCCAAGGTTGTGGGACTAACAGGGGACTCTGTCTGGGCTCAAGATGGGCTCCACAGCTGGGGACCTAGAGGGTGTTGTTCTGTCTAGACAACATACATGCATAACCTTGAGAGGCCAGAGGCTTCCTGGCAAGGGGGAGGACAGGCAGCCCAAATGACCCTGGATATGTCTTTTATTTGCCCACGTCCAGGATTTATCCCTGCAGACAACATGTGTGTGTGTCTGTGGGCACACACACACACACTTGGTGCCTGGTGCATCAGACATGGAGTCAGACCATGTGGCAGGTGGCTGGCATGCTTGGAGGCTTCCTGACCATCAGCCTTGAAGGACCCTGCTTCTCCCCACTGGACACTCACGCTTCTGATGAGGAGTGGGTAGCGGGTGATCCTCTGCATGGGCTTCAGCAGGAAGCTGGAAAGGGGCATCCCTTTACACCGAGGGTCAGATGCCAACTTCTGCAAAATAATTGAGAGGCTCGTGAGGAAATCAGAGCCTAAGAAAAACGAGCGAACACTGGAACTACTCCTCACTTTGACATCTTTCAGATTTTGAATTTCTTTTAAAAACTCAGGATCCAAAATGATACCCATCAATTTAACAGTAGGAATATCCCACCTTGTGAGCCAGACCCCACGAATACTTTCAGTTCTTTCTTAAGGTGGTTTTGACAGGCTGTGCGAGCCTTCCCTCCATTACTGAGAAAGACCATGCTCTCTCAGCTGTCTTCCAAGTCCACTGACCTTCTCAGTCTTCCTCACTCCTTTTTTCTTTCCCCCCAGTGTCCCACTGAGTCCCACAGTGTAACCCAGACCATCAATGGAGCCGAATTATTCTCCTTTTCATCTGATGTTCCAAAGGCACCTCAATACCTCAGCATACCTCAAAATGAAGTCCTCGTCTTCTGTCATAAAAGCATCGTCTTCTACCTCTATTCCTATCGGAGTTGGTAGCATCATTCTGCACCCACCCGCCTCCTTCCCACACACCTAGGAGTCACCACTGATGCCAATCTGTCTTCTAAGCAGCTCTTGGTCTCCCCCACCTCTCGCTGTGCATCACTGGGCTTCATCAATGACAATACCATTTACTGAGCACCTGGCTGAGTCAGGCTGACACTGTCCTGCTGCTTTTTCTTCACTTGGCTAATTCACACTCATCTCTGAAGACTCAGATTAGCCTCCTCTACTCCAGGGTCTCCCCTCCCTTCCCGTGACCCTTTTCAAGCCCCTATGGCTTTCTTTATCATCACGCCATATCTGGACTGAGTAACACAGGTAGAGGTACCATGTTTGAGTGTCTCTATGACCTCCCATTCAGACTGTAAACTTCAGGAGGCCAAGGACCATATTTATTTGATTCTACACCTTGGAGTAGTACAGGACCTAACAGAGTAGCTAGTACTCTAGGACGATCACTTTTAACAACTGAAAAGTAACACATTTACTATAATTTACCTAATTATTCCCCACTTTAAAAATTGCCCCCTCCTTCTGTTTTTGGATATTCTATGTTTCTAAGATAAACATCTTCAAGCTATATATTTCGATATCTTCTGAGTGTTTTTAAAAACCAGCATTTTAGAATGCAGCTTGTTAGATCTACTTTTAATGTAATCAACACCATGCCTTTTATTTAAAGACTAAACACTTTTTATTTTTGCTATTGTTACAATCGTGGTGATACTGATATCCTATTTATACTGCTACTTTTATAACTATTTGAAAAAAAAATTAAATCTTTTACTATGATTTGGACAGCAAAGAGATCCAACCAGTCCATCCTAAAGGAAATCAGTCCTGAATATTCATTGGAAGGACTGATGCTGAAGCTGAAACTCCAATACTCTGGCTACCTGATTTGAAGAAATGACTCATTTGAAAAGACCCTGATGCTAGGAAAGACTGAAGGCGGGAGGAGAAGGGGATGATGAGAATGAGATGGTTGGATGGCATCACCAACTCAATGGACATAAGTTTGAGTAAACTCCGGGAGTTGGTGATGAACAGGGAGGCCTGGTGTGCTGCAGTCCATGGTTCACAAAGAGCAGGATATGACTGAGCAACTGAACTGAACTGAGAAGGTAAATGTCCTATATTTAATACTACAATTGATAATTAAAACATTCACATATACTCATAATTCTACATTTATCTAATTATTCTGGTGAATGTTTGTTTCTGTGATCTTGGGTTTCTTTCTATGCTTTTCTTCTAGTTCATTTCCAGGCAACCCCTTGCCTCCCACCGATTGAAGGGTTCTGTCCTCAGTGCTTTATATTGAACCATTTTTGCATTCCTGAGATCATAGTAAGATAAATAAATAAAATTAGCATTACTATGTGCTGGTCTCTGTGCTAAAGTACTTTAAAAGTAATATCTGATTATCTCCAGGTTACAGATGAAGGGACTGAAGGCACCAAGTGTTAGGAAAGTCGCCCCAGTTCCACAGTGGACTACAGTGTTGGGGCTGGGATTTCAGCCCACACAGTTGGAAGTCTGTTTCGTTACAAGCATGATATTGTGTTGCCTCCTGGAATGATCTGATTTGGTTACGTAAGCTATTTTATATTCTTCCTTTGAATAAGACGGGTATAAAATTAAAACAATTTACAAAATTAAGAAAGTAACATTCTGGATGCTTTTTGGAGTAGAAAATAGCTGTTTACATTAAGTAGGCTTAAAAAAATATGCTATTTAAGATGGGCAAAATAATGGTCCCAGAGCCAAGAAAAAATTCAATTCAACAGGAAAGGCAACTCAAAGCAGTCAGAAAATTCTCTGCCATATTTGTGTTTCCCCCCGTGGACAGAGGAGCCTGGTGGGCTACAATCCATGGGGCTGCAAAGAGGCAGACACGACTGAAGCAACTGGGCACACACAGAAAGTGACGATCATACCCGTCTCTACTCCTGAGGCCTCCCAGAGGCCTCCACACGCCTCTGCCTCCTGGTTCAGAACAGGGCTGGCCTGCCTGCGTTCCCGGGATGGAGTTACCTTTAAAAATTCTTTGAAGTCTGCGTGTTCGTCTGTCTTCTGCTGTAACAGGGCTGCTCCATTAAGCTGACAGCTGCAGAAGCGGATGTAGGCCTGCATGTGGGACAGCTCAGCGGCCAGGATGTCCCCGATCATGTGCACGGGCATCTTCTCACCCCCGGTCTTCTTCCGCACCCGCAGCGCCCTGCAACCAACACACTCTCTCTCATTTCTTGTTTAACTGAGTGTCCGTCGCCAATGAACAGTGAATATCTTGGGAGACTAACAGTAATAACGACCAGCGAGTTACCTGAAGATCTCTAGCACTATGGGGGAAAAGTCAGGAGGAGGAGGCAGTTAGGACCTGAAGCTCCGCCTGCCCAGCCAACCTGGGTGAACTGTGAGCAAAGAAGAAAAAATGAAGACTCTGCGCTTGGGTGTTCCTCAGTCTTTGGAACTCTTTTGGTTTCAGCTTAGTTTCTTAAAAAAGTTTCTTTTGAAAGTTTTCTAACTTGTTTTCAGCTGAACCAAGAAGAAAGAAATTTCTATTCTCTGCAGGAGAAGTAAGGGAGCAAGAGTCCGCAGAGGCCGGGTGTGGAGGTGAAGGTAGTGGTGGACACTGTGCCCAGAGAGCTGCTAAACCTCAAGGAGTGGGGAGAAGCAGCGAGTGTGGGGTGGCTCAGAGCTCCCCCAGGAGCCTGTCCTCGTGGGCGGAAGGGACGGAATTTCACACTACGCTTAGAGGACTGCCAGTCCAGCTGCTTATGTCTGGGACATAAGCTGTGGCTTCTCTCCTGACTCTAGCTGATACAGAGTCAAGTATGGTTTGGAATCATATGTTAATGTATTGTTTAATGACTTCATTTTTTCTTTACTTAATCAAATATTTTGTTATATTTTGCTTCAATAATGATGTAGTTTACAGTACATTACAGTTAGCATTTCATAAAATAATAATAGAAAGCCTGAGGGAGAGGAAAGCAGTGGAAGTTCTCTGTTAAGCAGCTCAGTTGCAGGGAGTGAAGTGGAAGTCTTGGTCCCAGGGCTGGGGTGGCCGCTGCCACCAAAAGCGGTGCTCACAACTCACTTCAGCAGCTTCGTGTTAGCCATGATGAGCTCCTTCCAGTTAACAAAGATCAGGGCCATCTCTCCTTCAGCGAGAAAACCTGGCTCTGTTATTCGTTTCTGAAAAACCTAGATTCAGAACAAGAAAAGGAAGTCAGCTCTAGGGCAGTACACAGCCTGTGTGGTCTAAAGGAAATGATATCTTCATACTCAGAAACCAGGAAGAGCAAGGTACTTTTATATAAACATACACAGACTGTTGAATTTTAAACTGCAAAATTACCCTACGTTTTGCTATTTCGGCTCCTCTCAGGGCTGATTCTGAGGACTGAATCCAGCAGTCCCATCACGGAGAGTCTCATATCCACCTCCTAGGGGTCTTACACAGGTTAATTAAACCGTGGGCATAAAGCACCCCACACCAGGAGGGCCTGCAGAACTGAGGGAGCAGGACTGTTGTCAGATTGCACCACAGGAGTCTGGAAGCAGTTAGTGAAAAGTGCAGCAAAAGAAACACCGATGCCTCACCTCACCCCCAATGCTGACCACCAAGCACATGTGGATTTCAGAGGCTGGCTGACCGAAGGGGAAGTGATAACACTTTACACTGGTAGTCCATAGAACTTTAGGTTTCACAAAGTTCTGATATGCACACACATGCATGTGTGTGTGTGCATGCACATGTGTGTGTAAGTTTCTCAGTTAACTTCACAGATGATGATGTAGGTCATGCTGAGTCAGGTATTATTATTTCCAATGGACCCATGAAGAAATGAAGGCTGAGAGTGATGTCCTCAAGGTCACAAAGCTAGTTTCCACTAAACAACTAGGAAATGACTTTAAAAGCCTTAAGGAAATGGCGACATCATCTGAGACACCTCTCTTCATGTGTAATCTCTCCAAAATACATGTGACATTACTCTGTTGAAACTGTTCTAAACTGACATTTATAGCATCAAGCTGAACCTGGAGTCCAAGAACTCGGATAAGTCTATGGACTGACATTTCTAAACCTCTATGGTTTCAGAGTCAGATGGAAGATGCTTGGATGCTCCTATGGGAGAGAGAGACCTGGAAACAAGGTCACTCTGCTCTGAGGCGCTCTGGAAGGACAGGGAGAGCATCTGATTGTACTTTCATCCGCTGATTGACTTGTGTTACTGTTTATGCCTTCTGTTGACCGGCTTAGCGTCAGCCTCAGTGAGTAGAGCAGAGGAGGATGTGGTGGCCGGGTCCTTTCAGGGAGGGAATGCTGATGAGAATGCTGTCCACTCACCTGTGGACAGTGCTTTTCACCCTAAACCCCTGACCCTGACTTGACGCCTCACACCTGAGAGGGTCTTATGAGGTGGCAGAGTGGTTTTCCAAACTGATAAAAACATTAGAGGAACACTCCCACTGCCTCACAACTCCACTGGAAACAACTAAACTTTATGAAAATGTCAGAAATGTCAGGTGTCAGATTGGCAGTGCAGACATCGTGATAGCAAAGTCTGAGGCAGCACGTTTGCGTCAAGCCTTCCCACCCAGGCTGTACCTTTGTCCTTCCTGACGAGGCCACCTCACAGCCCACTGAGGCACCGAGCGCCCCTTCTCTCCTCATTCTGAATGACTTAATCTGACAGCAAGAGCTGACTTGAGACCGTCAAGGCCCCTCCAACAGGCAGAGAAAGCATTCGGAGGGTGTGAGAGCGCCTGTCGCTGCTGGTGACTCCACTGTCAAAGGCGACACCCTGCTACGAGCCCCCACGCTGTAGGGAGCCCGCAGAGCCTGGCGCCCTTACCTCCACGACGAGCTGCAGGTCGTCCACGTAGCGCTCCTCCGTCTCAATCAGCTCGTGGATGTAGCCCTGCCTCTTCCTTTCCACCGGCTGCATGGTGTCCAGTGTTTGGAGATCAGCACACCCTGTGGAAAAGCAGGGTAGAGTTTCAAAATATTACTTTCTTCTCCTGGAAGGAAAGAGACATCTACTGGGAGGATGCACTGAGTTTACCAATATTGCCTCCAAAGAATCCCATGGCCAGCCAAAGGGCCCTGGGACCTGGGAGAGCAGAGCAGTGTACACTGCGGAAGCTGGATTCACCATCGGCCCCTCGGTGCTCCACTGCCGCTATTAGCAATGCCTGTAACGGCTCAATGTGGCCTGAATGTCTAAGGAAGTTGTGACAGTGTGAAGGACTTTCAGAAACAGCCTCAAAGAGGCCTTAAACTGTGCTGAGCTTGTGAAGAACCTATGCTCTTCTAGCCATCTCAACACATTCTCAAACTATTGTAATAATTAAAGGAATCAAATGCTTGAGAACAGTGTTTTCCAAATTGCAGGTCATAAGCCATTTGTGAGTCATTCTATCAACAGATTTTTTAAACAGAAACAGAACAAAATTAACAAATGAATAGAAGCTACCATTATACAAGGGGCTTCCCAGGTGGCGCCAGTGGTAGAGAACCCGCCTGCCAATACAGGAGACATAAGAGACACGGGTTTGATCCCTGGGTCATGAAGATCCCCTGAAGGAGGGCATCGCAACCCACTCCAGTATTCCTGCCTGGAGAATCCCATGGACAGAGGAGCCTGGCGGGCTGCAGTCCACAGGGTCGCAAAATCGGACACGACTAAAGTGACTTAGCATGCGCCACGTAAACAGGATCGGTAAGTACTGTCCTGAGAAAATTTTCAGTTAGGTATGTATTTGTGGATGTAAAATGTAGTTCTTACTGTGAGCTGCTGTTTAAAAAGTGTTTGAGAAACATTTCTCTAGAAGACCCAAAGTTAAGTGATCAATGAGGAAACCTAAAGTGCCCAGAACCCAGCAGTTCCCAGCAGGAACACTACCTCAAACCTAGGAAACAAAGAACTGGTGGTTCAGGCTACTCTGCAGCCACAGAGCCTGAGGGTGGCCCAGGGCAGTCTCGCATGGCGTCAGGGTGAGAAATACGCATTCACTTCAGATCAGTGCACAGGCAGAGCTCAGTGTCAAACTGAAGTGACGTTAATCTCAGAGTCGTTGGGTTAGAAACTGAAGGCTTGGCTTACGTACAAGAGGAGGGGAAAGGCCTCAGAAAGCCCTTATCAGACAAAAAGAAAAAGCAGGTAGGGGCCCCGCCAGTGACAGCAGTAGGCAGTCGCAGTGTGTGTCTGAGAGGCAGACAGGAGGGCAGCAGGAAGGTCTGGGGAGTGAGGCGCAGGAGCAGGGGCAGCCGTCAGTGGCCTCTGCAGACAGCGGAGTTTGGATCAAGGCAGATGTCCGCTCGGGGTCAACCGCACAAAGCCACAGGGGTGGAAAAGGCCAGGATCAGACCAGGCTTTTAAAGGAGGTTCTCTTTCTGACTGCTTCGGAATGTTTATGTGTTTTGTAGAGATTGGGCCTTACAGAGAGTTGTGAAGACAGCTGTTCTACTTTCTGCACATGCTGCCAACAACTTAAAAAAAATTACTCCCACGGTCAAACAAAAATTGAATTAAGGCGGGTTCCGTTTGGTGGTACCAAGAAGAAAGCACGGTGCCAACTGTCATGGTCAAACTTCTCAGGCTTTTCTGGGGACTGTGTTTCACCCTGTTCTGCAGGGAGAACTGTAGGAATGAGCAAGAACTGGGGACAAGCAAGGCTGCCTCATGTCCCTGCCTGCCCCGGCTCTGCAGCCAGGAGGCTGGGGGAGGCTGGTGCCTGGGACCAGTGTTGCTGGTGGTGGTGCTGCTGATCACCCACCACCCAGCTGACTCTGGTGGAAGCAATGGCAACAGTTTCTAAGGCTGCTCCACCTCTTTGCTGGTGGTTTACAAATCTTGGTCCTTCATATTCTGCCACATTCACATTCTAGCTCTACTACTACTTAGATAACATTTTTGTCCATGTTTGAGCAAAATACCTAGGGAAATCATGGGTTCGATGTGCTGGTTACGTTTCTTCTAATAGTCACCACCATAAACATGTAACCATTAACATCAATTGAATTCTCCTGGGCCCTCTTTTTGCAGCCATTGTGTTGGGCACCAACAGGATATCCCACTTTAGGAAAGAATGATGTATGTTAAAACCTGCAAGCATTGGCCTGTCTGTTCAGTGTCTGCGAATAATAGGAATAGTCTCAAGTAGTTTATTGTTTCTAAAGCTGGAACATACATGACGTTAGCTTCATCAGGATGAATGTGGGACAATCCTTGTACTAATACCCTGGCTGACATTTGTGCATTTCATTACTTATGGTTCTTAAATGTTTATCCTCAAAATTTCTAACCTGACCCCTACCATCACTTTCAGATGCTCTTATCTCTGATGTCAGGGAAAAAAAAATACAGGCATGATGCCCCTTTAACTTCCTGCCTGTCTCCCTGCTCACTTATCCCTGTACTTCCTGCCTGTGTCAGGGGCCAAGAGGATCCCACTTTTTCCAGAAGCCAGAATCCCTAATCCACCCTCTCTGGCAGGACCCTTCGCCGCCCTTCCACTTCCCCTTTCAGTCCTCAGTGGTCCCTCCAGGCTATGAACACAGTCACGTGTCCCTCCTACCACGATATTTACAACAAACACACTCATTCCTTCAACGCTGCTCCTTCCTCAGACACCCGTCTCTAGTCTTACTGCCAAATGGCTCTAGAGGGGTCTGTCATTCACTCCCCCCGACCCCAGCTCTCTCTGTCACCTCTCCAACTCAGAGTCACTGGTTTCTGTCCCACTGCTCCACTGACACTGCATTTTGCTTTTGTTTTTTAACTTTTAATTTTATACTGGAGAATAGCCAACGATGCTGTGATAGTTTCAGGTGAACAGCTAAGGGACTCCGTCATGCACAAACATTGTATCCATTCTCCTCCAAACTCCCCTCCCATCCAGGCTGCCAGGGAACACTGAGCAGAGTTACCTGTGCTATACAGTAGGTCCTTGTTGGTTATTAATAAATACAGCAGCAAGACATTGCTTTTGTGAAGGTAATGACGACTCAGCATTGCCAGTCCAGAGACCCCTGGGAGCTCACATCCTCCTGTACCTGCGCACAGCCCTGACACCTCTGATGAGCTGCTGCTTCCAGCCCTCCGGTCTCTCCCTCAGCCCCTGTCACTCTCCTCTTCCTGGTGTGTCCTTCTGCATTTCTGCTTCTGCCTACCTCCAGACTCTCTGCTTCCCCCAGTCCAGCAAACACTACAGTGTATTCCTGGCATTCCTGACCTGCAGGGTCAAATGAGTGTGGGCAAAGCTACAGATGTCCTTCTCTGCTGGGGTCACAAGGTGCATGGACATACCAAGGCTCTGAGAAATCCTGCTCTAAAGAAACATTCAGTTTGAGTGAACTCAAGAGCTGCCCACACTTACTTGACCCTCTGTTTTGAGGGGAGAGTGAATCTGTCGAGAACTGAGGAATTAGGGTTTATGGATAGAATACACCCCTCTGCCATCCTCTACACCTGCACTGTCCAATATGGGACCCATTAGCAACATGTGACTACTCAGCACTTGAACCTCGGCCAGTCCAAATAGAGAAGTGCCATAAATGTGAAACATACACCAGACTTTAAAGACCCAGTACAAACATCCCGGAATGTAAAATAATGTATCAGTACCGAAATTGTTACACAATTAAATATTGAAATGATAGTATTTTGGATAATGCTGGGTTAAGTAAAAATAATTATTAAAATTAATTCCATCTGTTTCTTTTTACTTTTTAAAAATGTAACTGCTAGAAACTTTTAAATTACATATGGGCTTATATTTGTGACTTACATTATATTTATATCGAACAGCTCAAGCCAGCCACTACATTTTTTTATCAGGTTTCCTCCCTGATGGAAATGTTCAATGGCTGCTGTTTTTTTGCAGAATGAGGTCCTAACTCGGGGGGAGCACAAGGCTCCGGAGTCTCCTGAATCCAGCAGCAGCCTGCCTCTGAGCGTGCCGCCCACCTTCTGGCCACCCTGGCCTCATGATGCGCTGCATCAGTCCTCACGATGAGCTGTACACACTGGCCATGGCGTGGCTGTTTCCACTTCTGTCCTGGGCTCTGTCCATAGCCCTTCTCCACCCAGAAGCCATCTCATTACCCCTTCAGGGTGCAGCTCACATGATCCTTCTCCGGGGAAACCTCTCCCATCCCCTGTCCCACTTGCTCCCACACTGCATCTCCTTCATGTTTCCATGATACTGGTTTGCATCTATATTATAATACTTCACATAATGTGACTTGTAGTTCACCTGTATACAGTTAGTATGGCCATCTCTCCTAATGGAGGTCAGGCACTGTGTCTGACAGTCTATAACATAACACTTAGCAGTGCTTTTGCCCATGGAGGTCAGGAAATACTTATTGAATGGAAGACTATTTTGTCATCTCCAGACCCAATTCTCATCTTTCCCCTGCTCTGCTCTATACTTTTGTCTTACTGAAGCACATCTCTTAATGGTTCCTTTAGTCACATTCGTGGTATTAGTGGTAAATACTTTCAAATTTTGCCTGAAAATGGCTTTATCTCCCGCCCTTTCATGAATAGTATAATTAAAATTCTAGTTTGACAGTTATTTTTTCTTAACACTTCCTATTGTTGGGTTGAGTTGTGTGCAGTCAAGTCTGACTGCTGTTCCCGTATAGTTATTCTGCTCTTTCTTGCTTACTATTTTCAACATTTTTTTTTCTCTTTGGTGTTTTGCAATCTAGGTATGTATGGGTTTATTTTTTTCCCCAGAAGTCATTGTTCTTCGGAATCTGTGGAGTCACATCTTTCATCAATTCTAGAAAATTCTCAACCTCTAACCAGGCCAAACTCTAAGGCTACTTTTGTAAGCTCCTTCCTTACTTGGCTTCTGCTTGGATTTGGTTAACGAGAGGAGGCTCCATCAGGATACTGAAGACTATTAGGATAGACTAGGAAAAGAATCCTCCTGCCACAACAGTGAGATGACAAGAAAGCATTTAGTCCCCACTGGGTAAAGAACAGAAATGCCTGGGCTGCATCTCACATAAATTTGGAGTTCAAGAACTCCTGAACTGATGAATTAACACAAAAATTAATTTCTGGCTGGTGATACCTTCAGGGTGCTTGCCCAGAGAAAACGTACAAATGGTCTGGAGGGTCACTCTCACAACCTTGGTTCCACAGGGTTTACAAAGAAAAACCAAGTCTTGCTAAAGCTGAGTTCATAGTAAAAAATTACAAAAAACAAGGACAGACTCCCCATTCATTTTGAGGATTAGAGCTGCAAGAACGTTAGAACAAAAGGGGGTATAAAATATGTATGTTTAAAATAACTCAAGATATATATAATGTACTTGAAATCCTAAGTAGGGTCTAAAAAACCAATAGGCAGATTTGAAAAAGAAATGAACAGGAAGGTAAATATTATCATAATATTAATAGATGAGATAGCTGATAAAACACATCTGAGAAAACAATTAGTAAATCTGAAAAAGAGCTGAAGAAATTACTTAGAATAGAGCCCAGAAAGACAAAAAAATGGAAAACATAAAATTAAGGTTAAAAGATACGGAGGAGGAGATGACAAGGCCTTACATACATCTAATAGGAGTCAAGGAAGGGAGAATAAAAAGAATGGGAAGAGATAATATTGAGAGAATGGTTGATAATTTTCTAGAACTGATGGAAGTTATGATTATACAGATTCAGGAGCAACAATGACTCCTGGGAAAAAAATAAAATAAACCCATACCTAGACTGCAAAATGCCAAGAAGAAAAAATTGTTGAAACAGTAAGAGAGAAGGGGCAGAACAATTACACAGGAACAGCAATCAGACCTGGCTGTAGACAATGCAACCCAAGAATAGGGAGTGTTGAGAAAAAGTAACCGTCAAACTAGAATTCTAATTATACTATTTTTCATGGAAGAAAGAAAAGAAAGAAGCACTCAGTCGTGTCTGACTCTTTGCAACCCCGTGGACTCCTCCGCCCATGGGATTCTCCGCCCATGGGATTCTCCAGGCAAGAATACTGGGGTGGGTTGTCATTTCCTTCTCCAGGGGATCTTCCCAACCCAGGGATAGAACCAGGGTCTCCCGCATTGCAGGCAGATGCTTTACCCTCTGAGCCACTAGGGAAGCCCATTTTTCATGGAAGAGGGGGAAATAAAGGCATTTTCAGGCAAAGTTTGAGAGTATTTACAACTAATAGATGAGATTAAAGGAACTGTTAAGAGATGTACTTCGGTAAGAAAAAAAATTGAATAGAGAAATAAAGAGATGCAAAGGGAAGTAGAAAAAAGAGAATGGTGAGCACAAATATTAGTAATGATGTGAAAAAAGTTATTTATATTAGAAAATAATAATAATGACTAAGTGGGATAAATTCAGTATGAATTTTTAAAAAAGAAGCAAAGGAAATACATGGTAAATAAAACATATCTAAAAAGATAGATATAAATAAAAGTATCAAACAGTTCTAATAAATGTAAATACCTTAAAACTATCAGTTAAAAGAGAGATTCCAGACTGGATAAAAAAAAAAATTCAGCTAGATGCTATTTACAAAGACACCTAATATGTAAAGTAACAGAAATATTAGAAGTAAAGGACTGGAAAAAAAACTATCCAAATGCAAAATATAAAAGAGCAGTGTGTGGGGGGATTTATTAGCAACAGACAAAACAGGATTTCAAGGACTATATAAGAAAATATCATAAACAACTCATGAAAATGTAATAATTCTTATTTGCAACAGGAGCACTTCAAAATCTAAAATAAAAAGCTGACAGAATTACATCCCCCAAAAAATAGAGAAAAAAGAAAAACTAAAAAATCTATCATTGAAGTAGTAGATTTTAATATATTTCTCTTAATGAAAATCAGTAAGAATATGAAAGATTTGAACACAATTAACAGGGCTCATATAATGAGAATATAAACAAGAGAATACACATTATTTTGCTCAGGCAACCAGGGACATCTTTGATACTTTTCTTCTTCTCACACCTCACATTCAATCCACCTATAGCTCCATCTTCAAAACAGATCAGAGTGGTCCATAATCTGACCACGTCCTACCTCATCCACCACCATCATTTTGATCCCCTCCAACCCCCAATGTAATCTAGCAAGCCAGAGCTATTCTATTAAAACATAGCAGGTCATGTCACTCCTTGGATCAAAACCCTTCAATGGGGTGTTCTCACTCTGAGAAAAAGTCAAAGTTCTTAAAATCAGCCCACAAGAAACAATCTCCCCCATCTCTGTGGATACCTCTGTCCTCGCTGCCTCCTCCTCTTGCTCCTTTCTCATTCCGGCCACCCTGACCTCTGTGCTGCTCCTCAAGCATCACAGGCATGCTCCTTGCATGTAATGTTCCCTCTATCTAGTGACCTTCCACGTGTCCACAGTGCTTCCTTCCAGATACCCATATCTGTCTAGTCTTTGCTCACATCACCATGTCAGAGAAGCTCTGAGTAGTCAGTTTGAAACTGAAATCCCTCTGCATCCATCTCTCCCCACCCAGCACTTTCTTTCCCTAACTTGCTTCAATTTTCTAAAATTTCACATACTTACTCGTCTTGTTTTGTCTGCTGCTGCTAAGTCGCTTCAGTCGTGTCCAACTCTGTGCGACCCCATAGACGGCAGCCCACCAGGCTCCCCCGTCCCTGGGATTCTCCAGGCAAGAACACTGGAGTGGGTTGCTATTTCCTTCTCCAATGCATGAAAGTGAAAAGTGAAAGTGAAGTCGCCCAGTTGTGTCCAACTCTTAGCGACCCCATGGACTACAGCCTACCAGGCTCGTTCATCCATGGGATTTTCCAGGCAAGAGTACTGGAGTGGGGTGCCATCTCTTTTCCCCTGTTTTGTCTTACCCTACTCAAATATCAGCTTCAAGAGGACAGGACTTTTTATCTATTTTACAATCTTCTATGTCTCCAGTGGCTGACACATAGTAGTAGGTTTTATAAGTATTTAAAATCACGATGATATGAAGATAGACTCTGAGCTGCAGGAGATGGTGCATCGATATTAACTACAGGAAGTCAGAGAATGTTGAAAACATCCTGGGAAGTTCTTTCTGATAGACAATAAGAATGGGAAAGCAGGAGAAATGAGAGATCATGGCTACTATCAGGTCAAAGTTCCCAAAGAAATAATGAGTGGTAGGCTGGGCCACAAGACCCCTCCAACCACGTCCCCCCTCCCCACATACACTTGTTTTTTAGGATGTGGAGACTGAGAGACAAAATATGAAGAATGAATAATGGTTATGAAAACTCTGTGTCCCACTATAATTGGGAACCACTTTTCTAAATTACAGTGCAAGCAAGAAAATAAGGCATCTTCGCAGATAGCTGCGAAGATTCCAAAAAGTGAAGGACAAAAGGCAATCTGTGATGACTGACACAAAGAGGGCTTGTTCAGATGACATCACGAAGTCCCAGAAAGGTCCTTGCCCATTCTGAGGAGAGGAACGCCCCTGAACAATGCTGTTCTCTGTGTCCCCAAGTTCAGCTGCCAGGGTGTCACATAATGGTTTTCAGTCTCACTGTGTGGAAAATCAGTGAAAAGATGAGATTTTAACAGTAAATCCAGATGACTGAGCTGGGTGCATTTTCTGAAGGCTGCCTTTAATACTGAAGCTTTATCAGGGCAATAGGAAATTGCTGGACATCTTATTTTGTAAGAGAATAGCCTTTTATCTGCTTGGCAAATATTTACTGAGTGCAAACCATGTGCCGGGTAGCATGCTCCCACCATGAAGCCATATACACATTTGTGGTTTTGCTTTTGGAAATTTAAATAATCCGTGAGCCATTTTTTAAGCTCTTGTGTCATTTTTCGATGCTTGTCAAGTTCCATGCCATCAGGTATTACGTCGCTTAAGTACAAAAAGGTCTGTCGGTGTATAGTCTAACGCCGCAGACCATCGGAAAGCAATATATCTGACTATCAGAAAACAGACACATTCTAGAACTGCCAAAAGCAGCTCTAATGATAAACGCAACTGGATCTGCATTTACCCAAGTAAAATCAATTTGGTGTTATTTTTAAATTTACAGTAAAATATTATAAGCCTAAAAGACAGCAAAGACCTCCACAAAGCAGACAGAAGTGCAGATTCTGGCCTCAAAAAGCAGTTAGTTGAAGCTGACTTTTTGCATTATCTTCTAGTCTCCCAGACTTGATCCTATATCACTGACTCAACTGAGGGAATTAATGTATTATTCAGAATACAGAATATTAAGAAAAGATGTCATGAAAGAGTTTCTTCATGTCCACCCAGCACAGAACTTCCAATTTTAACAGTACAAATAACCAACATGGGTATGACTGTTTACAAACCTCTGATCAATCCTCTGATTAACAAATACAAATTTGACCCCTATGTATAAGCATATGGAAAATCTGAGGCTTAGTAGTTAAGGGACTTACTGTAGGATTTAGAACTACTAAATCCCTAAATCTAGGTACATTGATTCAAGTCTTACACTTTGAAATTCCAGGCCCTTTTAAATGGTGCTTACATGACAATCCTATTTGGCGTGAAACACTGGCAATTGTGTGTACGAACCTGACCTGGCCCCAGGCTTGCTGGATTCTTGAGGAAAAAAAGATTTCAGTAGAAATATTTGGAATGCAAAAAAACCCAAAGGCACTGAAGAAGCCAACCGGGTCCTTTAACTCACCTTTAACTCTTTTTTGTATCTCTGTGACATCATTGGTCCCTTTACTAAACTTCTAATCCGTTACGCATGCATAATAACTTGTATCTAACAGCCAATTTCAAACAGACTGTGTACCCTTCACGCTCTGTATTAGTTCGCCCATTACTACAGTACTGACCTGGGGCAACAGGAGTTTCATCTGCACATATAGTTTTTTCTTGTTATTACTAAGCAGACTGCTACACCTCTAACTTTACCCAATGGTATGGCTATACAGCCTGTGTTTTCCAGCTTGTTTATGACTATATAATACTATACCCCAAACTGCCGAGTTTAGAACACTAATTCTGTAGCACTGCCTGACTGACTTCATGGTGGTTAACAGATGACCACTGGTGACACAGGTTTCACAGCAGCAGGTCCTTCCAGTACCTTGAAATGCAACTTTACCAGTCTCAATTCATTTAAAGCTGTAGCCTTCTTCAGCGATCAATGCAAAGAAATAGAGGAAAACAACAGAATGGGAAAGACTAGGGATCTCTTTAAGAAAATCAGAGATACCAAAGGAACATTTCATGCAAAGATGGGCTCGAAAAAGGACAGAAATGGTATGGACCTAACAGAAGCAGAAGATATTAAGAAGAGGTGGCAAGAATACACAGGAGAACTGTACAAAAAAGATCTTCACGGCCCAGATAATCATGATGGTGTGATCACTGACCTAGAGCCAGACATCCTGGAATGTGAAGTCAAGTGGGCCTTAGAAAGCATCACTATGAACAAAGCTAGTGGAGGTGACGGAATTCCAATTGAGCTATTCCAAATCCTGAAAGATGATGCTGTGAAAGTGCTGCACTCAATATGCCAGCAAATTTGGAAAACTCAGCAGTGGCCATAGGACTGGAAAAGGTCAGTTTTCATTCCAATCCCAAAGAAAGGCAATGCCAAAGAATGCTCAAACTACCGCACAATTGCACTCATCTCACACGCTGGTAAAGTAATACTCAAAATTCTCCAAGCCAGGCTTCAGCAATATGTGAACCGTGAACTTCCTGATGTTCAAGCTGGTTTTAGAAAAGGCAGAGGAACCAGAGATTAAATTGCCAACATCCGCTGGATCATGGAAAAAACAAGAGAGTTCCAGAAAAACATCTATTTCTGCTTTATTGACTATGCCAAAGCCTTTGACTGTGTGGATCACAATAAACTGTGGAAAATTCTGAAAGAGATGGGAATACCAGACCACCTGATCTGCCTCTTGAGAAATCTGTATGCAGGTCAGGAAGCAACAGTTAGAAGTGGACATGGAACAACAGACTGGTTCCAAATAGGAAATAGGAGTTCATCAAGGCTGTATATTGTCACCCTGTTTATTTAACTTCTATGCAGAGTACATCATGAGAAACGCTGGACTGGAAGAAACATAAGCTGGAATCAAGATTGCGGGGAGAAATATCAATAACCTCAGATATGCAGATGACACCACCCTTATGGCAGAAAGTGAAGAGGAACTCAAAAGCCTCTTGATGAAAGTGAAAGTGGAGAGTGAAAAAGTTGGCTTAAAGCTCAACATTCAGAAAACAAAGATCATGGCATCTGGTCCCACCACTTCATGGGAAATAGATGGGGAAACAGTGGAAACAGTGTCAGACTTTATTTTTCTGGGCTCCAAAATCACTGCAGATGGTGACTGCAGCCATGAAATTAAAAGACGCTTACTCCTTGGAAGAAAAGTCATTATCAACCTAGATAGCATATTCAAAAGCAGAGACATTACTTTGCCAACAAAGGTTCGTCTAGTCAAGGCTATAGTTTTTCCTGTGGTCATGTATGGATGTGAGAGTTCGACTGTGAAGAAAGCTGAGCGCCGAAGAATTGATGCTTTTGAACTGTGGTGTTGGAGAAGACTCTTGAGAGTCCCTTGGACTGCAAGGAGATCCAACCAGTCCATTCTGAAGATCAGCCCTGGGATTTCTTTGGAAGGAATGATGCTGAAGCTGAAACTCCAGTACTTTGGCCACCTCATGCGAAGAGTTGACTCACTGGAAAAGACTCTGATGCTGGGAGGGATTGGGGGCAAAAGGAGAAGGGGATGACAGAGGATGAGATGGCTGGATGGTATCACTGACTCAATGGACGTGAGTCTGAGTGAACTGTGGGAGTTGGTGATGGACAGGGAGGCCTGGTGTGCTACGATTCATGGGGTCGCAAAGAGTCGGACACGACTGAGCGACTGATCTGATCTGAATGCTCTTTACCCTCTTCTCATCTGTATCTTGGAATTAAATCATGATCGTTCTAATTCTGTGATTTGAAGTAACAACAACTCCAAGTTAGTGAGGGATGGCTAAGAGCACAAGCTCTGGAGTCAGATCTGGACACTAGTTATATTCCATCACACCCAAGGTGTTTAGTTCATCATTTAGGATACAGCAAATGCTTGGTAAGTATTAACTCTTACTTCCAGTATCTATATGCTAAGACTCTGGACTGGTGCTTCATAAATTGCTTAAGTTTCACCTGTAATATAAATATTACTCTCTTCATTATACAGATGAGGCGAAGGCTCCTAGGGGTGAGCTCACAGAGCCATGATTCAAAGCAGCCACAACTTCCTATTACATTCATTTTATCATTCTTGGATTTTGCCTTTGATAACATCATTAAGACATCTCTCTTAAGCATTTCTTTCAATATTTGTCGTTGTTTAAAAGTTTTAAAAGTGATTATAAAGACAATTTACTCAACTTAAAAATAAGCAAAGGATCTGAACACACACTTCTCCAAAAAAGACATACAGGTAGCCAACAAGCACATGAAAAGATGCTCCATCATCATTAGTCACGGAGAAGATGTAATTCAAAATCACAAGATATCACTTCACACCTACAAGGATGGCTTTAATAATATGTCAGATAATAACAAGCATTGGTAAAAATGTGGAGAAACAAAAACCCTTGTACACTGCTGGTGGGAATAAAAAAAAAAAAGTAGCCATTTTGGAAAACAGTCTGGCAGTTCCCCCAAAAGTCAAGCCATTTGATCCAGCGATTTCACTCCTACGTACAGACCCAGGAAAAATGAAGTTGTATGACCATGCAAAAACTTGTACATAAATGTACATAGTATTATTTATAAGAACCAAAGAGTAAAAACCCAAATGTCCACCAATTAATATATGGATAAATAACAATGGAATATTCCATAAAAAGGAATGAAGTACTGACACACCCTATAGCATGATGTACCTTGAAAACATTATGCCAAGCAAAATGAGCCAATCAAAAAAACCCCAAACATTTTATGGTTCCATTTGTATATGTTCAGAACAGGCAAACATGGAGACAAAACACAGATCAGTGGTTGCCTAGGGCTGCATGGGAGGCAGGGTGCTTAGGAAGATATGAGGGTGATAGCTAATGGATACTGGTTTCTTTTTGAGGTGATGAAAATGTTCTATAATTGACTCTGGTAACGACTGCATAACTCAGTGAATATACTAAAAACCACTGATTTGTATAGTTGGGGGAACTGTGTGGAGTGTAAATTATGTCTCAACAAAGCTGTTACCAAAAAAGTGATTATGTTCAGTTTTATCCTTTTGAATATTCGTCTTAAGAGATTCTTATCCTTATTATAATATTCAGCCCCTGCTTCCTCATCTTCTCTGCATGTACCTTTTACACAGAGAAAACACTGCAGCCTTTGATTTTTCTTCTTTTCATTGGTTCAACCTACGGCTGTACTGCAGGAACTTCATTATTATGAAAATGGGAGGCAATATTAGCATTGGAGAGCAGAAGCTAAGAGCATGGACTCTGGAGCCAACCACTTGGGTCTGAACCCAGCTCTACCAATGACTATCCGTGTAACTTGACCAAGTTATTTAACTTCTCTGTGTTTTAATTTCCATGCCTATAAAAAGGAAACAGTAATAAGGACCTTAGAAAAATACCTAGACTAATAAGTATTCAATAAATAGCACATTTCCTCTTTTCATTTTATTGATATGAGCAATGGTTATATAGGTAGAATTTTATTATTTTATAACAATGGTGATATTAGCATAACCATCTGTTTATTCTCCTAGAACCTTTGTTTCTTGTCTTCATGGGTTCCTTTCACGACATAACCCTTAACCCCTGATACACTCAAAGGTCTGATTTTCTCCCCAGGTCACCTCATTTACTTTCACTGGCTCAGAAACTATCAATATGCATTCATGCCACCAGCTGATGTACATCTGACGCTGTATATCTTAATTATATCTCATTACCTGCTGGAGAATTCTATCTAGATGTCCCATGGGTACTTTGTAGTCAAAACCAAACTCATCTTTTTCTCCCAACTGATTTTTACTGCAGCTGGTGGCACCATGATTTCTCCCTGTCACCAAGATACAAACCTGGGAATCACACTGACCCTTTCACTTGCCCACACAATCCATAAATCCCCCAACTCCTCCCAGTGTTCCCTCAGAAACTATTCTTAATGCTGCTTCATGGTTTTTTCTCCACCTTCGCTTCACATAAGAATCATCTGAGGAGTTTTTAAAAATCCCCATGCCCAGGCCTCACTTCAGGCCATTTAAATCAGGACTCAGGCATCAACAGCTTGTCAAAGGCCCCCCAAGTGGTGATTCCAACGAGCAGCCAAACGAGCAATCTCTGGTTTAGCCCCCGGCCTGCTCTCAAGCCTCAACTTGTCTTATTGGCTTTCCACTTCCACTCCAGCAATAACGAACTGCTTATAGTCACCCCTCTCCTCCTGTATCTAGGCTGCTACTTGTCTCTATCACTCTCCCTACCACTCTACCCTCCAATCTGGCTTTCTCCTACTTATCTTATGGATCGAGCAGTTGCCTTATCCAGGAAGTCTTTTCTAATTCACCAATCTACAGATGAATTAGGCATTCCTCCTCCATACTCTCTTGTGTGCATGCATGCTAAGTCACTCAGTTGTGGTCAAATCTTTGCAACCCTAAGGACCATAGCCCGCCAGGCTCCTGTCCATGGGATTCTCCAGGCAAGAATACTGGAGTGGGTTTCCATGCCCTCCTGCAAGGGATCTTCCTGACCCAGGGACTGAATCCACGTCTGCTGGAGGGGCAGGCAGGTTCTTTACCACTAGCACCTCCTGGGAAGTCCCTGTACTCTCTTGGTGCCCAGTAAATCTCTCTCAGTGTGCTTAGCATGCTGTTTTATAATTACCTGCTTTCATGCCTGGTCCTCTTACAGTTAGGTCCTACCTGAGACCTGGACCACCTGACACTCATTTCCATATTCTCAGCACCTAGTACTCTGCATTCGCTTATACAAATGCTCAACACATGTTCGTTGAAAGACTTTACAGAGATCAAGATAGGTTTTTGCAAAGAGACAGTTTATATCATACATTGACAGATGGGTTGACTTTTGATCTACTTTTTTTCACTCAAGGTGAAACCACCAACTTGACTACTGAAGTGTAAAACTGCTTAACTCTGGTGCCTCCAAGCATCCAGTGGAATTTCTTTTGCTGAATATAGACTCTTATTATTTTGTACTAAAAATGTTTTAGTCTTACATTTGCAGTGAGTATTAACTTGTAAATTCCTTCCAATCTTTTTAGAGATAAAGTTGGATTAAAAATTATAAATAACGTAGTCTATTATTATCCTAGATATTTCTTTTGCTTTCAAATCAAAATTTCTTTTGCTTTTGAGATACATACACTTATCCTGGATCAAACTATCTCAATCGTTACCACTTAAAAATTTCTTTTGTCCCTTGTACTACAATACAACTTGCGGGTCTGGACCAAGAGACCACGTTAAGGAAAAACAGACATCCAAAGAAATTCAAACAGGACTACAATATAAACAGTTAAAAATAAGTTCTAAAGGATGCTTCAAAAGAAATACACAATACAAGTAATGTAGTTTGTGTCCCTTTAATAAACACACTTGCATAGTTATATTACAGTTTTGTAAAAATGAAAATGAATGACCTCATGCCAAGCGTGCCCAGCATTTGCACAATCTCAATATCTTTGATACTATAGTTTTCAAGACGCACAAAATAAAAATTTAAGGCAAAAAAACAGCACTTTGCAACAATAATTTATTACATTACAGTAGCATCACAGCAGCATCCAATAATGCCACTATAGGCAAAAGTCTCTCAGTCTTTCCATTAGAGTCTATTTACAAGAATTTATAACTTGGTAAAATTCATCCTAAGAAAACTTGGCAAATAAAGCTTTGGACTGGAATTGGCATTTCTTTCTCTACTTTTCCTTCCCCTACTTTATTTTAAACTATCAGAATTCATATTATATTTTTAAAACACTAATGTAGCAGTTATACTGTTTTAATAGCTGTATTATTTTAAAATGACTCCCTAGGATAAAGTTTTAGAGGAAACTATACAACAGGTAGGATTGATTTAGATTTTCAAATTTTCGAAAAAAAATCAGCTTTGGTCTTAGAACTGATTTTTTTCATTGCTGGAAAACCCATCAGGTTTAATCACATACTGTAGAAATGATTACAACATACTGCAATTTTAAAATAAACAGGTATTTTGATTCTTCACTTCCTACAGGGTTCAGATTTGCTCAGTTGTGCTCCCATTTTAAAAATTCTATCTTCCTGATAAACTCCTTCTAATGTCTCTTTCTAAGTAAACTGAAGCTGCCTCTTATACTGAATGAGGAAGAGAGCAAATATGTGGCTGAATATGAGGTATTGCAAAGGACTGCATGCTCTTTTAAGAAGGACAAGTTATTATTATATGTCATACCATTTCCTTTACTTTTAGCTTCCTGTCAAATGTATGACAAAATACCTAAACAGAGAGAGGTATTTCTGTAAATACAGTAAATTTATTTCCCAGACAGACACTCAGTTTAAATACGCCATTATAAGACTTGGTCCATAGTACCTGAAGAATATATTCTTTTCAAATTAATTTACAGACACTAATCTCTACCAGAATGTCATTCTTTATAGTTATCAGTGTAAAAGTGAAGCAATTTGAGCTACAAAGATACCTTTGAAATAATTTATCAGTGTATTAAATAAGCCCAAATTCAAAATTATAAAGAGAGAATGTTATACTATATCATGTGATTAATTAAGTGGTCTTATTTCTAACCTCAGGGTTTAAGGTGCATTTAAAGTGACTGCCCTGAATTTGAACCCAAGTAACATGTTCAGAAAATAAAAGGCAAGACCAAGTAACCCATACAATTTAGAAGATCAGCTGAATTTACAAGGACTCAGTCTTTACACTGTACCCTTTAGTGACTGCAGGCAAATCTGTTATGCCACCTGTAAAATAATATTATTGCTTTCCATTTAATGTCATATTTTATAAAAGTATCATGATCATGCCAAATGCTAAAAGTTGAGGTGGTCTAGTAACTAGAAATCCCTGCCTCAGGAAGCATACATGCCTGTCACCATACATTCCAATGATGTGAAGTATTCTGGAACACAGACATTTATATTTTGTGAAGTTCTAACTACGGTTTAGTTGATTCTTCCTCAAGTGTTGTAAAGTTATGATTTAGGCAACATATGACTAAAATCATTCATTCATAATGTATAGGCACATTAACACAAATATTGCACAAAATATGCCTCAGAGATATAAAAACACATTTCACTCTTCTTAAAGAACTCTGTGAGGAAATAAGACTCTGTGATTGTATGTACACTTTTCCTGATAATACTTGGACATTCAGAAACAGTAGATTGCACTGCAGTTTGTAAACAGTTTAAATTGCATAATCTTCTCATTGATTTTCAAATATGATTTAATACTATCCACTAAAAGTCAACTAAGTACTCTCACATTTATAATAATGTTTTACTATCCTTGCAGTTTTTGGCTCAAGGAAAAGAAGTAAAGTCCTATGCCAAAGTTGCCAATGTGGTTGAAGAACAGATATTAGGTAGAGAATTCTGAATGGTAAAATCAGTTCTGTAGCCACAAAGCAGCTTCATGGACACAGAGGAATGCCAGCTCCCACACAGCTTTCCTTCACTCTAATTCATTCTCAACTAGATAGAGACTGCCTGCTTCAAGGGCATTTAAACTCTTCAAGCATTCCTTATGATCTTTACTAAATGCATTAAGAAGAAAGTCAACCAGTGCCCCTTTGTGACCTAGGACATGGAGTTACCTCATTAAAATAGATAACATGAATTTCTGACTTTAAAATGTATAGATATAAATTCTCTGCCTAAGGTAGGGAAAGTTTCATATCTTGTAGTCAATGATGGGAGCCTTTCATTCTTCAAAAATAATCCATTTTTAGGCAATCAGTAAAGAAGTAACAACTGACTGTGGCAGCACATTAGCAGTATCTTCACGAGCCCAGAGACCCCAGTGGACTCCCAGGGTACAGGGCTCATTTTGGGACAGCTGCTATAGATAAAACCCACCCTGCTCTGCACATATGGCTGGGTAAGGCAGGCCGCTTCCCTCTTCTATGTGTAAGAAGAGTTCCTCCAAAGTGTCATCACTCCCACATCAAAATACACAGAAAATAGAGAAAAGGATATTTCCAATTCTCGGCCTTTTAACAAACTTAAATATTGGTACTTATAGTGGCATATTAGAAAGTAATAGAGGAAAACAGTGCCTATTGGGGGACAAATCGCATATTGAACCAATTAAGGGCTCACTGTGATTAGGATTAGGTCAAACATAACAGCAAAACATAAGCAATTCTGAATTCTGTAATGAATATACATGTTGCAGTAACATTAGAAAAGCATGGCAGCCCATTCCAAACCAGCAAGAACAGTTTGTGCAAATAGTGGGTCTTTGTGTGTTTGAACTCCCACCATGTAAGGGCAAACTCAGTATGCATGCTAATGACCTACAATTACCAAATTAAAAAAGGAGAAAAATGCTAAAGGATGCCAGAGTGAACAGCAGGGAAAGCCACACAAAGACCCACTATCCTTTAACTTGTTACAAATAAATTTTAACTGTAAATTAGAAACACAGAGAAATAATCACAAGTGGCTCTAACATTTGAGAACGAAGCTAAGGAATTGTGTAGGAGATATTTGATCAGGGCTGCCTGCCCTGTCTCCACGCTAGAGTCAAACTTGGATAGTGGGTCTCTGGGGTGCTTTCACACTGGAAGGCAACACTGGGTCCTATAAAAAGAAAAACGAGGGATAAAATGAACATAAAGCAAATCAAGGGGGTGAGAAAAATTCTACTGATTACATGCAACATCAACAAGTTTGAACTATGAAAATTCTCAACCTTTAGAAAATATCCTACCTACCTAGTAAAATGAAAGTAATATTTATAAAGGCTTGAGAAACACACACGATAGTCTAAAACTTAACTAGTTTTCACTGACGCGTATACTCCTGGCTGTTCTTCCTTTAGATCACTTCCATTTTTTCTTATATTTCTTATTATAAAAGACTTAAAAGGGAAAAATATGTTCCACCATTGGAAAACAAGATAACAACAAAACATTTGGAAAACGATCACTTTACATTGTAGACACTATGAAAGTCAAATGCACTGATAAACTAGAATGCCTCCAAGGATCACTTAGCCCAAGATCTTCCAGACCTTCCTCTCTCAGGCCCAGGAAAGACCCCTCGGGTATTTTTATTAACCAGACAAACTGGCAAGCCCTGAAAACTGCCAAACCATCAGCAGAATTTAAAAATGGTCTTTCATTTAAGTAATCCAAGTTTTATAATTTTCCTTACTATCTCTTCTGAAACCCTGAGGTATTTTTAGGAATATTCAAAGCATAAAAAACTGGACTCCACATCCAGACTGGGAAATTCAGCTGCTCTATCTAAAGGACCGTCTTCTCCCCAAATCACAATGATCTTTATGAGCTCTAAAGTGAAAATAATGCACTAATAATTTAAAATGATAGATACAGTACAAAGTAAATTAATAATACTTGCACTTAATTGTAAACACAGCTCAGCTTTGACTGGGTTACCATTTATATGTTCTTAGAAGCTAAGTTAAAATGAAAGGCTAAAGCTTTTAGATAATTTCACAAGAATGATAAAAACACAAACCATGATGTATTTTATTAAGAAGGACAAAAAGATCAAAAGGGTGAGGAAAGGTGACCTCTATTTTATGAAGCTAAAAAAATATTTCCAAGTACTGTTTATTCTCTAATGCTACATTTACTGTCAAGGGTAAGAAAGGTTAGGTAACTATCAAGAGATAATTTTATGTAATACCAAATCATATACATTGAGATATGGACCCCTGCAGTAAAAGTAGTGAAACGGATCTTAATTCATATATCTCTGTGGCATGAGTTACCTACCTTAAAAGATCACCTAATGAGATTTTTGCAAGCACTTTATTTGTAAAATAAATTTTATAATTTTCTTCTAACCTGGGTGATGTGTAATAACGTGGGAAATAAGGTTGCAAAATTAATAGCACCTGTACACTAAAAGGGTCATTGTGCACAGGTGAATACGCTAACTGCCAGCTAGTCTCTACTCTCTCTCAAGCTGAAAAAGGCTGGTGTAAAGAGAAGCCGCAGTGTAGACTGCTATCATACCAAGGAACTCATGAAAGAACTAGAACTTTTTTCAGATAAAGTCTAACAGTAAGGTCTGAAGCTAGGTAAAAAGTATTTGAAAAAAAGCAATATAACTTTTGATTTTGTGAAAGTTTCTTATTTTATTTTCTTACTCTAAACATTAATATACATTCACTGAGAGTGCTAAGATTTGGTTGAGAAAAGTAAGGAATGCAGTTCTGTATGTTAAAGCTGATGCACTATTAAGAAGTAAATAGTTTGATATTACTCACACTGTTGACTTGGATCTGCATCTGTCGTCATCTTAACGTAGTTTGAAGGGAAGAGACCAGTCACCCCACTGGTTTCTCCTTGCCACCAGTCAGGATCATCCTTGTTTAGAACATTAATAAGCTGTCCCTTGGAGAAACTGAGCTCGTCCTCGTTGTTTGCCGTGTAGTCATACATGGCGATCACCTGACACACTAGCAGAGGAATAATGACAAAGTAACAAGTTAAATTGAGTAAGTCTTCCTATTAGCATCATATGTTAAAATTCTGCTAACATTTCCTTTAGCTGTTCTCTCCCACCCTCCTTCCTCTATTCCCTGTTTCACAAAAGCAAGAATTTCCCAAATGTAGTTTGGAAATCCAAGCGACTGCTTTGAAGTATGATGGTAGAGCAATTAAACAATTTCAAGGAGTGATGTAGTCCAAGCATCACTGAACAGCTGGCTGTTTCTAACAGAACTTTTTGGAAAGGAAGTTCTCACAGAGGTAAAGAAAGAACAAATTTTAAAAATATTTTTCAAAGAATTGGCTAATCTAAGAAATGCTGAGTTAAAAAAAAAAAAACAAACAAACTTCCTAAGATGAAACCCAAGTTAACCCATTTCCATACCAGGATGAAAGGCAGGCGCAGTTCTTTCACTACTTGGACCCAAAAGTTTAACATGGCTGGCAGGAAACCATCCTTTCTGTCGCTTTTTCCCTCTGGCCTATAAAATTAGCAAAAAGAACACAAAAAATGAGACTAAAGACAATTATTGAGACATAAACTAAAAATAAGAAAATCCAAACTGTGTAGTAAAGAATTTAACCTTGCCCAAAGGGAGGCCTGGCCTTTGCCTATGGCTCCTGGAAGGTAATCTCTAAACCTTTGAGACGTCTTGACTGTTCAAAGAGTGTCTCAGTTTATGTGGGGGGCCGTAACGATGCAGGAGAGCCTAATGATGTGATTTATGGTGGGCCCTCTGGGTCATAATATGAACACAACCTCTGGAGGGACTGGAGACTGAGTTCAGCCATGTGAGCAATCAACCGTGTCTATTTGATGGGGTTTCAATAAACACGCTGGAAACCAAGGCTCAAGTGAGCTGCTGCTTGGCAATACTCCATGTGTACTGTTGCCAGGAGATTTAATGCTGCCCATGACTCCATGGGGAGAGAACAACGGGAAGCTCTGTGTTAGGAACCCTCCTGAACTCTGATCCATACATCTCTTCCCTTGGCTAATTTTAATCTAAATCCTTTTGCTGTAATAAATTGTAACCAGGAGTATAACAGCTTTCAGTGAGTCCTGTGAGTTTTTATGGGAAATTACTGAATCTGGGAGTGGTCTCAGGGCCCTCCAAATTTACAATCTGTGTTAGGAGGGAGGGTATCTTGAGAACACTTGAATTCTGCATTGGCCTTCGAGGTCAATATTAAACAACTGAAAGATTTAATATGCATCTCAACACTATTTGTAGAAGTCTATTTGGAGATTGTTCAGTCTCAAAGTTCTCTGCATACTTCACACAAATAATATTTATAAACTAAGAAGACCTTTCTAATGTTCTCCTAATAAGTAAATACCTCTTGGAGCTTTGTTAATTATCAAACTAATTATTAATCAGTCAAATAAGATAAATTAAATTTTTATTAATCTTATTTTTCTAATGAGCAGGCATTACTTTTATAATAAAATTAACAAATGTTATTTAAAAGTTATTACCTGTAATTCCCCTTGCCACCACCCACTTGTGTTTTTCTTTAGAATTAGTATTAACTGTCCTGGTGCGAGGCTAAGCTGTTCAGAACCAGAAGCCGCATATGCTGATGTTACTTGAGCAATCTCTGAAAAGAAGAAAAACAAGGGACTATGAATTCAAGACTATTAAACACCCTAGTAGTTCGTCAGCTTCATCATGATACATATACCAGGTTTTTTTTTTAAGAAGAAATATAAGGGACTATGAATTCAAGACTATTAATGAACACTTTGGTAGTTTGTCAGCTTCATCATGATACATACCAGGTTTCTTATTTGATGTTCCAGATTTGCTAGAACTCCCAAAACCCTATAAGGAAAAGATACAGTTTTATCATTTTTCAACAATCCAGGGTTAAAAGTACACAGGCTATTAGGGACTAGAGATTTCTAATTCCCAGGGTTATCGTTTCTTTAGAGTAAGAGCAAAATAATGATTAACCTTATACTGATCAAGTAAGTTAAGAATCCAATACTTATGGGAGATCTGATTCTGATAGAATACATTATATGTAAGTAGCTGATGTTGGCAACTCAACAGGAACAGCTCATTTTCTGAATCTTTTCTGAATATTAAATGTTAATACAAATACATTTCATCATTGGGGGGTCAGAATCAATGCCCACCACATATAACACATGTGCTCTGGCTATGTTAAGGCATATGTGAGTTTTGCTCCTGTTACATACAAGGTAATGCTTTTATTTTTAATTTTTTTGCCATGTTCCTCCTGAACCTGACCTAAGAATAAAGAATCAGATCAGATCAGTGGCTCAGTCGTGTCCGACTCTTTGCGACCCCATGAATCGCAGCACGCCAGGCCTCCCTGTCCATCACCAACTCCCACAGTTCACTCAGACTCACGTCCATCGAGTCAGTGATGCCATCCAGCCATCTCACCCTCTGTTGTCCCCTTCTCCTCCTGCCCCCAATCCCTCCCAGCATCAGGGTCTTTTCCAATGAATCAACTCTTCGCATGAGGTGGCCAAAGTACTGGAGTTTCAGCTTTAGCATCATTCCTTCCAAAGAAATCCCAGGGCTGATCTCCTTCAGAATGGACTGGTTGGATCTCCTTGCAGTCCAAGGGACTCTCAAGAGTCTTCTCCAACACCACAGTTCAAAAGCATCAGTTCTTCGGCGCTCAGCCTTCTTCACAGTCCAACTCTCACATCACAGGAAAAACCATAGCCTTGACTGGATGAAGCTTTGTTGGCAAAGTAATGTCTCTGCTTTTGAATATGCTATCTAGGTTGGTCATAACTTTCCTTGCAAGGAGTAAGCGTCTTTTAATTTCATGGCTGCAGTCACCATCTGTAGTGATATACATACCGGCAACTATGACCTGTTTGACTTTACAGGATAAGTTGGCCCAATCACACTTCTTATTTTTAGGAACTGTTATTTGTAGACGTTTTAATGATGGCCATTCTGTCAGGTGGTACTTCACTGTACTTTTGAATTTGCATTTCTCTAGTAAGCAGTGATATGTTGAGCAGTTTTTCATGTGCCTATTGGTCATCTGTATTTCTTCTATGGAGAAATGTCTATTTAAGTTTTCTCCCCATTTTTCAATTGGGTTTTTTTTTTTTTTTTTTTTCCAATTGGGTTGTTTTTTTGGTGTTGTTGAGTTGTATAAGCTGTTTGTGTATTTTGGAAATTAAGCCCTTGTCAGTTACATCATTTGCAAATATTTTCTCCCATTCTGTAGGTTGTCTTTTCATTTTGTTTATGGTTTCTATTACTATACAAAAGCTTGTAAGTTTATTAGGTCCCATTTGTTTATTTTTTGTTTTTATTTGTATTGCCCTTGGAGACTGACTGAAGAAAACAGTGGTATGATTTACATCAGAGAATGTTTTACCTGTGATCTCTTCTAGGTGTTTTATGGTGTCATGTCTTATGTTTAAGTCTTTAAGCCACAAATGTAATTTTTAAAATATTATATAATGAAATGTAGCAATAAGTGAATACTTGCATAACTCAGTGATTCAGTATTTGCCAAATGATCAATGAATGATGTCATCACACTCGGTATGCAAAACAGACTGGTGAATTTAAAAAAAAAAAAAAACAAAAAAAACAATAAGGAATGTTCACTGATTTGGCTTCAGATTCTGCACTGCAAGTAATCTATAAGAATTTAGTACTTGTTAAGTTTTGGTACAGCAGTGTTAAAGAATATCCACAGGTATCCGAACATGTTATTAAAATACTTTTGTTATCGCTCATATTTGTGTGAGGTTGAATTTTCTTCAACTACTTCAACCAAAAGAATATACTACTCTTTCCATTAAACACTTTTGAAGAGGGAGAAGTACATATTTGTTTTCCATTAAAAGCAATTTATTTAAGTCATCATATAGTGGGTTTAATTTCGTTATTTCAAAATGAATTAGTAAATTTTTAAAAATTTCAGTCTTAATTTCTAATATGGGAAATATTGCTAGATATAATCCATATATTTTCAGAAACTTTGGAGTCCTCAATAACTTTTAAGAATGTGCAAAGTTCCTGAAATAAAAAAGTCTGGGAACTGCTGCTAGTGGTAGGAGAAAGGCAGCAGGAACTCTAAGTGTGCGCTGGGTCATAATAACGGCAGAGCCTCAAAGATTTACGGATTCCTTTTAAGCCTCCCTGAATCCAAACCATTCCCTAACTTCAGTTATCATGAGGTCTGCCCCTATCTATGGCTCTTGTTCTTGGAATTTCATAAAATCACTTCTCCTTTATCTAACAGGATCTCTGTGATAAACTATATTTTATTGGAGTTACCTTAAATGGTCTCCTTGTAACCAAAGCAGCCCAACCAAAACCATATGTAAGCATCCTTTATAAATATGAACCTTGAGCAACAGGAATGGAATGATTCTGTTTCTATACCAAAGTAACTCTACCTCCTGATCTTTTGGTTTGACATAATTTGATGGAAAAATTCCAGTTCTGTCTCCAATACTTCCTGTCCACCATTCTCCATCTTTCTGGGTCACCAATATTTCTTCACCTTCAGTGAAAGTCAAATCTCCAGGTTCTACACTTGAATATGAATAAAGTGCAATATACTCTGTAGGGAATAAAGAAAAAGAAAAACTAATTTTGGTTATAAGATTACAGAAGTAAAAAAAAAAGTGTTAATTTCCAAGATTTTGAGTAAATTAGCTGTAAAAGACCTTGTGACTTAAGGAAACCTAATGTAAAGAGACGTTAACGTAGAAAGTAGAATGAAGTAATTACTTAATAATTACTAGAAAAAGACTGGGGCTCCCCAGGTGGTGCTAGTGGTAAAGAAACCGCCTGCCAGTGCAGGAATTGTAAGAGACACAGGTTCGATCCCTTTAATCAGGAAGATCCCTGGAGAAGGAAATTGCATCCTACTCCAGTATTCTTGCCTGGAGAATGACATGGACAGAGGAGGCTGGTGGGCTGCAGTCCATGGGACCACACAGTCAGATACAACTGAAGCGACTTAGGATGGATGGAAAGCTTTATCACAGGTTTCTTTTTTCCCACTGTATCATCATCATCATCATCATCATGTCACAGAGAATAACCCCAAAGCTACAAATATATATCAGTATCTCTACAGGGTCAAGACATGGAAAAGTTTTTTTAACCTTCTTACATATAGTTTAATCTCTTAAATTCTTTTCTCTTTAATTCTTTTATATACAGTTATGCAAATGCCCACTCTTCAGCTGACATCAATATGAGAGGCCAGTTTCCATCACAATGGTCCAGCTCCTAGCACGGTGCTTGGCATGGAATAGATGCTCCATAAATATTTGTTAATGAATAACCTTAAGGGAACTATTTAAGTTTTTATATGTATTTGTTGACATGAAATTTGATCTGCAGATCATAAACTGAAGATGACCAGAACCATCAAACAAAAACTATTTACTATCCACATTCCCATACTATTCAATTTAGCTGACTCAATAAAACAAAAAATGGACTGCAAGCTTAAGGTATGTTGTAATAAGCGAGGTTCTTTTCAAAATGCTCCTCACCACTTTCCTAGCATCATTCCACTGCCTTTATTCCACAGTACACCTCCGGCTCTAGGCTTGCTGGTAACTCAAGTTCCCTAGGACTTCCCTGGTGGCTCAGGCGGTAAAGCATCTGTCTACAATGAGGGAGACCTGGGTTCGATCCCTGGGTTGGGAAGATTCCCCTGGAAAAGGAAATGGCTATCCATTCCAGTACTATCGCCTGGAAAATCCCATGGACAGAGGAGCCTGGTAGGCTACAGTCCATGGGGTTGCAAAGAGTCGGACACGACTGAGCGACTTCAATTTCCTTTCCTTTCCTTTCCTAACCTTTCACAGCTGAGCCTTGGCTCACGCCTTTCCCTCTGTCCACCAAGCCTTCTCTTCCTTCATCACTAAGCAAGACCCTACTCATTGTTTAAGATGATTCAATGTGGCCACCTCTGTGGATTCATAGGTCCTACTCAAAATTGTGTTTTCATTTAGAATTTATTACAATTATATGCCTATCCTTCCCATTCTACTATTAGCACCTGGGAAACTGTGTTTTATTCATCCTTGTATATGATGAATAAAACATAATTCTAGGCTTTAGAATAGAATCTCTAATGTAGTAGATAATGAATAAACTGTTTAAATTACTATTAAACTGATTTTCTTGAGCAATATAAACAAAATGTAAACTATTCAACTAGTTTTACAATGGATATATACAATTCATTTATAAACCTATAAAACTATTACATAAAAACACTGTCTGAAGTAAGGATAGACATTTTTCAACACATTTTCAAAATTAAGATAGTCAAACCACCCAAGGGGCAACAAAAATTTCTTTGTAATATTTATGATTAAAGTATATCTTGATTTCAAATCCTACTTAATAATTTATGTGCCATACTGTAATTAAAATGCAATTCAGCAAATTCCCTGGTGGGCCAGTTGTTAGGACTCCATGCTCTCACTGCCAAGGGCCTGGGTTCAATCCTTGGTCAGGGAACTAAAAATTCTACAAGCTGCACAGTGTGGCTAAAAAAAAAGGCAATTCATAAACAACTAAATGTACTAAAATTTCCTTATATTTTAAACATCTATAATATATAATAAAAGGAAAACAAAAAATTTTATGCTATTTCATTTCAACACTTATCTATTTATTTATTGAGGTCATGGTGGAGAGGTCTGACAGAATGTGGCCCACTGGAGAAGGGAATGGCAAACCACTTCAGTATTCTTGCCTTGAGAACCCCACGAACAATATGAAAAGGCAAAAAGATAGGACACTGAAAGATGAACTCCCCAGGTCAGTAGATACCCAATATGCTACTGGGAGCTGACTCGTTTGAAAAGACCCTGATGTTAGGAAAGACAGAGCAGGAGAAGGGGACAACAGAGATGAGATGGTTGGATGGTGTCACCGACTCAATGGATATGAGTCTGGGTAGACTCGGAGTTGGTGATGGACAGGGAGGCCTGGCATGCTGCGGTTCATGGGGTGGCAAACGGTCGGACACGACTGAGTGACTGAACTGAACTGATATGAACTTTTATAGTACTGATTTTTTTAAAGTGTCAAGTATTTTCAGTCATTTATTTTCTATCTCCTAAATATTCATGTGAAATAGAGTGGCAGCAGGTTTCTTCTAATTTCACTTTAACACTGAAGACACAAAAGCAATAAGAGTAACAACTGTGGGAAGTCAGTTATATAACTAGTCAGTAGCTAATCTGACCTCCATCCAATTTACAAATTAACCAAAGCTCACCTTCTCCCACTGTACAGGCTGCAGAGGCAGGTTTCTTGTTTACAGATGCATACAAAGCTTCTGGTCTGCCAAATAAACACACAAAACAGATAAAAAACAATAATAATACAATAAAAAGGGTATCATCACATAAATAAAAAAGAAAGACGGTTTGATGAAGACAGCACGTTTTTAGCAGTGTGCTCTTTTAAGGGCTAAAATTAACTGAAATATTGTCTCAGTACACAAGCTAGAAATACGCTCATACACTTCAAAATCTTAGTGGATTATAAACTGCCTACTTACAAACTACTAAATTTTTAAAATCTATTTAATTTCAATATGATTTATAAATAGTTCTTCAAATGTGAGTTATTTGGCTTTTCTAAATCTAAAAGACATTACACACCGGTAAATGGGCAGTCATTTGGTGAAGCACATATGGGGCTGGATTTGGTTAGGAAAAAATAAGGACAATTATAAATTTTACTACTTGTTTACAGCACAGTACATTTAAAATATATAAAAATAACAGCACTTTATTTTTACATCTGGAAACATATATAGCTTTTATTTTTCAATTTAACCTAGGAAACTGTTCTAAAAAATCTAGAAAACTGTGGCAGTAAGAACTAGACATCTGTATATATATCAGGGGTCCCCAATTATGTGACCAAATTGTATAGTGAAGCAGTTTTCGGGTTAAAAGTGGACTCTTACTACAACTCATGGGCACACCAAATGGACTGCCTGGCTGAATTCTCCATTACTATAGGTTTTCAAGTTGTGTGCCCTATCTGTTAGAAAGGATCAGTAATCGAATGAAAAGTTAGAAGAAATGTCTTTTTAAGCATTTAAACTTAACCTATTTGTGTCTATGTGTTCCTTCTCTGTAAAATGCTATGGAGTTTAAATAAGATAATTACCATAAAGGGTCTGGCACAGTGCCAGCACACACATCAGCTATTACTGTTGCTACTGTTATCACACGCTCTAGAATTCCACGTCAGTTTGAAAAGTAAATGTCTTCTGACATTTGAACTAAAAATTAATGTACAGAACCTTAGCACTGAAAGAATTTTTAAAGATTTTTTAGTTATTTTCATTAAATCAGTGAAAAAACTCGAGACCAAGAAGGCTTACCCCATACAGTCTGGCAAAAATAGAATCAGAACTCAAGGATCTTAATTTCCAATGACCCCATTCCTTTTCAATAAATCATTTTGCTTTTCTATTTAGACCAACTTCCACATAAAACACAAGTGATAATTATCCACAGCTACATTAGAGTACTTAGTTCTTGGTAGTAAAGATGTTTGATGACCTGACTCCCCTACAGACTGGGAAATAAAGACCAGAGACCCCATCCGGTTTTGTTTTTTGTTCATGCAAAAGTTTCATTCGTGTGTTCTTTCGTTAGCTCCTCTCTTCACTAAGCAAGTATGATTGAGCAGCTACTAGGCATTAAGGTCACACTAGGTATCGAAAATCTAAAATGCAAACAAAAAAGACATGAATCCCACCTCCTAGAGCTTATGATCTAATAAGGAATATAGGTAAGAAGGGAAATAGCTACAACACAGTGTGTCATGAGCACCAAGAAAGGTGACCTGCAAGGAACTCTGGAGATCCAGAGATGGGAGAGGCAGAGGCAAGGCCCTCAGTAAAGGTTTATCTAAATATTGACAGTTCACAGTAAACAAGGGAGAAAGCTCCAAAGGAAATGAACAATAACTTCTCTAACCTGCTGGTGCAAAGAAAGCAAACGATCTAAAATTTTAAGCACTTTGAAAACTTTAGGAATCTGAAATAACTAGAATAAAAGATATTCTAAAACTGGTACAAATACCTTAGGTATTTCACTCTAGGAATCACCATTCTGATATTCAGACTTAAGTTTAAACTTCTAATTTTCCTGCACAGCCAGTTGTACTTTGGCTGACTCATCAGTGAAACTGGCAACATCCACATCTCATGTAAACACACAAAACTAAGTGCTTACTCTTCCCGCTTAACTTCACTCCCAGGGATGATTTTGACGTAAGATTTCGGAAACCATCCTCTTCCTCCGTGAACCTCCCCAAACCACCAATTTTCTTGCTGCTCTAAGACAGTAATAATATCATGTTTTGAGAAGTTCAAGTGGTTTTCTTTCTTTGCAGTCCAAGAACAAAGGGCCTGTGCTTTCAGGTTTTCTACAACCTGTCCCTGTGAATACAAAACCACAAAATCAGAAACAAACAGAAAACAATGACAACTGTCATTTCTGTTTCCCAGGATATAACATACTTACTGCTCAAACAACAGACTGGTTTGGTATGGCAGTGAGTTATTATCAATGATGACTTAAGATAATCTTAATCTACTGATTTAAAATTATATATGACAGACAACCATCTGAATAGCCTTCTATGAATTTAAAGACCCAACACTTACCATTCAAGGAGACACCTTGGCATTAAGCACCATGGGTATGGAAGGCAAACCCTGTACTGAAGAAGCGTACTCACAGACCCACTAAGTATGTATCAGGTAACAAATGAAAAGGGAAACCTTTCTTTCCTCACTTCCAAGTCTCCGCACTGCAGTGGATCCAGTTTATTCCACAAGGATGGAGATGCAGCTGTGCTCGACCTTCTTCCACTTTTGTTTTCTGTCTCCTAACTTCTTCATATTCTTCTTCTTCCTTTCTTGTCTTCTCTCAGAGGAAGGAGTGTTTCTGTTTTGTTGATAAGGCTAACCCCTCTACCTGGGCTCTAAACTTTCTACCAGGTCCTCCCATTTTCTAAAAATATTTTGTAACTTCGTGAATTCTCTCTTTTGAATCTTTAATTTCTTTACTTCTCTACTTAATTCTACTTCTAACTTTCTTAAAGAAACAGAAATCTTGCACTTGCTTTCCAATTTCACCTCAGTCCATTCTAATTTAGGTTCTGCAATCGTTTTACTACTGAACTTCTTGACAAGGTTACTGATAACGTCAGAGCCAAAAGTTTCTTCAAACCCTTTCTTTCCCTGATCTCTGATTGGCAGTGACATCACTGAAACCCCTCCACTTTTCTGAAGCTCACAGTCTGGTGACTGATGGCTCCTCTTTGGTCCAGCCTCTTTCTCTTCCTGTTTCACATGATTTCTCTTAAAATCTTATTTATGCCTAGGATCTCTCAAATCTGTATCTTTTAAAATTTATATACTTTTATTTATTTATTTCTGGCTGGGCAGAGTCTTCGTTGCTGCTCAGGCTTTTCTCTAGTTGCAGGGAGTGGGGGCTACTCTCTAGCTGTGGTGCTCAGGCTTCTTGTTGCAGTGGCTTCTCCTGTTGCAGAGCACAGGTTCTAGGGTGCATGGGTTCAGTAGGTGAAGCTCGTGGGCTCGAGTGCACAGGCTCAGTAGTTGTGGTACACAGGCTTAGTTGCTCTGTGGCATGTGGGATCTTCCTGGATCAGGGATCAAACTCATGTCTCCTGCATTAGCAGGTGTCTTTTTTACCACTGAGCTACCAGAGAAGCCCTCAAATCTATATTTTAACTGTAACTTTATCTTTTGACCTCTAGACTTGTAAATCAAGCTGCCTGCTGGGCCTGCCCTCATGCTTGGTATACAAATACCTAAGTTATACATCTGAAATGTAATCACTTTTAGAACTCACCAAACCCATTCCTCCTACATTGTACAATGATACCACCATCCTCTCAGTCACTTGAGCTAAAGACCTTGAAGAGGTATCTTTAACTTCAACTTCTTCCTCATTCCTCACGTTCGATGGATTGCCAAATTTTGGTTGACTAATACTTTTTTAAGTCCCTCTCCTCTTCTGTATATTTTCACTACTGTGACACTGATTCACAGCATCACCTGTTACTACTGTAATATCCTCCCTTTGGTGGTCTCCTCCCTTTGCTTCCTTCTACCAATCTGGCCTCTACATGACTGCCAGAGTTCTCTCTCTAAAATACACAACTCAACTCTCCTTTTGAAAACCTTCATGGGCTTTCCACTGGCAGCTCAGCTGGTAAAGAATCCACCTGCAATGCGGGAGAGACCTGGGTTCGATCACTGGGTTGGGAAGATCTCCTGGAGAAGGGAACGGCTACCCACTCCAGTATTCTGGCCCGGAGAATTCCACGGACAGAGGAGCCTGGCAAGCTATAGACCACGGGGTCGCAAACAGTCAGACACGACTGAGCGACGTTCACATGGACTTTCCACTGCCAGCTGCTTAGTATGACATTAAATGCTTCACAAATAAATCTCAACCTCTCTCTCCAACTACATTTTAACACTTTCTTTATGAATCTGGTAATCTAGCCACACTATAAACAATACTTGTTTCCTATAAACTCCTGTGTTAACATGCCTCAGTGACTTTCCCCAAATTGTTCTTTCACAGGAATAACTTTCCTTCTCTGTTTGTTAAAAGCTTGCTCATTTTTGAGTGTTCTACTGAAATTGTGAAGCCTATTGTGAAGCCTGCTCTGATTCCCACTGGTTGAACTGAAATACTCTCTCTTCTGTATACCCCTTAGGATTTCATAAAATATCTTCATTACAACACTTCTCATACAGTTTTTTATTTGTGTCTTCATTAGCTGATGACTAACGACAGAATTTTCTTCCATTAAATTTCTAGCACAGAATAAATGCCTAGGACCTATGGTCACACAATAAACATTTTTTGAGTAAGGTGAAATCTGCAGGACTCTATTCTGATAAAGTCTGCAATTTCTTTTTAATAATGTTAATGTAACAATGGGCTTCCCTCATAGCTCAGTCTGTAAAGAATCTGCCTGCAATGCAGGAGACCGGGGTTCGATTCCTGGGTCGGGAAGACGCCCTGGAGAAGGAAATGGCAATCCACTCCAGTATTCTTGCCTGGAGAATCCCATGGACAGAGGCGCCTGTCCACGAGGTTGCAAGAGTCTGACATGACTTAGAGACTAAACTACCAGCAATGTAAATGCTTGCATCTTGTTTACATCTAAACCAGAGGCTAAATACACATGTAATACAGTTCTTACACAATGACTTATTTAAGGAAAACACAAACAAACAAAAAAAACCCCAAGCCCACAGCTCTTCTTACAATAACTACAAATTAAGAATATAATCAAATTTGTAAAGATGATATTTTGAGTTTAGAAACCTTAGCTGGTACCAACTTGTTACTAAGAGAATAAACTGTTGAGAAATCCCTAATAATTTCAACTTTGTATCACATATGAATGGTTAAGAACCAAAACAAAATGCTACAAACTGGTAAATGAATCAATGAAGCCTTTGTGCAAAAATCTTCATTCTATTTTACATGAAGCATGAGCAATGTCAAAGAATAAAACACACAAAAATGAAACATACAAACCTGTCCATGAATCGGTGATACAGACACAGGGGACACAGTGCGAGTAAAAGCTGATTTTTTCTGCCATGATGTGTTAACACTTAGGTTTGAAAAAGATACATTTCGATAATCGATCACAGATGCTGGTTGGTTTGAAGAAAGTGATCTATAAATATAACAATATGATGTAAGTATACTTAATTGTTTAGAATCTAATGAAGTACTACCAATTTATCTACTCATATATAATATACATTGTGCTTAAACACAAATTATTAAAAAAAAATCATGACCTATGTTTTTATTTACTAAACTTCAGTATTAAATTTGGAACAAAAGGTACTCTGACAGAGTCCAGTGCAGATTACAACATGATTAAATATCAGGTTGACACAAATACATATTAGGGATTCAAACATGTGCAGTGACATATAAATTCCATTATTAGCTAAAAACTTACTCAGAAGTTGAGGTAGCAGATACTGTAGGAGGAAGTAAGGCCTTCTTAGGAGACACAGATTTTTCACTTGATGTCACTTTTTCTACATAATTGCCTGGAAACCAGCCAAAATTTCCTTGAAAACTACCATAAAGCCAACCAGGTTCTCCTACAGTTTTTTCATCAACCTATGGAAACAAAAAGAAGAATTAGCAGTGGTTGAAAAGCCACATATTTGCAAAGAGAAGAGATGCAGAACACTGTCCAGCAGCCTAATTTTCAGAATCAAGTCCATCTAAAGAGTCGGACATGACTGAGCGACTGAACTGAACTGAACTACATGGTTAAAGCATTTTCTACAATAGGTTACTACCTCTAACAATTGACAAGGTGCCCTTTTAAACTTAAATTTTTAATTTTATCCAAGTTAATACACAAAAATAGTTCACAAAGACCAGTAGAATCTCCATGAAGGCAAGAATAACAAACCCCAGGAATTATACAACCTAAACCTGATTTAAATATTTGGTCTCAAGGTGAGGAATTACTGAAATGTATGAGCACTGGTGTTCAAACACTAACTTCCTCTTTTTCTTACCAACTTTTAAAAGCATAATTTCTTTAATATTGTTTCCTAATATTTTCAACCTTATGAAAAAGAAACTGCCCATTCATTTATTCTTCAGAGTTAGGCCAGATTTGCTTTGTAAGCAGTCAATTTTAATCAATTTTATACTTGTCATTTATGATTATAATTAATTTCTAGTTGGCAATTAACATAGAGACCTAAGCTAGGAAATTTTACATAAATTCTCACAGGCCTAGAGAAACTATTACTTCGAAAACAGCATTAACAGATAAGACTAGAAACAGGTTGTGATGAAAAATGTTGCCAGGGTTCAGAGGAATTTCTAATTTATTTCACTTTTCTCAAACCTCCTCTGCCATTTTCTCACATTAAATTGATTAGATCTTGCCTCCTATCTTAACAACAATACAGAAGCCCTCAGATTTGACATCACCTCTACTTCAGCAAAATTTATGATCCCATCCACTCTTTCATCCAGCCCTCCAACCACAAAGGAAAATGACCCAGTCCTTCCACCTCTCCCTCTTCCCAGGCTCTAGACCCCAAGCCCTCCACGTTGTCAAGAATCTTTCGCGTCTCCATCCGTTGGTCAGAACAGAGAGGTCTGACAGGGAGGCCTGAGGTGCCTTCCTGAGCGTTCTGTGTTCTATGTGTTGATATGAATGGTGGCTTCAATGATTTATGTTGTCATTGTTTTACTTGCGAGGTCGTGTCTCTTTTGCAACCCCATGGACTGCAGCCCGCCAGACTCCTCTGTCCATGGGATTTCCTAGGCAAGAATACTGGAGTGGGTGGCCATTTCCTCCTCCAGGGGATCTTCCTGACCCAGGGAATGAACTCATATCTCCTGCACTGGCAGGTGGATTCTTTCACCACGAGCCACCTGGGAAGCCCTTTCAAAGATTTACATATGTGTATAAATTATTGGAGCTACTCACTGATGGCTGTGCACTTTACTAAATGTAAATTATAGCTTAATTGGGAAAAAAAGTCTCTCTCTATTAGTAATTTACTCTTTCTGGTATCATTAACCCTTTTTCTCTGCAGACCCTTTCTATCATTAAACTTGGTCAAGCTTCTGCCAAGTTAAAAAAACAAGAAAACAGAACAACTTCCCTCAATCCACATTTGTCATTATTTTCCACCTTCACTTCCTTCTCCCCTTCAGAAGCCAAGCTCCTTCAAGAGTTTTACATACTCACTGTCTCCTCTTTCCTTCCCTCCAACTGTTCCTCAACTCACAGAAATTTGGCCTCTTCCTCCACTATTCCACTCAACTAATACTCTTCTTCTCAAGGTTAATAGTAACTGTGCTGTTGCTAATACAGTGGTTATTTTTTCTAAAGCTCTGTCTTGTTTTACATGTGGACCACTCTTTTCTCAAAATCCCCTGACACCACACTCTGTTTTGTTTCTTTCTTTAGTCGTTCTTTTCTGGCTCCCCTTCCTCTGACAATCCCTCAGTGTCCATGCTTCCCAGAGAGTGCTCCCTCAGCCACGTTCCCCCTTCTTTATTCCCCCTTAGGGGAGCTCTGCCACAGTCACGTCTTCAATGACCATCACAACACACTAATGACATCCAAACTGGCCCCCTCTGACCTTTTCCAGAGATCTCTCTAGATACCTCTGGATATGTAACTGCTGCCTAGAAATCTGAAACTCATCCCAAACTGAACTCATTATAATTCCCACTTAAATTTCCTCCTTTTAATCTTCCTCTCTTAGTGAATGAACACAATTATTAACTAAGCTGTCCAAATCAGGTGTGTGCATGCATGCTAGGCTGCTTCAGTCATGTCCAACTCTTTGCAACCCTATGGACTATAGCCCACCTGGCTCCTCTGTCCATGGAGATTCTCCAGTGAGAATACTGGAGTGGGTTGCCATGCCCTCCTCCAGGGGATCTTCCTGTCCCAGGGCTTGAACCTGCGTCTCTTGCATCTCTTGCATTAGCAGGCGGGTTCTTTACCGCTAGTGCTACCTGGGAAGCCTCCAAATCAGATATCTGACAGTAACTCATGACATTCTTTACATCAACGATTCGGCAAAGAACATAAACACTCAAGAAACTCGCAGCCAACCTTATGTTCCTGCTGTCACCACCACCAGATTGGCCCTCTGACTGTGGGAGAGATCTGTTCTAAAGTGGGCAGCTGTCCACACCCTTCTTCTACTTCTTTGGGATATCTATCTTTCTCAATGAACTATAAACTTATTCAGAGCCGAGACTGAATTGTTTACTATATCCCTAGCCTAGTACAGCCTCCAACAAGAATTTGCTGAAACAAAAGATATAATAAAAAAATATAAGTAGGCTCTTGGCCAGACATGCCCAGACAGGCTGTATTTCTTCATTCTTGGACACCACCTCATCACCGCCAACTAGACAAGGAGGAATGGCAGGGTCAGGGGACTGGGGACTCAAGTTGCCTACGTAATGGACCTCCCTCAGCTGAGGAGCAGCTACGCATGGCCACTGTGGCAATGGCAACAGAAGCAGTGTGTAGCTGGGGAGGATACTGAGCATCTGAATAGTTGGTTCTTGTAAACCCTAGTCCAAGTACCATTCAGCTTTTGCTACTCAACTGATAAAATACACCAAACTGGTGACAACGCAGGTTAAAAAAAGGAAACAGACACTGGCTAGGTAATCTAGGTAATATAACCTTTGTTTTCTAAGAAGAAAACTGAAGACGGGACTAAAATCCAAGTCGCTATGCTTTTACAGCCTGTATTCTTCCTAATGTATCACAATAGCTCAATCGATGCTATTCCCTGCGTCTTCTCTTATTCATCCATTTTACATGGCATGTGATTATACAATAAAATCCTTTTTGTTCTGCATCTAGTTAGAACTACAGAACCTAACTCTTTCAACTCTTTTAATGGTTGTCAGAAAATAACTAGCTCTCCCAAATGCCACTGTAATTTATTAAAATAAAATCAGTGTCACTTTTTATGGCATAAAGCAGCATGGCCTAGTGAAAAGAACACTGGGTTTAGAAATGAAAAGACATGTACTCGCACTCCATGCTGGCAGCGTGCCACTGAGGATGACAGCTTATGTAAGTCTTCCTTACCTGTAATGTCCTCTGCAGATCTGCAGTATGTCTTAAGAACCAAATGAGGTGATGCTGAAGATGTATTTTTAAAATGGTAAATTACTGTATAATTCTTTACCGTCTGAGCCACCAGGGAAGCCCCATAATAGTATACTCAATATTATTATTGAAAGTAATATAGTACAGTGCACTCAGCTTATTCATGAGAAAAGAAAAGACTTTGTTTCCAACCTGTATTATATCCCCAGAATTAAAACTCATTTCATCATGGTTCCTTGCTTCAAAGCGATATAACGCTCTGTAATTCACCAAAGTACCAGCTGGCTCACCTAAAGAGAAGATTATTATCATTATTTGCTTCTTTCATAGATACACATCTTTGCTATGACTCAATGAAGAGCTCAAAAAGAAAAAAAAACAAACAAACTGAGCACCAAACAGTATAATGAGAATCCACTTGATATAGGCTTTAAGTATTTTTAACAGTCACAGAATCAATATAAAAAACAAACAAGGATATTTGTCTTAAGCAGGATGCAGCAAAACAAAGAGAGGACTGGCAGGATTGTGTCACACGCATGGATAAGGGAAGGCGAGGATGGTGACCAAGCTGTGCCAGGCGGAGGGAGACTAAGCTGCAAGGGGCTTAATTTAATCTGTGGAGGTCAGACTATCACAGGGAAGATGAATACAAAAGGGAGGTCACAGGTGAGGAAGTGAGTCAGTATAAACAGGGTTAATTACAGATTCATCAGTATGGTTCTAAAACCAAACACAGCAGAAGGGCTCACAAGTATACTAGACTTACTAAAGATATTTTACTTTGTTCATTTGTAGAATAAATGCTTTAACTTTAAAAAATTTTAATACACTGTATCATTAATAATGATTCAAAAATATGCGTATCCAGAAAAGATACAATACTTAAGTTGTTAATATTTTAGAAATACACTGGGAAGGGGTACTAAAAACAACGTGTATCATCTGAGAAAATTTCACTGTGCAAAGACTTAACAGTTTACTGTTACTCCATTAAAATAAACAGTTTAGTTACACTAGTGAAATAAAGTATTTTAAATTACTTCAGTTATGAACACTGTGTCCAGGTTTATGCATCGGTAGTGATGACTACTTTCTTTTCGTCATTTTAAGATTTCTACCCTCAATCTGTTTTAGTAAGACTACATATTTCTCATCCAAGTTTAAATTAGAAAAAGAATTAGCATCCACTTAAATTTTCTTCTTGCCTCATTAGAACCTTTTTTTCTTGTTGCTTTTGTTGCTCTGTTTCAGAAAAATCAAACCAATTATTTTTATCCTTATCCTTACTTTGTTTCTCCTCAGCTTTCCGCTCCACTTCTTGAACTTTTTCCTGTGCTTTTTCTTCTTGGAGTCGTTTTTGTTTTTCTTCTTCCTCCTTTCTAAGATTTTCTTTCCATAAGTTTTCTTTTCCTTGTTTTGCTTTCCTTTATAAAAAAGAAAAAGTTTGCATAATGTCCTAAATTTCTTTCATGCAAAATAAAAATATAATAGATCTTCTTCCTGACAAACTGAAGAAAAATTAATATTTCTTATATATTTAAATATAATCTTAAACATAATTATGTATTTACTACATACAGCAAAGACATGTGAGGGGGAGTGGAGAAACCATGGGGAATCAGGGCTGAAGGAGAAAACCAATTAGTCAATCAACTAATCAAGAGAGAAACTATGGATAAACAGATGAGCTGAAGTGTATGACTAACAATTTCTCACACTCCCAGATTTCTTCCTGCCAGCCAACCTCCTAAACCCAAGGGAAAAAAAGTGGTAAAAAACTAAAATGCAACTAATCAGAAAACAAATATAAAAATTGTATTTAAATTTCCTTTCCTTCTCTCTAGATTCTTTACCAAGACTGCTATCAAACTCTTACTCTCACTATCCTAGCTAATCCCTGTTTTCGGGATTTAGTCATTGCTGTGAAAATAGGAAATGCTTCTAGACAGACAGATTACTTCTTATATTATCATTTAAAAGTCTTTTTCATTTGTTAGATTTTGGTTAATAGATCATTTTTCCTGGAGAGGTCTATGCCTCTGTACAAGTTTCTATGACATTTGATACAGCTGCAGCTTCGTTTCTAGCTAGTCAAGATGACCTGTGATCATACAGAATTAATGCTCACCACAGCTCTTCCTGCACATACTTTTGATGATCTTACTGAAGGCAGAGCAGTCACCACCAAATTTAACATCTTCTTCAAGCCTCAGCAAACACTATCACGGGCTGTGACTGATGCATCCTGGGTTTTGGGGGGCACTTATGCCCCACGAAGGTGAAAGTCTTGCTTAATTCTGTATCTCTATTCCTATAATTCCTGGAAGAATTTGGAAATCCTAGATAATTTTAAAAACTGTAGACCCACTTAGTCATGAACCCTTTCTCCTCATCCCCCAATGTCTTATACTTCATACTCCTGGTTCATTATCACACAACTAGCTTCCACTCAACCCTCTGCAAACCCTCCTACACCTTCTATCACTTTGCAGAGTGCTCTCTCTACTATTTTCTATAACCAACATCCACCTCTCCTTTCAGAAGTATGCTTCTCTAGCAGTCTTGACTTAATTCCAACCAATATTCCCTTTCCTAGTTTCTTGGTAACATTCCCTGACAGTCTCTCATGTCTAGGATGACCCAACCTACCTTTATTTAAATTGTCATAGCATTATGAACACCACTATCAGGGTACTTGCCACATATTTATTGGGATAAACAAAAGACGAGAGAGTTAAGAGAATATAAAATTAAATTTTGGTAAAGTTTCTAAGTTTGTGGATGAGAAACTGGTCCAGGGCCAGAAGATGCTTCAAAAGTTGGACACAAGGCAAAGAGACCAGACCAACAATGGGAAAACCTGACTATTACCAATAGCTTTGAGTAAGAAGGCAACATAGCTGGGCAAGTGGCCAAGAAATCAAGATATAGTACTAAGACCCAGCTCTGAACCAATCCTACATGTTCTGATTGCTTCCCTCTACTAAAGTAGGATAATGTGTGAAGATGGTGAATAAAATGAAAATGTGTATTACTAATATGGTCTACTGGGCTGAAAGGAACCATGAGCAATGATGGAGAGATATCAAGATACTCGCATGTGCCAACAGAAAACCTGAGCACAGTGACTAGCAGTGCAGCCGTTGTCCAGTTCCCTTGTGGCACACAATGCTGCACAAGTTAGGTGGCGGATAAAAATCTCCTTAATTTAAACTTTACTGCCTCTACATCTATATTATTCCAGTATCTCTTGCTAGGGAGTCACAAAAGGATGAGTCTTGGAGTAAAAAATGTTACAGCTATTTGCTTAGCTGTCTGAATCCCCTACTAGAACTATAAGGAATCTAGAGACAAGGAGTAACCCAGAGTTTACCTGCATCACAGTCCACAGTGACCATTAAATAAAAATGTGCTGAGGTGGTTATTCTGAAGTTAGTAAGAAAAGAGGCCTGCTATATGGTAATGTGTCTTTCTTGTCTTCCCAGTAGCTATTTCATGGACATTACTCTTCTACTCTTCTCCAGGGTGAAGAAATGCTGGTGTGTTGATATTTGTTAATTATAACAATTTCTGATACTACAGAACTTGGGAGAAACATAGGAACGTATCAGAAGTAGAATCTTACGGAAAGAAAAAAAAGTCATGTGCAGTCTCTAAATGAATGGCTCTATGCTTCAGACACACAACTGTCTCACTTTTCTTTGCTACAAATGTAGGCAGTTGATGTAGCCCAGATATATATAAAGAAAACTGTATCAACATGGCATTTCTGCACTCAATATTACCCTCTATAAAATTAAGTACTTGGTTTTTATGATTTCTCAGGAAACAGTAATAGATTTACTATGGAGAGACAAAAATAATGGTGCTTATTACCTACTAAACACTATAGTTGGTTCTTTAATCTTATTTAATTCTGAATTAGCTATGTGATATGCATTACTGTTTCTATTTTTCAGATGGTAAAAACTGAGGTTCCAAAAGGTAAAGTGACTTAACCAAGTTCATGGTAGATCAAGATAACCCAGGTTGAACTCCAAAGCCTGTAGTTTTCACTAAGGGAACATTTACAATTGGTTACTGTAAACTCAGTCTGCAAAAGGAGGACTAAACTTCTAAACTTTAGAATCTAATTAGCATCTTAGGATAATGATTTTATTCCCCTTATATTTTTCATAGTCAAACTAAAGATATGGGCAACAAAAATTAGAATTTTAGTAGCAATATAGTATAATAAATTTATCAACTACATTACCTTGTAGCCTCATCTTCTAGTTTCTTTTTCTGTATTAACTCTGATCTTTTTCTTTCAATTTCCCTCAGTTTGTCACGTTTGATCTTATAAAGCTGTTCAATGGCTAACTGCTGTGTATTGTAACTTTCTCTCAGTTCCTAAGGAGAAAATAAAAAGTTAATATGGCATGGATTTAAATACTTTTGCCTTACATAAAAATGTGGCAACTGTATTTAAATATAAAAATCATAAAGCAAGTTAAACTAAAGTAAAAAAGATTAAAAGTCTTAAAAAAGATGATTAAAAAAATCTTAAATACATTAAGTACTGAAGGTATATAGCCACTGAGGACAAATTTATGTTAAAATCAACTACTTTTATACTAATTCATTCCTAAGGAACAAAAATCTTTTACAAGCCAAGTATTTGATTTGGTACTTTGTTTTCAATAGAAAAGCAATCCATTAAAAATTCAGGGAAAACAGTTTGCTTGTTACAACATTTGAAGAGGAATTTTGTTGAGTCATAGTTTTGACATGTGTAGTTGAAGCAAGTTATCCATAACTTTTATCCAGTCAGATATTGAACTAAACACAGAAATAATTATTTAATAAATTATGCAATATTTATTTAATTTAAATAATTTAATAACTAAAATGGAAAAGATAACGTCTACCTAAAACCATGACTAGAGTGGGTCAAAATAATGAAAAGTATTAAATAGGAATTAAATGTTTATTGAGCATCTAGTTCTGTGCAAAATGCTATAAAGATTCACAGGGGATCCAATCAAGACCATCTGACTCCTGAGTCTATAGTCCTTGTCTTCAAAGAATTCAGCCTCAAGGTAGAGAAAAGTGCCAAAATCTGGAACATAGTTGAGTGTCTTAGTAGAAACCTGTGATTATCCACTCAGTACTCCTTCCCCTTCTCTACTAACATCCTCTTCCTCCTTTGGGGAAGTTGCTTTATCCCCTGAAAACCACCCTTCGATGTGGTTTTGAAGAGTCTGTCACACTCAGTGCTCCTCCCACTTCCACCCAAGTGTGGTCACGTGATCAGAACAATCATAGCACCTCATTCCCCTGGCAAGAATGACTGGTGCAAAGGACATGCACATGATCCAAGCTGGGCCACAATCCCTTCCCAGGATTCAGATATACTGAGGAGGGGAGAAAGAAGCCTTTCCCTCACTAAACTCATTAAAGTGAGGGTAAGGTAAACCTGGGGCTGCCCCATTTTCTAGTGAGGCCATCAGGGGTAGAAATGAAGTCAACACAGCAAAGAGAGAAGCAAAGGTTAGAGAGAGAGAGGTGGAGCAAGGAGGAGTGCTGGGGAACCAAATCTCTGACTTCACTCCCATGTCTAGGAACTGCCCCTTCTACTGATTCAGTTAGTGGTCCTAGTATTCTTCCAGTTACCACTCTTTTTAGCTTAACTATTTTGAACTGAATTTCTTTTACTTGGAATCTATAGAATCCTGAACAAGACAGTAGAAAAAGGCTGGGATAAAGAAGAGGAAAAAACTCCAAAAACAAAGAAACTACCACAAAAACCTAAAGTAAACAAAGGAAGCTTCACAGCAAAGGTGGGAGCTTAGACCACATTTGGATAGAATTTTTTGGTAAAAGATGTCTTGGGGCATCTATCTATACACGAAAATAAAAACTCCAAGTCACAAGCAAACAAAGGAAAGTAGCCTAAGCTTTATTTCTTTTCAGAAATAAAAATATTTTATAGGTGAACCCTTTTAACTGAATAAATGTGATATCCAGAGACTATGTCCAAAATGTCTAAGATCAAGACTTAAGACAATAATAATACAAATAGCACCATTCATAGCAAAGTTTTCACAGATCTCAGCTCTCAGTTCTCTTACAGATCTCAGTTCTCTCTGTTCCACCTTTCTCTAGACTCTATTGAAAAGCAGAAGACTACCATGGTTACATTCTATGGAGAAGTAGCCTGGTTTAGTGAAAGGACTTCAGGAGCATGGGTCTGGAATAATACCCCCCAAGATCTGAATCAGGCTCTGTCAGTGACTAGCTGAGTAACCTTAGGAAACCTCATAGTCTCCTCATCTGTAAAATGAGGTTAATTACAGTACATGCCCCACAGCATTGCTATGAGAACTGAATGGGTTAACACACATAAAATGCTTACAATAGTGTAGGGCACTAAGTGTGTCCTTAATAAATATTAGCTATATTACTGGCTGAAGTCATAAAAAGGGAGAATTGTAATTTTAAAAGCAAAGTGGAGAGGAGCCAAATTAATGTTTGATCTTAATATGGTTGCAAGGTTAGCCCTCTAACTTGTCCTTTAAAATATTGTTCCAGGGACTACTCTGGTGGTCCAGTGACTCCATGCTCCCAATGCAGGGGGCTTGGGTTCAATCCCTGATCAGGGAACTAGATCCTGCATGCCAAAACTAAGACCAGCCAAATAAATACATAAAGGTTAAAAGAAAAATACTGTTCCAAGTCTTCCTTCATTAGCCATTCCTCCTGTGTCTGAATTAACGAGCTTCTTTGCGCTCTGCAAGGCATTATGTACATTCTCCTGTCATAGGCAGCATCTTCCAACTGTATGACCGTCTCTCCACTGGAGTGAGTTTCTTGACAACAGGACTGTCTTTCATCAAGATAATCCCAGCCAAGACAGAGCCTGGTAGACTACAGTTATTTAGTTAGTATTTACTGGGTGAATGAAAATATATAAACCATAGGTAAGGTAAGGTAAGTCACTCAGCTGTGCATGACTCTTTGTGATCCCAGGGACTGTGGCCTGCAGGCTCCTCTGTCCATGGAATCCTCCAGGCAAGAATACTGGAGTGGGTTGCCAGGTCCTCCTCCAGGGGATCTTCCAGATCCAGGGATAGAAACCGGGTCTCCTGCATTGCAGGCACTCTTAACCGTACATAAACCATAGTCTATGCATATTAGTAAGATGTGAAGAGTACCATGGGGCTTGCCAAAAACACTTCCTCTACCTGAGTTACAATGATCCTAGAAAGTATCATTAGACTCACTCCTCTGAATTAAGTCATGCTTCTAGGAGGTCCTGGTTAAATCTAATAGTTAACTATCACTTTGCAGGACAGCAGAAATTAACGCAACACTGTAAATTAACTATACTTCGATTTTAAAAATAATCAATGAACTGAAAACAAGTAAACAATATGCACTTACGAACAGAGTTGTTCTCCATCTTAACAGAACAACAGATCATTCTTTTCAAGTTAAGGAAGTTTTCTTCTGTTCCTAGTATGCTAATAATAACTTTTTCACTTTTTAATCATAAATAGGTGCTAAATTTTATCAAATACCTTTTCTGCATTTAGAGAGATGAGCATATTGTTTTTCTCCTTTAACCTGTTTATATGGCAAATTACAGTAAAACATTTTTACATATCAAGTCATCTTTGCCTGGATAAGATAAATCCTACTTGGTCATAGCTGAGTATCTTATAAATTTTCATATTCAACTTTTCAATATTATTTAGAATTTTTGCCTCTATGCTAAATTGATCTATAATGATCCTTTCTCACACTATTCTTATCAAATTATGAGGTTTATGATAGTTTCATGTGATAAGTTGGGAATACTCCCTCTTTTATATTTTGAAACAGATGTATAAAATTGGAGTTATTTATTCCGTCAGTAAAATTCCAGGTCTGGACTCTGTTTTAGAGGAGATTTTACACTACAGAATTAAAATATTTCATGACAATAGAGCTACCTATTTTTTTCTTGAATCAGTGTTAACAAATCATTTGTTCATTTCACCTATGTTTTTATATTTATATGCAAAATTTGTCATAATATTCCCTCTTATTGTTTGCAATGTATTCAGTTATTTTTCCTTTTTACCCCTAACTTTACTTTTACTTCCTTATAAAAATGTCTTGCCAAAGGTTTGTTAATTTTTTAATCTATAAAAGTAAAAATTTGGTTTTCTTAACTCTTTCTATTAAATATCTGTGTTCTATTTCACTATTTCCTTCTACTTTTTTCCTCCTTTATTATGCTAGTCTTTTTTTAGCTTCTTAAATTGAACACTTAGCTAATAAATTTTCATTTTTTCCCTAATATAACCATTTAAGGTCAAATCCTGACTCTCTGGGTTGAATTTCTTTTTGCTATCTGTGTGACTCTAGGCAGCTTAATTTACTTCTATGTGAAATGTGAACCAATAATAGAAGGTATATCACAGGGGTAATGTTAAGGATTAAATAAATTAATATAAGTAAAACATTTAGGACAGTGCCAGTCACAGAGAAAGCCTGTAATAATCTTATCTATTATTAGTACAGCTTGATTTATGAATTAGAAAATAATTATTGACTCCTGATATGAAATATGAGGAATCTGCTCATTTACACTACCCCACATCTCCTCTTCATTTCTCAATGTTTGGCTGTAACTTAAAAATAGACTTAAACTACTATTTCATTTTCATAAACATTTGACAACATTTTGCAACTCTAAATTTTTCTTTTTGAAAATTTTCAGATTTAAAAAAATTTGACTTAAGTTTCATACACTGATGCTTTCACCCCCTAGAACGTCTTCATTATTCCACATAACTAGTGTTAACGTCAGCACCAAACTAAAGAATGTTACTAGTGACATAGTAATATTACTTAATACAGAACTCTTATTCCAAAAATGTTCCCAATCAGGTAAACACTGTCCTTAATAAGCTTTTTTTTTTTTTTAGATCCACTATCCAATCAAGGACCATACACTTTGTTTCATTGTTGTGAGGTCTCTTCCATTTTTTTATGAGATTCACATTTCTAGTGTGTGGGTTAGTATTTTATAGACCAAACCACAGTTTGGGTTTGCCTAATTATTTCCTTACATTTACACAGATGAAGTATTTTTGGCAAAAACAGCATAGAAGTGATGTGTCTTTCTCAGAGCATCCTATCAGGAGACACGTAATGTCAGTTGGGCCATTCTGGTAATAGTAAATATGACTGCCTGGCTGAGGACGGTTTACCTGGTTTCTGGCCTGAGGTAATAGTAAGTATGACTGACTGGGTTTCTGGCCTGAGTATTCTCGTTGCTCTTCATTGCCTTTTCCAGATGACTATTTCTCCTCACTCGTACAAATTCCGTGCTTCTGAGGCTCAGAATACCATCCAGTAGTTCCACCCTCCCCTTCCTCTTTACTGTCATCTATCAATCACCTGGTCACTGCTCCTCACTCATTCATTTTCATTATTCTCCCAATCTTTGACATCCACATAGATAACCCCATCAAAACCTAAATTCAGGCTGATCTCCTCAATGATGACCTCTTTTTTTGGGGGGGAGGAGTCCATTTGATCTATCACTTGCATTATTATATCTTGTCATCATCTCAAAGAAAACTACCATTGATCAGTATCCCATTTCCCAAACATAAGTTCTTACTTATCCTTCAAGCTTTTCTTATATCTGACGCATCCATTTCAACAGTTTTTCAACCTCTCTGGGACCTCTGCTCTGCTGACCCCATCATCCTCTCTTTTTCCATCAACAGCCGTTCCTCTTTTCATATCCCTTCATGTTCAGAACATATGTCATAGTTCATTTTATCATAATTACTGTGTTAAGATCTGTAGCTTTCTTATTCGTCCCTCTCTGCCCATGTCTATTAAAACCTCAAACCTGTTTAAATCTATGAATCTATGTCATTACCCTTATCTGTACTTACATACAAGCAGCTGAACTTTGGTGGAAAGAAAAAAGACAATTAGTCATGCTGTTTCTTTTTTAAATTCATGAACTCCAACTGTGAATAAGCATTCAACGCTGCTCAGGATGTGGACTGCTTTCCTCTACTAAACTTGCACTCTCTAGCCACACTGAGATGTATTATTTCACGGCTACTTTTCTCTCCTGAAATCTCCCAATCTTCCATTCATTTTCCTCACTACCAGCCAATAATCTTGCTACATTAAGCCAGACTGGATCTCCCTCATCTTTCCATCTCAAAAGCATTAAACCTTCCTGCATCTAATCCATTTCCTTCTAGTCTGAGTTATTCCATGTCCTCAACTATTCATGATTTCTTGCAACGATCCAACTTGCTTCTGATTTTAAGTTTTGAAGCTGTCAACTTCCTACTCTCCACCAACAAATTTAACTGACTTCATGCCTATCTTATCCCCATATGCTATACTGGAAGTATTCTTTTTATCTTGAAGAACAAGAATATCTTAATCTGCTTCCCTGGAAATTTATTCCATCAATTATCACCACTTTAAAAGTCTCAATCTCTCACTTTTCTCCTCCCTCCCTCCCTCTCTCTCTCTTTACTATCTCCTTCAAGTCTTTTCTTTCCTTTTTTGAATTAAAAAAGTAGCTTTTACTTAAAAGAATAAATTATATGAAATGAGAAGTGTTCTTAAAATCTGGGATATATGGTTTCCTACTGGTTTTGACTAATTTCTACTTTTTTCTTCTAAACTCTATACCAATAATAACTCCAAATGCTGCCTATCTTCTGACTGAGAACATTCAAAACCATTCATCCATTCAGCAAGTATGTACTACCACCCATGATGTTCCATGCACTGTTCTAGGTGTTGGGAATTCAGCAATAAAATATTTGGCTTGAGTAGGCAATTAAGCAGAGAAGCCAATGGCACCCCACTCTGGTACTTTTGCCAGGAAAATCCCATGGACGGAGGAGCCTGATAGGCTGTAGTCCATGGGGTCGCTAGAGTCAGACACAACTGAGAGACTTCACTTTCACTTTTCACTTTCATGCACTGGAAAAGGAAATGGCAACCCATTCCAGTGTTCTTGCCTGGAGAATCCCAGGGACGGGGGAGCCTGGTGGGCTGCCGTCTCTGGGGTCGCACAGAGTCGGACACGACTGAAGTGACACAGCAGCAGCAGTAGCAGGCAATTAAGACCCTCTGATGGATATGGTTAGTTACCCAAAAAGCTCTATTTTCTCCATTTCATGCTTCTGTCCTAACAAAAACTATCCATTCCTCATGTATCCTTATGCTGCACAAGAAGGTGATACCACTTTCAAGCATGGCTCCAATTATTCTTTTACTTTTCAACTTTATTATAAAGTATAATTGATAAATAAAAACTATATATTTAAGGTATACAACTTGTTTTAATACACATATACACTGTGAAATGATCACCCTAATCAAGCTAATTAACATATTCATTTCTTCATATAGTTACCACTCCCTCTCTCATTCCCTCCCTCCCTGTCTTCTCTCCCTCTTTCTTTCTTTCCTGAGAATGTTTAAGATCTATCCTCCTAACAATACTGTATTGTACAGTTCAAATTCGCTAACTATAGTCACTATGCTGTGCACTGGATTTCACAATTTTTCCATCTTGCATAATTAAAACTTTGTATCCTTTGTTGTCTTTCTTAAACCAAAAAACCCCAATACTCTCTTTTTAACCAATGCTTTCTTTTTCTCCATGCTCTCTTTTCACTCTTCTAAAGCTTTTCCCACTCACTCCACCCCTCCTCGGCTCCCATTCATTTCTGATCTGCAGCAATCCAGCTTCTGGTGGTCATTCAACTGAGATGACACTCTCAAAAGGGTCTTCAAAGGTCTTCTTGTTGGCAATTCAATGGCAACTTTCCAGTACTAAGTTAACTGACTGCTCTGTATCATTTCTAATGGCTGCAGAAAGCCTCTTTTCTTGCTTTCTGTACAGTCATTCTCCTGACCACTCTGACAGCATAGGTTTCATCCCCTTTTAGATTCCTAAATTGCCTCTGATGAAAGCATCAACAAGCAGTGAAAGATTGGAAGGCAGGAAGCGGAAGGAAGAAAGTAAAACAAGAAACAAGAATAATCTGCTGGCCTGTGGAGAATCAAATGCTAACTCAAAGAATCAGACCTGTGTGTGTGAGCATAGTCCACAAACCATCGTCAAACTTCACTGCGTACATGAAGAAACAGGTTTAAACGTCTGTGTGACCTGAAGCACAGATTCTAAGGTCAGATAATCTGGCCATTCATGCTATAACCATAAAGGAAAGGCTGATATCATCTTTCCATCTACTTTTCCTTAGGTAGCAATTGAGTTCTACTTCCTGCCTTCACTGTGTATGTACATTTAAGTGCCCTGTTGTCATCCACTTTAGTACTGAGTAGAATGTATTTAAAAATCTACTAGGCTCAGCTAGTGGTAAATATAAAGCAAGTCTCTTTAAATTAAATTTAAATAGGAATTCATTGAGTATTTTAAATATTCTTTGTGCTATTTACACATGAAAAAGTGAACTGCTTATTTATGATTTAAACATTTTTCTCTGTGGTGCAAGTGTATCTAAATATGAGACCTGATAACTAGACAAAACCAAAGCTGCATCTACATTATTGGTTCTTATCATAGTTTTGGGAAGCAGCCTGATATATACATGATGTAACCTTGCCCTAGATGTCAGAAAGTATTTAAGTTTTACTTTAAACAGTAATTTTCAGTGATATGGGTAAATAATTTAGTCTCACATTCCCTTAGTTTCCTTTTTAATTGAATCAATAATCATCCCATCATTTAGCCTCACTCACAGGGAATCAGGTAATATTTCTAAGTGTCGTGGGCTCCTCATGAGAACTCTGGGCAACCTTACTGATTCCTGGCATTAGACTCAAACAGGCAGTGAAACAGCAGAAGGATATTTAAGCAAGCAGAAAGAAAAATGTTTATATTGTATAGGTTATTTCAAACAAAGACACTTAGATAAATGCAAAGAATAGTCTAGTGTTTAAAAAAAGAAACAGTAAAGTAACTCAAAGAAAAAGAGCTAGATATTAGAAAATAACCTTAAGTAAGAGGAAGAGGTTGTTGAGACAGCTTAGCAGAGACAAAAGGCACTGAAGAACAGAGTCATCCATATTCCCACACTGTAAGATAAGGCAGATAAAAAGCCAATTAAACTATGTACAGATTAAAAAAAATAATGTAGGGAAGATAACTTGGTTGGTTTGTCTGTCCATCAATGACAAATTATTTGGTTTTCTTTAAATTTTTTTTCTACAGAATATATGCTGGTGTAGAATATGTCATTAACATTATTCACCTCAAATTTCCCTCCTTCACTAAAGCCACCATGGTTTCTTTTCTTGATCATACTGTTTACTTTATGGTTGGTGTAACATTATTCTAAATAAGTTAGCAAGATGAAAGTCAAATGAAGAGACAGATTTGCCTGAAAAACCTTGTAATACTTTATGCTCTGAAAACTTCACACTTTGTTAGCAAAGGAGTAACTGAGACTAGTCCCAAATTTCAATCATGTGCCATTAGTCTGATTTTTGGCTTTTAATATTTTCTTTCATAGGTATGGCTTCAGCATACAACTAGTACTGCACAGAATGAGAAGCATATGGTATATGTTTTGGACATCTGCTCTTCCACTGCAGCAAATAATGAGTCACGAATCTACTTTCCATGCAAAATTTTTAGTGCCAAATTATGCTTTGGATTTCACTGGTTATTGCATTATTTCACAAAGGTTAATTAAATTATAAAAAAGAATTTAGTGTGTTAAAAGAGCCTCTACCACCTGGACTATTTAAAATTTTCCATATTTCCCATTTTCAAATTTGCTTAAGATCATTCTGGCTGAGATCCATACTGACAAATCTAATGTAATACTAATATTGACAAAGGTAATTATTTTTTAAATGTATAGATGCCAATAAAAACAGTCATCAAAAACTGGAAACTATGGTAAATTGTATGTTTACACGACTCAATGTTTATAATATATATGGAGAACATTAAAAACAATCTTGCAATCCTGGTGTAGCTCAAATAATAAAATAAATTATGTAAATAATGAACATATTAGCTTTAGTTATTCATTCAATTAAATCAAAATAAGGAAGGTAAAGAGGCAGCAAATTAAAAATGAATATAATAGAAGATAATTACCTTCAGTTCATTGTTAAATGAATCCATTTCTGAAAGCTTGGATGCAGTTTCTTTCTCAAGAGCATCTAATTGTTCTTTAAGTCTTTGGCATAATTCTTCTTTTTCTAATGATTTTTTTTGAAGTAAACTGATCCCTAAATCTGAAATACAAACATTACACAGTTTATTTTTTGCAGAAGTTCTTGTCCTTACTAGTAATGAATGGTTATTGTCTGGTCAAATTGGTATAACTACAGAGACAAAAGCTGTACACACATACTATGTTTCTAGATTCTCTATTTAGTTCCAGTGCTTTGTCTAATTTTGATCAAACATACATTATTTTAGGTATTACACCTTTCATAACTTATGTTTTGGTATTTGATAGAGCTAGTCTCGTTCTCCCACTTTTTCATATCTTACCCCATCTTGCGTATTGTCTCTTCTAGGTGAATTTGTGAATTATTGTACCAAGTTTCATTTAAAGAAACCTGAATTAAACTGAATATATAGATGAATTAGTAGAGAACTAAACAACATCTTTAAAATGTTGAGCTAGTTCATTCAGGAGTAGAATATAATATGTAGCTACTTATCCAGGAATCTTTTATGTTAATCAGTAAAATTGTATGGCTGTGCTTTTCTTTATTCATTTAACAATGAGAATGCTAATGTGAGTGAGACTTCCCTCCATATTTTCTGAATAAATACTTTTGATATACAGTAAAGTTACTAATTTTTATATGCTGATTTTATATCCAGGCACCTTGCTAAATTCTTTATAATTCTAAGAGCTTTCCAGTATTTCAATAAATATTTAATCATTAAATTACACATCTGTTATATGCACGGCCCTGTTCTTTGTTCAACAGTAGGTAAACATGAAAGATAAGCATGGGTTCTATTCTAGTGGGAGACAAGCATTGGGAAAAATAAAAGTCAAAGAATATTCATTCTTAGTATTCAAACTGAGCAACAGTAATAATGGATGCTTTTATATGGAATGTGATCATATCCTATCTACGAGCACTGTGTTGGATAAATGAAAGAGGCAACACCGTAGTGCAGTGAGCTTTACAGTCAGATACACAAGAATTTGAACCTACTATTAAATGATCTCGTGTGTATGCTAAGTCGCTTAGTCATGTTAGACTCTTTGAAACCCTATGGACCGTAGCCCACCAGCCTCCTCTGTCCATGGAATTCTCCAGGCAAGAATAGTGGAGTGGGTTGTCATGCCCTCCTCCAGCGGATTTTCCTGACCTAGGAATCGAACCCATGTCTTTTTTGTCTCCTGCACTGGCAGGCAGGTTCTTTACCACTAGTGCTACCTGGGAAGCTGAGACAATCTTGGGTAACTTCTTAGTCTCTCTGAATCTCAGTTTTTCCAAACTGAACAATGGGAATAACAACTACTACTTCACAAGGTTGTTGTAAAGATGAAAGGAAATAATGCATGAAAACTGTCTAGCATGGTGCTTGGTGCGTGGCTGACAATTTTACATGGTTACTGTTATGGAGTGAGGAATCTGAGGGATACTGGGTACTTTGTAAATTCCAAATAAGAGCTTCCTATTCTGGACTGGACTAGAACAAAGATTAATAAATTTATAAAAGCTAACTGAACAAATTAAGAAATAAAGCCAAGGAGCAAGACATGAGAGACTAAAATACCACTTCATTATTAATAAAGCTGATGTTAGATAGCATGGTTATCTATGCTCTACCAGAAGCAGAGCTCTACTGGGTCCCTAACAAGACACAATCTACATCCTACTCACAGTTCAGACACTGAGAGTGAGGATGACAACATACTTTGTACCCTGCACTGATCAGGAGGGCTGTCTTATGTTGCCTCTGGAATGCCTGTGAGGGGTGAGGTGGGAGCTGATACACTTTCAATAACCAAGAAAAGAAAGCACCCTGTTCCAGGAACATGGTCTGAGAAGAGACGTCAGTGGAAGGTGGGGGACATGATAAAAGTAGTTCAAAAGATTGATTTTTCTATGCCTGGTGCTTCTTCCATGTAAGGGGACTTTGATAAGAATAACAGTCCCAGCTTCTTTTAACTCTTACATAATTGGTGAGATCAAGATAAGGACCTGGGCATAAGTGCCCCTATATCTTTCCTATCCCTTGCTTTCTTGAGGTTGAACTGCCCACAGGAATCTGCATTCTATTTTGTTCATGCACCCAATGTCTTACGTTGGGCAGCTGTACTGCTCACAGATAAATCATGCTATCTAATGTCAGCTTTATTAATAATGAAGTGGTATTTTGGTCTCTCATGTCTTACTCTTTTGCCTTATTTCTTAATTTGTTCAGAACTTGGGCAAAGAAGAGGGATAACTCTACTTAATTGGACCTCTTCAACAACCGGAAGTGTAATAAAGAGCCATAAAGTGAAAAACTGGCACTCAGTGGGAGACATTTAGGATACTTTAGCTAGTTTTAACACATTTGCAGTTACTTTTCTTTAAATAAATCTTTCTTCTGCTACGCTATTATTGGCATGCTATCCAACATAGAGATTTTTTTTTTTTTTCAGTTTTCTGGTTGAGACTTGAATCAAGAGAAATGTTATATTCTTATAAATTACACTGGAATATTTTGTTCCACAGATGTCAGAGGGCCAAGTTGGTAAAAATTCTTCACATGAATCACAAAGTTAGATGATTTAAAGTCTCAGGAAGGGTATGCCAGTTGCTTAGGCCTATCATTGCTGTACACTATTACCCTAGAGTCCAACAGGTTTGGCTTCATAGAAAAGTGTCCTCATAAACAGTTCTTTCTACAATTAGTGAAGAATCTTGCCAAAATGCACAGACAGCATTGTGTTCAAGCCAAACTGAGGTCTTGTTTAACTGTAATCTAACATTTTATTTGATTAATATTTAAAATATATAAATAAAAATGGTGTGAGACAGGAAGTCAGATCACAATTGTTACTTTATTTGCATTTACTTTTTATTGCTAAAAATGACCCAACATGGGATCACTTTCACATAATTTAAAAAGTTTAACTATAGTCAAAAAATGTTATTTATAATAGAATGATGCTATTTTTTAAAAGTAGCAGAGTATGACTGACACATTCAGAAAAGAATAAAGAATAAAAGAGGCAAAACAAACCTTAGAGACTTACCAGGTGTGTTACCGAGCTGCATGTTTTTAATTCTTTCATTTAATAACTGCTTCTCTGGCACCAAATAGATAAGTTTATTTTGATACTCCTTAAAAAAGAAAAAGTAATACCTGATTAAAACTCTGTAATGTTGTCTAAGAATTTTTTGAAAATGTAAAAACATAATTTGATCACTCGTAAAGCTTAGTATAGGATTAATATATAGAATAATATATAAATTGCTTACAACTTATAGATAAACTAGAATGGAGTCAAACATGATTTAAAATACAAATATTTACACATAAATCCATTTACAAAAGACTGGCTGAAAATAAAAGGTGGGGAAGAAAGCTTTGCTAGTAGGGTATGTCGAGAAGCCTGACAATTTCCCATGTCCTAAAGGATGAGAACAGGCACAGCCTAAGAGGTGCCTTTGGTATCTGCTCTGAATGGTGTGTGGAAGCTATGATACCTGGGCTATGATACCCCAGGATGAAGATCAAAGAGGGGCCAAAAACTCAGGGATAGCTGGGAAAGCAGGTGTAAATCAGACAGGAAATGTTATTTGGCGTCTTGTCTACATCTGCTGTGAGAAAGTAAAAACATTATGTTAATTACTGTTAGTCCTTATGGAAAAACACATTTGGTTAAGAGGACTTGAGATGCAAAATGCTTCCAGGGTCTCTTTTCTACACAAATAAAGAGCAGAATTACCAGGTCCCTGAGGGCATATTTAGTAATTATATTCTCACCACAATTTCTGAAAGAACAACATTAGGTAAAAATTTCCTAAAAGTAGTCACAATAACCTTAGTTTAATATATATTTATGTATGTATTTATTAAAGACTTAAAACACAAAGTGGCAAATGCTCAGGGAATGCATAAATATTAAGCAGAATTTAGCCAGGTGTCAGGCAGAGTTTTAGGGAGTCCATGAGATTCCTGATATTCCACAAGGTTGTGTATGTCTACTACCCTTTTACAAGGAGGTCACTAGAGGCTCCACGGGGTTCAGGACCCCAAAAGCAAAAAACCGCTAGATTAGGAAGAGTTACTAGTAACTGCTCACAGTGAAGGACGATTCAGCAGCCAAGCACTCACCTGAAGCTCCTGTTGAAGCTGCTTGATTTCCATGATTTCCAGGTCACACTGCTTATCCAGAACTTCCAGCTCAGTCTTCTGAGTTTGCTTTCTGAGTCGGACATCTTGAAGTCTGCCTGAGATCTGCTGATGTTTGCCATTCTACGGGAAGACCATATAAATACAGTTATATAAAATGCTAATAAGAAATGCTCCCATCAAGAGAATAATATTTTTATTTAAATTGTAAATGTCATTTGTCATTTATATTCACTCTAGGATAAATGTCTAAAACCAAGTTAACTCAAGAGAGTAAGTAGCAGGAAACTCTTCTGTTCATGGAGTTCTCCAGGCAAGAACACTGGAGTGTTACCATTCCCTTCTCTAGGGGATCTTCCTGACCCAGAGATTGAACCCAGGTCTCCTGCATTGCAGGCAGATTCTTAACCATCTGAGTCACCAGGGAAGCCCCTAAGATAAATGTCTAATACCAAGTTAACTCAAGAGTTATTAGCAGGAAATGTACCATTCTGAGTATAAGAGCCTTAGATGTTAAGTGAGAAAGCACAGACACAACACACTGAATTTTGTTTTCTGAACCCAGCATTCAGACACTAATTTTTAATATTAAAATATAAAAAAATCTCAAAAAATAATGACGACGAGAGGGTGTTAGTATGTGACATTTAGGGTTACCTTCTCTGAACTTCTACTTCTATCTTCAACACTACCAGCTAATTCCTCCAACTAAACAGTGTCCAGGACTTCCCTGGTGGATCAGAAGGTAGAGAATCAAACCTGGGTTTGATCCCTGGGTTGGGAAGATTCCCTGGAGAAGTGAATGGCAACCCACTCCAGTATTCTTGCCTGGAGAATCCCATGGACAGAGGAGCTTGGCAGGCTATAGCCCACGGGGTCGCAAAGAGTCGGACATGACTGAGCAACTTTCATTTCATTAAACAGTGTCCAAGAGGGCCTCTTTGGCCATGATACTCTTCTCCTATAAAAATATTTTTTTTTCTTTCTGAGAAGAAAAAAAAAGGAACAAAAAATAGCAGAGATTCTCAGTGGAAGCTAAGAAGGGAAAGGTGTTATGGGCTGAATCGTATCCCTCCAAATTCATATGTTGACTGTATTCTCAGTGACCTCAGAATATGACCATATTTGGAGACAGGACCTTTAAAGACTTCACCTTTAAAGAGGCGATTAAGATTAGATGAGGTCAGATGGGGGCCCTACTCCAATCCGATTGGTATCTTTGTAAGACAAGAACATCTGAATAGAAAAGAGACAGCAGAGATACACAGGCAGAGAAAAGCCCGCATGAGGACACTGTGAGAAGGCAGCCATCTGCAAGCCAAGAAGAGAAGCCCCAGAAGAAACCAGGCATGTTGACTCCTGGATCTTGGACTTCCAGCCTCCAGACTGTGATAAAATTAACTACTGTTGTTTTAGCCACCTGGTCTTTGGTATTTTGTTATGGCAGGCTTAGCAAACACAGTGGGGTGAGGAAAAAAGAGGCCACTGGTTAAAAATCACCAATAGTGAGGTTTTTACTGAAAAGTCTGTTTCATATTTGAGAAATACATGCTGAAGGGAATATGCTGTGCCCATTCTGGAGTTCATGTTATTTTCTTCAGCAAATTTAAGAATAGGCTTTTCCAGACTCTGCACATTAACCTGTGCTACTTGCTACTGTTTGGTGTGTTACTCCAGTTCTTGTGGGTATATACAGTCTTAAGGATTCCTCCCACAGTATTTTGAAGAAAAAAATATATAGCCAACATAATGGTTCAGACAGATATCCAAATAGCTACACAAAGAAGTGAAAGTTTTCAGGACTGTTCTGTGGTACTATGGCATGCTTAATAACTGTGGTATGCTTTTCTACCTATTTGAAGGCAAAAAACAGTATCTTTTTGATGAAAGATACTATGACTTTTTAAAAATGTAATTCATCAGCCAAATAAAACATCAGATTACAATTAAACAAGATGTAAATATGGTTCTACTATACATAGCTGCTGCTGCTGCTGCTAAGTTGCTTCAGTCGTGTCCGACTCTGTGCGACCCCATAGACAGCAGCCCACCAGGCCCCGCCGTCCCTGGGATTTTTGCAAAACCCTACTATACAATCAGGTCAGGTTTATGGAACTTCAGAGTTGTAGTCCAACAGCATGCCTTACTCAGACCCTTTATATCTTCTCATCCTGCATTTCAAGCAAAGTCTTTTAATACTTTGATGCCCCAACATCTGATGTGTGAAAACTGATAAGCATAATGGCCAATATTAGTTAACAACCATAGTCTTAGAGAACCGAAAGAAACGGTAAGAGATCATTTAGGTCAGCAGTTTCCGATCATTTTTTTCCTTTTTAGCAGTAGAATCCTTTTTTCCCAATCAAAGCTTTTTCCCCAATAAAACGGCCACAGATTAATGTGCGATTCTCTGTTGTGAAGTGTGGGTAGAAGTGGGGAGAGGAGACACTGTCCTGCCACCTTGGCTCCTCTCCCCACCTCTTGCTTATCCTTCTGTAGACCATTTTCCAGTATGAAAAAATGAAAATCACTGAACCAGCACAAAGCTTTACTTTACAGATGCACAAAGTGAGGTACAGAAAAGGGAAATGTCTTACCCAAGAGTACACTGCCTATCCACATCTAAACTAAAACCACAACAATTCTCAACGTTTGGATTCACTATCCTTTTTTAGTAAACTATACTGTCTAGACTGTTAAAAAGCACATATGAAAATATGATTAATTATATTAAGATGTAATATATTCATGAGGTAGATTTAAAAAACAGTAATAATTCTCAACAAGTAACTCTTGCATCATTCAGATAAATTTCACTTAAATCTGTAAGCATACCAGTGCTTCCAACTCGAGATGGAGGCTCTTCTTTTTAGAGTTTAACCTGACAATTTCTTCCTGTTCTCTATTCCTTCGACTGAGAAGCTCCTGCCTACGAATTCTCTCCCATTCTAAACGACGTTGTCTTTCAAGTTCCTGTTTTGCGGCCTGAAAATAATGAACCAAGGTTAATTTTAAAATTAACACTTTTTGCATCATTCAAAAACTGATGGGAAGACAAAGTAAAGCTGAGGCAGCATTTAGCACTGAGTGGACTCGAGGTCGAAGGGTAACAGGGCAAACCTATTGTTATCAATGGACCTAAAGACTTTCACAAAAACAAATTCATTCAGCAGACTTTCTGACTGCGTCAAGCACCATCTTCTTGCTGCAGTTATTTTTCCCTTAATAAACAAAAGGACAACTCCATACATATAGATGTTTGTAGGAATAACTGCACCTTTCTTCTGGTATCAGGGAATAAAAAACTTTTATTTACAATTATTTCAGTGGCACTGTAATTTACATGCACAGTCCTTGAAAATACAGCCAGGCCTCCCAGGGACCCCGCACAGCAACATTTATCCCAAGGATCTGTGTAAGCTCACCCTCTTAATTCCTCTCAAGGCTTTCTTTCTGCCTCTCCAATTAACTTGACCTTTTACTCTAGATCCTAAGCTTAGTTTCATTTAATGACCTGACCAACTGACTTCTTCTAGCTCCTCACTCAACTCAGCTTTGCGACCAATCCTGCTCTGATTGAGATACCACCTGCAGATATGCTTTCTCTATCAGCTGTCAGCCCTGGAAACCCTTCATAAGCAAGGACCCTCTTGCCCTCATAGGGGAAGGAAAATTCAGATTCATACAGGGTAAGAATGAATGAATGAGGCTGAGAAAAATAAAAGTACCATTTTTTATCAAATGAAATGTAGCCACTTATTAAAGGAAATGATTTCCCTGGAAATAAAATAACTTAAAAAAAAATAACCTCTCGTCTTTCTATCTCTTTTCTCCTTTCTTCTTCCCGTTGTCGCTCCAATTCCCTCTGCTTCTCCAGGCGTTTTTCTAATTCAAGTTGTTTCTTCCATTCTTGCTCTTGTAGCTCTCTCTGTTTTCGTTCCCATTCTTCCTTTTCCTTCTGGGCTTTGCGCTCTGCCTCCCTCTGCTGCTGCTCCATCATGGCCTGGCGTCGCTTCTCCAGTTCCATGTTGCCCCGCTCATAGTTGGCTTTCCGCTTGTCCTCGAATGTAACTGAATAAGGTACAGCGTAAGCACTCTTCAGCATGAAGCACCTACCGAACCTATAATCTGGTTTCAACATCCTCCTGCCTTGTGGTCATGTGAATGCAATTTCTCTTTGGATACTTCTAAGGATAATCTTAATTCAAATGTAAATAATACAATATTTATTTTCTTATAAGAATATTCATTTTGGGGAAAAAAACTCATTCTGGGAAAAACAAATCACTAAGTTTGAGTCCGTCCAAGAGAAAAATAATTTTACTATTCCTGCCAATAAAAATACTTTTCAATTCTTTTCTCAGTATTTCTTCAAGGATAACCAAAATTGTATGGCTCTATATTTGTTATATGCCATATATATATGACATACATGTTATATATATGTTAAAAGTTATATGTTATATAACTTTTTAGTATTTTTAAATATATACTATTTAAATATAATATAAATATATGTACATTTTCAACCAATATTTAAACTTTTTTTTAAAGCTCAAGATTTCATCATGAAGCTTGCTGTAATGCTTTTTCCAAAAGTGGGAAACACTTTAAATTGGACATCTAATACATACAATCTTGCCAAATATATACACCAGTCTCTTCTTCTCAATTTTGACAGTCTTAATTTTATTGATGTCAAAATCCATCCTATTCATCAAATAGTTTCTCATATAGCATTTAATATATTAACAAAGTTAAAATTCTAAATATTCATTTCTACTTCACAGTAAAAAAGAGCATTCACTATAAAATATACAACTTGGACATTCAATGTTACCTGGTAATTTTTTCTGAGGTTCCTCTTCTTGTGCTTTCTGATATGAAGGCAGAGTTCCATTAATGGAATCAATTTGCTTTCCTCCTCTAAGAAAGGCAAACAACAAATAAATTTAGCATTATGAGATCTGAAAATTTTAGACCAGACTATATAGACTATCAATGACTACAGCAATTTAATATTTAGCATATAATATTAAAGATATTTAAAACATTATGGTCTATAGTTACACTGAACATCAGTATACAAATTATCAAGATAGACAGATCTGGATTCAGAACATGGTTCGACCAGTTGCTATTCTTGGGTAAATTTATTTTGAATCTCTTTAGGCATTAGTTTCCTTATCTATAATGTGGTGAAAACACATACGTACTTCTAATATCTACTCTCTTATCAGTGTTACTCACTAAATACCAAAATCAAATGGCAATGTAAATGCTTGATTTTCCACAAAAGTAGAGCAGAGACCTCAGGAATTCCCAGAGTAAAAATCTTGTCTGCCAAACATGATTGAAACAACACCCCTTAACCTTCAGAGACACTCACCTAAAAGATGGAGGGACAAGCTCAGGAGGTAAAGCCAGCGGCAACGGCTGTCCAGCTTTGGCCATATCAGTGAGGTGCATCGCAAGGATGAACTCCTCAGCTTTCAGCTGTCCATCACCATCGATGTCAGCCAGAGTCCTGAAGAAAGGGTAAAGTTTCTCAACTTAGAAAGCCTATTTAGAGTAAAATATTTTCAGAAGAGTTCAATCTTTTTATTTTGAAAGCAAGAGTAATGACAGAAAAACAGCTGGGTTAATATATTTTAGTGAGAAGTACATACAGAAAAGTGAGCTAATTTTTGCCTTTAATTTCCATATCACCAGAGAGGGAAGAAATTTTGAAATGAAAAGGGAAATATTCCCTTCAAAAAGGTAGCTTGTCTTGGTTCGTGGTTAATTCACTTATCAAATCACCTCACGCTCTACACTGAAAATGAGATACTCTCTAATCCTTCACAGAAGGTATTACATAAAAGCAAACAAGTTTTACTTGTAAGATAATTAAATGCCAAATTCTCAAGGGTAACATTTTACAAAGCAATTTTATTTGCTTGCAGGTTTGCATTAACTGTCACACAGTTGCTTTTGTGGAACATTTTTGAGTCACAAACATTTACAGAAATGGCTTCTTTCTTATGTCTAATTAAAAATCATACAGAATGTCTAGTTAAAAATCATAATTAACGGGCAAACTCACCATATAGTAGCTAGCTGAGTTTGAGAAAGATTTGACTGAAGAAGAGCATTTCTAGCTTGAAAACCTGATTTAGTGGGGGAAAAAAAATACATAAAAGAAGATTCTTTAGCCTCTTAAAGTCATGCAAACTTAAATAGCTGTACTCGTGAAATAACACTGCTGCTATCCTGGGATTTTACCATGCACGAGGCACTGAGCATTCAGTAGTCATCAAAATAAACACATCCCCTGGACCAAGGAGTTTAAAATCTACAGTCAGTAGAAGAATGTGCTCCCATGTCCTTCCAGAAGATAATGGTCCCCACAAGTGACTGACACAAAGGACTATGCCAGTATTAGAGGCCAAGCTCCCAAGCACAGCTTTGCCTAGCATTTTCAGATTTGCTCTTATCTCGCTCATCATTTGTCTATACTCTTCCTCTTATAAATAACGTGTAAATCATTCTTCAAGGATCTGTCCTGGGCACTCTGTTCTCTCTGTGCATTCATATCCATTTCTATGACTAAACAGTACCTGGAAGCAGAGGATTCCCAAATGGACATCCACAGCCCAAGCCTCTCCTTTAAGTTTAGATGTCTATATCCAGTTGAAAAATTTATGTATTTCACAAGCATATCAAACTAAGTACATACCAAACTACTCTTTCAATCCCCAACTAGGCTTCTCTTCCTCATCTTCACCCCAATCTTCTCTGTGAATGGTATCAAAGGCCATCCAGTAGCTCAAGCCAGAAATCAGAGTCTCCTCTTAACCCTCCCTGTCCTGTACAACCAGGTGCAACATCGAGTCCTACAGTTCTACATCATTTTATGTCTAGGCCCTTCTCACCTGTGAAGTCAAAATTTAATGTCACCTTCTCAGAAAGGCCTTCTCTGTCCATTCTACCCTTCAATATATTTCCTGCTTCTATCCTTTATATCTCGTAACATAATCTGTAATGAAACATTTATTTGCTTGTTTACCTGTTTATCTGTTTCGCCTATTATGCTAAGTTCTATGAAGACAAAAGCCTTGACTGCTGTGTCCATTAATGCATAACTCATGCCTAGTACCTAGATGCTTAATAAATGTTTGTGAAAGTGATGAATAAAATTGTAACCCAAAGTTTTCCTCTATCTTAGCTGCAATGGGGGCCTACTTATATGAGAGCATCTGATAATAAAGACAGCTAACGTTCATTAAATGCTTACTATGTATGGTAAACTGTTCAACTTCTTTTCTCTCTTCCAGTGAGACAAAACAAAAACGTGTTTCCGTAACAGGCTCCTGATCTTCAATGAAAATATTTCAGAACAGGAAATCCCTCTTGGCTTCAGAGGAACACTCACTCGTGGTGAGCCTGTCTGGGGCTTTTTGGCCGTGATGAATCGGAGGCTTCTCTGGTGAGGGCCTCCTGGTTGGTAGAGCAGGTACCACGCCTCCCACTCTCAGGCGCATAAGCCACAAGCGCCCGAAGAGTCAGCCCTACCCTGCGTCCAGCCTGAGTCAAGCGGCATCCGTACAACCCCACACAGAAGGCACACAACTGCCGGCTCTTCCTCAGCAATCACTTGCACTAAAGCCAGCACAGATGCTGCTAAATCCATGGCTTCACTCAACTTTAAACACAAAGATTTGGATAATCAAAGCAACATATTCTATATGGAACAGACTCAAATATACCACATATTGTGACAAGCATCAAATGTTTATATTATATAACTTTAAAATCTTTTCCATTCTTTTTTAATAGAAACCACATACAGGAAATACACTGGAAATAGCTTACAGCCTCACTCAATTAATTAACAATACTCCTCAATACACTTCATACAAGATGTGAGATTTGTGGAGGTTTTTTTTACGTTAAAAGGAAGATTCTTTTACAGTGTTTTTTACAATGTCAACCTCTGCTGTACAGCAAAGTGACTCAGTTATATACATATATTCATTCTTTTTCAGTATCCTTTTCCATTATGGCTTATCGCAGGATACTGAACACAGATGTGAAGTACATTAGGACCTTGTTGTTTATCCACGTAGTAGTTTGCATCTACAAACCGTAAACTCCCAGTCGATCCCTCTCCTTACCCGCCCCTGCTCAGCAACCACGAGTCTGTTCTCTATGCCTCTGTCTGTTTCCATTTGGTAGATAGGTTCACTTGTGCCACGTTTTAGATTCCACATATAAGTGATCTAACATCTGATAAAGCTCTACTATAAACACCTACTCTGTCTAAACTCTAAGTCGTTGCTGAGTGAGGAAAGAGGGCCAGTGAGAAGACCAGAATTCTACTTGCCTAGTACCCTCTGTTTATGTCCACTTCACCACCCTCAATTAGTGAATTTGGATGTTTGTTACAGCATGGACTCAGATGTCCCAGGGGGATCTCAGGTTATCTCAGTTTTATAGCTACACATGGGTCGGAGCATTAAAGGGTGAACAGTGTTCACGTGAGGTGTTTGGAAGGACAGCTGAGGCTTAGTATCACACTCTGGTCGCAAGACAAGGAAAATGAGGTTTGACTTTCTCAAGGGAGAGGTCGTCTTCTCAAAACATTGGGTGTGTATCTGTGTGTTTAACTTGATTATAAGAACTTTGAACTCTTACATAACTTAACCGTTATTTGTATTTATCAAATGACTGCTATTTTTTTTGGAAGTTAAAATTTTAAATGAGCTACAAAATACAACTTCAAATAAAAGTTCTTCAATAGAAGTCCATAGAAAATCATAACTTTCTCACATTCTTAAGCACTGTATGCCACTTACCTGAGAGGTATCCACTCATGCTTTTGTCAAGACTATTAAATTTTTGCCGATATTTTAATCTTGAAGGCTGAGGAACTGCCCACTCTGAGGTCCCAGTCTTGGGTGAATTCCCTGAGAGGGAAGCAGTTGAGGAAGTTGAGCTGTAACAAAATTTATTTAAAATTTTTGTTACTACATAAAATACATTTAAACTTTATAAGTCAGAGACAATAAGAATCCTACCTTCTATAACATAACAGTAATTGGTTTTGTATATGATATTGAAACAACAATCTATCTTTACGGTATTTTAGGAAAGTAAATACCATATGAAGTTTCGAACTACCATATACCAAATACCTATCGTGCGGCAGGCCCCACACAGTGCTAGGGCCTTTATAAATATTATGTCTAATCCCCATGACAAACTTAAAAAGATATTACTGTCTCCATCTTTCATATGGGCAAACTACAGCTCAGTGATGTTAAGAAAAACAAAGTTACACAATCAGTGAGTGTTTAAGCAAGGATACAGACATTGTTTTTCTGGGTCATTGTTTTAAAGAGTATTATTGTGATTTATAGGAGGAGTGATGATGAATGAACATTGATGCTTTTGGGCCTTCTGAAATTTAAAGGATACTCAATTAGTAGTTTTTGCTCAAGAAATAATGTGTAATGATCATGAGATGTTTTGAGAAATTTTTTGCAAGGAAAAAAATGTAGCTTTGGGCAAAAAATTGACTGATTAAAATACAGCAGGATATTTTTACTTTACATAAAAGAAATTTTTCAGAAGTAAAATACCACAGACAGTTAATAATTCTAAACATAAAATTATTTTATGTGAATTACAAATAGTAAATTTACCTATAGTATTTACATTTGGCCATTAGAAAGTAAAAAATGGATAAGCTCCAAGTTTAAAAAACAAACAGTCATTTGTTAAATACGCCTTTGTTTGTTGTTCAGTCACCAAGTTGCGTCCAACTCTTTTGTAACCCCATGGACTGGAGCCCACCAGGCTCCTCTGTCCATGAGATTTCCCAGGCAAGAACACTGGAGTGGGTTGCCATTTTCTTCAGGGGATCTTCTTGACTCAGGTATCAAAAACCTGTCTCCCCTGCACTGGAGGTGAATTAGGCAAATTCTATACCACTGAGCCACCTGGGAAGCTCTTATTGAAAGCCTAAAAAGTTGGAAGTTTTAAGTATTCATACCTACTAGATCCTAAATCAATCAGAGACTGGGCTTTCTGTATATTAGCACCACCAAATCCTCCAATCATCAGACTGTAAGATGACGTATGAGGCAATGCTAAAAAAAAAAAGAAAAAGGTTCACATCAAACAATTTCACAAAGTATCTATTGGGATGCAAATATAACAGTTTCTTCACATACAAATACTGACTCATTAGACACAAAGCACTTACTTGAAGAAGAATAAGGAATGGATAAAGGCTGAATGAGACTGACGGTTCCATTTGGTAATGATGAAGTGCTAATGGAAGGCACTAGGGGAGCAGCCATCAATAGGGAAGGGAGGGTGGTCCCTGAAGTCGCCGAGGACAAGGGTGGTGCTATGGGTGCAACTGGAGGCAATGACTGAGGAATGGACAGATTGGGCATGCTTCCCATTCCTAAGGACAAAACAGAACACATTTTCTGGTGCTGGTAAACCAATTATAAAACACAGGACAGAATACAAGTTTACAGTACAGTGAGCAGCTGCTATGTTACAGAAACACTGTGGGCAAACTATCAATGGATTTAAAAACTTCATTAAAGCAAGCTGGATCCAGCAGTGCAAGAGGTAAACTACTTCTTTTATTTTATTTTATTTTTTTTTAAATTTTTTTATTTGTGGCTGGGTCTCCCTGCTGCTCAGGCCGTTCTCTAGTTGCGGTGAGCGGGGCTCCAGCTGCGGTGCAGGGCTTCTCGTCGCAGGAGCCTTCTCGTCGCCAAGCAAGGGCTGGAGGTGCCCGGTTTCAGGAGCTGCGGCTCACGGGCTCCGGGGCACAGACCCAGGAGCTGCGGTGCACGGGCTTAGCTCCTCCAAGGCATGTGGGATCTTCCTGGCTCAGGGATCGAACCCGTGCCTCCTGCACTGACAGGCAGATTCTTTACCACTGAGCCACCAGCGAAGCCCTAAACTACTTCTTTTAATATCAATATTCTGACCTGTGTGAACTGAGGCAATGTCTATAAGCTAAAATTCTTTTCTAGTATCATGAATAAAACTAAGTAGGCCTTTTCCAACTACCCATTAGTATCCTCAATGAGAGTATGTATCACCTGATTGAATGTGGGTTTTTTTGTAGCGATGATAAATACAGTGCTGTTGAGTTCACACACACACACACACACACACACACACACACACACTCCACAAACTCTTCCCTCCCCCGCAAAGGATGTTCTAAATTCTACATACTTAAGGAGACCCATTTATGCATATACATTATGTGCAGGAAAAAAAGCATGCCATCTGTTTCATTTTTCTTATATGCAACACACGTATGGATTCAAGGACAATTCTTTAAAAGGGACAAAGTGATGACTCATTTGTTTACTAACTGCAGAATACAAAGTATACTATATTAATATGATTACACAATGATTTGGTATTTATCTCTAGAATTCAGTGCAAGAGTGAAAGAATTTAGCATTTTAAGATCTAACATATGGAGTGGAAGACCATGGTTCTGATATAAAGAGATTCTACTTGAATGTTCCAATGAGTGTTCCTCACGAATAATTAGTAAGAAAATGGCTAATCAAAATTAATGGAAGACTGGTGATCTCAGATGAATATGTAAATTAATTAGCACAAAGTTTCCAACTTTTAGCCCTAAATTTGTCTGGCAAATTAACCTTTAAAGAAATTTCTACTAATGTATAATTTATCAGTCGTGTCCGACTCTTTTTGATCCCATGGACTGTAGCCTACCAGGCTTCTCCGTCCATGGGATCTTCCAGGCAAGAATACTGGAGTGGGTTGCCATTTCCTTCCCCAAATTTAAAATTACTCCCCAAATTAAACCATTTTGAACTTAAATTGTTCATATTTTTTGTTATACATACAAAGTATAGAGGAAACTAAATGAGAATAGTATTTAGGATCAGCTATGACTAGCAGGTGGAGAAGGCAATGGCACCCCACTCCAGTACTCTTGCCTGGAAAATCCCATGGACGGAGAAGCCTGGTAGGCTGCAGTCCATGGGGTTGCTAAGAGTCGGACACGACTGAGCGACTTCACTTTCACTTTTCACTTTCATGCATCAGAGAAGGAAATGGCAACCCACTCCAGTGTTCTTGCCTGGAGAATCCCAGGGATGGGGGAGCCTGGTGGGCTGCCGTCTATGGGGTCGCACAAACTCAGACACGACTGAAGTGACTTAGCAGATGACTAGCAGGATCATATAATCTATCATCCAACTGGGAATTATGAAAGGGAGCACAAACCAGATTAGATGCCAGAACAACAGGCATAAATCACACTGGCCCTGGGAAACTGGGACACATGGACTCCCAAGCTATGACAGCGACCTTAACATTTCTAATCTCAGACATGAAAGTTAACTTGGGAGTCCGAGGACGGTCATTTTACACCAACAAATCCTTTTCTGATTCTCAAACATTATGCCTAGGAATCAAGTTTAACTATCAAATATATTGAACTAAATTAAGAAACACATACCAAAACGAGCAGAAATTAATGGAGAGAACATAGGAGGCTGTTTCATAATAGGAGGAAGAACCACTGGCAACTGTTGGCCTTGAAGCTTTAGTTTGATGAGTTTCATCGCTATGGAGAACTCTTGTTGATCCATCTTCCCATCCTTGTTCAGGTCTGATAAAGCCCTAAAAGGACAATGAGGCCGATGGATTGGTACACAGAATCAGCATTACTTTTGTAAATGACATCGCATTTACACGTAGATAATCGCTTAATTAAATGTGAGTGTATAACAAAAAGCTAAAACCTGTACAATAATACTGACCAAAGATAGTATCTAATAAAATACTATGAGTCTATATAGACTCTAGATACCTTTGGGATGAATTCCACTGGTGCAAATGTTAAGAAACTATACAAGAGTAAAATCATTCTAAACAATTTGTTCAATATTTACCAAATGCCTGCTAAGTGCCTGGCCCTCTGCACTGGAGAGAAAGGTGGAATAGGGGTTGATGTTTACTGTAAATACATTAGAAAACCAAAACCTTAGATATTATAGAGAACCATTTCTTTAAGGTAGGAACAAGGGAAGGGTGAGCTAATCTGAGGCTTAAATTATGATGAAATAAATAACTACAAAATAACATAATGAAGGTGGAAACTCTTGCCAAATTACAAAGAAGTGTTTTTCAACAGAAATGTATACATCTCCTTTCTTTACAAATTCTAAGGAAATTAGAACTTTGTCCTACAGAACAAAACCCCAGTTGATTTTCAGTCATTTACTCACTAAAATTTATTTTCTAAAAAGCTGAATACTCTTACTTATTAACAACAGACTACAGGTAAAAACAACTTTATGTTAACACTAAGTATTAAAAAGTTAAGTTCATCTACAAAAGAACACATTTTACCATATTTCAGCTAAAACGGGAGCCGGCAGGCCTGACTGTAAGAAAAAGGTACGGGCTTGATCACCTGAAGGCAATAAAAACAAAATAATCAAACAATGTATTAGTAAATGGAATTACTTTGATGTCTCTGAATAACAAAAATGGCCACTAGTAACAATTCTATTGATTTATTTTAATTCCAATTATTAAAGAAAATCACATTATTCATCTTAGTTTTCCCTCATAATTGGGGTCTTACTTGATAATAATCCTATCTTGTAAAATTTATAGCTAAAAGCACTATTCCCCAGAAGAGTTCTAAATAAAAAAACACCAGGTTTGGGGAAGGTACTCCTCATGGGTATCTGACAATCCTGTATCTCTTGCCGTGTAGGCCAGGAATGTAAGGTCCTAACAGCTCTCTGCCTGGATCAATTCTCAGAATTGGTTTTGCTGTGAGCAGTTTTAAGGGAGGAGGTAATGTTTTCCACTGGGACAGAGAACAAGTTTGCTTTTTGCTTGCTAAAACATGGTGGGTTCCGTGAGGCTGAGTGTTCCTCTTCTTTAACACAACCATGGCAAGTACAGCATCCTTCTGGGCTCTCCGCATGGCCCCTATGTGAACCAGGGGACAAGGGAAACGGAGAGAAATGTGCCAATGCTCAGGCTGCCAGCTGTGCTATTACAAAGAGTGTCCTGTGTCTCTGACTTAGGAATTCCGGGTATTCTGCCAGCATTCAACAGACAGTAACAGACCAAATTTTACCTTGTAAGCAGGGTAATCAAATCCCTACCGGGAGAAAAGTTAAGATAGTTATTATTACAGAAGTACAAATAACATTAAACTATAATGGTTGACCCAGATAATCACGATGGTGTGATCACTCACCTACAGCCAGACATCCTGGAATATGAAGTCAAGTGGGCCTGAGGAAACATCACTACAAACAAAGCTAGGGGAGGTGATAGAATTCCAGTTGAGCTATTTCAAATCCTGAAAGATGATGCTGTGAAAGTGCTGCACTCAATACGTGAGCAAATTTGGAAAACTCAGCAGTGGCCACATGACTGGAAAAGGCCAGTTTTCATTCCAATCCCAAAGAAAGGCAATGCCAAAGAATGCTCAAACTACCGCACAATTTCACTTATCTCACACACTAGTAAAGTAATGCTCAAAATTCTCCAAACCAGGCTTTAGCAATACGTGAACCATGAACTTTCAGATGTTCAAGCTGGTTTCAGAAAAGACAGAGGAACCAGAGATCAAATTGCCAACATCCACTGGATCATCGAAAAAGCAAGAGAGTTCCAGAAAACTATCTATTTCTGCTATATTGACCATGCCAAAGTCTTTGACTGTGTGGATCACAATAAACTGTGGAAAATTCTGAATCTGACCTGCCTCTTGAGAAACCTGTATGCAGGTCAGGAAGCAACAGTTAGAACTGGACATGGAACAACAGACTGGTTCCAAATAGGAAAAAGAGTACATCAAGGCTGTATATTGTCATCCTGCTTATTTAACTTATATGCAGAGTACATCATGAGAAACACTGGGCTGGATGAAGAAGCACAAGCTGGAATCAAGGTTGCCAGGAGAATATCAGTAACCTCACATATGCAGTTGACACCACCCTTATGGCAGAAAGTGAATAAGAACTAAAGAGACTCTTGATGAAAGTGAAAGAGGAGAGTGAAAAAGTTGGCTTAAAGCTCAACATTCAGAAAACGAAGATCATGGCATCTGGTCCCATCACTTCATGGGAAATAGATGGGGAAAGAGTGGAAACAGTGGCTGACTTTATTTTTCTGGGCTCCAAAATCACTGCAGATGGTGATTGCAGCCATGAAATTAAAAGACACTTACTCCTTGGAAGGAAAGTTATGACCAACCTAGACAGCATATTCAAAAGCAGAGATATTACTTTGTCAACAAAGGTCCATCTAGTCAAGGCTATGGTTTTTCCAGTGGTCATATATGGATGTGAGAGTTGGACTACAAAGAAAGCTGAGTGCAGAAGAATTGATGCTTCTGAACTGTGGTGTTGGAAAGACTCTTGAGAGGCCCTTGGACTGCAAGGAGATCCAACCAGTGCATCCTAAAGGAGATCAGTCCTGGGTGTTCCCTGGAAGGACTGATGTTGAAGCTGAAACTCCAATATTTTGGCCACCTGATGCGAAGAGCCGACTCATTTGAAAAGACCCTGATGTTGTGAAAGATTGCAGGCAGGAGGAGAAGAGGACAACAGAGGATGAGATGGCATCACCAACTCAATGGACGTGAGTTTGTGTAAACTCCGAGAGTTGGTGATGGACAAGGAGGCCTGGCGTGCTGTGGTTCATGGGGTTGCAAAGAGTCAGACACGACTGAGCAACTGAACTGAACTGATAATTGTTGAGAGGATGGATTCCGAAGTCAGACCTAAAGGTTTCCAAGCCCTGGTATTTATTGTTCAGTTGCTAAGTTGTGTCTGACTCTTTGTGACTTGATGGACTATAGTACACCACACTCCTCTGTCCTCCACTATCTTGGGGAGTTTGCTCAAACTCATGTCCGTTGAGTTGGTGATGCTATCTAACCATCTCATCCTCTGCCCCCCTCTTCTTTTGCCTTCAGTCTTCCCCAGCATCAGGGTCTTTTCCAATAAGTCTGTTCTTTGCATTAGTTGGCCAAAGTACTGGAGCTTCAGCTTCAGCATCAGTCCTTCCAATGAATATTCAGGGTTAATTTCCTTTATGATTGACTGGTTTGATCTCTTTGTTGTCCAAGGAACTATCAAGAATCTTCTCCAGCACCACAATTCAAGAGTATCAGTCTTTGGAGCTCAGCCTTCTTTATGGTCTAACTCTCAGATCCATACATGACCGCACTCAGTCGTGTCCAACTCTGTCAACCCCGTTGACTGTAGCCCGCCAGGCTCCTCTGTCCATGGAATTCTCAAGGCAAGAACACTGGAGTGGGTAGCCATTCCCTTCTCCAGGGGATCCTCCTGACTCAGGGGTCGAACCCAGGTCTCCTCCATCGCAGGCCGATTCTTTACCATCTGAACCACCATGGAACTTATCATTAAATAGTACAAATTGATGGCAGTCAAATTAAAACTAATTATAAGATATTTCATGAAAAGGAGCATATAATCACAAATAAAATAAGAACACAAACCTGTTATGTAACCTCCCGAAGGTTTGAGGTTATCAAACTGCTTGTCATGTTTAGTCCGTTCTTCGGAGGTAATAGCCCACATGTTTGGCCCTCCTAAAACATAAATGAAGACAAAGATTTTATACTGCATATATGAGAATGCTTAAATACAATTCCAGAATGTAAACATGAATCACAAATGCTCCTTTAATGACAGTCCTAATACTGGAGTGACACAAAGAAGAAAGCTCTATTCATAACCATACCAAGTATGGTCCTGACGCTTTTCACTCATTACCCAATTAACATCTACTTGAACAACTGCTGTGTACCACTCACTGGAAATGAGCAACAAGCTAAATACTGGAAATAAAAAGATGAATAAAGTATTGTTCCATCCTTAAGGAAATCTTACTCTAGAAAATGACTATCAGCACTTACAGTGTTAACCTGTGAGGCATCCTAAAACAGAAACATATACAAAAAGCTGTGCTAATCCTGACTGAGAAGCATCAGTGATGAGCTAACAGGAAAGGTAAGACTGAGGCAGAGCCTTGAAGCTTGGCTTGAATTTTGCCATGTGAAGAGGAGGGATAAGGATATTTCACAAAACAAGGTCAGAGCATGAGGAGTCAAGGCATGTTCCAGACACTCCCCTGAGTAGACTGATAGCTAAAGCACCACGTGAGTGTGGGAAAGAGGTTAAGAAAGAGGTAGGAAGGACTAGCTTTAAAGGGTCTTAAATAGCATCCTTAGCTGACCTTTACCCTGGAAGTTATGGAGTGTCCTCTGATACATTTTAAAGTAACCTTCTTATTTGAAATCCTTTTAGACTTATAGGAAAGTTGCAAAGATAGTATGGAGCCTGCACCCAATTTCTACTAAGTTAACAATTTACATAACCAGAGTATATTTGTCAAAACACATAAATTAGGACAGGTATACTACTACTCGGAGAAGGCAATGGCACCCCACTCCAGTACTCTTGCCTGGAAAATCCCATGGGTGGAGGAGCCTGGTAGGCTGCATGCAGTCCATGGGGTCTCGAAGAGTTGGACATGACTGAGTGACTTCACTTTCACTTTTCACTTTCATGCAATGGAGGAAATGGCAACCCATTCCAGTGTTCTTGCCTGGAGAATCCCAGGGACGGGGGAGCCTGGTAGGCTGCCGTCTATGGGGTCGCACAGAGTCGGACACGACTGAAGTGACTTAGGAGCAGCAGCAGCAGCATACTAGTACTAGCTAAACTAAATACTTCCACCAGCAGGGCTAGCTGGTAAACCCCAACAAATTAGACTCTGGGCACTGGAAACAGCACAAATCTTTGTTACTGAAGATTCTGCCAAGTGGAAGCTTTGGCAAAGGGAAGTAGCCTACTCTGGGTCTGAATGCTTGACCTATGCAGGCCCAGTGACTCTCTGGCCTGATAGTTCCATTTAGGGACTAAACACAAACTCCACAACTAACAAGGTGAGAAGGACCCTCAGAAGCCTTGCTTGTCAAACAGAATGGTATATTCAAGAACAGAAGACAGCCTGGCCCCAAAGGCCAGGCTTTACATGAAAAAGTGGCAGCAAATTCGCTAAGGGGAAACTTTATTCCTACTCTACTGTCTGAAGCAAAGCTACTGGTTCAATGAAATTCCCTGAAATGCCTCAGCCTAGTTCACTTATGGGTCACAACAGCTGGAATTCTGACAGCGTCCACTGGGCTTCCATGACTCTTCAGCCTCAGAGCTAAGCAGAACCAAAGCGAGACACATTTTCTTCAGTGGACAGAACTCAGATACTTGGAATGTTGCCAATGGCCCAGCTGTTTGATTTGCCACCTGGAAAATTACAACTGACAGATTAAAGATACCCTCTTTGGGGCTGCAAGATGGAAACAAATTTTAATTGCTAATTGAATAGTCTGGGTCACTACTGATGGCCAGGGCCCATTCTCTAACTTAGACTGAAATCAAGATTCTGATGGAAGTCTGACTCTGTTTCTGAGGCAGAGGATACCAGTGCATGCCAGAGTTAAGGATTCCTGTCTGGGGAGGGGGTCTCATTACACAGGGCATTGTTCTCTTTTTGGCTCTTGGCAGATGGACTACATCAAACTTTTGATTGCTCTCTAGGGTTACTGGTGTTGACACTTTTTAGGTTACCAATCAGCCTGCTATGTCCATACTAGCGTGGCCCTTAAAACAAACCTGTATCATGATTTTAGCTTTCTGGTCTATCAGCGCTCTGATGCTAATGAATCATTTATCAGAAAAAACTGTTCACAATGCACTGATCGAGTCTGAGTCCACTTTCATAATCTCCTCCTGGTTCACACTCCTTAAAGTAAGATAGTTTGGCCACTGAATGTCCTGTCCTGAGAAAGGGATCATCGTTGTCCCTTGGCTGTTTGCTGGCTAATGATCAGGACTAAAGGGGTTGGGGGAGGGGGTCACAGGTGAATACAAGTCTTAATGTGAAAGTTGAGGATTCTACCCTGATGGTTCTTGGACATGATGCATCTCTATTTCTCCTAGAAACAACTGTGGACAGGCTGTTGGTACATCCTTCAGGTGGCAGCTCGGCTGAACAGAAACCTAAAGGATTCGAAACTAATTCTGGTTAGGGTTTACAAAAACGTCCCTGTCCCTCTTGCACCTAACCATTCTGGATCATTAGAAAACAGTGAAGCTAAAGCAAAACAGGACACTTAAATCTTGTGGCAGTGGAGAGCCCCAAGCTCTCCCCAAGCCCCAAGCCCTGGAGAGAAATACCTTAGATCCCAGAGGCACCAGAAGGGAGAAGCATGACTTTTTCTCTTTCAGAGCTGGCCGGGCAGTCTTCTTCCCCAAGGAGGATGCCCTGGTGAGGTTCTCCTAAACTGCTGGAAGCACCTTACACTGTATGTAACTCTGAGTCTGCCATCTCCCACCAGATGGCTTTGACTGATCCACTCTCAGTCTTAGGCAGACCCTGAACACCTGAGTCCCAGGAGTATGGACTTCTCTGTATTCAAAACAAAAACTGAGGACCACGAGGAGGTTGGTACTATATCTGTATCTCACAAAAGGAAATTCTTACAAACCCCATATATCAATATATAACATTTGTCTTTCTCATCCTGTGACATGTTCCCTTTACTTGGACTGCCATTCATATAACCCTCTTCCATTTCAAACTTTACCTTTCAAGGTCCAGGGCATGGGTCATTTCTTCCAGGAGGTCTCTGACACCTGCAGGTCAAATTAATTGCTTCCTCCTCTAGGTTCTCAAGGGACTTCACCATGCTTCTACAGGGCACTTACAAAGGTTCTGTAATTGTTTTCTATCCATCTGTTCTACCACACAATGAGTCCTTGGAGGACAAGAGCTTTGTGTGTTTATCTTTCTATCCTCAGAACCAGCAGAGTATTACAGAGCACACACACTTAAAATTGACTGAGGAATAAATACCTGAAAAAATTAGAAGGAGTAAAAAAAAGTCAGAGAGGCAAGATCATGATTTGGAAAAAGACAAATTCATTTACAAATCTTTCTGGTGTCAATCCTTCACATATAGCTATACTGGCCCTCTGAGGAGGTCTTTAAAGCTATATATTCAAGAAGCACCAACTCACTGGAAAAGACAATATGCTGGGAAAGACTGAAGGCAAAGGAGAAAGGGACGGCAGAGGATGAGATGAGAAAGAGTCACTGACTCAAAGGACATGAATTTGAGCAAACTCTGGGAGACAGTGGAGGACAGAGGAGCCTGGGATGCTGCAGTGCATGTGGTTGCAAAGAGTTGGACATAATTTAGCAACAGAACAACAAACAATTCAGCATGGTTGACAGTCATCTATACTTCACTTCTGATTACCCTTCCAGTTTACTGAGTTTCTACCAATAAGAAACCAAATATGTTTAGGCATGTAAACTCACACATGTTTGCTGACTACAGTCCATAAAAATCTGCTTTACAAAGCTGTTTCCTCAGGCTTGCAGGATCTCAGTTCCCCAACCAGGGATTGAACCTGGACCACCAAAGTAAAAGTGCCGAGTTCTAACCACTGGGACACCGGCAAATTCCCTGTTTAACTACAATCTTAAACCTTGTCTTTACGAGAAGATATTTATAGATTAAAAAAAAAAAAAACAGTCATTTGGGGCTAAGAAATATTAGATCAAATCCATCTAGTGTTTAAAATTATACTGGGCACCTATATTTCAGTGATATACATTCCTGGAAACAACTGTATACACTCGTCAAAACTCATCAAACTATAAAGAAAAAAGGGTGGAGTATACCTCAATAAATCCAACTCAAAACAAAAATATAACACATCAAACACATGCCTATCACATGACATGTACTCAATAAATTAGTTTCCTTACTCAATCCCAGGCCTTCCCTTGTGGCTCAGAATGTGGTAAAGAATCCGCCTGCAATGTGGGAGACCTGGGTTCAATCCTTGGGTGAGGAAGATCCCCTGGAGAAGGGAACGGCTACCCACTCCAGTATTCTGGCCTGGAGAATTCCATGGACTATATAGTCCATGGGTCACAAAGAGTTGGACGTGACTGAGTGACTTTCACTCACTCAATCCAATCCCAGGGAATGGCATAATTAGGCAGAAGGCAGAGCGTTAAAACCTTTCATAGGCTCTTTTTGTGATAAAGGTATTCTTGCCAGAAAAATACTGAATGTGATGCTTTTTAGTCAGAAACCTTAAGACTATTTTAAATTTGAACAGTCTGGTTGGGGAAGTTTGAGCGGCTCTAACATACTTCAGTGTACATCCCCAGGCAGAGACAGTCCGCTACCCTCAGACTACAGAGAGGTCTGCTGCAGCAGAAGGGTAGTGGTGTCAGTCTCATCACATGGTACTTTCACCTTTCTTTGGTACCTGGCTTCACAGTGGTCAACTCAATCTATCTGGTAATGCTTACTGCTTAGTTCCGCATGACTCCAACCAGAAATTTTGATACTTTATATACATTCATGCAACTAACATTTATGGGGCAACAATGGTATAAAGAAGAATAAAATAAATGTCTTAAATGAGCTCAGAGATTTTCTAATACTCAAAGGGGCTCCACAAGCCAAGACAGTCATACACAACAATCATGATTAAATATTGTCATGATTAATGTTACTAACAGAACAAAAGAGATGGGAATACCAGACCACCTGACCTGTCTCTTGAGAAACCTGTATGCAGGTCAGGAAGCAACAGTTAGAACTGGACATGGAACAACAGACTGGTTCCAAATAGGAAAAGGAGTACGTCAAGGCTGTATATTGTCACCCTGCTTATTTAACTTATATGCAGAATACATCATGAGAAACACTGGGCTGGAAGAAGCACAAGCTGGAATCAAGATTGCGGGGAGAAATATCAATAACCTCAGATATGCAGATGACACCACCCTTATGCCAGTAAGTGAAGAGGAACTCAAAAGCCTCTTGATGAAAGTGAAAGAGGAGAGTGAAAAAGTTGGCTTAAAGCTCAACATTCAGAAAACGAAGATCATGGCATCTGGTCCCATCACTTCATGGGAAATAGATGGGGAAACAGTGGAAACAGTGTCAGACTTTATTTTTCTGGGCTCCAAAATCACTACAGATGGTGACTGCAGCCATGAAATTAAAAGACGCTTGCTCCTTGGAAGAAAAGTTATGACCAACCTAGATAGCATATTGAAAAGCAGAAACATTACTTTGCCAAAAAAGGTCCATCTAGTCAAGGCTATGGTTTTTCCAGTAGTCATGTATGGATGTGAAAGTTGGACTATGAAGAAAGCTGAGTGCCGAAGAACTGATGCTTTTGAACTGTGGTGTTGGAGAAGACTCTTGAGAGTCCCTTGGACTGCAAGGAGATCCAACCAGTCTATTCTAAAGGAGATCAGCCCTGGGTGTTCTTTGGAAGGAATGATGCTAGAGCTGAAACTCCAGTACTTTGGCCACCTCATGTGAAGAGTTGACTCATTGGAAAAGACTCTGGTGCTGGGAGGGATTAGGGGCAGGAGGAAAAGGGGATGACAGAAGATGAGGTGGCTGGATGGCATGACTGACTCGATGGACATGAGTTTGAGTGAACTCCGGGAGATGGTGATGGACAGGGAGGCCTGTCGTGCTGTGATTCATGGGGTCGTAAAGAGTCGGACACAACTGAAGGACTGAACTGAACAGAATAAAAATATTCTAAGTCAAATGAGAAGGAATAATTTTTAAGTAGTATTCAAATAATATTCAAATCTGGACACTAAAGCTATGAAATACATGTAATTCAAAGCCAATTTTGAAATAGTTGACCCAATTCTAGCTTTCTTATTTAGAATATATACTAAAAGAACCTTCTAAAGAGTGAACAACTTATTACTTTGAACTTCAAGTAAAGCATATCTTAATCTATATTTATTCATAAGTGTTACAGAAAGGCAGGAAAATCTAAGTTTTGGAGTTGATGTTTCCAATTATTTCCTTAAAAACCTAAAACCTTTTACATTCTCTGATGATTACTTTAGAAATATATTAAAATCCTATCCAATTCCCCCAACTCATCACTAAATTGAGAAAGTGGTATTTTCATAAAGATTTCTGTTGCTTAGTCTCATCTACTGGCTCTGACAAATATATTCTTATAGTCTATATAGAAGGAAAAACACGTTTACAGAACATCAGCTATATGCTAGACCCCATGCAATAAGTACTGTCATTCCTGTTTTACATCTATGTATACATACATATGCGTATGTACATATACACACATAAATAAGTTCCACGTGGTTAAGCCACAAAGCTGGGTAGTGGCAGAGCAATATTCTAACACACAGTTCTCAGCATACATGATTCAGATGGGTTACATCCCACCTGTACACTGTAAAAATTAAATGATATCAGAAACAGTCTTCATTGGTATATTTGTTCATTTCAAAATAATAATCAAATGATACACACTGATCCAGTACTAAGTTAAATCTCTAAAACACAAATGGAATACTGGTCTAGATAGAACAAAAGCCTAACTGTAGGGACTTGAGTAATAAATGCCTGGGTTGTTACATATGCAGTCTCACACTAGAGCTGATTCTACAGGCCCAATGTTCAACAAAAATTTCTTAGTTACAGAAAGAGTAAAGAGCTCTAAAATTCTAAAAGGTAATAAAATAAAAGGTTCTAAAAATAAAAATGGTATTTTTTTTCCCTCCTAAGTTACTAGCTGTTTCTTTTCTCTCCTTCTTCCTTCTCTCTTCCAGGTTTTAGACAGAACCACTGTCATGGGCTCCAGAATGTCATACTCACATAACCAGCCTTTAGTACCTCTACAGTTTTGAGGTTGAAACAAGCCATGGTATACTATGATACCAACTGGCAGCAACATGTATCCAAAGTGGCCTCTTGCCTATCACCTTATGGCTCATGTATCATGCCCTCTGTATTTATAATTTCATTAAATTTCTGAAAAGCAGAAAACAAACCTACCATGACTAAAACAGTTTTGGCAAGGATGACTCTGCTCATGCAGAAGACACCAGAAATAAAATTGTAAGTGGTAAAAATATGATGCAATGATCTTTTAGTTCTGTAAGCAAATGGTAAGCACAAAAAGAAAGAATACCCACTCAACAGAGCTTTCTGAGACGTATCTGCACTGTCCAATACGGTAGCCACTAGCCGAGCACATGTGGTTCTGAGCACACTTGGCAGTGTGACTGAAGAACTGGATTTTTTAATTTTACTTAATTATTATTAATTTAAATTTAAATAGTCACATGTACTTAATGGCTACTGTATTAGACAATACAGCTCTAAGAACCAAAAAAGTCTTAAAAGTCTGTGGTTAGTCTCAGGATGATAAAGTAGACAGGGCAAAATTTGAGCACTATGTCAGAAATATTTAGACAAACAGCTTGGTCCAGGGAGGGCAGTTAGAGACAAGTTCCAATATTCAGATCAGATCAGTCGCTCAGTCGTGTCCGACTCTTTGCGACCCCATGAATCGCAGCACGCCAGGCCTCCCTGTCCAGCACCAACTCCCGGAGTTCACTCAGACTCATGTCCATCGAGTCAGCGATGCCATCCAGCCATCTCATTCTCTGTCGTCCCCTTCTCCTCCTGCCCCCAATCCCTCCCAGCATCAGAGTCTTTTCCAATGAGTCAACTCTTCACATGAGGTGGCCAAAGTACTGGAGTTTCAGCTTCAGCATCATTCCTTCCAAAGAAATCCCAGGGCTGATCTCCTTCAGAATGGACTGGTTGGATCTCCTTGCAGTCCAAGGGACTCTCAAGAGTCTTCTCCAACACCACAGTTCAAAAGCATCAATTCTTCGGCGCTCTGCCTTCTTCACAGTCCAACTCTCACATCCATACATGACCACAGGAAAAACCATAGCCTTGATTAGACGAACCTTTGTTGGCAAAGTAATGTCTCTGCTTTTCAATATGCTATCTAGGTTGGTCATAACTTTCCTTCCAAGGAGTAAGTGTCTTTTAATTTCATGGCTGCAGTCACCATCTGCAGTGATTTTGGAGCCCAGAAAAATAAAGTCTGACACTGTTTCCACTGTTTCCCCATCTATTTCCCATGAAGTGGTGGGACCGGATGCCATGATCTTCATTTTCTGAATGTTGAGCTTTAAGTCAACTTTTTCACTCTCCACTTTCATTTTCATCAAGAGGCTTTTGAGTTCCTCTTCACTTTCTGCCATAAGGGTGGTGTCATCTGCATATCTGAGGTTATTGATATTTCTCCCCACAATCTTGATTCCAGTTTGTGTTTCTTCCAGTCCAGCGTTTCTTATGATGTACTCTGCATATAAGTTAAATAAACAGGGTGACAATATACAGCCTTGACGGACTCCTTTTCCTATTTGGAACCAGTCTGTTTTTCCATGTCCACTTCTAAGTGTTGCTTCATGACCTGCATACAAATTTCTCAAGAGGCAGATCAGGTGGTCTGGTATTCCCATCTCTTTCAGAATTGTCCACAGTTTATTGTGATCCACACAGTCAAAGGCTTTGGCATAGTCAATAAAGCAGAAATACATGTTTTTCTGGAACTCTCTTGCTTTTTCCATGATCCAGCAGATGTTGGCAATTTGATGTCTTGTTCCTCTGCCTTTTCTAAAACCAGCTTGAACATCAGGAAGTTCACGGTTCACATATTGCTGAAGCCTGGCTTGGAGAATTTTGAGCATTACTTTACTAGCGTGTGAGATGAGTGCAATTGTGTGGTAGTTTGAGCATTCTTTGGCATTGCCTTTCTTTGGGACTGGAATGAAAACTGACCTTTTCCAGTCCTGTGGCCACTGCTGAGTTTTCCAAATTTGCTTGCATATTGAGTGCAGCACTTTCATAGCATCATCTTTCAGGATTTGGAATAGTTCAACTGGAATTCCATTACTGGGCATCAAAAAAGTTTAACCCAATCTATAACTGAGAATGTATTGAAGGAGAAAACACTGCTCTTGAAGGTTTGTGCTATACATGATGCTTCTTTCAATAAGATTTTAAACCCTGAACTGGACTCAGATATATATAAGATTATCTTCAATCTTCAGTTACTTTATAAAGTAAGTAGGAAGGTACTACAGTCTGCATTAGCTATCACCTCTTCAGAAGTTTAAAAAATTACTATCTTTATTCTTATATACTATTCCTAAATTGGAGATGGAAATGGCAATCCACTCCAATTTTCTTGCCTGGATAATCCCTTGGACAGAGGAGAAAGTCAGGCTACAGTCCATGGGTCACAAAGAGTAGGACATGACTTCAGCAACTGAGCATTCCTAAATTATTTGTCCAACATTTTAGACAATTATTCAAATAATCTCTTTTCATTGCTATTATTGAACATATTGTTTGTTTCCAATATTTTACATATAATGGAATAAGCTACAAAGTGATCTGTAAATGTTCAGAGAATGGAAAAAAACAATGAAGAAAGACCAGGTCTACAATGATTTCTACTATGCTCATTTTATTTATAAGCCTGCTTAACATGTAGGTTGAAGTTTATAACTAAACAATGTATTTACAGCAAATTCCTTAGTATGTGGCATAGAAATTCTCAGATTTGAGTAGAGCACATTATTACCACAATTATTACTCTCATTCTAAACTTACATTTAACACTCATTAAGGAAAAAAAATTCATTTTAAGAAATGGTCCATGGCATCAAATAATCTTTATAATCCCATACCATTTCCAGAGAAGGAGCAATGCTCACATCTGAAAAGGCAAAAAACAAAACAACAAAACCCTTATCTCAAGTCCATCCTTAAATGACAGCATCCTACCACATATTAAAATTTATCTTTACTTTTTATGAAAATAATTCATTTTTCTAAAACTTTTCTAAATGTCACAAGAGCAATCCGGAGTCTTAAGATACACAACATATATTTTCTTTATTAACAATGTACTGATTTGGCCCTATGATTGAAAACACTAAAAAAAAAAAAGGAATTGATCAATTGGTAACATTAACACAATCCTATGTGAAGGCTGTGGAATTATTGGTGGCTTTTCCCTCTTTTTTCCCCTAGTGTTCTTTTCAATTACAGTTTTCAGTTCTAATGTTAAAAGAATTATTGACTGGACTCTTTATTTTCTTATATTTATAATTAGCTAATAAAATCTACCTCATAATTAAGAACTCAGCATCTTTGATTACCTTAGTAATTTAAAAACATAATGCATTTTCTCAATCATAAATGATACACACAGTAAAAAATACCTACTAAAGGTGAGTAATATATATCTGAGAAACAAAACTTGAATCAGAAAAAAAACCTTGAAAACTTTTTATTATTGAAATAACCTAAACATGTCCTCTAAAATGTTTCCTATTAAGAAACTGTGTGTATAGGTATACACATAACCCTTTATAAAAGGGAAAACAAACTAATTTTATGTGTATATTAATAAATGAATCTTTACTGGTTTAATCACTTTACAATCATCTCATGCTATCAAAAACATCTTTAATATTCTCCACTTATGGCACTATGCTTTCTGTCTTCCAGTTTTATGCTTTAAACACAATGGATGTTTAGGTTACTCTTAACTGCTCAAAGGCAAGCACACACTCCAGATGATACTGCAGACCATGCTTATATTGAGCTTTGGGATTTACTGCATAATATTCTAATAGAAGACACACGCAGTGTTTTGATATAAACTATCTAAATTCTTTAAACAAGAATACTTGAAATTTTGCATTTATAAATTTAAGGGAAAATATCTAAATGAATATTTTATAACTTCTACCAAAATCTCATAACCACTTTATCTCACCACAAGCATGAAGCTACTTACCATTCATTGCTGTGGGAAACTGAGCCATCATGGTCCTGAATTTTCCTTGCTAACGCTCAGCCATCTGCAACATGAAAACATGGTGCCATTAATAATACAGCAAGGGCAGATCACAGCTTAGCACACCTGCTAAGCACCAGGAATGCCTGGCCCCTTCAGCTCACACTTCCACCAGAAAACAGTGCAGAGCTTCGGCTGCTGCTGAACAGGCAGAATTTACATCTGGGGAAGAGCAGAAGATTTTGTTGGGTAACGGTGCTGCCTTTAAAATAAAACCATTTAACAGAAAATCAGTCATATTTAATGGTAAATACTGAATAAAGAACCTTTGGCATTAAACCAATTTTGTAGAAACTAATTTGCGAAAGAGGAGGGTTGCTACAACCAGCCAAGAATTTATTCCGGAGAAGTCAACTCTATAAATTAAGTGTACAATAACATGGGAAGTCATAATACTCTTCTCCTTCAAAAAATAAACCCCCCAAAAAACAAAAAAAAAAAACCTCGAGCAAGAAAAATATCCAAAATATATGTAGCATAGCTGTTTAATTCAGCTCTACAGGTTTATAAAAATGGACTAAAAGTAACTATTAAAACATGTATGTTTATTTATACATAACAAATGTACTAAGGAAATATTCTGCACTAGGAAGAGAAGGGAATTTGGAAATTAACAGCTCTGGGTTCAAATCTCAACTTTATTTTTCTAGCTGTGATCACGAGTTATTTAATCTTACAGAGTCTCAGATTTCTCATCTGTAAAAATAATTGGCATGAGTTTTTATTTTTTTAAGTGTTAAACATAACCCAGTACACTGCCTGACACATTGTGGGTGTTTTTAAAATGACTTAAAAATGGTTTCCTGGGTGTCCAGGAAGGAAGAATACAATATAACTTTGAACCCTGAATTCATCATCTTATTACAAATAAATTCAAAATTTGTTCCAGGAAATCTTGAGGGCAGGACCAATTAGGGCGAGTGAAGACCTAGCAAATTCAGTAATGCACTTAATTAAAACCATGGTTTATAACATTGTAGGAAAACACTACTTTATTAAGACTGCTCAGTAACTCATCTATCTAACCAAATCATTCAAATATTAGTATTTTTAGAAGCCTGAGGAAAAATGTTTGCACAAGCCATCTGAATAAAGAAGGCAAAAAGAGGTGTGCATCGTGGTGGAAGGTGTCCCCAGAGGAGCTGGTTGACTAGCTGCCAAGAAGTGTTACAAGGCACCATAGCCCAGTGAATGCATGGTGCTCAAGGGAAAGATGACAGTACCTGTATAACCACAAAGGCAGTCACACTAACAAAACAATGGTATATAAAATCCAGTTTATTAATATGCAATGAGTTTTAGTCTTCTGACTCCTAACTTTTCTGTATGTTGCCACGATATACCATCCTCCCTCTCAGAGTGCACACTCTTTTTCTCTAGATGCTAGTATGCTTCACTGCAATGGAACTTGGAACCTTTAATCTTTTTAGGTAGGAGGAAACTTTACTCATGTACAAGTTGGTTTTCTTCCCTCTTTTCTCAAAGGTAATGTGAACTCTAGGTTTGGAGTTGCTTACCATACAGAAAAAGATTATCTAAACTGTGGTGGGGTGGTCAAGAACTCCTAAAGGAGGTACTGTGTTGAGCTTCACAGGTGAGTAAGAATTAGTTATAGCTGTAAAGTTAAGAATTTTGGACTTGAACCTATGTCTGACAAGTCTTAACAGGTTTTAAGGAGGGATAGAGTCCTATTTCACTTAAGACAGTCAATTGTGAAGAAAAGGCTGCAGCAGGAAGAGAGGGGAAGGGAGGAGCGGGAATAAACCAGAGGACCAACAAAGTGTTTACAATAGATAGAACTTCTATGAGATATGAGACCATGGACTCCCAGAATTATAGTTTGTGACTGGATGAAGCGTGGTGTCAGGAGCTAAATAAAGTCAACACAGAAGGAAGTTTCATAAATCAAGTTTTGACTACAACATCTCCAGATATAGAAATTCTACAAATAAGTAGAACACTTTCACTTCCCCAATTTTAAATTATCACAAGTAATGTTAAACCAAAATAAGCCAAATCTTGCAAAGAAACTATTGATAGATACACAGTAGCTAGGGCCCCTATTTTTATTAAGTCTCTGTGAGAAAATTTTTATATGTGGCAGAAATCCTCCAAAAGCATTACCTACGATGCATTTTATAACTGCATAAAAATGTGTGCATTACCAAAGACAGCTTGAAGGAAAAGCACAGGCTTACAAAAGACAAAGAAGGTATAGGATCCCATAGCCATGAAGCCTTAATCAGTTAGATCTAGGTGTAAAAGTTTATAGATCATCTATCTAGGACATCTGGCAAGTCATCATGTACTCTGAATATAACAGATGCTCAATAATCACAAGTATAATCCTGAAATAAAACCAAAAAGTGAATCAAATAATGTGAAGGGCAAGGAGGGCAGGCAAATCCCCTTAGGGAAGCGAAAGGTACTGGTATTACAGAATATTCTTCACCTGGTACATGGGGGTTAACCACCTGTGCATGCAGGTATCACATTATTATATGTATGTATATAATATCTGATTGACTGTGGTAAAATCTGAATACAGTGGCATCATTTGCTGGAACCAATAAGCTTTTTTTTTTAACTTTATATATGCTATATTCAGGAATTTTAATACAAAATATGTTTGCCCAACTATATATAGATTGTTCAGATGACATCTTTTAAAGTTATATATGTGTGTATATATATTTCAGATTATTTTCTTTTAATAGTTTATTATAAGATATTGAACATATATATACACTAAATCCTTGCTGCTTATCTTTTTTATGTATAGCAGTTTATATCTGTTAATCCCATACTCCTGATTTATCCCTACCTCCTCCCTTTCCACTTTGGTAACTGAAAGTTTGCTTTCTGTGTCTGTGAGTCTATTTGTTTTGTATATAGATTTATTTGTGTTATTTTTTTAGATTCCACATATAAGTGATATCATACAGTGTTTGCCTTTCTCTGCCTGACTGACTTCACTTAGTATAATATTCTCTAGGTCCATCCACAGAATCATTAAGCTTCTAAAGCCTACTATTTCATATTTGTTAGGTTTATACTAATTCTCTCTGACCTGCTGTAGAATAATTACTGCATAATCTATATTTGCAGAGAAATAGTAATTAAAACTTTGAAAAATGCAACAAATACATTTGATTTTTTAAAATCTTGTGTATGCTTTTATTTTTTATTTTTAATTATTTATTTTACAATATTGTATTGGTTTTGCCATACATTGACTTGAATCCGCCATGAGTGTACATGTGTTCCCCACCCTGAACCCCCCCTCCCACCTCCCTCCCCATCCCCTCCCTCTGGGTCATCCCAGTGCACCAGCCCCAAGCACCCTGTATCATGCATCAAACCGGGACTGGTGATTCGTTTCACATATGATATTTTACATATCTCAATGCCATTCTCCCATATCATCCCGACCTCGCCCTCTCCCACAGAGTCCAAAAGACTGTTCAATACATCTGTGTCTCTTTGCTGTCTCGCATACAGGGTTATCGTTACCTTCTTTCTAAATTCCATATACATGCGTTAGTATACTGTATTGGTGCTTTTCTTTCTGGCTTACTTCACTCTGTATAATAGGCTCCAGTTTCATCCACCTCATTAGAACTGATTCAAATGTATTCTTTTTAATGTCTGAGTAATACTCCATTGTGTATATGTACCACAGCTTTCTTATCCATTCATCTGCTGATGGGCATCTAGGTTGCTTCCATGTCCTGGCTATTATAAACAGTGCTGCGATGAACACTAGGGTACACATGACTCTTTCGATTCTGGTTTCCTCAGTGTGTATGCCCAGCAGTGGGATTGCTGGGTCACATGGCAGTTCTATTTCCAGTTTTTTAAGGAATCTCCACACTGTTCTCCATAGTGACTGTACTAGTTTGCATTCCCAACAACAGTGCAAGAGGGTTCCCTTTTCTCCACACCCTCTCCAGCATTTATAAAAAATCAACAGTTTTACTTTTTGTAATCATAATAGTTACCATTTACTAAATGCTTACTACAAATTCAGTATACTTTATTATCTATTTCTCATGCTCAATAGTCATTGAGAATCTAAAATATTTCAGGTTCTGTACAAGGAGCCTCACACATAGGAGTTTCTTTACTAGGTGCCAGCCAGACAAAGCTAGGCACCTTTGATAATACTGGCAAACCTCACAACATCCCTGCAGGACAGATGATACTGTGCCCATTTCACACATGAAGAAATGGGATGATTAAATTACTTGCCAAAATTCAGTTAAGAGATGTAGCCAGTAAGTGATGAAACCTGTTTAGTTCTAAAGTCCATGAACTTTCCATGGACTTCATCTGCCTTTTCCTCTCTTAAATGGGTATAATAATTAATGCTGGGTGGGTCACAGGTTCCTGCAAGTACCAGATCAACTCATTCTTGCTACATTTACAATAAAAGAAAGAAGAAAAACAAGCCAGCCAGAGACGCCTTCTAACACTCAGGCCTACATCAATCACATGCATAAACTAGGGAATGCTTATTATTTCTTCCCTCTTGGTATAACCCTTTGAGAGGAAGAAAGGGTGATCAGCGTCTCCCCAGTTACAGGCCTGATGTCTGCTTCAGGCATGTATGACTGAAGTCAGCATCCAATAAACATCACTCTCTACTCTTCAAAACGGATAACATGTAATGATGGGCAATCTTGGCAGTTTGCATCTATCATATAATTTGAACACTGTGTTAATTATCAATGGTTTCAGAATATTTACGTGCAGATTTTCCTGCTCATAGTAAGTGGAGAACTGGCATTGTTTCCTTTTTAGAAACCAAGAAAATGTGTGGCAGATAACAGACATAATGCAAAAACCACTGCTTCAGTTTAACATAATCCAAACACCATTTGGAGTATGTGGGAAATATATATTCATACTAAAGCAGAGAAAAGCAGAAATACTTGAATAGGAGTAGGCAATCCGTCTTCTTCAAAGGGTCAATAAGATACAGAAGGAAAAAAAATTATAGCCATTATAAGTAAAAAGTAGTTCAATTAAGGTTGGACTTGTTTAAAAGCACAGAATTATAGAAGGAAACAATTACAGTAATTAGTGTAAAACCCTCAATTTGCAAGACGAAAAAACGAGAAGACTTCCATGAGCTCATATAGCTAGTCAGTAGCAAAACTGGTCCCAGACAACACCTTTCTTATGTCCAATGCTTTGTTTTTAAGCATCCCAATTTGCCTGATTCTATCACCTCGGATACTTTCTAGTTCTAAGATTCCCAGGCCTATCCCTGGGAAATTGTGACTTAGTAAGTGGGTCATTACATGAATCAGGGCATGAACCTCCTAAAATGGTCTTCCTGACTTCCACAGAGCTGCTAGTTCCCACCCCACCCCGACAACAACCACTAATGCCCTTCTCCTGCTTAAACTCCCCTACTGATCACAAGTTAAAGTCCAAACTTCATAGAATGAAATACGGCACCCTTCAAAATCCCACCCCAATCTACTTTATCACATTCACCGCTAGACACGTCCCCTAGATTCAGATGTCCTAACTATACCAACCTTTCCTTTATCAGAGGGGCTTTTTTCACTCTCCTATTCCTCTGTTAAAAAGCTGTTCCCCTCTGTCACATTCACCACACTTCTCATTCTTCAACCCCCAACTCGTATGTCACCTCTTCCTTGGAAGATTTCTGTCCTCAGGCAGTCAGTCATCATCTCTTAGGTATGCTCATAACACCTGTTCATCCCACGGTAACTTAATCATACTGTATCCCAATTTCACGTTTGCCTGTTTCACTTGTTATGGACAAAGACCTTTTTTTATTTACCTCTATGCTTACTGCCTAAACCAGATCTCCCAGAGAGAATGCTCAATAACTATATTTGCTAAACAAATAAACTGCGTAAATGAATAAGATGGTTGAGATACGGAAAAAAATAAAAAAGCAAGGGAGGCATGGAGAAGATTAATACTGAATTGAAAACATATACAGAAGAGAAACTGGTAAGAAGGCAAAAAGCGGTTTCAAACTACTTCCCTGAAACCCTACAGGCATCAGAGCTATGGATCTTAGACAAAACTATCCTTTGTAATATGGACCTTCTGTAATTTTTCTTCTGCTTGTATGTACACTTTTAGAGATAAAGGTTTACTTCCCATTGAATTCTAAAGGCTTTTTATTGGAATGAAGAGAAAGCCTTGGGTTTCTCAACTATACTTTGAATCATGTTGATTAGTATCGATTTGACTGAAGGTCTGACATTCAAAAGCAAGATCATCAAGTTCCTGAAGGCATGTCATATAATCTTTCTCCAGTGCCTCCTCCACTTCACGTGCTACATACATAAAAGGGAACTCTCTAAACTTGCTGATTAGTTGGGGAAAATGTTCTTTCCACATCTGATTTGCAAGGAGATCAAGGTCAGTTCCATGCAAGAATGATTAGAGCAAAATACCTACTTCTTTATAGTTCCTGCAGTAAGATGAAATTTACAGGGTATATAAATTCTCCACACCTGTTCCCCATCTATTCACTCATTCTTTCTTTCATCCATATATTTATTCATTCAAATATGAACAATGAACTATAATAAAAGGATATGAAGAATGCTATGAGAATCAAGAAGATAGAACTAACACTACTTGGGAGGTAAATCAAAGTACCGTACATATCACAAAGAAAGCAATTTTTGTATAAGAATTATCTAGGGGACTCCCTGGCAGTCCAGTGGTTAGGATTCCAGGCTTTCACTGCTGAGATCCTCAATTCAATGTAAGATACTGCAAGCTGCACAGTGCAGCCAACACACACACACACACACAGAATTATCTAACATGAGGTCAGTGTTAAAGTAAGTGGGTTTAATGGTGCCCTCATAGTAAAATACATTGTACAGGTCTGTTGCTAGGCACTATTACAAAGAAAGGAGACGTATTTGAATCTAAGAGAAGGACTTGCTAAAGAAGGAAAGAACACAGCCAGTAAAAGAGCAGAGCCTTTCCGACTCAGAGAGTATATATAATTTGAGAGTGATGTGATTTCAAAGAACTCATTCTTGAAACTCAATAGTTTCAAATCATGCACCTTAGAGTTCTAGAAATTTCAAGGAGATACAGCAGAGCTGCTGAAGATACCAATTTTAATGAAAGCAGCTCTGTTTTTTGTGTTTTACATATTGAGGTTTCTCTATATTATCTCATGATTAAAAAAAAGAGTTAAACACATACCGAATTCCATTCCCTTTATTTAGAAACAATTAAAAAGAGGTCAAAGACATGAAGTAACTTGCCAAGATCTCAACTTAAGGAACAAAGTATGTCATGTTATTGATTTTGAACTTCACTACACAAGTCACAGAGAGTCAATATTTAAAACATAGCATATGGGACGTTCCTGGTGGTCCAGGGGTTAAGACTCTGTGATTCCAATGCAAGGGGTACAGGTTTGATACCTGGTCAGGGAACTGAGATCCTGCATGCTGCAGCCTCTCAAACAAACAAAACACAGTATGTATCCAACCTAGAGACCCAGATTTGGTAGTCCTCAGGTATTGGGAAGTTGTTGCCATGTCCATGAAGGACATTATCCAGGGTAAGCATATATAAGAAACAAGAGAAGAACCTGGTCTTTTAAGGGCAGAGAGAAAGAATTCTGACAAATAATACATAAACTGAATTGCATTTGAATATCTTGAGGCAGGGACATTGTCCCTAGTATAGTCCAGATGGTGAAAATCTGAACTTGTGTAGAGGCAGAAGAGACAGGATTTTCTGATCAGCTAATGTGGATGATGAAAGAAAAGCATCACAGATGAGTTTCTACCTTGAGCAACTGCAAAGTGATAATATTAACCAACAGAAGCTCTGAGGAAACAGGGATCTGGATAATAAATTTGTGAGGTAAGCAACAAAATGTTCCATTTTGAGCACATCTAATCTGACACACCTGCAAAGACACTTAGGTGGAACATGTTAGAAACAGTTAAGAATTCTGTTTAAGGCAGAAACCCAGTTTTGGTAGTCATTAAGGCTTGGGAGTAGTTGTCAACATGTCAGTGAATGACATTACCCATAAAAAGTATGTACAGGAAACAGGAGAAGATCAATCAAAACAGAGGCTGAGAAAAAGGAGAGAAATTGGGATACAGAGATAAGAGTTTCAAGAGGATGATGGTCATACTGCCAAATGTCACATAAGTCAAAACTAAGCCATTAGTTTTGGCAATCTCTTGTGAAGACAGTTCCAGGATGGTAAGCTGACTGTTAAAGGCAAGCTGAAGCAATAATCTGGAGGTGAAGTGTAGGTGACTCAACAAGTATGTGTTGTTACAAGAAGGGAGAAAAAGGGTAGGAGGAGAGATAAGCTTTAGGAAAGAATAGAGGTTATAAGTCTTTACTTTTTAGACAGGAGAACAAAACCACTTTAAGAAGAAGGAGAGATTTAATTTTGAAAAGGGAAAAGGAAAGGAGGTTACCTAACAAGTCTGGGTCCAGAGAAAGTGGAAGTTGACAGCTCTAGAGTACAAAGTTAGAATCTGGGACAGAATAAAAAACAGGAAAAGCGGTAAGGATGAATGTACCTAAGTTGGAAGCAGAGGAAAAAAGAAGTTGAGAAAAGGAGAAAGTACAGCTTTTCTTTGTAACTTTTTATCTTTCCTTCAGGCCTAGACAATAATAGTCCAAAGAGTCAGACTGAAAACAGTCTCTTATATCCCAGGCCCCCCAGGAGCCCAAACACAAATTTCTCTCCTCTACAGCCCAAAAGAAGAGAGGGTCACATGCAAATCAGTTCCCAAGAATCAACCAGGCACATGCATTTCAGATTGTGTTTAAATTAGTTTATGCCTTATACATAAAAATATGTGTCAAATGAATGAATATGGGGAAAAAATTTTCTGGGCAGAGGTAACAGTACATGCAAAAACAGAGAGAAGAGCGTGGTCTGGGAAAATAAGCAGCAGCTTATTCACATGATATACTGAAGAGCTAAGAGCAATGCAAGGAACTGTAACAAGAGCTGTAATAGTACTGCACCAATTCTTAGCTAATATGAACTACAAAACTGATCCCTGAAAGCACAGTCTTAATAATACCTAGCTAATACAAGTGTAAATCGGCACCCTCTTTCTGGAAAGGAATTTGGAAATGCATTTATATCCTGCCTTATCACAAAAGCCCCCACAAAAATACAAAACACATTTAAGTAAAAAATAGATTACTAGGGACTTCCCTAGCAATCTAGTGGTTAAGACTTTGCCTTCCAATGCAGGGGGTGTGGGTCTGATACCTGGCTGGGGAGCTAAGATCCCACATGCACTGTGGCCAAAAAACAAAACATCAAACAGAAATTATACTGTAACAAATTCAATAAAGACTTTAAAAAATTAATTTTAAAAAATCAACTACTAAATGAAGGCATACAGAAAATAAGTGAGCACAGTACTTCAAACTTCTGTATATGTTTGACATTTTTCACAATAAAAGTGGAAAAAGAAAACTAGCTTTTGACTTTCGAGCATCTGACTTGACCACTGGCTCTCCTCATTCACTGTTGTCCCCTACAATCACCAGAGTAATTCCTTGACTGCTCAGTATCTACTCTCCAGCATTATTCCCATAAGAATTCCTGGTGATGTCAATGTTCTCACAGATCATCCTGCCCACAGACTGGCTTCTAAGTAAGTCTTTGACGTGCTGGCATGCTGCAGCCATGGGGTAGCAAATAGTTGGACACGACTTAGAGACTGAACATAGCAACTGAACAACAAGAAGTCTTTGACCTCTTGTGTTCCAAAAATTTTATCCTCCATCTAAGGCAGCAACTTCCATGTCACACCCCAGGCCTTGTTATTACCAGTAAATGCCCTCTTCTGTAATCCATTTCAAGTCTCCCATGCCCCTTACACCAGCACCATCTCAAAAGCTGAATCTCTCCAGTTGCCTAACGCCAACAATTCTTTGACCCTACTTGGACCTACAAACTATTGATCTTCTCACCTTTTAACTGTCCCTCAATGTTCCTTATATCCTTACACCCTTCCTCATGTCCTAATATCCCTCCTTGCCCAAATTAAATATCACAGCTCACCATTATAAGCAGTTTGCTGTAAACATCCTCAGCTTCCCTCTCCCCCTACATACTACACATCTGGCAAAATACCAGTCTTTTGTAAATCCAACTCTCTAGTTATTACATGACTATATAAATGCTGCCTGGTCTCACTTTAAATTCCTGACCACTAACTCCAGTGTACCCCACGTCCTGCCTGACAAGTCCACATTTCCCTAGTTCATCTGCTCCCCTACTCTCTTAGAAGACTACTTCACACTCTGCCCTTTCAGTCTCCCAGACTTACATGTTACAAACACTTTTTATCCAATTTGTTGTTATACCAACTTTGTTCTTTTTATCAATCTTTTCCTTTATGACCACTGAGTATGCTCTCATGCTAAGAAAGGTCTGTCTCATATGAGAAACTGCCCAAATTTTCTTCTAGTACATGTACATTTAAAAATTTTTATATATTTGATTTATTCAGAATTTTTTATTTTGGAATGGAATGACAGATATAAGTCTAAATTATTTTCTCCACTTTTCCACCACTAATGATGTCTACCACTTCTTCTGAGACCATTTATGAAATAATTTAGCTTTTACTAATTAGTGTAAAATGCATCTCTCCTCTTATACACTAAGTTTACTCATAGCCTGTGTTTATTTCTGTTCAGTGGGTCTTCCTGTGTACTCCTATCTTAGGGTTCTAACTACCATAGTGTTAGAATATGCAAATCCCTCTCTACTCACTGTCCTATTTTTTCATAATTTTTGAGACTGTTCTCAGATGTGTATTTTTTGCATCCTTCAGTAGAGTCCTACTCTTGTCTCATTTACTTCTAGGTACTTAATGGTTACAGTAAACGTGATATACTAACATATATTTTTGGTATACAAGAAACATATTCATTTTGGCAAATTACGTTGCAATGTACACATCTGGTTCACTTGCCTACTTGGTCCATGGTTGTCTGTCTTGTGACAAAAACACCAAATCCCAACAGAGGGACATTATAATATACCTAACCAGTACCCTTCAAGACAGAGTCATCAGAAACAAGTAAAGTTTGAGTAACCGTCACAACTAAGAGTAACAACAATCAAGAGGAGCCTAGGGAGCCATGACAATTAAATGTACTATAGTATGGGATCCTGGTACAGAAAAAGGTCATCAGGTAAAAACTAAGGGAAAGTAAGTAAAGCATGGACATTAGTTAATAATAATGTGCCAACACTGGTTAATTAATTACAATAAGTGTACTGTATTAACATGTTGTTAATAATAGGTAGAAGGGTGTATGGGAAACTCTGTACTATCTGCTCAATTTTCCTATTAATTTTAAATTATCCGAAAAAAAAATGCATCAATTTTTTAAAGAAGGCAAATATCACAGAAGTAGAAGGTTTAAGGTAAAGTTTGTACCTTTAAATTTGACAACATTCATCCAAAACAAAATGCCCACCTGGCCCATTTGTAAGAATTTATCTTAAGAAAATAATCCAAAGGAGGAAAATAGAATGCAAAGATATGTATCACAGAGTCATCAACAGCAGAAAAAATACAAATAAGGTAATTTATCTAACGAAGAAAGGAACAAGAAAATAAGGTTATATTCACTTAGAATAAAATGCATCTATTCACAAATGATAATTTCAAGGTTATAGTAGATAGTCAATGTTTATGATACAATGGAAATTTTTTTAAAATATAAAATTCTGGAATAGGATGCAAATATTCAAAATTGCGAATTTATGTATATAAACAGAAGTTCAAACTCCAACACTCACTTGTTTTTCTTGGAGGTTGGTGGATGGGGCTGAAAATTCCAATCCTCTAGTTCTCTAAGTCTTTCTGGTTATCTAGCCTTACGCTGTGGAGAAGGCAATGGCACCCCACTCCAGTACTCTTGCCTGGAAAATCCCATGGATGCAGGAGCCTAGTAGGCTGCAGTCCATGGGCTCACTAAGAGTAGGACACGACTGAGAGACTTCACTTTCACTTTTCACTTTCATGCACTGGAGAAGGAAATGGCAACCCACTCCAGTGTTCTTGCCTGGAGAATCCCAGGGACGGGGGAGCCTGGTGGGCTGCCGTCTATGGGGTCGCACAGAGTCGGACATGACCGAAACGACTTAGCAGCAGCAGCAGCCTTACACTGAGGCTATCCAGAGGTGCCACTCTTAAGTCACCTCATTAACATAAGCTCAGGTATGATGGAAAGCAACTTTCCTATCACTCAGGGAATTTCAAAGGTTTTAGGAGCTCTGTGCCAGGAACCAGGGACACAGACCAAATATACTTGTATTATACTATAACCATACTTTAACCCTATAGCCAATATCATCCAGAACCTCACCTTGTCAATTTCTCTTTTTCTTTTCCCCCTGACAATTTCTTAGTCTATTATAAACAATATTAAGTAACAAGTCTGTTTTATCAAAAACATTTAACCGAAATTGCCAGTCTCATATCTCAAATCCAACCATGCTGCACATGATGGTAAAACAGCTACAGAGAAGAAGTATACTCCTCCAGCCACACTGTCCTGCAGAGGCCTTGAGAACCCAATATCCAAGCTGATGCCACAACACCCGAGCAAGGCCTGCATGGGAAGAGCTTTCACCAGCTACTGGTACTTTCCAATCTCAATCAAAACACAAACAGAACAAGAGAGTAAAGGAAAAAGAAATTAGAAGTCAATGGGTAGAAAAGCATTCATTTTCTTATTCTATCAAACCATTTTTTAAAAATACCAATTCAAGTAAAGCATGCAATCAGGGCAGCAAAAATAACACCTTGAATAAAGAGCAATCCAATCATACAAGAAAGTAAATATAAAATAATAGATAAATATTACTTTAATAATAAAATAGAAAATAGTAATAATAAATATGCAGTGAGGACTTTCAAGGCAAACTCAAAGTACTGACAGGGACAAAAAATTATCAGGAAAGAATAAAAGAGAGCTATTCTAACATGGAATGAGTCACCCTTTTAAAAGATGTGTATCCAGAAAATATCTATCACTGAGAAGCAACACATAACCAAAGCAAGATCTCACTTCCCCCAAATATCCCAAATCTCAAATTTACAAATTCTCTTCATCCATCTGAATTCTTTAATTTTGAGGGCCATGGACTTCTTTTTTAAAAAAGAAATTTGGCAAACCCAGTTTCTCTCTCTGGAAAAAACACAAATGCACAAAATGTGGTGAACAATTTCAAAGCTTTCAGACTTTCAAAGCCAATTTGGGGAGTGCATGTACTCCATAGTTAAAACCCTTAATTATAACATACATTAATTTCCACTTTAAAAATGTATTAGAGTGGAATACTAGAGTGGGAAAGAAACCTTCCAATTATGTAAGCCATTCATTCTCAAACTATTCTAACTATTGCCTACCTATGTGGAACAGGAAAGAGATTCAACCTACCTATGTGCTCCTATTTTTCAGTAGAAAAATAACTCTATGATGAAGTTATAGCAATGAAATAGTTATACAAATGGTCAACAAAATTAAAACAACATAATTCTGTGACTGCAATCAATTCAAGAATAGCAGAAATGGAACCAAGTCAAACTCAAGACAACCCAATGATACACTGAAACAGCATCCACTGTTGTGGGAGTGCATAGTAGGAATTTTTCAATTCAACCTGATGCTGCCAAAGTTTTGTAGAGTTAACAGATTTCTTAGAAAAAAACTGAATTAGGACACTCAGTAAGCTCTAGAAATTGGTTAGTTTTAATACATAAATACTAAATTTCAGTAATCCTTAATAACTCAGATTTTAAGTAGCCCACAGAATTGAGGAAATTATTTGCATTTTAGTTCCATTCATTAGAAAAAGGTTTCTGACCTATGTCTTGAAAGACACTGGGAAGCAGGAACAGAATCCAATAGTTTTCAACCACTGTGACTGTGCTTACCAATAGTATAAAATCTATTTTATACTATTAGCGAGTTGTTTACTCGCTAAGTTGTTTCAGACTCTTTTGTGACCCATGGACTATATAGCCCATCAGGCTCCACTGCCCATGGAATTTCCCAAGCAAGAAATACAGGAGTGAGTTGTCATTTCCTTCTCCAGGGGATCTGATCTCCTACTAAACTGGATCCCTCATACCTTGCTGGTGAGAAAGTAAAACTATTTAGCTGCTTTGGAAAACAATTTGGCAGTTCCTCAAAATGTTAAGCACAGGTTACCATAAAACCCAGCAATTCCACCTTCAGATATGAACCCAAGAGAAATGAAAATATAAACCTATGTCCATATAAAAACTTGTATACAAATGCTCACAACAGTACTGTTCATAATAGCTCAAAAGTGGAAACCTAAATGACCATCAACTGATGAATGGATAAACAAAATGTGGTATACCCATACAATGGAATATTTGACCATAAAAAGAAATGAATTACTGACACATGGTACAATATGGATGCACTTTAAAAACAAACATTACAGTAAGTAAAAGAAGTCAGTAACAAAAGACCATGTATTCTATGTCTCATTTATATGAAATGTCCAGAAGAGGCAAATTCACAGAGGCAAATTCATGGGTTAGTGGTTACCTGATGCTGGGAGGGATTGGGGGCAGGAGGAGAAGGGGAGGACAGAGGATGAGATGGCTGGATGGCATCACCGACTCGATGCACATGCGTCTGAGTGAACTCCAGGAGTTGGTGATGAACAGGGAGGCCTGGTGTGCTGCGATTCATGGGGTCGCAAAGAGTCGGACACGACTGAGCGAATTAACTGAACTGAACTGAGAGCTGGGAAACGGAGAAGGCAATGGCACCCCACTCCAGTACTCTTGCCTGGAAAATCCCATGGACGGAGGAGCCTGGTAGGCTGCAGTCCATGGGGTCGCTAAGAGTTGGACACAACTGAGCGACTTCACTTTCACTTTTCACTTTCCTGCATCGGAGAAGAAAATGGCACCCATTCCAGTGTTCTTGCCTGGAGAATCCCAGGGACGGGGGAGCCTGGTGGGTTGCCGTCTATGGGATCGCACAGAGTCGGACACGACTGAAGCGACTTAGCAGCAGCAGCAGCAGAGCTGGGAAATGGAGAGAGGATGCTAATGGGCATAGGGGGTTCTTTGGGACAAATAAAGTAACCTAAAATTAGTGATGATGCTTGTGCAATTCTGTGATTGTAATAAAAATAACAGAATTGTAAACTTTGAAAGGGTGAATTTTATAGTATATGAATTATATCTTGATAAAACTGATATTTTCAAAAAGTATTTAATTTTCTCCACATGGCATATAAGATATTTTAGGGTTTATCCTCTGCCTACATTTCCAGTGTTAGAATACCTTCCCCCTCCACCTCTATGCCATCTTATTCTTATTACCCCCCTCTCTGAATCTGACACTTCTCAGTGATACTTCCACTTAAAAACCTTCTTTTGCCACATCCTCATTTTATTTTGTATATATCTCCAATAAACTACATACCACCAAATACTGTAACCTTTATTTTCATGCCTGCCCATCTCTATCAGACTGGGAGTTCCTGTGAATGTCTCATCTTCATATACCTAGTGCTCAGCCATAGGGTGGGTACTAAAATATCCTTTAATACAAAAGCTTTGACACTGAGAGATTAGCATCCTTTCAACTGCACTGAGGACAAGCAAGCTGACAATCTGGAAGTTGAACTTTGAAAGCAGATTAACCAATTCGAGTTCTAATCCCAGTGTAGTTACTTTTAGTTTAGGAGACTTGCACATGACATAGCTTCAGTTTTCTAACTTATAAATGTGATTGATGGCACCTAAATGCCAGGCTCTTTTAAGGCTCAGGTATCATGTCTGTAAAACAGCTGGCACACTGATGGTGCTCATAAATGATGGCTGTTACTACTATTACTTCATCTTCATTTTCAACTATTAAGAATTGGCTTAATTTCACTGAATTGGTATGACAACTGCAGTTGTACCAATTACTAATAAAAAGGAGATGTTTTTCTTACAAATATTGATTACATTTGAGTAAAAGGTGATTATTATTTCTACTAAGAGGTTTAGGGCCCCAAATACACAAAGCATGTTGAGACTCAAAAGCTTCAAAAAGAGAACTGCTCTACACAAATTTAGTTCTCAGTTCTAGTTCTGCAACTTAACATCTTCAGTTTAAGGTGTCTGAATATAAGCTGTGAACTTGGACTTCTATAAATGTTAAGTTTAGTCCACAAAGAATCGACCAATAGGGCAAAAAAAGAACAGAAATGGTAAACTAATAACTGAAGTAGCTAGTGCTCCGATAATGAAGATCTAAATTAGACCAATTTTAGAAGAATTAGTCAACAAGTCTGAACAAGACAATTCACCCACATGAAAGGGGAAAAAATACCTAAGAATAGCTTGTGACTCAGCCTGCACTGCTGTAAGGGGTGGGCTGGTGGGAGCTGGCTAGTTGGTCTATCCTCTTCCGTCTCATATTAGGACTAAATATTAAAGCAAAACTATTTCCTTGACTTGATTAAGAAGTATAGAAGGAGAGGACTTTCCTGGTGGTCCAATGGTTGAAGATCTACCTTCCAGGGCAGGGGACATGAGTTCGATCCCTGGTCGGGGAGGCAAGACCCCACATTCTATGGGGCAACCAAGCCTGTGGGCCACAGCTAAGACCCCACACGGTCAAAAAAATAAGTAAATATTCTAAAAAATAGTATAGAGGGAAAAAATTCAGGTAGATGCTTTACCTTCAAGTAAAATATCACCTCCCTAAAACAAAGATAACTAAGTCCTGAAGCTATTATATATGCAAAAGAAATAGTAAAGATTCGTCCATACAAATATTTTTAGACTTCTGCTGAATACAAAATTAAAAGATATACAATTGGAGAAAAAGCAAAACAAATATGATAGTTATCATGTTTAATGTACATAGAACTACTTAGATAATGAAAACACTAAGACTTTAAATAGACAATTTCCAAAGAGGAAATAAAACTGGCTAATAGATGTTAACATTACTAATCAATCGAGAAAATGCAAATTTTTATTTTGTTTCTCCTTACAGACTTACTTTAAAAAAAAAAAAAAAAACCAGACCCTAGGGCTAGCAGTATTCAGGGCTAGCAAAGGTGAGAAGAGAGGAGGGTTACAGACATACTCATGGGGGTACAAACCATCAGAGCTCTTCAGAAGGTAGTGTGAAAATATACAGCAAGAATCCTAATAAAATTCTTATCCTGTAAGTCAATGATTTCATTTCTGGAAATCTGTCACAAGGAAACAATAATAAATGTGGGAAGTGCTTTACTTACAGTGACATTTACTGCAGCTATTATTAGTTACTAGAGAAAAATTGGAAACGATATGAGTATCCAATAAGGGGAGAACACACTGAGCCAAGTATTATGCTGCCACTTCAGTCAAATTCATAGTGATATGTGAATTATATATCTAGATAGATCTGATCTAGATATATATAGATCGATCAATCTAGATATATATAGATAGACATCTATCTAGATATATATAGGTAGATAGATTGATCTATCTAAATATACAGATATATCTATATCTAGATAGATACCTCAATAACTTTTTAAAAAAAATTTCAGGAAGATTATGTAATAATCTGGAAACTGTTTATGCTTTTATAATTTATCAGTTCAGTCTCTTAGTCACGTCTGACTCTTTGCAACCCCACAGACTGCAGCACGCCAGGCTTCCCTGTGTATCACCAACTCCCAGAGCTTGCTTAAACTCATGTTCATTGAGTCAGTGATGCCATTCAACCATCTCATCCACTGTCATCCCCTTCTCCTCCTGCCTTCAATCTTTCCCAGCATCAGGGTCTTTTCCAATGAGCCAGTTCTTTGCATGAGGCGGCCAAAGTACTGGAGTTTCAGCTTCAGAATCAGTCCTTCCAATGAATATTCAGGACTGATTTCCTTTAGGATGGACTGGCTGGATCTCCTTGCAGTCCAAGGGACTCTCCAGAGTCTTCTCCAACACCACAGTTCAAAAGCATCAATTCTTCGGTGCTCAGCTTTCTTTATAGTCCAACTGTCACATCCATACATGACTACTGGAAAAACCATAGCCTTGACTAGACAAACCTTTGTTGGCAATGTCTCTGCTTTTTAATATGCTGTCTGTGTTTGTTATAGCTTTTCTTCCAAGGAGCAAGTGTCTTTTAATTTCATGGCTGCAGTCACCATCTGCAGTGATTTAGGAGACCAAGAAAAAAAAGTCTCTCACTTTTTCCACTGTTTCCCCATCTATTTGCTATGAAGTGATGGGACTGGATGCCATGATCTTCTTTTTTGAATGCTGAGTTTTAAGCCAGTTTTTTCACTCTCCTCTTTCACTTTCATCAAGAGGCTCTTCAGTTCCTCTTCACTTTGTGCCATAAGGGTGGTGTCATCTGTATATGTGAGGTTATTGATATTTCTCCCAGCAATTTTGATTCCAGTTTGTACTACATCCAGCACAGTATGTCACATGATGTACTCTGCATATAAAATTTGCCAACATCCACTGGAATTTATAATTTATAACATACTATAAATGTGTATTTATCATTATTAAAAAGAACAGCTAACAATCACTGAATACTTACCAAACACCAAGCCTGACACTCAGGTCTATACTTGCCACTGTTATTGAAACATCATTGATACCATCATCACCATGTATCTGAGATGGGCCTAGAAGTCTGAGGCCCAGGGCCACTCACCCATTGTGAGGCTAGGCCAAGATAAAAGTCATATTTTAAAGGAGGTCTCAGTGTAAACATTTTCATAGGCCCCTTGAGAATGTTAAAAAAAATTTTGAAGTTGAATTTTAATTATTTCAGAAAAGAAAGGTACAGTAACCTGACCTACCTCCTCTCTCCAAGCACAGGCCAGAGGAGCACCCCTCGATGACCTAACCAAAGGACAGGCCTGATTATTACTGTTAGATTTATTGAAAAGTCATTATGAGATGGTCACACTGAACACATATTATTTCTTCATCCTCACAAAAACTCTAGGGATAAATATTTTATGAAACTGCCACTTTTTAAAGAAAAGACAACTAAGGCTTACTGAGACAGTTATACTCACAAAGCTAATAAAAGGCTAAGCTGTAACTAAAACCCCAGATAGCACAAGCCATGTTCCTAACTACAGTGCTGTATTGTAAAACATGTACAAAAATACGTATGTAAAAACAAAGAGCAAAAACAGGGTGGTGGGAGACACCAAAATGTGGTTGTAATTGGTTGTTGGAATAACTTTTCTCTTACTTTTCTTTTCCTCTATTTTACAAAGTTTCTTCAATCAGCATGAATTATTTTCATAATTAAAAAAAGTTTTAGTTACACGATGAGATGTGAAGAGGAGGATTTGAAAAAATATCAAATTAAATGACAAATAAATTATATTGTCAATCTGTAAAGTGCTCACTTCTTCCTCAAGACCAGCAGTCAGTATACCTCAAGACTACAGCCAGAGAAGAACGTCTCTTAGTCTTGTATCAAAGCTAGAAGAACAGAAACATAATGAAGGCCAGAGAGAAAAGACATTGAGGTCTCGTGCCATGTGCTGACAACCAGCAAAGGGCGTGCAGGAACCCAAGTCTTCACAGAGGGCTGCAGGGTTTCCTCTCTCCCCAAGCCCAAGGCTTCCACTTTCAGCAAAGGCTGCCAGTGGGCCTTCCCCACCAAGTCACAAAATTTCCCTGGGCATTTCAAGATCTTATCAAGATTATACCAGGACCTGCCAACTTCCCCCGCTCCTGTCACACTGGAAAAATGAGGAAGTCAGAAAAGAAACTGAGCTCTGTTTTATAACAGAAGAGCTCCAGAAGAAAGACTGAAATACTAACACTAGACCAGGTATGCTGGGTGAAGGAGGGATTTATTACATCAGGCTTTCCCAGAGGCAAAGCTGATAAACCTCAAAATCACTGTAAATCACTTGTTGTTCCCAGAACGGGAAATTCCATGTGTGTTTGCACTCAGTCTCTAGGCCCCCCTCTTTCTGCCTCCTTCCCCACTGGCCTTCAAAGTTGAGTTCCAGAGTTAACTTCCTTAGTTTAAGTTTCTCTATTTTACATACTGGGAAAGTTGATTTCTTTCTTATATCACCAACAGTATCATGAGCACCTTTAATTCAAATCAACAAATATTTACAGAGTATTCAGATGTACAGCATCTGTATAAAATGTATAAGAGCAGGGAATACACAAGAGGAATAAGACCAAAAATGATAACTGCATGTAAGTGCAACAGGTATAAAGAAAAGACAGAAGATGGGCACCTAACTTTGCCTTGGGGAACTAGAAAGTTGTTAGATGACTAATACCAGAGAAAATAACTTCTAAACTAAGAAATGAAAAACTGAACAAAAGGTATCACCCATTAGGCTAGGAAAAGAGATTCTAAGGAACTGAGAACAGAAATGGGCAAGGACACAGAAGAAAAAACCGTTTGAGAATTTAAAACATGCTGTCAGAGTACTTTGTAAATGGAGCTAATAACTGCACCTACCTCATAGAGAAGAGATATTATAAAAATTAAATGAGTTAATTAATATAATCAATTAATATAGCAGGAGATGCAAGAGACACAGATTCAATCCCTGGGTTGGCAAGATCCTCTGGAATAGGAAATGGCAAACCGCTCCAGTATTCTTGGCATGAAAATTCCATGGACAGAGGAGTCTGGTGGTCTGCAGTCCGTGGGGTCACAAAGAGTTGGACATGACTGAGTGACTAAGCACGCACGCGTGCGCACGCACACACACGGTGATTACTACATAAACCCTAGCTATTATCATTACAATTGATAAGAATTCATTTACAAAGCTAAGATACAAACTTGGAAAAAAAATTTATACCTATAAGCAAAGAGTTACTATTCTTAGTATTTAAAGAAATCTTAGAAATAACCAAGAGATGAACATGCCAATGAAGTGAGAAAAGGACAGAGACAAATATTTCTCAAAGAAAAAAACTTTAAGTATTACCTTATTAATATTAGGGCTTCCCTGATAGCTCAGTTGGTAAATAATCTGCCTGCAACACCGGGGACCCTGGTTTGATTCCTGGGTAAAATAGGCTGGAGAAGGAATAGGCTACCCACTCCAGTATTCTTGGGCTTCCCTTGTGGCTCAGCTGGTAAAGAATCTGCCTGCAATGCGGGAGACCTGGGTTCAATCCCTGGGTTGGGAGAATCCCCTGGAGAAGGGAAAGGCTACCAATTTCAGTATTCTGGCCTGGAGAATTCCATGGACTGTATAGCCATGAGGCTGCAAAGAGGTGGACACGACTGGCCAACTTTCACTTCACTACTAATATTCAGAGAAAGAAAAATTAAAACAAGGGTCTTTATCAAATTATTAGATTTAAAAAGAAGTGTTCCTAAGCATGTGGGGAATCTGGTTTTATCTGGTTAAGAGAACACTTTGGTACTGACAAGTTTTTCTGGAAGACAACTTGGCAATACATTTACATGGGCCTTAGAAAGTACCCACACCTTTTGACCCAATGTTACTGCAACTACTAGAAATTTATTCTAAGGAAATAATCATAAAGTCAGATATGGTTACAAGGATGTTAGCTGTGGCACAACTTAAAATAACAACAAAAACAACTATAAACTACCTTAATGTTGAGAAACAATATGAGACAGTGATACAAGCACAGGCTATGGAGTCAGAATAAGTTCATAACCTATGGCTCCCACTTACTGGCTGTGGGATCTTGGGAAAATTACCAAACTTGTCCTTGCTCAATTTTCTTAGCTGTAAAATAAATAATCATAGAACAGCTCTTAAAGAGAGACTAAAGACTAAATGAGCAAAAGTATGTAAAGTGTCTCAAAAGTAACCAGGATACAGTAGTATCAATAGACGTTAGACATTATTAACATCCAGTATCAATGGCACCCCACTCCAGTACTCTTGCCTGGAAAATCCCATGGGTGGAAGAGCCTGGTAGGCTGTAGTCCATGGGGTCGCTAAGAGTCGGACATGACTGAGCGACTTCACTTTCACTTTTCACTTTCATGCATTGGAGAAGGAAATGGCAACCCATTCCAGTGTTCTTGCCTGGAGAGTCCCAGGGACAGGGGAGCCTGGTAGGCTGCTGTCTATGGGGTCGCACAGAGTTGGACACGACTGAAGCGACTTAGCAGCAGCATAAGCAAGACAATATTATTTAGCCAATAAAAATTTTATTGTAGATAAATATAAAGTAGAACTATGGTTTTGATAAGTGCTACTAAACTAAAAAGCAGATAACAAAAGCAGAATATATAATCCCCATTTTTCCCAAAGAAAAATTTCTAGATGAGATCTACCAAAATATTAACACTCAACATTTCTCTGATAATATGATTATTAAGGACTATAATTTTCTTCCTTCAATTTCCCTGCAGCTTTCCAGTTTTACACAAGGAACCTTATGCTACTCATAACAAAAATAGCATAAACCAAAAGTCTATAGAATTTAAAAACAAACACAATATAGCACTTTTAGAAAAAATCAAATTAAGGTATCTATTCTATGCTATTTGATAAATAGTTTATCTGCTCTAGGTTCACGTTGTACCTGAGGTTTTTTGTTTTCTGGCTTAAGTTACTAGAAAATAGAAATATTAAGAGATCTACCAGGTCCAAACCAGATAGTGAATGATAAACATTTCTGTTAAATACAATGATCTGAAATACTATTAAATTAACTCATAAAATGTGTACAATAATCCTCCCAATTTTGAATTCTTTAATAATTTTGAATGAGGCAAACTCTTCTCTCCATTTACCCCCACCCAACTGCCCACACATTCCCTAGCCCCATTTCCTACCTTACTTTTCTCCATAGCACTCAGCAAATTCTAACTCCTAGCCATTTTTGTCTCCACTCCCCATTCCTGAATACAAGTAGCACAGGGCAGGGTTTTTGTGTGTTTTGTTTACTGTTTATACTCTCAGTGGTTGGATCAGTTCCTGGCATGAAGACATTCATTATTTGCTAGAAGAACGAATGAATTCAGTATCAAGAATTATGAGTGACTTCTGTTAGGTTTAACTTTTTAAAGAAGAAAGAGGCTGAGAATAAAAGAAAGTTAAAGCAGAGGGCAGAAAAAGAGGGAAGAGGAGCTTCTTTTCCCCCCATTGAAACCCCTAGAAAGATAAAGTTGGGGTAAAGTCAACCTAATGAGGAAAGCAATAGTAAACATGGATATAAGAGGCAGCTGCAGCACGTACTTTTTCAAGATGGGATGACCACCAGGTTATAAAGACTATAAAACCCAGGTCCCGGAAAGGAGTGGTCAGAAAGCTTTGAGTTATCTGTATCTGTCTCAAACCTGAATGGCATGGCTCTTTCCATCTCAATCATCCAAGTAACTCAGCTTTCAGGGAACAATGGAACCCTAGATTCTGGATGTAGGAACTAGGATGCTGGAAGGAGGAAAAAACTTCATATTCATGGAAGGAAGGGACTTCTCTGGCAGTCCAGTGGTTAGGACACAACACTTCCATGGCAGGGAGCATGAGTTCAATCCCTGGTCAGGGAAGTAAGATCCCACATGCTGCACAGCCAAAAAAAAAAAATATACACACACACACACACACACACACACACACACATATGGAATGAAGACCAGACACCAGAAGAAAGGAGAAGTGGGGAGGGAAAGTCTTCTAATACAGGTTGTCTAAGCATTTCACTGGACATTTAGCAGAGGTAAAGCTGAAAATGCTTCTAGTGAGAAGAAGAGAATAAAGGGAAATTAAATCTCAAGTCTTCTTTATCATTCAGGTTTTAAGGGCTTACCATAAAGTTAGAGAATGAATGCTACACAAGCATTCCTAGTCTGCTTCATTCCCAGCAAACTTCATTAATCTCTAAGTTCTCACTTATATTCACCAAAAAGTATTTCATACTCATTAAAAGGGCTTCCCACGTGACACCAGTGGTAAAGAACCTGCCTGCCAATGCAGAAGACGTAAAGGACACAGGTTAAATCCCTTAGTCAGGAAGAGCCCCTGGAGGAGGGCATGGCAACCCACCCCAGTATTCTTGCCTGGAGAATCCCATGGACAGAGGAGCCTGGTGGGCTACAGTCCATACATAGCATCGCAAAGGCACAGTCCATAGGGTCACAAAGGGTCAGAAACGACTGAGGCAACTTAGCACACACTCACTAAAAGTAAAGTCCTCAAATGTTGCATAATTTGTGAAATTTATTAATTTGACCTACTTAATTCTCATATTTAAGCAATCATTCTTAAGTGTGGAGGAGTGGCAAGGTGGTGAAGAAAGTGTCCAAATACCTATTTTTAAGCAAAAATGAAATGATACAGCAAGTTATCAGTGTCCTCCAAACTGTCCAAGCAAACCCGAATGGGTCCTTATCTATGTGGGCTCTGCAGTTTGACACTGTTCTTGGTCATTCTTTCCCATTATCAACCTCATAGTAGCCAAATACTCCTCACACTGAAAAGTAGAAGTTATTTAAGCATGTGGATTCAAAGACTTTGAAGTAATAAACCAAAGCAGTAGCTTCTTTTCCAGATATAGAACGTTTGCTTCTTTTAGGCTATGCCTCCCACCCTCCCCCAAATTAAGGGGACTAAAAATGCAGATTCTTTGTTGGGAGAAAGGATTGTGGCTAAGTTCTACTCTATTTTCCAGCCTTCTTTTATGGATTGTTTTGATGGTAAGATTAAACATCAAGAGCAAAATTTTCTTTAATAAATAAAAAATAGAAAGACGACTAAGTTCAGTTTTGAAATTTCTCTTTGAAATAAGTTGGAATAATAATATGTAACATTTATTAAGCACTTATACCAAGCAGAAATCACTGTGGTAAGGACTTTATATTACATACAACAGCACTGAGATAGGTACTGTTATTTTCCCCATTTTACATATGAGGAAACAGAAGCTTAGAGAATTAAAATAAGTTGCTCAAAACAGATATAAGCAGGAGGCTTAACTTAAAGGCCTGTACTTTTATCCAGACCAAAATAAATAAAATTTTTATTGAAATACATATACTTTTTCTAAAATGAATATGCACTAGTGAAAAAAATGATCTAGAAAACATAAAACAGTTGCTTAAGTAAAACAAGTTAAAAGTCTGCCATCTGGTATTAGATCTCTAAATGTCTACCATAACCACTGCTGAATAACTTCACAAACAAATCATTCAGTGTCTTCATATAGCTGTGAAATTCATTTTTTTAATTAATCTCTCAGAATATTTGAAAATGAAACATGGTGCCCTCTTAGAGTTATACATTATTTCTTGATGTATTCGCTCAGATGTATTCTTTTCTGCTCAGTTTCCTTCCTCCCTCCCCCACTTCCTCTCTGCCTGTAGGTCATTTAAGACCAGTTCAGTTCCTCCTTCTCAAGAATACCTATATGCACACTCTACCCAACAGGACTCTAATTTAGTCGCTGTGCTCTGTAGATAGAGAATGGTAAAAAGTAAAAAACAAACTCAAGTAAAAAATATAGCGTTTCTGATGCAGCTTCATCTATAGGACTATTCTTTTACAGAACTAATCCTAAACACTATTTTTATACTTCACACTTGGAGTCCTGCCTTTAACAATTGGCACACAAAAACGTCTGCCTATTTTTAGCCTTTCTTCATAAATATTAATAGTTATTCCATACATTTTTCCATAAATAAGGTACTGAAAATATTAGAATATAAAAAAAGAAAAACAGGCACACGCACTGTTGTATGGTAATAAAATACCACCATTTTTTGAGTAAGGTAATTAGTTTATTCTGAATCATTTTTGGAACTTGCTAATATAAATGCTTTACAAGTAAATACAGTATATAAAAATGCTACTTATTGATGGAATAATATGTATCAAAACTTTCATTCATTTACTCAACAAATACTGAATGCCCAAATAACCTTTTGTTTTCATTTCTGAACCAAGATGAATGTACCAGATAAGGAACAGGTGTTGAAGTTAGAAGAATCTTGGTTTGAAACCTGGCTTACTAGCTCAGTGACCCAGAGTAACTCAGTTAACCTAAAGAAGCTCTGTTAACCTCCAGGTTGACATTTCCCTTATCTATTTGATGGGTGGGAAAGAACTATTCATAGGGTCTCTGTGAGCCTAAATGATTATATAACACAACACAGAGCCTGGGAGGCAGTAAGTGTTCAATAAATGACAAAAATGGTAAATATATTTTAATACTGAGGAAAGTAGCTGAAGTAGATATCCAATAAATGGTCTTTTTGTCTTACTAGATAGAAATTTCTGAAACTCTGCATTAAAGATACAACAAAGTAAAAATCTTAAGGTTATGTAAGAAAATTTACACTTTAAAAAAGAGATATGGTAAGTCTATAGAGTGAAAAAAATAAAGGAAGAAAGAGATGGGTAAAGAAGGTCTTGAAAGCTGCTGAGTTTGGGTGATGGATGTATATAAGTTCCTTTTACTATCCAGATTTTGTGAAAATACAAATTTTTTAAAAACTATAATTCTAATCCCAGCAATTGTAGAATAAATTTTCTCATATTCTGGTGAGATCTGAATTTTAGCCATGAGATATACTGAACTAACAATAGTACCTCCCTGCTCAATAATTCAGTACAGGTCAAGTTTTCTCAAACAATTCTACCTTTTGTTATAAAGGTAAGCAAAAAAAAACAATTACATGCATTAAACTATAAAAAGATGCAAGCGTTCGTGAGGCTCATTACTACCACATTAAATCAGCAGCCATGCACGTTTTTTTCCATGGCATCCCAAAAAAACACAAAATTCTGTTTGTCCTTAAATGAAGCTTTTAGAAACAACTTTCACCTTACCTACTTTTGAAGTAATAAGGAATATATTTCAAGCATATCTCAATAAAGCTGGGGGAAATAAATTACAAGGGAATGGTAGGCACAGCCAAAGAAACCTAGCACATCAAAATTGCTACTATCTTTAAATTTTGAGAGACGTCATTATTAATTTATGTAAGGGTTTTACGTGATGTTTTTAGATTGTATTTAGGTTTTACCACTGATTAACAACATAGCAAAGAAGTACAGGGAGAGAGGCAATTACTTTTCTTAAGAGGCTTAAGAAGCTTAACCTGGAGTCTATGCTACCTAAGTTAAGCTGACTAGGACAACACAAAATTTCAAGGCACACTCGCCTATTTCTGGGTAAGCAAGTAAACCCTAGCAAAAACAAACTAGTGCATTTAGCAAAGCAAACATTTTTGTGTTAAGTTTAATTCCTATCACAAAGTATTCTATCAAAAATATTCCTAATAAATACAAGTCTCAAGCATACTTGCCATCAGCAATCACTCGACTATAACGCACAGGATTAATAAATCCAAATACATCATCTTTTTATAAAATGCACGCCATCTGCATTTCAGCCTCGGTTTACCCATTCACTATACACATGCAGGCGTCTTCAAAAAGAATTATAAAAGCAATCAACTTTTACTCTGGTCCAAGAGATTACAGCTCTCCGTGCTTCCTGTATACCCTGGAAGTCAATAACGCTGAACTCAAATTGTAACATTTCCCAACTTTGGTTTAATGAGAGCGGCGGACTCAGAGCATCCGCCCACTGGCCTCTCGTGACTCGGGCTACTTTGACGCACTGGGATGCGGCTCACCTGACATTCCGCACCAACCATTGCCAAGGAGGAAAACCAACTCTGTGAAAATAAAATGGGGCCCCGAGGAAGCGGGCGGGTGCCCCTCAGGGCTGGTTCGCTTCTGCCCGCACCCCGAAAGCCAGGGGGCCAGCCGCCGCGTCCGCACCTGCCAGAAGAGGCCGCGGCTAGGGGTCCAGGGTTTGGCCGCGGGGAAGAGGCAGCCCGGCCCCGGCTCCTGGCCGTCCGCCCTGGCCGCGCCGCGGGGGCAGGAACCCGGGGCCGGAGGTTTCCGCCCGGCGCCGCCAAGACTGCCAGGGGCCTAGTTCGGGGGCCTCCCGGGTTCCCGAGGGCCCGTCCGCGTCGTGCGGGGCGCGCAGCCGCCTCCCGGCCCGGCCCGCAAGCCTCCCCGCGGCGGACGCCGCAGCGCCCGCACCTGCCCCGCGCCCTGCCGCAGCCCGAGCAGCGGCTTCACCCACCTGGCGCGCCCGCCGCGCCTCCCGCACGTCACAGCGCGACCCCGCGCCCCTCGGCACCAGCGGCGCGGGCGCGGGCGGATGCCGGGAGACCTGCTCGGCAGCCGCCGCTGCGCGCCTGCTTCGTCGTCAGGCCGCCGACAGCGAACCTGTTGCGCAGCCTGTCACGGCCGCTCGGGCTCCGCGGCGCCGCCTCAGCCCCACAACATGGCGGCCGCGGCCTCCGCAGGAAGCCGGGGGGCGGGGAGGGAGGCGACGGGCCGGGCAGTTGACGGCCCGCCCGCTCGCTGGCGGGCACTGACTCGTACTCCCTTGGGAACCCGAAATTGGCCCGGGTGCGGCTCCTCACCCTCGAAGTCCCGAGGCCGCGGACCCCGCGGGCCTGGTCCACATGCTCGTCTCTTCCCTCGGGGAGGCCCTGAAGCCCTGGACCCGCAGCCCTTCCTGGAGGGGTGCCGACCCACCTGGCTCCTCCTCCCCGAGGTGACATGCTGGGGTTGGGTGATGCGTTTCCTGCCACCGCAGACCCCAAGGTTTCGGAAGAGGGCCAAGGGGTGTCCAGCACGTCCCTGATGCAGGCGCCTCACCCCACCCCAAGTCCCTGTGGGGTTCTCTCTGGAGCCTTCTCACCTGGGAGCTCAATTCCCCTGGAATGGGGATGGGGCGGGCATAGGTTATTCCCACCTTTGTTCATGGGTTTGTTACCGGCCTTTCCTTCAAATACCCAAGAAGGACTCACTTTCATCGTACCTAACAGTCGTCCATTCAGCGTCCCTCACCCTCCTCTATAAAACAAACAAAAAAGGACAAGAAAGGAGCCTTCCAGCCCTCATCCACACGCAGAGCAGCTACCTCGAATACTCTGGCCAAGCAGTAAGAAGACAGTCATCTCTCCGTGAATTCCACGACCTGCGGCTCTCCGCCGGGTGCTGAACTTTCTTCCCCACCTGAGAGCCGTCTGACAGGTGAAGCTCAAATTCAGCATCTGTTTTTTCTCCCCTTTCAGCTCCTAGTCTCTTCACAAAAGACTAAATAACTCAAGTCACCACCATTTATGGGGGGCTTGCCCTTGACACAGCACTCCTTCAAGAGAAAGGCTTTTCGTTATTTGAGGTTAGAGGTGGCGTTGGTGGTTTCTATGGGCATAACAAAGTGGGGGTGCAAGACCCAAGATTTTTGTTGGCTTTACACGTAGGATAGACCCATGTACAAAACTCATACACCATGACTTGTTGGAAAAAGAGAAATCTGTGCAGAGCAAAAGATCCCATGGCTTCCTTTCATTGTTACACGTTGGGGCATGTGAATGTAGCCAGCAGACTTAAGAGGCGTGACTCCGGAGACCAGGCCTATCTGAACTAAACAGGCAACTCCTGTGAGGAACTTAGCAAACATCAGTAATGATAAACAGGCTTTTCCCGCTCTCATATTCGATGTTTTTCCTAACTCTTAGATTTGGACCTGACTTAGACTTGATAGACAGGTCCTGAGTCAGTGACACAGAAAAACCTGACTTCCTTGTGTTAGCCTAGGAAGTCATTTATCTGCTAGAGACCAGTCAGTCTATTCCTGTATCTGCTAGGGACCAATCAGTCTGCAAACAAACCACCCAAGCTACAGACAGCACTCTTGAGCACATGGTCTTATTCCCATGACAGACATCGCCAATTATTTATGATCCCTTTTGGAGTCTGTGCTTCAGTCCAAGCCTCTGAATCCTTCTCAACGAAAATCTCCAAAGGGTTGGTCTGTAAGGTGAAACCTATTTTTATTCCCAATAGGCCAATTGATAGCCAGTCTCCATTTCCCTCCCATTGTCTGATCAATGTCATTTGTGTTTCTGGGTTCTGGACCTGATACCATTCACCCTGAGTCCTCTTTCTTTCTAAAGGAGGAGGCCAAATCCTTGGTAGGACAAAAATGAACCTTATAGAAAGGAATAGTTATAAAGAAATTTAAGGAAAAAATTTAAGTCTTCCTAAAATAGACCAAAAAGCTAAGAACCTCAGATGGAAATTGAGGTCCTGAATACAACTGGAAGCCTATAGTACCCCAAACACTAAAACAATTATATCCCAGGGTTCCATTCAGAGCTCTGAGGCTAGTGTGTCCATCCTATCCTACTCTTTCAGCATTGATGATTCATATGGGTGATAGCACCACAATCCCAGTTCTTTGACTTCCTCTTCTCATCACGGGGTGCGCCTTGAAACTGTATCTGTAATTTCTCCCCTTAATATTTCCCAAATCCTACCACCTCTTTTTCACTTCCTGCACCAACTGGAAATCAGATACCTGGAGGAACTAAGTACTATCTAAAGACGTATAGACATACCTGTCAAGCCTTAAGAAGATTAGGAATTATTGTAGGGTGAGAAGGTTGAGAAATTAGGTAGTGGACTAAGTATGTTACATTTCTCTTCCCCAAGTTCTGCCACAGATTAGGACAGAGTGAAGGCCTGTTCCTGGTAACTTCGCTTTTACCATGAGAGCATTTAATCTCAATGTTTTCCTTCCCTGCAGTGATTCTCCCTCCCAACCATATATATTCCATATTCTAGCAATCTCCGTTTCTGTTGGTTTTCAAAGATTTTTGTCCCTCACCACATTACTACCCAGTCAACCCACATAACAAATTCTTAGTAATGGGAAGAGGCTCAAATAGAGAGCAGAAGCAATTCCAGACTCTAAGCATCCCATAAGATAAATACAGAGTAGGAAGGCTATGAGCTAATATGTAATACCTCTGCAAGTAATAAATCTCCCAAGACAGTACTATAAGCAATTTATAAAGAAATTAAGAGAAAAGGAACAAAAAATAGGTTTTTTTAAAATTTATTCAGATGCTTAGCATTTTTGGTGTGCTTCATTCTTCCCCGTTGAATGAAGGTTTCCATCTTATAGTTCCCTTCAACTTGAAGAGCTTCTTTTAGTGTTTCTACTAGTGCGGATCTGTTGGCTACAAATCTTTTTAGTTGTACTTTATCTGAAAATAATTGTTATTTTTCTTTCATAATTGAATAACATATCCCCTGAATATAGAGTTCTGGATTGACAGGATGGTTTTTTTAGTTTCAGCATTTTAATGGTGTTTTTCCATTCTCTCTGGCCTCCATGGTTTCAGATGAAAGTTGGCTGTTGATTGGATCATTTTCCCTCTGTGTAATATGTTATTTTCTCTTGCTGCTTTTGAGAGTTGCTGTTAGGCTTTGGCTTTCAGTAATTTGACTCTGGTGTACATCAGTGTGAACCTTTTTTGTGTTTATTCTGCTTAGTGTTCATTTATAATCTTGTATCTACAAATTTCTGTCTTTCATCAAATTAAGCAAAGTCTTAGCCATTATTTTTTTTTTTTTTTAAATACCCGAAACCACTCAGATTACGTTCTCTCCCTCTTCATCTCCTAAAAGGAAAAGAAGAACGATCATCAATGGCTAACGGCAGCTGCAGAAGCAACACCAAAAGCCGACTTCACGCTCAGAAGAGAACGCTTTATCTCCTCCTGCCATTATTTTTTAAAACACTTTTTTTCTGCCCCATTCTCTCTCATCTCCTTCTGTCATTCCAACTACATGTATATCTGAGTATTTGATACCACCTGGGTTTCATAGTTGATGTGTTGCAGCAGTGGAACACTATTCCACCACTGAACACCAGAAAACCCTGGCTCTCCCCTCCTGATCTAGGGCATCTGGAGATAGGAGTGAGTAGCATGATTTTACGGAGAAAACAATGGCACCCCACTCCAGTACTCTTGCCTGGAAAATCCCATGGACGGAGGAGCCTGGTAGGCTGCAGTCCATGGGGTTGCTAAGAGTCAGACACGACTGAGCAACTTCACTTTAACTTTTCACTTTCATGCATTGGAGAAGGAAATGGCAACCCACTCCAGTGTTCTTGCCTGGAGAATCCCAGGGACGGGAGAGCCTGGTGGGCTGCTGTCTGTGGGGTCGCACAGAGTCGGACACGACTGAAGTGACTTAGCAGCAGCAGCATGATTTTAAAAGCTGTGCCCCCTTTACCTTCTGTCTTTGGTAGGAGTTAATCTGCCTCTACTGTTAGCAACTGTGCTTTCCAGCTAGGGTGTCTCTTCCATTCTCCTATAGAAAATAACACAACCTCTCAATCTTTTCATGCCACTCCTAAACACACACACACACACACACACACACATTTATATATTGCCACCTTGATTCTGTCCCTTCTGAGAAATAGATAGAAAGTAAGGTTTGTCCCTTTTTAAGTTCCTTAAAACTCACATGAAAGTATGGATGTGCTGAAAGTGATCCTTTGTGCATAAAGAACTAAAATCAAAGTTAATCTGGGAAACCAAGCTGAAGCTGCCCTAGTTTCTGAATATAAAAACAGATGAAAAGCAGGCAGGAATAGGGGAGGTCAGGGTCCAAGAAAAGGCCTTGGACTTCGTTTGACACAGGTGTACTTCATTTTATCACGCTTCATTTTACTGTGCTTTGGCTTCCCAGGTGGTAAAGAATCTGCCAATGTAGGAAACATAGGAGATGCAGGTTCAGTCCCTGGGATGGGAAGATCCCCTGGAAGAAGAAATGGCAACCCACTCCAGTATTCTTGCTGGAATAATCCCATGGACAGAGGAGCCTGGTGAGCTACAGTCCATGGGGCACAAAGAGTCAGACAGGACGGAAGCAACTGAGCATGCAGGCATGTATTATAGTGCTTCACAAATACTGCATTTTTACAAACTGAAGATTTGTGACAACCCTGCATATCAAACAAGTCTGTTGGTGCTGTTTTTCAACAGTATTTGCTCACTTCATGTCTCTGTGTCACAATTTAGTCCTTCTCACAATATTTCAAATATTTCAATATTATTCCTTCTCACAGTATTTCAAACTGTTTGATCATTATTTATCATCGTGATCTCTGTTCAGTGATCTCTGATGTTACTTTGACTTGCTAAAGACTCGGATGATGGTTAGGGTTTTCAACAATACAGTATTTTTAGTTAAGATAGGTATATTTTTAAGGTGTAATGCTGTTGACTTTATAGATGTCAGTGTGGTGTAAACACAACTTTTATATGAATTAGGAAGCCAAAAAATTCACTTTATTGAGATATTTGCTTTATTGTGGTGGTCTGGAACTGAACCCACAAAATCTCCAAGGTATACCTATGTTTGCTGATTCGTTAATCTGATATTTGTGTTCCTTTGGTTAATAGTTATTAAGAACCTATTACGTTCCAGCTCCTGAAAGCAAGAAGTTAGCAAGGAAGTAGCACTAGTGGAGAGCAGTTGAGACTCAATTTAGAGGAATGGTCAATGAGACAAACTAGTTCCTTCCCTCTTATCTTAGCTTCTTGACCTCCCACACCCTAATCTGGAGCCCTGGAGCAGATGAGAACCAGAGAAGTAGTAGAAATAGGAGTGCTTTTAGGGGAAAGAGGAGGGAAGTTCCCTAGTATGAAGGAAGGAATGTTCTCATTCTTGGGCCACTTCTGCTCTACAAAACCTGACTCTGGCATAATGCCTGATGGTACCGGAAAGGCAGTACCAGGCAAACTAGAAGGGGAAGTTAACCCAGACTTGGCCCTGGGCCAGCACTGCAGGGTGGAGCCAAAGGCCAGACTGGGGTGAGGCCTTGGAAGCCCTGGACAGGACATGTCCATTCATGACCAGAGCACCAGGGGCTTCCAGTTTGGCAGGTATAGCTCAGCAGAAGGGAATCTAGCCTGTGTTCAAGAGTCAGACATGCTTCCTGTCTGGCAGATTTGCCCAGCTGTCTGTTTAGTTCATTGTTGCTATCTCCAGCACAAACCTGGAATGATACCAGTTTCCTTCATGTAATAACCTGACTAATATTTATGTGGCATTTTGCACTTGACAGAGTAATTTTATTTCATTTAATACTTAACAACAATCCTAGGAAGTAGGGTAAAGTTCTGTTTGTGATTATGTAACCTTGGTTGGTATGACTAAAAAGGGGTAAAGTCAGGCATAAGCCTTTTGTTGGGAATTTTCCCATGCAGATTTGTGATTTTCTTTCCCCTTTTAAATAGAGAAACACAGGCCACATTATTCTGGGTTCAAGAAAGCAACAGTGTTTTAATTTAAAATATACAGTGGATCAGATCACTTTGTACTACTTGGCCCAGACTGGTGGGACAAGCATTTTTATTTCTAGTATTGCCATTTTCTTCTCCCTAAATAAGGCATCTTGAGCCTGTGAAATAAAAGAAAGATAACTGCCCCTATCTTGGCCTTATGCCCACTCAGCAGAGAGAGATGAGATGGGGTAACCATCCTTGCTCTGGAGTCAAGAACTGTAGGAAGATAGACCCTTCGCCAATAGGAAGCTACTGTTTGCTTGTTTGGGTGATATACTTGATTCCTTCTGGTATATTTTTTTATTTCAGTTATTGTTCATCTGTTTGTTCTTTAGTTCTTCTAGGTCTTTGTTAAACATTTCTTGTTGTTTTCTCCATCTATGCTTCCATTCATTTTGGACATCTTGGATCATCTTTACTATCATTACTGTGAATTCTTTTAAAGGTAGATTGCCTGTCTTCACTTAGTTGTTCTTCTGAGGTTTTGTCTTGTTCTTTCATCTGGGACATATTTCTCTGCCATCTCATTTTGTCTTTCTGTGATTGTGGTTGTAGCCTGGTGGATGAGGCTATCTAAGAGACTTGCATGCAGACTTCACGCTTTCACTCCTATGGGAGAACTTCTGCAGTATACTTTCCAGTTTGTGGGTCGCCCACCCACCCTGTATGGGATTTGATTTTATTGCACTTGCGTCCCTCCTATCATCTCATTGTGGCTTCTTCTTTGTCTTTGGATGTAGGGTATTTTATTAGAAGGTTCCAGTATTTTTTTGTCAATGGGTGTTCAGCAGTTGTGATTCTGGTGTTTCGGTAAGAAGAGATGAGCTCATGTCCTTCTACTCTGCCATCTTGCCTGTGACCCTGAGTGATATACTTGAACTTTTCCCTATCTTGATTTCATTCAAGAACAAAATGAACATTTAAAAATTAGAGCAATGAAATCACTGCTAAAAATGAGGGCAGCAACCTGAAGTCAGTTGCCATTCTCATCCACCCTTTCCGGAGCATTTTCTGCCTTGGGCCTCAGATGGAGGTTAGGTACTGTTGCCATTTACCATTTCTGATTTTTTTTTCCTTTTGTGTTGTACTTATCCAATAAATAGACCTTTCCCCCCTTTTCTAGTATCTAGTGTTAAAGTACTTATTTCAGTAGACACATGTAGGAGCACAAGAAAGAATAAAAATAGACTGCTTGCAAATTAAGCTCAGAAGCCATTCTTCAACAGGTAGATGTTTTTGGCTTTTTTTATAAATGAAAAACATGAGTGTCTTGAACAAAGCCATTCAGCCAGAAGTGCTGAGAATGGCTGGTATCCAGTTCTCTTAATATTTAACAGTTACTGACACCATTGTTTGCTCAGCATGCCAGGCACTCATGTAGTTTCCAATCCTTAAGATAACAATGCATGGCAGGTATTATAAACCTCATTTCACAGGCAAAGAAATGGAAGTTCAGAAGAATTGGATCATTTCTCCACAGTCACATATTTAGGAAGTGGAAGAGCTAGAATTTGACTCCTGATTTTTTTGACTCTGAAGTCCGTGCTCTTTCTACTCTACGAGGCTTCTTCTCACTCTATTACAGCATTTAATAATTTCTCTGTTTTCATATTAAATGTGTATAAAGAACTTCCAAAATAATTTATCTTGGAAGAACAATTACCCAAAACATGAAGATGCAAATAGTAGGTCAAGTTCCCTTTATAGTCAGATACACTGTGTGATGCTCCCGGAGCTTGGGATGCCTGCCTCTGCAGCCAGGATCTCAGGTTGCAGTGCAATTCCTCTTTGTGTTGGCCACAGTTCCAGATTTCCAGGCTGGAACTTACATGGTCATATTTCTTGGATTCCTTTAAGAGTCTATCATGTACATAACATAACTCTTTATGAAAGAGAATCCACCCAGTCATTTGAAGAGGAGAGGCAGCAGTGGCCTTAAGATGTACACTCTGTCTGGCCAATGTGAGCCATAAGGAGTAATTAAATAAACATCTCACCATTCATGACCACCCACACTGACCAAGGTGGTTTAGTAAGGGTAGATTACTCAAAACACCTGCTGCTGCTGCTGCTGCTAAGTCACTTCAGTCAAGTCTGACTCTGTGCAACCCCATAGACAGCAGCCCACCAGGCTCCCCCATCCCTGGGATTCTCCAGGCAAGAACACTGGAGTGGGGTGCCATTTCCTTCTCCAATGCATGAAAGTGAAAATTGAAAGTGAAATTGCTCAGTCGTGTCTGACTCAAAACACCTAGAAAAGCTTTATTACATTCCAAATAGGCAATTTAAGGAAAATAAAATCTTCTCAATGCTGTGTCTGGTTTTCAGTTCTGTGAAATGTTCTTATCTGATTACAGACCATTTCTGTTCTTCTTTATTGAGGTATAATTTTCAGGTGTTAAAAGTATGCACATCATAAATTTGCCAGCTCCCAGATTTTATATAAGTAAAATCACACAGTATGTACCCATCTGTACCTGGTTTCTTTTGTTCAATGTTGTAGACACTCCATTTTGAAGCAACAGAATTTTTATCATACTTTGAAATAGTCTGCCTAGAATTTACTCATTTGTGGGAAGTGGAATTTAAAAAGATTTCAGACTGTCATTTTTTAAAATCTATTTATTTTCCTGTATTGGGTCTTGGTTGCCATTAAGTCTTAACCCTCTGTGTATGTCTCTCTAACTCTCTCTGTTCTTTTTCCTAAAATTCTATTTTTTCTTCAGAAAAATGGAGTTCTTATTTTATTTTATTACTCAAATAACATTGTATCAGTAGATTTAGAATTATATCTAGAATCCAAATAATACAATTGCACCATTCTAACAAATTAAACTTTCATTTTACTTTTAGGACTTGTGTATATGGATATATATTTATTATTTGACTGTCACAGTGTAATTTAGTAAGGTCATAGTGTAATAAAATTTTATTTTTAACTTTTTTTCACTTAATGTATATCATAGCTATTTTTCCATGTATATTTTCCTAGTGTATTTTATTGTATTTCTTGTATTTCCACGTATTTTCCATATTTCTTAAAAAAACTGCATACTGTCTATTGATGAAGTACTGTAATTTGCATGATTCTCCTGTTATTTGCTGATTTTAGTTTTTTATTATAAATAACATTTAATTTCTAAACACTGAAACATATATAAAAATATTTCACAGTAAACATTTTCATAGATACCATTTTTCCTTCTTTTGATGGCCATCCTCAGAATCAATTTTCAGAACTTTACTTCAGCAAAATAATTTCTGATAGTTTCCATAAAATGTATTTTAGTCTGCCAAAGCAGTGTAGGAATATACCAGTTTCACTATATCCTCCTCAAAGCTATATTTCATCAACTTTTAAATTACTAGACAGAGTAATTTTTCAACTTGTTTCTCTTAGATCAGTCCTAATGATCAACATTGTTATTACTTTTTTATTAATAAGGTTAATTTTTTCTCCTATGAACTATTCATATTCTCTATCCTGTGGCCATCATGGTCAACAAAAGAGTCCGAAATGCAGTACTTGGATGCAATCTCAAAAACAACAGAATGATCTCTGTTCATTTCCAAGGCAAACCATTCAATATCACAGTAATCCAAGTCCATGCCCCAACCAGTAATGCTGAAGAAGCTGAAGTTGAACGGTTCTATGAAGACCTACAAGACCTTTTAGAACTAACACCCCAAAAAGATGTCCTTTTCATTATAGGGGACTGGAATGCAAAAGTAGGAAATCAAGAAACACCTGGAGTAACAGGCAAATTTGGCCTTGGAATACGGAATGAAGCAGGGCAAAGACTAATAGAGTTTGGCCAAGAAAATGCACTGGTCATAACAAACACCCTCTTTCAACAACACAAGAGAAGACTCTATACATGGACATCGCCAGATGGTGAACACTGAAATCAGATTGATTATATTCTTTGCAGCCAAAGATAGAGAAGCTCTATACAGTCAGCAAAAACAAGACCAGGAGCTGACTGTGGCTCAGACCATGAACTCCTTATTGCCAAATTCAGACTTAAATTGAAGAAAGTAGGGAAAACCACTAGACCATTCAGGTATGACCTAAATCAAATCCCTTATGATTACACAGTGGAAGTGAGAAATAGATTTAAGGGCCTAGATCTGATAGATAGAGTGCCTGAAGAACTATGGAATGAGGTTCGTGACATTGTACAGGAGACAGGGATCAAGACCATTCCCATAGAAAAGAAATGCAAAAAAGCAAAATGGCTGTCTGGGGAGGCCTTACAAATAGCTGTGAAAAGAGAAGCGAAAAGCAAAGGAGAAAAGGAAAGATATAAACATCTGAATGCAGAGTTCCAAAGAATGGCAAGAAGAGATAAGAAAGCCTTCTTCAGCGATCAATGCAAAGAAATAGAGGAAAACAACAGAATGGGAAAGACTAGGGATCTCTTCAAGAAAATCAGAGATACCAAAGGAACATTTCATGCAAAGATGAGCTCGATAAAGGATAGAAATTGTATGGACCTAACAGAAGCAGAAGATATTAAGAAGAGGTGGCAAGAATACACAGAAGAACTGTACAAAAAAGATCTTCACAAAACCAGATAATCACGATGGTGTGATCACTGGCCTAGAGCCAGACATCCTGGAATGTGAAGTCAAGTGGGCCTTAGAAAGCATCACTATGAACAAAGCTAGTGGAGGTAGTGGAATTCCAGTTGAGCTATTCCAAATCCTGAAAGATGATGCTGTGAAAGTGCTGCACTCAATATGCCAGCAAATTTGGAAAACTCAGCAGTGGCCACAGGACTGAAAAAGGTCAGTTTTCATTCCAATCCCAAAGAAAGGCAATGCCAAAGAATGCTCAAACTACCGCACAATTGCACTCATCTCACACGCTAGTAAAGTAATGCTCAAAATTCTCCAAGCCAGGCTTCAGCAATATGTGAACCGTGAACTTCCTGATGTTCAAGCTGGTTTTAGAAAAGGCAGAGGAACAAGACATCAAATTGCCAACATCCACTGGACCATGGAAAAAGCAAGAGAGTTCCAGAAAAACATCTATTTCTGCTTTATTGACTATGCCAAAGCCTTTGACTGTGTGGATCACAATAAACTGTGGAAAATTCTTCAAGAGATGAGAATACCAGAGCACCTGACCTGCCTCTTGAGAAATTTGTATGCAGGTCATGAAGCAACAGTTAGAAGTGGACATGGAAAAACAGACTGGTTCCAAATAGGAAAAGGAGTTTGTCAAGGCTGTATATTGTCACCCTGCTTATTTAACTTATATGCAGAATACATCATGAGAAACACTGGGCTGGAAGAAGCACAAGTTGGAATCGAGATTGCCGGGAGAAATATCAATAACCTCAGATATGCAGATGACACCACCCTTATGGCAGAAAGTGAAGAGGAACTAAAAAGCCTCTTGATGAAAGTGAAAGTGGAGAGTGAAAAAGTTGGCTTAAAGCTCAACATTCAGAAAACAAAGATCATGGCATCCGGTCCCATCGCTTCATGGGAAATAGATGGGGAAACAGTGGAAACAGTGTCAGACTTTATTTTTCTGGGCTCCAAAATCACTGCAGATGGTGATTGCAGCCATGAAATTAAAAGATGCTTACTCCTTGGAAGAAAAGTTATGACCCACCTAGATAGCATATTCGAAAGCAGAGACGTTACTTTGCCAACAAAGGTTCGTCTAGTCAAGGCTATGGTTTTTCCTGTGGTCATGTATGGATGTGAGAGTTGGACTGTGAAGAAAGCTGAGCACCGAAGAATGGATGCTTTTGAACTGTGGTGTTGGAGAAGACTCTTGAGAGTCCCTTGGACTGCAAGGAGATCCAACCAGTCATTCTGAAGGAGATCAGTCCTGGGATTTCTTTGGAAGGAATGATGCTAAAGCTGAAACTCCAGTACTTTGGCCACCTCATGCGAAGAGTTGACTCATTGGAAAAGACTGATGCTGGGAGGGATTGGGGGCAGGAGGAGAAGGGGATGACAGAGGATGAGATGGCTGGATGGCATCACTGACTCGATGGACGTGAGTCTAGGTGAACTCCAGGAGTTGGTGATGGACAGGGAGGCCTGGCGTGCTTCGATTCAAGGGGTTGCAAAGAGTCGGACTGAGCAACTGATCTGATCTGATCCATTTATAATTATGGTATTCCCATTTTACCAATTCATATGAATTTTTAATATAATATATACAAAAGGATTGCTTTAAAATCATCTTTTGGTCATTATCTCATTGGACATATTATTTCTCTACTTACCAGATAACATGGATTGACTCTTATTTTTCAACATTCATTTGCTTATCTAGAAATATTTACTGTGCCTTCTATATGCCAAGACTGTGCTAAGCAAAGAGAATATAGCAGTAAACAAGATAACATGGTTCTTGCCCATATTAGATGTTCAATAAATGTCACTGGATGCTGAAAAAAGTGTTATGACAGAAGATAATGTCATCTACATTTCTAATTATTGTTGAATAGTTCTCAGGAGTCCTTGAAGAGGTTTCTAAGATTCTCCTACCTGATTAGAATAGTCAGATGGCCCTTTTCCAAGTTCTATTTAAAATTTTTTTTCCTAAGGTATATGTACTATATTTTATTTTTTACTATGGTATATTTTTTGCTTGAACACAAACTATTGGTGGTATCCTAGGAGACAGTGATACTATCTCCTAGGATAAAGTGAAAGTGAAAGTCACTGAGTCGAGTCCGACTCTTTGTGACCCCTTGGACTATACAGTCCATGGAATTCTCCAGGCCAGAATACTGGAGTGGGTAGCCTTTCCCTTCTCCAGGAGATCTTCCCAACCCAGGGATCGAACCCAGGTCTCCCACATTGCAGGCGGATTCTTTACCAGCTGAGCCACCAGGGAATCCCAGGAGAGGCCTAGTTTGTTTTCATTGTATAATACTCTATGCAGTAGCTCTCTTAAACATAATAAAAACCTTCATTTTTACAAATTTAAATTCAGTATTTTCAAGGCTTTTGATATATTGAAAATAATGTTATACTGGGCAAGGCTATTTATCAAATTCTTAGAGAAAACTCCTTTGATGATCGAAGTCTGCTGAATGAAGCTTTTTTTACCCATATGTTCACCATGGTGAGAGTTTTTTTCATGTGTTTCAAAAGGATTTAGCCCCTAGGCAAATGTTTTTCTTAAGTCTTTGTAAAGGAAACATAAAACTCTCAGTTCCATGTCAGAGTGACCAGGTTGAGTTAAGATGTTAGATTGGAAATAACAGCAGTCAACTGAAGGGGCTTAAAACAAAAAGTAGTATTCTATATAAGGTTATATATAGAAAGTGAAAGTGAAGTTGCTCAGTGGTATCCAACTCTTTGTGACTCCATAGACTGTAGCCTACCAGGCTCCTCCGTCCATGGGATTTTCCAGGCAAGAGTACTGGAGTGGGTTGCCATTTCTTTCTCCAGGGGGTCTTCCCGACCTAGGGATCGAACCCAGGTCTCCCGCATTATAGGCAGACACTTTACCGTCTGAGCCACCAGGGAAGCCTGTTATATATAGAATACTACCTTTTTCAGAAGATAGGGTGGTCAGATGGCATCACTGACCCAATAGACATGAGTTTAAGCAAGCTCTGGGAGACGGTGAAGGACAGGGTAGCCTGGTGTGCTGCAGTCCATGGGGTCGCAAAGAGTCGGTCACAACTGAGTGACTGAACAACACAATATAAGGTTATAGGAGGGTATGGTGTTAAATACTCAATAGACACCCTCTCTCTCTCATCTCTGCCCTTGTGCTTCATTTTCTGTCTGTAGACTGACTTCCCATCCTTCTCCAGTTCTCCTCACAGGTGAAGATGCCCTCACCCCATCCCCATTGGACCCAACCTCCATGTTTTAGGTCTAGTCATCTAAAGAAAAGTTGAATCCCTTAGATCTAATTCCAGATTTCTTGGGATGAGATTCTGATTGGTCTAGTTTGGGTCATGTGTCTGCTCCTGGCCCAATCAACTGTGGTCAAGTTCAGTTCAAGTCAGTTGCTCAGTCGTGTCTGATTCTTTACGACCCCATGAATCACAGCACGCCAGGCCTCCCTGTCCATCACTAACTCCTGGAGTTCACTCAGACTCATGTCCATCGAGTCAGTGATGCCATCCAACCATCTCATCCTCTGTCCTCCCCTTCTCCTCCTGCCCCCAGTCTCTCCCAGCATCAGTCTTTTCCAATGAGTCAACTCTTCGCATGAGGTGGCCAAAGTACTGGAGTTTCAGCTTTAGCATCATTCCTTCCAAAGAAATCCCAGGACTGATCTCCTTCAGAATGGACTGGTTGGATCTCCTTGCAGTCCAAGGGACTCTCAAGAGTCTTCTCCAACACCATAGTTCAAAAGCATCAATTCTTCGGTGCTCAGCTTTCTTCACAGTCCAACTCTCACATCCATACATGACCACAGGAAAAACCATAGCCTCGACTATGGTTTTGTTGGACCTTTGTTGGCAAAGTAATGTCTCTGCTTTTGAATATGCTATCTAAGTGGGTCATAACTTTTCTTCCAAGGAGCAAGCGTCTTTTAATTTCATGGCTGCAATCACCATCTGCAGTGATTTTGGAGCCCCCCAAAATAAAGTCTGACATTGTTTCCACTGTTTCCCCATCTATTTCCCGTGAAGTGATTGGACCAGATGCCATGATCTTCGTTTTCTGAATGTTGAGTTTTAAGCCAACTTTTTCACTCTCCTCTTTCATCTTCATCAAGAGGCTTTTGAGTTCCTCTTCACTTTCTGCCATAAGGGTGGTGTCATCTGCATATCTGAGGTTATTGGTATTTCTCTCTGCAATCTTGATTCCAGCTTGTGCTTCTTCCAGCCCAGCGTTTCTCATGATGTACTCTGCATATAAGTTAAATAAGCAGGGTGACAATACACAGCCTTGACGTACTCCTTTTCCTATTTGGAACCAGTCTGTTGTTCCATGTCCACTTCTAACTGTTGCTTCCTGACCTGCATACAGATTTCTCAAGAGGCAGGTCAGGTGGTCTGGTATTCCCATCTCTTTCAGAATTTTCCACAGTTAATTGTGATCCACACAGTCAAACGCTTTGGTATAATCAATAAAGCAGAAATAGATGTTTTTCTGGAACTCTCTTGCTTTTTCAACTGTGGTCAAGGGTGGGTCAAACATTTTTATTATGTTTTAAGAGTTCTACTGTGTGGAGTATTATACAATGAAAACAAACTAGGCCTCTCCTAAGATATCACCCTTGGCCACAGTTGATTAAGCCTTGTATAAACAAGCCTGACTCAGCTCCAGTCTTGTGATTGAGGTTGTAGTCTCTGGAGGCCAAGGGAAAAGGAGGAACAATAGGAATAGACAGATGCCACAAAAGATGTCTCCTGTAATATCTTTGTCAGGCAGACATATTGGTACTGATGGATGGTTTTTTTAATGAAAGAAAAGTAAATATTAAAATCTCTTTGCAGTATGCTACTGCTGTTGAGGCTCTTGTTACAATAGCTTGATATATTTCAGTTCACTCATGATCAAGGAGAATCTAGGTGATATCTAAGAGTTTTATGATGCTGTTTGATTTTTTTCATTTGGGACAACGAGAGTAGCTGAAATTATATTACAACTCTAGCATTCTCTTTTTAAGTTAAATATTATTTCCTGAAACATTGGCAGTGCCATTGTTAGTAGATTTTAAAAAATTACAGAATTTTACCTTCAAACCAACAAATAATTCTGGTTAGAATTATGGTAACTCATTAGGGATTTATAGAAAAGTTTCCTGAAGTTTGTGTCATTCAAGTTTAGCCTTTTTAATTTGATGCAGTGAGTAGTCTGAATGAGTTTGTTTTTGTAATTTATCTGATAAGCCTTGGGGCAGGGCCCAGGTTTTGACATGTAGTTTGATAGTTTATACTGTACTCTCAATACTTAAAAAATAATGATTGTTAAGTGTTGGGGTTTTGGCACAAAACCCTAAGTATAATTAACTTTGAGAGCTATTTTGATGTATGATGAAAGGAGTTGTGAAAAACTTCTCATGGCTTCTTAGAAGGAGTCAAGTATGTATCCAGTGGCTGAAACATGCTGAAATTTAGAATTCATAGATGTAATTGCCTGATGAACATGGCTTTGATGTTAAAAATTCTAACAGCATTTATACTAGAATTAATATCCCTAGTACTGGATTAAGAGTTTAGAGGCTCTAAATCCATGTGTGAAATTAAAAAACAAAACATCAAAATATACTAAACCTTAAAGTAAACATCAAGAAATCTAATAAGTTCTATGGTTTGTTTGTTTTGAATTTTGCATGATGACTATTTGAATGCCTTTTTTAAAAAATCTCTCAAATATTGAATACTTCCAAATTGTGTGCGTGTGTGTGTTGCACAAGCGTTGCCAGCACCCTAGGAATGTACTTAATTTGCCTTTTGGATGACCCACAGTGGGTACATCATGTTCTTGAATGTGAAGTAGACTGTGCGGACTTGGGTTCCAATTACAGAAAATTTGGGTAGCTTAGTTGGCAACCAAGGAAGCTACACCAGTGGCAACTCCTTATGACCGCTTCAGGAGAGAGAGCTGTGCCTCGTGTCTTCTATCTCATGTGGTAGGGGCTTAGTTTCACTTTTGAGCATAAGAATTTTACCCCAGGATGATCATGGTTGAAGGGCAAATGAGCAGTTATAGAAGGCCTTGTGTGATGGTTCCTAACTTCTTCACCAAAACGCTTTCCATTATTTCCCCTCTAAATTTGGAATATTTTTTCCTAATTAAAAAATACATTTACTAGTTAAAATTTGTTGTATGTCAGTGTATAAATTAGATGGCTTTTAAGAAAGGAAAATTAAGAAAATAAGATAATCTTTAGAGTTAAACTACATAAACAAAAAAATTGCAGAGAAGAAAAGAGACAAAAATTACTTTGAAGAAATGCAATGGCCAGATCTGAGCAAATTATGGGAGTATATGGTGACAGTGAAATCGGAAGTAAATGAAGGTGTATTAGTTATTCTGGGAAGATTTTCATAAGAGAGCATCTGGGATGAATATTGGCAGGGTCCATCCAGCTACTACTGTCCTGGGACGAGACGGTCTCACATTTGTACTTACGGTTTCATTGGCAGTTCAGTTCAATTCAGTCTCTCAGTCATGTCCAACTCTTCGCGACCGCATAGACTGCAGCATGCCAGGCCTCCCTGTCCATCACCAACTTCCGGAGCTTATTCAAATTCATGTCCATGGAGTCAGTGATGCCATCCAACCATCTCATCCTTTGTTGTCCCCCTCTCCTCCTGCCTTCAGTCTTTCCCAGCATCAGGGTCTTTTCCAATGAGTCAGTTCTTTGCATCAGGTGGCCAGAGTATTGGAGTTTCAGCTTCAACATCAGTCCTTCCAATGAATATTCAGGGCTGATCTCCTTTAGGATGAACTGGTTGGATCTCCTTGCAGTCCAGGGACTCTCAGAGTCTCCTCTAACACCACAGTTCAAAAGCATCAATTCTTTGGTGCTCAGCTTTCTTCATAGTCCAACTCTCACATCCATACATGACTACTGGAAAAACCATAACTTTGACTAAACAGACCTTTGTTGACAAAGTAATGTCTCTGCTTTCTAATATGCTGTCTAAGTTGGTCATAACTTTTCTTCCAAGGAGCAAGCATCTCTTAATTTCATGGCTACAGTCACCATCTGCTGTGATTTTGGAGCCCCCAAAAATAAAGTCAGCCACTTTTTCCACTCTTTCCCCATCTATTTGCCATGAAGTGATGGGACCGGATGCCATGATCTTAGTTTTCTGAATGTTGAGTTTTAAGCTAACTTTTTCACTCTCCTCTTTCACTTTCATCAAGAGGCTCTTTAGTTCTTCTATGCTTTCTGCCATAAGTGTGGTGTCATCTGTATATCTGAGGTTATTGATATTTCTCCCGGCAATCTTGGTTCCAACCTGTGCTTCATTAAGTCCAGCATTTCTCATGATGTACTCTGCATATAAGTTAAATAAGCAGGGTGATAATATACAGCCTTGATGTACTCCTTTCCCAATTTGGAACCAGTCTGTTGTTCCATGTCCAGTTCTTTTTTTTTTTTTTTTAAATGAAAAACAGTATTTTATTGTGAGTTCCTGAACATTCAGCCAGGTATGTATCAGAATTTTTCTTTCTTTTTTTTTTTTTGAAAAATAAAAAAATTCCTTTATTTCTCATGTGTTCCCCATCCTGAACCCTCCTCCCTCCTCCCTCCCCATACCATCCCTCTGGGTCGTCCCAGTGCACCAGCCCCAAGCATCCAGCATCGTGCATTGAACCTGGACTGGCATCTCGTTTCATACATGACATTTCACATGTTTCAATGCCATTTTCCCAAATCTTCCCACCCTCTCCCTCTCCCACAGAGTCCATAAGCCTGTTCTATACATCAGTGTCTCTTTTGCTGTCTCGTATACAGGGTTATCGTTACCATCTTTCTAAATTCCATATATATGCGTTAGTATACTGTATTGGTGTTTTTCCTTCTGGCTTACTTCACTCTGTATAATAGGCTCCAGTTTCATCCACCTCATTAGAACTGATTCAAATGTATTCTTTTTAATGGCTGAGTAATACTCCATTGTGTATATGTACCACAGCTTTCTTATCCATTCATCTGCAGATGGACATCTAGGTTGCTTCCATGTCCTGGCTATTATAAACAGTGCTGCGATGAACACTGGGGTACACGTGTCTCTTTCCCTTCTGGTTTCCTCAGTGTGTATGCCCAGCAGTGGGATTGCTGGGTCACATGGCAGTTCTATTTCCAGTTTTTTAAGGAATCTCCACACTGTTCTCCATAGTGGCTGTACTAGTTTGCATTCCCACCAACAGTGTAAGAGGGTTCCCTTTTCTCCACACCCTCTCCAGCATTTATTATTTGTAGACTTTTGGATCGCAGCCATTCTGACTGGTGTGAAATGGTATCTCATAGTGGTTTTGATTTGCATTTCTCTGATAATGAGTGATGTTGAGCATCTTTTCATGTGTTTGTTAGCCATCTGTGTGTCTTCTTTGGAGAAATGTCTATTTAGATCTTTGGCCCATTTTTTGATTGGGTCATTTATTTTTCTGGAGTTGAGCTGTAGGAGTTGCTTGTATATTTTTGAGATTAGTTGTTTGTTGGTTGCTTCATTTGCTATTATTTTCTCCCATTCTGAAGGCTGTCTTTTCACCTTGCTAATAGTTTCCTTTGATGTGCAGAAGCTTTTAAGTTTAATTAGGTCCCATTTGTTTATTTTTGCTTTTATTTCCAATATTCTGGGAGGTGGGTCATAGAGGATCCTGCTGTGATGTATGTCAGAGAGTGTTTTGCCTATGTTCTCCTCTAGGAGTTTTATAGTTTCTGGTCTTACGTTGAGATCTTTAATCCATTTTGAGTTTATTTTTGTATATGGTGTTAGAAAGTGTTCTAGTTTCATTCTTTTACAGGTGGTTGACCAGATTTCCCAGCACCACTTGTTAAAGAGATTGTCTTTAATCCATTGTATATTCTTGCCTCCTTTGTCAAAGATAAGGTGTCCATATGTGCGTGGATTTATCTCTGGGCTTTCTATTTTGTTCCATTGATCTATATTTCTGTCTTTGTGCCAGTACCATACTGTCTTGATAACTGTGGCTTTGTAGTAGAGCCTGAAGTCAGGTAGGTTGATTCCTCCAGTTCCATTTTTCTTTCTCAAGATCGCTTTGGCTATTCGAGGTTTTTTGTATTTCCATACAAATTGTGAAATTATTTGTTCTAGCTCTGTGAAGAATACTGTTGGTAGCTTGATAGGGATTGCATTGAATCTATAAATTGCTTTGGGTAGTATACTCATTTTCACTATATTGATTCTTCCAATCCATGAACATGGTATATTTCTCCATCTATTAGTGTCCACTTTGATTTCTTTCACCAGTGTTTTATAGTTTTCTATATATAGGTCTTTAGTTTCTTTAGGTAGATATATTCCTAAGTATTTTATTCTTTTTGTTGCAATGGTGAATGGAATTGTTTCCTTAATTTCTCTTTCTGTTTTCTCATTATTAGTGTATAGGAATGCAAGGGATTTCTGTGTGTTGATTTTATATCCTGCAACTTTACTATAATCATTGATTAGTTCTAGTAATTTTCTGGTGGAGTCTTTAGGGTTTTCTATGTAGAGGATCATGTCATCTGCAAATAGTGAGAGTTTTACTTCTTCTTTTCCAATTTGGATTCCTTTTATTTCTTTTTCTGCTCTGATTGCTGTGGCCAAAACTTCCAAAACTATGTTGAATCGTAATGGTGAAAGTGGGCACCCTTGTCTTGTTTCTGACTTTAGAGGAAATGCTTTCAATTTTTCACCATTGAGGATAATGTTTGCTGTGGGTTTGTCATATATAGCTTTTATTATGTTGAGGTATGTTCCGTCTATTCCTGCTTTCTGGAGAGTTTTTATCATAAATGGGTGTTGAATTTTGTCAAAGGCTTTCTCTGCATCTATTGAGATAATCATATGGTTTTTGTTTTTCAATTTGTTAATGTGGTGTATTACATTGATTGATTTGCGGATATTGAAGAATCCTTGCATCCCTGGGATAAAGCCCACTTGGTCATGGTGTATGATCTTTTTAATGTGTTGTTGGATTCTGATTGCTAGAATTTTGTTTAGGATTTTTGCATCTATATTCATCAGTGATATTGGCCTGTAGTTTTCTTTTTTTGTGGGATCTTTGTCAGGTTTTGGTATTAGGGTGATGGTGGCCTCTTAGAATGAGTTTGGAAGTTTACCTTCCTCTGCAATTTTCTGGAAGAGTTTGAGCAGGATAGGTGTTAGCTCTTCTCTAAATTTTTGGTAGAATTCAGCTGTGAAGCCGTCTGGACCTGGGCTTTTGTTTGCTGGAAGATTTTTGATTACAGTTTCAATTTCCGTGCTTGTGATGGGTCTGTTAAGGTTTTCTATTTCTTCCTGGTCGAGTTTTGGAAAGTTGTACTTTTCTAAGAATTTGTCCATTTCTTCCTCGTTGTCCATTTTATTGGCATATAATTGTTGATAATAGTCTCTTATGATCCTTTGTATTTCTGTGTTGTCTGTTGTGATCTCTCCATTTTCGTTTCTAATTTTATTGATTTGATTTTTCTCCCTTTGTTTCTTGATGAGTCTGGCTAATGGTTTATCAATTTTATTTATCCTTTCAAAGAACCAGCTTTTGGCTTTGTTGATTTTTGCTATGGTCTCTTTTGTTTCTTTTGCATTTATTTCTGCTCTAATTTTTAAGATTTCTTTCCTTCTACTAACCCTGGGGTTCTTCATTTCTTCCTTTTCTAGTTGCTTTAGGTGTAGAGTTAGGTTATTTATTTGACTTTTTTCTTGTTTCTTGAGGTGTGCCTGTATTGCTATGAACTTTCCCCTTAGGACTGCTTTTACTGTGTCCCACAGGTTTTGGGTTGTTGTGTTTTCATTTTCATTCGTTTCTATGCAAATTTTGATTTCTTTTTTGATTTCTTCTGTGATTTGTCGGTTATTCAGCAGGGTGTTGTTCATCCTCCATATGTTGGAATTTTTAATAGTTTTTCTCCTGTAATTGAGATCTAATCTTACTGCATTGTGGTCAGAAAAGATGCTTGGAATGATTTCTATTTTTTTGAATTTACCAAGGCTAGCTTTATGGCCCAGGATGTGATCTATCCTGGAGAAGGTTCCATGTGCGCTTGAGAAAAAGGTGAAATTCATTGTTTTGGGATGAAATGTCCTATAGATATCAATTAGGTCTAACTGGTCTATTGTATCGTTTAAAGTTTGTGTTTCCTTATTAATTTTCTGTTTAGTTGATCTATCCATAGGTGTGAGTGGGGTATTAAAGTCTCCCACTGTTATTGTGTTATTGTTAATTTCTCCTTTCATACTTGTTAGCATTTGTCTTACATACTGTGGTGCTCCCGTGTTGGGTGCATATATATTTATAATTGTTATATCTTCTTCTTGGATTGATCCTTTGATCATTATGTAGTGACCTTCTTTGTCTCTTTTCACAGCCTTTGTTTTAAAGTCTATTTTATCTGATATGAGTATTGCTACTCCTGCTTTCTTTTGGTCCCTATTTGCATGGAAAATCTTTTTCCAGCCCTTCACTTTCAGTCTGTATGTGTCCCCAGTTTTGAGGTGGGTCTCCTGTAGACAACATATGTAGGGGTCTTGTTTTTGTATCCATTCAGCCAGTCTTTGTCTTTTGGTTGGGGCATTCAACCCATTTACGTTTAAGGTAATTACTGATAAGTATGATCCCGTTGCCATTTACTTTATTGTTTGGGGTTCGAATTTATACACCATTTTTGTGTTTCCTGTCTAGAGAATATCCTTTAGTATTTGTTGGAGAGCTGGTTTGGTGGTGCAGAATTCTCTCAGCTTTTGCTTGTCTGAGAAGCTTTTGATTTCTCCTTCATACTTGAATGAAATCCTTGCTCGGTACAATAATCTGGGCTGTAGGTTATTTTCTTTCATCATTTTAAGTATGTCTTGCCATTCCCTCCTGGCTTGAAGAGTTTCTATTGAAAGATCAGCTGTTATCCTTATGGGAATTCCCTTGTGTGTTATTTGTTGTTTTTCCCTTGCTGCTTCTAATATTTGTTCTTTGTGTTTGACCTTTGTTAATTTGATTAATATGTGTCTTGGGGTGTTTCGCCTTGGGTTTATCCTGTTTGGGATTCTCTGGGTTTCTTGGACTTGGGTGATTATTTCCTTCCCCAGTTTAAGGAAGTTTTCCACTATTATCTCCTCAAGTATTTTCTCATGGTCTTTCTTTTTGTCTTCTTCTTCTGGAACCCCTATGATTCGAATGTTGTAGCGTTTAATATTGTCCTGGAGGTCTCTGAGATTGTCCTCATTTCTTTTAATTCGTTTTTCTTTTACTCTCTCTGATTCATTTATTTCTACCATTCTATCTTCTAATTCACCAATCCTATCTTCTGCCTCTGTTATTCTACTATTTGTTGCCTCCAGAGTGTTTTTAATTTCATTTATTGCATTATTCACTATATATTGACTCTTTTTTATTTCTTCTAGGTCCTTGTTAAACCTTTCTTGCATCTTCTCAATCCTTGTCTCCAAGCTATTTATCTGTGATTCCATTTTAATTTCAAGATTTTGGATCAATTTCACTATCGTTATTCGGAATTCTTTATCAGGTAGATTCCCTATCTCTTCCTCTTTTGTTTGGTTTGGTGGGCATTTATCCTGTTCCTTTATCTGCTGGCTATTCCTCTGTCTCTTCATCTTGTTTAAATTGCTGAGTTTGGGGTGTCCTTTCTGTATTCTGGCAGTTTGTGGAGTTCTCTTTGTTGTGGCTTTTCCTTGCTGTGTGTGGGTTTGTACAGGTGGCTTGTCAAGGTTTCCTGGTTAGGGAAGCTTGTGTCGGTGTTCTGATGGGTGGAGCTGTATTTCTTCTCTTTGTTCAGTCGCGCTCCTTTCGAAGAGTTGGATTGCTTTTCTGGGTGCCTGATGTCCTCTGCTGGCGTTCAGAAGTTGTTTTGTGGAATTTACTCGACGTTTAAATGCTCTTTTGATGAATTTGTGGGGGAGAAAGTGTTCTCCCCGTCCTACTCCTCCGCCATCTTGGCTCCTCCCAGTCCATGTCCAGTTCTAACTGTTGTTTCTTGACTTGCATACAGATTTCTCAGAAGGCAGGTCAGGTGCTCTGGTATTCCCATCTATTGAAGAATTTTCCACAGTTTGTTGTGATCCACACAGAGTCAAAGGCTTTGGTATAGTCAATAAAGCAGAAATAGATGTTTTTCTGTAACTCTCTTGCTTTTGGCAATTTGATCTCTGGTGTCTCTACCTTTTCTGCCTTTAAGTCCAGCTTGAACATCTGGAAGTTCACGGTTCATGGTTCAGGTTGAAGCCTGGCTTGGAGAATTTTGAGCATTACTTTACTAGCATGTGAGATGAGTGCAATTGTGTGCTGGTTTCATCGGCAGGGCTATGTTTATTGAGGGGAAAGGTACTAACACCAGGTCTCATTGAACTTTTAAGTTACTCCCTGCCTCTGGCAGGATTCCAGTCTCAGTAAACAAGATGCTAATAATATTTTGGTTCCCTACGTAGTTCACCCCGTAAGGGTGAAAAATGTTCTGGTCATGCTTAGAGGATTATCCTAGCCCATGTGACTGTGATAATTCTCAGCACAAATTAATACATTATCTTAGTTTGTTCATCAACTTCTGTGAATTTGGTTAAAATGAGGGATGATCTTGAATGGGCTGACAAATGGGTTTTTGGAGCCAGCAAGGCCAAGAACCAAGGAACCTCCCCAAAGAACGTGGACTTTAGACTCTTGGCAGGTGGGGGAAGGGTGGGCGGGCCAGAAAGTGTGTCCAACTCATGTCTATCCCCAGCTTGTATCACAGGGCCTTGCATCCAGTTGAAACTCAGTGTTGATTTATCTGGACTAGATGCTCCTTCATGTTAAAGCCTATTTTATAATTGCAATCTCATTTTATAATTGCTCAAAAGTATAAAATCACCAATCAGAAAGTTTTTAAAACTTAAAAAAATTAACCCTGGTAATAAACATTCTGAAGAAAATATATAAAATAGACATAAGTGAAAAGAAAAAACTAACCACCCATATTCAATTAATTAGAGAAAACCACTGTTAACATTTAGTATATACCCTTTCAGTCATTTTTTATGCATAAAGTACATGTATGTTTAAATATCTATATTCTTACAAAAATAGTATCTTATCATAATGCAGTTTTGTAGGTTGGCCTTTTTAAAAAAAATTAAACTACATGTGAAAAAAAATCTTCCTGTCAATAAATAATCTATGGAATAATTTTTAGTGACTGCATAGTATATTTCTTACTGTATGGACGTACCATAACTTGAGCATTCCCCTATTGTTTCTCATTTAAGTTGTGCCCATTACTTTGTTATTATAAACAGTACTCTAAAGACCACACAGTTTCTTTTGAATGAATTCTTGGAAGTGATATTAATAAGTTAAAGTGTATACATGTTTTAAAGCTTTTGACAGAGTTTGACAGACAAATTGTCCTCTGGAAAAACTGCTTTAAAATTATTCATCCACTAGCAGTGTATGAGAGGGCCCATTTTCCTACCTTAGGCTTTATACAACTTAGTATCATTGACAGCTTTGGAGCGAAAGGCCACTACAGCCCAAGTATCCTTAACAACTAATTGGAACCCCAGATGCAGCCTTTCCAGTCGACCTCACCATGCCTGTCAATCCCAGTGCTTGTCCCTCCAAATCTAGACTCTTAACACCCCTCTCTGTCTCACACTCCCTCCCTTCTTTCTTTCTTCTCTCTTTCCTTCCTTCCTGGTCTTGAAGTTCCTTCAGGGAAGCTGTGAATGGACTCTGAGTATGAGTCCATTCAGACAGTCCAGACAGAATACAGGATGCCCAGTTAAATTCAGATGTTAGATAAACAACAAATATTGCCTGAGCCAGTAGTACAGTTTTTATACTAAAAATTATTTATCGTATATTGGTATCTGTAGTTCATATTGAACTGGGCACCCTGTATTTTTATTTGCTAAATCTGGCAAACGTATCTGCATGTTCTTTAATATCATCTGCCCTAAATATAGTAAAATTCCTCAAAACATCTGATATTTGGGTGCTTTTCTCTATCTCAATTAAAGGACACAGATTGTTCTTTATTTTACATTTCTTTAGTCATTTTGGTGGGGGAGAGAAAACCAGAAGGAGAGGAATTAGCTATGTCTTCTCAAACCACCATCTTTTTCCCAGAAGTATAAAAGTTTTATGAAAAGCAAACCAGTGTATTTGAAGGCTATAAAGCAGAACATTCATGATTTATCATTTGGATAAAATAAGTTGCAAAGCACATGTTATGATCTTATTTCAGTTTAAAATATACTACTTTCATTTTAAATTTTATTGAAGTATAGTTGATTTACAGTGCTGTGTTATCTCTAGTATGCTACAAAATGACTCAGTTATGCATATATACATATTATTTTCCACTATGGTTTATCACAGGATATTGAATATAGTTCCATGTGCTATATAGTAGGACTTTGTTGTTTATTCTTCCTATATATAATAGTTTGCATCTGCTAATCGTAAATTCCTAATCCTTCCCTCTGCACCCCTCTTCCCGCTTGGCAACCACAAGTCTGTTTTCTGTCTGTGAGTCTATTTCTGTTTCATAGATATGTTCATTTGTGTTGTATTTTAGATACCACTTATAAGTGATATATGGTATTGAGTTAGTCAATAAGTTTGTTCAGGTTTTTCCACAAGGTGTAATGTAGTATTTGTCTTTCTCTTCTGACTTATTAGCACTTAGCTTAGTGTGATAATCTCTAGGTCCATCCATGTGGCTATAAATGGTATTATTTCATTTTTTTAATGGCTAATATTCCCCTGTATGTATGTGTGTGTTTGTGTGTATATTTACACACACATATCACATATGTATATATATACATATATATATGTGTATAGGCTTCCCAAGTGGTGCAGTGGTCAAGAATCCACCTGCCAATGCAAGAGATGCAAGAGATACAGATTCAATCCCTGCATCAGGAAGATCCTCTGGAATAGCAAATGGCAACCTGCTCCAGTATTCTCGCCTGAAAAATTCCAAGGACAGAGGAGCCTCGGGGGCTACAGTCTATGGGGTTGTAAAAAGTTGAACACGACTGAGAAATTGAGCACACATGCACACGCTTACACACACGCATACACATTCAAAAAACTAAGATCATGGCATCTGGTCCCACCACTTCATGGCAAGTAGATGGAGAAAAAATGGAAACAGTGACAGACTTTATTTTCTTAGGCTCCAAAATAACTGCAGATGGTGATTGTAGCCATGAAATTAAAAGATGTTTGCTCCTTGGAAGAAAATCTATGACAAACCTAGACAGCATATTAAAAAGCAGAGACATCACTATACCAACAAAGGTCCACATGGTCAAAGCTATGGTTTTTCCGTTGGTCATGTATGGATGTGAGAGTTGAATCAGAAAGACGGTTGAGCACCAAAGAATTGATGCTTTTGAACTACGGTGCTGGAGAAGACTCTTGAGAGTCTCTCTTAGACTGCAAGGAAATCAAACCAGTCAACTCTAAAGGAAATCAACCCTGAATATTCTTTGGAAGAACTGATGCTGAAGCTCCAAAATTTTGGCCACCTGATATGAAGAGCCTACTCACTGGAAAAGACCATGATGCTGGGAAAGATTGAAGACAGGAGGAGAAGGGGACAACAGAGGATGAGATGGTTGGATGGCATCATCGACTCAATGGACATGAGTTTGAGCAAACTCTGGGAGATAGTGAAGGACAGGGACGCCTGGCATGCTGCAATTCAGGGGGTCGCAAGAAGTTGTACACACCTGAACGACTGAACAACAACAGCAGCAAATAGGCCCAGGCCTGCATAGCCTAGTTTTTACAAGAATCCTGCCGGATTAGTTTAGAGACTCTCAAGTCTCTTTAATACCTGATAACTCTCAATATCTGATCAAGTTCTTCACCCTTTACCTTTGATGTCTAAAGTCCTTGCCCAGCCTTCAGACAGAATCCTGCTAAGTCAGTTTACAAAGACCCCCTATTTTTGATGTCTCCTTTTAATAATTTTACATCCACTGAGTTTTCTATCCACTGATCTCCCCTTTCTGCTCCTTGGCTGTTAATCCCCATTTGTTACTATATTCAGAGTTGAGCCTGATCTCTCTCCCCATTGGGATAATCTTGACATCTGCTGCAATAGTCTTGAATAAAGTCTTCCTTACCATTTTAAAAAAGTGTCAGAATAACTTGTTCTTCTTTTTCCAGCTTTATTGAAATACAAGTGACATTTTCCACTGTGCAGGTTTAAGGTGTACAACATAGTGATTTGATTCACAAATATATTGTGAAATGATTACCACAATAAGGTTAATCTCACACAGTACCTTTTTGGGGAGTGGGGGAACGAGTACTGAGAACTTCTGAGATGTATTCCCTTAGCAACTTTGAAGTATACAGTACAGTATTGTTAGAATAATTTCTTCTTTAACAATCCCGGCAAATCTGGCCTAGGCTGCCTCAGAGCACCACTTTTTAAGATGCAAAGATTTGAATGGCAGCCATAAAGAAAGGACATTCTGCATGTAAGCAAGGGCTTTTAGCCTTTTAGATACTTTCATTCTTTGCTCCATCCTTAGCAATAAAGTCCCCAAACGTCCTTGGCCTGTATCAGATTTCCTCCCCTAGGGTATGAAGCTTGTGTGTGGAAATCCTTGGGCTCCCCCTAGTGGATGAAGTGTGCATCCACCACTGACTGGCAAATTTGTGTGTATGTGTGTCTGTGTGTGTGTGTGTGTGTGTGTGGTGGGGGTGGTGGGGATGGGTTTATTGTTACTGCTATTGTTTTACTGTTAAAGTCAGGAAGACTAGAATGTTGCTTTCCCTCTCCAAGGAGCTTAACCAAGTATCAAAAGTGTTCAGTCTCTACCTACCTGTTGCTGATTCTTCAGTCCTTGCTAGCTCACTGCTTAGGACTCGTGAAATGGGTAGTTCAGTCCTTTTACAAGTGTTCCATTGATGTTCTACTCAGGAAGCCAGAGAGCTATTTCAGGACGTATCAAGTGCAACTCAAGTGTGTTTCCAAGTATGGACCATCTGCATAAGAATATCCTAGAGTTCTTTATTTATTTATTTTTTTTAATGAAGATTTCTGAGTCCTGCTTTAAGCCTTCTGAATCAGAATTTCTGGGGTAGGGGTGGGGGCATGAGGAAGGTGAGGCAATTCTAATGCACACTGAGGTTTGAAAACCAGTGCTATACACTACATAAGGAGGCATTCCCCTATTCTGTGTCTCATTTAAAATTATGCTGTATGATGCCATAATCAGACTCAGAGTTGCATACACAATGAGCACAATAATATCGTATGCCAGTTTTTTCACCCTGAAAACAGAACACAGCCAATGCCTTTCTGTTATTCAAGCTCTTGAATATAAATTCTCAAATATGTAGAAAATGGTTAACTTTTCACTCTTAAAATTTTATTCTCTTCAGTCTAGACAAAAAAGTCTTATTCATACCTTCAGCAACTCCAAAGTTGGGTTAATTTAGCCCAAGTCTTTCAAGTGTTCTATCTTTGCAAAGTTCCAGGGAGCTATCAGGCATAGGCCTTCTCTCCAAATTTAGGAAGCCTCACTGTGCATAAATACAATTGCCTAAAATCTAGCCATAGTTTCTCTTTGGAAGGATAGTTAAAATGTAGGTTCATAAGCTTTACTCTGTTTTGGTAGATCTTGGTTGGAACCAAGAATCTGCATTTTTATCAAGCATCCTAAGGTAACTCTGATACTGGTGATTCTCAGACTGTACTTTAAGAACCTACCTTGTATGCCGGAGTTTCCCAAACAAGTATGGTATTGCCAGAGTATTTTACAACCAACTCCCATGTGAATCTTGTAAACTAGAGTTCTAAGCAAATATTTCATTATTAATCTGGAGAGAGGCAGTAGACTTGGGACAATAAATAATGGCATGTCCTCTGCTTAGTCACTCAGTCGTGTCCAACTCTTTGAGACCCCATGCAGTGTAGCCTGCCAGGCTCTTCTGTCCATGGGGATTCTCCAGGCAAGAATACTGGAGTGGGTTGCCATGCCCTCCTCCAGAGGATCTTCCCAACCCAGCAATTGAACCCAGGTCTCCCGCATTGCATGCAGATTCTTTATAGTCTGAGCCACCAGGGGAGTTCTAAGAAAATATTTAATTATTAATCTGGAGAAAGGCAGTAGACTTGGGATAATAAATAATGCATACTGAAGTGAAGTCGCTCAGCCGTGTCCGACTCTTTGCGGCCCCATGGACTGTAGCCCACCAAGCTCCTCTGTCCATGGGATTTTCCAGGCAAGAATACTGGAGTGGGTTGCCATTTCCTTCTCCAGGGGATCTTCCCAACCCAGGGATCAAACCTGGGTCTCTTGCACTGCAGGCAGATGTTTTACCCTCTAAGCCACCAGGGAAGAAATAATGCATAGAGACCTTAATTTCACCCTTTTTTCTGTTTCCTATAGTGCCGGGGACCAGCCCCGGCTGATCCAGGGTATTCGAAGCGGGGACGGCGTCGGCGACCTATTTATTTTAATATTTTATCAAAGATATAAAGAGTAGTAGGATGAGGATAGCTCAGTAGGAAAATTCAGTGGAGAAAAGAGGCTGAGTAGCTTGGTTTACGCGGGAGACCAATAAAACTTCAAGACAAGAAGTTTGCACCACTTACGTAGGCCGCAGGCATCCTTCTGTTCTCCCGAAGGAGAGGAAACACTGAGGCCTCCCCAGTTGGATCTTAGAAGCCCAGGCATAATTAGCAAGCATGGCGGTTCCGCGCTCCAGATGGAGACTCAGCCAGAATTTGGGAGAGAGAGCGACATGGGGAGACCAAGTTTCGGTGAACAAGGCCCGCACTTTATTTTCCAAAGTAGTTTTTATACCTTAAGTTGTGCATAGAGGATAATGGGGGAAGGGGTGGAGTCATGCAAGGACAGCAGTTCCTGGTCCTAATCGAAGCCAGGCTTTCAAACTTATCATATGCAAAAGTTCAGATGAATTACATCATCTTTTGGCCAGGAGGCCTGTTAACATTTTAAGAAACTTATCTTTCTCTAAAGGTGATTTATTCCAAAGTCAGGCACCAGCCTCCAAAAAAGCATTGGACAAAGCTGCATTCCTATAGGGCAAAGGTGAGGTGGGCTCAATCAAGAAAAGAATTAACTCAAGGGTCCAAGGTTACAAACATTGAGGCTACTACTTACATTTCTATACACCCATTATATCAATCAATACACTGCCAAGGACACAGTAGGTAAGGAGTATGGAGACTTAGCAGCAAACATTGGCCCAATAAGTGAAAAACCCTTCACCAATACAATTTCTAATCAATCTTTTAACTACTCAAAGGAATCTGTGTTTAGACAGCTTAGAACATCTCCTGCCTCTCACAGTTGGGAGGCTCTGAACAATCACATGTGGCCAGAAAAACCTATTCAGGCAGGCTAGAGGATTTCCAAAGGAGTTTGTAGGTTAAACACTGTCAGACCCAGGAATTATTAACTGGAGCTGTAAGCTAACTCTTTTTTCAGAGAGAGGTAGTGGGGGACAGCCCCCCGTAAAGTCAGAGGTGTAGGTGAAAGCACAAAGCATAAAGTAGGCAGACTCTGGTTTTGGGGGTAGATGCTCGAGAATTTCCAGGGAGACTCCTGAGGCTTGATCCCGCCTTTGCATATGCCAAGCCTCCTTCATGACCTTTGCCACAGGCGGAGCTCGCTCCCCGCACTATAGGTTAAGGTAAGGAGGCTTGGAGCTCTAGTTCTTTGTTCTCCTAACAAACATGTTTTCTGCCGTACTTTACTAACTCTACAGTGTGCGTGTGTGAATAAATGACACGCCCTGCACAAAGCAAGTGAGGAGCCCTGCTCTGTGTTTTGCGGTGACCTCATATGGTTTATGGCAGAAACCCTGTCAGGGGTTTATACCAACCTGCCAATAGACTTCCCTTATGGCTCAGATGGTAAAGCATCTGCCTACAATGCGGGAGACCCAGGTTCAATCTCTGGGTCAGGAAGATCTCCTAGAGAAGGAAATGGCATCCCACTCCAGTATTCTTGCCTGGATAATCCTATGGACGGAGGAACCTGATAGGCTACAGTCCATGGGGTCGCAAAGAGTCAGACATGACTGAGTGACTTCACTTTCTTACTTTCTTTCATAGGTTTTTACTTTCATCATGGTAAAATATATATAACATGCTTACCGTTTTAACCATTTTCTAAGTACAGTTCAGTGGCATTAATTACATTCTCAGGGTTGTGCAGTCACCCCCACAATCTATTTTCAAAATTTTCTCATTACCTCAGTCAGAAACTCTGTACCCATTAAGCAGTAACTCCTTATCCTCCCCATTCTCCCTATGTTCAGTTACGTTACTCAGTCATGTCCAACTTTTTGCAACCCCATGGACTGCAGCATGCCAGGCTTTCCTGTCCATCACCAACTCCCAGAGCTTACTCAAACTCATGTCCATAGAGTTGGTGATGCAATACAACCATTTCATCCTCTGTCGTCCCCTTTTCCTCCTGCCTTCAGTCTTTCCCAGCATCAGTATCTTTTCCAGTGAGTCAGTTCTTCATATCAGGTGGCCAAAGTATTGGACTTTCAGCTGTAGAATCAGTCCTTCCAATGAATATTCAGGACTGATTTCCTTTAGGATGGACTGGTTGGATCTCCTTGCAGTCCAAGGGACTCTCAAGTTTTCTCCAACACCACAGTTCAAAAGCGTCAATTCTTCTGCACTCAGCTTTCTTTATAGTCCAATTCTTACATCCATATGTGACCACTGGAAAAACCATAGCCTTGACTGGATGGACATTTGTTGACCAATGTCTCTGCTTTTTAATATACTGTCTAGGTTGGTCATAACTTTTTTTCCAAGGAGCAAGTGTCTTTTAATTTCATGGCTGCAGTCACCATCTGCAATGATTTTGGAGCCCCCCAAAATAAAGTCTGTACCTGTTTCCATTGTTTCCCCATCTATTTGCCATGCTGTGTGGATCACAATAAACTGTGGAAAATTCTTAAAGAGATGGGAATACCAGACCACCTGACCTGCCTTCTGAAAAATATGTAGGTAGATCAAGAAGCAACAGTTAGAACTGGACATGGAATAACAGACTGGTTCCAAGTCAGGAAAGGAGTTCATCAAGGCTGTGTATTGTTACCCTGCTTATTTAACTTATATGCAGAGTACATCATGAGAAACGCTGGGCTGGATGACGCACAAGCTGGAATCAAGATTGCTGGAAGAAATATCAATAACCTCAGATATGCAGGTGACACCACCCTTATGGCAGAAAGCAAAGAACTAAAGAGCCTCTTGATGAAAGTGAAAGAGGAGGGTGAAAAAGTTGGCTTAAAACTCAGCATTCAGGAAACTAACATCATGGCATCTGGTCCCATTCCTCCTGCTGCTGCTGAGTCACTTCAGTCGTGTCCGACTCTGTGCAACCCCGTAGACGGCAGCCCATCAGGCTCCCCCGTCCCTGGGATTCTCCAGTCAAGAACACTGGAGTGGGTTGCCATTTCCTTCTCCAATGCATGAAAGTGAAAAGTGAAAGTCAAGTTGCTCAGTTGTGTCCGACTCTCAGCGACCCCATGGACTGCAGCCTACCAGGCTCCTCCATCCATGGGATTTTCCAGGCAAGAGTACTGGAGTGGGGTGCCATCACCTTCTCTGCCCATTCCTCATCCTATACCTGGAAATTTTTAGTTTACTTTCTGTCTCTATGAATTTGCTTATTCTAGATATTTCATACAAGTGGAATCATTCAGTGTTTTTCCTTTTGTGTCTGACTTATTTTACTTAGCATAGTGTTTTCAAGGTTCTTTCATGCTGTAGCATGTATCAGAACTTCATTCCTTTTCATGACTAAGGAATACCCACTGTGTTTATATCACAGTTCATTTATCCTTTCATTTATTGAGGGATATTTAGGTTGTTTCCATCTCGTAGCTATTGTGAATAGTACTGTAATGAACATTGGCATGCTAGTATCTGCTTGAGTCCCTGTTTTCAATACTTTTTTGAGTATATGACTAAAAATAGAACTATACAGTCTTGAGGTAGTTCTAGTTTAACTTTTTGTTAGACTGTTTTTACAAGGACTGCACCATTTTACACTCCCTCATCCTGGCCAATGCTGGTCGTTTTCTCTTTTTTGTTAGTTACCATCCTAATGGATGTGAGGTGGTATCTCAGTAGATTTCACTTGCATTTTCCTAGTGATTATTGATATTGAGCATCTTTTCATGTCATTGACCATTTGTATATCTTCTTGGAGAAATGTCTAATCAAGGCCTTTTCCCATTTTTGAATTGGAGTTTTGTTGTTGAGTTATGGGAGTTCTCTGTATATTCTGGATATTAATCCTTTATCAGATGTAGTTTTGTAAAATTCCCCTCATTCTGTGAGTTGCCTTTTTTGTTAAATACAGTTGCACTGAATGGCATATGGGATCTTAGTTCCCTTACCAGGGATTGAACCCACACCCCTTGCAGTGGAAGTGCAGAGTCTTAACCACTGGACTGGCAGGGAAGTCCAACTGTGGGTTACCTTTTAACTGTGTTGATACTGTCTTTTGATACACAACATTTAAAAATTTTCATAATGTCTAGTTTGCCTATTTTTTTATTTTGTTGCCATTGGTGGTGTCATAGCCAATAAATCATTGCCAAATTCACTATTGTAAAGCTTCTGGCTGTTTCCTTTTAAGGGTTTATAGTTCGGAGTCTTACACCAAACTTACATTCAAAATGAATGTCTTTCATTCATTTTGAGTTAGTTTTTATATATGGGATTAGGTAAAGTTTCAACTTTATTCTTTTGCATGTAGGAATCCAGTTTTCTCAGCACAATTTATTGAAAAGACTGTATTTTCCCCATTGAATTGTCTTGGCACCCTTGTCAAAAATTACTTGATCATATAAGTGAGGATTTTTTTCCTAGGTTTTATTCAATTCCATTGGTCTCTATGTTTATCTTTCTGGAAAAGGTCAGTTTTCATTCCAATCCCAAAGAAAGGCAATGCCAAAGAATGCTCAAACTACCACACAATTGCACTCATCTCACATGCTAGTAAAGTAATGCTCAAAATTCTCCAAGCCAGGCTTCAGCAATACGTGCACCGTGAACTTCCTGATGTTCAAGCTGGTTTTAGAAAAGGCAGAGGAACCAGACATCAAATTGCCAACATCCGCTGGATCATGGAGAAAGCAAGAGAGTTCCAGAAAGACATCTATTTCTGTTTTATTGACTATGCCAAAGCCTTTGACTGTGTGGATCACAATAAACTGTAGAAAATTCTGAAAGAGATGGGAATACCAGACCACCTGATCTGCCTCTTGAGAAGTTTGTATGCAGGCCAGGAAGCAACAGTTAGAAGTGGACATGGAACAACAGACTGGTTCCAAATAGGAAAAGGAGTTCGTCAAGGCTGTATATTGTCACCCTGCTTATTTAACTTATATGCAGAGTACATCATGAGAAATGCTGGACTGGAAGAAACACAAGCTGGAATGAAGATTGCCAGGAGAAATATCAATAACCTCAGATATGCAGATGACACCACCCTTCTGGCAGGAAGTGAAGAGGAACTCAAAAGTCTCTTGATGAAAGTGAAAGAGGAGAGTGAAAAAGTTGGCTTAAAGCTCAAAATTCAGAAAACAAAGATCATGGCATCCGATTCCATCGCTTCATGGGAAATAGATGGGGAAACAGTGGATACAGTGTCAGACTTTATTTTTCTGGGCTCCAAAATCACTGCAGATGGTGACTGCAGCCATGAAATTAAAAGACACTTACTCCTTGGAAGGAAAGTTATGACCAACCTAGATAGCATATTCAAAAGCAGAGACTTTACTTTGCCAACAAAGCTTCGTCCAGTCAAGGCTATGGTTTTTCCTGTGGTCATGTATGGATGTGAGAGTTGGACTGTGAAGAAGGCTGAGCGCTGAAGAATTGATGCTTTTGAATTGTGGTGTTGGAGAAGACTCTTGAGAGTCCCTTGGACTGCAAGGAGATCCAACCAGTCCATTCTGAAGGAGATCAGCCCTGGGATTTCTTTGGAAGGAATGATGCTAAAGCTGAAACTCCAGTACTTTGGCCACCTCATGCGAAGAGTTGACTCATTGGAAAAGACTCTGATGCTGGGAGGGATTGGGGGCAGGAGGAGAAGGGGATGACAGAGGATGAGATGGCTGGATGGCATCACTGACTCGATGGACATGAGTCTGGGTGAACTCCGGGAGTTGGTGATGGACAGGGAGGCCTGGCATGCTGCGATTCATGGGGTCGCAAAGAGTCGCAGAGAGTCGGACACGACTGAGCGACTGAACTGAACTGAACTGATGTTTGTCTTTGTGCGATATCACATGAGTTTGATTACTTAGAAAGATGGTAACAATAACCCTGTGTACGAGACAGCAAAAGAGACACTAATGTATAGAACAGGCTTATGGACTCTGTGGGAAAGGGACAGGGTGGGAAGATTTGGGAAAATGGCATTGAAACATGTATAATATCATGTATGAAACGAGTTGCCAGTCCAGGTTCGATGCACCATACTGGATGCTTGGGGCTGGTGCACTGGGACGACCCAAAGGGATGGTATGGGGAGGGAGGAGGGAGGAGGGTTCAGGATGGGGAACACATGTATACCTGTGGCAGATTCATTTCAATATTTGGCAAAACTAATACAATTTTGTAAAGTTTAAAAATAAAATAAAATTAAAAATAAATAAATAAATAAAATGAGTTTGATTTCTGTAGCTTTACAATATGTTTTGAAATCAGAAGTTTTGGCTCTTTCAGCTTTATTTTTCTTTCCTTTTTAAAGATTTTCTTGGCTTTGCAATGTCCTTTGAGGTTTCATATGAGTTTTAGGATGAATTTTTCTATTTTTTGTAAAGTGTCATTGGGATTTTGATAGGGATTGCACTGAATCTGTAGATTACTTTAGGTATTGACATTTTAGCAATATTAATTCTATCAATCCATGGACATAGGTTATTTCCATTTATTTATATCTTTAATTTCCTTTGGTAATGTTTTCTGGATTTCACTGTATTGTTAAAAGCCTTTCACCTCCTTGGTTAAGTTAGTTTCCAAGTATTTTATATTTTCTGATGCTGTTGTAAATGGGACAGCTTGTGTATTGTTTTCAGATTGTTCATTGTAGTATATAGAAATGCAAGTGATTTTTGTGTGTTGACACTATATCCTGCCACTTTGTTGAATTTGTTTGTTGTAACAGTTTCTTTGTGGAGTCTTTAGGGTTTCTACATATGAGATCATATCATCTCCAAAGAGATAATTTTACTTCTTCCTTTCTAATATGAGTGCCTTTTGTTTCTTCTTCTTGCCAAATTCGGACACGACTGAGTGACTTCACTTTTCACTTTCTTTCACTTGCCTAATTTATCTGGCTAGATCTTCCAGTACTGTGTTGAACAGAGGTGGCAAAAGCAGGTGTTTTTGTCTTTTTCCTGATCTTTGAGGGAAAGCTTTCAGACTTTCACCATTCAGTATGATTTTCACTATGTGTTTTCATATGTGGTTTTTATTATATGAAATTTGTTGTCTTCTGTTCTTAGTTTGTTGAGTGTTTTTATCATGAAATGGTGTTAATTTTGTCAAATGCTTTTTCTGCATCAGTTGAAGTGTTTATGTGGTTTTTCTTCATTCTGTTAATGTAGAATGTTACATTGATTTTCACATGTTGAACCATCTTTGGATTCCAGGAATAAATTCCACTTAGTCATGGTATATAATCCCTTTGATATTCTGCTGAATTTGGTTTACTAGTGTTTTGTTGAGAATATTCGCATCCATTCATAAGGGATGTTGGTCTGCTGTTTTTTTCTTGCAGTGTCTGTCTGACTTTGGTATCTGGGTTATGCTGACCTCAGAATGAGTTAGGAAGTTTCCCTTCATTCAGTTTTTGGGAAAAGTTTGAGAAGTATTGGTATTAATTCTTGTTTAAATGTTTTATAGAATTAACCAATGAAGTCATCAGGTCTAGGGATTTTGTCAGATATTTGATTACTAATTCAACATCCTTATTAGTTATGGGTTTATTCAGATTTTTCTATTTCTTTGTGATTTACTCTTGGTTCATTTTGTGTTTGTAGAAATTTGTCCATTTAATTTAGATTATCCAAATTATATTATATCTGACTCAATGGATATGAGTTTGAGCAAGCTCTGGGAGTTGGTGATGGACAGGGAAGCCTGACATGCTGCAGACCATGGAGTCACAGAGTCAGATACGACTGAACAACTGAACTGATTGACTGACTGATCCAAATTATTGGCATACAGTGGTTCATAGTGTTCTCTTACAATCCTTTTTATTTCTGTCGAATTGGTAATATTTCCATTTTCATTTCTTTTTTAAATTTTGTTTATTTATTTTTGGCTGTGCTGGATCTTTGTTACTGCACAGGCTTTTTTCTAGGTGCAGTGAGCAAGGGCTATTCTCTAGGGGCAGCATGAGGGCTTCTCATTGCAATGGCTTCTCTTGTTGCTGAGCACAGGCTCTAAGACATGTGGGCTTCAGAAGTCATGGTACATGGGCTCAGCAGTTGTAACTCCTGGCCTCTAGGGCACAGGCTCAATAGTTGTGGTGCGTGGGCTTAGCCACTCCATGGCACATGGGATCTTCTTGTATCAGGGATCTATCTAACTTACATCTGTTACTAGCAGGCCGATTCTTTACCATCTGAACCATCAGGGAAGCCCTTATCTTTGTTGTTTCCTTTTTCTGCTAACTTTGGGTTTAGTTTGTTCTTCTTTCTCTAGTTCCTTAAATTGTAAAGTTAAGTTATTGTTTTGAGATCTTTCTTGTTTTTGTTTTTTTCCCCCCCCTTTAGCAATGCTTTCACTACACCTGTAAGTTTTGGTATGTTGTGTTTTTATTTTCATTCTTTTCAGAGTACTTTCTAATCTCCCTTGTTATTTCTTCTTTGATCTCTTGGTTGTTAAGAGTATAGTATTTTATTTCCTCAAATTTGTGAATTTTTCAGTTTTATTTGTGATAAAACTATAATAGAAAAGATACTTTGTATGATATCAATCTTTTAATCTATTGAGACTTAATCTGTGAGCCAACATAAAAAGTCCACTTTCCATATGCCCCTCCAGGCATAAAGATGGTGATAGCTCCCCCAACATACTTCACCATCCCTTACTGGTTCTTTTAATCCTGCCCACACCTTTGTAAATAGTTTCCTTATTAAATTCTATTCAGGTCTCCTTTGGGTGTGCCAACTGGTTTTCTGCCAGAACTCTGACTGCTTCATCACTGTTCATGTTCTCCCTTTACTGTATTTATTCGTTTCAAGAATTTTATTCTCATTTTAGCAGAGTTTCTAGAGGCAACAGAAATAAGTGCCATATGTTCAATCTGCTGTATTTAGCTGTTAAATATTCTTTTTTTCCAATATCTTTTCCTATGCAGAAGTATCTGACTCTTGCTTTCTTTGATATAACATACTGATTATCTCCAGTGCCCAAAGCAAAGACTGGAGGCTTGATCTACAAACTGAAAAGACAGGTTCCAATTCAGGGACAAGCACAGAGGTAGGCAAAGCAGAAGCATCATACTGTAAAGAATGACAAAGTCCATATGGTGCAGGATGACCCTCCACTCATTCTCTTGAGTTTCTCCGTGCCCAAAAAGCTGAAAACCAGAAGGCTGACAGCTTTATTCCCTAGCACCCACCAATCAGAAGATTCAAGATTTTTTTTTCCCTGGAAAAAGTAGCTATATAGAAAATTAGAAAGTTTTAACATATATGCTTCATCATTCCACAGTGAAACTCACCAGGTGAAAGTCTAGCACACAATCTTTTAGTGTTTTAGAGCCTTATTTTAAAGTGTGAATGAACAACAAAAGATCACTAGGTAGTTGAGGAAGATTTAAGCAAGAGAGACGAAGACAACCAACAGTAGAAGCACAAACAAACCATTACAAAAATTCAGGCAGGAGAAGCAATCTGGGACTCAGAAAAGAAGCAAACAAAACAAGAACATTGGATTGGTCTGGAGGAAAAATGGAGCAGTGCCTTAAAATTCTGAAGAACAATTATTTCCAATCTACAATTTTATACCTAGGCAAATGATCACCCTGGTAAGGAAGATTAAATAATGACACTTTTGTTCAGAAACACTAAGTGATGTGAAAAGGGAAGAAGCCAGGAAAAAGAAAGGCATAGTATCCAGGAAACAGAAGATCTGACATATAAGCAAGGGGGAAAGAATTCCCAGGATTTTAGTGCTGGGAAGTTTCAGGATGTTAGCTGGGCAGTAAACCTAGTGAGCAACCAGTATAGATAAGAGGGTTCCAAGATGGATATTTCCAGGGAGAAAACTACATGTAGAGTATCTGAGGTATTTTAATGTGTTCTGAAATGATTTTTTAGTTCTGTTGGATAGTTTGGAGTTGAATTACTGATTTTGACATGGGAAAAGGCAAACAACCAAAAGACCCCCAAGGCAGTTATCAGTACTGGGAAAAACATAAAAGTTGTTCAGGAATGAATTGTTATCATAGTACACACTATCATAACTGTGAATAATATAAACTAATCATAATGATGTAAATAATAAACATTTATTTAAATAAAAATGCCAGTGTAACTAATTTGGTAAATGGATATGCAGAAATATATGTGAGCAAATATATTTGAGGGAGATTATTTAAGACAGCTAAATCTTCATTTACCATAATAGCTAAAAGAATTGCTTAAGAGGAATGAAAGGAAATTCCCTGGTAGTCCAGTGGCTAAGACTCCATGCTCCCAATGCAGGGGGCTGGGGTTCAATCAGAAGAAGATCTCACATGCTGCAACTAAGACTCAGCACAGTCAAATAAGTAAAAATAAATATTTAAAAAGAAGTGGGAATTTGAGAATAAGGCTCACAGGGTCAGAATTCTACTCTTCTATTTAATTTTTTAAAAGAGATATATGGGTTGGTCTTATAAAAAATGAAAAGAAAAACCTATCACATTGGTGGTCTGAGAAGTCACATAGCAATATTTCTCTCTCTCTTCTCCCCATATTCTAAGAACTCTGTTTCCATGTAAAGAATTCTTGGAATCTATGTGGTATATCACAAGTGTTCTGTGAATTTGTTCTCTTGGCTGCCTTGACATTTCTGTTCTTACTCTTCTCTTCAGAGGCAAACTGAAGGCCACACCCCTGCTGGCTGCTGACTCTCACTGATCTCTGCTCCCAGACTGCCAATACCTGGTGTCAAATTGTTGATGTTTGTGCCAACAATGCTACTTCTTGTCACTGCTGAAGCTGCTGGCTCCAAGGCCGTCAATATTTTACACTCTACTGCCCCCACACACTTGTGTTTTCCTAAATGGGAGAATGTTCTCTCAGTTTGCAAAATCAGGGAACAATATTCTCTCCTGAGTATCTGCTTTTATTTTTTATGAATACTATGAGCATGCCACTTTTCTTTTGGTGGACTGGCTTCTAGAAAAGCTCTTAGCTAAATCTACTTGTAATTCTAGAGGTGAAGAGGATCTTATGCCTTTTGTGTTTGTGACTTTTAGACTTTTAATTTTATGTTTTCACTTGTCTTTTCTTCATTCAATACTGTATTTATTTTGGTAAGGTGACTAAACTTTTTTTTGGAAATGGGAAAATATAAATAATTGAATAAAAATGACAAAAAATTTTTAGATTAAAAAAAATTTCTCCTTATTAAAATCCCTTTATCTTAGGAATCAGGACTGAATTCATGGTTGCTGTCTTGATCACTATAGCTTTATACAAATCTTAAGACTGGATACTGTGTTTCCTTCAAATTCTTCCATTTCAAAATTGTCTTAGTCATTTTAGTTCCTTTGTCTTTCCAATAAATTTTAGAATAGGCTTGTTTATATTTATAAAAACTTCTGCTTTTTAAAAAATTTTAAATTAAAAAAATGTTTAAGAATTTTTAAAACAGCTTTCAGTTCAGTTCAGTTCAGTCGCTCAGTTGTGTCCGACTCCTTGCGACCCCATGAACCGCAGCACGCCAGGCCTCCCTGTCCATCACCAACTCCTGGAGTCCACCCAAACCCATGTCCATTGAGTTGGTGATGCCATCCAAACATCTCATCCTCTGTCGTCCCCTTCTTCTCCTGCCTGCAATCTTTCCCAGCATCAGGGTCTTTTCAAATGGGTTAGCTCTTTGCATCAGGTGGCCAAAGTATTGGAGTTTCAGCTTCAACATCAGTCCTTCCAATGAACAATCAGGACTGATCTCCTTTAGGATGGACTGGTTGGATCTCCCTGCAGTCCAAGGCACTCTCAAAAGTCTTTTCCAACACCACAGTTCAAAAGCATCAATTCTTCTGCACTCAGCTTACTTTATAATCCAACTCTCACATCCATACATGACCACTGGAAAGACCATAGCCTTGACTAGACAGACCTTTGTTGGCAAAGTAATGTCTCTGCTTTTTAATATGCTGTCTATGTTGGTCATAACCTGAGATATAATTCACATACTATAAAATTCACATTTTTAAAGTATACATTTCAGTGGCTTTTTAATATTTTCAAAGTTGGGTAACCATCATCACTGTCTAATTCCAGAATATTTGTATCATCTCAGAAAGAAAGCCCATACTCATTACCAGTCACTCATTCAATCATTTGAAGACCTTAGGGGAAAAAACCTTGAGTCCCCTGGAGGAAGAGGGAATTCTGCTTTAGACTCAAGCCTACAACTCGACTCTTCTCTGAATCTCTAGCCTGCTGGCCAGTTTTATACTCACCAGTCCCCACACCTGTGTGAGCCAATTTCTACTCTGGAGAGCCCTGACTAATACAGAGTTGGAAATCCTATAATATATGCCTTTTCTGTCTATGTTTTTCACTTTAGCATATTATTTTTAAGGTTCATTCATGTTCTAGCATTTTTTCATCTATGAAAAATAGATGAATCCATCTTTCATCCCTTTTTATGGCTGAATAATATTCTACTGTATAGATATATCACATTTTGTTTATCCATTCATTCATTGATGGACTTTTGGGTTCTGTCTGTTTGGGTTCTGTCTAAGTGGACAGAAGTTCTGTCCACTTCTGTTTATTATGAATAATGATGCTATAAATATTTATGTACAAGTTTTTGTGGGGGCAAGTTTCAGTTCTCTCGGATGTCTCTTCAATTTGTGGCTGCACCATCTTACATTCCTCTCAGCATTGCATGACAGTTCTAATTTCTCTACATCCTCACAAATACTTATTAGTGCCTATCTTTTTTATTATTGCCATCATAGTGGGAAAAGTGATATCTTGTGATTTTTATTTTATTTCCTTGGTAGCTAATGATGTTGAGAATTTTTCCAACTTATGTCTAGAGTCATCAATAGGCTGCCTCATGCACTCTGTCCATTTTATAGCTGCATTCAGTGGGAGAGATTTGAAATATGCTTTCTTCATTTTACCTGAAAACAGAAACTTGCTAGTTTTCAATACTTACAAGAGTTTCTTTACATTTTCTAATTATTATTGCTGATGAATATGAATGCAGTTGATTTTTTAAATGTTGATTTCCTGTGAACTTGCTAAATTCTTTTTAACTCTAGTGTTTTATCATCTGCATATAATGAAGGCTTGTTTCTATCTTTCCAACCCTTATTTATTTATTTTACATGAGTGTATTGCTAAGAACTCTGGACAAAAAGATAAATTAGAAATCATGATATGATATCCCTATGTTCTTCCTGGTCCTTAATGGAATATTTTCTCTTTCACCTTTAAATGTAAAAACATTTGGAGTAGGTTTTGGTAGATATATATTATCAGGTTAAGAAAATTCCTTTCTAGTCTTCTTACTGTGTTGTTTTTGTTTAAATCTTAAATATGTATTGGATTTTATTACATGTCTTTGCTTCATGTATTGAAAAGATATATATATTTTTTCTTTTCAGCTCTTACCATGATGGGTTTTCTAATATTAAACATATGTGGTAGATTGTTTGCAAAGATGGCTACAACCATTCCTCCCATCCTTTTTGCTCTTGATCCCCTGAAAAGGTGAAATCTCCTTCCGTTGAATCTGCTCTGGCCTTTTGTTCTGTTTTATTAGAATATGACCAAAGAAGCTTAGAAATTTCTGATCTTGGCCTCCGGACACTTTGTTTTTTGCTCTCTCCCTCTGAGAATGCTTCTCTCAACATGGAAAAAGCCTTTAGTGATAGATTTCATGGAGAGAGAGGCTGAGAATCCCAGCCATTCCATACATCCCAAATGAGGGCCTGGATTGTATGAAGGTGAATCATCTCAGGCCATCTACCTGAGGTTTTGGCTGACCACAGCCATACAAGTGACCTAGGCAAGGCCAGCCCAGCCTTCCCATAGCATAGTGAAAAATAATAAATTGTTGTTTCAAGCCTGTTTTTGACTGTTGCTATTTTGTTTTTGTGTGTGTGGAGAGGGGTTGTTTGTTTTAATGCAGCATAGATGACTGAAAAATGTCAAAATAACAGGTTGGGAAAACAAACTCATGACCACTAGAAAGAATTCCTGATGTTGATGAGTTCACAAATCTGACATAGTACCAGAATGGAGCAGGGTTCTCATCATTTGTCATGGGATCTGAGGCAGGTTTCTTTCATGTGGTAGCAATTCCTAGATCTTCCTCTGAACAGCAGTCTTAGGATTTTCTCCACTGCCTTCTTTGGGGCTTAAAGACTGGTGCTTTTTGAACCTAACAGAACTAGTGATTTTTTATCTTTATCACCAAAAGCAGTCTAGTTAGTATTAGTCTGGCCTGGAATGAACCTGAAGTACATAGTGTTTAGACGTTTCCCTAGACAAAATAGGAGGAAGAGGGATGACTCTGCTTCTGAGGACCCTGGAAAACCAGGCAGAGTTGATTCTGTTGCTAGGAACATCATATTCTTCTGTCTTAGAGGGTTTCCTGGAGTCAGCAGAATTAGATTTCCTCTCACTGTGGGAGGTTAGAATGAAGCTTTCTCCTCCTGAGCCAGCTCATCTAACTGCAGTCTCACCTTATCTTCACAGTTCACAGTAGCCTTCTCTGGGTACCCTCTCACCAGAACACAGTAGCAGGCTCAGGTCTAGAGTTGCTTTCCCTAAAACAATGAAGAAGGAAATATCTGTCTTCTTACAGTACAGTGAAATATAATAGAATTGGCAAGCAGTTAAAAATAAGATAAAGAAAGTGAAAGTGAAGTCACTCAGTCATGTCCGACTCTTTGTGACCCCATGGACTGTAGCCTACCAGGCTCCTCCGTCCATGGGACTTTCCAGGCAAGAGTACTGGAGTGGGTTGCCATTTCCTTCTCTAGGGGATCTTCCCGACCCAGGGATCGAACCCAGGTCTCCTGCATTGCAGACAGACGCTTTACCCTCTGAGCCATCAGGGAAGTCCTAAAAATAAGATAAGGGAAGCTCAAATAGTCAAGTAAATCATCTTACATTTTGCACTTGTTGACAAGACTTTAAGAACTAATGTAACAGAGAGGACTTTGAATAAAGAAGGCAGCAGTGAGGAAACACTGATGAAAGAAAGTGAAAGTGTTAGTTGCTCAGTCGTGTCCATTCTTCGTGACCCATGGACTATAGCCCACCAGGCTCCTCTGTCCATGGATTCTCCAAGCAAGAATACTGGAGTGGGTTGCCATTTCTTCCTCCAGGGGATCTTCCCTACCCAGAAATTGAACCCGGGTATCCTGCATTGCAGGCAGATTCTTTACCATCTGAACCACCAGGGAAGCCAACACTGATAGTATGTTTCAAAGATTTCTTCTGCAGCACATTTCTTCACTGAAATAGTCAAATATCACTCACACACACACACACACACACACATCCACACACTCTCTACTACATCAACAGACTAAAAATTTTCAAGTTAGGAATTTGAAGAAAAGGGGGGAAATTATTGAGTTCCTTGGAGTTCTTTGGAACATCCAGAATTATAACATTTTAGAGAAAAGTCATACTATTTTATTTTTAAAATACCAATAAGGTTGGGGTTTGTTAGGTGAGTGAACTGGAGAGCTTTGAGGACAAAGGAGTTGAACCTTTACATGTGAGAATAGTTATAAAGATGAGATGGAATCTAAGCTGGATAAGCAACCCAGTAGTTCTGTTAGAGTCATGATTTGTTGTTGTTTAGTTGCTAAGTCGATCCCAGTGGACTATATATAGCCTGGGCTTCCCTGGTGGCTCAGCGGTAAAGAATCCGCTTGAAATGCAAGAGCCTTAGAAGGCACAGGTTCGATCCCTGGGTCGGGAAGATCCCCTGGAGGCGGGCATGGCAACCCAGCCCAGTATTCTTATCTGGAGAATCCCATGGACAGAGGAACCTGGCGGGATAGAGTCCATAGGGTTACAAAGAGTCAGACATGACTGGAAGTGACTTAGCATGCACGCACGGACTGTAGCCTGCCAGGCTCCTTTGTCCATGGGATTCTCCAGGCAAGAACGCTGGAAGGGATTGCCATTTCCTTCTCCAGGGGATCATCTTAACACAGGGGTAGAACTCATGTCTTGTGCATCTCCTGCACTGGCAGGCAGATTCTTTACCACTGAGCCACCAGGGAAACCCAGGGGCGTGATTACTGGGATTGATTCCTAGTGTGGATATGACCCAGCAGGGCAAGTTTTCTGTTCTTATTTTTCTAGCTGTACTACTGAAATCATTGTTAACTTTTTTTGAGTTAATGCATTGGTCTAGATTTGGGAATGATTGTTATCCTCTGGCGGGAAAGCATAAATAACAGTCCATTTGACAAGCTGCTTTCCAATCACATTATCACCTATTTTCCTCCACAATATTTGTATTTGTCAGAAGCTTTTCTTCTCTACACAGGTTTCTGTCCTGCAGTTAACACAGAATCTTGCCTGTGATCCACTGTGATTTATCTGCCTAGAGACTGTAGCTCAGTACTAACTAAACTAAGGGAGATCTGGAATGGAAAAGAACAGGAATCTCCAACTATATATGGGTAGTTTGGATAATTTTCAATGTCCTGATTTAAACTTACAAATTCAGCATATTTAAAATGATCACCTGAAAACTTTTTGTAAGGAATTCCATACAGACATGCTTTGGAGGGATTTATCTTTGGAGGCAGCTCACTGTGGTATGTTTTAAGAGAATTTGGTAGGTTGACATATAGGGAGTTAACCAGAATGAAAACCCAGTGGATAAATGGGCCAAAGATGAAACAGGGACTTCACAGCAGAGAAAACACAATTAGATGACAAAGGAGCAGCATGTGGAAAATGTGCTTTATAGCTGCTCCTTGTGTCAGGGAAATGATAACATTAAGGTACAATTTTATACCTGTCAGGCTGGCAAAAATTGATGTCTGATAATACTGAGTGTTGCCAATGGCGTGGAACAGCACAAGCCATAATCATACTCTGTTGGTGGGAGTGTACATTGAGATGGTAACTGGAAAACAATTTGGCATTATATAGTAAAGTTGAAGATGTACATATTATACAACCCAGTGTTCTCACTGCAAGGTATATGTTCTAAAGAAACCCTCAAACACGTGTACGTGGGGACATGGGCCAATTAATCAGAGTGACTCTGTTTATAATAGCATATTAGAAGCAGCACAAGTGTCCATCAGCAGTGGAATGGATACCCTGTAACAATATAGGGTGCAATACACATAACAGTGTTAATACAAAAGCTATAACAGCATGGATGAGTCTCAAGAATATAATTTTTAATGCAAATGTGCAAGAAACAATGCTTAGACTATGATTCCATTCAAATAAAATTCAGAAGCATGCAAAACTAAACACTGTTTTATAGATGTATGCAAACGTATTAAGGCTTGAAAAATTATGAAATAACAACATTTAGGATAGTGTTTTATCTCTAAAAAAGAAAGGAAAGTGGGGCAGAGAGAGGCACACAGGTAATAGTAATATACTTTATTTTTTAGATTAATAACTATACAGGTATGCTTTTAAATATGACTTTCTTGATTGCATATGTAGCATAAATAATATATAATATAAAATATTACTTTGAAATATTTTGTAATTTTTTTTCTCCTCTTGATAATAAAATCACTTTTAAGTGAAAAGAAAAGTCACCAAGACATGACTACATGTCTTTAGAGTTACAGAGTCAGTTTTCATGTTTATTTTTAACTGGTCAAAAAAAATCACCCTTCCAGTTTAGGTAAAATGCTGTCAACAGTGCTGTAGCCATGAAAGTGAGCTGCAAGAGTTTCAAGTCACCAGATTTAACTGTGCATTTTCTTCATGCAGTTTTATTTCAAAATAAAAGAGCATATTTATTCCCTAAAACGTCCGCTTGAAATCTTAAAGAAGATAATATTTTTGAACAACAGTTCTTATCTCCTGGCTGTACATTAGATGCACCCAGAAACTAAAAACATAAAATGTTAATGCCTGAGCCCCATCTAGACTAAGTGAGTCAAGATCTATAGGGATGGAGCCTGGGCTTCAGAATTTTCTTCAAAAATTCCCCAAGTTATTCTAATTTGAAGCCAGAATTGTAAAGTACTATTTTAAAATAAATTTCTCAACCAGCATTCTTTATACTGCTGTTGCAAAATTCTTAAGTGTATCAGAAATCAATTTGGTAGGTTTCTAACATTTAGGAAATAAAAAGAATTTGGATTAGAAAGTATCAGAGTGTATCATATTTTATTTCAAGAGTGTGTGTTTGTGTGTGTGTGTGTGTGTGTGTGTGTGTGTGTGTGTGTGTGGAATGAATGGCAATATAAAATACAGGATTTATTACACAGTACACTTGAAAAACAGTTCTAAGCAAAGCTACTTTAAGGTATAATAGATATCCTTTCTATAGAGTTTGAGATGATGGAACAGCAATATCACACTCTTTGTAGAGTTTGAAACCTGGCTTTTTCCCTTATGCCCTCAGGTAAATGACCCTCTTGGTATTAGTTCTTGCATCATAATAATCCCTTGGGTGCTTGCAAAAGAGTTCAGCAAACTGCACAGTCACAAACCACAGCCCCAGGAGACTGCCCTCATTCTAGAAACCTGTCAAAAATTTCAAGGTTCTCAGGGCCACCCTCACATCAGACCAGCTGGCTACAAAGTCAGGATTCTCATGACCATCCTCAGGTTTGATAATTCACTAGAAAGACTCACCACAGACAGTGACTGCAGCCATGAAATTAAAAGATGCTTGCTCCTTGGAAGAAAAGCTATAACAAACCTAGACAGCAAATTAAAAAGCAGAGACATCGTTTTGCCAACAAAGGTCCCCATAGTCAAAGCTATGGTTTTTCCAGTAGTCATGTATGGATGTGAGAGTTGGACCGTAAAGAAGGCTGAGTATTGAAGAATGGATGCTTTTGAATTGTGGGCTGGAGAAGACTCTTGAGAGTCCCTTGGACTGCAAGGAGATCAACCCAGTCAGTCCTAAAGGAAATCAACCCTGAATATTTATTGGAAGGACTGATGCTGAAGAGGAAGCTCCAACACTTTGGGCACCTGATGTGAAGAACTAACTCATTGGAAAAGACCCTGATGCTGGGAAAGATTGAAGGCAGGAGGAGAAGGGGACAACAGAGGATGAGATGGTTGGATGGCATCACTGATGCGATGGACACGAGTTTGAGTAAGCTCTGGGAGTTGGTGATGGACAGAGAGCCTGGCAGTCCATGGGGTCGCAAAGAGTCACAATTGAGCAACCAAACTGACTCAGCAGCAGCAAAGCACACAGGCTCACAGAGATGCCCAGCCTCCAAGGATGCTGCTCTCCACTAAACACCAAAAGAGAAGTGGAAACAATTCCCACAGGCCATTCCTTGGTCCTGACTGTTGCCAATTCCCAAGCTGAAGGCCAGAAACACACTTAACTATCAATGGAGAATGCTAACATGCCATAGAGTTGGTTGGATAGCATCACCAACTCGATGGATATGAGTTTGAGCAAGCTCTGGGAGATAGTGAAGGACAGAAGATTGGTGTGCTGCAGTCCACAGGTTCACTAAGAGTGGGACATGACTCACTGACTGAACAACAGCAGAAAGAGTGCTCTGAAAGATGTCATACTGAGTCATGTTTTTCTATAAGCAAGGAATACAAATTAGAACCAAAGGAAGAGACACATAGAGCTCAGTATGGGAGAGTTCCAAATGCAAAGCTTCCACCATCCTCAGGATGTTACCCTCCAGACACTGAAGTGTGACAGTTCTCAAAAAGTATTGCCAACCACAGCTCACCTGAGCTTTGGTGCCCAGAATTTTTTTGGAGCTTCATTGCAGAGATTTGATTGATTGAATTATTGCGCATGTGATTGAATTCAATCTCCAGTTTCCCTTCCCTCCTTGGAAGTCAGGTTGATACCACGTGTCCCAAAGTCCCAGCCTTCTAACCACATAATTGGTCTATTGCCCTGGTCAGCCCCCAGCTTGAATCATCTTGTTAGCATAAACTACCCAGGGGCCCACCAGGGGTCACCTTGTTAGCACAAATGTTCAGTGTGGTCCAGGGGGCTCACCATGAATAACAAAGACACTTTACCACTTGGAAAATTCCAAGAATGTAAAGGTTATCTCCTGGAGTTAGGATTAAAGACAAACCTTTCTTTGGAGGTCAAATACTTTATTACCCAGTGCTAGGAGCTGAAACTCCATTACTTTAGCCACCTGATGCGAAGAATCGACTCATTTGAAAAGACCCTGATGCTGGGAATGATTGAAAGCAGGAGGAGAAGGGGACGACAGAGGATGAGATGGTTGGATGGCATCACCGATGCAATGGACACGAGTTTGAGTAAGCTCTGGGAGTTGGTGATGGACAGGGAGGCCTGGCAACTGCAGTCTATGGGGTCACAAACAGTTGGACACAACTGAGCAACTGAACTGAACTGAGTATAAGGATTAAATAATAATTACATGTAAAGCTCTTAAAATATGACCTGGAACATAGTAAGTTCTCAAAAACTATTAGTTACTACTATTACTATTGTTATTAATCCTTGCCCCCTTTTGTTTTTGAGCCTTGTTACTATTTTAATTTTGTCTATCCAACAGCCTTTGCTTTCTTAGTTTCCCTTCCTCTCCCACATAGAAAGAAATTGCTTGCCCGAGAGAGGGAAAGAAAGAGTAGAAATAAGCTAATGTCTTTCTCCCTCTTGCCAACAATCCTGCCTCTTCCATTCTCCCCCTTTCTTAACAGCTCTTTCCTTCACTCCTAAATTAGAAGATCTTGACACTGTGAACCCAAATTCTAGCATAACAATATGCTGGTAGTGGGTCTCCACTTTAAACAAGCTCCATCCTGTCTCCATAACTCCCACGTTATCTGCTTCATCTACCTGTTTGAACCCTCTCGGGTCTGATTTTGCAGTCACAAGTTTAGAGATTATTACCAATGTTCTCTCAACATCTTACCAATAAACAGAACACAGGACACATTATTAACAAGTTTTGCAAAATTATCTTGCTAAAGAATTTTCTTGCTAAAACTCAGGCACGCAAAATTATATATGAAGAGCAAAGTTTTAATGATGTAAGCTCATGTTAACTTTTTGAATAAACTGATCTCTAAGCGTGCGTGCTCAGTCATGTTCAACTCTTTTTTGACTCTGGACTGTAGCCCTCCAGGCTCCTCTGTTCATGGAATTTTCCAGGCAAGAATACTGGAGTGGGTTGCTATTTCCTCCTCCAGGGGATCTTTCCTACCCAGGAATTGAACTCAAGTGTCTGCATCACAGAGCAGATTCTTTACCATGGAGCCACCTGGAAGCCCAGACTGATCTTACCCCCTGCCATTGCACCTGAGAAATGGGGTTTCCGTTTTTTAACTTCTGTTGCCAAGAAAAGGCCTTCATTAAAAAAGTGAAGGTCCTAATATATAAATCGTGTGTGACACAAACCAGATGCATAAGATTTACCTTATCTCTAGTTCACTTATCAAATGTTTTTTTCTGAGGGACTGAAACTTCTAGTATATAATTCATCTTGGTTAAAAAAAAATCAGAATTCTGAAATAAAAATGAATCCAAGTTGAAATAGACAATAGTTCGTTTTGATTGTTTAAACAATCATTTCAAGGGTTCTTAAGTGACATTAGCGATCATTCAATCCAATCCCTGCCTTTTAAATAGAAGGCAACTATCCAAGAATAAACAAAATTCCATGCTGTGTTTTATGTTTTGAAGCTGTCAGAACCTCTTTAAGAAATTAACCACTGCAGGGGGCAGACAGCAGAATATCTGCTTCTTCAAACTTTGGAAATTACACCATGATTTTCCTATTGCTTTGGGAACAACTCTTACTTGGAAATATTTCAAGGAGTTCATTTTAAGTTCAATCACATCTAAAGCGATGTAATTTATTATAATGTATTAGTCACTGAGTATCTATGTGCTCCCATGCATTTCCCAGCTCCCAGGTATTAATAGTTAAGTGGGTCTATGTGACTAGTTGTGACAAATGAGATGTGAAGAGAAGTGATGTGTGTCACTTCTGGGACAAAGCATAGAGAAGACAGCGTTTGTTAGTTCCTGATGCCTCTCTTTTCCTACCACCCCAGCAGAAGAAGCCAGATGTCGAGATGGTGTAACCAAAAATAGGGGAGATAGCCTGGATGTCAGGCATGCTTGGAAGGGAGGTGTCCAGAAGAGCCATGGTACCTATGGCTAACTTCATGTGAGGGAAAAATAAACTGTAATGGGCTAAACCAACGGAAGTTTGAAAGTGAAATTCACTTGGTCATGTCTGGTTCTTTGTGATCCCTTGAACTATATGGTCCATGGAATTCTCCAGGCCAGAATATTGGAGAGGGTAGCCTTTCCCTTCCCCAGGGGACCTTCCCAACCCAGGGTTCGAACCCATGTCTCCCACATGGCAGGTGGATTCTTTACCAGCTGAGCCACAAGGGAAGCCCAAGAATACTGGAGTGGGTAGCCTATCCCTTCTCCAGCGGATCTTCCTGACCCAGGAATTGAACCGGGGTCTCCTGCAGTGCAGGCAGATTCTTTACCAACTGGGAAACCATGATATGAAAGTTTGGGATTGTTTAATTCTGCAACATAACTAGTCTATCCTGGTTAATACATTAACAATACCGTCTTACATTAGCTACATTTTAAAACTTGCCATTATTATCTAAAACATAATTTATAAGCTGTGACATTCATACACATTTGAAAGCATAGTATTTGTATATATCTCTTGTTTTAAAAAATGATGGCAAGGGAATTCTTATTTTTTCATGTTGAGTAAGAAGAAAGCCCTGTAGAAAAATGTATCATCTATGATCAGTATGAAACATGGTCAGATTTTCTTGATTAAATCTGAATGATTAGGTAACAAAACATTTTAAGTTTAGTTTATAAGTTTGCAATTTGTTATCTGTATCAGCACAGACTAAGCCATTTTGGAGAACAGCACCAAAGTTCTTTCAGTACCACATAATATATTTTCCCTTTAACATTTTTCTTTAATTTCCTTAAAGAAATGGAAGGCTTAATTTTAATTTGTTTCCACAAAATTAAGAGCCAAAACTTAGGTAATTTGCTGTAAGCTCTACAGCAAATTAATGGAGAAGGCCATATCAGAATCCAGCTCTCCTTGTTTCCTCTATGTCTATTTTTCCTTAAAAAGTTATAGGATGATAAGTAGGAGGAGATGAAAGAGTGGATTGTAGGGAATTCCCTGGCAGTCCAGTGGTTAAGACTCGGTGCTTTCACTGCCAGGATCTGGGTTCAATCTCTGGTTGGAGAACTAAGATCCCACACAGCACAGCCAAAAAAGGAAAAAAAAAAAAAAAGTCAACAGTAGACTTCTTCCAGGAATGATGAGTTAAGTAATTTAGATAAATCCTCCCATTGAAGACAGCTGGAATGCAGAACAAGATATAACATGATCTTTCTAGAAATAGCAAACTAACAAATAGTGAGGAATTCCTAGGCTAAGGTCCTGGAGAAGATGAACATCTAGAGAAGTGCCTGGAAGTGGTGCCACTGTGTTCTGAGGATGTTTAGTAATACAGAGCAGGGGTTGAGTGGCTTAACTGCCTTTGGGTTAGAGTGACAAAAGTTGTGGTCCATGGCCCACTAGAGATAAGTGCCTTCCAGCTTAAGTCGAGACGAAAAGGACAGACACCAGGAATAAGGGTGAACTGTACTGTCATCTGCTTTCGACTCATCTATGTAGCCCAGAAAATGTCAAGCTGTGAAACTGGATTAGGGTAAACTTAGGTTGTTGGTACCTCCAACTGCCTGGCAGGAGCAATGAAAATTCTTTTTGGAGAAAGAGAACATCATCAGAGGCCTCAAATTATTTTTACAAATAATTAAAATTGTCAGGACATTGTAAAAAAAAGAATCAGGTATACAAGAGGAAAAACACCGTGAACAAGAATGATACACTAGACTACAAAAACAGATCCTCAAGGATTCCAGATACAGATTGCAAAGCATCTATGTTTATCAAATTCAAGTAGATAAAAGGGAAGCTTGAACTTAGCCACTTAGTCCAATGGCTAAGATTCTGTGCTCCTAATGCAGGGGGCCCAGGTTTGATCCCTGGTCAGGGAACTAGATCCTACCACAACAAAGATTGAAGATCTGGTGGGCCACAGCTAAGATCTGGCACAGCCAAATAAATAAATATATATTTTTAAAATAGAAGCTTGAATATTTTAGGAGAAAATTGTAAAGTATTTTTATATTTTAAAAAATGGCACAGAAGATTTAAAAAATAACCAAATAGAATTTCTAATAGTAAAAGGTAGAGTAACCTAAATGAAACCAATGGATGAATTTAGGACAAATTAGACACATTTAAGAAAGAATTAGAGTATGAATACCAGTTGAAAGAAACCACTCAAAATGAAGCACAAAGAGAGAAAACAAAGTGCAAAGGGAAATGGAGCAGAATCAAAAGGTCTAACTTGTTTAATTGGAGTTTTTAAAGAGGTAAAATGGAGAAGGCAATGGCACCCCACTCCAGTACTCTTGCCTGGAAAATCCTACGGATGGAGGAGCCTGGTGGGCTGAAGTCCATGGGGTCGCTAAAAGTTGGACATGAGTGAACGACTTCACTTTCACTTTTCACTTTCCTGCATTGGAAAAGGAAATGGCAACCCACTCCAGTGTTCTTGCCTGGAGAATCCCAGGGATGGGGGAGGCTGGTGGGCTGCCGTCTATGGGGTCACACAGAGTCGGACACGACTGAAGTGACTTAGCAGCAAAGAGGTAAAAGGCAGTGGTACAGAAGCAACGTCTAATGAGATACTAGCTGGGAGTCATTCAGCTTTAGTCAACAAATTGCAAATTCAAGAAGCTCGTGAATCACAAGAAGACCTATAAAAAGAAAGCCACACATACACACATCATAAGGAAACCAGGAAAACCAAAGACAAAGAGAAACTGTTAAGAGCAGCCAGAAGCAAGAAGACAGTTTACCACAAAAGAAGGGATAGACTGATGGCTAAATTCTTAGCAGCAATCACTGAAGCCAAGAGATTAAGCAATGATACCTTTAATGTGCTGAACTAAATAGCTGCCAACCCAGAATTATATACCCTGTGAAAATATTCCTAAAACGCTGTGTGAAAATAGCCTCAAGTCAGTAATTAAAATTTTTCCCTGCTGGTACCTGCTGCAGTACACACCTGTGTGTACTGCTTTTTTTGTTCTTACCTTCTCTCCAGACTATAAGCTCTGTGCTCTTTGTTTTTAATTCTGCAAAGAGCCAGGAGAGAGATAACACTAGGAGTGAGATGAAGTGTGAGAAAGTTCTTACTTGGCTAACATTTTTATAATATGGCTTCACATCCTCTTGGGCTAGTAAATGTTTGAGAACTGGCTCTCCCATGGGCAGTTTCTAGTATTATTCGTGAATAGCTAAGGCTTCCCAGGTGGCTCAGTGGTAAGGAATCAGCCTGCCAATGCAAGAGACACAGGAGATGTGGGTTCAATCCCTGAGTCATGAAGATCTCCTGGAGGAGGAAATGGTCACCCACTCCAGTATTCTTATATGGAAAATTCCATGGGCAGAGGAGCCTGGTGGGTTGCAAAAAGTTGGACACAACTGAGTACACAGACACGCTAATATGAATATCTATATATTGGGTTGTCCATATTTTTCTTATTGCTTTGCAAGAGTTTTTTATACATTTTAGATACAAGCCTCTTTTCAATAATACTTGGTGCAAATACAATTTCCCATCCTGTGGCTTACCTTTCCATTCTCTTAATGGTATCTTCTGATAAATAGAAGTTATTACTTTTAATGAAGCATAATTTATCATTCTTTTCCTCCTGGTGAGTGAATGTTTCCCTTCTGAGAAGAAGTTGCCCCTTTGTCTCTTTTTGATAGCAGTGCCAACCCTTTTCCCTCAGTAGTCTAAAATCCAAATTTAACCATGTGATGCTGAACAGAACTTGGTAGTCTAACCAACAGCCATTTCCCATTTTTTTTCAGCTTAAAAACAGAATTGACAGAAGAACAGATTAAGGGAAAACTATACCCTAAAACATAGGTTGTTTGGCAAAACGCACCCCACATTTGACCCACTGAATCATAATTCTTGCACTCGAACTTGGATGTGTGCAATTTTAAAAAGGTTTCCCCAGATTATTTAGTTATATCTTAATAAAGACTACAAAGAAGGAAAAAAACCCTCAAGTTTCATGAATGGGATTAAAGGAAGGACAGAATTTTAAGCAGGGGTTGGAAAAGAGACAGTCCAGGGAGGATAAAGATTTAAAAGGACACAAACTTCCAGCTCTAAGATGAGTAAGTTCCAAGGATTGAACGTACATCATGGTGGCTATAATTAACAGTACTGAATTATATACTTGAAAGTTGTTAAGAGAGTGAATCTTAAATGTCCTCGCTATGCACACAAAAAGATGATTATATGAGGGGATGGTGGTGTTAATTAACCTTATTGTGATAATCATTTTGCAATATACACATGTATTAAATCATCACATCATACACCTCAAACTTGCATGTTATATGTCAATAGTATCTCAATATAAAGCTGGAAAAAATAGTGCAAGGCTTATGCAAAAACTAACAAGAAAGATATGGGCTACAAATATACCAAGAAATTCAGATTTTAATTTTGTAGGTCTTCATACAAGAATGAGAACTTCCCTGGTGGCTCAGTGGTAAAAAAAAAAAAAAACCCGCCTACTAATGCAGGAGACACAGGTTCAGTCCCTGGGTTGGGAAGATTCCCTGGAGGAGGAAATGGCAACCCACTCCAGTATTCTTGTCTGGGAAATTCCATGAACACAAGAGCCTGGCAGGCTGCAGTCCATGGGGTTGCAAAAGAGTTGGACATGACTTAGTGACTAAACAAAAACAAAACATACTAGAAGGAGGATTCTAAAACTACATGGAGATTCCTTGCACATTTGCAGAAAAAACTATCTAATAAACAAATTATCTAATTTAAAAAAAGATTAAGAAAAATGTGTTGGATTAATTTTAATCTTCAGTTGTTAGTAAACTAAGAACACTTTTAGTACTCAAATGTGCTATAGAATTTCAGTTACACAACGTTACGGATAGGGAGTCAGAAAGCAAAAAATGGGTACGTATGGGCTTCCATGGTGACTCAGCCGGTAAAGAATCCGCCTGCAATGCAGGGGACCTGGGTTTGATTCCTGGGTTGGTAAGATCCCCTGGAGAAGGGAACGGCTATCCACTCCAGTATGCTGGCTTGGAGATTCCATGGACTATATAGTCCATGGGGTCGCAAAGAATTGGACACGACTGAGCAACTTTCACTTTCAATTAAATATTTAAGGAGAGAAGATGGTAATAAAATGTTTTCCAGAATCAAACACAAAGAGCTGTTTTTAGTTTTAAGATGTGAGATCCGAGACCATTAAAACCCTTTAATCTTAGAACTGAGAGAAACCTTCAGTTTGATTCAGTTCAGTCGCTCAGTCGTGTCCAAGTCTTTGTCCATCACCAGGCCTCTCTGTCCATCACCAACTCCCGGAACTTACCCAAACTCATGTCCACTGAGTCGGTGATGCGATCCAAACATCTCATCTTCTGTCGTCCCCTTCTCCTCCTGCCCCCAATCCCTCCCAGCATCAGGGTCTTTTCAAATGAGTCAGTTCTTCACATCAGGTGGCCAAAGTATTGGAGTTTCAGCTTCAACATCAGTCCTTCCAATGAATATTCAGGACTGATCCCCTTTAGAATGGACTGGTTGGATCTCCTTGCAGTCCAAGGGACTCTCAAGAGTCTTCTCCAACACCACAGTGCAAAAGCATCAATTCTTCTGCACTCAGCTTTCTTCACAGTCCAACTCTCACATCCATACATGATCACTGGAAAAACCATAGCCTTGACTAGACGGACCTTTGTTGGCAAAGTAATGTCTCTGCTCTTTAATATGCTATCTAGGTTGGTCATAACTTTCCTTCTAAGGAGAAACCTTAAAGATCATCTAATTGCATTCCATCTGATGCTTAAATTTCCTTGATGAAGTCCTGTCATTCTGCTTACACTGAAGGTCCTCTGTGGGTGAGGTCTGCTGTATTTCTGCATGGCTTTGAGTGAAAGTTCCTCTTTGTCCACTTTCCTCCTCAAGGCTTACTGATTGTCATATTTGAAACAGGAGGACAGGTGTCAGCTGTGAGGGAATGTTATCTCAGTAATAAATATATTTAATAGTTGGCCAAAAGAAATGATTAAAAAGGATATGGCTTGAATTTTATTTTTTGAAGGCAACCACTGGATCAAACTTAAATAAATAAGACAATTTAAGAAATAGTGGTTCTTTAAGAATGAAGTTTTGACTCTGCAAGGAAAATTTAGCTGTGTGGTATTTAGTATGGCAATCCCAAGTCAGAAATTTGAGGAGGAGCCGTATTATTTAGGAATGGCTTTGGCTAGAGAAATAGAATAGCCGACTAAAAGTGCTCAAACCACATGACCCATAATATGCCACTTAAGGAAACGTGTGAAAGCAGGTGACGACTGGGGTGCTCAACAGCTGGATGACTGGGCGCACAAGGGCTGCTCCCATGTCCTGCCTGTTCTGGCCACCAGATGGCGCAGCTGCTCTAGACATGGTTTCGTCAGAGTGCCAAGTCCCAAGCAGGAAGGAAGGAGACAAGAGAAGGGCTTTCTCTTTCTCTTAAATCTCCCTAAGCAGGAAGAAACATTGAGGCTTCCAGCAAACATCTTGGGCCTGAACTTGACCTCATGCCCATTGCGAGATCACAAAAGGGAAATGAGAGTGATACGATTTGCTTAGGCCCTGAAACTGGGCACATCATTACCCAATTGAAATAGGGCTTTTGTCTTAAGTATGTAGTCTGTTTGTTTTTGTTTTTTGGTTTTTTTAAGCAGAAAGAAGTGGGTAATAGCTGTTGGGTAGGCTACTAATAGCCTTGCCAGAGGCACTCAGGAGAAATTATACACGCTAAATCCACCCGGTCCTGTGCCAAGGGCAGGACAATGCCTCTTCAGAAACTAGTAAAATGTTTTTCTTCTTCTGATAATTATTAATTCTCTGCAGTGACTTAGAAAAATTCTTGGACTACATTTCTTGCCATTAAGTATTTGATGAATATGGAAACTGACTGTAAAACTATTTTTAAAAGTCACTCTGCTTCTAACCCAAACTTCTTACTCTAGCTCTTATCTTAGCATTACATGAGTTGTACGAATCACCTCCAATTTACATATTATAGAAGAGCCTTACATGGAAAAGAATAAATCATTTTCAAATTAGACATTCTGTCTAGAGCTGTCAGTAGCTGATTCCCAGCACTGTCTTTTATTTCTGACATGCTTTTAGATGAGAGTAATCTTATACTTGCAGTAATTCTCAGGATAAAATTTTCTTCTCAAAGCTCATTTCATGAAGTTGTTTTTTTTTTTTTTTAATTTTGAAGAATAAAGCAATTATTCTTGCTTTTTGAAATTGCACATCAAGTCTAGGAACATAAATTATTCTTTCTTTTTGAAATTGCATACCAAGTCCAGAAATATAGACTCTTAAAATTTTAAATATTAATGTCAAGTGATGGATGTAAACATCTCCCACTTTTAACTCTCATTCTCTCAGTGTGCCCCTCTTTCTCGGTAGATCCTCATTTCTACTGGATTTCCATCGCACACCAATTATCCCAGGCTACAGCTGTTTACTGTCAGCTGTTCTCTTTACTGCCCACCACACAGCCAGCCTGCTGCTGGTAACTGGACTCTCGCTCCCATCTGTGGAAATCCCTGCCTCCAGTGTGGTTGCTCAGGCTGGGGCTTCACCCCTGGCTCAGGCACAGAGTTTGTGACCTAAATCAATCCAGATATTGCAATCCCCTGGTCAGCCTGAGGCAGAATCAATGAGAAGTAGTGATATTTCTGCTGGGGCTTCTGGGAGAGAGATTCATTTTCTGTCCTGCTATATTTTCATGTTTCATGTAAGGCTCAGAGTTGCTGTAGCCATCTTGACATCTTAAGTGGGAACCAGTCTGAGAAAAGAGCTGTGAAAGAGAGAGAGAGGCACCCTGGTGATGCTTTTCAGCTTTCAATCCAAGATAGCAGCAGAGCAGCAAGCCCTATTCCTGGACTGTTCAGTTACATAATCAAGTAAGTTCCTGTTTTGTTTCAGCCAGTGTTTGGATCAGATCTCTTCTCACTTGCTGTCAAAAGAGATCTAACTTGCTATCAAAAGCTGTACAAATGTTCAGAATCCCTTATGACCAAGAAATATACTCAGATACTGAATGTGTCATAAAAATTAATATGGAAAATACTTTTAGGGAATAAATGCACTCATAGCTTATCATGTCTAGTATTTTTACTGTCTTTTCTCCAAGTAATAATGTCCACTCATCATATAATATAATATAGGAAAGAGTTTCAATTAGGATTCTCCTTTTCACATACTTGCTATATTCTAATCATTATTATGGTGATATGCTCTGGAGACAGGTTCTGAGCATATACATTTGTTTCTTCTTTAAATTATTTCTCATTATCTTGGAAGATATTTAGAAATATTGATAAATTGCTGGTAAAAGAAGTAGTGGTATAGTGCTGTGCTTGAATTTCCCTGGCTATTTCTTTGGCTCAGACAGCACTGTCCTGGGAAACAGCACAGCAGGCTGACCCGGCTGTGTGACCATTGTGCTTGGCTGAGAGTTATTTGTGCCTGGAGATGGAGATTAGTGTGAAGAAGCTGTTCACTTCGGAAAAGCTTCATTCCTAAATCAGTGCCTCTAGCCTTCCCCGTGGTGGCCTTTGCACTCTCCACGCCAGACGCCAGGCATCCCTGTCAAAGGGTGAGAAACCTTTTGTGATGGGCCACGATGATTGTACCCTGGAGAAGGAAATGGCACCCCACTCCAGTATTCTTGCCTGGAGAATTCCATGGACAGAGGAGCCTGGCAGGCTACAGTCCATGGAGTTGCAAAGAGTCGGACACGACTGAGCAACTGACACATGGTGATTGTGAAGACAGTGGCCGGTCAGTTTGTCAACCTGGAGTGTTCCCGAGAAACAGACCCAGTTCATTTTTGTGCATGAATGAAACAGTAAGGCAGATTCTGTTTCATTACAGTGGGGAAGGACACGATGATTGCGCTAGAAGAAGCTTATCTTCATCACGAGCTGCTCTGTCATATTATCCCGCAGCTATAATGGTAATACTACTCCAGGGAAACCGAGAGTTTATGTTAATAGGTAATTCTTTCACATGGCTCAACATTCAAAGAGCACAAACAAACATTTGTGAAAACTTTTCCTTTCTACCTCTGTTCCCCGGATGCCCAGTTCTCTTTCCCAGAGGCAACCATTTTATGGTTTTTGATCCATCTTCTCAGAGTGACTTATACATATTTAAATGAATGCGCATGAATATTGTCTTCCTCATTTTATCTCAACCATGGTGTATGTACTACTCCGCATCTTGCTTTTTTCACTTAATGTATCTTGGATCCAGGCTTCCCCCGGTGGCTCAGAGATAAACAATCCACCTGCAAATACAGGAGATCTGGGTCCGATCCCTGGGTCAGGAAGATCCCATGGAGAAGGAAATGGCAACCCATTCCACTATTCTTTCCTGGGAAATCCCATGCACAGAGGAGTCTGGCAGGCTACAGTCCATGGGATGGCAAAAGAGTTGGACATGACTTAGCAATTAAACAACATTTTGGATCTACTTCTATTTTAGTACGTAAGGAGGTTCCTCAATCTTTTTTTACAGCCTCTAAATGTTCCACAATTTCATAATACCACGATTTCACAAGGTCCTATTGGTGGTCATTTAGGTTATTTCCAATCTTTGGCTCTTACAAACAATGCCATCTGCATGTGAACGAGTGTATCTTTGGAATAAATTTCTAGAAGTGGAGTTGTGGGTTGAGGGTATGTATGTTTGTATTTTCCCCTACGTATTACAGTTTTATTATACTTGAAAAAGTAATACATGCATATGTTTAAAAGGAACAAAATTAAGCGGTTATGAAAGTACATACAGGAGGAAAATATTTCCCTTTGGTCTCTTGGCTTCTGGGTCCCTCCCCAGAGGCAGCCACTGTTTGTGTGCACACTTCTGGAGAGCATATGCACATGCAAACCTGCGTATGTGAACAAGTATATGTCATTTGTCTGCTTGAAAGGAACATCTGACTCACACCATTCTACATTCTGCTTTTTTTCACTTGTTCAGTCACTAAGTTGCGTATGTGTGTTTGGCGGGGGTCGTTGCGACCCCCTGGACTGCAGCACACTAGGCTTCCCTGTCCTTCACTATCATTTTTCACTTAATATATATTAAAATGTATTGTCTAATGCTTGATATAGAACAATCTCATTCTCTTTAAAGGCAACAGAGACTTTCTTATGAGGAAACTTGACATTAACATTTTTGTGAAAAAGATTTAGGTATAATTTATATACAGCAGATTTTACCCTTTTTAATATACGGTTCTGCAGGTTTTGACTTCCCTTGTCATTTTGATAGATATTGCTAAATAGCCCTCTTGAGAAAGTTGTATAGGTGTATGTGTCTGCTTTTCTACAAGCTTGTCAGTTCAGTTCAGTTCAGTTCAGTTCAGTTCATTTGCTCAGTCATGTCCAGCTCTTTGTGACCCCATGAACCACAGCACGCCAGGCCTCCCTGTCCATCACCAACTCTCGGAGTCCACCCAGACCCATGTCCATTGAGTCGGTGATGCCATCCAACCATCTCATCCTCTGTCGTCCCCTTCTCCTCCTGCCCTCAATCTTTCCCAGCATCAGGGTCTTTTCAAATGAGTCAGCTCTTTATATCAGGTGGCCAAAGTATTGGAGTTTCAGCTTCAACATCAGTCCTTCCAATGAATATTCAGGACTGATCTCCTTTAGGATGGACTGGTTGGATCTCCTTGCAGTCCAAGGGACTCTCAAGAATCTTTTCCAACACCACAGTTCAAAAGCATCAGTTCTTCTGCACTCAGCTTTCTTTATAGTCCAACTCTTACATCCATACATGACCAGTGGAAAAACCATAGCCTTGACTAGATGGACCTTTGTTGACAAAGTAATGTCTCTGCTTTTTTAATATGCTATCTATGTCGGTCATAACTTTCCTTCCAAGGAGTAAGCGTCTTGTCAGTTCAGATGTCATCAAACTTTTTGGTCTTTATCAATCTGTAGATGAAACTGATAATTGCATTGTCATTTAAAATTTTATTTCCCTTATTATGATGAAGCTGAGCACCTTATCATTTGTATAAGATCCATATAGATGTTCTTTTCTCGGAATGATCCGTATCTTTTCTTTTTGGCCCATTTTTCTACTGTGGGTTGGTCTTCTTATTCATATCAAGTAGGGACTCATGCTGTAGCTGCTGCTGCTGCTAAGTCACTTCAGTCGTGTCCAACTCTGTGCGACCCCATAGACGGCAGCCCAACAGGCTCCCCCGTCCCTAGGATTCTCCATGCAAGACACTGAAGTGGGTTGCCATTTCCTTCTCCAATGCATGAAAAGTGAAAAGTGAAAGTGAAGTCTCTCAGTTGTGTCTGACTCTTCACGACCCCATAGACTGCAGCCTACCAGGCTCCTCCGTCCATGGGATTTTCCAGGCAAGAGTACTGGAGTGGGGTGCCATTGCCTTCTCCAGTAGGGACTCATGATATGTTTGAAATCAGTCTTTGGCTGGTATATAAATTACAAAAATTTGGGAAACTTGCTGTTTGCAGAAACATCAGTATGAACTGCATCCCCCACAAACACTTAAACCTTTGTCAACCATTGGGAGAATATTGCATATATAAAATTCCACTCTAGGAGAACTAAACTTCCAAAATTAGGTTTTGGCTTAGAAGACCGTCATGCTTTGTAAAAGAATCAGAGGTATATTGTCTGGAAACAAAAATAAAATGCATGTGTCTGTGCAATTAACTGTGTAGTCTTTGAATAATCTCCAAGGATTAAAAGTAAATGTTTTATTATCTGTAATATAACTGACCTGGGTCTCTCTCATTAATACATGAGAATATCCATCAGTTCATTTCAAGCACATGGCAAGATATAAAGTCATCTCCGGGTGCTTCCTGCATATCTGTCCAGGACGATTACATCATATTAAAATGAAGAATAAGTTCACAGTTTCAGTGATCTGATTTCCAGAGTGTACACATAATATTCAATAGAGATCTTTATATCTCTGGATGTAATGGAGAAGAGATGAGCTGTAAGAAAATTAAAAATTATTTTATTTTCTCATGACATGGAGAAATAAAATGTGTTATTTGGCTCCCAATACAGCAGAAGACAGCTTGTGAACTAAAAATGGGGGTGCAGAAAACTTTACTTGATTTATTTGGATAAATAAATTTGTAGAACATTTAAGAGAGAAACTCCAGGAAGAAGGAGGTGGAAATAGAGAAGAGTAACTCAAGTGTGTGTGTGTGTGTGTGTGTTAACCACTCTGCTGCTGCTGCTGCTGCTAAGTCACTTTAGTCGAGTCTGACTCAATGCGACCCCATAGATGGCAGCCCAACAGGCTCCCCCGTCCCTGGGATTCTCTAGGCAAGAACACTGGAGTGGGTTGCCATTTCCTTCTCCAATGCATGAAAGTGAAAAGTGAAAGTAAAGTCACTCAGTCGTGTCCGACTCTTAGTGACCCCATGGACTGCAGCCTACCAGGCTCCTCCGTCCATGGGATTTTCCAGGCAAGAGTACTGGAGTGGGTGCCATTGCCTTCTCTGGTTAACCACTCAGTCATGTCCAACTCTTTGCAGCCTCATGGACTATAGCCCATATGCGTCTCTGTCCATAGAATTCTCTAGGCAAGAATACTGGAGTGGATAGCCATTCCCTTCTCCAAGGGATCTTCTCTACCCAGGGATTGAACCCGGGTCTCCTGCATTGCAGGCAGATTCTTTACTGTCTGAGCCACCAAGGAAGCCCCAAGTGACTCAATATCCTTTCTTATATGTGGAATGATAGACGTAAAAATATAATTAAGTCATCCATTATGAGCTTGAACCAAGTGAGCTGTGGTCACTGCCTTTGATTTTAATTTGTGTGTTGATATTAAACATTTTGCAAACTGTCATCATAACTGATTTTTTTTCAAAATGGATAATTGGTCGAAGTCATACACATCAGCAGCCTTTTAATTCTTTCTCGATGACTACACATATCTTCACTGCCATCTACATTTAATGTTATTTAATAGTTCTTTCTAATCATTTATGATACAATCTACTCATTCATAATTAGAAGGAAAAATTCACATACTAAATCTGGGTCTTTGAATATACCCGTGTTAACCAATCCTTTTGTGTAACCAGCTCATCGAACAAGCGGAACTTGAGCTTTGTGACCACAGAAGCAGCTTATTGTTATCTCCTGCTCTCCTTTTAAAGCTCTTTGTGGGAGGGAAGCCGTTGCCTTCCCCGCCAGGTGGAGATTCCAGCGCTTCGATCACATTTCTGCTCATTCTCAGGTAATAAAAATCTTTCTGGTGCCTTTAAGTTCCAAACACAACCTCAACCTAGTAATTAAAGCTTATCCCTTCCTTCAGCTGCGACCGGTTGCAGGTGAAAATCTGTGACCGAGGAAGTGTCAGAGGGGGGGATAGCTTCTCTTTGCTCTCTGTGGCCCTCACCGACCCCTGCCCGCTGGCTGCTGCCTGTGAGGAGCCAGGAGTGGACATGGGAGCACAAAGAGAAGTGACCAGTAGGAAAGTACCTACTGGCGGGTGCTGGCTGGCTTCCCCTCTCTGGCCCAGTGACGTCCACTCTCCTGGGCGGTTTTCTAGGCCCTTCGTGCATCTCTGCTCCTGGGCCTTCACCATCCTGGGACCTGAGAAACGCCCTTGCTTCTGGTTGGCTGCACCTGTGTGCTTCTTGGTACCACTCCTGCCAGTCTGCTTTCTGTCTGTGTCCTCTCACCCCACAAAGCTGCCCTTGAGGGCAGGAGCCACTTAAAATTACCTCAGGGCAGGAGCCACTTAAAATTACCTCAGGGCAGGAGCCACTTAAAATTACCACCGGCTCTTGCTCGGTGGGAGGCAGGTAGCACCTGTCTCCCCTTTAGCTTTCTCCATCACAGGTCCCTGTAACCAACCCTGCTCGGACAGCATAGTGGGTCTCCAGGGCCCCCAGCTGTAGCTCCCTTCCCTTTGAGGAGAAGGTTTCAAAGCTCCCTCCAGAGAAGCCCTCCTCACAAAATTCTCCCTTTCTCCCCTCCCAACCCACTGGGGCCTCAGTGTGGGCTCCTTGTCTAACCTGTTATTGGCACCTGCTTTGAAATGCCCACAGGGCCTCACACCTCACTTTGGAATCTGAAATCTATCAAAACTGGGTGCCTCAGCCCAACCTCCCAGTTACATATCTTGTCATGTTCGTTTTCTCTTTTTCCTCCAAAGGGAATTCCTTCCACTTACGGGGTGATTGCTAATGAAACTTTCTCCCTGCCAGAGGTCATCACTCAAAATGGTGAGGTGGCCTTTATTCTCTCTTGTCCCCGGGAGGCCTCTCAGCTTTCTTTCTTTACCTAGGTCACCTGTTTTTGATTAAATGACATATGTACATGGTCTAAAATTCAAAAGGCACAAAAGGGAATGGCAAGAAAAGCAGGTTTCTCCTCAACCCTGATCTCTTGGATTCCTGGTCCATCTCTCCAAAAAGTGACAACTATTTTGAGATGTGGAGTATATTTCCGGAGGTATCTATAGAGATACAAGTATACGTGTCTATGAAACCTTTGGTTTTTTAAGGCAGCATGTAACACACCTTCCTGTACTGTGCTCTTTCTACTTGATATATCATTGAATAGATCTCTCCATGTATGATGCAAAGATCTCTTTTCTTTGTCACATCTACATTAAATCTGAAATTAGTGTAACATAATTTACTTACCAGTTCCATATATATAAAGATTCAGGTTTATCTTTGTTGACTGATTTAAATAACCTATTTACATAAGGATTTGAGCATGGGCTCTGGAACCAGGCTGTCAGAGTGCATGTCTTAGCACAACCACTTACTTGCTGTGTGGCCCAAGGCATGCTACTTAACCTCTCTGTGCCTCCATTGCAGTTTTAGTTTCTCTAAAACAGAAGTAAGAATATTTTCCTCTTAGAGTTGTGACGATTAAATGAGTCAAAGTATGTAAAGAGCTTATAACCATGCTTAGTACACATTAAGCACTTGATATGCTGCTGCTGCTGCTAAGTCGCTTCAGTCATGTCCGACTCTGTGCAACCCCATAGACGGCAGCCCACCAGGCTCCCCCATCCCTGGGATTCTCCAGGCAAGAACACTGGAGTGGGCTGCCATTTCCTTCTCCAATGCATGAAAGTGGAAAGTGACAGTGAAGTTGCTCAGTCGTGTCTGACTCTTTGTGACCCCAGGGACTGCAGCCCACCAGGCTCCTCCATCTATGGGATTTTCCAGGCAAGAGTACTGGAGTGGGGTGCCATTGCCTTCTCCAAGCACTTGATATATGTTAGTGTTTATTCTTCCTGGATAAAGTGCCGTGTGCCCTCCTGGCTGTCCCTAGGCCTGCTCTCAATTTGCAGAGGGAGGGGAGCTCTTGTTTCTCTCTCGTGGTGTTGGCAGAAGGGACTGTGCTGTAGACATGCTGTCGGGTACCTGCTGATCTCAAGGGTGCCTGGGTGCCCCTTGCTGCTTTGTTTTCACAGCTGAATTCTGGGCTCCAGGACTTGTGGCCTCGCCTCTCAGCTAGGTGAGGCCTGATGGCACTTCCTGGGTCGTTCACCTCTCCTCCTGGCCCTATAACCCACCTGAGGTCTGGCTGCTTCTCCAGATTAGCCCAGTCCAGGCAGTTTTCTCTGTATTCTCTCAATGCAGAGCCATGGCTTTCTCACTTTGGCTGTCCCCTCTGACAAGCTTCACTCTGCTTTTGTCAGTTGTCTTCAGTAAGTTTCTGGACAAGAGTCTTCTTTTTCGTCCTTTGCGTTATGCTCTGATCTAATGAATGCACCGCTCCAAATTCTCCATCTCTCTTGGTTGGCTGAAGGTTGTCCTGTAGGACTTTCCAAAAGGAACAATGGGTCACCCTTGAACAACATGGGTTCAAACTGTTAGAGTCCACTTATACATGGATTTTTTTCAATAAATACATTGGAAAAACTTTGGAGATTTATGACAAAATTTAAAAAACTCACAGATGGACTAAGTGGTCTAGGAATAGTAAAAAAAAATTTTAAGTTAGGATTGCCATGAATGAATAACATATATGTAGATACTAGTCAATTTCATCATTCACTATCATAAAATGTTTAAAAATCTATTATAAAAGTTCAGTTCAGTTCAGTTCAGTTGCTAGGTTGTGTCTGACTCTTTGCGACCCCATGAATCGCAGCACGCCAGGCCTCCCTGTCCATCACCAACTCCTGGAGTTCACTCAGACTCACGTCCATCGAGTCAGTGATGCCATCCAGCCATCTCATCCTCTGTCATCCCCTTCTCCTCCTGCCCCCAATCCCTCCCAGCATCAGAGTCTTTTCCAATGAGTCAACTCTTCGCATGAGGTGGCCAAAGTACTGGAGTTTCGGCTTTAGCATCATTCCTTTCAAAGAAATCCCAGGACTGATCTCCTTTAGAATGGACTGGTTGGATCTCCTTGCAATCCAAGGGACTCTCAGGAATCTTCTCCAACACCACAGTTCAAAAGCATCAATTCTTTGGTGCTCAGCTTTCTTCAGTCCAACTCTCACATCCATACATGACCACAGGAAAAACCATAGCCTTGACTAGATGGACCTTTGTTGGCAAAGTAATGTCTCTGCTTTTGAATATGCTATCTAGGTTGGTCATGACTTTTCTTCCAAGGAGTAAGCGTCTTTTAATTTCATGGCTGCAATCACCATCTGCAGTGATTTTGGAGCCCCAAACCACAAAGTCTGCCACTGTTTGCACTGTTTCCCCATCTATTTCCCATGAAGTGATGGGACCAGATGCCATGATCTTCGTTTTGTGAATGTTGAGCTTTAAGCCAACTTTTTCACTCTCCTCTTTCACTTTCATCAAGAGGCTTTTTAGTTCCTCTTCACTTTCTACCATAAGTGTGGTGTCATCTGCATATCTGAGGTTATCGATATTTCTCCCGGCAATCTTGATTCCAGCTTGTGCTTCTTCCAGCCCAGCATTTCTCATGATGTACTCTGCATAGAAGTTAAATAAGCAGGGTGACAATATACAGCCTTGACATACTCCTTTTCCTATTTGGAGCCAGTCTGTTGTTCCATGTCCAGTTCTAACAGTTGCTTCCTGACCGGCATATAGGTTTCTCAAGAGGCAGGTCAGGTGGTCTGGTATTCCCATCTCTTTCAGAATTGTCCACAGTTTATTGTGATCCACACAGTCAAAGGCTTTGGCATAGTCAACAAAGCAGAAATAGATGTTTTTCTGGAACTCTCTTGCTTTTTCGATGATTCAGCAGATGTTGCCAAGTTAATGTTTATCAAAACTTACACAAACACTGTACATGGTGACATTTTCAGTCAAGAGAAATGTAAACAAAAAGTAACAAAGATACAATATTAAGTCATAACTGCCTACAATCAACTGTGGAACCTACTGCATGGCTCTAATAATTTTGTAGCCATCTCCTGTTGCTATCACGCTGAGTCGCTTAAAGCACTCGGTGACACATTTTCTCTGCATGAGCAGTTGGTAGCTCCAGTAAATTCCGTGTTGTAGTAAAAAGTGATCTCTTGTGGGTCTCGCGTATTTTTCTTCGTGTTTACTGCAGTACCGTAAACCTTGAGTAACACCCAGGATCCATATGAAGTGCCACTACTGATGTTGGAAGTGGTCCCACAAAACAGAGAAAAGGCATGACATTACAAGAAAAAATTGAATTGCTTTATATGTACCAAAGATTGAGGTCTGCATCTGTGGTTGCAGCCATTTCAGGATAAATGAATCCAGTGTAAGGGCTGTTTTACAAGAAGAAAAGGAAACTCATGAAGCTGTTGCTGCAGCTTCACCAGCAAGGATGAAACCTTGTACTTTTTGGAGAAATACCTTTTTATCTGGTATTGAAAATTCAGTTTTTATGTGGGTGCAGGATTTGCTATGATAGGCACACCTATAGACTCATATAATTCGAGGAAAAGCAAAGTCATGCTATGAAAACTTAAAGCAAAAGGAAGGTAAAAAATCTAAAGCTGGAGATTTTAATGCCAGCAAAGGATGGTTTGATAATTTTAGAAAGAGATTTGGCTTTTAAAACGTTAAGATAACAGGAGAAGCTGCTTCTGCCAACCAAGAGGCAGCAGACAAGTTCCCAGACATCATTAAGAAAACCATTAATGAGAAAGGATATCTGCCTGAACAGAGTTTATATATATATTTGCTTATCGGCTGTGCTGGGTCTTTGTTGCTGCACAGGTTTTCCTCTAGTTGCGGTGCACAGGCTTCTCGTTGCGGGGTTTCTCTCATTGCAGATCACAGGCTCTAGCGTGTGCAGGTTTCATTAGTTGTGGTTTCCGGGCTCCGGAGCACAGGCTCAGTGGCTGTGGTGCATGGCTGTGTTGCTCAGCCTCATGTGGGGTCTTCCCAGACCAGGGATTGAACTCGTGTATCCTGCGTTGGCAGGTGGACTCTTTACCACTGAGCCACCAGGGAAGCCCCTGAACAAGTTTTTAATGCAGATGAAAGTGCCCTTTTATGGGGGAAAATAATGCCATGAAGGGCATTTTTATTAGTAAGGAAGAGAAGTGGACACCAGGATTTAAGGCTTGAAGGACTAACTCTACTGTTTTGGGCAAATGCAGTGGGGTTTATGATTGGGACTGCCTTTATCTATAAAACTGCTAACCCCTGAGCCTTGAAGGAAAAGATAAACATCAGTTGCCAGTCTTTTGGTTGTGCAAGAAGGCTTGGACAATGAGAACCCTTTTTCTGGATTGGTTCCATCAATGTCAGGGAGCACCTTTACAGTAAGAGACTGATTCTTTTGATATTGGGCAATGCTCCTGGCCACCCAGAGCCCCATGAGTTCAACACCAAAGGTGATTGGGTGGTCTACTTGCCCCCAAACACAACATGTCTATTTTAGCCTGTAGGTCGGGGATCATAAGGACATTTAGGACTCATTACACATGATACTCTTTGGAAAGAATTGTCAACCTTATGGAAGAGGACTCCAAGAGAGAGAACATCACGAATGTCTGGAAGGATTACACTATTGAAGATGCCATCATTGTAAGAGAAAAAGCTGTGAAAGCCATCAAACCCCAAATAATAAATTCCTGATGGAGAAAACTATGTCCAGATGTCGTGCGTGACTTTAGGGGATTTATGACAGAGCCAATCAAGGGAATAAAGAAAGAGATTGTGGGTTTGGCAAAAAAAGGTTGGGGGAGGGGTGAAGGGTTTCAGGATATAGATCTTGGAGAAATTTAAGATCTAGTAGACATCATACCAGACGAATTAACAGAAGATGACTTAATGGAGATGAGTGCTTCGGAACCAGTGCCAGACAACGAGGAAGAAGATGTAGAGGAAGCAGTGCCAGGAAACAAATCGACATTAGCCAATCTGGCAGAAGGATTTAGATTATTCAAAACTGGTTTTGACCTTTATTTATTTATTTTGCTGCACCAGGCCTTCATTGCTGCGTGTGGGCTTTCTCTAGTTGGAGCGAGCGGTGGCTACCCTTAGTTGCAGTACTTGGTCTTCTCTGGTTGCAGCTTGCAGGGGCTAGAGCATGGGTTTCAGTAGTTGTGGTGCATGGCCTTAGCTGTCCCACAGCATGTGGGATCCTTCCAGACCAGGTATTGAACCCACGTCCCCTGCAGACTCCTAACCACTAGACTACCAGGCAAGTCCCCAGCTTCTGACTTCTTTTATGGCAGGGACCCTTCTATGATACGGGCACTGAAACTAAAGCAAGTGATGGAGGAAGGGTTGGTCCCATAACGCAACATTTTGAAAAATCTGTTTGTTTATTTATGGCTGTGTTGAGTCTTGGTCATGGCACGTGGGATCTTCATTGTGGTACATAGTCTCTCTAGTTGTGGTTCTTGGGTTTAGTTGCTTCACTGCATGTGAGATCTTAGTTCCCTGACCAGGGATGCAACCTGCGTGTCCTGCATTGGAAGGCAGATTCTTAGCCACTGGACCACCAGGGAAGTTCCCCCAAGGATTGGCACCATATAGAAACATGTCAAGAGAAATGAAGAAGCAAAAATACATATAAAATATATGTTAACTTTATCAGTAAAACTTCTGATCAACAGTAGGCTACTAGTGGTTAAATTTGGGGAGAGTCAAAAGTTATGTGCAAATTTTTAACCACACCTCTGTGTTGGTCAAGGGTCAGTTGTATATATCCTGACTTTTAGCATGTTTGACAATATTTATCTGTTGCGTTTATACTTAATATGCTGAGTATGAAAATCTTGGATCACATTCCTTTCTTTATAACTCCTACTTTCTAGCTCCTCACTGTCATTGAGTGTGACTGTGGAGAAGTCTTAAGCTCATCTGAAAGTTTTTCCCTTTATATATGAGTTGATAATTTTGCATGAATGCTCAGAAGTATTTTCTTCTTTGTCATTCGAGTCCAGTAAACTTATTGGGACATATTCTTGTCGATGATTCAAAATGTTCATTTTCATTTGTTTTGCTTTTTTTCTCAAGACTTTCTTCTGTGTTCTTTGCACATTTTCAAGTGTTCATTGTTCTCTTCATTGCTCTTATTGTGATCCTCAGTTATATGATGGCAAATGCTTTTTCCTTGCTTCTTCTTTCCTGAATTCTTCCAATTAATTTTGAAAATTAACTTTTATGCAATATTTTATCTATGAAATTATAAACTACATGTAATGTATAAGGACTAATCAGACAAAGATTTGACCACTAACATCTGGATTAGAAGTACACCAACTTAACCTTACAAGTCAATTCTAAAATTTATCTGGAATTTCCAAGAACCTAGAGAACTCTTGAAGGTGGCCATTTTAAAAAAACGAATAAAGATGAATACTTAGACTTCTAGGCATTAGATTTCTCATAAAGTTAAAATAAAGTGTGGTGTAGATACTAGGAGGGACAAATAGATCAAGGAAAAGAAGCCCAGAGACAGACCCACACATGTACAGTTCCATGATTTGTTGTAAATTTAATTCAGAGGAAAAGATGCTATTTTCAATAGTGGTGCTAGGCAAGTTGGCTTCCCATATAGGAAACAAAAATGGACCTTGATTCCCATCTCCCTTCATAGATCAGATCACATCAGATCAGTCACTCAGTCATGTCCGACTCTTTGCGACCCCATGAATCGCAGCACGCCAGGCCTCCCTGTCCATCACCAACTCCTGGAGTTCACTCAAACTCACGTCCATCGAGTCAGTGATGCCATCCAGCCATCTCATCCTCTGTCATCCCCTTCTCCTCCTGCCCCCAATCCCTCCCAGCATCAGAGTCTTTTCCAATGAGTCAACTCTTCGCATGAAGTGGCCAAAGTACTGGAGTTTTGGTTTTAGCATCATTCCTTCCAAAGAAATCCCAGGGCTGATCTCCTTCAGAATGGACTGGTTGCATCTCCTTGCAGTCCAAGGGACTCTCAAGAGTCTTCTCCAATACCACAGTTTAAAAGCATCAATTCTTTGGCGCTCAGCTTTCTTCACACTCCAACTCTCACATCCATACATGACCACAGGAAAAACCATAGCCTTGACTAGATGAACCTTTGTTGGCAAAGTAATGTCTCTGCTTTTCAATATGCTATCTAGGTTGGTCATAACTTTCCTTCCAAGGAGTAAGCGTCTTTTAATTTCATGGCTGCAGTCACCATCTGTAGTGATTTTGGAGCCCAGAAAAATAAAGTCTGACACTGTTTCCACTGTTTCCCCATCTATTTCCCATGAAGTGATGGGACCAGATGCCATGATCTTCATTTTCTGAATGTGGAGCTTTAAGCCAACTTTTTCACTCTCCACTTTCACCTTCATCAAGAGGCTTTTGAGTTCCTCTTCACTTTCTGCCATAAGGGTGGTGTCATCTGCATATCTGAGGTTATTGATATTTCTCCCGGCAATCTTGATTCCAGCTTGTGCTTCTTCCAGTCCAGCATTTCTCATGATGTACTCTGCATATAAGTTAAATAAACAGGGTGACAATATACAGCCTTGACATACTCCTTTTCCTATTTGGAACCAGTCTGTTGTTCCATGTCCACTTCTAACTGTTGCTTCCTGACCTGCATACAAATTTCACAAGAGGCAGGTCAGGTGGTCTGGTATTCCCATCTCTTTCAGAATTGTCCACAGTTTATTGTGATCCACACAGTCAAAGGCTTTGGCATAGTCAATAAAGCAGAAATAGATGCTTTTCTGGAACTCTCTTGCTTTTTCCATGATCCAGCAGATGTTGGCAATTTGATCTCTGGTTACTCTGACTTTTCTAAAAGCAGCTTGAACATCAGGAAGTTCACGGTTCACATATTGCTGAAGCCTGGCTTGGAGAATTTTGAGCATTACTTTACTAGTGTGTGAGATGAGTGCAATTGTGCAGTAGTTTGAGCATTCTTTGGCATTGCCTTTCTTTGGGATTGGAATGAAAACTGACCTTTTCCAGTCTTGTGGCCACTGCTGAGTTTTCCAAATTTGCTTGCATATTGAGTGCAGCACTTTCACAGCATCATTTTTCAGGATTTGAAATAGCTCAACTGGAATTCCATCACCTCCACTAGCTTTGTTTGTAGTGATGCTTTCTAAGGCCCACTTGACTTCACATTTAAGGGTGTCTGGCTCTAGGTCAGTGATTACACCATCGTGATTATCTGGGTCGTGAAGATCTTTTTTGTACAGTTCTTCTGTGTATTCTTGCCATCTCTTCTTAATATCTTCTGCTTCTGTTAGGTCCATACCATTTCTGTCCTTTATCGAGCCCATCTTTGCATGAAATGTTCCTTTGGTATCTCTGATTTTCTTGAAGAGATCTCTAGTCTTTCCAATTCTGTTGTTTTCCTCTATTTCTTTGCATTGATTGCTGAAGAAGGCTTTCTTATCTTTTCTTGCTATTCTTTGGAACTCTGCATTCAGATGTTTATATCTTTCCTTTTCTCCTTTGTTTTTCGCTTCTCTTCTTTTCACAGCTATTTGTAAGGCCTCCCCAGACAGCCATTTTGCTTTTTTGCATTTCTTTTCCATGTGGATGGTCTTGATCCCTGTCTCCTGTACAATGTCACGAACCTCATTCCATAGCTCATCAGGCACTCTATCTATCAGATCTAGGCCCTTAAATCTATTTCTCACTTCCACTGTGTAATCATAAGGGATTTGATTTAGGTCATACCTGAATGGTCTAGTGGTTTTCCCTACTTTCCTCAATTTTAGTCTGAATTTGGCAATAAGGAGTTCATGGTCTGAGCCACAGTCAGCTCCTGGTCTTGTTTTTGCTGACTGTATAGAACTTCTCCATCTTTGGCTGCAAAGAATATAATCAGTCTGATTTCAGTGTTGACCATCTGGTGATGTCCATGTATAGGGTCTTCTCTTGGGTTGTTGGAAGAGGGTGTTTGTTATGACCAGTGCATTTTCTTGGCAAAACTCTGTCTTTGCCCTGCTTCATTCCGTATTCCAAGGCCAAATTTGCCTGTTACTCCAGGTGTTTCTTGGCTTCCTACTTTTGCATTCTGAGATGGATCATAGAGCTAACTGTGAAAGTTAATAAATTTTTAAAAGAATGTAGAGGAATATTTTTTATGGCTTTGCTATAGGCAATGATTTCTTAAACAAGTTACAAAAAGGACTGAATATAAAATAAAATATTGACAAGTTGGACTTAATTAAAATTAAGAATTTTTCATCTAAGACATCATTGGAGTGAAAAGGTGAGCTACAGATTGGGAAAATATTTGTATGCATATACATGACAAATGTATATGTCAGGTATACATTGATGTATAATGTACATCAAGAATTGATGCTTTTGAACTGTGGTGTTGGAGAAGACTCTTGAGAGTCCCTTGGGACTGCAAGGAGATCCAACCAGTCCATTCTAGAGGAGATCAGCCCTGGGTATTCTTTGGAAGAAATGATTCTGAAGCTGAAACTCCAGTACTTTGGCCACCTCATGCGAAGAGTTGACTCATTGGAAAAGACTCTGATGCTGGGAGGAATTGGGGGCAGGAGGAGAAGGGGACGACAGAGGATGAGATGGATGGATGGCATCACTGACTCGATGGACGTGAGTTTGAGTGAACTCCAGGAGTTGGTGATGGACAGGGAGGCCTGGCATGCTGCGATCATGGGGTCGCAAAGAGTCGGACACGACTGAGCTACTGAACTGAACTTGACAAATGACTCCTACCAAGGGTATACAAATAACTCCTTCATATTAATAAGATAAATACTGACAACCTGGTAAATAATGGGCAGAGGCTTGAACGGATACTTCACAAGAAATAAGCACATGAAAATTTCCTAAATTTGAATCATCAGGGAAATGTAAATTAAAATTACAATGAGATCCTTCTACTAGAATGGCAAAAATTAGAAGAACTAACAATACCAAGTAGAAGCTAAAATGTGGAGGATGCATTCCTGGTTTAAATTAGTACAGCCACTTTGGAAAACTTTTTAATGATTTCAAAACTAAATATGCATGTACTTTATGACCTAGAAATTCCACCCCTTTGTGGAAATATTCCGAACAGAAATAAATGTTTATATCCCCCGCAAAAGACATGTACAACAGTATTCATAGCCGCTCTTTTCATAATAGTTAAAAACAGGAAACAGGTCAAATATTAATGGATATGTTTCCTCGCATTCCTATAATGGGATACTATATAACACTACAGAAAAGTGAACTACTATATAATATTTACAACTATGTGGATGAATCTCATGGACACAATGTAAAGTGAAAGAACGCATATAAGATTACCTAGTACTGTTTGCTGTCATTCATAGACTATTCAACACTAAATAAAACCACTGCTGCTGCTGCTGAGTCACTTCAACTCTGTGCGAGCCCACAGAGGGCAGCCCACTAGGCTCCTCTGCCCCTGGGACTCTCCAGGCAAGAAAACAAAACTAGTTGATGGTTAATGATAGTGGTGAAAACGACAATACCTTTGACTGGGAAGGGTCAGGGAGGCGCCTTCTTGGGTGTTGATAGTATTTTATCTCTCTTTACAAGGGTGGTTACCTGGTTGTGATTACCTTTTAAAACTTCATCAGGCTAAGACTTTACACAAATTTGCCCTCAAAGAAACAGATGTCAGTGCTAACTCATTTGCTAACTTCAGATGTGTGGTCATTTTCTCCTCAAACCCTTGTATCTCTGCTTTGAGTGTTTGATATATATGTATGTGTGTATATATATATATATAATTTTTTTCTAGAGTTTATTTTTTCTTTAGTTCTTAAGGTTTACAGAGATTTATTTGGTTATGATTTTCACTGGATATGTAGCAAGATTTTTCTGCTGTCATTCTTTTTTTTAATAAAGGAAGGCAATATCATTCATTTTGTCTTTCCCCTTATTTTTTTTTTTTTTTGTATTTATGTTTTAAATGTATGTATTTGTCTGTGCCTGGTCTTAGTTGTGACACATGGGATCTTTTGTTTTGGCATGTGAGCTCTTACTTGCAGCCATGGGATCTAGTTCCCTGACCAGGGATTGAACCCTGCATTGGGAGCACAGAGTCTTAACCACTGGACCACCAGCGAAGTCCCTCTGCAGCCATTCTTTATCTACCAGTGATTTTCCCTCCTGATTTCCTCCTTTTTTCTTGTCTTTTTGGAAAGAGCTAGGCTGGTCCCCTTGTGATCATTTCCCTGCTTTAATAAGGGCATTTCTTCCTGCAGGGCTGACTCACTATCCATTTCCGAAGGAAAAAAAGTGAAAATGAGAGTCACTCAGTTGTGTCCAACTCTTTGTGACCCCATGGACTATACAGTCCATGGAATTCTCCAGGCCAGAATACTGGAGTGGGTAGCCTTTCCCTTCTCCAGGGGATCTTCCTAACCCAGGGATTGAACCCAGGTCTCCTGCATTGCAGGTGGATTCTTTACCAGCTGAGCCACAAGGGAACAATATCCATGCTGTATTCTCTCCAAGGGGCACTGTTCACATAGAATACCATATGGACAGTGTCTTCTGAGACACCTCTGCTGAGACAACCTGTTTGTTGAAATTCTTGTTGAGAAGTGACCAGAGCAGAGTGCCAAACCTCTCCTGGAGCCCCTAGGGCTTTGTATGTGTGCTTGTATGAGCTGGTCTAGCCCTTTCTTCTCCTCAGAGGAAAAGGTTAGCAACTGCAGGGCAGCCTATTACTTACTGACAGCTATTCTTCCACCTGGATGGGTCACCAGGATGGATCTGCAACCTTCTTTCCTCACCTGCTGCCCTTGTCCCTCTGTGGTCTCCAAAAGTGCCTGAGGAAACTTCAGCTGCCAACGCACCAGTTCTTTTTCTAAGCAAAGTACTGTTGGTTCTCATGTCAGGAATCCTCTTGTGTTTGAGCTGAGTGCTGCTGGCTCTGTGTGGCGTCCCGGGTGGTCAAAGAATCTGCCTGCCAGTTCAGGAGATGCAGGAGACGGGGGTTCAGTCCCTGGGTTGGGAGGATCCCCTGGAGGAGGAGATGGCAGCCCTCTCCACTATTTTTGCCAGGAGAATCCCATGGATAGAGAAGCCAGGCGGGCTACAGTTCATGGGGTTGCAAAGAGTCAAGCACGGCTGAGCACTCACTCACTACTGCATGACTACCAGCTCTACCGTGTACAGTCTTCCTGCCTGGATCTCTTTTCTTACCCAGGTTGGATTATCACCATAGAAAACAGCCTTCCTTCATATATATTAAGGTTCCTGGTAAAAGCAGCTTAGCCATTTCATCCAAAGTGAATTTTCTTATTCTCCTTGTTCCTTTCAGATGACTTAAAATAGTTTGATCTCACAGACAATGCTGCAATGTACATAATGCAATGGATATCTATGCAAGTGTATCTGTAGAATAAAACCCTAAGATTGGAATATGGGTTAAAAGGATATGTGCATTTATCATTTGAACATTACCTAGAGGTTGCACCAATTTATACTCACATCAGTAAGCATGCCTATTTCCCCAGATCCTTGTCAACACCATGGACTATCATACATTTTTGTCTATGCCATTCTAAGAGGTGCAAAATGGAGTATTAGTATATTTTGAAATAACATTTTCTCTTTTTGCATATTCAAGAATCATTTGTCTTAGTGTTTGCTCCCTTTGTCCTTCCTTTTCTACAAACTGTCTATCCATATTATTGGCCCATTTTCCCATTGGATGTTGTTCTTATGGATTTTCAGGAGCTCTTTATATGAGGAAATATGCTCTTTGTGATGTGAGGTGCAAATATTTCCCCCAGTTTGTCATTTGTCTTTAGATTTCGCTTATAGTAATTATTGCTTTACTGATTTTCTTTTTTAATATATGGAGTTACAATTATGGATCTCTTCTTTGATGACATCCTGATAAATGATCTTTACTGTAATGCAAGTTGAGTTCTTTTGTGGTCACCACCCGTGGTAAAACAGGGCTTAGAATAAATGCCTCAACATCATGCAGTGTTGGCTAAAAGATCAGATTTTACTGGAGAAAACTACAAGCCAGGGGTCAGCAAGAGATGAGGTGAGTCTGTTTTCTCGTCATCCCAGGGCCTGGGTTATCAGCTGGAAACAGAGTAGGTTTGAATTGCAGTGGGAGCATCTCTCATCCCAGGGATCCTGATGCAGGGATTGAACCCAGGTCTCCCACATTGTGGGCAGATTCTTTACTGTCTGAGCCGCCACCCAGGAAGCCCATAATAAACATTGAGAATGATCAATATGCTGATATTTCCTAATCTTGTATAGCCTGGGGATCAAAAGATTTCATTTAAAACTGATAAGCCAGATAAAGCAGTATGATACACTGAATAGCACAAAGGAAAACTCTAAGACTGATTCTAAAAGTGGGCCAGGTTCTTGGTTTTAACAGTAAAATCCATACTCACTAGTTTAGGCAGAAAGGGATTTATTAGGTAGCTCCTCTAAGCTGGTGGCTCAGATGATAAAGAATCTGACTGCAATACAGGAGACCTGGGTTTGATCCCTGGGTCGGGAAGATCCTCTGGAGAAGGGAATGGCAACCCACTCCAGTATTCTTGCCTGGAGAATCCCATGGACAGAGGAACCTGGTGGGCTACAGTCCATGGGGTCGCAAAGAGTCGGACATGACTGAGTGACTTTCACACACACACACACACATTAGTCATAACTCCTAGAACCACACTGCAGAACAGACCTGAAGGCATAGCTGCTGCCATGTCATGAGCAGCCATTCCCAGGAGGGCACTTCCTCAAAGCCAGGAGCTGTTATCTCCAAACACAGAACTGTCCTCTTCAGCACAGAACGCTCTTCCCCCAGATAGCTGCAGGGTTCCCTCCCTCGGGCAGCCCTCAGCTGGCTTCCATTCTTGGGCCTGAAGCTTGCAGATTAAATTCAGCCCTGGGCCCTGAGAGCCTTAATAATGGCCTTGAACATAGAGACACAGTATAAACCTGTTCGTATCCTCAGTTTTCATCTTTGATTACCCACTGCTCTTCACTTGCCCCAGGATAAATCCTGGCTTTGATACTCTTTTCTTTTTGAAGCAACTGGGGTAGTGTTTTCCCCAGAAACTAGGGGAACCACTGTCTGAGCGGGGAAGAGTGGGCTCCACCTAGTTGTGAACAGAGTAGACAAGGACCAAGTACAGATTCCATCTCAGAATCAAAAGGAAGATGTTAAGACTAGCTTGTGCTGGGCTCTCTGTAATTGCCTTTAGGGAATTAATACAGTGTGAAGGCTAGTGTCCACAGTAAGCAGGGCTTCCCAGGTGGCTCAGTAATAAAGAATCTGCCTGCCAATGCAGGAACCCCTGGAGACGTGGGTTCGATTCCTGGGTCGAGAAGATTCCCTGGAGGAAGAAATGGTAACCCACTCTGATATTCTTGCCTGGATAATTCCATGGACAGAGGAACCAGTCCATGGGGTCACAAAGAGTCAGACATGACTGAGTGCTACACTGCACTGTCCATAGTAAGCGTTTGAAATCATTTCTTATTTAATAGGTTCAAAATGTTTTTGACATGTGGAACGGCCTTTTAGTACTAGTCAGGTCAAAAGGTCGGTCTCCAGTTCACTGATGTCGTTCCCTTTCACATAGACTCTCTGGTGTATCCTTCCTTTCCAAGTCTGCACACCACATTCATGCACTTTACAGGGAGACTATTTTTAGTCATCAAATTCCTTGACATATTGGTGATGAATTTCTGCTAGCGAAAAAAAATTTTTGCATGAAAAATTTCAAATCGCAGCATGAATTTCATCTGGGAGCCACATGTCTAGGAAAGTAATTATTTCAAACCCAAGGGCATAACCGACCACTGCTAAAATGGATCCAGTTTATGGTTCTGCCATACTTGCTCATAAAACATTGTACTCCCAACAAAATCACGGCGCTATCCACTGGGTACTGACCACTAGCCTTGTTAACTCTCTTCGTTACTGACTTGATATTTGAGACCTGAACTTTGAGTTCGTGGTCTCTGGAAATGAAGAACAGGGACCAGGTAAAATGGTCGATTTTGAGGGATTCTGAGAGCATGAAATGCATATGCAAGAAAACAGAACCACAGAAAGTTCTTGAAAGTCTGTACTAATGTTGACTGTGGTTATGAGGGGAAATTTGATTTCAAGTTCTTTTAGGAAAGGAAGGGGTGGATTCCTGGCACATACCTGTTGGTAGGTACTTTAGTGATGAAAGGAAATAAAACCGTGACCTCTTGAAGGAGAAAAGCAGTGTTTTCTGTAGCTACCATTCAACAAATAATCATTGAATGAGGGACAGTGAAGAGTAATTATAAGGACTAATTCAGCTAAACTTCGCATTTGTGATTGTGCACAACCATGTGGGTTAGGGTAACCTTCCTGAGAAAGACATTTTCCCCAGTTGAGAAAGACTTAGAACTGGATTAGAAGATTTGGATCTCGGTCCTGGGACTTACTATCTATTTGAATGCCTCACCATGTATCTCTGGGCTGTAGCCCACCAGTCTCCTCTGTCCATGGGATTTTTTAGGCAAGAATACTGGAGCGATTGCCGTTTCCCTCTCCAGGGCATCTTCCCGACCCATGGATTGAACCCTCATCTCCTGTGTCTCCTGCATTGGAGGTGGGTTCTTTATCTGCTGATCCATCAAGGAAGCCCCTCTGAGACTCAGTGTGTTCTATATAAATCACTTATGAAAATATAACAGGCATGTGGACTAGTGCGTTCATTTGGAAGAACAATCCAATCTTACCATGAGAAGTTGGTGAAAGTAATCCTTATGGCCCTGTAATCCCCCAGAGTAGTTCACCTCAGTGTATAACAGCAGCTTTGTGAGGATGTTCATTGCATAAAGAGCATGCAACAACCTATTATCCATCTCTAGGGGAATGGGGGAGGAAAGTTTGAAGAATTCTTATCACAGAATTCTCTGCAGCAACTGGAAGTGATGAATTAGAGATACAGAGAGCAACATGGATAGATCTTTAGATAGAGCCTTGAGTAAATGAATGACATAACAATTATCATAGAATGATTCCATGTTGACTCATTAAAATCACATTCATGGAAAACAACCATTTATTTATCAAAGATGCATATCCATCAAGAATATATTTCAAACATGTTAGGAAGGATACCTATGAACTAGGGATTGGGGAAAAGAACAATATGCAAGAGGAGCCTTATCTAAAACCAATGGTGAGAATATGGCTTAATCATCTCCAGCCTAATGAAAAACAGCAAAAAATGCCATTCTTTACCCCATAGTTGAAACTGTTCCACTCACCTTGCTTGCTACCCTTGGGGTCTCTTTTTTTCAAATTGTTCTTTAGGAACTGTTACTTTACCTTAACTCTGTTCAGTGATATCATGGATAGTGCTTAGAGTTTAGGTATGGTTTACAAATATCCTTTTGTTCCCAAGGTTTTTCCTAGTCAAATTAAGTATTAGATGTGAGTATAAAGTAATGAGTTTTTAAACATGATCCAAATGAATGTTATTTCTTCCAAGTAGTCATAGATTCCACCAGCTCTGCCAATGCTTGAAACATTTTTGGAACTGTGTGTGGTGTGTGTGTGTTCACGTGCATTTAAGGATCGGCCAAGTTTTATATTATTTAAAAGTCTAGCCTTAGTTATCGGATCACCTCTCCAACTCCATCTCCTTCTGGTCTCTACTCCTTGCCCACAGTGTTCCAGGCACACATGCCTTCTTTTAGTCTCTGCAGCATATGAAACTTATTCTTGCTTGGGGCCGTTGCAATAGCTGTTCCCTTTGTCTGAGTTTCTTATCCTTCTGATCTTCCTTTGCAGAGCACTCCCTCTTATCAGTCAGATCTTCCTTAAATATCACATCCTCAGAGAAGTTCTCTCTGAGAACTGATCACTCAGCTAAGAGCCATCTAATCATGTGCTCTGCCATCACTCTGCTTTCTTTCCATTGCCCCAACTTGAATAAAATTTGCTTATCCTCCATACCTAGAAAGATGCCTGCCGCATAGTAGGTGCTCAAAGGATGTTTGCTGAATACATTGAAGAGCATTATTAACTCAGATTTCTGTGTCTGAGGGCCAGAAAACAAGCGACATAAATACAAGTTAGTGTAGAGTCTTTCTTCCTTGTTAATGTCTTACAATTTATTGTTTATTCTTTTATGATATCATTTCACACTTTGTACCACATACGTCTATTTATAAATGTATCTATTTCTCTAAGTTTTGGGCTTCTGAAAAGAATAAACTGTGTTTCTAAAATGTATATCCCTTAGAGGATTTAGCACCAAATTTTGATATTCTGAATACTAGATATATATTGTTATCAGACTGAACTGAATCTGAGTGGTATGAACAAGTACGTATGTGTGTGTGTGAAAGAGAGAATGTGAGAGAGAAACAATCAAATGGGTCTGTTTGGGCACCTTCTGTGCCAGTGATTTCCAGACTGGTTTTGAGCACCTGCTTACGTTTGGACAGAGATCGGATTTCTGGATCAGGTTGTCATAACAGCTTAAATTCTGTAGGACAAAAAGCACAATGGGCAAATGGGCAAAAGGATATACGGTCACAGGTTTAAGACGGTACACGCCCGATTTACACGGTGTTCTGCTCTTTTCTGCATAAGAGCAGTGACGTTAGGGAGTTACATCACACACGAGGGGTAAGACCACAAAACCCGGGGTTACGCCAGTCTTTAACTGGAATGGGTGGAGGAGGTTGACTGTGAGTGACTTGAGGACTGATCCTGTGTCCCGCGAATTTTCCTCTGCAGTGGCTAGAACAGCACATAACCCATAGGGCACACTTCACAGAATGTATGTTAAATGATGGATTAAATGAAAAATGGATACTTGAACGGTAATGAGATTGATTTTTCACATGACTCATAAATTGGCTTGGAGGCCATTGGCTCAGGAGGAACTCAATTGAATAGTTCCAAAACTGTGGTATCATTGACTTAAGTGTGAAATCTCTCCAGAGCACATATTTAGCTGTAGAAGAGGCATTACTCTCCATCATTGCCATCCTCCAGTGTCTCAGACTAGAGTCTTTAGAACCTGATATGAGTCATCTACCTTACTTTTCTTCCATATCTAAGCAGTCATTAATTCCTGCCAGATTTACCATTGTCTTTTTGCTTAATCTGTAGACAGTGTATGCGTACTCAGTCGTGTCCTGCTCTTGTGACCCCAGGGACTGTAGCCCACCAGGCTCCTCTATCCATGGGATTTTTTTTGGCAAGAATACTGGAGTGGGTTGCCATTTTCTCCCCCAGGGGATCTTCCCAACCCAGGGATCGAACCTGTGTCTCCTGCACTGGCAGGTGGATTCTTTACCACTGCACCACAATCGCCTCTTAATTGGGATCTGGCCACAAATACCCCTCCTCTGGGCACAAGTACACCGAAGAATTGATGCTTTTGAACTGTGGTGTTGGAGAAGACTCTTAAGTGTCCCTTGGACAGTAAGAAGATCCAACCAGTCAATCCTAAAGGAAGAACTGACTCATTGGAAAAGACCCTGATGCTGGGAAAGATTGAAGGCAGGAGAAAAGGGGACGACAGAGGATGAGGTGGTTGCATGGCATCACCGACTCAACGGACATGAGTTTGAGTAAACTCCAGGAGTTGGTGATGGACAGGGAGGCCTGGTGTGTTGTAGTCCATGGGATCGCAAAAAGAGTCAGACATGACTGAGCGACTGAACTTGACCCCTCCTCTTTGGAATCAATCCTCCTTCAATCCACCAAAGTTATCCACCTATCATTAATATAATAAACAAGTTGGACTTGGGAGGATTTAAGCAGAAAGCAACTTTGTTCTGTCTTGTAACTGGCCCTTTAAAACTGCTCTCTCCAATCTTTCTTTCCTCCCTATGGGTGTTGAAAGGTACAGTTCAATCTAATATGAAAACTTCAACTTCTTATCCCAATTAAAATTCTCCCTTTCACTAGTGTGGGGCTCAACCAGACTTGCAACCATATGGTGAAGAGGGAAGTTCACAGTCATTTCTTCTCTATTTTTTCACCTTCTCTTGCATTAGCTGAGCCCAGAAGAAAAGAGGGTTTAGAGAAAAAGAGGCAAGGTCTTCAGTAGCTCCTGCAGTTGTGAGCACAGAGCCCTCTGTGTGTGGCCGATCTAATGGGTGTTTCTCTGGTGGGGTGCTTTTGAGGATTCATTTAGAGACCCTTCTTCCCTGGGATATTCTACTGTAGCATTGCTCAAATAATACCTACTTCATGTAGGCTCTTAAAATTCCTCCCTTATCACCTGGATTCCAGCAGCCTCCCCCACCCTCTGTCCCAACCCCTGCTCCCAGCAGTGTCTCTGATGTTGGAATTATCTAGAAGAGCCTTGTAAAGTCTGTAAAATAACCCCAGTGCCATTCTCCCCCTTATATCCTCATGGCCCAAACTTCTGTATTGTTTCTGCAGTGAAGCTTGTTCCTTCTGAGGCCCACTGGCTTTGTTCTGCTGCCTGAGTTGCCACCAGCCAGCCTTTCGCTAAAGACTTTTTTCCAGTGGAATCACTCAGTCCCCTCTCTTAGCCTTTTCTTGCAAAGCCTGGAGGTGTGTGTGTCTAACCATGGCAGAACCAGTTCTAGGCATCATTCTGCAAGCTCTGCCTAGACAGTCTTGTATCTCACTTAGGATGTGTGTGAGTAGGGAGAGACCTAAACCTATTGTTCTCAGCTTTGAAGCCTCAGCCAAAACCCTGAGAAAGGAAAAGGCCTATTTTAACATGCTGTTACATTCCTTTAAAAACATCAGATAGTGTTTTGTTTTGTTTTAATTAACTGTTCTAAGCTTATAATGCTTGATTTTAAAGTTCCAGAAAAGACAGTTTAGCAAACTAAGAAACGGATCACTGAAACTCCTTTATTTTGCAAATGAGAAACTAAAGTTGATTGATTTATTGAAGATCACACAACTAGTCATGACTGATCAGGGCTTGAACCTAGATCTTTGGCCTCCAAACCCTGTGCTTTTCCACTATGTTATCCTGTTTAACATGTATACATTCTGCAAGTGTACTCAGTCATGTCTGACTCTCTGTGACCCCATGGACTGCCAGGCTCCTCTGTCCATGGGATTCTCCAGGGAATAATACTGGAGTGGGTTGTCATTTCCTCTTCCAGGGAATCTTCCTGACCCAAGGATCGAACCCGAATCTCCTGTGCCTCCTGCATCAGCAGACGGATTCTTTACCACTGAGCTACCAGGTTGTTGTTGGGTCCCTAAGCTGTGTCCGACTCTTTGCAACCCCATGGACTGCAGCACGCCATGCTTCCCTATCTTTCACTATCTCCAAGTTTGCTCAGACTCATGTCCTTTGAATCGATGATGCCAGCCAACCATCTCTTCCTCTGCCGCCCTCTTCTCCTCCTGCCCTCAGTCTTTCCCAGCATCAGGGTTTTTTCCAATGAGTCGGCTCTTCACATCAGGTGGCCAAATTATTGGAGCTTCAGCTACAGCATCAGTCCTTCCAATGAATATTCAGGGTTGATTTCCTTTAGAATTGACTGGTTGGATCTCCTTGGAGTCCAAGGGACTCTCAAGAGTCTTCTCCAGCACCACAGTTTGAAAGCAACAATTCTTTGGTGCTCAGCCTTCTTTATGGTACCATGCTTCTCCTTAACGTCTCTCAGGAGACATTGGCTCCTGAAATAAAGCTATGTGTAAAGGTCAAATGAAAATAATATATGCTTTAATGATTTTCAAAGTCTACAAACTGGATGCTGTGATTATGGATGATTTTCTTTTTTTTTTTTTTCGCTTACCTGTATTTTCTGGACTTCCCAGGTGGTGCTGGTGGTAAAGAACCCTCCTGCTAATGCAGGAGAGGTAAATTCTCTATGATGATGAAATATGTCTTCTACTGTAAGGAAGAAAAACATATAAAAGTACTCTTTTTAAGTATAGGTCTCTATTATAGGAAATAATTCTATATATTAGTAAATGGAAACAAAATTGCATGTATACACTTTTGGTAAGTCCATTTGAGTAGAATAATAAGATCTGAATTAGAGACTTCTCTGGCAATCCAGTGGTTGAGACTTGGTGCTTTCACTGCTGTGGGGCTAAGTTCAATCACTGGTCAGGGGGCTAAGATCCTGGAAGCTGCACGGTGTGGCAAAAACAAAACAAAACAAAAACCCAAAGACCTGAGTTAGAGTCCTGGAGCTACTTAACTACATGATCTTAAGTTAGTCACTTGACCTCTTTGGTAATCATTTCCTCAAATGCAATGCGTGGACCTGGCCTATATAAAATCTAAGATGTTTTCCAATTCTGAAAATAAAATTATTTCTTAAAAACCGTATGAGGAATAATGATGAACATTTATATGAAAAGTATCAAAATAAAAGTGCCACGTATATTTATGGCAATAAAGGACCATGGTTTCTCATCCTTCTTTAAAATGGGCCTTCCAAGCAGGTCAGCCTTGTCAGTTTATCCAAGCCAGGCACCCTGCCTGTGTATTTACCCTCCAGTCTCACCTCCTCCCTGAAGTCTCCCTGATGTCGCTAGCCCCGCCCTGGCCACCCCTTGCAGGTCCTGCAGACTCTGAGCCGCACCGGCCCACTCAGTGCATCCTCTGATGCTCTATGGCACATTGTGATTCCTCATATGTTGGATTTTCTTCTCCAGCACACATTGCCTGCAGACAGCAGCCACCTTTGCCATCCCCGTTTCCCCGGTTACTGCCCACCACAGGCTGAGCACACAGGGCACCCTTCGTGCACGTTTGTCAGTGAGAGAGATCTTTTAGGAGGAAAAGGTCTGAAAGGTCCAGTCAGAGACTCAAGAGATGTGGGGCCCCAGGCTGTCTCTGGAGCAGGGTGCTGTAATCAGCCAGTCTTGGTCAAGAAGAAAATGAAATTGATCCCTTTCCCTCCACCTCCCTTTGGGTCTTCCCCTCTGCAGCTCTGGGCAAGGCTGCCTTGGGGTGGCTTTCTGCTGCTGTCACTTCCTGGAATTGGACCCACAGTTTGGACCCCTTCTGGAAAAGGGATCATGAGTCTCTCCTTACGCTGCTGGCTCCAGGCAACTTTCCTTGGGCCAGGCCGAGGGAGTGGAGCCGGCCAGAGCACTAAAGTATCTGGGGTATGCTCTGGGCCTCTTGGCTGAGAAGGCCAAAACACAGTCAACTCTGCTGATTTTTACTCTCTCCCCGGACCTGGAGGGGTGGAAAGGAGGAAGGGCCACCTCTCCTCTGTCTTTGTTGGGCTGTCTCTCTCCTGCGGTCCCCTTCCACCTTCCTCCTCCTCCTCTCCTGTCTCTCCTCTTCCTCACTGCTGCCCCCTGGCTGTCTCGCTGACTTTCTGCTTTACTTCTCTTGTCTCTGTTTTCTCCTCTTCTTTGCCACTATGCCCAGCTCTTTCTGTCTATGAAAGAGACAGAAAGAGCTGGGCAGTCTACCTTTCTGTTCCTGGTTTTCTCCACCGTCTTCTCTGCCCAAAGAGTTAATGGGGAGGAGAGGCGGTCCCCACTCTTGTGTGCCAGCCTGGGAACGAGGTGATTTCTGTACATTTTTCTCATTGTGAGAGCTAGACTTGTCCTCTTAAGATGGGGAAATGGGATGCCAGCTTCAGCTGCACTTCAGAACCTGGTCAAAGATCCCAACAGGAGTTGTCTTACACCGTGTCCCACCGCACCAGCCCGGGAGCGGGTGGAGGCAACGGAACTGGGGTGAGATGTCACAGGAGTAGTGGAAGTCCTCCGAAGTAGGCCACAGATGCTCGGCTGCACAGTTCTGAGTTCTCTGATAAGCCCTTCCGAGCACACTGCCTCCAGTCACACATCCACAGTGAAATGTGGGTGTTTTAATCACTGAAGAGAATCCTTAATACTGCTCCTTCAGCACATAGCTGCTTCTCCCGCGCCAGGAACCACAGGGAGCCTATTGCTTTCCGTCCTGAACTGGTTCCAGAAGCATTAGGTGATGCTCAGTACAATTTTCAGTTGTTATCATATGAGGCCCTTAGAGACACTTCTCAATTCTAGCAATTAGCCGCACAGGGGTCAACCAAGTGTTCTCAGCTCTAATTAACAGCTGTGTTGAATCTGGGACACATACAATTCCTTTGGGGATGTGCTCTTCAAACAGAAACAGAACCAGAATATCAAGCTCTTTCCTCCTTATCAGAGGCTATGAAGGCCGAAAATGATGGCCGAGGGTATTCTTTGCAAAAATTCCGGGAAGCTGAATGGCTTCTGAGCTGAATGTATGAACTTAAAGGGGAAAATATCATCTCAGCTCTACCATGAAATGTATCCAGTGGGGTTCAGCAGGCTCAGGGAGTGCTCGGGGGATTAGATGCCTCCCAGATGCAGGCCCAGAGCCCAGCTACACCCAGCGGGTTACATGATATCATCGCCACATGAATCAAAGGCTTGCTCTCTGGCTTCAGAAGGAAAAGGAACAGGAACAGGATACTTTGTATTGGGAGTCCCGCCCCAAGCGGGAACTATGCTGATGCCTGCTCAAGTTGTTCTCTGGGTATGCTGGCTTCTTGCCCTGCCTGACAGCTGCAGGAGTTCTGTAAGAAATCTGAGGGAGAATTTCCTTTGCAGCCATGACTGAGAACCCAGGATCAAAAGCTTTGCAGACAAAAAAGACATTACCCTTCAAATATCCCAAGTCATTTATTAGGGTCCATAAGCAGACGGCAAAGCAAGACAGCTAGCTGTCTGGCCCCGGATGGAGAAAATGTATTCCCCTGGGAACCAGCCAGTTGAATTTTTCTTTTGTAACTGAGAGCAAATGCACAGAAGCATTTAAAAAATATTTTAACACTGGAATGGTTCAAATGGATAGAAATGTACAGAACAATACCAATTAGCCAATGTTAACTTTGTGCCTTATTTACTACTTCATATCTTTTTCTAAATATATATATATATATATGTTTATATATATATTCAAATCTTCCTGTGCTTCCTCTGGCCTCACTCACCACTGATGTCCTGAGGTTAGTATGTATCTTCCTGTGTATCCACATCCAAGGGTATGTACTGTTACTACACATGGATGTATCCGGAAGCAATATTCTCTCTCTGTTTTTGAAATGTATGTAAATGGTATCATTCTATTCCTTCCCTTTTGCAACATTTAAAATTTTCTCTTGGGACTTCCCTGGCCACCCAGGGGTTAAGATTCCACACTCCCAATGTAGGGGGCCCAGGTTCCACCCCTGGTCAGGGAACTAGTTCCCACATTCCACAAATAAGAGCCTGCATGCTGCAACTAAGACTTGGTGCAGTCAAATAAATCAATAAATGTTAAAAAGAAGTTCTGTTAACTTTGGCCCCCGATGCAAAGAATTGACTCATTGGGAAAGACCCTGATGGCTGGGAAAGATGGAAGGCAGGAGAAGGGGACGACAGAGGATGAGATGGTTGGATGGCATCACCAACTCAATGGACACGAGTTTGAGTAAGATTCGGGAGTTGGTGATGGACAGGGAGTCCTGGTGTGCTGCAGTCCATGGAGTCACGAAGAGTCGGACATGACTGAGTGACTGATCTGAACCGAACATGTTTTAGAATCATCTACATCAGTACATGTAAATCCAGTTCATTCATTTTAATCAGAGAGATACTTTATTATATGACTATGTCAAAGTGTATGTATCCATTCCCTATTAATAGATTTTAAGTAAAAAAAGTTTTTAATCACAAAATGGCTGCAATGAATTGTTTTGTACATGTCTCTCAGGAGCTATATGGTAGATTTTTTTCCTTACGGCACTGGTTCTCAAAGCTTTGCTCTCAGAATCCTTTTACACTGTTATAATTATTAAGAACCACAAATAGCTTTTGTTTGTGTAGATTATATCTATTGGTGTGTACACTGAAATTAAAACTGAGAAATTGAAAAATATTTATTTACTAATTTATTTAGAAATAAAAAAATTCATTATGTTAAACATAATGTGTTTTTAATGAAAAATAACTATTTTACCAAACAAAAAATAATTAGTGAGAAAGCCATTGTTTTGTATTTTGTCAAATCGCTAATGCCAGGCTTGATAGACGTTATATCTGCTTCTGTATTCAGTCTGTTACAATATGTTGTCTTGGTTTAACTATATGAAGAAAAAGAGACTTCATACAAGTATGTAGTTGGAAAAGGGAGGAGTATTTTAATAGCCAAAGATAACTTTGGATATTCTTCATCAAGGATACTAAATCAAAAGTCATTAAATAATAGTTTCTTAAAGGTTGAAATGTGGAATCTGAAATCATGTCAATGAACTTCTCATACTCTTTTACACTTAAAATCCATTGATCTTTCTTTCTCATTTGGAAAACGTTGGTTCACTGAATTACATGTCTTACGAACACTGGCAGATTTCATTATACAGTATCAAAAAAGAACATTTATTTATATCACCACTGACTTCATCACAGAAGTTTCTGAAAGTTGGGAAATTGTCAAGGTCATAATGGTGGATTTTAAGTTTTCCAAAATTCTCACTTTTGCTTGAAAGCTCAAAATTTATCACTGGCAACAGATGCACTCAATTTCTTTCCTTGAAGTGACAGGCTCACTTTGTTCATTTATGAGAAAATGCCTGCCAAAATCCAGGTCTGAATAACCATAGTTTGTCAGTCTTTCTTTCAAGTAGAAATGGTGTTTCATGAAAAAAGCAGCTAGTTCAGTTAGCTTAAAAAAAATTTTTTTTTAATGCACAAGTGTTTTTCCTTGAGAGACAACCATCTACCCTAGTGTGCAGAAATGTTTTATGTGTTTTTTCCATTTCATTTCACAGGATATTAATATTCAAAAGACATGGAAGCCAGAGTTGAGATTCAATACAACTTATTAATTTTCACTGCTTCATCAATAAACTTTATAAGTAAACCTGGATGATGTTGATGGTGGTGATGATGATGATTTTATTTCAAGTACCTGACAGTAAAGATTATAACAACAATCAGAAAAGTTCATTACTACAGCCTGATTTGTGCTAAATCACCAGCATTTTACCCACAATTCCTTTTGCACTGTCAGTGCAGACAACACCACATTCAAAAAGGCAAGCAGTATCGAGTACAGACCTAAGTGTGGAATTGCAGAGGTCTAGGATATGTATTTGGAGAAGGCAATGGCACCCCACTCCAGTACTCTTGCCTGGAAAATCCCATGGATGGAGGAGCCTGGTAGGCTGCAGTCCATGGGGTCGCTGAGGGTCGGACATGACTGAGCGACTTCACTTTCACTTTTCACTTTCATGCATTGGTGAAGGAAATGGCACCCCACTCCAGTGTTCTTGCCTGGAGAATCCCAGGGACGGGGGAGCCTGGTGGGCTGCCATCTATGGGGTCGCACAGAGTCGGACACGACTGAAGTGACAGCAGCAGCAGCAGCAGCATATGTATTGCCTGGAAAATCCCATGGACGGAGGAGCCTGGTAGGCTCCTCCATGGGGTCCATGGGGTCGCTAAGAGTCAGACATGACTGAGCGACTTCCCTTTCACTTTGCACTTTCATGCATTGGAGAAGGAAATGGCAACCCACTCCAGTGTTCTTGCCTGGGGAATCCCAGGGATGGGGGAGCCTGGTGGGCTGCCGTCTATGGGGTCGCACAGAGTCGGACACGACTGAAGCGACTTAGCAGCAGCAGGATATGTATGACCAGTGTGTTCTCTTAGCAAAACTCTATTAGCCTTTGCCCTGCTTCAGTCCATATTCCAAGGCCAAATTTGCCTGTTAGCCCAGGTGTTTCTTGACTTCCTACTTTTGCATTCCAGTCCCCTATAATGAAAAGGACATAATTTTGGGATGTTAATTCTAAAAGGTCTTGTAGGTCTTCATAGAACCGTTCAACTTCAGCTTCTTCAGCGTTACTGGTTGGGGCATAGACTTGGATTACTGTAATACTGAATGGTTTACCTTGGAAATGAACAGAGATCATTCTGTAGTTCACCTAGAGCCAGACATCCTGGAATGTGAAGTCAAGTGGGCCTTAGAAAGCATCACTACCAACAAAGCTAGTGGAGGTGATGGAATTCCAGTGGAGCTATTTCAAATCCTGAAAGATGATGCTGTGAAAGTGCTGCACTCAATATGCCAACAAATTTGGAAAACTCAGCAGTGGCCACAGGACTGGAAAAGGTCAGTTTTCATTCCAATCCCAAAGAAAGGCAATGCCAAAGAATGCTCAAACTACCACACAATTGCACTCATCTCACACGCTAGTAAAGTAATGCTCAAAATTCTCCAAGCCAGGCTTCAGCAATACGTGAACCGTGAACTTCCAGATGTTCAAGCTGGTTTTAGAAAAGGCAGAGGAACCAGAGATCAAATTGCCAACATCCGCTGGATCACGGAAAAAGCAAGAGAGTTCCAGAAAGACATCTATTTCTGCTTTATTGACTATGCCAAAGCCTTTGACTGTGTGGATCACAATAAACTGTGGACAATTCTGAAAGAGATGGGAATACCAGACCACCTGACCTGCCTCTTGAGAAACCTATATGCAGGTCAGGAAGCAACAGTTAGAACTGGACATGGAACGACAGACTGGCTCCAAATAGGAAAAGGAGTATGTCAAGGCTGTATATTGTCACCCTGCTTATTTAATGTATATGCAGAGTACATCATGAGAAACACTGGGCTGGAAGAAGCACAGACTGGAATCAAGATTGCCGGGAGAATTATCAATAACCTCAGATATGCAGATGACACCACCCTTATGGCAGAATGTGAAGAGGAACTAAAAAGCCTCTTGATGAAGGTGAAAGAGGAGAGTGAAAAAGTTGGCTTAAAGCTCAACATTCAGAAAACGAAGATCATGGCATCTGGTCCCATCACTTCATGGCAAATAGATGGGGAAACAGTGGAAACAGTGTCAGATTTTATTTTGGGGGTCTCCAAAATCACAGCAGATGGTGACTGCAGCCATGAAAATAAAAGATGCTTACTCCTTGGAAGGAAAGTTATGACCAACCTAGATAGCATATTGAAAAGCAGAGACATTACTTTGCCAACAAAGGTCCATCTAGTCAAGGCTATGGTTTTTCCAGTGGTCATGTATGGATGTGAGAGTTGGACTGTGAAGAAGGCTGAGCGCCGAAGAATTGATGCTTTTGAACTGTGGTGTTGGAGAAGACTCTTGAGAGTCCTTTCGACTGCAAGGAGATCCAACCAGTCCATTCTAAAGGAGATCAGTCCTGGGTGTTCTTTGGAAGGACTGATGCTAAAGCTGAAACTCCAATACTTTGACCACCTTATGCAAAGAGTTAACTCATTGGAAAAGACTCTGATGCTGGGAGGGATTGGGGGCAGGAGGAGAAGGGCATGACAGAAAATGAGATGGCTAAATGGCATCACCGACTCTATGGACATGAGTTTGGGTGAACTTTGGGACTTGGTAATGGACAGGGAGGCCTGGCGTGCTGCAATTCATGGAGTCCCAAAGAGTTGGACATGACTGAGCGACTGAACTGAACTGACTGAGGATATGTATGTGTTCAGTTCTACTGGATAATATCAAATTACTCTTCAGAGAAGCTGTGCTCTCTTAGACATCTACCAGCTGTGTATGAGAGTTCCTATTTTTCCACAACCTTGCCAACATGGAACTTGTCTTTTAACTGTGATATTGGTATCTTGGTACAGAGATTTTAAACTCTTTTGAAATATTCCCAGAACATTCTGTTCTTAAAGGTCTGCCCTCTACAGAAACTGTTTTACCAGAGCCTAACTGACTGGGGTTTTATCAGAGACCCACTAACCTGAAAGATAGGAAATACCAACTCTAGCCCCTGGTGGAGTTAGAGTCATGTACAGATGTAAGAGTTGGACCATAAAGAAGGCGGAGTGATGAAGTATTAATGCTTTTGAGTTGTTCTGGAGAAGACTCTTGAGAGTCTCCTGTATGGCAAGGAGATCAAACCAGTCAGTCCTAAGGAAATCAACCCTGAATATTCATTGGAAGGACTGATGCTGAAGCCAAAGCTCCAATCCTTTGGCCACTTGATACAAAGAGTTGACTCATTGGAAAAGACCCTGGTGCTGGGAAAGATTGAAGGCAAAAGGAGAAGGGAGAGGCAGAGGATGAGATGGTTAGATAGCATCACCAACTCAATGGACATGAGTTTGAACAAACTCTGGGAGATTGTGAAGGATGGGAGAGTCTGGAGTGCTGCAATCCATGGGGTCGCAAAGAGTTGAACAGGACATTGCGACTTGAACAACAACCTACAATTATTGCATAATGGTAACTCCCATCCAGACAAATATAAAACTGCACACTAATGGTCTATTTACCTCACTTCCTTTTATTTGTGTATAGTATCTGGCTTTCAATAAAAAATTACAAGGCATGCTAAAAGCCAAAAAACACAGTCTGAAGAGGCAGAGCAATCATCAGAACCAGACTCAGATGCAGCAGAAGAATTTAAAACAATTATGATTAATATGCTCTGATAGTTTTGTTTCTATGGTTCCAATTCTTTCACATTTATTTCTTCACAGGACTACCAGGACATTGTTAAATAGAGGTGGTGATAATGGTTATCCTTGTCTTTTCCCCCTGAATTAAAAAATTGTTCTAACTTTTCATATTGACTATAGAGTTTGCTTCAGGTTTTTGATACTCTTTTTCAGGGTAGGAAATCCCCTTCTATTTCTAGTTAGCTAAGAGTTCTGTGGTTTTTAAAAAATCATAAGTGGATTTTGAATTTTATTGAGTGCTTTTCCTGTATCCTCTGAGATGATCATGTGGTTTTCCTTCTTTAATTTATTAATGCATTGTAATGAAATAAGAGATTTTTTTTCTTATGGTAATTCATCATTGTATTTGTGTGATAAACCTAATTGGTCACTATTTTAAAAAAATGACATTCTTGGATTGTGATTGCTATAATATTATTTTGTGTAGGATTTTTTTACATCTCTGCTCAAAACCAAGATTGACCTATATTTTCCTTTCTTGTACAGTCATTGTCTGGTTTTGATATCAAGGATACACTAGCCTCCTAAAATGAACTTTCCATTTTTCAGTTCATTTTCTGGAAATGAACTCTCCTGCAAAGTAATATGTACCTCATGTATTATTTGTGGTAGATCTAGCTATTATTCCATTTCTTTTATAATCATAGAACTAATAATATTTTCTATTTCTTCTTAAGTTAAATTTAATAGCTTATCTTAAAAATCCACATCATTTGTTTTCAAATTTATTGGCATTAATTTATCATGTCAATATCAAAGAATTTTTTATCATAATCATAATTATATCTTTATGCTGCTGCTAAGTCACTTCAGTCGTGTCCAACTCTATGCGACCCCATAAACAGCAGCCCACTAGGCTCCCCCGTCCCTGGGATTCTCCAGGCAAGAACACTGGAGTGGGCTGCCATTTCCTTCTCCAATGCATGAAAGTGAAAAGTGAAAGTGAAGTTGCTCAGTCATGTCCAACTCTTCAGGACCCCATGGACTGCAGCCTACCAGGCTCCTCTGTCCATGGGATTTTCCAGGCAAGAGTACTGGAGTGGGGTGCCATCGCCTTCTCCATGTATCTTTATACCACTTCCAATATTATTTGTGCTTTCTTGTTTTTCATTGATCAACCTTACTAGAAGTTTGTCTGCCATGTTTTATTAAACCTTAGATATTTTACTCCATTATTCATTTCCTAATACCTGGGTTTAGAAACTTAACTCTATTATTTTTCATACTTCTTTTAAAAGTATATACATGTAATTTGTGTTATTTGTACTGTGAGTTTGATATACAATTTTTCATTGCTATTTTATTCCATGCACTTCACATTCATAATTATTTATCCTTTGAAGACTAAATTAATAAAAATGTTTAAAAATTTCCAAACATTAAAAATATTTTTATTTATTTCTAGCATTATCACATTGTATGCAAATTCTTTAGTATTTGTTAAGAATTTCACTATGGTCTTGTACATAGGTAATATTTATAAATGTTTTCTATACAATTTTATAACTGATCTTGAAAAATTATATATTTTAAAATTGTTGGTTGTGTGTGTGTTAGTTGCTCAGTTGTGTCCGACTCTTTGGATACCATGGACTGAAGCCTGCCAGGCTCCTCCATCCAAGGGATTTTACAGGCAAGAATACTGGAATGGATTGCCATTTCCTTACCCAGGGAATCTTCCCGACTCCAGGATTGAACCCTGGTCTCCTGCATTGCAGGCAGATTTTACCATCTGAGTAACCAGGGGAGCCCATAATTGGATATAGAGTACTCTATATGCTCATTACATTGAATTTGTTAAGTTGATTATATAAGCCATCTATATCTTTAACAAAATTTGTGTTTTTGATCTTATTTCATGTGTAAGAAATGTTAAAAACCCTCCCAGTGTTATTATAGATTTATCAATTTTCACTAGACTTTTGTCAAGCTCTGCTCTCTACATATTTTAAGGCTACCATGTTAGGTCTATATTGTCCTCGTGACTTAATAAATTCAACCATTTACTGAACACCTACTGTGTCTAAGGCATTGTTAAAGACAGTGAAAAAACAGCACTGAACAAAACAGAATGATTCCTTTTATTATTAAGTAATAATACTCTTTATCACTAATAATGCTTTTTGCTTTAACATTTACTGTGTATAATAGTAATACTGGTGCGCCAACTTTTTAAAAATGCCTATTTTCTTGGTATTTTTATCATCCCTTTGTTTTCATCAGTTTATGGCCAGACTTCTTTGTTTTTTAAATTCAGTCTAAGAATTGCTGACTTTTAATGGAGAGATAGACTCCCTCTTCTTTTACTTTGATCCATGATATATTTGGTATTATTTTTAGCAAGGTATTTTATATTTTCTGTTTACCCTTCTCTTTTTCTGTCATCTACTGTCTTGATTTTTTTTAAAGCCCTCTTCTTTCCTCTGTTGGTTGGAAAGTTGTATATTCTATATCTACACTTTTAGAGGTGTTTTTGGTTATAGTTAACATTTAGTATGTACAGTTGCCTTTTGTTGTTTTGTTGCTAAATCGTGTCTGACTCTCTTACGAACTCACGGACTATAGCCCATCAGGCTCTCTTTCGATGGGATTTCCTAGACAAGAATACTGGAGTGGGCTGCCATTCCCTTCTCCAGAGAATCTTCCTGACCCAGCAATCAAACCTGCGTCTCTTGCATTGGGGACAGGTGGATTCTTTACCTCTGAGCCACCAGCTGCCTTAACATTGTTTAAAGTTAACCAAGAGTTCTACCCTCTTCCCAAATAGTGCAAAAGCCTTAGATTCTTTAAATTTGTCCTTCCACCTCCTGCTGACATGTTACTCTTGAGTGGTATTTTTTTTTTTTTAAACTTTACATAATTGCATTAGTTTTGCCAAATATCAAAATGAATCCGCCACAGGTATACATGAGTGGTATTTTATTTGTACTTTGTTCTAAGCACCAATTGGTCTTCAATGTTACTAATATTATTTTTACAAATGAATATTTGTTTAGATTTAATCTACATGTTTACCAATTGGCCTCTCAACTGTTTTTTTTCTTTTTTGCATCTCATTTCCTCACTTTTGTTTCAATATCTTTCTTCTGATGCTCCAGGAAGAAGTAGCTATCATTGACCTTCCAGCCAGTGATAGCCTATGAGTAATAAACTTTTTCTGTTAGTCTGAAAATGTCTTTATGTTAGCCTTATTTTAATATTTATTTATTATTTAATATGTATTTATTATTGGCTCTTCTGGGTCTTTGTCTGCTGGGTCTTGGTCTAGTTGTGAAGAGTAGAGGGCTACTTCCTGCTTGCGATGCGTGGGCTTCTCACTGTGGTGGCTTCACGTGTTGCGGAGCACAGGCTCTAGGGTCCAAGGGCTTCAGTAGTTGTGACTCACTGGCATAGTTGTGCCGCGACCTGTGGGATCTTCCTGGACCAGAGATCAAACCAGTGTCCCTGACACGGCAAGCGGTAGTCTTAACCACTGGACCACCAGGGAAGCCCATATTAGCTTTATTTTAAAAGATAACTTTAGTTAAGTGTGAAACTTTTTTAAATAGTTATTTTCTCTTATCTCTCTGAAGATACTAATCTAGTCATTAAGATCCTATTGTTGCTGATGAGAAGTGTGTTGTCAGTCTAATAGCTATTTTTTTGTGGTCATGTGTCTTTTCCCCTCTGGTTGCTTTTGAGATTTTCTCTTTCTCTGGTATTCTGTAGATTCTTTCACCATCTTTTGTCTGCGTGTGGATTTTTTTCCCTGCTGGGTCCTTCAGTGTGAGAACTTACATTTTTCTTTGAGTATGGAAAACTTTGATCCGTTTGTTCCGAGCTCTGTCTCTCCCCCTATTTCCTCCTCCAGGAACTCCTATTAGAGGCATCACAGTATCTTATTGTGTCTTCTCTCTCTTAGCTTCTGTCATGCATATTCCACCTCTTTCATCTGTCTGTGCTGCATTCTGTGTGATTTATGCAAATCTATTTTCTAGGTAATGGATTCTTTCTCAGCTGTGTCTAATCCACTGTTTAATTTACCTGTTAAGCTTTTAATTTTGTGACAATATTTATTTCTAAGAGTTTTTTTTTTTTAATCTCCCAGATTTTCTTCATTGTGGTGTCTTTCCTTTTTTGTATATCTTTAACTATTTGTTTAATTCAGATTTCACCAGTGCGTGTGCGTGTGTGTGTGTGTGTGTGTAATTTTATGCAGTCTTATCACACACATAGCTTTGTGTAACAACCAGCACAATGAAGATTCAGAACTGTGCATCACCCCAAGGCTAATGCTGCTCTTCAGGGCCACACCTACTTCCTTCATTCACCCACCCTGTTCCTAACCCCTAGCACCCACAAATCTGTTCTCAATTTCTATAATTTGGTTATTTCAAGAATGTTATATAAATGGAGTAATACAATGTATAACCTTTGGAAACGGTTTGTTTTATTCAGCATTATTCCCTCAAGATCCATCCAAGTCATGTGTGTATTAATAGGTTACTCCTTTTTATTGCTCAGTGATATTCTATGATATATTCCACAGTTGTTTAACCATTCACCAGTTGAAAGAAATCTGAGTTATTTACATTTTAGGCTAATATGAATAAAGTTGTTATGAATATTCATATGCAGGTTTTGTGTGAAAATAGGTTTTTATCTCTCTGGAATACGTGCCCAAGAGTTCAACTGATATGTCATATGTTAGTTGCATGTTTAGTTTAAAACGAAATAGCCAAACTGTATCCCAGAATGGCAATATCATTTAATATTCCTATAATCATATGCCCGATTCCGTTTCTTCACATCCTCCTCAACATTCTAACAGGTGTATAGTGATATCTCATAGTTGTTGGGCTTTGGATTTCCCCAGTGGCTAATGATGTTTAGTACTTCTTTTTGTGAACGTGTCATCTGCATATCCTCTTTGGAGAAATGTCTGTTCATATCTTTTGCCCATTTTCTAACTGGATTTTTTTAAACTGCTCAGTTTTGAGAGTTCTTATATATTCTAAATACAAGTTATCCATTGAATATGTGGTTTGCAAACAATTTCTCCCAATCTGTAGCTTATCTTTTCGTCTTCTTGATGGGATCTATTGCAAAACAGAATCTTACATTTTGATGAGATCCGATTTGTCAATTTTTCCTTTTAAGAATTGTTTTTGGTGTCAATTCCTTAACCATTTTAACTTAAATATCTAGTAGTCTCTTTCTGATTTGCTTTTATACCTGGTTGTTAGCACACTGATTCTTAGCAGTGTTGTGTCTATGAGCTCTACCTGATACTGTTTCATTTTTTCATCTGTTTTTAATACTATGAGCTCATTTTGGGGGGGGAGGAATATAGGATGTTCTTTTTTCACCATCTTAGTGACTTGACCTACAGAAGTCACTCTATTTTGATGTTTTTTATTTTTCTTACCAGGGTTTGAGAAACTTTATGAGTCCTGGACCAGTTTGGGGATCTCTGTACCTTGCTGCTGCTGCTGCTAAGTCGCTTCAGTCGTGTCCGACTCTGTGCGACCCCATAGACAGCACCCACCAGGCTCCCCTGTCCCTGGGATTCTCCAGGCAAGAACACTGGAGTGGGTTGCCATTTCCATCTCCAATGTGTGAAAGTGAAGTCGCTTAGTCGTGTCTGACTCTTAGCGACCCCAGGGACTGCAGCCTATCAGGCTCTTCCGTCCTTGGGATTTTCCAGGCAAGAGTACTGGAGTGGGGTGAATATAGGCATAGTTATGGATAAATTGGAAATATATGTGGTTGTATATATGGATAAATGTGTCTGGAAGAACATATCTCGAAAGGTTAACAGTGTTAATCATTGGGTGGTGATTTATCAGTGTTCGTTTTTTTCTTTATACTTTTCAACATAAATCCTTGTTGGGTTGGTTTATATTCTGCTCTCACAGAGCTTAGCTATGACAATTCAGAGACTGCTAACTGTCTTCAAAGTTCTTTTTCTCATTTTTCTTTAGTAATAGAATTTTTAGCTGAGTACAGGGATGCCCAGAATAAAGACTACATTTTACAGCCTCTCTTGAAACTAGATGTAGCCATGTGTCTACCTTCTGGTAAATGAGATGTAATTAGAAATGTCATATGTGACTCAGGGAAAGGGTTCTTGAATGGAAGATGCATATTCTTCTTCCTTTCTTTTTCCTTCTTATTGACAGAGAAACAGATATAATGGCTAGAAATTGAACAGCTCTTTGGACCATGAAAATGAAGGTCACACCCTAGGGATAGCAAACTGGCAAGCTCGAAGAATGACAGTTTTGAGGATCTTGCCATTACTAGCTCAAGGCTTCTCATCTCTGGACATTTTACATGAGAGCAATACATATGTTTTAGCCATTATTAATTTGGGTTTTATGGCACAGTTAAATCCTGACATGGAATTAGTGTGTAATTCATATTTTCCTTTGCCTCAAAGGTGAAGAATTTATATTATATGCTCTTCCCTGGACATATTTGCTGTAAGTAAACTGTTGGGCTTCTTATGAAATTTTAAGATTGTTCAGTCTCATCGAGCTCTGGTTCATTGGAAACATTAGTACATGTTTATCAGGACACACATGTACTAATGTATACAAGTATATACTAGTGCTCATGGCAGAATGCTCATGTACACATGTACTAAGAATGTTGGTGGCAGAATCCATTGTAACAAAAATTTAGAAACCACTGGTGAAAATGATTAAATAAAATTGTGGTACAGTTCTGCTGTTGAATGTTACACAACAGTGAAAGTGAATTAACTATAACCACAACATTATTGGTAAATATAGGGAACATAATGCTGAGCCAAAGGAATAAGTCCCAGAAGACAACATATAATATGATAAGTTCAAACATATATAAACTAGCATATTATTTAGGCCCACACATGTGTGTAATAAAACGTAAAGAAAAGCAAGGATATGATAAAAGCAAAATTTAAGAGAATGGTTACTACTGAGAGGAAGGTGGGGAATGGTGCAGAGGAGGAACACATGAGTCAGTGTAAATCGTGGAGGCCTTTTAGCGCTTGGGTTGAGAGGTGGGTCCATGAGTCCTTTATTATATTATTATGATACATACAGTATAAATTAATTAAATGAGGTTTATGAAGGGACCAAAGGACTAATGATAGTCCTGGATTTGTGACATACTATTAACATGAACCAGGACTCTGATCATCCAGTTTTGTGTTTCTGAAGTTCATAAAATAATCATACCACTTGTGAAGCTGCCTATTAGGCAGGCCTGGCTTAATTTGTATAAACCAAGCAATAAGAATGGATATGTTTCTATTTGTGTATCCAACTGTTTCCCTATCCAGGTTCTTAAAAATAGACTTTTAATTTTAGGATAGTTTTAGACTTACAGAAAAGTTGCAAAGATAGTACAGAGTTACTGTAAGCCTTCCAGCAACCACTGACTCTGTTTTCCCTGCTGTTACATCTTATATGGTACATTTGTTTCAGTTAATGAACCAGTGATGATACATTATTATTATCATTGTTATTATTTTTATTATTAACCCTAACTAGACTTGAAGCTTCCTGAGAGTAGGTCTCATGCATCTTAGCATTCCCCAGCATCTTGCCTCTAATCAGTGTTCCACATGTGTTGAATTGATGAGGAAATTAAATGTACTAAATGTCTAAACTGTCTGCAAAAATAAGCTCCATATTTCATGATCAAATACAATTTGCTTTAAGCAGCTAAAGCTGCCTTGAGATATAACCCTGAGCTAAGTTGGGTTTAATGTTCTTAAAAGTCATTGTTTCTGAATTATTTACAAGCGCTCTCATTAGAATAAGCACAGGGAGCCAAGTGCTGAATTGTTTTTGTTTTTTTTTTTTCCTTCCCTGGGTTTCTTTTCTAAATCAGGTCACGGAAAATGGATGCTACTTCTTTAAATAATATAACCAAGCTGATCCCTGGATTACAATTAGGTTACGTAACTTGCTTATGAGCTGCTTTTCATTAAGACTTGCAGTGGGCAATGGGGCTTTACATTTCAGAGCAAAGCTGGGAGAACAATCCTGCTAAAAGCCAGAACACATGCGGTGTTGGAAGCAGGAACCGCAATAATTTCGGCACGGGATTGAGTTCACTGTAGGAGGCTCCTTTTCTCTTTAAATTCTTAAAACATCTTTTGTCCTACCAAACTCTCTGGTTCCGAATACATCCACGACAGAGGTGTTGAGGACCCACAGTAAGGGAGGAGATAAAGGTCGCTGGTCCCCAGCAGGCTGAGCAATGTACCCCTCCCGGGAGGACATTATCAAGTTTCTGCACAACCATGGCTCAGTTTCATTTCTTGCAGAACACAAATTACTAGGAAACATTTTAAAAATGTGGCCAAGGGAGGTAACAAAAATCCTCGTACCAGCCTATAACCATATCTTTGTAAATAAGCATTTAAGAGGTGCAGTAAGTAGAAGGTTCCAGATCAAGGAGAAAACAAGGAACTGGGTATCAAAGAAATCAAGTTGGAGGAGATTCCAGAGATCATTCATCAAAACGTATAAACATCTGTTCTTAAAAACAGAAATAAAGCCAACTTTCCACAAAAGGAAGTTGTTCGTTGCTGTTAAACAACATACTACAGAATGGGACCATTTTTCAAACTAATATTAAAATCACCTCCAATAAGATGACGAATGTTGGAAATGGAAGTTTTACAGTTAGGGTAAGCAAAGTTATCAGAGAATGGGACAAAGCACCCTTGACAATAAATGAACAGGGAATGGCTCTGCTCTCCAGAAAGTGAACCAGAACAGCTTATGAATAGAAAGGACAGCCTAATGCCAAAATTCTACTAAGTGCAAAATTCTTTTTTGAAATCGAATTACCGCACAGTGATTAAAATAGCAATCAGGAACAATTAAATGAACTTGGAGCCCTTTCTGTCCTTGAAGAAACACCTGTCATATACTTTAAAGGAAGAGTTAAAAGGATAATTCTTTAAGCAGCTAAATTAAAGCTTGTTTCTTAACTTTTGATAAATGTGATATCTTGCAAATTCCCCAAGTGGAGGATATCTTATTGTATAGCTCTATAAAATAATGAATAAAGAGAATTTTTTTCTTTTAACCCACAGCTAGCTTTTACAAATTATGGTTAACTTTCAACTACTAGCATGTAATAATTATAGTTAACTTTTATAAGTTTTTTAACTTAAAAGGAACCTTTTTATAATCAATAATACTAGCAATATAAATGTAAGCTATATGCTTGAATGCAAAGCAGTTAATTAATTCTAATGGTATTGCACATTAATCTTGGCTTCAACACAGCCTAAAACTTGCCTAAGTCCTGTTGGTTGCTGGGGAGTCTTTGATTCTTGTGTGTGTGTCTAATTTACTAATGAACTTGGTGTCATTTAGGGCTGAACCAAGCACATCTGAACGGGTCTGGCTGCCCCTGGGCAGCTGGGGAAGGGCACCCAGAGTGTTCTGAGCAAAGTTGGAAGAACACCAGAGCCGAGATGAGTCAGAGGCTCTCAAAGTGTGTGGTGACTCAGAATCAATGCCCCCCTCCCCACCCCAGACGTAGCAAAAAAAAAAAAAGAAGAAGAAGCTGGGGCAGGGGGAGTTCAGTTCTAAGAGGGGAGGTATTAAAGGACACACTACAAACCTACCCGCTGAGACCCTTTGTATCTTGAGTGTTGTGGATGTTGCCTATTCCTAGGGTGGTTCAGATCAGAGGCCACAGTCTAAGCAATGATCAGAAGGAGAGCCAGCAAAGATAACCCTAATCCTAACCCCAACATGATGGATGGCAGGAAAAAGGATGGACTGACCAGCACATGCCACTGGGTTGTGGTCTCCAGCAGGGAATCTTGGGGAAGCCACAAATGGTCCTGGAAGCCACAGAGATACCCCAGGGAAAGCACATGAGCTCTGGGTCCCAGATACTTGGGTTTAAATTTAAATCCTTTCTCTGTCACTGATGGCTCAGAGGGTAAAGCATCTGCCTGCAATGTGGAAGACCTGGGTTCTATCCCTGGGTCAGGAAGATCCCCTGGAGAAGGGAATGGCAACCCACTCCAGTATTCTTGCCTGGAGAATCCCATGGACGGAGGAGCCTGGTAGGCTATAGTCCATGGGGTCCCAAAGAGTTGGACACGACCGAGTGACTTCACTTTCTTTCTTTCTTTCACTTTCTGTCACTTACTGTGTGATACTGGGGCAAGTCACTCAAACAATCCAAGCCTCACCTCCCTTATCCGAAGGTGGTAGTATCCTTTCTCATTAGCTAGTTAGTTTAGTGGTAAGGAAAGTGGGTTGCAGGTTGCTAAATAGGATTTCATGGTATTGCTTGGCTCAATAATGGGCCTGAAATGAGGGTGGAACTCAGTAAAATATTAGTTGAATGAATACCTAAGTGATACTATCACTAGATCATCCAGTTGAGGCTGTGTTTGATTCCAGGTTGACGTGTTTTCCAGGACATGATTTCTTTAGACTCCTTCATATCCCCCCGAGAGCAGGAGCTGTCTCTCTCCTAATCTGGGAATTGTCCATCTCCTATGAGGAAAGATTATGTAGAAAAGCTAAAGTTTAAATATTGAAAGTCTTAAAAAGCTCTAGCCAATACTCTATGGACAGGCACAATCTTCTCAAAAATGACTCTACCAGCAAAATGCCACTGCTGAAGACTGACATCTTGAAAAATTATTTTTATTGAAATATAGTTGATGTATGATATTATATGTTACAGGTGTACAATAGAGTGCTTCCCAATTTTAAAAGGTTATACTCCATTTCTAATTATTATAAAATATTGGCTATATTCTCTGTGTTGTACAATAATCCTTGTGTTATTTTATACCTAATAATTTGGACCTCTTAATCCACTATCGTGCTCTTCTCCCCTTTCCCTCTTCCTACTGGTAACCACTAATTTGTTCTCTATATCTGTGGTTCTGCTTCTTTTTTTATTATATTCACTAGTTTATTGTGTTTTAAAAATATTCTATGTTTAAGTGATAAACAGTTTTTGTATTTCTCTGTCTGACTTCACTTAATATGACAATATCTAGGTCCATCCACGTTGCTGCAAATGGCAAAACTCATCCTTTTTTATGTCTGAGTACTATTCCTGTGTGTGTGTGTGTGTGTGTGTGTGTGACATCATCTTTACTCATTCATCTCTTGATGTACACTTAGTTTGCTTCCATATCTTGGCAATTGCAAATAATGCTGCTATGAACTTTGGGTTCCATGTATCTTTTCAGATTAGTGTTATCGTGTTTTTTCGATATACACCCTTGAGTGGAATTTCTGGGTTGTGTGGTAGTTCCATTTTAGTTTTATGAGCAGCCTCCATACTGTTTTGCACAGTGGCTGCACCAATTTGTATTCCTACCATCAGTATAAGAGGGCCCCCTTTTCTCCACGTCCTCACCAACATTTGTTACTTGTGTTCTTTTTGATAACAGCCCTTCTGACAGGTGTGAGGTGATATCTCACTGTGGTTTTGATTTCCATCTCCCTGATGATTATCAGTATTGAGCGGAAGATTGAAATCTTAATGATGATGAAAGAGGCAGAGGTTTTTGAATCGTATTTCAGCATTAGAGCTCATTTTGGAGAAATACCATTCAGCCTTCTTTGGACCAAATTCTGCTGAAAGTTCCTCCTCTACAAGGCTTTGTTTCAGGTCTATCCAACAGAAAGAATTATAGATAAGGCACAGGACGCTCTCTAGAACCTACAATCTTATGGAAGGAAATGACTGCAAAGATGACTATAGTAAAAAGATAGGTTGTGGTAAGAAAAACATTCAGACAGAGTCATGAGACCCTATTATTTATTTTTGTAACTCTCACAGGGCCTTTCATACTGCCACACAAAAATAATGATAATAATAATGATGATGATGATAATGTACTTACTACAAACCAAACACTGTGTTAAGAGCCTCATGCATCCATACACTGCTTTGTTTAATGTTTACAACTCTGTTAGGTAACTTCTCTTGTTTGTCCAGGTTACACATGAAAGGATTAAGGCAAAGATTTTCTCTAGGATATGCTGAAGACATTCATTTGCTTGTTCATCTGAATTTCAGCACCATATAAAAACAGGGGAACCACAATGGAACAAAAATTTCATCTCCAGATGCTCCTAGAAGGTAGACTTTGAAGGAGAAAGAAGAAAACTAAAATTAATTGAATATTGATTTAATGCCTTGCACCTTCACATGCATGATTTCGTTTAATGCTCACTTTACAAGTGAAGGAATGGAAGCTTAGAGAGACTGCGTAAATTGAGTCCAGATACACCTGACTCCAAGTCTACATTCTTTCCATTCTATCAGTAGAGTTCTGGCTCTCACTTATCCCTATCAACATCCCTTACGTTTTCTAAACATTGATGTTCTCAACAGTAAAAATGGGGATAAAATGGGTGCCCATCTAGCCCTTAGAATATTTTTAAATTTTAAAATTATTATTTTTTATTTATTTTTGGCCACACAGCTTACAGGATCTTAGTTCCTCAACTAGGACTCAAACCCATGCCCCCTGCAGTGGAAGCACAGAGTCTTAACCACTGGACCATCATGGAAGTTCCACCCTTAGGATAGTCTGAGAAATCATGTGAAATGGGATGGTCTACAAAAATAAAGCAGGCATGGCTCCAACAGCAAATAATCCAAATTCATATCAAGGAGATATAAACATAAGAAAGTAAAAGTTGCTCAGTCATGTCTGACTCTTTGCACCCCATGGACAGTCCATGGAATTCTCCAGGCCAGAATACTGGAATGGGTATCCTTTCCCTTCTCCAGGGGATCTTCCCAACCCAGAGATTGAACCCAGGTCTCCCAAATTGTAGGCAGATTCTTTACCAGCTGAGCCACAAGGGAAGTCCTTATAAATATAACTGTGATACAAAATGTTAGGAGTCGATATACTTGTTTTATAAAAATACTGGAGCACTGAAGAGAGATTTCTTTCTCTTGTTTGGGTGAGCCATGGAAGAGTTCACCTAGAAAATGACATTTGAGCTAACCATTTGGAACGAGGCTTCCCTGGTGGCTCAGACAGTAAAGAATCTGCGCACAATGCGGGCGATCTGGGTTTGATCCCTTGGTAGGGAAGATCCCTTGGAGAAGGAAATTCCCTCCAGTATTCTTGCCTGGAGAATTCCACGGACAGAGGAGCCTGACTGGCTGCAATCCGTGAGGTCACAAACAGTCGGACATGGCTAAGTGACTAACACTTTCACTTTCTTTTCAGAATGAGGAGGGCTTCGTTAAGTTTAGGAAAAAAAAAAAAAAACTGGTCGGGGGCGGGGGGTGGAGGGCGGGGCATTTTAAAGAAAAGAAATGACAGGAAAGGCATGGAGGCATGAGAGAGTGTGAGTGTCCAGAACACACAGTACCAGGTGTCTGGGCTGGCAGATGATAAGCCCGGGAATAATTGGACCAGAGTCAGGAGGCCTTGAATGCCATGCTAAGGCCTTTGGACTTAATTCTGTAGACAGTTGGGAGCCACCGAGGGTGACTACCCAAAGAATCCATAATGACAAAGAGTCTGAACAGGGCCTTTTGCCATCCTGTTCTTGTGATGATCACAAAGTCCCATGTTCAGAACATCACAGTCTGTTGCCATGGAAATAGTAATGGGCCTCACTATGGGAATAAATTATCCTCATCATTATACCTTTCTTCCAAGGAACTCAAAGTGTTTGTTGTGTGTGTTTTCTTTTCTTTCTTTCTTTCTTTTTTTTTTTTAATAGAAGCACCAGATGGTGGTTACGGGAAAGAAGAAAGCCTAAAGACTGTTGAATTAAAGGAGATTTCAAAGGAATGGAAGGAAAAACACAAGTTGAATTTTGAAAGGTTTAATCAAAACAGATGGCAGAATATCTCAGCCTGAGGGAAGGGGAAAATTGTCTCAGAACCAATCTGAAGTGGAAGCTTCTTCACCCTTGCTTCCTTGGTCTCTCTCTGAAGCCTTTCTTCAGGCTGATGGTTCAAGCTGGTTAATGAGGAAAGAGGTGTGTGAATGTGTGTGATAATATATATGCCAGTGACAAGAATTAACGTCGTTGAAATGCCTTTTTGAGATACTATAAATACTGATTTCTTATTCATGTGGTCTTTATTTTCAGACAAAAAATTAAAAAAAAAAAAAACAAAATTTTACTCTCTTCACAAAAGTGTGTCTGCTGTTTTTCACTCTGTGGGCAGAAAAAGGAAACTATTACTTTGTGTATCTCATTTGTACACACGTTCCTATATCACCCTATTTTAATTATCGGTCTAATTCAATCTTTGGACAGAATTGCCCTATGTAGTAGGCATTGCTGTTCTTTGTTACAGAGGAAGATGAGACCCACAGAGGCTGCAAATATTACCCAGGTTATTCCTCAGTGACAGCCCTGCTCTGAGCTCTGGTTAGCACAGGCTCTTCCCAAAATTCCAAGAGAGTTCTGTCACCACCACTCTAAAACTGAGAGAAACTGATTAAGGTTCGCATCCTCTCTGGGCCTCAGTTTCCTCTAGATAATAGGAAAATCAGTGCCTACATCAGCATTCTTGCTTTAGAGGCATGGGCGTGGAGTGGAATGTGAATGTGAAGAATGATAAACATTATGTACCTTTTCTGATATTCTGATAATCACATTTGAGATCACATTTGAGATCTCCAAGTCCCTGTCTTACTAGGCTGCCTGGGGTTCTTCTGAGTGGACCAATCGTGTTCTGAGGATTTAAATAGTTATTTTTTAAAAATGTAAGATGAAAAAAAGCAGAGAAAAGTTAGGACATTGAAATACTCATAGTGGCTCTATTGATACCAGGTGTATTTCATGAGTGTTTACTATATGCCAGGCACTGTTGGTGGGGGATACTAAAATGAACAGACAGACAGACAGGGTTTGGCTATTTTAGAGCACCTAGGAAAAGAGCAGTCATGGGAGATTTCTACCTGGAAGCTGCATGTGAAATGATATTCCAGCCATTATCCTCCACAAAAGACTATTTCCTAAATCTGTTTCTTGTACCTTCTTCTAGGAGGTAAAGAAAGTTGTATTACTCTGACCCTGCCTGGTCAGTGAGGCATCTGTCCCCACTCCCTGTTCATTCTTATCACAAACAAGACTTCTCAGCTTCCTGAATATTTCTGAGGTTTTGATATATAAACCACACATTAGATGGATCAGGGCAAAAATGCTTGTGTTTACATTCTTTCTTTATCATTCTGCCGTTTATGGACTGAACTACTGGCTTATAGCTTCCCAGATGGCTCAGGGGTAAATGAGGCCACTGCAGGAGACCCAGGTTCAATCCCTGGGTTGGGATGATCCCCTGGAGAAGGAAATGGCAACCCACTCCAGTATGTTTGCCTGGAAAATCCCATGGACAGAGAAGCCCGGCAAGCCACAGTCCATGGGGTCACAAGAGTCAGACAGGACTTAAATGACTAAACAAAAACAACTGGCTGATAACCCATCTGTCTGGCTGCATGTTGTGGTCTTCCTGTGAGCGGAATGGCAAAGTGAGAGGAGCAAGGCAGCTGCATTGCAACATGGAAGGAGAAGCAGCTCACAGACGCCGGCCCAGGAGTGTGCCTCCTCCTCGTGTTCAGGATGACTTTGAATCCCTCCAAATTGCCACAGCACTAAAGGGGAAATAGTTTTCCATTAGAAGTTACACCTTTCAGTTTGGATGTTTCTAACACACATTCTCTAAGTACTTTATTTTCTCTCCTCGCCCATTCTGATCCACCTGATGCAGTCTGTGCATCACCAGATTTTACTGAGGTGTTTTGGAAGTGATTCTTACCCAGGGTCTTTGGACTTTGGGCTAGAGGGAAGATAGAAGAAACTTTCCTGAGGAACAGGGCTGAGCTGAGAACATATCCCAAACGGATTATAAATACCAGGAGGTCTAGGGAAAATTGGGAAAGACCGTAAGCAAACAGGGCTGGGAAAATCTGGAAAGGCAGCAAGAAGCAGCAGCAGCTGGGAGCAGAGAAGAGCAAGTAGTCAAGGAGATTTGGGAAACAGAGGCCAGAGGGGATTTGTGCATTTTCATGGCCATGCCAGATTCATTTTAAGGCAAAGATACAGAAGAACTCAAAAAGATGACCATGAATTTGAAAAGGATTTTGGACTTTATTCCAGGAGTCACTGAGTTAGATGTTAAGACTGAAGGAGAAGGAGGAATCAAGGAATCAAATGAGCATGCCATCTATGGCGATGAGGAAGTTCAGACAAGGACCAAAGCCCTCAAAGTTTAGACCAGGACTGCAAGGAGATCAAACCAGTCAATCCCAAAGGAAGTCGGTCCTGAATATTCATTGCAAGGACTGATGCTGAAAGTGAAACTCCAATACTTTGGCCACCTGATGCGAAGAACTGGCTCATTGGAAAAGACCCTGAAGCTGGGAAAGATTGAAGGCAGGAGGAGAAGGACGTGACCGATGAGATGAGATGGTTGGTTGGCATCAGCGACTTGATGGACATGCATTTGAGCAAGCTCCGGGAGTTGGTGATGGACAGGGAAGCCTTTCATACTAAAGTCCACGGGGTCGTGGGGAGTTGAACACGACTGAGCGACTGAACTGACTTAAAGAACCTCTTGATGAAGGTGAAAGAGGAGAATGAAAAAGCTGGCTTAAAACTCATTATTCAAAAAACTAAGATCATGGCATCCAGTCCCATCACTTTATGGCAAATAGATGGGGAAAGAATGGAAATAGTGACAGACTTCATTTTCTTGGGTTCCAAAATCACTGCAGATGGTGGCTGCAGCCACAAAATTAAAAGATGCTTGCTTTTTGGAAGAAAAGCTATGACAAACTTAAACAGCATATTAATAAACAGAGACATTACTTTGGTGACAAAAATCCGTAAAGTCAAAGCTATGGTTTTTCCAGTAGTCATATATGGATGGGAGAGTTGGACCATAAAGAAGGCTGAATGTTGGAGAATTGATGCTTTTGAGCTGTGGGGTTGGAGAAGACTCTTGAGAGTCCCTTGGTCTGCAAAGCGATAAAACCAATCAATCCTAAAGGAAATCAATCCTGAATATTCATTAGAAGGACTGATGTTGAAGCTGAAGCTCCTTTGGCCACATGATGTGAAGAGCCAACTCACTAGAGAAGACCCTGATGCTGGGAACGATTGAAGGTGGGAGAAGGGGACGACAGAGGACGAGATGGTTGGATGGTATTGCTGACTCAATGGCCATGAGTGTGAGCAAGCTTCGGGAGATGGTGAAGGACAGGGAAGGCTGGCATGCTGCAGTCCATTGGGTCGCGAAGAGTTGGACATGACTGAGCAACTGAACAACGACAAGGGCCCTCAATCCTGAAAGTGAATCTACAGAATTTCACTTGCTTTTGTTGCGTTGTGTTTGGATGCAGGAATCTGAAACTCAGAGGAGAGGTCTGGGTTGGAGACATGAATTTGGGAGTTGTTGACACAGATACTTCATGCTGCAGGAATGGATGGATGTAACCATCCAGGGAGAGAGTGTAAAACAATTATTATCTGCATTTTACAAAAGGAGAAAATTGAAGCTGGGGGAGGTTAAATAACTTGTCAAATATACCCATTCTGCCCCGGTGAGTGGTGGAGCCAGCATCCGAACCAAGGCCCATAACGGGTATAAAAATAGTTATTGTTATTTTTGTTGTTGTTGTAGCTATTATATCTTGCTGACGTTAAGGGCTTGGACCCATTACATTTATGTAAAACCAGCTTAACACCCTAAATGGCCCCATAAAAATCCTCTGAGATGATATTCCACTGCCCTGGGAAACCCCCAGGCTCTGCCTCCCACCTGTCGTTCTAAACTGCTTGCCTCGTCCTGGGAGCTCAATTCCTGTTCTTTTGCCCAGCACCTGGTTATTTCTGCCTCTTTGCCCAGATCCTTTGGCCTCACACTTCAGAGGGACTCTCTGTTTGGCATCCCAGCTTTGCCCAGGGATGCTATCTTTCCCTTGGCTCCATTAGTTACAGTCTGTGGGCCAGTCTTGCCTCATCTCTGAGCCTAGTCCTGGATCCCAGTTCTCTAAAACAGTATGGTTCCCTGGGTACTTGTTTTTGCAGGAAGAGAGCTCAAACAATATCATGTCTTTGTCTTTTAACATATATTTTTTCCATGAAAAGCATCCTAGGTTTATTCTCCTTACTTTTTCTTATTCTATCTTATTTTTCTAGCCTTGAGCTAATCGAGTAAGATTTGTTTATTCCATCGTCTTCCATCTTCTGAGCCTATCTTCCTGCTTTTCATTCGTCCCTTATAGACTTTTTATAATTTTTTTTTAAACCCTAGTATTACCTCCTTCTTCCAAAATGTTCTGGTTTTCTTGAAGGTCTTTTATCATTTCACTCCTGTATATTGCTCTCTCCCACATTATTCCTAGCTTTGAATTTTAAAAAAAAGTTTAAACCTCATTGTTATTTTTTGACATTGGCCAATTCTAGCTCTTTCTCAGAGGTGTCTTCTCACAATTCACAAATACTGTTTGGGTGAGGACCAGGTATTTTTTTTTAAATTTAATTTTATTTTATTTTTTAACTTTACAATATTGTATTGGTTTTGCCATATATCAAAATGAATCTGCCACAGGTATACATGTGTTCCCCATCCTGAACCCAGGTATTTAATTATACTTTCCCTTTATTGCTAAATGCTGGGTGACCTACAGGTGGAAAACATGTAATGGCTGTTTATGTTCCATATTCATTCAGGTTATCCAGTAGCCCTCCTGACCAGCTATTTAATACTTTAAAGATTACTCTGGCTAAAATACTACCACTTCTAGAACAGAGGCACCCTGAGAATGACATCTGTTAACTTTAATCAGTCTGAGAACTCATTGATCCTAAATGTCAGTCTGTTAGGCTCTTGGAAGTCCACCAACCTCTACATTCTTTCTGGTAACAGCGTGATGAAACAAACTCAGCAAACATTCCAAACAGAAAGCTTATAGGTCTTCCTTGCTGGGGATTAATGCTACTACAATTACTTAAGAGTCCAGATTTCCCTAGGGCAACCTTGTGATTCTCAACAAGGGCAACCTTGACCATTTGGGAAACACAGAATCTCCAGGTATAGAGAAGGGGATTGTTTGAAAAAATAAATTCAGTATTAGAACATACTTTTATATTTGAAACTAATTAAGAGAACTTTTGCTTTCATTATGCAAACTAAAGAAAGTAAATATGGACAAATGCAGGAAATAAAATAATCTCATCAGAACAATCAGGGAGAGGACGATGTTTTTCTAATTTTTTTTGTTGCTGTCATGAACCACAACAAATAAAAAATACATTTTTGTCTTAATTCAGTACACATTTGTGTGTGTGTGCTTGTGTTTGTGTGTAATTAAAACAAACAAAAACGTTTTAAACAGTGCTTACTCTTTTTTTCCAACTGTTAGTCATGACAAACTAAATTGATTTTATGGTTCATAGTTTGAAAAACATTTCTTTCCGGTGACAATATCAGAATTTGGGGAGAAAAGATGCATGTTGATATATGGCAAAACCAATACAATATTGTAAAGTAAAAAAAAAAACAAAACAAAACTTATTTTTTAAGAAGTGTCTACGTCCTTGAGATTGCAGACTTCTTATTTCTTCTCTCCAGGGTCCCTGTTACTTTACTTTCTTTTGCTTTAATTTGCATAGACAATGAATGAGACTGTGAAATTATTTTACTGCAATGTTAAGCGCCTAGATTTTGTACTATGTGAGGTGGCATATTGCAGGTACCTGGTTTCATTCTTTAAACTTAAACTTATCTAACAACCTATCAAAATCTTAACTAATATATTGATTATTAATGAACAATTTATCTTGTGATTTTTAGTTCTATTAGGTACCTTCTACCCTCATTCTAAATGAAGGTCCAGTTCTTACCTCACCTGGCTCATAGGGGAGCAAAGTCCCATTTTCCCTACACAGTTGAGGCCTTACCCTCCCACACAGGATGGGCTGCATTCTACTCTGCCTCTTGAAATCCAATAGTGATAATCTTTTGACCACCATCCCCCCTTCCCCCATCATCATCTCCTGCAGCTGGTCTCTCTTGCTGGCCTTCTTCTTAGTCTACTTTTTGTTGGCCTTTATAGTCTACTTTAAAGTTGGCCCTTTTATAAGAGTGACAGAGTGACTTTTTAATCTTTTCTCCTATTTCCTGACCCTACAGATCCTGTATTTCTTCCACCCTTCCCTTCCCCAGAAGGCAAGAGTCCAGAGCAGGTATGTTACCTACCTTGTTCATCAAATAATTGTATCTATTTTTTTGAATCCAATCTGATATTGTGATTTTTCCTGATGTAAACCAGTAAGATAGAGATGTGGAGGGCTAACTGTATACAAAGGCCTGGGTTCATGAACTTAATTCATTCCCCTACATTGGCTGTTATGTGCGCTCTCCACTTGGATGTCATCCCAACATCTTAGCACGTTTAAAATTGAGTTTATTGTAAAGTAATTATCCACCAATTCAAAATTTTAAAACAGAAATAATGAAAAGAATTGAATTTGTTGTATTAGCCCTCAAACCGCATCCCTTCCCAGCTTTTCTACTGACAATGATGAGGACAGTGATGGTGAGCTGTGCTGCGTCCACTCATCCAGAACTACCGTGTTTTCTCACGTACCACTTTTAAAAATATATATTTACTTGACTATACCACATTTAAATTTTGGCATATGAGACCTTTTAGTCGTGGCTTGTAAACGCTTAGTTGCACCAAGTGGGTTCTAATTTCCTGAGCAGGGATTGGGAGCACAGAGTCTTCACCACTGGGCCACCAGGGAAGTCCCCCACGTATCATCTTATTTGTGCCTCCCCCAAACACTGTGAAGTTGATAGAGGCACTTTACGAATGAGGGACCTGAGTCCAAGAGGGAATCAGTACCTTGTTCAAAGCGGCAGACAGGTCTTCCTCCTCTCAGTTCTATGCCTTGGCACTGCCTGGCACCTCCGGTTTTAAACGTCGTGGTTGTTTCTGCTCCTTTTCCTCTGTTGCAGGCCCGCATCTAACCCATCACAAAGTCCTCCTGATTGCTCTTCTATAGTGTCTCACACTTGCCATATCTAAGCAGCTAAAACCTCTTGGAGGCCCCCTTCTGCTCCTTTCTCAATCACTGAATATACCTTGTCCATGCTTCTTTTCTTCTCTAATTTGTCCTGAAGACATTCATTCAGAATATGATGTTTATTTTGCATATTTTTTCCCTTTTTTGTTTTCTTCCCTCTGTTCCATGTGCATTTTGAGGTCTAATTCTGACTTCCTACCAGAATTGAAATGAAGGTCTCAGATACAGCAGCTGTCAGAAGAGTATCGTCACCTTTAGTGAAGAGTAAGTATCTGTGGATAATTGGAAAGATGATATGTGTAGTATATGTGTAAATATGTTGCTCTCATGATATCACTGTCTTGTGGCCTACATCAGCATCCTATTTCTTATTTGGAAAGTTCAAAATAGGCCTTCTATCCAAGACTGTCTGTTAACTGAGAATTTTCTGACCTTGTCCTGGATACCAAGGTAATGCAGCATTCAACCCACCTGTCCCAAAATTCAAGGTTGCTTGTGGTCAGGGGCTCCCTTCAGGGGACAGATGATGGATCAGTTGGGTTAGCCAAACATTTTTTGACATGAAAAACCTGAATGAACCTTTTGTTGTTGTTCAGTTGCTTGGTCATGTCCAACTCTTTGCAAACCCATGGACTTTAGCATATTAGCCTTCCTGTCCATCACCATCTCCCAGAGCTTGCTCAAACTCATTACCATTGAGTCAGTGATGCCATCCAACCATCTCATTCTCTGTCGTCCCTTTCTCCTTCTGCCTTCAATCTTTCCCAGCATCAGGGTCTTTTTCAATGATTTGGCTCTTCACATCAGGTGACCAAAGAATTGGAGCTTCAGCTTCAGCATCAGTCCTTCCAATGAATATTCAGGGTTTATTTCCTTTAGTATTGACTGGTTTGATTTCCTTGCAAGTCCAAGGGGCTCTTAAGAGTCTTCTCCAGCACCACAGTTCAAAGGCATCATCAATTCTTTGGCACGCTAAGCCAATATTAATTTCTGAGATGCCAGAAGATTCTTAAGGAATATAAAAGGAAACAACTTTTATAGTGTATTTTCTTGAAGTCACCACCAAGCCTGGTATTTTATCCGATTTATCTCATTGAACGCCAACACCAACCCTACAAAAAAGGTAAAAAGAGAAGGTGGGAAGGGCTGTGGAAGAAGTTCTGGCTTAGCTGCCTAACCTGGGCTCAGAATTCTGACAGGTCTTGGAAGGTCCAAATGCTGTTGGGAAGGGACATACTTGCTTGAGGAATTAAGGAGATCCTGAGAAATAACCCATTCTGAGGAGAGTGGGGCAAGTTTGGATGAAAGCGGGGAGGGTGTTGTCAGTAGTATAAACTGCTGGTCACTAACATCACCTGCTGACTCTGCTCCGGGGATTCCTGCCTTCCTCCCAGTGAGACTGAACAAAAAGAGGAACAAACAAAGCTGTTTCTTTGAAAGATATTAAGGCAAGATGCTGTGACCCGAGATACCCTTGCTGGATACCGCACGTGGCATCCTACAGCCCACAGGGATCTGCAGGAAGCGGAAGCAGAAAGCACACAGCGACCTGGGAGGGTGACGGCGCTGGGCTCCTGCAGCCTTGGTCTAGGCCTCGAAAACTGGGCAGCAGACTTCAGCCCAGGTGCCAGAGCAGAGACCAGGGAAATGGTAGACTTCACGGGCTGCTGGGATGACTATAGTTGTTTTAAAAAAATACTTACAAGATAACTACTTTCTCCCCTTCCCCACTGTCAGAGCTATTTGAGAAAAAATCAAGGAAGCCTATTTCTCAAATACTATTTTTCTTGGCATATTGTTAATCACTGTCTATTTCCACACCTGACCTGAGAAGCAGATCACAAATGTATTTTCATCTCCATTATATGGATGAGAAACTGAGGCTCAAAGAGTCTAAGCAAATTAAGACAATTAGAAAGTGGCCGAGCTTGGGTGAGAATTTGAGTCTTCTATATTTCAAAGCCCATGCTCTTTTCACTTCATTATTTATTCAACAAACATTTATGGAGTGCCCACCATGTGTCAGACACAGGAGGCAATGTGAAACATTCTGCCCAAATGTGCCTCATACCCAGTGGGAAAGATCGATAAGTGTTCACCAAAACTTCTGGTCTCTTCTTTTTCCTGGACTCATAGCTAGACACACTTCCCAGCTTCCCTCGCATTAGGTCTCCAGCCTGCTGAATGTGAGTGGAAATGCTAAGTGTCGCTTCCAGGCCTGGCGCATAACAACCTCCCCTCATATGTTTCTCTGTGCTGAGTTGACTAGTGCAACCTTGGAAGCCACGTGTGGAAAATGGCTGAGCTGCCTCCGCTGATGAGGAACATATGATCTGGTCTGTTACATGAACAAGACATCAATTTATACTGTGTTTGAGACATACATTTAGGAGTTTATTTTTTTTATAGCACTCTCTAGATCTTAATTAAAACATACTTCTACATGAATACTATCTACAATAGTTTTGTTTTTACCAAAAGAATGAGGATAAACATTCCTTCTTTCAAACTATACTTTCTAAAGACTACTTTGAAAAGTCTCTCAGTGTTGGAATAAGAACAGTCATCTTTTGAGTGGAAGGGGCTCCTGGTGGCTAAAGGGCAACACAGAGACTCAACGTGAGAAAACCTGCATGGGTCCAGCTGTGCCCACTACTGAAGGGGGCCGTTCTCCCTAAGTCTGGTTCTTTCTACCCACCCTGCTTTGCAAACAAAGCTGGATGCTGCCCTCTCCAACCTGGCCTCTCTCAGTTGTAATAAAGGCAATATCTTAACTTCCCTCTGCCACTCTTCTATTTTACTTCTTAATTTGTTCAGAACTCAGATTGGGAAGAGGTTCACTACTTATGGGGCCCCATCCGAGATTTCTGGAGAAATCAGTAGTCAGTGATTATATTATAATTATTGTATAAATAAATCTTCACAGTTGAACCCAATGGAATACTATGATTATGTTTTGTTTCTAGTACAATTTTTGCCATGGAGTTAATAAAAACCATGTTTTTGTTTTTTTTTTTTTAGTTTTCTATGAACTTATCACTATTTATTCCAACTACTACAATCTCTCTGTCAAAGATTTTTCAGATAGTATGCTAAAAGTGCTAACCATGACAGTCAATACATTTGGAAAGCATTAAAATTAAGAACTTAGGTTTATCAGATGATGTGATTAAGAGAGTGAAAAAAAAGCACAAAATGCAGTATACTTCAGTCTGTGTATTCAAAAGAGGATTTGTGTATAGAGTATATAAAGAGCCCCAATGGATCAAGAAGAGAAAGACAACAGGATTGTTTAAAATGAGCAAAAGATTTCAACAGACACCTCCCTGAAGAGGATTTCCAATGGCCTATAAACACACGAAAAGATCTGCTTCATCAGTCATCAGGGATGTATAAAATAATGCCACAATGAGGTCCTACACATCTCCTATCACAGTTACAATGAAGAAGACAGACGATCCATACAGCACAGGATGTGCTGAAGCTTGAATCCCTATACACGGCTGCTGTTGGGACTGTAAAACTGTACAACCACTATGGACAATTTTTTTGTTTGTTTTTGAAACTTTATTTATTTGTTTATTTTGGCTGCACTGGGCCTTCGTTATTGTGTGCGGCTTTCTCTAGTTGTGGCAAGTGGGAGCTTCTCACTGCAGTGGCTTCCCATGCTATGGAGCACAGGATGTAGGGTGCTCTAAGGCATGTGCACTTAGCTGTCCCATGGCCTAGGGGATTTTCCCAGACAGGGATTGAACCTGCGTTTCTTGCATTGGCAGGCAGATTCCCAACCACTGGACCAGCAGAGAAGTCTGTGCATAACTGTTTGCATTAAAGTCAAATTTAAACATACTCTGTGAACTAGCGATTCCACTTCTTGATACATACCCAATAAAAATGAGTATAATATTCACAAAAGACATGCACAAAAATGTTCATAGCAGCAGTATTTGTAGCAGTGAAAACCTGAAAACAAAAGTCCAACAACAGTAGGATAGATAAAACAGTGATGTAATTATAAAATGCTATACACCAATGAGAATGAAGAAACCATTGCTACTTGTAAAACGATGGATAAATCTTATAAAATGCAACAAATGCATGAACAAAAATCATACAGAAGAGCACATAATATATGATTCAATTTATATAAAGCTCAAAACCAGGCAAAACTCACCAATGGAGATAGAAACTGTTTGGTGGTTTCTTCTTCGTTGGGTGGAAGAAAGCTTGAGGGAGACCTCCTGGGGTGCTGGTTATATTCTATTTCACAATCTGAGTTCTGATTGTTTGATCTGTGAAAATTCTTTGAGCTGAGCAATTATGATTTGTGTACTTTCCTATTTGTTACACTATACTGAAAAACTTTTAAATCTGCCATAACATGTAGACATACTGAAAAAATATTGAAAATTCTAGGAAATGAGAACCTCCTAAGTAGGTAAGCTTCGCAGTACACAAACTCATCATCATCAGTAGGATTTGGTCTCTGGAGTGACAAATATTAATTCCAATTAATTCTCAGGGGTGAAAAGGCCAATTAAGTAGCATCTTGTTTAATCAGCTGTCCCCACTATTTTGAGGGTGAATTTTAAAGTATAAGTACCCAGAGTGGACACTGGTTATTTTTTCTGTCTAGAATTACTTCCTTGGGGGCTGCTAGTGTCCAATATGTTCAATATGTGGTTCTGATATGTTGTTAAGTACAACACTCTACCCCCAACAGAGAGGTTGATGTTTGATCTTTGCTTGGCCAATCACACTTTTTATCCGAAGAAGTTGAACTTTGAGCTGAGAAATGCAGGCACAGAAGGTGGTGAAGCTGTGATCCTATGCTGCCATGAGACAGCTCACAGTTCCTGATTCCCAGATCCTTGAAGCTGCTTTGGTTCTGGCCTCCTGAGAACAAATGATCCAACCGATCTTTGTATTCCCTCATCTGCCCTGTATCCTTCCAATCAATTTTTGCGTCAGTAGCAAGGGTTTATTCTCGTAATTTTCAACCAAAGAACCAATAAAGCATCAGAACCTGCAAGGTTTATAAACTGAGTTCTATCAGTTCATTCAGGAATTATTATGCTGCATAAAAGTGATACACATTGACCAAACTCATAGAAATTTGACATATATAAGTGACGATATTAATTTATTTCTTTATTCTAGGAGATTTTCTTAGTCTAAAGACAAAACAATCATTTTGAAGAGGGTGTACATTTCATATTTAGCATTTATTTACTAAGGACTGACTTTTAGGTACTAGGGTAAGCAAAGAAATATGAAACTGGGTGCTTTCAAAATAATTTTTATAACCTTCAACTCATGTCTTGATGTGCTATGCTTTCTAATTCTAGTTCTACAGTTCCTTAATACATTTTTCTAAAATACCATTTTGTTGCACTCTGGTCAAAAATCTTCAGTGAAAGTGTTAGTCACTCAGTCATGTCCGTCTCTTGGTGACCCTGTGGGCTGTAGTTTGCCAGGCTCCTCTGTCCGTGGATTTCCCAGGCAAGAATACTGGAGTGGGTTGCCATTCCCTTCTCCAGGGGATCTTCCTAACCCAGGGATCAAACCCAGGTCTCCTGAATTGCAGGCAAACTCTTTACCATCTAAGCCATCATCCAGAATGCTTCCATCCTTTTAATGTCACCCTCCCTACTCCTAGACGAAGTCTCCAAAAAGCTCTTTTGCTACATTCTTGGGCCTTGGGGAGCTGCTCCAGGCAGTGCTTCCCATGTCCCTTTCAGAGCCTGCTCTTCCACAGCACCTCTAGTTCACTCTGGTTACCTCATAACTAGCTCTGCCTCTCTGATATGTTTATCTTGATCCTGGCCATGCCCCAGTTTGCTAGCTTGATCTTCGTCCTCAGTACATTTTGCAATTCCATGTGCCAGTCTTGCCTTCCCTCCTACCCTGCCTCAACCCCCATAGCCAGGAGGAATTAGTATCTGACGTCTCCTAATTTCTGAGGGAGTGAGGATAAGGATCAATTCTGGAGGCCTAAGACTGGCATTCAAACTTCTCCCAAGTGCCATGTATTTTCTTTACATGAGCACGCCACTCTAGCTGGAGTGATTATTTACTCTTTTGCAAATAGAAAATAAATCATTTTGGACTCTCTGCTTTTGCTTACATTGTTCTTTATCCCAGGAACGCCCTTACTTCTTCTCTCCCTGTCTGAATCCAAGCACTCCACAAATTCTCCTATGGATTCCTCAGAGCTTCCCAATCCTTCCATCCATGAATATCCTCCTGATTTTCTTTTCTTTAAAAAAACTATTTTGGACTGGACTGCACAGCATGTTGGATCTTAGTTCCCTGACTAGGGATCGAACCTGTGCCCCAGCATTGGCAGCAACAGTCTTAACCACTGGACTGTCAGGCAAGTCCCTCTTTTTGTTTTTTTAGTTGCTCTGCTATGCTCATCTTTCTTCTATTACCAGTTTTCAGGTGGTCTTGAAGGTAGTGATTTGTCTTAGATTTTTCTCCATACTATCAATTAAAATATTGGTGCTGAAGTCCTACTCTTTGAAGGGGACTTCACTGGACTCTTGGGGACATAGAGAAATAGAAGACTTAGGTCTTGGCTGCAAATAGTTACAGCTTAGTTGAGGAAAATTTGTCCCTGTAGCCTGTGTGCATTAGGCCCACAAGAAGTGCCTGTTTATCTTAGACTTCAAGGGCTTCCATAACAAAATACCAAAGACTAGGTGCCTCAAACAGCAGAAATTTATTTTCTCACAGTTCTGGAGGCTAGAAGTCCAAGATCAAGGTGTTGGCTGGTTTGATTTCTTCTGAGGCCTCTTTCCTTGGTGTGTAGATGGCCATCTTCTCATTGTGTCCTCAGATGGTCTTTCCTCTGTGTGCACAGCCCTGGTATCTCTTTGGGTGTCCAAATTTCCTCTGCTTATAAGAAAATCAATCAGATAAGAATAGGGCACCTTGACAGCCTCATTTTAACTTAATCATCGGTTTGAAGGCTCTTTCTCCAAGTACAGTTACATTCTGATATACTGGGGTTAGGATTTCAACATACGAGTTGGAGGCGGCCACAATCCTGTTGAACACCTTTTTGGACGATTGCCTAATGATAATCCTGTGGCGTAAGCTTCACTTCCCATAGGAGGCTAAACAGCTGTGGCAAGTGCCTGTGAGTTATTGATTATCACAATCTTGGACTTTCAAAGGCAGTCCACCAGGTATGCTTCCTGGGGGTTTACAGCACAAAATACAATATGAGACACAAAGAAGACCTTATTTCCTTAAGCAGTGACTAGAAGTGTAGCATTTCTATGTTTGGTTTTCCATCTTTTGAAGTTAGAGGTGGAGTCTCTATGTGATCTACAGGAAGCTCAGGAGATTATAATCTTCTCTCTTGTATGATCATCCATGTGCAACTTCTAGAAACTATCTTCAAGCATTGGTCCTCTATGTTGTAAAATTTTCTTTGAGTCTTTTCTGTGGTTAAGTCCTGTTAAGAACTTGGTCTATTCAGGCATGACAAGGTAGGGTGGTAGATATTGGGGATAACCACAGGCTGGTGAAGGTGATCAGCATACGGATTAGTTAAGGGCAGGCCTTGTACATGTGTGGCTGGCTCAGATATTAGATGAGTCAATAGAGCAGAGATTAAAGCAAGTGACCAGGATCAGGGTTTGCTGAAAGTCTGGAGGACAAAATTGAAGAAACAATGAGTACAGTTCTTTGTTCCTGGATAGAGAACCTTCAGGCTAAGAATTTGAGGGGAAAATGTTGCTCTGAGAGCGTGCAAGACTCTCCTTTCTATCCAGTGGAATGGCTTTTTAAAAACAGCACTATTGTTCTCTGAGCATCATCAATATAAGCAATAGTCACATGCAGTCCTGATTGCCAGTGTGCACTAATGCAGCCTCATGCGTTGCCGCAGGCTGGTCTGTTAGCTTCTGTGTCATATCAGTTGTTAAATATTTTCAGTACCACCCTTATGCAGATGTATAAGTTTTCTATCATTTTTGGTAAAATTTCTGTCAAGGGCACCAGCTAATCTGCTCTTTAGTGTCCTCATACAAAGATTTACATGATAGATTTCACTTGGCATTCCAAATTCAGGATGATACATAACATTGTGCTGTAGTGTACAGTTCCAATTAACATCAGCACTGAAGTCACCAGTACTGTCAGTTTCTCTATATGGCAGTGACTACTGACAATTTGTCTTGGTTTCCTGGATGTCATCCAGTACATTGGCCAAAGAGGCCAAAGTAGGCATCTGTGTTATATTTCAACCTCCTTCTTGTCTCTCTCTCTTTTTTTCCTCTTCTTATTTTATCTGTACCTAAACTTTTGCTCCTGAGTCTTTGGCCACATGATGAAAAGAGCCGACTCACTGGAAAGACCCTGATGCTGGGAAAGATCGAGTGCAGGAGGAGAAGGGGGTGAAAAAGGATGAAATGGTTAGATAGCATCATCGACTCAGTGGACATGAATTTGAACAAACTCCAGGAGATAGTGAAGGACAGGGAAGTCTTCATGCTGCAGTCTGTTGAGTTGCAAAGAGTTGGACACGACTGTGTGATTGAACAACAACAACACAGGTACTCATTGGGAGGTGCCTTTATTATTCATTTGTTTATTCCTTCAACAAGACAAAGTTCCTACTCTGTATCAGGTACTAGACATGATAATAGTGAACAAAACCTGATATGGTCCTTGCTCTCATGGAGTTTAGAGTCATATGGATAGCTTAATGGCAGGATAAGCCAAGAAGTCAAGTCCCCACTTTTGGTTTTAATCTCATCCTTATTTCACACCCATTAAACCTTGCTTGGTAAATTATTTTTATTTTTTTGCCACTTCAATCTTTTCTTATAAGTGATCTTCCCCTCTGAGCAGAAACATGTCTTATCTCCCTTCTACTGCAATGATAATCCTCTTGTGTTCATTTAAGTTCTTATTTTTATTTTTTTAGTTTATTTGTCTGCTGTGAGTCTTAGATGAAGCACACTGGATCTTTGTTGCAGCATGTGGAATCTAGTTCTCTGACCAGGGACTGAACCTGGGTCCCTGCACTGGGAGTGTGGAGTCTCAACCACTGGACTACCAAGGAAGTCCCTCATTTAAGTTCTTGATTGCCATCTTCTCTGTCCATTAACGGACTTCACAAGTGAGTTAATCTTGACCTCCCAGGGCCCACTCCTTTACCACTTGTAATCCTGCATCCATCCCTACCTCCCTGGGTGGCCGGTGATTTTCCTGCTATCTGAGTCGCCTCTTTTTGGTCATCTGAGTGTTCTCCTTCCTTTCCATGCTAACGGGAAGCAGCAGGCAAGCAAGATCCTTTAAATCTGGGAAATTTTGTCCCAGAAAGCCTTTCCTAAATCTCATCTCAGCAGAATTGCCTTCTGTAGGAAGCAGCTAACTAGCTGTCTCAGTTGCCTTATCTGTCATATGAGTAAGTTGTACCAAGATCTCTTCCTGTCTTAGGAGTTTGTGGGTGTAGGAAATCAGATGAGGGAAGAGTTAAGGGACCCCAGTGTCTCCTGACCTTAGGGACAACAGGAAAGTGGGGAGACAGCAAACTCTGATAGCTCACACAGCAAGAGTAGCTCATGGGGAGGAAAAGGCAAGGAGAGGCTGGAGGGCAGTGATGAGTCTGGGCAATGAGGAGGAGCAGAGGGCAACATAAACTCTTTTCTGGAGTCATAGCTATAGACACATTTGGAATAAGAAGCTATGTGCAGGCTCTGAGCTTGCGGACCCAGGATTGCTGAGTTTGAAGTATATCCCTGACACATGCTGGCTCTGAGAATGGAAATATGCATACTTTCCTTCCCCAAACCGTATAAGCACTAACTGTCCAGTTTAGTTGAATATGTGAAACTTCCTTTTTAGAAGGTGAGTGCTTTGGGACTTCCCTGGTGGCCCAGTGGTTAAGAATCCACCTGTTAATGCAGGGAATATGGGTTCCATCTCTAGTCAGGGAATTAAGATCCCACATGTCGCGGGGCAGCCACAACTACCAAAGCCCGAGCACTGCAACTAGAGAAAGCCCACCCACAGTAACAAAGAGCCTGTGTGCTGCAATGGCACATATAATTTGCTCTTCCTTCTGTATTTGAATTCTAAAAGAAGATTGCTCAAATAAGTAACAATTATGTCCTTTGATTTGATAACCTCTTTTGAGAATTTAGAGTCTTACCTGGTGGATCAGACAGTAAAGAGTCTGCCTGCAATGAGGGAGACCAGGGTTCAATCCCTGGATTGGGAAGATCCCCTGGAGAAGGAATGGCAACCCACTCCAGTATTCTTGCCTGGAGAATTCCATGGACAGAGGAGCCTGGGGTACAGTCCATGGGGTCACACAGAGTTGGACACGATTGAGTGATTTAACACTTTCACTTCACTTTGAGGATTTGAGTTCAAGGCAAGACTCTGAAAATGAGAGAGAGGAGAAAACATCCCAAATTTGCAATGATAGAGAATGGTGAGATCAATACAATTGAATACTATACAACCCTTAAAACCAAATAAGCTTGAGATCTCTATAAGAAATAATGAACCTAAAATAGTTTATTCACTGATTACATGTCTGACTACTGATTAAGAATATGTGAATTTTTATACACTGAATAGTATGTTCTGTATCATTAATCTGTGTCTAGCTCAAAGCTTTGCTCATAGTAGATGTTTAGTTAATATTTATTGAATGAATGAAGGGACCAGAAGTAAATTTAGAGAAATTCTTGGAATTTATATTCATCAGATTTCTTTTACTGTAAAGCTACTTTGGGCTTCCCAAGTGGCTCAGTGGTAAAGAATCTGCCTGCCAATACAGGAGACACATAGATAGGGGTTCGATCCCTGGGTCAGGGGAGATTCCCTGGAGTAGGAAATGAAAACACCCTGTTATTCTTGCCCCAAAAACTCCAAGGACAGAGGAGCCTGGCTGGCTACAGTCCATGGGGTCGCAAAGAGTCAGACACGACTGAGCGACTGAACAGGCATGCATGCATGCACACAAAGCTACTTTAATACATAACAAAAGATTCTAAAGAGAAGATTACCTTTTCAGTTTTATGTATATGAAAGGAAAAGAAGGAAACAACAAAATGTTAACAGTAGTAGAGTCTGAATTGTGAGCTATAGGTAATTTCTATTTTCATTTATCAACTTCTCTGGAAGCTCCTGATTTTCTACAATAATCATAATCATGGAGAAACAATTTGTTGAAAGAATCATCTTGAAGTAGCAAGTTGCAAACCCAAAGGAATGAATCTCTGTTGTTGAAATTGTAGGCACTGGTAAGCTTGAGGGTGAGGGTTTGTCTGGCATCTCTCGAAACGCATAACACAGGCTACCACCAATCCAGTCCTACATATGCAGCTGACATCAGTATTAAGACTTCGAAAGTAAAAAGCAGGGTTTCCCTGGTGGTCTAGGGGTTAAGAATCCACCTGGCAATGCAGGGGACGCTGGTTCCATCTCTGGTCTGGAAAGATTTCACATGCTCTGGGGCAACCAAGCCTGTGCGCCACAACAGCTGAGACCACACTCTAGAGCCTGCAAGGTCTAGAGCCCGTGCTCCACAAAACAAGAGAAACCACTACAAAGAGAAGCCCGTGCACTGCAACTAGAGAGTAGGCCCTGCTCGCCGCAACTAGAGAAAGGCTGTGCGCCACAACAAAGATGCACTGCAGGCAAAAATGAATAAATACAAGCAAGAAGCAGCCACGACAGCAAGTCTGATTGAAGTCCACATATGTTAGGCAGGTATGCCTGTGTTTTACATCATCAGCGCTTGTCTGAGATATTGTCATCCCAGAAGGGCACAAAGAAAGCATCTGTTGCAGTGTGCTTTTAGTAGTGTAAAATGATAAATAACCAAAATGTTCATCATAGAGAATATAACCTTCCAAATTCTGACATGAAAACCAAAGATATTTTATGGTACCTTCATCTTTTAGCTACAATGAATACACATAGATAATGTCCACCTTAAGAGAAATAGGATGGTTTTTGAGACTAAAAGGTGTGAAGTGATCATTCAGGAAAGGAAGATTGTTTTTTAAAAATGATCACATCTACATTGCCTTTGGGTCTGGACACGCAGGGACTACTTACGTCACTGGAGAATTCACTACCAAGCATGAAGCATGTTGCTAAGTAGTTAGCTATGACAAGTGAATTAACTGAATTAACTGACATAGGACATAAAAATATTTTAGAAAATAACTGCTATGTAATGTACAGGAATAGAGTTATAGTAACTAATCAATAAGACTTGGAAAAAAGATCAGAAATCCTGTTATTTGCTAATAGAACACTATGACATAGTAAGTTATTTATTTAATTTAAAAAATCAATTGGAAGAAGTAAAATTATTACTATTTGCAGATGACATGATTTCACACCTAGAAAACTCTAATGACTCCACCAAAAAGCTGTTAGAACTAATAAAAAAAATTCAGTAAAGTTGCAGGGTACAAAATCAATATACAAAAACTGGTTGCATTTTAATGCACTAACAACAAACAATCAAAAAGGGAAATTAAGAAAAAAATCCCATTTATGATTGCATCAAAAAGAATAAAATACCTTGGAATAGGGCTTCCCTGGTGACTCAGATGGTAAAGAATCCACCTGCAATGCAGGAGACTTGGGTTCGATCCCTGGGTTGGGAAGATCCCCTGGAGGAGGGCATGGCAACCCACTCCAGTATTCTTGCCTGGAAAATCCTCATGGACAGAGAAGCCTGGTGGGCTGCAGTCCATGGGGTCACAAAGAGATGGACGCAACTGAACAACTAAGCACAGAATTATAAATAAATACAACACAAAATTTTAAAAAGTTACCTAGGAATAAGTTAACTAAGGAGGAAAAAGACCTGTACACTGAAAACTATTGATGAGCGAAATTGAAAAAGACACAAATGGAAAGCTATTCCATCCTCATGGATTAGAAGAATTAATATTGTTAAAATGTCCATTCCACTCAAAGCAATCTATAGATTTCATTCAATCTCTATCAAAATTATAATGACATTTTTCACAAAAGCAGAACAAACAATTCCAACATTTTTATGCAACCACAACAGACAGGGAATACTCAAAGCAATCTTGAGAAAGAAGAACAAAGCTGGTGGCATCATGCTTCCTGATTTCAAGCTATATTACAAGGCTACAGTAATCAAAATAATATGGTGTTGGCATAAAAACAGACACATAGATCAATGGACCAGAATAAAGAGCCCAGAAATTACACCTATGCATATGTGGCCCCAATTCATTTTTGATAAAGGAGGCAAAAATAGACAATGGGGAAACGACAGTCTTTTTAATAAATGGTACTGAAAAAACTGGACAGTAAATGTAAAAGAATGACACTGGATCACTATCTTACACCATATGTAAAAAATAACTCAGAAAGGATTAAAGACTTGAATATAAGACTTGAAACCATAAAACTCCTAGGAGAAAACATAGCCAATAAACTCCTTGGCATTGGTACTGGTGATTATTTTTTGAATCTGACTCCAAAAACAAATGCAACAAAAGCAAAAATAAGCAAATAGGATTACATCAAAAGAAAAAAGCTTCTGCACAGCAAAAAGAAGACGAAGAAATGAAGTGAAAGTCACTTAGTTGTGTCTGACTCTTTACAATCCCATGGACTATACAGTTCATGGAATTCTCCAGGGAGAATACTGGAGTGGGTAGCCTTTCCCTTCTCCAGGGGATCTTCCCAACCCGGGGATCAAACCCAGGTCTCCTGCATTGAAGGTGGATTCTTTACCAGTTGAGCCACAAAGGAAGCCCAAGAACATTGGAATGGGTAACCTATCCCTTCTCCAGAGGATCTTCCTGACCCAGGGACCGAACCGGGGTCTCCTGCATTGCAGGCAGATTCTTTACCAACTGAGCTATCAGGGAAAAATATTTCCAATCATATATCCAAAAAGGAGTGAATATCCAAAATCTATAAAGAACTCGGGCAACTCAATAGCAAAAAAACACAAACAATCTGATTTTAAAAATGGGCAGAGGATCTGAATAAATACGTTTTAGAAGAAGTCATAATGATGGCTAACAGGCACATGAAAAGATGCTCAGCATCACTAATCATCAAGGAAATGAAAATCAGAACTACAAGAAGATATCACCTCACACCTATCAGAATGTTTGTCATAAAACAGAAGTAACAAGTGTTGGAGAAGATGTCGAGAAAAGGGATCCCTCGTGTCCTACTGGCAGGAATGTGAATTGGTACAGCTACTGTAAAAATAATATAGAGGTTCCTCAAAAAATTAAAACTAGAACTACCATATGATCTAGCAATTCCACTTCTAGGTACTTATTTGAAGAAGAAAACAAAAATACTAATTTGAAAAGATGTGAGCTCCTCCATGTTCTTTGAAGCATTATTTACAATAGCCAAGGTATGGAAACAGTCAGGGCTTCTTTGGTGGCTCAGTTAGTAAAGAATCCTCCTGCAATGCAGGAGACTGCATACAATGCAGGAGACCCAGGTTTGACCCTTGGGTCCGGAAGATCCTCTGGAGAAGGAAATGGCAACCCATTCCAGTATTTTTGCCTGGGAAATCCCATGCACAGAGGAGCCTGGCGGGCTACAGCCCATGGGGTCGCAAAAAGCAAACACTACTTGGTGACTAAACCACCACCACCACGGAAACAACCTAGAGAGGTCCCTGGTGGCCCAGTGGTTAGGACGCAGCGCTCTCACTGCAATAGCCCAGGTCCAATACCTTGTTAAGGAACTAAACTGCAAGTTGTGTGGCATGAGCATAAATAAATAAATAAACTCTAAGTGTCCACTGATACATTGATACATGGATAAAGAAGTGGGATGGGCTGGAGGAAGCACAAGCTGGAATCAAGATTGCCGGGAGAAATATCAATAACCTCAGATACGCAGATGACACCACTCTTATGGCATAAAGTGAAGAAGAACTAAAGAGCCTCTTGATGAAAGTGAAAGAGGAGAGTGAAAAAGTTGGCTAAAGCTCAACACTCAGAAAACTAAGATCATGGCATCCGGTCCCATCACTTCCTGGCAAATAGATGGGGAAACAGTGGATGGAAACAGTGTCAAACTTTATTTTTTGGGGTTCCAAAATCACTGCAGATGGTGATTGCAGCCATGAAATTAAAAGACTCTTACTCCTTTGATGGAAAATTATGACTAACCCAGACAGCATATTAAAAAGCAGAGAGATTACTTTGCCAACAAAGGTCCGTCTAGTCAAAGCTATAGTGTTCCCAGTAGTCATGGATGGATGTGAGAGTTGTACTATAAAGAAAGCTGAGCACCGAAGAATTGATGCTTCTGAACTGTGATGTTGGAGAAGACTCTTGAGAGTCTCTTGGACTGCAAGGAGATCCAACCACTCCATCCTAAAGGAGATCAGTCCTGGGTCTCCTTTGGAAGGACTGATGCTAAAGCTGAAACTCCAATACTTTGGCCACCTCATACGAAGAGTTAACTCATTGGAAAAGACTCCGATGCTGGGAGGGATTGGGGGCAGGAGGAGAAGGGGACGACAGAGGATGAGATGGTTGGATGGCATCACCGACTCAATAGACATGGGTTTGGGTGGACTCTGGGAGTTGGTGATGGACAGGGAGGCCTGGCGTGCTGTGGTTCATGGGGTCGCAAAGAGTCAGACATGACTGAGCAACTGAACTGAACTGAAGTGATATATATCCACATATACACACACAATGGAATACTCAGCCATTAAAAAAATTATTGCCATTTGTGACTACACAGATGAACTTGAGGGTATCATGCAAAGTGAAATAAGTCAGGCAGAAGAAAATAAAAATACAGTGTGATTTCACTTATATGTGGAATCTAAAAAATAGAACAAACAAAAAACAAAGCAAAATCAAACTCACAGATAGAGTGGCAAAATTGGTGGTTGCAGAGGGGATGGGGGTTAGCAGGTGGGCAAAGGGGGTGAAAGGGTTAAGAGGTGCAAACTTTCAGGTGTAGAATAGGTAAGTCATGGACACGTAATGTATCACGTAGTTGAATATAGTCAATATTATTGTATTGCATATCTGAAAGTTGCCAAGATAATAAATCTTAAAAGTTCTCATCAGAAGGAAAAAATATGTAACTTTACTTGGTGATGGATGGTACCTAGACTTACGATGGTGATCATTTTGTAATCTACACAAATATCAAATCATTATGTGGTATACCTGAAACAAATATATGATATATGTCAATTATACCTCAGTTTAAAAAAAATCAACTACCTGAGCAAAAAGTTTTGCCACCAAAGTAACAACTTAGTATCAGAACTGAAAGAAACTCCAAGAAACAATTCAAAAATCAGTATTAGTTGGGGGCAAAATCATTCAATTTGTTTAACAACAGCTAATTTAACAAATAATATTTCAAAGTATTTTTAAAAATTTTAATTTATTTGTTTATTTTTGACTGCACTGGGTCTTTATTGCTGTGTGCTGGCTTTCTCTAGTTGCCGTGAGCAGAGGCTGCTCTTTGTTGCAGAGCGCAGGTTTCTCTTTGAGGTGGCTTTTCTTGTTGCAGAACACAGGCTCTAGGGTGCACGGGCTTCCTTAGTTGCAGCACGTGGGCTCCGCAGTTGCAGCTCACGGGCTCTAGTGCACAGGATTCACAGTTGTGGTGAGCAGGCTTTGTTGCCCAGCAGCATGTGGGATCTTCCTGGACCAGAGATCAAACCCATGTCCCCTCATTGGCAGATTTTTAACCACTAGACCATCAGGAAAGTCCCTTTGTAAAGTATTAAAAAGAAACTTTTAAGATACTCCAAATGAAACCCTATATTTATGTACTATCTACTTCTACTTAATACCACATAGTAGGATATGGTTGGATGGCATCACCGACTCAATGGACATGAGTCTGAGCAAACCTCGGGAGATGGTGAAGGACAGGGAGGCCTGGTGTGCTGCAGTCCATGGCGTCACACAGAGTAGCATACAACTGAGCGACTGAACACCAAGAGATGGGAACTCTTCTCAGAGTTTAGATGCAATTTAAATAAAACAGTGTTTTTATAGGCTCAAAGTAAAGCATGGCTGTGTATAAAGGGGTCAACATCCAGTCTGGACTGCAAGGTGGACACAGGGTATACTCTTGATTTGGAAAGAATAAAGTTAAGATAGATGAAGAATTTTCGTCCAGACACCTCTTTACTGAAAACTCTACTTCTGGGTTTTAAATCAAGGCCACATTTCTGTCAAAGAGGCCTTAGATTTTCCAGACAAGAGACAGATATATCATTTTTATTGATATAATTATGAACACCAAAGTTTCTGATATTTATGATTGTGGAGAATAAGATTTCTCAGTGAGTAGGGGAGGAGTAGTCACTCGAAGAAGGCAGCTATTATGGCACTTTACAGCTGCAGTGTGTCCTTAGGGGACACTGCATCCTGTCGACTGTGCAGCTGGCTTTATCTGGGCCTATTCTTCCAGCTTGATGCAAGAATCAGGCAGATTTTTACCTTCTTAGTTTGAGCTTAATTTTTACTTTTTCATGGGCAATCCTAAGTGCTGAACACTAAACTAAGCGCTTTGCATATATTATTTCATTCAGTCTTTGCAATAATCCTTTCCTAGCATCCTATTTTACAGATGAGGACACTGAGGCTTGGAGGTGTCAAAGGAATTTGCTCAGGGTCACACTTCTAGTCGGTGACATGGCCATTTCAAAACTGAGTCTGCCTAATTCTAAACCTAGCTTTCTTAATGTCCATAAATCAAGCAAATGTAGAAGTAAAAGACTATTCAGAAGGAAACTGACAAAATCCTTTTGTGGGGAATTCTTTTGTGGCAGGCTCATGCAAGGTAGACAAGATTGGAACAGTTTTCCTGGAGGTCAGTTTGGCAAATATATATTAAAAAAAAAGAAAAGATTAAACATGTACACTTAGAGACAGCAATGAATCTTCTAGGAATTTAACCTAAGAAAATGATCTTCAAGCCCTGGATCAGAGCATGTATTAGAATTTTAGCATTATTTATGAAAACAAACACATAAACAAGAAAATAAAAACAATGTAAACACCTCCCACCAAAGGATTGGTTAATTAAATTGCTAAAGAGACACACAAGGCAAGAGTATTCAGCCTCTTTAATGATGAAAATGTATTATATAATAAAAGACAGCAGAAGGACTTCCCTGGTTGTCTAGTGGTTAAGACTCCGCCTTCTAATGCAAGGGCACAGGATTGATTCCTGGTGGGGGAGTGAAGATCCCACATGCTGTGTGGTGCAGCCAATAAATAAATAAATTTATTTAAAAAAATACAGCAGATTATCTATGAGGATGTATAGTGTGTTATGTAAAATCAAATACTATACTGTATTTATATGTGCAAATACACTTAGTCCATATGTGAAAAGGTGTCTATTATGTTTTTTTTCTGGCAGCAAAGAGTTTGTTTGTTTTACCCCTTTATAGTTTTCTGTATTATTTGGTTATTTTATGAATCAAAACATAAAGAAAACTATTTGAAAAAAAGAGTGTTGATGTTAAATCGGTTCTTGCCTCAGCAACTGGAGTGATTTCACGTACACTAGCCAGATGTTTTATACAACTAGAAATCTATTATGCCTTGGAGAAAATTCAACAGGTATATTACAGACCCTGGTCATGTAACTACCATGTTTCTGTTCCATTGAAGGCCTAATATTAAAATATGAGGTCAGTGCAGGACCTGACTAAAACCAGACCTACCTGGTCTATAAAAGTTAAAATGCTGTCTTATATTTTCATTAAAAAAAAAAATCTCTTTAGGACTTCCCTGGTGGTCCAGTGGTTGAGAATCCATCTGCCAATCTACATGGGGTACATGGGTTCACTCCCTGGTCCAGGAAAATTCCACATCCCAACTAAGCCCATAAGCCACAACTACTGAGCCTGCTTGCCTAGAGCCCGTGCTCCACAACAAGAAAGCTAGTGTAGTAAGAAGCCTGTATACCACAACAAAGAGTAGCTCCCCACTCGTCACAACTACAGAAAGCCCATACAGCAGTGAAGACCCAGTGCAGTCAAAAATAAATACACATTATAAAAAAGATATAAGAAAAAAAAACCTCTTCAAAACACTTTAATTGGAGTCAGCCTTATTTGTTGATTGGCATTGTACTTTGGGAGTCAAAGAACTTTTTCTTAAATAGCTAAAGTAAATGGATTTCAAAGAAGCTGTGTGGGGTTCAGGAAGTAAATCTGACAGATTTATGCCTCTGTATTAATGGTTCCTGGTGGTGGGGTGTTGGTTGGAATTAAAGAAATAGGCCTGTTTAGGAAATGTAGATGGAGCCAGAGAGGTGTTGAAAATGAGAAGAGACCAATTGGGAAACAGAAAAGTGGCTTATGAGCATATGAAAACATGCTCAACATCACTAGTCATTGCTGCTGCTGCTGCTGCTAAGTCATTTCAGTCGTGTCCGACTCTGTGCGACCCCATAGACGGCAGCCCACCAGGCTCCCCCGTCCCTGGGATTCTCCAGGCAAGAACACTGGAGTGGGTTGCCATTTCCTTCTCCAATGCATGAAAGTGAAAAGTGAAAGTGAAGTCGCTCAGTCATGTCCAACTCCTAGCAACCCCATGGACTGCAGCCCACCAGGCTCCTCCGTTTATGGGACTTGCCAGGCAAGAGTGCTGGAGTGGGTTGCCATTGCCTTCTCCGTCACTAGTCATTAGAGAAATTCAAATCAAAACTACAATGAGATACCACCTTACACTCATTAGGATGGCTACTATTAAAAAAATGGAAAACAATTAGTGTTGTCGAGGATGTGGAGAAATTGGAAACCTTGTGCATTGCTGTGGGACTGTCACATAGTATAGATGCTATGGAAAACAGTATGGAGGTTTCTCAAGAAGTTAAACATAGAATTACTGTATGACCCAGATAGTCCATGTCTGGGTATATACCTAAAAGAACTGAAAGCAGGATCTCAAAATGATATTTGTATATCTATGTTCAGAGCAGCATTATTAGTTAAAATAATTATTAGTTACTTTTTAACATTATTAGTTACTTTTTAACACTAGTTAAAAAGTAGAAGCAACCCAAGTGTCCATTGACTGATGAATGGATAAGCCAAATGTGGTACGTACATAGAATAGAATTGTGGTATGTAAATAGAATATTATTTAGCCTTAAAAAAGGAGAAATTTCTGCAATATACTACATGGACAAATTTTGAGGAAGGCTTCCCAGGTGGCGTTAGCGGTAAAGAACTCACCTGCCAATGCGGGTTCAATCCCTCGGTCAGGAAGATACACTGGTGGCAGGAATGGCAACCCACTCCAGTATTCTTGCCTGGAGAATCCCATGGACAGAGGAGCCTGGAGGGCTACAGTCCATAGATAAGTAGAGTCGAACACGACTGAAGCGACCTAGCACATACTGAGTGAAATGAGCCAGTCCCCAAAGGAAAAATACTGCCTTATTCACTTATTTGAGGTACTTAGAGTAGTCAAAATCATAATGACAAAATATTGACTTGGCCAAAAAGTTTCTTTAGGTTTTTCTGTAAGATGTTATGGAAAAACCTGAACGAACTTTTGGGCCAGCCCAATAGAATGGTGGTTGCTAGGGACAGGAAAAAGGGAGAATGAGGAGTTAGTGTTTATAAGTGAAGATATTTAGTTTTACAAGATGAAAAAAGTTATGTGGATGGTGCTGATAGCTGCCCAACAATGTAAATATATTTAACACCCTGAACAACATATTTAATAATGGTTAAGGTAGTAAATTTTATGTTATGTGATCTTCAACACAATAGAAAAGGAAAAGTGGGTTATAACTGTTTTGGCAAGTGATTAAGAAGGTAGAGGAAAGAGAAGAAAGTCAAAGGATCTTACTTATGAAGGAACGTCGTCCTAGAAAAGTCCTTTCTTTAGTGTCCATGGATGGCAAGATAAATAATACGTTAAGTTTCATTCATCATCCAACAAAATCTCAGCACTGCCTTCCCTGAGGATGTTTAAAAGTTAAGACACTGGACTGCAGAGTGGGTGGGATGGGGGGCAGGGGCTGGGAAAAGGAGATGCAGGTGTTTTTAACACTTAAAGCAGTGGAAACAAAACTAAGTCAATCTAAGTGAGAGAAGAGGTGGGGGAACAAATTCAAACCTTAAAGATACCAACATTATATGGCTCTGTGGAAAAGGAGCAGCAAAGTGCTAGTGAAGGAACATTAAGAAAACAGGCAAAGAGAGAGGAGAATAGTGTAGAAGATAGGGAGGGGAGGAGAATAGAGTTCTCAAATGGAGGACTTTGCAGCATCAAGTAAGGCCCTATAATGGGGGTGGTGGTGGGGAGGGGCACTGAATCTGGATCTGGCAATGTGCAGTGAGCAAAGGGTAGACCCGCCAGGAGACAGGATTACCTACACAAGTGGTGCGTTTGTAGACTTCACACAGTTTGGATTGGACCAGACTGGGAGGTATGTCCTACACGAGCAGATTAACCTGGCGAATAAGAGATACATAGCTCTGGGTATTTTCAGCGATTATTGCGGACTCTGCAGGTGGCGAGATGTTCTGCAAAACCAGGTGAGGGCAAGAACTAAAGAAATGCACCTAGAGCTCCAGGAATAAGAATGAAATGAGCCTAAGATGAATGTGGGGTGTGGGCTAAAGGTTCCTTACGAGCAGGATCCGATCGAGGGCACAGCAGCGAAAGATCGCGGGATGGAGTACCTGCCTCTGGAAGGAATGGCTCGCTGACTCAGAGAGGTGTCGGGGAGGTTGGTGTTTTCAATGCAAAGTCAGATTTCAGTTAGAAGGGGTGTGAAGGTCTTAAGGATTTCTAGAGGTTGCTTTAGGGTAGAAAACACTGAGAGAGAAACAGCAGGAAACGCTGGGAGACAGCAACAGCAGGACTGGATTGAGGGAGGTGCCGACAGCTACCTGGAAACAGGAGTGCAGGAAAGGATAGCTGCTTTACAAAGCACCTCCGCAGCCAGCAACTCATTCATCGTAGGGACACCCGAGGAAAGACATAGGTATTACATTCCAGCCTCTGGAACTGAGAGGTGCTTTCACGTGATAAGGCGATCACGGCTCATAAAGCCTGTTCAGCCGCTGTTTGATTTCTCCAGTGACAAGGAACACTCTACTTTGGGAAGTAGCACTTCTATTATAAAATTTTTAAAAAGCGAGTCGAAAAGAAGAAAGCTGTAGACCCCCTTTGCGGGGAAAGCTCTGTCAATGACAGACATTTTGGTTAATTCATGGAATTGCACAGCCAGACGCTCCAGTCACATTTTTTTTTCCATCTGTAAAACGAAGGGGGCAGATGATCTTTCTTTCCCTTATCTAATAGCCTGTGAAATCATCCAGGCAACCAACTCCCAATTTTTCAGAATATAAAACGAGGCCCTCGGAGGTGCCTCGCTCTAAGTAATACAAGAAATCAACGGAGGGACAGGCCAGACCCGACTCCTCCCGGGTCTATCCCGCGCCCCTCGCCGCTCCGGACCTTCCCGGACGGGATTGGGCCAGCGCGAGGCTGCAGGCCGGGCGGCCTAGCTGAAAGCGCCCTGGGGTTCGAGGCGGCTTCCCGGCAGCAGTCAGAGGAACGCCCCGAGGGGAGGGGGAAGAGTTAGGGCCTCCTTTCCCACACTTCGTTAGGACGCGGGCCGGGGCGGGACCGCGGCAGCTCTCCCTAGGGCCTGCGGCCGGCAGGGGGCGCGGGGAGGCTCCGCGGTCCGCCGCCCCGCGGCGGGGGCACTGGCTGCCCCGGGCGAGCCGTCGGAGCTCGCGGGCACCGGGTCGCGGCGGCCGGGCCAGGTTGAGGGTTCAGGGGCAGCGCGCCGGGCGGGGCGGCGGGCGGCGGGGCGGGGCGGGGCGACCGGGAGCCGGCGGGGCGGGGCGGGGCGGGGCGCGAAGGGGGCGGGGCCGCGAGCGGGGGGCGGTGGCGGCGGCGGCGGCGGCGGCAGCCGAGGAGGAGGAGGAGGAGGAGGAGGAGGAGAACATGGCGGCCGCGGAGAGCGGCTGAAATGCCTGTTCTTCAGGCCAGGAGAGCGGGAGTCTTGACGCGATTCTCGAAGCCTTCTCCTTAGACGGCCGGATCGCGGCCTCCAGCGCCTCGGCCGCCCTGTTCCCTGTTGCTCCGTCCAGCGGAGCCTGCGTCGGGTCCGTTCTGCATCCCCCCTGAGGGGGGACCCCCTGGCTCCGGAGGAGGGGGCCGGAGAGCCGCGGCGGCGGCGGCGGCGGCGGCGGCGGGCTCCCGGCCCGAGCAGCAGCGGAGGCCGCGGCGGCGCCGCCACGGTCGCGGGAGAGCGCGGCGCCCGTCAGCGCGGCCCAGAGGCGGCGGCAGCAGGTGAGTGGCGGGCGGCGGGCGCCGAGCCTCCCGGTGGGTGCAGCTGTCACGAGCCGCGCGGCCGCCGAGGCCCTAGGGGGCGGGAGCAGCTGGCGCCCCCTCCGCCCCCCGCTCTCCTTTCTCTCCGCTAGTCCCCCCCTCCCACTTTCCCCGAGTTCTCCCTCGGCCTCGCGCGGCTGGAGGGGGCGGAGGTCGCAGCTGTCATGGGCACCAGCTGGGGGCTGCGTCGCGGAGGGAAACTGCTGCAGCAGCGACTTTGGCTTGCCCGGGTTTCCCAGTTGCCCTAGTTAGCGCGGACCGGGCGAGCATCCGCGGAGGGTGCGCGAGGCTCGCGGCGGCCGGCCCGGCGTGGGGAGCGGCGCCCCGAGCCCGCGGGCGCTCCCCGCCGCCGCCGCCGCCGAGAGGGGGAGCCGGAAGTCGGCGCCGGCGCCCCTCGGCCGGGGCGAGCGCGGTGACCTTGGCAAGCCGGGTAACCTCTCCGAGTCTTCGCTTGCCGGGACTGCGAAATGGGGATGACCGTGGCGAGCCTTCCCGTAAGCCTCAGCCTTCGACGGCGCTTCTGTTTTACACCCCGCGCACTTGCTTTTCCCATCTCCAGACAGAGGGATTTCGAAGGCAGAAATGGGATGGATAAGTGAGATTTTTTTTTCCTGTTGTGTCTAGGGTTTGGTCCCCATCGTCAGATTCCGCTGAAAGGAGGTAGGAGTGGAGAGTAGGGGGGGCAAACACGTCGGCTGGACGACTGAGGGGTGGGATGGGTTAATGGTCAGCCCGACCGAACTCGAGCCTTTCCCTAGTCGCTTGGAAGAGTAATGGGAGAAACCGGACACCAGGATCCCCGCTCTTACTACCCAGTTATGTTTTTGTTTGTTTGTTTTTGAAGCAGTCACTCCCATGTACTATAGACACTGCCTCAGTTGACGGTGTTAGAGGGAGACGGAGGGTTTGACAATAAAGCCTGTGTGTGTGACAAGGACAGTCCGTGCTGCTGTGGCTGCAGAGTTTGGTGGGGAGGAAAACTTTAAGCTGGAGGATGTTTTAGCTTTTCAGACTTGACTTCGTTCACTGTAGGCGTTGAAGAGGCAGGTGTCCTTGTGGAGAAGGTGACTTTTTAATTTTTTTCTTTTTTCTTTTGAGATGGTGAATTTTTAATGTCGAGTATGATGGTGGTGAATGAAGGGTTCTTGAGTGAATTGCAGTCCCGGCACCCTCTGTTGATGCCAAGAGTAATCTCTGTGGCGATGATTTGTGAGGGCTGAGGCTTACACTTCAGTGATTAAGAAATCTTCAAGTGTCTGTGTAAAACATTGCTGCGGTGCAGCCTAGATTATACTCTACAGCTGAAGGGATGGATTTCAGGGGTTAAATTTGAGGTTTGTCTTCAATTCTGGAATTGGTTGAAGGTTAGTCTCAAAAAAAAAAAAAAAAAAGTTGGCCAAAGGGGCCTCTCAGCTTGTTTCACAGAAGCTGTGATGTAGTAGGAAGGGGGTCAGATTTCTTCATGTTGAGAGTAATGTGAAAAGAAAGTATTTGCTTGGGTCTTTTGGCTCCTGAACTAGAAATAGTTTTGGGTTAAAGGTAGCAGTGGGATTTGATTTAGCTTAATAAGTGGGCATTCCTTGTACTATTTGTTGTAAACTACATGCAACTGCAAATGTTTCTTTTATATCTCCTCTACTTTGTGGGTCTAATTTGGTTTTGTGAACTAGGTTTGGAAATGGTTTGCCTCTATTTCTTATTCAGAATTTATGCTTTGGAAACAATGGATCAAAAAGGGGGCCCGAATAGGGAATATATGGTATGGAGAGAAAAAGCAGGGGTGCTGCTTATAAGAACAGAGATTCCGTTTGATTTTTGTAGACGTTTTGCACTGATGATTTATTTCATTTAGTTAACTCATGATGAAGTTTGGTTTTTAAGGTGCAAAATTTGAATTTTACATAGTTTATAGTTAATCTTTTCTTCATTTCTTTCTGAGAAAATCTGTAGGATTGAATCTTTTAAATTGCTTTTTGTGTGGTTTAAGCCAAGGGAGTATTTTAGATCTGCATTTTTGGGTAAGTGGTTTTATTGAAAAAAAGTGCTTGATGGGACTAATGGTGATTGTTCCATTTAAACTGGGATTATATAGACAATGCATTTTCCTGCCTCTTTCTGCCAACATTTGTTTTTCTTTCTCCTTCAATTCCAGGGTTTCATTTCTAGAAATCTGGGCTGGAAACAGAAGCAGCAGTTTGTATAATCCCAAGAACTTGCTTATGCCAGGAAGCTGTAAGGGTAGCGTGAAGTGGGTGTGGTACAAAGATACTGCCAATATTTAAGAACAGTGTAACTGTTGAGGGAGTCTAGGGTCAAACTTTAATTTTTGTTGAATTTCCTGTTTTCTTTGTATGTGTTAATCTTTTGGTGGGCAGAGGATTGGGTTGCTCTGGTGCTGACTGGTACATATTGTGATAGCACTCACACATTTTCATGCTTTTGCTCTATAGGAAAGGGTGGTAAACATGCTTAAATAATTTAAAGATGTTCCCAGGATGAAATGTTGTCTTCATGTACTCTTGATCCTGCTAATCCACTGATCAGTCTTTATCAGGACTAAATGTTGAGTAAGTGATGAGGGTGGCATAGAGGTGCTGAAAGCTGGAGAGGGGAAGAAAGGATATTGGACATTCTTTGAAAATCTTTTCTCTTTTGGACTATGTATCACAGTATGATTTATAATTCTTTTTAAAGAACATCTCTGTTGTCATCAATTTCACATACCTTCTCTTAGATATTACCTTCATTCCTCACTTTAGCTTGTCTTTATTGCCCTATCCCCCAGGGACTCCACATTGTTTGAATATGTTACGTATCTTTTGGGGTTGGTTGGTCTTAAACCATATGGCCTAAAATAGCATTCATTTTAGGGCAAGTATGGGAGGTCAACACAGGCACACACCACTGAATAGAATCTTCTAAGTCATCGGGTAGAGGAAATCCCAAGATGCTCATTATTCCCTTGGCCGTGATTTTCACTTTCTACCTATGATAATCAGAGTTTCTCAGGGGGCCATCAGCTGCTTTTCTTGCAGAGGTCTGGAAACATGTGGTGGGGTCCTTGTTACATTACCTCCAAATATCGGTGCAAAAGAGGGTGGGACTGGGTGAAGTACATGTGTTTCAGGAGTTGAATAGCAGAGCACTGTATTTAGTTTGGGCTGCAGAACCATACAGATTTCTCCCCACCTCATATAGCTTTCCTAAAAGTGGGACAGACTAGACTTTAGGAAAGGACTTCTTTAGTGCTTTTCTCCCAGGTTAACCAGTAGCTTAGCTCTTGGTTGTTGGTCACTAAGGATGGACCGTGTGGTCTCTGACCTTTTTTCTTAACATCAGAGATGAGGTCTAGTCAATTCAAACCTTCCTTTCTCTCTTTTTTGTTAGTCAGATTTTGTGCCTCTTACCATATGGTGTCAGAGGTCATAAAATAGCCTCATAGCAACTGTGTGCCATTCTTGATTGCTTAGTTTAAGGAAGAGGTGCAGATTTTTTCCTTTAATTCTAGATGATGTTTTGTGGGTGCACCATATTTGGATTAACGTACCAATGGTTATTTTATATTTCTGCAAGATACTTGGTTGAAAAAGAAGAATTATTACAAAACACTGATTCCAACATTTAAGTCCAATTCTTAAAATGCAAGTAGAGTGGATTGTTGTATATCTGTGTGTCCTCCTCCATTTCCCCATCTGCAACACGGTACTGCTGAGGCTCCTTGAAATGACAGACTTTTAGAAAAGCTTAGTATAGTTGTCATACTTAGAAGGTGAAGCTGCAATCACTGGAGGAGTTGTAGAAGACTTCAGATTAATCAGTCTAGTCACCCTCATCTTAGATATAGTTGATCTAATCTCTCCCTAGTCTTTCCAGGAGGCTCTGAATGGTAAAGAATTCGCCTGCAATGCAGGAGACACCAGTTCAATCCCTGGGTTGGGAAGATCCCCTGAAGAAGGAAATGGCAACCCCCTCCAGTATTCCTGCCTTGGGAAATCCCATGGACAGAGAGGCCTGAAGGACCACAGTTCATGGGATCGCAAAGAGTCAGACACGATTCAGTGACTAAACAGCAATCTCTCCCCATGGATATGTTTCAGTGTGGAGGGTGGGGAAGCTGGGCTTTATTGGTAAGTACTGGACCTGAGCATCAGGAAAGCACAGGCCAGATCTGTAACACTGGGTGCCAGTACAGAGGTGAAATGCACCTATTAACAGGACCAGAATTCTAATAACACTGAATTATCCAATGTTTCCAGAATGGTGCTTCATTTTTGCCTTGTAATTTTGCCTGGCTTGTAACTTTGAGGCAATTTTTAAGCTTCTTTTGAGAATGGATGTTTGACTTCAGACAGGGATGATGTCCTGGCTCTTCTACTTAGTGGGTGTAACCTTGTGCTAGTTATTTAACCACTGTAAACCTCAGATTTTCATGCTTAAAATTGAAATAATGTACTTAAGCTCATATTGTTGTGGTCTTGGAATTAACTTATATTAAATAAGAAGATAATATTGGAACGTACTAAGACTTTATTCTACATTCCATATCCTAAACACATCACTGTCTAATCCATCATCAGATTATTTGATTCTTTTCTTTACAGTTTCTTGGATTTCTCTGTTTTTTCTGCCTCTACAGTCTGGTTCTGTCATTTTGCATATACAGTAATTAGCGTTACATGAACTCTGTGGGCCTTTATCCTTAAAGGAATTTCTTCATCGTTAAATGAACACATTGGTTTGAGTTCATATTTCTTCCTGTGCTGAAATTCTGTGATTTATAACTGTTTGCCTGCATGCATTTATTTGCCTGACTAATTCATCCGACATATAAATGATGAAAAAATTCTTTTCTGAAATATTTTTTGGTATTACTGTTTTTAATGGACACTCTGTGGACAAATTTATCAAATGTAAATCATTTAAACTGTTCTTATATTTCTCATTCCAGTAAATTTATTGCAGATGGTATATGCAGAAATGCTTTGTAAACTGTAAAGTGCTATACAAGAAAGTATTATAATCACTTGTAGATATCTTGCTTCTTTGATTATACATGTTTCGTTTCTTTATTTAAAGTGTTTCCTTTATCTTTATCTTTTGATCTTCAAAAACAGTCAAAGCCGGTATGTTCTCTCGAAAGCTTGATTTTTATCGCACTCCTTTAGCATCAGTTACTCAGTTTGTTCTATAAATAAATTCCTTTCTTCCTTTCCTCCTTTATTTATTTTTTTGAAAGAGTTTCTCTTATTAGTGTATGTTGAATGGGTTTTCCTAATTAGATTAAAAAATCCTTGGGATAACATGAACCACAAGATTTAGAGCAAAGAGGCCTTAATGGTAATTTGGAATAACCTTGTTAATAATGTTATAGATGAGAACACTAAGGCCAGACAAATATGTTAATTTTCATGGGTAACATAATGTCTTTACTTGGGCAGGAACCCAGGTATTCAGCTCCCAGTCTTCTTAATGAGAGTTACTCTTTGTGTTTGAAAGTTATTTCAAAGAGATTTAAAATTTTAAGAATTTTAGTAAGATTTTGAGTAATGTATAAGGTAGGAAGAAAGGAGTATTTTCGTTTTTTGGCCAAAAGTTGGCTGTCAGATATTATAATAAGGTATTAATCAGAAATTAATTAAGGCTGCTCTCTCAAAAAGCACAGAAGTGCCTGGAGAGAAATATATGCTTTTCTTGTATGGCCCTCACCCTTTAAAGCCAGTAAATGTTTATTGAGGACTGTCTCTGAGACACATTGAGACACACTGTATGCAGGTATCGTGCTTGCTCTACATGTTATATTTTATAAGGAAGGTTAAGTGGCTGTTATACGATTGCACAGCTTGTTGGTATTGGGGCTGACATTTGAGTCCAGGTCTTGAGACCTGGAATCTCCAACATACCTCTACACTGGCTTCTCTCCAAGCCTGTTAGCCGCATGTGGCCACATTGCACCCCTCTGTTCTTGTCTGGACTCCTTTCTGTCGTCTTCATGTGCAGTAGAGACGGCTGTAGTCTCCATTGCTTTCTGATGACCCAGGAGCCATGAAGCAGTTACTTAATGAAAGTATCACTTTAAGATTTTCATGCTGTTTCTGATCTCACCTTTGTACTTAGTAATGTTGATTCTTTGGTGCTTCTGGTCTAGCTTATCTTTGAATGGTTGGTTTGGAGTCTTAGCAATACAATTCTGCCTCTCAAGTTTTGTTAGTATTTGAATAGCTAGAGCTTAGGGTATTTTTTTTTCATTTGAAATAAATTGCTTGGTCATTCTCTGTGTTTCCACTTGTATTTTGAATGGTTGGTCTTAATCTGATAGCTTTAATATATTGCATTGTTAGTTTGCCTATATGGTTAAAATATTTACATGCTTTTATTATCAAGCACAGATTCAATTGTTTAACAGAAGATATTCTGTTGTGAGTGTGTTTGTATATATACAGATAATCATACCGTATTTGACCAAATAGTTGAAGGATGAAGTGTCCTTGCCTTTCAAAATACCTGTATGTGTAATACTGGCTTTACTGTGCTGAGTTTGTTTGGAGGAAACTAGGGAAAAGATACTTGTTCTGCAGAGTCTTAAGTCCTCCCTCCCTCTCCATTCCAGATGGTACAGGAAATCTGTTTTAGAATTTCTAAGGGTGTACTCAATCATTCATTCAAGACATAGTTATAAGAGTACTTGTTCAAGGTGCTGTGTTGTGAAAACATAGAAAAGTTAAATGATAAGATATAGATCCTGTTTTTACAGAGATTATGACCTAAGAGAGGTGATAAAATGACACACAAATACCTGTAGTACTAATTAAATGTGATGAGTGCGATGAGAGAGGTACTGAAATAGTATACTTTGAGGAATCTGGAGAGCAAGCAATTATTTTCATTTAAAAGAGATCAGAGCAAGTTTCGTGGAGGGCTTGTTGTTGGACGGGAACATTGAAGGCAGGGGATGATTTCTCTCTGAGTGAGGAGGAGGAGAGCAATATATTCAGGAAGATTAAATAGCAAAGATGAAAGGACAGAAAAGCTTGGGGTTATTTTGGGAGTAATGAAGGGGGAAAGTGTAAGCAGGAAGGTGGCACCAGCTGAAGTGGGAGAAGGAACCAGATGTTCTGGGTGCAGTTGTAAGACATTAAAGGATTTTAATGGAGGGAGGTGGTGAGGAACAGTGAAGTTTGTAGATCTGGAAGAAAATGAAAAGTGTCAGTTTTCCAAATCTACGTGGATCTTTTTTTGGCAGGTTTTACACCCCAAATTTTATATTTTCATAGTTTTTGAAATGATTCCATATGTAAGGCTTACCACACTGGGAACTGACTCATTTTTATGTATATTTGAGAACAGACTTTTTTTTCCCTTTTCTTGGTAGAAGTTAGTACAAAATCTTTTTCACTGGCTTGTGCTTTTTTTTTCCCCCCCAGTAGCTATTTCTTTAAACAGTGTGTTATCATTTGGCATTCTTAAGATGATGCAGCAGACTTGTTTTTCAAGTGTAAAAATGTCATCTCCTTATGTAAATATATGTCACTGTATAAGTTAGATTGGTCATGCAAGTTGAAAGCCCCTGGCTCTCAATATAGTTCATGATTTATTTTACTGATTTATTTATGCCCTGCCATGTTCCAGAAAGGATTTAAAGCAGGATATGTCATGAAAAGTCTTGGACCTTGTTCGAGCCCTGTCTATTATTTGACTGAATCGCTAGCCAACATTACACTGAGGGAACAGTGTTGAAGACAACTGGTGTCACAGAATGTGCTGCAGTTGTGTCTTTTGCCAACTGGTAGTGATTCAGAGATGGATACAATATAATTAGACTACCTTTAAGGATAAGTCCTTCGAACTTTGAGAGCATGTAAGGAAAATTGGTTGGAAGGAACTCACGGAGGGCTTTGACCCTTGGGAGCCCAGGCACATTTAGAGCAGTGGTCTCTACAGTAGGGTTTATATAAAATTATCTGGGAAATGGGAGAAATACTAGAGGTCTGTTTGAAAGATTCTTTATTTTCAGTCAGCTGTGATGTTTTTTAGTTCATAGGAGCATGGGTAATTAGATTTTTAGATTTATTATTTTATTTTATTTTATTTTTTTTTAGATTTATTATTTTAAATAGTAGACTCTTAACATGTATTGTTGCAATAGGAAGTCACCATGCAGATCTTTTATAAAATATTTCATCCAGTTTAGCTGGTCATCTTGAGGCAAAGGACTTAAGTATTGTCTAATCTGAAGATGACTTACTAATTTTTCTTTCACGAAAACACAAATTTCAGATACAAATGTCTGAAATTTGCTGACATTTTCCTCTCACAGGTGTCTGTGAATTATATACTACCTACCTGATATTTATGAAAATTAACAGACTTAATCTGTTGCTTTGGGATGATAGGTAAATTCATAACAGTGACCCGAAAAGTAACTACCTTTCAAGACGAAATCCACTATTATGAAGAGAGGTTATTTGGAATGGATATTTGGATATTTCCAATTCTAAACATCCAAAATTGATATTTGGAATTATTTCCATCATTATTGGATTTAATTGCTGAAGATGATATGATCTTAAAACTTTAAGAATATTTTTATATGTACACTTGAACTTGAAAACAGAATTTTCTGACCTGTATAAAAATCTAGTAAAAACTGAGAATATATTAATTAAAAAGGCATTACTATCTGATTAGTTAGTAAGAACAACTGATTGTCATCAGGAAATATGGAAATGCACTATCTGAATTTTAGCAAAGACATTTGCATAAATGGTGAACAGGATTGAAGATTGAATATCATGTGGAGGTTTACTCAGTGCAGCAAGTGTGATGCAGTTCTTTCCTTTGTCTTACTCGTCTTTGTGAAGTATGTTTTTGGGCTATGATTACCGTTAAAACCAAATAAAACAATTACCTATTATGAAAATGAACCGAATTTAGAACCAGACTTTTAAGTTGCTATATTACAAAATGTGAAAGCAAAATTAAAAAGTGATTTAGTGTTCATTATGTTTTTCCTCGTATGGGCCGCTCTCTTATTGGACTTCCTTTGTGGTTCAACTGGTGAAGAATCCACCTGCCATGTGGCAGACCTGATTGCGATCCCTGGTTTGGGAAGATAACCCTGGAGAAGGGAAAGGCTACCCACTGCAGTATTCTGTCCTGGAGAATTCCATGGACTGTGTAGTCCTTGGGGTCATAAAGAGTGGGACACAACTGAGCGGCTTTGACTTTTCACATGTTATTCTTAACAAAAATGGTGGTAGTATTAATAGTATTTATTAGGGATAGCACAAGCTGTGTCATCAATAGGTAAATTAAATGTTTAAAAATGGTAAATTAAAAAAAATGGTAAATTTTATTATAATAAGTATCATTTTATGTTTCCATTTTTAGGTATGCTTTATAAGGCACATAATTTATTGGTCTAGTGAGCAATGTATATAAATTATAAATAAATATACCTATATGGCTTCTCATTCAAAACCTTTTTAACTGTGGGATATATGATAAAAATACTTACCACAGTTATATAGGAGGGGTTCTTTTTTTCTTTTTCTTTGTAGTATAAGTATTTATTACTCTGGTATTGTAAATCAGTTAAGGAGGATAACATTCTTGTTGGGACTTAAGAGAAGCTCCAACTCCACCACTAGCACCCAAAGTTGAAATTCTACTTAAACTATTTCTTGAAAAGTTAACACATGAACAGTGAAACATTATTATCATGTGGTGTACTAGTATTGCACATAAGTATATTCTAAATAATCCCATTGCTATGTATTTTGTGCATTCGATGATCTACCTAATCAAAATGTATTGATACATGCGCTTTATCGTACATATGTACTGTGTATGAAAGTGAAAGTGAAAATCGCTCAGTCATGTCCGAGTCTGTGACCCCATGGACTTTACAGTCCGTGGAATTCTCCAGGCCAGAATACTGGAGTGGGTAGCCTTTCCATTCTCCAGGGGATCTTCCCAACCCAGGGATCGAACCCAGGTCTCCAGCATTGCTGAGCCACAAGGGAAGCCCTAATCATACATTATCTGCTCCATACTTATCAGTTCAGTTCAGTTCTGTTGCTCAGTCGTGTCCAACTCTTTGCAACCCCATGAATCACAGCACGCCAGGCCTCCCTGTCCATCACCATCTCCCGGAGTTCACTCAAACTCACGTCCATCGAGTTGGTGATGCCATCCAGCCATCTCATCCTCTGTCATCCCCTTCTCCTCCTGCCCCCAGTCCCTCCCAGCAGCAGAGTCTTTTCCAATGAGTCAACTTCGTATGAGGTGGCCAAAGTACTGGAGTTTCAGCTTCAGCATCATTCCTTCCAAAGAACACCCAGGGCCGATCTCCTCTAGAATGGGTTGGTTGGATCTCCTTGCAGTCCAAGGGACTCTCAAGAGTCTTCTCCAACACCACAGTTCAAAAGCATCAATTCTTCGGCACTCAGCCTTCTTCACAGTCCAACTCTCGCATCCATACATGACCACTGGAAAAACCATAGCCTTGACTAGACGGACCTTTGTTGGCAAAGTAATGTCTCTGCTTTTGAATATGCTATCTAGGTTGGTCATAACTTTTCCTTCAAAGGAGTAAATGTCTTTTAATTTCATGGCTGCAATCACCATCTGCAGTGATTTTGGAGCCCCCCAAAAATAAAGTCGGACACTGTTTCCACTGTTTCCCCATCTATTTCCCATGAAGTGATGGGACCAGATGCCATGATCTTAGTTTTGTGAATGTTGAGCTTTAAGCCAACTTTTTCACTCTCCTCTTTCACTTTCATCAAGAGGCTTTTTAGTTCCTCTTCACTTTCTGCCATAAAGGTGGTGTCATCTGCATATCTGTGGTTATTGATATTTCTCCCGGCAATCTTGATTCTAGCTTGTGCTTCTTCCAGCCCAGCGTTTCTCATGATGTACTCTGCATGGAAGATAAATAAGCATGGTGACAATATACAGCCTTGACGTACTCCTTTTCCTATTTGGAACCAGTCTGTTGTTCCATGTCCAATTCTAATGGTTGCTTCCTGACTTGCATATAGTTTCTCAAGAGGCAGGTCAGGTAGTCCGGTATTCCCATCGCTCTCAGAATTTTTCACAGTTTATTGTGATCCACATAGTCAAAGACACTTACAAGCACATCCATTAACTAAAAGTGTTGCATAACATGTAAAATGACTTACCATACATACCATTTTTTAAAAGTGTTTAAGTTACATTTATTACATTTTTGTATATCTCTTTGGGGACCTTATTATTGCTTTAATTTATTTTGGCATACATAGTATTTTTTGTCACATAGATACCTATTGTACAACATATGTAATTAATATTACATAGAACACACTAATAATTATACATGCCCTATTAAGTCAGATCATTTTTAGTCAATATACTTATTATAATAGATAATCAATTCTTAATTACCAATTTTAGGAAGAGTTCTTAAGAACCCTTGGAATTCATGGACTAAGAGTCTCTAGTTAGGCTTTGGGTGAGTGGTGTCTGTGAACATTCTGAAATTATGTATATGCAAAATTCTATGAGTCTTTCTCTGGAGAGAAATTCATCAGATCCCAAAAGGGTCTGTGACCTCCCCAAAGGTTAAGAACCTCTTTTGTTAAGGACTGGGACCTCAATAACTCCATTCATCCAGTCTTAGTCTTTTGCCAAGTTTAATGGATATATCTGATGTCATTACTTAGGCCCGCAGTATGACTGGATTTGCAGTCTGTTTTTCCATTTTGCAATAGATGTGATTGCAGTGCCTTTGGCCTTTACAGTTGTTTGAGCTCCTATCTGTTTGTTGTACAACTACCTGGTCTTTATCACTTAGCAGCTTTTAGATATCATTTCCCACTTTTCCCCCCAAAATCCCAGTGAAAAAGAGTGGATCTTTTGTATGAGTGTGAAGATGGCAATGCATGAATGTATAGAAGAGCCCAGTATCAATTCGTGTATAGGGACACCCTGCTGGGTAGGCTGGAATTTGCAGTTGTTGTGGTTTTAATCTCTTTGTAAGCATCTGAATCTCAGCTCTTCAGAGTCCTTAAGGTCTGATTTGACATATGCTAAAAACACTTTCCAAGTCCTATCAGCTCTTTACATCTGTTCCTTTTTTCCTCACTGTCGTCATTCTAATCTAGGCCTGATATTTGTGAAAGTACCCCAGAATGGTCTCACTGTCCCCTGGGAGTTGCTTCTTCAGTCTGTCCTAAATTTTGTTTTGGAACAATCATCCTAATTTTTATTTTCATTGCATTACTTTGTTTAAACCCTTCAATGGCTCCTCATTACTGTCAAGATAAAGTTCCTTAGTCTGGCATTTAAAGCTTTCCAGTGTCTGGCACCAACTTGCTTTTCTGGTCTCATTTCCCACTCGTCTCCCCTAATGAACTGCTCAAAGTAAAATCGTCAGCACTGTCCCTTATACATCCCTTGGGCTTCTCTGTTTGCCACCCTTTATTTTTCGTTTCCCTGGAATGTTCTCCCTTATCCTGTGAAATTCTGCATATTCTTTAAAGCTCAGCTCAGTTTCCAACTTGCTTGTTAAGTGTTCAGACTGTAAAATTTGAAAAAATCCCTTCCTTCGATGAACTCTTTTAATATTTATTTTCTTTATTATTAACTTGACACTTTATACTGCATTTATACTTTGGAGTTTTTGTTTTCATGCATCCTGTCTCCCAAATTAGGGTATGAGAATGGCAAAGGGGATCATGTTTTATTATCTGTCCTCTGCAGTGTCTTGTACTTGTAGATATTAAAATATTTGACAACTTACATTGATTAAATCATGATAGTACTTAAGTACTTATTAATGTACTTAGAGAAATAGGCCTTTTTTGTATGTGTGCCCTTGGAGCTCAGTCAGTAAAGAATCTGCCTGCAGTACAGGAGACCTGGGTTCAATCCCTGCATTGGGAAGATCCCCTGGAGAAGGAAATGGCAAACCACTCCAGTTTCCTTGCCATGAAAAATCTCATGGGCAGAGGAGCCTGGTGGGCTGCAGTCCATGGCGTTGCAAAGAGTCGGGCACGACTGAGTAACTAACACACTGGAATACTCATACAACATATCTAGGAATCCTCTTTACTGGTTTCAGAGTATTTGGGAAATTGAATTGGAAATCAGATGTTGCTCAGACGGCTTGTAAGTCCTACAGCACAAGAAGTCGGCTGTCAAGGGCTGTGTTCAGAAGTCTGGGGGTAACCTGGTAACTCTTTGTTCTCCAGTGTCTTGCTCCACTTGCCTTGGATAATAGAAAACCTTGTGTGTGTTCAGCTCTCTCCTTTGCTTTGCTGGAGACACAGATTCCTAATATCTTGAGGAATACTACATTTCTGTTTTAATTTTTTAACACATTCTCCTCAATAGAAGATAAAGTTTGATGGAATACCTGTTGTTTGCATGTAAGGGGCACCATGAGGTAGTTGTACCTTAGAGTTTCCATCCTTCAGGGAGATTATAATTCCTATAGGGAGTCTCCTTTGCTTTTAGTCATACACGAATAAAAAAAAAATGTCATAAGGGAGTATATAACTGGTTTACTTAGTTGCCAGATGAGATATGGGGAACTCCTCTAGCACTTATTTTTAGCACTCTCTTGAAATTTATTATCATTTATACCTTTCTTACCAACCACATTGTAAATAATAGGAAGTAGATACCATTTATTGTGTTAGTTATATATGCCAGAACCACAGTGCATTTCAAGTCCTTTACTGTAGTATACATGTAAGTGTGTTACCCGTGTTGCCAGGAACATGATCTGGGTAGGTTTCCTGCAGGAAATGGAATTTCAGTTAGATTTCTAGGATTTGAAATGATACTTGTAGCATCATCCCTTGGAATATGTTAAAAAAAAAAAAAGGTGGGGTGGGGGGGATTCTGTAGTTAAAATAATGAAGTACAATGTTTGCTCAATACCTGAACATGGAACCTCCTTGGTTACTATGCTTTTGGCACTGAAGTGACCCATGTCACTTCGTCTTGTAACCCATTGGCCAAAAGTAGTCACAGGGCACTACTTGTGGAGCTAGGCAATGTGGGCAAGAAATGAATATTCAGTGATAGTAAATATCTGTGCCCCACTACAGTATAGCAGACTTGGCTTTCTTCAGAGCCATGAATACTAGAATTGGTAGCGTCCTGCTTGGAGTCATTGAAATAAAGAAGAATTGTTTTTGTGTGTCAGTCTAAAGGGGACTTTATTATTAAATTTATTTGTGAAAAGAACTTGTAGTTTTGAATGGTAGCTTCTTGAGACAGTTACAGGAGAAATTTTTACTAATGTCTCTAGGAGTAGATACTATAAGTTGTTTTAGTTTAGATGGTTTGCTACCACCTTTAGAGTAGGTATTTGAAACAGGTAGGAAGTGTTATTTGGCTTCAGTAAAACTGATCCAGAATTTTTCCTCATGTACTGCTAAGATTATAAGGTGAGAAAAGAGAGGACATAAAGAGCTTTCAGATTGTATTAGAAGCCATGTACTGTCTGAGGATTTCTTAAAATTTCTCTTTACAGGTCTTGGAAGTCTTTTCTTTTCCTCTTATCAACATATTATTGCTAATTAATTAAAATATGTTTTCTCCATTTTCTGTTTGTCTTTTAATGCTTGGTTTGATAAGGACTGGCTGGTGGTTAAAATGTTGGCCAAGTGTCCAGGATTTGAAAGTGCAGATTTTATACATGTTATTTATACATGAGGCTTATTTTCCCTATGACTTAATTCTAATGTCACCAACCCTGAACTTTTTAGACCTTAGGATTTCTTTCTGACTACGTTCTAGTATTTTCTTCCTTTTTAAATTAAAAATAAATCATATGTGTAATACATGACTATATTCAAATAATAAGTTCAAGGAAATGGGAATATATAGAATTAAAAGGTGAAAGTCTCCATAGTGAACTTGATACTGGTAATTTAGGCTGTGTAGTGTCCCCTTTCCCCCCTTTCCAGGTGTTGCTATATCCTACCCCTTGGCCAGGAGGTGAGCATGTGACTTAGGCTTGGTCTATTAACACTCCATTTCTCTGGAAATAGTGATTGCTACAGGATGGCCATATGACCAAAGCAGGTTCAGACCCCCCTTCCTTGAGATTGAAAAGCAGATATTGGACATGGGACAGGTTCATTCCTTTAGAATTGCTAAGGTGAGATAGCGTGTGCTTGGCCAAGTAAAGAAACCTATGTGCCATAGGAAAGAATGCCAACATAAAGACAGAAGCTGAGTGACCACAGACACACTCACAGATGCACAGTCATATAGCCTCACACGCTTGCATGTGAAGCATGGAGTCGTTGGAGTCTCTGGCTCCACTTGAACCTTAAAGTAGATCCACTTTGTATTTTCCGGTTAAATGAGCTACTCAGCTGCCTAACTTGTGTGAGTTTGAATATTGAATTTCTGTCTCTTGGAACTGAAAGAGTCCTGACCAGTTCAGACCCCTGTTGTCAGCTTCCCTCTCCTTCCCTCCCCTCTACCCACAGGATCAAGCTTTTTGAATTATTACAGGCTTTTAAAAACTTAATATCATGAAAATCTTTCTGTGTTAGAATATGAAGGAGCCATTTTACTTTACATAAAATTCTGCATAGAGTTGCATTAGATGTATTTTCCATAGTTTATGTAACCATCCCTCTTTTGATAGACATTTAAACTAGTTTTTCTGTTTCAAGATATATTTTGGTAAACATGCTAGTTTGAACTTGTTTTTGTATATGTATGAGAACATACCTATGGAATTAATGATTATGCATATTTTAAAACATTGATGTCCTTTCAAAACATTTCTCCAAAGGCTCTACCAATTTATGCTTTCACTAAGAGTATATGATAGTCACTGCTCTCCCCTGACTTTATCAGCTCTGGATATTAATGGTCATTTCTATTTTGGCCCTGTCTGGTGGGTGAAAATGGTATAAAGCATTGTTGTATTTGAAGTTCCCTGACTATTGATACAGTTGATCATCTCTCTGATGTCTTTTTATTGGATTTCCCCCCCAAGACTTTCTTTATTCATATTTTTTTCATGTTCTATTGGGCTGCTTGTCTTTTAAAATCGCGTCCTAGCCCTAGTATACTCATGATGTAATCATTTTATACTAATGAGGGATGGCCTTGGTAAACTGCTGATTCTGCTTCCTAGTTTGAAAGAAAGATGTGAGATATCTACTACTCCAAAACCCACATCTTATTTATTCACAGATGTCCCTGGATATTTAATCGGTTTATATGTGATGACTTTGGATAGCTGCCCAGTTCATTTGTAGAGCTTCAGGGTACACATCTCAAGTAGATGGTCTATGGGTAAAATTGAGGTAATTTTATGGCTGAAGTAAAAAGTTGAGAAACTGTTTATTGGAGAATTTTCCAGGTCCAAATCATGGGTTTGTGATTTGTGATTGCATGGAATTTGGGCACTCACCCATTATACATTGGTGCTGAATCAGAACCACTTTCAGAGGAAAATTTTGACCCTGTGAGGAACTATTGTCTTGGCTCACCTCCATGGAGAGTTGGGTTAGCTGCAACTTAGATGTCTTTAGTGGTTAGATTCCTTAATTTTCCTAAGAGCATATTAACCTAATTCTGTACTTGATTGGCTACAAAAGTGTATAGTCTACCTGTAATTGGCAGTATAGAATAGCTAGTATGAATTCACTTACATTGCTGCCTAATTCTTACCAAACACCTAGTAGTCAGAAACAGGACTCTGAAAATTGCATTCACACATTCAATCCACTGCGTTAGAAACAATCAATCTTCACTTTCCCATTCTGTTGTTTTCCTCTATTTCTTTGCTTTGATCGCTGAGAAAGGCTTTCTTACCTCTCCTTGCTATTCTTTGCAACTCTGCATTCAAATGGGAATATCTTTCCTTTTCTCATTTGCTTTTCGCTTCTCTTCTTTTCACAGCTATTTGTAAGGCCTCCTCAGACAGCCATTTTGCTTTTTTGCATTTCTTTTCCATGGGGATGGTCTTGCTCCCTGTCTCCTGTACAATGTCACGAACCTCCTTCCATAGTTCATCAGGCACTCTGTCTATCAGATCTAGTCCCTTAAATCTATTTCTCACTTCCACTGTATAATCATAAGGGATTTGATTTAGGTCATACCTGAATGGTCTAGTGGTTTCCCCTAACAACAGAATGGGAAAGACTAAAGATCTCGTCAAGAAAATTAGAGATACCAAGGGAACATTTCATGCAAAGATGGGCTTGATAAAGGACAGAAATGGTATGGACCTAACAAAAGCAGAAGACATTAAGAAGAGGTGGCAAGAATACACAGAAGAACTGTACAAAAAAGATCTTCATGACCCAGATAACCACAGTGGTGTGATCACTGACCTAGAGCCAGACATCCTGGAATGTGAAGTCAAGTGGGCCTTAGGAAGCATCACTATGAACAAAGCTAGTGGAGGTGATGGAATTCCAGTTGAGCTATTTCAAATCCTGAAAGATGATGCTGTGAAAGTGCTGCACTCAATATGCCAGCAAATTTGGAAAACTCAGCAGTGGCCACAGGACTGGAAAAGATCAGTTTTCATTCCAATCCCAAAGAAAGGCAATATCAAACAACACTCAAACTACTGCACAATTGCACTCAAGTCACAGGCTACTAAAGCAATGCTCAAAATTCTCCAAGCCAGGCTTTAGCAATACGTGAACTGTGAACTTCCTGATGTTCAAGCTGGTTTTAGAAAAGGCAGAGGAACAGAGATCAAATTGCCAACATCCGCTGGATCATCGAAAAAGCAAGATTCTGCTTTATTGACTATGCCAAAGCCTTTGACTGTGTGGATCACTATAAACTGTGGAAAATTCTGAAAGAGATGGGAATACCGGACCACCTGACCTGTCTCTTGAGAAACCTGTGTGCAGGTCAGGAAGCAACAGTTAGAACTGGACATGGAACCACAGACTGGTTCCAAATAGGAAAAGGAGTATGTCAAGGCTATATATTGTCACCCTGCTTATTTAACTTCTATGCAGAGTACATCATGAGAAACCCCGCACTGGAAGAAGCACAGGCTGAAATCAGGATTGCCAGGAGAAATACCAATAACCTCAGATATGCAGATGATACCACTCTTATGGCAGAAAGTGAGTGAGTGTGTGAAGTCGCTCAGTCGTATCCGACTCTTTGCAGCCCCATAGACTGTAGCCTACCAGGTTTCTCCATCCATGGGATTTTCCAGGCAAGAGTACTGGAGTGGGGTGCCATTTCCTTCTCCAGAGGATCTTCCCAACCCAGGGATCGAACCCAGGTCTCCCACATTGTAGGCAGACGCTTTACCGTCTGAGCCACCAGGGAAGCCCTAGTGAAGAAAGTGAAGAGGAACTAAAAAGCCTCTTGATGAAAGTGAAAGAGGTGAGTGAAAAAGTTGGCTTAAAGCTCAACATTCAGAAAACGAAGATCATGGCATCTGGTCCCATCACTTCATGGGAAATAGATGGGGAAACAGCAGAAACAGTGTCAGACTTTATTTTTTTGGGCTCCAAAATCACTGCAGATGGTGACTGCAGCCATGAAATTAAAAGACGCTTACTCCTTGGAAGGAAAGTTATGACCAATCTAGATAGCATATTGAAAAGCAGAGACATTACTTTGCCAACAAAGGTTCATCTAGTCAAGGCTATGGTTTTTCCAGTACTCATGTATGAATGCGAGAATTGGACTGTGAAGAAAGCTGAGCGCCAAAGAATTGATGCTTTTGAACTGTGGTGATGGAGAAGACTGTCTTGAGTCCCTTGGACTGCAAGGAGATCTAACCGGTCCATCCTAAAGGAGATCAGTCCTGGGTGTTCATTGAAAGGACTGATGTTGAGGCTGAAACTCTAATACTTTGGCCACCTCATGTGAAGAGCTGACTTGTAAAAGACCCTGATGCTGGGAGGGATTGGGGGCAGAAGGAAAAGGAGACGACAGAGGATGAGATGGCTGGATGTCATCACCGACTCGATGGACTTGAGTTTGGGTAAACTCTGGGAGTTGGTGATAGGGAGGCCTGGTGTGCTGCGGTTCATGGGGTCACAAAGAGTCAGACACGACTGAGCCACTGAACTGAACTGAACTGAATCTTTACTTGAATCAAGCCAGAATACCAGAGAGATGCATATATTGATTGCATTGTTTTAGACTGGGGTAGAATCACTTTTACAGAATTATTATTGGTGTGATGCAGTCTGCTTTTATTGAGGGCCATTAAAACAGTTTTATGAAATTTATGATCTACAAGTGCTCCTCTTGTAGAATTGTTGTGAGGATATTATCTCCTGTGTCTCAGTGCCCTTGTTGATATTGTAACTATTGCTACTACTGTTAAGGTTAGCTGCTGATCCAGAGGACTAAGACTGAACACAAACTTAACTGATAGTTAATGGACAGATACTGCTCTTGGCTGATAGCAATTGCTTCTCCTTTCCCCAGAGGGAGGCAACTTTATGGATAAGGGGTGATGTCATGGTTGTGGCCCTGGAGCTAGATTTACTTGCTTGAATCCTGGCTTTGCAACTTCCTAGTTGTGTGTTATTTAGCCTCTTGCTGCCTCAGTGTTCTGAGGCCTCATCTATAAAATGGGGATAATAATTGTACTTATTTCCACAAGGTGGTTGTGAGAATTTTGTGACTTTAAGCATATGAAATGCTTAGAACATGTCTGGCCCAGGACACATGCAGAGAAAGTAAGGTGCTGTTATCCGCTCCCCCCCCCCCCCCCAATTTTTAATTGTGTAAGATGTACATAACATAAAATTTTAACCATTTTTAAATGTAAAGCTTAAGTTGCTGTCATTGTTATCATCATCATCATCATCAGAACCCATGTAAACATGTGTAGTAATTTTTTCCCCTCAGGTCTGGGTACCAGGACCAAATGCGTTTCCTCTGAGCAGCTAGTTGGCCTGTATTACAGAGCCATTGTGACGCTCACAAGCCTTGGTGCTCCCCTCTGCAGGGTGGCTCAGCCAGGCGTGCGGCGCCCCCCACAGCTGCATAAGGCCTTGCGGCACACAGTTGGTGTGGTAAGCTTGCATCTGGCATTATCTGCTTTTCTCCCTCATTTTCCCTTTTCCCCCTTCTTGTCCACTTCTTTCTTTTTAATGTTAATGCATTCTTTGAGCTGTCTCAAATCTTTTTTAGAATAATATGGAAATAAACAAGAAATCTTCATTCAGCATGTGTCCATGTTGAAACTTTAGACAGATTTTCATTTCATTTACCTTAAGCAGGGCTGCTTCTTGATGACAGGGAGGTGCTCTAATTCTCATTAAGATATCTCCAGTCACATCCTAGCGTTACTTCTGGGGAGGTCCCTATTGACAGCTAATCTTGTTGACGGTGTGGGTTTTTTTTTAAGCTTCAGTCACAAAAGTGTTCCTTCCTGACTTTTCTTGTTTGTTTTTTCCATTGGCCTTTGCTCCAGCCTTCTCTTGTAGATTTGGGGGTTGGGGTTGAGGGGGGAGGATCATTTTAAGAACTTGTAGACTTGTAGTCTTTAAAAATACACATCAGAATGAGACTTTCATCATACATGTAGTGTAGGAAGAGTAAAGGCTATATGTGTTGTTTTGATCTTTTTTTAAAAACCAGAATGCTAGGTTTATTGATTTACAAAGAGAAAAAAGAAGTGTCCCAAAGCCTAAAATATTCCCATATATTCTGGAGATATCACTAGCATATTCTCTTCCTCAAGCAGAGATGTATAATGGGGCCGATGCTACTGCCTTTTTGGAGAGAGAATTTTAAAAAGTTTTTTTGACATCAGAATTGATTAAAATGTCTTAAGTCCTTTTTTTTTTTTTTTAATTTGTAGATTCCTTCTCTCTCTCTCCTTTTCTCTCTCCCCCCCTTTCTTTTTTGTCTGTTGAAGAACCTGGGTGGTTTGTCCTATTAGAATTTCTTACAATCTGAATTTCTATTGAGTTTAACGTGTTTTTCTACCCTCTTTCCATTCTGTAAATTGGTTATTTGATATAGAAGGTTGATAAAGGTTTCATCTGGGGGGAAGGCCAGATGACTTTATAGATGGTATTATGAGACACACATAATGTCTAGTTGTCTTTTTGTGATGTTATCAGCTGTGAGTATTGCTATTGGCTTTCTGTTCTTAAAATCCTAAAGTAGTCACCATGGTGTCTCAGTGAGAAAGAGGAAGCATTGCCTGGAAATAGTGCCATCTGCTCTGTACAGATAGGACTCCTGGTGATCATTTGAGAATGAAGCAGTTGTTGTGAAGACTCAAAGAAGACCTACTAGGTTTCAGTCTTGAGTTCCTTGTTTAGGAGCTGTTTGATCTTGCATAATTAATAACAGCAATAATGCTAGCAGCAACTACCATTCATTTATTGCTTATTTTACACCAGGTTCTGTGCTTGGTGCTTTATATGTGTCATGTAATCTGATCCTCATAAATACAGTGTAAGCCAGGTATCTTTATTTTGCAGTTCACTTTGTGAGAAAAGTAATGAAGGGATTCAAGCCCTGCGTGACTCCAATCTTGTGCTCTTAATTGCATTGTTCTTCCATATCTGTAAATTGGGGTATAAATATAGCTGCCTTATCTATCTTGTAGGACTAACGAGATATTGTGTATGAAAATGTCTTGAAATATAGATGTAAAAAGGAGAAGTGTGCTGGACTGACAATACACAGGGCAAGGTGGACAGTGGAGGCCTTTCCCTTTGGAAAGGTAATAGTGAAGAGTCAGACATGACTTAGTGACTGAACAACAAGTAATAGTGAGAAGTTTGGACGGAAAGAACCCTCTGGTCATTTTCTGTTTCCATTACTATGGCTGTTGACACGTGGGAGAGTTTCCTTCTCTTTTAAAATTGACAGTGATAGAGGTTTCATATGTGGTAAATGTCACATGTCAGAGGTCGCTTAAGAGTCTCTGGTGAATAGTGATGTCTTGATATTACCCCAAGGGCCACATGTATAAGCTTCGTACAGATATTTTTAACTTGAGAGACAAGAGTGTAGTCACAGTTCTTTTTCTAAAAGGTTAAATGCTTATTAAAAGTGGAGGAAGCATTAACTGAATTTGTAATGTTATATTTCTTTACTTAGTGAGGGTGTTATGTATGTTAAACTTACTTTATGCAGAATGCCTTTTTTGTATGTCTGAAGTATTTTATAATTAATAACACCACTAAAGTGCTGAACAGTAATAATTGCATGTGTAATAGACTGAGAGAGAAATAGATGTGAAATTAGTTCCTTTGGGTCTTACCTTCAGTACTTCATTATCAATTACAATAAGTAGTTATTGAGTACATGGAGAACTGTGTTGAGAAGCGGTCTATGGCCATTTCCAGCTCCATGGCAGAGGGTGAATTGATGACTGACATCTGCCTGGGCCAGACATGCAGAGTGTAGGGATACATGCTTGTTTTTTGCTACATGTTTGTAATGTGTTTTTCAGAAACCCTCAGGCCTTGACCTGGACTCATTTTCTTACTACTGTGCTTCTTGCATTTCTTCTGTTACTTTGGAAATCATATTGCCATACTATATTTATTATGGTGAAATACCTAGGATTTCATTGTGATATTCCCAATAAAGATTTCCCATTTATTTATTTATTATTATTATTTTTTGAAGTATAATTCACATACCATGAAGTCACTTATTTAAAGTATACAGTTCAGTGGCTTGTTATATATTTGAAAGTTATGTAACTATCATAGCTAATAGCAGACCATGTCACTCCTCCTTACCTCTTCCCCCACCAACCCCTCCCACATATCATAGGATCATAATATATAAGGTTTTGGTATGTGGCTTCCTTCACTTTGTATATTTTCAAGGTTATTCATATTGTGGCTTGTATCATTACTTCATTCTTTTTTACGGCCAAATATTATTCTGATGTATGGATGTGCCACATTTTATTTATTTGTTAGGCTACTGATATATATTTGAGTTATTTCTACTTTTTGACTAGTGTGAATAGTGCTGTTATTAACTTTTATGTGCAAGTTTTTGAATGAAATATGTTTTCCTTTCTTTTGTTTATATACCCAGGAGTGGAATTGCTCCATCATATAGTAACTATGTTTAACCTTTAGGAACTACAAAACTGGTTTCCAAAGTAGCTGAATCATTTACATTCCTATCAGCAGTGTATGATGGTTCTGATTTCTCTACATCCTTGCAAATAGTTGTGAGTTTTGATTCTAGTCATCCTAGTAAATGTGAAGTGGCATCTCATAATTTTAATTTGCATTTCCCTAAAGACAAGATGCTGAGCATTGTGTCATGTGCTTATTGGCCATTTGTACATCTTTCTCAGAGAAATGTCTGCTACATCTTTTGCCTGTTTAAAAACTTGGTTCTTTTTTTATAATTTAATTTTAAGAATTCTTTACATAGTGGTCCTCCTAATCATGGTTTTGCTTTCAGCAATTTCAGTTACCTTTGGTTAACTGGCCTGAAAATACTAATGAAAAATTCCAGAAATAATGTATAAGTTTTAAATTACACACCGTTCAGAGTAGTGTGATGAAATCTCGTGCTGTCCCACTCTTTCCTGCCCAGGATGTGAATCATCCCTTTGTCCAGATTATCCTGCCCATTAGTCACTTGGTAGCTCTCTTGGTTATCAGATTGATTGTTGCTTGTGTTTAAGTAACCTTTATTTTACTTAATAATGGCCCCAAAATGCAAGAGTAGGGATGCTGGCAATTTGGACATGCCAGAGAGAAGCCATGAGTGCTTCCTTTAAGTGAAAACATGCAAGTTCTTCACCTAATGAGGAAAGAAAAAGAAAATGCTGATGTTGTGAAGATATACGATAAGAATAAATCTTCTATCTGTGAAACTGTAAAGAAGGAAAAAGAAATTCTTGCTGGTTTTGGGTCACACCTCTTATTGCAAAAGTCGCAGCCACAGTAGATGATAAGAGCTTCGTTAAGGTGGAAAAGGCATTACATTTGTACAGTAAGATATTTTGAGAGCTAGTGACCATATTCACATAACTTTTATTCTAGTATGTTGTTATAATTGTTATAACTTGTTATTTGTTATTGTTAGTCTCTTATTGTGTCTAATTTATAAATTAAAACTCTATCATGGGTATGTAGGCACAGGAGAAAACATAGTGTTGAGATGGCCAAAAGGTTGATTTGGTTTTTCCTGTAAGATGACTCTAATAACTTTTAGTTGTCTTTAACTTCATTAGAAACAGTTTTGTCAGATTGTATTGTGACAGCTGTCATAACAGTATGCATTAAAAAAAAAGCTTAGCAGAATTGGTGAATTTCTGTGAAGCCATTTTAATAGTGAAGATGAGAGGAAAAAAGCTACATTTTCTGGCATATTATGCTTTATTTTATCAACTGAAATGCAAGAATTGTGCAGTGTATGGAGAAGATGCTCTGACTGACTGAACATTTCAGAAGTGGTTTGCAGTTTCATGCTGAAGATTTCTCACTGGATGAGACCTTCCACGGTCAGGTAGACCAGTTGAAGTTGATAGCGATCAAATGGAGACATTGAGAACAATCAGTGTTGTACCACACGAAGATAGCTGGACATACTCAAAATATCCAAGTCAAACATTGGAAAAAATTTGTGGTTATGTTCATAGCTTTGATGTTTGGGTTCCACATAAGTTACGCAAAAAAAAAAAGACCAAACAAACCCAAAACAACCCTTCTTGCTGGTATTTCCACATGTGAATCTCTAATTAAATGTAACAAAACTGTTCTGTTTTTAAAGCAACTTATGACAGGCCATGAAAAGTGAATTCTGTACAATAATGTGGATTGGAGAAAATCATGGGGCAAGCGAAATGAACTGCCTCCCACCACACCAGAGGCCAGTCTTCATCCAAAGAAGGTGATGTTGTGTTTACAGTGGGATTGGAAGGGAGTCCTCTAGTATGAATTCCTTCCAGAAAACTAAATGATTAATTCCAATAAGTACTGCCTCCAGTACAGACCAGCTGAAAGCAGCACTTGATGAAAAGTGTCCAGAATTAGTTAACAGAAAATGTGTAATCTTCTATCAGCAAGACCATTAGCAAGGCCGCATGTTTTTTTTTTTTGATGATCAGGCAAAAACTGTTACAGCTTAGCTGGGAAGTTCTGATTCATCTGTCAGATTCACCAGACATTGCACCTTTGGATTTCCATTTATTGTGGTCTTTACAGAATTCTCTTAATGGAAAAAATTTTAATTTCCTGAAAGACTGTAAAAGGCACCTGGAACAGTTCTTTGCTCAAAAAGATAAAAAGTTTTGGGAAGATGGAATTATGAAGTTGCCTGGAAAATGACAGAAGGTAGTGGAACAAAATGGTGAATTGTGAATATGTTGTTCAATAAAGTTCTTGGTGAAAAGTGAAAAATGTGTCTTTTATTTTTATTTAAATATTGAAGCAGCTTTTTGTCCAATCCAATGTATATAGGGTTTGGTATTTTCTGTAGTTTTAGGCATCACTGGGGATCTTGGAACACATCCCCTTCAGATGAGGGGAACTACTATATCTTCTGGATACAAGTCCTATATCAGATAAATGATTTGCAAATATATTCTCCCATCATGTGTATTGTAGTTTTGCTTTCTCCGTGGTTTCCTTTGAAACAGAAAAATTTTTAATTTTTATGAACTCCCAATTTATTTAGTTTTTATTCTTATGCTTTGATGTCATAGCTAAGAAATCCTTACCTAATCCAAGGTTATTAACATTTATGCTGTTTTTTTCCTGAGAGTTTTTTTAGCAGTGACATTTGGGCCTTTCATCCATTTTGAGCTAATTTTTCTATATGGTTTGATATAGGTCCAAGGTGGGCTTTTTTTTTTTTTTTGCTGTAGAGATAAAGCTTATTAACTTATATATATATATAATGTATACACACACATACACGTCAGTGGGACCTTCTGGTTCACCTCACTGGGTAAGATTTTAATTAGTATGTGATTTTTTGCCACTTCATTAGTCTCACCTCTGACTCCTTGCTAAAGAGTACTTTGTTGGTTTTAAATGTAGTTCTTTTTTCTTTAACAAAGCCATATTAATCTTTGCCCTAATCATAGACTGTGAGAATGAGAAGGCTTATTGATTGTACAGTCCAACCTCTTATCAGAGTAGATCCCTCAGTGTTTGTGAAAGAAGAGCTCCCAGTTTCCTCTTCGACACTTTCAGAGTTGGTTAGCTCAAGAGTGTGTTGCACTATAGAGAAGTAGTTACATTGAGAAATCTTACCTAATCAAAAGTAATTTTATAAATAAAAAATGTTCCAGAGGGAAAAGGCAGTTAGAGCCTTGACTGTTTTAAAGAGTTGTTTTTCCTGTAGCAGTTTAAGTTAAAAGGTGTTGGTGATTACATCATCTTAAGGACTGAATTTTTGTCTCTCATCAAAATTCCTATGTTAAAGCCCTAACCCCCCAGTGTGTTGGTATTAGAAGGTGGGGCCTTTTGGTATGAGAAGGTGGGGCCATGAAGGTGGAATCCTCACCATGGGATTATGTCCTTATAAGAAAAGAACTGAAAGCTTAGCTTCTTGTTCCTAGCATGTAGGGATATAGCAAGAAGGCAGACGTCCATGAACCAGAAAAAAGGGCCCTCTTGAGATATCAGATCTGCTGGAACCTTCACATGGACTTGCCAGTTTGTTGGTGAAGCCACCTGGTTCATGGTATATTGTTATAGCAGCCTGATAACTCAGGCTGCTATAACACATCATAGCCCACATCATAGCCCACAGTGTTTATGGTTAAATGGGAGTGTTGTATCCACCAGCACAGTAGGAAAATACTTACATTCCTAAAGCAGTTCAGTTTAGCTTTAAAAAGCTCTAATGGTTATAACGTTTATTCTTTTATTCGTCTGGAATGTTGCCCTTGGTAACAAGTCCTCATTTTATCAATGTCCTCTTAAAAACCTGGAATCTAAAATTAAACTCAGTACTTCACTTACGTGTGTAGTAGTACAAAGTATGGTTGACTGATAATTTTTTGTTTTCCCTTTTATTTAGTATAACCCATAATTAAGCTGTTTTTGGTAACCATATCCTCTTTGGAGCTCCTGTTGAGCTTGTGACCAGGTGAAACCCCTGTTTAACAAGAGTTGCTAGGCTGCATGTCCCATTTTTTTTGAAACACCAGAGTTGTTATAAATGTTGCTTTACAGCTCCAGATCATGTGGGCTCTTCTCTTATTGGCTCTGTGACCATAGCCAAGTCACCCAATTTCTTTGACTTTAATTTTTAAAATCTGCCAAATGGGAATAATACCTTCATTTTTGCAGTGTTATTAGGGATATAATTAGATGGTTTGTGCATATGGCTCTCACACTCCCTGATGGAAATAGGTCTTGTGAAAACAGTCTTCTGTCATAGGCTTTACTGGCTTTACTTACTCTTGGTCAGGTATTAACTCTGTTAAATAGAATCCACCCAGTTCAGATCTCTATATATTCTGAATGGATAAGAAGTATTTCAAATATTCAGAAAAGAGTAAAGAATAGTAGAAAAATCATTCCATGTACTATCCATCCAACTTATAACTTAACTGGTTCTTGGATCTTAACATTTTCCTCTATTTGCTTTAGATTTTTTTTTTAAAGAAGTAAAACACTGTGGGGTTGAACCCTCTGTGTACCCGTTTCTTTCCCACCCCCCTTCATTCCTCAGAGGTAAATACTATCTTGAAGATGTTTGTTTTCATAAATAATGTAATTGTTTTGCGTATTTTTAAACTTTCGATATACACTATACTGCAGTGCACTCTTGCAGTATGATTTTTTTCCTCAACATTTTTCTGTTGCATGGCTGTACCATAGTTTATTTACCTTTTCTCCTTTGGTTGATTATTAGGTAGTTTTCAATTTTTTTTTTTTAATCATTAAACAATGCTGCAATGAACTTTCCTGAACATGTTTCTTGTGAATATGTTTGAGATTCTGTAGAGAGAATGTAGGGTGTGTTTGTGTTTGTATAGGATTGGAATCACTGGTTGAATAGTATATGGCTCTTCAGCTTAGAAAAGTAATAATGGCATTACTTACTAAAGAATACCAATTTAGACATTACTGTTAAGAGAACAAGAGTTTTACTGTCCTACCTTTCTTCCACCAAGTTTAGCATTATCTGAAATGGAATTCATCAGGTTCTGCATGGTGAGCAGTTACTGGGTTCAGCAATTTCTCTGGTCAGCTCTAGAAGCACTTGGTATGGGTAAAGAGACATTTATACATACTGTCAAAGGAAAAGGCTTCCGAAACCGTGTGGCTCAGGATCTGTGGCTAACTCACTCTTAAAAGGTCACTTGTAGTTCATTTGACCAGTTTAGTTGAAAAATAGCAGATTTTAATTTTTTTAAAACAATAACACTGTCACGTAAGCATTGGTAATAATCTTCGCTGAAAGTGAAAGTGAAGTTGCTCAGTCATGTCTGACTCTTTGCAATCCCATGGACTGTAGCCTGCCAGGCTCCTCCGTCCATGGGATTCTCCAGGCAAGAAGACTGGAGTGGGTTGCCATTTGCTTCTCCAGGGGATCTTCCTGACCCAGGGATTGAGCCCAGATCACCCGCATTGCAAGCAGACTCTACCTTCTGAGCCACCAGGGAATCCCATAGTCTTCATTACCTATATTTTACTTGATTAAACTCCATGTGGAGCAAGTAAGGGAAGCAAGATTCTAGTCTCTGGCAATTGCGGCTTCAAATGAATAACATAAACAGATTAATAAAATTAGTATAAGATATTTGATAATAAAATATAGATATAAATAGTTAAATTTTAATGAGTTAAGATTTTGACATTGAAGGACATCTATGGTCATTTAATACAAAGTATGACTAAGTATAGTACATGCATTAATATATAAAAATAGTATGAGTGTCACATGAATCTGCAAAGTAGTTATATTAACTATTATAGTTTAAAGATAGGGATGGTACAGATTCATTGGGTTGAGTCAAGTGTGTAAGCCGGAAGTAAGAGTGCTTATCACATCTTGACCCTTGCTTGAACTCTGGGCATCGGAATAAGTTATAGCTGTCAAATCTAACTTAGCATTGAGAAAGAGCTTATCTTTTATTTTTAAATATTTAGTATTAAAAACATGTTTCTTGTGAAATTTCTGAATTATTGAAGGTGCATTTAGAAATAATTTATTTGGGGGACATTTATTTTGGCACACTTTTTAAAATTTATTTCTCCTTGGTATTTTGAGAATTAGAGTGATTCATATTATATGACTTAGAGGAAAGCTGTCTGCTCTCTTGGTTTCTTGATTGCTTGTTTTTGTCCCCTTATGTTACAAAAGGAAAATGGACTATTGAGGAAAATAGGGAAAGAATTAAAGAGTAAAAGGGAGGAGGAAAAAAAAAGGCACAGAGCAAGTAAAACAAGCAAGTAACTAACCATATATAGTCCTGTCTTTAGACAAAAGCTGTTAATAGTTTGGTGAACTTTTGCAAGTTATAGATTTAAAATTATAGATTTATATTTTTATTCAGATTTTTGGGGTGTCTTTTCCAAAGCAAGTAACTGTTCTTTCATTCATTGGATGAAGAGTTAAACATACACACACACAAAACAAACAACAAACAGAAACCTTCAGTGAATCTCCTTCTGGAAAGAAAACGTAATTCTTAGTTCTATCACTGAAGAATAGCCAGAGCCACTCAGCCAGCAGGTAATCAGTCCCTCTCTGAGCTCCTTGAGTGTGAGCTCCTGTGTGCCAGCCCCTTCGTGGTGAATAGGCTAAGCCTTGCTCTGCATGTTATAAAGGAGCAATGACATGGATCCTGACCTAGGAAATATATATATATATTTTTACTATTTATGATTATGAATAGGTTTGTTTTTTTTTAATTGAGGGGGAGCAAAAACAAAAGTTCATTAAGCTGTGAATGCAAATATATATCACTGTTGTTAACTGAGCCACACTAATGGCTACCCTTGTGAAATGATAATAATAATGATAATAGTAGAGATAAACTTAAAAAAAAAAAAAAAAACTTGACCTAACTCCCTTTAATTCTCAGTCTGGTATCTGACCTTTTTCTCTCTCCCACCTGTTAGCGCTGTCTTTCTCCTTTTCTCTGTTACTCCCTCTGCTTTATCTGTTGGTATAAAAACTGCCTCTCTAACCTTTTCCCTCCAGTTTACTCTCCTATTTATGTACAGCTTTTTTCATTTAAGAATATATCTTTAATACCAGTGTTTTTGCCTACACACTCCCCTCAACTACATATTCATACCATTTTGTTGGGGCTACACAGTGTTTTACTATCTGTTAAGTTAGTAAGATATAGGCCATACTTCTTCCTATTGGTTTAAACTTGCCCCATTTACATGCTTTTGTTATTAATTCTTTGGTTCTTGTAGGGATTTGAATTTATATTTTTTATAGTATACTCTGTGTGACAGTCCAGAAAGAGATCCATACACATGTGTTAAATTGTTTTTTAACAAAGCTACCAAAGCAATTCAGTGGCAAAAGGGCAGTCTTTTCAACCAGTAGTGCTGGAACAGTTGTATATCCACATGTAGAAAACTGGACTTTGATCCATTGTTTGTACCACATTAAAAAAAAAATTAACTCCCAATGGATCATAGAATTAAATGTAAAACCTAAAACTTTAACACTTCTAGAAAAAGCACAGTATAAAACCTTTGTGACTATAGGTTAGGTGAAGATTTCTTAGATTCAACACAAAAGGCATGATCTGTAAAAGAAAAAATTGATAGATTGAACTTCATCAAAATTAAGAACTATTAAGAGCATGAAACTTGGAGAAGGGAACGGCAACCCACTCCAGTATTCTTGCCTGGAGAATTCCATGGACAGAGGAGCCTGACGGGCTACAGTTCATGGGGTCACAAAGAGTCAGACATGACTGAGTGGACAGCACTTAGAAGAGCATGGAAAAACAGTCATCAGAGAAGTAAATATAAACCACAATGAGATACCACACTTCATACCCATTGTGATGGTTAGAATTAAAAAGATAATAACAAGCGTTGATAGGAACTTGGAAGAAATCAGGAATTTCATATACTACTGGTGAGAATGTAAAATGGTACAGCTACTTTTGAAAACATTCTGGCCATTTCTTGGATATCCCTCTCAACTCCTTCAAGTCTTGCTCAAATCTTGTTTCCAGTAAAGTGGGGGGTGGGGAGTGTGTGTCTACCTGTATCATCCCTATTTAGTATCACAATTTTCCCCTTCCCCTCCTCTTCACTGAGTCCTCATCTCTGTTTACCCTGCTCCCAAATGTATTACCTTCTAACATACTGTATTATTTACCTGTTTCATTGTGGTTATAGTTTGCTTCTCCCCATTGGAATATAAGTTCTACGCAAGCAGGATAGAAGGATGCCTGCTGCTTCTATCTTCTTCTAGATAAAGTAGCCTCTCATTAAATATTTGTTGAATGAATGAACAAAAGCTGGACAGACTTCACATCTCATGTTCTTAATCATTGTGATACACAGTCTCTAACATTTATTATTGAGTTTTAATAATGACTTGTTTTTGTTTTGTGACTCAGTAACTGAATTGTACTGTAATTTGTTAAACTATTTCTTGTCATCTAGTTTATTTCTGAAGGATGGAATCATTCATTCCGCAAACATTTAGCAGCCTTTAGTGTTAAGTATTCTGTGCCAGCCTCATAATGATGAAGAAAACAAGGACGTTGTTCCCAGACTATAGTGGCAGTAGATAACATCAACGGTGATTATAGTGATGCCTGATAAGGGCATACATGAGAAGCATTTTGAAGGTACAAAAAGAGTATACAAGATGTAGTACACAACTCTGTGGGAGCTTGAAGTTGGGTTCTGATTTGGGGATGGTGTAGAAACAGGAAGAGGAAGGATACTTGAATAAGATGCAGTAATCATGAGGGATGGTTTTGCCCAGGTATTAAAGTAGATTGGAAAAGGGCTTAAGATTGCTAAAGATGGAAAGGGTGAAGTAAAACCTTAATCATTAGCAATATAATAATATTCTGCAGTAATTTGTAATTTAATGCATCATTGGAGTAAGATTCTTGCTTTTAGAGATCTGAAAGGGGTAATGCATTTACCTTTAATTATCTTAAAACACATAGTACTCATACTCTTAGGAGAGGGTAGGATTGAGTATTTAGAATTCTTTTAAGCTGCCAACAGTGGGTATTATAAGCAATAGTTGTAGAAATGAGCACTTTTTGAAAGCTTATCATATACTAGGCAGCACTGTAAACATTTTACATGTGTTGATTCAGAATACTGTATTTTACATTTGTTTATATATATATGGGCAAGTCATGATTATCTATAGGCAGATTGTTTGCATTTGGATTATTATCTATTCCAGAATATATCTTCTTTGACTGTATCCTTCCATCTTCTCCTAACTATCCTTCTCCCAATTGTTTTTACTGCATCTGACTAGCTTTTTTTTTTTAAATCATCATTTATACCTTTTTTTTTTTAAAGCTGTTAAGTAGATTTTTTTTGTCTTTCTAACATATTTGTTGACATTTGGTGGGTCATAATGAGAGAACAGATGTCATGTAAGCCTGAGACAAGTATATAAGACTCATTTTCTTCAATCTTAAAATTTTTGTAACTCCCTGCTTATTATTTCATTTATCTGTTTAAGGTTTTTCTCCAATTACCATTTAATTGTCTACACAAGTACTGGGTACCATTTTCCCCAGTCCTACTTACTGTTAAATGGTCTCTCTCCTCCCGGTTAACCAGGGCTATAATTCTTGGAAACCATTGCCTTTTAAAGACTTTGAAGGTTTCCGCACTAGAGGAGAAAAGTTGTGGAACAGAATCCACTTATGGGATTTCAGACAAGGCTAATGATGGAAAGTATCTTCACCCATACTGTCGGATGATTTTTTAATTTCATTATTATTTTGTCTGAAGTTCTGTGTATTAAGCATTAATGTGGATGGACAAATACTTGTTTTTTAGATACTTCTGGATAGGTTAAGAGTTTACAATCATTTTTATAAATTGTTCTAGTCGGATTATCTCTCCATCCCTAGTTGTGATTAAAAGGGAGAAGCGTAATTTTATACATTAGAGCTGGTCAGTTGTCAATACATGGTTAATTGAAGCAGCCAGAGCAGGGCTAGAGAAGGATACTGTGGCGTGGGGTAATTTGTACATACTGGAGTTAGGAATGAGGAGAGTGGAAAACGCTGTGCAGAATGGTGGGATTTAAAGAAGACAAATTGTTTTATTAGAAAAATTGCTAAGGTTGGCAGTTTAGGGAGTGACCATTTTAGGGGGAAAAGGACTTTTTTCTTTAAGTCTGCCTTGTTCTGATGATCTCCTGCTCACTTACCCAGAACTCAAGTTGATTCTTCAGTGTAGTCTAATTTTCATATTTGAGAGACTAGTTTGAGAAAGATAAAAGCAAGCAAAACGTGACTCCACTCTAATTAATGTTGTAGTACAGCTTTGTAAAATAAGTTTTTGGACCTGTCAGTTGGGCCATAATTTGTGACATTTATTTTATGGGGATATGCATATAAAATGTGAAATGACTAACATACAGTTAAAATCAAGGCCGTAATTTGTTGTAGACAACAAAGACTTCATGTGAAGGATGAGGATTAGGGAAATAGAATCTGAGGTTTGTAAGGGATCTTTGGTTTTTTAGTCTGTCTCTCTTCTTGATTATCTTTAGTAATAGTGATCCGAGGTTTACTTCTTTATATTATCTACTTATCGGTCCCAGCTCTACTCTTTGAAGCTGTGTATAATGGATCACTCTCTATTTTGGTACATCAGTTCAGTTCAGTTGCTCAGTCATGTCTGACTCTTTGCGACCCCATGAATTGCAGCACGCCAGGCCTCCCTGTCCATCACCAACTCCCGGAGTTCACCCAAACTCTTGTCCATAGAGTCAGTGATGCCATCCAGCCATCTCATCCTCTGTCATCCCCTTCTCCTCCTGCCCCCAATCTCTCCCAGCATCAGAGTCTTTTCTAATGAGTCAACTCTTCGCATGAAGTGGCCAAAGTACTGGAGTTTCAGCTTTAGCATCATTCCTTCCAAAGAAATCCCAGGGCTGATCTCCTTCAGAATGGACTGGTTGGATCTCCTTGCAGCCCAAGGGACTCTCAAGAGTCTTCTCCAACACCACAGTTCAAAAGCATCAATTCTTCAGCGCTCAGCCTTCTTCACAGTCCAACTCTCATATCCATACATGACCACAGGAAAAACCATAGCCTTGACTAGACGGACCTTTGTTGGCAAAGTAATGTCTCTGTTTTTCAATATGCTATCTAGGTTGGTCATAACTTTGCTTGGTACATCAAGGGTTTGGATATTTCATGACTACTTTGATGTCTCTATTTGATGATAGCTGTATGTCTTTCCAGATGCTTTTCTTCTCCAGAATACTTTTGGTAACCTAATTGTTTCTTCTAAACCATTATATTCAGACTCTTGGAAACCCTAGATGTTCTCTAATCTTAAATCTTTCAAATCATAGTATTTAAAACCTCATATTATGGCTTAAGTGTGATTCTGATCAACTCAGATTAGAATGGGTCTATTTTAGCAGCGTGATTAAAATAGTTCAAGTTTTCAATTAGTTTTTTTTTTTTTTAATGATGGTATATCCCTCTTTTTGTTCCCATTAACAACTTTGGTCATGTAAGCCTGTAGATTTGTTTGCTTGTATATTTATTTATTTTTATAATTGGCTATTATGCAGAGTCTTCCTATCTTCATTTTAACTGAGAAATAAAGAAGAGATTTGTATAGCAAATCAAGCCATGAACTCTAGGGGCAAAAAGATTGGGTTTTGCCATTTATTAGTAAAGGGTCCTTGGATGTAACTTGACTTTAAAAAGATATATAATGAGAATAATAATACATCATTAGTAGGATTGTTGTGAGGATTACGTGAAATAATCTAGGGATGGGACTTTAATATGCTTTATCCTTCTGCTTTATTTACTCTTAAATTTTAAATAAACATTAAGTGGATGCAAAATAATATATTAAAAGTACGTACCTGGTAAAGAATACTATACAGCAAACTCTCATGTGCTTATCACCCTAAATTTTTATCTAGTTTGTTTTTAACCCAGTGTTCTACCCTTTAGACCAGTTACCACTTTTAATATTCATTTATTGCATTCTGTAGCCTATTCAGCTTTGTGTTATCAACAGATACGATGAAGTTTTTGAATTATTGGAGCAAGTCATTGAAAAAAAATTTTAACAGGGCAGCTGGAGTCTGAGCACTGAGGCAGGCCACCATAGCCCTGTTCATTGGTGGATGTTGTTGTTTAGTCGCTAAGTCATGTTCAACTCTTTTGCAACCCCAAGATTTGTAGCCCAGCAGGCTCCTCTGTCCATGGGATTTTCAACACAAGAATACTGGAGTGGGTTTCCATTTCCTTCTCTAGGGGATCTTCCCCGCCCAGAGATAGAGCCTGCATCTCCTGCTTTGGCATGTGGATTTTTCCTTTTTCTTTGTTTTATCGCCAAGCCACCTGGGCAGCCTTCATTGTTGGATACGGAGTGCTTAATTGGCATTTTCTGGGGTGGAGGTTTTATAGTTAGCTTCTCTTCTGCCTGGAAGTACATTTACCACTTAACTTTCTACCCTTTTTTCTCTACAAAGATATTTACAAGATCAGTATTAGATACATGGTCTCTTTTGTCCTTGTTCAGTAGCTAAGTTGTGTCCAACTCTTTGTGACACCATGGACTGCAGCACGCCCAGCTTCCTTGTCCTCCTCTCCTGGATTTTGCTCAAGTTCATGTCCATCGAGTCAGTGATGCTATCTATCTCTCCCTCCTCTGCGGCTCTCTTCTTTTGCCTTCAGTCTTTCCCAGCATCGGGGTCTTTTCCAGTGAGTCAGCTCTTCTCATCAGGTGGCCAAAGTATTGGAGCTTCACCTTTAGCACGAGTCCTTCCAATGAATATTGGATAATACTAAATTTCCTAATTTACCTACCTAATTTTTTATCATTATGCTATGAAAATTATTTGCTAATTTTTTGAAAAAAAAAAATCAGCCATATTTAGGATAATGATATAACAAACTCTTAGATGTTTTAGCTAGTGGTAAAATAGCATATTATATATTTTTAAAAATTGTTTTAGATTTCTCAGATTTTCTTTTTTTAGTCCTCAGTGTAATTCAACACAAACTAAGAATGTCTCTACTACTTTTTAGAAATAGAATTTTATTTGATAGTTCATTTAGTAGTTCTCACTAAAGATTGCAAAGTTCATTAGAGTTGCAACCAAAGATTTTCAGTTTTAGAATTAACAGTAGCTTATTTTTTTAGTGCTACATTTGTGAGTCTTCTAGTGGTCAGCAGAACTATCTGAAGAAGTTTTGGACAAAAGGTATTTAATACAGTTTTGATTTAAACAAAAATTATCAATGTGCTCACCATTAAGAGCTAGAGAAAGATAATTGTTTTAATAATTACATTCACCTTGCCATTTATTTATGTAATGACATTGTCTTGAGAATCTTTATTGTGACTAACACTGAAATTTCTGGCTGATCATCATCTGTTGAGCAGAAAAACCTGTTTTTTATACTTCTATAGTAATATGGTTCAGGGTCTGTGTTTCAGATTTTTGGCTTTTGTCCATTTTGTCTCTCAGGTGACTTAGTGATTTCTTTTCCCTACTGAGGCCCATTATTCTTAATCCAGTTTTTGTTTTCACATAGCTACTTCCTCGGAGAAGGCAATGGCACCCCACTCCAGTACTCTTGCCTGGAGAATCCCATGGATGGAGGAGCCTGGTGGGCTGCAGTCCATGGGGTCGTGAAGAGTCGAACACGACTGAGCAACTTCACTTTCACTTTTCACTTTCATGCATTGGAGAAGGAAATGGCAACCCACTCCAGTGTTCTTGCCTGGAGAATCCCAGGGACGGGGGAGCCTGGTGGTTGTCATCTATGGGGTCGCACAGAATCGGACACAACTGAAGTGACTTAGCAGCAGCTACTTCCTACTAGTTTATCATCTGGATGCAAATTAAACCTAACAACATGCAGCCACATTCCAGTCGTTGTCTCAGGTTACTTTATACTTTCCTTTGACTTTGTTCAGTATTTCTTTTGAAGTGTTAGAAGTCCAGAGTCCATGTGTGCTTAGATTTGGATGTACAGGACCTTTGCAGGTCACTTCAGCACTGGTAGGGAAAAGGAGGGACTGAGAAATGTCTAGAAGTAGGAAAAAAAAAAAGAATGTTTTAAATAGAGGATATCTTTTAAAAGGGATTGATTGCTATGCAACCAACGTCTTGTGGGCATTTCTTATATATCAGATTTCTTTATAGCCTCATCTTAGCAGTGTTAAAGCCTCATAATAAAAAATGCTCTTACAGCTTCCTGAGTGTTACAGTACAAGACTGCATGGATATGAAGGATCACCCTGGTAGAAGGTATAGAAAGAGATTTAGATGAAAGATCTTTGAACACACACATCTAAAATGAGGATTCTTCTAATAAGACTTTTGGAAGGAGGATGGCTAAAAAAGGAGGACAAAAATTCAGGAGATACACCCAAAACTTATATAATGATTTTTAAAAATTCAGGCGTGTGTGTGCTAACAAATCTGAAACTATTATACATGTACACTCATATTAAATAAGTAAATGGATAGTGAATTGTGGGACCAGGTTTCTTACTTTTGGTGAGTGAGGTTACAGATAACCATAGCAAGGGGAAGGCTAGAACAAACCATGTGGTACTAGATTAGGATTAGAGAAGTCAGGATGAACTCATGTTTAAGTTAATGTAGATATGGATACAGAAACAATAAATATATGTGGCCAAAAATACAGATGTTTATTTCCTAGATAGACATTTATTTCTATCTTGATAAAAGAACCTAGGAGCAGTGACACCCCCTTAGCACTGTGCACACGTAGCACTCAGATCTTGATTTCTGATACAATTCTCCAATAACAAGAATGCAGCTTCTTAGAAAATGGCTGATTCTAGGACTGGAGCAGGGAATTGCAAGATGAACCATGAACATTTTGTAGAGCCAGAAAGTAAACATACTCAAAAGCCAAAGAATGGGGCTTGGCTAAAAAATATAGGAAACAGTCTGAAAGAGCATCCAGACACCAAAACTGGATCAGTTTATAATCCGAAGTGTAAAGTGAATATCCCTCCATCCACACTGATTAAATGATTGAATAAAAAGGTATTCCCACCCCCCAATTATTTGTCTCATACAGAAGAACTCCAGATAGTTTATGCATACATTTCTCTCCTTCAAGGAGGTGGAATGTAACTGCCTAGCCTTTGAGTATGTGCTTCACATAGTAACTGAAGGGAATGGTTATTTATGTATTGGTGGGCTGCCGTCTATGGGGTGGCACAGAGTCGGACACAACTGAAGCGACTTAGCAGCAGCAGCAGCAGGTGCTGTTTACGGAGAAGGCAATGGCACTCCACTCCAGCACTCTTGCCTGGAAAATCCCATGGACGGAGGAGCCTGGTGGGCTGCAGTCCATGGGGTCGCTAAGAGTTGGACACGACTGAGCAACTTCCCCTTCACTTTTCACTTTCATGCATTGGAGAAGGAAATGGCAATCCACTGCAGTGTTCTTGCCTGGAGAATCCCAGGGACGGGGGAACCTGGTGGGCTGCCGTCTATGGGGTCACACAGAGTCGGACACGACTGAAGCAGCTTAGCAGCAGCAGCAGCAGGTGCTGTTTAGGGCTTCCCTGATAGCTCTTTAAGGTTAAATAAGTTAAAGACTAAGGTATTTTCATAGGATATAACATTAAAGAATATTGGTAATCTAAGTGGGAGCTATTGTAGGGGAATCGTAGATTTTGGGGCTGTTATATGTGTATGACTCTAATCTTAAGCAATCTTATAGAGTGTTCTATATGTTCTGATTAGAAGATTTAATCACAGACAGACAGTTATTTAGTGTCTATCCAAAGCTCACTGAAAGCATCAGATATGAGAGGATGGTTTAATGAATATTTTAATTATGTAGTCATCTGATTTCTTGTATCAGGTCTTCAGAGAATAAAAATAGTAAGATCGTGTCTTCTCAGTCTCCCCTAATATGAAAATGCCTGTACCATATTCTGATTTAATGATGTGCCATCTGTCTATAGATATATCACTTTGAATGATGTGCATTTTCTCAAATTATATTTGAAACTATAGTCCACTAGGTTCATTGTTCTTTTTACAAGTACATACTGTTCAGATACAAAATTTACATATTTCCTTCTTATCAAAAATGAAAACTTAAAACCCTGGGAACATGGACCCAATTTTGACACTCAGGACCCAATAGTGACACATAATATCACTGTCTCGCTGATATTATGAGCTTGATAGTGTCTGTTTCAGTTGCCTGTTGTTGTTTAACAAATCACTCCCAAACTTAGTGACTTAAAACCACATTGATTTATTCTTTTTACAGTTCTGTGGGCCAGGAATTTGGTTACGGCTTGGCTAGGGGATGTGGTATCAGCTGGTTTCATTCCCTCAGCTGGTAGCTTGGGCTGGACTGGATAGTCTAAGGAGACTTCCATTACAGATCTGGCACTTTGGTGTGCCTCCAGAGGACCTCTTCACAGCATGATAGTTTTGGGGTGTTCCGATTTCTTACATGGCTCCTAGCTTCCAAGAAAGAGAAAGGGCAAATGGTTAATCCTGCAGATCTTTGAAGCTTCAGTATGTCATTTTTGGTCACTGTTGGTCAAAGCAAGTCAAAAGGACAGCCAAGATTCAAGGAACTGTGATATAAGCATCATATCCTCATGGGTGGAGTGACATGCACACAGACTGATAAGGACTTGATGGCTGCCTTTTTTGGAGGATAGTTTGTGTCCATATCAACCAACTACCACAGTATCTTAATTTTTAATTTTGTTTACAAAGTTTTATTGGGATTAATCCTCTCTACATTGTATCTTAACTTGTAACCATTTCAAGTCCTCTTAGAGATTAGATTATACATATTAAATAAAAAGTATTTCCTTAATTAAGTAGAAAAAATTTGGTAAGTCTCACTCTTGTTGTTATCACTCACTTTGAATTTATCTTGATTTAGCAAGTATCTTGGATTACTTAGGATTGAAAATCATAGTTGCTGTGATCTGGAAGGTTTACTGACATATATCCATATATATTTTTTTAAGCTTTGCCTTCATAAACTTTGTGAAACAAAATTCTAGTGAAGGGTATCATAAGTATCATAATTTAAATTCAGACTCTCTTTGACTCAGAAAGTAATTCCAGTTCATGAGTACACAAACATTCTTTAGAGCATTGTGAATAAAGGAAAAATATTGGAAGTAATATGAGTTTGTCCATGAGAAACTGGTTAGACAGTTATGATATATTCATGTGTAATATAATGAAGTTGCTAAGAAGAAAAAGAGCATGAGAGAATTCTTTAAGGAATGATATGAAGTAAGTTCTAAGACGCATTAAGTTAAAAAAATCATCATGAGAAGCTGTATAATATGCCATCATTTTCATTAAAAATACATATAAATGCTTTTTAATATATAGAATACCAGTGAATACACAGTAAGCAAGGGAAAGGAGCTGAATGACTAAGGGAGACTTTCTGTTCATCATAACCTGTTAGTACAGTTTACTTTTTATAACAGGAATGTGTGTTAACTGCTCTAAGAATCAGCTTAAATACTCCTCTGATAGCTTTATTTCATTTGTTGATTATCTTCTTGCATAGGGCAGAATGTTGGTGTGCCATTCAGACAGGAGCCTAAAGGCCAGTAGGAAAAGGTGAATAAACACAGGTACCATGTCAGCAGGCTGCTTGTCAAAGTTGTAATTTTTGCATCGTCCAAACACTTTGCCATTGTTTTTACTGAACTGTTTATTGTTTTATTGTATCTAGGAGTTCTTTATATTCCAGAAACAAGATTTTTATGAGATACTCTTAGATATTTTCTCCATGTTTGTGTCGTCTTTACATTTTCCTAACACTGTCTATGGAAGAGCAGAATTTAGTGCAATATCTCATGTTTTTTCTTTTATGGTCCCTGCTTTTTGTGTCATATCAAAAAATTCTGCCTAACTCATGGATTGGCAAACTATAGCTAGTTCAGTTTGCTGCTTGTTTTTATAATTAAAGTTTTATTGGAGCGTAGCTATGCCTGTTTATTTCCATGTTCTCTATAGCTTCTTTCTTGCTGCAGGACAGAGTTAAGCCCACAAAGCCTAAAATATTTAATGTCTGACCCTTTACAGAAAAAGTTTGCCAACCTCTGGGTTAATCTCAGTTTAGTTCAGTCACTGAGTTGTGTCTGACTCTTTGCAACCCCATGGATTACAGCGCGCCAGGCTTCCCTGTCCATCACTATCTCCCAGAACTTGCTCAAACTCATCCAGTTGGTGATGCCATCCAATCATCCATCCAACCATCTCATCCTCTGTCGTTCCCTTCTCCTCCTGCCTTCAATCTTGCCCAGCATCAAGGTCTTTGCCAGTGGGTCAGTTCTTTGCATCAGGTGGCCAAACTATTGGAGTTTCAACTTAAGTATCAGTCCTTCCAGTGAATATTGAGGACAGATTTCCTTTAGGATTGACTGGTTTGATCTTCTCAAAGTCCAGGGGACTCTCAAGAGTCTTCTCCAACACCACAGTTCAAAAGCATCAATTCTTCAGCACTCAGCTTTCTTTATAGTCCAACTCTCAAATCCATACATGACTACTGGAAATACCATACCTTTGACTAGATGGACTTTTGTTGGCAAAGTAATGTCTCTGTTTTTTAATATGCTATCTAGGTGGGTCATAGCTTTTCTTCCAAGGAGCAAGCGTCTTTTAATTTTTTGGCTGCAGTTACTATCTGCAGTGATTTTGGAGCCCAAGAAAATAAAGTCTATCACTGTTTCCATTGTTTCCCCATCTATTTGCCGTGAAGTGATGAGACCAAATGTCATGATCTTCGTTTTCTGAATGTTGAGTTTTAAGCCAGTTTTTTCACTCTCCTCTTTCACTTTCATCAAGAGACTCTTTAGTTCCTCTTTGCTTTCTGCCATAAGGGTGGCGTGTCATCTGTGTATGTGAGGTTATTGATATTTCTCCTGGCAATCTTGAGTCCAGTTTGAGCTTCATCCAGCCTGGCATTTCAAATGATGTAAATTAATATATAAATTAAAGTAAAATAAATTAAAAATTAAAATAAAATAAAAAATATATAAATATAAAATTTAATATATATTAAAAAAAATAAAATATAAATAAAATGCATATAAATTAAAGAAACAGGGTGACAATATACATCCTTGATGTACTCCTTTCCCAGTTTGGAACCAGTCTGTTGTTCCATGTCCAGTTCTAACTGTTACTTCTTGACCTGCATATAGATTTCTCAGGGTTTCTCACTAGGTTCCCTGGGTTAACCTAGTGTCCCCCAAATTTTCTCCTATGTTTTCCTTTAGGAATTTTATAGTTTTATATTTTAAATGTTTAAGTCTATTAATTTTTATATAAGATATGAGGTGTGTGTTGAGGTTTTTTTTTTCCTTCCCCATATAGATTGTCATTTGTTCTAGCATTAGTTGCTACAAAGACAGTTCTTCTTCCATTGAATTACCCTGGTACTTTTGTTGAAGATCAAATTGATTGACTGTTAATATGTAGATCTGTTTCTGGACATCTCTTCTGTTCCACTGATCTGTGTGCTTATCCTTATGTCAGAATTACAATATCCTGATGACTTTAGCTTTATATAAAGTATTGAAGGACTTCCCTGGCAGTCCAACGGTTAAGACTGTGCTCCCACTGCAGGGGGCGTGGCTTCCATCCCTGGTCTGGAAACTAAGCACTCATAGGGTGCAGAGTGGTGCCCCTTCGTCCCCTCTCCTCCCCCAGCGCAGACTGAGAATAAAGAGACCTTAATTAAAAAATAAAAAGTACTGAAATTAGGTTGTATAAAATTTCCAATAATGTTCTTTTTTAGAATTATTTTTAGTGTTATAGGTTCTGTGCATTTTCATATAAATTTTAGAATCAGCTAACCAGTTTTTACGAAAAAAGCTAGGTGGGGTTTTAATTGGGATTTATGTTAAATCTATATACTAGTTTGAGGAGAATTGATACCTTCATGTTGATTAATCTGATTTTTTAAAACAGTATACCTTTATTTATTGAGGTCTTTGATTTCTCACTTGGTGTTTTGTATTTTTGAGCACAGGACTTTTCTGTTTGTTTTGTTATATTTATCTTAAATCTTTCTTTTTTGATGCCAGTATAATTGCTACTGTTTGGTTAATTTATTTCTAATTAATTGCTGCCATATAGAAATACAGTTGAATTTTGTATGTTGACTTTGTATCCTGACATTTTGCTGGATTCAAAGCAAATTTAGTTTTAGTAGTAGATTCATTGGGATTTTCTGTATAGACTGTAGCACTTGTGGGAAAAAAAGATAGTTTTGTCTTCTTTTTTTTCCCACACCTCTGTGCTTTTATTTCGTTTTCTTACATTATTGTACTGACAGTACAGTGTATTGCTGAATAGGAGTTATGAGAGCAGATGTTCTTGCCTTGTGCCTGATCTTAGAGGGGAAGCATTTAGCCTTTTATGATTATGTATGGCATTAGCTGTAGATTTGTTGTAAATTCATGTCTTAGGCTGAGGACATTCCCTTCTGTTCCTAGTTTTCTGAGTTTTGAATCATGAATGGTTGTGGGGTTTCCTAAATTTTTTTTAGATGATTGCTTATATTGATATGTTGGATTACATTGATTCATTTTTTTTTTCTATATTGAACTAATATTGTATTCTTGGTATTAATGTTATTTGGTCATTATATATATTCCTTTCTGTATATTGCTAGATTCATTTTTCTAATATTCGGTTAAGGTATTTTGTGTTATACTGTCCTTATAAAATGAATTGGGAAATGTTTACTCTTATTTCTGGAAAATTTATGTAATATTATTATGATTTCTTCCTTAGATGTTGGTAGAATTTACCAAGGAAGCCATTTGTCATGGACCTCTCTTCATGGAAAGATTTTAAATGATGAATTAAATTGTCTTAATACTTATTAAGAGTTATGTTATTTAATTTATTGAGTAAACTTGGTAGTTTGTCTTTCAAACTTTCAAGGAATTGGTACCAAGGAATTGGTACATTTTAACAAAATGCAGGTCAGGAAGCAACAGTTAGAATTGGACATGGAACAACAGACTGGTTCCAAATAGGAAAAGGAGTTCGTCAAGGCTGTATATTGTCACCCTGTTTATTTAACTTATATGCAGAGTACATCATGAGAAATGCTGGACTGGAAGAAACACAAGCTGGAATCAAGATTGCTGGAAGAAATATCAATAACCTCAGATATGTAGATGACACCACCCTTACGGCAGAAAGTGAAGAGGAACTCAAAAGCCTCTTGATGAAAGTGAAAGTAGAGAGTGAAAAAGTTGGCTTAAAGCTCAACATTCAGAAAACGAAGATCATGGCATCTGGTCCCACCACTTCATGGGAAATAGATGGGGAAACAGTGGAAACAGTGTCAGACTTTATTTTTCTGGGCTCCCAAATCACTACAGATGGTGACTGCAGCCATGAAATGAAAAGACGCTTACTCCTTGGAAGGAAAGTTATGACCAACCTAGATAGCATATTCAAAAGCAGAGACATTACTTTGCCAACAAAGGTCCGTCTAGTCAAGGCTATGGTTTTTCCAGTGGTCATGTATGGATGTGAGAGTTGGACTGTGAAGAAGGCTGAGCGCCGAAGAATTGATGCTTTTGAACTGTGGTGTTGGAGAAGACTCTTGAGAGTCCCTTGGACTGCAAGGAGATCCAACCAGTCCATTCTGAAGGAGATCAGCCCTGGGATTTCTTTGGAAGGAATGATGCTAAAGCTGAAACTCCAGTACTTTGGCCACCTCATGCGAAGAGTTGACTCATTGGAAAAGACTCTGATGCTGGGAGGGATTGGGGGCAGGAGGAGAAGGGGACAACAGAGGATGAGATGGATGGATGGCATCACTGACTCGATGGACGTGAGTCTGAGTGAACGCTGGGGGTTGGTGATGGACAGGGAGGCCTGGTGTGCTGCGATTCATGGGGTTGCAAAGAGCGACACAACTGAGCGACTGATCTGATCTGATCTGATTGCCATAAAGTTGTTTGTAATAGTCTCATGTTATTCTTTGAATATCTGTACAGTTTCTAGTGCTGTCCTCTTTTCATTCTTGATATAGTTAATTTGTGGCTTCTCTCTTTTTCTGGCCGGAAGTTTATTCAGTGTTATTGAAATTTTCAAAGAACTAGATTTCAGTTTCATAAATTTTTGTGTTGTGTTTTGTTTCAGTTTTGTTTCTTCCTTCTAATTCCTTTGTGTTTATTTTGCTTTTTCTACTTAAGGTGGAGGTTTAGATTATTGAGGCAAAACTTATGTTTTTTAATATAAGCAGTTTATGTTTTATGCTATCAGTTTTTCTCTAAGAACTGCGTTAGTGGTATCCCACAAATTTTGGTATGTTCTCTTTTACTTTTCAATTAAAATTTTTTTCTAATTTCCCTTAATTTTTAATCTTTGAGTTATTTAGAAATATATTGTTTAATCTCTAACCTTTGATAATTCTTAATGTATCTTTCAGTTATTGATTCTAACTTAATTCTGTTTTGGTCAGAAAAAACGCATTATTTATTTTTAATTCTTTTAAATATTTTGACGTTTGTTTTCTGGCTCAGAAAGTGGTATTTCTTGGTGAATGCTCTATGTAGCCTTGAAAATTATGCATTTTCTGATTTTGTTGTGTATAATGTTCTATAAATGTTCAGTTAGGTCATGTCAGTTGATAGTGTTTTCAAGTCTTCTATATCTTAGTGATTTCCTGTTTTCTTGTTCTTTTAATTAATAGCAGAAGCATATTAATGTCTATAACTGTAATTATGGATTTGTCTCATCTCCTTAGAGTTTTATCATGAATTGATCCTTTATCATTAATGTTCCTCTTTATCATTGGTAATATTCTGTATTCTGAAGTCTGCTTTGTCAGATATTAATGCAGTCATGCTATCTTTTCTTTCCTTTCCAGCCTTTTACTTTTAACCTATGTCTTTGTACAGAAAGTGTCTTGTGGATAGCATATGATTGGATTATGTTTAAAAAATTTGATCTGATAATCTCTACCTTTTAATTGGGTGTTTAGATAATTTCTATTTAAGGTAGTCATTTGGAAAGTTTGGATTTAAACCTTCCATCCTTCTAGTTATTTTCTATTTGAATCCTTTTTATTTTTTCCTCTTTTTATGCCTTCTGTTGAATTAGTCATTTTTCATAGTTTCATTTTATCTAACTTTCGGCATATCCTATACATACACACAGGCACATTTTAGTGGTTGCTGTAGGTCATGGTTTCTTCACTGTGGCACTGTTGGTCTTTTTGGTTGGGTAATTCTTTGTTGTTGGGTCATGGCGGAGATATCCTGTGTGCATGCAGCATTTTTAACATTCCTGGTCTCTGTCTACTAGATGACAGTAGCACCCACTTCCTGCCCCAAATTGTGACAACCAGAAATGTTTCTAGACTTTGCTGTATGTCTCTGAGGGGTCCAAACTGCTCCTGGTTGAGAACCACTACTCTCAGGTTTAAAAGGTATATCTTTTAAAAAGATATATAAGTTAAAAATCTTAACTTATCATATTCTTTTTTCCACGTTTTTTAATATCACATTTTTTCTTTAAATAATATTATACTACTTCATGTGTCATATAATACCTTATACACAGTATGGTTCAACTTCCTACCTACCAGCTTTATACTTTGTTGTCATAAATTTTATTTCTTTATATGTTATTAACCCTACATTATCATTTTTTACTTTAGTTCATGTGCACCCTTCTAAAATGAGTAAACTATGAAAAAATAGTCTATTTACCTTCTCTTTCCAGTGCTCTTCATTTCCTTTTGGTAGGTCCAGATTTTCACCTGGTAATTTTCACTGCTGCCTAAAGAACTTCCTTTAACATCTCTGGTGTCTGAAGGCAGTGAATTCTCTCATTTTAGTTGTAAAAAATTCTGTCTTCCTTCAATTAAAAAACATTTTTTTTGGTGGTTATAGAACTCTGTGTTCAGCTCTTTTTTTTTTCTTTCAGTACCTAAAAGGTATTATATTCAGTACTGTCTTTGACTTGTATAATTTTCTGAAGAAAATTTTAATCTTTGTTGTTTGTGTGTAGTAGTTATTTTTTTTCTCTGTCTTTGAGATTTTTATTTTTGTTTTTCTACAGTTGACTATGATATACCCATGTATGTTTGTTTGTGTGTGTGTGCTTTGGTATTTATCTTGATTGGGGTTCTCTGGGATTTTTTGCTCTCTGGTTTGTTGTCTTGGATATTTCTGGGAAAATTCTTGGCCATTATCATATTCATGTATTTCTTATATCTCATTATTTTTGCTTTTTTCTCCTGGGGCTCCAATTAAATGGATGTAATACGTCTTGATACAGTACTACACCTCTTGGATGCCCGAGCTGTGTTTTTCCTTTAGTTTTTCTAAGCTGTAGTTTCACTTTATTATTTCTATTGTCTTTAAGTTCACTGATTCTTTCCTCATCTGTGTTCAGGCTGCTCTTAAGGCTGCCAAAGAAATTTTTCTTCTCTAATGTAAAACAATTTTTTTTGTTGTTTCTAGCTTTTCTATTTTACTTTTTTAAAGTTTTCATCTCACTGTTGAAAATTTCCATCTCTTTATATATGCTGGTCCATCTTTTCTACTAGATCATTTAGCATACTTATTTTAGAATCGTTGATAATTTAAATGAATTGATCAGTCCTGATTCTGCTGATTTCTTTATCTCTTAACAAAGAGTTATTTTTTCTTGCTTTTGTGGATGCTTGATAATTTGTGATTTAATGCTCGTCATCATGTATAGAGAGTAGGAGAGATTGAAGTGATTCTCTCCTGTTGGGTTGTTTGTGTCAGAGATTGAGTCAACCTAATCCTGAAATGAGCTGGGTTTGGAATTTGTGGCCATTTATTACCTTCAGTGAGCTTCAAAATTCTCAAGTGACTGGCTGGTGTTGCCTTGTGTTGTGAATGTGGTGTGTGGTACTACAGAATTTTTCTGTAATGCTATATTACCCCCATCGTTCAACAGTCTTTGCACATCTGTTTGTGGAGAGATTTCATGTTACTTTCTTTCTCCCAGTGATAGATTATTGTTGCTTGTTACCCAGAGCTGTGCTTGTGGGATAGGGCAGGGTTCTCTTCTGTTCTGATCCAAACTCAGTCCTGATCAGGCCTTACAGAACTCAGTGGTAGGACTTTATTAGCTTTCCTGCTTTCTCTTCCCTGGATGGTCAAACACTGTCATGCATTTGTGATTGGTCTTGGGCAGGAATATCCTTTTCCTCCCTTGTAGTAGTACATTTCTATTGTTATTAGTGCAGGATCCCTGACCCAAGACTTTTCCTTCCCCCCTCCCCTACAGTGGCAGACGGTTGTTTTTTTGCCTGTATATTCTCATAGCACCATTGTATCTTTGCCTGTGTCTGAGAGCTTAAGAGTGTTTTCTTCTCCGTGTCTGGATAAGGCATTTGCTTCTGTTTGCTAAAGCAGTGGATTTTTGCCTGGATTCTGGTGTGAGAGAGTTTTCTGTCGTTCCCCCATGTTGGGGACAGGTTGGGGAATCAGGCAAGGCTTCAGACCCGTACTTGTCACCTCATACACACTTGCTTCAATGATGAGGGACTTTCTCTGGTTTCCTGTCCTACCTCTGATCTTTCTTGTGAGAATCTGGTTGAGGCATGAAGAAGAAATTGCAACTGAGTGTAAACTCCCCTTGTGTTTGGGGTTTCCAGCCATTCCTAACTGATATAGTAGTTCATATTTGGTCACTTAGAATTTGTTAAAATCTTAACTGATTTTTTTTCCCTGTATACTTGTATGAGGGCCACTTCTTTTTCTGGGAACCTGCCAAAGGTAAAACAGTTTGTACAGTCTCTCCCTGGAGGAAATTTCCCTCTTTGGAATTGAATTACTTGGTTGCCTTCTGACTTCAATTCTTTATTAGATTCAAGAGAAGTTTTGATTTTATGTATCTGGCTTTTTCTCACACTCTTTTGCGGCTTTCTGCATTCTAAGTGGAAGTAGAACTACTTAGAGTTCTTGACAGAGTTTGCTTTTTCAAACTGCTGCTTATTCTGAACCCCCTTGTTTTCTCTTGCCTTTATTTGTCTCTTGAGCACTTGGTCATTTAGGATTGAACCCAAGGGGCTATTTCTTCCATGAATCTTTCTCTGATCTTACTAAGTAGAATGGAACATTTTTTTTGCTTCTACAGCTGTTTTGATTCTTGTAAAACTATATTTCATTTTTGTAGACCCATTGAAACCCTCATTGAGGTTAGGCAGCTTTCAGAATTTGAGGCTTTTCAACCTGAGAACTGTCCTTCTGCTTTCAAAGTTTATGACTGTTATGGTTGATAGATTTTAGATAGGACCATAAAGTAAACTTGAGATAAAAAGATAAAGAAATATACAAGAGAACTTATATTTATTAACGGAATAAAATTTTGTGAAATCACATCACATAGTTTCATGTACTGCTTGGTTTGTTCAGTTGTTGCTCTTGAACTAAATTATTTTCAGAAATATGACTTAAATTTATAGAATCTAATTTCTTAAAACTGTGAGCTTAGTTATGCAAGCTAGTATATGTTCACACAATGAAATATCATGGAAGCATATCCTAACATGGAAAATCTGCAGGATATAATGAGCGAAAAAAGATAATGTGCAAAATTAAATATTTTATGTAAGAAGGCAGGAATAATAAGACTATATTTGCAGTTAAGTGTATTTGCATAAAGAATCACTGGAAGCATATACATATAAGAATGTATAATAAACATTTATTTATACTTTAATAAAAGTGGTGACATATAGTAATCAAGGGCAGCATGAAACCACATGTGGATGATAGAGAAATGAGACTTCTCAAATATGTTTCTTTTTACATCATTTAAATTTTTTGATTTATGTGAATGTGGTATATATTCAGAAAAATTAAAGTTAGTAAACATAACTATGTGAACCTTAAAAGATAACAGGAAGATTTGAAAAATCCATTGGAACTGATAAAAAAATGTTGGCTTGTGAAATAAAAATTGTGTGAGATACTTCTGTTTTTACATAAAGTATATTTTAGAAATGAAAAGGTAAATACAAAGCATGGAGATTGCAGAGATCATGGTTTTATGAATCTGGCTCTAGATAGATAAATACATAAAAAGGCTGGTTTTCTAACATGATTAGGGAGGTTTTGGGTCTAGACCCAATTAGGATGATCCCTCAAAGTACAAAGGAGCACTGTGTACAGACAGCAACTGTAACAGAAATACACCACTCACAGTGGACTGGGAACCATTTCTTACTCATGAAGCTACTAGGCATCTCCTTGGAAACTGGTAAAATGTATCTAACTGTTGTCAAGAATAGAACATGAGAATACCAAAGAATATTCTTATCACAAATTAAATCATAAAAAGAAACAATAATTACATTACAGAAATGGATAATAGCCTGGAAATCAACCTTGTTGTAGACAAATGAAATGTATAAAAAGAAATTTATAAATCAAAAAGAAGTTTACTTAATTACTTAAAGTTGTTAGGAAAACTGGCAATTTGAAATACAGGTCAGTTTAGAATTAAATCTCTTTCCATTCATCATTTGCAATGAAGTATTCAGAAACAGCCCACAGAAAAGTAAAAACCAGAGTATCTATCCGTTATTGTTGAAGGGGAAGAAATTTCTAAGCAAAGAAATAATAAGAGAGATGAAAAAACGCACTGATGGATAAATCTGGCCACCTGAAAATAGAAACTTTTGTATTAAAATCCAGCGATAGACTGAGAAAAATGTTAAAAGTAGATGAAAGAAATGGTGTTTTCACAATATAAATAACCTACACACATGGTTAAGGAAGACATAAAACCCCTTTCCCATTCTGCCCCATGTGGGGCTGGAAGAGTGAGAGTTGCACATTTGCCAACAGAGGCAGTGTGGTTATGGAAGAAGGATCTGATTAATGACATGGATGGCATTCAATGTCTGACTAACTTTGAAGACCTTAATGTTATAGCAGGATTAGTCCACATGGTTGTGTGGTTTTCATTAGCAGGTGGTTAAATTGACCCAGGATTAGGAATTTGAGAGTGGTGAAGTGGAAGAAAGAAACTAACATACTTGGTAAACTGATAGCCTGGGTGGTGACAACCCACATTTTGAGATTGGTGACAACACACAACTGGAGAGATGAGTGTAGGTAGAGTGCGTCTGAGGGCTTGAGTCTGGACCCTCAAGTGGAATGAGAGTGGAATATTCAATGACAAAGACAAGAAGAGGGTAGGACGGCTAGATGGCATGACTCTGAGGGAAGGGTTGGGATTGCTTATGAGTTAGGGTCTGGAAATGTCACTGTGGACAGAGATGATTCCTATGACCTTATTAGTCTTTACTCCCGAGGGTTTGTTTCAAGAGGCGGATTTAGCCTAGTGGCTGAGACTAAGTTCAGTGATAAGGCTGAAGATATAGAGGTCATTTGTTTTACTATGTAAAAGGGGTTTCCAGAGGTCCCTGTGGAGAAGGTTGGAAGGAAGGACCGCAGTTGGGGAAAACATGCAGTGGGTGAGAGAGCAAAGAGAACACTGTGGGCATGAAAACAGGAGCGACAGCAGTCAGTCACAGTAGTTTATGCTTTGAATAGAGCCCAAGAGTGACAGGGATGGGAGCCACAGGTACAAGGAACTAGCAAGATTCCTGAGTTGATCTGTGGTATAAAGATCATTTCTGGAGCTTCATCCACCTTGTCTTTGTGGTCTAAAGGGAGTATTAGTGAAAAGCTTAACCCTGGGTGGTAAAACCTTAAAGCAGTTCAGATCAGTCGCTCAGTCGTGTCTGACTCTTTGCGATCCCATGAATCGCAGCACGCCAGGCCTCCCTGTCCATCACCAACTCCCGGAGTTCACTCAGACTCATGTCCATTGAGTCAGCGATGCCATCCAGCCATCTCATCCTCTGTCGTCCCCTTCTCCTCCTGCCCCCAATCCCTCCCAGCATCAGAGTCTTTTTCCAATGAGTCAACTCTTTGCATCAGGTGGCCAAAGTACTGCAGTTTCAGCTTTAGCATCATTCCTTCCAAAGAAATCCCAGGGCTGATCTCCTTCAGAATGGACTGGTTGGATCTCCTTGCAGTCCAAGGGACTCTCAAGAGTCTTCTCCAACACCACAGTTCAAAAGCATCAATTCTTCGGCGCTCAGCCTTCTTCACAGTCCAACTCTCACATCCATACATGACCACTGGAAAAACCATAGCCTTGACTAGACGTACCTTTGTTGGCAAAGTAATGTCTCTGCTTTTGAATATGCTATCTAGGTTGGTCATAACTTTCCTTCCAAGGAGTAAGCGTCTTTTCATTTCATGGCTGCAGTCACCATCTGTAGTGATTTTGGAGCCCAGGAAAATAAAGTCTGACACTGTTTCCGTTGTTTCCCCATCTATTTCCCATGAAGTGATGGGACTGGATGCCATGATCTTCGTTTTCTGAATGTTGAGCTTTAAGCCAACTTTTTCGCTCTCCACTTTCACTTTCATCAAGAGGCTTTTGAGTTCCTCTTCACTTTCTGCCGTAAGGGTGGTGTCATCTGCATATCTGAGGTTATTGATATTTCTCCCGGCAATCTTGATTCCAGTTTGTGTTTCTTCCAGTCCAGCGTTTCTCATGAGGTACTCTGCATATAAGTTAAATAAACAGGGTGACAATATACAGCCTTGACGAACTCCTTTTCCTATTTGGAACCAGTCTGTTGTTCCATGTCCAGTTCTAACTGTTGCTTCCTGACCTGCATATAGGTTTCTCAAGAGGCAGGTCAGGTGGTCTGGTATTCCCATCTCTTTCAGAATTTCCCACAGTTTATTGTGATCCACACAGTCAAGGGCTTTGGCATAGTCAAAAAAGCAGAAATGGATGTTTTTCTGGAACTCTCTTGCTTTTTCCATGATCCAGCGGATGTTGGCAATTTGATCTCTGGTTCCTCTGCCTTTTCTAAAAGCAGCTTGAACATCAGGAAGTTCATGGTTCACATTATTGCTGAAGCCTGGCTTGGAGAATTTTGAGCATTACTTTACTAGCATGTGAGATGAGTGCAGTTGTGCGGTAGTTTGAGCATTCTTTGGCATTGCCTTTCTTTGGGATTGGAATGAAAACTGACCTTTTCCAGTCCTGTGGCCACTGCTGAGTTTTCCAAATTTGCTGGCATATTGAGTGCAGCACTTTCACAGCATCATCTTTCAGGATTTGGAATTTAAGCAGTTAGGCTTTAAATAATGAGAGCTAGTAGGGCTCACTTTTCTCAAGTATTCTCTGATGTCTGCAGAGTCCCACTGTTTGGCGTTAACTTTGAGGTAGAATGGGAAGATACAGCACTACCATTAATTCAGTAAGGTGGGCCATTTGTTACGTTCCCACTGCCAGTGACCTAGGAATGAATGATAGCCATCATATCAGGCACTTCTTTGTCACAGAGCTATCTTCTGCTGGAAATCCTGTTTCTTCCTACTGTTGCATTTTACCTGAAACTGAGTCCTGAGGCCACCGCTGCTGGGGTGACTTCAGCAACTCTGATGAGTGAGTCAGAAGCTTAGGTCCCTTACCTCCTTAAATTATCCATATGAAGCCTAATTTGCGGCATACCTCCTTTGGGTATCTGAACCTTTTTAAAGCCAGTAGCTAATTACCACTGATAACTTTATCTGTTTATTTAATCTTTATTCTTTATTTTCAGTTTTTCATATCTGTGGTAGGGACAAGAATGGGAATTAGAATTTCTTGAAAAACTAAAGCATTTGTGTGAGAATCTTTGTATGCTTATAGGGAAACAATGATGTGTCACTGTATCTAAAATCTAATGTCTTTTCTACTTTAGATCCATCCATACTAATGGGATGTGACTGGAACCGACTCTGATGATAAAAATCACGGACCACCAGACAAGATCAGGCAGTAAGAATTTTTGCTTCCAAATGAAGACACCGACATTTATAACTTCTACTTACTCTAAGGTATTCAAGGTACAGCTTTACTTTAATTTAACTCCTTGGCAGTCAGTGTATAATGTTGATTTCTATCTATAAAGATTTTATAAGTTTAAAAATTTCTATGTTAGAATGGTTAGCTTTTAGGGATGCATCCACTCCCCTCTCCACATTCCCCCAAATCTGAGATGAGATTCAGATTTTAAAAGGAGGTAATCCTTATAATTAGAAAAGCATGTCAATTATTAGAAATATACTGAGTGCAGGTTACGACTCAGTATAGAAGAACTGGAATAAAATAAATGCCTAAAGTTTAATTATTATTTTATTTATGTCATGACCCTGTGAGATGAACATTTGAATTCAGCATGTGCTTCCATGATACAAGAGACTTATCCCTTGGTTTGATTAAGAAACCTCTCTTTCCTATTCTCCTAAACTTACTGTGAAGAGTTTTCTATTCACCAAGAAGTGTCACTTATACTCCCCATAGACTCCCTTTAGGACCTTTGGGATCTGATGGGTTAGTTTCACTTGGATCAGAAAAGCCAGATATATAATTAAAGAGTCAAATGATACTTCCAAATCAGGGGGTGGCTGTCCACTTTAAAGACTACATAAGACAATTGAAAACAATCAAAGGAAACATAGTATCAACGGAAAACACAGTGCTCTCTATTTTTCTAAAATAGGTATGAAATCCAAAGAGGGTACAGTTAGTTTGGTGTTTATTTAAAAATAAAGTATTTTCTTGTTAATTGTATGTTTCCAAATAGGCAGGAATTTATGGAAAGACAATTATTTTCAGTGAGAGAGTTGGTTGCTTCTTTGTATTTGCTAGGATATAGAGTAGATGAAAAATCTAAGAAAAATGTATCACTTATTACTTGGATTTTAAATTTCATTTTGTTCTGTTTCGAAAGAAGAACTTATAAAGCAGTAAATTCTAAAATACAAGAATCCATAATAGAACACCTAAGATTGCTTCAGTTAAAATAAATGGATTGCTTTCTAAAAGGGGGTGGTGTAATTGAGCAGTTCTTATCAAAGAAAAATTACCTTGAATCAAATAGCAGATGAAAAAGAGGTTGTTTTGATGAGAAGTTTTAAAAGTTCTCTGGCAGCTAGCACATACATTGAACTTTTAGAAAACTTTTTGGTGTCACTTTGAATCAAATGGCAATGATGATTAAATATGTAATTTAACTTATTACTATAACCATTTCCCTTATTGTTTTTTAAGATTTTTTTTTGATGTGGTCATTTTTAAAAATCTTTGTTGAATTTGTTACACTATCGCTTCTGTTTATGTTCTGGTTTTTTGGCCAGGAGGTATGTGGATCTTAGCTCCCTGACCAGGGATTGAACCCATACCCTCTACATTGGAAAGTTAAGTCTTAACCACTGGACTGCCAGGGAAGTGCCTAACTTATTTTTTAAAGATACCTTTCCTTCTTGCTTTCATATAACAGCATTAGTTGAATTGTTAAGCTTTGTAGCGAGTAATTCTAAATGTGTAGAAGGATATAGGTTATTCTGTAATTTCATTATGAATGAAGTTGAAGACCTCTTTCACTCAGAATGTTTACTCTGGGGCTAGGGAGGCTAAACTAAATGTCATCTAAAAACCATTTAAAAGCAATTATGAAATGAGCACTTAAAATCATAGTTTAGTATTCTTTTCTAAGTAATATAGTTAAGTTCTATATTCAGATGTCAACAAAAAGATTAGAGAATTGGAAATTCTGATCAATTGAATTTTGTGACTGATTGGTTGTGGTTGTTGGCTGTTCATGGTTCTACTTGTGAAAGTGCCATATAACCAAATTAATTTGCTTACATCCTGAAATTAGGGATCTCTAATTCATTAGTTTCTTATATTGCCCCACTCATTTTCAGGCTTACACAGCATAATACTCCTATTGATACTTGTCATTTCCCGTTTAAAAAATGAAGTAAAAATTTCACAAATTTGTACTCAGAAGTTTTATCTAATACATTTTGAGAATATTTTCTTAAAGATTTTTCAAAACATTTTTTGAGAGGTTTTTAAGATTTTGAGATTGTGGGAGTTTGTTTTTTTTTTTTTTTTGTATTTTTACTGTACAAAATAAAATCAGTGCATGATTTAAGGCCCTAGAACATTTGTAAGGTTATGTCTTGGATTATGCATGCACGTGTGTGTGTGTGTGTGTGTGGGTGGGTGCTAAGTTGCTTCAGTTGTCTCCAACTCTTTGCAACCCTGTGGGTTGTAGTCCTCCAGGTTCCTGTGTCCATGGGATTCTCCAGGCAAGAATCCTGGAGTGGGTTGCCATTTCCTCCTCCAGGGGATCCTCCCAACCTAGGGATTGAACCCATGTTTGTTATGTCTCCTGCATTGGCAGCCAGGTTTGTTTGTTTTTTTTAACCACTAGTGTCACCTGGGAAGCCCATCTTGGATTATAGTTTACATTAAATTAAAATAATGCTTTTTAAAAATACTTTGTTTGGACTCACAAAAACATTTCAACAGGTATATTGAATAGGTATCCCTTGCCACGATTTTCTCTGTGGTGGGATGGAAAGAGCACAAGCATTGGCTCTTCGACTTCACACCACCCTGAGGAACTGAATTAATATTTCTGTCTTAGTTTTCTTTTTTATAATAATTACTTTTTAGACTTGTGATGAAAATGAAACAAATGTATAAAATTTTATAAAATAATGCTTTTCAGTGTTATATGAATGCATGTTGTTGCTAAAGACAGAGAAGACCATATTGCTGAAGTATCATTCACAGTTATCCTCCTAGCCAAAAACAGGTCAGCTCACACTACTATTGAAAAGCTTGTCAAACCAGTTTCAAACTTAATGACAAATATTATGCTTGGAGAGAAAGTAAAACGAGCTTTTGGCAGAAATCCCTTATCAAAGGCATACCATCTGGAAAAGCAATTACTGTCATGTGCATGCTAGTAGAATGTTTTGTTTTTCAGTTGGATGAAAGCACTGATGTGCTGAGGACATACCAGCACTTCATAGAGATGTGTTTCTGTTTAGTCACTGAGAAATTTACACCAGCAGAAGAGCTTTTTGTTGTTACTGTTATTTTGTTTTGTTGTTTTTGTTGTTGATGGTGGTGGTGATAGTGATTGGTTGAGTTTTTTTAAGCCATTGTTGCCTGTAAAAGTTGCACTGGTTCCTCTGATCAAACCCCAACAACTTAGCTGTAGGAGAGGGTATACTTGGCCTGTGAATAAAAGACATTGCACCAAGGTATAAATTTATATCCTTATTTTCAGAGAGGAAAATTGGCATTTAGTAATGTGATTTCTGGTTGTGATTTAATGTTGGAAAAAAACAGTAAAAATTGTGGATGTAAGCAATTTTTGGCCACTGACACTGTGTTTTTTTAGGATGTTGGTGAAGAAATGGTCAGCAAGTGTAGGATTCTGCTTTTCCAAAGTGATGTATTTGATGTACTGTGTACTGTGACAGGGCTTTACATGTTTATTAGTTTGTTTTTTAGTAAAATAAGATGAATGTTTCTTTACTACTTATAATGCCATTTCTGTGATTTCAAGGAGGCATAAACTTAAATTTACTTTTTGAAATAGTTGGAACTTAAAACTTTCATATTCCCATATCATGAGTTTCAATGTTAAGGATGAAGCATAAGGACTTTATAAAAGTTTGAATTATAATATAGAATAATTTTATAGGAGCTTGACCATTTTCCCATACTTGATGATTTTACTAATTTATCAAAGAAATGAATTTTTATTATACGTGTTTAAAAACCATATCTGAATTTTGAAATAGAACATGGAGACATACTTTGCAGAGCTAAAATGCCAGCAGAAAATATATTAGGACTCTTTTGCTCCAGTCTGTCAAACTGAAGCATTTAACATCTTAATTTTGTGTCAGTTATGCTTTTTGGTGGGGACAGTCAATGGAATCCTGAAAGCAGACCTGAAAAGGAAATATTTCTGTAATTTCTGGGTCCATATTCAATCGTAATATCCAGAATATATAACACAATTGATTTATAATTAAAAATGAAGATTTATTTATTTATCTTACTGCAGTGGGTCTTAGTTGTGGCATGCAGTATCTTTAGCTGCAGCATTCGGGTTCTAGTTCTCTGACCAGTGTTTGATCTTGGGCCGCTGGCATTGGGAGCACAGAGTTTAGCCACTGGACCACCAAGGAAGTCTCAGGAATTAGGCGTTTTTAGTTTAGTAGAAATAAAGAATAAGCAAGGAGCTAGTTGAAAGGGAAAACAAAGTATGGCTAAAGCTGCTTCAGACTGGGGGCATTGAACATCTTGCAGGGAAGTTATCAAGCAGTAATAGGGTGTGACAAAGCAATGAAGGTGCTTAATTGAATGGGCTCTGTCTGACCAAAGATGAGACAGTTTGAGCATTAGTATGTAAAACTGTAACATAATCACATCAAATATGTTTAAACTCATGAGTTCATGGTGATACTTTAAAAAACTCATTTGTTTTCTTTGGAGTATGCTAAGAAACCAACTATACTTGAAGGTAACCAACTAGTTGAAGAGAGAAAGTTTCTTTACTCAGTACTAGTATTCTGTTTACAGTTAAGGGGTGATAAGTAGAACATCACCATTTCTTAATGAATTCCTGGACTTAAGCAAAGATCATCAGTGGCCGCTAACATCACAAGAATAAAAACAGACATTAGGTTTCTCTTAATGAAAGTTCATAATCCTACCTCTGAAGTATCCTTGCCAAAAAAATTAAATTTAAATCTGAATCTGGTCAAGCCTCTAGCTCCAACTACTGATTTACAGGAAGACAGGGAAACAGTGAAATGATACCGTGGAGTGGAGTCAACAGAATCTAGGCTATGGGGAAGTCCTTGGGACATCAGCTTTTTTTTTTTTTAAACAAATTGTGAGGAATAAAAAAAGAGAAAAGAAGGAAGAAAACTGAAATGAATAGTGATGTTTGGATTTTATTTGGGTCCAAATTTTAATAAGTAAATGTAAAATAATCAGGGAAATTTGAACAGTTAATATTTTATATTAAATTATTAATTTTTAGATATGATAGATAATAGCATGTAGTTATATTGAAAAGAGTCATTATCTTTTACAGGTACATATTGAAATGTTGATGGGTGCAAGGATATGTCTGAGATCTGCTTTATTATTATCTGGGGTAGAGAGGAGGCTGTGGGTGGGGACGGATCAAGATTGGCCATGAGTTGATCAATGTTTATACTAGGCACATGTGGTGTTGGAGGGTGGTGGTGGTATAATTCTTGATATTATTCTCTAAGTTTTTTGGAAGATTTCCTGTAAGAAAAAGGTCCATAAATTTACATTTTCTTTTTGTTGGCTTATAAGAATGCTATTGAACTATGTGTATTTAGCAACCTGCCAAATTTTTATTTCTGATAATTTCTTGAGCCGTTTGGGTTTTATATATACAGAATCATATTGTCTACAAAGGACAGTTTTACTGTATAGTGCTTAATGTTTACCAAGCTCTATTTTAAGCACTTGCACATATTAATCCATTAGGTTCTTATACAAGCCCCAGTGAAGTAGACATTAATTTGCCCAAGATTGCCTAGCTGGTATGTAGTACAGCTGGGATTTGAACCCAGGCATTCTAGCCCTAGAGTCTGTACTTTCCTAGTTTTTATGTCTCTCCTTATAAGTTTTATTTTTAATCCTTCCACTCCAATCTTTGTACTGTTTATTTCTTTTGTTTTACTGTGCTGCCTAGAATTTAAACTTTTAAATAGCAGTTTTCATTTGAATTTTGATTTTAGAAGTTGTCTTAATATTTAGTGAATCCAGAGTCAAGTTTATTCCTATATAAATACATGGTAGTCACTAAGAGACTAAGAATTGACTTAGTATGTAGTCAGAAGCCAAAGAATAAAGTGTATCACTGTTTCCAGTTGCCAAGACATGAAAGCAACCTAAATGTCCATCAACAGATGAATGGATAAAGATGTGGTACATATATGCAATGGAATACTACTCAGCCATAAAAAGAATGAAATAATCATATTTGCAGTAACATGGATGTAACTAGAGATTATCATACTGAGTGAAGTAAGTCAGACAAAGACAAATGTCATATGATGCCACTTATATGTGGAATCTAAAAAAATGATATAAATCAACTTATTTAAAAAACAGATGTAGACTCACAGACATAGAAAATAAACTTATGGTTACCAAAGAGGAAAGGCAGTTGTGGGTGAGAAATTAGGAATTTGGGATTAACAGATACACATGACTCTATATAAAACACACATATATATTTTATATTCAGAATACATATAAGATATATATATATGCGTGTGTTTCTGAATCACTTTGCTGTACACCTGAAACTAACACAACATTGTAAATCAATTATATTCAATTTAAAAAAAGGAACAAAATATATAGTAACAGCTTCTAGTCTTTTTTCACAATTACTTTTATCTCTTGATCAGTAAGCAGCCTATTCATGGTTCATTTTACTTTGAATTACTTGTTGATTCTATTGATTTGATTTCCTGAATTTCTCTGACTCTCTGATAAAATTACTTCTTTCTTCCCCCAACCTCCACACCTGTTATACAGTTACTTCTCATTGGACTTCACATAGGTTACATGAGATAAAATTAGGCAAAGCATTTATTAGCACATGTTTAAGAGAAAACTCCTTCATAATTTTGTTTAAAAATTATTATTTCTTTAATTAATTTTTTTTAATGGGGAGAAGTGAATATGGTTTAGTTAGTTTAAGAAGCCCTAGGCCTGGGACATGTGGGAAAAACTGTTGATAATGTGCTGTGGTGGTTTAATGAGTAATCTCTGTGTTCTCTGTAAGACACTTTCTTATAATACTCTGAGAAAGATTACTGAGAGAATTGGATACCAAAATAATAGTTCCCTAGTAGGGAATGAGGTGGTGGAAACAGTTTAGGGGAAAACATACCTTGAGGAAGCTTTGGTTGAATGGGTCCCAAGCAACCTTATTTGAGCTAATTTAGGATGGAGCCTGGTAGGCGACAGTCCATGGGGTCGCACAGAGTTGGACACGACTGAGCAACTTCACTTCACTTCACTTCAGAGTTGATACTGTTGAAGTTCTTTACTTAATGTCTCATGTATTATGAGGTCTTTTCGCTCTGCTTGGTGGGAATAACACTCTCCCTACCCTTGTATGAGTTTCAGGAATTCTTTGACCTATCTGTTTTTCATGGGTCCTTTCCCCAGCCTCCGGTAGTTCCTGTCATAGATGACCTGCCGAAGGCTTGAGGGGAGGCCTCTGCAGATCTCCAGAGTTCTGTGTATGTAGGTCCCTTCTCTTTGGTAGGCTTTAACACAGGTTCTGGCTATCTTGGTCTCCCTGAACATTGCCAGTCTCTTGTCTCCTCAGTTGTCTGAGACTGCCAGGCTCTGCTGACGTTCTCCCTCTCTACCCTGTATCCTGGAAACTGCTTCCAGGGTGTGTGAGGTGAAGCAGCTGTAGGGCTCACCTGATTTTTCCCCCCTTTTCACGGGTATCCCACTCCTGCTTTGACTGTCATCCAATATCTGAAAGCTATTGTTTATTTTATCCCAGTTTTCTGGTTGTATATCCAGAAGGATTAATCAGATCGCTGTTAGAAATACTTGATTTTCTTTTCCTTCTTTTCTCTATGATAAGATGTGGACCTAAGTATAATAAAATAAATCAAGAAACCATTGGCTTGAGCTGAGTGTTTCAGGTATTAGGCTTAACTAACTGTGTGCCTCTTGAGAAATCTGTATGCAGATCAGGAAGCAACAGTTAGAACTGGACATGAAACGACAGACTGGCTCCAAATAGGGAAAGGAGTACGTCAAGGCTGTATATTGTCACCGTGCTTATTTAACTTATATGCAGAGTACATCATGAGAAATGCTGGACTGGATGAAGCACAAGCTGGAATCAAGATTGCGGGGAGAAATATCAGTAACCTCAGATATGCAGATGACACCACCCTTATGGCAGAAAGTAAAGAAGAACTAAAGAGCCTCTTGATAAAAGTGAAAGAGGAGAGTGAAAAAGTTGGCTTAAAGCTCAACATTCAGAATACTAAGATCATGGCATCCGGTCCCATCACTTCATGGGAAATAGATGGATAAACAGTGGAAACAGTAGCAGACTTTATTTTTTGGGCTCCCAGATCACTGCAGATGGTGACTGTAGCCATGAAATTTAAAGATGCTTGCTCCTTGGAAGAAAAGTTATGACCAACCTAGACAGCATAGTAAAAGGCAGAGACATTACTTTGCCAACAGAAGTCCATCTAGTCAAAGCTATAGTTTATCCAGTAGTCATTTATGGATGTGAGAATTGGACTATAAAGAAAGCTGAGCGCCAAAGAATTGATGCTTTTAAACTGTGGTGTTGGAGAAGACTCTTGAGAGTCCCTTGGATTGCAAGGAGATCCAACCAGTCCATCCTAAAGGAAATCAGTCCTCAATATTCATTGGAAGGACTTATGCTGAAGCTGAAACTCCAATACTTTGGCTACGTAATGTGAAGAACTGACTCATTTGAAAAGACCCTGTTTCTGGGAAAGATTGAAGGCAGGAGGAGAAGCGGATGACAGTGGATGAGATGGTTGGATGGCATCACTGACTCAATGGACATGAGTTTGAGTAGACTCTGGGAGTTGGTGATGGACAGGGAGGTGTGGCGTGCTGCAGTCCATGGGGTTACAAAGAGTCGGACACAACTGAGTGACTGAACTGAACTGAACTGAAGCAGAGGGGTTCCTAGTTGCCTGTGGTCCAAACCCTTTGATAATAATAAACAGTCAGTTTCACCTGGTAGGTTCCTTCTCACTTCCATTCTCTGGAACCTATTGCAGTGGTAGGGTGGTTGGTCAAGAATTATGGTATTCTGAATCTTGGTTAGGTACTATTGTTGTTTAGTCCCTAAATTGTGTCTCACTCTTTGTAACCCCATGAACTGTAGCCCACCAGGCTCCTCTGTCCATTGGATTTCCCAGGTAAGAATACTGGAGGGGGTTGCCATTTCCTTCTCCAGGGGATCTTCCTGACCCAGGGATTGAACCCACGTCTTCTTCGTTGGCAGGCAGGTTCTTTACCACTGAGCCACCTGGAAAGCCCTGGTTAGGTACTGCATAGTTTTATTAAGTTTTTAATACTCTTACTTTCAACTGGATTAAGACCTACTTTTACTTACTTTTTCTCAGCTATTTCATTTTGCGATTACCTTTAATTATATCAGCTTATTTTGGTTATGTTATTGGCTAGATGTCTAGATGGTTGTCATTTTTCACTGGATTGTATTTACTTCATCGTGTGTTCTTCTGTCTCACAGTAACGTTTAGGATCTTTGAAGAGTTTGATTTTTAGGCATTATTATCTTTAGTTTTGGTCCTGCTTCTCTGTTCTTGCTTTCCTTTACCCAGAAATGAATGAGCAGATAAGTAACTGAATGTGAGTGAAAGTTGCTCAGTTGTGCCTGACTCTTTGCGACCCCATGGCCTATACAGTCTATGGAATTCTCCAGGCCAGAATACTGAAGTTGGTAGCCTTTTCCTTCTCCAGGTTATCTTCCCAATACAGGTATCAAACCCAGGTCTCCCGCACTGGGGGCAGATTCTCTACCAGCTGAGCCACAAGGGAAGCCCAAGAATACTGGAGTGGGTAGCCCTATCCCTTCTCCAGTGGATTTTCCTGACCCAGGAATCAAACCACAGTCTCTTGCATTGCAGGTGGATTCTTTACCAACTGAGCTATAAGGGAAGCCCAAGTAACAATAGATGTATGTAAATATATACACATATATACCCAGAGTGCATTTTCTCTATTCTGAGATTAATTATTATGATATAGACTCTTGATTTAATATACTTTAAAGAAAGAAGAAACATTAAATTTATTTTGAAAATACTTCTTAGAAATTAACTGACAGAAACATACATTTATCCATACAGTTCCTATACCATCTTCTTTGGAATCATAATACAAGAGTGAGTCTAATCCTTTTTCATTCTGACATGCTGATTTTCCTCACCTGTTATTGCCTTTTTACACATTATGATTGTCAGTGTAGTTTTGAGTCATATGGGAAATGGTTGAAATTTAACTACTTTTCTTTTTTGGCTAAATTCATAGTTTTTATATAGATAAACTGTGAATTAAATAATTTCTTTTTTGATTCAGCTGGAAACTTCTGACAGATATCCAGCACTTGGGTAATGAAAGTGAAGTCGCTCAGTAGTGTCCGACTCTTTTCGACCCCATGGACTGTAGCTTACCAGGCTCCTACCTCCATGGGATTCTCCAGGCAAGAGTACTGGAGTGGGTTGCCAATTCCTTCTCCAGGGGATCTTCCCGACCCAGGGATCAAACCCGGGTCTCCCGCATTCCAGTACTTTATAAAATGTAAAGTGGTCTCACCAATGTCTCCCAGCTCTGATAATTCTATGATCTATTTTGAAGGACTGGGCAATTTCTATTACCTTTAATTGCTCTTGCTTGTCTTGCAACAGGCAATATTTGCATCACAATAGCTTTTTATTTCAGTGCTTTCTGAAAACATTTTCAAGCAACAGTTAAGCTTTGGGATTTAACTTAAAATTCTATAGCTTGTGAGTTTACCCATGCAGATAATTCAGCTGTGGTGATATTTGGATAAACAGATACTTCCTATGGGAAGGTATAGTCTCACAGTTTTACACCTGGGCAAGCAGTTACATACATCACAACTTACTCTTGCTTAACTACTGGTACGTTTTTCTGAACATTAATTCTGATACTTCTGTTTTCAGAAACCTAAAAATATTATTTTAAGAGAAACAAGTATCTTTAGAATTGAGAAAATATGACTTAGCAAATAAGTATACAATAATCCTGAAGTCTGCCAAGTGGTAGAATTATAAGTTTTGGTCTGATCAGGTAGCAGTTAGAAAAATTAGTGTTGAGACTGTCCATATGCAAATATGTGGTTAACTTTTTAAAAACTGAGGAACTAGTGAAGCTATGCAAATAGTAACCCAAAGTGAGAAGACTAAAAAATTAAGTACATCTAAATGGAAAAACCAACACAAAATTAAAAAGGAAAATAACAAAATGGAAGGTATTTACAAATTTGACCTTAAATACTATCTAAAGTAACCATGAATATTTAAAAAATAATTATAACACGAATATTCCGGTAAGTACACTGATAAAATTGTGTCTATTAGGTCAGCGTAGAGTTTACATAGAATAAACAAAAGTTAGGAAAAGAGTTCATCCTCCTGGATAACTGAAACAATAGTGAATAATCTTTTTATACTTATTGAATAACTACAATAAAGTAGTCCATAGGGAATCAAGTACTCGTGCATTGTTTTGGAATTGGTACAGTTGGGCTCCATGGTTTTCTGATGAGAAATTCCCTGTAGATAATGCATCATTTTTCTCTGCCTGCATTCATGATTAGTTCGTGTTTTGTTTCAGAAACTTTTTAAAAATGTGAGTATGTTTGGATTTCTTTGGATTTAACCCATTTGCAGTTTGCCCAGCTCTTCTTCAATTTTGTTAGCTTATGATTTTAACCAAATTTGAAAAATTGTCAGCAGTTATTTCTTCAAATAATTTTTCAGCCCATGCCTTTTCTCCCCTTTTTCTAAGACTTTGATGACATGAATGTTAGATCTTATGTAATTGTTCCAGAGGTCCCCGAGGCTCCATTTATTTTTTTCAGTCTATTCCTTTTCTCTTGTTCAGGTTGGATGATTTCTGTTGATTGATCTTTAAGTTTACTTGCTTTAATATCGATTTTTCTTTGTTATTGCCATCCTGCTATTGAATCCATCCATTGAATTTAATTTTGGCTATTGTATTTTTTAATTCTAAAATTTCCATTTGATTCTCTGTGTTCTCTGTATCTTTGCTGACACTTTCTGTTTTCCCATTTGTTTCTGTGAGCGTTCACAGTTGCATTTTGGTTTGTTTTACTGATAGTTGCTCTAAAATCGTTAAATAATTCAAATATGTTTGTCATGTCAGTACTGGTGTCTGTTAATTGTCTGGTCTCATTTAAGTTGCAGTTTTTCATATATTGCTTTATTTTTTTCACGAGTATAGTTATGATAAAAATGAAGAGAATGAGAATAAAGAGGAAATAGAATCAGTCTAGCTGTGTAAACTGAATTTCTTTCTCTATAAAGTAGAAATAATAATATCTACTCCACAGATTTTTTACAAAGACTACATGAAAACACATATCTAAAATATCCAACACAGTCCCTGGCATGTAACAGTGCTCAGAAAATATTAGTTACCTTTGCTTTTCTTTTTTCTGATTATAATTTTGAAAAATCTAAATCATTACTATCATCTACTTGGCATTTTAAGGGAAGAGGCTCTTTAAAAGAGATCTTAACTCTCCTTCCTTAACTAGTTCTCTAAGTTGTGATTCAGTTCAGTTCAGTTCAGTTGCTCAGTCATGTCCGACTCTTTGTGACCCCATGAATCGCAGCACACCAGGCCTCCCTGTCCATCACCAACTCCCGGAGTTTACTGAGACTCATGTCCATCGAGTTAGTAATACCATCCAGCCATCTCATCCTCTGTCGTCCCCTTCTCCTCCTGCCCCCAATCGCTCGCAGCATCAGAGTCTTTTTCCAATGACTCAACCCTTCGCATGAGGTGGCCAAAGTACTGGAGTTTCAGCTTTAGCATCATTCCTACTAAGGAAATCCCAGGGCTGATCTCCTTCAGAATGGACTGGTTGGATCTCATTGCAGTCCAAGGGACTCTCAAGAGTGTTCTCCAACACCACAGTTCAAAAGCATCAATTCTTGGGCGCTCAGCCTTCTTCACAGTCCAACTCTCACATCCATACATGACCACTGGAAAAACCATTGCCTTGACTAGACGTACCTTTGTTGGCAAAGTAATGTCTCTGCTTTTGAATATGCTATCTAGATTGGTCATAACTTTCCTTCCAAGGAGTAAGAGTCTTTTCATTACTTGGCTGCAGTCACCATCTGCAGTGATTTTGGAGCCCCCCAAAAATAAAGTCTGACACCGTTTCCACTGTTTCCCCACCTATTTCCCATGAAGTGATGGGACCAGATGCCATGATCTTCGTTTTCTTTTTTTTTTTTTACATTTATGTAAAAATTGTTTATTGGCTTATACAAAAGACATGGAAATGAGTCTTTTGTGAAATGATTTGTTATTTGATTAATTCTATCTTTTCATCTTATGTTCAGGACTGGATTAGATTTGCTTAGCTCATATAACTGTCTGTCTCTCCCCATTAATTTTTCATCTTACCATACCCATGAAGTGATGGGACCAGATGCCATGATCTTCGTTTTCTGAATGTTGAGCTTTAAGCCAACTTTTTCACTCTCCTCTTTCACTTTCATCAAGAGGCTTTTGAGTTCCTCTTCACTTTCTGCCATAAGGGTGGTGTCATCTGCATATCTGAGGTTATTGATATTTCTCCCGGCAATCTTGATTCCAGCTTGTGCTTCCTCCAGTCCAGCGTTTCTCATGATGTACTCTGCATAGAAGTTAAATAAGCAAGGTGACAATATACAGCCTTGACGTACTCCTTTTCCTATTTGGAGCCAGTCTGTCGTTCCACGTCCAGTTCTAACTGTTGCTTTCTGACCTGCATATAGGTTTCTCAAGAGGCAGGTCAGGTGGTCTGGTATTCCCATCTCTTTCAGAATTGTCCACAGTTTGTTGTGATCCACACAGTCAAAGGCTTTGGCATAGTCAATAAAGCAGAAATGGATGTTTTTCTGGAACTCTCTTGCTTTTTCCATGATCCAGCGGATGTTGGCAATTTGGTCTCTGGTTCCCTTGCCTTTTCTAAAACCAGCTTGAACATTTGGAAGTTCACGGTTCATGTATTGCTGAAGCCTGGCTTGGAGAATTTTGAGCATTACTTTACTAGCATGTGAGATGAGTGCAATTGTGTGGTAGTTTGAGCATTCTTTGGCATTGCCTTTCTTTGGGATTGGAATGAAAACTGACCTTTTCCAGTCCTGTGGCCACTGCTGAGTTTTCCAAATTTGTTGGCATATTGAGTGCAGCACTTTCACAGCATCATCTTTCAGGATTTGAAATAGCTCCACTGGAATTCCATCACCTCCACTAGCTTTGTTGGTAGTGATGCTTTCTAAGGCCCACTTGACTTCACGTTCCAGGATACCTGGCTCTAGGTGAGTGATCACACCATCGTGATTATCTGGGTCATGAGGATCTTTTTTATACAGTTATTCTGTGTATTCTTGCCTCTTCTGTGTATTCTTATGAAATCCTAACAACTTGTTAAAGCCATAGGTAGTCTCTGACTCTTGCTGAGTTGGTTATTGGATGCCCTATTGGACTGATGCATTTTGACTTTTTTCTCTTTTCTCTTGAAACCTCTTTGACTTTCATGATGGAAAGTTTTTCCTGAGAAAGCAATATTTAAGCTAAATTCTGAAAGTTGAGTTAGGAGTTATTAATACTAAGTGAGAAAGGAATAATATGGTGGCAGACAGAACCAGCTTATCTTAAGTTCTTGAGGTAAGGAAGGAGCATATAGCATATTGGAGGTACCCAAAGAAAGTCAGTACAGAAATAAAGATGATGTGGTATTGGCAAAGGGATAGACACTTAGGTCATTGGAACAGAGTAGACAGTCACAGAAAGTTGAACATGACTGAAGTGACTTATCTGCAGGCAGACAGACAGTCTGGAAATGGGACCCCCAGAAATATGGCCAGTTGATTTTTGATAAAGTTGCAAAAGCAGTTCTAGAGAGAATAACCTTTTTTTTGGTAAATGATGATACATACGTGATTTATATAAACACACATATTCATATGTACACACATTTTTGGAAATGTGTGGATTATTTTCTGTAAGTGGTATATTTATATAGTTTGGCAGTTTGATTTTGTTTTTCAGTCTGCAGCATATTTAGATCTATGTTTTCTTGTTGTTTTATTTTTCTGCCTTGTGTTTTACACTCTGGCTATATTTGTCTTATTTGGGGCCTCAGGGTTTTTACTGCAGATCATTTTGTAAGTTTTTAAAACTACAAACAGTAGAGTCAGGAGTGTCTTGTATGTACTTTCTCATGTACCTGCATGATAGTTGCTTTAAGATAAAAATAAGTGGAATTGTAGAACCATATGGTATATGAACTTCAAATGTTTCCTAAGGAAAATGTCAAACTTATGCCAAAGTAGACAAAATAGAAGAATGAACAACTCACCTTCAACAGTTATCAATCTTGTTTTATCTGGACTCTCATTCACTTTATCTCCTCTCACAGTTTGAAACAAATCCGGATACTATGTCATTTGAGCTGTAAATATTCCATGTGTTCCTGGAAAAATATAAGGTCTTTTTGTTTTTTTAAGAAAAATGGAATTGTAATACCATTCCCTGAATATTCATTGGAAGGACTGATGCTGAAGCTGAAGCACCAGTACTTTGGCCATGTGATGCAAAGAGCCATTTCATTCGAAAAGACCTGATTGGGAAAGATTGAGGGCATGAGGAGAAAGGGGTGACAGAGGATCAGATGGTTGGATGGCATCATCCACTCAATGGACATGAGTTTGGGCAAACTCTGGGAGATAGTAAGGGACAGGGAAGCCTGGCGTGCTGCACTTCATGGGATTGCAAATGTTTGGACACAAGTGAGTGACTGAACAATAAATCACACTTGAAAATTAACAATAATTCTTTAGTATCTTTGAATATTGAGTCAGTATTCAAATTAAAAAATTTTTTAATGTCAGAAGCATTTAATGTCAGAAACATTTCTTGCATTTTTAAAAAAATTATTTACTTGTTTGAATTGTGATCCAGATAAGGTTCACTTTTGAAAACTTTGTTTTCTACTTTAAGACCTTACTCATATTCCACAGATTTTTTTTATTCCTAGGTGATTTTTATTTTTGTCTTTTCTGGGATGGAGTGGTTCTGATATCTTTAAAACAAATCATAGCCTACCTGTTTCCAGTTCTGATTTTCCCGTTCCCTCCTTTATTTTACTTTACGTTTTCACAGCATTTGTCACCTTTTCACAGACTTGATAATTTACCTATTTATTATGTGTGTTGTTACTACCTGTGTTCCTTACTCTCTCTCCAAATCTGGAATGTAATTTTTACAAGGATAGGGATCTATCTTTTTATTTCTAGACATCATACTGAGGACTGATATGAATTCTATGAGTTTTATATTCTCTTTTGAGTTTTGTAAGGAGAATTTTTCGTGTTATATGCAAATAATGACTTTTGGGGAGTCTTTTCCTTTCTAGAATTAATGTATCTTTTCCTTAGTTTATTGCATTGACTGTCTTCCAATACTGTGATGAATGGTTCATGTGATTTCCCTCAGTATTTGTTTTTAACATACATGAGGATTCTTTTGTTACTTTATTCCTAAGTATTGATACAATGTTTACTACTGACTTCTGATATATTTTAACAAAGTGTGGAAGTTCACTTTTTGTTCCTACCTTGCTAAAAGTTTTTATTTGGGGATTTTGAATTTTATCAATGGAAAAGGCACATAAATAATCTATATTTATGAGAGTTATCACCATTTTGTAGATGATACCACCAAGAGTAAGGAGTTGAACATACAGTGGTTGCTAAGAAACAGAAACTGAGGGGAGCTTTTGGTGGTCTTAAAGGGTGGAGAGACTGCTGGACTTCAGGATTACAAGACATCTAGGGCTTGAATGACCAAGATCCTAAAGAGAATATAAGCACAGAAAAGGAGAGCCAAAAGTCTGAACCATGTTTCCACCAGAAGTTTTTGCAGATTGCTAAACTGCATAAGCCAATAGGCAGAAAAGTTGAACCACAGGTGGCTACTGAGAAGTTGAGAAGCTAAGCAGAATTTTCAGCAGTTTCATGGTACTAAAGAGATAGAAGAATCCTGGTAGATATCCTAGGCTTTCAGTTGAGATCTATAAATAACTATATTGTAACAGTAGGCATAAACCGGAGAAGACCAGGTCTTTTAATTTTTTTAATTGAATTATATGTAGTTCATGTATAATACATTATACAGGAGTATAATATAGTGATTCACAATTTTTAAAGGTTATACTCCCTTTATAGTTTATAACATATTGGCTATATTCCCTGTGTTGTACAGTATATCTGTTTTTTAATATATTTATTTATTTGTTTGGGTGTGCTGGGTCTTCGCTACTACTGGATCTGGTTGCCTGACCAGGGATTGAACTCATGTCCCCTTCATTGGGAGCACAGAATCTTAACCATTAGGCCACCAGGAAAGTCCCAATATTTGTATATTTTTTGAACAATTATTTATTTATTTTATTTCATTTTTGGTTGTTCTGGGTCTTTGTTGCTGCACATAGGTTTTCTCTAATTGTAGCGAGCGAGGGCTACCCTTTATTGCAGTGTGCGGACTTCTCATTGCAGTAGCTTCTTTTGTTGCAGAGCTCAGGCTCTGGGTGTGCAGACTTCAGTAGTTGCAACATTCAGGCTCAGTAGTTGTGACTCTTGGGTTCTAGAGCTTGGGCTCAGTAGTGGTGGCACACGGGCATGGTTGCTCTGCATAGTGTGGAATCCTCCTAGACCAGAGATTGAACCTGAACAGGGGACACTTCAACGTGTCTGCTGAAGTGGCAGGTGGATTCTTATCCACTGTACCACTAGGAAAGTCCCAGCTGTAGTAGTTTGTGCCTCTTAAATCTCTGCCCCTCCCCACTTCCCTCTCTCTACTTATAACCACTTATTTGTTCTCTATATATGTATCTACTTTTTTGTTATATTCAGTAGTTTTATTTTTTAAATTCCACATATAAGTGATGTTATACAGTATTTGTCTTCCTATGTCTTGACTTATTTCACTTAGCATAGTGCCCTCCAAGTCCATCCATGTTACAAATGGCAAAATTTCATTCGTTTTTATGGCTAAGTAGTATTCCATAGTGTGTTGAGTGTATGTGTGTATATATATCTATATCACATCTTCTTTATTCATTTGTCTGTTGCTAGACACTGAGGTTGTTTCCATATCTTGGCTATTGTAAATAATGCTGCTGTAACCATTGGGTGCATGTTCATAGGTCTTAATATGATTGAAAATTGTCTTCAGATTAGCTTAATGTCTGATTAAATGGAATTAGGTCCCATTACCAACCAGAAAAGGCAGAAAAAAGGCAGAGGAACCAGAGACCAAATTGCCAACATCTGCTGGATCATTGAAAAAGCAAGAGAGTTCCAGAAAAACATCTATTTCTGCTTTATTGACTATGCCAAAACCTTTGACTGTGTGGATCACAACAAACTGTGAACAATTCTGAAAGAAATGGGAATACCAGACCACCTGACCTGCCTCTTGAGAAACCTATATGCAGGTCAGAAAGCAACAGTTAGAACTGGACGTGGAACGACAGACTGGCTCCAAATAGGAAAAGGAGTACGTCAAGGCTGTATATTTTCACCCTGCTTATTTAACTTCTATGCAGAGTACATCATGAGAAACACTGGACTGGAGGAAGCACAAGCTGGAATCAAGATTGCCGGGAGAAATATCAATAACCTCAGATATGCAGATGACACCACCCTTATGGCAGAAAGTGAAGAGGAACTCAAAAGCCTCTTGATGAAAGTGAAAGAGGAGAGTGAAAAAGTTGGCTTAAAGCTCAACATTCAGAAAACGAAGATCATGGCATCCAGTCCCATCAGTTCATGGGAAATAGATGGGGAAACAGTGGAAACAGTGTCAGACTTTATTTTTTTGGGCTCCCAAATCACTACAGATGGTGACTGCAGCCATGAAATGAAAAGACGCTTACTCCTTGGAAGGAAAGTTATGACCAACCTAGATAGCATATGCAAAAGCAGAGACATTACTTTGCCAACAAAGATCCGTCTAGTCAAGGCTATGATTTTTCCTGTGGTCATGTATGGATGTGAGAGTTGGACTGTGAAGAAAGCTGAGCACCGAAGAATTGATGCTTTTGAACTGTGGTGTTGGAGAAGACTCTTGAGAGTCCCTTGGACTGCAAGGAGATCCAACCAATCCATTCTAAAGGAAATCAGCCCTAGGTGTTCTTTGGAAGGAATGATGCTAAAGCTGAAACTCCAGTACTTTAGCCACCTCATGCGAAGGGTTGACTAATTGGAAAGGACTGTGATGCTTGGAGGGGTTGAGGGCAGGAGGAGAAGGGGACGACAGAGGATGAGATGGCTGGATGGCATCACTGACTCAATGGACTTGAGTCTGAGTGAACTCCAGGAGTTGGTGATGGACAGGGAGGCCTGGCGTGCTGCAATTCATGGGGTCACAAAGAGCCGGATACAACTGAGCGACTGAACTGAACCAACCAGAAACTAAAGAAGATCTATTGAAAAATATATCAGACACAACCTCTACAATTTTTATTATGCAATATCTGACATTCAGTCTCCAGATTCCAGCCATGCCAAGAGTTACGAACAAGAGAAAAACACATATATAACCACAGATAATCAGATGTGGACTTCGGTGCCACTTCCTTCATCCCTCTTTTGTTTCAGACTAGAAATCTGTCATTTGAATTGTTTTTTTTTTTTTTTTCCTGTAGGTAAAGCATTGTTTCTCTCTGGCTATTTTCATTGTATTTTCCTTGTCCTTAGTTTTCAGAAGCTTAACTATAAACTCTCTGGGTATGGATTACTTTGAGCTTATCCTGTTTAGGATTCACTTAGTTTCTATAAACTTGTGTGTTTTTCTAAGCTTGAGAAGTTATAAGCTTTTGTTTCTTAGTGAACTTTTTTAGTCTTACCCTTTCTTCTCTCTTTTTGGGACTCCGAAGACATGGGATATAAGTCTTTTGTTGTAGTTCCACAGGGCCCCAAGGGTATGTTTTATTTTATTTTTCAGTGTTTTCCTGCTATTGTTTGGATTGGGTAGTTTCTTCTGTTCTATCATCCAGTTCAGTGATTCTTCCCTCTGTCCTCTCCATTCTACTGTTGTTCTCATCTGTTGAGTTTTTTATTTCAGTTATTGCATGTTTTCAGTTCTGAAATTTTTTTTGGTGTTTTTTTTCCTTAGTTGAGATTCCATGTTTATTTGTTTCATGCATGTGCATAGTTGCTCTCGGAGACATTTTTGTAATGTCCACTTCAAACATTATGTCAGTAGTGGGGCCATCAGGATTTTAATCCAGAATCTGCTTCTCAGTAACTTTATGAAGCTGGGCAACCTCTTGGGTTTTAATCTCTAATCTAATCTCTGTATTCCTTGCATTTCATCAGTGTAAAATGGGACTAATGACAGTAATTAGTAACTGCTTCACAGAATTATGGTAAGGGTACAGTTAATATGTATAATATGTTTATAGCATTAGCTAGGCACATAGTATTAATATATGTTCAATAAATATTGTGTGTGTGTGTAGTTCCAAAGTCATGTCCAACTCTTTGTGACCCCATGGACTGTAGCCTGCCAAGCTCCTCTCTCCATGGGATTTCCCAGGCAACAATACTGGAGTGGGTTGCCATTTCCTTTTCCAAAGGATCTTCCCGACCTAGGGATCCAACTCAGGTCTCTTGCATTGGCAGGCAGATTCTTTACCACTGTGATGCCAGGACTTCCATCATCTTGGTAACTGGTGTCTGTGGATTGTCTTTTTTCATTCATTTTGACATACTCCTTGTTGTGATAAGAGTTATGAGATTTCTTGTTATGATGAATGATTTTTATTTGATACCTGGACATTTTGGATATTATGTTCTGAGACACTGGATCTTATTTAAGCGTTCTGATTTAGCTGGCTTTTTCTGGCACTGCTCCAGCATGGGAAGTAGGGGAGTGCTCTGCCACATTTCTTCCTAGTGGGAATATAAGTCCAAGTTTCTCACTCTGCCTTTGTTGACTCTCAAGTTTGTGGGAGATTCCTCACTACTGCTGCTCAGAGACGGGAGGTCTGGCCTCCCCTGACTTCCCCAGCTGGGAGGGGCTGGTATGCCTCAGCCCTGTTCCCCACATGCCCTCCACAGGGGCCTTTTTACTGTTGGACAGTGGCAGAAGGCCCGACTCCACTAGGCCTCTTCTGACACCAGCCTGTCCTAAGGAAAGAGAAGTACACCTTCTTACTGCCAGGTGGACACCCAAGCTCTCCCTGTGGTCTTCACTGACACCAGCAGGAAGAAGGTCTCATTGTCACTTGGTAAGGACCAACTCCCAAATGGCCTTCTCTGACACCATGTGGTAGGGAGTGTGGGGTACCTTGTTACAGCTTGGAAAAGGTAGAAGCCTAGGTTCTCCACTTGACCTTTGCTGGTAGAGCTTGGTCACAGTTTTGTTCTGTGAGGTTTGTCTGGGTATAACAGCTTTTTGTCTAGATTGGCTCTTTCCTGATCTTTTGGCTGGGGAGAACAGGATTTTTTAATTTGGTTGATTGTTTTGATTGGGCCTGTTGATGTTTCTAGGTTGCGAGCTTAGTCAGCACCAAGTCTAGAGCACACATGGCATAAAAGAAAATCCATGGAGCTCACCACCATGCTGTTTCCTTTAGATCCGGTGTGTCCTAACTGATCCACCTTCTTCTCTCCACCTTTAAACTCTACTTATGTTTGTTACGTCAATATTTGTTGTCCAGAACTTTTTAGTTTTACTTAGTGGGAAGAACAGGGAAAATATATCTATTCTATCTTCCCCGAAGTGGAAGTCCTTAAGTACTTTAAATTCAATATTAATTGTTTAATTTTCAGTATAATTAAAGTACCTTTTAGTCTGTTTGCCATCTGTTGACTGGGTAGAATTTTATCAGTGTGCCTCACTTTTAGAGCTTTAAAATTTTTTTAATGAAAGTATGACTTATCATCTAGAAATGGAAGTTTTAGAATTAATCTTTTAGTCTTAATTATTTTGGAGGAAAAGCAACAATTTTCTATATCCCATTTTATTAAAAATATATACGTAAAATCTCTGGTTTTTGTTTGCTTAAAGATGAAGTCCCAAGAAGGCTTATGTATTATTTATGTATATCTTAAGAAATAAAGAATACTACTTTGAATATATTAAATTTATTTACTACCACTACCACCCCCACTTCCATTTTCTTAGTAGATTACATTAATTTCATACAGTTGATCCAGATAGCTACAACTGACTGTTTAATTATTTTCCTGATTTCAGGTTCTCTTTACAACTACATCAGAGATTGATTTAATACACTAATAAATCACTAAATACTGCTCTGAGGGGTTTAGAAATAAGTTGGGTAAGTTTAATATCATCTTAAATACTACCTGGATTTTTCTAGTGAATTCCTGATTTGGACCTGTTATGCGCCTGGCATCAAGCTGGACACATTGAGTGGGGAGAGTGTTCTCACTTTGATTTTCCTCTTTGCTTATGGAACTTCTCAGTTTTCTTTTGGATCGGGAACCCCTTGGAAGGTTTGCATAAAGCTGTTGTCACTTTTCACAAACATGCACAGATATCAGAGTGTGTGAGGACCTTCTGACATCCCCCAGAGTTCACAGGCCTTGGGTCAAGTGTCTGCTCTATAGATTTTAAGACACTTTTACATGCTTTATTGCTCTTTCATTAATAAATATCACAACAGCCCTGAGAATTAGTGGCTTGTATTCATATTTAATAATGAAGAAACCGGTGCTCAAAGTGGTGTGTGACTTATCCAGTCATGTAGCTATGAAATGCAAGTCTAGAATTGAAGGCTTTCTAAATTGTGACAGTTTCTCAGGGGGGCATCAGTGTTTTCTAAGGTTCTTGGTACTTACTGTCAAATTGCTTCCTAATAAGGGAGAGTTATCTTTTCCTCACTGTCAGGAAATGAGCATGCCTTTTCACCACATTATCACATTGAGTTTTTCCCCACACCATTGTTTCTTAAACTGATATGTACATGGGATATATATTTATTTTCAGATTCTTTTCCATTATATGTTATTACATGACATTAAATACTGTTCCTATATCAGTCCTATATAGTAGGTTCTTGGTTTTTATTTTATATATAGTAATGTGTATCTGTTAATCCCAGACTCCTAATTTATCCACCTCCCCTACCATGCTATACCCTCTGGTAATCATAAATTTGTTTTCTGTGTCTGCAAATCTCTCTTTTTCAATAATAAGCTCGTTTATTATTCTGTTTTTAAATACGCTCGTATAATTTTTTTTACATTGATATGCTATTTGTCTTTCTCCGACTTCACTTAGTATGATAATCTCTAGGTTCATCCATGTTGCTGCAAATGGCATTATTTTATTCTTTTTATGGCTGAGTAGTATTCCATTGTATCTGTGTGCTGCATCTTCTTTATCCATTCCTCTGTTGATGGACATTTCTGTTGCTTTCATGTCTTGGCTGTTGTAAAAGGTGCTGCAGTGAACATTGGGGTGCATGTATCTTTTTGAATTAGAGGTTTGTCCATAAGTGGAATTGCAGGATCATATGGTAATATGGAACCTTTACCATATGGAACCATTTTGCCTTTTTGCATTTCTTGTTTTGGGGATGGTCTCGATCCCTGCCTCCTGTACAATTCACAAACCTCCATCCATAGTTCTTCAGGCACTCTATCAGATCTAATCCCTTGAATCTATTTATCACTTCCACTGTATAATCCTAAGGGATTTGATTTAGGTCATACCTGGATGGTCTAGTGGTTTTCCCTACTCTCTTCAATTTAAGTCTGAATTTGGCAATAAGTTCATGATCTGAGCCACAGTCAGCTCCCGATCTTGTTTTTGCTAACTGTATAGAGCTTCTCCATCTTTGGCTGCAAAGAATATAATCAATCTGATTTTGGTATTGACCATCTGGTGATGTCCATGTGTAGAGTCTTCTCTTGTGTTGTTGGAAGAAGGTGTTTACTATGACCATTGTGTTCTCTTGGCAACTCTGTTAGCCTTGGCCCTGCTTACTCCAAGGCCAAATTTGCCTGTTACTCCAGGTATCGCTTGACTTCCTACTTTTGCATTCCAGTCCCCTGTAATGAAAAGGGCATCTGTTTTGCGTGTTAGTTCTAGAAGGTCTTGTAGGTTTTCATAGAACTGTTCAACTTCAGCTTCTTCAGCATTATTGGTCAGGGCATAGACTTGGATTACTGTGATATTGAATGGTTTGCCTTGGAAATGAACAGAGATCATTCTGTCATTTTTGAGATTGCATCCAAGTACTGCATTTCAGACTGTTTTGTTGACTCTGAGGGCCACACCATTTCTTCTAAGGGATTCTTACCCACAGTAGTAGATACAATGGTCATCTGAGTTAAATTCACCCATTCCAGTCCATTTTAGTTCACTGATTCCTAGAATGTCAACGTTCACTCTTGCCATCTCCTGTTTGACCACTTCCGTTTTGCCTTGATGCATGAACCTAACATTCCAGGTTCCTGTGCAATATTGCTCTTTACAACATCGGACTGGAAAAGGTCAGTTTTCATTCCAGTCCCAAAGAAAGGCAATCTAAAGAATGTTCAAACTACCACACAATTGCACTCATCTCACATGCTATCAAAGTAATGCTCAAACTTCTCCAAGCCAGCCTTCAACAGTACGTGAACCGTGAACTTCCAGATGTTCAAGCTGGACTTAGAAAAGGCAGAGGAACCAGAGATCAAATTGCCAATATCTGTTGGATCATTGAAAAAGCAAGAGAGTTCCAGAAAAACATCTGCTGCTGCTTTATTGACTATGCCAAAGCCTGTGTGGATCACAACAAACTGTGGAAGAATTCTTAAAGAGATAGGAATACCAGACCACCTGACCTGCTTCCTGAGAAATCTGTATGCAGGTCAAGAAGCAAGAGTTAGAACTGGACATGGAACAACAGACAAGTTCCATATTGGGAAAGTAGTATGTCAAAGTTGTATATTGTCACCCTGCTTATTTAACTTATATGCAGAGTACATCATGAGAAATGCTGGACTGGATGAAGCACAAGCTGGAATCAAGATTGCAAGGAGAAATATCAATAACCTGAGATACGCAGATGACACCACACTTATGACAGAAAGCGAAGAAGAACTAAAGAGCCTCTTGATGAAAGTGATAGAGAAGAGTGAAAAAATTGACTTACAACTCAACATTCAGAAAACTAAGATCATGGCATCCGGTCCCATCACTTCATGGGAAATAGATGGAGAAACGGTGGAAACAGTGACAGACTTCATTTTTGGGGGGGCTCCAAAATCGCTGCAGATGGTGACTGCAGCCGTGAAATTAAAAGATGGTTGCTCCTTGGAAGGAAAGTTATGACCAACCTAGATAGCATATTAAAAAGCAGACACATTACTTTGCCAACAAAGGTCTGTCTAGTTAAGGCTATGGTTTTTCCAGTAGTCATGTATGGATGTGAGAGTTGGACTATAAAGAAAGCTGAGCACTGAAGAATTGATGCTTTTGAACTGTGGTGTTAGAGAAGACTCTTGAGAGTTCCTTGAACAGCAAGGACATCCAACCAGTCCATCCTAAAGGAAATCAGTCCTTTACATTCATTGCAAGGACTGATGCTGAAGCTGAAACTCCCAATACTTTGGCTACCTGGTGCGAAGAACCGACTCATTTGAAAAGACCCTGATGCTGGGAAAGATTGAAGTCAGGAGGAGAAGGGGATAATAGAGGATGAGATGGTTGGATGGCATCACCAACTGAATGGACATGAGTGTGAGTAAACTCTGTGAGTTGGTGATGGATAGGGAGGCCTGGCGTGCTGCAGTCCATGACGTCACAGAGAGTCAGACACAACTGTGTGAACTAAACTGATGGTAATTCTATTTTTAGTTCTTTGGTAGTAGTAGTGAAAGTCACTCAGTCGTGTCCGACTCTTGGGACACCAGGGGCTGTAGCCAACTAGGCTTCTCTGTCCATGGGATTCTCCAGGCAAGAATACTGGAGTGGGTTGCCATTTCCTTCTATAGGGGATCTTCCCGACCCAGGAATCGAACCCAGGTCGCTGCATTGCAGGCAGATTCTTTACCGACTGAGCTATGAGGGAAGCCCTTGTAGTTAGTTCTTTAATGAACCTCTATACTCTTCTCCATAGTTGCTACACCAGTTTACATTTCCAGTAACAGTGTAGGAAGGTTCCCTTGTCTCCACACCCTCTCCAGCATTTGTTATTTGTAGACGTTCTGATGATGGCTATTCTGACTGGTGTGGGGTGATACCTCACTGTAGTTTTAATTTGCGCTTCTCTAATAATTAGCAGTATTGAGCATCTTTTCTTGTGCCTGTTGATCATCTGCATAAATATTTTTTGTTTAATCTTTCAGAATTTTATAATGATGCTATATAGAAATCTAACTTTTTTCTTCTAAATTAGGTAATTCATTTGGGTAGCTTTTATTGAATGTTTCTTTGGTTACTGTTTGAAGTCTGCCTTTATCATATAAAAAACTCCCATATATTATATATGTGTTTGTCTGTATAATGTTCCTTTAATCTCATTCTGTATTGCTATGTGTTTATCATACTCTTTTAATGTTATATTATTGAAAGTAGCTTTTGAGTTTTCTCCTATTAGACTTTCAAAAATGTTTGTCTTGATTTGGGGGGAAACTAGTATCTCTTTATTATCTATACTTATGCACCTTAGTGGAATCTTCTCTGTCTCTGTATTCTTGGGGACTTTCCTTATGTTCTCTGGCTCCCAAGAGTCTTTCCCTGGCTTTCTCACTAGAACGTGGAGTTTTCTTTCTCTCAGTAGTGGTGCCTGTCCCCGTCCCCACTGCCCCCCGCCCGCCACGCTTCAGTGTTGCACAGTTACACCCCACCTAGCCCTCCTCGATAAAAGGAATAACGGGGAAAAAAGGAGAAGTGAGGCTGCCTTCCCCAACCCCAATAGTCTTCATGCCACCCTGGCTCCTTTTTCTAGTTTCTTAGGAGATTGGAGCCAGTTTTCTCTTAGGCTTTTAAGTTTCCCTCCTCCCTTGTACAGCTTTATGACTTGGACTGGCTTCAGAGCGGGTCAGCAGAGAAAAAAAAGAAAAGGAGCTGGGAACTCCCCATCCCAAACATTTACACTTTCCAGCTTGCAGAAGCCCCTTTTATTCCAGTGAGAAAAGGAGTTTCTCTTATAGTTGTTGCTGTGTGCACCTGCTGTGTAATGCTGGGACTCGACCCACCCTCATGTCAAAGTGGTAAACAAGAAAGGATTTTTAAAATAGCGTGGACTCACCGCCAGATTGATTGTTCTTCACATTTTGACTTCCCTCCCCAGTTTGCCTGCCATTGTTTATTTTTCAGAGTTCTCAGGTAACTGCTTTTAGGATTCTCTCCAGAGTTTTTTTTTTTTTTTTTTAACTAATTGTAATCAGCGGGAGAGATATAATGGGCTTTTACTCCATCTTGGCCTTCACTGAAAGTCAAGATATTTCATTTTGAAAATAATTTTTGTTTTTATTTTCTAAAAATTCTTTTTTTTTCCTTGGTTACCACATTTTATGACAGTTTTCTTATTTTATGGATATACTGTACTGAATCCCTCTGAAGATACCAGTTAAAGTTAAGAACATTTTATTTCTTTTCGTTGCCTTACTTTCCTTTTTATGGGTCTTTGTGCCTTTGCTTTTTCACCTTAGTGCCTCTTTTAGTTTTTATTAAGTAGCTGATGATTCTTGGCTTGTTGTTGTTTAGTTGCTCAGCCATGTCCGACTCTTTGCGACACCAAGGACTGCAGCACACCAGGTTTCCTTGTCCGTCACTATCTCCCAGGGTTTGCTCAAACTCATCTCTGTTGAGTTGATGATGCCATCCAACCATCTAATCCTCTGTCACCCCCTTCTCCAGCCGTCAATCTTTCCCAGCATCAGGGTCTTTTCTAGTGAGTCTGCTCTTCACATCAGGTGGCCAAAGTATTGGAGCTTCACCTTCAGCATTAGTCCTTCCAATGAATATTCAGGGTTGATTTCCTTTGTGATTGACTGGTTACGTGTCCCTGCAGTCCAGGGTACTCTCAAGAGTCTTCACCACCACCACAGTTTGAAAGCATCAGTTCTTGGCTATTCTTCTTTTTTTTTTTTTTATTCAATTTTAATTTTAAAAAAATTATACATGTGTTCCCCATCCTGAACCCTCGCTATTCTTCTTTATAGTATTTTTAAATGAAGGTCTAAACCAGTGTTTGTCCAACTTTAGTACATGTAATGGTCACTTGGGGACTAAGTTTAAATGCAGATTCCTAGCCTTATTCTCAAAACATCTGATTCAATGTGTTTTGGTGGAGCATCTAAACAGTTTAGATAATTCTGATGCTGGTAACATCTTGGTAACTGGTATAATTCTGTAAAGCTCAGTTCTTCTCTCCAGAGAATTGTATTCTCCACTGAGTATTATCACTGACCACATAACTCTGCAAGTTGGTTTCCCACTTGCTGTGGTAAATGGGATGTAGAGTTCCTTTTTTCTTTTTTTTGCAGTTGCAAAGACAAACTTCTGCTGTAAGTGAAAGTGAAAGTTGCTCAGTTATGTCCAACTCTTTGCAACCACATGGCCTATACAGTCCATGGAATTCTCCAGGCCAGAATACTGGAGTGGGTAGCCTTTCCCTTCTCCAGTGGATCTTCCTAACCCAGGGATTGACCCAGGTCTCTCACATCGCAGGAGAATTCTTTACCAGCTGAGCCACAAGGGAAGCCAAGAATATTGGAGTGGGTAGCCTATCCCTTCTCCAGGGGATCTTTCTGACCCAGGAATTGAATGAACCAGGGTCTCCTGCAGATTCTTTGTAGGTGGATTCTTTACCAACTGAGCTATGAGGGAAGCCTCTGCTATAAGGAAGGGATTTATCTACAAGGAGAGTTCTGATTAGTTCTGCGTTGTCGTCCCTCGATCACAGTCTATTGCGATTGTCCCTAACCTGCTATTATCTCCAACTCAAAGTTCATACTATAAGTCCTCTGACAAAGACTTTAGACCCACAGTAAATGCTGTGGTCAGCATTTACCATTTATCATCAGAGTTTTTATTGGTTATCTTTGGTGATTTTTCACTTAGTTGTTCTGTGGCTTGACATGAGGTGTTTGGGGAGAAGAAGAAGTGGATACTCAGTCTGCCATCTTGAACTGGAAATCCATTGTTACTTTTAAAGTGATGTTGATTTCTAGTATGCCAAGAAGTGTTTCTTTTGAATTCTTACATAAAACAAACATCATAAAATCTGTAGCAGGATCATAACTTAATTCCTACTAAGTCAGGTATATGAAGAAAATACAGCTTCTTTATTTTTCTAAAAGCCCTGTCTTCCTTTTGATGAACCCTGGGTACTGGGTAACTGGAGGAAGAGTACCAGTGTTATTCCAAGCTGGTAAACTAAGTCATATCTAGTAATTTAAACTGATCTCTTTGGATATTTCAGTCTCTGTTTGGATACTAGTCATTCAGGTATCATCTCTTTGCCCTCGCTTTCCCACAATGGAATCTTAATGGATGCTTGTGTGACCTTGTAGTCATGGAAGGATACCAGAACCATCAAGTCCATGTGCTGTTTTCTCTGTTTCTTACTGGTCTCTCCTTTAAAGTAACTGGTCAGGCTGTTTCCTGGAATTGTGACTACTGTGGTGCTACCAGCACTGTCCTAGAGTATTCTTCAGATGTCTGAAGCTGACGTTTACAACTAATGTTACCACAAGATCTGTTCTCTTGGTTCCCAGGATCTATTGCCATTTGCTCAGGTGTCATGGATAACCTGAGGTCTGGTTTGGGATTCCCATCGGCTCACTAGCCAGGTGGTCTCTTTTCCAGGCCTCTGCTGTGGAGCCGCTTTGCCCCTGTTACAGGGACCTCTTCTGGCAAACTTAAAATCACCATCTTAAGTTACCTTTCTGCACTAGTTTAGAGCACCTAGGAATTTCCCAGAGCCTTTCATGGCACACAGAAGAAAAAGGAGACCCCAGAGCAGGTGTCACACCCTTCCTCTATCGGATTGGGCTTCTGTGCATATGCTCTGGTGTGGCTCACTCCAACTTGTTCTAGGTGTGTATGTGGTGTATGTGCCCGGTCCCTCAGTTGTGTTCGACTCTTTGGCCCCTCCCTTCTGGCCCCCTTGGACTATAGCCTTCAGTCTCATCTGACCGTGGAATTTCCCAGGCAAGAATACTGGAGAGGGTTGCCATTTCCTTCTCCGGGGGATCTTCCTGACCCAGGGCTCAAACTCACATCTCTTGTGTCTCCTGCATGTGCTGACAGGTTGTTTACCACTGGCGCTACCTGGGGAGCCGAGGGTGTGTATGAGGGGAGAATAATGGCTTGGTGGGGGTGGGCAGTGGGGGTACACAGGATGTTTCTGGAAGGTGGTGACTTTCCACTTACTCAACAAGAAGCAGAGCAGAAACCATTCTAACTCCCAGATTTCCTCAATCTTTCACACATTCCTTTCCTTTTGCAGCCTCGACCTGTATTGGGTAAAGGAAGTACTGGTCTAATCACTTGCTTCTCCTGTCTCAGTCTTAATGTCTTTATCCCACAGTCCTTTGGCCAGAATCATGATTTGTTTTTGTTTTTGTTTTTTTGGCTATGCTGAATCTTCGTTTCTGTGAAGGCTTTCTCTAGTTGCCTTGAGTCGGGGGCTACTCTCTAGCTGCAGTACACGGACTTCTCATTGCAGTGGTTCTCTTGTTAGGGAGCACAGGCTCTAGGGCATGCAGGCTTCGGGAGTTGTGACACGTGGGCTCAGTAGTTTCAGCTCTGGGCCTCTAGAGCACAGGCTCAATAGTTACAGCCCATGGGCTTAGTTACTCTGCAGCACGTGGGGTCTTCCTGGGGTCGAACCCGTGTCTCCTCCATTGGCAGGTAGATTCTTCACTGAGCCACCAGGGAAGCCCCAGAATCGGGAATTTGAGGCTTTAATTTGTAGTCTCTCGGTTTTATCCTCCTACCTTAGGTAGTAGGCATTATGTTCTAGCTATCATGAGCAAAAGGGATATCTGCTCTCCAAAGTGAAAGAAACTGCACTCTTGAGTCTTTCAAGCTTGGTCAGAAAACATTAGTGTAAAAAAAATGTCTTTCTTTGGGAAAACCAGACCTTCAAGACTTATCTTGCTGCAAAATCCTTTCTTTAACTCAAAAGGCAAATGTTAAATATTTATCTAAACTTCTCCAAGGAAGTGGTTGCTACTTGTAGAACAGTAGAAAAGTTAGTAGAAGGAAATGCAAATAGGAGAAAATATAACTGTTTTCCTGATCATTAAGGTATATCTACCCTTATTACTCTTCTTTTTCAAAGTTTCCTTGTTTTTCCTTTTACATTTACTCTTTTACCCTTTTATTGTGGTATAGATTCTTATATGATTATATTTCTAAAACATACTTTAGTTTTTATTTGATTTATATTAAGCCTGTAGTTTTTGGATCAGTTTGTATCTTAATAATAGTTTTCCCAAACAGGAAAATAATCTGTTTATATCTTTTCCTATCTTTAAAAAAAATTTATCAGTAAGGTTTTGTAAAATTTTGAAACATGACTTTAAAATACAGAGCTAATATTCTTTTTTACATGATTTTTTTTCTTTCTGTTTTTGTGTGTGTGTAAGAAAGCAAAATCCAGTTTGCAACTCGGTGCTTCTGCTTTGTGGCTCTTTCCTGTGTGTTCCCATGGTACTTGTTTATTTGTTTTTTCTAAAATTCCTCAGATTTGTATTTACTTGGGTGGATCAGGTCAAGGGCAGGGACTCAGGTAGTGCTTATCTTTATTTGCCTTAGTGCCTAACAAATTCCTGCTCCTAAGAGGCTTGGGGGAATTAGCACTTCCTGTACTCCTTCCCGGATTTATTTTTCTCCATAGTACTTACTGTATTCTAACAGACTACATTATTTACTTGTTTTATTTATCATCTCTCTCCTCTCACTAAATTTTAAGTGCCACCATGGCAGGGATTTTTAACTGTTTTGCCTACTACTGTATTTCTAACACCTAGAAGAGTACCTGGAACAGAGGTGACCAGTGATTATTTGTGGAATGATTAACTAATGAATTGTTCATATTTAGATACTTGCCTGAATTATACCGTATGATCCATAAAATATGATAGGTATAAATGCTGATATGGAAAAAATTTATGTATCATAAAACTGTAGAGTTCAAAAGCTAGGAAAACCTTAATATCATCTAATCTGTCTCATTTTGGGAAATGACCCAAAGGTGAAATGACTTGATTTAAGCCCAGGCTCAGTTATTTCTAGAGATGGAACAAGAATTGAGAACTCTTGAGTAAAATTTAATAGTTAATACTGATATTTGGATATGTGGTAGGAAAGATGTGTGATTATGGGTAAGAAAAACGAATCAGAAATTAGGTATATGTAGGCAAATGACCTGATCTCCCAGGCATCAGATTCCTCCTCTGCAACCAAGAATAATTCTACCTTTCTTATAAATCATTCTGAGTCATATATGAGACAAAGCATATTAACTTAAGAATGCACATTGCCTGGCACTTGGTGAAGGCTCAGTGAAGGTGGCTCCCATTATTACTATTTGGAATATTTTTCTTGATATCCCAGTAAATACCATTTAGGTTTTAATTTTTCATTAATAGCACATTAACAGAATTTGCAATTGTGTATTTAATGTCTCTCTTCTCTGTTAGATGTTAAGTTTCATAAAGGCATCTTTATTGTGATGTATCCAGTTGTCTTATACAATGCCTGAAACATGATAGACACTGCATATTTATGAATTAATTAACTTGAGAAGGTTGCTAAGAAGTTTGAAAAGAGAAACATTTGATGAAAACCTTTTGACTAATGAAAGTTAAGAAGAATAAGTTGGGCAGCTTTATATTAAAGCTATAGGTACCTTCTTAGTCTCAAATACTTGTAAGGAACCTTATGCTTTTAATTTGTTTTTCCCAAGTAAACTGCTCTGCTGGAAAGCAAATTCACTGACTTCCTGGCAAGGATATTAGTTGAGTTTATAAGATACTGTTCATTGTAAAGGACTAAATCAGCTTTGGGGGACCACTCTTCATAAGATAAACTGATCCATTGAGGTACTCGATCTGTGGGGCTAAGCGATTAAGCACCTCAATAGCAGTCTTGAGGCCGTTGTCCAGCCATCAGTCTATCTATCTCTTGTTACTTTACCTAGCTTCATTTAATGAAAATCAGGAAAACTGTTTTTCTCCTCAAATTGCTATCCCCTCCTACTTTTTTTGTACTGTTTTGAAGCAGTAACCATGGTTACTAGTAAGCTCCTTGGAGCTTAGAAAACATTAGTCAGTTTCACAGCTGGAGGTAGAGTGATCTAGATAAAAGCAGAAGAAAAAAGCTGACTGTGGTTTTTTTCCTTCTCTTGGAACTGAGTTCTTTCAATGGGGAGCACTTCACATAAAGTGAAATGTTCTTTATTCCCACCAGTATGACCATGTTTTCATTTAAATTAACAGTAGGCTAGCACCTGGCTCCTTTTTAGAGTCAGGAAAGGGAGATAATGCTACCACTCACCTGCCCTCCACCTGAATCTCCTCCCTCTCTACCCTCTTCTCTCTCTTCTCTATTTCTTTACACCTCCCCCGGGCCAGTAGTGAGTGAAGTAATACTGACATTTGAGGCCCAGATGGATAAGGTTATGAAGTTGCAGCTTTGGATTAACGGGGTGGGTAAGGGGAGGAGTGAAGGAGCACTAAAATCTTGGTATAATGGTAAAGTGAAAGTCGCTCGGTTGTGTCCGACTCTTCGCCACCTCATGGACTATACAGTCCATGGGATTCTCCGGGCCAGGATACTGGAGTGGGTAGCCTTTCCCTTCTCCACGGGATCTTCCCAACCCAGAGATCAAACCCAGGTCTCCTGCATTGCAGGCGGATTCTTTACCAGCTGACCCACAAGGAAAGCTCAAGAATATTGAAGTGGGTAGCCTATCCCTTCTCCAGCGGTATAGTGTTCAGTTCAGTTCAGTCCCTCAGTCGTGTCCCACTCTTTGCGACCCCATGAATCGCAGCATGCCAGGCCTCCCTGTCCATCACCAACTCCCGGAGTTCACTCAAACTCATGTCCATCGAGTTGGTGATGCCATCCAGCCGTCTCATTCTCTGTCCTCCCCTTCTCCTCCTGCCCCCAATCCCTCCTAGCATCAGGGTCTTTTCCAATGAGTCAACTCTTCGCATGAGGTGGTCAAAGTATTGGAGTTTCAGCTTCAGCATCAGTCCTTCCAATGAACACCCAGGACTGATCTCCTTTAGAACGGACTGGTTGGATCTCCTTGCAGTCCAAGGGACTCTCAAGAGTCTTCTCCAACACCACAGTTCAAAAGCATCAATTCTTCGGCACTGAGCTTTCTTCACAGTCCAACTCTTATATCCATACATGACCACTGGAAAAACCATAGCCTTGACTAGATGGACCTTTGTTGGCAAAGTAATGTCTCTGCTTTTCAATATATTATCTAGGTTGGTCATAACTTTCCTTCTAAGGAGTAAGCGTCTTTTAATTTCATGGCTACAGTCACCATCTGCAGTGATTTTGGAGCCCCCAAAAAATAAAGTCTGACACTGTTTCCACTGTTTCCCCATCTATTTCCCATGAAGTGATGGGACCGGGTGCCATGATCTTTGTTTTCTGAATGTTGAGCTTTAAGCCAACTTTTTACCAGGAGCATATTTGGCAGGACCAAGGACCACCTCTTGTGAGAGGGCCAGAATAAGTGATTTCTAGAAGTAAATTTTGAGGGATGGTGGTATTCAGAAGAGAAAGGAAATCTATATTTATTAAGCATCTAGTATGCACATCTGGAGCTTCCCAGGTGGTACAGTAGTAAAGAATCCACCTGCCAATGCAGGAGACCCAAGAGACACGGGTTCAGTCCCTGAATTGGGAAGATCCCCTGGAGTAGAAACTGAACTAAGGAAATGGCAACCAATTCCAGTATTCTTACCTGGCAATCTCATGGACAGAGGGGCCTGGCGGGCTATAGTCCATGGGATTGCAGAGTCGAACACAACTGAGTGTGCATGTGCACACATGCACACACGTGTGCGCACACACACACACACACACACACACACACGAAGTACCTGCATAGTACTTTCTACTGTATTATGCTGTCTCTTACTCTAGGCTGTGAAAGGACTCTGAAAAATTTAGAATAGCTGATTTATACCATCTTGTTTCTTGGTGTGATCTAGATCAGGAGTTGGCAGACTACAGTCTGTGAGCCAGATCCTGCCTACAGTCTGTTTTCAGTAAAGTTTTATTAGAACATAGCCACCATGCCCATTCATTTTTGTGTAGTCTATGATTGCTTCTATACGTTGAAGGCAGAATTGAGTACTTGCTATCCTGTACAGAGACTGGATAGCCTGTAAAACCTGATGTATTGCTGTCTGGCCTTTTATAGAAAAATCTGCTAACCCCTGATCTAGATGAGCTGGATCAGTTCTTCTTGGACCAGGTACAGGAAGGGTTATATTGGGAGAAAACACACTCATAGGCTGCACTCCTGTGGACATTAGAATAGCGGCATCTTGAAGGGACGATGCTGGGGATTTGGATAAAACTGGTGGGCTTTCTGGCCATTTTTAGTCATAAGCCCAAACCTAACTTGTGAGAGGAAACTTTAAATGTGATCTTTGTATTTTGTTTTTGACATTTCTTTACCATCTTCTGTTCCTACATACATAGCTGTAGTCTCAAATGAACTTAACTCCAATTCTGTTTCCTACACTTCCATAAACGTAAACTTAACTATTTTAATTGGAAATGAACTTGGAGATCATGTGCTCCGATATCCTTATTTTACAGACTCCAGAAACTGAGTTCCTAAGAAGTTATCTTATACCTGATGTCACAAAAGCAGGTTAGTTGCAAATCCTGGGAATAAAGCTCTGATTTTTTTTACTAATTTCCTGCTGTCTTGCATAAAGGAATTTACATATGAAGTCTACCCTCACCCATTTATTTATCTGCAGCTCCAAGAAATCTTCTTAGAAATCTAAAGAAACAACCAAAGAGGAGAGAAGTGCTAAATCTAGATTCTAATTTAACTCTGCTACTGGTTATCATTTTTAGTAAGTGTACCAATCTTTGATAAACAGAAGACTCTAGAAGATAAATTAGGCTTGTAAGGATGACTGTAAATTAAGTTCCAGATATTTGCTGGGAAATATACAAGTTATTCAAGTAAACACAGTAATTCCTCAGTAATTTGTAAATAAAACATTGTAGAAGCAAGAATCCCTATTGCTATAAGTGGAGTATGTAATTGTGTTTAAATGTTTTTCTTTTGTGAATTGTACAAACTGTAATTTATAATAAAAGTTTTAATTTATGACTTCATAATCTAATGAAAAAATCTTCCTTAAGAAAATTAAATATTGTTTAACTAAAAACACAAAAAGAAATATGCCAGAAATTGTAGCCATTTTACTTTTATATTCCTGATAGGGATATTGCCATAACAACTGGAGCAGAGTCATTACGTATTTTCCTTAAATTCAGTACTGGAAAAACCTCTCCCTTTATTGCATCAGAAAATAATAAAAGAATTTCTTCTTGCTGGTTCCCCAGGGACCCATTTTAGACAGGAGAAATCCTAACAGCAGCATGCACACACACACAAAAATCTACATTGGAACCTCTGCTGTAAGAGCAGATATTAGTATCCTTTTGGCTTATTCTGAAGATGATTTGTAAAACCTTAACACCAATATTAGATGCATGTATTTAATTAATCTTTACAGAATTGTATAATTGTTTCTTTTTCCCCTCTGTGTGCTAAGTCTGGCCCCTCTACTTTCTTTCTTTTTACATTGGAAAAGTTAATTTTTTCTCTTAGCAATGTAAAATAATGAGCAAATTCAAGTTGCAGCTTAATAGACTTAACCTATCTTAATTATAAATTATAATGTGATGAAACCATTAAACTCAAAATACATGACTGCTATTTAATCTTTCAGAAATTTAAGCCATTTTAGCAATTAAATATTTGTATTTCATTTGTATATTTATTGGAGGCCTATCTCCAAATGGATTGTCCAAATAAAAAATCAAAAGGAACACCTATTTGTTTAAATTTGGAATTCCTAAGTAAATATTTTTGTTACAGTTGGTTCATTAGAATTGAGATTGAGATATAATCATAAGGGTGTCAGTTAATCTGGAACGCTTGATTTACCAGCATAGCTTAATTATCTAAGCTAGTCGTTTTCAGTTCTTCAAAACCAGGTTTCTCTTTGATAGTCATAGAAGTAATTGATTCCTCTTTGCTATTACTTGAAATTTAAAGTAAATTTCATTTGTTAAAAAAAACCCAAAAGATTTAGGTACAAAGTGCTTTTTTCCCCCTCCAAACTTGGTAACATGTCCCCAGTTTACTGAATTCTATATAAATTTACAGAACAGAAATTTATAATATGTGTTCCTTGCACCACTTCAGAGGGTCATTAAACTTTCTGATACTAAAAAAAAAAAAAAACTTTCTGATACTATATACAAAGTTTTGTCCTTGTTAAAATTATTTTGAGGTAAAGTGTCTGGCTTTTTATTGAAGTCTCAAAGCTGTCTATCACCCAAAGTCAAAAAGCATTTTTTAATAAGGCTTCTAGAAGCTTCTTGCCTTCCAAAGGAATAGTGAAGGTAAATTTGCTTTGCTTTCTGTAGAATCTTGGCATGACCAACTTCAATTTTTCGTAGGTGAGGAAATGGAAGCTCCTAGAAGTTAAGTGACTTACTCAAGGATATTGTAGTTAAATCCTTGTTTAATTAACATGGGTTCCCCTAGGGCTCTTGTGGCATCCTAATAGATTTCTTAGGACTTTTTTAACCTTCCAGCTTAGGCACAAAGGTTGTTGAACTTTCAACTTGGCAGCAAGATATTTGAATACAAATGTTTTTTGTATTTTATAGGTGCAATAGAGATCTCTCATAATTTGCTCCAGGTGTTTCATGAAACATTAGCATGATACTCTTTATGTAGTTTCTTAGAGGATCTGTATATGGAGGGCCTCTAAAGTCCCAAAGGAAAATCTCTGAGTCTTCATAAAAAAGCAGTGCTCATATGAAAATATAGGAGCAAGGTCATGAGAGACTCCAGACTAAGAAATCTCAGGCCTGTGAACATTTTGTTCATTCATTTAACATTTTGTTCATTCATTCATGTTTATTATGTGCACACTATGGGACTATAGGTTTAACTAGTTGATAAAGAATACTTGTGATAAAATATGAGATCGTGTTCATTTAATAATACCACCAGTTTAATTAATGTTAGAAGATGCTTTCCTTTATAATTACTAACCCAAAGAAAAAAATACTGTACAATGATATTGACAGGCATTTTATATAATGGTCATTAATACACCAATCTGATAGAGTCGTGAAATATTATAAATTCTCAGACTACTGGTAATTAAGGAGATCTCCTTGTTTAAATATAAGACCAATCCAGGGGGAGAAAAAAGATTTTGTTTCGTTTACCATGTTACACTATCTGATAAAGATTTAACTATTATTCTTAAGTTAATTTTTTAATGTTTAAATTTAGTGGTCATATTTTACATTGTGAACATAGATCCTGAATTTTTATGTTTCTTGGTAATATATGGTAGTGTAGTTGTAAGTGTGAAAAAAGTGTGTGGCAAATTAATTGGAAGTATCCTTAAATAAACTTAAATTTCAGTCACTCTTCATGTATACTTAAGGTGCTTTCAAAATAAGGATTTTATGATTTAATAGGCATTTCAAAGATCGAAAGACTAATCCCATTTTACAATGTTTATTTTACATAGTATGCTTGAGATTTATGAACTGTGAGATTTGTGTGTCTTTCCAATTTGAGTTAATCAGTTTGGCCTTTTAAACTGGGAAAAGATTCTTCAACATTCTAAATCTTACTCTTAAGATTCCTTAGCCAGTTCTTACAAAGGAATCACTCCAGAGGAATAGTAACAATGTAGTATTTATATTGTGCTTGTTTTCACATTCTGTTCTTTTAAAATGTTTTTACTTTATTTCTGTATTTTTAAGGTATATAATTGGTTTCCAAGGGTGACTCTTATGATGAATGATATTTTCATTAATAGGCAGTTAAGATTCAATTGATGTAGGAGCTTCAGTTAATGTATGAGTCCCTTCCCTGTGCTCCATGAATAGTATCTTGAGCTCATAACCTTATAATATTTATTATTTTATTTTAATTATTTGTTTCTTCATCTAGACCACACCAACTCCCAAGTCCTTGAGAAGAGGAATCTAGGTCAACTTTGAATCTTCAGAATGTATGATAGCACGCAGCAGACAGTATATGTTTTAAATGAATAAATTGAGGGACTACACACATTACAGAGAGTCATCTGCTTTATTCAGAGTCTCCTGATTTAAATGTTAATGTCATGGAAAAAAACCCAAACAAACAAACCCTTCACAGTGACATCTAGACTGGTGTTTGACTGTATATCTGGACACTGTGGCTTAGCCAAGTTGACACATAAAATTAACCATATAGGTACCACGTAAGTAATTTCAGTGGGGGAAGAAGATTCCTTAGTATTTTGATAAATTAGCTATAAAAATTGAAATTAGTGTAAGAAATATCAAATTAAAATTAAAAGGAAACATGCATGGCTGTGGTTGCTGCTGTTGCTGCTATGTCGCTTCAGTCATGTCTGACTCTGTGCCACCCCATAGACGGCAGCCCATCAGGCTGCCCCGTCCCTGGGATTCTCCAGGCAAGAACACTGGAGGGGGTTGCCATTTCCTTCTCCAATGCATGAAAGTGAAAAGTGAAAGTGAAGTCGCTCAGTCGTGTCCAAGTCTTAGCGACCCCATGAATCGCAGGAGTAGGGTGCCATTGCCTTCTGCGATTGCTGTGGCTAGGAATATATTTGTATAATAGAATTTTTATGTCAGTGCAGCATGAGAAAACAAAGCATATGAACAAGTATAACGTAATACATAATAGAAAATGTTCAAGAAACAATGATCAAAATGGGGTTGAAGGCAAGTATTCTTAAAAAATAGAAATTTTGATCAAATTTTGAAGAAAGTATCAGTCCAGTTCAGTTCGGTCGCTCAGTCGTGTCCAACTCTTTGCGACCCCATGAATCGCAGCACGCCAGGCCACCCTGTCCATCACCAACTCCTGGAGTTCACCCAAACTCTTGTCCATCGAGTCAGTGATGCCATCCAGCCATCTCATCCTCTGTCATCCCCTTCTCCTCCTGCCCCCAATCCTTCCCAGCATCAGAGCCTTTTCCAATGAGTCAGCTCTTCACATGAGGTGACCAAAGTATTGGAGTTTCAGCTTTAGCATCAATGCTTCCAAAGAACACCCAGCACTGATTTCCTTTAGAATGGATTGGTTGGATCTCCTTGCAGTCCAAGGGGCTCTCAAGAGTCTTCTCCAACACCACAGTTCAAAAGCATCAATTCTTCAGTGTTCAGCTTTCTTCACAGTCCAACTTTCACATCCATACATGACCACAGGAAAAACCATAGCCTTGACTAGACGGACCTTTGTTGGCAAAGTAATATCTCTGCTTTTCAATACGCTGTCTAGGTTGGTCATAACTTTCCTTCCAAGGAATAAGTGTCTTTTAATTTCATGGCTGCAGTCACCATCTACAGTGATTTTGGAGCCCCCCAAAATAAAATCTGACACTGTTTCCCCATCTATTTCTCATGAAGTGATGGGACCAGATGCCATGATCTTAGTTTTCTAAATGTTGAGCTTTAAGCCAACATTTTTACTCTCCTCTTTCACTTTCATGAAGACGCTTTTTAGTTCCTCTTCACTTTCTGCCATAGGGTGGTGTCATCTGCATATCTGAGGTTATTGATATTTCTCCCAGCAGTCTTGATTCCAGCTTGTGCTTCTTCCAGACCAGCATTTCTCATGATGTACTCTGCATAGAAGTTAAATAAGCAGAGTGACAATATACAGCCTTGATGTACTCCTTTTCCTATTTGGAGCCTGTCTGTTGTTCCATGTCCAGTTCTAACTGTTGCTTCCTGACCTGCATATAGGTTTCTCAAGAGGCAGGTCAGGTGGTCTGGTATTCCTATCTCTTTCAGAATTTTCCACAGTTTATTGTGATCCACACAGTCAAAGGCTTTGGCATAGTCAATAAAGCAGAAATAGATCTTTTTCTGGAACTCTCGTGCTTTTTCCATGATCCAGCAGATGTTGGCAATTTGATCTCTGGTTCCTCTGCCTTTTCTGAAACCAGCTTGAACATCTGGAAGTTCACAGTTCACATACTTCTGAAGCCTGGCTTGGAGAATTTTGAGCATTACATTACTAGCGTGTGAGATGAGTGCAATTCTGCGGTAGTTTGAGCATTCTTTGGCATTGCCTTTCTTTGGGATTGGAATGAAAACTGACCTTTTCCAGTCCTGTGGCTACTGCTGAGTTTTCCAAATTTGCTGGCATATTGAGTGCAGCACTTTCACAGCATCATCTTTCAGGATTTGAAATATCTCCACTGGAATTCCATCACCTCCACTAGCTTTATTCATAGTGATGCTTCCTAAGGCCCACTTGACTTCACATTCCAGGATGTCTGGCTCTAGATGAGTGATCACACCATCGTGATTATCTTGGTTGTGAAGATCTTTTTTGTATTGTTCTTCTGTGTATTCTTGCCACCTCTTTTTAATATCTTCTGCTTCTGTTAGGTCCATACCATTTCTGTCCTTTATTGAGCCCATCTTTGCATGAAATGTTCCCTTGGTATCTCTAATTTTCTTGAAGAGCTCTCTCGTCTTTCCCATTCTGTTGTTTTCCTCTATTTCTTTGCATTGATCGCTGAGGAAGGCTTTCTTATCTCTCCTTGCTATTCTTTGGAACTCTGCATTCGAATGCTTGTATCTTTCCTTTTCTCCTTTGCTTTTCGCTTCTCTTCTTTTCACAGCTATTTGTAAGGCCTCCCCAGAAAGTATATGGCTATGCATATATGTGGAATTGGGGGATAATCCCAGTAATTAGAATATTAAAGCCTTGTGAGTAACTGAGAGAAGAAAAGACAGGAGAAACTAAAGGGGGGCCTTGAATATACATTTTATAGTTTTTAGCTGGGAATTACAAAAAACTTGTGAGGAATAATTAGGAGGAAAGTAAGTAAATAAAAAACATTTCTTAAGGTACTGTTCTGTGTGTATAATGCACTAAAGTGGTTTATAAGGCCATGTACATTATTTGAGAACCTTGGCAAAGATTTGTAAATAGAGAATCCCCAGATCTCTTAGCGACTGATGAGAGAATTGACAGAACTTTGTGATTTAATGTTGGAGACACATTTAAGAGAGATACACTAATTTTGTCTAAATTGGCAGTCTGGTGCCATGAGAATAATGTTGTTAATTTTGACAGTGATATGAAAATATAGAAAGTGGACAGGTAGACTATGATGAATGATATATAGATAAGTCTCAAGGGGTATTCGGTAGGATAAAAGTTACTATATATTGTACTATAATATTCTAATATTTTTCTCTGAGGCATAAAATATAGTACTTTCTTATTAAGGAATTTTATTCTACTTGGTGAAACCAGCATACTTTTATTATAAACTTTATAGTGTGAAGTTTAATATTTGAAGATAGCAGACATGAAATTACTGGTTAATCATCTCTAACCATCACATGTATAGTTAGTGTGTACTGTAACAAAGACCATTAAAACTGTAGAAGTTCAAAGTGAGAGGGTAGTTAAGACTATTGTCTGGGAAGAATTTATGACAGGTATCAGATTTAAGCTCTTATATATAGGATTTGAAATATTTTACAAAATGGGGATAATAGAGCAAATGGAAAGCCCCACAAGTTGAAGGTTTAGTGATGACTAAAAGGTAACTACATATTTTAAATAAGACTTTGTTAATTTGGATATCTTGTAACTTACACACAGCTTTTATCTGCTTATTATAAATGATTAATCATTTTTATATGACCTGCAACTGTAGCATCATCAGTTGTATAATTTACCTTTTTTTCCCTCTCAATTCCCATTCTCTACTTTAATCTGTCAGTGTCAAAAATTCCTTAAAAATCTGGTCACTTCTTGAGGTAGCATTGAGATTATCTGTTATTTCCTTTTGGTCAATCTTTATTTTGTCATTACACTGTACATTCCTTTGTTTTCATTAGTTTGATTTGCCCCTAGTCCCAAGTGGCATTAATCGAGATATTTCTTGGTTCAGAGCCAAATATTCCTACTGTTGTCATTGTGCTTGAGCCTGTCTTCTCTTGCTTTCTTTCCAGATAGGAGCTTCTTTAAATGATGGTATTTCTTCTTGTGCCTGCTTCTCAAGCCCCATCTAATTTCTCTTCTCCAAACCTCATTGCCTCTTACTGTTATTACTCCCATGGTAAATCTCTTTGGATTGCATTTATAGCAGTTTTTATGATATGCATAGAATTTGAATTACTGAAATAAAACTGTTTTCCATTACCTCAGTTAATATTGGGTATCTCAGTTTTCATCCAGTCAGATGATTTTTCATTATAATTAGTCAGTGTTTTCAAGGTTTCAGTATAAGTTATCATCTTGCAGTACAAAAATGATATCTGATATTGTTAAGGTTTGTCACAAAGTTAGTCAGAGATAGAATATTTAAAATGTGTAGTATACATGGAAAAATTTCCATAATTCTGTAGCATCAGTATTTTAAAAAATAATACTGTTGATTTATAATCAAACAATGAAGCTACACTTTAAATAATGCTGGGAGAAAAGGATTTAATAGCTCCTTAACATCCTAATCCTACTTCTTGCCCTGACAGTTTTATTCATTGGAATTCCTCTGGAGATCATTCTGTGGAAAACAACTCCTCCTTTCTCCCACCTTTACTCAGGAGGGCAGAATACAAGTATTTCTTCCTTTGCTTGTACTTTAATCTTGCTTAGAGCTATTTCGTCTTCATCACTTAATTGTTCATTGTTAATACTTCTGTAGTTTCAAAAAATAACCACTGTGGTCACAATTCAGGAAGAGCATTGAGACTTCCACGTGGCTGTCAGTTAGAATTTACTGAATGGTCATATGATTGGGGAAGTAATTGGATGGTTAACTGCTAAAAGTTTTTAAATAAACTCTAAATTCTTCACTACATTTATGTGATAACCAGTAGTTTCTTGAATAGTTATCTAGGTAATCAAGACAATGTATTTTGATTAATAAATAAGGAAAGAAATAGGGTTAGCTGAATATTTGAAAACATTGAAGTTATTCTCCATAAAATACTGTTCTGTAATCTCCTTAATCCATTTAATAAAAATTTATTGCCTTCCATTAGAAAGTAGACATAAAATATTGTTTAGTATGTTAATACGGACCAAGCAGTAGTATAAATACCAGCCTAAGAAATAGAATTTTACCAATACAGTGGAAACTCCCAGTGTTAATAAACCTTTCTCAGCACATCCTCATTTTGTTACCTTCTAAATGTAAACACTATACTGAATTTTGTGACTGTTATTTTTTAATTTAAAATACATTTTACATATATATCTATACTTAAGTAATATACTCTTCTGGGGCTTCCCAGGTGGCACTAGTGGTAAAGAAGCCATCTGGCAATGCAGGAGACATAAGAGAGGCAGGTTTGATCCTTGGGTTGGAAAGATACTCTGAAGGAGGGCATAGTAATCCACTCCAGTATTCTTGCCTGGAGAATCCTATGGACAGAGGAACCTGGTGGGCTATAGTCCATAGGGTCGCAAAATGTTGGACATGACTGAAGCAACTTAACACACACACACATAACTCTATTGATTCATTCATTTTTGAACAGTATAAAAGCAGTATATTGTATGTGTTCTTCTTAAGATCTACTTTTAAGATTCATTTGCATTGCTCTGTAGCACATTTATTTTCATAACTAGTTATGAGTATGTGATGAATTATTTTATCCTGTTTTTGTTTTTGCTATTATGAACAATACTTCAGTGAGTTTCTTACAGTATCTAGTGGTATATACATGTACAGGCATTTCCACCTAGGAATAGAATTGCTAGGTCATAGAGTATATATATATATATATATATATATATGCACGTTCAATTTTAGCGCTAAATTGTTTTCCAGCTTGGTTTGTTGCACAGGGTGGCTAGATATACACTAAAAATTTCCTCTTCTTCCTGGGCACAGAGTTAGGTTGTATTTTCCACCTCCCTTGCATTAGGAATGTCCATTTAAATGACTTCTAGTCTCTAGAACGGAGAAGGCAATGGCACCCCACTCCAGTACTCTTGCCTGGAAAATCCCATGGACGGAGGAGCCTGGTAGGCTGCAGTCCATGGGGTCGCTAGGAGTCAGACATGACTGAGCGACTTCACTTTCACTTTTCACTTTAATGCATTGGAGAAGGAAATGGCACCCCACTCCAGTGTTCTTGCCTGGAGAATCCCAGGGACGGGGGAGCCTGGTGGGCTGCCATCTACGGGGTCGCACAGAGTTGGACACGACTGAAGTGACTTAGCAGCAGCAGCAGCAGCAGTCTCTAGAATGTGAGTAAAAGTAATGTATGCCACGTTTAGACTTAGTCCTCAAAATTATGCTATGTGTGATAAGCCAGTTTCTTGTTTCCCATTTTCTGGCCAAGTTTTCTTTCATACTAATTCTTTCACCTCCTGTTATATATACTATGCTAGAAAGACTAAGTATTCCCTGTACAAGTGGAATGCAGGTTGTGATTAGTGAATGTCCTTGACTTGTTTCTGTTTTTAAAGTGTATGCTTCATATATTTCACAGTTATCTACAGTATTTTCTGTGTTCTCTAGATATCCTTTATAAACTAAAGTGTTTCTTAAAAATCTTAATGATTTTTCTAAAAATTTTATCAGAAGTGTTGAAGTTAATCAGGTGTTTTACCAGTAACTTTTGGAGTCATCACTTGGCTCTTCTCCTTTGATCTTTTCATTTTGTGAATAATATTTATGAATTATTTGTGAATAATATTTATAATAATATTTATTATGTCTTTGGAATATTCCTATTCCATACTTCTATTCCTAAACTCAGATTGATAAATCTTCCATTCATTTGTTAATAAAAGTTTGCTTTCACTATCTACATTTTTTTGGGATTCTTAGTTTGAATATATTCATAGTAAGGGTATAATGGATGTAACTAAGGGTCTGGTAAAGATGTAACGATTATTTCTGAGTTCAAAGTATCCTTCTATCCAAGGAATACCTAATAGATACATTTAAGTAATTAGGTCAAAAAATTTAATAAGTATGTATGTGCTAGCAACTTAGCAGCTGTTTGAAAAAATAATACACATGAATTCAAAGAAGTAATATTTTAATTTTATTCTTAAATGACTGCAGTTGCTTACTAATAGGATGTGTGCATCTGAGAGTACTGCATAACTTCTCACATCTTGGGCTTAGCTTGGGCACTGCGACCCTCATTTCCTGTTTCATGTTGATTTCCACATGGTGCTTGCTTTTTATCACAGCACCTACCATAAACTCAGATTCACAACAAAAAGAGGTCATCAGAAGGAATGCAGTGTGATTTACTGTTGCAATTGTGAAACAATATGTGATAGCTGATAGATGTGTAGATATGTGTTGCTGTTATCCTCAAAGGGATTGAGATTGTTTTGTCAGGTTCAAAATAATTCTTGAAACTGGACATTATGGTCTCTCTGCTCTCAACTTCTGGTTTTCCTCTTATCTTTATTCATTTTCTTTCTTTCTTTCTTTTTGTTACTTGATCTTCTGGCTATAACTGCCCCCTTCTTTAAATATGGGAATGTTTCCAGAGTAATCCATTCTCCTCTCGACATACTTTTTCTTGGTCCTCTCATCTATTCCATTATTATCAATATGTCATTGATTCTGAAGACCTTTATATCCCTCTACTTTGGAAGTCAGCTAGACAGATCTACTTGGATGTCATATTCATAATTAATGTGTACATAACTGAAAATTCATTAGCTTCTCTCTCAGACATCTGTTATCTCCTGTAAACTCAGTCTTGGCTAAATGTCTTTAATATACACCTAGACTCCTATTACAGGACACTTGGTGTTTGTAGGACTTATTTAGAGAATATAATCCTTAATGAAAGTAAAGTTTTAGCCAGAAAGATGCCTCATCATAGCATTGTTTTTAATAGCAAAAAATTGGAACTAAAGTCCCACACTCTGCTTAAAAACTCTCTCACACACACACAAGAATATTTTACAGACAATGTAGAAGAATATTTTAATAACATGAGAAGTTGTGTGTATAAAAATTTAGTGGACTTCCCTGTTGGTCCTGTGGTTAAGAATCTGCCTGCCCACACAGGGTGCATGGGTTCGATTCCTGCTCAGGGAAGATTCCACATGCCATGGGGCAACTAAGCCTATGTGCCTCAACTGCTGGAGTCTGTAAGTCCTTGCTATGCAGCAAGAGATGCCATCACAATGTGAAATCTGAGCACCACAACTGGAGAGTAGCCCCGGCTGCTGCAACTAGAGAAAGCCTGCATGCAGCAAGCAAGATCGAGCACAGCTGAAAAGAAATAAAATTAATAATAAAATTATGTTAAAAATTTAATGAATAGAGATGCTCTTAATATGTGCACTGATCATTAAAACTGTAAAGAATTATATGTGTATTCTATATTTGTAGAATAGATATACAAATGTTTGCATTAATTCTAGAAAAACATGAATTATTTTCATAATTCATACATGCTGACAATTGGGGCTCTCTTTTTCACCTCTTCCTCTTGTTGGTTTAGTCCAATGTCTCATTCAACCCCACTGTTGCTGCACTGGTTCAGCTGCTCAATGTATCAGAACTAGTCTATTAAAACAGCCCCCTTCACTCTGTTGCTCAGCTGCCAGAACTGTCTTCCTGAACATCTTGATTGGTTGGGTTCTTCCTTTGCTTAACCTTTCCAGTTTAGGTAACTAAATGTTACATCTCCAAACCCATCAGGAGTAGAGTGAGTTTTGAATCTTTTCCCATGTTATTGTCTGAAGGCCTTCAGCCTACTGGAATTTGACCAACTCCAAGATGGCATATAAGATTTTCTTTTAACCCTAACCAAGTCACTTCTGACCAGAGAGCAGATAGTCATGCCAGATTGGGGTTAGAGGAGGGAAGAAAGAAAGGGAAAGAGTGGGAGGGAAAATAAAAATTAAACTCAAGTGTTTGCAAATCTTTGCTCTCTGCTCATCCCTTACGTTCTGCCTCTGCAACCTGTCACACATTGTCCTTGCTTGGTGGACTTTTGTTTGTTTGTTTGTTTTCTATTGGAGGGACAATTTATTGGTTTTCTTGAGTATTTAGTCAGTAAGAACAAATAGCCAAATAAAGAAAATCCATCCATTTTAGTGCCAATTATTATATCAGCAAATCCTATTAGGAGTATTTATTGAAGCATGTCATGCTAATAGTCCCAGAGTGTAATTATACTTGCAGATTTTTCTTGCTTTCAGGGAGTCTCTAACATGTTCCAGATGGTTAAATAGGAAAGAGTAGACATTTTGTACTGTCTTTTCAATTATGATTAGGAATTTGATGTTACTTACTACTTGCATTACATTATTGCTTTTGTTAGATCTAAACATGAGAGGAATTTAAACAAAATGTGTTTTTTTTTAAAACTCTTCTACTATGGTCAACAGTTAACAGGACCTTTCATAGATTCTTTTCCCTCTGTTAAATTGTTTAATTACTTTAAGCATCATTAAAGTGAGATAATTACATTATAATGTAATCCTTAATTTATTCTTGGAAAGCATTCACTTGGGTTTGTTTTAGACTTAAAATTACATGGCATGGTGAACTTTCTTGAAAGAATTTACATGAGACCGAAATAGTTATTTTCCAAACTTTCAAAGGTTCTTTGACCCTTTTCATAAACTAATATGACCCTGGATTCGGAATTCGTGTGATGTATACTTTAAATTTTGCCAATAATGATAGTGATGACTTTCATTCGTCTATTCATACTCTCTTGTCTGCCTTTAATGGACTATCCAGCTTCTCCCATTTGAAAGGCAGTTTACCAAAGATTAGGCATATAGCCTTTCATTTTGGAATAGAAATATTAATGAATCATAGGGATCCAGACTCAAAATCCTTCACTTCATTATGGCCTTACATTAACCAGTTTGCTAATTGGTTAGTTGACCTGAAGAAATATGTTGTTTTTCAATAAGAAATAGAATACTCTATCATTCAGTTTAACTGCCTATGTGTTTTCATAATATAATTGTTGTGTGGTGGGGGGACAAATTGTTCTTCCTTAGACTACCATTCTCTGTCCTTGGAGCTCTTTTCAAGAGTTCTTGCAAAGTAGAAAACAAGTAAGAAACATAAAAAATGTAATACCAACATTATTTTTTTGGTGATGAATAAAACCAAGCCATTCCTAAAGATTTTATTGGAGTGAAAGGGGTAGTTTACACTCTGTCATCCAGCAAGACTTCCCCTCTGCTACTGCTGCTGCTAAGTCGCTTCAGTCGTGTCCGACTCTGTGCGACCCCATAGACGGCAGCCCACCAGGGTCCCCCATCCCTGGATTCTCCAGGCAAGATCACTGGAGTGGGTTGCCATTTCCTTCTCCAATGCATGAAAGTGAAAAGTGAAAGTGAAGTCGCTTAGTCGTGTCCTACTCTTAGTGACCCCATGGACTGCAGCCTACCAGGCTCTTCCATCCATGGGATTTTCCAGGCAAGAGTACTGGAGTGGGGTGCCATTGCCTTCTCCGAACTTCCCCTCAGTTGCTTTTAAATATCTTTGTTCCTTCTCAGACTTTCTTGTTTCTTATTAAGCTACTACATCTTCATCTCTTCTTGATCTTCTCTCCCCCAAACTCTTCCATTTTAGTAGAGTTGCTCTTTAGGAAAGAACTAAACTGTTGTAGTCTAGGTGTTACATTTCATTTTTAGCTCTTTGAATATGGATTCTTTCCAAAACCTGGTGTTTTCTCTTGCAGTATGACAAAAGCAGAGAGGTAAATTATGTTGCAGAATGATGCCACAGAAATAGGCATTCTCCAATTAGTAGAGACTAATCTAACAGTTTTACTACTTTCATCTTTCTTTCCTCCCTGTGTTCTCAACACCAAACCTTTGCCTAATCCCTTATGTTAATAATCTAGTTTGTCCCCCTCATGCCATTCATACTCCTCTTGAATTTGTTTAGGAAGATTTGTAATGTCCTTTGAGCACTTTAATGATCCTCATTCTCTTTGAGCTTTCAACTTCACTGCCATTCTTGAATTAGAACAGATTCATTAATTCCACAAATTAAACTTCTTAAATGTTGTATACCTACTCTGTGCTGGTTTAAAAATGTGCACCTGGTGTTTTACAGTGTAGTGAGGAAGGTAAGTGGTATACATAATCACACAAACAAATATGTAAGAAATATATTTTTTTAATTCTATGAAGAAAAAGTTGCAACTGTCATGGAGGGCTGATTTTGATTACTGGGGTAAGAGAAATTGAATTGGAGTTAAAGCTTGAACAATGAATAAGGAATTGAGCAGGTGAAGAAAACAGGAGGGATTATTCACAGCAGAGATTGTATTGTAGTGAAGGCCATGGAATGGGGCAAAAAGACTGGGGAATGGAGAGGAATTGAAGGACAGATTAGTGTGGCTCTAGTGTAGTGTGCTGTGTGTTGTGAGTTTTGGGTTTTGTCATATGTGAGATAAAACTTCATGGAAAGAGTCTAAGCAGGAATAGGGTGTTGGATTTGTATCTCTGTTGATTGATGATTTATTTTTGAAATAGACCAGATGGGGCTTGGTGAGTAACATACACAGGGTATGAGAGTGAAAAAGATTTCAGGGGTGATAACTGAGATTCTGGTAGCAATTGCTTTGAAAATAACTTATCTCCAAAACAGATGTATTTATAAGAATTATTAGTATTAAAATCCATTGTTTTAGGCTTTTCAGTATTTATCTCTTTAATGTGAGTATAAAAGTAGATGTAAGAGTCATTAATATTTTAGATTTAGTAGTTGATATGCAGAGTGTTTAAACACACAATTTTGGTTTTAAGGTGTTTTTGCCCTTTTTTAAGGGGAGCAAGTAATCAAAATTAACATACATTAAGGTATGATCCCTGGGGAAAAGGAAATGGCAAGCCACTCCAGTATTATTGCCTAGAGAATCTCATGGACAGAAGAGCCTGGTTGGCCACAGTCCATGGGATCACAGAAAGAGTTGGACACAACTTAATGACTAAACAACAGCAACATTAAATGTTTAGTCTCCAAACAACTGTTGAGTAGGTACAAATATTATCCTCGTTTTTGTAGTTGAGGAAACTGATGCATGGAGAGGTTAAGGTCAGAAAGTTGGTAATGGTGGAATTGGGCTCCAGAGCCCGTACTTGATAATACTTTATTACTACTGTTTGTTTCTAAGGCAAACCATTCAATATCACGGTAATTCAAGTCTGTGCCCCAACCAGTAATGCTGAAGAAGCTGAAGTTGAACAATTCTATGAAGACCTACAAGACCTTCTGGAACTAACACCCCCAAAAGATGTCCTTTTCATTATAGGGGACTGAGATGCAAAAGTAGGAAGACAAGAAATACCTGGAGTAACAGGCAAATTTGGCCTTGGAGTACAGAATGAAGCAGGGCAAAGGCTAATAGACTTTTGCCAAGAGAACGCACTGGTCATAGCAAACACCCTTTTCCAACAACACAAGAGAAGACTCTACACATGGACATCACCAGATGATCAACACCAAAATCAGATTGATTATATTCTTTGCAGCCAAAAATGGAGAAGCTCTATACAGTCAGCAAAAACAAGAGCTGACTGTGGTTCAGATCATGAACTCCTTATTGCCAAATTCAGACTTAAATTGACGAAAGTAGGGAAAACCACTAGACCATCCAGGTATGACCTAAATCAAATCTATTACGATTATACAGTGGAAGTGAGCAATAGATTTAAGGGACTAGTTCTGATAGAGTGCCTGGTGAACTATGGATGGAGGTTCGTGACATTGTACAGGAGACGGATCAAGACCATCCCCAATTAAAAGAAATGCAAAAAAGCAAAATGGCTGTCTGAGGAGGCCTTACAAATAGCTGTGAAAAGAAGAGAAGCAAAAAGGAAAGATATACCCATTTGAGTGCAGAGTTCCAAAGAATAGAAAGGAGAGATAAGAGCGTTCCTCAGTGATCAATGCAAAGGAATAGAGGAAAACAATTGAATGGAAAAGAGTAGAGATCTCTTCCAGAAAATTAGAGATACCAAGGGAACATTTCATGCAAAGATGGGCTCAATAAAGGACAGAAGTAGTATGGACCTAACAGAAGCAGAAGATATTAAGAAGAGGTGGCAGGAATACACAGAAGAACTGTACAAAAAAGATCTTCATGGCCCAGATAATCACAGTAGTGTGATCACGCACCTAGAGCCAGACATCCTGGAATGTGAAGTCGAGTGGGCCTTAGGAAGCATCACTACAAACAAAGCTAGTGGAGATGATGGAATTCCAGTTGAGCTATTTCAAATCCTGAAAGATGATGCTGTGAAAGTGCTGCACTCAATATGCCAGCAAATTTGGAAAACTCAGCAGTGGCCACAGGACTGGAAAAGTCAGTTTTCATTCCAGTCCCTAAGAAAAGCAATGCCAAAGAATGCTCAAACTACCACACAATTGCACTCATCTCACACGCTAGTAAAGTAATGCTCAAAATTCTCCAAGCCAGGCTTCAGCAGTACATGAACCGAGAACTTCCAGATGTTCAAGCTGGTTTCAGTAAAGGCAGAGGAACCAGAGATCAAATTGCCAACATCCGCTGGATCATGGAAAAAGCACGAGAGTTCCAGAAAAACATCTATTTCTGCTTTATTGACTATGCCAAAGCCTTTGACTGTGTGGATCACAATAAACTGTGGAAGATTCTGGAAAAGGTGGGAATACCAGACCACCTGACCTGCCTCTTGAGAAACCTGTATGCAGGTCAGGAAGGTGTGGTTAGGAATGGACATGGAACAACAGACTGGCTCCAAATAGGAAAAGGAGTACGTCAAGGCTGTATATTGTCACCCTGCTTATTTAACTTCTATGCAGAGTACATCATTAGAAACTCTGGGCTGGAAGAAGCACAAGCTGGAATCAAGATTGCCAGGAGAAATATCAATAACCTCAGATATGCAGATGACACCACCCTTTTGGCAGAAAGTGAAGAACTAAAGAGCCTCTTCATGAATGTGAAAGAGGAGCATGAAAAGGTTGGCTTAAAGCTCAACATTCAGAAAACTAAGATCATGGCATCTGTTCCCATCACTTCATGGCAAATCGATGGGGGAACAGTGGAAACAGTGTCAGACTTTATATTTTTGGGCTCCAAAATCACTGCAGATGGTAACTGCAGCCATGAAATTAAAAGACGCTTACTCCTTGGAAGGAAAGTTATGACTCACCTAGACAGCATATTAAAGAGCAGAGACATTACTTTGCCAACAAAGGTCCATCTAGTCAAAGCTTTAGTGTTTCTAGTAGTCATGTATGGATTGTGAGAGTTGTACTATAAAGAAAGCTGAGTGCCGAAGAATTGATGCTTTTGAACTGTGGTGTTGGAGAAGACTCTTGAGAGTCCCTTGGACTGCAAGAAGATCCAACCAGTCCATCCTCTAGGAAATCAGTCCTGAGTGTTCATTGGAAGGACTGATGTTGAAGCTGAAACTCCAATAGTTTGGCCACCTGATGCAAAGAACTGCTCATTGGAAGAGACCCTGATGCTAGGAAAGATTGAAGGCGGAAGGAGAAGGGGACGACAGAGGATGAGATGTTTAGATGGCATCACTGACTCAGTGGACATGAGTTCGGGTAAAGTCCAAGAGTTAGTGATGGACAGGGAGGCCTGGCGTGCTGCAGTCCATGGGGTTGCAAAGAGTCAGACAGACTGAGCGACTGAACTGAACTGAACCACCTGGATTTTCAGAAGGGACTGTGGTTGCCTGTAGGCAGATGTGAACAGCTGGATCTGGTCAGTTTATTTAACTAATGTGAGGTTTCAGTGTATCAATATACTAGGCTTTGCTAATCCATGCTGTTATTGATGTGCACCTGGATTGTTCCTATTTTTTGCTCTCATAAACATTGCTAACATGAATATTTTTCTTCACGTCTCTTGTTGCACATGGTTATGAAAAATTTCCCTACAGTCATTGTCTGTAGTGCTGCTTCACTGTAGAATACTTGCCATTTACCAAGATTTGTTTCCCAGCTCTGTCCCTTTGGAACTCTTGTTCTTATCAAAAAACGACATTTTACCTATCTTTCCAACGTAATGCAATTTTATCTTCTAACAATACCTATGCATTTACCCAGATTTTTAAGACACCCCAAAAATTGTGTGAAGAAATAAGTACTTTTCTGGAGAGAAGTGGCAAGATTTTCATAAACACATTTTGTAATCATAAGAACAATGAAGTCAGTCTTCTAAAAATTGAAGATTAACAAGAAAAAATAAGCAAATATTGTCATTTTATTAAGAAGAACAGTTCTGTTTTTAAAGTCTTGATTTTCTTTTAGGCCTTCTCTTAACAGTGTTAATAAGAAAAGACAACTATATACTGTAGAGAAGTCAAATAAGTAAACTTTATAGACATTCAAAAACTGTTATGGATGGCTTGATTTCAAATTTCATTTAGATCGTTTTTGTCTTTGGTTTGGATAGTATGACTTTTGTGTCATCACTAATAGGAAAGTTGGTGGCATCAATTTTTTCTTCATTCTTTCACAAAAATCTTTCGATCCATCCCAAGGAAAAAAACTTATTTTTTCCACAGTTTTTTAGGTGCCCTTTTACTGCTTAAAGTTTATTTTAGGTAGAATTAATAAGAACACAGATGTAACTTTGGAATCTTAACTTCATGTAACCAAAATAATTTATAATTGCCACTAATGTTAATGGTTTATTTATAACAACCTATTATTGGATGACAGCATAGCTGAACTAAGCTATTAATCCCAGCACACTGGGAGTTTTGGCTAACGTTATCCCTTTCTCTCCTCATCAAAAAGTATATCATAAAGAAGAAAAAAATAACTTTATGATAAAGACAACCTTCAATCTGCACTAATTTTATTAAAGTACCTTATATACATTGTAATTTTAATATATATAGTATACAGTTTAAGCATGTATATTTTAAAGTATAAAACATCAGTGTATATTGTTTATGGATGGATAGAAAAAATTTGACCAGAAGATATATATTAAATTTATGCCAGTGGTTATCTCTATCAAAAGGAAGGGGAGTAGGCTTTGTATGAGTGTGGGGACTTCTGATTTATTGATAATACTTCATTAAAATGCATCAAAAATGTTTACTGTCATTACTTCTGGGTGGTAGATCCATAGATATTCCTTTGTTCTATTTCTCTCTATATTTAAAAATTCTGGCCCTGTACCTCTGCCTGACTCCAGAGTAACAAAGGAAGAAGAGTGTTTTATAGATTTCCTTTTTTACTCTTTCTATATATTAAGTGCATTATAGGTGTTTTTCTATCACCTTGTTTCCTCATGTGATTCTTAAATCAGATTGAATTTAACAGATTAAACTGAATAATTTATTAAACGAAATTAAAGGAATTGAGGTGCTGCACTAGCCAGCACTTGGGGCAGAATTGGAAGCAGATAATGAAGACAGAAAGGCCTTACCCGTAAGGAGAGAATTGGAACAAGTAATGGGAAGCCTCCAGGCATGAGGGTCTATAAGGAGTTTGTACCGTCCATATCAGATCTCCTGCTTTGGGCTCCTGGGGGTGAGAGAAGACTTAAAATACTGAACTCTGGATAGCACAGATAATACATAATAAATACTAGAGAGAGATGTTTTAAAAACAGTAAGCTTATTAATTTCATAATAACAAACATCAGATCATCAGCAGTACTCTTTTTCTCCCTATTTATTCATATGCCTCCTGTGTTTTTTGGTTCTCAGTGTATTAGCTTTCTCTTGGTTTTCATATTTTTTGCTTCTCATTGTCTACATATCTTTTTGGAGTATAGATTTATCTTGTGCTTTTCTGTCTTCATGCAGTCTCTGAGTGAGTATGCTCAGCCTCCCTTCTCAGCACTGTTTCTGTATTCCCTCACATGTTTGGCCATGAGTCATCAGGACCCTCAGTCATTAGCAGGATCCATCTGGCTTCAGTTACTGCCTGGTTTTAAAAAAGTACCTGTAAAAACTCGCAGGTTTTATGGAAGACAGTGGCATTATTTCACAAAGATTTTATCTGCAGTGTTAACTACACAAATGATTTTTGAGGAGTGCTCTTCCTTGAAAGGCAGAAAACGACAGAACCTGGGTTTGTGGTTGACTAGATGAAAAAATGCCGTCTTTGCTGTATTCAATTACTACTTTCCATTTCTTACGCAGATTTACCTAGGGAAATTCAAAGATGAAAGAACACAAAGTAGTAATCGTGAGGAATCTCATCATCCAAGAAATATTTTATAGCACTGTTGATTATAGATGCAAATAAGCTAGATATATACAGTGAGAAAAACCCAACTAAGTACAATGTAAATTGGACTAACCTAACTATAAATTCCTGTCTTTAATAGTTTAAATAAACTATGTCAATGTGAAAAGCCAGTCCAAGTTTCTTTGCATTTTCAAATTGTGCGTTTAAATCAAGGAAAGAAGAAAAAAAATCTTGAAAATATGAAAAACACTTAGTTTAATTTAGAGGGACTATAAGAGATAAGCACTTTTGGATCCAGTCATAGAATCATCCAATTTTCTAACATTAGATAGACATTCCACTTTAATCTGGAATTCATCATTGGGGAAATCATGATTAAGAGAAAATATAGTCGTTATTTAAAGAGCAAAAGCCTCAAGCATTTAAAACCTCCATTATAAATATATAATAAAACAAAAATAGATTTATATTCTTTGATCATAAAATGCACTAGATATGCAAAAAGTAAACAACTAATTTTATTTTTGAGTATATGAATTAATTTGGAGGAGAATTTACATCTTAATGCTATTGAGTCTTAGTGAACCCCTGAAAAAAGATTTACTTAGTCTTACCTCAAGTATTAATAATTTTTTTTTATCTTTTCAAAACGTCAGCTTTTGGTTTTAAATTTTTTCAGTTGTCCAGTCTTCATATTTGGTATTGCTTTGACTTTAAGTTCACCAACTTATTTTTGTGCCATCACAAATCTGTTAAGCTTGTCCAGTGAATTGAAAAATTTCAATGTTGAACTAGTTCTTCAATTTCCATTTACTTCTGTTTTATAGTTTCCATTTGCTCCCAGTATTTCCCATCTGTTAACTTATTATAACATCTTGAACATATTCATAATAACTGCTTTAACATCCTTATCAGCTAATTTCAACTGATTATCTTATGATAGATTTCTATAGACCCCCACTTTTGTTACCCTGATTTTGAATTGCAATTTCTAGCTTCTTTGCATGTTTAGTAATTTTTTTATTCTATACTGGATGTTGTGGATACTATTGTGGATTGTTATTTTTTTCTGAAGAGTATTGATTTTTGTTCTAGTAGACAACTAAATTACTGGCTAGTAAATACACACTTACTGAACAATCCAGTTGTATTTAAAATTCTGGATGTTTATCCCAGAAGAATGAAAACCTATATTCACACAGAAACCTGTACACAAATATTTATAGCAGCTTTATTCATAATTGCCCCAATTTGGAAACAACCCAAATGTACCTCAACAGTGAATGGTGGAAAAGAAACTGGTACCTTCAAACCATGGAGCAATAAAAAGCAACAAACAATTTTTATATGCAACAAGTTGGATGGATATCAAAGGCATTATACTGAGTGAAAAAGGCATTACAAAATATTTCGATACTTGATTCAAGTATGGAATTGATTTAATTTCTATAATATTCTCAAAGTGACAAAATTATAGAAATGGGGGCAGATAAGTGGTTACTAAGGAGCTAAGAAAAAGGGAGTGAGGAGTGTGTGATTATAAACAGCAAAAGGGAATCTCAGTTGTGGTATGGTTGTATGGAGCTACTTGGAATCTCCCTGTGCATGAGCAATTCGGAGGATCAACCAAGGATTTAAGGAACATTTGTATACAGATTTAAGGTACCCCACCCCTTGCTCTGCTGCCCTTCTTACCATGATTTTCTCCTCTTGTTGTCTAGCATTCTGTCAGCTCTGAACTACATTCTCCAATGCTTCAAGCCAAAGAGACAGTGGTTTTCTCCCTTAGGCCTAGCCTCCCTGTAGTACTTAGGGGTATACTGGTACGAGTTCTCTGTGAGTATAGATCTTATTCAGTACGATTCCTTTCTTTCAGTTATCAAATTCCCCACATTTCTGCCTTCTTTTGGTCACTTTTCCATGTCTTTGAGTAAATTTTATTTTGTCCAGATTTTTTTGTCCATTGTTATCTGTGGGCAAGTTAGTCCAATACAAGATCATTCATCCTTACTAGAAACAGAAGTCAATGAAATTTATTTTTAGGTATTATGAATCTAAAAAGTTTGTACACTTTTTCAATAAAAGATTTGAAAGTAAAATACCATAGTATCTTTAATATATAATGGGAAGTGTTACAGAAATGAAAGAATTAAATGCAAACTGAAAACATTAAAAATCAGAATTTATAGGTAGAAAGAAAGATAAACATACAAATGCAGCCAGAAACCTTTTTTTAAAAGACATATAAATGGGTGTCTCAGACCATTAAGGGCAGAATGCAAGTATGTATTACTTAAGCAGCAGTCTTAAATAGAAATATATATTTAGTTACCAGAAGGACTTTAGTTGTGAAATCAGATATTCATCCATTGTCTTTTGGAAGTATTTTTCCATTTGGCCTGAAAAGTTGTGTCTTTTTTTTTTAACTTAACATTTCTGACCTTTATTATTTCTTAGAAAATAAAATAATAATCTAACCTCCCTTCTGCTTTTATTTTTTTGCCTCTCCTTTGTTGTAGTTGTTTGCATAACTGGCCTTAAATGAGGTAAGAGTGAAGAGACTTACTAGAGCCATCTCTGGAAAAGAGTGTTCCCCCATTCCACTGGAAACTACCCTACGGAGCACCATATTTGACCATATCTGTTTTGAGGACTCATTATGAACAAAGAAGTCTCCCAGGTAGGAACTGTAACTCTGTTTTTAAAGAACTTTGTGGAAAGAGACAGACATTGCCATTTTTGTCACTTAATTTTTGTCTATATGACCATAACTTAATTTTTTAAAAGCTATTGCCTTTTTGCTAGTTTACTATAAACTGTTCTACTGTGCACATGCAAGTAAATATCAAATACCTATTTTGTTGTTTAAAGATAGCTGTAGTCAGGAGACTGATTTTAATCTTTATTTTTTTTAATGCCAGTGTATTTTTCACAAGTTAGAACAATGTGAAACTGATTTTTGGAAGACATGTATAGTGTATCTACAGTTACCCCATGTCCTTTTAAGATAACTGGAATCATCTGGTTTTACAGATCTACAAGGAAACGTTGAGGATATTTGAGGGTATTTTTGCCAAATTGTTTTAATAAGATAGCTACTATAAAACGTGTTTCATGTGCTGACTGTTTTTCCTAAATGGAGTATTTTCACAAGGCAAATGCATTTGTATTTATTTCTTATGTTAAAAAATTAAATTTTAAATTAAGTATGAGGAATTTAAAATACTGGGTTTAAAACTTATTTTGTTTTCATCTTCTTATCTACTTGCTAATAGAAAACCAAAAAATACTTTTTTACCCTTTCCCCAAACTTATTCTTTTCCATCTAGGAAAAAAATGCAAAGGTTGGAAACATTGTTTCTTGATCTGTGGAATAAACTTTTAGTGGTAAACATAATTTTGTTAAATACATTGTTTCAAACTTTATATATTTTTAGAAGTTAAGTTGCCAAGTCCTTGATAATGTCTTTATTATTAGTGTAATAAATTTAAAGAATGTGCACAGTATTTTCTTTTATAAAAAGCAATTTTAAAAGTCTGATAGTTAATAGAATAAATGGAACAAGATAAAATGAGTCTGATTCAAAGACTCTGTTTCTTTGAATCTGTTTCTTTGCTTTTGCTGTTTATTCCTGGCCATAAAGATTAAGATATGGGCACGTTGTTTATGGCAGAGGCTTAAGAAGCCAGGACTCTTTTCTGGGCCAGGGATAACCACCATCTGAGTTTTGGTTCCTGCTTTGTGGGTTCAGAGAGAATTTTTGTTTCCAGATGTTTAAGGACATCCCTGTTCAGTCATTACCTTTAAAATTTTTTTTTTTTTTTTTTAACAAAAAACTAAACATACAAGGAAATAAAAAAGTATGACCCATACACAGGAAAAAATAGCCATTAGTAAAGGAAGCCCAGACATTGTATTTATTAAACAAAGAAGTAAAAGTAGATAAGTCGGATTTCATCAAAACTGAAAACTTTAGGTCGTTGAAAGTTAACCATAGTTTGGCAGAAACCAATGCAATATTGTAAAGCAGTTATCCTTCAATTAAGAATAAATTTAATTTTTTAAAAAGTTACTATAAAGAAAGTGAAAAGATAATTCACGGAAGAAAATATTTGCAAATCATACATCAGATTAGGATCTAGACATGAATATAAAGAACTCTTATGACTTAAAAAAACACAATCAAATTTAAAAATAGGCAAAGGACTTGAATAAAAATTTCCTCAAAGATATGCAGATGGCCAGTAAGCATATGAGAAGATGGTTAGCCATTAACAGTTGTTGTTTGGTTGCTAAGTCACGTCTGACTCTTTTTAACCCCGTGGACTGTAACCCACCAGGCTCCTCTATTAATGGAGTTTTCCAGGCAAGAATATTGGAGTGGGTTGCTATTTCCTTCTCCAGGGGATCTTCCTGATCGAGAGATCAAACCCATGTCTCTTAAATTGGCAGGTAGATTTCTTTGCCACTTAGCCACCAGGGAAGCCCCCACTAGTAATTAGGGAAATATAAAACAAAACTATATTGAAATACCATTTCACACACACTAGGTTGGCTACAATTAAAATAAACAGAAAATAACAATTTTTGGTGAGGATGTGGAAAAATTGGACACGTGGGCATTGCTGGCGAGAATTTCATGTGGTATAGCCACTGTGGAAGACAGTTTGACAGTTCCTCAAAAAGTTAGAGAGTTATCAATAAAATATGACCTAGTAGTTTCATATCCGAGAGAACTGAAACCGTGTTCACACAAAAATTTGCACATAAATGTTCATAGTAGCATTGTTGTTTAATAGCCCCAATAATGGAAAACCTAAGAGGCCATCATTTGATGAGTAGGTACACAAAATGTGCTATATCCAAACATGTGAAATTACTCAGCCATTAAAAGGGCAATAGAAATCCTGAAATCCCCATCTGTTTTTTATCACATGAGAAAGAATTTAATTGTTATTGAAATGAAAAGACAAAAGTGAAAACTTTTTTAAAGAGAATCTTAGGTATTTGAGGACTCCAGTTTGAGAAACATTCTTTATGGCAGTTACCCAATGCAGGAACTCTCTATTTATCATGATTTTTCCTGTGTGATATTATCAGCTGAAGGAAAGTGAAAGCGTTAGTTGCTCAGTCATGTAGCTCAGTCATGTCTGACTTTTCGACCCCATGAACTGTAGCCCCCCAGACTCCTCTGTCCATGGAATTCTCCAGGCAAGAATACTGGAGGGGGCAGCCATTCCTTTCTCCATAGGGGATCTTCCCAACCCCAAAATCCAACCCTGCATTGAAGGTCTCCTGCATTGCAGGCAGATTCTTTACCATCTGGGAGAAGTTTAACTCCATGTCCCTTCATGTCTGTGCTCTGTGCTAATTGCTTGCTAGCATTTTAAAGTACATTGTTAGCGTTGCTTATTAATTGTTATTTTTCAGATTATGCAATCCTCAGCTTCATCTGGGAGATGAGTGACAAATTTCATATGTAGAAATCTATAATTCAACTGAAATATGAAGCACTGACCTATTTCTTCAGCCTCACCTATTTGGTTTAGTCTGGTCCGTTTGAACAGAGGTAGATGTGGTTTCTGGTTTCTAAAACTACTCTCTAGAGAGTGCCTGAGATTGTGTATAACTTAGCAACTCTTTTTAAATCAACAGGGTACTTTTAGTTAGAAACCATACCTCTTTTTTTAAAAGGTGATATGTAAATTGGCTTCCTGAAACCAGCATTTCTTTTCTTAATGAACCTTGTTTAAGTTCCCTTTTGCCAGATATAAAGCCATTCCACAAATAGAACAGCTATAAAAGTTTTCACTCATCAGAGGTTTTGCATTCCACTATCTGTTTATTGTGTTTTGTAAATAGAAAGTAGTTAATACCAGAATCATATCATCAGCAAATTGTTGGTGACTTTCTCATAGCTTCTTACTATTGGCTCTTATTTTGGTAGGCCAGATATTGAATTGCTGTTGAATTGTTGTCTGATGTTTCCTCAGCCCCAGAATTTCAGATAAATTTAGCAGATGTCAATCTGCAGCCAGTAGTAGCATGGTATGGGGAATCTGTTTTAAATCTAGATTTATTTGTTGCTCAGAATTGTCCAAACTATGAGATTGTATTGCTTATATTTACAGTTGTGTAAATACCTGTCTTTGTGTCTCTATTGTACTGTGAAATATTGTAGAAGGTTTCTTCAAAATAGATCTTATTAACCATTTCAGAATTAGAAAAGATGTTCTCAAATTTCTAGACCAAAAAGACAGTTTCTTTTTTTTCCCCACTGAAAACAGGGGAAAGAAGATTTCAAGAAAGCTCTATTTCTCAATTATAGAAAAGAATTCCAAAGCATTAGGAAAGATTTCAGAAAATATTAATTGTAAAAAAATCTTAAACATTCTTTAAAAAATTTAAATATCATATTAGTAAAATAACTCACTTTTAATTTATCACCTGTTTTGGCTTCTGTAACTTTTAGACATTATGTTACATATTAGATATACAATAAAAAGATCTAGTAATTTTTTTTTTTGAGTTCACAGTCTAGAAGAGGTAACAAGCAAGAGAATTATAATTTTACAGCATATAAGTGTAAGAAATACATGCCCAGGAGTATTTTGAGAGCCTGTAGAATTCAGATAGGTTGATTCTTAGATAGGGTAGAACCTAATGTCTTAATTAAGTAACAGAGAAGATGAGCAGCTAAGTAAAACTGAGCTTTAAGTAAGAGTTAGCAAACTCTTGGATTTTAGCAGACTCTAAATTCTTTCATTTTTCTTTCTTGTTCATCATTGTCTTCTCTCTTGTATTTCTACTTTTGTTGAAAAGTTTAAGTTGATAATTCTTCATTATTATTAATTATCACGATTTCTTTTTTTGTTTTAATTTTGAAATATACTTTATTTCTATGTAAAAATAAGATTCAGTGACTTCTTTACTTCTGTGATATCTGGTTAACCTCATTTATGTTTCTGTGACTTTTCACAGGAAAAGATGTTAGCCATCTTATACATTAAAATAATATGTCACATAACTGATTATTCTTGTTTTGTGTTTGAGAATGGTCTTTCAACATCTTTTTTTGTTGTGGTTGTGGTTTCAAGTCTGGTATATTTATCTCTGCATTGAGGTTGTCTATCTTCAATTGTAATTATTTTCCTTGTCCTATAGATCCTTCCTCTCCCCCACCACGGGAGGTTTAATAAATGTTTTCCTCTGATGACATTAATCCATAATGCAGCTTATCTCATTTATTTAACGTTAATAGAAACCCGGAACTTAAAAGTCCATTATGTTTATACATGTTGAATTTGAGGTGACAGTGGAATATCCAAATGGAAATGTCCATTTAGCAGCTAGAAACTTATTTAGATAGCAAATCCCTGAGATCAGGAAGATTATGCTTGCCCTTTGTGCAGGAAGTCTTAGAATGAAAATCAGACCTTGTTACTCCTCTGTTCTTAACCCTCCAGTGATTGGCTAATTCACTCAGAGTAAAGCTAAAGTCTTTAAAATGGTTTCAGCCAAGACCTTACATGATGCAGCCTTGTCTCCTGCTTCTCACTTCCCAGTTTTACCCATACCCATCTCTTTCATATTTTTCAAAAAGTGTAGTTACATTCCATCCGTCAGGCTGTACAGCCCTTCCCCTGCCCGGAGCACTCTTCCTCCAGATGTCATTCTCTCTTCCTCACCTCCTTGAAGTCTTTGCTCACATCTCACCTTCTTAGGGCTTCTCTGGTGGCTCAGACAGTAAAAAATCTGCAGTGCAGGAGACCCAGGTTTCATCCCTGGTTTGGGAAGATCCTCTGGAGAAGAAAATTGAAACTTAACTCCAGTATTCTTGCCTGGAGAATTCCAGGGACAAAGGAGCCTGGTGGACTGCAGTCCATGGGGTTGCAGAGTTGTACACAACTGAGCACACACACTTCAATAGTTTCTCAGTAAGGCGCTTCCTAACTACTATACTTTAAATTGCTGCCCTTCTCCTTCCATAAACCTAAGCCTCTATTTTTACCTTATTTTCCTCCATTTTACCACCTTTTCATATACTCTGTAATTAACTTTTTCACTTTCTCTCTCTCCTTCACAATAGAATGAAACTTTATGAAGACAGTGAATTTTTATAGGTTTCATGCACAATTGTATTCCTACCACCTGGAACAGAAGCTGGCAAATAGTAGGAGTTCAGTGGGTCTTCCCAGGTCGCGCTAATGTTAAAGAACCCTCCTGTCAATGCAGGAGACTCAGGTTCAATCCCTGGGTCAGGAAGATTCCCTGAAGGAGGGCATGGCAACCCACTACAGTATTCTTGCCTAGAGAATCCCATGGACAGAGGAGCCTGGCAGGCTATAGTCCATAGGGTTGCAAAGAGTTAAACATGACTGAAGCGACTTACTACACAGCATAGGAGTTCAATAAATACTTGTTGCTGGGTTAAGTTAGGCTCTCCACACTGACGTCAGTGTAGAGTTTCTGACTAATGTTTACCTTTGCAGGGAGGATAGGATATTACCAAGGTTTTTAAAGTCTTTCCTTAGTATTGAAACTAAAATTAGCGTATATAATCTATATGTGTCTATATGGACTCTATGTAGTATATTTTATATATATGTATAATCTGTTTATACATAGGTTATATTGGTTGGGCTAATGTTGATTGGGAAAACATTTAATCACTCATTCACCAAATTCTATAATGGACACAAAATAGATGGGAACTGGTGCAATCTTTGTGTATTATGTTGGGGGCTTTACAGTTATCCTGTGGACAGTGAAGATTAAGGGAAGAGTTTTAAGCAAGAGATTGACCTGACTTATGTTTTTGATAGCCTACTTTGGTGGCTCAGGAAGACCACCTGGGAAGCTATTTTGATAGCTCCACAAGAGGTGAGAGGAGACTGTAAGTATAGGATGGAAATAAAAATTGACACATCTTAATGTTTGATTGCATGTCGGGTGTGAGAGAAGAGGCTGGAATGACTCCAGTGTACCAACTATGAGAAAAAGAAATACATGAGGAGGAGATGTTAAGTTCATTTTGGAAAGTTGAACTTGAAGTGTCTGTGTGACATCTGAATAGAGTTATCCAGCAACGAGTAGATTGTGAGTCTGAGACCCAGGAGATCTGCTCGGTAGATAGAGATTTGGGAGTAATTGGTTTAGAAATGTTTTTTGAAACCATTATTCAGTGAATGATATCCCCCCAAAATAATGTATAATATGAGGGGAAAAGAGGACTAGGACATTAGAGCCTCGAAGAAATCTAGCACAATCCAATCCAATTGGGCAAAAAGCACTGAGGATAAGGTAAGTAGAAAACTGCACTACTTCTGCTGATCTCTCAGGTCATGGCTTAAACATAAGTTTGTCAGAGAAGCCTCAGTTGATTACCCAGTTAAAAATAGGTCTCCTCTATTGTTTTTCTCTATGAATCCTGTTCTTTTTCTTTATGACTTTTATCATTGTAGAAAATTACATATTATTTTGTGTTTTCCTTGTTTGTGTTTCCCACTTCATGAGGGCAGAAACCTTTATTTTCCTATCTACAGTTTACTCAACTCCTAGCACAGTGCCTGAGATATGATAGATGCTTGATTTATTTATTAAGTAAGTGATGAAAGTGTGGATCACAGAAATCAATGGGTGACAGACAATATTTCCAGAAGGAAGCAGTTTCAGATGCTGCTCTGAGCAGCCCAGTAAAGTAATAATGATAATAGTTAGTGTCAGTAAATGAAGAAATGAAAAATGTCCATTGTATTTTTCAATGAGAAAGTATGGGATGAGTTATCCACTAATGAACACTACCCCTCATGGAGCTCTTGGTCTAAAGGGGAGATAATTACAATAACCAACAGTTACTTAGTGCACCCTTTCCATGCACTTTTCATTCAGTCCTCACTACAGATCTAAAGACACTTGTTCCTTGGAAGAAAAGCTAGGAGAAATCTCGACAGCCTATTAAAAAGCAGAGACGTTACTTTGCTGACAAAAGTCCGTATAGCCCAAGCTATGGTTTTTCCCGTAGTCATGTATGGATGTAGAGTTGGACCATAAGAAGGCTGAATGCTGATGCTTTTGAGCTGTGGTGTTGGAGAACACTCTTGAGAGTCCCTTGGACTGCAAGGAAATCAGACGAGTCAGTCCTAAAGTAAATCACCTGTGAATATTCATTAGAAGGTCTGATGCTGAAGCTTCAGTACTTTGGCCAGTTGATACGAAAAGCCAAGTCTTTAGAAAAGACCCTGATGCTGGGAAAGATTGAAGGCAGGAGGAGAAGGGGATGACAGAGGACAGGATGGTTGGATGGCATCACTGACTCAATGGACATGAGCTTGAGCAAGCTCCAGGGGATGGTGAAGGACAGGGAAGCCTGGCATGCTGCAGTCCATGGGGTCTCAAAGAATCAACATGACTGAGCGACTGAATAACAGCTTAACAAAGTATACTTATTATTTGTAAGTTACCGATGAGGAAATAGGTTTAAGGAGATAAAGCGTTTTGCCCAAGAAAAGGCAGGAAGTGATTAAACAGGGCCTTTCTGATCCTAATGCCCATGCTTTTACCATGCTCCAGTAGGAGAATCAGGCTGATTCTTCATCACCGAAGTGATACCTTGAAAGTGCCATTTGAGTAGGAATGGTTTTGCTGCTGTTCATAGGACACACTAGAAGTGAGAGTGACTGGAATTGAGAAATAAGATAGAAGGATCTTGCATGAATCTAGAATGAGGTATTAGCTTCTAAGCAAGAATCAAAACTGTATTTGAGAATGAAGAAAGAGGGGACGTTATAGGATCTTTGTTAATAAAAACTTGACAGGACATTGATACAAAATGAGGAGTGAAAAAGAAAAGTAAGGAATAACTTCAAGATTGCAGTCCTAGAAGCTGGAGATTTTCATGACCTTTACATCTAATATGGAGAAATTAAAAATGTGCCTCTTTGGCTACATGGAATAATAAATTCATGATTAGAATTCTAGGTATTTTTATACTGAAAAGGGTATATGAAAATGTTTGGTGTTGAGAAAGAGCTAGAGACAAAGTAAGTTTTAGGACTAGAGAAAAAGGATTTACTCAGACATGAATTAAAGCCATGTGAGAAATTCTTAAGGATCTCAACTTTACAAGCATGACTACTAACATGCAGCACTGTAGCTAAATTTTAGAAAATTTAAGGAAAAGTTAAAGATTTTTCCCATTTAACAAGAGTTTCCTCTCCTTTCTCATGGGTAGATGGAGTGGAAGAGAATGAGCAGTGTATAGTTTGGCACTAATAAAGTCTAAGGGCAGTGATGAACATAAGGCCAGAGACAGGAACCTGAGTTTTCTTAGAGATTCTATAGAGAATAGTGTTGATAGGGACAGATCAGAAGGGATCTTTAAGTGCAGTCACTAGCCGGCATAGCATGTAAGAGAGACCTGGCTGGCATGCTAGGGGAAATGACTGTGTTCTCTGGCATCTATACCAAGATCCTAACATAGACTAAACACTTGATCTTTGTTGCCTGACTGCATAAACACAAGGTTAGAAGTATAGAATTCAAAGTTGGTAAGTACAGTTCAAAATCCAAATCTAGTTCATCGCTTTAACTTTTAATTATATATGTATTATGTCTTTTTCTCTCAATATAAAACCTCAAACCTTAGGAGTAAAAAGTTGCTTTAAGTCCTTTTCAAAGTAGTCTAAAATAAATAAATAAATAGGTAATTTCTGATTCTTATAGAGTCATTTTTTTTTTTTTTGCATTTACATATGAAGTGATTTTTCTCTTAAAAACATCTCATTGGGTATTTAATTATTCTAGCAATATTTTTATCCTAATTGATCTCTATGGTCTTATAAAGGGTGACTAGTTTTATTTTACAGGTATGGAGAAGAAAGTGTAGAAACACTAATAACTGATGGCTCTTGTGCTTTTATATAAATGTGGATGCTTTTATGATGGCTGTAATTATCCACTGAGAAAATGCAGTGTTTAGATATATTCTAACATAAAGGGAGCTTTCTGTCTCCTTACGGTTGGAAAGTTCATTAGGAAAGATTTCTTATCATTTTCCTTCCTTTTTAGGTGTGAAGTTTTTCAACATGAGTGGCCTTGGGGACAGTTCATCTGACCCTGCTAACCCAGACTCACATAAGAGAAAAGGGTCACCATGTGACACACTGGCATCAAGGTAGGAACACTCTTTTTCTTATTTCTGGCAGAGCTGCTTTACCATTTTCACTGTCACTTTTGAGCTTGCTTCATCTGTAAGTTTACCAGCCTTCCCTGAGTCCCTCATACTCACCATGTTCTCTTCCTTCCCCAGGGCTGGTTTGCTCCCTCTAGATTTACTATATTCAACACCTGTGCATTCTCCAAGTATCAGTTTAGTCATTATTTTTTAAAAGGGAGCCTTCTCTTCCTTCCATAACTACTAGGTCAAACCTCCCCTATTCGTATATGTATTTCACATGTATTTTTAGAGCTATGATCCATAATTTCAGGGTTTTACTAGCTTGTGTACTTATTTAATGAGTTCCATGGCTTCTCTGCTGCATGCTGTACTGCTGTAAGAACTCTGTCCTTGCTCACCATTTTATCCCTAGTTCCCAGCACAATGTGTAGCTTATATATAGTAAGGCCACAGAAAGTGTTTGGCAAAGGAATAAATAAATCCACTGTACATTTTTAAACTGCCATCTCCGTACATTATGGTATTAGTGGAACAAAGAAATAAATTGTTAATATCAGGATTTTAAAGAATGAGTTTTTTTGGAATTAAATATCTCTGTTTTAACAGAACCTGGTCATCTGAAATAGGCAAAAGAGAGTTATTGCTAAGGAGGCTCTAATAAATGCCAGATAAAGATAGAACTTCAGTCAGATCAAAACAGCAGCTTCCTACCCGAGAGAAGAGTGGGGGTTTTATTCCACTCACCTCTGAGGATCTGGAGCAAAGTCTCTCAACCTTCAAACTATTGACATTGTGGACAAGATAATTCTTTGTTGTGGGAAGCTATCCTGTATGTTGTAGGATGTTTAACAGTATCCCTGGCTTCTACACAATTAGACACCAATAGAATTTTTATATCAGTTATGATACCAAAATGTCCTTCCAGTTACGATAATCAAAAATGATAATCCAAACATTTTCAAATACCCCTGGGGACAGAGAAACCAATATGGCCCCCAGTTGATAATCATTGATCAGAGTATAAAACAGCAGAAGACTCTTCTTTCATTGGATTACATGCGTTTTTCTCATGGGGCAACCAAGAAAGAATTTTTACGGGAGATTGCCAGGGTTTCAGGCTGGGGAAAGAAAAGTGACTACTTCTGTTAATGAATTCAGAGAACTGTTACAGAGCGATGGTAATCTAAGTACTCATAATCAAGCCTGTGTTGTCAGAGTTAATGTTGCTGTTTATTTCTTATATGTCAGTCCTTCTTAATTTAAGAATAAATAAATAAAAATATTGTGTTTTAGGACTTCCCTAGTAGCTCAGCTGGTAAAGAATCAGCCTGCAATGGAGGAGATCCCGGTTTGATTCCTGGGTGGGGAACATCCCCTGGAGAAGGTATATGCTACCCACTCCAGTATTTTGGGGCTTCCCTGGTGGCTTAGATGGTACAGAATCTGCCTGCAATGCAGGAGACCTAGGTTCAATCCCTGAGTTGGGAAGATTCACCTGGAGAAGGGAACGGCTACCACTCCAGTATTCCAGCCTGGAGAATTCCATGGACTGTATAGTCCATGGGGTTGCAAAGACTCAGACATGACTGAGCAACATCCACTATTGTGTTTTACTTGAAATTTTTATTTGGGGGGAAATTTTTAATCTATAAAAAAATTAGAGACTAGGAAACTACCCACCACATGTAATTGGTAATATTTTGTCATATTCTTAGTATTTTGTTAATATATTATTGTATTTGCAGTTTTAAGTAAAAGTAGTAAAATGGTTAATGATTAAACTGATTTGTCTCTAATTCTTTCAGTCTGTTTTTAATGATTATGTGTAAGTATCCATGAACAATATAGAATATTTGTTAAATTTATATATTATATAATACTGTATATATTTTTCTTTAGACATAAAGATACATAGATTTATTCAGTTCTGTTAACTTTTGATAAATATTGTATTACCCGAAATACCATATTTGAAGAATCTGTTTCCCAACAGCTAGACATTCCCTATGGGTAAATAGCCTTTTTGTTACAAATTTTCATTCTTACAGCCAGCACTACAGTAAACATGAACATCCTTGTACATACCTACTATTTTATACATAAAACTTTCGTTAGAATCTGTGTACATTTTTATGTTAACTGTTTACTTACCAGATTATTCTTCAAATGACAGTCGTTGAGAGTTGCCTTTTTTCTTGCATCTTTATCTCACTATTTTTTCCTCACTTTAAGTTTTTGCCATCCTGATGGGTGTGGGGTTATAATTTTAAGTACATTTCCCTGATAAGTAGATAAGTTGATTATGATCTTTGTTTTTATTGCTCTTTATATTTTCCCCTCTGTGAATTACCTGGTTGTATCTCTTGCCCATATTTCTTCTTGGTAGTTTGTGCTTTCCTTTTTTTATTTGTAAGAGTTATTTTTAATTTTCTAGTTAAATTTTTACTCTTTTTCGCTTACATTTGATGCAAATATCTTCTCCCAACCTGTTGATATCCCTTAGAACCTAGGATATTCATGTCAAGCTTTTTAGGGTCTTGTCAAGAATTTTCCCCTCTATTTCAAGGCCTTAAATGTATTTTTATACATTTTCTTCTAATATGCATTTAGAATTTTAAATAAGCATTTACATTTGTGGGATAAAAATGTAACAACCTAAATTTCTTTTCCTATATGGAATGTCAGTGGCTGTAACATATCCATTCCCTGCTTTTGTGCTCTTTACCTTCATCAGAAACCAGGTTCCTGCATAGATAGGGATCTGATCTGAGCCTTCGTATGATAGTTGCCATGCTCTCTGATGGGGCAAGTCACTCTTCCTTGTTATTTTTCAAAATTGTTGTTCCTGTTCTTGGTTCTTTACTCTCCTGTACAGATTTTAGAGACAGTTTTTTGTTTCCCTTGATTTTTTTTCCTTGCTGGGATTTGAATTAGAATTCCGTTTGCTTTTATAAATTAAATTGGAGAGAACTGACAGCTTTATTTTGTAAATTCTAGAGTGTTGTTATTCATGAATATAAAGGCTTCTCCTTTATTCAGTTCTTCATTGTTCTTAAATAATAGTGTATAATTTTCCCCTTTGAATGTCTAGCCCATCTTTAGTTAGATATATTCCAGGGTACCATAGGATTTTTATTGCTTTTAGGAATATCATTTTGTCTATTGCATTTTCTAATTGGCAGTTATTCGTGTATAGGAATGCTAATGATTTGGGGATTTTGATCTCATATCCATCCATTGTTCTAAGCTTTCTTATTTGTTTTAATGGCTTTTATCTGCAAGTCGTCTTTGATGTGTGTGTGTGTGTGTGTGTGTGTGTCTATAATCACATCATGATGAATATAAAAATTTTTATTTATATATATGCATATATTTCTCTTCTTAATTGTCTTAAAAATTATTATCCTTGCACATTTGCTTTAAAAATATTTGAAAACATAGTCTTTGTCAGGTTTATAAGTATGGGCTTCAATTTTAATTAAGTGATTTTTTTTTAATTTAGTTAACTGAAATTTTGTGATTTTGAAATTGATGAATTTGTACATGATTACCACCTTAAAATGTTTCTTTTGATTTTGTTATTGTACACTATCACTCCAAACAGATTGCGAACTAATTAATTATAAAGAGCATATGTTAGACCTCAGGGTATTGCCAGCCCTGTGTACAGAAGTTCTAGCTAGGGCAGCTTCTCAGTAATTGTTTGGTGGGGTGAGACGTCTCAAATATCCTTCCTGTTACCTCTCCATTTCTTAACTCTTCTGGGAGAAATGAGAATTAAAATGCCAGTTTTTAAATGGTGGGTAGCTGTGGGCAGTGCTTATTTAACATTAACAATTCAACAAGTGCTTTATTAAATACCTACTATTCAGCCAGCACCATGTGCTTGATGTTTGAAGGATGTAAATGTGAAATGTTTCCTGTCTTCAAGGAGCTTACAAATCTAGTCATGCCACTCATTCTCTTTCTTAAACCCTTCTGGGCTCTCCTTTGCCCTGAAAATAAATAATCGTAATCAAAGTGATGATAATAGATAATATTTGTTGAGCTAATGGTATGTGGCAGGAACTCTGCAAAACATTTCTATGTATAATATCATCTTTTTTAATCCTCACAAATCCCTAGGAGGTAATTAATGTCATTATCCCTATTTTACAGATAAAGAAATGGAAGCTTAGAGAAGTTAAATTGCTGTTAAGTAACTTGTCCAGGGTTACTTAGCTAGTAAATGATAGAGGAAGTTTGAACTTGTGTTTGTAAGCAATCTCCTGTGCTCTTTATTATGGTGTATACAAGAGCCCTGGTGAACTGACTGGACCCTCATCTCCTGCCCTTCTGTTTCTAATCATCTATAATTCAACTATCTTGAGCTACTTATTTTTGCTCTTACTTTTACCTTTGAAAAAGCTGTTTTTTCCTTTTAGGAAACTAGTCTCTCCCTACATTAGGTTTAGACATCTCATTCTCTCAATCTAGGTGCCATCTCTGTGTGCTTCTGTAGTATTGTAAATTTGTCACATAGTAGCTTCTTTGTTCTCCCACTTATTGGAGGCTACATCTACTTTACTCCTGGGTTGTCAGGACACAGTACCTGGTTATCTGGCACATAATATAAGTATGGGAGCATTTGTTGAAAAAGCTGCTACTGCTGCTAAGTCGCTTCAGTCGTGTTCCACTCTGTGCGACCCCATAGACGGCAGCCCACCAGGCTCCCCCGTCCCTGGGATTCTCCAGGCAAGAACACTGGAGTGGGTTGCCATTTCCTTCTCCAATGCATGAAAGTGAAAAGTGAAAGTGAAGTCGCTCAGTCGTGTCCGACTCTCAGCGACTCCACAGACTGCAGCCTACCAGGCTCCTCCGTCCATGGGATTTTCCAGGCAAGAGTACTGGAGTGGGGTGCCATCGCAATGAGGTTAAAAAAAAAAGATACAATACTTGAGAAGTTAACTTGCATTAACTAGCATGTACATAGTATCAGTGGAAGTAAAGTGGGTTAGTGAGAGGAGAAATGTAGGTGGCCCAAAGCAATGAAGATGTCTTTTCTGTTAAGGTAGAATTTCTTTTTCTCATCTCCACCATTCCTTCAGTTTTTAACTTTATTTGAAAAAAATCTGTTCTCATTTTCTCTTCTTGCTTATTAGTTATTTCATTTCATGGTGATTCTCCTAGTCTCTTTCTTAGGTCATTTTATAGACACCTTACCATTTCATTACTTTTAGCTTCTTGCTTCCTTTATCACCTCTCTGTCTGAGCTTCCCCAATTCTATTACTTTTATTTTTCCTTTACTCAACAATGGTTTCCAGAACTTCAGTTTTACATAAAACTTAATGTTAAAAACAGATTTGGGAGTTCCACGAAATGAATCCAATTTCTTCCAGTTGGTATTTAGACCAAGAGGTTTAAGCAAGTCATACTTTAGACTGAGTCTCCTAAGTAAACCTAGTGTCAATTAGTTTCTCTAAGGTAAAATCAAATATGTGTGTGTGTGTGTGTGTTATGTTATTCATTTTATTCATGCCTCATTTTCAATATCTTGTTGTGAAATTTGTCAAAATATCTCACTGTACATTCTTGCCTGGGAACATTGTAAGATAAAGTCTTACTGAGTAAAATAGGATTAATTCCTTAATGAAAGATTTAAAAGTTAAGGATAGAATGTGTGATTGTTATAGTTTTAAAATTTGGCTTTATTTTGGGATGTGTTCCATTTTGTACTGTTTTGTCTTATGTAGATAAATACATTTGACCTTTGTTAACTTGGTTCTTTTCAATTTAACCATGCTGTTATGTAAATGCTATTGCTTTTATAGGTTTTTTAAATTATGAGAAGTAAGTGATAGTTTAGTTGTTGCCAGTTAAGAATTGTTTAGCAACTGGTTTTTCCCTCTTTAACCTCTTTTTTTAATACCATTTTTATATGGAATCAAATGATTTTGATTGATGCTTATAAAACTGAAAGCTACTTGTGAGCAAATTTTCTTTCTATATTAGTTTGATAATAGAAAAATTCACTGAAAGTAATGCTGTATTGTCTTTGTATGTGTTAATAAAATTAAGTGCCTGATGACTTGGTTAAATAAACAAGGGGTAAACAAAAATGAACAATATTCACTTACTACATTTGAGTGAATGTAAAATGCTAGTTGTTTGCACTGTTATCCTTTATTCTTATTATTTTCCTTTAAGATAAATTGAGTTTGATTTTGTTTACTATATAATGAGAGCTTATAAGCAGATTTTTTTTTTCTATTTCTTTACGACAAAGCAGTATATGAGAGACATTGTTCTTTGTACCTCTGTCTCTAATTAATAATTTACTATTCTTTTTATTTTACTTTTTGGAAGCATTTTTTTTTTTCCCTTTTGATAGGGACCAAGTAATGGTCTGATTATTATAGGAATCAAGATTTTATCAGATTTCCAATTATAATTTCTTTGAAATCTGAGTAGTCAGCCTGCTTAATTTACAACAAACTTATTTGAAAATTCAGATTTTCTATTTTTAGGGAATTATTATTTAGAATGCCTAATAATTTCAAATGTAACTAGTATATGTACTGTCTGGTTCTTTTACTATCTAGTATTTACTGGTTATTTGAAAGATTCATTGTATATATATCATTGAGGAATACATCTGTGATAGCAGTCATTCTCTTTATGTATTTTAGCCAGAATTGTTTTCTGCTCTTTGGTATTTTGTAGTATGTTTTTCAGATACAAATTTAGATTTTTTTCTAAATCTGGCTTTACATTCTAGATGAAAATAGGAATTGCTGTAAATATGTAAATATCAAATACTTGATCAGAGAAGGAAATATGGTGGTAGAAATGTACAGTAACTGGATTTTCTCTGTGTAACAGCACTGAAAAGAGGCGCAGGGAGCAAGAAAATAAATATTTGGAAGAGCTAGCTGAGTTATTGTCTGCCAACATCAGTGACATTGACAGCTTAAGTGTAAAACCAGACAAATGCAAGATATTGAAGAAGACAGTCGATCAGATACAACTAATGAAGAGAATGGAACAAGGTAGGAAAATAAACAGAAAAACCCTCTGGCTGTGTTCTTTGTTATTAAGACATTTATAATATGTGATTTTACTTTTTATTATTAAGAAATGGAATTAATTTTGTAATTTTATTAAAGAAGCAGTTTTGGGTAGATGTTATTTATTTTAGAATGTGAATCTGAAACCCTTCTTTTACCACAAAGTGGCTTGTTATCTTGAGAACTGGTTACCTTGAAACTTTTGAAACCCAGAAGAGTCAGATAAAACTTAGTGACTCAACAGTAGCAATCATATGGAATTAAGTCAGGAGATACACATTGTGGTGTCGGACCCGAGGCTCTGCGTAGCGTTGAAAGACAGCAGCTCAGAGGTAGGAGAGTCCCTCCACCTGAATTTAAGCTTATCTCTACCTTGGCTGTGGTTGTGGGGAGCAGCCTTCTCTGAGAAAGTGAAGAAGTGAAGTGAAGTCACTCGCCTGCCAGGCTCCTCTGTCCTGGGATTTTCCAGGCAAGAATACTGAAGTGTGTTGCCATTTCCTTCTCCAGGGCATCTTCCCAACCCAGGGATCGACCCCAGGTCTCCCACACTGCAGGCAGACTCTTTACTGTCTGAGCCACCAGGGAAGCTCTGAGAAAACCCTGATTTATTTTTATGGCTCATGTTTATACTATTTGTATTTACTGGGGACCCCACACCATACAACCCCTGGGTTGCTTACCAGAAACAAAGGCAAACGCTTTGAAGAAACATCACCATACTGCACCCGATCAGATTCCCAGAGGAAAAAGTGCTCCTGAGGGAGATTGTGTGCTATAAACTTACATAACACAAGAAATCATCTGCAGTGAGTAAGAACACAAACAACAAACAGAAGGAATAGACCCTGAAGAACTACACGCTAGCAGCAGCAATGTGAAAAGACTGAACAAATGGTCTGTTTTAAAATGGTTAAAGTGATAGGATTTTACGATTTTAGGGGCTGATTCAGCAGACAGGAGACACTGGTATTCTAGGTCTTCGGAGGGGAGAGCCACCCAGAGACTGTATGGCCCCTTCCCTGCTGGATGTGGACACCCGGACCGACTGGCTCATCCTCCCTCAGCCGAAGATGGGAGGATTCCGAAGATGGGGAAATGGAGTAGTCCAAAGGGAAGGACGCGTAGACACTGACACTGGTATCGGTCCCCAAAGGAAGAAGTCAGCTCCTTGCACTGTCCACACCCTTCACACAGCTGCCAGTCAGGATTTTAGTACCTTACTCTTCAATGTGAATAAAAATCCAGGTATTTGAGGAAAGTCTGTAATATAAAAGAGAATAAATCAAGCAAACAAAAGGGAAAGAAAGGAACTCAGAGGATGCAGAGATGATACAGGGAGCAAAAGAAAAATGTAAAGCCATCCAACACTCTTTCACTGACAAAAGGGAGGATATATCATCTATAAAATGCTTTAAAATGAAACATTCAAAACAAATAACTTTTGGAACTTAAAATCAGGATCGCTGAAAAAAACTTTACCCTATTACCTTGTTTTCTACTCTTTGTCCCCTCATGGTGTCGCCTGCAGCCGTTCCAGGCACGTTTGCCTCAGGTCTTTGCACTTGCTCTTCTCTGTCTGGAATGCTCTTCCCTGGATGTACATAAAGCTTACTCCCGTATCCCTTTTATGTCGTGGTTCAAATATTTTTTCTAAGTGAACTTGTCCCTCACTAACCTATCTAACACACATACACATGTGTGCATACACACACAAACACCTTTCTACATCTTCCTTGATTTATTTTCCCCACAGTATTTGTTACATCTAACATATTGTACATTTTGTTTGTTTATTGTCTGCCTACCCTCACTGGAGCTTCATGAGAGCAAAGGTTTTTGTTTGTTCACCACTGTGTCCTTAATACCTAAAGCAGTTCTTGGGTACATAGTACGCTTTTCAGTGACTCTTTGTTGAATAAAAGGATAAAGTGTTGAAAGACAATTTGAAGAAATCCCTTAGAAAGTAAGATAAAAAAGCAAGAGAAAGATAAGGGGTAGAACATATCATTAGTCCCAGGAGAAAAAAAAAACAAAAACAGGCCAACTAGAAGGGAAGAAATTATAAGAAGTAATAACAAAAACAAAAAAATTCTCAGAATTAGAGGCTATGGGTTTCCAGATGGAAAGCATACATGTCATGTGCAGCACAGTGACTAAAAAAGAAAGAAGAAGACCTCACACCAATACATGATTTCCAGACACCAGAGAGAAAAAACAAGAGAAAGGAAAAAAAACAGACACATACTGGGTTACTTTCAGAAGGATCCAGATTTCAAAATAACAACACTGAAAATGAGGATCCTGAACCTAAAATTATGCGTTCATCCAAATGAAGTATGGGTACAAAATAAAGACAATTTTCAGACATTTAAAGCCTCAAAAATGTTATCTCCTATGTACTTTTTTTTCAGAAATATCTATCAAGGGCTTTCCAGGCAGTTCAGTGGTTAAGGCTCTACTTCCAATGCAGGGAGTGTGGGCTCAATCCCTGGTCAGGGCACTAACATCCCACATGCTGCATGGTGCAGCCAAAAAATAAAAATTAAAAAGAAATATCTATCAAGACCAAGGTAGCAAACCAAGAAAGAAAGGCATTGGATCTTAACCCAGGGAAACCGTGGAATCATAACAGAAGAAAGGTAAAAGGAAACCAAGGATTACAGTTGAGCAGCAGACTAAAGAAGTAGCCAGTCCCAATTGGAGGAGGCAAACAGAGGACTCCAGAAGGAGTATTTCCATGGGGGAAAAAAATGGGACTCATAGAAATATATGATGACTGAGCAAATTGAGAGGAACTTTTCAGTCTGGTGGAGAGTTTGGAGATGAGTCAGACTTCACAGAAAAACTAAAACATAAAACATGAGAACTGTAAATTATAGTACATACCTTGACTCATTTATGGACTGTATGTAGCCATAGTAACATAGATATTAAATACTGACTGCTCTAAAAATTATTGTAACTATATTAGGAGGATGGAAAGAGGGAAAGTGTGTGTCTAGTCTAGATGGTTGATGTAAGTAAATTATGATAGCATGTTAATAGATTGTCTAACATGGACACAATCAGGATATAGCAAATAATCATGTTATTGAAAAATAAAGAATGTATTAGTTAGGATACAGGCAAGGCTATTATAAGAGACCCAATGTACAGTGGCTTTAACAAGATAGTGTAGGTGTGTGTCAGAGGTTCAGATTCCTTCCATCTCTTGGGCTGTGCCACTCCTAGGGTATTGCCCTTACCCATGTCAAACATGGCTCACCTGTGCACGTCCCAGACAACAAGAAGGGGAAAGAAAACTGGAAGGTATGCTTCTTTGTCTTTAAGGACAAGACTCAGAAATTGTGAGTCACTTCTGTTCACAGGCCTTAGGCTGGTCGATATAGCCACTTCTAGCCACTCCTGCCTTAAGTTTTGCCTAAACTTTTACGTTTTACTTTTCATGCATGGTTACTTAATGTACTTGGCTTTGAAAGTTTATATTCTTTTGGAATTGTTTCTTTTAAAAAACAACAACAACAAAAAACCTGTCTTAATGTTACACATACATGAAATGATGAAGGAAGTGTATCTTAGAACTAGATGAGAAACTCCCATGCTATAATAATTTAAAAATAAATAACCCAATTAAATGAAGTTGCTTAGTCGTGTCCAACTCTTTGCAACCCCGTGGACTGTAGCCTACCAGGCTTCTCCGTCCATGGGATTCTCCAGGCAAGAATACTGGAGTGGGTTGCCATTTCCTTCTCCAGGGAATCTTCCCGACTGAGGGATCGAACACAGGTCTCCTGCATTGCAGGCAGACTCTTTACCCTCTGAGCCACCAGGGAAACCCAATTAAAAAATGGGCAAAGGCTCTGGATAGAAATTTCTCTAAAGAAAACATACAAATGACCAATAAGCACAGGAAAAACATACTCAATATTATTAGCCATCAGAAAAATATAAATCAAAACCACAATACAAATACCAGTTTACATTGCTAGGGTGGCTACAGTCAAAAAGACATAGCAACAAGTGTTGGTAAGGCTGGAAGAAGTTGGAACCCTCATACAGTGCTGGTGAGAGTGTAAAATTGTGCATCCACTTATGAAAACATTCTAGTAGTTTCTCAAAATATTAAAAAGGTAGAGTAATCATATAGCCCAGCAAGTCCACTTGTAGGTATATAACAAAGAGAATTGAAAACTTACACAGAAATAGAAATGTTCATAACAGCATTATTCATAGATAGCCAGTAAGTGGAAGCAAATTGTATATCTATCAACTGATCAATGGGTAAATAAAATAAGGTATACCTGTACATTGCAATATTATTTGGCAGTAAAAAGAGTTAAGTACTGATAAATGCTTCAGCATCAATGAATCTTGAAAACATTATGCTGAGCAAAAGAAGCTAGTCACAAAGGACTACATATTTTATGATTCCATTTATATAAAATGTCCAAACTAGGCAAATCTGTAGAAATAGAAAGTAGATTGGTGGTTGTCTTGGGCTTGGGAATGTTGGGAGATGGGGAGTAACTGCTAAAGGGTGTGGGATTTCTTTTGGGGGTGATTAAAGTGTTCTAAAATTTATTGTAATGGTGGTTGCACAACTCTGTGAATATACTAAAACCATTGAATCATATGTTTTAAATCCCTGAACAGTGTGCTGTGTGAATCATAGCAGAATAAAGCCGTATTAGAAATACTAAATGAGATAACGTTTTATGCCCATTAGGTTCCCCAAAATTAAAAACTGTGTTGATATCAAGTATCAACATACAGAAAAACAATAACACTTGTATGTTACTGGTAGTACAGCCTCTTTGGAGAGTAATTTGTCAAACTTAGGTAATGTTGAAAATATACAGGACCTGCGATCCAGCAATTTCACTTCTAGTGTTTACCCTAAAGAAGTTGTCACAAATATGCCAAAGAGAAAATACGGAAAATAGTTTATTATAGCACTGTTCGTAGTAGTCAAAAGGCCTGGCAGTAGGGGACAAGGAAGTCAACTGTGGGTTATTCATGCAGCAGTTCAAATGAATATATCAAATTTATAAGTATCAGTATAGTTAAATCTCAAACATAATATTGAGTGGAAAAATAAGTTGAAAAAGTCTGTATGTTTTTATATAAACATTAGACACAAAACAGTACTGTATTTGTAAGATGATACATATATAGTTGAAGTCTGAAAACATGCTTAGAACTGCCTTCAGAATAGGTTACTTCTGGAAAGGGACAGAGGTGGAATGGTGGTGGAGCTGTAGTTCTGTTTGTAGCATTTTATTTATTTAAAAAAGAAAGACCTGAAGCAAATAATGTTTACATCTGTGAAAAATGAATGACGGCTGTGTGAATGTAGCTGTGTCACTTTATGTAATTTTTGTAGTATTTAAAATATTTCATATTTTAAAGTGAAAAAATGAATCTCTGTATTCAGTAATACCATATTTGGTTTTTTTGGTGAGCTAACCAGTCTGACCGATTGGAAACTTTTATATAAGTATCGTTGCTACTTTAAGACAATGGTTGGACTTTTCAACATCTCCACACAAAAGAATTCCAAATTATTTAGCAGCTGTTGTTTTATCAATCAGATCATCATGACATGAAGGTGAAAGTTCATGCAGGCTCACAGAGTCGTATCTTCACTCTCTCTTCAGTGGCAATTGATCAGCTCAGAAAAGGAAAAAGAAAAATATAGGAATAATTATTCTTTTACAATTTGCCCATTTTTAAAAAAACTTTTGGTGTAGACTTTTTTAAAAAAGGTTATATATTTATACCATTTTTTCTATTTGTTGGACACTGTACTTGATAGGTCAGAAAATTCAAATTTTCCTGTTGCCACTTATTAGTTGTAAGATTACGTCACCTTTGTGAACCTCCATTTTATCATCTATAAAATGAGTGTAATTAAGATTAAACGTGAAAGTGCCTAGATAATTAGTAGATGTTATTTGAATCTGAAACCAGGTGCATTTTCTCTTCATAAACTTGACGTTGTAGAAATGAGCTCCTTTCAGATGTGTGACTTTTTGTTTCTTTGTTACAGAGAAATCAACAACTGATGATGAAGTACAGAAGTCAGACATCTCATCAAGCAGTCAAGGAGTGATAGAAAAGGAATCCCTGGGGCCTCTTCTTTTAGAGGTAGGTGTTCTCATTGACTCAGAAAGTGATCAGAATCTTTGTTCTAGCCAGTCTGATTTTTTTCTTTATCTTCCTTACATTTTACATCCAATTAATAAATCATAAAACAAAGTAAAATTTTAAATAACTTTTAATGATTATTTTAATCTCAGAAACTATTTTGACAGTTGTTATTATTTCAGAATCAAATGTGAGAAACAGACATGAGAAATTTTCATAAAGGCATTCACATGTAAACTAAAGAAAACTGTCTGGCTTTGCTGTTTCTTTATGGCAGTTAGGACTAATTGGGAAAATAAAATTTTTGGAATTATTTAGCTAGCTAGTGCTAATTCTCCTGTGCTGTGTGCTTAGTTGCCCAGTTGTGTCTGACTCTTTGCAACTCCATGGACTGTTGCCCGCCAGCTTCTCTGTCCATGGGGATTCTCCAGGCAAGAATACTGGAGTGGGTTGCCATGCTCTCCTCCAGGGGATCTTCCCAATCCAGGGATGGAACTCAGGTCTTCCAGACTGCAGGCAGATTCTTTACCGCCTGAGCCACCAGAGAAATCCAGTTCTGCTGTAGGATTTTACTTCTGAATAAGGGATGCCTCACCTTGTTACAGTAGGTGTTTTCTGACTAAGAATTTTTTAACTATTTATGTGACCATTGTAAGGGAACTTACTATTTTAACAACTCTCTGTCACACTTTTTAAAATGAAGAACTTTTAATCTTAAATTACTTTGTAGCTACTGTGTAATATTCACCTGTTTTTTCCTATCTAATCTTTATTCCCTCTGTTCTCAACACGGATGTTTTGTTTCCAAGCAGGTTCGTCACCTTAAGTGCTCCCTGCCATGCATGAATGTTTAAAAACATATGTATGTGTGTATATATACATGTATTCCCCACAAATTAGGCTTTTCTATCTCTCGGCCTAATTTTATTTTATATATATATATATTTATTATATACATACATGTACGTAGCTATAAATATGTGTATTTAAATCATGCATGTATTTTTATATATATCTAAAATAAATTCTTCTTTCCTATCCCACCTCAAGGTCCTTCTTTCTGGTTAAGTCTTGCTAACACTCAGACTTGTATAGGTCTCTTGATTTTCTAACTTCTTTATACACTTTTTCCTATTACCCAAACTAATCCTCTGTTCTTGAAGTAAATAGAATTCCCTCTACCAACACCACTAATTTGAGAATATTCTCAGCATTCCCTCTTTTGTAAAACTTCTTCATAATCCTCTTTTATAAAACTATCTCTTCTTCTCTCTGGCTGCTCGTTAGCCTTATTTTCCCAGGTTTCTTTTTCTTGTAGTTCAGTTCAGTTCAGTCACTCTGTCATGTCTGACTCTTTGAGACCCCATGGACTGCAGCACACCAGGCTTCCCTATCCATTACCAACTACCAGAGCTTACTCAAACTCATGTCCATTGAGTCGGTGATGCCATCCAACCATCTCATCCTCTCTTGTCCCCTTGTTCTCCTGCCTTCAATCTTTCCCAGCATCAGGGTCTTTTTTTATGAATCAGTTTGTCACATCAGGTAGCCAAAGTATTGGAGCTTTAGCTTCAGCATCAGTCCTTCCAATGAATACTCAGGACTGATTTCCTTTAGGATTGACTGGTTTGATCTCCTTGCAGTCCAAGGGACTCAAGAGTCTACTCCAGCACCATTGTTCAAAAGCTCAGTTTTCTTTATGGTCCAACTCGCACATCCATACATAACTACTGGAAAAACCATAGCTTTGACTCTCTTTCTTTATCTGCCTCTTCAGTGTTAGCTTCCCCCAGGTTCTTTTGGCTCTTTTCCTTTTGTTTTTTATTCTGTACACATTTCCTGGACCGTTTTATCAATATCTATATCTTTGTCTATATGATGTTTTCATATGTGTGTATGTCTGTTAAAATACCAATGAGGGCTTTCTGATTTGAAACAGCAGACACCAATTCTGACTAAGTTAAGCAGATGTGGGCTTTCCTCATAGCTCAGCTGGTAAAGAATCTGCCTGCAATGTGGGAGACCTAGGTTTGATCCCTGGGTTGGGAATATCCCCTTGAGAAGGGAAAGGCTACGCACTCCAGTATTCTGGCCTGGAGAATTCCATGGACTGCATAGTCCATGGGGTTGCAAAGAGTCCAACACGACTAAGCGACTTTCACTTTCACTTAACCAAATGTGAATTCATTGGGATGCTATTTTGATACACAGAACCATGCTTAGAAATAAGGTGAAACTAAGGCATCTTGGTCTTCCTTGGTAGCTTAGTTGGTAAAGATTCCACATGCCATGCAAGAGACCTGGGTTCAATCCCTGGGTTGGGAAGATTGCCCTGCAGAAGGAAATGACATCCCACTCCAATATTCTTGCCTGGAAAACCCCATGGTCAGAGGAGCCTGGTGAACTACAGTCTAATGGGTTCAAAAAAGACTTGGACACAACCTAGAAACTAAATCATCAAGGTATCTTAAGGAGGCTAGAAAGCAGGAACTATACAAATGGTCTCTTTGAAAGACCCTTCTGGACAGTGCCCTGCTGCCAGAATGAATGTGTTCTAGCCATGCGCGTTCTGATTATAGTTCTTCTCAAGGTTCACATTTAGGGAGGAAGTTTCCCAATGGCCTGAGTAAGAATCCCATGAGACTTTATTAAATGGGGAAGAAGTAACTCCTCAAAGGAAATCAGACATTCTCTGAAAGAGGAAAAGGTAATTATAGTTAAAAACAAATAAGCAAAAACCAAATGATACGATATGTACCTGTAAGTCACACAGGTATATCTTTAGCCCAGATCTCTCTTCACAGCTTCCCTTTCATTATATCCTATTGCCTTTTCAGCCTATTTCAGGATATTTCTCCATCAGAAAGTTCCTCAGTCATTTCAAAATATAACATTCCTAAAGCTAAATTTATAATCGATCCCCTCATTGCCTAATTTTTTTAAAAAGTCAAAAAATTTAAAACTTGGTTTTTTCCCCCCTTGAGTCCCCTTTGTCTAGGAAAGGCACCTATCTACCGGATCCCTGAAGTCATTAATGAAGGATCACCCCTTGTGCTTGTTTCCACAGCTGCTAGAGGTCCCCAGATGCTGTTTGTTCTGCATTTGTAGATTTCTCTTCTGTCACTTCCACTGCCATTGCCTTGATCCAGGCTCGCATTTGACCTGGAGTATCACAATAGTATTGCAGTTTGTCTGCCTACTTCCAGTCTACATGCCACACCCACTGCCAGAAGGATCTTTGTTAAAGCAGATCATGTCACTCTCCTGCTTAAAAACACTACTTTCAAAATAATCCCCATGGCTTTTTTGGGGGGAGGGGGGAGGTAATGGTGCTTTACTTTGAAGCTTTAAAAAAAATAACTTTTTATTGTTAAGTATAACACAGATATGACAAGTGTGTACAAGGTGATTTTTTTTTTTTAACCTCTGAGCTGTTTCCTCTGTTTGAATGTTCTTTCCACCCCTTGTCCACCCGAGTTATTGCTCTGTGTCCTTTAGGCCTCGGCTCAGGTGTCATTGAGTCTCCTCCCAGGAAACTTTACCCACAACAGCCATTCCTTTGCCCAATTGGGATCTGTGCGTAACCTTTTTGAACGCCTCTATTGTACTACACTGTGACTATGTGTACTTGTCTTTTTCCCTCAGAGACTATAAAATTGTTGAGAATGTGTGTTTTATTCCCAGAACTTTGTCCAGTGACTGACACTTAGTGATACTCAGGGAATCTTGTGTAATCATTTAAAGCGAGGGCTCTGTGAGAAGCCCTGGCCAGTGCAAACCTGCGTTGAGACCCAGGGTGGTCCTCTTCAAAGGCTGATATCCTGGGAAGAGAGAAAAACTTTTCCAGCTGATGATGCCATACTGAATGGAGTGGCATTTGTTATCATCCCCTGTGTGTAGCTCAGTGTCAGCCCAGCTGTGAGAACTTGGAGAAATAGGAAGATGCCTTCCCAGCAGCATACTTGGAAATTAATTATATGCACAACACATGAAGGAAACTTGTAGAATAAGAACAAATATTAGCAGGTTATATTAATTAGATACACTTTTAGAAATTAAAAATGTTTATATATTCATAGGAATAGTTTCAAAGGATTCCTTGAAATGTTACCAATCTCTTGGGAATAGGATTTTGGCAGATCTTATACTATATACTTAATTGTCATATTTTTAAAAATTTCAAGTATATATTTTATTTTAATTTAGAAAACAAACAAACAAACAAAAAAACACACATATCCAGCCCAGGATAGTCTGTCTGCATCTCAGGAGAAGGTCAGCAGGACATCTCTGCAGCCATGGGGTAGCCTTTGTCAACCTGTTTTCCAAGCCAGTCTTTTCTGGGGAAGCTCAAAAGAAACATGATGCCCCAGACGTCTTAGAGGAAACGATGAGTCCATGTAACCGAGGCCAAGCAGGGACCTGGTGAAAGTTCTGTATTCCCTGTAAGGCTGACCAACTGCATATTCCAGAGGCCAGCTACTAGAATAACTTCCCAGCTTGGCAGTGAGTTCAGGTGCAGTCAATGGGAGAGCCTGGAGAAGTCCCAGAAAGTGTGAAAATAGGAGCCTGCAGGGACTACAGACCTATTGCAAGGAAGGAGAACTTTTAAGTCCTTAGGGTTTCACAAATGCCTTAAAAATAATTGCACTGTGTAGTCCAGGTGAATCTCTCTGGACCTTGCTAGTGCTTAAGGTTAGTCTGCACACCACCCCTGTGCCCACGACTGGCCAGTCTTCAGAGTGGGCAGAGATGACCCCAAGAGTGGGTCTCAGTCTCTCCCAGCCCCGCTGCAGACAAAGGGTAATAACTTCCGGACCTAGAGACAAATATGGAGAGTGAAAAAAGCAAGGGAGAAGCTGACTGACTGAAGTTAGACAGGGTCGCTAGGGAGGCAGTGTCCTAGAAGGACACCCTGAAAGCTAGATAGAAAAATAAGAAAGTGGTGATTTGGAAGCTGGGTAGTGTGTCCCTTGGAAATGATCGCCATGAAACAGCCAGGGTTTTTTACTTGCCTGCTTTGTATCTCAGTCCTGTTTCTTGCTCTGAGATACTTTGTTGTATCTGTGCATGCATGTGTGCTCAGTTGTGTCCGATTCTCTGTGACCCCTTGGACCATAGGCCTCCAGGCTCCTCTCTCCATGGAATTTTTCAGGCAAGAATTCTGGAGTGGGTTGGCATTTCCTCCTCCAGGGGATCTTTCTTCAATCCTTTTGACCCAAGTATCGAACCTGCGTCTTCTGCACTGCCTGCATTGGCAGGCAGGTTCTTTATCACTGTGCCTTCTGCGAAGCCCAAACTGTTTTTTATTAAACTCTTTTAAGAAGCCAAAAAGAAAAAAAAAAAGTTAAATTATATTTACACTGATTCAATTAATGGCTATGAACATTTTAAAAAATCTTTTAGATCTTCTAAGAAAATGATATGTTTGTATTTCAGTTATCCCTATTTTCATATAAACTTTAAGAAAAAATACATATATTGATCACCTGTTATGATCTACTCTGATCTAATCTATAGCTACTCTGACTTTAAGAAAACAATTGGATATGAGAGTGCCTTCTTGTGCTCATCTAAATCCAAAATAGATTAGTGAAAGGTTTGTCTAGTGTTGAGGTTTTTAGATTATTAATCACATCCCTTTCCTCTTCACCTTATGAACTAAGTGAAAAATAGTCACAACAGTCAGGTGGAGTAAAAATAGTTTTATTTCTTTTTGTTCTTGTTAAAGAAGATATTAGCAGTATTTTTCATGAGAACAATGCTGTGCTTCATTATTTTTTAAAATCTTGATTGAATGCTTTGGAATGCAGTGATTTTAAGATGTAGTTTGAAGTTCAGTTTATTTGAATATTTGGCTTAAAAAATCACCTGAAAATTCAAGACACCTCATAAAAATGAGATAGATATAAATGGAAAAATGTATCATTGGATGAGTCTCTGAGTCACGTTACTCATTTTGAAATCCTACCTACCAATTATGTAAGTTTTTCTTCAAATTTCATTTTTTTTTTTTTTGGCCACACTCTGCAGCTTGAGGCATCTTCATCGAGGCTTGAACCCAGGCCCCAGCAGTGAAAGTGCTGAGTCTTAACCACTGGACCGCCAAGGAATTCCCTAAATTCCATTTTTTTAAAAAATCTCAAATAGTGATTCTCCAAATTAATCAGAAGGTGTTGCCTTTTCCTTTTTTAAGAAATGGGTTTTTAAAGCCCACCAAACCTGGAAGACTTGAGCGGTGAAAAGGTTTTGTTTCTAAATGTTTAAACTGAGAAGATAATTTTTATAAGTGATTTACATCATTTTCAGCAACAAAATGATAACTGTGGTAACATTTCAAAACATTCATTTTCACATACTGTCTCTATAATGTGTCTTTTTGAAAGCAGTTTATTTTCATTGTTAAAATTTCATCTTTACCCTGAAGGAACAAAATTAAGTGTGTATATTATTTGGAAAATGCCTGCTGGGTAGGGTATTATCATTACCACACATCATCATAGAAAAGGTCAGCAAACTTGGGACACTTACCTTTTTTAAAAAAAGAAAAATGAGTAGCTCATCAACATTGTTAGCTTTGTTAAGTCTTTTGGCACAAATCAAACCAGCAAATCATGTGTAATACCAAGGGTGGTTATGTCTTGTTACAAAATTGTGTAATAATGTTCTGCTTTTTAAAGGACTTGTTTTTGTTGCTTTTGTACATTCTATAGCAAGTAAACTGCAACATGTTGCAATAAACAGAAGGATTATAAATAAGGTACCACTGTCATCTTCTCCATTCTGGATCCTCTCTTAGATTCTGATATGGACTGAGTGAGGCACCAGGGTGATGATATGTTAATAAAGCTTAATATCTTCCTTATGTTTTAGATTTCACTATAAATAGAGATTCTGACTTTTTTGCCACACCTCTGTGGATATTATGTTCCCCTTGGGACATGTACATCTTCTTTTGGAGCTCCTGGGCTCCATCTCTGTGCATAGAAAGCCCTCTGTGATTTGGCTCCTGTCCACCTCTCCAGACTCACTGCCTGTCTTGTGCCATGTGCTCCAGCAGCTCCAAACTGCTTTTCTGTTCCATTATGTTCCATGCTCTCTCCTCTGCCTAGAATGTTCTTCCCTCATTCCTCTTCCCCTCCTCTGCTGTGCCTTTTATAACTCAGATCAGGGCCTGTAAGGAGCCTTTCTCTGCCTCCCACCTTGACCCCAAATAAGCATCCTTCTTTATACTCACAGAATAGCCTGTGTTTGTCTTTCATACTGCATTTCTCACTGGCATTTTATTAGGCTTATGTCTCTCCACTGTACCACAGGTTCCTTGAGGGTAGACACCAGGTCTTAACCCACAGTTTAGAGATGTTTATGACTGAATGGGTCAGTCACTTACTTCACATTACTGCCATAAAATTTCTTTCTAAGGAAGAAGTTTGACATATTCATTCATGCCTACATGAAACATAAGTGTACAGTCTGTTTTAAAATCCTGTTCCCTCCACAGAGAACATGCAATATTAAATCTTCTATTCAGTACCCTTTTTTTAAACTTGACACATACTTCCAATCCTTTTTTCAATAGAGAAACATATTTGAGTATTTTTCTTGTCTCTTTTAACCTCATAACCTCTTAATCCTTTTTTTTTTTTTCTTTACAGGCTTTGGATGGATTTTTCTTTGTTGTGAACTGTGAAGGGAGGATTGTATTTGTGTCAGAAAATGTGACCAGCTACTTGGGTTACAATCAGGAGGAATTAATGAATACCAGTGTCTACAGCATACTGCATGTGGGTGATCATGCAGAATTTGTGAAGAATCTGCTACCAAAATCACTAGGTAAAAGGAATGTGTTTTTTTAAAAGAATATGAGCTCTCTATAGCTTCCCCTCAGTAAAGTATAATTATTATTATGTTTATAATATATGGTATTATTCTATGTCATACATACTTTAAATATTTTAAAATTTAATTTCAGCCTGAGATTAAATCTGAAGGAGGAACATCATCAAATAGCTGATAGAGAACATTCCTTTTATCCTCTTCCTCTAGATTTTGCCATAATTCTGTGACAGAGTTAGGAAGCAGAACAGTTAGTCGTCTTACCACAAGAAGCTTCTGCTTGGAATTCCTTTTGTTTTGAATTTTAATTATGTCTAAGGAAGAGACAAATATATGTAATTTATCCTACCACCTTGCTCAGAGAAAAGAAAAAAGGAAGGAGGGAGGAAAGAATAGTGTTCATATTACATACTTATTAAAATGAACATTTTTTGATGTAAGTGGTTTCAACTCATGGGTTCCAAGCATGGTTGGAGCTCCATCCAATGGTTGGATAGGCTGTTCAGTGCCAGAGGAGGCTAGCTGAGAGGATAGATAGACTTCTAGCCTGTGTTCTGTTCACTAAGCCATGTACCTGCTCCTTAACCTGTAGGTACTCCAGAAGTTGGGAGGAGAGTCTTGGCTAGAAATCCTGTATAACTAAATCAAACATGAAAATAAAATGTTATCCATAGCTCTTTATTTTCTGTGCTGTTCACTTGATGAAATGGAAGTGTTATTTCTTCTTTGAAAAGATAGTATGTGTTTACTGGGAGCCTGAAATGATTGTTACTATTAAAATCACTAGTTTCAAGGGGTTATCAAGGGGTCTTAATGTGGAGTGTGAGTGACTTGAGAGACAATATAGTGGATTCCTTTATTTTAAAGATGAGGCAAAGATTAAGTTATTAACCCAAACCTCACAACTAGTTTGAAGAACCAAGACTCATTACTCCAGTATAGGTTTGTTTCCGTGATTTCCTCTAACTGTTGTAGAGTGATGAGATAGTAAAAAAGAAGGAGATTCAACAGCAAGGCTATGGTAAGAAAACTGTTGGGAATGGTGAGAGAACACCCTGAAAAACCCTGTCTGTCACCATGGCTTGAATATAATATTGTAACTGGGAAGTGACTCGCTACACAGTGATTCTCACTTGACATGTATAAATATCTGCTCTACAATGGAATTCAGTTTTCTTACACTGAATCCAGTAACATTTCTGTTTTAACAATCATTTTAATGAAGTAAAATGATTATCTGCTATATTTAAGGTGTTGTAGCATGCAGATTGTACAAATAAAATAAAGAGCAAGAAAAAATGATTTAAAAAAACCAAGGTTGGTCTCTGTCTATTCTAAATTTTTTTTTGAGTGACAGGCTCATTTGAAAAGCTTTGATTCCTCCAACCAGAAGGAGGAACATACAACATACTCTCAAGCCATCCCTGAAGCATACATGCCTTTCAGGTTAAAATTCTCACTTAGTAACAGACCTATGATTGTCAATCTTTTTTTTTTCCAATGCCAGAGTATAGCAGGAAGCAAGTGAAAAAGCGTATTAACTAACTGCTGTAAAATTCTGAGCAAAAAAGCAAGAAGCTATTAATTTTTAATTTTGTCTTTATCTGTTAACGAATTAGGGTATTTGTAAGGCCTTATCTTTGAGGGTGGAAATCCTATACAGTTCCTTGCAAGTTTTACATTTCTCTAATTGGTAAAAGGATTAAATTTGCAAAGGAAGGTAAGTCTCTTTTTGCCTCAGGATAGTGTTAGATCTGAAGGGGTCTGTCTTTTAATCTGAGTGTCTAATTAAGCAGATGAGTAAAGGTGTGTCATTTGTATCTTCAGAGTTTGTACCTTTTCATCTCCTTCACAGGCGTATAATCAATTTTTCTTTCACAGTGAATGGAGTTCCTTGGCCTCAAGAAGCAACACGCCAAAACAGCCATACCTTTAACTGCAGGATGCTAATTCACCGTCCAGATGAGCCTGGCCCCGAGAACCAGGAAGCTTGCCAGCGGTATGAAGTGATGCAGTGTTTCACTGTGTCACAGCCGAAATCGATTCAGGAGGATGGAGAAGGTAAAACAGAGGGTGGTTTTAAGGTGTTCGATTGCTTTTCCTGTGGTTTTAGAAACAGAGAGGAAATTGATTATAAACTGCCTTCTTCAGATAATATTTTTGGTTACTATATTATATATCTTAGTGGCTCTTCAATTTGCTATATATTTCTTAATACTTAAGAAAAATATTGTTAACATCTAGAACTACCCCCCTGTAAAAGACCCCCAAATTCTCAGTTGTAGCTGACATTCCCACTAAAATGTCACATTCAAACCAACTTGCTGCCTAGAAATAAGAGCTGTAACTCACTGCTGCCAGTTGGAAATGCACCAGATGCAGCAGGCTGTTGAACAGCTCTGATTTTCAGAAAGTTTCAAGCTTAGTGTGTACGGAACACTGGAGAATAGAGCTAGCACTTTTGAGGCCATACAAGGTAATTTATAAGGAGAAAGCTTATGAGCAGATGAAAACACAGATGAAGCTCTAATAGGAATAGGGTATGAACATGGTATTAGTTAAATACGTTCCAGTGGATGAGTTTTCCATACATGCTTAAACTGAACTAAGTTAAGAACACCACAAATTGGTGGAGTAAGGAACAGGGAAGGAAGCTGTGGAGGAGTCAGTCAGATGCAAAAAGGCTTGTCTGTAGTGGGTCCTACCAGGGAAAGGGTACGTCAGCTGGGGACTTTTTACAGAATATATATGCAGGCCTGTCATATGATTCAAATTCATGTTTAGCTGTGTGATACTGTGTGCAGCCTCTCACAAAGATGGAAATGGGACATTCAAAAAAAATTACAGGTCCTAAAAACATAAAAGTCTTCTGTCAAGGACAAAATAATGCCTGTTCAGAAACAGTTAAATGTTGTTTTTTTTCATATGATAGTTTGTGATCTGCTCAATGGTTATAGGAATAATCTTTGTAGCCATTAATGAGTATAGGAAATTATGAACCTATATTTTAAAAACCACTGTGTTGCTTGAATCTAGCCAAAACTACTTCTTCAAATTATTATCTGCCAAGTACTTGAGATGCTTCCGTCTCCTCTAGTTTATGTAAGAACATTCAGTGGGAAGGGATAAGTGATTCCAACTAGACCTCTTTCTGGAGCTGCTAGTGTTTGGTCTCGAGCAATTTTAATTCTGATATTATACTGTTAGATCAGGGTCACTCCAGTATTGTGTCAGATCTTACAACATGTATTGTTTTTACAAAAACTGTTAATGGCAGGTAATAGATGTGAACCACTTTCTGTCCTCTTTTTCCTTCAATTTCCCCTTCTTGTTTTGGGCAGATTTCCAGTCATGTTTGATTTGTATTGCACGGCGATTACCTCGGCCTCCAGCTATTACGGGTGTAGAATCCTTTATGACCAAGCAAGATACTACAGGTACTAGCTGCAAAGTTCAGAATGTTCTTTCAGCATTAATGAATGTGACTATCCCCTTAAAACTAATTGTGTCCCTCTCTTCTCTGCTGTTCTGCTGCTGTTCACTAGTCCTCTACAGAAAACATTTCAGATGTGGTCTTGATATTGTGCATTTTAGATAGTGTCGTCATTGTTACGGGAGGGTGCTGGAGAGGAAATTATTTTATAATTGTTCACATATCTCTATTGATTATAAATTATTTCTTCAAATTCATGAAAAGAAATTGGCAGTGTCAATATATTTGCTTACAAATAGATACAAAAGGGTGCTTTTAATATTGTGCATAAATGTATCTGACTATTTTTTCCTTTATTCTTTTCCTTTAAATGGATTCAGCACATACTGATCGAATGCCTGAAAGTGCCTGTCATATGTATGATTGCTCTGGGTATACATGGTTGAGCAAAAAGCAATGATACGATTACAGATTTGTACTTTTTTGATGGAAAAGATGTAAGCGGTATACGAGAAGCTAATAGGGAGGTCCTTTTTAAAAATCAGCTGGTTAACAGAAAGCTTGTCAAGCTGATACCACACAATTAACCCCCAAAGGATGCCAACTGTGCCAAGTAAGAGTGTTGGAAGGGTGAACTGAGGAAGGGTCATGGTGCAGAATGAGTGCTCCTGATTGAGGAAACAGAGCTGCAGAAAGTTCTAACACAGAGACGTCTGTTAGAACTGAAAGGAGGACAGGAGGCAGCCGCAAAGTGCCTGAAAATAAGCCTTTCTTTTTAAAGACCTACTTCAGATTTGATTTTCAGCAAAAACAAATTGTTACTGTTGTTTAATATAAAGAATTTCTCATATATTGTTTAATATTTTTTTTAAATTTTTTTTATTTTTTAAAAAAACATTTCTTTGGCTGTGCCTCGTGGCATGCTCAGGATCTTAGTTCCCCAACCCATGATCAAGCCTGCACCCCCTGCAGTGGAAGCATGGAGCCTTAGCCACCAGACCACCAGGGAATTCCCCTATATTGTTTAATCCTATCTTCACTTTGTCACATTAGGTTTTCATCAATGAGAATTGTATATGTATCACTCACCACTCTAGTTTTAAAAGATAGATACTACAGATAGGTTTTTATAGCAGACCAAGATTTTAAAAATCATTTCTACTAAATTTTATTCTTTGTGAGCATTTACTTTTTTGCTTTAACATTGTTTATAAGATCCTCTTACAATATTTATTAATGTTTTAGCCCCAGAAATCTAATATTCCTATGTTGTATGCTTTATTCTTGGGTTTTAAAGATAAACTCCCAACTGCTCTTACTAAAGAGTAGTAGGTGGGGATACATTGGCACAGACAATAGAATACAGCAAAGAGAATATCTGGGAGCTTAGATATACAGCATTTAAGTGTAGTAATGATCAATTTGCATACCTTTCCTTTCCCTTTTTGAGTCTAGCATGTATGTGTTACTTTCTACCAGTGAACAACACTGGAAAAATTTAATAAACCCTTATTGAAAAACCAAAAATATTATTGCATGAAGGAAAAATAGGGTCTGTTAAAAAGATATAGCTGATCTTTTGTGTCAGTAAAACCAAAGAGGGCTTGGGAGATAGAATAAAAACTTGTTGGAAAGGGGTGATGGTTAGTCCACAGAATAAATGTGGAAGACAGGGGAGGCCTAAAAATTATGAGGATAATTTAGGAACAATATAGTTCAGCTTTTCTTCAATTGTATTTCTATAAACTGAATCCTAAATTAGATTGTTTTAAAAAAGACTGTATTTTTCTATAGGAACAATGATATAACTAGTACTTTTGTTTCTGACCAAGGACCCAGCATCTTAATATGCCTGATTTTAGAATAAATCTGTAAAAATTAAAAAGTTCTGAATCATGAAGTAATTATAAATCTAGAGGGAACCTCAGAGATTACAGAATCCAGCCTGTCCATTTTACATATGAAGGAATGGTGACTTTTCCAAAACCAGGCAACTAATTACTGAGAACAGGTATCTTTAGGCCCTAAAATAGGATTCTTTCTTTATATTGTGTTTTCTTCCATCAATGCACTATTAAAAGGGCATTACAGTACTGTACACAGTTACCACACAAAAAATACCAGAGAAAATATAAAGTATAAAGAAAATATAAAGATGCCAAAATAATATGAAGTATTCTTAAAATATAAAATTGGCATTATATCATGGGATTGAGTTAGATAAAAAATCATAAACTAGTTATAAAAAGTATTAGATATTTAATTCCTTAAAATTTAGCAGTACTTCCAACTCTACATGAAGTGGTTCTTGTCCCTTAAAAAAAATAAGTTTTCTCCCTTAAATGTTGAACAGTGGTTTGGTTGGTTAGTTAAACTTTGCTCTAGCAAGCAGAAGTATTCTAAGTCAGCCTATTTATGATTCCCTCCTAAGATACTCATTACATTACTTATCATTTGTTGCCATTGCTGTTGCTAAGTCCCTTCAGTCGTGTCCGACTCTGTACGACCCCATAGACGGCAGCCCACCAGGCTCCCCCCGTCCCTGGGATTCTCCAGGCAAGAACACTGGAATGGGTTGCCATTTCCTCCTCCAATGCATGAAAGTGAAAAGTGAAAGTGAAGTCGCTCAGTCGTGTCCGACTCTTCACGACCCCATGGACTGCAGCCTACCAGGTCTTCCGTCCATGGGATTTTCCAGGCAAGAGTACTGGAGTGGGGTGCCATTGCCTTCTCCATTGCCATTATTGATAATTTAATTACTTTCTACCCTCCAGTTCTACAATTACAGACTTCCTTGCTCTCATGTGGCCTAATACTGAACTTGAACACATAAGCACACACACAGGCCTCCCTTTGCATTTGAAGATTATATAACAGTGGATTCTCTGCTATAACTAATTCTTAGTCCGTGATGTGATGAGACAAAAACTGAATGACTGAAACTCTTAGGAAGTCCAAAATTATCTATAGTTTCAATCACAGTCTTCACCAGGCTGTCCCCAAACTGTTCTAAAACAACAAGAATTCCCTCATTTAAATTTTGATTTATTTTCTTTCTACATTTATGCCAAGACTTGGGGGACAACCTGATCTGACATACTTGGGTATATTAGATTCTATACCCTGCTTTATAGAGGTCTAATAAAGAGTTTATTTCTAAACAAACCAAGAGAAATATGTAAAGAAGGGATTAGTTAAAGAGGCACAAACAGTACAATAGATTTGAGTTGATTGTGTGAAAAAAGGGAAGATGAAGAAAAGATAACCAGGCATTCACAGAAGAGGAAACTTGAGAGGTGAATAAACATGAAAAATATTCAACCTTATTAATCAGGGAAATACAAAAGTTAGACCATAACCATAAACCAAGCGATGGAGAGGATGTTGGATTAACTCTTATAAAAGTTTCTGGGAGACAGTTTAATATAAAATTGAACATTCATGTAACCTATGACTCAACAGTTCTATTCCTACTTATGTACCTCATGCACTATGGAAAATGTGAAAGATATTCATAGCAGTATTGATTGTAATGACAAAAAACTGGAAACAGCCTAGATTGACAGGAGAATATAAAGACAGAGGGATGTGACAAGTGTGGAGTACACACTTAACGGAAGGGTATTGATGATCTTGGTAATATTCAAGTTCTGAAACTGGATGAGGCTTTGTAGGTCTCACCTTAATAATCTAACACACATACACATATATGTATAAGCTAAGCTAAGCTAAGCTAAGTCGCTTCAGTCGTGTCCGACTCTGTGCGACTCCATAGATGGCAGCCCACCAGGCTCCGCCGTCCCTGGGATTCTCCAGGCAAGAATATATTTTCTTATATGAGTACCAGATTTATAGAAAATAAAACTGATCTGAAAAATCACCAACTGGATTAAATGGCCCCCAGTTAAGAAATAATTTGCCTGAATTCTTCCATAATCATTCAGGAAACTTATTTAAATGTGATAACAGTATCAAATCACCACTAAATTTTATAAAGCATATGTTCTGTTTGCAGATAGCCTAGCAGATCTTAATGTTCTCACTTATCTTTTTCTGATTTAATTTTTTTTGCCTTCAGTCTTTGTTTACTCTTAAGTGCAATGTTGTCTACAGCTCAAAAGGAGGTAGAAAAGGAAAGACTGGCTTACTTTCTCATAGTCTCTTCACTTAATTACTGGAAATTAATTTAAACCAAAATAATATAGTTCATCTCTGCCTCTCCATCCACAATAAGTCATTAGTATATAGATAGCAGGATCCAAAGAGCAACCCAGAAAAGTTTGACCTACATTAGTATCCACAGCTTTGGGTCTTTATGATATGACTTTAATACTTGATTGGTATTGAATTTTACGATGTGATACAACACACTCCAAGGCCAAAACAATTTTGTATTTTCATGTCACTGATATACTCTGTTACTGTATATAATAAAAATTAATAGTGCTTTTTAGTGCTTTTGTCCATTAAGCATTTGAGAGGCAGCAGAATATTTTTAGATGCATGTTAGTCTTAAAATGTGAATGACATATCCAGAGGCTATCATACATGTAAGCTTTCATTCTTTGTATAGGTAAAATCATCTCTATTGATACTAGTTCCCTGAGAGCTGCTGGCAGAACTGGCTGGGAAGATTTAGTGAGAAAGTGCATTTATGCTTTTTTCCAACCTCAAGGCAGAGAGCCATCTTACGCCAGACAACTATTTCAAGAAGGTAAGTTTTTTTTTCTCTCAGCTATTTTCATTAACTTTGCCAATAATCTATGGGTGATAAGTATTTTCTTATCAAGTATTACAAATTAGTTTTTGCAATAATCAGTTTTAGGAAAGGAAGAAATGGGTAAGCAAAGTAATTCATGAGTAGATACTGAATTTTGGGATGCACATTGTAAAGAACAGGGTATCATGTGGTGGTCACTCATTCATTCATTCATTCATTCAGCAGACATGTATCAAGTTCTTCACATACATAGAACACTATATAAGGTGCCAGGGATTCAAGGATGACAAAGCAGGGTTTTGGCTTCTAGGAGCTCAAAATCTATTGTATTGGGAGGATATATGACTGTTTTAAAGATCTCTGTGGCCTGGGCCATAATAATAAAGATAAAACCAAAGAAGAAAAAAATTAATTCTGACTTGAGAATTAGGGATGGCTTTAGAGAGGAAGTGCTATTTTTGTCTAGCTTTTAGAAGATCACTCCAAGCAGAACAGGCATGTCAAAGGGCTTTTAGATAGTACAGATCTATATAATGCATGTAGATCTATACTTCATGACCATTACAGTACCAGTATCTCCTGACTCACATGGGAGTTTCAAGTTAAAATTATGTCATAGAAAATTATTAATTAATAATTGAACAACTGCTATGTCATAGTAAATACTATGGAAATATGAAACAAGCATATTCCCACCCTTAAGGAACTTAACAGTATTTTAGGAAAGATAAGGAAAATTAGCTGAGAGTTAAGGCCAGAAAATTTATAAAGATTCGAAGATAAGGAGTTTTGATATATTTTAAAACATTGTCATGAAATTATGGGAGCCTAATATACCTTTCCCATTGTAATTTATTCTCTAATCTCTAAGTAAATAATTTCTCTGGGAAGAAACTCTTTGTATGGCTACTCCTGAAAACAATTTAAAAAATATTTTTCATTATTCCATCACTTTTCTTAATTTTAACATTTTCCCATTATATTAGGTTTCTTCAGTTTACAAATGATTTTTCATTCATTACGTTTTAGGTCAGGTGCTTCCTAATGGTATGTGAAGGAAGCAGCTTGATTTTTTCTTTTCAGAAAGCCATCTGTATAAATCTCACTAGTCTGTCTACTTCTGGAACAGCTTTGCACAGACTAACGGTTCTTCAATGGACCTCTTACTTTTACCATCCCCAAAGATGGTGTTTCAATGGATATGACCAAGAAGTTCCTCAGGCAATCCTGAAGTACAGTCAAGTTTGGAAACAATTACAGAAAGCAACTATTGCCATCCACTGGTTGCAAACTTTGTGACTCCCTCTATCTATAGCACTTGACTTTTGTGTAAGTAGGAGATTCAGAACACTGCCTACACTTACTCCCTCAAGTGCCGAGGTATATGATTCTCCTGTTTGATTTTTACCTTAACTTTAAGTTAAACCTTCCAAGGCTTACTTAAAAGACTTTTAGTTTTACTTGCCTATAATTTATATACATTATGACCAAGGCAAAGCAGGTCTAGATTATTGTCTCATTGTCCAAATGCCTAGGCTTCCCATAGATGTGATTGAGCCATGGTTTAAAGCAAGTGTTTCTAAACCATTGGAATTCTCTATAAAATAGATTGATTAAAATGTAATAAGTAACTAATCATTAACATATGAAGTAAAGCAATTTAGAGAGAAATGTAAAAAAATATAATTCAACACCTCTTCTCCATTAATCATGTCTTAATGTCCTTTTCTTTTACTTTTTTAAGAAAAAAAAATTTCTCAATAGAAATAACTTTTTTCTTAGAGTTAAATTGCCCAGAATTCACGTGACTCTGACTCTAGTGTTATGGTGATTCTGGACAACTTGCCAAATAGCATTTATAAATTGAATGCATCTTTTTCTTATATGTTGTATTCAGCAGTATCTAACCTGGTAAGAAAAATGTGGTCCATGAAACAGTTACATGGGAATCACCTATTAAAGATGTTGACCTACTGAATTAAAATCTCAGGTGAGGGCCCATGTACTTTAAACAAGCTCTGAAGGTGATGCTTAAGTACATCAAGTTGGAGAACTACAGGTCTGCTAAGAATGGAGAGAGATGTAAATAGCCTTTGCATTTTCCTTGCTGCCTTGCTGCCTTTCCACTAGGGATAGTGTAAAGAACTATCAGTAATAGTTCTTTAGTGGCATAATATTATGCCACTATATCCTTGATTTTCTGTAAAACTTTTAAAATCTAAAACCTCTATCAGTTCAGTTCAGTCACTCAGTTGTGTCTGACTCTTTGCGACCCCATGAATCGCAGCACGCCAGGCCTCCCTGTCCATCGCCAACTCCCGGAGTTCACCCAAACTCATGTCCATTGAGTCGGTGATGCCATCTAACTATCTCATCCTCTGTCGTCCCCTTTTCCTCCTGCCCTCAATCTTTCCCAACATCAGAGTCTTTTCAAATAAGTCAGCTCTTTGTATCAGGTGGCCAAAATATTGGAGTTTCAGCTTCAACACCAGTCCTTCCAATGAACACCCAGGACTGATTTCCTTTAGGATGCACTGGTTGGATCTCCTTGCAGTCCAAGGGACTCTCAAGAGTCTTCTCCAACACCACAGTTCAAAAGCACCAATTCTTGGGCGCTCAGCCTTCTTCACAGTCCAACTCTCACATCCATACATGACCACAGGAAAAACCATAGCCTTGACTAGACGAACCTTTGTTGGCAAAGTAATGTCTCTGCTTTTCAATATGCTATCTAGGTTGATCATAACTTTCCTTCCAAGGAGTACGCGTCTTTTAATTTCATGGCTGCAGTCACCATCTGCAGTGATTTTGGAGCCCCGAAAAATAAAGTCAGCCACTGTTTCCCCATCTATTTCCCATGAAGTGATGGGACCAGATACCATGATCTTCGTTTTCTTTTCTTTTTTTTTTTTTTTGATCTTAGTTTTCTGAACGTTGAGCTTTAAGCCAACTTTTTCACTTTCCTCTTTCACTTTCATCAAGAGGCTCTTTAGTTCTTCTTCACTTTCTGCCATAATGGTGGTGTCATCTGTATATCTGATATTTAGGCAAGAAAATTGGTCCTCCATCTGTCTTTTTTCCTGACTTTAACTTACTTTTAAAAGGCAGCAGCTGGTATAAAATCCTAATATGCATTAAAAACTTAAGTTCTTAGTTTAGTTTTTCAGCTGCTTTTGACAGAGACAGCTCACAGACTGCTTTTAAAGAGTGTTGACCATTTTATTTTCCAGAATCAAAAGTTGAAAACACATTTTAGTGAAACAGTATGTGGGAGCTTGCAGGATAAACTAGATTAAAGGAGTGGTTTGCCACTGAGACTGGGAGGTGAGGGGGTGCTGTATGGGTATCAGGGTCACCTGAGGAACTTCCTACTGGGAGGAAGTTCATGTAGCTATATACTTTGGAAAAGCTTCCTAAGTTCAGTTCAATACAGAATCATTCTTTTAGGAAAAAGTCTAGGTTAAATGTTTCCCTAAGGTGCCTGATAACATTCATTTGGGACAGTTGTTAAACCAGATTTCTAGGTTCTTTGAAGAGTTTCTGGGGTGTCAGTAATACCACATTAGTATCATGCCTCCTCACTAAGTATTCTAAAACTTTTAGAAATAGACTCAGGGGTCAAGGATCAAAACCTGACAAAGCTAAATCAGAAAACAAGATCAGAATCTGTGATCAAATGAAATTCCAAATAGTTTTGTCCATTTCTCAGTCTTACTTATGGAGAAAATTTGGCATGTAGAGCAATACTTTAACCAGTCAGTGCTGTAAAGAATTACGGCTCTCGTTGTTGTTCAGTTGCTAAGACATGTCCGACTCTTTGTGACCCCATGGACTACAAAATGCCAGGACTCCCAAGTCCTTCACTCTTTCCTGGAGTTTGCTCAAACTTAGGTCCATTGTTGTCGATATGCCATCCAACCATCTCATCCTCGGTTGTCCCTTCACTTGCCCTCAGTCTTTCCCAGAAACAGTCTTTTGCAGTGAGTTGGCTCTTCACATCAGGTGGCCAAAGTATTGGAGCTTCAGCTTCAGCATTAGTCCTTCCAGCACATATTCAGGGTTGATTTCCTTTAGGATTGACTAGTTTGATCTCCTTGCTGTCCAAGGGACTCCCAAGACTCTTCTCCAGCACCACAATTCAAAAGCATCAATTCTTCAGCACTCAGCCTTCTTTATGGTTCAGCTCTCACATCTGTACATGACTACTAGAAAAACCGTAGCTTTGACTATATGGACCTTTGTCAGCAAAGTGATGTCTCTGCTTTTTAATATGCTATCTAGGTTGCTCATGGCTTTCCTTCCAAGAAGCAAGCCTCTTTTAATTTCATGGCTGGAGTCACCATCTGCAGTGATTTTGGAGCCCAGGAAAATAAAATCTGTCACTATTTCCACTTTGTCCCCTTCTGTTTGCCATGAAGTGATGAGACCGGATGATGTGATCTTATGCTCTTTTGAATGTTGAGTTTTAAGCCAGTTTTTTTCATTCTCCTCTTTCACTCTTAGCGAGAGGCTCTTTAGCTCCTCTTCCACCTAATGAGTGGTATCATCTGAGGTATATGTAGTGTATCTGAGGTTGTTGATATTTCTCCTGGCAGTCTTGATTCCTGCTTGTGATTCATCCATCCCAACATTTTGCATGATGTATTCTGCATGTAAGTTAAATATGCGGGGTCACAATATTCAGCCTTGAAAATTCCTTTCTCAATTTTGAACCAGTCTGTTGTTCCATGTCCAGTTGTTACTGTTGCTTCTTGACCTTCATACAGGTCTCAGGAGGCAGGTAAGGTGGTCTGGTATTCCCATCTCTTTAGGAATTTTCCACAGTTTGTTGTGATACACATAGTCAGAGGTTTGGCGTTGTTAATGAAGCAGAAATAGATGTTCTTCTGGAACTCCGTTGCTTTCTCTATGATCCAATAAATGTTAGCAATCTGATCTTTGGTTCCTCTGCCTTTTTTAAATCCAACTTGTACCTTTGGAAGTTCTTGGTTCATGTACTTTTGAAGTCTAGCTTGAAGGATTTTGAGCATTACTTCGCTGGCATGTGAAATGAGTGCAGTTGTGTGGTAGTTTGAACATTCTTTGGTATTGCCCTTCTTTGGGATTGAAATGAAAACTAAACTTTTCCAGTCCTGTGGCCACTGCTGAGTTTTCCAAATTTACTGACATATTGTGTGCAACACTTTTACAGCACCAACTTTTAGAATTTGAAATAGCTCAGCTGGAATTCCATCACCTCTACTAGCTTTGTTTGAGGTAATGGTTCCTAAGGCCCATTTGACTTCACACTCCAGGATGTCTGGCTCTAGGTGAGTGACCACACCATCGTGGTTATCTGGGTCATTAAAACCTTTTTTGTATAGTCCTTCAGTGTACTGTTGGCACCTATTCTTAATCTCTTCCTTCTCCAGGGGATCTTCCCTACCTTGGGATCAAACCCAATTCTCCTGCATTGCAGGCATATTCTTTACTGTGTGAGCCACCAGAGAAGCCCTATGGCTCCAATACTCACATCTTAATTCAAAATTTTAGATTGTTATACAGAGTTGAAGCTATTAGTATAAGAGGTATCTTGGTATTGGCCAAATGTGAGTGTGACTCAGGACACAAGTACTTTGGAAGCTACGTATTTGTTGTTTGTTTTTTCTTTGGTATTTATTCAGGAAGTATTCATTAAGTACCTGCTATGTACCAGGCTCCATGCTAGGTATTATCTCACAGTAAACTGGCTCCATTTTAGTGATACTGGGCAAAGGTTAATTTGTATTATTAAGTCCTAAACTTGTAAATGAGAGAGTCAGAGTTCATACCTAAATCTGATTCCTAGGCTTTTATTCCTTTCATTGATCTGTGCTGCATTCCTTTTGCTGAGTCTTATTCTGTACATTATTATCCAAAATAAACCATTTAACTTCAAAACTTAAACTGTAAAAAGAAAAAAAAACTTGTAATAGTTTTCCTGTATTAAGTTAGTAGAGTTTCCTCAATTTTGGAATTTTCATTAATTTAGTGTCTTCCAATTTAAGGCAGCATAATTACCAAAGGACTCTTGATGTTTCTGTAATCCACATAAATGATCTTAATGCATGCTTCAGTCAGTTCAGTCAAGTTCAACTCTTTGCAACCCTGGTGACTCTTGGCAGTCTGCCAGGCTTCTCTGTCCATGGGATTCTCCAGGCAAGAATAATGGAGTGGGTTGCCATGCCCTTCACCAGGGAATCTTCCTGACCCAGGGGTCAAACCAACATCTCTTATATCTCCTGCATTGGCAGGGTTTTTTTTTTTTTTTTTACCACTGGCACACCTGGAAAGCCCAAGTATCTTAATGTTTCCATGTTAATGTTAATGTTCTCCCAGATTCTAGTTCTTTCTCACTTTACAGGGCGTGTCAATAAGTCAAGAAATTTGTCTCCAATAATTTTCATTACACGAGTAAATCTGGATTTCTACACAGACAAAAACATAAATTAAAATACAATATAAGCATTTGAGAAGATAGGTAAGATTTAAAATCTGTCCTTTAAAGAAAAATTGTAGTAGTTGATCAGTGTTAACAAATCAATATTAACCTATTGAGATGAAATTCAAGTTGAAGATCAATTAGCCAGTACTAGATGACTGTATATGCAAAGCATCATACAGTTTCAATGGAGAGTGGAAAACAAGAATGGGACATAGTATTAACTCATGTTTATTCTTGAAGAAGAAAAATAAATGTATAAAAGATTATCTACTCCTAATCAGAGAGCTATAGAAGAGATATTTAGGAAATAATGAAAAATAAGATTGGAAATGCAAAAAGAAATTGTATGTATGGAGCTATACTGTCCAATACTGTAGTCACTAGCCACATGCATCTATTGAGTACCTGACATGTGGCAAGTATGAGTTAGGAACTGAATTTTAAATTTCATTTAATTTTAAATTTAATTTTCCACATTATGATAGTGACTGATGACTACCATTTTGGACAATGAGCTCAGTGGTGAAGAGCTAATGAATGTTTCAGCAGAATGATCCTAATGAGAAATAAATACTGATGAGGAAATAGAATGGCATAAGCAAAATAACATGAAATACATATTGTATCTTTTATTTCCCTTTATATATATTTATAACTAAATATATATTTATATATTTATAACTAAATATATATTTATAACTTTCTAATTGTCCCATGCTAATAATTTATCTTAAAATACCACCTTTTTGTTATAACTGTGTTTTCCAAAATAATGTCAGAAGATATTGACAGATGAGAATTGTTAATATTTGTTAGGGTTTTATCATAATAAACATTTAACTATATCCTTACACAAAACTTACTGGTTTTCATTAAAGACTTTTTTTATCATTTATTATTTCACTAGATACTAAATTTTTCCATATTTTATTTGGTAAATGTGCCAAGATTTGGCTGAAACTGCCAGATGGGTAAAAAATCCTTGCAATTAAGTTTATATCCTGATTTTGGTACTCAGGGAGATTTATGCGTGACATAGATTTCCAGCAGATTATGCCCTCTTCAGTTTACATGGTGTACCCAAGACAATAAAATAGAGCCTGTCTTCTTGTTGCTTAAAGTAATATGTAGCTTCAGAAATTATCAATTGGTCATTTTGTCTTTTTCATATGTCTTTAAAGTATGATTGAAGCTCTTTCTAAAATGTCTTTGAAAAATAGGACTAACATTTATTACAGGCTAAATTACAGTAGTCATTTGTGGTAGTAATTCTTGTATTTAAGTGGATATGATTTTTAACCTTGGTATAGCTGAATCTACCTATTAAATCTTCCTTAAAAAAGAATTCTATTGTATTACTGAAACATTGATGACATTTTCTTACTTAGTAGTCTGGTGTAGCCTTTACGTATTTCATAAAAATTAACCAGTAGAGTTAGAGCTTCATCTGTTGTTAATAAAGCTTTAAGACAAAAGTAACTCATGTTGTGTATATAGTGATTCAATTGCGTTAATCTAGGTTTTATTCTGTATTAGTAATCAGAGGCTTTATTATTAATTTGCTTATTAGTAAACTAAATTCAAACATCAAAAATAATATACATGACTATAATAATTTGTTGGATGGATCTTTTTGATTCACATTCCTGAGTGAAAAATTAAATTTGAATTTCAGTTAGAGTTCTGCAAACTAATCAAAACTTGGTGAATTTTGTGCTTTGTTGATATCTCAATAAAGCTGTTTTTAAAAATCAGCCAGCTATAGGGGTAGAAAAGCTTGTTAGAGATAATACTGAAAAGGAGAGGGGAGAAAGTTACTTCTTGGTCTTTTTAATGAACACTTAGTAAATTTAAGGAGCTGCCCCATTATAGGGAAAGATTAGGTTGACTTTTTTGTGGTTTGTGGTTTCTTCATAATCACAACTTCTGTGAGGAGGCACCCATTCAAGTAGAACTGATTTAAAACTTGTCTTCAGACTGTCTATTTCACCCTGAATAATTTTCCCCCCTCAGATATCTGCTTTATCTGAACCATACCTTGAGTCTGAGCAGGCAGCAATTGGAAGGACATTTAAATGAGGTTCTAGGTAGAAATAAGGCTTGGTAACTCTCCTCTGCCCAAAGTTTAAGTGTCAGCATTTTAACTAGGTTTCTCTTTTGTTTGAAACAGTGATGACTCGTGGCACTGCCTCCAGCCCATCCTATAGATTCATATTGAATGATGGGACAATGCTTAGCGCCCACACCAAGTGTAAACTTTGCTACCCTCAAAGTCCAGACATGCAACCTTTCATCATGGGAATTCATATCATCGACAGGTACTACTTATTTGGAGAGTTTCATATGAAATAAGTCAGTTCACATATTTCTTCTTAGAGAAGAAAATTTTATACTCTTGATGGCTAGAAAACCAGTTTTACATTAGGCATTTAACAAGCATGGTGAGAATATAATCAATATATCCATACTGAGTTCTATAGTTTTGTCGCCTAACAATAGCTTTGTTGTTCAAAAAGGGAGAAAGGAAAGGTGTGGCTGAATATATGCTTTAGGGATAAGAACCAAAATGGTGGCCAAAACTTTCCAGCTTCCATATATAAACTTATGGTCTTATAAAAGACTCAAGTTTATTAGTATTGTTATTTTTAATTTTAAAAGTGCTTTATTTTCATTAAGGCAAAACTCAGTGGCTCCTGAGTTCAAGTTGACAGTTTCTCAAGCTACAAATTATTTAACTATCAACTTGAGATATTTGAATGTCACTGCCTCTAATTTGTTCTCTTCTCAAAATGTGTTTTACACTATTATATATGGTAAATTCATGAAACCATTCTTTTATCCTATGAATTATTCAAGACTCTACATTTACAACTATTTGAAATTTAGCATTAAACAAAAACAAAGACATTTTCCCTCACTTCATCTTTCCCTCATCTGATATATTTGCTTATTGGAACATGGTAATACCAGTCACAAATCTGTTGTCGTAATTATGGATTTGAGTAAAAGAACTTGATGAAAATCTGAATTCAGTATTCTGCTTTTTCTAATTTTAGTTTAATTTATGCTTGTGAGTGGAATTAGCACAGTTCTTTTTTCATATTGTGATTTCTCTTTCAAAACATCTGCTATGTCTGCATGTCACTCTTTTTAATTTTTACATCAGTGACACAGTATTTTCCTTACCCAGTCTTCCTCTTTGGAGTTGAAATACTTAAAAGCTATAATGAAGGGAGTCATGAGTAAATACTTTGTAACCAGAAGTGTGGGAAGTTTCTCTTTCCAACAAAAGTCTGATGTAGTGTTAATTATTTGTATTAAATTTTGTAAAGTTTTAAAGTATATATATTGGAAGTTTTCCAAGGCCAGGGAAGATTTCTTGCGCATTTAACCATTATCAAATGTGCAGTATCGTAAACACTATTTTCCCATGAAGTGTTCTAACATTTCACCATGGTACTAACAGTCCACTGTTTTCTTTAGTTTAAAGTAATACAGAAGCTTTTTACTTGATAGTTTGCAACATTATCTTGTTTTATAATGTGCTTCATAAAATATTATAATGGAAACCAATGAAGATGTCTGAATGTCTTTTCCCCTGTCTAGGGAACACAGTGGTCTTTCTCCTCAAGATGACACTAATCCTGGAATGTCAGTGCCCCGGGTAAACCCTTCCGTCAATCCCAGTATCTCTCCAGCTCACGGTGTGGCCCGTTCGTCTACCTTGCCACCATCCAACAGCAACATGGTACCCACCAGAGTAAACCGCCAACAGAGCTCAGACCTTCATAGCAGCAGTCATAGCAATTCTAGCAACAGCCAAGGGAGTTTTGGATGCTCACCTGGAAATCAGATTGTAGCCAGTGTTGCCTTAAACCAGGGACAGGCCAGTTCCCAGAGCACTAATCCCCCTTTAAACCTCAATAATTCCCCTATGGAAGGTACAGGAATATCCCTTGCACAGTTCATGTCTCCAAGGAGACAAGTTAGTTCTGGATTGGCAACAAGGCCCAGGATGCCTAACAATTCATTTCCTCCTAATATTCCAACATTAAGCTCCCCCGTTAGCATGACAAGTACTGCCTGTAATAATAGTAACCGATCCTATTCAAACATCCCAGTAACACCTTTACAGAGTATGAATGAAGGACCCAATAACTCTGTTGGCTTCTCTGCCAGTTCTCCAGTCCTCAGGCAGATGAGCTCACAGAATTCACCTAGCAGATTAAATATACAACCAGCAAAAGCTGAATCCAAAGATAACAAAGAGATTGCATCCATTTTAAATGAAATGATTCAGTCTGACAACAGCTCTAATGACAGCAAACCTCTGGATTCTGGGCTTCTACATAACAATGACAGACTCTCAGATGGAGACAATAAATACTCTCAAACCAGTCACAAACTAGTGCAGCTTTTGACAACGACTGCAGAGCAGCAGTTACGGCATGCTGACATAGACACAAGTTGCAAAGAGGTACTGTCTTGCACAGGCACTTCCACCTCTGCCTCTACTAACTCTTCAAGTGGTTCTTGCCCCTCCTCTCATAGCTCACTGACCGAGCGGCACAAAATCCTACACCGTCTCTTACAGGAGGGTAGCCCCTCGGATATCACAACTTTGTCGGTGGAGCCTGATAAGAAGGACAGTGCATCTACTTCTGTGTCAGTGACTGGACAGGTCCAGGGAAATTCCAGTGTAAAACTGGAACTGGATGCTTCCAAGAAAAAAGAATCAAAAGACCATCAGCTCCTACGCTACCTTTTAGATAAAGATGAGAAAGATTTAAGATCTACTCCGAACCTGAGCCTGGATGATGTAAAGGTGAAGGTGGAAAAGAAAGAACAGATGGATCCTTGTAACACAAACCCAGCCTCCATGACCAAACCTGCTCCTGAGGAAATTAAACTGGAGTCACAGAGCCAGGTAGGTAATTCTTTACTTCATAGAATGAACATTCCTAGTTATTTTTCTCTTTTCTTTTATTTTGTTCCATGCATCGACTATATTTGGATTCAGGCTATGTTTTGCCCTATCCATTGGGCACATATTAAAAGATTAATATCAATGGTTGAAAACCCACAGGATACCCTCAAAAGTTCTCTTTGGAACCTTGGAGGGTTACCATATTTAGTGTGGCTTTCTAAGAAAGTAGATGTTTCTTTCGATAAAGTCATAGTTCACATCTTTGTAGATTTTAGAAAAAATACCTTCCCTGCCCCCTCCTCTCATCTCTCCATCTATTAAATCCAGCTCTTTCAGAATAGAGCCCAGAAACTTGTATTTTAAAGACTTCCCAGAGAACTCTGATAGGTAACTAAGTTTGGGAACCTCTGATGTAAATGAAATGAGAGAGAAATGTGAGGAGGTGGACACGGGTACCTAGTCTGGCTTGCTTTGCTATTTAATTTCCTTTGAAACATTTTCTAAAGTCATTTTCCTTCTCACTCTAACCACTCTCAACCCCCAGCCCCCATCAGATAGAGACTTTGAGTATTCCAGATAGTAGGCTATATAACATGCTCTGAAACAGAAGTAAATACAAATAAACCTTTGTGTAATTGTTATGGATCAGGAACCTCTGTGTTTAGGCTGGGGTAGCGGGTGGTGAAAAGTAATAGGCAGCTTCATTTATTGAATAATTGCAGCGGATTCTGAAGGAATTTAAGAAAAGCAGAAAATGTGATTCCTCCCCACTAGAAGTGTATACATTATTTAGACAGAATATAGACATCCATGAAATAGCTGAGAATGTATTTACAAAGCAGTTTATTAATAAGATTCTTCCTTGTGAAACCAAATTCACACTTAGTATGTATAGGTACTAGAGTTTCTTGAGTCAGTTTTATTTTTTGCCCTTATCTCCCAGAAGCCTCTCTCTTCTCTCAGGCATACTACATTCTAGGTACATGGAAGCCCTTCCTATTCCTGGGATAAGCCATGTCTCTTCTAAGTATCTTCTGCCTTGCTCTCCTTTCTATGTCTGCTGAACTTCTACTCATCCTTTAAACACAGTTCACAATCATTCACACACAATACACAATCATTTCTGTAAAGCTTCCTACAGTAGCTCTAGTTAGACATTCTTTTCCTCGAATGCTCAGTGTCTCTGTATTGTCTCTGTTTACTATTTGTAATGACACTGTTTTGGTTATTTCTATATACATTTACTCTTTGAGAAGGTTGTCCTATGTTTCTTGGTACAGCTAAACTAATGTCATGTTTCTAAGCTGAATAATAGCTTTAAATAACTACATTAAAATTCTCAGTCTTTAAAATTGACTTCAAAAGTAACAGCTTTATAAGAAAATGCCATTGTATACTACCTTGGCACATCTGTTTTGGTGTACATACATGCACTTCTGCTGAGTTTATACCTGGGGGTTGGAATTACAGGATCATAAAATATGTGTGTGTTCATCTTTAGCAGATAATGCTAGTTTTTCCAGGGTATGAGAATTCCTTCTAGTTGTTCCATGTCCTTATTAATACTTGGTGTTGTCTATCTTTTTAACTTCTAGCCATTCTGGGATCTGTGTAGTGATATTTCATAGTTTTAATTTGCCTTTCCCTAATAAATATCTGGACTTCCCAGGTGGCACTGGTAGTAAAGAACCCTCCTTCCAACGCAGGACACATAGAGATGCAGGTTCGATCCCTGGGTTGGGAAGATCCCCTGGAGGAGGGCATGGCAACCCACTCCAGTGTTCTTGCCTGGAGAATCCCATTGACAGTGGAGCCTGGTCGGCTACAGTCCATAGGGTTGCAGCCGGTTGTACACTATTGAAGCGACTTAGCCCACAATAAATATTTATTGGTCGTTTGGATGTTTTCTTTTGTAAATATCTTTTGAAGTGTTTTGCCCATTTTCCCAATATGTTGTATTTTTCCTATTGATGTGTAAGAGTTCTTTATACATTTTGGGTGAGTCATTTATTGGTTATATATTTACAGATGTCTTCTCTATACTGTGCCCTGCCTTTTCTCCCTGTTAATGGTGCTTTTTGATGAAGTCAAGTTCTTCATTTTAATGTAGACTCCAAATTGTCAGTTTTTCCCTTTTTGATTAGTACTTTTTGCACGTGCCGCAAAAGATGTGTTTAAAAATAGTCATAGTAGTTTTACTTATATTAGCCCAAAACCAGAAAAATTTCCCAAATCCATCACTAGAATTGATAAATATATATTGTAACATATTCGTACAATGGGACACTATTCAGCAACAGAAACAAAATAAACTACTGCTACCTGGAGCAGCATGTCTAAACTTCAGAAATGTAATGTGAAAGAAGCCAGATGTTTAAAAAAATATGTACATGTAATTTTACAATCTAGGAAGGGATTTTAGTTGAATTAAGTAATAAAACCCAAACAGCTAGACATTTTATGTTTATGAATTATCTTAAGGTAACCGTCATGGAATAATGTTGTGAAATAAAGGTCAGTTTTCTCCTATGCCTAACCACAGACAGATGTAAGAACTCCCTACCTATGATAGAAACTACATTTCCTACTCTGTTAAGTCTTTAAATGAGAAGTGACCTTTCTGGGATATTTGAAGCTATGCTATGCTATGCTAAGTCACTTCAGTCGTGTCCGACCCTGTGCGACCCCATAGATGGCAGCCCACCAGGCTCCCCCATCCCTGGGATTCTCCAGGCAAGAACACTGGAGTGGGTTGCCATTTCCTTCTCCAATGCATGAAAGTGAAAAGTGAAAGTAAAGTCGCTCAGTCGTGTCTGACTCTTAGTGACCCCATGAATTGCAGCCTAACAGGCTCCTCCGTCCGTGGAATTTTCCAGGCAAGAGTACTGGAGTGGGGTGCCATTGCCTTCTCTGATATTTGAAGCTAATATTCATTAAAAAAAATTTCACAAACTTTAAGAAATTATTTTTAAAAAGTATGTCAATGTAAATTTTTAAAAAGTATGTCAACGTAAATGTATTTTTTACTCCTTCATAAAGTAATCCATTTTATAAAATTTTGAAAAATATGACAGGAAAAAATCACTCATGATGTTATTGTCATAACACAGTACTCTCAATATCTCTTTCCAGTTCAATCTTTTTCCAGTGCGTACATTTTATACCAAAATATAATAGATAAGCACCGTGTGTATGTTGTCTTATATCCTGCAGTGTATCAGTACCATAAACTTCCACATTTTGTTCCAGTGTTCAGTTCAGTTTAGTTCAGTCGCTCAGTCGTGTCTGACTCTTTGCGACCCCATGAATCACAGCACGCCAGGCCTTCCTGTCCATCACCAACTTCCAGAGTTCACTCAAACTCACGTCCACTGAGTCAGTGATGCCATCCAGCCATCTCATCCTCTTTCGTCCCCTTCTCCTCTTGCCCCCAATCCCTCCCAGCATCAGAGTCTTTTCCAATGAGTGAACTCTTCGCATGAGGTGGCCAAAGTACTGGAGTTTCAGCTTCAGCATCATTCCTTCCAAAGAAATCCAGTGTTAGGTCATGCTATTTCATTGAGGCCCCAGTCTTTCTAATTATTTCTTCTTTCTTCATTCTCTCATAGTCACACTCAATTCATGTATTTTAAAGGAACAACTTGTTTTCTAGTTTCTTTCAGGTGAAAGTGTAGAATGTGTTTCCTCTAACTTTGATTTCCGTTCTTAGTTTACAGCTGACCTTGACCAGTTTGATCAGTTACTTCCGACGCTGGAGAAGGCACCACAGTTGCCAGGCCTATGTGAGACAGAGAGGATGGATGGCGCAGTCAGCAATGTGGCCATCAAATCGGAGATCCTGCCATCTGCACTTCAGTCCACCTCTGCCAGGCCCACTTCCAGGCTGAACAGTATGTGTTGGGGACAGAACTTCATTTTAAACGTTTAATGATGATATGGATTAGAGCTTTGTCCCTCATAATTATTGCACAGACCTTTTGTTTATTGGGAGTGAAGTATCTTTTCATTAATGCCACAGTAAGTAGTATATAGTTGATTTTAGATATATGAATGTCACTCGTCTTGTGTATTTTAAGTTATAGTACAACCTCTACTTTTTAATAGGTAATTTTAAGGTGAGCAGTTGATATTGAGTAATTTTACGTTCTTACCCAACCTTTCCATAGTAGGACTTTCAGAAGTATAATGTGGGGTCAGATTATGTTTCCAAAGTGTCTTCTTGAATACTGGCTCCATAAATTGTGAAGAAAAGTATTTTGTGCTGACATACACTGGGTAAATGCTTCATGACATATATATCATTCCTTAGTGTATATTAGAGGTTTTATGAAGTCCTGTGTTAGAGAAACTAGTTTAGTTTTTTTATTTTTTTGCTTTATCTTCATGCCAGTTTCTTTTTTAATTCTTAAAAAATTACACATGTTTTAAAGTTTACACTCCATTTACAATTATTATAGAATATTGACTATATTCCCCATGTTGTATAATACATCCTTGTTGCCTATCTTACGATTTAAATTAAATATTTCTTTAACCCAACATTTACCAAACTTTTCTTGATTATGGAATTCCTTTTGTCAAGTAATATGTGTTACCCCACAGAATGAGTTTTTCATGGAGACAACTGTGTTGAAATAGGTCATGACTGCTCTCGCCCATGTTAATATTTTCCTACTTAAGAGACACTTTGAATAGTATATTTCCAGTTCATGAAGATAGAGCTATTATATTATTTTCACCTGTCAGATTTGAAGTTGAAATAATAGTGGTGATAATTCCATTGTGTGACCTTGAAAGTAAAGGAAACTAACCAGCTCACTTTGAAAATTTGCCTGTCCCTCGTCTCATGGGACCAGATGTGGGGCTTGTTTATTTCAGTCATACCTCAGCTTTTAGCTATCATGACACAATTCCTGAAAGCTTACCAAGATTTCTAGGCATTTGGAAAGAAAAATCTCAAATCATCTCTGACATTTTGGGAAGCAGTTTTTCAGCTGACCAGAACACTAGATGAGAACAGAAGCCTAGGTTGAAGTCTCACATTTCCCATTTATTATTAATAACAGTTATACCTTCAACAAATGAATTTTCTGAGCCTCGTTCTCTTTATCTACAAAATAAGGATGTGTTATTGTTCAGTTGCTTGAGTCATGCCCGACTATTTGTGACCCCACACACTGCAGCACGCCAGGCTCCCCTGTCCTTCGCCTTCTCCTGAAGCTTGCCCAGACTCATGTCTGTTGAGTCAGTGAGGCCATCCAGCTGTCTCGGCCTCTGTCGTCCCCTTCTCCTCCTGCCTTCGATCCTTCCTAGCACTGGGGTCTTTTCCAACGAGTCAGCTCTTTTATTATTATAAAATAAGAATTAGATGAAATGATTTCAGAAGTCTTCTAATTGAAATTAGACTCCAGACTCTGGGATATCGGGCACAAGTGGGGAAACAATGAGATATAAGGCCAAAAGGAGATAGAATAAGAGTTTGTAAATTGATTGGTTCAATCCTGGTCCTTCCCCTTCTGATGTGGAAAACTGGAGGAGTTCTCTTGAGAGATACCACTTGGCCAAAAGAAGATGTTGGGATGTGGATATCTATGGGGAAATCCCTAAAGTGCAAAGGTCATGCTGCCATCTTAAATATCCAACAGTGGGACTTACCTGGTGGTCTGGTAGTTAAGACTCTGTGCTTCCAATGCAGGGGGCACAGGTTCGACCCCTGCTCAGAGAACGAAGATCCCACATGCCAAATGACATGACCAAAAAATAAAAGTAAATAAAATAACAGTAATAAGTGTCCAACAGTGAAGGCTGCAAGCAGGCACAAGCCTTACACAGAACCCAGCCAGTCAGTGTTTTAGAACACTGCATCTGTTCAGAGCAAACACAGCCAAAGACCATCAGGACTTGAAGCCTGTAACATAAAAGAGAGCAAACTAACCAGACAAAAAGAGTGTACAGTGGAAATATATAATGAGTATATGGACTAACAATTTTGGAAAAGATACGTCATCCATGAATAGCATCAGAAGAAAAAAAGGACAAAAGGAAGAAAGGACTTTTGGAAATTAGATATCCAAAATTTTTTAATTTCAAGAGAAATATTAGAAAATTAGACTGAGAAAATCTTTCAGAGAAAGCAAAAGACACATAGAAAGTAGGCAATAAAAAGTTAGGTTGACCTACAAGAGCCAATAGCGATTGATAAAAATTTCAGAAACAGTCAGGGGAAAAGAGCTTTCCAGGTGGCTCTATGGTAAAGAACCTGCGTGCCAATGCAGGAGACACAAGAGATGTGGGTTCAATCCCTGGAGAATCCCATGGACAGAGGAGCCTGAAGGGCTATAGGCCATAGGGTTGCACAGAGTCAGACACGACTGAAGTGACTTACCATGTAGCATGCATGAGTGGGGAAGATGGAAAAGAAGATATTTTCAAACCAAAAAAAAAAAAAAAAGACTTTTCTAGAACTGAAGGACATAATTCTTCAGAGTGAAATGATTCAACAAGTATTCAACACACACACACACACACACACACACACAAAACCGGTACCAAAACTTACCATCATGTAATTCTAAAACATCAGAGATAAAGATTCTAAAAGCTTGCAGAGAGATGTGAATTGTATACAGTGAATTGTAATGACCAAAACTTGGAAGCTGTCAAGCCACAGAAAGACATGGAGAAACCTTAAATGAATATTGCTGAGTGAAAGAAACCAACCTGAAAAGGTTACGTACTTTATGATTCCAACTATATGGCATTTTGGCAAAGGCAAAACTAGAGACAGTAAAAAGATTAGTGGTTGCCAGGGAGAGGGATAAATCGGTGGAACATGGGTAGTTTTTAGAGCAGTGAACCTATTCTGTATGATACTGTAATGGTGGATACGTGTTATTTTACATTTATCAAAACCACTAGAATGAGCAACGCAAAGAGTGAACCCTAATGTAAACTGTGGGCTTTATTTAATGAAAATGTGCCAATATTCATCTATTCTAACAAATATACCACACTAATGTAAGATGTTAATAATAGGGGAAACAGCCCAATCTAAAAAATGGGCAAAGAATTTTAAAATATACTTCATAAAATAAGATATGAAAGTTGCAAGTAGCACATAAGAAGATGGTCAGTGTTTTTAACCATCAAGGAAATGTGAATTAAAACTATAATGCAGTGCTGCTACATACTCATTGAAATATCTAGCATTTAAAAAACTGACAAAACAAAATGATAGCAAAGATGTGGGGCAACTTGAACTTTGGTGTTGCTGGTAGCAATGTAAAAGGGTAAAACAGATTTGGAAAATTGTTCAGCCATTTCTCTTAAACATGCTTTTACCGTGTGACCCAACAATTCAACTCTTAGTTATTGGAGACAGAGCCAAATGAAAGCATGTGTTCATCAAAAACTTGACCACAAATGTTCACATAGCTTTATTCATGATAGTCTCAAACTGGAAACAGTTTGAATGTTCATCAACAAGGAAATGGCTTATTTATAAAATGGAATACTGCTCAGCAGTGAAAAGGAAGGGACTGTTAGTACAGGGTATGAATTGGTCTCAAAAATATGAGTGAAAAAAGTAAAGATCATTGGTTGCCAGTGGTGAGGTCAAAGTAGGGAAGATTGATAGCCAAGGAGCTTGAGGGAATTTTTAAAGGTGATAGAAATATTCTGTTTTCCTGATTGAGGTGGAAGATTATGTATGGGTTTATACTTTTGCCAAGTTTATTGAACTGTACACTGAAAATCAGTGCATATTGTTTTATATGAACTCTATGTTAATAAAGTTTATTTTAGAAATACCAGGGGTTAGAATGGTTTCTGACCTGTAATCAGGCATCCAACTTCCAGTAGTTGTGAAGGCTGAAATAAAGACATTTTTGGATATAAAAGGGCACAAATACTTGCATAGTATGTTTACCTTCTGTAGTTAAGGCCCTTGAGGATATATTGGGTTGGCCAAAAAGTTCATTCGGATTTTCTGACAAACTTTTTTGCCAACCCATACTTCAGGAAACAGGAAGAAAACCAAAAAAGAGAGGCTTACAGGGTTCAGGGAAACAGAGGATCTGAAAAGAAGTCCAGGAATGATAGGTGATCAGCCAGATTAGAGAACAACACATGTAAATTGGAGTAGCAGGTCCAAGTCTTCTGAAAAGACAGCCTCCAAGGAACAAATGAAATTTCTCTCTGAGTTTATAAAAAAGATGATTCATAGATTCATGTCAAAAATGTTGAAGCATCTGAAAAAGTCTCCAAGAAAAGTAGGAAAATGAAAAAAATAAACTAATTATTAACTCAAGAAAAATGAAAGCATGATATAAGAAGGGATGTTTGTATACAATATGACTTAGCAGTAAGTAATATTTGCATAGTTCTAAGAATCTAAATATTAGCATTTTATGTAAAAAAAGCAATGATCTCTGTTAGGGAATTGGGAACATAGAAGGTAGTAAGAGTAGTAGATGTGAGAGAACTGAAACCCCATCTATCATGATGGGGAGTCAGAAACTTAAAATGGAGATATTTTAGAAATAGGCAGTTGCCAAAGAAAACAGACAAGTTGTGAATGGTTGTCTCTGTTGAAAGGGGAGTAATCAAAGGGTCAGAAGGGGCAAGACAGAAAACTGCTTTTATTCATAGACCTTTTGGTTCTGACTTTTAAAGTTTTGTATATGTGTTAATTTGATGAAAATTAAAGTTAATAAAAATAGAAAGTGTCTTCTAGCTCTCCAGTCTGTGAAAGTGGAATGTTTTTCATTCCTAATCCGTCTTGAGTCAAATAGCTCTTTTTTCTCTCTTGAGATTTCCTCCCCTGAATACAGCTTTATGTACATGTGCTCAGTCAGTCAGTCATGTCCAACTCTTTGAGACCCCATGGACTGTAGCCCACCAGGCTCCTCTGTCTATGGGATTTTCCAGGCAAAAATACTGGAGTAGGTTGTCATTTTCTCCTCTAGGGTATCTTCTCAAGCCAGGGATTGAACCTGCATCTCTTGCCTCTCCTGCATTGTTAGGCGGATTCTTTACCACTAGTAGCACCTGGAAGAGTTTGTAAATAGGCCAGACACCTGCTCCTTGGAAGAAAAGCTATGACCAACCTAGACAGTATATTAAAAAGCAGAGATATTACTTTACCAACAAAGGTCCATCTAGTCAAAGCTATGGTTTTTTCCAGTAGTCAAGTATGGATGTGAGAGCTGGACTTATAAAGAAAGCTGAGCAACGAAGAATTGATGCTTTTGAACTGTGGTGGTGGAGAAGACTCTTGAGAGTCCCTTGGACTGCAAGGTGATCCAACCAGTCCATCCTAAAGGAAAGCAGTCCTGAATATTCATTGGAAGGACTGATGCTGAAGCTGAAACTTCAGTACTTTGGCCACCTGATGTGAAGAACCAACTCATCGGAAAAGACCCTGATGCTGGGAAAGATTGAAGGCGGGAGGAGAAGGGGACAACAGAGCATGAGATGGTTGGATGGCATCACCGACTTGATGGACATGAGTTTGAGTAAGCTCTGGGACGTGGTGATGGACAGGAAAGCCTGGCGTGCTACAGTCCATGGGGTTGCAAACAGTCAGACACGACTGAGCGACTGAACTGAACTGATCTGGTCTGAGTAGGTTGTCAGTCCGTTCAAACTGAGTGACTGAACTAACTGAACTGACACCAGAATCTGTTAAACTTTGTGCTGTAGTGTTGCTGAAAGCCAGAAAGAGAGGGGTGAAATGAGGTAAATGAGGAGAGGGTGATCACTGCAGACTGTGTTTCCATGCAAACAGGAAAGAAACAAGGAGAAGAGAAAGGAAAAGAGGACAAAGGACTGGAGAAAGAAAAAAGAAGATGAGGACAAAAATATAATAACTCATAAAGGGAAGAGAATAGCCTCTGAGTCTCTGCCACCTCTAGCCTCTACACTGTCCACCACCACCTTTCACCCGAGCCAGACTCCATTATCAGATGGCTGATTCCACGTCTTAACTTTGTGTCCAAAGGTCTCGCATAAGACAGTTGAACTATTCACCACCTATTCGAACTCCTGGATCTATCTGCCATGTCACTTATCTTTTCTGTCACACTTACCTTGCCCTTGCCCATTTGCACTGTATTCTGAGAGTCTCTGGGCCAGATTTTTCAGATCAAAACTGAATCTTCAACCATATCCATCCTGTTCCTCAGTCAGTCTGTTGAGTTCTTTAAATTGTAGCAATCATGTGTATGGAAATTTTTTTCATAGAACTCTATTGCCTTTTATATATATGATAGACTTTTAAATCTGTGTATTGATTAATTTGGCATACTCCATTTTTTGTAACAATCCTTTTTTCTTCAAAGTTTGTTTCTCTGTTAAATTTGCTGTCTTTCCTTCCTGCTGTTGACTTTTCTTGAATGTTTTGGTGAACCAGGGCTGTCTGTGTATGTATACTGAAAAAGACCTAGAATGAAACACCGTGGTAGCTAAAGTGTCTCTTCAGCTAAAGTGAGAGGCCCTTTTGCTCTGGCAGTGAATGTAGCTTCTGATTATAGAAGCCCTGGTGCTCAGTTGTTGTTGTGAAGGAGTCAGGGCTGGTGAGAGGGAAATCCCTCGTGGCAGCCCTCACACCCACTTTGGGAGATTCCCTGGGCAGAACTCCCACACTGAGTCATGTCCTCACCACTTTAATCCCATGGGCAGACGCCAGAGTCAGCTGCACTCAGAGCAGGGCCTGGTGACAGCTGTTCAGTTGTCCTTTAATTATCCCAGCAATCACCCGTGGCCTGTTCCTTTACTTGTTCAAATGACCACTGAGCCTGGAATTGTTCTGGTGTCCCTCTGAGTAAACTTCCTCTTTTGGAAAATCTCCCCTTTTTTCATAATATAAGTTTTTTAGTTTAGGTGAACTTCTCCATCAGTTTTATCTTTCCATCTGTTTTGTTTTCATTGTTCTAGTTAGCTACCATGTTACTTCTTTTACCTCTCCTTCAGCTGTAGATTTATTGTCCCCTTTCAATTTCCTTTATTTCCATGAAAATTTTGGGTGTAGAATAAAATAGAGATGGTAAATCTGTCACATTGAACCAAAAATGTTCCATAGATCTACTTACGTACAAGAAAACTAAGGTCCAAAGAAAGAAAACACACACACACAGATAAAAACTTGCCCAAAGTTATCCAGTTAGTGTACGCAGAACCAGGATTTAAATTTCAGCCTGCCTGGTTTCAAAACACATCGTTTATAGGCACACACACACACACGTACTCCCATGCAGTGTGACCACGTGACTTAAATAATTTTGTTGGAAATGTACTGTAAGAGCACATTAAAAGAATTTAGGAAGATCTTGATCAAAACATATATAATGTGCTCTCTTAGCAGTACCTTCAAAACCTCTGCCATGTCTTTTTGTCTGTCTTCAAATTCCTATATTTTAAATGTGGATTTGACTTTTGAAGTTTTGTGAAGTAATTTGGAGCCAAATTTGTTGATCCAAAAAGAATAATACTTAAAAAAAATCAGAATCAAAGTTAGATGTAGTTAGAAGTATTTTCTTGAATACTTGTATACTAGATAAGACAGTTTTAGAAGAATTCCAAAAATATTTGAACACTGGCAACACTACTGAAGTGAATGAATGACCTCCTGCTCATTTTTTTGTTCTGTGAACATACACATTCTGAGGTTTAAAATTTTTTTAAATTTTATTAATCTGTAATACACTGAGTGTTGCATAACTAAAAATACATGTTTCACATAAAACGTTTTCAGCATTTAAAAAAATCCATTTTTAGTTCCTTGTTTTTGAGGTTGTGTTTAGTGTTTTGTGACTATTGGTAGGCATCTTTTGCTACTGCAGGACTATAATTAATAATCTTACATAGTACAGATAGTTGACCACATCTAAGAGTATATCTGAACTGTAAATTCTGAACGGAATTGCTGGGTCAAAGCATAGGTGGATTTTACCAAATGGCCTTTCTTATGCCAATTTACAGGGTGATAATGTTCTTCTTTCTACACATCCTTTCTAATCGTTTGAATTATGCACTTTTTCATCTTTGCCAATCTGAAGAGTTTTTTAAGTATCTCAATGTAGTTTTAATATGTATTTCTTTTATTGTGAAATTAGGTTGATCACTTTTCAGTGCTTTTTTGTGACCTGTTACCTACTGGGTTATTCAGTTTTTATCTTACTGATTTATAGTTCTTTTTGTATAGTAGAGAAATTAGTCAAACACTATAGCTGCTGTGCATAGTTAACAGCCAAATGTAACACAAAACTGAACCAGAATCTCTTTATCAACAGCTGAAGAAAATTAACTGTGAACACCAGAATCACTAGATGCTGAATTAACTCTTAGTGGAGTAAAATGTGCAAAAGCCACTCTTGATTTAACAATGCTTTCTACTGTGTGCAGAAGGAGTTTTTAAATTTTTTAATAATATAAGCATTTGTTTGTTTTTCTAGCTGAAATCACTATGGCTAATGGGGATATAAGATTTTATTTTAACCATATTTAAAATGGAGAAAATATGATGCTGGATCCTTTGCACAGATTATTAAAAAAATAAACAGCTTGATCAGGAGTCCCTAATAGCTTGTTTTCTACCCCCACATCAGCTGCCTCTCTCCAGCAGAGACGAGTAAACACAGTAATGTGTCCCTTTGAAAATCACTATGCCTGTCTTGTGTAACATATATACATACTTACTCATGTTTGTATCAGAAACACAAACATGACCAAAAGTAGTAGGTTTATTCCTTGGATAAAGAGAGATAAATTGTGTATTTTGTAAAACATTCCAGCAAGTTGAATTTTTTTTAAAAGAAGTCAGTTTCTAAAAGAAGTCCTAAAATGTTAAAGTGACCTTTAGAATAAAAAACAGCTTCTTTTAAGTATATAGCCTATGCAAACAAAACTTATAATTGAATCAGTGATTGATTGGGTTTTTTACCCCTAGTCACCAAATTTAGCACAATTACTTTATTTTGAAAATATTTTATCCAACTTGTTTTCGTAATCTTTTTTCCCATCAAGACTACTGTGAGATACTATGTCCTGTTACTGAGTCAAATAAACTATTCTATGATACTAAGTCTAGATGGTAGACAGCCATGTAAATTTTCTTTGACTCTTAAATATAATGATTTTGTTTATGTTAGATTTCTAAAATGGAATAAGACAGGAATTATTGTGCAGAGCAGAGCAAAGGGACAACTTCAGATAATCTTCTCTGACCAACTTTCTGATTGAAATAATGAGAAGAATTAAGTGATTACTTTCCCTTCACCTTTTATTGTTGTTGTTCGGTATTTTGCTTTTTTTCCCCCAGAATCATACAGAATTTGGTTTCTCTATCATTTGTCATGCTAGAGAAGACAAGTTTAATTGCAAGCTATAATTTTTTGTATTTAGAAGTGAATGTGCTTTTATGTGCACTCCTATATTTCATTCATACTAAATATTGAGTATATTTCAATATGTAGTCAAGTTAGATTAATTGAGCCTAACATGTTTTATGCAGTTAATAATTATCAGTGTGCAGCATTAAATAAGTTTGAGGGGCATCCTTAAATCTACTTATCTCCATTCATTAAAATGAGGAATTCTACCTAATTGTATATTTTCTCAAGCCACTAAGGCATTTTTAGTTTTTGTTAGTTTACTAGGGCTGCCATAATAATAAAATACCACAGACCAGTGACTTAAACAATAGACATTTATTTTCTCACAAGCTGAAGGCTGGAAGTTCAGGTTGAGGAGGGTCAGTAGGTTTGCTGTCTTCTGATGCCTCTTTCACTAGCTTGCAGATAGCTTTCTTCTTGCTGTGTCCTCATGGTCATCTCTCTTCTGTGTCATCTCTGTCCTAATCACCTCTTCTTATAACACCAGTTATACTGAAGTGTTTGAAGTAGAGCCACCCTGACAACTCTTAATCACTTCACTCAGAGCCTTGTCCCCAAATATAATGACATTCTGAAGTACTAGAGGTTAGGGCTTTAACATAAATTTTATTCCTTTTCAGGATTACAAATAGCCATCAGAAACATTAAAAGAAAATAAAGTAATCCTTAGTCTCACAACCTAAAATCTACCAAGAATATATAGCTTACTAGATTTATTCTATTAATATATAGAAATTTTATAATATCCTAAGAGTAGACTCCTCCTGAAAATAATGTATTGGATTATACTTTTTTCCTTTTTCATTTATCAGCATGTTATAAATATCTATACCATAATTCATTAATGAATGAATTTCTGGAATTTAGGTTCTTTACAGTTTTTTCCCTAATATAAGTAGTAGAGAAGTAATCAAAGCTTTCCAAAAAAATTGTACATACTGCCATCTTCCATTGTACTGTAGTGCTCTGGTCAGTTGTGCCCGACTCTTTGCAACCCCAGGGACTGTAGCCCACCAGGCTCTTCTGTCCATAACATTCTCCAGGCAAGAATACTAGAGTGGGTTGCCATTTCTACTCCAGAAGATCTTCCTGCCCCAAGGATCAAACCTGCATCTCCTGTGTCTCTTGTATTGGCAGGCGAATTCTTTACCACTACATCATAAAGCATAACTCAACCTCTTTTTTTCGTTTGTCATCATTATAGACAACAATTATCATACCATTATTGTACAGCTATATTCTCAGTTAACCACTGTAGAGTTTTTTTGTCCATTTACTAAATGGCCCCAGTTTGCAGTGCAGTTTAGCTTCTGATTCTGCCTTTTGTAGAGCATATTTTATCCTTTACTTGCATCTCTCAAACATTTCATGACAGTAGCAGTGTCCCTACTTATTGCATATTCCATACTGGGATTGGGGGCAGGAGGAGAAGGGGACAACAGAGGATGAGATGGCTGGATGGCATCACCGACTCGATGCACATGAGTTTGGGTGAACTCCGGGAGTTGGTGATGGACAGGGAGGCCTGCGTGCTGCGATTCATGGGGTCGCCAAGAGTCGGACACTACTGAGCGACTGAACTGAATAGGGTATAGACTGAAAAAGCAGTTAACTGAAATTGTTATGATCATTTTTAAAATCAGTAATATCTGAAGAAGTTCTAAGTGATTCTCTTATGGTAATGTATAAAAACCTTGAATGTCACATTTTCTTTGCATTTATTTTGTTTACTTATTTATTTATTTGGTTGTGCTGGGTTTTAGTTGTGGCATGTGGCATGTTTGGGTTCCCCAAACAGGGATTGAACCTGGGCTCCCCACATTGGGAGCATGGAGTCTTAGCCACTGGACAACCAGGGAAGTCCAGATTCTGTTTGATTCAAAGAACTTTTCTCACTTTCTCATTTACCTGTTATTATGTCACATTCTAGATAGGGTAAGTTTCTGAATAAGTGACCTTTGTATCATTGAGGTAGTATTTTATAGGGGAAATCTCACTCTACTCTATAATATATTACTTCTGAAAAATATTATCATATCTTCTGTTTTAATACATCCTGACTTCTAACCTTTCTTTCTTTAACCAGGATTACCTGAACTGGAATTAGAAGCAATTGATAACCAGTTTGGACAACCAGGAACTGGTGATCAGATTCCATGGGCAAATAATACAGTGACAGCTGTAAATCAGAATAAGCCAGAAGAGTGAGTAGTACATTTTGTGTATTATCAAGTAACAGATACCATCTTCTACAGCAAAGAACTGCTTTTCCCAAACAAGATTCCAGTTTGTATTGGTGTTTTATAGATATTAATGGAAGGTGAAGGTTTAATGAAAAGAAAAAGATGGGGGAGGACACCAAATCAAACAGATTTATTTACTGCATGACTGCAAGACTAGTGTATATTTTAATTACCAAGAGATTGATATAGTATGCAGCTTTATTTTTCATCTCTTACTTTGCTTTGATTGATTACCGTAAAATTTCTGGGACTGGTAGATGAATTGGCCTCAGCACAACAACTCTATTGCTCTTGAGTTCTTAGTTGTATAATTATTTTGTCCAGCTTTTCTCTTTGTTTGGAGCAAGAATACATAAGAAGGGAAGATACTTTCTACATCTGCTTAGTATCCCCACTTGAGTAGAATTTGATTCCTCAATCCACGCAGGTAGCTCTATTCCAACACATATAGTGCATCTCATATATAGCAACCAAAGGGTGACTAGGTAGCATTGAGTGTGAAGCCTTAATTATGACCTCTAGCCTTGTTTACCTTCCCCAAAGAAGAATCCTTATCATTATAGAAGTAGTATTAGTACTAGTGTAATTTTCTATATATCTTTAAGTTTTATGCATCAGTTGATATCAATTGGATTAGACTATGTATTTCCTACATGTAATCAACAATTTGTTGGTTAACACTGAGCATTTTTCTAGTTTGATTTCTTTTGTCATGTTATCAGCATGATTTGATCATCCTTGAAAGTTAAGTAATACATATAATGTGTACTGTTTTCATATGGTTCAATTATCAATAATTAATTGCACCTATAGAATATAAATAGAATAAATAGTATAAAATTTTATTTAGATTAAATTTTTTTTTTTTTTTAGTTTTTGGTTGATTTTTATTTTTTACTTGTGTTAAAAACTATTTTCTCTTAACTATGGTTAATTTTTCAGGCTATTTCTGTAAGCTAACATGAAGAACGTGGAAACAAAGTTCAGTGATTGACAAAATAATGAAAAATATATTCAAGCTGCATACCAAATGTTCATAAATTTCTGCACATTAAGTATAGAAAATTTCATTGCATAAGAATTGGTTTTAAAAAAATCTCGGCAATTTCCTAGAACTAGATTTGCATATATGTGTATGTATATTTGTATTCTTAAGGTTGAATACTTATTTGCTACATCAGTCTTTATTTTTCTTATCTTTTGATTCTTCAGCCAGTGTATTAGTTCACAATTAGATGAACTTCTCTGTCCACCAACAACAGTCGAAGGAAGAAATGATGAGAAGGCCCTTCTTGAACAGCTGGTATCCTTCCTCAGTGGAAAAGATGAAACTGAGCTAGCTGAACTAGACAGAGCTTTGGGAATTGACAAGCTTGTTCAGGTATGTACTACAGTTGGCCTTTTTTAGATGATGCAGCCCTGAAAAGCTAGAAGAGTATTTTTAAGCAAGACTTTTTCATATGACTCTCACTGTATGGTAGCTATTTTATAATTTACCCTTGTGAAAGTTATCAAAATATATAATAATTAAATAATGGGCTTTTAAAACAAAAAGCCTGTCATAATAATTACAGAGTTATAGCCTTTTACTATGGAACATAATCTTAGAAGCTTTCCCTAGAATAGAATCCAGATTTTATATTATTCTTATTTTAGGACTTAATTTATCCTTCATTCATGCTAGACTTCAGCCTATATGTTCTATAACATTCCAACTTCCAGGTTAGTATTTTTGAGACTTTGGAGTTAAAAAATCAATTTAGTGCATCATGACCAGCATTTTTTTTAATGGATAGAATAATGTAGAATAAAGACTGTCAGAATGCAGAAAAAGGGAAAGTTGTGTTTCATGAAACTCTGTTTTCAGTTACATACACAAACAGTAGGTCATAATTTAAATTATATTTCTTTCAATAAGTAGTAGTCAAAAAGTTTGAAAGCCGTAGCTGTATGGCATTCTGTTAGGTCAGCTGTGAATTTTTTTTTTTCAAACAAGATAAAATCATGAATTCTATATTTGACATAGAAAAATTAATCCCTCCTTTAGGAATCTACTTCTCATGGTAATCTATTCAATTTAACATTTGTTGATTCTTAGGCTTTGCAGTGAGGTTCTTTTCAAACCATTTAGCTTTATTTCATTGATTTAGGGCCTTAATTTTAACCATATTTTCATCTCTCTTTACTGAGATTTTAAACATCCCAGTTAATGTATTACACCATTTCAGAAGCAACTTACATAAGTGATTCCTTTAAGTATTAATAGCAAACTTCTGGAGAGCTTCATATGATCTCAGATCCAAAATTGTATAGAGAAGCATGTCATTCATTGGCAGAAATGTATTTGTAAAATCTTCTGGCTTATTTTCCAACAGGGAGGTGGATTAGATGTATTATCAGAGAGATTTCCACCACAGCAAGCAACACCACCATTGATGATGGAAGAAAGACCCAACCTTTATTCCCAGCCTTATTCTTCTCCTTCGCCTACTGCCAATCTCTCTAGCCCTTTCCAAGGCATGGTCAGGCAAAAACCTTCACTGGGGACTATGCCTGTTCAAGTAACACCTCCTCGAGGTGCTTTTTCACCTGGCATGGGCATGCAGCCCAGGCAGACGCTAAACAGACCTCCAGCTGCACCCAACCAACTTAGACTTCAACTTCAACAACGATTGCAAGGACAACAGCAGGTGAATACCCTTGTTCAACAGGTGTCTTTTTAAAGGGATGTGCTAATAGCTGTATGTAACAAGACAGCCCAAATGCTATTAGATTGACCAAAAGGTTGGTGTGGGTTTTCCATAGGATGTTGTGGAAAAATTCAAATGAATTTTTTGGCCAACCCAATGCACTAAAGGTGTTAAGTCCACTCCCAGACCCTTTATGACACAAAAAGTCATCCTTAGTCTGCTCTGATAAGAATAAGGGTGACTCATTCAATTAAAGACTGCTGGCTCATAACAAAGTCCTTTAACACCAAGAGTTTCAAAGCAATTTACTTCCATTTTTTGAGATAAAAAATATTTAGGATGAACATCTCATATAATTATTAAATTAATAATTTTGAAGCATAGCTTAATTTCTAAAGTAGAGCATCAAGAGATACTGCTGATAAATATTTTCTCTCATGACAAATAATGTGCAGGTGTAATTAGGACTGTATAAGCAGCAGTTATAAGGGTAATCATTAAGAACTAGAAACCCAAATGGCTAAAACTATCCTCTGGGAAATGGGACCAGGAATGTAGGTTGTTGCTTCTGCTGTTATTACTCTTTTATATTTCTTTAGCCATATGTCTGTTTTGCTTTGGATTTTTAAAAAAGCATTTAAAGAAGTTCTCTGGAGCTTTACTAATAGCAGAAGGAAGAGGAAGAAGGAGCTAAATTTATTAGAGCGGCAGCATGATAGAGTTAGCTCTGGTTTCAAGTCCTAGTTCTAACCTTATGTGAGGTGGGTCAGTAGTAAGATTATTTACCGTATTAAAGCCTATGATTTATCATCTTTAAAAAGAATCTAATAAATAATTCCTTTACCTCTTAGGTGGTATGTGGACTAAATGAGATAACATTAATAGATGTTGTTGTTTATTCGCTAAGTCATGTCCCACTCTTTTTCGACCCCATGGATCATAGCCCACCAGGCTTCTCTGTCCATGGGACTTTCCAGGCAAGAATATTGGAGTGGGTTGCCATTTCCTCCTCCAGAGTATCTTCCCAACCCAGGGGTCGAACTCACGTCCCCTGCATTACAGGCGGCAGGTGGATTCTTTATCCCTGAGCCACCAGGGAAGCCATTAATAGATGTAGAGCTTGGATATAAAGCTCTTAACAGAGTGCTTGGCATGTAGTCCCATTTAGTAAATACTCGCTATTATTATGCAATTATATTCAATAAATATAACAAATAATATAAAATGTGCTTCCATGCTACTTAAAAAGAGGAAGATGATGAAAGGGAGAAAGAAAGAGATGGCATAAGGTGAAAAACTTTTAATGGTAGACTAATAAGGAATAATTTTTAAATGTTAGGGTGAAATAAAAGACACAAAGGGAAATTAAGGGAAGAGAAGGAAAAAGAGAAACAAAGCGAGGGTATAGTATTAATAATATGTTCTGAATATGACTTAAGATAAACTGCTTCTTGTTATAACTTGGCATTCATCATTAGACAGCACAAGAATAAGAAATACTTACTAGCTCCCCTGTATTTAATTTTTCACAGAACATGTTTATAGTGACTGTACCAGGTCCTGAGAGGAATGCAAAGAATAAAGAGATAGAGGCAGTTTTCAGAGCTTATCGTCAGCCTGGGGTATTCAAAACTTATTCAGCCCTCTGTATCTTCAGGTTCCGCATCTGCAGATTATACCAACTGTGGTTCAAAAAGAGGTTTTTTGTTTTTGATTTTTTTAATTCTAGATGAGAAACAAAACTTTTGGCAATAAAAACTGCTTGATAAAAGAATAAGCTTCCTTAAGGAAATCTTTGTCTTGGCAATGATTTACATGGTGACTGAATCAGGATTCTCAGCCTCATCACTATTAGCGTTTTGAAACTGGATAATTCTTGTTAAGGGGGTGCTTCTGGTGCATTGGGAGATGTTTAGCAGCATCCCTTGCCTCTACCCAGCAGATACTAAGAGCAGCCCCTCCCCAAGTTGTGATAACCAAAAATGTCCTCATGTATTGCCAACTGTCCTTTATGGGGCAGAATACCCCTGGTTGAGAACTTCTTGACAAGATAATCATCTTTTAGGTTTACTGTAGGAGGACTTCTTGTTAAGGCATTGGGGGAAAAAATCCATTCAGACAGACAAAGTGACAGCAAGCCTTGAATTGTGTGTGTGTGCACGCACATGTGTGAATTTTATACACATAGGCTGGGTTTGTGCTTTTCCACTGGCCACAAGCCCCACATACATCTCCTTTAGTAATACAACAAGCCTGTCAACGAGACCTTTATAGGCTTGCTTTTGAATTTGTGTTACCAGCTCTAACGATTATCAACCTCTCTCCTCCCAACTCCCTAACTAAGAAAAATTAAGATTTCAGGGGAGATTAAGGACATGGTGATCCTTTTAGGAGAACTTCCTTAGAAGAAGTTGCTGGAAAATGGGTAAAATTTTAGTAATCAGAAAGAAGAGGCAGGTCAGAGTGAAATTGTTGTACACAGTATTAGGTTGTACACACAGATAGTCAAGGGAAGGGGAAAATAAGAGTTTTTCTGAGGGTAGAAATAGATCATTTTTATTTAACAGAAAGTGCTTGTAGATTGCTGCTTTTAGAACAATTCCTTCTGCTTCTAAAAATTACCTATTTATTTTATAGGGTTTTGATTTATTTTTTTAAGGTTGTTTTTTCATTTTTATTACTTCTCATTTTTCCTCTGTCCCCAACCATTTCATTTTCACGTTATCTCACAATGCAAAGAATATATAAAGCTGTCAGTGTGGAATCCCAACTCCCACACTCCTGGCAATGTTACTTTTCTTCACCTGTTTTCATTCCCTGTGTCTTCGGTTTTTGGACTTGCTGTTCCTTCTGCCTTGAGTTCACTCTACTGCCCTCTTTGCCACCTGGCATTCTCATCTTTCAAGGTCCCATTGAGCTCACTCACGCTCTTGGTCCCTGTCTTCATGTCCTAGGCTAAGTTAGTTGCTGCCCCATGCTGCTGTACATCTCTCTATATATTCAGCCTATAACTTGTTCATTGCACTGTTTTGTATTGACCTCAACAGGGAATTCCCAGAAAATAGAAATTTACTCACTTTTGTAGGCTTCAAACTTTATTTAGTATCTTGCATATACCAAGTTTTTTGATAAATCTTTGTAAAACTAATGGTTAATTTAAACTTATGTCTAAGATCTGACATAAGTTTGAGTTTAAGAAGTATGTAGATTTTTAGACTTTTAAGAGCCTTTTTGACTTTTAGAGACATAATATTGGTTATCTTTATTTTTGACGTGATTCTGAATGTTTTATCCTATTCCACAGTGCCTGAAAGTTATCATTGTAATATTTATATTATATTGGGCTTCTCCCTCCAAGTCATTTTGTTTTCTGATCTCAGTTCAGTTCAGTTCAGTCGCTCAGTCGTGTCCGACTCTTTGCGACCCCATGAATTATTGGAGTCAAAAAATGAATGAAACCAGAGTTAAGAATTGAGCTTGTTAGAGATGAGAGATTGAATCACTATTCACAGCTCTTTGGAGTCTCTTATAAAACTTTCAGAGACTTTCTAGTTTGTAAATAGTATATTAAAATTTATTAAATATATTAAATATGAAGATATTAAAATATATTGATAGGTTGACTATAAGAAATTTATAAATTATAAAGTACTATATCAACACAAAACAAGGTTTATATCATTGTTATTATTATCTCCCTTACCAGTTTATTCATATCAAGTTATTGAACAAGTAATCCTTGAAGCAGTAGATTGTTTATCAGGAAATACCCTTTCTAAGGATGCTTGTTTCCTTACCTGCTAAAGTTAAGGCATACCTCTGATATGGAATCCTGAGCCTGATATAGACAGTATCTTTCAAACTAGTGTACCATAGAAGATTGTTCTAGGAAATAATAATAAATGGCTATATGTCAGAAAAAAAGGTTCACAATAAATGAATTGCATAGTTTATCCCCTTCTTGGAGCTCCACAGTGTGCTTTAGCCAATTGAAGGCTCATAGAATTACTACACTAAAGAAATCTGTTTCACCTTGTGTAACCCATTATTTCCAATGCTTAATACAGCACAGCATGCTATTTTCCTGGCACATCTATTAATATCCTGCAGAACAATGTTCTTTAGAACACCAATTTGGGAAATGCTGGTCTAAAGTATAATTACTTCTTCTAGTTAAATAAATAGTCCATTTTCTCAGACCATTTGTTTCTTACATAATTCTCTCCAGCTAATGAAATCACATTGGATTTTTCCCAAATACGTGCCCATCAGACAGGTACCCTCCAAGTCAGAAGTACGTCAACTTTTCCATTCATCTTCCAGACCTTTAGAGAGTGTTCCCTATGTATGTGTACTTTTGTACTCACAACCTTTAAGACCAAGGCTGATGTTTCTTTTTTCTCCATTATTGCACATGTCTGAAATAACTAAATATTAATGAGTTTTAAAAAGCCTGATCTAAAATAGATAACCAGCAAGGACCTACTGTATAGCACATGGAACTTGTTATGTGGCAGCCTGGATGTGAGGGGAGTTTGGGGGATATATAGGTATGGCTGAATCCCTTTACTATTCACGTAAAACTATCACAGCATTGTTAATTGACTATCAGTTCACTTCAGTCACTCATTCGTGTCCGACTCTTTGCAACCCCATGGACTGCAGCACATCAGGCCTTCTTCTCCATCACCAACTCCCGGAGCCTACTCAAACTCATGTCCATCGCGTTCATCATGCCATCCCACCATCTCATCCTCTGTTGTCCCCTTCTCCTCCCGCCTTCAAACTTTCCCAGCATCAGGGTCTTCTCCAATGAGTCGGTTCTTCACATCAGGTGGCCAAAGTATTGGAGTTTCAGCTTCAGCATCAGTCCTTCCAATGAATATTCAGGACTGCTTTCCTTTAGGATGGACTGGTTGGATCTCCTTGCAGTCCAAGGGACTCTCAAGAGTCTTCTCCAACACCACAGTTCAAAAGCATCAATTCTTCGTTGCTCAGCTTTCTTTATAAGTCCAGCTCTCACATCCATACTTGACTACTGGAAAAAAACCATAGCTTTGACTAGATGGACCTTTGTTGATAAAAGTAATGTCTCTGCTTTTTAATATACTGTCTAGGTTGGTCATAGCTTTTCTTTCAAGGAGCAAGCGTCGTTTAATTTCATGACTGCAGTCACCATCTGCAGTGATTTTGGAGCCCCCCAAAACTGACTATACCCCAATACAAGATAAAGAGTTTTAAAAATTACAAAAAGAAAGCATGATAAACATATTTGTGTGCAATACATGTATGTATAAACACTGCAGAACACTAAATATGGCAGAGCATAAAAATAGAATACATGCACCTGTAATATATGCATATAGGCATATGTGCATGTACATACATGTGTGTACTTTATATATATTTATGTTGTGTGTGTATTCTACTTTTAAATGCTCTGCCATATTTAGAGTCCTGTAGGCAGAAAGTCTGGAGAAGGCAATGGCACCCCACTCCAGCACTCTTGCCTGGAAAATCCCATGGATGGAGGAGCCTGGTAGGCTGTAGTCCATGGGGTCGCTAAGAGTTGGACATGACTGAGCGACTTGCCTTTCATTTTTCACTTTCATGCATTGGAGAGGGAAATGGCAACCCATTCCAGTGTTCTTGCCTGGAGAATCCCAGGGACAGGGGAGCCTGGTGGGCTTCTGTCTCTGGGGTCGCACAGAGTCGGACACGACTGAAGCAACTTAGCAGCAGCAGCAGCAGCAGCAGGCAGAAAGTATTTGATAAATGTTAGGAATTGCCACCTTTTGGCAAATGTGGGAAATAATCTTACTAAACTTGCAATACTAAAACCTCTTAATAATCAATAAAAAGTTTATGTTACTCTAAAGGGCCATGCTATATGTTTGTGTGTAGAAGTTTATCTCATTGTTCTATTTTTCTCTAGTTGATACACCAAAATCGGCAAGCTATCTTGAACCAATTTGCAGCAAACGCTCCTGTTGGCATCAATATGAGATCAGGCATGCAGCAGCAAATTACACCTCAGGTAATGTGAGAAAACCAGGCATTGTTAGTACTTCTCTAACCCAAGTTGTGTTTCTTAGAGTGTTGACTTAGGTGTTTTTGAAATGGTCTGTGAACTTATCTCTTAATGATGTTTGTACTGTAGCTTTCTATTAAAATGAATTTATAATCAGCTTGTGGTACCTGCTACTGATATTTGATTTAAAGCTGAGGGTTCTTTGTTTCGTTTTATTGTTATTGTTGTCATTGCTGTTAGATATCAGATGACTAAGTAGAAAACTCTTATTGCTGTCCTGAATAGTATCAGTAATAAGAAGCCAAGGATATGAAACTGTGTGCACAGTACCTGAAACCTGATCAAAACCCAGTCACATTGCTTAGTTATCTTAACTGCCTTGTGTTCTCTGTTCAGTCTGAGCATCAGCATTTTCCAATTTTTGTTTTAACAATCCTGTGTGTGAGCTCACGGCCATTGAAACGAAACATAAAAAGAACCAGGTAGCCTTCTAAGTGTGTGATATAGTCTTTCCTCCTTACTTCTGCACATACTTCAATATACTTTTTTTTTTGGCTGCACCATGTGGCTTGTGGGATCTTAGTTCTCTAGGGATTGAACTTGGGCCCACAGTAGTGAAAACACTTAGTCCCAGCCACTGGACCGCCAGGGAATTCCCTCAACTACTTTTTTTTTTTTTTAATTTCCCAGCCAAGAACTCAAAAATTGGGGAGATGAGGTATTTTAGAAAGGATTCAGACAAACTTTTCTCCATAAAATGGACCTAGTTGGATTGAGGGCAAATACTAACCAAAGGGATAAATACTGATAGAAGCTCCTGCTAAGCAGCAGATATTGGTGTCTCTGTGGATCCAGACATGGGTTTCTCTGCCTTAAAGTCTCAGTGGTTAGTTCATGCAAGGGGAAATTGGTTATAAGGAAACAAAACTCCACTGTTGGAATTCACATAAAGACAACTTCTGTTAAGAAGTCATATGTCAGTTTCTTCCATATTGGGGTACTTCTGGTTGGCAAGTTTCATTTTTATGAAGCTGTATGCTTTAATCAGCTCCTCGACCTGAATGGACATTTTCTGAGGAAGGCTTTGTTGACATGCCGTGTTGCTTTGCAAGGTAGCCCAAAAGGAGACTTCAAACTAATTTTACCACTTCTTTCATCATTCATAACATCATAGCTATTAAAACACTTACTCTAATGCCTGGAGCAGTCTCATACTGCAACAATGCTATAAAATACCAGGGTTCATTTATTTCTGCGTATTATTTTGTTTCTAATTAAAGATTTTCTTTTTAAGTGACCATTTGTTTGGCCTTGGATCCTAGATTTCTGATTCTTCCTTTTCTAATGGTATTTGTAAGTTTTCCTAATTGTAAAGATAATGTACATTCATTATAGATAATTTGGAAAATACATAAAAGTATAATGAAAATTGAAATCACCTATAATCACATTTTATTCATTTAAGTTAAGTGGAATAAATGATCTCCATGAGAAAAGAGAAAACTAATATCCTCCGTACTGGAAACGTGGTGAATTTTGTGGAAATGAAAAGAAGTCCCCTAATAACATAATGCCAGATAAGATAGAAATCAGCAAGCACATTTTCTCTCTCTTCTTTATGGTTTTCATGTTTCTCTTAACTGGCTTCATGGCTTATATCATAGTACTAATCAATGTATGTTTTCTTTGACTTTTCTCAGTCCTGTTTGACTTTAATATGTAAAATGTAGTTAATTCATTTTCTGTCCTGTGGATGTCATTTAAGAGGTTTTCTTCCTTTTCTGTTTTAGTTTGCCTTGTACACTAATAATTGCTGCATATTCTGTTGCTCCAAGCTATTAGGCTTTATCCTGTAGCTTTCCAAGGTAAGGATTAGTAATCATAATAACATTAGTAAGGGAAGATTTTTTTTCTCTCTTTTTTAGCCACCCCTGAATGCCCAGATGTTGGCACAGCGCCAGCGGGAGTTGTATAGTCAACAGCACCGACAGAGGCAGCTAATACAGCAGCAAAGAGCCATGCTCATGAGGCAGCAGAGCTTTGGCAACAGCCTCCCTCCCTCATCTGGACTGCCAGTTCAAATGGGGAACCCCCGTCTTCCTCAGGGTGCTCCGCAGCAGTTCCCCTACCCACCAAACTATGGTACAAATCCAGGAACACCACCTGCCTCTACCAGCCCTTTTTCACAACTGGCAGCAAATCCCGAGGCGCCCTTGGCCAACCGCAGCAGCATGGTGAACAGAGGCATGACAGGAAACATGGGTGGGCAGTTTGGCACTGGAATCAATCCTCAGATGCAGCAGAACGTCTTCCAGTACCCAGGATCAGGTATGAGGATTTACACCTTTATGTTGTCTTTGTACGTACAGTTGGCCCCCGGTAGCCATGGATTTCATATCTGTGGATTCAACCAACCCCAGTGGAAAATATCCACCCCCACCAAAAAAAAGAAAATTCCAGAAAGCTCCCCAAAGCAAAACTTGAATTCCCTGCACCCTGGGAACTATTATCCTATTTACATAGCATTTACATTGTATCAGTATCAAAAGTGACCTAGAGATGATTTATGGAGGATTGCACATGGGTTCTATTCCCCATTTTATCTAAGGTACTTGAGCATCCGTGGATTTTTGTATCTGTGAGGGTCCTGAAACCAATCCCCCAGGGATATGAAAGGAGAACTGTACCACATCAGACGCAGGTCTCTCTCTTCATGTGTGTTTCCAGTTCACTGAAATTGAGGCAGTTTGCTGAAGAGGAAAGATGCTGAGGGAGTTCCCTGGTAGCCTAGAGGTTAGTATTGGGGCTTTCACTGGCATGGCCTGGATGAACTGAGATCCCACAAGGCACTGACTCAGGGGTCAGGAGATCCAAGCTCTAGGCTTAGCTCTTGCTACCGAATGGTTCAGTGGTTTGAGGCTTCTCTCTTCCATAGCTAAGGACCTGTCTGACACTAAAATTTTTAACATTTTGTCTGCAAAGCACATTTTTACTGTCTGTCTTTCTTTCACGGATGCCTGTAAGAATGTAATAAAAGTCCATGTCAGACAGTGGGTATAAATACATAGGCTCAAAATTTGCATACGTATTTTTTATTATCTTGGAATTTTGTTTTTGTGATAGTTTACACAGGGATTGTCAGTCTTCACAGATTATCTCAGACCTCTCATTGGTGTCTCCACTCTTAGCTGCTTAGGTTGTAAGCTATTCCTCTGAAATATCAGGCAACTTTTTGGCTTCCAAAAGCTTTGTTCTTTTTTTATTTGCACTATCTCTCTCCTATTTCCTTTGTCCTGTTGTTGTTCAGTCGCTCAGTTGTGTCCGACTCTTTGTGACCCATGGACTGCAGCACACCAGGCCTCCCTGTCCTTCATCTCCCGGAGACTACTGAAACTCATGTCCATTGAGTCGGAGATGCCATCTAACCATCTCATCCTCTGTCATCCCCTTCTCCTCCTGCCTTCAATCTTTCCCAGAAACAGGGTCTTTTCAAATGAGTCAGCTCTTTACATCAGTGGCCAAAGTATTGGAGTTTAAGCTTCAGAATCAGTCTTTCCAATGAATATTCAGGATTGATTTCCTTTAGGATTGACTGGTTTGCTCTCCTTTCAGTCCAAGGGACTCTCAAGAGTCTTCTCCAACACCACAGTTCAAAAGCACTCCTTTGTCCTAGGTTACGATATCTTTTGATTTTTCTATCACTTGGAGATTCTAATTAGTAGTGGCAATAAAACACATTTGACTAATCTACCAGGTTTAACTAAACTTTGATGCTAAATTAACGGCAAGTTTCTGTAAAAAAAAAAAAATTTGAAATAAATCTGTTTATTTTATAAATGAAAGAAAAAGTAAATTTTCATCCTGCTTCAAAATGAATTTCAATGAGAAGTCTGCTATTTGACTTTGAATAAAATGTTGAAACTATATAGAGATTTTTTTCACATGGCAATATGCTTATCAACTTTGACAGCCAAATCAATTTAGACTTTTTATTCTGGTGGCAACAAGAGCTGAAATTCTTTTGACTGTTAAATTAAGTATCTGGGGAGACATGTGTCAAAGAGCATCAGAATTCTCTAAGACATTTTAATAAAAATTAAGCCACATCAGTTTCTTTGTCCTCAAGACAATGAAGTCATCTTTGGCTGGTTTATATCACTTACACTATATGTGTGGGCAAGAAAAGGATTATAAATCTGTATCTTAATTATAAGATTGTCTGTCTGAACAGGAGTGGCTTTCAGAAGAGTTGTATTTTCCTTTGTCTTTTTTTTTCTTTTCTTTTATCTTTTGATTTCTCTATGCAAAGAATTTGACGCGATTCCTTCACCTTATTCTAGCCTACAGAAGTACTTCCTCCAGCATTAGAAGTCTCATGTAGTTTCCCACTGCTCTTCCAAAATGACAACTTAGCCAAAACAGCAAAGAGATTCTTAGTAGCATTTTGATACTGATTGTAGAGCTTTAAATCAAAAGATTTATTTCATTTGTTGGGGAAAAAATAACTACAGATAAGCCAAACATTAATAAATTCCCCAGTAAAACTCTCTTTTTAAAAAATAAGGTATTTACTGTACTTCTCAAAAAACTAAAAATAAAACTACCATGTGACCCAGCAGTTCCCCGGACTGGGTATCTATTATGTGGAAAAAAAGAAAACACTAATTTGAAAAGATACATGCACTCCAATGTTCATAGCAACTTTATTTTCAATAGCCAAGATATTGAAGCAACCTAAATGTCAATGGCACCCCACTCCAGTACTCTTGCCGGGAAAATCCCATGGATGGAGGAGCCTGGTGGGCTGCAACCCATGGGGTTGCAAAGAGTTGGACACGACTGAGCGACTTCACTTTGACTTTTCACTTTCATGCATTGGAGAAGGCAATGGCAACCCACTCCAATGTTCTTGCCTGGAGAATCCCAGGGACGGGGGAGCCTGGTGGGCTGCCGTCTGTGGGGTCGCACAGAGTCGGACACGACTGAAGTGACTTAGCAACTTAGCAAATGTCCTTCAGCAAGTGAGTGGATGAAGAGGGCGTGGTATGTGTATACAGTGGAATACTACTTGGCCATAAGGGATACAATGAAATGTTGCCATTTGCAACATGGATGGACTTGGGGGATATTTTGCTAAGTGAAATAAGTCAAATAGAAAAAGACAAATATTGTGTGATACGTCAGTTACATGTGGAATCTAAAAAAATAAATTAGTGAATATAAAAAGAACAACAATGACAGAACCAGATACACATGTAGAAACCATTAGTGGTTACCAGGGGGAAGAGGGAAGGAGGAAGGGGCAAGTTAGGGGCAAGGCAAAAGCTTCTATGTATAAAATAAGCTACAAAGATATTTTGTATATCACAGGGAATTTAGTCAATATTTTATCATGATTATAAATATATAACCTTTTAAAATTGTGAATCCTGTGTTGTATACCTGAAACATATAGTATTATACAACTATGTTTCAATTAAAAATTAACTAATTAAAAAAAACAGTAGTTCTGTAAATTTTCAGTTATGATCTTTAATGCTTCATCTCTGGAAAGCCAAGAAAGGAGGACTTCTATCCTGCTCCTGTTTCTTTTTTTAAAAAATATTTATTTGGCTGCACTGGGTCTTAGTTACAGCATGCAGGATCTAGTTCCCTAACCAGGGATCAAACTCAGGCCCCCTGAAGTGGGCGTACAGAGTCTAAGCTGCTGGGCCACCAGGGAAGTCCCCTGCTCCTATTTCTTGACAAAGCCACCTGAAAAGGTGGTGATCCAAAACCCCTTTTCCTTTGAAGCTGACATGATTTCCCTCAGGGTTGTGGATCGCATCTTTGATCTCTTGCAAATTCTACATAGAACACAGTGATCGAGATGAGTGGGTGGAACTTCCTTCTTCTCCAGGCAGTGTAACCAGATGTGTTACTACCCATTGTAAGTGCTCTATCTGGTACCAGGAGTTTTCTTCCAGTCCAACTTTTGATTGACAAAAAATGCTTTTCACAAAAGTAAGATTTAAAACAAAAATAAAGTTAGTATTTGTACTATAAACAAACCCCAGAAGCTAGGTACAGTGGAGAGAGTAACAGTTTCATCCAGTTGCATTTTGAAATGAAATGGCAGAGCTTTCAGGTTTTTCATGGGAAAAACAAAAGCACAGAGAAAATTTTTTTTATTTTTCTGAAGAGCATAAAAACATTTAAAGGTGCAATATTTTAAATATTTTCTATTGCTCTTAAGTTATAAACTTGCTCTAAGGTGATTAGCTAGCTGGTAGAAAGCTTCAAGACCAGGTTTTATGTTGGTACAAGTTCAGGTTCTGGAAAAATTTTAATCCTTTCAAATCAAGCCTTCTCCAAAAACAGGAAAACAAAAACCACCACGTTTTTCTAAATAAAGTTTTATTAGAACACAGCCATGCTCATTAGTTTACATATTGTCTGTAGCTGACTTCACACATTAGAGTTAAGTAGTTCTTACAGAAATGTTATGACCTGCAAAACTGAAAATCTTAACTATCTGAGCCCTTTGCAGAAAAAGTTTGCTGATCCCTGTCTTAATCAATGATAGTAAAACCAAAGGATGAATAAATTAATTTTGCTTTAGTCCTTTGTCTTGGCATTTTTCAACTTAATGTTTGTTATTGTTGTTTAGTTGCTGAGTCATGCCTGACTCTTTTGCGACCCCATGAATTGTAGCCTGCCAGGCTCCTCTGTCCATGGGATTTCCCAGGCAAGAATGGGTTGCCGTTTCCTTCTCCAGGGAATCTTCCTGACCCAGGGACAAACCCATGTCTCCTGCATTGACAGGCAGATTCTTTACAACTGAGCCGCAAGGGAATCCTACAGCTTAATATAGGCCCAAAGTAAATGAAGGAACGTAGGTAATAATAATGACAGAGCATGCTTTCTTTTATTCCTGAAAACAGAAAATTTTTCTAGACTATTGTGCCATAAGGATGAGTGCATAAGAACAGGATTAGAAATTTAAAATTTATTATCTACTGTGGTAATATCCAAAGAAAATAGGGAAATTTAAAAAGAAACTTTTGTACCTATTTCATGGATTCTTTAGAGCCAATCCAGAGCCCCCTTTTCTGTGAACTATAGTAAACGTGCTACTTGCGCTCACTCCTGAGTGACCTCATCTACTCCTGTGGCTTCAGTGAGTCCTTTATGCCAATGACTCTCTGTCTATCTCTAAACCAAATCACTCAGCTCATGTGTACTGCTGCCTGCTGGACAGACATTCTTAAATTTTCCACCAGAACCCAAACTTGACCAGATTCATCAGCTCCATTTCCCCTTCCCTCATGTCTCCATGTTCCACCTTAACAAACCCCTCAAGTTTCAAGAAAGAATACATACCTTGCTCTCTCTCCTAGACTTTTGTGTATCCTCTGTCTAAAATGTCCTTTCCTCACCTGGCTCACTCCTGTTCCTCCCTCCCCTCAGAGGTATCTCCTCTAGGAAACCCTCCCTGACACTCCCAATCATAAGCATTCACCACCCTGTCTTATAGCCACTTGTTTATCAGCTGCCTTTCTTTTTAAACAGCTCACACTTCCTTGAGTGAGCTAAGTGTGACCTTTGAAATCTTGGTTTCTCAGGTGCTTAGCACAGTGGTCTGGTGGGGAAAGCAGATGCTCAATGAGTCTTTCAAGGGAAAAATAAATCCTAATTCTAGTTGCTGCTGCCAGATGGCTGTGGTGCTGTTTACGCTCCAGCAGGGAGACTTAACATAATCAAAGATAGAACTGTAGAATTTTTAAACTAGAAGGAACAAGATGTCTGGTCTAAGAAATCCAGGGTCCAGTGTAGTGACAGAACTGGGACCAGAACTCTACCCCTCCAAGTTTATTATTCACTGGGCTGATTCTTTCTACTAAAACTAGGTCATCTGATAAAGAAAACATGGGCAGTTAGAATGTGAAATGAGACCAGAAAAAAAAAATGTCAAAAAGCTTGCTAATGTACTTACAGTCTTATTTATTGTTTATCTTTGATCCCACAGAATAATATTCACAATATGTTAAGCATCTCTCCCCTTACATATATATTTTTCCTGAAAGAAATTCTTTTATCATAAATAAAATTTAAAATGCGTTAGGAACAGATAAATATTTTTTAAGGATCATAACTAGAACAGTTAAAATTTTAAATGTAGAATTAATCAGACAGTCGATATAAAAATGAAGATGATGGGTGTGGAAAACCCACCCACTAGAGTCATAAATGAAAATAATGATTTCTGTATATATTCTAAGTCAAGAATTACTTACCAGAGATTAAATTATATAGAGAGGAAGCAACAAGGAAAATATATGTAGCTTTAGTTATATAAATTTTACCAAGAAGACAAGTAGCTAAACATTTAGTGAAAGAAAAAATTCAGAAAGTCCGAAGTTGACTAAACTTTCACAGAAAATTTAAAATACTTTTTAAAAATTGTAGCCTATAAAAAGCAACAGTGAATAAAGTAACTGCATCTCTGGCCAGATTAACCAGAGACAAGTCTTTGTATTAAAAATGACAGAACACAAAATATTATACAGGAACCTGTACTTACGTTTGCAAGGAGACGTTTAAGGGCATAGAAACATACTTATGGTATAATGATAAGGGAAAGAAGCAGTCCACAAAGTTATGCAAGACTTCATAGAGGAAGATTTGAATGAATTATACTAAATTATGGGTAATCACATTATGATATTCTTTTTTTTTCCTGCACCTTTATAACTTGCTCTACCTCAGTAGTATTTAACTATGAAATATTTGGTCAGGAAAAAAAAAAAGCACAAAGTGCTAATGTAACAGAAAACATCTGAAGAAGCTCTTTTTTTCTTTTTTAAATTGTTGTCAGCTTCCACTTTTGGTCATGGAGTAATAGGGACGAAATTTACTCTTCCCTCTGAAACAAACCAAAAATTGAACAACAGTTGTAGAAATTGTCCAGGCTGTGCTGTAGGAAGGGGAGATCCAACAGAAGCCAGTGGTTTCCCATAGTTGAGGTAGTGGCACTTAGAGTCTGGGAAAGCCAAGGCAGCTAGAGTAAAACGGTACCACAGAGAAGAGAACCACAAAGAGAGAGAACCACGGGGATGTACAGAAGGTCCTGCTCAGGTCTTAAGTTGAGAACTGATCAGTGTTTGTGTGTGCCTGTACACAAATCAAAGCCAAGGAAAACCACCCAGAAAGAACTGAAGGAACATCTTCAGAGTTCACACAGGGCCAGTTCCTCTTTCCACCAACCAGAATAGAAAACCTCAAAATTCATGAGTGTCAAGTAAAATACTCAGAAATGTTTGTACCTCAGAAGCAGGGCAGAATAAGCACCAGACTAAACTTTGCTCTTGTCCTTTAGGCCCAGTACCCAAAAGAATTAAAACTGTTACCATGTAACCTACTCATGACCCAGACAAAGGTCAAAAATAAGTTTAAAGGATTTTTTAAAATCTAGCACCTAACAGGGTAAACCCTAGAAGCTGATGTTTTTTTTTTTTAATTATCAGATGTGCAAAGATACAGGAAAATAAAACCAATAATAAGAAGAAAAATCAGTCATCAAAACCAACCCAGAAATTACACAGGTGACAGAATGAAAAGTTATAACTTATGCATTCTGTATGTTAATGAATCTAGAGGAAGTCTTAAATGTGTTAACTAAAGGTATGAAACATAAATAAAACCAAAATCAAACTTCTGGAGATAAAAACTACAGTGTGTGAGATGAAAAATATACTGGACAGGATAAGCAGCAGATTAGACTTTGTAAAAGAAAAAGTTAGTGAACTTGAAGATACAACAATGGAAAACTATACATAGTGAAATCGAGAGGAAAAAAATTGAAAAGATAATATATTTGCTCCAAATTGATCTTATAATTACACTCTCCTTATCTGAATATCAGCATGCTTTTTTGAGAAACTGACAAGCTTCTGCTAAAATTTATATGGAAATGTAAAGGACCTAGAGTAGCCAAGACAGTTTTGCAAATTCAGAACAAAGTTGGATGACTACCAGTTTCAAAGTTATTATAAAGATACAACAATCAAGACAGTGTAGTATTAGAATGAGTATAGACATACAGATCAAAAGAAAAAGAGGGCTGCAGAGGATGAGATGGTTAGATCACATCACCAACTCAATGGACATGAATTTGAGCACATTTCAGGAGTTAGTGAAGGACATGCAGTCCCATGGGGTCACAAAGAGCTGCACATGACTTAGCGACTGAACAACAAGAAACATATAGATTACTATAACAGAATAAAAAGTCCAGTTATAAACCTTTACTTTTATGGTCAGTTGATTTTCAACAGTTATATCAATGGCTGCTAATAAGCACTCTTCTGAATAAAAAGGAACAAACTACTGATTGATGCCACAGAATGGTTGAACCTCAGAAACATTAATACTGAGTGAAAGATGCCAGATACAAAAGACCTCAGGTATATGAATGGTTTCCAATGAAAGGCAAATCTGTAGGGACAGAAAGCAGATCAATAGTTGCCTGAGGTTAGAGGTGGGTATGGGCATTCACCACAGACAAGCACAGGGAAATTTAAGATGTGGTAAAAATATCTAAGCTGGATGGTGGTGATGGTTGTACAACTCTATAATTTTACTAAAACTCATTGACTTAATTCAATAGGTGAATTTGATGCTATATAGATTGTGTGTGTGTGTGCTTAGTCAGTCAATCATGTCCGACTCTTTGCAACCCCATGGACTGTAACCTCCCAGGCTCCTCTGTCCATGGAGATTCTCTAGGCAAGAATACTAGAATGGGTTGCCATGCCCTCCTCCAGGGGATCTTCCCAACCCAGGGATCGAGCCCAGGTCTCCCACATTGCAGGTGGATTCTTTACCAACTGAGCCACCAGGGAGGCCCAATAAGACTGGAGTGGGTAGCCTATCCCTTCTCCAGGGGATCATCCCAACCCAGGAATTGAACCAGGGTCTCCTGCCTTTCAGGCAGATTCTTTACTAGCTGAGCTACCAGGGAAGCCCGCTAAATAGATTCAGTTCAGTTCAGTTCAGTTCAGTCGCTCAGTCGTGTCCGACTCTTTGCGACCCCATGAATCGCAGCACACCAGGCCTCCCTGTCCATCACCAACTCCCGAAGTTCACTCAGACTCACGTCCATTGAGTCAGTGATGCCATCCAGCCATCTCATCCTCTGTCGTCCCCTTCTCCTCCTGCCCCCAATCCCTCCCAGCATCAGAGTCTTTTCCAATGAGTCAACTCTTCGCATGAGGTGGCCAAAGTACTGGAGTTTCAGCTTTAGCATCATTCCTTCTGAAGAAATCCCAGGGCTGATCTCCTTCAGAATGGACTGGTTGGATCTCCTTGCAGTCCAAGGGACTATAGATTACGTCTCAGTAAAGCTTGGGGAAAAACAAAAAGAGGGAAGGGAAGAAGAGCCCATAAAGACAACTGAGGAGAAGAAGATAACAAAACTTTCTCACTTTTCATTTCATACATGGGTTTTTCTTACCTTTTTTCCTCTTCAACTTATTTTTTAAGCTTTAAAAAAATTTTTTTATTGATATATAATTGACATCAGTTCAGTTCAGTCATTCAGTCATGTCCAACTTTTTGCGACTCCATGAATCGCAGCATGCCAGGCCTCCCTGTCCATCACCAACTCCTGGAGTTCACCTAGACTCACATCCATCAAGTCAGTGATGCCATCCAGCCATCTCATCCTCTGTCGTCCCCTTCTCCTCCTGCCCCCAATCCCTCCCAGCATCAGAGTCTTTTCCAATGAGTCAACTCTTCGCATGAGGTGGCCAAAGTACTGGAGTTTCAGCTTTAGCATCATTCCTTCCAAAGAAATCCCAGGGCTGATCTCTTCAGAATGGACTGGTTGGATCTCCTTGCAGCCCAAGGGACTCTCAAGAGTCTTCTCCAACACCACAGTTCAAAAGTATCAATTCTTTGGCTCTCAGCCTTCTTCACAGTCCAACTCTCACATCCATACGTGACCACAGGAAAAACCATAGCCTTGACTAGACGAACCTTTGTTGGCAAAGTAATGTCTCTGCTTTATGAATATGCTATCTAGGTTGGTCATAACTTTCCTTCCAAGGAGTAAGCGTCTTTTAATTTCATGGCTGCAGTCACCATCTGCAGTGATTTTGGAGCCCCCCAAAATAAAGTCTGACACTGTATCCACTGTTTCCCCATCTATTTCCCATGAAGTGATGGGACCAGATGCCATGATCTTCATTTTCTGAATGTTGAGCTTTAAGCCAACTTTTTCACTCTCCTCTTTCACTTTCATCAAGAAGCTTTTTAGTTCCTCTTCACTTTGTGCTATAATGGTGGTGTCATCTGCATATCTGAGGTTATTGATATTTCTCCCGGCAATCTTGATTCCAGCTTGTGTTTCTTCCAGTCCAGCATTTCTCATGATGTACTCTGCATATAAATTAAATAAACAGGGTGACAATATACAGCCTTGACGTACTCCTTTTCCTATTTGGAACCAGTCCGTTGTTCCATATCCAGTTCTAACTGTTGCTTCCTGACCTGCATACAGATTTCTCAAGAGGCAGATCAGGTGGTCTGGTATTCCCATCTCTTTCAGAATTTTCCACAGTTTATTGTGATCCACACAGTCAAAGGCTTTGGCATAGTCAATAAAGCAGAAATAGATCTTTTTCTGGAACTCTCGTGCTTTTTCCATGATCCAGCGGACGTTGGCAATTTGATCTCTGGTTCCTCCGCCTTTTCTAAAACCAGCTTGAACGTCAGGAAGTTCACGGTTCACATATTGCTGAAGCCTGGCTTGGAGAATTTTGAGCATTACTTTACTAGCATGTGAGATGAGTGCAGTTGTGCGGTAGTTTGAGCATTCTTTGGCATTGCCTTTCTTTGGGATTGGAATGAAAACTGACCTTTTCCAGTCCTGTGGCCACTGCTGAGTTTTCCAAATTTGCTGGCATGTTGAGTACAGCACTTTCACAGCATCGTCTTTCAGGATTGGAAATAGCTCCACTGGAATTCTATCACCTCCACTAGCTTTGTTCGTAGTGATGCTTTCTAAGGCCCACTTGACTTCACATTCCAGGATGTCTGGCTCTAGGTCAGTGATCACACCATCATGATTATCTGGGTCATGAGATCTTTTTTGTACAGTTCTTCTGTGTATTCTTGCCATCTCTTCTTAATATCTTCTGCTTCTGTTAGGTCCATACCATTTCTGTCCTTTATCGAGCCCATCTTTGCATGAAATGTTCCCTTGGTATCTCTAATTTTCTTGAAGAGATCTCTAGTCTTTTCCATTCTGTTGTTTTCCTCTATTTCTTTGCATTGATCGCTGAGGAAGGCTTTCTTATTTCTTCTTGCTGTTCTTTAGAACTCTGCATTCAGATGCTTGTATCTTTCCTTTTCTCCTTTGCTTTTCGCTTCTCTTCTTTTCACAGCTATTTGTAAGGCCTCCCCAGACAGCCATTTTGCTTGTTTGCGTTTCTTTTCCATGGGGATGGTCTTGATCCCTGTCTCCTGTACAATGTCACGAACCTCATATTGGTTTCAGGTGTACATAATGATTTGATATTTATGTGTGTTGCAAAATGATCACCACAGTAAGTCCAGTTAACATCCATTACTGTACATAGTTACAAATTTTTTTCTCATGATGAAAACTTCAAAGATCCACTCTCTAGCTACTTTCAGATATACATTACAGTATTATTAACTATAGTCAGTATGCTATACATTACATCCCCAGGACTTAGTCATTTTTTTCTTCCAGTTCGAGATATAAGTGACATAGAACACTGTATGAGTTTAAGGTGTACAGCATAATGATTTGACTTACATATGTCATGAAATGTTTATCAAAATTTAGTGAACATCTGTCATAGCCTTTCTACTTATTTTTTATTACAAAAGAAATCTTTTATGTGTGCTCAGATTTGTTTTTGATACTTAAAATTTCATGTAGTCAGAAAAGAACAGAAAAGAAAATCATGTGTAATCATGGTACCCAGATCAATATCTTAGTGAATGGAAATGTTCTTCCAAATCTCTTTTACATGTTTATTTATCTGTTTATACTAACATTTCCTGTTTTGTTTTTGAGAGACTGAAATCTTTTCCTTACTCTGTTGAACAGGCTGTTTCTACCTATGTTATGACAGATCCTTCTGGATTGTTGTTTTATGGTGTTGATAAATGTATAGTGTATTCACATAAATTAATTTGTGTCAATTTGTAGGAATGGTTCCCCAAGGTGAGGCCAACTTTGCTCCATCTCTAAGCCCTGGGAGCTCCATGGTGCCGATGCCAATCCCTCCTCCTCAGAGCTCTCTGCTCCAGCAGACTCCGCCCACTTCTGGCTACCAGTCACCAGACATGAAGGCCTGGCAGCAAGGAGCAATGGGAAACAACAAGTAAGGGGGCAGCTTTTGTATATGAGCATCCCGATACTCCACAGCACGTAAGAACAGACACGCCTTCAGAATCCAAGTAGGAGATTATTAGCTTCTATCCATTTGCAGATTCAAAGAACTGAATTTTATGTTGCCAAATAGCGTCTTTTAAGTCCTTTAAGTTTAAAGTCAATTTTAAAGCAAATAAGTCTGTTTTTAATACAGAAAGGTACTGTAGTGGCCCCAGACTTTTTTGTCCCATTCCCCAGTGCATCTAAAGAATACGCTCAACTCCTATGAGTAACAGAGCTTCCCTGGGACAGAGGTAGGAATGAGTACTTTTTAAAAAATCAGTCTTTATAAAAACACTTAAAAATCTAAAGCAAGAATGGCAAAATGTTAGAGTTCACTAGAGCTGAATAGTGGGCATGTGAGTTTCACTCTTGGTATGTTTGAAGGATTTCATAGCAACAGCAAAGGTTTTAAGTCTTCTAAGGTCATTCTGCCTTATCTGGCTTTTTGAATCTCTAGGTTTGCAGTGGCCTCATTTTACCCATTTACTTAGAATTATCTTACTAAAGTCATTTTCCTCGAAAATTGTGGCTGCTAAACTTTTCACACATCACTTGAGTTTTATAAGGGTTTTAATTTGGGTGTGTCTTGGTTCTAAATGACAGGGAAGCTGTTTGATCTGACAACATAATAAGTAAGGTAATTAATGTTGAAAACTTAAGACCATATTCTCTCAAAGTTCATTGAAAGGTGAGAGAGGAAACTTCCTGTTAGAGAACTATGTAGCTCTCCTTGAGGACTGGTGTCAGCTAGGTAGAAATAGAACTGTCTGTGTGATATGCAAGAACTTAGTCTCCTAGTGTGTTCTAATCCCAGCTTCTTGAACTCACTTTAGGTTCCATGGCCCATCATTATAATTACTCCCTAACAGGCATTCTCAGCCCTCTTGCCCAGCTCTCCCTCCGTTGCAGTTATAAATGTTCCCTAATGGAATCTAACTAAATGCTTGCTCCATACGTATGCCTGATCATTTACATGTGCTGTTAGGGGAAAAAAAACGCAGTAATGGTGACAGATCTGCTCACCTTTGCAGTTAAATTCCTTCCTCTCTTTCCGTTCCTTATTGAATCTGTCAGGCTTTCATCCAAATCATTCCACCAAAAGCATTCTTATCAAAGTCTTTACTGTCCTTTACAGTGCCAAATGCAGTGAGCATTGATAGCACTTGACATACTTGAGCACTTACTCTTTCTTGAAGCTCCTTCTTCATTTGGTTTGTGGAACAGCTTTCTCTCTTGAGAAAGGTGTCTCTCCTCCTAACTCTCAGTCTCTTCTGCTGGGTCTTCCTCACCTCTCGGACCTCTGCTTTAGGGCCTCAGCTCATTCTAGGACCTCTTCCTCATATCTACTTCCTCCCTTGATTATATATTCCAATCTTACTGATAATACATGCCTATCTCTATGTTTATGATTCCCAGATTTAGGTCTCTAGCCCAGATTTCTGTCCTAAACACCATACCATATATACAGCAGCCTAATGGACAGCTCCACTTAGAAGTCTAATAGGCATCTCAAACTTAACATGACAATAACTAAAGTAATATTCTTCCCCAAACCTGCTGGACTCATACTTTTTCACATCTCAGTAAACAGTTCCATTCTTCCAGTTATTCAGAAGAAAACCTTTTTTCTTTCTCTCACATCCCACATCCATCAGCAAATCACATCAGCTTCTTAGCAGCTTCCACTCTTTACCTGTCCCACTTGTACACTTTAGCGCAAGCCAGCATCATCCTTTTTCTGGACCACTGCAGTGACCTCCTGTCTTCTTGCTTCCACCCTTGCTCCACTACAGTTTCGTCTGCACATTGTGATGCTTTTAAAACATGAGGCAAGATATCAGTCCTTTACTCAAACATGCCAGCTTATTCAGAACACAGTATAGGGCCTGTGACACCCTGCATAATCTTGCTCCTGGGTACCTCTCTGACCTCATCTGTATTCTCATCACTCACTCTGCTGTAGTGGCTTCTATTTATTCTTCTGTTCCTCAGATGTGCCAAGTACATTGCATACTCAGGCCTTTGCATTTTTAAATCCCTCTGCTGGAATCCTCTTCTCTCAGTAGCCACATGGTTTTCTCTCTCATGCCTCAAGTCTCACCTTATTAGACACAGATATTGAATGTCACCATTTTAGACTTCCCTTACCATCATCTCTAAACGCCATTTCCCACTCTTTGGTCCCTCCATTTCCTTCTTTATATCTTTATTATGCTTAACATCTGACATATTGTGTGTTAGTCTCCTTATGGTATGTCTCCTCCAACTGAAATACAAACCTCAGAAGAGCAAGGACTTTGTTTCTGTTTACTTCTGTATGCGCATCCTTTAAGACACATGAGCACTTCATATACATCTATTGAAGAAATGAGTGCAGAGATTCCCTGTTCCTCAGTCATATTTTGGGTTCACATTCAAATATAGACTTGAGTTTTTGTTGTACTTTAGCTGTTTCTGTGAACTTTGGCTTTCTCAAATCATTTGAGAAAGAAAATAGTTATCACTAACTTTTCAAACATTCATACTTGCTTATTTAGTTCATGTACAAAAGCTTATTAGTCAACACAGGCAGCATATAGTTTGTGATCCCTCACTGTCTCTTTTGCACAGTGCAAGATACCACAAGAAATTGGGGAAAACAGCCCTTGTTGTCGATTTACCTAGAGTGTAGTTAGTGACAGGAGTAGGTCAGAGAGAAATAAAACATGAAACAAAAACTCACTAAGCAGAATGATGTGATACAGTTTGGAGACAGTATAACTCACGTGAGTCTTTTTGTTTATCTCTTTGGTGGCAAGAGAAACAAAGGGCTAAACAAACCTACTTGTCCAGGCACTAGGACAGCGTTTCTGTGTAACTCTAGTCTCAAAGGAGAGTCTCAGGCCTTATTAGCATTTTAAAGGCAAAGGCCTGTGCTTTAACCCTTTGTTTCTCAGACTTATTTGACCGGGAACTCCTCCCTGTTTGTTAATACCTCTAATATCTGACACTTGCTTTAGGCTGACTTTGTCATCTCTCCCCTCACTGCCCTCCCCCACCTCCCCACGATTTGGGGGCTACCAAATACCTGGTGCTAGCTTAAGGAAACTGTGGTAACTGCCATGAGGCCAGTCAGGGGTTAGGTGCGGGGAGGGGTCCTCCACGCATTGGGCCTAAGGTGCCAGTGAACCCCACAGTCCATTCCAGGCCATGGAACAGTGATTAATGCTGCGAAAGGGCTTGGTCTTCTTTCTATGAGGGAAGAACCCAAAATGGAACTATTGGCAGGCTTAGTTTGAAAGAACTTAAGCTAATATATAGTCCCAAATAGAAATTTGAAAAGAAATTAAATCCTAAACCTTTTTCACTAAGTATGACATCATTGCAGTCCTTGAAGCTTCTGCATGCATTAACTTACATAGCTCTGCGCCTCTACAGTGGTGATTTATGTATCAGTTGACAAATGAGCACTGTCTAAGGCAGAAATGTTCTCATTAGAAAATGGGCAGTAGACTAATAGGTTTTCTTTTCTCACCTTTAGTTGTGGGGACACTGACAAGCATACACACTGCAGACACTAATGGTCCACAGATGTATTATTGACCATTTCCTAGGCATATAATTTTCTTCGTGCATTTGTGTTTTATAATTACTTAGGGAAAATTCACTTCTTTTCTTTAGACATGATGAATAGGCTGTTCCTCAGCCTGTGAATTTCAGTATGATTACCTTAATTTACCGGAAGCTATAAATGTCAGTACATCCTGCTTTCCTCCAAAGAGCTAGCAAGGAATAGAAAAGCCATTGATGGAATCAATAATTTTTGAAATCATATTCTTTAAAATTAACATTAAAATAGGTAGAACTTTACCAGCAGCTTATTGTTTAAAAATTGATAGATAATCATAAAATATTTGGTGTTTTGTAGAACTTAGCAAAGACACAAAGACACACATAAAAAAGAAAATTCATATTATTTTCCTTTAGATGTGTTTATCTGTATCACTATATCATTCAGATATAAAGTTTCAAATTCTACTTACTTGGAGTTTATTCCATACTCTTCTACTAACAGAAACTGGTTTAACATTGAGATCATTGGTGTAACAATGGTCTAGACATTGGGTGGTGAAGAAGGAAGTCTGTAAAACAGGCACTCTGAAAACCATAATTATTGCCCTTGTATCTTGCTTCCTAGAAAAGACATGAAGCTATCTTCAGATCTGAGAAGACCATTGAAGTCTTCAAAAGCATTTTGTTTTCCAAATAAAAATATCTGGTTATACACTTCTGATTTCCTCTTAGTTTATAGCATATTGAAAGAGGCCAGAAGCTGAAACCTTAAGAAGTGACAATAAGCAGTAGGACACTGAATAAAGGCTTTCGAATTTTAATGTGCATTTTTGACTCAATGGACATGGGTTTGGGTGGACTCCAGGAGTTGGTGATGGACAGGGAGGCCTGGCGTGCTGCGGTTCATGGGGTCGCAAAGATTTGGACACGACTGAGCGACTGAACTGAAGTTGTTAGAAGTGCTTTTCCATACCTACCCCCAGAAAATATGACTCACTAGGGTGGGATAAGGTCTGAGAGTCTCAATTTTCAATAAAGACCAGGGAATTCTCTTGGAGATGGTCTCTGGACTACACTTCAAAAAACATTGGTGTAGATGCAATGAGTATGTGTCAAGTGGCTTCAGTCACGTCCAACTCTTTGCAACCCTATGGACTGTAGCCTGCCAGGCTCCTCTGTCCATGGGATTCTCAGGCAAGAATACCGGAATAGTTTGCCGTGGCCTTCTCCAGGGAATCTTCCTGACCCAGGGATCAAACCCTCGTCTCTATGTCTCCTGCATTGACAGGCCCTTTACCACTGGCATCACCTGGGAAGCCCCATGAATACAAAAAGCAATCTGAACTTTATCAGTTGACAGCACTAATAACCCATGTCCTTAGTTATTCATTCATGAGATATTTACTGAGTGCCTGCTGCTATGTATCACTTGTTAACTAGAGACAAGGAATAAATGAAACAAAATACCATCACTCCCCTCAAGTTTTAAGTCTAAGGATATATACCCAATCACAGTATAAGAATGTTACCTTTGAATCATTCATTCCTTTGTTAATTTATTCCGTGAATATTTATTGAAGATTGATACATATGCAAGGGACTTTGCTTGAAAAAGATATTCTCTGTTTAAGAAGATAATATAATAAATTTTAGAATGATTTTGATGATTAAATTGGTAAACTGCAGTTATCTGCAAGATTTACTTAAGTGGAAAACTTTCTTGGTTATTCAGATAATTGAAGCTTAACAACTCTGATACTGGGCCAGATAATTGTAACAAAATGAGGTCTTTTTAGTTATTAAACCCTTTGGATAGAGTTCAGAGTGCACCTGAATGGTTCTTAGTTTTTATATATTGTAATAATATAAAGTCTTACATATAAGTTAAGAATGTAAAATATTTTCTTTGGAATCCTATATCTGATAATTTAAGGAGTCCAGTCATATTATCCCCATATTCATGATCAGTGGATGTAATTGAGATTCTTTTTGAGTTAACAGTGTATTCAGTCAAGCTATACAGAACCAGCCCACGCCTGCACAGCCAGGAGTGTACAACAATATGAGCATCACCGTGTCCATGGCAGGTGGAAACACAAATGTTCAGAACATGAACCCAATGATGGGCCAGATGCAGATGAGCTCTTTGCAGATGCCAGGAATGAGCACTGTGTGCCCTGAGCAGGTAAGTGGCACAACTGGCACACTTGCTACCCACACACACACCCAGCTCTATATCACACCGTATTACAATTCATTATTCCAAAGAAAATCAGGTATGTTCATACTTGCCCAAAGTAACCAAACTTCTTTTTCTTTCCCTATCTTTTGATAATTACTGTTTATTAAGATAATTTTGACAGATCATGTAAAATTTAAGTCTCATGAGATTTTATTGTTTTAGATTTATTATAAAATAATACATGTATAATACATTGATTGGAACATACCCTTTCTATTCTGAACATATTTTCTTCATTTTTGCCTTTCAATTCAACAAACTCAGTACTTACTATATACAAAGTTAGCTCTGTGGGAGACAGTATTAACAAGTTGGGAAGGTACAACCTGAGCAAAAGGTTAGTTGAATAATAGGACGAAACAGTTCTGTAGGAGATATATTTCTTTCAGATGAGGGGTATATACAATTAACCACAGAAGGTTTAAAAGAAAAAGGGTCTGATTAGGAAACTCTTCATGGAAAATTTTCCTAAAGGAAGAAATAGAAAAGAATATTCAAGATGAAAAATCTAATGAATGTTAAGGGGATATTTATATTCTATTTAGAGCAGAATTTATGTAGTAAACTTTTTAGGAGGTGTTGCAGGCCATCTAAATGTCCAGTTAATCTTGGAGCCTCCTAAAGATTTTTAAGGAATGAATGATTAAATTCAAAGTGATATTTAAGATCTTTGGGTAATTCTCTGTAATTACTATTCTGTCAGCAACCACAAAGTAAGACTGTGTGACTGTGCTGTAGCCATATAGCCATAATTTATAGCAAGTCATAAAAACATGTAAACACTAATTACTTTTTCTTTAGAATTCCTTTTGGATTTTTATTTTTTTAAAGAAAGTTCCCATTGTCCAGAGAAATTAGCAGGAAAAAAAAAAACCAACAACCTAGTGATGTTATAACAGAATATAAGAACTAAATAGTATTGTTTCTTGTCCATGTTATTATGTTGTTGTTTTTCAGCTATTAGAATTATTCATTGTCTCTCGTATATTAAGACAAAGTAATAAAAAAATATAATGAATTAGGTAAAAGAATATTACATTTAAAATGTATTCCTTATATAGTTGCATCTTGCTTTTTTAGTCAGTTTGACAATCTCTGCCTTTTACCTAGAGTAGCTAGATCATTTATATTTAATGTGATTATTGATGTTGATATTGAAGATTTAAATCTCTCATCTTATTTTCTTTCTCCCATCTTGTCTTTTTAGTGTAATGCCTTTGTTGCTTTATTAGCTATAAATAATTCCTGTTGTTTTAGTGGTTGCTTTAGGGTTTATAGTATACATCTTTGTCACCATCTGCCTTCAAATGCAATTGTATCACCTCGTACAAATACAAAAATCTCACAACAGTTTATTTCCATTTCTCCCTTCCTATGCTATTGTTGTCATACATATCATATCTGTCATGTCAGAACATTACCATATATATGTTATATACCCTACAATATGTTGTTAGTACATTTTTACTGAAAAACTTTTAAACAATTATATTTTTTAAGGTTTAAGTAGGTAATTTTTATATTTCCTCATGTAGTTATTTCCAGTGTTCTTCATTCCTTGCTGTAGATCCAAATTTCCATCTGGTATCATTTTCCTTCCACCAGAAGATCTTCATTTAACATTTTTTATAGTACAGGTCTGCTGATGGTGAATTATTTCAGTTTTCATGTGTCTGAAAAGATGTTGTTTCACCTTCATCTTTGAAAATTCTTTTCCCTGAATTCTGGGTTGGTAGTTTTCAATACTTTATAAAGACATTGCTCCACTGTATTTCTGATGAGGTATCTGCTATCACTTTTATTTTTGTTCCTTTGGACATGATTGATGTTTTTCCCTCTCTAGCTACTTCTAAGAGTTACTCTCTTTATCACTGGTTTTAGATAATTTGATTATGATATGCCTTAGTGTGATTTTATTCATAGTTCTATGCTTGGGTTGGGGTTCGGTAATCTTCTTGATTCACAGGTATATACTTTTCATCAAATCTGGAAAAGTATTGGCCATTATTTCTTCAGCTATTTTTTTTCTGTCACCAGCCCCCTCCTCTCCTTCAGAGACTAATTACACATATTGTAGGCCATCTGAAGTTACACCACAGCTCACTGATTCTCTGGATTTGGAGATTTTAAGGGAATATGAGACCAGTCATTTTTTTCCTATGTGTTTCATTTTGGGTAATTTGTATTGCTATAATGTTAGATTCACTATTTTTTTCTTTTGTAATAGCTGGTCTGTCAGTTTTATCTAGTGTATTTTTTATCTCAGATGTTGCTGTTTTCATCTCTAGAAGTTCACTTCAGGTCAGATCAGATCAGATCAGTCGCTCAGTCGTGTCCGACTCTTTGTGACCCCATGAATCGCAGCACGCCAGGCCTCCCTGTCCAACACCAACTCGAGGAGTTCACTGAGACTCACGTCCATCGAGTCAGTGATGCCATCCAGCCATCTCATCCTCTGTTGTCCCCTTCTCCTCTTGCCCCCAATCCCTCCCAGCATCAGAGTCTTTTCAACTCTTCGCATGAGGTGGCCAAAGTACTGGAGTTTCAGCTTTAGCATCATTCCTTCCGAAGAAATCCCAGGGCTGATCTCCTTCAGAATGGACTGGTTGGATCTCCTTGCAGTCCAAGGGACTCTCAAGAGTCTTCTCCAACACCACAGTTCAAAAGCATCAATTCTTCGGCACTTAGAACCCCTTTTATATCTTCCATATCTCTAACATGTTCAGTCTTTCTGCTGTTTTCTTGAATATATGGAATATGGTTATTATAACTGTTAATAGTCTTGCTTGTCACTTCTAGCATCTGCATTATTTGGGAGTTGGTTTCAGCTGACTGATTTTTTTCGCTAAATTGTGGATCATTTTCTTGCTACTTTCTTTTTTTTTTTCCATTATGGTTTATCACAGTTTATTTAATATAATTTCCTGTGCTATACAGTAAGACCTTGTTTATCCATCCTATGTATAATAATTTGTATCTGCTAATCCCAAACTCCCAGTCCTTCTCTCCCCTACCCCCTCACCCCCTTAGCAAGCACAAATCTATTCTCTACCAATTTGTGTTCCCACCAACAGTGCAAGAGGGTTCTCTTTTCTGTGCACACCCTCTTCAGCTTTTCTTATTTGTAGACTTCCTAATGATGGCCATTCTGACTAGTGTGAGGTGGTACTTCATTGTAGTTGTTTTTTTTGTTTGTTTGTTTTTTGGGGGGTTTTGGCTGTGGTATGTGGCATGCAGGTCTTAGTTCCCTGATCCGGGATCAAACTTGTGCCCTCTGCAGTGGAAGAACAGAGTCTTAACCACTGGACTGCCAGGGAAGTCCCCTCATTGTAGTTTTGATTTGCATTTTTCTAATCATCAGCATCGATGAACATCTTTTCATGTAACTGTTGGCCATCTGTATGTCTTCTTTGGAGAAATGTCTGTTTAAGTCTTTTGCCCATTTTTTTTTTTTTGCCAGTTTGCTTTTTGTTATTGACTTGTATAAGCTGTTTGTATATTTTGGAAATTAAGCCTTTGTCAGTTACATCATTTGCAGACATTTTTCTTCCAGTCCCTAGGTTGTCTTTTAATTTTGTTTATAGTTTCCTTTACTGTACAAAAACTTATAATTTGATTAACTCCTGTTTGTTTATTTTTGCTTTTATTTCTATTGTCTTGGAAGACTAACCTAAGAAAACATTGGTATGATTATGTCAGAGTCTGCTACTTTGCACACCTGGTAATTTTTTATTGGATGCCAGACATGCAAATTTTACCTTGTTTATGTTCCTATAAATATTGAGGTTTGTTTTGGGAAATGGTTAAATTACCTGGAAATAAACAGTTTGAATTTTTTTCAGGTCTTGCTTTTTTGTTTAGCAGAACTAGAACAATATTTAGTATAGGGCTAATTTTACCCTACCACTGCAGCAAAACCATTCTAGTACACTACCTGATACTACCTGAATTATGATGTTTTTCACTCTGGCTGATCCTCTGGGATCAGGACCTATTCCCAACTCTGTGTGATCTTTGAGAATTATTCCATGTACATCTTTTCAGATGAATCTTTCCTCTGCTTTGGGTAGTTCCCTAAGATCCATTAATTGTTAGTGGATCCATTAATCAACTGATCAGTACTAAGCTGCAGACTTGCAGGGACTCTCTGCAGATTTTGGGGTTTCCTCTCTGTGTACTCTCTCATCTGATATTCTGCTCTATGAATTCTAGCCATATCCTTTCATCTCAGTGAGACTGCCCGGCATTGTCTGGTTCCTTGTCCTCATACTGTCCTCAAATTCTCTTTAGGCAGTAGGCGGGGGTCATGGTAGGACTCACCTCAATTGTTTCCCAGTCCTTAGGAACAACTTTCCTTCATTGCCTTTGTCCATGGTCTTGAATGTGTCCGTTTCATACATTTTGGTTCAGGCAGAGGATAAATCTGATCCCTGTTACTGAATCTTGCCTGGCAGTAGAAGTGTTTTGCTAATTAACTTCTGTGAGTGTTGAATTAACTTATTAAAGTTACCATATATAAGAATATAAAGAAGAGTATACAACTAGAAGAATTTTCATACACTGAACACACCTTCATAACTGTCACCTAGATCAAGAAACAGCACATTACCAGCAGCACCCCAGAAGTTCTCCCCTTACACACTCTCTTACGTCTCTCTCTGCTCCTACGAAGGGAACTACTGTCCTGGCTTCTGACAGCATAGTAAATTGCTAAGCTTGTTATTCCTGCTCTCTTCCCATTACTTTTCTGTCAGTGAGATTGTTCCTCATTGAGGAATTTGGTCTTCAGCTTAAACAACTAGCTTGTAATTTGGTCTTATACTTCCTTTAATAGATAAATGATCCAGCACTGAGACACACAGGCCTCTACTGCAACCAGCTCTCATCCACTGACCTTCTCAAAACAGAAGCAGATGGAACCCAGGTCAGTAAGACAATCCTAAGCCCAGAGCTGTCAAATTTTATCTAGATACACAGGAAACTTTGTATAGCATGTATAGCATCATGGTTGAGAGCATGACCTGGAGAGTCAGAGCTGGGTGTGAGTCCTGGCTCTGCTCTTAGCCATGTCATCCTGGGCGTGTTAGGGGACTTTGCTGAGTTGCTGTGTAACCAGCAGAACTAACCTGCTCATAGGATTATGAGAGGGTTAAATGAGTTGCGCTTTCAGAATGTTTAATCAATATTAAATGTCAGGATAAGGGATCACAAATGGTGACCACTAATTGCTATTTGTAAGTAAACACAGTGCTAAAACTTGTGTGTAATCAAAATACCTCAGGAGAGCTCAATAAATTCAGACAAAACGGAATGCATGTTGTGTACTCTGCCTCTTTTTAGAAGTTTGTTTCAGAACAATACAAATAACAGGGGTGGCCACGTTCCTATATTAACATAAATTAAGATTTTAAAAAAGTATATAGGCCTTATGCGAAGGTAGAGGAAACATGAACAAAGAAACATGAGACATGTTTGCTCTTTAGGTGAACTGTGGTAAGACGTGAGGAAAGAAAGCTTATGATTTGCCAGGCATTGTGTTAGGCACTGTGTGCTTCTCCTCATGTAAGCATCACTATAACTCTATGAAGGAGTCAGTTTCCCTTTTTTCTCACATAGATGAAGAAACAGAACCTGAGGAGATTTGACTATGTAATTCACAGAAAAGAAAGTGGCAGAACTGAGGTTCAAACCCAGGTCTTTCCAACACCAAAGTTCATGCTCTTTCTGCCATACCACTTAGGGCCTGATAAAACATACAGACATATGCACATGAATTGTTATATAACCAAAAAAGGCAAATGCAAATTGATTACAAGTAACAAGACCCATAAACATGCAAAGAAAGGAGACATTGTGGCGATGGTCAGAAGAGCATTTATATGGGAGATGGGACTGAACTGGGCCTTGAAGGACAGTTAGCAGGGCAAGTGAGTAGAAAGGTATTGTGGGTTTTGGAGGCTGGGGAAGGAGGTGAGCTTGAAAGTCCAGGGGATTGGAAGTTAGAGGGCACAGAGACAGGGAAACAGTAATATCAGCATAGTCCTGGGAACCTACCCAATGAGAATAAAGGGTTTGTAATAAGAATTCATCGGAACTAAAAGTGGGAAAGTAGGTTGGGGCAAATTTCCAAGGGCCTTGAATGCTAAACTCTAAGGGATTCAAATTCAGTCCTGCGAGTGGAGCATCATTCCTGAAGGGGAACAGTGATGAAAGACCTAGTTTAGGCTTCATCTTAAGGGGGAGATGGGGAAGAGGAAGAGCACTGGGCAACCAGCTCTGAAAGAGGAAAACCAGTTAGGGAACTGTGTTCATAGTTGGAGCCTCAGTGGAATCTGAGTCCTGTGTGCTATGTAAAGAGAGGCTTTTGTGCTGGGGGAATTGAGGTCTTCATTCACTAGAAGTTTTTTAAAAGTCTCATACTTACAAAGACATACACTGGGGTAACTCAACAAATTACTTAAAACAACTGAGTTTCAAAATTCCTAAGTCCTGGGACAGTATTTGAATTGAAGTAGAAACTGCATCAGAAGATCTTACAGAGGCTGGGACTCAGCTCTCACATTACCTCTCTCACCTGGCAAATCATAAGCTTTGTTTTCGTATTGCTTTGCCTGTCTGTGAAGGTATAGCAGTATCAGAAGTCCTTTGAGATCTGGTCTGAGGCACCATGATTAAGCAATAATTCAAAAAGGCTGAAATATGTACTTTTGGGAGTTTGGTTTAATCTTTTCAATTTTTAAAAGTTCTAAATAGGTGATCTTTTTTAATATAGCATTCTTTTTAAAGGAGCAGAATTTTCTCACGTTTGTTTTATCATGCCTTTATCAACAATTTTTTTGAGTTTAGAGGCACAAACACCTTATGTATTTCATATGTTGAAACATATAAACAAAATTCTGTGTTATTTTTTTTTAAATCAGCCATTGCCTAAATGCACTGTAGTTTGTGTTTATGTTAAGTCTCAGTAGCAAAATCTTTCTGTAGTGGCTCATCATGAAATCTCTATTTGCTCTAAGCACTTGCCAGACGAAAGCTGGGGAGTGAGTTAGATAGAAGTATAAAGATAGTTGTACAGAAAAGGAGAAAAGAAAGAAAAAGGAGAGAAGGACTAGGGGAGGATTCAAGGCTCTCTGCATTCAGAGAGCTGGGATGGAGAAAATGAGAGAACAGGAACACAGGGGAATTGTTAACACAGAGAGAGATGAAGGCCAAGGTTGGAGCTCTAGAGGGAAAAGAGTAGGAATGAGAAATTACAGAGAACAAAGGTGGGTGGAGGGCACAGGGGCAGCTACAGAACAGACTCAGACAGAGAGCTGGTGTATGTTAGGTACACACGGAAGAGCCCCAAAAAAGAAGAAAGCCAAATGGGAGCCTATGGGAACAAGAAGCAAAGTTTGGGAAATGGGGAGAGAGGAGGACAAGGAGAGAAATGACACTAATGTACATAGAGATTTAATTCATCAGACACAAAAACACTCGGCCCAGGAACCATCAGCGTTATCCCAGAGAGTGGAGTAGAGGTGAAAGTGAATCAAGTGAATCGTGAGGAGAAAACATCAGGCATTGGACTGATGAAGAAATTGGATAGTCGCGAGATTGGACAGTTGGCCTGTTAAGGTTGATGGAAAGCAGCTTTTATTCAATTAGGATAGAAAAGTTTTCAGAAATGCTGAGTATGATTGGCATGAATTTAGTGGTGAAAGACACCCCCAAAAAATCTATCACTAATCTAAAATACTTCCTGAACCTGTTAAACACGCACAAGTTTGCCAACTGCGGAGACAGACAGATGCATTGGGTGCCTTAGGAGGCATCTCCACTGTTGGTCTGGAACATTCACAAGTGTGGTACTGGCCTCATCAGTTCTACAAATGACTTTCTAATAATAAGGCTGGTTGGTAAAGACTAACTCTGGCTTTGTTTTCCTGATAGAAAATGTTAAAACTATGTAACCTTAGACTTTTCAAAGGAATACGTGCATTATTACTGAAAGTATTAAGCTCTTATGGAAAAACTGGAATGAACTTTTTGGCCAACCTGATAGCTAAAGGGAAAATTCACACTGTTCTCAGCTAGTAGTTTAGTGTTATTTTCAGCTCATGCGTTTGGATGGACTGTCTGTCAGGAAAAATAAGTTAAGTATAAAATTGTTCTACTAATATTTTGCTGTAATTCTAAAGGTAATATGTAAAGAAGCTATGTAAAGGTATATTAGATACTACATAAATCCTCTGGACATTAATTTTAATAATACTCATGTCCTGTTACTGAGTTGTGGTGGTTTTTATTTTGCTAATACTGGGTTAAAGCCCTTAATTTTCTAACATCATAAAGATTTTTTTTACCCTCCTAAAGTCATCCATAGAATGCTTTTATAACCAGTTTTCCAAATAATATACCTATTTTTTAAACCCACCACTGGATACCCAGACTGAAACTGGGCTTTTCCCAATCTTGGCAATATTAGCAATGATGCTCATTTTCAGTATTGACGGCAACCCTGTAGGAGGCTTGACCATTCCAATTTTGATTTTATTTTTAAAGTGTGAACTTTCCAGAACCCTGAGCAAAATGAGTGCAGCGATTTTCTTTTTGTAGGACAAGAAGACAGAAGAGTTCTTCTCTGTGGTGACTACAGACTAGAGGAATGCTCTAGTGAGTTTCCACTTCAAGTAGTACCCACTCATAAGCCGGGGGGGCAGACCCTTCTGTCTAAACACATCTTTTATTTGTGTTCCAGCAGGTGCAACAGGTTCAGGTGTTTGCTGACGTCCAGTGTACAGTGAATCTGGTAGGCGGGGACCCTTACCTGAACCAGCCTGGTCCACTGGGAACTCAAAAACCCACGGCAGGACCACAGACCCCCCAGGCCCAGCAGAAGAGCCTCCTTCAGCAGCTACTGACTGAATAACCACTTTTAAAGGAATGTGAAATTTAAATAATAGACCTACAGAGATATACAAATATATTATATATTTTTCTGAGATTTTTGATATCTCAATCTGCAGCCATTCTTCAGGTCCTAGCATTTGGAGCAAAAAAAAAAAGAAAAAAAGAAAAAAAAAAGAAAAAGTTCACTTTTGTTGGGAGATTGAGAGATGTTTTTGTTTCTTTCTTTGTAAAGGCCTTGGATATTGATAAAATAACAAGGCAGAACAGTTGGACAATCTCTCTCTTGAGCCAAATTTAATTATTCTTATTTTTGTAATCAGTCATTGGCTTCTTATCTGGATGAAGACTTTTGGAGGAGAACCAGAAGGACGAGTTCTAAGGGGAAGATGGCAGCTCCAGTTCAGCTGGCTCAGTCCTGACCCTGCCAGGGAAGAAGGGCCCGGTGGGGTTTGGCCTGTGTCCGTCCACCAAAGGCTGTCACACGTCTCTGAATCAACAACCCTCCCCTTCCCAACCAGGCAGCTTGTGTGTACAATCAGCTTCTTCTAGCAACTCTGTATCTGATGGCTTCGAGAGAATATTTTGCCTCCACATATGTACCCCTTCTCCTTTTTTTAAAAGATGGATTTAAACCAAGATGCCTCCAGGAATGAGGACGAAATGAGTATATTCACAGAGGAATCCAAAAAAAATACAATTTTGGGGGAAAATGCAATAATTTTTGATGAGATGGGTGAAGGACAAGAAGTGAGTTATGTCAATTATTGTAGATAAAATTCTCTGATTTAAATCTGGAAGAAAAAAAAGGCAGCCTGTTCTTTCTGCTTTTATTGTATTAACAGCTGAGGTTAGCTAAAGTTATTTAAAATAAAATTAAATTTATGATTCAAGTAGCTTATTTTTCCCTTTAAATCTCACTGTACATATATATGATTTCTTGTAGAAATTGATTTTCTTCTGTTTAATTTTATGGTTTTTATTATCATACTCTTGATTTTTCTAAATTTCTGTGTGTGAAAATATAACATTGATTGAATTGCAGTTACCTTTGGCTAGTAATATTTCATTATTTTAATAACCATGATGCCACGTATGGATTTACTTTGGGTTTCAAATCAAAATGTCACTGCCAGAAAGAGCCGTTCCAGACGAGCCTAGTGCCTCCTGTGCCCCGGCGTGTCCCTGGAATCAGCTGACTTGAGAGTGGTGCAAGGAATTCTCACCAGAAGTGCACAGACCACTTGTACAGAGAAAAAAGTAATACTCAAAGGAAAATCTTCTTTTTTTTTTTAGATTGACTTTGGGAATTTGAATTCTCATCAGTGCAAATATAAATCTCTCTATCCTGCTCTGAGGCTAATTGGTACCATATCTTCCCTTTGTGTCTTGTCACTCTACCACGTCTTGTCTCATCCTGGCCTCTGAGTCAAGGACCCAGTGAACTGACTTTCTAGTTCTCGAAGTTCCAACTGAAAGGCCAGGAAAGCCTGAGAAAGGGGTTGTGGAAGAAGCGAAGATAGACCCCCCATCCCTCGCCTTTACTGCCCGCCCCGGGCCTGTGAACGATGACAACATCTGACATTGTGCACCAGCTACCTCTGCTTCCATGGCAGAGAAAAGGCCATAAGAACTAACAATGGAAGAGGAGCACAGACTCAGACATCAAGGAAGAAGCCATTTTCCCAGGTCCTCTTTTCTGCATCTCATCACCCTTAGTTATAAATAACATTGAACAGCATCTATTCAGAACCTATACTGAATAAAAAGATTGATGGAAGGGCTCAAGTGGGTAGCAACTATGAAACAGAAATAGGACACTCAGTTACAAACATTCTTTTAGTTTTTCAGAAAAATGCATCCCTGATTTCATTCATTCCCAGCTTGAAAGCCCAGCCATATTACTCTATTCCCTCTCAAACTGTTCTAGGAGGTCATTTCTGTTTTGTTTGTGATACTTAGACGTGCAGACTTCAGGAAGTTCACCTTTAACTTCAGCATTCCAGATGAAGTTTCCTGACTCAGTGCTTTTTGCATAAGGAACTTAAAAAAAAAAAAAAAAAAAAACGGTAAGGAAAATTGGAGATGCTAACATCCTCCCCCATCCCAACTGCACCTTAAAGTATGCATGTCACCTTCAAGGTTTTATAATTGCACTGTTTGTTTTATGTATGTACAGATTAAAATTATTGCTACATTTGAGGAAAATAAAATTGCTTGCTTCTATGTAATTCCTGTCATTCCACAGGAAATTCACTTTTCCAGCTACTGAATCGATGAGTTGCCTCTTCTTTTACAGGGAGGAAAAGAAGCTTACATCGTGCAGAAATTGTTAAAACCCAAAATGACTAATGATAATTAAAGAATAATAAAAAATGATCCCTGAAGCCAAAGCTCCTCAGAGTCACCCTAATAAGAACCAGCCCCGTGAAATTTGAGAAGGTCCCAGTGATAGGAGGCTGTGAGGAAGTTCTAACTCTGGCCACTTGTCTGGTGATTAAACGCTGTGGTCCTGCTGTTTCTTGACCCAGGAAATCTGGTCCAGGCAGCACTGGCCACGAGATAATCTCCTTCTCACAGTCACTGGTGTTTACAGACAGACATTTATTATTATTACACAGATGTTGAAGCTTACTTGAGGCTCCTCCTTGGCAATGCATTTTATGAAAATCAGGCCCTATTTCTTGTTTGTGTATTTTTAAGGCAACCAGATCTACCAACACTTGGCCACCCGGAGCCAGTGGGGTAAGGAGGGTGAGCATATATGATTTTAGAGGTAAGAGAGGGGATCTGTCACACACATACTTTCACACATAACCACACACGGATTTTGTAGCTGTTGTCTGAAGTCACACTTTTGGGGAAGCAAAGCCTTTTTTCCAAAAGTCAGGATAAGGTTAAAAAAAAAAAAAGGATATTTCTCTTAGATGAAACTGAACATTGATTTAAATTTATCTTAAGGTAGGGGCGGGAAGGCATTAGAAAAGCAAATAGTAACAACTGAGGAAAAAGTGCGGTTGATACAGAAGAATTTCGTCTTGCCTAAGCAGAGTATGGTTTTGCCTCAGGTAGTTTCCACACTTGGAAACTGTCTCCTGGGCCCTCCCAATCAAAGAGAAAGAAAGGACCATTGTCCGTTTACATAGGAAGTTGTGCTGATTTCCTTGTTGACGTTAACTGCTCTTCCCAGAAGAGCTGCTCCACTTGAATACAGTGAATAATTCAGGGCAAGCTCAATCCTTGACCATTCCTGCTCCTCTGAAAAGAATCTTGATGATTTAATTAAGCCCATAAATTCTTTTTTATTGGAGAAATCTGCCAAAGGAAGCATTCCTCCATCCAGAACCCTTTCTGCAGCACTAAATTAGTTTTCTTTATATGCTTTATGTTCATTGCCACAAGAGCTCTTAACAAGATTGAAGAAGCACAAAGCTCTGGCCTCATTCAGCACATTTTATTGTCTTTATCCAAGGCACAAGGATATGGAAGGATTCAGACAGATGTGAACGTTGCCCTCTCAGAGCATATATACACATTGCAGGACTTGCATAGTTATAATCACAATTGGATAAAGTGGTATAAAGGAAGGGCTTCCCAGATGGCACCAGTGGTAAAGAACCCACCTCCTAATGCATGAGACATAAGAGACACAAGTTCAATCCCTGGGTCAGAAGATTCCCCTGGAGAGCATGGCAACCCACTCCAGTATTCTTGCCTGGAGAATCCCCTGGACAGAGATTTCTGGCGGGCTACGGTCCACAGGGTTGCAAAGAGTTGGACATGATTGAAGCAACTGAGCATGCACACACAGTATAAAGGAACGTTAGAAGTTGCTTTGTGAGTGAGACCTTGTCTGGTGACTCAAAGAACGTTCGTTCCTTGAGGAAGAAATGGTATTTGAAGTGAGGTTTGCAGGATGCAAAGGAAGGAGCTCAGTGAAGAGCACCCTGAGAATTCTGAGAAATAGCATATATGAAGGAAGGCCTGGAGGCAGGAAAGAGCCCCCAGAGAGCTACTCTTTTCAACTGGTAACCAGTGCTCTGAGTTCTCAAACATGTTATGAGAGTTATGTTAGCCAATGGAATGAAAAGTAATTTAAATCAGCCTTTGGCTCCAGGAGGAATATGATCTAGGCTTTCGGATCCTCTCTTGGAAACTGTGCCAGCCAGTAGCTGAGGTCTCTTCCATAACAGCCCTATCCTGCCAGAAGTTAAGGCTTTTGTATCTTTTACACAGTCTGTTGGAGCTGATGAAAATTCTAAAAAATCAGGGAAAATAAATTTGCACTGTAACAATTTCTAAGGCACTTTTTAGGTACATTATCTCATTTAAACTTCTGCAGTCCTCTGAGAAAGTTGTAAAGAGAAAGGTCATAAAAGAATGACTGCAGTACAGGAGACGTGGGTTTGATCCCTGGGTTGGGAAGGTCCCGAGAAGAACATGGCAACCCACTCCAGTATTCTTGCCTGGAGATTGCATGGACAGAGGAGCCTGGCAGGCTTCAGTCCATGGGGTCGCAAAGAGTCAACACAACTAACACACACACACACAGGAACTGGGACTTGAAACCAACTCTTAATTCCAAGTTCTGTATGAACTATTCTGGACTATATGATTTAGGACTTCATATAGAGTCTGCAGACTTTATGACTTTTAAAAACAGGCTTTGCAAACAAGGCCCCTTCTCTGGAGGCAGGCAGAGAGCCTGCCCTTTGGAAGTCTGAATGGGGGTGAGCTTTAGCATGAAGTCAGCAGGAGTCACGACAGTTTGGGAGAGGCATTCTGTCCCTGTGTATCTTAACATGAAGTGAAGGCTCCATGAAATGGCAGTGTCATTCCCTTAGTGTGAAAGAACTTTGGAAAATGTGGGTCCCTTGTGGGGCAGGTATAAAAGGACTGGCAGAGGATCCCTTTTGTGAGCCAAGAAATTTGGCTTCTTGGAGCAGATCACAGGAGCATTCACTTTTCTTTCACTCTTGATCCTTCTGCAGACAACGAATCTTTCTTCTATGCTGGAGGATAGCTCTGGTTTAATCATTGGTGCTTATCTCAGAACTTTGGTTGTTTGCGCCACCAGCAGAACTAAGCATCTGTGGCCAACCTGAGACATTGGCTTGAAGAAAGAAGACTTAAAATGCCAAAGGAATAATTTCCATATTCCATCAGGTTTTCCTCCCACTCCAGTGCCGAGAGGTCCTAAGGTACAGAATAAAGCAAACCTTAGACCAAGTTTTTAGGATTAATACCATTTTATATGAGCTGCTGTAGTACAGACACTCTGATAAGAAGTGTGGGAAGCGCAGAGACATTTGCCTGAAGTTCCCTCCTTCCTAGTAATGGAGATGATTATAATCAGTTAAATACTTTAACTTCTGCTCTGCCAGGCAATATGCTACACTAATACTCTTGTGCTAACAATTTCTTAGTTTGTACAGCACGTTCACATACAATATGTCATTTGATCTTCAAAATCCTACAAAGCAATGACAGTAGGTCATAGTACCATCTTACAAATGGTGAAACTGAAGCTTGTATAAATGGTCAGGTGGCTGATAAGTGCTGGACCCAAGAATCCATCCTTGGGCTTTGTGATGAAACCGGCCATTGTTTCCACTGCCCAATTCAACTATTAAAAGCATCTTTAGACAGTGACATATAAAGACTGGGAATCCTGATGAATTCGAAGTTTTTCTCAGGAACTCAAATTCCTTCAAAGCTTGTTGGAGTTTCTGTTTTGAAAATAAAATCTGGGCACTAATTTTGAATGTGTTAAAATACTGATTTTTTTTTTTTTTTGTATTTTAAATTTGTGCAAGGGAAATAGTTCTGAAGCAAGTCCCTGTATTCTCTGAACAATTTCATCTTTTCCCTTGAACCCAGTGCTGCTTACATTAAAGTGCATCTTAAGTCCACTCTTCTAGCCAAGATCTCTCTTCAAGATTCAGTCCCTAATTTCCAACTGGTGAACATTATCATGTAGATGGATCCCACCTCCACTTTGCTTCCCCTCCACCCCCACCCCCATCAGCACCTCAAACTTAAGCCCTAAACCAAATAACTTATCTCCCGATAAATAGCTTCTTTATCCCCTACCTGAATTATTGCATCATCATTCTGTTAGTGGTTATTTTCAACAACTTCCTCCTACTCGTATTAACTGAATTGTAAAAAGGTTGTCTTTTGTAATGCCTCATAGCTATCTTCTTTCTAAGCCTATTGATCAGAGATTGAATTCTGGACTGTTTTCTGTGGGGGTGACTATAGTAACTATCTTCATGCCTTTTACATTCATCCTTCACAGTCATCACAGAAGTCTCTTTTAACACAATCTTCAAAATCTGTTAGTGACTAATTCTTGCCTATAGATGATCTGAAATCTGCCATTTAAGCTTGATGACCCTCTAGACTGTCCCTAAGCAAATGATCCTGCCACACTGATCTGGCCTTTATTCTTGGATTTGCTGTGTTCCCACTTCCATTGCCATATTCATTCTCTTTCCCCAGCCTGTAATGTTCCTCCTTTCTCCCTCCTGCTCGTCCTTCATGGCTTCAGTTTAGATGCCCTTTCCATGAAGCCCTCCTTGGACCCTACACTTAGATTAGATTCTGTATTGCCTTGTGCAGTGTTGGGGCCTCCATTTGGCACTTTGTTTCTCTCCTCCACCAAATTGTAAGCTTATTAAAGAGGTTTACATCTGTCCTTTATCCACCACTCACTGCCTTCTACATAGTAGGATGATTGATTAAACTGCCAATTGAAGAAACAGATTCAGAAGTAGTGTTTGAAATAAGGGAAATGGGCTGATAGACCAGGGGCTGAGTTTTCTTCCTAGAGTCTGGGTTGTTAAGCTAATGGAAGTCTGCACACTGTCCCAGAGTTCAAGAAAAGATTGTGATTCTATCCTGTTGATTGTTCCCTTTTTTCATGAAATGTGAGCCTCCACATATCTGGAGAATTTATGGAACATTAGATAAGGAAATGGGAACCCACTCCAGAGTTCTTGCCTGGAGAATCCCAGGCACAGGGGAACCTGTTGGGCTGCCGTCTATGGGGTCGCACAGAGTCAGACACAACTGAAGCGACTTAGCAGCAGCAGCAGTTTTATATATATTGGGTCTCAGTTGCAGCACAAGGGATCTTTGCTGTCACATGCAGGATCTTTCATTGTGGTGCACAGGCTCTGTGGTTTGCAGCACGTGGGCTCAGTAGTGGCAGTGTCGGGGCTTAGTTGCCCTGTGGCATGTGGGGTTTTAGTTCCCTAAACAGGGATCAAATGCGTGTCCCCTGCATTGGAAGGTAGACTCTTATCCACTGGACCAACCAGGGAAATCCCAGCAGATATCTTTAATACTTCCATTTTTGTAAAGGTGGAGTCTAAAAAAAATTAATGCACACATAAGTTACTCAAAAGTAGTACTTCATTACTGACTGATCAAGCTTTATATTTATCGATGACACATGCTGCTATTACATCCTTTACTTTTCTCAGAAATTACTTCCCCACTGAAGATCAGCTGATTGGACTGACTACACTTAATGAGAAAATAGAAAAAGGCAGATCAGGGAGACAATCCCTTCTGGTTTTCCCTCCCAAAGTGAGTATACAGAGTGCCCTACAAGTTGTTCACCCACAAGATAATGCCACCAAGAAGTGATTCATGATGAAATTGAACAAGAGTAAGATGGCTTTTTGTGAAATTTTTATGAGAAATTAGATTGGCCTTTAAAACCAGTGCCTCTGGAAGCTGAGTGACAATCAACTTGGAAAGCGGACAGATGGGACAGGTAATGAACAGTAAGGGCTCCGTGTAACAGAACAAATGTCCTACCTGGAATTTTCCTCATACCTAAAGAGCCAGCCCTGCTTAGTTCTGCTTTGTTTTCAAATCTATAGTAATTTATTATACACCTGCCTGTACTAAATTTTAGGCTGCATATTTCCTGTTCATTTTTTTTAACTTGCAAACTTTTATAAAATAGGCATTAATTTTTAAATTAGCTTTTATTTTTAATATTCTGCTGTTGGCAATTGTGTTTTAAATGATAATTACTTAGTAAGCTAGACTTTCAAAGTTCACCCAAAACCAACTGGGGAAAAGGCTTTACATAGAAAATACTCTATTTAAAGACTCACGCACATCTAAGCCTAAGGTTTAAAATTTCATCCTACCATCTCTTGAAAGCTTTATTAAAGCTTTTTATTAAGAACTTTTCATGTTTATATGAAAGTAGAAAGGTTAGTATAATGGGCTAGTTCTAGGTTTTTAAGTCAGTCTTTGATACGTAATTTTTATAACCCCAAATAAAGGGTCACTCTATCAATTTCAAAAAGCAGGTTGTAGTTAGGCTTGGGAATTTTTAGGGTTTGTCTTGTGAAACTGCACAATAACTATTTTAAAGAATGAATATTCTTAACAATGATAATATATATTCATTTAGTACCTACTATTCATTTCCCAGATACTATTCCAGGCACTGGGGCTACATCCATGAAGAAAATGAAAATCCCTGCTCCCCTCACAGAGCTTGTCTTCTAATGAAGGTTGATTTGACAAACTAACAAAATATGTGGTGTGCCAGGTGATTAGTGCTGTGAAGAAAAATTAAGTAGGAAAGGAGGGATAGAGAATACTACTGGAGGAAAGTGTTTGCAGTTTAAAACAGGAAAGTCAGATCTTCGGAGAAGGGGGATGGAAGGATGGATTTTCCATTAACAGGGATGGGGGGAAAGAGGCAAGTTTATTTTCTGCCATGATAAGTTTGAGATTCCTGTTAGACATCCCAGAGGAGCTGTCAAACCTATAGGATACAGAGGGGGCTGAAATTTAGGGGAGTAGGTGGGGCTGAAGATACAGATTTGGAAGTCATTTGATTAGTTTTTAAAGCCATGAGATGGAAAGATAACTGGAACCCAGGTGTCTTAACTAGGCCATCTCCCTCATACTAAATCATCATGCCAAAGTAGGGTTTATTCCAAGGACAGAGATGGTTCAGTATTTGAGATCTTGCAGTGCAATTCACCATGGTAACAATGGAAAAAAAAAAAGATCATCTCAGTAAATGAGAAAAAAAGTCGTTGATTTTTTAAAAACACATATGAATTTTTTTTTTAATTTGGCTAAGCAGTGGCAGAAAGGAGCATCCTTAATCTAACACAAAGGATTTGCTGAAAGTTTCAACAAATCAACATACCTAACATTGAAAGTTTAAAAGCATTCCCATTATAGTCAATGATAGCAAGTCAGGGGTACCTATGCACACTGCTATTATTGTACTACAGGTCCTAGCCCAGTGTAAGGTCTTGATCTGACATCTCCATAATGCAATAAAATGAGAGAAAAAAAAAACATTATAATGATTGCATTAAATTGCACACTAAATTGTGTGGTGATAGTGCTTTTGTGGGGTATTGTTTAAATTGGTCCTTAAATTTAAACTGATTGTTTAATTCCCATTAGGAATTTTTCAGATTCAGGAAACAGAGGCCAAATTGCATAGCCATTAAGTAGCAGGGTTCAGCTTCAATCTCAAGTCTTCTGGGATTGTCACCTGCCTTGCTCTTTCCATTTGTACCGTAAGGAAGTAACACCATATTTCTTATGGCTCAGTTTTCCTTTTGCCACCACATCATCAGTCTGTGCCTGATTTTATACATCGTCTTTATTATATCCCAACTTTCCTCCCCATTCCAAGCAAATCTATCTTGAACCTGTTGTCAAAACAGTCTTCCTCTTGGATCATTAGTTCTTCTTCAGAATTCCTTACATCAGTGTTGAGAAGGTGGAATGCCTTTTCCCCACTTCTCTCCTTATAGAGTGAGTTTAATAAACATAATGTTCATATGGAGTCTGCCATTTCTCCCCTCGCTCTTCCTCGTGCAGGTTGACTAGCCTAGTTGGTGGATGGTTGCTTTTGTCCATGTTTCTCATTTGGATGGAACTAGTCAAAGTTGACAGACTGAATATGGGGGATTTATTATTCTCTCTTTACTTCTCCCCGTGACCGGAAGCAGAAACTTTGGTATCTGCTTTCCCTTCAGACAGGAAAGTAGCAAGCCCATTCAGGGGTCACATAAAGCTCTATTGTCTAACCTATTGATAGTAAAAATGACATTTTTTTCCTTCATCTGCTTTTTATATCTCAAAAACCTAGGTTAAGAACTTGGGTGCCACTTTTTTGGCCCTTGCAAAGTAGAAGAGAAGCTGGGGCTGTGCTGACTTGACCTCAGAGGATGGCTAAAACTTGTGAGGCCAAGGTAGCTGAGGGCAGTGGTTTTCAGCCATTTTTCCACACTATCACCTTCTTGTCAGCAGCAGTGGTTCACTGTTGCCACAGTTCTCAACCAGGAGGCAGCGCACACCCCTAGGGTGGCATCTCAGAATCTGTGGGGAAGATATGTTGATTAAACAACAATAAAAGGTGACTGTACCATGCCCCCGTGGGGGAGCCCTCTGCATTCTGCTGGCCCCGTGGGAAGCAATGACCTAGGCACTGATTCTCAGCTGTACACGTTCACAAGCTGAATTTTGTCAGCTCCTCCACTGATAATTGATCCCTAGGGTACAGAGTCACACAGCTCACAGTCACAGGAGGCTGATTTATAATCTGGAATGTCATTTAACCAATTTAAAATGGAAGATACAGCTTCCTAGCACTCAAACTACTCATGACTCCTTCTCAAACCACTCTCAATTAGTATCTACAAATGAGTAATCAGCTATAAGAGGTTAAGAGAAAACTGGACTGATGAAAGACCTGGTTTCCAACCACAGTCCTGCCACTGACTTTGATCTTGGGCAAGTCTAAGCCTTTCTGAATCAGTAACCTTGAGACAAGACAGCCTGCATCACAAAATTGTCAAATTGATTAGCACAATGGAAGCATTTTGTTTATAATCAGATGTTTTTCACGTGTAAGAAACTCACCAAAGCATAGATCCTTTTCAAGGACTTGCCGCCTATTCTAGGTCTAGCAACACAACCTTGCTCCATTGGAGAAAAATTTCTTTATTTGTAAACTTGGTGTGCAAGGCCACATAGTGTAATTAGTGCCAAATTCTTGCTCTCCCTCCTGCCTCCTTCCTGTAAGCACATCATACACTATCATTGACTTGAAATCACACACATTCATCGTACACATTTTAGATTGGCTGCCTCTTGGGACCAGGCTGCTTCTAGATAATACCAGAGTTTCCAGTTCAGTAGGTCTGGGGTAGGGCCCCGGGATTTATATTTCTAACCAGTACCCAAATGATGCTGATTTAGGGACTACACTTTGAGAAACTCTGATTGAGTTCAGATGATAATAAGCTTAGCTGATTCTACTAAGGAAAGCTGCTGCTTCCCCGTTACTGTCTTACTCTCACTTGAGTGCCTATCCTTTCTTCCCTTGGGAGCTGCTTTAGGCATTTGCCTGAGCTGTTATCTCCCAGCTGTATAGACACTCATCTCTCTCTGACTGTATCACTCACTGTCTTACTGCAGAATTTGAATTTTAAAAATATATAGATTTTTTTTAAAATTCAGTATCATTTGGAAACATTTACCTAATTGTCTTAAATGGAAGTAGCAGGGAGTGGATGGCATCACTTCACAGAAAAGGAGTTAGACAACTGGCTTACGTGACTCAAAGCTTCTTAAGGGCTGTGTCTTACATTTTTACACTCAGGTTCTGGCACTGAGTGCCCTGGCATTGTTCCACAGGATTTGTACACACTGACACATTTAATCCACATGGCACTCCTGTAAATCCCTGTTTTACAGATGAAGGGCCTAGGCTCAGGGAAGTTGAGTGATTTGCCCAAGTTCACACAGCTGAAATGTACGAAAGCCAGGATTTGGACTCAGGCTGTTTGACACCAGAGTCTGAGCTTTAACCACTATGTTATGCCATGTAATAAGGTGCTCAGAAAGTTTATTCACTGTTCTGGAAGACTATATGCTTCCCACTTCATAGAAGAAAATTAAGTCAACAGGTATTTCTTCCACTATGAACTTATATATATTCATACTTTTCCCCACTCCCTCTCCTCTAGTCTCAAAATTAAGTTTTCTCTCTCTCTCCCTGTTCAAGGCCAGTCCTCCATTATGCCCCTGACCCTGCCTATTTTTAAGCACTGTCTATATTATATAAACATTCAGAGATGGGTGCTATCATTTGTGGCTGGGTTAGGCTCTGTGAAGGTGGCAGCACTGGAGCCAGAAACAGCTTACGTCCAGAGGCAGGCAAGGGAGGAGGAGAGTCCTAACATTCGACTCCCAGGCCAGAGACTGGAGGGCAGCAACTGGAGTGTCTTTACTGATGCATCAAGTTTGAATAAGGGAATTGAAGAGTCACCTAAAAAGTTAGTTAGGAAATATAAACACGGAGGGCCTGAGGGCTGATCTAAGGAAGCCTGACTTTCTTCCATGGGCAAGTAGGACCCTGTACTGACAAGCGTGCTCAGTGATCCTGCATAAGCCTGGTGGCAGGTCATCTGCTGGCTTGTGACCAGGATACACTAGGTGGGCAGACCAGTGGGACACCCACGAGGAAAATGAGAGCCCGATTCAGGGTAGTGGCACTGGAAGCTATAAGAAAATAGATGTGGTATTGACATATTTTACTAAACAAATTTTATATCTTTGAAACTGGAATACATCTTTCAGTTAACTGTATGTCTCAAGTGGCAGCATTTCCCCTTTCTTAACAACAGGTAAAAATTACTGTGTATCTTAAATCTGATGGTGTCCTAGATCCAACGATTATAAGACCTGAAAATGAGTAAGAGATAAGGACTTTAAAGGCTAAGTTTTAAACCTGGGTGATTGAAAGAACTATATTAATTCTAACAAAAAAAGTAAGGGCATTTCCTTGACCCTATATAGAAGTCTAACCAAATCTTCTGTTTGAGCAATGACCCATAGATGATACTACTACTCACTGACCTTCCCCATCTGAACTTATTAATTAAAAGTAAGAGGAAATACTTATTAATGACAACTTTAATATGAACATGTGTTTGACCTTCAAGAAACTGTCATAATTTGGGGATTCTCTGGCAGTCCAGTGGTTAGGATTCTGCACTGCCAAGAGTGTGGGTTCAATCCCTGGTTGGAGAACTAAGATCCCACAAGCCATTTGGCATGGCCAAGAAAAAATAAAAACTACCAGAATTTAAAAGGAAGAGGGAATTGTCATTGAAAGGAGTACGCGGTGCTTAGGGATGGACGGCATGTAGTTTCTGGATTCAGCTGATACGCAAACATAACAAAGCAATGGATAATGTCAGTCATTTGAACAATCGGAACTTCTTCAAATACTGGCTCACTTCTTCCTTGGGGTAGGGACGGAGCGCAATGCAAGTGGGTATATTCTCTGGCTGCTCCATCCACAGCTTGTGGTCAATGTTCTTCTGTTGCAGCGTCTCTGCCAGCAACTTTAAGGTGGTCTCATCCGGGGCCTGAAAGGAGCAGAACACAGGCTGAAAAGCCCACTTAGGAAGTAACAAAAAGCAAAAGCAAAAAAAAAAAAGTATGAAGGGGGACTCCTCTTAACTGAAAGTGGAGTAACAGCTCTACCAAAGAAGGCGCTGTAGAGAATGTCTCCAGAAGCAACAGCTTCATCGCTCCATTTGCCATTCACTCTCTGAAGGGGTGGGAGTGGGGTAAGGTTTAATATTCCTATGTATAAAATGGAGCTTTATCTCTCCCCTCCTGAGATGCTGAGGGGCTCTATCAGTAATTATGCTCTATGCATTTTCTAGTTCTGGTGACTAAACAGCCATCACTAATCCCACAGCCAGCTCTGACCTTAAGAGTTGACTACTGGAAGGCTTTCTAAAATCACATCACTTCCACCTCCCTCCTACTTCCACCCCAGTCCACACAAACCAAGAAGGATTTTCTTACTGCTGGGATAGTTCCCCCTTGTTAACTCAATGGTGGGCAAATGATTCTCTCGTGTCTTTCAGAAATCGTTTCTCATCATCTTTATCACCCATGCGAATCTCATTACAGGAAATAGTAAAGCCATCACTCAGAAAATAAAGATCATTAGTGTGTTATGTTGCATAAGGTGTGTGTGTGTGTGTGTGTGTATATATATATATATATACACACATATATATTGCCTAGAAAAGCAGAAGCCACTAAGATAACCAGAGGTTTGTCTTATCAAAGTAGAGGATGCTGGGATTGCTACTCTTAATCTATTGAGTCCTTTGGGCATGCTGAAGGACTTGCATTGACTTCCCTTCCTTCCTTTTTCAGCACCAGGAGCAGCATAGTAAAGTTAGAGTGAGTTCAAACCCTTGCTGTACCACTTTCTGGGCTTCTCTGGTGGCTCAGATGGTAAAGAACCTACCTGCAATGCAGGAGACCTGGGTTTGATCCCTGGGTTGAGAAGATCTCCTGGAGAAGGGAATGGCTGCCCACTCCAGTATTCTTGCCCAGAGAATTCCATGGACAGAGGAACCTGGTGGGCTACAGTCCATGGGGTCACAAAGAGTTGGACACAACTGAGCAACTAACACTTTAACTTTGCACCCCTTACTCATTGTGTGATCTCTGATAAGTTGTGTGGCTTAGCTAAATCTTTGTTTCCCCCCTGTAAAATGGGATGATAATGCTTCCTAGTAGTAATGAGATTCAGTGAAATTAGGCTCAGATCTGTGTCTGGCACACAGTAAACACTCAGTAAACGGAGTTAATCGTGGCATTGTCTTATATCTTATTGGTCTTTGTGGCTACAGGAGCACCTTTATTTAATCAGTGGTGACTCCTAAGTCCCTTTCTTGAGTCACAGCTAACAACAGACTCATGACATGTCTTTTAAACTCAGAGGAGTCACCTAATCTCTGGGCTTCAGATGTCTCATCTGAGAAAAGGGGTAAATATTTTATCTGCTAAAAGCAAGAGAGAGGGAGATGTCCAAACCACATGATTTCTTGAAGTCTTCCTATAAAAGTCCTATAAAAAGAATCCAAAGGAAAGACTATCTGTTTCTTTTCTGCCTTACAGATTCTCAGGACTTCTCCCTGCAGGTTACTATTTGATGTTTCAACACTCAACAGCAAGTTTTCTCTTGAAAAATAATGCTTTTGCCAGCTAGCCGAGAAGGAATTACCCCCAACCCTCCACCTCAGTTATTAAGATAAATTTTATAATGAGAAGAAAGCTGCTTTAAAATGAAAGCAATCATTTTTTCATTATAAAATATGTGCTTAATGTAGAAAAGTAAAAACAGAGAGAGAGAAGCATTACCTAAAAAACAAAATTCCACTATTTAGTATTTGGATGTATTTACTTAGTTTTTCCTTTCATAATCTGGATCATTTTGTATGTAGAATATAGTTCAGTGAGCACCACGTCATGAGCACTCTTGCACGCCAGCTAAATGTACTTCAAAAACACGACTTAGGAGGCTCAGTTCAGTTCAGTCGCTCAGTCGTGTCACTTAGGCCAGTTTCATAATAATCCATTATCAGGGCCGAAGTTTAGCCAACTCATCGTATTGGAAATTTAATGATTTCCACATTTTTTACTATTATAAAACGCCCCTATGAGTATCTTTGTGCAATGCTCTTTGGGTGCATCTTGTTATTTTCTTAAGATACGTTTCTAGAGTTCTACCTTCTAGAACTGACAGAAGGTAAGGGTAAGATCTGTTTGGCCATCTGTAAAAAGAACCTTAACTCTGATACTAGGTTCAAATCACACTAGGGTTCACATTTATTTTCAAATTTTGGGGTCAGACCCAGGTAAATGCTTCAGTTTGATTTCACTTGCAATAAGGAACCCTGAGTCCCTACCCTTCTGGATCGGTTTTCTGGAGAGGGATAAGGACTGTACTTTTCGGCACAGCCATTAAAAGGCCAGCACAGCACTCAGGTAGAAAGGCGGGTAGAAAGCCCTTCGCCCTCACAAGCATCTATTTAAGAGGGACACAGGTGAGACCGAAGCGGCACAGAAAGCATTTATAACCAGCCGGGTGTCCACTCCTCACACCGTCAGGCCCCGCCCTGTTTAGGTAAGGCTCGCTGGGCAGTAGCTCAAGCCCCAGAACCGTTTCCACACACACACGCACACACGCGCCACACCCACTGTATGTTAGGCGCCCCCGCCACACACAAATGCCACACCCACTCCATGATGATAGGCGCCCCCCACACACACTAATGCCACACCCACTCCATGATGTTAGGCGCGCGCCCACGCGCGCGCGCGCACACACACACACACACACATGCCACACACATGCCACACACACACATGCCACACACACACACACACACACATGCCACACACATCACACACACACACACACACACACACACACACACACACACACACACACACACACACACACACACACACACACACACACACACACACACGCCACACCCCACACCCCACTCCATGATGTTAGGCGCCCGGACTCAAAACTACACCCACTTCCGGTCCAACGTCCTCAAGGTCCCACCCCTCTTCCTAGTGCCTCACCTCGAGGACCACCTTGCGCATGCGCTCTAGCTCCCGGAGGTAAGCTGCTGTGTGCGGGTGGTCGCGGTGAAGGTGCAAGGCCGCGGTGGCTGCGTGACAGGCCTGTGCAACCACTGCGCCTGCTGGCCAGGAAAACGGAGGCTGTGTTAGATCCTTTCGTAACACCAAGTACTGTACCAGGATCTGCGGCTCTCCGCCAGAGGCCGCCATCTTCCTGCTCAACTGAAAGGCCGGGCCTACCCCGCGGTGCATGCCGGGATCAGGGAGGGGCCCTGGGCGCTGCCATGTTTTTGTACGGTGGGAGCGCAAAGCACGCTGGGACCGCTTGGCTTGATTTTGAAGCCGAGGATGGCGGGAATTCTTGACCCTGGCTAGAGTGAGCAAGAGGAGAAGTGATAAAGGGAAAGCCAGACCCAGTGGCGGACGGGGCTCTGACCAGGGTGGAAGGCTGACAGGCCTCTTAACAGCCCCTTCCGTGTGCGAGGACACCCAGAGAGGGGATCCAGAGGCGTGGTGCCGCGGCAGCACGCAGGGACCGGGAGGTAGAGGCCGACTCGCACCTGGGGATGGGCCGGGCGAGTCAGTGAAGGGGCGTCCTAGCGAATACGCTTGCGGTGTCGGGGCTCAGGGGTGCGTGTCTGCGTTGTGTGGGCCGGCCCTGTGGGTTTGTCGTGAGTGTGAATACATTCTTGGCATTTTCTTTTGCCCGCAAGGATAACGCAATTACTGGTGCATGGACAACTTTTCTAGGAAGGCCTTTGAAAATCTGAGGAGGAGATGGAGCTGGCAAATACTTTAAGACAAGACGGCGAGTCTCGCGGAGGTATTCAAAGGTTCACATTTAACTGCTGCTCCTCAAAATAATTCTCAGGATGAAAGCCCGTTTCCCCTCTAACCTGAAGTTTGGGAGTAGGATGGTGAACTAAACTAACATGGAAGACTTAAAGGCAGCTGAGATCATTGGAGCAGGAAAAATGACTTTTATTTCTAAGCTCTTTTCCCTTTTTCGACCAGTAGGCTGCATGCGATAGTATGCTGCTGCTGCTAAGTCTCATCAGTCGTGCCCGACTGTGTGCGACCCCATAGACGGCAGCCCACCAGGCTCCTCCGTCCCTGGGATTCTCCAGGCAAGAATACTGGAGTGGGTTGCCATTTCCTTCTCCAATGCATGAAAGTGAAAGTGAAGTCGCTCAGTCGTGTCCGACTCTTAGCGATCCCGTGGACTGCAGCCTACCAGGCTCCTCCGTCCGTGGGATTTTCCAGACAAGAGTATTGGAGTGGGTCGCCAGTGCCTTCTCCACAATAGTGTGCTAAATGTTCGTATTCAGAGCTGCAGTTCTAGCCAGTGAGCCTTCTTTTCTTCTCAGAACTTTTGGGAGGCCATTTCCCGCATTACTCCTGTGGAAGGGGCCTTGCCAGGCAGTGACCAGTGTTGGTGAGACCTGGGTTTGAGTCTGGCTGTGTCATTATAAATATTGTTACCTTGAGCAAGTTATTTTACCTTTCTCTGCCTTGATGGCTTCATCTGAAAAAATGGAGGAAAATAATATTGTGGTGGTTGTGGAACTTAGGTAATTGTTTTGATGCTTTTCATTGAAGCATTTAGCAGATGCATAATGTATAGGAGATAAAAACGCTTTAATTCTTTACATGCTTTGCAAGTAAAGGATCTGGTGTAAGTGTCTTAATATGTAGCAAGTGTTCGCAGATGCTTCATTGCTAGAGTTGATTAGCATTTTAAAACTAGGACCTCAACTAGATTGGTCTTTAGTCTCTTGGAAACTGAGATTGCCAGTTTCTGTCCGTTGGTGAGCTTGTTTTCCTGTCTAATGCCCAGTAGTTTTGGTGGACAGTTCCTTTTAGTGTGTGCCTTTATAGTTGTATGCTCCTGATACTTTTAAGGGCTTCAGAATACTCAAGTCTTTATGGATGTCTAAATCCAACAGTTACCCAGTACCACTTTGGGAAAACTTGTGTAAAACCCAATTAAAAAAAACCTTTTTCTGACCCTGTTTTTCCTCTGGGTCACTATTATCACAGATAACTAAGAGTAGCTATATTTAGATGATTCCCTTTTTGAACAATGGCCTAGTAAGTAACCACTTGTAGGTCAAAACTTGTCGGTTCTGCCTAAGTGGTTGCTGACCATTGACTTCTTGTTGTCAGCTCCTCTAGTTTTATAAATTGTTGGCAATTGTTATCTACAGTTTAACTGACCACAAAGTTCTGGGGAAAGGGTCACCATCTGTTCTTCCCTGAAGTGCTTCCTGTTCCTGGACTTAGAAATCCTTAGCTTTGTTTGAAAGTTCCTTTTTACTTCCCGCAGGTGTTTTAGCTCACTTGGAAAGACTAGAGACTCAAGTGAGCAAATCCCGTAAAAAATTGGAAGAGCCACAGAATGCACAAGCTCTTGAAGCCAGGATTCATGAACTGAAACGTCTACGAGATAAGCTGAGGGCTGAAGTGAAACAGCGTCAAGCCAGAGTGAGTAGAAGTGTGATTGATATTGGCAGGCTTTCCTGGAGTGTAAAAACCTAACATGATCTGGGATAAGCAAATCTGAATAATAAGTTTTACCTGTGGTCTTAACTGGAGCAATTTCAGTCCTTGATCCCTCAAGTAATCACAGCTATAGAGTCAGCTGATATCAATATCATCTAACAGTTGGCAGGCCTTACTAATGGGTCAAGTGAATTCATCATAATCTCTTAACCTGCCCTCATGGACATGAGCCTCTTACCTTAGTTTCAGCCAGACTTGAGTCATTAGTACTTTTGTCATTAATACCATCTTTCTAGAATCATCTTTCACCCAACTTGAAACTTCACAGTAAACTTTGACTTTTCCTTCTTTTAAGCTTTCTCTCTAGCCCAGATCCAATTAGTAAAACCTGTCAAATTCTTTAGATTGTCTTTGTGCCCCCCTCCTCCACCTCCTCCTTACCATAGCTTGTGCATTATACACATGGGTCTTAATATTTACCAGGTTTTAGATGGTAGGATTATTGCAGTAGTCTGCTAGTTGGTTCTCTTCTAATATTTATATTTTCCAATACATTTTGCACAGCCAAGAAAATGTTCATAAAATACTACATTTTTCATTAAATTACAAGTTTTCTTGCTCAGTCACAAGTGTCCTCAGCCTTCCTTCTTTTTCTTCTCTTTCTCTTCCTTGTCTCCATTTCTTCTCTTCCTCCCTCTTCCCTTTCTTTTTTTTAGTAAAGAGAAAATATGTATCTATATATTAATATAGATAGATAAATACGTGTATATAGTGCACAAATCTAAAGATCCTTTTATAGAGATGAGCATACTCTGGTAAGTACCACACAAATCAAGGTGTAGACTATTACCAGTACCTGAGAAGTCTCCCTCCTCCATCCTCCTAGTCATTTCCTTCAAGGTAACACTATTCTGGTTTCTGTTATCATAACACTGGTTTTACTTATTTTTGAGCTTTATATAAATGAAAAATGTATGAACTCTGTTCTGTCTGTCTTCTTTTGCGGATTGATTTCTCTATGAGGTTCATCCATTTTGGTGCATGCTGAGGTCTTTCTTGGAGAAGGCAATGACATCCCACTCCAGTACTCTTGCCTGGAAAATCCCATGGATGGAGGAGCCTGGAAGGCTGCAGTCCATGGGGTCACTGAGGGTCGGACACGACTGAGCAACTTCACTTTCACTTTTCACTTTCATGCACTGGAGAAGGAAATGGCAGCCCACTCCAGTGTTCTTGCCTGGAGAATCCCAGGGATGGGGGAGTCTGGTGGGCTGCCATCTATGGGGTTGCACAGAGTCGGACATGACTGAAGCGACTTAGCAGCAGCAGCAGCAGCAGCAGCAGTGGTCCTTCTTAGCCACTGAACAGCAACAATGTATGTACTTATTTTATTTGGTTGTGCTGAATCTTTTAGTTGTGGCATGTGAGATCTTAGTTCCCTGACCAGGAATCAAATCAGGAACCCCTGTATTGAGAGCACGGAGTCTTGGCCACTAGGCCACTAGAGAAGTCCCCTGGTCATTCTTTTTTATTGCTAATTATTCCATTTTAGAAAATATCCCACAATTTCTTTACTTATTGAACTGTTGGTGACATTTACATTATTTGGGTTTTTCACTTTGTGGGTATTAAGAATAATGCAGTATTCTTCATGCTCTTTTGATGTAAAAAGACGTACTTTTCTGTTGAATTGCTGGGTCACAGGGTACAAAGATTATCTTTAGTAAATGCTGTCAAACAGAATTTGAGACTGATTGTACCAATTTTACATTACCAGCAACAGTATATAGGATTTCCTTTTTTTTTCATCTTTCCCAATACTTGATATTGTCAGTTTTAAAAAATTATCATTCTAGTGAGAGTATAATAGTAAGTCACTGAATTAATTTGAGTTCTTTTAATTAATGATTTTAAGTACCTTTTTTGGACACTTGAAAGTCTTGTGAAATGAACTTTTCAGAACTTCTGCAGAATTTTTATTGGGTTGTATATCTCTTATTGTAGAATTTTTTACACATTTTGGTTAGAAGTACCTTGTTTTGTATCTGTATTCCAAATCTTCTTTTAAAGATGAACTTGCCTTTTCACTCTCCTGTGACATCTTGTGATGATGAGGAGAAAGTTTTCATTTTAATGAGGCTTGATTTAAGAATCTAACTTCATGTTTCCTTTGAATAAATATCTGCCTAACTTAAGAACACAAAGATGTTCTGTGTTACTTTCTGAAAGTTTTTATTTTACTTTTTACTTTCAGAAATACAGTCCTTCTGGAATTGATTTTTGTGTAACATAGTGTGAAATAGAAGTCATACTACTACTTCTTTTAAAACAGTATTTATTTTGCTGCACCAGGTCTTGGTTAATGGCACTCTGGATCTGTAGTTGTGGCATGCAGTCTCAGTTGCAGCATTGGGATCTAGCTCCTGACCAGAGACCAAACCCAGGCGCCCTGCATTGGGAGCGCACAGGCCCAGCCGCTGGACTGCGAGGGAAGTCCCTGAAGGTCACACTTGCTGTTTTTTTCCATATGGGTATGCAGTTCACTCAGTACCACTGCTTGAAGGTCACTCTTCCCCATTGATTGCAGTGGATCTTTGGGTCTGCTGCGGGCCCATCTTTGAATTGTTCTCTTCCATTGGTCTGTTGGTTTTTGTGCAGGTACCAGAGGTTTATTACTGAAAAGTTTTGATTCCTGTCGTTTAGGTCTTACTCTTCAGAATTATCTTGGCCATTCTTGGCCCCTCAAATTTCACATAAATTTGGGAATTGGCTGTCAGTTTCTGAAAAGAAACCTCCTTTAATTTTGATGGAAATTGCACTAAATCTATACATCCATTTGGAAAGAGTTGAAATCTTTTTAGTATTGTGCCTTCCAGTCATTGTACATGGCATATATCTTCTAGTTTCTTGGGATGAGTACTTAACTGTTTTTTAAGTCTTTTTTTTTCTTCTGTATGTGTTTAAAGTTATAAATTTCCCTCTAAGCATACTGTCTTAATCCACATGGGCCACAATAACAAAAATACGTAAACTAGATGGCTTATAAGCAACAAATATTTATTTTTCACAGTTGTAGTTGCTGGGAAATCTAGGATTATGACACTGGCAAATTTAGTGTCAGAGGACTTATTACTTCTTTTTAAAAGAATATTTTATTTTGGGCTGCACTGGGTCTTTGTTGCTGCAGTGCACGGACTCGTGGTGACTTCTTTGGTAGTTATGGCACACAGGCTCCAGAGCGTGGGCTTTGGTAGTGTGGTACTTGGGCTTAGTTGCTCTGCAGCATGTGGGATCTACCCAGACCAGGGATTGAACTTGCATCCCCTGCATTGGCAGGCAGATTCTTAACCAGTGGACCACCAGGGGAGTCCCCCTTACTACCTCTTTGATTGTGGTCTTCTCATTGTAACATCACATGGCACAAGGGGCAAGCTAGTGCTTTGGCATCTCATTTATAAGGACACTAATTCCAGACACTATAAGGACACTAATGAAGGCTCTCCAGCTATGACCTAATCACCTCCCAAAGGCCCCACCTCCAAATACCATCACACTGGGCATTAGATTTCAGCATGAAGTTTGAGGGACACAAATATTCATAGCACATGGCTTTAGCTATATCTTGCAAGTTTTGATATGTTTTCATTATCATTTCAGTTCAGAATATTTTTGATTTCCATTGTGATATCTCCTTTGTCCCATCAGTTTAAGAAGTATACTGCATAATATCTAAAAATTGGATTTGTTAATTAATTTTTTTAGTTATTGATTTGTAGCTTAATTCCATTGTGATTGAAGAATATGACCCAGCATGTGGTAAATTTTGACAAATGTTCCATGTTCATTAAATGTGGATTTTACATTTTTGGGTACTGTATTCTCTCTGTATATCAAATAGACCAAATGTGTTCATCATGATGTTCATTTCTTCACTATTTTATTTGTCAACTTATTAGTTGATAGTAAGTGTTGATCTCCCACTGTGACTGTGGATTTGTACATTTTTTCCCCTTTCATTCAGTTTTGCTGTGTAGTAGGTACAGACAAATTTAGGATTGTTTTATCTTCTTGGTTGGTAAGCCTTTTATTTTTATGCAGCAACCTTTTATCATTATCAGCTATCCCTGATAGCTCAGTTGGTAGCAATGCAGGAGACTCCGGTTTGATTCCTGGGTCAGGAAGATCTGCTAGAGAAGGGATATGCTACCCAGTATTCTTGGGCTTCCCTGGTGGCTCAGATGGTAAAGCGTCTGCCTGGAATGTGGGAGACCCGGGTTTGATTCCTGGGTGGGAAAGATCCCCTGGAGAAGGAAATGGCAATCCACTCCAGCACTCTTGCCTGGAAAATCCCATGGACAGAGGAGCCTGATAGGCTACAGTCCATGGGGTCACAAAGAGTCGGACACGACTTCACTTTCACTTTCACTTTCACTTTCCAGTATTCTTAGGCTTCCCTGGTGGCTCACCTGGTAAAGAATCTGCCTGCAATGCGGGAGACCTGGGTTCAATCCCTGGCTTGGGAAGATCCTCTGGAAAAGGGAATGGCTATCTACTCCAGTATTCAGACCTGGAGAATTCCATGGACTGTATAGTCCATGGGGTTGCAGAGTCAGATGTGACTGAGCAACTTTGACTTTATCATTATGCAGTGTTCCCTTTTATTTTAGTTAAACTTCTTGCCTTAAAACCAACTTTGTTAAGTATAACTTCGATAGTTCTTATTTTTGTAAGTAGTGTATAGTTAGTTTTAATCCAGCCTGGCTGTCTTTGTCTTTTAATTATTTATCAACTTTTAATGATTCCTAACATATCTAGAAGAACTTCCCTGTTGCTCAAATGGTACAGAATCTGCCTGCAATATAGGAGATTAGGGTTCAGTCCCTGGGTCAGGAAGATCCTGTGGAGAGGGGAACGGCAATCCACTCGTATTCTTGCCTGGAGAATCCCATGGACAGAGAAGCCTGGCGGGCTGCAGTCCATGGGGTCACAAAGAGTTGGACACGACTGAGCATATTCATGGGGTCGCAGAGTCGGACACGACTGAGCAACTGAACTGAACTGAACTTAGCGACTAAAGCATGTAATGCAATATATCTAGATCTCCATATAACGCATATATCTAGATCTCCATCTCCATTAGTAACATCTAATAAAATAGATGTTACTATTTGTTCTTTGTTTCTCTTCTTTCTTGCTACTTTTTGTATTATTCCACTTCTGCATTAGCTTGTTAATTATATGACTTTTAGCATTTTTTTAGTGATTATCTTTGAGAAAAGAAAGTGAAAGTGAAGTCGCTCAGTCGTATCCGAATCTTTGCGACCTGTGGACTGTAGCCCACCAAGCTCCTCTGTCCATGGGCTTCTCCAGGCAAGAATACTGGAGTGGGTTGCCATTTCCTTCTCCAGGGGATCTTCCCGACCCAGGGATCGAACCCAGGTCTCCCACATTGCAGGCAGACGCTTTAACCTCTGCTTGTTTTTCTTACTAGAATATACTTTAGATTTGTACCTTTACCACTTCATAGGTAATTATAGAACCTAACATCTTTTCTTTCCCACACATGCAACCTTTCATGTTATTGTTGTATGTAAATTCTACATGTGTTAAACTCTATGAAACACTTCATTGTACAGTCACTGTGCCTATAAAGTTACATACCTGTTTACCCTTTTCAGTGCTCTTTAGTACTGCATTTCCATGTTTTCATCTGGGATTATTTTTCTTCAGTTTAAGTAGGTCCTTTTGATACTATTATCAGTGTTGGTTTGCAGGAAATGAAAATTCTCTGTCTGTCTGAAAGCACCCTATTTCACTTTATTTTTCATGTTTAAATGGATATTTTTACTGGGTATTCAAATTATAGGTTGAAATTTATGTTCTTTCATACTTTAAAAACATTTTTTCATTGTCTTCTGGTTCCATAGTTTCTTTCAGATGTTAGTCTTACTATTTGAATATAATGTGTCTTTTTTCCTCTGGCTGCTTTTAAGATTCTGTCCTTGGGTTTTAGCAGTTTCACATCATAATGTAGCTAGGATTGGTTTTCTTTCTTTATCCTGCTTTGTGTTATAGCACTCCTTAATCACTTGCAGTTTTCATTTGTTTGGAAAATTTGCCCAGTATCTCTTCAAGTAATGTATCTGTCTTGTTCTTTTTCTTTGTTTCTGGGGTTTCCATGTGTGGATTTTTTGTTCTTACTGTGATCTCTCTTATGTCTTTACTCTTCTTTAATCTAGCTATGAAAATATACCTATTTTCCACTTTTCTTATGTGTCCGGTCAGCTTTTAAACCCGTTGAATTCCTGATTTCTGTTAACTGTATTTTTTGGATTCAGGATTTTCATCTGATTCTTTTTAATAGATTCCAGCCCTTTGGTATGAATTTTCCATCCTTTAATCTGTGTTAATGACTATGTCTGATAATAACTCAAATAGCTGAATCCTCTCAGATCTGCTTCTGTTGTCTTCTTTTTCCTTCTGGTTTTTAGACATCTGTTCCTCTTTCCTGATATGCTTGGTAATTTTTCTTTTTAATTCAATGATGGGTAGTGTTTGAAAAAAAAAAAATAGGGATTCTGAACTATGCTGTCTTCTTGCAGAAAAAATTTCAGCTTTTTTCTGACAGGCAGATAGTGTAAGGGCACATCACTATCAACCAACTGAGGTCACCTGTTTCTGGTTTGCCCTCATTCGTAGAGTGTAGTCCTTTGTGGAGGCCTTACTTGAAAGCTTGGGTGTGCTAGGACAGATGTGTCAAGATCCGTCGTCTTTGGCAGGCCCTGACCTCCACAGTCTGCTCAGCTTTTTAATTTTCAGCAGCTTCTTTCTGTTATGCCTGGAGGACAAGTGTCATGCAGCCTGTTGGGTTCCCATTTCTATATCTTGGCCCATAGGAAGTCTGCTCTGGTAACCTCAGTCTCCAGTTTCTGTTGCCCTGGCGCTGCGAGACTGCTGCAGAATCTAGCCTGCAGCTTTCTATTTGGCCTGTATGCCATGTGATAAAAATCAACAGGACTATGAGGAGGAAAACCCAACTAACTTCCGCATTCATCTTTAGTCTTCAGTCTGGCTATTTTGGTGGTTCTCTGATGCCTTTGGGCCATTTTCTGTTTGTTTACTTGCATGATTGCTTATTTCTTTTTGGTATTTGCATCAGCTTGGGTAGTTGTCTCAGAAGGAGTTAGTCTGATAGCATCTACTGGGTTGTAGCTCACAGTGTGCAACTTATAATCAGTATTTCTCATCCTGGCACTTAAAAGCCTGCACAGTCTGACCCAACTTTACCAGCTTTGCCTCTTTACAGCTGTTTTTGCTTACCCTAGGCTTTCCTTACCTCTTTTTCTTTCTCCTCTCACAAGACTATACTGCAGCCAAATGCATTGTTCTTCAGGCCAGCATAGTTTCTACTTCTGATTCCTGGTACTGTATATAACCCACAAGATTCTTCCTCTGCTGTGAATTCATAGCACCAGCTGGCTGGCCACAGTAGCATTTCTTGATTCATAACCTAATAAAAAAAATACTCTGCATTTACATTTTTCCCATGTAGGTGAGGGCATGGGACTTCTATTATGCCTCTGTACCCAGATAAATCTGCTACATGTCTTGCAGGTTAAAGCATCTACTGCCAATGTAGAACCTGACCAAATATTAGAGATTAGTGAGCAAGAAATTTTGGAGAGAAAACAGGAAAACATGAAAGCCATTCTGCAGGCATATCGTTTTACAGGTATAATTTTTTCTCACTTGTTTCAGTCTGAGTCTCCTGTCTAGTGAGATAGTTTGCAAGATGTATTATTAGTCCTGGACCTATTTCATTAACACTGAATTTTGCCCCCCACCCCCCCGACATACACATGCAGAACTGGCATGCTATTCATAGGCAGCTTTACCTGCAAAACTGGCCCCTGTGCAGCAGCAGATTGGTTGGTGACTGGCTTAGACTATTCATTGTAGTGATTCAACATGTGCTAGACCGTGTGCTAGAACTTCCTTTACAGCTGGTTTGCTTGATGCCACTGTTCAAATAGTTTGAACCCCTCAAGTCTCTGTTTGACCATTAAAATGAGGACTTACTTACCTATTATCTGTATCATAAGAGGATTGTGAGAAGACCTGAGTACTACTGTAAGTTACTTGACACTCAGGAAAAAAGGAGCCATAGGTAAATTGAAAATTTCAAAATCTCTTCTTCAATAATTTGATACTTAGAATGTTTTTCCCCCCACAATTCTGTGGTTTTAAGAAAACAAACTCAGTGAGTCAAAGTCAGAAGAAAGAGTCTAGACATTCGTTCAGTGAGCATTTGAGCCCATGGTGTGTGTACTGGGTGGAGTTGAGGAGCGTGGGATGCACAGATGAAACCTTTGCCTCATGTCCCTTAAGGCACTGTCTTGTCCCAGGGATCAGCGGGAAGCTGACCAGCCGAGGAGTCTGTGTCTGCATCAGCACTGCTTTCGAGGGGAACCTGCTGGATTCCTACTTTGTGGACCTTGTCATGGAGAAACCACTTTGGATACATCACCATTCAGTTCCAGTCTTCATTCCCCTAGAAGAGATATCTGCAAAATACCTACAGACTAATACTCGGCACTTCTTGTTTGTTCTCTGGGAATACCTAAATGCTTACTCAGGGAGGAAGTACCAGGCAGATCGACTTCAGGTATCTGTGATCTTATAAAGCATTTTGGGAGCCCAGATAGACTTGAAAGAAAGGGATGTGTTCTTTTGTACTTTAGATTGGTTCATAATTCCAAGCCAGAAGTTTGACTGTTGTCGTCCTAATGCTCATTTCTTATTTACATACAAGCTGTTTTCCACCTCCTCTTCTGTTGAAACTCTGGATGGGTACTGGTGAAGAGATTATTTACTCACGAATGGTGATTCTCAGGCTTTTATACTTCTTGACCCTTCCTTCCTCTCACAAAGTGGTAGGGTACAGTTGCTTTATTTTTAATTCAGTGAAGGCCCAGTAGATGACCTGCTGTGTGCCAGGTATCTTTGCTGAGCCTTGGGAATAGGTGCAAAGCAGAATAATGGTTTCTGAAAATACCATAGAGGAATGCTGTCCATCTTTGACTAAGCTCAGGCTTACATTCTTAGGGTTGTAACTGAGCTAGGGTTGCAGTAAAAAGGGGGAAAAAAAAGGAAATGAATACAAGCAGGAAATAAGTGACTCTTACAAACTTAAAATTTCTCTGTGCATTTGGAATGACCAAAGCTTCTGGTTATCAGTTAGATACTGACATGTGAATGTAGACATGAAGCATTTCAGCCAAACGTGTGACATCCCCTGAGTTCTTAGCAGAAATAGTGTCTCCCCAGCCTCTGGCCATTGACTTAGTAAGTGCTTCTTACAGGCCTTCTAGGCTGCTACCAACTCTTAATTATCTTATAAATCTCTCTCATTTGTCCTTTTTTCAGGCCTTTCTCTATCCTTCATTTATTTCTGAGATTTAATTAATGGGCCCTGTTTTGGTAGACATGTTTGATGCATCATAACCACTTATTGCCTTGGAGCTGTAATTGTCATATACTTTGTGTCTCTTTTGATCCCCATCCCCATTAGAGTGACTTTGCAGCCTTTCTTGTGGGGCCCTTGCAGAGAAACTCATTGTGCAACTTGCTGTCATTTACTTACAAAGTGAAGCCGGAAGGTCAGTCCTTCCCCTTTTGTGCTAGACTGCTGTATAAGGACCTCACGACAACCCTTCCAACTGACGTCACAGTTACTTCTCAAGGTAAGAGGAAGGATGCCTCCAGGAAGAAATTATAATATGCTCTGTGTTATTCACGTGATTGAAACAGAGTGAAATAGTGAGACTATATCAGCTGGTCCTGTTGAGATATTATCTTCTGTTTCTGTACTGTGAACAGAAAAATACAGAAAAGATACCAATAATATCTGCCCTATTTCTGTCAGTTTTCCTCTCCTCTTTGTTAAGTAGTAAACATAATTATCCAACTTTTTCTTTCTCCTTTGCTCAGTCCACCGCCACCAGAGTTCTTTCAGCTTACGATTTGTTTTCATTGGAAACCCCTCTTAGACAGGTGATGAGGTTGCGTCATAGGGTCACTGTGGTGGTGAAAGCCTCGCTTCACCAAATAGATGAAGCCAAATAGATGTGACAAGTCGGCATACCCTTAGCTCTGCACAGACCGGTCTCTGAATGGGAATTTTTTAGCTATGGCCGAGATTTCTGTTGTTAAATGTAACATAATGGACAATAACAAGAAAAATGATAAAATGTTTTTAGGAGGCAGGTTTCACATCATAGGTTTCTAGATTTCTCTGGGCAGAGTCTAGGCTTCCCTGGTGGCTCAGAGGTTAAAGCGTCTGCCTGCAATGCAGGAGACCTGAGTTCGATCCCTGGGTCGGGAAGATCCCCTGGAGAAGGAAATGGCAGAGTCTGTGTTTCTGGTCTCAAAATTTCACTGGACCAGTAAGGGGCAAGGCTGTCTCAGCTCCAGACCAAAAACGAAAAAAAAAGCTCCACTGGTTCCAAATATTAGCGCTGTGAGATTGACAGATCCTGTCTTTTTTTTTTTTTCAGGAACAGAAGCTTTACCCAGCACGTGGGAAGAACAGCGAGCAGCCCATGAAAACCTGTTTTTTACGAAGCCCCTACATCAGGTGTTTACTTCATTTGCAAAAAAAGGAGAAAAGCTGGATATGAGCTTGGTCTCCTAGAATATTTTCTTTGGGAACACATCAGAAGTGAGTAAATGAGTACTGACCACACTTGCGGGCAAGGTCCTGGGAACTGAAAACTGTTGAAAGACTAAGACTCCTTTCCTGGGAACCATCCCTGGAGTCAGAACAGACACCCACTTTATCAAGGATGGTCGGGCAAGTTTCAGTCTATTGACCCTGGCATTTTTGGACAGGTCTCCAAAATTGCCTGGTCACTTGCTCCAGTGCTCAAAATCATCTCTTCTTTTTGAGATATTAATCACACATTTTAGCTGAAAATGAGATTTTTTAACAGAAGGCATTTTGTGAGAGAGGGAGTATTACCATTTAATTATGTAGCTTTTATGAAACCTTCAGCTAACTTTGTCTCACTTTCCTGTCTGTGACTTTTGAGAAGAAAGTTCTTAGAACTCTCAGGGTTCATGATATGATGTGAATCATATAGTTAAGAGAAGTGTGGTTGATACTCGGCCACTGCTTTACAAAGAATGTGGTGTGAGTACTATGGATAGAGTAATTGGGGCTGCATGTATCTCATATCGTTTCCTAAAACATGTTGGGAGAGCACTGAATTTATTGAGTCAGCTCATGATCAGAAGTCTTCTCATACCTTGATCATTGCAAAGGAAGTAGACCCCTGTCCTTTATCTCTTCCCTTTTCTGTAAGCTCCAGGCCCTGGCCATGCAATTGTCTTCATCCTCTCCTAGTCCAGTTAGTGAACCACTTCTCCACATAACCATAGCCTCCGCTCTGCTGGCTTTTTTTGTTCCTTGCCATGGGAGTATGTGCAAGGCCAGTGCATGGATGTGAAAACCTGTCACTTGCCAGGTCACAAAAAGGAGTCATCACTACCCTTACTGTCCGAAGCCCTGAGCTGTATTCTGGCCTCACTCTAAAATGGTCCTGTCCTAGAGCTGATGGCCAAGCAGTAAGCTGCAGGTGTGGGTGCCACAGGTAATTCTGGAAGGAGCACAGGGGGATGGTCGAGCCAGCTTGGACCACCATCTAGAAGGAAGCAGCCTAAGAATGAGAAGGAGGTGTTAGTTTAAGTTCTTGCCTTCCAGGCACACGGTAAGGACCAGTGTATCAGGATCAGTTCAGTCGCTCAGTCATGTCCGACTCTTTGCAACCCTATGAACTGCACCACGCCAGGCCTCCTTGTTCATCACCAACTCCCAGAGTCCACCCAAACCCATGTCCATTGAGTCGGTGATGCCATCCAACCATCTCATCCTCTGTCATCCCCTTCTCCTGCCCTCAATCTTTGCCAGCCTCAGGGTCTTTTCAAATGAGTGTGGGAGAGAGCAAAGCACTTCTCAGATGAGGGCTGTTAACAGAATTGGCACAAATGATCATATTCAAGTTGAATAAAGCTTTTAATAAAACAGTCTTGTTCTTTATCTATACCTGTAAATTCTCTCTTTAAGCAGTAGCAAAGGCGACTGTAGCAAGAGCTCAAAAGGCAAGGCAATATTGGAGTGTTTTCTTAACAGAAAGTTAAAAATATAAATGTAGAAGATCTGTTTATATATTTTTCTTTCAGAAATAAAGTCCCTTTCCCTCCCTCCCTCCCACCCACCAGGTAAAAGGAAATATTGCACTTTCTGCTCCCATGACTAAGGTGATGGGGTTCCAGAAGAACCTTTCAAGATTATCAGGACAAGGGCCATTTCACCTAACTCGGACCACAGACAAGCAGGTCTTCAGAGTGAAAAGCACTGCTTCCAGGTTCTAGCTGCGGAGTGAGTGGTGGCCAGTGAGCGGCCCTCATCTGAAGCAGAGCTGCTCCGCCTGTGCTCCCAGCCAGGCACAGAGGCAGCAGCCTTGTTCCACCTCTGGCAGCCCTTCCTACTCACAGTGGCCATGGCCTCTCTGGGTGGAAGAGGGCTGGTAAGAACTAGGGCTCTGGAAGGAACGTTCCAGTACTATGACTGTGAGCCCTACTCTCTGGGTAAGCTAGAGGCACACTGAGGAATAGTATGGCCACACTCAGAGCTCGCACATCCATGGAAAATGAAGGCTGAAGGAGATTTTTTAAACCTAAAGTCTATGTGAGTGTACACTTCAACAGCCTGGGTTGCTGGGACTTGGTCACATGTCCTTTCCCGAAGCCTTTCTTTGATTCCCAAAAATAAACTCTCCCTCCCATTTGGATTCTCGTAGGGCTGGAAGCCATTCAGGAGTTGTCTACCACCTGGTGAGGCAGTGTGATTGAGGCGCCGTTAGGGAATGTGGCCAGCTTGTCTCGGCCCTTCAAGAAAAAGGTTAGCAGTTCCCCCTTCCCTTTCACAAAGATGGGCCCTCTCCTCACGAAGCGGAAGCCGTATTCTCGAAGGATGACTTGGGTTTCTTCCACCACCTGTAGAGGAGAACCGAGAGCCTGGGGTTAGAGAGTGAGCCTGGGCTGAGGGGCTTGGCAGCACCCAGCACAGTTCCCATACTCAGGCCCGCAGGGCTCCCCTCCTGTCCCCTTTGGCCTGGGCACAGATTGGGGGTGAGTTGGGGGCAGAGAGAAGGTTTGCCCAGCTCTTCTCTCTCCTAAAGGTAGCCTTCCTGCCTGCTCTCTTAGGAGGTCAACCATAGGTCATCTTGTTTGGCAACTTGTATCTTGCTTTTCTCTCCTCTTTGCCTTTTTTGTGGAGCTCTCCTGCCAGACCCAGTGACAAAGATCTGGTGGTTTTGAGGGGAGCACTTGGAGGCCTAAAATGTTAGCTAGTTCACACCAAGAGGCAGGATGTTCTTACCCAAAACTTAAACCTACATTTTGCAAATAGAGTTGAAATATTTCCTCCCTTCTACTGAGGCAGCTCTTCCCATTCTTGCTCTTTACGGCAAGACTACCCACTTAACATTCTGGGCCCACAGAACAGGCCACAGTGCCCAGCAACACATGCACTGTTCTGATTCTGTCCCCTGGCCTTACCTGGATGTTGCCCATGACCCCTGTGGACTCCATCCTGCTGGCTACGTTGACTGTGTTGCCCCAGATGTCATAGTGTGGTTTCCGGGCTCCAATGACCCCAGCCAGGACCCCTCCTTTGTTCATTCCTGAGGGGGAGTCACAAAATTGAGCTCAGCCACATCGCAGAAGCCACCAACTCCTCAATTTCCGCCTGACTCCAGCCACAAAGCTCCTGGTTATATAACCTGATCTCAAGCCTGACTCTTGAGTTCCCAGAGGACAGAAATCAAGTCTTCTCATCCTCACTGTGCTCAGCAGATGTCAGCCACCCTGCTGTGCTACATAATTTAGTGCAGAAGTTGCCAGTTTCTCTTGCCACCCACCTGGTACTTCAAGTCTCCTGTGACCTTGCCCAGGATTGAGAACTCCCCTCCCCAGAAGTGTATGATGGGTGATGTTAATCCTAGTGGGCAGGACTGAAGTGACAGAAGATTCCAAGGAAAGGGAGACAAACTGAAGCCCCAGCCAGATTCAGAAGGGAGGTCATCATAAACAGCATGGGACAGGAATGGCTGAGCATCACATTTTCGGTTTGATCACTGACCTAAAGACCCTTAAGGTCCCTTCAGCTCGAGAAGTGTGACCCTTCCCACCCGAAGTGCATCAGGTCTATCCAAGACCCCTCCCCTGATGTGTAGAGTCCCCTGCTTGGGGAGGAGGCGCACAGCAGGAGAGGGCGTGCTGAGAGGCCTTACCAATGCGCAGCATGAAGTTGTTGAAGGACTGGTTGTTGATGTTGGTGAGCGTGTCCTTCATGGCCAGCGCAAAATCGGCCAGATCTGCCAGGTGCTGCCAGCGCTCCTTGTCTGACTTCTCGTCCTGCACCAGAGAGTGGCTGTGAGCGCTGGGGCCAGCTGGGCGCCTTCAGCTAGCTTAGAAACACCATCCTAGACATGTGTTTTTAAGGTCATCCATAAAATGGAGATGGCTGTTGGTAAAAAGTCTACAGATAACAAATGCTAGAGAGGATGTTCAGAGAAGGAACCCTCCTACACTGTTGGTAGGAATGTAAATTGGTTCAGCCACCACAGAGAACCATACAGAGGTGCCTCAAAAAGAGTTACCATATGATCCTGCAGTCCTGGGTATATACCTGGAGAAAACTTTTAACGATATATGCACCCCAGCGTTCATTACAGCACTGTTTACAATAGCCAAGTAGTCATGTATGGATGTGAGAGTAGGACTGTAAAAGAAAGCTGAGTGCTGAAGAATTGATGCTTTTGAATGGTGGTGTTGGAAAAGATGCTTGAGAGTCCCCTGGACAGCAAGGAGATCCAACCAGTCCATCCTAAAGGAAATCAGTCCTAAATATTTCCTAAAGGAAATATTCGTTGGAAGGACTGATGCTGAAGCTCCAATACTTTGGCCACATGATGCGAAGAACTGACTCATTGGAAAAGACCCTGATGCTGGGAAAGATTGAAGGTGGGAGAAGGGGACAACAGAGGATGAGATGGATGGTATCACCGACTCAATGGACACAAGTTTGAGTAAGCTCCAGGAGTTGGTGATGGACAGGGAAGCCTGGCATGCTGCAGTCTATGGGGTCTCAAAAGAGTCAGACACAACTGAGCAACTGAACTGAAGACGTGGAAACAAATGTCCAATGACAGATGAATGAATAAAGATGTGGCACATATATACAGTGGAATACTACTCAGCCATGAAAAAAGAAAAAGCCATTTGCAGCAACATGAATGGACCTAGAGATTATCACACTAGGTCCAAAAGACAAATACCATATATCACTTTTATGTGGAATCTAAAATATTACACAGATGAACTTATCTATGAGACCGAAGCAGACTCAGAGCAGACTTGTTGCCAAGTAGGGTGGGGGAGGGATGGTTAGGAGTTTGGGATTAGCACATGCAAACTATTACACAGAGACTGGATAAACAACAAGGTCCTACTGTATAGCACAGGGAACTATTCAATATCCTGTAATAACCATAATGGAAAAGAAGATGTGAATATAACAATCATTTTGCATTTGTACCACATGGTGCTAATAGAGTACTTAATGGCAGCTACTTTTATTACACCGTTTCCCACCAATGACGTGTGGGCTGCCTCTCTCTTGCCCCATCCATCTCCTCTAGCTACTGCTGGTTAGCTACCTTGTTGGAGCTGGTAAAGCCATTGGTGTTGACATCTGGGGTGACTCCTGAAGCTGCCATGTAGGTGCTACCAATGGTCTTGATCTTGGTGATGACCCGGAACTTGGGATTGTCCAGAAGCTGAGGCCAGTGTTAAGAGAGAATTGTCAGCAGTCAAGGGAGATGAATGAGCCAACTAAATGACAGATCTGCCTTTTTTTTTTTTTTTTACAACAAACCCATGAAGCATCGAGAGATGTTTTCCTATTAAAGCTTCATTTAGCCAACATCTGCCATGTTATCCTGGGCCAGTGTCCTGATTTTCTGAGCCTCAGTTTCTACCATATTAACACAGGGATAAAAGTGCCAGTGTTGAAGTGTTGAACATGTATGTAAAAGCATTTCCCCTGGTACACAAGTTATTAATACCTGATAAATGTTTGCTGAATCTGAATTTGAGGATAAGAGGAACCAGAGGGGCCTCAGAATCTTCTTTTGGCCAGACCTTATCCTATGAACTTGTAGGTGATTTCCCAGGCTCCCACCTGGGACCCAACATTTCCAGACAACTCCAGAAGGCCATGCGCTTTGAGGAGGAATTTTTATGGGAAAACAGCAGCCAAAGTAACTCCCAAACTTCTTGGGGTGCAGTCTGGAAGGGCTGGCTTTGTGGCAGGATGCGGGGGCCAGGATAGTCACTCACAGAGTCAAAATCTGAGATGATCTCATTGAGGAAGCGTAGACACTCAATGCCACCGTTATTGATGCTCTCCTCTGTGTAGAAGTCAGCAAAATTGGGCAGGGAGGCAAACATAACTCCAATCTCATCATAAGACTGGCTGTACAGCTCCTAAAGAGAGGCAGGGCCAAAGTGCTCAAAGACAGTCTAATGACATGCTACAAAAATGAATGTCCTTCACACCCATGACATGTGCACTCAACTTTTTGGACCCACACGTCTCCCAGACTATCCTGACTGAATTAGAAAGTAGCTCATTGCAACTTTGGAAACCAAAAAAGAGCTTTGCTAGTTCCTGCCAACAGCCCCAACTCTAGGAAAGAGGGCAGTGGGAAGCTGGGAAGTGAGGCATGAGAACCACTCGGACAATCAGAGTCGACAGAAAGGTAGGCTCCGCTAAGGCCTCGTCTTCTGAAATGGGCCTCACAGAGATAATGGCTTGCGAAAACAATGTCTACGGTGGTGCTCTTCACCAAAAGAGATTCTTTCGCTTCTAATACTGTGGTGCTGTGTAGGTCCAGCCCTACCTGGACCCCCAGGCCATGTCACAAGAAGACAAAGCCAGAAGACAGCCCCATGGCTCCAGCATGGGGCCGCGCCTCACCTCATCTCTCTTCTTGGACCCCAGGAAATGGCGTGCCACGTGTTCAGGCAGCATGTTGGTGACCAAGGCTTCATTCCAGCGTCGCATCTCATAGACACGTTCCTTCTGGTCGTGGACCTCAATCTTCCACAAGAACAGTGTCCGTGCCAGCTTTTCCACCTATGGATATAGACACAGGCAAGGTGTGTGCCCTAAGCTGGCCATTTGAGGGAGTTCTCGGGTGGTCCAGTGGTTAGGACCAGGTACTTTCACTGCTGTGGGCCTGGGTTCAGTCCCTGCTTGGGGAACTAAGATCCCATAAAGTGAAACAACAACCAAAAAAAAGTTGAAAAATGGGAACTTGAGAGGTTCCAACATGGAAAAACTGAAAGGAAGATGGAGATGGCTGGATAGCAGGGGAAATGAACCCCAGAAAGATTCATCTCATCAAAAAAGGCTACACCCTACAGCTGGGGTGAGGATCCCAGCCTCTGTGGTTACAGGAGGATGTGAGGGGCCTCCTGGGACCTCATTTTAGCTACAGATGGGCCTTGTGGGTGGTGGCAGCAGTGGGGATCTCAGTGCAGGGAAGAGAAGTCCCCATTTCCAGCAGGCTCCAGTCGCCAAGTGGCTGGAGGTGGCTGCAGTTCTCTGACAAGCCACTGGGTGGCTCCTGAGCTAATATGGAAGTAAGTCCCTTGTGTGGGTACTTCTCCTCCCTCTTCCTCTTTTTCCTTTTAACCAAAAAAAATTTCACCAGCTTCTTTCCCTTTCTGGCTCTGTAGTCAGTGTGTTAGTGACCCCCAGAGCCAGGATGAGTGGAGATCCATGAGCCCCTGGCCTAGGAAATGAGAGATTTTATCCAGGCTTTGTGCCCTACCCCCAGGCTTCCATTAGCAGGTCAGAGCAAGAGGTAAGAACTGTTGTTCTGGTATTGATACTCCTGAGGAAGAGACCAGAAAATGGCAGAGGTGGTGGCCTGACCAGGGTCACATGCCATGTGGGGTAAGGAAAACGGCATTCCCCAGGACCTTGGGTTCTTAGATCCCGGGGCTGCTTCTCAGGAGGCCCTGAGAAGTCGGTGCAGAAGGGGTGGGTGTTCAGGCACTCACGTGGCGGGAGAAGTAGTAAAAGCTCAGCATCATGACAAAGATCATCACTGTCATCGAGTACTTAGACGGCACCAGGGGCAGCCTGTGGGGCCCAGAGAATTCAGTTGAAAGTGTGCCATGCTGCCCTCTGCTGACAAGGGAGTTTTTATCCTAACGTGGCTATTCTGTTTCTTATCACCCCAGAAACCTTTCTCAGCCACTTAAGCACTTTCATATCAAGTCCAGATGCCCACTGGGCAGTAAAAATTTCTGAAATCACTGGGTTTTTGTCTTAACTGCCAGCCAACTCCTGGAAAGTTCTGGCTGCACTTGGAATCCACGTCAGGCCTTCAGAGCTGCTCCCTGGATGTTTATTATTAAATACCACATCACCTGACTGATCACAACAGTAGCCGCAACCATGTAGGAATCTGGAGAAGGGAGAGACTAACGTCTCAGTGATGAAATGAGGGCACAGTTGCACCATGCTTTTCTATAACTGTCGGCCATATTTTTGTGTGGAGCTGATTGGTATTATATGCACATACCACAATTTACATATCCTCTTAGTCTTAATTTCATTGGGGTTCTCCTTTGATTTGGATGTTTGTATGTGTGTGGCTATTATGAACAGTGCAACTGTGGACATTCTAGTACACACATCTGGGGACAAATAACATGTACATTAATTTCTCTAAGGTGTATACATAGCAGTGGAGTTACTGAGTCATAGGTCTATTTTCACCTTTACTAATTAACTCCAAATTGTTTTCTTAAATGGTTGTACCATTTATACTTCCACCAGGAATGTATGGGTCACCATAATCCATGATGTTATCAGCCTTCTTAATTTTTGCCAAACTGGTTGGTGTGTGACAGTCTTTCCTGGTGTTCTTAATTTGCATGATCCTGATTACTTGAATGCCCTTAATTTATTAGTGCCTCTTTAGACTTCTTTTGTGAAAGGCCTATTCAAGTCTTCTATCCATCTTCTCTGTTAGGTAATCTTTTTTCTTTTTTTTAAACTTACTTAAAAGTCTAGTCAAGTCACTGCATCATAACATTCTAAAACTTCAGAGCTAAGATGGGATCTTGAAGAATTCTACTGATAACCTCTTCAACAGATGACACAGACTCAGGAAAACTGGCCTGCTGAGGCCCCACAGAGAACCACTGTGGTGGGGAAAGAACCCAGGTATTCTAGTCTGAATGCCACAGGGCCCCTTCTTCCTCTGGCTTCTGAGGTCTGTCCCGCAGCTGTCACCCATGTGGCTGCTCCTTCTCTCTCCACCTCTCCAGCCTGCTCTCTATTCCACCCTCTAGACCGCTCTGCATTCTCTTCACCTCAGGAGAAGCCAGCATGGCCAGATAAGCACTAAAGTCTGCTCCAACCTCCCACAGAAACATGCTGACTTTTCGAGCTTGAACGTCCCAGACAGTGTGCCTCTGGAAGGATGAGACCCTGGGGCTTTGGCCTGTTGTATTTTGTCTCCTGAAGAAAGGGACTGGAAACGCAGGGCAGGACGGGAAAGTAGACACACTTACCTGTCAGTGCCATTGAGCCCCGAGCTGGAAAACACCTGCATCTTCTCTAAGGCCACCATCGGAAAGCTGTCGGGACAGATAACAGCACATACTTGCACCCAGCCTAACACTGAGGTGACCTGGGCCTTCCAGTCCTCAAGCAGGGACAGGATCCGTCCTGGGATTACAGCCAACCCGTCTGTGAGAAGCCACGAACCCTGATTCCCATACAAGCCTTTGATCAGCCCTAGAGACAGATGGCCAGCTCACTGCAGGCCCATGACCTTGAAGCGGGGACTGGGGAGGCGGGTGGGAGGGAGACCATGCAGATCTCCAAACAGGCTTCATCTTACTCGTGTTGCTGGAAGCGTTTGCGGTCGTAGTCGTCAAAGATGGGGCACCAGGCGTAGATGTTGATGACAGCCACGGCCCCCGCGATGAGCAGCATGAGTGTGAGCTTGACCATGTGGCTGACCTGCACCAGCATGATGGTGGCGATGAGGGACAGCACGGCCACGTAGTTGTAATACTTGGGGTTCTCCACGCAGCCATCCTCCACCTGCATCTCTGCGGTGCCGTTGGTGGGTCCTGTGTAGTACTGGAGACAGCTGAGCTGGAGGCCAGGACCATGAGTGGGTGAGGAGAGCATGGGGTGCAAGGGGACAGCAGACACCGGTAAGAAAAGGCTGGGCCGTGGCAGCTGCTACTTCCCATGGCTCCCTCAGAAGCCCCGAGCAAGAAGGGAAAGTTTATCAGGGGATAGTACTGCGAAAGTCAGTGATTTCCTGCTAAGAGCTTTACCATCATCTCTAATGATCATGAAAATTCTCTTGTGTATTCTGAGTACTGGTACCATCATATAAGGGGCTTCCCAGGTGGCTCTAGTGGTAAAGAACTTGCCTGCCAATGCAGGTTAGACATAAGAGATGCCTGTTTGATCTTCCTGAGTCAGGAAGATCCCCTGGAGAAGGGAAGGGCAATCCACTCCAGCATTCTTGCCTGGAGAATCCCATGGACAGAGGAGCCTGGAGGGCTATAGTCCATGGGTCGTACAGAGTCAGACACGACTGAAGCAACCTAGCACACAGCACACACACGATCATATAAAACAGGCCACCCTTGGCCAAAGTAGCAAAATTAAACAGGTGGTAAAGCCAGACTAGGAATCTGGAGTTTAGGTTTCAGGCCCAAGATGCTCTTGCCCACATCGCACTGTCGTCCCGGAGGAGCCGTGGGCCAGCCAGTCAGCAACCTCACGGTTCACTGTGAAGGCAGCCGGTCCCCGCTCAGACTCCTTTCTGGAATCTGGTTGCCAGTCCCACTGCTGGGCAGATGTGGTCAATGGAAAGTGCATCCATAAACCGAATCAGACCTACTTTGCTTCACTCTCACCCCCTGGCTCTTATCTGGCTTTGGGAAAGCCCTCAGCATGTGACTCTAGCACGGGGAAAGTCTTACACTTAGCCAGATTTTCACCCCTCCCCTGGTGACAGGACCTCCTGATGTCCTTCCAGTGTCCACGACCCTGCTAGATAGCAGTCCCCAGACCCAGACATCAGGTTTCAAGAGTTCCTGACACGCAGGAGGCCTAGGCTTTCTCTTCCCTGCACTGTGGCTCCAGCTACCTGGGCACATGTCAGGGCTCTGAACCCCATTCCTGATGAACTTGGATTGAATGGCCTAGGGCTTCTCACCTATATGCTGCCAGAATAAGTCTCCATGCTGAGTTTTCTCCTGTGTTTCAGTGTTAAAGAGAACAACGCAAATAAGGTTATATTTTTAAAAAATAGGACTCTTAAGAGAGTGCACCTAGTGCTACCAACATTGGAGGGAGCTGTGAGGCCTGGCGAGAGAATACCAGTGACGGCTCTAAGCGCCCAGTGCTCCATAACTGGCTGGTGGCTGCCCACAACTGCCCCTCTGCCCCTTCATGGAACCTGCAGGAACTGAGGAGAGCAGATCTCACGTGAGCTCATTCACTCAGTCCGACTCTTTGCCACCTCATGAACTGTAGCCCGCCAGGTTCGTCTGTCCATGGAGATTCTCCAGGCAAGAACACTGGAGTGGATTGCCATGCCCTCCAGGGGATCTTCCCGGTCCAGGGATCGAACCCAGGTCTCCCGCATTGCAGGCAGATTATTTACCATCGGAGCCATCAGGGAAGCCCCAACAGAGGAGTAAATCTGCCACCAGCCTCCTGGGCTCAGTGAGGCAGCCGCCCTCGGTGACCCACTTCTGGAAGGTCTGGCCTCGCTCAGATGGATGAAGGCCCAACAGGAGTGCTCCTCTCGGGGAGCAGGTTTGCCTCCCTTGTCCTGCTGGACACCTGGCACTAGACTCACTAGGGGACACTTAGACACGAAGAAAGCTTAGAGTACAGGGCCCCTGAGCAGTGAGACATGGAGGAAGAAAAGACAGGACGGGTTCAGAACTGCTTCAGTTCTCCACTGTGTTGCAAGCTGGCTGTGTGACCTAAAACAACTGAATTAACCTCTCTAAGCATCATTTTTTCACACACAAAACTACAGATGATCCTGACCTCTTGGGATTATTATATGGAGTAAATGAATCAATCTGCGTAAAGCCCCCAGCACAGGTCCTGGAGCTGGGCTCCGGGATGCGGGGAGAGCAAGGAGCTGGGCCGGGGAGAGAGGCAGTCTGGGAGGTACCCCGGGGAGATGACCCCGCTGGTCGGGATGATCAGTTAGGAACCCAAGCGCCACTCAAACCTGTGTCTAGCAGCCAGTGTGGAGAGCCGGGGGGGAGGATGGGCTGGCAACTGCTCATGCAGGTCAATTCAGAACCCTCTGAGAGCGGGCGTCCCTTCAGCAGGACAGTGGGGGCTCACCATGTCCACCACGTTTGCCATGACAAGAATGAAGATGGCCAGCATGGCCCAGGTGTTCCTGGCCCAGCGCGTCCGGTCAATCCAAGTAGAGAAGGCCACGAGCTTCTTAGGAAAGGCCTATAAGCATGGAATTTCAAGGGCCTTGAGCCTTGACAGCTTTCTCCTCTGTAGACATGGCTGCTAATCACTCTGCTTGCTCCCACACTTCCCAGCAACCTGGGAAGCCATACTGAGCGTGCGCATCAACCAAAACCCGACAGCGGCAGGCCTGAGAAGGCACGTGGGTCCCCGCTCAGCCTGCCAGTGCTGCTGACGGTGTGGGAGACACACCATGACCCAGGTATCAGAGCCCTTCCCAGAGCTGCTTGGGCATCAGCCCGGAGCCTGTGGGTGGCCCTCCAGCAGCAGTGCACTCCTGGCCTCCGGGTGGTGAAGCCAGGTCAGGGGAGTTTTCAGGGCCGGGTGACTTTGCCTGGCCCCTCCTGCCTTCCCTGGGTCAGTGTACCTAAAACCCCCAAGTTACTTGTGAGTTACCTGCTGGATTAAATTTCCTAAACTGCTGCTTTTCCCTTGTCATTCTGATCAAAACCTCTGCCTGGCACCCACTGCTTATAGGAGAAAGTCTTAATCCCTTGTGTCTGGCTTTGGGTCCTTTGCAATTGGAGCCAGTTCACCTTCCAGCCAGTCCTCTTCTGCTTTTCAACACAGGTTCCCATTTATCTTGATACAGGCTCTCTCACCCTCACGTGCTCAAGGGCCTGGACCAAAGTGGGTGCAGAGCCAATAGTGAAGGAGTCTGTCATAAACAAAAGGATGGTGCTGAACCATCGCAACAGGAGTCATCTACTTGTCAGGACCTGACAGCGCACAGCTCCATCAGCACCCGCTCTCACCGGGAGTGACACTCACTTCCAGACGCTCTGAGCCAGGAGGAGATGCGCTTCTTACCCGCGGAAAGATGGCAGCCAGCGAGCAGATTGTCAGGATCAGGAGCAGAGCCTCCCCAACCACAAAGGTCACATAGTTCGTCATGAGCCTGTAAGAGAGAACACGATGAGGAAAGGCCCAGGGGCTGGGGGCGGGGGTGGGGCGTGGGCAGGGGCTTAGTGAGCTGGGTCGGGGGCCAGGAGAGCAGAGGAAGGGAGACAGAGGGCAGACTCTCTAAGTGAGGCCAAGCCTGTACCCTAAAAGTTCCATGTGATTTCCCCTCCACACAGCTGCATGCAGGGTCTGGGGACACGCAACCCTCCCCAGCTGTAACTGTTCTTTAGAGGCATTTCCCAGAGAAGGGCAGACTTACAGATGCCCTGGGTAGAGCCCAGTAAAATCTGGGAAGGGATTCTTAGGAACAAGCCTTCTGCCACGTCACTATGATGGAAGGGGAGAGCATGGAACAGAGCAGCTTATGGCCAAGGGCTGCTGAGCTGACAGTGTTCACTGCATCCCTAGACCTTAACCCTAGGTGCAAAGTAGACAGTAAATGTTTGTGGAGTAAATGAAAGAATTTGGTCCTCACAACAATTCTGAGTTAGCCAGATATTACTATCTTCAGATCATCAGCATCCTGATCTTTCACTTTACAAGGGAGCAAACTGATGCTCCAGGAGCCCTTAGTGATGTGTCCAAGTTCATAGAACAAATAGGCGACAAGCCACACCTCGAACCTAGGACTATATGACAAGTCCAAGGCTCTTTTAAGTTCCCCAAACTGTGATCAGAACAGGGCTCCACACCTCTTCCAGTGGGGAATCCCTGAACTGGAACGAACTGCTGATCAGCTACAGGGAGAAAGCAAGGGAGAGGGCAGCCATCCTTCAGTTCAGACTTCAGCAAGGACTGGGGCAAGGATTCCACAACACCCTGCCTTGCCCTGGAGGACCTGCTGCCGTGAGAGGAGACAAGTCTATACCCAGAGCCTGAAATACGTCTTTACTAAGATGAACCAAGAAAGGGAGCAGGTGGGCCATGGTGATTGAGGTTGGAGAGCATCTCCAGCCCGTCTTCTTGTCCCAGCACCACTCAGGCCCACCCAGCCAGATGTCCATCCCCTGGACCCCTCCCTTCCTCAGCTTTCTCAGCCCTGGTGTGAGCTCCACTTTGACGCTAGTTCTATTCCAAGACCCAGGGGCAGACAGAAGGAAGGGGGTGCAGGGCGCAGTCCCAGCATTCCCTGGACTGCTCTGGGGGTGCAGCACAAGGAACCAAGCCTGACGCCCTGAGTCAGGCTCCATCTGAGGCCTTCTCCCTTCAGGCCTCCAGCCTAGGTAGCTTGTCCCCTTCCGCCCTCCTGACTGTCGGGCCTGCCCTGCCCGCCCCTTACCAGGGGTCAATGAGGATCTCCACCACAGCCGTGCAGAGTAGGACAACGCAGGAGCAGCTGAAGGCAGCCCCGCTCTGCTTCTCCTTCTCCACCGAGTAGCGGGTTTCCATCTCGGGGTCCATGAACCGCATGGACAGGAGGAAGGTGTTTCTCTTCTTCACTCTGCAGTGCAAACAAGCCCCGTGAGACACATTTAAGAAGACTAAACTTCCTGGAGTGTGTGCCAGGGCCGCTCAAGGCTAAGACCAAGGGGCCGGGTGTCCACGGGGCCGCTTACACCTGGGCAGACTCCCGCTCTAGCAGCGCCTCGTTGAGTAGCTGGTTGAGCTCATGCTCGTCCTCGGAGGCGTCCACCACGCGATCAGCCAGGTCCTGAAGGCGCAGCCTCCGGCGAGGGTTGGGGAACGAGGGGTTGTCGGCCTGCAAGGCAGGGCAGCAGAGTTGGGGGGGCAGGTGGGGTGGAGTGGGGAGAGGTTGGGGAGATACACGGCAGTGTTGGGGGAAAGAGAAACAGAAGGGATCACAGAGCACCGCCCCATGGCTCTCAAAACCATCTCCTAGGGAAAGTCTTCCCAGTGGTCTCACGTGGCTCCATCCTGCTTGGGTCTGGACCCAAAGCCGCAGGCTTCCGGCTTTCCCTGAACTCACCCAGGCCCCAGGCCCCTAACAGGAGCTCTGCAGTGACCACCCACTAATGGTAGTGTGGGAAGCAGCCACCGGGCTCCTGAGCAGGAGACCTGGAGTCAGAGACTGCTGCTGGGCAGCGCGGTGCCAGCACCTCCTGCTATGAGGACGGGGGTGTCATACAGCCGTATGCATCGGCATTCTAGGGGGTGGAAAAGACCCCCAGCCCTCGGGCTTAAGGGAGCTCTTAAAAGAGCTCAGATCTGGCTCATCTGAGGGGAGGAAGATCTGAGGGGGAAAGCAATGCAGAGAAACTAACAATCTTACTGCTAGTGGGGTGGTGGGGCTGGGGTGCCCCCTACCATTTTTATTCCTGGTCACAAAGGAAAAGCATCAGCTCCAGACACATGACTCCAGACCATGACTACACAGCCGTCAGTCCAAACGACAACTGGGACTGGGCTCGTTAGGGCTGTCTGGATGGGTCCAAGAGTCTATCCGGAAGCTAGAACCAAGATGCCCTGGGCTGGAGCTCAGGCATGCCTCAGGTCGAATCTGACCCGTATAATCCACACTCCTCCAGCCCCAATTTCTTCTCTGTAACACAACACGGATGCTCTTTTCCAGCACCAGGAACCTCTGTCCCTGAAGCGTATCTGAGAGCAATGAGACACTGGCTAATCGTGAGGACAGAAGAAATCACAGGCTGCTAATTAAGCCTTTGTGTCCTTGTTAGTGAATTACACTGCATTGGTATTCCACTTTCTATCAAGAAAATCACAACAAGGAAGAGTTACTGAGCATTGTGGTGCTCAGGAAAACCCAGTTTTTCTTCAGCCCCGTCCACCCTCTTGTCCTCCAGCACCTGGTCTGCAGGCACAGGGCAGCAGAGACCGGTGGTGAGGCTGACCAGCTCACGGCAGCCTCTGCAGGGCAGCAGAGACTGGCGGTGAGGCTGACCAGCTCACGGCAGCCTCTGCAGGGCAGCAGAGACCGGCAGTGAGGCTGACCAGCTCATGGCAGCCTCTACAGGGCCGAGACCCATCTCAGCACTTGCCTCTGTCAGTGGCTACACTGAGGAAGCTCTTCAGTAATGGACGGATCCTGGACAGGATCCTGAACTCCCAAAGTGGACCCTGGTCTCAGGGGGACAGCCTGTTGATTCCTTTGGAAACCCTCCATCTGAGCACAGCACTTGCGGGCTTTGGACCTAGCTAGATAGGTGGGCACAGCCCTGAAGGCCCACTTCCAAAACAGTCCAGTCCTGGAGCAGTGTCCACTGGTGTCCCCACTGCCCTCAGACCTACAGGGTTCGGGACATCAGAGCTGGACCAGGCCGTGGCAGTGGGCACATCTTCTGACCTTAGCCAACCCATCCCCAGTAACTGAAGAGGGGCCCGTGAGACCAGGTGGGGGGTGACCTGCCCCATGTTATGCAGTTCCAAGGATGGAGCCCAGCTAGGGGCCAGGACTGCCCTTCAGCTCAGGACTCTTCACCTTCTGCCTCCTCATCTCTGCCCACATCCCAGGGCTCAGCCCCACCCATACCTGGGCATCTTGCTCCTCGGGCTCCTCAGATACAGAGCCGCTGGTGTGAATGCTCCCGTTGGACTCCTTGGTCTCAATGAGGGCAGGGGAGCTGGGCTTTGAGGAAGGCGGCGCTCCGTTCAGCAGGGCCTGCAGCAGAAGGGAGGGGCCGTCAGGGCCCCCAGGCACTGCCAGCTGCCCACCCAGGCGAGGGGCTGGTCTACTCTCTGGTTTGGAATCTCCCCACTAGAGTTCAGAGGCCTCATAGCCTTAGAAATCTCACTATTCGTTTCCTCCTCCAGAACATCCATATTAGAATGCTGTAATTTTCTAGTATTAAATTTCTAGTATTAAAACTTTTCCAAGCAGAGAAAGATCCTATTGTTCCAACTCCTATTTCTAAGTAACTCGGGGACACAGAGCTTCACAGGGATCATTTTTGGGGTAGAGAGCCCTGTCAAACACCTTCCAAACATCTGAATAAATTCCATAAACCAGTTTACCCAGGGATTAGTACTTTTCCTTGACGGAATAAATGAGATCCTCTACACAGGAACACAGTCCACTCATTCATTTACTGAGTATTTATTGAGTAGCTACTGTGTGACAGGAACTGTTGTAACTTCTGGGGACACAGACACAATGTCCTGACCTGGGAGCCCACCTTCTAGTGAGGACAGGCAGACAGCCGTGAACAAAGAATAAATGATTACAGGAGGTCCGAGAGCAGGGCCTGGAGAGGCAGGGGAGGCACGGGACACAGGGGTTCCCGGGGAGGTGACTGTAAAGGGGAGGCTGGAGAGGAGTCACTGTGAGGATCACATTTCCGTAAACACATGAGAGAGCATGTTATGCAGCTCTCGGGTTTTGGGGAGCAGGAAGCCTGGAGTGGGCATGCACCCGGCGTGGGTGTGCAGCCAGAGTGGGCGTGCACCCGGAGGGTCTGAGCAGCAGCCAGGAGGCTGGCACTGCCCTAGTTGAGCGAGTGAGTGAAAGGGGTCGGGCGGTGAGGACCTCCTGGGAAGATGCTGAGCTGGGGGCGGGTGACATGATTCACCCAACATCCCTGCAGGATCACTCTGGTGGCTGTGAGCAGACAGGGCAGTGGGACGAGGGCAAGAGCAGGGTGACAAGTTGGGGGGACCACCGCGCTGACACAAGCATGAGACGACAGTGATGCAGATGGGACATGGCTGCCAGGGGTGAGAGAGAAAAGGGGGCCTAGAGGTACATCATGCAAGAAGGGGCTCGTGGAGTGTAGACGGGGGCAAGGGTGTCTTCAAAGGTTTGGGGCTGAGCAGTTATAAGAATGGAGTTGCCACTGATCGAGATTGGGAAGACCAAGGAAGAGTGGGTTCTAGGGTAAAGAGAGGTTTGGGAACTCAGCTTTGGACCAGTGGGCTTCCCAGGCGGCACAATGATGAAAAAAACCTGCCTGTCAATGCAGGAGACACAAGAAATGCAGGTTCAATCCCTGGGTTGGGAAGATCTCCTGGGGGAGGAAATGGCTCTACCCACTCCAATATTCTTGCCTAGAGAATCCCATGGACAGAGGAGCCTAGCAGGCTACAGTCCACGGGGTCGCAAAGAGTCAGACATCACTGAGCACGCATGCACACACACACACAGATGGAAATTCACACGTGACTGGAAGTTTAGTGCAGGGATGCCAGGGAGCTGAGATCGCAATCTGGGAGCTGTTGGTGACGGCATTCAGGACAACTAAATGAGACTGGCAACAAGGTCCATAGAGAGGGGAAACGTCTTTCCAACACTTGGGAAGGATTCATTGTGGTAACTCTTCTCACACTCTCCTCCTCATCACTCTGTTTAACTAAACCACGGGAGGAGGCCGCTGCAGATGGAATGGTGTCTGCCACGTGAGGCCCAGAGAAGCCCTGTCACCTCTGTCCCTGCTGCTCCCTGTCACCACTCACACATGGATCAAGGATCATCTCCTCTATTTTGTCCGTGCTTGACTGCTTCCAACTCACTCCCTGCTGAGCAGGTTTGGTGATCTGCTAGCTCGGCCTTCTCAGAGCACATCTGGAGCAGAAGTTCTAAACTACCATTGAGCTAATCACAAAGGCTTATGATAACTCTGCTAAGCTGTCAGCATAGTTAACACCCCCTGGGGGCTGACAGTTGCTGCAGCACCAGGTAGAGAAGACAACTAATGGATACGATCTACAGCAGGCCAGCATCTTCCGTTCTCCGAGGGAGATGGGCCACGGTGCTGGGCACGAAGCGGATGCCTGACACAGATCTGACAAGCATCATGTGACAGAGGGTTCATCTCATAAACAACAAAGTCTACAAATCAAAGGTGCAGAAAGTCCTCAAAGGTTAGATACGAATATGCCATTCACAGAAGAGAAGCCCCAGGCTGACAACCATGTGGAAAGTGTCCAGTCATACTAATAACTGAAGAAATGCGATTAAAACAGTGAGATACCCTGGCTTCATCTTTCAGATGAATAAAGAAAAAAATGAGTCAAGAACCAGCAAGGGCCCAGGGAGGGTGGCAGGAGGAGGGGACATGGATTAAACTTACATTGTACAGAACCTTTAACCCAGCTTTTCTACTTTGAGACATTTATATTTTTCAGGTAGGGGCATCTAAGAAACAGCTGAAAGTCAACTTTACAAAATACTGAAAACCTGGATTGCCTCAAAATGTCAGTACACGTTTTGAAGGGAACAGCGCCCATGATTCCATGAGGAATGGGTCGGCTCGTTTGTCTGGTTGGAGCACTCAGGAAGAAGTCTGACTCCCATCCATGGGATGCTGTCGCCTGTGCTTCCGTCCTGCATGGTGGCATCCGGGTCCCGGGGCCGAACAACTCAGACCCTACTCCTACTCACCCGGAGCCTCTGTGCCAGTGTTTCAAGCTACACATCCATGAACTCAACTTTTCTCTAATTGGAAAACTGAATAATGAAAAACAGCTTTATAAAGATAAGCCAAGACCCCACCTGTGACCCTCTCGGGGGTGTCAGGTGCCACAAACAACTCCTGGCTCACATGATGCACCATGCAAGGGTTGATTGAATAAGAAAACACAAGATTAGAGCAAACAGGAATGTGTGTGGCCGTCACAAAGATACATTCGACTGCTGCTCTGTGACTTCAAGGTGGTCCCTAGGACAAGCAAATTTGTGGGTAATTTTTTTTTAAGGAGTAACATTTTAAAATTTACTAAAAACTTTTTTTTGGCCAGAAACTGTAAATGTTCCATCACTTCACAAAGGTCACTGATTCCTCAAATGATTGTCAGTTAGCATCTTACAGAATTGCTTAGAAGAAGATTTTTAGTTTGTTCTAGGGAATATATTGAAATTTCGCGTGTAGCACTCATAAAATATGAAGACGCAAGAATTCTGTGACCAGGTCAAGGGTCATTTCCTGGGGCTCCACTTTCCACCCTGACATTTCCTAATTTTCTGCAGGATAGCTTTCTACTTTTTCTGAGTTCTTTAGAGCATTTTCTGTTGCTCAGACTTTACCCTTGGCACAAAATACCTTGTACTGCTCTTTACTCTAACACTGCACCTAGAGGACCTCTCACGGTTCTGCCAACTCTTCTACAATCTCATATCTAGGCCTGGGGGTGGGCGGAGGACTCACCGAGCCGTTGAGGCCATTTTGGGCAGCTGTCTTCTTCACCTCTGGCTTGGAAGCGATGATGAGGTAGGTCTCAATGCCCTTCTCTTCCAGGTAATCACAGCGACTGCCCCCCTCGCCCGGCTCCACGTCGAACTCTCCTTTCAGGCAGTCCATGGTGCTCTGGGAGATGTGCACACGCCTGGGTTCCGATGAGAGGGGCCCTGAGCACAGGCCAGGCAGCCCCCAGCCCACCCGCTGCCCCCGGGACACAGCAGTGCCCGGCGAGTCCTGCCACTAGCTGGCTGTGTGGGCAGCCCCACATCTCCCCCTCTCTGAGCTTCAGTGGTCAGTCCGTGAGATGGTCTGTCCTCCCAGGCAGGTGAGGATATCAGATGAGATAAGGAACTGAAGTCTGCTCTGAACACGAAGGTCATAAAGTCTGATTAGTATCCACCCGGTGTGAGTTTCAGCTGTACCACCAGCTGTCAGGGGGTAGTAACCCATGTCTAGGGAGCCACTTTAGGGAGAGAATTGTGACTGCGTCCGAGGGAAGCTGCTGGACCCAGGCTGGGAAGGTTTGGCCACATCCCTGTCCATCCTGAGGACAGGGCCTGCCCAGAAGACCCTGACTGAGTCTGTAAAGAGCTCAGTGAGATGTGCAGGTGCTTCAGGGCCTGTCAGGAGACTCTCCCAGCTAAAAACGCCCTCCACTGAGACCTGCGCCCTGCTGGAGCTATGGGGACCTGGGAGCCCGGCAGCCCCACGGCAAGTAAAGGGGAGGTAGGACAGACTCCTGCAGAGCCCAGGAGGAGGAGCTGCTCCCAGGTGCGGAGGCCTGGTTCTCCAAGGTCCCTCGTCCCTTGTCCGAGGGATGGCTGGGATGGTCCACTCCCTCAGCCCCTATGCCCGTCCCCACCCTGGGAAGGAACACGCGCTCACCCAGGGATGCCGCCAGCCTCCATCTTGTTGGCCACGGTGACGTCGGTGGACCACACGTCGTACTGCCAGCGTTTCTGGCCAAGGACGCCCCCCAGCACGGTGCCCGTGTGCACCCCCACGCGCATGTCCACCCCGGTCTTGGTCTTCTCCCGCACATACCTGCCAGGTACCCACACAAAGGAGGGTGGGTTGAGCCTGCGCCCAGCCAGGCAGCCAACCCCTCTGCAGCCGCTACCAGCTGCCCCCCCTGCTTTCTGCCCACGTCTGAGTCACGCACTGCTGGGGTTACAGCAGGCAGCGGCGTGAGCCCACATTCAACAACATGTGTATGATTTGGGGGGAGACAGGGGGCCGGAAACAGCAGAGACCCTCTGCCCCCGAGGGACCTCCGACTGCTCTCATCCGATCACTCGTCTGTGCCGCTGACGTCACCGAGCGCCTACTATGTGCAGGCCCTGTGCTGGTGTGTGTGCGTGGAGGGGACCAGCCCCGGCCTGAGACCTCCAAGAGGAGACAGACGTGAATTTCAGAATTTTGCCCAACCGTGATGGGAGTGGAGGTGAATCTCTAAATCCTGAACCACGGTCCCCAGGGAAAGGCAGTCCCGGCTTCTCTCCAGCCAGTCCTAGAGGAGGATGCTAACAATGGGAAACCACCCCCTTGGACACACGCCCAATTCCCAGACTCAGCAAGGTGCTTTGGGGGTGCTGATGCCACCCAGGGCCCCCCAGAGGCCTTGAGGGGACAGCCAGGAGCATCCCCCAGGGATGTCCAAGCTCAGGGCAGACACCGCAGCGGGAAAGATCCTGGGGACCCAGAGCTCACTGCCCTCAAGGCAGGAGCGGAGCTCTGAGCTCAGAGGCCAGGGTTCCAGGCCCGGCTCTGCTGCACATCAGTGGTCACTCCCCTGCTGCACTCGGATTTCCTGGTTGAAGAGACAGGCATGGGGATCTCTGAACTTATCTGTCCTGGGGGGTCATGATGAGGAAACACAGGGAGAAGAGATGGGGGGACACTTGGGAGGATAATAAAGAAAATGTGAAGTGGAGGCATTTCGTGATGAGGGCACCTCCCAGCAGAACAAACAGCATGGCCTGAGGCTGGAAAAGCCTCCGTCAGGGGCTGCACCCACGTCACACCCCGACGGACCTTCCTCGGGGGCCTGGGCTGCACAGGGCTCATCAAAACAGGCCAGCTCGGAAGGTGTGCTTCCCCAAGGGGCCGGGACCCATATTCTGGGAGCTCCCCCATCTCCCGCCAGCGGCGCCCCACTTACGAGATGGCCTCCACCATGGCGAGCCCCATGAGGATGGAGCAGACGGCGTGGTCCTCCCGGTAGTCAGGCAGCCCACAGATGCAGTAGTAACAGTCGCCCAGGATCTTAATCCGCAGCTGGTGGTATTTCTGAAAGGGAGGGGTGTGGACTGGGGTCCTGAGGCCCCCCTCCTCAGCGAGGAGGGGTGAGAGGCAAAGATTGCTGGGGAAGGCTGGGTGGGAGGAAGTCGTGGGAGACAGGGAGGATGGGGAGGGGAGGCCCAGGCCACGTCGGTGCCCCCTGCCCCGCACCGTGGAAAGCCAGCCGAGGGGCAGGGTACTTACAGCCGCCAGCTTGTCGAAGCGGGCAAAGAGCTCATTAAGCAGCTTCACAAGCTCCTGGGCGCTGCAGGCTGAGGACAGCTGGGTGAAGCCCACGATATCAGCAAAGAGGATGCTGCAGGGGAGGAAGGCCCAGCGGTGAGGACGTGGATAGCAAGCCAGGCTCCGTGCTGCCCACCGCCAGCTCCCACTCCAGCTCCCAGGCAGCCAGGTCCTCGTCAGGCCCCAAAGTGGTGAGACCCTGGCACATCCAGGGCACATTCAGGGCTCTGGCCTCTAGCTTAGCTTGTTTGTGGTGTCTGTACAAAGACGGGCCTAGACCATATAGCGCATCTCAGCCCCCAACGTCCAGCAGCAAGGCAGCTCCTGCAGGGGCTGAGGTTCATACTGTGGGGAGGGAGTGCGTGTTTCTAGTCCCCAAGAAGACTCTCGAACTCCACAGTCCTCAGTTGGCCCCCCGAAGCCCCCATCCAGTGCTTGGAACCCAGGTGGCCGGCGCACCTGACGTTCTCATGGCGGTACATGTACATGGTGTTGAACTGCTGCTGGTCCTTCTGGCTCTCATCCTTCTTCATGTCCTTCAGCATCTCGTCGGCCACGTGCTTGGGCAGGATGGAGAGCATAAGGTTCTCCTGTGGGAGGGGAGAGGGTGAGCAGGGAGGGCAGGGCCGGTGTGGACACTCTGGGAAGAAATGCCCCAATCCTGGTGACAGACATGGGCCAGGAACCAGGTGACCTTCCATGGAGACCTGGCAGGGCAGACCCCACGCTGGGAAGCAGCTGGAGGCCAGGACAGGTCAGTTCCTGCCCTGAACAGGCTGAGTGTTGAGACCTGAGCGTCTTCAGAGCACTGATGGGGCTCAGAAACCCATGGAGAGACTGAGTGACTCGTTACCATGAAGCACTTAGAGTGGCGTCTGCACACAGCAGGTATGCCATATACCTTAGCTGCTCTTGTGTCGCTTGACGTGAAGTGTCACTAAGGCACCGAGACAGAAAGTGTCCAAGAAAGACAAGGTCTACACTTGTCCCGGGCTTCCAAGCTGACCACAGGCTGACAGATGACAAGCTCCAGGGGGTTTTCAGGTCAGCAGGAGACCTTCTGTCCCTCGGCCAGGCCCTGTGAGCTCTGTCTGGTCCAGGCATCATGATGAGGGGACACAAAGAAGGATCCTGCCTGCCATGCTCGTCTCAGCCTTTTTCTCCCCCTGACATATGCATGCGGGGTGCACAGTAATACAAGGAATCAGCAGGTGTGTGAGGGGCTGGGGAGGACATGCCAGGCTGGGAAGGGTGGAGAGGGCCCACAGGACACCAAGGATCGAGAAAGTCCAGAGTGCTGCTGCCCGGCTACTGCAAACTCCGCAGCCCCTGCCCACACGGTCAGGCCTCCCCCCCACCCTCGGACTCTGCCCCAAACTCTGTCCTCCAAAAAAAGACTCTCTGGGCTCCCTGGGAGCCTTGGGGACATCAGGATACAATCTAGTCCTGTGCGGTGGCCGCTCCTAGCACAGCCTTGGCTCTAGGACTGTCAACCAGGGCCAGACAAAGGCAGCAGCTGAAACACAAAACTTTGCAGCTCTGATGCCCCAAACCCAGGTGCCTTGAAGACAACAGAGTGAGGAGGTCGGGGCTCATCTCTGGGGAGTGCCACGGGGGAAACTGTCACATTTTGCATCATATGCTTCTGTAGCTTTTTGCAAGAGAATAGATGAGTTCTGAAAGCAGATCATCATTCAACGTCAAATTGTCAAATAATAAGAAAGAGGCTGTGTTGTAAATTACGGCTACTGATCTTCGTGTGCCGTGTGAGGCAACCTCATGGTCGACCAGAAACGGTTAAGCAGGCAGAGTCTACTTTAAGGTAGAGTCTGATAAGGGGCCTCCCAACTGGCACTGGTGGTAAAGAACCTGCCTGCCAATGCAGGAGACGTAAGAGACGTGAGGTTGATCTCTGAGTCAGGAAGATCCCCTGGAGGAGAGCATGGCAACCCACTCCAGTATTCCTGCCTGGAGAATTCCATGGCAGGGCCTACCTTAAGTCACTCCGATAAAACAGGTCTTAAATAAGAAGTAGGCATAGTGTACACAGAAGAAGGGACAATTTGTTAGATGAGAAAAAATGCAGCAAAGGGACTTGACAGAAAAGAACATTCTAGAAGGTGGAGGGCAGGAGCAGGAAAGCGGCTGAGTGGGCAGTGAAGGAGGGGCTAGGCCCATGTCACAACCGCAGTTTTGTGCCGGCCAGGCTCTGCTCTCCTCCTCCTCCCACCACCTTCCACATCCAATTTCACATCCCCGGATGGCTCCCACAGTGCTCTGCTCTGTGGTCCCAAGGCCTCCTCCATGTGACCCACTTGCTTTCACGGCCCCGACTCCCCGACTTCCCTAGTGGCCCCTCCCAGTAGACAAGCTGGACACCATCTGCTTTTTTCTGCATGCCTTCCTGCCCTCTGCTCTCGTGTCACTCTTTCTAGAACACCCTTCCTCACTGACCTGCCACCTCCCCAGAGCCCCCAGCCCGTGGCCAGGTGTGTTCACCCTGCTCCTCACTTATACCCACTTTACCAGCATCTTTGCTGATGCTGATCTTGTTTGCCCTTACATTTCAGAGATTCTAAACCCATTCCTGGGTCCTGGCCTCTTTTAAGACTGTGTGATGCTAACGATGGATCTTTCTGATAAATCCTCACACACATAGAAGGTTCCTGACAGTCACTCTCAGAGTCCAGGTAAAACTCCAGCATTTCTTCCACGTCTCCTTGGAGGAGGGAGAAGCTGGGATCCAAGTGCACTTGCCAGGTGGGTCTCACAGAGGGCGCAGGCGTGGACAGGACAGGAGCCACCCAGGGCAGTCTCAGGGGCCCAGAGCAGAGAGATATGGCTTGGCCTCCCCAGCAGAGAGGCAGAGCCTCACCCTGCTCTTCCTAAGATAGCAGTTGCTATATGTTTTGAGAGTCATAAGAATGTTCCAAGCCTCTGACCCATTAATGGCTCCTCTGGGAATTTATCCAACAGAAATAATCCGAAAGAAATAAAAAGATTTATGTGCAAGAAGAACCTCACTGCAGCATCACTTACACTTGTAGAAAAAACTCTAAGCAGCCCAAATGTCCAGAAAATGGCTCATTAGATTGTGACACATCCTCTGGATGGAAGATTATGAAACTTTAAAAATGACCTTGATGAAAACTGTTACAAGGAAAGAAAGAGAAGCAAGACACAGAACTGTATTCTGTGAAGGTGACGCTGGATACACGTGCATCTTAATAACAGCAGAAGGATATATGCCAGACAGAAACGGGCGATTCAATGCAGGAGATCTAATTAGGAGAAAATTCCAGATGTTTTTCGAAACTGCTAAATGGTGTCATCTAGAGAAGGAGGTGGCAACCCACTCCAGTATTTTTGCCTGGAGAATTCCACAGACAGAGGAGCCTGGCAGGCTACGAGCCTACGGGGTTGCCAAGAGTCAGACACGACTGAGCAACTAACCCACCTCCATATGGCGTCATACTGCTGCGGCTTTTTTAAATTACGTTTTAAACTGGAAATAAACACAAAACTTCCTGTTGCCTCCAGCTGTGACCTGACCCCAGCTTGTCTATAGCTACCACGGTTTTCTTCGAAAAGGACAATCCCGGCAAGGCCACTGAGCTAGCTCCAGACTCCTGTGTCTGCTCGGGTCTAACCTGAGAAAGAAGACCGACGGCCAGGCACGAAACAAGCGGGAGACCACAGCCTCGCAGCAAAGGGAGGAGGGAGGAGGCGGTAGCCCTCCCTTAGGAGCCGTGAGACAGAAGCAGCTCTCTGGCCTGCCTTCTTTCTGCAGTTCTCAGAAGACAGCACCTTGCCTGGCGAATGGACGCTATTGACCAGTATCACAGCTGTCCCTCTTCTTCCCTAAAACCTTCCTGCGTACCCTGTATTTTCACAAACGTGTAAACAGCCTCCATTCTGCAGGTGCCCGAATCGAGGTGTGGAGGGTTAGTGATTTGTTCCAGTTCCTCGGGCCTCATGGAAGATCCAGAACTTGAACCCAGGGCTCTTTGACTGATGGAATCAGGGGCTTCTTCTTCTTACCCAAAGGATGCAGTTTTCTCACACTAACTCTCTCACCTGCATCAGACGTTGTTCTGCTATGAATGTGAAGTGCCCAAATCTTATCTAGTAAGGAGCTCACCTGGGAGTGAGCCCACCAGAACATTCTGTGGGCCCCAGTCCCCATGGTGCTATGTGGGAGGGTGGGTCCTCTGTGGGCGCCTCAGCATGGTGGCCTGGGGCACACCAGACTGCAGCTGGACTCCTCCTGATGGTCAGCAGAGGAGGAGGAGGAGGGTGCTGCTGAAGTGGGTGCAGGAGAGGCCTGGGCTCAGTCCTGGGCAGGCCTCACCCCATCTTCCCCGTGGGCTGAGGGGAGGAGGAGAAAGGGGCCAATGCTATGAGCTCGGCCTCAGCGACTGACAGTTGGCTCTGAATGTAACCAACAATGAGGGCCCTGGGATACTGGGTTACCCCAAAGTTGTGAGAGATATCAGCTCCAGCAGCTCCAGAGGGGCTCACTTAGAAGAGGTGCCAGCAGGACTCCCCTACAGAGCAGGTGCAGTGAGCTGCCACTGGACTGACCACAAAGGGCCCAAGGTGCCCGGTTACTTCTGGAAGTACTCGACACTGCCAGGAAGAGCAGCAACCTCTGGTGAGTCCTTGGGTGCCTAGGCTTTAGAAGGTCCCCTGGTTCAGCTAAGCCCACCTCATGAGACCCAAGTCTTCATGACCCCGAGTCTGGCCTGCAGATGGGGGCCTGAGGCTCACCCAGCCCAGGACCCTCAGCTGACTGGAGACCACACTGAAGTTTGTAAGCACCACTTTAGAAGCATTTGAGAAGGATCGGAAGGAAAGGAAACTGAGGGGAAAGGCACAGCCATGATTATGTAGTGAGGAGGGGCTTACTGGTATACCAAGAAAAAGATCGTGCTGCTTAGGTCACTGCTAGAGACCCTGGCCTCCAAGGCCATGCTCAAGCAGCAGGCAAAACCTTCAACCAAGACCTGAGGATTAGAAAGAACACTTAAAACCCAGAGGACAAGGCAGCAATGAGATTCAAGTCACCTCCAGAAACTTGGACTGTATGAACAAAGATGCAGAGGTCCAGCCCTCACCCAGGCTCCTCTAAGAAAGACAAAATCCACTGATGATCACAGTCCCAAAGAACTGGGAGTAGAACAGGAAGATGTGATCAGAGTTTATCAGGAACAAAGAGAAGGCACAGAGGGAGGGTGTTCAACAATTTGGATGATCTTTTCATTTAAGTTTTCTTCTCCTTTAACCCTTTTTAATTTTTTAAATTGGTTTTTTGTAACATTTTCAAAACCAAATTGAAACTATCACCTCCACATCTTTAAAACTCCTGGCATTTTGAATTCTAACACTCAGCATTCATTATCAGGTGAATTTCTATGATCTACTCCAGACCCCTTCCTATCATCTCTCCTTTTATAAAAAATGACGTGTGTGCAGAGGCCACTTTTCTCAGGACTGTGCCTTTCCAGGCTGGTGGTGTCCAGAAAAGTTCTGGCAAGAGCCTGCTGGACATTTGCCAGAAACAAGACTGTGGGAAAAGGACATTTCCGTGCCTTGAAGCTACTTTAAAAATCTGATGGTCTAGACGAAAAGTAGGGATCGAAGTTGGAGGTTGAAGACAGATGTGAAGATAATAGTGACTAACTACACAGCAGGCTTTGCTAAAGAGACAAATCATTTTAAAGGTTTAAAAATCGTATTGGAAGGAAGAAGAGTAGCTGAAGCGGGTAGAACAACAACAACAAAAAAATCACTGAGTTGGGGTCAAGCTTCTAAGGCTCCTGTGACCCAGGGCATACACTGCCCCTTTGGCCTTGATTGCTCATCTGTAAAATGGGTTCTCTCTTTCTCTGTTCAAAGTGGAAATGCTTCCAGAAAGAAAACTTCAGAAGACACATAGGATGTATTTATGGAATATCTGGATGGGACATCACAGGACAATTGGTTACTCCCTAGTGGTCTGGTATAATGTACAGGATGAAGTTCAAAGTGGGTAAATGTAATAACCAACTACAAGAGAATAGAACTGGGGAGGCACAGTGTATCAACACGGGGAAAGTCTAGCCATTTGAGATGCTATTAGATCTTAAATGAATCCACAGCGTAAAATGGTGCCTACACAAGTCCGTTGGCCCTTAAGAGATGTTAAGGTCCTGAAAGAGGAGGTGGTGGAGCTGCTGGGTCCTCCCCCCAACAAAGAAACAGATCACCTGGGCCGTGGTCAGCAAGTGACCGTGAGGTGAGGGTGCTGGCGTTGGGGCACCTGAGGGTGGGCGGGGGGTGGGATGGGAGACTGGGAATCAGCTCAGGAAAGGGAGGGTCCTGCAGCCTCACAGAGAATGAAAGTCCAAGGAAAGCTATTGTGTAGAAAAGGGATGCGCTTGCTCTGAAGGCCTCAAAGGGAAGACTGCAGCAAATAGACTATTGCTTCCAGCGGAGGCAGAATGTTCTAAAAGTCAAAGGAGTTCAAATAAAGAATGTGCTGCCACGAGAGGTGGTGATCTCTCATCCTCAGATGCCATGTGAGAAGGCTGCAAGAGGGGGCAACCACCAATGGAGGACTGGCCAGCAGATGGGGATTCAGGGACCCAGAGGCTGTGACGTGGTTCCACATGAAGAAAGAAGGTGGGTGAAGAGCCTCCCGTAGCCCCTGTCCAGCCCTCAAGCTTTGATGATCATCCTGAAAATACACAGCAACGAAAGGCAAGGCCCTGACCCTCTGGGCAAAGAACCAAACGAGGTCCAGAAAGAGAAAGAAAGTCTCTGGTAGGCCTTATGAGTAGAGCAGAAGTCTGACCCTGTGAGTCGAGGAGAAGGACCCAGGCCCACTCCAGGGGCTGGGGCTGGGTGAGCAGACCCAGGTGGGGTGGGGGTCCTAGTCCCTGGGAGAAGAGACCACAGTGACCCCAGGCAGGATGATTGGCCTCCTGAGCTGTGGTCTCCTCATCTGGTCACGTGCTGAGCTGCTCAGACGAGCCCTGGACAGAGCACTGTGAGCACAGCCTCGGCCAGGCTTGGGGAAGGGACAGACCAAGCCCCCTTCTCCTTAGTGGGACTCATGCCAGGTCTCACCTTCCTGCCGCCCTGGGATTGAGACAGAGGAGGGGGCCAGCACTGCTCCCAGGGGCCCCGAGTGGTTACAGCTGATACTCCGATGAGGCAGATTCACGAGTTAATTACAGCAGCGTGGCCACCAGGGACTGGGATAAATAAGCTTGGCTGATGAGAAGCTAAGTTTCTACAACATCCTCGTGGAAGGGACAGAGGGAGGGAGACGGGTTAACTGTGGTGAGACCGACAGTGCCCGGGTGGTTGGCGCGTGCGCATGTGTGTAGTGTCTGTATGAAGTAAGTGTGTTAGTTCTGCTTATCTAGTGAAAGGATGTGTGTGTTCTTATGTGTACACACGCACACACACACACACATCACTACAATGAGCTGGGAGAAGACCCACAGCAGTCTGCAAACATGTCTGTTCTGGTCCTCATTTATCCACATTCTTGGAGTTTCCAGGCCACTTAGAAGCCAAAAGGTCACTAGCCCCCAGCGGGTGCCCATCTTGGTCTGACTACCTGAGCAGAGGAGGCAGAAGGAGAAGGAAATGCCGAGTAGGAACCTGGCCTGTTAGCCCGGGGAGGTCAGGGCCCAAATAGCACCTGACCTGACAAGAGGACATGAGACCACATCATGTAATCTGGACAGTCTGCCATTTGAGTGTGAACAGACAGCCACCATTTAGACCCAGGGGGCCCACACGTGCTGCCTCATCCCAAAGACAAGGTCATGACTGAGGTCAAAGAACAGTCACTGGTCGCCTAGGCAGACCCCTGGGCTACATGCTGTGAAGGCCAATGGTGAACAGTATTCCCAGGAACTCAGGGGAACAAGGCCGTCAAGTTGCATGCCGACTGGCTGGTCTCACAGGGCAGGAGTGCTTTGCTGTCTTCAGACAAAAGCTGGGAGAGAGCAGAGAACGGAGAGGCTGCATAACTCAAAACCCAGCGTATCTTTAAACAAGACCTTCTGGGGTGAGACAGGCTCCAAGCCAGCAGCCCAGGATCTCCCAGAAAGACGAACTCCACACCCAACCTCAGAGTTGAGAGAACAGCCCAGAAACCGTACAGACCGAGGGTCGGTCCCCACCCCTACCTTGCTAGAGGGGAGAGCGGGTGCGGAGCAGGTGGGGCTGACAGTCGCCTGTCTGGGTGCCTGTGCAGTCCCCAGAGACAGGCTACTGCGGGCCAAGGTGACCAGCATCTCAGGAGACAGCCCTTTGGGCCCAAAGATAGCCACCCACGTGGTATCTGGAGCCCTCACCGGACAGCCTGGCACAAAGCAGGTGCTCCTAAGAGGTTTGGTGAGTTAATGAGCTGCCAACCAGGAGCCACGGCTCAAGGGGCAAGGCATCACCCTCCAGAACAGCACTTTCTGCAGTCATGGAAATGTTTGGTAATCTCTGCTGTCCAACGCGTAGCCACGAGCCAGCCACACAGAACTCCTGAGCACATGAAATGTGGCTACTGCAGTGAGGAAGTGATTTTTAATTTAAAAATTTTAAATAATTTTAAACAGTCCCAATGACTGTACACCTCTAGAATGCTACAGCAGCAATTAAGTCCAGCTCACATGCCAACTCTGAGGGATGGAGAGCAGCTGCCCAGAGCACTGTGTTGAGAAGGATGCTGAGGTCACATCTGTGATCAGTGGAGAAGAGTGCTAAGACGCCTGCTGTGCAAGCACAGACCATCTGCTTTCGTCTTGGACCCAGAGCAAACTCACCGCCTCCAGGCTAAAATCCTTAGAGCCATCTCTGAGCCATCACTCTCCCATATCCCAGTCTACCCTCCAGTACCCTGCCTTCAAAACATATCCAGAATCTTCTGTTCTCCTCATCATTCCATCCTGGTCTGGGCCATTATCCTCTCTCACCAGAATTACTGCAAAGTTTCTAACTGGTCTCCCTGCTTCTACTGCTGTGTCCTCTCCACCAGCAGCCAGACTGATACATTTAAATCCTCCAAAGCAGGGTTCTCCTTAAGGGAAAAGCCAAGGTCTAACAGCCCCATCACCTCTCTGCCGCACCTCCCACCTCTCATCCCCTCAGCTCTGCTCCAGCTGTGCTGACTGCCTTGACGTTCTGTGAACATACCTCAGGGCCTTTGCACTTACTGCTCATTTCTCTGATCACTGCATGGCTCACACCCTCACTGCCTTCAGGTCTCTGCTCAAATCTCATCTTATTAGAAAGCCTTCTCTGGCCCATGACATTAAGCAGCAATCTAGACTCTGTTCTGTTCACAGCTGTATCTCCAGTGTCTAGAAGCATATTGAAAGTATCTGTGGGATGAATCCTATCTTTGAGACAGTCTGACAATCTTATCCTGTTCCCATTTCATAGACAAAGAAACGGGGGCTCAAAGGGCAGAAGTAATTGGCTCAAGGTCATGCAGCAGGTAAGTGCCCTGGCTCGGATGTGAATGCAAGTCTCACTCTGCACCCCATGCTGTCAGACCTTTCCATTTCCCAAGGCAGTCAGAAATAACAAGTTTTTATATAGAATGTCTACATTTTTAAGTACTGGAAAGTTGTGAAGCTCTGGGCAGGTCAAAGAAAACAGAAACCAACAGCGTGGATGTCGTCTGGGACTACTCGCCTGACCCTCCTAGTTAGTAACTCTCCCGAATAGATAGCCTCACCAGGATGGAGAAGGGGTGGGCCTATTCCCCAGAAGGGTTTTGTTGTGATGATTAAATAATTTAGTAAAAACTCAGCCTACGACTTAGCACAAGAAATTGTTAAAAAAAAAAAAAAAGCACAACTACCCCTATTACTAAACAAAACTTCATCCTTCTAGCCAGATAAAGGTGGGGATGCACCATAACCCTGACCACGCTGGATGCAGACTGTGGACTCTGTGGCTGTGTGCAGAGGAAAACAGTGCTGGGCTATGTGGCCAGGGCTCAGGACCTTCCAGAGCCTGGCAGGGACCCAGCTCAGCGGCCACACAGCCCAGACAGGGGGCTGTCCGCCAGCCTCATGGGCAGTGCCACCAGTGCCCATTCCCCTGCTCCCCCACCGGCAGGGGCCCTCCCTGGCCTTAGAACAACCTTTCCTCTGAGGGCTCCTTACTTGCATCATCTAACATGCATTTATTTTGCCAAATCCTGGAATGTTAGAATGAAGACCATGCTGTGAAATCCAAGAGGTGAGAGCTGGAACGGAGAGATGCACTAATTCTTACTTCATGTCATGGGAAATTCACCTTCTGGGTTTTCTCAAACCAAGAAGCCTTCAAGGCTAAACTAAAAACACACTTGCACGTGGTTCTGTGAAGCAGTTAAGGCAGCAGGGATCTCCGGAGGCTGATGCCAGGGGGTTTCCTCTGTGGTTCCTGTCAAGTAGGTGATGGGTTTGCCCCACCCACATCAGCTGCTTATATAACAGGACGTCATCATGTAAAAAGGGAGAGGCAGAGCTGCAGCGGACAGCAGGGTGCATCCTCCTCCTCCGCCCCCATCCCCTACTGGCTCCCCGGAGGCAGGTCCCCAGTCCCAACCTCACTGTTGCCAGGACAACAGTGGGCACTCTGAGGGCTGACACTGGAAGCCAACCCCTAGGCTGGGAGGCAGCGAGCTCCTCACCTCTCTGTCACTCTCACTCCCCTCTCCCCACCAACTGAGGCTGAGATCACTCTGGGCCTTATTCTCACAGCTAAAGGTCTCAAAGGGAACAGGGAGGCCGGCTTGGGCAGAGACATTCAGAAAAAGACAGGAGATGAGTCCCAAGCCTCTCTTGCCTGAGAAGTCTGACTTTCATGGTAAATGGGTAAGACTCCCCTTGGAGACCTGCTCAAGGACAGAAGGTCACCCACCCCAGCAAAGACTCCTGCTCGAAGAAGAAAGGCCATCCCTGGTCACAGGTGACCTGGGCTTTGGGCTGAAGTAGGAGGAGAGGCAGAAAGAAGCAACTGTTGTCTACACATCCCACTAGGAGCTGAGTGGGACGCCCCCAGTGCCCACCCACACTGAATTCCCCAGGACACCACGGAGCAATGAGATCTGGCCCTGGCCCTCACTGGGGACGGGTGATGATGACTGCTTTTCTGACCCTGGGCTCCCCTGCAGCTTCCTCCTCTGGGAGCGTGGGGACCAAGGGCAGTTCTCCTCCCCCAGTGAGGGCCTGGTTGGCTTCCTAACTGAACGTGATCTGAGGGGAAGTGCAGACCTGCCTGTCCCCATCCTCTCTACACCCTCCCCCACAGGCTCCTCCAACCACTTCCCAACCCTGGGAAGTGATTCTGAGGATGTGATTCCGAAAGGGTCATCATTCTGCAGTCCGTCCTTGGTGACAGGTGTGCTGGCTGGATTTCCTGGATGCCTGCAGTTGCCAGGTGGCAGCTGGGGCGCTTAGCAACCCTCAAGGTCCCCAACTAAACCCTGGAGCTATGGTCACATGAGAATAAAGAAAAACAACTCCACCCTGTGGTCCCACTGGATGGCCTGAAGTGTCAGATATGTGCTCAGCAATGCAACGAGAGGCCCTCGCCTGCCAGGGCATGCTCGCTCTTAGAGCCTCAAACCCACGAGGCCCCACTCTCCCGGCAGAGGAGGAGACAAGCCGAGTCACTGGAACCCAAGACTCTGTCCCATCTCCTCGTCACCCAGGGGCTCCCTTGTCTCAGCACAGCCTTTTTCACCTCAACAAAAAGGAAAAAGAAAAAAATCCCAGTAAACTTGAAAGCCTGTTCTAGCTGAGAGCCCAATTTAAAAATTGTATTTAAAAAAAAAGATATTTTTTAAAAGAAACCCCTGGATTATGGGAAGTTTCTCTACTTCTCTGTATCTTCAAAATGTATCCAACAACAATAATATTAGTGGTAGACAGTTCAGGGTCTACTATTTCAGTTCAGTTGGTCAGTCGTGTCGACTCTTTGTGACCCCATGGAATGCAGCATGCCAGGCTTCCCTGTCCATCACCAACTCCCGGAGCCTACTCAAACATGTCCATTGCCTCAGTGATGCCATCCAACCATCTCATACTCTGTCGTCCCCTTCTTCTCCTGCCTTCAATCTTGCCCAGCATCGGATCTTTTCCAATGAGTCGGTTCTTCACATCAGGTGGCCAAAGTATTAGCTAAGTATGCAAAGTATGCAAAGCTTCAGCTTCAGCATCAGTCCTTCCAATGAACATTCAGGACTGATTTCCTATAGGATTGACTGGTTGGATCTCCTTGTAGTCCAAGGGACTCTCAAGAATCTTCTCCTACACCACAGTTTAAAAGTATCAATTCTTTGGCGCTTAGCTTTCTTTATAGGCCAACTCTCACATTCATACATGACTACTGGAAAAACCATAGCTTTGACCAGACGGACTTTTGTTGGTAAAAGTCTCTGCTTTTTAATATGCTGTCTAGGTTGGTCATAGCTTTTCTTCCAAGGAGCAAGAGTCTTTTAACTTTATGGCTTAGCTCTGTGCTAAATAAACCCTTTACATTTAGCTTCCATAATAAGCATATGAGACAGCGAAAACTTGAATATCTGGTTCTAAACTGCTACATCTGAGAATAAGTTGTGACTTTTATAAGGGTTAACACTTGCAAAACACAGAAGGAGGAAAAAAGACTTGAAGGAATACGCCTCTATCGTATTTTTTCTTTGGACTTGTCTGTTTTGATCAAATATTGTACAATGTATACTGAAAAAGAAAAGAAACTCTTCCAACCTGTGTTCACCTGGCTGTGACTTGACTCAAATAAGAAAACAGTGGGCAACAGCTCACAGGATGCTACCACTGCCTTGGGGCCTGTTCCCTGCAGCTGGGGTTTCCAAACAGACATCTGTGGGGGGAGCTGCAGGAGTTCCAAAACAAAGAAGTCTTTTCTAGATAAACAAGGAAACCTTAAGTGCCTAAGTCCATTCTCATGCATTGCTGAGAGGAGGGTAAATTGTTTGAACTTCTGTGAGACAATTTGGTAATATTTATCAACATTAACTATGTCAGTATGTCAGCAAATTTGGAAAACTCGGCAGTGGCCACAGGACTGGAAAAGGTCAGTTTTCATTTCAATCCCAAAGAAGGGCAATGCCAAAGAATGTCAAACTACTGCACAACTGCACTCATCTCGCATGCTAACAAGATAATGCTCAAAATCCTTCACGCCAGGCTTCAGTAGTACAAGAACTTCCAGATGTACAAGCTGGATTTTAAAAAGGCAGAGGAACCAGAGATCAAATTGCCAACATCTCTTGAATGATACAGAGAAAGCAAGGGAATGCCAGAAAAATATCTACTTCTGCTTCACTGACTACGTTAAAGCCTTTGACTGTGTGGATCACAACAAACGGTGAAAAACTCTTCAAGAGATGGGAATACCAGACCACCTTATCTATCTCCTAAGAAACCTGTATGTGGGTCAAGAAGCAACAGTTAGAACTGGACATGGAACAATGGACTGGTTCAAAATTGGGAAAGGAGTACATCAAGGCTGTATATTGTCACCCTGCTTATTTAATTTATATATAGAGTACATCAATGTGAAATGCTAGGCTGGATGAATCACAAGTTGGGATCAAGATGACTGGGAGAAATATCAACAACCCCAGATATGCAGATGATACCACTCTAATGGCAGAAAGTGAAGAGGAAGTAAAGAACCTCTTGATGAAAGTGAAAAGAGAGTGAAGAAGTTTATTTAAAACTCAACATACAAAAAACTAAGATCCTCACATCCTGTCCTGTCGCTTAATGGCAAATAGAAGAGTGAAAAGTGGTAACAGTGATAGATTTTAGTTTCTTGGGCTCCAAAATCACTGTGGATAGTGACTGAAGCCATGAAATTAAAAGACGCTTACTCCTTGGAAGAAAAGCTGTGGCAAACCAAGACAGCATATTAAAAAGCAGAGATATCACTTTGCCAACAGAGGTCCATATAGTCAAAGCTATGTTTTTCCAGTAGTCATGTACGGATGTGAGAGTTGGATCATAAAGAAGGCTGAGCACTTAAGAATTGATGCTTTCAAATTGTAGTGCTGGAGAAGACTCTTGAGAGTCCCTTGGACTGCAAGGAGATCAAAGAAAATCCAGTCAATCCTAAAGAAAAATCCTGAATATTCACTGGAAGAACTGAGGCTGAAGCTCCAATCCTTTGGCTACCTGATGCGAAGAGCCAACTCATTGGAAAAGATGCTGGTGCTGGGAAACACTGAGGGCAGGAGAAGGGGGTGAGAAGATGAGATGCTTGGATAGCATCACCGACTCAATGGACATGAGTTTGAGCAAGCTCTGGGAGATAATGAAGGGAACAGGGAAGCTTGGTGTACTGCAGTCCATAGCGTCTCAAAGAGTTGGACAGGACTTCGTGAATGAACAACAACAGCAACAGCAACAAATCAACATTAAAAATGCACGTGCCTGGTTCCTCAGAATACTAAATACAGAACTACCATATAACCCGCGATTCCACTTGTGTTTATTCCCAAAGGCTTGGAAAGCTGGGACTCAAAGAGATACTTACACACCAACAGTGCACGGAGGCATCATTCACAAGGGCTGAAAGGTGGATCCCATCAACAGATGAATGGATAAAAAAAGTGTGTTATATATATATACTGGAATATTATTCAACCTTAAAAAGGAATGAAATTCTGATACATGCTACAACACAGATGAACCCTGAAGACATTATTCGAAGTGAAATAAACTAGTTACCAAAGGACAAATATTGTAGGATTCTACTTATATGAGGGGGCTTCACAGTGGCTCAGTGGTAAAGAAGCCAACTGCAATGCAGAAGATGTGGGTTCAATCCCTGGGTTGGGAAGATTCCCCTGGAGAAGGAAATGGTAACTCATTCCAGGACTCTTGCCTGGGAAATCCCATGGACAGAGGAGCCTGGTGGGTTGCAGTCCATGGTGTCACAAAAGAGTCAGACATGACTTAGTGACTAAATAAAAACAATAATGTATATGAGGTACCTAGAACAGTCAATTTCATAAAGACAGAAAGTAGAATAGTGATTTCCAGGGGCCAGGGAAGGGGAGGATGAAAATTTAACATTTAATGGGTATAGAACTTCTGTGTGGAATAATGAAAAAGCTCTAGAGGCGAAGAGTGGTGATGGCTGTACAACATTGAGAATGTACTTAATGTCACTGAACTATAAACTTCAAAATGTTTAAGATGGTAAATTCTACCTTATGTATATTACAGTAAATATACATATATATACATATATATACATGTTCACACATATATGTATACACATATAATTTTTAAATGCACTGATCAAGCAATTCCACTTCTAGGTTTTTAGCTTTCAGATATATTTATACATATATAATATGGTATCCCTATAAATATATCTATTATAGTAATGTTTGCAGTAGCATAGAACTGGAAATAACCTAAATGTCTACTTACAGGAGCCCTTTTAAATAAATGATGTTACCTCCACACAATGGAATTCAACACAGTCACAAAAAGCATGAGGCAATGCAATATGGACTTGGAACCCTCTCTAAGGGACTGGGTGAATAGAGAGTGCAGAAGAGTGAACATACCATCTGTGTGTGAAAAGTCTATACAGGCACACCTCAGAGATATTGTGGGTTCAGTTCTAGAACACTGCAATCACATGAATATTGCCATAAAGTGAGTACATGGATTTTTTGGTTTCTCAGTGCATATAAAAGTTATGTTCACACTATACTGAAGTCTATTAAGTGTACAACAGCATATCAAAAAAAATACTTCATTGCTAAAAATTTTTAACTGTCACCTGACTCTTCAACAAGTCATGATCTTTTTGCTGGTGAGGGCCTTACCTTGATGCTGATGGCTGCTAACTGATCAGGGTGGTAGCTGCTGAAGGTTGGGGTGACTGAGGCAATTTCTTAAAATAAGACAATGAAGTCTGCAGCATCAGTTGACTCTTTCATAAATGGTTTTTCCATAGCATGTAAAACTTTCAGAACTGGAGTCAATCCTCTCAAACTGGGCTTCTGTTTTATCAACTAAATTTATGTAATATCCTATTACTAAAGTCTTTGATGTCATTTCAACAATCTTCACAGCATCTTCACCAGGAGTAGAATCTATCAAGAAACCACCTTCTTTGCTCATCCATAAGAAGCCATACTTCATCCATTGGTGTCATCAGTAATCAGTCACATCTTCAGCCTCCAGTTCTAATTCTGTCTCTCTTGCTATTTCTACCATGTCTGCATTATTTCCTTCACTGAAGTCTTGAACCCCTCAGTCATTCATGAAGGTTAGAATCAGCTTCTGTTAATGTTGATATCTTGACTTCTTCCCATGAATCACAAATGTTCATAATGGCATCTAAACTAGGGAATCCTTTCCAGAAAGTTTTCAATTTACTTTGCCCAGATCTATCAGAGGGATCACTCCCTACGGCAGCTATAGCCTTACAAAATACATTTCTTAAATAACGAGACCTGTAAGTTGAAATTATTACTTAATCCATGGGCAGAAGAATGGATGTTATGTGGGCAGGTATGAAAAAAGCATAATCTTGTCCTTCTTCATCAGAGCTCTTGGGTGACCAGCTGCATTGTTAACGAGCAGTAATATTTTTAAAGGCATCTTTTTTCTAAGCATTAGGTCTAGATGGTGGGCTTCAAATATTCAGTAAAAATATGCTGTAAACAGACTTGCTGCCATCCAGGCTTTGTTGTTCCATTTATAAAGCACAAGGAGAGGCGATGTAGCATAATTCTTAAGGGTCCTCGGATGTTCAGAATGGTAAATAAGCATTGGTTTCAACTCCCAAGTCACCAACTGCATTAGCCCCTATCAAGAGAGGCAGCTCATTCTTTGATGCTTGGAGTCAGGCATTGACTTCTCCTGTCTAGCTATGAAAGTCCTAGATGACATCTTCTAATAGAAGGCTACTTCACCTACATTGGAAACCTATAGTTTAGTGTAGCCACCTTCATTAATGATCTCAGCTAGAACTTACGGCAACTTGCTGAAGTTGCTGCTTCACCTTCCATTTTTATGTTATGGAGATGGCCTCTTCCTTAGACCTCAGAAACCAACCTCTGCTGGCTTCACACTTTTCTTCTGCAGCTTCCTCATCTCTCTCAGCCTTCACAGAACTGTTGAGAGTGAGGGCCTTGCTCTGGATTAGGCTTTGGCTTCAGGGAAGGTTGTGGCTGGTTTCATCTTCTATCCGTATCACCAAAATTCTCCGTATCAGCCATAAGGCTGTTCTGCTTTCTCAGGAACTTTTCCTTTGCATTCACAACTTGGCTAACTAGTGCAGGAGGCCTAGTTTCTGGCCTGTCTTGGCTTCTGACATGCCTTCCTCACTGCTGCTGCTGCTAAGTCACTTTAGTCGTGTCCAACTCTGTGAGACCCCATAGACGGCAGCCCACCAGGCTCCTCCATCCCTGGGATTCTCCAGGCAAGAACACTGGAGTGGGTTGCCATTTCCTTCTCCAATGCATGAAAGTGAAAAGTGAAAGTGAAGTCGCTCAGTCGTGTCCGACTCTTAGCGACCCCATGGACTGCAGCCCACCAGGCTCCTCCATCCATGGGATCTTCCAGGAAAGAGTACTGGAGTGGGGTGCCATTGCCTTCTCCGCCTTCCTCACTATGCTTAATCATTTCTAGCTTTTGATTTAAAGTGAGAATCATGTGAATTTTCCTTTCACTTGAAAACTCAGAGGCCACTGTAGGGGCACTGACTGGCCTAGTTTCAATATTGTTGAGTCTCAGAAAATAGGAAGGTCCAAGAAGGGGGAGAGAGATAGGGGAACAGCCAGTCAGTGGAACAGTCAGAATAAATATTATTTATTAAATTTGCTGTATCAGATGGGTGCAGTTCATGGTGCCCCCCAAATAAATACAACAGTGAAAGCAAAAACCCCCAATCACAGATCACCACAGCAAATCTAAAATTAATGAAAAAGTTTGAAATATTGTGAGAGTTACCAAAATGTGACCCAGACACATGAAATGAGCAAATGCTGTTGGGGGGAAAAAATGGTGCTGGCAGACTTGCTTGGTGCAGGGTTGCCACAATCTTTCTTTTTGGACACACCACAGCTTGTGGGATTTAGTTCCCCAACCAGGGATTGAACCTGGGCCCTCTGGTCTGGAAAAGACCCCGATGCTGTGAAAGACTGAAGAAAGGAGGAGAAGGGAGCGACAGAGGATGAAATGATTAGATGGCATCACCAACTCAATGGACATGAATTTGAGCAAACTCCAGGAGAAGTGAAGGACAGAGAAGCCTGGCGTGTTGCAGTCCATGGGGTTGCAAAGAGTACACCATGACTGAGCAACTGAAAATAACCCTTCAATAAATAAATAATAACAGGAGCAACAGTGTGTCTTACAGCTGGCGTTACAATGGAAGCCCAAGGACAAGGGAAAGACTCCTTCAAAGGGAAGAAAGTAAGAATCTGGCAACTTAAAATTCTTTATCTGATTAAAAAGTGGCTTTCAAAATTGAAATAAAAATAAACTCTTCTAGCAATTAAAAATGGGGGAGAATTTAGTGCCAACACACCTACCTGAAAAGCAGTACTACAAGGAATTCCTCAAGAAGGTGGAAGCACAGCAATGAAGAAGTGGAGTATAATCGAGGGTAAAATATGGGCAAACATAGGTAATGACTATTAGCTGTAAAACAATGATAATTGGGTAAGACTGTTTTGTGGGGTTTAAATATATGTTGAATTAAAATACATTATAATCGAATCACTATGTGGTACACCTGAAACTAAGAAAATACTGTAAATCCACCACATCCCAATTTTTTAAAAACCTGAAATAAATAAATAATAATATACATTACAATGGCTAGAAAATATGGGGGAGGGGGAATTAAGTGTTGTGAATCTTTACATTGTGACCAAAGAGGTAAAAATACTTTGGGGTAGATGCAAATGAGTCATAACTGACATTTATCGATCTTATTTCATTTTTGAAAGGCATTTTGATACATACACATGCTAGGTCAAAAATCAAGTTCCAACAAATTTCACAGGGCTAAAATCATACAGTTCAGTTCAGTCGCTCAGTCGTGTCTGACTCTTTGCGACCTCATGAACCACAGCACGTCAGGCCTCCCTGTCCATCACCAACTGCAGGAGTCTACCCAAACCCATATCCATTGAGTCAGTGATGCCATCCAACCATCTCATCCTCTGTCGTCCCCCTTCTCTTCCTGCCCTCAATCTTTTCCAGCTTCAGGGTCTTTTCAAATGAGTCAGCTCTTTGCATCAGGTGGCCAAAGTCATACAGAGCATGTTCGTTGACCACAGTCAAATTAACCTAAAAATCAACAATAAAATGATAACTTTTAGGAACTTCCCTGGGGGTGCAATGGTTAAGACTCTGTACTCCCAATGCAGGGGGCATCAGTTTGGTCCCTGGTTGGGGAATTATATCCCTCAGGCCACATGGTGTGGCAAAAAAAAAAAAAAAGATAACTTTTAAACAGTCCCCAGATATTTGGAAATTAATTAATGTACTCCTAATGGCTTAAAGCTCAACATTCAGAAAACTAAGATCATGGCATCCAGTCCCATCACTTCATGGCAAATAGATGGGGAAACAGTGGAAACAGTGGCAGACTTTATTTTTCTGGGCTCCAAAATCACTGCAGATGGTGACTGCAGCCATGAAATTAAAAGACGCTTACTCCTTGGAAGGAAAGTTATGACCAACCTAGACACCATATTCAAAAGCAGAGACATTACTTTGCCAACAAAGCTCCATCTAGTCAAGGCTATGGTTTTTCCAGTGGTCATGTATGGATGTGAGAGTTGGACTGTGAAGAAAGCTGAGTGACAAAGAATAGATGCTTCTGAATTGTGGTGTTGGAGAAGACTCTTGAGAGTCCCTTGGACTGCAAGGAGATCCAACCAGTCCATTCTAAAGGAGATCAGTCCTGGGTGTCCTTTGGAAAGACTGATGCTAAAGCTGAAACTCCAATACTTTGGCCACCTCATGCGAAGAGTTAACTCATTGGAAAAGACTCTGATGCTGGGAGGGATTGGGGGCAGGAGGAGAAGGGGACAACAGAGGATGAGATGGTTGGATGGCATCACTGACTTGATGCACACGGGTTTGGGTGGACTCCGAGAGTTGGTGATGGACAGGGAGGCCTGGCGTGCTGCATTCATGGGGTCGCAAAGAGTCGGACACGACTGAGCGACTGAACTGACTGAAACAGTTCATGGATCAAAAGCACCTCAATGGATTTAGAAAATATGAATTTTAGAATTTAGAAAACTGAACTAATTGACAACAGAAATATGACATATTGAAACTTGTGGAATAAAGCTAAAGCAACGTAATGAGGGAAATCTACAGCAAAAGTACATGTTTTAGAAAAGAAATGCTGAAAAAATTAGCTTTTTAAGTTCCATTTCAAGAAGATAAAAAATAACACCAAAATTAATCCCAAAGAAAATAGAAGAAAATGACAAAGTTAGAAGTATAAGTTAATGAATTATAGAAATGTACAAAAACCCAAAAAGGTGTTTCATTGAAAAGGCTAAAACGTGAATTAACTTTAGTAAAACAGATTAAGAAAAAATTTAAAAATAGAAAGCACAAATTACCAATATCAGTAATGAAAAAAGAAACACAAATCCCATAGACAATGACACATAGAGATAAAATATAACACACGTAGAGCAACAATTTGAAAACTTAGATGAAATGGATAAGTTCTTGAAAAAACAAAAACTTTCCAAAACCCACACAAAAGGAAATGTACATCCTTACTTTTTAGACCGACCAATCTACTCATAAAGAAAAATTCCAGACCAATAGGGCTTCACAAGTGAATTCTTCTAAACATTAAAAGAGTAACCTAAGAGAGAGAACATTTCTCCAGTAAATAAGTTGGCATAACCATGATACCCAAACCTGTCAAGGACAGAGAAATAAAGTTAAAATGGAAAGCAGATCTCATGTACATAGTCACAAAAGTCCTAAAGAAAAACACGAGCAAATGTTAACTCACAGGTGGCAGAACTCCAGTGCTTTTCTCATCCTCAAAGGGATTGACACAGATTATCCCATTTTATCCGCAAATGTGTTATCATCTACACTTCACATATAGGGAAACTGAGGTCCAAAGACGGAAAGAACTAGCCCAAGGGCACACTCAGGCTCAAGTCCACTTGATGGACATTTACAGGCACCTGCTGCACCCCAGCAAGGCCTGGGGGTCTGTCCCTCCTCTCCCTTCACCTCCCTGGACTCCCATTCCAGGGCCAGTGTCTGCCCTGCTGCTACCACGCAGCCTGGGCAGACAGCCAGATACCCTCTGGCTACTCCATAGTGTCCAGGAGGCCTGGAGCACACAGGGGTGGTTCTCTCTGCCAGGCCCCAGGCTCCCTGCACTGACCCTGCCAGGAGTGAGCATACGGCCCGGGCATGAGAAAGCAGGCCTAGTGGCCTGACCGTCACCGCTCCCAGCTTCCCAAGTTACAAAGCACTTCTGTCTGTGTTTCTCATTTGACCCTCAGGGAACCCTCAGCAAGATGATGCTCATCAACATCTCCACTTTGGAGTAGCAATACTCCCACTTTGAAGATGAGGAAAGTGAGGCTCTCCAGGGTGGATAACTTGTCCAAATCATCCACACATGGAATAACAGACCCAGGGTGAGACACAGGGCCTTTCTCACCACCCCAGAAGGCCCCCACCAAGCACCGTGGAACGTGATTGAAGATGTCCTGGATTGTACACTCTGAGACTGACAAGATCAACACAGATGAGTATGCTCAAAACTGCACAGACTATATAAAAAAGAACCCTCCAGTCTAGCTGAGTGGTGACACACACATTTTTTTTTTAATGTAGAGAACACAGAGGGATGCCTCCACAATATGAGAGATCAAATGCAAACAAGAACCAAGACAGTATAGAAGGCAGAAATTAAAGAATGCCTTTGAAGGGGCTCAGTAAAGCCAGTAAAGCAGGATTCTTTAAGTTACAGCCGCAGCAGCTCCTCGGTAATGACAGGAAACAGGGCGGAGGAGAAGGAGACAGGTGTGGTGGCCCCTTGTCACCATGGAAGTCAGGATGGTTCCCCTTCTAAAGCCTGTCTTCTGAAAGAGATGAGTCCAAGGCTCAGCTCAGACGCTTCTAGATCTCACTGGTAAACAGAGAGAGAAGGAACACCCCAGGACAGAGGAAGCCAGGACACATCAGCTAAATGAGTCAGTGTGTGCTTTCAAACAGCACTGTCTGGAGAATGTGAGGTTCACCAATGGAACCCCCCGAAACTACTGCCCTGCCCACCTGGGTGGCAGGGTCCATGAAAACAGCAATTTCGGTGAACCTGCTGAGCCCAGAGCAAACAGCACCACCTGAACAGAAAATGACATGGTTCCCAGAGCAGAGAGGCACATATTTTCAACCTACTGAGTTCGTTTATTCAGGGGAAGTCAACCTATGGAGAACAGGAAACTGGTGGATGAAATTTCTGAAGACCTTCAAAAAGCATCTGAGACGAATGCAGACCAAAAACTATTTAAAAGACTGGTACATTGATATGGGAATTACTGCCATAAATCCCACGGATCTTTGTCAAACATCTGGATTGCTGGGGGTGTGGGGTCTGTCAGGATATGTCAATGGTGGCGGTAAGGACAGCTGCACATTGAAGCTTCATGAAGATTAAGGTACTACTTTCCCCAAGTCAAGGGCTGTCCTTTTTCAAAAAAATTAATTAAGCTGCGATTCATGGGGTCGCAAAGAGTCGGACACGACTGAGCGACTGAACTGAACTAAACTGAAGTTGCATCAGCCTAAGTTGCAGCATGCAGGATCTTCAATCTTCGTTGCCATGTGGAATCTTTTATGCAGCACATGAACTCTCAGTTGTGGGATCTAGTTCCCTGACCAGGGACTGAACCCAGGCCCCATGTATTGGGAGTACAAAGTGTTAGCTACCGGATCACCAGGGAAGTCCCAGGGCCTCTCCTTCTTTGCAGAAGTTGTGGAAAGTTTCAACCAAAATTCTATATCCACATGGTAGATTTAACTGGTGAGTTTATCTTCCTTTCCTTGGCAAGAATACTGGAGTGGATTGCCACGCCCTCCTCCAGGGAATCTTCCTGACACAGGGCTCTAACCTGCATCTCCTGTGGCTCCTGCACTGTAGGCAGATTCTTCATTGTTGAGCTACCAGGGAAGCCCATTCTTTCCCCAAACCTATTTAAACTATATTAAAGACATGCAATGTGCAAGAATGTTATGTATTTGTGTATTATATGTGTTGGGGAAGGGAGAATTTCTCCGTCTATCCCTCTCGAGTCCTTGTGACTGAAGTTATAATAAAGTTTACACAAGACAGATTAACAGGAAAAAAAAAAAAAAAGACTGAGTCACATGAGAGCAGGGAGCTTCTGCGGTGGATGAGGCTGGAGTGAAGCCAGTAAACAGCGTGGGCACAGCAGGCACTTCTCTCAATGGAAAATGTAAACAGTGGGGCCCCAGGGGCTGGGCTGCTTTTACCGTGTTCACAAATGACGTAGCAGGAGAAGGCAGTGGGGAGCTTGCCCTGAGTGCAAAGGAAACAGTGCTCATGGGAGGAGGGATGAGGGGATGACAGACTTCACCCAAAAGGACCCTGAGGCCAGGGAATGTGTCTTCCACCCCAACCCCACTGCAGGGAGCCCTGAGCACACAGTAGGTGGGGAGCATGAATCTGCACAAGAGGGAGTGACAGAGGGATAAGAGTGATGCCTCCAAAGAAACGGTGGTGCTGGAGAAGACTCTTCAGAGTCCTGTGGACTGAAGGAGATCCAACCAGTCAACTCTAAGGAAATCAATCCTCAGTATTCATCGGAAGGACTGATGCCGAAGCTCCAGTACTTTGGCCACCTGATGCGAAAAGCCAACTCACTGGAAAAGACCCTGATGGTGGGAAAGACTGAAGGCAGGAGGAGAAGGGGGTGACAGAGGCTGAGATGGTTGGATCGTATCACCGACTCAGTGGACATGAGTTTGAGCAAACTCCAGGAGACAGTGAAAGACAGGAAAGCCTGGTGTGCTGCAGTCCATCGGGTCGCAAAGAGTTGGACATGACTGAGCAACTGAGCAGCAACAACTCTAGTAAAAGAGAATTCAAACTCCAAGCCCCACTGAGCCCCGGAGACCCAGAAGTAACTGGGCTCACTCCCTTCCGACAGGCCCCAAACTGGGGTCCCAGGCCAGTACCGCCCCACGGCCTTCCCCAGAGAGCCTGACCTGCTGCTGACTCTGCTCCTCCAGGTTCATCTTCACCTCCAGAGACTGGCGGGCCTCCAGGAAGGCCTTGCGGTGCTTGCGGTCTGCCATGTAGTAGGACATGATGCCCACGACGATGGCGCACAGGTAGAGGAAGACGTTGGCCAGAATCTGCATGCCAAGGAGGAGGAGAGGAAAGGACAATGGTCAGGGCCCATCTTCAGGAGAGGGAGGGGACCAAAATCTACCCCCAAGTTGCCCAGGGTCCAGGGAGGTGTCCGGCAGAGCCTCCGGCCTTGAGCAGGGATTCAGATCCCTGGAGTAGACCCTGCCCTCCCACCACGGATGCCTGAAGTTATTCAAGGGTGTGGCTCCAGGCCTGGAAGGCTGGTGGCAGGACCACTGTTCTCCCATCCTCCTTTACATGGTAGCCAAGCTGGCCCATCCCGCCCACTGTGAGGCCTGAGTGGTCCCTCCGTTACTCATCCATTTGCCCACTCACTTGTTCAATGACCACTTACCCTTACTTCATAGGTGCATTTAGGCACTGTGCTGAATAGCTGGGGAGGAAAGTGAAAGAGATCTACTGGCCAGGTGTGTATAATCCTAACAGCTACAGGTCATAGGGAAAGTCACAGGAGACCAGAAGAGGTCCTAGGCTGATTGTGTTGTCACAATGCTACCTAACATGTGAATCACAGGTTACAGACCTCTAGGATTCACGTGCATCCTCTGAGCCAACTCACCTGCCACCTGGTGAGAGGGCGGCCAGCACCAACATCCAGGTCTCAGAAGGAACTACAGCTACAGGAAGCAGAAGAAGGGGTTTGGGATCTAATGTTGATCTGGTGAGCTCAGTGTACTGGCGCCAAGGGCTTCTTTGGGCATCAAGAGGCTGTTTCCCCAGCCCTGGCACCTGGCAGGCTCCCCTAGGTGTCTCTCGTCCCTAGCTCCCAGAGGCTGCCAGAGGTAACTTTGACTGTGGACCTGACATCCAAACCACATTTCCGGGTGCTGGCTGCTGCCGGCTCCAATCTCTGACCCAACTTGGTCCCATTTGGGGCTGGATCAGGTTCTAATTTCATACTGTTTGTGGGGTTCGCAAGGCAAGAATAATATTTTTTCCAGTAATCATGCATGGATGTGAGAGCTGGACCATAAAGAAGGCTGACCACTGAAGAACTGATGCTTTCAAACTGTGGTTTAGAGAAAATTCTTAAGAGTCCTCTGGACAGCAAGGAAATCAAACCGGTCAATCCTAAAGGAAATCAACCCTGAGTATTCATTGGAAGGGGTGAGGCTAAAGGTGAAGCTCCAATATTCTGGCCACCTGGTGCAAAGAGCCAACTCACTGGAAAAGACCCTGATGCTGGGAAAGACTGAAGGCAGGAGGAGAAGGGAGCAACAGAGGATGAGATGGTTGGATGGCATCACTGACTCAATGGACAGGAGTCTGAACAAACTTCAGGAGATAGCGAAGGACAGAGAAGCCTGGCGTCCTGCACTCCACGGGGTCGCAAAGAGTCAGACACGACTTAGTGACTGAATGACAAAGGTTCTAGTTCCTCCCACTTCTCTAAGAGCCCTGGCTGTGAATCTTTTCCTCCCACTTCTCTAAGAGCCCTGGCTGTGAATCTTTTCCAACAAGGCCTGTTTCCAGGTCTGGTGCCTCTTACTCCCCTGAGCTGCCCCAGGTTCCCTGCCTTGATTCTCTGAGGGCCTGTCAGAGGTGAACAGACCTCTCCTCTCAAGGGTGTGGTTTTTGGAGCAGAAGGTGGAAATTGAGAGGTGGGAAGGGAGATAGAAGTTCTTAGTTCTTGGCCCTAGGAGAAGAAAAGATCAGTCCAGTGGAACATAATAAATTCTGAGGTAGGTGAAAAATGCAGGGAAGTCCATTTTAAATTTCTAAGCAAGAAGGTTTAATAGATAATAAGGCAAGTTAATTGTAACATTAATTTTCTGAGTATCCTTGGTTATGCTGTATCCCTTCTGTTTTAATGTTTCATCAGGGCTGCTGGTTGATACTAACTAGGAGAATCTACCACCCAGAAAGAAGCTTCCTAAAGAGTTTGTACTTGGCTACCAGTCTGAGCCTGGAGGTGTAGGGGGACACTCAAGAAAGGTCCACTTAGTAATGAATTAATTAGCAGGTGAGACGTACAATAACAGAGGTGTGCTTAGTGCTGGTAATCAAGTCACTGGGTGATAATTTCACAAGCTTCTTGGATAGTTGGTTCTGGCAATTAACAATAGCCCGATCTTGGGCCTGGGCAGCTCTGATGGTCTACACCATTTGTAGGGCAAGCAGGTGGGATCTTAAAGTCCTTTGGGACATCTCCTGTGCCTTCTTCTGGACCATGACAGCCCATTCCCACGAGCGATCAGTATTAGTATGGCCTCAGGCCACTTTATTAAACACCTGATGATCAAAAAAGATGCTAATTTATAATTTATGTTCAGTGAGTCAAAGCAAATCACACAGATCACTGGGTCTCAAAGCCAGTCTACTTTGAGGTCCAGGAAACTCCACCAGCCCAGAGGCCACTCTCCATGGTGCCCATGGGGCCTTAGAAATCTGCTTGCTCTCAAGTTCAAGGCTCAGGAAACTAGAGTGTCAAGGTCAGGCTGCTCCCCATGCATACTCATGGAATAGCGGCACCCCATCAAAGCCCATGGGAGGGCAGTCCAGATACAGTAGCCACCAGGCCGAGAGTCTGGGGACTGACAGGGCTCAGGGTCCTGGAGGGTAAAGGAGGTGCCACACATCTGGACCCGACACCTGTCAGTGTCAGCAACTGAACCAGGGGCTCCAGACAAGGTGCGATAACCTGGGGCCACCGGCCTGTGTCTGCCCTGGCCACACCCAGCCTGGGCTATCACATGGCTGGGGACAGAGCTCCACACTCAGGGGTCTTCCGGACCACTCATAAGGATGGAAGAGGCAGGCTGTGTAAAAGGTACCATGCTAAGATGCTTGCTCCTTGGAAGAAAAGCTATGACAAACCTAGACAGCATATTAAAAAGCACAGCCATTACTTTGCTGACAAAGGTCTATATAGTCAAAGTTATGGTTTTTCCAGTAGTCATGTATGGATGTGAGAGTTGGACCATAAAGAAAGCTGAGCACCAAAGAATTGATGCTTTTGAACTGCAGTGTTGGAGAAGACTCTTGAGTCCCGAGGACTGCAAGGAGATCAAACCAGTCAATCCTAAAGGAAATCAACCCTGAATATTCATTGGAAGAACTGATGTTTAAGCACCAATACTTTGGCCACCTGATGCAAAGAAATGACTCATTGGAAAAGACCCTGATGCTGGGAAAGACTGAAGGCAGAAGGAGAAGGGGATGACAGAGGATGAGATGGCTGGATGGCATCACTGACTTGATGGACATGAGTTTGAGCAAGTTCCAGGAATTGGTGATGGACAGGGAAGCCTGGTGTACTACAGTCCATGGGGTTGCAAAGAGTCAGAAACAACTGAGTGACTGAACTGAACTGAGCTTGTGTCAGGGATCACTGTTATGCATTACCTCCTGAGGCATCCACCGAAGAAAACCAGACTTGCAGACAGACCAGCAGAGAGCAGCTCTAGTGGAGAAGTTCCAAACCAAAGATTATAATCCCAAAACTAGAAGAGGAGTCAGATTTGGTTCATGCCTGGGGCCGTGTAGGCAGGACAGCATTCCTTTCATAGAACTGTACATATTTTAAAATAAAACCCATTTTTGCAATGCCACTTGCAGGAACAGAGTCTAGAAAGTACATTCAAGGGGAGCCCTGGACTCTGGCACTTTCCCTTGCCAGCCAGGTGCTGCCAGGTCAAACAACTAGCTGGAGTTCATTTCATCATCTTTGAGCTGAGGGAGGGACTGACTTATCTGGAAGGTCCCTCAGCCTTGACACTGGTCCTCTGACCTCACTGAGGACAAAGGTTGGGATTGGAGACCTGGTCCCGAGAGGCCAGGGGAAGGACAGCAGGTTGGTTCCAGGTTGGCCAGAGATCCACACTGCCTCTCGTGCCCTGGGCACCCCTGGTCCTGGGAAACCTCACCCCTTCCTGACCTGCACTCTCAGCTGCAGGGACATGGAGGCAAAGGCTGCATCTGCGCCACAAGCTGGAGGCTCAGGTGGGTCCTGCAGGTGCTGTCCACGCCAGGGAACCCCCTCCACCTTTCAGTGAGTGCATCTGTTTCCAGGTGATTCTTCCCACAGTCCCAGGCCTTGGGTCTCCTGGAGCTCCCCCAATTCTCTAAACTTGCTTCACCTGAAGAAAAGGCCCTCATGGGGTGCAGCTGCTCTAGTCCACCTGACCTCTCTCGCGTGCAGCCACCGTTCTGAGGCCTGGAAGGAGCTCGGTAACCCCTCAGGGCCAGGCAGAGGTGGAAAGAGGCTCAGCCCACGACAACAGACCAACTCTCAGCCTCCAAATCCAGGACACAAATCCGCCAGGTGATGTTGCCTAGCCAAGGAGACCTCCAGCCAAGGAAGCAGGGGTCTACTCTGGGGAGGGGCCAGGGGATGCATTGCAACAGGTCCCTTGGGGTGATGGGGGCCCAGCTGCTCTGCCCCAGATGTGCACAGGTGAGTGGCAGAGCAGGCTGCACACACTCCCAGTGGACCCCGAAATGCAGCCAGGGCTGGGAGCCCCTGCTCTTGTCCAGTTCCCTTGCCTGTAACACCTGCTCACATCACACCCTTACATCCTAGACACAGGCACGCACCTTACCCCCTCATCTCATTGAATCTTCACAAGGTAAGTGATGTTATTCCGATTTTACAGGAGAAGAAACTGAAATTAAACAAGGACTCAAACTAGAGGATAAGGTTTCTTCCTGCTCCCTGAGTCTTGTCCAACTTTTTGTGACCCCCCATGGATAGTAGCCTGCCGGTCTTCTCTGTCAATGGAATTTTCCAGTCAAGAATACTGGAGTGAGTTGCCATTCCCTCCTCAAGGGGATCTTCCCGACCCAGGGACGGGACCGAGTCTCTTGCGTCTCCTGCAAGAATCCTCCTGCAGGTGGTCTCTTTGTCACTAGGGCCGCCTGGGAAATCCTCTCTTCTTATTCTTTGATGCATAATCCCATCCTACAAGCACCCTTGGCTAATGTATATATTTATAACCCCACCTTTTCCCAGAAAGGCTATTAGATATTTTTCAACACTAAAATTAAAATTTCCACCAGGATACCAGCCCTAAGGCACTTACTGTGAGCTACTTGCACTTTTCATCTGAAACAAAGCAGTACATCGACAGATTTCCACAATTTCCATACACATGGGTGGTCATTAGCTCTAGGCTCGGGAATTCCTAGATTACCTGATTCATATTTATAAATGTAAGTGTGTCTCACTTAGCAAAAGGAATGTGCTCCCCCAAAACGTGGTTTGGAGAAATGAGTTGTGCCTCCTTCGGCAGTGAGCCCCCGCCCCCACCCAGTGCTGCACGGAGGAATCAAAGGTGACCAGGAGGCCACCCCAGAACCCACGAGCCCAGCGCTGCCAGAGAAGGTCTAGGTCCAGGGGAGGCCACGATGATGGACAAGGCGGGCAGCTGTCATCTCTCTAACTCATCTGCTAGTATTGCCTCTCACACTACAGTTTAAAAGCTGCAGACCCAGCTTTGGCCCAGCTTTTGCAAACTTTTGGCCGCCAGGAAAGCTTGAACCCTGGAGAGAATCTGAGCTGTGTCTTTCCCATGATTACGACAATTGAGCTCTGCTGGTCTGGGATAAATTTTCTGTCGCTCCCACTCCAGTGAGTGGGGAAGGGCCTTCTTGTCAGAATTCAACTCCCTCCAGAGCCACCTTTCTTGTACCCACTGCTGCATAAATACCTCGCCCAACACCCCAGCCCACTGGCTGCCCTCTTCCTGCTCAACCTCCATCTCCCTTCCTCCCCTCCGTCCCCTCCCCAGCCTCCTCACACAGGGTTCTATCCTGTCTCTCACAGACAGCTGGTAAGGCTGGCACCGCTGTGCTTCTCACCCCTGTGTCCTCAGAATCTACCCAGACCTTACCCCGCACCTGGTGTTCAGGAAGTCAGAGCAGCTGGGCTGGACACACCAGGCAATGAAACCACGACACAGATTCCCCGCTCAGCTGACCCCTTCAGCCTGAACACAGATAAGCAGACAAGAAACCATCTTAAAGTCAACCTCTGGCCCCCCACGACCTCCCAGGACCCAGCCTTCTAATTAACATCCCATCTGCAGCACCCCACCCTCTCCCACCCTACGATCAGAGAGGAATGGGGCTCAGTCATTCCCCCAGGATGGTGCAGACCCCCAGGACAGCAGGAGGGGGACAGTCTGAGAAATATCCAGAGTATAAAGCAGAGCATACAAAGCACCAAGAGAAGGGTAGGGAGGGGTGGGGTGCCGTCATTCAGGAAGAGGTTAGATGGCATTACACACGCTCCAGAGAGAGATGGGGTCTCTGAAACATGGTAACAGGCTCTGATACCACAGCCAGTGAATGAGTGTGGCCCGAAGCCTCTGCCTCTATATCATCCAGAGGATGAATCTGGAGAGTTCCGGCTCCACTTTCCAGTTCTGAAAGTGAGCAGCGGCCCAGATGCACAGACCCTCATTCCTGCTCCTCCCCATGGTCCTGGGCTGGCTGGGACAGCACCACGACCTGGCCGCCCACCTAGACAGGCAACACCTGAGGAGACTGCTCTAGGGTGCCGTTGAGGTCACCTCCTCATACCCTAGTGGTCTCCTTTAGACTGGGCAGCAGTCTTATTTCAAAAGAATTGTTTCTTGAGATGAATGGAGACAGTAGCATGGAAGCATATACACTACCATATGTAAAACAGATAGCCAATGGGAATTTGCTGTATGACTCAGGAAACCCAAACTGGGGCTCTATAACAATCTAGAGGGGTGGGAAAGCCTGGGAGGTAGGAAGGAGGGGACATATGTGTACCTATGGCTGATTCTTATGGATGTATGGCAGAAATCAAACCAATATTGTAAAGAAATCATCAATTAAAAATAAATAAACAACTATAAAAAAAGAATTGTTCTTTTTTTCCTTTTAAACACAAGATTCTAAAAATAATGAATAAAATGAATGAATCTCCCAAGTGGGTAAACAATCAGACTAAAAGTTCATCTAACCCACGACAGCTGGACCAAGTGTTTATAATACCCCAGCTCAGAAATGCAACCGTGAGAAAACTCCTTTACCAAATCCTTCCTCTTGGAATCTGACGAGTCACCATGTCCTGCACAGCCTCTAACAGCCCACAGGGACAGGGATGGCTCCAAGTGGCGCTTTAAGATGGAAGTCACCCCAACAGAGGAAGGCTCCTGGCTCAAGTACCCAAGCTGACCTTGCTCTGTAAGTTCATTCAGGCCTGCAGATTCCAGAACATTCCCCATATGGCAGGTGGAGGGGAAGACTGCAGCTCCAGGGTGTCAGCTGTCCTCAGAGATCTTGTGAATCTCTACTGCTGGGGGAAGGCCTCTGTTCATTAGAGCTAACTTAGATGTTTTGGAAAAAAAACTCTCCCAGGAGCTGCAGGGCAGGAAGGAGCAGGGGAGAAGACACCTCTGCAGCAACCAGCCTCCACAACCTAAGGAAGACGGGTCAGAGCCTGCAATGACGGCCACACAGTGCCCACCGGGTCCTCACCTGGGAAGCTGTGCTCCCGGCAGCCCCTTGGAGGGGCCCACTGGTGGATGAACACATGACAAAGAGGCTGGGCCATGCAGTCACAGAGAACCTCCCCCATCACCAGCAGGCTGTGTGACCTGGAGCAAGTCACTTAACCTCTCTGAGACTTGGCCTCCTCATCCTCACCATAACCCTGAAGGCTGTTCCACTAAAATTAAAACAGATTCTCTGCAACACCACCTAACAGCGGGGTTGGCACAAAATATGTTAATGACATTTTTTTTATTTCTTCCAGAGAAGAGAAGGAAAATTGGTATCTAACACTTTATTTTAGGCTATGCTGTGCGGCATGTGGGATCCTAGTTCCCCAACCAGGGATTGAACCTGTGCCCGCTGCATTGGGAGCGCAGAGTCTTAACCACTGGACCACCACGGAAGTCCCCCAGTAACACTTTAATGAAGTTTTACAAGAACTTTCACATTCAACGGGTCTCCTAGCAATGTTGAAACTGGAACACAGATCTCCCTTTTCATTTTTCCCCCTAAAAGCAGAGAGTTTAAATTTCAAGACATTAAAAACAATTCTGTCCCGGCCCAGAAGACCAAACATTAGAAACCAGCCTGGCCAGGCACGGGTGGCCTTGGGGCAGGTCCACCACCGCTTTCTTGCCCAGCAAGCACACCACCCAAACACAAGGCCAGGGCTGCTTTCCCCACGTTCCTGTCTTGGTAGCTGATTTGTGATGTGGGTCAGCAGAGGCTGCACGCAGTCTATGGGGCTGGGGGACCCTGAGAGCTCAGCACCCAGTGAAGACCTGGAGCATTTATGCGTATGGGGAGGTCTGCAGTCAGTGAGGTCATGCTTCCGTGCTCCCCCAGGGAGCACGTTGAGCCAAGAGATGGCTGGAGTCTCTAGTTAATACAACCCTACTCACACAATGCAGAGCTCAAGCCTTGGGGCACTGTGACAAGCTCTCCCAAGTCAGAGGTTTTGTCAAGTTTCCACCACTTGCCTCAAAAGGATTTCCAGAAGCTTCCTACTTGTTTAATAGCTTGGACATGCCTCTGCTAAAAGATATTCAATGTTCACCCTCTTCCAAAACAAAGATGACTTCCAGATAGTCATCCAGCCATCTTGACGTGCGACACAAGGTCCCTTGTGACCTGCTAGGAGACCAGAAGAGCTTTCCAGGTTGTGCCCTGGGGCACCACTCCAGACTCAGACACGACGGCTCCCCTGAAGATGTGGAACACAGAAGTCCTGACTGGGGGGCTCCCATGCCACTCTTACATCTTGTATGTGGCTGCTGCCCACCAGGCTCCCCTCACTCCAGCCACACTGGGCATCTCTCCAGTCTCTAACAAGATGTGCTATTTCAGGGCTCTACAGCTCCGTCCAGAACACCCTGTTCTCTCCCCTCCTCGACCAGCGGAGGGCTGGCTACACTGAAATGATCCCCTGACTTAACCAGGTCAAGCATAAGCATGCAGCGCACCCTTGGCCCTTAGTCATCCCTCAGAAACCGTTAGCTGCTGTTACTATTTCAAGATTATCTCCAACACCCTTCCCTGATTCCCAGACAGAACCATCCATCCATCCACCCATCAATTTAGTGAATGCCCACCCTGTGCTAGGTTGGTACTTGGCATTTAGCAGTGAATATGGCAGAAAAAGTCCCTACTGTCATGGAGCTGATGATTTGGTAACAAAAGACAAATAAGCAATAAATAATTCAACAATAAGAGTATCAAAACTCAGCAGAGAATAGAAATGAGTGAATGACTGGGTGGCTGCTGTAGAGTGAGTGAGGCAGATGGCTGGGCCCCATTCTTCACTGCCCTGTAAAGTCCTATTCAACCACACCCCTGCCACGGCCTCATGGAGAGTGATGAGGTTCCTCCCTCCTGCTGACTTGCACTGTGTGATCTACTTTGGCCAAATGGATGTCCGTGCATATGATACAAGCAAGAAATACGCTTGCTTCCCGCTCTGTGCTGCTGCTGTCGCCATGAGAACAACATGCACCAAAAGTTCACTGGTCCAGTAGAATGAGAAACCCATGGAGCAGAGCTAAACTGAAGCTGCAACTTGTAGCCAAAACCAGCTGAAGCCCAGCCTGCATCAGCCACACCCCAGCCAACCCACATCCCAGGCAACCCACACACATGTGAGCAAGAAATGTGCAGTTGTGACCCACTGACGTCTGGGCTGTTTGTTACAAAGCATTAGGTGAAAACAGCTGACTGTGGTTAGATGGTTAGGATAGGTCTCCCTGAAGTGGTGTTGTTTAAACCGAGATATGAATGTTAAACAGTCCCAGTCACAGGAAAAATCAGAAGAAAGAGCCTCTTGGATGGAGAATGCACTGGTGCAGACTCTTTCCCATGAGACAATCCTCCCCCCTCCACCTCCTGATGCATCTGTGCGTATCACCCAGACAAGTATACAAGGAACACCTATGGTCAGGGTGTGTCTTGTACTCACACTTGCAACCGCAGGGCCTGGCCCAGTTTCTGGCACAGAGCAGAAGTTAGCTGCACGGATGGCTATCATAGAAAGAAACTGAACGAACAGTCCATTCTCCACTGTGGTGTCCCTTTAGTAAGAGCCAAAATCCAGCCGCAGAAAGGCTGGAACAGTTCTCAACTGGGGTGGGGTGGTGGTGATCTGGGGACCATCTGGCAATGTGTCCGGGGACATTTTTGATTGTCACAACCAGCGGGGAGGATGCTCCTGGCATCTCCTGGGTGGAAGCCAGGGCTGCTGCTGAAGACTGCAGCGTGCACCAGGCAGCTCCCACAATGAGGCACTGTCCAGCCCCAGATGTCAACAGCTCTGAGGTTGAGAAACCGTAGCCCAGAGCAATGCCTTCTTCCCTTTTGATTCCTCAGTCTTCACTTGAAACTTGCTTAAGCTTTTGGACTGAAGAACAAGGAACTCTGAGAACAAAGATGGAACACGAAGATTTTTTTTTATATCAATTGTAGACCTCATGGGCTAAGAAGACAACACTACCAATACTTGCTAAATGAAAGGACACAGCAGCTTGACAAATGCTCCCACAATGGACAGAAGGAAGGTCCAAATCCCATAGATAGAGACGATTAAGACCAGAGAAGGGCACCTGGTCTGTTTCTTCCCTGGAGGAGCAGATGCAGGAATAAACGTCTCACAGTTGGCATTTGATACTGATGAAGGATTATCCACTTGAAGTCTATGGACCAGGTTAGGGAGAGTCAGTGAACCTCTAAAATTGGCGGGGCAGGGGTGGAATTTTTGCCCTCTTCTGGGGAGCAAATTCCGTTGCTTTCACCAGATTCTCCAAAGGGTCTGTTTGCCCAGATGATGAAGAACCACAAATCAAAAGTGCTCCATCTCCTCGTGCGGCTTCACGGCAGAAATACAAAACATCAGGTCACGGCACCTTGTGTCTCTTCTTACATATGTGACCCCATTAGTCACCTTGGGTTTTTTCCTCAGGCCAAATGATTCCCTTTCTACTTAAAGGAATCTATTTTTAAAATGTTTAATCATGTTTGGCTTCAGATTTTTTTTTTTAACTCAACCCACAACTGTCCCAAGTTCTTACTGAGTGATGGACCCCATGCTGGGTCCTGGAGAGTAAAAAAGAACTTCAAGAGCCCAGATCTACTAGAGGAAAAGAAGCCACAGGAAATGCAGGAAACACAGACTGGGAGAGGAGAGGAGGACAGGCTGGCAAAGGTGGCAGTCCCTATGGCACAGCAAAGTGATTCAGTTATACGTGTATATATACACATTCTTCTTTATATTCTTTTGCACTATGGTTTATCACAGGATATTGAATAGAGTTCGCTGTGCTCTATAGTCCCCAAGAAGGAGTAAAATGGGCTAGTCACACTCAATTCTGGGTTTTCACACACGCTAAGAACACAGAGCTTTTATAGACATGTTAACAGAGGGATCAGTAAGTGTGTCAGTGTGTGTGTGCTCAGTTGTGTCTCTTTGCAACCCCATGAACTCTACTTTGGCCACCTGATGTGAAGAGCTGACTCATTAGAAAAGACTCTGATGCTGGGAAAGATTGAAGGCAGGAGGAGAAGGGGACGACAGAGGATGAGATGGCTGGATGGCATCACAGACTCAATGGATATGAGTTTGAGTGAACTCTGGGAGTTGGTGATGGACAGGGAGGCCTGGCGTGCTGCAGTCCATGGGGTCGTAAAGAGTCGGACATGACTGAGCCACTGAACAAGCCAGGATCCTCTGGCCATGGGATTCTCCAGGCAAGAACACTGGAGTGGGTTGCCATTCCCTCCTCTAGGGTAATACTTGGATAGTAAAAGCAACTTAACCCAATTTCTCACAAGGACCAAAGTTAAATACAGAAAAGGCAAAAAGTAATAAACTGTACACTCATGGAAGTCACCAGAACAATGAGAGGGTTCCAGCTTCCTGCTCTGGCCTTCTCACCTCTAAGTAGCCCTACCTAGATTGAATGCAGAGATTCTGACTTCCTGGAACTGTCTTTGAGTGAGCTAGAGAACAAATGCACCAGCCCAGAGGAGCATACCATCTGAAGACAGAAGGAGAGTTCTAGAATCCCAGCAGTATGACCGCCACACAAACAGCACAACATGAAAGGGATCTGCAGTGTCACAAGCACACTGAAGCCCCTGTACACAGAGCCACGGAACTCAGCAAACTTGGGATTCCAAGGACTCCGTACCTCTAGATGCAAGATGACTCATGTCCTGAGAGTAGAACTTTCTGCAGACTCTCAGCTGCAGAAACCCGCGTCATGTCTTTCTCCTTGGAGATTTGATTCCCTCTCTGCTCTCTGAGTGCTTCTGAGGGATTACTCAGCCTCGCTCAGCCCTGCAGCCTCCCAGAGCCTTGCCTGGAGACACCCGGGATGTGGTTTTTTAGTCACTGGTTCTGACTTGACCCTTCAGTGCTTACTCCTTAGTTGCTGTTTCTCTAGTTTCTGATCCAAGTGCATTAAGACTCAGGAATCTAAATTTTGCACCCCCACTCCAGGTGACTCTCTTTTATTTACTGTTCTAGGTGGTAGGCATGCGAGCTCAGTCGCTCAGTCATGTCTGACTCTTTGCAACCCTATGGACTGTAGCTCTCCAAGCACTTCTGTCCGTGGGATTCTCTAGGTGCTATCAGTTCGGTTCGGTTCAGTTCAATCAGTTGTGTCCAACTCTTTGTGACCCCATGAACTGCGGCCAGGCCTCCCTGTCCATCACCAACTCCCGGAATTCACCCACACTCATGTGCATCGAGTCAGTGATGCCATCCAGCCATCTCATCCTCTGTCGTCCCCTTCTCTTCCTGCCCCCAATCCCTCCCAGCATCAGGGTCTTTTTCAATGAGTCAACTCTTCGCATGAGATGGCTAAAGTATTGGAGATTCAGCCTCAGCATCAGTCCTTCCAATGAACACCCAGGACTGGTCTCCTTTAGGATGGACTGGTTGGATCTCCTTGCAGTCCAAGGGACTCTCAAGAGTCTTCTCCAACACCACAGTTCAAAAGCATCAATTCTTCAGTGCTCAGCTTTCTTCACAGTCCAACTCTCACATCCATACATGACCACTGGGAAAACCATAGCCTTGACTAGATGGACCTTTGTTGGCAAAGTAATGTCTCTGCTTTTTAATATTCTGTCTAGGTTGGTCATAACTTTCCTTCCAAGGAAGGAAAGCGTCTTTTAATTTCATGGCTGTGGTCACCATCTGCAGTGATTTTGGAGCCCCAAAAAATAAAGTCTGACACTGTTTCCCCATCTATTTGCCATGAAGTGATGGGACCGAATGCCATGATCTTCGTTTTCTGAATGTTGAGCTTTAAGCCAACTTTTTCACTCTCTTCTTTCACTTTCATCAAGAGGCTTTTAGTTCTTCTTCACTTTCTGCCATAAGGGTGGTGTCATCTGCATATCTGAGGTTATTGGTATTTCTCCCGGCAATCTTGATTCCAGCTTGTGCTTCTTCCAGCCCAGCCTTTCTCATGATGTACTCTGCATATAAGTAAAATAAGCAGGGTGACAATATACAGCCTTGATGTACTCCTTTTCCTATTTGGAAGCAGTCTGTTGTTCCATGTCCAGTTCTAACTGTTGCTTCCTGAGCTGCATATAGGTTTCTCAAGAGGCAGGTCAGGTGGTCTGGTATTCCCATCTCTTTCAGAATTTTCCAGTTTATTGTGATCCACACAGTCAAAGGCTTTGGCATAGTTCATAAAGCAGAAATGGATGTTTTTCTGGAAATTTCTTGCCTTTTCCATGATCCAGCGGATGTTGGCAATTTGATCTCTGGTTCCTCTGCCTTTTCTAAAACCAGCTTGAACATCTGGAAGTTCATGGTTCACGTATTGCTGAAGCCTGGCTTGGAGAATTTTGCTGTAGTAAATATAAAAACAAAGACAATATCCTGGAAGCTTCCTGGTTCTTTAAACCAAACTGTGAATATTGCAATTGCTTTACATCAACTCCCTCTGCTTACTGCCTGTTTTTCTTCTGTCCATTTATTCTCTTGCCTAACAATCTTCTGATCCTTCTCACCCTGAGTTACAGAGTCACCATCAAACACTGGCCTGGGAGGAACCTGCCAGGCCACGGCCCAGTCCTCTCCGTGCACCATCTGAGTCACACAACACACAAAGACTTTCAAATTCCACAACTCAAATTTAAAGTCCTGGCAAGCTATCACCATTCCTAACTTTCTTCAGCCTGAACTGTCTTGAATTAGCACCATCTGAGTAGGCTCCCAACCCTGGCAGCACCTGAAACTCACCTGGGGGCCATGCCCGGGCAGCATCCCAGAACAGTGAAATCTGAAGCCCAGATGTGGGCATCATTCAAAAGCTGCCAGGTACAGCCCGGGAACAATGGGAACACCCAAGCTGGTCGCAGTCTCCCCAGCCAGCCCCAGGCTGAAGGTCCCATTTCTGCCAGCCAAGGGTTAGGACCACAGTTCACTCAACTGTGTACCCAAGATAACAGCACCCAGTGCCAAGTAATCCTCAGTAAGCCTTTGTTGGCTGACTGTTCTCCCTGTTGTTGGTGCTCCTTTCCACGTCTCCAGTGGGTCATTCATTCCATCTGGTCTTTCTGGGTCTTCCTCATTGTCCTCCTCCTGCCATCATCTAGCCCAAACCATCACCTCCCCCAGGACTGGGCACAGATTTGTTTCCCTGACCCTTCTCTGGTCTTGCTAATCTACCCTCTGTTGAGTTCAGTTCAGTTCAGTCGCTCAGCTGTGTCCGACTCTTTGTGACCCCATGAACCGTTGCACGCCAGGCCTCCCTGTCCATCACCAACTCCCAGAGTCCACCCAAACCCATGTCCATTGAGTCGGTGATGCCATCCAACCATCTCATCCTCTGTCGTCCCCTTTTCCTCCTGCCCTCAATCTTTCCCAGCATCAGGGTCTTTTCAAATGAGTCAGTTCTTCGCATCACGTGGCCAAAGTATTGGAGTTTCAGCTTCAATACGAGTCCTTCCAATGAACACTCAGGACTGATCTCCTTTAGGATGGACTGGTTGGCTCTCCTTGCAGTCCAAGGGACTCTCAAGAGTCTTCTCCAACACCACAGTTCAAAAGCATCGGTTCTTCAGTGCTCAGTTTTCTACCCTCTGGAATCATGTTAAAATTCCACAATTACCTTTTTGAAAGTTCCATCTCCTGCTCAAAACACTTCAAGTGCTGCCAATTTTCCTCATTCTGGTACGCAAGATCCTACATAATTCTGTCCCCTAGGACCTTTTCTAAATATCTCCCACAGTCCCCGGATGTAAACCACCTGGTTTAGCCAAGTTGATGTCCCCAATGTTGTCACCCGGCAGGCGCTCCTGAACCTCAGCACGTGTCACAGCCCACATCTGAGGACCCTCAAACTTTTCCACCAAAGTACGTGTGGAGGAAGCCTCACCTCTTTCCCTGCTGGGGCATGCAGCTTCTGCATTCTATCCCATAAAAACCCATGTTTGTATTACTATTTTTAAGTGTTTTAAATGTTTGCCTTTGAGTAAAACACATGAGCCTGTCTGTTACATTACACGCTCCACTTGGGCAGGGACAAGACCTGTTTCAAGGACCCTGTGTGGCCCCCACTGGACAAACACCTAGCACATAGGAGGCGCTCAATGACTACTGAGTGAAGGAAGGAATCAATGGGGGAGGGAGGGGGGAGGGAGAGACGGAAAGGAGGGAGGGAGGAAAGGGTGCAGGGCAGGAGGATGGAAACAGATGTTACAGTCCCCTTAGTTATCCCCAGTACACCAGGCCAGCACACCCTTGCATCCATCCCTATGTGAGTAGCGCCCTACCTGAACTGGCCCCTCCATCACCTTCCTCCCTTCCTTCAAAATCCAGCTGACCTCCACCCCTCCACAGAGCCTTCCGGGATGGCCCCACCCCTGAGCAATCACACTCTCCTTGTGTTTCTTCTCTAGCTTCTTAGAGAGGAAATAAGGGCAAGATAAGTCATTCAGAGGGGAAAAAAAAAAAAGTTTAACTATGCAGGCATACTCTGATCTCATTTTCAGAGTAGAAATGAAATGGCGCAGGAGCAGAAACACCAAAATGTCAACAGCGCTTATCATGCAGGGGAGGGAGATTTAGGATGACTTCTGTTTTTTTCCTTTTCACCGCCTCATCTTTCTGCAGTGACTCTCTCTGGGCAGAGACAATAAAGACAAGGGGCACTATGGGAAGTTTCGGCTGCTACCTCCACTCGCTTGAAACACCCTAACCACCACCAGACCGGGACCCTTAGAAACAGAGACTCGTCTGCAGGGAAACTCCCTCTTGCACTAGGAAGGACCTCAAGAAACACCCGGTGGTGGGGAGCCCCACCCAGAACCGCCCCTGTGCACATACCTGTTTCTACGGGACGTGCCTCGCCCCCCACCAGATTTCTCAAAGGGCCATCTGGGAAGATAAACCTTCCAAGGGTCTTCAGACAAGACCTGGGCACAGCATCAGATGGCCTCACCCTCGGCCATCCTGCTCTGCTCCATGAAATGCAGGAACACACCAGGCTTGCAGCCACCAGGAGTGAAGGAGAGCCCCGCCCCAGACCCTAGGGGTCAAGCCGATCGTCTATCATTTAGCATTCAGTGCCAACACGTGCAGAAGAGGCACCGTCTCCTGAACTGGAGCTGGCTCTGGTTATCCCCACAGAGCCATCATCGCCTCGTACTGACAAGCCTTCCCTGGATAAAGGCGAGGGTGCATCCAGCTGGCAAGGTGGCTGCCATGAATCCTGAGTGGTCCCACTCCAGGTCATCACCACTGGAAGGGAGATCCTCTCGTCAACTGCAAAGTCTCTTACAGATGATGCCAGGCGGCTCACTGGGTCTAAGTTCCCCTCTGGACCTGGTTTTCGTCCTCTGCTCTCAAATGCTTTGTCCACTTGTGAGTGCCTCCACTGTCCTTGCCCTCAAAGATCGGCCACCCAGCCAGCAGGGGCTTTCTCACCCTGGGAACACATGTATCCCAGGCTCCCAGGAGAGCTCTCAACCCATCCCCTGACTTTCTGAGAAGCTTCGATTTCTTAAAATAGTTCCCTTTGGTTTCTGCTGAATTTCCCCACTTATCAGCCGTATGCTTTTGATGAGATCTTCTCTTCTAACCTGAGTGGAGGATTAAAGCCCATCACCAGCATGGCCAGTGGTCTGCCCCATTGGCATCCGAGTCCCTCCCAGCTCACACTCGGTGTCACACTTCTTGTGACATCCTTTCTCTGGGGGCCCCAAGGACTATCGGTCCCAACCCCTCTCAAATCTATTAACACACACACACCATCTCTCTATAAGGGAAACACTCAAGGACAGAAAAACACAGCAGTTAGAGACTGGGCTTGAATTCCAACTCCACCACCACGGGTTGTGGCCTTGGGAGGTGTCATCACTGCTCTAAGCTTGCTCCCTCCTCTATGAAATGAGAATAACAGGACTCCTACCTCAGGGTGGGTTAGGGAACTCATGAAAACGATGTGTGTAAAGCACCTGGGCTCTCTACTTGTGGTGCTCAGCAGTTGCAGCACACGGGCTTAGTTGCTCCTGGGCATGTGGGATCTTAGCTCCCTGACCAGGGATTGAACTCATGTCCCCTGCATTGCAAGGCATATTCTTAACTCCTGAACCACCAAGGAAGTCCCATAGATCATTCATTTTAGATCTTTTTTATTATCTCTAGCATTTAGTGCTATGAATTTCCCTCTTGGCACTGCTTTGTCTGCATTCCAAAAAATTGGTATGCTGTGTTTTCACATTAATTCAACACATTTTCTAATGTTACTTGTGATTTGTCTACCCATTTATGTATGTGTTGCTTAATTTTCCAGATATAATTTGGAATTTTCAAGATTATATTTATTTCTACCTCAATCCATTATTTTTGTCAGATAACATTACACTTTGCATGATTTTAGTAACTTTTTAATGTACTGAATCTTATATGGTAGCCCAAACTGTGTGTCTTCATGAACATTTCAGTGCATTTGAAAAATATTATACTCTCCAGTCATTGGGTAGAGGGTTCTGTAAATATCACTTTGGTCTGGCTGGTTGTTAAGTTCTATTAATGCATACTTTTAATTTGTCATGTGTTCTATATTCTTTATACTTCTAATTTGTCTATTTCTTTTACCAATAACTGAAAGAGGTGTGTTGCAATCTTCAAATATAATTACAAATTTGTCAATTCCTTTAAGTTCTATTGTTTTTTGTCTATTTGTTTTAGGGTCTTAATGTCTTTTTGATGAATTGACTTGTTTATCATTATGAAATGTTCCTCTTTATTCCTGATAATTTTCCTTATTCTAAAATCTGCACTGTCTGTTACTAACATAGCCATCTTAGCTCTCTTTTGATTAGTGTTTATATGGAATAGCTTTTTCCATCCTTTTAAATCTGTGTCTTTATAATAAAAATGGGTCTCTTTATGACAGCTGATAGTTGGTTCTTACTTTGTTATCCATCCAATAATACCTGCCTATTAAATACAGTCATTATATCACATACACTTAATATTATTTTCAGTATTGTTGAATCTAAAACTATCTTTTGTCATCTACTGGTCTTATTTGTTCTTTGTTACTTTTCCCCTCTTCTCCTGCCGTCTTTTGATTTTGTCTCTCATTCTACTCTATCTCCATTATCGGCTTGTGTGCCACACCTCTTTGTTATGTTTTCTAATGGTTGCTCTGAGATTTACAATATAGGCATACCTCAGAGATGTTATGGGTTTGGTCCCGATCACTGCAATGAAAGAGAATATTGAAATAAAGCAAGTCATACAAATTTTTCCAAACACATAAAACTTACGTTTACACTATATTGTAGTTTACTAACTGCAATAGCTTGTCTAAAAAAACAACATGGTGTGCTAAGTCACTTTAGTCGTGTCCAACTCTTTGCGACCCCATGGACTGTAGCCCACCAGGCTCCTCTGTCCATGGGATTCTCCAGGCAAGAATACTGGCATGGGTTGCCATTTCCTACTCCAGGGGATCTTCCAGACCCAGAGACTGAACCCAGGTCTCTTTCATCTCCTGTATTGGCAGGCAGGTTCTTTACCACTAGGACCACACCCTAATTAAAAACAGACTTTATTGCTAATGACCTGAGCCTTCAGCAAATCATAATCTTTTTGCTGGTGCTTCAAAATATTGGAAAAGTTACCAAAATGTGACCCAGAGACACAAGTCAGCAAATGCTGTCAGGAAAATAGTGCCAACAGAATTGCTCTATGTAGGGTTGCCACAAACCTTCAATTTATGAAAATCACAATGTCTAAGAAGTGCAATAAAGCACAGCACAATAAAATGAGGTATGCCTATAGGCATCTTTAATTTAGCGTAATTCATTTCATGGATATTTAATTTCCAAATACATGGGTTTTTAAAAGCATCTTAGATATTAATTTCTCATTTTGATATCAATTTCTCATTTAAATGCTTTCTTCTCTGCAATGATTCTGTGTTTTTCAATCTTCTAACCTTATTGTGGCTTCACTGGCTGAGTCAAAGATCTTGGTAAATGTCACATTGCACTTGAAAATATATGGGTTATTTTCAAACATCTTTTGATATTGATTTCTAACATAATTCCACAGTGATAAGAGAACAGACTCTGTATGATATCAGTACCTTTAGATCATGAAATTTTTGCACCTTGTTTTATGTCCCTGGATATGTTCCAGTTCTCCTGGTTTATAGTCTATGAGAACTTGAATAGAATTTGTATTCTGCTGTTGTGTGAAAATTGTATAAATCTTAATTATGTTGAATTAGTTTATAGTGCTTTTAAAGTTTATATATCCTTCTACTTTTCTGTCCATCCTATTGATTTTTGAGAGTTTGATATTGAAATTCCAACTAAAAATCTTAATTTACTTAAGAAACTGTAATATATAGAACTATATGTAACTTTGTTCTGCATTTTTCAAGTCTCCTTATAAATGTGTTACCATACTTCCATAATTTAAATTTTTTTAAAAGAAAAAAATACAGTCTACATCAAATATTATTACTTTACATGTAGTGTTAGAAAATTATAACAGTATATTTTCATTTCTTCCTTTCCATCCTTTGGGCTATTGTTGTCATACATCATACATCTACATTATAAACAGTACACTGTTTGTTTTTGCTTTATACAGTCTTTTAAAGAGACTAAAAATGAGAAAAAATAACTTCCATAGGCCTCTTTATTCTTTTTGTACAGTCCAAATTTTTATCTAGTATCAATTTTCTACTGCCTGAAAAACTTTGATTAATGCTTTGTGGTATAGGTCTGCTGGTCATGAATTCTCTCAACTTTAGTTTTTCTATTAAAAAAAAAAGTCTTCACCTTCTTTTTTTGAAGGATATTTTTTGAGTATAGAATTCTAGTTTGATCTATCTTTCAGTTCTATTGTTTTCTGCCTTTAATAACTTCTGGCCAGACATCTACTATCATTGTTATCTTTGTTCCTCTATGTCTTTCTTTCTGGTTGTTTTTATGAGTTTCCCCTTAACTACTAGGATTAACTAACTTGATTGTGATGTGCTTTGGTATGATTCTATTTTTGCTCTTTATATTTATTTGACTTATTTTGAGCTTCCTGGAACTGTGAATTTATAGTTTTCATTGAATTTGAAATTTTTTCACTATTAGAAAAATACTATTTATGTCTTCTCTCTGCTCTTCTTCTGGGATTCTATTGCTTCCCACTGCCTACAAAATGTAGTCAAAGCAATTTCAAATAGCTTTCTGGGTCACCCATTTGAGATCCCAAACTACCTTCCAGACTCATCTGTCTCATACACCCAATTCTGCAGTCAAAGTTGTGTGTGTGTGTGTGTGTGTGTGTGTTCAACCCCAGACCACTGCCCACCAGCAACTGTCTCTGCCCCCTACCAATCCAGGGCTCAAAATATATCTCTCCCCTCAAGGCACAGTTCAGTACTGCCTCCTCTAAGAGACCTTTCCCAACTAAGGCAGAATGATGCCTTTTCTCTGTACTCTCACAGGCCGTCTGTCATAGTGACTCCCTGAGAGCTTGAGGGCATACTCTCAGTCAATGTGGGATGAGTCCCACCCTCAGCCCCCAAAGAAAGAAAGGCTCTGGACTCAGTGATGGGAGTTAAGAGTGACATTATGTCAAAATGCACCTAAGCGAGACTTTCCAGAGAGAGAAGTTGAGCACACAGTATTTTAGGAAGAAGTGAGTCAGGCAGCATCTCTCCATTTTCCAAAGGGAAAAATGAGACACACAGCAGATTAAGTCAATTATCCTGAGCCAGAGGAAATATCCTCCAAGGATCTTCACTCTCAGACCAGTCTCTCAATGTAGCCGCTCAAGAGTTGGAAAAAATCCCATTCCAGCTTCCAACTTCCTTCTTATAAAGTCAAGGGAGCAGGAGGAGGCAATCATGTTCCAGGAAACCACTCAGCTCTTGGATCCAGGTCTCTGAGGAGAGAATCCTTGCCAAGGCCCCAAGAAAGCAAACAGAATTCCCCAAATTAGAAGAACTAAAGCAAAATGAATCAAGCAACCAAAAGCGGCTCACCAGCAAAAGACATGAAGCCTGAGGCCATCCCAATTTTTCACTGGAAATTCTTTCAGGGGCCCAGAATGCCACAGCATCCCGTCAAACACGCCCACACCAGGTGACCTGCCCCCCTTTCATCTCCGCCTCCCATTCTCATCATTCTCCCCACACAACCACAGGCCCAACAGTCTCCTCTCTAAACAAACTCCTCCTAACGCCCCACTGGCCCCTCACTCGCTTTTCACTCCGTTACTGCAATGTCACCTGCCTCCAACACCACCAACCATTCCCACCCACAGCCCTTTGAAGCTGCCATCTCCACAGTAAGTTCCTGAATCAGAGCCACACAAACTACTCATGAACTCCTTTTTGTTTCCTGTTCCCATCGCGGGTCTGTGCCCCATCACGTGGTGGCCACGGTGGAGCACAGTGCTGGCCTGGGGGCCTGGAGACCGAGGCTACAGACAGAGGCACTGAGACTGTCTCTCTGTGGGGCCTCAGGCAAGTCACTTCCCCTCTGGGCCCCCGCATCCTCTCTGGAAACACTCAGTAATAACTCAGAGGCCACCCCTCCTGGCAGAAGCAGTGTGGGCACAGGGGAGCGCAAACACAGGAATGAGATCCTCTTAGGTGCAAATCCCAACTCCTCCCGATTTGTAAATACCACTCAAGCGAAATGCAGTGTGCCACCTTCCAACAGGGAAACTTTGGGGTTGTACTAGTGACAGATAAGCATGTAATCATAGTAACACTTGCATCTGAACGGGGTTTTGTGGTTTACAAAGTGTGTCCACTCATCCTCTCATTACAGCCTTCACCACAACCCTGGAGGAGCTGGGACATCATCATCACCATCATGGCAAACGCACAAGTGAAGTACTATTCCAGGAGCTTTATTATATCATTCAGAGCTTTAGTAATGAAGGCACAGAGCGGACTAAGCAACCTGACCAAGCTCTCGGAGCTGGAAGAGACAGAACCAGACATGGAACCCTGGCATCTGGCCCCACGTCTGGCTCCTGCTTACTGGGTTCGTGTCCTCTATTCTCCTCACTCACTGAGGAGAAGACCAAGCTCAATGACATCAAGTGGCTTTCCCGAGACCCACAGCAGGGCAGAGTTTCAACTCAACTCCTGTTCACTGACAAGACAACGATGAAACAGACAAAATCAGAAACACAAGGGATATCAGCACTTGGCGGGTATGTGGATACTATGACTCTCCATCAGCTCAAGGAGTGGCCACAGGTGCCCACAGAGGCCACCAGCACGGACCCCACTGGGGGGTGCTCCTGGCTGAAGGAGGGAAGGGCTACAGATCACCAAGGACATGTGACCACCTCCAGGCGGGGCACCAGCTACTACAAAGGAACGTGTGGATATTAGCACTGAGAGGTTTGCTTCATTGATTTGCATAAACTTACATAAATAACCTCTCAATCTCAAATGTGTATATATCACACACATGTGCAAATTCAAAGAAAACTGTCTGGATGTATGCATACCACACACTTGGCAATTGTTGCCTATGGTGAGGGGAGCGGCAGAGGAAAGGGGGGCTTCATTTTTATGTTTATATTTCTGCCTGAGTTGAACCTGCCGGCCAATACAAGAGATGTAACAGACATGGGTTCGATCCTTGGGTTGGGAAGATCCCCTGGAGGAGGAAATGGCAAACCACTCCAGTATTCTTGCCTGGAGACTCCCTGGGACAGAGGAGACTGGCAGGCTACAGTCTGTAGGGTCGCAAGTGTCAGACATGACTGAAGCAACTTAGCACGCATGCATGAAATATTAATATTTCTTACAATAAGAACAACACATGGTATAGAAGAAAAAATTAATTATCACCTCTATCTGTAAAAAGGGACCTAATGTTAACAGCAGGTATTCTTGAAGGATAATACTATGGATAGTATTCCCCCATACTATTTAGTATTTTCCAGGCAAAAGCAGAGACATTACTTTGCCAACAGAGGTCCGTCTAGTCAAAGCTATGGTTTTTCCAGTAGTCATGTATGGATGTGAGAGCTAGACTATAAAGAAAGCTAGGCACCAAAGAATTGATGCTTTTGAACTGTGATGTTGGAAAAGACTCTTGAGAGTCCCTTGGACTGCAAGGAGATCCAACCAGTCCATCCTAAAGGAAATCAGTCCTGAATATTCATTGGAAAGACTGATGCTGAAGCTGAAATTCCAATACTTTGGCCACCTGATGTGAAGAACTGATTCATGTAAAAAGACCCTGACACTGGGAAAGTTTGAAGGCAGGAGGAGAAGGGGATGACAGAGGATGAGATGGTTGGATGGCATCACCGACTTAATGGAAATGGGTTTTGAGTAAACTCTGGGAGCTGGTGATGGACAGGGAGGCCTGACATGCTGCAGTCCATGGGGTTGCAAAGAGTTGGACATGACTGAGCAACTGAACTGACTGAACTGAACTGAGGCTTTCCCCAGTGAGCACATTTGTTACTTTTATATTAAACAGAACCATATGAAATGAAATTGCCATTGCTTGCATGTTGAAAATGGTTGCATATTGGTTATTTCATATGATTCAACTTACTCATAATTCATGCAACAACATTCAACAATGCTGGAGGGATTGCTCTGTGCCGGGCCCATATTCAGACAATGATTATTTTTTTAAGAAAATAAATAAACCAAGCTCACTTGTAGGCAGGACCTGAGGGTACTGTCTGTGTCCCCAGGAACCTGTGCAAACATGTGTCCAGAACCATACATGTTGGCCGAGTGAAGAGATAAATTAGCAGACAGAAGGACAACAGATGCCCATCAATAGGCACACACATGCAATTAGACTTCCTAAGCAGACAGCATCTTTGTAGGAAAGGAAGAGGGCAGACAGAGAAGAGGATGGGTCAGACTCTGGGTAACTTGATAAGCGTGCTGGTCTTTATTGCTCTGGCAGGGCAACAGGAACACAGAAACTGTGGGGAAGGGAAAGGCATAAGGGGCATGTAGGCTGCAGAGGGACATGGCCCAGGTCAGAGGACAGCCCAGGGAGGCAAACACACCTCCAGCCCCAGGCTGCAGTTTCAGTGAATGGTCCCTGGGACCAACTCCTCTGCTGCCCCCACTCCCTTAAATAGCACATCCTGCCAGGTCAGGGACATTCTGTCAGTCTCTGGGGAGCTATCCTACCACCTAAGCAGTAGTGGGTTTCTCTAGATTAACTTCCATTTTCACGTAGACACTAATTCTTTTATTAAGACCTCATTGGAAAAGAGCCTGATGCTGGGAAAGATTCAGGACAGGAGGAGAAGGGGGGTGACAGAGGATGAGATGGTTGGATGGCATCATCGACTCAGTGGACATGAGTTTGAGCAAACTGGGAGATCGTGAAGGACAGGGAAGCCTGGGGTGCTGCAGTCCATGGGGTCACAAAGAGTCAGACACGACTGAGCAACTGAACAACATCTAAATTTCCATGAGTGGAGACCACCCTCCCCACCAAACCTCAAATTCCAGCTGCGGTCTTTACACCTCTAGCATTTGTGTCCTGCAACAAGGCAGGATGGGCAGGGTTCTGAGAGCAGGCAGGGGAAAATGTGTCTAAGACGGGAAAAGGCACCACGTCTCAGTTTGCAGCCAAAGAAAGTGCGAGGATGATGTAAGGCCCAGAAACCACGTCACCTGAGGGCTTCATGAAAAAGTGCAATGGGTTAGGCTGAAGAGGAGACTGAAAGAGAGCAAGATGGCTGAATCCAAATACCGGGAAGGCGACTGGGTAGAGAATGAAAGGTAGACGTGAGTTCCTTCCCCTGGATAAACCAGAAGCAGGACCAGATGCTTAGAGGGGCAGGATGGGGCTCCAGCAGGAGGGCCAGGAACACAGGATGGCACTAAAGTCCTCCAAACCCATGTTCCGGATTAGTCAAGTCCACCCACTCCCACAAAACCTGCCAACCTTATGTGCACAGCTGGCAGGACCTCTCTAGAACTTTCCTGCACATCTGCCCCAGTTTCTGCTGGTGGTGGTAGTTTAGTTGCTAAGTCGTGTCCGACTCTTGCGACCCCATGGACTGTAGCCCGCCAGGCTAAATCCGCCAGACTCCCCTGTCCATGGGATTTTCCAAGCAAGAACACTAGAGTGGATTGCCATTTCCTTCTCCAGGGGATCTTCCCAACCCAGGAATCAAACCCAGGTCTCCTGCATTACCGGCAGGTTCTTTACTGACTAAGCTATGAGGGAAGCCCATAATGTAATTAAGAACCTAAACAAATAAAATATCAGTATGAACAACAGACAGTTGTTATTTCTAAGAAAAGTAAAATGAGAATTTTGGAAATTTCTGAATAAATGTGAGTAACTAACAGAAACTACTGCTGAATTAGAAGTGGGCAAGACAACAGTAAAATTTAGCCAAAATGAAAGTCATAAAGATCTAAGATTCAGTCCCTAGATTATTTTCAAGTGACTTTTAACCCTCTCTCCACTTTAAGGAAACTAGAAATTACAGAGGTCACATCTTACCTACAGAAGGTCACAAGGAACACCAAAAAGGACACCCAGAGGCGATGATCTTTCCTTTCCACAAAAGACGAGTAGCTGGATGTTTTCAGCTGAAATAAGCTACTTTAAATGCATATAAATGTTTATATTTACATGCAGCTTTTTTGTGATTGCTGGATTCTACTGACTTTTAAAAATCTACTTTGTGGAGTTAAAGTTTGCATACAGTAAAAAGCACTCATGTAAAATGTATATTCCCTAGCCATCCATGTAGTGATTAGGACTCTGTGCTTTCACTGCAGGGGCCCCGAGTTCCATTCCTCGTCAGGTAACTAAGATCTCGCAAGCCATGTGGCACAGCCAAATAATAATAATATAATGTTACTTTGATGAGTATTGACGAATTCACACAACTGTGTGACTACATCCACAGTCACCACAGGGAAAGCCTCCATCACCCCCAGAATGTTCTTTTGCGCCCCATCCAACCCCCTTCTTGCCCCACAGTATCTAGGGCATTGTGGCTCTTACACACACAAAATGCATCAAGGTCATCTGGTGATCACCAATGCTTACCACCATCTAGCTTTCATTTTTACTCCCTTTTTTTCACATACAGTAAAATTCTCTTTGTTCTGACACACAGCTGTATGCCCACTGTCAAATCATTTAACTTTTGGCATCAACTGACCAAGCACCTGTGTCGATCTCTCCAGGTTAAAGGACTGTCCCTGCTTTTGGACCTGACACCAGCCATGCTCCATCTTCACTCTCTGATTCTGGGCACTTTGTTATCTCTGTAAATTGAACTGCAAGCTCCATGATCTCTTCTACCCCTAAATCCAGCGATGAGTGTTGTGAGGTGGGCATGAAAATGAACAAAATGAAGCCACCCAGGAGCAGTGGGCACCCACAGCTCCCTTTTTCGCAATAATGGAAGTAAACAAGCTTCACATTGAAATCTCAAGCATTCAACTAAAAGGAAGAACACATTTGACATTCCTCCAGTCTAAATCATTCCAGAGACTTCCTTCACGGTGTCTCTCACCTGCTGCTACTCTTAATTGATCCTCCAAAAAGAGGGAATAAAGAAAAAAGATATTAAGTGAAAGGCCGTAGCCGTGATGCAAACAAACAGCCTTGCATCAAAAGTACAGAATTCTTGGGACTACCCTGGTGGTCTAGTGACTGTGACTCTGCACTCCCAATGCATTGGGCCCAGGCTCGATCCCTGGTCAAGGAACTAGACCCCACATGCCACAATTAAAGACCCTTATGCCACAGCTAAGGCCTGGCACAGCCAAACAAGTATATTTATTTATTTATTTTTTACAAAGTGCAGAATTTTTTGTCCTCATAGGGAACTTCATCTGCAAAGTATGCATTTCGTTTCTTAGACAACAACAAGAAAAATGGTGGCTCAGCTAAAGTAACCATCCTACATAGGACCCTTTACTGACATAAAGGGGCCATGTCCCAGATCTATCCCAGAGACAGGCCATGTAACAACTGTGGCCCCAGTTTAGGGAAGGGGGGACTCCTCTGTTTTCCAGAGTGCTTGATGCAGCACAATGAAAGGTGAGCTGTAATCACGTGTAGGAGTTTAGAAAACAGAGAGCTGACGAGTGAGAAATTGTGGCACTTTTCTTGCAATCTGGGGGAGGCTGCGTCTAGCTGACAGCATCGCCCATTACTGGGAAACGGGCCCCGGGGGGTAGCAGGGGGACTCCCAGCCCCAGCCTGGGAGGATGATCCACTTCAGCACCTGGCAATGCTCCTTGCTCAGATTCCCCTTCAGGAAGTGACTGATCTGGTTTCTTAGGAATTGGTAGTAAACTTGTACCAGACAGGGTGTTACCATCCTTCGAGAATGGTAAGGTCCACCTACCATCAGCATGTTGGTGACTTAGCCTTGGGTTTATTGGTCAGTCTCTTAAGAATGTGGCCCATGGGGATCAATTCCCCACTGCCCAGCCCCCTTGGGTGAAAAACTCAGCCTTCTGGGGGCTCCAGGGGCAGCCCTGAGCCCAACCCTGGCCTGGGCAGGCAGCTCCCAGCCTTACACTGCCAGCTCTGACTCAGCTGGCCCCATTTCATGGGGACCAGTCCTCAAAGGACATGGGAACAACAACCCACGACCACGGAATCTTGCAAGCGTTCAAATCCAGTCTGCATACACTGGGATTTCGAATGGGGTAAAGCGTGGTATGGGATTTCTTCTGAAACGTGTCATTTTCTTTTCTGTTTACAGCTTGTTTACAGCAAAGAAAGGGCTCTTGAAGAGAGGAACAGGAAAAGGTGTCATCATTATTCAAAGCAAACTTCTTAGGAACCACAAAGAGGAATTCTGCTGGAAGCAACGGCTGAAAATGTAATCCGAGGAAGGAAGACACATCAGACACAAAACAGCCAGGAGGGGAAAGGAGAGAGGCACCGGGCCTGCTGGTATTACATATACATAATAATAATAATAATCAAATGAAAATGAGATGATAAATAAATAAAATTAATAAAGTAAGAGTAACCAAATGTCCTACAGAAAAGGAACAGTTGAATTAATTATGGTACATTTAGCCGACATCATATTATGCAGCCATTAAAAATGATGATTGTAAACACTAATTTAAAACAGAAAAAAGTCTGTGCTATAAAGCTGACTAAGTAGAGAGTAATGCATACAGCTTTGTAAAAATTTCTAGAAAGGAAGGACTAGAAAGACACACACACAAAATTCATTATTATAGGATTGCAATAAATTTCTCTCATTTCCAAAGTTTCTGCAATATTAGACGGCATTTTATAATTAAAAACACTCCTTAAAATAATCCTTTCACAAGGAGGGGGAAAGAGCCAGTTGGTTACACAGAAGAGTGATGAGGAAAATGATGATGAATAAACCTGGTCTGATTCATTCATAGATCAAAGATCAGAGATGGTCTGTCAAGATTAGGTTCAATAAAGAAATAAACAGCTAGCATTCTCAAGGTGCTTTACAATTTATAAAGTGCCCTTACAGACCTATCCCCCATCCCCAACAGGTGACAAACACTCCCGTGAGCAGTCCCCCACCTGACATCCCAGCCCTACTTCACCATGGCTTGTCTAAAGCTTCCCCAATGCAAAAGAACACTGGGCATGGGTGTTCCATGTGGGGGACTGTCCCCCAACAAGGCTGCTTCCTAGTGTTTGGTCCTAAGCCCTCTTCCTTTCTGATTCTACACACTGTCCTTAGGCAACCCCTCATCCTCCCTATGGTTTTGGGTACCACTTAAAGGCTGATGATCCCCAAATCTAGAACCCATGACCTCTCTTCTAAGCGCCAGATCTTAAGCCCAGGGCCTGGTATACAGAAGGTGTTCAATAACGATCCACTGAATAATCTGATAGTTCCACCTGGATATCCCACAGGCACTTGAGCCTGAACTCATCTTCTCCATCCTCTGATTCCATCTTGGTGAGTGGCCTTCATGGTATCATGCCTGGACTACTTTAATAGCCTCCTAAACAGTTTCAACCTTACTCAAGTCCACCAGAAGGATTCTATTAAATACAAATCAGATCCTGTCTGTCTCCGTCTTCAATGAAGCCTCATCATTAGAGGAAAAAGCCAAAATTCCTTCCATGAAGCCTCATCATTAGAGGAATAAAGCCCAAATTCCTTAGCCCTTCCACTGCTTAGCTTCTCCATACCTGTATCTCTAGCTCCTGCCACCCACTCCTGCTCCTGTCACACAGAATTCTCACCAATCCAAAGCAAGTTAGAATCTCCTATGACTCTGATCAGAAAGCCTTGTTCCCGCTGCTCCCCCTGGTAAACTCCTACTTATCCTTCAAAACCCAGCTCAACAGTGAGCTCTTAGGAAGCCTTTCTCTGTTTCCTGAGGCAGGGTCTCTTTCACTAACAGACTTATACCACAACCTGGGAGCTCCCTGATGCCAAGGGATGACTTTCACTCATTCTTTGTATACTCCTGCCTAGAATGATGCTTGGTAAGTGACACAGGAAATATAGTTTCTCTTCAGACTAGAGGAACTAGCAGGAAGGTGGGCTGGGATGGTGAGAGCTCCAACTCTGCTCATTCATTCTTCTACACGATCTTATGCAAATCATTTTTGCCCAAGGTCAAGATTAGATCTAGGCCAACAGGATATCAATGACTCATTTTCTGGGCCCCTAAAACCCTTTTCTATTGCTGCTTTTTCCCTAGACAAGAAAAAAAAAATTATTAACAAGTGGTAAGGAAGTACAGACTAGCACTCCTGAAGAGTTATAAGTCTTGCTTTAAAAATGTCATTTTCAAATCACTTAAATTAACATCAGAACGTTTCCCTAGCCTGGATCTAACCAAATATTTACCAAACTCTCAGAGTTGATGAGGAATGAAATAAAGATAAAAGCAAAGCAGGAATGTATTTATTCAACACACATGTATAGAGGGAGAGTCAGGACCAAGGCACCACAAGGGGCTGTACTAATGGCCTTACTCTCCCTGGGGTAAATGACAATCTGCTAAGAGAGACAAACTGGACGTGTTTCTGATGGATGTGCACAAGCAAATTTCCACCTCCTGAGAAAGGAATACAAACCAGGCTGCCCATCTAGCTGATATGTGGAGAGAAAGGGCCAGGATTGGTGCTGGGGTCGTGACTGGAGGCAGTGTGCCCTCCTCCACCCCGGACAGTGCCCTGGACAGGGCGAGTATGTGTGTTTGAAAAAGAGAACAAATTCTTCTTCAGAACATAAGGCAAATCCCAAGCAGACGAACCATGAGCTATCATCTTTTCATATGCAAGGCAGTTTTTAACTTTGAGTATCTTAGAAATGATGTGTTGGGTCTCATAGAGAATCAATACCTTCAAAAAGTTATATACAGTATCTGCAGAAGACTGGTTCCAGGGACTGTCACGAATAACAAGGGCATATATTAACATAAAGCGGCACAGTACAACGAAGACAGTCTGCTCTCCGTATGTGTAAGTTTCACATCCACGGATACAGAGAAATAACTATACTGCAGACCACACTTCTAACTTCTGAAGCATCCTAAGGTACCCCACCCAGACTCATGGCTCTCTTCATCTCTTTCCCCCAACATCCCTCATGCACCCCCTGGTTTAGTAAAAAGCCTCAGAAGACGGCGGCCCTCCATTCCTTCCTTCCTCATATGTACATATCACTCTCACATCAAGGGGTAGAACCAATTTCCCCTTATCCTGCACCTGGGTGACTTGCTTTGACCAATAGTGATGGGTCTAGCCTTTAAAATCTCTGATAACTACCATGATGCTGTGAAGAAGCCCAAGCTAACCACTTGGAAGGGTCACTTAGAGAAGCTCCAAGGCTCCAGGCATGTGTGTAAGACCTTGTTAGGCTCTGCCAGCATAGCTGTCAGCTGAATGCTGCTGCTGAAAGAAACAGTCCAGGCAGCCAAGTGAGTGGCCTTGGCCAGTGCATGGGAAGCAGGGCAGCACCCAGCTGAGCACAGAGAATCATGAGATTAAATAAACTGTTACTGTTTTAAGGCACTAAGTTTGAGGTTATGTTATATAACCACGGATAACTGAAACACAGAGTAAATGAAGGGATGGTGGTGGGGGTTAGTCGCAAAGTCATGTCTGATTCTTGTGACCTCATGGACTATGGCCTGCCAGGCTCCTCTGTCCATGGGATTCTCCAGGCTGGAATGGGTTGCCATTTCCTTCTCCAGGGGATCCTCCAGACCCAGGAATTGAACTCAGGTCTCCTGCATTGCAGGCAGATTCTTTACTGACATGTATAGTAAGGCCACTGAGAAACAGGCAACTCCACATTAGTGAACTTTCTAGAGAGCCAAAATGTAATCCTTATTCATCCAAACTTGTTCTTATCCATTTCTGATAAAAAATGTTTTTAGAATGTAGTATTAGACTTTACACTAAATGTAACCTAATGTTTTCTTGAAGTGGGGGTCATGATTATAGACATGGGTTATATAAGGTCCTGTAATAGAACAATGCCTCCTCCAGCCAGGAAGGTGTATACAGACTATCGGCTGCAACGCCCAGACAGATCGGCCTCTCCATAAGCAGCAATATGTCTGCCCCCAGAAACACCTCCTCATCCCCTGCATTGCTCCTTCTGATACTTGTGGGTGAAGAAACTGAGGACCCCATCCTGTTGGAACTGTATCTCAACAGATTCTCGGGGAAGATCTAAGGGGTTCTTTTATGATGGCAGAAGAGAAGGAACTCTGGAATTCCACTGGCCAGGTTCATATCCTGCTCCTCCGCTTGCTATGTAGCCCTGGATGAGCCATTTCACTCACATATTTCAGTGTCCTCATCTGTAACGCAAAAATACGATCTGCCTCTTGCTGGAATATGCTCAACTGAAACACTGCAAGAGCTCAGTAAATGTGAATACCCTGTCCATCCCCCAGGTTCACTGGGTCTGTACCTGGGGGTTATCTTTGAGTTCAAAATCTGAGTGTCGGTCAGGATGGTACCCACGGAAGTAGATCACCACGAGTGCATGTGTTCATGAGGGCACAGGTCGGAGAGGGGGTGGCCAAGTGTTTATTCAGGGTTGGAGGACCCAATTGGGGCTTCCCAGGTGGCTCAGGGGTAAAAAAACCCACCTGCCGATGCAGGAGACTCAGGTTGGATCCCTTAGAGGAGGAAATGGCAACCCACTCCAGTATTCTTGCCTGGGAAATCCCATGGACAGAGGAGCCTGGCAGGCTACAGTCCATGGGGTTGCAAAGAGTCAGACATGACTGAGCATCTTCACTTTCTTTCTTTAAGGACAGGAAAAGGCCCCAGAAAAATGCAGCCAGGGGAAGGGACTGAGAGGAAACTTTCTGCAAAGCTGTTACATGTTCAATAACTGACCATTCTTTCCCCCAGGCAGGTGGGTTCAGTGGCCTCCCAGTCCCCTCCTATGTGTTTCCTTGGTATTCCAGTTCCTACATGATGCCTGAATAGACACTTGTGGAGGATGAGCCACCTGTCCCACTGTGGGATGGGGGCAGAGCCCAGGGCCAATGGGACAAGAGACCTACTCCCAGTCTGTCTGTCTGTCTGTCACTCACACATACCTGTCTGTCACTCACACACACGCACACACGCGCGCACACGCACACACACACACACACACCTCTCGACTGCTGCAAGGAGCCAAGAGCTGGGTTGCTGTTGCCCACTCCCAGTCTGTCTGTCTGTCACTCACACACACACAGATACCTGTCTGTCTGACACACACACAAACCTACACACACACACACATAGACACACACACCTATCTCTGAGGCTGCAAGCCCCAGGCTATGTCCCCTCACATCCCCATCCAGCTCCTGTTCCTGTTCCCTGCACTCACTTCTCATGAACTCCTGGCCACGCCTCCACCAGGAACATTCTGTCACAGGCTTCTCCCCTCTTTACATCCAATTCCCAGGGGGAAACAGAGGGGCGCTCCCTGTGATATTTTAGGGCCTCCCGCCTCTTGGCCCTGTTCTTCAACGCTGCTTATAGCAAAGGCATCAGGGGACAGCCAAGGACGCAGGAAAGAGGTCGCAGAGAAAAAGAGGCTTTCAGGGATGCCCCCTGCCCCTCACCCTTCATCCCCTCCCAACCAGTGATCCCTCCCTAGTTACCAGTCCTCCTCCCTTCTCTCATCCTCCCAAGCCTCACTTTTCTCATCTGTAAAATGGAGCCAGTAACACCCAAGATCAGTTGAGATGATGCGTGTGAACCTGAGTTCCAGCCTATACACAGGACATCTGCAGCATGAGCTCCCTCCAGCCTCCCAGAGCCAAATGCGCATTCACTAGGTGGATGATCTGCTATATAATTTGTAGGTGTGAAAGGAATCACACATCCACGGCTCCATCATGCTCTAATTTGTGAATAAAGGTCTTAACAGACTATTAATTCCATGAGAGAGTTTTGCTCCTGAATAGCCTCTTTGCTAGGAAATAAAGCTGTAAAATATTTCTCAGGGGTTCCTCACCCCTAATTTGCCAGACTCATTTTTTAAGGACCCTCTCAGAAGCTAATAGATGTCTGCGGCCACGTGTGAGGGCCTTGGGAGCAGCCACTGGCCACAAGAATGTTCCCCATCTTGGCTGCATCTTCTTCCCGCCCCATCTTCCCCTTCGTTCTCACCCATCAGCAGCTGCCTGGCCCTGCCCTTGACCCCTTCTCTGCTTCGTCAGCTCACAGATGGGGCAGTAAAAGGCAAGCTGGGCCAGGACCCAGGCAAGGGGAGGGATGTGGGGAAAGCCAGTTTGCTTCTCCCTCCCCAGCCCCACACTGTGCTCTCCTTCACCACAGCCTCTGACATCATTATCTGACTCTCTTCAGTCCCAGACCTGCAAGCTGCAAGGCCCATACTTGTTGCTCAGTCAAAGCCACTCACCCACTAATAAATGAAGCCCCAGTGTCACCCCATCCCACAGCCCCTGACTCCACCTGCTCTTCCTGCTGGATCCCCAACCAGCCTGCCTCCATGAGAAGAGCCAGGCAGGGTAGGCTGGGTGGCTTGCCTCTGATACTTCAGGCTACTCCAAGGCCCCATGTCCTTCTATCTCCTCCCACCCCAGACTCAAGTACGGGTTTGTGGGGATGAAGGGCCAGAGGAAGCACACTCAGGCATTGGGAACATTCCTTTGGTGCTGCTGGCACTCACAAAGCCCCAGAAACCCAGTGTCTACTTCTAACTGCGAAACTGAGTTCACCCCCCACCAACCCAGGAGAGAGTCCCTGGCTGGAGCCAACAGGTGATGGCAGAAGAGAAAGCAAAAGGAGTCTGTGGGCAGGAGAAAGTGACGCAAGGAAGTGCCCGGTGTTACTCAGACTGTCGGGGGGAAGGGGGTCTGGCTGCCTGGTCCTCATATCCCTGTCCTCCAGCCCTGCCCTCTTCTATGCTGGCACCCCATCCCGGGGGGCTTCAGGGGCCCAGGGGAGCAGCAGGCAGGTGAGCTTCATCCCAAGGCTGTTAGGGGGAGGTGTCCAGGTGTTCTCCCCACAGCAGCAGGGGGCCGCAGGGGGCCCCCTCAGGGCTCCATCGTGCTCCTAGAAACTGAATGCAGGGCCCCTATGACTTAAGACTTTGGTGGGTGGGCCTGGGAATGCAGGCACCTTTTCAAAAAGTCATATTAGTCCCAAACAAGTGACTCAGAAAGTTCTGGAACACAGCCCACTGAAGGCTGGGGCCTCCTGCATTCTATCTCAGGCTCCCAAACAGACCCTGGGAGCCCCGTCTCTCTCCCCTTCTAGTCCCAAAGCTGTATCCAAGGCACTACTTCCATGTCAAGGTCATGCTCTCCTGGGATGCTAACAACTGCTATTCTTGATTTACTTATTTTCTCTCTTTTTTTTTTTTTCCTGTTTCCTAATCTTTTGGAGTTTCTGTTTCTTAGCGCCCCAAAGACATCAGCAATCAAGTATTCACCCTCTGGGCTCCAATGTGGAGAATGTCTGATTTGCCTCCTTCATAGGCAGCGAAGCATACTGGAAATTCATGGGGTCCAGGGACCCCGGCAAAGAGGAAAAAGCTAGAAGTGACTGGTTAGATAAAGGAAAGGGTTCAGAGTTTGATCCCAGGCCCCAAGGGCTGCTATGCCCACCGATCTGCCCGCAAGCTGTGCTTTTCACTGATTCCCAAAAGGAATGCCTCTCACCATTCTTGCCCAGATAGCTTCCAGCAGGACCCTCAGCTGGCAAGGGCACAACTTGAAGTTCGCCAACTTGGAAGTCATTAGGGGTATGGCAGGCTGTCACCCTTTTATGAACAGGGCCTTGGGAGGAAAAGGGACCTTCTAGTGTGCCTGCATGAATCCATGCACACCAGCCCAGGGCTGGGCCCCTGCAGAATCAAGGCACAAAGCTTCTGTGAGATGACTGCATGAGCCAGAATGGGAAAACAGGAAGAATCTTGGTCCAAGAACCGGGGAAAAAGTTAAAACAGAGGAAAAAACCTGTGTTTTCCTCTAACCAAGAGGGAGGCAACGGGGCGGCCCCACAGGGTGCTTGCATCGACCACCAGCACTGCTGTGCCCTTGGAGACTCAGCCCCACATCCCAGGAGATTCTGGCTGAGATGGGGGCGGTGGTGTGACATAGAAGGAAGAGTCCTGAAATGGGAATCTGGACACGGACATTGCAGCTACCCACTGCCATACCTAGCTGTGTGGACTGAGAGAGGTCACTCTCCATCTCTGGGCTCATACACAAAATGAGGAAAAAGTAGCGAGTAGGATACACAGCTGTGGAATTCATAGACTCTCAGCCCTACAGAACCCCCATCGCCCCATAGGTGACCCAGCTCAGAAGGCCAGGCATCATATCTCCGCAGCCCCTCAGCACCTACCCAGGGTCTTGGCATCCAGTGGGGAGCACAGACTATTAAGTTGAAGCCAAACTTCCGCCCCTTCCAGCAGAAGGCTTCCTCCAGAACCAGCAGACCCTCCCTCACTGTGGCTGGCTACCCTGTCCCCGTCTGCATCCCCGCACCACGGCTCCCGGGGGGAGACCACCACTCCATCATCTGAGCGCTCAAGCACCCTGAGCTCTCAGCAGCAGAAGTGGGATCTGTGACAACCACACAGTCCTTCACATCTTGTTCTTTGAGGTCACCCACAACCTTTCATCTTGATAACAGCAGCGTTAGGCAGGCAAACACCGTCCCCACTGGGCAGAGGCACACTGAGTCCACACAGTCAGCCTCTTGCTGAAGCCACTCAATGCCAAGTTAAGAGGCCAGAAGCCAGGGGAGCCCTCTTTCCCCACAAGAGTCCTTCCCGGCAGGGGTCAGTGACAAAGACAAGGCTGCCTCACTTGAGATCAGGCCCAGGCCCTTCCGGCCACCCACTCAGGCTGGGCGTGGGTTGACAGAGTGGCCAATGTCCGGAAATCCTCTGATCCCTTAAGCCACAGACCAGTGCTCCTGCGAAGCCAGGGGTTGAGAGAGAGGTGGTCCTTCCTACACACGTAGATGAGACCCCCAGACCACCCACCGTGCGAAACAGGTACCCTCAGCTGAGAGCCGCTGGGGAGGGAAGTCACTGGCCGGGTCAAAAGGCGGGACTCACCTCCCTCAGCAACTGCACTCCCTTCAGCCCATCCTGCTGCTGCTGGGCCACAGTGACCCCCAAGACGAGTGTGTGCACGACGCAGGAGACCACGGAGATGATGACAATGGGGCTGAGGCTGAGCGGCAGCGTGATGAAGAAGGAGAAGACGAAGAAGGCCTGCCAGCCCACCGTGTCGCTGGCCGCGTGGGCACGGGAGAAGTTCAGGCCCAGGTAGGAGAAGACCTGGGCTGATATCAGCAGCCACAGCAGGTAGGGCACCACTCTCCGAGTGACCCGGTTGGGGAGCAGCCCCTTTTTGCAGAGCACGAAAAGGATGATGTCCAACACCAGCCCGACCCCAGCCACGGCCAGGGGGGCCAGCTTGTCGCCAGAGAAGACCACAGCGCACATGACCACCACATAGCAGTCGAAGAGGGCCGCGAAGACCACCAGCACCAGCAGGGTCTCGTGGCGCTGCCTCTTGAAGTAGGTCTGGTACAGGTTCTCCAAGGACTCTGGTACGAAGGTCAGCCGCATGAAGCGAGGCAAGCAGAGGCACGACCCCGAGTTCCGGACAGAGATTTCATGGGTCCGGCCCACCCCGCGGTCCGGGTCCGAAGGCAGGCTGACAGAGTACTCGGCCGAGTACTCCGCGGAGTACTCGGGCTCGGAGAAGCCCTGGGTCCTCGGCATCCTGGCTGGTATCTGCTTCTACTGGCTCCGGAGAAGCCGGCCGTAGAGCAGAGGAAGCGCTCTGGCACGGGCCACCTACCGGGACTCTCGGAGACCTGGGGCCACTTTGGGCAGGAACGCAGAGCGGGATTCCAGGGCCCAGGGAGCGCTGACCATCTGGAACTTAAAAGGACATCACTGAGTAGAAGCCCCTCTTTCTTCCTACCCGAGCTTTCTCCACGACCTGCCCCAGCCCTCCGGGAAGAATCCTTGCTGCCAGAGGCTCCAAAACCGAGGCCTTTCTCCCGCCACCCCAACGCTCACGGCCACCACCCGACCACACACATACTTAGTCTTGTCCACCCAAACACTCTGCTTCCTGTCTCCGGCTGTGGACGGGCCTGGCTACCTCTCCACCATCCCTGGTCTCTCTCCGTGTCATCTCAGTCTCTCGCACCCCCCTGATCTCATCTAAGTCGCCTCCAGGCCCAAGTCTTAGAATGTGAGGATAAAACATGCTCCAAGAAACCAGCGCCAGCCTGGGGGATTCCTGAATCTTTCTCTGTTTACTTCCCTTCCCAGCCAGCCCTTTGCCCCTGGGGCTCCCCATCTCCGGGCACTGTCTGCTCCGGAAGGCAGGCCCTGCCCCTGCGCTTACCTGTGAGGGAACTCGAGAACCGCGTGGCCCGGGCCAGTCCCCTCGCGGGCTGCGAGGCCGGGTCACGCGTGCAGCGGGAGGGGACAGGAGGGCTTGGCGCGCCCGGGGGCTGCTCTCCACGGAGCCGCGCCGCCCCGCTAGCGCCGCGGTCCCCGGTCCCCTCGCCGGGGCGCGACCCTCCCGCCGTCAGGCCGGGAAAGGCGCAGGGCTGCCCTTCAGCATCCACAGGCGCCCGGCCGCTGGAGAAAAGAGGAGGCGGCGGCGGCTAGAAAATCCGGGGGCGCCAGCCTCTTGGGCTGCGGCTCGCGGGCCCGGCGCCCTCCCTCTGGCCCCGCAGTGGTCGCGGTGGCGGCGGCGGCAGCGCGGCTAGGGGCGCACCGGGGGCCCTTGGCGGCGGGAGCGCGGGCCGAGGCCGGGGAAGCCCGCCAGCATCCTCTGCCCCGCCCGCGCGCCGAGCGGAGCCAGCCGAGCCCGGGCGCGCTGCACAGTGAGTCCCCGCGCGGCGCTGGCGGCTCCGGGGCCACGCGCGCTCCAGGCCCCGGGAGGCGGGAGGCGCCCCTCCCTCCCAGCAGTCGCCGCCCTCTCGGCGAGCGGGTCAGGAGCTGGGGCGGGAGTGGGGGGCAGGGGAGGTGCCGGGGGGAGGTGCTCCGCTCGGGACCCCGACCCAGTGCGGGGGCAGGAGGAGGAGCGCGGGGGCGAGTTGCAGAGGCCCCCGCGGCCCCACGCTCCGGGACCGGGCGGCAATCGCTGCGTGGAAGCTCGGGGTGGGCGGCGGCAGGAAGGATGGGCTAGTCAGGGCCTTCCCCCCGCAGGCCCGGTCTCGGAAGATAAAAGCCCGGGACGTGCCCTCCCGCAGGTGAGGCACACTCGGGGCATCCCGGGCGCCCCCTCCTCTACCGCGGCTTCCTTCCGGGCTCGGAGAGGCGGGGGCTGAGGTTTGGGGACGACTCCCCTGCCCGGCGCGCTAGGCCTGTGTCCCCGCCCACCCTGGCAGCCCAAACGCCGGCCTGAGCTTGCCGCAGAAGGGCCCGCAACTGAGCCCGATTCTTGAAGGAAGAGGGTAGGAGTGGCCCAGGAGGCACGTGGAATTGAGAGAGACCCTGCTTCAAAACGGTCTCTTGTGCACATTCCACGTGTTTGAGGCGTTTTTTGAATGTAGGAACGCTGTTAAGAACGAAGATGCTCCTTTGAATGGTTAAGTCTATCTGTCTCTTGAAAGTTAAGTCGCTCAGTCCTGTCCGACTCTTTGCGACCCCGTGGACTGTAGCCCACCAGGCTCCTCCGTCCATGGGATTCTCCAGGCAAGAATACTGGAGTGGGTTGCCATTTCCTTCTCCAGGGGATCTTCCTGACCCAGGGATCGAACCCAGGTCTCCCGCATCAGAGGCAGATGCTTTAACCTCTGAGCCACCAGGGAAGCCACCAGTCTCTTTCACCTTAGTATAAATTACTTTCCTCGGATTTGACAAAACGTCTTGTCAAGATCAACCACAGGCTTTAGAAATTTAGATAAAGGGAGAGAAGGGAGGTAAGTTGTTTTGAAACACAAGAGACTATGTGGAGGGAGGAGGAAGGGAGTTGCTGAGGACGCCAGCCCTTTCAGGGTGGGCTTCCTGGGGAAAGCAGAACTGGGTAAGAGAAGAGAGGAACCCAGCCCTCCAGGCCCTGGATGAAGGTGACTCCTGGATCTCTTGAGATCATCTGTGAGGGCCCTTTGCAGAACCTCAGGGGGTAGATTAGTTAGAGACTCGATCCTATCACAGTTTTTTCTGTCTGTTTCTCATACTAACTACAAAAAAACTACTAACCTCAGCTCAAACCTGTCAGGGTTTGCTTCCAAAGATGAGAAATATGACATCAAATTAGGAGGAGGGTAATTTCAATAATCCCTGGGTCAGGAAGATCCTCTGGAGAAGGAAATGGCAACCCACTCCCTTATTGCCCAGAGAATCCCAAGGACAGAAGCCTGGCAGGCTACAGTCCACAGGGTCGCAGAAGAGTAGACAAGACTGACGTGACTAAACAGCAAACAACAGTTTCAATAAAGCAGCATTTCCCCCCGTTGGAATTCAAATATTTATTTTGAATCGTTCAGTTCAGTCGCTCAGTTGTGTCCAACTCTCTGCAACCCCATGGACTGCAGCACACCTGTCCATCACCAACTTCGGAAGCTTACCCAAACTCATGTCCATTGAGTCAGTGATGCCATCCAACCATTTCATCCTCTGTCGTCCCCTTCTTCTCCCGCCTTCAATCTTTCCCAGCATCAGGGTCTTTTCAAACGAATCAGTTCTTCGCATCAGGTGGTCAAAGTATTGGAGTTTCAGCTTCAAGATCAGTCCTTCCAATGAATATTCAGAAATGATTTCCTTTAGGATTGACTGGTTGGATCTCCTTGCTGTCCAAGGGACTGTTGAATCTTCTCCAACACCACAGTTCAAAAGCATCAATTCTTTGGCACTCAGCTTTCTTTATGGTCCAACTCTCACATCCATACATGACTACTGGAAGACAGACCTTTGTTGGCAAAGTAATGTCTCTGCTTTTTAATATGCTGTCTAGATTGGTTAGAACTTTTCTTCCAAGGAGTAAGCGTCTTTTAATTTCATGGCTGCAGTCAAAATCTGCAGTGCTTTTGGAGCCCCCCAAAATAGTCTGTCACTGTTTCCACTATTTCCCCATCTATTTGCCATGAAGTGATGGGACCAGATGCCATGATCTTAGTTTTCTGAATTTTGAATCGTTACACAATGTTAAAGGAGGCACGTTTTTTATGTTTAACCAAGTGCTTATGCTCTTGCTTTAATCGTGTTTGACTCTGTGCGACCCTATGGACTGTAGCCAGCTAGGCTCCCCTGTCCATGGGATTCTCGGCAAGAATACTGGAATGGGTTGCCCTCCCTCCTCCAGGGTATCTTCCCAACCCAGGGACTGAATCTGCATCTCTTATGTCTCCTGCATTAGCAGGCGGATTCTTTACCACCACCAACACAACCAAGATACATGGGTTAATAAAAGGAAAAAGAAAAAGCTGATAAATTGAGCCTGCTTGGGTGCAAGGGATAAGCACATTGTGCCTTCTGTGAATCCCTCCTGTTTTCCTGGCACACATGCCAACTCTTGGGGTTCTGTGGAGCTCCCCACTTGGCAAGGCCACGCCCAGCCCCTGGGCCCTGTGGGTTTCATGATGAGCCTGCTTCCACCACCCATGCCCTGGCCTCTCCTCCCCACAAATCCCATGAAGGGAGCGGGTTCCACACAGAAATCTCTCGCCCCCTCCTACTCTGACTGCTGACCTCACTGCTCTGCTCCCTGGCCTTCCACAGTCCTCCTCTCTCAGCCGTGCCACCTGTTCAACAGACCTGTGCTGAGAGCACCCAGGATGCCCAGCCAGCCCAGGCATCCATCAGGAAAGACTAGAGGAGCCACCTTGCCCGTGCTCTCAAGATGCTTGCCGGCTCTGCCAGGGTACTATGTCCACCAAGATAGACCCTCAGCTGAGCACAGGCCACCTGAAACAGGGCCTTTCAGGACCAGAGGGGAGCATTGGATTGTCTGGATCCTCTGCCAAGGCTCAGCAGCAGGACAGCACACTCCCAACCCTGTTCTGCAACCTGGGTCATATGCACAGACCTTCCCTATGGATGTGGGAAACCCAGGGGGGCAGCTGCAGCCCCTCATTGAAGCCAGAGGCAACTAAGAGAGGCTGTCAGGGAAAACACAGCTAGTCAGAGACAGACAGTGAGGCCACAAGAGTCTCAGCTGTTTCCCTCACAGCTGCTTCTCCAGAACGTGGCACCTAGTGGGTGCTCAAAACAGCCACTGAATGAGTGGATGATTTCCTTAAGGAGAAATGGCACTTTATAAGTGCACCTGGCTGTCCCTAAGAGGACTAACAGACCTTATTCACTGATGCGGAATGTGTCCTGGGCCAGGGTAAATTAAAGATAACTAGGGACTATCCTGGGCTTCCCAGGTGGTGTTAGTGATAATGAACCCGCCTGCCAGGAGACAGAGGAGATGCAGGAGACAGAGGAGATGCAGTTTCCATCCATGGAATGGGAAGATCTCCTGGAGGAGGGCATGGCAACCCACTCCAGTGTTCTTGCCTGGAGAATCCCATGGACAGAGGAGCCTGGTGGGCTACAGTCCATGGGGTCGCAAAGAGTTGGACACGACTGAGCGACTGAGCACACACGCACGCAGGGACTATCCTGGTGGTCCAGTGGTTAAGACTCCAAGAGTCCATTTTGGGGATGCAGGGGGTGTGGGTTTGATCCCTGGTCAGAGAACTAAGATCCCACATGCTGCATGGTGGGGCAAAAATAATAATTATAATAAATTTAAAAAATAATAAAAATAACCCCACTCAAGTGAAAAGGGGGCAAAGTGTCTTCAGTTTCTAAGCTATGCATCTTGCATTATCTGGACAACTGACATGCATTCTTTTACAATCAAAAGATAAAGTAAATCTATCTTGCAAACACACATGCACACACCCACACAACCCAAGACCATGAATGGCTGTGTGGGTGACTTGCCTATGACACATGTCCTAAAGTGAAGACAGAATTACAGGCTTGGCTAGAAGCTTAGAGGGCATTCCCAACCTCCACCCGATCCCAGGATCCACTCGGATAGGATAACTGTTTGCCAAAGGCAACTTTTGTTTGTATGGTTTGAGACTAGAGATGATTGCTGAGAATTAATGGTTATTGGATAAACAAGAGTGGTGTGCCCCCCTGGGGAAAAGCGGTGGCTCCTGAATCCAGCAAACAATAGATCAGAGCAGAACCCTGGAGTCCTGGGGAAAGAGAAGTAGGAGGAGAGAAGATCCCCAGCTCCCCTGGTGCTGGGCCCCAGGAGGGCCCTGACTGGGGCCTCAGCTGAAAGCAGAGCCTGACACGAGCCTGTGTGCAGGTGGTTTAATTGGGAGAGGGAGGGAAGACAGGAAAGCCAGTAAATACAGGGTGTGTGCCGGAGTGGTCCCTGCCGCGGGCAGTGGGGCTCAGTCCCTCTGGGACCCTCTGAGGAGCTGTGCAGAAGGCACCTGGGCATGTTTGGCTGGGTGACTGGAGCAGGGGGGAGGGGGATGGTATTTATCTGTCTGCTTCCATCCTGCAGTGGTTGAGGGGCCCCAGTCGGTGGGTTTACTCTCAAGTACTTGCAGGCATGCCGGTGTGAGCCTCAGGAGGCTGAGTGGTGGGCAGCAGAGCAGGAAACAGGGCACTCGTGCAGAAAGGCAAGGACTCTACAGGGTGTACCCGCAGCAATTGCAGAGTAGATGGGTGGGCCGGGAGGATGTCTCCTACAGGGCCCAGACCCCTCACCAACTCCTCCGGCTCAAAGGTTCAGAGCCTTCATCTGGAGGACAGGAGCCCTCTGGAGTCAACCATGGGCACTGGCCTAGATGCTGCAGGGGACTCAGACAGATGATTCCAGCTCCTCAATTCTCAGTATCCTCGTGGTGGATAACAGAGACTGCCCCCTAGGAAATGGGGCTCAAGGACATCAGTGTGTGTGTTAGTCACTCAGTCGTGTCTGACCCCATGGACTGTAACCCACTGGGCTCCACTGTCCATGGAATCCTCCAGGCAAGGATACTGGAGTGAGCTGCCATTCCCTTCTCCAGGGGATCTTCCCAACCCAGGGATTGAACCCGTATCTCCTGCATTGCAGGTGGATTCTTTACCATCTGAGCTCCCAGGAAAGTCCAGCAGAATGGCTGGCAAGTCTCCACAGAACAAGTCAAATGGGAGTTACCGGCCACCTCCTGGTCAGGTCGCCCCGCCACTCTGGTACTGCTGTTCCTGCGGGACCTACTCAGAGCCGGGCTGGGCTGCGGTCTCCCTCTGGGTCCCTGTCTTGACCCCACCGTGGCTTTCCTCTCTGACTCTCAGCCCGAATGTCACTTCTTTGTGTCTCTCTGTCCTTCTCTGTTTCTTGCTGCTTCTGCATCCGTGTTAAGGTCTCCCCAGCTCTGCCTCTCCTCTGGGTTGCTTGTTGGACCACTGTGAGCATGTACAAGCATGGGTCCGAGTCTTTCGGAGTGGATGAGTACATGCTTTGTGTCAGAGTCTGTGACAGAGTTACGTATGTGAGATGAGTGTGAGTGCATGCATGTGATGAGTGTGATGGGTGAGCACGCACGTATCTCACCAGCACAGCCACACTGCCCTAGCGGGTAGGCTCCGGCCTCATCCCCTCCTCCCCCATCTGACAGCGCCAGTGCCCTGCTCCCTTCCTGGGGCCTCTGGGTGGGCAGAGAGCACAGTGAGGACCACCTTCTCTTCCCTGGATGGGGGTATCTCTGAGTCTGTTCCATCCTGGGTGTGAGCATCTCCTCATGAGCTGGGCCAGCTCTCCTCCAGCCCAGCGTTTGAAACAGAGCAGCTACTCCATAACCTGCTGCTGAAATAACGTCAACTTAATACCAATCATTCGTCCCCTTGCACGCACTGGTCCGTACTGCCCCATGGGCGGTGACCCTGTGTTCTGTGGGATCCTGCCTCCAGGCACTATGGTGTTCTTTCCTTCAGCTTTATGACTTGGGTACCCAGGTCCCCATTTTACAGGTGAGGAAAAGGGCTCAGAGACGAGAGGGGACTTGCTCCGGAGCCCACAGCAAGGAAGGGGCAAAGGAGGGCTGGACTCCAGATGCTCCAGGTGGTGCATAAGCACAGCTCCAGAGGGAATCCTCAGAAGCGTGCTCCGGGCAGGACACTGTGATCTCAGACTCAGTGCCCAGCTTACGGCCAGGGGCACCCGGAAGAATCATGGCTCCCTAGATGTCAGAGCTGGAAGACACTCAAAACATCATTCTACTTCAGCCTGGATGAGGAAGTTGAGGCCCAGGCAGGTTAAATTTGGGGCAAGTAAGACATATGCCCAAGGAGTGCAAAGCAACATGTGGATGCTGAGTAATCCCAAGGCCTCTATGGAAATGTCATGTTTCCAAAAGCACTTAAGCCAGGGTCCCTCTGGGAAGAGGCACCATAGAAATATGCCCTAACGAGCCTCTCCTTGCCTGCTGGGGATTCAAAGGAGCAGGAAAAGATTTTGAACACTGAGAGGCAACAAGACCCAGGCCAGCAGGAGATGGAGGCCTCTGTTCCACAGTGCCTATCCCTCCCTCTTGTCCCAGTACTCAAAGAGCCCAGTTCTTAGGGGGTCAGGCTAGGGGCTTCGAGAAGGGCTGGCTCCATGCCCTCATTGTAGATATTCAAACCTAAACCATTCCAGCAGCCACTCCCTGGCCTGGCGCCCCATCTCAGGACTTGGGAAGCATTTCTTGACCCTATTCTTCCTCTCTCCTCCTCTCACCCATTCTCTACTACCCCAACTAGGGCAATCGATCATTCCAAATCCAAGTCTGATCTTATCCCCATCTTCCTATCCATCCCCCACCCCCCAACGTGCTAGGGGATCAAATGTGATAATACTTGTAAAGTGCTCAATGTCATTTTCCCTTGAAGTTGTCCTCAAGGAATAGTGGTCATTTTTCACTTGGAGATCTGTAGTGGGTTGCACGGTTCCTTGTCACCACCCTTCCAGAAGATAGGTACATGGCCAAATCCCTGGAACCTGTGAATGTGATCTTATTTGGAAAAAGTGTCTTTGCAGCTGTGATCAAGAGATGAGATCATCATGGATTGCCTGGATGACCCTAAATCTGATGTCTTTAAGAGACACACAGAGAAGACAGGCATAGATGAGGAGGTGCTGTGACAATGGAGGCAGAAGCTGGAGGGATGTTGCCACAAGCCAAGGAACATCTGGAGCCTCCAGAAGCTGGAGGAGGCAGGGAGGGATTCTCCCCTCCAGCCTCCAGGGTGTGTGGCACTATTGACCACCTTGATTCTGCAATTGTGGACCCCAGACCTGGGAAAGAGTACAATTCTGTTGTTTTATGCCATCCAAGTTGTGATAACTTGTTCTGGCTGCCACAGGAAACTAAGGATCCAATTGTACATTTCCATACCTATACTTCCTGGTGACTCAGGTGGTAAAGAATCTGCCTGCAATGTAGGAGACCCGGGTTTGGATCTCTGAGTCAGAAAGATCCCCTGAAGAAGGGAATGGCTGCCCACTCCAGTATTCTTGCCTGGATAACCCCATGGATAGAGGTTACAGTCCATGGAGTTGCAAAGAGTTGGACATGACTGAGTGACTAACACTTTTCTCTCCCATAGCATGTGAGTTCTATTGATACAGTGATCCTGTTTTGGTTTTTAAACTGCCAATTGCCCTGTGCTGAGGGCTGAGCAGGTCCCTGGTAAGTGTAATCCTTTTCTGCAGCTGCCATAATAAACTGCCACAAACTCAATGTCTAAACGGTGCAGGTGAGTTAGCTCACAATTCTGCACATCAGAAGTCCAAAATGGGACTCACTGGCAAAAACCACAGCATTGGTAGGACTGCATTTTTTCTGGAGATTGTAGGGGAGGACTTAAATCCTTACCTTTTCCAGCTTCTAGAGGCTGCCCACAGTCCTTCCCTCAGGAACCCTTCCCCAGTCTTCAAGGCCAGCAATAGTGCATTTCTCACCGTGCTTCCATAGTCACACCCCAGAACCAGAAAAAGGGTTTCCAATTTGAAGGACCCATGTGATTACCTTGGACCCACCTGTATCATCTCATCAAGGCTCTTACTCACATTTCCAAAATCCTCTTTGCCACATAAGGCAGCATCATCACAGCTTCTGGAGACCAGGATGAGGACAGTTTGGGGAGACATTATTCCCACTGATCAGGGGAGGCTCCTGACATGCTCTCCAGGCAGGGTTTCTACTTTTGATGCTGCACTAAATGCACTAGCAGGTAAAATCTGGAGGTTGTAAAGGATTTTAAAAGTCTCATTTAAAAAGGTACTTTCTTCTGAGAGAAAAGAGGCCCTTGAAATCTTCTAGTGCAAGGGTAAAGCTGGGAAGGAAGAGGCCCTCCTGTGGGTCCCTGTCCCTTCCATGTCACCTAATTGGTGTTGTTCCACGACTGCTGGTTGGGAACAAGAGGACATTATGGGCCCAACAGAAGAATGGATGCCTGAGGTTCATGGGATTCATTCCAAGATTCTTCTCCAAACCCCCTTTTTGCTGTCTTTGGCATATCTCCCGGAAGCACACACAGTTCAGACAATTTTACTTCCTCAAAAAGTGTCTATGATTTTCCTACTGCCTTCAGATTCAATTCTAAAATCTTTAGCATCCAGGATACTCCTTGATTGGGTCGCCACCTACTTGTCTCACGTAATCTTCATGGTTCTATGCCAGAAAGATGATTATATGTCCATTTTACAGATGAGAAAACTGAGAGTAGGTTCATAACTTGCCCAAGGTTCCATAGCTGGTAAAGCGCATGGCCCAAGTGTACACCCACACATCTGACCTCAGGCTGTGCTGTGCAATCTGACCTGCCCAGCCTCAATGGGCATCACTGGGGGAATAACCCTCCGTAGCCTGCCCCCTTGCTTGGCTAGGGGTCAAGTTAGCATTGGGCCGTGGGGAAAGCAAAGCAGGAGGAATGACACGTCCTAACCAGCTATAGCTGATTTGGGATAAAAAGTGGTTCAAAAAAGGATGAGACCATCAAGGAATAATGCACAAGAAGTCACAAAATGATAATTACCGGAAGACAGTGGTCCAGATTTAAGTGACGCTCTCTAGGATTCATTTCACAAAGTTCTCAGGCCCTGCGGGTGTGCTGACATACACTCAAATTAGACATGAGCAGGTTAATCATATCCATGTGCTTCTGCAGCTAGTGATTTTTATAACTATTAAATAACTCACACTGGCATTACTTTCCCTCTCACATTCTTAAGAAAAGATGCTAATACTCAAGGGGTAGTGGAAGTAAGTTAGCTAACAAGGTTTGCCACCCCTCTTGCAATCTTCCTTTGCCACATGGGGGACACCGGTGTTATATTGAGGGATATCTGCTAAGCTTTTTCAAAACCAGACCAAACACTTGGTCCTTTAAAAAAAAAAAATTATAGCTCTTATTTAAAAAAATTCTTTTTTCACTTTATTGAAACCCGCTTCAGTGAAGTGGGTTCAGGGTGGGTTGGAGCAACTCTGTCTCTCACCCACCCTCCCCTCCTAGGTGCCTCTGGCTTTCCATGCACCCAGCCCTGCCAAGTGGGGAGCCAGCAATGGCTCTGCTCATAGCCGAGCAAGGATCAGAACCCCTTGTGAGGGTCTCTGGTTGAGATGGCTCTGACCCTTCCATTCGCTATTAGGCCCGGACTACCTGCCAGCTTTAGATCTGTTTGGACAGGAAAGCTTATAACTCTGCTCTGCTATTTTTAGCAGCTGTTAGGGTTGAGTCAGTCTTTCTTCTGCTGGCTTGGAGGCCTCTTGCTCTTTCTTTCTCGTGCCATCAGAGACTGGCTCTGGCAGTGAGTGCCCGTTTGCCTTCCCTGCACTGCTCTCTTTATCCCTTTCTTAAGGCAGGACAAGTTTTTTTGTTTTTTTTTTTAAAGAAACCTAATTTTAATTGGGAGATAATTGCCTTACAATATCGTGTTGGCTTCTGCCACACAACAACGTGAATCAGCCGTAAGTATACATAGGCCCCCTCCCTCCTGAGCCTCCCCCCGAAATTCCTCACCCCCATCCCACCCCTCCGGAGAAGGCAATGGCACCCCACTCCAGTACTCTTGCCTGGAAAATCCCGTGGACGGAGGAGCCTGGTAGGCTGCAGTCCATGGGGTCGCTAGGAGTCGGACACGACTGAGCGACTTCACTTTCACTTTTCATTTTCATGCATTGGAGAAGGAAATGGCAACCCACTCCAGTGTTCTTGCCTGGAGAATCCCAGGGACGGGGGAGCCTAGTGAGCTGCCGTCTGTGGGGTCGCACAGAGTCGGACACGACTGAAACGACTTAGCAGCAGCATCCCACCCCTCTAAGTCATCACAGAGCACCAGGTTGAGCTCCCTGCACGTGCACAGCGGCCTCCACTGGCTATCCATTTTACACACGCTAGTGCATATTTGTCAATGCTTGTCTCTCAGTTTGTCCCACCTTCTTCCCCCACAGTGTCCAAAGTCTGTTCTCTATGCCTGTGTCTCTGTTCCTGTTCTGCAAATAGGTTTATCAGTACCATTTTTCTAGATTCCATACATAAGTGTTAATATATGAAATGTGTTGTTTCTGTTTCTGACTTACTTCACTCTCTATAACAGGCTCTAGGTTCAGAGCGGGTTCTTAGGGGTCTGTATTTCTTTGCTTCTCTTAATAAAAGCTTCCCAAGTCATCTACATTCTTTTCATCTTCTTCACGATTTTGGATTAATGTAGCTATAAGTGGGAATTCTTTTTAAGTCAAGCCCAAGTTCAAAAATGCCTTTAAACAAACGAAAAATACATTTAAATAATTTTAGAGAGAATAATATAAAGGATTTGACTGTTAGCTATAAATTGATACTCATTGTTCATTGTGTGTGTGTGTGTGTGTGTGTGTGTTTTATCCCAGAGTCTAACAGTGATTGGCGTAGAAAAGGCACTTAATAAATGCTTGATGGAGGAAGGAATGCTTAGGAATAAATAAATAAATTCTAAGGTGTTAAAAGCTCGGTGATTAATCCCTCTCAAGGGTAAAACTTATAATTTAACACACAGAACTTTTCTTTAATCAATTGCAGATGGTGAAGTTCTCAGCCATCTCTCCTGGAGTGGGGCCAGAGGTGTTTTTGGGTAGTTGGGTTGTATTAGAATTGTTGGGATTATTTCTGTCCTATGTAACCCCAAACTCAACTCACAATGGCTTAACGGTAGAGAAAATATCTCTACAACAAGTCTTTGGTTAGAACAGGTCTGAGGTTAGTTATTTGGTGGCTCAAACCCATCTGTAAGGGGCATGTTGCTTTCCAGATTCTGCCCTGCCACCCTTGGGGAATCAGTTCTGCCATCACAGGCTACCTCTACCATCTTGGCCAGCTGGCACCACAATCTAGCATCATACACAGATACATTATTCCACAGAAGAAGAGAAACAGTTTCCTCCCATGCTGCCCTTTTCAGGAGGATGAAATTCTTTCCTGGGAGCTCCCTAGAATGTCCATTATCTTTTTGGCTAGAGCAGGGTCACACACCCACTTCCAAATCAGTCACTAGAAGAACTGGTACCACCATAAATGGCTTCAATCACTCATGATTCACCCTGAGCCTCACAGTGGAGGGACAGACACTAGGACTCTACCAACAAGGAAGAAGGGAGAAATGGCTATTGGACAGGCCTTCAACAGCACTGACTCTGCTGGTCCTCATGAACTAGGCCTGATTCCTGACAAAGCCAACTCTCCTGTCACTTTTCCAAGGAACTTCTATAAACCTGGAAAATACTTAAGTTTCCCTGAGGAAATTATGCCAAGCTTTGACTGGTTAACAAGCAACATATTTGGATGCTAAGGGCACCCATGTTTTTCTTATTTTCTTACTCTCCATTCAGTTCAGTTCAGTTCGGTCACTCAGTCGTGTCCGACTCTTTGTGACCCCATGAATCGCAACACGCCAGGCCTCCCTGTCCATCACCAACTCCCAGAGTTGTTAGGCTCCTTTTAATCAACATTCAGTTGTGTTATGTGACTTCTTTCATAATCAGTCAGAAAACATGTGGTTGAAAGATCTTCAATCTGTTTCACAGTCCAGCAACAGAGGTCATTCATTCACTTCTCAGACACTGACTGTGCTTTTATTAGGCAACCAAGAACATAAAGAAAAGATAAGGTCTTAGTCTGCCAAGAAGTAATACACTGGAGAGACCCCTGTCCAGCTGAGGAGAAAATCTATGAAATGTGCCTGGGCAGCAGAAGTGAGTCTAGAGACATTTCAGAGGAGGAGGCATCTGAGTTGGACATAAAAGTTCAGTAAGAATTTGTGAGGAGGAAGAGAAGGCGAGTGCCGCAGTCCACTCAGGCTGCTGTAGCAAAATATCAGTCTGGGGGGCTTCAATGACAGACATTTCTTTCCCACAGTTCTGGAGGCTGGAGGCCAAGATCAAGGGGCTGGCGGGTCCAGGTCTTGGGAGGGCTCTCTTTTTAGCTTGTAGACAGCCACCTTCTTGCTTGGACTTCAGAGCAAGCTCTGTGTCACTTTCTCTCCTTACAAGGACATTAATCCCATCATGGGCCTCTACCTTCATGACTTCATCTAAACCCAATTACCTCCAAATAACCCCAACTCCAAATGCTATCACATTGGGGGTTAGGACTTTAATGCACTTGGAGGGTACCACGAACACTGAGTCCACAACACCATGCCATGTCGAGGGGGCAGCAAGTACAAAGCTACAGGCTGTGGACAGCAGAAGGACCCTGAGGACACCGAGAAGTTCACTGAGCCTGGACTGGGGGTGGGGTGGAGGGTGGGGAATGGTGGGGGGGGATAGGGGGCAGAGGGCAGGGGGAGACTGGGTTATGCCTGGCTGGGGCAGTGTGGAGCAGGGTGCTATAGTCAGGCCCCAGTCTGAACCCACATTCCACTCTTAAGATAGCTCAGTGGTTGTTTTGGTTTCCTGGGGCTGCCATAACACATTTCTGCAAGCTGGGTGGTTTAAAACAGCAGAAATCTATATATTGTAGGACCTTTTTTTTTTTTTTTTAAAGTGGACCATTTTATTGCATTTGTTACAATACTGTTTTTGTTTTATGTTTGGGTTTTTTGGCCATGAGGCACGTGGGATCTTAGCTCCCCAACCAGGGATTGAACTTGCACTTCCTGCTTGGAAGGCAAAGTCTTAACAACTGGATTGCTAGGAAGTCCCAGCAGAAATCTGTTTTCTCACAGTTCTAAAGGCTTCAGGTGCAAAAGGAGGGTGTGGACAAGGTTGCTCCCTCGGGAGAATCCATTCCCTGCCCTTCTCTGAGCTTCTGAAGCCACCAGCAATGGTTGGTATTCCTTGGCTCGGGTCTTTATAGCTCCAATCTCTGCTCTGTCTTCACATGGTCTCCTTTCCTCTGGTGTCTCATTGATTCCTCCTTCTCTTCTCAGGGCTTGTCATTAGGTTCAGGGTCCACCCTCATCCAGGATGTGCTCATCTCAAGGTCCTTACCCTCAATGCATCCACAAAGACTATTCCAAACAAGGTCACATTCTGAGGTTCTGGGTGGACATCTCTTTGGGGGATCATACAGCAACAATGCAGTGCTGTAGTACTAGACAAGTGATTCAACCTTTTAAAGAGCATATTTCCTTATCCATACTACAGGGATAGAATATTTATCCTGAGGGGTCATTTTAGCATCAGATAAAATACTTTTAAGTTTAGAGGAAGTCTGTGATCTATAGTAAGTGCTCAACAAGTGACAGGAACTTGGATTTTATCCTATAGGCAACAAAAGGCTTGAAAAGTACATGTTTGAGCAGGAAACACCCCTGCAGGAAAGGGTGTTACTTCTCCAATTTTTTCTGTTTTTGAAGGCACAGGGTAACTGGGTTGGGCCCTCTGTAATGTCGGACTCAGCCAGAGGCTCCTAAAGCAGCAACACTGCACAGTCACCCCAGAAAAGCAGCGATGCAGACAGCAAGAGTTTTAAGGTGAAATGGACACATGAAGCCGGTGTGAGCTGTACATCTCTGAAAACCTAGAGTTATTTAGATAGAGTCCCTCTCTGTCATCCTGAAGGTGCTGCCCTAGCAATAGAGGCACAGCCCAGGGCTGGTAGAAGAAAGGGAAATGAGTGAAACAAGAGAAGCCTGCAGACTTGCAAAAACACAACAGATGGGAGGAACTTGGGGAGCAGAGGGAACTTGAAGAGACTCACTAATAAGGCAACAGAAGCTTGGAGAAGAAAGACGGGTGCCCAGGGTCCCTGAGCTTTGAATGACAGACCCAGATTCTGAACCCAGGACCTCCTTCTCTCTACAAGACATGCGTTCTTTCCTACCACTTTGGTCAATTTAAGCAGGAGAGATTTAGTGAAGGGATGTCAGGGGACAATATACGCTATGCTCTTTCAGAGCAGTCTGTCCTATATCAGTGGCTCTCAAACATTACACACCAGAATCCTCTTGTGGGCTTATCTAGATAAGCTGGGCTTATCTGGGCCCCCAAGAATCCAGTACATAGGTCTGGGATGGGGCTCAAGAATTACCGGCATTTCTAACAAATTCTTGGGTGATGCTCAGGCTGCTGGGCCCAGCTCCCACTTTGGGAATCATTGTCCTACACAGTTTCTCAGTTCCTGAAGCATGCACCATGCTCTGCAAACAGCAGGTGTTCAATCCGTCCTTGCTTCAATGAATCATACACTTTGGATTTAAAAGATTATCAAAGACTTAATACCCACTGATGATGTTGACCAGAAGCTGCTAGTGAGTTAAGCCAATCTTCCTACCTAGTAATTTACATTATGATATACACTAGTTTAATTTCAACCAACCCCACTAAAATGCATTTTACAGAACTCCAAGCCTTGCTGTATTAAAATTCCCCAACAATGTGGTGGGTATACACTCTAGTGCAGGAATAAATATCTTTGGGGCATTGGATTAATTTTATCTGGTCTGTAGGGAAAATCACATGAAGTGAGTCACTTTTAGGGCTCTATTAGGGAAAATGGAGTGAAGTTTTCAAAATCTTTAACAGCAATATTGTTAAAGACTATAATCAGTCAACAGAATTAATGAGTGCCTCCTACAAGTCACTGTGACAAGTGCTGTAAGAAATGAGGCTGAATCTTAAGCCCTGCCCCAAAGGGTTAACCATCTGGTTGAAGGGATGAGATAAAGAGGATCTTCTTTTTGTCCCCCCAAATTTTAAACCTTTTGTTTTGGGGGTATAGCTGATTAACAATGTGTGGTAGTTTAAGGGGAAAAGTGAAGGGACTCAGCCAAACATATACATGTATCCATTCTCCCACAAACCCCCTTCCCATCCAGGCTGGCACACAACATCGAGCAGAGTTCCATGTGCTACACAATAGGTCCTTGTCAGTTATCCATTTTGAATATAGCAGTGTGTACATGACCTTCCCAAACTCCCTAACTATATACCATCCCCCAGCAACAATAAGTTTGTTTTCTAAGTCTGAGCCTCTTTCTGTCTTGTAAGTCCATTTGTATCATTTAAAAGGAGAGGTTCTCGAGGGGTGTGAGGAGAGCTTAGACACTGGAGGATGCACAAAACCCTGCCTTCTCCACTTTCTGCGGGTAAACCCAGAGCTAAGCTGGAGTTTGCTGCTATCACAGTTCATGAAAGTTTACTGGTGCATCTATTCCCAACTTGGAATCAACCACAAAGAGTGTTTATGCCATGAAAACTGGGCAAAACCTACAAACTGGGGCTCTCACCCGCCTCCTAGAGTCAGTTTACCAGCACACCATAAACTCCCCAGCCTGATAAAGAAGTTCAAGGTGGTTTCCAAGGTGTAGTCTGGGAGCATTGCAATTTACCAGGGAAACTCGGCATAAAGTGGCGATGACTGAAAGAGGGGCTGTTGAGCCTCATTGCTGGGCTGAGGGAAAGTGGTCCATGTTACTGACGGCCCAGGTGAGCAGGGCGTAGAGGTGCTTAGAGGACCAGGCAGCAGAAGAGCCTGGGCTCCGCATGGACACCTAGGAGGATGAGTGCTGGGACCTTCAATCTGGAAGCCCTGGTGGGAACATGATGACATCAGCAGATGGCAGGCCAGACGGGACCATCTAGAGCCAGTGAGGCCACTGGGATGAAAGATGCCAAGAAGGTCAAAAGATGAGAGGTAAGGCAGCCCTGTCCCAACTCTAGATCTCCCCTGGGAAGAGGCGGGTAGTGGAAGTATGAGGAGGCGGTGGGGACCTTGCATTTACTGGGTTTTAATCTCAAGTTGATCATGTTTAAAACCAGAAATGAGTAACTTACCTTAGAAGGCAAATTTTAAGTTTATCTGTCCTTGATGAAAATGGTGAGCTTGGGAGCCAGGATAACTCCCATTTCACAAGAATAAAGATTATCTTTGAACATCCGAGTCTTATTGCTTTATTACTAAAAATTTCAGACCTGTGACATTTGCCTTTGTAAAATGAGATGCCATATCATATTTTCAAGTAGCAATAATTTTAGGGTTTCTTTATCAAAAGAAATGAGAGGGTTCAACAATGCCTATTGTTAACTTTAGGAAAAACTTAATTCACTAACTTTTTTCTAAATTAGTTTTTCTTTTCCTTCCTCTTCTTTTTTTGGGGGCTAGGAGTGTTGCACTAGAATTATGTACAAGAGATATGGAGGCCTAGTATTTATTGCTTTTGTAAAATCTCAAAACATAATGATTTTTAGAAAGGACCACACGTGTGTGTAGTGAGTCGCTTCAGTCGTGTCCAACTCTGTGACCCCATGGACTGTAGCCTGCCAGGCTCCTCTGTCCATGGGATTCTCCAGGCAAGAAGACTGGAGTGGGTCGCCATTTCCTTCTCTGGGGGTTCTTCTCGACCTATAAATTGAACCCATGTTTCTTGTGTCTTGTTGGCAGACAGGTTCTTTACCACTAGTGCTACCTGGGAAGACCAGAAAGGGCCACAGGTGTAATGTAACCAACAACATCATCTAATAATGGAGGAATTGAACCTCAGAAGGGGGCCCCTCACACAACACTATTAACATATAAGCCTCTGTCTCAGGCCTTCTGACTTCAATTCCACTGCTTCTGTGTTACCTGAGAAAGTGTCTTTGAGGATATGTAACTACAGTAAGTGAATCTGAAATTCCAGCCAGAGAGCACTGATGCCATTAGCTTTTAAAAAACTTCTAAATTACTAAAAGCATTTTTTCTGTTTTAGTCTGAAGTTTCTACTAATGTAAAGAAGATTTAATTATAGCCCAGAGCGTCCATACTGTAGAGTCCCCACACAAGCTTCAGAGTGAATCTCTTTTTTAATCGGGTGCTATATTTAGTCTCTGGTTTCATATAACATCTTAGATGATTAAAGTAGTTGACATTCATTGGGAGAACTCAAATAACATAGATAAGCATAAGGCAGAAAGTCAAACCATTGGGATTAGCAGATGCAAACTATTATATATGGAATGGGTAAACGAAAGGTGGGCTTCCCAGGTGGTGCTAGTGGTAAAGAACCCTCGTGTCAGTGCAGCAGACAGAAAAGACTCGGGTTCAATCCCTGGGTCAGGAAGATCCCCTGGAGGAGGGCATAGCAACCCACCCCAGTATTCTTGCCTGGAGAATCCCCATGGACAGAGGAGCCTGGTGGGCTGCAGTCCACAGGGTGGCAAACAGTCGAACACAACTGAAGCGACTGGGCACAAACAACGAGGTCCTACCATACAGCACAGGGAACTATGTTCAACATCCTGCGATAAGCCATAATGGAAAAGAACATGAAAAAGCATGCGTATTTAAGTATGTATAACCGAGTCACTGTGCTATATAGCAGAAATTAACAACCCTGTAACTCAACTGTACTCCAGTAAAATATATTTTAAAAAGAAAGTCACGCCTACCTGACCCCATCCCCTAAAACCCACGCCCCAGTCGGTCACTCTATACAGTATGGTGAATATGAAGCAGCTTTTCCTCCTGCAATGCTAGTGATTCTAGTGCGAAATGCTAAGCTTTGGGGTGGAACGAGAGAGGGAAACAGCCCTTTAATAGCTTCTCAGTTCTAAAGATGACAAAAGAATAAGTTAGGGATGTGAAAATCACCCAGAAACAAAATCATAAGGCTGACAGGTGCTATAAAGGAATGTCTCTGCCTACCAGTTATTTCTTAAGGTTCTCAGGGTGGATATCCCCTAAGACACAATTTTCAGGTTGTTCTGGAGGCATCAGAGGGTTCTACCACAGTTTGTTCAAAATTTCACTTAAATAGCCCTGTTAATAAATACCAGATGTATCACATTCCATATTTTTATTTGCTGTTAACTTAAGTTGTCAAGTTAACTCCCTCTTGGCTTGGGCACACTCAGACAGAGGTTTTTTTCATTCCTAAGGACAAAAATTTGAACTTGGGCCATTAATAAGGAAAATTGTACCTTTGTGGTCTTTTTAAAAATGCAGGGCTATTCACATGAAATTATATTCAATATCTTATAATAACCTATAATGGAAAAAAATCTGAAATAAATAACTGAATCACTTTGCTGTATACCTGAAGCAAACACAATGTTTGTAACTATACTTCAATTTTTCAGTCAGTTCAGTCACTGTCATGTCCTACTCTTTGCAACCCCATGGACTGCAGCATGCCAGGCTTCACCAACTTCTAGAGCTTACTCAAACTCATGTCCATCGTGTTGGTGATGCCATCCGACCATCTCATCCTCCGTCACCCCCTTCTCTTCCTGCCTTCAATTTTTTCCAGCATCAGGGTCTTTTCCAATGAGTCAGTTCTGCCCAACAGGTGGCCAAAATACTGGAGTTTCAGCTTCAGCATCAGTCCTTCCAATAAATATTCAGGACTAATTTCCTGTAGGATAGACTAGTTGGATCTCCTTGCTGTCCAAGTGACTCTCAAGAGTCTTCTCCAACACCACAGTTCAAAAGCATCAATTCTTTGGTGCTCAGCTTTCTTTATGGTCCAACTTTCATACCCATACATGACTACTGAAAAACTATAGCTTTGACTATACAGACCTTTGCTGGTAAAGTAATGTCTCTGCTTTTTAATAAGCTGTCTAGGTTGGTTATAGCTTTTCTTCCAAGGAGCAAGTGTCTTAATTTCATGGCTGCAATCACCATCTGCAGTGATTTTGGAGCCCAAGAAAATAAAGTCTGTCACTGTTTCCACTGTTTCCCCATCTATTTGCCATCAAGTGATAGGACCAGATGCCATGATCTCAGTTTTTTGAATATTGAGTTTTAAGCCTTCCATTGACTATTCAGTTCAATTTTTTAAAAGGGTTAATTAAAAAACCCTGCTAGTTCATAAAAACATACAAACATGCATAAAATTGCAGCATTATTTGTAGTGACAAAAAGCTGGAAACAAAGTCATGTGGCTGAATTATTTACAACATACCAACATAATTATTATTATTCAGCCACTAAAAAGACTGAATTAAATCTAAACCAACTGACTTAAGATTTTTATGAGGTACTATTGAATGAGAAGAGAAAGACAAATAAAAGTATATATAATATGACCTCACTTTTGATGAGATCCAGAACCAAAAAAAAAAAAAAGCAACCCCACCAAAAAGGCAGGCCTATTTATATCTATGTAAGTAACATGGTAAAGCAGTTACAACATTACTTACGAATATGAAGCAGAGTACTTTAAAATTTGGAGCGTGAGGCTGATAGTGTACACTGAGAGCCTGGGTTCTAAAGTTGGATAAGCTTGGGTTTGAACAGCTTTCTGTTTGACTTAGAGCAAGTCACTTACCCTCTCTGAGCCTCAGTTTTCTTATCTGTAAAATGTGGCCAGCATTACTAAAGCCATGCATGTTCTGAAAAGTCCTTTGATTGTTTCCGTCACTGGGAACTTCTCACTGGCTCTCTTTCTAGGATTATCTAATAATTTTTAATATCTAAGATCTTTCTAATAATCCTTCTTTGTACCCCAGCTTTCAGCTCCTGCTCATCCAAGTTTTCTTCCTTTCCCTTTAGGTAGCCCCAACCCCTGAAGTTTTGTTCATTTCTCATGAAGAGCAGCTTGGCTCTGTGCCTCACCACACAAAGCCATACTGATTTTCCTTATATCTAAAATTTCACTAGGACGCTTCACTAAAGAGTCCTTGTCCAGCATGCCAGCAGTCCTTTCTTGAAACTGATCACTTTCGTGGGCCAGGTGCTCTCCCCACCAGCACTGTGAGCAGGAGGGAACAGCGTGGGGATTTAGCATCCTCTCATATAAATGCTGACATCTCCCCTGTGGTGGTTAAGTTGCTAAGTTGTGTCCAACTCTTGTGACTCTATGGACTGTAGCCCACCAGGCTCCTCTGCCCACAGGATTCTCCAGGCAAGAATACTGGAGAGGGTTGCCATTTCCTTCTCCAGGGGATCTTCTCAACCCAAGGATCAAACCCGCATCTGTTCTGTCTGCCTGCATGGCAGGTGGGTTCTTTACCACCAGCGCCACCTGGGAAGACTGACATCTCCCCTAGGAGGCAGTAACTGCCTGGTAGGTCGCTTTTATATGTAGTGATGTTAAAAGAGTAAACTTAAATACATTTATCCTAATACGATGCCTCTCTCTTTAGCATTTATTGCATGAACCTTTTTGTTTTCTCTCTTATTCTGAAACCAGCAGAATGTTCACATCCTGGTATCTGAGGCATGCAGCACCTCCATTTTTCTCAGTCATAGACTTTTACTTTCTCTTCCCTAGTATAAGTGCTTATGGGCTACATCTGCTGATTCTATAATTACCACTAACACGTAACTGTTTAGGATGCACAGAGAAATAATTTTCCTAAAGTCCAAGCATCCTTTAGAACAGGCTGCTAATTAGAATTTTAACTGGGTGAGATTAGAGGTAAACACCACTAAACTAAAACAACAACTGAGAGTCTAGGTATTTTCCCCTCAGAACGAACACAACCTTATCAACTGCTATGGGAGAAGATATTGATATTTTAATTATTTAATATAAAACATATATAAAGAAACCCCTAAAGTTAAGTACTGTGTCCTCCAGGTCAACGGGAAAAACCACTTTGGATAATGATAGTGGTCAAGTTCTCAAGAAAAAAACTAATACAGCATTTTAACAACCTACATGGTCTTCCATATGTAGCAGCAGAGTATTAATTGCAAAATTGCATATCTTGAAGAGCAGTCCAAAAATGCAAATTCGCCTCTTCAGAAATAAACCTATAAGGAAAAATGAAGCTTTCTTCAAAATTCCACAAATGCAAAAGAACAGCAAGAAGAATGTAAGCTCCACAGGGCAGGGATTTTTGTTGATTCTGTGCTCTGTTATATCCTCAGTGCCTAGAACAGAGCCTGGCATACAGTAGGTGCTCAATAAATGCATGGTGAATGACTGTTTTAACAATAAAGTTTGATTAGAAATTTACCATATTAGAAGTACCCTTGACAGGCAATGGATCAAAAGGAAACAAAAAAGCTAGATAAAATTGTGCATCTCAAATTGATCCTGAAACAAAATGAGTAAACCTAATTCTTCTCAGTTTACACTTGGTTATTATTGTTTTAAAACAGAAACACCAAGTATCTGGATATATTTAGTTGCCGGGAGCCGGCATATTGCATATTGAGTGCATATTGCATATTGAGTGCAACACTTTCCACAGCATCATCTTTCAGGATCTGGAATAGTTCAACTGGAATTCTATCACTGCCAGGAGCCAGCGTGAGGAACTCCGCCCGTGGCAAAGGTCATGAGGAAGGAGGCTCGGCATACGCAAAGGCGGGATCGAGCCTCAGGAGTCCCCCTGGAAATTCTCGAGCATCTACCCCCAAAACCAGAGTCTGCCTACTTTCTGCTTTGTGCTTTCACCTACACCTCTGACTTTACGGGGGTCTGTCCCCCACTACCTCTCTCTGAAAAAAGAGTTAGCTTACAGCTCCAGTTAATAATTCCTGGGTGTGACAGTGTTTCAACCTACAAACTCCTTTGGAAATCCTTTAGCCTGCCTGAATAGGTTTTTCCGGCCTCATGTGATTGTTCAGAGCCTCCCAACTGTGAGAGGAAGGAGATGTTCTAAACTGTCTAAACACAGATTCCTTTGAGTAGTTAAAAGATTGATTAGAAATTGTATTGGTGAAGGGTTTTTCACTTGTTGGGCCAATGTTTGCTGCCAAGTCTCCATACCCCTTACCTACTGTGTCCTTGGCAGTGTATTGATTAATATAATTGATGTAAGTAGTAGCTTTAATGTTTGTAACCTTGGACCCTTGAGTTAATTCTTTTTTGTTGTAGCCCACCACACCTTTGCCCTATAGGAATGCAACTTTATCCAATGCTTTTTTGGAGGCTGGCGCCTGACTTTAGAATAATCACCTTTAGAGAAAAATAAGTTTCTTAAAATGTTAACAGGCCTCCTGGCCAGATGATGATGTAAATCATCTAAACTTTTGCATATGATATGTTTGAAAGCCTGGCTTCGATTAGGATCAGGAACTGCTGTCCTTGCATGACTCTACCCCTTCCCCCATTATCCTCTATGCATAACTTAAGGTATAAAAACTACTTTGGAAAATAAAGTGCGGGCCTTGTTCACTGAAACTTGGTCTCCCCATGTCGTTCTTTCTCTCACCTTCTGGCTGAATTATTTCAGCCTCTTATCTCCACTGAATTTCCTCACTGAGCTATCCTTATTTCAGCCGCCTTTCTCCACTGAGTTTCCTCACTGAGCTATCCTCATTCTATTACTCTTTATATCCTTAATTAATGTTTAATTAAGCAGTTGTTTCCTGATCCTCGCCAACGTCGTCCCCACTTCAAATTCCCTGGATCAACCAGGGCTGGACCCCAGCACTTAGTATCTAAAATGTCACACTTTACTTATCAAGTACTGTACCAGTCTACAGACCATAGCTTTCTCATTCCTGCTTATGACCCTTAATGTCTATTATTTTCTAATATCCTTTTGGTTGCAAGTAACAGAAAGCAAACTCCAACAAACTTAAGCAGAAAACCAGGGAGTGGAGATTGATTGGGAGGATTCTGGGGTAGCTGATGGGCTTGTAGAGCAGCCAGTTCAGGGGACCCTGGGGACTGCAAGGAACATCTTTGCCATACCAATACAGTCTCTGAATGTCTGTTTCATTCGCTCTGATTTTTTCCATGAGGTTGAAATCACGGTTGTCAGCATCAGCAGGAGGACTCCTCCTATCTGTCTCTCCTGAGAGAAAGTCTGTCTTCCTAGATTCCAACTAGAAAGATCTCAGGTGGTGGTGGTGCTGGTTTAGTCACTAAGTCGTGTCCAACTCTTTCGACCCCATGGACTTGCCAGGCTCCTTTGTCCATGGGATTCCATGGAGTGGGCTGCCATTTCCTTCTCCAGAGCTTGGGTGACATTCCCATCTCTCGGGCCAAGCTCTGTGACCAAGGAGCAAGGGGGAGGTCATAGGAGGATTTGGCAGCTCTGCTTCAGAACATGTCAGCAGTATGGAGAGGGTAGAGCGGTTCCCCAGGAGTGAGCGCATTCTCAGGTGATAGGGAACGTCACTCACAATGAAAATTAGAGCTCTGGTTTGAAGCCTTCTGTGGGCTGGGCCTACAAGGCTTTTACTTTCAAATTCGCATTCACCATAGTCTGTTACTTAAGGATTCCTGTTGTCCAGGGACTAATTAGCTGAATTAGACCTGCATTATTAAAATGAGATAACAATAGTTTCATTTGAATTAAAAAGGCAAACATAATATTAGTATCTTTCTTTAAGAGAGCAGAGACTTTCATCACAACTTAATTAAGGTTAGAACAGCCTGAGGGACCACTGAATACCATTTCCTTCATTTTACCCACTGGCAACTAAAGCAAGATGTCTTATCTATGATCTCAGTCGGTAACGGCCAGCTTCTGCTTCAAAGACCAGTGTCTCAACAAATGAGTGCAGCCCACAGACCAGTATTTGGCATTTGGCTTTACTTTATAAAAATACACAACTTAAATACATATGACACTCTCTATACAAGACATAGACAGCTGTTAGCTTTAACATTTTCCATTATTTCAACAGAAAGCAAATACATAAATTACCTCGTAAGAGCAAAGGGTTTCTTTGCATTCCTGGGCCAAGGGCAGACCATCCTGCGGGCAATTGCTGCAGGAAGCTAACCCGAACTGTCCAGCTTTCCAGTGCTTCATTTCACAACACAGCCTTTATTGCACAGCTTCATATTGCACTGCTTGTCAGACACGATCTAACTCATCCACACCACAAGTTTAAGCTTTCGTCTCCTCTAGAAATGCTTAATGGAAACACCAACATATAAACATTAGTAACTGTCTCTTACAATTGTGCTAGGTACCTATCATGAGAAATATGAACCCCTCTTCCCTTTGCAAAACTTGCAATGGAAGGAGGTTAGCTCCATTTTGCGGCTTAATTTCTCTGCAAAAGTTTCACAAAAATGTAGTCAGACTCAGAGTGAGCTAGACAGAGTGTAGTAGAGAAGGGAGTGACATTCTAGGGCCCACTGAAATTGCTTAGGGGACAGATACTGACACCCTGTCAAAGGCAATGTGCACAACCCCCCCCCTTTCTAACATGAGACCGAAATACCTCCTTCCCCTTGAGATTCTGTCATTGCTCTTTGAGAAATAGGGACCTTATTACTGATTCACAGCAATCAAGGGCTGCCTATTTTTTCTTTCTTTCAGAAATTTAGCTGCCTTATCTATGGCTCACTTAGTGAACAGTAAATTAGGTACTAGTTTACCAGTATAAAGAAATAATTACCATTTGAGAATTCAATGCAAAAAAACCCAAAACAAAACAAAACATACTAAAGTGAGTTTCCTGAGGTAAATGTGAGCCTTAAAGCACAGAGTGCAATCTACAGAATCAGAGCAATTTATCTTGGGAAGCAGCACAACATCTCCAAGTCCAGACTTTACCAAGCACACATTCATGCAAAGAAATAAACGACATTGCTGAAGTAAGAGACACGTTGACAGTTGAGAATATTGATTCAAAAGGAGCCATGAAAGAGGAAGGGAGGAACAAAAGGATGGTATATTTTTAAGTTCTTAGGTAGGTTGGCGATTAATTTCAAAAACCTCCAGGGATTTCTAACAAGTTTTTAAAGTGTTCATTCTTGGTGACTCAGATGCCCAAGAAATGGCTTTTCTTGAATAACAGCTGTTCAAACTTCTTGTTCTTTTTTGAAAAAACAAGATTCTGTATAAAATTTTTTTTAGCCATTGAAATTATTCTGCTAGTTGTTACTCTCACTGATGTATTGTGCAATCCTAACTGGCTGAAGAATTTTAATAAGGTTGAACTAAAAAATATACATTTGTACCAAGAATTTAAATTAATGCACAGAGGTCTGTAAAATTTTATATGAAGTTACTTTTCATTGCAGATCAGGCTTCATTTCATTACTTCTTGACATTCTACTCAGGATTATGGAAATCAGAAAAATTCTAGGACCCTGAACCTTTATCTTTCTTTTCTTTCTTTTCCATAAATGAAGTAGTACATGGCCATCCTTAACATTAGTAATCAAGGTGCTGGGAACTGAGCAAGACCTAAGAATCAAGACCAGGCTAAATGTCAACAAGTCACTCATTACATAAGGATGTGAATGGAAGAACTAGAGAACTCTATCTGCTATAACTGCTCATCTGCACAATGTAGCTGAATGAGGTGACCCATCTAGTGTTTAATGACAGTGATGAAAACTGGCACCAGTTTTTACACAGGGCCACATACACAAGTGAGCTGTCATGTCAATGTGGGCTGACACCACCATGCACAGTTCCTCACTCATGTGACTCTTAAGTTCTGCCACAAGAACAGATCTATGTTTGTTACTTTGGCCATGATGAAGGCCAACAGCAAAATTAAAACCCTGAAGAACTTTGGCCTGAGTTTTACAGGCCCAGAAGCTAGTTAAAATTAAAAGGCAAGAGGAAAATCCCACAAAAAATCATATCTCATATCTCAATTTTACTAAGAAAAAAAAGCATTTTTAATATCAAAATGAAAACTCTTACTAGAAAACAATGCTCTGGTTTCCTGACAACCAGCTCAGTGCTGCCCAAGAGTAGCCACACAAAGCGAAGCTGCTCTGGAGAAGGGAAGGGTTCAGTAAGCTGCAGTGGGTTTGAATTAAATGAAAGTGGTTTTTCTTCTCAGGTAGGGTAAGGCGAATGCTACTTGGCAATCAATATGGGATAGCTGCTTAAAATTCACTGATGGCAAAGCTTCATATACTTTAAAGCCCCAATTAGTGCAGCTTGGTCACAGCTAACAATCTGAGTAACGTGAGAGTGATGGTGTAACACGCCACGTGGTGACTCTATTCTGTGAGCTCTGGAAGGAAGGCCGGTCCTGACACTTGATCTTCATCCATCTCTTGGATACTGAGAGACAGACGATAGCAAGAGAATGGATTTCTCTATGTGAAATTAATTTTCATAATCTGCAGCTTAAAAGTATTACTGATCAGAAATTTGGAACCTAAACAAAAGTAACAAATTCTTCCCACACAGGCCTTAAGATCTCTCCATCCACCACCCCAAGGATCTATACTTGTCTCTGGTCTACCAGGCCCCAGCAAAGGCTGCACAGGACAGAGGAGGCAATAGCCGGAAGGTGGGGATTCGAGAAGAGAGACGTGGTGGCAGATGCGGTGCCTTGAGAGACAAGGCAGGAACAGAAGAGGGAAGGGGAGCTCACACTGACGAGGAAGCGAAGGGAGGCCCCCTGTTGAGACGCAACCCTGCATTTCCCACCTGTCTTGGCAAATGATGCTGCAACAAGGAAAGGCATAAGCCTCCTATGGGGGCTCTCCTAGGGCATCAGACACGCCCGAACCAGGCGGGTCAGGCCCTCTGGGAATGTGTACACAATCCAGTTTGACCTGCAGGCATTTGTGTCTTGGGATCTGACTCCAGACTCCTAGGTGAAGATGCCCCTACAGCTACCAGCACTCCCACGGCCAGGGAAAGGCCTCAGACCCAGGGGCAGGTCTAGCAGCAGCCAGTCTACCAGAACCTGCGGCTACCGCCACCTCTACTCTCAGGACTGGCTGGTCTCTCCCCCGGTGATGGAGAAGGGGCACAGACCGAACGTCAAAAAAGGGCCACTCAGCTCAGGATAGCATCACCTTGTTTCACTTCCGAAGGGCTGCCAAGAGTTCATTCATTAATTAAGCAGACTGATGCTTAAAATATCACCTTAGAAACTCATTGTAAAGGGGCAACTTGCTTGTAAAGTCACCACACTTTCAGGGGTTCTACTATGTCTGCTTCCATTTTTGTTTTTTTTTCCTCTGATGATGAATGTTTTTTTAATAAAGAAAAAGCAAAAGGATCCTCCTATCCTTCTTCCAGAAACTTTGTGGACTTTCCTGAGCAAAGTGCCCAAGTGATGCTATACCGACAGCTTACCAACTCATGAGAAAAAAAAAAAAATCTATCATCATTCAGAAATAGAAAATGAACGACAGTGTATAAGTGGCACTCGGTTCTCTTCATTTTGTCTCTCTGCAAAATGTCTGTGACATGGAAACAGGCAGCCAAATTACTGATTCACAAATGACAGCACGTGAGTGAAAAGGGCTGTAAGAATTTTGTGGAGGAAAAACCCATGTTGGCTATTTTACTTCCAGAGAAAGTCTGTTTGGACTCGAGGCCTACACCTGTCTTTTTTTCCTATTTTCTACTTGATGTTTTTCAGGAGGGCTGTTCGGGCATTCACAACGGCTTTGAAGGCATCTTCACTACCAGGTGCTACACATTTGTCAGGGTGAAGCAGCACAGCAAGCTTCCGATATGCTTTATTGACTTCATCCCTGCAAAGAAAAAGCAGAGCTCTATGTCAGTAGGGAGGTCAGCCCCACCCTCTGTCCACTGCATTTCAGCTGCCTGGATAACAGAACACCTCTTGCAGTAAGCATATCTGAAATTATCGTGACCCTTTCTCAAAGGTTAGACTAAAGGACTGGGAAACAAACAATGGACAAATAATATGTAACATTCAAGTAGAAAAACAGACAATACAAAGTGAGTATACAAACATAATCAACTGAAAATTAGTGGTTAGCGCCTCACAGGCATTTGGCACTCAGCAAATAATTGCTGATGGAAGCGATGAGGACAAGAGGCCATCAGGGCAAGGCCCCCCTGGAGGAGGACTCTGCAAGAAGATGGGTTTCAGGAATTGATCCGGTGATGGGAAACACAGAGCCGCAGGGAAAGAAATGGCAGAGGCCAGAGAGGGAACAGAGACACGGCATGTAGTTCCAGAAGCAAACAGCGGACAAAGTCAGCCAGGGAGCAGGGTCCATAAGGGAAAGGACAAAACAACAAAAAAGCTGAATTTGATATACAATAGTAAAAGTAATATTAGTTGCTCAGTTGTGCCCGACTCTTTGCAACCCTATGGCCTGTAGCCCACCAGGCTCCTCTGTCCATGGAATTCTCCAGGCAAGAATACTGGAGTGGGTGGCCATTCCCTTCTTCAGAGGATCTTCCCCACCCAGGGATCGAACCCAAGTCTCTTGCATCTCTTGCATGGGCAGGCAGATTCTTTACCACTGTGCCACCTGGGAAGCCCCAAAAGCCACCAATTAACTTTACGCTACAAGGTCATCTGAATTTCGTCAGGTGTTTAAAGCATCCTCAGTAACGCTTGTCAAATCAAGGGTGACCAATAACTGTCTCCCTCTTCCCATCCCTAGTGGCTCAGAGGTTAAAGTGTCTGCCTGGAATGCGGGAGACCTGGGTTCGATCCCTGGGTCAGGAAGATCCTCTGGAGAAGGAAATGGCAACCCACTCTGGTACTCTTGCCTGGAGAATCCCATGGAGCAAGGAACCTAGTAGGCTACAGTCCATGGGGTTGCAAAGAGTCGGACATGACTGAGCAACTTCACTTTCTTCCCATCCCCTCTTCTCTTCTTAACCTGAAGACATGCTGCTGCTGCTGCTGCTAAGTCGCTTCAGTCGTGTCCGACTCCGTGCAACCCCAGAGACGGCAGCCCACCAGGCTCCCCCATCTCTGGGATTCTCCAGGCAAGAACACTGGAGTGGGTTGCCATTTCTTTCTCCAATGCATGAAAGTGAAAAGTGAAAGTGAAGTCGCTCAGTCATGTCCGACTCCTAACGATCCCATGGACTGCAGCCTACCAGGCTCCTCCATCCATTGGACTTTCCAGGCAAGAGTACTGGAGTGGGGTGCCATTGCCTTCTCCGGAAGACATGCTAGGAGACCAAAATGTAGAAGAGATACTTAATGTTGTTGATGCTGATAAGGCAAAGTTTTGAGATGTACTTTTTTCTTTTCTGGGAATCAAGGTGAAAAAGTAGAAAGGGAGAAGCATAGGGAGGAAAGCTATGGTGCAAAATAAAAAGATCTGAGAACTCCAATAATATGCATAGTAAAAGTATTATTATAGAGTTAAAAGTGAGATAACAATTGAGAGTTCTTAGGAGAGTAGATTCCAAAAGTTCTAATCACAAGGAAAAAACATTTTTTTTATTTATCTCTATGAGATGATGAATGTTCACTAAACTCATTTCAGTAATTGTTTCACAACGTATGTAAGTTAAATCATGTTATTCACCTTAACCTTATACAGTGTTGTATGTCAATTATATTTCAATAAGACTGGGGGAAAAGTTACATAGTCATACTAGGTAATGATTTATTTCTTTCATGAAGAGTAGTGATTGTATTTCTTTTTCTCCAAAATAATTATTTTGGCTAAAATAAAATAATTTAATACAAATACACACAGATGAGGAACCACAATGATTTTTGAGAGACACAGAGTCAGAGACCGGAAGACACACTGGGTTCGGGGTCAATCCTACCTCTAACTCCTGGAGTCCCTGACTGCGTTTAGTTTCCCTGAGTCCAGTTTTCCCACTTATGAAATGAAGTGTTTCAACAAGTTGATTGCTAACATTCTTTCTTTTTCAAAAATTCTATGCTTTAAGAATTCTCTTTTGTGATTATATGTGTATATATTGAGGTGACATTTGTTTCTAGACTCTTGGTCAACAAAAGCAGAGCATACCATTTCAAAAGGTACTCACACAACAGACACACGACAGTTCCCACACCAGGCAACTGTGCCCTCTATTTCCCTTCTTTGGTACTCACTGAATTCGGTGAAGGAGTAGTGTTAAGTAGTCTGTTTCCACACATCTTCATATGTCTAGCCCATTACAAGAAGATGTCACACTGTACTCTGATGACTGAATCTTCATAACAGAAGGCAGCACTAGTACCTGAGAGCACCGCTTACCTTGAGGCCCCAGGCTTGACTCCCAGCATGTCCCAACTGTCCTTACTACTTCGAATTCTGCGAATGGTGTCCGCTTGTTCTTTGGTGAAACTAGCACTGCTATTTGTGTTAGGACGTTTTCCGCCGTTTTCACATAAATCAACTATGGATAGATAAAAGGTCTGCAAAAACAAAACACATCCCAGAGGAGAAATGATTAGGGGAAAATAGGAATTCTTTCTAGGCATCAACTTAAAGAACTTTACTATAATCCAATAACTTAAAATTCACAATAAAGCAAACATACATTTTCTCTTTTGTACTAATCATATACGTAGAACATATATGTATATTATATATATTTTAAGCACACAAAAAGTATAAGAATTTAAATGGCTTATGATCCTACTCTCAGATAGTCATACTTGAAATTAAAAACTAGTATACAAATATTATTAGAAAAATTCAAATAGTAGAAAAAGTGTAAAATGAAAACTGTCTCCTTGCCCCTCGAGTTCCTCTCCTTGGGGTAAACCATTGTTAATACATTTTTTCAGTATCCTTCCAGAATAATTTTCTCTCAGTACCAATACACGTATCCAAGCCCAAAGTATTTACATAAGAGAGAGCAGATTAAACACACTGCTGAGCACCTTGTAACTTTTTTCACATAATAATAAATCTTAGAATCTTTCTCTAGCTGCATATAGATGCTTTCTTCCTCCCTTCTAATGACTGTTCAGTACTCCACTGTGTGACTGACTGCACTCATAATTTAGTCAATCAACTCCCTATTCTTGGACAGGTCAATTGTTTCCAGTTTTGTGTCACACACTGTGTCACACAGTGCTTTAGGGAATATTTTTTTACGGGCACATATCTCTGCACACTTGTGGGGATACTGTTTCAGAATAAATTTCTGAAAGCAAAACTGCTGAATAAAAGTGTATGTGCATTTTACTTTCTGATTTTGACAACTGTCATACAAAAAGGCTATACCAGTTTATACTCCCATCACAGTGAATGGAAATGCCTACTTCCCCATACTCTTTTCAGGATTGGGCATTATCATACATCTTCATTTTTGCCAATCTGATGTTATCTCACAGTTTTTATTTCCATTTCTTTAATTATAAGGGAGGTTGCGTATCTTTTCATATGCTTATAGGTCTTTTCTTATTCTGTAAACTGTTATTATTTTTTCCTATTTTATCTTTTTCAAAGTGAAAATTATTTTGTGATCCTGCTCATATTTCACGCCTTGTGCACCATTGTTGTCACTGAATAACTTCACTAAAAATACTAATTTAATACATTACGGCTACTTTTAAATTGCTGACTGTATAAAGCTTCTCCATCTTTGGCTGCAAAGAATATAATCAATATGATTTCAGTATCAACCATCTGGTGATGTCCATGTGTAGAGTCTTCTCTTGTGTTGTTGGAAGAGAGTGTTTGCTATAACCAGTGTGTCCTCTTGGCAAAACTCTGTTAGCCTTTGACCTGCTTCGTTTTGTATTCCAAGGCCAAATTTGCCTGTTACTCCAGGTATCTCTTGACTTCCTACTTTTGCATTCCAGTCCCCTATAACGAAAAGGACATCTGTTTTGGGTGTTAGTTCTAAAAGGTCTTGTAGGTCTTCATAGAACCATTCAACTTCAGCTTCTTTAGCATAACTGGTCAGGGCATAGACTTGGATTACTGTGATATTGAATGGTTTGCCTTGGAAATGAACACATCATTCTGTCATTTTTGAGACTGCATTTAAGTACTGCATTTCAGATTCCTGTGGACTATGATGGCTACTCCCTTTCTTCTAAGGGATTCTTGCCCACAGTAGTAGATATAATGGCAATATGAGTTAAATTCACCCATTCCAGTCCATTTTAGTTCGCTGATTCCTAAAATGTCAACATTCACTCTTGCCATCTCCTGTCTGACCAGTTCCAATTTGCCTTGATTTATGACCTAACATTGCAAGTTCCTTTGCAATACTGTTCTTTACAGCATTGGACTTTACTTCCATCACCAGTCACATCCACAACTGGGTGTTGTTTTTGCTTTGGCTCCATCTCTTCATTCTTTCTGGAGTTATTTCTCCACTGATCTCCAGTAGCATACCGGGCACCTACTAACCTGAGGAATTCATCTTTCATTGTCCTATCTTTTTGCCCTTTCATATGGTTCATGGGGTTGTCAAGGCAAGAATACTGAAGTGGTTTGCCATTCCCTTCTCCAGTGGACCACATTCTGTCAGAACTCTCCACCATGACCCGTCCATCTTGGGTGGCCCTACACGGTATGGCTCATAATTTCATTGAGTTAGACAAGACTGTGGTCCATGTGACCAGATTGGTTAGTTTTCTGTGATTGTGGTTTTCATTCTGTCTGCCCAGATAGGATATGAGACTTATGAAGCTTCCTGATGGGAGAGACTGACTGAGGGGGAAACTGAGTCTTGTTCTGATGGGTGGGGCCATGCTCAGTGAATCTTTAATCCAACCTGTGCTCTATAGAGGGGGCTTCCCTGGTGGCTCAGACGGTAAAGCGTCTGCCTGCAATGTGGGAGACCCGGGTTCAATTCCTGGGTTGGGAAGGTCCCCTGGAGAAGGAAATGGCAATCCACTCCAGCACTCTTGCCTGGAAAATCCCATGGACGGAGGAGCCTGATAGGCTACAGTCCATGGGGTCGCAAAGAGTTGGACACTGAGCGACTGAGCGACTTCACTTTCACTTTCATGCTCTATAGAGTCAGCAAAAACAAGACCGGGAGCTGACTGTGGCTTAGATCATGAACTCATTATTGTCAAATTTAGAACTAAATTGAAGAAAGTAGGGAAAACCACTAGACCATTCAGGTATGACCTAAATCAAATCCCTTACGATGATACAGTAGAAGTGAGAAATAGATTCAAGGGATTAGATTGGATAGACAGAGTGCCTGGAGAACTATGGATAGAGGTTTGTGACACTGTACAGGAGGCAGTGATCAAGACCATCCCCAAGAAAAATAAATGGAAAAAGGCAAAATGGTTGTCCCAGGAGGCCTTATAAATAACTGAGAAAAGAAAAGATGCAAAAGGCAAAGGAGAAAAGGAAAGATATATCCATTTGAATGGAGAGTTCCAAAGAATAGCGAGGAGAGATAAGAAAGCCTGCCTCAGTGATCAGTGCAAAGAAATAGAGGAAAACAATAGAATGGAAAAGACTAGCAATATCGTCAAGAAAATTAGAGATACCGAGGGAACATTTCATGCAAAGATGGGCACAATAAAGGACAGAAATGGTATGGACCTAACAGGAGCAGAAGATATTAAGAAAAGGTGGCAAGAATACACAGAAGAATTATACAAAAAAGATCTTCATGACCCAGATAACCATGATGGTGTGATCATCCACCTAGAGCCAGATATCCTGGAATGCAAAGTCAGATGGGCCTTTGGAAGCATCACTACAAACAAAGCTAGTAGAGGTGATGGAATTCCAGTTGAGCTATTTTAAATCCTAAAAGAAAGTGTTGCACTCAATATGCCAGCACATTTGGAAAACTCGGCAGTGGCCACAGGCCTGGAAAAGGTCAGTTTTCTTTCCAATCCCAAAGAAAGGCAATGCCAAAGAATGTTCAAACTACTGCACAACTGCACTCATCTCACACACTAGTAAAGTAATGCTCAAAATTCTCCAAGCCAGGCTTCAACAGTATGTGAACCGTGAACTTGTAGATGTTCAAGCTGGATTTAGAAAAGGCAGAAGAACCAGAGATCAAATTGCCAACATCCGCTGGATCATGGAAAAAGCAAGAGAGTTCCAGAAAAACATCTACTTCTGCTTTATTGACTATCCCAAAGCCTTCTGCGGAAAATTCTTAAAGAGATGGGACTACCAGATCACCTGACCTGCCTTCTGAGCAATCTATATGCAGATCAGGAAGCAACAATTAGAACTGGGCATGGAACAACGATTAGTTCCTTATTGGGAAAGGAGTACATCAAGGTTGTATATTGTCACCCTGTTTATTTAACTTATATTCAGAGTACATCATGAGAAATGCCAGGCTGGATGAAGCACAAGCTGGAATCAAGACTGCCAGGAGAAATATCAATAACCTCAAATATGGAGATGACACCTCCTTTATGGCAGAAAGTGAAGAAGAACTAAAGAGCCTCTTGTTGAAAGTGAAAGAGGAGAGTGAAAAAGTTGGCTTAAAACTCAGTATTCAGAAAACTAAGATCATGGCATCTGGTCCTAACACTTCATGGCAAATAGATGGGGAAACAATGGAAACTGTGACAGACTTTCTTTTGGGGGGCTCCAAAATCACAGCAGATGCTAACTGCAGCTATGGAATCAAAAGATGCTTGCTCCTTGGAAGAAAAGTTATGACCAACCTAGACAGCATATTAAAAAGCAGAGACATTACTTTACCAACAAAGGTACGTCTAGTCAAAGCTATGGGTTTTCCAGTGCTCATGTATGGATGTGAGAGTTGTACTATAAAGAAAGCTGAGAGCTGAAGAATTCATGTTTTTGAATGTGGTGTTGGAGAAGACTCTTGATAGTCCCTTGGACAGCAAGGAGATCCAACCAGTCTATCCCAAAGGAAACATCAGTCCTGAATATTCATTGGAAGGACTGATGCTGAAGCTGAAGCTCCAATACTTTGGCCACCTGATGCAAAGAACTGACTCATTTGAAAAGACCCTGATGCTGGGAAAGATTGAAGGCGAGAAGAGAAGGGGATGACAGAGAATGAGGTGGCTGGATGGCATCACCAACTCAATGGACATGAGTTTGAGTAGGCTCTGGGAATTGGTGATGGACAGGGAAACCTGGTGTGCTGCAGTCCATGGGGTCACAAAGAGTCAGACATGACTGAGTGACTGAACTGACTTTTAAATTGACTTACTCCTCATCCCTCCATTTTTTAAAATCTCCCTTCCCCTTTTCTTGAATTTTTGGCTGCACCCCGAGGAATGTGGGACCTTATTTTCCTGACCAGGGATCAAACCTGTGACCCTTCCACTGGAAGGTGAAGTCTCAACCACTGGACCTCCAGGGAAGTCGTTTCTCCTTTTTTCTTCAGCTATTTCTATAGTTCCTATTATCATCTAAAATTTTTTCTCTTTGACTCCTCTTTCTTATCTCCAGTATCAGCTAATTGACTTGGCAACCTAAACAAGAAACCCTGACATGTGAAAAGGGGTGTCAAAGGAAAAGCTGCTAGATACCAAGACAAGAGAAGTGCTGACTTAGTTTTAGTCTATCTTAATATTACTCTGTGCTAACAGTGTTAAGATAAAACCAAGGTCCTTCCTGACACAAAGTGTCTATTAAGTAATAGGAAACAAAGAAAGTATTTATTTAACTGAACCAGCAGGAAAGTACTACTTCTAAGTACTTATAGAATTGCTTTATTATACTCTTTATTAGCCTTCAAAAAAAAAAAAAAAAAAGACTAATTATTCACTAATTCTACCCTGAAGTGAAGTAAAGTGAAGTTGCTCAGTCGTGTCCAACTCTTTGCAACCCCATGGACTGTAGCCCACCAGGCTCCTCCATTCATGAGATTCTCCAGGCAAGAATACTGGAGTGGGTTGCCATTTCCTTCTCCAGGGGATCTTCCCGACCCAGGGATCAAACCTGGGTCTCCTGCATTGTAGGCAGACGCTTTACCATCTGCCTACAGGGAAGCCCAATTCTGCCCAAGATTTATCTAAAAAATAAAAGCAGACTAATAGGGAACATAGTTTCCAGATGTTTGCCTGTGCTTATGTATCAGTAAAGTTTTCTACTAGTCTATAAGTTAACCTAAAATATAAACCCTCACAACTTTCTGAGGGATTTATTCATAACAAGTAATGTAATGAAGGCCAGCTGTGGTGTGATATACAGAATACTGGAATTGAAGTCAAAAGTCTCTTCAAACTCCTTGTCTGAGTGCCAGCCATGTTGGAATCATGGGAACATCCTGCCAAACAACTATAAAAGTAAATATATACGGCAACTCTTTTCAGGTAGTGGACAACAAGTGCAAGACTGCTCCTTTGTCTTCTGAGTCCATTTCCTACCATGTCACAGAGTGCTGGAGTCTAAGAAGAAACAAAGTCCCACTGAGCTAAGGAGGCAGAGGTCAGAGCTTGAGGATGCTGAAGTGGCTGGAATCTGCAGAGCAGGCCCTTGGATAGGAGGGAGCTGGGCCCCAAGAAGTCCATGTGGGGGTTCCCTACTAGTTTGCAGCTGACGGCTAGGCTCTATATGCACACAATGAAATCACCTGAGGCTTACCAGATAACTGTTGAGAGATTGAGAACAGAACTGACTAGGGGTGTGAGGAGAAGAGCCATCCTGGGGATACTAGAGTTTGGCTCTAGTGAGAGAGACTCCCTGGAGACAGACTCATGAGAGGGGGAAAGACTCAATAGTGAGACAGATTCATCAGAGTTAAGAGACCTCCTTAACACCTCATTAATAATACCCCTGGCATCCAGCTGAGATGCCACAAAAAGGATATGCCTTAGGAGTTAGACTCAGCCTAACAAAACCTAAAACCAAGAATCGACAAGATCTGCAACAGGGACAGAATTTGGAGGCTGAGTCCTGCTAAATTAGATTAGAAGAATTTTGAACACACTTTGGGCTTCCTTCTGAGCCTTACTATTAAAGCAAAAGAGTGAAGCCTACACAAATTCAGTGTAATTTGTCAATAACTGAACTGCCTGCTGAATCAAAAATCAAATTCCTCTGAGGAAAATAAACAAACTGAGTCTCTACAGTGTATTATCTACAATGTCTGGTGTTAAATAAAAAGTCACTACTCATACAAAGAAACAATAATGTGATCCATAGTCAGGAAAAAAAGTAGTCCATAGAAATTGAACCCAAGATGGTTCAGATATTGAACAAAAACTGTAAAGCAGCTATTATAAATTTCAAAGAGATAAAGAAAAATATGTTCAAAATGAGTAAAGAGAGAATCTCAGCAGAAAACTGGGAACTATACAAAAGAATCAAATGCAAATTCTAGAACTGGAAAGCCGTGAATTGAAAACTTCACTTGGTAGATTTAACAGATTGAAATCAGATCAATAGAGATTATGCAATCTAAAAGACAGAGGAAAAATGGAAAAAAAATAGTCTCAAGGACTACAGGAAAACTCAAATATCTTTAAAGTGCTGAAAGACATTTAAGAGTTAAGTGCTGAAAGACATTGAGACAGTTACTTATACCTCTTGGACAAATCACTACTATTCTTGGATGTCTCATATCTGAAATGAGAATGATACCTGCCACACACTATTAAGAGTCTCAAATGAGATGAACAGGTAAACTTCTCCAGAATTGTAAAGTACTATTCAAATGGTTAAGTATCATTACTGTACACATATTGGTACATACTCACATAGGTCTATGTACTCAAAGGACTAGAAAAGTGGCAAAACAGCATCAACCATGTTTGGTCTTGAAATAGAAGCTACTGATGCCAAATTCAGTCTGTCAGCCAAAGATGAAACCTGTCTTCTAGTAGGAGGGATGACATCTTGTGAGAAGGAGATTCAGTACAAATGATTAAATGAAATCCCACTCGGTAATTAAGAACAACTCTTTATAGTATAGCTACATTATTTGAAATGCTAAAAATTCCTAAAATATCAGATATATTCATAAGGAAAAATGCATTATTCATGCCACCACTTACTTCCAAATGAAACTAGAATTAAGAGTTGACTCTAATTTGTTGTTTAGGCTCCCCTTAAAATGATTCAAGATTATTAAGTTCTAAAAGTGAGTGAAAGTCACTCAGTCGTGTCTGACTCTTTGCGACCCCATGGACTATACAGTCCATGGAATTCTCTAGAACAGAATACTGGAGTGGGTAGCCTTTCCCTTCTCCAGGGGATCTTCCCAACCCAGGGATTGAACCCAGGTCTCCACATTATAGGCAGGTTCTTCACCAGCTGCGTCACAAGGGAAGCCCAAGTTCTAAAAAGTGCCCATCTATTCAGGTTGCATCCTTCTACTGCCTACTTGATTGGTGAGACAGAACTTTTACATATGACTCGCTGATCCTGCAATGATAGTCTCCTGGTCTCTAACTGCACCCACAGGGCTACAAAATAAGATTATATTAGCTATGGCAAGGCAATTTTGCCAAAGTAATACTTTCATTTGATTATGCATATAAATATAACCAAACATGGTTTTAAAGAAAATCTTTCTCCCATTTAAGTATATAATAAGTGTTATTAAACTTGATGATCAGAGCAATCACCTAGAGAGGTTTTTTAAAATCAAGATTCCTCAGCTCCAACAAAACATTAAGTTTCCAGTGGACCTGGAGCCCAGCAATTTGTATTTTGAAGAATTTCCCCAGTAATTCTGATAAGTAGATAATTCTGATCTAAAAGAGACAGGAGGCAAATCTCCCTCTTTCTCTCTCGTCTCTCTCACACACACACACTCATTCTCACCCTCTCTCTCCCATTCCCTCTTTCTTACCTGCTTCTGAAAAGAAACAGCTTATTCTAATAAGAAACTTCTATTACTTTCTGCTCCTCATCATTAAGCTAAAATTTGGTATGGTCAGACACAAAAACTCTAAAACAATAAAATGCCAGGTTACCTGGAACATCTCATTGATTCCTTCTCCAGTTTGAGCCGAAGTTTCAAAGTATAGGAACCCTTTGCTTTCAGCCCAAAGACGTCCTTCACTTTCATCAACACAGCGGTGCTTAGTACAGTCGATCTGAAATTGAGAGTTGGAGGCAGCGGAGAAGAGAATATTCCAACCTTGTCCCTCTAGAATAGGCCCAATGAGGTCTCTGTCAACCCTCTGCTGAGGCAAAAACTATTCTTAAGCTGAACCCCAGCACCAGTATATAAAATTACCAGGACCAAAAAATTACTAGCACTGAATATAGACTGATTTTCTGTGGCAAAACCACAAGTGCCTGCTACCAGCACTTTCTCCTGAGAAAGCTGCTGCTGCTCACCTCTGTGGAAGTTGGCTTCATCACGTTTGCCACACACGGTCTGCTTTTCCACTTTTCCACAGGCCATTTTCCTGACTTCTGCCCCCTCCTCCAATCAGGTCAGAGTCTGATTACTAGGCTCCACCTCTCCTGCTCCCTCACCAATATCCATTCCCAAACATGGCACCAGAAAAAAATGGATAACATGCCAGGTTTTGTTTTTCAATTGTTTTTGTTTTAGGAACATATGTTTTGAAAAGCTGCCGATTCTTAACATTACAGATTACATAATTTTTTTCTTCTTATTTATTCCCCAAAACTCAGAGCTGCACTCTTCCCATAATGAACCTAGAAAGTTGAGCATTTCATCTCCAAAACAGTTACCTTATTGGCACACACTGCAAATACAATATTTTCCATGTTTCCATGAGGTCCAAGATCTTGCTTCATTTCTGCCAGCCATGTATCAAGGGCATCGAAGGAATCTTTCTGCCCAACGTCATAGACCAGTATCACACCCTGTGTGTCCTTGTAAAACTCATTACGAACCTTCACATAAAAAAAACAGATGCACAACATGTAGATATTGTGATTTTATAAAAGTACATCTCGCAGTCATTAACTTAGCAAAGTGTGTTCTTGTGTGTATTCACAGTGTTTACTAATTGTACTACTGGTCTTTGGAGGGCTTTTAATAAAATCAGAATAACATGATTTTCTTTAAAAGGTCTATTCGAATAGAAGAACTTGTAATGGATCTAACAGCCTTCTACCCTGTCCCTCCTTACCTCCAGTTCTACTCCCCAGAGGCAATCAATCTTTAATTGTTATCAGTAGGCCTTAAGAAGAACACAAATTGAATGAAGTTCTTCTTAGGAAGAACTAGGAAGGTGAGTGAACAATTAAAAAGAACTTAAGGCAAAAATGACACCAGTCTCAGCAACAAGGTATAGCCATTTACATATCACATCCAAAAGCTGGCTTTTCCCAGGAGGCTGGCCAGAACCTCCCTAGGACTCCTGGGTCTCACCAGCAACTCTGGAACTCTGAACTCTGAGTGTCTGTGTAATATGCAGTGGAAAACAGCACAGGCCCTGGAATCAGATCCGGGTTCACACTTACTTACTAGTTGTGTGATCTTGGGCAAGTCCCTTAACCTCTCTGCGTCTCAGTTTCCTCATCTGTAAAATGGGGATAATACTACTTACTTCATAGGGTTATTATGAGGAGTAAATGAGATCAAGAAGGCAGAGCCCCTAAATGGTGCCTGGGAAACAACGTGTATCAGCACCTTCTCCCTTCCTTCCTTGCATTCATTCTCTGAGGTTCTTATCAGCCATGGCAACTCGCCTCTGGGGCGTATTTTCTGGGAAGAGGGAGCAGGAAGTGCAGGGTGTGAAGTGGGAGAGGCACTAACCTGACAGGTTAGGTGGATGAAGAGTCACACTGACAGACTACGGATTTCAGGCCAAAATCCCAGTAAGAATCTTGACAGAGGCCATGTATTATGTGTTCTTTTCAGAAAAATCTGGTAAGTACTGAGACCTATGCTGGATATGTGGTAAGAACAAAGACCTCTCTCACACATCTGGCATGAAGTATCTACGGGTTTCTGAGCATAGAGAGACACCTGTGCCAAGAATGTAAGTGCCTCTTAACTTACAGAAACACAGGAAGCTATCCCCTAAAATCCAACCCAACATAATCAGAGTGAATTTAACATGATGAAGACCAGGAAGGCGTCCTTTCCCCTCAGTACTCAGGGTCCTCAGCCCTCGAGCAGCAGCTACAGGGGGGCTTTCCCTTCTGTCCGGACTCCTGTTGCCTGACTCCCACATCACATTCTCCAGGTTCCTTAACTCATCCTTCTTCCACCGACTCCTCTTCCCTCCATTGCTCCCACTCCAGTCTGCTGCCACAGTTCCCCAAACCCTGTCCTGGGCCCTCGTCCTTTCTTTGTTATCCTTCTTCCCAACTCAGCAAAGTCAACCACTTGCACAGTTTCAACTGTGAGAACCTCCAAGACGAGTCCTTTCATCTGTGCTTTCTGCATTTCCAAGTAGCTCTAGACTCCCAGCTCAATGCCCTGTTGGAACCTCAGATTCAATCCGTATAACAGGAAACCCTCCACCTCATTCCTTCCTCCACTTTTCCTTCTCTTGAACATCTAGTGATGAAAGCAGCACACCCTTCTCTGAGTCACTTGGGTTGACAGCCTGGTGTTAGCCTCTGCTGCTCTCCTGTCCCTCTGCTCAGACAATTCTGCAGAAGCCGCCTCCACCATGCTTCCTGCACTATCACTTCCTTTCCATTTTCGTTGCCAATATTATCTCTTGATTGCATGACTGTTCAAGTCTTCTAAGCAATCTCCCTAGCAACACTATACACTGTGCATATGTATCTTTTTTAAAGCCCTGGCTCAAAAATTCTTTCCTGTTTCTCTAGTGCACACTCTCCAAAGTTCAAACCCTTATAATTGACATTAACAGTTTCTGAACAGTCCTCCACCCACTTTTCAGCCTTGTCCCCCAACCCATCTCCTGTACTTCAAACTGGATAATCTCATTCTCCAAACCTGCCCTGCTGCTGCTGCTGCTGCTAAGTCGCTTCAGTCGTGTCCGACTCTGTGCGACCCCATAGATGGCAGCCCACAAGGCTCCCCCATCCCTGGGATTCTCCAGGCAAGAACACTGGAGTGGGTTGCCATTTCCTTCTCCAATGGATGAAAGTGAAAAGTGAAAGTGAAGACGCTCAGTCGTATCCCAATCTTAGCAACGCCACGGACTGCAGCCTACCAGGCTCCTCCATCCATGGGATTTTCCAGGCAAGAGTACTGGAGTGGGTTGCCATTGCCTTCTCCTATGCCCTCCTAATTCCACCTGGAAATGGACACCTCTTCATCTTCCACTTTCCAAGGTCAAGCTATAATACTGTATCTTTCATGTAGCTTTTTCTTCTCCCTTCCTCACCATCTGGTCCCCTCCACCTGCAAAACAGAATGCAATCTCTATATCCCCTGGAATACCACAGCATTTTGTACTTCTAAGAGCACTCATGTCACTTCCTGTCTAGTTTCATAGTTGGTGGCATAGCTAGCTGTCTTCCCCACTAGACTATAAGTGGTGTGAAGGCACATATCACCTTTGTGTCAGTCCCTGGGCCTAGCAGGTATAAATGTTTGACACATATTTGTTTAATCAAATGGCTGAATGTGCTATAGTAAAGAACAGAAGTAGAGGCCAAAGAGGAAAAGAAAATTGCAAGGTGCAGATCATGCTGTCCAAAGTGAGATTTGTGTATAAAAAGAGAATTTAAAAAGCTCAATGGATTTCTCTTTCAAAGGACTCAAGTTCAATTCTGGGTTCAGCAACTATCTACCTATGTTACCTTGAGTGAGTGACTTTATTACCTCAAACCTGAGTATCCTTAGGCCCAAGTGGATGCCTCAGTGGTGCCTTAGAATCCTATTATTCTTATCTCCCCAAAGAGCAGTCTACTGTTAGTCCTGGCAGACTTAATCCACAGTTTAATTAAATAGGATGCTAAGAGAACTGGGACCATTGAACTTTAAAGCAGAGATGGCACACTTTTCAAGCTTGTAGGTTAGAAAAAGCTGTTAGTTTAATATCACTCAGGCCTCAAAAAGTTATTATAGACCCACTAACTCATTCCAATAAACCCCAGGATTCAGTTGTGTGTGCGAGGGGAAGCAAGACTCATGGCAAGACACAGGCCACCTTTCTCTTGGGCGGGAGTCCCCCCTCCGACACTTCCCTCTGAGATCACTTTACCTGACACGCTGAGGGACCATCTTTTCTCAGTAGGCCCTTTGGGTTAACCTGGTGGGTTGGACTGCTGACAGTGGAAGCTCCAACACAGAACAGGTGCTAAGGATCTGAGGAAGCCTGGGACCCCGAGGATGAACGTGGGTGCTTCACTAGGCATGTGCTGAGCAACAGGGTATGCTGGTCAGTTGAGGGCTTAGAAAGATGATGGTTTTGGCTTTGTCAAAAAGGAGGGTTTGAGCTATAGACAGCAAAAATTTGACAAAAAAGGAGAGATCAAGGCTATTTTGGAGAAAAGGTACTTCAGAAGTGATGATTTTAAGGCACTTCTGTTAATTATACTTCTATTTCTGTGAGCTGCTGAAAAAAAGCTATTGAAATTGTGAGCTGCGTTAGTAAGATGCTAGTGTCTAATGACAGAAAGTAACAGAAGACTCAGTCTTCTTCACTAGTCAGACAATATCTGGAAGGCTGTGCTCAGTTCTCAGCTCCCTGTCGGCTCACTAGAGGTTATCCAACAGAAGGCATTAGCGAGAATAAAAAATGTTTCACCTTGAAAGAAGCAAATTAACAAATATTAGGAGGTCTCTTGCAGAAGCACAGACTCAGTCTATGTTGCTTCAAAAACAAGACCAGAATCAGTGGCAAAAGTCAAAGGAAGGCAGCCTTCACAACAGAGAAGTCGTTAATATGGAGTTTTTAACTCTAAAGGATTAACTTGTGAAGGGGTGAGACCCCATCATTAAAGAAAAGCACTCTTCAAACTCTTACAGTCTGCACCACTCAAAACTGTCCCGTGAATTATACTGTCCCTGGATTCCCACCAACCTACATAACTCTTACTTCTCCATCAACACTCAGTTTAAATGCTGCTTCCTTCAACAGGATTTCCTGACTTTCCAGATAAGCTAGGTGTGGGTATTAAGTGCTCCCAAGCATTCTGTCCTTTGTTTAACATGTGTCTTCTCTGACATGTTTATGTGTTGTGAAAATAGGGGTTGTGTATTCCCAGTCTGCAGCATCAAAACTGGCATGCTGCTATCTGGTAAATGAATAATGGCCATCAATCAGGAATGCTACGGAAAGATATCCTACGATGACAGAAATCTGGACCACACTGATTCTCAGGCATCTCCTAACCCTCCACTTACATAACTTTGGTGTAACCTAAGATTAATGTTAGCATTTCTGGTAGTCAGAATCTATGTCAAACTTCTGGCCACTGAGAGCCTCCATGCCTTTTTCACTGACAATGTTCTATACTTGTGAAATTGAAATAACCATTATAAGGCTTCACAATCAAAAGGAATTCATTCATTTTACCTAAATATCTGGGTGTCACAAGATGGAAGATTAAATAGCCATTAAGTTACGTTTCCTCTGGGCAGATGAAGTAGATGTACTTTTCCCTATTATTTCCACTAAGCACAAGTAAAATTCCTGGATACTATATATAAATACATATAACATACATAAGAAGACTCTGGAAAGTGGAGAGAAGAAGGCAGACAAGCAAGGGACCTTGGGACCTGAGGAATGACACAGCGGTGAGTTTCCCAGGTTTTCTTTTCCTCATGTATCCAAAATTTAGAGCTGGAGAAGTACAACTTGGAAATACCAATGAGTACAGACCAATTAAAGCCTAACAAAAGGCTGCTCTCTTTAGTGAAAGACCAGGAAAGACAAAGAACTTTACATGATAACCACTCTCCTCCAAACTGACACCTCAGGAAAACACTATCTACCCACACCTACTCAAGCAAAGGCACAGTGGAAATTTTAGAAAAATTAATTACTGAAAAAATAGAATGACTAAAATAAAAAGCTCAGGAGTTGTGTTCAACAGCAGAATGGAGGAGATGGTGGAAAGAATCAGTGAAACAGAAGGCAAGATAATAAAAATTACCTAATCTGAACAACAAAGAGGAAATAAACTTTAAAAAAAAGAAAGAAAAGAAAAAAGAAACAAAAAAGGAAAAGAGCAGAGCCTTAGGAACCTGTGACACTATAACAAGATCAGAGTCCAGGAAGGAGAGGATAAATATGGTAAGGCTGAAAAAGAACTAAAGAAATAATGGCTGAAAACTTCCCAAATTTGTCAAGAGATGTAAGCCTACACATATAAGAAGCTGAGAAAACCCCAAACAGGAAAAACTCAAAGAAATCCATGCCAATAGACATCATAATTAAACCTCTAATAACTAAAGACAGAGGAAAAAAATCATGAGAGCAATAGGAAAGAAAAAAAGAAAATGACACCTCTCTGAACCTATTGGTAATTAACCAATAGGTATTGGTTAATTGGGAAGGTAATTAACCTTCCCAATAAATCTTTCGGTCAGAAACCCCATTCTTCCCTGAAAGCGTTGAAATTATTGGGGCTAAGAGGCTCAGGGAGTATAAAAGCTGGCATGAAAACAACAAATGATAAGGAAATATAAGTAAAGAAAAGGAAAATAATCATATGAGGAGAAATGATTCTCACATAACATGAAAGAACCTTTACACAGTTCAAGAGAAATTAGAGAAAACAGCAAAGTAGGAAGTTTTCTGTCATATGTACTATTTTTCCCACGAAATACAATGCTTAAAACACTGCTGCTTTCTTAATGCAGAGTTGAAACAATTTTACAGTAGAAATTTCTAAGCTTAAGATGAAATGGACCTGATCTTATATTAAAAAAGTAGTGACGATGTTAAAAAAGCAAAGGGGGGGGAAAAGACATTTCAAATGACAGCAGATTTCTCATCAGAAACCATGAGGCCAGAGGAAAGAAGCACACTATTTTTCAAATGCTGAAACAAAAGAAAGAAGAAAAATTGTTAACTGAGCAGGACCCCATGGAGCGTTTTCAGGACAGACTCCTCCCCCATATCCTCTGCTATAGCTCCTCTTTTAAGTACCTAGATAATAGTATCTGATGCACACTTCCTGAGCTGTTTCACAGATGCTAAAACCGCCACCAGTGGAAGAAATGAACTACTTAATGACCAAGAGCAAGAAGCACCCCCAGACCTACTGGTGCCTAAGGATAGAGAATGCCAACCCCTGCCCTGTTACTTCACCATCAAACAATCAGAGAATTGTGCAACAGCTGATGTCATACCCTGCGACCCTCCCTTCCTCACCTTTAAAAATGCTTTGATGAAAAACCCTTTAGGAATTTTGGGGTTTGTTCTATGTTTTAGCAGTTCCCAACTACTTGCTTGGCACTCTGCAATAAACACTGTACTTTCCTTCACCATAACCCATTGTCAGTAGAATTGAATTTACTGTGCAAGGGCAAGCGGACCCAAGTTTGGTCTGGTAACAATATCAACCCAGAATCCCATACCTGCAATAAAAAAGAAAAGTCTTCAAGACCAAAGGGAAACCAAAACATTCTCAATCAAGGAAAACTAAGAGAATCTGTTGCCACCAGACTTACACTAAAAGAATGGCTAAAGGAGTCCTCTAAATAGAAAGGATGAAAGATGCAGCCTTGGAATGTTAGGGGAGGCACACTAACCGAAAGCACCCACACTGGCCAGGTACCATAATAACCATCTGTGTGAGTTATTTCACAACAGGAGGTCCTAGTTAAGGAACATGCAACTAACAAGCCACCACCTACTGGAAGAATTTGGGAAAGGTCAAAAGGAGACAACACGTGTCCTACCACCTCCCAGAATCCTTCTCGCTGGCATCCATTCTGGCTGAACAACGCATGCACCACCAGGAAGGACCCTGAATCAGAATGACTGACTGAAAAAAACCTGGAAACTCATCCTAGCACCATAAAAACCAAGACTGCAAGCCATGCGGCAGAGCAGTCCTCCTGAGTTCCCTTACCCCACTGCTCTCCACCCAGGCACCCCTTCCCAGTAAAGTCTCTTGCTTTGTCAGCACATGTGTCTCCTCAGTCAATTCTTTTCCGAGTGTTAGACAAGAGCCCCCTTTTGGGCCCTGGAAGGGCCCCCCCTTCCTGAAATAGGAACACAACGAAAGATGAAAGAGTAGGTCAAGTAAAACTATGAGTAAACACAATATGCTTTCCTTGTCTCTCATTCTCTAAATTATGTTTGACAGTTAACCAAAAATTAAACACTACTGTGGTTCTCTTGTATGTAGACAAAATATTGAAGATGATTATAAACGGGAGAGGATAAAGGGACATAAAAGGAGGAATAGTTTCTACAGCCCACTAAAGTTGTTAAACTAATAACAGTAGACTGTGATAACATGTAGTGTAGTAAGTAGAGTGTCCACCAATAAAGCTATGCAGAAAGATTTACTCAAAAACACTATAGACAAATCAAAATGGAATTCAGAAAGCATTCAAGTAACCCACGGGAAGACAGGAAAAAGAAAATAGAAATAAAAAATAGAAAACAAAAAGTAAAATAGCAGACTTAAGCCCTAACATATCAATAGTTACAGAAAAATAAGTGGGCTAAGGACAAAAATTGGCATCATACTTAAAAAAGAAAAATGACTGAACTATGTATTGTCCTCTAAGAAAGTCACTTCAAATATAAAGATAAAGGCAGGCTGAAAGTGCAAAGATAGAAAAAGATGTATCGTGCAAATATTAATCAAAAGAAAGAAGAAATGCCTATATTAACATCAGATAAAATAGACATTAGGAAGAAAATTATCAGAGACACAGGCGGACAGTATACAATAACAACATTATATAATGAATACAAAGCAATCCTAAATGTATATGCACCAAACAAGACAGCTGCAAATACGTGAAGCAAAAACTGAAAAGAGAAATAGACAAATCCACAGTTACAGTTGGAAACTTCAAAACCCCTCTTTTAGCAACTAACAGAACAACTAAACAGAAAAAAAGCAAGGATATAAAAGAATTCATCAACACAACTGACCAAAAGGATCTAATGAATATTTAAAAAACATTTTATCCATCAATAGCAGAATACACATTCTTTTTAAGTGCCCACATAACATTTACCAAGACAGGCCACATCCTGAGCCAGGAAAAAAACCTCAATAAATTTTAAAGAATTGAAATCATACAGTATGTTCTCTGATCACAGTATGTTCTCTGAAATCAAACTAGAAATCAGTAACAGAAAGATAACAGGAAAATTTCTAAACACTTGGAAACTAAACAACATACTTCTAAATAATCCATAGGTCAAACAGAAAATCTCAAAGGAAATTTTGAAAAGAAGTGTATAAATGAAAATGAAAATACAACATACCAAAATTTGTGGGATACAGCTATGCAGTGCTGAGAGGAGAATTTATACTACTAAATTCATACATTAGAAAAGGTGAACATCTCAAATCAATAACCTAAGCTCTCTTCTCTGTAAGAAGAATAGAATAAATCCATAGCAAGCAGAAGGAAGGAAATAATAAAGACAAAAGCAGAAATGAAACGGCCAAACTAGAAAGAGTAAAGAGACTCCTTATGGAAAAAGAAAAACAGACGGAAGGAAAACCAAAGGAGAACGGCCATGAGATTCACTTTGAGACTACTGAGGACTGATAGGGAGATGAAAGGAAACAAAGTGAAGCTGCTTTAACTTCTTCTGGGGGGAGAGAACACACGACTGAGGAGTGCCCTGGAAAACCCCCCTAGAACCCTGCCTCAAAGGGTTGGTTCACTTCTGAATTCCTAAGCCTCAGGATGAATGTAATTATCTTTTCACGTTCTAGGCTAAGGCACAAAGTGAAAAGCAACAGTCTTTTGAAGGTTAAAATGTCTTATCTAAGTGTTCGAAAGATTAGCAACAAAATTTCCTACCACTATTTAAGGAGACAGTACAAAAGACCAACAGATGTCCATTAAGTTAAGGCACATACACTGGCTAAATTTACCTATTTTTACACATGACTTGAATATTTGTTGTTTTGATAATTCAGGAGCATTCCTTCAACCCATTGACAATACTGGGTATAGATTTTTCTCAAAAAGGCTTTCTTACCTCGTAGAAGAAGGGATCTCCAGCCATATCAAAGATGTTAACTTTGATTTCTCTGTCTCTGACTTGTACCCTGAAATGTTCAAATGAAAACAATCCCAAAGAGGGTCATGGCTTCTGTACTCATGTTAATATCATTTATGTTGCTTATGAATTTCAAAAGGTTATGTGAATGAAATTTAAGAGGCTTTTTTAGAACAAGCACTCCCATTTAGCTTCACCTTACCACGACAGTTCAGTCTATTCCCCGTACAAAACAAACGGTAGCTATTACTGTGCTGCTAAAACAAATTTATTTGGACAGTAGGAGCAAGATGAAGAAAACCAAAATGCTTGACTTCACTTAGTATGACATCTTAATTACTACTGGTTGTGCTTGTTACCATGCAGTACAATAAATGGTACAAATAAATAGTACAAAGTTGTATTACTGTTTTAATGATGTTTGTTCAATTTTCTTATGATCTTCATTTGAGCAAGGATAACAGTCAATCTTTTTCAGAAATTTGGAAGTAGAGAAAAGAAAAGGGAAATAACAACCATTCACATTAGAATTAACTACTGCTAACATCAGAGCATTCTTGCTCCTAGTCCTTTTATTTTCTAGAGAAAAATCACTACTGGAAAATGAATCAATGAAACATTATAAATAACTCAAACACTAAAGAAAAGTACAAAGATGAAAGCTTAAAAGTAACCCCAAAGCCTACCACCCAGAAAAAAAACCTTCATTAACACAGATGAGCATCACTGTAGACTTCTTTTTTATATATAGATAAGAATGATAAACATCAATATTTTTATAAAATTGGGATTATATTCATTTAAAATAAAAGAAAATTTTACTTTTCACTGAATTTAACAAAAGAAAGAAAAAGAAACTGAAGTAAACTGGGGGGAATTACTGAGTTTTAAATATAAATGTTCTTCATTACAGAAATAGCATTTCCTAAAAAATTCCTCTAAGGTTAAGAATAGAGATTATTAACAATAAATCAACAGATTAGAGTTCTGTTTTTTAAGTAACATGCTTCAGACAGCATTGGTAGGACTCCCTCTGTGGACTACAAGGAAATAGCACCTGCTCTCATTGTTTCTCTATTACCTCCTGCTTTGTTCATGATTATAATTCCCTGTCCAAGTTTATAACATGCACTTTCTATTCTGAAACCATAATTCCTGCAGTTGTTTTATATCACTTGTATATTTAAATCAGACTAACCACTACTCATCTCATCGTGATTTCTTCAGTCCTGAATTCTCTGCCATATTTCATCAGTCCTAAGATGCACATTTCCTTTCATTTTAACAACTGTGAATTCAGGATCTGTCTCATAAAAGGATGTGAGAACAGCAAAACAAAACAAAATATTTAAGAGTTTGAGAGCATCTGGAGAAGATCTTATATAACAACTCCTATTAGAAAGTTCTGTCACATAGCAGCTGAGAAGGGATGGAACTGAAGTTTATAAAATCAGGAAGTAACATAAATTGTTTACAAATTGGAACTCAAACAGGGCAGTTTACTTCAGAAGTCTGACAGAGGATATTACCTTAAGAAAAATGGTAATTCATTACCTCAAGCCAGTGCTTTCCTAAACTGTGTCCTGAAGACCACTTGAATCATAATTATGGAAAGAGGGGGAGAGTGTTTATATTGTAGAGTCCTGTGCCCCACCTCAGCCCCAGTAAATCAGAATCTTACTGGATGAAGCTTGGGAATCTTCATTTTTACAGACTCTGCAAATAGTTCTTAAGCATACTGTGATTTGAAGGATGGAGTGGGCTTCAATTGTTTTGACTGCTCAAAGAGTACCTCCCCTCCTCCTGCCAACTGTGGTTTAAATGGGTTCTTGCATCTTCTTTTTTGATGCCACTCTGCTGGCCACAGCTAACAGAACTGGGGAAAGGCGCCTGTCACCACCTGGACAATCAAAACCTTCCCTGGGATTTTAAAATTTGAGATTAGTTTTGGAAAGCCTGAGAGATACTGGCAGCTGTGGAGAGGGAGCCAAACGGTAGAGAGAAACATGTTGTAAAATCCCTCCCTAGTTCCAGGGATCTCTGAGACCCAGCTATATCCTCATGATTGGATTATGTGAATTGATCAATAGCCTTTTTATTCTCTCCTTTTTTTTTTTTGACTTGAGTTAGGTTTCTGTCAACCATATCTTCTTCCTCACCAAAGGACAAAAAAAAAAAAAATTTCAACCAGAAACAGAACATAATCAACACTCCATATCTGCAACACTCTGTATCTGCAAGTTCTGTATCCATAGATTCAACTGAACTTGGACCAAAAATATTCAGGGGAAAAAAAAACACAAAACCTTAAAATTTCAAAAAGCAAAATTTGAATTTGCTGCAAAGTGGCAACTATTTACATAGCATTAACATTGTATTTACATTCTATTATGTATTATAGTTATATAGAGAAAATTTGAAGTATTGAGAGAATGTGTATAGTAAGTACTACACTATCATATATAAGGGATTTGAACATCGGCAGGTTTTGATATCCACAAGGGGTCTTGGAACCAATATTCCTCAGATATTGAGATGACTATAGTCTATTGAATAAACCACAGCTCTATGGCATAACATGATAACTCTCACTTCTTAGATAAATAAATTAGCTACTAATATGGACTCAAAACAAAACTGCCTTAAACAGGATATACTACCTTATCAGTGAAATCCTGTGCCCTGAAGTATAGATACCCCTCACCACTTTAGTCTACCTTCTTGAATGCCGCCCTCATATTCTAATGTTGCAAACTTCCTCTTCAGGTGCATCTATCTTACCTAACAATAATTATTGATTGAGTATGGACTGTGTACTAGCATGGTACCAGGCACTTGGAGATTATTTATTCTAATAGTCTCTCGACATGGAGCTCATAATCTAGCAGGAGACATTAAACACATACAAATAATAAGACAAGATAATTTATGCTAACACCTATGAATAGCAGAGAATTTTAATACAACTGTCATTTTCAATTAAAATGAGTCCTGATCGGTAAAGGGGATGTTCAGAATGTTTCATGGGAACATGTATATTTCACAGCTTGAGAAGATTGACAGGTGGAGAGACGAGGGGAGAGCACATTTCAGGCGGACAGAATGAAGGATGGCACTGAGAGAGAAAAGTATGACTGCACGAATTCAGTGTGCGTGGAGAGTAAAGTGTGTCAAAGAATGTAATGACAGAGAAGGGAGGGGCGGGCTGGGGTCAGAATACTGACCACTTGAACTTCCCTCTCTGGAGACGAGCTATCTACCTCCATTCTACTCTTCCATGGTGTGCTTTCCTCCAAATGTGACTGTCTCCCCAAGCTCAACCCGTCTTCAATCCACCTCCAAATAAATTCCCACTGATACTTAATTTCACTCTTCCCAGATCATTTTTGCTAGATTTCAAAAGGCTATAAAAATATCACTAAAAGGAAGCTCTCTGATAGAAAAATTTTCACATAATATTTAAAATTCTTGGAGTGAATATTTCAAAATTCTCTAAAAACGCACCTGCTAACAGGACCTGCTTACATAGACACATGTTTCCTGAAGAGCCACGTCTGCCAGTCAGGCTTTGTGCTGACTTGCCCATCACCAATCCCTACATCCCACTTAGAAGGCCTGGTGAACAGAACGTGCTCCATGATGAACGAATGACATGATCACTGCTGTCTGTAAAGGTCTCATTCCTCTCTGAACCAATTTATCTTCAGAATCTCTATTTCAAGACAGATCAGTTTAGAGGGGTTCTGAATTTCTATGAGATTTGCAAGCCCAAGGAAACAATATATGTACTCACTTTGTGACTCCATAGTCAATTCCAATTGTTGCAAGGTATTTAGACACAAATCTCTTCTCACAGTATCGCTTTATAATACAGCTCTAAAAAGGTAAAAATAAAAGCTTTGAGTAAAGACACTCTGGGAACCCATAAAAAATAAGCACATTTCTTCATTATGGTTTCTTCATCTACCCCTATGAGACAAATCTTTTTCAAAAGCCGAAATTATAAAATAACTGAAACAAGTACTAAAGGTGAAGTTTTTAAAGAAAAATTATTTCAAAATTCTTTCCTTAATACCAAATATGGGTATGTTTTCAATTTAGTGCTCAATCCTTATTCTCTCTTCTTTTGAAGACCTCTTCTACTCAAGAATAACACCAACATACTTTTAATAATAACACCAAAATACCTATCTCGACCTCCCTCCCCAGACCAGATCCACATCTCCAAATATCTACTAGACTAATTTCTACTTAGATGTCCAACCATTCTACAAATTCCACGTGTCCAAATATGAACTAATCTTATACATAAAAACAGCAAACTGCTCATCCTGCTGACATCTGTTTCCGTTAATAATACCATTTTCCCAATTACAGAGGATTAAATTATTAAAGTCATATCTGACTCTGAGTCTTTCTAAATCTTCTTTTCACTGTTTCTTCAATCTTTCTCTTCGTTCTAATTCCCATTGATACGACTTTAGTTTAGGTCTTCATTATCTACTCCTGAACAACTATAGGAAATTCTTTATTGGTCTTTATGCCTCCTTTCCCTCCCAATTTCAACCAACACTGCATACCGCTAACATTATTTCACTTCTCTAACTAAAAATCTTCAGCAGCTTCTCACTGCCAAGAGTTCAACATCCGAACTCCTCTGTCCATTATTCAAGACCCTCCATAATCTGACCCTAATCTGTCTTCTGTCTGAACTCTTTTAATATAAATCCTCCATTTCTGCCAAACTCCAGGCCTGACTTCCTGACTCTTGTCATTACTTTCCTTCCAATTTGGAATGAGCTTTCTCCCTTCTTTCCAAATCTTACTTATCCCTAAGCACTCTGGTTATAAGAGATCTTGCCTACATCTAAACTTCTCCAACATAAACTACATACATATATAGATGTATATATAAATATATATACAATGTTTTTATCATTCACTGCCTTGTTATCTTTTGCCTGCACATAATTTTATCTCTTCAGCTAGACAGTAAACTACTTGAAGGCAAGCACCGGTATTTTACTTTTATCTTGTATCTTCACATCTGAGGGATTAGCTCAGTACCAATGAAAAAGCAATTTAAAATGATTTGTACATTAACAGCAATCCTTAGCACTCATGAAACATAATTTACTTGATGCACGGGTGATGAAGCTTATTCTGCTCACTTTCCTGATGAACCTCAATCTAAATTAAATAGGACAGCTGCTTTAAAAAGTACTTAATAAGCTCACTGGGAACTGAAGGAAAAACTTTTTTAGAATAACTACTGCTAAGAAGCTACACTTTAAAAAACACTTTATAGCTTGAAAGCACTTTTCAAATGTTTTCTCTCACACTATCCTAGAAAAATAAATACAGCCTTTCTCTAAATTATTCATAAGATTAAGGGACCTGCAAGTCCTTTAACTCCAGTAGACAATTTAAACACTAGTCCTAAGTATTTAAAGAGATACACATTTAATTAATAGTATGAATAACCACTCCCTATAAAGAAACAGGGTTTCTGGGCCTTAGGATCTTACAAGCTAAGTTAAATAACATAAATATAGAGAGAGTTTTTTGCATTCTCTATTCCTCTTAAGTAGATTCTTAGGCACTTTTCTTTTTAAAAGCAGTTTCAATTAAAATCTTAAGGTTTGAATCTTTTTTTCCTCCCTAATTTCAGTTCAGTTGCTCAGTTGTGTCCAACTCTTTGTGATACCATGGACTGCAGCACGCCAGGCCTCACTGTCCATCACCAGCTCCCACAGCTTGCTTAAACTCATGTCCATCACTTCGGTGATGCCATCTAACCAACTCATCCTCTGTTGTCCCCTTCTCCCGCCTTCAATCTTTCCCAGCATCAGGGTCTTTTCCAATGAGTCAGTTCTTTGCATCAGGTGGCTAAAGGATTAGAGCTTCAGCTTCATCATCAGTCCTCCCAATGGATATTCAGGACTGATTTCCTTCAGGATTGACTGGTTTGATCTCCTTGCAGTCCAAGGGACTCTCAAGAGCCTTTAACACCACAGTTCAAAAGCATCAATTCTTTGGTGCTCAGCTTTCTTTATGGTCCAACTCTCACACCCATACATGACTACTGGAAAAACCATAGCTTTGACTAGACAGACCTTTGTCAGCAAAGTAATGTCTCTGCTTTTTAATATGCTGTCTAGGCTGGTCATAGCTTTTCTTCCCAAGAGCAAGTGTCTTTTAATTTCACAGCTGCAGTCACCATCTGCAGTGATTTTGAAGCCCAAGAAAAGAAAGTCTGTCACTGTTTCCATTGTTTTCCCATCTATTTAGCATGAAGTGATGGGACCATGATCTTAGTTTTTGAATGTTGAGTTTTAAACCAGCTCTTTCACTCTCCTCTTTCACTTTCATCAAGAGGCTCTTTTGTTTCTCTTCACTTTCTGCCATTAGGGTGGTGTCATCTGCATATCTGAGGTTATTGATATTTCTCCCTGCAATCTTGATTCCAGCTTGTGCTTCATCCAGCCTGACATTTTGCATGATATACTCTGCCTATAAGTTAAATAAACAGTGTGACAATATACAGCCTTGACGTACTCCATTCCCAATTTGGAACCAGTCTGTTGTTCCATGTCCAGTTCTGTTGCTTCTTGACCTGCATACAGATTTCTCAGGAGGCAGGTGATAGAATTATCCTAAAATTCATATGAAAGAACAGCTATCTGAGAAGAACTAATTGAAATATAAAATACAGGGCAGTAGAAAGAGGTGAGAATTTGCATTGACAGGTATTAAAATATAGTTTAAAACCAATTGAGAGGGTCTTATATTGGCATAAGAATAGACAAGTAGATTAGTAGAAAAGAATAGAGAGCTCAGAAATAGATCCCATTATACATGAAAATTTTAAAAGTGACAAAAGTGATATTTAAAGTCAATGCGAAAAATAATTTATTTAGTATAATGTTACTGGTACACTGACTATCCATCAGGGAAAAAAAATTAAGTTAGGCCCTTAACTTACCTATATGCAAAAAAAATTACAGGTGAATTTGTGATTTAAGTATTTCAGAATAAAACAATAAAAATTTCAGAAGAAAATGCACAATATATGTAGAACATCTGAAAACCTTTTCAACCAAGACAGAAAACCCAGAAACCATAAAAAAAAAAAGAAAACAACAGAAAAGCATAGTTAAAACATCTTGAAAAAGAACAAAGCAGGAGGTATACCCTCTGATTTCAAACTATAGTACAAAATGGCAGTAATCAGAACAGTAGGATATTGACACAAAAACAGACACATAGATCAATGGAGCAGAATAGACAGCCCAGACACAAATCTACAGTTAGATGGTCAGTCAATGACGAAGAAGCAATAATATACAATGGGAAAACACACCACTTTTAATAAATGGTGTTGGGAAAACTAGACAGCTATATGTAAAACAATCAACTGAACTACTTTCTCACACCATACATAAAAATACACCACTAATCATAAGGGAAATGTAAATTAAAACTACAATGAGATACCACCTTATACTGGTAAGAATGGTAACCAGTATATCTTACCAGTTATCTTAACTGGTAAGATACCACCTTATACTGGTATCAAAAAGACAATAACAAGTGTTAGGATGTGGAGAAAAGGGATCCTTGTGCAACACTGGTGGGATTGTAAACTGGTGCAGTCACAATGGAACACATTGTATGAAGGCTGGGCAAAAAAAATAAAAATAGGACAACCATATGATCCAGCAATTTCACTTCTGGGTACTTACCTGAAGCAAACAAAAACGCCAATTCAAAAAGATACATGCACCCTGATGTTCACTGCAGCATTATTTACAATAGCTAAGATATGGAAGCAACCTAAGTGTTCACCCATAGATGAATGGATAAAGAAGATATATATATATATATATATATATATATATATATATATGCACATAATGGACTATTAACTGTTATTTTTAAAATAAATTTTAAAATTTTATTTTTTTCATTTTAAAAGTGAAACCTTATCATTTGTGAAAACATGAATGAAATTTAGAGGGTATTATGCTAAGTAAAATAAGTCAAAGAAAGACAAATGCCATATGATCTCACTTATATGTGGAACCTAACAAACAAAACAAAAACAGACTCATAGATACAGAGAACAAATGGGTGGTTGCCAGAAGGGGTAGGGGATGGGGAAGTGAAATAGGTAAACAGGAATAAGAGGTACAAACCTCTTATTAAAAGAAGTAAGCCACTAGAATGTATTATACAGCATGAAGAATATAGTCAATAATATTATTGCAGTAACTTCATATGAGGACAGCTGGTTGCTAGACTTGTGATGATCATTTATGTCAAATCACTGTGTAACATACCTGGAGCTAACATAATATTGTACATCAACTATATTTCAATTTTAAAAAAGATGGGCATAATTGAGTATATACAAATAATAATAAAAGCAATTGTATGGCAAAACACCAAGTATTAAAAGAACATAACTGGGGCAAATATTCGTAACTCATACAGCTGGCAAAAAGTTAATAACTCTAACATCCTCAAACCAGAAAAACTGGTAAGAAAGATACATTGCCTAACAGAAAAATGGGTTTAGAATATAAACAAATTATGATGATTAACTTCTTGATGTTGAACCAAGTTTGCATTCCGGGAATAAACCCTACTTGCTAATAGTGAAATTTTTGATATGCTGCTGAATTCTATTCATGGATATTTAGGAATTATGCATTTGTATGCATATATGAAAATAGTATATATACTTTTCTTTTTTGAGACTATATCAAGTTTTGCTATTTAAGTCACCATGACTTTATATAAATAAATTGGAGTGCTGTTCATCTTTTTCTTTGCCTTGGAATAACTTAAATAACTGAAATTATATGTTATTTAAAGCTTAAATAAATCTTTTCATGAAGCCATCTGATCCTGATACCTTTTAGGATAATAAATCTTTTAATTGCTTTTTCCAATTTCTTTTTGTATGAATGGTCACTTGGGTATTCTACTTTTTGAGTCAATTTTGGTAATTTATACCTTGCTAAGAAATCCTCCATTTTCTCTGTATTTTGAAATATGATCCCAAGAACTGAATATATATAGTATTCTCTAATCTTTCTTTTAATTTCTTCCAGAATATGATTTTCAGCACTAATCTTGTAATATTTTGCTTTCTCTATTTTTCTTAAAATAAATTTTAGGCATTTTTCTTTTTCATTAATCTTTCCAGGGAATTCTTTCTCTCATATTTAAGGCCCTTTTTCTTCTGTCTTAAGTTTCTTTATTTTTGAAAATTCAGTTATACCATACCATTATATTCATACTTTTAAGGTGTACAGTTCAGTGGTTCCAAGCATATTCACAAAGTTGTACAACTACTAAGTTCTTTTAGTTTTTAATGTCTCCTTTTTATTTTTTTTTAAATTTTATTTTATTTTTAAACTCCACAATATTGTACTAGCTTTGCCAAACATCGAGATGAATCTGCCACAGGCACACCCGCGCTCCCCATCCTGAACCCCCCTCCCTCCCAATGTCTCCTTTTTAGAAATGAGTTAGATAATTCATTTTTCTTTCAGGATTGCTTTCAATCTGCCCTGAAGATTTTGGCATGGATTCTCTCCTTTCATTGGTTTCTAGTTATTTTGTCATTTGCTTTGATTTGTCCTTTGAGCCAAGGATTATTTACTAGGGCATGTCTTTTTAACCTAAAATTATTTATCTGTATATTTTCCTACATTTTCTAAATTCTTTAAAATGAGTATGTTTTACTTTTATAACTAAGGCAAACATTTTTTAATTACACTTAAATATTTCATCTATGAAAAAATTATTTTTGAGAAAGGCATTCAGAAGGAATCCACTCCTACCCCCAAATAGTAAATAGTTGTAACAAAAGTATTTATTAAATGGCCCCTAATTTCCCAGTTTAACTAGTAAACTGAATTTCCTTATACATTTTGGTTTATTTCTGGACTCCAGTCTGTTTCACTAGTGTCTCTGTATTTACTTTCCAGTATCAATAGGAAAACTTTAGTAACTTTAAAATATGTTTTAATATCTGGTAGTGTTAGTTTCCTCTCATTTCTTCTCCTCAATTTTCTTGGTTAGTCTCACATTTAATTTTTCCTAAGGACTTTTAGTACCTTTTATTATGTTCTGAAGAAAAAAACTACTGATGTTTTAACTATAATTGAATGACATTTGTAGATTATTTTAAAGAACTGATATCTCCAAAATATTGAGTGATCCTAATTAAGAGGACACATACCTTTCCACTTGTCTAAGTAATTGCATGTCTCTGTAGAAATGTTTCTTTATATAGGTCTTGCTGCTGCTGCTGCTGCTGCTGCGTCACTTCAGTCGTGTCTGACTCTGTACGACCCCAGAGACGGCAGCCCACCAGGCTCCTCTGTCCCTGGGATTCTCCAGGCAAGAACACTGGAATGGGTTGCCATTTCCTTCTCCAATGCATGAAAGTGAAAAGTGAAAATGAAGTCGCTCAGTTGTCTCCGACTCTTAGCAACCCCATGGACTGCAGCCTACCAGGCTCCTCCGTCCATGGATTTTCCAGACAAGGGTACTGGAGTGGGGTGCCATTGCTTTCTCTGTTATATAGGTCCTAAGACCTACCTATATCTTCTGCAGTTTAAGCCTGGGCACTTTATTTTGGTCGTTATTGTAAACTAAAACAGTTTTTCAAATATATAGTCCAAAATTATAATTCTAATACAGTAAAGCTGTAAGTTTTTATGTATTAATTTTGTCTTGTTGTTTCTAATAGGTTTTCAGTTAATTCTCTTTGGGTTTTCAGATAAACAATCATATCATTAACATATAATGGCAATTTTGCTTTCTCCTTTTCAGCATTTCGTACATTATTTCTTTCTCCCTAACTGCATTGGTTAATAAATCTAGAACTGTATTACATGAACGTGGTTGATACTGGACATTTTAAGCTATTTCTAAAGTTGAATCAAAAAAAAAAAATAAAGTTGAATCATTAAGCATAGCAAAATTTTAAAAGTGAGCATGCTCACTTAGCCAGTTTAGTGTTTAGTATTTAGTATATGACCTTCTAGAGGTCTTTCTTTTCTTTTCAATGCCTGGCACATAGTTTACATTCAGTAATCATCGACCTTCAGCTACGTTACTACATACATATACACAGATATATAAACAATACAAAATAATACTAAATGGAAAGAAAAGACACTAATAAACATTTACTGAGCATCAATTACGTGCAGGTCTTTGGCATAAACACTCCCATTAACAGCTCTCTGGGCATGTAGATCCTACTAGGAGTTGATTTTGACAGCAAATAATGATTGGAAAGGGGGGCTTCCCGGTTGCTCAGTGGTAAAGAATCTGCCGGCAATGCAGGAGATGCGGGTTTGATCCCTGGGTTAGGAAGATCCCCTGGAAAGGGAAATGGCAACTCAATCTAGTATGCTTGCCTTGGAAATCCCACAGACAGAGGAGCCGGGCGGGCTACAGTCCACAGGGTCGCAAGAGTCTTGGCGACTAAACAACAATGATGGAAAGAACACTGCAATGGGAGTGTGAAGACCCAGGTTCTAATTCTGTCTCAGTCACTGATTTGATGACCTTGGAAGGTTCTTAACTAACAGCTTCCACTCACCCTGAAGAGACAATTTGGATGAAGAAGAGGCGGTCTTAGAATTCACATGGGGATAAAGACCTCCATTCACCTCCTGCCCTCCCTACCCCCAATACTATGGGAGAGTTTAGAGTTGATAGCCAGCTGAAGCACCATTGGAGAAGGCAATGGCACCCCACTTCAGTACTCTTGCCTGGAAAATCCCATGGACGGAGGAGCCTGGTAGGCTGTAGTCCATGGGGTCGCTAGGAGTCGGACAGGACTGAGCGACTTCACTTTCACTTTTCACTTTCATGCATTGGAGAAGGAAATGGCAACCCACTCCAGTGTTCTTGCCTGGAGAATCCCAGGGACAGAGGAGCCTGGTGGGCTGCTGTCTCTGGGGTCGCACAGAGTCGGATATGACTGAAGCGACTTGGCAGCAGCAGCAGCAGCAGCAGAAGCACCATAGGAAAAGACAGTGGATCTAAGACTTCTTTGCGATAATGCATGTGGTGACACTATCAGAGATAAACACAAACAAAACAAAATAATGCAAGTTCCTTGACATCCACTGCACCTCCCTGTGAATCACTTCAGCATCAGTTACGCTCTCTTACAAATGAAATGTAGATTCTGGGCTCCACATCTACAGGGTAAATTTTACAAATCCCCATCCTCACACACAGCCCAGTAAGTTATCAGCTCCCAAGCTCTGCTGGGGTAACTGAACTTTTATTCTCCACCTCAAAGTCCTGTACGGGTCACCCAGAACGCTTGGGTATGTTATCCAAGCATACGATCTGACATGAGGACCTAGGCCTCCTCTCTCTTTGGGATATAGTCAACGGTTAGTGGCCACTCGAGACACCTTTTTAGGTGTCGGAGGGGGGCAACCCAAAGGTCAAAAAGGTCAGGAGAGTTTTTCCTCGTGGAGCCGTATCCCTCAGGAGACCCAGGCCTGCTCAGGGGCGGGGAGGAGGCCGGGCGACCAGGCTGTTGAGTGGCCGCCCTCCCAGCCAATCGGCACGTCGCTCCGCCGCGCTGCGGTCCCGCCCCTCCCAGCGCGATACTCACTTTTCCCACTTCGGCGTTGCCCATGGAGATGACTTTGATGCGCAGAGACTTGCCAGGCTCCTTCCGCTTCGGCATGCTGGCCTCCATGGCCCTCGCTCTCTCGGGGCCAGCAGCCTCGGTCTCTGCTTGTTCACCACGCTGGCCCGTCCCTCAGGCTTCCTCGTCCAATGGCGGGACCGCTGCTCTCGTCACCACCCTGGCTCCTCGGCTCGCCATCCCCGCCGCTGCCTGGCAGCGGGCGCTGACGGTTGGGAGGGTAGGGAACTGGAGGAGGCAGAAGAGAGTCTCGCGATGCTAGCAAGGGGCCGCGTGACGTCATCACCAGGCCCCAGAGATGAGGCTGCTCCCTAGGGTCGCGCGATCTGGCTCGGCAGTGTCCGTAGGCAGGAAGGCGGCCTCGCGGGAGGTGGCTGAGTTTTACATTTCATGGAGGATGCGAACTTATGGCCAGGGTGGGGTTTCAGGACCTAGAAATTTGTTAGGTTCGCAGCCGAGTGGTAGACATTTATTGACTGTTCAAGGCAGATTCTCAGGCTGGAAGTAGCTGAAATTACGGATTAGTTCAAGGTCCATCGGTGCGGATATGCCAAGTAGACCACGGTCCGTTTTGGTGTACTTTTTGTGGATTCTTCAGTACCCATGGGCACATCCACTGACCCCCTCTTCCAATATTATGTTTCCCTTGGGGTCCCTATTATGTACTTCTCGCCTGCAGGTGGAACGTTCAGATTAGACCTTTTTTACACTTTCACTTCTGTCAAGGTGTGTGTGATTGTAGCTGTGAGCTCAGTTTAGCTCGTTACCCTGCTACTCATCCACATTTAACCCCATCTTGTTCTCACCTTTAGCTGAAAATATAACAAAATAATAATTCTGAGATAACCACTGTTCTCATTCCAAGCGATGAGACGGAACGCATCTTCTAAAATAGAAAACAGTTTGAGCAACTGTCGCTTTGGGGGTCAATATATTTAGCTACAGAAGATGAATAGAACTTGACAAACGTTTGTTTAGTGCCCTGAAAAAGAATGGCTGCCAATTTCCCACTAAATTATGAGGGGGAAGGTAGCATTGCTTCTGTTCTCACATAGCTATAAACGTTTTAAATACATTTCAGGAAGATAGTGACTAAAGGCTCAAAGTTTTGTAACAGTTATTTTAAGTTAGATTTTTCAAGCATTTTAATGTTAAAATTTAATTTTTAAACATTAAATGCTTATTAAGAAAAAAAGCTTATTTTGGATTGTTTCCATAGTAAACAAGTAATGTAACTTAGTTCGGTGAAGCTTCTAAAATTCTTTACAATTATGAGATATAAGTCCTGGTTAGAATTTTGATAGTTTAAAGCTTAAAAGAATTGGATTCATACTGATTTTCCAGATCTCCATGAAAATTTTCCATTTTCATGCTGATCTCTCAGTATGATTTGATAAATCAATAAGCATCTGTTTCTTTTATTTCCTCTTTTTTAATTTATTTTTTAATTAGAGGAAAATTGCTTTACAATGTTGTGTTGGTTTCTGCCATACTGACCCTGCAATGGCACCCTACTCCAGTACTTTTGCCTAGAAAATCCCGTGGACGGAGGAGCCTGGTAGGCTGCAGTCCATGGGGTCGCTAAGAGTCGGACACGACTAAGCAACTTCACTTTCACTTTTCACTTTCATGCATTGGAGAAGGAAATGGCAACCCACTCCAGTGTTCTTGCCTGGAGAATCCCAGGGACAGGGGAACCTGGTGGGCTGCCGTCTATGGGGTCGCACAGAGTCGGACACGACTGAAGTGACTTAGCAGCAGCAGCAGCAGACCCTGTAATAGAACTGATATTGTGGAAGTATAATTGCAAAATGTCAAATCTTCAACTATTAAAGACATTAGGTATAATACTGTTGAGCATGAGAGCAGTGAAATGTGCTAAAGATTAAAATTTATTATCATTTTTTATATTGATATTTTCAAGTTTTGAATATGTACAGCCATATTGTTTACTAATTGTGTTAAATTTGTTTAAAACAGAAAAAGCAAGAAAGTTAGCTTTCTTTTCCAGTCTAAGATAAAAGGAACAAAAAGAAGTATGTTAACTGTGTATGGAGCTGGAAGATATAGTATGTGGATTAGAAATGTGAGCTCTGGAGTCAGCCCTCTTAATCCATAATGTTGGCATGACATGGGTGTGTAGTGGCAGTCAGGGCTGCCCGTGAAGTGTATGGTAATCCCCAATAAGCAACAGTGGTATGCTTTCATTTACTCATATTTTTTATGTTTTATCTGTTACAAAAGATTCTACATATTTTTTTTATTAATTAACTTGTATTTTTGGTCGCACTGGGTCTCCATTGCTGCGTGGAGGCTCTCTCTAGTTGTGGAGAGCAGGGCTAGTCTCTAGATGTGCGGGCCTGTCATTGCAGTGGCCCCCCTTGTTGCAGAGCACAGGCTCCAGGAGCTCCAGCGTCAGTAATTGCGGCACACAGGCTCAGCAGTTACAGCGCAAGGACCCAGATCATGGGCTCAGTAGTTGTGGCACACAGGCTTAGCTGCCCCTCGGCATGTAGAATCTTCTGGACCAAGTATCTAGCCAGTGTCCCCTGTATTGGCAGGCAGATTCTTATCCACTGTACCACCAGGGAAGTCCGGATTCTACATATGTATTCTTTAAAATAAACTATGAAGTATGTCAGACATACTTAAAGATATGAATGATAATATGTAATGTCCACCGCTTACCTTAGGAAATAAAACATCTGCGATATTGTATGTACTCTTCCCCAAATGTACATCCCTCTTCCCACTCTACAAAACATTACAACTATTTGAATTGGCGCTTCTAACTTCCAGGCATTTAAATATTGTTTTACTATATATGTATATACACCTTGAAATATAGTATTGTATTGCATCTTTTAGAAATCTTTATTTTGAAAGAATTTCAAAAATAGTAGTGGGGAAAAAAATCTTGTAAACCCTTTATCCAGATTCCTTGTTAATATTTTGCTCATTTCCTCTATCAGTTGTGCTCACTAACTATGTATGCACAAATACACACACAATTTGTCTAAATCATTTGAGAGTAGTTTGCAGATGTCTTTCTTTATTCATAAACACTTTGATGTGCATTTCCTAAATAACAAGGACTTTCTCTTACATAGCAACAGCATATTTATCAACTGGAGGAAACATAACATTAATACAAAACTATCATCTAATCCTGTGGTTCCCAAACTGTGCACTGGGTGCCCCACAGCACCGCGGTGAATTCATGAGGGTATCTGTGTGATATTAATACATTCTGAACTTTCAAGGCAAGCAAAACTACTCACTTGAGGTTATGCACAGCTTTAACATTAGATGGTGCCATATTTCTTGGAAATGTCATGTACTTGGGAAGCTGGGTTTTTTCAGTGTTTGTGATAAAAAGTACAGTGCAAAAATCAATGAGAACAGGAAATGAGGGTGGTCTTACCCAAACTGATTCCAGGATTCGAGAAGTTGTGCAGTGCACAATAGCTGCATAAATCCCATTAGTAAATAATTGTGGTTATTTAAGAATGAAATAAAAATGCCATTTTTCTTTTAGTTTATGTGTAATATTTTTTTCAAATGGCAACTAAATTGTTAGAGCATAAATATTTAATAAGTTGTTTGGAACTAGATTTTTTTTTTGGCCAAGGAACACTGTGAAAAAATTACTGAGACACTGAGGGCACCTTGAACCAAGAACATGGGAAATTTTGATCAAACTCAACAGTCCTTATTCAGATTTTACCATTTACTCTAATAGTATTCTCTGTAACTATGTTCTTTACCCCTGGTCTGGAGCCTAATCCAGCATCATTTAGTTGTCATATATCTTCAGTCTTTTTTTAATCTGAATTTATTTTTAGAATATCCCTCAATTTGTGTTTGGTGTATTCTTGTGATTAGATTCAGTTGTTTTTAAGATAGGGAGATTATTCTCCCTGGGCCAGACCTCAGGTTGTTAAAGTGAAAGTCGCTCAGTTGTGTCTGACTCTTTGCGATCCCATGGACTATACAGTCCATGGCATTCTCCAGGCCAGAATACTGGAGTGAGTAACCTTTCCCTTCTCCAGGGGATCTTCCCAATCCAGGGATTGAACCCAGGTCTCTCGCATTGCAGGCGGATTCTTTACGAGCTGAGCCACAAGAGAAGCCCTTGTTAAGGGAAGGTTGCTAACGAAAGTTCTTAAATGGGACAAGATTTTTCTGGTGAGAGATATTCAGAGAGTGAAAAAGATTCAGTGTGAGGGAGGTTCTCTCCATTGCTGGCTTTGAAGATGGAAGGGGCCACACAGCAAAGACCTTAGTGGGCTCTCAGAGCTGAGAGGGAATCCCTATAGCTAGCGAGAAAACGGGCACCTCAATCCTACCACCTCAAGTAAATGAATTCTGCCAAAAACCTGCATAATGGGAAGGAACTCTTGAGTTGCAGGTGAGGACACAGCTATCTGTCACCCTGTTGCAGCCTTGTGAGATTTCTGATCCAGAGAACAAGTTACTCCTTGCTGGGATTTCTGACCTACAGAACTGTGAGATATGAAATGTTTGAATCTGTTGTTATATAGCAACAGAAAACAAATACACATACTGAATAACTTTGTATTAGATTCAATTTATTGAGAAGCTCTCTTTCTAGTTTGGCAGTGAAAGTCCCTATAGACCAAGTCTCCCACTGATAACTATAAACTCTGAAAGAAATGCAGAACAATGACCTGGGGATTCAGAAGGGTAATGTAATAATCAGGCAGATGATGGAGGGGAGTAAAAAAACATAGAGAAGCATCTGGCATGGGATAAGTTTCTCCTGAGCAATACAAGGACCTTGGAAGATACTCTGACTAGCCCTTTCTGTCTTAGGTGTGAGTTCCAAGATTTTGGTTCTGAGCATGCACTGTGCTCTATCAGAGGACATGAGACACCTACACCCTCATCCGACTATCATCCATAGGACTGTGTGACTGAAACATTTCCTATCCCATAGGGTATTTTCTGTAAAATGAAAATATGCATAAAATTTACCATTCTGATCATTTTAAAGTGTACAGTTCAGTGGCATTAAGTGCATTCACATTGTATGCAACCATTACTACAATCCACCTCCAGATCTTTTTCATCTTTCCAAACTGAAACTCTGTCCCCATTAAACATCAGTTTCCCCTCCTCTTTCCCCCTACTCCTGGCAACCACCATTCTCCTTCTGTCTCTATGCACTTGACTACTCTTGGCACCTCATTTGAGTGGAATCGCACAGTATTTGTCCTTTTCTGACTGGTTTATTTCACTTAGCATAATGTCTTCAAGGTTCCTATATAATATTCTTATAATGGGACTGCCATTTCTCCCCTTGAGAGGTGTTGCAGGGAATGTCTATGTCTTCTTTCCCTTGAATCTGGGTGGCTTTATCACTGGGGTATAAGTGATGTTAATGACACTTTCAAAGCTAGATAATAGAAAGCAGTGTGATTTTCTTCTAGTTCTCTTGGAATGCTCACTTTTGGAATTCTAAGTGTGAAGAAGCCCCCATAGAGAGATGAGGCACCCGACCCCCATCCACAACCACAGTTGAGCTCCCATATGACAGCTCACACCAATTTGCCAGCCATGGGATCAAGCCATCTTGAAAGTGCCAAACCAATGAAGCAAGGATGCCAACAGGAAGTGGAATGTATCGAAGAGTTTGTGGCAAGTGGTACTCAGTGATATAGACAGGGAGAAAATTGCCTTTGCTTCACCAATGGATTTGAACTCAGAGCAAAGTGCAGATTTCTTGGAAGACATTCTAGGGTGCCAGGTGAATTACTAGAGTGAAAGAGCTCAAATGCCATCTTCTTCCCATTCTTTGAATGCCAAGTTCATTTGAACCTCATGGACATTTTTTTGTTTGTTTTTAATTTTTGGACATACTGGGTGGCATCTGGGGTCTTAGTTCCCTGACCAGAGATCAAACCCACACACCCTACAGGGGAAGCATGGAGTCTTAACCACTGGACCACCAGGGAAGTCCCTGAATCTCATGGGCTTTGTATTTAGTTTCCCTCTGCCTAAAACGCCCTTCCCAGATTTCTGGATGCTCCAGACATAATGATCTGGTTACCAGGGAGAAGAGATTTTGGCACAAACCACAGTTTCTATTTGCATATCTAGTTGCAGTTAATGGCATCCAATAGCCTGATTAAAAGTTTAAGAAAGAAAGAAGGGAAGAGAAGCTGGAAGAAGGAAATGACAGGAAATAGAATGAAAGAAAGAAGGAAATCTCTACATTTCTGCTTTTTACCAGATAGGATTCTGCTTTTTACCCAGCTCTCTTTAATAGTTCAGGTCTTTACCTCAACATACCCTTCAGCAGAGATGTTGACAGAATTTGTGAATAATCATAAAAAGTAGGAACTATGCTGAGTCTGTAACAATAGAAAGAAGGCTTAGAGTGATTTATCTGCTGATGACTAGTCATGCCTATTAGCAGCTTAGTGCAACTCTAACATTTTACAGGAAAAGTCTACCATAGTATTTACATTCAGGGGCTTCCCTGGTGGTCCAGTGGGTTAAGATACTGCCTTGGAATTACAGAGAGCGTGGGTTCTATCCCTCGTTGGGGAATTAAGACCCTACATGCCATGCAGCACTTTACTTATGTTCACATTGCTTTGGGGTTGAATTCTTTTGTCATAGGGCATGTAGGTGCTACCAAATAGTTTTCCAAAGTGGCTTATCAATTTACATTGCCATCAACAGGGAATGAGCATTCCACTTGTTCCAAATTCCCAGTGGTCTTCAACTTCGTCAGTCTTTTCATGCCAGCCTTCCTTATAGGCTTGTAGTAGCATCTAATTGGAGAAGGCAATGGCACCCCACTCCAGTACTCTTGCCTGGAAAATCCCATGGACCAAGGAGCCTGTTAGGCTGCAGTCCATGGGGTCGCTAAAGACTGGGCACGACAGAGCGACTTCACTTTCACTTTCACTTTTCACTTTCATACATTGGAGAAAGAAATGGCAACCCACTCCAGTGTTCTTGCCTGGAGAATCCCAGGAACGGGGGAGCCTGGTGGGCTGCCGTCTATGAGGTCGCACAGAGTCGGACAGTACTGAAGCGAATTAGCAGCAGCAGCAGCAGCAGCAGCATCTAATGGTCATTTGTCTATCCCTGATGACTAATGAGATTGGGTGACTTCATATATTCATAAGCCATTTTCTCTTACATGAAGTACTTGTTCAGTTATCTCATCCAATGTTTTACTGAGTTTATTTATTCTTATTGACTTGTAAGAATTCTTTTTATGTTCTATATATATATATATATATATATTATTTATCAGCTATATATTCCTGGCATAGGAATATTTATAGCAGTTCAATTCATTTCAGTTCAGTTCAGTCGCTCAGTCATGTCTAACTCTTTGTGACCCCATGAATTGCAACACAGCAGGCCTCCTGTCTGTCCATCACCAACTCCCGGAGTTCACTCAAACTCACGTCCATTGAGTCGGTGATGCCATCCAGCCATCTCATCCTCTGTCGTCCCCTTCTCCTCCTGCCCCCAATCCCTCCCAGCATCAGAATCTTTTCCAATGAGTCAACTCTTCGCATGAGGTGGCCAAAGTACTGAAGTTTCAGCTTTAACATCAGTCCTTCCAAAGAACACCTGGGACTGATCTCCTTTAGAATGGACTGGTTGGATCTCCTTGCAGTCCAAGGGACTCTCAAGAGTCTTCTCCAAAACCACTGTTCAAAAACATCAATTCTTCAGCACTCAGCTTTCTTCACAGTCCAACTCTCACATCCATACATAACCACTGGAAAAACCATAGCCTTGGCTAGACAGAACTTTGTTGGCAAAGTAATGTCTCTGCTTTTCAATATGCTATCTAGGTTAGTCATAACTTTCCTTCCAAGGAGTAAGCATCTTTTAATTTCATGGCTGCAGTCACCATCTGCAGTGATTTTGGAGCCCCCAAAAATAAAGTCTGACACTGTTTCCACTGTTTCCCTATCTATTTGCCATGAAGTGATGGGACCAGATGCCATGATCTTCGTTTTCTGAATGTTGAGCTTTAAGCCAACTTTTTCACTCTCCTCTTTCACTTTCATCAAGAGGCTTTTTAGTTCCTCTTCACTTTCTGCCAGAAGGGTGGTGTCATCTGCATATCTGAGGCTATTGGTATTTCTCCTGGCAATCTTGATTCCAGCTTGTGCTTCTTCCAGACCAGCGTTTCTCATGATGTATTCTGCATATAAGTTAAATAAGCAGGGTGATAATATACAGCCTTGACGTACTCCTTTTGCTATTTGGAACCAGTCTGTTGTTCCATGTCCAGTTCTAACTGTTGCTTCCTGAGCTGCATATAGGTTTCTCAAGAGGCAGGTCAGGTGGTCTGGTATTCCCATCTCTTTCAGAATTTTCCACAGTTTATTGTGATCCACACAGTCAAAGGCTTTGGCATAGTCAATAAAGCAGAAATTGATGTTTTTCTGGAATTCTCTTGCTTTTTCCATGATCCAGTGGATGTTGGCAATTTGATCTCTGGTTCCTCTGCCTTTTCTAAAACCAGCTTGAACATCAGGAAGTTCATGGTTCACGTATTGCTGAAGCCTAGCTTGGAGAATTCTGAGCATTACTTTACCAGCGTGTGAGATGAGTGCAACTGTGCAGTAGCTGGAGCATTCTTTGGCATTGCCTTTCTTTGGGATTGGAACGAAAACTGACCTTTTCCAGTCCTGTGGCCACTGCTGAGTTTTCCAAATCTGCTGGCATATTGAGTGCAGCACTTTCACAGCATCATCTTTCAAGACTTGAAATAGCTCAACTGAAATTCCATCACCTCCACTAGCTTTGTTCGTAGTGATGCTTTCTAAGGCCCACTTGACTTCATATTCCAGGATATCTGGCTCTAGGTGAGTGATCACACCATCATGATTATCTTGGTCATGAAGAACTTTTTTGTACAGTTCTGTGTATTCTTGCCATCTCTTCTTAATATCTTCTGCTTCTGTTAGGTTCCTACCATTTCTGTCCTTTATTGAGCCCATCTTTGCATGAAATGTTCCCTTGGTATCTCTAGTTTTCTTGAAGAGATCTCTAGTCTTTCCCATTCTGTTGTTTTCCTCTATTTCTTTGCATTGATCGCTGAGGAAGGCTTTCTTATCTCTCCTTGCTATTCTTTGGAACTCTGCATTCAGATGCTTATATCTTTCCTTTTCTCCTTTGCTTTTTGCTTCTCTTCTTTCCACAGCTATTTGTAAGGCCTCTCCAGACAGCCATTTTGCTTTTTTGCATTTCTTTTCCATGGGGATGGTCTTGATCCCTGTCTCCTGTACAATGTCACGAACCTCCGTCCATAGTTCATCAGGCACTCTATCTATCAGATCTAGTCCCTTAAATCTATTTCTTACTTCCACTGTATAATCATAAGGGATTTGATTTAGGTCATACCTGAATGGTCTAGTGGTTTTCCCTACTTTCTTCAATTTAAGTCTGAATTTGGCAATAAGGAGTTCATGATCTGAGCCACAGTCAGCTCCCAGTCTTGTCTTTGCTGACTGTATAGAGCTTCTCCATCTTTGGCTGCAAAGAATATAGTCAATCTGATTTCAGTGTTGACCATCTGGTGATGTCCATGTGTATAGTCTTCTCTTGTGTTGTTGGAAGAGGGTGTTTGCTATGACCAGTGCGTTCTCTTGGCAAAACTCTATTAGCCTTTGCCCTGCTTCATTCCGTATTCCAAGGCCAAATTTGCCTGTTACTCCAGGTATTTCTTGACTTCCTACTTTTGCATTCCAGTCTCCTATAATGAAAAGGACATCTTTTGGGGGTTTTAGTTCTAAAAGGTCTTGTAGGTCTTCATAGAACCGTTCAGCTTCTTCAGTGTTACTGGTTGGGGCATAGACTTGGATTACTGTGATATTGAATGGTTTGCCTTGGAAATGAATAGAGATCATTCTGTCATTTTTGAGATTGCATCCAAGTACTGCATTTCAGACTCTTTTGTTGACCATGATGGCTACTCCATTTCTTCTAAGGGATTCCTGCCCGCAGTAGTAGATATAATGGTCATCTGAGTTAAATTCACCCATTCCAGTCCATTTCAGTTCGCTGATTCCTAGAATGTCGACGTTCACTCTTGGTCCTGTTTGACCACTTCCAATTTGCCTTGATTCATGGACCTGACATTCCAGGTTCCTATGCAATATTGCTCTTTACAGCATTGGACCTTGCTTCTATCACCAGTCACATCCACAACTGGGTACTGTTTTTGCTTTGGCTCCATCCCTTCATTCTTTCTGGAGTTATTTCTCCACTGATCTCCAGTAGCATATTGGGCACCTACTGACCTGGGGGGTTCTTCTTTCAGTATCCTATCATTTTGCCTTTTCATACTGTTCATGGGGTTCTCAAGGCAAGAACACTGAAGTGGTTTGGCATTCCCTTCTCCAGTGGACCACATTCTGTCAGTACCACATTATAGCAGTACTATTAGTCAAAAACTGGAAACAACTCATTTGTCCAGCAGTGGCAGAATGGATAAATAAACTGTGGCAGATTCTTACAATGGAATACTATATTTTCCCTATATAATACTATACTACTGCTATGACTTGCATAAATATAATGTTGAATTAAAAACAAGATATACAGGAGTATGTACTGGATGATTCCAATTATGCCTTGTAGCTCAGTCAGTAAAGACTCTACCTGCAATGAGGAGACCTGGGTTCAATTCCCGGGTTGAGAAGATCCCCTGACGAAGGAAATGGCAACCCACTCCAGTATTCTTGCCTGGAGCTTCCCATGGACAGAGGAGCCTGGCAGTCTACGGGGTCGCAAGAGTCGGACACAACTGAGTGACTAAACACACGCACAAAAACAGATAAAACTAGTCTATGGTGTTAGGAGTCAGGATTCTGGTTATTTTGGGGCTTTAGTGAATGAAATGGGTGTAAAGAGGGTCTGGGCATTAGTCATGTTGTGTATCTTGATCTGGGTGATGGCTACAAAGGTGGGTTCATGTTGTGAAAATTCACTAAGCTGCATGCTAATGTTTTGTGCACTTTTCCATAGGATATTAGGCTTCAATACAAAAAGTTTACAAAAACAATTCCTACCTAATTTTCACATGGGTTTAAGAGTTAAACAAGCAGACTTGGTCTGATATTTTTCTCTGCTCAGAGTTTCTTGTGCTGTTCCTATGATGGATCTTGGTGTCCATGGAGACCAGACAGAGACTGTGTGGTGGGAAGCAGCATATACAACAAAGAAACAAGTGTCTTCTCACTATATTTTCAGATCCCACTCCACCACAGCCATTCCCTGCTAGGACCACTGTCCACCTGTGACAACTGTGACTACTGCTTGTCATGACTTCCCGGGAATCCATTCCATAACTAGCTCCAGCTTACCCTCCCCATGACTAGTTTCCCTTTTACTCAACCCAGAAGGAAAGTAGGGCTGGCAAGGACTTGCAATAGAAAAGGCCTTCTCTGGACAAGGCACATAACACCTCACTAACTTTAAGCTTTACCTCAGCTCTAAGGTGGGATCTTACTGAGGGCACAGCCTAAAAAGGCCTCTGAGTAGCACAGTGAATGTTTCAGGGTCTGTGCATTAAAGCAAAGGCACTTTTACTTAGAGCAGAGTTCTTCAGGTTCTAGCTCAGAGCTTATTAATTCTAATTTTAAGCATCATTGTATCACTTCATTATCTGATTTTCTATGTCTACAAAAAGACAGATTAAAAGTGGGTGGATGGGCTGCAATGGAGACTCAGACATAGAAAACAGACTTATGGACACGGGGGTAGGGGGAGGAAGGAGAGGGTGGGACAAATGGAGAGAGAAACGTGGAAACAGACACTACCATATGTAAAATAGACAGCCAATGGGTTGTATGACTCAAGGAACTCAAACCAGGGCTCTGTAACAACCTAGAGGGGAGGGATGGGGAGGGAGGTTTCAGAGGGAGGGAACATATGTATATCTATGGCAGAAACCAATACAGTATTGTAAAGCAATTATCCTTCAATTTGAAATAAATAATTTATTATTTTTATTTATTTTAATTGGAGGCTAATTACTTTACAATATTGTAGTGGCTTTTCCATACATTGACATGAATCAGCCATGGGTTTTCATGTGTCAATTTAAAATAATTATTTTTAAAAGTGGGTGGATGGAGCTTCCCTGACAGTCCAATGGTTAAGCCTCCATGCTTCCCCTACAAGGGGCTCAGTTTCCATCCCTGTTTGAAGAACTAAGATTCCGCATGCTGCATTATGAGGCCAAAAAAAAAACAAAAATGAGGGTGGGTTGAAATTTGCCTCTAGGGGAAAATATATGTCTGACTTTGTTAAATTTTGAGACTTATTCGGATACATCAATATAGAAATGTGTGTATGCAAGTGCGTGTGTGGAAATCTACATGTATACCAATGTGTTGGCTCTGGGGAATGTGTGTGTGTAGATTTTCATCTTGTGCATCTGTCAGTTTGGTGTGTGTGTTTTGGGTGTATGATATGTAAGGACATTTGTGAATAAGTTTGTCATTTCATGTGTTTATATGCATACATGTGATCAGATGTAAAATATGTTAATGAGAATTTACACTTAGCTGGAATCTGTATAAAAGGACATTTGTGGAGTTGCTTAAAAGTGTGTATCTTGAATCTAAACTATAAATTTGTATAATAGTTTTATGCAGGCATGGCCTTAGGCAAAGTTTTCAAATCATATGGTTAGCTCATATGGAACTGCCATTTTTGTGGGTTAAAAATGGTTAAATATCCAGTGATTTCTGTATGATTCTACCTAATGTGTATATGCAAGTACATGTCTATGTATACATGCATAAATTCAACCCAGCATACCCTTTGTACCACATTATCACTGTCAGAGCCAAGAAGGAAATGACATCATGGGTGTGAAATCTGGGAAGAAATTTAACACGGATCTTAAAGGATCTTTGTAGGGCTTCCCTGGTGGCTCAGAGGTTAAAGCATCTGCCTGCATGCAGGAGACCTGGGTTCGATCCCTGGGTCAGGAAGATCCCCTGGAGAAGGACATGGCAACCCACTCCAGTATTCTTGCCTGGAGAATCCCATGGATGGAGGACCCTGGAGGGCTACAGTCCACAGTGTCGCAAAGAGTCAGACATGACTGAGCGACTTCACTTTCACTTTAAAGTAAAGATAAGACATAGAAGGAATGATGCCTAAAGCGACAGAAAGTTGCAATAGGGGAATAATGAGAAATCAGACTGAAAGTTCTTTACTCTGGGACGCCTCCTCCAACTCCTGTTTTTTACCTACCCATCCCAAGTTTGCCTCTGTCGTGGGCTTCTACCCTACTTTTGAACTTCCTCTATGATAACATTTGTCACACTGAATCGTAATTGTTGTTTCAAGTGACTATCTTCCCCACTAGACAGCAAGTTTCCTGAGGGCAAGAACTGAATCTCTGAAGTTCACTTATTTCCTAGTACTAAAACTTGGTACAAAATAGAAATTCAATTAGTATTAATATTTGTTGAAGAACTGGATGACTGAAAACAAGATGGATATTCTGATAAAGCACATGTAATTTTTGGAGAGGGGATTAGCGTGCACAGAATATCGTTCTAGAAATATTAATTTAGGAATAATACAAAAATAGACAGAAGTAGGGGTGGTGAGCCATCAGAAGCCCAGTAGTTACTCAGATGTGTAATAACAAAAAAACCCAAACTATAGTGGACATGAGAATGGATAGTAAGGGAGAGAGGAAAGAAATACAAAAAAAGAAGACTCTCGGCGATTGTTAGGTGTAAAGGAAAAAGAGAAAACGCAGGAAGGGGTGATCTCAAGTTGTAGAGTCTGAGTCACTGATAGAAATAAGAAAGTCCGAGGATAAACACTGAACGCTGTGAGCTCCGTTTTGAACATGCTGCAGGTTGGGATTTGTTGGACATAATTTGAGGGTGACAAAAGAACATCCTAATGAAGACCACCAGGCAGTTAGATATGTGTCGAGAGCCCAGGTGGGAGGCCTAGGATGTAGCTATTCAGTCAGTCTCTTGACAAATATTAATATTTGCTCAATAGTTACCACATGCCAGACAACGGTCCTTGCCCTGGGCAGAGAGTAGTGGGTAAAACTAAGTTTCTGCCAACTTTTATAATTTCGTTATGCTGGAATATATTTTAAGCTATTCTTTTACTGTATTTAAATACAGGCAGCATATTTATATTATAGTCTGTATCTGAAAGTTCTATGTCTGAAGTCTTTGCTGGTCTGTTTCTACTGCCGGTTGTTTCTGCTGCACCTCACTGATGTCTTATTCCCTTCTGTGCTTGGTTATCTTTGACTTTGGGCTGAAAAATTATTTGTAGATATCTTCTGAGAAGTAAAATGAAATCTCTTGAGTATTTAAAAATTAAAGATGTCTATTATCATACCAAAGGAACATTTCATGCAAAGATGGGCTCGATAAAGGACAGAAATGATATGGGCCTAACAGAAGCAGAAGATATTGAGAAGAGGTGGCAAGAATACACAGAAGAACTGTACAAAAAAGTTCTTCACGACCAAGATAATTACGATGGTGTGATCACTCACCTAGAGCCAGATATCCTGGAATATGAAGTCAAGTGGGCCTTAGAAAGCATCACTACGAACAAAGCTAGTGGAGGTGATGGAATTCCAGTTGAGCTATTTCAAATCTTGAAAGATGATGCTGTGAAAGTGCTGCACTCAATATGCCAGCAGATTTGGAAAACTCAGCAGTGGCCACAGGACTGGAAAAGGTCAGTTTTCATTCCAATGCCAAAGAATGCTCCAACTACTGCATAGTTGCACTCATCTCACACGCTAGTAAAGTAATGCTCAAAATTCTCCAAGCCAGGCTTCAGCAATACGTGAACCATGAACTTCCTGATGTTCAAGCTGGTTTTAGAAAAGGCAGAGGAACCAGAGATCAAATTGCCAACATCTGCTGGATCATGGAAAAAGCAAGAGTTCCAGAAAAACATCAATTTCTGCTTTCTTGACTATGCCAAAGCCTTTGACTGTGTGGCTCACAATAAACTGTGGAAAATTCTGAAAGAGATGGGAATACCAGACCACCTGATCTGCCTCTTGCAAAACCTATATTCAGATCAGGAAGCAACAATTAGAACTGGACATGGAACAACAGACTGGTTCCAAATAGGAAAAGGAGTATGTCGAGGCTGTATATTATCACCCTGCTTATTTAACTTATATGCAGAGTACATCATGAGAAACGCTGGACTGGAGGAAGCACAAGCTGGAATCAAGATTGCCGGGAGAAATACCAATAACCTCAGATATGCAGATGACACCACCCTTATGGCAGAAAGTGAAGAGGAACTAAAAAGCCTCTTGATGAAAGTCAAAGAGGAGAGTGAAAAAGTTGGCTTAAAGCTCAACATTCAGAAAACAAAGATCATGGCATCTGGTCCCATCACTTCATGGCAAATAGATAGGGAAACAGTGGAAACAGCGTCAGACTTTATTTTTTGGGGCTCCAAAATCACTGCAGATGGTGATTGCAGCCATGAAATTAAAAGATGCTTACTCCTTGGAAGGAAAGTTATGACCAACCTAGACAGCATATTCAAAAGCAGAGACATTACTTTGGCAACAAAGGTCCGTCTAGTCAAGGCTATGGTTTTTCCAGTGGTCATGTATGGATGTGAGAGTTGGACTGTGAAGAAAGCTGAGCACCGAAGAATTGATGCTTTTGAACTGTGATGTTGGAGAAGACTATTGAGAGTCCCTTGGACTGTGAGGAGATCCAACCAGTCCATCCTAAAGTAGATCAGTCCTGGGTGTTCTTTGGAAGGACTGATGTTAAAGCTGAAACTCCAATACTTTGGCCACCTCAAGTGAAGAGTTGACTCATTGGAAAAGACCCTGATGCTGGGAGGGATTGGGGGCAGGAGGAGAAGGGGACAACAGAGGATGAGATGGCTGGATGACATCACCAACTCGATGGGCATGAGTTTGAGTGAACTCCAGGAGTTGGTGATGGACAGGGAGGCCTGGCATGCTGCGGTTCATGGGGTCGCAAAGAGTCGGACACAGCTGAGCGACTGAACTGAACTGAACTGATTCTCCTTAATCTCTTGAATCAATGCCACTACAAATGCAGTCCCAAAAGGAAGCTGGCAAGGTGATTCTACATAGTATGTGGAAGAACAGGTGATCAATAATTAAGACGCTCCAGACAGAATAAGTTGGGGAAATGTGCCCTATAACATGGCAAGACTTATTTTAGACCCTCAAAGATGAAGGCTGCACTTACCATCCATGTATTCAGTTCGTTTGTAACCTGCTTCATCTCACCTGTCCTGCCTCACTGGCCACTGCTCCTCAGTGTGAAATGTTTGCTCCAGTCTGTTTGACCTTCTCCTTATCTTCTGAATTTGGGCTATTGCCTCCCCTCTCCTTGCTCTTTCTGTTTTTCTTGCTTTTAATTCACAAATTTTACCTTTCTACCAACCCCTGCTTTGCCCTCCTCAAATACTACCTCTAAAAATCTTTTTTGCTGTTGTTCTTATCCAGTTCATACAAATTTCTTTCTTTCCAACTCTCATGCTTTTTGTTGTTTGTGTCATTTATTTCTCTATTTTATCACACCGAGCAATGAAAAAAAGAGGAGAGAAGGGAAGCTAGATTTGATATTCAGAGTTGACCAGATGTCACCCTGCAATACCTCATCAAGAGGTAGCCAGTCTCCTTGAGGATGCAGCCAAGATCTGACAGAAAGCCTGCCAAGCATCATTAAACACTCACCAGCTGGTTTGTGTGGGAAATGTCATATACTTTGATAAAACCTCACAGGATCAGCTGGCAACCCTGACACTGTTGCTGGTTCATGACAGCTATTTTCACCTCTCTTCATCTGGTTAACAAGTTTGATCATGAAAACAAAATCTAAAAGATCAGTAACAACCTATTTGTCCATCAGGAGGTTTTGGATTCTGTTATGGTATACACTGTTGGTAAAGAATCTGCCTGCCAATGCAGGAGATGCAAGTTCAGTCAGTAGCTACACCCGGTACAAAATACAAAAGGTACAAAAAGTATTCAGTGAAGAGTCTCCCACTCTTATCTCTCAGCCCCCATCCCTTTCCTTGGAGACCCACAATTACCAGTCTCTCTGCATGTTCAAAATCCATGAGTATGCACACTTCTTTCTTTCAAACTCTCATGCTCTTTGTTGTTTTTGTACCTTTCGTATTTTGTACCGGGTGTAGCTACTCACTGAACTTGCATCTCCTGCATTGGCAGGCAGATTCTTTACCAACAGTGTGTACCATAACAGAATCCAAAACCTCCTGATGGACAAACAGGTTGTGACTGATCTTTTAGATTTTGTTTTCATGATCAAACCTGTTAACCAGATGAAGAGAGGGTTGAGAAGATCCCCTAGAGTAGGAAATGACAACCCACTCCAGTATTCTTGCCTGGAAAATTCCATGGACAGAGGAGACTGGTGGGCTACTGTCCATGGGGTTGCAGAGTCAGACATGACTGAGCATGCACACACGCAGTGACAGGCAACTAGTAAAAAGAACAAGCCAGCTCTGTATTGATGATAGCAAACGCTCTCCAAGAGATAGATAAGGAGAAAGCAAGGCACAGACCAATGTCACCACCCACAATGAGTGGGTTTCTTATTTGTTTGTTTAAGAAGTGTGCATACTCGTGGATTTTGAACATGTAGAGAGACTGGTAATTGTGGGTCCCCAAGGAAAGGGATGCGGGCTGAGAGATAAGAGTGGGAGACTTTTCACTGAATACTTTTTGTACCTTTTGTATTTTGTACCGGTGTAGCTACTGACGATTCAAAAAACAAGTATTAAAGAGAAAACAATAAGGAGCACAGATATTCGAAGCAAACAGCAAATTAGAAAGCACCAAAGAACAGCATTGGATATGTGTGTGTGTGTGTGTGCTACATCTTCTGAGGCATGCTAGCAAGGGACAGCACACTCCTCATTAACGTGAAGATGAATGTGTTTCAGGGCAGACCTTCTAACTCGATCAAAAAGATTTTCAACAAAAATGTGAAGCAGAGGAGCAGAGAGCCAGGCTATACAGCTGCAAAAGTAAACACCTCTGAAAAGATACCAGCATCAGAATTACAAATGGAAGACGGTGGGTTGCTTAGCACTGGCTATTTGTTTCCAGAAACAGAACCAAATTAATAATCACACTAAATTGAGGAAGTAAAAAGAAATCCCTCTGGGTAGTTGCAAAGCAGGCTCTAGTTTTAACTCGCTGTCTGCTGGAAGGGGAGAGGAGGTCTGTGACAGCTCAAGGCTTCTGCTGAGCTTCACGGTGCAGACCAGATCCTGGGAGCCTGCAGCTGCCATGGTATGTGCTGTCAAGCAGGCTTTGGAAATGCTGCTTCAGGTGAAAGGCAGCCAGAAATCCAAGCACTTTATGGAAAGGGCACGGCCAAGGATCTGAGAAAAGTACTTGAGTCATGCTCAGCGCGTGGTCAACACACCGGAGTACAGGAGTGAAACATCTTGGAGGCAGAGAAATTCCACCAACCAAGTGATCATTTCCAGGGTCCCCTCTGAGAAGGTGTCCATAGACATTAAAAAAAAACACTGTTAGTTTGGTGTGAAGCTTCTTTACTCTGTAAAGAAAGTACAGCAGAATAGATAGATAATTTGAGGGATTAAAATGTCAAATTCACCTTGAAGCAACTGGAATTCTCATACACTGTTGGTGGGAGTCTGGGAAAATCTGACAGTTTTTGATAAATCTAAACACGTATATATCCTGGGATTCAGCAATTCTACTCCCAGGTAGTTGTCCAAGGAAATAGAGAATATGTGTTCACAAAATGTTTGTATAACAATGTTCCTAGCAGCATCATTAAGAATAGTAAAAAAAAAAAAAAAAAAAAAGTACAGATGTAGAAAACAAACTTAGGTTACCCAGGAGGGAAGAGAGTGGGACAAACTGGGAGACTGGGATTGATGGGAAATTTTTTTTTTAATTAAAAAAAGTAAAAAATAAATATGTATAACAACAACAAAAAATAGTCAAAACTTAGAAACAGCCCAGGTTCCATCAGTAACAAAATGGATGAACTCTTGAGGAAAATATAGGCAGAACATGCATTGATATAAATCACAGCAAGATTTTTTTTGACCCACCTCTTAGAGTAATGAAAATAACAGAAATAAACAAATGGGACCTAATTAAACTTAAAACTTTTGCACAGTGAACCTTAAACAAAATGAAAAGACAACCCTCAGAGTGGGAGAAAATACTTGAAGCAACAGACATGAGATTAATCTCTAAAATATACAAGCAGCACATGCAGCTCAATATCAAAAAAACAAACAACCAAATAAAAAAATGGGCAGAAGAACTAAATAGACATTTCTCCAAAGATATACAGATGGCCAAGAGGCACATGAAAAGATGCTCAACATCACTAATTATTAGAGAAATGCAAATTAAAGCTACAATAAGGTGTATCATCTCACACCAGTCAGAATGACCATCATCAAAAAATTTATGAACAATAAATGATGGAGATGGTGTGGAGAAAAGGGAACCCTCTTACACTGATGGTGGGAATGTAAATTGATATAGCCATTATGGAGAACAGTATGGAGCCTCCTTAAAAACTAAAAATAGAACTGCCAGATAACCCAGAAATCCCATTCCTGGGCATATACCTGAATAAAACCATAATTCAAAAAGACACATGCACCCCAATATTCATTGCAGCACTATTTACAATAGCCATGACATGGAAGCAACCTAAATGTCCATCAACAGAGGAATGGATAAAGAAGATATGGCACATATATTCAATGGAGTTTTTTGTGTGTGTTTGTGTGTGTGCTCAGTTGCTCAGTCATGTCTGACTCTTTGAAATATTACTCAACCATAAAAAGGAATGAAATTGTGCCACATGCAGAGACATGGATGGACCTAGAAACCATCATACAGAGTGAAATAACTTAGAAAGAGAAAAACAAATATCATATAATATTGCCACATATGTGGAATCTAGAAAAATGAAGTTGATAAACTTATTTGCAAAGCAGAAATAAAGACACAGACATAGAGAACAAATGTATAGATACCATACGGGGAATGGGAGTGGTGGTAGGATGAACTGGGAGATTGGGATTGACGTATATACACTATTATGTATAAAATAGATAACTAATGAGAACCTGCTGGGCAGCACAGGGAATTCTACTCAGTGCTCTGTGGTGGCCTGACTGGAAAGGCAATCCAAAAAAGAGGGGATGTATGTATACGTAGAGCTGATTCACTTTGCTGTACAGCAGAAACTAACACAACATTGTAAAGCAACTATATTCCAATAAAAATTTATTTAAAAAATAAGATTTACAATTCAGTGTGTTTTTTTTAATATTCAGAGTTATGCACACAGCACCTTTATCTAATTTGAAAATATTTCCATTACACTCAAAAGATACTCATCATCACTTCCCATTCTCCCCTCTCATGCAGAGTCTAGAAACAACTGATCTACCCTCTGTCTCTATTTGCTTTGCCCTTTCTTCACATTTCAAATGAAATCATACAATGTACAGCCTTTTGTGCCTGGCTTTATTTTTTGTTTCACTTAGCGTGTATTCATACTTCTTTACATGGCTCTATGGAGAAATATCAATAACCTCAGATATGCAGATGACACCACCCTTTACCACAGAAAGTGAAGAGGAACTAAAAAGCCTCTTGATGAAAGTGAAAGAGGAAAGTGAAAAAGTTGGCTTAAAGCTCAACATTCAGAAAACGAAGATCATGGCATCTGGTCCCATCACTTCATGGGAAATAGATGGGGAAACAGTGGAAACAGTGTCAGACTTTATTTCTGGGGGCTCCAAAATCACCGTAGATGGTGACTGCGCCTTGAAATTAAAAGACGCTTACTCCTTGGAAGGAAAGTTATGACCAACCTAGAGAGCATATTAAAAAGCAGAGACATTACTTTGCCAACAAAGGTCCATCTAGTCAAGGCTATGGTTTTTCCTGTGGTCATGTATGGATGTGAGAGTTGGACTGTGAAGAAAGCTGAGCACCGAAGAATTGATGCTTTTGAAGTGTGGTGTTGGAGAAGACTCTTGAGAGTCCCTTGGACTGCAAGGAGATCCAACCAGTCCATTCTGAAGGAGATCAGCCCTGGGATTTCTTTGGAAGGAATGATGCTAAAGCTGAAACTCCAGTACTTCGGCCACCTGATGTGAAGAGTTGACTCATTGGAAAAGACTCTGATGCTGGGAGGGATTGGGGGCAGGAGGAGAAGGGGATGACAGAGGATGAGATGGCTGGATGGCATCACTGACTCGATGCACATGAGTTTGGGTGGACTCCGGGAGTTGGTGATGAACAGGGAGGCCTGGCGTGCTGGGATTCATGGGGTCGCAGAGTCGTACACGACTGAGTGACTGAACTGAACTGAACTGAACTGATGGCAGCTTTTATGCTACATTGGCCAAGTTACATAGTTGCAACAGAGACTATATGGCCAGCGAAGTCTAAAATATTTACTGCTGCTGCCAAATGCTCAGTCCTGTCTGACTCTTTGCAAGTCCTGTTTTGACCTATGGACTGCAGCCCACCAGCCTCCTCTGTGTATGGAATTTTTCCAGGCAAGAATACTGGAGTGGGTTGCCATGCTCTTCTCCAGGGGATCTTCCCAATCCAGGGATTGAACCCAGGTCTCGAGTCTGCTGCATTGCAGGCAGACTCTTTATCACTAGGGCCCCCTGGGAAGCCCAAAATATTTACTAATATTTATTTTAAGTACTATCAAAAAAGTCTGTGACTCGTGGTCTAAAGGAAAAATAAAATACATTTTAGGATCTTAGAGTTGGAGAAGTTAGTTATCAGCAAGTTAGTTAACATCTCATTTAATTCTGAAATCTCCTTACTAGCATCCCTGCTGGAAGTCTTAGTTTGCTGAAAGGATATCTGGTGGACTCTTGACCTTCCTGCCAACAGTTTATCAGGAAATAGAGAAAATAGATTCCTAATGTAGATGTGGTGAGAAAATAGAGGGAAAGAGGGTGTATCTGGGGCACAGACCAATGTCCTAGATTTTAGAAAATCAGATACAAAGAAAAGAAAATTTGTTTTAATAGTTAAAAATTCAAAAAGGGCTCAGGAAAAATAAGTGTAAAGAATGCATGTTCATGGGCTGGGAGACTTAATGCTGTTAAGATGTCAATACTACCCAAAGCAATCTACAGAGTCAGTGTAATCCCTGTGACACTTTTTTTTTTTTTGCAGAAATAGATACATCCATCCTCAAATTCATATGGAATCTCAAGGAGCCCTGAATAGCCAAAACACTTTTGAAAAAGAACAGTCTCCCTGGGAGGTATTTGGGCCCGTGGGTGTGTTTTGGTTGCCACAATGACTGAGAAGCCCCACTGGCTTGGATGGCCAGAGATGCTGGGCACCCCACAGTGTGTGGACAGCCTGCACATGGAGAGTTGTCCCACCTCCCACGCAATTTTCCAAGCCTGTCAGAAATTCACATAGGCACAAACCCTTCTGTGCTTATCTAAGCCTAGCTGTGAACTCTATTTTACACATTGCTGTTGTTCGGTCGCTCAGTCGTGTCTGACTCTTTGCGACCTCATGGACTGCAGCACGCCAGGCTTCCCTGTCCTTCACCATCTCTTGGAGCTTGCTCAAACTCATGTCCATTGAGTCAGTGATGCCATACAACCATCTCGTAAACAGGCACAAGACATTTACATGGTTTACCATATACTGAATTTTCCTCAAATACAACTGCTAGTTAGATTGAGAGAAGACTGCGTATTGTTTTGTTGGGAGTTTTACCAAGAGCTGTTCAGAGTTTCAGAATATCATGTCACTGGTGGCGACGTTGCTCGTGGTATTTGAGTCAACACACCTGTATCAGCCTATGTTTGTGTCTGTCTGATTCATATGTAGAAGCATATGCAGAAGCATATTTGTTTAACCTTTCTTTCTAAATGTTAACTACAAAGATGAAAGATCAACAGTATTCAGATGAGTATTATCTTCCTCTTCTTAAATGCAAACTTATTCATTACATGTAGGCACAAACATCTGCCTGTTTTACTATATCTTTAGTTAAGCTATGCCTGAGTATTTATGTATTAAAATGTAATTTGTTTTATTATAAATTACTTTTATTTATTGCTGTTTAAAGTCATACACTATTGTTATTGAAGTCACTCAGTTGTGTCCGACTCTCTGTGACCCCATGGACTGTAGCCTACAGGGTTCCTCTTCCATTGGATTTTCGAGGCAAGAGTACTAGAGTGGGTTGCCATTTCCTTCTCCAGGGAATCTTCCCAACCCAGGGATCGAACCCAGGCCTCCCACATTGCAGGCAGACAGTTTACCATCTGTGCCACCAGGGAAGCCCTTTTTAAGTCACAAATATACATCAATTTTAGGAAATCATGGGATTATGTAGGCTACATTGTTTATGAATTTCATTTCAGTATGTTACAAATATTTTTAATAAAAAGTTAATGTTAGTCTTACAGGATTGAAACAACTGTCTTAAAATATTAAATGAACTTTTAAATACAACTATAGAATTATAGTCTACACACACACACACACACATACACATAGATACTTATGTGTCCATACACACTGCACATACAAAGCAAATCCCCTCTTATAACATAGCTTGTTATTGCAAGCAATCAGGTATAACATACATCAAATGATATACCCCAAGACATAACAACTTCCTGTGGAAAAATTGAACCTAACTTGTCTATAAATATTCTTCCTGGCCAGACTTGAATTTTTGGAATGGGACCAAACTAAAACTGTTTTGATATGTATTATTAGTTTCCTAACTTAAAAGGAATCATGGCTCTTGTCCTGAAGATCTCATAGTCTACATAACACTGAATTTACATAAAACAGTATACATTACATTGTGCTATGTTACAGTAGTTGCAATTATAGTAGCGTCTTCTAATAGCTTCAGTTCCCTTTTTCTTCCAAAGTCCAGACATCAAACTGGACTGCTAGGCTGCTGTATGAAGGCATTTCGTGCCATCATGTTGTACTTTAATGACTGCAGAGGCCATGGGCATGAAAGCCCTTTCTAGACTCAAAGTTCAGAGAGCTTGGTTCCTTTGTTTTTTTCTCTCCTTCTTCCCTCCCCCCATCTGTGTTTTCCTCTGTGTCCCTCTACTCCCTCCCACTCTTTTCCATTTGCAGTGCCTCCACAGTTTGAGTCACAGGCTGCATCCGTCTCGAAGGCGTGATCATTAGTCAGGGATGCAGGGCCAGCCCTCCCCTGCTTTTCCCTGGCTGCGGAGAGCTGTGTGCAGGCGGCCCTGGCTCTCTGTGGGCACCTGGAGAGACTGCAGAGCCCGCTCCTCACAGCCTGGCTCTCCTGGAGTTGTGGCGATGATGGTGGCACCAGTGACAGCAGGAGAATTAGTGCTGGAAGCAGACTGTGGCTCTGCCGGGCAGGCAGGAGGGGCTGGGCTGCGTGGAGGCCAGGCAGGTGCACAGGTGGAACAACCGAGCAGGAATCTGCCTGCCCGGAGAAACCTCTGAACACGACCCACAGCGCAGATACTAAGCTAATTATTAAGCCTGTGGTGTTGCTAGTCCCCATGACAGCCAAGAGAAGGAGGGAGAGGCCACCCCCAGCGATGCCTGGCCCTTAACCCTCCCTCTCTCTGCTGACGCCTCTTTCACACCCCTCCCCCAGGCCCTCTGGGGATCAGTGCCCCTGGTACTTGTTAATCTTTGCTATGAGGTAATGCTCTGGAATCCCCAGGTACTTAATTACATAAACCAGGGGACTCAGAGGAAGTAAATTGCTCTCACCATCCCATCCTACGGGCAACAAAGAAGCTAAGTCTCTTTTCCTTCCTTTCCCTAAGCTCACCAAGCTGTTCTTTTGAAACTTATGATCATCGCTCTTGTGTGTCTTCTTTAACTTAGATTTAGAGTTCAGGGCAGAACTGGGATCCGTGCTTTGTTACCTGAAGGGGGACACAAAAGCTGAGAATGGCTGGAAGGCTGTGGCTTCCTGCCTGACAGAGATATACCCGCTTGCGCACGGGGAACCACGGACATAGGCTGGAAGGGAGAGACGCTGCTCTTCTCTGTCTCACTTCACTGTTCTGAGCCAGGTTTCTGCTTCTTCCCTATGGAAGGAATTTGGCAGCAAGGGTCAGAAAAATGAAAGTCCGGGTTTTCAACTTACTTAAGATTCCACCTCTACATAATTTCTCAAACATCAATAAAGAACTAAACGAAGGTGAAATTCTTCATCTCTATTTACTTGCTAACTAAATACGAAATGTCATGGAATCAGATCTTATATGTTTGTCAGAATTTTGTCAACTTACAGGGTAAGAGGGAAGGGAAGTGTTTAATCATGTATCAGGAAGTCTAAAACATGACGCTTTACTACCGTAAGATCCAGCAATCCCACGCTTGGTAATATATCTAGAGGAAACCATTCTTGGAAAAGATACATATACCCCAATGTTCACTGCAGCACTATTTACAATAGCCAAGACATGGAAGCAACCTAGATGTCCATCGACAGATGAATGAAGAAGATGTGGTATATTTATACAATGGAACATTACACAGCCATAAAAAAGAATGAAATCATGCCATTTGCAATAACATGGATGGACCTAGAGATTATCATACTAAGTGAAGTAAGCCACAAGGAGAATGACAAATACATATGATATCACTTATATGTGGAACCTAAAAAAATGATGCAAATAAAATTATATACAAAACAAAAACAGACCCATGAACATAGAAAACAAACTTATGGGTACCAAAGGGGAAAAGGAGAGAGAGCGATAAATTAGGAGTTTGGGACTAACATATACACACTACTATATATAAAATAGATAACCAACAAGGACCTACCATATAGCACAGGTAGCTACACTTAATATTTTGTAATAACCTATAAGGGAAAATAATCTGAAACTATACATATATATATACCCACACATAACTGAATCACTTTGCTGTACATCTGAAACTAACACAACATTGTAAATCAAATATATTTCAATAAAAATAAGTTTTTAAAAGTAACAGCTAGGGCAGAGTTGAAAATTGCCAAATTTGAATTTTTTTTAATGTATGTTGTGTAAAAATAGTGATAGAAATAGTGTTCAATGGAATATTATATAGCAATTATATGGAAAATTAATATGTGCAACAGTATGGTTTAAAAAAACACAAAACATGACTCTTCAGAGGTGACTGGGTTTAGGGGTTTAAATAATGTCACTAGTTCTATCTCCCTTTTGTTGACTTGTTTGCCCTTGCGGTGGCTCCATTCTCATGTAGCCTCTTCTCATTGTGACAAAGGGGACTCTGCCAGCAATGACTCTTATATTGTTTTCCTTGCTTGTCTTTCTCACTAGCTCCTTCAAAAGTCCCAGGACGGCTCTAATGGGCCTGTCTTAGACCAACTGTCCTTACTTGAATCAACCACTGTGGCCAGGAGGATGAAATAAGTCCTCTAACATTTAGTTCATGTTACGAGTCCAATTGTGTGCGAAGACCAGGCAAGGGATTGGCTCTCCTGTCAGGCAGAAGAGGAGCAATTCTCAAAAGGAAAATATACTGAGCAGATAAAAAATAATACAGCCATATTTTTAAAAAAATAAGTGTCAGCCTACTTGCTTCAAAGCTAATTCTAATGAGCAAGCAATAGGGTGAAAGGGGTGCACAAAATGAAAATTTGTAAGACTAGAATTTGGCCCTTAAAAGAGCGTATATTCTAGTTATTCTGGAAGCTGGTCACATTCTTTACTTAAGAATTTGAGTCAGTGTGAGTTTCTTCATTGGAAAATATTTTCTGAGTCCTTACTTAATGCTAGACATCATGCTGGATTCTCGTCTTCCAGAAATGAAAGACAAACCTCTTCCACAAAAAGCATCAATCAGGTGGGAAAGACAAGCAAGCATTTTCAACTTGAGGTCACCCATGCAATGATAGATGTGTGCACAGGTGTCATGAGAGCTCCCCACAAAAGGCACCTGTTCCACTTTAGGCTCAGAGGGGCTGGTGCATGAGCCAGAGCTAGAAACACAAGAGAGGGGTCCGATGAAGTTGGAGGGTGGGGAAGGGTCTCGCAGGTCAAGGGACTAGGGGAGTGCAGAGGCCCAGGTGTTAAGTAAGTGCTGTGGTTGAGAAGTGTAGATAGTTTGAGTGGAGAACACGAGGGGCTGCAGAGGGAGATGAATCCAAAGAGTTAAGAGGGGCCAGATCACAGATTTGAGATTATCCCTGAAGGATTTTAAACAGGGTATGAATGTGTCCAGATCTGCAATTAAGCATGCTGCTTCTGGCAGCAGATGGAGTGAAGTGAGCCAGACTGGAGGCAGGAGGAGTAGTCAGAAGATGGCTGTGGGAGAGCACATGAGACTCGTTGAAGACTTCTGCTTGACAGAGAATGCCAGCTAATAAGAGAAGACAATTAGCAAAAGCACCATTTTGCAACCCCAGTTCAGGCAAGGATTATTATCATCAACAGATGCTAAGATATTCATATGGTCTCAAAGAATCTCTCCACTGATTATTAATTACAAAGAGGAAACCGTACCCTTGCAATAGAAAGATCTGGTGGCCATCACCTTAACCTGGAGGTCAAATTCAGCAAAGGGGGACAACTCGATGTTTTGTGCCTTCTGATGTGATGTGTTAAGAAGCACAGAACATCGCCTATGCATCAAAAGTATCCTTTCTAAAGGTGTTTAATCTGAATCTAATCATAAGGAAATAATCAGACAAATCCAGAATATGGGAGATTAGCTAAGAAAACTGGCTGGAATTCTTTAAAACGTCAGCATCATGAAAAACATAAAAACAAAATGTGAAGGTTCTGGTCTAAATCAAAAGAGAGTAAGGAGACTCAACAGCCACATGTATATGTGACCCTTGATGAGATGTTTAATCAAAAACTTGAAATGGCTATAAAAGAGATTTCTGGGGACAATTGGGGAAATCTGAATACGAACCAAATGTTAGATAGTAGTTTTTTAAGGTGTGATAGGACTTCCTCTATGGCTCAGTGGGTAACGAAACTTCCTTCAGTGCTGGGAGACAGGGACGTGAGTTCGATCCCTGGGTCAGGAAGATCCCCTGGAGGAGGAAATGGCAACCCACTTCAGTATTCTTGTCCCATGGACAGAGGATCCTGGCAGACTACTGTTCACAGGCTTGCAAAGTTGGACATGACTGAGCAATAATATTTGATTTGTAATTATATCATAGCTATACAAGAGAATGCCTTCTTCTTAGGTGACGCTGAAGAACTGAGGAGTGATGTGTCTTGCAGTCTCCAACCTAATTTCAAATGGTGACAGAAAATATGTAATATATGTGTGTGTGTGTGTGTGTGTTAAACATGGATGCTCTTACATATATATGCAAGGCATGTACAAAATAAAAAAAAATATTCACCAAAATCCAACCCATCCATCAATGTCTGGCATAAACACCTTCTTTCCAAAAAACCTTTGCTCATCGCTGGAAAGTCATTCAACTAACACATTTTGAGAATTTGCAGAAAGCCAAGTGGAGGATTAGGTTCTAAGAATATTAACAATTTTTCTGTTTAGAAGAGGGATACACGAGAGTTCTTACACTATTTTTTCAGCTTTATTTGTAGATTTAAACACTATGGGAATGAAAAGGAGAATTTATCTTTGATAAAAACAAAGGCAAATTAATTTTTATTTTAAAAAAGGAGTAGAAAAAGCAGGAAAAGGAGACAAGCTGAGAGCTTGTCCCAAGACCCAAGCAGTAGGTTTGGGGGAGCAAGTTTAGAGCCAAGAGAACTACAGAAATACCGTGAATCCATCCCAGTCTGGAATAACATTGGGAGTCCACCTGCAGTGAAGTCAGGGAAGCAGCCCCTGTCAGGATTTCCAGTCCTGGTCAAAGATTATGTGATATCCTTTCATCATGAGAACAGCGGCAGCAACCACAGTAACAAGAGCACTTAAGTCACCACCCTGGGAGGCAGGGAGCCATGGAGTAGCTTTGAGGGAATGAGGTGAGCTTTTCTGAGGCTCTTTTCTGACAATGAGGAGATTGCAGCAGAAGTCCTCCAAATGCATAGTCACAGTTAAGCTTCCTTGCTGATGCTCCGCGAAGCCATCTGAGCTAAGCCTTAAAGAGCTTTTGTCTCATCTGCCATTTTACCTTCTCAGTCCTGATTGATTTCTCCAGCCCTTTCTGACCACCCTCTCTTGAGAGTCTGTCCCACCCCAGATGAGGTCCTCTTTGACCTCTGCTCCATTAAGAGGAGCTGTGATAGCTGCCGGCTCCTGACCCGGCTGCCCCTTGACCTAATGGCAAGGCTCCTTCCCAGACTCTTGGTATTGCTTTCTATTAATAACTTTTCTTATTTTTTTCTTGTGATAAAGCTAGCACACACTTATGAGAGAAAAGTAGAAATCTCCTTCTATAGTCTGGGAAATTTTATAGAAGAAAATCTAAATTACAATTCTACCATTTCACTGACAGTCACTATTAAATTTTCTGAATGCACGAATATCTATGTATGTTGCAAAATTGATCTCTTATCATACACATTATTTCGTATTCTGATTTCTTAATAATGTATCTTGAGTACTCTCTCAGCGGGGAATGGATCAGATCACCATTCTGTAGTTTCTTTTGCAGAATTTTACAAGCATCATTTTACAGATGTCATTTTGGAGCCTCATTTTTCACAGCTTTCAATATAATGAAACACATTATGTTTTTGAGAAATATAATGTTAAAACTCAATGTTTAAATATGTTTTTATCATTATATGATAATGATATAATTATCTTCTCTATAATTAAAGATTCACTGTTTTCATACAAAGTGTTTTCTGAATGATTTTGCAACTCTGCCCATTATTTTCTGATTCTGAGGCAAGGCTGGCCTGTTACATTACCACTGGTATTGGGAAAACCCCAGATAGGGAAAGGACAAAGAAAGAAAGAGACTTGGAATTTCTCAGTTTTCGGTATCATATCATTAATGGCAGAGCTGAAATAGGCTGGAAACTGGAACCTGGGACCCTTTGCTGCAGTTCTTATACCTGGACAAATGTCTCCTCAAGCAATAGACTACAAAAAAAGTGTAAGGGACTAAAAGTAACTGTGTCCATACACAGTTGGGGCAAATTATGAACAAGATACAAAAAGACTAAACACCCAACTACCAACTCTGAAGTACGGCGAGCCAGAACAGGGTACTGTGCACCATACCTGCATACAGGACTACCGAAGGGGTGGGCAGACCTTCGAAGCCAACCCTCTGGCCCAGCCCATGGTTCTTCTCCTATCTGCAGCCCATTTAAGGGAGGAGCTTTCCCCTACCCTGCCCAACTCAGGGAGCAGGCAAGGGCACCTATTTCCTGTTTTTGTTTCCTCATGCTCTAGCACGAGTCCCAGTAAAGACTTGCCTGAATTTCTCATCTGGCCTCTTACCAGTTTCTATTGATTAAGGAGTTCAAGAACCCTGGTTGGTAACAGATCCACAGAACCCACTTCTGGGTGGTGTTCGTGGAATTCGTAGGATGTGTGTGTGTGTGTGGAGCGTGTACAGCAGGGAAGAGCCAAGTGGGAGGAGTAAGGAAATGAATTAAATATGATAGGTGTGGAGGCACATATGGTAACTACTTTGGAGATTCCATCTCTTCCTTTCTTACTAATGCCAAATAATAAGTTCTAATTTTAATGTACTGTGGATGTGTATATATGATGGAGGGGGTGGGGGAGTCATGTGGGCGGATACATTCTAGAATCTTTAAAAAACAACAATATAATTAATCATGTGTTTTTTAATGTCATTAAATTAAAACATCATAACAGTTGACAGATGGATATTCTCTGATGTCTCCAAGAAAGTACCTGAATCATTCACCAATTCAAGCATTTAATATTTTCATCCAAGAAGTTCAAACCACTTAATTCATCCTTATGGCTCCCCTGGGAAGCAAGGAGAAAAAAGAAATTATTCCCACCTCATCTTTTACATGATGTATGTCTATATACACTTTCTATTATGCACTTATCTTTACAGAAAAGGAAACTCATAAACCAAGCACACCTGTCTAAAATCACTTCTAACCCACCTTAGAATGTGCACATTCACTTGAAATTATTGCCTACATATTCCTTGTTTTCCTGTGTTTTTTCCAAATATACCCATTTCAATGACCTCACCCTTACTCTTTTAATGGCTACATAATATTCCATTTTATTGACATGTCATCACTTATTCAACCATATCTTTATTGTGAGAGCTTTAGGAGTTGTTTCTGAATTATTAAAGTATCATAAGTAATACTATCAATACATCATTGTGCAAATACTTTTTCCCTTTGTATTCTTTACTTGAATCTCACTGATGCTGGCTTTTATTATTTCACTTTTGCTATCAATAGTTTAGAGTTAGATAGTTTATCTAGTTTCTATCAGTGGTCTCTATTTTTCTGTGTATAAAAGTCTATTCTTTTTCTTTTCTACTCTGACCAATTGCCCAATAGAAGCTAAGGATTAGCCATATAAATTTTCATAGATCTAGACTTTTTTAGAAATGTAAACTTCAATGAATTGTATTTTCCATGAATCATTTTCACATTCTGTGGTCTTCCTTTTTTTAAACTTTGTTCAGTTACAATATTTTATATTATTATTATTTTATTTTATTTTATTTTTTTGCTGCTCTTCTTAGCTTGTAGAATTTTAGTTCTCCAATGAGGGATTGAACCAGGCGCTCAGCAGTAAAAGCATAGAGTCCTAACCACTGGACAGCCAGGGAATTCCCTATCTGATATATTTTTAGATGTTAATAGCTATATGTAAAATATATAGCCAATGAGAACTTGCTGTGTGTCTCAGGAAACTCAAACAGGGACTCTGTATCAACCTAGAGGGGTGAGATGGGGAGGGAGATAGGAGGGAGGCTCAAGAGGGAAGGGATATGTGAATACCTATGGCTGATTCATGTCGAGGTGTGACAAAAAAACAAAATTCAGTAAAGCAATTATCCTTCAATTAAAAACTAAATAAATTTTTAAAAAGGGATTGTAACAGAATTTACTCATGGACTCTTTCCCAGTGATTTCTATTGCTCTTGGAAACCTCCATATCACCCCTCTAAGTCCTACCACTGTATCCTCTGATATTAGCAAAACAGCATTGGTTCAAGGTTGAAGTGGAACCTGGGACATCCCAGGAATGTGGCCTCCACCATAAGGAGTGTGGCTGAGAGTGGGTGGTCAGTGTCCAGGGATATTGCTACCAGCCCTCTGCTTTCCCATTTCCTTCTTTGTTCCAAAATAGTCACCATGATATCTCCAAATAAATCTCTGGCTGTCCTTTAAACCATGTGCCTAGGGGCCACAACTGGTTATTCCCAGAGCTGCCTGTGGGTCACAGGGAGAAGGGAGAAAGGAGAAAGGGAAGCGTGTTTCTGGGACTCAGACCTGCTTGCTCCAGACCATGGCAATGACACACTTGTCTCCCTTGCCTGATGTTGAACCTGAACCAGGCATTGCACATTTCCCCGGGCTTGAGGCTAGAGCCGTGAGATAGATCCTGGTTCCACACAGAAGGTTATCTTTGTGGTCACTGGAGTGTGACTCTGTGTGTGTCGCCTGTCTCTTGCATGTTAAGTATTCCCTGTTGCATATCATGCTTGTGTCACAGCCCCTCTTCTACATCCTTGTTGGAGTATGGAGTTGTGGCATTTGGATGAATGCTTTGTCCCAGCAGCAGTGGGCAAAGAGTGTGTTCAAACACTGAACCTTATTCACAGACCCAGTCATCCTGCTCAGCTGTGCTCCATCTGAATGCAGTAGGTTATCACTGCTGGAACTGAGGTCTAATTCTGCTAAGGTGTCGATAGCACATCCTGGGATGAGAATTCACAATGATGCTGGAAGGACTGGGAGGTACAGGTGGGCTTGAGAACAGGAGTCGGGGGTGGTGGGAGGAGTGTGGAAACTACCAGACAATTGTTTACCGCTGTATTTATATAAACACATCTATAAAACTTTAAGATAAAGGGGTAAAATTTTTTATATAAAAAAGGAGAAACTCATATTAACAGTCTGAATTAGAGGGTTGTAAAACCCAATGATAAGGAGATGGTGAGAGAAAGCTCTTCACACAGGAGCAGAGAGAGAAATAGCAGGAACAAGACAAAGGAGGGCAAGACCTGGGGCAAACATTGCGAAGAGAGAGTCCAGGAGGTGGGGGAAGGGGAGGCAGGACAGGGCTGTTACTGGCGGGGCTGACCCCGGGCCATGTGGTACACCCAGCTAACTCTGCCGCCTAGCTCCCCACCAAGTGCTCTCTAAATACAATGCCACAAGTACCACTCCTTGTTTAATAATTTTAATTCACTTTCTTTTTAAAATTCAAGTGTCTTAACCATCCTAAGTTTCATCTTAAACAATCCTATCTGGGTAATCACAGGCTTGATATGCTACTTATATATTTTTCTGTGCGTGTGTGCTAAGTCAATTCAGTGGTGTTCAAGTCTTTGAGACCCCGTGAACTGTAGCCCTCCAGGCTCCTCTGTCCATGCATATTCTCCAGTCATTGGCAGGCGGGTTCTTTACCACTAGCCCCACCTGAGAAGCCCGTATATATTTTTATAATATATATTAAAATAAACACACAACTAGTAAAAGGGATGTATATATCTCTGAAGCACTTGAAATAATCTCAAGTATTGATCGATGGTATGCATGACATTCTTTAGAAAATCCATTCTCTTTTCACCCTGCAGCCATCATTGTCTCTTACTGGAATTATCTGAACAGCTCTGCTTGCTGGAAAATTCTTTCATTTTCCATCCCTTTCGCTGGGAAAAATCTTGATTAATTCTTCAAGTTTCAACTTGGCCTTCACTTCCCAAGGAAATACACACCCACCCCCAAACTTCGACCCCACTAGACTGGGGAAGGTTTCCCTACTATATGATCCCATAGTTCCTCTTCTTTCCTTATTCATCAGCTACACTTGTTAATATCACTTATTCTATTTTTCAGTCGTTTATTGGAGGTTACCTCTTCCAGGGCAAAGAAATAATAGCCTTTTTCAACATTCTGTTACCAGGGCCTACCACGTTGTCAAGTACATTGCAGTACTCAATAAACAGTTGTTGAATGAATCAATTCTGTCTAGCACCCATGGGCAATTCTCCCTTTTATCAAAATCTTTTCTCAGCTGACTTTCAATTTGTGAAATATTTAGATATTTAAATTTAGACGTAAAAGAACTATAAAAGTCAAGTGCATCAGTCTGTTTGTACTGTCCAACTAACCAGTGAAATGTTTCTCTGCAGAGGATCAGCCCAGAGTCTCTCAAATCACACTTACATGGTGGGGGTGTTTATTTTGCTTTACAAAATAGAGAAGTGAGTGGGGTGGTTGACAGATGTCTCTAGGGTTGTACTACTGGGTTTCAGTCCCAGTTTTCAGTTGTGTAAACTTGAGGAAGATATTTAACTTCCTATGACTCAGTTTTCCCATCTGTAAAATAGGTATACATTTACGCCTGTTTCATAAGTTTTTAAATGTTTTCAGCGTGGCACCTAGTACATAGTAAACACCCAGCAAGTTATAGTTTTCAGATGCCTTTCTCTGAATGCACTCCATTTTGTTAATATCTCTTCTGAGGTGTGTTCTTTTCAGTTGCTCAGTCATGCCAGACTCTTTGTGACCTCATGGACTGCAGCACACCAAGCTTCTCTGTCCTTCACCATCTCCTGGAGCTTGCTCAAACTCACATCCATTGAGTCGGCAATGTCATCCAACCATCTCATTCTCTGTCATCCTCGTCTCCTCCTGCCTTCAATCTTTTCCAGCATCAGGGTTTTTTCCCAGTGAGTCAGCTCTTTGCATCAGGTGGCCAAAGTACTGGAGCTTCAGCCTTAGCCTCAGTCCCTCCAATGAATATTCAGGATTGATTTCCTTTAGGATTGACTGGTTTGATCTTGTATCAAACCAGTCAATGCAGTCTTCTGAGATGCAACCAGTCAAAATTAAACCCCAAACTCTATTTAGTCTGACATGGCAAAAGTTACAAGGGGCTAATACCATACAAGATATAGATTTTTACTAATTTCAATATAATCTAAGATTACACTTGGATAGTTTTTGTTTTTTAGCAGCTATACCATACTGTTGAGTTATATTGACTTTGCATTTGACAAAACCTTCAGACCTTTCTGTGTGAATTTCTGTCCAAATAGCACTTACCCTTTCTGTCTCTGGACAGTTGATTTTCTTTTAAGCAAATACAGAACTTTTAAATTGTTCCTGTAAGTTTTAATTTTGTTTGTTTGGACCAAGTGTTTTAGCTCATACAGATAATTTTGAAGTTTGATAACATTCTACTATATTTGTTATTATTCTTAGATCTACCTCGTCTGTAAGTTAAGTATGTCTTTTAATGTTATATTTAAATCATCCAGAAAGCTGTTGAACAGAAGAGACTTTCCTGGTGGTCCAGTAGTTAAGAATCCACCTTGCAATGCAGAGGATGTGAGTTTGATCCCTGGTAGGGGAACTAAGATCCCCACTATGCCACAGAGCAACTAAGCCAGTGTGCCACAACTGCTGAATGTCACAACCATTGACCCCAAGCACTGTAACGAAAGATCTGGCATGACACAGCAAAGTTCCCATGTGCTGCAACTCAGACCCAATGCAATCAGATAAATAAATAAATATTAATACTTCTCCTCTTTAAAATTATTTTTATAAGTTATTGAATAGAAAAAGGCCAAGGCAAAATCAACAGAACTTTAGTAAAGTCTCTGTGAATCAGTATCAATGAACAGCAGCATTTTTCATATGTAATCCACTCAGCCTACAAGTTCCCAACTTGTCTATAAATGTTCTATAAAGATGACCAAAATGACCACTCCTTAATAAAGATGTCTGCAAAAATTGGGCTCTAAGGAAGTTTGCTGAGGCACTGTTTATAAAGCAAAAAATAGAAAACAACCTTAAAGTCCAATAAGAGGTCATTGATAAATACATTTTTTTTTTGTACATACTTTCGATGGACTACTCTTTACTATTGCAAAACAAAAAAATAGAATTCTGCAGATTCATAGTTTCCAAACTTATTTTTAGCCATAGATATTGTAGAAGTCTGGCGTGGTTTTCACTCTGATTTTTATTCCCTCTTCTGATTATATCACTGACTTTCTTAGGGGGAAATTTCCCTTTCTCACTGGGGTACCTTTGGTGAAACTATCTAATACAGTATCTTTTGCTTCCCTAGCCAGAGGGTGTATACCTGGCCTAACTTAGGACAGGGGAGCTGGCTCTGTCTTCTAGCACCAAAGAAAAGTTGGAACAGATGCATCATAGCAGGCATGCCCTGATCCAAACGGCTCTTAATTTCTGCTGCCAGGAGCCCAGAGCACCCTTGGCTTCTGCCCTTTCTGATTCTGATTTGTCACCTACGCTTTTGATGTCGTGAACTACCTGTTACCTTCTAATGAACTGCGTTTTTGCTTATGTTATCCAGGGTTAGTTTCTGTTGCTTGTAATTAAAAAATAATCTAACTCTAAAATCCTTAAAAAAGTTAAAGACACTTTAAAAATGCCAATACGTAAAACAAAATAAAACAACAGTGCTCTTACATGTGGGAGCTTCCCAGTTGGCTGCTTCTTGCCTGTATAGTAAATTCATATGGTTCTACAAATGCCGTGTAAAATAAGTCATCTTTCATGGATATAGAATCTTCTCTCTTTGGTGATACAAAATGTAAAGTTTTCTTCTGTCTCTATATCCTACAAGTCCTTTTTACTGTTTATTTGCTTTGTGTTTTGTTCTCTGTCCTTCATGTTAGATGCTTTTCTTAAAGGTCTGATTGACTGTTTAGTTTATATTTAAAAGCAACTCACTAAGATGATTATTAGAAATGTAAACAGGCGGGGCTTATAGCTGGTTCTTCTGTTTTTAACTCTACTACTTACGTCTGAGGTTCATATTGCCTTTTCCTGAGCCTTTCTGGGGTTCTGCTGCCCAAATCGTCTTTCTTCCTTTGGCACCTTCAGTATGCACCTGCTTTCAGCTTTTTTTTTTCTCTGCCAAATCAGTTACCACTCATCCATTTATTTTTCACCTTCCAAGCATTTGTTGTCATTACTGCTCTTTTTATCTTCTCTCCTAATCACTTTATCTTTATGAATTTTCATCTTTCTTGTTCCTTTATTGTAATTTTAGTGTTTTTCAGTGGGAAGGAAGCACATAATAGTTGGGGTTATTAAACTAGAAAACTCTATCTACCTTTTCTATAATGTTCATATTTTACTTCTATACTAAAAGCAAATTAAAGGTATTTTTAACTCTAAAGTTAACAATCTTTATAACAACCTCCTATTTCCACCAATGGTCTACAAATCTGTTAATTGATTCAAAAAGGAAAGAAAAACATTTACTCTGATTTGTCCTTAACAAACTCATACTGGCTCCAACTGTTCATTTAATTACTTTCTAGGTGTTCACAGCAAGCAACTCTGTTTAACCAGGGGATTCTATTAATTGTCAATATTCACCACCAAGCTGGTAATTAGCAGAACTTACTCTTTCCTTTCATACAAGGTCAACCCTGTTTCAAGTCCTCTCTAGTTTCTCATGAATTTTTAAGGTTTATCAATAGTTACTCTGCAATCCACTTTCCAAGTCTGTCTTCTTAACATCTTAGGAAGAAATTTGTCTAGACATGGGAAGTTTTAATTATCAGTTTTGAATAAATTTAAAAAAATTAAATATATTAAAATAAATAGCTTTAATCAATTATGTTGCTTTAATTCTTTCTTTGCAATGTTTGTTCTAAATCCTTTCTGTTTAAGGATTACAGTAGACTTTTTCTGGGATGAATGCAGTGGGACCACTAGCATTCAAACACCTTTCTCATTTAAAGGAATCCAAAAGATGTGAGAGGGCTTCCCTGGTGGTCCAGTGGTTAGGACACAATGCTCGCAGTGCAGGGGGCACAAGTTCAATCCCTAGTTAGGGAATAAAATTCTACATGCTTCACGATACAGCTGAAAAAAAAACCAAAAGATGTGGGAGACAGAACTCCACCTCCCACTGTAGAAACCAAAGGGGACAGCTCTTGTTCTCTACCAAAGGTATTAGCATGTGATCTCAGTTTGATGAGTCAGATGCTACTGCACAGGATTTTTAATATTGAGGGAGGGATGTGAAGACAGGAAAGGAGAGACTTCTATTGTTGCAATAGTAGAGAAGTGTAGAGTATTAATATGGGGAGGGGGCATCCTTTGTGACACCAACAGTGACAGCAGCCAGCGGTGGTGGTGCCAATGACGGTGGCCTTATTCTGGTGGCATAACCTTGACTGTATTTGGACGCTCCATCTCTCTTGGTTCCTGGCTAGATTTTTATCTTGAGCTTCCCATTGACTCTGTGATCCTATACCATTCCAATGAATTTCTTTTCTGCCTAATTAGCCAGAGTTAGTATATGCTATTTGGACCAAGAGCCTTGACTAACACAGAGAAATTGGTGCTGGAAGACGGTTGTAGGCAACAGGACCTTGGGGAAATGGGTGGGAAAGGGACTATGCTGGCTGGTTACTTAAGACCGAGAGCAATAAACGTTATGTTAGTATACAGCATAGAGATGATATGTCCATGACATACCGTGGTAGAAAAATTAAAAGATAAATAAAGTCTTTGATTGTTGCTCATTTAGAAGCAACTATTTGCTCCTGCCAAACTACAGGAAAGTCAGAAAGAATTAAAGGATCGTGGATGGTGTCACTTTTTCTGTTGGATCTAGTTTACTTAAATAAAAATAAATGACAAGCTCAAATTCTTAGATTTTCAGATCATAATAGAAATGGTAACATTTTCTAAGACTGTGCCAAAAAAGAAACTCATTTCTCACAGAACAGAGGTAACTGAAAGCCAAACTCCATGAGTTGTCAAATGACCAAGTCCACTGAGTCCACAGCCTCATCAGGTCACTTATGTGAATGGGCACTGATCAAGAAAGTGCTGCCCCTCAAGAACTACAGTGGGGATCCATGTGAATGTTTGAAGAACTCATGGACCCTTGTGCCCCTAAACCTCACTGGGCACATCACCAGTCCAAGCACAATCTGCCCCTTTTTTAATGAGGCTATTATTGCTTTATGTGAAGCGTCACCAAAGGGAGTTATTGAGCAGAAGGAAGCCGATTATCCTTATTCTCTACTCCCTTCCCTCCTCATTAACTCCAAACATTTGACTAAAATTAGGTACCAGCACGCTCAGGGAGGCCAATTATAAAGGATAACCTGGGATTACTGATCAGCACATACTGTAGACAAGGTGCACACACACACAAGCATCCACACACCGAGACGTGCTAATTTACAAGAAAACAGGGGAAACACACATGGGGATGGATTTTCTAAAGAGGAAAAAACCCAAAATTTTAGATTCAGGCTGAATTTATCGACAAGAATGTATTTGCTAGAAATTTGAATTTAACTTGTTGGCTTGAGTAGTTGGAAGTGTTTCTAAATATTTTCTTGGTGGGTTGCCTAAAACCTAGTCACAGTAGAAAACACTAAACAAAGCTGAGGTGCAGTAGGGTATAAAGTTGAGAACGAAATTCAAAGACCTTGAAAGACAGAAATATCAGAGTGCATTTATCATGTCCTCTTTCTGTGTCTCTAAGGTAGCCCAGAGAATGCTCATGAAGGAAGCCTTAGAGAGTGCTTTAGTGGCTATTCTACGTAAGCCAGGAATGCCTGTGATATCTATGGCAAAGCTCCCTCCCCCCTTATTTCAATTACAATGGACAGATCCTGGCTCAGCAGAGGATGTATGTTGATGCTTAATTGCTAGTGATACGGGACATAATTTCCATCTAGGGCAGCAAGGTCAGCATGATAATCAGAAGTTTCACACCTTCATGGTTTTGTTTTGTTTTGTTTTTAACCATGGGTCCTCAGTACCAAAATAAATAATTAACTAGTGGGATCTCATTTGACTTAAAATATATTTTTAAAAATAAAATTCAAAAATTTAAAAACCAGACTCGAGTCGAAAACATTTGATTCAGGCAGAGGCTCCTGCAGTGGTCACTGGCTCTGGGGTATGAAACTGTTCTCTACCCTTCGATCAGACCCTTCCAGTGGCTGGCTCCCATGCCAGCCTGCATTGCTTCTCAGTGCCATGACCTCTACCACCACCTTCAAGGGCATCAACCTCAGCAGGAGGAATAGCTCCTGGGTTTTGCAGCCTCCGCAGCCTTCAGGTGGTGGATCCAGCTTTTCACTCTATATATATATATATATATATATATATATATATATTTTTTTTTTTTTTGTAATATTTATTTGAGCTTCCCAGGTGGCTCAGACAATAAAGAATGTGCCTGCAATTCAGGTAGATTTGAGTTTGATCCCTAGGTCAGGAAGATCCCCTGGAGAAGGGCAAGGCTACACACTCCAGTATTTTTGTCTGGAGAGTCCCATGGACAGAGGAGCTTGGCGGGCTACAGTCCATGAGGTTGCAAAGAGTTAGACATGACTGAATGCGACTTAGCACACACATCTCAAGAATTTTAGGGTTTTTTTTTCCCTCTGAGAAAAATGCCATTGGAATTTTAATAGGGATTGCATTGCATCTGAAGGTCATTTTAGATACTATGGACATTTTTTCTGTTTTTAAACTTATTTAACTGTACTGGGTCTTAGTTGTGGCACACTGGTTCTTCTATCTTCATTGTAGGATCTTGGGATCCTACATGTGGGATCTTGGGTTGCCGCATGCAAACTATTAGTTGTAGCCTGTGGGATCCAGTTCCCTGACCATGAATTGAACCCAGACCCCCTGCATTGGGAGTGCAGAGTCTTAGCCACTGCACCACCAAGGAAGTCCCTGGACATCTTAACAATATTCAATCTTCCAATCCATGAATATGGATGTCTATTTATTTGTGTTTTCTTTAATTTTTTAAAGCTGCATTCCGTAGTTTTCAGAGTCTACATCCTAGGACTATTTTTATCTCTCCTCTGACATGTCATTTTTCTGTCTTCACTTACCTACTCTCCTAGACTGTCACTTTTCTGGATGGCAAGGATGTTCTTAGTTCTCTCTCCTCACCGCATCTTACAGAATCTCTTGCATGTAATAGGCTCTCGATAAATGTATGTTCTGTAAATTAGAACACAAGTCATCCTGACCTAACAGGCATCAGATATTAACAGGTTCAAAATCAAATCGACTTTTTTGGTTACATGCGTGTTGGTATATATTAATAGATATCTGAGCTTCTCCATTATTTTCGCCTGAGAATTGCTAAGCATCCTATCATGAGACTAAAATGAGCTGTCATCCCTGAGCCAGCAAAGAGAAAACTGGGCTAGAGATTTAGAAGCTGATAATTGGACTGATTATCAGAGGAGTCTTGTGGCCTCGAGTCCAGGGAGTGGAAAAGGAGCCAGGGATTTCTAACTTCAGGGCTGGCAAAAGCTAAGCAAGTAAACCAGCATCATTTGGGGGAGAATGAGGGGTGGTTTCAAGGTCCACAGCCACTGCGAGGCAGTGAAAAGACACGGCCAAGGAGCCAGGGTTTGGCTCAGACTGGCCAGGGTAACTTCCTCGGAGTGTTGGCATCTGGCTCCATTGAGGTCCTAGGGCTCTTCCTCCCCCAGTGCCACTTTTCAGGTCTTAGAGTTCAGCATCATCTTCTATTTTCTTCCCCAGTAGCCAGGTTTGTAACTTTCTGGAGGTGTTTTTCTTCCTCTCACCCAATTTCATTTAAACCACTCTTTAGCCAGCTCAATATCTCAGGTTGGCCAGCCTCTGGTCAAGCCTGTTCCTTCTGGCTGTGGTTTGTTTGATGCAGTTCTCCTTAGCCATGGCCTGGAAAGCCAGATTTGATCTTCTGAGATCATCTATCTGGCCAACTATATGTTTTTTCCTTTCCCCAGCTGTGCATTTTCCTGTGTTTTCTTTTCTAAGTCACATCTATCAATAAATGAAAATGACACAAAATGGGCTTTCAAGTCATTCAGAGTGTGGGTGGGCTTGGGTCTCCCTTTGAGGGCAAGGATCACACTTGGAGATGGGAGGTAATTAGTGGGGAGTAGGTGCCTCCCGACAGCTGGGACCAAGGAGAGAGTGCAAGGATGAAGAGTCAGGCTAAGGGCGTGATAAAGCTTGAACTTCTTAACTGGAAGCAACATGGACATGGATTTGAGCTTCAAGTAGAAGAGGAAACTCTTCTCCAGGGACCATAGGGAGTCGCAGCCAATGAAGGGAGCCTGACCTGTCTGGAGAGTAAACACAGGGTAAACAAAAGGCAGAGAGGAGGATGGTGGCCGGAGATCTGACTCAGTACTTTTAAACCTCAGCTTGTCAATAATCAATATCTCAAACTTCACAAACTCTCTGGTGAACTCTGGTTTAGAGGAGGTAAAAATCTGTCTGCAGTAGCCTTCTCCACCCTAGACACCCAGTAGCAGGTGTCTTTACTTGCTCTCCCAGCAGCAGGCAGCTCTGTGCCCCCTCTAGACCCCTCTTCAAGCCAAAGCAGCTCTCAGGGATCTGGCCAAGAACATGTTCCCCTGAACCAGCTCCTGAGATGTCCTATGTTGTGGAGATGCCGTCTCAGCCCTCGGATACTTATCTGCTACTGTATTTGGCTATAGTTTTTATAGGCTGCTCTTTCCCAGCGGCTTCTGAGAAGTAGGTCAAGGTACCCGCTTTAAGGGAGAGGTGCCAGGGGTTCAAGTCACCAGGCCTGGAGTCAGGAATCCTGACTATTTCAAGCCTCATAGCAAATCAGCTACCTGGTGTCTCAGGGACCCATTCTCCCCTCCGGTTCTCCTTCAGCCCTTCACTGGGTCTCCTGACATATTTTCCCTGAAGATGAATTCCCTGGAGCTGTCACTTTCTTCCCTCTTGCATCCCTCTGGAAGGCCCTTTAAAGCTGTTGGCCGCTCAAGGCTGGTACCCGAGCAAGATCTGCTGCAGTTGTGTGACTGATGGGGAGATGAGAAGCTTCTGCGCAGACTTGGATGAGTTGAGGAGTGGGGGTGGGGAGGGAGGCTGGAGATTCAGGAAGCTGAAGCTTGGACTAAAGAATCGGCCTGTTGGCATGGAATCCTGGGTACAAGTGAGGGACCTGTGTTTTGTGTGATGGTGGGAGACTGCTTCCTGCTTCTAAGCCTGCCTTTCTCTGTTACGCAGGGCAATTTAGTCTCTGGTTCAAAAGGAAACTGGGAATTGTGGTGCTTGCTCACGGCAGAGGGGATCCTTTGAGCTGCTGCAACAAAGGACATTGTTCAGAGTGACTGTGCTAATCAGGGCAAGTTTGACCAAAGAATAATAAGCTTTTCTAAGGCAAGTTCCTCTGGCCTGACCCAACCAGTCCCAGGAGGGCCCTGGGCTCTGAAGGCAGTGGCTGCCACAGCAGGTGCACTGCTGTTGGCCCAGGAATGGGGTGGAAAGTAGAGCAACTGCTTTGGTCTGTTCAGCCCAAGACCTTCTCCAGTCCAAAGGCAAGTAATGAGGGAGGGAAATACAGATGAAGAGGAGGAGCAAATGCCAGTTAAATGGAGGAGAGGGGGCACAGGATTGAACCTGCATCCCCTGCAATGGAAGGTGGATTCTTAACCACTGGACCGCCAGGGAAGTCCTTGCTCTTCTGTTTTGACCTGTGAGCTGGAAGATTGCGTTCCAGCTTCCTTGGATGTAACATCACTACCCTAGCCTTCTACACCACCATCTTTTGCACATATTTTATCTAAACATCTTGATTATACTTCAGAGAAGCTGGGTATGGGCCAGATTCCTTCACCACTGAATGTATGGACCCAGAGGGACCTGAGTGCTCAGGCCAAAGCACCCCGGCAAAGGGTGCAGGCTGGCCAGAGTGACTCTATCCCTGGGCCCTTAGGGGCCACATACCAATGGGATCTAATTGGGAATACAGGTTGAGGGGAGGGTGAGGACCACTCCAGGCCTGGTTCAGTTATAAGAATCCAGAATCACTTTTGCAAAGGATGGTACCAACTAAAGTTGCCAGATAAATTATAGGTTGAATCTAAATTTCAGATAAAAAATTTTTTTAATATAACATGTCTCCCATATTTCATGAGACATACACTAAAAATTATTCCTTATTTATTCAATATTCAAATTTAATTGCTAAGTCTGCCAGCCTTCGATCTAACAGGGAAACCTTTGGATTGGGTGCTTAAGGCCCCAGACCACCTTTCTTGCCTCCCTTCCTACTTAGCAGCTTGTGGGTATTTAGTTCTCAGACCAGGGATTGAACTTGAACAGTGAGAGCAGTGAGAGTGCAGAGCCCTAACCACTAGACAGCTAGGGAATTCCCCTCCTTTCCTACTTCTGTTCCTCATCCTTAACTCTGTTCCAATCAGATGAAACTCCAGGCTGTGTCTCACATTCTCTCTCCCCTCTACCATCTTGACCTTTGCAAACTGTTGTCCCTCTGGCTGAAATTATTAATGTTTACATTATCTCCACATCTAATATCCTACCCATTCCTCAAAGCCCATCGTGAATGTTTTTTCCTTCCTGAAGCTCTACTCTGCTTCCTCTATGGATCTTCACCATAGTAATTATTACATTTTGTTATTATTTTTGCATGTCTCCCCTCTCCTAAGCACTTTCCACTGTATAAAACAGATAAAACAGAGTTATCAGTAAATATTTGATTAAAAGAATGAATTAGCCTGAAGGCCTAAATAGGGTCTATATTGTAAAGTCTAAATAAGGTCTGTGCTATATGTCTAAATGAGATCTGTGCTTCTTATGCACAATTTACCATGTTCTTCCTTGTCATGTAATATTGTATCAGCATTTGTCTTGTCATCTCTGCTAGAGATTTCACTCTAAAGGCAGACACTGCGTTTCCCACTGTGATGCGGACACCAGTGTTTAATGAATATATTTTGTGCTGCACAGATTGCAGGGGCAGGAGTCTCTCTGTGTGTTCAGACCAAGCTAGACTCCATTCTCTTGCTTCTGCCCTGGTTCAAGGGCATAAGTGACTCTCAGTAAATCTCAAAGTCACCTGACCTGATCCTAGAACTGAACAACAGAAGATGAGCTTCTTTGAGCCACCTGAGGGTCTCCGTTAAATGTGAGCTCCAGGAACCTTCTCAGAATTTCCCATGGGGCCCCTAAAACTTGCATGTGCTGCTAAGAGAGGTAAAGAGACAAAGGGACAGGTACAAAACTTGGAAATATCAAGGGAGTGGGAGAGGGTGGTGAGGCCATAGAGGAATGGGAAGCATGGGTTTGGGATACAACAGAGAGCACTGTTCCAAGAGTCCAGTGACCTGGATTCTCTCCCTGGCTCTGTCTCTGCCTTGGGTGAAAAAGGAAAGAAAAGGTATACATGAGTGCCAGTGTGTACTTATGTAGGTTTTATATTAAATTTCTAACAGCCCTGTAGGAAGCTGAGGCTCAGAGAGGGAGATAACTGGCCTATGGACACATAGCTCAGTGTACCAAGGAAAAGAACACAATTAACCTCTCACAGCCTCAGGTTCCTCTTCACTAAAATTAGAGACATGCTATCATCTTTAAGGGTCAGTTCAGTTCAGTCACTCAGTCATGTCCAACTCTTTGCGACCCCATGGATGGCACATGCCAGGCTTCCCTGTCCATCACCAGCGAGCCTACTCAAACTCATGTCCATCAAGTCGGTGATGCCATCCAACCATCTCATCCTCTGTCATCCCCTTCACCTCCTGCCTTCAATCTTTCCCAGCATCAGGGTCTTTTCCAATGAGTCAGTTCTTCGCATCAGATGGCCGAAATATTGGAGTTTCAGCTTCAGCATCAGTCCTTCCAATGAATACTCAGGACTGATTTCCTTTAGGATGGAGTGGTTTGATCTCCTTGCAGTCCAAGGGGCTCTCAAGAGTCTTCTCCACCACAATTCAAAAGCATCAATTCTTTGGTGCTCAGCTTTCTTTAGAATCCAACTCTCACATCCATACATGACTACTGGAAAAACCATAGCTTTGACTACACAGACATTTGTCAGCAAAGTAATGTCTCTGCTTTTCAACATGCTATCTCAGTTCAGTTCAGTTCAGTCACTCAGTCGTGTCTGACTCTTTGCAACTCCGTGAGCCGCAGTACACCAGGCCTCCCTGTCCATCACCAACTCCCAAAGTTTACTTAAACTCATGTCCATTGAGTAAGTGATGCCATCCAACCATTTCATCCTCTGTTGTCCCCTTCTCCTCCTTCCTTCAATCTCCCAGCATCAGGGGCTTTTCAAATGAGTAAGTTCTTCACATCAGGTGGCCAAAGTATTGGACTTTCAGCTTCAACATCAGTCCTTCCAATGAATATTCAGGACTGATTTCCTTTAGGGTGAACTGGTTGGATCTCCTTGCAGTCCAAGGGACTCTCAAGAATCTTGCAGCACCACAGTTCAAAAGCATCAATTCTTCAGTGCTCAGCTTTCTTTGTAGTTCAACTCTCACATCCATACATGACTACTGAAACAACCATAGCCTTGACTAGATGGACCTTTGCTGGCAAAGTAATGTCTCTGCTTTTTAATATGCTGTCTAGGTTGATCGAAACTTTTCTTCCAAGGAGTAAGCGTCTTTTAATTTCATGGCTGTGGTCACCATCCGCAGTGATTTTAGAGCCCAAAAAAAGAAAGTCTGTCACTGTTTCCATTGTTTTCCTATCTATTTGCCATGAAGAGATGGGACTGGATGCCATGATCTTAGTTTTCTGAATATTGAGTTTTAAGCCAACTTTTTCACTCTTCTCTTTCACTTTCATCAAGAGGCTCTTTAGTTCTTCTTCATTCTCTGTTATAAGGGTGGTGTCATCTGTGTATCTGAGGTTATTGATATCTCTCCTGGCAATCTTGATTCCAGTTTGTGCTTCATCCAGGCTGGCATTTTGCATGATGTACTCTGCATATAAGCTAAATAAGCCGGTGACAATATACAGCCTTGACATACTCCTTTCCTGATTTGGAATCAGTCTGTCGTTTCATGTCCAGTTCTAACTATTGGTTCTTGACTTGCATACAGATTTTTCAGGAGGCAGATGAGGTGGTCTGGTATTCCCATCTCTTTAAGAATTTTCCACGGTTTGTTGTGATCCACACAGTCAAAGGCTTTGGCATAGTCAATAAAGCAGAAGTAGATGTTTTTCTGGAACTCTCTTGCTCTTTCAATGATCCAACGGATCTTTAAGGGTCTCTCCTCCTTAACTTCTGTTGTTACTGTTCAGTCGCTCAGTAGTGTCCGATTCTTTGGGACCCCATGAACAGCAGCACACCAGACTTCCCTGTCCTTCACCAACTGCCTGAGCTTCCTCAAATTCATGTCCATTGAGTCGGTGAGGCCATCTCCATCATCCCCTTCTCCTCCTGCCTTCAATCTTTCCCAGCATCAGGGGAACTTCTACTAGCAGAATTTTGAGGACAAGCCCCTTCAACCATGCGGTAGATGTGAAATGGAGGCTGGGTGAGAAGCCTTAGGGAAGCCCTGAGTTAGGCTAGAATTTGTCTTCAGGCTATTGGCATGAGCCTTCTGCCCCTCTGTGTCTGAGTCCAGAGAGTGATCCCTGGGGCACAGGTAGAGAGTATCCTGGACACGGAGCATGTGAATTAACCGTGTGAATCCGGGAGAGGAAGAGCAAGTGACTTCCTGCAGCGCTTGAGGGGTAGGACGGGGTGCATTTCTTGCATTCCTGGCCCAGGAAGGACGCGATTTGGTAGTGAGCACTTGACCAGAGAGTGGCTGGGAGGGTAATAGCTAAGGGCTTGATTAGGGAACGGGGGTTTATTAAGGGGGCCAAGGGAGGGGGTGATACTCCCCCCTAATTCCTCTTCCTGGCGCCCCCTGGCTTAGCCAATGCATTCTGGATAAATTTGGGGGAGGGGCTACATCTGCAGTTTCCAGCACCCCTACTGACCCTCGGGGCCCCCGCACGTTACGACAGATCTTAGCTTTCGGCCTAAGCATTCCAACCGGAGCAGGGCGGGTCACTTCCCGTAGGGGACGCTGCCGCTGGAAAACGCTCCACCCAGCACCTGGGGGCGACAGCCTAGGAAAGGTGCTTCTAGGGATCTGGGTTTCTAGGAGGGTGGGAATTGCAGGGGGCGGGGCGGGGTGGGGTGTGGGCGGGGCAGCCAGGCAGTGACTGAGCCCGGGGGGGAGGGGCAATATTAGCATAGCCCCCGCCCCTCTCGGCGCAGCCCAGCCCAGAAACCCGAGCGGAGGCCGGCCGCGCTCAGCCCGGGCTGCTGAATGGGCGCGCGGCTCCAGTCCCCTGCCCTCGCGCGTCGGGCCCCTGCTCTCGCTCCCGAACCCGGTCCGGCTCTCGCCCCGCCCGGGCCTCCGCCGCCCGCCGACATCCGCCAACCCGGCTGTGAATGAAAGGCCGGCGCCGCCGGGGGCTGGCTGCAAGCGACGCGGCCTCCGGGGAGGCGCTCGCCCCGCCAAGATGTACGGTAAGGAGGGCTCTCTGCCTCCGGGCTGGCAAACTTGCAGGACGCGGACCATTGTCCCTCTGCGGGGCCCCAGCGAGGCCAGAGTGTGCGGACCCGGTGCCCGGCTGGGCTCTTTCTGTCGCTCCGTGTGCGCGCGCCTGCGTTGGGAGGACAAAGATGCTCAGGACCGGAGACCCAGGGGTCTTTATGGTCCTTCGGGCCGCTTGTTTGAGGGCTCTGGGGCGAGTGGGCGGTGGTCCGTCGGGGTGCGGCGGGGCTCCGGGGATCCGAAGCAGCTGGGTTTTGGGGAAAGCGAGTCTCCCTTGGTGCCGAGGAGACAGGAGGTGTTGGTGGAGGTGGTCGTGTGACAGCATTTGCAGAATTAACAAAAGCAGGTTGTACTGGGGAGTTTTATGTGGGAAGCCGGTACGGAATTGCGGGGAGACGCTCACTGGCTGCCTTGTGCCGGCTTCAAGGATGTGGGAGGCGGCGCCCGCGGTGCAGAGAGCTGGCCAGAGAGCCAGTTCTGGGAGACAGGTCTCGCCGCCCCTGGATGGACCTGGCCTCTGCCCGCCCCTGCCGCCCGTGGGACCCAAGCTCCCGAACTTCCGGGTATGCCCTCGGCAGTGCTGAAGGGGAGAAACGCTGCCGAGGGTGCCAAGCAGCTCTGGCTGGCCACCTCTGTCTGTCACCCGATCTCTCTTGCCCCCTTCCACGGCCATCCCCTCAACTGACGTGCAACAGTTAGCCAGACCCTCATGATGCCCTGTTCTGCCTTAAAATTTTCCAGGAATTCCTCTGGGTTTGGCGGCAGTGTGGGTGAAGAAAAGAGCACACGGGGTCCAAATTGCAGCCTGGAGGAATGGAGCACGGGAGACCCAGACCAGTTTAGAAATCAACTGCGTTATAGAGCCTCCAGCTGCTGTGTATGTGTCAGAGACAGACAGACAGAGACAGAGAAGAGAGAAAGGATACCCGTGGACCAAAGTCGTCAGAACTCAGGCTCTGGTAGCTATTTAGGGCCAGCAGAAGAGCTGCAGCTATGCTCAGCTCCCACCCCCGCAGCCAGGTAGGGGCTCAGGTGGCACCTGAGGGGTGAGTTGGAAGAAAAGCACATTCTGAATTTAATCCATCACCGAGTCTGCTTGGCTGCCTCACTGTGCAAACACTGAGTCACAAAGTTTGTTGGAGGCACAGGAAGCTGAGAGTGGAGTGCAGAGATGCTCAGCAGCCTCGTTATTTAGAGATACTTCACCTTATGATCAGCCTCCTCTCCTGCCCACTTTGGTCACACGTGCATTTCTGAACCTTGGGGAACATCAGCAAGTATCCTTTCTCTCCCAATGGGCCGAGGTTGGGGAGTAGAGTGGGAGGGGATTGACTTCAGAGCGTGTGCTGCTGGCCAGTGGGGACTCTGCAGAAATGGTAGCAAGGCAGTTATGTTTTATAAGCTAGAAGCTTGTGAGGTTCCCAGGAGAGAGCTATATTTTCTTACTCTCTGTTCCCCCCCCTCCCCATTCTTTTCTGCAGAGTGAGCAGCCTAAGGCTGCAGATCACTTGACAAAAGCATGTGACTGCAGGGGCACCTGCAGTGGGGAAGGAGTTAGGACAAGGCCCAACAGAGTGAGTAAGAATTAGGAATGCTAGTTCTGCTGGGTCGCCTGGCAGCATTCAGTCCAAGACTGTTTGATGACTGATCCCAGGATACCTGAGCGGTGGGGGTCCCAATTTACCCCTGTTGCGTGAAGCAAGTCAAGGAAGAGTTGGATGGTACAGAAAGGTGAGCTGGGAAGCTGGCTTATCTGGGTGCTATTTTTGGATATATCACGGATTTTCAGGTCTCTTTTATAATATGTTCTTATTCCTCCAGACACAAACAGCGATGGTCCTCACCCCTGAATCATTCATAGAAAGATTATAATGAAGGAATCCTCTGGGCAGTTGCCTGCAGCAGTCTTGCCAGCGCTGGTAGGGAGATGATTACTGAGTTTTAGGGCAAAGCCTTGTCTCAGGAGTTGTGAGAGGCACCCAGTCTCCAAGGGGAGGGCTTGTTGGCCTGGATTTTAGTATTTTCTTGATGCTTATGAAAAGAAAAGGTCCACGTCATACTTTCAATCATTCTGTCCTCAGAGGCAGTCGAATGATGAAATAAGAAGTGAATAGGGAGATTGGGAAGGTGTAGAATAATAGACTTCTTATATTTGGTTCTTATTTTTCTAGTGATTTATCCAGGGTGACACAGTTATATAGAAAGGGGCAAAATGAAAATGGGGGCTTCCAAGCCCAGTACCCCTTCCCTCCCCTAATGCCCTAGGTAAGTGCTCGTTAGGAAAATGCCACCAGGGATTTCATTAACTGATGGGCAGTGAGGCCCCCGTGTGGAGCCAACAGTCACCTAATAGCTTTAGGTAAAGGTGTCCCTTGACCATGCACCTGGTTACGGGATCCATTATCAACGTGCATAACCTCACTCCCATTGCCGCCTTTCAGCTGCATGGTGATGCTGGAGATCTTCATCTCCCCTCTTGTCTCCTCCTCACTTCCCTCTGTCCTCGACATCTCAGTCTCTCTGGGTCCTCAGTTTCTCCCATCTTCTTCCTCCCATCTATGGGAGAATAAGGGTCCCTTGTCTTTGCTAAAGGACACGGTATCATCTGGGACAGAAAGGATCCTAGACCTGGCATCAGCCCATCTCAACCCACAGTCAGATCATGGCCATTTCACCTTAGACAGGTGGGTTTGTCTCTTGGAATCACATCTCTGTATTAAATGACAAGATACTCATGTATCTCCCAGTTCTGTGCAAACCTCAGGGCTGGCACCTGGATGTGACAGTGCATTATAGGAGGTTCTGCACTCACAAGGCAAATCACTCAAGAGCCTGTGCCCTTCAGGTCCTCCTGGGCCTTTGCCCGTCTCTCTTCCTCTTTGAGGCTCCTGAAGATGCGTGTTTGCAGCATCTCCCCCACCTCCCACTTTAGCACACAAGTCACCTTGACCTAGCTAACCACTCAAGCCACTGAACCGCTTCTGCTTCCCTTCACCAGACTTACCCATGCCGCTCTGAACCATCACTCATTCCTAAACCCCAGTCACTTTTTGGAAATGGCTCTCCAAGAGGTCACAGGTGACTCCCCACAATCTTGTTTATACCTATGAACATAGATTGACAAGGGACCTGTGTAAATAAAAAGCACTTTATACTTGGGTGGGAAGACTGTGGGCAAATTCTCTGCAAAAAATGGATTCCCATTAGCTTTTTCTGTGTGTGTGTTATATGTTAGAATTATGTAATTAAAAGTTTCACTAACCCTTTCCCCGGGGATGAAGCCACAGTGGTCTTACCTGGAAGCCCCCCCACTGACCCCCCGAGGTGAGTCCAAGCTCTCTAAGAAATACTGCCCTCGGAATCAGGGCAGCTGGATATGAAGACGATTGGGATGGCTTTTCCCAGAACCCCTGTCTGGGTGGCCCCATCCCTCTAAAACTAAATCTGCCCTAACGAACCTCTCCTCACCTTTAGGTGCTGCCCCATCCCCAACACATGCCTTTCTTCAAGCTTTGTGATCCAGAAAGCTGACTGTGGGGAAAACAGCCATGACACACAGTTTCCTGTAAATGTGCCTTACAGAGCACTTGTGTGTGACTTGTGGATGGTGGGGAGACCTGCAAAGAGGGGCTGACTCCACCTGCAGCACAACGGCTCACCTTTGCAGACAGCTCCATGGATCCTGCTGCTCCTCATCACAGGAGACTCCCACAACATGCACACAGGCACACATGCTCCACTCTCGTCCCCTGAATCCTGAGGTGGCCCCATGATGCAGCATATGGTTCAAGTCGGGGTTGTGAGACTGCTCCCCCCTTTCCCTCCGACCCCTGTATTCCCCTTAGGAATGGATTCAGGATGAGTAGAGCCTATTTTCTCTCTTGTTGCTCACAGTTCAGTGATTTCAAATGGTTGCAGTTTTCTTCTTGCACATAAATAAAAACAAAAAGTTCACATCACATTATGGAAAACCTGGAAAAGTGAGGAGGGGAAAAAACCACCCGCAATCTTACCCACTAGAACCACCCGTTTATACTGTTCTATAAATTACCCCTGAGATTTTGTGCTCACCTGCCATGCCCTTTCTTTTCTCTTTCTCTGCCTGATCCTGGCATAGTAGCCTGGTTGTGATGGCGCCTCTGCCCCTCAGGTAACCTTGAACTTGACTTTCTGAGCCTGTCTCCTGGCTCTACAAAGTGACAATGCTTGTTTCATGGTAGGGATTAATCAGGGTCAGAGAGCTGCCCTCACTCTCTCTCTCCTTCCCTTTCTTCAGCTTTCTCTTGTCTCTCTGTTTCTTAGTTTTGAAACAGGTGCAAAAATAAAATAAATGAAAACTTATGTCTCAAAGCTCAATAACGGTGCTGTTCCTGGTATAAAGAAAAGGAAAAAATCTACTTGAAAAGCATCTTTTGGGAATTCCCTGGTAATCCAGTGGTTTGGACTCTGCACTTCACTGGAGGATGTGGGGGTGGGGGTAGGGACAGATTTGATCCCTGATCAGTAAACTAAGATCCTGCAAGCCACGGCACACTGCCAAAAAAGAAAGAAAAGCATCTTTTCTGCACCCTCCTCCGGTAGTCATCCAATATTTCTAGAAAACCTGGAATGCACAATAAACTATAAGCAAGTATAACTGCTTTTACTGTTTTGATATATTTTCTTTCATGCATTTGTTTATGTGGCTAGAATTATTCATTTCCTATAATCTTGTATTTTATTTTTTTCTACTTAACTTTACATATAAGCATTCCCCCAGCCCCAAGTTAACACAGAATCATTGGCTGCCATTTTTAATGTCCTGTAATAGTCCACTTAATGGACATATAATTTCTTATTGTACATTTAAGTTATTCATAAAGATTCAGTATTATAACCCTGGGAGGAGTCCCTGGTGCCCAGGGCTTTCTCTGGACTTTGGAATATGTCCCTAACACTCCAGTGAGTTGGGGCTTCCCGCCTGGTTCAGCAGTAAAGAATCTGCCTGCAATGCAAAAACTGCAGGAGATGTGAGTTAGATCCCTGGGCTGAGAAGATCCCCTGGAGGAGGGCATGGCAACCCATTCCAGTATCCTTGCCTGGAGAATCCCATGGACAGAGGAGCCTGGCAGGCTATAGTCCATGGGGTCGCAAAGAGTCAGACACGGCTGAAGCGACTTAGCATGCATGCATGAACACACACACCGATGTGTATAGGAATTTTAAAGCTTTTATATATTGTCAAATTGTTTTCAATTTGTATTGATTACACCAGCAGTTATGAGAGTACCTATCTCCTTTCACTCTCAAAAGCTTTAAAGATTGAGATTTTTTCCTTATCTTTGTTAATTTGATAGCAGACAACATTTTAACTTGTATTCTTTATTACTAGTGAAGTTAAACACTTCCTATGTTTTCTAACCTTTTGCGTTTTAGTGAATTATCGTATGAGTATGACTAGTTTATTTATTGAGGATTTAACCTTTTGTCTGTCATTTGCTTTATGCTTTGTATTTTGAAGGGAAAGAGACATGAACTGTCAAGTATTTGTGGAGTATCAACTTTATATGATACTACACAGAGCATCAAAAAGATGCCAATTCCAGTGGGCAAATGAGTTGTAAAGATCTGCAAAATATTGAACAATACAGAGACAGTTTCAGTAAAATTACACAGTTTTGCAAGGTGGAATGGAGTTACTCTTCAAATAGTCAGCCAGCAATATTTTGATTTGGAAGAGACCCCTGGGAGGTGGAGCCATTAGGAGAGCTTCAGAGGACAGCAAGCATTTGTGTGAGGTTTTGAGGGCTGTGAGGATGGGTCCCCGGGGGTGGGGCAGGCGTGCCAGGCAGACACAGCAGTGTCAGTGCACAGAGCCGGGGAAAGAAAAGACATATCCAGGGACAGTTAGGGGAGCTACCTGGGATTGGGCAGAGTTTAGGTGATAAAGTGTGTGATGAGAAGGAGATTTTGTCAGGATAAGGAGTTTTCACTTATCCCTATGAGCAGTAGGAGCCAGGGAAGAGTTTGAAACTGTCAAATGGCTGATTTTGCTCAACTGATGCTTTAAAGAAATGAAAACTAGGGGGCACTGTGCAGAATGTATGTGGGCGGGGAGGGGGGTGATGATGGGAAGATGAAGAAAAGAGGGAGATAGATGCTACAGCTGCAGGAGTGAGAAAGTTTTGGACCAGTTAAAACTGTGCATATGTAATAGAAGATGTTTGCCCCTTAAAAAAAGTAGTGATGGGAGTGGGTGGGTGGGAGTGGACGCAGGTAGGGATAAGGTGAACTGAAACTTAAAAAATTCCCATGGTACATAAAATGTGGGTTATATACGAAGATATAAAAAATAGTTTATTTTGAAATAGGTGCTAAATTACCTCAAACAGTACATTTATTATAATCTAGCTAGTACTAAAGAGGATTTGGAGCATATATTTTACACATGCGCACACACACACACACCTGTGCTACGATAAATAAAGAGATCAACTCAAAGAAAATCTAAGAGTAAAACAGAGGGGAAAAAGCCAGAAATAAAGTCATATCAGGGAAAAAGTACCTACCACCTAGCCCTGTTGCAAATTCAGTTTTGAGCTTCCTGTAGCTCACAAGAGAAAAGTCATTTGCAAAACTCATGGCATCTATAAAACTTTTTAAAATGCAGTTGCCTAGGACAAATACAGCTTTTTGAGATGCTAAGATAAATTCCTCCCCGAGTTCCTCCTTAAGAGGAGATATTTCAAAAGTATTGGCCTAAATTCTTTTGAAAATATAGTTCCCCTCATTGGCTGTATCCCAGTTCGTAAAATATGAAAGAAAAGAAAGAAAAAGAAAGTCACTCAGTCTTTGCAACTCCATAGACTATACAGTCCATGGAATTCTCCAGGCCAGAATACTGGAGTGGGTAGCCTTTCCCTTCTCCAGGGGCTCTTCCCAACCCAAGGGTTGAACCCAGGTCTCCCATATTGCAGGCAGATTCTTTACCTGCTGAGCCACAAGGGGAGCCCTTTGTAGAGTATGAAGACTGGTCCAAATTGGAGTTGTGGGTTCTGACTCCTCCCTCAGAAATAGCCGCAGACTCTGCTCATGGCTTCCTTCCTAGTTCCGATAAGCCAGGACTTGCCGAGGCTCTTGCCCACCTTGGAAGCGGTGGATATTATTTTCTCCCTCCATGGATGAATGTCACTCCACGTGTCTTTTGAGAATTTGCTCCCTGGAGAAGCTATTCTTGCCTCTAGAGTCCATGGAAGCTGTCTATCCCTCTCATTCGCTTGCCTTACAGTAAGTCCCCTACATACGAACCTTCAAGTTGCAAACTTTCAAAGATGCAAACATGTATCTGGTTCCAGCAAGGAACCTGAACCTGTGCCATCATGGCATGAGTTAAATTGCAGCTTTCCCTCCATCTCCTTTTGCTGAAGATCCTTCAGCTCTAGTAGCATCTCCCACCTTGTCTCCCTCCTCCAGTCAGTAACTCTTCTTGCCTGTTCACTTGAAGCCAGCTCCTGGATGCCAGCCGTTGTACTATACTACTGTACTTTTCAAGGTTCTATACTCTAAGATTTAAAATATTTATTTTTTGTGTTTGTTTTTTATGTATGTATTATTTATGTGAGAATTATTAGAAACCTATTACAATACAGTATTACATAGCCAATTGTGTTAGTTGGGTGCCCAGGCTAACTTTGTAGGACTTATGAACTTGCTCTTCGAACCAAACTCACTTGTATGTAGGGGACTTACTGTATTTTAATTCACTGCACAGCCATTGAGCACAATCTAATATTCCTCTTGTCTGTGTTTCCCACAGTCCACTTCTCTTGTTCTCTACTGCATCTTTAGGGCACAGAGCACTGCCTGGTAAAGAGCAGATGCTCAAAAACCTACTCTTTCATCCTTGTTGAATGAATGAACCCTGAGCTAGAGGTCTTTTCTAAAATTTATCTCTTTATAACTTTGTTTCCATTCATTGGGCACCACTATGTGCCAAGCAGTAGTCTAAGCACTTTTTGAGTATTTACTGATTTTTTTTTGTTGTTCAGTGGATAAGTCATTTCCGACTTTTTCTGACCCCGTGGACTGCAGCACGCCAGGCTCCTCTGTACTCCACTATCTCCCGGAGTTTGCTCAAATACATGTCCATTGAGTTGGTGATGTTATCTAACCACCTCATCCTCTGCTGTACCCTTCTCCTTTTCCTTCAGTCTTTCCCAGAATCAGGGTCTTTTCCAATGAGTCAGCTCTTCTCACCAGATGGCCAAAGTATTGGAGCTTCAGCTTCAGCATAAGTCCTTCCAGGGTTGATTTCCAGATATTCAGAGTTGATTTCCTTTAGGATTGACTGGTTTGATCTCCTTGCAATCTGAAGGACTTTCAGTAATCTTCTCTAGCATCAGAATTTGAAAGCACTTATTGATTTTTAGTTCAGTTCAATTCAGTCGCTCAGTCGTGTCCAACTCTTTGCGACCCCATGAATTGCAGCACGCCAGGCCTCCCTGTCCATCACCAACTCCCGGAGTTCACTCAAACTCATGTCCGTCGAGGTGGTGATGCCATCCAGCCATCTCATCCTCTGTCATCCCCTTCTCCTCCTGCCCCCAATCCCTCCGAGCATCAGAGTAATCCTCCCCAAATTCTGGGGATTGGGAATTATTATTCTCATTTTAGAAATGAGAAAATTGAGATGCTGAGAGTTTTAGTGACCCACCTGTGGCTGCACACTTAGGAGACTGCACTGGGATTGGAACCTCGGCATTCCAACTCCAGACTGTGGGCTCACCCCCGCCCCAACTCCTACACTGCTGTCCCTCGAATATTCCAAATGTTTTAGAGAATATGGGTCTTTCCTTTGCAGAGCTCCCTGTACCACAGAGAGTGGTACATGTTAATCTGGGGAGCGAGGAGAGTGCACATAACAGACATGAACTCCTGAGGGGATATGCCTTCTGGTTGGTTACAGGCCAGTCAGCAGAGAAGCTGGGAGCTGTCGCTTCTGGTTGGAGCCTCTGCTTCTTGGCAGCCTGCCCACCTGCTTTATGACTGTTTACTTTGTTGGAGAGAGAAAGGGCCCCAGGAAGAGTCTGGGGACCTGGATGAGGAAAGGGCAAGTAAGAGAGGAGTCAGGAGAGTAGGTTGGTGAGAGTGGAAGACAGAAGGCAGGTGCCAGGGACGTCATGAAAAACGGGAGCATGGGCTGCCTCTCGAAAGAGAGAGAGAAGGGGATACATGTATCAGATCAGATCAGATCAGATCAGTCGCTCAGTCGTGTCCAACTCTTTTCGACCCCATGAATCACAGCACGCCAGGCCTCCCTGTCCATCACCAACTCCCGGAGTTCACTCAGACTCATGTCCATCGAGTCAGTGATGCCATCCAACCATCTCATCCTCTGTCGTCCCCTTCTCCTCCTGCCCCCAGTCTCTCCCAGCATCAGTCTTTTCCAGTGAGTCAACTCTTCGCATGAGGTGGCCAAAGTACTGGAGTTTCAGCTTTACCGTCATTCCTTCCAAAGAAATCCCAGGGCTGATCTTCAGAATGGACTGGTTGGATCTCCTTGCAGTCTTATTCACATTGAGGTTTGACAGAAAACAACAAAATTCTGTAAAGCAATTATCCTTCAATTAAAAAAATAAAATTAATGATACGAAAAAAAAAGAAAGAGAGAGAGATGGGCAGACAGGGTGGGGCTGTCAGCCAGCACTGAGTCACACATATGCCTGCTTTGCAGTGTTCTTAACAACATGGTCCATGGTCAGGGCTTGGAGAACTGAGAAAGACTCTGGAGATTGAGACATTCGTTCATGGGAGGAGCTTCTGCTTTTCTGATAGTTTGACCTTGAATTTAGAACTCCTTCCCTACATCTTCAGGTCCATCCAGTCTAGAACCAGCGATTGTTGCCTCTGAGAGGCGGGGTTGGAACTTGGCTGTGTGTGTGAGAGAGGGATGGTGGTCCAAGTCCCCAGTGGCCACCTGCAAGCCATAGGTCCCTAGTTCCTCTGAGCATATTCCTCCCTGATAACAATGGGGATAATTAATTTGCTTTGTATGTGCATGCTGCATGCTCAGTCACTTCAGTCATGTCCATGTCCAACCCTTTGCGGCCCCATTGACTGTAGCCCACCAGGTGCCTCTGTCCATGGGATTCTCCAGGCAAGAATTCTGGAGTGGGTTGCCATGCCCTCCTCCAGGGGATCTTCCTGACCCAGGAGTGGAACCCTCATCTCTTACGTCTCCTGCATTGACAGGCAGGTTCTTTACCAGTAGCAACACCTGAGAGAGGGGTCAAATGAGAAAATGTCGCTGTATTGTATTTACTTTACAAAACATGATACCTATGAAGGGGGATATTATCACCATCTGAGTAATTCTTGTGGATGCTTCTGGGGCATGGCCATGCCCTCTCCAGAAACAGTGATAATCCCTGCTTACGAGGATACTTATGTCGTACTTCGACTGTATTTGTTAAAACCCTTAGACAGAAGTTTTGGGTAATAAGAATACAAACCTGAGAGCTGCTGCAGAATTGGCAAGCTGAGCCCCTGACTCTGGGAAGTCTGCTTGCCAGATGGGAGCCCTGAGAGGGGACATAACACCTATTCTGTTGAGCACTTGTTTGTCTCCTAGAGGACCATCTGCAGATTGGTGGGCCATGACTGTGTCCCTCTCATCTCTGTACCAGAAAGATGAGAAAATCTCTTAGACCACAAAGAGGACAGGAATGACATCTTCATCTAAGTCCTTAGAATATGCTAAATCCTTATGCGTTACAAAACTGTAGCGATGTTTAGTCATTTTGTGCAGTATATGCACTCAGAACAACCGGTATGGTGATGGACGTCGTTACATCGGTGGCTAAGCTGGGGACACAGAAATTCGGAAGACCAATCATCTGGCCAAGGTCACGCAGCTGGGTGAAGTTCATTCTCTCCACTGTCTCCTGAGCAAGTGTTCACAGAACTGCATGCGAGATTAAAACACTGCTTTTGTACCTGATGGCGTTGACGAGTGTCTTATGCCAAACAGTACATTTTCCCACAAGAGAATTCCAAACAGAATATTTCAGTAGCTTGTATGTAGTTTAGCTGTGCCTTTACATCTAGGAATACGGGTGCCTGGTGAGGACTTGGAAGCTCAGTGCCCTAATGCACATCCTGAATCTGCCTATAAATCTGAGAATTAAGATTTCTGGGCTCAAATGCCAACTTTTTCCTTACCCTACAGAACGACTCAGGTAAATTCAAGCACCTGGAACCAGGAGATTCGTAGCTTGGTAGGACTCCAAGCTTTATCATAACTATTCAGAAAGACTTCTCTCCATGTCCCAACTTTGTTTTTAGGTGAATGGTATGTGAAATAGCATTTATAAATTAGAACCTCTAAGGTACAAGCACATTTATAAAGATCTTGAGTGAAGATCTGTAGAAAGGCCCTGCTTGTAATAAAGTGATGCATTCCTAGCCTCACTCCTAGCCTCTCACTATTTGTGCGGGAGGTGCTCCTGGAGCTGAATCATACAGGATGGATGCTGAAAAAATTCAGAGCTCTGCAGCCTCCGCCAAGCCCTCTTTGTGTCCCCAACTGTATCTTATACTTTGCTGTTATTTTTATCATGTATTTGTCACACTAAATGTCATTTATTTCTTTACACAGTAGATCTGTGAACCTCTTGAGGACACAACCTCTATCTTAATCTTTGTTTTTCCTGGCACCTAGGGGAAATCTCTGGTATATAGTAAGAGCTCAGATATTTGCATTAAACTATAAAATAGTTATATGTATCATTCATCCAACTATACATACACATGTGGCAATCCAGGTTTCTAAGAAACCAGTGCTGGTGGGCTGAGGAATCTCCCCAAGGTCGGAGACAATAATATTTTATCATCTCACTTTGCCTTCCTGCATATATTATAATTTTGTATAGAATAAAATATTCTTTATAGAATAAAGAATATGCCAGAATATAACCACTTGGCTTTTCCTCCAGATTTTAATGGTGTTAGTCATGAGAAATAGCCACTTGGCCTACTGATGAGATGGTTAAGGCAGTTAGAGTGTCATTCCTACACATTTCTTTCTTGGTTTGTGGATCTCAGAATAAATGGTACAATCATTTTCTTCAAAAAGCAAGGTTACTTAGTGGCATAATTATGGGCAAATCTTTATTTTGATTTCCATTCATATCATCTGTGCATTATTCCTTCACAAAACATGAAAGATGAAAAGGCCTTTTGAAGCAAAAGCAATGAAATGTCTGTTTCTCATTGCTTGGAAGCACTGGCCAGAACGTTCCCAGATAAAGCACTCTGCTCCCTTGTGCTCCTTCCGTCTCAGGGCTGGAGCGCAAGGGCACCTGCAATAATTGGTATGCTGACCTTGGCTGGGAGGCTTATACAGCAGGGTAGGAAGGGGAAAAAATACCAGCATCATCCCACTGTTTTCCTCAACCCCCGTGAGAGGCCTGGCCCTTCTAGCAGGCCTGGACCCAGGGGCTGCTAAATAAACATGTCCAGTTGTCTGTCTGTCTTGAGAAATTTCACCCCCAAAGCTATACTGTTCCCCAGCACTGCTGAGAATGTCCTATTCTCCCCCAGACAACACTGTCAGAGGAGAACAGGCCTGAGCGTTCCGGGGAGGAGTGGGTGGTGCTGGACCTGGAACAAGGCCTCCCTTCTGCTCTCTCAAGGGCATTCGTTGCCGCATTGGGAGGGAGGGTTGGCCGGCAGGGTGACTCAGGCAATGTTGCTGTGTGAATCTGGGCAAAATTCTCAACCTCCCTCATATTCTCTCATCTGTAAGTTGGGAGAGCTGGACTGGATGGTCTTTAAGGGTTTCCCAGTTCTTATGTCTGCACTGGGGTTGAGGCGACTGGTCTGTCCTATGAGTGAGACAGCAGGGACCGGGGGTGAGGGGCACACCCATAGCAGAAGATCTAAGTGGTAACTGTGTAGGCGCTGTGGTCTTGGGTTCTTTATGTAACCTGGCCATGCACCCGTTTCCTCATTGATAAGACCAGGATAATGATCCCTTTGTTAATTCAAACAGTGCCTGTCCTGGGGTCCTGTTGAATGAACTGATACTTGCTGACAAGTATGCTGGGGTAGGCGTGGAGAAGAGGCGTGTGTCTTCCAAGTGCTGGGCACTCTGATTCTTGCTCTGTGTGCATTCACATTTCACAAAAGCCTTACGTGGTAGATATTCTTTTCCCCTCTCCCATCTTCATATAGGGCTTCCCTGGTGGCTCAGACGGTAGAGTTTGCCTGCAATGCAGGAGACCAGGTTCAGTCTCTGGGTTGGGAAGATTCCTTAGAGAAGGAAATGGCAATCCACTCCAGTATTCTTGCCTGGAAAATCCCATGGACAGAGGAGCCTGGCAGGCTACAGTCCATGGGGTCACAAAGAGTCGGACATGACTGAACGACTAACACATTCAATCTTCAAATAAGGATAATGAAGTTCAGAGAAATTAAATACCTTGTCCAGGGTCATCCAGCTCATTGAGTAGCATAACTAAGAAAAAACCCAAGGCTGGATTTTTTTCCAACACTTTTTACTTCTAGTCCAAATGTATTCTTATTTAAAACACCATTATTAATTGGACTACATAAAAATTTAAAACTTTGATGTACCAAAGGACACCATCAACAGAGTGATAAGGAAGCCCATGGAATGGCAACCCAGAAAATATTTGCAAATCCTGTATCTGATAAGGGAATTCTATCCAGAATATATAAAGACTGCCTACAACTCAGCAACAGAAAAACAACTTGGTTAAAAATGGGAATAGGACTTGAATAGACAAGCCGGACACAACTGAGCGACTTCACTTTCATGCATTGGAGAAGGAAATGGCAACCCACTCCAGTATTCTTGCCTGGAGAATCCCAGGGACAGAGGAGCCTGGTGGGCTGCCATCTCTGGGGTCGCACAGAGTCAGACACGACTGAAGCAACTTAGCAGCAGCAGCAGCAGACATTTCTTCAAAGACAATATATAAATGGCCAACAAATACATGAAAAGATGCTCCATATCACTAATTATTAGGGAAATGCAAATCAAAACCACAATGAGATGCCACTCCACACTGATTAAGATGGCTATTATATATATTTTTAAAAAGCGGGAAATAACAAGTGTTGATGAGTGTGTACAGAAATTGGAACCCTGTTCACTGCCAGTGGGAATGTAAAATGAAAATAATTTCCACAATGGAAAATGGTATGGCAGTTTTTGAAAAAAATAAAAAACAGAGCTACCATATGATCCAGTAATTCCATCCCTAGATATGTATCAAAAAAAGCAAAAGCAGGGCCTCAAAAAGATACAGTACACCCATGCCCACAGCAGCATCAGGAGAAACAGCCAAAAGTGGAAACTAGCTAAATATATCTAGACAGATGAATGGATAAACAAAATGTAGTATGCACATTCAGTGGAATATTATTTAGCCTTGAAAAGGAAGGGAATCCTGACACGTGCCATGAAAGGGATGAACCCCAAGGATGTTGTGCTAAGTGAAGTAAACCAGTCACAAAATGACACACTCTGCGTGATTTCATTCATGTGAGATACCTACAGCAGTCAGCTTCATGGACAGGAGGTAGGACAGAGGTCACTAGGGGCTGAGGGGATGGGGTGTGGAGAGTTGTTTAATGGGTACAGAGTTTTGCAAGCTGAAAAGAGTTCTGGAGCACAATTCATGCTGGGAAGATGACCTAGCATTGGTTACCTTGTTGCTTGGGATGTATATAAAAGAAGACTCAGCAACTAACACCATCATATTCTTGGGATCCTTAGAAAAAACTCCTCCAACTTAAGGATGTTATTAAAGTGCCATCTTTCAAAGAAAATCTATATAATATCAAGGGCATGTCTATGGCTGCATTCTTATGAAAGTAGCTAGAGAAATGATTGTCCAGTTTGGAGATTTTGTTGCAGATGATCTGTGTGTGTGCTATGTCGCTTCAGTCGTATCCGAGTCAGTGTGACCCTATGGACTGTAGCCCACCAGGCTGCTCTATCCATGGGATTCTCCAGGCAAGAATACTGGAGTGGGTTGCCATTTCCTCCTCTAGGGGATCTTCCCGACCTAGGGATCGAACCTGCATCTCCTCTGTCTCCTGCATTGGCAGGTGAGTTCTTTACCAACAGTGCCACCTGGGAAGCCCACAGATGGTCTGATTTAATGGCAAATGTGTTATCCACATTGTGGAGGTATAGCTCAAGGTATGTCTCAAGGAGCTAGCCACTGTCTTTTGAGAAGTAAAACTGAGGTACCAGGAGAGGTCATATGACTGCCAGTGGAAAAAAGAGTGTCAGACATATCCCACCAAAGAAAACAAGCAGTGAATTCAGATATTGGCCCCAAATGAACCACAAAAGTTGGTGCTTGAAATTGCAGATTGATATTTGGTGGAGCTGTCTCTTACACAGGCAACACCAAATGACCTGCTCTGAGGTCAGCAGCAACAAGCTTTATTTATTTACAAAAAAAAGCTAATGCCATGCTAGAGAACCTGTCATCCATGCATGTGTACTAGCCCTGAAAGAAACCCACTAGAATACTAATAGTGGTTATTTCTGGGTGATAGGATCCCAGGTGATTTTTAAACTCTTTTAAAAACTTTTGGTATATATCTAGGGATGGAATTACTGGATCATATGGTAGCTCTGTTTTTAATTTTTTGAAAGTTTTTAAAAGAGTTTATAAGAGTTTTTAAAAGAGTCACAGATATAGAAAGCAAACTTAGGCTACCAGGGAATAAATGGGGGGGAGGAATAAATTGAGAGATTGGGATTGACATATGCAAACTATTTAAAATAGATACCTAATAAGGACCTACTGTAGAGCACAGGGAACTCTGCTCAATACTTTGTAATGGTCCATATGGGAAAAGAATCTAAAAAAAGAGTGGATATATGTAAATGTGTAACTGATTCACTTTCCTGTATACCTGAAGCTAATACAAAATTGTAAGTCAACTATGCTCCATTAAAATTTTTTTTAAATAAAATAACACATACACATACAAACCCCCTTATTTCATATTTTTCACATGTTGTATAGTAAGCATGTCTTTTAATGGCAGAACATAGATATGATCCAAAGTGTTTTTCATCATCAAAGGCCTGTGGATGGTTATCGAACATCTTCTAATTATGTTTTAGATATAATTAGGCAAGTTCAATTCAGTCACTCAGTCATGTCTGACTCTTTGCAACCCCATGGACTGCAGCATGCCAGGCTTCCCTGTCCATCACCATCTCCCAGAGCTTACTCACACTCATATCCATCGAGTCAGTGATACCATCCAACCATCTCATCCTCTGTCATCCCTTTCTCCTCCTGCCTTCAATCTTTCCCAGCATCAGGGTCTTTTCCAATGTGTCAGTTTTTCGCATCAGGTGGCCAAAGGATTGGAGCTTCAGCATCAGTCCTTCTAGTGAATATTCAGGACTGATTTCCTTTAGGATGGACTGGTTGGATCTCCTCACTGTCCAAGGGACTCTCAAGAATCTTCTCCAAAACCACAGTTCAAAGCATCAATTCTTCGGCACTCAGATTTCTTTATAGTCCAACTTGCACATCCATACATGACTACTGGATAAACCATAGCTGTGACTAGACAGTCCTTTGTCAGCAAGTGATGTCTGTGCTTTTTAATACACTGCCTAGGTTGGTCATAGCTTTTCTTCCAAGGAGCAAGCATCTTTTAATTTCATGGCTGCAGTCACCATCTGCACTGATTTTGGAGCCCAAGAAAATAAAGTCTGTCACTATTTTCATTGTTTCCCCATCTATTTGCCATGAAGTGATGGGACCAGATGCCATGATCTTAGTTTTTGAATGTTGAGTTTTAAACCAACTCTTTCACTCTCCTCTTTCACTTTCATCAAGAGGCTCTTCAGTTCTTCGCTTTCTGCCGTAAGTGTGGTGTCATCTGTATGTCTGAGGTTATTGATATTTCTCCCCACAATCTTCATTCCAGCTTGTGCTTCATCCATTCCAGCATTTCGTGTGATGTACTCTTTACATAAGTTAAATAAGCAAGGTGACAATATACAGACTTGATGTACTCCTTTCCCAATTTGGAACCAGTCCATTGTTCCATGTCCAGTTCTAACTATTTCTTCTTGACCTGCATACAGATTTCTCAGGAGGCAGGTAAAGTGGTCTGGTATTCCCGTCTCTTTAAGAATTTTCCACAGTTTGTTGTGATCCACATAGTCAAAGGATTTAGGGTAGTCAATGAAGCAGAAGTAGATGTTTTTCTGGAGTTCTCTTGCCTTTCCTACGATCCAATGGATGTTGGCAGTTGGATCTCTGATTAGGCAAGAATACATGCAAAAACAAATCAATGCTGATAGAAGTTAGAAATTAGATAGTGGTTGGGTGCAGGGGTTGGCTGAAAAAGAGAACTCTCTGGGGACATCCCAAAGTTTTGTCTCTTATTTGGGCGGTGGTTACACAAGTGTACAAACAGTTGTGGAGACTCTCAGCACTGAACTGGGAAGATCTGTGCATCTACTGCATGTGAATTATGTTGCAATAAGACAGCAGGAAAGCCGGGGAAGGAAGAAAACAGACATGCAAACAATCGCGGGTCTGTTTTGCATCGCTGGCAGTTGGTGTGCCAGAAGACAGCCAGGGATCTGTGCCAGCCAGCACCGAGCTCTTACCCGAAGCCCAGCAGGGTCCCCAGCACCCCAGTGAAAGTGCTCATTGAGAGCTGCTAGTCAGGGCTCACACTGCTGGAAAACTCACATACTGAGTAGAGAGTAGAAGAAGCTGACCCAGGAAGTCCAGCCTGGCGTTGGCAGCTGGGAGGCTGATGGAGCCGGCTGGGCAGTGGGCAGAGAGCCTATAAAAAAGAGCCATCTGGTGCAAGGCCTTTTGAGCATTGCCAATGGCATCACTGAATCTCACTGGACCTTAAAGACAGAACACAGGCCAGCTTGACCAGGCCTGCAGCCCTGTCTCAGCATCAGCACAGACACGGCCAATGGCTAAGCAGGGCTGGGTGTTTGTGCAGGACTGATTTTTCCATTTCTTCCTTGAGGCTTCTGTGACCTCCCAGGGATGTCATTCTCCTAAAAATGCATAGCCTTTTAATAGCCTTATTATTCACCTGTTTCTTAATAATGTGCTGGCTTGTGACGTCTTTGCACAAAGATCTACATCTCCCTAGCTAAAATTGGATTTTTTTTTTCTAATGGCACATGAAAGTGGATAAAACTCAGTATCTCCTTTATAGCCCTGGGGTGAAGTGTGAAAACACTATAGTCAGATAGGCCTGGATTTGAATCCCACTATCTCAGATAACAGTTGTGTGATTTTGGGTAAGTTTTTCAACTATGCTACGATTTGTTTTGCTCATCTGTAAAATGGGGACATAGATCCCACCTCAGTGTTGTTGGGAGGATTGAATAAAATAATTCATTCAACCCTCTTAACAGTTACAGATGCAAAGAGCGAGCTTAATGTTAGCTGATGTAGATGTTAATAGGAGAGGTCATAATACATATTTTACTATCAACAGATCCTTTTTAATGACAACATAGCAGTAACAGAGCCACCCCTCCAGAGGCTGAGGGTCTGATTTAGAGAATGTAATCGCCACCCCTCATTTAGAACTTTTTAAGAAGCTGTCCCTGGCCAGCTGGGTTTCTGCTTTCAGGACCCAGCCTGCTCAGCTGCTTTTTCACACTGTCTGCTTTTTGCTTCTTGCAATGTGGGCAGGCCCTGCTGGAGGGACACTCTTCTTCATGCAGGTATATACCCAGTAAGCCCGTGTGCACTCAAACTGCGTCATTAAAAATGGGTCTTGGCTGTGATTGGACTGCTGCTTACATGGCAGTTTTAGTGTGGCTCAACCTGGCACTTGTTTGGGTTTGGTTTGGTTTTTGCAGAATTCTGGTGCTTGCTCCTAATTCTGTTTTGCATTTCAGAAGTGTTGCTTCTGAAACTCCCCTCTGGCGCCAGGGTCACCCCGTGGTCCGGCTTTATCTTTTAGCAGCTCCAGGCACAGTGCCTGTTTTGTGTTCCAGCACCACTGCTCATGCTGTGACAGACTCTCTGATTATATATTTGGACCTTTGAATGATTGATCTTGGAATCTTAGCCTTTAAGAGTCTGCGTCTTAAATCTGTTAGTTCATCTGTATATTTAAGGCATTCACTCTTGCTCTCAATCATTTTGGCTCCGTAACAATGAAGCTTCCTCCGGTTTCTATATTTGATACGGTGTGTTCAGTTGGAAAGATAGAGGTGAGTAACCTTACTTTTTATAGGCTGCCTGGTGACCATAGTAGGAAACTGGACATATAAATATCATGGGAATGGGGAAAGCATAAATGGTAAATCCCAAGTCCTGGTGTATGGTTCTTAGCTCCAAACTTAAACTAAATTAGCAGTGAAATTTCTAACACTGTATTGTTTTCATGTAATGGATTCTACTCCCTGAGCTGTAGACCCTTTGAGGGCACGAGTTATCCATCAGAAGGCTTCTTAACCCCATAGTTTCTGTGTTCTTAGGAAAAAAAAAAAAAAAATGAATGCCTCAATGTGCTGAGTTGTAGATATCCAGATGGATAAATTTCAGATGAACAAATTCTTATCGTGAGCTCAGAACACCTTACAGACAGCTATGTACAAAAGCGTTATTAACCTCCACCCCACCCCACCCGCCTTGATCTCATTTATTTGGATTCACTCAGTTTTAAAGGCCCACAAAGTACTTCCTTCCATATATGTAACCAATACACTGCTTATACTGATGAAGTTTATAAAGTAAGTACCAATTAAATTATAAAATGCCAACAATGCTCTGTTAGCGGTAATTCTATCATCAAAGCTATAAAAATAGCTCCAGGGTCCTAAGGCCACAGTGGAAGCAGGTCTCAAAGCCACCTCAGAAGTTCACCCTCAGCCCCGGGGCCTGTGCTGCTGCTGATCTTGGAGGCAGCCTGGACTTCTTCAATTATTCACACCTGGTAAGGGCTGAGCCTCCAAAGCCCTGTGTTCCCACGAACCACATAGAGGCAGACCAAGCACTGTCGGTGGTGGTGTTTTTAAATCAATGTTTCATGTAATATTTCCCGATGCTTCTAAACCAGCAGTCATGGAAGCTGAGATTACCTCTTCTCTTCCCTTAATAGTCATTTAGGGAATTCCTTGGTGGTCCAATGGCTTAGACTCCGGGCTCTCAATGCAACAGAGCCTGGGTTCGATCCCCGGTCAGGAAATTAGATCCTGCATGCCTCAACTAAGACCCAGAACAACCAAACAAACAAATATTAAAAAGAAAAGTCATTCCCCACTTGGCTCATTTTATTTGAGATTCTGAGGTCAACTCTACTGAAAACCTGTCTGGAAGATCACCAGTTGAGGCCTGATTGCTGGGTCCTTTGCCTTTGCCTTCTCAGTTCCCACTGTTTTGTTTCCTCTCTGGACTTTTTTCACTTTTCGAAACTCACTCCCTGCCCCAAACTGCAGTGGCCCGGTGCCCTCCGGGTTCCCCACCTCCCTCTGTGATGGCGGATGCTGTGCCAAAGCCAAGAGGCCCGGCCATTTCTGTCTCTAACGTGGCTCCTAGGAAGCCCCTCCACTCCCGCTTCAGCTGTCAGCTCTGTTTGGTGGCCCTCTTGTGTAAAGGAAGGGAGAGAGGCTGAGGTTAGCCTGCGTTCCGCCCACCCCATCTCTGGTCCTGCTCCCAAATGTCGTCCCTCGGCTCTGGGGCTGGTGAGACCCCCATCAGAAGCCTCTGCTTCCTCCTGATTCCCCTTTCCACTTATTTCTGCTTCACCACAGGCCAGAGACTGAATATGTGCCGCCCGCCTGCACTGCAGGCTCACCCTGTGTGACTCCCCTACATACCTAGTTCAGGGTCTTGTCTTAATCCTCTGCCAGGGCCGTCACAATCTTCGTGACTTCTGGCCATGCCCCAACCATCTAGACACTGGAAGTAGATTCCTTATGCATTGTAAAGCACAATAAAAGGTGACCTGGTTGTTATTTAGTGTAATGACAGTCCTCCCCCTTGGCCTGGCATCCGCGGTAATCTTACCACCTGGCCCTTCCCTGACACCCCAGCTTCCCTGCATCCAGGGGCATCTCACCACCTGACCCTTGCCTCACACCCCAGCTTCCATCACACAGCCCTGGACAGACTGACTTCTCTCAAAGGCTCTCCTGGACTTGGACCTGGCTCCTCTGAGCTTTTGCAGATGCTGTTCCCCCTATCTGGAAGGCCCTCCCTTCTCTTTGTCACCACCTTATCTGTTCCTCATTTCTGTTGGGCAGCACCTAAGCTGAAATGACACTTCCATCCTCTGATGTCCCAGCACACTGGCTCTCTGACTCAAGTGATACTTGTCCTTTTGTTATGGCTGCTTGAGAGCATGCCCAAGGGGATGAGGACTTGTGCATCCTGTTTTGTCTTTTTTTTTTTCCCATCTATGTCTAATGGACTTGGTTCATTTGTGTTGTTTGCCTGGTGTGTGCATGAATAAATGAGATGACGCCAGGTCTTTAGTCAGCTGCAGTGAGAACCAAGCTGAGCAAGTACAGAAAACGGTCCGTGTGTGTGTGTATGTGTGTTTTGAACTCTTGGATTCCATATCTTTGAACAGAAAGTGATTCCAATCAGATTTTGTGAGGAGTTTCATCTCAAAGAAAAAAATGGGAGAAACATTAAAAATTATATTTATTTTATTTTTATATTTATTTTAAATTAGGTGAGGAGTAATATAAAATCTTTTTGTTGGGGAAGGAAATTCAAATAAAAAGTAAAGCTTGAAATCAGAGCTTCTCAAGGACCTTTGTGCGATGATGCAAATGTTCTTTATCTACACTGTCCAATGAGGTAGCCACTAGCCAGCTGTGGCTATTGGACACATACAGTGTGGCTAGTGTGTCTGAGGAACTGAATTTTAAGTTTTGTTTGATTTAAATAACCACGAGTGACTGGTGTCTCCCTCATCTCCTCATTCCACGCTGGAGGTAACCTGATGACCCTGCTCTGTGTGACCTTACAGGTCTTTCTTTGTGTATCCACAGCATATTTCACGCACATATTTACACATGCACCAGTGAGGGTTTGGCCAGTGAGGGTTTTGCACATGACATCAGGGAGATCTATCATAGTGGCGCTCTCAGCTCTGCTCTATTCATCTCAACTGCTGCGCAGTGTCCATTGCATGAATGCTCCTTGGTCTATTTAGTCATTTCCCTATTGAGGTACATTGAGGTTATTCCAAACAAAGCCACCAATTCATTCATATCTGCTTCCTTGTACATATGAGCGGGTGCCAGTACTAAGAATGGGATTTCTGAGCCAAGGAGAGGAAAAGTGCTGATATTCCATCTGTGAACCTCCTAGCGCTGGTTCTCCTGGGCTGATCGTACAGGGTCAGGGTTGATATGACCTACCAACCCCCATATCTGAGACTGTGTTGGGGAGCCCTTGTTATTATTATTACTTTTTTGTAGGAAGCTGGCAGCTGTGTTCTAGTCTGATCTTTGTTTTCACTCCCCATGCTGAGAAGCTGAAACCTAGATTTTATCAAACAGGCTGTGATGAGCTCTGAAAATACTGAGATATTAATAACAGTTTGAAGATGACAGGCACAGACAGCATCCATCTACAAGTGAGTTCGGTGCAGACTTGGACAATCTGGAATGTTGAGTGCCTCATATTCAGTTAGATTTCCTGAACCGTGTTCGCTAGACCCATCTTGGGACACAAATATACTGATAAGATAACTTGGTTTAAAGATCTGTGTATTTGCTAGCATTTGATACTGGGTGTTGAGCAATGGGTAAAACAAAGACTCATTGTCTGATCTGTACCAGAGTCACTTTCTAAATGAGGGAAAGGAGGTCCAGGCCCTAGGGATGGCTGGGAGTCAGTGACATTAAAGTGAGAAGAGAAGCCATCGCACACTTGTGGCGGCCACCGTTTATCTCATGCCATACTTCCCCCCACCCCACCCCCCTTTTCAAAGTGTGCTGAAATAAAAGTTATTAAAGATTCCACAGCAAGTTTTTCCTCTCCCAGTAGTGATTTAAAATTCAACCCTGGAGGGGTTAGTGATGGCTGAGCTGAAATGAAAAATGGAGGAGGAAAAGGGTGAGCAGCCCATAGCATCCTTTAAATTAGAAATGTCCCATCACAGCCAGGAGTGGGAGTGATTCCCTGTGCAACAAAGAGCTGGGGAAAGGAGAGAGGAGTGAAGTGAGCCCAGAAAAGGGAGCAGAGGCTCAGAGAAAGCAGACCCTGCTCACCAGACTCTGTTGTTGTTGTCAGTCACTCAGTCGTGTCCGACTCTTTGTGACCCCATGGACTGTAGCCTGCCAGGCTCCTCTGTCCATGGGATTTCCCAGGCAGCAATACTGGAGTGGGTTGCCGTTTCCTTCTCCAGGCTTATAGACAAGCAAAATTGAGGCAAGAGGGAATTGCAAATATCCATACAGTGTTCATGGAAATGAAAATCAAGGAGAAAATTCCCTGTGGTTTGATACACCAGCAGGTCAAGCTGTTTTTCTTTTCTCCAAATCCCCTGTCCTAATTTAATCATAGTTTTCATGTGAAAGTATATGAAGTATATGAAAGTGAGTCTCTCAGTCATGTCCGACTCTTTGCGACCCCATGGACCATACAGTGCATGGAATTCTCCAGGCCAGAATACTGGAGTGGGTAGCCTTTCCCCTCTCCAGGGGATCTTCCCAACCCAGGGATGGAACCCAGGTCTCCTGCATTGTGGGTGGATTCTTTACCAGCTGAGCTATCAGGGAAGCCCTTAATTTTCATAGGTTGGCCCATACTGTGGATATAGTTTTGTGCATATACACCTTTCTCATCCAACACTCCACTCTAGGCATTTTTCCATGCTGTCACCTGGTCTTCCAAAGTATGCCAATAAGGTTTGCACTTAAATTATTTATTCAAATGCGTTGCAGCCAGCTGGCTAAGTTACACTGGGTTCCTTCATTTGCAAACATCATGATGGTAGTGTATGCCTATGATTAATAGACATCAGAAAACAGAGTGCAGTGCTACAGGCTTCTCTCTGTTGTTTGCCTTCCAGATTTGTAATTGGCTTTCGGTGCGTTGATTTTACTGGGTGGTGTTCTGGCCCTAATCTACCTTCTTTCTTATGGTTGGTCCCCAACCTCTCATGTCACTGTGGTGATGTGATATTACTGACATTGTCATTCCACAGTGGCAGGAAGAGTTTCTAAGCCCATTTCCAAGACCAGTGTGGGCAGGAAGCCACCGCTGGGGGTGAGACATCCCCATTTCTATCATTAATTCCAAGTTCCGGACCCCTCCCCCCACCTTTGTGCTGTCAGTTACGGCTGTGGGTTGTTCTCACTCAGGTTTGGCCCATCTGGCTCTTCCTTTCTCTTTTGCCACTACCCATATTTCCCTATGTCTTCATTCCAGCTCCTTTAAAAGAAGAATTATTTATGTGGCTGCCCTGGGTCTTAGTTGTGGCTTGAAGGATCTAGTTCCTGACCAAGGATCAAACCCGGGCCCCCTGCATTGGGAGCACAGAGTCTTAGCCACTGGACCACCAGGGAAGTCCCAGATTCGGCATCATCTGGCTCTTTCTCTTTCTTTTCCGCACCACCTGTATTTCGCTATGTCTTGGTTCCAGCTTCTTCTCTTGATGGCCTTCCTTCTTCTGCTGTCTCTAAACTCAAACTCCAGTGGTCATATTACTCTTGATTGGTCTTCCTAGAGTACACTAGTCTCATCCTCTTACGCCTCCTTTTCAACAAACCTTCAAATAATTCCCCCTTACCTAGAAGATCAAATCTGGAGTCCTTACCTGGGCAGTCAGAGCTTCTTGTATACTAAGGACTTGAGAGGCTTCTGCTTGAAACCTCTCGATCTAGTCTTGGCCATTTTCTGTCCCTGAAGAGGCAGTTCAAAGTCTCAAGTCTTAAAAATATCCATATCTCTTGACTCAAATTCTGAACATAATCCAGAAAGTGAAACAATCTGTAAGGTACACACCCTCATTTCAACCTTATATTTTTATTTTTTTAATTTTAAGTTTATTTATTTTTTAATTGAAAGATAATTGCTTTACAGAATCCTGTTGATTTTTGCCAAACATCAACATGAATCAGTCATAGTCAACCTTATTTTTTAATAGCATGAAAATATAAATGAGATAAATGTCAAATAATATGGAAACAGTTCAGTAAATGGTTATAGATCTTCTCCCTGGAAATTTAAGCCACACTAACAATGATAGTTCTGATGACAATTTAGCAACAGGAAAAATGCTTATGAAATAGGATGAAGGGACCAGAGAGCTCACCTTTATGGAGTGCCTACTGTGGGATGGCTTCCCTGGTGGCTTAGCGGATAAAGTGTCTGCCTGTAATGCGGGAGACCCAGGTTCGATCCCTAGGTCGGGAAGATCCCCTGGAAAAGGAAATGGCAACCCATTCCAATACTCTGAAAAATCCCATGGACGGAGGAGCCTGGTAGGCTACAGTCCATAGCATCGCAAAGAGTCGGACACGACCGAGCGACTTCACTTTCCACTTTCCACTGTGTACCAGCTCATGCTAGGTGCCTTGCTCATCTCCCACAGATGAAGAAATCAGCAGAGAGCTTGGATGACCTGTCTGAGGTCACACAGCTCATAGTCCCGTGCTAAGTCACTTCAGTCGTGTCTGACTCTGTGTGACCCTGTGCACTGCAGCCCACCAGGCTCCTCTGTCCACTGGATTCTCCAGGCAAGAATACTGGAGTGGGTTACCATGCCCTCCTCCAGGGGCCCCAGATATCAAACCCACGTCTCTTATGTCTCCTGCATTGGCAGGTGGATTCTTTACCACTGGAACCACCTGAAAAGCCCCATGTAATCCTTTACTTAACACTTTCTCTTGCCTGGGCTGCCCCTCCCCTGCACTTCCTTTAAGACTCTGTTGAAATTCTACCATCCCTGAGAAGTCTTCCTTAACCAACCCAGCCTAGGGAGCATGCCTTTACCTTTGAGTCACTGCTGTAACACATGAAACTTTCCTTGAGAAACGTCAAGAAAAGTACACCCAGGCTGGCTTAGATTTTATTGACTGACTGCTCCTTTTCTCTCCAGCTAGACTGTAAGAGCCCCGAAAGCCAGACTTGTGTCTTGGGAACACTTCACATCCCCAGGAAGCCTTTGGCACAACAGGTGCCTGTGATAGGTGCTCTGTATATGTGTTGGCAAACCTTAATTCTCCCTCCATTGTAGGCAACTGAGTGTGAGGCTGGCTGGCCACCCAAAGGACTTGTGAGAGAGGCTCTTGCCTTGTCTCACGGTGTGACACCGTGCTCCCCACCCCACGAGCAGATCAGTCCTGTGTCAAGTCCCTCTACTAGTTACTGTCTCCACTCAAAGGAGGTGAACTCTGCCTTTTTTATGTGCCAGCCTTTTTTTTTTTTTTTGACAGACTTTCTGTAGTTGCAGTAAGCGGGGGCTATTCTTGATTGTAGTACCTGGGCTTCTCCTGTTGTAGCACACAGGATCTAGGTGGGCAGGCTCAGTATTTGTGGCAATGGGCTTAGCTGCTTTGCAGTATGTGGAATCTTCCCCGACCAGGGATCAAATTGGTGTGCCCTGCATTGGCAGGTGGATTCTTACCCACTGCACTACCAGGGAAGTCCTATATGCCACCCTCTAAAAAAAAAACTTCTTATTTTGAGGGCTTCCCTGGTGGTCCAGTGGTTAAGAATCTGCCTTGCACGGGTTCAATCCCTGATCCAAGAACTAAGATCCCACATGCTGCAGGGCAACTGAGTCCCCGGGCCACAACTACTGAATCCTGCACACCCTAGAGCCCATGCTCCCCACAAGAGAAGCCACCGCAGTGAGAAGCCCACGCCCTGCAACTAGAGAAAGCCAGAGCATGGCAACAAAGACCCCAACGAAGACCCAGCTCAGCCATAAATAAGTTTAAAAAAACTTATTATTTTGAAATATAGATTCCTAAGTAATTGCAAAGAAATGTACAGGAAGGGCCCCCATACCTTCTACCCAGCCTCCTCCAATGTTAGCATCTTGCACAAGGATAGTTCAGTATCAATACGAGGAAACTGGTGTGGGTACAGTCCACAGAGCTGGCTAAGATTTCCCCCATCATCAGTTATACATAAATTTTATCATTTTCTGCTCAAGTACTTTTTCTTCATATCCATGCCTAACATATTCACTCTCCCTTCAAATTGTATTGCTCTGAAATCAAAGGGCCTTCCTTGTTCTGTTCCTGGCCCTGTTCGTTGCTCCCTGAGTGATCTTGGGCAAATTAATTAACCTCTCTGAGCTCTGCTTTTTCTCCCCTGAAAAATGATAATACTTCATGGGATTTAAAAAAAACAACTGGAAAGTGTTTAAGTTAGGCGCATAATATAATAAGCACTCAGGAACTGTCAGTGTTTTCTTTCTACCCTCTTGCTTCATGGAAAGCCCTCTTTTTGTCACAATTAAATGGGATCCTTCTCTTATAAATAATGTTCAAAATTAGCCTCCTCTGACATGTTCCAATTCCATTTCTTAGCAATCCTACTCTGTGGATGTGTAACACTTAATTAGAGTGATCCTGATTGTTTGGCCCGCATTTCTGTTGATTGTATTTTCATTTCTGTTTTTACCTATCAACAGTATATGGTATTTGAGGCCTAAGACCTCGGTGCTTTATTTTCTACAAGTCAATACATTGAAAGAGCCTTGGTTTGGTACCATCTACAGAACAAGGATACTTGTATCAACTGCATAGACTTTTGTAAAGAGTAAATGAATGGAAGCAAGCGAGACAAGTAGGGTGGTACCTGGCACAGACCATCTGAAAACACAGTAGCTGCTGCCGTTGGTCAGAATAACCCCCAATCAGTTGTTCTTCTGCTCAGAGATTTGTCCCTGGGCATCCCAGAGGTCATGTTTGTCTATGTGGATTTGGATTTAGATTTCTTAATAGCTGTTTGTGCACTCCAAGTATAAAATGAAAACAAAAGGTTTTAAGGGCCGTTCTTGCCCTAAAATTCCATTTTATTCTATCCTGCCTTCTCTCTCCTAAGTAGGTGGCGCTAGTGGTAAAGAACCCACCTACCAATGCAGGAGACACAGAAGACCAGGGTTCGATCCTTGGGTCAGGAAGATCCCCTGGAGGAGGAAATGGCAACCCGCTCTAGTATTATTTCCTGGAGAATCCCATGGACAGAGGACCCTGGTGGGCTACAGTCCATAGGGTCACAAAGAGTCAGAAGCGACTTAGCACACCTTCTCTCTCCTAAGTTAGGGAAAAGATTTTAATAATAATTACCATATTGGTATTGATGATGATAACAGCTACTATTTTTTTTAATGCTTATTATATGCCAGGAACAGTTCTAATAACTTCACTTGTGTTACCTTATCTAGTGAGAGTTGAGTGAGTGCAAGTCGCTCAGTAGTGTCCAACTCTTTGTGACCCCATGGACCATACAGTCTATGGAATTCACCAGGCCAGAATACTGGAGTGGGTAGCCATTTCTTTCTCCAGGAGATCTTCCCAACCCAGGGATAGAACCTAGGTCTCCTGCATTGAAGGCAGATTCTTTACCAGCTGAGCCACCAGGGAAGCCCAAGAACACTGGAGTAGGTAGCCTATCCTTTCTCCAGCACCTTATCTAGGCTTCACCACAAACCTATGAAGTAGGTTCTATTGTTCCCATTTTGCAGATGAGTAGCCTGAGGCACAGAAAGCTTGAAACCCTGCCTAAATTTGCACAGCTTGTGAGAGCCAAAACTATGGTTATAAATTAGGCTGCTTGGTTCCTGAAAATAGTTGGGATACATTTTTCCTGCTGTTAGTGTTTCCAAGAGACAAGGAATGGAAAAACATTCTGTTTATTTTTATCTATTATTTGCTTGAAGTGTGATACCCAAGCCCAGGGAAGCTTACATTTAGTAAAGAATAGAAGCCCAGCTGGACATATTTCTCTGTTTTTAAATGCCCATCCTCAATTAAGATGGCAATCAGATTAGCCAAGATTGGCCAGAAAGCAGTGAGCGTATTGGAAGTGATGGAGTTCGAAAAAGTCAGGCTATGGACAGCTACTGGTTGTCTGTGAATTCAGACACAGCCTGGTCCAAACTGTCTCCCCAGGGAGAATTCAGCTGCTGTTTAATTCCACTTCCAATAAAATCTGTCTGGAAACTCGGACTCTGCCTCATTCCCCAAACACGTTTGCGTCAGCACCTCCTCTTGGTCTTTCGATCCTGAATCATCCTTGGGCAAGACAACCAGGTCCTGGTGCCTAGAGATGTCCCCTCCACGGCACTGCTGGCCTCTCAGCCACCTGGCGCCGCTTGAGTTCCTTATCACCAATAAAACCAGATCAGGCTCTCCCTGTACAATTTCTGGCTTTAATTATTGAAGGCAAATCACTGTATCATTCAGAATAATGAAAAATTGGAAACAGCCATGAGGATCTGGTCAAAAGATGGAATAATAAGTAACCTCTAAAATGAGGTTCTGAAAAAATTTAGTGAGATGACAGGTACAGTATAAGAACATAGGTTTTAATGCTATACTGTATGATCCCAATTTTATGTGCATATTTTCAAAATATGCATAAACACAGAAACTAGAACAAATACATTAAAATGTTAATAATCACAAACAGTGCAATTATAAGTGATGTTTGCATTCACTTTAATTTTTTTTCCTATTTTACACTTTTATATGCATGAGCATGTATTCATTTGAAAATCTGAAATAAGGGAAAAGGGGAAAAGAGAAAAGAGAACCTTTATTATTTTCTTAAAGTTTTTCCCTTTGAAGACCTGTTGACTTTTCCTTTCATGGGTTCACCAGTACTTACCAGCTCTCTCTGCCTCAGATCTTGCCTCTTTCAGGAAGCCTTCCTGGACTCATCAAACTCCCAGAGATTTCTTCAGTTTTGGGGCTTCTTAGTCTCATTGTGAAATATCATCGACTTTAAATGTGAGTGGGTTTTATGTCCCAAACTAGAGCTTAAGTTCTTTGATGGCAGAACCTATCTATTTCAAACTTTTTCCTCTTCCCCACCCCACCCAGCAAGAATACTGTACAAAGTGCTAAAGTTCAGTTCACATCAGCTGGACACAAGACCTGGTCCTCATGGGAGGTACTTGAATCTAACACCCCTTTCTGTCTGAACTTTGTTCTGTTTCCTCCAATTCATTTCAAAGGAGTGTCTGTGCCATTAGCCGTGGGTTAAGTTTTATTGTAAATTGTTTAAAAAGAATTCAGTTTTCTTTGGTAAGGACGAGCAAGTCCAGCCCTTGCCTTTACAAGGGGATTGTGAAGCTAAGAAAATAAATATGAACTATTTTGAGCAAAAAGGCATTTTTCTTGGTGAATGGGGATAATGGCATTGATGTTTATAAAAAGGAAACCAAGGTCTAGGAGAGGAGGTGACTTCCCTGGATCTCACGCTGATCAAAGGCACCACGCGTCATGCCAGCTTTCCTCAAGTCCTGCTGGGCTCCACATACTGTACTGAGGTTGGGAGGAAATGAGACCTGAGGAATTTACAGTTTATCTCGGGGTAGAAAATACGATTCACTGAAAAACAGCTTGAGCAAGCAGGAAGCAAGTAGAAGATTGTGTAGTATAACATGGAACTGGACTTCCCTGGTGGCATGGTGATTAAGAATCAATCCTCCTGCCATTGCAGGCGACACATGTTTGATTCCTGGTCTGGGAAGATTCTGCATGCTGGGAAGCAACAAGTCCTATGTGCCACAACTGCAGAGCCCTGCTCTAGAGCCCATGCTCTGCAGCAAGAGAAGCCACCGCAGTGAGAAGCTGGCACACCACACGAAGAGTAGCTCCCACTTTCCACAACTAGAGAAAGCCATGCTGAGAAGTGAAGATCCAGCACAGCCAAAAATAATTAATTAATTAATTTCTAAAGAAAGATAATATGGTACAAGGGGCATTCAGAAGTTAGCTGGCAGAGGGGAAATAAAGCCTAGAGTTGGGGATGTTATTAATGAAGGTCTTCTAAGGAGGACTAAGCAGGAGCTGGGGTCTGCCAGCCCCTCAGCCCCACCCAGTGTGATGACTTCTAGGCCCCCAGGACACTCTTGGGGCTCTGACTCTCCAGTTTTTGCCTGGTCCCTATCACCTGAACATCCTCTCCTCCACAGTTGTGGGCCTCACCATGGTTGCATGGCCCCCCTCTGTCTGCTCCGCAAACTACCCCGTCCTTCTCACAGCTGGACTCTGCCATGACTTCTGGCTGCTGGACAAGAGCTGTGCCAAGAGGAAGGACGTGAAGGCGGAACAACCCCCACCTTTGCAGGGCATCCCTTGTTGAATGCTAAGTGGCAGGGTTGACTATAATGGAATGGTGAGTCACGTTCACGGCTTGGCTGTGCAGCAAACTAAATCAAGTGAAGATTTACCTCAAAACTACCCAGAGAATGAATGGAAGCAAGGAAATGGGCCCAGTGGCATTCACAAGGACTGGATATCAGGTGTCAAGGAGCTGACCTAGCACGGCAGCTGGGGCAAAGGAGAGCGCACGGTGGAACTGAGAAACTGTTGAGGATTTATTTTGAGGGAAAGTGATGGGAAAAAAAAAAAATTAGGGGAGCCTTGTTGCAGAAATGGAGAAGGAAATGGCAACCCACTGCAGTATTCTTGCTTGGGAAATCCCATGGACAGAGGACCCTGGTGGGGGTCCATGGGACAGTCCACGGGTTTGCAAAGAGTCAGGCATGATGGAGTGCACACATACACATGAGTGCACACACACACACACACACATTGCAGAAGAGCACATGCTGTGTGACTTTGAGCAGGGCATCTGACCTCTCTGATCCTGCTTCTTTTTTGATAAAATGAGAATAATAGTACATACCTTAGTGCTTTGTTATGAGTATTATACATACGAAAATGTTTGTGCAGTGTTTGGCCTAGTGCTTTGCACAGAGGTGGTAAACCGTGGTATTTTTTAGGTATTAAAGATCAGCATGACAGAGGCTGGATTGGCGATGAATCAATCTAAAGAATCTAATATTATATCTCAGGGGGCCTGGCAGACAATGCTGGGTTAGAAATAGGGAATTGGAGGGAAAGTGGCCTGGATGTTTAGAAGCATGATGTGCTTGGTGTTTTGAGAGCGTTTGCTTGTTTCATGCCTCCCGTCACCCTAGGTAGTGAGTAAGCTCTGATCAAGGGGTCAGTTGAGTCAAAAAAACAGAATCAGGCAAGCAGAGCAAAGGAGGCCAGGGCAATGGCATGCGGGAGGTGTGAGCACACAGCTGCTGCCAGTGAGAGGTCAGAGTCCACAGACGCTGCCAGCAACCGTGAGATCTGCCGTCGCATGCTGTCAGGCAGAGAGCTGGGCCAGGGCTTCTTGCTCTGGCCATGCGCCAGAGTCACAGAGGATCACCTCGGGCCCCTCCTCGGAGACAGGAGGAGATTCTGATAGCAGGCTGGACTGGAGCCAGCAAGCAGGGCTGGGGGGCTTGGGGGCCGGCAGGCAGAGGGCCAGCGGGAGGTAGGGGCAGAGTAATGGAACCCAAAGACTCCCTTCCCCCACTCACACACCTGGAGGGAGTTTGGCCCCAGCGAGCCTGGCTCTGAGCCTCAGGTGCTAACCCCAGAAGACAAGCTGGGCAGGATTCAGGAGTTGAGGCCAACAGGTCTCAATAGAAACATTCCCCTAGCCCTCCCAGGACAAGGTCTTGTGAGCACCCGGGGATCTTTTGCTAAATGCCCTGTCGTTCCCTTAAAGTGAGTGAAAGTGTTAGTCGCTCAGTCATGTCTGACTTTGCAACCCCCTGGACTATAGCCCACCGGGCTCCCCCCTCCATTGGATTTCCCAGGCAAGAATACTGGAGTAGATTGCCATTCCTTTCCCTTACTGACTTTGAAATCCATGATTGCTTTTCTCCCAATCACACACTCTTTTCTTCATTCAACAGACGTATGTGACCATTCCCCACCACCTCCCCGCCACAGGTTACTCCCTGTTCAGACTCTGGGATGCACAGGGTCAAATAGGCATGTCTCCTGCTCTCCAGGAACTTACCTTCGAAGCGGGGTGGACAGAGTGTGGACACAAACAAAGGATGTTGATTGGTAAAAAATGCTATGAAGGGAAATAGGGATAGAAAATTAAAGGAGAATGGGAAATTCTCTAGTTAGGTGACACTAGGGCAAACCCTTGAGGGAAATGAGCGTGGGAGCCTGGAGGAAATACAGAGAAACCCTCCAGGTAGGTAATAGTAAGTCAAGGGCCCTGAAGCAGGATGGTGTGCAAGGAGGCCCCTGAGGTGGGGCAGGATGAACTATAGGGAGATGACTGGGGCAGGTCTAAAGATTCTTAGAGTTTGCAAAGTTGGAGGAAGCCACTGAAATGAAGCCACTGAGTGTCATTAGACACTCTGTTAATCTCACTGATTTGATTTTTCAGTACAACCAGCTGTATATTTACTAGTGGAACTGGCCACATCATGTTTCCCTCTCTTTCTTAAAAAGTAAGTATAAAAATATTAGGTAAGATAAGTCCTAGTGACAGAAAAGCATCCTTATTAAATTTACCTTTGGCCTCCATGGTTTAATCTGCCAGACCTGATCCCCAGAAAGGGGGAGAAGGCCCTAGTAGAGAGTGCTTCTCCCTTAGAAATAAAATGGCTCAGAACCTAAAAGATTCTTTTAATAGGCACTTGGCTGTGAGTTGAACTCCATATACTTCTATGTATGAACATGAAGAATAAATACCATTAGAAGCCGGACTAAAGAAATATGTATCACAATCTCTCATAACAAAGAACTGTTTTCAATTTCTTTTAAAATATCTTCTATTCTTTGGGCTTTTTTCCCCTTGGCCTGGTTGTGGCTACTTTGAAATGACTTTCTCCTGGTGGGAAGCTTTCGAGGGGTGCCTGTGGGTTCCGGTCACCTCCTGAGCTGCTGTGGCATGCAGAGGCCAGGGGTTCCTGACCGAGCCCTCTGTCTCTTTGCCTTATCAGAGAGGAGATCTCTATCTGCTGCTTTGATTACCTACCCAGGAAGCTTTCGGTGCCACTCAGGGTTTTCTGCCTTCTGACTGAGATTCCAAATCTCTTTTCTTATATGACTGATCATCTACTTTCTAAGTAGAGCAGATTTAAATTGTAAATAGCTTTGGGTTTATTTCCCTCAATGATCCTTTCTTGTGTTTCTTTCCTTGAATTAGGATATGGTCAGCAAGGAAAGTTATGACCAACCTAGATAGCATATTCAAAAGCAGAGACATTACTTTGCCAACAAAGTTTCGTCTAGTCAAGGCCATGGTTTTTCCTATGGTTATGTATGGATGTGAGAATTGGACTGTGCAGAAGGCTGAGCACTGAAGAATTGATGCTTTTGAACTGTGGTGTTGGAGAAGATTCTTGAGAGTACCTTGGACTGCAAGGAGATCCAACCAGTCCATTCTGAAGGAGATCAGCCCTGGGATTTCTTTGGAAGGAATGATGCTAAAGCTGAAACTCCAGTACTTTGGCCACCTCATGCAAAGAGTTGACTCATTGGAAAAGACTCTGATGCTGGGAGGGATTGAGGGCAAGAGGAGAAGGGGACGACAGAGGATGAGATGGCTGGATGGCATCACCGACTCGATGGACGTGAGTTTGAGTGAACTCCGGGAGTTGGTGATGGACAGGGAGGCCTGGCGTGCTGCAATTCGTGGGGTCGCAAAGAGTCGGACACGACTGAGCAACTGATCTGATCTGATGGCTTCATAGTTGTCTACCCCATACTCTTTTGAAAGTTACTGTGATTACTTAAAAACAAACAAAAAGTGATCAACATTTTCCATACTCCCCCCACCCCAACCCCTGGCCAAAACAATGCTATTAACTTTGCTTCTTACTTTTCTTAAAACTGGGTATGTAAATGGTTAAAAAACAAACTTTAGAGCCCAACATAGCAGAACAGTTTTCAGACACTTGTATGCTGATTTCCTCATGTAAATGCTCTCCACTACCTACATTTTACAAAGTTCAACTATTAGACGTTATTTTACTTGGCTTCAAGCCTTCATAAATGCATATGAGGAAAAATGCATAAACCCTCTGAAAGACTATTGATCAGCTACCAGCATCTCTTGAATTAGATAATCAGACAGGGATTTTGATGGAGTGGGGGCTAATAAGGGAGTAATCTGGGGTCAGTGTGAGCAGCTTGAAGTCCCCAAATGCCTTAGCTTGGAGGACCTTGGGGAACAGGCAGAGAAATGAGCAAAAGAAAGGTGAAAGGCTTTATAGGAAAGTAGTGGGTGGGGAAAACAGGAAGGAACTGACAGATGAAGTGGACAAGGCAGCCATCCTTGGGGATCTGCTCCTCCATCCTGCTCCTCCTCCCCTGAGCAATCAGGTTCTGTCTGATGCGCCAGTGCTCACTGAGCGCCAGTGACCCTCAGATCTTCAGTCTGGTCTCTCCCATGAGTCTCAGCGCTCCCCACGACTAACTGGATGATCCGAACTAGTTGACGCCGCTCGCCTAGTCCCAGCCACCTCCGTCTCCTCCATTTCAGTTAAGGGGGTTGTGATCTCCAGTCACTGGAACAGAAAGCCCGCAGTCATGTTTCGTACCTTCCTCTTCTTCTTTCCCGCAGAACCCCTCACGTCTTGCTGATTCCTCTGATATCACCCAGTTCAGGTATCTGCCCCTCACCTGGGGCGATTCATGAAGTTCCCAGAGCTCACGGTTCATCTAGGCAAAATCTAACCGCTTCATCCTGTTGTTCAAGGCTGTGCTCAGTCTGGCCCCAGTCTGGTCTTCTGTATTTTTCCTTCTAGAAATTTAGAGGAAAAAAAGAAAAAGAGAGAAGCCAGGAAGATGTTATCATTTAATCTCCAGCCCTCTAAGAAGGTGGGAGAAGAAAATGGCAACCCATTCCAGTACTCTTGCCTGGAAAATCCCATGGATGGAGGAGCCTGATAGGCTACAGTCCATGGGGTCGCAAAGAGCTGGACAGAACTGAGTGACTTCACTTTCACTTTCTTTCACTTGCCTCTAAGAAGGAACCACATCATCTTCATTTTTCATATGAGGAAACTTGGATTTAGGTTAAGTAACTTACTCAAGATGAAACAAGTAAGAAGTTAAGAGAGCTGAGGTTTCAACCTGAGCCTGCCTGACTCCAGAGCCCAAATTCTTAGCCACTGTGCTCTGGTGCCTTGCAATCTCAAAGTGTGGTCCCTGGACCAGGGCCATCAGCATCACCTGGAGCCTGGTGGGAGTGCAGAGCCTCAGGCCCCAGCCCTGGTCTGCTGAAGCAGAATCTGCATTTTAATAAGAACCCCAGATGATGAGTCTGCTCTTTACAGTTTGCAGCTGTAGAGGAGGAAAAAGTTTTCTTTGACCCTCTTAGGGTCCCTGGCTGGGTCTGAGAAGGAAGCTGACAGAGAGATAGATTAACAGGAGAGACACAGACAAATGTGATTGAATTTTCACATGTACATGGAAGCCTTCGCAAGAGAATGAAAACCCAAAAAAGTGACCGGAGCGAAGAGATTTTATACCTTTTAGGCAAAGAAACAATGCATTTGTAAAGAACTGACCTGTGGGTAGTGAAGGGTGAAGAGATAAGTGGGAGGATAGGGTTAGTTTAACAAGGTTTGTTTGCAGATTTCTCTGGTGACTTCTTATGAATCTGCCTCCAGTTTGTCGTTGTTGTTTAGTCGCTAAAGTAAGAGAAACACTTATTTCCTGTCTTTAGGCAAAAAGAGGGGAGCTTTTTCTGCCGTTTGCTGCCACTTAATCGCTTTCAGCTCAAGACAGTTTTTTATGTCGAAGAGGCATATTTGGGATGACATCCTCTGGTTTCCTTCAAGATGCACTGCCCAAGTGGTCCTTGCCTTTCTGTACAAGCCTGGTCTAGCTCCCTAGCTAATGCATCCCTTCCCTGAAATAGTGCCTAAGAACATCAGTGTCTCTAGAGGTAGATTTTGGGGTTTCAAATCCTGCCACTTATTAACTGTGAGGCTCTAGGCAGGTAACTTAACCTTTTGGTGCCTCAACTTCCACATCTGTAAAAATGGGAATAAAAACAATACCTACCCCATGGGGTTGTAGGCTTAATGAGTTGATGCTTGTAAAGTATTTCAGCACTGTGTCTGACGCATAGGTCCATCTAGTGTGCCAATAAAGGTCCATCTAGTCAAAGCGATGGTTTTTCCAGTATCATGTATGGATGTGAGAGTTTGACCATAAAGAAAGCTGAGCACCAAAGAATTGATGCTTTTGAACTATGGTGTTGGAGAAGACTCTTGAGAGTCCCTTGGACTGCAAGGAGATCCAACCAGTATCCTGAAGGAAATCAGTCCTAAATATTAATTGGAAAGACTGATGCTGAAGCTGAAGCTCCAATATTTTGGCCACCTGATGCAAAGAACTGACTCATTGGAAAAGACCCTGATGCTGGGAAAGATTGAAGGCAGGAGGAGAAGGGGACGACAGAGGATGAGATGGTTGGATAGCATCCCTGAGTCAATGGACATGAGTTTGAGCAAGCTCTGGGAGTTGGTGATGGAGGGGGAAGCCTGGCATGCTGAAGTCCATGGGGTCACAAAGAGTCAGGCACGACTGAGCGACTGAACTGAACTGAACTGACACATAAGAAGTAAAGCAGCCACTGCCCTGTGACTCCCGCCCCTCATCGCCTGTCCTCTCCTGAGAAGCCTTCTCCAACCAGCAGAGCTCAAGGTGTTTTCTCCCTTTCTAGATTCTATTGCAAATGGTCTGGGACTTCAGTCATAGGATTGTACCTTAGGGGAAAATCTTCTCTTATTATATTAATGAGAAAACTGAGTCTCAAAGATCAAATGGCAGAACCTTTTAAACTCCAAAATTAGCACTGTTCCTGTTAATAGTGACTCTGTGGAGCATAACTGCCACCAATAACCCCTGTTTTTTGAAGAGTTGACAACAGTCACCTTGGTACCTTCTGTAGAGACAGATTAGTAATACCATTTGGATTTCTTTTCTGGTCTTGGTCTATTCAAGTATACTACTGGGCCAATTTCACTGATTTTACACTTTTAAAAAAGCGTGCATTTCATCTGATAGTAAGGTGTTCCTTTTTCAACATCTTTCTCCCCTTGTATGTTCCATTTTTGTTCCTAAACTTATTATTTGGTGTATCTCTTTTTCTTTGATAACTGACAATGTGTATCTTTTGGTGTTTGCCTATGAGTATTTTCAAATAATGAGGTTGTATTTTGTGATTATTTTGCTATTTGTTTTCTGTTTCCTTAACATCTGCTCATATTTTAACTCTGAGTTTCTCTTTTCATTTTGTTACGTTTCAAACTTAATCCACTTATTTTAATTATTTTTTATATTCTAAAATAAAATCCTATATAAGACCTTAAAAAAAAAAAGCACTGTTTCCAATGTACTCTATTTACAGTAGCGTATAGCTTTCTGTTTCCATCTAGTGCATGCATGTGAAGTTGCTTGTGTCTGACTCTTTGCAACCCTTGGACTGTAGCCTGCCAGGCTCCTATGTCCATGGGATTTCCCAGGCAAGAATACTGGAGTGGGTTGCCGTGCCCTCTACTGGGGGATCTTCCTGACGCAGGGGGTCGAACCCGTGTCCCTTGCATCTCCTGCATTGGCAAGCGGGTTCTTTACCACTAGCGCCACTTGGGAAGCCCTCCCACATAGGAGGCAATACATATGCCTTGAAAAAAGAATATTAAAAGTATTCATCATGTTGCTATTTATAACAGTGAAAAATGGGGAGATGTTGATTTGAAATTTTAAATAGATTTCTTTGCCTTATGATTTTTCAGAGGCTTTAGTAAGCTTATTTGCCTGCGAATCTAAAATGGGGGATTTGGTGTGCATGGTTTCATAGATTTATTTGTCCTCAGACCCTTTTTCTGAAGAGTGCTTGTTAGTTTCCCACCACAGCTGCTCTCCTCGTGACCCTCCAACAGCCAGCCAGTCCCATGGGCTCTCTCCAGTGAGCCTCTTGCTTTATCTTTCAACAGCATTTGACTCTGGTCTGTTGTGTACGCTGGAAATATGTCATATTTGCGTTGAGGTTTGTGGAGCTGATGCTGAGGTAGGAAAATTCGGGAATGCTGACTTTGAGAAGCTGGCGGGCAGTGACTGGAGGTTCAGATCAAGTTATCACTGCAGACCCATAGGCCAGTGAGGTTAGGTCTTCTGAAGCAATGTTCTGGGACTCTCACTTCTTAGGCCTCCAGTTGTCCCTTGGCCTTGGTCACCATTACTGAGTAAGTGAATGGTGGGGAAGCTGCACTAAGATGTACCAGCCAGCATGGACCAGCTGGCAGTCTGGGAAGGGCTCTGCCGCCCAGGGCTGGGGAACGCGGAGGGAAGGGCGGCTGGTGGTGATCTGCCCTGAGTGCTTTGCAGCATAAACTCGCTTCGGTCTCACAGCAGCCCCAAGCGCTAAACCAGGACACCCGTACCCACAGAATGCCACTCCTTGTGCAACATCACATCTAGGAAGTGGCAGTGCCAGGATTTGATTTGAAACTTATGCTGTTGCCCACTTGGCCTCAACTAGCCCCTGCCCTCCAGGAGTCAGAGGCTGGAATGAAAGAGTGTACAAGAAGAAATAACTAGGGCGTAGGTCCAGTTAGTTGCTCAGTCGTGTCCGACTCTGCAATCCCATGGACTGTAGCCTCTGTCGATGGGATTCTCCAGGCAAGAATACTGGATTGGGTTGTCATTTCCTTCTCCAGGAGATCTTCCTGACCCAGGGATTGAACTCCGGTCTCCTGCACTACAGGCGGATTGTTTACCGTCTGAGCCACTGCGGAAGCCTGTAGGTCCGGAAGCACCAGAAGCAGAGCAGCTCTGCTGACCAGGCACCTGCTCGCCTCTCTTGTTCTACAGTCTTCTCATCTCTCCCCCAAGGAGGGAAATGCCCGGGCCTCCATGTGATGGATTTCCCCTGCCTTATGGCTTCTGGGGGCCTCTGTGCTGGAAGAGGGACCCCTGCACGGAGGTTTATACCCTGAGTACCCAAAATAGGCTTGTGCTTTCTCAGACAAGTCTGGGTTTCTAACAACCGTGAGCTTGGCCTCAGTGAGAAAAGTTTGAAAATGGACTGACATTGGAGGGCTTGGGGGCTCTAATTTCTCCTTGTCTCTAGTTCTGACTCCCTTGAAGATGCACACAGATCCATGTTGCTGTTTTAGCACGCAGGGCCCGTGCTCCGGGGCATCCTAGAAGAAGTGCACTGATGGCCGCACTGGGCAGAGGGCCCAAGGGCAGGTTTCAATCCTGAGCCCCGGGGTCAGGGTCCCCCCAGGGAGCTGCCCCATCCCAAGGGATAGCCCTGGATGCCAGCCAGCTGGAGCCCTCACACCTTCTCCTCGGTGGGCAGGGAGGAGATGAGGCGACGCCAGTGCCGGTTCAGCACAGAAAGATGGAACCCAGAGGCCAGTGTGCAGCTGTGGACTGGTTCTACCATCCTCCCTGTGCCTGGGGTGGGTGAGGGACTGGGGGACACACTGGGACCCTGGTGGTCCTTTGGTATCAGAAATCTGATATCCTGCCTTTGGAGTGCCCCGTTTCCCCAGGGACACGCCCATCCCCTAACAATCTGGGAGCCCAGATTGCCCCGTTCCTTCCTCCTCCTGGTGGTGCTGCCCACCCCCATCCCCTCCCAGTCCAGGTCCCCCAACTCCGCCCCCCAACCGCTTTTCTCTCCACTGTAAAGCTCTTTGTGGCTCTCTGTGTGATTAAAGTAATTCCCACTAAAGTAATTCATTCTTCTCTGAATGACCCGTAGGCTTGATTATTCCAGGGCACCTTTGCATTTCAAGTAGAGCATTTGTACAAACAAAATTAAGCGTTAATTGGTAGAGTGAGAAGGCAATTATTTTGGAAGGGGGTGGACTTTCCTAGGCCCTTCCCCGCCGTCCCCTCCACTCCCTCAGGGGTCACTGCCTTCCTTCCCAATTCTGGGAGGGTGCAGTTGGGATATGCCAAGGGAGGTGTCTGCTGAGGATGAAAGGGAGGAAAAGAGCAGTGGTTCTAATTGAAAACTTTTTACGGTGGGACCTCTAGAATCATCAACTTTTTATTTTCCCAAGGTTTGTTCTATTATCACTGATTTCTTAACACTGTCTCACAAAGGAGCTCACGTCAGTCTGTAGCTTTCTGACAACGTACATTATTCTTTCGCTCAGTCACTTCGGTCGTGCCCAATTCTTTGTGACCCCGTGGACTGCAGTCCACCAGGCTCCTCTGTCTATGGGATTTCCTAAGCAAGAATACTGGAGTGGGTTGCCATTTCCTTTTTCAGCGGATCTTCCCAACCCAGGAATCAAACCTGAGTCTCCTTTGGCTCCTGCACAGCAGGAATCTTTACCACTGAGCCACCAGGGAAGGCCACGTTATCTTAGGTTTTTGTTTTGCCCCAGACTGGTGAGAATCTCCTGTGGTGGGAGAGGGCTGGTATTGGGAACCATCGACCAGGTGGCCCCCGGAAACCCTCCAGCTCTCAAAGACCACGGCTTTCAAACACCGTGGTCTCGCTGTATTAAAGATGCATTTTCAAAGGTTAATAATTAATGGCAATGTTAATTTATCATAGTTTCACATAACATTCTATAATAGAAATGGCCCCAGGAGAGAGGATGGTAAAGGAGATTGAGGACCAGAGTGGAGAAGAAGTGGACAGAAAGCGAGAGGGTAGGGTAGGTGGAGTAACTGCTCTTCCCAGCTGGATGATCTCCCAGGACCTGGAGAAGAGTCTTGGGCTGCAGGAGGCAGTTTTATATAGTCTTGGCACACAGTGTGTGTGTGTGTGTGTGTGTGTGAGTGCACACGCATGTGCACATGCACGCACACATGTGTGCTCAATGGCCTGGCTTCCTGAACAAATTCTGATCTGCTGGCACTTATGCCTGATCCCCAAGCGAAAGACACCTAACAAGGAAGGCAATGTCTTAGAGTGGGGGCGGGGTGGGGAAACAGCAGGAAGGACCCAGGCTCTGGCGCTCTAAGGGAGGGACCCTTCTGTTTCCAGCCTGGATTTGGTTTCTCAGAAGCCACCCAGCCTGGCCCCGGGAGGCTTAGCTCACAGGGCATTCTCGTTGCTGTTCCAGGTGTGTGCGGCTGCTGCGGTGCCCTGCGCCCCAGGTACAAAAGGCTGGTGGACAACATCTTCCCTGAGGATCCCGAGGTGGGTCGCATCTCCTGCCACCAGTGTGCCTCTCACCGTCTCACCCGATCCAGGGCCCTAGGGGCTGCCACAAGGAGAGGCGAGCCCCCCAAGATCACTCAGACACTCTGAAACCACAGCCACAGCCCTGTCAGTGACCAGAGGCAGTTGGAAACCTGAAAGCTGAGGATCTTCGGACCCCTCTGAAGGCAAGATCTGCAGAGGGCTCGGAAGTTTGTCTTGGTGCTTCCGGCTGCTGCTGAGCATCTTGCTCACTCGTCTCTCTCTGGGTGATAGTTCCTGGAGCCACTAACTCTCTGGAGGGTACTATTTCCCTGACATCAGGTGTGAGCATTTCCTTTCCTGGGTTTTGGCTCTGGAGCTCATGGTCTTCTGTGTGCTACCTCTGGTATCTGTCAGGTGTCAGGTGGGCACACAAGATGCCTGGTTTCTTGGTTTCCCCAGCCGCCACTCAACTGTCAGACTGCAATGTGGGTCATGTGGTTTCAGAAATGTCAAGGTTTGATGTACTTGACTTGCTCTCTGGAAATCGATGGCCTTTTCTTGATGGGCAGGGGTGGGGGGGTGGTCACATTTCTAGCATCCTCCGGACAATTCCCTGAAAGCTATAGAGCTGCCTTCTTTCTGTTCACTTCTTGATTTTGGAGATCCAAAACGTTTTAATTCTGGGTTGCTTTCATTGAAGCTTGTCATCCATTCATATACACATGCATTCACATACATATATATACATTCATGAACATATACATATAAGTATGTAAACCCATATCATATACACATGCACACATATATGTACATTTCTATCACTTACTATTTTTATTTATAGCTAGCACACTTTGGGCTAAGTTGTGAGCTCCTAGAGAGCGGGGTCTATGTTTTAATCATTTTTGTATCCCCAAAATCCACATGGTACCTGTCACATACATGATGGGCACTCTGTTAAACATTGATTAAATTGAATGATCACATACCTTTGGACTTGAACTCTTCTAGCCATCACATGGCCACAGTGAGGATGACCTGTCTTTTACAGGATGGCCTGGTGAAGACCAACATGGAGAAGCTGACCTTCTATGCCCTCTCAGCTCCTGAAAAGCTTGATCGCATTGGCGCCTACCTCTCCGAGAGGCTCATCCGTGACGTGGGTCGTCATCGATATGGGTAAGTAGTATGAGAGGGGGAGAGAGATTTTCAGAAATTATATAATATTATATTTTTAGGGCAATACTTGGGGTCCTCATGGACATGAGTTTGAGTGAACTCCGGGAGTTGGTGATGGACAGGGAGGCCTGGCGTGCTGCAATTCATGGGGTCGCAAAGAGTCGGACACAACTGAGTGACTGAACTGAACTGAACTGAATGAAAAAAGTCAACTGCAGGAGAGACATGTCTGTTACCTAATGTCATGATCTGGAGTGGGGTGGATGTAAAGGGAACACTAAGATGTTTCTGGTGACACTGTTGGTGGGACAGAGGGAAAAGCAGATCCAGGGCAGTTGTTCATGCGTCCCATTGGTTCTATTCTCCACGAAGCCTTTTATATCCATCCTCTACTTTCCTCTGCTCCTACCTTTTTCCTGGTGCAGACTCCGGGTTACTGCAGTGGCCTTGGAAATAGTCTCCCTGCTTCCCATCTTTCCTGTTCTGGCCCTTCAGATCAATACTGCTAGCTATGATCTTTAAAACACAGACCCAAAGCTATACTTTCCTGGCTCCTTTAGCTTCCAATCCAAGCTCCTCAGCCTGACTTCTAAGGCCTTCCTCTACCTGCCCCCATATTGCCTTTGCATGCATCCTCAGTCACTTCAGTCATGTCCGACTGTTTGCGACCCTATGGACGACAGCACGCCAGGCTCCTCTGTCCATGGGATTCTCCAGGCAAGAATACTACAGTGCATTGCCACACCCTCCTCCAGGGGATCTTCCTGACCCAGGGATCGAACCTGCATCTCCTATGTTTCCTGAATTGCAGGTGGATATTTTTTACCACTGAGCCACCAAGGAAGCCCCAAACTGCCTTTAACCCCAGCCAAACCCACCGCAACTGCCATAGCTGCTCTACACCTACTCCAGATGGACTAGCTCATGACCCCCCCACCTCACTCTCTGGCCTCTGTGCTTTTGCAGCGATCACCTCCCTGGACCCTCTCTGTCCTGCCCCCCAGCTACACCTGTCACCCCCACCACCCTCCAAGGCCCCTTCCTCCTGATGAGGAAGGTGGAGTGAGAACCAGAGGGTGAAAGTCTGCACTGTGCTGACAGTGTATAGAGGTCCACCCTCCACAGGACCCACCAGCCACCCTTACATCAAGCTATCCCTGATAGAAAAACAAGACTGAAAACAATTCATTTCTATGATCCCTTTCTATTAATATAATAAAATTAGGTTAACATGCTCAATAAAAAGGGCATGAATATACTGAACATGCTGATTATATAAATCGCCTTGACATATTATAAAGCAGTCTCAAGCAAGTACAATAAAAATATCTTTATCCTAGATTGAACCTGAAACTAATATGCAAGCGCTGACATTAAACATTTAATACTAATTTTGCCTGCCCTCTCTGCACTGATGGTTCTCTCAGTAAAAAATGTCCTGTAGCCAGCAGAGCCACTTAGAAGCATTCCACTGCCCTCAGAACTATCACTCAAAATTGGCATCATTCTGTTAAAAATAGCCATTGCAGCGTCTAAGTATTTAAAGCCTTGATGGCCTCACTGGGGGCTTTAATCATAAACACTGGGAGAATAGAAATCTGTTAGATCTGTTCTCTGGGTCTCTTTCTGCCTCTTCCCCGAGTTTCCTTACCCAGCTCCACACTCATCACCATTGTCCTAACCACTGATGGCAGCTTTGGAGTAGCAAAATATTCACCTACAGACAGGTGAGATGGTGTGAGGAGCTGTCTCCCTACCATCATCCAGGTGTTTGTGTTCTCATATACATGAGAACTTTGGGTGTTGGACCGAGTGGTAGAAACACCCTCCTCGACAGGCATGTGTTTAGCGTCAGGGGTGATAACTCAATGTGGGCGGAGAGAGAATAAGATAAGAATTTCAAGGTATTTCTCCTTGGTGGGGTCTACAATGAACAGTGAGATGCAGAGCAACTAAAAGCAAGAATTCCTCCTATTTTCCTCCTTTCAGTTCAGCCCAATTGCTAGAACACCCCTAGAAACTGAAGAGCAAGGGAGGTAACAGCAGTTGTGGGTAAGACTCGGGATTGACTGACAGTGTCCCCAGAGCAATGACCATGTGTAGAAGGCCACATTAGAATCTGTCGGGTTGGGACTTCCCTGGTGGTCCAGTGGCTAAGACTCCAAGCTCCCAGTGCAGGGGGCCCAGGGTTTGATCCCTGGTCAGGGAACTACATCCCACATGCTGCAACTAAGAGTTTGAGCACCATAACTAAAAAAAAATCCCAAATGTCACAGTGAGGATCCAAGATCCTGTGTGCTACAACTCAGACCTGGTGCAGCCAAATAAATCAATTTTTTAAAAATTATTTTAAAAAATGAATCATCAGGTTCCCCAGTGACTGGAGGATGGAGACCCCTATGCCAAAAGAGTTGGGCTACTTCCCCAGGAGCCTGGGCCTGGTACTGACTTAGTGGGGCTCCCAAGAGATACACAGTCCCCAGAGGGACTCTGAACCCTGTTAGAGAGTGGAGCTGACCCTGCAGACAGAGATTTTGCAGATTCCTACCAGACAGGAAGGTTCATCCTTCCCTCCCTTGTCTGATGTCAACCCCTGCTTCTGGGCTCCTAAAACCAGGAAGTTTCTGTTCGGTAGGGAGAACTTGACTGCATACATTCAGACTGCCGAGAATGAGAGGTTCTTTGTCAAGGCTGCCACCCTCTGAGTAATTCTCAGTTGACGACTGGCCCAGCTAAAGTTGCCCCCTCTCTCTGCTGGCTGGTCCCCATCTCTGACCCTGGATCTGCACTCCTTTCCAACCAAGTCTGGTTCCCAGACCTTGCATGCTGGCTCCTCCTTTCCCAGAGAGTCCTAAGGCCACTCCTTGCTGAAAAGAGGTGTTCAAGCAGCAAGTGTGAGAGTGTTAGTAGCTCAGTTGTATCCGACTCTTTTCAACCCCATGGACTGTAGCCCACCAGGCTCCTTTTCCATGGAATTCTCCAGGAAAGAATACTGGAGTGGGTTGCCATTTTCTGCTCCCAGGGATCCTCCCCCAGGGAGTGAACCTGGGGCTCCTGCATTGCAGGCAGATTCTTTGCCATCCCAGCCACCAGAGAAGCAGAAGCAGCTGCCTATTCTAGAACTCAATTCAAGGAATTTCCTGCCTCTCCCCAAGCACCAGGCCCCCTGCGTCTTTTTCTCAGTTGTTATAACTCACCTTCTGCTTTGGTTGGCCCATGACCCTGAGTTCCTGTTGTTGTAACCTACTAACTGGCCACTCCTGACCTCGGTTACTGCCCATGAACTCCAGTCCATCCCAGATTCCTTGATTTCTGCTGGGAAGCCCTACTAGTGGATCCAAGACCCTTGGTCATGCCCTGCTGCTGTGGTCTGTGCCCTGTTCTTGCCTTCGCCCCTAGGCCCCTGCAGTAGATTAGTCTTCACCACCTTCGACCTTCCCCACCCTGCTCCAACAACCCAGTCAGGTCCATTTCTCAGACCCCTTTCAGGATCCCAAGTTCAGATTAGATCTCTGCTAAGACTGTCCTGCTCAGTGAACATCACCCTGAGAAGACTGTGCTCTCTCCCTTTGAGAATATGGATTTAAAGCATAGGATGTACCCAGGAAGGTTACTGTCAGATAGGACCAAAGCAGTGAGCATTAGACTAGGAGGTTCCAAGATCCCACTAACTTCTAGTCTTCTAAGATACTTTGAAAAGTTTAAGTTCTCAATTACAGTCCTTCCATCCCTGCATGCTAAATCGCTTTTATTAGCCCTCATGCCACTCAAAATATAATAAATGGGGCTCACACCCCGTGGATGGCATCAAGTACAGTCTCGTCCCCAGATCTTGTAACAGAGCAAGAATCTTAGAGACTGAGGCAATGGAATAATCAGCCTGAGCTGGGAGGCTATAGCCTCCTGGGAAGTTCTGGGCCTCAGAGGCAGAGACACTTGCTCCTTGGAAGAAAAGCTATGACAAACCTAGACAGTGTATTAAAGAGCAGAGACATCACTTTGCCAACAAAGGTCCATATAGTCAAAGTTTTCCCAGTAGTCATGTACGAATGTGAGAGTTGGACCATAAAGAAAGCTGAGCACCGAAGAATTGATGCTTTTGAACTGTGATGCTGGAGAAGACTCTTGAGAGTCCCTTGGACTGTAAGGAGATCCAACCAGTCTATCCTAAAGGAAATCAACCCTGAATATTCATTGAGAGGACTGATGCTGAAGCTGAGGCTCCAATACTTTGGCCACCTGATGCAAAGAACCGACTCATTAGAAAAGACCCTGATGCTGGGAAAGATTGAGAGCATGAGGAGAAGGGGACGACAGTGGATGAGAATGTTGGATGGCATCACCGACTCAGTGGACATGAGTTTGAGCAAACTCCAGGACATAGTGAAGGACAGGGAAGCCTGGCGTGCTGCAGTCCACGGGGTCGCAGAGAGTCAGACACGACTGAGCAACTGAACAACAGAGGTCCCCCACCTGGGCTTCCCAGGTGGTGCTAGTGGTGAAGAACCTGCCTGCCAATGCAGGAGACCCAGGAGAACTTCTCTGGTTCAATCCCTGGGTTGGGAAGACCCCTGGAGAAAGAAATGGCAACCTGCTCCAATATTCTTGCCTGGAGAATTCCATGGACAGAGGAGCCTGGTGGGCTACAATCCATGGGGTCACACAGAGTCAGACACAACTGAAGTGACTTAGCACACAGCATGTACATATTCAAATAACAAGGCTTTAGAACTTCCCTAGTGGTCCAGTGATTAAGGCTCTGTCTTCCAAAGCAAAGAGTTCAAGTTTAACCCCTGGTCGGGGAGCTAAGATCCCACATACCTCTTGGCCAAAAAGCCAAAACATGAAACAGAAGCAATATTGTAACAAATTCAATAAAGACTTCAAAAATGATCCACGTCAAAAGAAAACAAAAATCTTCAAGAAAAAGAAGGGGCCTTAAACTTCATTTACTTTTCAGTTTCACTTCTACCATAATTTTCACTTTCCATCAAAATTTCCACTCCTGGTAATTAGACAATTTTTTTTTTTTCTTTTTCCTGGCTAGCAAAGGACCGTCTTCCTTATCAGGATTTTCTGGGAATTTTTTACAGGAAAAGGAAAAGCAGCAATCTAAGCTTTGGGGTTTGGGAGGCCTTCTAGTTTCTTCTCTTGCCAAACCCCACCCCATCCCTTCCTTTCACTCATTTAAACTCTGTAAAATAATGGCGAAACCCTTCATATTGAAGGACGCTGGGATGATTCATGTTATGTCTGACTCTTTGTGACTCCCATGGACCATAGCCCGCCAGGCTCTTCTGGAATTTTTAAGCAAGAATACTGGAGTGGGTTGCCATTTCCTACTCCAGGGAATCCTCCCAACCCAGGAATTGAACCTGCACCTCTTGCATCTCCTGCATTGGCAGGCGGATTCTTTACCACTGTGTCACCTGGCATGTTCTGGGATGATTCATAGAAGAAGAGAATTCCATGCTGCTGCCTGCTCCCATTTCCCAGCTGCCGTGTTTCACTGCCAGAATGTGTCCATGTTTCCCTGCCAGCTCTTTGGAAGGGCCCCACCCCAGGCTGCTGCCTCAACCCTGCAAGAGTCAGCCTGCTTCATGACCTACACAGTGGACCCAGCGTGTGCCAGGCTTGGGTCTGCAAGATCTTAAGATTTTAATAACTTAAGATACTAGTATCTTAAGCTCTTTTCAACTTTTACTTATGTGTTTATTTTGGCATGGGTAGGATCTTAGTTCTCCCACCAGGGATTGAGCCTGCGCCCCCTGCAGTGAACTCTGGAGTCTTAACCACTGGGCTGCCAGGGAGGGCCTCAGAATAAATCTTTTAATTCGTTCCCTATTATACACACGGCCTATAAACTTGACGCTGGGCAGCTTCTTGAAGAGAGGCCTTTTCCTACTTGCTTTAACTTACAGGCCTCAGCCTGACTCCTCAGCACCCCGGTAGGTTTGGAGTTGTCCACTCTCCCTGTCTGGCCTGCATTTTGTTTATATCAGGAAGTACTTTTCTGTTCCATGTGGTTTGGCTCTGTGGGTAGAGGGATCACCGCCCTGTAATAGGCACGTGAGCCACGCTCCTCATCCATGGAGTCTCAAGTGACTCCCCCTCCTGCAGGATGGGGTCAGGTTCAGCCCTTACTTCTCTTGCCTGTGAGTTGCTTTGGATTGCTCAGGATTCGCTTTTATTTGTGCCCTCAGGTTTCTAAAGCACTCCTAAATCTGATTATCAGATACTTGTGTTATTTAGATATAAAGAGACTTAAATATACTGGCTCCAGCAGTAGAAGAAATCAACCCTGAATATTCATTGGAAGGACTGATGCTGAAGCTGAAGCCCCAATACTTTGGCCACCTGATGCGAACAGCTGACTCAGAAAAGACCCTGATGCTAGGAAAGATTAAGGGCAGGAGGAGAAGGGGGTGACAGAAGATGAGATGGTTGGAAGGCATCATCAACTCAATGGACATGAGTATGAGCAAGCTCCAGGAGATGGTGAAGGACAGAGATGCCTGGCGTGCTGCAGTCCATGGGATTGCAAAGAATCGGACACGACAGAGCGACTGAAAAACAACCAGCAGTAAAGAAGTATTTTTTTCTCTCTCTCAAGCAATAATCCAGTCTGGGCCAGTGGGCTGTGCTCCACAAGGTCATCTGGGGCTTTCACCTCTTGCCATCCAGTTGCTCCCACTTCACAACCAGCAGGAAGAGAGAAGAGAGGACTCAGAGGACAGGGCAAGCCTGTTTTTCAAGCAAGTGATGCTCGACACTGCTTGCATCACTCCCCCTCATTATAAGGGCAATGTTTAAGTCATGTGGCCTCACCTAGCAGCAGGAGAGGCTGGGAAATGTTCCCAGTGAGCAGCCGCAGTTCAGATACACTTCTAAATAACCAGTGAGAAGGGCAAAAATAGTTTCCAGGGGAGACATCTAGCCTTCTGCCCCAGACACCTAAGTCCTTAATGAAAACTATAACATTTTTAACCAGGTTAGTTTTGCTGAGGCTCCCTTATTAGAAGTTAAAAATAACCTTTTTCTGTGTATGTCTGCCTTGCTTTCTTTAGAATGCAAATGCTTTGTAAGTGGGGGATGTATCTTTCCTGACGTGCCTTACCTGACCGTATGCTCGTTATGTCACTATCATGGAATAAATGCTGGGTTTGAGTTTAGGCATGCATCCCTCATTCTCAATAGGAATTTGATTTGTGGCATTTTTCTTGGGATTTAAGAGAGGCATTGAAGAAGATAACAATTAGGGGTTGTCCTACAAAGGCTAGCCTGGAAAGGATTGGGTATTTTTACTTTTTCAATGTAATTTAATTATTATTATTATTTTTTTTTTGGTCATGCCATGCTGCTTGTGGGAATCTTAGTTCCCTGACCAGAGATTGAACCTAGGCCCTGAGAAGTGAAAGTGCAGAGTCCTAACCCCTGGACTGCCAGGGAATTCCCAGGACTGGGTATTTTTAGCACAGAGAAGAGAAGAACATGGTAAAATAGATTGTTGTTATCAAGTGGTTAAAGGGCTGGCAGGTAGCAGAAGGTTCAGTCCTCTTTTTTGCTGCTTCTGAAAGTAGAATTGTAAATAAAGGATGGAGGTTATTAGGGCTTGCTTGCTTTTCTTTCTGCTCAAATTTCCTCGTGAAATGGTATGCCTTGTCTCTCATATTCTTTGTGTGTAAAATAAGGGGCTTGATGAATCCATCTCTAGGCTCCCTTGCAGCTCTGCTTCATTCTGCTTCTCAGTGCTGGGCTGGAGTGGGCGCTTGATGGAACAGCCGTCCAGACATGGCAACCTGGGAAGAGCTCTATTAGCTGGATGCTGCCCAGGTGGTCACTGCACTGCCATCGAGGTTGTCCCAGACATGTGGTGCGGGTGATTGAGTGACGAGGCTGAGTACTTTGTGATGAGTACTGAGTACTCAGCATGAGGCTGAGCAATGGCGGTGGTGCTGCTTTCCCCAGATACGTGTGCATCGCCATGGAGGCGCTGGACCAACTGCTCATGGCCTGTCACTGCCAGAGCATCAACCTCTTCGTGGAGAGTTTCCTCAAGATGGTGGCCAAGCTGCTTGAGTCGGAGAAACCCAATCTGCAGATCCTCGGCACCAACTCGGTAAGGAGGTCCGAGGGGCCCTGGAGAGTGGGCATGGTGGGGAGAGCGGGGCAGAACTTCTGGGTCAGCTTTGTTATGATCCATTCCTATTTGTTTTCTGATTTTTAAAAATGATTTTTCCCTTAAATAATTATAGGTGGGGCCCCAATAGATATTAAAGTAGAAAGGAGGGGTATTCCTTTGAGAGCAGGCGGTGGCCAGCGCCCTCGAAGCTTGGCCCCTGACTGTACAGGGCATACTTTGAAAGCTGTCCAGGTTGTGCTTCTTTCAAAGATAAAATAAATTGATGTTCACAGGACAGAGGCATCAGATAAGTGGAAAGATCACGGGGAAGCAGGAAGCAGGGCTTCTGGCTTAGTTCTGCCCTTTCCTAGCTGGGTAACCTCGAGAAGGTTATCTTTCATGAGCCTGGCTTTTCACTGATACCATGAGCGGATTGAACTCAGTCCAAGCTTTGTAACATAACTTATCCCTAAACAAGTGGCTGCTATCTGCTTCTGGCGTGTGGAGAGAAGAACTATCAGTTGTGTCAAGAATTCCTAACTTTGAAGGGATAGTTTGAGAGTTTGGAATGGGCATGTACACACTGCTGTGTTTAAAATAGGTAACCAAGAAGGACCTACTATATGGCATGTGGAACTCTGCTTGATGTTATGTGGCAGCCTGGATGGGAGGGGAATTTGGGAGAGAATGGATACAGGTATACGTATGGCTGAGTCCCTTTGCTGTTCACCTGAAACACTGTTAATCAGCTATACCCTGATACAAAATTAAAAGTTTAAAACAACAACCAAAAAGAGCTCCCAACTTCCTAAGCATCTGTCCTCCTTGAATATCCCAGTTGCTTTCTTCAACTTCTTGCTCTCTCTCTCAGTTCCTCTCCCTTCAGGGAATACTTTCAGCTCTAAGCCTTCAAGCAGCTTGGTGTTGAAAGCCCTAACATGCAACTATTTTACAGATATCACCAGGAAAAAAAAGGAAAGTTTAAGGTTTGTGGTCTTAGCCTTCCCAACCTGACTTTTCTGAGTTTTTATTGCACAGGTCACAACTGCTTTCCTCTTCTAAAATTGATTTAACCAGAAGATAGTCTTTCAACTCTTCTTTCAAAGACCAAAACTAATCACCTATTCCCCTCTTTCCTCTCTCTGTGAACCAGCTGCCTTTGACAAATTACATATACAGCAGCAAGGGTAAAGTCTTTTGTCACGTTACCCTGGCAACAGCTTCAGATACCGTTTCACTTGCCCTGTTTAAGATAACTATAGTCTGGAAAAGAACATCTAAATGGAAGATAAACCAGTCATCGATGCGTCCACAGGGCATCTCCCCAGGGGGAGATATAGAAGCAGGTGGCTGCCAGCCCCAGAGTTCCCTGAAGCACATCCTGGCCCCTGGTAGGCATTTTATTAGCAACAGCCTTGAAAATTCCAGGTCCTGCAAATTCCTCGATTCCTCATCACAGTGAATCACTGCATTAGCAAGAGAGCAGTTGACTAATGATTAGTGTACTGCAGACAGTGGAGATTATATAAGGACAGATGATTATAAGTAAGTCAGATAATTGCAGGAGGTTCAGAGTTCAGCTTCAGAGGCAGCCTTTGCTAGCAGAAAGATGCTCTTTCCAGCTTTCCAAGCCTGAGACTTCTCTGTTTCTTCCTTCTTTCTTAATGGATATTTATCCAGCCTGTGCTTGACTACCCCAAGGGTTGAAGCTGTGCTGACATTAGTCACCAAAAAAAATCTGATTTTGCTAATACTATTCCTGCATATCATACGCAGTATAGTTTTTTAAGTTTATTTGATACCTTTAAGTCTTTAATGAGAATATCTGAACTTGAGGTGATGTTGAGGGACAGGTGACAGGAGATGATGGAGCCAACTAAGCTCAACTATTTGCTTAGAGATTTACTTCTGTGCACCTGCCTTATTGCCTGGTGGGTCCAAATGTAAGTTCTGGGAACAGTGCACTGATCATGTGCCCTGACTTTTGAGGTCACTCTAAGGATAAACTGAAAATATTAAATATGAAAATGCCGAGGTTATTTACATAAACGATCTAATATATGAACCTCGTATAAATAACAAAATACTATGAAGGATCACAAAGGTCCATCTAGTCAAGGCTATGGTTTTTCCAGTAGTCATGTATGGATGTGAAAGTTGGACTGTGAAGAAAGCTGAGCGCCAAAGAATTGATGCTTTTGAACTGTGGTGTTGGAGAAGACTCTTTTTTTTTTTGTATTTTTTTTAATTTAAATTTATTTATTTTAATTAGAGGCTAATTACTTTACAATATTGTATTGGTTTTGCCATACATCAACATGAATCTGCCACGGGTCTTGAGAGTCCCTTGGACTGCAAGGAGATCCAACCAGTCCATTCTAAAGGAGATCAGTCCTGGGTGTTCATTGGAAGGACTGATGCTGAAGCTGAAACTCCAATACTTTGGCCACCTCATGCAAAGAGTTGACTCATTGGAAAAGACTCTGTTGCTGGGAGGGATTGGGGGCAGGAGGAGAAGGGGACGACAGAGGATGAGATGGCTGGATGGCATCACCGACTCGATGAACATGAGTTTGAGTGAACTCCGGGAGTTGGTGATGGACAGGGAGGCCTGACGTGCTGTGATTCATTGGGTCACAAAGAGTCAAACACGACTGAGCGACTGAACTGAACTGAACTGAACTGAACTGATGAAGGATCATGGATTTAAAGTTTGTACTTTCATCCCTACCTCACAGCATATATAAAAATTAACTCAAGAACTTCCCTGGTGGCCCAGTGGTGGGGAGTCCGCCTTGCAATGCAGGAGATGTAGGTTCAGTCCTGGGTCCGGGAAGATTCCAAATGCCCTCTGGTCACAACTAAGACCCAATGCAGCCAAATAAACAAATAAAATTTTTTTTTAAAAATTAACTCAAAATAGATCAAAGACCTAAATATAAGAGTTAAACTTATAGAACTCTTAGAAGAAATATATGGGTCTATCTTTATGGTCTTGAATTTTGCAATGGATTCTTAGATATGATAGTAAAAACAAAAGCAACAAAAGAAAAAATAAATGAATTTGACTTCTTCAAAATTAAAAACTTTTGTGCATCAAAGGACACTACAGAACAAAAGACAACTACAGAATGAGAGAAAATGTTTGTGATTCTCATATACAATAAGGGCTCAGTAACCAGAATATATGAAAAACTCTTACAACTCAACAACAAAAAGAAAACCCAATTAAAAATTGGGCAAAGGACTTGAATAGACATTTCTCCAAAGAAGATATACAAATGTCCAGAAAGCACATGAACTGATGCTCAGCATCACTAATTATGACAGAAATGCAAGTCAGAAATCATAGAGAGATACTTCTTCACACCCACTAGGTTGTTTATATATTTTTAAAATCCTATAAAAAGCCGTGTTGGTGAGGATATGTAGAAATCGGAACCCTTGTACCTTGCTGGCCGAGCTGTAAAACAGTGTAGACCCTGTGGAAAACAGTTTAGTGGTTCCTCCAAAAGTTAAACATATAGGATTACCATCTGACTCAGCATTTCTCCCTAGATATGTACCAAAGAGAACAGAAAACAGACACTCAAACAAATACTTGATTACCAATGTTTCTGGCAGCACAGTTCATAGTAGCCAGAGGGTGGACACAACCAGAAGGTCACATATTGTATTTCCATTTCAATGAGATACCAGAATAGGTGACTCCATAGAGACAGAAAGCAGATTAGTGTTTGCCGGGGGCTGGGGTGGGTGGGGGGACAGGAATAGAAAGTGACTGATTGATGACCAGGATGTGGGTTTCCTTTGGGGTTCTGCTTTAGTTGCAAAACATTGTGAATGTATTGAGTGCTACTGAATTTTGCACTTTAAAAGGGTTCACTTTTTGTTTTGTGAATTTTACCCAAATTTTTAAAAATTGTGCTTTCATCTCAGATTGTGGCATACAGCCCTTTGTGTTCACACTGCACCCCAGCCTGAAGGCAAGCACACTCAGAGGCAGCACAGAAGCGAGTCCCTTGGGAGGGGAGGGAAGCTCTTGAAGCATGTCGGGGTGATGTGGGAGCCGGTTGCGGTGGGGGGCGGGGGAGTCTCTCTTTCCGGTAAAGCAGAGGGGCTGTGACTTGCCTGGAGGCTCTGTGAATGTGAAAGTCGCTCAGTCATGTCCGACTCTTTGCAACCCCATGGACTGTAGCCCACCAGGCTTCTCTGTCCATGGAATTCTCCAGGCAAGAAGACTAGAGTGGGTTGCCATTCCCTTCTCCAGGGTATCTTCCCAACTCAGGGATTGAACCCGGGTCTCCTGCATCGCAGGCAGATTCTTTACCATCTGAGCCACTAAGATACCACCCTCCCTGCTTCAAGACCTCACCTCTCAGACGCCTTCCCTTCCCTCTACCGAGGGTCAGCTCCTTCTGAGGCTCCCTTTCTTGGCCTCCCCGCCAGACCCAGCAGGAACCAGGCTCCTGTCCACCTGCTGCAGCCATGCTCTGCCTTCTGCACCCAAATGCCCCACTCAGAGAACCGCCCTCAGAAAACCACCTGATGTGAGGATTGGGGCATCTACAGAAGCATGCTTTAAATTTTGACTTGGCTTTCAGGGCAGCTCCTTATCCATTCTTTGACCACCGCCTTCTCTCATCTTCTCAGTGGTCACTAGAGACCTTCTGTTGTCTCCTCAAGCACCACTGAATCTGCTTCCTCAGTCTCAGAGATGGTCTTGCCTTCTTCTGTTCACTGAGAAAACTATCTGCTGGGGGTCCCTCAACTTGTATCCATCTTTTTCTTCCCCAAAGGCTCCCTTCTCCTCAGGAATCTCCCTACATCCATTATTTTTCTCTCCATGTCTCCACTCTTCCCCTTTTTCTCATTCCTTCCCTTAGTCTAAATATAAGTTCAAGTCTCTTCCATTATAAAATGAAAGAAACAAAACAAACACGGGAAAGAAAACTGAAACAATTCACATTCTGCATAACCACAGAGTACCTTTAGCTCACCTGACAAAACTTGCCATCATTCCCTGATTTTAAAAAATTCTTTGGTTCAAATTAAAATTTCCCTTATAGTCCCCACATTGTCTTGTATTGCTGTCTGTCAGATCAGGATTCAGTATAGATCACGTGTTTATTTTGTTTTCTGTGTCTCTTATGTCTCTCAACCTGTCCCAACCCCTCTCCCGTCCCTCTTCATTTTTCATGGTATTGGCCAGGTCATCACTTTGTAGAACGTCCCACATTCTGGATTTGTCTGATTATCTCCTTGTGGTGTTCTTCCTTTTGCTCTCTTGTCTCCTATACTTCCCACAGACTAGAATTTGGTCTGAATGCTTGATTGGATGCAGTTAAATACTTTGGGGCATAACGCTTCATGGAGAGTGCTGGGCACTGAGCATCTAAAAGAGGCAGGAGTGTCCGGGAGCCCACTTTTATGGATGCGAAGTGCCATCCCAAGTTAGGGTGGTTACAGCCAGCTCTCCCAGTTGTAAAAGTTTGTGTGTGTGTGTGTCTTTGCACTTAGAAATCTCTGGAAACCATGCAAACAACCCATTCTTCACTCAACTTCCAGCTGATGTTTCTATCTCCGGTGGCATTTCTCCCCGTTGATTGCACCTTCTTCAAACTCCCTTGACTTCCTGGCCCTGTCACCCCAGCTCTTCCCACCTGGCCCATCTTTCTTAGTTTCTATGGTTGGCTGAATAATGGTCCCCTACCTGTATCCACATCCTAATCACTGACACCCACGAATGTACCTTAGATGACAGAAGGGACTTGGCAGGTTTGATCAAGTTAAGGATCTTGTGATAAGGAGATTCTCCATGTGCTCCCATCTTTCTAAGAGGGAGGCAGGAGGATCAGAGTCAGACAGTAGATCAGGAATAGAGAGAAAGAAATTTGAAGATGCTCCTCTGCTGCCCATGAAGATGGTGGAAGGGGACTATGAGCCAAAGAATGTGGGTGGCTTCTGGAAGCCAGGAAAGTCAAGGAAACAGATGCTCTCCTGGAAGCGTCCAGAAGGAATGAAACCCTGCAGACCCATTTGAGACTTTTTTTTTTAATTTATTTTTATTTTTGGCTGTATTGGGTCTTCAGTGCTGCGTGCAGGCTCTCTCTAGTTGCGGCAAGTGGGGCCTACTCTCTAGTTGCTGTGCTCGGGCTTCTCACTGTGTCGGCTCCCCTGGTTGCAGAGCACAGGCTCTAAGGCGCACTGGCTCAGTAGTCATTGCACACTGGCGTAGTTGCCCTGTGGCATGTGGGATCTTCCTGGCAGGGATCTAACCTGGGTTAAGGTGGATTCTTAAACACTGGACCACTAGGGAAGCCCCCATTTTAGACTTCTGACCTCCAGAACTGTAAAGTAATAAATTTGTGTTGCATTAGGCCACTAAATTGTGGTATTTATTACAGCACTAAATTATTACGGCAGCAATAGGAAACTAATACAGTTTCCTTCAGTGATTCTTTTCTTCCACGTCGTCCTGAAATGTCTGTGGTCTCCAAGGTTACTGCTATATCCTCTTCTCTGTGTGCTCCCTCTGGACAATGTAATCAATTCTTGTGGTTTTAACTGTCACCTATAGACTAGAAATTCTCTTGTCTCCCACACCAGGGTAGAAATCAGCACTGCTAAAAACCAACAGGCTAGAAGTGGGTTCCATGAAGGGAGGTGGGGGCAGAACTGTGATGCTGGGGGAACGGCTCAGGTCACAGGGGTCAGCTCAAGCAAATGATGGGGGTTTCAGAGCAGAAGCAGCCTGGGCTTCCCTGGGTCTGTACTTCCCGAGTGTAGGCCTTGGAGGCTGGCTAGCACATGGGGCAACTTGGGACCAGAGAGGTCACCTTTTTGGGCAGCAACACTGGGCTTTCCCAGGAGTTTTTAAAACCACCGTCAGTTTTGCAAAGAATCTTGAAGGAGGAAAGCTGTACTATGGGTAGACAGGGGAGGGTGTCCTAGGGCTTCCCAAGTGGTGTTAGTGGTAAAGAACCTACCTGCCAATTCAGGAGATGTAAGAGACATGAGTTCAATCCCTGGGTCGGGAAGATCCCCTGGAGAAGGAAATGGCTACCCACTCCAGTATTCTTGCCTGAAGAATCCCATGAACAGAGGAGCCTGGTGGGACAGTCCACAGGGTCACAAAGAGTCAGACACGAATGCAGTGACTTAGCACACATGCACACAGGAGAGGGTGTCCTAGGTGGAGGGACTCACCTTGGCCGGCAGTCAGGCAATTTGCAGGGCACCAACATTTCACAGTAGGACTGTTCCTTTGGCTTTAAGGAAAACTTCTCCCAGGACTAGCTATAAACAAAAGCAAATGGGAGAATGGATAGGGGATGTTAAAATCAAACTGTGTGGTTCTACTGGGTATATACCCTGAGGAAACCATAATTGAAAAAGACCCATCTACCTCAATGTTCAATGAAGCACCATTTGCAATAGCTAGGACATGGAAGCAACCTAGATGTCCATTGACAGATGAACGGATAAGGAAGTTGTGGTACATATACACAGTGGAATATTACTCAGCTATAAAAAGGAATGCATTTGAGTCAGTTCTAATGAGGGGGATGAACCTGGAGCCTATTCTACAGAGTGAAGGAAGTCAGAAAGAGAAAGACAAATATTATATATTAATATGTATATATATATATATGGAATCTAGAAAGATAGTACTGATGATCCTACTCACAGGGCAGCAAAGGAAACACAGACATAAAGAACAGACTTTTGGACACAGTGGGAGAAGAGTGTGGGATGATTTGAGAAAATAGCACTGAAACATACGCATCACCATGTGTAAAATAGATAGCCAGTGGGAGTTCGCTATATGACGCAGGGAACCCAAAGCTGGTGCTCTCTGACAACCTAGAGGGGTGGGATGCAGGGGGAGATTGGTAGGGGGTTCAAGAGGGATGGGACATATATATACCTATGGCCAGTTCATATTGACGTATGGCTGAAACCATCACAATATTGTAAAGTAATTAGCCTCTAATTTAAAAAAAGGAAAGTGAGGTTTATGCGATCTTTTCCAACTAGGGTTCATCTTAGTGCAGCAGAACAACTTTCTTCTTATGAAGGTGAACAGAGGAAAAGGCCTGCAGTCCTAGATCCACCAAAGAGTTGGGGTTTCTCTATACCCAGTATTTTAAACCATGGTTCTGTTGTTGACAGCAGGAAATTGTGTGGCTCAGAATAGCCAACTACAGAAGAGAGGAGACTGGCTTGTGCTTGGAGAGACTTGGCTAGCGCCAAAGTAAGGCCAACCAGCAGCTAGCTCAGCTTCCATTTTACAGTCCCAGGGAGGGCTGGTTTTGCAATGTCAATATTTGGAGTTTGCTTTCTCTCTATTGACCCAACCCCTTAGTAACTCTCAGTTTTCATTCAACTGTGGCTCTTTCCTGCCTGTGCCAGAGGGTGGGTGAGCAACTCCTGCAAGCATAGCACCCTTTGTTGTGTATGAAGAGCTGAAACTTTGATCATGAAAGGGTGGCTCTAGCAGTGCCCATGGCCTTTAAAGTGTCACATCTTCACAGTCTCCAGTTTGTTGCTATGGAGACCTTCCTCATCATGACAATGTCTTTAAAAAATAAAACAAAAAACCCTACATTATTATTTCACAATCTTATGCATTAGATAAGTAGCATTTTAATGTAAGCCATTCTTAAGGTATGAACTAGCGGTGATCAGCGTGAAGTAGACAGGAAGTTTCGGCTGTTTCAGGCATTTAAAAACATTAGTGGGTCACACAAGTACAGGGGCCCGGTGAACCACGATTACCAAAGTTTCCATTTTGGCCTCCTCTCATCAGCCCTGGAGGACTCAGGAGCAGCTTAAGGTGGGCTCTCTTGGAGCAGTACCCATGGGGATACTCAGGCCAGCATTCCCTGACCACGTTATCTCTGTTGTCCAACTTTCAGACTCAGGTAAGGGAAGCTCCTCCTATCAGGCTACCAAACCAAAGGTTCCCAAGGATGCTCAGAGATCCTGGTACCAAAAAGTGGCTGTTTTATTAGCCCTCATGCCACTCAAAATATAATAAATGGGGCTCACACCCTGTGGATGGCATCAAGTACAGTCTCGTCCCCAGATCTTGTAACAGAGCAAGAATCTTAGAGACTGAGGCAATGGAATAATCAGCCTGAGCTGGGAGGCTATAGCCTCCTGGGAAGTTCTGGGCCTCAGAGGCAGAGACACTTGCTCCTTGGAAGAAAAGCTATGACAAACCTAGACAGTGTATTAAAGAGCAGAGACATCACTTTGTCAACAAAGGTCCATATAGTCAAAGTTTTCCCAGTAGTCATGTACGGATGTGAGAGTTGGACCATAAAGAAAGCTGAGCACCAAAGAATTGATGCTTTTGAACTGTGATGCTGGAGAAGATTCTTGAGAGTCCCTTGGACTGTAAGGAGATCCAACCAGTCTATCCTAAAGGAAATCAACCCTGAATATTCATTGAGAGGACTGATGCTGAAGCTGAGGCTCCAATACTTTGGCCACCTGATGCAAAGAACCGACTCATTAGAAAAGACCCTGATGCTGGGAAAGATTGAGAGCATGAGGAGAAGGGGACGACAGCAGATGAGAATGTTGGATGGCATCACCGACTCAGTGGACATGAGTTTGAGCAAACTCCAGGACATAGTGAAGGACAGGGAAGCCTGGCGTGCTGCAGTCCACAGGGTCGCAGAGAGTCAGACACGACTGAGCAACTGAACAACAAAGGTCCCCCACCTGGGCTTCCCAGGTGGTGCTAGTGGTGAAGAACCTGGCTGCCAACGCAGGAGACACAAGAAATGGGAGCCTGATACCTGGGTTGGGAGGATCCCCTGGAGAAGGTAGTGACAACCCGCTCCAGTATTCTTGCCTGGAGAATCCCTGTGGACAGAGGAGCCTGGTGTACTACAGCCCATGGGGTCGCAGAGTTGGACACGACTGAAGTGACTTGGTTTACACAAGGTCCTCTCCAGCGGTGTCTTCATTCTCTGCCCGTTCCCCCTGACAGCTGCCCCCATCCCCAAAGCAACACTCCTGGGTCATTTGGTCTGAGGCACTAGAGGAAGCCAGGATCAAGAGCAAAGCTGGAGGTTTTCTGGGCAGAGCTCTGCTGGAGAGACCTGCAGTGAGGCCTCTGTGTTGATACCCGGGTTTTTCCTGCAGGACCCTGGGCAGTTATGTAACATTTGTGGGTCTCGGTCTCTTTGTCTTCAAAGTGAGAATAATAATCTCTCTCTAAATTAGAGTCATTTTACGAAATGAAATAGCTGATGCATATAAAATGCTTAGGGTAGTACCTGATACATGTATGTTCTAAACATCATTGCTATTAGCGCACCGACTCCCACACCAGTGACCATGAAGTCTGGTTATTCATTCTCCTGATATATATTTGGATCTACACAATCAATATATATTTAGGACCAGGTCTTTTTTTTTTAAGTTATTATTATTTTTTTAAATTTTGGCTGTGCTGGGTCTTCATTGCGCTGCTCAGGGTTTTCCTGTTGCGGAGCTCGGGCTCTGAAGTGCACAGGCTCAGTGGTTGCTTGCAGGTGGGCTAGTTGCTCCAGGGCATGTGGGATCTTAGTTCCCCAACCAGGGAGCAAACCAGTGTCCCCTGCACTGGAAGCCGAATTCTTAACCACTGGACCACCAGGGAAGTCTCAGGGACCTAGTCTTCCTTTAACAATTTCTCCTTCTTTATTACTGGCCTCTTTTCTTCTTCAGTCTTAATTATTTTCAAAGGCACACACTCTTGCATACACAGTCTTATCTTAAACTGCCTTATCATATTTGAAGTAGATGGAGGATCAGTAAAAGAAAGAACCATAATAAATGAAGACTGGACTGCTTATTCCTCACATGGAAAGACCAAGACATAAGAGGAGACAAATGTCTCACTCAGAGGTCCTCCTACCAGTTAGAGGCAGATCTGTAATTAGAACCACATAGCTGCATGCCTCCTCTCACTTGATGGACCAAGCCAGGCTTCTGATTTGGGGAGTGAAGCCTGGGACCATCTCCATGGTGGTTAAGAGCAGCGATGCACTCGTATTTAGCTCCAACCTCTGTATCAACTCTGGTAGCTCAGCTGGCAAAGAATCTGCCTGCAATGCAGGAGAAAGAAAGAAAGTAAAGTGGCTCAGTCGTGTCCGACTCTTTGCGACTCCATGGACTGTAGCCTACCAGACTCCTCCGTCCATAGGATTCTCCAGGCAAGAATACTGGAGTGGGTTGCCATTTCCTTCTCTAGGGGATCTTCTCAACCCAGGGACTGAACCCAGGTCTCCCGCATTACAGGCAGACAGTTTACCCTCTGAGCCACCAGGACCCGGTTCAATTCCTGGGTCAGGAAGATCCACTAGAGAAGGGATAGGCTACCCACTCCAGTATTCTTGTGCTTCCCTGGTAGCTCAGCTGGTAAAGAATCTGCCCACAATGTCGGAGACCTGGGTTGCATCCCTGGGTTGGGAAGATCCCCTGGAGAAGGAATTGGCTACCCACTCCAGTATTCTGGCCTGGAGAATGCCGTGGACCATACAGTCACAAAAAGTCAGACATAACTGAGCGACTTTCCCTCACTCTGTATCAGCCTGACTTTGTGTTCTAGCCTGCAGGGTTTAGGAAGATCACTTAGCCAAACAGCAGCTTTATCGTTGTTTCTGGAACTCCCAAACTTATGTTGAATCGATGATCTTGTGATCACATGGATTACCACTACACTTCTTCTGCATTACCACATCAATAAATCAAGCAATGTCATTTGGATTTATTGCTAATAGCAGAATAATCACTTCCAAATACATATATACATTTTAGATGTATCTTTGAAGGAAAGATTTCCTTATTTGCTTTGCATGTTGAGATATTTGAGTCAGCAGAAAATAAATGCGTATTTATTATTGCAAGAACAAAACACCATAATAATTAAGAATGCTTGTGTGTTGCTAATTTTCATCCCCAAAAAAGTTATTAACAACTTTTAAGTATTTAAATGGGGAAAACAGGTTGACGATACTGAATATTGTGAGAATGTACTAACTAGATAATTTTAGTAATAACAGTATGTCCTTTTTGAACCAACAAAGGTTTGTAAAAATTGAATAATAGTACAAGGCAGAATAATGGAGAATATAGTCTAAATCAAATCTGTTTAGAGTTGTTTGTGGTACTTAGCAAAATAAGCTGTAAGAATTATATTTCATTTTGGGTAATTTAACTCCACTCAGTCTGTGACTCTCGCTTCTCTCCGGGGCTCAGTAGAAATCAAGTCCCTATTTAGAACTGCAAATTCACAGCACGGCGATGGCAGAAGGGATCTAGCAGCTGAGAATGCTGAGCAAGATTTAATGAACTGAAATGGCACACCTTCAACACGCACTCAAAATTTTCATAATAAAATGTAGTTACGGTTTCTAATCAAAGTTCAGATTTGCCCTGGTTTCCCAGAATGTCTTCTAGAGTGGTGCTCTATAAGCTTTAGGATTGGCTTTTGCTCAGTTGCAGCTTTGCTCCACAAAGCCTCTCAGCCTGTGTGTTTCGGGCAGCTCTGGACGTTAATGGGAACAGGAGTTTAAGTGACGGAGCTCCCCTTTTCTCTTCCATTCCCTGCTCACCTAGCAGGGAAGGGCCAGGGATTCCTGTCTCATGTAGACAAGAAAGGGGAGCAGAATTTGGCACTCAGATCTCCAGAATCTGGTTCTCAAATCTCACAGTGTGCTCTGGGAAGCAGACTAGAGCTGGATCCAGGGGTGTGTGTGTTTCCCGAGATGTGTTATCCTGTGGCTTTCCTATGGCAAAGGGTTTGGGGACACCAAGTGCCAGAGCCCAAAGGTGGGGAGCATGGCTGGTCACCTTCCTGTCATTTCTCCCTCTCCCCTCCCACACACAGTTTGTGAAGTTCGCCAACATTGAGGAGGACACCCCGTCCTACCATCGGAGCTACGATTTCTTCGTGTCTCGCTTCAGTGAGATGTGCCACTCTAGCCACGAGGACTTGGAGATCAAGACTAAGTGAGTATGAGGCAGGAGCATCAGTGGGTCCCCAGAGCTCCCAGCCCGGACTGCGTGTCTAATTTTACTGCATTTACCACAGCTCTGGTGTTGTTGGCAGGGAAAAGGTTCCCAGTGGGACTTAGGCGAGTGCATGGGCAGAGTTGTGCTCCCAGTACCTGCTTTCTAAAGGAATAGCCTCAAGGGACAGAATACAGAGTGAGGTGTAAGGTCATGGTCCTCTGAGCCCAATCTGAGAGCCAGCCACTCACACACACACACACACACACAAACACCCATGCTCTCTTTTGTTCAGAAGTGCATGCACTTACACACCCCAGAAATATTCCCACTTACCACTCTCCATCAAAATAGTGTGTTAGTGTTAGTCACTCAGTAGTGTCTGACTCTTTGCAACCCTATGGATTGTAACCTGCCAGGTTCCTCTGTCCATTGGATTCTCCAAGCAAGAATACTGAAATGGGTTGCCATTCCTTTTTTCAGGGGATCTTCCTGACCCAGGGATTGAATCTGGGTCTCCTGCAATGCAGGCGGATTCTTTACTGTCTGAGCCACTAGGGAAGCCCACAAATATACACCCAAAAATAAAAAGCCAAAGTCCTCACATTGGCCGATCCCTGCTGCCCTCCTGACTTCATCTCATCCCCTCTCCTACTGCACATTCCCCTTCAGCCACACAGGCTTCCCTGCTGCCTTGGAAACACACCAGGGACATTCCTGCCACAGGGCCTTTGCACTGTCTGTTCTTCTGCCTGAAATGCTTCTTGTGTGGATCTGTACAGCTCACTCCTTCACCTCTTCCAGGCTTTGCTCAAATATCCCCTTGTCAACAACGCCTTCCCCTGAAAATTCCCACGTACCCCATCCCTTTCTCCCTCATCCTGCTCTGTTTTTATTTTCCCTTCAAACATGTTTCATCATTTGCATATGTCTCTCATTCATTGTCTATCTCTCCCCACTAGAATGTCAGCTCTGTGAGGTCAGGAATCAGTTTCATTCACTGAAGCATGCCAAGTGCCCGGAGAGCAGAAGGCACTCAAGAAATACTTGTTGAGTAAGTGAATGAAGGAGTAAGTGCTTCTCAGATGAACATCTTAAATGACAGAGCACACTTTTACACACACACACGCACACACACTCACACAAAAATACTTAACTCACAGAAATAGACTCGTTGACATAGAAATTAAATCCCTTAAATAACATCACAGAGAAATTCACACAAATATAGGCTGACACAGATAGACAAATCACGACACAGCATCAGGCCGATGAAGCAGTACATTGGTGCTTTGTGCCAAGCATCGTCCTTGGAACTGAGAGGTGCAAAGGATGAAAAGTAAACCCCTGCCTATGAAGAGTACGTATCACGTCTGGGAGGTGATATGAAACCAAGGAAAAGGAAGAGGGAGGAAGGAAAAGGGCTGAGCCATTCATCTGACAAAGCTTCAGGAGTCGGAGGAGGCAGGGGCTGGGAGGCTGAGGCTGGGTGGCCAACACGCCCACAGGAGACCAGTTCTCCATGGCTTTTTTCCGGAACTCAGCTGCTGGCTCCTTCCTGCATCATGTCAGCACCCCAAGGGACCCGGAGTGCCAGATGATGTGTGATGGCAGGGTCAGGGAGCCCCGTGTGCCCTTAATGACAGCTTGCAAACCATGGCTGATGTTCTGGGATGGAGGAACATCAGGACGCAAACCCCTCCATCCCCCAGGCTGCCAGTTCCCAAAGCTTCTGAGCCTCAGGACTGCTCTGGGGCAGGACCCGTGTGACTGGCTGGCAATATCCCGGCTGCCCAGTCTCCCCTCTCTGGAACCAGCCAGGGAGTCCCTGGGGCTGTGCTGCTGCAGTGCCTCTGTGAGGCCGGTGGGGGTCAGGGGAGGAAGGAGTCCCCCTGTTCCCACAGCAGCCAGCTCACTCCAGATGGCTGTGAAGAGACAGAAGCAGGTGAGGAAGAGGCAGAGCGGTAACCAGGTGTGACTGTAAGGGATGCTGATCACACAGGCAGAGCCCTGCTTTGGGAAAGGGAGGGGAGGGGACACTTCTCATGCCGCTCTACACACACACACACACACACACACAATCACATACATGCACACCATCACACTATACACAATTGCATATACAACCACACACATACATACAATGACATCCACACACACAACACAAACCCACGAGTCATTTTGTGTTAGTCACGCAGTCATGTTGGACTCTTTGCGACCCCATGGACTGTAGCCCTCCAGGCTCCTCTGTCCATGGAATTCTCCAGGCAAGAATACTGAGGTGGGTTTCCATGCCCATCTCTAGGGGATCTTCCTGACCCAGGGATTGAACCTGGGTCTCCTGCATGGCAGGCAGATTCTTTACTGTGTGAGCCACCAGGGAAGCCCACACACAATCACACACCCACACACGTACAACCGTGCACATATACACAATCCACAGGAGGAGGGGAGAAGGCGCAGTCACACCATGTCCTGATGGCGTGGACAGCAAAGGAACACTGGGAGAAGGGCGCTGAGGTTTGCTCCTGACAGCTGGGTAGTGCCCTCAGCACCCACAGCCTGGCACCCTGCCACCCATGGAAGGGAGGCTGAGGGGTGAGAAGTGATTCTCCCTTCCTCTTGTCTCCCATCCATAACCTCCCTGCATCCCTTCTCCAGGAGCTCACTCCTGGTCCTTTGCAGCCTTTGCAGAGCGCAGAGCTCCCTTCTAAGAACTATCCTTGGGTCTTGTAAATAGGGGTGTGGGGGGTGTGTGTATGTGTGTGTGTGTAATCCCCTTGGCAGACCTCCACTGAGCCCATTACAAAGAGAAGTTAAGAAGCTGCTTCTCCTTCAGGCCCAGTCAGTCAGCACCGGGTGCCATGGAATGAAATGTGTTCATGTGTGGAAGGGATTCTGGGGAAATTGAAAGAGTGAATAAAAATTAATTCATAGTCATGAAGAACGAAACCCTGAGTAGAAAATTTTCCACCCCCCAGGCCTGGTTTCCCTGCCAGCCAGACTCTCTTGGGTGGGACAGGAGTCCAGCATGTCTGGGATTTATTTCTGTACTGCACGAGGGAGAACCTTTAACCTGAAGCCAACAATAGTTTAACAGAACTGTATTCCAGTTAATTTTTTCTCCTGAAAGCCTCAGCTCAGAGTGCTGACTGGGGGTCAGGATGAGAGTAGCTGAGTGTTTGCCCAGGGAATCTGTGTCCATTGCCAGCAGCCTAACTGGTCCTGGGCCAAGGCATCTTGGTGCATTAGGCAAATCCCACTACCCATTTATGTTCTCTGGGTTAAAAAGCTCAGCATAGCACCCTGGTGCGCATGTGCTCAGCCTCTCAGTTGTGTCCGACTCTTTGCAACCCCATGGACTATAGCCCGCCAGGCTCCTCTGTCCGTGGGATTCTCCAGGCAAGAATACTGGAGTGGGTAGCCATTCCCTTCTCCAGGGCATCTTCCCGACCCAGGGATTGAACCTTGGCAACAGCACTTAAAACCGAAGTTGAAGTTACAAATGGCAAGTAAATGTTTAGAAAAACGGCTCAAGTCCAATAAGGGGAACAGGAGTTGAAATGGCTACAAGATGTGAGGATTTTTCTGAGCTACAAAGTTAGAGCAGTTGTTTAAAATGAAATCCCCAGTGCTGAGGCAGAAACGGTGAGGACAGCCATCTCCTGCAGCTTGTGCGATGGGGGTGGGGGAGGAATCTGGCAAAACTGGGAGCCTTTTATTTCTTATCTTTCGACTCAGTAATTCCATTCACAGCGATGATTTGGAATGTAGTAAAGTCAGACTTGGCTTAGCAACTCCAACTGTGCAATTCAACAACAACAAAGTACTTTATACAAGGATGTCCACTGTAGCATTATTACAGAAGCAAATTTACAAACAACCAATGACCAATAGGAGACTAGTTTAGAAAGTTCTTATAACAGTGTATCAAGTAACCATTCAACATGTTTGTGAGTTTATGATATAGGAAAATGCTTGTAATAGAATGCTATGGGTGAAAAAAGCCAATACAAATTAGATATGCAGCAGGTTCTTTATTCTATTACATATTATACACAGAAGAAAAGCAGGACACCAAAATGCCAGTGATAATTATCTTTAAGTGGTGATGGCGGGGGATAAATCATCTTTGCACTTTTCTATAATTAGCATGTATTATGTTATAATCTGGAGAAGTCCATGGCACCCCACTCCAGTACTCTTGCCTGGAAAATCCCATGGACGGAGGAGCCTGGTAGGCTGCAGTCCATGGGGTCGCAAAGAGTCAGACACGACTGAGCAACTTGACTTTCACTTTTCACTTTCATGCTTTGGAGAAGGAAATGGCAACCCACTCCAGTGTTCTTGCCTGGAGAATCCCAGGGATGGGAGAGCCTGGTTGGCTGCCGTCTATGGGGTCGCACAGAGTCGGACATGACTGAAGTGACTTAGCAGCAGCAGCAGCAGCATGTTATAATCAGAAAAAGGTTTGGTTAAAAAAAGGAACCTCAGGATGAAATAAACAGCCAGGAAAAAGGGCCCCCCTTGCAGAGCCGTCCTGTCACCTGGGTCAGCACAGTGGATACTCAGTTCAGTGCAGTTCAGTTGCTCAGTCATGTCCAACTCTTAGCGATCCCATGGACTGCAGCACACCAGGCTTCCCTGTTCATCACCACCTCCCGGAGCTTGCTCAAACTCATGTCCATTGAGTCAGTGATGCCATCCAACCATCTATCCTCTGTCATCCCCTTCTCCTCCTGCCTTCAATCTTTCCCAGCATCAGGGTCTTTTCCAGTGAGTCAGTTCTTCGAATCAGGTGACCAAAGTATTGGAGTTTCAGCTTTAGCATCAGTCCTTCCAGTGAATATTCAGGACTGATATCCTTTAGGATTGACCAGTTTGATCTCCTTGCAGTCCAAGGGACTCTCAAGAGTTTTCTCCAACGCCACAGTTCAAAAGCATCAATTCTTTGGCTCTCGGCTTTCTTTATAGTCCAACTCTTCACATCCATACATGACTACTGGGAAAACCATAGCTTTGACTAGATGGACCTTTGTCAGCAAAGTAATATCTCTGCTTTTTAATATGTTGCCTAGGTTGGTCATAGCTTTTCTCCCAAGAAGCAAGCATCTTTTAATTTCATGGCTTCAGTCACCATCTGCAGTGAATTTGGAGCCAAAAAAAAATAGTCCTTCACTGTTTCCACTCTTTCCCCATCTATTTGCCATGAAGTGATGGGACTGGATGCCATGATCTTACTCTTCTGAACGTTGGGTTTTAAGCCAACTTTTTCACTCTCCTCTTTCACTTTCATCAAGAGGCTCTTTAGTTCTTTTTCACTTTTTGCCATAAGGGTGGTGTCATCTGCATGTCTGAGGTTATTGATATGTCTCCCAGCAGTCTTGATCCAGCTTGTGCTTCATGCAGCCCAGCATTTCACATGATGTACTCTGAATATAAGTTAAATAAGAAGGGTGACAATATACAGCCTTGATGTACTCCTTTCTCAATTTGGAACCAGTCCATTGTTCCATATCTGGTTCTAACTGTTGCTTCTTGACCTGCACACAGATTTCTCAGGAGGCAGGTAAGGTGGTCTGGTATTCCCATCTCTTGAAGAATTTTCCACAGTTTGTTGTGATCCAAACAGTCAAAGGCTTTGGCACAGTCAATAAAGCAGAAATAGATGTTTTTCTGGAACTCTCTTACTTTTTCCATGATCCAGCAGATGTTGGCAATTTGATCTCTGGTTCCTCTGCCTTTTCTAAATCCAGCTTGAACATCTGGAATTTCACAGTTCACGTACTGTTGAATCCTGGCTTGGGGAATTTGAGCATTACTTTGCTAGTGTGTGAGATGAGTGCAATTGTGTGGTAGTTTGAACATTTTTTAGCATTGCCCTTCTTTGGCATTGGAATGAAAACTGACCTTTTTCGGTCCTGTGACCACTGCTGAGTTTTCTAAATTTGCTGGTATGTTGAGTGCAGCACTTTCACAGCATCATCTTTTAGGATTTGAAATAGCTGAACTGGAATTCCATCACCTCCACTAGCTTTGTTTATAGTGATGTTTCCTAAGGCCCACTTGACTTCACATTCCAGTATGTCTGGCTCTAGGTGAGTGATCACACCATTGTGGTTATCTGGGTCATGAAGATCTTTTTTGTATAGTTCTTCTGTGTATTATTACCACCTCTTAATATTGCCCTGCTTCATTTTGTACTCCAAGGCCAAATTTGCCTGTGACTCCAGGTATCTCTTGATTTCCTACTTTTGCATTCCAGTTCAGTTCAGTTCAGTTGCTCAGTTGTGTTTGACTCTTTGTGACCCCATGAATCACAGCACACCAGGCCTCCCTGTCCATCACCAACTCCCAGAGTTCACTCAAACTCATGTCCATGGAGTCGGTGATGCCATCCAGCCATCTCATCCTCTGTCGTCCCCTTCTCCTCTTGCCCCCAATCGCTCCCAGCATCAGAGTCTTTTCCAATGAGTCAACTCTTCGCATGAGGTGGCCAAAGTACTGGAGTTTCAGCTTCAGCATCATTCCTTCCAAAGAAATCCCAGGGCTGATCTCCTTCAGAATGGACTGGTTGGATCTCCTTGCAGTCCAAGGGACTCTCAAGAATCTTCTCCAACACCACAGTTTAAAAGCATCAATTCTTCTGTGGGCTCAGCCTTCTTCACAGTCCAACTCTCACATCCATACATGACCACAGGAAAAACCATAGCCTTGACTAGACGAACTTTTGTTCATCTAACAAAGTAATGTCTCTGCTTTTTAATATGCTATCTAGGTTGGTCATAACTTTCCTTCCAAGGAGTGTGTTTTAATTTCATGGCTGCAATCACCACCTGCAGTGACTTTGGAGCCCCAAAAAATAAAGTCTGACACTGTTTCCACTGTTTCCCCATCTATTTCCCATGAAGTGATGGGACTGGATGCCATGATCTTCGTTTTCTGAATGTTGAGCTTTAAGCCAACTTTTTCACTCTCCACTTTCACTTTCATCAAGAGGCTTTTTAGTTCCTCTTCAATTTCTGCCATAAGGGTGGTGTCATCTGCATATCTGAGGTGATTGATATTTCTCCCGGCAATCTTGATTCCAGCTTGTGTTTCTTCCAGTCCAGCATTTCTCATGATGTACTCTGCATATAAGTTAAATAAACAGGGTGACAATATACAGCCTTGATGTACTCCTTTTCCTATTTGGAACCAGTCTGTTGTTCCATGTCCAGTTCTAACTGTTGCTTCCTGACCTGCATACAAATTTCTCAAGAGGCAGATCAGGTGGTCTGGTATTCCCATCTCTTTCAGTTTTTTGCATTCCAGTCCCCTATAATGAAAAGGATATCTTTTTATAACTTTTGCATGCCAGTCCCCTATAATGAAAAGGATATCTTTTTATAACTTTTGCATTCCAGTCCCCTATAATGAAAAGGATATCTTTTTTTGGTGTTAGTTCTAGTCTTGTAGGTCTTCATAGAACTGTTCAACTTCAGTTTCTTCAGCATTACTGGTCGGGGCATAAACTTGGATTACTGTGATATTGAGTGGTTTGCCTTGGAAACGAACAGAGATCATTCTGTTGTTTTTGAGATTGCATCCAAGTACTGAATTTCGGACTCTTTTATTGACTATGATGGCTACTCCATTGCTTCCCTTGTGGCTCAGCTCGTAAGGAATTCGCCTACAATGGAGACCTGGGTTCGATCCCTAGGTTGGGAAGATCCCCTGAAGAAGGGAAAGGCTACTCACTTCAGTATTCTGGCCTGGAGAATTCCATGGGGTCACAAAGAGTGGGACTTGACTGAGTGACTTTCACTTTCATCGGAGACTGGATCTGTGCAAAAGGGGTCCCCTGTATGCTGTTACTCATGTGTCCTCTGATTTCTCAGCCAGCTTAGTCCCAGCCAAGACCCCCTTGTGCCCGAGAGCCTGACAGGTCTGTGCCTCCTCCTCCAGATCCCTTCCCCCTGTAAGTTGCCCTCAGCCCTATTTTCTGCCTTGTCAGTTCTTGGCAGCCCTTTGGGCTCTTATATCTCAGTCTCAAGGTGGAGAAAACCCAGCTGGGTACTAAGAAGCCTGGAGAAAACTGGCACCCTAGACATGAAACCTGGGTGGTACAGGGCAAGGGCAGTCTAGGAATCTCCAAGACAAGCTGGAAGACATGGCTTTCAGGCAGCCAGCCAGGAGGCCCAGTCACACAAAGAGTAGAAGGTGGGCTCCCCTCTGCCTTTATGGGCATCTGTAAACCCCTCGCTGTGCTCCCCTCCTTGTCACAGAAGCTGGACTTACCAAGGTTTGCAGATGTCATGGCTCCTGTCTCCCTTTTCTTTACAGAATCCGAATGTCGGGCATCAAAGGTCTACAAGGGGTGGTGAGGAAGACGGTGAATGACGAGCTGCAGGCCAATATCTGGGACCCACAGCACATGGACAAGATCGTGCCGTCGCTGCTTTTCAACCTGCAACACGTGGAGGAGGCAGAGAGGTGAGCAGGCGAGGGAGCGGCTTGCATGGCCACTCTGCAGCCCTCTCAGGGTGCTCGGCAACCATACACCTGGGGCCGGTTGGTAAAACCCAGCTCCAAGGCCAGGGATCTTGGCGTTTGTGGCCTGTTCCGCAGCGCATCCAAAGCTGGTTCCTTGGGAACGTTGGCTCTGGCCTTCTGCCAGCCCTCTGTACCCCTTAAAGTCTGCGTTCCTGAAGGAAAAGCAGGGATGGTGCTGGGCTCCCTGGGGTGAGTGTGTGCTGAACACAAAGAACCAAGAGTCGGGTTTCCTCAGTCTTTCAAGAAGCAGCAGAACAAGGAGGTTTTTAAATGCCAAAAGAACCCGATGGTGGGAGTTAGGGCAAGAGAAGAAGCAGGTGGCCGAGGATGAGATGGTTAGATAGCATCACTGACTCAATGGACGTGAGTTTGAGCAAAGTCCGGGAGACAGTGAAGGACAGAGGAGCCTAGTGTGCTGCAGTTGATGGGGTTGCAAAGAGTCAGACTGGGCTTAGCAACTGAACAACATGATTCAATTTGCTGAGGAGGGCCCTTCTTCTCCCTCACTTCCTAATGGTGTTTCAGGTCCTTAAAAAATGCCCACCAGCCAGCAGCCACTTGACATGAACTCCAGATATTAGATTTTAATCTGGGAACCCCCAGACATGAATTCATCCTGCTCATGCCACTTGCTCTTCCCCTCTGTGAAATGGGATAGAGAGAAAGGTTCCTGGTGCTGTCCACCTCCGCTGTGCATGACACCAAGTGAAGATGATCTGAGTTCCCCACTTTCTTTCCATTGATACTGCGTAAATAGAGCTGGTTGGGAAATTTAGTATGCCCTCTGGTGGTGGTTCCTGGAATAGCATTATCTCTGACAAGCTCCTTGGTGGTCTCAGGATGAGGAATCCTGGGACTCCTGTCCAGATCTGAGCCCACTCCCTGTGACTCGGGTACCACGAGTCACACCCAAGCCAGCACCTGTTTTTCCCTCCTGAGCCTTTGTTTTTTTCCCTCCTGCTTTTTGCCCACGCTCCTCTCTCCCCTTTGCTTTTGCTTTGTCCAACTCTGCTTGCATCCCTCTCTTCTTATCTCATCTCTTGTCCCTTCCAAAGCCTTGGGGGCGTGGAGATACGTGTGGTCTGCACCTCCCCAGGTCCATGGTGCTCAAAGCACCTTCCTTCCCACAGAGACCCATCAGGCCTGTCCCTAGGGTGTCCAGAAAAAGAACTTTATCCGTCTTCCCACCATCTTCCTCCACTCTGGGCTTCCTTACCCCATTTAACTTCTGAGAGCCTAGCCACCTCCCTGTGACCTCGCACAGCCTACATCAAGTTCCTACTTGTCCTCCTGGGTCTGTTTACATGAGGGAAGCACAGAAAGCCTGCACAAAGCTGACTCTCAGACTGTGCATTCCATCCTTCTTCACCCACGGGCTGTGTGTTTCCGCAGCCGGTCCCCCTCCCCTCTCCAAGCACCAGAGAAGGAGAAAGAGAACCCGGCAGAGCTAGCTGAGAGGTGCCTCCGGGAACTGCTGGGCCGGGCTGCCTTTGGCAACATCAAAAACGCCATCAAGCCTGTTCTCATGTGAGTGTTCCCCTTCCTCGCCCCCCGGCCTCCAGCTTTGAACCGTTTCAGGTCCAGCACCTCCTTACCAACTCGGGAGGAGGGGCCTGTCGCAGTTGAGGGGCTGCGGCCAAGTTGGTCCCTTCTCTGTGCCCACGTTCTTCTGCACTGTGGCATCGAAAGCTACCACGTAGTGGCCAAGCACAGTTTTGGGGAGACGAGTTGGCAGGAGGAGTCCCAAGGCTAAAGGAAGGCGCTCGGCTTCATTCCTGAGTCCACAGCCACAGCCCCTGTTCTCAGCTTCTCGTGCTTCTCTCACCGGCACCTGAAAGCCCTTGCTACTTACCTGGAAGCTTCGAGAGGGACTGGGTCTCTCAGGACGGGTTATGTTCCCACCACGCTTCTCCTCCTCCTTTGCATCACCTGCATTTCATAGTTACTCTCCACGTTTTTTCCCTCACAGCCATCTGGATAACCATTCTCTTTGGGAACCCAAGGTGTTCGCCATCCGTTGCTTTAAAATCATCATGTACTCAATTCAGGTATGATGGTTCTCCAGGTTCATCTTGTCCCCTTGGCCAAGGGTATCCCTGGGAGCAGGATGGTGCACACCTGGAGAAAACCAGCCCCTAGTCGTCTGAACTGGTGCTGCTTGACCTAGTCGTGGAGAAGGACTGGTTTAAAACATTTTATTTCTAATATGTCACAGACTTATACTTTATAAAACACAAAAAGAATTCCTAGAAAAAGTAAGTGAAAACCTCATGCTAAATACAAGCCCACAGACCGTAACTGGCTGCCATGGCTTTGTCAGATTGCTTACTCAACACTTACTTTCAATTTCTGTCCTTAGCTCAATGTAAATGGGCATCAGACAGATCTTGAATTGGCACCAGACCATGGGCCACACTCTGAGCAGCACTGGACTAAACCATGTGACTGCTTGTGGCACTTACTTTAAGATCTGGCACCTGGGGGAAATGAAAAGGAAGACAGTATTTTTAAACTGACTTTTGACCCACTTGAAGTGCAAGGGCCCAGGAAATACGTGGAAATCCAAGTCTTCATTGGGATTTGACTCAGCTCCTTCTTGGACCAAGAAGTGGGGAGAGATTCAGGAAGAGGAGCCAGGGTATCTGGGCGCCACCTCTAGTGCCCGCTAGCTTTGGGACCTCACTTTTTGTCCACACAACTTTGGGTCCTCCTGGAGGGCTCAGAGGCCACGTGGGGGGTTGCTGTTTGGGGACCAGCACGTCTTCCTCCCCCCCAGCCGCAGCACTCCCACCTGGTTATCCAGCAGCTCCTGAGCCACCTGGATGCCAACAGCCGCAGCGCGGCCACGGTGCGAGCGGGCATCGTGGAGGTCCTGTCAGAAGCTGCCGTCATCGCCGCCACCGGCTCTGTGGGTAAGGCGGGATCTTGAGCGGAATGGGGACTGGAAACCCCCTCAAGGACGAAGAACTGCCCTTAGCGGTGAGCTGTCCCTCCTTCCAGAAAAGGGCAAGGGTAGAGAGGTGTCAGAGCGGTTATCCTCAGGAGGAGAAATCAGCCGGGGAAGGTGGGGGGGCAGAGGAAGCCCCTGGCTGGAAGTGGGCCTGGGCTTGCCCGGTAAGCCTGGGCAGGGGACAATGAGCCAGGAGTGCCAGCCCCAGATGTCAGGTCTCCCACCTGCTGCGCTCAGGGCCCACGGTGCTGGAGATGTTCAACACTCTGCTGAGGCAGCTGCGGCTCAGTATCGACTACGTTCTGACCGGGAGCTACGACGGGGCCATCAGCCTCGGCACCAAGATCATCAAGGAACACGAAGAGCGCATGTTCCAGGAGGCAGTCATCAAGACCATAGGTGGGCCCCGGGAGAGGTGGGGCCCGGGAGGGCTCCCGGGCCAGACCTGCTGAAGGAGGGGCAGATGGGCGGTCCCCATTCCCCCAAGGATGTTAGTCCCTGGCGTTGTAGGTTTGTCATCCACTCAACGTCGCGTTACGGCTTCCCTGGTAGCTCAGCTGGTAAAGAATCCGCCTACAGTGCAGGAGACCTGGGTTCGATCCCTGGGTTGGGGAAGATTCCCCTGGAGAAGGTCATGGCAGCCCATTCCAGTATTCTTGCCTGGAGAATCTCCATGGACAGAGGAGCCTGGAGGGCTGCCGTCCACGGGGTCGAAAAGAGTCGGACACAGCTGAGCGACTAAGCACGCATGCTCACACTTCGTGTTAATGCGCGGACACTGGAAGAAGTGGAGTTAGCCCACAGTGCACGCAGCTCACAGCGTCCCTGGGGCCAGGCCTGAGTTAGATCACAGAACAATGTCCCTGGGTTTCTCAGTCTGGAGTTCAGATCAGAGGCTAAGAGAGGCGAACTCTTCTTGCACTCCAGTCCCCATTAGGCCTGCCTGATCCTTCCACGTTTGAGCGATTGGAGGGGTTCAGTTCAGTTCAGTTCAGTTCCTCAGTCGTGTCCGACTCTTTGTGACCCCATGAACCACAGCACACCAGGCCTCGCTGTCCATCACCAACTCCTGGAGTTCACCCAGACTCGTGTCCATTGAGTCGGTGATACCATCCAACCATCTCATCTTCTGTTGTCCCCTTCTCCTCCTGCTCTCAATCTTCCCCAGCATCAGGGTCTTTTCAAATGAGTCAGCTCTTCGCATGAGGTGGCCAAAGTATTGGAGGGGAGGTGACAGAAAGAAAGACAAAAGGAAGGAAAGAGGACAGGGAGAAAGCTATGGGTATGCACATGGATACTCTGAAGTCCACACGTGATTGTAAGGGCTCAGAGTCTCCCTGTTCCAGTGCCACTGGAGCGTCCCCTCTAGGTCCCACACCTTCACCACAGCCACGGGAATAACAGGTCAAGGGATAGGAGCCTGGAAGAGTCAGCTGGCACTCCTCACAGTTGTCTGTTAGGCTGAAAGGCTGAGCAGGGACCCCCCGAGGCTGCCGGCCTTACCAGAGCCAACCCTCTCCTCTGTCATTTCCCCGCAGGCTCCTTTGCCAGCACATTGCCTACTTACCAGCGCTCCGAGGTGATCCTCTTCATCATGAGCAAGGTTCCGCTGCCTTCCCTGCACCACCCCATGGAGACGGGGAGGACTGGGTGAGTCTACCCTGCCTTCTTCTCCCTTCTTGGATTCCACCGACTCCCCTTCCCACGTTTCTGGGCTCTCTCCCTTCTCCACCTCAACTTTCCTAGTTCTGCCCTTACATATATTCTCTCATTCTGCTCTCAGATCCCTCCACAGCCTCTCGTGGGCCTTTGGATCCTAAGTAACTCCACTGACTGTCCCATCAGTAACAATCGCCCACCTTGAGGGGTGTGTGTGCGCTAAGTCGCTTCCGTCATGTGCTACTCTTTGTGACCCCATGGACTGTAGCCCACCAGGCTTCTCTGTCCATGGAGATTCTCCAGGCAAGAATACTGGAGTGGGTTGCCATGCTCTTCTCCAGGGGATCTTCCCGACCCAGGGATTGAACCTGCATCTCTTTATGTCTCCTGCGCTGACAGGCTGGTTCTTTACCACTAGCTGGTCAGCGTCCTTCCTCTGGAAGTCACTGTCCTGGGTAGCCCAACAAGTTTAGCCTCATGGAGAATCTAATCACAAGAAAGAACTGGGCACACAAGTGTGGGGTTTTCTGTATCTGTACCACCATCCTGGTGATCATCTGTATCTCTGATCTATAGGGAGAACAGGAACCGACTGACCCAGATTATGCTGCTGAAATCCCTCCTTCAGGTAAGCCTCTCTTGTCCCTGTTCCTGCTCTGCCTCTGCAGGAGGCAGCTCCTTCCAAGGGACCAAGAGAAGGCTACCACTTTCTGTTGTGCAGGTTGCACACTGCACAAACATGCCCAGCCAAAGGGGTGAGTGGGGGACTGAATCTAACCTGTGTACCACTCACTAGGCAGGCTGGGAACCCACAAGACGGGGTTATCCAGAGCAGGCAGGACACCTGTTTCTAACTTTCACAAAGGTACCTTCTCAGCTACTGATGGTCTTGTCACTCAAGCCTTATCTCTGTATTGAGATGGAATCTACTGGTCCCTGCCCTTTCTCCTTCCAAGTAACTCACCAGGTCCCCTCCACCTGTTTCTCCCTTGGCATTTATGCCCACCTCAGTCTCCCAGTCACCATCTTTCCCTTTATCAGTTTTTTAAAAATAATAACTATAATTATTTTAGGTAATTTAATTTTAAAATTATTTAAAAAAATTTTTTTGGCCATGCAATGTGGCTTGCAAGATTTTAGTTCCCTCACCAGGGATTGAACCCGGGACCCAAAAGTGAAAGTGCCAAGTGCTAACTAACCACTGGACCGCCAGGGAATCTCCACCCCCACCCTCCACTTAGCAATATTTTTGCATTTGTCTTCTTTCCATCTTTGCAGCCATCACTGGAGCCTAGATTTATTGTTCTCAAATGCCATTCCCGTGACCAACTTGTTTAATATAGAGAGTCCCTAGAGACTTTGAACCATCAGTTTGAGTGAGGTCCTAGAATGTGTATTTGTTAACAAGTGCCTCAGGTATTTTTGTGAACAGCCCTGGCCTAAATTCTGGACATTTCACAACTAGATTACTCTCTTGGTTTCTCCCTCCCTCCTTGCTGCTGCTGCTGCTGCTGCTAAGTCGCTTCAGTCGTGTCCAACTCTGTGCGACCCCATAGACAGCAGCCCACCAGGCTTCCCCATCCCTGAGATTCTCCAGGCAAGAACACTGGAGTGGGTTGCCATTTCCTTCTCCAAAGCATGAAAGTGAAAAATGAAAGTGAAGTCACTCAGTCGTGTCCGACTCCTAGTGACCCCATGGACTGCAGCCTACCAGGCTCCTCCATCCATGGCATTTGCCAGGCAAGAGTACTGGAGCGGGTTGCCATTGCCTTCTCCCCCTCCCTCCTTACCTATCTTAAACTCAACCAAGAAGAATTTTCTAGAAATGTTGTTCCTCATGGATTGCTCCTTGTTAAAGAGTCGATCTCAGTTTCCAACTGATGTACATCCAGATGTCAAACTTCTCAGATTGAAATTGGAAGGCCCTCCATACCTATTCCCTCCCTAGAACCTCCATGTCACCCCTCAACCTGTCTCTGTGCTAACCATGCTAGCCGGCACAGCCCCCTTGCTCCTGATCCCCTCGCTTCCATGCCCCCTTCCCAGCCCACACCTTTCATGTCACCCCTTATTATAAAGGCTTTTCCTACTGACACCCACATCTGGCTACCTCCTTGGTCTATGTATTCCTGCCATTTCTTTGCTGAGTTTACCCTCGTTAATTTGTACCCAGCATCTTACCAAGGTGATGGTTGGGGACACACCTTAAATACATCCCCCTTCAGTGAACACTGATGCCACCAGGCTTTACCAGAGCCTCAAGGGCCTGCTGAATCATCAAAGGCATTGTTTTGCAATATGGACTTAACAATAAATCTGTTTGGCTGCTTTTTGACAACATCAGGGATGAGATATCTCAGTATGCCAACAGGCTTTAATCCAAAGACCACCATCATGGCCTAGCTAGAAGAGGTGTAAACAAACTCTATGTGTGTTCTCTGACTGTGACTATGTCTGTGGGTTCTAATTTGTCAGCCCAGCTGTAAGTTCTTCCACTATCTCTCCTTTTCTTTGTGGCTGTCCATGCTCCTGATGAAGTGCGTTTATGGTGAACGTTCACCGTGTATGCCTTAATGGGTTGGAACTTTAGGTTCAGATACTCTCTGGCTTCTTGCTCCCCTCCAGTGCTCATCCTCTGGCTTGCTTTAGCAGCTTAATGTCCCTGGATACTGTCCCCATCTGCTCAGCTACACTGATCTGAGCAGGTCGCCTCAGTAGATGTTGAAGGGTTCCCCAAAGCTGCCTACGGTGAAGGACAGGGGGGAGCTGGACTAGGAGATGTTTAAAGATGGATGCTCGGGACCCAGCTCCTGCTGTCTGCTTCTCCATCTCCTCACTGCTGCCAGGAGGACCGGTGTTCCTAGGCATGCGATCCCAGGCTCCCTTGCAGGTATCCACTGGCTTCCAGAGCAACAACATGATGTCAGCTTTGCCCAGCAACTTCCTTGACCGCCTTCTCTCTACCGCCCTCATGGAGGACGCAGAGATCCGTCTCTTCGTTCTAGAGATTCTCATCAGTTTCATTGATCGTCATGGCAACCGTCACAAGTTCTCTACCATCAGGTGAACTTAGGGTCTCCCCACCCCCGCAATTTGATATGTGATGGGGGAGAAGGCTCCCATTAGGGTCTCACCCTCAGGTGGGAGGACAATGCAGATCTTCAGTGGGGACCCCTCACCAGGGAGTTGACCATGGACATGGACCCAGGGTTCTTTCGAGGGAAGGAGACTGAAAGGGGGCTTATGTCTAAGGGAGCAAGGGAGGGAGTGGAGATTTGGGAGTTAAAGAGCAGGTACTCACAGGAGCTCTTTGGTAGGAAGGGAAGAAGAGGATGCAGGGTTATCAGTAGAGTGGGGGCTGAAAGGGAGGAAAGAAAGTGAGGAAGAAGGTAATCTGGATCAGTATTTAAGAAAAAATGAGACAGGAGCTTGAGAACTTGAGAGAAAGTGGCGATCAGGCTAAGAACCAGGGTGGGAGGACACAGGGAGACATTGATACAACTAAGGACGGGGGCAGGGCCCAGTGATACCACGCGAGCCCTGCTGGCCTCACACCAGGGCTCAGGTGACCCCTCACTTCCCCTCGCAGCACCCTCAGTGACATCTCTGTCCTGAAGCTGAAAGTGGACAAGTGCTCCCGGCAGGACACCATCTTCATGAAGAAGGTTAGCAAGCATGACCTCAAGACACAATGAAACCTGGGTGGGTCAGGCCCTGTGGACCCCAGCCTTCCAGCCCCCAAGTCACCACTGGCCATGCCTAAAAAGCCCACTTCCTGCTCTCTGACTATGATTAGTCAGGATGACCAGCCGACCCCTCTAGGGGATCAAGCCCCCAGGTGATACTCATCCCAAGCCAGAGGAGGACCATCGCTTGACCGTCTTCCCCTGTGTTTGGGCAGCAGCTTTTGTCGTTAGTTTCACTGGCCCCACCTTCCCTAAGCACATATTCCTGCCTGTACTCCATTCCACTGGGGTCTGCTTTAAAGGTATCCTGTCCCTGAGGGCAGAGAGAGGGGTACAGGAGGAAGGAGGTGGAGCTACATCACCCACTTCAGACTGCTCTTCCATGCCCCTGGCCTCTCCTGTGGCCATCCACCATGGCCTTGCTCCCACCCTCACCCACTTCTCCAGCACTCCCAGCAGCTCTACAGACACATCTACCTGAGCTGTAAGGAGGAAACGAACATACATAAGCACTACGAGGCGCTCTACGGCCTGCTGGCACTCATCAGCATCGAGCTGGCCAACGAGGAGGTGGTGGTGGACCTCATCCGCCTGGTGCTGGCCGTCCAGGTGGGGCCTGGTGTGGGCAGGACACAGAGGTTAGGTTCAGGGGAGGGGACCTGTCTGGGCCAAGCTCTAATGAGAGTGCCGAGTGGCCGCTGTTGTAACTACTGTGTTTTGGAGCCCAGGTATGTTGCGCCCTTAGTTGGCCATTCCTCTGAAGACCACAAACCATGGTCCTGCCAGGGTAACCACCAAAGAATGCTGAATTCATGGCTTTGACCCATCCTCAGACTAAAGGAGATCCAGGGAACAGGATCTTTCAAAAACATCACTCACCCCTAGTATTTCAGTTCTCTTGCAAGGTCTGAATGAGACTTCATGGATTACCAAGACAGCCTGGTGCTGTGCTTAGTCGCTCAGTCCAACTCTCGTGATGCTATGGACTGTAGCCCGCCAGACTCCTCTGTCCATGGAGATTCTCTAGGCAAGAATACTGGAGTGGGTTGCCATGCTCTCCTCCAGGCGATCTTCCCAACCCAGGGATCAAACCCAGGTCTCCCTCATTGTAGGCAGATTCTTTACCATCTTAGTCACCAGGGAAGCCCAAGAATACTGGAGTGGGTAGCCTATCCCTTTTCCAGAGGATCTTCCCAACCCAGGAATTGAACTGGGGTCTCCTGCATTGCCAGTGGATTCTTTACCAGCTGAGCTACCAGGGAAGCAGTGATCCCCAAACAAACTTGTTTGTCTAAATGTCACCTGGTTCCCAAAACTGGCTGTGCTTTCAGAATTGCCTTAAACACTTATTAAAAATATATAATCCCCGTACTGTACCCAAGCTTGGGGACCTAGAGATTCAACAAGCCCCCGTCATGACTCTCAGGCAGCCATTGTGGCACCAGATAGGGTTTAGACTTCCAAGGTCTGCCCAGGTAAAAGTACACTCCCCAGGATGCTAAGAACGGGAGTAGATTCTTAAGACCTCAAAGGCCAGGGTCTGCAGGGTCCTGAGCTAAGTGGGCATCATATTCTGAATGGTGGTGAACCTGGGAATTCTGTCAGGGAGACTTCTTAGCTACCTGCTTGATGTGCTAAATCCTGCAAGACCAACCCAGATGCTATGATAGTCTTCATTCTAGAATGTGAGATTCCTCTGTGTCCCAGCCCCTAGTAATTCTCATAGCTTTGTCAATTTAACGTGTGAATCCAGGATAGCAAACCAATCCAGTCCTCCAAGAATTATCAGAGGTCTGTAGTGAAGGAAACAGCATCCTTGAGGTGGAGATTCATGAGGGTTTGGACAGTCAAGATTGCTACAGCTGGAACTGCAAAGTCGGGCATTGAGGTTATCGCCTCTCCACTCGAGTATTTATGGGCATCCAGCTCATGGATTGTTCTAGGGACCGTTTGCTTCAGTGACTTCTGTCCCCCAGAAGGTTAAGGGACAAATGCAGGGAGAGACTTCATCTAGAGTGGTGGGTCATCTCTAAGGGAGGTTGGGAGAGGTTGGTGGAGAGTGGGCACCTATATGGGTTGTTCCCTGTCTTGTCCCAGGATGTGGCCCAGGTCAATGAAGAGAACCTGCCTATTTACAACCGCTGTGCCCTCTACGCACTGGGTGCCGCCTACCTGAACCTTATCAGCCAACTCACGACAGTGCCTGCCTTCTGCCAGCACATCCATGAGGTTGGTGTCCTTATGACCCCAAGAGCTCAGGAAGCCCTTGACTTGGGGTTTCCCCAGAAAACCTTTTGCTGAATTGTATGAGCTCTGTGCTTAGTCCAGGCATGAGAACTAATGATGAGAAATTCCCAGCAGAGCATCTCCTGCTGCAGGACATGACATAGCAGGGTGGGATCAGACATAGTCAGTGTCCTATACCTCTTCGCAGCCTGCTACCTGCGCCCCCTGTACTTCCTGCCCCTCTATGCCCCCCTCACTCCCAGAAGCACACATGTACACACCTCTCAGGTCATCTGGTACTGAAACTACTTTTAAGAAACGTTTTTGTTGTGAAAGTTTTCAAATATCAAAAAAGCAGTGTGAGTAGCCAGTGTACATCCACACAGCTATCACACAGATTAAACACTTATGAAGGTTTTTCCACATTTGCTTCATCTGTCTCTTTTTCTTTTCCTTTGCTGAAATATGCTTAAACAGACCTTGGTTATCACGTCATTTCACCTCTAAATATATCAGTATTCATATCTAAAAAAATATGGACACCTTCTTGCTCAATTGCTATGCTATTTACATAATGAAAGTATTAATTAAATGACTGATTATGCCTTGGTATTATCTTATAGCCAGTCTACAATCCAATGTGCTCAGTTATTGCAAAAAGACATTTAAAAACATACTGAACTGTGTATAGGTAGAATGATATCATATGTAGGATTAACTTTAAAATACACCAGCAAAACAAAAGTAAACAAGAAAGCCTAGGTCTCGGCTAACCTGACCGGCTGGGGGGCATGGAGGAAGGTGCTACAGCAGCTTTGCTGAGCCAAAGACCAGCCTGAACGAAGCAGGACCTTGCCAGCCGTGGGCTGATCCAGGAGGACTGGAAGAGCAACGCTGACGTCCTCTTCAGTACAAACAGTCGCCTCATGGCTTCCTCACCTCCTGCGTGTACTTTGATGCCAACTGTCCTCCCACTTCTCACCATCTTAATAGCTGTCACTTTTCTTGTCAAAAATTTGCAAAGGATGATGAGGGAAACTCACTGTGTCACTTTCCATCAGGATGCTTTGCGGTGCCTCTAGGTTTGGGGAACAGTGCGATCTGTACTTCCTCTCTCGTGTGTAAACAGAAAACAGGAATAGGTCATGGGAGCAAGACACTGGACTCTCCTGGGAGCAAAGTCCCCTGCCTTTGGCGGACATTTAGTGCGTGTGTGTCACTGGAGACAGCTTGAGCAGTCCTCCTGGGCTTCCTGAGCTGCCCCGAGGTCCTGGTTGGTCTGAGTTTCTCCCTCAGCTCTGGGTGCTCTGCCAGGGACTGCGTGGGAGGAAGGAAGTGCTCTGTTGGGGCGGGAGCTCTTTCCTTGGCCCATTTGCATCTCCCTCTCCCCACTGAACTCAGCTCTTTTCTTCATTCCTCCCAAACCTCAGGTGATAGAGACCAGGAAGAAAGAGGCCCCATACATGCTTCCGGAGGACGTGTTTGTGGAGAGGCCCAGGTAAGGATCACAGCGGGGACATGGTCAAGGAAACACCCAGGGCATCTGAGGAAGAAAGTGGGTGATCTGAGGCCAGGGACTTGGGCTTCTGTGGGCTCACAGGCAGAAAATGGACCCTGCCTGTGACGCAGAAGTCCTGGGTCAAATTTAATCCCCTTCACGTGACCGTGATCCCTGCCTTGCGCAATCTCAGCGTGCTGTACGATCGAGTATGGGATAGAGCCTCTGGGTACTTTGGCCAAGCCCAGGGGAACACATCCTGGAGAAGCCGCTCCACCAATCCAAGCGGCCTTCTCAGACTGTAGTCTGTGGGCCAGTGTCACTTCAATATCAGGGGAACTCAAGGAAAAGATATTCTGAAAAAGCAAAATATCCCACAATAGAGGATGGCTTTATAAATTATGGCCTGTCCATACCATTAGACAACTGGTAGCCCACCCACAATGTTTTGGAAGAGTAGTTCATGTGAAATAGTCACTGCATAATAGGTGAGTAAAATAAGTCCTGGAACAGGACTGTGGAGGGTAGGGAAATGTTTGCATGTGTGCATAAATGTGTATGACTGAGGGAACCTACACAAAATGTGGATATGGTTCTCTCTGGGAAGTGGGACTGCAGGTGGTTTTTTTTTTTCCTTTCTCTCCTCTGTCATTTTGTATAATAAGTGTTACCTTGCTACAGCTTGCAGGATCTCAGTTCCCTGACCAGGGATTGAACCCAGGCCACAGCAGTGAAAGCCTGGAATCCCAGCCACTGGGCCCCAAGGGCACTCCCTTGAGCATTACATTTATAATAAGGAAGGGCCCCGGAAGTCGGCCTGGTCGCCCAGGGCTCTCAGGTGCCTCTCCCCGCTCTCTGTCTCCCAGGCTGACTCACAACCTTGACGGAGTGGTGATTGAGCTGCTCTTCCGCCAGAGCAAGATCAGTGAAGTCCTGGGCGGCAGCGGTTACAATGCCGACAGGCTCTGTGTGCCCTACATCCCTCAGCTGACAGGTAGGAGCTCTGCTCGAGCACTTCCAAGCCTGCCTCTAGCTTTTCTTGCTCAGGTAAGGGCCGGAATGGAAGGGGACTGTGAGCCCTTCTGTCACCTTCCACGGCGACTTGGATGTCACACTGGGAATCCATGGTGAGATCCTCATCATCCCCACCTCTGCCCCTCAGTGCAGAGTCCTTGAGAATAACTGGCCCACGAGATAGCCTGGCTTGTGCGTGGGAGACGGCCCCACTGTGCTGTAAAGAGCGCCCATGGACTACAGAGTCAGAGACCCAGTTCTCTGCAACTTCCCTCCTGAAAATTCTTAACTGAGTCCCTTGGCATCTCTGAGTCTCAGTTGCCTTGGCTGTAAAATAGGAATGTTAACAATACCTGCCTTAGAGGGAAGAGGCAAATGTCCATAGGAGCAAATGCTACACAAATGACAGTTGCTGGAGCTGTTAGCAGGCGATGCCCATGCTTTCTGGTCATAAGCAGCTTCTTTGTGCTCATCAATGATTGCAAAATCTTAGCCCTAAAGAGCAAAACTCACCAGCGTAAGAGGGGCAGAGAAGTCTCGCAGCCCTCTATAAACTCCAGCTGTAGCCCCCAGGGTATAAATCCCTTTGAGCCCTCCAAGGACCCGGCCAAGCCAGGAGGGTTTGGAGGAGGGCGGCACGGTGGGAGATGGTGCTGGAGGCGTGCTTCTGGCTCCCTCTCCAGGGCTGGGGGACTCTAGCTTCCAGGCTTCTCTTTTCCCAGATGAGGATCGCTTATCCAAGAGGAAGAGCATTGGAGAGACCATTTCCCTGCAGGTGGAGGTGGAATCGAGGAACAGCCCAGAGAAGGAGGAGGTGAGTATCCCCTTCTTGATCTGCTGTCCTGGAGAAGCTCAGCATCCCTGGGGGAGGGGACCGGTTCTGCCTCTTTGGCAGGTGGTCAGACACTCCATGATCCAGGCACCCTTAACTGCACTACGTATTTAAGGGAAGGTAAATTTCTCAAGTAAGCCCTGTTTTCTTTCTGACTCTCATCATATATGTCCTAGACATTTCCATCCATCTGGAAAAAGTAATTGAACCTCCATACACTCCCATGAGGACGTTCTAAAAACCAGTCTTGAAAGGTTTGCTGGTTGTCATCCCGCATTCACGATGGAGGTGAACCTGATCTGTGTTGGAAATTGGAAGGCCTCACGGAGAGGATGAAGGCAAAAATAGCTTTCACAATGTCTCTTCCAGATATGTCAAGAAAAGTGCTTTTGAAGAGAAAGATGTAGCTTAAAGATCGCTCTTTCTTCTATCATCTCTTAAGGGCTGTGAATATCTAATTTCTGTTTAAATTAACATGCATCTCTTCTGCCATTATTACTTCTGCCTCATAAAATAAAGCAGATGTACCCACAAGTAAGAAAGAATAAGGAGTCATAGTGGAAATACCAAATTTATTCCCTCAAATGAGAAAGAAACAGGGGCAGGGCAGAGAGGAGGGAGAAAGGCCTCTCAAGGGAGCAGAAGCTGCAGGACACAGTATACTTGTTTTTCTTATAGTTTTTTTGTTGGGGTGTAGTTGATTTACAATGTTGTATTTGTTTCTGCTGTACAGCAAAGTTCATCAGTTGTGCATATGCATACATCCACTCTTTTTTAGATTCTTTTCCCATACAGGCCTTTACAGAGAATTGAGTGTAGTTCCCATGCTACACTATTTTCTATTTCATATATAGTGGTGTGTATATGTCAGTTCCAATCTCCCAATTTATCCCCTCCCCACAGTACAGATGCTCTTAATGGCGACTCTGTCAATTAAGGGCTCCCCTGTGGCTCAGCTGGTAAAGAATCCACCTGCAATGCAGGAGACCTGGGTTCAATCCCTGAGTTGGGAAGATCTCCTGGAGAAGGGAAAGGTTACCCACTCCAGTATTCTGGCCTGGAGAATTCCATGGACTGTATAATCATGGGGCGGCAAAGAATTGGACACGACTGAGTGGCTCTCACACTTCACTGCCAATTAAGGGAATTAATAGAGATGAGGGAACTTAGCAAGAAGTGAGGAGGACACACATCTGGATGGAATTGGGACCAGAAGATGCACAGGGTCCTTCAGCATGAACAGCCTGGCAGAGCCATGGAGGGCAGCTTGGACACCCAGCCTCTCCCCAGTGGGCTTGGGGCAAAGACAAATCAATGGGGTCAAGATCAAGCCTCCCCCAACCATGCCCTCAGCCATTCCTTCAACTCCTCAGTTACCAGGGCAGACCTCCAGGACTGGGCTTTTCGAGGCTTGTCTGGAAGCTTCCCCTGGAAGGAAGCAAGCTCTGACTCAGGCTAATTGAAGAAGCGGAATGAGGTTGAGCCAGGTGTCCTCCAAGGCCCTTCCGGTTCTGCAGGGCGGGAAGCCTCACACATGTTAGGACCACAGTGTAGTTGGCTGCTGTCCCCTCCGTAGTTATAATTCTTCCTTCCTGAGAGTCAAGAGACCCTTAGAAATGGATAAATAAAGTAAATCAGCAGAATGAAGAGAAATGCTCCCCTGGGTACACAGCCACCTGCTCCCTGCTGGCCTCCTTGTCATTGACACGGGTTCCTCCCCCTCTTTGAGAGTCAGCTCAGTCCAGAGATGGCTAAGTAGCTAGAGCAGGGGTGTGGGGGCCCCCACCCTCTGCCATGCTTTTCCACTTCCTTTTCCATTTTTACTCTGAAGACTCATTCACTCTGAAGGTTTATTCTTTGTCTCTCCATCCACCCATCCATCCGCTGCCAGTACTGACCAACATCAGATATTCACAGGTGAGGTGGTAGGGAACCATGCGGTAGTGAGAGAGTAAAGGAAGACTGATCACTGGGTAAGGACAGGTAGAGAGAAGCTGATGGAGGAGGTGGGCCACAAGCCAGGTCTACAAGCCAGCCCACCATGCCCCTTCCCCATGCCTCCAGAGTCCCTCAGTGACTTTCTGTAACCCTTAAATACCAGGCTCATAGGAGGTGATCAACAGATGCTGGTTTGGTCAAATTCCCAACCCAGTGCCTGGCATTCAGAGCCATTTGGAGTCAGGAGTGCCTGGCCGTTTCGTCTCCCCTCCCGTCTGGCTGGTCTATATTCAGTCTCCCCCATGCTATCTCACTCATCTCCATGTCTTCGCTAGTATGGAATCCCATGTTGCAATCACCCTTCCTCTCCACCTCCACAGTCATGAATCTCCCTTTCTTCAGTACCAGCTTGTGGTCCACCTCCTCCATCAGCTTCTCTCTACCCGCCCTTACCCTGTGATCTGTCTTCATTTTCTCTCCCACTACCGCATGGTTCCCTGTCACCACCTGATGTTGGTCAGCACTGACAGTGGATGGATGGGTGAATGGATGGATGAATGTACATACAAAGAATAAACCTTCAGAGTGAATGAGTCTTCAAAGTAAAACGATTGCTCTCTATGATAACATATTTTGCAGTTGCAATTGAGTGACTCGCCGAGAATCCTACACATATGTCGTTGTGAAAGTCACTCAGTCGTGTCCGACTTTGCGACCCCGTGGACTATACAGTCCATGGAATTCTCCAGGCCAGAATACTGGCGTGGGTAGCCTTTCCCTACTCCAGGGCATCTTCCCAATCCAGGAATTGAACCCAGGTCTCCTGCATTGCAGATGATTCTTTACCAGCTGAGCCACAAGGGAACAAAAATGTTAGTTTTTGAAATTTTCATATGAGATTATATTTGCTAACCGCTTTCTCTTGTATCGAATATTTTCTGTGACGTTTTTCTGAAGACTTGTTTGAATTACAGTTTTCTTCCCAGGGGACTTAAGCAGACCCTCTGGGAGGAGGGAGGGGAGAGGGAAGGGACAGTGAGTTCTTTCAGGTAAGACTTGTGGCTCTTGAGGAACTAGCCTCCATCGCTCACTGCTCCCCTTTAGTTAGCAGGTCTGTGCATGCTCAGAGGCACAGAGCTTCCAGAGACCCTGGTAAGAATGCGGGTGTCCTAAGGGAGTTTCTGCCCGTTGGGACAGTCTTCTGAGAAGTGAAGGGGCTACCTTCACTGCCTCCTTCCTCCCCCCCTCCACCTTCCTGAGCGTTCTGTGCACTTCTGTCCCTTCTCCCCCAGCGAGTGCCTGCCGAGGAGATCACCTACGAGACACTGAAGAAGGCCATTGGTGAGTGGGAGGCCCCCAGGGAGAGGCATGTGGGGCTGGGTTCTGAGGTGTGTGTGGGTGTGCTTGGACCTGTCTGCTGCCCTCCCAAGCATGGTTCACACGGATGTCAGGGAAGAGGCTGGCAGTTTCCTCTAAACTCTTCACAGCTACCGAAGCTGCAATTAAAAGTCCCTGTCTCTTAACAGGGGTCAGTGTCCTATGCCAGGAACCCTTTTTCTACTGACGGTTGCCATTAAAAGTAGCTGGTTGAGGGTTATGGCCAATCAGACAGGTGAAAAAGGAATTTTAATGTCAAAGTATAAATACTTTGAGAATTTTTTTGGTGGCGTATGATACAAAAGAGCAAGTTGATCAATGAAAGCTATTAAGACCAAATCCTATTAATATTTAATAATGGCAGTGGATTTTAAAATGCAGTATTATTACCTCATCTGAATTATTGGATCGCGAAGTATCCTGAATTAGAGAATTTTTCTGCTGATAACAAATGTTTATTTTCTCATCATTCATGGTATTCTTTCTGAATGTTTCACTGCTCTGTCTTTTTAAGCTGGGCATGATGAACATATTTCATACCTTTCTCTCTCTCTCTTTTTTCATTTTTGAGGCCACGAGGAATACGTAGAAGCCTTAAACTAAATGGCCTCAGACTGCTCTGCCACAGGGGTTTTTCACTGGCTTTTCCATTGTTGATGTCCCTTTTCATGCTACCCCTAAAATACTTCCTGCTCCAGAAGCCTAGTTTAAGAGTCCCAGTGGCAGATATGTTAGTTAATGTTATTGTAATAATTTCACAATACATATCTGTATCAAATCATAACGTCTGGTGCTTTAAATTATACCATGCTATATATCAGTTAACTCTTGACAAAGATGGAAACATTTTATTTAAAGTCTCAAAGGAGGGGGAATGTACAATACATTTACATGAGTGGGGAAGTGAATCATCATTTTGAAAAATAAAATTCTGAATAGGACAAACCAAAAAAAAAAGGAGAGAGAGAGAAAAAGTCCCCGTAGCAAGTGCAGCTACATGGAGCTTTAACCCCGATTAAGGGTCTACTTAACTAGTGCTCAGACTCTTAGGGAAGGGGGCTGAGCACTCGGGCAGAATCAGGAAAGGGTCCAGCCCTCCTGGGGCCAAGTGATGGCACCGCACCCTCTGTGCCACCCTGCCCCTTGTCAGCAGAGGGGAAAGCTGGTGGCCATCTGGGGCCGCAACAGCGGGCAGGACCCGCATGCTGACCCGACTCTCCACCACAGTGGACAGCGTGGCCGTTGAGGAGCAGGAGCGGGAACGGCGGCGACAGGTGGTGGAGAAGTTCCAGAAGGCGCCCTTTGAGGAGATCGCAGCGCACTGCGGGGCCCGGGTAAGTGAGGTGGAACAGGGCCCATCCCAGGACCAACTGGACACAGGATGTGTGTCCAGGGCAGGACTGAGTTTCTAGGAGATCACCAGACACTAGGGTTTAGAGCCTAACACTGCATTGATTCCCCGCGAACCAAAAGCCTATCAGTCATACACCCCTTCAGACGTCACAATTTTCATATAAGGGAGAAATCCTGACCTCAGCGCCTCCTGTACTGAACAGATTATAATAATAATCATCATCAGAGGAAGAACATAAATAGCACTCACTCTTCACCAGAGCTTCTTCCATTGATCAGCTTATCTCCTTCTCATGATAACTCTGTGAGGTTGCCATTAGGACTGTCACATTATGGAGTGATGACAGGAGGGGCTGTGGCACAGGAAAGAAGGCCAGCATTAGCTACTGGGCCACTTCCAACTGGGGGACACTGGTGGGTAGAAAGGAACAGCCTGGCCATGGAAAAGAAATTTAAATGAGAGGGCACCAGACAAGTAAAAGGACAGTCTGATGTCTCTGGGTAAGGGAGGAGTGCAAACATTTCTTGGCAATGATAGACCAGGATTTGTTAGACCCAGGATCCATCTTAGTAACAATGAAACATAAGTGTAAATATCTGAAGTCTACAGATAACATACTTTATTGTACATTTTCCTCCCCATAAAAATACATGTAACTTTCTAATATATGTATTTCTAATATATATCCATATATTCAAACCTCTCATATGTTTTAATAGTTATAGTAATATGCATTATGGTATATACAAATATAAGTAAGTATAATACAGATTTTTCTGGGTCTATATTATACTAAGTTCTTGTCCTATCTCAAGAGGTGCCTATTTTGTAAGCTCAGAGTTGAGTGCAGTCTCACTCTTTGTGTCTATGGGCTTAGTTGGAGCCAGAGGGGACCAGAGAGAGTGTCTTCCCTAACACACCAGCTTTGCACAGCTGCTCCTTGGGAGTTAAGGAAAGAGCTGGAACCAGCTCCGAACCTCCAGACTCTGCCCAACAGGCCCTGTTGCCTCACCTGGAGGAGCTAAGGGCCCTTCCAGAACTGCTGCTGAAGTCCTTTCTGGGGTTGCCTGGCCCCTGTGCTGTCCCCGGCAGGCCTTTGCTGGGCCCCTCTGTCTGATCTGAACTCACTGTTAGGGTCCACTGATAAGCGCTGGAAACAAGCTCACAGCAGTTTCTTTCCTAAGATTGCAGCTGCCCCGTACCTACAGTGCATGCTGGACCGGTAGGCTTGGGAGTCAAGGTGTGGGGAGCCCCCAGTTCACTTTCTTCTCTGTTTGTTTCTAGGCATCACTGCTGCAGAGCAAACTCAATCAGATCTTTGAAATCACTATCCGGTAAGTGGCATCCCTGGGCAGGGGGTGCCCACCTCTGTGGCCCAGTTGTAGGTACCCCTCCCCCCAAGTCCTCCTTTCACACCTGTCTTTAGCCCTCCCTGCCCCCAGCCTCTGTCTCCAGGGCTCGGCCACCAGCTCTCCCCAGGTAAGGAAACAGAGACTGAAGGGAGAAAGAGACAGCTCAGTGAACCCTGGAAAAGAGCCAGGGGTCTTAGTGTCCCAAGCTAGTACTTTTACTTTCTAAAGCAACAGTCACTATAGAACCAGCAATGAAGCTTGACTTCAAGCTGAAGATTCTAGAACAGCTTGAAACCTTGGAACCCACAGAGTGACAAAATCTCTGGTCCCTATTCAAAGAGAAATCAATCAGCTGCTCTGTGGCACAAGGTGGGACCCTTGGACCCCTTCCTCATGTCTTTCTCTTCCATGTGTTTCTGCCCCAGGCCCCCTCCAAGCCCATCAGGAACCATCACGGCAGCCTATGGCCAGCCTCAGAACCACTCGATCCCTGTCTATGAGATGAAGTTTCCCGATCTCTGCGTATACTGAATTCAAGACACAGCTTCTCCGAGGGGCAGGGTCTGAGGGAGGAGCTTGCCTTCACGCCCATCCCTATGACATGGAAATCTAACTGGGATCTCAGAGAATAAGCACCTTGGACAGCAGCACCTCCCGAGTGAAGCAAGGTGGAGCCCCGGGCCCCCTCATCTCCTACGGGCCCCTCCCCTCCCTGCTTCCTCCTTGTCTTCCCTGAGGGAGATCCGGCCACCTGCCCCTCTGGGGCCAATAAGCATACCACCTGTGCCCTTTGTCTCCTCTGTGTCAGCCTGGGGCCAAAAGTGAGGGGGCGGAGGGGAGGTTCTCCAGAGAGAGGCTGAGGTCCTAGGAAGCTGTGCTTAACGTAGCGACTGATGGCTTTCACGCGGAGTTTGGGGGGGTGAGGTGAGGGAGTGGTCCTGGGCAGGGAGCAGCACAGTTCCCATTTCTCCAGGAGGAAACTAGATGGAGACACAGGAAGCTGAAGATGTGATAAGGAGGAAGCGAGGCCGGCTCCTCCTGCAAAGCAGTGGCATGTGGGAGCTGGAAAACAGGGCACTGATCTCCTCCAGAGCATCCCCTCCTCCTCCCCCATTTGAGGGACCAAAGGCCTCCAAATCTTTAATGTCTCTTCCACTCCCTGGCTCACCCTGCACCTCTCCTTGGTTCTTTCTAACGTTGGTTAATATTGAGCCCTTATAACAGGAGCTGGGGTAGATACCCCATGGCGGGGGTGGGGGGCAGCAGAGGATGAAGCTGCTGATAGAGGGGGCTCCTGCTCCCCAACTGCTGGCCTCCTGTAGGGGAGCAGCAGGCAGAAGTGGGCAAGTCTGTCCCCCTCTGTAGCGTCTCCCCTCCTTCGTCCAGAGGGATGTTCTCCCGAGTTGATTCTCTCTCTTTGATGCCTTTCTTCCTGAAGATCCCAATGTGAGCCACCTCTGGCGGAACCTCCCCTGGGCCTCTTCCTGGGGAAGCACCCTCTGGCCCAGGGGAGCACTTTGCTTCTTTTCCAGTCTACCCTCCTATAACTTTTGAGCTGATATGACTCATAGGAAGGGGAGAATGGTCAAATGATTCCTCCCTGGAGAAACTGCTTTTGAAAAGAGGGAGAGTGAGTAGATTTCTTAACCCAAAGGAACCCCTTTTGACAGCTTTAGACAGCATGGGGTGGGGTCAGAAGCAGGCCATTTCTGCTAAGGAGAGGGCAGTCTTCTCGAGACCCCCTCGGATCACACCCCTGTGTGTGGCCCAGCACAGGTGCACTGTGAGAGCCTGGTTATCAGAACAGAGAGGTGTATTTGCCCAAACCAGGAGACTCTGAACCTAGGTACTTTCTCACTGCATGTGCAGTAAACTTGTTGGATAGGGGGGCTGTCTGACCCTCATTCCTGTAGTTTTCTGCCTTGATCGCTGCCTCTGTGCTGCAAGCCTGCAACTTCCAGAGGGTCTACACAACTCTGGGGCCAAGGGGGGCTGGCCCCTGCTCCCACCATGGCCTTTGGCTCTGCGATATGGCTTTTGGCTAATGCTCAACCCAACTTTACAAGCATGGACTGAGATCTCTCTTTACTTTAATATCTCTTTATTAAGAAACCAAGATTAAAATAACTAGAAACAAACCTGAAGATAAGTAACCTTTGGAAGACATGTTGGAGAAAATCTAAATCTTGAAACACAATCATGTCTTCACTGGCTCTTCCCCTGCTCAGCTTTGACATGAGGCCCTATTTCTCTTTCATGATTCTCTGACTGTGGGGTCCACCCCATGCCGTCTGTACTCTGAGCCCCGCCTGGGGGTCCTGGCTCTGGGACTTGGGAGTCATTCTTAGAGCCTCCTTCTAGTACCAGCCCCAGAACCAGAGACCTCCAGGTCCGTCTACTGTCTCTCCCTCATCCCCACCCTGGGAACAGAGTGAAGGAAAAGGTGCAGGATGTCCGTCTTCATACACTCCACTGCTGTTTCCTGTCTGAAACAGCTTTCTCTTTATGCCATCGCTGCCTAGCAGAGATGTGCTGCTTTTGGAGACCTGGCTGCATCTTGAGCAGCCCTCTTCTCAGTTTCAATTTAGTCACACTCAGTGAAATACTGTCTTGCCTGCTGACGTGCTGTAGAATCTGGCTTCTGGCCAAAGATGCCTCGGAATCAGAAAGTTTAAGATGAACATTAATTCAAACAATTCAATGATAAATTAAGCAGTCTCCTTCACCTTCTCCTGGCCCTCCCAAGCCCAGGAAGAGAAGCCAAGCAGAGAATGGTGGGTAGCCAGGCCTTCAGGCCAGGCCACTCTTCCTGCCTTCCAAACCCTATGGGATCTAGTGACACTGTGTCAAGTGACCAGCCCTCTTTGCTACCCTTCTGTGTTACGATTTTGAGTTAACAAAGCCATCCAAACCAGTTGCCCCCCCAAACCACTGAAGACTCATCTTCATGGGCAAGGAGTAGGGCCCATTGGCTCGAATACTGACAGAACCCAGTAGCACGGATATACTGGGGATTTGGAAGTTCACTGAACTTGGTTGAGTCACATGAGTGTGTCAGAAGCAGCTGGGAGGAGAGCCCCAGTGTGACCCTGGAGGCTCCTTCTGGTTTTCCTTGCAAAGGGATCCACCATGGCCTGTGCCTGTTCCCATTTTCTCTTTCTGAAAAGTAGAAATAAGTGATTTCTTGACTTCTGAACGCCTCCTCCCCAGAGGAGGAGCCTGGGTGGATCAGAAGAAGAAATAGAAGAGTCCTCAGACATTCTCCTCTGTCCAGCCCTCCACCTCAAGCATCAGTATAGACGAATGAGCAGTGAAATGGCAGGGCTGGGACCATCTACAGCGCCTGAAGTGCAGGGGTCATGGAGGCGCTGCCCTTTGCCCTGGTGTTCTCAGTCCCAAAGGGTATGTTTCAACTGGCTTAAGGATCAGGACAGCCTTGCAGTTGCTTTGATGCCTAAAAGGCCAGACCTCTTGGCTTCACCTTGGGCCCCTGGGTCAGGAAACCTTCCAGATACTATTCCATTGTCCCTGGGTAGAAAGTGTCTCATTGAGAAGTGAGGCTAATTCTCCCAATTCCTTTTCATGACCATGAAGTGGCAGCTGGCCAGTTGGGGCTTATGGGAAAAGACTAGACCTGAGCTGTTAGGCTGAATATTAAGTTTGATGGTAGAGAGGGAGGGAGGCTCCTCAAGGCAGGCCACATCCAATTCTCTGGACGCACAGACCCTGGAAGACAGCTTGTGGTGAAACAAGATATCTGCCTTATGTCTGGGGAGAAGGCTTAGGGCAGCGTGTTACTTCTTCATCTCATGACCCTAGAAATCTTCTAGTTAAAATGCCCTTTATCCCAAATCTGGCCTAGGACGGAAGTCTGCAGAAGAACGGTGGTGGTGTGGCCTGCCAGCTGGGGGAGCGGGGAAGGGGACACAGGCCTGTGAGAGGGCTCTGAGGTCTATTTTCCATTCTGTCTTTTATCACCACCAGGTTGACCAAGTCTTTTCTCCTTCAGGGGACCTTGGGGCCCCAGCCCAACACCGTCCCCTTTTGAGCTCTTCCTCCATGGCTGTTGATTCTGGCGTATGGAGTGCAGAGCTGTAAATCCACAAATGCTGCAGCGTTACTCTTACATTATAACATGTCTGTGTCCACTTAAGACCTTCATGACCTGGTTGAGTGTGTGTGTGCCCATGCGTGTGCATGTGTGTATAATGTAGTTCATAGTTGACAATGTTTGTATATAATTGCTGATGTATTTATATGTGAGTGCAGAATTAGTGCCTGTGGAAGTTTTCTGTATTTTGAACTCATTGAATCAAATTTGAAGGAAGGGGAAGGAGGATTGGGGTGGGGGGCGTTCGGTATGTAGGAAGAAGGACTCCTAGCAAGATTATTCTTTAGGACTATTAGTTGTGAATTCCCAGTGACCTTTTCAAATAAATGTTAATGTTGTCACTGCACAGATGTGTGTTTGATTTCTTTAAAGTAAATGGTTTTTTGAGATGCAAACAGGATCTGAAAATACCACCAGCATTAACCACTGACATTTAGCCACCCCCACCTACCATTACTTTACTTGCCTTGAACAGAAGGGGAGTAAGTGAAAGCATGCTACCAAGATGTAAACAGGAGGCCCAGGATTCCCAGCATGGGAGCATCCTCAGATGGGAAGGCCTGGGACATTGCTTCATTACAGCGACTAGGATACAACCCCATTTCATAGAACCCACATTGAGGGAGACTTTATCTTGAGTCTGGCTTTCTTGTTCCCTTTATATCAGGACTTCCCAGGTGCAATCCAGTTTTAATTGTGAATGTCCATATCAAAATATGGAGGTAAATATGGAAGTGCCATACAGAAATATTGCCCAGCCGGTTTTGATCTGTATCATCCATTGATGCAGTTGACACGGCGACGTTCATCTCTGTGTATGCACTCTGTGAACGTGTGACTACAAACCAGTGGCCCCAACTTTGTGAAAACATCTTGGGGACATAAGAAACACAACCCCTGGCCTCTGCCCTCATGGAGCTTAGTTTCCTTGAAAGAAAAGAGCACAATATGTGTGTGCAGTAAGAAACTTGCCATCCGAGCTGGACGGCACGCTCTCCAGTGCAGAGGGGCCGACTGCAGAAACCCTGAAAATGAACAGGCTTGGCTGCAAAACACCCCATCTTTCCCAGTAGAAGTGGACTTGAGCCTGGATTCATGTTGAAAACAGTGTAACATTCAAAATAGAGGGGAATGGTGGAGAATTCCAGGCAGAGGATGGAGGAGGATGGAAGAAGTGATAAAACCAGGGAAGTGGAGTTTGGTAAGGAGAGTGAAACTCATACAAGAGAAGAGCTCTTGTATGTGTCATGCCCAGTTGTTTGGAATTGATGGAAGAGTGGGGGTGGGGTGATTGTATCTTGAGCCAACTACTGTGGAAAAAGCAAGATTTTGTATATATACATTAATATGAAGAATGTGTACAATGGATTGGGGAAAAAGCAACTGGAGACCAGGATACCAGTTGGTTAGGAAGCTATTAGGCTAGTTGAGGCCTGAGTGAGAGCACTGAGCATGAAGAGAAGGCTGACGCTGGGCAACCTAGGGAGGAGAGAGCTTGGGCATGACAAGCAGGTCAAGACAGACTTCAGTCTTGAGCCCCAGAGGCTGGAAGAAGCATCTGTGCATACTGTATTTCTACAGATGTGTTTCCATGGGTATATGTCTATGTGGGTGAGACCCTGTAAGTTTGAGAGTATCTGAGGGTAGCCTGGGAGAGCAGTCAAATCTGAACCATACCAACCCTCAGGTCTCATATTCAGCCTCTCAGTGATGAAAAGATGACCTCTCCAGTTTCTCATTAACCCTCACACAGTACTCATAACAGGAAGGAATGAGAGAACTAAACTTTGGAGACGTTCAGAGACTTGCCTAAGTTCTCACAGACTGCTAGATCCACGTAGGCATTAACCACAGCGTCCTACCTCGGAGCCCAGACACCTCCCAGTTCCCGTGGGGGCTCATCTGTGTCCCACTGGCTCTTGGACTTCAGTGGGAACCAGGGTAATAGGAGGAATCCTGTCTTTTGGAGGAATCATCAGCTGGCTGATCAGTCTTTTCGCACTCAATGGAGAGTGGGAAATGCAGCACACTGAGCCATCACCTTATTTGACCTCTAGAAGACCCATTTGCTAGGGGCGGGGAGGAAGTACCCTTTCCTTTGATTCTCAGTATATCCTGTTAAACATACCAACACGTAGTCACATGGAAACCACTATCGCCCCTCCAATATGTACTGCCCTTTACTTGATGGAAATGCGTTTTTAATTCACCCAGTCAATATTCGTGAAACTTGAAAGGTTTTATTTCTTAACTACAGACAGCTTTAAGAGTCGGGATACCTGGCGCCATCACTGCCTGGGCGAATCCTCACCCAGGCTGCGAGGCGGTAGGAGGGCAGAAGAGAGGCCTTCAGGGTCAACTTTCCGCGGAGAGAGGCCCCTGCCCGCTGCGCCCTCACTGGCCCTTCTTGTGGGCGTTCTTGATGATGGCGTTTTTGAACAGCGTGACAAGGGGCGTTTGGCTCTTCTCGGAGGTCATGAACCCGCCGTAGCGCTTGTCCTTGGGCGGGCTGCCCCAGCGGAAGTGTTCCATCTTATAGGGCCCCGAGTCCTTCTTCTCGGCCGCCTCAGCCTCCGCCTCCGCCACCAGGCCATACTCCAGCTCAGCCCGGGCGGCCGCACTCTCAGCCTGGGCCTCGGGGCCGCGCGCCTGCTCGAGCCTCTCCCCGGTCAGCTCCCTCTTGAATTCGAGGGGAAAGGCCTGGGCCGACTCGTCCTCGGCGCCGTTGGGGTACACCTTCACCGGGCGCCGCTTCTTGCCCACCGGCTTGCCCCAGCGGAAGTGTTCCATGGAGTAAGAACGCTTGTCCTCGCGCGGACCCGTCTCGGCGTCATCGCCGCGGGGCCCGGGGCCTTCGCCCACCGCCACTTCCTCCTCGCGCTTCTGGGCCGCGCCCCCAACTCCGCTGCTGCTGCTACCATTCCGACGGCCGAAGCGGTCCCAGCGGAAATGGCCCATGACGTACTTCCGGGGGTTCTCAGTCAGCGGCTGCTCATCGCCGTTGCCGGGGAACACCGGCGTCTCGGCGGAGAGGTCGGGCTTGCAGGCCCGGATGCACGCCTGCGGGAGAGCGGCGAGCGCGTCAGGCCCCGCCCACTCCAGGCCGCGGCGTTCACCCGCCCCTCAAGCGCGCCGCCTGAGCCTTCCACTCCCTCCGCACGTGCGGGGTGGCCCACTGGGCTAACTGCGGAGGATATCTGCCCACTCCCACCGCTGAGGATACCCAGACGTCTGAAGACTCAGCTCGGACAGCGCCTTTTTTGTCCGCTGGGCTCCTGGTACCCCTGCCCGGCAGCTATAACAAAATCCCCGTCCCACTCGATGGTGTACTTGCGTTGTAGCTTTGTGGGTAGTCTATTCAGTAGTCGTGGCTCATGGGCTTAGTCGCTTGTCAGCATGTGGGATCTTCCCAGACCAGGGATGGAGGCCCTGTTCCCTGAATTGGCAGGCGGATTCTTAACCACTGGATCACCAGGGAAGTCCCCATCTCTGCTTTGGAGTGACATGGCTCAGACGGTAAAGCATATGCCTACAACGCGGGAGACCTGGGTCCGATCCCTGGGTCGGGAAGATCCCCTGGGGAAGGAAATGGCAACCCACTCCAGTATTCTTGCCTGGAAAATCCCATGGACGGTTCACGGGGTCGCAAAGAGTCGGACACGACTGAGTAACTTCACTTTGTGGGTAGGGTAACCACCCTAAACTTTATAAGCCAGATATATAGGAATTCGTCAATAAATGACAGGTGGGTGGGAGTTGTCAGCACTTAATGAATAGTGAGTAAATAAATATGGTTCAGTTTGAGTCTGGGAAGGGCATTGGGTTGAAATTTGGGAGAAGTCTGGCTTCCAGGGCTTGTAGTTTCAATAATGCGTCAGCTGTACCCCAGTGGTCTGCAAACTTACCTCATGCCCTCCGCTAGCCATCTCCCTCCAAACTTGCCCACACCCATCTGGAATTTTCCCTTGTTCTTTCAGGTCTTGCGAGCTGATCCTGTCTTTTCCTCAATGAGCTTAGGGAGGAGGCGATTCACTTCCCTGTGACTTTCTAACTGAATGGAAGGATAGGAAGTCAGGATTATTTCTATCACAGAGGTCATGGAGTCCTGTACATGGAGCCCTGTCTTCTTTCTGTGACTAGACAACTGTGGCACACATTTGCTTAGGAAAACGACCTTGAGGCTGCAGCCTTGAGTTTTCAGTTATTCGGGACAACAAAAGAGGAAAAAGAAGGATCCCACCCACTCTGTTGAGTTGGGAACTTCATACTCCAGGAATTTAGAATTATAACACTGCAGAATAGTAACAGTGGAAAACAAAAATTATCTCATACTTCTCTCCGCTGGACACATAATGATACACAATTTCTCAGAGAGGAGAAAGGAAGTTGGTAAGGTTCCACAGCCCATTGACAGAACTGGGACTGGGACTAGAACCCACAGACTCTGACCACAGCCAGTGCTTCTTCCCTGGTGAGCTCTCAACAGGCAAGACTGTGCAGTGGGTGTCTCCAAACAAGAGTGTCTTGGGTCTCTCTGAAACAGAGCTCACAGGATTCCTAGGCTCTTTACTTCTATTTTATATTCTACATGTAACCTGCTCTGTTTTTGAGAAAGTCTTTCTCCATGTTAACTCAGCTTCTCTACTGACAAAACACACAGAATGCAGTGATGTGCATTCCACCCTCACCAGGCAGGTACAGGCAGTAGGCTGGAACTCAGTCATGGCCACCAGAAGTGTTTCTTGTAGCCTTGAGTTGGTATTGTTCCTCATTTATACTTCCCAATACAAATAAATAATAACAAATACACACGCAAGCTATGATGACCTAGAGGGAGTTCCAGCCTGGCACAAAGGGCTTTGAGATGCTATGGAAAGGCTGCAGAAGGTCAGTCCTCGAGAAGCAGGAGGTATTTGGCACCAGTTAGTGGAAAATAGCACCTGAGTTTTTCCTTCTAGAGCCGGTTTGTGGTATCTTCCTGACTTTGTAACTGGTAGCAGATATAAGGAAAGAAAAATGGAATGGAAATGGAAAGTGATATGAAGTTATCTAAAAAGGAATAATTTCAAGGCTAAAAGATTGAAAGAATAGGTAAGGTCAGTCAAGGGAGCAATTATGGTTATTACTATGATTAGTATTGTTTATTTTAATAGCACTATCTCTAAATAGTTTAAAAGGAGTGGATCTCTATACAAGAAGACAGGGCAGGAAGTAAAGAAAATCAAGAAGACATTATGGACCAGACCCATCTCCCTGAAGCTGCTTCCTCCCTTCCTTGGCCCAATTCTTACTTCACCCTAGAGGTCTATTCCTGTGCTTGATTGAGTTAGCCATATCTCTGAAAATGAATCTCCCCTTTTGCATGCTCCTTTCTTTGTGCTGTCCCCACCCCAGTACCATCTGATACCCAAATCAAGATGGCGGCCACAGCCCACGTACCAGCAGGTTACTTTCCGTGGTGAGGTCCTGACACTGGCTGCTCTCCAGGCACCAACCACGCACTTCCATGGAGGCCTGAAGCAGCAAGGCCAGCAGCAGGGCGCCCGAACGACTGCTGCACAGTCTCGGCATCTTCCAGGCAGGCTGAGGCTCTGCAGAGGCAAACAAGATGAGTGGGACCCCTGCAAGGAGCAGAACAATGTTGGCCACTCATCAGGAAGGACCATGAGCCAACATTAACAATACTCTTATTTGTGGAGCTCAAGGCTTTTTGAGGACAAGAGCAGCTCAAGGAGCAGGTTGGTGTGCAGGGTGGTCGTGTGAGTTGTAATAGAGAGGAGGGCAGTGGGACCTGGGTAAACTGCACAATTTTCCCTTTATCTCCTATTAAAAATTAAACCCCAAAGGATGTTAGGGCTGGAAGATATTTTAGGGATCATTTGGTATGACCCCTTATTTGAGAGATGAGGAAACTGAGACAGAGAGAGACAATGACTTGGGTTTTTCACAATGGGGTATGGCCAAGTTCTGAGCTTTTCTATTTCCCCATCTTCAGGAAACTAAAGTTCTAACACTCCAGATGCAAGGAGTAACTTGGGAAAGACAAAGGACTGTGAAACTCCTGCTCAAGATGGTCTACTCCTGTCCACCAGGATTCTATTATTCCTCAGAAACTCTACTTCCTATGAATAGTAGGTTTGCATAATGGCAAATGAAACCTCTGTCCAACTGAGCCAAAACTTCAGCCAACCCAGTTTGATGTCCTGTACATAAATCACTCAGGGAATCACTATTTCCCAGACCCCTGTGACTTTGGAGATTTATTTTTAAAGTAGACCCCCATTTAAAACTAGTTCATCTCCTGAGTGTGGTATATGTCAGACCTCGTCTTGTTCTCTGAGTCTCTCACATGTAGCCTGAAATAGCTGGACTTGAAGATGCTGTTGGTGTGGAAAGGAAGGACATGATCACACAGAGCAGAAGGGAACTACATCACATCATGAACTCCTGCCAAAGACACTTTCTCAGAGAAATCAGAAAACACCACTGGGCAGATGCTTAATTAAAGAGGTCCAGATGCAGTAAAAGGGAGAATCAATGCTGCCTTTTTCCCGCTGTGCCCAACATTTTCCCCATCCCTCTAGCTTTCATACTGCCCTGCCACCCCTCACAAGGTCTCCCCTCCAAAATGCCCCTAAGCTCTGTTACCATGCACTCCACAGTCAAATGCAGATCTTTTCAACCCAGCAGTTATGGAAGAAATCTAATTAGATAAGAAAAGAAATTTATATTAAGGTGTAGATGACTAATTGTCTCTCCTGATTTAAAAATATTTGCCCAAAGGAATCTCCTATCTGTGAAGGCATGGGCCAAATCTTTTTTAATAGGGACAGCTTTGGAAGTGAAATTTCCCCCTGGCTCTCATTGTCTGCTTCAGGAAGCCACTTCCTTCTCTCTGTCCCACCCCACTCCTTTTCCCAAAAGCTGAGCTGAAAGGGCTCCCTTCTGAATGGTTGCCAAGCACAGCCCGAGTGTTTTCAGAGCAGCCATTAGATGGTGCTGGTAGCCAGTGAGCTGGCCTATCTGCATCACAGGGTAACTAGGAGAACATTGGTCAACCTGGTGTCCTGTTGTGACCGAGGACAGGATGCTCCTGTTGTAGACTTTTGGTGCTCCAGTTCAAGTACAAAGCCTGAATTTGATGGACAAGGTAATTTATGTTAAATCTCTGAGACCACACAGCACATTTTGGTCAGAAAAAAATGCCCAAGTTTAAAAGAGAAGCAGAAAAGTGGTAGTTTTATATTACTATGTTGTTGTTGTTGTTATTGTTTAGTCACTAAGTTGTGTCCAACTCTTGCAAACTCATGGACTATAGCCCCTCAGGCTCCTCTGTCTATAGAATTCTCCAGGCAAGAATAACTAAAGTGGGTTGCCATGCCCTCCTCCAGGGAATCTTCCCAATCCAGGGATCCAACCCAAGTCTCCTGCATCTCCTGCATTGGCAATTGGGGTTGTTTTTTTTTTTTTAAACCAAGGCAATGGCAACCCACTCCAGTACTCTTGCCTGGCAAATCCCATGGACAGAGGAGCCTGGTAGGCTGCAGTCCATGGGGTCGCTAAGAGTCAGACACGACTGAGCGACTTCACTTTCGCTTTTCACTTTCATGCATTGGAGAAGGAAATGGCAACCCACTCCAGTATTCTTGGCTGGAGAATCCCAGGGATGGGGGAGCCTGGTGGGCTGCCGTCTATGGGGTCGCACCGAGTTGGACACGACTGAAGTGACTTAGCAGCAGCAGCAGCAGCCATCTAGGAAGCCTTATATACTATGGACAAGTGTAAAATAGCATCTTAGTAGAGAAGAAAGTAAGGAGAAGGCAATGGCGCCCCACTCCATTACTCTTGCCTGGAAAATCCCAGGGACGGGGGAGCCTGGTGGGCTGCCATCTATGGGGTCGCACAGAGTCAGACATGACTGAAGCAACTTAGCAGCAGCAGCAGAAAAGAAAGTAAAGTCATACAGGTCTGACAATCCCCTCAACTATGTTTCAATTCTTCTCAAAATTGGCCATTCTGGGATGACTTCGATTTTCTAAAAACCTACCTCATGATATCAGACCTTCCTGAAAAGTCTCAGACAGTGTTTCCTCTCTTGCCCCATGGGCTATATAATACAACACGATAACATCCTCACTCCCCACCTCTCAGAGCTGCAATCTTCTGCTAAAAAATTAGGTAGCTTCCTGAAAGCAACTTATCTTCTTTCTGCTCATGTATATTTTGTATTTTTCTACAATAAACAAATATTACATTGTCATGTTTTTAAAGCAATAAAGTAATAGGTAGATGTCAAATGTGCTTTTTGTAAGTAAGGAGTGTCGAATAATTGAAAGCTTGGAAAAATAAATATAAACTTGTAATTTGCTAATCTTGACATTAACTTTATAATAGAATTACACTCATTAGGAATTCGTATGTGTTGATGAATTCTCTATGAGCTAAACAAAACATTTTGTTTTATTTAATTTCATTTTTAATATTCTTTTCCATTATGGTTTATCACATGATATTGAATACAGTAGGACCTTGTTGTTTAATCCATCCTATATATAATAGTTTGCCTCTGCTAATCCCACACTCCCAGTCCTTCTGTCCCCCACCCCCCTCTAAAATTGCACACTGGCCATGCCAGTCTGTAAAGATTAGAGGAACAGAGATGCAGAGTTTTGTCCTGGCACCATGATACACACCCATCAAGTCCTAAAACAATGTCAAAGGAATATTACATCATTAAATAAGCCATGATCTATAGATCTTAACACAAGACAAGTGCTTCTTCCAGCACTTCTGTGAGAACCATCAGCTCCCCTTTATACACGAAGAATTTGGGGGATCCAAATGCTCTGCAGACTCTCCCTCCCTCACTGGGAACCCACCTTGCCTGAGCCTGCGTCTTGTCTGAGCTTCCATCGCCTCCTACGGCTGCTGCTGCTGCCCTGCGCTCTAAGGTCTGCGGGATTGGAGGTCCGTTCTGCGGTCCTATTGAGAGCAGGGTGGTTCAGGACCGTGGACAGTTCCCATCCGGGCCACCTCTTTTTAACACCAGCAGCTCATGTAGAGCAGACGGTGTCATTCTCTTAAGCGCAGCCACGTCGGGGGCGCTAAGGTGGGCAGGGAAACGATGTTTCAGAAATCTGAATTCAAAGAAGTCTGGAACGCAGGGAGTTTGTTGTCACTTTTAGCCTCTTCTCTTCTGCCCCCGTTTCCAACATCAATTTACGCTAGAGTATATGGTATCTTTTAAGAAGTGACACCTACCCGGCAAATCAGAAGTCCCAAAAGACTGGGTCTCCTGGAATCTCCCCAGAATACGGGTAGGACTCCTCAGGAGTCCCTCTCCCCGGGACAGACGCGGCCGCCAGCTCCTGAAAGGCACCACTTTCAGCGTCGCTGCGGCTCTCCGGCCGTCCAGAGAGGCCGGTCCTCGCCGCTCCGCTGCCAGCGGCTTCCCACGCCGCGCCCAGCACAGAAAGTTTTCAAAGAATTCAGGACGGCGGCAAGACAAAAGATGCCTTTGAGATCGGAGCTGGGCGACAGCATCCCGAGGCCCCCGGAGCAGGGGATCCGGGGATAAGATTGAGGTTCCCCGCCGCTGCGCCCTTACCTGTCACGGGGAAGCTGCCTCGGGCGGCTCCCGCTGCGCCGGGGCGAGGATGTTCAGCGGCCTCTCGGTCACTTTTCTTCCCTTCGTTCTCTTCCGTCGCGCCGTCTTGTCCCACTCGCTCTCCGCCGTCTTTATATACTTGCGGGGCCCGCCCGGGTGGGCGCTAGACGTTGAGTGGACTTCCCGGCAGCTGCAACGTAACAGGCAACTCCCCCGTCCATAGGAAGCGGGGAGCCGTGGGGGCGCGGGAGGGGGTTTCCAGGTAGGGGCTGGGCTGGAGAGCAGACGTGCCCGGAAAGGGGTCTGGATCTCTGTCCCCTGGAGGCTGGAATTAACACTCTCTTGCTGAAGGACACACCTGGCAGCCGTCAGGAAAGAACTTAATTAAGGATGGTTTTGGGTCTCCAGTTAGGGTGAGCGGGAGGCTTAGCACCCCGGTGTGGGGCTGGCCTGGCCGGGCTGGCTGAGATCATTAACGAGAGGGCAAAGTTACCTGTGTGCCTGCTTGGGCTGGCATCTGCCTCTTTCGCATTTGGAGGTAAATATCACCACCCAGGGAGTGCGTCTGTGATGCCTCTGATTTCCCCAACGTTTGGAAACTGTGATGAGAAAATGTCAGGAGCCGTCACAATCCCTCTGTTACAGGTTGGAGGGCCCCAATGTCAAGCCAAGGAGGAAAGAATGGCACTCAAACCTGCAATGGAAGAGTCTCTACCTTAACCTGGAGTAAAGAACCAAAAGCAAATTGTGGGAAGCAGTGGGGGTGAGCAGGAGTGCTGGAACTAAACTGAACTTCAGAAAGGTTCTTGCTTAATGTGTCATTTGCAGGACATTTCTTTATTCCCAGATGCTCTTTTGGACTCCAGGACACCCTTGAGAATTTCTGGTTGGCAACATTGGCTTTATACTAGGAATCCTTTTCTTTGGGGTCACAAGAGAGATTCACGCTCCTTAACAGTTAAATAAGGTATTATTACCTGGCCTTGGCCTCTTTCCAGGGTCATCTCTTACCTCTTGTATCCTGGCACTTTGACCATTCACAACATTCCCATTCCCATAAACACTATTTTCTCAAGCCATCACCTCTTTATCTATGGTATTCCCTCCTAAAACACCCTTTCTCCTTCCAACCACCTGGGAAAATTAGACTCTTGCATTAAGATTTAGCTTATCCATCATCACCAGTTCCCTAAAGGTCTCCTTGGTCAGTTGTCCCTCCAAGGCATGAAACATGATCATGTCTGTTTTCCAGAGAAGCCCACACTCATCTCATCTGTGTATGTAGCTTGCACAGCTGGAACAAATTCCACTCTGTTTTCCATCTTTCCTCTTCCAGCCACTCCTGCCCCACCCCTGCCACTGCCAGGCTTATGAGCCCTCTCAATTAGAGATTCTCATTTTTCTCTGTACTATTTTTATAACTTTAAGAGGCAGCTGATGGTAGAAAAAGAGCCAGACCGGGAAAAGTTCAGATTGACCCAGCTTCTGTCCTGCTCTGTCAGTTGGGTTCTTAATTACATGCAGCAGAACCAACTTCAGGGGATGTAAACTGACAGACCATTGAATCACATTTAGAATCACTGGGAAGGCTGGGCAACCAGGATCCAAAAATGGGCAGAGAAAAAGGGTGGCTGGAATCATGGCCACTGGTCGGATCCAATGAGAAAGACAAACAGACCACTACTGGGAACAAGAGGGCACAAGTCAGGCATTGGATACAGATGTCACTTCTATGTCCAGGTTGATGTGATGTGATGTAATGTGAAGTCGCTCAGTCGTGCCCGACTCTTTGTGACCCCATGGATAGTAGCCTGCACCAAGCTCTTCCATCCATGGGATTTTCAAGGCAAGAGTACTGGAGTGGGTTGCCATTTCCTTCTCCAGGGAATCTTCCCAACCCAGGGATCAAACCCAGGTCTCTCACATTGTAGACAGACGCTTTACTGTCTGAGCCACCCGGTTGCTGCTGCTGCTGCTGCTGCTAAGTCGCTTCAGTCGTTTCCGATTCTGTGCGACCCCATAGATTGCAGCCCACCAGGCTCCGCCATCCCTGGGATTCTCCAGGCAAGAACACTGGAGTGGGTTGCCATTTCCTTCTTCAATGCATGAAAGTGAAAAGTGAAAGGGAAGTCGCTCAGTCATGTTCGACTCTTAGAGACCCCATGGACTGCGGCCTACCAGGCTCCTCCGTCCGTGGGATTTTCCAGGCAAGAGTACTAGAGTGGGGTGCCATTGCTATTCCCATTTTGACTGATGTCACCAGAAAGGATGTCACCGCCCTTGCTTCATTGTATCACTAGCTCCTCTTTGAAAGCCTGGAGCAGGTGCTTCTGATTATCTGAGATGATAATATGATTTACCCCTCTCTTTCCCGATAAGGTGGTAAATCACATTGTTGATTTTTAGTGTTGTACCTACCATGCATTCCTGTTCTATGAGCCCAATTTGATTATGATGTGCTATCATTATGTAGCATTGGGTTCAGTTTACTAATATTTTATCTAATATTTTTGCATCTATGTTTATGAGATCAACCTGTAATTTTCCTTTCTTGTAAGATTCCTGTTAGATTTTGGTGTCAAAATTATGCTGTCTTTCTAAAACAAGTTGGAAATCCCTCCACTGACTCCCATTTTTTCTAATTTAATAGAAGACTTTGTATACAATGGTGTTTATCTCTTCCTTAAATGTTTTCCCAAACATTTGTTTTGTTAGTGGTCCCATCTAGGTCTTTAAGGTTGCTTGTTTGTTGAATGGTTTTAAACTACAGATTCAATTATTTAAATAACACTATTCCAATTGTCTATTTCTCTTTGTGTAAGTTTAGTACTTCTAGGTATTTGTCCATTTCACTTAAATTTTTAAAATATGTTGGCTTGAAATTTTTATTATATCTTCTTATTATCATCTTAGTATCTATGGAATCTCTAGGTCCTCTTTTATCTCTAATACTGGTAATTTATTAATATGTCTTCTCTCTTTTATATTTATTTTATTAAGGCTTACAATTTTATTAGTATTTTTAAAGAATGAATTTCAATGTTGATGATATTCTGTTACATTTACTTTTTTCTATTTTCAAAATTTCTACTTTATTATAATTTCTTACCTTCTAATTTCTAATTAACTACTCTTTCTATTCTCTTGAGTTGGATATTATAAATAAATGTTTTTACTTAGATAATTGATATTCAACCTTCCTATTCTTTTTGACATGTGTATTCATGGCTATAAATTTCTAAGTATAGCTCCAGTTGCATCTCACAAGTTTTGATATATCATATTTTTATTACCATTTAGTTTAAAATATTTTGTTTTCATTGAAATATCTTAATTGACCTGTAGATTATTGAGAAGTGCTCTGTTTAACTTTCAAACATTGGGGGTTTTTTAGATCTGTTTTGAAACTACATTTTAGCATAATTCCTCTGTGGTCAAAGAACATACTTTGCTTCTAGTCCCTTGAAATTCAGGGAGCTGCTTAATGGATGAACATATGGTCCGTTTTGATTAATGCTTTGTGTAAACTTCAAAAGAATATGTATTATATGATGGCTCAAATATTCTATATCCTTTCTATACCTATATTCTTTCTGATTATTTATCATCTTAATTCATTAGTTACTAATAGATATATGTTTTTTAAGTCTCCCCATTAATCTTGTGAATTTAACTACTTCTACTTTTGATCCTGGCTTTAAAAAAAAACTCTTTCCAGAAATGTAATGGTGAATAGGAGCAGTGGTGGAGGGTAATATAGGACCTAGGGTAGAGATGGCAGAGAGTTACTAGAACATGGTTGCATGCCGATGGGAATAATAGTAGAGAAGGGAAAACTGATGCTGCAGATGAGAGTCAGAAAAACCAAGTGATCCAAGTCTTAAGTAGAGTGAGTTTCAGAGGAAGAACCTGGCCTCCCAACAGTGGAATGCTTTCCTCTTCCAAAATAGAATATAGACACAGGAGACTTGTAAGAAAAGCCATGGGAAGATGAGTGATTCTGTACCAAAGACTTTACCTTTTAACCCAGAATTTCATGAGGAAGTATCTGACAGTTGTCCTAAATGCTGTCTAAGACTATTCACACAACGTTCATAATAGCAATGAAATGAAATACACTAAACATCTAGGGTGTAATTATAAAAACAGTAGCATATACTTATAAAAATTATAGTAAAGCTATGCAATGGAGTACTTTGCAGTTATTCAAAACAAAGTAGATGTTTAGACAAAAAAATAACTACTGTATGTTGAGGGGAGGAAACATGATAAAGCATAAATATACAGTTGACCCTTTGCTGCACAGGTCCCCTTATACTCCTATTTTTTTAAGTAAATATGTACTACTGTCCTACATGATCATGGTTAGACCATGGCAGTGGGACAGCAGATAGGGGTAGCTAACTGTGGAACTTGAACATCTGTGGATTTTGGTATCTGAGTGGGTCCTGGAACCAATTGTCCAGGGAAATGGAGGGAATGATTGTAAATACAGAGACATAGAAATAGAGAAAAAAATTAAAAGATACCAGAGTGTTAATAATGATTGTTCTGGTTATTTAATACTAGATCACAACCTACCCCCAAAACTTGATGGTTTTTGTTTGTTTGTTTGTTTGTTTGTTTGTTTTTGCTAAGGCCCAATTTTATTTATTTATTTGGTTTTAACATTTTGGCCACATGGCACGTGGGACCTTCCCTGACCAGGGTTTGAACCCTCATGCCCTGCATTGGAAGTGCAGAGTCTTAATGACTGAACCTCCAAGGAAGTCCAATGTGATGGCTTTAAACAACATTTATTTTGCTCACAAATCTGCACTATGGCCAAGGTTTGGCAGGGCCAACACATCCCTGCTCTACTTGGCATCAGCTTGGGCAGCTCAAAGCCTGGCTTCTATAAATCATCTGAAGCCACTCACTCACATAACTGGTTCCTGACTGGGAAGACTCAGCTCGGGGCAAGGAGAGCTGGGGATCCTCAGACATTTCTATCTCCATGCAGTCTGGCCATGTGACCTCTTCAGCATGCCTTAGGGGAGCTAGACTGCTTCCACAGAGCCTCAAGCTCCCAAGCATGCATCAGGAGGTGACTTGCTCTGCTGGCTAGAGGGAGTTAGCAAGGGCTTCCCCAAGAAGGGGATGCTGAGGTGGGTTGAGTCTTGATACAGTCTGTCACCGGGATGAAGACAGGAAAGTCATTCCAGGCAGAAGGAACAGCATGTGCAAAGGCCTCAAGGCAGGAAAAGCCTCATGTTCACAGAATGCTGGTACAGGTGGTAGAGGGAGAGAGGGAAAAGACTGGAAACAGAGGCCAGAGGCAAGGAGCTGGGGACCATTCAGCGACTGGGTCAAAGGAGCTGCAGGACCAGCTTTCTGTGGCAGTGAGGAGGATGATCAGAGGAGTGGGAGCCTGGAGCCAGCAGGGGGTGATCCAGAGTCCAGTGCTCTGCTCCAGGGCCTGGGGACCAGTCCAGCCGGCAGTGGGAGCAGTGGGGCAGAAGAATCAACAGAGGCAGCTTCATGAAATACTTAAGAGGTGGCATCAGTGTCAGGTGAGAAGTCATGGACACTCTCCCCATCTGAGGTCACATGGATGGCACAATGTGGTGTCAAGGTTAAGAACACAGCTCTGGAGAGCTGAGCCCAGCTGATCAACTTGATCACAGATGTGCAGCTCGCCATCTTCGCCAAATGCTGGGTGTGTCGCTCTTCCTGCTTGTCGTTCTCTATCACCACGTGGCCGTCAACAATCCCAAGAAGCAGGAATGAAAGTGGCGCTTTCTCTGCCCCCAGGGTTCCAGGACATAGTCTGAGGCAAGATGGGAGGGTGTGAGGGGCCTTCACACTTCACTTCATCCCTTCTACCCATCACAACATACAGAGCAACTCCACCTGGATTTTTCCAAACAACTTTTATTTCCTGAAAGTCTTCCTTAACCCTATGGAACAAGAAGCTGCCACTGAATAGGACCCAGTATAGGGGCTACTTTCTTTTCTACTCCCCCAACAAATATAAAAATATAGATTTGTGTGTGTGTGTGTGGTGCCAAAAAAGAAAAAAAAAAAAAAAAAGAGCACAGCTCTGAAGCCAGAACGACTGGTCCTAATTCTGTTCACCCACTGCCTAGCTGTGGGTGGCTCAGAGCAAATTCCCAGCTTCTCTATATTAGGTGTCCTATCTGCAAAATGAGAGAAATGACTGCTTCCGCCCATGTGGCTGTCATGTGGCTGAAAAGAGGTGATACATGTAAAGATGATAGAGCAGGGCCTGGCATTAGTTAGCCCTTATCCTTATTATCATGGAAGCGCTGGTGACAAGAGAAACTGCCTGGGTGGGAGGAAGGAGGGAGGAGGCGGGAGGGAGGGAGAGAGGGGAAGAGGGAAGGAAGAAGGGAAGGAGCGAAAGATGGAAGGAGACCGGAGCCGACATGAGTCTTTGGTGGAGAGCAGATGTGTTGTTCAGAGGGCTTGCGGTGAGGATTCCTGGGGTGGGATGATGCGTCTACACCTGGCTGTGGGCATAGGGCCAGGGCTCCTCTCGTCACCCCAGCTTCTCACCTCTGAGGGTTTAATTGGAAAAGCGATGTCACCAGGGTGTGAGTGCGTAACAGAGACAGGTGTGGAGGCAGCCTCCGCGGGGAGAGGAAGGGCTGGACGGAAGGCAGCAAGCTCCGGGTGCCAAGAGCCCGTCATGGGAGGGGGCACGAGGAGGGTGGCCTGGTCCCCCCAGCCTCCAGGCCCCCGGGGCCAGGCAATAGGGACCATTTCACTGGGGAAAAGAAGACTCTGGGACAAGGCTTGCATTTCGAAAACTCTGGGGCAAGCACCAACTCAAGCCTGGAGGGTCAGAGTGACTCCCACCTCCATCCTGGCTGCCCTTCTTCACTTTCACTCCAAGTCTATGCTCCAAGTTGCAGTGGGCAAGCCAAGGAGGCTGCCAGTCCCATCTCGAGTCAGAACCACTCTGCCTTCTCAGGGCTCCTTGGGCCCATCTGGGGTCTCTGCCGGAGGGAGCACTTCATTCCTGCTATAGTCTGGGTCACGGGGTGGGGGTGGGGGTGGGCCTCAGGACCACTCAGCTAGTGCCTCTGGCCTGCAAGGAGACAGTTCCCAAACCAGTGTATGAGAAGTTCCTGGCAAGTGTGCCTGGTCAGAACTGGTGCTCAAGAGTTATTTGCAGAGAGAAGGCTGGAAGCAGTGCCTGAGGAAGGGAGTCCCTCTGAAGCCTAAGTTTGCAGAAGCTCACAATCCTCTAAAGCACTCTCCAGACCTCTTCTGTAGGCTACGCGAACCTGAACCTGAGAGGTGGTCTCCCTCCTCACAATGTGTCTGGATTAGAAATAGCCCCGCACCTGCCCCTTCATGGACATGTCTGGTGGGGACAGCAGGAAGAAGCTCAACCCTCCCTGGCTATAGCAGCTCAGGGCACACGGACCGCTTTGGAGTGACTCTGGTGCCCCATGACTCCTCTTTCAGAGCTAAGAAGAGAGGACACCAAGTGTGTTATGGGTGCCAGGGAGGGGGGCCTCCTAGTGAGACAGCAAAGCAGAGCTGGATCCTCAGTGAGGGAAACAGGGATGGGAGAGGTGATGAATGGGGGCAGGAAACAGGATCCGGCCCAACCCGGCCCTGCAGAGAGGAGGGCCCATGGGAAGCACACAGTAGGGTGGGGGTGGGGGTGGGGAGTGGTGGTGAGCAGGCTTTGGGCAGGGGCTCTCTGCCCTCCAGCTGTGGAGGAGGGAAGGGAGGACACACTGCGGAGAGAGCCTGGAGAGGAAGAGACAAGCTGAAGGGCCCCAGGGAGGAAGGGTCAGAAAAGGGCCAAGCCCGGGCCTTGGATCTGACTGGATGCTGGGCAGAGGATGAGAGGAGGAAGTCAGGCAGGATTTAGGCATGGCGCTGGGGGAGTGGACCAGGAGGACCAGAAGAGGGTGGGGTCAGGTGGGGAATGGCTGAGACACCATGACTGTGAAGCAGCTGCTGTTCAACATGCCCTCTGCCCAGTGCCAGGCCCCCAGTGGGCGCTCACACGGGGTTTCCCGGGAGGTGGGGCTTGGAGAGTCAAGCTGGGGGCCTCATTCATTTAAGGAATGTTTATGGACCCCTCTGTGTACCAGGAGAGATCCGGCTTATGTTCCCAAGAAGACTTCAGTTCTAAAGGGAAGTCAGTAATGAAGTAGTCCACAAATAATTTCAAGTTGTGATAAATACATATTCTTGTCTGGAAACCCATAGACAAATAAGCCTGGCAGGCTACAGTCCATGGGGTCACAAAAGAGTGGGACATGACTTAGTAACTAAACAACAACAACAATGATAAAGACTATGAAGGAAGGGGAGGGGAAAGCCTTCGTAGCAGAAGGAAGCCTGTGCAAAGGCCCTGCGGCAGAGAAGAGAAGGGGTTCCTGGTACTGCTGGAGAGGAAGCAGGGAAAGGGAGCAATCCCTGGAATGAGGGACACAAGGGGCGAGGCCTTGGAGGCTGTGAAGGTGGTCAGATGACAACTTAGATTTTATGCCAAGCACAGAGGACAACCATTTCTGGGTTTTAAACAACGGAATGACAGGATCCAGTACAATTTCTTGAAAAGACAGCTTTTAGGGATCGAGAACCAATCAGAGAGCAAGCAACCAATGGCGTCTTTGGGGGGGGGCGGTCAGAATCAATAGTACTTGGAGCAGATGTGGAAATGAAGCAAAGGAGGGGGTGGGGTTAAACATGGTTCAAAGATTTCTGGCTTGAGCAGCTAGATGAGGTGTGGGGCCATTCAGTGATCTGGAGAAGCCTAAAGGGGCAGTTTGGTTTGGAGGGAGAAACCATGAGCTCTGTGACCTTGGGCAAGTTATTCAAATTCTTTGAGTTTCTCTGCTGCTGCTGCTGCTAAGTTGCTTCAGTCGTGTCCGACTCTGTACGACCCCATAGATGGCAGCCCACCAGGCTCCGCCGTCCCTGGGATTCTCCAGCAAGAACACTGGACTGGGTTGCTATTTCCTTCTCCAATGCAGGAAAGTGAAAAGTGAAAGTGAAGTCGCTCAGTCATGGGCACCTCCAAAGCTTCAGCCCACAGTGCTTAAGACTCATGAGCAGGGACTTTCCTGGTGGTCAGGTGGTTAAGAATCTATCATCCAATGCGGGGGACGAAAGTTCAATTCCTGGTTGGGGAACTAAGATCCCATTTGCCACAAGGCATCTAAGCCTGCCTGCCACAACTGCTGAGCCAGTGTGCCTCAACTAGAGAGCCCGCATGCCACAGTTAAATATCCTGCATGCCGCAACTAAGACCTGACACAGCTATAAGTAAATAGACTCATAAGCAAATGCAAGAAATTAAAACTATTATTATAATACCATTAGATTCTTGTCACTAGAAACACTAATTATGAATTCTTCCGAGGGGAGCCTGATGGGAGTCAGGGAGCAGAGGTAGGGCTAGTCTCCAACAAAGGACCCTGAAGTCTGGAGCACCATGGAGGAGAAGGTCTCCCGGGCCCCAGATGGCCCAGGGACTGGGGGAGGGTCCCACCAGCCCCCTTTATCCCCAGCAACACACTCCCACTCAGAGGCCCTTTCACTCACTGCACGCCCCCATTCAGCACTGTGGCTGGACCATTTCAACAGCTTTCAGTCTGACCCCAAGGGGGCAAAGAGGAATCAATTTGTGCAAAGAATGGGAATGGAAGCGATTTCAATTGACCTTTGAATGGGGTTTTAATTTGCTTTATTACAGCCAAAGGAGCCTCATGAAGAGACTCTTGAGACTGCTTTTATCTGCTAATGCCTGCACCCTTGCAACCTCCTGGGCCTCTGTCTAGATGCCCTGGTTGCTGGGGGCAGGGGGGCAGGGTCAGAGGCGCTGGGAAACGGGTGTCCCTGACCCTCCAGGGAACTGGTCTGCAGCTCCCTTCAGGCCCAAAGTGGAGTCAAGGGTGCAAGCAGGGGCAGCAGGAGGGCAGCCCACCCGGGTTCCAGCCCCAGCCCTGTCGCTGGACGATGCCTCCCCTCTGGGTTTCAGGCTCTTTATCTGAACAGAGCCCGGGACTAGGGATATGGACAAGAGGGCCCCTCAATCCCTTCCAGGCCTGACGGTCTATGTTTGTTTGTTTTAATATTTACACTTATTTATTTGTTTGACTGCACCGGGTCTTAGTTGTGGCCTAAGAACTCATAGCTGAGGCATGTGGGATCTAGTTCCATGACCAGGGATTGATCCAGGGCCTCCTGCACTGGGAGCAGGGAGTCTTAACCACTGGACCACCAGGGAAGTCCCTGATGTTCTATGGTTTTAAGCTCAGATCTAGAGCCAAACTCTGTAGTGGATGATAATTAGTCTCACAGAACATGGCCTAGATTGGAGACAGCAGAGCCCCCCGGGCCAAGGAGCTGAGCCCTTTCTGTTCATCAGTCCCTTGGGTCTCCCTTATGCCTTATTTTTCTCTAAATTTCTACTAGAATCCCCTTGCAGGGGCCAGTCAATTCTCTGTTCTCTCCTCTCCAAATTCCAAAAGAAGCCCCTGGAGTCCCTTGACTGATTATCCACTCTTTTCCTGGTCAGAGCTACCTTGGGGGTCCAGCAGCCTGCAGGTGGCCAGCCCCAGGCAAAGAGCACCCTGCAATTGCTTCTCTATACCCTGTAACACCTCCAGGAGAGGGGCCTGTGAGTTTGGATTCACAGTCCTGGGTTAGAAACGTCAGGCTCTCCTCCCGGCACTATCCATGAGTGTATGGCCACATGGAACCATGTGTGTGTTCCTTTAGAACAGCTCCCTGGGACTTCCCTGGTGGTCCACTGGATAAGAATCCACCTGCCAATGCAGGGAACACGGGCTCCATCCCTGGTCTGGGAAGATTCCACATTCCGCGGAGCAAGTAAGCCTATGGATCACAACTACTGAGTCCAAACTTCTAGAGCCTGTGTTCCACAAGAGAAAACACCACGATGAGAAGTCCACGCACTGCAATTAGAGAGTAGCCTCTGCTCACCGCAACTTGAGAAAGCCTGTGTGCAGCAATGAAGATCCAGCACAGCGAAAAATAAACTAATTTTTTTAAAAAAAAGAACTGCTCCCTACCCTCATTCCTTTTTTTCAAACGGAGGAGTTGTTCCTCTGCAATCAGAGCAGACTTCCTGAAGGTGGGGTCTTGGCTGAAGATGTCGTGGACATTGAGAACACAACAGACTCCAGAACCCAGGCACCAGCAGCCACCGCCTGATGCAGTGGTGGTCGTAATGGTCCTTTTGTGGGGAAATGCCTTTGTTAGGGCCTCCAGAATGACAGCCACTTTTCCAGAAGAATGCAGAGTTCTCCAGCCAGGGGTGGAGGTGGGGAGAGTGCCGCGTGGCCAGGAAGGATGCTGATAATGCACATCCATTAGTGCATTCAGAGCCCCCGGAACCATCCTCCTTCCTCTCGAGCCAACAAAGGCTGCATGGAAGGGGCTGAAGTGGCCTTTTTAACAGGCACTCAGCTCAGTGCCATCTCTGAGCCCTGCCTACTGGGGGCCTGACTTCCATTTCCACGCTCTCCTCAAAGCAACCTGGACAGCAAATCCTCAAGCAGCCAGCCTGAGCCCCAGAGAGCCCCCATGTCTGGTTGCCCTGGGGGAGTGACGCCAGGCCCACACAGAGCTGGTGCATCGTGACCTGCCCTGCCATGGCCACAAGTCCGTGACTCTGCATCTGCGCCTGCACACGCGTGTGAGCATGTGATCTGAGTCGTGCAAGGATGTCTGAAAGGCGGTTTTTTTTTTTTTTTTAACAAATTGGCCAAAACCTTTACATCAGACGAAAGTAGTTTCCTTCAAAACATCCCTTGGGCCAGTGTCTTTGATGCCAGAGATATGGGGCTGGGGTTTCAGCTTTCAGCAAACCCTCTGGGGGAGCCACCTCCAAGGCCAGTTTCTAAGTCACCCAAGAAAGCCTGTCTTTGAGTCCAGGATCACATTTCTTTAATGTATCTATTATGTTCCTTTTATTTCTCCTTTACACTGTAGTTGGGTCTTTATATTGAAATATTTTCTATTCATGATGGGTGTGGGAAGGTTATTTTATGTATAAATTTCAAGATAGTAAATAAGATCTTATAGTAGATTTACTCTTAAATGGGAGTTTTGTGACTGGTTGGAATGTAAAATAATGTATCAGTATCAGTTCAGTCACTCAGTCATGTCCAACTCTTTGCAACCCCATGGACTGCAGCATACCAGGCATCCCTATCCATCACCAACTCCCAAAGTTTACTCAAATTCATGTCCATTGAGTCAGTGATGCCATCCAAGCATCTCATCCTCTGTTGTCCCCTTCTCCTCCTGCCTTCAATCTTTCCCAGCATCAGGGTCTTTTCCAGTGAGTCAGTTCTTCACATCAGGTGGCCAAACGATTGGAGTTTCAGCTTTAGCATCAGTCCTTCCAATGAATATTCAGGAATACTTTCCTCTAGGATGGACTGGTTGGATCTCCTTGCAGTCCAAGGGACTCTCAAGAGTCTTCTCCAACACCACAGTTTAAAAGCATCAATTCTTAGGCTCTCAGCTTTCTTTATAGTCCAACTCTCACATCCATACATGACTACTGGGAAAACCATAGCCTTGACTAGACAGACCTTTGTTGGCAAAGTAATGTCTCTGCTTTTTAATATGCTGTCTAGGTTTGTCATAACTTTTCTTCCAAGGAGTAGGTATCTTTTAATTTCATGGCTGCAATCACCATCTGCAGTGATTTTGGAGCCCCAAAAAATAAAGCCAGCCACTGTTTCCACTGTTTCCCCATCTATTTCCCATGAAGTGATGGGACCAGAAGCCATGATCTTAGTTTTCTGAATGTTGAGCTTTAAGCCAACTTTTTCACTCTCCTCTTTCACTTTCATCAAGAGGCTCTTTAGTTCTTCTTCATTTTCTACCAAAAGGGTGGTGTCATCTGCATATCTGAGGTTATTGATATTTCTCCTGGCAATCTGAATTCCAGATTGCACTTCATCCAGCCCAGCGTTTCTCATGATATACTCTGCATATAAGTTAAATAAGCAGGGTGACAGTATACAGCCTTGACATACTCCTTTTCCTATTTGGAACCAGTCTGTTGTTCCATGTCCAGTTCTAATTGTTGCTTCCTGACCTGCATATAGATTTCTCAAGAGGCAGGTCAGGTGGTCTGCATTCCCATCTCTTTAAGAATTTTCCACAGTTTGTGGTGATCCACCCAGTCAAAGGCTTTGGCATAGTCAATAAAGCAGAAGTAGATGTTTTTCTGGAACCCTCTTGCTTTTTCAATGATCCAGCGGAAGTTGGCAATTTGATCTCTGATTCCTCTGCCTTTTCTAAATCCAGCTTGAACATCTGGAAATTCACAGTGCACGTACTGTTGAAGCCTGGCTTGGAGAGTTTTGAGCATCATTTTACTAGCGTGTGAGATGAGTGCAATTGTGCGGTAGTTTGAGCATTCTTTGGCATTGCCTTTCTTTGGGATTGGAATGAAAAGTGACCTTTTCCAGTCCTGTGGCCACTGCTGCATTTTCCAAATTTGTTGGCGTATTCATATTGAGTGCAGCAGTTTCACAGCATCATCTTTTAAGATCTGAAATAGCTCAACTGGAATTCCATCACCTCTACTAGCTTTGTTCGTAGTGATGCTTCCTAAAGCCCACTTGACTTCACATTCCAGGATGTCTGGCTCTAGGTGAATGATCACACCATCGTCATAATCTGGGTCATGAAGATCTTTTTTTGTACAGTTCTTCTATATATTCTTGCCACCTCTTCTTAATATCTTCTGCATCTGTTAGGTCCATACCATACCAAAATAATGTAGCTGCTTTGGAAAATAGTTTGCAGTTCTTCCAAAAGTTAAACATTTGTTAAAAACAAGACAATAGGCCCAAGATGGAGTTGCTTATGCTAAGCTCCATGTCACCAAACCAAGACTGAATTAGTTTCAGCTTTCCCGGAAATGGGATCTTAAACCAGTCAATCAAGAATTCAGAAATCACCTGACCAGCACTAATTAGGTCATTTGCCTGATGGACCCTGGCCATCCCCTAAAGGGAAGTAACTTTGCAGTAACCAACCTGCTTTTTGCTAGTGTAATCTCTTTGTTCCCAATCCCTTCTGACATAAAAGCCTTATATTTTGCTTATTTATTTATTTATGGCTGCGTTGAGTCTTCTTTGCCATTTGCAGGCTTCTCCTTGTGGTGGCTTCTCTTGTTGCAGAACATGGGCTCTAGAGCACAGGCTCAGTAGTTACAGTACACAGCTTTCTTGCTACACAGCTTGGTTGCTGCACGGCAAGTAGAATCTTCCCCGATCAGGAATCGAACCCACGTCCCCTGCAGTGGCAATTGGATTCTTAACCACTGGACCACCAAGGAAGTCTGAATGTCTTTTATTTGGGACAGTTCCTCAGACGTCCTCTTTAGCTGCTAGATTTGGATGTGCCTAATTGAATCAATTTTTGCTTAAGTACACTCTTAAAATTTTTAACATGCCTTGGTTTATCTTTTAACAATATAGAGTTACCATATGTCCCAGCAAATCCACCCCCAGATATATACCCCCAAACTTATACATGAATATCCATAGCTGTGTTATTCATAGTATCTAAAAGTGGAAACAACCCAAAAGTCCATCAGTTGGTGAATAAGCAAAATGTGGTATATCCACACAATGGAATATTATTTAGCAACAGAAAGAAATGAAGTAAAAATAGATGTTACAACATGGATGAATATTTTAAAACATTATGCTAATTGGAAGAGACACGATAGTAAAAGCTACATACTGTGAGATCCCATTTATATGAAATGCCCAGAAGAGGCAAATCCGTAGAGACAGAAAGTAGATTCATAGTTGCCAGGGGTTGGGGATGCTGGGAAAAATAAGGAGTGTTTACTAATGGGTATGAGATTTCTTTGTAAAGTGATGAAGATGTTCTAAAATTGATTGTGGTAATGGTTGCACAGCTCTGAATATTATAAATGTCACTTTATTGTACACGTTAAGTGTATGAATTGTATGGGATGTGAATTATATCCCAGTGTAAACTGTTCCTAAAAGAGGGGTGATTTTTTGAAAGACAGAGAAGTGACTACAGAGAAAGCCATGTATTATCTTTCAACATAGCTAAAGAGGAGGGAATCCTCCAGATACAAAGATGGGACCTTTCACCCCTTTGTGCAAGAAAAACCACCCAGTTTTCCCCTCCTGTTGCTCTTTCCTGTGTGTTTCCTTTATTACTCACACTGAACACTTCACTGCTAACACTTCCGGTCACCAAATACGTGGGGGGGGGGGTTTTCCCCACACGTGGCTGGTGTTGTTCTCTACAACAGCAGAGCATCCTACAATTTCACTCAATTCAACACCTGGAGATAGTGTCAGATCCCACAGGCTAAAGGCTCAGTCCCACCCACAGGCCTGCTGCCACCCGACTTCAGATGCTGATTATAAGTAGTCGGTCCCCAAGTTCCCCACAACTTCTGTCCAGTTTGGCTAAAAAACGAAAATTCTGGTGACTCCCTCTTCAGGTTTGATTCATTTGCTAGAGCCACTCACGGAACTCAGGGAAACACATTTACCAGCTGATTAAAGGGTATGGTAAAGGACACAGATGAACAACCAGATGAAGGGATACACACGGTGAAGTCTGGGAGGGTCCCAAGCACAGGTGCTTCTGTCCCTGTGGAGTCGGGGTGCAGCCCACTCCCAGTGTGGATGGTTCATCCACTTAGAAGCTTCCCAAACCTTGCACTGTTGGGATTTTATGGAGGTTTCCTCATGTAGGCAGGAAACTTCATTTCCAGCCCCTCTCCCTTCTCTCAAGGGTGAAGAGTGGGGTTGAAAATTCCAAGCTCTCATCACGACTTGGTCTTTCTGGGGACCATTTGCCATCCAGGCCTTGAAGACCCTGGCCCTGGGACCATCACTGAGAGGAAACAAATGTCATCAAAGGGCCCTGGCTTCTCAGTTGAAGCCAGAGGGAGAGAGAGCATCCACCAGGCCCTGCCTCCTCCCCCTGACAAAGACGTGGCCTCTCGTTGGGCGACTGCTGCCTCCGTTCCACAGGTCTAAATGGGGAGGGGGTGGAGGGAGGGCAGCAGCAGTAGGGCGTTGGGGGTGGGGGGGGCACAAAAGGGGTACATTGTCTTCTGCTGCTTTTAAAAAGCTCAGGAGCTGAGAGGGGAAGTGGTGTGCTGGGCCCTGAGTTAAAGAGGCAGGTTTCCCAGATGGAGCTGGAGGGGCGGTGAGTTCGAGGAGGGGAGAGGCTTTCAGGGGCTGCATCAGCACAGGCGGGGAGCCATTTGCCATTGTGTCCGCGGCCTTCAGCCCACTGCGCTCCACTCAAGTGGATGGATGACAAAGGCCTGGGAGCCCGGTGACTCATGGCCCTGTGAATGTTTTAGACGTTAATGATGGCCAGACCAGGGTAATGGGATGTGAAGAGCAGAGGGCTGCAGGTGGGGGTAAAGGAAGGGAGGCGGAGGCTGGGATGGGGGTGCCTCTCAGAAGTTCTCAGAGACCCTGGGGTCTCTCCTCTGCAACCCACCTCCCCTGCTCCCCCGACTTGGGAGTCTGCTTGGCCACCTGGAAGGACAGACTCAACCTCGAGGTTTTGAGGGGAGGGCAAGGAACATGCACCCTCCCCCAGTCCTGAGACTGGCCATATGTACGGACCAGAGGATTGGGGGGGGGCGGGGGGAACCTGGGGCCAGAGGGCAGGGCCAGCAATCTAAGTGGATGAGAAGGTTGCTGCAGGCCTGAGGGTCCAGAAGTCCCTCCCACAATAGAAAACCCTGTAATGACGTGGCAAGACATTCAAGCTGTTATTAAGTAATAAACAGCAAGTGATAAATCAGTATCTATGGTGTTTTGACTCCATTTTCACCGTTTCGATAGTGTACAGAAGAGAACTAGATGCTCCAGAGGACATGCACCCCAGGCTAACGGTGCTTACTCAGGGACTACTGGGAAATTTTGTTTTCTTCCTTTCACTTGTCTCTAAATTTTCCAAATTCTCTAAAAGAAGCATATAGTCCTTTTGTAAGAAAGCAATTTTATCAATAATAAATTTTAAATGAAGGACACACAAAACGAATGCAATGCTCTCTCTTTCACCTCCTGCTGCAGCGTCTGAAGCCCCCCCACCCCATAATGATCCTTCAGTTCAAGGCCTCGTCTTAAGGAGTGAAGGACAGGGCCTTGAAGGGTCGGTGTTGGTGCAGCTGAGTCCCATCTCATCACATGTGAGGCCTCTGTCATGTGTCTTCTCCCCCAAGGGCGCCTCAGTAAAGATGTGACACCATCTGGGAGGGAGCGTGTAGTCACAAGCCGGACCCTGGTGTGACAGTAAGAAGGGCCCAGCCTCAACGGTGGGGCTCAGGGGGTCTGGGCAAAGTCTGTTTGGTCTCTGGAAATACTCTCATCCATGACCTTGAAGAGAGGGCTTCAACTGACAGCAGTCTTTCAAGGCTACAGGTGACAGGAGAGTGAGGTTCTGAGCCGCTGGGGACAAATGCAGAGCAAGGAGGATGGAGGGGTTGGGGGAGTCTAAAGCAAAGCAGGAGCTGTGTGTTTAACGCAGCTGGGCTCTCTGTAAAGACCAGGAAGGGGGTCAGAAAGACAGCCTGTTCCCTAAGAGGGCTGACAGTATGTTCAGAGAGACCAAAGCACCAGTGGGTGTGAAGAAGAAGGTCACCAGAAACACAAAACAGATCAAGGTGCAGCCACCATATCCAAGATGCCTCCGGAGTCCCAGCCACAGCGTCCACACAGGACACAACGGGAAGGTAAGTCAGCGACAGTTATTTCCCGCTTTTCAGATCCACGGAAATGTCCACGTGTGCTGATACCCGGGGCTAGGGGAGAGGCAAAAAGTGGACTCCCGTTCATGACACAACTTAGTGACTGAATAACAACTGCATTCATGACTGGGCATGGGTGGGGGAGTCAGTAAATTGAAGCAACTTGGCTGAACATCAACCTGGTTTTGCATGTCCATATTGCCAATGTGCCTGCCCCTTACCATAGAGGTCTCACTTCTAGGATTCTATGCTAAGGAAATAGCCAGGACATGGAAGCAACCTAGATGTCCATCGACAGATGAATGGGTAAAGAAGTTGTGGTACATATACACAATGGAATATTGCTCGGCCATACAGAGGAATGAATGTGAGTCAGTTGTAGTGAGGTGGAGGAACATAGAACCTGTTACACATAGTGAAGAAAGTCAGAGAGAGAAAAACAAATATCATATATTAATGCAGATATATGGAATCTAGAAAAATGGTACAATGAACCTCTTTGCAGGGCAGGAATAGAGATGCAGATGTAGAGAATGGGCTTGTGGACACAGTGAGGGAAGGAAAGAGTGGGATAAATTCAGAGAGTGGCATCGACATATACACACCACCATGTGTGAAATAGACAGCTAGTGGGAAGTGGCTTTATAGCACAGGGAGTCCAGCCCAGCGACAAGTCAGATGAGTGGGATGGGGAGGGGGTGGGGAGGAAGGCTCATGGGAAGCAGGATACAAAAATGCTTAAGACTGATTCAAGCTGTTGCATGGCAGAAACAAACACATCATTGTCAAGCAATCATCCTTCAATTAAAAATAAAATAATTTTTTTACATTTTAAAAAAGAAAAGGCATGAAAATGTACATGAAGATATAAAAAGGAGGGCTTTTGTGTTTGTAAGAGGAAAAAATAAAAACCACCTAAATACTCATCAACTGGGGACTGGCTTGATAAGCCACGGTGCTTCCACATGTTGGATGGACTGTAAGCCCCACAAGGACAGAGCAGACATCCGCTCCATCAACACAATACACTGAACACATAGAACTGGGTCTGGCACACAGCAGGCATTTGTTCAATGAAGAAAAGGACAGGGGCTTCCCTGGTGGTCCGGTGGCTAGGACTCCACACTCTTAATGCAGAGGGCCTGGGTTCAAACCTCCGTCAGGGAACTAGATCCCATATGCTGCAACTAAGACTTGGCACAGCCAAAAAGCAAGAACAAATGAACAAACATAAAATGATGTTTTGAAGTGTTTTAGAGGAAAGAAGCTGGGGTTGGTTCTACTGATACAAAAAGACAGCCACAGTGTGTTACTGAGTAGAAAATACGGATCACAACCCAGCACCATGGATTTGTATATACGTTTGTTTAAGCCTGGAGGAATTACGAGAAAACAAACACAGAGAGGCCGGAGCAGACACACTGGAGACACTAACAGCGCTCATTGCTAGAGGAGGGAGACGATCAAGTCTTTTCTATTTGATCTTTTGTTTACATTTTCTGGCTTTTCTGCAATAACCATATTTCAGTCTTATAAGACAAAACACAGTTAGGTTACGTTTTGAAAGCAATGCAGAGGTCGGTTCCTGACACGCAGAATCCTTGAGGGTAATAAAGTAGTTACTTTGAAGCTGCAAAATTTAGGAGATTTAGCAGCGATTAGAACCAAAACAGTGATGATCTGAAAGAATATGCAGCCTTCATAGTTCCTTGTTTCTAAATACTGAATACCATCCATTAGAGATAGATGCTACAATTTGCCTAACCAACCAGTCACTGGTGGCCATATATGTTGCCAGTTTTTGCTGTTCGTTTACTCAGTAAATACATACTGAGGATCTATTAGTACTGGGTGCGGGGAATACCCTAGTAAACAAAACAGGCTTTGTTCTAGAAGCTTATGTTCCAAACAGAGACAGATATTTAAGAAAGTAAACAATCAAGTAAATCAGATCAGATCAGATCAGATCAGTCGCTCAGGTGTGTCTGACTCTTTGCGACCCTGTGAATCGCAGCACGCCAGGCCTTCCTGTCCATCACCAACTCCCAGAGTTCACTGAGACTCACGTCCATCGAGTCAGTGATGCCATCCAGCCATCTCATCCTCTGTCGTCCCCTTCTCCTGCTCCCAATCCCTCCCAGCATCAGAGTCTTTTCCAATGAGTCAACTCTTCGCATGAGGTGGCCAAAGTACTGGAGTTTCAGCTTCAGCATCATTCCTTCCAAAGAAATCCCAGGGCTGATCTCCTTCAGAATGGACTGGTTGGATCTCCTTGCAGTCCAAGGGACTCTCAAGAGTCTTCTCCAACACCACAGTTCAAAAGCATCAATTCTTCAGTGCTCAGCCTTCTTCACAGTCCAACTCTCACATCCATACATGACCACAGGAAAAACCATAGCCTTGACTAGACGGACCTTTGTTGGCAAAGTAATGTCTCTGCTTTTTAATATGCTATCTAGTTTGGTCATAACTTTCCTTCCAAGGAGTAAGCGTCTTTTAATTTCATGGCTGCAGTCACCATCTGTAGTGATTTTGGAGCCCCGAAAAATAAAGTCTGACACTGTTTCCACTGTTTCCCCATCTATTTCCCATGAAGTGGTGGGACCGGATGCCATGATCTTCATTTTCTGAATGTTGAGCTTTAAGTCAACTTTTTCACTCTCCTCTTTGACTTTCATCAAGAGGCTTTTTAGTTCCTCTTCACATTCTGCCATAAGGATGGTGTCATCTGCATATCTGAGGTTATTGATATTTCTCCCGGCAATCTTGATTCCAGCTTGTGTTTCTTCCAGTCCAGCGTTTCTCATGATGTACTCTGCATGTAAGTTAAATAAACAGGGTGACAATATACAGCCTTGACGAACTCCTTTTCCTATTTGGAATCAAGTAAATACATAATTACAAATTGTGATAAACATCATGGAGGGGGGAATAAAAACTTAGAATCTCTAATACAGTGCCACACTCAAAAATGATCAGGATTAGAATGGTGATAATAATAAACATCGCAGGGAATGACACAGGCAAATAGAAGCTCTAGGAAAAGAAAAAGCTGTTTAAGGAAGGAAACATACCGCTGCTGCTGCTAAGTCACTTCAGTCATGTCAGACTCTGTGCGACCCCATAGACGGCAACCCACCAGGCTCCTCCATCCCTGGGATTCTCCAGGCAAGAACACTGGAGTGGGTTGCCATTTCCTTCTCCAATGCATGAAAGTGAAAAGTGAAAGTGAAGTCTCTCAGTTGTGTCTGACTCTTAGCGACCCCATGGACTTCAGCCCACCAGGCTCATCCGTCCATGGGATTTTCCAGGCAAGAGGACTAAGGAAACATAACAAGGGGGCAAATTAGTCTTTGCAGTGAACGATATTTCCATAGTCCTAATGATTTAACTAAATGTAAAATATCAGTTTGGGGATCATGGAAAGAGGTAGCAGGGTCAGAGGAAGTTGATAGATGTTTAAAATCGGTAAGTCAGAAATAGCAGCAGCTGCACGTTATTTAGAGAAACAGGTGAACAATGGAGAATGGTTACCCCTGAGGTAGAGAACTGGAAGAGGGGAAAGAGATAAGAGGCAGAACAGTTGAGTTTCCGTCATTCATTTATTCATTCAACAGGTATCTACTGAGCTACTTGGCTGACAGGTCTTGTTCAAGGCACTAGGGATACGGAAGTAAACAAAACAGCCAAAAAATGGAGTTTATCTTCTAGAAACAGAGATAATAAATAAGAAAAATCCAGAGTAGGATACAGGGGAATTCCCTGGTTCTTCAGTGGTTTGGACTCTGCACTTCCCCTGCCAAAGACATGGGTTTCATCCCTGGTCAGCGAACTAAGATCCTACAAGAAGTTAAGGAGCAGCACCCCGACACCAGTGGTAAAGAACTCGCCTCCCAATGCAGGAGACTAAGAGATATGGGTTCAGTCCCTGGGTGGGGAAGACCCCCTGGAGAAGGGCATGGCAACACACTCCAGTATTCCTGCCCAGAGAATCCCATGGACAGAGGAGCCTGGTTGGGGTACAGTCCATAAGGTCACAAAGAGTAGGACACAATTGAAGTGACTTAGCAGGCGCACGAACACCCCCACCAAAAAATGTAGGATACAGGGTGGTAAGCGCTATGGGGGGTAAAAAAAAAAACAAACAAAAAAACAGGACAGAAAGATGAAATAAGAGAAGGAGGGTTACAGTTTTAGAAGGTGGGCCAGAGATGGTATCGCTTAGTGACGTTTAAATAAAGAGGTGAAGGAGGCAGAGAGAGTGTACCATACCAAGCAAAGGGAACCACACGTGGAAAGGCCCTGCAGTAGGAGCACTCCTGATGGGTTTAAGGGACAGTGAGGAGACTTGGGAGGCTGAACTGTAGTGAGCCAGGGAGAAAAGAAGGAGTTAAGGCCAGGCAGGTAACTGGCAGTCAGAGCAGAGAGGGCCTTGTGGGCCATTGTATTATCTGATAATAGTTGATTCTTTTTACCATGTGTATGTATACCTTTTGGGATTCCCAGGTGGCTCGGTGGTAAAGAATCTGCCTGCCAATGCAGGAGACGCAGGAGACATAGGTTTGATTCCTGGGTCGGGAAGATCCCCTGGAGGAGGAAATGGCAACCTACTCCCATATTCTTGCTGGGAAAATTCCCATGGACAGAAGAGCCTGGTGGGCTACAGTCTATAAGGTCGAAAAGTGTCAGATGTGACAGAGCAGAAGCACGGTGTATTTTACTTAAATCTTCTATTTTTAAAATTTATTTTTATTTTTTTATGTTTGACCTCACCTTGAAGCTTGTGGAATCTTAGTTCCCCAACCAGGGGTTGAATGCTGTCTCGACAGTAAAAGTGCAAAGTCCTAATCACTAAACTGCCAGGGGATTCTCTTACTTAAACGTTTAAAAATTTACTTTAGTGGTGGGAGGCAGAGGTGTGAGGGGTGTATAAGAGGCAGAGGGAGGTGGCAGCAGATATAAGATGGAAAGGACTTATGTATACCTGTGGCCGTTTCATGTTGATGTATGGCAAAAAACATCACAATATTGTAAAGTAATTATCCTACAGTTAAAGACGAAATATGCAAAATTTTATTTTAAAGAAGTGACTCTAAAAAAAAAAAAAAGAAGTGACTCTGCTAGAGAATAGATTGGAGGGAGCAAGCTGGAGGTGAGGATCCCAAGAGGAGATGACATAGGCTGTTTGAGTGAGTCATGTTGGTGGAGAGTGAGTCATGTTGGTGGACAGGGTGTGTGCCTGGAGATGGAGGGACTGACAGGCTTGAGGCTTATTTGCTGAGGTAGAATTGAGAGAACTTATTGGCTGAAGGGGTCAAGAATGCAGGCGGTTTGAAGAATGGTTCCCAAGCGTCTGGCTTGCACAGTTGCTTGTCACTCATCCCGGTGGGGACCTTTAAGAGGCCGGGGGTTGAAAGCCTCACGCACTGTGGGTGGGGATGTAAAACGGTGTGGCTGGTTGGAAAACAGTTCATCAGTTCCTCAAGAAGTGAAGCAGAGGGACTTCCTTGGTGGTCCAGTGACTAAGAATTCATGCTCTCAAGGTAGGGGGCCCGGGTTCCAGCTCTGGTCAGGGAACTATTAATAGATCCCACATGCCACAGCTAAGACCCTGTGCAGCCAAATATTTTTTTTTAAAGTGAAACAGGGAGTTATCAAATGACCCATTCAATCCATCCCTAAGTATAGACCCAGGAGAACTGAAAACATATTCAAACAAACACTTGTACACAAACGTTCACAGCAATGTTATTCATGATAACGTTGATAGCTAAAAAAATGAAGAATCCAAATACCCATCCACCCATGAATGGTTAAACAAAACATGATTTACATTTATGGTATACAAGGACACTTTATTTGGACACAAAAAAAGAATGAAGTACACACGCTACAACACGGGTGAACCTCAAAAACGATACGCTACGTGAACGGAGTCAGACACAGAGGCCCTCTGTCATAAGATTCCGTTTACAGGAAATGTACACAACAGGCATATTCACGGAGACAGAAAACAGATTAGCAGCTGCCCAAGGCTGAGGGGAGAGGGTAACAGGGGTGGCTGACCGTTCATGGGTGCAGGGCTCCTTTTGCAGGTAACGAAAACGTCCTGGAATGATACAGTGGTGACAGCCACACAACCTGGCGAATACACTGAAAACCACTGAAACACACACTTCAGAATGGCAAATGTTATGGTATGTGAGTTACATCTGAAAAATAAAAAATAAAAGGACAGTTGGGTGGAAATTCCCTGATTCTTATCAGTGCATAAGTGCATCAGTGCCCATGCAGGGAAGGGGCTTCCCAGGTGGCTCAGTGGTAAAGCATCTGCCTGCCAATGCAGGAGACATGGGTTTGACCTCTGTGTTGGGAAGATCCCCTGCAGGAAGAAATGGCAACCCACTCCAGTGTTCTTGCCTGGGAAATCCCATGGACAGAGGAACTTGGTGAGGAATCTGTCGGGCTACAGTCCATTGGGTGACAAAGAGCGGGACATGATTGAGCAACTGAGCACACCCACACAGGGGACATGGGATGGATCCCTGGTCTGAGAAGATCCCACATGCCAAGGAGCAACTAAGCCTGTGTGCCTAGAGTCTGTGTTCTGCAAAAAGAGAAGCCCGCACAGCTCAACAAAGAGCAGTCCCCACTCACCGCAACTAGAGAAAGCCCACACACAGCAACAAAGACCCAGCAGAGCCAGCAACAACAAGAAAGGCAGTTGGTTGAATGAGACCCACCCAGAAAGGGAGAGAGGGAGGAGACCTTGTGCCCAGAGCAACAGCCACATTCAGGGCTTGGGTGGCAGAGCCACAGGATGCAGGGGTCACTTCAGTTAGTCAGTACAGTCACTCAGTCATGTGTGACTTTTTGTGACCCCATGGACTGCAGCACGCCAGGCCTCCCTATCCATTGCCAACTCCCAGAGCTCACTCAAACTCATGTCCATCGCGTCAGTGATGCCATCCAACCATCTCATCCTCTGTTGTCCCCTTTTCCTCCCGTCTTCAATCTTTCCCAGCATCAGGGTCTTTTCCAGTGAGTCAGTTCTTTGCATCAGGTGGCCAAAGTATTGGAGCTTCAGCTTCAACATCAGTCCTTTCAATGAATATTCAGGACTGATTTCCTTTAGGATGGACTAGTTGGATGTCCTTGCAGTCCAAGGGACTTTCAAGAGGGGTCACTTCAGAGAGGGCTATTTCACAATGCAGGGCCCTCTATGGCAATCCCTGGGCAAGAGTCTCCATGTGTCCCCACAGGATAAATCCTGCAGGGGGATTCTAGGTCTAAGGACATGGCACTTATAATTTTGACAGACACTGCAAGTACTCTCTCTCATCAGCACTGCATGACAGCATCAGCCATGGATCAAATCTATTTCTGCTCTGAATCAGGAGTGAGAGAACCAGGGAGTCAGCCAAGTGGAAAGAGGACCAGAGCCAGCTGGGGGTCCTGGGAAGAACAGGGCAAGGTTGGGGAGGCTGGGAGCAACTTGGCCAAGCTGGCGAGTAGCCAGACCTCGGCAAGATCCCAGGCCAGGGGCGACTCATACTGTGGGAACAGAGAAGAGCCCATCTGGGAGCCTGGGAAAAGGAAGGAAGCAGTGAGAGATACACAGTTCGGGGCAAGAGTCCTCATCCCGAGTCCCAGGTGGCCACGGTGATGCTGGGTGAGTCACCTCACTGCCCTGGACTCAGACAGCTCCTCTGCCAAATTCAAGGTCTGGTTGGGCATTTCTAGCCAGGAGCCTTGCCCTATTAGAATTCTGGTTCCTGATGGAGAATAGTGGGGAAAAAATTTTTTTTCCCTTTTTATTATCCCAACCACCAAAATTGGGGCAGTTTTTCCTTTAGAGGTTTTGTTCCTGTGATGCTTTTTCTATTCCTGCAGAGAGCCAGGAAGTCATGATTTCAAGCCAAATCAGACCAAAATAGCTTAGTCCAACAAGCGTTTACTGAGGGTTCCGGGTGTAAAGCCACCATCAATTCACCCGGATAACCAATCCCCCTGCCGCCACCTTGCGCCTCCACAGACTATCCTCAATGCAACTGCTGAGAGAGGAAGGGAAAGTCTACGATGGCCTGCAGGGTCTGTGGGGTCGTGTGCCTCTCCAGGACCTGTGCTCCCCACCCGCACACACACTCCCACCTGAGCACACTCCTGCCTCAGGGCCTTTGCACATCTTGTCCCTGGCTGCTTTCTCCCAGAAGGCTGCTCATTCTGCCCCTTCACTTTACCGAGGTCTCTGCTCAAAATTAACCTCATGGGAGAGTTCCCTGACAGCACCACCAGCCCATTACTCTCAGTGCGCTTATCCAACCTGTGTTTCTTCACAGGACTCATCACCACTTTCACACTCTGTTTCCTTGTCTGTTCCCCCATCACCACCACCACCAAACGGTGAGCTTCATGAGGGTAGGGTCTGCTGCTTCCCCGGGGCCTTGAGCAGTGCCTGGGCAGAAAAGGAACCTGATGCCTATTTGTGGAGAATGAATGAATCCTCTCACAAGTCCTAACTTCCAGACCAGTACAACTTGCTTTTGGAATAGACACACAAATAAATAAGATGGGTTCCTAAATCAAGCTTTTTTTTTTTTTTGCCAAGCTTGGCATCTTTCCAAGCCTGAGTTTCCCCGTGTGAATCTGAAGGTTATAATCAGAAGGGACAAGCTTCGTGAGGGTAACCAAGTCCCACTGACTGCTGATCCCAGAGAAGATACTCAGAAGGGGCTTGGCACTCAATAAATTAAAAGCTGGTTCAGAGAAGGTGCAGGACCCAATGGGACAGGATGTATTCCTCACACAAAAACTTTTGCCTCCAATCTGGGAAGCTGAGATCTGAGTGAGGGAGAAGTGGGATTGATTCCTGTCACCAGGAAGGTCCCCAGGGTGTAACTAAACTTCCACGTGACTTCCAGGCTTTAGAAGAAACTTGGTTTGGTGGTTACTGTCCTCGACAGTAGGGCAGCCCTGCCCTCTGGTGGCCACCTAGTGCAATGCCACCTCAGAAACTCTCTGACCAAAAACGTAGGGAAAAAAATTTCATTCCAGGAGTTGCCTAACTCTATTATAGACAATGGGGAAGACATAAAATAAGGGAATAAAAATTAATCACATCACCTTAATACCTTTGATGCTGCTGGAACCTCCAATCTTATGCCAATTTTATGCCCATTTCATTCATTCAATCAAGCATCTGCAGAGTGCCCACCATGACCCAGGTACTGTTCCAGGCAATGGCTGTGAACAAGCAAGTAAAAGAAACCAGTTACTGTATTTGTCCCACTTACATTCCGGCTGTAATCAATCTGTACCTTTTATCCTGATACCATCACTTCCACGGTCACTTATGTTGCCGCTCAGTCGCATCCAGCTCTTTGCGACCACATGGACTGTAGCCCACCTGGCTCCTCTGTCCATGGGATTCTCCAGGCGAGAATACTGGAGTGGGTTGCCATGCCTTCTCCAAGGGGTCTTCTCTACCCAGGGATCAAACCCAGGTCTTTTGCTTTTGCGATGCAGGTAGGTTCTTTACCGTCTGAGCCACCAGGGAAGCAGAAGTAGGTAACATGAATCTAATGAAAAGCTTTACTGAGGCACAAAAGGGAAGACTCAAATAAATGGAAAGACATGTTTGGTCTTGAACAAAAGACAGTATTGTGAAAATATGAAGTTTCCCTAGGCTTATCTGTATGTTTGCCACATGCCTATAATATAATGTTCTGAATTATAGGGCCAGTATATTACACTCACCCAATTCCTATGACCTTTCCCCTAAATCACATACCACGATGCGATTAAACCATTGTGTAATACATATTTCAGGCTGCCTACCCACTATATTGATAAAATAAGACTAAAATTCATCTGGGAAAAAATATGAGTGAAGAATGGCCAGCAAATTTCTAAAAGAAAACCTAAGTAGGAAAAAAATACACGATAAACCTGGGGTAAATAAAACAATTTGGCACACATATAAGAATAGGTAGAAAGATCAATAGAACAAAATAGAGTCCAGAAGTAGACTCACCTATAGGTAGGAATTTAGAATATGATACAGCTGGCATTACCTGATTAGGGGAATGGATTATTCAGTAAATAGTACTGGGGAAATGGCTGGCCATTTGGAAAACAATTAAATGCGGATCCATACCTTTCTCCTTCACATCGAATAAATTGCAGGTGGGTCAAAGACTTAAATGTAAAAATTGAACCATGAAAGCATAAGAAGAAAGCATGAATATATTTCTATTGTAATGTCAGAGCAGAAAAGCATGGTATTAATTCCATAAACCGAGAAGGAAATGATTAATTAATTTGATTCTAAAAAGCATAAAACTCTTTCCTGGCAAAAATACAGAAAGTCAGACCATTGAAAAATTGGGAGAAATATTTACTACAATACAAAAGACAATGTTCCAATTTCCTTAACTCCAAAGAATGCTTGGAACTTAAAAGATAAAGATAAAGAACCCAGCAGAAAGAACAGGCAAGGTGACTCAACAGAAAAGGAGATTCGTGTGGGTAACATATGTGAAAAGCTCAGCCTAACTCATAATTTTTAAAATGCAAATGAAAATAAGTTGCCAATTTTTACCTATCAGAGTGACAAAAATATGGGGATGTTGGTGAGGGTGAGGCAAAATCGCAGACTGTGGAAAAGGAAATGGGAGGCCATTCTGAGAGGCTCTGGACAACAGCTATCAACTCTGAATCGCATGTCTCCATTAAGCCAGCAATTCCACTTGTAGGAATTGATTGCACTGCAGCATTATTTATAAGAGCAAATCGCTGGGAACAACAGGACAGCTGTCTTTGGATACAGCTGCAGGCAAAGAGCCCCCGCATGCACTCGCAAGTGAAGAACACACGGTGCAGAAGTCTGCGCCGTGTGCTGTATAAGGTTGCGCACATATACACATATATGCCTATATGCCCTTACAAATGCGCATGCACTGAAAAGCAGCTACATGCTTTAAAAAAACCAGAAGTACATAGAAGAAACTGGTTGCCTCTGAGAAGCAGGTCTGGAGGTTGCAGATGAGGGAGAGAGGGTTCTGTCTTGGACATTTTACCTTGTATCCTCCTTCACTATTTGAATTTCTACCATAAGCATGCACATAGGTCAAGACCTAAAACTGGTGAATGCTGCTGTTTGTGAGTTATACCACAGTAAAGCTGACAGGGCTTCCCTGATGGCTCAGTGGTAAAGAATCTGCCTGCCAATGCAGGAGAGATGGTATATGGTTCAATTCCTGGGTTGGGAAGATTCCCTGGAGAAGGAAATGGCAACTCAATCCAGTATTCTTGCCTGGGAAATCCCAAGGACAGAGGAGCCTGGTGGGCTACAGTCCAAGAGTCAGACACAACCTATCGACTAACCGAAAACTGATGGAGAAAGTACAACATATTCGAACCGCAGAGTATCTGTGCTTTGCAGTTTACCAAGCACTTTCCTACCACTCACTTTGTGTAACCCTGACGATAGCCCCATTTCACAGATGGAGAAACTGAAGTATCTATCTCTTGCCCGGATTCCACAGTTGCCAACAACCCCGGACCCACACTCAGAGATTGAGGCTCACAGGAGATGGATACAAGGGACACTTTCAGAGGCTGTGGGCTGGTGATGGTTGGGAAAATCCAATGTGCTCCCTCTTCAGCGCCACTTGGTCCCCTTCTAACATCTGGGGGGACAGACTCCTGCCATCTTGTTCTCTGGCCCCTGTAGAGATGCTGGCAGTCGGTTCAGTCCAGTGGGGCTCTTCAGGCCAGCCGGGGGAGGAGCTAGGGGACACAGAGTCCTGCCTCCTGCCCACCCCCAGTTCACATGAATTGCCTCAGTTTCTCTGTGTCAGGTATTGAGGCTCTCAGTCCGATCCCTACAAAGAAAGACTTTCTGCCACTCATAGGGTTGCCAGATTTAAATAAAAATACAAGACAGAATATTTGGAGCACACATATACTAAATAAGGTATACTAAACAAGAAAAAAATATCTGCTGCTTATCTGAAATTCAAATTCAACTGTTTTTAATCTGGCCATCTTAACTGCCCCCTCAAATTGAATTAGATTAATAAAACCTTATATTAAATAAAAAATAAAAAATATAATAATAAAACACTATGAAAATAAAGTGAAATTATAAAATTATTTTTAATAATATAAAATAAAATATTAACATTTTAAGTAAAGTGTAAAGTAAACAAACTTTTGAATAATAAAACAAATTCATTAAGATAAAATAATATGAAATACTACAGCCCCAGCAGGCGAAGGCTGGCCCTGCCTCCCAGCAGGCTGTGTGGCTAGTGGCCCCCACACTTGTGCACACCTGCGCCCCGAGCAGCAGCGGCTCACCCCAGAGGGTGGGGCAGGGCCCAGGCCCGCAGAAAGCTGGAGAAGGGCCGCTGCCCAGGGCTCGTCCTGCTGCCCCAAGTGTGGGCCTGTTGTCCTCCCCACCTGGTGCCCCTAGCCGAATCCCAGAGTTCTAGAAAGGAAAGGAGCGCCCCGAAGACCGAGCAAGTGCCCGCTCTGTTTGGGGGGAAGTCGCAGGCCCCGCCAAGTCTCTGCCGCTTTGTCTTGCCGGGGAGGAAGTCTTGGGTGTCACCCCACCCGGATCGGCGAGGTCCCGGGATGCCTGCCAAGGCCCCCGTGGGCGGTGACAGCTCCTCTCGCTGAACTTTGCTGCCCCTGCATTCTGCCACTCAAATCCCAGGTGACATTGTGTGGGTAGGAACAGGTGGGGCTGGCCTTGGTTCTTTCCTACAATCTGAATGCTGAAAGGCACAGCAGAGAATTTCCACTTGCTTGGGAAAAAGCCAGTCTGTAGGTTGGAAAAGGCAATAATAAAGGTATCAAAACATTAATAAAATACAATACAACCACAGAGCTCCAGCCTTCTTTAAGCCCAGTACTCCCACTCCCTGGGAATTTATTCTAATGAAGTAGTTCAAAAGAATTAGAAGTGCTATATGCATAGTAATGGTCATTACTGCATTAATGACAGTGCCTAAAATTTAGAAACAGGACGCTGGTGGTCCGGGAGTTAGGACTCCGAACTTCTGGTGCAGGGGGCACGTGTTCCATCGCTGGTCAGGGGACTAAGATCTCACATGCTTCAAGGCACAGTCAAAAAAGAAAAAAAAGAAATAAGATGTAGTAAGAAGAATGGTTAAATAAAGGATTTTACACCTTCACAACGAAATGCTGTGCAGCCAGGAGATGGTTATTGCCGGGGTTGCAGAAATGTTTACAATATCATCTTAGTGTAAAACGGTTTAACATGAAATGCTGCCTACTCATGGATTTCAGCTTCATACAATTGCTTTTCTTTTAACTGACATTTTATTTGGGTAATTACAGATTCACATGCAGTTGTAAGAAATAATACAGAGAGCTGCCACTTTTACAGTCTCCCCCAATGGTAACATTTTGCAAAGTGGGGATATTGACAGTGATATGATCCACTGACCTCATTCAGATTTCCCCAGTTTTATTATACTTGTGTGTGTGTGTTCCTACAATTTTCACACATCAGAATGTTTTTTTAAAGAACATGTGCGTGGTGTAGGGCTTCCCAGGTGGTTCTAGCAGTAAAGAACCCACCTGCCAATTCAGGAGACATAAGAGACTCGAGTTTGATCCCTGGGTCAGGAAGATCCCCTGGAGGAGGGCATAGGAACCCACTCCAGTATTCTTGCCTGGAGAATCCCATGGACAGAGGAGCCTGGCAGGCAACAGTCCATAGAGTTGCAAAAAGTTGGACAGGACTGAAGCGACTTAGCACACAGTCATGTGTAGAAGTGTGTGAAGGTGGTGGGATCTGAGAGATTTTCCTTTCACTGTTTCTCTTTCAGTGTTGCTATGTTATCAATGAAAAGAGGAGGGAGACCTGGACCAGGGCTGCAGGAGGCTGAGGTGCCTGCCCAGCCAGGCCCGGCCGAGCCCTGTGATCCTGGGCAAGTCGAGGAATGTAGTTACTAGCAGTCAAGCGGGGCGCAGTGCCCCAGCACTCACTCTCTAACAGGGCTGCTGTGGGGTCGTTTTTGCCGGACTCAGGTTATATCATCCGGGCCCCGAGTGCAGTCAGTCCACCAGCCCAGCCAGATGAGCCTCGGGTTGGGGCGTGGGAGATGGGCAGCTCCCATGGCCCAGCTGCTACAGAAACAATGAGAGATCTCGCCACCTGCCATCTCACCACCTGCCATCTCGCCACCTGGCAGGTGACGTGCCCAAGAGCTTCCAGGACATCTGAAGCTGAAGAGGGCCTGACTCAAGAATCGAGAATCAGACCGTCAGCCTCAAAAGCAAACTCTCGTGGAGCAGCTGCAAAAAGATGGGGCCTGATGGGAGAGGAGCTTGTGATATAGCGCCCACTGGCCTCCCCCAATGATGTACCTGAGAAAGTTGCCTGACCGGGGCGACTGCAGCGGGACCGCCACGGCTCCTCCCAGGCATCTCCTTCCAGGTGTGCCCCGTGCTGCTTGTGCCAAAGGGCTCCCACACCCACTCCACCTGGGAACGTTTCTGAAGATGTTTCAACCGGAGATCTTTGTGTTTTAACTCCAGCTCCTGAAACGCCTGGTCTGTGACAGCTCCAGGCTCATGGTACCTCAGACACATCCTGGATTTCACTGTGGTTAGCCTTGCTGTCCCTTCAGCCCAGGATGCCCCACACCCCCAGCCTTCTCCTTCTGGAACTCCTCCCACCGCCACCCAATCCTTTAAGGAGGGGTCAGCAAATATTTTCTGTAAAGGACCAGATAGTTAAGTATTTCACAATTCGCACATGGTCTCTGTCACAGCTAGCCACAGAATGAGCAGGGTGGTGATCCCATTACATTTTATTTAGGAACATTTGTTATGGGTTGAATTGTATCCCCAAAAAGATAAGCTGAAGTCTTAACTCCCCAGTACCTGAGACTATGACCTTCTTTAGAAATAGGGTCTTTGCAGATATCAAATTATGATGAGGTTATTAAGGTAGGCCCTAATCCTAGGGTGGCTTCCCTGGTGGCTCAGACGGTAAAGTGTCTGCCTGCAATGTGGGAGTCCTGGGTTCTATTCCTGGGTCGGGAAGATCCCCTGAAGGAAATGGCAATCCACTCCAGCACTCTTGCCTGGAAAATCCCATGGACGGAGGAGCCTGATAGGCTATATAGTCCATGGGGTCGCAAAGAGTCGGACATGACTGAGCGACTTCACTTCACTTAATCCTACGGTATGACTAGACGTCCTTATAAGAAGAGGGACAGGAACTTTTGGTGGTCCAGCGGTTAAGAATCTGGTGGTCCGGTGGTTAAGAATCCACCTTGCAATGCAAGGGACTTGGGTTGGATTCCTGGTTAGGGAGCTAAGATCCCGCATGTTGCCAGGCAATTAAGCCTGCACACACAACTAGAGAGTCCATGCGCCGCAACTGGAGAGTCCATGTGCCGCAACAGAGATGCTGCGTGCCACAATGAAGACCCAATGCAGCCAAATAAATAAATATTTTTTTAGAAAAAAAAAGAGGGACATTTGGATACAGGCACACACAGAGAAGACCATTTGGAGACAGAGAAAAGATGGCCATGTGAAGATGGAGTGATGCTGTCACAAGCTAAGGAACACCCGGGGCTACCAGAAGCTCAAGGGGCCAGGAAGGATCCTCCTGCAGGCTTGAAAGAGTACCTGGCACTGCCAACACCTTGATTTGGGGCTTCTACACCTCCAGAGCTGTGAGACAGTACGTTTCTATTGTTTTAAACTATCCAGTTTGTGGCACTTTCTTACAGCCGCCCTAGGAAACTCACACAATGCTGAAATTTGAATCTCATGTCACTGAATACTTCTTCTCTAGGTGTAGAGAAGAAGCTAGGACACAAGGCAGCCTTGGGATGTGGCATGGATGCAAGTAGGCAGCTGAGGACCTGGGGTGAGGGCTCCCTGGCCTTTCACCAGGACCCCTAAGGGAGCGGGCTATAACCCATCCCAAAGCAAAGGCTTCAACATCACAAGAGGCTTCACCCCTCCCAGCTTATTGGATTAGCAGTGAGCTCCATTCCAAGCCGGGCAGTCAGACTCTGTCCCAGAAACCTGGTGTGGAGTGAGAGATGGAGTCAGCCAGGGCTGGTGCCCAGGTGGAAGATTAGGGGGACTGGGACACTGGCCCTTTAGCGGGTCCATGGCAGGGCAAGGGAAGGAAACAGAAGCAGGAAGGGCCACAGGCAGCGTGCACATGGCCCCAGAGAAGGAGTCCTGGAGAGGGCTGCTGTCCAGGTGTCCCACCTTACTCTGCCTCTTGCCTGCTGATTCCAAGCCCCTCTTGATGTTAAGTAGATTAGGGGGTTTAAAGCCAAACCTTCGTGCAGTAGGCTTACAGGGAAGGCAGAACAGACCAGCCCAAAGCAGGTCCTCAGAGCACCTTTCTCCATCTGAAGGAGTCCCACCTGCCTTCTCGGGCTGGGATGCCTTACCTCTGCCCAATGAAGGCATCTGGGGCGACTTGGTTGTTTTTGGTTTTGTTTTTTTAATTTTTATTTGTCCTGAATATTCATTGGAAGGACTGATGCTGAAGCTCCAATCCTTTGGCTACCTGATGCAAAGAACTGACTCATTGGAAAAGACCTTGATGCTGGGAAATATTGAAGGCAGGAGGAGAAGGGGACGGGACGACAGAGGATGAGTTGGTTGGATGGCATCACCGACTCAATGGACATGAGTTTGAGCAAGCTCTGGGAGATGGTGATGGACAGGGGAGCCTGGTGTGCTGCAGTCCATGGGTCGCAAAGAGTCAGACACAACTAAGCGATTGAACTGAACCGACAGTGCTGGGTCTTTGTTGCTCCTCAGGCTTTTCTCTAGTTGTGGCGAAACGGGGCTACTCTTTAGCTGTGGTGTGTGGGTTTCTCATTGCAATGGCTTCTCTTGTTGTGGAGCAAGGGCTCTGGGGCACACAGGCTTCAGCAGTTGCAGCTCTTGGGCTCCAGAGCACAGGCTCAACAGTTGTGGCACACAGGCTTAGTTGCTCTGTGGCATGTGAGATCTTCCTGAATCAGGGACCAAATCTGTGTCTCCTGCACTGGCAGGCAGAGTCTTTACCACTGAGCCACCAGGGAAGCCCCTGGAGCAACTTCTGAGAAGCAAGGCTCCCCAAGAAAAAAGGGAGGGAGCTGGGATACCGGCAGTTTCACTGGTGGCAGCTTAGGTCAAAGACTCATACCATAATGTTAGAACTCATTGACTGAGTACGCGTACACATGCTCTGTTGAACTGTCTGTCTGACTTTCATATCTTAATCCTCACCACAGCCCGGGGAAGGAGGCCATCAGTTATTCTGTGTTACAGATGAGGAAGTGGAGTCGTTGAAGAGGTCAAGCTGATTGTCACGCAGCTAGTAAAGAGCTGGGATTCAAACTCTGGCCAGTATGCCTTTTCTGCTTTGCTGCACTGCCTTCCTACCATTACTAAGTCCATATTTTTAGACTCGATTCCTCAAGCTGCTATGGCCTTGGAAATGTGAACCAATCAGTTGCAGGATGGGGTTATCCCCATTTCTATTTTACTTTTTCCAAAAGCTGGGCAGTCTCTCCATGGTCTGAAGACAACCACCTATGAGTATTTTTAATGAACCTCTCTTGCAGTCCCATCTCCCTGAGCAGATGGTGTGCTCTGTAACATAGGCCCTCTGCCTTCTTCATCCTTGAAACCATATGTGATGGCATCTGGTTACTACTGTTTAGGTTTGACCAGCCCCTTTCAACTCCATGCCCTTCTGGAAGCAGGGGCTGCCTCCCCTCCCCCATATCACTCTGATCTGGCCAAACAGGGTACCTAGCTTCCTTGGACAAAGTGATTGGACCCAGTAGTGAGTTGGTACAGGATTAAGCAGGGCCAATCAGAATACTTCCCTGAGCTAGATATAAGGCTATCAGGAGAGCTCCACTGGGACCGTCAGCTGAGAGCATGTAAATACAGTGCTCTCATTGGCCTTCTTCCCCCAATATAGAATCAGCCTGTTTATAGAAGGAGGCCAGAGGGAGCCAAAACAAAAGGCAGAAGTGGAGCGAGGTTGAGAGATAAGGAAAGAGCGAGAGAGAGAGGACCAGTACTTGGAGGCAGGTCCTGAGATCCGTTCAATTCTGTGAATCAACACTGCATCCTTCCTAACTGAAAGGGTCTGTTTCCTTTTTGTTAAACACATGGTTCTGTAATATGTCGCCAGGATGGAGACAGCGTGATTCATCAGGTAGGGTTCAAGGGGTGGAGGATGAGCTGATCAGAAAGTGTCTGTCATGGTGACAGCTTGCCGTATCGTCCTGCTGGAAATAAGGACAGCCCCTGTAGCACCACCCCATGGTTCCATCTGTCCATTCTCTGCCCTTTGGACTAGACGGTACGTCCTACACAGCCAGACCCAGAGACTGGAACACCTATTAGACCTTCCCAGTGTGGGCTCCAGCTATACAGAAAGCTGGGTGGCAGTTCTTGGGGCCCTGCCTCTCTCATAGACCCCGTATCCATCCACGCATTTCCCCCCACTCCCAACCCTTCACACCTATTCCAAGCTCTGCCAAGCCTCCTTCCCTCAGTCAGGCAGGACTGTGTTCCTTCTCGTGACCGAGCCCACCCTATGGCCACTGGCCGTTCCTGACCCCTTGCGTGGGCCTCCCTCCCTGCCCAGGCCGTCCTTAAGTTCCTGAACATTCTCAATTCCACGTCCCTCCGTCAGGGTTGCCTCCTCCCTAGGTTCATCCACAGGCTTGATACCTCCTCTTTCCTCTTTTCTCCTTTTCTCCTTTTTCACAGGGCCTAAGAGGCCTTTCCAGAAATTCAGATGAGAGAGGCCTAGCCAGTCCAGGAAGTGCTACTCTCAGGCTCCCAGCCCCAAGAGGCTAGTTCACACAGCACTGGACAGGGACCCGGTGTGCACAGCCCAGTCCCATGAGGGTGGGTAAGACCTCCTGAAGGTGGAGAGTGCCAGCTGCCTCAGTGGAAAACCTCTCTTCACAAAGGGCACACACATCGTGGTCCATCTTTATTTAAAAGACAAATATGTATATGTTCACACATATATTTAGAATTCAAGACTTGTTTAGAGTTTGTGTACGTAGATTTATACATAGACAAAAACATTTACATATGTATATATAATAGAATATACACTATATACCAATAAGAGTCTAGAAGTAAACATACTAAAATGTCAATAATGTGGAAGTCTTAAAAATAAAAACTTTATTGAGGTATAATTTACATACAATAAACTTCAGTGTATTTAAGAGCACAGTTAAATGAGTTTTCACAAAATATACACCCATGTAACTACCACATAATATTTTCTCCTTTGTGCCTTTTTAAAATTTCTAATGTTTTTAATTCATTGGCCAAGTATGACTTAAGTAATTGGATAAAAGCATTTCCAGAGAGGAAGAAAGAGAGAGAGGGAGAGAGGCCCCAGGTCTCTGGCCCTGCATTCCAGCGGAAGCCAGCCCTGAGATGGGGCAGGTTGACCTGGCTTTCGAGGACTCCCCACAGCTACTCTTGGAGGACCTATTTAAAGCAGAACATGAACCCATTTTGAGGGTGAATAAACCACAGTTCAGAGAGGTTGCTGACACTGTCCACTACGTGGAGGGCCAGAACCAATAAGGGATGGTCTTGAACCTCTCTCCATAGGCTTCACTCAACTAGTTGCGGGGAGCCCGATTGGACCTTCTCCAGGAGCATTCAGGGGTCCCTGCCTCCTCAGAGCAGCAGGGAATGAGACCAGAGGCCTGTCCAGACACAGCAGCCTCAAAGCCCAGCCCTCAAGGACAACAGCCCATGCCCCGCTGCATTAGTTACCAACGTGATTCGGGTGGGAGGTGGTGAAAGCTGACCCATATCAGGAGACCTGCTCCTCTGGGAACCTAGCGATACCTCATCCTCACTCAGAAAGGGTGAGCACCCTGCCAGCAGGGCCCACACCTCCTGCCCTGGTCCCCAGGCAGGTAGACCGTGAGAGCGGTACCCCCTAGGCCCCTGCTCCCTCCCCAACGCACATCCAGGGAGAGGTCCCACCATAGCCAAGGTCCCACCACAGCCGAGGCCCCACCATAGCCGAGGCCCCTTGGGCTGCACACCCAGGAGTCATCAAGGCCCCCTAGAAACCCAAGTCTTGAGGATTAATATGGGGAATGCGTGCATGCTAAGTCACTTCAGTCGTGTCCGACTCTGCAACCCCATGGACTGTAGCCCGCCACGCTGTCCATGGAGATTCTCCAGGCAAGAACACTGGAGTGGGTTGCCACGCCCTTCCCCAGGGGATCTTCCCAACCCAGGAATCAAATCCACATCTCTTTTGTCTCCTGCATTGGCTGGTGGGTTCTTTACCACTAGTGCCACCTGGGAAGCCTGTCTGCACAGACTAGGAGCTATAAAATAGAAAATCTCCCACCGAGGTCCCCCTGTGCCCAGGCTTCCAACTCCTGGATTTCCCTCATTCCAAAGAGAGCCCCCTGGGGTGGTGGGTGCAGAAGGAGCCAGGACTAAGTAGAGAAGGGTGAGGGGCTGCACACCCAGACCCTTGAAGAGGGAGCAGGGAGTTGCCACAGAGACCCTAGGGGACCAGTCCAACACACATGAGAGGTTAAGTGGGGACAGGTAATGCCTTGGGCTGCCACCTGCAGCCTAGAAGTATGCAGACAGTTTTTGAAATTCAGACACTGCCACTGTGTACACAGTGATCACGACCAAGTATGTATCCCATCTGCAAAATGGGATAATAGTACGTGGCACAGAGGTTGTGAAGATGTTAACACAATGATTTCTGGTACATACTAAGCACTCATTACGTGTTAGTAATAACAATGATTATAATAACTAGAAAGAGATTATGTGCCAGACCTGGTCTGGGCTGTGGCTGCTGCTACTGCTAAGTCACTTCAGTCGTGTCTGACTCTGTGCGACCCCATAGACGGCAGCCCACCAGGCTCCCCCATCCCTAGGATTCTCTAGGCAAGAACACTGGAGTGGGTTGCCATTTCCTTCTCCAATGCATGAAAGTGAAAAGTCAAAGTGAAGTCGCTCAGTCGTGTCCGACTCTTAGTGACCCCATGGACTGCAGCCCACCAGGCTCCTCCATCCATGGAATTTTCTAGGCAAGAGTACTGGAGTGGGGTGCCATTGCCTTCTGTGGGGATCCTGCCAAAACAGAGAAAAGGCTTTGCTCTTGCAGGGAAGATGGTTAATCAACAGGTAAGCCAAAATGATGAGTCAGAATTTCAGAGTGATAGCTACAAAGATAAGGAATAAAATAGGAAGGAGTAGAAACAAGACTTCTTGAGATAGGAGGTGGTCAGGGAGTGTCTCTCTGCCCTGAGACCCAAATGAGGGGAAACAGGCAGAGGAGGGGGGTGAATAAGCTTTCCAGGTAGAGGGTGCAGCTTGTGCAAAGACCCTGTGACCGGAAAGAGCTTGCTATGGTTATAGGAAAGAAGATCAGCACTGCCTGGGTGTCATCTGAGGCTGGTGGAACTTCGGAGTCCAAGGTGAAGTTTATTCTTGTTGCTGTATATGCTGTGCTGTGCTTAGTCGCTCAGTCGACTCTCTGCGACCCCATGGACTGTAGCCCGCCAGGCTCCTCTGTCCATGGGGTTTCCCAGGCAAGAATACTGGAGTGGATTGGCATTTCCTTCTCCAGGGGATCTTCCAAACCCAGGTCTCCCACATCGCAGGCGGATTCTTTACCATCTGAGCCACCAGGCACACAACTGATGGGGCTTTTTTGAGAGTTTGATTTTTAATGAAAGTATTCTGTGTACTGAATGCGCTAGAAGGGACAGGAAGACAAAAAGATGGGGAGAGAGACCAGTTAGGGGACAGATGATGGGGACTTGGGCCAAAGCAGCAGAAGCAGGGTAGGCAAGGAAGGCTGAATGAAGGATACATTTAGAGGTGAGGACTGTTAGAACGAGCTGGTGAACCAGATACAGGAAATGACAGAACGGGAGGAGTCAAGGATGAGCCCCAGGGTTCTGATGCCAGTGAAGGGGCTTCCCAGGTAGCTACATACTATCAGATATTTCACTCTCTGTAGGGTGACAGGAGGGCTTCCCTGGTGGCTCAGTGGTAAAGAACCTGCCTGCCAATGCAGGAGACTCTGGTTTGATCCCTGGGTGTTAGGAGGATTCCCTGGAGGAGGAAATGGCAACCCAGTCCAGTATTCTTGCCTGGAAAATTCCATGGAGAGAGAAGCCTGGCAGGCTACTGTCCATGGGGGTCAGAAAGAGTCAGATACAACTGAGTGACTTAGCACACACACACAAGCGCCAGTTACTGAGACATGAAGACTAGGAGCCGGTTGAGAGGAGACCAAGAATTCGGATTTTCAGGTCACATTTAAGGTGCCTGTGTAACCTCCAGGTGTGGGGGCCAGCTGGATATACGATCACAGCTGGATACATGAACCTGGGCCTCCAAGGGAAGCTGGGGTGGAGGAGGATGTGGGAGTCCCAGACCCTCCCACATACTGAGGACAGGAAGAGGAAGGGACCCAGGGGTGTAGGAAGATGCAGGGTGTGATGTCAGCAACCCAGGGAGGAGGGGAGTCCCCCGGTCCAGCTCTTGAGAGGTCATGGGATGGGGGTGATGGCCCTGCTGGGGGAGGGAGGAGGGAAACAGGAAGTGAGCAAGCAGAGCCAGTGAGGGCTGGGAGTGCCTTCAAGTTTTGCTGTAAAGCGGAGGAGAGAAACAGAGTATCTGAGTGGGGATCAGCACAGCCTCCTCTCAAGACAGGCGAGAGGGGTGGGTTAGGGGAGGAAGGACAGGGAGGTAACGGAAGTCCTCACACTGGGCCAGGCAGGACCTCGGTGATAGAGTAAGCTCATGTCGCTGTTACACAAGCCAAGTCAGGGTCAGACAAGGGATGGACGCCTTGGGAGAGGTGGGTATATTTCTCTATGCTGGTATTTTTCCTTCCTCCAGTGAAGCAGTGGGGAGGGGGGCTGCAGGGTTTGTGACCCATCAGGGCCTCAAGGCCAAAGGCTCCGAGTCTCCTGCCTTTACACAAGGGTACCACCAGAGGCCACATGCTTGACCACAAATCAAAACTCAAGTTTCCAGTGAGAAGGACCCAGGCTCAAGAAAGCTGGCTGACCTGCCCGAGGCCACACAGGATCCAGACAAGCACAATCTAAATGATGGTCTTTCTTCTGACACAGTTCAGTGCACCTGGGACTTTGGGGTTGAACAGGGAGAGCTTAACAGGGCTGCTTTTTGACATTTGAACCCAACTCTGGAAATTGCTGTTTGAGTTGTTTACCCTTCAGAGCCTGTCGTCCCCAAGCCTCCAGCCTTCCAGCCTAGCCGCAGCCCCTCCTAGGATCCCAGCTGAGAGGCGGGAAAGGTATCACTGAGGTCAGTGGGCCATGGCCTTTTAAACTGTGAAAAGTGAAAGTCGCTCAGTCATGTCTGACTCTTTGAGACCCCATGATCTATCCATGGAATTCTCTGGGCAAGAATACTAGAGTGGGTTGCCATTCCCTTCTCCAGAGGACCTTTCTGACCTAGGGATGGAACCAGAGTCTCCCTGCACTGCAGGCACATTCTTTAACATCTGAGCTACCAGGAAAGCCCATTTTAAAGTGTGTTGGAACTAAAGAGAAAGGGAGCTTTGGGGTGATACCAGGGGACTGTCCAAAGGGAGCCTCATCCTCCTTGGATGTGACTTCCCTGTGCCCCCACCTGTAACATACACTTTCTTCCCCCCGCTGCAGCCTCACCCCCAAAACCGGCACCCCCCAGGAATGACACCCGCTGCCACGCCTGCCCCTCTGGCCCTGCTGTGTACGGCTTTGGCTCCCCCAGCCAGCCAGCCCCCAGCCAGCATCTTCCCTCCTCCCTCCTCTAATTCCACTCCAGACCCAAGTTAGCCTTTTTACACCCAGGGAAGGATCTCTTCAACCAACAAGCCTGGACCTGGTGGTATGTGGCACCTTCTCCCCACCCAGGGCAGCCTGCCCTCCCCCGAGCAGTCAACCCCCATTTACTTGATTCCTGCCTAGCCCTGACCTTTCCCTCTCTCTCCCAACCCCTCTATCATCAAATAACATCTTATTTAAATCCAGGAACTTCACAGGATGGTTTCTAGTAATGAAATGGCCCCAGCATCTCCCTCCCATAAACTCTGGCCAGACCCCTCAGCGGATGACACTGGGGTGCTCAGCCTTGGCTTTCAGAGCAGGAAGACACCAAAAACACCTCCCATCTCCTTAGCTTTGGGGCTAGACTCTCTGTGAATTCCACCCCCTACCAGGCTTCCTCCAGGCCCGCACTCCAAATGAGCTCACTTTCAAAATTTAGTGACCAAATAGTATTGCTACCATCTCTGGCTTGTAGCTGTAGATCTCCAGCTTCTCTCTCACACAGAATCTTGAGTCTTTCTCACTGAGATGAACACATTTCGGAGTTTGTCCAACAAAAGACTACATTTGTTTCCTTCTGAACTCCGAGTCTCAGAGCTGAGGATTGGGCGGACACTCAGGCAAACATGTCAGGATCCAACCACCACATTCATCTACTTTGCCCCAGTAAATTTCATTTCTGGGAATGTATCTTAAAAGAAAAAAATACAAAATATAGGGGGGAAAAGCCAACATATAAAGATATTTATTGCAGCTCTATTTATAGCTAAAATAAAATGCATATGTATATATATATATATAAACAAACATCCAACAAGAAAATGCCATGCAGCCATTTTTAAAAAAAGAATTCTACATCAACACTGAAAAGTATGAGAGAAAAGTAGAAGTTAAATACACATTTACAATTTTGTAAAGAAAATAAAAAGTGCCCATGGGGTTGGGGGGAAGCCTGTTATTTTCTTTTTCTCTAAATTTCCCCTTATAATTTCTTTCAAAGCTACCAGCAAAGTGGTGCCGTCCTAAACCTCCCCCAAAATCTAATGTAGGAAAGAAACCTTGAATAGCCCTCCCTTAAGAGAAGAAACCGTTGGCTGGATCTGCTTGGCGCTTAGGATGGAAGTGCAGCATGAAATGGGGGTCTTAGGGAGGAGATGTGATGGGAAAAGCCCGATTCTTCTGTGTGTTCAGATCAGTCTCTTAGATGGGAGGATAGGGAACTAGTGGCCGTCAGGCAAAGAATCATGAGGACAAAGGGATGTCGTGTGTGGACAGGCTCTTCCAACCACAAGGCACTGTCTTCTAGCAAGACAGTGCTGAGGAGAGACGGGTCAGCCAGAAGAACCCAGACTCGGGGTCTTGGGGAAGCCCAGCACGAGCCCCAGTGGCTGTTCAGCACCTCTTCATCAACCAGGTTTGCTGCACTCACAGCAGCCCTAGTACTGCTGGCCAGGCGTGAGACAGGATCTCCCTACGCTGAGCTCAAACCTCTGCCTACAGGCCCCTCTTCCACCTGCCACATAGACCGACCCCGCATCACCCCACCCCCGGGGCTCGCCCTGTCACTGTCTGCACTCATCCCTCAATTCTCCCTTTTTCAGGCCAAACGCCTGTGTCTCGCAGGGTCCATTGCCCAGTCCAAACTGTCCGCCACACCGCTGCTCTCTTCTGGATGCCCCTGTGTTTGGGGGCAAAAACCCAAAGAGAGGGGAACAGTGCCCATGACCAAAGCCCTGTGACCCCTCTGATGATTGTCTTCCCCGCTCAGCCTTGGACAGAATTTGCTTTTCTAGCAACTGCGCCTCACTAACTGATCTTTGACCTTCCAGTCAATCAAACCACCCTTTTTTGCATCTGGTTTACAATCCTTATCGAATGTTCATGCAGGTGATGTCTTAAAGGGAGGAACTGCACTGTCGAAACCCAAAGCTAGGACCTCCCGATTGGGGCACTTAAACCTCTCTGGGGAAGGCTGAGAACAGTCATGTCAGGGGGAAGGAGACGCAAGACAAAAGGACATTATTACGGTGCTTTTTCCGTTTTTCTTTTTGCACAAAAACAGTCCATTTATTCAAGTGTTCTCCAGCACAAGTACATTAGAAAGGAGCTTTATTATATTCTTCTGGGCACAAAAAAAAAAATGTGATGAAGGCGGAATTGACAGACTTTCTACATCTGCTGTACGCACTGACCTCTTTATAATTATTTCATAACAGCTATGTCACGAGCATCACTTACACAGAGATACAACAGGACACGGGGGCGTGGCGGTGGGGACCCACGCGGGGCCTTATCACACCCCCTCCCCGATGTCCCAGAACCAGACTGTGAAATGTACATTATTATTGTCAATAAATAGAGAAGCAACCCTAAAAAAAAAAAAAAAAAAAAATACAGTGGTGAAAGGATGCTGGAACCAGGAAGAAAAACAACAACAACAACAACAGAGAGTCAGAAGAAGAACTGAAGAAAAAGGAAAGAGGACCGGGAAGGGAAGGGTCGGGGAGTAAGTCCTGCATTTAGCTGCGTGGAATGTGCAGTCAAAGTGTTCTCCCGCCGGGGTCAAAGCGAAATCGTCTGTAACAGTAAAAGTTATTACCAAATCAGCTACGGAGTTTATTCTTCAGTATGAATACATGATTTCCCACAAATAAGTAAGCACCCGCTACTTCAATGCCTCAGCTAAAACACATGAAATCGTTCATTTAGTTTTCAAGTACAAAGTTAAAATGCCTTTTTAATAATAATATATCAGAGTAAAATAATAGTCTCTTTTAAACTCCACTACAAGAAAACAAAACAAACAGTCATTGTCCAGACAGCAGACTTAATTTAACAATATATATTTTTAATAAAATGTTTTAGCACCTTGTTGAGTCACCTCCTCCCTCTGCGTATTCTAAGGAATTTCGGTATTTTTGTGGTTCGTTGGATTCTAGGGCTGTGCTACCAAATCAGTCTGTGAAGTGAAATGGGACTCAGGTGATGCTTTCGGATCCCTGCTCATGTTCTCGGGCCCAGGGCTGGAGGCCATGAGACTGGAGGTTGAGAAAGCCACCCTCCCATGCCCCTCAGGGGAGTTTTCCAGTTAGGGGGGTTACAGGAGTCTGGGGGCTTCCGCCAGGGCAATTTAGCCAGTCACGACCAGCCAAGGACCTTCCATCCTTGTCCTCACTGCTTCTGACCTGCTTGTCTGTCCCTCTCCCCTGGACTCCACTATCGAGGGCCAGCAGTAAACAGGAGGTGGCCAACCAAAGGCCTGCTCAGCCGGGTCTCTGGAACACACAGTGCAAGAGGGGCTGACCTCACATCCTAAAGACCCCAGCCTTCCTTTACCAAAACGTAAAGATCCAAGAGCTTCTGCTAGAACAGTGGAGTCCATTCTTGATATAAACCTATCCTCTTTCCTCTTAGATCCTCCAAACACTTATGGTTAATCCTTGCCCCAGCAGGGGACAGCCGGGGAGGGGGAGCCATTCCAGCTCCACACCATCCCTCCAGAGGTGGAGGAAGAGAGAGCAGGAAAACTCCAGTGTCATCTCTGACCACAAGTGCTGGAAGCATCCAGACTAGACCCTGCCCGATGACAAATTCAGATTCCTCATCTCCCAGGATCAAAACAGGGCCTAGCTAGAAACCCAGTTCTCACCAGCATGTGGGCTCTGCTGACCACAAGTAACAACCAGCTCTCGTCAGATCAGATCGCGGTGCCAGGCAGGTCCCATGGCCCTAACCCTGCAAGTTCCCTGAAAATGACACCTCTTAAAGACACCACTGCCACAGCATCTCTGCACCAGGCAGGACAACAGGAATTCAAAACCGCCTCCGAGACCCACTTTTTATATAACTTACGTCATCAGTGAGATGAAGACTAAGACTACTCCCTGGATGGCTCTGCTGAAAGAATCCTTTCCTTGCTCCTGTCGTACACCATCCTGTGCTGGAGATGCTGGGCTATTTCCATCGGGGTTTCCCCAGAATTGCCAGTTGCTCGGGAAGTAGGGGGAGACTAGTTCAATGTCCACTAGCCTTCCTTCCTGCTGGGTCGGCCTGTCCCCATCCGTGTCCTACAAACTCATCAAAAACCCACACAGGCACCTTCGCCAGCCAACCTCTCCCAGGCCCATCTCAAATGCAAAGTGGCCCCCTGTACTCTTTTGGGAAGTCTTTCTAGAAAGTTCAACAGCAGGAAGGTTCTGGGGTCTAGAAAGACAAACGGACAGTGGCACACCCAGGTGGCTGTACACTGACTCCAAGACCCCACCAGCCTTCACCCCCAGCTGCCCAGCCTACACACTTTGGCTGGTCCCCAGGGAAGGGGGTCAGCACCAACTAGCTCGAGGCCCCCCGAGTACAGCAGCTTATGGCCGAGGACCAGCTTCCTCCTTGGGCAGGCAATCCCCAGCTCTGTGACCCCAGCCAGTTCCCCCAGCCCAGAGCCACAGATCTCTTTGGCACCACACTCTCCTTGGCACCTGCAATAAGTAGGGGGTACCACCCTAAGTCCCTGGAAACCCTCCTTTCCAAGAATTTGTAAATGAGCCTGCTCAAGAGAAACAAAACTCCACCAAGAACATGCTCCAGAATTTTCCAAAGGCCTTCCTGGTTTCTCCCACTGCACTGCGTCTACCAATGATCCCCCACCTTAATCCACGCACAACCTTGACTAGGTCTGTCCAAGCACAGCTCTCCTTTAGAACGTATCCCCAGAAGCACCCCAGGGGTTGGAAGGAGATTGTGAAGAGCACCCCAGCCTGGCCAAGTTGGCACATTCCCAAGGTCCCCTTGGGACCTGCCAAGTTCTACTGTGGCACCAAGCCCCCGGGTGTGGCTGGAAAAAAAGCTGGCGATTGTTAATGCTCATCCCTGCAACGGGGCCTCTAGCCAAGTCAGGTTGCCAGACCAGGAGGAACAACGATCAGCTACAACAAGCAAGCTGGCTCGCCTATGCTGACCCCTCAAGGCTTGCCACATCCTTGGCTACCAAGTTTCTTCCCCATGCAAGCTCCCTGGATGGAACTTGGGCCACTGGGAAAAGCAAACTCCTGCACACAGCAGCAGACACATGGCCTAGGAGAGCCCGAAGGTCCGCAGAGGAAGAGACAGTCCGGACACATGCTGGGAAGACCTTAGTATCGGCCGCCAGGGGAGGGAGCACCTTGGACTGTCTGTGCAGCCCTCCTCCCCCGCCCTCCAGAGTCGTGCTGGTGGGCTCCGGGCGGGAAGATGGAGCCTGGCTGGAGATGGAGGGGAGCAGGGTGAGCACCACAGTTGGGTACAGACTCCAATGAGGGAGGGGCAGAGGGAACCCCCCACCCCGCCACCAGCTGCTCCAGCCCCGGGGGAGCCCACCATCACCACCTGCCATCACCGCACAGAGCTGTAAAAACCAATCTGACAAGGAAATGAGTAGCCTGGGGTGTGGGACTAAGCACCCCCTAAAAGGAGTGGGAGACCATGGCCACCAGCTGTGAGCTTACTCCTGAGCAATGAGCAAAGGATTCAAAGCTTGGTTAATTTTTTTTTTTTAACCAATTACTAATTTGCTTTATTCCAATGATGAGGTTCGCTGTCCCATTTCTTTCCAATGGAAGCCCCCTGGCCAAGACAGCCCTGGACGTCAGATTCACTTTGGACGGGGGAGAATAAGTAGGGGGAGCTGAGGGCTGACTTGACTGGTGCCTAGGGTTGCAGGTCAGTGTCACAGGTTGCTAACAGAAGAATCTTTTGACATCACCAGGGGCAAAAGAGATAGAACGCTACCTGCTAGAGGAGAGCACCTGCTAAAAGAAAACCTCCTCCTTTTCCTGTCTTCAGCACCTAGCAACTTCTGGGATTGACAGTCTACCTGCAAACAGGGCAACAGAGGTAAAGAGCTGCAGGGCCGACTCCGCAAAGTCCTGAATCCTGGGGAGAAGAGCACTGGGAGCTCCCTGGCTGTGTGTGTGTGTGTGTGTGTGTGTGTGTGTGTGTGCACGTGCATTTGTTATGCATCGGTATAGAAACATGTTCCTGTGTGTGCGTGTGGGACTGATTGATTGGTGTGGGGCTTATCTGCAGTGGGGCCCGAGACTCAGCCTTCTGAGCCTCCTTCCCCCACTCCCCACGACATAATATTTCTTATACATGACCCTATCTATGTATTTATATAGCGCCTATCACCATAGGCCCTATCTTTCTAGGGATGCGAACATGGGACCATGTGCTTGAAAGCACACCTCCCAGCCCTGCCAGTCCCAGGAGGTGCCATTCCCCCCTCCCATTATAAAATATATATCTCTATATGCCACATATCTACACCCCATCTATTCAGGCAGGCGTCTGCCCGTTGGGCCCTCACCCTGGAGCCACCCACGCCATCCCTGCCTACCGCCAACGCCAGGCCGCCTGCCTCGGTGGGAAGCGGAACCAAGTGTCGTGCACTTGGGGCTCCAGGTGCTGCCGACTCGAGGTAAGAGCACAGCTTTCATCAGACCAAGTACTAGAAAAAAAATACACACCACTCCGATCACACACGCGAGGAGAGAGGGGCCTGGTCCTCCCTCCAGCCCTGACACACGTGACTTGAGAGGAGGGAAGCAGAAGAGAAGAGGGATACGCCCGGAAGGCCGGCCTCAGGGACACCCCCCGGCCGATCAGCTGTTGCCCGCCACGCCTGGTGGCCCACCTGGCCCGAGGGGTGGGGAGCCAGGGCACCAGGGCCACCACTAACTTCAAAGCACCCTGCTCCCCGCACCTTGGTTTGAAACCTAAAGGGAGGGGGGGTTGGGTTTTTGTTTTCTTAAAAGAAAATCTGAAAACAAACGTAATTATAACCAGAACCATAAGAATAATTATAACAAAAGGTGTCATCAGCCTCCCAGTATAAAACTGCAGCCTTTGGAGATGACCAAAAACATCACATTCCAGGGGCCGGAAGCCGCCTTGTGCACAGAGGGTGGATGGCGGGGGCCTCATAAAAGAACACACAAAAAGCGACTTAGACAGGAGAGCACCAGTACGTTTTGTATGTTTTTTTATTTGCTCCAGGTGGGGTGTGAACTGTCACCTGCCCGCACCCTGGATTTTTTTCTGATCCCACCGCAAGAAGCCCTCAATTCGGCTAATGTGAGAAATTGGGAATGAAGACCCCTCATTCTGCCATCTTGCTGAGGGAGTCTCCTTTTTGAAAAAAATCAAAAGGTTATTGCGTGAGCCTGGATGGATCCCACTCTCAGCTTTCCACGGTCCCGACCACCGAATCTCACCCCCTTTTTTTGGCAGGGAGAAGCGGGAGAACGCTGTTCCCAAATGCTCCTTCACACCTTGTTAAACACCAAGGGGAAATCAAAAACCCCACCACGGAAACGGTTCACCTCCAAGCTGTCTCCCTTTCTCCATCCTTGGTTAAAACCCTTTGCACATAAGGCAACGTGGAAGCTGATGTTTTTACTCATCTCGCTGTTGTAAAGCACCATTATGAATTCGGGTTGTACAGTAGTTAACAGTACCTTTTATATATATATCTCATTTCTATCATATATATATAAACTGTAAACAAGAGGTAACAGCGGCTTCTAGAAACTGATTTTCTTCAAGGTTTCCTGTGTGGTAGGCACCTGAATACTGTATAAAAGGGTCTTGTGTGGTGTTCTCGTCTCTCTGCTGCTAGCTGGGTTGTGATCTGCATGACCAGGAATGGTGCTGGCAAGACAGCTCAGTGGCTGGAAGGGGACTCTGCCACCTGAGTGTCTGTTTTCTGTCCCCTGCTTGTGCTCCTATCTGATCAGGCTAGAGACAACAAAAAAAAAGATATATAGTAAAAAAAAAAAACAAAACCCAATATATAGATTTCTATAGAATTTCCTTTTTTCCTTCTCTCCCATCTTTCCTCTGCAAGGTATGGTTACTATTTTTTGTTACTTTTTTTTTTTTTTTGCTGCAATAAACCCTCTTGTTTCAGTCACAGCAAGAAACAAAAACCCAAACAAACAGAAAACCCCTCTGAAAAGAGTAGAAAACAAAAGGTTTGACCAGAAAAAAAAGGGGTAGTGGGGGTGGGGAGGGAGCTTGGTTTTGTTTTTAAATAGGACTGAAGATTAACATTGAAAAATCAGGAGATGATGTCCAACCCTTTTTGCAAGGCAAAGCCCTCCGGAATTTCCGCCTCTGTGGGGTTTGTTTGTTTTGTTTTAAATTCCTTTTTCTCTTCTGGGTGCTGATACTTCTCTCCATCCTCACGTTGTTGGTGTTTTGTTGTGTTTTGTGTTTTTTGTTTGTTTGTTTAACCTTGTGTCACTACCTCGGTTTGCCCTCACGTCCCTTACACACAAGCAAAATATTCCTTCAGCGGAGCGAAGAGGTGGCGGATGACCGGCACGCTCCACGACCGGCCCAGCAGTCTCTGCCTCGCCAAGCGGCTCATGTTGGAGACGTCGGTATAGTGGACAGGGAAGCCAAACACCCTGGGGAGAAAAGGCAGAGAGGGGCAGGGGTCAGCGCCGGCCTGGGGCGATCCTGTGTCTGTGATAACCAATTCAAGTCTCAGGCGCCTGGCTACTTTCTATGGGTCTGAAGGCAGGTTAAGATGATGACTGCTGAGAGATTTACCACACAGCAGAAACAAACTTGTGTGTGTACTCAGTTGTGTCTGACTCTGCAAACCCCATGGACTGTATATAGCTCACCAGACTCCTCTGTCTATGGGATTTCACAGGCAAGAATCTTTCACAGGCAAGATTTCACAGGCTGAGTGGGTGGCCATTTCCTCCTTCAGGGGATCACCCCAACTCAGGGATCAAACCTGCATCACCCACGTTTCCTGCATTGGCAGGTGGATTCTTTACCACTGACCCACACAGGAAGTCCAGACACAAAGTCAGTGTTTGTGAAAAACATACCCAGGACACGCTTAACCTGAGACTGAGATCCACAATGGGCATCTCAAGTCTGTAATAAATATACATCCCTGTATCTTCCCACGCCCACCCCTAGAGGACAGAAAACTCTGCAAGGACTCCCAACTCATGCCTGATGTCAGGAGTTCCGGCTTGCTCTGCTTGTGTGTTAAACGTCTCTGTTTGGCTAAATCGCAGTTACCCCAAGAATGAGGACTTGAGTCCAGTCTGCACAAATGAGGGCACTGAGGCTCTAAGGCCCATCTGCTCCCATGCTGTCTTGGTCTACAAAGAACCTAACATGAGCAGTGTGAAGCAGGAAAGCTTCTGCAGCTGCAGTGTCTCCTTGGAGTTGAGCAGGACTGCTGGGAGCCAAGGCTCCAGGGACAGATTCCTAGATGCCCCCCACTTTAGCCCAGCCTCACAATGCAGAGTCCTCCCCAGGCATCAGCCATGTTGGGAAATGCCTGGGAAAACAAACCCACTGCTCACACGATGTCTGCAGGGGATCTGAGCCTGGCACAGAGGCCGGGATCCCACCCCCCCACCAGCACAAAGAGTGGGTACCTTTCCATTTCAGTGCACCATAAGATGTCCTCTTTCTCATTCATGAAGACGGGGAAATGCTGGTCTTTGCCCTGCTTTATGGAGTTCGACCTAGTAGTAATGGTCCTCACTTTGCTGAACTAGAAGATGGGAGAGGAAACGGGAGATGAGCACTCATCTGCAGCTGACAGCAACTGCCACGTCCAAAGCCTACACGGCCTGCTCCATCCAGGGGCCAGGGTTGCCCTGCTCTTCCTCCTACACAGAGGGCACCGGGCCGTCCTCACTCCAGTCCTGCTGACCAAGGACTAGAGAGACAGCAGCTTGAGTCACCATCCTTCCCAAGTCTTCTAAGAACTGTTTTTCTTCCCAGGAGTAATGATTTGCAGGCAAAAGGATGTCAAATTACCCAGGGGTGCAAAGACACCCCTGAGGTGCCAGCAGTCCCAGGAGATTTCTCCAGAGAAATGGAACTGCCACATCATAGGAGAATCTGCTCTGAAGGCTCATGCAATGATGATCCTGGCCTGGTAATTCAAAAGCCCAGGAATCTTGGCCAAGACTCCTTAGCGTCTGCCTCCCACAGGACCAGCAGGGTGACGCTCAGCAAGGAACGGTTGCAAGCAGCAAGGATTCCAACCTCTTCCCCTGCCCTTCAGGCTTTTCCCCGGACCCTCCCCCTCTGACCAACTGCAACCCCCTGAGTTGCATCCTCCGCAGGCAGCACACAGCCCTGGTGCTGCTCCAGCGCATCCTGCCCTTCTCCTTACCCCTAGCAGAGGGCTTTGATGCTGGGGCTAACCTTGGCTATTCGGCCGTGCTCCAGACACTCCTGCAGCTCCAGCTTATCATTCACAGTGGATGCCAATGGCCTAGGAGGCAGGAGAGAGAGGGTAACGACCGAAACCAGGAGAATGGCAGGGATGCACTCTCGGCACTGACCCAGCAGCCATCTGATTCACATGGAAAAGTAAAGAACCCCCATCAAACTCCCCCAAACACAGGCACAGACACTGTGGCCACTCACGGACACAGGGCCATCAAGCACCAAATCCTTTAAGGTAAACTCAAAAGTGGTCCCAAACTACAAATAAACAGGTAACGCCTGCCTGCCAAGAAAGGAAAACACCCAATTATTTTTAAACCTGTTCCCTAAAAATAGACTGCATCTGAAAAGTACTCATCACAAAGCAAGCTTTGGTATGACAGAATGTTCTGTATTTCGACTATGGTGATGGTTACAGGTGTGTACAGTGGATGACACTCATCAAACTGTACTTGCATGTACAGTTAACAAGAATTTAAATTCTGCACAGTCCCCAGAAGACTAAAATTCCGTGACACTCAACGTGTCACGTCTCAGAAGGCAGACCAGATCACTAAGTATCACTTTAGGTGATGGCCTTTTCTGACATTTAGGATTACTTACTAGAGGTTTTACACAGTGGTCCACCAGCCAGGACCCACAGTCAAACTGCACCTCCAAACTCCGCTCTGTTTATGTGCACATGTGCATGCACACCCACCGACACACACACACACACACACTCTGTACTTTGTCCCTTTGTGCTTGTACTCTGTCCCCTGCAGTACCTCCGCTCCTCCTGGAAGCTCAGAGTTCTAAAATTTTAGGCTTGGAAGAAGCAGGTAAGAAAAACCCCACAGGCCCAAGGTCTGTCAGGAGACGACGACTTAGTGACTCTATAAAAATACTAGACTACACAAGCCAATCCACTTTATCCAACATGCAGACATCCTGGGAAGGTGAGGGGGACAACAAGACAGTTTTTAGGTCAGCTCCCACTGACCCACCTCCTTCCGAGCCACAAGCCCTCAAGAAAGACAGGAGCTTTGCCAAATGGGTCTGAGACTGGGAAGTTCCTAAAACCTCCCGCTATTGGCAGAGAAGCATAGTAGATGACTGAGGTCAGGTTAAATGGTTCATCTTAATTTATAAGGAAACCATGGAGATTTAAAATCCACACTTGGGGTAGGGGTGGGAGGCAGTTCGGGAGGGAGGGGACACATGTAAGCCTATGGCCGATTCATGCTGATACATGGCAAAAATCACAATAGTGTGATTATCCTCCAATTAAAATCATTTTTAAAAAACCAAACTTAAAACAGTCTGGAAAATACTTCTCTTTGTAATATATTATCATGACTGGGGGAGTCTCCCTCTGCTTCTGAACTGCTGACTCTCAACCAGAATTATTTTCTCCTCATAAAGTGAGTGAAGTTGGCTCAGTCGTGTCCGACTCTTTGCAACCCCATGGACTGTAGCCTGCCAGGATCCTCCGTTCATGGATTTTCCAGGCAAGAGTACTGGAGTGGGTTGCCATTTCCTTCTCCAGAGGATCTTCCCGACCCAGAGACTGAACCTGGGTCTCCTGCGTTGGAGGTAGATGCTTTACCTTCTGAGCCACCGGGGGAGAAACCTGGTGGTTTCTTCTCATAGGTCTTTTTATAATATGACTATTACACTGAAGAAATAAGTTTTCTTCATTCCTGGACATTAACATCTCTGTGCAACCTACACAAAGAGCATCTTCCCAAAAAAAGGACTTGATGCCAACAATGTGTGTGAACAGTAAGTGGAGCAGGATGCTCTAAGCTGTGTGGTGGCTGCTGTTTCAAGACGCTGTCTCTGGAGCCAGTATGGCCCAGCGGCGGGCACCACTCTTCCCCATTCCCAAACACATCCTCCATGGCTTTACCTCAGGAAACTAAGGACCAGCTGACTCATCACCAGTACAGGAGAACCAACCCTGTAACTCAGCAGCACGATATATGGTCTTCTGTGTCAAGAGTGTGCTTTTTAAGGGTCCTATCTGGGACCACTAGTTTTTCGATTCTTAGCCAAGTTATTTTCTACACCCTGACTCCCCTTCTTCCTCAAGGAAAAGGAAATACGAAGAACTTGGCAGAGCAGCAAGCTGGTCTGCAGGGGAGGCTGGCCACCCCTCGTGCCATCATCCTGCCTGCAGACACCCACCCATGGCCACCCGGGCACAGAGCTCTCACCAACCTGTTCATACCAGGAAGGTTCCCCCAGAAGTAGCGGGCCCTGTGCGCAGCTGACACTTCTTTGGCATCAATCATCACAGGGTTGGACTATAAAACAGGAGAGAGACAAATATTATAGTGTGCCAGGAAACTTGTTAGTTTAAAGCCTCAAAGGCTCTCACTTCTTTCTCAGGAGGCCACACTGACAGCCTGAAGCTCCCTGGAAAAGCCAGAATCAAACTCAGCTACATTCCACATGCTCCCATGGGAACATTCTAGACCCACACATGGTCCACACTGCCAAGATGGAGATGTTCTACCTGCACTGTTCCATGTAGTAGCCACTGGCCCACCAGGTGCTGATGGTTGGGTATTTGAGGAGGCTGGTGCGACTGAGGAATCTTAAAGTCAGTTTAATCGCCACTTGTGGCAGATGTCCACCTCGTTGGACCACACAGCTCCAGCTAACCTGGAGGCTTTGGGAAAGTACCTTCCAACAAGTTTGGAAGTCTTTACTGCATGTCCAGATAGTGAGCCAAACAGACGCCTGCTCCAACACAGTCAACACCAGCTTGAGGGGTCTGACCCCAAGACTTGGGCACACAGACCGCTCAGCCAGAGAAGGGCTCTGGCCCAGAAACCCTCTGCACAGGCCCAAACTGGGCTCAGCCAAGTTGGGACCCACATTACGTTAAGTAAAAACTGAGATAAACCATGTTTTCTTCCCAGGTGGCATAAAGCACCCATCATGGTGCCTGGGAGTGAGGACAAACCATCCTAGTTGGGAAAATTGATTCTGGCATCTCAAAAGGTTTCCCCAGGGAAACACCACATAGACCTCCAAGCCAAGGAGTCTGGCACTCCACCTTGTTTATGACAGTCAGGTCCTCCAAGCACTGAGCCCACGCTGATATACCACCTCTTAAGAGTGAGACCACGGCTTCTACTGGGGTGGGCTTCCTCCTCGCCTACTTGGGAAGCCCAGAGCTTCCCAACGGGCCCCTTGCAAAGCAGAAGTTCCCAGTCCCCAGCTCCACAATGCAGATGAGATAGGGATAAAGCAGCAGTCCAAGGTAGAAGCCATTAGTGAGCTGGCCAAACCAAGGGTGCTGGCTATACCTCGAGAAATCGCGAGATGTCCCTCTTGTCACTAACGCCCATGGCCACCACATTCTCAAAGAGCCAGAAGAAGGGGCGGTCATCTCCCTCCTTGGGCCGCGCATCATGCAGGAGGCGGTAGAACTCAAAGAAGAGCCGGCCAGTGCCCTCTGAGAGGTCGGAAGAGAAAGCCATCAGCTGGGGCTGTCTGCAGGAGACAGTGGTGTGGCTCGGGCACGGGGAGGGCAGGGTCGTTGGGAGTAGCCGTCCCAGGGCAGAAATATCCAAAGAGGAAACCGATGTGCGGAAGCGCCAGCTCAGGAGGCAGAGGGGCGACGATGCACCTACCGTAGAGTCCCTTGCGGGCAGGGTTGACGATGGAGAGATCATTGCAGGGACTGCCCCCAATCACCAGATCGAACGGGCCCCATTCCTGGATCTGGGAGGATAAAGGTAATGTGATGGGCCTGATGTCCGGGGACAGAGGCGGAAAGGAAGAGAGAAATGATCTGTGAAGTTGGCAAAAAAAAAGTACTTCGCTTGGGAGAGAAGAGACCCAGATGCTTGTATGCTGTCTACACACACATACACAATCTCTCTCTTTCCACCCATGGGCAAGTTACCGAGGCTCTCTGGGCCCAGTTTTCCAGATAGTAAAGTGAAGGGATTGAACTTGACATCTAGGAGGCCAGCAAGGAAAACAGCCACGCAGGGACAGTAGTTCGGGCTGTACCAGATGAAAAGGGCCCTGTGCCCTCTGAACCCTTCCAATGCCCTTCAGGGTCTGGGATTCAAGGTCTACATGTTTACCTGGAAAGGCAAGGGGCCACTCACAGAGGACCCCACCAGACCCCACTACCGCGACAAAATGCAGGCTGGTGAAGCTGTGGCTAACAGTACCCGGAGGACGGGAACCTACTGTAACCCACAACGCTTCACTCAAAGGGGCCCAGAAACCAGCCAGGGAGGAGCCCAAGCCCTAAAGGCCTGGCCCCCCAAGTCCCAGCAGAACCTGCCCAGCCTCTTGAGACAAAAGAGGGAGATGGAAGAGAAGGAGGGAGAGTTCAAGCGGGGAGAGGAAGATGAGAGCAGTGGGCGCCGGCCCAGGAGCTGAGTGACTGGAAAAGGGGGCAAGCCCAGGGGCTGAGTGAGGTAAAGGGGCGGGTCCAGGAGCTGAGTGCCGTGAAGGGGCGGGCCCAGGAGCTGAGTGACGTGGAGAAAGGGGCGGACTGCGACGCTGACGTACATGCTTCTGTGTAACGCTGCGGACGTCCCCGACGTACATGATCTTTCCCTGGTGCCGCACCATGCCCACCGTGATGGAGTCCTCACACACCTCGGAGGCGATGTAGCGGTCCACCTGAATGCCCAAGTCCTTCAGCACCAGAAGCCCTGTACCAGCCAGCAAAAAGCAGTCACTGGGTCACCTGCCCGGCACCCTGGTCTTCACAGGGGGTCCCTGCGGCAAGCCAGACACGTGAGTCAGAGTCAAGCCCAAGCCCCACCCTGCCCAGAAGGCTGCCCAGAAACTTCCGGGTCAATTGGACTTATCAGTAACAAAGACACTGAGGCTGTTACCGTTGAGGCTGTCTCATGCCTAATTGGATCTATTCAGAAAACATTCCAGACAGGACATTCCAGGGCTTTCTGGAACCAGGGGAGAACAACAGCTGACTCTGGAGTGGGCTTTCCTTTGCTATTTCTATACACGTGTCCTTCCCTGGCCCTTAACATCAGGCTGCAATTCAGCCATCCAACAACACTCAACATAAACGCCCCCTGCTCTTAAATGGTTTCACTGATGCCCACCCCATTCCATGGCCCCCAGGATGGCCTTCCCGCCTCTGTGAGCCCCCAGCACTCGGGCACCCTCTCCACCTCAGAACACCACGCATGCCTGATCCAGCCCTTCTCTTGGGTCTTCAAGGCAGAGTGGGTGGTCTCATTAAATGTGCTTCCTCCTGAGCTAACCAGTATTCACACTTCCTGACCAGGACCCTTCCACAAATGCTGGCTGGAACAGACCACCATTCAGAACAGACCCTGAGAGCTTCAGGAGACCCTGTGATCCCCCACTGCTCCCAACAGATCTGCTCCCAGCAGACCTCCCTACAAGGAGCCTGCCCAGCCTCTTGCAATGTAACGCTGCTTAAGGAGGCTTCCAGATTCTAGCCTGGGAAACCAAAGCTGTACACGAACTCCTCTAGGTTCACACAAACAGCACTGAGCTAGGTACAGAAGACACACATCCGTCCGGGGGACCAGCCCCACCCTCTGGCCAAGGTCTCTGGGCCCAGCCTTCCCATCTCCCTCTGGTCCTAGGACAAGTTCTGAGGAGGACTGTTCTTTCCTAAAGACTGAAAAGCCTCAGCCTGGGGGCAAGGCAGAGGGGTGGATGTCAGGACTCAGGTTAAGAACCACATGAAATTAAAAACTGGCTACACAGTTAATGGGTTAAGTATATAAAGACGCACGTATGAGAATGCTTGTTACGGCACTGCCCAGAAGAATCAGGAAAAAAGTAAACCACCCAATAGGGGTTTATTAAATTATGGTACTTCCACTCCAAGGAATCCTATGTAGCATTTACAAATAACAGAGTCCTATATTGGTTATGTGAAAAACAACTCATAACACTATAAATGAAATGGCAAGTTATAACACTATGCATTTTAATATCTACATATTATATAAACATACAAGCCCAAAAAAAAATCTAAAATCTAAAAATGTAAAATGACATATACCAAAACACTAATTATATGATTATGGGCAATTTAAATATTCTTTAGACTCTTTTGTTTACAGTTTGTTTTTCACTGTGACTTATAATCAAAGCACAACAGGACTGTCTATGTTTTTACTTTGGTGGCCAAGTCTGTCCTTTGAGGTTTTGTGAAAATCTTCAATAATCTCTGACCAACAACTGCTCCATTTTCTGCTGAAGAGCCCCCTAGCCCTGCCCATTTAAGGGAATGCCCACTGAACATGCTGGTTTACCACTCATTTTCAACTTCTCACTGAACACAAGAGTTTCCTCCTTAGGCTAACATTTTAACAGCTGTAATATTAACTGTCACCCTGTTTTGCCAGAGTGACATATCCACAGTCCTCTGAGCTCAGCTCCCATGTCCTAGGACCAAGATGCCAACCACTCTCACCTGTAGCAATTCCATCGAATAGAGACAGCACCCGGATGGGCTTCCTCTTCTCAGCTGGGACAGGTGGGTAAACCTTCGGAGGATCCTAGCAGCCAGCACAACAGGCCAGGTGAGCATCCAGGAATGTACTGCAGACCCACACCTGGGGCAGGCCTCTGCCAACTGTGAGCACTTGGGCCCTCCGGACCCCCACACCCCTGGCTGGCAGCGCAGGCGTGGCTACACAGTGCTCAGGACCTCAATCCAGTGCTCTCGCTTTGGCAGAGTCTGCCCTCTGGCTCTGGCAGGTTGGGGGTGAAAAGAGCCGCCCTCCACCCAGCACCCAGCACTCACGAATTCCTGGTCATGGTTGTTGGCGAAGAACATCTGGAGCCGAGACGGCCAGTCGTCCCGCCGCCGCAGCAGCCCGTAGGTGCCCTTGTGCCCGCACATGTAGCAGTTCCAGGGGTCTTCTTTGATGGCTGCCTGCGCGGCCCCTGGCCCCACCAAGAGATCCACACATTCCACGCAAAAGCACCTGGAAGGAAGCACAGTGGAGCAGAGGGGACGCTCACCCCCAGGTCAGGATGGAGCGTGGCTGTGGCTGCAGCCCTGGGCAGGACAGGCAGTGAAAGCCTGGGTGCCAGGCAAGGAGTGCACCGCATTCGGGGCAGGGCCTCACCTGCAGCAATTGTTGTTCCCACACATGAGCACCTCGCGCCCCCCGCAGCAGATGGTGCAGTAGGACTGATAGCCATCGTCATCGTACTGGTACGCGCATTCCAGGAAGCAGTTCTAGGGAGCAGCGTGGAGGCTCAGAGACCAATGGGCAGCACCCAGGCCAGCCAGTGCAAAGGCAGGCGGTGAACCCAGCCTCTGGGCTCTCGCCTTGGAACCTCCACACAGCCCTGGAGACACGACCCTGCCACCCATCCAGTCAGGGTTCCGCCCAGACCACAGAGCTGGGAAGGGGACGCCATGTCTCCCCACCCACTGCAGTGGACGCAGCGGGGAGAGGCACCCTAACCCTAACTCAACGACTTGTCCTGCCCCCACTTCACACTAGTGACTGTGACATTGTGAGCACACATCTGGGGACGAGAACCAGGCCTTAGAAGGTGGGGCAAGATCTCTCAGAGGAAAAGCAACAGCAGGTCAGACACTTGAACCCCCAGGGTCCATTTTATCAGGACTCTGCATCAAGAGCAAACCTCAAAGTCACCCTTACAGCTACCACACGTGCTATAGCCCAGAGACCAGGTGTGGTCAGCCCAGGGCCTCGTCTCTGCTGGGCGTGCCCTACCTTGCAGTTTTGGCACATTCCTCCGATGAAGAGAGGGTGTTCCAAGGTGACGTTGAGGCTCCCACAAGAGATGCAGATGTCTGGGGAAGAGCGGAAGCAGAGTGTCATTGAAGGGGCCCCCTCCCACCTGGGGCCAAAGCCTGGCTCCAGAAAAGAAGGCAGGAAGGCGTCCGGGAGGGGCCCCGTGGAACAGGGAGGCATGTGGCCCCACCCCAGGAGCCTACTCATCTCCCAGAGCAGCGATGCTGCCTTCCAGGAAAGGCATGCTATGAGGACAAACGCCTGCCTGCGAGAACAGGCCCGACCCCGGGTCACTCTGGAGATGTCCCTGAGCAGCCAGTCCTTAGGGCCTGGGACCCTGATCCCATCCTTCCCAGCCCTGAGGGCCCCGAGCTGGACACACCATCACTTGGCAAAGGGAGACAGACATGGGAGGCACTAATGACCATCAGATGAGAGAAGGTGGAGAAAAGGTAAAAGGGCCAAGCTCAAATCCAGGCTTCCCTGGTGGCTTAGGTGTAAAGCGGAAGTACTTAAGTAAATGAAGTCACTCAGTCGTGTCCAACTCTTTGTGACCCCATGGACTGTAGCCTACCAGGCTCCTCTGTCCATGGGATTTTCCAGGCAAGAGTACTAGAGTGGGTTGCCATTTTCTTCTCCAGGGGATCTTCCTGACTCAGGGATCGAACCCGGGTCTCCCGCGTTGCAGGCAGACGCTTTACCCTCTGAGCCACCAGGGAAGCCCCATGTAAAGAATCCGCCTGCAATGCAGGAGATGTGGCTTCAATTCTTGGGTCGGGAAGATCCTCTGGAGGAGATCACAGCAACCACTCCAGTATTCTTGCCTGGAGAATCCCATGGACAGAGGACCTTGGCAGACTACAGTCCAGGGGGTTGCAAAGAGTTGGACAGGACTAAAGCGACTGAGCACGCATGCAAATCCAAGAGAGGCCGCTTTCTCTGACCAACAACCCTAATGACTAGCCCCTAACACTGACAGGGAAGATTGTAGCACTGGGAAGGCAGGTGTGTGCCGAGCAGGCTGGAGGCGGTGGGAGGTACAGGACAGAGCCATCTCTAAGTACCCCTGGCCCACGACAGCGGACGTTCCCTGGTACCTTACTGCTCTGTGCCAGCCACCCCCTGTGGGCCTCATGTCCACCCCACGGCCCCTCATGCCTGGCCCGTGGACAACAGATAACTGACTTCCCAGAGTCAACACCCGGCAGCCCCTCAGGACTCACCCTCGATGTTCCGGCACTTCTGCCGTACCTCGTACACCAGCCGCTCTGGGAGGGGAGGAGAGCGCAGCATTAGAGGGGCCCTCAAGGGCCACGCCCGCCCCTCTGAATGCCGGCCTCACCCCACCACGCCCTCCAGGGGCCACTCCCTCCACAGGCAGGCCCACTACCTCTTGTGCGTTCATCAATGATCTCCTTGACCTTAGGCTTCTCCGTTGTGCTCTTTCGGGGCTTTTTGGCTGGTGGGGGCGGCGCATAGGCAGCTGCCTCGGGTTCAACCCACATGTCTGTGTAAACTTCTTTGTAGGGGTTCTTCTCCTCTGGATCAGGGAAGCAGGTGAGGAGACCACGGTTACCGCTGACAAGGAACCCCAGCTCCCTCCCCTGTACATCTGCCTACAACAACAAGGGGGTACAGCCTGGTCCCTAACTTGTTCCTACTCCCAACTCTCTGGGGCCCGCAAGCCAATGGGGAACAGGTCATTTGGAGTCCCAGAGCAGCCCTGTCCCTACCCTGACCCCAGGGAGACGGGGACGGTAGCATTCCCATGAGCCACTGTGATGGGAGAGAGACCTTGTAGGCCCCCCTCCCTCCAAGCATGGCTCCCCCAGCCCAGGCGCAGAGTTGCTGGTGCACCTGCATGTACCTTCTGGGGGCTCCAGGCCCTTGGGGCCAGAGGGCTGGAACCCTCCCAGGGCCCACTCGATCATTTGTTTGTTCTGCACCTCCACGGCCTTGGCAGTGTCGCTCTCGTCGCTGTCATGGCACATTGGAAACAGCTTCCCCGCTCGACTGCTGGCCACCTGGGGGCAACACGTGTGGGGTAGGCTGTCAGGAGAGTAGCGAAGGTGGGCTCAGGCAAGAGGCGGGAGAAGGTGCAGAAAGGGGGCGAGTGAGGAGAGGAGGCCAAAGGGCCTCGCAAGTGGACCCTCTGCCCAAGCCTAACCCTGGGCTCTAACCCCTAGATGGAGCCCGCCCCCGCCCCCGCCCGCCGCTGAGCCCCTTGGAAGAGCACTCACCTGCAGGACCTCGTAGATAGCCTTGCGGTACATGGGCTGCTTGTTGTAGGTGGCCTGGTGGAAAGCACTGCAGAAGGAGCTCAGCGGCATCAGCTTCTCCACACACACCTGGAGGCACAACCCGCCTCGTTTGCACCTCTTCCCAAGCTCATCGAGCACCCACCACATGCCTGGCATGGTGGGGGTGGGGGACAGTAAGACCCGCCTCTGCCCTCGAGAGGACCGGATGCACCAGTAAGTAATCACAGAATGCAAAGGAAGAGTCCAGCCCCAGATGCGGGGAGGACCTGATGCAGGTGGAAGGGCATGCTGGGTTAAGGGTCCTGGAAGGCAGCCGAGCTCTCCAAGTGCAACCTAATTACCTCTGGGGACTTTTCCAACCACACATTCGCAGAGTGGGGATGAACACAGCTCCCTCTCCTATGATCCCACTCCAACCATGCCCCCAGCTGAAACCAGAGACCCTGGGACCAAGACCCCTTCCCATCCCCACCTCCCAGGCCACCACTGAACCCCGGACTCACCACTGAGAACTTGCCGTCTCCGAACCACATGACCCAACGAGTGCCTTCCGCTGCTCGGCTCCGGCCCGTCATCCACCAAGACACAATGCGGCCTGGCCACCAGGAGAAGCCCCGCAGTTTCCCCCACACCAGCTCCCCAATGCCAAAGCCCCGGCCGTCCTGGAGCCCCAAGGAGCAGAAGTCATTACAGGGTGGTCACAAGGCCCTGCCACCCTGCTTCCCCCCACAGCACCCCAGCCCTGGACGTCTGAGGGTCACGACAGCCGGGAGGGCGCTCCATCGGAATGGACAGAGCAAGACTGGAGAGACCAAGAGACGTGGGGTCAGGTAGAGAGAGCAGGACAGGAGGAGCCGGACGAGGTGGGTGAAGAAGCCAGCGGCTCACCTCGTACTCCGGTTCATCGTCAGCTGCTTTGGTGGCATTCTTGTCCCCGGCATCGGCGCCCACGGGCTCAGGCGTGGTGGCCACTGTGGGGGACGCAGGGTCGGTGGGCTGCTGCACAGCGGGAGGACTGGCCTCCTCCACCTTCTGAGACTCGGTGGACCCCTGGTTTTCTTCAACAGCATTCATTACTGCGATCACCTTGGCTTTCTTCTCAGCCTGGGGAAATAAGGAACGGAAGTTACCTTGATCTGATACTCAAGGGGCACTTCTCTATCTCTCCATGGTCTGGAGATCATGACAGAAGGTCAGGGGCTAGAGACAGGAGTTCCTTCATCAACTCAACGGGCTCACCGTGGAAAACAGAATGATTTGCAGTTGAGAGGTGAACTCAATCACTTGGCTCGATTCCAGCCTTCTCTTCTGCCTCTTAGGAAATCTTCCGCCCTCAACTAATCTTCCTCAATGGTCAGCATCATCAGTTGCCCACCCTCTGATATGCATCAATTATATTCAGAGAGTATTCTGTTTAGATACCAACCATGCACCTAAGATTAGGCACAGACCTTGGCTCCATCCTTTCTTCTCTTACTCCCCAGTCTAGAAAAAGATCCTCTTGTCCTTTTCTCCACAGTTTTCCTGGGCAGTCGACCCCTTCTATTCCTGGTCTTGGCTTCCACACAGTTCTAGTTTTGCTGTGATGCCTAACAATGAAATCACTATTTTGTGTTCAGAGTGCTCCGTTCTTTTCCCATCTGCTCAACCACCACCACAAGACCCAGAAGAGCTTGCCTGCTCTCCTGCTCACACGCCATCCTGGAGTTCTCTGGATTATATCTAACATACTTGGTCACCAGATTCTACGCCTTCTTTCTATGTGCACCTTTCCGATCCATCAATATATTCATTCTTTCAACAGTTATTTAGGGAGTCCACAGTACAGCCAGGCATCCTCTCTGCCATCCCACTGACAAACCCAGGGATTCGCCCAATCTGAACAGCCTCGATCCTTTCACTGCTTCATGCTCCTCTCTCAAGCTGTGACCCGCAGGCCCATTCCTTTTCAAAACCTGCTCCAGGATTCCCATTGCCCTTGTTGTTTAGTCGCTAAGTGGTGTCTGACTCTTTGCGACCTCATGGACTGTAGCCCACCAGAATCCTCTCTCCATGGGATTTCCCAGGCAAGAATGATGGCGTGGGGGTGCCATTTCCTTCTCCATGGGGATGTTCCCAACCCAGGGATCAAACCCACATCTCTTGCATCTCCTGCATTGGCAGGAGGGTTCTTTAAAACTGAGCCACCAGGGAAGCCCTCCCATCACCCTACAGAGGATGAAATACCTGACAGTTAGCTCTGAGGGGCATTCCACCTAACCTCAGCCCAACTATCGAATCTAGGACACGTGGCCCTCAAACTTCAAGGCTCTGCCCCCATTTTCAGCAAACCAGATTCAAGGGGGGAAAAAATCCCATCATCAAAATAACACTTTCCCCGAGAGTTCAGAGCTGTGAATACAAACCCATCCTCAAGATTACCTGGAGTACAAGACCTCCAAGCTGGAAGTCACAGCATTTACATTCCTGTCTTAGCCTTGCTACTAATTAATAGCTGACTTTGGAGCAGTCCCTTGAGTTGCTCCACCTAAAAAAGGAGTTTGAACTCAAGGATTGCTGTTAACCTTTTCTGACTGGTTTAAAAATATGATTTATGCATGTACCAGGAATTCTAAGGACTCTCTGAAGCCTGTCCATGGATCCCCAGGTCCCAGGTTAAGAACAGCTCAAGGGTCTACTGTCTCTTAGATTGATTTTATTTTGTTCTATCTTCAAGTCTTTGCCTCCCAGCCGCAAACCAAACCTGCTTCTTGCAGCAATTCCTAAAACCTGAGGGTGGAAGTCCTAGTTCTTTCTCTAACTCTAATTCTACAGTAGGATAAAGCATCCTTTGCCCCCAAAGCAGGAACAGCTGGAAGAATGAGCCCTTGGAGACCAGGGGCCAGGAGAATGCAGGGTTACTGCCCCTCCCTCCCCAGCCCCACTCCAACCTAAATCAATTTCTACCTCCTCCTCCCCTACAGGAAGGTGTGTCTAGGTGTGCACTCAAGTTCTGGGGGGAGAAGGCTTCTCTAGAATTGTCAGCTGCAGCAGCACTATCCCAGTACCAGATGTGCTCAGATACAAGTGTGCCTCGCCATCTCTGCTCCCTTCCCTCCACCACGCACGCCTCTGTGAACTTCAGGCACGGATGCTGATCTACAGCACCAGGGTGCTGCCTTGGATGACCCAAAGCCCCAGTTTCCAGGGGTGACGGCCCCCTCAGCCAGAACAAGGTGTGCAGATGGCAGAGGATCTACAGCCAGCAGCATTGAGGGGGGCTCGCCGGGCACCCCCCTCCGCATCCCCTTGTCTAGAAGGGAGTCGTGCCTGCCACCACCCTCCTGACTCCCCCTCAGCCCCTTTGTCTCTCTTCTCACCCCCTCCAAAGCAAGTTCCTGAACATTCTTCTTCCCCCACAACTTCCCCCAGCTTGTCAGAGGATGCTGCTGATGGCTGTTAAGCGCCCCCAACCCAGTAGGTGCAGGAGAACACGCATCCAGCATGGTCTGGCAAGCAGAGGAGGAGGAAGGGGCCTCCAACAGGACCCGGCCAGCAGGAGTGGGGGAAGGAAGAAGGGGGGGGGGTGGGTTAGCAGCAGGAGGCAAGAGGAAAGGGGAAGAAGGGGCGAGAGGGTGGCTGAGTGGGGGAGGGGCTCATTAGAATAGACTTGCCTAGGGCAGTGAGAGAGGGCCGGGCTTCCACGTTTGTGCCAACCCTCCTCCTCGGGCAGACAATAGGAGAAATAAGGGTTAATTAACTCTGGGCTTGGGCTCTGGGGCTAACAACTCCTACACACCTCCCCGCCACCTCAGTTCAGAAGGTCCCAGGCCAGAGTAGCCAAGAGACTGGGCAGGATGAAGACACCACTGCAGCGCCACTACGGGCTGCCCGGGAGGCCACTTGGCCTGGAGTTTGTTCAGCCTGGAGAGCCACTGGCAACTCCACTCTGGTGGAGGCAAGGCCTTCCTGTCCAGTCCCATGTCTTCGGGCAGCTGTCCCGCCTCCACCTCCCTCTGGACTCAGGCTGCTTCCCATGCCAAAGGTCAGAGGTCCAGAGACTCAGGCGGACGCCCGCTGGGGCAGCAGACCCGGGGCTGTTCCTGGTGCCTCTGCCATCCCAAGCCGGCATAAGGCCACCCCACAGCCTCGTGTCAGGGTCGCACTGCTCCCTCCCACTCCAACACCACTTCTTTCTGGTGGCCTAACGGTGGCTCCAAGGAACACACAGGAGAGGAGACCATCCCTCTTGGGAGTCCACAAGGTTGGCACGGCCTGAGGACAGCGTGGTCCATTATCCAGGAACACAGGTCAGCCAGGAAACCCCAACAACCCATCTGCCAGCCAGTTCAGCAAAACCGCTGCCTTCAGCCCAACTCCACGGGCCGGAGTCTGCCCCCCAGCCTTCGCTGACCACTGCCCCAGGCTCAGGCCAGGGCTGCTCTTCCTGGCCCCGGAGCCACCAGATCCCACCTGAGAGCAGGGAGGAGTGGGGCTTGGGGCTCCTGAGCAGAGAGTGGGTGGGACGACAGTAACTCAGCATCTCCAGAACTCAGGCCAGGCAGGGCAGCCAGCTCCCGCGGGCCGGGGAGACAGACTTGACTCTTCTCAACCCAGAGGGCTGCAGGCCCAGAGATCCTCCCACCGGCCCCTGCCGCCTCCCCGCCCCCAGTTTCCCCAGGGCTCCGTCCAGGAACCTACCCATAAGGACAGGTGCAGCCCCTCGGTGGTCCAGCTCAGGTGTGAGCCCCGGCCCTCAAGCTCTGTAAGTAGCTGCCCGTCTGGGGGGAGGGGAAGGGGGCGATGGGGCTGGGGGGCGGAGGGGGCCAGAGAGAGGGGGAGGGGGGAGGTGGGGGGGAGGGATTGAACATTTTCTTTGTCTAGAACTCCAGGTCACGTGGGCCCCGCTGGAGTGCCTGGTTGGCTGCGAGCGGGCCGGGGGAGGGGGCCGGCTCTCAGACGCTGGCAGTGGGCCAGCCCCTCTCCTCCGGTCCGAGGGGCGCGGGCCGGCGCTGGGGCCTGGGGGCGCGGCTGGGCCTCCGCCCATTCCTGGGGCCCCGCCCAAGCCAGGCTGGAGGCGGCGCCGGCCCCATCCCACCGCTCGGCCTTCCTTGCCCCTGCCCCCACCCCGAACTCGGCCCGAACCCGGCGCGGAGCCCGCGAACCGCGCGGGGAGGGAAGGACGGGGGTCGGGAGGGAAGGGGCTGCGCTCCAGCTGCGGAGGTAAGCTGCAAGCGCCCCGAGAACCGGGAGCGCAGACGAAAGGAGAGAGGAGCTTTCGGACCGTCTGGGACAGCCAGGAGAAAGTTGTTAAAAGTGAGTCCGCAGCGCAACCAAAAAGAAAAAAGGAAAAGCTTACAAATGAGCGGAGGGGTCCAGGAAGCTGTAGGAAAATTCAAAGCACACAGAGGGACAGAAAGCGCCCGCACAAAACCGGGAGCGCTCCAGAATAGAACTTGGGGTGGGGGGGCGAGAAGAGGGGGCGTCTCCTCTTCACACTGCCAGTGGATAGAGTGGTGCCTTAGTGTGGTGTGAGGAGTTCAGGCTTAGAAAATCACTTCCTGGCCAAGTACTTGGGTCCCCTGGGTCATTCTAGGTCTGCCTTCGATGTCTCATTTTTCCTGTTTGCAAGGTGCAAGGTTGGGGTTGGGGTGGGGAGGAGGAGTGTAAAAGTACAGCAGCACCTCCATTCCCAGCACTAACATCTGCAGGTCAAGACTCCATTCCTCCTCTGGAGCCTCCAGGTGCACTTTCAGCCATTTCATGCTCCCTCCTCCTGAGCAGAGGTGCCTCCCCACAAAGAAAATAAATACATATATATGTATGTACACACACACACTCTCTCTCTCTCCCTCCACACCCTGCCCACCACCCCCCCTCCCCAGCAACCCAGAAGCAGACACTGTTGGCCCTGCCTTCAAGGAGCTAACAAATTCAACTAGACTTGGAGGAGTTGGAAAAGGTCATTGAAAAGCATCTCTAAAGAGAACTATACCACCAATACCAAGTCCAATGGGCTAGGATGGCTTGGAAGCCAACCAAAAACAAGTAGTATGAGTGATAAATAAGGTTAATGAGATCAATGTGGAGCAGAGACTGAACCTGGAGGATGAATCAGATCTGGATTGAGGCTGGCCAGATAGGAAATAAGAGATGTTAGGCTGGAAAGGGAGGAAAACCCTTGCCCACCTCCACCTCCCATCCCCTCAATACAACTAAAGCGAAAGTGCAGAGAAGAGATGTCAATGGATATATCCTACTGCAGTGAAGAATAACCGCAGGTTTTCTGACATGAGGTGAATGGGTATTTTGGAAAAAGATTAGCATGGTTTCAGTTTGCAAGATGAATTAAAAGGCAGAGCAGGGGAACCAAGGGTAAATGCCCCAGCAGGAAATGGCTGTGTGGCCGGCTGCACTGCTCGACAGATCAGGACTGGAGTTCTGGTTCTGTCCCTGTGACCTTGAACAAGCCACTTAACTCCAAGAAGTCTTTTTTCACTTGCAAAACAGGAGTGATGACATCTGCCCTCCCAGGCCGGGGATACCAGCATCTCAAGGAGATAATGCCCCCAGGTGCCTGGCTTTCAGCCACAGACAGTGAGAACAAACCAGCTGGAACAGGTGCTGGTATAATGAGGTCAAAAGATGTGCTGTGAGGAGAACCCACCATCCTTGCCAGGGCTCAGCACCCTCCTGGGGGCCATCAGAGAACAAGGAGGCTCTGAAAAGGGAAGAGGACCCCACATCAGAGAGCCTTCTCCACAGAACACCCAGGCAGTACAAACCTCCTCCCAGCCCTAAGACCCAGAACCTCTACAGCAAAGAGGAACCCTTCCACACAACAAAGGCCCTAGTCTGCTCTTAGCTATCTTTCAACCCAATCAAGGTACCTGCTTGGTACAGTTTCCATGAGTTTATACTTCTTGCCTGCTCTCACACTTTGAGGAATGTAATAGGACTTGCTTGGCTTCTCTCACTCATGCCTCCCCGGCATCCAGGCCCTGTTAACAGGCCACTTTAGACCTCACCCCAGGCATCCTCTCAAAATGAAGTTTCTGATCTGGCTTGGCCAGCTCTTTAAAAACACTATCTCACCTATGACATCTCTCTTTCCATTGTTATGTGGGTAAACATTTAGACTCTACACTCCGGGGTCTTGGTCTTCAGTAAGTAATGACACCTGTGTATGCAGCCAGGACTCAAAAGTGTCAGAACGGATCAGGACCATCAGTTTCGCTTTCCCTTGGCCCACTCAAAAAGTGGCTTCTCCCTCCAGCTGCCAAACTTCCTTATTCTCATTCTCTAAAATTAAGCTCGAATGGGGGGGGGGGGAGGGGCAAGATAAAAGTAGGGAATTAAGAGGTACAAACTATTGTTTAACATAAACTATAAGAATATACAGCACAAGGAATATAATTAATATTTTATAATAACTGTGTGTGTGTGTATGTCACTCAGTCATGTGCAACTCTGCGACCCCATGGACTATAGCCTGCCAGGTTCCTCTGTCCATGGAATTCTCCAGGCAAGAATACTGGAGTGGGTAGTAGCCAGTCCCTTCGTCCAGGGGAATCTTCCTAACCCAGTGATTAAATCAGGTCTCCTGCATTGCAGGCGGATTCTTTACTGTCTGAGCCACCAGGGAAGCCCAAGAATACTAGAGTGGGTAACCTATCCCTTCTCCAGGGGATCTTCCCGACCCAGGAATCGAGCCAGGGTCTCCTGCATTGCAGGCGGATTCTTTACCAGCTGAGCTACCAGGGAACCCCATAATAACTATAAATGGAGTATAATCTTTAAAAATTGTGAATCACTATGTTGTTCCCCTGAAACATAATATTGTAAATCAACTATACCTCAATAAAAAATTGGGCTTAGTAAAATTAAGCCCAAATCTTACCTCTTCCACATAGCTCCCAACTTAAGCAAAAAGGAAGCTCAACTCAAAGGTGTCCTCTTATTACTTACAGCACCACCCCTCTCCTGTAGCTATACCCAGGGGAAAGGTTCCCCTTTCCTACACAGTGAGTCACTCAGACTGAGATCTGTCTACCCTGTACTTGGTGGGCACAGAGACCTCAAAGCAGAAGAGATCCCAAGATCTAGGCTAAGAAGTGACTTTAGCCCAAGGTCAGGAAAAAACCAGGGCAGCCTTCTAGGATCCTCAGGTCATATATGTTCTCGACCTTCCAAAGTAACCCGCCCAGGGTGGTTATTGGGATAGGTCTTTTGATCAAGATAAAGATAGTCAACCTAAAATAGCAGAGCCATGTAAAATGAGCCAGGTTCTTGGACGTGTTCTAAAAGTATGTTGAAAGAAGGAACCCCTGGATGAAAAGAAGATCTGGTGGATGTCAAGAGGCTAAAAGAAGCGTTGGAGAGGAAGTACCCAGCATGGAAGAGAGGGCAACCTGAAAGAGAGGGCGTATTTCCTGTTTGGCAGGCAGATTGCAGTGCTCCAACAGGCCTGATGAAAATACCTCTTAGGGACACCTGACTCAGCACTGATCCTGTGTTCATCAAGCAAACTTCTAACTTTAATTACATTTTCCAGTGACTCTGATACCGGTAAGTTGCCAGATAAAATGGGGACAACCACTTGGATGGATCTGTGTTGGAAGGACAAGTCCTATTATAAATCTGTAAACTGAGCATCCGGGTGTCTCTGGGAGCATGAGTGTGGGGAGCACTGTGAAGCTGACTTTCCAGCTTGGGGAGTGGAGATGAGATGCTAAGTCGTGATCCTCCCCCCAGGAGCAGCAGCTCCCACGGGCGCAAGTGGGACTGCCTGGCTGATTTTAACTCTTAAGTTCAGCATTCTGAGGCATGCTTTGTCATAAAATCCAGTGCTAGTGGGAGGTGGGGAGGTTATGTGGCGTCCACTGAACAGGACTTAGCACCTGAGTCCCTGAACTCAAAATCGGAGGAGCCAGGATCCCTGGGAAGCCATCTGCAAAGCCACATATTGGGAGACACTGTGCATTTCTTGACACACAAACATTCCCACTGCCCCCATGACAAATGAGAACTTATCTAGACAAGAACCACAAGGTCAAGATGGATGTCTCTTCCAATCCTGCCGTTCCACCCATAGTTCAGAAGCTTCCATGCTACACAGTAGACCTCTGACCACCTGCTGATTACAGCCTGCGCTCCTTGCATGGCACTTAAGGCCCCCACCATCTGCAGCCCTTACCTCACACAGCCTACACTCAGCCCACCCACTTGCTGTTTCCCAAATATGCCCTTTCCCTGCCTCCGTGCCTTTGCTCATGCCGTTCCTTGCTCCTCCCCTTCACCTTCCACCAGTCAAAAGCCTACCTATCCTTCTCAGCCCAATTCACCAGTTACCTCCACCATGAAGGTTTCTCTAGACCTGAATTGGCCAGTGAGAGAGCCAGTGGCTGCACAAAGCCATTTAAATTCATTGAAATTAGATTAAAATGAAAATTCAGTTCTTCATTGCACTAACCACATCCCAAGTGTCCAAGAGCCCATGTGGCTGAGGGAGGCTACTGTAGCGAGGGCATAGATTTTAGAACATTTCTGTCACTGCAGAACATTCTCCTGGACAGTGCTGCTCTGGCCCCTCAGCCTTATCCTTCCCCACCTGAAGGTTCCCTTGTCTCGCCTCCTCCCCCATACTCCCAGAGCACCGTGTAATCCTCTCCTAGCACGTGCCGATCTTTGCTTGGACTAAGGTGTACTCCTCTTTCCTCTTCACAAGATTAAAAATCCCTAGAGGGCAGGGCCTGGCTCTCACTCAGGTTCACGTGGAAGCAGTGTGGACCACAGCCTCTTGCACACTGTAGAGGATTAAAGCAGTGTCTGCTGAACTGAATCCAACACTGTCTCCAGAGCCTCATCTGGAGTCTACTGACCAAGTTCCCAAATGAGGGCAAATACTTTCCACAGCAAAGTTCCCATAGGTGCTTAAGAGGTCTGGGTCCACGGCTCCCGAAAAAGGCCGGGAATCTTTGTTTTCCTGCTCCCCTGCCATCCACATGGAGGTTGCAAGCAAATGACCAGGACTGGGCTGCTGGCAGGGAAGCTAAAAATAGCCACAGAGCCAACAGCAAGGAGTTAGCAGGACTTGTTGCTAGGGAGACCAGTCACAGAGAGAGCAACCAAGCGGGGAGAAAGCGTCAGACCTGCACCCAGAGAGCAGAGGCCACAGCTGGGTGTGGGGAGGGGGACTCAAAGTTGACAGGGGTCCAAGGCTCCCACCTAGAGATGGTTCTGCCTTCTGGCAGCTCCTGACTAATATACTAAGTGGGGCAAATGTTCCCCCTGTCCCTCAGTAACCCATCTCCATGGAAACCACCATTGCTGGGGTGAAGTACCAGCCCTGGAAGGGAGGCCTCTGCCTGGAGCTGGTTGTTATGGCAACCTCCCCCCCACCCCCCAATCCTCTCTCTCCTGGCTTCTCCTGTGGGGAAAAGGTGGGGGCCTAGTCTTGGCTTAGCCAGCGTGACTAGGAAACACCGGCTTCCTGACAAGAGTGACCTACGATGGGCTCTTTGGAAGCTCCGGGGACCCCAGAAAGGCCAGGCAGTCCTCAGCACAAGGCAGAGCTTCCTTTCCTTCCTCTGGGGGCCTCAGAGGTCACCTTGGCAGGAGAATCTCAAACTCATTTGTATCAGGATCACCCAAGGAGGTTTTTAAAAATACAGATTCCTAGGCCCACCTATGGCGATGAGCTGGCTTGGGGTAGAGCCCAGGAATCTATTAAAACCCCCTCCCCCTAAGTGATTCTGCTTCCAACCAGGTATGGAGATCACCAAGGGCCCTGGCTGTTACAAATGAGGAAACAGGCCTGCAGGGGACCAAGCCCACCCAAAGGGTCAAAACTGAGGAGGGAGAGGTAGAAGGAGGGGAGTCGCCCCCTCTCCTGGGCCTGTCTCTCTTGCTCCCCCTTCAAACCAGAACATGCTGATGTCTGATATTGGACTGTGACTTAAAACTGAGCCTCTCCACAAACTGTCCTGTCTGGCAGAAAGTGGAGGGGAGCGGAGCTGGGCAGCCTGGTCCCCAGAGTGTTCAGAGTGGTGGCGGCCCAGGCACACAACCTGGACTGAAAGAGGAAATCTATCCTCCTTAGGAAGGAAACCAAAAGGGTCACCATGGAAACTGCAGTGTGCTGGCCTGGTTGGGCTTGGTGCCATCCCCAAACCTGGACCCAAGAGAGGCTCATCTTTAGGCAAAGGCCATGGGGCAGGGGCAGCCCACCCCCTCAAAACCCCTCACCCCTGCCGGTCTAGTCTACTTTTAGAACTATAAGGAGGCTGTGCTTTATCCAGGAGCCAACCTCTGAGCCTGCCTGAATGACACCAAAACCCTAGGATCCAGCAGCAGCACCCACACCAGCTAGGGCAGGGTGGGTCGATGGGGGGGTGGGGGAGGGTGCGGGGGGGGGCGTGGGGGAGGGGGGTTGGAGGTTGGGGAGGGAGAGGGCAGAGCCAGTGCAAGAGCTGACCTCCCTCCTGTTACTCCTCACAGCCTAATTGTGTGCCCAGGACCCACCGCACATGAAGCCACAGCGCTCATTCAACACAGCATGCAATTAGATGGTAAATTATGTGGTAGAGATGCTTTCTCTGTGTGCTGAAGGAAATCTGAGGCGGCCGGAACCAGTCAAGGCAGGAGGACTCAAGGGAGGATGGGAGACGGTGAGCCAGGACAGGGCCCAGCCTCCCAGGTTTCTCAGACAGCAGATCTTTGGGGGCATCTGCAATTGCGTTAGCTTCCCAGCGAGATGCACAAGCACAGCTGTATGCACACGTTAGGGAGGCGAGCCGCCGAGGGCCTCCTGCCTGTTCTACATTCCACTGCTGACAAACATTCTGATCCAGAGTAAAATGCAGGATCTGGGAGCCACCTCCTCGCTGACCCCTGACGTCTCCATCTCTTCTGCCTCTCTCCCTGGTTCTCCCATCCCTTCCTTCCTGGCTCCCCCGTCCCTTCCCAGTCACTACATGCTTGGAAGTCTCAACTTGCCAGACCTGCCAGCAGCTCCTGAAGCCTCAGCTGCAGCCTCCTTTCTGCCCTCGCCCATCTGCCCCCTCTTTCCCGACAGCTCCAGGTCTGCTCCTTAAGACAAAGGCCTCTCCACAAACCCGACTCTCCCGCCCCATCACTTCCAGCCCCTAACTGGGAGCTGCGGGGTGAGCACGGCCCTGCCTGTGAGCCGAGTGCAGGCTGTGGGCAGGGAGCAAGGGTGGAGGCAGTGGTGCTGCAGGTCCCCAGGTCTCACCTGCCCCTTGCCAGGAAAAAGAATAGAAGGGGCAGGATGGGAGCAGAGGATCACAGCTGATGACAAAGCTTTCAGTAAGTGCCTAGCTTCTTTGGATCTTAGTTTCTTAATCAGTCTGATGGGACAGATATCTGCTGAGTATTACAGGTAAGGTCAAAGGAAGTCAGGAGGGCATATCGTGTAAGAGGTTTGGAAAGAACCTTTCGACAAGTTAGCTTGACCATGTACAGTCACTTTGCTTTACAAACTAGACTCTGGGGAGACTTGTTAATTTTATACCTGGGGGGTGTGGGTCCAAAGGAACCAGGTAAACCTGAACTGCCAGGGTTGCTTTCTCCTCCCCTCCCCCACCCCAGGCTCCAGGGGTCAAAGGGAGGGACCCCAGGGACCACCATTCAGATTCAGGCATGCAGACCCTCTCAAGTTTCAGGGTCCAAAGAGAAGACCCAGGAGGAGCCCAGCAGACAAGCCTTGGGGTAAACCCGTTGCTGAAAACACTAGGACCGCCTACCATCTCCATCCCAAAGGAAACATTTGAATTCCTGCACCAAGTCCTTTCCGGTCTTCTCCCCCCACCTCTATTGGGAAACAGTTCTCTAGCTGTGCCGGCGTTAGAGCCCATACTTCTTCCACAGCTCAGTGTTCACGGCCTGAGTTTCAAGCCCTTACAATCACCTGGACACCTTTCGGAGTGATCTGGGCCTGGGCCCAGAACTAAAGTCCAAGTGTACTGAATCCAGGGTGGGTGGCCCAGAGAGCAATGGTTAAAACAGACTCCCAGGTAATGCGAATGTGCAGGAAGACCCCGTGAGGGTGACTGGGGCGGGGGTGGTGGTTCGGTTGCTAAGTCGTGCCCGACTCTTTGCAACTCTATGGACTGCAACATGCCAGGTTTCCCTGTCTTTCACTATCAGGTGGTGGGTGACACAATAAATGCATCTTTGGAGGAATCTCTTCTGTGTCAGGTGGCTTCCCGGTTTACTCAAGTGGTAACGAATCTGCCTGCAATGCAGGAGACCTGGATTCGATCCCAGCTTGGGAAGATCCCCTGGAGAAGGACGTGGCAACCTACTCCAGTGTTCTTGCCTGGAGAATTCCATGCACAGAGAAGTCTCGCAGGCTACAGTCCATGAGGTCGCAAAGAGTTGGACATGGCGGAGCAAGTAACACTATTCACTACACTTCTGTGTCGGGTTTGGTTTACTTCCGATTACCTGAAGCTGGGTGGTTCTCAAACTTGCACAAGCCCCAGAACCATGGCACCTGACTAGAGAATCAGATTTCCCAGGAATCACACCAGGGTCTCCGCCTCATAGCTCCAGAATGTATGTGTGTTAGTCACTCAGTTCTAACCCGTCAGGTCTCTGGCCATCCGGGTCCTCCCCCTCTCCCATGCCAACTGCACACTGTGAGCAAGTTTTACTGTTTTTCTGACTTGCCGTCCCTTAATAAGAACTCTTCACAGACGCTATATGACTCTTTAGTTAAGGAATAATGGGCAGTGTATTTTTAATTTTTCACTTTCAACTCAGATTAAGCAAAAGTAGGAATAAAAAAGTGCAGTCTCCTGTTTATGCGAATCTAGGTACTGTTTAAAAGGCAACTCTTTTAAAAGGCTCCACAGACAGGTGAAAAGAGGGTCTTTAGTGGTCCTTCAGTTGTTCTGGCACTCCTGCCAGCTGGTTGCTCCCAGAAGCCCCAGGTAGGTGAGCTGACCCTCCCTACCCTGGTCCTCTCTCCCTGCTCGCCAGCCTGCACTTACCCTCCTAGAGGATGACTCCTGAGTGCCTGCTAAACCCCTCCCCATTGTCAGCCACTCTGCTGGCTTCTCAAAAGCAGCTTGTCCAAAACCTAACTTAAAAGTCCACTCCTGGAACTTTCTGGTGGTCCAGCAGTTAAGAATCCGCCTTCCAATGCAGGGGATGTGGGTCTGAGCCCTGTGGCACGTGGCAACAAGGCCTGCCCACCACAACTACTGAGCCTGCACGCTGCAGCGAAAGATCCCACATGCCGCAACTAAGATCTGACACAGCCAGACAAATAAATAAAATTTACTCCTCCTAAGAGACTATCTTCATGACTTTAGGGTAGGCAGAGAACTCAGAGATCACACACACACTCCAATAAAAGAAGAATTTGGTTAACTGGATTTTGTTCAAATGAAAAGCTTCTGACCATCAAAATAAATCCTTAAGAAAATGGAAAGTCCATACCACCTTCTTGCTCCAAACCTGCTCTTCCTCCCTAGCTCAGGATTTCCTAGCTCATATAATGACCACTCACCCCAGCCCCCAAATACCAGCCCAGTTTCTCCCTTCCCTCCAACCAGAGGCAAACTGTATCAGTTCTATCAAGTCTGCCTCCCACTGCCTGGCCCCTTCGTCAAAATCAGATGAAACGCCCTCCTAACTGGTCCTTCTTCTAACCTTCCTTGGGTCCCTTTGCATTGCAGCCAGGGAGGGTTACCTTCCCAAAATACACATCCGGTTCTCTAAGATTCCAGCTCCCTCCTGCACAGTGAAGCCCACGTTTCTCACTATGACAGGGAGGCTGTAACAATCTGACCATCTCCCTTTGCAGTTTTATCTCTTCTTACACTTCCTTGCCAATTCCCACACCTAGTTACCAGCTCTCACGCTGTTCCCTGACCAACCCAGAAGCTTCATGCCTCTTTGTCTTTGCCCTCAGTGTTTCTTTTTCCTGAAACGCCTTCCTTATTTATCCTTATTGGAATTCTCAAAGGACACCTCCTCCAGGGAACCTTCCAGGAGTTCCCCCAGAAGTTCTCTTGCCCTCCTCTATGCTCACCAGACTCCTGGTGGCAGAAGCACAGGCCGAGGCCCATGCTCCATCTGATGTTGTGGCTCACGGTGGGCACTCCCACCTCCTCCTCTAGACCATGTGTGCCCTGGGACAGGGACCGTGTCCACTGTCTCCTCCAGTGCCAGCATGGTACTGCGTGTATTTAGTAAATACAGACTCAAGTCCATTTACGACATCTAGACTACTCCTTAACAGAGTCACACAGTCCAGCTGAACCCCCCGTGCTCGAGCATCCTAGGGACCTCCTTAACGAATGCTCTGATCATGAAAGCAAAGAGAGAATAGCACCACTGGATCTTCTCCTGTTTGCCTCACAGCGAGGGCTATGAGGTTGTTTCTGAAAGCTGAAATAAAAATGCAAGAAATCTTGAGGTGCTCTAGATCCCAAACTCCTAGAGGGTTTTTTTTAGATCCCACTCAGTGCCCTTCCCCCACTGTCCCCATCAGGAAAACTCCTATCCCAGTAGCAAGCCTGCAAGATGTCTCTTCTACGCAGGCCTTCCCAGCCTCCTTGGGCAGGGCTAGTTAGCTGCTCCCATGGCTCCTTTCCTCCTATTTCTATCCCAACCCTTACTGGGTTGCAGCACTTAACTGCCTACCGCTGCCAGGGTGGGATTCTGACCTTCCTTTAAACGTGTCTCTTTAGTGTCTAGAAAATGTGGGAAAGTGGCGGAGACCCAGATGCATATGGAGTTTTCTGAAAGCCTGAGCACAAAGTATTTGCTCAGTCAAGGTCTGTAACTCTCAAAATGATAGAGGGTGATCGTGTGACTAAAGAAGAGAAAATGAGCAGTAAGGGGCAGACCTAGCTAGGCACATGGTGACCAAAGCCAGAACAGGGATGTGCAGTTTCTGAGCTGAGGAAATGCCCCAGGAACATGTGCCTGTTAGGGGTGTGTTTGCAACATCACCTTTTTAGTGGTGGCTTCAAGACTCTCCCTCGCCCAGGTGAGTAGCAAGCCCTGCCATTTCTGATCCTGGCAGCAAACACAATAAAAGCGGTCCACCATGAAGAGGAAAGCTAGATTCTAGCACAAAACATGAATTTTGTGAAAGTTTTTTCTAAGCATCTTTATTAAGATGCTTTATGTATGTGCCTCTAAAAGAAGCATGTATGTGAGGTATGAGAATTCACTCAAACATTTAATTTAGGACGTCCATACAAGGAGACAAAGGGAGCTACAGCTCATGACTTCAGTCCGCCTCCCCTTAAATTATGCTATTTCCGAATCTCAGGGGTCATCTGGTCTATTTGTGCCCTGCTACAAACGAGGAAACTAAAGTACAGAGAGGAGAACAACCTTCTCAAATTGATCCTGAGTAGAGGATGTACTCCGGAGAAGGCGATAGCACCCCACTCTAGTACTCTTGCCTGGAAAATCCCATGGATGGAGGAGCCTCGTAGGCTGCAGTCCATGGGGTCGCTAAGAGTCGGACACAACTGAGCGACTTCACTTTCACTTTCATGTATTGGAGAAGGAAATGGCAACCCACTCCAGTGCTCTTGCCTGGAGAATCCCAGGGACGGGGGAGCCTGGTGGGCTGCCATCTATGGGGTCGCACAGAGTCGGACAAGACTGAAGTGACTTAGCAGCAGCAGCAGCAGAGGCTATACTCAGAAACCAGGCCTCCTGAATCTCATTCCATTTACTTAATCCGATTTCACAACATCAAAACCAATCATGAGAAAAACAGCAGTTCAAGGGCAAAGGCTCAGGACCAAAGGAGTAGAGAAGGAAGTGGGGAAGGGGTCCCCAGGGTGAAAGGGACCCAAACCTGGCAAGACCCTGCGGCCTGAAGACCTGCGGCCGAGGTGGGGCAAGGCGGCAGGGACAGAGGGCTGAGCCAGTGAGCTCCCTCCAACCCCGTCCTATAGTTTCAGGGGAAGCCAAGACTGAAAACCAGGAAGACCCAGTTCTAGTGGAGTTGTTTGTGAAACAGAAGCAGCCTGCGATCTGGAGTCTGGTTTAGCCCACAGGCCTGTCCACAAGGATGTCCACATGGCTCTTACCTCCTCACCTACTGGAGTCTTAGCTTCCTAGTGGTAAAATAGGGATGAAAATTAACTCTTATAGTAATTGTGAATAGTATACCTGTGAAATGACAAAAATAATACAATTTAGTAACAAGTCTGATGTCCTTTATTTAAGGGAAAACAGTCCACAGACTGGGGGAGTACAGTGGCTCAGAGCTGCAAGAGCGCCTTCCCAAGGATGCTGGACCAGCATAAGTTCCACCCACTGACAGAAGAGGCATCAGGAACAGGAACAGGGCATGATTGGCCAGCAAGGATGGGATTTCCTTACAAGGTAGCGAGTCTTGTTTCCTAGGGGAAGGTGAACCCACTAAACCGAGCTGAAGGATTAGCAGGAGTTTCCTGTACCTGCACTGACCTAGCTTCATTTATTATTTAAAAAAATTTTTTTTGGCTGAGGCATGGCATATGGGATCTTAGTTCTCCAACTGGGGATCAAACCTCAGCCCCCTATTATGGAAGCATGGATTCCTAACCGCTGGACTAGCTCATGGACCACCTAGGGTTTCCCAGGTGGCACAGCGGTAAAGAATCTGCCTGCCAATACAGGAGAGGCAAAACATGGGGGTTCAATCCCTGGGTCGAAAGATCCCCTGGAGAAGCAAATCCCCTGGCTACCCACTCCACTGTTCTTGCCTGGAGAATCCCATGGACAGAGGAGCCTGGCACAGTACATGGGTCGCAAAGAGTCAGACATGACTGAGCACACACCACACATGGACGGCCTAGCCCACTGACCTAGGTTTAGATTTCTGATCTGGGCCGGGCCACAGCGGTGGTCTCTATTTTGTGAAACCTGAAATACAAAGTTACTTTATCATTAGGATTGTGGCAGAAGTTAACGCTCCCAGCACTGTCCCTGAGATGAGGTGAAAAGTGAAAGTCGCTCAGTCACGTCTGACTCTGCGACTACGTGGACTGTACAGTCCATGGAACCCAGGGATCAAACCCAGGTCTCCCACATTGCAGGTGGATTCTTTACCAGCTGAGCCACCTGAGATGAAGGAGATGCTCACAAAGCTACCCCTCTGGCCTATTTCAGGTTTGGCTGTGGCACTGCTGAACCCAGTACCTCGTTACTGTTTTCTCACCACTAAAAAGTGGGGGTTGTTCTCAGCGCTCTTCTCTCTGTGCCCACCTCACACCCGCCCCACCAGATGGAGTGAACATTCCAGTGGGCGAACAGCTGGTCCACGGAAGAGACAACGGGTCCTCTGTGATGACAGTTTCACAGCCTGTCCTAAGGGCCAGCCCTGGAACTCACTACTGATTATAGGCTGTCACAACAGTGCCTTTAAAAGGTGTTCGTTCAGCCTTTTGGTAAAGTACACGTGTCACATCGGCTCTAAAAAGCATCATCTCCTTTAAGGGCAATGTTATTTCTGAGGCCATCCTGTAAGGGTTCGGGTTTTCATTAGTTTATATACTATATGGTGAATAAGCTAGGAACGTCTGCCAGTTGGAATCCCCTAAAACTGCTACCCACATACTTGGCTAATAGTTTGGTTTTAGTGCTTAAAGGTCTACTTTACATTGCCATTTCTCACATCTCCTGTACTAAAGCCCAGGAGATCACACTTAATTCATCTCCTTCTTCTCAAAGTGCCCGGCACAATACCCTCAACCCCCCAACACCGAAGGTGCTTGGGGATAGCTTATTAAATGGAATATAGCACAGCAGGAGATGACCCGCTGGACACTCAGGCTGTTCTTCCCAGGGCCGACAGGAAGCAAGTCTGTTGAGACTGCAGGGTTATAAAGCAAAAGGAAGCAACATTTGCTCAGCTCACAGGAGCAGCAGTACAAATGGCCAATAAACATATGAAAAGATGTCCAACCTCACTTATCTGGGAAATGCCAATTAAAATCATAGCAAGATAGTGTTTTTCCCACCCATTAGATTAGCAAAATATTGATGTTGGCACAGGTGAAAATCTTCTCATACCCTGTTTACGGGAGCCTAAGTTGGCACTGCCCTTTTTGGAGGACAATTTGGCACACTGTATAAAATGCAAAATACACATTCCTTTCAACCCAGCATTTCTCTTTCTAGGTATCTATCTGAGAGAAACAGATGCACAAAGAGACATGACCAAGGATGTTCACTGCTGTGGTGCTTATGCAGTAAAATACTGTAAACCACACAAATGTCCACCAATAAGAGAATGGTTAAATAAAATCATGGTAATCCATACGGTGGAAGAGAACAGTAATTACGTGGCTTGATTGCCCAGACTTATCATAAGTGAAAAACCAAGCTGTAAAACGAAACTATAGTGTGGTTCTATTTATATAAAAAAGGAAAAGCGAAAAAAAGCAACTGTGAAGCAAACTTATAAATTTACACACACACATAGATGGATAAAGACAGCACCAGATACCTCTGGTAGGGGAATTAAAGTCACTGGGAGGGATGGTTGTTTTTTGTTTTTTGTTTTTAAAGAATGTATTTGTGTAATACTTATATAAATCAGTTTTAAAGAATTATGCATGTCCTATTATATTCTAGCCCTGTGCTGTACATGTTCTATACACCTTATTAACCCACACAACTCTGAGATTAGAAGTAGTCATTCATTCATTCAGCAAACTTTTACAGAGTACCTCCTGAACGGCAAGCCCTGGGGGCAGAGGTGCCCAGAGGGCCTGTGCTGAACAAGCTTGGGTTGGGCAAAAGCAGAAAACAAACTGGTGAGTGGGGTTCCATGAAGATGAGACGCACACAGGACAGCAGAGTACAACCAAAGTCTACAAACAGTGCTGGGGCCTAAGCTTGAGGGGCAGAAGCAGTGGCGGGGGAGCGGGGCGGGGATGGGGTGGTCAAGTGATGCAGAAGGTCCCAGGTCCAGTGAGTGGACAAGTCGGCACCTGGACTCACTTCCAGGAAAGCGAAGGCTGTGTTGCCTGTGGGGAGAGAAGGGGGCTCTGAGTGCAGGAGAGAGAAGGGAGGAGAGGACAGACTGGAGTATGTGGACAGAAGATTACTGTTGCCTGTGTGCACGCTAAGTCGCTTTAGTTGTGTCTGACTCTTCTTTGACCCCATGGACTGCAGCCCACCAGGCTCCTCTGTCCATGGAATTCTCCAGGCAAGACTACTGGAGTGGGCTGCCGTTTCCTCCTGCAGGGGATCTTCCTGATCCAGGGATCTAACCCAAATCTCTTACATCTCCTGAATTGGCAGGCAGGCTCTTTACCACTAGCGCCACCTGGGAAGCCCCCAATTACTTGCTATCAGTATTTAATACGTATTAAACATCTAGTAAGTCTGAGGATGCAGGAGTCCCTCCATTTGGGTTGGAAGCCAGGAAAGAGGCAAGATTCTAGAAGAGCAGGACATGGTTTCCTGACCCCGAAGCAATTTAGAATCGGTTGGGGTGAAGACATTAAAGAGAGTCATAACATCACCGGCTATAACCGCGTCCTAAAACCACAGCACTGACACACACAGGGAGCCCTCAGGCCTTCTGGCTTGATGACAGTTCCAGCCGCTTGGCCAGGCCTCTGCCTCGCACTCGTGAGGGTTAATGAGGTAACACCTGTGAAAAGCCCTTCCTAAGCCTAAAGTGCTCCTTCAGGGCCACGCTGTTCTGAAAACAGAAAGAAGAGTCTGGAACTGCCCTCCTCTGGGGGAAGGTGCCTCTCGTCTCTCCTCCCCACACCCCGCCCTGGGCTAGTTCTGCCAGGCCAAGGTAAGTTCTCCTTGGCTCAAGAACAGTGGCGACCCAGTGGGGACAGCAGGAATGTGGGATGGAGAAGACTCAGGCACCGCCTTACCCATGGGAGCCTGCCCTCAGTCCCCCAGCCCCACACTATTCTCCAGGTACACTTGTCAGCACCCCCAGAAACCAATGGCCTGGGCCCGAGCTCCCCAAGAAGTTGTCTCATATTTACCCACCTCCCAACTGCTTAGCCAACCAACAGCTATTCACAGAGCCTGTTCTCCCTGCCCAATTATCAGGTTTGGCATAACTGGTGAAGACATGTAAGAGTTAGTGAAAAATACTCTATGAAATATAACTGACTGCTAAACCCCACAATATTAACGGTAAGGACTACAGGAGTGCAGAGAAGGGAAGAGGGCAGTGTGGACTAGAGAGAATCCAGAGATCTTCTTGGAGGAGGCAACAGCTCTCGGACTCAACCCTGAAGAATGAAGAGGGGAAAGTATAGCAGAAACAAAAGCAGGAAGGAAGTAGAAAGGGGAGACCCGGTCTCTCACAGGGACTGTTCTATTAGAGAATGGTAGTGGCAGGGTTCGGGGGGTGGAGCCATTGTGGAGGTCACAGTGAGGGTCAAAGTCTTGAGAAACAGCCAGAGGATTTCTGACATGATAGGGAGACAACGGAGAGTTGTTGCTGGCTCTGTTGCAGGGCCTGGTCACGATTAAGGCAGAATTTAATCCTTACAAGGATGAGTACAGAGGTGCAGAGAATAGGAGATGGGACAGACAGACACGAGCATCCCAGCTCAGGCAGGAACCCCCACTTCTGCCTCGGCAGAGGGGTTGGAAATGCCCCATTTTTCTCATCCAATTATTTTAAATTTCATTTATTTTGAGATATTCTAAGTCTTCTTAGTTGTTTTTTTTTTTAAAGCTTAAGGTGGCAGGTAAACTCAGATGGTAAAGAGCAGACCTCACAGTGTGGAGTGATCAGGGAGGTCATGGGAAAAGGAAATTAAGCCGAGGGGGATATTTTGAGGGTAGAAGGCTCTACAGGTGAGGCATGTGGACCAGGGGCAGAGTGGGGTCAGGTGAAGCCCCACAGCCTTCACACAAGCCCAGCTCCCCAGCCACCCTCCTGCTGCTCTGAGCCTGCATCCTGTGCTTCTTCATCCACCACCATGGACCTCCATTCCCGAAAAGACCACACAGTCTTGTTCCTCTGAACTTCTGCACATACTGTAAGTCTCTTTCTACCTCGCCTTTCCTCCCCTTTCCCTAAATTCAAGTTCATCCTTTAAAAGCCAAAAGCCACCTCTTGCTGATGCAAAGGTGACCCCAGGCAGAATTAGTCTATGTTTCTTGGCGATGCTCTGCCTGAGGTGCCGGATCCCTCACCCTGAGTTTTAGTTGGGGGGACTTCCCTGGTGGTCCAGGGGTTACGACTCTGTGCTTCCACCACAGGGGACACGGTTTCAATCCCTGGTCGGGAACTAAGATCACACATGCCACGTGGTGCAGCCAAAAAAAAATTTTTTTAATAAATTTTAGTGGCAATTTTAAGATTGAGAAAATGTATCTATTATCTTACTTTTCCCTGTGAGTTAAGAAAAGACTGCCTTTTTTTTTTTAATTGCAACTGAGGGCAGGCCTCCATAAATGTTCTTTAAGTACAGTTTAAGGATCACCAAATTTCTGGAAGCCCTTCAAGTGTAAAAGGCATTATATCTAGCTTCTGGCCCCAGGGCTAAAGGAGAGCAAAAGCACAGACTCCCACATAACAAGTAGTTAAAAAGCAAAGCCCCTCCCACCGACCACAGAGGAATAGCCCCAAGTCCTGAACGAAATTTCCATCCCAAAGACCACACTTAAAGCTCAGAGACCTTGCAGAGGCTGTCCTGTCCCTTTTCCAAGCTCTTCCAGGAGAGAAATTTCTGCCTTCCTGGATCCCAGAGGAAATGGAAACAATCAAGTAGCCACCAGCCTCTCTCTTTCCCACCTGGCTTGGAACTTTCTCTAGAGCAAGCTCTCACACAATGTACAAGGGATAACACCCTCCTTTGTAGGCCTGGGGTAAAGACCAGTGAGAGTGAAGGTGAAAGGCCCCAGGTGGTGGCAATTCATGGCGCGTCCCTTCCCTTCCTGGTCAACACGCTTTCTCTCTGCTCATCAGACACACAGGAGGGCAGTCCCCCAGTGGTTGCTCAGGGGGACTGCTTTCGCCCCTTGGTCTCCACCGCCTCATCGCCTCTCACTGCTGAAGCCCTGGCCTGGCTTCCTCCCTCCTGATCTGCACGGAAGCCTCTCTTAGAAAAGTCACCGGCTGCCTCCAGGTGGGCAGGTGCAAACAGCCTGTTTCAATTCAGCCTCCATGGGGCAGGGTGGCCCCTGCCTCTGGAAAAGTTTCTCTCCTTTCTCCCAGGCTCTTCCTCCCAGGCCCCTTCTCAATACCGCTGCTGCCACTGCCCCTACCTCATGTGGCCATAACTGCAGGGTTTCTGTGGACCGAGCCCGGGATGCATCTCGGTTCTCTCCAGTCTCCTAGGTGAGCTCATCAGTGTTTGTGGCTCTATGCCTTCCCACCTTTGCATCTACAGCCTGGACCTCCCTCTGCTCTGGGATCCGGGCACCTTAGTATCTCAGACTAAACACTTGCTTCCCTCCCACCCCAAACCCATTCCTCCTCTAGTCTTCCCACCTGAGGCAGCAGCACACGCATTACCCCTGTGGGCCGTGTCCATCCTCCCCCCTTCCACATCCTTCCCATTGGTTAGCAAGCCCAGATCTGTCCCTCTCCTTCACCTTTGCTGCTCCTTTAATCTACATCAAATCACTCCTCTGCATAGAAACCTTCAGGGGCTTCTCAGGATACTCAGCGTTAAACCAGCTTCCGGCCCAGATCTCAAGGCTCTGTAGGATCGGCCTCTGCTTACCTCCCCTCGCCACCTCTCGTCTGGCCCCACTCTCTCCCCTGCTTGGTTCACTCTGAGAAGACCGGTCTTTTACACAACCAAACAAGTCAGGGCCTCGCTTGTGCTGTTTCCTCTGCCTAGAATATTCTCCCCCACCCCACAACTCACAGAGCCAGCTCTTTTATTCCTTCCGGTCTCAACTTCAATACCGCCTTCTCCAAGAAGCCTCTCCACACCACCCCACCTAAAGCAGGCCTTTGTTACTCTCTATTTCAACTCTAATAAGAGCTCTAACTTGTTTTCTGTCCATGTCCCCCATCACAATGTCAGCTCCATGAGGGTAGGAATTATACGTGCATGAGGCCTAGACACTGCCTGCTTACACGCTGAGAGTCCAGTAACATTTGTGGAAATAACAAAGGACGCGCAGTCACTGCCTAGGGAGCCAGCAGTTCCCTGTAAGAGTGAGAGGTTAACCTGAAGGGGAAGGGGAAACTGAGGCTCAGCCAGGGCCTGACAACAGCCACAGACGGTGGCTGAAGCTAACTTCCAGTTTCCCGGTTCTGTGGGACAGGCTGGGGCCCAGGCCAGAGAAGGCACCTCACCTCCCTTTTCCAGCGTGCCAGCCACTCGTCCCGCTTGCGCTTGCTGATGTAGTAGGGGTCCCCCGCCTGGAAGGTGAGCCGCGGCATGGGCCGCTGGCGGAGGCTGGACTCCCAGCCCAGGCCACCCCGCAGCCGGCCCCGGGAGCCCTAGGACAGAGAGACGACAGACAGACCGGCATTAAGGTGGGCGTGGACAGCCCTGCTGCAGGGTCGTTCCTCCTGGAGGGGAAACCAAGGAGGCACTCACCTCATACAGAACACAGGAGCTCTGACTCCTGGCCAGAGATGCCGGCCCTGGAGTGAGGGACAAGCCCCTGCCTGGGTGGAAGGAGTGAGGGATGGGGGCGGGATGTGGGGCAGGACATAAAACAGAAGGGGAGGTGCTTGGTCTCGAGTGGGGACCAGCTGGCTGCCTCGCTGGGGGCCTTCCAACCTCCACACCCACTTCCTCTGCTCCTCACGGAGGGACAAGTACAGAAGGGGCCAGGGGCCACCTCGGGCTCCCCTCACACACACTCGCCACAGTCGGTCAGAGCGGTGGCTTTCTTCTCCTAGAATCAGGATCCATAGAGCCCCTGGGGGTTGAGGAAAACACTTGCCTCCATTTTCATGGATTCGATGTTGGTCTCCTTCTGTTCTTTGCCTGTGGAGAGGGAAGAACAAAGGGACTGTCGGCAGAGTTACAGGAGTGGCTCAGAGGCCTCACCTTGTGCCTGGGGTCCCTGCCTCGGGGATAGGGCTTCTCCAACCATTTGGTCGCGCCTATGTCAAACCTGATGGCCTACTGTGTGCCAGGCATTATATCATGCTGGCCCCAGGACTCAGAGCACAGCCAGGGCAGAAAAAGGACCTGGGCAGGGTTGGAGGCCCAAACCCAAAGGAACAACAGAAAAGCCAGGGCTGTGGTTTCTGGCCCATGGAGTGAGTCAGGCACACAGGAGGGTCTGGAAAGAGCCCCTTTGGCTACTCCCAGTCAAGAGAGCTCAATTACTGGAGGGGAGGCCAGACTGCGTGGTGTGGGGTGTGGCAAAGATGCTCTGGGGGTGGGAGGATGGGGGCGCATGGGGACTGGAGCAAGACTACTGAAGCAACTTTGTCTCTTTGAGACTCAGTTTCCTCATGTGGAAAATAAAGATGCTGGAAATGGTTTCTAAGGTGCTCCTGCAGCTCTCAACACCATGCTTCTACCATGAATATCTGCCTCTGTACCCCATTCTCAGGTCCCTGAGTTCTGTCTTTATTCTAGAAGCCTTGGATTCCCACTCTCCACAGTCGTTCTGTAATCTCTCCCAGCTTTTTCCTCGTTGAGGATAGGTACATAACCCTGCTAATGCTTCAGACAGCATTTCCCTGCTCCTCTTCCCCACGGTTCCTCAGTTGGCCCGGACTCCAGTTCCTGGAAGGGAAGGCTCCCCTGGGGGCTGAAGCCCCAGCAGTACAGCCTTTAAAGGTTGGGGCAGGGAGGCCTTATCCTCTCCTGTCCTTCTCCAGGTTCCAAGCTCCAGAAGGTCCTGGAGCTCCTACGCTGGTCCTGTCCCTCTCAGGTTCCTCACTAGCACACTCCAGAGTCTGCAGCCCTGCCTGGCTGTGGGTTGGGTTAATTATGCCTTCCAGCTTCCTGCTGGAGACTGGGGGTGCTGAGGCAGGGAGGCTGGGGTGTGTGTGTGGGGGGGCGGTGAGCCTCCTCTCACCTGGGCCCCAGAACTCCTTTGTCTGAAGCCAAGATTACTGAGCTTGGCCCCAAAGCAGGAAGGTCACTACGGCTGGCTCAAGGTCACTTGGGAGGCTGGGGGTAGGGGGTTTGTGGGCGGTGTGAAGGGGAGACAAAGAGCCCAAAACGGAAAAAACAGCCCTTCTTGCATCTCCTGGCTGTGAGGCGGAAACCAGCCACAGCACTGAAGGTCTCTGAATCCCCAGGCCCCTGAAGAGGCTGTTTCTTTCCCCCTCTCTCACTCACCGAGGGAGACCTGCGGCTCCACTCTGGGCTTCGATGACCTGGAGCCTGGGGACAGGGCAGGCAGGGCTGCACCTGCGGGATTGCTGGGAGGTGTGGACCCCGCGGTGCCAGATGCCCAGGGCGCCGGGAGGAAGCGGGGGCGCGTGTTAACTCGCCAGCGCTGTGTACACAGCCGGCCTTTTAAGGTACGTCTCACCGGACTTTCCCTGTCGCTTCCTCGTGCTTCCTTTAGGCCCTCTAGCCTCACAACTGCCAGCCGCCCCCCACGCCCCTCAACTGTTTCTCGTGCCTTCTGGGGCAGGGCTGCCCCTCCCGCCCGCCTTCTCCGGGCCTCCCTCCTTCCCCGGGGTCCCCGCCCCCCAACTTCTCTCAGACCCCCGGCGTTCCACCCGGCCAGGCTTTGGGCCGGCCAGGAGGGGGCGCCCACCCTCGTATCACGCGGCGCCTGGGACCTTTCTTCCGGGGGACCCTCCGTGGCTTTTGGCTTTGTGGAGAATCCTCTGTTCACTAGAATTACCGAGAATCGGGGCTGAAAGGAATTGTCGAGATGATGGGGTACTTGTCTTGCCCTTCGAGGGGGAAACTGAGGCGCGGCGGGGGGGGGGGGCGGGGGGCCGGGGAGCCGAGGGACTTACTGCCAGAGCTGAGATTTCAGGGCTCCTGACTCCCAAGCCGGCTGTCTCCTTTTTACATCGCACCACCCTGAGGCTCCCCTCTTCCTCCTTCCCCAGCCCCCAAGCTCCCCGAAACAGAACTACTTTTCCTCATGCGGTTTCCAACTGGCTTCTTTCTGGAATGTTCTCCCTGACAGATTCCGCGCATGCCCACTTGAGTGATATCGCACACACACTTTCCAGCCCGGCCCAGCAAAACAACCAACTGGGCTGCTTCAGAATGCAGCGCTTGTCCTGAGTCAGGGGGTGGTCAGCAGCTCTCTGGACAGTCCCTCTGCCGTCCATCTGCTCCCGGCCCAGACCCAGGGTCGCAGGCTGGGCCAGGTGGCTGTGCGTCTTCCAGGATGGCCCTGGCAGGCTTGGACATAACCCTGGGGCATCTCAGGTCCTGGGGGCAGGGGAGGCCAGAGTGCTTCTAACACTTACCTGCTGGTCTGAGGCTATACTCTGCCAGGGGGTCACCTCCAAATTCCCTTTAAAATGAACCAAAATCCCAATGACAGGACTGAGGTCAGGCTGGCCTCAGAGGGTAGTTACTAGCCGAGTACTAGTGTGTCAGTCTAAGCAGAGAGAAGCTCTGTGCTGACCCTCATCTGGCCCTTCACCAAGCTGTATAATCTCAGTAACTAACTTAACCTGTCTGAACCCTCAGTCTCCCCATCTGAAATATGGGGATAATAAAAGTCTTCCTTAGATGCTGGCAAGGATTAAATGAATTACATAAAGAGAAGGGCTTCTCAAAGTTTAATATGCCTCAGAATCATGAGGATCTCTTTCAAATGTAGATTCTGATTCAGTAGGTCTACGGTGGGGCTGGAGACTCTGTATTTGTAACCTGCCAGGTGATGCCAGGAGACGCTGCTGGTCCATGGACCATTTTGAGTAGCAAGAACATAGAACACTCAACACATGGTTAATATTCAGTAAAAAAGAGAGCTACATTACCATCATTACTACTATCACCATGATGGCCTTAATGCTCGGAGTGCAGGAGCAGTTCCAAGGCCACCACCTGCCTGTCCAGGTGGCTCTTGTCCTTATTACTCATCATCTCCCCTGTTCCTCCTTTCTCCTGGCTGTACTATCAGGATTTGGGGCTCCTACGTGCACACAGGAGGGTGCCCAGGCCAAGACTGCTTTAAAGTCCTCCATGTTTCCTGTGTAGGAAATAATGAGAGGGATTCCGGGAGAGACAGATGGGGCCCCTGAAAAGACCATGGCCAAGTCACTCTCTCCCTGGGGCCTCAGTCTCCTTCCTTCTTGGAACCAAGCAGCTGCGTATGCATTCTATGGGGCTGACTGCTGGACCGGTGGCCAAGCCTCCAGTAGGCCACTGCCCACCCCTCTAGGTACCAGCTCACCAGTCTCCGCATCCAGGCAATTCACCGTGACCTTCAGGGATCCCAGCTCTGATCCCTGCCAGCATCTCCACAGCCTCAATAGCTGAGGCCACACAGGAGTGCTCCAAGGCCAAATTTTGGAGATCAAGGACACACGGGACGTTCTCACCCACTGCACTTTGTACTAAGAGTCTGAGAAGGATCCACTCAATGTGCAAAAGTCCCAAACCCAGGAGTCACCCTGACATCATCTCTGCCCGGCCCCCTCCTGTCCCTGGCGCTTATCCACAGCTCTCCAGATCTGCCATCCTCCCCTCGGCGCCTAATTGCTCATCCTGCTTCCCGGCCCCTCTGTTCCATCCCAGGATCCAGATGGCAAAGGGATCTTTTCAAAACGTAAAGCGGATCATGTCACCCCTCGAGAGGGCAGCCTTGAAGCTGCGCTAGCTGTATCTGCTGTCCCCCTGTCAAACACCCTTCTCCCTCCCTCCCCCCATTCCACACACGTGTGGGTTTCTGTCACGTCCCTGGATACCCTGCTCCCTCCCACCTGTTCTCACCCCCTCCCTGCGCTTCCCCTCCCCTGGTAAACCCCAGCTCATCCTTCTGCTTAGGTGTAACAGCCCAGCTTGTCTGGGGCTCCTCTGTTACAGTTCCTGAGAATCATGTTTATTTTCTCTTCGAGAACTTATCTCTGTGTATAAACACACACTTGTAAGTGTGCATTTCTCATTAATGTCCATCTCTTCAGTGGATTGTTGAGGTCCTCCAGGGCAAGAACCAGGTTTTTGTTCATGATAGCTTCCCCAAATCCCGGCACACGTCAAGTAAGTGTTTAATAAACCCCTATTGACCAACTAGAGGAGTTGCTCCTGAGAACGGAGGACAGGGAAATCCCAAACCGAAAGCAAACTCTCACGAGTTAAGAGCAGCCTCACAGTGCTGGCTCCATCCCAACAGGCAGGAAGGCCTGCCCCAGCCCTGGGCCTCAGCTGGGTGCAAGCTATGGTGGGGTCCCAGGAGCTGCCTGTTTGGTGGGCAGGGCCGGTGGGTTCCCAGTTCTGCTCTTGTATATCTGGCCTTTGTAAAGGGAGATGGCGTTTTCTCCCTTTCTTCCTGTTTCAAATCAGGCCGCATGGCCACTCCTCTGCGTGTCAGGACACATCCCCAGAGGTGCTGAGTTCAGGACCAGCCGCCACATCAATCCCACCCCCCAGAACAGCAGGGGGCATGGGAAGGGCACACAGACTCTGAAGCTAGAGACCAAGACGAATGAATTCCGAATCTGCCAACAGGCTTGGGGTCCCTGAGCAAGTCACTACATCTCATTAAGCCTTGATTTTTTCCCACCTTAAGATGAGGCTCATAATACCTCTTGAAGAAGACTGAGAGAGTAAATAAAACCACAGATGCAGAATGAGTACCTCAGAAAGCCCTTTGCAAGTGGTGGGGGCATCGTAAATATTAGTTGAATAGTAAATGAATGAAAGATTTTTTTTTTTTTAATAAATTGGGAAATCTCTTCTGGAGATGCTCTCTACCCTGCATGAATATGAGGTTTGGAAGCATGCGAAATTAAGTCACGCCAATTAATCGATTGATTCACTCCCCATCATGTACTCTTGGAAGGAAGGCATTCTGAAATTAAAATGCACATATGCAAAACAACCTGGCAGGGCCCTGGGAGGATCAAACGTGATAATGTATGAGAAAGCGCTTGGTAAACTGTGAAGCCCTGTACAAATGCTAGTTGTCCTCATTACTAACATGTTTACAGTTCTGTTGGCCCTGAAATCGCTGGCTTAACCTGAAAGAAAAAAGTGGGCAACTTTCCAGGGCTCCCGGGCTCCAGGGCTAGGCCAAAAAGTCCCTAGAGGAAGAGGTCTGAGCTGGGCAGTGCACACCCCACCCCCACCTGCCCTACCCCTCCCCGACTCTGTCACCACTGAACTTCAGTCCCGTCTGCTGAACTGTGGTGGGCTTAGGACATCTGCACTGGGAAAGGCTGACGGCGATTATAACACCCACAAGGGCACCTGCTGCCCTCGAGCGCCCAGGCCAGGGGCTTCCAATGTGTGGATCCCTAAGAGCCGCACGTCTTGTAGAAGAGTGAGCAGGCGCGGCCAAGGCTGATGGAAAGCAAAGAGAACAACCGGCCTGTGGGGAGACAGCCATCACCCCAGTTCAGCAACCACTAGCATTCTGCAAACTCACTGTCGTACCAAATCTAGTTTGGTTTTTTTTTCCATGAGAAGCCAAAACTCCAGATTTTTATGTGAAATTTCTTGATTTTGAAATATTGGCAATTAATTTTCTTTTTAATGTTTAAAATACTGCCTGGGTCAAATAAAACGTGCGTGGGCTATATCCAGCCAGTAGCCTCCAGGGCACACAGCCTTAGCAAGTAGACCTTCAGCCACCACCCAGCAGGTGCCTCCTGGGACCTTCCAGGCCCTGAGTTCTAACCCTCAGGGGGATCCCAGCCAGCCCTGCAGAGGCTTCCCCCCTTGTGCCCGGGACTTACCCTCTTCTGCAGGGGCTCCCCGGCCATCCTTGGGGGTGCAGCAGCCATTTTCTACAGCTCTGGAGGCTTCGGGCGGGGTCTCAGTGGCACCCTCTCCCTCTGCTGGGGCCCCGCCCTTCTGCCCTCCAGCGGGGCTCCCCTCCTCTGGCTGGGGCTCACTCCGCTTCTCCAAGTCCCCGTTGGGTAACAGCTCTGAGGGGCCTGAGTCTTGGGCCATGGACAGGGACTTGGAGGTCACGGCGGGGTCCTTCGGTGTGTCACTGCTTTCCACCTGCAAAGATAAACATGAAGGGAGCGTCAGACCAGTGGTTTCAGCCCCTCATTGACCCATTGGAGATTCTGGTGAAAATTACGTCTGTCCAGAAAATGGTGTTCACATAAATGTGTATGCAGTCAAACACACTCACAATTTTTTCTCTCAGATTCAAGGGCTTCACCCTCTGAAGTCAAAAGGTCTGTGGACTCCAGTGAAGAAAACAGGAAAATGTATGAGAAAGTGCTTTGTAAACTGTGAAGCCCTGACAAGTGCTAGTTGTCTTCATTACTAACATGTTTACAGCTCTTTACCCCATCTCACAGCACCCCCACTCACTGAAGTGATGGGGAGGTCCCCAAGTCTTCCCTGTGGCCCCCACTGAAAAGGAATGCTCCTCATTTTATCCCCACTTCAAACCAGGACACTTCCCCAGAGGATTCCAAGTAACCCCGGGCTGATTTGACTCCTGTGTCAACGCCCCTCTGGCTGTCCTCTTGAGCTGCTGCCTGGCATGTGGAGTGCGAGGGTGAAAGGGGGGCCTCCTCTCCCCCAACCTGAGCACTGTTCCTTCCCTCAGCTTTGGCCCCACAGCCTCTCGAGGGTGCTCAGACCCCAGGAGAGCCAAGTCCCCCCTGCCAGAGCACACAGTGGCCTGCAGCAAGTCTGGAGTACATGGTGCCATGTTCCCCTCCAAGAGGAAGTGTCGTGCTTTGTCCCCAGGAGTCTCAGAACTGAGCTTGCTACAGGAAACACACTGAGAGTTGTCATAACCGTCCCTCCTAAGTGTCACTGCACGGTGGGCGAAGCTCCCTCTCACCCGTTACCCCTCAGAGCACCCGGCCTCCTGGGGAGGCTCCCAGAGACTTTTGTGATTAGCTCGAGGTCACACACCTTGTGAGGACAGAGCCTGGCGAGCATCTGGCCCTTGGCCATCCGGGGGCAGGTAGGCCAGGACATCTCAGAAGGGACAGAGGTGTCCTCTCAGGGCAGGAGAGACACGAGTCCCCCTGTGCTTGGCGCTCTGCCACACCCACAGGCACCGGACCACCCGCCGCAGCCCTGTCTGCCGGCTCCCCTGCAGAATTGGTGGAGGGCAGGCGCGGCACAAGCTCAGCAAAAGCCTCAGGAAGGTGCTGCTCAAGAGTGTGCCTCAGTTTCCCCACCTGTTTTCTGTTTATAAAAGCCAGTCACATACAAAAATTCTAACCACACAAAAATGAATAGCATTGAAAGGTTAAAGCCCCTATTTCAATTCCCTGCCTCCAGAATCACTCCCCACAGGTGAACCATCATTAACAGTTTGGCGAGTATCTTTTCTCGACTTTTTTCCCTGTGCATCTACAGTCATACATAAGTTGCGTGTTTATACACACGTATTTACACACACATCCAGATCCAGAATTTTTTTCCCCCCTAAGAAGGGATCATATGACTTATCCTGTTCTGCAACTTGCTTTTTCACTTCGCAAGCACAGCGGGCACCTCTCCATACCAGCGCGTATGGATCTGGCTCACTCTGCCTTGGCTGCTCAACATTCTATTGAAAGGATGGTCCTTAATTTATTCAAACCGTCTCCTAGTGGTGAGCTTTGGGCTGACGGGCTTTCTGTTGCAGAGAACCTCTTGCACTTACGGCTCTCTGCACCTGTGAATTTCCATAGGCCAGAGTCCTAGAAGTGGCCTGGCTGGGGAAGAGGGTCTGCCCATCCAAGTGTTAGGAAAGAGATCCTGCCAAACTCCCTCCAGATAGCTATACCCCTGAAGAACGTACTCCAAAGCCTGACAGAGCGCTGGGTTCCCCAGCCCCTCCCTGGCAGGCCCCGCAGTTTCCAAGGCGGCTTCTGCCCCAGGGATCCACACTCTCACCAGTGAGCCCACTGCTGTATGGCGAGGAAACCCCAGAGGCAGCAAAGAGGGACAAGGGCCTTGGAGAAAACAACAGAAATAAAAGCCAGAGTCTGCCCTGGAGGAGGTTCCCTACACAGAGCAGCCTGAGGGCATACAGAGGGACCTCGAGGCCTGGCCAGGCTGCTTTCTCCGGGGGAGGGGAGCATGTGGACCGGCTTGGGCAGGCCTGCTTCCAGGAAGAAACCCTACCACGGAAGGCTACACATGTGTGTGCGCCTCAGCAGTGGGGGTGGGGTGGGGTGGGGTCGGGGGGCGGTGCTGGAGGAAGAGGTAGGCCTCGGGGTGGGGTGGGGAAGGCAGAAGTCCTCCACCAGGCTTGGGCACTGGAGGCCGAAGCCAGCAGAGCTAGAAGGCCAAACACGGACAGCAAGCAGGCCCTGTCCCTCTCCTCGGTGGCAGCCCCATATGTCTCACACACACACTCTCTCCAGGACTCAGGAGGTCTTTTCCACCTCCCTATTCAAACCAGTGGGCTCTCTGGCCTGGAACTCCCCTCTTCGGATGAATCCTCTCAGTCCTCAAGCCTCCTGTGTGTGACACAGTCGCGTGGCCCAGGCAACTGGAGTGCCGGGCACGCCTGGAGTGGGGAGCCTGCGGGGGGGCTCTGCCCCCCAGGTCCTGCTGTGCCACCGCTGGAGCCCCAGAAATGGCGCTCCCAGGAGGAGGGAGTTGCGGGGTCCCGCTGGCCGGGCTGAGAAGTTTGGGTCAGCGGCACCAATCTCTTACCATAGCCGTGTCCTCCTTTCCTCTACCCACTCGCTTCACCACACACACCTCGAGTCAGGGTAGGCTCCCAGCCCCGCAGACTGCTCAGACAATGCCGCTGTCACTTACTTCCTGCCCGGGGGCCACACCGCCTCTTCTCACCCTGGGACTCAACTTCCTGTTGACTGCCAGCTCCAGAGCATAGAGACCCAGGACTACCTGCTCTGAGACCCGACCCAGCCCTGGGGCCCGAGCCACCCTGACTGGAGACCCCTCTCAGGCCTGCCCCGGAGGGACCCCCAGTCTGCAAGAGGGTGAGACACGCCATCCTTCCAGAGGTGGGTGGAGGAGGCGTCAGGGGAAGCTCTGCACAGCTCCAGCCCCGGGAGGATGGGTTCAGGTGGGCTGAAATCTGCCCTGATCTCACCATTCCCCCTCACCCCCCTTCCCCACCAGCCTGAGTCAGCTGGAGTTCTGGGCTTAGGGGAGCTGCTTACTCCTACCACCGTCAACTTGAGATCCATCTAACCCATGAAGAACTACCCCCTCACCCCCAGCTACTAGTGGGCCCTCACTCTCCCTCTCTCTGAGGCGTGGAAACTGGGCAGGTCAGATCCACCCAGAAGAAACCACTGAGAGGAAGGAAGGAAGGAGGTCCACAGTGGGGAGCTGGATGTCCCATCTCAGGTGAGAAGAACAGACCTGGAAGCCGCCTGGAGCGGCCACCCCAGCCCGGCCTGCGCCCTCCTGATTCCGTCTCCTCTGCTTCTACCTCCTCTCAGCCCCCTCCTCTCCTCTGTGGCCACTAGCCGCAGAGGAGGCACGGGATCGCTTTACTGGGTTAGACTGGGCGTTGGAGTAGGGCACCTGGCAGCTCTTTAGTATTCACAATGAATTCCTTAATGCCAAAGACCAGGTTACAGTGAGAGCATCCAGTCCACACGTCTAGAGGGAGTCTCAACTTTGTTGCATGTCAAACGTAATTGGTTAAAGGTCTGGTTTTGTTTGCTTTTTCTCTTTACTACTGCCTTGAGTGGAGGAGACACAACACACTCTGAGACACTCATTTCTTCTGTGGGGGGAGGGGTAGCAGCCCGGCCCTTTTCAAAGGCGCCACCAGCAGCTGTAGGTGACAATTTCTCCTTCCTCTGCTTCTCACCCACGGAGGCGGGGAGAGGGGGTCAGGAGTGGTGGCAGGAGGGGAATGGGAGCCATGGGCCCCCTCACTTCTCTTCCTTTGGGTGGGTGGGCACAACAGAGTGGAGTAAAGCTAGACTCCAGCACCCACTGTGCACCTACCTGCCCCCCCACCCCCTGCCACATGCCTCACTCTGGGTCTTCAAGCCCGGCCTACCACCTCCTGAGGCCCCCTCAGAGTTTGCTGGCCTTTGCCTTCCTTCCAAGCAAGACCCCTCCATCCCAAGATAATGCCTCCTGCTTCTCTGCTGCCTATCTGCTCCTTGGACCTCTCCTGTGAGCAGCTTATTCCAAGCAGTGAAGGCAGTGGTTCTCAGCTGGGGTGGATTTTGCCCCCCAGGGGACATGTGGCAATATGTCTGAGACATTTTTGGTCACCACACCGTGGGGGTGGCGGGGGTTGGGGGGAGGCACGGACTGTGGCTTCTGGTGGGTAGGGGCCTGGGGTGCTGCTAAATACCCTACACGACAGCCCCCAACACAGAAATTATGCAGCCCCAAAGGGGGCGGGTGCTGTTATTGAAAAGCCCTGGGCTGAGGACAGGGGCACGGACACAGGGACCTCATCTAAGGACCCTTTTTTCAAAACTTTTTAAAAAGTTGTAAAATATATGTAACAGAGAATCTACCATTTTACCCATTTTCAAGTGTACAATTCAGTGACATTAAGTACATTCACACTGTCGTACAACCATTACCACCATCCATCTTGAAAACATTTTCATCATCCCAAACTAAAAGTCTATACCCTTTAAACAAAAATCTCCCCATTTCCCCTCCTAGCCCCTGGCAACCACTATTCTACTTTCTGTCTTCTAAGGAATATTTTAAGTCTGTCTGTCTCTCTCTCACACACAAACATACACCCCTGGAAGGCATTTGTGTCAGGCCCCGCTTGCTTTTTAAGGCCCTCAGCCTCACCCTTTTCCCAACCTCTGCCCCCCAAGAGCCCCCGTGGAGGCTGGCCCTGCAGTCCACTCCAGCATTCACTCACATCTCCCAGTCCACCACACACCACATTTGTTTACAAAGCACTTTCACACCCTATCTCATTAAAGCACTCCTCACATGGTACCTAATTATTTGTTTACCGTGTGTCTCCCTCCTAGGCTGTGAGCTTTGCCTTATTTATCTTTTTATTTCTCTTCCTTCCAACCACTCCACTGACAGCTCCCCAGTACTAAGCAGAGGGCTTGGCATAAAGATGCTTAGACAATTAATAAATGTAATTATTACAGTTATCCCGATGGGTTATGTTGCTCTCACTTTTCCAAAGAAAAAGGCGCCACAGTTTGCCCTCCAGTCACACACCTTCTAAGTGCTAAAGCTTCCAGAATGACCCAGGTACAGGAGAGGCATTCGAAAGCTGGCCTCCCCACCTGGGTTGAGTCTCCGGAAAAGCCAACCTCAAATCCCAAGGGCTGCAAGGAGGAAAAGGAGGCTTTGATGTGCCTGAGCAGGGCCAGGGAAAGGCTGCCGGCTGTTTCCTTGGCAGCAGCCACCACAACGAAAGGCCAGAGGCGAAGCAAGAAGGAACCTTCTGCAGTGAACCTGTTCAGGCCAAAGCCAATTCCCCAGCCCCGCCCCCCACGCCCTGCTCCCCTCCCTCTCTGCTGGAAGTCTGGACCAGACCCCAGAACGCCCACCCGGTTTCAGAAGGTGAGGCCTTGTCTCCCAAGGTGGGGCAGAGCGCTGAGGCTCCAGATAGGGAAGTGATTTTTGAGGCTTTTTACAGTTATAATACTCACACACACACACACACACACGACTCACACACACTGGCAAGTTAAGAGGTGATGGAAGTAATACACGGGAGATAGGGCCCAGGGCCCAGCTCTCCAGCACAGCCTTGGCATGCAGTCTTACCTGAGCTCAGGTGTGGAGGGGGGAGACCCAGGGATCCTGCCTCTCCCACTGCAAGGCCCTGAAAGTCGGAGCCAGGTCCTGGCCTGGCTCTGGGCACCTGACTCACCCTCTCTTCCCATGCCAGGAGCCGCTGCTGAAAAAGGCCTTCACTCCCGGAGGAGGGAGGCCCTGAGGCTAGCAGATGTTGGGCGGCCTCACCTCACCCTCCCATCTTCCTGCCCTCCTACCCCCACCCCCAAATGGCCATTGTGCCTTTAAGGCCCTTGGCAGCAGTCAGCTCTGTGCCAGCCAGGAACCCTGGCGTCCCGCCAGTTACGTCTTCTTGATTAAAGACACACAGACACACAATCATATGTGCAGACACACAAGGAGTGCACCCATGGCCCAGAGACATCTGCTCACCGGCCATAGGACAGAGCTGTGCTCAGATGCCCCAGAACGATGTCAACAAACACACACCAGCATCCCCTCTCCACCCACACCCACTGTTCATCCAGTCCTTCAGCTGCTGCAGGCCCATCGGGTCCCCACCAAGCCCTGGATTTTCCCAGCTTGACTCTAATTTCAGGAAACAGCCGAACTGTCCACGTAAGCAGGGCGGCCCTGTCCCCTAAGCGCTGGCACTGGGCCCAGGCTCCCCAGTCTCCTCTGTTCCAGGCCTTCCTGCAGCCCCTTCCCCTGGCCACTGTCTGCTCTGATTGGCCGGAAGTGGCCTTGAGGCAGAGAGAGCCAGAGAGGTCCCCCGTGCCCACTCCCGAGAGAGGCTCTACATGCCTCCCTGCCCAGCCTTCCTGGGGTGATTGGAGTTGGGCCCCAAGACTTTGGAAGCAGGACCTTGACCCTTCCAATTTCCTTTTAGCCAGTGGAGTAGCTAAAAGGGCCACCGGTGGGGTCAAGGGACAGGAGGACCAGAGGCCAAAGAGGGCCAACTCTGGCAAGTCTGATCCCCCAGGCTGCATGCGACTTCTAGGTCCTACCGTTCCTCTCACCAGAGGCCGGGAGCTGCCTTCCCACCCACCCCCCGAGATCTCTTCAGTGTGTGTGCGTGTGTGTGTGCACGCACACTTGCAACTCAGGACGGAGGAGAGAACTTCAGGGTGCGGACATCTCAGAGGTCACTCAGCCGGGGCCCCTGCTGGCTGTGACACACGGCTGTGAGAGTAAGCATGGACCTGGTGAGTGCTGGCCCACCCGGGGTTCTGCTCTCAGCCAGCGACACCTGTCCACCTGGAAGAGGGCCTGGCTGTGGCTCTTTGAAGTCATACTCAAAGGATTTTAGGGTGAGTTGGAGGCTGCCTTGAAAAAGCCATTATGTGGAGAAGATCCCACGTAGTATTTAAGTCAACCTCTTTTGAAGTTTCTTCTGTTTTTCAGCCTCTACAGTCAGGCCTTGGGTGACAGGTTCGGTGAGAAGGGAACTCACCATGGAAAATGGGGCTTTCTTTTCTCCGCTTCACCTACCTTTCTAAAGTTTCTTTGGGTGTCTCCCCGCCCACCCCCACCCACCCCCGCTGGGGTTTGCTCATCCTGCCCCACCCGATGCCGTGACTTCATAGCTTTAATCACATCCCGACTCAGCCTTTGTCTCTCCAGACTGGAGGGCCGTAATCTCTCTTGTCTGTCCTCACTTGGCAGCCCTGCCTTCCCCTGGATCGCTTTAGCTGCCCTTCTCTGGAGATCTTCCAGCTTCGTTACATCTTTCTTGAGGTGGCAGAACTGAAATGCACAGAATTCTCTAGGTGAAGATGATGAAAGAAGACCGACGTCAACAACTCTGCCCCAAAGCGTTCACGGAAGGTCCCTGCCACTGCGGGAGTGCGGCAGGTGTAGCTCAGGCTCCCAAGAAGCCCACGGGGTCCTAGGAAGCCCTCAGGGCTCGGGACCCGAGGGAATGAATGCCTCTTGCTGGAGGTGGCCTGGGACGTGTGGCTCCAGGGAAGGGGCAAGGGAGGGATGAAAATAAGCAGGGGTTTTCGGGAAAGCAAAATGGAGATTCTGGGATTTCACTCAGATGCTTCCCCGGTAAGACCAGCTATCTAGAGTGGCCTCTGAAAGGGGCCCTGCCAGACCTTCCAGAAGTCTCTGTCTCTGGCAATAACACTGTTGCCATCCCTGGAGGCCAGCAGCACCTTCCCTTCTCTCCCTCGTCTGCAGCCCAGCAGTGCAGGCCCTACCCATTCTGTCCCATCACGGCTGCCCCCAACCCAGTAGACTCTGGACATATTTTCTGGCCTCATCACCCTATCTCCCTGCATTCTTGTGCACTCAAACTGTCATGCTCACAAATGCCAGAGTGACCTTCCCAAAACTTGACTCCCATCACTTCACACCCCACGCCGTCTCAAAACTTCTCTAGATAAACACAACGTATTTTCAAGAGGATAAAATGTAAACCCTCAGGCTGCCTGCAAACTACCTCTCCAACCAAGATAGGTGTTCTTAAATGAAACCTCCATCCACTCAGCCCAGCCAGTCTGCTCACAGTCCATCCTCTCCCTGCCACATGGGTCCTCTCTCTGAACATGCTGCTCAGGAGGGTCCCAAGTGGGAAAATCTACTTTCCCCTTCCAGGGATCACCTCCCTTCGAAAGTCCAGCCCCTCCCCACAACATCTCTTTGGCACTTCAGGCGCAGACCTCGGACCAGGCTCTTGGGTACCGGATGCCTCCATGAGTGTTGATCTGACGGACCAGCTGTGGGAACAGCAGAGGCGTCTGCAGGGCACAGTTCCCAGAAAAGTCTCTGCCCTCCTGAGAGGCCTGCCAGCCCTGTTTTCCCCACCCCTTCAAAAGCATGAGGAGACGGGAGTGGGCAGCCGTGTGCCTGATGCAGGCTCACAGGCAGGGACACCCCCTGAGGGGCTAGGGCCCAGGAATGGGAGACACCCTTTCAGAAAGTTTTGTGCATAAAAACAAGGGGCGCCAAGTCACTGAGTCAAGGTTCCAGAGGTAAGTAAAGGAGCCCTTCGAACCTGGACACAAAAAGCGCTGTCTTCAGAAGCAAAGGGATCTATTAGGTGGGAAAATGAGCCAATACTGCAAACTCTCAATAACCAAGTTAAAAGGTTCTCAGCTAGCTTCCCTGTTGGCTTAGACTGTTAAGATTTGACTTGTAATGCAGGAGACCCAGGTTCGATCTCTGGGTCAGAAGATCCCCTGGAGAAGCAAATCCTCTGGCTACCCACTCCACTATTCTTGCCTGGAGAATCCCATGGACAGAGGAGTGTGGTGGGCTACAGTCCATGGGGTTGCAAAGAGTCAGACACTACTGAGCAACTTACACAACAGCTGGCTTAAGCTGCCATGGGACAGACTCCCAGCTTCACACAGCTTACACCCTCAAATCCTTCACTCTGAAGTGGGGCAGTGTGGCCCTTGTGAGCTCACTCACTGGGGCACTGTGTTGGAGGTTCCGCCTGCAAAGAGGAGTGAGTAACACTGGCTTTGGGCTGGTCTGGCTGAGCTCAGCGCCTGCTCCCAGCCCCCTCCTCCCCTCCCCCTCCCTCCCTTTCTGGGTTATTCTTAGCAAGAAGTGACCTCAGAGTGCTCCCACTGAGCAAAAATAACCTTGGAGGAAGTTGATGGGTATAAATCTTCAATGAATAAGTGTATCTACCTAGTAAACAGGGCAGGGAGCCCCAAAGGACCAGTCCCCCACCAGGGTCTGGTGGGCAAGGGCAGATACTGTCCCTCCTAGAGTCCCATGTGTAACCAACCCGAGGGACAAAGTTGGTCGCAGGGCCGTCTGGGCCTGCGATCAGGCAGGAACCAGCTTCAGACACCCTAACTTGTTACTCTCAATGTCCTCGGAGCTGGAGAACAAGAAGATACCTCTTCCTCCCAGCCCGACACTCGCACCCACATGCGGGCCTCCGCTCTCCGGCCAGGGGCGACCAGCCCCGCATGGTGCTGTCCCCTCCGCGGGTCTTGAGAACTGGCCAGCTAGCAGGCCCTGCACGCAGGTGCCAGCTCCCCTCCGAGGCCCCGCCCAGCCCTGTGGCTGGCTTCCTGTTTCCTGTTGCCGCGGGGGCCCTGAGCATCCTGGCTCCTAGGCCAGTGCCACAGACCGACGCCGCCGCCTGGTTGAAACGGGCCCACCTCTTACTCCTCAGACCACCCTTCCGCTTAGCCACAGGCTTACTAGTATGTGGGTCAGTCGCCCTGCTCAGTTCTGTTTCATCTGGATGCTTTTTAGACCAGGTCTACACATGTTTTCAAACAGCCCGGCCTTCGTATATTACCTTAAAGTGAATTTAGGGTACCCAGTCTCCCAGGTGGTGAGACTGGAGTGGTGAGAGAGGATGAGCACCCCGGGCTTTGCAGCTGGGACGCTGGAGGCCAAGTCTAGGTCGTCCTCTCTGAATCTCGGTCTCTTCCTCTGACTGTGGGGACAGTCACGACAGCAGCCCCCACCTCCCCATACAGGTTTGCTGTCAGCATCAAATGAGGTCCATGGGGGTAGAAGGCCTTCATAGGCAGTCGAGCCCTGTGCCGCTCTTAGCCTTTCTTCAGGGTTGCCAGTCTCAGTGAGCAGGTACCCAGTGCAACGGGAAGGGGTGGTACACCTCTGAATGGAAGATCTGGTGGAAGCGACACACTCTCACCACCAGCTTTTCTGTGCGAAAACCCAGGCTTTGGTTTAGGTATCTTAGATTCCCAATCCATCAGGGAATGATACTTCTGTAAAACACAAAATCGTGCCTGTGGATGTGGTGACAGTATCAAGTTGATATAAAGGTTTCTAAACTGATTCTCAACTTCTGTACAGACCAGGGAACAAACAGCTCTCAGACTGGTGCTTCTCCGTCAGGTGTGTGGACCCAGGTCCGGGATCGCAGGGCTGTTATCTTGTTTTAGTTCTTTGTGTTCATTTTAATTTAACAATTGGTTTAAAAGGGAGGGCCAGCGTGGCTCACGATGGCTGCCCTGGGCTTCATTTGCAAGACAGGCTTCGGTGGGCTGTGACACTGGGTGGGCAGAGAGCAGGTAAGGCTGCCAAGAACATCAGAACAAATGTGCCCAGGGTGCTCAGGGAGCAGCAAGCTGACGGGGTTTCTTTGGCAAGAGATGGACGCTGAGCACCCATGCAGAAGCAGGAGAAGTCACGTGGTGAGGAGCCAAACGAATTGTTCCAGGTCTCATCCCATGAGAAATGGAGCCCCTGGAGATTTTTTTTTTTTTTTAATATTTAAGTTTTAGCTGCACTGGGTCTTCATTGCTGCACACAGGCTTTCTCTATTTGTGGCAAACAGGGGCTGCTCTTCACTGTGGTGCTCAGGCTTCTCACTGCAGTGGCTTCTGTTGCGGAGCACGGGCTCTAGGTACACGGGCTTCAGTAGTAGCAGCATTCAGGCTTAATTGCTCCACAGCATGTGGAATCTTCCTGGACCAGGGATCAAATCCATGTCCCCTGCATTGGCAGGTGGATTCTTAACCATTGGACCACCAGGGAAGTCCCCCTGCAGATTCTTGAACAGCAACGTGCCCCAAGCTGTATTTACTGTAATTATATGTGGCCTCCTCTCAAACACATTAGGTTAAAATAAGTCTTATTTATTTGGCAGGTGCTCAGTTGGTGTAATGTGTTTGTGGCCAAAAAAGAGAGGGCTGGGGGTGTTTAGAGAGATGCTGCAGGCAGGTGGGGCCCGGTCTGGAAAGGACACAGCCAGGAGGCTGATGCAGGAGAAAGTGGAAGGTACCCAGAGACAGGTAGGTCTTGGGGGCAAAACCTAGAGACCCTGGGTGGGGAATGGCGAGGACACCACTGGATATACCTGATCCCTTCCTGTCCAGCAGTGGGTGTGCAACATTGGCACAAATCAAGAGCCCGCCTGCAGCCAGGTTTTCCTCTCGTGCTTCCCAGCACTGCCTGCTCTGTTCCACCTGCCAGGGTTTGAGCCGAGCCCACCACTCCCTGCCCAGTTCCCAGGCTTAGCTGGATGACACACACTCAGCTGCCTTAAAGCACCCTCGTCAACCCGTTCCCAGGATCACAGCTTTACCAGGTCCCCAGAAACCCACCCTGCTGTGCTCCTTGGCTGGGGAGGGGAGGAGGCCTGGGCAAGCATCGGCTCTGCAAGAGGCCCGGGAGACCGTGGACTGGCCCTGGGCTGCACCACAGACTTCCCTTATGCAGGCTCCCTTCGGGGTCAATGGGGCTGCTGCCAGGAAAGACCGGCTGGCTGTTCTCTGTGCCCTGCAATGTGCAAGGGTCCCTGTCACAACGCTGCTTTGGATCCCCTGCCTCCCCAACCAACATTGCCTCCCCGTGCTCCATCCCCCTTCCCAGGGCCTCTCTTGGGAGTCCAGGTGGCTTCAGATGTCAGTGAGGACTGGACCACAGCAACACTGGCCTGCACAGGATGTGTGCACCTCCCAGGGAGTTCTGAGAGGCTGATGCCAGGCTCCCACACGAAAGGCCTTCTAGACCCTGGCCCACTGGCCCCTGTGGGGGCCAGAGGGGCAGGCTTGTGACACTGTGCATTTGGAGCCCACCTTGCTGTTTGCACAGCATCCGTGGAGGTGGACAGGGCAGGTAGGGCTGGCAGCCATATTTTTTCCAACAAGGAAGAAAAAGCTCAGAGAGGTTCAGTAACTTGCTAAGGTCACACAGCTGGCGAGCAATAAATCCAGCACTGCTGCTTCCGTTCCACGTAAGGACAGGACCGACTTTGGCTGACCATTGGCTCTTTGGTATTTTAACCCATTTAATTTTCCCAGGGGTCTAGGGGGAATGCATCCTTATCATCTCTATTTTTCAGAAGAGGAACCCAAGGTTCAGGCGGTGACTTGTTCAAGGTCACACAGGTGGTCAGTGGTGGAGCTGAGATTCAAACCCAGGTCTGCTGGATTTTAAAGACAGTGCTTTTCCTTCCCTGCTGGGCCCCTTTTCCAGGCCAAGGTGTGTGACCCACTGACCCTTCATCCACTGGGCTGTGCACCCCCCTTCCCTTTCTTCATCCAACTCTGGACACACACTTGGGCCTGACTTCCCTGTACCCGCTGGTTCAAGGACCTCCCCCACCTCTCAGTGATGTGCCCTCCCTCTGGTTCAGGGACTCACAAAGATGAGTCAGAGGGCTGCCAGTTCCATTTGCTACAGGTGGCGGCTCCCACCCCTAGCGCCGGAAAGTAAGGGTGGAGCATGCTCTGCAGATCACAGGTACATGCATGGCTCAGATACGGAATGACCGATGGGTACTGACTCCATCGGCACTGTGCCCCTCCACTTTCCCCGACAAGATAGTCTATCTGGGGGGTGGAGTGGAGGGGCACCCAGGAATCTGGAAGTGCAGCCTGGAGTCTGCTGCAAGCTGGAAATCCCTTTGAAGTCCCCAGTTTTATCTTTCAACTGCCTGTGCATTTTTCATTCCAGGCCATAAAATATCCATGTTTGCTTGAATATTAAAAGTGTTCAAATTACTTACCAGTTAAATGACTTAACTTCTGCCCTCTTCCGCTCCAAATCTCCGAGCAGCATTGGCAGCGGTGCACTTCAATGCCCCACAGGTTCCCAAACCTCCTGACTCCGAAAACCCCGTCACCTGCAGTAGGTGTAGCCCTCCCTCCCTCATTGCAGCCACCGTTCACTCTACTCTCTGCCCCACGGAAGAAAATCCTGCTCCTCTGAGAACATGTCCTTGAAGGGCTGAGTTACAATTAACGTGGGGCTCCTGGCTCCTCCTTACCTTCTTGCTCCAAGTTTCCCATTCTCAGCTGGAAGGGACGAAAAGAAAGGAACCAGCTGTCGTTGGTGCTGGCAAATAACTACTGTTCTGCCTCTGAGTTTAAGGCATAAGGAAGGCAGGCTCCTGCAGCCCCTGGGCCCTGCCCCACAGAGCACTTCTCATCTTGGGCAACCCAGGAGCCTCGCCCTGGAATCCGAGGCAATGGCACCCAGAAGCTGGGGTTCTCTACTTCGACTAGACTTAAAACAGTGCCCAGCCCTCCTTCTCTCTGACAAAAGGACTCAAGAGCCTGCATGTCTTCCCTACTCACTTTGATCAGACTTCCAGACTTTAGTCCCCTTCATCCAAGTTCTCCAGGTGGGACGGAGGCCCAAGGTGGGTGTCTGGATGGGGAGGGAGGGGCCCATGCTGGCAGGCCAGGGAAAAACAAGTCCTACCCTCTTGCTGCCCTTCTAGAAAGAAGGTGGGAGTCAGGGGCCTGCTTCAAGTCCCACAAGATCCATAATGCAAGTCCCCTGGCCTCTGGGGGCATCCAGTTCAATGTAGAAAATAGGAAAGTTGTGGGAGTGGTTTTTGGGTCCAGAGAATGGGGAATGGAATTGGGCTCTTAACAGCTGGAGGGGTGCACCCCATCCCGCAGTCTTAGTGTGCCAAGGTCCCTGCAGGCCACACATCACGGACGTTTAGAGCCTACACGTACGGGTACGTGTGTGTGTGTGTGCGCACAGGGCTGGGGTGGACGCCACTTCACTCACCGGGGGGTGCTTGCGCTTCCTGCCAGGCCGCCCCACCTTCCGGGCAGTTGTGCTGGGCTCCTGCCGCTCCTCCTTGGCACGAGCCTCCTCCTGCTCCTCTCCCTCCTGTGGGCACAGACACAGCCTGTAAAGCCAGGGCTGGACCCCCAGAGCCCTCCCCAGCATCCCACTCACAGGGTAGCCACACTCCCAGGGCGGTGTCACGCTGGCACCCTGGTAGGGATGGTCTTCACCCGCCTCCTGCCTGGCAGAGCTGAGCCACTCTCGCGGGCCGATTTCAGTATATCCTCGGGGGGACCTGTGGGCCGCCCCGCTGCCCCGGCAGAACACAGCTCTCCCTCGGGTGGACACGTTTTCTGAACCACAGACTCATCACACAGGCTCTGACAAAAAAGTTGTTTCTGGACATGAGTTTATTTATATGGAAAAAAAAAATCTAACACAAGTGCAAAAATGAAATGAGCTCAATATTGAGTGAATCACCTTTATTGAAGAGAATCCCCTGAAGAGACACACGAAACTGAGCGACGTCTATTGGAAGTGCACTAGACCCTTGGAAGCAGGCTTGTCACAGCCGCTCTACACACGCCTGCCCTGAAAAAACCTGCCACATTGCACTGTCACCCCACACGAGTGTCTCGGGGACTGTGTCTTGGTTCATTGTGATGCCCCTCTTTCGGTGATTAGGTTGGACCAGAAGCTTGGTTTTGTTACCACCCTTCACCTGTGCCAGGGCCAGGCCCTGCAGGGCTTGTCTCATGGGGCAGACGCATAAACCTAGAAAGTCCTCCTGCCTCACTGCTCCAGCCTGGCCACAAACCACCCACAAGTCGCTTCTGACTCAGCGGCTCCAGCATGACTAATCACGAGCACAGACTGTGTTGGGGCAGGAGAGAGAAAGGGACCCCGACCCAGCGGGGGGCCCACCGGCTGCCCTTCATGCCCCTGTGTGATGATACCAGCAGCTTTGGGCGGCCTCGTGGTCCTCCCAGGGGAGGGCGCTGGCCCAGAACCGTGCTGAGGCCACAGAGAAGGGGAGGCACACAGATTCCCAGGGGATTTCATCGAGGTGGCTCTCGATGTCCCACTCAACTTTCATTTTTTGTGATTTCAAAATAGCTTGTGGTTTGCCACATTAATTTTCAGGTGATGGCGAGACATGCGGACGGAAACCTACTGTGACCAGTCGTAGACCTTAGACCCGTGGAAAGAGCAACCCTGGCCCCTCTGTCCATCTATCCATTCAAGGCCCATCTGGGACAGACCAACCAGGAAGGAGATTTGAGGGCATCACAGTTGAGGTTCTGGGAGTTCTCGGAAGAAATGCAAAGAGATGATGACAGAGGCGCCAGGCCTCGGCACCAAAGGGAAAGCTATGGTAGAGTTGGAAGACGTGGAGAGAGTGTTTAGAGGAGCAGAAAGTGGACACCAGTGTACTGTGGGTCCAGGAAAAAAAAAGGGAGCTGCCAACTCAAGAGGCAAAAATTGACAGACACAGAGAAGTTGAGGGCAGCGCAATCTGGTTAGGGATGGGAATGGCCAGCCTTTGGAGAAGCTGTGCAGAATGACACAGCAGTGAGGACTGAGGGCCCGGAGAGGGGCCAATGAGACCGTTTGAGGAACCCAGCTGAGAGAAGTCTGGAAGAGAAGCCAAGGACAGGGAGCACGGTGCTGGCTGTGGACAGGAGGGGAGGGTCCAGGGCAGACAGAAAAGGCTACCTTGGGGACCAGAGACCCTTGAAAGGCTCTGTTCAGGAAAAACTGGCAGAGAGACTGTGAGGGCAGAAAGGCTGAGGTGGGACACACCCAGGTGGAGGAGAGGCCTCTGGGGGGTGCCTAGGGGGAGTGGGCCAGACCTGCTGGTTCTGAGCGATCTTCCGAGACCCCACAGACACCCCTGTTTAAGAAACAATCACCTGGATCACGCAGAGAGCAAGGATTCCCAGCACTACTGAACGTTTGTGAAGGTTCCAACTGAATCTAACCAAATGCAGTGAACTTAATCTGAGATGGTGGTTTTGGTCAGATTCCACAATGGCTAAAATGGCACCGTCTTGACTGCACTGACCAGGTAACTCAGCATCCCCAGAACAGGTGGTCGTAGAAAGGCAGCGCTTAGAGCAAACCTAAATTAATATGTGCCTGGCTTGTTTGTATGCTGCTTTCAGGACCATTCTCTCTGAACCTCAGTTGCTGCATCCATAATGTGGGGGCATAAAGGTGTCTGGTGCCCATTCTGCCTGATTCTTGGGTTCTTAAGAAGGCAGATGAATAAAATGGTTTATCCCCTTGTTCAATTCCCAGAGCCTAGAACAGACTCAGCCCTTGGTGGGTTTTCCACATGCCCCTCAGATGAGAGGAATGACATCTTCCCTGGAAAAAAGAGGGCCCACCAAGCCCCTGGACTTGCCTACAGAATACAGGCCAGACCTGGCTGAGCCTCTGACTGTTCCTTGTGTCCGGGTTGACGGGCCTGGAAGGCACAGGCAGCAGCCAGGGTGGGGTACCGAGGTGGGTCGGGATCGGTGTGGGCAGCCAAAGGGTCCTCCCACCACCCAGAAATTCTGGCCTCTGAACTGTTTCTTTAACACATTGCATTTCTTACAGGAGGATTCATCTGATTTTCTAACTTTTGCTCTGAATTAATCGGAGGTGTGAAAGCCGGTCAGAGGCTCAGAACAGCACTCAGGAACCACAGTCACCAGGCCGCCTGCACAGACTAAAAACAAAGACACCTGACTTTTAAGGACCGCCAGGCCCACCCCCACATCAGCATATGGAGAAAGCCTCTGGGGGCCCCTGATAGTCAACCCCCTGCCATCTGGAGACTTGCTGTCATTCCTCACCTTAAGCCACGCACTCTCGGCCCAATGCACAGAGGCACTCAGCGCATCTTCCCCTGTTGAATTTTATTCAACTCAACACCCCCAAGAGGAAGGGGTGGAGGACCCTGACACCAGGCCATCTGTCCAGTCCTGGCATGTTGAGAACAGGGAGTCCCCGGGGCCCCGTCCTGAGCCCGTCCCTGGGGCCCAAGTAGGCCTTCGCTGCCCAGTCCAACACTCAAGCCTCAGGTACCCTGGGGTGTGCTCAGGAAACCAAGTGGCCATGAGACTTGGCAGGAGTTGCAGCCAGGTCTGAGTGACTCTGGCCCATACCCTTTCCATCTGGACCCGCACACAACTTTGTGAAAAGCGTACTATTTTTGGTCATGTCATTCTTCCGTGATGTAGCGACATAGCAGGGCAGAGGGAGGCGGTGATACCTTCTGCTCTGGGCCTGCCCTCGTTCACACCCATGAGGGAGAGGGGATAATACACTGAGCAGGGTGAGCAGATGGCTTGGGGCCGTGCCCCTCAAGGAGGCGTATCAAGTGGTTCATTCCCGCATCTGTCAGGGGGCCTGTTTCATTCAGTATCCCTACTGATGGGTTGAGCGAAGGAATGTAAAATATGCTTATCAAATCTGCAAGTAGCATTGAGTTAGGAGGCGTCACTAATACTCTGAAAGGGAAGAATCTGATCCACAGTGACTTGGAGCAGCTGGAAAACAGTAACAAATTGAGCAGAACAAGCTTTGAGCCCAGGTTGGTTTCCTCATCTGTCAAGTGAAGGGACTGGATTAGTCAATCCTTCCAGTGGGAATGGGCAGAAATTCTAGGGAGGTGGGCTTTGTGGGGAGTGGGCAGGGGAGGGGCAGGCTGGACTTTCTGCTCTGCTCTTTCCTCACTAGGCCCTTCCAGCTAGTTAACCTCTCCAGCCTACCATTCTGCACCTACAAAATGGGAATACTAATACCTCCTTTGCAGCAATGGTAGAACAATTAACTGAGGTAATATATGGAAAGCTGACATGTGCAAGGCACTCAAGAATTGCTAACTTCCTTTGCTCTGCACGTACAGACCAGAACTATTCCCAGAAGTGCCTCCTCCCTGCCCCCATGCAAATCCCAGCTCACGGCCTGCATATGCAGCCATCACTCACTGCTCAGACAAACCCCAACATCTGGCTGGTACCCGCCGCAGTGCAATCCTCAGGAACACTGGGGCTCCATGATCTTTCCAAAATGCAAAACTGATTATGTCACTCCACAGAGCTTAAGCCCTTGCAGAGGGGGCTCCCAGGGTTCTGCGGGATCAGCCCAAGCTCCTTAGCCCGGGTAAAGGCAGGACCTAGGATTCCGGCTGGCAGCTCCAGCCATTGCAAAACCACCACACCAGGTGCAAATGTGGGCTGCTTCCTCCCTGGGACTTTGACATAGACCCTGGCTTCTGCCACAACTACCTTCCTCTCAGGTTGACCAGAAAACCCTGACTTTTCTAACCTCACCTCCTAGATTCCCTTCCTTCTCCTTTCCTTCTCCAACACTGCAACGGACTGCTGGCTCTCCTCCTGGCCAGGCCATGAGCCCCTCCAGGGAAGGAACTCTCTTATTCACCTTGGCCTCTGTCCCCAGTGCCTCCATTCCCTGCACCTGGCACAGGGCAGGGACTCAAAATACTTGATGAGTAACTCTCACATAGTAGATGCTCAATGAACAAGTCAGCATACACAGAGAGAGAGACACATGTGTGCAAATCCACAAACCTGCACCAATACAACCAAGCAGGAGGCTCCAGTGCTGCTTGATCATTACAACTGCAAATCAGGCAACAGGGTGACTAAAATGTACCTTCTCATCTTAAACATGATCCTGTCACTTCGATCTATATAACCCTTTACAGGTTTCAAAGCCCCTTCGCATTTGGAGGCCTGTTAGATGAGGCAGTTATCATCAGGCTCTCTCAACTTCTGAGGCTAGGATTTGACCTACATTTTAACACAGCTCACTGGATGGATTATTTTAAGCCACATACAACTTCTCATTCTGAGGAGCTGGGCCATGACGATAATAATCTCTCGCATTTGTACAGTACGTGGTAATTAACAAAGCATTTTCACATACGTTATTTCATTTTATTCTTATGCCTTACAGAAAGTAGAGCTGGTTCTTTTTTTTTTTTTTCCATTACGCAGGCGGGAAATCTGAAGCTCAGAGTGGTTCTTTCAGAGATCAGAGAGCCAGCAAGGGAGGCCTTAAGAACCAAAATTTAAATCTTTTCATTCCCAGCCCCTGGATCTTTCCACAGCAACATGGCACGATACCCTCCTCTGCCGTGTGCCCCTGGCACGTGTACATATGTGTGACATGAGCAGGCAGGCAAGCCAAGGTAAAGGTATGTGCTAGCATTTACACATACACACACCCACACACGGTTGTCTCAGGGGCCTCATGCCTAGACAGAGACCCCTCCCCCTAAGAGAGAGCACATCCCACAAGGCCCTCGCCCAGAGATAGCCAGCCAGACACATGTGCTCCCTTTGGAACGCACACCGGATGCTACCGACACGGCATCCACTGAGCAGATGTCTCAAGTTGGTGTTTGAGTTGAGGGGATGAACTTGCCGGATCTAGCCAGCCACTTGCCCGGGCCCCCCGGGACAAGAAGTACGTACCAGCCTTCGCCAGCTGGCTGGCCAGCCTCCCAGGACCTGTCTGTGGTCGTGGAATTCAGTGAAACGAATTGGCTTCTCTGGCAGGCAGAGCCCGTTCTAGGCACCTGAGTCCCCAGCCTGCAGAGCTACAGGCACAGGACCCCCCACCCCAACCCCTGGGCCACCCCACACACGCTCATGCACACGCACACACCCAGCAGGCCCAGGCCAGACCATGGAGAGGTGGCCTCAGGGCGAGCTGCAGGAGGCTGGGCGGGAAGGCAGAGACACCAGACACTACTGTTGGTGCTCACACTTCCACACGGCCCTCCTGGGCCCTCTCCTCTCCTGCTCTCAGTCACCTCCCAGAGCTCAGCAGTCCTCTGTTCCAACTATCCAACAATATTCAACAAGCATTCACCGACTGCTCGGTGGGCTTCGTGTAATAATTATTGACGAAGGTCTTCCACGGCTCCCAAAAGGCCCCGTTCCTGGGCAGGCAGCGGCCATGTCCTGTGGGCCCTCCCACCCTCAGAGCTCCTGGGCACTTGCACACCATGGCTTCTCCCAGGTCCTTCACACCCCGTGCGCCATGCTGGGGCCTCACTGCCCTTCAGAAGAGAAACTCCCCCAACATGCACCCAGCCCACCGCAACCCAGCCGTGCCCACCCTTGTGGTCCTGGAGCTTCCATGAGGCCAGGCCCGTGGATGAGCTCAGAAACATTTATTGCACACCTACTGTGTACTGGAAAGATAAGCAAATAGGGAACTCAGTTCAGAGGGAGAGACACCACCTAAACACACAAGGGCCTGCACTGTGCCGAAGGCCGGATGGAGCACGGCCACTCTGCTAGCTGCCACCCCGGCAGCCCCCAAGCGCCTCTGCCCTCACCCCTTCAGCAGCCCACCCAGGACTGCGCAGCCCACCGTCTCATCCCTGCCCCACCAGCCACCCTCACTTCGTGGACAGAAAGAATCAGGTAAACCATCATGTGACCCTTACCAAGTTTCTCAGCCTCTCTCAGCCTCAACTTCTCACCCGTAAAAATGGGGATAATGACAGTGGGCACTTCCAGTTACCGTGAGGATCAAGTGAGGAAATTGCCAGGCACAGGTAACTCCTCTAGACTCTGCCTTTCCATGCTGTGCATGTGCTAAGTAGGGTGATTGTAAGTGAGAGCCCTCGTTGCTCTGTGGCTCTCCGTAAGGGCAGCTGCAGGCCAGGTCCAGTCCTTGTGCCCAGCCCAGGTGCCAGAAAGGAAGGGCTTCACCCCACTTTACACTCTCCCTGGGACACCCTCTCCTGCTCAGCTCCCTGCCGGCCCTTTTCGCTCCACAGAACTGAGCTCGGCTTCCCCACCCAGCCCGTGGCCCCTCATGGAGCCTCCAAAGATAGCAGAGCCACTGCCATAGGACTTGGGTTCATCCTGAAACTTGCCTCGGTTTTGCTTCTGCTCAGTGGGTGACAGGAGAAGGGCCCAGGGGCTCTTAGGTGCTTAAACCCACACCACTCACACCCTCAACTGCACCATCCTCATTCTTCTCCCAGGCCCTCAGTCCTTGAGGCTACAGTAGATCTTGGGCACCAATGTGCAGATAGGGCGGTAGGCAGAGAGACAGGCAAATGGGGAGAAAGGTAAGAAGGTAGATAGACAGACAGCTAGTTAACTGTCCAAAATAAATGATAAGACTCAATCTGTGCCACGGCCCTGTGTTAACTGCTCACACACACTATCTCTTGGAAAACTCTCATTTTGATGCTCAGCAGTCATGTAGCTGAGTCCACATTCAAACACATGCCTGTCTCCAGAGTCCAGCTGATCCCTGCTCAAGACTGAACTGACTGCAAAGCTAAACACGACAAGTTGTAGCAGCTAACTTCGAGAAGTTGAGAGAGCCTGAACCCCACAATGGAGGTCTTGGTCAGCTCTGGGGCGGTTGTGAGGGGTGGGCATTATTTACATCACTCGTCTGCTCTCCATGCTTGAGCATCTAATCAACTCCACTGAGCTAAAAATGGACATTTTTTATTGTCTGTGGACCGTTATTATTAGCTGTGTTCCTAAAGAGATAAGGGTATTTCTGCCTTTTCTGGAACTGTTTAAATGTGTAAGAGGGAAGGCTATTTCAGCTACCCCTATGGTGACAATTATAAAGCAAAGAGCCGGCCCTGAGTGACCATGTGCAATTTAAGTGCACTAAAGGGAAGGCATGCCTGGGGGTAGGCACTGGACCTGTGGACCAGCAAGAACAGCTGAGCCTGGAGCCAGGAGAAACCCCCCCAAGGATGCCCCTGAAGCTCACAAGCCAGAGCTCAGGAAGTCAGTGCTTGCCAGGCCTCTGGGTTAGACTTAGGTGAGGAGGGAGAAGCCCCCTTCATGGAGCTGGCCATATGTGTGTATATATACACATGTATGTAAACACACACATACATGCATACACAGGCACACCTGCTGTGCTCCCCAGCACAAACACATATCTCCCCACCACCACCACTGGCGCTTCTCCTACCCAGCAGGAGAGGGCGAACTGTCCAAGGAGGAGCCTCCCTCCTCCGAGGGCAGGCATGGCTTACCCATCCTTGTGTCCTCCTATCCCCTTCCCTTTGCTAGGTCCTCCAGGGAGGACTATTCAGTTCACCCAACAGACTCGGGGAGCCCTACTATGTGCCAGGTACTGGGAAAAAAAACCTAAGTTTGAAGAGAAAGAAAAGAGTGAAGGCAGAAGGGAAAGAAGCAACATGTATACAGCAGTGTCTTTACACAGAAGAGCATGTATTGGGTGCGTGTGTGTGTGTGTGTGTATGCACATGCACACGCGCGCATATGTACCCAGTCATGCATACTAGCCTGCACACGTGAGTTCCTGTTAGGGGTGAGTGCCCCCAACATCCACCCCAGGGCAAGAGCACGGCTACGCAGAAAAAAGCGTTCTCTGACCATCCCGACTTTTAGTCTAAATAAACATTCTTTAACTTGCAGCAGAAGAAACGTGGCTAGGACCATGGAACATCACAGCAGGGAGGCAACACCCACTCTGTTCCCCCTTCCCATGGGTCGCAGCCTGAAAGGCTCAGAAGCCTGGGTTATAATCCCAGCACCACCACTTGCTAGCTCTGTGGCCTTAGACAAGTGACCTGACCTCTCTGAGCATCAGTTTAGTCTTTAATAAGATAGTGATGGAAATAACAGAGCCTATTTTGGGGAGCAGTTGTAAGAAGGCAAGCGCAGAGCTTAAGAGAACACCTGGCAGACAGTCAGCAGTCAATGCATCTGTTAGGTTTCTGAAGCCAGAGGAGAAGGGGAGCAGGAAGATGAGGGGCCCAGCCTGAGGCCTGGACTCCTCGTGAGACACTGATTCACACTTGGGGATCCGAGGAGGCCCTTCCAGCCCCAAGGCTCGGAACGCTCTTGGTCCCCTGCCCTGTTCCTCTGCCCCACGTCTCCCCTCCACGCAGGACCTAGAACCCATCTCCATGATTCCCTCTGAGCCAGGACCCAGGTTCCTGGCCTTCCTACAGTTCACCTCCTCCTCCCTTCTCTGTGGCCACATTTACCCAGCTGACCCTTCCTGGCCAGAGCCCGAGAGCTCAGCACCCCTTCCAAGCCTGCCTCCTCCCAGTCTCCCCAAGCAGCCCCGTCCCTGCCCAGCACACGGATGATAAGGTGAGGGAGGCTGCAGGGAGAAGGGACACTGGGCAGGAGCCAGAAGGACACCAAATAACGCACACCTCTCTGCTCTCTCAGCCTACTGTCCACAGCACTGCACCCTGACTGCTTGATCTGGGCTCTGGGATTGCTCTCCAGTGAAGGAGTCTCATCCACTCTCATTCTCCTCTCTGTCCTATCCATAAGGTATTTTCTGAGCATCTGCTCTGAGCTAGTCAGGCCTTGAGGATCCACCCCAATGACAGTATTGGGGTCCTGCCCTCCAGGGACAGCGGCAGGGCTGGATATGATCCACACCGGTACTTCTCAAGTCCCCTAGAGGGCTGGTTAAAACAAGGATCGCTGGGTTCTCCCCAGAGTTTCTGATTCAGCAGGTCTGGGGTGGGGCCTGAATATTTGCATATCTAACTCTTCCAGGTATTGCTGGTATTGCTGGTTTATAGACCACAGTTTAAGAACCACTGATTCTCTCTGTAATTCAAGGCGGACTGAAGCCAGGGCTTTGATCAGAAAGGAGGAGAGAAGCTTAGGGAAAGGGCACACCAGGCAGAGGAAGCAGCATAAACAAAGGCCTGGTAGCTCCAGGAAGTATTGGAGTGAAAGGTATAGGGGGGCGTGGCCGGGGAGGGAGGGGGAGGCGGGAAGGGCACGTGGGGCCAGGCGGTGAAGGGGCCAGTGGGCAGCCACACCCCTGCCCTCTGGCTCACCAAACAGCTCCTTTGTGCCAGGCGCCCCTGGAAACTCTGCCAGGTTCCTTGGGCTCTGGCCCAAACCCATCTTCCCCTCTGCAGCCACGCGGCACCCCTGCCCCAGGCCTGGCTTTCATGGGCTGCCGTGAGTGTCTGTCAGCATCTCTGCCCGCCCTCCCAGGGCGGCTCCTGGAGCCATGAGAGCCAGCCCGGAGGTGCCAGGGAGATGTGCCAGGTGAGCCAGCACGCACACCGGGGAGGAGCGCCCGCCATGCCCCAGCCCCTGTCTATCAGCTCCTTCTATCAGCACCAGGCGCTGGGCCTGTGTGTGTGTTTGTTGCCTCTTGAGCCAGAGCAGTTACTATGGGTAGATAATAATAGCAATCATAATCCCTCGTAATTGGACCAGACTTTGCTGTTTGCAGGGTACTCCATGCCCGTGACCTCATCTGACTTCCACTACCACCCTATAAAACAGGCACAGTAAGAGTTACTATCCCCATTTTACAGCTGAGCAAATGCAAGCCCAGAGAGCCTGAAAGTCACATCTCCAGGAAATGACATCCGCAGGCCTGGGGCCTGGGACTTGGGACTCTCTGGCCAGTGCTTTTTCTCTGTCCTGAACTGTCATGATAGCGAGCCCATCTGCTGCTCTCTCTGGGGGCTCTGCTGCCCGGGGAAGCCCTGGCCAGTAATGAGAGGAATGTGGCCCATCTGCCCCATCTCCTTCATCTGTGGGGGGCAGCTGACCACCAACTGCAGGTACGTGGACACAAAGCAGTGTCAGCACCAGCCAGGACACCAGGCCAGGGGAGGGGGTCAGGGTCAATGGAGAAGCAAAGCCAGGCCCAAGGAGGGAAGGGAATTAGTCATGGCCACAGCTGTGGGTCAACAGCACAGGTGGCCGCAGGTGGCCTTGGCTCTTTGACAGCAGGGTGTGGGTCTCCTATGGTCTGAGTCCTGGGTAGGAGGAGCCCAGAAAGCCCATGGGATCAGAAAGAAAGGGACTGACCTGCAGCCCCTAGGAGCCCCAGCAGGTTGGCCGCAGCATGCATTTTGTCCCCAGCTTGGAGGCATACATGGCCCCTCATCCTAAGGCACTCTACTGGATTCTGGGCTGGGAAGGCAAGTTTCTGGGCTTCATGCATGTGTGTGTGTGTCCATACCAGGACCCACACAGGTGGGGCAGGAGACCAGGCTCTCATCTGGACTCACCACTGATTAGCTAGGCCCAGCTTCCTCGTCTACAAACCAGGGCCATCTGTCCTTGCCCCACTTGTTTCAAGGGCTGTCCTCAAGGACCAAATGGGTGGAAATTACCCAGAAAACAGAAACTGGCTCTAAGAATGAGCAAGCCTCAGAAGGAGCCAAGCACACATGGTGGGGAGAGTAGGCAGGGAGCGGGTCTCGGAACTGTGGCTGATTGCGGTCCCCAGAGCTGCTGCTCCTCAGAGGGCTCAGGGGCCCCATGCCTGGTGTCAGGTGTCCCCCTGGTTCCAGAAAGACCAACTGTGCCCCGTGAGCACACCCTGCTACTCCCAGCTACCACCTAGCACCACCACCCCTCACTCCCGCTCAGGAAAAGGAGAGCAGGCAGAGGACACTGCGGGGACCGGCCCGGGCCTGCCAGCTGGGACGCCCCAGGAAGGCCGTGGCTGGCACAGCTTCCCTGCCAGGGTGGAGGTGGGGCCTGCCATCCCTGGGGATTTGAGTGGCTCTGCCAACAGGTGGACATGGCTTGGTGAGGTCCTCAGGTAGCCAGTCAGGACCTAGCCGGGACTCCCACTAGTCTGCAGGGATCTCCTCTAACTGACTTGGGCCCATCCTAGAGTTCAGCAGAAGGGCGAACAGGTCACCCATCTTGGGGCCCTAAAAACAAGCATGTCACTGGCTCTAGGGCCAGAAGTGACACTTGCTCAGAGCCAAGGTGGGGTGGGGGCGGGAAACCAGTGTCTCCACCGTGGCTGGTGCCACACTGAGCTCACCGCACCCCATGCCCCGCGGTAAGCCAGCTGTCTGTGTAGCAGGGTGAGTCCTCACCAGGCCTCCCATCTACAGAGCTCCTTGAACTTGTCTTTGGCCTCCCCAAAGCTACTAACCCCTTGGGCAAACAGAGGCCGCTAAACCAGGTAAAATGACTTAGACATAAGGACACACAGATAATTAAGAGGCTGATTCAGAAAGGAAGCCAGGTTTGGGGCCCCTGCCAGGCCAACCCCTAACAATCGCACAGACCTGGGGTCTGAAGTTTGGCTCAAACACAACGGAGGGGCGGGGGTGGGGGCTTAGAGACCAGCTCCTGGAGCCTGGCCTGCAGTATTTAACCTCTTCACGCCTCAGTTTGCTTATCACAAAAAAAGGAGACTCCTTCCTCCCTACAGCCCCATATGGAGAAGAGCAATGCAGTCCAGTGCCCAGCACTTCCCTGCATCCCCACACAGCCAGCTGCTCACCTTGCGCTCCTCCTCCCGCTCCAGAGCGGAGCCGCTGGTGTCCCCGGGGCCGCTGGCGGGCATCGCGGGCAGCTGGGCGGTGGGAGGCAGGCTGGGGCTGCACGGGGCTGGGGGGCTGCTGGGCTTTGGGGAAGGAATTATCGTGGTCTTGGTAAGCAAGAGTTACAACTTAGACATAGATCCAGGTGTGGAGCGGAAACCCTGGGGAACCGCGGCCTCAGGCTGCCGGTGGGGTTGGGCTTCCAGTGACTCCACCTGTGGAAGAAGAGAAGAGAAGAGGGGTCAGCAGGGCAGGCACCGCCCCCCACCCAGGCCCTCCCACCTGACCCCTAGTCCCTCCTGGAGCCAGCCCCTCAGCTTCAGGGCACCCCCCACCCCCCAGCCTGTGAGGCCTGCCCCTCCAACCTGACTCTTCTTCACAGGTGCTGGCTGGACCCGGCACCCTAGGGACCAGGGGAAATCGAGGCAGCCAAGTTGGCAGCGGGGCCCTGCCTGGCTTTCCTTGGGGGGCCCGCCACCTGCCTCTGAGGTGGCGACGGGACGACAGTCTCCCCAGGGCCTCCGCACGGCTATGGCACAGTGGGACTCACAGCTGCCTCCCGCCTCCTCCCGTGTCTTCATTCACGTCTGTTCTTTCCTTTGAAAGCTTCCCGCAGCCTCCCTCCCACCCCCAACCACCCCCTGGGAAATCCCAGAGGTCCCCAGCCCGGCTACATTTTCCTCTGATCTGTCCTCCCCGCACCCCCACCCCCACACTGCTCCCACCACGTGGAGGAAGTGAGCGGCAGTCACAGGATGTAGTGAAATGAATGTCACCTCACTTCGGGACGGGCGCCTGGGCCCGGAGAAAGCTGAGGTTGAACTCGGGGGCTGCGGCCGGGCTGAAGGCCTAGGTCTGCAGAGCTGTCGTGGGGACGCCCTGTGGGCGGGAGAGGCTGTGGCCGCAGCCACGCCAAGAGAAGAGGCCAGGCTGCTCTGCCCCCCACCCCGTGAACTGGCCCCATCTGCCCTCAGAAACTGGTGGGCTCCAAGGGGCCCTGCGAAGGCACACGGCTGAATTTTAGGGGCTTTTCAGTCTCCCTGCTTCAGGTGTGGGCCTCAAGCCAGCAAACTAACAAAGCCTGGGCCCCACCCCCACCACAGGCCTCAGCTGGGGGTGGTGGTGCTGTGGCTTCACCACCCCCTCTTCACTCGGAGGAGACACTGAGTTCTCCTGGGCCAAGCCCCTGCCTCCAGTGCGCCAGCCAGCCAGGACGGGGAGGGGACTGGCAGGAGGAGGAAAGTGGGAGGCAGGCTGGATCGAGGCCCACCCACACCCTTCCCCTTCCAGTTCCCGGTTCTGCTTCCCCCACTCCCCCTCCCTCCAGGGCTTCTTCTCCCATCCCCCTCCAGCCAGGGCTCCCTGGAAAACCAGGAACCGGAGAAGGCCCAGGCTTGGGTCTCCCACGGGTGCAGCCCCTCCCCAGGGATGGGCGTTGGGGGGCCAGGTGGTATGGAGGGGAAGCTGGCGCTAGGAGGGGCCTCCTTAGGGCCAGGACAGGAGGGGCCTCTGTAAGTTAGAGCCTGGATGGGCTGAAGGTGCTCCCACCCACCCCCGCCCCCTGCCCCCCACCCCCCCACCGACCCAAGGTGGACCACAGACACCTGGGCTGAAGAATATGTGTGCCGTTAGCTGGTGGCACAGTGGGTGCAGAAGCAAGAGCAGGTCCGTGTGTCCCATGCTGTGTGAAGCCCAGAATGGGCCTTCCTCTTTGGGCAGCCACGAGTATTATTACCATCTCCATGAGTGGTTACTACCGTCTATAGGAGTATCACTACCGTCTACTGTAGAATCTAAGGTTGCAGAAGGCTAGGGCTTATCTGTGTTCCAGAGTCAGAGCAGAGGCTTGAACCCAGATCACCAACTCCAGAACTCTCAGGGCATCTCTATAAAGCTCCATCCCCCCAGCTCATACCACCCCTCAGAGACAACCCCAGGAACCCATCAGACTCCACAGGGCTTCCATCCATCATTAGCCAGCAAGTCCCCCTCAAACCCACTCCTTGTTTGTTAGCACAAACATCCCCCAATCATCCATCACATCAAAAGCTTCAAAAAGGAGGTGGAAGCCGAGAGAGGCAGAGTCTGGTTGGGAGAACACTGATCCCAGAGTCAGCAGAGGTGGCTCTAATCCTGACTCGGGCTCCTCTTGCCCTCAGTTTCCTCATCTGTAAAATGGAAGCATTGGGCTGATCTTCAAGAACCAGGTCTTCCAGCCCTGCCCTGCCAAGCTGCTAGAGGCCCCGAGGGCAAAGAGTGGGAGCAGACTGAGGGAGGGGGGGTCTGGGTGTCTCCGTGAGCCCCGAGGGTCTAGCATGAACTCCATGCAGAGCTGGGCACCAAGTACATTAGGGACAGAGAACCCTGAAATTTGTTTCAATGCTGCCCTGAGGGCTAGAAATGTCCAGGGGTTTCTGTAAGAAAAAGCACTGGTGACAAGAGGAAGGAAGCAGGAGGGGAAAAGCAGAACATCACAGGGTGTTGACCCCGAGGGCGGACACCCCGGAAAGGAAATGCTCGTCCCCCTCGCCCTCCCCTGCTCACCCGCCTGAGCTGCACACTCTGTCCACACAGCAAACACAGCTGACCTGGGTCAGCCTTTTGGCTCCTTTGTGTAACTCAATGGAACAGCCTTGTCGGTAAGTGTCCCTCCAAGTCAGCCAGCATCATTGAAAATCACCCAGCACAGGGCCGGGCAGGCCAGGCGCTGCAGAGCTGTGGGGCCCACTGGGGCAGCCAAGGTCCAGGCCTGGACACAGCGCTACCCACCGGTCCTTAGAAGCTTCCTTCTTCTCCCAAGCAGCGCTGCTGAGGGGAGACACCTGCTCCTGAGCCCACGGTCCCAACACAGCAGCATGTGTCCACCATGACACGACAGCCCTGCTGCTCCTGGCTCCAAAGCATCCTCCTCACCCGTGCCAAGGCTGCACCACCAAACCACCACCAAACAGAGACCCTTGCCAAGAACCCTCCCACCAAGATTCGTTGTTGTTGCTTAATCACTGAGTGGTGTCTGACTCTTTTGGGACCCCACGGACTGTGGCCTGACAGGCTCCTCTGTCCATGCGATTTCCCAGGCAAGAATCCTGGAGTCGGTTGCCATTTCCTTCTCCAGGGGATCCTCCCAATCCAGGGATCGAACCGGCGTCTCCTGCATTGGCAGGCAGATTCTTCATCACTGAGCCACCAGGGAAGGCCCACTACCATGATAGGCAGCTTTTATTTTCTCCTTTATACTGCTAAAGTCCACAGTGGCCATGAATAATGTTTACAAGAGCTTTTAAACAATTGTTTTGAGGAATCCTACAGGAAAGTATCTTGGTATCACAACTGACGTGGTCACCGTCATCAGTGCTCCAGTTACAAAACTGTTATGGAGAAAGATTGGGATTCTGAATATACACACCCAACTGTCCAAATGCGTGACCTTCTAAATCCAATGTGGGAGAAAGACTGTTTAAGACACAAATTCACAAGATTGGGCTGAACAGAGAGGAAACACCACCAACAGAATGTGGGGGTCTGGAAAGCAGACTTGTGGCAGGCAAATTTCAGACAGCACATGACAAGTGATTTATGACAGAGTCCTTTAAAGACACTTGGGATGACAGCACAACGGATCATCTGTGGGACCAGGGGCGAAGAGAAGGTATGTGTGAAAAAGATCAAATGAAAGAAGCTAAAATCTAGATACACTTCCACCATAAAGTCTGAAGGTTTTCTCTCTGGAGAGCACCAAACAGAGGGTCTTTGCACAGAGTCGTCCAGCACAGCTGAGAGCAAGAATAATAAATCAAAACCAAGGAGACGGCGACTTCCCTGGTGGTCCAGTGGCTAAGACTCCCAATGCAGGGGGCCTGGGTTCTATCTCTGGTCAGGGAAGTAGATCCCACAAGCTGAAGCTAAGAGTTCACAAGCTACAACTAAAGGTCCTGCATGCAGCAACAAAGAGCAAACCTCCCAAGTGCTGCAACTCAGGCCTGGCGCTGTCAAATAAATGCAAAATCACAAACCCAAGGAGATGAAGCTTATTTTCAATGCTGATGTTGAATACCTCAGGCTAGTCGCTCACTGGGTTCCTAGAATACCAGCAGCCAGATTCCTACCTTCTTTTCAGCAGAATCTTATCGGTGCTAGAAGAAAGGTCTAAGAATACAGATACCGGCAACCAGAACCCAAATGGTTTCCAAGTGGCTTGTTTACATCAGCCAGTGTGGATCTGCAAGTGAACCAGCTTCTAATCTGCATTTCAGTCCCCTGTTATTAATCATGCAAGGACAACCAAGGACCACTAGATATCCACCGGAAGCCTCCTAACTTGGAGTGCTGTCACCACAGTGCTCCCAACCCCCGGGCCGTCTTTTTAACCCGACAGAACTACAGGTGTGACTGGCTGCTCTTACTCTGTGATCTGGATTCAGGAGCTGAATGGATTTGGATTAAAATGGAGATCTGTCATGGGCAATGTGCTCCAAACAGGGGAGTAAACCGAGCAAGAAGACATGAGCTCCAGAAGACAGGAATTCTAACCAGAAGGAAGGTGAAGGGAATGCCAAGACCACAGGAAGAAGTCACTGAATAGCAGCTACGCTGTACCGTATGCTCTAGAGCAGATAACTCAAAAAATGGAACTGAAACATAATACTTGCTGTGACTGCCCTTGTGGAAAGCCATACAGATAGCTATTAGCAGGTGCGGCAGGTATGGGCTAAAGGTATAAAGAAAATAAGGCACATAAAGAAGCAAGGTAATTAGTCACTTCAGGAGGAAAAAAGGAAACTATGGTAGTACAGTATAAAGCTCAGCTGTGAATAGTTGTATTAGTTGATTTAACGTGTGTGTGTGTGTGTGTGTATGTGTATATATATACATAAAACATACAAATGAATGCATGTTTGCATGTATGCATGTGGATGTATACATATTACATGGTGTATTAATTTCCTATTGCTCCTGTTACAAATTACCAGAAAGTCAATGGCTTAAAAAAAAACAAATTTGTTCTGGAAGTCAGAAGTTTAAACAAAGTCCAAAATGGTTCTTGTCACTGGGCTGAAATCAAGGTGTTGGCAGGCAGTATTCTTTCCTGGAGGCCCTGGGGAGAATCCATTTTCTTGACTTTTTCAGCTTTGGGAGGCAGCTCACATTCCTTGGCTCCTGGCCCCTTTCCATCCTCAAAGTCAGTGATGGCCGGTCTTTCTCCCATCGCACGACTCTGACCCGCCTGCCTCTGCCTCTCATGTTCAAAGACCCGATGGTGACACTGGGCCCGTGCAGGTGATCCAGGATGAATCTCCCCAACTCAAGATCCTTCGCTTAATCACTTCTGCAAAGGCTCTTTGCCACACAAGGTGACGCATGTACACGAGGTTCAGATGTGGATGCGGCCACGTCCTAATCTCCTGAATTTCTGTGGGGCCATTACCTGCCAGCTACACACATACATATATTATTTTAAGCATAAGACATTTTTGAAAGAACACTGGTAAGGTACTATTAATAGTATGCCTACCATGAGAGCTGTTTAGGAGGATGGCACAGTAGAAAGCCATGGCTGGCCATATAAGAGAGTTAAGTTCTTATTTACTACATAGGAAATCAATGGAAAATGTCTACAACGGAAGAGTCAAAAATACGCACATTACTCAGATCCACGAGCTGTAAAATTGCTAGAAGAAACAGCTAAAAGTGGTTGCCTCTGAGAAGAAGAAGGTGGAAGTAGGCGAGGAACAAGTGCATTTTTGTGAAGAGATGTTAGTCCTGTCTGACTTCTTAAATTATACGCATGTACCACTGTGAAGAAAATACAGAGTAATTTTTGAAAAGAGAGAATGGGTTTGGGAACGAGGACTTACATCCCAGCTGCAGCCATCGGGTGGGCTTGGCCTCCATCCTCCTCCATAAGAGTGCAGCTAAGTCCTTCCACCTCTATTACTCTATGAAACCATCACGTCCCACGGAATAACCATCATCAGCTCCTCACACCCACACAGAGTTCCATCATCAGCTCTAAAAGTGGTACCTCCCTCCTCGCCCCCCCAACCACGCCCCTCACGAAATGTTTAATTCTCCCAGCACATCATTTCCACCAAGTCCTGCCCATGCGTGGCACAGTTCACCTCCCTTACATTCCTCCCAAACTGCATCTCCATGTGCCATGGCTGCCCACATTCCTAACCATGATGCCGCTTGCTCATCAGTCCATCTCAGACCCAAGACCCACAACTCAACCGTCTCCTGCCCACACCATCCTGCTGTTCAGCTCCCACCTCCGCCACCACACTGTCCCCAGTGCCATCCCTACCCTCTTCACCAACCCCAACGCCATCAGCACCCCCGGGCCATTCACCCGAAGGCCTCGCCTCCACGCCTTCTCCAACCAGCACCAACTAGACCGTCACCCAAGTCTCACCTCAACAAGGGCCAGCACAGAATTATCCTCTTCCAGAAACAAAACCATAACAGCCCACAAACCCAAATTCTCCATCAAAAATGATCCTAACGTGATCACCATAAGGATAGACCATCCTGCTCCACCTCGAATCCTGTATTTGAATTGTGGACAAATATCTAACCATCTTGGCACCAGGTTCCTTCTTCACCCCTCAAGCTGGTAGCCTTCTCTTCTTGTAGTGGACTTATCTGGTTCTTTCCTCCCCTTCCCAGGGGGTTTTGTGGTGTTTGCACTGACCCCACCCCCTACCCTAGTCACAGAGTGAGCATGTGACCAGGCGGGGCCAACCAGAGGCCCCCCAGGAGCGTTTTGGTGCAGTGGAAAGATACTAACAATGATAGGATGTGAGTCAGGGGCTGCTGGCTGTGTTGGGGAAAGCCTGCCTGAGGGATGGAGATAGAGGGCTGGAAACTGAAGTCACTGTCTGAGGGCCCCTGGATCCAGCTGTACCTGAAGGCTGGTCATCTCTGAACCTCCCCCAAGTAATGTGAGACTTTCCCTGCTTTGGTGTGAGTGAGTCTGTGCCTTGTGGCTGACGGCCATACGCTGACTCATACGCTAATCTCAACCTCCTTAAGTCTTACCTGGAAGGCCTGACTGCGTGGGTTCAAATTCTGGCTTAACTAGCAACAACTTTGCAACTTGAGGCATACCTGTGCCTCAGTTTTCTCAGCTGTAAAATGGGGGAAATGACACTTGCCACTTCACAGGCCTCTTGTGAGATTTAAAATGAGATGCATTAAAAATGGTTAACAGGGAATTCCCTGATATCCAGTGGTTAGGACTCTGTATTGCCACTACAGGGGGCCCAGGTTCCATTCCCTAGTGGGGGAACTAAGATCCAGCAAGCTGGATGGTATGGCCAAAAAAAAAAAAAAACCGAAAGAGAATGGACGAAATAACATTAAAATTATTACTTAAAAAAAAATGCTAACTAGAGTGCCTGATACAAAGAAAATACTCAATAAATTTTAACAATTATTGGTCCCTGACTAACCAAACCCACAGCTTTCTCTATCCTTTGTTGACATCCCTGGAGTGCCTGTGAGTGTACTTCACTTAGACAGGAGCTCACACTGATTAGGATTCTTAACAACGCGCCAGGCCCTGTGGAAACAGCTTTACAGTTTCAACATCCTGTTCATCTTTATACCTCACTCCAACCCTCTGAAGTGCAGACTATTTTTATCCCCATTTCCTAGATGAGAAGAATGAGGTAGGAGAGGTTAGCAAAGCTGCCCGAGGTCACACAGCACGTGGGTGGTAGGGGGAGCCAGCTATCAATACAGATCCAGGCTTGTCACCCACTGGGGCTCCCGGTTTTTCACTCCATCAGGATCTCTTACAATTAGCAAGTGACCACTGTAAGCTTTTAACTGCACTGTTAACTTTTGTTGCTTAGTAACTCAGTCAGGTCTGACTCTTTTGCAACCCCATGCACGGACTGCAGGTAGCCCACCAGGCTCCTCTGTCCAGGGATTTTCCAGGCAAGAATACTGGAGTGGGTTGCCATTTCCTCTTCCAGGGGATCTTCCTGACCCAGGGATTGAACCCTGGAGTCCTGCCTTGGCAGGTGGATTCTTTACCACTGAGCCATGTTTTAACTTAGTGAAAGTGAAAGTCGCTCAGTCGTGTCTGACTCTTTGCAACCCCACAGGCTATACAGTCCAGGTCAGAATACTGGAGTGGGTAGCCTTTCCCTTCTCCAGGGGATCTTCCCAACCCAGGGATCGAACCCTGGTCTCCTGCATTGGCAGGTGGATTCTTTACCACTGAGCCACATATTAACTTTGGGCAGGAACTCATTAGAAAACAAAGTTTCCAGGTCGTCTCTCTTTCCTGGTGAGGTTGGTCGGCAGTGAGGGCAGGGGGAGGGGTGGTAACAGGCAATGCAACCTTCTAATCGTGGCACTCAGTGCCCTGCCCAGTGCGGGAGCCATTCGCTCATGTAGTCATCCCTCTATTTGCTGAGCACCTACTGTGTCGGGCATTGTGCTAAGGGACATGCACTGCCTCCATCTCATCCTCAGAACCATCCTATAAAGTCTATGAAGTTGTTTCTACTACTATTCCCATTTCACAGAAGGATAAGCTGAGGCCTGGAGAGGTTAATTACCTGTCCAGAGTACTTCAGGGGGAAAGTCCCTGGGCAGGATTCTGAATTCAGGTTCATCTAACTCAGGAGTCCTTGCAAACATGGCAATGAACGTGAGTAGCACGGCCCCCAGCTGAGCTGTCTATGCCCCTTGAGCCTGCTGATAACAGGCTCAAGGCTGAATTTCCCACTTGAGCTCAGGAGGAGGTGCAAACGCGTCCTGTGGGTGACAGAAGACAGGAGAGTATCGTGTGCCCCACACCACCCAATCATCCGCCAGGGTGGTGATAAACTTGGTAGGCTGGGGGCAGCAGAAAGCTAAAGGGAGGCGGCATGGCCTCCCAGAGGGAGATGTTTATCTGCCACGTCTTCCCCCTCCCCGCCACAGCCTCTCTTGGTCACAAGACTGGGGCTGGATAAGGGGGCGGGGGAGGCCCCAGTGCCACTTTCTGATTGCTTATTCTCTCTCAACACGAGGGAGAGGATTGTCATCATACCATCATTCTGACTTCCAGAAACGTCATTCCCACCCAAACCACCAGCTGCCCATAGAACACCAAAAGCCACTGGCAACAGGCCAAAAATCCTGCCATGCTGTCCCCCACTTCAAAGCCCATCTGCCAGCTCTGGAGTCACAGCAAGATGACCTGTGGCTGTCACACCACCCTCGAGGCTGGGGCACCACCAGCATGAGCGTTTATAATCACACCCAGTGCTGCCATTATGGTGGCCACATGGGCAGAGATGAGTTGAATCAGAGTCCTCTGCTCATACTTTATGGTTACCATGACACAGCCCCAAAAGCAGAGGGGGGGAAAATGGTTTTTACTCAAAATAGACACTGGTAAGGAGCTGAAGTTGTTCTTAGGAGCCAAAATGAGCCGATACAGAGTTCCATACAGGAGCACGCATTTCCGAACACAGTGACTCAGGAGGAGTCCTGTCTTAGGGGGTTGGGGATGTGTGTGCAGCGATGGGCCACATGGGAGTCGATGGGCGTCCCACGTCTGGGAGGCAGGCCACAGGGTCCAGGCTGAAAGCTCCCATGAGGCCCTGGTGGGGCCTGCTGTCTGGAAAGCCACAAGCCTGGATCTGATTCTGTCCCCACCCCTCCCCACCCCGAAGTGCCCCACAGTCCACACCTGTGTGATTTCCGCTTTTCCAGCCTTCTCTATAGAAGAGTTCACAACTGCCAGCTCCAGAGGCTCTTCACTTACTCTCCCCATGATCCCTGCATCTGGCCCCCACTTCACCCCCATATCTCTGAAAGGGTCCAGGGGCTCTGAGCGTTGCCCCCCAAGAGGATACTGCAATAATTGCACTGGAACACAAGTCATTGACTTTTGGGGGAGCCCCTTATATTGCTGAATCAACAGACAAAAAGGAGTTATTTCATGGGCTGGAGTGACTAATCCCAGTTACCAAGGAGAAATTGGGTTGCTGGACACAATAGAAGCCAGGAAGATAATCTCTGGAACTAGCGGATTCTCTCAGGTACCTCTTAGAACTTCCATAACCAAAAGTAAGGGTTAATGAAAAACTGTAGGAACCAAAAACCAACCAAAAAAAAGGGCAGGGGGGTGGGGGGCCAAGGAAGACTGAGGACCAAGGATTCAGATTCCTTCAAGAATCAAGGGTTTTGGGTCACTCCACCAGGTAAAAGCTGGCCCTGCTGAAGTCCCAGCAGAGTGCAGAGAACTTGAAGATGAGAAACGGGAGAAGGAAGCTGGATAGCAAACGTGGTCTTGTGAACAAATACAAAAATGAGAACTCTGGCAGTTTTGCATATTTTCTATTTACTTGATAGAGACGTGTGTTTGTTTGTACATGGTAACTATTTTTCTTTTTTTTCCAGCCATCTTTTCATTATTTTATAAACAAGTTGTTGGAAGTTAATTTAGTTTATTTAGTTAATTCAGTTGCGAATTACAGTCTAGTCTTTAGGTAACAGAATATTCAGGGAGACTGTGATTGAATATGAGGCATTATTCATGCGGACAGTGATTGAGACAATTAGTGCTGGGACTCCCTGTTTGGAAGACAGGGTGAGAACAGGAAGCAGGAGAGCTGCTTTGATAAGTAGAGATACAACTATTCTGTTGTTGTAGGGGAGTCACATGGGTGTAAAAAGGAAGCCACTGGAAGCTGTGCAGCTGAAGCAGCAGACTGTGCCAGCGACTTGATTCACCCTTCATTGCCTGCTCTGTGAAGATGCAGCAAGGCCCTTTAAATAAGTCCCCTCTGCTAGCTGGCCTGACATCAAACCCCAACAGCAGAGGGCACTGCAGAAACACTGGAGGAGGAGGTGCTTTCTCTCCCAGAGCCAGAGTGCTCTCGTGGAGGACTCCTGCACTGTATACAACTTCTCCAGCAGCCAGATACTATTGCCCCGGGCCTTCCCTAGTGCCCAGTCCTGTCCCATCACAGCTTCTCCGGTGCCCGGCTCCAGCAGCCAAGGCACTGCTCCAGCACTTTGGCTGTAGCAGTGTTTCACAGTCAAGAACAGCCAGCAGCTTCACTCAGTTCTCCTCTGGGGTAGTTTAGCAGCACTGTACCTCCAGCAAGATAATTCCTCATGAACAACTTTCCTTGGGACCCAAAAGGATGGATTTCCATTGAGTTCTGGGAATGGGGGGTGGGGGTGGGGTGGGGAAGTGGGCGGGGGTGGGGGTGGTGGTACAGGCAGCACAAATTTCTAGCGAATAGTGCCAACATGGCACCACAGTGACTTTTCTGTCATCTGGGGAGCCAGGGCCATGCCCTTTCCATCACGGTCAGGCTCTCAACCCTGGAGGCCTCTACCTTGGGCACTCTGTGGCCACCTTAGGTGTAGTGGCTGTTCTCATAAATGCTACTTCTGTATCCTTTGCAGTTCTCTTTACTTCTTATTGGTCAATCTTTTGATATTCCAATCCCGTTATGGTTAATAAGTTTTTATATTAAAACTTTCCTGTTCAAATCACTATGTGGTTTCTGTCTCCTGAATTGACCCTGACAGATATAGTCACCCACGGCCTCAAAGGGCCTTTTTTCCGTCCTTGGCATCTTTGAGCTCAATTCAGCCTCCTTGCCAGCTAGTCATTCTCGGCTTCAAGCACTCACTCAGCAATCATTTATTGAGTGTCATTGCCAGGCTGGGCCCTGGGTGAACAGGATACCTCTGCTTCTGCAAGTTCATAAGCAAGGGGATTCTCTGGCTCTCTCTCCCAACTTGGCTCTATGCTCTTGGCCCTCAGGCCCCTCCACTCTGTCTCCTGAGCTGGCTGGGGTCTTGCTCCCACTACTGCACAGTGGGCACCCCCTCAGGTCACACTCAGCTCCAGCTGTGCTTGAAATTCTCCTCTGCTGAGATCCCTGGCCTTCAGTGAGCGCAGACCTACTGCAAGGACTCCATCTTTATTCTCTGGACACCCCCACCCAGATGACTTGCAGTTACCTAAGATCCTACTCTTCTAGAACCAGAGGCTTCATGTTTCCTCTGGCTCTGCTCTCTGTGTGGAAGTGGCAGCACCTTACCCTCAGCTGTCAAAACCCAAAACCCGCCCCAGGGAGAACTGAGGTCCTGCCTCCTCCTTCCATCCCCGCACTGCACCAGGCGCCTGACCCTCAGGTGCCTGACCCTCAGGCGCCTATTCCCATCCCTGCCCTCCCGGCCCCTAGGAACCACAGGTCTAGACCTTGACAGTTATCTTGGAACGCCACCTGCGATGTCTCTCCTTCCCACCACAGCCTCTCAGCAAAGATTCTCCACACATGGCTTCCTCAATCAAAACCTATGATGCCTGATGAAAATGTTCTGAAATTGATTGTGGTGATGGTTGCCCAACTCTGTGAATGTACTAAAAACCATCAAATTGCACACTTTAAACAGGTGAACTACATGATTTGTGAATTATATCCTGACAAAGCTGTTATTTTTAAAAAACTCTCTGATGCCAGTGATTTTCATATACCGTAAAATCTAAACTCGGGTCTGGTCCACACTGCTGGCTCACCAAGTCTGACCTCAGCCTATCACTCTGACCTGACCCCCACCTTGCCTAGTGGACTCCATCATTCCAGGCCCCGGGTTCACATCCGCTGCTCCCACACACTTGTGTCAACACTCACATAGTTCTCTCCTCCAAGGGGAGCGGTGGGGCGGGCTCCTCCCAGAGAGCCCCCTCAGGCCCCTTTTCCTCCATCCCTCAGCACCCCCACCCACTATCGCGTCTCCTCAACCATCCACCCAGGGGTCTTTAATCAGTTTGTTGTGTGGTCATTTAGTGTCTCACATGCAGACGGATGTGCGTGTTTTCCTAAGCACAAGAGGTCAGAGTCCTGCCCTGCACCTTGCGCTTCCGCCACCCACCCCTCCCATCCTCCCGGGTCTGGGCGACCCTTGAGGCCGAGAGGACTGTGTGAAATCACTCCTAGGCAGCTGCAACATCCAGCACAGTGCTGCGGGGCCTAGAGTGACCCCCCACAACCCCCACTCTAGGGGTCGCTTGGCAGAGCTCCCCAAGGCACTGTGCCGAGAAGGCCCCTGCTCTACCTGTCCTAGGCCAGGGCATACGCCTGCTGTGGGGTTTATGGGCCCCACAGGCCCCAGATGTCCAGGGCACCTGGGGTCGGGAGGCAACTGGGTCAGTGTGTCTGTGAACCATGGGAAGTAGGGAGAGCTGGCCTCCCTGTACTCAGGCCCTTGGAGGCTGGTCCCCAGCTTGCCTGTGACCACTCTCTCCCCACACCACCCATGTGATGGATGCCTGCCCGCCTGCACTTTGTCACACTCCTTCCAGGCCCCAACCAGGAGGTCCCCCAGAGGGCCTTCAGGGTCTGGGAGCCTCTGCTGGGGCACGGCCCCTTCCCACCCAGGGCAGGGGGGAAAGAGAGTCTGCGGCTGTCAGAACCACCCACTGCTCCCTTGTTTCCTTTCTCCTACCTTCTGCCCCAACCCAAACCAAACCAATTGTAGAGGGGCCGGGGTGGGGAGCCAGGGGGAGGACGAAGAGCCCAGGATTCCGGGTGGCACAGCCACCCCTGGTGCAGCTCAGCCCTAAGAGGGCTCAGCCAGAACCCACCTCAAACCTCTGCCGCGCAGACACGGGCCTCACTTTACTAACCTGCAGAGTTGGGTGAATAAGAGTCCCTGCCTCCTAAGTCTGTTTTAAGATACGAGAGAATCTGAATCGAATGTTCAACATGATACCTGGAGCATGGTAGGCACTTAATAAACATTCATTAAAAAAAAATGTTATTAATTAGGGAGTAAGGCCAGTGAAGTGTCCTTAGGAAACCTAGACTCCTACTTTACACCACACCCAAGAATGGCTCCTGCACAGCTGCTGTGGCCTGACCCAGAGTCCTCTCTCCTGTCTCATGCTGCAAGGCTTCCCCTAATCCCCCAGTGCAAAGGCCTTTGCAACCAGAATAAATAACATTTTTACCAGCACCCTTAACCTGCCACCATCACCTGAGGCGTCACAGGCACACACTGAGACACACACTCACACACAGACACATGCAGAAAGACACGTATGCGCGCTCGTGAGCGCGCGCACACAACACACACACACACACACACACACACACACACACACACACAGGCTCCGGGAACCTGGAGCAGGAGGATTCCCAGCGAGGCCTCCCCACACATGCAGCACACATTTCACCTAAAGTGCGGGCCAAAGAGGCATTTGGAAACCAGCTTGGGAACCTCATAACCATTCATAACATTGTTCTGAGAGAAAATACAAAACACGGCCCTATAAACAAACATTTGCAATAGAATTCCTCCAAGAGCTAGGAATTGCCTGTGCTAGAAAACTAACAGAGCAAGAAGACGGAAACCACATAAACTTAGTTTGCCTCTGCAAAATTAATACCAATTACAAAAACATTTATGTGAACTGCTTACCATTTACACCTAATTACCAGGCAGCACAATTATGCATACCATTAAGGGTATGCTAGATTAATTATGCTGTACGTTTCATGTGATGACACCACCACACCCTCGGTCCACACAAGCCCCGCTCCCCCTGTGACAAGGAAGCAAGAGCAGGTCTGTACTAACCAGAGAAACACTGGTTTCCACCCTCGAATTGACAGTGGTCCCCACCCACCCCATCCCCAGCCAGAGACAGCCTGATTGGCCTTCTTGCCAACATCACCACCACAGGAGCCCCCGCTGAGAACTCACCTTCCCCCACCCCCGCCAGAGCCTCCTCTGCAAGGCACAGATGCTTCAAAACTCTCCCCGTGGGCGTGGCTGCATGTTACAGGCCACCACGTGTGCCCAATGGCCACCACGTGTGCCTGCTTCCTGGGAAGCTGGCCTCACTGTCCAGGCCAAGGTCACCCCGAACTCATCTCCCAAGGCCCTGCAGCCCTTTTCCAGGCACAGGAAGCCAGGTCCTGGGCAAGGTCCCACCCTACAGTCCACCCAGGACCCAAGTGGATGAGAGCCTCTCCCACCCTCGCCTTCTATTCTCCACACAGCCAGGAGCCACTCTGCACAGACCTCCACCTCCCCTCCACTAATTCCCACTGAGCTCAAGAGACGCTCTTCAGATATACTGGGGTGACCCAGGTTTGCAGAACAAGGGAGTCAATGGAACATGATTAAGTGGAACTTCCCAGGAACCTGGAACTCAAAACCCACTGGGGGTTGGGCCTCTTGGGAGGTGAACAGCAAGAGGAGGCTCAGCCTGTGAGACAGGCGACGAGGGGTTGTGCCTCCTGAGCGCCAGACAGGGGCCAGGCACGGCTGAACTGCAATCCTTATGCACCTGTGAGGCCAACTGTAGGAGCATTCTTTTAAAAGATACATGAAACAAAGCATGCAAGTTGAGTGCAAGAAGCAGGGCTTTTGAAACAAACACCACAAGCCTGGAAGGTGGTTTCCACTTTGCAGACGGCAAAACTGAGGCTAAGGGAAGTTAAGTGATCTACCTGAGGGGCACGCGGCTAGGAGGTGGCAAGGCTGAGGTGAAACCCCTGCCTGTCCAGCACCAACCCTGGTGGCCCTGGCGCAACGCCATGCCGCCTCTCGCCTCTGCCCAGGTTCAGGGATGCTGACCTGGCTCATGCCGTTTTCTACACACTCTTTAGAAACAGCTTCTTCCTAGGATACACAAAAGACTCGTATTCCTATTTTAGAGAAACAGTTTTTGTTTCTTTTCTGTTTGCTTACCGACACTGCAAACACTAGAAGCACTGCAGACACCATCTTCTGCGCTCCTACCTTGGCAGACCTGCCTCTGAATGGAGGGTGGATGTCAACTTTGCAACTCCAGGGGGTGATGACAACTCCCTCCAGGTCCTGCAGTGGGAGTTGAAGAACAGGGTCTAGGCCTTGCGGCTCATCGTTTGGGGGAGCTCCTGAGAAGCAAAAGTCCCTGATCAAGGGCCCCAACGTCAGGATCCCCAGTGCATGTGGTACAAACTCCTGGTTAAGTCTCTTCCATCCTCAAAAATCTAGAAGGATGGCTACCAGTTACGGAGAAAAACGCACCTGCCTTTCTAATCCATCCGCTGGACACTGCACCTCCCTGGGCCCCCCCACACCCAGGCCTCTCTCACCTTCCTGGCTCAGCCCAGGCTCCAGCAGCGTAAAAATCCTAAGCACCGCCCTCAAGTCCCAACTCCAGCCCCGCCTCCCATGGGAAGCACTCCTAGATCTCTCCTAGACTCCCTCCACCTGCACCCTCTCAATGGATGGCACCCCCGCCCCGCCCACCAGGCTGGCTGAGCCAGCTCCCTCACCCTCTCCATCATCCAGCCACTCCCACCTAAATGCCTCACAGAACAGCCCTCCTCCTCCTCTGCGCCTGCGCTGCTGCTCCCCTGGACTCCTGCACCAGCCTTCTGCCTGGGCAATCTGTCCCCAGCCTCAGCTGCCCAATTTCTCCTCCCTGATGCCCCTGGACCATCTTTCTGATACACAAACACGGGCATGGTACTCCAAGCCCAATGCTTATTGATGGGTAACATCCCAGCCTTCTGTCCAGCTCTGTTCAGCCCTCCCAGCCTCACATCCCATGGTTCCCATCACCCTTCACTCTTGCCGCACCAGGGGAGAAAATGCCCTGAACCACTCGGCTAACTGCTGCCCACTCTTCAAGACTGAGCTCCAGCCTCATCTCCTTAAGAAACCTTTCTCGGATCTTCCCTCCCCACTTGCCTGAGATGTCCCTTCTCTGAGCTCATGGAATGCCCTGGGCACATGCCGCAGAGCTCTCTCCACCCACCTATGACGTAATGGTCACCTTGCCAGACTCTCGCCTCCACTGCAGACACCCTGAGGACCGGCTTAGTCCTCTTTATATTTTTGTAGCCAGTGCCTGACACATAGTAGGTCTTTAGTAAATTAATAAATAAACGTTATTTGTGGATCTGAAACAAGGAGCCTCTGGAGAGAAAACTTAAGAGCTGCCAGGCCTGTCGAGTCGGGGCCCCAGTCTCTCACCATGCCATCTCAGAGTCCAGGCTACACAGAGGGTGTTGACCAAAGAAAACGCAGAGGCAACTGCCCTGCCCCACTGGGCTTCCCAGCTGAGCTGCCAGTACCAGGCAGGCCCTCAGGCCACCGCTAGTTGGGCTGGGAACCACAGGCCTGGGAAGGATGGCAACAAGCACCACATTGTTGCTGCTAATAAAACCATTAGGAAGCAGTGCTGTGCGCCAGCTGCCAGGCCCGGCTGAGGTCTAGACCCTCCCATGCCTGTGGGCCAGGGGGCAGAGCTGGCCCTGCCAGCGGGCCCAGCAACCAGAGCAGAGGCCAGTCCCTGCTCTGGACCCAAAGAGAGCAGAGGGCAGGAAGGGAGAGGGCCCAGGGCTTGAGGAACCTGCTTGGTTCCTGGTGGGCACAGAGTCTCAAGAAACTGACCAAAGTACATCAAAATTAAAGGCCCAGAGATGAGATGCCCAGGGCTGGAGATCAACCAGCTAAATCTGGGCTTTACAGAGGAGGAGACAGAGGCCCTGCAACCCCGCAGGGGTGATGAAGATGACAGACAACACGTGTGGGGTCTTGGAAGACAAGGGGGCCTTCGAAGGGGTCATCTCGCCCAGTCCCCAGATGTACCCCTGTCATGACCCAACTAACAGAAAAGGAATGCACACCACCTGAGTACCTACTATGCGCCAGGCGCAGTGTTGATGTCATCATCAATATTTCATTAGATTCGAGCAATACCAGTAAGAGGCAGATGCTCCTCTTATCCCTGATTCACAGATGAAGCACCCAGCTCAGAGACCTCTAGGTCTCTCAGTTACCATAGGAGTAGCAGGGTGAGATGCAAATCAAGGTCTGCCCACCCTCTGGTCACTTCTGTGCCCTGCACATCTGTCTCCTGGCAACCTGGGACAAGGGGCGGTCCACAGAGGGACCGGTTTGCTTCCATGCTGATGCTAATGGTCCTTTTATTTATCTTCCAGCCTCACTCCAGAGATGGGGTGGGGCGGGGCTGGAGAAGTCCACATACCCTTTCTCCAGTCTCAGGGGGCAAAGCATGCTCCAAGTTGGCACCCATGGCCCGGGGCTAGGCGATCCGATTGTGGAAGGGGGAGGTGGGCGCTGTTGCCAAGCAACCAGCAGAGGAATTTGTATCCGCCCCTCCTCACCTCTCCACCCTGTCACCTGGGTCACTGCCACCTGCTCCTGGGCCTCCAGATCAGAGTCGGACACAGCTTGAGCCCACATGCCAGATGAGTTTCCCAGGCCTCCCCTCTGCCCCTGGCAGGGCCTCCTGAAGCGCCATCTTGTCCTCCCTGCATGTGGCTCCCCAGGCTACGCCAGGGCTGGGTCACCTGAGGTCCACACCGGGACCATTTGGGTCACAAGAGCAACCAGACTGAAGATCCTCGATGATTAACTTGTCATCCTGGTCAGATCTGAGAGCTTCCCATCCCTACCCTCTAATGTGAACTTGGTCTGCAGCCCCAACGTGAACTGGGGTGCTGCCAGCTACCTGTTTTCCTGCTCTCACCCAACCCCAGCCAGTCCAGGCCTTCGCTTGGAGACCTCAGGGTCTGCAATAAATCTCCCTGCAACCTTTCCAGAAAATACAAGTACCTGAGTAGCTCCACCCTTTGCTGTCACTCTCCAAGCCAGTTTCACATCCATTATAAAAGGGCCCACCCTTCAGGCCTAAGGGTGACTCAAATTTTTTTCAACTTCTTATCCAGAAGCTTCAGAAGTGTGGTTTTATTTTTGCTGTGGTCATTAAGAAAGGAATGCATGTGCCTTTACGTTGTCACAAAGGTTACAAAAGTGTATAAAGTGTATAACCAAAATGCTGACACGCTTGCTGGGTGATCCTTCTAGAATGACTTTTTTCTAAGCATGCGCTAGCCTATACATGTGCATAGTGGTATACGTTTTAAAGGAACTTGACAAAAATGAGATCAGACTCTGCACACTGCTTGCGGGGGTGACCTTACACCGTATCATGGAGATCCAACATGTCACAATAGACACACTGAGTATCCCATTTCAAAGGCTTTGGGAGAATCTGACTAGATTCCCTTTTATCCATTAACTTAGGTACCCTTTCAGAGTCTACAAAATAAATCACACAGGACCATGCTTTCAAGAAGCCCTTTGCCAACAGGTTCTGCTTTGCTGGAGGATCTCAGTTGCCTGGCATGGGTCCAAGCACCCTTGCCTGCCCCTCCCTGGGTCCTCTGGGGAAACTCTGAGGGAAGGCAAGCTCCCAGCCTCCCAGCTCAGGTGTTCCTGGGCATTCACCATGACAGAGCCCACATCCAACTCACAGCTCAGTCAACCACAGATCTGACCCCGTAACACCCTTCTGAGCATCTTTTAACCTTCTGAAGTAAGAAGCACCAGGCACACCAGGATCAAGCTGATCTATTAGGTCTAGAACACCTTCTGCACTGACCCCAGGAGCCATCTACCTAGCAGCACAGCAGGAAGAGCACCTGATTAGTGGCCAGGACACCCAAGTTCCAGCCGTCCCATTACGAGCTGTTAGAGATGGTCCTCCATGCCCTCTGTGCACCCAGAAGGAGCATCCAACAACTGGCTCAGAATTAAAGATGACCTTGACATTTGAAACAGAAACAGAGAGGGAAGATCAATAAGGATGACAGTGAGCAGGGCCATGACCTCAGGAAAGAGAAAATAGGAACCTGCTTATAGATGTAAATAAGGCTGGGAAATCCTGGAGATCAGGGGGGACCAGAGCAGGATGGGAATGGGCAATGCGGAGCTGCATTTGAAAAAAAAAATTTGCATTCCCTGCTGGGATTTGGCTAGGAAAGCCCCGGGCGCCCACACCTCCTCCCCCTGTCTCTGTCCTCCAGACAAGCAGGGCTGCGATGTGATCAGCAAGGGAGATGTGGCCTGGTGGGCCCTGGCTGTCCTTGCTGGGGCTGCCAGTCACACCTGGGGGCATCTCTCCTCCAGGTGGGGGCTCAGTTCTGCTGCATGTGGAGGAGGGAGGCGAGATGGCAGGGCAGTCAGGGTCTGCGGCACCCCCTTCCCCTTCCCTGTGCTCTCGGCCCCTGACAAGAATGATGTGGGTGCTGCAATGCCTCAGCCTGGGGCAGGGGATGCCTCTGGAAGGCCAGGTCAGGGACCCTCCTGCCGCCCATTCTCATCACGCTCCCACCACTGACAGAGACACAGCCCCGCTGGTGTTCCCCTTAATTGCCGCGACACCCCGGGGTTGCTGTAATTTAAACCCTGCTCTGTTTCCCTGAGTCTGAGCTCTTAAGCTTCAGTCTACAGAACATAAAGGAATCATCAAGATCCTACACCAAATGAGCCCAGCTGGCCCCTTCCCCTCCCTCCCTTTCTTCTCCCTCCCTCTCTTCTCCCCTACCACCCCCAAGAGCCACCACAAGCAGGGAAATTCAAAGTGAGTCCCCAAGGGGCACACCGGAGCTACAGGGCACAGAGGCCCACTCCTCTCAAAACTGCATGGGGCCTCAGGCTGGCTTCCAGCACACGGAGGCCCCACTCACTGCCCCAGAGTCTCCGCCACACTCCAGCCACCTTATCCCATGCAGCCTGGCTTCCTCTCCTTGGTCAGGAAGCCCCATCTCTGTGCTCTCAGGCTCACCACAGGTGCCACCTTCTCTAAGAAGTCTTCCCTGATCTCTCCAGTTGGTTGTCACCTCACTGTCCTTCGAGCATTTTGTGTCTCCCTCTCCCTCGACCTTGATCTGTGGCCATTAATTACCTGGGCACACCCTAAACTCACCATGTACCCTCTCAAAGCTCAGCACAGGGTCTGGTCCACAGGATATGCTCAGCGAGTCTCTGGTATACGGAAGTAAACAGGCTGCACTTGGTATAGAATCCGAATAAAGAGCTGAAACTGGCGTGAGGGATTGTAGGTGGACACAAAGACAACCTGTTGACTGTGATCTGCTAAACTCTGGAAGGATTGCCAAATGGCGCTGCGGAGCCTCCCTCCTCTGAAGACATTTCAATCAGAATCAGCACTTTCCTCATCTGTCCAAGATTTTGCACACAGAGGGGGGAAAGCAGTCAAAACTTCCAGAGCACTTCCTGCAGCACCAAGCCACTCGAACTACCTGATGATGACGATACTCATGCTGAGCGCCTGCACTCTGCCAAGGGCGATGGGCATTAACTCGTTTTATCCTTCCAACAACATGTGCATAGAGCCTGGTCTCATTTCCACGTCACAGGTGAGGAAACGGAGGGTCGAAGAAATTGCGCTTGTCCCAGATCCCACAGCTGGAAGCTGAATGCAGCTCCCTCCGACTCCAGGGCCCTCACTTGGGCTGCCTCAGACAGGCTCATGTCAAAGCAAGTCTCTGTCCCCACGCAGCTGCACACCGCGTACACAGAAATATGCAGAGACACACGTGCACCACACCCTGTCTTGCCCACACACTTAGCCAAGGGACACACATGCAAATCTCTGACACTGCATGGATCTCAGATCTAGTAGGTTGTTTGTTTGTTTGTTTGTTTTTTAAGGGAAAAGAATCAAAGAGAGAAATGCCTGAAAATGAGCCTTTAAGATTTGAGTGGAAAGGAATCTGGCAGCTTTGGTTTACTATTAAAGCCCTGCTCAGCAGCAGCAAAGCACACAGGCCCACAGAGATGCCCGGCTTCCAAGCACACTGCTGCTACTGCTGCTGCTGCTAAGTCGCTTCAGTCGTGTCCAACTCTGTGCAACCCCATAGACGGTAGCCCACCAGGCTTCCCCGTCCCCCAAGCACACTACTCTCCACAAAACACCAAAAGGGAAATGGAAAAAATTTCTACAGGCCATTCCTCGGTCCTGACTGTTGCCTCTTTCCAAGCGGAAGGCCAGAGACACTTAACTATCAGTGGGGCATGGGACCGGGCAAGGGGACCCAGGCACCAAGACAGGGACCCCAGGATCAAGAGAGCAGAAGGTGGCAGGAAGTGCTGAGGGAGGGGAGCATGTGATGGGCAGGCAGTTGGCCCTTCTGGCCTCAGGCTCTGGATAGTGCTGCCAACCCTGGAAGAGGCCGGGCCTGGCTCCACACCCAAATAGCCCCCAACCCAGCCCAAGTGCTCCCAGAGCTTCAAGTTGTCTTTCAACCCTAAATTCTAGGGCTTGGATTCTAATGGTAACATTTCAGGCAGAGGATGGGGAGAGGGTGGTCTATTTTTAACTCACCCATTAGAGAGCTGGCAACACTGCTCTCAGAGTCCCCTTTCTATCTGGCTCCCAAAAAAACAGGAGCCTTGATGGAGTCCTGGCTCATGCTGAAAAAGAATCTGTTTTTCAGGGGGGCTTGAGCCTAAGGAGCCTAAGTAGGCAGTGACTGTTTGGGGAAGGCGGAGCAGAAGCAAGATGAAGACAGCCCGGCCACCAACCGTGCAGCTAGGGAGAGGCCGAGGATGTAAACACAGATGTGCAGCAAGTTTCCTCACTATCCAGGAGACACCTTGGAAGCCCCACAAAATGACCAAGGGGACCCAGAGGTGGCCAGGGCAAGAGTCCTGTCCCGTGGAGACTATGAACCAAGAGGCGACACTGACACGGAGTGTAGGAGACCAGGAGACCTGGAGCAGGAGGCAGTCTAAGCTCCCCAGAGGGCAGCTCTGGCCCTGCTTCTTCCCAGCCAGGTCATCCCGGGCCAGGATTTTATAGCTTCTCCTGTCTTCCTTGCAGGCTTTTTCAGAGGACCACTGGCATGAAACTAGGAGCATCTCTTGTTCTAATGAGGTGACTCTGGGTGGGCTCTGGGATGGGGGCTGGTCCCCAGAGAAACCAAGAAAGGATGAGAAGGTTTGGAGTTTCAGCCTGAAGAAGATCTACAACGAACTCAGACGCTCACTGCAAACTGGACTCGGAGGAAATCTCAGAAATTGTGCACACACACATAAATGCCCAAGTAAACCTACAAAAGGACACACACATGTGAAGGCTTAACCAGAGGCTAAACTTTTACATCCTTTGTGGAGTCAGATGTGACCGACCTGTTTCCTGAAGGCCCACCCTTCACATCACCAGCTCCCTTCAAAGGCCCACCCTTCAGGAGGCCCCACTCTCACTCAGATCTCCTCTCCTGAGAAGTCCTTCCTGATTATCCCTGTGTGGTAGAAATAAGACCATCCCACCCCTCTTCCTGGGTCTGAAACTACACCACTGGAATCAGAGCCATAGAATTTAAAAGCTGGAATGGGCCTTCAAGCTGCAGTCCAACCCCCACCCTACAGAAGAATCTTGTCCACAGACACCCTGACACATGGCTGTGGTTGTCCTCTGCTTCTCCAGTGCTTAGGGGGTGGGGGGAGGAGGGGAGGAGCCCTTGCACAGTGAAACTGACACTCCTTGAATTCGAGAAGGAATTCACCTTTTTGAAGGCTGGTTTCCTATTGCGGGTCCATGAGCCTGGGAAGGAGGACAAGGAGAGCCTCGGTCCATCCGGGCCAGGAACTGTGCATTTGATGAGGAGCTGAAGACAGGCCCAAGGACCTGGACAAGAGGCTGGAAAGGAAGCCAGGGCCCAGAGGAGTGGGGCCCGGGGAAGGGAGGCGGGCAGGTGCCAGACCCGCTGCACAGGTTTGCCTGGGCCCCTGCCTGCGTGCGGCACATGTGCACACATGCACACACATGCACACAAGACTCACACTTTTCACAGAGTTGCCTGTCAAACAGCCCAACCAGGGCCTCACTGGGACCTGGAGGCAGAAGGGGACCACCTTGTCCCAGAAACCTAACAAGAACTCCTAACAACCCAAACCTCCTAACCCAGGCAGCTCAGGAAACCAACCAGGAGACCGGGCCCTGCCAGCACAGGGGATGGCCCAAGGAGGGTCCGCCTGACAGCTGGGCTCCTCAAATCCCACAGGCCAGTCCTAGCACTCCAAGCATCGCCCAAGGAGAAAAGCTCCCTCGGCTGCAGCTGTCACATCTGCCGGGAGGGAGCAGGCACAGCGTAGCAGCACCTGATCCCAGGATCCCTTCACAGCCCGCCAGCCCAGGAGGCCTGGTTCAGCCGCTGGCAGCCCGGGCTGAAACATGAAGACGGAACAGTCCCCCAGGGATGCTGATGGCAGTCTCTGGGCACGGCAGCGAGGGGCAAGCTGGGTCACAGGGCGGCGGGCTCCTCTCCGGCAGCGTCCTGTCCCTGCTGGTTTGGGAGGGGGCGAGTTGTGTAGCTTCGGGGCTCCGGGCCCTTCCTCCCTGCCTGACGCAGGCCAGAGCTGCCCAGCTGGGTGCAGGACGCCATCTTGGGTCAAGGTGCAGCCACAGGGGGCTCCCCTTCGCGAGCCCGAGGGGGAAGAGAGCCCCTGAGAACCAGCGAGCCCCTCACTCCCCACCCAAGGCGCCAACACCTACTCAACTGGCTTTGCAGTATAGAGAAGGAAGGACGGAAGGGATGGAGAGAAAAGGGGGAAATAACAGGGGCTGGGGGGTGGGGGGAGAGGGAAGGGAGTGGGTGCCCCAAGAAGGGAGGCTCCAGGAAAGCGAAATGCAGTTTGGCAGCCCGAGGGCCGCGGGCCCCAGCGATGGGGGGCTGGGGGAGGCCGGGGGCGGGCCCTGGACTCCGGCCAGCCCCTTCGGAGCCGAGGGGGAGGGAGGGCAGGGCGGCCTGGGGGAGGGGAGCTGGGGTGAGGGCGGGACACGGCCCGAAGCCGCCTGCGGCTCCGAAGCTTGGGGTCTCCCGGGGCACTGGGACGTAGGGGCCGAAGACCCCGAGCCGCAGCTTCGGCGAGGCCTCGTCCTTCACCGTGCAGATGCGAAGCTTTCAAGGACACGTCTGCACCGGCCCAGCGGGGGTGCGTGTGCGTGAGTGTGTCCGCGTGCGTGTGAGTGTGTGCAGGCGGGTGGGTGCTGCTGCAGGGGGCGACCCTGGGCGCCCCCGCCCGCAACGCCCCGGGCCCCGGCCCCGAGGCTACCACCCCCCTGCGTTTTCCGGTCCCCGCGGCCCGGGTCCGGGATCTTCGCCCGCCCCCGCCCCGCCCCCACACTGCGGCGCCGCCACCGCCACCGCCACCGCCACCGCCACCGCCGCCGCCGCCCCGGCTCCCACGGCCCGCGGCGGGGGCAGGGAGGAGCCAGGCACGACGTCCGCCCCCCCGCCCCGCGCGCGCGCCGCTCGACTCTCAGCGGAGAGGTGTGCCCCCCAACTGGCACTCTCCCCACCCCGCCGCCCCTCCCAGATCCGCTGGCACCCCGCACCCCCAGCCACAGGTGGCCGGAGGAAGATCGCTGCGCAGCGCTCCCCGGCCCGGCCCCCCGATCACCCCTCGGCCCGCCCCCCGGGGGCCTCCCGGGTCCCCCCGCCCCGCCGGGCCGAGGAGGGCCGGGAGCCGGGGGGGAGGGGCGGGGGGCCGGGTCGTGCCAGGCTGCCATTTTCTGCCGCCGCCGCGGAGCCTGCGCGGGGCCCGGCCCCCGCCCCCCTCCCCCGCTCCCTGCGGGCCGCGGCGGGAGCCGATTATTCCGGGTCGGGGTCCGCGCCCTCCAGCGCCCCGGCCGCAGGCCCCAGGCTGGGCCCCGGGGCGGGGGCAGGCACGGCCCGGAAGGCGGGGGCGGCCAGGCCGGGGCCCCTGCGGCAGCGCCTAGCCGGGCACCGAGGCTGAGGCCGGCGGCGGAGGGGGGCCCCCGGCGGCATTGTATAGACTTGAACTTGAGCCCGGAGCCGGGCGGGGGCGCGGAGGGGGCTCCGCGCCGGGAGCGGGCGGGACGGGAGGGGGCGCCTGGCGCGCCCGCGGGGACATAAACAAACCCTCCAATCCCCCGCGCCGCCCTGGCCAGCCCGGCCCGCCGTCGCCGCCCGCAGCCCTAGCCCCGCGAGCGCCCGGCGCCGAGTTGCGGGGGTCCGGGAGCGTGCCCCGAGCCGGGCACTGCCCGCCACCGTGCCCCCCGCCCGGCTACCCTCCTCCCCGCCCGCCTCCGGGCCGGCCTCCCGGGCCGCCAGCAGCGGCGCTCATTACCGTGTGGCCGGTGGGGTCGGGCCGGCCCGGCTGCGCGCCCTAGTGCCGCGGCGCCGCGTCCCGGCTCGTCCTCTGCTCTCGCCGCCGCCGCCGCCGCCGCCCGCGCGCCCTCCCTCCCTCCCTCCCGGCCCGCCTGCCTGCCTCGCTCGCTCGCTCCCTCCCTCCGCTCGCTGTCGCGCTCCCTCTCTCCGCCTCCTCCGCCGGGTCCCCCCCTCCCACCCCTTCTCTCCGCCTTCCTCCTTCCCTCCCTCCGGCCGCCCGCGGGCCCAGGCCTCCGCCCGCTGCTCGCCCCCCGCGGCCGCGCTGGCCCGGGCCCCGGCGCTGCGGAGCCGGCCCGCGAGGAAGCGCCGACTTGGGGGCCCCGGGGCGCCGCGGCGGGAGCGGCCTGGGCGCGCGGCCGGTCCTAGCGCCCTCGGCCCGACTTCCCGGCCCCTACGTCCCCGCTGGGGGTCCCCGCACGCTGCAGTTCGGAGAGCCGGACCCCGCAGCGCCCCGACCCTGCGCAGGGCCCGGGCACCCCGCCTCGGCCGCTCTCCCGGCCACTCCGCCGGGGGCCTGCGGTAGCCCTCACCACCACCACCCCGACTCTGCGCGGGGCGCCCCGCTACCTGGCGCTGCCTCTGCGCTGGGTCCCCGCATCCAGCACTGGCCGCAGGGACAGCGGCCCCTCCTCTCCCGCGGCCGGTGTCAAGTGCCTCCCCCCGGCAGCCCACGGAGCCCCCGGCGGCCTTCGCCCTGCAGTTCTCCCGACCTCCACCAGAGCCCACTGCACTCTGCCTGCCTCAGCACTGGGGCTGGGGACAGCAGCGCCGGCCCATCCGCGTCGCAACCCCCACGCCACCCGCCACCCCCGCCAGGTGCCGCCGCCGAGTGGAGGCCAGTCCATTCAACAGGGCCAAGGTCGGGGCGCCGGGCCTATCCAGGCCGTCTTGGAGGCTCGAGCACCTCTATTGGTTGAGCCTCCCTTGAAGGAAGTGAGCTCCCCGTACCTTGAGGTGTCCAAGTAGAGTTGAGTGCCCTCAGTTGGTCAGTGGAAGACTGAGAGATTCCTTGGCTGGGAGGTGGAACTAAATGACATTGAAGATCCCTTCCAGCTCTAAGATTCCGTGCACACACCTACACTCCACCCTCGTGCTTACTCACCCCGTTGCCAGGAGGGTTGGTCTCATTTCCCATAGAGTTCCCAGGGCTCCAGGTTTCTGACTTGGGGCATCTCTGTCTACTTACATCAGCACCACAACTCCCACTCTCCCAACCCTTACTCTCCCAACTGCCACCACTAGGCTTGGCCCCCTCACTCGCCTCGCCTCTTCTGCCTGTACCCACACCAGTCATCTCCCACAGTGTACTCCCATTCCACCCAGCGCTTCATCTTTATTACAACGCTCTGAGCTCCCTGGCCCAGGACGTAGTGTGCCCCCTTGTCCAGGCATCCATCACCCTCCCTGCTGAAACCAGTCCTTCTTTTCCCTCTGCCCCAACTAGCTTCAGCCCTTCAAGGGTCACAGCAACAGTTACCTAACTCATTGGGACATAGAGCTGACCTTTCATCCAAGAGATTCCCTTCCAGAAGTCCTCTAATGCATCCAAGTCCTTCAGTCTGCCAACTCCCCTCGCCTCAAGGTCAGAGACCGCTCCCTACACAGTTTTCAGTGTCACCCTCATTCAAGGGGTCACCCCATGCCACTGGTGAGAGGTCCTGCTATCTGTGGGCTCTACCTGGACAGTTCCAGAGACTTAAGATGTTCCTTCCATCTTAAGTGGTCTCTGAAGACAGAGACCACCTCTGTCACCTCTTGGTGACAAAGCTTGGCACAAGCTTTGGCTGAATGAATATGCACATTGTAGACTCCTTGCCACTTTGCTTTCAGCATCAAGGTGGACATCCATAGACATGCTAAAGCTTGGCTAAAGGGAAGACCATGTTTAGAAAGATAGTTGCCATACCTTCTAGTTCCTTAAAGTGTGAAAGTGTTAGTTGTTGACTCGTGTCCGACTCTTTGCAACCCATGGACTGTAGCCCACCAGGCTCCTCTGTCCGTGGAATTCTCCAGGCAAGAAAACAAGTACGTAATCATTCCCTTTTCCAGGGGATCTCCCTGACCCAGGGAACGAACCTGGGTCTCCTGCACTGCAGGCGAATTCTTTACCATCTGAGCCACCAGGGAAACCCTAGGGCTTATATAATGATACCCCAAATAGCAGTGACAGTTTACTGAGTGTCTCCTGTGTGCCAGGCACCAGGTTGGCACTTTTCTCGTAGTTCTTAAGCAACACTCTTTGGTGATTTGTGTCATCCTCACTCTACAGATGAAGAAACTGAGGCTCAGTCAAAGCTACACAGTTGGGAAGCAGCAGAGCCAGGGTTCAAAGCATGGTCCATCTGACTCTGAAATCATGATAGTTACCTTAAAACCTTACAGTTATTCTTAATAAACTGAAACTCTCTGGGTCAAGTGGGCAGTTGTGTCTCTCTTCAATAGGGAATTCGTTGGCGGTTCCATGGTTAGGACTCGGCACTTTCACTGCCGAGTTCAGTCTCTGATCGGGGTACTAAGACCCTGCAAGCCATGTGGCTCAGCCAAAAAAGAAAAGAAGCAGCTTTCTATTCAGTAGAATTATCTGTGATGAAATCATTGGGAGCCCATGATAAGTGTGACCTTGGATGTCTGTGTTGCTGGTGTCAAAAGGCCCAAGGTGACCATGTTAGGGGGTTTGCTTATGTCTAGTAAGAAGCAAACGTGTGGCTGCAGGGCTGGTTCCGGCGCCTGGTCCTGATGTCTTTGGCATGAGGAAGGCCGTCCAGGCTGTGCCAAGAAGAGACGCATCAATGCTGGCTAACCCTACTGGGCCCTCCTCACCATACATCACATGGGGTCCAGCTCTGATTGATTTAGCCTTCAGGCTCCTACGGCCCCATCACTTGTGTGTGCTCCACTGTGGCCCAGCCAGTATCTGGGTCAACCCTAGATCCTCTGGGGTGAGGGGCAGTATCAGTCACCTGCTTCCAGGGCAGGAGGTTCCATGTCTTTTATTTTATTTATTTACTTATGTATGTATTTTTGGCCACAACACACAGAATCTTCCCTGACCAGGGATCAAACCTGTGCTCCCTGCACTGGAAGTGCAGAGTCTTAACTACTGGACCACCAGGGAAGTTCCTCCATATCTTTAATAACACTCTCCCAATAAAAAATAAATTAATAAAAAATAACACCCTCCAAACCCCTGAGCCTCGAATATGAGACACAATTGTCCTGCTTTGTATTTCAGTGGCACCCTCGCTCTCAGCGCCATCCCTAGCAGAGATGTCCCGAGGGTTACTTCAGTTGTTCTGACTTTGGTCAAAGCCCACTCTGAACATGTCCTACCACCTGGGGGTGGGGTGGATCACATATCCACCCCCTTAAGTGGGTGCAGGAGGTTGGAGACTGACAGACCCAGCAGCACCCGGTGGAGAAGGGGCAGAGCTGTTCTCCAAAGCAAGGGTGCTGGGCAGACACACTGCACTTCAAGCAGTGGCCGCCCAGCACCCATGTACACCGACTTTTCCCCATGCAAGCATCAAAAATGCTCTTGCCAGGACTTCCCTGGTGGGCAATGGCTAAGATTCCGTGCTCCCAATGCAGGGAGCTTGTGTTCAATCCCTGGTCAGGGAACTAGATCCCACAGGTAGCCACTAAGAGTTCAAATGGCACAACCAAAGATTCCGCATGCCCCAGTGAAGGTTAAAGATCTCACGTACCACAACTAAGACACAGCACAGCCAAATAAATATTTTTTAAAAAACGTTAATAGAGGCGGTGATGTTGTGAATGTTGTGAATGTTGTGAATGTACTAAATGCCCTGAACTGTACATTTTCCAAAGGTTAATTTAATAGTATATGAATTTCACCTCAATAAAAAGATAGTTTTAAATGCTCCTACTAAAATAAAGAACCTCACCATCTACAACTAAAAATCCACTTACTCTCCTTCCCAAAGGAGGATAAAGAGGATCCAGGTAAGGTGCATTCCTCTCAATGGTCTACACGTGGCTTCTCGTTATCTGTAACAGTGGCTACGTTATAAATTTAACCACCCTCAAAACACCAAGCCTATGATGGTGGAGATAAAATAGATTATTCTCAATGAAGACTGACTTTGGAAGAGAGGGGAAGGGAAAAAGCACACAGGGGTCCACCCTGCCAGCGGGGCAGCCCGGACTCACTTCTCCCTAAGGGAGCGTAGTCCTGGTCTGGAGGCTCATTGTCTTCAAAGGCTCAACCTGAGGGCCTGCAGGGAAGAAGTCCCCTTTGCGGAAGGCCAACTCTGTTGGCATGGTCCTGGCTTCCTAGGGATTCCTTCAGAGCCTGGGCAATCCCTAGGTCTGACGATTGCAGAATCACTTCCTTTAAACCTCAACTGGCTGCCAGTCAGCTCATTTCCTAGGAACTCCATGGACTGACTAGTAACTCGCCCCCTAAAATCCCAAAGCTGATGAGTGACTCCAGTGCATGGCCACCACAGAGGTTGTGAGCATTATGACAAAGAGGGAAAAAATGCTTTGTAACCCATAAATGAGGTCATTATCCTAATTCACCAAGAAAATCATAAAGACACAAATTCGTTCTGTATGGTTTTACATGTGCCAGTACACAGTGCTTTTATTCAGTTCTTTTTACCTTCTTATTGGATTTCCCACAGCAACTGTCATCAACTTCCCTCCCCTATTTCTAGATGCTGATTCAGCCTTTTCCTCCAGAAAACACCTTAGCCTCTGCCTCTCACTTCACTCTGAGCCTCACTTCTGTATATTGATAGAACCAGAGATAAATATAGATGTAAAATGTATGTGTGTATATTTACATCTTGTGTATATACATACACACATTCCCCTCTTCTGTCCGCTGAGAGCACGTACAAGCAATGAAACCTCAACAGGGATGAGAATACTTCATGCCCAGATCTTGGTTTCTAAATACCATTCTTTACCAGACAGAACTGGACTTTCTTTGGAGAAATGGCAGCTTCCAGAGCTGGGTCAAGCAAGGAACAAGATGAGCCCAGAACATGCTATACTTTAAAGTTAAAGAAGTATTCAAAGAAGGATGAGGTACAGAAAGGGCTTCTACTGGGAAAATATGGGAAAGTTTGAGCACCAAAATAATGATACCAACAGATTATAAATCCACTGCATAAAATAGGAATCCATGAGTCCACAGTGCTAGAAATAAACAAATTGCAAGTTTAGTGGGGAATGGGATATTTACACAGCCTCAAAGTACTTCCCAGCAAGACACTTACTAATTACAAAGAGGAAAAGAATAACTTTACAATGAAAAAGCCCTTTAATCAAGTGATCAAAGTTAACTTCATCAGTAGTGGACCAAATTGAAATGATACACCACCTAACAGGATGCAGTGAGAACGACACAGCATCATTTCTGTCATACATACTCCAGCCAAAGACGCATCGCCTGAATCTAATCTCAAGGAGACATCAGACAAACCCTCTCCTAGTCCATTTGGGCTGCTGTAACAAAGTTCTATAGACTGGGTGGTTTATAAACAATGAAAAGTTATGTCTCACAGTAGGGGCTGGAAAGTTCAAGTTGAAGATGCCAGTAGATTTGATGACTGGTGATGCTTCCTTCTGCATAGACAGCCATCTTTTCTCTGTGTCCATGGTGGTAGCTACAAGCTAGCTCTTTAGGGTCTCTCTTACAAGAGCACTAATCCCAGTCATAAGAGCTCTGCCCTAATGACTTAATCTTCTCCCAAAGGCTCCACCTCCTAATACCATCACCTTGCAGGGTAGGTTTCGATATATGACCTTTGAAAGGACACAAACATCACACCATTGCAAAGGGATATCCTACAAAATATCTGACTTGTGTTTTTCAAGAGTGTCAAGGCCATGAAAGTCAGGGAAAGATTGAGGAAATATTCCAGATAGAAGGAAAGAAACTAAAGAGACAAGTAAATGTGTGATTCTGGATTAGATATTTCTGGTACAAAGGGCATTATTGGAAAAATTAGAAAATTGTAACTTGGGTCTGAGGATAGTAATGGACGATAGTAATGGATCAGTGTTACTTTCCTGATTTTGATGTTTGTACTGCAGTTATGGAAGACAGCATCCTTATTTACAAGAATATATTTCTAGTATAGGATAAAAAGAAATATATCCTATAGTAAGGTGTTTTTTGGGGGGGTGACTGGGCACCATGTTGACACTTTGTCACAAATAGTTTAGAAAAAAATAATTTTGCGACATTTGCATTTTTTCTGTAGTTTTCTGTAGTTCCTGTGAGATAGTTTTAAAATAAAAAGTTTAAAAAAACTACCCCCAGGAATTGTACCCTTTTCCCTTCTCACCAGGAATACATCTGAAAGAGAATATTGCCAACTGAGTATGTCATCAGACTCTTGGACTTCCGCCCACTGGTTGGGTGAGCAGTGATCTCTTGCTGTACGTTTCTTTGACCACGAGGAGGTTGAACTTGTTTCATGTGTTGAAGGGTGTTTGCATTTATAAACTGAGAACCGTCAATTTATCTTTTGGCCACTTTTCTATCAAAATGACCTCATGAATTGAGGAGGTGATCCCTTTGACTGAGTTACAAGCCAATACTTACTAATATTTCTATACTGTGTATTTGGTGCCTGGCATTGTACAGAATCAGAGAACTGACTCATTGGCAAAGACTCTGATGCTGGGAAAGATTGAAGGCAGGAGGAGAAGGGGACAACAGAGGAAGAGATGGTTGATGGCATCACTGACTCAATGGACATGAGTTTGAGTAAGCCTCGGGAGTTGGTGATGGACAGGGAAGCCTGGCATGCTGCAGTCCATGGGGGTCACAAAGAGTCGGACACGACTGAGTGCCTGAACTGATTGTGCAGAAGAGCCTGGTGAGACAGATGGTCTCTGCCTGTGAGGAGTTTACACACAACACAATCCAGACTAACTTTCATCAGTTAATCAGGAGTTAAATTGTGAAGCTCAGACAAGAAGGGATGGGGGCTGGAGTGCAGGAGTCCCTGAGCAAATGGGATCTGAGCGGGGTCTGAAGGATGGTGGGGTTTCAGTCAACAAGGGCATCCTGAGCTTAGAGGAAAGAAGGCACTGTAAGGGTGAGAATCTGACCTGCCTGTGGTGACTTGCCCTAATCCCTCTCTTTCTGCCCCAACCTCAGACTCAGTTCCCCTGCCTAAAAGAGCTCCCCTAAGTTCTTCCTGCTTTTCACTGCTCCTCCAGAAGAAGAGGGCAGGAGCGGCAGATCAGTGAGAAGAGCAGATATACTGGACCTGATCTTACGGTCTCAGGGGAGCACGGTGGGCAGTGCCACAGTCCATCTAGTTTTCTTGACTCAAGGGCAAGGCGAAAGATTAGAAACTTGGGGTTCTGTTACTACTTTTCAAACACAAACATTTTAGCGGGTTAAAAGCAGTGATTTTTTTTTTTTAAGTTGCAAGGATATATTGTACAACACAGGGAACATAGCCAACATTTTATAATAACTACAAATGGAGTATAACCTTTAAAAATTGTGAATCATTATATCGTACACCTGTAACTTTTATAATATCTCACATCAACTATACTTCAATTTTAAAAAAGGAAAAAGGAATTATGGGGACTTTCTAGGTGGCCCAGTGGTTAAGACTCTGCACCTCCAATGCAGGGGGCATGGGTTTGATCCCTGATGGGGAACTAAGATCCCATATGCCATGGGGTGTGGCCAAAAAATTTTTTTAATTTTTTAATTTAAAAATAAAAATAAAGAATTATAGATGATCAAATTATTTTTTTAAAGCAGTGTTGTTTTTTTTTTTTTTCATTCATACCTTCTAGGAATGAATGTACTTTCTAGGTAATGTACTTTCTAGGTTATAAGTTGAGTTCCATGTAACTCAAGGCGGTGTTTTTTCTTAATTAAACTTTTTCTTTTGATGCCAATTTGGATTCACATGCAATTACAAGAACTACTACAGAGAAATCCCCTATACCCTCTATCAGTTTTTCCCAATGATAACATCTCTCAAAACTTAAGTGTAATATCACAAGCAGGTTATTGACACTGACGTGGTCAAGGTACAGAACATTTCCATCAGCCCATGATTCCCCACGTTGCTTCTCCCCCCCGCCCCCGCACGTTGCTCTCTTACAATCATGCTCACTTCTTCCCTGCCTCCCCCTCTGCCCCAATTACTCACCTGGGCAGCTACTCATCTGTTCTCCATTTCCATAGTTTTCACCTGTAAATAGTGTTAAATAAATTGGAGTTGTACAGTATATAACCTTTGGGGGTTGGCTTTTTTTCATTCAACATAATTCTGTGGAGATCCATCCCAGTTGTTAAATGTATCAATAATGCTTTCATTTTTATTGCTGAGTAGTAGTCCATGGCATGGAGATGTATCACCTGTTGAAAAACATCTGGGGGTATTTCTAGTTTTTAGCTACAGGTTAAAAAACTGGGGCCAGGGGAGTAACCGAGTCGCACCAGGGAATACAGGCAGTCACATGTAAAGAAAGTGAGTCTCAACTGAAGAGAGACAGACGGAAAGAGAGGAGATTCGTGCTCAGCTGTGGCGGGGGATCCAGGGAAGAGCGCTGAGCCACCTTCTGAAGGGAACATGTATTGCTGACTGAAAACAGACATGACGAGGAGGGACATATTAACTGATTTGAGTTGTTATAGTAACATCTAGATAAAACATATATTCAGGGGCCAGAAGAGAAATGGAACTGAACGCAGATGAGCGGGAGGAATGGGGGAAATGACTGGAAGAATATCTCCATAGACACAGAGCTTACTCATTACTGAAGCCATGAGCAAGGGGCTCTCCGGGAGTACACAGACAGAGATGCTGGGGGAGACCACAATTAGGGGGTAAGAGAAGTGACGACAAAAGGGAGGAGCCTCGGAGAGGCAGGGGCAGCGGGGTGAGGGTGGAGTAAATGGGGTAGGGTGGAGTGAACCAGAGGAGTGAATGAAGGCCAAGGACAAAGAGACTTAGCACTGACGAAGCAACAGGGTTGAAGGGAAAGGAGTGTATTTGTTATCTATGCTGCATAACAAATTAACCCAAATCTTAGTGGCTTAAACAACATTATATTATTTCACAGTTCTGTGTGTCAGGAATCTGTAGGTAGCTTGGTGGGGTCCTTGGGCTCAGGGTCACTCACAGGCTGCAGTCACGGTGTCTGACTGCAATCATTCCAAGTTTTAATAGGGAAGAGTCCATTTCCAAGCTTACTCCTGTGGTTGCTGATGGGATTCAGTTTCTCACACGCTGCTGGACTCAGATTCAGTTCAACATGGGCTGTTGGCTAGAGAATGCCCTTAGTTCTTTGCTTTGTGGTCCTCCCAGAGGGCAGCTCACAAGATGGCCCATGGCTTCGCTCTTAGAGTGGAGAGGAGAGTGCTACAGTCTGCAGGCAAGATGGAGGACACAGATGTTTATTTTATGATTATTATTTTTATTTGTCCACACTGTGCAGCATGCAGGATCTTAGTTCCTCAACCAGGGATTGAACCTGTCCCTTCTACATTGGAAGCTTGGAATCTTAATCACTGGACCACCAGGCAAGTCCCATCACAGACTTCTATAACTGACTCTTAGATGCTTTTGCCCTGTTCTATTCATGGCTTCCCATGGCTCAGTTGGTAAAGAATCCGTCTGCAATGTGGGAGACCTGGATTTGATCCCTGGGTTGGGAAGATCCCCTGGAGAAGGGAAAGGCTACCCACTCCAGTATTCTGGCCTGGAGAATTCCATGGACTGTATAGTCCATGGGTTGGCAAAGAGCGACTGAGCGACTGAGGGACTTTCACTTTCTTTCTTCATTAGGACCAGCCCATACTCCAGAGGAGAGGATTATATAAGGGTCTACATACCAGGAAGCCGGCTTCCCTAGTAGCACAGTCAGTAAAGAGTCTGCCTGCAATGCAGGAGACCCGGTTCGATCCCTGGGTCAGGAAGATCCCCTGGAGAAGGGAAAGGCAACCCACTCCAGTATTCTTGCCTGGAGAATCCCATGGACAGAGGAGCCTGGCGGGCTATCATCCATGGGATCGCAAAGAGTTGGACATGACTTAGCGATTAAACCACCGTACCAGGAAGCCAGCTGAGAGGCAGCTTACTAGAGGAGCAAAGACAAACCTGAACCTCCCCCGGAGGGCTCTAACAGGACAGTATTAGAAGGGTGTGAGAGCCAGATGACAGAATGGAGCAAGACAGGTGGTGATGCCCAAATTCCAGCTGTTCCCAGCACTTCAGGGAGACATGGGGAGACTAAGGAGTCCCACCCCTCTTTTCTGCAGTGTGGTACAGAAGGTCCAAGCTTGGTTCTTTGCGTGGGTCTGTTTCCTCCTCCCATCCCTTGCCCCACCCATAGCAGAGCAAGGGAAGCAGAAGCCTGGCTCATCATCTGTATCCCACCAAGCGGCCCTCACCATGGAGGCAGTGGAGCATCTTCGCGGTGAGGAAGGACAGTACCCAACTCCAGAGCCCTTCAACTCCCCAAAACTGCCTCTCTTTCCCACTTGAATTCCTGTTCTAGCCCAACATGGATCAGGGCCAGGGACAATAGAAATGGCCACCCCTCCCCCTCCCCACAAGGATCCAGCGGGGAGCTGGGAGATCCCCTGCACTCCAAAAAAACAGCTCAGCATACTTTTATTAGTTGCCTCCCCAGTTCTCTGTTTCTTGTCACCTAAGGGGAAAGAAGAATGAAGAAAATACCCTCAATAGGACATAATGTTTCAGATGGGCTTTTAGATCAAGCTCTCAGATCAGATCAGATCAGATCAGTCGCTCAGTCGCGTCCAACTCTTTGCGACCCCATGAATCGCAGCACGCTGTCCATCACCAACTCCCGGAGTTCACTGAGACTCACATCCATCGAGTCAGTGATGCCATCCAGCCATCTCATCCTCTGTCGTCCCCTTCTCCTCTTGCCCCCAATCCCTCCCAGCATCAGAGTCTTTTCCAATGAGTCAACTCTTTGCATGAGGTGGCCAAAGTACTGGAGTTTCAGCTTTAGCGTCATTCCTTCCAAAGAAATCCCAGGGCTGATCTCCTTCAGAATGGACTGGTTGGATCTCCTTGCAGTCCAAGGGACTCTCAAGAGTCTTCTCCAACACCACAGTTCAAAAGCATCAATTCTTCGGTGCTCAGCCTTCTTCACAGTCCAACTCTCACATCCATACACGACCACAGGAAAAACCATAGCCTTGACTAGAAGAACCTTTGTTGGCAAAGTAATGTCTCTGCTTTTGAATATGCTATCTAGGTTGATCATAACTTTCCTTCCAAGGAATAAGCGTCTTTTAATTTCATGGCTGCAGTCACCATCTGTAGTGATTTTGGAGCCCCGAAAAATAAAGTCTGACACTGTTTCCACTGTTTCCCCATCTATTTGCCATGAAGTGATGGGACTGGATGCATGATCTTCATTTTCTGAATGTTGAGCTTTAAGCCAACTTTTTCACTCTCCTCTTTCACTTTCATCAAGAAGCTTTTTAGTTCCTCTTCACTTTCTGCCATAAGGGTGGTGTCATCTGCATATCTGAGGTTATTGATATTTCTCCCGGCAATCTTGATTCCAGCTTGTGTTTCTTCCAGTCCAGTGTTTCTCATGATGTACTCTGCATATAAGTTAAATAAACAGGGTGACAATATACAGCGTTGACGTACTCCTTTTCCTATTTGGAACCAGCTCTCATTGGATCCTAATTACAATTCCAGAGGCACTCAAGCCGGTGATTGTTATGCCACTTTTAAGGAGGAGACCACTGAGACCCTGAGAGGCATCTTGGCAACTCAGTGACCAAGTGGCACCAGACCCGGACTCCCAGCTCCACTCTGCGTCCACATGGAGCTTCCCAGGGGAGCCACGGCTTCTCCAAGTCATGAGGATGGCCGAAACAATGGACACAGGGTCCTCACCTGCTGAGTGTGGGACTTAGAGCTCACAGCTCTGTCCTTGTTAGTCTTACCCTTCTCTCCCCTTGCAGTAGCCTCCCCCAATAGCATCCCAAGTTCTTGCATCCAGAGTATTCAGAAAACCCACCTGCCCCCAGATGTCTTGAAATCTCTTTACTGGAGATCAAGCCTTTTATTCTACAACTAATGAATTCTCGGGAGCCGAACATGACCTGTAGCCCTGGGGATACTGGAGTCCATGAACAAGGCAGAAGAGCAAGAAGAGGCAAAAAGGCTTGGTGTTGGTGGGGGAGAAACTGGGTCACGGGAGCCAGTTTTTGTGACCAACACTGGGGTTTGCATGTTTCTGGGGACAAGGGAATTAGGAGGAAACTGGAACAATGAGGGGAAATAAGAGGCATTGGGTGTTAGGCCACATGGGAAAGGGAAAGAATATTTCTCAAGGGCGCCAGCACTGTTTGGCCTAGTTCACCCCAACACAGGCTACTCTACTGTGACCTCAGACCTCCTTTCAAATTAGGAACAAGGAAAATGAAGTGAATGACGATTATTTTAGTTCTGTGTCCTGACCCTGAGGGAGAGAGCAGGGCTGATGGCCACCTGCTGCTGCTGCTAAGTCGCTTCAGTTGTGTCCGACTCTGTGCGACCCCATAGACGGCAGCCCATCAGGCTCCCCCGTCCCTGGGATTCTCCAGGCAAGAGTACTGGAGTGGGTTGCCATTTCCTTCTCCAATGCATGAAAGTGAAAAGTGAAAGTGAAGTCGCTCAGTCGTGTCCCCTTCGTAACCCCATGGACTGCAGCCTACCAGGCTCCTCCATCCATGGGATTTTCCAGGCAAGAGTACTGGAGTGGGGTGCCATCGCCTTCTCTGGATGGCCACCTAGTCAGGCCCGGGCAGCTGAAGACACACTGGCTGTCCGACCTTGAGGTCTGAGTGTAACGCTGCAGCCTGGGCTCCTCTGGGGACATCTAGGCAACCAGCTGGAGAAGGACAGCCTCCACACCCCTGACCCACTGACTGGGTACCAGCGAGAGGGCACCACCCCTTCTCCGGGTCCACTCTACTTAATGGAGATTGGGCCCAAAAGAGATGTTATTGAAGCATTTACAACCGCTGTTGTGTCCCTTTTCTGAGCCACTTTTCCTCATCACACCCATTCTTCCGATCAAGTAGGGATAATTTACAACAGGAAGTAGCGGAAAGTTGTGGGAAAAGTCTCTTGAGTGAACACGTTAACAGCTGTCGACCGCGCCTCAGCGGCTCCGCCCTCAATGACCCCCCACAGCTGCCCCGTGAGCGGCCTGACTAGAGTTGGGCGGAGGCCTTATCTCTGCAGACCACGAAGACCCTGGCCAGCTCAGCGCACTTCGCCTGACAGATAGATCCGCCTCCCGGCAGGCGCCGCATTTATCCCCCTCGACCTCCAGGTGGCGCTGGACTGGGGCGGAGCCTGCTGTCTGTCACCCATGTGAAGGGGCGGGGCTCTATAGGTGCTGACTTCTGATTGGTTGGTCTTGCTCTCGCTTTCTTTTCGTGTCCCGAGCAGGTCTTAGGGACAGCACCCAGTCAAAGCCCCTGAACTAGGCAGGAGGAAGTGTGTATGTGTGATATGTTTGGTTTTACAGTTACCTGAGGGTGCGTAATGTTATTTTTTCTTTACGATTATCTGAGTTTCAATTTTTCATCCCTTAATATGTTGCCCCATAAGTTGACACACGAGGAAAAATTCTTGGTCAGACCCACTTGTAATAAATATATCGTTATAGGCGAACTAAGGTTAGGGTCTGCCACTCAGCCAAAACCCACTTCTTTTTTGTTTCTTTAATCTTTGACTGTTGTATGTATATTACCAGTTTAATTGTACCTGTGGGTATATTTTATTTGCACATCTGACAACTGTTTGTTAAGCTTCCACTTTCTGTCTGATGTTGAGCAGGGTTTTTGCAGTCACTGGTGAACAAAACAGACCTGGGCCCTCGCTCAAGCAGCTCACAGACACCAATCAGTGATTACACATACATGTCAAATTGAAGAACTCCTTTGTGGCAATAAATGAGAAGTGGCTGGTGCTTGGGAGAGGAGCAGGAGTTTTGAGGAAGTGTAGTACTGAGTGTAGCGGCTGCAGAGCCACTCCACAGACTGAAGCTAAATTGGTCTCATTTCAGAAGACCCACTGGGCTCTCTTGTGAAGGTGGGGAAGCTGGGGAGGAGAAGGCGTTCGGAGGTGGTTTGGCGGATATCCAGGGGCAGCCAAGATGGGCTATCTGGCCTTGTGGTTGGTCAAGGTGGAGGAAAACACTGAAAGTGTGTAATTTCCAGAATATTCTTTTCTTGCTGCAAAATAGAAAGTCATCTTCTGGGACTGGATGTGATGGGGAAACTCTGTTACTGGAGAAGATGGTCAGAGAAGGACTGGCAGAACAAATGGATAAAAAACCACCAGGGAGTAAAACAAAGGCCTGGAGTCCAGGACCCAGGGGTGGCCTGAAGAGGCAAGAGTAGGGGGAGGGGAAGTTGGCAGGAAGATGTTAGTCTGAGGCTGGATTAGCTGCTGGGAGAGTCTGGTTCAGGGGGCTGGCCATGGTGGGACATAACCCAGAAAATCATAAGCGGTGAAGACAAGAGAGTCTGTTCTCAACTAGACCTACCAGGGGAATTTCCTGCCAAGGGTAGTGTGTGTGTTTTCTCTTTGTTCACCTAAAAAGGAGGGGCAGAGACCTACACCCAGAAGAGCTCATGCATGACCTCCCCCCATGACTCACTCTGTAAATGTTCACCACACTTTTCCCCTTGAGCATTTACCATCTCCCGTCCTCCCACAATTGTTCACTGTCTGTCTCCTGCCCTAAAATGTGAACTTCCCGAGGGCAGGCACCCTGTCTCTTTCTTTACTGTATCCCCAGGGCCTGGAATATGTCTGGCAGGCAGTAGTTGCTCAACAGATATCTGTTAAGTGAGTAAAAGAAGCAGACTCTTCTTGGTCTGCAGAGAACCCTCCCTCAGTCTCAGTGTAGCGGTGAGAGCCTGACACCTCCGGCGAAGGGTAAGTTTTTCCAAGAGCGCTCTGTCGTCCAGGGCAAACCAGCCTCTGGCCCTGAGAGAAGGGGCTGGGGAAGAACTTGGTGTTTCAAAGGCTTGAAAACACTGCATCACCCATGGAACGACAGTTAGTTCCCGGGGAGGGATGCACTTGGTGGAGGGGGTGAGGTGGCCCTCCCCAGCCTGTCTTGGTCCTACCTTGGCACTCCCATATTAGCCCTCCACCCCTGAAAGTGTTGTTTTTCTGTGATGTGAAGGCTACAGTGGGGGTAGAAGTTTGGCTCAGCATTCTGGACCCCTCCTCTGACCTCTGAAGGTGGCCCTTCCCGTGTCTGTGCAGGGGAGATGAATCAGCGCCCCAAGCCTAAACAGCTCTCACCAGCCCCAGGGAGACTCCCTGGGGTGACTCTGAGCCACAGGTGTGGGGCTCAGGCCCTGGCAGCACTTGGTTCCTGCATCTCCATCACTGCAGCCTCTCACTTGTGAGTCCAGGAGGGACCTGGTTGGCGGTGGGGGTGTGGGGGGTTGTTCAAGAACTTTTCCCTGAGGCTGAAGGACCTGAAGGGGCAGCACCTGCAGTGTCAGAGGAAGGAAGGAGAGTAACTGCTATTGACTGTTTGCTGTGTGCCAACACTCCTCCAATGGTCTCCCATTTCAATGTAATCCTTATAAGCAACCACACGGGTTAATAGTATCTTCTCATTTTGTAGATTCAGAGAATAAGATGTGACCTGAGGTCACATGCTAGAAAGGAGCAGCAAAGTACAAATGATTTTAGGTTTTGCTTCAAAAATAGTTTGTAGTATGTGCTTTTTAAAAACAAAGATGCAAATGGAGTGGACCAGGCATATTTAAGATCTTACAAGCATAGGAAACAGTAAGAGAACTCACTGGAAGTCCATCTAAAAGCAGCCTTCGACAGGCCGTGTGTGAGTCAGTTTAAGGATTGAGTTCATGTAATAAGAGAGGGTGTGTTGTTTCTGTTATTTTATTTTTAGGTATGATTTTATTTACCTATGGTTGAACTCTTCTTCCTTCTCTGATTCCCTTAACACTTTTTTTTTGCCTTGTGTTTGATAGTTAATAAACATCACACTGGGCTTTCCAGATAGTGCTAGTGGTAAAGAACCTATCTGCCAATGCAGGAGACATAAGAGATGTGGGTTCAACCCCTGGGTTGGGAACATCCCCTGGAGGAGGGCATGGCAACCCACTCCAATATTCTTGCCTGGAGAATCCCATGGACAGAGGAGCCTGGCAGGGTACAGTCCACAAGGTTGCAAAGAGTCAGACACAACTGAAGTGAATTCGCATGCATGCATGCAAGCATCTCTTTGCATTACTGCAGTTTTTCCTTATAAATCCTCAGAGTTAGAGAAAGGCCCCCTGTGGGCTGCTGCTTGGGAATTGCTGCGGGGTGGAGGGGTGGGCAGAGGGGTGGGGAGGGAGTTGTCTGGCTGGGGCTACAGAGGATGTGGGAACCCGCCCTCGGGCAAGCAGAACTGTGCCTGGCCCAGAGCAGCGCCCCAGGACACACAGGTGTGGCCATGAGAGAGGAGGGTATCTAAGTCTTCAGACGGTTTTGAGCAGGCTTGTTGCCATGGGGGAATGGTGGGTCCAGTACAGCCAGATATTCTAACTTTTCCAGAGAAGAGAAGCTGTAAATCTGGATTTTTCTATGAAATCTTCAGCTGTTTCACCATTTGCAACCCACTAAATTGTTTTAAAAATACCTTGGGGGCCAAAGAAAATGACTTTAAGCCATCCTCTGTTAAACCCTCCAATTCAGTCCACAGAGTGTCTCTCTGTTGTCAGAGTCCAAATGATAAGGACTCGGCCCCTGGGGTGCTGTGTTCCTTAGAGCTCTCCTTCCCCAGAGGACAAAGCTAGCAGAGGAGACTGGGGCGGGAGCAAGTGCTGGGGTCCATGTGGGTCACCTGCTAACCCCCACCCCATGAGGTGTCAGCCTGCTGTGGGGTTGAGGAGTGAGTGTCACCTTCCCAGCCTCTAATGCCCGTGTCCATTGGCGCCAGACACCCTTCCCGGCCGGCCAGCATCTGTAGTGGGCGAGGATGAGGAACCAGGTGAAGTGGATGTCTTCTCATTAGCCCATCCCAATCCCCAGCCCGAAGAGGCAGAAACCATCCCGGGTTTGAGTCTTGTCTTGAGCACCCTGAGGCCAGGACACAGGTTCGTGCTGCCCTTTCTTCACCACTCCCCAACCCCCACCCCCACATCATGGGGGAAACTGAAAGAGATCCCCCTCCCTCCCTGGAAGCCCTGTGGGCCCTCTGCATCTTGCTTTGCCCTTGTGATTTTTTCAGGTAAATCTGCTAACAGATGTATTTATGTGTGTATGTATTTGTTTTGTGTGTGTCGCAGGTTGAGTTGGTTTTGTTTTGACATGTTGGTTCAAAATAAGATCACCCCTTTGGAAAATCACCTTGCTAAAGCCATTGACTCCACTTCGACTTGAGGGGTTTAATTGAAAACAGGAGAGGCACGCTGACACCCCACAGGCCTCCAGCCTGAAAGAGACCTCCAAAGAGGCACGCTGGCCCAGAGGAGGGTACGCGCCACTTCAAAAGCAAGGGCCAGCGAAGGAAAAGTTGTATCCCAGGAGGAAGGTTTTGCTTCAAAAGTAGTTTTTAGTACGTGTTTTTTTTTTAAAACAAAGATGCAAACAGAGCAGACTAGGCACATGTAAGATCTTACAAGTGTAGGAAACAGTAAAAGAACTCACCGTAAAAGAACTCTATCTAAAAGCAGCCTTGGCCAGGCCATGTGTGAGCCAGTGAAGGGATGAGTTCGTGTAATGAGAGACAATATGTTATTTCTGTTATTTCATATTTGGGTATCATTTTATTTACCTATGGTTGAACTCTTCTTCCTTCTCTGGTTCCCTTAAGACTTTTCTGTATGGTGTCTGGTAATTAATCAGCATCACTCTGTATGATTGCCTTTTCCCCATGTATACCCTCCCATCTTCGGATGTAACCTTTTTTTTTAAACAGTCTTTTTTTTTTTTTTGGCCCCACTTTGCGTAGCATTTGAGATCTTAGTTCCCCGACCAGGTATAGAACCTGCACCCTTGCATTGGAAGTGCAGAGTCTTAACCCCTGGACTGCCAGGGAAGTCCCCTCAGCTGTAGCCTTTTGAGGGCAGAGACAACATTTTACATATATGACCAAGTGTAGATGACAAATTAGGAACTGAACTTTTTTTTTTTTTTTTGCCACATAGTGTGTGTGGCACGCAGGATCTTAGTTCCCCAACCAGGGATGGAACCCATGGAAGTGCAGAGTCCTAACGCCTGGATAGCCAGGGAATTCCTAGGAACTCTATTTTAATGTAAGATATACCTATTTACCCCTCTAACCTTGGGAGATTCTTAAAAGAAGCAGAGAGGAGGGTTGCTGATTATTCGCTAAGTCGTGTCTGACTCTTTTGCAGCCCCATGGACCCCTGCCCCTTGCATTGGCTCCTCTGTCCATGCCAGGCTCCTCTGTCCGTGGGACTTTCCAGGCAAGAATGTTGGAGAGGGTTGCCATTTCCTTCTCTAGGGGATCTTCCCCACCCAGGGATCAAACCCACATCTCCTGCATTACAGGCAGATTCTTTACCACTGAGCCACCACGGAAGCCCAAGTTGGGGGCGGGGTGGAGGGGTGAGGGGTTGGAATCCACTCTATTTTGCCAGGTTAGTTCAGGTCAATCAGTGGGAGACAGGGCTCCAGGCAGACTTTCCTCTGGGAGGGTGAATGTCATTTGCCCTCCATATGGGATTCTATCTCTTATGGTTGGGAAAGTCTGATGATTAGATAGAAACCTCATTGTCTGCTAATGAGGGTGCTTTGTGACATGGCTTAGATAGGAAGGGTGAATGCTCAAGGATTCACCTAAGAACAGGATATAAAGTTAAGTGTGGAATGATTGGTATGCTCTCATGGAGGGCATCCTTAAACGCCCCATCCTAACATCCAGGATGATCTGAAGAGCGGGACCAAGTTCCCTTGGTGCATGTTAACAGAAGGAAGCCTGCGTAGTGAGAAATGCACTCACAGACACCTTTTGGGAGATATATTTAAAGCTCCAGGGGTGGTATGGCTCACAGGTTACCGCATGACAGGGTTGGCCTTGGGAATATGGTTCCTGACATCATCTCTCTGAATTACTTTCTGGAATGAAGGTTACACAATGATAATGTTCTTCACCAGAATTTTTTTAAAAATTAAGCATAAAGTTTTTTTTTTTTAAAGGCCTGGAAGGACCAGCACTTCCTCCAAGAGTTTCTCCATCACCTCCCTATGTGGTCCTGAACCGTTCAATTTCCTTGACGTCAGTTTCCTGGGTCAAGACAATTTGTTCACGCTCTTCAACCCTCTGACTTGCTCTGACTGTGAATAGCAGTGGCAACATCACAGTGTCTCTGTGGGGCTAACAATTGAGTTCCTGTTGGTGGGACTTCCTGGCGGTCCAGTGGTCAAGGTTCTGTGCTTCCAGTGCAGAGGGCGTGGATTTGATCCCAGGTCAGGGAACTAAGATCCTCCATGCCACGCAGTTTGGCCAAAAAAAAAAAGTTCCTGTTGAGGTCCCTCTCCATAGATGGGGTGGGGTTATGCCACTCAGGGCTCTTGCTGAAGCCCCCAGTAAGCCCCTCAGTGTGAGGTCTGGTCAGAGCTGAATCTGATAGGTGGACGGGGACCTTCCAATCCTGTCCTGCAAGATCAGGGTGGAAATGGAGGAGCCCTAAATATTACTTGCAAACTGCAGAGTGGGCCTGATGAAAGGCCATCCAGCTGAACCGGAGGCCAAGACTCCGCCTCTTCCTTCCCTGCCTGCATGAGATGACACGTGGAAAGTGCGCAGCCCGGCACTAGGCCCAGAACTCTGGCTCAATCAGTGTCTGTTAGCCAGAGAGGCAGAACATGGGGCTTAGGAGGTGCCTCTGGAGACAGCCTGCCTGAGATCTAGTCCCTGCCACGTCCCGTGTCCGTGGCAGAATGCCTCTCTTGTTCCAGCTGTCTCATCTGTGGACAGGGGATAGTGGAGCTGCCGTACCTTTTAGGGAAAGTCATCAGTTAGGTCAGTGTGCCCAGAAAGGCATCTACCATTCTCTTTGTGCCGGATTTCGTCTCACAGAGCCTGTTTTTTGGGGAAAACAAACCCAGCTGTCCATGGCACGTATAGGTTCTATTTGCATTGACAGAGGATGAGATGGCTGGATGGCATCACCGACTCAATGGACATGAGTTTGAGTGAACTCCAGGAGTTGGTGATGGACAGGGAGGCCTGGCATGCTGTGATTCATGGGGTCACAAAGAGTCGGACACAACTGAGCGATTGAACTGAGAAGCCTAGGGGAAGGGTTATGCCCAGAGGTGGAGGTAGCAGTAGGAATTAGAGATACTATCTTGGTTAAGAATTTTTGTCTTAAATATCAGCAAATCTGGGCAATTATATCTCAACTGTGACTTTTGAAGCAGGCAAGTCAGGCTCTCCTTAAGGCAATTGACTCACCATGCCCCTTCCTAGGGCTATCTCCCTCTTTCTCCTCTCCCACACTTGGGATATTCTTCCTTTTCCTTGAAATTTTGCTGAAATTCTGCCATGTCAGCAGTGTGATAGTATGGGAAGTGCAGTTACATCACAGTCAAGCAGAAGGCTGGACTTGTCACTTCCCACCTGTGTGATCTGGGATGTTACTTGGCCTCTCAGAGCCATCCTCCTCTGAACGGATGAACTTACATTGCAGCTTTGTTGGGTTAGGACACTAAAGATCACATGTGTGAACACACCTGGCATACAGCAAGAGCTTACTGTATGATTCTTCCCTTCCTTTTAGAGCAAAGCCCTCTTGAAGAAGCCCACCTGGTTCATCACCCAGCAGCATCAGTAAGCTGGACATTCATGCATCTAACACAATAGGTACAGCTGATCATGTGTGTAACTGTCTTGTTTTCTGTTCTAGTGTTTTTCTTCGCTTATTCCCTCCCAGATGCCTTTAAGTTGCTCTGTTTGTTGGTTTCTCAAGGAAGCATTCCATTTCCTTAGTTTGAACCGCTTCACAGACCTGGACAGTGCTCTCCAGACATGGGGCCTGGGGCTGGCGGGCTCTGAGTTCCTCCAGGTTGTGCCTGTGTGTGCAGAGCCAAAAGGCCTTTGTGAGGGTAGCTCTGTGTGTACACAATACATCTAGACAGTGACCTTGTCCAGGGAGTTGTCTCCCTGGAAAGAATATGCAGGGGAAGAAAGACCCAATCTCCATCATAAAATGGGGGCAGGAAGAGACCAGTTAGCAGCTAGGTGAGATGGGCCATGGGCAGGTCAGGGTCAGCAAACAGAAATGTTAAACAAGGGCCTCTCCCAGCTCCACCCTGGCATTAAACCCCACAGGTTGGTAATGTTTGGCTCTAGAGGCCTCCCACTGACCCCAGTCTAACTTCCCTCCACTCTTCAGTGATGGCTGAAGGCAGGGAGATAAGTGACTCCTTGAACCAGACAACCCCTAGGGAAATTCCATAGCCCCCTCCTGAGGCTGCAGTGGCTGGGGTCAGGGCTGGGATGTGAGGAGGAGGGAGGGGTGGGGAGATAAGGCCTCTGCCTTCCAGGGCCAAGGCCTGCCCTGCGGCAGGGGCCACCCTAGGGGTAGAGGTCCCAAGAAAGGCATGGGCAGTCCCTTTCCCAGCCCAAGATGGGGTGGAAAGCCAGTAAGGATAATTAGGGCAAAATGTGGGGGCTAGTGAGGCTTCCCAGGTAGAGCAGTAGGAAAGAATCTGCCCTGCCAATGCAGGAGACAGAAGAGACGTGGGTTAAATCCCTGGGTCAGGAAGATCCCCTTACTCCAGGAAGATCCCCTAGAGTAAGAAATGGCAACCCACTCCAGTATTCTTGCCTGGAAAGTTCCAAGGACAGAGGGGTCTGGTGGGCTGTGGCAACAGCAGGGCAAAGGAATGAGCTGACCTTTGCCTATGACTCAGAGCAGGTGAATCACGCCGCCCCACCTCCTCCCAGCCTCTCCTTGGCTGATCCCCCTCACCTCAGGCTCTGCCTCTCTCCCCATCCTCTTGGACTGTCTTCCTCTTGCACTTTCCTCTCCCAGGTCACCCTGCTGTGCCTGTACATCCCATTCTCCCTTCCCCTCCTCTGATGGCAAGAGCCTGGCCCTGGGCTCCCAGGACAGGCTGGCTGCAAAGGATGACCCCAGGGTGGTTGCCAAGGCAACGAGGAGAGCAGGACAAACAGCGCCCACAGTCAGGGAAGAGGGGGACCTTGGAGGATCCCAAGCCTGGAGTCCTCCTTCTCACCCTCAGCCTGACTCCCGTTTAGGGGCCCTGATCCAGGGGGAACCTTAGGCTGGCTGGCTGACCCCGCACCAGACTCCCTCCCAAGCAGCATCTGTGCCCACCTGCTGCCCTTCCCAGAGCTGCTCTTCCATCCTGGCCTCCCTAGCCCTGAGATGTTTCTTCCAGAAGACCTACCCCTTAAGGGGATGCCTAGGAGGGCAGAGCTCCTCAGGTGGTTGATTGTTGTTGTTTATTCACTAAGTTGTTGACCATAGCCCGCCAGGCTCCTGTGTCCATGGAATTTTCCGAGCAAGAATACAGGAGTGGGTTGCCATTTCCTTCTCCAGGGGATCTTTCCGACTCAGGGATCAAACTCACGTCTTCTGCATTACAGGCAGATTCCTTACCACTGAGTCACCAGGGAAGTCCATTTCCATGGGGTTGATGAGGTGAACCAAAGCCACACTGCCTATCGCCCCCCAGTGGCGGTCAGGCTCTGTAGAGGAGGGAAGAGCCTGGAGGGGCCTGGACCGCCCGGCTTGGGATTCCCAGGGAGGATTTCTAGAGGTTTTTAGATTCAGGACACAGACAATTCTTCTTCAGTGAGGGGCTGAGTGCCTGGTGGGCAAGGATGCCAACTCTGTGGGGAGGGAAAGAGACTAAAGTGATTAAGGCCTTCGGATCAGGCATGGTGCTGAAGGCATTACCCCTGAGCTGGGACCTGAATGAAAAGCCCAAGGTACACAAGTGATCTTGAGGCCTGGTGGGTAGATGCTCTCCCAGGCCCAAGTCAGGTGCCAAGTCTAAGGCTCTACTTTCAGAGAAAACAGTAGCCCTTGACACCTAAACTCTGCAAGTCAGGTTGCAAGGGTGAAGGAGTGTGTGCCCATGTCCTGAGGTTTCTGTGCACTTCCACTAAAGCTGGGTGAAGTGTGTCTGAGGACACTTGCTGGGGCTGCAGAGGATTCAGGTTATAACTGCTTGTGAATGATCTCCTTATTCCTTGGTAGTACGCCTGGGCCCCTGGTGCTATAAAATACATATTAGTCATGACCCTTAGCTTCTGAATCTTTTTCCAATTTCCTCTCCCCAGAGATGCACACTGCTAGGTGACCATTTCCCTTCCTCCTGGCAGTGGCCTCAGGCAGCACCCACCATCCCAAAGCTGACGGGCTTCAGAGGGCAATGTAATCCCTCTAAGCTCACTCCCCTACTCACCCTAGTTATGACCTCAGACCAGGCTTCAACCTTAACCTCTAAGGTCCTGCATTCAGTGAGGCCTGAAGACCTGAGGAGGGCATCTGGTACCCAGCACAGACTGCTCATCAAGTACCTTCTAGAATGAATGACAGTCCCATGCTAGGCTACATGTTCTTTCTTAATCTCTACCTTTATCAGTGCTAGGCTCTGCTTAGAGCGTGGTCTCAGACATTCAAGAGTGGCTCTCTGGACTCTGCCTCTTCAAAGGACGCCCACCCCCACCCCAGTAAGTCCCAGTTTTCCTCATGGTCTTCCTTAGGGATTCTACATGTTATAAATGTAAGCAGTCACACCCACCCAAACCTTCACAGAGCTGGGACACTAACTGTTGTTAGTTGCTTGGTCATGTTTGACTCTGCGACCCCATGGACTGCACCATGCCAGGCTTCCCTATCCTTCACCATCTCCTGTAGTTTACTGAAACTTATGTTCATTGAGTTGGTGATGCCGTCCAACCAACTCATCCTTTGTCATCCCCTTCTCCTCCTGCCTTCAATCTTTCCCAGCATCAGGGTTTTCTCCAATGAGTCAGCTCTTTACATCCAATGTATATTGGAGCTTCCAAAAATATTGGAGCTTCAGCATCAGTCCTTCCAGTGAACATTCAGGGAAATTAACAGTGCTTTCTAAAATTGGGAAACTGATTTGATGTCCATTTTCTCACACCAGGCTCTACCAAAACTGTCCTGCCATGGTGGGGGAGATGACGCCAGAGTACCCTCCACCTGTTTGCCAACACGGTCAGTGGGAGAGTCACCAAGCCCACCACCTACAGACCTCGCTTCCCAGGCAAGGCTAAGTATGCAGAGAAGATGTCAGAATCCTTGGCACTTATTAGTACTATTTGTAACTGGGAAGAGGGTCTGCAATGTCAATCAGGTTCTCTCCTGATCTTGTTCAGTTGTGTCCGACTCTTTGCAACCCTATGGGCTGTAGCCCACCAGGCTCCTCTGTTCATGTGATATCCCATGCAAGAATACTGGAGCGGGTTGCCATTTCCTATACCAGGGCATCTTCCCGACCCAGGGATTGAACCCTGCATCTCCTGCATTGGCAGGTAGATTCTTTCCCAATTCGTCACCTGGGAAGCCCAATCAGGTTCTCTACTCATCATTCTCTCTCTTACAACAGTAGCCATGGGAATAGGAGTTTCACATAGGCTGAAGGTAAGCAGCCCAGCTGGGGCCTGAACATCATTTAGTGGAGAATACAGTATTTACATTCTAGGGAAAGGAATGAGAAGGTGACTGCTCCTTGCCAGGAAAGTTATGACAAACCTAGACAGTGTGTTAAAACACAAAGACATCACTTTTCCAACACAGGTCCATACAGTCAAGGCTACGGTAGTTACGTACGGTTGTGAGAGCTGGACCATAAAAAAGGCAGAGCACCAAAGAATTGATGCTTTTGAACTGTGGTGCTGGAGAAGACTCTTGAGAGTTCCTGGACAGCAAGGAGATCAAACCAGTCAATCTTAAAGGAAATCAACCCTGAATACTCTTTGGAAGGACTGATGCTAAAGCTCCAATATTTTGGCCACCTGATGCAAAGAGCTGACTCAGTGGAAAAGACCCTGATGCTGGGAAAGACTGAAGGCAGAAGAGGATGACAGAGGATGAGATGGTTGGAGAGCATCACTGATGCGATGGACATGAACTTGAGCAAACTCTGGGAGATGGCGAAGGACAGGGAAACCTGGTGTGCTTCAGCCCATGGGGTTGTGAAGAGTAGGACACGACGACCAAACAACATTCTGGGGAAGGCATCTTGCTGTAAAAACTCCAATGGTGGGGGCTCAGTGCCAGCAACAGCCTTTCTCCCCTCTTCTCCCTCCCTCCTGAGCCAGGCAGGTCATTGGTCTCCCGGACACTGAGATGGTAGACCATGTAGGACTCACTCAGTCACGAGGCATCTGTGAGGTTGGTCTTCTCCAAGTTCAAGGCTTCACCTATGACAGCTGCCCCACCCTCACTCATAGGGGAAGGTCTTTGTTTATCGAGTGGTGGGGAACCAAAAAGAAACAGCCTAGGATCACCAGTCCTTCTGGTATCCTGGCCAAGAAATGTGGGAGGACAGCAGAGTCCCAGACTTCCCTTCTGGGAGGACAGCAGAGCCTTCCCAGAAGGGAAGTCTCTCTTTCTCTACAATAGACAACTGATGCTGTCCCTTTTCCACCTGACTGGCCATGGTTTCTTGCACTGATATGCTTTTCTCCTCCTAGAATGGTGTTCCTCACATTGTGGTTGGATCTACACCACCATCACCACCACCATCACTCAGGAGCTTGTTAGAAATGCAGATTCTCTGGCTCTGCCCCAGGTACTCTGGGGGTGGGACCCAGCTCTCCCTATTTTAATAAGCCCATGGGGGATACTAAGTTTGAGAGCCACCGGCATTGTCTCTTACACCTAAAATCCCCCAGGAAGAGACTTACTTGGTTTTCTGATCCACGTGTGGAGGACCTGTCCAGTTGCATGCAGCTTGCAGTGATGGAATGTCTGCCCAAGGAAGGTGGGCTACCCATGTCCCGCACCACCTCCAGCAGTCACCTGACCCCTGACAGAGGTGTTCAGGAAAGGCTAGGTTTGGAATCTACTGCACAGCTCCTCACAAACCCTCGTCTTCCAGAAGGTGCAGCAGGAATTCAGATGGCTCTGGGCATTACCATAGCAACTGTACCTTTCCAAAGCTGTCATGGACTACAGGAGCAGGGCGTAAGCAATGCAGAAGAGGGGGAGTCTGCTGGTGGAAGAAGCACACCCAGCAGTGGAGAGGGCTGTGACAATAAATGGAACCTCAGCACGGCTGGGATTTATGAACCTGAACCTGGTGGGATCTTGACTTCCTTGAGACCCAGGATGCCTCTGGGACCTCTCCAGGGGTCTTCCTAGCTACACATCAGCACCAGCCCAGGGGGCCCACAATGCTGACAGAATATGCCAGTTCTCTCAAAAGGTCATTTTTATGTGTACTTAGTCACTCAGTCGTGTCTGACTCTTTGCAACTCCATGGACTATAGCTCGCCAGGCTCCTCTGTCCTTGGGGTTCTCCAGGCAAGAATAGTGGAGTAGGTAGCCATTTCCTTTCTCCAGGGGATCTTCCTGACCCAGGGATCAAACCTGGGTCTCCTGCATTGCAAGCAGATTCTTTACCATCTGAGCCACCAGGGAGGCAGGTTAAAGTAGGCTAGCTCCTAAATGGTCATGAAGCAATTAAGAAGGAAATGCCCACTACAGGATGTATCCTGTTACAGGTCAGGGTTAAGGACAGGGACCCAGCTTCAAGCTTCTGGTAGGGGTCTGTATTCAAAAGCAGATGCCAAGCAGCCAGGAGGCACAGCAGGGGCCTTAGATAATGGTAGATATTCCAGCTGGAAAAGAAATCAACTGTTGAGAATTTATATGAAAATGGACCACCCAGACATGTGAGTAGTCCCTGTGGCTCTCTCCTGTCTGCTTAGGATCTTCTGGGTGCTGGTAAAGTGGGAGGCTGGAAGTTTGGAGCCTTTCCTGTGTTTGAAGACTCTGACTATACTCTTCGGCAAAGGCCAAGCAGAGAGACAGCTGGAAGGTGGTCAGGCCTGCGGGGGCCCAGGAGACACTGCTGTTCACACCTGCACCTCAGCTGGCCCAAGCCCTTGGCTGATTTGAAGCCACTAGTGCTTCAAATCTGTTCCTTTGAGTATTTGCACTCTTTGGAAGAAGCAAGCAATGCACATGAATCAGGAGGTGGGATCTTATCTGTCCTCAGGGGCAGGGTGTGGGAAGTCAGGATTGCAGAGGCAGCACCGAATCACCCATCGGTGTTCTCTGTGAGGCCCGGCCTACCTAGACCTTCCACACCTAATCTCACCACTGGTTGGCACTGACTGTCCCCCAGGACATTCCATTTGGTTCCTCTCATCTCTCTGGTCCTCCAGGCAGGCTGGGACCCCCGTCCCCTACCCCCATTGGAGCACCTTGACACAGATGTTCTTTCAGGGAAGCTGCCTTGGCATCCCTGGGGCCTCAGCTCATTGCAGGTCACACACTGGGCTCTGTAGTGCATGGGAGCTGCTGGGGGGTGGGGACGGGCGGCCGCATGCTCTCCCCCAGGCACCAGGGTTTCTCCCGAGGCTCCCAGAGGAGTGCGTTTTTTTCACACCAGCTCTGGCTCCGGTTTTCCCTGCTGCTCTGGCACATCTGGAGTCTTCCCAGCTGCTCCTGCCCCTCACGTCTGGTCTTATCACACTTAGCTGCTGGGCAAGGTGTTCCCACGCGAGCCTCGACCTCCTTCAGGAGTGGGAGCCACGGAGGGAGAAGGGGGTGCGAAGGGAGTCCTGCAGAGCGCCCCACCCCTGCTCCTTCACCCCGACTGCTACCTCACGAGGCTCCCAGGTGACTCCGATCATGGCCGTGGGCGAGCCCACGACAGGCTCGGTGCAGCCCTCCCTCCTCCGACAGCGGGCCGGGGTCTACAGCGGGAGTGCGTGTTGGGGGTGGGGAGAGGCGAGAGTCGGCACTGAGGCCTCTCGCTTCATTCCAGTCACTGCCCTTTATAAATATTTATAGCAGTTCTGCTACTAAAAATAACATCCTGGAGCCCGGGGGTGGGGGGTGGGGGGGTGGGAATAAATGAAAATCACCGGGAATCGGGATTGATTAGCCTGGGTGAGGGAGCCGGATGGCACCGGGAGAGGGGAGAGGCTGCGCGAGCGAGGCCCCCGCCCCGGACGGCGCTCCCTCTGGCGGTCACCGGTCAGCGCGTCCCGCCTGGCCGCCCCGGCTCCGCGACACCCGCTCGCCTGCTCTCCTGCAGCGGCCGGAGGAGGTAGAGAACGAGGAGAAAGAGGACGAGGTGGAGAAAGAGGAGGAGGACTCGTCGGGGTTGCAGGGGCAAAGCTCGCTCGCTCTCTGCTCCTGCTTACCGCCTGGGCTGCAGCGCAGCGGCGTCGAATCGGGCGGAAGTGTAAGCAGCGAGAGAGAAAGGAAGGAGGCTATTTTTAGCCCTGTGGCCAGGGTGTGAATGTCTGTAGAACCGAGCAGAGCCTGAAGCTGTCTCTGCACGACAGAGGGAAGAAAACCTGTTGGTTTTTAAAGGTCAAAGGTTGGCAGGAAACTCGTGCCCCCATCCCGGGAAGCAGCCCGCGTGCTGGCGAGATGCCAGTAAGAACTCCATCAGCACACGCGCGCGCGCGCGCACACACACACACACACACACACACACACACGAAATTGGTGCTATTTCTCTTTTCAACCTCCAGTAAATTCTAGCAAGAACTCCATCAGCTCTCTCTCTCTCTCTCACACACACACACACACACACACAACGAGATTCGTGCTGTTTCTTTTCTCTTTTCAACCTCCAGTAAATTCCCGTTGCAGAGATGAGACCATGCCCGGAGGAGAGTGATGAAGATGCTAGTTCATGCAGGACTGTGCGAGGGTGTGGGGGGTGCGCCTGAGGCGGCACCGGCGGTCCCTCCCACTTCCCACCGGCCTGGGCTCCCCTCTCCCTGGCAGGTGGCAACGTCTGGCAGCCTGCAAGCCTGGTCCAGGTGTGCAGCAGAAAGATGGACAGGAATGTGCCTCTGGGAGAACACCTCGCCTTCTTCGAGTCGGTCGGTGCCAGCTCGCTCCACGTCCCCTGTGCCTGTGCAGGACAGATGCACGGTGATTCCCGGGCACTGGTGCAGGGTCTCAAGGCAAAAGCGTCTAACATCTGCCGGGACCGGACAATGCACGGGGATGGTGCTGTCCGGCTGCTGACCTTGTCAACTCAGGACACTATAAGAGGGACAGGACTCACACCCTCCTTTTAGGGAAGCGAGTGTTCTCTTTCTGGGGGTATCTTGGGTCTTTGGAGTCTTGCTTAGGTCACAGGGTCAGGAAATGTTTACAGGAAAGAAAGAACTGTGTTTGCAGTGCAAGGCTTGGAAAGTGGTGGTTTCATGGGGTGAAGAATTGTGACTGAAGGGAAGGGCAAAGAGGCTGGTGATGTGCTGAGAAGCCCTGAATGGAAGGGGAGAAAGCCTCAGCCTCACACATAAAGTGAGCAGAACTTAAGAGTCCACCTGAGCATTTAGGCTTTTCCTTAACTTTCCGAAACTCTCCCCGCTTCCAGAGTTTCTCACAACACACCCCTCCCAGGGTCAGAGGACAGCACTAGTAGCAGAGGAGTCAGGGCTGGCACCAGGCTCCTGGGTAGTGGGCCTTAGTTTCCTCCTGTGTGCAAAGAGGGGTGGGCCAGCTGGTGGACAAGCCTGTCCTCGTCCCCCAGTTCCTGTGTGCCCTGGGGAGAGGGGCCCTGGCAGGCTCCCCAAGGGCAAGTCAGCTCCTGACTGTCTCTTAGCTGCAGCAGCCACAGCCTGCTTCAGGAAGGGCCTTGCCCGCATGCGCAGTGAGCTCAGGGACAAGCCTGCCCAGCCTGGGAGGCTCTGTGATTTCCAGGGCGGCCAGAGAATTTCCACAGCTCAGGCACTGCCCGCCTTCGGCTTGCACGATCCCTGAGCCGGGGAGACTCAGAGAAAGCAGGTCCAGGAGGGCAAGCAGGACAGAACCCAGGGCCTGGTGCAGATGGGGAAAAGTGGGGCTGTCAGGGAAAAGCCTGGAAGCTGCTCCAGGACAAGAACACTCAGGAGGGCCTGGGGAAGGTCCTTTTCTGGACCGTGGGCTGCAGCTCTGGCTTTTCTGTCTGGAAGATCTGTAACCAAGGAAGATGGTCTAACTTTTAAACACATGAGGTGGGGGGAGGGGAGGAAAGCAAAGACTAAAAAAACAAAGAGGCATCTCAAGGCTGCACCAAAGGCATCTATCCTTGAAAGAACTCTTCTCTTGAACAGATTGGTTGTCCAAGTATTTTTGTTCCTTCCTTTTAGCTCAGTGCAGACCTAGAAGCCGCAATACCTTGGAACTGGAGCTAGATAAGAGTTAAGGTCCTAAGATGGAAAACCGTGAAAGGCGAACTCTCAAGGCAATGGGCATTTGCCTGTGAGGAAATCTGAACTTCTATTAATTTTTTTTCCTTTTTTTTTTTTTTTAGGAAGTGAGAAGGTGCAGCTTGGCCAGGCACCATGGGAAACGACTTTACGGAGTTATTAGTGTGACCCTGCACTGGCGGTGGTTTGGACATCTGGAGAAAATGACAGAGGCTGCAGGGAAATCAGAAGCAAGGAGGAAAGAGAGGCAGCCCGGGGAAGTGAGTTTTGCCACCTGCATCCCAACACAGGTGACACCTGCCTGAAGCCCAGGCTCAGAGCAGTGCTGGATGGGCCAGTGTCTGCAAATGGGGCCGAGCAGGTGTACTGGTGTAGCTGCACAAAGAGAGGAGGTGCAGCGGGGCTTGTAAAGGAAAGTTCAACTTGCATCTCGTGTGCCGGGGCAGCTCTGGCTTGGGAACTGTGATGGAGGAGAGAGAGGAGGGAGTGGGCCGTGGGGGAGGGCAAGGAGCACTGTACTCACCCATGCTTCCTCTCTGGCCCGGCTCCTCCGCTAACCTGTGCAGCACAGACACAAACGACAGTCGGAAGTCACAGTCGGGGTCTCCTTGCCACCGGGGGTTCTCCTGGGGCCTCCCCAACCCATGGGCTCCTGGACTTGTTCTTTGTCTCTTCTTAGGTCAACTTTTCCCAACCAGGTTTGAAAACAAGGGGGAAGTCACATGACCTACAACCAGCAACTATGACTGACCTAACGCAGCCATGGATACACATGCCTCTCAGGAGGAAGATAAATCATATGAAAATGGAAAGGAATCCACCTTCAACCTAGGGAGCAGTTACATCAGAGGGCACAGCCCACGTGGTTCTGAAAATGAACAAGGTGAAAATGGCTTACACTTTGAAAAGAGCATTCATTATTTCCTTCCTGCAGACACATCTGCTGGGGACTCTAAATCAGACTTCTGCTCACCCTGAAATCTTGAACCATCATCTGGACTGTCAAAAGCCTGTATCTATTCTTACCAAGGACCACTGCTGTCAGTCTCCCAGACACGTACCAGCATTAAGCATGCAAACTGGATTTATAGCTCTCAATACCATGATGGCAGGTGCTAGGAGAGGTGATTCTGAAGGACACAGGGGCATAAGATGAGGCTGTGGAGTAGCAGCTGAGGGCTCTGAAGTAACATGGGGAAGTTATGTTAGCCTATGTTTCATCTGTACAGTCTTGGTTACAAGGACTGACCACCCAAAGTGAGGGGAAGGCACTCCTTCAGTGGAGCAGAATCGTCTCCCAGGATGCACCCGGACAGGGAGCCAGGGTGGGCAGGGAGAGGCCAGGGTGAATGTGGCTGGGAAGTCGGGCTGGGTCATGGGTTCTTCAGAAGTGTCCATTTGGCTCATGGTTTCCACTGAGCAGACTATGCCTCATGGGGTGCTGACCTGGTTGTGTTTATATTATGTCAGCATGATTTCGACCCCGAAGAAGCCAATCTTTCTCTCTTTCTGGTTGATAGTTATTGCTCTCTAATGTCTGGGTGACAGTAGTTGCTGCCACCTCGGTCTACAGTATTAATAAAATCTCATGCCTAGATCATGGTGGAGAAACAAAAGCTTCATCCATAAAAAACACCTGGTTTTACAACTACACCTACATAACAGCCACATGTTAGCAACAGGGGCCTATCCTGGGACCCATACAGTGTTGACAGCCAAACATCCTTTTTAAACCCTACCCATCTCTCACCCCAACTCTTAACACTCTGCCCCCGGGGATGACACCTAAAAAACCCACAGAAATGGAAATTCAGGCATTCTCACAACAAGATTTCACATAGACACACATAGCAAGAGAGACAGAAAGAAGAGATGTTGACTGGGCTACACAGGTGCAAAGACAGAGGGTCCCTGAGGCCAGCAGGTACCAGACAAGGGAAACCATGCCCAGTCCGTGTGTGAGACACAGCCTCTGTCCAGACTGAAATCAGGCCTAAGGCTAGAGTCTGTGGGCAGGGCAAGGCCCAAGGGATCAGGGCAGTCTTCTGTGTGCTTTGGGGGAACAAGGGAGACTGAGGAGAGGCCCTGGGAAAAACTATTGGGGAAGGGAGGGTATAAGGGGAGAGAGGCCAAAGAAGCAGCTGTTATGTCTTCAGCCAAGAACATTCCACATGAAAGCCGGGATCTGCCTGGATTGTGTGTGTGCGCATGCATGTGTTTGCAGGGTGTGTTTACATAAGCGTAAATCTATCTCTGTGTGTCTCCTCTTCTCTTCACCTCTTGCAGTACAGCCCTCCTGCCTCCTTCCTAGTCCCTCATCGGCATGCAAAAGTCAGTTTTCTCTGCAGCATTTCTAGACGTTTCAAATACCACTGCCCTCTGCTGCTGACCTTTTGACAGCTTTATGTCAAATACATCATTCTCATTAATTCATCATAGCTGTTGTCCACTTTCTCCCAGGCCTCGCTCAGACTCACTTGATGATAACAGCACCTGGAGTATGTTTTTCTTCCCCCGACTCATCCTTGGTGATTCCAGTGTCCTTGCTGACAAACTCCAAAGACCCCTCTCTCTCATCCACACGAGCCGCTATGGGGAAGCACTCTGGACCTTCCCCTTCTAAGGTGCTCCCTTGTTCTCATCACAGCCTCCTTTTCTGTATCCACTTCTCTCCACTCTTCCTTAAGACTTCTTTCACTGCACTTGGTCTCCCAGTCCGTTCAGACTAAAGATGGGTGCTGGCGTTAGAGACACCTGGACTGAGTCCAGGCTCAGGCGATTACTACCTGGACACATTGTTTAACCGCCCTTAGCCTTGTCTTTGGAATCCTTTCCTCATGGAGCCATGGAATTAGACAGGAGGAGTGTATTAAGTGCTCAGCCTCCAACAGGGACCTGAGCGAGCTGGGCCAGCTCCCTCTCAGGCTCCACTTTCAGCATCCTCAGGGTAGCCACCTGCCTCTCTCTCTGACACAGTGCTCTCCTGCATGCCACCCTATTTCCTTATGTTTGTGAATCTACGGACATCCTACAACATGCTGGCCACTGTTCTAGGTGCTGGGGATACAACTGAGCAAAACAAATGGAAGTCTCTGTCCTGGGGAGCTCACATCTTGAAGGAAGCCAGCAATAGATGTATTAAATACAATCACAGAAATAACAGCTGACTCTCAAATGTCCAAAGAGAATTGTATTATCTGTTTAGGATAATGTAGAAACATGAAGAGCATGAAGTCTAGAGTTAGGAAAACTCAGTTCAAATCCAACCCTTCCCACATGTGGTGCCAGTTTTAAAGAACCTGCCTGCTGATGGCAGGAGACGTAAGAGATGTGGGTTCAATCCCTGGGTCAGGAAGGTCCCCTGGAGGAGGACATGGCAACCCACTCCAGTATTCTTGCCTGGAGAGTCCTATGGACAGAGGAGCCTGGCGGGTTATAGTCCATAGGGTCACAAAGAGTTGGACACGACTGAAGCGACTTGGCACGCATGCAAGCTGTTTGATCTAAATTTCTCTGAGCCTATTTACCCACTGGTAAAATGGGAGATATCATTATACTACAGATCTCACCGAGTTGTTGAGGGATGAATGAGATTATACATGGACATCATTTAGCACAGCTCTCTGAACATAACAAGTTATTAAGAAGGTTTTATATACAATAAAATGAGGAAGCCTTACTGTCCTGGGTTGATACCTTTTCTCTATTGCTTTTAATTACTCGGAGAAGCCACAAAACCATTTGGCTATTCTGTCCACAATAATCTCTGCCTTTTAAGAAACCTTCCTGTACTAATAATCCTACACTTGAAGTTTGATGACTAACTTTCCCTGCCACTTCCTTTTACCTCCTATTTTGCGTATCTTAATTTTGCTCTACTAACTCTATCCTAAGTTGAGGCAAGGGGTCATGTTTGGCATTTTACTCGTATCCACTTCCTGCATCCCATCCATCTTTCATAGTGTCAGGAAACCAGGAAGCTTTTTTTGTTGATCCACTGACAAGAACACCTCTAGGGAAAAACCTGGTGGCCAGTTGGGAAAGGCTGGGAGAAGGATCCGCAGGGGTCTGAAAGCTTTGGGGAAGGGTGGTGGCAGGCAGGAAGGAACAAAAGGGAGAGGGGGCTAGGGCTCTGGCCCCCATCAGACTAGGGGTCCTGTGGAGCTGCCTTTACCTCTGTCCTTCCCATTCTGCATCTTCTCTTCTTCTTCCTCTGCACCTTCCCCTGCTGTGAAAACAAGTCCAAGGAGGCCAGTGACCCTTCAGCCAGTAGAAGCATAGGCAGAGGGAGAAGGAAGGCGCTTAGCAGGCTAGGGATGAAACCCTTGCTAGAGGGTCATGGCTGCGGGCCTCCAAGGGTGCTGCGGTCACCTGGTCTGTGTCCCGCGTGGCACATGCTGCAGCATCAGGTCCCCATAAGCCCTGGGCTCAGAGGAGTAGTACAGTCTGACGTCACCCCCACCCAGCTTCTGGCTCTGTTGCTAGTTTCTCTAAGGGATGACACCTACTAGGAATATGGTGAATACCTTGCACTCAGGTTCAAGAAAAGCACCATAAAAATGCACAGCAGGGAATAACTAGATGAACACTGGCTTCTGTTTAAACAAAACAAAAACTAAAGGTTTTAGCAGACAACAAACTTAAAATGACTGAACAGTGCCAAGTGGCAATGTGGACAAAAAGTTAATGCCATCTGAGGCTGCTTTCCGAAGAGGCCTGACAGGGGAGGTGGCGGCTCACTGTTCTGGGGAGGGGGAGGGGGCACTGGTGGAAGACCCCTTGTGATCTGGAGATGTGCTCAGTCCCAGGAACTCACTTTGAAATGGGGCCTTAAAACACTTGGCCACACCCTGGTGTGGACATGCAGGATGGTCAAGGGAAACCTGTGTCACGTGAGGAATGGCTGAGGGAACGATGAACAGCTGCCTAAAGAGGAGAGGCCGTGGGAGAGCCCCGCTGTCTGCCTTCAAATACTGGAAAGGCTAATATGAGGGAAGGACTGAGCTCCCTCTGGCAGCTTCTGCGGGGGTTGTGGAATGAGAATAAATTCGTTATAGAAAGGCAGATTCTGGCTCTCTGATAAGCAAGAACTCTTTAAGGAGGAGAACTGGTCATGAATGAGCTCACTGGAAATATTCAAACAGAGGACTTTTACACTGGGCAGCAAGCTGGATTAAGCAGCTTCTGAGATCCTTTCAACTTTAAGAGTCCATTACTCGTGCAAAAATTTCAAAAAAGATGAGGAGCGTAAGCTATGGATATAAACAGTATGTCCATGATACACATAAAGATAATCTGAGCAACTAGTCTTGTCCTCATGAGAACCTCAACAGTGACAGTAAAAATGTGCTGGTGTTGGGCAAGGCTCCTGCACTCATTGAGAAGTTGGCAGCCTTGCACATAAAGGAGTTTGCTTCTGTGTCCGATAGAGATACTGTGCCAGATGTGGACCCAGTCCACGTCTACTATGGACTTCAGGGCGTTGGAGAATGAAGCATCCATGAAAGAGGTCTTGGTGGGATTGCAGATTTGACCCCTTGTCCTGCATGGGGATGAGGGCAGTGCAGTTTAAGACCATCAGCTTAACGTTCACACCTAAGCTCTAGGACCAGCTTGGCCCCTTCCAGCTGAATAACTTTAGGCAAATCTCTTTATTGATAATCACTCATTGCACTTCTAAAGTAAGGGGAGTGGGGGACCTCCCTGGAGTCCAGTGGTTAAGACTCCGTGCTTCCAGTGCAGGGGGTGTGGATTTGATCCCTGCTCAGGGAACTAAGATTCCACATTAAAAAATTAAAGTAAGGGGAGGGGACAATGTGATCTCTGAGGTACCTTCCAAATACATTACATAGCTTTATTAAAACCATCCTTTCCTACCAGGAGAGATGGCTGGGTATTCCCATACACTTACTTTTTCATGAAGCTGTGTGGTCTCTATGTGCTTTGTGTTTAATGATGTCCAGTTACCCCTCAAACTCATGTGATGAGCTCATGAACCACGTATTTTGCACAAACCCTAACAAGCAGCCATGAGGCACAACTGTGGTTAATTTCCATGGCCTGAAATCCCCTAAGAAATTCCCTCCAAAAGTGGGATTTCTGGCATTGGTGGGGAGCTATATAAGGGAAGGGACTTTCTGATCACCCATGAGGTCATCTCAAAGGCAGTCTCCTCTTCTGTTTATGTGTGTGTGTGGAGGGGGAAAGTGCTTCTAAAAGGGATTGAGAAATGGTACCAGAATGCAGACAGTGTTACCATCATGCTCCCTCAACAGGAGAACTGACATCTTATCAACTGTACTGGACATACCAACCTTACTCTCTTCTAAACAAAAACAGCAGATCTGAGAGCAAAGCCATTGGCCAGACCTCAGCCTGTCTCATGACAACTCTAAAAGTGTATGGTTTCGCCTACAAAGGTCTCAAGGACTACTCAAGGCTTGCATTCCCTAAGTGCATGGATGGATAATTTCAATGTATTATGTTAGAGTAAGTACGTGCGTCTGAATAGCCCACGGAAAAACTGCTTTATATCTTTATTGAACAACCTTGTTAAGCTATTTCAAGGTATCCAAAAGCACGATATTAGGTGAAAGGAAACAAAAGAGGGCCACCTGTATGAGTGACCCACAGCACTTAGGAAGGAAGTTTGTTTAATATAAAATATGGGAATCTGACCACCATAAAAAAAATTAGTAAAATATCTGGCAGTTTCAACACTGATTCAATCATGGGGATTCTTGTAGATATGATGATATGGGAATGGCCTATTTTTTTTTTCTCCCCTTCTTGGGTTTCATGTAGGGGGAAATATGCCATGAGGTAAGGGTCTCGGGAAAATCATGGGAAATAGCTGCGAGACAGACTGAGAAAGAAGTCAGAGATAAGACTGAACATGTGGAGTGAAGGAAGCACCAGACTCAGGTCATGAACTTCCAGGGAAACCAGAGCCTCGTCACGGACAAAAGGAGAGAATACGGTTTCAAAACCAAATCAAACAGGAGAAGCAGAAAGGCAGTGGGAGGAAGTCCAGAAGCTTTTGAGGCTGATTTGGTTCCCCGTCGTCCAGGAAAGCTCCAAGCGAGACAGCCGAGCAGGCCTAGGGAGAGAGCAGCTGTGGAGGAAGTACAGGTGGAAGACACAGTGAGGAAGGGGCCCTCGGAGCCAAATTCCTTTAAAGTCAGAACTGTGTCTGGTCCACAAGGTGTGCTCTTAAGAGAAACTTTAAGTGTGTGACCACGTGTGGGAGACAGGCTCACAGGGGAAGGCATCCAGAGAGTTCCTGGAAAGCAAGGAGGCCACGTGGTGAAATGAGGGAGGCGCTTTACCACGCGGGGGGTGGGTGGCAAGGAAGGCAGGGACAAGGAGGGGAGGCGGGAGGCTGGGTGGGAGCTCTGGGCGTCACCTGAGTGGAGCTCCTTCACCAGGGACGACATGGTGTTGGTGATGGAGTCGGCAGCCACCAGCAGGTCATTGCGGAGGTTTCTCCTCGTACCTGAGGAGAGGCAGAGCAGATGGCGATGCCTGGTGGGTAGGTGGATGGTAGTGATGGGGGTCGGGGAGACAGAGCTGAGCAGATGCTTCAGTCGGCCAGCCCCGGGACTTAGTTTGGACTCCTAAGGGAAGATGGGCCGAGCAGCTCCGCCTGCTCCCAGGCACTGGTGCCCAAGGCCGTGGTTCTCCTCCCTCTTCTCTTTGCGAAGGCAGGACCCTGCCACCTCCACGCTTCTCAGCCATAGTCAAAGAGGTGGACTGCAGAACAAACCCTTGGGCAGAACTTACTCTCAGCTCCACCTCCCTGCTCTCCTCTCTGCCCCGAGACAAGACAAGACTTCCTGAGCAGCCTCATCTTCTGCCCACTACAGAACACGGCAGGCCATTAACTCCACGGACAAGGTGCCTTCAGCAAGGTTGGATTCAGAGTTCTAGCCTCCTTCTCCTGCTTGCTCTAAACACTTTGCAGGCCGAGCACTCGACTTTGGGAATGATTCCATCTAACTCCTCTGGAGGAGGCAAAGCCCAAAGGACAAGGCACTTCCCACAACCCTCCTCAAAAAGAGCACAGAAACCCAGGAGGCCTGGCCCTCGCACACATACAAGCCTGCAGACCTCCCGCTGCAGACCAGCCCATCGAATAAGAAGGGGCCAGCACGAGACTTGTTTTTACTGTACATGAAAATCTGATCATTGAAAGCTAAGCGGACAAAAGAAAACAGGGAGAACCACAGCAGGAGTCTTATCCACTTTTCGAAACCCCTTTAACGCTTCATTTTCCTCTGCTCCCGAACTCACCTTGGGCGAAGGCCTCCTGCATGTCCCCGCCGACTCCACTCAGCGGGTCCTGCGGGCAGTGGGTGGGGGTGGAGCCAGCGGAGGTGGAGCGCACGGGCATGGGTATGGGGCGTCCGCCTCCGTGAGTGGGTGATGTATGCGGTGATCCTGTGGCCTGAGCCTGGGAGAATCAAAGAGAGAAAGCCTGTCATCTCCTGCACCTTACCTCTTTGAGGAAGGGGCAAGTGCTTTTTCTCAGTCAACCTGAGCCAACTTAGGACTTCAGTTCAGTGGTGCAATGCACTGCATGATCAGATTTGAAAGAAAAGAGTCAGGCTGCCTCCAGGACTGGAGAGAGGAAGAAAAGGAGCGGGGAAACAAAAAGGGAGAAGGGGAGAGAACAAGGGGGAGGAGGAGAAGAGGCAGCGAGAACACTGAAGAATAAACTAAAAGCAGGGAAAGTGGAGGCGTGCTCAGGGAGGGAGGGTAGAAGGGCCTTCCAGGTGGACAGATGGAGCGGGGTAGCTGGTGGAGGATTTGGGAGGGGCTGGGGTCACAGCTGGGAAATAATATGCAAACATCTTTCATTTCTGTTTGCAAACACATTCATGTGCATCATCTCATTTGAGCCTCATAATGACTCGAGTAGTATCCATTTTAGAGAAGAAAGACAAGGATGAAGAGAGTAAGAGCTCTGTGTCAGGGCTGCACAGCTAGCTTGTCAGCGGGAGATGCTGGAACAAGGCCTTCTACTCCCAGGGCAATGACATGCGCTTTGCACCTGTGCAGCTGCTGGGCTGCGGGGAATGTGCCTGATGAGTTCGCGGGTCAGGAGCCCAGCCGCAGGCAGTTCTCAGGAGCTGAGTCATCTGGCCTGTCATGCTGCCCTCGTCAAGCACACAGTGTGGTCTTCTGTGAACCATTTTGTGGGGACACACGTTTACTGGGAAACCGAGCCTTCTGTGGGAAGGCTCTGGTGCAGTTCTGGAGAAAGCTTAGAGCCATGGGATAAAACCTTAAAAACTCCAGTTAAAGGGAGTCCGCTGAGATTTGGGCTCTACGGCTCTTTAGAGGAAGGGCAACTGACAGTGGCATAAAGACTAGAGTTCTCTTTGGAAGCAAGACTGGGGAAATATAAGCCAAAGTGTGCAAATATGTTCAAAGGAAGATAATTATCTTTGGGGAGCTGGCTCAGAAACCCCACATACAGGTAGAATCGGCCGCCCCGAACAGGCTGACAGGGGGCCTCAGCTCAGCTTCACCCAATGTGAGCGCTGGACCAAGCGGAAGCGGTCTGTTTTCCATCATTCTTGCTCTGAATCATACCTGTGTATTTTAATCTGAGAAACTTGAAAAATACAAGGCAAGCTTAAAAGTACAAAGTAACAGACCATTCAAATTGATATTTAATATTGTGTGAAATTTATTCTAACACTGCAGATAAATCTGAAGACCCCTTGACTACGAATTCTTTTCAGTCCCTTCTTTTCTTCCCTTCAGAGGCGGCCATTATCATAGATTTTGCGTGAAACTTTTTACCTATGTGTACATATGTTAACAGTTATGAATAATATATGATATTTCATGCCTTTAAATTTTGCATGAAGGGGTATCATACTGCACATATCATTTGGCAATCTGCTTGTATCATCTAGTATGCTTTAAAAATTTTTTTATTGAAGCATAGTTGATTTACCGGAGAAGGCAATGGCACCCCATTCCAGTACTCTTGCCTGGAAAATCCCATGCACGGAGGAGCCTGGTGGGCTGCAGTCCATGGGGTCGCTAAGAGTCGGACACAACTGAGCGACTTCACTTTCACTTTTCACTTTCATGCATTGGAGAAGGAAATGGCAACCCACTCCAGTGTTCTTGCCTAGAGAATCCCAGGGACGGCGGGGCCTGGTGGGCTGCCGTCTATGGGGTCGCACAGAGTCGGACACGATTGAAGAGACTTAGCAGCAGCAGCAGCAGCAGTTGATTTACAATGTTGTGTTTAACTTCTGCTAAAAAGCAGAGACGTTACTTTGTCAACAAAGTAATGTCAACAAAGCCGTCTAGTCAAGGCTATGGTTTTTCCAGTAGTCATGTATGGATGTGAGAGTTGGACTATAAAGAAAGCTGAGTGCCAAAGAATTGATGCTTTTGAACTGTGGTGTGGGAGAAGACTCTTGAGAGTCCCTTGGACTGCAAGGAGATCCAACCAGTCCATTCTGAAGGAGATCAGTCCTGGGTGTTCATTGGAAAGACTGATGCTAAAGTTGAAACTCCAACGCTTTGGCCACCTGATGCAAAGAGCTGACTCACTGGAAAAGACCCTGATGCTGGGAAAGATTGAGGGCAGGAGGAGAAGGGGACGACGGAGTATGAGATGGCTGGATGGCATCACCGACTCAATGGACATGGGTCTGGGTAGACTCCGGCAGTTGGTGATGGACAGGGAGACCTGGCGTGCTGCGGTTCATGGGGTCGCAAAGAGTCGGACATGACTGAGTGACTAAATTGAACTGATACAGAAAAATTAGCATACTTTTTGAGATCTTTCCATGATACACATAAATATGAACTTATTAGGCCCTTACTTCACATTATATACAAAAACTAACTCAAAAGGCACCATACCAAATATAAGAACTAAAACTGTAAAACTCTTAGAAGAAAAGATTAGACAATGACTTTTCAGGCTTGACACCAAAAGTATACATTACAAAAGAAAAAACTGATAAACTGGACTTCATTAAAATTAAAAACTATTTTCAAAGGACACCTTTATGAAAGTGAAAAAAGAATTCATAGGATGGGGAAAAATTTTTTCAAATCATATCCCATAAAGGATTTATATTAAGAATACATACACAACACTGTAAATCAACTATATTTCAATAACACAACTAATTTTTAAAAAAGAATATGTAAAGAACTCCTACACTCAATAATAAAAGGACAAGTAACTTAAAAAATTAAAACAACAAAAAAAAAGGACAGGTAATTTAAAAATATGAAAAGGATCTGAACAGACAATTCTCTAAAGAAAATACACCAATACAGAATAAGCATATGAAAATATGCTCAATATTATTAGCCATTAGGGAAATGCAAATCAAAACCACAATGAGACACAACTTCACAATCCTACTCTTAAGATGGCTATAATAAAAGGACCGATAATAACAAGTGTTGGCTAGGATGTGGCAAACTCAGAACTCTCATAAGCTGCTGGAAGGAATGTAAAACTGGTGCAGCTGCTTTAGAAAATGGTCTGGCAGTTCCTCAAAAGTTTAAAAACTGTGATAAGTCCACTCTTACATGTATATACTGACCATAAATGAAAATCTATGTATACACAAAAATTTGTACACAAGTGTTCATAACAGTATTACACATAATAGCCAAAAAGTGAAAACAAATCCAAATGTCCATCAACTGATGAATGATTTAAATAAAATGTAATACATTCTTTCAATGGAATATGATTAGGCAATAAAAAGGAATGAAGTACTGATACACGCTACAACATGCATGAACCTTGAAAATATGCTAAGTGAAAGAACCCAGTTATAAAAGACTACATATTGTTTGATTCCATTATATGAAGTGTCTAGCATAAGCAAATCCATAGAGACGGAAAGTAGATTAGTGGTTGTCTGGGACTGGGTGCCTGGGAGGAATGAGGAATGAATGCTAATGGGTTTGGGGTTCTTTTTGGAGGAGGGGAAATGTTCTAAAATGGATCATGGCTGCACAATTCTGTGACTATATTAAAAACCATTTAAAAGGATGAAGTGTACAATAGCTCAATAAAACTATCAAAAAGACACACTAACAAAAATAAAAAAGCTAAGCCACAGACTGGGAAAATATTTGTAAATTATTTCTGATAAAGGAATTGTGGATCTTCACAATGATTTTTTGGATTTGATACCAAAAACAAAAGCAACAAAAGCAAAATAACAAGCGAAACTAAATCAAACTAAAAAGCTTCCACAAAGCAATGGGAACCATCAACAAAATGAAAAGGCAGTCTACTGAACAGGAGAAAATATGTGCAAGTCCTATGTGTGATAAGGAGTAAATATCTGAAATATAGGAAGAACTCATACAATCCTGAAAAAACAATCTGATTTAAAAATGTGCACAGAAACCGAACAGTCATTTTCCCAAAGGAGACACAGAAATGGCCAACAGGTATGTATGAAAGGGTACGCAACATCACAAATCATCAGGGGAACACAAAACAGAACTATAATGAGATATTACCTCATATCTGTTAGGATGGTCATCATCAAAAAGACAAGAGATAACAAGTGTTGGTGAGGGTGTGCAGAGAAGGGAACACTTGTGCGCTAGTGGTGAGAATGTAAACTGGTGCAGTCATAGTATTGAGGTTCCTCAAAAGATGAAAACAGGGGACTTTCCTGGTGGTCTAGTGGTTAAGAATCCATCTGCCAATGCAGGGGACAGGAAGATCTCACATGCTGCAAAGCAACTAAGCCCATGCATCATAATTATGGAAGCCCGTGTGCTGTACAGCCTGTGCTTCCTAACAAGAGAAGCCCCTGGAATAAGCCAACAGAGTGAGAAGTCCATACGCTGCAAAGAAGAGTAGGCCCCACCAGCAGCAACTAGAAGGAAAGCCCGAGAGCAGCAACAACAAACACATAAAATATCCATAATTTAAAAAAATGAAAAACAGAACTATCATATGATCCAATAATCCCACTTCTGGGTATATATCCAAAGAAAATGAAAACAGGATTTTGATGGGATATCTGAAATTCCATGCACACTTGTTCACTGCAGCAATACTCATGATAGCTAGGATATGCAGACAATAAGCGTCCATCAGCAGATGAATGGATAAAAAAGATGTATTATGTATGTTCAATGGAATATTATTTAGTCACGAGAAAGAAGGAAATCCTGCTGTGTTATTTATGGTAAGTGAAAAACACCAGACAGAGAAAGACAAATACTGCAAGGTATCCTCTCTATGCGGAACCTAAAAAAAACCAAAAAAACCCCACACTCAGAAACTGAGAGTAGCAAACTAGCTGCCAGGGGCTGAGTGCCGGAGGAATAGGGAGAGGCTGGTGAAAGGGTGTAAACTTTTGGCTGAAATATAAGGTCTGAAGATCTAATGTCACATGGTGACTACAGTTGATAACATACTATCTATCGTATAGCTGAAATTTGCTAAGTGAGAACAACTTGACGGCTCTAACACACACAAAAGATAAATACGTGAGGTGATGAATGTGTTAATAAACTAGATGGAGAAATCCTTCCACCCTGTATACATTGAAGTCACTTCAATGTATCTATTTTAAATATCTTATAATTTTATATGTCAATTATATATCAATGGCCACCTCATGCGAAGAGTTGACTCATTGGAAAAGACTCTGATGCTGGGAGGGATTGGGGGCAGGAGGAGAAGGGGACGACAGAGGATGAGATGGCTGGATGGCATCACTGACTCAATGGACATGAGTCTGAGTGAACTCCGGGAGTTGGTGATGGACAGGGAGGCCTGGCGTGCTGTGATTCATGGGGTCGTGACGAGTCGGACACGACTGAGTGACTGAACTTACTTACTTAAAGCTGAAATAAATACAGAATAAACTATAAGAAAGAACTTGTGTCTAGAACATATAAAGAATACTTGTAAGTGAATAAGAAGACAGACAACCCAATTACAAAACAGGCAAAGACTTGAATATACATTTCATGGAGTAAGATATAAAATGAGCTAAAAATTACATGAGAAATGTTCAATATGAGTACTCATTAGGGAAATGAAAAATGAAATCACAAAGAGATTCCACTTACCCCCCTGAAATAGCTACAATCAAAAAGACCAACAAGGATGTGGGGAAATGGAAGCCCTCGTGCATTGCTGACAGAATCGTAAAATGGTACAACCACTTAGGAAGACAGTTTGGCAGTTTCTTAAAATGTTAAAGGCAAACTTACCATAAGACCTAGCAATTTCACTCCTGAGTATGTACCCAAGAGAAATAAAGACATATGCTCATCTAAAGCTTGTCCACACATGTTTATGAGCAACAGTTTAATAGGCCAAAAGTGGAAATAACTCCAAAGTCCACTGACTAGCAAATGACTTCACAAAATGAGGCTTATTCATATAATGGAACACTATAAAAATCTTTTTTTGATGTCTTTACCACCGTTTAACTTTTATAATAATCTTCCATTGACAATTCAAATGTTCTATCTTGTGAAATATTCTATTTTTGTCTATGGCTATAAAACATTTATTATTATTCTTTCAGGGTATATATCTTTTCTTTCTAACTAGTTTATAAACACCATAGGAGTCCCATTTTAGCTAGATTACATTTTCACTTATTAATCACTGCATTTTGGGAAACAATCACCTTTCACCCTATAACTATTATCAGCCTCTGCCTTTTTGGATATTTTTATGGGAGAGAGGGCATATGTGTGTGTGCTCAGTCACTAAGTCATGTCTGACCCTTTGCAACCCCATGGGCTGTAGCCACCAGTTTCCTCTGTCCATGGGATTCTCCAGGCAAGAATACTGGTGTGGGTTGCATGCCCTCTTCCAGGGGATCTTCCCAACCCAGGGATCAAACCTGCATCTCCTGCATTGGTAGGTGGGTTCTTTACCACTGAACCGCCAGGGAAGCCAGGGGGGCAAATAATAGAGCATAAGATTCAACCTAGTTTGAAGGTACTTATGAACACCAGACCTAACAGTTTTAGTCTCAATCCAAACAAGATAAGGAAACTGAGGAAAAGATGAGAGAATCTGCAGAGAAGGCAGGAAAGTCTGATGCAGAGGCCTGGCTTTATAGGAAAGTCCTAAGCTGGCACAGTGGAGGACGCAGGAGATCACAGAAGTGGTGGATCCTGGCAATGCCTGGGCCTTTCCTGGGCCTTCCCAGGGTGGAAGGAAACAGAATAAAAGTTGTTTCCTGGGTTGCCTGAGCAGCCTCAAGGAAGGATCCCATGCAGTCAGTAGGCTGATACTGTGAGAAGCAATGACCCCAAAGCTGTCCCTCAGTCACAGAGGAGTCAGAGCATCAGTGAGGTCAGGTGTGGAGCCTGAATGCTGGGGGACTCTCTGAACTCAGATGCCTTAGCCACAGAATGGGGGCTGCTGCCTGAGAGAACCTGGCCGGGACACAAGCAAAGGACATGATGGCCCCAGCAACATATCGCCTCGGAGCTGTGGATACTCCTCCACCGATGCTACAGCACCCTGTATAAGTCTCCAGGATGCAGCACTCATTTGGGTGCAGGAAGAGGGTTAAGAATCTCTGAAGTTGGGACTTCCTTGGCGGTCTAGTGGTTAGGACTTTACCTTCCAATGTAGGGAACGTGGGTTCCCTGGTTGAGGAACTAAGATTCCACATGCCACAGGGCAACTAAACCTGCATGCTACAAATACTAAGCCCAAGCTCTAGAGTCTGTGCTCCGCAATAAGAGAAGCCTGCACACCACAACTAGAGAAAAACCTGGGCATCATAACCCAGCTCAGCCAGAAAAAAAAAAAAAACGAAAAAACTCTGAAGTGACTGACTTCAGAGTTTGCCTGAAATGCCCAGACTAAGTGCTCAGCTCAAAAAGTGAGAACTCAAGAGGGAAACTAAAGCCACTCAAATAATTTTTCCCCCTAAGTATGTGGCCTGTGAAATTCAAATTAACTTCACCGTATGAAGGGCCAATCCAGCATTAACCATGTGGCAAGGACTCAATAAACCTCACTCGGGGAGAGTGGAGCCAGCATCACTGCCTGAGGACTGAATGTCAGAGCCCTAAGACTGGAGATGAACAAATAGGTTGCTTTTTAAGAACATGAAACGGAACCTCTGCAAACAGTTTAATAGGAAAATGATGATGGGGAATGAGGTAAGAGGAATGGACGGAGTAGACAGCCACATGCGGCTAAAACTCTAGGATCAGGAAATGAATCCTACTGCCCACCATCAGCTTGAAAATAATCAGTCCCCCTTCCTGGGATCACTGCCCAGGACATGCCTTCTGAGGAAGATAGAAACCAGACTCCTGATGTTGTCTTTGTTCAGAGCAGTGGAAAGAGAAAAGTTCTTCTCAGACCCTTGGGAAGGCACAATTTTCTTCATGGATCTCAAGCTTCAGTTCCTGGCTTTAGGATCATGCTGGATTAAAAGACAGCTAGGATAGAGCTGTCAGGAACCCTCTGTGGATTCTGGGTCCAGCAGAACAATGCTGGTTTGGCATCCTTGTGGGCCAGTACATCCCCAAGGCCCCAGCAGAGGCACAAGTCACAGGCAGCCAATATGCATGGACTTCAGCCAGGCCCGAGGCAGGGGATCAGGAATAGGGTTGATTTGGGATGAGGTACATGTCGGTGCAAGGGAGGTCAACTGACTCTGCTCCTGCACGGATTCGAGAACAACAATCTATTGAAATACTGGAAGCACAGCCCTCTCTCCTGCCTTCAGGCCTCTGTACTTGCTGTTCTCTCTTCCAGGAGCACCGCCCCCCTCCATGTGTCTGACTAGCTCCCACTGGCTTCCCGCCTGACTGCTTCACTGTCACCTCCCTCGGACCCCTGCACGGCATTAATCTCACCTCTCAAATTTATCTTCCTTACCATTGTGCTTACCACATGTAAAGGCTTAATAAATATTTGTTAAACGACAAGGAGGTGTATCAAGTTTCTGACCCTTTTCCTTCTGTAATGGAAAGCGGGAATGGAGCCAGGGCGGGCAATAAGCTCCAGGGAGGACTAAATCTATCACCATCAATAAAGCTTTATGTGAAATGCTTTAACTAGGTAACTGACTGTGGTGGGCAGACCCGTGAGGGGGCCTCCAGTGACACCCTCCCTCCCTGCAGTCACTGTCTGAGGTAATTCCCTCCTCTTGAACATGGGCTGGCTGTAGTGACTGCCTCTAACTGAAGCAGGCCAATGAGATCATTTCTGAGACTGGTTGATGAAAGACATGACTTCTGTCTTGTCCACATGTGCTCTCTCTTCCTCTCACCCCACTCACACTGAGGAAGCCAGCTGCCATCTCGTGAACTGCCCCGTGGAGAGGCTCACCTGGCAAGTAGCTGAGGCCGGCTTCCAGCCATCAGGCCGGCGTTGAACTGTGACCCTCAATCCTACAGCCCACAAGGGGTCCTGGCAACAATGATGTGATCTGCTGAGCCCTGAGGTGCTTGCAACCTTGTGAGAAACCCTGAACCTCAGCTTGTGAGAACCCAGCTAAACAGCGCCTGGACCCTGGACCCACAGAAGCTGTGAGTTAAGTTTGTTCTTCTAAGTCATTAATTTTCAGTGTATGTGCAGCCATAGATAACTTAGGTGCTAAGCCTGATTTTTTTTCTTTATTTATTATTAGATCAGCCACATCTGAAGAGCACTTGACAGAGAGGGAATAGGAGGGAAAATCTGGGGATGCGACCAGGCCCACAGGCCCTCATGAAATGCCAAAGACCCTGGAACAAGGACCATGGATGAGAAGACAGGCGAGGATAAGGGTTTAAGAAAAATTTTTCCTGATCTGAGAATGTGTGTAAATCCCTCAGCGTATGAGCCTGTCCTCAGGCTGAAAGTTTCGACCTCTCTACTTTGTCGATGACGACAGGACCTGGAGACAATTCTTGGCTGCGAATCCACCAATTCGTAGAGGAGGAGCTGCCACAGGCACCAACATGGAATCTGACTCTCACCCCGGGTGAACGCCAAGGAAGCACTGAGGCTTGGTGGGAAGGGAATGGCTTTGAAGCCCGGAGACCTGGGCTTTTCTATCGATAGTACAGCATATGCATTTCAGTGTTTCTGGGGTTCAGTCTTCTAATCTGCAAACTGAGTGGCTTCACTGGTGACCTGTGAAGCATTTTTCAGATGTAAAATTCAATGATGCTATGACCTTCACCAAGTTTACCTCATCTCAGAAATGCCGAGTCACCAAGGCTTTGCCTTGGCTACAACCACCCTGTCAGTGAAGGCTCGTCCTTTGGGGCTGCGTGGCTGCCACCTCAGGGTCACAGAGGCTGTTCTGCTTCTAATTTTCCTTTCTCATGAGCAGAGTCCACAACAGAGATGCCGCCCTCAAGACCCCTGCATGCAAAGCCCATGGGGAGGACAGGGAGCAGGCTGCTGGGGGCAGAGGAGGGGCTGTCTCGAGGAGACAGTTCAAAACAAGGTCCTTCTAACTCCATAAGTAGAGTGGAGTGTCTGGAGCACTTGCAGCTGGAGGCAGAGTCACAGGGCTCATGGCAGCGCTCCAGCTCGCTGACAGGCACCTGCAGCCCGGGTAGAGACGGCTCATTCTCTGCCCTCCGCAGAGACAGGTTTGTGCCAGACAGACACACTGAAGTCACTGCAGACGGGAGCACTGATGTGAGTGACAGCGCCCTGTCTCAAAGGCCCAGAGGGGTCCCAAGAGGCAGGCCCTCCCCACGGAGACTGCCGAGTGCTCCCTCCACACAGAATAAACAGATCTAGAAGCAGCGGCATGATTGGGGGTTGCGGGGAGCATCACTGTTGGAACCTAGAGATTACATGGAACCTGACACTCTCATAGAAATCAGCGAAGGTGGAGGGACTGCTCAGATGTCTCTTAAGGGGTGGGAATAAGCTGTCCAACGAAGGTGCAAAACCACTGCATGCCTCTGGTTTCAGTTGCTGGGAGAGCGGAGGTCAGCCTGGGGAGGCTTCATGACACGCTCCCCGGTTTTAAGGTTTCCTGAGGCAAGGACAGTGGGACCTTGTTGAAATACAACCTATTACAAAGGCCTGAACACAGCACAGGCCAGTCACGTGCCCAACCAAGAACTAAATACAAGAAACGCCCTGTAACTCAGGTTCTCTGAGTACAGAGGTCCCTTGTAGTTGAGAACAATTCTGTTGGAAAGACAGAGCTAGAGAAACGTTACAATCGGAGAGGCTCTCTCCTCTGCTGGCTCTTTGCTTCTTCTCAATCAGCAAAGACTCTGAGACCCTGAGAAAGCTACATATCGTGTTCCAAGAAAAGAGCTTGGAAGTTACACACATCATGTCAGAGGGTTCATGATCCCAGGAAAATAGGCTCTGTTGCAGTTCAGCATTTATCTATATCTGAGGAGAGAGATGCCTTGAGAGGTCACGAGGTCACAAATAAATTAGTAACAAGATTCAGACAGATACCTGGGTCGCCATCTTTTTTTTTTTTTAAGAAGTTTTATTTACTAAAAAAGAATTTTGGCTGCACCCTGTGACATGTGGGATCTTAGTTCCCTGACCAGGGATGGAACCCATGAGCCCGCACCCCCTGCACTGGAAGGTAGAGTCTCTCTTGGACCACCGGGGAAATCCCGCCTGGGTGTTCTAATTGTCCTACACTGCAGGGAGACTCCTAAGCACACTGCGATCCCAACACCAAGTTTCTGAGTTCAGATGGAACATGCATCAGATGAGACATCCCACTGCAGAGGCCATGCAACAGAAATTAATTTCCGCCACAACCGAAAAATGTGAGAAAGGAGAACACGGTGATTCTGACTTAGTCTTCTGTTTGAGTGCAAATCTAATAGTGGAGCCAAAACAGGTGCAGAGAATGCCAGAGAAGGTGACTTGAGGACACTGTGAGTGAGACAGGGACTCACGCTGTGGCAGAGAGCGGGGCCGCACAGGGGTGAGGCTCTCTTTGCAGCAGGAAAACGATGTATGTGTTGTCCTGGCCACGCTTGGCCATCTCTGGCAGGGTGCCTGGCACACAGTAGGGGCTCCATAAATACTATTTCCTTCCCTTCTTTTTCCTGATGGAATAGGTACGAATTTTTTTTTTAATCTTCCTGATACACGTTATCACCAAGTAATCAAACCCAGGGAGGCTCATGGCAAAAAGCCTGATCTTGAGAGTTCATGCCCTCGCCAGAGCAACTATTAACAGCATCCCCTCCACACACACGCCCAGTGACAACTCTGAGCTAAGCGGTTATCATGGTAACAGAAGGAGACACTTGAGTCTCCATTTTTCTCTCTCTGACTCATGGACACCTGCCAGGTAGCAGATGGCCTGTGTGGACAATTACCTTCATTTTGCTGCAGTGTATTCAAAATAAACAAACTGGCCTCTTTGCTGCCGATTTTCAGAGGCCCACTCAGAAAAACAACAACAACAACAACAACAAAACCCCAAGGAAACAACATTGGGAGAAAGGAAATACAAGCCTGAAATTTAGATGAGGCAACCGTGAACATACAGAGATGGGATGTGTAGAGAATGGACTTTGTATGTTTTTTTCTTTAACAAAAAGTTAAAGACAAACAAACAAAAAAACAACCCAAGACTATTTTGAGTTGGTGCTGATGGTGGCTCTGCTGGGAAAATGCAGCTGTCTCATCGAATGTGGAAGTAAAAGGAGAGGGATTATCTGATGCTGCAATGTCTGTCCTGCTGCAAGATTTGAAAATAATTGCCTAATATGACAAGAGCTAAGACTCTGGGGAGTCAGGCCCAGCGATGGAGGTGAGCACACAGGAGAACAGGTTTGAGGAGAGAAGAAAGACAGTCACGTGGCAGTAAGCAAAGCAGAGTTCCCTCTGGGGTGAATTAGAAACAGGTAAAGAACATACCTGGAAACCTTCCTCCCTCCCCAGAGTGTCTACCTCTGAGTGTCAGGGCAGTGCAGCTTTTAAGGATGAACTTGGCTTCTAAACTCCCGAGAGAAGGGCCAGAGAGTTTGATGATGTGTCTTAGTATACATTTATGGTGTGTGTCTGCTGGAAGGATGGGGCCACCAAAACACCTGTCCTGAGGTCCCTCCGCAGAGGGCAGACACCGGTCTATTCCCACTTCACTCAGGAAACTCGGGGCTTACCCACGACCTGTCACCCCCTGTGGGGTTAACTGCTTTGGATGGGAAACAGCAATGGCAGGATTGGTAGGTTCTGTGATCACGCTGCTGGCAACAGGGAGAAGGTTATGGTTCTCGGTTTTCATGATTCTGCCCCTATTCAATTCGAACTAAATTACATAGAAGACAAAGTTTACCCGAGGCTGAAAAGGGTGGAGGCAAGGTGTCTAGGTATCTTTCTGGGTGGAAGGAAGAAAGCATATTAAGTTCCTGAGACTGTCTAAGACGAACAACCTCTTAAAACTCACCATAAACCCAAAGATCAAAAGCGAGTTGAAATTTAAACTTTTAGATAGGGAAGCTCATAAATTCCAAGACTAGAATTACCCTCTTTCTGTTTGTTTCTCCTAGTTTGCCCAGGTCTATTTGAAAATGGTGTCCCATTAGTTCTCATCATAGGATTTCAAAGCTAGTTCTCAGCAAAACGATCCGGGACCTCACTGAGGGAAAAATCCTTATAAATGAATACCAAACACTGAGATTGTGTATTAGAAACCAAAAGACGACAGGATTCCAAGAGAGCAGAGTCCTTAATGCAGACATGAATTCAATGATGGGTCAGGCAGAACCTATCAAAGATATTTTAAAGTTCAGTGAGTCAAATTCAAATGCTGCTTCTGGGTAAGTAAGTAAAACTTGTATGATGAGGTGGGGTACCTGATCCAGCACTTCCACTCTTTGTTGAGTCCCTGTTCTATATGAGAAGGTGGTTAAAATCCAGGCTTAGCAGTCAGGTGGACCTAGTTTGGATTCCAGCTCTGCCACTGACTAGCTGTGTAACTTGGGCAACTTCCTTAACCTCTCTGGGCTAAGATTCTTCACATGTAAAGTGGAGATTAAGTGCATCTTCACAGGTTAGTGAGGATGTACATAAGATGCTTCACATGCTGGCACATGGGGTACGACCTGCCACGATTCCATTTCGACAGGTACAAAGTAGTGGTATAAAGGGGCAAGGTCTCCACTCTCCACAGGTTCACAGCCTCCTGGGCAATTTGGCATGTAAGCAGCTGGCCTACAAAGGAGGATGAAATAGCGGAGGTACAAAGGAAAAGGAACATAGAGGCAAGAGGGTTTAACTCTGACCTTCCAGAACAGGGAAAGGTTTCACAGGCAAGGTGGCATCTGAGAGCGTCTTGGATGGTAAAATTTCAATAGGCGGAAGTGGCTGAGGAAGGGCAATCCAGGTGAGGAAAGGGCACAGGAGCTCCCCGAAGAGAGGAGGCTGGGTGGGGCGGCGGGGGGGTAGGGAGCATGTGGGGACACTAGCATGCAGGGAGCACAGAAAATACACGGTGGGAAAGACACGTGTGGGCCACAATTGTCTAGAACCTTAAATAAATGGTCATCAGGTTTATTTACTAGGCCATGGATGGGCAAACTACAGCCCATGGCCAAGTCCAGCTCGCCACCTGCTTTTTTAGTCTGTGAGCTAAGAATGGTTTTCACATTTTTAAGTGGTTTTATTTTAAATGGTTATATAAGTCCTTACATAATGCCTTTGATTTGGTTCACAAAGCCTAAAATGTTTACTACCTAACTCTTTAAGAAAAAGCTGGGTGCCCCTGCTATAAGCAATGGCAGAGGGAGTCTGTGAAGGCTTCCGAGGAGGGGTTGGTGTGGTCAGTCTGGTCAGATTTAGGAGTCTGGCTGGATTTAGGAGTCTGGCTCTGAGGCAAAGTGGAGATTGGATTGAGAAGCAGCAGACAAGGATTCAGGTGACAGATGATGGAGGCTGGAATGAAGAATGGTGACAGGAACTGGGAGGAGAGGGACATAAGCAAGCTTTTGGAGAAAAACTTGACTAGACTTTGGTAACTGAGTGGGGAAAGCAGGGGACTGGAAGAGAGCATGCATGTGGGGATTGCTGGCAATGACATTAACAGAAGCAGGGCATGTGGACAAAGGGGTGATTCGTGGGGAAAGGTGACTAGAAATCTTTCACCATCCATCCCATATCTAAACCTGAGAATAAGGGATGCCAAGAATGCTGCAAAGGCTCAGACTAGTATCAGACAGAAAGGTTCTCGGATCCTAGTTCACCTACCGGGGATGTAATCTGGGCCCCTTGCAGTGGAAACTCAGAGCCCTAACCACTGGACAGCCAGGGAGGTCCCAAGCAGTGCTTTTTCACTGGGGATAACTGTACCTGATAGGAACCTGGTGGGGGCATATCACTGGGATTTAGTAGGTGGAGATCAAGGATGCTGCTAGACATTCTATAATATACAGAACACTCCTCACCGCCCCCACCCCACCTACTACACACACACACACACACACACACACACACACACACACACACACACACACACACACACACACATATATACACACACAAGTAATCTGCCCCAAATGTCCATAGTGCTGAGGATGAAAATGTGGTTGAGGGTGAGAGCATTATGAGGTCCTAAAGAGAGTGGCCTGCCCAGGGCCTCTCTTCCCAAATGGTGAGCTGCTATGGAAGGAAGTGGGGGCCACCACTAGCTTCAGATCAGGTTAGAAACTTCAAGGGGCCAAGAATAAACTCTGAGACTCTTCTGCACATTTGGGAACTGTCCGGGGGCAGCTATAGGCCTGAGAGTCTCCTGGATTCTCGCTTGGTTTCCTGAGATCTGAGCTGGTTAAATATAGGAGCTGAAATTTGAAATACGAAAGCAGTGGATAAATATTGAATATTATATATAAGTTAATATGAAATATATAGTAATAAAAGCATGGAAGGATTTAGAGTTAGCCAGCTTTGAAGAGCAATAATGAGTTGGCATGGGTTCTTATTAAAGATACCACTTTAATGGCTGAGTAATATTCCATTGTATACATATACCACATCTTCTTTACCCATTCCTCTGTCAAAGGACATTTAGTTTGCTTCATGTCTTGGCTATTGTAAACAGTGCTGCAGTGAACACTGGGGTGCATTTACCCTTTCGGATCATGTTTTTCTCTGGATATATGCCCAGGAGTGGGACTGCAGGGTCATACAGTAGTTCTATTTTTAGCTTTTTAAGGAACCTCCATACTGTTCTCCATAGTGGCTGAATTAAAAGTACCACTTTAGCTGCAGGTAACTGTCTTTCTGCATTGTCTATAATTTTATAAAGAATGCTTCTATATTTCTTTCTTCTCTTTTTTTAAGCATTGGGCAATCTACACTGCACCGCCAAATGGGAGTAATTCTACTTGCCAAATTATGATTAGCAGCAAATGGAGAAGAGTGCAAAGGAGTCTCCCATACTCTTTATAATATGATTCTTTGGCTGAAATTAAACAGATATTCATTTCAGTTAAGGATGCCAAGCCAGGAAGCTCCCTACCTTGGCACTGCTGTTAATTTGGAACATCAGAACCAGCCTGAAGTCAGCTATAAAACCCTAGAGATTGGTATGGCATCAGGATGCATGGAAACGCTGACAGATGCTCTCCAAGTGGAGGGTCATGGATTCAATCGCATGCCAAGTGAGGATGCCGAGTGAGGTCTCACGGAAATAAGAGTGTAGGGAACCTTTTTTCTGCGGGAGGCATCCCAGAATCCCAGAGCTAAGCCAAAAGAGAAGGATCATGGAAGAAGTTGATGTTGTTTTCTTAGGATGCTTTATTTTGTCTAGAGAAGTGGAAGGGAGAAGGTTGGTATGATAAACCCTGGGGAAGGAGTTGGTTAGAGGGCCCAGGAAATGAATGGAAAGTCAGAGGGTTTCAAAGTCACAAAAGGAAACATCAGTCAAATGAACCCAAGAGGATTTCCATAGACCCTTCTTGGTTCATAGCCTTTCTCCAAATACACCGATTGGTATCAGTGATGAAAGGATCAAAGAATTGTGGACTGGAAATCTATAGATGAGAAAATTGAGGTTTGTAAAGGTTACATACATGGTGAGACAGAAAAGACATGAGGTTTTGTAACAATCTATTCACATGCAACTCTGTAAGGTAAACTCCTTATTTAACTCCTTCCTTTGTTGAGGTGACACCAGTGGGGGTGGGGTTCAGCAGGTTGGACAAGAAGACAAAAGTCCATCTTTCAGAGCTGTCTACACTCTGCCGTACTGAAATTTTCCTTGACAAGGTTGCTACCTTATTGTCAAATCCTTGTCTTAATTGCCTTATTAATTTTCTCCTTGAAACTTTCTGGTTTTTCATGAGAACCCACAATCCTACCTCCTCTTTATTCTTTTTGTCTACAATGGATTTTGCTGTGTTTATGGGTTAAACTCTAATTTTATGTTGCTAGCCCTGTTTCTCCACTAAATTTCCAGCAGCGTAACCCCAAGTATCTAATAGACCAAACGAAAAGCTTGACTGTCTGCCTACTTTTTGCAGCTCGGTATGTACACCATCAGATCCAAGTCCCTTTCCTGTATCTCACATCATCTTCCCGGTTCAATTTTTTCTAAGTCAATTTCCCAGGCTCTTGGGCTCAAAACCTAGAAGTTACCTTCTTTTCTGTTGATGAGACCCAGACTGTAGTATTCTGGGGGGTAGATATTATGTCCTAGGCTACTGGAGGGCGAACGTCTCCAGCTTGGTGTGCAGAAACCTTTTCCAGAGGCTCTGGTATATATTTTTCATATATTGTATGCATTCTGATCATGAGAACAAAAGATATAAATATAGTATAGGAGGAAAATAAACCAAGTAGGTAAGGCAACCTTTCAGCTTGTGATTGATGCCAGTGATGAAAAATATTGGGGGTGCTGCAAAGAGCCAAAGCTATTACCCTAATATTTTCAGGCTATAAGCTCTCTCTGTTTAAGGAGTTTGGGGGAAATGAAATTTAAGTACCTATTTTTCAATATTGCTATGACATTTTCTTTTGGAGAAAACAAACAAAAAACCCCAACAAGCTACCAGGTGCCTAAAGTAAGTACAGGAGCCAAGACTGGTGAATGTGACCATGTTTGAAGACTTTCATGAGGCCATCTATGGGAAGATGTACAAAGAGTGGGACTGGGAACCAGGCTAAGGGTTTGGGGCATGGTCAGAGTTCAGCACCTTGGTCTTTGTTTACCAAAATCCATTAGTGCAGCTGGCCAACTTGGAAGGGAGGGCAGCAATGGTGCCTAAGGCTCTGGTTATCACTGACCTGGCTTGTGTTTCTGAATATAGGGCATCATGCCAACCCTGAAATAATGTTCATACTATTTGAGGGTGGTATTTGCGTAGGATTTCTCTTTTGATCCTCCAAAAGGCCAAGCTCACCCACTGCTCAAATGAACATATGTAATAAGACATTGCTTGAAGATTAAATAAATAAATGGCAATCCTTTGCCTGTCAGGAAGCAGAAGACTCGGACTTCTGCTGCAGAATATAGTGGGGCCAAGGAATTCCAGCAAATTTTTTAAGAGGCATGTGAATGACTTTTCAGTGAAACTGCGTTCAAAGATGAAGTGAACCAAGAGGGAAACCGACCCACGAACACATCAAGGGGTTCACCAATAATCTCTTTAATGGACAATGAGGAGGGTTTTATTTGTTGCTGTTTAGCCTTTTTTTGGTAAGTACTTTCTCTTAAACTTACAAAGTTAACATTCATGAGGTTTGTCCTGGCAGAATCACAGGTCAACCATGGCTGTATTTGGTGAAGCCATGGTCAGAGAAGGGGGCTTCTGAGAGCTAGCCCACACCATGCTTTCTCTGGTTTAGTTATGTGGGGGTGGTTGTCTGGTTCTGGAAATCAGAAAGGGCCTGGGGCAAGATCCAATTGATATCCCAACTGTCTGAAATAGAGGCATGTTCTCTTAGTGAAATCCCCAAGATCCTCTAATTACATAATTTTCAGATTACCACCTATATAACTCTCCTGATCACTACTCTTCGAATTGGGATCAAGGTCACCCTTGTCCCCTATCCTTATGCATTACTGTCTACAGTCTTTAACTCTGATGCTGATCTGTATATAAAAAGTAATGATCTTCTAATAGAAGGAGCTGGAGAAATGTTTAAAGGAATACACGCTACATGAGTAAAGTGAACTGTTGCCTTGGATAGCTCATTTTATCTGGCATTAGCAATGCAGCAGTGAAATTTTATGGAATGCTGAGAAAAATGGACCCTTAAGGTGTCCCTAGAATAAATCTGTACACTGAAATCCCTCCAGAGTATGACTGGGAGACTGTTTGACCTTGAGGGAGTAGTCCACAGTTCAAGGCCACTATCAAAGCAGGGTTTTCACCAGTCTGCTACTACTTTAGTGTACCCCTCTGTACCACACTTCTGGTTATGGGCACTGGGTTCTTACTAAGCAATGCTCAAAGTATTTTCAATGGATACAAACAACTACAGGTATCCTGAATTTTAAAGATTATTTGTGCTTAAAAAAGAGACGATGCTCTTACTCCACATAATCTATCTGTTCTTTAGAGAGAAATAGTAAGAGAGTTAATAAAAATACTAATGTATTGGCTTGTTCTTCCTATTCTTTTGGTAATGCTGAAAATTGTTTTTCTGATTCTTTTTATAAAGGACATTTCTGAACCATCATTTAGTCCCTTGGATAGATCTACCTATTATACGGAAGTACCTTGAGCAAAATTACTGCTTAGGTTCTTGAACCAGTTATGTCCCTTACAAAAAAACCTATAAATTTACACAGTTTTTAAGTCAATATCTTATACATTTGGTTAATACAAGCTTTCATTCAGCAACTATTTATTGAGTACCTGCCATGGGACAGGCGCTGGGCTAGTGGCTAGGGGATGCGGTAGTGAAAAAGGCAGACAAGGCCCTTTAATTATGGTCTGACGATTATCATCGGCCTGATTAACCCTGACTCAACCGATATAATCTAATTCCTGGGTCTGTTAAACTGTAGGGTATATCATGGGTCGAACAGTCACTCAGTGAAGTCTTATCTAAAACAGCCAGGCAGTTCTACCCTTAATTACAAACCTAAGATCTGAGAAAAAAGAAGGGGGAGGAGGAAGGAAGGGGGAGAGGAAAGACAGAAGAATTATCAGCTGAGGTACTAATGTCACAAAAGTACTGGAAAAGTGGAGGAGGCTGAAGGTAGAACCACAGCCCCCAAATCACAGTTAAGGTCAGTTATCATCCATTTCCCTCAAATTCCCCAAAAACTAAAATAATCCCTGAAAGGGAAGAAGGTAAATAGTATAAAGAGTTCTCTATAATGGATTTACAGAGCCAGTGTGGGGAAGGATGTCTAGTAAATTCTTCATTTAAAAAATCTTATAATTATTTTACAACCCATACAGGGTAATGCATTTTGATAGAGAAGAAATTAAGCTCTACCAGTCTGAACCCGGGAGGAAGAAAGGTTGACGACTTAGTTCTGTGGTAAATACCTTTTGGTGCTTTGATCAATAATGATACAGATTAAAGCAGATGCCTGAGTTCTAAAGCTGTATGGTCTTCCCAGCTGTACATGTTACAAATATTGGTGAACTAGGAAAAGCCAGTCCATTCAAATTTGTACCTCACTGAGAAGGCAATGGCAACCCACTCCAGTACCCTTGCCTGGAAAATCCCATGGACGGAGGAGCCTGGTAGGCTGCTGTCTATGGGGTTGCACAGAGTCGGACACGACTGAAGCGACTTAGCAGCAGCAGTAGCTAAGTCTTAGGTGGGTCCAGTTTAAACCTGTGATGCAGACAGAGGAAATTTCTACCTGTATGCACAAAGCAGGATGTCTTATCTCACATCACAGTGGAGAAGGATGAGGGAAAAACAATTTGTACCAATTCATGCTCTGGACAGTCCCCTGGGACAGTGAGGACTACACTGTGAGCTCAGGACCTCAGCGACCAAGAACTCCCAACACACGTACCCAAGTGGCTTGTTCACGGCAGGCTCCAGAGATCTGGGTCTAGCTTCTCATTTTGCCAGTCTCAAGGAGAGTATGATCTCACACACGATCAAAGGTCACTGGAATGAACACGTTGTTATTTAATCCCCTGTCGGCTCAAGGTCAGCTTTAAATTGACCTGAGAAGTAATATGCCAGAAGTGATCATTTCTGATTCTTGGACTACACAGTAATCCATAAAATTTTTTAAAAATGAAGTGTCTCTTGGAAGCCCTTACTGCTGCCATTAAAATAAATATCCACCATGTTTGTCCTCCTCTGAATGGTGTTCTCAGTAAGTTATGGGGTGTTCTTGATCACATACTTTGCTGGCACATTCAGAGTGGGCTCAGGAGATGCTAGTCTGGGTGGACGGTTGGAAGAAGTTCCCAGCAAACAGTTTCAGCTATAAAGCACATCCCTGGGCATTACCAGCACCTGCTTTTCTAATTCTTCTAAACAAACTGGAGGATCATCAGTTCAGTTCAATTCAGTTACTCAGTTGTGTCTGACTCTTTGAGATGCCATGGACTGCAGTATGCCAGGCCTCCCTGTCCATCACCAACTCCCAGAGTTTACTCAAACTCATGTCCATTGAGTTGGTGATGCCATCCAAACATCTCATCCTCTGTCATCCCCTTCTCCTCTTGTCTTCAGTCTTTTCCAACATCAGGGTCTTTTTCAATGAGTCAGCTCTTCCCATCAGGTGGCCAAAATATTGGAGTTTCAGCTTCAGCATCAGTCCTTTTGATGAATATTCAGGACTGATTTCCTTTAAGATGGACTGGTTGGATCTCCTTGCTGTCCAAGGGACTCCTAAGAGTCTTCTCCAACGCCACAGTTCAAAAGCATCAATTCTTCGGAGCTCAGCTTTCTTTATAGTCCAACTCTCACATCCATACATGACTACTGGGAAAACCATTGCTTTGACTAAATGGACCTTTGTTGGCAATGTAATGTCTCTGCTTTTTAATACGCTGTCTAGGTTGGTCATAACTTTCCTTCCAAGGAGCATCTTTAAATTTCATGGCTGCAGTCACCATCTGCACTGATTTTGGAGACCAAGAAAAAAAACATCTCTCACTGTTTCCATTGTTTCCCCATCTATTTGCCATGAAGTGATGGGACTGGATGCCATTATTTGAATGTTGAGTATTAAGCCAACTTTTTCACTCTCTTCTTTCACTTTCATCAAGAGGCTCTTTAGTTCTTCATTTTCTGCCATAAGGGTGGTGTCATCTGCATATCTGAGGTTACTGATATTTCTCCCAGCAATCTTGATTCCAGCTTGTGCTTCATCCAGCCCAGCATTTCTCATGATGTACTCTGCATAGAAGTTAAATAAGCAGGGTGACAATATACAGCCTTGATGTACTCCCTTCCTGATTTGAAACCAGTCTGTTGTTCAATGTCCAGTTCTAACTATTGCTTCCTCACATGCATACAGATTTCTCAGGAGGCAGGTCAGGTGGTCTGGTATTGCAAACTCTTTAAGGATTTTCCAGTTTGTTTTGATCCACACAAGCAAAGGCTTTGGCATAGTCAATAAAGCAGAAGTAGATGTTTTTCTGGAACTCTCTTGCTTTTTCGATGATCCAGCGGATGTTGGCAATTTGATCTCTGGTTCCTCTGCCTTTTCTAAATCCAGCTTGAACATCTGGAAGTTCATAGTTCACGTACTGTTGAAGCCTGGCTTGGAGAATTTTGAGCATTACTTTGCTAGTGTGTGAGATGAGTGCAACTGTGCGGTAGTTGGAGCATTCTTTGGCATTGCCTTTCTTAGGGATTGGAATGAAAACTGATCTTTTCCATTCCTGTGGCCACTGCTGAGTTTTCCAAATTTGCTGGCATATTGAGTGCAGCACTTACACAGCATCATCTTTTAGGATTTGAAATTACTCAACTGGAATTCCATCACCTCCACTAGCTTTGTTCATAGATGCTTCCTAAAGCCTTGACTTCGCATTCCAGGATGTCTGGCTATAGGTGAGTGATCACACCATCATGATTATCTGGGTCATGAAGATCTTTTTTGTGTAGTTCTTTTATGTATTCTTGCCACCTCTTCTTAATATCTTCAGTTTCTATTAGGTCCATATCACCATATCATTTCTGTCGTTTATTGTGCCCATCTTTGCATGAACTGTTCCCTTGGTATCTCTAATTTTCTTAAAGAGATCTCTAATCTTTCCCATTCTATTGTTTGTTATTGTAGGATCATACTTCCCTGAAATTAAGTGTGGTCATATGTCTTGCTTTGACCAATGGAACAGAGTGGAAGTGATATGTGTCACTTCTTGGGAAAAGCATTTAAGGGCTGGGCTTGACCTTCCATCCTGATCATTTACTGCTTTGCCCATGTGAATGTTCCCAGTGATACAAAGGTGCCATAGGATGAAAGTAATGCATGATGTGTAAGTGAGGAAAACACAAAACAAATAAAGCAAAGACAAAAACAAGATTTTGTTACTTTAAAGCTATTGAGATGTATGGGCTTGTTGCCTACTCTGACTTCATCTTTGTCTTCTTTCCCTCTTTTTGACAGTCTCCTTTTCTCTTTTCTTGCCTCCTCCCCTCATTACTCACCTCTTACATCCTTTCCCTATGATTCCATTGCTCTCTTAACTGGAAATAATAGTAAATATAATGTTTTATATTCCTATTCTTAATTTAAAACATGGATAAATTTGCTTTTTGAATAAGAAATGAGTACACTGAATGACATATTTCACTTAAAAAAAAAAGCCTTGAGGTTAAATTAAAAATCAGGTTTAGCTTGTATAAAAAAATGTATGCTTTGAAAACCTGACTATATTATATAAACATATGGTGTTACCATTGTTGATATACCCTCGGTTGATTCCAATGTGGGTTAGTGGCTATCAGGAAAAATAAAAACAAACATAAACCTTCCCTAAACACCAAGCAGCTCAGAAAAACCAGAGATCCCGCTGGAGTAGTTCTGAACAGGAAATCACTTACAGCATGATCAACCACTTAGCTTTCATTGGTAACTTTGTTAAGAAGGCTGCTGGAGCTGGAACACCGAGAAGACTATTTAAGACTAAAGAACATCTAAAGTTATCAAAGGAACTTCAATGCACATCTTCATGCACAGTCATTCACAACATAGTATTCAGCCCCGAGGTCACCCCCACCATCCTGAAAGTTTTTTCAAGCAATTAAAGTCACCCTAATCATGAAGCGGCAGAGAACATAAGTGCAATTATAGCCTGGCTAATCATGCATATTTAAATAAACACAATAGATGTGTACTCTGAAGACAAATTCAACAAGCTCTGGTTTCAAATAAGAACATGCACTATTAGGTAAACATGACGAGGGCTTTCAGGCCATTTGACAACACCAGGGAGAGAACTGATGAGGGCTGTACACAAGACCAACTGCAGAAATGATCTGGATGCAGGGAGGAGAGGAGAAAGTATGCAACAGTTACATGAGAAAAAGAAGAACATGCAAAGGAAGCAAGAGATGGAGAATTCTGAAGTTCACTTACTGCCTGTTTTTGCTCTTCCTCCTAGAGGTGGTGAAGATGAAAAAAACAGTAGAGGGAAAAAAGGAGAGAAATTAATGCCCATCACCACAAACATCTGGAAAAAAGTGACAGAACAGGGCAAACCAGGTCAGACCCCTGGGTTCAGAGACCCAAGAGCCTGACCACCATCAGAGCGTCATCAGGTGGACAGTGCAAATGGCAAGTTTATGCCACATCCAGTTCTTTAAATGCTAACTTCTAGAGTTAGAAGGAAAGAACCGCATAAAGCCTCTAGTCCAACTTCCCCTTTTATACACAAAAAAGACCTGACTTGCCCAGGGTTACATCACTATTTGAGGTGAACTGAAAGAAGCAGCTCAACCATGACTCAAAAGCTCAATGATCATTCTGTTTCACCATTCACAATATTCACATGTGTTTAGATACACATCTCTATGCCAGTGGTTCTCAAAGTGCAGAATACAGACCAAGCAGCAGCGGCATCACCTGGAAACTTGTCAGAGATGCGTGCTTTGCCCCGTATCCCCCTAGACCAATAGAATCAAAATCCTTGGGGGCGAGGGCAGCACTGTTTCATGAGCCCTTCAGCGGATTCTGAATCCTGCTAGTTTGAGAACTAGTGCTCTTAAGAACTTCCCAGACACTAGAGATTCCATCTGACCACAGACTCTTTTATTTGGTCTCCTCTCTTCCACGTGTGGAGCTTTTGGTCACTTTGTGGTCCTTCTCAAGGATGCACATGCATCCCCTTCCCCTCCCCTCTAAACTGGAAACTGCTTCAAGGTGCTAAGAGGCTTTTCAAAGAGAGTTCTTGACCTGGCTGTCTCATTACTCCAACACAGGTTCGTTTACTCCTCCCTATGCATGAAGTACTAGAAACATGAAGGTAAGGTATGGTCTCTGTCTCTTAGAGCCTTACAGTGATGGTACTCAGAGAAGGCCTTTCCTAACCCTTAGCTCTCAGAAGGCCGCTGTAGACACTGAAGAACGAAGCACAGCGAGGAGGAGATAAACACTTCTGAGTTCCTCTCTCTTCAGTCTTGTGCTTCTAAGTTACTCTGTCTTTTAATGGGTCTCTTCGCTTCCTTTTTCTGTGCCTCATGATGGGTAACTGTGGTCATGACACCTCTGCTCTTTGCTCAAATACACAAATCTAAAAGCTGTTGCAATAGTTCCATTTAAATTGGATCCATCCGTGCAGACTGTCTTTACTAAATATGTGTGTAGGAAGTCTTGGGAATAGATAAGTGATTCTCAGTCTGCAGATCTGGGAGCAATGGTGAGAATGATTTCAGTAAAGACAAGGGATTATAAAAGGGAGAGGAACAGTAAGAATCTGGAGAGAGTCATTTTATTCCTGCAAGGGAGAGACATGCACTGGAAATTATATGAGCACCAACAATCTCTTGAGGAAACTCCAGTTCAGCACCGGAAGATATTCTTCGTTATCAAAGCCCCAGCTGCTAGATGCCTGGCCAAACCTAGAACCACAAGCACCCAGGCAAAGAGGGGCCTGAGTGTTAGCTGAGTTCACCTGAAGAAGTTAGCATCTTCCAGCTTTTGCATCTGGTATGCATGGCTCCAGTTAGAAGGGGTTAGAGTTTTACAGTTGGGTAACGTCCTTCCTGCCTAGTCAGGCTTCCCTGTGAGGCAGCACACTTTTCTCCCATTCATCCGGCAAGGCAAACAGCCACAGAAGAGTTATTAAACAATTCAAAATGTGTTTACTGCTGGCATTAAATGTTGAAATGGAAATTTGCAGGGGAGGGACAGAGCAATCCTGACAAGTTGGAATTGCATCTGAGATCAAAAGACCAGTATATAATGTCTTAGAACTGCTTCTAAGATACTTTATTCTCACTGCTTTCTCCAGGCTGGGTATTGAAGACAACATCACTGTGGCTCAACAAAATAGGGAAGTTCAGAAAGCAAAGTTTCATGTTTGCACATTTGTGACTCTGCTCTATAAAATTTATCTAACGACATAAGATCGTGATAATTTGCAGTAGATGTATGCCAGGTTAGGATGGGCTGAGTAGACAGGGCAGTGTTTCTAGGACTCAGAGAGCCCCCATGTGCATTGGGATTGGCAGAGACTTTGGTTAAGTGTTACTTAGGATGCTGTTTAATCCAAATTCACCAAAGTTAATCAGATAAAGGCTCTGTCAACATAATAAACAGGTCAGATATAAAGTCTTAGAACCTTCTTGTTATCAATTAGTTGGGGTCCGTAAAGATTGACTGATGACAAGTCAGGCATAGTAGCCAAGTTGATTTAAAGGGGAGTAACAATGCCTTAATTATAAAGTACAAATCTAGGATTGCTCCAGTTACCTGAAAATATGGGAGACCCATCCATGTGGGGGATATCTGGCTCAGTGGCCAGAGGAATGCCACAGCCATTGTAGTCATTGCCATCTATATTTTAAAAATTCATATTCCAAATCTCATTTGCAAATGAGGTTAAAATTTTAAACTACAGAATTCATTTGGTAAATGTATTTCAAAAGCAATATTGGAAAAATGGAAAAAGGGGCAGAAAAATATTGGGAACATGATTTAGAAACAAACACCAACATCCAACTATTTCTGGATCAAATAGGAAGTTTGAGGTAGAGGTTCTCCATATAGACTCATTCATCGAGGGAAAAAACGTAAAGAAAAGATACATTCTGAAACATGGGTACTTGAGTGTCAGTCTGTATTACCTCATTTGGAAAAAAAACAACAATAAGGAGGTGCCTGATACTCCCTGGAGACAGGGACTGAGTCTTAGTCACCATTATATACCACATAGCTGAACAGGACTCTTAGGAACTCAATACGTTTCTGCTAAATAAATGGTTTTTACCCTGCCTTATCCCCCCTCCCCCAAATTTACGATTTTTGCTGAATGAATTAACAAACAATGGTGACACTTCACATGTACACTTCTTCAAATTATCAATTTTCAGATAAACAGACACAGATATAGTATTTCCCTGGAACAATAAAATTAAAGAATTCCATGTGAAATAGAAACTTACTGTGTGGTATATTTTAATTCATGAGTATCCCAGATCATATGGCTCAACTGTCCATCTGACTAACTACCTACAGCTGTTTTATGAGGGCACTAAATGCGGGCGGACTGAACATCAATGAAAGCAAGACAGTCCCTTGAAACTAAAATTAGAATTCTGAAGGGTACTTTTACTATTTGTTGGTAAATGTGGTTTTCATAGTAGGAAAACATCTTTGAGATTTTAATAGAAGTCAATGATTCCTATGCATAACCTTTTAGGAGTGCATATAATACACAAATTAAGATTATGCTATAACCCTTTTAGGAAGCTGGACACACAAGGTCTGAGATTTTCAACTGTGAATTTTAATCGACGGATTAAAAAAGATGACATTCCTGGTTTATGTTTTCAAATCCTTTCTCCCTTTTTGAATGACCACAGCCCGTCAGATGGATAATGATAAGACATTTAAGAACCTGGGAGGGGATCCTACAAAACAGAGCAGTGAGGTCCTGCTTATTTTACTGAAATTGTAATTAAAAGACAACAGCTGGAAATACAAAGAAACGGAGGGTTTGGGAACAGAGTTGCAGGTATCAGCTCCCTCTGCTTAGGGGTACATAGCAAGGTCAGGGTAATGTACACGGGACCAGGGCCAGGAACTCTGAGGAACACGAAGGCCCATCAGCTGACGGGAAAGCTTTCTGTGATACTTAGGGGAAATGCATTCTGACTTCCCTTCAGTTTGCATAAACATTTTTGCCTTTTACAAAAATCACCCTGGGATACCTTCCCATTTATGTTCTGGGTAATATCTGAGAACATTTTTCTGAAAGGGAGGTAAATCCCCCATAATCTCCTGTCCTTTGGGTGGACTAACCCCACAACGGTAGAGCTTTCACAGCCCTGTGTAGCTCCAGATGTTGCACCGGCCCAATGTGTTTAAGTTCGCCCCTGCTCTCTTGAGTGGGTGACTGGGTTGCTTAGTTGGGTACTTGACAGCTATTTGATGGATCTGGGCCAGGTTGTAGGCATAAGGTTTTCTTTGAACAAGACCCATTTAGACAATTTCTCAGGAGAAATCCTGCTAACAGGGTTAATGTAGAAACATGTCTCCAAATACCCTAATACCCAGGACCAAAGCTAGAAAAAACTTAGCTCAAGACTAAAAGAAATGATTCTCAAGCAAGCCAAAAGTCAGTTCAAAACACAAACACTCCATTTACCCAAGCTGCTAATACCACGAGCTTTATTATTAAAGGACAGGCTGATGATGAAGTTGAAGAAAAGTCTTTCAGCTGACCTGTTCCTGGATTTCCCCTCCAAGTCCAGACCCTTGTCACTCCAGGCCTGAATGATTTCACTTTGTGACCCCATGGCCTGTAGCCTACCAGGGTCCTCTGTCCATGGGATTTTCCAGGCAATAGTCCTAGAGTGGATTGCCATTTCCTTCTCCAGGGGATGGGATCTTCCCAACCCAGGGATTGAACCTGGGTCTCCCACATTGTAGACAGATGCTTTACTGTCTGAGCCACCAGGGAAGCCAATGATTTCACTAGCCTCCTATTATCCTTTAGTTTCTCCTCTTACTGACCTGCTGTGTACATTTTCCTAAAGTATTGTTTTCAAAGCCTTTAATGACTTCACCTTATCACAGGATTAAATCCACCCCGTTAGCCTGGCTTCTGAGGTACTACACACTGGGATTTCCATTCTGGCTTCTAACTGTGACATACCATGAAATACAATGGTTTCAGAGTATAGACAGAAACACAGTAGGAATTTACAGCATAAACAAATGTATCCTGGTATTGCTGCTACAGGGCTGGTAAATATTTCCACTCAGTGCCAGGCAAGCTGTCCAGGTGAGGACATTTAAATGCCAAGCATGCCTTTGCTCTAGGGTATGGGTGCTGTAATATCTTTTTCAATAAAAAGTAGTGAGGACTGAAATTATTCTATATTTTGTCAAGCCCCAATATACCAAACCTAGAGCTATCTGCTATTTTATTGCTCCTAATAGAGCAAAATTATCAATTAGAGTTGGTTTGATTAGGTTGGTTTGACTCCCATGGACGGAGGAGCCTGGTAGGCTGCAGTCCATGGGGTCGCTAAAGGGTCGGACACGACTGAGCGATTTTACTTTCACTTTTCACTTTCATGCATTGGAGAAGGAAATGGCAACCCACTCTAGTGTTCTTGCCTGGAGACTCCCTGGGACGGCGGAGCCTGGTGGGCTGCCGTCATGGGGTCACATAGAGTTGGACATAACTGAAATGACTTACCAGTAGCAGCAGCAAACATGTAGAAGGCAATGGCACCCCACTCCAGGACTCTTGCCTGGAAAATCCCATGGTTGGAGGAGCCTGGTGGGCTGCAGTCCAAGGGGTCACGAAGAGTTGGACACGACTGAGTGACTTCCCTTTCACTTTTCACTTTCATGCATTGGGGAAGGAAATGGCAACCCACGCCAGTGTTCTTGCCTGGAGAATCCCAGGGACGGGGGAGCCTGGTGGGCTGCGGTCTCTGGGGTCACACAGAGTTGGACATAACTGAAATGACTTACCAGTAGCAGCAGCCTCTATATTAGCCTCTTAATAAGCTATTTTAATAGCTTATTAAAATAGCACACAATATTTGGTAAGTAAGCAAGTACACTATTTGAAGCTTTGTCTTAAAAGAAACTTTATATAATTGAGAAATACTCATTTATATATAGCTAATATCTTATTTATAAACATTCTTATTTATTCATAAAAGCACATCATTCTGGTTCTGGTTACTGATTTTTTGTAATTGGGCTTTAAATAGTTAACCCTTTAGCCTCATCCTGTTCTGACATCACAGGGAAGGCAGAAGCTGAGCTGGGGGTGAAGATGGACAAGAAGAACTGAGGTGGGAGGAGGAGCCCAGCCGCTGGTCTTACCTTCAGTAGCTTCATCAGCCCTTCCAGCTGGACCATCAGCTCCCTCCTGCTCTCCTGCAATGCTGACATCCTCTGCTCCAGTTCATCTTTCCTCTGCCTGTCAGAAAGGAAACGTTCATGAGAAATGAAGAGATGAAGCTCTGATACTGGACATATAAAATGGTGATATATCTGTTTTGCCCACTTTACTGCTATGAGAATAGCATGTAAAACTGCCTTTGAAAGTATACATTGCTGTAGAGCAAAAGAGTATTGTTAATATTATTAAAGTCATTTTTAAAATTCTTCAGGAAGTCAAATACTTTATACAAATTAGTTCAAATTTAAATTAACAGTGGAGAAAAATATGTGAAAACTGCTCAGATAAGATGGGATTCAGTTGTTAGTGCTCCCAGAACCATCCATCAGGCTCAGAAAGTGTGACAGAGTTGAGGATGACTCTGTCTCAGAGAACCTGGTTTCCCTGAGGACAGATTTCATGCCATCAAGTCTAGGTCGACCTGTCCAAACCCAAACTTAAGACTTTCCTTCTTAAATGGTTCTCTTTCTCAATTTCCCCATCTCTCCTACTTTTTCTTCTAAGCTTTTATGGCTGAAAAACTTGATCCTCTTTGATACTTTCCCGTTCATTTCCTAGATTTCATCAGGCACCCAATTCAGATGATTCCTGAATATCACGTGTCTATCTTTCTATTCCTGCTTCTCGGACTTTATCCAAGTATGCTTCATCTCACACATGCAATGGTCTCCTAGCTTGATTAATCCTAATTTCATCTATGATGACTGGGAAAAAGCACTGGAATATAAATCAAGAGATTGAGGCCCACCATTTTACTCACTATGCAACCTTAGACAAGTCACTTAACCTGTCTGAGTCTCAGTTTTCTCTTCTCTAAAATGGAACTAATAAATTACTAACAGTAAAATTTTAAAAAGCTTTTTTGATGTGGATCATTTTTAAAGTTTTTATTGAATTTGTTACAATATTGCTGCTGTTTTATGTTTTAATTTTTGGGTGGTGAGGCTTGCGGGATCTGATCTCCCCAACCAGGGATTGCACCCACACTCCCTGCATTAGAAGCTGAAGTCTTAATCACTGGACCACCAGGAAGTCCCTACAGCAGCACTATCTTGAAGATCAAGTAAGATGATGGACATGAAAGCATTCTGTGGCCTTTACAATGCTACTCAAAGGAAAGCTGTACTCCTTTCATCATCTCATGTAATAATCTGAACAGTAGAATTTCTAGCATCACTGACTGCCCTGCATAGCCATTGGCCACTAGTCTGAACTGAGATGTACTGTAAGTGTAACTTACACACTGGATTTAAAAACTTAGTGTGAATTAAAGTAAAATATCACAATAATTTTTAATGTTGATTAAATGTTGAAAAGATAATATTTTAGATTAGGCAGGTTAAATAAAAGAAGTTTTAATGACACCTATTTCCTTTTAGTTTTTCAACATGGTTAGAAAAAGTTTAGTACACAGATGGCTCACACTATACTTCTATCAGAGAGAATACTGCTACAAACTCTACCTACATTTTATCCTCACTTCCTTACTGCCCTTTCTCTTCTGTGTCTGGACGTCCAGCCATGGTTCACTTTTTCCTAAGCAGATGGCATCACTTTACAACTCAGTACTCCCCTGCTCTCTTCCAAATACTATTTATTCCTTAGTGTCCATCCTAAACGTCACTCTTTTCAGGAAACTATTCCTGATTACTTCAGTGGATATCGGATCCTGCTTATTTAATCACTATAGCAACCGGTGCTTCTCTGGGGCACTTAATTTATTTTACCTTGTACTGCTGTCATTCATACCATGATGCAAAATCTTTGAGGTCAGGGGATGAGCCTTACTCATCTTTGCATAAACTGAATGATTAAGAGAATATCATGCATCCAGTGTGGACTCAATTAACATCGTGAACTTAATGAAATCATTATTTGAAGCTCTCGAAGGATTTCCAATGACCTATCACTTAAGGCTCTCAGAATCTGGTCTCAATTATCCAACTAATTTTATCTCCCATCACTGGCACTCTAAAGATTAATTCACTGGGTGGCTGAAAACAAATTCTTAGCTTCAAGATTCTTTCCTCTCTCTGAAATGTGTTATATTTATTGGGGAATCTTGCTGAAGCCCAACTCTGTATCTAATCTTAAATGTTTTGTCCCACACTTCATTCAAACCATACCTACCTTTCATGGTTCAGCCCAAATTCCACCACCTTTGGGGGACAAATTGCTTCCAAATTTCTTCTAATATCCACACTACTTATCATTAACATTGTACAGTATTACTTAGTTGATTAGAAATTATTTTATGTTTTGTTTCCAAAACAAGATTATAAATTTTTAAGATAGAATCATTGTCTTCTTGTATTCATACTCCCTAAATTTCCAGTACAGGTATAAACTCAATAAAGAGTTGACTCATTCAATTTTCTAGAAAGTCTTTCTTCCCTGAACCCCCAAGACTGGATGCAGTATTCTTTCTCTGTGCTATGCAGCATCAAATAATTACAATAAAAAATGGCAAAAATGAATGAACTACAGCTATTAATTCTTACAACTACATGGAAGGATCCTAAAGAACAATATTAAGTAGGAAAAATGGCCCAGAAGACTGTATATTAATTTCATTTCAATAAAGCTCAAAAAACAGAAAGCAAAACTAGACACTCTATTGTGTGAACATACAGACATATCTGAAAATACTGTTTAAAAAGCAAGGGAATGATAAAGCAAATTCTGGATAGAGGTTAGCTCTGGTGGGGAAGGCAGAAGGAAGTGAGACAAGATGGGGGCACTTACACAGATGACATGGCTTTAGCAATATGTGAATTCTCAAGTAGGGTGTGGGTTTCTGGGTGTTCATTTTAGCGTTATGTTTCATATCTTACTCATTTGTCTCATATATTATTATAATAACAAATATACCACTAAAAATAATAAAGGGGGAAAAGACAATTTTGGCAGTCAGGATTCATAACCACTAACCCTAAGGATAAAATTCTCTATCTTGTTTTATTATACTAACTGGGTATTGGCAGTTCCTGTATTCATATACATAGATCAAAACCAGAAGGATGTCAGAACCTACAAATGAATCTTGACCTTTATGCGTCGTGTGATAAACAAAAGTTTGTAATATTAATCTAGATGAATTTACCAACTTCTTTCATGGCTAGTAATTCTGAGAAATTAGTTTCTATTCCAAAATTCTAAAGAAACTCTTCTACGTTTTCTTCTAGAAGTTTTAACATTTTTGTCTCCACGTTTCATCCATCTGCCGGTGTTTTTTGTATATAAGTGTGAGAAAGAAAGCCAATATGTGTGTCCTTATGCATGAGCAATCGCTCTAGCACACTTTATTAAACTGTCCCTTTTTTTCAGTGATACAGAAGCTGCTTTTGAGATTAAATACTTTCTGATTTCTCAGAATTTAGACCTTCCTTGGACTTAGATTGAATTCCTGCTTCTTACTGCCTGATGTCACATCGCTGGATTCTGCCCTTTGTCTATTCTTCTAGGTCTACGATTTTTTCAGATCTCTCTAGCATAAAGAAGCCCTTTCAGCACTCCCAGTCCCAGCAACAGTGAAACTAAAGTATGACAGTTTTTTGCTTTTCTAGATACAAGATAGTCACCTGTGTCTGAGCTGAGGTGGAGAAAGAAAGCAGCTAGCTGTATCTTATCGGAGCTGTGCTCCGAGTCAGCAGCTTCTGTTTTCCCGTCCTTCCTGATACGACACCAACTGTGTTGATTTCCCAAATGTGCGACAGCGGACCCAGAGCCACCAAGATCTCAGCCCGACTAAATTCAGAAACTCAACTGAATTTCTTTTTTGGAGAATGGGAATCTCTGTATCTCTACAGATTTTCTTCTTCACAGCTTAAATTCTTGATGACTTATCTATTAATGACATAAATCTAAACAGAAGGATAATTAGAAAAAAACAATCATCTCTATTCTTTAAGAGACAAAATCATGGCTGGGAAGCTAAATGATCTAAATCAAAGGAAGAACTAAGGAAAGACTTTCAACTCTGTAGAAATCCAGGTGATGGCACATTAGAAATCGACCGTGGGATGCCAAAGGTTACAACCTATGCAAGAAAGAATCCACTGTTTGGGAATCCACAGGTCTGGTGAGAATCAAGTCATTCATTTAGTTTCCATAATGGCTTCACTTACGGAAGAAGGTGCACACATCTTTCTAGGACTGATAGGAAATAAGACCCTATGAATGTTGATCCCCAGGAGAAGGGCAACCCACTCCAGTACTCTTGCCTAGAGAATTCCATGGACAGACCATGGAGTCGCAAACAGCCAGACACGATGGAGCGACTAATACACACACACAACGCTGCTTGATCGTGCTCATGTCATACTCTTCTGGAAGATGCCTTCATTCCCCTGAAAACAGCACCAAGTGTGAGCTGAAGCTGCTCTCTACCCCCATCCTGATCCCACATCCTTGGTCTCTCGCTCCTTGAAAGAGTTTATGTTGAAGTGGAAGGTACCCTTTTCTCTGTTGCTGGGAAAGATTGAAGGCAGGAGGAGAAGGGGACGACAGAGGATGAGATGGTTGGATGGTGTCACCGACTTGATGGACATGACTCTGAGCAAGCTCCGGGAATTGGTGATGGACAGGGAAGCCTGGCATGCTGCAGTCCATGGGGTCGCAAAGAGTTGGACACAACTGAGTGACTGAACTGAACTGGAAGGTACCACAGCCACAGTGTAAGGGATTCCCACTTGGTTTCACATCTCAGGGGATTTCCCGCCACGGACTCCTGATCTATGAAGTGCTAGAGAACATACTCGAAGGACGGGGAGAGCATTATTCCTTGCCAAGGGTCTCTAAAGTCAGACTAGTTTCAAGATAAGAAGATGGAGTGCAGCACACTGGGCTTCTTAAAACAATCACAGAAGTATAAACACTGCTCTGCTTGGGGTGGAGCTGGAGGCTGGTGTTTACCTAGTTCTGGAATGAAGGCAGGAGATCGCAGAATGATTAATAAAGGAACTCAAACATCTGAAGCAGTAACAGAATGAGTGGAATGCTTCAGCTATTCGTTTTAACATGACTAGATGTAAGGATGAACGGATCCTATCCCACTAGTTTGGTTTCCTGAGACATGAACTCCTATCAGAGCAGGTTATGACGGGGATGGCGGTGCAGGATGCTCACTTACCTCAGGAGCCGCAGCTCGGCCAGCAGCGTGGGGTTCTGCTGGGCTTTCTCCGGGGTGGGCTGGGACGCCTGCTCGTGCTCCAGACGGAGGCGCTGAATCTCCTGCAGGATCTCTCTAGATAGACAGGGTGGGTGAAAGAGATGGCTACGTGATGCTTCACAGCGGTCTCTTTCTCTCTCTTTCCTGTTACAAGTTTTTATTCCACTAGTGCTGCCTCTATCTTGTTCTGAGTGCTTCTGAACAACCAAGACGTGAAATGGATGTCATCTTAAAATACCCACACTTGATAGTTCCTCAATGAAACAACCCTTTGTGGTAGAAAAAGTCATATAAATCTTCTCCTCAAAAACTCGAAAAATCTCCACAGAAGAAAAATGACAACTAGAATACTCAGTTCCTCTCTGGGGGAAACTTGTAGCCTCTTAACGCAGGTCTAGTGCATATTTCCCTCAAGTCTTCCTCCGTCTCGCTTCCTCTTCTGACCCCCAACCCCTACCCCGAGAGCTGATGGTGGCCCCTTCCTCCATGATGCCTGTTCTGTTCTGTCCAACCTCCCCATCCTGGTTCCTGTCTTTTCAGTGCGTGATGTTGTGTTGTTTGGGCTCCAAGCCTGTAAATGGCTTTTCTGTGAGAGACCAAACAGTCGCATGCAGCATCACGGGCCAGGACGAGATGGCGAGACAGAGCAGAGGCTCCCGGAGTAGAGCGGAGAAAGGAATGGTGAGAGGGGAACACTGGGTGGGGAAAAGAATTTCCCCGAGGGCATGTGAGCAGGGTTGTGGACGGCCAGAATGAACTGCATGCAGAGTTCAAGCACAAATTAGTGTCCAGGGCAAGACTTGGGCTGGCCTATCTTAACCGAGGTGGAATCTTCCTTTGTGGTCAAAACCCATCTAGACTGCAAGGAAAACAAGAATCAGATACTTACATGATAATCTTGGGCTTATAGACTGGCTTGACCTCTCTCTGCATTCTTACCTGTTTTTATTTTCCAGTTCTGCAATAAGCTGTCTTTGTTGTTTGTTGGCATCAAAGTTAAAGCTCAAGTCAGTGGGAGGACGGGTCTAGAGTGAGGAAGAAAGGTTTTTGGTTTTTGATTCAAATATATCCAGAGCCCCAGATGGACTGATTTTTTTTTTTAAACAGATTTTTGAGGTATAATCCACATACCATAAAATCCACCCATTTTAAGTGTACAATTCAATGAGTCTTGGTATATTTAAAGGTATGCAAACCAAGCACCACAGTCCAATCTTAGAACATTTTTCATCACCACGGAAAGTTCCCTCATGCCAGTTTGTAGTAAACTACGACTCCAACCCCCAACAGCAGGCAAACACTGATCTGCTTTCTGTCTACAGTTTTGCCTTTTCTATAAACATATACATGGAATGATACAACATGTACTCTTTGGTTTCTGGCTTCCACTTAGTATGTTTCTGAGGTTCATCCACGTTGCTCTATGAATCAGGGTTCCTTCCTTTTTTTTTTTTTTTTTTTTAACTGCTGAATAGTATTCCACTGTTTTCAGCTTTTGGTTATTACAAATGAAGCTGCTCTGAACTCTCACTTACAAATCTTTGTGTTGATGTGTGTTTTCATCCCCTTTGATTAAATACCTAAGAGTGGAACTCCTAAGTTACATGGTAACTCTGTATTTAACATATTGACAAAGTGTCAAACTGTTTCCCAAAGTGGCTGAACCATTTTACAATCCCAGCAACAGTGAAGGAGGGTTCCAACTTCGTCATATCTTTGCCAATACCTGTCATTGTCTTTTTGGTTTTAACCATCCGAGTGAACATGAAGTATCTAAACTGTGGGTTTTTTAAAAATGAGGATATAATTTACATGCTTTAAAACTTACCCTTTTAAAGTCTACATTTCAGTGGTTTGAAACTATATTCATAAGACTGTGAGCCCATCACCAGCATCTACTTTCAGGACATTTTTACCACCCCCAAAAGAAACCCACAGTCACTTCCCACATCCCTCTCCACTATCTCGTGACAACTGCTAATCTACTTTCTGTATCTATGGGTTTGCCTATTCTAGACAGTTCATACAAATGGATTCATGCAATATGTGATCTTTTAAGTATAGCTTCTTTCACTTAGCAAATGATTTCAGGGTTCATCCATGTTGTAGCATGTATCAGTATTTTATTCCTTTTTATGGTTGAATAATATTCCACCATATGGATAGCTAGTATTTTGTCCATCCATTCAACAACTGATGGGCATTTGGGGTTGTTTCCATTTCAGTGGGCTATTTTGAATAATGCTGTTATGAGCATTTGTGGACAAGTTTCTGTATAGAGACATGCTTTCATTTTGGTGGGTATATAAGAGTGAAACTACAGGGTTATATAGTAACTGTCTTTTGAGGAACTGCCAAGGCTGTTTCCTACATGGCTGCACTTTTAACGATATACAAATAATTTATATTCTCACTAGCAATATATGAGAGATCCATTTTTCTACTTTCTTGCCAACAGTTGTTACTGTCCATTTTTTTTGACCATAGTCATCCTAGAGAGTATAAAATCTATCTCCTTGTGAATTCGGGCTTCCTACGTGGTTCAGTGGTAAAGAATCCACCTGCCAATGCAGGAGACACAGGTTTGATCCCTGGGTTGGAATATCCCCTGGAGAAGGAAATGGCAACCCACACCAGTATTCTTGCCTGGAAAATTCCATGGACAGAGGAGCCTGGCAGGCTACAGTCCATAGGGTCACAAACAGTTGGATACAACTTAGCTACTGAGCACACACATACACTGTGAATTCAATTTTTATTTTCCTAATGAGTAATATGTTCAGCATACTTTCATGAGCTTACTGGCCATCTAAATATCTTTGGAGAAATCATTACGGTTGATTTTCAAATCCACTGACATTTTTGACTCTGATTACCTCCTTTAAGAATATGGAAGTCAATCAACCCAAAATATGAAAATGGGATGACTAGGTGACATTTCCCTTTTATTGATTAGCCACAGTGGAAGCTCTAATGAAGGCTCTGGTATGGTTACACTTCATGTATACACATGATATATGATGAAGCAGAAACCTTGTCTCCTATCTAGGGATTAAAGATGCAATCAGTAATTCTTTTCATGTGAAACTTCCTAAATAAACACAGGTAAAACAGCATAGCAAATCTGAATAGGAGGCTTTTTTTAAAAATCAAATTACCAGATACTTCTCTTTTTTAAAAAGGAAAAAAGTGATCTTTCTTCCTACAGGAAGAGTGGACCAGTGGCCAACTGAGCAAGTTCTCTCTATTGTCTATGCATAGTCTTGTGAGAGCCTGAGCTGAACCTCAGAAAAATGGCAAGCCTGAGACTAAACCTGTTATGAATAATAGATTTACAAATCCTGAAGACTGGAGTTAAGATGAATGGTTCCTTATCAGAGTGGGACCAAGGAAAATTATGGATGAGGAAATGAACTCTGAAAGGAACTGGTTTCATATAATGACAAGCAATCAAAACCCCCAAAGTATTTCACTGGACATTTCTAAAGAATCTTTTTAGTTTTGAGTGTCTGACTGCAATGCTGAAGCATCTGTCAGAGAGGAAGTTAATGCACAAATCAAGAATGATTATCAACAGTGATTCCTAATGAGAACATACCATACAGCACAGGGAGCTCTACTTAATGCAGTGTGGTGACCTGAATGGGAATGAAGTCCACAAGGGAGGGGATATGTATATGTGTGGCTGATTCACTTTGCTGTACAGTAGAAACTAACACAACACTGTAAAGCAACTATATATATGCCAACAAAAATTAACTTAAAAAAATAGTGATTCCTAACCAGTCAATATTCTTTGGCACCAAGAAGCACTGTTACTCAAACATAAAGAAGTAGGGGTGGGGGCTTCCCTGGTGGTGAAATGGTCAAGAGTCCGCCTTAACTGCTGGGGACACTGGTTCGATCCCTGGTCTGGGAAGATCCGACATGCCATGGGGCAACTAAGCCTGTGTGCCACAACTACTGAAGCCTGAGTGCCTAGAGCCTGTGCTGCAAAACAAGAGAAGCCACTGCAACGCAAAGCCCGTGCACCACAATGCAGAGTAGCCTCTGATCTCTGCAACTAGAGAGAGCCTATGCACAGCAACGAAAACTCAGAATGGCCAAAAATAACTAAATAAATAAAAATTTATAAAACACACACAAAAAAGTAGAGGTGGAAGAAGATTCAAACCCTTAGTTGTTCCACCTGGAGCAACTTGCACCCTAGCTCCTTCACCTGGATGTAACAACGGGGAGAGTCCCCAGTGGAGAGAGTTGAATGATGGCTTATTTCATTCAGACAAATATCAAACCTAGTCAAGGTACATTAAATCATAGAGAAACGTAGGGATTTTATTTATTGACCATCTTAGACACCACAGTATTCCTTAAAAAAACAAAACGAAGCCAGGTATCCCTTCCTAAAATGCCTCCAGAGAAAATGATGGAAAATTAGTTTTAAAAAACATGGAATACTTTAGCCAGAAGAGACCTACAGATGGTTTCTTTGAAAAATTAAATATTTCATTCATTTATTCAACAAATATTTCCTGAGCACTTACTATGTGTTAGATACTGTTCCAGAAACTAGGGATGCATTAGTGAATAAGGCAGTGGTCCCCAACTTTTTCGGGCGGAAGGAACCATTACATGGAAGACAATTTTTCCATGGAATGGGGAGGCGGGGGGGATGGTTTCAAGATGATTCAAGTGCATTATATTTATTGTACACTTTAATGCCACTGCTGATCTGACAGGAGGTACTGGTCCATGGCTCGTAGGTTGGGGATGCCTGAATACAGCTTCTACCCTCATGTAGCTTACATTACACTGGGAAAGAAAGGTAAGAAATATATATACGTAGGACATCAGTAGCGATAAATTTGATGAAGAAATACAGGGTGATGAAACAGAATAAACTAAAATAGAAGACTTTTTAAATTAGGTAGTTTTAAAAGACTCAGTGAACCGAGGAAGCCAGCCAGCTGAAGGTGTGGGGGTTGGTGGCTCGGGCTTGCTGGGCAGAGAGAAGGGTGAAGGCCCACAGTGCTCCAGATGGGTGTGTTCAGTCAGTACCGATGGAGGGGAGTTAGCCGTGAAGCAAGGGTGGGAGATAAACTGGGAGAGCCAGATCACAAAGGGCCTTTTCATCAGGGGGTGGAGTTTCCATCCCATTCCACATGTGGCATGAAGCCACTGCAGGATTTTGAACAGGGAAACACTGAATTAATTCCAAATAACATAGGTACATACTCTGCTCTTAAGGAGGTGGAATCTAACTCCCTGTTCCTTAAGTGTGGCCTGTCCACAGTGACTTCCTTCCAAAGAGGACAGTGTGGAAAGGGGAAAAAAGAGGAACTTTATGTCAGAGAAACCTGACAAACGCTTCCTCAGCCAAGTGATCAAGGTTAACATCAACAGAGATAAGTGACGCGGATACTATACAAGTAAGATGTGAAGTGAGGAAACTGGCACTTACGTCTTCGTCCCCAAAACCCACAATCCCAGTCTAATCATGAGAAAAATAGACAAGTCGCAGTTAAAGGGCATTTCCCCAAAATTGTCCAGGTCATCAAAAACAAGGAAAGTCAGTAATAAGCTATAATGGAAAATAATCCTATATATCACATATAAGTATAGTTGAATCACTTTGCTCTATACCTGAAACTAATACAATATGGCAAATCAACTATGTTCCAATAAAACAAACAAAAAACAATAAGAAAAGTCAGAGAAAGCGTCAGATCAGAGGAGCCTAAGGAGAGATGACAGCTAAATGAAATGTGGTACCTTGGATGGAGCCCCAGAAAAGAAAAAAGACATTAGGCAAAAACTAACAAAATCTGAATAAAGCACATTGTTGTTGTTTGGTTGCTAACTCAAGTTTGATTCTTTTGCGACCTCAGTGTCTGGAGCCTGCCAAGCTCCTCTGTCCATGGGATTTCCCAGGTAAGAATACTAAGTGGGTTGCCATTTCCTTCTCCAGGAAATCTTCCCGGCCCAGGGAGAGAACCCAGGTCTCCTGCACTGCAGGCGGCATGGACTTTAGTTAATAATCATATACTAACATGTTGCAGCAAACGTGCTGTACTAAAGTAAGATGTTACTAATATGGGAAAAGAAACATGGGTTATATGGAAACTCTTTGAACTAGCTTCAGAAATTTTCTATAAATCTGAAACTGTTCTGTAATGAAGTTTATTACAAACAAACAAACCGTACTTTGGCTACCAACTGGAAGATTTACTTTGTGCAATGTTAGGAATCCTAGGGTCAGTTACTTACTCGCCATGTAAACTTTGAGCTACTTTATTTTCCTATATACCTTTATTCTTTTGTCTGTAAAATTAGAATATTTATGGGAAAAGATCCCTTCCTGTTACCCTAGTATTCTCTTAGACTTCCCTGGTGGCTCAGACCATAAAGAATCAGCCTGCAATGCGGGAGACCTGGGTTTGATCCCTGGGTCAGGAAGATCCTCTGGAGAAGGGAATGGCTACTCACTCCAGTATTCTCTCAGGTTTAGGTAATCTTACAGAGCTCCATCATCTTTAATGAGATGGAGACACAGTTGAAAAATACAGGATAAGGAACAAAACCTCACTGAGCAAAACTGGGCAAACTGGAAAAGACCCTGATGCTGGGAAAGACTGGAGGCAAAAGGAGAAGAGGGTGGGAGAGGATGAGATGGTTGGATGGCATCACCAACTCAAAGAGTTTGAGCGAACTCCTGGAGATAGAGAAGGATAGGGAAGGATGGCATGCTGCAGCCCATGGGGTTGCAAAGAGTCAAACACGACTGAGCAACTGAACAACAAAAACCATTAAACCAAGGAAAGCCAACATAGTCAGCAAACTGTCATCTGCTGGGATGCACTTCTGGAGCCTCCTAAAAAGAGACTGGAAGTTTCCTGTCTGGATGAACTTGGCAGAATGAGTTTTACAGAGATATGCCTGATATCAGTTAGACTTCACTGCATCCCAGGGCAGCCCTCCCATCACCTCAGCCTTGCCTAGACTATGGAGGGCTATGGATTATTAGTATTTCCCTCTCTCAAAAATCCAGTAATGTTTTTTAGGGCAGTGGTTCCTAAGGTAACTGTAAATCAAAAGACTGAAAGTTTTCTTTTTGCTTTTTAAATGAAAATCAATAGACCCTGCTAAACCCATTGATTCTGCATTCAGTGATCTGAGGCCAGGCCAAGAATCTCTGTATTTTTTAAGTGCTGCACACAAGATTATAATATGTAGCTAGGTTTGACAATGATGATTTTGTAGGGGTTTAAAGCCATCACATGTGTGCCAAACACACATGAAAATACCATTATCTTTAATTCTAAGAAGCCATAGGATATATCTGGAATAGTGTATGGGTGGAGCAGCTGACATGATGATGAGGCTGTGAAGTCTGGGACTTGGCTCTGTGGAAAAAAAGTCTCAAAAATGTGTAAATGTTAGATAGCATGACAATGGATAATGGTTTCCTTTTCCTTTCACTTTTCTTCCAAGTTGTCCATAGTGAGTTTTTAATTTTCTCATAAAGAAACTTTACAAATAAACAAAAAACCATCTGACTACATCAAATGCTAGTGATGTTTGTGATGAAATTTTAAGATTTTCCAGACATTGTATTTCTGCTTTAAAAAGGAGTTTAGGCGCTTCAGGAAAACAAATTTGCTCTCTGGGTTCATCTAAGCAATCTACAAATTCTCGGTTTGGGATCAGTCTCTGTTTGGAAGAGGTTTCGGTGGCCATGTCTGCCACCTGGGGAGATGTGAGGGTCTGATGTTGGAGCACTTCATAGGGTGTAATGCCGGCTGCTAAAGTGATTTAATGGTCTTTCTTTGTGAAGTGTTTTGAAAAAAAAAAAATCAATACAAAGCCTATCTGGCAGGCTATAAATAAATTCTTTTGAGCACTACACCCACTTTATGCAAAGCACTTGTATCAGTGAGAGATTAGCAGATTAGAAGTCGTCTGTTTAATAGAAATCTAGTTAAGAAGACTCCACCCTGAGAGACCCAATATTTATAAGATAACTACACTTAGGAAAATAAACTGAAGATGAAAGGGGCCATATCAGAATTTAGTCTCAAGACCATTCTAACAAGGATCATTTTCACATGAATTAGAGAATTGGCATCAGAAACTATCAGGTGTAAACAGATTTATCTTGTTTGCAGTAAAGGAGTACTAGGATCTCCTTTTCAGGGTCAAATGGCTTTGGAGCTTTTATTTACAAAATTTAAAAAGTACTAAAGTCAGTAAGACTGTATAATGGTATTAAGTATATTTAATTTTAAAACTCCAACCACAACACTACTCCATCTCAAAAAAATTATTTGTAAATTTTAATTTCTAAAATAATAAATATTTGTGACTGACTGGTTTGACTAATCAAATAAAACTAGTCTTTTTCCAAGACTTTTACCCCCCATTCTGTTCCATTTCCCTAACCTTTAGAGTTGGAATGTTAGAGTCAGATGTATGACTTATTAGATTCTCAAGGAAAAGATTCTGAAGTCTAAACAAACCCAAAGGAATAAATTACATTTTGAGAGAGAAATGAAGCAAAACTCTCTATTGGCAGCTTTCATAACTATTTCCCTAGGAAGCAGTAAACATAAATTAGTATACAATACACTGTGGAGTACTGTCCTGTAAGATCTTGGCCTGCCTGTCCAGTCTAATCTCACTCCAGAACTCCAGGACAATATTGGACCCAATGGTTTGTGATTCCTGTAACCCCTCTAAGAATTTTAGATAGTCTTGCTGACTGTTAAAATGCCTTTTCTGCATCTATTGAAGTATTATAATTTTCTTCTTTAAATCACTAATATGGTGAATGACACTGGCTGATTTTCATGTGTTAAATAAATTTGCATTCCTAGGATAAATCTCACTTGATCATGGAATATTATCCTTTCTATTTATTGCTGGATTCAATTTGCTAATATTTTCTTAAGGATTTTTGCATCTATGCATATGACAGAACTTGGCTTGTAATGGCCTTGTATTGTTTTAGATTCAAGTTATGGTGACCTGATAAAATGACTTGGAAAGTGTTCCTTCTTTTTCTATTTTCTGAAAGTTTGTGCCAGATTGTTATTATTTCTTCCTTAAACATATGATAGTATTCAACAGTTAAGAATTTGGGCTTGGAGTTTTTGAAGTCAACTATGAATTCAATTTAACAGATGCATGACTATTTAGATTTTCTATTTATTATGTCAATTATGTAAATTTGTATCTTTCAAGAAATTTGTCACCTAGTCATCAAGTTTATTCATAATATCAAAGATATTCATAATATTCTTGCCATCCTTATAATGTTTATAGGCTCTGTAGTGATGTCCTTTCTTTCACTCCTAATATTGGTAATTTGCATTTTCTTTCTTCCCTTTTTATATATTTTTTAAACTGAAGTATTGTTGATTTATAATATTGTGTTAGTCTCAAGTATATAGTATAATGATTCAGGGTTTTGCAGGTTATATTCCATTAAGGTTATTACAAGATAATAGGTATAATTCTTTGTGTTATATGGTAAATCTTTGTTGCTTATTTATTTTATGTATAGTAGTTTGCTAATTCCATATCCAAAACTTGTCCCTCCTACCCTTTGGTAACCACAAGTTTGTTTTCTATGTCTGTGAGTCTGTCCCCATTTTGTTTTTTAACTATCTATTTATTGGGCTGCACCAAGTCAGTGGTGGGCATGTGGGATCTTTAGCTGCAGCATAGAAGATCTAGTTCCCTGACCGGGAATCGAACCCAGGCCCTCTGCACTGGGAGCATGGAGTCTTAGCCATTGGATCACCAGGGAAGTCCCAAGTCTGATTCTGTTTTGCATATATACTTATTGTATTATTTTTTAGATTCCACATTTAAGTGATATTGTCTAGAATCTGCTTTTCTCTGACATTTCACTAAGCATAATATTCTCTAGGTCCGCCCATGTTGCTGCAAATGGCAATATTTCATTCTTTTGTATGGCTGAGTAATACTCCAGCTTGTGTGTGTGAACCACATCTTAATTCAATAATCTGTTGATGGGTACTCGGTTTGCTTTCATGCCTTGCCAATTGTAGATAGTGCTGCTATGAACACTGGGGTACATGTATCTTTTTGAATTAGTGTTTTCGTTATTTTCCAGATATACACCCAGGAGTGGAATTGCTGGATCACATGGTAGTTCTATTTTTAGTTTTTAAGGAACCTCCATACTGTTTTTCACAGTCTTCACCAATTTACATTCCCACCAACAGTGTATAAAGGTTCTCTTTTTTCCACATCCTTTTCCCTTTCTGTTTGATCAGGATTTCTAGGGGCTTTATTAATTTTATCAATCTTTTTAAAGAACCAAATTTTGGTTCTTTGATTTTCTTTTACTGATTGATTTTTAAAAGTGGTTATTATAGATAAAATTAAAGACCACTGCAATCCCTTCCTTAAACCTGTTTCCCGCCTCCTGTCTCTGAGGTATCTACTCTCCAGAGTTTCATGGTTACCATTCCCCTTCCATCTATATATTAAAATAATGTAAATTTCTGCTACTCTCCTGTAATCCTCTATTTACTTACCATGTTTCCTGCCTCTGCAGCCAGCCGGGCAGCATAGCGGGCTATAAGCCGGTGCTCCTCGTCCAGTCGGCTAGGACTGTCCAGGACACTGCCAAGGAGATAAAAATTCAACAGGTATCTATTAAACAACCCCTACTCTTGCTTCTCTCTCAGAAAGAACAGATGGAAAAAGAATGGTAACAAAAGAAATGGGGACCTGAATCATAGATACTAATGGTCTTCTGAGACCAAAGGGATTTAGAGAAATGACAAGGCCATGTATAACATCTCTTTTGGGCAGTATATCCCTGTTGCTCCTACAGCTTCAGAGGGGACACTTCTGTTTGAATGCAAAGGCTGAAAAAAGGGCATCTATAAAGCCTAGGGAGCTATTTCCAATCGATTGTTTTAAGAAAACCTCATGACATTTAGATATAGGTCTTGAATTCAAAAAGACCAAGAGAAAACTAAAACATCACGAAAAACAGAGGGCTGGGGAAGTACTCTTAACATTGGCTGAGCAAAACTGAGGAACCTAAGCTAGGGCAGGCTCACAATATGATAAAGTGGGGGAAGATTCCATGGTATCAAACATTCCCCTCCAATGTTCTTTCTCTTCTTTTACCATGCTTGTTCTATAACTGTAGCCCCAACTTGAGTGAATTAATTTAGTCTGTTACTCTTAACAAGAGTTCCAGCATTCTAAAAATTTTAAACTCCATTAAGGTAGGCTACCCACGCCTGTATTCTTGGGACTTCCCTTGTGGCTCAGCTGGTAGAGAATCTGCCTGTAATGTAGGAAACCTGGGTTCGATCCCTGGGTTGGAAAGATCCCCTGGAGAAGGGAAAGGCTACCTATTCCAGTATTCTGGCCTGGAGAATTCCATGGACTGTATAGTCCACAGGGTCGCAAAGAGTCGGACACGACCGAGAGACTTTCACTCTCATTTTCCGCCACTACCTTAGTGCCACTGCTGCTGCTGCTGCTGCTAAGTCGCTGCAGTCGTGTCCGACTCTGTGTGACCCCATAGACAGCAGCTCACCAGGCTCTGCCATCCCTGGGATTCTCCAGGCAAGAACACTGGAGTGGGTTGCCATTTCCTTCTCCATTGCGTTAAAGTGAAAAGTGAAAATGAAGTCGCTCAGTCGCGACCGACTCGTGGTGACCCCATGGACTGTAGCCCACCAGGCTCCGCCATCCATGGGATTTTCTAGGCAAGAATACTGGAGTGGCTTGCCATTGCCTTCTCCACTACCTTGGATAAAAGGATTCTTGAGCAGGAGGCTAGTTCTGTGTATATGTTCTGCTCATATAGAATCTTCTGCTGATTATGGTTGACATCTTTAATTTAGGGTGTGATGTCAACTGCTACTTATCCATATAAGGCACTTCTAGATTAACCAGCACTGTGGCTATATAATTCTACTTTGTTTCAGTTCTGACAGAAGCTTTAAGACAACAATAATGATGATGACTATCTGACGAGAGATGACTGTCATGGCTTGTTTCTACTTTGGCTCCAGGTTCCTGGAGTTCCAAACCCCTGATTGCAATTTAACAGTATGACAAAATATGAAATATGAAAAAAATTTAAAGACCTTTTTATAATTACTGCAGAGAATCTGGGAAGGATGGAGGTAAATCAATAGAGATCTGGACTTTTCATATACAAAGTCAACTATATTTTTCTTAGATTTTTTTTTTTTACCATCCTGTATTTCTATCTCTGTGACTAACTCTCTAAGCTTCACTTGGTCTTTCCTCTAGGATGAATTTTTTTTTTTAAGGTGCTGCCACTGTCAATGTCATGGTCTTCTGCCAAGGACACTTCTCAACACTATATAATTTTAGGTGTGCAAGTGTCAGTCTCTAGCATATATTAATATAATCATTTCTCAAAAGATGATCTTGCAATAACAACATGCTACCAATGGTTGCCTTTAATACTTTAGGGTTAGGGCCCCAAGGTCAGGGCTGAATTATAGTACTTATGCCTATGTTTGTCTGAAACAAGAGGACTCTGTTTATCTTTTAAATAACAACAAAATAAACATTTACCCAAACAAGTAGATACTGTTATGGAGGGAACAGCAGCCTAAGAAGTGGGACTTACAGAGGCTGTCCTCTGTGACACAATAGGTTCCTCTTTGCAAAAGAGGTCCTCCTTCTCCATCACATTCCCTCTCCTAGGAGGGTTGATTTGACCTGTCATTCCTACCTGAGTGTGGAAGACATGGTCGCTTTAACTGGCCATGCTTTCCAGCCAGAAACTAGAACTTTCTGTTGATGATAGGTTTTAAGGTCAATGAAAACTACAAAGGAAATTAAAAAGGTTCCTTATTCTTCTACTTCAGCTGATTTTAAATCTCAATATTCAGAATTATCAATAGTTAGCCTGGAAATTTCTGTACAAAGCTCAGTTCCTTCAACTATGAATCAAGAAGAGATGCAGTACTCACCCAATCCTCATGTTCTTCCAGGGCTCCTGGCCATCAATTCTCACTCAGGGAGCCTCATCTCTAAGCCATGAGACTTGAGGGTCTCAGCTAAACCTAGCATACATCTTCCTGGGCTGAAATATCAGGCAGCAGTGTCTGTCAAATATTCTGCTGCTGTATTCACCATGGAAACTTTTAATCACTTGGACAACTGCCCTTACTGATACTAAATAAGTTGTCCTGCCAGGGTGAGACAAGTCTCTTCCCAGAGATCAAGGGACTGGGACAGAGTGCTCAGAAATCATCTCTCTATGATACAATGCACAATTTGTAGGCCTTCCCCTCCACAGAATAAGCTTATTAATTATAGCTGGGAGATAGGAGAACCCTATAATCTAATGCTTTAGAGACAGGTAAATGCTTGAAAGTAATAAACACCATTTGGTCATACTGGGAAAACTACGCAAAGTGCTGTAAAGTATAATACTTAAAACAGTCCTTTTCAATTATACATATTTTAAAATTGACTATTAATTTATTTTTCTGCTATCACAGGGAATAAGCGCTTCCTGTGGAGCCAAGGCATGTTAAGGGCAAAGCTATGATCAAAATTTAAGTCTCTAGCCTCTCCCATGTGTTTAAGTTTATAAATTAGTTTTCTCTCTCAGAGTAAGAATCTCAGGCTATTTGGCACAGAGACTCTTCTCTGCTGCTATATAAAGGGGAGGGATGGCTTTAGATCATTTAAACTTTACCTGCCATTCTCCTTGCAGAATGGTGGCAGGGGTGGGCATGGAATGGATAGGTGACTTTGGGTCTACCTGAATGCAATGGCATTTTGTCTGCTAGTAACTCTTTTAAAGGGTTAACTTTGCTAGAGTTAGTGGTTATCAGATGTTTTTCCACCATAACCCTCTGAGGGATCAGACATATTCCCATATCAACAGTAGTTTCTAGTTAATTATAATACCTATAATTATTATAATATGAGGAGGTATATATGGTTTGGTAAAAGTCTCTCAGGTGACAATGACTCAATACCACTGTTGAAAATCACTGGTTTAAATCATCAACAATGATAAGATTTTGGGGGAATGGATGATGATGCAACACATAAAGATGTAACAAGGTGATGGTGTCAAAGCCTCCAACGTTAGACAAGGTGTGCTGATCAACCCTAGACTTTGAACATGGATTGAAAGATTCCATTATTTAGGCAAGAATAAACAGGAAGAGGTTGTATCAAATACCTCTGTGAATACACAGCTTTGGGACTGCACATCTCTGAGGTTTACACCCTTTTAAGTGTAGTCTGAAGGAAGGAAGGAAGGGCACTTCACTTTAAGGAAGAATTTCTGACTCTGTGTTTAGGTAAGTGCCCAGGCTTGGCAAGGCTCCTTCTCTTTTAGAAGCTAATGCTTTAGCAATTATTTAAACCCTGCCAAACATAGCTGGTAGCTTCTCAAGAAAAACCCCACATGCAGAGTATTTTCCAGCTGGCAGCCCCGGGTAACAGAGCTCTCCCTCCCTCCGATCAGCCCCTGGCCACCCGCCTGCTGCTGCTCTCCCACTGACCGTGCACAGTGCTGCAGACGGGCCACATAGGAGGCTATCAGCGCATGCTCGTCAGCCAAGTGACTGGGTATATCCTGGCTATACTGTAACCTAGGAACAACGGAGGCAAAGACAGCAAGCGTGACACAAACACAAACAGAGCGAGAAAAGAACATGGATTAAAATGGGCAAACGTCAAAGAAAAATAGAACAAAAAAAATCATGATAAGGAAAACAATGAAAAACCACAAGGCATAACGGAATATGGTGTTAGACCATAGGGAATACATCTCATTAATCCCTTCAACAAAAGCAACCCCTTTGAAAACCGCTTTGGTAGGCGGGCTGCTACTACAGCCCGTGAGAAGGAGAAACCAGTGTGGGGGCCACCGAGGAGCCTTACCCACCAGGCTTGCCCAGGTTCTGGGCTCTGTGATGGATACATCTTGTAGGGAATGCCCTCTGGCAGGAAAACTGAGGCAGAGTGGGTCCATTTAATCACTGAGTGGCCCCTTAATTCTCCTGTGGCTTCTGTCTACCTGTCAGAGTTTTCAGTTACTTCATGTTACCAATTAAACCTTTTTATTTCTACAAGGATACTGCCTTTAGCATCATTCTATTTTCTCCCATAACTGATACTTATATAAAACTTGTTAGAATTGTATTTAATGGACAATGTTGCATACAATCTGAGTGAGGCTTTCTCTTACAGATATTTGGAAAGTCCTTAAGCACATGATTTTCTCTTTTTTTTTAACTTTTCACTAGAGAAGTATTAAAATATGCACAAAGTAGAAAAAGTTATTTAATGACTACCATTTGACATGGCAACTCACTCCAGTATTCTTGCCTGGAAAATCCGTGGACGGGGGAGCCTGGCGGGCTACAGTCCACAGGGTTGCAGAGTTGGACTCAACTAAGTGACTGAGCACGCACACTTCATGGACCCGTCACTAAAGTTCAACAAAGATCAACACCGTCAACTTATTTCATTTATTCTTCCTTTTTCCAACATTTTGTGCAGGAGGGCATGGCTAGAGTAACACCAATTTATTATTTCGCCTGCAAATACTTGAGTCTGTACATCAGAGAAAAAATTTATACAACCTCGACACCATTATCACATCTGAAAAAATTAACAAAAATTCTTGAATATCTTAGTCCATTTCCTAAAAAATATCCTTTTACAGTTAAAGTCAAGATTTAAACATGGTCCACACTTTGCATTTGGTTGATATGTTTTTTGTTTTTGTTTATGTTGGGATTTGATTATATGTTTCTGTTCTTAATCTGTAACAGTTCTTCCTTTTCCCTGTTTCTTCCCCATCATCTACTTATGAAGAAAACAGGTTACCTTGCTGCATATCCTACATTTTGGAGGCATCATTAAACTTGTTTCTCTAGCCTCTGTGGGTCAGATCTAGATGCTGGACTAAAGTTTTTGCTTTTGTTTTGTTATTGAGACAGGGCTAGACTCCATCATATATAATATGATGTACTTATAAATCAAACAGAAGGTACGTAATGGAATGGAATGGAATGGAAATACCAATCAGTGGATTCAGATACTACTGGTTACATCTCTCTATTACAAACATGCCCATCAACTTTTCACCTAATAATTTTAGCATTTAAAATGATCCCTGCCTAGATACAGTATTTCATGAGGGGTTACAAAAGGTTGACTTTCTAGTTTTATCATCTTTTGCACGTTTATTCATTTCTTCTATTTGCTTACTGTAAAATACTGCTCATTCAGGACAGGTAAAACCAATGGTTAATATTTCTTATTTAACAGCAACAGAAAAATGAGCTAGTGCCTTAGGAGGGTTTTTGTTTGTCTTAATATCATTATAAACTCACAGACTTTTGTGTATCTGATGTGCTTCAATCCGTTACAATGGTATTCAAATCGTCCTAACTTTGGCCAGTGGGAACCCCAGGAAGCAGGCTTCACTAGAGCTTATTAGCTTCCCTGTTTGTACAGTAAGATGCCTCAGTCTCATCTTGTATATGTCCTGCTCCACACTTAGAATCAACCTTTCTTCCAAGGGTCTCAGGTCCCTTTTACTGAGAAAGAGCATTCAGAAGCCACAGTCAGGTTACTAGAGTGCTCACTGTTCTTGGGTTGTCACCACTTCTAGGTTTTTCAGTGGATAAAGCTAGGAAATTTCTATATTTTAGAATAAAACTCAGTTCTTTCACCACTTTCAGATATCATTCTATTTTCTAACTTGCATTATTTTCATTGAGAACTCATTGGAAAATTTTACCCTTGTTCCCATATGTAACATGTCTTTTTTTCTCTAGCTGCTTTTAATGTCTTCTCTTTATCACTGCGTTTTTTTTCTTTTTTTGCAATTTGATTGTGATGTGTGTTGCTATGTTTTTCTGTGTTCATTCTGCTTAGTTTGTTGATCATCTTGTATCTGTGTGTTTGTAGTTTTCATTAAATATGTAAAAATTTATTCAGAAATTTGGAAAAAATTATTTCCATGAATAATTATTTTCCTCCCCTTCTGTTACACTGTTTGACATTGTCCCAAAGGTCACTGAGGCTCTGTTTTTCAAATGTTTTTCTCTCTGCTTCATTTTAGATAGTTTGTATTGCTTTGTCTTTAAGTTCAGTGAACTTTCATTTTGTAATTTCTGACCTACTGTTAAGTCCATTCACTGAATTTTTCAGTATAATCGCTTTCAACCCTGTAAGCTCTAATTTTTTTATTTTAAAGGTTTTAATGGAAGTAGACTATACATGCAAAAAATTCCAATCACATTTATACTAGGTTCTTTTTTATTTCTCACATTTTCTCCACATTATGTTGATATTTTCTTTTATAAATATATTTTTTAAATATTTACTACTTGGCTGCACCAGGTCTTAGTTCTGGCACTCAGGATCTTTACTCTTCACTATAGCATGTGGGACCTTTAGACGCAGCACGGAGGATCTTTTTTTTTTTTCTCAGTTGTGGCATGTGGGATCTGGTTCCTTGACCAGGGATGGAACCCTGGCACCCTGCACTGGGAGCACGGAGTCTTAACCACTGCACAACCACGGAAGTTCCTCGTTTATACTTTCGATACTTATCATGGATGCTTCAAAGTCCATGTGTGTTAGCTGCATCACATGGGTTATTTCTGGCTCTGTTATGTTGACTAATTGTCTCCTGGTTACATGTCATACTTTCCTGCCTCTTCCTATGTCTTCTAATTTTCCACTGAATGGTGCAAATGCACAGTATTATGTTGCTGAATGTCTGGATTTTGTTGTCTTCCTCTTAAGAATGGCAGTCAATTTCCTTGTGAACAGCTTGATCCTTTTGAGGCTTGTGTTGAAGCTTCATTAGTGCAGATCTAGAGTAACTTTATTTAGGGCTAATTTGACCCACTCCTAAGATGTGGTCCTTCTGGGGTCTTCACTGAGTGCCTCAAGCATTCAATCTTGTCTCTTTACTCTGGTTGGTTAGAACTCAAACTATATATGTTGGTTAGAACTCAACAGTGTGAGCTCAGGTAGTTGTTCCACTTTCAAATCCCCAGGGGTTGTTCTCTCTCAGATCATGTGAAATCTCATTACATGCAAATACAGCTTAGTTTTTAGCTGAAGACTCAAGGGATCTCTCTTCAGATTTATGGAGCTCTTTCTCTGCACATGTATTCCTCTCTGGTGTTTTGCTCAGCAAATTTTGCTCCCTGACTCCAATCTCTACTTTCTCATTCTCAGCAAGACCACCTTGCTCTGCTTATATCCTGCACTGGTGTTTGGCAAATGCATTCCTGCAGAAAGTCTGGGCAATCATGGGGCTATCTCACTTGTTTTCCATCTCAGGAATCAGTCCTACGCTACTTACTGTCTAATTCCTGAAAACTGTTGTTTTTACATTCAGACCAGTTTTCCAGTGGTTTATAGTGAGAGAGCTAATTTGATACCAGTTAGTCCACCATGACCAGAGTGGAGGTTCTTTCTGTAGTAACTTATTTTTATCATATCTTTGTAAAGTATCAGTTCACTTCAAACTAGAATTCAAAACAAAGCTGGGTCTTTATGGCAGACAGATTAAGAAGCAGGTTATATAATCCTGCATACCAGGACAAAAGCTTTAGTTTTTACTCTGAAATTAGAATTTACTGGAAAGTTTTGAGCAGAAGTGAGGTGTAACTTGTATTTTAATAGGATCATTTGCTACAGGAAGGATAAAGTGCTAGAGAGCAGGGGGAATAAGCAGTCAATTAGAAGGCATCTTGACATTCCAGATGAGAGACAAGAGTGGCTAGGAAATAGTAGCTGTAGAAGTGATAATAAATAACAAGATATTAGATAGACTTTGACAGTGATTTTGGATAGATTTAATAACCTGACAGTTTAGATGGGAGAAAAATTAACGATTCTGACCAAGCAACTAAGAAAATGGGACTGCCATTCACAGAGATGGGGAAGAATATGGGAGAAGCAGATTTGGTGGGAGAAGATATAGAACTGAGTTTAAAACATGCTAGTTATGAAATATATATTAAATACCCAAGTGAAGGTATTGATTAGGAGGAAGATGTGTGAGGGAAAAGGTGAAAGTTCAAGGAAAAAGTCTCAGTCAGAAAAAGAAGTTTTACAGTAACTAGTATGCAGATTTTATCGAAAGTCATGAGTATGGATGGGATCACCTACAGTGAGTTGAGTACAGACAGAAAAGAGAAGTGGTCCCTCTGGTATGCTAACATTTATAGGTCAAAGAGGTATGGAAAAATCAGCAAAGGAGGCAGAGAAGGAATAGGAGAAAAGCCAGAAAGCATAGTATCTACAGGCAAGCACAGAAAGTGTTTCAAGTACAAGGCAGCAATCATCTACATCAAATGCCACTGACAGGTCAAGCCCGGAAGTCCTGAGAATTCACCACTGGATTTAGCATGTGGGAAGTCTCTGGTCTCCTTGACAAAAGTAGTTTTGGCAGAGTAACGGGCATGAAAATCTGACCATGATGTGTTCCAAAGGAAATGGCAGAACAGAAACTGGAGACGTTTACTCTAGAAGCAACAGTCCATTAAACTCCATTTTAGGATGATACGAAGACTGCTATTCAGAACTAGTGTTGTTTGCCAGATGATTAGGGATCTAGGCCAAAACGAAAAGCATTAACAGTAGCTGCTTATGGCAAATGAGGAACTTAAATGCCCATGAATCTTTGGACAATTTTGTTTGGGGCAGACTCTTGAGAGTCTCTTGGACTGCAAGGAGATCAAAACAGTCAATCCTAAAGGAAATCAACCTTGAATATTTATTGGAAGGACTGATGCTAAAGCTGAAGCTCCAATACTTAGGCCACTTGATATGAAGAGCCAACTCATTGGAAAAGACCCTGATGCTGGGAAAGACTGAAGGCAGAAGGAGAAGGGAACGACAGAGTTTGAGATGGTGAGATGGCATCACCGACTCAATAGACATGAATTTGAGCAAACTCCAGGAGATAGTGGAGAACAGAGGAGCCTGGCGTGCTGCAATCAATAGGGCTGCAAAGAGTCAGACAGGACTTAGCAACTGAACAACAATGGGTGTTATGTCATTCTACTCACATTCAAAAATGTACCTGTTTTTCAGATTTACTTTTTGATAAACCCTTTCTTTTTTGATTATGCATACATGCATTGAATGTGCTGCAATGTGTATATGCAACATATATACAATCCCAACTTACAAACAGATTTTGCTTTAGAACTCTGTTTTTCTAAAACAAAGTCAATCCTTTGGAATATTTTGGAATCCTATAACAAATAAAATAATGAAAATAACTGTTCTATTTCTAAGCTATCAAAAGTTAATTCAATCCATAAAAGTAGGTGATTTGCACGCCTGAGTACACAATAGTTTGAATGGCACTTCTGATGGAGATTGGGCATGTGAGTCAATGTTTGGAGCACTGACTAGAGTCAGCACTGTGCCAGGACAGGAGGACATGAGCAAAACCCAGACGTGGATTTTTCTCCTTGACTGTTAACATCAAGAGAGCAATAGTCAAGTAGAAAAGAGATGATCACACAAATAAGGAAAACTCCAAGTGTAATGAGTGTTATGACGATAAGGACACTGTTCTCCTATGAGAGGAAGTAATAGTAGACTTTTACCCAATTAGGGAGACCAGCAAAGACAAGGGTGATTAAAATGAACCAAAGTTAAAAAGAGAAGTGACCATGAGATGAATACATTTCTCCCCAGGTACCTAAAGAGAGTTCTTTCCCTCATAAGGCATCTCCCAGCTCTAAACCAATGGTAATAATGAGCATAGTTGGGGACAGAAGGTCCTGATGGGACTGCAGGGTCAAAGGCAGCATTTCTAAAAACACATTTCCCCAGACTTCTTCCTTTAGAACCCTCAAGCTTCTACTGAATCAAATTACCTGGGAACGAGGCCTGGGAATATGCATTTGAAACAAGCTTCCAGGGCTCCAGCTGCACACTGCAGTACGAGAATGGCTCTCCAAAACAACAGAGGCTTGGGATCCTAGGTGACAGTCTCATAGCTCCAGCAGAATCTCCAGTGTTAGCAAGAGAGGGCGCCTTTGGCCCAGGTTAAGAACACACCCATGGGCAAGGTAGCATGGGGAAGGGATCTGATGGTGGGTGGGGGTGGTGAGGGGGTGGGTGGCTGGGATGAAGGGTAAGCAGGGGTGGGACAAGGTCAGAGACACTACAAGCAAGCATGCTAGAGCCAGTGTGCACCCCTGGTAGCAGAATTATTTACTAAGTAAAAGGCAGCAGAGCATAGCAACCGAGAACTCGGGCACAGGAGTCAGGCAGTCCTGGGTTTAATCCAAACTCTGACACTTGTTAGCCATGTGAGCTTGGACATTAACCTCTCTATGTCTTAGTCTTCTCATTTGTAAAATCACAATAATACAAAATCTACCTCATGAAATATTTACTTTAGAGAGTGTTGGGAGGATTAAATACCATAACATAGCAGTTACTACCAACAAAGTACTGTGACCCATCAGAGACTTTTACAGATCTTCTGTTTGTTCTTAGAACAATCTTCCATAAAAGGCATTACCTGTAATCTTCTCAGCTTCGTACTCCAGCCCTGACCTCTCCCCAGAGCTCCAGAATCATGTAACTTTGATGCCCGTTCAGCATCTGCCCTTGCCTGCCTAACAGGCATCTCAAGCCCAACATGTTCAAAATACAGCTCAATTCTCCACACGTTCCTTGTTCACCTGCCACTCCCCGCAACTGGCTGGTTTAATAAACGGCATTCTCATTCACCCAGTCAACAAGCCCCAAAGCTGAGAAGTCTTCTTGATTTCTCTTTTCCTCCTGTTGCCCATCTAATCTCTTAACCAGGTCCTGCTGGCTCTACTTTCAGAACAGATCCCCAAACAAGCCACTCCTGCCATGCCTACTGCTGCCATACTCTCGTCTGGAAGTCCTCCCCCAGGGCCACTTGGTCTACTCCAAGAGCCTCGTGACTGTTTTCTTTTCTTCCACTCTAGTTCTCTACAGTCGAGTCTCCACACTGCAGAGATTTTTTTTAGTAACAAATCAGTTTGGGGAGGTGATGAAAATGTTCTCAAATCTATCGTGGTAATGGTTTTACAACTCTGTGAATATACTAAAAACCACTAAATGGTATGTGTTAAATGGATGAGTTGTATAATATATGACTTAACAATCATCTGTTTAAAAAATAAATCAGCAATTCTGAAACTGCTATGCACACTATCAGCCACCGACCAAATATGTAAACGGATGGTGACTGACGGGAGCCAGGTTTCTCACTGATAAAGAGTGGAAGTTACAGCTAACTAAGAGGGGCCAGCAGGAGTGTACTGCATCAGAACCGGATATTCCAGTATAATCCCTGTCCTTTATCTCTCAGCCCTCAGTGAAACAAGCAGGCATTGCTATACGATGCTACGTGCTTGAAATAACTGATGAAGAAAACCCCTTTCCTAGCAGAAATGCTGATCAAGGGGCAAGCAGCAGCAAGATTTGAGAAAAGGAGTAAGTTTCTGGATCAAGCCTGGTGGATTTTTGCCTTCAAGGAGCTAAGGGTCTTGAAAAGCATGAAACAAATGGCTAATAACAATTCTATGATATGTACAAGATGCTACAGATCATAGAAGACGAACACTTCATCTAGCTTTAGGGTACTAGGGAAGGCTTCCTGGAGGTGGTGAAGCTAAGTTGAGAAGGCAGAATTAGATGACAAAGAGAAGGAAATAACAGGAAAAAGGATGGGAGGCACCAAGGCAGAGCAGCATATGCGCCGACCTGCTTGGGGAACTGTGAGTGATTAAGTAACTCTGAGAGTAAATGCCAAGTAGAAACCATGGAATAGGTATGGCTGCAGAGGATGGCGAGGGTCAGCTCAGAAATGAAGAATGTGTCTTGCATCTTGCAGAACTGCACTGCCACTAGCCACCTGTGGCTGTTTAAATTCAAATTAATTTAAGTAAAATTAAAAATTCACTGTGTTGCATCAGTCATATTTCAAGTGTACAGTACCCACACATGACTAATGGCTACCAGACGGGTTAGCACAGAACATTTCCATGCTTTTGGACAGCACTGCAGAAGGGAAGAGCCACTAAAGATTTTTATCCAGGAGCATAACATACTCAGACCTGTACTTCAGAAAAATCCCTTTGGTCGCAAAAACGAGATTGGATTGGTGGGGAGGAGACTAGAGTTTTCCTAATGAGATCCAGGAAAAAGGTTAAGACCTTATACTACAGCACTGATTTGTTTTAAGTGTCTGCTTATTAAAAGAAATTGAAACATTTTAATAGTTTGATGGGGATGAAAAACCAAGTCCGTCTAAGCCAGACCAGCACAGGAATTTGAGCATCACTATAGGAGTTTCCGTCGTGTGTGCAAGCTCATGGAGCATCTTAATAGCATCTTATTAGAAAGCAATGTGCTGCACCTAGTCAGCTTCTTAGCAGCAGGGACAGTCATGAGGTATCCAAGGCAACAGCCTCCAAAGCATATGTAAAAATGTGTGTGTGTGTGAGAGAGAGAGAGACTGACTGTGTATATGTTCTACTGGCCATTTGTCAGATCTCAAGAATTCATGCAATGGTGTGGTTCCCTGACGTCCCCCAGGCTCCTCTAACTCACATAACCTTGCTAACTTCCTCCCAAAATCTTCCTTCTGTGTTTTGACCAAAGGTACCTAGCTCAAACCAGAAAGAAAACCAACCACTCCCTTCCTCAGCACCCCCACATTCAAAATGTAGCAAGCCCGTCTTCAAGCCCAAGATCCCTCAAGCATCTCAATCGAAATGTGGGGACACTCAACTCACGATTTCTCCCCCAGACCTGCTCCTTCTTCCCCTCTGCTCTGCTGACAGTCCATCATGGATGCAATTCTTGCTCACATTCTGGATCTCAAGCCTCAGTCCAACGAGAGGAGGAAACTATTCATATCAAAGTTTGGAAGTATGGAGTTGGAAATACTCAAGCTTTTAATCTGTACTAACCTGAGTTAGAACTGCTGAAGGGTTTACCTTAAATGCTTGAATGGAAATGGAATTTAATCCCAACCCAGAAGCCACTGAAAACTGGCAGGCTGCCCAGGCCATCAGACAGACTCTGGAAATGTGCCAACTCTGCAGTTCCATAAGATTATGTGTTAATTTTCAATTACTCTGCTTTTCTGTCTTTCAAGGAAAAAAAAAAAATTGGAGAAAAAATAATTGCTGAGTTGCCTTGGAGAGGTTGTCACAAAGAATTCATACAAGGTAGCTGTTTCAGGGCGCTGCTGAAAACCTCATTAGTTTTTGCTTTCCACCAAACTCTATTTTTCTCATTTCACAGAAAGAGAGAATCAGTGGCCCGAGTCCACACATGCACAGTATCTGCCTTGACCAATTTCATTTTGTCTCTCTTCTCAGTTTCCCCACATCTCTTTTGTTTTCAGTCTGAAAAGGCAGCGTTCTGTGGCTTCTGTCACTCCACTGCCTTCTGTAGATAACAAGATAAGCTCTTTATCTTGCCGCCCAGTCAGAAAGCCATTTTAAAACCCATATAGGACAACTCACCTCTTAACTTGGTCACGTTTCTATAGCTCAGAAGTAGTACTTAAACTGTGGCACCTCCTGGCCTTTAAAAACTGCTTCTCCTTCTTGTGAAGTATGGATTAAAGTAAAAAGGCTCCGATAAAATCTTGCCCTTATTTAAGGTCCCTTGCAACTGGTGACTTACTCAGGATCTGTGGCTCTTGTATTTACCTGTTCACCACTCAAAGGGGGTGTTATGTCCCACGCAATCATCTCCATAAACTGAACAGAATAGCAAGAATTATTTAACCCTTGAGAAAAATTAAGGGGGTAAGGGAACAAAGGTCTCCTGAAAGAAATCCATGCACGTGGAGGTGTGATGTAATATGCTTTCACGTGTACTTCTTTCAGAAACCACCTGAGAAAGAAGTTTATAGTGACATGTCTCCTCAACAGCCCCACCTTCTCCAGGGAAGTAGACTCACCCTTGTTTGTGAATTGACCCCTACCCATTCAACCATGTTATTCTAGGTGGGGCCACTGAACAGAAAACACCGGGGTGGGTAACACGACCCAAGATGGATCCAATGTAACTTCCACTGAAAGTTTTCAAACTGGATCCACCTAGAGCAATGAGGTTACGAAATGTGAACACATGGGTCTCCTGGCTTTGTTCCCTGCTGCGTGGAATGATAGTTACATTAGGGAAGAAGGAGCAGATGTGCAGTAGAGAGGAGCGAGGAGGTGATGGGTGGGGGAAACACCTACAGCAGTTAGAGTTCCCCTTGCTCTGTCCGCCCAGGGGCCCAGCCACTACCCCCTGCTCTGCCCACAGCCTGGTTACAAAAACAAAAAAATCTTCTTGTTTTCCCTAAGCCAATTCAAACTGACCTTCTATTATTTGTAGCCAAGAATTATGACTAAAATAGAAACTAATACTGGGAGTGGGGTGTAACGCTGATTGGAACTAGCTGAGTCAAGAAGTGTCAATGGTAGCAAAACTCTCCATCCAGGGAGGGAATACGTCAATCTTTGCTACATGGCTACAGAGCAAAGCCACTGGTTAAACTGTAATCTCTGGGATCCTAGGACTTGGATCTTGTGCCCCTCTGGCTGGAGCCCTAAGCACTTTGAGAGGAGTAACAGGACACAGTGGGGCTTTCCTGAAGTCTTTAATATGATGTTCCAAGAGACAGAGACACGTTGTCTGGAAGCCAGTAGCCTCAGCCCACCAAGGTGAGATGATCAGGACAAGTTGGGTTTTTATGGGGGTTGTATTGTTCCAGAAACCACAGGCATAAATCTCAGCTCTGGCAGGGTAGGGCAGGGGCAGGTGCCCAGTTATGTAGACATTCTGAGGCTGTAAGTGCTTCTTACACAGACTATGAGCCATCATTCTGTATTTCCCCCCACAGAGCCTTCCCATTCCCGGGTGGGCTTTCCTCTGGGTTTCTCAGTTGGCTTAGGTTTTAGTTCTCTCCAGTCTGGAAAAATCAGTTACCATTCAGCCATCTGCTTTGCTGCTTCCAAAATGTTCTTGCTATTGTTTCCTCGCCCATTTTTCTCTGTTGTTGTGGGCTTCTACTAAAAAAAAAAAAATCTCTTGACTGTCATTTTCATGGTGTTTCAGGAGGAAATGGGCAGATATGGCTTAATATGTCCTATTTCCTGTGACTTTCCTCCCCCCTCCCCCCCTCCCCCGCTTCTCTAAATTACAATTATCCTATTTTCAGATATCTGCTGTTACAGACTTGTGAGTTGCAGTTGTAGCTGTGAGTTGTAAAGATGTGAGCGTTCTTAAAACTTCTCATTCGGTCACGGTAGACTAGGTTAATGAATCACAAAAGAGCTGATCCTGATGAATGGACGTTACCCAGATATCTGGGACCCCATGCTGTCTGCAGGAGGTGGATAAGACCTCCAGGAAAGGTGAGTGTGCACTCATAGTCATATTGCTGCACTGTGTCAGGAAGAAAAGCTCGTGGGGAGGGAAGTGTGTGTGTGTGTGTGCGCGCGTGCACATGTGCACACCTCTGCACACCTCTCTGTGCTGGGCAGCAAAACAGCACTCTGCCAACAACCTCTGGTATTTTTCTATTTACAGGATCTCTGCTGCTCTTGACAGTACAACCTTCTTTAGGGGAAATGCTCCTCCCTCAATTCTCCTGATACAGGTCTGAGAGTTTGGCTCCCTCTCTCTCACACACACACACACACGAGGATAGGCAGTAATGCCATCCAGGACAACAAGAATCCTTTCCTGGAGTCTCCTAATCTGAAAGAAGAAAGGCACAACCTCTTGAGTGACAAGGCTGAGGATGTGAGTTGGAAGCCACTGGCACCTTGAGCAGTGGCTGTTCTATAGGAGGAGGGAATGAAGACTGCCCTCTGAGAGGAGCCAAGAGATGGAGAAGCCAAAGGTGGACGTCTCGGTGGCAGTTCAGCTTCTGCTCTTCCCTTTCTTCTTTTTGTTGGGCTGTGCTGGTCTTTGTTGCAGCGCATTCCAGGGGCTTCTCCAGCTGCAGTATGAGGGCTACTCTGTTTGCTGTATGCAGGCTCAGATGCCCCACGGCATGTGGGATCTTAGTTCCCCGATCAGAGGTCAAATCTGCATCCCCTGCATTAGAAGATGGACCCTCAATCCCCGGACCACCAGGGAAGTCCGTACAAGGTTGTACACAAGACTTTTACAATGTTTTCATCTGGCTTAACTGGGTTTGTGCTTTTTTAGATTTTAATACTTGAAGTTAAAAGAGTTAAAACTACTGTACCAAACAAATGCACAAAGTCAAAAGTTTCATCCTGGAGGTTTTTGTTGATGTCAAAGTTATATGAAGTGCCCACAGAATTGTAAACATTTTTATGTGTATAAATAATTAAAGGCAAAGCTTTAGAATACATTAAAAATATCAGCATCATTTTTCATATTGGTTTGAATATAAGGTATGACTTAAAATAGTACAATAGTGCAGACCGTAATAATGTAATCACATTCTGAACCTTGGGGAAATAGACGGGTAGAAGCAAGCCTCAGAGGAAATTAACTAGCAGAGGGGCAATTTAAGTCTGTTTTAAAGTTCTGGAAGTTTGTTTGTTTTTAAGTATACTGTTCTGATTCTTTAACAGAAGCACATTTCTAGAAACTACTCAGTCTCAGACAAAGACGAAATTTCTTTTCAACTATAAACATGTCAATATGAGAATATTAGAAGAATATTTGGAGGGCAAATCCCTAGAGGGGAACCTTTCAGGTACATAATTTACAGTTTCTCACATGATTGTCAGCATCTCAGCCCTTTATAAGGTTTTCTTTTGTAAAAAGTAACCATTACATTTGAGACCATCTTTTCCTGAGCTAATCAAATATTTTTTCACCACTGGGGCTGTGACTATTTTTATATGCATGGCCTATCAGAAAGGTAGAAATTGGAACTCTTAATTTTTTCCTGGGGTGTTTTTGATACTGTGTGTATTCTTATTTGACTCAGTGACTTACGTCTTATGCTGAGTTCTAAAGAAAACCTCATTCTGGAGAGTAGCCTTACGCCCCCCGAGGATTCTTTGCCCTGGCAGAGGAAGGATCTATGACTGGGATGACGTGTCAGGCTCCTGGCTTTTCTCAGACTCTGGAGACACAGGTCTGACGACATTCAGAGGAGAAAACAAACACGGATGAGTCCTCGAGGAAGTAAATAGGGTACTATCTGAAATTTATACGGGTTAGTAACTGGGGCCAGGAAGAGCCAGATCTATGAGTTATGCAATTAATGTCTGGATGTTATATCATCATTTCATTCTGAATAGAAATGAAATCTCCTAAAGTTCTAAGGACAATATTGCTGGACAGGGGCATCTTGTTCCCACGCAGCCTCTCTAACAACTACTCTTCATGCTAAGTCACAGAGCTCTGCCTTTGCTCCAGTCTCTTAGGGCTTTGGCCTCGCTTGGTCTGCTGGTCAGCCCCTGGAAAGTCTGTGACTACCACCGCTAGCACTGACGAAGCCTATCCAGAAAGAGATGCTAGCTGAACTGCTGACTTTAAAATATTCACCCAGGTTATACAGTATCATCTGAAACAACTTTCAGAAATCGTAGATATTTTGTGACTGACAATGGCAGCTGGCCGTTGACTACTGAGCTGGGGCTTTATGCAGCAACATCAAGCTTAAGGGTAGCAGTCCTTCTAGAGAGGAGCTGTGATGATTATTACTCCAACTCCCTTCTTTCAGCCTGCTCAAGCAATGAAATATCATCCAGAAAAATGTACTCCCTCCAACAGACTCTAGCAACTGCATTCAGCTGTGGGTCCCTAAATGCACAGTGCCCTTGGTCACCATACTTAGGGCCCTCAGGGAGTCAGATGACAAAACTAGTAAGTGAGGAGAACTCAGGTGAAGTGAAGTCCTTATAAATGGCGTTGCTAAAACATAAAACCTGGACTTTCCTGCTAGCTAAGATCGTAAAGGATCTGCCTGTAATATAGGAGACCTGGGTTTGATCCCTGGGGGGGGAAGATTCCCTGGAGTAGGGAATGGCAACCCACTCCAGAATTCTTGTCTGGAAAATTCCACGGACAGAGGAGCCTGGCGTACAGTTCATGGGGTTGCAAAGAGCCAGATACGACTGAGCGACTAACAAAACATAAAACCCACAAGCTGACTTCTTTCAATAATCTACCTTGTCTTCTGAGTTCTGAAGCAGAAACATTCCTGAGTTGATACTTAGATTCTGGGTCTGGCTCTGAATGTTACGAGTGTTTACCATAAAAAGCTAAGGCCAGCAAGGGTGACTGTAAAATCGAGGCAGGTGGGAGAGCTTCTACTGCCGTGTATTCTTTCATAAGCCTCCTGTTCCTCTGAGAAAGGACATCCTCTGTAAATCAGCCCCTCCTCCCCACCTGTTCTCTCATTAGTTCACTTCCTAAATACCAAGGACAGTAGCTTACATCCTCGCACACACACCCCATAATGTAGATACTATTATTGTCCTCATTCTACAGATAAATCAACCAAGATAAGAATCTTGTGCAAGGTCAGGTGAGAGCCAGGATTCAAACACAAAGTCAAAGGGCTCAGAAGTCTGTGCAGAGTTGAGACTGCTCGTACCACTCAATTTTGCCCCAAAGAAGCAGTGTAGCTGCTGTCCTGCTGGAGCGTCCCAACAAGGCTGCAGACAAGCACTGTCATCTGGTCAGGGTGCTGAGTGTCCATGTGGGTAACACTGCATTAGCAAGTCACTCTGGTTTGTTAAGTCCCTAAATCCTCTACTGCAGGGTGGCAGATTCCTACGGTTTACTCCTTCATTTCTTTCTAAGGCTATTTCCCAAACTGCTTGATGATAAGAATCACCTGGAATACTTGCTAACCATGTGGCTTCCCAGGATCTCAGGGTCCACTCGGTCTGAAAAATGTGTGATCCCAGAAATGCGTATGTTTAGCAAGTGACCCAGCTGATGCTTCTCATCACTCCAGGCTGGGAAACACTGCTCACGGAGTTTTACCTAATGTGAACAAACATAATTGCTCTTAAGTATTAATATCTTAAGTATTATATATATAAAGTCAAAGTATTATTACATAGATGACATTTCTTTGGTTAAATTAATCCAAAGCGATCAGTACACATAGTTTTCTTCAGGTTTACAGTACAAAGCGCTCTTCTTCAGGAAGGACTTGGGGAGTAGGTGGGAATATCTTTGAGTTTTTTTGTATTTTTTTTTGAGCGATGACTCCTAGAAAGAATTCTTTATTGGTGTGCCCTTGAGAAATTTTCTGCATTGCTCTGGTGAGGGAACAGCTTAAATCAGATGGGAAGTCAACCATTTCATACAGCTCTTTCAAGTCCTGCCTAAGAGAATTTTGCAGAAGAGTAATGAAATAAAGAGGAGAAAGGAGTATACTGTTCTAGTGCCTTGAAGGACCCTAAGGAAAGTCCTTGTGTAATTAAGAGAGAAACTCAGGCTTTTCAACTTAGATGCTTATAAATTCTATACAGAATGATGTAGGAGAACATAAGGAATCAGCTCAATTTATGCAGTCCAATCAGAAAGCAGAAATGATCTTTGACTTTCCAAGAACTCTAATGCAAAACTGTTGAAATTCATGCTCATCAAATATTGTTTAATGTTAAAAAAATAAAGAGATCTCAAACAAGCCTAATCCGCTTTGACACCATGTTCACTGGTTGTCATAAAGGGACAGTATCCACCTCAGGCACCACTCAAAAGCAGGCTCCTTCAGCTGCTATATTTATAAGTTAGTAGGGAACAAAACAGGAGGGTAAAACATAGAAAATAATATAAAAAGACAGTCAGAGGAAGAGAAGGAAAGCCAGTCCTTTCTGCCCTGTGGAATGCTCTGCTTCTCAGGGCAGAGGTCAGAAGCCAACTCCCAGCGGGGACCGAGGCACAAGCATGACATACCTCTTGGTGGGCGTGGGCGCCCCAGAGGACATGTGGCTCACCATGGTGTCATTCAGGTTTGTCGGAGGGCGAGGAGGACTGGAAGAAAAGACATTGACATTATATTAATAATTACCAGTGAAATGAGGGGAAACAAATGGAAAAGTGATAAGGGCAAAGGACCAACTACTAATATCGCTCCTGATATGCACAGAGGGATCCATGAGGAATGGGGCCTGAAATCAGTACTTTCAGCCTAAGTAAACTCAGCAAGAAGGTCAAAGCCAAAGGACCCTAGAGCCACCCAATAGGAACAGCAAATTGTACCCACATGGCTGAAAGTTAAAGTGCTAGTTGCTCAGTCGTGTCTGACTCTTTGAGACCCCAAGGACTGTAGCCCACCAGGTTTCTCTGTCCATGGGATTTCCCAGGCAAGAATACTAGAGTGGGTAGCCATTCCCTTCTCCAGGGGATCTTCCTGACCCAGGGGTCAAACCCTGGGTCTTCTCCACTGTAGGCAGATTCTTTACCATCTGAGCCATCAGGGATGTAACTCTGGTGGCTCTTGTTTTACAGTTTTAGCACACAAGAATCTGAATTCTGCATTCCAGGTGTTTACAGGAACACTAGGTGTGTGGCATCCGTGGTGTATTAATTACAAAGGTTACAGCAGCAACATGCCTGCTTTTCCTGAGATTTGGTTCAAGTTCACGGTCTTCCCTCAGATTTAGTTTGTATACAATTTACTGAAACAATTAAATTGTTAAATATTAAGTTCTTTTATCAATCCTTTACTAGAGCGTTAACAATGAGGCCATATCTGTAATCCAAATTTAAATTTGAAGGTAAGCATTTTTGATAACTTGTCTTTATTGGTCAGTTTTCTGGACTCAAGGTTTCTTTCTTCCTCCTGTGAGTCTTGAATGAATGATTCCAAACTTACCAAAAAGAATCTGTGATTCTGCCTTTCAGCCATTCTTCAGCCCCTCTCCTTACCCACAAAGTTCAGTTACAAAGGGCTTCTGTCTTACACTTGGAACCACATGACTATTGCTAAATATTCCTCCTGGGAAATCACTCACTTCCTCTCCTAAACTGAAAGAAGTATTTTTCAGAGAAATTTGTCCATCAACAGCAGAACTGTGAGGCAGAGAAGTCCTTCTCTCATATTTAGGTGTTTGAGAATGACCTCCTGGCTCCTTCTTATCTCTTAATAGCTGAGTTAATTATGAAATTGTTTTTTACAGGTTATATTTAGCAAGTCCTAGTGAATACATATATGCATGCATGCATGTTAAGAAGCTTCAGTCGTGTTTGACTCTTTGCGACCTTATGGACTGTAGCCCACCAGGCTCCTCTGTCTATGGAATTTTCCAGGCAAGAATACTGGAGTGGGTTGCCATTTCCTTCTCCAGGGGATCTTCCCGACTTAGGGATCGAACCTGTGTCTCTTACATCTCCTACATTACATTGGCAGGCAGGTTCTTTAGCATTAGCACCCTAGGAAACCCCGTATATTTTGGCCACACCATGTTGTATGTGGGATCTCAGTTCCTCGACCAGGTATGGAACCTGCGTCCCCTGCATTGGAAGTGCGGAGTCGTAACCATCAGACTGCCAGGAAAGCCCCTATCCTAGTGAGTATTAAAGGACCAGAGCCTTTATTATTTTTGCAGGTTTCATAGTACATTCAAACACAGGCTCAAGGGAAAAGTTTCAGGTAGATCCAAAGTACTGAAAGATGGGTGGGTCTACCTCTGCACTTCTTTTTTAAAAACCAACTTCACTTCTGGATAGGGAAATATTTTTAATGATTTCTCATTTACTGGAGAGGGTCAAAGATGGAAAGTAATTTGCAGGGCACAGATTTAGGTCTCTTGATTTTTAAGCCACAACACTATGCTTATTGTCACACATTTCTTCCTTTGCGTGACAAAGTAAGACATTCAGAACTGAAATATGCCTTTTGAGGCTGCAGTTCGATTCCACATTATTTATCTCACTACCTACTTTCCAGGCAGATATCCAGTTTTGCCCCCAAATTTCAAGCCTATTAATGGTAGTGCTGTGTTGAGTTATAATCCATTGTTTTAGGCTGGTTATTAATGGAAGTGAAGACGAAAATTAGCTTCATTTTACCCTAAACTTATATTCTTGCGATTCTTTTAAATCCATTGTCCAAAGGGGATAAGGAGACAATTCCTGTGACAGAAACAACTCCAGCATGATAGCTTTTCATTCTTAAGGCATCAGAAATATTCTGGTCCTGCAAACACAATGTGCTTTGCCTCTTTAATACACTATTATTGGCAACCCATTCCCAATATAGATAAGGACATGTTCATGTTGCTTTCAGAACTTATGCAGTTACCCAGTATATTTCAATATTGAAGATACTACTGCATTCAATTTCCTTTCTGACATTCTTTGAGGAAAAATGACAATAGGAAAAAAAACCAAGTTTGTTTTAATTCCCCAAACATGGATCCACATGATACAATTCATGATTTGTAGCATTCTGTTTGGTCTGATACCACAGAAGTTTTTAATAATTATCTTTATCTCTTGGTAGATACCATGATCGATTATTATCTTACAGCACACACAGCAAAGCTTCTCTAATATTCAAAACCAGACAGTACGGATTAGATTGTAAGTTGTAAATTAATCAGAACTGCCCACAAATTTCATACCCTTTCTGAACTCCTAACATGTTTTGCTAGGGAAATAGGTATGTGTTTGTAACCCAAGATCAAAGAGGCATCTGAAAACTTAAAGGGGGTCTTGACTGTAGAATCTACCACTAGACCCACTGAGAAAGCCAACAGCTTAGATGTGGTCTCACGAGATGTAATAAATCAAAAATTACTCCCAGTTTCAAAGAAAAAAATTGTCATAGTCCTTGCAAGACAAAACTGAAAAGAATGCTTCTTTTAGGTGTTAGACATTAATGGTGCCGGTTATAGAAACTTACTTACAAAGTAAGAGAATTGACGCAACTCACCAGATCAGTTGCGTTGATCTTTTCCTTCAAAACTTACTGAATACCTTGAAGCAAAGACCACCAGATGCTCTATATCTTCCTTTGGTGAAGATATCAGCACGGATTTTTAGACACTAACAAATTCTGTGATATCCAAGTGACCATCAACTATCAGTACTGTGATTTCAGGGGTTCCGGCTTTGTTAACAAGACAGGCCAATTTTTTGGATGAGGAGATAGAAATAGATAAATGATCTAGATAAAAGGTAATTTGCTAGTCAGAAGAGGTGGATATGACAAGAAGACTCAGAATTTAATTCTTTTTTCTTAATGTATAGTTTTTGAGAATTTGTTAAGTACTATTATTATTATTATTTTTGGCCATGAGACAAGGCTTGTGGGATCTTAGTTCCTTGATTAAGGATTGAACTTAGGCCCTTGGCAGTGAAAAGCACGCAGTCCTAACCACTGGACCACCAGGGCATTCCCAATATAATTTGTTAATTCTTAATCAAAAGGAAAGGGGCATACCTACTGGGTACCTACTCATATAACATGAGTAAGACTATCTTTATCTTAATGACCTAACTATATGTATATGTATGTATGTGTGTGTCATCACACACATCATCATCACAAATGCAAACTATTGGGAGCAGCAATTCAGGCATTCTCAAGTGTTGAGAATTCAACCGATGAAGAGCTGTTATTCCTGCCTGGAAGAATAATGGGTTAACAGTTTTCAGGTAAAGTTACATTGAGGCGAGAGTTTTCCAGATATAGAAAGATGGGTAACCAAGGCAGAGGAAATGGTAGGGAAAAAGGTACAAAATTCCAAAAGTACAAGGCATACTTGGGTCTCTGATTTATTTGGCTAGACTCAAAGGCTCTGGGAGGAGAGTAGCCAAAGATGCATCTGACAGGGAGATTAGGGTCAGAGTTCAATGATATCTGTTCTATCACAAGCTAAGAAGTTTGGACTTTATACTGTAGGCAGTGGGGGAGGCACTAAAAGTTTTTAAGCCAAGGATGACATGGCTATAGTAAGGTTTTGAAATGGTAATTCCAGAAGCTTGTAAAATACTGGTTTTAATCTGGGTGAACACAGGAATCATCAGGGAAGCTTTTTGTGCTGAGATACTCAAGCTGTACCTTCAGTTTGGTGAATCTGAATCTTCAGGGGCAAGAGCATTCTTTCTAATGCACACCCCCATTAAAAAATCAGTTATGTGAAGAGGTTTGAAAGGTGAAGGAATGGAAGCTGGGACCTCAAAGAAGAGGTTATGGCAACTGTCCAGATCAGTGATTACAAGGGTGGACACTGGTAGTTAAGATGGGGAAGAGACAGAGAGAAAACATTGCGGAGGTAATATAGATAAGATGTGGTGACAGATTAAGTGCATGTGGTCAGTGAATAAGGAATAACTGAGATTTTTACCTTGACTACTGGGTGGATAGTGGTATCCAAACTAGGGATCACAAGAGTAGGAAACAGGATTTGGTATTGGACTGGTGGGGGTAGAGAGAATGAGCAGGAAGCTAAAGATGAATAGATTTCAGTGGTGAAGTTGTTGAATCTGAAGTGGCATTGTTAAGTATAGGTAAATGATATCTTACAAGCAGTCAGAAATAGGAGAATGGAACCCATGTGAAAATGTCAAGTTTGAAAACATTTGAGTATCATCATTTAAACTGTAGCTGTTCATTTGAGTACTCTGATCATTATAAAGGTACATTTTATTCTTTTAGGTGGAATAGGCTAAGTTTGGGGAAATATCCAGTAATAGGGGGGCTTGGATAACAAGTATAGAGCTTCTGGTTACTGGTTAGACAAAACTCCTACTAGAAAGTAAAAATTTAACTTACTGTATAAGTCCGTTTTTTATGTTACTTCTCCTATGACCAGACCACTCCAGTTCATTCTGGTGGATACTGTGGAATGTTGACTAGCTTGAAATTAAAATTACTATAGAATCTCTTGTAAGATTTTTAAAGCCAGGAATAGATGAAGAATAGCTCATCGTGCCTTTAAAATCTTCCAGGACAAATTATACATAACTGTGTATTTCTTTCTTTATCAAATATTTGTTGTGTCTCTACAAAGTGGTAGGTACTGTGCCAACTGTGGGGATAAAAATTAAAAGGACAAAAACTTAAGTCTTACAAAGAATAAAAATACAGAAAAAATAATTACAATATAATGCAATAAGTATTTAATAAAAGTAAGAAAAACTGCAACATGCTACGGGGAAATACTGAGATCACTTCACCTCATAAATAAAATTTCAGTGTACTAAAGTTTACATAAATCAGAGGCAAACATACAGGTCTATGGATAGAGAGGATTTTCTAAGTTAAAAGCAATGGAAAAATTAGGAAGAAAAAGACGGATGAATTCTAATGACTAGACTGGTTCCAAATAGGAAAAGGAGTACATCAAGGCTGTATATTGTCACCCTGTTTATTTAACTTATATGCAGAGTACATCATGAGAAATGCTGGGCTGGAAGAAACACAAGCTGGAATCAAGATTGCCGGGAGAAATATCAATAACCTCAGATATGCAGATGATGACACCACCCTTATGGCAGAAAATAAAGAGGAACTAAAAAGCCTCTTGATGAAAGTGAAAGTGGAGAGTGAAAAAGTTGGCTTAAAGCTCAACATTCAGAAAACGAAGATCATGGAAACAGTGGAAACAGTGTCAGACTTTATTTTTTGGGGCTCCAAAATCACTGCAGATGGTGACTGCAGCCATGAAATTAAAAGACGCTTACTCCTTGGAAGGAAAGTTATGACCAACCTAGATAGCATATTCAAAAGCAGAGACATTACTTTGCCAACAAAGGTTCATCTAGTCAAGGCTATGGTTTTTCCTGTGGCCATGTATCGATGTGAGAGTTGCACTGTGAAGAAGGCTGAGCGCCGAAGAATTGATGCTTTTGAACTGTGGTGTTGGAGAAGACTCTTGAGAGTCCCTTGGACTGCAAGGAGATCCAACCAGTCCATTCTAAAGGAGATCAGCCCTGGGATTTCTTTGGAAGGAATGACACTAAAGCTGAAACTCCAGTACTTTGGCCACCTCATGTGAAGAGTTGACTTATTGGAAAAGACTCTGATGCTGGAAGGGATTGGGGGCAGGAGGAGAAGGGGACAACAGAGGATGAAATGGCTGGATGGCATCACTGACTCGATGGACATGAGTCTGAGTGGACTCCGGGAGTTGGTGATGGACAGGGAGGCCTGGTGTGCTGCAATTCATGGGGTCGCAAAGAGTCGGACACGACTGAGTGACTGAACTGAACTGAAAAAGTCATTTGGGGAACTATTTCAACAAATGTGACAGAGCAAGAATTAACAGCCTTAACATACAAGGGATTCATACAAACTGACAAAACTATTAAGACTTCAATCAGACAAATGGTCAAAGTGAAAACACACCATTAAAAAGAAGAAACACAATAACAATATAATACTTTACGAAAAGCAAAGAAATTTGCTAACATCACAGACCATTTTCCCTTGTAAAAAATAACAATATTTTTAAAATTGAAGGTAATCTTAAAGCTAGAGAGGATTTTATAACAAGGCCCTTAACTGACTATTTCAGGCAAAAGTAAAAGTACAAAATTAAGCAAAAGTTCTATAAAGTAATTTGACAATATGCCCATCAAAGATCTTTTAAAAAGTTCAAACATTTTGACTCCTAATTCCCTTTCTAGGAATATATTCCAAGGAATTAATCAGAAATGTAAAGATAATTTTACATTTAAAAATATTTAGTAAAATATTTATAACAGAATAATTCTGGAAGAAATCTAAAGTATTCAAATATGAGGGAAAGGAAAAGTAAACTACGGTATATCAATAAACATAGTATATTATGCTAGCATTAAAAAATAATCCTTATGAAGAGCCTTCCAGTTAAAAGAGAAATAGCTTAACATGTAAGAGGTAAAAAGAAGGGTAACATAACTATTATACTAGCTAACAATTATTGAATGTTTGATATGCATCTATTAGACAGTGGTTAGGACTTTAAAATATTATTTTATCTTTACAATAATCCTATAAAATAAGATAAAATTATTTATACATATATACACCTGGTCTTAGCTAAGTAATATGATGTGTAAAGCAAAATATTTGTAGGAAATACGTCAAAATGTTAAGGAAAGTAGAATTATGGGCATTATTTTTCTTGCCTATTTATACTTTCCTGTCCTCCTCCAGTTTTTCAAGTTTAATTTTTTTCTGATTTTCAGAGAAAAACATGCTTAATATTTTAAATACATATATTAAAAAAAATAGAAAGAAAACTTACTATACCAAAGTCAACTTTTCTAAAGTGAGGTTGTACTGTTTCTGTTATCACTAAGAAAGCAAACTGCAAAGGAAAGTCTTTTACAAACCTAGACAGAACTTTGAGACTGTTAGTAGAAAAAAGACCTGTTAAACCGTTTGAGTTGATCCAAACTTCCACAACCCCCCAAGATTCCTACCACCACATTCCCAAAAAAGAAAGGAAATAAAACATTTTAGATCCGTCTACATTATCTCCTCTACTAAACTGCAGGAAATGTACGTGGATTTTTATCACTGTATTACAAGCACCTGGCATACCGTGATACACAGATTAGGCTTTCAGGAAATATTTGATCATGAGTCAGCATGACGTCGTGTGCAGAATGTGTAAGAAGTAACCTTTCTGTTATATTTAGCTGCGGTGAGACTCTTCTCTGAGAATGGAATAACGACATTTTTAGCTGTTATATTCGGTAGGTATGCTTGTAGCTATAGCACGCTTTCATCTGTGATTTCGTAATGGAATCAACACAGTGGAGAATGCCTTTCATAACAATAGTAATACTGAGTGCTTCATACATGCCAGATTCAGTTCTAACATTCCCCGTGGATTCGCTCATAGAAACCTCACAACCACCAAGGAGGCAGATCCTATTATTACTTTTATTTTACGGATGGAGACAGGAAGGCACAGAGAGAAGTAATGCACCTGAGGTCACAGCCAAATCAGGCGGCAGAAGCAGGGTCTTAAACCAAGGCGGCATGGCTCTTGGGTCTGTGTTCTTAATCATTACGGTGCAGTGGCTCTACTACCCTTGCTCTAGTTTTAGAAAAACTTACAACTGTTTGGTCTACAAATTAAAACCAACTGCATGGGGACTTCCTGTGGTCCAGTGGTTAAGACTCTGTGCGCTCCGTGCAGGGGGCCCGAGTTCAATCCCTGGTTGGAGAACTAGATCCTACACGCTGCAACTGGAGTGCATACCCAGCTAAAAAGATCTCAAGTGCTGCAACAAAGATCAAAGACGCCACGTGTTGCTGTTAAGACCCAGTGCAGTCAAAGAATCAAATAAATAAAAGTAAATATATATATATAAAATAAAACCAATAGCATGATGTTAGATCATAGCTCTTGTTAAGTCGCTTCTATAGGAAACATAAAATGATAATAGTCCTAGGGTATGGTTTTGGGTGATTTATTCTTTCCCCTTAGAACTCTACATTACAAATGCTTCTCAAACTATTTGGTTGCAGTTTTAGCCACCTCTAGGCTGTTTCAGTGTTCTTGCTTTGAGAATCCCAGGGACAGGGGAGCCTGGTGGGCTGCCGTCTATGGGGTCGCACAGGGTCGGACACGACTGAAGCGACTTAGCAGCAGCAGCAGCAGGCTGTTCCAAGGAAGACTAGGTAAGCTCATATGAACGGTTTCCTTCAAAAACATCTCTAATTTATTAAAATGACTTTCAAATCTAACCTTAATTTCAAAGATCTTTTGGAATCTTTGTCTCAGCCTAACAAAATAAATGCATTTAGTGAAGAAATTACTTATTATATCAGCCAGACTACTGACTTAAAAAAAAAAACCAAAAAACTAATACCTGGCTTCAGACCAAAACTGAGTGTGATTACTTGCTTTTATTTTCTAAGTTGACTGAGATTCAGGGGTAAACAATTTCCAGATAATACTCTCTAATCAAGGATGTGAAAACACAATACTGTTGCTTAAGCACAATTTCTACTTAAAAATTGTGAGTGAGTCAAGGGGTATGTGGGTTTCCCAAGTGGCATTACTGGTAAAGAACCCACCTGCCAATGCAGGAGATGTAAGAGACTGCAGCTTCATCTCTGGGTCAGGAAGATCCCCTGGAGGAGGACATGGCAACCCACTCCAGTCCTTGGAGAATCCCAAGGACAGTGGAGCCTGGCGGGCTATAGTCTATGGGGTTGCAAAGAGTTGGATAGGACTGAAGTGACTTAACGTGCACACGCGAAGCGGTACATGAAGAAAGTCTGAAGCCTGCGAGGACGAGTGACACCTTGGGTACTTGTCATTTTCTGTAGGCCCTCTGTGTACCTCTTCTTTAGGAAGTCACCCAGACAGATACTTATCCCTGCACTATCCTTTTAAAAGCATTTGCTCATTATCTTGCTGTTCCTCCCAGAATATTTTTAATTGTAGAGGTCCCGCAATTCCCTTTGTCTTGACAGTCAACTGCCAACCATGCATGTGGGGACTTTTTACCAGATTTTTTGGTCTGTTCATTACTGTTACTGCATTTTATTGTGCTATAAATAAAATGTTTTCATTTACTTGATTACTTTTTTGGTATCTCCCACAACAATGCTTTACATAGGAACTCAACCATTTTTAGTTCAGTACATTTAATCACTTATTATAATTTTTGTAGCCAGCTATTTTGCCCTCAACCCTGGACACTTGTGTTGTTTTTGAAATTATCTTTCTTACTCACTGTAATCATACTCTTCTCATCTTTAAGTTTATACAGCAGATTCCACCATACATTAAGACAAATTCAAAATCCACACTGTAAACTACTTCATTCTTTTCTCCATCAAATTACACTTCCCTCTACATCTTTCAAGCAAGTTGTCTGTTTGCTTCTTCTAAGCCCCCGCTTTCAAATTTTCTCTAGGTACCTACCCTGGAATGTCTTTCTTCACAGACTTGCCAAAATCACACTTAAAAAAAAAATTTTTTTTTTAATTTAATGAATTGATTTGGCTGTGCCAGGTCTCAGTTGTGGCATGTGGGACCTCGTTCCCAGGTCTCAGTTGTGGCATGTGGGATCTCGTTCCCAGGTCTCAGCTGTGGCATGTGGGATCTCGTTCCCAGGTCTCAGTTGCGGCATGTGGGATCTCGTCCCCTGAGCAGGGTTTGAACCCAGACTCCCTGCATTCGGACTGTGCTGTCTCTGCCTCTGGACCACGGAGGAAGTCCTCTTTCTCACTTTTTTAATGAGAGAAATGGCTCCTGAAATTTTAGTATCTCCATAAAGCCCTTCTGATTACTACAAACTCCATTTAAATAAACAAAGGTCACATCAGTACACAAACAAAAATCCATAGCAATATTAGGGGCTTTGAGAAAAAAACAAAAGCAAGTGAACACTGTCCCTGCCCACAAGAAGTTTATATTCCAATTAGTCTTCATGCTAAGTGAAGTCGCTCAGTCGTGTCCAACTCTTTGTGATCCCATGGACTGTAGTCTTCCAGGCTTCTTTGTCCATGGGATTTTCCAGGCAAGAATACTGGAGTGGTTGCCATTTCCTTCTCCAGGGGATCTTCCTGACCCACGGATTGAACCCAGGTCTCCTGCATTGCAGGCAGACGCTTTACCCTCTGAGCCACCAGGAAAGTCTTCATACTAGTCTTCACAATAATAGACATTTATATTTTAGTTTAACATATTACAATTTTTAGGTCAAATCTAATTTGATAATCATTCGCAATAAAAAAATGTGTAAAATAATTCATAACAAGACTTCAATGTAATTATTTTAAATAATTCACCACAGATCAGGACAGCAAAAGAATATTAAAAATCCCACAAAGGGGGATTCCCTGGCAGTCCAGTCAGTCCAGTGTTTAGGACTCTGCACTCTCACTGCTGAGGATGGGCAATTCAATTCCTGCTTGGGGAACTAAGATCCTGGAAGCTGTGTGGCACGGACAAAAAAATAGCAAAAAAATTAATAATTCAGAAAAGGTTATTGAATACACTTATTTTTAAAAAATACCATGAAGTTAACAGTTGCAAGATTTGCTGTATATTTTGCATATATTTCCTTTCAGAACACCACAGAGAGTTGGGAGGGAAGGGGTGATGCACTATGAACATTTACTAAGTACGAGCATTAGCAGTGAGCTAGGTCCTCAGATACACTATTGGAATTCATGCTACTATTCATGATGGATTCTTATTTTAAAAATAAAAAGAGAAAGGTTAACAAGGATAATTAACATGCTTAAGGTCACAAACCTATGAAATGAGAGTACCAGCCCTGGAACCCAGTTTTACCTGGTTCTAATGCCACCGCAAAGAGTTGGACACGACTGAGCGACTGGACTGAACTGAATGCCACCAACCAGATCAAATCCACAGATTCACCATCCTAACCCAGGCATCTCTCTACTGCCCACATGAATTTTTCAGATTAGAGTTCTCAGGGAAGAATAAATCCCCTCTGTTACTCTCTCTAAAAGCATCCTGCCTTGAGACAACGTTTATGACAAGTGCAGATCATTTTTAACCTCCTTAAAGGGTGTGATATTTTGGTCTTTATTTATGCCTATGTACCAGACCAACTGGGCTTCTCTGATGGTTCAGCAGTAAAGAATCCACCTACAACACAGGAGATGTGGGTTCAATCCCTGGGTCGGGAAGATCCCCTGGAAGAGGAAATGGCAGAGCTAGAACAAGATTCTTGGCTTCCTTTGGGTATTCTTGCCTGAAAAAAATCCCATGGACAGAGGAGCTTGGCGGGCTACTGTCCAAAGGTTCACAAAGTCAGACACTTGGACTGAGCATACATACACCAGACCAACCGTCTCCTTTACTCCACTAGGTCCCAAGGTTATCCGCCAAAGCAAAGAGGTTAAAAAAGCCAATGGAACTACCTTTGGGAAAACTATTAGAAAATAACCATATGATACTATAAGCATAGTATAGATATTATGTTACATATTTACAGTGAGGTTTCTCTGACTTCTAGGGAAGAACATTTTACTTTATTGGTTATTGACAATTAATTAACCAAAAGAAAAGACTTAAAATTTCCAAAATCAACTTCTAATCTAAACACACTGCAACTAATCCATTAATGTCAAAAAGACCTAGCAATAGACACACATGCCTCCATTCCTATTTCTGGCAGCTCAACACAGCCATTTGTGGTATAAGACTTAGAATGAAGTATTTCTCAGGAAGGAAAGGTTCACCACAAACACATTCTTATACAGAATTTTCACCACTAGACAGCATGCTAGGTATCTTCAGAGATACCCAGAGGAAGCCAAGTATCTTGTTCTAGTTCTGGGAAAGGATAGAATTATAAAATGAAGCAATAATTAGCAAACTATTGCTTAGCTTAATATGCTTATACTGAAAAAGTAGGCAAAAGGTCTTAGAAATGAGATAATTAAATCATCGAGACTGTAGCCCACTGGGCTCCTCTGTATATGGAATTCTCCAGGCAAGAATACTGGAGTGGGTTGCCATTCCCTTCTTCAGGGGATCTTCCTAACCCAGGGATCGAACCCAGGTCTCCTGCATTGCAGGCAGATTCTTTACCATCTGAGCCACTAGAGAAGCCTCAGAAAAATACTATTTTATTTAAAAACCTTTCCACAATGAATCTCTGAATCTTTCCTTCTTTATTCTCCTTGTTCACTAAACTTAGGAAGTTGGCTGTACTTTTTAGATGTCAACTCATGTATTTCTAGAAAGATGAGAAAAGAAGACAACTTAAATACTTTAACAAGTTACTGTTCACAGAGAGGTCAATGAAATGCATGATGCAATCTCATTTCCTGACCCATTCATATGCTCATTACTGAAACCTGTTTTTAAAAATGGAAACATACATATTATGGAAGAAAGGCTGACTCTTAATTATATTTTTGCAATTAACCAGGTGAGAAAAGATACAATGGGTTTCCCTTCTTTAAAATAACTGGTTGGGAAGTTCCAGAGGCTTTAGCATCCTGCCTAAAATAAACAAAATCATCATCAGCCCAGCAGCTCAAGCAGCAAAAACATAAAGGCAAGGAAAAGCTATCAAACCTTTACGTTCTGTAGCAAACGCTTCTTCTTTCTCTATGGATCTGGCATCTAATGCATTGCACTGCTGTTGTCTCTAAGGAAACAGAACAATCACATGACGAAGAATCTTCTCTACAAGGTAGTTTATCCCACAGAGCATTTTGGGAAAAAACAGGTACAAGAGAACAATTCATTAGAAGGCGAGCACACGTCTGCACTCTGTCAGCAAGTCCATCAAGCAGTTGAATGCAGCCTGTTACAGGAAGGCAGATGCAGTGCAAGAGCAGGCACCACTCCTTAGATGCTTCAACATGAAATACACTCCCCTGCAACAGCATCCAAGTTCTGCTGCAAACCAGTGACCTAATTAACGCAGTCGACGATTCCATTCTGATGGGGATATTAAGGAGCACCCCCTTACCTCTTTTCTTAAGGCCTCTCCTAATTGCCAACTGCTTGATAAGAAAGCAGCTGGCAGTAGTGTGTCTGCCAAGCCATCTAGGTAGGTAGCAATTGGGAGGTAGGAAGAACTAGCAAGGCTTAATTTTGTTTTGTTTTGTTGAAGAGGAGTTCATGGAAACATAAGCAGAAAGAGAAAAAAAAAAAGCAGAACCATGGTGTCTACCTACCCCTGAGATCCAAAGAGCTCTTTACTTCATAAGGGCGTATCATCAGAGGGCAGCTGAAAGAGAAGGGCTGAGCAGTGGGCTGTCAGGCACACCTCCAGCAGGGCGCTCACGTGATGAGCATGTCCCTGACACTCACGGTCATCCTGCGGCCTCTTTTTCTACTTCATCTACTCAACAGCTCATAAATCTATCTGTTCCTGGTCTCCATCTCCACTGGCATTATCACCTTTCAGCATGCATTTGGTTAGTGTAACTCAAATACTGTAAAGGTTTTCCTATTAGTTCACCAGTGTCCAGAGAACTTCTAAGCTGTTGCTCATTGGATTTCTCATGGTTAAAATTACTTCCCCAAGCATAGCTCTCATACCATTCGGCCACAGATCATCAAGCCTCTACTAGTCTCCCAAGTTAGGACAAATACCTTCCTCTCTACACTCACTACCCAGACACTACAGCCTAAGTCTCCTAACCCATCTTCATTTTCATGACTTCCCTAAACTTCCTAGGTGTTCTGGACAAATATGCTACTTCATTCAAACACAGGGCCTGAACTTTTCTGCCACAGTAAAACAAAAGTAAGACAAAACTGTAAAAGATACTCAAGGATTTACACTAAAAACAGAGTAAGTCAGAATGAAAGCCAGACTAACAACCTAGGTGCCTCGGAAAGAACTCTATCATTTGAGATGAATGAAGAGGCGAGAAAAGGCAACCCAACAAATCAGACCATGAGCCGGTTGACATCAACGTTTTGATATCAATAATAAAATTCTAAAGAAAAAAATAAATCCAAGTGTTCAAATGCTTGGCACAGAAATATAATAAAAACAAAACAGCAATGGAAAACACCTTTCAAAGCTGTGAGTTGTGAGGACAAACAAGGGGCATGAGAGCACAGAAAGTGAAGGGCAGTGTGAACAACAATGGATAAAATTAATTTCTGGAGGGAGAAAAGGGATTACAGAATACCAGAGACGGAAATGCCTTCGTTTTATAATAAAAACACAACAAAGGGGAAGAGGCAGCAGACAGTGGAAAGAACACAAATGTGGGAGAACCGGGTTCAGCATCCAGTTCTGGTACTAAGCAGATGAAGTGACCCCTCTGACTCTGGACTATGCAGCCCTTTGGGCCTCAGCTAATCAGTCTGTGAAATGAAGGAGGCTGGTTCTACAACAGTAGTTTTCACATGTGTTCCCTGGGCATCAAAGGATTCCATGAGGTGCTTCAGTAAACCAATGAGGAGAGCACGGGGATTAGGTGTCAACCTCATCCCTGACACCTCAGTTGGTAAAGAATCCTCCTGCAATGCTGGAGACACCAGTTCAATTCCTGCATCGGGAAGATTCACTGGAGAAGGGATAGGCTACCCACTCCAGGATTCTTTGGGTTCCCTTGTGGTTCAGCTGGTAAAGAATCTGCCTGCAATGTGGGAGACCCAGGTTCAATCCCTGGGTTGGGAAGATCCCCTGGAGAAGGGAAAGTCTACCACTCCAGTATTCTGGCCTAGAGAATTCCATGGACTATACAGTCCATGGGGTCACAAAAAGTCGGACATGACTGAGTGACTTTCCACTCACTCACTCATTTCAACATCAGCGGGTCCACTTCTGTTCTCCATGGGAGTTCATATAAACAAAATGTCCCAATGTTGATTTTTTTTTCCTTTTAATTTTCTCTTCATGTGACTTTCCTTTTTTAAAGAATAATTTTAGGAAATTTACTTATGTATGTATTTTGGGCTGTGTTGGGTCTTCACTCCTGCGAGGGCTTTCCTCTAGCTGTGGGAAGCTGGGGCTGCTCTCTAGTTGCGGTGTGAAGGCTTCTCATTGCAGTGGCTTCTCTTGCCGTGGAGCACCGGCTCTAGCATGCAAAGCTTTCAGTAGCTGCGGCAGATGTGCTCAGTAGGCGCGGCTCCTGGGCTCTAGAGCACAGGCTCTGTGGCATGTGGGATCTTCCCAGATCAGGAGTCAAACCCGGGTCTAATGCATTGGCAGGTGGATTCTTTACTGCTGAGCCACCAGGGAAGCCTTCAATGTTGTTCTAAAAAAATTGAAAACCCCTTTTCTGATTACAAAATTTAAAAGAGAAGCCTCTTTTGTACTCACTCATAGTATCCTGTTCTTTTCTTGTAGAGTCCCTGTCGCGATTCGCAATTACTCTTCAGCATTTTTTGTCTGGCCTCACTCAAGAGGCTGTAAACTTCCTGAGAGCTGGGCTCATAGGGTTTATTCCATCTCTTTGTTCACACTGCGCACCTCACATATGACTGGCACATAGTGGATGAAAAAAAGAAAGTGAAAGTGAAGTTGTGCAGTCGTGTCTGACTCTTTGCGACCCCATGGACTGTAGCCTACCAGGCTCCTCCGTCCATGGGATTTTCCAGGCAAGAGTAGTGGAGTGGGTTGCCATTTCCTCCTCCAGGAGATCTTCCCAATCCAGGGATTGAACCTAGGTCTCCTGCATTGTAGGCAGACGCTTTACCGTCTGAGCCACGAGGGAAGTCATAGTGGGTGAACAACCAACATTTGTCAATAATGAACTTATTTTTATGATTTTATGATTCTATTTTTCATTCCAATCTACTTGAAACAATGTGTTAGCTAAATCCAGAAGTACAAATTGGTGAAAGGCTCACCTGAACTGAATTCAAATGGAAAAGATGTCCAGCTAAGGAAGTCAAAGAAGGATAGCTAACAGGCCATTTGGGATGGTAAAAATTCTTGAGTGGGAGGAGTAATGATGAGTAAATAATGTTCTCAGGCATTTACCTGGGTATAGGAAAACAGGAGTCTTTCTCATATGTACTAAATGCATCAGATCAACTCTGCCTGTTAAATCAGCCTTGGTATTTAATTTCTGGGCCAAGAGAATCTGAAGGTAATTTTAAATGCCCTAATACATTAGGGAGTTTGCCAGGGGAATAAAGAATCACACGCCACTCATTAAATGTGTATCAAAGTCTCTGCTGAAAAGGCCATACAGAGACCTTTGGAGACAGTGCTATGACAGTGAATTATAAAGCAGCTGAAGGTGTAGTATAGGGATTTCTGGTTCAAATTGGTAGACTGAGCACATGTTGGGAGCTCACCCTTCTGTACCAAAGAAAAATGATTTAAAGATATAAAAGTTAATTGATGCATGCATAGCTAGAATCAAAATTTTTTTAAAAAGGGAAATTTTCCTTAAATCTAAAAAAAAAAAATGAAGACACATCACCCAAGGAAGAAAATAAACAAGAAGCCACTGTGGTGAGCAAGGCTGTGCTAAACTGCCACCAGCCACACACAGGACTGCAGGCCACCTCTGAGGAGGCTGGAAGAACTCAATCAAAACCTGCTCCCACACTGCACCCCCCCAAAAAACAGACAAAACAGAGCATCTCAAAAAGGTCTTTAAAATGAGTACGTTTAATATCCTCATTTTAAAAAATGAAAATCATAATTACTGAGATTAAAAAAAAATGCACAGATAGGCTGAACATAAGCCTGAATACAGCTAAAGGCTGACAGTACCTTTTTTTTTTTCAAGTCAAGAAAGATGAGAGCTGAACTTTCCTGGTGGTGCAGTGGTAAAGAATCTGCTTGCCAATGTACAGGACACGGGTTTGATTCCTGGTCTGGGAAGATTCCACGTGCTGTGAGGCAACTAAGCCTGTGTGCTACAACTACTGAGCCCGTGGTGCCCTAGAGTCCATGGCCCGCAACAAGAGAAGCCACAGACCTCAACTAGGGAGTAGACCCCGCTCACTGCAACTAGAGAAAGCCATGCACAGCAGCGAAGACCCAGTGCAGCCACAAACAAATGCACTAAAAAAAAAAGAAGAAAGAAACATGAGAGCTAAATCCAGTTTTAAAGTCTGTACTCTTGAGTTCCAGAGAGATCAGAGGGAATGGAGGAGAGGCAACAATCTCTAACACAGAAAATGGCTGAGAATTTTTCAGACTCAAAGAAAGACATGAGCCTCTAGAGAGTAAGAATTCTCTGCGTAGTAAAACAAATAGAAATAAACTTCTTAAAAAAGTTTTTAATCCAGGCAAATTAGAGTGGAACGTCAGATTACCCATGTTATTTAAAAAAAACTGTATAAGTGACTAGAGAAATATGAGAGTTTCAATAAAAAGGAAGGAGAGTCAGATTGAGGTCAAAACTGGTTACAAGACAATAGAGGAATGATATCTTCAAAGGATGAAGGGAAAACATTCCTCGGCTAGATTTTAAACTCAAATTATCATTCAATAGTGAAGGTGTGCCACAACAACTAGAGAAAAAGAAATGAAAAGATCTGAACTGTAAAAGAAGTAAAACTATCTCTATTTGCAGATGACATGATCTCATATATAGAAAACCTTAAAGAATTTACCCCCCCAAAAACTATTCAGTTTAGTTCAGTTCAGTCGCTCAGTCGTGTCCAACTCTTTGCGACCCCATGAACTGCAGCACGCCAGGCCTCCCTGTCCATGACCAACTCCTGGAGTTTACCCAAACTCATGTTCACTGAGTCGGTGATGTCATCCAACAGTCTCATCCTCTGTCCTTCCCTTCTCCTCCTGCCCTCAATCTTTCCCAGCATCAGGGTCTTTTCAAATGAGTCGGCTCTTCACATCAGGTGGCCAAAGTATTGGAGTTTCAGCTTCAACATCAGTCCTTCCAATGAACACACAGGACTGATCTCCTTTAGGATGGACTGGTTGGATCTCCTTCCAGTCCAAGGGACTGTCAAGAGTCTTCTCCAACACCACAGTTCAAAAGCATCAATTCTTCTGTGCTCAGCTTTCTTTATAGTCCTACTCTCACATCCATACATGACCACTGGGAAAACCATAGCCTTGATTAGAAAGACCTTTGTGGACAAAGTAATGTCTCTGCTTTTTAATATGCTGTCTAGGTTGGTCATAACTTCCTTCTAAAGTGTAAGCATCTTTTAATATCATGGCTGCAATCACCATCTGCAGTGATTTTGGAGCCCAAAAAATAAAGTCAGCCACTGTTTCCACTGTTTCCCCATCTATTTGCCATGAAGTGATGATGGGACTTAGCTGATATGATGGTTTACTAGCTCTCTCTCTCTAAAACAATTATTAGAGCTAACAAACCAGCTCTAAGGAAAGTCAATATAAAAAGTCAATTCTATTTCTATATACTAGCAGTGAACAATCTGAAAATGAAATCAAGAAAATAATTTCACTAATAATAGCATGCAAAAGAATAAAATACTCAGGAATAAATTTAATCAAAGAAATGCAAAACCTATACACTGAAAACTATAAAACATCATTGAAAGAAATTAAAGAAGATGGAAAAACATTCCAAGTTCATAGGCTGGAAGACTTAACACTGTGAAGATAGTAATTTTCCCCAAATCAAAACCACACCTCTCTTTTTTGTAGAAATGGACAAGTTGTGGCTCAGCTGGTAAAGAACCCGCCTGCCAATGCAGAAGATGCAAGAGATGCAGGTTTGATCTCTAGGTCAAGAAGATCCCTCGCAGAAGGAAATGGCAACTCGCTCCAGTGTTCTCGCCTGAGAAAAGGCAAGAACAGAGGTGCCTGGCGGGCTACAGTCCATGGGTCGCAAAGAGTCGAACATAACTGAGTGCATGCGTGTGCACAGGGTTCATACGGAAATACAAGAAAGAATAGCCAAAATAACCTTCCAAAAGAACATACTTTTGGATGAACAAACAGGATACAAATTTCCTGATTTCAAACTTACTATAAACCTTTTTCAAAGTAGATTAGTTTGCTTTATGTTTGAAGGTTCAGAGATATGGATAAATTATCCGTTACTCTCTCCAATTACACAGAAATCCCTAATTAATATCTGATATTACTGGTTTTGAAAAAGTTTCTAGGTTTAAACACTGTGTAAGGATTAAACAACAGACCATGAAGGTTTCTTAGGTAGCTTTCTAACTGGTGTCTCTGTCAACACCATGAGCTCCACTTCACATCCCACACCTCTGTGTGCATGGTTTGCTGGAATCCCCAAAGGAGAAGTACAGTTGATAATGGTACTCTTACAGTTTCTCCACTCAAGGTCCTCACTGTTTCTCCTCTGAAAGTCAAAGTGACTTTCGGACATGCTCAGTCATGTCCGACTCTTTGCGACTCCATGGCCTGTAGCCTACCAGGCTCCTCCATCCATGGGATTTTCCAGGCAAAAGTACCAGAGTGGGCTGCCATTTTCTTCTTCAGGGGATCTTCCCAACCCAGGGATCGAACCTGGGTCTTCTGCATTGCAGACAGACGCTTTGCCATCTGAGCCACCAGGGAAGCCTTTCTCCTCTATTCCCATACAAATGTTCGGGAAAATGACGAATATATGTAGTCACAGGAAGCTAAAGGATGCTGTTGTAGACAGGGAGCTGAAAGTAACTTTGATGATGTGTTATAAGGGGTTGAGAGTATTTTTCATTTCAAAGATGTTGGACCCACCAGTACTTTTTCACTTGTAACTTACTGCAGGGCACCCAGAGCAACAAGACATCTGACTTGATCCATTTAAAGGTTTGCATGTTAAGCTAGTTTTGGAGATCCTCCTTGGAAAAAGATCACCTTACATATGGGATTGCTTTTCCTGTTTTTAAAAGAGAAAAATATCAAAAGCTTACTGCCACTTCTCCTACTTTCCTATTTCTCGCCCTCTTCCACTGCCACTCTTAACATTTTAAGATCACAATAAATTACAAATATAACTTTGCTTCATTTTGATGACTCAATTTAATCCAAACTCTTTAAATACATCTCTGACATCAGTGTTTTCATCATCACTAAAGGTTCTCTGAGTCATCACACAATACTCCAGAATACATCATGGTCATTCTGTCCCAAGTGTTTATAAATAACTCCTCTGTCTAATGTTCTCAATGGAAAATGCACCACAAGCTTCTCCCATAATATTAAGCCAGCTGGCATTTCATCTATAATCACCACTTAGTACATTTTTACTTTTAAATTAAATTTAATCTTTTCTACACACATAATTAATAAGCTTGATCTAATGGGAATATGGGGGAGCACTGCACTCAGTACTAACCTGAGAATCTTTTTTAAGCACACAGAGGATGTTTAGAAAAATTGTTCAGATGTCTACATGAAATAACTCTCCCTGAGGATCAATATCATATAGGATACTACCTCTGACCAAAACTCAATAATATCAGAAAGCATCAAAATATATTCCCCAAAGTCTCATGTACTTGGAGATGTTTTTTAAAGAATTTTTAAAAAATCAATTAACTGAATCATCTAAAGAAGTAAGAAACTAGTAACAGGGTTTGACCCTTACATGTTTTTTCTTCTCTATTGGAAAGAAGGGAGGGTGGGAAGGAGGGAGGGAGGGAAGGAAAAGATATTAAAAAACAACAACAAAAAAAACAACCAACAAACTCATGAATGTCCTCAAGATTTAGATAAACTGCCAATTTGACATCCCTATTTGGTGTCACAGAAACCTCAACATGTCCAAATGGAGCTCTCATTCTATTCAAACTTGTTCACCTATAGGTATCCCCATGTCCAGCCCTCCAACCATTCAGGCCAAATTGACTCCTCTCTTCCTCTCACACCCCACATCCAATGTGCCAGCAACAATTGTATCCCTACATGTTATATCAGTTCTAGATTTAAAGACAGATAACATCAATGGTAGTTCAATCAATTTCTCAAAATGAAGACACTAAATATTCATTTCAAAATAACCTATGGAGAAGCTCTTAACAAGAATGTTTTTCTTGTAATAAACTGGACACAGGAAATGAGTGAAAAATAACAGCTGGGCTTATACAGAATTAAACATGAGGTGGTGACAGCTTGGAAGAAATGGCTAAAGAGAATAAAGAAGTCACTTACATTCCAAAAAGAATTCTACTAAAAAAGCGAAAAACCAATGACAAAGTATCTTCAATACAAATTAACAGAATATTTTCTTAAATTCAGGTTTGGAGACAATGGATTCAATTTTACCCTTAAAATGATCCCATTAAATTATCCAAAAGGGAAAAAATAAGTGAGACGAAAAAAGAAACGTCTCTTTTTTTTTTTTCTTTTTTACTTTTTCTTGCTTTATATTTTGCTGTACTGTCCTGGAAGCAAGAACATTGAGTACAATGTTTAAGTGGTAAATGTAGACACATCTGTCTTATTTCTTATATAAATGAGCAAAGCATTCAGACATTTGCCGTTAAGGACAATGTTATCGTAGGTCTTTCCTAGAAGTCATTCATGGTGAAGATGTTTTCTTTTATTCCTCATTTTCAGAAAATTCTTATCAGGAATGAATGATGGATTTTCTCCAGTGATTTTTCTTCGATTACTGAAATGATTATATAATTTTAAATGATATTAATCTGAATTATATTGATTGCTATTTGAAGATTAAATCAGCTGGTAGTCCTAGGATAAACTCCACTTGATCATGATGTATGGTTGCATTTGCTTCATTAAAATTGTGCTCAGGATTTAAATATGTAATAATGACATATAGACTGTGGTTTCCTTTTCCTGTAATATTTTTGTCTAGTTATAGAATCAGGTAGCGATGATCTCAATGAGTTGAGAAGTAGTCTCTCCTTTTCATTTCTAAGAATTTGTGTAGAGCTGGTGTTTCTTCTTAAAACTTTGGTATAATTCACCAGTGAAATGATATAGGCCTGGAGTTTTCTTTGAAGGATGGTTTCTTAATGATCAATTCTATAAAAGATACAGGGTTATGAAGGTTGAATGAAATTTGGTAGTTTTTGTCTCTCAGAAAATTTTTCCATTTCATCTAAGCTGTTGAATTTCTTTATATAGTGATGAAGGAAATATTATGGATATCTTTTTAATTATGTAGCATCTGTAATGAGGTCACTTCTCTCATTCTTTTTTTCAAGTTTATTTATTTTTTATTGAAGGATAATTCCTTTACAGAATTTTGCTGTTCTCTGTCAAACCTCAACATGAATCAGCCATGCTGCTGCTGCTGCTAAGTCGCTTCAGTTGTGTCCTACTCTGTGCGACCCCATAGACAGCAGCCCACCAGGCTCCCCCGTCCCTGGGATTCTCCAGGCAAGAAAGTGAAGAGTGAAAGTGAAGTCGCTCAGTCGTGTCCGACTCTTAGCGACCCCATGGACTACAGCCCACCAGGCTCCTCCATCCATGGGATTTTCCAGGCAAGAGTACTGGAGTGGGTTGCCATTGCCTTCTCTGTGACTCAGCCATAGGTATACATATATTCCCCCCCTTTTGAATATGAATCAGCCATAGGTATACATATATCCCCTCCCTTTTGAAACTCCCTCCCATCTCCCTCCCCATCCCACCCCTCTAGGTTGATACAGAGGCCCTGTTTGAGTTCCCTGAGACATACAGCAAATTCCCGATGGCTATCTATTTTACATATGGTAACGTAAGTTTCCATGTTACTCTTTCCATACATCTCACCCTCTCCTCCCCTCTCCCCATGTCCATAAGTCTATTCTCTATGTCTGTTTCTCCATTGCTGCCCCGTAAATTAATTCTTCAGTACCATTTTTTTAGATTCCGTATATATGTGTATAGAATATGGTATTTGTCTTTCTCTTTCTGACTCACTTCACTCTCTATAATAGGTTCTAGGCTCATCCACCTCATTAGAACTAACTCAAATGCATTCCTTTTTATGGCTCAATAATATTCCATTGTGTATATGTACCACAACTTCTTTATCCATTCATCTGTTGATGGACATCTAGGTTGCTTCTATGTTCTAGCTATTGTAAATAGTGCTGCAATGAACAATGGGATACATGTTTCTCTTTCAATTTTGGTTTCCTCAAGGTGTATGCCTAGGAGTGGGATTGCTGGGTCATATGGTGGTTTTATTCCTAGTTTTTTAAGGAATCGCCATACTGTCTTCCATAGTGGCTGTATCAATTTACATTCCCACCAACAGTGCAAGCACGTTCCTTTTCTCCACACCCTCTCCAGCATTTATTGTTTGTAGACATTTTGATGAGGGTTAAAAGAAAGGTCCTTTTAACCAAAGAGATCATGTCTTACTTTAACCTTATCTTGATCTCTAAGATTATTTTAAGTGGTAAAATAAAAACCTCTCTCCAAAAGCTAATAAAAAATTACAGATTTTTACAATCTGAGTAAACTTTAATTGCCTTCCAAAGTTTCAGTAAGATCATATCAAAGTCATGTCAGATAAACAAGGAAGGTCTGACAATGTGACCCTGAATCAGAGAGAGACAAGAAACTTCTCAAATTTAACCTAATTTAATTTTAATTCACAACTGGGCCCTGTACTCCAGAAGCACAACATATCAGTAGAGTTAGTCCCCCCAACACTGGAGTATGCTGGGTACTAAGGGTATACAATCCTAGACCTTAAGAAGTTGATGGTGTAAAGGAGGTGTTTATGATCTTCAAGAAATCCAGGTTCAATACATACTCAAGAAATCCTTATAGGAGAGAGCACTTTACTGTGTGCCCAAATGACTAATAAAATGACAAAAGCTGGAAATTTCCTGGAGGTCCAGTGGTTAAGACTCCGTGCTTCCAATGCACGGGTTCAACACTTGGTTGGGAAACTAAGATAGCCCAAAAGATAGAAAACAAAAAAGCAAAACAAAATTACACACACACACAAAAACAAGAGCTTAAAGACCCTAAATAAGCCTGGAGAAGGAAATGGCAACCCACTCCAGTATTCTTGCCTGGGAAATCCCATGGACAGAGGAGGCTGGTGGGCCACCGTCCAGAGGGTCACAAAGAGGCAGACACGACTCAGTGACTAAACCGTTACCATGTCATACACCTGACACTAATATTGTAAATCAACTATACCTCAATAAAATATCATGTTAAAAGAAAAAGAATCTAAGTAAGGAAAGAGATTCACATGAGTTAGCTGCCTCTGTGGTTCAAAGGTTTCATGAATGGAGCAGAATTCAAGTTTGGCCCATGGATATACAAAGTGTGGACAGTTTGGAAGGGGCAAGAAGGGCATTCAGGAAAAGGGGTTACTGGGCTAGGACATCCTCAGCCAGCTCAGAGATACGGGAAGAGATAAAAGTTTTAAAGAGCAGGAAGGAGGCCTACTTCCCTTGTGGCTTGGGAAGGAGGCCTGGCCAAAGTGGAGGTTTTATCCTGCATAATTCCACAGTAGAAGATAAGATTCAAAAGTAAGGTGGGTCCCGATTACACAGGGCCTTAAATTCCAGCTTGAGGAGTGCCGCCTTAAATCTATAGGCAGTGGAGTTTTGTAGATTTTAAAATACGGAAGTAATATGACAAAGGCATATTCAAGAAGATTGATTTATCAACTCTGTACACAGAATTGAGGTTTAAGGAGAATGGTAAAGGGCTAATTTAATAGGTGCTAAACACAGGCAGTAGTCAAAAGTGGACAAGACCTATAAAGGACCTAAGAAACATTCAAATTATCCTAAACTGCAACCAGATCACAGTATATACATTCTATTAAGAAATTCAACTCAGGGAAATAAACTTCTGAGGCTCAAAATCTGCAAGAAATTATGCTACAAGTGTACTCCAGGTTTAGCTAGGGGAGAGATGAATCTCAAAGAAAAGCAGATTTCCCCAGTATTAATAAGAATGATTACTTTTCAAGGATTTCTTAGTAATCATAATGAATTGGAGGATCATGGCTTCCAACCCCAAAATATTGATATTATTAGCTCTAGCTCTGTAAAAACACAAGAAAAAGACCTGCCTCATCCTCACACACTGATATAATCTCTTGTATAGCCTGAATGTTTCATGAAGATCACTGCTATTAGGAAGTTGTGAGCATATACACATGCATTTGTTCATTCCACAAATAGCTATTTAAGGTCTGCTATTTGCCAGGCCCATTCTATACCCTGGAGATACGGCAGGAAACAAAATAAAGCTTTTGTTTTCAAAGCGCTTACCATCTAGTGGAGTACAGATTATAAACAGATACCAAAACGTATATCACATAACCGTACCAAAACGTATAATATCACATAACCGTGCCACGAGGAAACTAGAACGAGGCAACGGGAGAGAGTGATGGCGGTGCTATTGTAGAGACAGTCAGGATGAGTCTCTCTGAGGAGCTCACACTTGAGGAGAGATCTGAATGAAGTAAAGGAATGAGACATGTGAACATCAGGACGAGAAGCATTCTGAGCAAACAAAACAGCAGCTGCAAAGTATGTCAGGAACATACATGTCATTTTCAAGCAACAACAAAACCAGAGTAAGAAAAAAGTACTGAGCCCAACGGGAAAGTGGTTGGAAATGAAGTCAAGGAGGCTGCCAGGAGCCAGAGCTTATTGGACCTTGTAGACCACTGGACAGACTTTGGCTTTTAAGTGTCATGGGAGTCACTGAAGAGACAAGGACAAACAAACAAGAACTGGGTTACACTATGCAAAGTGAAAGTGAAAGCCACTCAGTCATGTCCAACTCTTTGTGACCCCATGGACGATACACATATAGTCTATGGGATTCTCCAGGCCACAATACAGGAGTGCGTAGCCTTTCCCTTCTCCAGGGGATCTTTCCAACCCTGGGATCAAACCCAGGTCTCCTGCATTGCAGGTGGATTCTTTACCAGCTGAGCCACAAGGGAAGCCCACATTATAGAACAGGTATAATAAGAAACCAATTCATAGATACTTAGAGTTCTGAATTTCCTTTACAAACACCTAACACCCTTTCAGAAATAGGTGATTTGCACTAAACATTTACACAAAAAACTCATATCTAAAAAAACAATCTCAAAAGGATTTTTCATTAACATTAGCATTAAATCAGGAGGTAAAAGTGAATTGAACCGAAGGGACTATACCTATGGTTGTGGGCACCGTTAAGGATTTGTTAAACATATAAAGTGAGTGTGTTCTAGACAAGATTAGCCACTCAAAAGCAAACACAGAAGACAACAAAAAAAACCCCCAAAAAACCTACCAACCAACAAATAAAGGACCAGGGAGAAGAGGGGTAAGTATGGGGAGAAGGGAAACAGAGGAAGAAAACTGATCTACAGATTTAATGGACTCCTTAACAAAATCTCAGCAGGATTTTTGGTTAAAAATGACAGTTGTACCCTGAAATTTAAAAGGATCTACAATTGCAGAGACATTATTTTGCCAACAAAGGTCCGTCTAGTCAAGGCTATGGTTTTTCCAGCGGTCATGTACCGATGTGAGAGTTGGACTGTGAAGAAAGCTGAGCGCCGAAGAATTGATGCTTTTGCACTGTAGTGTTGGAGAAGACTCTTGAGAGCCCCTTGGACTTCAAGAAGGTCCAACCAGTACATCCTAAAGGCGATCAGTCCTGTGTGTTCACTGGAAGGACTGATGCTAAAGCTGAAACTCCAATACTTTGGCCACCTCATGCGAAGAGTTGACTCACTGGAAAAGACCCTGATGCTGGGAGGGATTGGGGGCAGGAGGAGAAGGGGACGACAGAGGATGAGATGGCTGGATGGCATCACTGACTCGATGGACGTGAGTCTGAGTGAACTCTGGGAGTTGGTGATGGACAGGGAGGCCTGGTGTGCTGTGATTCACAGGGTCGCAAAGAGTCGGACATGACTGAGCGACTGAACTGAACAATTGCCAAAATAATTTTGAAAAAGAGGACAATTTACACTATCCTAAATCAAAACTCACTATTAAGTTATAGCATTCAAGATCAAGTAGTACTGGCATAAAAACAGATATAATGAAATAGAACTGAGGGTCTAGAAATAAATCCTTAAATTTAGAATGAACTGATTTTGACAAAGATGCAAAGGACAGCCTTTCCACAAATAGCACTCATATAATTACCTAATTAAATGATAATTAAGTTCACATGCAAAAACGGGATTTACCTTAAATCATACACAAAAATTATTTCAAAATTAACACAAAAATGGATTAAAGACTGAAATGTAGGGTTGTTGGCTTAAAGCTCAACATTCAGAAAACTAAGATATGGCATCTGGTCCCATCACTTCATGGGAAATAGATGGGGAAACAGTGGAAACAGTGGCTGACTTTATTTTTGGGGGCTCCAAAATCACTGCAGATGGGGACTGCAGCCATGAAATTAAAAGATGCTTACTCCTTGGAAGGAAAGTTATGACCAACCTAGGTAGCATATTAAAAAGCAAAGACATAACTTTGCCAACAAAGGTCCGTCTGGTCAAGACTATGGTTTTTCCAGTGGTCATGTATGGATGTGAGAGTTGGACGGTGAAGAAAGCTGAGCGCCAAAGAACTGATGCTTTTGAACTGTGGTGTTGGAGAAGACTCTTGACAGTCCCTTGGACTGCAAGGAGATCCAACCAGTCCATCCTAAAGGAGATCAGTCCTGGGTGTTCACTGGAAGGACTGATGCTAAAGCTGAAACTCCAATACTTTGGCACCTCATGCGAAGAGTTGACTCATTGGAAAAGACCCTGATGCTGGGAGGGATTGGGGTCAGGAGGAGAAGGGGACGACAGAGGATGAGATGGCATCACCGACTCGATGGACATGAGTTTGAGTGGACTCTGGGAGTTGGTGATGGACAGGGAGGCCTGGCGTGCTGCGATTCATGGGGTCGCAAGGAGTTGGACACGACTGAGTGACTAAACTGAACTGAACTGAAACTACAAAACTTCTAGATGAAAACATATGAGAAAATCATTGTGTTCCTGGGTTAGGCAAAGGTTTCTTAGATATGACAGAAGAATAATCCATAAAGAAAAAAATTGATAAAGTGGCTTCCCTTAAAATGAAAATGTTTGCTTTTCTAAAGATTGTTAAGGAAATGAAAAGATAAGACAGACTGGAAAAAATTACCTGCAGATTATATATCTGACAGAGAACTTGTGTCCAGTATATATAAGGAACTCTGGTTATTTATTTATTTATTTTAATTCAAGATACACTTATTTGCTGGGGACAGTGAATTCTTGCCTGGAGAATCCCAGGGACGGGGGAGCCTGGTGGGCTGCCATCTATGGGGCTGCACAGAGTCGGACACAACTGAAGCGACTTAGCAGCAGCAGCAGTGCCAGTAAAGTTGCTCAGTCGTGTGCGACTCTTTGCGATCCCATGGACTGTAGCCTCCCAGGCTCCTCCATCCATGGAATTTTCCTGGCAAGAGTACTGGAGTGGGTTGCCATTTCCTTCTCCAAGGAACTCTGAAACTCCTAAGAAGATAACAACCAACCAGTTATTAAATGAGTGAGAGAAACTGTCACAGACCAGAGGAGCCTAAGGAGGCATGGGGAATAAATGTAATGGTACCCTGGATGGAAACCTGGAACAGAAAAAGGTCATTAGGAAAAAAAAAACTAATGAAATCCCAATAAAGCATGGAATTCAATTAATAATAATAATATCAATATTGGTTCATTTGTAAAATGCTAACAGGAACTGTGCCCAGGGTATATGCGAACTTGTCCTATCTTAGCTACACTTCTGTAAATCTAAAACTACCCTAAAAAAAGATTATTTAAATCATCTTTTTAAATGGTGAAAGATATAAATAGATAATTATAGAAAGAAAATATATGAACGGTTTATTAGTATATGAAAAGGTGTTCAACATCTTTAGTCATTGGGGAAATGCAAATTAAAACCACAATAAGGTACCACAACTCACTGCCTAGGATGGCTATAAATTCAAAAGATTGACAATCTACCCAGTGCACTGGTAAGACTGTGGAGACACTGGAGCTCTCAGATATGCTGGTGGGACTGTAACAGGTACAGTCACTTTCAAAAACAGTTCAGCAGTTTCTTAAAATGTTAAACATATGCTTACCCTGTATGACCCAGCAATTCTACTCCTAGGTACCTACCCAAGAGACATATGAAAACATGTCCACACAAAGACACAGATGTTCAGAGCAGGATTATTCATGAGAGTCAAAAACTGTAAATGAGCCAAGCATCCATCAGCAGGTGAAAGGATAAATGAACATGGTACATTCATAATATAATGGAATATTTCAGTTTATACTGAAAATGTATACACACTGATACTTGCTACAATATTGATAAGCCTCAAAAATATTATGTTAAGTGAAAGAAACAAGAGACAGAAAATCACATATGATTCTGTTCATATAAAATTTCTAGAAAAGGCAAAACTGTATAAACAGGAAGTATATCAGTGGCTACCTTGGGGCTACAGGTGGCAGCTGGGATTGACTACAAACAAGTGTAAGGAAACTTTTTCAGATCATGAAAATGTTCTAAAACTGGATGGTGGTGATGGGTGCAAAACTATATCCATTTACTGAAAATCATTTAACTGTCACAGTGGGTGACTTTCATGACATGTAAATTATACCTCAATAAAATTGTTAAAAAAAAAAACAATTCAAAACCACAATATTCTATTACCTCATACCCATTGCTGCTGCTGCTGCTGCTGCTGCTGCTGCTGCTAAGTCGCTTCAGTCGTGTCCAACTCTGTGCAACCCCATAGACGGCAACCCACCAGGCTCCCCCGTCCCTGGGATTCTCCAGGCAAGAACACTGTAGTGGGTTGCCATTGCCTTCTCCAATGCATGAAAGTGAAAAGTTAAAGTGAAGTCGCTCAGTCGTGTCTGACTCTTAGCGACCCCATGGACTGCAGCCTACCAGGCTCCTCCATCCATAGGCTAACTTTAAAAAAAAAAAAAAAAACTACCCAAAAAATAAGAAGTATGGATAAGGATGTGGAGAAATTGGAACCCTCATACTTTGTTCATGGGATTGTAAAATGGTACAACTACTGTGGAAAATAGTATGAAGAGGTTCCTCAAAAATTAAACACAGAATTACCACATCATCTGGCAATCCCACCTCTGGATATATAACCCAAAGAACTGAAAGCACGGTCTCAAAGACATATTTATACACCCATCTTCACAGCATTAATCAGAACAGCCAAAAGGTAGAAGAAACCCAAATATCTGTTGGCAAAGGAATGAACAAACAAAATTTGATATTTACACACAATGGGACATTATTCAGCCTTAAAAAGGAAGGAAATCCTGACACATGTTACAACATGGATGAACCATGAGGACATCATGCTATGTGAAATAAGACAGTCACACCAAGGCAAATAAGATTCTAATTCTATGAGGTATCCAGATATCTAAGGTACTCAAATTCACAGAATCCAGAGGCTCTTGATAAAAGAGGAGTTGATGTTTAATGGATATGTTGTTTCAGATTTGCAAGTTGAGAAAGTTCTGGAGATCTGCTTCACAATAATATAAATATAGTTAACACTACTGAGCTGTGCATTGAAAAGCGGTTAAGATGGTAAATTTTATGTTACCTATATTTTACCATAATGAAAAAAAGAAAACTGATGGATTGTGCTTGGGCAATGTTAGAGTTTAAAAACAGAGGATTTTATGGCAGTACAGTGGTAAACAGAGTGAGAAAAATCCCAAGGGATGGGTGACACTGAGCAGGTCAAAGTCCCAACCACTTATAAGTGATTATTCTCGTAGGATTAAACCTTGAGTATTGCTGTATTAAATAAAGCTATTTCTCCTTACTGCATCATAATCAATCACCACATTTGCTGTTCATGTGACCATCCCTGTCTATCACACACACACAGGAAGTACACATATATATACTCACATGTGTGGGTTTGTGAGTATATGCAAGACCTTCCATCCCCAAAACACACACACACTGAGGCTCAGGCAAACACTTTATCTTATTTCCGGGACTATCTTACATGACACGTGACCCTCGGTACCAGTGCTCTCTGTGCTCCCTCTTTCTTCTCTGGAGAGAGACACTTCCAGGGCCAGCGACCCAAAGCCCAGAAGAGAAGGATACTCTGGGACGTTTAGCCTGAAATGGAGCCAAACAGACAACGCCAAAACCAGAACTGAGCGAAGCTCAAGGGGCTGAGAATCTGGTGTTCCTCAGCTGCGTGGCTTTCAAATTCATCCCAGCAAAATGCAAGACAGAATTAGTGTCAGATGAGCTGTGACCTGAGAACCATAAGAGCCTTCACATTCTAGGCTATCTAAATAGAATAAAAACCAGCTTTTTCTTTTCTGAAAAGGTCAAATTAGATAGACCTGAAATTTTAGGTGTCTGATGGCCCACTTATGAGCAGATTACATCACCATGCCTAGATTTTTTTCCAAATCATTACAGCAAAATGCAAGATAGAATTAATACCAGATGAACTATGATCTAAGAGCCAAAGTATAAGACTTGCATGTTGGAAACAGCTCAAAATTAAAACCTTCCAAATAGGTTCAGCCTCAGGAGACCAAGATACCCAGAATGATCTGATGATATTCCTTTCAAGTGACCAGAACATCAGATTCACCTAAGAATCTATAAAGCAACCTCTTGCCAGTTTCTCCAAATAAGACTCTCCCCAGCACCAAGCACAGAGCCCCACTCATAATTCACATTCAGCAAATACTTGTGGAAGAAAGTGATTTCAATCCAGATCACTTATCAATATCATAAATTCTATAACTTATTTTGGAATATAGCAAAGGCAGTTAATAACTCTCATTGAAAAAAACGAAATTTGGCTCATAAAAAAAGTTGCAAAGACTGAAGCATTTGGTTCGGCACAGGACAGTTAGCCAGAAGCACTCCTGTCACATAAGTCATTTCAATTCCAAATTCATCCATCATTGTAAAAGAAGTGTCAGAAATATGTGCTTAAAACTAAACAACATAAATAAGAAGTTAGACCTGTTTTTTTCATAGGGTTACAGATAGTCTTACATTATCCCTGGTCTGGTGAATTTCTACTAATCTACTTAAAGTCATTATGAATAAGAACAAAACTGGCAGAACTTTCACATTATACTAAAAAGTTTGCAAACACTGAAAGCACCAGATGTTTGATGCATAATTGTCTAAACTTCAAAGAAAAAAAAAATGACAACAAAAAAATAAGCTATGACCTGTATATGAATACAAGTATAGATTCAATATAAGAATAAACTATGTATAGAAAAACAACAGAGGGGACAGGCTTGATTAAATCAAGGTCATGTATGGATGTGAGAGTTGGACTGTGAAGAAGGCTGAGCGCCGAAGAATTGATGCTTTTGAACTGTGGTGTTGGAGAAGACTCTTGAGAGTCCCTTGGACTGCAAGGAGATCCAACCAGTCCATTCTGAAGGAGATCCAACCAGTCCATTCTGAAGGAGATTAGCCCTGGGATTTCTTTGGAAGGAATGATGCTAAAGCTGAAACTCCAGTACTTTGGCCACCTCATGCGAAGAGTTGACTCATTGGAAAAGACTCTGATGCTGGGAGGGATTGGGGGCAGGAGGAGAAGGGGACAACAGAGGATGAGATGGCTGGATGGCATCACTGACTCGATGGACGTGAGTCTGAGTGAACTCTGGGAGTTGGTGATGGACAGGGAGGCCTGGTGTGCTGTGATTCATGGGGTTGCAAAGAGTTGGACATGACTGAGCGACTGGACTGAACTGAACTGAATGCTCATATATATAGATTAAGTCAGTATTAAACAGAAGAGGGGTTAAAATAGGACAATTAAGAGCCATATTAAAGTGTTATTTTAATTAAAATCTAGCAGTTTTTTTAATTGTCTAGGTTAATTCTGTTTTGATAAAGGGTGTGGAGAAAACTGGTTGGTTTAGCTGTTCAAACATGCTACATATTTATATATATAGATAGCAAGAAACAGTAAAAAGGTAGACTGGTTTCTAGGTAACAAACTATCCAAATGCTTTAACAGAAGACGTTACCAAATTAACCTTTACACTTGGGTGGGAAAAAAAACCTGGACCATCAAACCAAAGAATATAATGAGCCTGCAGAAAAAAAGAAAAACGAGAAGCACAAACTGCCCTGAATTTGCAGTTTTTATCAACTTCTTTAAGAGTAGCAGTTGGCAATTTTTTCTGTGCAGAGCCAGATAAAAGGTATTTTTAGGCTTTGAGGGTCATACGATTTCAGTCACAGAGACTCGATTTTGCCACTGTAGGCTGGAAGCAGCCATAGACAATTCGTAAATGAATCAGTGGGCTTCCCTGGTGGCTCAGTGGTAAAGAATCCGCCTGCCAATCCAGAAGGCGCAGGAGACGTGGGTTCGACCCCTGGGTCAGGAGGATCCCTTGGAGAAGGAAATGGCAACCCACTCCAGTATTCTTGCTTGGGAAACGTATGGACAGAGCAGGCTGGCAGGCTACATACAGTTCATGGGGTTGAAAAGAGTTGGACATGATTTAACAACTAAACAACAACAACAAAATTAATTAGCATGGCTGTGTCCCAATAAAAGTTTATTTATGGACTCTGAAATTTGAATTTCATATAACTTTCACAAAATATTCTTCTTTTTATTTCTCTTCAACTATTCATTCAAAAAAAATTTTTTTTAATTCTTAAAAAAACATGGGCCATACAAAAACAGATGACAGGCTAGATTTAGCCTGTGGGCTGTAGTCTGCCGACTGCTGGTTTAAGACAATAGATTAGTCACAGGTTATCCAGTGGGACACCAGTCCTGCCCTTCCCTGCTGGAATTTAGAGGAACAAACCTACCAAGCCAACATCAGAAGTTTTGCTTTCTCTCAGAAACAAATAACCACAAACTCAAATGTAATGGTGATGAACTACTAATTAAAGAAATTAGATATAAGAATTATGTGGTTAGATAATTAGATGCTAAGCATCAGCCAACTGCTTGAATTAGGCTAGCACGAAGTTTATCAGAGACATCAAGGACTAGAAGTTTCACAAAAATGTTCTGACCAAAAGAAACAACTAATTTCTCTCAAAGACTTAGAAGGAAACTTGCTACCGCGCTAATGATAAATAAATTGTTTGAGATTTATTTGAAAAATCTTGTTTACTTAATATTCTCAACTCGCCAGAAAAGAAATACAATGGCCCCACTGAGGAAATAAGCCTGACATCTAGTGGAAGTCTTGGGAACTGCAGGTATGTGACCTATGCTATTTACTGAAGGAAAAACATAAGGGGCAAGGTGTAGATGTTTAGTGTCACTCAATAATTCAATGCATTTTAAACACCTACCATGTTCCAGGCACTATTTTAGGCACTGAGAACTCAGTGAAGAACAAAGAAGACTGCTCCAGTCTTTGTGGAATGTACATTTTTATGACAGGACCTACTTTATTCTGAAAGTTTAGAATATAGTATTTACAGCATCCTAACCTCTTAGAAGCACTTTCAGACACATTATCCTTAAACAATATCCTGAGATAATTAAGATGAGTTGTATTATCACCACTTTACAGAAAAGTAAATTGATGTCTCTTGAGTTTTAGTCTAGTTTTCCTTCATTACACTGCCTCCCTCCTATTTTCCAAGCAACCAAGTTACAGCTACTCAATGTTCTTTCTTGATTCTAAACCTAACCACGGGGTTCAAACACTGGTTGGATTACCATGTTTCTACAGTAACAATTTCTTACTGGGTCAGCATGTTAGAAAACTAGGAAAGAAGAGTAGGCAAGGAGTTTGAGAGCCCCAGACTTTGGTCCCAACTCCAGCACTTTGCCGTTGTGTGATCTCGGGCAGGTCACACAACCTCCTTGATTCTGTTTACTTATATGTAACAGGTTAATGCCATATGCAGTGCAAAGGCTGCTATGAGGGTTAAATGAAGAAAAGTACGTGAAAGAGGTGAACAAAGAGCTCAGAACAGTGGGTGCTCAATAAATATCCAATCTTGAATCTCAAATTTGTGATCTTCTGAGAATCTCTCTCCTATGCCAACAATGAAACATATGCAATTAACATTAAAATAAACTTAATCTCAATTTCTGTTCCAAATTTCCACTGGAGTTTTCATTTTATTTCTCGGCATTTAATGGTAAAACCTAAGTTGTTTTTTTTTTAATGTTTACAAACTTTTCTGCATCTCCATTACCACCATGACTATCCAAACCAGCATCATCTCTCAGCTGGTCCATGAAAAAACAAAACCCTTCAATCTGGGGTAACGTCCCAAGTCTCAGGGGGCCTTTGCCTGCCTCTGTAGCCTTCCTCTTGCTTGCTGTTCTCCTGCCCCCCCTCTGCTGGAAATGCTCCTCCCTTTGCCTTCCATGTACCTAATCTCTATTTATCTTTCAGGCTTCACTGGAAATGTTACTCTTCACAAAACCCTTTCTTAACCTACCAACAAGATGAAGACAGGCCATAAGGGAAAGACATCCTGTTAGAGAATTACTGTATATATTAGGACTAATGTGTGATTTATACAAATTTTATTTCTCAGAGATTTCAAGGTGAGTATCAATTGTCAAAAGGAAGGCACAATTAAAATTGCAACAGAGTCAACAGGAAAATAATAGGGGTGGAACAAATGGCTCTCTGTTTTGAAAAAAATAAACTTAAATTCCTAGCAAAATATCTCATGGCAGCAACATCAAAGAAGGAAAAAAATACAGAAATAAGAAATTTATTAACAGGTATTTTTAAAATTTTGAAGTGAGAACATTAATTTTAAATATAAAATGAAAGCCAGAAAACATACAGAAAAAAATCTGACCATTAAACTAAAACTTCAGTAAGACACTTTATTTTCTACTCTGAGAAGGAGAAATAGAGATACATGCATTCTAACATGCCCCCTCTCTTTCAAAAATTATGAGCAAATAAGCATGCTATGTAAGCAATAACTATAAAGTGTGAATCTACTTGGAGTATACTGGTCATCCAGTCCCTTAGATCCTATTCCCAACTCTCAACCCCCTTGGAAGGCAGCATTCATTCAAACCAGGATGACTGATTAGGAGTAAAACATATATAAACAATCTAACTGAAAATAATACCTACAATGTGTAAAGACTCCTGAAGTGCAAGACAATGATCTTATTCTTCGTCCAAAACAGGACTCTTCTAAATTAATACAGTAAAACAATGATTAAAATAATCATGATCTTATCCAAATAAATATTTTACTGACTTTAAGCTTTTAAATGCAGGAGCTACCCTCATCCTCGAGTGAAGTCGCTCAGTTGTGTCTGACTCTTTGCGACCCCGTGGACTGTAGCCCCCCCAGGCTCCTCCGTCCATGGGATTCTCCAGGCAAGAATACCGGAGTGGCTTGCCTTCATGCAAAACAGCAACCTTTTCCTTTTCCTGATCACAATTCTAAATGTATAGCAGCCCACCCCTCACAGCTTTCTCATCTTTTGAGTTATGTATACTTGTAACTCTTTCCTCAGGAAGCCAGCTAGAAACACTGCATGTTATAAAACTGGTTTCCTCACTGTCATTCAAACTGATTTGTATATAAGGAAAGTACTGTGTGACTACCGCTTGCACCTTGCATAGTACCTGGAAGGTCCTCAATAAATCTGCTAAATGAATGGAAAATTTAAATTTCAGCAAGCAGCAAGAATTGCTATTCACAGGGGATGGGATGATTTGAGCTCTGCAGTGACCTGCAGGGAGGGAAATCTGAGAAAGAGGGGACATATACATACATATAACTTGGAACATAATAAAAATTTGATCTTATACTAAATAAGCATGTCTCAACAATTTGACAGAACTGAATAATAAAGATTTTTCAGACCAAAATGAAATTAAATTAGAAATTAATAACAAAAAGGCAACTAGAAAACCCTCATATATTTGGAAATTAAGACATTCATTATACTTCTCAAAGAAGAAATCCTAACAACTTAGAAAATATTTATAACTAAATAATAAAAAATTACATAACAAAATTTGGACATTACTCAGGGAGTGTTCAGAGAAATGTATAGTCTTAAATGCTTACATTGCGGGAGGGGGGGGACTTGAAATGAGTAAGCTAGTGTGTTAGTCACTCAGTCGTATCCGACTCATTACGACCCTATGACCTGTAGCCTACCAGGCTTCTCTGTCCTTGGAATTCTCCAGGCAAGAAAACTGGAGTGGGTAGCCATTCCTGTCTCCAGGGGATCTTCCTGAAAGAGGGATGGAACCTGGGTCTCCTGCACTGCAGGCAGATTCTTTACCATCTGAGCCACCAGGGAAGCCCAGGAGTAAGCGAACTATATCTTAAAATAAGTTAGGAAAAGAGAAGCAAAATAAACCCAAACAAGCTTTAACAAAAGAAATAATAAAGATAAGAAATAAATGAAAAAATTAAATGTAATACATATAACAAAAGAATAATAAAAACCAAAAGGTGGTCTTCTGGAAGCCTACCAGATTGGACAAACCTATGGCAAGATTTTTCAAGAAAAAAAAAAAATGTGAGAGTAGGGATGAAAAAGATATTAGCACAAATATCACTGATAAAATATTATAAGCTTTGTGACAATAACTTTAAAAATTTAGATGGAATTGACAAATCCCTACAGCTATAAAATGTTCCAAAATGACTTGTAAAGGAATACAAAATGAAAATAGTCTTATAACTGCTTTTTAAAGTGGAATTAACAGTTAAAAAATCTTTCCACAAAGAAGGGTTTAAGCCCAGAAAGCTTCACTGGTAAGTTTTACCAAAAACCAGGAGCAAATAATTCCAATCTTAAACAAGCTCTTCCAAAAAAATAAAAAAAGAGAATGCTCCTCGACTTTCTAAGATAACAAACTGACCAAATTTTATCCTAAAAACAAAACCAAAAAAATCAAGAGAAATAACAGGACAACTTAACTCATAAACATAGAAAAAAAATCTAAACAAAATATTAGTAAGTGAAATCTAGCAGAGTATTAAAAGGAGGGTCAACTTATGTTTAATCCAGGAACGTAGGGTTCTTTCAAAAAATTCATGCAATTCAAAAAAAAATTAATGTAATTCACTATATTAATAGAATAAAGAAACTCAGGCTATCATATTAATGCAGAAAGTCTTTGATAAAATTTGACATCATTCATGACAAAAAGAAAGCACTCTTAGCAAAACAGGAATAAAAGGGAACCTCTTTTATCTGATAAACAGCTCTACAAAAAACCTACATCAAAGAACATACTAAAGTGAATGCTGAAAGCACTAGCTTTGGTATTACTAATAATGCAAGAATGCCTATCAAACCACTTCTATACAACATTGCACTGGAGGAACTAGCCAGCGCAATAAAACGAAAAGAAAAAAGTATGTTTATATTTGAAAGTATAAAGAATGAGAGGGAAGAAAAAAAGCAATCATTATTTGCAGGTGATATAATTATTTATAGAAAAATCCAAAAGAATCTGAGTACAAATTGCTAGAATTACAAGCAAGTTATGCAAGATGACTCTCTAGTGGATTAAAATACAAAAGCAATGTACGTTGCCAGATACCAGCAACAGACTGTTAAGAAACATAATTCAAAAAAGATACCATGTGCACGACTGTACACATTTGCCAAAAACCATTGAATTGTACACTTAAAGTGGGAGCATTTTATTGCATCTAAATTATATCTCAAAATAACTGTAGGAAAAAAAGGCACCATTTGCAACAGCAACAACAAATGCAAAGTACCCGAGAATTAAACATATACAAGACCTTCTGAGGAAAAATTATACAGCTTTACTAAATGGCACAAAAGAATATTCAAATAAGTGGGAAGACATAATGCATTCATGGAATGGGAAGACAATATTGTAAAGATGTCTGTTCTCCCAAATTTGATCTTTAGAGTCAATAAATCTCTGATCAAAATTTTATGAGGGACTCAATAAGCTGATTCTCAAATTTATATGAAAGAGCAAAGGGCAAAGAATAGACAAGACATCCCTAAAAAAGAAGATGACTTAATCCCTTACAGTAATTAAGATAGCATGATATTGGCATAGTGATAGACATTTCGACCAAAGGAACAGAATAAAGAGCCCAGAAATCAGACGTACGTATTTGGAAACTTCATTTATGACAATGATGGCCTTGTAGTTACGTGGGGAAATGATAGATTATCCAACAAATGGCCTTGAGACAAGTTATTCAAATGCAAAGAGAGAAAGAGAATTGGATATTCTACATCACACTACACACTAAAAATCTGTTCCAGATGAATTAAAGATATATATAAAAGGGACATCTTTAAAACTTAAAAACAGAGAAAAAAAATCACTACAGTGTTGGAGCAGGCAAGATTCTTTTTTTAATTCAAATAAAAAACACTAACCTAAAAGAGAAAAGGCTAAGAAATTTAATCAAACAATGGGTTACACACAATAGGTAAAATCCACTATGAAACACAGTGGGAGAAAAGTGTATTTATTTTCCCCAGGAAGAAGAAAACAATGGAACACTGAAGGAAAAACCACTGCAAAAACAGTACAAGAAAGTCAGTCCAGCTATAAAGCCAACAGGCACACTTTTGAGCAATCCGTGGTAAGAAAGAGGATCCCACTGAGCTCCAACGACAGCAATGGCACAGGGACCCTGACATTGGACTAAACACAACGGTACCCAGGGTGACAGCACACAGCTCCACTCGGTCACGAATGGAATTAACTAAAAATGCTGTTATTAGGTTTTCAACTTTTAGACTGAGCCCTTAATAAATCTCAGAAGACTCAGTCATGATCACAGGAGAACAGAACCATTACCAGCTTTGACAATTAAAAGTAATGGCAGAGATGACAGAAGTTAGGAGGCAAAAGAAGGGAGAAGGGGACAGAAGTTACATAGGGGAAGTCAAAAGAAGTTATAAGAAATAGAAGTTTAAGAACTACATTCAAGATTACAGAGGTAAATAATTTTTTAAATGGTGATAGAATAATGAAAAGCTGGGACGGGTTGATGTGCAGAGCTATAAATGAGGTTGGTCCTCTATACCACGGAAGGAATTCAACATGTCCAAAAGGGATAAGCCAAGAAATGGTGCTCTGAATACATTATTTAGCGCTATGGAGGTATCCATTAGGACTCGTTCTGGTCCGTGGCCTGTGAGGAACCGGGCTGCGTGGCAGGTGAGCCAACAAAGCTTCATCTGTATTTACAGCCTCTCCCCATCACTTGCCTTACATCCTGAGCTCCCTCCTGCCAGGTCAGCAGCAGTATTAGATTCTCATAGGAGCACAAACCCTCTGTGAACTGTGCGTGTGAGGGATCTGAGTGCAGGAAAGTAAGATCAGGGCTCCCACTGACTCCGAATGATGGGGAGCTGTGTAATTATTCCATTATGTATCACAATGCAGTAATAATAAAGTTCACAATAAATATAATGCACATGAATCATTTCAAAACCATGCCCACTCCACCCTCCACCTCGTCCCGTGGAAAAATGGTCTTCCATGAAACTGGTCCCTGTACAGTCTGTGTTTTCCAATTTTCTCTCAATAGGAAAAGAACAAATGAGGTTGATTTTCATTTTCATGTTGTCTAAATTAACTTTAAAATCTCAGTGGTCATTAATTGTTGCAGAGAAAAGATCCTTACTGCTGAAAAGAACACAAATAACAAAGGTACCCTTGTTAAACCCAGTATAATAATTACACGTAATGTGTTAATTTTCTGATGGAGACTCCTGTATTACTTAGGCTTCAGGGCTCAGGAGCTAGGTTTCCATGTAGATATTATGGTGATTTAAGGTGCTGAAAGCCTGAAGTATTAAGATCCCCAAAAGTAAAGTAAAAAACACAAGGTTAAACATTCATGTTAGCTGATCCAGTTCTGACCCAAAAGAATTCAGTAAGGTATCCATTTCAGTATAATGCACATCTGACTCCAGGTATATACTTACACTATATTTGCAAGGTCAAGTGGTTTCTCTGGTTGCTCAGGAAAAACAGGATGCGGGGGTTCTCTGGTGGGTACACACCCCAAGGATTTACTAATTGCATGGCTCAGCTTCTTTGCAGGGGATTTCTGTGTCAAAGCAGAAAATAAGGAAATAGGAATTGAATTTTCAAAAGAACGAAAAAGAATGTTAACTTAATGACAAGAGCTGTTGAAAATATCTTTTCAAATACATGCTAATCTGCATTATGGTGAACACTCCTGAGCCTTGCAGAAAGGAATCTACAGCTGTTCCAAGCCCGTTTGTGGCCCTTCGTTTCTGCCTCCCGCATTCCCACTATGCAGTCACACTACCCCGCTAGTGTTAACGTTCCTTTTGAACATGTCTATGTGCCCTTTGTGGGAACTGCTTCTTTTATTGCTTCTGGATTATTCTGGTAAGATGCTCTAGTTAATTCCCTGGTCAGAGTCAGAAATTTTTCTGGACTAAAATACTAAAAGGTTATGGGAATGCTGAGCTCATAACCCTTGAATGTTAGCAAATTAGCTGACCAACCCATATCCCCAGAGATATTAAGAGACTATCCTCCAAATGAATGTGAAACAGAACACTTGGTGTTAAGGGGCTGGCCGTGGACACAGACACAAGCGAGTGCAATCAGCATCAGATCCGTGACTCTAAATCATGACATGCCGAAGGTACAGAAGTAAGTTGGCATACTAATACATTTCTTGGGAAGGCAGAGCAATACACAGCAAATCCGAAGACGAGCAGGCCTAAGTGTGATAGTAAATACGAACAAGAGTAAACAGTATGCCACGACTAAGGTATGTAGAATATGAAACCCATATTTAAAGGAAGTTCTTTATAAACTTACTTTATTGTCCACTCAATTCCCTTTAAATAATACTGTTGTCTGAGATTTTCCTGGCAGGATACTAGTTGCAAAAAAAGTTTAAATATTTAATTCTTCTGCCTCTGCAGTGTGTTACCATATGTACCACTTTAACTGGAAAACAGAATTTGTTTGCAGCTGTGTCTCATCAGTAGCACATCTCCACTTAATTTAATATCCTGCCTGCATTATTTTTATTTATTTATTTAGCCACACTGTACAGCCTGCGGGATCTTAGTTTCCTGAACAAGGATCAAACTGCCCTTGGTAGTGAAAGTGCAAGAGTCCTGATCCATAGACTACCAAGGAATTCCCAGCCTGAATGTATTTTAACATGCATACATGTGTGCTATGTTGCTTCAGTCGTGTCTGACTCTTTGCAACCCCATGGACTGTAGCCCGCCAGGCTCTGTCCATGCGATTCTCCAGGCAAGAATACTAGAGTGGGTTGCCATGCCCTCCTCCAGGGGATCTTCCTGATTCTTTTCTGCTGAGTCACCTTGGGAGCCGGTATTTTAACATAAAATAAGCCACAATCTATTTACATAAAATAAGCCAAAATCTATTTACCTTTAAGAATATATAGGGAAAGTTACTTAATACCTTGTTTATAACAGACTCCTTGAGCCTCCTTGAACACATTAAATTCTGGGGAAAAATATCTATATGCAATCAAATTTCCTGAAAATTATATGAAGTTAAACAAAGCAGAAATTCTGAACTTCCCCACAACTGCTCTCTCTGCCCAATGAGTAGCTATACGTATCCTGACTCCCCCTTCTCTGCTCCATCTGTTACGCTGCCCTAGACATCATGCAGTCTTCTGCTTGAAACCTTTCGAAGGCTAACAGTCATTTATAGACTAAGATATAAAGACATGCCATCCTATTCCCACACAGGCACTTTCATATCTGGCTCCACTCTCTGTCCTCACCTTTCACCCCACATCAGCATGAACAAGCTGTTCAGTTAATCTGTACCTTGGCCCGCGTCTTTCTAAGATCTCCCTTTCCCAATCTACTTCGTTGTAAATTTTCAGCTCATTTCTCAAGACTGCTTGTTTGCAAGTATCCCTTTCTCTCTGAAGACCTCCCTCACCGCTCACTAAGTCGGCGCCCACTCTTCCAAGTTACCCATTTGACAAGTACACATGTCCACTGTTGCACTGTTCCAATACTACACTGCACTTGCCTATCTGTTAGGCTAGTGCTTTTGAAGGATAGGATCTACATTTTATTTATCTGTGTATTTCCAGAACCCGACCTACAAGAGAAGATGTTATCTGAAATTGTTTGCTTAGATGAATTTTCTAGATTGCTTTTTCCTGACTAAACCACAGAAGCTTAATTTTTTTTTAGAGTTATGATATGAGTAGGGGACCATCAGAGGACACCAGAGATATCTTAACTCACCTTTACAACTAAACACTATGCCTGTAATCCATGGATTTATTCTGTGATTTTTTTTTGCTACATCTGAGAACCCCCTGGGCCAGTAATTCATGCACTCTATGTGAGATGGGATATCACATAGCCTATGTTAGTTGCATCCTGAGTAATAACAGCCATGAAACCACAGGTTTCATGTGCATATTTTACAATAAACATTAAAATAAGACTGCTAAAATGAAAAATGTTTCCCTTCCCACCACTTAATATTCTCTAGCAGCGTGCTTGTTGTACTTTCAAAAACACTGCTCCAAGTCAAGGTTTAAGGTTAGATACCAGTTCAAGTTTCAAAAATATAGATAGAAGATTAAATCAATACAGCAAAGCCAATTCCAAACAGAGTACATCAAGAGATGCTTGATGTGTATGGGAAGGAGATAAAGACTGGAAATAAACATATATATGTATATATTAAAAAGCAAAGATATCACTCTGTCAACAAAGGTCTGTATAGTCAAAGCTATGGTTTTTCCAATAGTCATGTATGGATGTGAGAGCTGGACCATAAAGAAGGCTAAGCACCAAATGCTTTCAAACTGTGGTGCTGGAGAAGACTTTTAAGAGTCCCTTGGACAGCATGGAGATCAAATCAGTCAATCCTAAAGGAAATCAACCCTGGATATTCATTGGAAAGACTGATGCTGAAGCTGAAACTCCGATACTTTGGTCACCTGATGTGAAGAGCCGACTCATCAGAAAAGACCCTGATGCTGGCAAAGATTGAGGGCAGGAGGAGAAGGGGGAGACAGAGGATGATATGGTTGGATGGCATCACCAATTCAATGGACGTGAATTTGAGCAAACTCCGGGAGATGGTGGGTGTGTGTTCTCAGTCGCTCAGTCGTGTTCGCCTCTTTGCGACCCCATGGACTGCAGCCTGCCAGGCTCCTCTGTCCATGAGTATTCTCCAGGCAAGAATCCTGGAGTAGGTTGCCATTTCCTACTCCAGGGGATCTTCCTGACACAGGGATCGAACTCATGTCTCAGGTGACTCCTGCATTGGCAGGTGGGCTCTCTACCACTACACTACCTGGGAAGGCCAACACTTTGAATTAAATTGTAAATTAAGGTAAATAAACGACTTCCTTAAGAATATCTTAAAGAGTGAATTATAATATGGCCATGAAGTGATTTCCCTGTGGAGTCTGATTAGGAAACTAAGATTAACAAAGCCTGTGAGCAAAACTTTGAAAACTGGAAAAAAAAAAAAAAAAGTTTGAAAACTACCATTACTATAATTGCCAAGACAGAGACATTACCTCTTCTGACTACTTGGCCCCTAGTACAATGTCCAGGACTTGGCAGTCAGTCACTAAATATTTATAGAAGTACAGGGGGTGAGGGAGGAAGAAAAGCAATCCAGGTGTAGGGACTGGTGACCCCCACACTTCATTTAAGCTCCAGGCCCGGGAAGTTCTGACAGTTTTTTATACCTTTTCCCTCAGTTGAACCCTAACACTGATACAGGGGGAGGCCTTAACCTAGAAAATTAAATCTCCTCCAAACACTCTTAGGTGATGATTTTCAATCTTCGTGCATTTTCAATACTTTAATCCACTTTACCTAATTTCAAAACATTTCCCATCATCTCTTAAAAATATTACCGGTTACATTTTTTTAAAATACATCAAAACCATATAAAATGGCTGTGTATGCTCTAAAATGTGAAATACCCATCTACCCCCTATCTTACAGTCTGAAAACAGACCATTACCATCACTTGGGAGCCTGGCTGTGAGCCCTCATCTAAGACAGCCCATTCCCACCACACCTGCTCCTTTCTTGGTTATCAGTATCCTGGATTCTGTACTGTTTGCTTGATTTTACTATTTCAGCAATTATGTATTATAAAAAATGCATGATTTAATACATGCTTAAAAACCTATATAGGCTTACATATATATTTTTATGCAACTTCTTTTACTCAAAATTATGTTACAATTGATCTGTAATTCATTCTTTTTTTTAACTGTTTGATTATACGTTGCTCAATTACATCATAATCTATATAGCCATTCCAGTGTTGATGAACATTTGGGTTTTTCCATTTTTTTCCCTCTCCGTCACAATGCTGCTGTAAAACTTTCTTGTCCATGTCTCCTGGTGACCATGTGAAAGAATTTCCTAAGAGTTATTCCAAAGAATTATTGGGTCATAAGTTATACACATTCAATTTTACTTGGCACTGCCAACTTGCTTTTATAAAGTGGTTACGCTAATTTCCTCTCTCATCAGCTGTGTAAGAGATTCTCTCTACATTAATGTCAACCCTTGTTACAGTTAGACATTCTAACATTCACCAATCTGGTAGGTGATAAATGTTATTGTGGTTTTAATTTGCAATTCCTTCTTACTAGAAAGACTGAGCATCTTTTCCCATGTTTATGAGCCACTGTGGTTCTTCTGTGAAATGCTTGTTCCTGTCTCTGCAATAGTGTTTCACTTACTGATTTGTAAGAGTCTTTCTCTTAATGATTTCTAAGAGTCTTTCTCTTACTGATTTCTAAGAGTTTTTTTTATATGTTTTGTATTTTAACCTTACAGAAGGTATATCTTACAAACAACTTTCATGTAAGGTTTCTTTTTCATTCTGTTGTTCTTGATGATTGGTCATCTTAAAATATACAGCAGCCCCAATTTATTAATCTTTCTTTCATATTTTGTGCCTTTTGTATTTTATGAAATATGCCCCTCCCTGAGGTCATAAAGGTATCCTGCCAGATTGTCTTCATTATTTTATAGTTATTATCTTTCATTTTTAGATTTGAATCTTCTTAGAACTGATTTTTTTATATGTATAAGGAAATAATCCAATATGGATAATCAATTGCCTCAGGATCATTTAATAAACAACCCATTCTTCTCCTACAAGACAGATACTCTATTTCTGAACTTATACCAGTCTCAAGATAATTTAGCAGTTACACTTCCACTTCTCTTTTCATGAAGTACCAGCGCCTCAAACTTTGCTTCCTCATTAGGAGAGTCTTCATTTTTCTTGACCCTTCACACTTCCACTTAAATTTTACCATCAGTCATTTATCACACACACACACACACACACACACACACACACACACACGAAACCCTGCTGGGATTCTGATGGAAACCGATTGAATATATAGACATTTCTGGGGAGAACTGACATCCTCACATACTGAACATTCCTTTCTGTGAACCGCTTGTGGTATCTTAGTTCCCCAACCAGGGATTGAACTTGGGCCCTCAGCAATGAGAACACAGAGTCCTAATCACTGGATTGCCAGCAAACTTCCATAAGCCTTTTTAAATTTCTTCAAATAAAGTTATAGATTTTTGCTCACAAAGGATGTATGTATCTGTTATTTATTTCCAGTTACAGAAAGATTTTTGCATATCTATTTTGCATATTTTACACATCTAGCTCTATTTTTAAAAATTTTGGTAAAACATACATAAAATTTACCGTCTTGACCATTTTTAAATATACGGTTAAACAGTGTTAAGTATACTGGTCGTTTATAAATCATCTTTGGAGAATTATCTATTCAATTCCTTTACCCATTTTTTAATGGGTTGTTTGCTTTATTTTTTGTTCTTAAGTTACAGGAGTTCTTTATACAATCTGGATATGAGCCCCTTATCAAATATATCATATATAAATATCTCCTCCCTTTCTACAGTTTGCCTTTTCACTATGTTGATGTGTCCTCTGATACACAGGAGTTTTTAATTTTGATGTAGTCTAATTTATCTATTTTCACTTTTATTGTCCCTGTTCTATTCTAATGATTTATTTGGAGATTCTTCCAGTCCTTCTGTATTGACAGTCACCATTAAATAACAGTAACTTGTTTCCTTTCAATTAAAATGTCTTTTATCTGTTTTCCTTGTTTTCTATGCTGCTTAGGACCTCCAAGAAAATGTTGAATAGAAGTGATAGTAAGCTTACTTGTTTTGTTTTCAATCTTAAAACAAATACTCTTGGTATTTCATCAGTAAATATAATGGATGCTGCTGCTGCTGCTAAGTCGCTTCAGTCGTGTCCGACTCTGTGCGACCCCGTAGACCGCAGCCCACCAGGCTCCCCCGTCCCTGGGATTCTCCAGGCAAGAACACTGGAGTGGGTTGCCATTTCCTTCTCCAATGCATGAAAGTGAAGACTGAAAGTGAAGTCGATCAGTCGTGTCCGACTCTTAGCGACCCCATGGACTGCAGCCCACCACGCTCCTCCATCCATGGGATTTTTCCAGGCAAGAGTACTGGAGTGGGGTGCCATTGCCTTCTCCAATATAATGGATACTATGTTTTTATAAATATACTATATTAGGTTAAGGGAATTCTCCTACCCCTAGATTACTAAGGTATAATGTGTGTAAATGTTTAAATTATTAATGAATATGGGATCTTAATAACTATTTATTGATTATACAGATTTAATCCATCAATCTATGAAATGATTAAATTATAATAATCTATCTCTTGTTGTTGTTTAATCGCTCAGTCATATCTTTTGAGACCCTATGGGCTGTAGCCTGCCAGTCTCCTCTGTAGTGAGTTGCCATTTCCTGCCATTTCCTGCTCCAGGGGATCTTCCCAACGTAGGGATCGAACCCCCATCTCTTTCTTGGCAGGCAGATTCTTTGCCACTGAGCCACCTGGGAAGCCTATCTTTAAATGTTGTAATAAAACAAGAGTGGTCATGACTCTTGGATACACTAAAGAGATAAGTTTCATATTTTGTTTAGGCTTTCATTTGTGTTCATTAGGATAGCCTGTAATTTTCCTTTCTTGTCCTCATAACGTTTTGGTACCAAGGTAATTCTAGCCTTAAAAATGAAATCAGAATGCTCATTATTTTTTTTCTAGACTTTGGGAAATTTTTGTAACACTGAATTCTTTTCTTTGAAAGTTGAAACTTAGGTAAAGTTGTTCAGGCCTGGTTGTTTCCTTTGTATAAATATTTTAAGCTACTAATTCAAATTATTTGATGATTATACTAATATTTACAGTTTTTATTCTATCTTGAATCCGTTTTAGAAAGCAAGGTTGTTTAGTAGTTGCATATTCATGCTGTTGTATATATATAGCTGTTGATTTCATCTTTTTATCTTTTGTAAATTTTACCTCTGGTGAAGATTTTTTTACTGTAATAAAATATACATAACATAAAATACATCACTTTAATCTCTCATAAAATGAAATCTATGAGATCTATTTTGCCCTGAAATCTATTTTCTGAGGTTAATAAAGTTTCGCCATTTTTTTTGGTGAGTTCTTAGCTTGGTGTGTCTTTTTTTTTTCTTCTTTCTTACTGAGATATATAGACATACAGCACTGTGTAAGTTTAAGATGTAGAGCATAATGATTTGACTTACATACATCATTAATTGATTATCACAATAAGTTTAGTGAACATTTATCACCTCATATAGATACAAAATAAAAGAAAATGTTTTTTCCTTGTAATGTGAATGTACAGCATTTACTCTCTTAACAACTTTCATATATAACATAAGCAGTGCTAATTTTTTGGAGAAGGAAATGGCAACCCACTCCAGTATTCTTGCCTGGAGAATCCCAGGGACAGAGGAGCCTAGTGGGCTGCCATCTATGGGGTTGCACAGAGTCGGACACGACTTAAGTGACTTAGCAGCAGCAGCAGTGTTAATTTTCTGCTTTTTTTATCCTTAACTTTCAACTTCGTGTATATGTTTTTTATATTTTTGCTGTTTCTTGTAAATAGCATACAGCCAAATTTTTAAAAAATATCCACTTGACAATCGTTGCCTTTTATCTGAAAATTTTAGTTAGTTCACAGACTACTAATATATTTGGATTTGTTTCTATAGCTTGTTATTATTTTAGTTTCTTCCTTTTATTTTTGTCCTTAATTACTTTTTAGGTTTTATCTTTCTCATTTTGTTTTCCTTATTTGGGCAATTATATACTTTTTGAGCAGACTCTTCTGGTGGTTGCTTTTTTTCCTTTGTCTGAAACGAAGTAATGTTTACTGAGAATTTAGTGTCACGTTATCTAAGAGGGGCTTTGCACACATTCAGAGGCTCATTTAACCCTCCCTATGTTTTATGAATTAGATATTAACAGTCTCAATATCATAGGTACAGAAACTATAGTTCATATAAATCGGCCTGTCTTACTATTTTCACAGTACAACACAGCCAAGTAAACTTAGAGAACATACAAAGGATCAGAGAGGTCCCCAGGGGCAGTGGGACTTCCTTGCAAAAAGTCAGAAGCAGACTGGGGACGCAAGTACTACGCTGGGGACCGGGAAGAGGGCACTTGGCTGAGTAGAGGTGGGGACACCTCCAACTGAGGGCAGCTGCAAGGACATAGATAACTGTGGACCAGGCACTAAGATATTCTGAAATTTTTTGAGCTCAGATGACTATATTCTCAACCAGCCTCAAGCTAATTTCTTGCACAGCACAGTCTTCATCTCAGGGTACTTGACTACAGACCCTGACACTTGGGAGCACTTCAGCCTAATGAAAAAGTTCAGGATTGATGTCTTGGAGGCCATTCCTGTCCGTTCACTTCAAATTACTCTGAATACATCATCCTGAGCCACCACTGGTGGGGATTCAGGCAGAAACATAAGCCTCCTCAGAGAAGTCAGAGACCTCCTCTAAGCAATTTAACATGAACATTTTACACAACCTTAGTCAGTATCTGTACTCTCATCTTGTAACTTAAAATCCTTTAATTCTAACCATGCTTCAACTATATTCATAGCATTGATTAGTACTTCAGCTGCATCTTATTTTCAGACCAATAAAATTATTAGTCATTATTATTTTACACACAGTGCTTATTTAAATTTACTCACATTTACTAACTCTGCTGTGTACCATTTCTTTCTTATTGGTTCAATTTATATTTCCCCCAAAGCACATCTTTTGTTAGTTCCCTTAGCAACAGTCTATTGGTGGCAAACCCACTGAGAACTTTTCTGAAAATATATATTCTTTCTTTGCTCTTAAACAGACTTGCTAGGTATGGAATTCTAGGTTGATCTTTCACTCTATCCTTCAAATTCTTCAATGGACTTTCACATTTTCCATTTTCCAGTATCTGTGTTCAGTATTCTCTATCCTGGTTAATTTGCTCAGACTTATTTTCCATTTCCTAATTTTTGCTGTTGCTGCTGCTAAGCTATTTAACCCCTCCACTGAGTCTAACCTTATTATTTTTTATTTCTAGAAGTTCAGTTTGTTCCTTTGTCATAGACTTATTCCTTTTTCAAATGTCACTATTTGTAAACTTTTTTCCTTAATTTTTAAGATGTACAATTTTCTAAAGTCCTTGGCACACTTAAGGTACGATATGTTGTCCTCGCTGATTCTCCTTCACAGCAGATCGCTTTATAACAGAGTTTGCAATATTTGAAAATGAGCTCACCTTTAGTGGGGACTGTTTTTTTGTAGGGGAATCTTACTTGTACTCTCTCTGGGCCAGAGGAGTAATTTGAGCCCCTCTTTCACAAGGAGGAAGCCCTTCTAAAATTTTAAACTTTACAAAAGCACCAGTTCTACTCACCTTGAGTAGACCCAGGTAGATTTTCTGTACCTCAGAGGCACTAATAACCCCAACCACTAGCCTCACTATCCAATCTAATAAATCCTGGGGATATCACAATTTGGGATTTAATTTTTGATAGCCAAGAATTTCTCTGACTTTTCTTCAAGTTGAATTCTGCATTTCAGTTTTGTTATTATTTTTCATCCTGCATGCATATTTTTCACTGGGGATGGAAGGCTATAGTTAGCTTCTAATTCCCTCTTTGCTCTCCTTAACCACAAATTCCAAGTTGCTATTTTTGTTGATTTAAGTCACAACTTACTAAAAATCATCATATATCTTACAACCAATATTTATCTACATTCAGCATTGTTTTTCTGATTTCTCTGCTTTTTTTTTTTCTCTTAAATCCCATTACTCCCTTCTTTGTTCATTTATTTTCTTTCTGCAATGCATCTTTAAATAGTTCTTTTAGCAAAGGGCTTTCAAAGTCCTTAAATTCTGAAAACGTTATTATAGCATCCATGCTGTTGAAGGACAGTTTGGATGAGAATACAATTTTAATTTCAAATTTATTTTCCTCAGCCACTTGAAGACATTCTGCTGTTATTTCTTAAAACCAGTGATTAATCTAGTATCATTTGGATTTCTTTTCCCCCCACTTCATGCACTATGTGGACTTTTAGTTCCCCAACTAGGGATGAAATCCAGTTCAGTTCAGTTCAGTTCAGTTCAGTTGCTCAGTCGTGTCTGACTCTTTGCGACCCCATGGACTGCAGCACGCCACACCTTCTTGTCCATCACCAACTCCTGGAGTTTACTTAAACACATGTCCACTGAGCCAGTGATACCATCCAATGATCTCATCCTCTGTTGTCCCCATCTCCTCCCGCCTTCAATCTTTCCCAGCATCAGGATCTTTTCAAATGAGTCAGTTCTTCGCATCAGGTGTCAAAGTATTGGAGTTTCAGCTTCAGCATCAGTCCTTCCAGGCCCCTTGCATTGGAAGTGCAGAGTCTTACCACTGGACTGTCAGGGAAGTCCCTGGATTCTTTACATTTTCTTTTTAAATTTTCTTTCCTTCTTTATTTTTGGTTGTGTTGAGTCTTCGTTGCTGCGTGTGGTCTTTATGTAGTTGTGGCATGGCTTCTCTTGTTGAGGAGCATGCACTTTAAGATTTTGAGAACTTTTTTCTTAATCACACTTTTTATTAGTATTTTCTCTATATACGTCTACCTCTACATTGGCTTTTTGCAATTTTGTGGGATTTGGTTTTTTTTTTCCCCTTTCCTTTTTTTGTATTGTTTTTCTTATTGTTCTTTTCTTGGCGTAGTTATTCTTTACTATATCTAAATCTTTTAAAATACTTCTATTTAACTCTGCATTTCTGTTTTTTTTCTTTTTTTCCCCCACCATGTTGGTGTGTTTTCTTTCTTTGCTTTATTCCTCAGCTGGCTCTCTGCTTTGGTCTTGTTTTCTGTTTCATGTTTCAGTTAGTGTTGTTTTTCATTGGTTGGCATTATTTTTTATTTCCTTTGTTCACCAGGTCACTCTCTGTACTCTTCTTTGGACTGTTTTGGTTTTGTTTGTGTGTGTGTATATATTTCTTTGCTTTTGTTACTATTCAACTGCTATTGCATTTGCCATTTGTGTAGGGTTCTTTTTTTTTTTCCTAGTTTTTTGTTTTTTATTTGTTAGTTTTAATCCTCTTTATCCCCTTGATAAATGGCTTGTGGGATCTTGGTTCCCTGATTGTAGATCAGGCCTGAGAATCTGAGGAAGCACTGAGTCCAGGACACTAGACTGCCAGAGAACCCCTGATCCTAGAGTAGTAATTAGTGAGAACTCCCTCGAAGGCCTCTACCTGCATCCAAGACCCAACATCACCCAATGGTCAGCAGCACCCAGCGCAGGACGCCTCACCCAAACAACAAGCAAGACAAGAATACAAACCCAACCATCAATGACAGATTTCCCACAGACACCCTAATACCTACCACCTCACACAATCCTGCCCATCAGCGGGGAGGAAAGCTCACCTCCTCCCACCAGAATGCAGGCACAAGTCCCTCCCCACACAAAGCCTACACAAACCACTGGACTAACATCACCAACAGAGGGCAGAGACCAAGAACAAAAGGGACTAAGACCCCACAGCCTGGGGAAGGATGACCTCAAACACAGTAAGATAAAATGGAAAGACAGAGAAATATTGTATACATGAAGGAACAAGGTAAAAACCCACAAGACCAAATAAATGAAGAGGAAATAGGCAAATGACCTTCAAAAGAATTTAGAGTAATGATAATAAAGATGACCAAAATCTTGAAAATAGAATGAAGAAAATGCAAGAACCATTTTAACATATTTAAGAAGGACCTAGAAGAAATAACAAATAAACAAACAATGCCAAATAATGCAATTACTGAAATTTAAAATACTCTAGAAGGAATCAGTAGCAGAATAACTGAGGTAGAAGAACAGATACGTGAACTGGAAGATACAATGGTGGAAATAATTGCTAAACAGCAGAATAAAGAAAAAAGAATGAAAAGAATTGAGGATAGTCTCAGAGACCTCTGGGACAATATTAAATGCACCAGCATTTGAATTATAGGGGTCCCAGAAAAAGCAAAAGAGAATCAGAAAATTTTTGAAGAGATTATAGTTGAAAACTTCCCTAATATGGGAAAGGAAATAGTCAATCAAGTCCAAGAAATGCAGAGAGTCCTATATAGAATAAACTCAAGGAGAACCACACTGAGACACATATTAATCAAACTGACAAAAATTAAACACAAAGAAAAAAATACTGAGAGCAGCAAAGGAAAAACAAGTAACATACAAGGGAAACCCCATACAGTTAACAGCAGACATTTCAACAGAAACTCTGCAGACCAGAGGGAATGGCAGGATGTATTTAAAGTAAAGAAAGGGGAAAAATCTACAGCCAAGATTACTCTGCCCAGCAGAGTCTCAAAATTGATGGAGACATCAAAAACTGTACAAACAAAGAAAAGTTAAGAAAATTTAGCATCACCAAACGAGCTTTACAACAAATGCTAAAATGACTTCTATAGGCTGGAAACATAAGAAAAGGAAAAGACCTATAAAAACAAACCAAAAACAATTAAGAAAATCCCAACAGGAACATATATATCAATAATTACTTTAAATATAAATGGATTAAACTCTCCTACTAAAAGACTGACTGGCTGAATGGATATAAAAACAAACAAAAACATATATGCTGTCTATAGACACTTATCTCTTGATGCTGGGTTCCAGGAAAATTTCTTGCCCTGATCTTTCAGTTCAATAATCTGTTCTTTAGCTATATCCAGTTTGCTCTGCAGCCCATCTAGTGAGTTTGTTCAACAACTGTATTCTTCATTTTCGTTATTATTTATAGTTTCATAACTTCTACTTCTTGTATTAAGCATGAAAGTCTATCCTTGGTCCTCAAAGGAAATTAGACTGACCTATTTTTAAAGTTTCTTTCTGACTGTTCTAACCCACAGGGTGTAGGTCTGCTGTTTATATTTCACTGTGCTAAGCTCCCTCTGGGTTTTCACGACCATGTAAACATCTCCCATGGGACTGTTCACTTGCCATCTTAGCCAATAGTGGCCTCCTTGCTGGGGGCCTCATGTTGAATCTTTTCTGACAAAATCAGCAGAGAGCTTCAGGGTCTCAGTAGTAGTGATGACCTCAAACAGGCACTGTTAAGCAGTTCCTTTCTGCAACTTCTCCTTTACATACACTCCTTCACTTAAAAATGTTTTATGGCTTCAGGTCAGGAACATTTCTTTTCAATCTTCAAAGATAATTTATTAAACTTAATTTTTTATCATTTCTATGGGCTTGGTACAGAGGGTAAGTGGGAAAATGTGTTTGGTCACCACCTTGAAATTGGGTTTCTTACTTCTTTACATATAACTTCTATGCATTCTCTTTAGCCTCCTTCTGGAACCGTTATTAGATGGCACTCCTCAATCTATCTTCCATGTCTTTTTTTTTTTTTTCTCCTATTACTGTGTCCTTCCGTCATGTATTTAAGAACAATTTTCTGCTCTAGTATCCAGCTCACAAATCTTCTCTTACATTACAGGCACTGATGATCAGCCCACTTAATGAATTTCTTATTTTGACAATCAAACTTTTAAATTCCAGAATCAAAACTTAGTTATTTTTGGTAGATAAAATAGCTTGGAACTTCTCTGGTGGCCCAGTGGTTGAGGCAGGGGACACAGGTTCAATCCCTGGTCTAGGAAGATCCGACATGTCACAGAGCAACTGAGCCTGAGAGCCTCCAGCCTGCAGCTAGAGACCATATGCCACAGCTACTAAAGCCTACACATGTAGAGCCCACGCTCCTTAACGAGAGAAGCCACCACTCTGAGAAGCCCAAGTACCACAGTGAGGAATAGCCCCTGCTCACCACAACTAGAAAAAACCTGCTCCAGCAACAAAGACCCAATACATTCAAAAATAGTTAATTTTTAAAAAACTGTTCACATCTCTCCAAGAGTTCAACTACACAATTTTAAAATCTAGTTCCACTTGTTCTATGAATTCTATGTCCAAAATAAACGCTTCTGTGATCTCCTTTGCATAGCTGTTTCTGGTGATTTTTAATGAAGTGCTCATCTTTGTAGTCAAGGCTCCTTGTTGAGACCATCTATCCTATCTGTGCTCATGCTTACTTGAAAGGGAGAAGCAGGACTTGTTTTCAGTGAGAGTGAAGGAAGGGACAGAAGGTGCCAACCTCGTGGAAAAGCTCTGTAGCTAGTCTTATGAACACAGGATCCCTATTCTCCAAGAGGTCACCAAGCACCTCTGCCCGTCCAACCCCAGGTCCTATGTACACTACATTTGCCTGAGACACCTGTATCACCAGGCTATACTACCAGAGTCACTCTGTCACTTGCTCTGAGCCCCTCTCAGCTGCCCATATCAACTATTTCCAAGCAAGAACACCCTAAATGCTATTCCTATCCTGAGGAGCAATACTTTCCTGACCTTGTTTCTCACTTATGAGACTATATCTAGGTAGAATAAAAAGTAATTAGTTCACATACGGCTCCTGAAACATGCTGATAAATTATAACCTCTTGACCCATAAAAAAGGAACCACTGCTATTTCAACTGGCTCAATAAGAGCTGAGGTTGGAGTTGTGTAATGAAAAGGAGAACTTGGCTTGAGTAGCAAACAGTTTCCTTTTCAGGAAAAAAAAATTATACAGATTTGCTGGCATTCAACATCAACAGACTGACATTCCTATGTGCACCACAACAGCCAATATAGTATTTATGGTTCCATACACATCAACCCTGGGGCTGGGAGGGGTACCCTTGAAGTACCAACAATTGCTATGTTACGCATAAATAAGTTATAACACTCTTCTGGACTCAGGAATCCCACTATTAAAACTATACCATAGAAAAACTCTCTGGGCTGCATGAGATGACCTGTGTACCAGAAAACCTACTAAAGCTTTGTTTGGAAAAGTAGAAACAAGTTGAATGTCAGGCAATAAGAGAATAAATTAAATGTGGTAATATTAAGAGAACTGAATTTTATATGGCATTGAAAATAACCATATCAGTATGGAGATCATTTTATAAACAATGTAGGTGAACAAAAGAAGGTACAGGATGATGCTATTCTGACAAAGTCAATATACAGAATCTAGAAAAATGGTACTGGAGAATTTATTTACAGGGCAGCAGTGGAGAAACAGGCATAGAGAATAGACTTACGGACATGGGGAGAGGGGAGGAGAGGCTGAGATGTATGGAAAGAGTAGCATGGAAACTTACATTACCATATGTGAAATAGATAGCCAATGGGAATTTGCTGTATGACTCAGGAAACTCAAACAGGGGCTCTGTATCAATCTAGAGGGATGGGATGGGGAGGGAGATGGGAGGGAGGTTCAAAAGGGAGGGGATATATGTATACCTATAGCGGATTCATGTTCAGGTTTGACAGAAAACAACAAAATTCTCTAAAGCAATTATCCTTCAATAAAAAATAAAAAATGAGAAATAATGCTATATGTTTTAATGGTCACACACATGTGTAATAAAAATACAAAAATATGAATGGAAGTGTTAAGCACTAAATTCAAAGCAGAGGATATTTCTGAGGAAGGATGAAGATGAATATATATTATGGACCTCTTTCCATATCTGAACATACAGATCTAGCTCAGTTATTTTGACTGCTACACAGAATTCCACAGCTATAATTATATATATATATAATCACACACACACATGTACACATATATACACCATAATAAATTTCACCATTTCACTACTGTTGGATATTTTGGTCATCTCTTCATCCCTAAACCCTGATATACCTGGTGCAAGGGTCTTCGTGGGAGAATTCCTATATGGAGAATTGCTGGGTCAAAGGTTATATGCATTTAAAATTTTATCTTTCACATGTTCCATCAGTTCATACTTCTACCAAGTCCTCTCCTCCACATTCTTGCCAAAATTGGACATTATCAATCTCTCACACCTTCTGCAAGTCAAGGAAGACAAAATGAACATTCTCATGATCAAAAGTAGTTTAAAAACTGGAACAAGTGGGAGATGCCAACTTTATAAAGTTCTTTAACAAACGCTTGGGGTATGCAGGCTAGCAACATACTAAGGACTTACAAGCTAATAGAATCTACAGACAAGTGAACAGATAATTACAATCGCATAAGTGCCTTCTATTCAGTATGTCACAGCAGAGCAAGAAAAGACACATAAATCAACTTGGGGTTCAGGAAAAGAGGCAATGGCTGAGCGGAATCTCAGAGGCTGAACAGAAGTCGGCAAGGGAAATTGGGGAGGATGAGGAAGAGAGGAGACAAACGTAGCTAGAACAACAGATTCAAAGATATAAAAGTAAGAAAATATGGTAGAATAAGAATTGGAAATAGTTCAACACTGTCACAGTGCTATCTGTGAGCTACAGCTGAAAGTCCCAGTCCAAAGACACAACTAAAGAAGCTTTCAGAACATTACTCCATTAACAAAAGACAAAACCCCAGTGTGCTATAAATCATGTCTGATTTAGATGCTGCTTCTAGCATATACAGAACCGACAGCTCTCTGACTCGCGTGCAGTAATAGACTGCATGTCTGGGTAGGATGAGGAAGGAGAACTATGACCAATACTTCAGGTTTGGGCAAACAAAAGGTCTAGTCAGCTAAGACAAAAAAGGGGCAGCACACAAGTGTACTATAGGAAAAGTTTCATAGGCATCCGGAGTCCTGGGAAAGGGAGGGTGGAGGTTAGAGAAGGCATGAAGGTCAGAAAACCAGTAAGACCCACTGTGTGCTTCTTCGTATGGCAGCACTTTCTGCAACCTGAAGCGGAACAGGTACTAGAAATGCTTATGGAATGATTATCAGGGCAGAAAGTTCTTTGCCTGACTGAGACAGCCCCCTGACACCTGGGCACACAATATCTCCAACGGGTGTCACAGACAATGCCATAGGTGAAGGCAGGAACAGAACCAGAAGTCAATTAACATCATACGTGATACAGATGCTCCATAGCCGAGAACCAAGGACTATCACCACTATTAAAATATTAGCTCTGAAACGGTGTTTCCCAACATTATCTGAAGATTTAAAAATTCCTATGGTATTTATTTAAAAATAAAACAGATTCCTCTGCCTCAACCCAGACCTACTAAGTTAAAATTCCCAAGGGCAGAGACATAGTACTCTGTATATTTAAAACAAGTTGCCCAGCTGATTCTTTTTCAGGCAATTTTGGGAAGTGCCGATCCAGAAATTCTTGCCAAAACAAAGGTTAAAAAAATAAAGGTATAACTATTGGGAAATGATTACGTTACTGTTTCCCATAGGCAATATAGTTAGCTACTTAGAAGTCTAAGAAAATTGTGGCTTCCCTCGTGGCTCAGTGGTAGAGAATTTGCCTGCTAATACAAGAGACAAGAGTTTGATCCCTGGTCAGGGAAGATCCCACATGCTGCAGAGCAACTAAGCCCGTGTGCTACAACTACTGAGCCTGTGCTCTAGAGCCCACACGCAGCAACTCCTGAAGCCCGCACACCCAAGGGCCCATGCTCTGCAACAAGAGAAGCTATTGCAACGAGAGAGCAGCCCCTGCTCACCGCAACTAGAGAAAAGCCCGGGCAGGAACGAAAACCCAGCACAGCCAAAAATAAATACGTAAAATTTTTTAAAAAAGAAAATTGACTGAAAAAATTATTAGGATCATGTGTTGACAGAAAAGCTAGTGAGACTTCAAGACAGAAATGTCTATAGGACCACTGAATACAGGAGTCTTAACCTGGACCAGAAGCCTGGGCTGGAATTCAGAACTGCAAAAATCTGTAAGTGCTGGAGGGTGGGTGCGGAGGGTCATCTAAAACCCCGAACTATGTGAAAACACTCAGAGGTCGCAGCAAGAGAAGAAAAGACAGCTCACTGAATCACTGTGTTGTGCAACTGAAACAAATATAATACTGTAAATCAACGATACTTCAATTAAAAAAAAAAAGAAAAGCAGCTCAGGAGAGAATGCTGCACAGAATATGGGTTCCTTTTCATGGTGCAACCCATGAAAATATGAGTTTATTGTAGATAGTCCAAGTTTCATAATTGGACATTTTGTAGTCATTAAGCAGAGATAAAAGGTGATAAATATACAATACACATGTATTAAGTGTATTTAGAGAAACAGTTCTACCATAAATCTGTATCTACAGATCTCAGAATGTATTAGACACACTGGCAATCATCACTGATGCTGCTGCTGCTGCTAAGTTGATCTGAGTTAATGCAGAAACAGAGCAACAATTCACACTGTTGTGTCCTACAGATTCCTCTAATTCTCTCTACACATGGAAGCAGGATACACATTCTTCAGTTCGGCTCTGGTAGCCACTTGTAAGAATCAAGAGAGATCTAACGCTGGAGAAAGGGCGGCGGGTGAGATGACTGCCAGAGGAAACTGCTCACTTGAAGAACTGCTTGGTTTCGGTTAAGTCATACATTTCTTTGCAATGGAAAACCTCCCTGTCATTTCTGTTCTAAAAATAATCAGGCTAGTTGAAAAAAACCCTTATTATTTCATAAACTACACACCAATACTTTCTTGAATAAGTATCCATCTTTCTAAACACGTGGGTCCATTTCGTGTTCTGCGTTCAAACTCAGCACTTCTGCAGCTGTAAGTGGGTTTAAGGATACACAGTGCATCCAAATATCAGAGTAGATTGGGGCAACGTTCAGATGCTACGAAGAGCAATATGTAAAACATCCCACTCAACCCACTGAAATTGCTGATACATGCTGTCAGGATACCTCTAGCCTATTCCTTTTACCTCTTGGAGGGCCCAAGAAATTCATAATTTCAGAAGGAAGCCCATGGTCAATGAAGCAGCCAGTGTAGCTGCCATCAGGAGAACTTCAGGTCACATTTCCCCAGGTCTTCACACCACCATGAAAGGGAATAAAGCCAGAAACCCATAACAGTCTCTTCTGATCCTTTGTATTTCTGCATCGTCTGTTGTAACCGCTCCTTCTTCAGTTCTAATTTTGTTGCTTTGATTCTTCTCTTTTTTACTTGACAAGTCTGGCTAAAGGTCTGTCACTTTTGTTTACCTTCTCAAAGAACCAGCTTTCAGTTTTATTCATTTTTACTATTGTTTCTTTCATTTCTTTTTCATTTATTTCCACTCTGATCTTTTTAATTTCCTTCTTTCTGCGAACTCTGGGGTTTTTTTGTTCTTCTTTTCCCAGTTGTCTGAGATGTAAAGTTAGGTTGTCTATTCAGTGTTTTTCCTGTTTCTTGATGTAGGATTGAATTGCTATAAACCTGCCTCTCGGAACTGCTTTTGCTGGGCCATGTGACCCAGCAATTCCACTACTAGGCATATACCCTGAGGAAACCAAAATTGAAAAAGACACATGCACCCCAGTGTTCACTGCAGCACTATCTGCAATAGCTAGAACATGGAAGCAATCTAAATGTACATCAACAGATGAATGGATAAAGAAGCTGTGGTACATATACACAGTGGAATATTACTCAGCCATAAAAGGAATGCATTTGAATCAGTTCTAATGAGGTGGATGAATCTGAGCCTATTATACAGAGTGAAGTAAGTCAGAAAGAGAAAACCAAATATTGTATACTAATGCACATATACGGAATCTAGAAAGATGGTACTGATGAAATTATTTGCAGGGCAGCAATGGAGACACAGACACAGAGAACAGACTTATGAATGGCGGGGAGGAAGGACAGGGTGGGATGCATGGAGACAGTAACACGGCAACACGCATAACCATATGTAAAATAGAGAGCCAATGGGAATTTGCTGTATGACTCAGGAAACTCAAAGTGGGGCTCTGTAACAACTGGCAGAGGTAGAATGGGGAGGGAGATGGGGGGAAGGAAGGTTCAAAAGGGAGGGGACCAATATGTACCTATGACTGATCATATTGATGTTTGGCAGAAACCAACACAATACTGTAAAACAATTATCCCTCAATTAAAAATAAATAAAATCTTTTAAACTGCATAAGAAAAAAAAAAAAAGATGGGAACCCAGAGGTCTATGTGCTCCTGGCAAGACCCTCTCCCAACAATACTCTCATCAGCAGCACCATGATCTGCCTAGGAGATGGGCTAATTTCAGTACAACTTTTATCACAGGTTACACCTGTTTCATAAGAGACTCGAGTTTCCCACTTGGACTTTGATTTCGTAAGGTTCTGCACAGCCTCACAAGACCCCATCTCCTACTAACCCTCCACTCTCAAATCCTTCAACTTGTCTGCAAGTCTACCATCAGCAAAACCCCTTCTCTGTCTGAGGATCCTATCCTCTGAGTCTTACATTCACCTTCTTGCTCTACTAGGAAATCTGGCTTTCCCTGAAGGCTTGGCTTCCTCTCCAGCTATTCAAGTGGCAGCCGCTTTTTCTCTCACATCCCTCAAACAGCTGGATCTCCAGCGGGGGTGTGGGGGAGATGTCCTCCTAGAACCTGATAGCTATTCTCAGATTTTCTCCCCTTTCCCTTAAAACCCTACTTTTGAATTTCATGTGATCATGACATGAATTTCATGTCACCAAAACCCTAAATATCCCTCTCTAGTGGAGTTCAATATTACTGCCATAATTCTTACTCATTTCAACATCCACATAGTTGACCTTTTCCAAACACTACTGTGGTTGATTGAATGGTGAACCCCTCAAAAGATATGCCCAAATCCTAAACTCTGGAACCTGAGAATAAGCACCCTATATGTCAGAAGAGCAAATATTACCTTCTACGGAAAATAGGTAACTGAGTTAAAGATCTGGGAAGGAAGTATTTGTCCTGGATTATCTGGGTGGGCCCTAAATGCAATTACATGTATCTTTATAAGATAGACAAACAGAGAAGAAAGAGAAGAGGAAGCAGTCATGTGACCAAGGAGTGAGGCAGCTACAAGTCAAGGAATGACAACAGCCACAAAAGTGGAAGAGACAAAGAATGGCATGATGGTTAATTCTGTGTGCCAGCTCATCTATGCTACAGTGTGCCAAGACATGCAAACAAACAGTATTTTGAGTGCTCCTATAAAGGGTGTTTTTGGATGAGATTAACACACAGATTGGTATACTGAGTAAAGCAGATTTCTCTAATGTGGGTGGGCCTCATCCAATCGGTTGAAGACCTGAACAGAATAAAATGTCTGACCCTCCTTCAAGTAAGAGAGAATTCTTTTGAACTGGGACACTGGTTTTCTGGCTTTTGGACTTGAATGGAAACATCTGTTCTTCCTGGGTCTCATGCCTGCAGGCCTTTCAGACACAGATCTACATTATCAGTTCTGGTTCTCACATCTTCAGACCCAAGCTGGAACTACATCCTTGGCTCTCCTGGGTTCTTGGCTTTCTGCCTCTTCCCACAGATTTGGGGGCTTGTCAGCTTCTATTGTTGCATGAGCCAATTCCTTATAATAAATCACTTCTTATATAAATGTAAACCCGATTGATTCTATTTCTCTGGAGAACCCTAACACAAATGAATTCTTCCCTGGAGCCTCCACAGGGAGTGTCGCCCTGCTCACATCTTGATTTCAAATTGTGGTGTCAATGGACAGAGAACAGACTTATGGTTGCCAAGGAGGAGGTGAGGGAGGGATGGACTGTGAGTTTGGGGTTAGTAGATGCAAACTATTACATACAGAAGGGATAAACAACAAGGTCCTACTGTATGGCATAGAGAACTATATTCAATTTGTTGTTGTCATTTAGTCACTAAGTCGTTTCTGACTCTTGTGACCCCATGGACTGTAGCCCACCACGGACAGGGGATTTCCCAGGCAAGAATATTGGAGCGGGTGGCCATTTCCATCTCCATTCTGTTATTTCCTTCTCAACCCAAGGATTGAACACACATCTCCTGCATTGGCAGGCAGATTCTTTAATGCTATGTCACCAGGGAAGCTCTAATTATAGTCAATATTCTATATTGACTGATATTCTATATCAGTCAATTATTCACTGATAAACCACAGTGAAAAAGATCATGAAAAAGAATGTACATGTGTATGTGTGTGTGTGTGTATATATATATATATATATATAAAACTGAATCACTTTGATGTACAGTGGAAATTAACACAGCATTGTAAATCCACTACACTTCAATAAAATAAACTTTAAAATAAAATAAAAGATCGTGGTGTCCAGAATTGTGACAGAATAAATTTCTGTTTTAAGCCACCGTGTCTGTGGTAATTTGTTACAGCAACTTTAAGAAACCTATACACTGGTCTTCCCTGAACTCTCCTACAACAACCTGTCCTCCACTCTGCATCAGCCACCAGTTTCAAGTCTTGTTCTAGAACACTGTATTACCAATTGTCATATATTATCTAAAACCTTGAGTCAAGCACCCTGCTCTCACGCCAACTTCTATCTTTCTAGCTCACTCCTTCCAGTGTTCTGCCTCCAGCAAAACTTCAACACCAGTGGGACCTAAACGTCATTGAACCTACCACCTTCACCCCGTCCCTCATCTTCCTCACGGTCTCATTTCTCTCTTTAGCCAACCTGCACACCACTGCCCATTATTACAGTAACTTCTTTGCATACTCTCCAACCTCTCTCACCAGCTCTCTTCCTTTGTCATACTCTTTTTTTAAAACACCAACTCTACCTACTCTGCTTCTCACACACTGGAGGGGGCGGAAGTAAAATACACAACTACACCAACTGGTCTGACTTTGAATTCATAACCACCAACCTCAAGTTAGTCATTCCAATCTCAGCTCAAATGTCACTTCTTAAGAAAAACTTTCCCTGACCAATTTTTAACAGCTTTATTGAGATACATACTTCACATATCATAAAACTCACCTTTTTAAAGTCACAATTCAGTGGTTTTTAAACTATATTAAAAAGTTATTAACCAAAACTAATATCTCATTTTAGATCTTTTTTTCACCCTTAAATGAAACTCAGTACTCTTTTCCCCCACTCCACTAACCTACCTTGTCTCTACACATTTGCCTATCATGGACATTTCATATAAATGGAATCATACCCTGTGTGCCATCTTATGTTTGGCTGATTCCACTTACATATTTTCAAGGGTTCTTCCCTTGAAAGCATGCATCAGCACTTCATTACTTTTTGTTGCCTAGTAATATTCCACTATGTTGCCATAACACATTTTGATTATCTGTTCATCAGTTGGCAGACATTTGGGTCTATTTCCACTTTTTAGGTATTTTGAATGCTGTCTCTATGAACATTCATGTACAAGCTTTTGTGTGGACAGAGTATCTCCAATTCTCAAAAGAGAATTCTCAAGTTTCACCTAGGAGTGCAATTGTCAGCTCAATGGCAACTATTTAACATTTTGTTGTTGTTCAGTCACTAAGTCATGTCCAACTCTTTGCGACCCCATGGACTGCAGCGCACCAGGCCTCCCTGTCCATCACTATCTCCCTGAGTTTCCTCAAACTCATGTCCATTGAGTCCGTGATGCCATCCAACCATCTCATCCTCTGTCACCCACTTCTCCTCTTGTCCTCAATCTTCCCCAGCATCAGAGTCTTTTCCAATGAGTCGGCTCTTCGCATCAGGTGGCCAAAGGATTGGAGCTTCAGTACCAGTCCTTCCGATGAATATTCAGGGTTGATTTCCTTTAGGATGGACTGGTTTGCTCTCCTTGCAGTCAACACGGAGTGAAGCCACAGTGTGCAAGTCTCAGCAGTTTCTCTGAGAAGCAGGGGGCATTGGCCGAAGGGACTAGATTTTGTACCAGTTTTCTTCACCTGTGTATCTCACCTCTTTCTATAACTTGCTATAAGTGAGGATACTGCTTTATGCCTTTAAAAAATACTCCTCCTGGGATGTCCCCTGTGGGCCAGTGATTAAGGCTCTACTCTTCCGCTGCAAAGAGCATGGGTCTGATCTCTGGTCAGGGATCTAGGATCCCACACGTCAAGTGGTACAACCAAAAAAATAAATAATAAAGATCAAAAAAAAAGTAAAAAATAGTCTTCCTGCCTAGTTTTGTACTATGTACAAAGTAGCTGTTGAACTATGACATGTAACTATTTAGAACTAAACAGGGGCATGGCCAAGAAACATACCTCCTCCTCCATGAAGACATACTATCTTTTAGAATTTTAGAGATGGGAGGCGGGGTATACTGACCACATGAAAATGAAATCTGCTTCTGACAAAAGTCAATAGTCTTAATTGTTTCAAGTCTATAACAACATAAGCTTCTCTGACCGCTTCAAGTAAATGGTTTAATATCATCACTGCCCAAACAACTACACTGGACATATATGAGTTGCCCATTAACATTTACTCAAAAAAAAAAAAGCAATCATAGTAATAGAGGTTGTTAAATCCAATACTTTGTCATTTATAGGTTTTCAAGTATAGGATAACTTTGTTCTGAGGTGGAGTCTGCCATCTGGTGGGAAGAAAGGTGAAATTTCCATATCCATACATAACTACCTCTACCAAGACATTCTACCAAGAAACTGTACTGCGGTATAAGTATACTTTGTACACAAACACATACTCCCTACCGTGAACTGATGAGCACATGGGAATTGGTCACGACCACATGGAAATTGGTCAAATTTCTCCTGGTAAAGTGAAGACCAGAATGCACAGAGATCAGAATGTAAGGCGGGGCAGGGGAAGGCAAGGAGTGGGAGCAGGCTTGTTTATCTCCATCCTCCTTGCATATCAGGAAAGGATTTAGAGTTTCAGTTTGGGAAGATGAAGAAGTCCCAGAGATGGATGGCAGTGATGGCTGCACAACAATATGAATAAACTTAATGCCGCCAAACTGTACTAATTTAGTAGAAAAACTTGATAGTCTCCTTGGCTGAATGGAAATCCTTGTTCAGACTGTAAGGCTTTATCCTCTGGGTGGCAGACTGTATTTTCCAAACATAACTGCAGTGATCTCTCCTGCCACCCAGGCTCCACTGTGATGAATTTTATCACCACCCCACCATCATCAGAGATGAAGTCCCTTCTCTCCAGCCTTAGCAACTGTGACTAGCAGAATATGGTGGAGTATTATAATATAACTTCACAGCCAGGTCAGACAAGGCCTTGCGGCTTTCCCCAGAGCTCCAGGCACGCTGGTACTCCAGTTGCTTCCTGCAGGGATGTTCTCTCTTAAAACACAGTATCCACACCATGAAGCCACACTCAGAGGCCCACAGAGATGGCTCCTGTCAATCATCCCAGCCTTATGATCTGAATGAGGATTTAAATGGTTAACTCAGTCACAGAGACTATCATATTTTCTATTAAATCATACTTTTACAAGGAAAACTTTATTCAATTAACTACTCATCATATTAGTAGAATTTTTATTGCCATATTTAAATGATTCAGATTTGGAGGAAGATTCTTTTAAAGTATTCTAGATGTAGTGTTGTAGGTTTTTGGGTTTTTTTTTTATCACTGTTAAATGATCTTTAGCCCAAACCTTCCCCATCTCTGCTGCTGCTGCTGCTAAGTCACTTCTTCATGTCCAACTCTGTGCGACCCCATAGACGGCAGCCCACCAGGCTCCCCCATCCCTGGGATTCTCCAGGCAAGAATACTGGAGTGGGTTGCCATTTCCTTCTCCAATGCAGGAAAGTGCAAAGTGAAAGTGAAGTCGCTCAGTTGTGTCCGACTCTTAGCGACCCCATGGACTGCAGCCTACCAGGCTCCTCCATCCATGGGATTTTCTAGGCAAAAGTACTGGAGTGGGCTGCCATTGCCTCAGCTGATGGCAATTCCATCCTTATAACTGTTAAGGACAAAATCTTAGCATTTCCTTGGACTCCTTTCCTCTCACAAGCCACATTCAACCCATGAGACAGATTTATAAAATATATCTTAATTCAATTCTTTTTACTGCTACTAATTCTTTTTATCTCTATTGCTAATATCCTATCATGTCTTGTTTAATTACTGCAATTACCTCCCCAAAGTGGCCTGCTTCTATCTTTTCCTTTCACTGTGCACTTTTTACATGGCATCCAGACTGATCATTTAAAAATATAAATCAATGCAAGCTATTTTTCTACTCAAAACTCTAAAGATTTCTTCTTTCACTTGTAGTAAAAGTCGAAGTCTTTATGATGGCCACCAAGGCCCTTGCTACCTCTTTGACCTCCTCTCCTACAACCCTCCCCTTGCTCTGTCCATTCTGTCTACTCTTTTTTTTGTTGTTGTTCCCTGAATTCAGGCACAGTCTTGCTCTACAGCCATGACACTGAAAACTCCTGCTCTTCCCAGGTGTCTGCAGGCAAACATCTAAGACCGCTCAAATCTCATTTTGTCAACAAGGCCTCTAAGACTCTCCCCACTCCTACCCTTCATTCTTTTTTCTGATTTCTTGCTCATGTGAGAGTGTAAACTGGCAGACGGATTCTGATCCAGGCACCCAGCTTCCTTTCATCTAAGGACTCTGCCTCTGGGAACTAACAGAGATCCTTTCATTTGGGCAAATGTACAGAGGGAGTGGGAAGGGTAAAGAGAGAGAGACTGGAGAAGACACAATTGCTGCTAACTACCTTGACCCTGTGGTCATGTATGGATGTGAGAGTTGGACTATAAAGAAAGCTGAGCACAGAAGAATTGATGCTTTTGAACTGTGGTGTTGGAGAAGACTCTTGAGAGTCCCTTGGATTGCAAGGAGATCCAACCAGTCCATCTTAAAGATCAGTCCTGGGTGTTCACTGGAAGGACTGATGCTGAAGCTGCAACTCCAATACTTTGGTCACCTGATGCAAGGAGCTGACTCGTTTGAAAAGACCCTGATGCTGGGAAAGATTGAAGGTGGGAGGAGAAGGGGATGACAGAGGATGAGATGGTTGGGTGGTATCACCGACTCAATAGACATGGGTTTGGGTGGATTCCGGGAGTTGGTGATGGACAGGGAGGCCTGGCGTGCTGGGGTTCATGGGGTCGCAAAGAGTCGGACACAAATGAGCAACTGAACTGAACTGAACCTTGACCCTAATATAGATCACTTCCAAACAAATTCCATTGGTAAGAACTAGTCCCACAGCCCATCTGGCTACAAGGAGGATGGGTTATATAATCTAGTTATATATCCAGGAGACATCACTTTGCCAACAAAGGTCCATCTAGCCAAAGCTATGGTTTTTCCAGTAGTCTATTCATGTATGGATGTGAAAGTTGGACTATAAAAAAAGCTGAGCGCAGAAGAATTAATGCTTTTGAACTGTGGTGTTGGAGAAGACTTTTGGAGAGTCCTTTAGATTGCAAGGAGACCCAGTCAGTCAATCCTAAAGGAAATCAGTCCTGAATATTCACTGGAAGGACTGATGCTGAAGCTGAAACTCCAATACTTTGGCCACCTGATGTGAAGAAGTGACTCATTGGAAAAGACCCTGATGCTGGGAAAGATTGAAGGCAGGAGGAGAAGGGGATGACAGAGGATGAGATGGTTGGATGGCATCACCAACTCAATGGACATGGATTTGGGTGGACTCCAGGAGTTGGTGATGGACAGGGAGGCCTGGCGTGCTGCAGTGCATGGGGTTGCAAAGAATCGGACACAACTGAGTGACTAAACTGAATTGATCCAGGAAGAAAAGGAAAGCATGGATACTGGTAAGTACTTCTAATCTTTCTTCTGCTACACAGAGAACACACTCAAACCTCCCCCACTACCCAAAAGCAAACCTAAAGTCCCATTCAGTCAGGGCATTTAACTACAAGTGCAGGACCTCTGACTCTTGCACACTCTTCTTCATCAAGACCAGGTGCAGTTCCTGAGGCTGCATCCTATGAACTGAACAAGCGTGTTATCTGCACCCGCCTTCCCTAGTCCCAACATACAATAAATAGCAGGGTAAGAGCAGAAGGTTCTTCTTCATCCAATATCCTCCTTGGTTCAAGTAGGCTCTGGCATGCCCTCCTAAGGGGCTGTAAAACCTTCACAACCCACCTCTTTCCAGAGCAAGTTCTGGGTCCTTAAATAGTTTTACATTTACAGCTCAAATAGTCAGGCTCATGGTTCCGTTGCCAATATAATTCCCTCAAAAACTTAGCAGGCCTTTGATCTATTTGTTTCTAGTCAGTTCCATGTGCCAGAAACCACACACAAAGTTCTTTTCCAGACATAATTCTCAATCCTGATTTATGTGTTTGCCTCCATGACTCTTGCTTTCAACTAACAGCAGCCACCTGGAGGCCAGATGAAACAATAGGTCAGCGGTTTCCGACTTTGGCTGCAAAACAGAATCACTTGGGGAAACTTTCAAAAGCAGCCTGTGTCCAGGTTCTGTGTATCCCGGAGCCAGTAAATCAGAAGCTATGCAGGTGGGAGCAAGATAATTCTGGTGAGAGCAGCAGTTCTGATGGACTTTCACCCTTCATCTGAGCTTGGCCACAGGACTGGGTTACTTTTTTTCAACTGAGAATGTTTACTAGGTCTTTGATGCTCGAAGCCTCTCTCAACTCTTATCTCCTGCTCTCTAAAACAGTCTGCTTTTCCTTTCTCTGCCCCAACTCTCAGAACTTTCTCTATTCCCTTTCGTTTTTTTGGTTGAAAACTAGCCAATTCTTTCCTTAACTCCTCTCTTTCACATAATTCCTTAACAATAAGTCAACACACACTGTGACCTTTTCCAATGTTTGACCAAGAGTTAACCTGGCATGAGGTAGGTTTCCCAAGTTACCATGGATGACAAATTTACCAAACTGGTCACCTCTGCGGAACCTGCAAGTCCTTCCCATCCCCAAAGGCAGCGTCCTCATCAGAGTGCTACCTGACTGCTAAGTCAGTGAAACAGATTTAAAGGTTTTGCTTTAACAGAACTCCACTTCTAGTATCAACCACTGTAGCAAAAACTAAAACCTCAGTGGCTTAATACAAGGTTTCTTTCTTGCTCCCACGAGAGTCACACAGGCTGGCAGGATTCTTCTCACCCATTGTTCAAAGACCCAGTTTCCTTTCATTTTATATTTTCACCCTCTCTGGGTCCTAAAGAAATTCTCTTTATAGTTTTACCCTCTCTGGGTCCTTAAGAAATTTTATAGTTTCACCCTCTCTGGATCCTAAAGAAATTCTCTCCATTAAGCTGATAAAGAAAATAGAAAAGGCATCCAGCTATCAACTGCCTTGTTCTGGAAAGACATGTATCACTCTAATCACATTCTCCTGGTAAGAGTTATTTACATGGTCCTTTTAGATACAGAGGGGCTGAAAAATGTAGTCTAGATGTGTGCCCAGCAAGAACAGGAAAACAGTGATGTTGGCAAGCCCTAGTGGTGTCTTTAACACCCCTTAAAATTTAAGCTCCATCAGGGTAGGGAGGGGAGAGTGAAAAAGCTGGCTTCAAACCCAACAGTCAAAAAACGAAGATCATGGCATCTGGTCCCATCACTTCATGGCAAATAGATAGGGAAACAATGGAAACAGTGACAGACTATTTTGGGGGGCTCCAAAATCACTGCAGATGGTGATTGCAGCCATGAAATGAAAAGATGCTTGCTCCTTGGAAGAAAAGTTATGACCAACCTAGACAGCATATTAAAAAGCAGAGACATGACTTTGCCAACAAAGGTTCATCTAGTCAAAGCTATGGTTTTTCTAGTAGTCATGTATGGATGTGAGAGCTGGACTATAAAGAAAGCTGAGCACCGAAGAATTGATGCTTTTGAACTGTGGTGTTGGAGACTCTTAAGAGTCCCTTGGACAGCAAAAAGAACAAACCAGTCAATCCTAAAGGAAATCAGTCCTGAATATTCATTGGAAGGATTGATGCTGAAGCTGAAACTCTAATACTTTGGCCACCTAATGCAAAGAACTGACTCATTTGAAAAGACCCTGATGCTGGGAAAGATTGAAGCAGGAGGAGAAGGGGGAGACAGATGGCATCACCGACTCAATGGACGAGTTTGAGCAAGCTTTGGGAGTCAGTGATGGACAGGAAAGCCTGGCATGCTGTAGTCTATGGGGGGTCACAAAAAGTCGGACACGACTGAGCAACTGAACTGAACTGAGGGTAGGAGTCTTTGTCTGGTTTGTTCATAGATAGATCTCATAAGCCTTTTACACTGCCTGGAACATAGCAGATGCTCAAAAAATATCTTTTGAATAAATAATAAACGGACAGAATGAATCACAGGTATGGTACCATATGGCTTCTTTTCTATAATAAAGGTAAAAGAATGGATTGATGACTAAAAGAATAATGAAGTATACTGCATAGTTACTTACATAAAACATTAAACAGAACTTTTGGAAAAATAAAAATTCCAAGCACCAACAATATACATATCAAATCTACAACGGAATTCATGCACACTAAATTCATCTGTTATAAACATACAGAGAAACATTCATTCAAAATATTAATACAAATATAGTGGACAAACTTCAAAAAAATTACCACTAAACTGATTATATATTTTTTCTTAGGTGGAAACTTCTTTACCCAATTAGCCTCAAAATTCACCCATATCTTCCTCAAAGAACAAGAACATCGCACACAGAGCCCTAATCTTAAAAACAAGTCACACACACACACACACACACACTGCCAAAAGATCCTCCCAGGATGCATTTACCATCGTAACGCACATACTCATCAAAATTCAGAACTGATACATTTATGACACCAGCATCAAAATTATGTATGCTGATAACACTTGATTTTCTTGAAATCTTAAGTCACCACCACAAAAATGAATGAATAAACTAGAAAAAAAATAACAAAACTGAAATTTTAAAAAAATGGGTATAAGACTTACTTCACAAGAGTGTTGTGAGGATCAAACAGAAATTTAAAACTTCACATGTGATTTCTGTACTTTAGGTATGCTATAGATCAACTGGGTATGAAAAACTGCTTTGTAAATCATAAAGCAATATTCAAACAGTCACTGATGTTTAAGTAAATGTAAAATTCCCATTTCTACAAGGGTTAGAAATTAGCTAAATGAGCAAGTTTAAACCAAGGTGAAAAAGAAGATCCTCATCCTCCTAGTCCTGACATCTAGAAGGAGAATTTTCAGTAGATACACTCAGAGAATCCAATCATTCTGAGATAGCAAAGAGCTATCTCAGTGTAAAGAGTAAGACTCTAAACAAGAAACAGCCAAAAAATACTAAAAAGTCAATTAACAGCATGGGATACTTAAACCTGAAGAAAAAGTAACAATTTTAAAATCTTTAAATTCTTTCTAGCCAATGAAAGAGAATAAACTATTGGGTTTTTTTTTTCCCCCTTTGCCTTTTTAAAAAATTTAAAATAATGTCTCCTCAACCAAAAAAATAAATTGGAATTTACAATACAACAAGACTCAGGATAGGAGGTTCAGTTTAACAAAGTTTTATGGTTTAATTGTAACTGAAAAGCCATCTAATAAAAAAATTATCTCTAACACATTATCAAAGATGTAGGAAATGAAGTACACACTTGATTAAAGTTTGCTCTTGGTTTTTAACTAATCCCTTATTTGCTTTTTTCTTGGTTGATTTTTAAGAAGGTTAACTAAAAGAAAAAAGACCTGCTCCCAGCCCCTAATAAATGAAGCTTTCTAATACTTAAAGTTTAGTACGATGCCCAGGCTAAAGAACCTAGGTCCACAATTATGACCCTAAATATTTTTCTACCTTTTAGCAAACCAACCAACCAATCAACAAACAAGAACTAGAGGAAAAAGTTTTAAAACAAGGCTATAGCAACTGTTAGGAAATAAAAATATGGCATTTTTTAAAACTCTAGAAATAAACTGGAAGGAGGGAAGAAAAAAAATGACTGATGCTAAACTTGTTACATGATTTATAAACACTACACAGAAAAGTTAAACACTGACCTCCACCTAAATATTGTTATTTAAAAGACTACTTTTGAAAGTAGACATCAATGTGGCAACTGTAAAATACAGTATTTCCCCAATTTTCAAGAGGCAAAAATCTAACTTCATCTTATGCAGCTTTCTTTGCAACATTTAAATCCTATGAGCATGAATAAAATTTGCTTGCAAAAAAGAAATTTAAATCTTCCACATAACGCAGCTAGCTTCTTGTAGGAACTTATGTTAATGAGATAATTTAGAATGTGCACAAAGATTTCATCAAAAGCATGTGCACTGCAGCATTAACCCTAAATGCTCAAGAAAAGCACAAAATACACTCTGGAACATCTTTAATACGTACAACACAGATGTAAAAACAAAGCTCCATTTTGTGAAAGCAAATGTCTTGTCAAGGGAAGATGCTGGTGATATTTTATTTAATGTGAATACAAAGTTGCCAAATGTTAAAAAACAAACAAACAACAACAACTCTGCTTGTCAAATCAAGTGATGAAGCACAGCGTATCTGCAAACCCCATCATAAAAGTCAGGGTTAATATTTGATGACGCCACATCCTCATCTGATAGGCATCTATCAGGAAAGAAGCCCTTAGTGCTGTTACCGATGAAACAGATAAGCGCTGGGGATACAGACTGAGACACAGAGCAGTTACCCAAGAGGAATGCTCCTTCATCTGGTGTTGGTTGCTGTGAGGGCCACTGGCATGGCCTCGCCAAAAGCAGTTTTGGCAGAGTTGGTAGTTGTGGCACTGCTGGCACCGGTACCGGAAACCCATCATGCTCTCGCAGCGGCAATAGGAGCACTCCACAGGGTGGAAGACTTTAGGGCGGGAGGAGAGGGCCAGAGAGAGAGAGAAGTCATTGTCATTTGGAGAAGAAGGTCAGTGCAGTGGAAGACCAAATGTAACATAAAAGCCAAGGTGAAAACACAGCTAGAACTGAAGAATTGCAACTGTCTTCTATTTAGTTCATCTAACCAGCCATTCCATCCTAAAAGAAATCAGTCCTGGGTGTTCATTGGAAGGACTGATGTTGAAGCTGAAACTCCAATACTTTGGCCACCTGATGCGAAGAGCTGACTCATTGGAAAAGACCCTGATGTTGGGAAAGATTGAGGGCAGGAGGAGTAGGGGACGACAGAGGATGAGATGGTTAGATAGCATCACTGACTCAATGGACATGAGTTTGGGTAAACTCCGGGAGTTGGTGATGGACAGGGAGGCCTGGCGTGCTGCGGTTCATAGGGTCGCAAAGAGTTGGACACGGCTGAGTGACTGAACTGAACTGAACCAGCCATTCACTGAAATAAAAAGACAATACCAAAATGTCCCATTGAGAATCGATTACAATTCACCTTAGAAACCAATCAATTTCCGTCTTTAAAACATCACTCATGTCTCAAAGTTTGCATACATGGAGAAGGCAATGGCACCCCACTCCAGTACTCTTGCCTGGAAAATCCCATGGACGGAGGAGCCTGGTAGGCTGAAGTCCATGGGGTCAATAAGAGTCGGACACGACTGAGCGACTTCACTTTCACTTTTCACTTTCATGCATTGGAGGAGGAAATGGCAACCCACTCCAGTGTTCTTGCCTGGAGAATCCCAGGGACAGCGGGGCCTGGTGGGCTGCTGTCTATGGGGCCGCACAGAGTCAGACACGACTGAAGCGACTTAGCAGCAGTAGCAGCAGCATAAGTAAGGAGAGACACCTTCACTCCAAATTTCTCTTCCAATCCTATATCTTTTAAAGAGATGTTATTGTTGGCTGTGGACACGTCTCCTTCACTAACATAAAATCTGAGAGGGCCAGGACGACACGCTATGTGTCTCTATTACCTGCGAGTGGTATTTCACACAGTCCCTTGGACTGATGGTCTTGAAATGTTTGCTGAATTAAATAGTATTACATACTGGGGAGCAAATGGGAACTGGTAAACAAAAAAAAAAAAGTAAGGCAAGCCACATCAAAATACTAGTTTTAATAGCCAATGGGAATTTGCTGTATGACTCTGAGAACTCAAACCTGGGCTCTGTAACAACCTAGAGGGGTAGGGATGGGGAGGGAGGTGGGAGGGAGGCTCTAGAGGGAGGGGACATATGTATGCCTATGGCTGATTCATGTTGAGGTTTGGCAGAAACCAACACAATTCTGTAAAGCAATCATCCTTCAATTTAAAAAAAAATTTTTTTTAATTAAAAAAAAAAAAGTACTAGTTTTAGGTAAGAGCTCTAAGTACTGACATAAAATAAAGTACTCTAATCTAACCAATGAAGGGTCAGTGATTTGGAGGAAGGGAAACTCAGTGACCTGCCACTCTTTTCTCCACCTCACACAGCATCTTACCTGGTGGACAACCGCCAGCTGGCAATTAGGATTTATAAGGGTTACTGGAGCCTGAAAGTCCAATTCATTGAGTGGAAAGTGGGCAATAAATGCACAACTGTGTATTTCAGATTGTTATTTATACTTTTAAATGTTGAAAGCAACATTGTTCCCTTTGCCAATTCAATTCTGAACACAAGAAGTCAAAGTCAAAGGAAAGAGGGGTGTAATAGTCAAATCATCATTTGAATAGCTCTTTATGGCTCTATGGATACAAAGGCAATCTTATCTCAATTATAAGGACTTCTAGTCCTGCTTCCAAAAATGTAGGTTAACTAGAGAATCAAGACTCAAAACAAACAAGGACAAAACCTGAGCACTTGGTGAAAAAAATAATGCAACAGGATCACTAAAGAATAACAGAAAGAGTAAAATCTGGAATGAGAAGTTGAAAGTATAAACTTCCTCTGCAGCTGCTAAGTCGATTCAGTCGTGTCCGACTCTGTGCGACCCCAGAGACGGCAGCCCACCAGGCTCCCCGGTCCCTGGGATTCTCCAGGCAAGAACCCTGGAGTGGGTTGCCATTTCCTCCTCCAATGCATGAAAGTGAAAAGTGAAAGTGAAGTCGCTCAGTCGTGTCCGACTCTTAGCGACCCCATGGACTGCAGCCCACCACGCTCCTCCATCCATGGGATTTTCCAGGCAAGAGTACTGGAGTGGGGTGCCATTGCCTTCTCTGAAACTTCCTCTAAGAAATTTAAATTTTTGTCACCAAGATATTTCTAAAGAGTAATCAAAGTGTTAATCACATAAGAATGTAATCAATAAATACTACATAGAAAGTCACAACAAAATGTTCACATGGATAATGATAATACATCTTGACAAATGAGATTCCCTCTACTTGGTAGACTAGGCATAAAACGATTTTACGAAAATGAGCTGGATATGAAACTACTAAAACATTTAGGACTATAAAAGTATTGCTCCCCCAAGGAAGCAATATTGTTATAATTTAATAGCACAAAGCTCTTTCCAAAAATCCTGTTTAAAATTTAGCTGTTTTAGTCTACTCAAGAAATTCCAGAACTTTAGGAAAATAATCTTGCATCTAAGGACTTGTGAACTAAAGTCATAATTGGGCAAAAGGCTGAGAAATTAAAAAAAATAAAAGATATGAATAGGAGGCAGAGAATATAAGAGAGTATGGTTATGTTCTCTCATTCTTACAAAATGAAGAAGAGGACTCTAACTTTTAGTGCCTGTCACCTTTCATTCTTTCTCTTCTGTGGAATAAGGAGAGACAGGCAAGAGCCATGAGAGAAGGGAAGGTCCAGAGAAAACAGGGCCTTTCCTTTAATGAACTGAAACAGCCTAATCAAGGAGTTAAGCTGGTAACAATACTAGAAAAACCTAAGAAGTTACTCAGAGGTAAATACCATTTCAATTCCAAAAGAACCCGCCTCCCAAAGTGGGATATGCAAGAGACACAGGTTTGATCCCTGGGTCGGGAAGAAACCCACTCCAGTATTCTTGCCTGGAGAATTCCATGGACAGTGGAGCCTGGCAGGCTACATAGTCCGTGAGGTCACATGAATTGGACATGACTAAAGTGACTTAGCATGCATGCACTTGGGGAGAATACTGAGAGTAATTCAGTAGTAAAGAAAAAAACTGAGTACTGGTGAAACCAAGTAGCAAATTCTATCTTAGCTACTTTCCTTTAAACTATTCCAAAATAATTATAATTTTAATGGTGGCTATTTAATATATTCAATTTTTTGGAGCTAAGCTTTTTATAAACTACAGGGGAAAAAAAGGAAGTCACGGCTAAGTCGGGTGGGATCAAACGGAAAACAATCATCTGGAATTTGGGGAGAAAAGCCTAGAGTTTGAAACACAAAGTTTTCTGACCTGATATTACTACATTGGTATCCTATGTAATATGTCCCCTTTCCTCTTTTTTTATTTTTGAGAAATAAATTTTCTTTTTTGAAAGCTGAAACTACAAATTCAAATGATGGAGTGCCAACAAATATCAATTACAATTTTCAGTGACAATAGCTAAGACATTACATATATTATCAGTTCACATACTTCCTACAGCACAGGGGACTGAATGATGAAAGTTCTGCTTACCATTCTCCACGTGGGCAAGCCTATGCATGAGAGGTAGCCAGACAAGGCACTGGGGAGGAGGATCGGCCATCATTGTGTCTAAAAACATATTTAGCATTATCTTTTTCTGTGAAGAGAAAAAAAAAATTATTTTTCTCTGAACTCTAACGTTAGGCTAACTTAGGATTCTCACAACCAAGGTGGAATGAATTACATGGGAAATTTTATAGCAAAATAAATAATATTTTGCATTACTACAGACATTGTAACACACTACCCTAAATACTATTTCTATATTCAAATGCATTTCTACTTATATTATTTTATTTGAGTCTTAAAACATCTGTATAAGACAAATAGGCTAGGATGGAATTAGTGTGCTGTACACCTGAAGCTTGGAGCAGGGAATGGCAGCCCACTCCAGTATTCTTGCCTAAAGAATTCCATGGACAGAGGAGTCTGGCAGGCTACACAGCCCATTGGGTCACAAAGAGGCAGATAGGACTGAGGGACTAACACACACACACCTGGAATAAATATTGTAAGTCAACTGTATTTCAATAAAGATACGAAATGAAAAAAGATAAATCGGCATTACTATCTTCATTTTACAGATGAGACAAGAAAGGAAAAACACATTTACATGACTTGTAAAAGTCTTAACCGAATCAGAACAACTCAGGTATCCTTCAAAAGACTACTTCTGAAGAAATCTGAAGCAAAGTCTCAGATCCAAGACAGAGTACAGGCCAGCAGTGAATGGAGAGAGGGAAAGGGTCTCACATATATGCAAGAGGGCTGAGAGTGATAACAGTAGGAAGTCACCACCCAAAGGCCCTTTATACACAGCTGTGCACTGATGGTGTGGTTTGAGAAATGCCTACTCAAATAGGCTAAATTTTTCCAAAGTGTTTTCCATCTCAGGCATCCAAGCTACTCCTGTTTCTGAGATTTCAATGGAAATTGGGAGGAATGGGTGAACAACAAAAAAATAAAACCAGTAAGTCACCCAACATTTGAATGGAGGTTCGGACATGGAAAATATAGTGGATATGTAAATAACTGCAATAAACCAAAATAAAATTAAAAGCATCCACTTCAAATTGAGAAAGAAGATGCTAGGGAGTTTTTTTAAACTAGTCAGAGGTAGTTAACAAACATTAAACATATCATTCATGATAATGTTTAAATTAATATTATCTGTATCTTCTTATATTTGTTAAAAATTACATTTTTACAAGCCCACTTATAATCCTAATGTTACTTTCCCTAAAAAGTCTTGGCTCACCTATCATGGAGTTTTACAGGTTTTTAAAAAATGTTCAAGATGAAAAAGTTCCTTAAAAAACTAAAAATAGAGCTACCATATGACCCTGCAATCCCACTCATGGGTATATATCCAGAGGAAAACATGGTCTGAAAGGCTACATGTACCCCAATGCTCATTGCAGGACATGAAAGCAACCTAAAAGTCCATAGGTAGAGGAATGGATATATCTGATATCTCAGAATTCCCTTATAAATACACTCAGGATCAGTTTCCAAAAGCTGTCCTCAGTTCAATTCAGTTCAGTCACTCAGTCTTGTCCAACTCTTTGTGACCCCATGGACTGCAGCACACCAGGCTTCCCTGTCCATCACCAACTCCCAGAGTCTACTCAAACTCATGTCCATCGCGTTGGTGATGCCATCCAACCATCTCATCCTCTGTCGTCCCCTTCTTCCACCCTCAATCCTTCCCAGAATCAGGGTCTTTTCCAATGAGTCGGTTCTTGTCCTAAGTTGTCCTAAATCATACTATAATTGGAGGTCCACTGAAAGCATGAGGAGTGAAGCCAGAAGAACCATGTCCCAGGACTCTATCTTCCATAAACTACGTGATTTGGGGGAAAATCACCTAATAATCTGGTTTCAGTTTTCTTATCTCTCAAGGGCTAGAGCAGTGGTTCTCCAAGGATGGCCAGAGATCCCCCTGGGAGGTTCCTAAATCATTTCTAGGGAGTTCATGAGGCCAAAACTACTTCCATAACAACACTAAGATATTATCTGCCTTTTCCAGTTCACTCTCTCAAGAGGGTATGGTGGAGTGTTCCAACATGGCATATCCATAATTATCTGCAAAAGCTTTTAAAATGTTCCTCCCTTTTCCAACTACACAGCTGTGTGAGACCAGATTATTTTTTCCATACTTACTCCAAAACAACATATCACAACAGATTGAATGGATAAGCAGATATGAGAATCCAGCTGCCTTCAACTGAGCCAAGTATTAAGGAAATTTGCCAAAAATATAAAACAATGGCATTCTTCTCATTAAATTTTTTTGTTTTGGAATATATTTTTCATAAAGTATATTATTTGTGTTAATATATAATAGGCTGCCATTATTCTTTTTAAATGATTTAATATTTTTAATTTATCAATTTTAATTTCTAACATGGAAATAGTGATAGATATAACCCACATAGACAAAAGCTCTCTGGGGTTCTCAAATGTTTTTTGGGGTGTAAAATGGTCCTGATACCAGAAAGTTTGAGAACTCATGGGACAGAACTCCTAGCTCTAAAATTTCATGTCTCAGAAAATAACTGTGTGAAAAAGAGACTGCCTCTTTCTCTACCTTTTTGTTTTATTTTGGTTTTGCTCTTGAATGCATGCTTTGCATTTCTCTTTATTTTTTACAGCACAATATTTATAATAAAAGCTGTAATAAAACTGCATATAATGCACATTCCTATTACAATTCTCACTTTTCTGTATGTCCCTCCAAATGCATGTTTCTATAGAGTTACGTACACAGGGTAGATAAAAATATACGATCTGTTTTTTAAGTTGTTTTATTAAATACTTTATTGTTTTGCTACAACGTCTTCTTTTCTAATCATTTTAACAGCTACCTTATCCACTGAGCAAAAACACCATGATTTATTTATGCCTTCCCCAATAAAACACTAAGGCTGTTTTTATCTTCGTACGTACTTTCATATTTTTCTTTTAATCCGGTGTTTCAGTTTGTCACCTACCTCCCTGCCCTTTGTTATTCTAATCCTCAATACTGACAATTACTAGTCTAGATGCCATCCATTCTCAAGTCCCTCCCTCTACTTTGAGCTACAACTTTCCTGCATTAAAAGAGGGGACAAATTATCTCTTAAAACTGGGAAATCCAGTATCACTAAAATAATATGAGAAAACAAGTAAAATAATGTAGCATTAGATCATCATAATTGCAATTTCCAATGTCATCATTTTTATTAAAAACTCTTATTTTCTTATAGGCAATAGGTAAATAATTTTTATCCATTGTCCTATGACTTACTTGGTCATCAGTTAAACAATGTACAGCATTTAGCTAAAAGCCTTAAAAATATCATTTTAAAAATCTTTCAGATTAAAATGTTTTTATACAAACTTTTGTGTAGAGTTATAAAAATATTTTGTCTGACAAGGGCAAGCACACATTAACTGGTTATGGGACCAGTGTTATGGATTGGCCTTCAATTATTAAAAGACTCTGAATTTGTCCATATCACAGATTTATTTTGGACTTTGAAAATTAGGATACTTTGCAATGACACAACAATGTAAAGTCGCTGTGCTTTTTGTCAGAGCGACTTTTATTTATTACAGCTTTTAAAAAATGGAAAGTCTTTAAAAAATCTGAAATTCTGTATTTTCCTCATTGTAAAGATTATCTCATTGTAGATAATGATGGAATAAAAGTATCAATGAAAACAATTAGGTTGCAAGTAAGTATATCCATGAGCTTTAAGCTTATGATTAGAATTCAAACCCAGATACTTTCTCATGCCATATTTGATTTAAAACCACTACTCAATTAATCCAACAAATAACTAGTAAGCACTGATGATTTTCTAGACTGTTAGTCATGAGGATGTAAATTTGAAGACCAAGGTGCATCCCTTCAGGATATTAGTGAGCTACATATAACTGGCCAGAGATTGCAGAACAGGAAGCAATTAATCCTACATTGAAAGATTCAGAGCATCAAAGACCAGGAGATATTTAGCTGTGATATGAAATATGAGGCCTTTGTTGGAGGAGACAGAAAAGGTCAGAGGCTGCTGCATTTCAGTGAGGGCTAAGAACATAAAGAAGAGAAGAACATCACTTTCGCTTATGCAAAACAAGTGAAATGCAAATCAAAACTATGCTAAGATAACATTTCTCATCTCTCAGACTGGCAAAAAAATCCTAAATGAAAGAATATGTGCTGTTGGCAAGGCTGCAAATAAAAAGATGGCCTTACCCATTGCTGGTGGGAATGTAAAGGGCACTGGGGCAATATCTAAGGGCATCCTGAGGCAAAGGGGTAGGAGAGATCCGGAGTGAAGGAGAAAAGACAGGCTGCGGGTGGACTGATAGCACCGCCTGTGTGGCTGACAATCCAGTAGACAGTGAGGAGTTTGCAAGGTTTGTTTTTGTTTAAAGCAAAATAGGGACATCAACAGGGATGTTTTTTAAAATGATGACTTAAACTCAGATTTGCTTATGCTTAAAAGGAATAATGAATCAGAAGCAGCATCTGAGCAGGTATGTCCTCATCTTTTAGGCTGCCATTAGGGCAGGAAGTAAAGTGACTAGGAGTCCACGATTCTCAGAGCTTTCTTGGCAAAGAATTTTCCTGCTTACCCTGAAGACTAGTGAACCACAGACTCCAGAGGAGGGAGTACATGTAGACTGTGTCGCAGAGAAGCTGAGCCAAGAGCCCCCAACACTGCATGCCCAGCAACCTCCAGCCCTGCCTACTGGCCAGGGAACCATCAGACCCTGTTCTCAGCTCATGAGTAATAGCAGAGGGCAGGGCCTTTTCTACAGCAATGTTCACAGTAAGCACTATTAACTAACAAAAATCTCTTAAAAAATGAAAACATAAGTCAACTATACTCCATTAAAAATTAACCTTAAAAAAAGAAAACAATCTTGGAGCCATCGTCATTTCTACCTAAGAAATAATTTAGCAAGACATTCTCCTCCACAGGCCCAACTAGGGCAAAATCTCAGTTTCAACTCTCTGCAATTTTGTTCAATCTAATGACAGCCAGCGATATAGGCCTCATTACCAGAGACCTGTTCATATCAAAATCCATGTTATACACTGTATTTCATCCAATCTAAGACACCATCATTTGTAAGATGCACCATTATTTTTTTTTTCCTGCCACTAAGAAAGAAAAACACTCAGCCAATTAAACTAACTCAATGACTTAATTAACTATAATCCTTCATGACATGTGAATCGGTCCCACCAGCCTCCTGATGACTTGAAATTCCTTTCATCTATTCAGAAGGATTTGGCAATTTTGCAAGGTTCAGTGGCACTGCTTCAACTGACAAGAAATGATTTTGGTCGTATCTCAATGATAAAAACACAGCTTCATCTATTTGTGGATATCTTCCTTTAAAAAAAAAGAAAGAAAGAAAATCTTCTGTAAAGCACCTGATGTTGCTTTGTAAGAAAATATGTAGTTTTTCCAATGATGAGTATTTATGTCACTAATGCAAAATTTATTTCTGTTATGTCCACCATCTTCTGTGTTTACAACAACTTTTTAATACTGAATCAGAGTATACTCTCCCTGAGGACATCTGAAATGACAGCACATGCAGTACCAAAAGGCGGACATAACTCAGCTGAAGTGCCTCCGACAGCAACAACTATGATCAAGTTATTACATATGCGCAGGAAATGACAACCCATCATAACCACCACCCGCCAAAAGCAATGGTCAGATGCCATGGGCTATACGAGAGATTTTGAGAGACGTTAGGCGTGGAAAGGGTCTTCAAATAAGTGAAAATGGTAATAATGCACACGAGATTATAACGGTAATGAGAGGCTTGCTAACACAGACAATAAATGTTGCTTAGTTAGGATACCTATGAAACACACACACACATATTCATATGCCAGTCAACTCCTGCCAAACTTTAGTCAATATCCAGGAAAACAAAGTCAGAACTTCCAGGAAGTTCTGTAATATAATTTTTGGTGAATATATGTATGGATATATGTTATTCTATGGCCTGGCTAAATATCCCATATTTTAATCTTTTGAAAGTGAAAGTGAAAGTTGCTCAGTTGTGTCCGACTCTTTGTGATCCCATGGACTATACAATCCATGGAATTCTGTAGGCTAGAATACTGAAGTGGGTAGCCTTTCCCTTCTCCAGGGGATCTTCCTAACCCAGGGATTGAACCCAGGCCTCCCACATTGCAGGTGGATTCTTTACCAGCTGAGCCACAAGGGAAGCCCAAGAATACTGGAGTGGGTAGCCTTCCCCTTCTCCAGCAGATATTCCCGACCCAGGAATTGAACTGGGGTATCCTGCATTGCAGGCGGATTCTTTACCAATGGAGCTATCAGGGAAGCCATTTTAACCTTTTACTTCTAAATAATTTCAGATTTATGGAAAGCCTATAAGAAGATTATTTAAAAATTCCCATTTGCCATTAACTCAGACTCCTCAAATGTTAACACTGCAGAAGAGATATAGTTAAAAGTAAACAGCTTTTTATTTCTGCAAAATCAGGACATTCTCTTGATTACATGCAAGTATCAAAATCAGGAAATCAATGTTATTGACAGAATACTATTATCTAGTCTACAAGCTTCAATTCAGATTTTCTCTATTGTCCCAATGACGTCCTTTATAACAACTACAACAACAAAAATCCGGATCATGGTTGTGTTTCAGTTTTCATGTCTCTTTAGACTCCTAAAATCTGGAACAGCTCCTCAATCTTTTTTTGTCTTTCATGACATTGCCCTTTTAAAGTGTGTGGGCCAGTTATGTTGCAGAAATCCTGCATTTGGCATTATTGAATGTTTCCTCAATGAGACTCTGGTTGTACTTTTCTCTAAAGAGAACCACAGCAATCATACTGGCTACTTCTTAGGGCATCCTACTAGGGAACAGGATTGTCAGCCTCTCCCTCTGCTGAAGACGTGGATTTGATCACTTGCTTAAAGTGGTATCTGACAGGTTTCTCTACTGCCAAGTTACTATGTTTCCCTTATAATTAATAAATATTCTGTGGTGAGACACCTTCAAACTATGTCAGTATCCTATTTCCGTATCTTTTACCCATTAATTTTAACATGTGTGCTAAGTCACTTCAACCATGTCTGACTCTGTGCAACCCTATGGACTATAGCCCACCAGACTTCTCTGTTCATGAAATTCTCCAGGCAAGAATACTGGAGTCAGTTGCCATGCCCTTCTCCAGGGGATCTTCCCGACCCAGGGATCGAACCATAACCAGGGACTGAACCGGCATCTCATACGTCTTCGGCATTGTCAGGAGGGTTCTTTACCACTAGCACCATCTGGGAAGCTTTAACATAGATTTCAAAAAGTTCTCTGCTTTCTAGAACTTTTTAAATGTAGCATGAAGCTCTGTTATCTCATCTCTACCTGGAAAAAAAAAAATGGCTGCTACAGCAAGTATCCACTCTGCTCTGAGTTCTTTGAGGCACACTTAAGATCTCAGGAATATACTCACACTAACCTCTGGAGCAAGACCACACAAGGACACTCATGAATAAAGAAGAAATCAAATCTATCTTTCTTTTATATGAAAATGGCATTATACTCTTGAGAGACTGTGAGCTGACAGTTGAGAGTTGTACAGCATTGCTTGTCTCTGGTGCTCAGGAAACAATGATCTGAATTGTATAGAGTTTTATATCAAAATTCCTATATTTCACAGTTAATAACTCACTAGGGAGAGTAATACATGTCTAGTAGCAATAATACAAATACTTCATCTCAAATATTTTCCTGGAAACTCTTAGTAATTTGAGATATTTCAAATCCTATCATTTTTTTTTCAGAAAAGACTTCCCTCCCCTCTCCCAAAAAGAGTTCTCAGGTGAACTTTTGATCCTCCCTCTTTTTTATACCCCCATCTCTGATTTAAAGCTCTTTTTCCTCCCATATTCAAGACCTATATCCGTAGAGTGAAGCAATCTGGCAAAATTTGACTAAAGGTAGAGGGGCAGATGAGAGCTCTTCAAGTACCTACATTCTATTAAACCGTCCTTACCTGCTGTGGAAAACAGGTGCGGACCGAGTGCTCTGTGTAACCAAAAGATGGCCCTTCAAAGACAGCTGTTGGGAGCTTCAGAACTTCCTTCAGAAACTGGTCAAACTTGCTAAATATCATTAAGCCATTGGAATCTGACATCTGGGAGAAAACATCTATGAGAATAAAACCAAATAAAGTCAAACTATAAAGAAACACCAACTTTTTATAAACAGCTGTATGTCATTTGTATATCCGTCCAAAAACATCATTAAAAAGTATCATAAAGTTACTATGACTTTTAGTTAACATGTACTCTCAATCTCTTTCACACTATGTGGTTACTTTGCTAAGAAGGCTCCTCTTTCCCAATCATTGAATACTCTACCAAAAGATCACACAACCATTCACATACATCCATCTACCTACTCTTTTTGAGCGTACATAACTGGATAATATATCACTTTTTATTTTACCTATTCACACCTCACCTTCCTTATTCCAAGAAGAATTTGTAGCAGCACATCTTTATCTCTTACATTTATGTATGTACTTATATGACATATACATATTTGAGTGTATGAATATAGTTGAATATTGGTGAAGGGTATGAAAGAAACTGTATTATACATGTGTATTCATATACTAATGATGTAATGTATTCTTATGTAGCATGTTCATTTAAAACATTCCATTTAATAAGTTCCAAAGTAGAATAAAAAAGAACTCACATTATCTTTTCTATCATAAGATCCTTTGATACTATAAGATTCTGTTTTTACATAATGTCTGACCCAAGCAGCTGAGAAAGAGGTTTCCAGTAGTATTACTATTTCTTTATCTTCTTAGAGAGAGCTTCCTATCTCTGGTTAGTAATTCTCCTCTTCTCACCCATAGTTGAGGAGAAAAAGAAAAAGAACCTGGAGCTCAAAACAACTTGACAACTATAACCTACGCTTTCTTTTCAAATTATTCAGCTTTCTTACAAACAAATCAGTGAGTTAAATATGCGGAGAAAAAAAATGTCCTGAGGCCTTTTCAACCATGGTATTTTGAAAAATAATAGTCTATATATTCATAATAAAAAGGTATATTAGAAATATGTATGTAATAGATACATACAATGTACATTTTTACATTACTCTTTAGGTTCAATCTGGGGATTTTATCGAAAACCACTAGGTAAAAAAAAAAGAAACATTTAAAATATGTTAATCAAAGGAAGATAAAATTTAGATCATCAGCACCACAGGGTAACTATTAAGGCATCAGAAAACAGAAAATTATCAAAGGAAAATCTCTGGCACATTCCTTTCGTGATAGCTGCTAGTTTGCAGTTGAGGGAATAGCATTAAATACCCATTAGGAGGGGAAAATCCAACAAGAGGCTAAAAGAAACACAGTCCTAGTGGAAAGTAAAATCAATTAATTAACAAATACATACTAAGTTCTCACTGAGTGGTCCAAGTGCCAAGCATTCTGCTGTGTATTTTGAAACACAACAGGGAAGTATGATACATGGTCCTTATCCCTAAGACACTTCCAAAGTAACTGGGAAAAATAAGATACATATGAAGCAAAGAAGAATGAAACACTAAGCTAACTTAAATAGAACAGAAAAAAAGGAGGCATATGATATTAGTTTAACCTCACCATTTGCTATGGCTGAGTCTGCTTGTGTGTGTGGCATGCTAAGTTGCTTCAGCTGTGCCTGCAGACACCCAATATTCTTACCTCCTTCATCAGTAATAGAACACTAATTTTATTTGTGGAGCAATGTACCCAGCTAAGAGATCACACTTTGCAGCCTTCTTTTAATACGTTTCAGTCATGTGACTAGGTGTTTGGAGACTATAAGCAGAAAGGTTGTGAGAGATTTCCTGGAAGGCTGGTTAAAGAAAGTTGACTGCACTGGAAATAGATCCCTTTTTCCTTCCTCCTCTTGCTATCTGGAATGCAGCCATGAAAAGTAGACTATGAAAAGTGAAAGTGAAAGCGTCAGTCACTCAGTAGTGTCCATTTTTTGCAACCCCATGGACTATAGCCCGCCAGGCTCCTCTGTCCATGGAATTCTCCAGGCAAGAACACTGGAGTGGATTGCCATGCCCCCCTCCAGGGGATCTTCCCAACCCAGGGATCCAACCTGGGTCTCCTGCATTGCGGGCAGATTCTTTACTGTCTCAGCCAACAGGGAAGCCCTGGACGATATGGTAATCTCAAACTTTATGTAGAAATCATATATCAGAATGATAGAAAAGAAGGATATAGAAAGCCTGGGTGTCAGATGAACACAAAGTTACCATATCAATCCTGGACTACATACCCCTGGACTTCCTTAATATAAGAGAAAAATAAACTTCAACTTTGTTTAACACTATTATCCTGGGATTTTGCAATCCCTAATATTAAGGGACTAATATTAAGTACCACTAAACTTTACTAAACATTACCCCATTTTACTGTCACAAAAAGACAGTGTGTGTGTGTGTGTGTGTGTGTGTGTGCGTGCGCGCACGCACACATGTGTATGCACATAATTGTTTAAATTTCATAGCTAAGGAAACTAGCTTAGAAAAGTTAAACTTCTTAAGGTCAAAAAGTTACATCTAGATCAAGATTTAAACTCACACCGATTCCAAAGACATTCCACTACACTATGCTGCTGCTGCTAAGTCACTTCAGTCGTGTCCGACTCTGTGTGACCCCATAGATGGCAGCCCACCAGGCTCCCCCATCCCTGGGATTCTCCAGGCAAGAACACTGGAGTGGGTCCACACTACACTTCTTCAAAATATAGTGTAGAATAGATAGAAAAATACATAGGCAGGGGCTGTAAAGAAAGAAATTTAGAAAGTTGGCCTTGAAAACCAGGATTTGAAACGAAGTAAAAACAGGAGGAGTAGGGGCTTTGGGACACAACTAGAGAAGAACAGAGATAAATAAAACAAATGAATGAATATAACAAAGCAGAAACAGAGAATAAACTAGTGGCTGTCAATGGGGAGAGGGAAGGGGAGAATGGGGATTAAGGGATGAAAAGGTATAACCTAATACATATAAAATAAATAAGCTACAAGGATATATTGTACAACAAAGAAATATAGCCAACATTTTATAATGACTTTAAGTGGAGCATAATCTCTAAAATTACTGAATCACTCTGTTGCACACTTGAAACTAATATAATATTGTAAATCAACCATATTTCAATTGAGAAAAAAAAAGAGTAGGATAAAAATCTCCATGGCAGGAGTTTATAGTGTGTCTGTTAGTGATGGCAGACAGGAAACAGTGCACTGAAGAGAATGTTCTGTGATAATTTATATTGAGAAGGAAAGATAAATAAAGATTCAGTAAGAAAAGTAATCACATTATGAATGAAAACTCAAAGAGGAAACAATTTGGATTTGGTTTAAAAGTAGGGAAGAAATATTTAAAAAGTTAGGTTTCAAGAAATCAGACTGTTAATGATTGGCAGAATAAAAGAGGAAGAGTGAGATTGGAGACATCAGCTAGAAAACTTTGTAAACTTTGTAAGCAATGCAAAAGTAAGGAAGTGAGTGGCAGATGGGGGAGGGGTAGTCAACTCCAAGACATCACATTGGAGGCAACTGAAGTTGATGGCAAACTGGGTTAGAGAATAAAGGAATTTCTAAAATTAGGATTATTTTAAGTTTCCAGCTTCACAATCCTAAAAGGCAAGTCATATGGCAGAGCAGGAAAACAGGAGGAACCCAAATGCTGATGAGATACCCTGAGCCACGGTACCAACCGTGAAATTGCCAGGCTTTGGACTTATTTTTACATGAGAAAAACAAATCCCGATGGTTTTAATGCCACTCCTAGTCAAGTTTTCTGATGCCACTCCATGTATTCATAACTGATACACTAGCAATTATTAATGTGTAGTCACTAATGGTAGAAATAGTGAAGACCAGAGACTTCAGCTATAAAGTACCTACATACACATATGTACGTAGCTTCGAATCATAAAAACATACCTGCATACATCCATACCACCAAATTTATACCTAACTCAATCATAGCAGTACTGATTAGATAGTGAAATGGCTAACTTCTCCCCTCAAAAAAAAAGTATTATTTTCAGTTATACTTAGTTACTAGGTCATATAATATATACAAAGCAGTAGTTAAATAAAAAACAAAGAAACAAAAAAAACTTTTTAGTCCATGAAAAAAGAAACTTAGTAGGTTTATATTACACTAGTAAGAGAACAAGCAGAAACAAGTTCTTTGGGTGGTTGGTTTTAAGAGATACTGCTAGACGAAAACTGAACGTACAGTTAAGTAATTACTTAGAAGTCATTATTTCTAGAGTTAGCGGTTTAAAACAGTTTTTCCTTTTCTTTTCTTTTAAGCTAGGCTTCTCATATCTGTAAAGAAAAACAGTGAAAATAATTGCTATATTTTTTTTATCATAAATAAATATAACAATGAATCCAAGTGCATCTCATATCTGTAACAAAATGAAATATAACAATGAATCTATAACAGCAAATATGATTTACTATATACCTATAAAAATATCTTAGCAAAGAAATAAATAAGAGCTAATTAAATGTAATAAAAAATATCCCCAGAATTCAGCTAGCCCTCTAATTAAAGCCCTAAACCCTTCTGGCATTAAAGGAAAAAACTGCTTCCCAGATCACTGGTTAATTCCCCAGTAATTCTATTTATACACCTCTGAAAGAAGGTATGCTGATTTCCCATTAGTTGTCTCCAGATAAAAATATAGGCTTTCTCCCTTGTGAAGAACCCACAATCAAACCCTTACACACACACGGGTACAAACTTTCAAAAATACTCTGTCCTTTGTGTAGTGGCAAAATAATGCTACTATTCTACCATCCTCACATATGTATTGATTTTTTTTTTTCCTGGAGATAATGACCCTGGCTTTCTTCATTGCATCTAACCATTCCCTTCTTGGCCCTGCATGACCAACCATACACTTCTGCAAGGGGACAGGACTGTTTACAAAAGGACTCAAGTCTATTGAAAAGAAAGCCACTTTCTTTTCTATGTTAGCTTTGCTGGCAAATGACTCTCATCTTCTCTTGCCATCTTTCTACCAACTGAGCAACCTAAACCACACACACACACACACACACACACACACACACACAAAATGTATACACATCTGCATATTTATAAATATCTGTATGTAACTAAATCCAAGTGCATATTTTATTCTCAAACTCATGAATATTCCTACATCATTCACTAAGTCGAAGTGAGGCAGGAGGATGGGATAGAGCCATGCCTTGGGCTTCTAGTATTGACTCAGTCAGGAACCACCCTAGGCAACTCTCCAGGCCTCCCTTGCTTTTGGTTTATCTTCTTCTTTTTCATAAAATGCAGATGAGGCAGTCATTTCTTGTTTTCAGTTTTAAAACATTTTGGTTACATGAGAAATATGAATGTGAACAAATTACTCGGATTAAAGAGTCACTTCCTGCTAATGAAGGGAAGGAATGATTAAGAGTACCAGCCATGATAAATAAGCGGTGACAGGTGGTTAAAGACTATAGCACAGGATGCTAAATTTTGAACAGGTGAAACTGCTTAATTATAACGTCAAAGGTTGACTCCCTATAGTTTGTTAATGAAACACCCAGGAAGCAAATCAACTGAAATGTTAGAACTGCCAGTTCTAAGCAAAAACACCACCTCAGGTCATCTTTCCCCCGGCTACTCAAAATGTGGTCTATCCAAAACCCACAAAAGCAATAAGTAATAGAAATTATTATTAAAAAACCATTTTATGCCACAACTCAGAGAAAATGCCTAACAGGGTGTTATCATTTTGGGATATTTCTTTTTTATGCACATAATTTTTGTTTAAAACTGTATTACACTTATGCATTTTGATCTGAAGCATAATTTAAAAGGCAGTACATTCAATCCTGTCAGTATCCCAAAGTGTAACTGAGCTCTCACTTTTGGTCATTAAAGCTGTTTCAAGTCTTCGAATATTATGAAAAATGCTGCAACAAATATATACAAAACCTGGGATTTTTAATTCCTCATGATAAACAGGAAGCAGGCTGAGTTAGGGGATACAAATATTCTTACAGCTTTTCTGATATACACTGTCAGACTGCCCTTCAAAATGATGGCAACCAGTTTTCTCAAAGACTTAAAAATAAATTGCATGAATCATCTGTTCTTATCTTTTAGTGCAAGACAGATGGGGTTTGAATAAGAGATTAAGTTTCTTAGAAAACAGCAGAATTAGATAAAGCAAATCACACAGTTAAATTAATTGATAAGTACGGTCTAATCAATAATGGCCTTACAGTCTGTAAATTTTGCTTCTCTGAGGATTCCTGACATTATTGAGTCTTCATCATGCTGATAATTAAAGTCTGTATTCTTTGATTATAAATCACTGGTATTTAGAATCCTGTCAAGTTGCCTTTGAATCTTGGATACAGTCCCTAATGGCCATAAGAGTTAACCATTTATCTATAAATGAAGGATACCTGGGAAAAGAAACTTACTTAAGAGAGACCTGAGAAGTCTAATTAAGAAATGTCTCAAACTAAAAACACAAATATTGGTTAAGTCATTTTAAATGCTGTCTTTACAATAAAACAAACAAGCAAACAAAAACAGATCAAGTAAAGTGGAGGGAAAGTAAAAGTGTTCATCGTTCAGTCATGACCAACTCTCTGTGACCCCGTGGAATGTAGCCTGCCAGGCTCCTCTCTGTCCATGGAATTCTCCAGGCAAGAATACTGGAGTGAGTAGCCATTCCCTTCTCCAGGGGATCTTCCCAACACAGGGATCCAACCCGCGTCTCCTGCATTGCAGGCAGATTCTTTACCATCTGAGCCACCAGGGAAGCCCAAAATGGGAGGGGAGAAAATTCAAGAAAAAAAAAAATCCTAAAACAGGTAAAATGCAGAAAGATCAAAATAAAAGTAGAAATGCTAAGGCATATTCCATAAATTAGAAAAATCTAACTTAATGGGAACATTAACAGAGGTAACAACAAAAGTACAGTCAGTGGGAGGAGGCTGCAGGAACTAAGAACAAAGACAGGGAATAAGGAGGCAGAAAAAGTGAATAAATGGTCAAATATCAATTGATGTTACAATACAGTCTTACAGCTAATTTCTGCTACACTATTATTCAGCCACCTCAACTAAGTAGGACATAGCTGTGACTAGAAAGCAAAAGAAAAATGGATTCTCACAACAGTCAAAACTGACAATCATACTACGAAAGTGAGTGCTTCTCTCAATATGAGCAATCACTTCTTTTGCACTTCAAAAGAATACAAAGAAGGCTGGTTATGTTTCCTCCATCGGTAGCATATGAAAAGTGGACCAGAAGCAAAGAGAGACTTGTAGAGACTGGAGCACTGATAATACCATCATGTTTACCAGCGATAAAGGACACAAACAGACACCGCCACCACCGATAGCCAGAAATTCAAGAGCTGAAAAAGCACAGCAGTCTGAAAACACGAGAAGGAACAAACCACCCAAGATTTCACCATCAGCCCTACATGTATCACAGAATGACAACCCTAAGAGATGAGAAGTGTTTAAATTATGATCAGTAAGCTCTGTTTAAAACAGGAGGCACAGACTATACAAAGCAGTTTCCACCCTGGGTGATTAAAACAAAAAAGTGGAGATAGGCTAAAATTTTACCAAATGTAAATTACTGATTGAGAACTAAAATTATTGCAGTCCTCTGTTGTAACTACTAGTGAAAAAGTGCAAATTCTAATTCTCTGTGAAGTATGGAAGGGATCCAGGTGACAGCGGGTTTTTGTTTATGTTTCGTTTTAATGTGGCTTTTGAACTTCTTGTGCCGCTGTGCTATGCTGCTCAGCTGTGTTGAACTCTGCAACCTTCTGGACTGTAGCCTGCCAGGCTCTCTGTCCATGGGATTTTTCAGGCAAGTACCTAGCTGCTGGTACCTAGCATAAAATCTGCATATAAATATAGCAAATTTAATCACAGATACTAAGAATCCAGAGTCACCTAGAATGTGCAGTTAATCAATTTCATATTTTCAACCAGCTTCTCCAGTACTTCTTTATCTGGTATCATCGTCATTAAAAGGCAGAAAAAAGCCCAACTTTCTTTCTGTCTGTGTTTCAATGAAACATAATTTCATCCATATTGTATTATCTTCCTAAGAAAAACCACACTAGAATTTAGAAAATACTAAGAAATTTCAGCTCCAAAGGGTAATACCTTGAGATACCATGTGAAAAAAACTCAAGAGTATTTAAATAAAACTATAATTTTTTCCACCAAAACTTTGTTTTATTGCAGCTGATTTTGAAAAGAGATAACCAGATAACACTGACCAAATATATTATCTAAGATCTTTCTTTAGGCATCTAAATCTAGATCTAATGAGCCACCTAACTTTCCAACTTTTAATGTCATGGTAACATGTAAGAAAAAGCACAGAAAACAAATGTACCTATGAAGAGATCTTGCCAAAAAGCTTGTACTTGAATCAGATGAAGCCTCCGTATCTTTCAATTAAAGCAAAAAAACACTGGCCATAGAGGAACATCACACGAAATCTAGTCCATGAGAAATGCTACAGGACAGATGACCCAGTTGCAACAAACCAATTCACAAGGTATCTCAACACTTTGTGAAAACCCACAGCTTCAATCCCACCTCCCTGAAACCTGCCAGTTTCTTACTCCAGGTAAGAAATACAAATAAGAAATACAAATACTAGGTACTTGTATTAGGGCGCCTGGATCACACGTGTCTCCCCTTACAGGACAAGCAGGCTGGAGTACAACAAAGCAGCTCACAGCAGGCTCTGAATCTACAGCCTGAGTTGAAATCCCAGTTTCACCCCCTCAGTTAACTCAGCTGTGAAAGAGAAAGTATCATGTGCTGCTCAAAGGCATGTTAAAGATTCAGTAAGAAAATATATGTAAGGCACCCAGCACAATGCTTGGCGTATCTGAGGCAGTCAGGGACCATCTGAAGAGTGAATAAATGAAAGGGACAAGCAGAAAAATTAAGTAATTGTGGATTTTACCTTCTTCCACTACATTTTATCACCTTCTAATAGTATCCACTGAACAGTACAATGCCAAAATTGAAAACAATAAGAAAAAAAAGGAACGATAGCTGAATAAGCAGGTTATTAATTTCTACATAACTACACTTGACTCTAAGGTACTAAAAAACAGTTTAATCACAAGGAATACCACCTGATAAAGCATGGAGTGATTAAGGGCTAAACTTGACCAAACCTAGTAAAAGTAATGAAATTTACTTTCTAACTAAAACTGACCAACATAATTAAATTCAAGCATAATTTTTAATAACATAGAAAACATTTTTAAAGCATACAGCTTCAAAAAGAATTTTTTAAATGTGAACGTTACTATTCTGAACCTTTTCAGTTTTCTTGCTTTAAACTAAAAAAAAAAAAAAAAAAAAACCCTAACAAATCAATTCAACCAACTTTTTCATCTGACCAGTAGGTGGCATAATTTGAATATTCTGAGCCAGTAGCTGCAAAGAAAATGATATGGTAGTAAGAAAAAACAAAAACGTTCAATAGATAATCATCCAAAATTCTAAAAACATTCATTTAAAAGTCCTCATTTGAAAATACAATCTTTCAAATAATATAAAAATACTTACATCTCAATTTGTCCAGCATTTTTCCACCACACATGGTTGCTAACATAGCTTTAACTGAAAATACCGTCAACTTGCCTCGGCCCTCACTGCAAAATAAATTATATTAGAAATAATTGCTATCTGGAATCACAAAAGCAATCAAATGTATCACTAAATATCAAGCAACCAGTAAATTGATTCCTGCACTTATGCTACAATATTACCACATTTAGAAACCTTGTATTCTTGTTTTTCCTTTATAGAATTAAGGCTTCACATATGCTATGTGAAAATTGTTCAAACTAGTTTATTTAGAAATGAGTTCAGAAACACCCTGTAAAACAACTTCTATTGGATTTGTAGGCAAAAGCCAAATGGATGGAACTTGAAATGAATATCCCGCCACCTTAATCTATTAAATCCCAGCTGAAGTGTTCGAGTATTCAAACCTGAGGCCCCACCTGGTTTGAACAGTGATTCAAAAATGTGTCCTCCCACCAGGATATTATAACAACAATTTATTTCTCTGTACTAAGGAAACAGGATGCATATTGCTATAAAGATTTTATACAGTACATTTATCTCTATTTGTTTTTCTGGAACAGCCTTTACGTTACCACGTATTTATTCTAAGAAGCTCATCTGAGACGTTTGTGTCTCGTCTTCTCCTATCACCAATGTGAGAAAAGTGAAGGAGAAGGGAGAGTGACATGAACTCTTCTGCAGGAACTAGAAAGATGAAATGTAGAACGTGAGTGATCTACTCTAAGTAAGGCTGTACACCACCTGCGCGACCAGGACAATATCAGCAAGGCCCCAACCCCTGCGGCCACTGCTTCAACCATTCAATTACGCCCTGGTTTCAGAGAAGATAAAAACTTCACTATCTCGATTTTTAGGTCATATATATAAAATGACAAATATAATGGGCTTTTGCATTAATTTTTTTTAAAGTTTACTTAAGAACAGCATCTTCTTCTTCTTTTTTGGCCACACCATAAAACATGTGGGATTTTAGTTCTGCAACCAGGAATAAAACCTATGCTTCCTGCCCTGGGGGATGTAGTCTTAGCCACTGGGCCACCAGGGAAGTCCCATTTTTGTGTTAATTTTATGAAGCTTGTGCTTACAAAGTGTCATAGTAACTTAGAGTAAAATACCTTTGCAATAATGAGAACTGTATCATCTTGGTTTTGAAAATCATATGTCCGCCTATCATATTTACCAATTCTAATATACTGTCTCCTATTTTCCAAAACTTTTTGTATACAATAAGATCATACCTGGAAAAAAGGTAAAGGGTTGTGATAAGCCAGAAAATTCTCAGTGAAAATACTTCCAGGACACAAATGCTTGTTACCGTCTGATTTTAACTATTACATCTAATAAGATAAAACAGGAATTCTCTAAAACCAGCTAAAATTAGAATGAAAGTGAAGTCGCTCAGTCGTGTCTGACTCTTTGCAACCCCATGGACCGTAGCCTACCAGGCTCCTCCATCCATGGGATTTTCCAGGCAAGAATTCTGGAGGGGGTTGCCGTTTCCTTCTCCAGGGAATATTCTGGACCCAGGGATCGAACCTGGGTCTCCAACATTGTAGGCAGACGGGTTTTTTAAATATATAGTTCATCAGAATACAGATTGTGGTCCATGCCTTACACTGTACTTGGCAATATTATCATCTGGAAATAAGGAACATTCCCATGTCAAACATTCATTGCATTATACAAGCAACATAAGTGGCTAGAAAGAACATAAACTGGCTTAAAAGTGATAGATTTCTGATACAGAACTTCTAGAGTAGACATCTCTTTTTGGTTCCTGACCATCCAAATGCTGAGTCTACATCAACGTACACCCTACCTTATGCAACATGCATACTTCCCACTACCAAAGTACGAAGAAAGAAAGAAAAAAACAAAAGCATGTTTTCCCATCTTTCTTTGAAACTAAGACAGGGGCACATAACACAAGCTCCACTAATACGATGCATCTGCTCCAGACGTCAAATAGAAAACAACCTGCAGAAGAAAGAACCCAAGAATCCACCCAGCGAGGATGGCGACAGGAGGAGCAGTCACACGCAGCGTCTGAGAGCAGAGAGGGGCTGTCATATTGGCACCCACAGTCCATCATCTGTGGTGTCTGGAGCACAAGCAGCAATATCCATGCCCAGCTTGGTGGCAGAGGTGCTTCCTGAGACCACTTATGTGGTATGATTTGAGCTCTGTTCGTGGCAGTGTGGTCTTCAAGCCTACTTTCCCAACCTTAGAAAGCTGAGGGCTCACCCATATTCTTTTAATGAATTAGCCAGAGATGATTCCTACTGGTTACAACTAAGAACTCTGATGAACCTAGCCTCCATCGTGAAGGGGCTCAGAAAGATGACTGAAACAAAACATTCCAGAAGCTCAAAGCGAGAGTAAGCAAGCCTGATGGCCCGCAGAACAAGGATGGAAAGCAAGCGCTTCCCCACAGAAAAGTCGAGCTTTACTGCACAGCTGATGACATTTTTAAGGTAAATGTGCTCAAAACATTTTTTGCAGACACAGATTGCATGATGTAAGAATACCCAGGAAATTCCATAAGGGAAAGTAAAAATGAATCTCAGAAGAGATTTCCACAGAAATCAGGATTCTGATTACCTCTGGGGAGAGAGAGGAATTGTAACACAGAAAGGAGAAACAAGGGGTTCTTCCAGGGTGCTGACAACATCCTATTTCTTGGCCTCTGTAGTGTTTATATGGATATTTGCTTTAGACCAATTCATTAAACTGTACTTTGTTTTGGCTATTTTTCCATAGGTGTTTTCAATTTCTGAATAAAAACTTTAAAAAAATGAATCCTGGGAAAGTGAGGGTTACCATTATTGGACAAAACTAATGGTTTAAGAGAGAGAAAGATGAAAAGGAAATATACAGGCTAAAAAACATTTAAAACGTTTAATCTGCAATGCATAAAATTTTCCATAATGAGAATTTCCATAACAAAATGTAAAAAATAGTAAAAACCCCAAGGTTCTGGTCCAATCTTCAAATGTCTATTAATAGAAGACTGGCTATTAGGCTATAAAAGAATGAAAAAACATATGAAAGATAGAGAATTATATCCAAGATAGATTACTAAGTGAAAAAGCAAAGCAAGGCTTTGAACAAAATAATTGCTAGAACAAAATCTAGCAATTGTGTTAAAAAGGAGAGAGTAGAAACAATATTCTCATCTACCTGTATACATATAAATTGTCTGAAAGGATACTGAAAAATTACAGTTGCTTCTAGGGTCAAAAGCAAGCAGCCAAAGAAAAGCAATGAAAGAGTGGGCACTTTTCACTTTATAAATAATACATGTTTGTTCTAGAAGAGGAGGTTCTTAAGCCAATAAACTAAGCTTCCAACAAATGACACTAGGAAAAGAACAGCAAATTAAACCCAAAACAAGCAAAAGGAAAAAAATAATGAGTAAGAGCAAAAATCAGTGAAATTGAAAACTGAAAACCAATAAAGAAAATCAATGAAACCAAAAGGTGGTTCTCTGAATAAACCAGTAACACTGATAAACCTCTAGCCAGACTGACTAAGAAAAAGAGAGAACACACACATTACCAATATCAAAAATGAAAGAAGGGGTATTAGTAGAGACTCTCTAGCTATTACAGAAATAATAAGGAAATATTACAAAAACTTTATGTCCATAAATTCAACAACTTAGATGAACTGGACAATACAAGCCACTCCTTGAAAAACGCAAACTATTAAAGCTTACTCAAGAATAAATAAGTGGCCTGAATAGACCCATATCCATTATAGAAATCGAATCTGTATTTTTAAGCCTTCAAAAAAATAAAGCTCTTTATTCAGAGAGCTGGCAAATTCTAAACATTTAAAGAAGAAATAATTGTATTTCTACTCTCTTCCAGAGAGTAAAAAAGGACAGAACACATCCCAATTCTTTTATGAGGCCAGCATTCTTCTGATAACAAAAACGCTTAAATACATCATGACAAAAGAAAATATCAAGTCAGTATCTCTTGTGACCACAAATGCAAAACTTTCAACAAAATGTGAGCAAATTTAATTCAGCAATAAATAAAAATGAATTAAAAATCACAATCCAGGGGGCCTTATCCCCGTGATGTAACACTAGTTTGACATTTGAAAATCAATCAATGTAAAGAGAAAAGCCCTATGATCATCCAAATAGGTACAGATAATAATATTCAACATCCATTCCTGATAAATACTCTCAGAAAACCAGGGGGAAAAAAGCACTTTCTCAGTGGGCATCTTCAAAAAATAAACACTGCTAGTAACATCATACTTAATGATGAAAGATTAAGTGTTTTTTCCCTCAGATCAAAGACAAGTCAAGGATGACTGCTTTCACTGTTAGAATGCAATACCACATTAGAGAACCCAGGTGCTGAAATAAAGCAAGAAAAAATATAAATGCACAGAGATTGAAAGTTCAAAAATACAACTGCATCTTCTCCAGACAGTATGACCTTCTGTGTAAAAACTCCCAAAGAACCCGCCAAAAAAATGTATAGAACATACCAAAATACTATAATAAAGGACTTTTAGCAAGATTGCAGTATACAAGGCCAACATAGAAAATTCAAATTTCTATAAATTAGCAAAAGATAACTGGAAATAAAATAGCAAGAAAATATGAAAATGCAGATAATGTTTAAAAAATACATGTTCAAGATTTGTATGCTGAAAACTATAAATACTGATGAAAGAAATAAAAGAAAATGTAAACAGTTACACCACATTCATGAAACAAAAGACTCATTGCTTATTTTAAAATGTTAATTCTCCATAAACGGATCAGAATACTATTGTGATTCAATGTAATTCCAAATTCACCATAGAGATATTTTTTTAAAAATCAACAGGCTACTTCTTCATATTTCCTTAGCTTTCTCAGTCAGTTCAGTTCAGTCGCTCAGTCGTGTCCGAATCTTTGCAACTCCATAAATCACAGCATGCCAGGCCTCCCTGTCCATCACCAACTCCCGGAGTTCACCCAGATTCACATCCATCGAGTTAGTGATGCCATCCAGCCATCTCATCCTCTGTCGTCCCCTTCTCCTCCTGCCCCGAATCCCTCCCAGCATCAGAGTCTTTTCCAATAAGTCAACTCTTCGTATGAGGTGGCAAACTACTGGAGTTTCAGCTTTAGCATCATTTCTTCAAAAGAACACCCAGGGCTGATCTCCTTCAGAATGGACTGGTTGGATCACCTTGCAGTCCAAAGGACTCTCAAGAGTCTTCTCCATCACCACACTTCAAAAGCATCAATTCTTCGGTGCTCAGCTTTCTTCACAGTCCAACTCTCACATCCATACATGACCACAGGAAAAACCATAGCCTTGACTAGATGGACCTTTGTTGGCAAAGTAATGTTTCTGCTTTTCAATATGCTATCTAGGTTGGTCATAACTTTCCTTCCAAGGAGTAAGCATCTTTTAATTTCATGGCTGCAATCACCATCTGTAGTGATTTTGGAGCCCCCCAAAATAAAGTCTGACACTGTTTCCCCACCTATTTCCCATGAAGCGATGGGACCAGTTGCCATGATCTTCGTTTTCTCAATGTTGAGCTTTAAGCCAACTTTTTCACTTTCCCTTTCTTCAAGAGGCTTTTGAGTTCCTCTTCACTTTCTGCCATAAGGGTGGTGTCATCTGCATATCTGAGGTTATTGATATTTCTCCCAACAATCTTGATTCCAGCTTGTGCTTCTTCCAGCCCAGCATTTCTCATGATGTACTCTGCATATAAGTTAAATAAGCAGGGTGACAATATACAGCCTTGACGTACTCCTTTTCCTATTTGGAACCAGTCTGTTGCTCCATGTTCAGTTCTAACTGTTGCTTCCTGACGTGCATATAGTTTCTCAAGAGGCAGGTCAGGTGGTCTGGTATTCCCATCTCTTTCAAAACTTTCCACAGTTTATCTAAACCTATACAAATCCCAATAAGGCATGAGAATAAAGATACTATTCAGATGCCTAAAACCCACCATGTTCTTGGTACTTTCAAAAGGTTCTCATGTTATTTTAATATGCATCCAACCAGTATGGACCTAACAGAAGCAGAAGATATTAAGAAGAGGTGGCAAGAATACACAGAAGAACTGTACAAAAAAGAGCTTCATGACCCAGATAATCACAATGGTGTGATCACTTACCTACAGCCAGACATTCTGGAATGCAAACTCAAGTGGGCCTTAGGAAGCATCACTACGAACAAAGCTAGTAGAGGTGATGGAATTCCAGTTGAGCTATTTCAAATCCTAAAAGATGACGCTGTGAAAGTGTTGAACTCAATATGCCAGCAAATTTGGAAAACTCAGCAGTGGCCACAGGACTGGAAAAGGTCAGTTTTCATTCCAATCCCAAAGAAAGGCAATGCCAAAGAATGCTCAAACTACCACACAGTTGCACGCACCTCATACACTAGCAAAGTAACGCTCAAAATTCCCCAAGCCAGGCTTCAACAGTATGTGAACCATGAACTTCCAGATGTTCAAGCTGGATTTAGAAAAGGCAGAGACCAGAGATGAAAATGCCAACATCCACTGGATCATGGAAAAAGCAAGAAAGTTCCAGAAAAACATCTACTTCTGCTTTATTGACTATGCCAAAGCCTTTGACTGTGTGGATCACAACAAACTGTGGACAATTCTTAAAGAGATGGGAACACTCAACCACCTGACCTGCCTCCTGAGAATGTATGTTTGTGTGTCAGGAAGCAACAGTTAAAACTGGACATGGAACAACAGACTGGTTCCAAATTAGGAAGGAGTACGTCATGGCTGTATATTGTCACTGTGCTTATTTAACTTATATGCACAGTACACAATGATAAATGTTGGACTGGATGAAGCATGAACTGTGGAATCAAGATTGCCAGGAGAAATATCAATGACCTCAGATGTGCAGATGACACCACACTTACGGCAGAAAGTGAAAAAGAACTAAAGAGCCTTTTGATGAAAGTGAAACAGGAGAGTGAAAAATTTGACTAAAACTTAACATTCAGAAAACTAAGATCATGGCATCTGGTCCCATCACTTCATGGCAAATAGATGGGGAAACAATGGAAACAGTGAGAGACTTTATTTTGGGGGCTCCAAAATCACTGCACATGGTGACTGCAGCCATGAAATTTAAAGACGCTTGCTCCTTGGAAGGAAAGTTATGACTAACCTAGACAGCATATTAAAAAGCAGAGACATTACATTCCCAACAAAGGTCCATCTAGTCAAAGCTACGGTTTTTCCAGTGGTCATGTAAGGATGTGAGAGTTGGACTATAAAGAAAGCTGAGCGCCAAAGAATTGATGGTTTTGAACTATGGTGTTGGAGAAGACTCTTGAGAATCCCTTGGACTGTGAGGAGATCCAACCAGTCCATCCTAAAGGAGATCAGTCCTGGATGTTCATTGGAGGGACTGATGCTGAAGCTGAAACTCCAATACTTTGGCCATCTGATGCGAAGAGCTGCCTCATTTGAAAAGACCCTGATGCTGGGAATGATTGAAAGCAGGAGGAGAAGGGGATGACAGAGGATGAGATGGTTGGATGGCATCACTGACCTGATGGGCATGACTTGAGCAAGCTCCCGGAGTTGTTGATGGACAGGGAGCCCTAGTGTGCTGTAGTCCATGGTTTCACAAAGAGTTGGACATGACTGAACAATTGAACTGAACTGAAAGCTAAGAACTACCAACACAGAGCTTGTGATGCAATACAAAGACTTCAGCTTGTATTTCACAGGCAATGATAAATCAAAGGACATAATGAAAGACGAAAGAGAATTAATCATATTGTTTATGTATAACTTTTTCTGGCTCCAAATCTCATGTTCTTCCTTCAAAGTGACAAAATAATATCTATTCCTTGCCACAAAAACGAAAATAATGCCATCTATGCAGACAGACAGGAGAGTGTGGCAGAGCCCAGCATACTGAAAAGAGACCTGGGTCAAAATCAACTCTTAGTGAAGAAAGTACTCATCAGTAAATGCCATAAAACAGGTTTTAGTGGGTCTATGACATTTTTACTTCTAAAAATTATTGCAACAGAACTTAAACAGCACTTTTTCCTAATCTTCAAAATGCTTTAGAAATATTTATTTTCACAATAATTTGCATCCCTTATTCAAATATTCTTTAACTCAACTCTGTTGCAAATAATAGTCCTGGATTCAGAAAGTCTTGTATTCAAATACAGAATAGCAGCTATACTTCTCAACTGACCTGTATTCTTTTCCACTCTGGTTATTACTGGTCTCAACAGCTCGCTTCAGATCAAGCAGGCTGTATTCTTTAGAACTCTGCATTCGAATGGGTATATCTTTCCTGTTCTCCTTTGCTTTTTGCATATCTTCTTTTCACAGCCTTTATGTTTAAGAACCTGTTTATAAGCACGTAACTGTGTATCCTGGGAATGGTAGGGGTGGGGTCAAATTATGAATCTCCCCCACTTATAATGCTTACCATCACTTACAACTTTAGGTTCACAGTTTGAACTACCAAAAGATTTATTCACTCTTCAAAAGGAAGTATTACTATAAGCAAGTTAATAAATGATATATTTAAATATACTTTATAAATACTTAATAAAGAGACATATAAAAATCTAAGCATAAAAGCATGAAGAAATACTTATCCAATAAAATAAATGCAGGGGTAGTCTCACAATTCTTCCTCAAATCACGTTATTTTTACTTTTCTCAAAAAGAAAAAAAGCTCCCTCCTCTCAACTATTTGCTTTGTGGCCAAACTTTAGCATTTACTCCTTTGCTCTGAATGCTTTTCTTGGCATTGAAATCTCTTGGCCTACTTTAAGCCTAACAACTTCCTGTAACTGCCCCCAAACCCAGCAAAGGGAAGGTGTCGCTTTTACTTGTGCAATATTTGGTTAGAGCTCTGCATTTTTCCTCTGCAATTAGAGGCAGTGGAGAGAAGTCGCACTCACTTAGCAGCCTAATCCCTTACGACTCTGTCCTCTATCTGACTGATTCCTTCTTCTTGGAAAAATCTCATTCTTGATCCTTCCCACCAGACATCTGAATTTAATCCATACACCCCAGTCAAGTTACATTTAAAACTGAACAGTCCCCTGCCCTTAGCATATAACCTCACCAACATCCACGTTTTCAGTACTTCCAAAGTCAAGTCCAAGTTCATACTAGGATCAGTTCTCTTCAGACAAGATCTGGAAAGATTTTTAACCTGGTTTCATCACCCAAAAAATGTGACTCATTTAATATCTGGCCTAGCTGGAAAGTTGATTAATAGGTCAATACTTAAGGTATAACACAATTCATACTGAATATGAACCCCTATAGAAAGATGCTAAAATGAAAGGTGGAACAGGTAATATGTGTTAAGGATGACAGGAGAGAGGAAACGTGTTATTTTAACCCCACCCACAGAGAATCCCTCTGGGGAACAGCCCCCACCAATAAGGAACATGATGACTCTCGTTCTCAGACTTCCCTGGATGATTCAGCTCCACAGACCAATCATTTTTACAGTCTGACAATAAACCATGCACGTGACTTCTAAAAAGAGTTCTTATCCGACACTGAGACAACACCGCGATGAGCTCTGCGCCAAGCTAAGCAGACAGTGAGTCACTGAATAAACACTTACGTTTTAACATGCAGGTACCTTGAGAAGTCTCTGCACTCCTCACCTGTGCCTTTTGCATGGGAATTTGCTCATTTCAGTTTAGTAAAGTCTCAAATTTTTGGATACTTAAACTAACCCAAGTTGAATGGTTGTCGATAGCTTTGCACTATCTAATAAGAGTTTGTTATTCAAATTAATACTTTCAAGAACAGGACTATGGGGAGCACTTTTTACTTAAGAAAACAAGCTGTTTTTACATCTTTGGCAAACAACTGTAAATGCTGCCAACCATAAATTAGTATTCTTGCATAAAAATAGACTTCTACTTCAGAAACACTATTACCCGTCCAATTATCACATGTAGCTAACTAAGAGTAATAATAGCATTTCTCCTGGATTTTCAAAAACTCATATTTTTCCAATTAATCTTCATTTACAAAACTTCACTGTGAATGTATTATGCAATAATCAACAGCAAATCAAGAATCTATTTGCAAATGTCAAAGAGCTTAATCAAGTAAAATCAACACAGAGTATTATTCAAATTTATCACAATCAGAATGCCTGTTAATTTTCATTTCAATCCTACAAATATTTATTAAGAATCCAGCATTGCAGAAATAAAAGGTAGAATCTCTGCTCTCAAGGACTTTTAATCGTATTTGTATAATTACAAAGCAGTTGACAGCATTATACAGTTGAAACTCAAAATAATGATCTAGACAAGCATGACAAGTCCTCATAGGGATGAAAATGGAATTGCTGATAACAGGGAAGACTATAGGGTGGGAAAAACCAGGGGTGGGGAGGGGGTGGTGGGCAGAAGACCAACCAAAATGCATAGAGAGAAGAAATGAGAATGCCATATCAGAAAACTGAATAGTGCCTCAAGGAGCTTAATTAGAGGTTGGTGTGAGTACGGAATTAAGGACTGATAGTGTAGGGCTTGCCAGGTGGCATGGTGGTAAGGAATCTGCCTGCCAATGCAGGAGACACAAGAGATGCGGGTTCGATCCCTGGGTCAGGAAGATCCCCTGGAGAAAGAAATGGCAACCCATGCCAGTATTCTTGCTTGGAAAGTGCCATGGACAGAGGAACCTGGTGGGCTATAGTTCATGGGGCGCAAAGAGTCAGACATGACTGAACGGCTGAGCACATACACATACGGCATCAGACCTGAGGAGTACAAACTTCATTGAAAAACCAGATGAATCTTTGAGTGTTTCCAAGGTGGGAGGTTACATGATGAAAATAGTGTCTTCATCAGATTACTTTAGAGGTGAGTTTTGAATGGACTGGAGAAGTTCCTCTGTTATTTCCGCTCTCCTTACTTTCAGAGGTAAAACAAAGGCAAGGAAAAAGCAACCCTCGGAAAAAGTATTCCTCTTGCCTTTTCTTAAAAAAAAAAAAAAAAAAGATGAAAAGGAAAAAATAAAATAAAGACCAAAATAACAACTTCTCCCCTCACAATTTTTTTATCTGAATTTTTTTTTTTAGCTAATGGTCAAGCCTTTTGCAGGTCTGCATATCCTGAAATCAGAGTACTGTCTGAAAATTTGCACAAATACTTGTATTCTCTTGGGAGACAACAAAAGCTTTAAAATTTAAAGAGCAAGGAAGTGATGGGTAGAGAAACAAATGAACTTCAAAGCAATTCTGTCACCAAGCACTTAGACTAGGGCTCAGTGAACTGGCTTCAGGGGTCACACTACCCATCACATCACACAATGCAAACCATCCACAGCAATATCCTACAGGGCAGAGAGTGCTGTGTGGACACACGGGCTCCACTCCTCCTCTGCCACCAAAGCGACTGTTCTCCATTTTGCAACAGGTTGTCCCTTAGGATTTCACCTTTATAAAACATTCAAAAGCCCAGCTCGTTCTTCACCATCCCCTGGAAATTTCCTGAAAAAGCTATGGTCAGATCTTCTAAGAATTAGAAGAATTAACTAACCTTAGCTTTTCTAGGAGCTAAATAGGCTACTATCGAGGGCATAAAAAGCTTCCCATCCAGCACTAATTCTTTATTTTTACTTGGCTTTTCCCTGTCATCCTGAATCCATCAAAGAACAGGCAGAGGTATCAGTAAATACTGTACATAAATAAATGAAATGTTTGTGTCTCCCAGGAAACTGTACCTTTGTTTAAAAATCACTAATGGGGAAGACCATAACCTAATAATATCCTTTTTCAGCAATGTCCATTCCATAAACATGCTAGGCACATTCAGAACTTAAGGAATACATTTGTTTTTATTTAAAGTGAACTAGTTCGGTTTTGCTTTTTTTAAATTTTATATTGCTTCATTTTCTTGCATCCAGTATTAAAAGGAAACTTTGGAGACTTTTAATGTATCCAAATTAAACTGCTAAAACAAGATTTTAAAATGATTTTCAGCCATATTTCCAAACTACACAGAAATGTTTTTCCTATAAAATTCATCATAAATTAGATGTATCAAAGTCTTTAGCCTAAAGGAATCTTCAGATTGCTCAAATTTAAAAGAGTATTTTCTATAGTTATGTTAGATGGTAAACAATAACCCTGGGCCTTTCACTGATATGTTTAGTAGATATGCTTTGAAGATTTTATCCAAGCCTAGTTTCATTAGATATATGATTTTTTTAACAGGTTTGTTCCATTAAAGGTGGAATTTCACTATATCTCGTTTTGGTGAAGGTCACCGACTCATTTACAAAACAAATCTTGATTTAAAAAAATAGGAGGGAAGATAAGGTTCAATAGGTAAAGTGTAAAGGAATTTCTTAGGAAGTCATTATAAAACATTTTTCCTTCTTACAGAGGAAAACATAGAATACAATAATTATCCAAGAAGAATCTCCTATCAGGTTTAAACTATAAAAGTTTAGACCATCAATTCAAAATGAGGTAAGTCTTCTAGAAAATAATCTATCAGAAATCACAATGACTCTGAACTTCCCTGGCAGTCTAGTGGTTAAGACTTCGCGTTCTACTGCAGGGACTGTGAGTTTGATCACTGGTCAGTAAGCTAAGATCCCACATGCCTCATAATCAAAAAAAAAGAAAACACCCAAAACATAAAATAGAAGCAATATTGTAACAAATTCAATAAAGACTTCAAAAATGGTCCATATTAAAAAAATCTTTAAAAAAAAAAGAAAAGAAACCATTATGGTTCAATCAATAGCTGGTACCAGGCCTCCCCCTAAAGCAGCATGATTACAAAAAGAGGCCCATAAACATATATCTAAATACTAAAACTATCAATCAAACCAATAGATTACTCATTAAAATATGCTATATCTCTGTACAATGACTAATATACCTTCAAAATGACCTGGAAAGTCAAATTCACCATCTGGGATTCAGACACTTGATGCTCCCACATTGGGAGAATCTGGTCCCCTTTTCCTGCCACCTCCAGCACACCCCATACTTTGAAAAACCATATATGCATGTGGACACTCCAGCCTACATGTCCACAATTTGCCCACATCTACTGCAAATATCCAACCCAAGACGATTCCTTGGATTCAAGGGTACAACTATCTTAAAAAAAAAAAAAATCAACAAGACAACTTACATCAGTTTCAAAAGTATAAGTATTAGAGCAAATGGACTGGGAATTTTTAAATAAACCTAATAAATATGTTAAAGAGACATATGAAAATATATTTTCAGGGAAATGCAAATAAAAATCATAATGGGATATCATCTCTCATCTGTTGGAATGGCTATTGTCAAAAATAGTAAATAAGAAGTGCTGATGAGGATGCAGAGAAAATGAAACTCTTGTATGCTGCTGGTGGGAATGTGAACAGGTACAGCCACTATGGAAAACAGTATGGAAGTTCCTCAAAAATTTAGACATAGAACTACCACATGATCCAGAAATTCTACTTCTGGGAGTTTATTGGAAGAAAATAAAAACACTAACTCAAAAAGATATATGCACCTATCTGTTCACTGAACCATTATTTACAACAGCCAAGACATGGAAGCAATCTAGGAGTCAATCAGTATATGAACAGAATAAAGAAAATACGGTGTATATGTATGTATATAAATATATATACAAAGACATACATATACACATACATACATACACAATGAAATATTAGTCATAAAAAAAGGTAATCTTGCATTTGCAATATGGATGGACGTTGAGGGCAGTATGCTAAGTGAAATGGGTAAAGACAAATATCATATGATCTCACTTTTATGTGTAATCTGTTGATTAAAAAAAAAGAAATTTCCAGTTGAGAGATACAGAGAATAGGCTGGAGGTTGCCAGAAGCAAGGGGTGGAGGGTGGGCAAAATGGGACACGGGGTCAAAGATACAAACTTTCAGTTATAAAATACGTAAGTCATGGGGAGGTAGCGTACAGCAGGGTAACCACAGTTTAAAACATTGTATTGGATATCTGAAAACTTCTAAGAGAGATCTTAAAAGTTTTCATCAGAAGAAAAAAATTTGTGTAACTATGTATGGGGATAGATGTTAACTCTCTGAAGTGACTTAGCATAGCACAGCATAGACCTATTGTGGTGATCATTTTACAATATACAAATATTGAATCATTACGTTGTATACCTGAAACTAATGATAATGAAATAAGAACTACAAATCATATAAAGAATGAATCAGACATACTAGGTTTGAAAAATACAGTTAACTGAAAAATAACATAATAAGTGTGACAAACAGTAAAACAGCTCTAAACAAAGAACAAATTAATGAGGAGAAGTGCAGACTGATAAAACTCTTCCAAAAGGAGGCAGAGAAAGTCAAAGAATTGAAGCATAGATGAGAAACAATAGGAGACAGAAGAAGTAAATATGACAATATTCCAAAAAAAATAAATAAAAACGGAGGAAATATTTGGCAATGACAGACCAGTTTATTCTGATCACCTCTTTCTCTGAGTAAAAGTAGAAAAGATGGGGGAAAAAAAATTTTAATCTTTCTGAATGCAAATGAGGACTAATAAGTGAGTCACCTAATGTAAAGGAGCTGGATGACCAGAGAGCTGAGGGCAATGGCTGAAACCACTTTTTCCATGCAAGCAATTTTCTGATCTCAGAGGAGAGCTCAGAAAGGCTGAATCACAGAGTAGTAACTCTGAAAGTATTAAGGAGCTGGAAGAGACACGTGAAAGACTGAATCCTGATGAAACTGCCTGCTCCTCCTCCCCTCACTCTGGGTTGAAAGCCAAAGGCTGCACCTGGACCGCTAGTGTGCAGAAGTGACACAGGGCCTCACACAGGCTGGGCTGGAAACTGAACTCAGGTGCCTCCGGACTGCTGAGGTCTCCAGGCACCTGGCAAGAGCAAACAGAAACCCTCTCTGTAGGAAAACATTCTCCTAGGCCTCAAAGTATTCTGCAAAATGTTTTAAAATATAATCTCTGATACATAATACAAATTTTAAAATTTTGGAATATGTTTCTCACATAATATAAAATAATAAGGCAAAAAGGAAATAAGATAACAAGAATGAATACCAGAAACAGCAAACAGTATAAAAAGAACCATAGGGAATCTAGATATTGGATTAAAAGCCCAGATCTTACCAAAAAGCTCTGCTTATTGTATTTAAGAAATATAAGAATGATTCATTTGGCATCATGGTAATATTGCCGAAGACCAAAAGAAAAAAGAAAAAGAAAAAAAAAAATCTTAAGAGTTGCAAAGGAAATTGACAGATTACCATCAAAGCAACTAAAATTACATTCACTGTCAATTTCTCATCAGAAATAACAGAAGCTACAAAAATATTAGAACAATATTCTTAAAATGTTGAAAGAAAAAAATGTCAACCAAAACTCGTATACCAGATGAAAATGTTCTTCAAGTATGAACATGGAAATTTCAAACAAAAATTAAGACAATGTGTCACAATCTGACTTGCAGAAAGGAAATACCAAAGGGTATTCTTCAGGCAGAAATAAAATAATTTCTGATAGAAGCTTGAAAATGTAGGAGTGTGAAAAACAACAAAACTAACAAACTAAGAAGTCTGAGCACTCTAAGGCTTACAAAATGTGAATCAAAGGGATCTCCTATTTACTAGTACAGTTTGGAAGAATCATATGATACTTTCTAAAAATCAGTTCCCTGATGGTCCAGTGGCTGAGACTCCAAGCTCCCAATGCAGGGGGCCGGGGTCTGATCCTTGGTCAGGAAACTAGATCCCACATGCCACAACTAAGAGTTTACATGCTACAACTAAGACCCAGTGTGCCCAAATAAATGAATAAATAAATATTTAAAATAAATAAATATCAATTCCATTTAAAGCTGAACTTTCAAATACCCTACAGCTCAGCAATACTATGCCTCAGTTTAGAACCAAGCAAAACATTTGGACAATGTACCATGAAACATGTATAAGAATATTCCAAGCAGTGTTGTTTCCTAGAGCAAATATCTAGAAAACACCATGGTAGTGTAGAAATACAGCAGAACATTTTATGCTAGTTAAAATAACTGAACTATAGATAAACGCAACATGAATGAATCTTTAAAACGTATTAGTGGATGAAAAATAAATAATACAATAGTACATCAGCATGGCACTCTTTTTATAATTGTAAAAATATTTCAACTTAGATAATACTTTATGTCCATATATGTGAAAACAATGTTTTTTTAAGAAACAAGGAAATGATAACACAAATTAGGACAGGGTTCACCTCAGTTAGGTACAGGTCAGTGGGATGGGTTAGAAGAGATAAACGTAAATAATTGTCAATGTTCATGTTTAAGTGCTTAGGTTAGACAGTGGATTGGTGGGTGTTTGTTATTTCAATGATGAGGGCAAAAAGAGTATACGGGGGTAAAAAATCAGGAGCTACAGCAGTGGTCCAGGCAAAAGACGATGCCAGAGGTCTAGGATGTAGTAATGGGGACGGGGAGTTCAGTTCAGTTCAGTCGCTCAGTCATGTCCGATTCTTTGCAACCCCACGAACCACAGCACGCCGGGGCTCCTTATCCATCACCAACTCCCGGAGTTCACCCAAACCCATGTCCATTGAGTCAGTGATGCTATCCAGCCATCTCATCCTCTGTCGTCCCCTTCTCCTCCTTCCCTCAATCTTTCCCAGCATCACGGTCTTTTCAAATGAGTCAGCTCTTCACATCAGGTGGCTAAAGTACTGAAGTTTCAGCTTCAACATCAGTCCTTCCAATGAACACCCAGGACTTATCTCCTTTAGGATGGACTGGTTGGATCTCCTTGTAGTCCTAGGGACTCTCAAGAGTCTTCTCCAACACCACAGTTCAAAAGCATCAATTCTTCTATGCTCAGCTTTCTTTATAGCTCAACTCACATCCATACATGACTACTGGAAAAACCATAGCCTTGACTAGATGGACCTTTGTGGACAAAGTAACATAGCTGCTTTTTAATATGCTGTCTAGGTTGATAATAACTTTCCTCCAAGGAGTAAGCGTCTTTTAATTTCATGGCTGCAATCACCATCTGCAGTGATTTTGGAGACCCAAAAAATAAAGTCTGACACTGTTTCCACTGTTTCCCCATCTATTTCCCATGAAGTGATGGGACCAGATGCCATGATCTTAGTTTTCTGAATGTGGAGCTTTAAGCCAACTTTTTCACTCTCCTCTTTCACCCTCATCAAGAGACTCTTTAGTGCTTCTTCACTTTCTGCCATAAGGGTGGTGTCATCTGCATATCTGAGGTTATTGGTATTTCTCCCAGCAATCTTGATTCCAGCCTGTGCTTCATCCAGCCCAGTGTTTCTCATGATGTACTCTGCATATAAGTTAAATAAGCACGGTGACAATATACACCCTTGATGTACTCCTTTCCCTATTTGGAACCAGTCTGTTGTTCCATGTCCAGTTCTAACTGTTGCTTCCTGACCTGCATACAGGTTTCTCAAGAGGCAGGTCAGGTGGTCTGGTATTCCCATCTCTTTCAGAATTTTCCACAGTTCATTATGATCCACACAGTCAAAGGCTTTGGCATAGTCAATTAAGCAGAAATAGATGTTTTTCTGGAAGTCTCTTGCTTTTTTGATGATCCAGCGAATGTTGGCAATTTGATCTCTGGTTCCTCTGCCTTTTCTAAAACCAGCTTGAACATCTGGAAGTTCATGGTTCACGTATTGCTGAAGCCTGACTTAGAGAATTTTGAGCATTACTCTACTAACATGTGAAATGAGTGCAATTGTGCGGTAGTATGAGCATTCTTTGGCATTGCCGTTCTTTGGGATTGGAATGAAAACTGACCTTTTCCAGTCCTGTGGCCACTGCTGAGTTTTCCAAATTTGCTGGCATATTGAGTGCAGCATTTTCACAGCATCATCTCTTAGGATTTGAAATACCATCACCTCCACTAGCTTTGTTCGTAGTGATGCTTCCTAAGGCCCACTTGAGTTTGCATTCCAGGATGTGTGGCTCTAAGTGAGTGTGAGTGATCACACCATTGTGATTATCTGGGTCATGAAGATCTTTTTTGTACAGGTCTTCTGGGTATTCTTGCCACCTCTTCTTAATATCTTCTGCTTCTGTTAGGTCCATACCATTTCTGTCCTGTATTGAGCCCATCTTTCCATGAAATGTTCCCTTGGTATTTCTAATTTTCTTGAAGAGATCTCTAGTCTTTCCCATTCTGTTGTTTTCCTCTGTTTCTTTGCACTGATCGCTGAGGAAGGCTTTCTTATCTCTCCTTGCTATTCTTCGTAACTCTGCATTCAAATGGGTATATCTTTCCTTTCCTCCTTTGCTTTTCACTTGTCTTCTTTTCATAGCTATTTGTAAGGCCTCCTCAGACAGCCATTTTGCTTTTTTGCATTTCTTTTTCTTGGGGATGGTCCTGATCCCTGTTTCCTGTACAATGTCACGAACCTCCGTCCATAGTTCATCCAACACTCTGTCTACCAGATCTAGTCCTTTAAATCTATTTCTCACTTCCACTGTATAGTCATAAGGGATTATGTCATACTTGAATGGTCTAGTGGTTTTCCCCACTTTCTTCAATTTAGGTTCATGATCTGAGCCACAGTCAGCTCCTGGTCTTGTTTTTGCTGACTGTATAGAGCTTCTCCATCTTTGGCTGCAAAGAATATAATCAATCTGATATCAGTGTTGACTATCTGGTGATGTCCATGTGTAGAGTCTTCTCTTGTGTTGTTGGAAGAGGGTGTTTGCTATGACCAGTGCGTTCTCTTAGCAAAACTCTATTAGCCTTTGCCTGCTTCTTTCTGTACTCCAAAGCCAAATTTGCCTGTTACTCCAGGTGTTTCTTGACTTCCTACTTTTGCATTCCAGTCTGCTATAATGAAAAGGATATCTTTTTTGGTTGTTAGTTCTAAAAGGTCTTGTAAGTCTTCATAAAACTGTTCAATTTCAGCTTCTTCAGCGTTACTGGAGTTCATAGACCTGATGGCTATTCAAGAGGCAGAAATCAAAGAACTTGGTAACTGACTGAACGCTGGGGCTGACAGAGGAAGGAAGAGTTATAATGACTCTCAGTTTCAGGTTAAGGACTGGATGCAGCGCAGGACTACTTAACAAGAAGGGGAACAACAAGTTTCCAATGCACTGCAAGGAATTTAGTAATGAACACTGTAGTCGGTACCTTTATACCCAGTGCAACTGTCCCCACGATGAGGCAACATGGGTTAAGGGTGAGAATTTAACTGCCCTTGGTCCTAAAGGCATAAATCCTTTGTTCCAGCTAAAAACAACAGAACAAAACTAAACACCTAACACTCACACATACATGGCCCCAATGCACATTTCTGGAGGGAGACTCCAGTACTTCTGCTTGGTGTTAAAAGAAAACTGGCTCTCTCTGCCTACCTAGGCTTGACCAGAAACATTTAGTAGCTGCTAGCAGGCATTTTCTGAAGCAGAAGGATAAATGTGATAGAAGAGGTGGGCAAAGCCAAGACCACTATAAAGAAATGCAGCCAGGGCCCTGGGGCAACCACAATCCAGGGCTGGCCTGCCTCTGGCTCCTCTGCCATGTGAGCCTGTGCGCCGGTTACCAGAAAAGCCCATGTGAGTAAGCTTCTTACTGCTTACAGCTGAAGACATGGAACTACTACAGGCGCTGGAAACAGAAACAAGGTTAATAAACCACAAACTCTAAATCGGCTCAACTGAAGAAGAGTCGAGAAGGCTTCCTGTCCCTCATGCTGGGAATTTGGATATCCGTGTTACAAAGAGAAAAACAATGTTGGTTAAAGCACCACCCTCTGTACCTTTGGACCAGGCCATGTAACTACAGTACTGTAACTGTGGTCCCAAGGGCCTGACGGAGGAAAAACTGAGGCTCACAGAATGTTCTGGCTAGCTCCTCACAGCTTAAAGTCCTACACACAGAAGTTTATAATGTTATTCTTTGCATTCTACAATGTTCATAATTGTCAAATGTGAAGTATTTTAAATTCTAAGTTTCAAAAAATTAATTCCTAAGAAAGTATACACTTAAGGGAGAAAGTCTGAGATCCTGTTTGCTCCATATGGTTGTTTTAAGGTCTCACAATCTATTATAATAACAATCAGAAATAACCTGACCAAAACTTTCACTATGAGTTTGGAGGTGAGGGAATTTAATAACTAAGTAATTGGTACATGCAAATTTTAACACTGAGAACTTATGCAACAAAAAAGCCTGAAAAGATCAATTAAAATAACATGAATTCTACATATCAAAGGAACTCTCCAGCCTAAGTAACACAGTGGCCCTTATATAAAGAGACTACTCCTTTTTGAACTATTTAACAATAAAAGGGGATTCCCCAATAGCTCAGTTGGTAAAGAATCCGCCTGCAATGCAGGAGACCCCGGTTCGATTCCTGGATCAGGAAGATCCACTGGACAAGTGTACCCACTCCAGTATTTGGGGCTTCCCTTGTGGCTCAGCTGGTAAAGAATTCACCTGCCAGGCAGGAGACCTGGGTTTGATCCCTGGGTTGGGAAGATCCCCTGGGGAAGGGGAAGGCTACCCACTCCAGTATTCTGGTCTGGAGAATTCCATGAACTGTATAGTCCATGGGGTCGCAAAGAGTTGGACACAACTGACTGACTTTCACTCACAACAACAAAATGTCCTGATTTTCAAAAATAAGATTTTGACAACCAGATTTTTTCTTTTTGTTTTGGTACAAGAAAGCCAATTTCAATTTCCAGAGTGCTAACTCAGTAAGCTCGTATCATATAAAGATTTCAAGGTTAGTCAAGCTTTGATGATTTACTCTGACGCCCATGCCCACGCATCAGACATGAATTACCAAAGTCAGCACTGTCGTACTATTACTCCTCACTCTTCGTAACTCATTCATCTTTCCTGGCTCTCTTCAGCGTGCCCTCTACTGATGTGTCTTCGTCTGATTCCCGTCCGTTGCTTTCCTTTGTCTCTTGCTGTGCGTGTCCAGCTTTCCCCTACCATGTCCTAGGACGCCTCTGTGCCTTCTGCCCTTCCCTTTGGTCTTCCCATTCTCCCTCTGCTATATCTTCATTCTCCCTTCTCCTCTAATCTTTAGTCATAGTAGTTAACTTATCTGATATAATTATAGAATCAAAGTTTATAATCTCCGCTTTGTCATTTTTAAGTTGTCAGATGATTTTTATTCCAATACTTTGGCTACCTGATGGGAAGAGCTGACTCATTGGAAAAGACCCTGATGCTGGAAAAGATCGAGGGCAGGAGGAGAAGGGGACGAAAGAGGATGAGATGGCTGGATGGCATCACTGACTCAATGGACACGGGTTTGGGTGGACTCCAGGACTTGGTGATGGACAGGGAGGCCTGGCGTGCTGCGGTTCATGGGGTCACAAAGAGTCAGACACAACTGAGCGACTGAACTGACAGACTGACTGATGGTCGTTATTTCTGACTTTAAAATACTGTTTCTTACATTGTGTTGCACGGCCCTGAACTGACGCCCTCAGCAAGTCAGTATCATGATAAGGTACTGTTTACTCACCACAGAACAACAGTTTTTACCAAGGTTTTTGCATCAGAGGAAGCATTCCTTGGACAGTGTAAAACTAAGCTACTGAATTCATTCATCTAAACTGCTTTAAGAAAATGGCACTAGAATTCTGGGACTCATATTTTAAGAATTCAAATTTCTTTTTAAAAAACTGTGATTAAATGGATGGAATATCTAATGTGATAACATCTTTAAAAATGTTGTGAATTTGGTGACTGCCTCTGTGTGACCTGGCCTTGACATCTGAATGGCTTTACCATTAATTCACAGAAACTTCAATATTATAAAGTGTAACTAACAGCATTCTACAAATACCTGAACTTGCTTTTCTACAGAGATAAAAATGAAGGAGAGAGAATGAACCCATCCAACCCAGATAGCTGACAGTATAGCAGGAATCAGCAACTAAATCCTTAGTTCCGAGAAAATAACCTCAGTGCTTCCATCATTTATGATTCTTTTTTATTCTTTATCATACAAACTTCATTCTCCACAAATACCAATATAACAACTCATTTCTGTTTTACTTTGGAGTATCTTTAGTTTTCTTCTATTGTTTGAAGGTTTAGAGCACAATGTTCTACATGGAAAAAAATTAAAATAGAATCCTAAACATAAATAAAGAGAAAGCAGGATACTATAGGCCAAGGGCAATTGTTATTTCATCATAAAGAAAAGTTAGCCTGGATGTCAGATAGAAAGCCTCATAATCAAATGTACAACTTGGCTATATTTCACTGGATACAGAACATCAATATTAAGGTATCTATGCTTTTACCAAACAATGTGTCTCAAGTGTTCTGACTCTCCCTAATGTTACAGAGGTTACTATGTGACATGCCACAGGACAGTAAGTCATTCTGGCACTGAACCAGTCTTTAGAAGGGACTTATACTAATTCATTTCCCTATTAACTGTGACTCTGAGTTGACAAGCCCTGGCAAGGCAGTGTGAAAGAAGAATGATTAGGAGAGAAATATTCTTAAGATGGAGTAAGCAGGGAAGGTACTAGCCTGTCATATGCAGCAATCATAAAGTTGAGAAGGAGGCTGATGGACTGCTCCACACTGATTTGGTGAGTGGAAGGAAGGCGCTTGTTCAGCTGGTAGTAGATGGATGAGATGACGGTCTCGAGGCGGGACACACTGATCTCAGTGCTATGGTCCAGTGTATTAAGGCCATTGTCTCGGAAGGCTTCAATCATGTTCCAGATATCAACAAGATGGACTAGAACACAAAGAAAAGAAGTTGTCAACAACTCCACAGTTTTAATTTATCAGAAAGCTATAAGAACTTTACATTTATTTATATTTAATAGAAGAGTGAAGGGTAGGGCTTCCCTGGTGGCTCAGTGCCAATGCGGGAGACACGGGTGGGATCCTTGGTCCTGGAGGATCCCACATGCTGTGGAGCAACTAAACCAGTGCACCACAACTTCTGAGTGTGCACTCCAGAGCCCAGGAGTCCCAACTACTGAACCCACATGCTACAGTTACTGAAGCCCACGTGCCCGAGGGCCCGTGCTCCGCACCAAGAGAAGCCACCGCAAGGAGAAGCCCTTGCACTGCAACGAGGGAGTAGCCCCTACTCTCTGCAACTAGAGAAAGCCCACGCAGCAATGAGGACCCAACACTGCCATAAATAAGTAAGTTTTAAAAAAGAATAGTGAGAATGGCAGAATATGTCACCCCAAAATATGTCACTTTGACCTATGGATTAGTTTGAGCTAAAGACACTTGAAAAACAGCAGATGCCAAAAAGGACACTCTGACCTCCCCCTTTCTTCCCCAAAGCAGAAATAAAAAGTCCCATGTGAACAATGCCCTCCCTATTTCAGGAGGAAAGAAACATCCTCATCACCAGAGGCAGTGAATTGAGTGTCAGAGAAATCTGTACTGACTTCACTAAAACAACTCTTGTCTTTAGTCTCTCGATATTTTATTTTTCCACAACTGCTACTCTTTGTTCAACTCAGTATATAAGCACTTAGTCCTACTCACTTCTTTTTTGCCTCCCCTTTGCTGCTTCAAAAATACACAATGCAAAATGTAACAGAACTTCAAAAAGACAGTCACAAGCTTTGTGGGAGACAGTAACATACTCCTCTTAGCAAGTGACAGAATAAACATATAAAAAGATAAGTACAGTCATAGACAAAGTTTACAACCAATAAAGTAGGCATAATTGACACCATATGAAGTCCTGCCCCAATGATCAGAAAATATGCTTTACTTTCAAGAATAAAAGGAATACGCATAAAAATTGACCTTAAAAAAATATTGACCTTACCCTGAGTCATAAAGCTAATCTCAATAAATGTTAAAGGATTAAAGTCATATAAACATTGTCCTCTGGTTAAAACAAAATTAAGTCAGATATCATTATCAAAAGAAAACTTTTAAAATAAGCCTTATCTTTAGAAATGAAGAACCATACTACTAGGAACTTCCTTAATCTGATTAAGGAGATCTACAAAAAACTGCAGCAAATGTATTACTTAACAGTAAAATGTTGAAAGCCGTTTCTCTAATACTGAGAATGAGATAAAAACGCCCACTATCATCCTTCCTATTGTATTTCAGATCCTAAACCATATAAATATGCAGTAATTATCAGTACAAACATTGGAAATAAAGAAGTGTAACTCATTCAAATGACAAAATTATATACATTAAAAATCATAAAAACTCTATACATTTATCACTAAAATTAATATGTGAGTCTGGAATGACTGCTAGATACAAATCAAGATATGAAAGTCACTGCATTTCCACATACCAGTTACAGGTAATGAAATTTTAAAAACGTATAACAGAATTACACATCATCAAGAATTTAGGAATAAGTCCAATAAAGGATGTGTAGCATCTCTACCAAAATACCTATACCTAGCAGAAAATGAAAATCTAAATAAATGGAGGGATATACCATGTTTATAGAATAAAATCTCAACACTGGATATATAGCAATTCTCCCCAACTTGATCTACAGATTCAATGCAATCCCAAGAAAATCCCAAGTGCTATATATTAAAAGGATGAATTTTACCATATGTAAATTAAATTTTTAATTTTATAATTAAATTATGTTTTTAGTATAAATTAACGGATTCTAAAATTTGTGTGAAAATAAATGTAAAAAGCAATATGTCTCTATAGAACAAAGTAGGGCGACTTGTTCTACCTGATATTCAGAACATGCTATAAAGCTGTAACAATGATGACTGGTACAAGGATAGACAAATAGACCAATAGAACACAAGAGTCCAAAAGCAGATCCTCTCATATATGGACACAGCTATTAACATTCTGGTGCATTTCTCCTAATGAATATGAGAGAAAGATTTTTTTAGTAATGTAGAAACCGGATGGTCTCTTCAATAAACAGTGTAAGGTCAACTGAACATACATATGGAAAAAATTTGATTCCTACTTATACTCTCCACCCACAGAAAAATTTCAGGTGGATTGAAGAATCATATGTGACAACATAGAACTTCTAAAACCATGCATCTTTTGTTTATATTACTAATGCCATTAGCCTGGCTCAGCCCACACACAGACTAATGTGTTTCAAGAATTATAGGAAGAATTATAAAACTGGTAGTTGCCCTAGGACAGTGGTTTTCAAACTTTTTGACAACCCACAAAAATGTATTTTAATCAAAACACACATACACACACACTTCTAGATATATAAAAAACATGTTCCACAAAATGCCTTACTATATAAGTTATATTCTAGCTTTTTGCCCTTCTTCTTTCTCTCCATTACATGCTTTAAATTCTGGCTACAGTCCACCAAAACGGTTTCAGGAACCATTAACAGGTCACAACCCATAATTTGAAAAACAATGCTCTGGGAAATCCAGAGAAGAAACATGACTTTAATCTAGGATGGCACGGTAAACTCTTCAAAGAGAATTTTAAGCTAGAATTTCTGAGTAGGACTTAAAGCAGTGTAGAAGTATTTAGATACAAAGTGACTTATAATAAATGGCAAACAAAACCTAGACTAAAACAGATTTTCCCACTCTAAGGCTAATGATCTTTAGATTACACAAAACAGTTTTTCCTTAATACACACACAAACACATATATGAGAAAAGTACAATAATTCTAAATTAGTTCTCTGAACACAAATTAAGGATTTTATATGCCTGTGTATATACATATACACATACATATATTTATTTCATAAGTAGCAACTGTGGAAGCAACTGTTTATAGAAAAGGCTGATTTACAAAGTTCATTGTTATTATACCTTTATCAAAATATTAGCTTTTCATTCCCTCCAGAAACTGATAAATTGCATTAATTTTATATAAAACTTTTCACTAAAAACAGTGACAAGGAGAAATCAATTCTCCCATTTAAAGAATTAAGTAATCTCAAAGCTGGTTACCGTACTGAGTTTCTTAAATATTTTGAGGGACACCCAGAATAAATCAAGAAGTTCTTTCCATTATGAAGCTTACATTCTAATAAACACTTATGATAAAAAATAACTTAATTAACATTACAATATGACTAGAACACAGTATAAACCTTTACACTATCAAGAGCTCTATCATAGAAATGAGTAGAAATGACTTACGGTTGCATCGTTTTTGTACAAATCGTAATTTGCAAGCTGTTCTGTAAGTTGATAGTCGTATGACATCAAAATTCTGAGCACCTGAAAAAGGGCAAATAAAAAACCTTCAATTAGATTTACCATTTAATTTCCACACACTGGGGAAGTGACTATTCTATTGTGTTGGCACAGGCTATACATAACATGTCAAATAGGCCTTCTTTGGCTAAAACACAAGGTGGAGAAGAAGGGTTAAGAAACACTTCTGTGTGCCCACTCCATGCCAAGCACGACGTCAGCAGTTTTGCCTACATCAGTCTGTCTGCTAGTCTAGGAAAACTCTAGGGCAGGACCACTCATGATATGAGTGAATGAATTAAATATTCTGCAAAGTGAAAATCAGTGGTAGAGTAGGAAAGACCTCAGCCTAGAGTCAGGAAAGCTCAATTTCAGCCCCAGTCTGACCACCAACCTTGGACCATGACCGTGGCCGTGTTACATCCCTTCTTCTTGGCCTCACTGGCCCCATCTGAAAAATCAGGGAACTGGACCAGCTGATCTCTAAGGTCCCCTTCCATGTCTGAGGCAGACTGGGTTTTTCGAGAAAGGGCCATGCCAGTATTTCCAGACCACTGTTTTATGTGCTTCTAGTACACTGCCCCTCCCCAGCAAGAGCTAAAGATTATTTCCCTCCACCTGCATGTGAAGTCATGGTGACTGCCTCTACAAAGAGAGTGTGGCAGAGGAACACTGCCTGATTTCTGAAGGTGGGTGATAAACCTGGGACAGCTTGGCCCTGCTCTCACTCTCTGAGGATGCTTGGAAGCTGGACATCATTGCTGTAAAGAAGCCCAAAGTAGCTGGATGTGGAGAGACCACACAGAGATGCTGGTAGGCAGAGGAACCGAGTCCATCAGCTCAAAGTCAGCAGCAACTGCCAAACACGTGAGTGAGCAAGTCAAATGACCCAGCCTTGAGTCTGAGCCTCTAGCAGAGGCCTCAGGTTCATGCAGCAAAGTCAAGACATCAGCACTGGATGACGTTCTGTTTTCAGACCCCAAAAAAGATGTAAAATAAATGACTGTTCGGGGATAAGTGATATATAGCCAAAGTAACTAGAACAAAGCCTAAATTACATGAGGCTATGAATCAAACTTTGTTTGCATTTCAAAATTTGCTGTAAAAGTCTCCCTGAACGTTAAGCCCACTTCAAGGAACTCTGACCTCCAATGTGAGGTTTTTTTTTTTTTTTTTTTTTTCCATTCATACTGCCTTTGTAAGATCTGGCAGCAACTTTTGACTCAACAGAGGGAAAGGGAACTGTCATAAATTTTCTTCTTCTACCAATATTTACAGTCATCTCTCATTTCTGCTCATTCCACAGTATAGGAAAAAAAAAGAAGGATTTTTCCAGGTTTTTGGTGAATATACTTATTGACCAAAAATTGAAGCAAAGATTTCTTTTAATCTCATTTCAATCAACCTTTACCTTGATGTCACGATTAAAATTATTTCCTTCATCACCTGGCTCTCACAAAATTTCTATCCTTCTATACATACACCCCCACTCCAGTACTCTTGCCTGGAAAATCCCATGGACGGAGGAGCCTGGTAGGCTGAAGTCCATGGGGTCATTGAGAGTCGGACACGACTGAGCGGCTTCACTTTCACTTTCCACTTTCATGCATTGGAGAAGGAAATGGCAACCCACTCGAGTGTTCTTGCCTGGAGAATCCCAGGGATGGGGGAGCCTGGTGGGCTGCCGTCTATGGGGTCGCACAGGGTTGGACACGACTGAAGCGACGCAGCAGCAGCATACATACACCATTCAGTCCTGTTTTTTTAATATAACAGGTTTTTTGAAATAGAATTCACCCATTTAAAGTATTCAATTTAGTTGTACAACCATCACCACAGTTTTTAGACATTTTTCACTATTTCAAAAAGAAACCTCTTCCCCTTATGAGTCACTCTGCTTATTTCTTAATTGGGTTGTCTGTCTTTCATCACTGAGTTGTAAGAGTCCTTTAAATGTTATAGATATGAGTCCCTTATGAAACATATGATTTGCAAATTTTTCCTCCCATTCTGCGAGTAGTCATTTCACTTTCTTAGTCATATCCACTAGAGTACAGAAGTTTTTAACTTTGATTAATCCACTGTATCTACTCATTCTTTACTCACTCGCGCTTTTGGCGTCAAACCTGAGAAGGCGTTGCCTAATCTAAGTTCATGAAGATTTATATTAATACCTAAGTTTTTTCTAACCGTTTTATAGTTTTAGCTCTTATATTGAGGTCTATGACATATTTTCGGGGCTTTGTTGGTAGCTCAGCTGGTAAAGAATCCGGCTGCAGGGCAGGAGATGCCGGTTCAATTCCTAGGTCAGGAAGGTCCCCTGGAGGAGGGATAAGCTACCCACTCCAGGATCCTGGACTTCCCTGGTAGCTCAGATGGTAAAGAATCCACCTGCAATGCACAAGACCCCAGTTCAATTCCTGGGTCAGGAAGATCCCCTGGAGGAGGGCATGGTGACTCACGCCACTATTCTTGCCTGGAGAATCCCCATGGACAGAGGAGCCCGGCGGACCCTTGCAAAGAATCGGACACGACAGAGCGACTAAGCACATGACATATTTTTAGTTAATTTATTATGTGGCACGAGGCAGCAGTTCAAATTCATTCTTTCACATATAGATACCCACTTGTCCCACCACTATTGGTTCAAAAGACTATTCTTTCTTCATTAAATGGTCTTGGAATCCTTGTGAAAAATCAAGCGACCACAGGTGTATGGGTTTAATTTTGAACTTTCAATTCTATCCCATTGATGATATATCTATCCTTATGCCAGTACCACACAATCTGGATTATTATGGCTTTTGTACAATAGTTCTCAAATTCAGAAGTGTGAGTCTTCAAAATGTGCTCTTCTCTTTTGAAATCATTTTGGCTATTCTGGGTCCCTTGAATTTCCATATGAATTTTAGGACCAGCTGAATCCCTTTCTGTAAAGAAGCCAGTTTTTCATGAGAACCACAGTGAGGTCATGGATCCATTTAGGGAATATTGAAGTTTTACACTTCTATGTTGAAGTTATTCAGTCTGATTCTCTTTCACTCATTTAGTTTCTATGTTACTGTGGTTGTGCCGTGCTTAACCGCTCATTGTGTCCGACTCTTTGCAACGCTATGCACTGTACTCCACCAAGCTCCTCTGTCCGTGGGGATTCTCCAGGCAAGAATACTGAGGTGGGTCGCCATGCCTTCCCGACCCAGGGATCGAATCCATGTCTCCCTCATTGCAGGCAGATTCTTTACCATCTGAGCCACCAGGGAAGTCCAGGAATCCTGGAGTGAGTAGACTATCCCTTCTCCAGGGGACCTTCCCAACCCAGGAATCAAACCAGGGTCTCCTGCATTACAGGCAGATTTGTTACCAGCTGAGCTACCAGGGAAGCCCTTCTATGTTACTATCTCAGTCTAAATATTTTAAGTTGGAACCATTAAACATTAATTATTCAAAACCAAACCAATGATTTTAAGAAAGAATGCTGACAAATGTCCAAGGGCATTTAAGAAATAAACCATCATTAAATCACTGTAGCTAAGGCTGTATACTGTCACGCTGCTTATTTAACTTCTATGCAGAGTACATCATGAGAAATGCTGGGCTGGAAGAAGCACAAGCTGGAATCAGGATTGCTGGGAGAAATATCAATAACCTCAGATATGCAGATGACACCACCCTTATGGCAGAAAGTGAAGAACTAAAGAGCCTCTTGATGAAAGTGATACAGGAGAATGAAACAGTTGGCTTAAAGCTCAATATTCAGAAAACAGATCATGGCATCTGGTCCCATCACTTCATGGCAAATAGATGGGGGAACAGTGGAAACAGTGGCTGACTTTATTTTTCTGGGCTCCAAGATTGTTGCAGATGGTGATTACAGCCATGAAATTAAAAGACGCTTACTCCTTGAAAGGAAAGTTATGACCAGCCTAGACAGCATATTAAAAAGCAGAGACATTACTTTGTCAACAAAGGTCCATCTAGTCAAGGCTATGGTTTTTCCAGTGTTTTTCTCACATGAATGGATGTGAGAGTTGAAAGCTGAGCACTGAAGAATTGATGCTTTTGAACTGTGGTGTTGGAGAAGACTCTTGAGAGTCCCTTAGACTGCAAGGAGATCCAACCAGTCCATCCTAAAGGAGATCAGTCCTGTTTGTTCATTGGAAGGACTGATGTTGAAACTGAAACTCCAATACTTTGGCCACCTGATGCGAAGAGCTGACTCATTTGAAAAGACCGTGATACTGGGAAAGATTGAGGGCAGGAGGAGAAGAGGACAACAGAGGATGAGATGGCTGGATGGCATCACCAACTCAATGGACATGGGTTTGGGTGGACTCTGGGAGTTGGTGATGGACAGGGAGGCCTGGCGTGCTGCGGTTCATGGGGTCACAAAGAGTAGGACACAACTGAGAGACTGAACTGAACTGAAACATATGTTTTTATGAGAAACACTGAGAAAAAGGATGTTAACAGCTAGGAAAGGGAAGTTCCATCCCCAGCTGATCAAACAGAAGATTATTAATCTAACTGATCAGACTTTTGCAAGGCATTTATTAGGCCATGTTTGCTAGTGGAGAAGTAACTACAGTAAAAAAAAAAAAAAAAAGTCAGTGTATCTGGTATAACTCACTCTCTTCAAACTCTTTCTCTAGTGCAGTTAGAATCAGATTAGTCACCACAAAAGATGAAATAAAGCAGATACCATGCAAGTCCAAAGCTAAATAGTTTCAGAAAACAGAAGACTCCAAATGCTTCAGTTTGCCAGAAATCACTATGCTAAAGTTTCAGGAACCAGTCAAGAGTTAAGTATCACTCTGCTTTCCTTTGCCAGTCTGATCCTTAAGAAAATACATCACTCTAAATGCAATAGGGGAAAATGTACAAATAGTAGTAGGGCTTCCCTGGGGGATCAGATGGTAAAGAATCTGCCTGCAATGTAGGAGTGAAAGTGAAAGTGAAGTCGTGTCCGACTCTTTGCAACCTCATGGGCGGTAGCCTGCACCAGGCTCCTCCATCCATGGGATTTTCTAGGCAAGAGTACTGGAGTGGGTTGCCATTTCCTTCTCCAGGGAATCTTCCTGACCCAGGGATTGAACCCAGGTCTCCCGCATTGTAGACAGACGCTTTACCATCTGAGCCACCAGGGAAGTCCTATGTAGGAGACTTGGGTTCAATCCCTGGGTTGGGAAGATCCCCTGGAGAAGGGAATGGCTACCCACTCCAGTATTCTTGCCTGGAGAATTCCATGGACAGAGGAGCCTGGAGGGCTACAGTCCACAGGATCCCAAAGAGTCAGACATGACTGAGCAACTAACCCTTTCACTTCACTTCATAGATAGCAGTGGGCTATTACAGAATTCAGAAATTTTAAGAATTTCTGGCCAGACTATCATTTCTTTAAAATTTAACAGCAGTCCAAATCCAAAAATAATTTCAAAAGGGATTTCCCAGGTAAGAACACTGGAGTGGGTTGCCATTTCCATTTCCAGGGCATCTTCTCAACCCAGGGATCAAACCCAGGTCTCCCGCATTGCAGGCAGATTCTTTACTGTCTGAGCCACAACTCAACAATTACAAGGGGTTCATAGACATTAACTATTATTTCATTAAATTGATGGTAGGTGCTTATGGAGAATAAATAGAAGGTAGTTATGAGGATATAATAGGTACCCAGGCTAGGTGCCAAGGAGAATGTGGGTTTGTCTGCCAAGACAAAGTGGGGAGGGGTGTCCCAGAGCTGTACAAAGGCTCAGGGGTGTGAAGGGACCATCTGGATGGCCGTACTGTGAGATGTGTGCTGGGGAGACCACCTGCATGCTCTTTGAAAGATAGCTAGCTATTCCATATGTCAGAAGGCATATCAATGGTTGTCCCTGACTTGTTAGGAGGGGGCACATTTGGGTCAACTGGAAATAGGCACAAGGGAACCTATCAATAACCTTAGAACTTCACTAAAATCTCACTATACTAATATTCAACAAATCAAGTACTCTAGCCTCCCATGTATTTCCCTTCTTCTGGAGCAGTCCAATCTTTCCTGATCTATATAACAAGAATCCACATCCACTAAGTATAGCCTTCGCTTTTTTAATACTTCCCCTATGTAAAGTGAAAGTGAAAGTTGCTCAGTCATGTCCAACTCTTTGCGACCCCATGGACTATACATGGACTTGTCCGGACCAGAATACTGGAGTGGGTAGCCTTTCCCTTCTCCAGGGGATCTTCCCAACCCAGGGATTGAACCCAGGTCTCCCACATTGCAGGCAGATTCTTTACCAGCTGAGCCACGAGGGAAGCCCAAGAATACTGGAGTGGGTAGCCCATCCCTTCTCCAGTGGATCTTCCCAACCCAGGAGTCAAACCAGGGTCTCCTGAATTAAATTCCTGATCAGAAAATACGTTAGCTTGGCAAATACAAAATAGAAAAAACCCGAGTGAAGAAATTTAAATGATGAGAATATCACTTTGGAAATTCTGAACTAGAAAGGATTCAGTTCAGTTACTCAGTCATGTCTGACTCTTTGAGATCCCATGGACTGCAGCATACCAGATTCCCTGTCCATCACCAACTCCCAGAGATTGCTCAAACTCATGTCCCATCGAGTCAGTGATGCCGTCCAGTGATTGAGTCCTCTGTGGTCCCCTTCTCCTCCCGCCCTCAATCCTTCCCAGCATCAGGTCTTTTCCAATGAGTTAGTTCTTCGCATCAGATGGCCAAAGTATTGGAGTTTCAGCTTTAGCATCAGTCCTTCCAATGAATATTCAGGACTGATTTCCTTTAGGATAGACTGGTTGGATCTCCCTGCTGTCCAAGGGACTCTCAAGAGTCTTCTCCAACACCACAGTTCAAAAGCATCAATTCTTCAGTGCTCAGCTTTCTTTATAGTCCAACTTTCATATACATATCCATACATAACTACTGGAAAACCATAGCTTTGACTAGATGGACCTTTGTTAGCAAAGTAATGTCTCTGATTTTTAACATGCTGTTTAGGTTAGTCATAGCTTTTCTTCCAAGGAGCAAGCATCTTTTAATTTCATGGCTGCAGTCACCATCTGTCTGCAGTGATTTTGGAACCCCAAAAAATAAAATCTGTCACTGTTTCCACTGTTTCCCCATCTATTTGCCATGAAGTGGTGGGACCAGATGTCATAATCTTAGAAAGAATTACTCTTCATTATTATTCATTTCAAGAATATTTCATTATAAGAAATACAATAAAATGTCATTTTAATATTATACTGATATCAGACAATGTTTCAAGTTCATCAAGAAATGGTACAGAGAGTCTTAACTAAATATCCAGGCAGAATTCTGGCCCCAATTAGAAAGCCCAGTGAAAGTCCTGGACAGACAGGAAACCAATGCGACACTGGATACCCAAGAGGCAGAGGAGAAAGACAGGGAAAGAACAGAAAGGATTAACCCTTCTTTGCACATTATGGCTCTACTTATTAATGAGAAATGGATATGGATGTTCTGGAGTATAATCAAATCCCAAGGAAAGCAAAGAGTCAAATGGAAGGGTTTTATTGTATTTGTCTGTATCAGAAGCCTACATCAAAATCCCCACAGGAGGAAGCTGGAATCTTCATTCCTAACAAATAAAATGTTAGTTTAGAGCAACACAGGATTATCTAACTCAATTTAAAGGTCTGCCTCGTGCACCTCTCAAATTTTATCTCACACTCTACTCCAATTAGTCTGGACTACATGTAATTACCCAAACAAGCCAGGGCCTCTCACCTCTGAGCCTCCATAGGTGATAATGTTCCCAGCCCTTCCTTCACCACATATGGGGCTGACTCAGCCAGGACATCGCTTCCTCCCAGATTTCTTCCTGGACACCACTGGCTTCCCTCAACATGGCTCCTACTGCCCCATCATTCTTGGTTCCCTTTTCCAGGAAAACAAGATCCAAGAAGGCAGAGACCATGTTACCATTGTATTAATCATTACGATATGCCCCAAAGTAAGGCACGTGACTGCTGGTCAGGAGATCAAACCAGTCCATCCTAAAGGAAATCAATCCTTAACATTCATTGGAAAGACTGATGCTGAAGCTCCAGTACTCTGGGCACCCGATGCAAAACGCCAACTCACTGGAAAAGACCCTGATTCTGGGAAACATTGAAGGCAGGAGGAGAAGGGGACACCAGAGGATGAGATGGTTGGATGGCATCACCAACTCGATGGACACGAGTTTGAGTAGTCTCCAGGAGATGGTGAAGGACAGGGAAGCCTGGCATGCTGCAGTCCATGGGGTCACAAAGAGTCGGATACAACTGAGCAACTAAACAACAACTAAATACTTACTGAATGAATAAACTACTGAAAATTAGGAAGTTCTGGAATGCCTGGTATAAAAGACTCTGATCTGTTCTTTTCCGAAAAATATAAAGTCAAGTCAAAAGGTTATACAACTGCAGACACTAGCAAAGAAAGGCTGACGGAGGGAGATAATAAAAGTAGTGGAGCAGTCAACTCCTCTTCCTGTGTAAACATGTTGATGCTTTTAGCCCTCTTCAAATAGGGCCAAGCATTCCAAAGATGTTCCAGGAAGCCATAAGATGTGGTGGAGGTGCTCAGTAGACCAATGAGAGGCATGAGGAAATAAATGTACTTTGCTGAGAAAGGAATCTAACTGGGGAGACAAGAAGCATGGAAGGAGAAAGAAGAGGAGAGATTATAAATCTAATAAATGTATAGTAACATTTCAGAGCTGTCCAAAAACTTTTACAAATACTTCTGATTAAGAAAAAAAATATTTTAAAAAAATAGTCTGAATAAGTAACAAATATGAACATGAATGACTTCCTCATTTTTTTCTTGGCAGTCCAATTAGAAACCCTAGGGACCGAAGATGAAGCCAGAGGTCCCAGAAGACAGGAAGGTACAAATAAAATCAAGATCACTGAAGGGTGACTCTCACAGTTGGTGAACTAGGGGGAAAAGTTTTAAAATCCCACAAAGGGAAATGGTAGAGACACATGGCTGATTCCACCAAGATTTAATTTTTTTTTTTAAATAATGGCAAGCAAGGAAAGTGGTAACCAAATAGGCTGCATAAAACAAAAGTGGATTATACAGAATAAAAATAAAGTTTAATTTGTGGGCTTCAAAAAACACAAAAAGTAGCGTCTATTTCATAAAGGAGGTACTCTAAAGCATTCTAATATTCTTATACTACTTTGAACAAAGTTATAAATATTGATAGGATTTGGACTTCATTTCAATTGATGTTAAAATTTCTGGAGTAACCACAAAAAGAACAGAAAAAGAACATACAACCCACAATTAAGTAGAGGAAAAAAGTAGAATGGGAAGGAAGGAAGCTCAATTCATCTAAGAAAAGCCAAGGAAAGAGGGAAAAAACAAAACACAACAGAGAAACAACAAAATTGAAGCACAAAATATAATGGAAAAAAAATGAAACATATCAGTATTCATAACAGCATTCATAACAAAAAAATTTAAAGAATAAAAATAAATATTCTGTACTAGGCATGCTAACCAAAAGAAAGCTGGTATAGCTATATTAATATACAACAAATCAGACCTCAAAGCAAAGAAACATTACGAGAAAAAATGTACCTATTTAATAATAAAAGATTCAATTTTCTAGGTAGACAGAACATTTTAATATATATGCATCTAAGAACAAAAGCTTCAAAACACTGACAGTACTACAGGGGGAAAACTTTAAATCCATGATCAATGCAGAGATTTTCAACACCTCCAGTAATTAAGATCAAGCAGTCAAATGAGTAAGGAAAAAAGACTTTAATAAAATATAACAAGCTTGATTGAGATAATATTATTTTCAAGCATTCAGGGAATATTCAGAAAAACAAATAACATAAAATATCAAGAAACACAAAGATTCTAGAGTGTTCCTCATTCCCTGACCCATAAATCAAGCTAAATATTCTTATAATTAAAAACATCCACTTACTAGTTTAAAAGGATACTTCTAAATAATTCATAAGAGAAATTAGAAAACACAGAAATATAATAATAATAATAATAGTATATATCAGAAGACATACCTACAAAAATAGAAAGTCAAGAAAAAGTATTCAGTGCTTACATAAGAAAGAAAAAAAAGTCTGAAAATAAACCTCTACCTATAAAAATATAGAACTGCCTAAAGTAGAAAGAAGAAAATAATAAACCATGTGATAACATGAAATAATGAGGTAGAAAACAAAGATTCAGGGAGAGGACCAATAAAGCCAAAAGTTTCTTGGAAAAAAACAATAAAAGTGACAAAATTCTGGAAAAGGAAAAATAAAATCAGAATCTCTGAATATGAAGGCCTGGCATGAAGTATATTGTAGACTCAACTAGGAAGCTTTTATTTTGGTACCAGAGTTGAGAAACTATCACTTACCATTTTTCTTAGAATTTTATATCATATAAAAAGTATAAACTATCAAATTTCTACATAATTTCTCCTTTAATAAATATTTATTGAGTTGATGGGGCTATCATGATAAATACATGTGATTCTTACTTTCATGGGGTTCAAGTCTAAAAGATAAAATATTAAGTAAAGAGACTTCATGCTCCCAAAGCAGGGGGCACAGGTTCAATCTCTGATCAGGGAACTAAAATCCCACATGACATGCAGTGCTGTCAAAAAAAAAAAATAACACCCAAAGAATTAACAAACTAATTTCATCACTGTTTAAAATAGGAAATTTAAAGCTATTGTCCAAAAACAGAAAGGCTTAAGAATACCACTGAGTGGCACAATAATAAAGGTAGCTATGACAAAGAAATCATATCGCCTGCAAATCCTAGAATATTTACTCTTTGACTGTTTAAGAAAAAGACTGTTGGCTCCAGAATTATGTATGTTAACAGAGTAAAGGAAAAATATATGTCACTATATCTCAATTTTTTAAAAAGGAGAAATACATTCCTCTCAAGAGAAGCAGAGACAAATGATAAAATTCAATACTCATTCATGATTTAAAGAAAATAACAGTAATAACACTTGGTAAATTAGAGCAGAAAGGTAGTTCCTTAACCTGATAAAAGGTACAAAACCTATAACAAATATCATTTTAATAGTGAAATATTACATCCACTCCCATTCAAGTCAAAAACGAGACAAGAATGTCTGCTATCCTCCCAACTCTTAACTATAGTATCTGTATAGTCAGTAGATAATGAAAAAGAGGTAAAAGTATTGCAAAAGTAAGAGTCAAAAGGCCTTTCTTTAAAAATTATACAGTTCTGTAGAATGTACACCACCAAGAATGAACCAGAATGTAAACCATAGGCTTTGGGTTGTTATAATACGCCAATGTAGGCCCATCAGTTGTAATGAACGGTCTACTCTGGTGTGAGTGTTGACAGATACGTCAGTAGAAGTCTATAAACTAACATTAAGAGTAATGAAAGAGCAGAGAGAAAGATCATGAGATTCAAAATCGACATACTAAAGTCAACTCAACACCTGGATGACAGGGCCAAGTCATCAGGGTGGCAAACAGTGGTTTCTGCATCCTTAGAAGGTAATTATGCTGGAGATTTGGGGTGAAGTTGGAAATAAGAGTGGGGCTTCCCATAGCAGATACCATCACCACCAATGCAATTCTTTCTGTGGAGAAATAGAGGTGACTCTTGCAGCCACACCCACCAAACATCTCCCAGACCATCCATATTCTTGAGTTTGTTACACAGAATGGTAATTTATATGAAGTTTATGTCAGTGATAACGTTCACTAAGCAATCAACCCAATTCTTTGAAGAATACCCAATTTCTACTTTAAATATCTCCCCGATCATGCTCTCTCACATGCCCATGAGAGTGCATGCCAGATAATTCTTAATATCAAGAATTATTATTTATTTGGTTTCCATTTTTGTCAGTTTCCCTTTAAAATGAAAACAGTATGAGTGAAGTCAGGGACTGTGTTTTGTTCTCCCCTATATGGCTCAGATGGTAAAGAGTCTGTCTGCAATGCAGGAGATGCTGGTTCGATCCCTGGGTGGGGAAGATCCCCTGAAGAAAGGAATGGCAACCCACTCTAGTAATGTTGCCTAGAGAATTCCATGGACAGAGAAGCCTGGTGGGCTATGGTCCTTGGGGTCACAAAGAGTCAGACACAACTGGGACACGACTAACACAACCCTAGCACCTATAATGGTGCCTGGAATATAACAGATTCTCAGTAAATAAAATTCAATGAAAAGGTGACCTCTTTGCTGAAGAATATAGGAATATATAAGAATAAATAACAATATGTAAGAATGTTTTAACAGAAGATTTTAAAGGGTATATAGTAAAGTTACATACCAAAGTACACATTCCTACTTTTACTTCTTCCTACAGCTCTAAGTGTTGTTCTAACAGTTAGTTCTCTCTACATTAGAGTCTTTATCTACAGTAAGGTAATTTATGTAACATATTATTTATCATCACCTGCAAGCTCATGGTAACAATGGAGTTATTACAAGAGGTCTAAATTGACTGGCATGCTTTAAATGCACAGATATTCTAGTTAACATATTTGTCATTATTTATGACCTTGCTTAAGAAAGCAACTCAAGTTAATTCAATTAAAGTAATGCTCTGGCTTGGTGTCCTCCAACTGCATGATTCTTTAACTCCCATTCCTCTCCTTCTAAAATTTGTAACATAAAACTTCTGATTAAAGCTGTGATTTGATCAGGGGGAAAAAAGACATTCCCACATATTAATACAAACAAGGATTCCAGAAGACTCACGCATTTCTATGAACAGCTGCCTCTTCTCTGCCATGGTCTTCCGCTTGTTCCCACTTTCCTCAATCATCCTAGAGACAAAGAAGGATACAGTAAACAAATGTGTAAACAAATGTGTAATTTGACAATTCCATCAAGTGCTTATCAGTCTGTTGTGGAGAGGTACAGGAAACCAAGCCGTCTATGCACACATTAAAAGGATACCAATAAAAGTAAAGTGGAAGCCCGAGGCAGAAAAAGACAAACTACTGTCCCCTTATTTGACAGCTTCTAAATATTATAAAGTCAATACTTAAATGAGCTCATACACTTGCTTCCTGTGCTGACAATATGGGGCCATGTCTTCTTTTTAACTTTATTTTCTCTACAGAGTCCTGGATTAGTCAAGACAATTTCCCCATATTCCTACTGTTTTACATAGATAAACATGTTATTAAAAATAATTTAGATAATAATTATAATGAAAGGCTATAATAATAAAAACATTAAGATAATTAGCTTATACATAAAAGATATAAATAAAATCTTTTATTTTTATATTAAAAAGTACTGAAAGAGGAATTCATACACAAATTCAAAGAACTCCTAAACATAAGTTTTTAATCACATGACTTACACTATGCCAGTCACTTTGTTTAAAAATAAAACTCTTTCCATGCATTATCTCATTTAATTCTCCCAACAATTCTGAGTGTTGGCATTATTATTATCCCATTTTATAGATTAGAAAACAGATGTCTAGAAAAGAACACTAACTTGCTCAAAGACACAGAATGCAGAAGCAATAGAGCAAAATTGCAACCCTTTCATTAAACTTCTTTCACAACTGTTGTTTCTAAATACATTTCAAATCTCTATGCTTAAAAGGCTTAGAACACAATAGCCCACTGCATGGACCTTACTGATGTAAAATTTGTGACAATTTCAGCTAAACTCTGCCTTACTCTATGAAGTAAAAAGTATCTACAAATAGCATATGCTAAATAATTCCATAAGCGCATTAAACTACTGTAGATCATGGAGTTATTTACATAACATTCTCAAATGTGTTAGAATCATAAATTAAATGATGACTACACAAATTACATATCCATTAAAGCAAGTGCCTACTGAAAGTTTAGTTATAGCCTAAAGAAAATTTAAAATGTAAATATATTCCTTAACATTCTGCAATTAATATTTTGATCATTAAAACTATCCCTTTCCTAAATCACTGTAATGTTACCAAATAGTAAGTGATGGTTACCTAACAATTTGCCCCCAAGAGGAAACAGTTTTAAACAGAAGCAAAGTAAGCCAAAGAAAAAGCAACCAGAAACAGCAAAAAAAAAAATCTAATGAAATCTAAGTCCTAGAGAAAAAGCAAGAGTTGGGACCAGTAACCTGTAATTATAAAGAAAAAGGGTATTCAAAAACCTCCTCCCTCCTATCCAAAAACTTGGTCTCTCACTGTGTATTACAAAGTTTAAATGCTAAACACAAATTAAAATACAGAATCATAATATCCTTTATAAAATATATAACTTATTAAATTTCTTCTACTTTGTTCTTTAAATTAATCTTTCTCAAAGTAGAATCTAAGAATTCCTGGAGATCCCTAAATTCTTCAGGACAATTTTCTAATTTTGTCTTTATTTCCAGATTAATCTTGAAAAAATTAATAAAAACATGTTGTACTGCCAATGCCACTTTAGAGCCCGCATCTACATGTATGAATACGGTAGCACCGGAAGCAAGAGGTCATGTAAAGCAGGGACAATTAAACTAGAGAAACTATACTACCCTGGACCAGATCTGACCTGTCACCTGTTTTTGCAAATAAAGTTTTACTGGAACACAGCCACATCTATTCATTTATCTATTGTCTATGGATGCTCTCCGGAGAAGGCAATGGCATCGCACTCCAGTACTCTTGCCTGGAAAATCCCATGGACGGAGGAGGCTGGTAGGCTGTAGTCCATGGGGTCGCTAAGAGTCGGACACGACTGAGCGACTTCACTTTCACTTTTCACTTTCCTGCACTGGAGAAGGAAATGGCAACCCACTCCAGTGTTCTTGCCTGGAGAATCCCAGGGATGGGGGAGCCTGGTGGGCTGCCGTCTATGGGATCACACAGAGTCGGACACGATTGAAGTGACTAGCATGGATGCTCTCATACTACAAAGGCTGAGTTGAGTGTTTTCCACAAAAAGCATCTGGCACGCAAAGTCTAAAATCTTTACTATCTGGTCCTTTAAGAAAAAGTATGCCAACCCAACCTAAAGCAACAGTAATTAATACTGCATTACTACAAATGACTGGCTCAGTTCAGTTAGCATGTTCCCATGTCAAAATGACAACAATCATCCCACATTCCACAAGAGTTTGAGTTTCACTTCCATTATTAGAAGTTTATCCTTGGCAACTGCCTTATTAATTACTCTAAGATTCATTCTTCATTGCTGTACACATTTAAAATTTTGATCAGTCAGTCAGTTTGTTCGCTCGGTCGTGTCCGACTCTTTGCGACCCCATGAATTGCAGCACGCCAGGCCTCCCTGTCCATCACCAACTCCCGGAGGTCACCCAAACTCTTGTCCATCAAGTAGGTGATGCCATCCAGCCATCTCATCCTCTGTAGTCCCCTTCTCCTCCTGCCCCCAATCCCTCCCAGCATCAGAGTCTTTTCCAATGAGTCAACTCTTCGCATGAGGTGGCCAAAGTATTGGAGTTTCAGCTTTAGCATCAGTCCTTCCAAAGAAATGCCAAATTGCCCTCCAAAATGCTGTGTCAGTATACTTTTACTAATAATCTTCCCCCAGGAAGTTTTAGAAATTACTAAGGTAGTCAGCACAAACTGACCTTGTGCATTTGTGCTCAGTCATGTCCGACTCTTTGCAATCCAATGGACTGTAGCCTGCCAGGCTCCTCTGTCCGTGGAATGTCCCAGGCAACAATACTGGAGCAGGTTGCCATTTCCTTCTCCAGAGGATCTTCCCAACCCAGCGATCAAACCCGTATCTCCAGCATTGGCAGGTGATTTTTTTTTAAACCACTGAGCCACCTGGGAAGCCCTTACTCTCCCATCAAATTATACACCTGCACGGAATGTGTGCTGGAGTTATTTGAGGTTGGTGAAAGTAAATATCACCAGGTGGACTGGGAAAGAATACAACAGAATCCAAAATACCACCAAACAGCTGGTGAGTTTATCCTTTTTTCCCTCTTGAACCCCTGGCTTGAACTCAACAAGCACAAACCCCTGAACCTAGCACAGAGGAATCTGGGAAAAATCCTCTAGCTACAGCTTAAAGAGAAGAAAGAAGTCTAAAGCCCATCCAGAGAGAATGGGAGAGACTTCCCATTCTCAAGTTCTCCCAGCACTTTTTTCCTCTCTCTTCTTTTTCTTCATTTTCTCCCACTCCAGCCAAGCAGTGGCAGTATCAATAAAAGCAGCTACCCTGGAAAACTACAGGAGTCAAAAATTTGAAGAAAGATGTATCATCTAATCAGATGGTCTAATCAAAACCCCAGCATAATTATTTGTAAATATAGACAGTTCTAAATTTTATATGGAGAGCCTAAAGCTACAGACCAGATAAGAAATTTTGGAAAGGAAGAATAACGTTGGAGGCACGTACTATTCAATTTTAAGAATTACTAAAAAACTACAGTAATCAAGACAGCGTGATATTGACAAAGGGACAAGTACACAGATCAACGTAATAGAACAGAGTCTGGATACAGAGGCACACAAATATGGCCACTTGATTTTTTTTTTAAGATACAAAAGAAATTCAATGAAGAAAGGACAGTCTTGGTGTCAGAAAAACTGGTTATGCTTATGTCAAAAAAATGACCTATACCTCACACCATAAATAAAAAATTCAAAATGGAAGACAGACATAAATGTAAAAGTGTAAAAGAAGAAACCATGAGAGAAAATCTTCATGGTCTGATCAGATCAGATCAGATCAGTCGCTCAGTCGTGTCCGACTCTTTGCGACCCCGTGAATCACAGCACGCCAGGCCTCCCTGTCCATCACCAACTCCCGGAGTTCACTCAGACTCACGTCCATCGAGTCACTCATGTCATCCATCCATCTCATCCTCTGTCGTCCCCTTCTCCTCCTGCCCTCAATCCCTCCCAGCATCAGAGTCTTTTCCAATGAGTCAACTCTTCACATGAGGTGGCCAAAGTACTGGAGTTTCAGCTTTAGCATCATTCCTTCCGAAGAAATCCCAGGGCTGATCTCCTTCAGAATGGACTGGTTGGATCTCCTTGCAGTCCAAGGGACTCTCAAGAGTCTTCTCCAACACCACAGTTCAAAAGCATCAATTCTTTGGCGCTCAGCCTTCTTCACAGTCCAACTCTCACATCCATACATGAACACAGGAAAAACCATAGCCTTGACTAGATGGACCTTTGTTGGCAAAGTAATGTCTCTGCTTTTGAATATGCTATCTAGGTTGGTCATAACTTTCCTTCCAAGGAGTAAGCGGCTTTTAATTTCATGGCTGCAGCCACCATCTGTAGTGATTTTGGAGCCCAGAAAAATAAAGTCTGACACTGTTTCCACTGTTTCCCCATCTATTTCCCATGAAGTGGTGGGACCAGATGCCATGATCTTCGTTTTCTGAATGTTGAGCTTTAAGCCAACTTTTTCACTCTCCACTTTCACTTTCATCAAGAGGCTTTTGAGTTCCTCTTCACTTTCTGCCATAAGGGTGGTGTCATCTGCATATCTGAGGTTATTGATATTTCTCCCAGCAATCTTGATTCCAGTTTGTGTTTCTTCCAGTCCAGCGTTTCTCATGATGTACTCTGCATATAAGTTAAATAAACAGGGTGACAATATACAGCCTTGGCGAACTCCTTTTCCTATTTGGAACCAGTCTGTTGTTCCATGTCCAGTTCTAACTGTTGCTTCCTGACCTGCATACAAGTTTGATACATCACTCTAAAAGCACAAAGCACAAAAGAAAATAATAATAATAAACTGGACATGACCAAATTAAATACTTCTGTTCTATGAAAGAAACCAATAAGAAAACAAAAGCTACACCCTGGGAGAAAAATATCTACAAATCACAGGTCTGACACAAGACCTGTATCCAGAAGAATATATTTTTAGAAAAACTCTCAAAACCAGCCAACATGGAAGAAAAGCTTGTTATTCAATAGAAGCCCCAATACTGACCTTATTTGTTAACTTAGCAGGTGCAATGGACCTGCAGATATTCTGCCTTTATTCCATTACCCATTCTACTACTCTGATGCATAACTTATCAGCTTCCGGTTGCCAGCATTTGCATTTCTTTATTTGAGGCTTTTTCTGGCCATTGAAGGCTTTGACACTTGCAGTGCAGTCCAGAAGTACCAGGGGATTAACATCCTTGGACAGCAGTCCTCCCACTGATGGAAGTTAATATATAAATAATCCAGCTTCTTTACCTATCAGAGGGAATAACTGAGGCCATGTGTTCCACTGACTTCCTGAGCTCCCCTTTGGAATTAACTTTGCTCACCCATGGCAACTGATATGAAATACTTTATTAACTACTTTCTCTTCTCTGTCTCACTTCTCCACTCTTTCACCAGTATTTTCTAGGATCTAAAAAATAATTTTAAAAAAAAATTGCACTTGAGTCCTTACAGAGCATTTTGTTCTAGGCTAATCCAAAATAAGACAGATTTGATCCTGTAAAACAGACCTCTGAGATGAAGTCTGTAAGTGGATCACTCGCCAAGCAGATGACAAGGATCCCAGTGCTAGCAGTAAGTGGCTTGCGGAGAACCCCTGGTGTGCTGCTGCATGGATAGTACTAAGACTCTTGATGAGGTGAAACTAGTAAGGGATACACTTAGAAGATGACTGGCTTATGCAATAGCTTTCGCATTTGAGAGAGAGACAGGAGCACCAGGAATTTTAAAGACAATTAAATGGTTGAGCTTTTGTTAAGAAGGACTTATGCACAGAAGAAAGAAAATAGCAAGACTTAAATCAGTCAAGAACCAACTCAGAGCAAGCTATGACAGCCAGATGATCTCCATGGCAGCATTTTCTAAGGAACCCTCAGCTCCCACAACTTGAGAGCAGACGGTGCTAAAAATCAGGCTCAAATTCAAATTATAAAGGTAGGCAACTTATAGAAGATTGAATTCACAGTCCAGCCAAGATTCTCCTGAACACTCTGGGGCAGAAGTGGCTCTCCTGCTCTTGCTTCAGAGGCTGTTTCCTCAGCCTAAAGCCCACGCAAAGGCCTCATCTCAGATGCATGCCTCAAAAGATGCTGACCCACCTCAAAATCTGTCCCTACATTCCTCCCTGTTTCCAGGCTAATAACCAGGGTCCAGCCTCATTCACATCAACAGAATTGGAAGGGGCTGGCCCTGCTTTGGACAGAAAAGTGAGGATTCATCCAAACAGCTGTGGACCTGACGATATGCACCAACAAGAACTGGAAGAACATACCTGGAATTGACAAGTGTTCAACCTGAGCCAAGTGTAAGATAAGACAAAGTCTGCTGACATGGCAACACTTGGCCCGTGACCCAGGATTTAATGTTCTATAAAGGACACCTGGCACCAGTCCTAACACGCTGTAGACTAGCTCATGTAAGTCGGTGTGGGGGTTTTGATGGCCCAAAGTAAATGAGCTGAAGATGTGGGAATTGCATGGCAGGGTATTAAGGAAAGAGTTTATAGAGTGCTCTCATTTTCCATATCTCCTGACCTTTATTGAATCCTTCTATCCTGACTGATAGGATCTGCTTTTCTTTATTTCTCTTTGTTTTTGTTTTAATAGAGAAACCAGGCTTTCTCTGACCTCTAAAGTCTATTTCCTACTCTGCATAACAGGCCTGAAATACTATAAAATACTATAAATTTACCCTTTCCTAGAAACAGGAGAAGGCAATGGCAACCCACTCCAGTGTTCTTGCCTGGAGAATCCCAGGGATGGCAGAGCCTGGTTGGCTGCCATCTATGGGGTTGCACAGAGTCAGACATCACTGAAGCGACTTAGCAGCAGCAGCAGCAGAAACAGTCTTAATGCTCGATGTAGTTGGTATACACACACTCTACCTACCTTGCCCCTTGTGCATGTGAAAGTCACTCAGTCGTGTCCAACTCTTTGTGATCCCATGGATTATAGCCCCCCAGGTTCCTCTGTTCATGGGGATTCTCCAGGCAAGAATATTGGTGTGGGTCCATGCCCTCCTCCAGGGGATCTTCCCAACCCAGGGATCGAACCCAGGTCTCCCACACTGCGCGAGGATTCTTTACCAATTGAGCCACCAGGGAAGCCCCTTCAGGGGTATAACCCTGAGGACATGTTATATGAGCTCCTGGAGCTCGCTGGTGGGAATAAGCTTCAGTTACCCACAGTAGGAACTTGTTTGATAACAAAGCCTTTATTTGCTAATTTCCCTTCCCTATTCACTTCCTGGTCCCCTACAAGTATCTGCAAGCATAAGATGCAAAACAAAAACTCATATTGCACTCAAATCCTTGTCTAAGAGTCAGCTTTTTGTGGAACTCAAACTAAAATATTAAAGATTTTCCATTTCAATCAATCTTATAGTTCAGATTTCATAAAATCCAAATGTATGGGGTACACAAAAATTAAGATGACTATAAATGACTTTCCTCAGCCTTGAGGTGATTCCATTCCAGAGCTCCATGGATACTGATATCTCTATCTTTGTAATTACAATCTTAATAGTCCACGCCTGACAAAGATCTAATCCTCCTACCAAGCCTGATCATATGTCCTTGTCCTCCTGATACAACTTTAAAGATCAGCACTTTGTTGCTGTGTTCAGTCTCTAAGTCATGTCCCACTCTTTCACAATCCCATGGACTACAGCCAGTCATGCTCCTCTGTCCATGGCATTTCCCAGGCAAGAATACTGGAGTGGGTTGCCATTTCCTTCTCCAGCGGATTTTCCTAACTGAGGGATTGAACCCACGTCTTCTGCATTAGCAGACAGATTCTTTACTGCTGAGCCACCAGGGAACCCCAATCTGACTACCAAACCCGATTATGTGTCCTTCTCTTCCTGATACGACTTTAAAGATAAACACTTGCGTGAATATAAACACATCTCTCTTCTTCCTTCCACTCGGACTCCTGGCACTTTGCCTTTTCTGAGCCTCATAATCTAGAAGTAACCAACACCTCCTTATCATCCACTTCACATACTAACCTTGATTTCAAACACTGCCATTTCCTTCCTCATAATCATGCTCATAGCCACCCTTTTTTCCCATTTTAACTGCCAAAATTTTTGTCCACATGAATGCACAAATAAAATTCGATGACGCCATGATCTCAGGACTCTGCAACCCCTTCTTCCTGTAGTTCATCCTGTGAATACGCAGAGAAATCCACAAGATACATTTATGCACACATGCCTGCTCTTCGGCGGATCCTAATCACTCAACTTAGGAACTTCATTCCACCCAATTAAAAAAATCAGAACACAAAGGGAAATAAGCCAGAGAAAAATAAATACAATCTCACTCATATGTGTAATCCACAAGGAGTCAAACTTGTCATAGAAGCAGAGTAGATTGGTAGTTCCAAGGGGCTGGGGAGTTGGGAAAGTGGGGAGATACAAAGGATTCAAACTTTCACTTAAAAGATGAGTTGGGGGTCAAATGCACAGGCTGGTGACTACAGTTGATAATGCTCTATTGCATGTTTGAAATTTGCTAAGAGTGTATATCTCAAAGCACCACCATACACACACAAGAAAGAAGGAGCTAATTAACTTCATTGTGGTAATCACTGCACAATGTATACATTTATCAAATTATGTTGTACACTTTAAATATACAATTTTAGTTGTCAATTATGCCTCAATAAAGCTGGGGGAAAACCTGAACAATATATTTGAGCACCTTTCCACATCAATGAATACTCTTCAAACCATAATTTTGAATGAGAGAATGGAATTTATCACAATCATTCATCTGTACCTTGACTGTTGACAATATTTCCAACTATCTACTATTATGAACAGTGCAATAATAAACATCTTTGAAGCAAAATTTAAAACAAAAGAAGAACCATAGTACAGCTTTAGTCTACAAAATGAGAGAAGACTAGAGCCTAGCTGTGAGGATATAAGCAAAGTTTCTTCAATCTGAAAGGAGTTGAAACTGTTAAATTCCTAGAAAAGGTTATTTAATGACCTAAGCCCAAGGCCAAACTGAATGAACCAGTTTTTAGATACAACACCAAAAGCACTATCCATGAAAGGAAAAATTGTATCTTACTAAAATTAATTGTTCTGCAAAAGATACTGTTAACAGAATGAAAAGAGCCAGAGTGAAAGATTTTCAAAACATATACCTGATGGAGAACTTGTATTCAAATTATGAAAAGAACTCTTAAAATTCAACAGTAAGAAAACAACCCAACTTAAAAATAATCAAAAGATGTGAACAGATATCTTATCAAAGAAGTTATACAGATGGTAAGCATATGAAAAGATGTTCAGCATCATCTGTCATTAGGAAATTACAAAGTAAAACAACAATGAGATACCACTAAACACTATTGTGTGTGTGTGTGCGTGTATTAGTAGCTCAGTCATGTCTGACTCTTTGCAACCCCATGAACTGTAGCTCACCAGGCTCTTCTGTCCATGGAATTCTCCAGGGAATCTTCCCAACCTAGGACTCGAACCCGGGTCTCCCACATGGCAGGCTGACTCTTTACCATCTGAGCCACCAGGGAAGCCTTAGATACCTATACGGATGGCTAAAATCCAAAAAACTGACAAGAATGTAAAGCAACAGGAACTCGCATCCACGGCTGGTCGGAATGCCTGGTTGGAAGACAATTTACAGTCGCTTACAAAACTCATCACAGTCTTACCAGCCAGTTCAGCGACTGCACTAGGTATTTAACCAATAAATACTATAAATACTGAGTGGAAAATGTGTATTCACACAAAACCTGTACCCAAATGTTCATACCAGTTTTATTCACAACTGCTGAACACTGAAAGGAACCAAGATGCCCTTCAATGGGGAATAAATAGATAAACCAACTACTGCCTTCATAAATGGGATATTTTTCAGCAATAATAAATAAACTATCAAGTCAAGAAAAGACATGAAGCTTAAATATATATTGCAAAGTGAAAAAAAGCCAATATGAAAAGGCTACATATTATATGGTTCCAATTATAAGATCTTCTAGGGAAAAAAAAAAAAACTATACAAATGATAAAATGATCAGTGGTTACCAAAGATTTGGGACAAAGGAAGAGGAATGAATAGGCAAAACACAGCAAAATTTTTAGGATGATAAAACTTCTGTATGATACTGTAATGGTATACATGTAACGGACAATGACGCTACACATTGGTGAAAACCAAAAGAAATTTACAACACAGAGTGAAATTTAATGTATGTAAAAAAATTTTTTTTAATCATTTAGGAGGTCAGAGGATTCCTGGATGAAATGCAGAATATGACAAAACAATCTAACTGTATTACAAAGAAATGAACCAACCTCACTGAACAGGGAGAAAAGTACAGTGACCTAAGTAACTCTAGAAGTGAATGGAGTCTGTAAAACTAAAAGCAATATAAAATACACGTAAGTACTGTCCTCTAGTTTCCCACAGGTTGCACACATGCCTATGTGTTCACTCGCTTCAGTTGTGTTCAACTCTTTGTGACCCTATGGACCTAGCCTGCCAGGCTCCTCTGTCCATGGGGATTCTCCAAGCAAGAATACTGGAGTGGGTTGCCATGCTCTCCTCCGGAGGACCTTCCCAACCCAGGGATCAAACCTACGTCTCTTATGTCTCTTGCATTGGCAGGCAGGTTCTTTACCACTAGCGCCACCTGGGAAGCCCATTCCCAGGGTTATGAGCTAACAATTCTAATACTGTGATGCATGTATGCATAATTGAACAATTAAGTAAACAGATGGCAGATGGTGACGTGTGAGGTTACAGATAAGCAAGATGAGAAGCCAGAATGATCCAGGTGGTAATGTAATGAACCACAATTGGAGACATCACGGTGAGTGCATGGTGAACTCAGCCCACCAGGCTCCCCTGTCCCTGGGATTCTCCAGGCAAGAACACTGGAGATATATAGATATACAGTAACAAATAAAAGTGTTTGTAGGTATGTTTATGTATATGCATTAGTACACACATATATATCTCCTTCCCTGATGGCTCATTAGGTAAAGAACCTGCCTGTAATGCAGGAGACACAGAAGATTCGGGTTCAATTCCCGAGTTGGGAAGATCCCCTGAAGCAGGGCATGGCAACCCACTCCAGTATTCTTGCCTGGAGAATGCCCATGGACAAAGGAGCCTGGTGGGCTACAGTCCACAGGGCCGCAAAGAGTCGGACGCTACTGAGCACTGAGCACATACATGTCCTCGCTCTGGCAACTGAGAGGACCTAGAAACAGTATCACAAAGCAAGGAGCACCTTTAGGGTCCAAATTTTTGTTTATAATACCGTTCTCCAGTAAAAGGAAACAGGGCTCCTCAGAGAAATGCCTGAGGCAGGAAATATACAAGATGAGCATGGATTGTCTTGTACTGATAGTAGAGAAAGAAGTTCTGGGAGGAAAAAACCATATGATAGGAGTATATCAAAGGGACACAGAGGGCAACTGTAACAGCTCCCAATGGCCAACAATGGAAAAATTCAGCAACAAAATTTAATTAAGTATTAATAGTATCTTTAAGTTGATACTAACACAAACAAGTGGATAAATTAATAAATGAAGAATCAACAATATTCTGTGCAGAAAAGTTCCAAATAACCTACACAGAGACTCTGCCCTGAAGAAGGCGGAACATAACTCTCCCTTCCTTAAATGTGAATTGCACACAGTGATTCCTTCCAAAGAGGTGATGGAGAAGAGGGAAATAATTTGACAGTGGAGACCCCTGAGAAACACTACCTCAGCCAAGTGATTAAGTTCAAGGTCAACAGTGATAAACCATGTGGACAATACATACGCTTGACATGATGTGATGAAAATGGCATTTTATCTCTATGGTCTTCCTACCCAAAACCTATAAGCCCCTTCTAATCATGAGAAAAACATCAGGCAAATCTCAGTTGAGGGGAAATCTACAAAATACCTGACCAGTACTCCTCAAAATTGTCTTGTTTCATCAAAAACTTGACCAGCAAAGTCTGAGAAACTGACAACCCTAGAGAAGTCTAAACAGACATGACAACTAAATGTAATGCGGCATCCCAGATGGGATTCTGGAACTGAAAAAGGCCTTTAAGTAAACACTGAGGAAATCTGAATAAAGTATGGATTTTAGTTAATAATAAATAACATACCATCATTGGTTCATTAACTGCAACAAATGAACCACACTAGTGTAAGATGCTAATAACAGAGGAAACAGGGTGTAGGATGCATTAGGAACTCTCTATTATTATTCAATTTTTCAGTAAAGCTAAAACTGTTCTTAAAAATAAAGTTTAGGGACTTCCCTGGCAGTCCATTGGTTAGGACTCTGTGCTTCTGCTGCCAAGGGCATAGCTTTAATCCCTGATGGGGGAACTAAGAGCCCACAAGCCAAGAAGTGTGGCCAAAAAAAAAAAAAGTTTTATTTTTAAAGACAGTACATAACAAGTGGTGCTGGGAAAACTGGTCAACCACTTATAAAAGAATGAAACTAGAGCACTTTCTAACACCATACACAAAAATAAACTCAAAATGGATTAAAGATCTCAATGTAAGACCAGAAACTATAAAACTCCTAGAGGAGAACATAGGCAAAACACTCTCCGACATACATCACAGCAGGATCCTCTATGACCCACCTCCCAGAATATTGGAAATAAAAGCAAAAATAAACAAATGGGACCTAATTAAACTTAAAAGCTTCTGCACAACAAAGGAAACTATTAGCAAGGTGAAAAGGCAGCCTTCAGAATGGGAGAAAATAATAGCAAATGAAGCAACAGACAAACAACTAATCTCAAAAATATACAAGCAACTCCTACAGCTCAACTCCAGAAAAATAAATGACCCAATCAAAAAATGGGCCAAAGAACTAAATAGACATTTCTCCAAAGAAGACATACAGATGGCTAACAAACACATGAAAAGATGCTCAACATCACTCATTATCAGAGAAATGCAAATCAAAACCACTATGAGGTACCATTTCACACCAGTCAGAATGGCTGCGATCCAAAAGTCTACAAGCAATAAATGCTGGAGAGGGTGTGGAGAAAAGGGAACCCTCTTACACTGTTGGTGGGAATGCAAACTAGTACAGCCACTATGGAGAACAGTGTGGAGATTCCTTAAAAAACTGGAAATAGAACTGCCTTATGATCCAGCAATTCCGCTGCTGGGCACACACACTGAGGAAACCAGAAAGGAAAGAGACACGTGTACCCCAATGTTCTGTTTATAATAACTGTTATTATAAACAGCACTGTTTATAATAACCAGGACATGGAAGCAACCTAGATGCCCATCAGCAGATGAATGGATAAGAAAGCTGTGGTACATATACACAATGGAGTATTACCCAGCCATTAAAAAGAATACATTTGAATCAGTTCTAATGAGGTGGATGAAACTGGAACCTAATATACAGAGTGAAGTAAGCCAGAAAGAAAAACACCAATACAGTATACTAACGCGTATATATGGAATTTAGAAAAATAGTAACAATAACCCTGTGTACGAGACAGCAAAAGAAACACTGATGTATAGATCAGTCTTATGGACTCTGTGGGAGAGGGAGAGGGTGGGGAAATTTGGGAGAATGGCATTGAAACATGTATAATATCATGTAAAAAAATAAATAAAGACAGTACAATTATATTATTTCTTTTCCTTTATTCTCTTGTCTGATTTAAAAAGCAACTGCTTTTTAATGCAATATAGGTAAAACAGCATCTATAAAATTGTATTGTTGGGCCTATAACATATAGACTTCATTAATAAGACATAATAATCCAAAATGTCTACGTATCTAACCACAGTGCCTCAAAATACACTAAGCAAAAACTGAAAGAACTGAAAAGGAAAAACAGACTTATCCACACTTTCACTTGGGAGATTTCAGCACTCCTCTATGATGGATACAAGTAGAAAGCCAAGATGAATACGGCAGGACTAAACTTCACTATCAGTCAACTAGACCTAATTGACATTTGTGAAACAATCCATCCAATAATGACAAAATCAAATTCTTTACAAGTGCACATAAAACATGCATCAGAAATTCAAAAAAACTAAATTGCTCTGGAGATGGAAGTAGAATAACATTGACTGTGGGGGGATATCAACTCTATTAGCTTTGATTTGGGTACAGTGTATTTTCTTTATGCTTTACAAGTTCTGTTTCAAAATAAAATTTTAAGTCAGTAGGGTATATGTTCCTTCCCTTAGTGCTTTGGAAGGTTAACAAGGCAGGTCTCCATATGTTATGAAAATGAACTCTACCAAAAACCATAACTTCCGAACTTGTATTCAAACCAACAGGAGTACTCACAAACTACATAATTTGGTATAATATTTATTACTTCAAATCCTCAGCAATTTCTTCTATGAGTATTTAAACATTATTTGCTAACAAAGGATGGATTTTCAGCTTGTCACCAAATTAGAATTGTTCATTTGTCTATGTATTATTTCAGTCAGTTTTACTAAAACAGGAAGAAGAAAAATTCATGGATTTTTTTTTTTTTTAATAGTTCAGCTCAGTCACTCAGACATGTCCAACTGTTTTTTATAGTTCAGCTCAGTCACTCAGACACGTCCAACTCTTTGTGACCCCATGAACCACAGCATGCCAGGCCTCCCTGTCCATCACCAACTCCCAGAGTTCACCCAAACTCATGTCCATTGAGTCGGTGGACTCAACCGACTCATCTCATCCTCTGTCGTCCCCTTCTCCTTCTGCCTTCAATCTTTCCCAGCACCGGGCCAGGGTCTTTTCAAATGAGTCAGCTCTTTGCATCAGGTGGCCAAAGTATTGGAGTTTCAGCTTCAGCATCAGTCCTTCCAATGAACACCCAGGACTGATCTCCTTTAGGATAGACTGGTTGGATCTCCTTGCAGTCCAAGGGACTCTCAAGAGTCTTCTCCAACACCACAGTTCAAAAGCATCAATTCTTCAGCACTCAGCTTTTTTTATAGCCCAACTCTCACATCCATACATGACTACTGGAAAAACCATAGCCTTGACTAGACGGACCTTTGTTGACAAAGCAATGTCTCTGCTTTTGAATATGCTATCTAGGCTGATCATAACTTTCCTTCCAAGGAGTAAGTGTCTTTTAATTTCATGGCTGCAATCACCATCTGCAGTGATTTTGGAGCCCAAAAAAATAAAGTCTGACACTGTTTCCCCATCTATTTCCCATGAAGTGATGGGACCGGATGCCATGATCTTGGTTTTCTGAATGTGGAGCTTTAAGCCAACTTCTTCACTCTCCTCTTTCAAGAGGCCCTTTCAAGAGGCCCTTTAGTTCTTCTTCACTTTCTGCCATAAGGGTGGTGTCATCTGCATATCTGAGGTTATTGATATTTCTCCCAGCAATCCTGATTCCAGCTTGTGCTTCATCCAGCCCAGCGTTTCTCATGATGTACTCTGCATATAAGTTAAATAAGCACAGTGACAATATATACCCTTGATGTACTCCTTTCTTGATTTGGAACCAGTCTGTTGTTCCATGTCCAGTTCTAAATGTTGCTTCCTGACCTGAGTACAGGTTTCTTAAGAGGCAGGTCAGGTGATCTGGTATTCCCATCTCTTGAAGAATTTTCCACAGTTTATTGTGATCCACACAGTCAAAAGCTTTGGCATAGTCAATTAAGCAGTAGTAGATGTTTTTCTGGAACTCTCTTGCTTTTTCCATGATCCAGCGGATGTTGGCAATTTGATCTCTGGTTCCTCTTCCTTTTCTAAAACCAGCTTGAACATCTGAAGGTTCACAGTTCACGTATTGCTGAAGCCTAACTTGGAGAATCTTGAGCATTACTTTACTAGCGTGTGAGATGAATGCAATTGTGCGGTAGTTTGAGCATTCTTTGGCATTGCCTTTCTTTGGGACTGAAACGAAAACTGACCTTTTCCAGTCCTGTGGCCACTGCTGAGTTTTCCAAGTTTGCTGACATATTGAGTGCAGCACTTTCACAGCATTATCTTTTAGGATTTGAAAGAGCTCAACTGGAATTCCATCACCTCCACTAGCTTTGTTCGTAGTAATGCTGCCTAAGACCAACTTGACTTCACATTCCAGGCTGTCTGGCTCTACGTGAGTGATCACACCATCGTGACTATCTGGGTCGTGAAGATCTTCTGTATATTCTTGCCACCTCTTTTTTTTTTATTTTATTTTTAAACTTTACATAATTGTATTAGTTTTGCCAAATATCAAAATGAATCCATCACAGATATACATGTGCTCCCCATCCTGAACCCTCCTCCCTCCTCCCTCCCCGTACCATCCCTCTGGGTCATCCCAGTGCACTAGCCCCAAGCATCTAGTATCGTGCATTGAACCTGGACTGGCATCTCATTTCATACATGACATTTTACATGTTTCAGTGCCATTCTCCCAAATCTTCCCACCCTCTCCCTCTCCCACAGAGTCCATAAGACTTCTATACATCAGTGTCTCTTTTGCTGTCTTGTACACAGGGTTATTGTTACCATCTTTCTAAATTCCATATATATGCGTTAGTATACTGTATTGGTGTTTTTCCTTCTGGCTTACTTCACTCTGTATAATAGGCTCCAGTTTCATCCACCTCATTAGAACTGATTCAAATGTATTCTTTTTAATGGCTGAGTAATACTCCATTGTGTATATGTACCACAGCTTTCTTATCCATTCATCTGCTGATGGACATCTAGGTTGCTTCCATGTCCTGGCTATTATAAACAGTGCTGCGATGAACATTGGGGTACACGTGTCTCTTTCCCTTCTGGTTTCCTCAGTGTGTATGCCCAGCAGTGGGATTGCTGGATCATAAGCCACCTCTTTTTAATATCTTCTGCTTCTGTTAGGTCCATACCATTACCTTGGACATGGGGTAACTCCTCTCGGCCGCCGCCCCGACCTTGGACATGGGGTAGCTCCTCTCACTCTTTTTTATAAATAGTAATTAATTAATTTTGGCCACACTGGGTCTTGATTGCTGCACACGGGCTTTCTCCAGTCGCAGCAAGCAGGGGCTACTCTCTAGTTGCAATGCATGGGCTTCTCCTTGAGGTGGCTTCTCTTGCTGCAGAGCACAGGCTCTAGGCGCACAGGCTTCAGTAGTTTGGCTCCTGGGCTCTAGAGCACTGGCTTACTAGTTGCAACACAGCTGCTCTGTGGCATGTAGGATCTTCCCAGACCAGGGATTGAACCCACAACTCTTGCAGTGGCAGGTAGATTCTTAATCACTGGACCACCAGGGAAGTCCTGTCGTTTAACGTAAGAAACTCCAAAAGAAATTTATAAAAATATATCAACTTAATAAAATTTTGATATTAATTAGCATATGACTATAGTCGTGCCTCATAAAAGCTTAGTAAGTTTGTCTTCATATTCCGAATGCTTTTTTAAAAAATATCTCAACTGACCAGATTAGTCTCATACTACCATTAAGCAAATACCTTAAAGCACAAATATACTCAGTGGTACATATAAACCTATATACCAAAGAGTATTTTTAGTAATTTTAAGGGTTTTTGTATTTTTTTTTACACCAATTCCTCTTCCATCTGCTTCGATCATTTGTTTTGTACTTTACATCTGACTGAAAACAAGCTCATAATATAAATAGAAGTACCAGCTCTGCTTGCTTCCTGCTGTTCATGTGTCCTTGCATTGGTACTTCAATCTTCAGTTGAATCTGAAACTTCAATCTGCAGATTCTTCGCAGGAATCTTTTTAAGCCCTTTGTCTATTCAATCAGCAAGGTTCATATCATGCAAAGGAGATAATACTGTACACTCTGAAAAACTCCTAAACCAGACAGAGGGTAACTGTAACACATCCAAACAGGATTTTAGCAAACAAATACGGAGGTTCACACTGTCGGCCCCCCTAGGTGGTAGTGTCCCCACGATCCTCCCCCTGGCTACTTCACTTTCCGCACCTGATGTATATTATCAGATACACAGACGGAGTTAGGTGTCAACCTATAGTTTAAATATCAGTAAAATTGATTGCCCATTTTTTTTCTTGTTATACCCTGCCTAGAAGATCAGTTTGCATACCACCTACTTTGGGAACATTACTCTTAAAAAACTAACAGTGAGAAGATGAGACTGTGCTGGGCCTGAGAAGTAAATAAGGAACGTGAATGGTAGAATCAGAAGAGGAAATTTACAGCCTAAGTGGTTAGTTAGCTTGGCCTAACACTGCAAAGCTAGTAATTTTCTAGTTCTCTTCCCACTGTGTCACATTGCCCCCTCCAGGGCAAACATGAGGACTCCAGGACTGAGGAAAAAACACATGTCCCCAAACCCTGGGGCTGGGCAGGCCTTAGGTCTCAGTGAAACAGGGTCTGGAGGCCAGTGCAACAAAATGTCTGGGCCAGGGAAGCAATGTGTTACACTAAGTGCACAGGCAGAAGTTAATAAGCTCCCAAGTAAAGACTAAACTAAAGAAAGCAGGCTCCAGAAAGGTTTCCAGAAAGTCTCTATACTGCACCTAAGTGTTAAATATCTTTCACTTCCATGGATTGTTTTAACTTCCAGTTCTCAGTTACTTCAAAGCATCTAGGTATGGAAACTTCGTGTGCAAGTTCAATGTCTCCCAGCAAAACTCCTGTCAGTTTTGCCCTGGATGCTCCTTCAACTAAGAAGTCAGAGATGGCTGAGCTTGTCACTAATAAGTTCTTAACCGGAACTAATCAAATTTCCCTAAAAGAGAATTAACTTCCTTGCTTATTTCAGGAAAACTCTCAACTGTTCTTCCCCAAATACTTTTCTTTTTCAGATTATATATATTTAAAAAACCAAAAAAGCCAGGAAAGTAAACATTTGTAAAGCCCTAGAGATTCAGTTTTTTGATTTGTTTTGGTTTGGGGTTTTTTGTTTGTTTGATTTTACAAATCTGAAAAAGTTCTCTAAGTTTCAATAAAAAATATTCAATGACTGCACTCCATTACTACAAAGAGCTCTGAATAGCAAATATAACTTCTCAGGGCTACGGTAACTGTTTGTTTGTTTGTTTTTGGTGTTGCCGAGCGGCTTGTGGGATCTTAGTTAGCTTTGTGTATGTGCTCAGTCACTCAGTCCTGTTTGACTCTTTGTGATCCCAGGGGCTGTAGCCCACCAGGCTCTTCTGTCCATAAAATTTTCCAGGCAAGAATACTAGAATGGGTTGCCATTTCTTCCTTCAGGCGATCTTCCAAACCAGGGCTTGAATCTGTGTCTCCTGAGGCTCCTGCATTGCAGGCAGATTCCCTACCACTTGAACCAACCTGACCAAACCCTGGTACCCTCCAGTGAAAGTATGGGGTCTTAACCAGGAATTCCCTACAGTAACTGTTAAAATAAATAATGCAAAGCATTTAGCACAATGCCTGGCACAAAATAAAAGCCTAATAAATGTTAGCTGCTATTACTATCATTATGATTGTTATTGATGTTATGTAACTACCCTTTTGAATGATGCCTTTAGGCTAGAATTCTACTGATAAGACCCCTTTTTCTTAACTGAGAGTTCTGATTTATTTAAAAATATAAAAATATAGAGTTGGAAGGAGAATACATACTTTGTCATAATCATTTGCAAATTTTAAATGTGGAATACAGAAAAGGTTTTAACAAAACTGAAAGGAGGTAAAGAGGTAGAAATGCAGTGTGCACAAGCCATCAGAAAATAGAATATAAGAAAACAGGGACAAGGGAGTTCCCCAGTGGTCCAGTGGTTAGAATTCGGGGCTTTTACTGCCCTGGCCCAGGGTTCAATCACTGGTTGGGGAACTGAGATCCTGAAAGCCGAGTGACATAGCCAGGAAAAAAAAGAAAATTGGAGAAAAGTAAGGCACAAAAAATAGAAACAGACACCTTTAGTCTGCTAAACACAAACCTCACAATTTTTCCTAAAATCTGCCACAGGCTGCTTAGTTCATAAATAGGAAATTTTAGTTCTAAGCAAAGATACTACTTACCTAGTAAGGAAATACTGAAAGCGTATGACCAATAAAGGGTACATTCTTGAAATGTCATACAAAGCTTTCGTTTTCACATTCATCAGTTCAGTTCAATCACTCAGTTGTGTCCGACTCATTGCAACCCCATGGACTGCAGCACGCCAGGCCTCCCTGTTCATCACCAACTCCCAGAGCCTACTCAAACTCAAGTCCATCAAGTCGGTGATGCCATCCAACCATCTCATCCTCTGTCATCCCCTTCTCCTCCTGCCCTCGATCTTTCCCAGCATCAGGGTCTTTTCAAATGAATCAGTTCTTCGCATCAGGTGGCGAAAGTATTGGAGTTTCGCTTCAGCATCAGTCCTTGAATGAATATTCAGGACTGATTTCCTTTAGGATGGACTGGTTGGATTTCCTTGCAATCCAAAGGACTCTCAAGAGTCTTCTCCAACACCACACTTCAAAAGCATCAATTCTTCAGCGCTCAGCTTTTTTTATAGTCCAACTCTCACATCCATGCATGACTACTGGAAAAACCATAGCTTTGACTAGATGGACCTTTGCTGGCAAAGTAATGTCTCTTTGCTAACTAGGTCGATCATAGCTTTTCTTCCAAGGAGTAAGCGTCTTTTAACTTCATGGCTGCAGTCACCATCTGCAGTGATTTTGGAGCCCCTAAAAAATAAAGTCTGTCACTGTTTCCATTGCTTCCCCATCTATTTGCCATGAAGTGATGGGACCAGATGCCATGATCTTAGTTTTTTGAATGTTGAGTTTTAAGCCAACTTTTTCACTCTCCTCTTTCACCCTCATCAAGAGGCTCTTTAGTTCTCCTTTGCTTCCTGCCATAAGGGTGGTGTCATCTGCGTGTCTGAGGTTACTGCTATTTCTCCTGGCAATCCTGATTCCAGCCTGTGCTTCATCCAGCCCAGCATTTCACATGATGAACTCTACATTTAAGTTAAAAAGCAGGGTGACAATATACAGCTTTGACATACTACTTTCCTGATTTGGAACCAATCTGTTGTTCCATGTCCAGTACTAACTGTTGCTTCTTGACCTGCATACAGATTTCTCAGGAGGCAGGGAAGGTGGTCCAGTATTCCCATCTCTTTAAGAATATGTCACAGTTTGCTGTGATCCACACAGTCAAATTCATATTCATACTTCAAAAAAAAGTATCCTTGTTAGTTATTTCTATAGCTATAGTTTAAAACCCTAAAAAGGGTTTGTTTGTTGTTGTTTTTTAGAAAGATATATAAGAATTACTTTTTCAAATGACTTTGGAATTAAGTGAAAAAAGGAAGACCAGTTAAATGTGTTCCAACCTAAGTCAAATTATTTGTATTTCTTTTTTATCACAAATGCAGTATGCAGCCTTCACGCCAAAATCCTGGATGTTAACTTCATTTCTAAGTTCTCATATTTTTAATTACATTAAAGATGTTGGTAGCAATGATTAATTATCAGCTACAAAAAACACAAGCAAAGCAACAGAGAATCAGAGTGTGAGGGCTGAGAAATAACCTAACCCAGGTCTCATATTTTGCACATCCAAATAAATAAAATGTCTAGTCCCAGGCCATACTTGTACTTCACAATAAAGACACAGAGATAGAAACCCAGAACCTCTAACTACTGGTCGACTATACCACCTTTCTGGATGTGAAGACACTAGGATAATGTTTCGGCCTATGGTCTGTAGGGAAGATTTATAAACGACAAATTAAAACCATAAATCTAAAACTTTAATGCACCAAACGGTACTTTTTAAGTTTTAAAAGAGGGACATCCCTAGTGGTCCAATCGCTAAAACTCTGAGCTCCCAATGCAGGAGGCCCAGGTTCGATCCTGAGTCAGGGATCTAAGTCCCACATGCTGCAACTAAGAGTCTGCATGCCCAAACTAAAACCCAGCACAGCCAAATACACATTTTTTAATTTTTTAAAGAAAAGCCACAAACTGGAAAAAGAAATTTGAAGCCATCTATGTGAAATATTAGCATCAAAAATGTATTTTAAAATTAGAAACCAATATGGAAAAAGACAATCAGCACAAGAGAAGAACAGGTAAATGACGAAAACAAGCAAATCACAGAGGAGGAAAACTAAGAGCCAATTAAAAAAACAGAGCAATGTTCACACTCACTAGTAATCAGGAAAACATGTAAGATTAGTATAAAAAATATAAAAATAAGATTGCATGGTATATCCAGCAGATTTGCAAAATTATAAAGTCTAAGACACTAAGGGTTGACAAGGCAGGGAAGGGCCAGAAGTCACACATCACTAGTGTGAATGTTAATTGGGAAACCACTTCAGAGTGGAATCTAGCAATTACCACAAAGGTTGAAGATGCGCATGGCACGCATACCAGCGGGTTGCTCCAAGTACACACTATAAAAGACATGTGCTGTGCACACAGACATGACAAGAATATTCAAAACAACATTTTCTGTAACAGCAAGAAAAAAAACCAGAGCACATTAATTCTCAATCCACAGGAAAACATAAAAATAAACTGTGATATAGCCCAATAACAGAATCCTGTACAGCCAAGAAAATGGATCCACCAGAGCTACATATGGGCTTCCCTGATGGTTCAGCTGGTAAAGAATCCACCTGCAATGCAGGAGACCCCAGTTTGATTCCTGGGTCAGGACGATCTGCTGGAGAAGGGATAGGCTACCTACTCCAGTATTCTTGGGCTTTCCTTGTGGCTCAGCTGGTAAAGAATTCGTCTGCAATGTGGGAGACCTGGGTTCAATTCCTGGGTTGGGAAGATCCCCTGGAGAAGGGAAAGGCTACCCAGTATTCTGGCCTGGAGAATTCCATGGACACAGTCTATGGGGTTGCAAAGAGCTGCACAGGACTGAGCGACTTTCACTTTCAGAGCTACATATAGTCCATAGGGATGGGTCTCAAAATACTGCAAGAAAAAAAGCTACAAAAAGATATAATTAATACTGTTAATATAGAGAGTTTTTTTACTGCATATTTTTTTTTACTGTATATTTACTGCAAAACAGTAATATACATTTTAGGGCTATTTACATATATAATGAAAGTATGAAAACATGTACAGGAATGAAAAGCATCAAACACAGAACAGTGATTCCCTCAGAAGGGGAGGAAAATACAACTGGGAAGGAGTGGAGGTTCAACTTCAAAAGAAGCCTATTTTCTTAAGTGGTGTGTACACAGGTATTCACTATTTTTATTCTCTATACCTCTTTGAGGGCCAATATTTCACAATATTTAAAAAGTTAAAGGAAAATAAACTCAAGGTCCAAAAATAATTTACTCAGGAGACCACATGTTTAACCATGATACTATTTATCCTATTTTTGTTTGCGCAGTTTAAAAAGGTTTAATCACTATAAGCTGCTGCTCAAGAACATGTAAAACATCACACTGGTAAAAAAGCAACAAAGTATCTGGCTAAACGAAGAGTCTTTCACGGCAACCACATTAGAGACACAAAGTGGTCATATCACCAAGCTCAGGGATCATTTGGGTAAGTCAAAAACAAAGCCCAAGTTGAAACTGGAACATACAAGTCTGGTTTAGAGACAGCATGTAGAAAGAACATGGGCTTTAAAGTCGGACCTGGTTCAAATATGACCCCTATCACTAATTAGCTGTGCTGCCCTAAACAAGTTGTAACTTCTCTGAGCTCTTTTTCCCCACTCAAACATTGCAGATGTTTCCACAGTTGTAAAGTTTAAAGTGTAGCCATTATCTTGAAAACCTCTTGACATACAGTAGCCTGTATGTCAGTAGTTGTTATTAGTTGCAGAAGAAAGTCTCTCTCTAGCAAGTAGAGACAGAGCAAGCAGAGATAAAAAAAAAAAAAACTTAGTCTACAAAAAGAAACCAGGAAGAAGCTGGAATGGTTAGGGGCTAAAAGAAAGTCCCAAAAGTTACCCCCACACAAAAAAATTTTTTTTTTTTACTGTACACTATTTGATTATAGTGAGACTTAGTTATAGGAATATTTAGTCCAAACCTAATTATTGCTGAAATGCTACAATATAACATACAATATAGCTTATATATAATATTATTAATAGGCTTCCCAGGTGGCTCAGTGGTAAAGAATGCCAATGCGGGAGATACACGCTTGATCCCTAGGTTGAGAAGATCCCCTGGAAAAGGAAATGGCAACCCATGCCAGTATTCTTGCCTGGGAAATTCCATGAACAGAGGAGCCTGGTGGCCTACAGTCCATGGGGTTGCAAAAGAGTTGGACTTAGAAACAATAACAATATTGTTAATACATAAAAACTCAAGATCAAAATGTATTTTCTTGAAAAGTTCATTTAATGTTAAAAACACATTAACAAGTAAATCATACAATGTATCTGTTTCTCTCAGTTATCTACAACTCAGAAAGGTCTGTCTTACGTTAACATACTCAAGACAAAACTGATAATTTCAACAAATGCCAAAAAAGCCCTCAATAAAACTCAACACCCAATAAAAATATAAACCTAGAAGGAAACTTCCTTAAATTGACAAAAGACATCTACCAGAAACGTTTAGTAAGTATCATATCTAATAGTGAAACACTGGAAGCATTTCCATTCAGGAAAAAGACTAAAATGCCCGTTATCATTGGGCATTCAACTTTTCCTATTCAACCTTTGCTCTGGAGGGTCTAGGCATTGCAATAACACAAGAAACAAGATAAGTGGCATAAAGCTTAGTAAGACGCCTCATCAGTTAAGCCTTCCAGTCAAAGCAGCACAGTAAATAAACACTTGACTGTATCCCCTTTGCTCCAAATACACTGTAAAAGATATTTTTTAATATCAGCTACTAAAAAGGCTCAAAAACAAGATAAGCCTCCACCTGGAGCAGAAACAGAACAGATACACAAAACTGTGAGCCGGACCAAAGCTACAGGTTTGCTGGACTCTCGAGTCTGGAACAAGTGTAGACTTGTTGCAAAGCCACAGTGACACAGAGCCAAGGAGCTGCAGAAACAGGGGACACTTGAGCCAGATTCACTGTTCAAAGTCAAGGATGAGGCTAGAGCTCAAAGGAAGCTAAAAAATATCACTGTCGGTCTCTGCCTAGAACTATGGCTTATATGGCCATAGTTTATCTTCTCACCTTTCAGAACCCAGAAAGGCGAGAAGATAAAAACACAACCTCGCAACCAGGAATTGAACCAAGACATTTACACACACTGTGAGTGGATCTAAAATAGCCCAAATTACCTCAAAGAGCAGGACTCTGACCATTACCAGATCTGATTTCTTGGCCAGAGTCCAGTCAATCAATGGAAGCACTTGAAATATCACCAGAGAAGGGTGACCACAGAACTAAGAGAAACAAAATCAGCAGTTCTCTTCCTTTTTTTTTTTTTTTTTTTTTGAGTCTGCAAATCAAAACTTCAAAACAACTGGGACGTCCCAGAGGGATAGTATGGGGAGGGAGGAGGAGGAGGGTTCAGGATGGGGAACACATGTATACCTGTGGCAGATTCATTTCGATATTTGGCAAAACTAACACAATATTGTAAAGTTTAAAAATTAAAAAAAAAAAAAAAAAAAACTTCAAAACATATAGAAATATAGTGCTAAGAAAGACAGCCCATAAAAGCAACAATGAGAATATAAATCCATAAATCCATACCAGATGAAGTTTAATTTTACAGAACTGTCTGACAAAGACTTATTTTTTTAAGTACATTTAGGGTGCAAGGATATATGCTTTTTAAATTATTGGGAGTGCAAAACTGGACAGCCACTTTGGAAGACAGGCAGTTTCTTACAAAGCTAAACAGACCATCCAGCAATCCTGCTTCTAGGCATTTACTCAAGAAAGCTGAAAACCATGTCCACACAAAAACCTGCACATGAATATTTATAGAAGCTTTATTCATAACTGCCAAAAGCTAGAAGTAACCAACATGTCCCTCAACAGATGAATGGATAAACAAAACTGTGGTACTTTTCATACAATGAATTATTATTCAGCAATAAAAAGAAAGACACTATCAGGCACACAGAGGAAACTTAAAAGCATAATGCTAAGTGAAAGAGATCAGTCTGAAAGGCTACAATACTATATGATCCAAACTATGTGACATTCTGGAAAAGAGAAAACTATAGGCACAGTAAAATGATCAGTGGCTAGCAGGAGCTCAGAAGAAGGGAAGGAGGAATGAATGGGTGGAATACAGGGGATTTGGGGGCAGTGAAATTATTCTGTGTGATACAATGATATTTCATGAAATGTCATGTGATAACATTTTGCATTTGTCAAACTGCAGAGAACTGCACAACACAAAAGAGAACTCTAGTATAAAAATGAACTTAAGTTAATAATAATGTATCATATTTATCCACCAGTTGTCACAAATATTGTCACAAATATAGTAAAAAATGTTGTATGATTTCTACCTCTAGTAGTCAAGTTCACAGAGACAAAAAGCAGAATGGTGGTTGCCAGGGGCTGGAGGGAGAAAAGGATGGGAAGTTAGTGCTTAATGGATACAGAGTTTCAGTTGAGAAAGATAAAAATGGAAATGGAAATCCATTCTGCAAATGGAGAGTGATGGTTATACAACAATGAAAAATGTACTTAAGGCCACAGAACTGTACAATTAACAATGATTAAAATAGTAAATTTTATGTTATGCATATTTTACCACAATAAAAAAAAAACATGAGAGGAACTTCCCTGGTGGTCCCGTGGCTAAGACTCGGCACTCCCAACGCAAGGGGCCTGGGTTCAATCCCTGGTCAGGGAACTAGATCGCACGTGTCACAACTAACACCTGGCACAGCTAAATAAATAATTTAAAAAGATAAAAATGAGAAAAAGTGTTGAAAAAGTGGTTATCCAAATTGAAAAAAAAATCATATCACTCCATTATTCCATATAGGAACACCACACAGAAAGCAAAACCTCTTTTTTAATTTTAGAAGAAAATACAGATATATCTAATTCATACCCTGGGGCAGAGAAAATTACTTAAACTAGACAGGGAAACAAACTTTTTTTTTATTTAATGGAAATTTTTTCATAAACACATTAAAATGTAAAACTTGTAAACAACGGAAGACATTGTTAACATGCCTCCAACTGGAAGGACGGACTGGGAACACATACACCTATAAATTAGTATCCAAAGTAACCTAACTGTCCCACAGCGAGCAAAGGACACATAAACAGTGACTTAAGTCTACAACAGAAGACTACTCAGCATTTAAAAATAAATGAACCAGAGCTTCACGTGGCAACATGGTTAAATCTCCATCAACTAATTTAAAGCATATACTCCTCTGACCCAGCAATTCTACTTTTCACTCACTACAATAATGTGTAAAATGGCAAACAGCTGTAATGGCCATTAATGAGCAGAGGATTAAATAAACTATTGTACAATAGGTACTACATACGGGATTGTGTAGGAATCAAGAAGAATCAGGTAGATCTTTGTGTTCCACCATGGAAAGATCTCAGGCATTCTGTTAGAATGTTGCAGACCAGTGTGTACAGTATCATGTCATTAATGTGGGTGTGGGGGGAAGCCTATTTTTATTACCTATATGTAGATGATAATACATAGGGAAAGGTCTGGAAGGATCACAACAAACTGCTAACTGCAGTTTCAGTGGAGAAAGAGTGGGTCAAGGCGGGTTTTCTTCTATATGTTCTGTTTGAGCCTTTTATGAGAAAGTGTGCATTCATGAGCCATTTGCACAGCTACAGGACACAGCTCCAGGCTGCAGAACGAAACCCCAGGAACTGCCACTCACAGGGATTCCTGTGTGAATGGCAACCCCTAAAACCCAGCAGTATACTTCCTGCACCAATGCCACGGCCCTGATGCTTGTGTAACTAGAAATAAATAAAGTAAGAGGAAATGAGGGTATTGCAAACCAGCATGAGGGAGTTTCTGGAGTGATGTAAACTTCTTTATCTTTGTTGGCATAGTGGTTACAAAGTAGACAGTCCCCAACTTATGATCATTTGACTTATGATTTTTGACTTCATGATGCTGCAAAAGCAATAGGCATTCATTGAAACTACTTCAAATCTGAATTTTGACCCTTTCCCTGGCTAGCAATATGCAGTATGATACTCGTGACACCAGGCTCCTGGTCAGCCCCAAGATCAGCAGGATAAACAGCTGAGACACTTAAAACCACTCTGCTTTTCACTTTCAGTACAGTTTCAGTAAACTACATGAAACATTCAACACTTTATTATAACACAGGCATTGTGTTTTAGATGATTTTGCCCAACTGCAGGTTAATGTAAGTGTTCTGAGCATGTTTAAGATAGGCTAGCTTAAGCTATGATGTTTGGCAGACGGGGTGTATTAAATGCATTTTTAACCTACTGTACTTTCAACTTACAGTGGGTTTATCAGACATAACCCCATCAGAAGCTGAGGAAGATGTATATATACATTTTTCAAACTCCACCAACTCTGCACAGGACATCTGTGCAAACATCAATAAAGGTGATTTAGAAATAAATGGCAACCCACTCCAGTAATCTTGCCTGGAGAATTCCATGGACAGAGGAGCCTGGCAGGCTACAATCCATGGGGTCGCAAAGAGTCAGACATGACTGAGCGACGAACACTTCTACTTCTAAATGTAAACTAAGTATATAAATAAATAAAACACAATATTACTGAGAAAACGGAGAACAAGGCATCCTAAAGTACAGCACTGAGCCACCCCAAAAGAAGAACTAGTAGACACCTGATGGTTGCACTCTTAATTAAGTGCACCGTCCTAAACTAAAGAGAAATTGACTTAGTTCTTCAAGGCTTACCACACAAGGCCAAATTTGAATTAATAGTTTATTTTTATACAAGGAAACATAGGTCCTAAGAGATTTAAAGATATAAAGTAAGTGCTTTAAACCAATTCCATTGGTTTTAAATCTGACTTCCTAAGTAGAAATTTTCTCTCTCACTCATAGTGGACACTCAAAAGTCCTGCCAACACTACTCTGACTACACAACCGCCTTCAAAGGTAATTCCACTGATGTATGATAAAAATCCTCCCAGAACTCATAAAAGGTCAAGTTTTAGTTTGGCAGACAAAGTAACCCAACAGGCACTGCAACCCAGGCAACTGAAACAGCGGCCTGGAGCTTGAGAGTCCAGAAATTCAATGAAGGTAGGAAAAAACGCAGAGTTCCAGCCCTCATGGAAGAGCAGAGTCACATTCTCTGACCACAGATCTAAGATGCAAGAGCCAAGATAAAAATGAAAGCATGCTCTCTGGACCGACGTTCTCCCCTTCCTCCAGCGACAGAAGAGAGAAGGGCCAGGATGGGATGGTTTGAAGCAATGACCCCAGGAGTAAGCTCCTGGCAGTCAACACAGAATAAAGTTGTGTAAGTGGCAGCACGGCCACAAGATACGACAACTCTTAGCCCAAACCGAAGAACCTCTTACAGGGCAGGACAGAGAGAGGAAACTTGAGGGACAAGGGAAGTCCATCAGCATCCCTAACATCACATTGATCAACAGTGCTCCGCATAAAATAGAGCAAAACCTTGCTTGCTCCATTCATTCATGCAGTATGCAGGTATTCAGTGCCTGCTGCTTGGGAAGAAAGGGAACTTCCTCTTTCCAATTTCCTTTTTTCCTTCTCTCTCTTTAAATGTTACACAGAAGTGTCTATAAAGCTCTCCCAAATACCTCCCACAAGCTTCCTTGACCCTCCTTGCTTTAATCCTCAAACCAAGCAATTTTATGGCTCCAATTTCCCAATACTACTGGGAAGAAGACAAAGTCAAAGAGACAAAATTCAAAGCTGCTTTGTATTTCTTACGCAAACCTTTACAACCAAACTGCCAGCACCTAAGTAGCAAATGATGGTTCTGCTTTACACAATTGTGACCCCAGTGCTGACTACGGTTCTCTACCCAAGGTAGTTAACCAACAAACTGTTGGCTGAGGCTGCTGGAAGGTCTTCCTAATCCCAAGGCCTGGCACAGGAATTTAACAGCAAGCATTCGTTAGTTGCATCCTTCCTCCTCTCAGGACACTTTCCTTAAAAGGGTGACCTCGGTGCACAGGGTCACAGTTAGGCGCCTCGGGAAACAGTGTTTGGGGATGATCTGAAATAAATTCCCTTCCCTCTGCCAGGGCCTGCCTGCCTCACCTGCCCTCTGCCAGGACCTGCCTCCTTCGCCCCCTTCAACACCTAATGCAGAGCCTCCTTCCACCAAGCCGGGCTCGGGCAGCATCACCCTGTGCCCGCACCCCGGCTCCGTGTCCGCCGGCCAAAGCGCGATCGGAACACCGGAACCCCCTACCCGACCCGCGCGGCTCAGAGGCCGGCAACGCCGGCCCGGGAGTCCGCTCCATCCTCTCCACTCGCCCCTCCAGGGCCGGGAGCGCGGCGCGGTCTCCGTTCACAGCGCGCGCGGTGCAGCTGCCCCGGATCCCGGCGCGCCGTCTCCGCCGCTCCCGGCCCTGCAAACCTCCGCAGGCTCCCGGGGTGCGGGCGCTGCGCGGGCGCCTTCCAGCTCCTTGCGGGCGCGAGGCTCCGGCACCGCGCTCCTCTCCCGCAGCCTGGGGCAGCGGCCGCAAACCCCCGCCGTACTCACTTCCCGGCCGGATCTGGGGGCGTCGAGAAGGTCTCCGGCGACTGCAACCTCCTCCGCCTCCTCCGGCCCGGCCCCCGCGGCTGTGGCGGTGGCGGCGCCCGCTCAGGCCCCGGAGCCGCCCCCGCGGCGAACGGTCTCAGGAACCCGGCTCGCGCCGCTTACCCTCCTGGCACGCGCAGCGAGCCCGCCCCCGGTGCGAGGGCGCGAGGGCGCGAGGGCGCGAGGGCGCAGGGCTGGGGGCGGGCACGCGCCGCCTGCGCGAGCGCGCGGCTGGGGGCGGGGCTTCCGCCGCGCCGAGGAGGGGCGGGCCGGCGGGCCGGGTTCCCTTCGAACCCCGCCCCCTGCGGCCCGGTTCCGGGAGGGCGGGGGAAACTTGCCCCCTGCGGGCTTTTCCTGGGAGCCGGCGGCGGGCGGCGGAGGTGCGTTTCAACTCCACAGGTATGTACCCCGCCACCTGGATGTTCGGCCCGACGTGACTACAAGGTAAAAAATGCGAAGAACCACCCCCATAAATCATTCATCATCCGCGCCTGGGCAGGAGACACTGCCCTGAGTGGTATTTCCAAATTAATTCAACTCAGCAAACTGTTTACTGAGCACCGACTCCGTGCCTAGCTCCGTAACGCTGAACCAGGTGCTGTGTGGGTACACCGTCACGGTCACGGTCCCCGGTCTCCAGGAGCGCATAACTTAGTGGAAAAGCAGCCGTGTAAACAACCAGGTCTGGTGACCCATGCAAAGCCAGAGCCACTATGAGATGCTGTGGGAGCTCAGAGGAGGAAGAGATTACTTCAGCTTGGACGATGCGGAGAGGTTCCTGGAAGAGGTGGCATCTGTGTTCAGCCTGCAAGGAAGAAAAAGAGAGGAGTCCTAGGAGGAAAAAAAGGGGGGGACATCAAAGTTTAGGTAAACAGCTTGCGCAAAGGAACAGAGCAACGGAGGTTTACCATCTCTGCATCAGCTTTTTGTTTTAATATCCGTTTTTGATAGAATCCTTTCCAAACTACGTGAAACAGGAGATGATGCCACACGGGGAACAGCAAAGCTTTTTTTTTTTAAGGACTTTTTTAATTGAAAGATAATTGCTTTACAGAATTGTGTTGGTTTCTGCCAAACATTAACATGAATCAGCCATAGGTATACATATGTTCCCTCCCTCTTGAACCTCCCTTCCTACCTCCCTCCCCATAGGATCATTCTTGTCAACATAATTTAAGGCTGAAAACAGCAGTGTCCTTTAAGGACTTTTGATATGTTGGTGGCGGATGTAAATCTGTAAGCTAAGACAGCCCTGTGCTTTGAGTCTGGTTTTTCACTGCTTTTTGGCACCTTATAGTAAAGCAGATTGTGCCGCCTTCTGCTGTGGTCTGCCTGCCTGCCTTTAGAGCATCCTTTTCCTCCTGCTCTCATCTTCCTATTTTTAAACCCCTAAGGTGAAGGAAGTGCTGGTAACCAACTTTGTTAAGGAGAGTAAACATTCCTCAAAAAAAAATTGGCATCACCTATCACTCATGAATTTTGTGACTGTTTTGCATGCTTGGAAGACTTTTTCACTTGCAGGCAGGGTCTTAACCATGTTCAGAATATGTTAAGATACTCAGGGTTAAGAGACACTTTGTTTATTCACTTACTACTCACTAAGCATCAACTGTGTGGGAGGCAGTGAAAGGATAAAACATTGATTCTGTCCTTTGGAGGAAAGATGTGTAAATGATGTAAAATAAATCTGTAAAAATGTTGCTTGCTGTGTTTGCTATACTTATTGAAACCAAAATAATTTCAGTATGTGGATAGCCATCCTGGAAATTAAACCACTTCAAATATATTCATATTAGCATCTCTCCATCTCAGTTCTGTATTTCATCAATTCTCACATCCTCAGAAACATATTGCAATCTTTCAAACATATGCAATCATCACCCTCACTCTCAAAATTACCAGCCTCTTTTACCTACATGTCCTTTGCTTTCACCATTTATTCATGTTGAAATTTTTCTTGTCCTAAAGTTAGAAACCTCTGTGACTCTAGATCATACTCCAGTTACTATTCCTTCCCTGTCTTTTCCTTGACAAAAGTCTTAAAAGTAGTTTACACTCATTTCTGCTAACTCAGCTCCCTCTTACTCCCCAACCTATAGTGTGTAGCTTCTGTCCCCACCACATCACTGCACTGCTCTCAGTCAGTAAGCACTGACTTCATCCTCAACGCCCCAGGCCATTTTTGAGTCCTCTATTACTAGAGCTCCTGGTGGCATTTGGTAACACAGGGCATTCCATTCTTTTTAACACCCCCCTGGCCTTTGCAACAAGACTCATCTAATCCCTCTGACTACTCCTCAGTCTCCAAGGTCCTGTTCTCAGCTTTCATCACACCCTGTACAGTGCATTCTCCCTGAGCTATTGCGTCCACTCTATCTTCATCTGCCACATATATCAGCAGCTCCCAAGTGTGTTAACTAGCTCGGACCACTCACCTGAGTTCTACACACATACAAGTCTACCAGACATCTCTACCTGAATGTCCTAGAGACACCTCAAGCTCTACTTTTCTAAAAACTGTTAGCGTCAGGACTTCCCTGGTGATCCAGTGGTGGGGATGGAGGGAGTAGGGTTGCAGGTTTGATCCTTACAGCAAGATCCCACTTGCTGCACAGAATGGTCAAAAAATAAAAATAAATAAATAAAACTGTTAGCCTTCCTGTCCACTCAGTTGCCCAGAACCTGGGAGTCATCCTTGAATCTTTATCTCCAACACCACCACACTCAGCTTCCCCAGTGGCTCAGCAGTAAAGAATTCCCCTCCAATGCAGGAGACCCCAGTTCTATCCTTGGGTCAGCAAGATCCCCTGGAGGGGGAAATGGCAACCCACTCGGTATTCTTGCCTGAAAAACCCCACAGACAGAGGAGCTGGGCAGGCCACAATGCAAAGGGTGGCAAAGAGTGAGCACACACATACACCACCACACTCAACAATTCTGTTGACTCTCCTCATGCATAAATCTAGAATCTGTCCCTCTTAGCCCCTCTTACCTAGACTAATGCAGTAGTATTTTATCGTGTCTCCTCCTGCAGTCTTGTTCCTTCTGATCCATTTTCCATACTGCATGTCAGAAAAAAAAATTTTTTTTAATTTGCTGCTTGTGGTGTCATGGCTGGCACATAATACCTTCCATTTATCTAGCCTTTGTCTTTATTTTCCACTCAGTCTCTTGTCACTTCCTACATACACCCCATCGGAAGCCCTGAAACATTTCTACTTTCCCTATCTCCATACCTCTGTGTTTGTTTCTCTGTCTGTTTGGAATATTCTTTGAATACAATCAAAGAATGTCCAACATATATGTAACTGAAGTGCCACATACGATAAAACTATAAGAAACATTCTGGAAATAAGAAAATACTTAACTTACAAAATGAAAGGGCTCACACGTACTTGGGGAAATGACCACAGAATGATTAATCCTGAGAGCTAGTCTCTTAAAGCTATTCATTTTATTCATCTATTTATTTGGGGCCGTACCGGGCCTCCGTTGCTGTGAGGGCTTTTCTCTAGTTGGCGGTGAGCAGGAGCTACTCTCCAGTTCCGGTGCACGGGCTTCTCCTTGCGGTGGCTTCTCTCGTTGCGGAGCACAGGCTAGGGTGCACGGGCCTCCGCAGTTGTGGCACGATGGCGCCGTAGTCGCAGCTTGCCGTCTCTACAACACAAGCTCAACAGTTGTGTCGCACAGACACAGTTGCTCCATGGCATGTGGAATCTTCCCCGATCAGGGGTCGAATCTGTGTTTTCCGCATTGGCAGGCAGAATCTTCACCACTGAGCCATCAGGAAGTGAAAGTGAAGTTGCTCAGTCGTGTCCGACTCTTTGTGACCCCATGGACTGTAGCCTACCAGGCTCCTCCGTCCATGGGATTTTCCAGGCTGGAGTGGGTTGCCATTTCCTCTCTTAAAACTATAGACAAACAGATAACAATAATCATCTTCGTGGCTTCCATACAAAAAGTGCAAATTATTTAAAAGTGTAAGAAAATAAGGCTTCAGTACATTAAAGATGACTACATTTTCTGTAACCAGGCTGGCCTAGTGAATTGCTTGACCCACAGAATGTGTGATGTTATGGGACTTCCAAGCCTAGGTGATAAGAAGTCTTAAACAGGCCACCTAGGCCTTTGGGAACACTTGCCCTTGATGACTTGACTCACTGTGTAAAATATCTAACTCCCTGAGGAGAGGTTCTGAGACTACATGGAGAGGGAGATCTTGCCTGATCCTTCTGAGATGAGTGAGGTCATCATGAATTCTCTGTATGAGCCCAGTCATCAGCTGATATTCACCCAGTCAAATCCTACCTGAATTCCTGACCCCAAAGGTTGTGAAATTATAATCAAAATGGTTCTTTCTTTATGCCTTCCTTTTAGGTAGGTAGTTTGTTAGGGAGTCTGGTAACCAAAATATTTGGCATCAGACTTCTTAACAGCAAAGCAAGGCTATAGTGATGCAGTATTTTCATTATTTCCTAAAAGCTTAAGGAAAGACAATACCAGCTAAGGATTTTATATCCATCCATCCATGCTGTTTTTAAAGTATCAAAGACTATAAAAAAAATTTTTTTAATGCAAGAACTGTCCACATAAGCCCATCCTAAGTAGCTACTAGAGCAGGGGTCAGCAAATTTTTTTTCTAAAGCCCCAGATAGTAAATATTTTGAGTTGCAGGCTTAACTATTCAACCCTGCCATTGTAGCACCAAAGCAGCCATAAGTAATATGCAAATAAGTGGATGCAGCTGTGTCCCAAATAAACTGGATTAACCAAAATGGGCAACAGACTAGATATGGTCCCTAGGTTGCAGGCTGCCACTCCTATACTAGTGGAAAAGAAAGAAAGTTATTTCTCTCTCTCAAAAAAGCACAAGATCTGTGTGCTTTAAGAAGATAATGTAAAATGACTAAGTGCGGTTTTCGTATTACTTTGCAAGAATTACCATAATAAAGTACCACAGACTGACCTAAAGAACAGCAACTTATTTCCTCAGAGTTCTGGAGGCTAGAAGTCCAAGATCAAGGTGTCAGCAGGGTTGATTTCTTCTGAGGCCTCTCTCCTCGGCGTGTAGATGGCCATCTTCTCCCTGTGTCCACACATGGCCTTCCCTTTGCGCTGTGACTGTCTGATTCTAATCTCCTGTTCTTCTAAGGACATCTGTCATATACAAATAGGGTCCACTCTAACGACCTAGTTTTAACTTAATCATCTTTTAAAAGACTATCTCCAATTACCATCACATTCTATGGTACTGCTTAGGACTTCAACAACCTAAATATAAAAACTAAAACTATAAAACACTCAGAAGATAACGTAAATATAAATCTTTATTATCGTGGGTTTGGCAAACCCTTCTTAGATACAATGCCACAAACACAAATGACAAAAGAAAAGACAGATATATACCCCAAATTAAAACCTTCTGTGTGTCAAAGGATGCCATAAAAAAGTTCAAAGGCAGTCTACAGAATGGGAGTAAATATTTCTAAATAATATATATGATAAGGAGCTTATAACCAGAATGTAGGAACAATACAACAACCATAAGACAGATAACCCAATTGAAAAATGGGGAAGGATGTCTTCAAAACATATGTTCAACATGATTAGCTATTAGTGTAATATAAACCAAAGACACAGTGAGATGCTGCTTCACCCCATTTCCAAAATCACAGACAATAACAAGTTTGGTGATGGTGTGGAGAAATTGGAAATTTGATGCACTGTAAGTAGAAATGTAAACAGTGCAATTGCTCTGGAAAACAGCTTGGCAGTTCCTGAAAATGTTAAACATAAAGTTATCATCTAACCCAGCAATTCTACTTCTAGGTATATACCCAAGAGACTTGAATATATATGCCCACACAAAGACCCATACATATACATTGGGTCTTATTCCCAATAGCCAAAAAGTGAAAACAACCCCAAAAGTCTATCAACTGACACATGGATAAACAAAATACAGTAAATCCATCCATACAGTGGCATATTATTCAACAATAAAAAAAATTAATGGAGTATGTGGTATAACATGGATGAACCTTGAAAACATTATGCCCAGTGAAAGAAGCCAGTTACAGAAGACCACGTATTATATGCTGCTGTATGTATGAAATGGGGTTGCAAAGAGTCAGACACAACTGAGCTACTGAACTGAACTGAATACAAGAAATGTCCAGAATAGGCAAGCCCATAGAGACAGGAGATTAGTGATTGCCAGAGGCTGGAGGGGTTGAGGTACTGGGAAAGGACTGGTATTGGGTATGGGTTTACTTTTTGAAATGATGGAAATGCTCTAAAGTTGATTGTGGTGATAGTTATACAACTCCATGAATATACTAAAACCCACTGAACTGCACACTTTAAATAGATGGATTGAAAGTGAATTACGTCTCAATAAATCTAGTTATTTGAAAAAAAAGAGTTCTTCAAAAATAATTTATTAATTTTATAAAAATTTTTTTATAAAAAGGAATCTTGAAAGACCCAAAAGTATACTCAAACAAGACATCCCTTGGTTTCAGTTAAAATATCTCATATCATCAAGATGACAGTTCCCCTTATGCTAATTTATGAATTTAACATGCTTCGGCAAAAAATGTACACAAGTGTTTATGCAGCTAGACAAATTGATACCAAAGATCGTATGGAAAAAAACACTCAAGAATAGCTAGTAAAACACTGAAAATGAGGAGCTATGATAGGTGGTTAGTCCCAGCAAATACTAAAACATACTACAGAGCCTCCTAAATGCAAATAGCGTGGTTCTGCCATATGAATATTAAGACCATTGTAACTGAATGGCGAACAGAAATCAATCCAACAAAAATATAAAAATCCAGTATATGATAACCAGTTAAATGGCAGCAGTGAAAAGGAATTTTTAAATAATGGTGTGGGGACCACTGGATAGACATACACAGCCTCACTCTGTTGGTGAAATTACAGGGAAACAAATATTACCAGAGGGCATGAAAAATAGTACAAACCCTGTGGAGGGGTATTCGGCAATATCTACTGGAACATTTGCACATTTACCTTTCAAACTAGCACTCCCACTTCTAGGAATTTATTCTAAAAATGATATCTTCAAAATAATAGGTACTCTTACCTATGGAAGCTTCTTCATTGCACCATTAATGGTATTTGCAGGATATTGGAAACTACCTAAATGCCCAAACACAGAAGACGGGTTGAGCAAACTGTGATACTTACACACAATTGGCTACTGAGAAGCAATGAAGAGTACCTTTATGAATTGATACAAAGTAATTACCAGGGTAGATTATTAAGTTATAAAAACAAAGATCAAAAGCAAATATAGTGTATGGCCATCTTCTCATTGCTATGTTAATATTGCTGCTGCTGCTGCTGCTGCTAAGTCACTTCAGTCGTGTCCGACTCTGTACAACCCCATAGATGGCAGCCCACCAGGCTCCCCCGTCCCTGGGATTCTCCAAGCAAGAACACTGGAGTGGGTTGCCATTTCCTTCTCCAATGTATGAAAGTGGAAAGTGAAAAGTGAAAGTGAATTCGCTCAGTCGTGTCTGACTCCTAGCGACCCCATGGACTGCAGCTTACCAGGCTCCTCCATCCATGGGATTTTCCAGGCAAGAGTACTGGAGTGGGTTGCCATTGCCTTCTCCCATGTTAATATTATGTACATTCAAATAATAAAAGTAAATCAATAAGAGTAGAGAAAAATTAAAACCTGTAACTAAATGCAAATTGAAAAAAATGAACCCAACTGTATGTCAAGAAGTAAACCAAGGCATTTTGAACATACTACTTAGATATAAGTTTTAGTCTAATGCAAACAGTAAACTGGAGAAAATTAATATCAGGAAAAGAAGAAACACAATGGATAGTAAATATATTCTAATATTAATTATTAATATTAATTAATAATAATTGATAATGTGGTTATCTTTATTGCTAATATTTACTACTTATATTAGCAAAATATTTAAAATTTAATATTCAGTGTTAAAGCTTTTTTTAAGAAATGTAAATTATATGACTTTTCTAGAAGATGATTTGGAAATAAATGTCAAAATCTTATAAAATATTGACATTCTTTGAGCCAGAAATTCACATTCTTGCAACTAATTTTATGAAAACTTTCAGTGGATGTGTAATTACATTTATGCATTAAGATATCTTACCAGAGTTAATTCTAAAAATAAGAATTGGAGAGAGGGGGAAAGGAACAGGGCTTTAATTAATTAAATTATGAGATATCCATGAGATAGAAGATAGCACAGCCACTAAAATCACAATGTAAAAGAATATTTCATAACTTGGAAAAGTGTAAGATAGTATGTATACTATGACTAAAATTTTGCTTAAAAATATGTGTGAGACAAACAACCCAATAGAAAAGAGGGCAAAAGTATAAAGCAGACATTTTATAGAGAAGCAAACACATGTGGCAAGTAAACATACGAGAAGATCCTCAATTTCATTAGGATTCAGGAAAATGCAAATTAATGTTCAATGTTGCACAGCTACTAGAAAGGCAAAAGTTTTAAATTCTGACAATTCCAAATGTTGAACAAGTGGTTGATCAGTTGGGAATTCTTATGCACCAATGCTGGGAATGTAAATTGGTGCAGCCATTTGTCAATGCCTCATAATGATGAAATTTTGCATACCTCATATTCAATAATTTCACCCAAAAGGCACTCTTAACATGTGCCTGAAGAGGTATGTACAAGGGACTTCCCTTGTGGTCCGGTAGCTAAGACGGCCCACTCCTAAGGCAGGGGGCTGGGTTTGATCCCTGGTCAGGGAACTAGATACCACATGTTGTAACAAAAACTGAAGGCCCACATGTTACAACTAAGACTTGGCACAGTCAAGTCTTTTTTTAAAAAACAAAAAAGAGAGGCATGTTCAAGCACTGCTTATAGCAGCAAAGTACTAAGAACAAACTAAATGTACAGTAAGAGAAGAATGAATTAATTGTGTATATCTTCACAGTGGAAACATTAAACAACAGTGAAAATGAAAGAATTATACCCACGTAATTAACCTGGTAAAATGACTCACTGTATTTTTTGAGTGAAAAAAAAAGGCAGAGACTTATGATTATAATATGATGCCGTTTTAATACAACATTGTAAATCAACTATACTTCGATGAGTGCTTCGTTGCTCAATCCTGTCTGACTCTTTGCCACCCCGTGGACTGTAGGATTCTCCAGGCAAGAATACAGGACTGGGTTGCCCTGCCCTCCTCCATAATACTTCTATAATTTTTTTTAAATATGATACTATTTTTCATAAAGCTTAAAATCAAGTAGAGCCAAACAATTTGTAAAATTATCCCAAACTTCAAGAAAATAGTTATCCTGTGGGAGGAAATGATAGGCCAAGAGCGCTTAGGTAAATGACATCATTGCCAATTACTCATGATGTTTTGTTTCTTGGTGTGTTTGTGTTTTGTGTGTGTCAAATATCATATTTTTAAAAGATAAAGGGAAGTAGTTTGTATCTCTTTGTGTATTGTGCTCCCTAAGTAAAAGAATGGAAGACAGTAAACCAAGATATTAGCAGAGATGATCTCTGGATGGTCAGCCCAGGAGTGATTTTCATTTTCAAAATGTCTTAAATGAACATGTACTTTTTTGAAAACAGGAAAAAATATTTTTAAAAATCAATGCAAGAACCTATCTCATTTTTATTCTGCAGTCTGAACACCCAAGTCTTAATTTCCCTGATGATAAATGATTCAGGGAAGAGATACACAGTGGAATCTCCAAGGTTGTTGGTGACACCAAGTTAGGGCCAGGCAGTAAGCTGACAGTGGCAGGAATAGAGCTGAACAAGGATGTATAGAGCTGCATAGGAGGGTGACACCTGCCAGCTGAGTGTCACTCATGGGCAACAAGAAGGGAATAACAGCTCAACAAAACTAATTTCATGAACCTGAAACTATTCCTTGAAGTCATGAATCTACTGTCCTGCCTCCATCCCACACCCGCACCTGCATGCAGATAAGAATAACATGCAGATAAGAATACTAGAAGAAACAAGTATAAGAATGCTGGAAGAAACACAGACTGGAATCAAGATTGCCGGAAGAAATATCAATACCTCAGATATGCAGATGACACCACCCTTATGGCAGAAAGTGAAGAGGAACTCAAAAGCCTCTTGGTGAAAGTGAAAGTGGAGAGTGAAAAAGTTGGCTTAAAGCTCAACATTCAGAAAACGAAGATCATAGCATCCGGTCCCATCACTTCATGGGAAATAGATGGGGAAACAGTGGAAACAGTGTCAGATTTTATTTTTCTGGGCTCCAAAATCACTACAGATGGTGATTGCAGCCATGAAATTAAAAGATGCTTACTCCTTGGAAGGAAAGTTATGACCAACCTAGATAGCATACTCAAAAGCAGAGACATTACTTTGCCAACAAAGTTCCGTCTAGTCAAGGCTATGGTTTTTCCTGTGGTCATGTATGGATGTGAGAGTTGGACTGTGAAGAAGGCTGAGCGCGAAGAATTGATGCTTTTGCACTGTGGTATTGGAGAAGACTCTTGAGAGTCCCTTGGACTGCAAGGAGATCCAACCAGTCCATTCTGAAGGAGATCAGCCCTGGGATTTCTTTGGAAGGAATGATGCTAAAGCTGAAACTCCAGTACTTTGGCCACCTCATGCGAAGAGTTGACTCATTGGAAAAGACTCTGATGCTGGGAGGGGTGGGGGGCAGGAGGAGAAGGGGACGACAGAGGATGAGATGGCTGGATGGCATCACTGACTCGATGGACGTGAGTCTGGGTGAACTCCGGGAGTTGGTGATGGACAGGGAGGCCTGGCGTGCTGCGATTCATGGGGTCGCAAAGAGTCGGACACGACTGAGCGACTGATCTGATCTGATCTGAATAATACTAGAAACAAAATATCACGGTCCTATCCTTGTATCCAATTATAGTAAATTGACAAAATAATGTGTGTCATTCTTTTCTGGCACTTACAGATGACATAACAGAACTGGAAAATGTCCAATAGAGAGTAACTAAAATGACAAGCAGAAAGCATGTCCTTTACATATTGGCAAGCAAAAACCAAACTCTGGCCTTCAGAAGAAGAGAGTTTAGATGTGATGTGCCGAAAGGGTGCCTAGTTGGAACACACATGCAGTCACCAAATCTTAGAACATCAGCAGTAAAGCATAGCTGGTGGTGATTGAAAGAGGCAGACTCGGAAGCCAAATAGAGGAGCTGCTATTTTGCATGTTGAGCAGCAAGGAAGTAACCCCTTCCCTCCAGTTGCTGAATCACTGGTTTTCAGTCTTGTCCACACATGGTATGAAGATGACACAGGAGATAGATTTAGAGGCTCTGGTTGGGGATGGGATCACCAGGAAGAGAGGCAGTGTTGAAACAAGGCTGTCCTTCCTCTCCATAGCATCTTGTGGATTTTGGGAGTCTGTGACAAATTGCCTGGAATATCTTTATGAATGAAACTTTCTAAGTTTACATCCTGGACAGTGGTACTGTTCTTCAATAAGTTGTCTTTCTGTGTCATGATGAAGATTGCATCAGACTGCACAGTTCACAGTGGTGGTTTCTGTGTGCAGACGACCACAGGCGTGATCCATTCTGCCATACTGTGAAAGCTCAGGAGGCCAGAGGCTAAATGACACCCCCCACAAGATCCTCAAGAATTATCTCAAGAAAGCAACCCAGAGGATACAATATCCAGAATTTCCTCAGTTCACCAAAGGCTAATTATTTACATGGTGTTTTTCGGACACCCCAAAGATCAACAAATTCTGTGTTTACTTGACTTTCTAAATTGGCTCCAGATTAGTCATTTCAGCTCTTCTCAACCTGGCTGCAAATCACTTGGCATGCTTTTGAGAAAACACCTACATCTGGGACCCACCCTAGCTGAAGTGAGTTTGTTTAAAGCGTCCCCAGGTGATAGAATATGTGACCAAACTGGAGAACCACTGAGCTTCTCCACGTGCTAAAGTTAATTATTTGAGAGGTTCTGGCTTTAGGAAGAGTGCAAAGGGCATTGGCCAACAAGACAGGGTGGAAGAGAAAAGGTGATTCGGCCAGCTCTCCGGTGCCCACACATGCTTGGTCACTGTCCAGGCTCTGCCTACATGGTTTTGGGGGTCAGGGAGGCCGAGCTGCTTTACCTTCCAGTTACCAGACAGCCTGGAACACTGAAAACAGTTTCCTGGGTTTCTGTGTTCACATGAGGAAGGAGACTTTCTCTGCTAGGCCCCAAATCTCTGCCTTCCCAAGAGCTGGAGCGAAGGACACAGGAGGCCCACAGCTCTCAGAAACAGGAAATAGCTTCCTTGTCGCTAATGCTGACCTGTTCCTTCTTCTTCTGCTTCTTCACGTTTACTAATGTCCTTGGCCTGGGGTTAACTCTTCTGCTTAGTTACGTTCGACTCTCATCTCACCATTTCAGAGCTTAGGAGAGGCCCAGGGCCTTTTCTTGTCCGCATAACAAATTCTTTTAGGGCCTACATAACTACCGTTGAGTGCAACTCGGGGCCTCCTCAGGGACCTCTGTGCCTTCATTTCATGTTATAGTAAATAAAAGTGGTTCCAGTTCACAGCAGCCAAGACATGGAAGCAAACTAAATGTCCATCAACAGATGAATGGACAAAGAAGATGTGGTGTGTATATACACAATGGAATACTACTCAGCCATAAAAGAGAATGAAATAACGTCATTTGCAGAAACATGGATGGACCTAGATATTATCACACTAAAGTGAAGTCAGACAGAGCAAGACAAATACCACATGCTATCACTATGTGGAATATTATTTTTAATTATAAAAAGAACTTATTTACAAAACAGAAATAGACCCACAAACATAGAAAACAAACTTACAGTTACCAAAGGGGAAGCAGAGGAATGAAGTGGGAATTTGGAATTAACAGAATTACACTACTATATGTAAAATAGATAAACAACAAGGACCTACTGTATAGCCCAAGGAACTATATTCAATGTCTCATAATAACATGTAGTAGAAAAGAATCTGAAAAAGAATATATATATATATATATATATCTCTGCTGCTGCTGCTGCTAAGTCACTTCAGTCGTGTCCGACTCTGTGTGACCTCATAGACGGCAGCCCACTAGGCTCCCCTGTCTCTACCTACATATTATTCAGGACTTCCCAGGTGGCTAAGTGGTAAAGAATCTACCTGTCAAACAGAAGATGCAGGTTCAATCCCTGGGTTGGGAAGATTCCCTGGAGAAAGAAAAGGCAACCCACTCCAGTATTCTTGCCTAAGAAATCTCATGGGCAGAGGAGCCTGGCGGGCTACAGTCCACGGGGTCACAAGAGTCAGACATGACTCAGCAAATAAACTACCACCACATATTATATCCCTGAAACTATCAATTATCTTTCAATTAAAAAAAAAAAAAGGTGGTGCTTTCAGTACAGGTTGGGACCACTGTGTGCCTAGAAAATTCCTCCTTTTCCTCACGTTGACATGTCTCCATCTTTTGAAAAAATGCAAGAGCAATGAACCCAAATTACAAAAAGAAAGAGTCACCCAGTGGGAAGTAGAGGGGATACCCACAAATGTAGCAAACAATGTGGAACACAGAGAAACCCAATGGCCGTCTCCCTGCTAGCAACTTCCCAGCCCTGCTACTGGGCTCCCCCTAGGGGCACCCATCCCACCACCTTCTCTATTCCTCCCTTATATTGGCAGCACCCGCTTTTCAATCTCTTTTTTTTTCCAACTACAATTTTATTTTATTTTTAAACGTTACAAAATTGCATTAGTTTTGCCAAATATCAAAATGAATCTGCCACAGGTATATATTTTAATGCAAAAAACCACTTCAACTTGGGTAACGAAATCTCCAGAAACAATCCTTGTCCACAGAGGCCATCTCTGGTACCCAGGCAATCCACTGAGGACAGCCGGGGGCTTTTAAATGGGGGCACATTTATCACCTCACTTATTCCTCAACCTTTTGGTTTTCTACCCCCACAGTCTGGATACTCTCTTCCACACATCAAGTAGTAATGTTCTACCTCAGGTGGCATAGTGGTAAAGAATCTGCCTACCAATGCAAGAGACGAAAGAGACATGGGTTCAATCCCTTGGTCGGGAATATCCTCCAATTCCCCCTAAAGGAGGAAATGGCTACCCACTCCAGTATTCTTGCCTGGAAAACTCCATAGACAGAGGAGCCTGGCTGGCAAAGAGTCGGGCACACCTGAGGACACAAAGCACGTCAACTATTTGGTTTCATCTTTTACAGCCTCTGTTAATATCTGCCCACCAGACTTCCCTGGTAGGCCAGTGATTAAGAATCCTTGCTTCTACTGCAAGGGACACGGGGTTTGATGCCTGATCAGGGAAGTATGACCCTGAATGCTGCGCAGACAGTGGGTGGGACCTCAGAGACTCCATACCTGGCTGGGATGCAGGTACTGAATATGATTGTGACAGAAAAGACTTTTTATAGAGAGACTAACGTGGATTCAGGGCTTCCCACATAGCTCAGTGGTAAAGAATCTGCCTGCCAATGAAGGAGACATGGGTTTGACCCCTGGGTTGGGAAGATCCCATGGAGGAGGAAATGGCAACCCACTCCAGTGTTCTTTGCCGGGAGAATCCCATGGACAGGTACAGTCCATGGATTGCAAAGAATCGGACACAACTGAGTGACTGAGCACCAACTTGGATTAAAGCGCATTCCCACCAGTTAGCATCCTTTCATGGATTTATGGAAAGCTGGAAGAGTCATAAACTGGGGGGGATTCAGAACCCATGCAGTTTCTTCAGGTATCTGATGAGAAAGGTCAGGAGGGAGGTCTTGCCAATCCTACAAATTACAGAGCCTTGGGTTGTGAGCTAGGACTCCTCCCCTAACAGCTAGTATTGCATGGATGCCTACTGCACCAGGCCAGGAAATAGAAGGTGGGATGGAAAACAGATGTGGCAGTTTTAGCTTAAAGAAGCTTATAGACAGAAGGACTTTCCTTGTAGTCCAGTGGCTTAGACTCCAGGCTCTCAATTCAGGGGGCATGGGTTCAATCCCTGGTCAGGGAACTAGATCTCACTTGCTGCAACTAAGAACCTGCACTCTGCAATGAGGTAAAAAATCCCATGTGCTGCAGCTAAGATCCTGTGCAGCCAAATAAATAGACAATTTTTTTAAAAGAAGCTTATAGATGGCAAGCAAATTATATAGATATAACTGTTTTTTAAAAGAGACTGTGTTTAAAGTTTTGAAGGAGCCCCAAAAAGACTCATTCATTCTAGAAGCATGGTTTGGCAGACTGTAACAGCAATGGTCCCTACTCTACGGCAGACTACTGGTCTACCCTACAGCATGACCTAAAGAGTTGTGCTTCACGATACTCACGCTCTCTTGTGTTCCCCTCCCACGTTGACTCTAACTTGGCTTTGTGACTCACACTGACCGGTAGGACAATGACACACAGGACACAAGCAAAGGCTTGATAATCCTTGAACCTTAGGGCACTTCTCTGGGAACACTGCCCTGCAACCACCATGTAAGAAAGCAAATCTAGCTCATGGAAGATGAGAGGTCATGTGGAGGAAACCAAGGCACCCTAGCCATTCATCACCACCTACTGCCAGGCAGGTGAGTTGAGGTGATCTTGGACACACCGATCAATTGACCTTATAGTTTAACTGCAGCCACATGAGTGGGCCCTGACGACCCGAGCAGAGGAGCTTCTCAGCTGAACTGCAAAATTGAGAGAAATAATAAATTAATATTGTTTTGAGACTCAAAGATTTGGGGTGATTTGTTATGCGAGGAAAGACAGTAAGCAGAAGCTGCAATGAGGTGGTGCTTAAGAGAAATACAAAACCTGTAGCATTGGCTTTGGATGGCCTGGCAAATGGAGGATGGCAAGGTGGCAAGGAGGCTGTTGGTGCAGGCTGGAGGCTTCAGGGAAACCTTAGCAGAGGCTGGAAAGATAGCCACCTGTGCCCTAATGCAGTGAAACGAGGACAGTAATGAAAGCAGTCATGTATAGCTGTCACCTGCAGAAACTTGAAACACAGAAAACATGCTCAATGAACTTGCGAATTTGGCTCAGGGAATTTCCAGGCAGGATGTTAAAGGTATAAATTGCCTTTTTTTAGCAAGGGAAGGAGGAATTGTTTAGTTTGCAGCAGAATTTAGAAGAAGGAAGTTTGAGAATGTATGAGTTCCAAACCTAAATGTTTCATACTTCCAGTCTCTTTATCGCACGAAAGAATCTCAAATAAGACATGGTTTCAGAGTAAAGATAAATTAAGTTTGAGGTGGTGACTCTTTCTTAAAATCTCAAAAAACTTAAGGTGATGTCTAGTAGACCATTTCACTCAGAAAAAAGGGGGCTTTTATGAATCTCAAGGTCATTGTCCCACAGAACTCAGCAACACACTGCCCAAGGCGGAGGGAAGACCACCTCTAAAACAATTGTGGGAATGGCTTTTGGCTAATCAAGTAGACTATTTTCCTGTATCTAAAAAGCCAACAAAGTTTTAAGGAAGTTCCAGGGTAGAGAATTCAGAATGAAAAAGACCTTGGGTTCCAAACTTTCTAAAGGGCACAATACTTGAGAAAGCTCCTTGGTCACAGACAGACCGGTTCTTACCAACATGGAAATGCATCTCAGAAGGTGGAGCCAAGAGCCCAGAGAGCAAAGCTAAGAGCCGAAGAGAACAGTCAATAGAGCAATCCCTGCCATCATCGAGCTAGTTGGGGCCCTGAGAACTGAGGCCGTGGACCCTGCTTGGGCTGCGGGCCTGTGGGCTGTGGGAATCGCAGAGTCACTCTGGATGAGTGATTTGGACATGGTGTTTACTGAGGTTGTTCCAGCTCCATCCCTAAGACACTGTCGTATCTTAGGTGTATAGAGAAAAGAGGATGGTTTATCTTTTCATTTCACCAGTCCTTGGATTAAGAGGCACCGTCTGAGGAACCCCACCTAAGGAGCCTCACACACACCTGGACCAGATTCAGATCATGACACTTTGGGCCTGAGGTCATGATAGATGAGACTCAAGGGCACTGGGAGGGGCGAGGGTATTTTGCACACATTGACCCATTTGTAATAGGAGAACCAGAGTAGGTTGTTAGAGTGATGACCAGAGCCTGACACTGTCCTGTATACATACCATGTGCATCTTCACCTCCAAGGGATTCTGAACTTGGCCTGGTGATTTGCTCTGGGACAAAGGTATATAGGCCACAACTAGAGGCTGGCCAAGTCCTTGCTCGTGAACACCGCCGTAAAAAGAAAACTGGTCCAGACCCCTGGAGGAGGTGAGGCATGTGAAGGAGAAACCAGACGCCCAGATGATCGCCAACACCTGCTGGGGGTCTTGGCCCATCAGGCTTGTGTACTCTGTGCTTAATGAAGGATTTCAGGTCAAATCAGCAGAGGAACCACTCACTAGGCCACGCCACAGAGTCACGGGAAATTATAAATAATTGTTACAGTAGAAAGTTTTGGGATGATGTTGTTAGGCAGCAACAGATACACAGGAAGGTGAAAAAGCCCTTCTGGGAGGAGCTGGTATTGAAGGTCAGAGGGCAAGCCCATGGAGAGCCTGGGCGAGGCTCCTGCCAGCACTGTGTAGATGACAGGAGAGTCAGTAAAGTTGTGGAGGGAGGCAAGGGACAGGGCAGCACAGACCACATCATGCTTAACCTGCCACAGTCTGCAGGAACTACACCAAGAGGAAGCAAAGGCGCCCATTTTAGAAAACAGCACCTTTAAGTGATTCATTACTCAGTGGAGGTCTTAGCTTAGCCGTGGGGTCTTAAAGGTTCTGAGTTTTCACGCTGCTATTGCCCAAACACATACTGTGTGAGAGACTGTCAGGGTGGTCGTGGGCAGAACACAAATGCGCACTGTCACTTCTCAGCCAAGCATTAACAGGAAATAAACAAACACTCGAACTGCACCATCTGGGCAGGGTAGAAATTTCGGCAGACTCTAGGTCCCCAGATTCAGGTTTACTATATATAACATGCTATTATTGCCAAGCTATGCATTCATGAACACTGCCGATCATGTCTCAGGGAGTCATATCTTCATTTGTAAAATGAGCAGATGTCCCCCAACTCCGAAAGTCTAAGGTTCTAAGATGAGGGTTGTTGTTTGTTTATTTTTAATTTTTATTGGAGTATAACTGCTTTACAGTGCTGTGTTTAGGATGAAATTTTAATGCGTAAATAAATACGTTAAATGCCTCTCACATAATAAGCAGTCAACTCTGTGTTGATCTGAGTGGGCATTAGCAATCCAATGGACTATGATAACACTGAAATACTATTATCTATAAATTGCTGCATCCCTCTTGGAAAGCAATATGGAAGTAAGAGTTAAGAGTCATAAAAATATTTTACCTTTAACTGTAATCCCTTTCTTAGGTATTTATCCTGAGGAAATAACTAAACATAAGATAAAAGCTATATGTATCACCTCTAACATAAAAAAAAAAAATCAGAAATAACCTAAAAGTCTAGTGAAAAGAATAAATAAATGATTGCCTGGGCAATATTGTGGAGCCATTATAAGAATTATTAGAAAAGTTGTAGAATTATAGAAAAGTGTTCATGATTTCATAATTAGTGAAAAAGGCAATATATATATATACACATACAATATTACTATATGTAAAAATAGACTATGCATATGGATAAGGCTAGAAAGAAACTTGCAAATACAAAAATAGTTGTATAAGAATGAGATAATGGAGGTTTTTCTTATTTCTTAAAAGTTGCCCTTCTAATAAAGGTTTTTCTTAACCCCATTATCTCTCTGTGGTCTTCACTCTTGTTCCTGTGGGAGCAGGTGTGGAAAGCCCACTGCACTCAGTCTGAGAGTGGCCCTGAGCCGTCCAGGCCTGACACGGACACGAGCATCTCCTGGCAGCATCCAGCAAACCCAGCAGGGACCAGGGACTGACCAGGAGTTCCTAAACTAGGAGAGGATAATTTAGGCTGCCTGTAACCGCCCTCCCTCAAAGAGGGTGACTCAGGAAGAGAGTGCCAAGGCAATTCTGAGAAACTCTGACATGCCCTGCCTCGTATCTGGGATAGTTCTGGCAGGAGACCTGAAAATGAGGAATGTGCATTGCCTATGACTTGGCCAAGGTGTTTTTGTTGCTGGTCATCAGAGAGAGGTACTGAGAAGAGACATCACCTCATCCCCCATCTGAAGGTAAGGTCATCTTCTCCATTCAAATCAATCAGCATTTTTGAGCATCTACTTTAGAGAAGACACTGGAGAGGATATAAAGGTGACTAAGACAGGGTTGTTGCTGCAAAGAACTTGTACCCCAGCATGGGAGCCCAAGGAAGAGAGACAGACAGAAAGGATTATGCTATAAGGCAGAACATTGAAAAGTCAGGAAACCTGTGCTACCAAAGTCAGGAAGAGGAAGAGGTCAAGTCCAGCTAAAAGGATCACTTGTGCTGGGTCTTGAAGGATGGATTTTGTCAGAGGTGATGATTTGAGAAGGCATTTCAGGCTGAGCAATCAGCGGAAGCTAAAAGGCAAAGATGGGGAAGCCCTGGGGCCCTTGGTAGCAGTGAGTAGTCCACTTAAGCTGGACAAAAGATACGTGGCACAGACCGTGAGGGATCTGATATGAAGGGAGATTGCACCTTGAATGGTCTGCCTGGCTGTGCTTTCGGATAATGCACAGAGACAGGAGCAGAGACAGAATCAGAGACAGAATCGGATTTGGGAAGGTGGGAAGCAAGCAGCCTGGCTGGGGTTTCAGCAGCTCAATGGAAAGGAAAAGACAAGGGTGAGGGACCCTACAGGACTGGAGGCACTGGGTGACTGACGCGTGTTGAGTGGCAGGAAGAGGTTGCGGATAACTCTAGGGCTTTACCCTGGGATACTGAGTCCTGGCGATGCTGACTATAGGGATCAAAAGGAATGGGCTGGAGCAGGAAGGGAAAGCGAAGGGTCTAGCCCAGGATGTGTTGAGTTAAATGCAAGTGGCCATGTCCCTAAGCAGGTGGATGTTAGGGGTGAGCTTGATAGAGCAGTCAGGATTAGATTTGAGAGCTATCTGTGGAAAAGGCTGCAGCTGGAGAGGTAGAAGAGTCTGGAAGGCAGAAATTTGGAGAATGTGTAGGCGTCAGAGGAGAAGAACCAAACAACAGAGAAACTGGCCGGCCAGAGGGAACAGAGGAGACACGGGGACCCCAGGGCTTGGGTGATGATGTGCAGGTGCAGGGGACAAGGTAGCTGGGGTGGGCAGCTGGGGGTATCAAAATAAGAGCGTAGGATGGAGCAGAAGCCAGACTATAAGCAGCAGAGAGCACAGCTACAAGGTGGGGACAAACTGATAACTTTTTAGTTAAGTTCGGTGGTAGGGAGAAGAGAACTGGAAGGCAGCCTGAATGGTTATCGGGTCAAGGGAAAGTGTGCTGTGGGATGTACACGTTGAGTATGTTTGTATTTGAGAAGATGGTGGATAAAAGGACAATAAGCATTGATCCCCTGGCGAGGAGGGTTCTGGGGCACCACTAAAGTCAGCTCCATCCCAAGAGCTCATGCTTGATCCTACAAGGCAATGCAGTTAAAATTTTTTTCTTAAACTTTCCTTCAGGCAAATTTTTTTAAAAAGACTTTTTTATATGGACCATTTTTAAGTCTTTATTTAATTTGTTACAATATTGCTTCTGTTTTATGTTTTAGTTGTTTGGCTGCAAGGCATGTGGGATCTTAGTCTCCTGACCAGGGATTGAACCCACACCCCTGCATTGGAAGGTAAGGTCTTAACCACTGGACCACAGGGAAGTCTCCAGGTAAACTTTATTCAGAACTGCAACATATAAGTCACTGATGCCGGTTCACAGTAGGAAATGGAGAGGGTCCCTAGAAGGTGTCATTGCCCTGGGACATCAGCTCCAAACAAAACAAAAAGGATGGATGGAGAGCAGATAGGTGGTTTAGTTGCTAAGTTGTGTTCAACTTTTTGTGACCCCATGGACTGTAGCCGGCCAGGCTTCTCTGTCCGTGGGATTTTCCAGGCAAGAATAGTGTAGGGGGTTGCCATTTCCTTCTCCAGGGGATCTTCCCCACCCGGGGATCAAACCTGGGTCTCCTGCATTGCAGGTGGATTTTTTACCAACTGAGCTACCAGGGAAGCCATACATATATGGAGGGCAGATGGAGAAGAACAAAATTAAGTTAGCAAGGAGAAAGGGAGATGTTTTGCTGAGGGCCCAATGGAGATGTTGAAAAATGGTGAACTTAAAGAAAGCAGAAAGAATTTGGAAGTCACAGTGAAAAATGAGCTACTGATTGCATTTGAGCTGGGAAACATGGGATTTCCAAGCAGCACAGAAGCCCCTGTTGAGTCGGAGAGCATGAATCAGAAGCGCACCCAGCTGGCACACAGCTTTCCCCCGGCAAGTTTGGCGGCCTGGCACTGAAGCAGCATATGACGGTGATTATCCAGGCTGGGGGCTGACCAAGTATAATGGAAGGGTAGGACAGGAGGGGCTCTCAGGAGCTTGCAAGGACGTGCTCGAAAGAGACAGCCTTTTCTGAGGTCCCCTAGTTGCCAAGCCAGACAACAGGGCTCTTTCTCGTGTCCACGGATGTTTTCCCTTGGCTGCTATCAGTGGGAGACAAGCCTGCTTTGAAGGCTTGATCACTAACTTTTAACTGAGATTTTCAGTGAGGAAATATTTTAGTTTTTGAAAAATCATAGTAAACTCAACTTAAAATTTACCATTTCAGCCATTTTAACGTGTTTAGTTCCACGGTGTTAGTACACTCACATTACTGCGGAACTGTCACCACCGGCCCCCTCTGAAACCTGCCCATCATCCCCAGCTCAAACTATACCCATTAAACACTAACACTCTGTTTCCCCTCCCTCCAGCCCCCGTAACCACTGTACTACTTTCGGTCTCCACATAATTGATGACGCTAAGTATCTCAGATAAGTGAAACCATACAATATTTGTTTCTGTATCTGGCTTACTTCATTTAGCATGATGTCCTTAAGGTTCATCCATGTGGTAGCATGTGTCAAGATTTCCTTCCTCTTTAAACTGAGTAATATTCCATCAAATGTATACACATGCTGTTTATTCATCAGTGAATGGACACTGCATTGTTTCTACCTTTTGATTATTATGAATAATGCTGCTATTAAATATTGGTGTACAAATATATGCTCAGTTTCTGTTCTAAGTGTTTTGGGGTATATACCAACAAGTGGAGTTGTCCCTAATGTAGTTATTCAATAATATACATAATTGAATAAAAATTGATCAATGCAATTCGGATCAAGATGCATGGCACTAGATCTGTGGGAGCTTGGGTCACAGAGACCCAGGCGCCAACATTCCTGCCTGGACAGGGCAGGATATGGCATGATGACACGGCAGCCACTCACTCCATTTATGGAATCCTAGGCTGGGATGTCGATCAGTCTTTTAGGATTCAAGGCCTGACTCCAGAACGCTTGGCTATTTCAATTTGGGGGAAGAAAGGGGCCATGCTGAGCTTCTGAAATACTGTTCCTGGTTAGGTGAATGCGCACGCATAGATGTGTGAAGTATGAAGTACACAAACCCCTGTGGTTTGGCCACATGATAAAAATCAAGCTGGTCATTGGTTTAAAAAGAAAAAAAAGTTTAGTTTTAGTGAGGCACACTAGACTTTCCTTTTTGGCACTATTTGTACTTTGGAGTCAAGACGGCCTTTTGTTCAGATCTGTGCTCCACTGGTCTTAGCTCTGTGTTGTTCTTCAGTCGTCAAGTCATGCCCAACTCTTTGCAATCCCGTGGACTGCAGTGGGCTGTCAAGAGTCTTCTCCAGCGCCACAGTTCAGAGGCATCGGTTCTTCAGCACTCAGCCTTCTTTATGGTCTATCACATCCATACATGACTACTGGAAAAAACCACAGCTTTGACTAGACAGATCTTTGTCAGCAAAGTGATGTCTCTGCTTTTTGAGCAGGTCATATTACCTCCCTGATTCTGTTTTCTCATCTGTGAATTGCATAGCTAAAATAATTAATGAGATGTGTATGTGTAACCGCTTCATGTGGAATTTACGTCACAGGAGACTGTCAGTAAACATCGGTTTCCTTCTTCCCATCTCAGTGGCTTCCTTCACTGCCCCTCACCATTTAGACTTAGGGAATCTAGAACCCATCCCTGCTCTCTGGCACCTCCTCAGGTAGTTATAAGAAGTGAAAGTTGCTCAGTCATGTCTGACTCTGCAACTCCATGGACTATAGTTCATGGAACACCCCAGGACAGAATGCTGGAGTGGGTAGCCTTTCCCTTCTCCAGGATCTTCCCAACCCAAGGACCGAACTGGGTCTCCTGCATTGCAGGTAGATTCCTTACCAACTAAGCTATCAGAGAAGCCCTTCAGGAAGCTAGCTATAAGCAGCCCAGAAAAAGACAAAAGCTCAGCACCTTTGCCTCCTAGTGGTGAAACAAGACTATTACATGAGCAAACAGTAAAGGACGTGTTCAAACTTTATCAGAGATTGTGTCTCATTTACAAATACATATCTGAGTCATCAGCAAAATATTACTGTAACTAGAGTTTACTGCTTACTATTCATGTTTAATTACTAGCTAGCAGAATAATTAGAAGTCCTCATTAACTATATCACATTCATTTGGTCTGCAGATTGATGAGAACACTAACTGTATATTTTCCCTCATATTCATGAGTGCTAAGTTGCTTCAGTCATGTCCGACTCTGTGCAACTCTATAGGCTGTAGCCCACCAGGCTCCTCTGTCCATGGGATTCTCCAGGCAAGAATACTGGAGTGGGTTGCCGTGCCCTCCTCCAGGGGATCTTCCAGACCCAGGGATTGAACTCACGTCTCTTACATCTCCTGCATAGGCAGGCAAGTTCTTTATCACTAGCACCACCCAGAAGCCTCATGTTCATCTGAGTATAAATGTGAAAGAGCTGATGACTGAGAAGAGGCTCATGGAGACCGCAGAGTAGACTTCTTAAACCCAGAGATATCATAACGTCCTAGACAGGAGCACAGACAAGGGCACCAAGGAGACCTGGAAAAGCGTTTAACTCTGGAGGTGATCCACGAAGGAGTCAGTTGACTGAGTGGGGTGGCCCTGCTGTCTTTCAGAAAGGCTGAAAAATGTGAGCTGGAAGTAGACCCAGCCACTGCCGCAGGCAGCATTCAGAACAGCTCCCGGCATGTCTGTTCTGAGTCCTGACTGGAGTGGCCTAGCCAGGACTGGGGAGGGTGGAGGAGCCAAGCAGAACTCCCTCTCCTTAGAATGGAGACGACACTGGGGGGGACCCAGCTATAGCGTCAGGAGTAGGTTCCACATAGAAAACATTTGCCATGACAAGTCCTGAGCTATGTCTTAGGGTGGTGTGTCTCACATCCTGTTGCCCACAGTATCGGGATAACCACTGGACTTGTCAAAACACTGATTCCTAGGCCCCACACCAGACCCCACCATTCTGGGAATGGGGACTAAGAATCTGTACTTCCACACTCCTCCTCAAGGTGATTCCTATTACGGTGAAATTTGAGAATCATAGACCTAAGACTAGTTAACTCCCTTGAAAGGCAGAATGAGGCCGGGAGCTTGGGCAGGACCAAGAGGCTATGACTATGAAATAAGCCTGTATTCTACCCACTTTTGGCTTCCCAGGTGGCACTAATGATACAGAACTTGCCTGCCAGTGCAGGAGACATAGAGATGCAGGTTCGTCCTTAGGTTGGGAAGATCTCCTGGAGGAGGGCACGGCAACCCACTCCTCTGTCCATGGGGCTCTCCATGGTGGGCTACAGTCCATAGGGTCACAAAGAGTCAGACATGACTGAAGTGACTTAGCATGCAGGCATGCATAGTGTTACAGTTAACTCAAAGCCATCTTTTTTTCTGCCTCTTTTCTTCTCTGGATTACAAGATGATAAACCTTACTCAGGACTGAAACGTACAATAACAGAACAATATGTAACTGCTGAGTAGTTGCTGAGTGTGAAAGGTCAAAACCATCCCCAATCAAGTCCACAAGAGACTGGGTTGGCTGGCAGCTCCAAGCCAAGCCTGGGCTCAGTAGCCAGAGCCTGAGCTGCCTGTTCAAGCAGCTTGTCCAGTGGCCTGATGCAGGTGCAAGCAGAGATGATCAGTCCTTTAGCAGCTGCTTAAGCAGAAGGCTGGGAGATGCTCTACTGACAGTTAAGCGGGATGGACCGCTGGGCTAAGAGGTGTGAAGAGCTCAAACTCTGACCTTTTATGTGGACAACTTCCGTTTGAGCGAGACTGGGAGTCCACACAGAATGGCAGCTTTCAGCCTCTGCCTGTATGTGGACGAGGGAGAAATAAGCTTGAAAGTGCCAACTTCTTTTCACAGCCTGTGAGGTGAGGGGGAGCCGTAACAACAGCCTATAAATACCGCAGGATGGAAAGACTAGGGGCTGGTCACCCTAGGGTGCAATTGCAGAAACAAGGGGTGCAAAGAAATGCAGTCAGAGAAATACTAGCCTGAAGGTCAAGTTTTCATACAGTGAACTCAGTGAGACAACAAAACCATCCTCTCCTGGGGAGAGAGGGCAGTTGGAGGAAATGCTAGCTCCTGAGGCTTACGGAGAGATTTGGAGGTTCTGTTGGAGAGAGGAAGCCACCCGCTGTGGGTGCACAGGGCGATGCTGGTGAACTGGAGAAGCGTTAGTACCACTGTCCTGTTGGACGTGGGAGGGAAGAGAGTTGACAGAAGGTGATGAGAGCATTTTTTCAGAGGGAAACGGTAAGAGGTTCAGTCTCATTGTGATGCTTTCCTTTTCTACCTTTGGCCCTAAGAAGCCTAAGGCTATAAATGCTCTATCATTGAGTTAATCCTGCCACAGATCTTAAAAATGGATCTGTAAAATGGAGGTAATTAACTAAACAAAAAGTTGCCGGCTTGCAGATAAAACTTGAAACAGTGACGCACTGAAATGAAAAGACTGTGTATTTCACATATAGTCTTAGGATTATAAGGTCTATAGAGGCTCCTCTTTTTAAGCACAGCATCTGTAATTTGAGTATCTGATGAGAAGTGTGCAGTGGAATGGAGCTTTGGCCCTGTTAGCACCATAGCAAGCTGTAACCTAGGCATGCATATTTCATATACTGAGTAGATCAGAAAAGTAATTGGACTTTTTTACTGACTCTCTGACCTCCCACATTGTGACAGACTCTGTCCCCCATTTCTTACCCAACAAACAGAGCTTCAGTACTGCTCAGGGGTCTTAGAGGTAATTCTGATTAGTCTCAGTTGGTCTGGTGAGCCGACTTCTCTTGCCAGTGATTGGTTTAGGGGCGGGCAAAGTAAGGGGAGCCCTGCTGGAGGACTTCTGCGAATGGTTTTCACACCTTTACTAGAACATCCTGTTCTTCCACTGCACATCGTTATAACTCACTGTGAAGTCGGGACAATAGCAGACTTCCATGATCAGGAGGAAGGGCAAGGTCAAAGCTAAAATCCTGACAATGGCCAAGTGTACAAGTAGGAAGGTCACTTAGGTGAGAGGTGAGAGACAAGGGTGAGAGACAAGGGTGTCTTGGCCAGGGTGGTTCATGGAGGCGGGGAGAAACTGCTAGATTTTGGATATATTTTGAAGGCAGTGCCCAGAGGATTTAGAGGCTTGAATGGGGAGTGTGAGAGAAAAAGAGGAGTCAAGGAAGACTCAAAGATGTTTAATCTGAGCACCTGGGAGGATGGGGTTGCCATTCGCTGAGACAGGAGTAACAGCTTTCAAGGGGAGCAGGAGGTCAGTTTCAGAGGGTGAGTTTGAGATGCCACATCCCAGTGGAGATGTGGCATGGGTACTGAGACATGAAGGGAGTATGGTGGGGAGGTCCAGGCTGGAGGGACGAATGTGAGCTGCCAGCGTTCAGAGAGTATTAAAGACGTGACACTAAATGGAATCACTATCAGAGTGAGAAAAGAGAAGAGGCCCAAGGGCGGAGCCCCAGGGCAGTACACAGACTGAGAAGGAGCTGACACATGGATAAAATCCGTGACACAAATACAGGAGAAAAAGCACAAATGTAACAGGTCAATAATAACAACAGCTTACTCTAGGCCAGGCTCTGTGCTACGGTCTGTATGTATACATATTGTGCAACTTAATCCTCAGTTCAGTTCAGTTCAGTCACTCAGTCATATCCAACTCTTTGTGACTTCATGGACTGCAGCACGCGAGGCTTCCCCATCCATTACCAACTCCCGGAGTTTACTCAAACTCCTGTCCATTGAGTCGGTGATGCCATCCAACCATCTCATCCTCCTCCTGCCTTCAATCTTTCCCAGCATCAGGGTCTTTTCAAATGAGTCAGCTCTTCATATCAGGTGGCCAAAGTATTGGAGTTTCAGCCTCAACATCAGTCCTTCCAATGAATATTCAGGACTGATTTCCCTTAGGATGGACTGGCTGGATCTCCTTGCAGTTTAAGGGACTCTCAAGAGTATTCTCCAACACCACAGTTCAAAAGCATCAATTCTCTGGCACTCCAACTCTCACATCCATACATGACCACTGGAAAAACCAGAGCCTTGACTAGATGGACATTTGTTGGCAAAGTAATGTCTCTGCTTTTAATATGCTGTCTAGGTTGGTCGTAACTTTTCTTCCAAGGAGTAAGCGTCTTTTAATTTCATGGCTGCAGTCACCATCTGCAGTGATTTTGGAGCCCAAAAAAGTAAAGTCTGACACTGTTTCCACTGTTTCCTCATCTATTGCCATGAGTGATGGGACCAGATGCCATGATCTTAGTTTTCTGAATGTTGAGTATTAAGCCAACTTTTTCACTCTCCTCTTTCACTTTCATCAAGAGGCTCTTTAGTTCTTCTTCAATTTCTGCCATAAGGGTGGTGTCATCTGTATATCTGAGGTTATTGATATTTCTCCCAACAATCTTGACTCCAGCTTGTGCTTCTTCCAGTCCAGCGTTTCTCATGATGTACTCTGCATATAAGTTAAATGAGCAGGGTGACAATATACAGCCTTGACGTACTCCTTTTCCTATTTGGAACCAATCTGTTGTTCCATGTCCAGTTCTAACTGTTGCTTCCTGACCTGCATACAGATTTCTCAAGAGGCAGGTCAGGTGGTTTGGTATTCCTATCTCTTTCAGAATTTCCCACAGTTTATTGTGATCCACACAGTCAAAGGCTTTGGCATAGTCAATAAAGCAGAAATAGATGTTTTTCTGGAACTCTCTTACTTTTTCCATGATCCATTGGATGTTGGCAATTTGATCTCTGGTTCTTCTGCCTTTTCTAAATCCAGCTTGAACACCTGAAAGTTCACGGTTCATGTATTGTTGAAGCCTGGCTTGGGGAGTTTTGAGCATTACTTTGCTAGCGTATGAGATGAGTGCAATTGTGTGGTAGTTTGAACATTCTTTGGCTTTGCCTTTCTTTGGGATTGGAATGAAAACTGACCTTTTCCAGTCCTGCGGCGACTGCTGAATTTTCCAAATTTGCTGGCATATTGAGTGCAGCACTTTCACAGCATCATCTTGTAGGATTTGAAATAGCTCAACTGGAATTTCATCACCTCCACTAGCTTTGTTCATAATGATGCTTCCTAAGGCCCACTTGACTACATTAGCCATTCAAATATATCAGTGAAACAATTCCTAGGCATCATTACACAAACAAAAATAAATAAAAATGAAAGTCTGTTTAGATGGGGCAGTGGGAAAACCAAAGCCCTGAAATGTCCTGAGAGGAGTCTGGCAGCGGGGTAACAAAAGCTCTCAAGTCAGCCCACCTTTTGACCTCATTTAAGGAGGCAAAGGCCTGGATAATTCCATGGACTGTATAGTCCAGGGGGTCACAAAGAGTCAGATGCGACTTTCACTTTCAAGGAGGAAAAATGTAACTCTTACAATCTCTTCCTTGTAGGTCTACTGATAAGCATAAAAATCTGGAAATGACTCGAGTCATTGCAAAACAGGCCATCAGACACATATGAAGGCATGCCCATTGACCCATTAAAAATGACAAGTATGTGGACTGTGTTGATACAGGCAATGTGATTGATTTTGGTGAGGGATTGCTTCCTTTTGAGGAGAGAATTCCAGACAATTTGCTTAAATGAAGGAAAATTTATTTTGAGAATATGGAGGTATCTTGGAGCTCCCAAGAGCAATAAAATAGATGCAGATTTCTCTAAGGAATGGGACCCGGACCTAGAAAGTCATCAGGGCAAGACAATGCCCCTGAACAGTGACACCAATTCTCTCCTTCACCAAACTCAGCCAGGCTCCTCTGAGCCTTTTCTCTTCGGGTCCTCAAGCTTGGTCTGTAAAGACTTGAACAAGCACGAATGTGGTTTCTAACAGCTCAAGGTCACATCCTTCGAATGACCCTAGGCCCCACTAGAAGTGCCTACCTGAGAAAACTCCAGGCTGCCAAAGGAATTTATAGTTTGTTCCAGCAACACCTGAAGACAGGCCCCTTCTCCCAGTATCTATGGGAGGGAAGGAGGGAACCTCACCTTGATAAGTTAGTATTTAACTTTTTAAGTTTTAACTTTGACAAGTTTTCTGACAAAAGCCAGAAAAGGTTGCTGCTGCTACTGCTGCTAAGTTGCTTCAGTCGTGTCCGACTCTGTGCGACCCCAAAGATGGCAGCCCACCAGGCTGCCCCATCCCTAGGATTCTCCAGGCAAGAACACTGGAGTGGGTTGCCATTGCCTTCTCCAAAGAAAAGGTTAAATGGTACATATAATGCAGACATTTATCAAATCCCCTCTTTTTTTCCTGTCAAAATTCTTGTGCTCATAATTTAAAAAATACATTTCTGCACAGTTATATAGTGGTTTCCACCAATGTATAGAGGTAGAAAAATTCATCTATCATTGGGTTGTATATTAATAGGCAATAAGACTTAAAAAGTGGATTTAGAATAGACAGAAGAAATTAAAGAAGGCTGGGTGGGCCCTAATTTGAGGTCAGGAATTCTATATTTAGAAGGAATTTGTCCCTTATCATGTGTTGCCAATTTCTGGTTTCCACATGTTACTCCTACCCACACCCTTTGGCTGTGAAGCTTAGTGCTATTTTGTTAGAGGAGCCACATGAAGAATGGAGGCGCCTGGAAGGTGAGGCAGACTGCAGGCTGCTAAACAATGTATTTTCATGACTGTTTCCCTCTGCCTGGAACATGTATTCCTTCTTCTTGGTGAAATTCTTATGCATCATTCAAGGCCCTGATCAGATGATACTTCCTATAGGAGCCACCTCTGATAGGCTGCTGCTGCTACTGCTAAGTCACTTCAGTCGTGTCCAACTCTGTGTGACTCCATAGACGGCAGCCCACCAGGCTTCCCCGTCCCTGGGATTCTCCAGGCAAGAACACTGGAGTGGGTTGCCATTTCCTTCTCCAATGCATGAAAGTGAAAAGTGAAAGCGAAGCCGCTCAGTCATGTCCAACTCTTCGCGACCCCATGGAATGCAGCCCACCAGGCTCCTCCATCCGTGGGATCCTCCAGGCAAGAGTACTGGAGTGGGGTGCCATCGCCTTCTCCGTCTGATAGGCTAGGCAGAATTAATCCCTGCTCAGGGTTCCTATGGCATATTTGATCCTTCTTTTATGGCATTTTATATATTGTTTTTGTAATTTATGGTGTACACATCTGTCTTTTCCTCAAGGTCAGGGAATCTGTTTAATTATCTTGGGCTCTCTGGTAGTTGGTGCTCAGTAAATACTTGATGACTGACTGAATTCCCTGTGCATTGCTTCACTCATTTATCCCTTGAAAAGTGAAAGTGAAAGTCACTCAGTCGTGTCTGACTCTTTGTGACCCCATGAACGATACAGTCCATGGAGTTCTCCAGGCCAGAATACCTTACAGGGCCCTTAATTGGCTGCTAGGAAAGAGACATCCAGACTTGTTCAGGCTGGTCTTTCCAGACCAGTCTAGCCTGTCCAGTTCAATGCAGCACGTCTCAACTGGAAGTAGAGAGAGGGAAAGAGAGGAGACTTTAAAACAAAGCAGGAGGCAGAGGATATTAGGCTATTGGTTGGAGAAAAAGATCAAACCCCTTCTCTTATATGACCTTCCTTCTCTAGACAATGATGTCATCCTTTCTGGCTTCCAGAGTAAAGGGCTGCTGGGCAATCAGATAGAAGAGCTGGAATAAGAATGAGGAGGATTTGTACATTTGTCTACTGGGGGTGGGGAGTGTCTGCATGAAAACACACATTTATTGGCTTCCTGTTGGTGCTGTCACAAGTTTCCCAAACTGGATGGTTTAATGTAACACGAAATGATTCTTTCATAGTCGTTGAAGTCAGATGTCCGACGTGATTTTTACAGGGTGAAAGATCCAGGTTTGCAGGGCTGTTTACTTCTGGAGGCTCCTGGGGAGAATTCATTGCCTTTCCAATTTCTACAGGCTGTCATCATTCCCTGCCCAGGGGTACCTTCAGCCCACTTCAATCCCTCTTCCAAGGACCTTTACATATAGGGTCCTCGCAGGGATCTCTTATAAAGATTATGTTGGGGCTATCTGGGTAATCCAAGATCATTTCTCCAGCTCAAAATCCTTGACTTAATCAACCCTCAAAGTCCCTTTTCCCTTTTTTCATATCAGGTGACATTCACAGGTGCCAGGGATTAGGATATGGGCATCTCAGGGGGGGTCACTATTCAGTCTATTGTGCATGTGTGTTAAGTAACTTCAGTAGTGTCTGACTCTTTGCGACCATATGGACTGTAGCCCACCAGGCTCCTCTGTCCACAGGATTCTCCAGGCAAGAATACTGGTGTGGGTTGCCATGCCCTTCTCCAGGGTATCTTCCCGAGCCAGGGATCGAACCTGACTCTCCTGTGTCTCCTTAGGCTAAATGTGAAAGTCTTCACCATAACCCCAAAGCCCACTTATCGAAAAAGCTCTTACTTGAGATTTCTAGCCTCTTTAACAATTGCAGCAAATCAATGACACAACTGACTCATTGATCTTGTGTTTAATTTAACCTTGCTGGGAATTCAGCATTTCTGGGAAAAAAGTGATGACAAAGACCAGCCTATTGAAAACATAATAGCTTAAGAGCTAAGGGCCATTGCTGAAAAGAGAAATACATGCATTTAGGGGTCACACTTTATCAAGGACCCGGAAGAATAGAAAGAATATAATTTACAATGAGCTTCATAATACTACACAGAACAATAAATGTAATAATTCAGGAAATTGTAAAGCATCATGTCAATTTCAGAGATGTGATTTTCCCTATGTGGAATCACTTTATTTGTTTACATGTATGTTTCTTCCCACTGTACTCTCCCATCAGAATATCAATGCCACAGGAGCAAGAACCTCACGTGTCATATGCCCCTAGGGTCTTGAACAAACCTTAGAACATAGCAAACATCAATACGTATCATCATACATTTTTTTAAATATATACTACTAAATTTCCATTCCTTAAAAAAATAAGAGTTGAGGACCCAGAATTTGAGTTCCTCTGCATCAACAGAATTTGATTAATTAAATAATAGGAAATAATATCTAATATATGACATGAGTTAACATCATGAAGGAAAAGGATGCAATAAGTATTGGTCTATGGTACGATTATTCATAGACCATTTTCCCTGCAGAATTAAGGGGACATAGTTTGATGTGAGGTTATGAGTACAGAGCACTCTCCCACCAGCCTATGTACCTCCTCCATCTTAAACAGCAGCTCTGCCTTCGAGGAGGGGAAAGGTGAACTCCATCCCATGTCATTACTCTGTCTGCCACCTGCTCTCTTGTCTGGGAAGAAACTATCCCTGTGGATCTCATTTCATCACCACCGGCTCATTTGGACTGTGTTTCTGTTCTATTTCCTGTGGCTCAGTTTACACCTCCCAGTCCCTGTGATGGGATTCCCTGTTAAGGAAGATGGAGTTGTTGGGCCTCGTGGTTCCTCCTTGAATTAAAGCGTCTTAACTTCAACCATCTCTTCTAGAAACAGTTGTGTCCTTGGCTTCTGTAACCAGCTGGACTCCTGGTCTGTATGTAATCTCTGATACCACTCGTAGACACAATCACCAAGACTGGTGACCACACAGCTGCCCAAAGTATAATATCTTTTTAAAGGATGAGGGAGTTCTAAAAAATAATAAATAATATGAGTAAGGAACACCAGTTCAGTCCAGGACCCGGCCAGCTTTCTTTCCTGAGAATATGTGTATATGAACATAATTTAACATGCATGCTCCCCAATACCACACCTTCCCCCAGGGGTAGGGGAGTCTTGACAAGTTGCCCAGACCCCTGGCTTATCCAGGCATTCAACTCAAGCCTCTTTAAAAGGCAGTGGTCCACTCAGTGGTCCTGTCTGCCTTGGGAGCCATGAGCAGGCAACTGGTCTGGGTTCTGCCTCATCTTGTTCAGATCCACAATTGACGCTGCATTTTTGCCTCTGCCTGTTCCTACCAGGCCAGTCCAGTCCTGCCTGCTCTTCATCCTGGGATGCCTGCTGCACTCCAGCTTGGCATAGCTTTGAGGCTGTTGGCTCCAAACCAGGTCCTGTTCATCTTCCCCTCCCAAATCCACACAATAAAGAATCTGACAGCCTCCCATCCCAGACCATTCAGGGAATCATAACACACGGAATGCAGGAATGGCCATCACCAACTCTGATCTGGAAAAGTATGTGTCGAAAGAACATGGAGTCAGCCCAGCCTTGCATGATTCAAATCTTGGGTTACCACCTAGGAGCTTTGTGTTTCTGGACAAGGCATGCAATCTCGTAAAGCCTCAGTTTCCTCATTTGTACCTTAGAGATGATACAGTAAAAGATGGGTAGGCAAAAGAAATTAGTCTTATAAAATGCGAGGGCCCATTTTGAGAAGTTAATGAAATGACTCAGGTTCGGGTTCTGGGTACGAGTCTCAGCTGTGGTTTGGTGCCACCTGGACATTGTTTACTCTGGTTTAAATATTTATAGGACAAATGTGGATCCTGTGACTGGTCAAGTTTCCAGGACCGCAGCAATATTTCCAGGAATCTCCATGCTTCCTGGCATCCATTGTGTCTTTTGGATTCAGGGAAATCTGGCTGGAAGCATATTGAGGACGTGGGGACTCACGCTCTGCCTCCCCACCTCCCCAGAGAAGGTTGCAGCCCTCTCTACTCTGGTTGGTAAGAACTTTAGCTCATCCTATTTGAGAATATAGGCTGGGAGAAGGACAGGAATTAGGAGTCAACAATTATGTGATATCTGAGTTTGCTTTATCAAAGAGTTTTACTTTTAATGCCTATTCTACTAATGTTGTTGTAAGGATTAGGGTTAATATAGGACTGTGTCTTGGTGCTTTACGTGTAGTATTTGCTTATTAAATGGTGTATTCCACAAATGTTTATTAAGCACCTATTATGTCCTAGACACTATACTGGGTCCTAGGATATGGCAGTAAATAAGATACCTGTTGTCCCTGCCCTTATGAAGCATATAGTTTAGCAGAGATAACAGCTTGGAGCAGCTCAGAAGGTATGAAAATTAAGCTATCATCCTATTTTTCCTAAACAATCCTCTTTCCCTAAGCATTTTAAAACATTTAAGATCTTCTTTCTATATTTTGGAACAGACTATTCCATTCCCTTCTCTAAAGAAGGGATTTTTAACCAGGGTTGACTTGGCTGCCCAGCAGATACTTGGCAATGTCTGGAGACATTTTTTTTTTTTGTCACAATCTGGGGGTGTGGGGGAGCGTGCTCCTGGTATCTAATGCGTATAGGCCAGGGATGCTCTTAAATATCCCAAAGAGCATAAAACAGCCCCCAGCACAATCTCATCCAGGCCCAAATATCAAAATGCCAAGACTCAGAAACCATGGTCTAAAAGGGACTACTTTGTCTGCAATTTGTTATTTTTGGCTACAAAGGGAGAGAAACACATCATCCTTACAAGTCTTAGAAGCACTGTCCCTTGGCTCTATGCTCTAGGCCACTTGCCTGTGTCAGAGGCCTGAGAGGGGAGGAGACCCTTCCAAATTCTCCATCCGAAACACGTTTCTCTCCAGAAGTGCCCTCTCAGGGCAAAGAGAACTGACCTGGGAGTCTGCTGTGGAGTATCCAGCACTATACCTGCATTTGGTGAGCATATACTTGACTGAGTCTCTTAGAGAAGTAAATTTTCAAATGAAAGTCTCCTGGAAAAGACTGTCTTTTCTACCATTTGAAAACCCTACCAAGACATGCAAAGAAGCGACATTATTTCAAGGCCACTGAACCCAACTTTTCAGTTCATTTGGTTTTCTTTCTTTATTTTAAAAGCATTTTAAAAGCTTATCTGGGCATGAAGTGAAGTGGCTCAGTCATGTCCAACTCTTTGCAACCCCGTGGACTGTAGCCCACCAGGCTCCTCCATTCATGGGATTCTCCAGGCAAGAATACTGGAGTGGGTTGCCATTTCCTTCTCCAGGGGATCCTCCTGACCCAGGGATCGAACCTAGGTCTCCCGCATTGCAGGCAGATGCTTTAACCTCTGAGCCACCAGGAAAGCCCTCAAGACATTAATTATGTCTGGGCATAATTAATCCAATTTGGTCTTTAGGATGGTCTAGGCTTTCAGAGTGACTGGTTTTTGATCTGATGGCTCTCTCACATACGTTCAGCAGTAAAATTTTGGACAAAGCCGAGAATGAGCAAGAATGAGGCAAAATAAAATGAACCCAGAAGGAGATGGAGTCAGGGAGGGAGAGAGAAGAACCAAAGGAGGAGGGGTTCACAGGAGCGAACAAGCACACAAAGAAGGAAAACAACCAGTCTTAAATTTCCTGGCTTTAAGAGCCCTGGCTCCCCAACTCTGTTTATTTCTTTGCCTTCTATACTGCTTTCCAGAAGCCCAGCATTGGATCCTAGCCTACTTCTCTCTCCTCCAGCTTCTGGGTAGAGGTGGGAGCTCCTGTTTCATTCCTGGGTTCTGAAGCAGAATTCTGTGTTGAAGCAGATCTGAAGAGGATGTGTTCATGAAATTCAAAACTAATTTCTCAGGCTCATTCCCCCTTATCAGAGCGGATTGTCAGTAAATACATACTGTTGTTGTTGATGATGAAGTTTGAATATCCACTAGTCAGTACCAGACACAGGATGTATGACTCATGTCCCCACTCAGGGATGGGTCGAATGATGATTCTAACTGTGATGTGAGCACTTTGAATTCTGTATTTCACTTGCCATTGGCTGAATGAGCTACATGTCTTTTCTTAGAAATGAGGTTTGATTTTAAAAATGTGCAAACATCTGATCTGAAATGTGCAAAATATTTTTTTCCAGTGCACTGTTTCACTTGGAACTTGTTTCAAATGTTAGGTGTGCCGGTCCAGATTCTCGCATGTAACAGTTGGTCTGAGCCCATCCGCAGATATTATGCCTCTATCGTAAAATCATCCACAACAGAAAGTAACTTAACCGGAATCATTTGTCATACTGGTGCTTAACAGAATTTTGTGTTCTATTAAGCCTCATTCTTCATTTTTAAAATTTTTGTTACTGGCTGCTGCCATGTGTTCTATAGCACTGGCCTAATACCAAATAAGACTTTAAAAAAGCTCCCCTGAGACAGTATTTCATTGCTTGCCCTGATATATTGCCCTCAATAATAAAACTCTTTTTGACCTCAAACCTTGAGGAACTCAAAAGCCTCTTGATGAAAAGTGAAAGAGGAGAGTGAAAAAGTTGGCTTAATACTCAACATTCAGAAAACGAAGATCATGGCATCTGGTCCCATCACTTCATGGGAAATAGATGGGTAAACAGTGGAAACAGTGTCTGACTTTTTTGGGGGCTCCAAAATCACTGCAGATGGTGATTGCAGCCATGAAATTAAAAGACGCTTACTCCTTGGAAGAAAAGTTATGACCAACCTAGATAGCATCTTGAAAAGCAGAGATATTACTTTGCCAACAAAGGTCCGTCTAGTCAAGGCTATGGTTTTTCCTGTGGTCATGTATGGATGTGAGAGTTGGACTGTGAAGAAAGCTGAGCGCCAAAGAATTGATGTTTTTGAACTGTGGTGTTGGAGAAGACTCTTGAGAGTCCCTTGGGCTGCAAGGAGATCCAACCAGTCCATCCTAAAGGAAATCAGTCCTGGGTGTTCTTTGGAAGGAATGATGCTAAAGCTGAAACTCCAGTACTTTGGCCACCTCATGCAAAGAGTTGACTCGTTGGAAAAGACTCTGATGCTGGGAGGGATTGGGGGCAGGAGGAGAAGGGGACGACAGAGGATGAGATGGCTGGATGGCATCACCGACTCGATGGAGTGAGTTTGAGTGAACGCCGGGAGATGGTAATGGACAGGGAGGCCTGGCGTGCTGTGATTCGTGGGGTCGCAAAGAGTCGGACACGACTGAGCGACTGAACTGAACTGAACTGGACTTAATGGTGTAAGCACACATCTTGACCAAAGTACTTTCATTCTCCTGAATTTCACTAACTTTGGTTTTCAGTTCAACTCTTAGGGATTCAGTTAACATATCTCCTGGCTTCCTTATCCATGATATTTAATAAACACCCCACATACCTTGCAAGACTTCCCTGATAGCTTATTTGGTAAAGAATCTGCCTGCAACGCAGGAGACCCCAGTTCTATTCCTGGGTCTGGAAGATCCGCTGAAGAAGAGATAGGCTACCCACTCCAGTATACTTGGGCTTCTCTTGTGGCTCAACTGGTAAAGAATCCACCTGCAATGCCAGAGACCTGAGTTAGACCCCTGGGTTGGGAAGATCCCCTGGAGAAGGGAAAGGCTACCCACTCCAGTATTCTGGCCTAGAGAATTGCATGGACTGTATAGCCCATGAGGTTGCAAAGAATCAGACACAACTGAGTGACTTTCACTTTCCACATATCTTGAACCCAGCATGTAAGGGTTGGTTAGATGGAAGAACAAGAAGAGCTTTGCAAAATCAGTTATCAATGGAGCACACAGCTGACTGTCAGGCCGCATGGTTCGCTGAGGGCCTCCCCTTGTTCTCTGTCTCCCATCTGGACAGAGGGAGTTCTCACCAGGCCAATCTGCCTCCAGTTCTCAATAGAGTCGTTGTGCCTGAGACTGAAGCAGTCTCGTCCCTGCCATGGTCTCCAGTGGGCCAGCCCAGAGGATCCCCAGTCACCCTGGCAGTCAGCTCCTCAGTCACTTCAGTCTGCTCTGTTAACAACGTGTGTCTTCCGGCCTGGAGGTCAGACTTCTTACATGGAAGCCCCAGCTGGTGAGAGGAGCTGGAATGATGAGGCCTGAAAATTCTTCACTCTTTGTTCTTCTGATGGGTGACAGGATAATTAGTCCAAATGAGAGGCTGCCTCTCCCAGACTATATTTAGTCTAATTGCAGAGCTTTCTTTCCCCTAAAGGAGACTGGGACTCCTCCCTAGGAGACGGCAGTATCAGAAGGGGAATGATATCGAGCAGGCCGCCACTGCCAAGGCAGGCCGTTCTCTCCTCTTTACAGAAGCAGGGCACTGGTGCAGCTGGTGTCCAGGAAACAGGGTTCCTCCCCCAGCTCTGCCACACAGACTCTGCTGACTGAGGACCTTTATTCCCTTTGATTCTCAGATTTTTGTATGTTAAATAAACATGGTAACCTCTTTCTCACAGGACAGTGATGAAGATGAAATGGGATAAATCTTGTTAGCACTTTATGAATTATAGATGTGTGAAACAGATGGAGGAACTGCCATAAATAAGAGAAGCACCCAAATTTCCCCCGTTATAGAGGGCCAGAGCCGCTTAACTCTGACCTGTGAGGTTCTGTCACTCTTATGGAGTATGTCATCATGTTCTTTCTCCTCCATCTCTCTGACCACTGTTTCTCTCAGTCCTCAAGCACATGGTTAATGCTCAATAGGTATTTGATCGCAAATATTACTATTTTCAATATAATGTTAAAATAAAGAAAAATTGATTCAATAAAGAAAAAGATACACTGAATATCTAATTGTCTAAAATATGTATTTGCAAATAATTGGGGAGAAGTGATGTTTAAAGAGCATTTTAAAAATTCCCAACAAGTATACTTAAAAGAGTATATCCTATTGATCTGCCTTTACTTATCCCTTCAACTTTTAAAATTTAGGATAGTTTGACATCAATTTTTTAATATAATTTGAAATTAAAGTATTTAACTCTTCCCTTTTTTCTGATAAGACTTTAAAAAAAACTTCTTTGCCCTTATTTTATTTCTCTCACAAGTGTAAAAGAAATTTTAAAAATTGCAAATTAAGATTTCTACCTAATTCAACATAGATATACTGAACTCCTACCATGCACAAAGAAGTTATAGCTCAGCTTTCTGCTTCAAGCTAGCCTTTTTTTTTTTTTTAAGTTCATTACATCAAACTAAACGGAGAAGGCAATGGCATCCCACTCCAGTACTCTTGCCTGGAAAATCCCATGGACGGAGGAGCCTGGTGGGCTGCAGTCCATGGGGTCGCTAAGAGTCGGATACGACTGAGTGACTTCACTTTCACTTTTCACTTTCCTGCACTGGAGAAGGAAATGGCAACCCACTCCAGTGTTCTTGCCTGGAGAATCCCAGGGACGGGGGAGCCTGGTGGGTTGATGTCTGTGGGGTCACACAGAGTCGGACATGACTGAAGCGACTTAGCAGCAGCAGCAGCAGCACATCAAACTAAAAAGCTTCTGCACAGCAAAGGAAATCATCAACAAAATTAAAAGGCAACTTACTAAGTAGTTGAAAATATTTGTAAATCTTATATCTGATAAGGGGTTAATATCTAAAATATGTAAAAAATTCATACAACTTAATAGCAAGAAAACAATCAGGGTAATTAAAAACTGGGCAGAAGTTCTGAATAGACATTTTTCCAAAGAAGACATACAGATGGGCAAGAGGTGCAGGAAAAGATGCTCAGCATCACTCAGCCTCAGGGAGCTGCAAGTCAAAACGTGAGATATCACCTTACACCTGTTAGAAGAGCTGTTATCAGAAAGGCAAGAGATAACAAATGATGGTGAGGCATGCACTGCTGGCAGGAGTGTAAACTGGTGCAGCCGCTGCAGAAAACAGTATGGAAGTTCCTCAAAAATTAAAAAAATAGACCAACATATGATCTAGCGATTCCAATTCTTGTTATTCATCCAAAGAAAACAAAAACACTAGCTTGAACACATGCACCTCAAAGATCACTTCAGCATCATTTATAATAGCCAACACGTGGAAGCACCTCAGTGTCCATCGATGGATGAATGGTTAAAGTTAAGTTTTATAAAAGACATGCAGAAATCTTAAATGCATATTACTGAAAGAAGGCAATCTGAAAAGTTTATGTACAGTATGATTTCAATACATGACATTCTAGAAAAGGCAAAATAATGGAGTCAATGAAAAGATTAGGGTTTGCCAGGTGTTGAGGGTAGGGAAAGGGATGAATAGGTGGAGCACACAGGATTTTTAGGGCAGTGAAATCACTTTGTACCTCATTTTAATGGTGGATAAATGTCATTATCCATTTGTCAAAACCCATAGAAGGTACAACACTAATGTAAACTATGAACTTTGAGTGATGATGATGTGCCAGTGGATTTTAACAAATACACAGCTCTGTTGTGGGAGGTTGGTAGTCAGGAAGTTTGTGGGAGTATGTTAATGCTCCATACCTTCCCTTCAATTTTGCTGTAACCTCTGAAAGTGCTCTAAAAAAAGTTTATTAAAAATTCACAAATCAAAAGCTGAAAGAATTACAAAGAGAGAGGAATCTACCACTGTAGTTGAAAATTTCCATATTCCTTTCTCAATAACTGATATAGAGCAAGTAGACAGAAAAATCAATAAAAATATGGACAAATTTATCAACCACATTGACTTAACTGACATTTATGGTACATAATGCAGCAGACCACACACTTTTCTTTTCAAACATACTCAATGTTATGAGCCATAAAACAAGTCAATAGATTTAGAAGAATTCAAGTCACACAAAATGTGTTCTCTGCTCTGCTCAATGTTATATGGCAGCCTGGGTGGGAGGGGAATTTGGAGGAGAATGGATACATGGACATGCAGGGCTGAATCCTTTTGCTGTCCACCTGAAACTATCACAACATTGTTAATCAGCTATAGACTCTAATATAAAATAAAAAGCTTTTAAAAACTAAGTTCTCTGGCTATAATGAAATTAAAATAGAAATCTGTAAGAGATTGATATCTGAAAATTCTTCAAATACTTTGAAACTAGGTAACACATCTCTAAATTACCATGGGTCAAAGAAGATATCAAAATCAAAGTTAGAATGTATCTTGAACTGCAGAGAAATGAAGCAACAGCATATCGAAATTGTTGGCATGCTACTGAAGGAGTAATTAGGGGGAAATTTATAAGTACTAAACATTATAAAAAATTAAATTATTAAATTAATGACATCTCTTGTTAAATTAATGACATCAGCTTCTAGATTAAGACATTAGACAAAAAAGAACAAATTAAGCCTAAAATAAGCAAAAGAAATGAAACCTAATAATAAGTATTAGAGCAGGAATCAATGAAAAAACTCAGAAAAACCGATAGAGAAAATCAATGAATACAAAGTTGGTTTAATATTCTGAAGCCAATCAACATAATTCATAATATTAATAAAATGAAAAAGAAAACCCGTATCAAATCAATGGATGCAGAAAACGCACTTGACAAAATCCAATTTCCACTCCTGATTAAAAAGAAAAAACAAAACCCAATTCTCAGCAGGTACAGAAGGGAACATCCTCAGCCTGATGAAGGGCATCTAGGAAAAACTTTTAGCTACCATCAAACTTAATACTCTGTGTGTGCGTGTGCTCAGTTGTGTCTGACTCTTTGTGATCCCATGGACTGCAGCACACCAGACTTCCCTGTCCTTCACTACCTCCTAGAGTTTGCTCAAACTCATGTCCATTGAGTTGGTGATGCCATCCAAGCATCTCATCCTCTGTTGTCCCCTTCTCTTCCTGCCCTCCATCTTCCAGCATCAGGGGCTTTTTTAATGAGTCGGCTCTTCGCATCACATAACCAAAGTACTGGAGCTTTGGCTTCAGCTTCAGTCCTTCCAGTGAGTATTCAGGGCTGATTTTCTTTAGGATTGACTGGTTTGATCTCCTGGCTGTCCAAGGGACTCTCAAGAGTCTTCTCTATCACCACAGTTTGAAAGCATCAATTATTTGGTGCTCAGCCTTCTTTATGGTCCAACTCTCACATCTGTACATGACTACCAGAAAAACCATAGCTTTGACTAGATGGACCTTTGTTGGCAAAGTGATGTCTTTGCTTTTTAATATGCTGTCTAGGTTTGTCATAGCTTTTCTTCCAAGGAGCAAGTGTCTTTTAATTTCATGGCTGCAGTCACCATCTGGAGTGATTTTGGAGCCCAAGAAAATAAAGTCTGCCACTATTTCCATTGTTTCCCCATCTATTTTCCGGGAGGTGATGGGACTGGATGCCACATGATCTTAGTTTTTTGAATGTTGAGTTTTAAGCCAATTTTTCACTCTCCTTTTTCACCTTCATCAAGAGGCTCTTTATTTCCTCTTCACTTTCTCCCATTAGGGTGGTGTCATCTGCCTGTCTGAGGTTATTGGTATTTCTCCCAGCAATCTTGATTCCACTTGTAACTCATCCAGCCTGGCATTTCACATGATGTACTCTCGCATAAGAGTTAAATAGCAGGGTTCCCGGTTGTACTTGGTTCTATTCTCAGCTTAGGTCCGAGGATACTTTTCTGAGCTGTTGCACAGGGTGGTCTCCAAAAGTTTTGCTTCCTCAAAGATACATGGCTTCTTCTAAGATCATCACTAGTTTCTCTAGTGCTATAGAGTTTTTCTTAACTCCATGGGTGGAACTTACGCTATTTCCTTAAAATCTTTCAAATTAATCTTCTCTTTGCTCAGATAAGAAAATGTCACACGTTTAATTTCTCTTTCAGTTTTCTTTTGCTTTTGTTTCCATTGTGGTAAAATAAACATAAAATATACCATTTTAACCATTTTCAAGAGTACAGTTTCAAGTGTACCGTTGGTATTGAGTACATTCACACCATTACGCAACTATTGCTACCATTCATCTCTAGAACTTTAAACACTAACTCCTCATCCCCCTCTAACCTTACTCCCTGGCAACCACAATTCTACTTTGTAGGAGTTTTGACTATTCTATTCCACCTCATATAAATGGAATCCCACAGTATTTGTCCTTTTATGTCTGGCTTATTTAACTTAGCATAATGTCCTCAAGGCTCATCCATGTTGTAGTATGTGTCAGGATTTCATTCCTTTTTTAAGACTGAATAATATCCCATCATATGTATATGCTACATTAGATATTCATTCATTTGAGTCATTCCAACTTTTAGCTACTGTGAATAATGTTGCTTTGAACATTAGTTTACAAATACCTGTTTCTGCCTTTATTTCTTTTTGGTGTACATTCAGAAATTGCTGGACCATTGGGTACTTCCATTTATTTTTTTGAGAAAAATTTTTTTCCATAGTTGGTTTACCTATTTATATTTCCACCACCAATGCACAAGGATTCAATTTTTCTATATTCTTGCCAACAGTTTTACTTTTTGACAGTACATATATCCTTGTACGTGTGAAGTTGTATCTCATTGTAGTTTTGACTTGTATTTCCTTAGTGATTAGTGAGGTTGAGCACATTTTCATTTGCTTCTTGGCTACGTGTACATTTTTTGGAGACCTGTTGTACAGAAGACAGGGATCAAGACCATCCCCATGGAAAAGAAATGCAAAAAAGCAAAATGGCTGTCTGGGGAGGCCTTACAAATAGCTGTGACAAGAAGAAAAGCAAAAAGCAAAGGAGAAAAGGAAAGATATAAACATCTGAATGCAGAGTTTCAAGGAATAGCAAGGAGAGATAAGAAAGCCTTCCTCAGCGATCAATGTAAAGAAATAGAGGAAAACAACAGAATGGGAAAGACTAGAGATCTCTTCAAGAAAATTAGAGATACCAAGGGAACATTTCATGCAAAGATGGGCTCGATAAAGGACAAAAATGGTATGGGCCTAACAGAAGCAGAAGATATTAAGAAGAGATGGCAAGAATACACAAAAGAACTGTACAAAAAAGATCTTCACGACCAAGATAATTACGATGGTGTGATCACTCACCTAGGGCCAGACATCCTGGAATGTGAAGTCAAGTGGGCCTTAGAAAGCATCACTATGAACAAAGCTAGTGGAGATGATGGAATTCAGTTGAGCTATTTCAAATCCTGAAAGATGATGCTGTGAAAGTGCTGCACTCAATATGCCAGCAAATTTGGAAAACTCAGCAGTGGCCACAGGACTGTAAAGGTCAGTTTTCATTCCAATCCCAAAGGCAATGCCAAAGAATGCTCAAACTACCACACAATTGCACTCATCTCACACACTAGTCAAGTAATGCTCAAAACTCTCCAAGCCAGGCTTAAGCAATATGTGAACCGTGAACTTTCAGGTGTTCAAGCTGGTTTTAGAAAAGGCAGAGGAACCGGAGATCAAATTGCCAACATCCACTGGATCATGGAAAAAGCAAGAGAGTTCCAGAAAAACATCTATTTCTGCTTTATTGACTATGCCAAAGCCTTTTGGACCACAATAAACTGGAAAATTCTTCAAGAGATGGGAATACCAGACCACCTGACCTGCCTCTTGAGAAACCTGTATGCAAGTCAGGAAGCAACAGTTAGGACTGGACATGGAACAACAGACTGGTTCCAAATAGGAAAAGGAGTACGCCAAGGCTGTATATTGCCACCCTGTTTATTTAAGTTATATGCAGAGTACATCATGAGAAACGCTGGGCTGGATGAAGCACAAGCTGGAGTCAAGACTGTTGGGAGAAATATCAATAACCTCAGATATGCAGATGACACCATCCTTATGGCAGAAAGTGAAGAGGAACTCAAAAGCCTCTTGATGAAAGTGAAAGAGGAGAGTGAAAATGTTGGCTTAAAGCTCAACATTCAGAAAACGAAGATCATGGCATCTGGTCCCATCACTTCATGGGAAATAGATGGGGAAACAGTGGAAACAGTGTCAGACTTTATTTTTTGGGTCTCCAAAATCACTGCTGATGGTAATTGCAGCCATGAAATTAAAAGACACTTACTCCTTGGAAGGAAAGTTATGACCAACCTAGATAGCATATTCAAAAGCAGAGACGTTACTTTGCCAACAAAGGTCTGTCTAGTCAAGGCTATGGTTTTTCCAGTGGTCATGTATGGATGTGAGAGTTGGACTGTGAAGAAAGCTGAGCGCCGAAGAATTGATGCTTTTGCACTGTAGTGTTGGAGAAGACTCTTGAGAGTCCCTTGGACTGCAAGGAGATCCAACCAGTCCATCCTAAAGGAGATCAGCCTTGGGGGTTCATTGGAAGGACTGATGCTAAAGCTGAAACTCCAATATTTTGGCCACCTCATGCAAAGAGTTGACTCATTGGAAAAGACCCTGATGCTGGGAGGGATTGGGGGCAGGAGGAGAAGGGACGACAGAGGATGAGATGGCTGGATGGTATCACCGACTCAATGGACGTGAGTTTGAGTGAACTCCAGGAGTTGGTGACGGATAGGGAGCCCTGGCGTGCTGCGATTCATGGGGTCGCAGTAGGACACAACTGAGCGACTGAACTGAACTGATACAAGTCCTTTACTCGAGTCCTTTATTCAAGTACTTTTTAAATTGATTATGTTTTGGAATTTCTTATATACTCTGAATATTGACTTAATATGATTTGTTAATATTTTCTCCCATTCTGTGGGCTGTCTTCTCACTGTTGATAATGCCCTTTGATTCACGTTTTTAATTTTTAATGAAACCCAATTTATCTTTTTTCACCTGTGCTTTTGGCATCCTATCCAAGAAATCATTGTCAAATCCAATTATGATTTTTCTTGTTTTTTTTTTTTTTGAAGTTTTAGCTATGTTTAGGTCTTTCATTCATTTAAGTTTTTATGTATAATGTAGAGGAAAGGTCTGATTTTATTTTCTTGCACATGGATATCAAATTTCCCAACATTTACTGAAAGATTGCCCTTTCTCATTGATTTGTCTTGGCACCATTATAAAAAATTACTTGACCACATATTTGAAGGTTCATTTCTGGGCTCTCTATTCCATTTGTTCCCATTTCTGTCATTATGCCAATACCACTGTATCTTTGTAATATGGGTTTCCTTTTAATTTTTGAAATACATTCACTCTTTATGGCTCATGTTGAGTTCTCTGCCTGGCACTCTCTGTAGTACCCAAATTTAGCTAGGACCCAGGAACAACTGTGCAGTCAGGTAGAGGGGAAGGGGAAACAAACAGCTGAGTCATTCAGTATGGTGTCTGGTTTCTTTGGAAAAGAAAAGGCACAGTCACTAGAGTAAAACTGTATGCCTTTATTCAACATAAAATGAGTCATTAAGATAAAATACAGTTTGCCCATGTGCAGAAACAATACTATACATTCAATCCTGAAGGTAGTTTTATACGACCAATAAGAGGAACAGTCTAAAAGTAGGAAGAATAAAGATAAGAGTGAGGAGGAACTAAAAGGCAGGGCTTTATCTGTCAAGGTGCTAAGGCCTATGCGTACAAAAATTTTAAAGTAAGACCAGCTAAGGTCATTTCTTCTATTCTGATTTCTCTTGGTGCTGGTGAAAGTCTTAGGGTATGATGCAATGAGTCACAGAATTAATATGGGTTTAAAAAAAATAGGTCATAGCACTTATGGTTAAGTTTTTAATTTCTAGAGTTTCATTTATCATGTACTCTAGATCTTTCATGGGTTCTAAAAATTTCATAACAAACTTTCTAATAACAAACTTGCTCTTCAATAAGTTTATTATCAGAGTAAAGCTGTCAGGTCCTTTTCAGCACAGATTCTGTCTCTGTATACAACGAACAGGAAACCAATTTTGAGACTCTTAAGTTTCATTAATTTAAAGCTTGTTCAGAATGGTTACATATGGGTTCAGCTGGGTTCCTTTCAAACCACTGTCTGAAAACTTAAAATGAAAACAATGGCTGACATGGAGTTCAAGTCCAACTCCAGTGTTTCTAAGCTCTGAAAACATTAGACACTGGTTTTTTAAAAGAATTGACCCAAGAAATATAAGATTTTACATACCACACTTTCCATAGGAAGGACATAGACTGTGTGTATAGTAATAGTTCTAAAGTATCTTCAGGTATTTTAATAGCATTTAGTGCATTGCTTTCTTATTGGGTTAATCTGAATATTAAATATTTACAAAGAGGATCCAAGTGCTCTAATTGGTTTAATATAGAATTTGTCTGAACCAATGTCTGCATCACTTAGCCACAGGTGCACAACCTTAAATGCTGAGCAGTGGCAAAAGCTGTCACTAGATAATATGGTTCAATAGAAAACCATCACTTAGCCCACAAAATGCCTCACATCAAATTCCATGTTCCACTCATGGCAATTCAGTACATTATTAGGAATCCAAAACCTTAAAAAAGTTTCAGTAAAAGGATAAAAATAATTTTAAGTTTTATTAAGTCCAATCTTGGGTTTATCTTTCTTCTTCCCTAGGCACTCACTAAGCTTTGCAGCCAAGATGAAAATCAGGATTTTCCCTTCAGTTTCTTTTGAGCTTGAAGAACCAGGAAAGCTCAATTTGCAGTTATTCTTCATGAGTGCCGGTTATCTAGCCACAGCCCACCTCAACAGCTCATCAGCTCTCTCTTCCAAGTTTAGTCTGTGACAAGGAAATCTTGGTAGGCATGCCCTTTTTAGGTTAAGACTGAGAGATACACAGTGGTACAGAGATTCCTTAGCTTATACAGTCCTTATAAAAGGAACCCAATCTTCTGTTTAAGGTCATGAAGTATAAGGAAAATACAGGGTATCTAACCTCTTACTTCCTGGAGAGACTTGAGACTGTATTACATGGTGGATACACCTAATACCTTTTTGACTGAAAGGTGAACATGGATATTTTGGAATACAGAAATTCAAGCTTCAAACCCATAATCCAGGTAAACAAAGTCTAAAGATAAGCACTGAGAAAATAAATCTATCCTTTTAAAATCTTTCTACTGGAAAGTCATAAAGAATTAGGATTTAGGCCACTTTATAAGGGCAAGTGTCCTGCTGAAGCCTCTTTTAATTCAAGTTCTGTGTAGAAAGGGGGTGGAAAAAGTCAATTCTACAATACTAGAATGAAAAGAACATTAATTTTATCCATAATGGAGGGGGAAAGGGGATGAAAATATCTTAAGTTTTAAATGAATACACTTCCTTCTCACCAGTCTACAAGATGGAAATCAAACTCTTTTATTTCCTTTAGCTTATTTTGACAGGAAAGCTGATTTACCAAACTGTTAGTTGAGTAAGTTGAAAATAAGAAGTATCTTTACTGACATACTGAACAGAATGACTTTCTCAATCTTGGTATTACCAAGAGATTTCTTGAAATTTCTATTAATCTCTAGATCTTCAAATGATAGTTGTCAAAGGAGGTAAATTTTATCAACCTGGCTCACTTACACACTGAATTCTCATGTAGGGGCAATGCCCCTTTTCTTTCTTCCTGTTTTGCCACTGTGCTTTGCTCAGTGCCTCAAAGACCTCTATTTCATAGTTCATTTACTCTTATTAAATTTCATATATTACTCCTTGAGCTCTGAACTAGACACATGCTATATGGTTACTCCTTTAGGAAAGCCTTTTACATGACTGCTTTTACCTTTGCTTAACTAGAACTTTAGCACAGTGCTTCGCACACAGGTGTTCAGAAGATACTCGAACATCATGATTTATGTACACAAACAACTAGAAAACTGTGAAATTTGACTTGTGGAGACCACTCTTGGTTAACTAGTGGTAAAAAGCAATGAACACAGGTTTCTAAGACTCTGTGATGTAAATAAAGGAAAGCTGGGGATCCAATTTGAAGCTGTGTTCTGGTGTACTGCTTTCTCAGTCAACTGCAGTCCTGTGATGTAAATAAAGGAAAGCTGGGGATCCAATTTGAAGCTGTGTTCTGGTGTATTGCTTTCTCAGTCAACTGCAGTCCTTGAGGTCCTATGTCACTACCTGAATATGAATTTTACTTCCCGTGAGGTAGGTAGGAATAACACTAACTATGCATTAGAAATTGGGGGGGGGGGGGAGGGGCATGGCAATTTTTATAAATGGTTATCATGAATTGGTTCACACACTTGGAAATATTTCACCTTCATTCTTATCTACCAAATATGGGAATTATGAGGCAGCACATGTTCCCTGAGAATTTTTTCCTTTAGAAATAGTGTTTTTTCAGCATAAGATTTAGTGCTGTTCTCTTAGGCGTCTATTTCAACATGTTTGGGCAACCCTATGTATGAGTTTCCAATTTTTTTTAAAATAATAAGGCTATTAGGAGAACATTCTCAGGACTTCCCTGGTGATCCAGTGGTTAAGACTCTGCACCCTGAATGCAGGGAGCATGCGCTTTATTCCTGGTCGGGAAGGTAAGTATGCCCAAAGCGGCATACTCCTTTAAGTATTTTATGTATCTTAATTTCCAAAAATTGCAATTTTTCACCACAGCATTTATGGGGAGAACTAGTAAACTACAATTAAGTGTTTCATAGGTCATTAAGATATATTCTTCAAACTCTGACCTTACTTCCTTTCAGGTCACCAATAAAGCTATATATTATTCATTTTTAAAGAATGGGCTATATATCTTTATTTCCAACGACTGACTAGGTATCCTCCTGCTCCTCAGTCATATCCTAGAACTTAGTATTTACAATCTCAAAATGACTTCTGGAGAGCAGGACTCCAGGTTATCTCTAGGTATGTGGTTAACCTCCCCTCTAATATTTGGCTCAGTCCTCATTTCCATAAACATATTTCTTGGCATTAGGAAGAGCAACATTCAAGTTTTCTTAGCCCTTCTTTCTCCAGATCAATTGGAAAAGACATGAAACTGGCTATGAAATTCACTTCTCAAAGAAGGAAAACAGAATGATTTCTATTATCTTCACAAGATTATTTCTTCATGTAAACCCTATGGCTTGAAGGTGGTAGCAGAGAATGTTAATGAATTATTACCACTGTGGAAAAACAAAAACCTACTTCCCCCTTTACAGGTCTTTTCTTACCATTCTTTGTCTTAGAAGCATACTACATAAAAAAGAATGCACTGTGTTTCGACTTTCCCAGCAGTAGGTGGTTAGGAGAGAAAACAAATTCAAGGGTGAGAGCACAGAGACAGACAGACTGGGAGGACTTAACGTTTAGTAATTCACTAGAGTTCTGAAAGAAACACACTACCCTGATTTATCACAAATTTCTCACTTGACTCTCTTCTGTGCAGTCTGTTGGTAATCTTCCAATAGTAGTATAAGGCAACACCTGAGGGCCCTCACCCACACCACGTTCACATGGATGTCAGACCTCAAGATGCATCAAAAACTCCACGGGTGTTCATTTTCACTTTAATTATCTTTTACTTAATAATAAAATGAAAAATAAGAATATATGAATACATACAATCTATATACATATATTTATTGCAAATACTTAAAATTCTCATGTAAAATGATTTTTCTATACTTGTGAAAAAATATGTTTTTAAATGGTGTTGACACCAACTTCTCTGTACATACCCTCAATTCCAATGTTAACAATTCCTTTAAAAAGGCAAGACACAAAAGTTTAGCATTTACCAAACCAGTCTCTACAAACCTTTAAGCCAGAAGGAAAAAAAATAGCTTGTGGTAAATAAGTCAATTTTCTTTTAAAATAAAAAATAAACTCCAAAACTTCCCCTTATTGCATTTTTTTTTGGGGGAAATAATCTGAGTATCTTTGAGTAACTTTCTTCGAAATAATTTGTGCCTTAACAGTGAGGTCCTACATTAAACATACCTTATATGAGAAATTCAAAGTCTTCCACTGTCACTTTTTACATAGATATTAAAATATATATTACTTAAAATATATTACTGGAAAGCTATTTTTTTAAATTGATCTTTAATAGTTGTATCAAATGTAAAGCATTAAAAAAAATAAAGTAACCAAGAATCTATGAAGCTCTTCAACTTTAGGAACTGTTTTACCTATTGTTCTCGAAATTTCAATAGGTTACGTAGGTATTGAAACACGGTAGGAAAGATCCCTGCTTATTACCATATTTCTCAGAGTCTCTTTGGACTATTCTACGAATTGAGCTGAAAGCTACCCTTGGCCAAGTTTTTTTTTTTTTTACTTAGCATATTGTTGTAATGAAATAGGGAGACTTCTCTCCTTGCTGTGAATTGAAATCCCTAGGTCACAGAGAAAACCCTAGTACTGCTTACTGACAGAGCTCTAAACAGTGATGTCATGACCAGAGAAGACCCCCTCATTTTAACAAATAATTTCACCCAAGAGGCCTTCAGGACTCTTAGGTGAAGAAAGGCAGTAAGAAATCAGGATGGTAAACTACCCGATTATGAATGAGTTTATGCCTTCACCCGGAAGGCAGTAAGGTCTTCTTCTGTTTAAATTTGTGATATCTACACTGTGTGCCTTCCCAGCCCATATAAGTATGCTTCCCCGCCGCAAGAAAAATGTCCTGTCTGCCAGGTCCAATATTTAAAAAATGTTACATGGGGTACTACAGACAGCTTCAGTATCTTCAACATGGGTTATTATGTAGGGCAAACAACTTCAGGTTATTTGGCTTTTTGTTTAATAGGAGGAAGAATTTTAATAAAAAAATCTTTAAGATTCAGGGAGCCTTCTCTACTAGACAACTTAAGAATATTCGTCAGTGAGAATGAGATGATAGATACATCATTAATGCCATCTCCCCAAGGTGACCCACCAAAGTGGAAGGTTATCTGAAGGCAGAGAAGATACCCTGGAGGCATCAGCATCAGGCAGCATGCCTGACTAGTCTCTGGAAATAGTGCAACTTAATACCATAAAAATAAGCTGAGCAGCTTATTAGACACATTCCAGACTGAACTGAAAGGTAAAGTAACTGAAAACCTAAGATTAAAAACTGCTTGAAAGGTACTGGGATATGATATTCTAGTAATTTAAAGATTTTCTTGTTCCTACTGCTTCGTTTTTGAAACAGCCAGATTCTACTTTTTGTTCTTTCAGCTCAGTCAGCATTGTAAGATGACCTTCTACCTGACACCACTGTTTTGAAACAAACTGATAAACAGACTGCATTCAATTTTGTACCAATCTAACAGAATCTATTTTCTCATTTAGCCAAGATTGAGGCAGTACACTTAGCTGATGATTACTATTTTATTAGCTGGGGATTATTTGTAAAGAGAATCTGGTGAACAGTACTGCTTAGGGCCTCTCTTCAAGGGCCTGGGTCAAGATGAATAGGCACGATATGGTTTGCTCTCTAAATGGACCTGAAAATCCCTGATGCCTTTCCTCCTTTCCTGGTTAGTCTGTCCATCCTTTGATGAAGAGAACCATGGAGGAGAGACTATGGTAGGAAAGGCGTGAAGAAAAAAAATCCAAATTGATTGTTACAAGTTCACCGTAGGGTCAGTTCTCAAACAGTCAACCACTGCAGGCAGGCAGGCTATCCCTCAGTCCTGCCACTAAAGTGGGTAGTGAGAAAGCTGGGAATAGAGAGTTTTAACTATCATCAGGTCTTTTAAACACCCCTTGGGATTACCCAGGGCACTGACAATTTGAGAACAGAACCATGGTTTTTGATTTCTACTGGTTACTGGCTGGAGAACTTGCTCCTTATCCCTGGATCCTTGCAGATTTCTTATCTGTTAGCTATGTGTGTGCTGGAATAAAAAGGGAAGTTAGAAGAACATTAAATTGTCTTGGCTGAAATAGAACACAGATACTAATCTTCTATTTGCTTTGAACCATAAAAAACTCAGAAACAAACAAACAAAAAACAGAAGTAAATAGTTTCTTGTGGGGTTTTAAAGTACTGAGTGTATGTGTAATTTGAGAGGTGAGATAGGGAGGGGTGGGTAGTACAATGGGGGCAAAGCTAAGATTATTACTGTCTACTTTCCCCTATTTGGAATGTGACTTCATTAAGGAGTTTAAGCTGTTCTGCATTTTGTATATATCACATCCTGAATATTAAGCACGATGACTGTGCTAGGTGGCACAGATACATGTCCTTTACACACATGAAATCAGGAGATTTGAAATCAATATGCAAACGATGCACACTGACAATCCCCAACTTTTTAATACCAAATTCTGATAAATTGTATATTTATTTTCATGTTCTTTAACCATGACTTAAACACATGTATTCAAAAATTCTTCATTTACGAGAGACAGGATTCAACAAAAAGGAAACAAAAAAAAAGAACAAACAAAAATTTGGAGCTGATTTCTCTTCCTTTCTAGACGTTCCCTTAGTCATTCACTAAAGACCCTTTATATTAGAAACTTCTAATGTGTAGACAGCAGTAATCCAAAACAGGGGACATGTTTTCCAAAATAGGAGAATAGGAAAAAGTGTCTGACTTTTACAATGTGTATGCCACACATATATGTTCAAAGTAATATAATTAAGATGATTTCCATGCTCCTCAAATGCCTGGAGGTCAAAACAGATAAAACAGCATGGGGCAAATGTGGTTTAATGAGTTTTTCTACCTGTAGATACAGCTGACTGTAGAACATTAGGTAACAGGCTGGAGAGAATAGGGGGAGAGAGAGGGGCTACTTTGTTTCTAGTGTTAAAACTGTCTTCCAAAGTTCCTTAAATTCAGTTCAAAAATTTCTGCACCTTAACTCCGCTTACCCAACAAAACACCCTATCACTGACACTTCTCTGTTAATTTTCTACTAGTATTTCAAACTTGTTTGTAAGCTCCCATGAATGACTGAATCCTCAGAGATTATTGCTGGAATCACTGCCCTGCACAGGGGATGGTGACCTGAGGGGTCTAGTGAGGCAACTCTCTCTTCAGGGCAAGAAGTGGGAGTAGGGAATGGCAGGGCCTCACAGACCGCAAGCAGAATGCCTGGCAACAGGACTGGGCTGTGGAAACCAAGAACCAACGCAGAACTTTCAGAGTCAGAAACACTATGAAATTAATGCCTTATCAAAAATAACAACTGGAGCAGGTTCCACCTAGGTAAAGGGAGTGAGTAAACCCTCAATCTAAATTCTGCAAAGGCTTAAGAATCTATATGTAAAGCCTGCAGTCAGACTGTCAAGACATAATCAACATGAACAGTCATTTCCTCAGACCATTCCTCCACTCCTTCCTTTTCCTAGCCTCTTAGGAAAGGGCAGAAGGGAAATCACTGCCTTTTACCAGGTGTGGCATTAAACTTTTCAGTCACATGAAGTGGAACAGCAATCTGAAGTCAAAGTAATACATCATTACCTAAACACCTGGAAAAATGTTAAAACAAGATGTGACATATTTACATGATTTTGTAAGTGCAAACTTGTCACAAATTCACAAAGTCTTGCTTGACTTGGACTTACTATACAAGGTGCTCTTTTTCTAAAATGTAAGATCTGTACTCTGTGTTCCTGATTAAGCAACACTTGTCTCTTAAGACAACTGAAACTGAAACCTAGTTTATTTCTATGATTCCAAAAGAACGGCAAAAACCACATCTGTCAACCCTTCCCCATTCCTGTCTCCTTTACAGAGAGCTCTCCTTCTGATCTCATTACCGAACAACAAGGCAGGAGACACAGAGTTTGGAGGGGCCAATGCAATCGTCGTGGCAGAAGGCTCCGCAGCCCTTGCACATGATCATGGCTTTCAACCGGCAGTAACACTTGGAAGGAGTGTCCTCTACGCTGCTCTCCTCAGGGAAGGCCTGAACAGGAATGGTCTGGCCGCGGCTGCCGGCATTCACGGCCTGGCTGGCAGGGATGGCTGTGACAGTCACTGAAAAGGACATGACATCACCAACATTGCTAGACACCTGACTACAGTCGGGCATCCCCGGGACAGAGGAGTTATGGTCCATGTCTGATGAGGTGGAGACGTTGATCATGCCTCTGTAGCTTGGCCCGATCTGTGTGGGGCTCCCGTACAGCTTTGGGGTTTGCAGTGGTGGGAGGAGGAGAGATTGATGGGTAGGACTGTCTGCAGGCAGAGGAAGAGACGTAGAATTGAAAAGCTCTGGGCTGCTCCGCATGGTCTTACCTCTCACTGCATGAGCCATCTGCTTCTGTGCTGCCTGAATAAAATCTCTGGCTAGGGTCTTCTCGTCAAAGGTTTGGCCTCGAGTGAACAGGTAATTCTCCTTACTTAAAGGGGTTTGCTCAGGCACTGGTGTCTCTGCCTTCACATTCTTTTTAGCGGAACAGTCACTGGTGGACAGGGTTTCTCTACTGTGGGGTCCTAAACTTGCATCACACTTGCCAGAACTCTGAGAAGCCTGTGGCTCCTCCTTTACCGGGACAGATTCTTGCTCATCACCAGTACTTTCCTCGTCAGTATCATCTTCCTTCCCGCTGCTACTATCTCCTGCTGCATTTTTACAGTCTGTGTATCCCATTTTCAAGGCCTCAGTGGGGCTACTCAGACAAAATCGGTCTTCGGGGTTCACAGAATGGGTCCTCCTAAAGCTCTCTGTACCCCGGCCATAGGTGGAAATATTAAGTAAGTAGTGACCTGCCATCGCAGGCTTGGATGTCCTTCTGCCAGCAAAACCTAGCATGAACCTCTGGCTTGTGGAAATGTCCTCTAACGGGAAACCTGAGTGAGTAAAGTTGAACTGTGAGGGCTGCACAAATGAGAGAATGTTCTGCCTCCGAACCCTCTGGCTGAGAGTCTGAAGAATCTGATCTTGGGTGGCCTTACTGAGTCCTTCTTGGTACTGGTGTGTGTCAATGCCAGAGTCCCTTAGATCCTTACCTGAAAAGAGCTGCAGGGGTCTTGGAACCTGGGGGAGCTGCTTACTTTGCAAAGTTTTACCCAGGTGCTGTGCAGCTGGATGGGACTGTCTCTCATGAACTTCCTCTCTGGTGCTGTTCTCTGTCACGCTGGTACCTATGAGTGCTCCTACTCCCTTCTCCTCTTTTGTAGTGAGTGGAACAGTTTTCATTTCAACTTTGGTAAGAGGTTTAGGCAGAATTTGCTCCATGGGAACATCTTTGCCCTGCAGCAGCTGAGTTACCAAAGGATTATTAGCAGGGATACTAGAGCTTGGCCTTGAAATGGGTCCATTCATATGTGAAGAAGTTCCCGGAGTTTTAAGGCTAGAGGCTGCCGGCAAAGTGCTCAAGGATGGAGCTGATCCAGTAGGCGTTGTGGTTACGCTGACCTGCGGCACAGGGAGCTTCTCTAAAGTGGCTGTTGTTAACAGAGATGTTAAAGGGGAGGCAGTTGTATCCACTGAGGCGCTAGCACTTATCTCTGCTGAGGCCGGAGGATTGGGGGCATTCTTACTAGAACCTGCTTTAGGCTCCACTGCGCCAGCAGCTGCAAAATGAACAGGCGAGGCACCCATGATCAGAGCAGGATCTGCTGGAGCTGGAGGTGCTTTCTCCTGCCTACCATTACTGGGCCCTTGGGGTTGGCTGAGAGAGGCCACCGTGCCTGTTACCCTGGGGGGATTTAGTTTTTCATTACTTAATTTTCCTAAAGCTGGCGGGAGTGCATGAATGTGGGCTGGGGAGGGGACACCTGCACATGCTCCACCGACGGCAGATGCGGGAGGCACTGAGGGGGTTTGCTGTAGTTGTGCTCCAGGGCCACTAAGAGGCTGTGGCTGGCCTGCGGTCCTGGTCTCAGACTGGGGCTGAGTGTCTGGCCCAGCGGGTAAAAGCTCTCTCGTACCTCCCCTGCTTCCAGTTCCTGCCAGTTCCAGTGCGGGGCCCTTGCTGGGCTCACTGACTTTGTCTGAGTCAGGATCCCCTCCTCTAGCAGTTCTCCTTTCACCCCCCTCCCCTGGACCCTGTCCACCGCCTGGGCCAGGTCCTGGAATGGTCCCTCCAACTGAGGCGGCAGCAGCGGCTGCGGCGGCGGCGGCGGCGGCAGCCCTCTGTGCTTTGACAAGCTGGGCTTTTGCTTTGATGTCTGCAAGGGTTCTGGCTCCTGTTCTGTTAGGACTAGTGATGGAGATTGGAAAACGAGCCCTGGGAGAGACCTGCGATGTAGGAAACGGCATGGGAGAGATTCTGGAGACCGGGATCTGAAAGAATTAAGGGGAAAAAAAACAACAGAGCTTAGCTTTCTTTTATGAGAGTAACAAAACTTAATTAACACAAATTCTGAGAATAGGGTGAACACTATCACAAGGACGGGAGGCCTGTGGCTAAGAGACCAATCCATGGAGACAGCCACACAGGTCCGTCTCTAGGGTCTTTTCACCCCCTCTACTGGTGCCAAAGACTCTCCTCTGTTGACATTCACTCCCACCCAGTCACAAAGCTCTTTTCTCAACACAATTCTGTCTTAATGTCACTACTACTCACAACAGCTGATCATTTAAGATACAGACCTGTCTATGATATCTGTATTTTAAAATATGCGTAAAAGCAAGAAAAAAGAAACAGAAAAAATAAAGTAGCACACTATTGTTGCTGTTTAGCCATGAAGTCATGTCCATCTCTTTGCAACCCCATGGACTGCAGCCCACCAGGCTCCTCTGTCCATGGGATTTCCCAGGCAAGAATACTGGAGTAGGTCGCCATTTTCTTCTCCAGGGGGGTCTTCCCAATCCTGGGATCAAATCTGTGTCCCCATTTGCAGGAGGATTCTTTACCACTGAGCCACCTGGGAAGCCTGTCTTTCATTTCTTGGCTTTACACGAGGTCCAGGGAAAATTTCTTGTTCTCTTTTACACACTCACACATGTACAGCTAAGCATACAGGCTGAATTATCTCAAATTACAGAGGCCTCTGGATAGCACCAGAAGAAAGACCATGTGTAACCCACCCCACCCACTCAAGAGGGAGTACGTACATATTGTCTATACTGTGAACCGAAGTCATTCTCACCGCCTGCTGGCATTATATTTATTTGTGGAGCTTTAAAAAAATATATGTGCTCTAAGTCCTATCCCTAAAATTAAACATGAGAACTCCCAAAGAAAAAATGCATTTCTAAAAACCTTGTGAGGAGATTCTGAATGTTAGGTCTGAAACCACTGATTTTCATATCATAAAATATATTTGAAAAGACTCTGACTTCTGTTCAAAACAACACTTTGAAATCTATTGGAATGCATCAGAATGCACCAATCTTAAACCTTCTAATAGTTGGTAAAGTTAAAAACAGAAAATAATGGTTACAGATGTTCTAGGGCATTTAACTAAAAAAATTAAGCCACAGAGCCCAAAGATAATGCATCTTTCTGGAACTCCTTAATTGAGAATAATAAAGTCACTAAGGATTTTGCATTACTGGCAATACTCATTTCTGAAAAGGTCAGCAGTCCTGAAAAATTCTCTCTCATTCAGAAGTTAGACCTATGGGATTATGTAACACTTGTCATAAAGCCCATATATTTCTCATCTGGAGATATACTGAACCTCTATCTCAAAGTTCCATCTATTTTACATCCAACTGCACACAGTATTTTATAAGCTGCCCAGAGTAAAGTCATTATTACCCCTTAGTAATACCATCTGGAACAGACAATTAATAGGGAGAAAAAACAGATGAAACTAGAAAATTAAAAACAAGAAAGTAAAAAGCACAGGTGTTTAGAGGAATCATATATAGGATTAGAAACAAACCATCTTACATCAGAATAACCTTGAGAATAACATATCCAGCACAATAAATATCTATCATAATGACTGAAAATCAATAACATGTTGATGAAATAAGGATAATCCTTCAAAGTGGTTAAAATAAAAATTCTTAATGCTTAAAAATAATTTCAGTTATTTATGTAATTAGTCCTACTACCTGTTTATGTAGAATAAATGACATGTAATACTTTTTTTTTTTTAATTATGGAAACCACACAAGGTTTCTAGGTGTTGATAACAATTCCAACAACTTAACTTACTGAGAAGCCCTCTCCTTGTATAGAAAAAGAATAAAGGAATTAGATTCTTTCTGTTATAACTGTATACTGAATGGAAAATATACAATGTATGTCTGAGTTTTCTATCTCTCTCTGTAGATATATATATATATATGTATATATTTTATATTATATATATGTAGGATAGATACATGTGCATATATAATTTTATACAATAAGACATTCATAATAAAATTCAAATTTTGTTTTTCTACTTAAGTTTTGTTTAAAGGATTTGTTCTAAATTACATTAAGCTTTGTCTCAGAAAGAGGGATTTGGATAAGGTCTAAGGTAAGAGAGTTATAATACTAAAGTCACTTCTGCTAGAAAGCTTCGAAATGAGGAAGGAGTAAAAAAAAAAAGGAAAACAGTTAAGTAACATAAATTTGGTTGCAAAAGATTTAAGTTTTCATTGCACAGTCTCTTTGGATTAGCAGATAAGATGTGGAAAGAGTAATGATGGTTCTTACCCAGTGTCATTTATATAAAGTAAAACCTAAACTGTAACTCAGCTCTCAGGTCTAGAGATAAGATAAGCTTTAAAGAAAGGCTTCTCATATTTTTAAAGAAGAATAGTAAGTGATTATTATAAAATGAAAATCTCCAGCAAAGCATGAGAGTGTATGCTAATGGTAGAAAAATATCAAAAAAAGGAAAAGGAAATTCCGGAGTGCTGAAACCACAAAATTTAAAATTAAGAACAGCATAGTATTAGTAAAAAGAAGCAAAATGGAGAGGAGTCTTATAGTGCATGAAACAGGTCAAGTACTTCTAACGGAGTATTTCAAGGGTTATTTCCAGTAGGACTTCAGTTCACCTAAGTTAAATTTAAAACGGGAAAAAAGTATTTCTATTTGGCTTATTTTTAAACTTATATTCCAATGTGAATGAATAATATCCAGTGCCAGAATTCATGCAGACACAATAATACTTATAAATACTATTAATAAAAAAATTAAATCAATAAATATGATTAATGAAGAATGAACTGAAAACTGATGCTAGGCACAAGACCAAGTACACACGAAGGTAGTGACACTGCTACAGAAATTTAAAAGATCTTGATACACAGCAATGTATGGCTGAAGCACAAGTTAATCACATATCCAAAGCAGCAGAGCTTAGTAAGGCTATACCATCTTATAATCCCTCAAGTGACCAGTGGAGATTCATGGCAGCCACACACATTTCCTATAAAAGGACAGAACTAAAAGGGAGTTCAGACCCTCAAAACATCAAATCAGTTATGGCAGCAAGAAAAGGGTCAAGGTACACTTAAACATCATGGCTCTTGATAAAAAGATACATGATCTCTTACATCAATGACCTCCTCCTGTTTACTATTATACTTACAGAATACATTCCATAATTGTCTTAAAATACAAGAGTAGCCAGCAGGGAGGGTGGGTGGAAGTGGATTACATTAGATTTTCAGATATTTGAATAAGTATTCAAATCCCAATAAAGATTTGTAAGGATGCACTTCTAAATGCCTGTTTCTTAATAATTTTACTCATATATGACCATGGTTACACACATATCAAATACATACCACTGCTTCCACATTAAGAAACATCACAAACACTTGAAATTTAGTAGGCAAAACCAAAAACTTGTTCAGACCATCTCTCTTCTTCAATTCTTCCTGCTTTCTTACCTTGAGAGGTGGTACTCTCCGCACCTGGAACCTGTCCCCTCTACTGAGAAAGGGCTGTGGGGAGACTTGAAATGGCTGCTGGTGCTGGCGATGCTCAGTGACACGCGGCCTTTTCTCCCAGCTTGTTGGGGCCTCTTCTTGGGTGAGAGAAGATTTCCTCTTGAGGCTTTCTGGGCTGTGATCAGCCAGAGTTGATGGAGGCTCTTTCATAGTTGTCTCCTGTGGACTTGCTTCTACTGTGGGCTTCATTACTGTTGTTTCTACCCCAGGACTCTTGGGTTTGCTCAGGGAAGTAACTAAAGCTTCCTGGCTTTCATTTTTATTATAATTTGAAGCTGTAGTGAGATGATTCTTTTTCTCAGATTCCTGTTCAGCAGAGGCAACTGGCTTTTGCTCCACAAGAGCCTCATCCTTCGGGCACTTGATGGGAGGAATGCTGCTAAGCTCATTTGTATTGGTAGCTGGGGAAAGAAGGGGCTCTGTGGAGTGTGGCTGCGTCTTATCTTGGCTTTCATGCTCTTCTTTTCTGACTGGTGATGGCATCTGCAGTACTTCCTCTTTAGATTCTAACTGGGGAATTACTGGGACTACACTGACAGGCGAGGCCTCTGAAGGAAGCGTAGATTTTGGTTGCTCAGCTGGGGTTTTCTTTACTTTGGGATCATTGGGTGAAGCTGTCAATTTCTTTGAATCTTCAAGACTCAGGCCAGAACTAAAGGGTGGAAGAAAAAAATTCTGTAGTTGAGAAATCGCCTATGTTATTGAATATATTATGAGATAATGTATATGGCAATATCTGGAAGAACCTGTGATACTTAGTCAGTAATCTTCATATATTAACATCACTATTATTAATATTAGTGAAAGGTCTGGAGCTAGAGCACCTAGATTCAAATCCTGGCTCTGATACCTACTATCCATGTGATATTAAGTAAGTGAGTAGCCTCTCTGTCTCAGTTTCTTTAGCAGTGTTGTTGTTGAGTCACTAAGTCATGTTTGTCTCTTTGCGACCCCATGGACTGCAGTATGTCAGGCTTCCCAGTCCTTCACTATCTCCCAGAGTTTGCTCAAATTCTTGTTCATTGAATCGGTCATACTATCCAACCACCTCATTTCTTTAATAGTACATTGAGGCTAATCACTTCACAGTGTTGCTAGGATGAGTAACTAATGTATGTAAAGTACTTAGAACAGTGTACCGAGGACATAATAAATCCTCAATGTAATGTTAATTATTATTATTATTACTTCTGCTTACAAAGGAGCTACATTGTCTAGAGGCATGCACCACAGACTTCCCACAGAGAAGTGAAAGAAGCCAAAGACCCATGTCCCCTAGGATTGTGGGTTTGGACTGTAATCAGCTTGGACAGTAAGGAGATCAAACCAGTCCAGTCCATCCTAAAGGAAATCAGTCCTGAATATTCACTGGAAGGACTGATGCTGAAGCTGAAGCTCCAATACTTGGCCACCTAATGCGAAGAACTGACTCACTGGTAAAGCCCCCGATGCTGGGAAAGACTGAAGGCAGGAGGAGGAGGGGACAACAGAGGATGAGATGGTTGGATGGCATCACCGACTCAATGGACATGAGTTTGAGTAAGCTCTGGGAGTTGGTGATGGACAGGGAAGCCTGGTGTGCTGCAGTCCATGGGGCTGTAGAGTCAGACACGACTGAGCGATTGAACTGAACAGCTTTGTTCTGAAGTACCCGTAGAAAGGCTGGCCCAAGAAATCTAAGGAAACCAGAGGAAACAGTAGGAGAGCTGACTCATCTCCAGAGGTTGAAAATGAAAACTGAATTTTTGGAAAATCTGTTTAAATTTCACTTGGTATAGCTCTAAAATTCTGAGATTAAATGCCTCTGAGCTATCCTGGGAATGAAGGCCAAGTAGGACTTCCTGGCTAACAGCTAGACTACACTGGAGGGTTCACTACAGATTTCCCCTAATGTCTCAGAATACTGTACAAGTAAAAGTAAGATAGTCCTCTTTGGTGACTTCAAATAATCAGTCCTGTACCCCTGAGATGGAATGGCTAAGGACAAATTTGTACAGTAATCAAATGTAGTCCTCCCCAAAAAGCTGGCAGAAAGTAACAGCTAAAAACATAAAGACCCAAGAATGGCTGTAACGCTTGGAATGAACAATATTTATAGAATAACTGCCACCTGTGATCATGGTCTAAATGTATTCACTTTGATTTCTGTAGAACAGCTCAAAGCTCACACCAAGAAGGTAAAAAAATCAGTGTACTGGGCTCTTCATTTCATTAAGAATCACTTCTGAAATGACCACAGAGAGGATAAGGACTGGGAGATAAGGAAAAGAGCCGTTTGTTCTCAAGCTGTGATTATGGAGTATCCTTAAAGGTTGCCATTAGGTACACATAAGGAAGGAAGAGAAACTAACAGACAATTAAGACTCTGGGTATTCAATTCTATTTCAAACAATACAGCTCCATTGTTATCTATTAAGTGTTCCCATTAAGTTTTTTTTTTTTCTGGGGGGTGGGGGGCGGATGCTTTGTGGCTTGTGGGATCTTAGATCCCCAATCAGGGCTTGAACTTGTGTCATCGCAGTAAAAGTGCTGAGTGCTAACCACTGGACTGCTAGGGAATTCCTCCCATTAAGATTCTGTTAAGGAAAAAACAAGACTCAGACTACAGTGCCTTGAGAAAAGGGTCTGTATCTTGATTACGCTATGTGTATCTCCCAGAGTGTCTTTTAGAGAAGAAAGGCTGTTTAATTACATGTTGAATATCATGGCATGTATTATAGGATTCTTAGTGATTCTGGATAAGTCATCCTATTGTGGGATAACTGCCTACAGTTAAAAAAAAAAAAAGAAGTATAGAACTTCTGTATTCTTATATATTAAAAAGTTACTGGAAAAAAAGCCAATCTATCCAAAGAAAGGACTCGAATTCAAGAAAATAAAATCTTTTCTTTTTTTTAAGAAACCATACCATCTATAATGGCAATGTGTTAAGAGTTCAAGGTTATGAGAAATCCAATTCTGTGTACCTAAGGATTATAAGAAGAAAAAATATTCTTGGTAAAAAAAATGAAGAAAATTGCAGACTAGATTTTCTGGGAAGGTAGTTAGATGAAGTAACACATGACATATATATAGGAATTAACAGATTTGGTTTATAAAACCTGTCTTGATATTACCTCTGACCATAGTAGCTTTCAAAGAATTGTTCTTTCCACGGCTCTACTTTCTTCTCCTTCTCAATCTCTTGTCGAATTCTCACCTGCATCTCCGGTGTAAACTCACCTACAATGTACCAGAAAAAAGAGATGTTCAATAGGAATGTGTTGTTTGCAGCTTTCCACTACTGGCAAATCATGATAGAATCATGAAGGAGTAATATTATCATGTGAAAGTAACAGAAATCTCCCCAAATTCCTCACTGTAAGGGAGAACTCCGTAAGTGCCATAAGTTGAAACATACACACTTGCATCCCACCCCATGTAGTTTCCAGTACTCAGCTGAGTTTAAGTGGGCTTTTTCTCTGGATTTTCCTTGTATCATTCCCTTCCAGCTCCTAATATTCCCTATAGATTTTTTATAAACTTTTTTTCCCACTGGAAAAAAGAGTCATATGCTTTTGGTAAACAATGACACTGAACATTTTATTATTTGAGTTTTATTTAATGTAGGAGACCTGGGTTGGGAAGATCCCCTCGAGAAGGAAAAGGCTACCCACTCCAGTATTCTGGCCTGGAGAATTCCATGGACTGTGCAGTCCATAGGTCGCAGACAGTCGGACACAAATGAACGACTTTCGCTTTCACTTTCTCTGAGACAACTTGTATTTTAGGCCTTTTAGCTTTAACAGCATAATGAACACCTATGGCCCTGCTTAAAGACATTTTGAGGTTCCAGTGAAAAGGTAGAGAGCTATTTTTGGAGTTGTCAGTTTTCTAATTGTTCCAGAAACTGTATGAGTCTAGTGCCCTAGCAACAAGACACTCATTATGCCAAAGACTCAGCTGCTCTGAATATGCCATTTATTTTCATATACTACCAATCACATCTCAATCTTTCCCACTCCATCAGTACAGAACAATGAATGTGCTTGGTAGGCCATCTTAAAACCTGTTCCTGAGACAGACTGCTGCTAAGTCACTTCAGTCATGCTGTTTCCTGTTAATTCTCTAATACCCAGGACATCAAAGAATAAGTGGAAAGAGTATATTTGAAGTATTAGACCTCTTAGGTCTTAGAAGTATAAGAAGAGGGGAAGGAAAAGTGTTAGAGGGCATCTAATACTTACCACTGCTGCTGCTGCTAAGTCACTTCAGTCATGTCTGACTCTGTGACTCTATAGACGGCAGCCTACCAGGCTCCCCTGTCCCTGGGATTCTCCAGGCAAGAACACTGGAGTGGGCTGCCATTTCCTTCTCCAATGTATAAAAGTGAAAAGTGAAAGTGAAGTCGCTCAGTCGTGTCCGACTCCTAGTGACCCCATGGACTGCAGCCCACCAGGCTCCTCCGTCCATGGGATTTTCCAGGCAAGAGTACTGGAGTGGGGTGCCATTGCCTTCTCCGAACACTTATCACAGTCTTGGGCATATGAGTGGAAGAAGAGGGATTTAACCATCAGAATCCACCTAGAACTTCTGCTTTTTGGTTGTGTCTACTGGGCTTAATAAAAAGAGGGATAAATAATACTGAACTCTGTTCACATGTGTACAGTGTTCCAAGTTTTTGCTACTCATAAAATATGATAGCATGTATAGGTATAGCAGTGACTGCTCATATTTTTAAAAAAAGTAACATAATAATAGAGGTAGCACTGTTTATAATATCTACTTTAAAAAGTTGGGGAGTAGGGAACATAAATCTAAATTATTCTTAAAAAAAAAAAAAAAAAGTACTGGTAACAGATATGTTTTAAAGTGCTCATGTGATTCTGACTCCTTCAAAAAAATGGGGTCTCTGTTCATAGAAATCTTCAAGAGAAAGGTCAAAAGTAATCAGTAAGTGATCCCTTCTACACAGTTGTAGTGATCACTTCTATAACAACTATAATGAAAAATACAGATATTAATTAGCTGGTCAATTAGCTCCATCAGTGATCTGACAAAAAATGAGCAATGAATAGCATTCCCAGTGCTCCCCTTATAACTGTATGTATTTTAAAGCTGCTCACACTTGTTTTCACAAAGCTAATTCCTTGGCACAACCTCCCATAATTTTCAAGTGTTATTTTGTATTCTATGTGTACTGACACAGTGACACATACAGTATTTGAAATAAAAATTATACAGTCACATACTACAAAACTACAGTCATCAAAACAGTATGGTACTGGCACAAAAATAGAAACACAGATCAATAGAACAGGATAGAAAACCCAGAAATAAGCCCATGCTGTGCTATGCTTAGCTGCTTAGTCATGTCTGACTCTTGCGACCCCAAAGACTGTAGCCTGTCAGGCTCCTGTGTCCATGGGATTCTCCAGGCAAGAATATTGGAGTGGGTTGCCATTTCCTTTTCCAAAGCTTATGATGCTACTGCTAAGTTGCTTCAGTTGTGTCCGACTCTGTGCGACCCCAGAGACGACAGCCCACCAGGCTCCCCCATCCCTCGGATTTTCTAGGCAAGAACACTGGAGTGGGTTGCCATTTCCTTCTCCAAAAGCTCATGCACCTATGATCAATTAATCTATGACAAAGAAAGCAAGATTCCACAATGTTGGAAAGACAGCCTCTTAAACAAATGGTGCTGGGAGAACTCAACAGTTACATGTTATATGTGGAACCCAAAAAGAAATGATATAAATGAACTTAGAAACAGATTCACAAACTTTGAGAACCAGCTTGATTGCCAGGGGGAAGGGACAGTTAGGGACTTTGGGAAGGTCATATACACTCTGCTATATTTAAAATGGATAACCAACAAGGACCTATTGTATAGCATACGGAACTCAATGTTATGTGGCAGACTGTATGAGAGGGGAGTTTGGGGGAGAATGGATATGTGTATATGTATGGCTAAGTCCTTTCACTGTTCAGCTGAAACTAACATAACATTGTTTGAGTCCTTTCACTGTTTAGCTGAAACTAACATAATATTGTTTGAGTCCTTTCACTGTTTAGCTGAAACTAACACAACATTGTTTGTTTATCAGCTATACCCCAAAACAAAATAAAAAGTTAAAAAAAAAATAGTCAGTGGCTTTAATAATGGCTGAACATTAGAATCACTTGGGGAAAAAATCAAAAAAAAAACCCCCACTGAAACTCCACGCAAAACAAAAACTGAGAGTGAGGCCCAGATGTCAGTATAAAAAAAATACCACAAGTGAGTATAATGAGCAGTCAGGCTTAAGAACTGCTAATAGTGACTGATAATTATACACTATGCAAACACAGTCAATTACTCTTTTTATGCTTTATAATTTACCCTCTGTAAAACCGTTAGATCAGAATTAGAAACATGGCAAACCAATGACCACAGTTAGCAATTCTTGGTTGTAATTTGTATTTATTAAAGCACTCTAGCTGCCACTGAACTGTACACCTCAAATGGGTGAATTTTATAGTACATAAAACATTTCTCAATAAAGTAGATTTTTTAAAAGTTCTTAGTAATTCTTTTTACTGTTAGTTTCATTGATATGGGGCAGTGAGAAAGAAGTTATCTCATTGTTTACCAAACCATGATTCATAATGCCATGAAATAACTCACTCTATCAACTGCCAAGCATGAAGCTAGAAATAATGAAACAGAATCTTTAGAAATAGGGCCTAAAAATCTGTGTATTTTCAGCTTCCCAGGAAAGTTTAAATCCTTGAACAAACATCTTGCTGAACTCCATCTGGAGCCAAACTTGGTTATGGGCTCTAGATAAAAGTCTAGCAATGTATTTCACTAGTTCTTCCCTATGAAATGTTCTGTCCTTTGCCTTCCCAAACTGGGCAAACACCTATTGAGGCTCAGAGCTGCCAATATGCCCTCCCCATGCATACACATTCTAGGAGACACATAAAGTTAACAGTTACCTTCTGAAAGTCTTTCCTTCCAGCCTTGGGCTGCTGAAGTGAAGAACTCATTATTAAGGGCTGAGCCATTTAACTTCATCAGACCATCTGGACCAACCTGGGTCAAAGAATAAGCCACAGAAAGCTCAGGAAGACAACCAAATGTTAACATGTGGAATTTGATGTTCCTGTCTTTTTTAGAAAAGAATGTGTGTACATTAAATTTTACAGAAACAAGACTAAATCATACCATGCTGATTATGGATACTTTGAATATTTTATAATGTAATACTGTTTTGTTTTGTTTTTTCTAAAAAATTTCTTTCCTGTTCATCTCTTTCTTCCTCTCAATTCTATTTCTTATTAATTATACTTAAAGAATCTTCTGCAAATAAATACATATATAAGAGGATTTTTCTAAAAGGTTGTTTGTTTTCTAAAACTGTGACAAATTACACACTACTCTGAAACTTATTTTTCTTACATAATACAATGTCAAAGTGTCTCAACTGGCATAGTTTTAGTTCCACTATAATAGCTGCAGATTATTTCATTGTATGAATGTCCCTCAATTCATGTACCAATTTCCTAATCATAAACATACACTTTGTTTCCAGTGTCTTCCCATAATCAACAAAGCTGCAATAAGCATTCCAGTAAAGATGAATATACTAGTTCTTTTTATCTATGGGACAGGTTTTGAAAGCAAAGAAATATCTGTGTGTGTATAAAACTAAAGACTGTTAGATTATTTTCTAAAAAGGCTAAAACAATTCACATTTCTACTAGAAATATACGAGCATACTCCTTATCTTGTCAACAAGAGATATTAACACACTATTTAACTTCTACCTATTAATGAGTTTGAAATGATAAAAATTTCCTTTATCCTGACTACTAGTTTTATCTGTCTTTCTGGTTGTTTACTGACTACTTAGATTTGCCATCTAGTGAAAGGCTAATTCCTATCATCTGCTCATTATTCAATAAGGCTCCTTATCTTTATTTTGTGAGAATCTTTTTCATGTTTACTTTTGCACAGTAAAACAGCCACATAATTTGAAGGTATTTCCTTCATTTGTCTACTGACCTGATTTGTGATGTCATGCCAAAAGGTTTTAAGATTCTTCTTTACACTTGCAATGTTATTAACCGCCATTCTCTCAAAGGTAACATCTAGATTCCTACCAGAACCCCTATGCAGATTCTTCATTAATAAAATGATTTTAAAATTTATATGGAAAACTGAGAGGGGAACTGCCTAAGTACTAAACATACCACACAAAGTCACTACAATCAAAACACTTATTACTAGCATTAGAGTGAGCAAAGAAATAACTGAAGGAGAAGACTGCCTATAAATACATACTGCATGTAAATAGAAGAATATATAACAAAGATGGTAATTCAAACTGAGAGGAAAAGGATGGTTATATAAACATGTAGTGCTGGAATAGCTGGCCATCTAGTCAGTAGAAAATAAAGCTGAACCACAATTTCAGAGCAACATAAAAAATATTCTTGATGGATTAACAGTTTAAAGTCACAAAGTTTTGAAGAAAATTTAGGTAACTATTGGGACATCTTAGGGATTAAGGAACTCAATTCACTTTACTTTCTAAATCTATCTGGGCCAGGATGATATTCCTCTGGCTCTAGAGCAGAAACTTTTTCTGTTAAAGACAGATAGGTCATATGGTCTCTGCTGCAACAGCTTAACTCTGTTGTAGCTATAGATAATATGCAGAAACTAACTGAAATGTCTGAATACCAATAAAACTTTATTTACAAAAACAGGCAGTGGGCTGAAATTGGCCTGCATGCTAAGAAGCTTGCTGACTGATGTTTTGTATTCTATAGATTTGGCAGAGGAGTAACTGACTTTCCTATGAGAACAGGTCATTCAACATCTCCTTGAACATTCCAGTGTTGAGCAAGTTACTCCAAAACAAGTCAGTCCATTCTACAGTTTAAGAGCTCTATTTTTTTTTAAGGTTATTTTGACTCCAAATTTGTTTCCTGGAGAAACGAAGTTTACCTCTTCCATAGACAGACCTTCAAATATATCTGAAGAGAGGTGTTTTAATCCACACTCCTTCCTTATTCTTTCCTCTGGTCTACATAATGCTTTCCCTACTGTTCATTGTTGGGTACTCCATACACTGAAATATGGTGTCCAATGTTTCATGCTAATAATAACCAGAATTTTGGATAAACTCCAAATTTCATCGGACAATGAGGCAGAATCACTAAAACATTCACTAATAATTTCATTAATAAATTCCATACTCCCTGTTCTCAGATTACCGTGCCTTCCCACCACAGTAACTGAAAACGACAGTCAAGCAGCCTCCTATTAAGCATACACAACAGGACTGCACTCAACAGAAAGCCTGTAAGTTCTAAGGTGCCTTTTAATTTCAAAACTGAAGATAGCAAGATCCCCTCTAACAGAGGACAAGGACCATTAGTCATAAGACAGTTCATTTTAGTCATAAGACAGTTTAAAGAAACCCACAATAAAGTTCTACAGATAGACCTTCTCTATTAGGTCTTGTGTTATTAGCCCCAACCTACAAACTTGAGTCTTTAAAAATGATGAGAGCAATACCAGGCAATAAGAGAAGTTCTTTAAAAACTCTCCCAAAACTTCAGTCTCCTTACTCGTTCTAACCAAGAACTGGGGATCCCCAAATCTGCAATTTCTCCAAGAAATGTTAAGGCAGGGAGAGCAATAGCTGGGAAGGATCCATTTTACTTCCTTTCCCTACTGCTGGTAGTATACTGACTTATCTGACTCCCCAGAAATGGAATCTGACCTTTCACACGTGCTAATTCATAGCAATATAAAAACTGGTATCAATATAGTTTAGTAGAAAGATGATTTTCAGAATAAGAAAGAATTTAGTTTTGACTTTATAGTCAAATAGCTATAATGATCTGTATAGCTTACTTATAATCTCTTACTACAAACTAGAGGACATATCTAGTTCTCTTACTATAATACAGGTAAAACAAATCTCTACCATCCTGTTTTTAAATGATTAGAAAAAAGTGAAATGCCTTACAGATTGCTTAGAACATAGTACATACTTGGAAATAATCATTAATCTTTTAAAGAAACCACAGAATTGAAAAAAACTTTACAAAATCATAATGAACCTTTTGCAGAAGAGGAAACAGAAGATCAAAAAGGAGAATGACTTGCTAGTCACTCCTCCTTCCTCGATGAAAGCCTAGGTCTTGAACCTATGCCTTATTCCTGACCAACTTAAATTTCTCTGGTCCCTGCCAAGATTCTTCCAAACCTTTAGTGTTTCTACTAGGTACCATTTAGTTTTATTAAGGAGTACAAACTATTTTGGATTTTGTTGTTGTTCAGTCACTAAGTCGCGTCCAACTCTTTGTGAACCCATGGACTGCAGCACACCAGGCCTCCCTGTCCCTCACTATCTCCTGGAGTTTGCCCAAGTTCATGTCCACTGAATCACTGATTCTATCCAAACAACTCATCCTCTGCCACCCTCTTCTCCTTTTGCCTTCAACCTCTCCCAGCATCAGGGTCTATTTCAATGAGTCAGTTCTTCACATTAGGTGGCCAAAGTATTGGAGCTTCGGCTTCAGCAACAATCCTTCCAATGAATATTCAGGGTTGATTTCCTTTAGGATATCTAGTTTGATCTCCCTGATGTCCAAGGGACTCTCAAAGAGTCTTCGCCAGCACCACAGTTTGAAAGCACCAATTCTTTGGTGGTCAGCCTTCTTTAGGGTTCAACTCTCACATCCGTACATGACTACTGGAAAAACCACAGCTTTGACTAGACGGACCTTTGTCAGCAAAGTGATGTCTTTGCTGTTTAATATGCTGTCTTAAGTTTGTCATAGCTTTCCTTTCAAGAAGCAAACGTCTTCTAATTTCATGGCTGCAGTCACCATCCACAGTAATTCTAGAGCCCAAGAAGAGAAATCTGCCATTGCTTCCATTTTTTCGCCTTCTATTTGCCATGAAGTGATGAGACCAGATGCCATGATCTTAAGTTTGTTTAATGCTGAGTTTTAGGCGAGCTTTTTCAATCTCCTCTTTCACCCTCATCAAGAGGTTCTTTAGTTCCTCTTCGCTTTCTGCTATTAGTGGTATTATCTGCATATGAGGTTCTTGGTATTTCTCTTAGCAATCCTGATTCCAGCTTGTAACTCATCCAGCCCAGTAATTCTCATGATTTACTCTGCATATAAATTAAACAAACAGGAAGACAATATACAGCCTTGTTGTACTCTATTCCCAATTTGGAACCAGTCTGTTGTTCCATGTAAGGTTCTAACTGTGCTTCTTGACCCATATACAGGTTTCTCAGGAGACAGATAAGATAGTCTGGTATTTCCATCTCTTTAAGAATTTTCCAGTCTTTTGTGATCCACACAGTCAAAGGTGTTCACGTAGACAATGAAACAGAAGTATATGTTTTTCTGGAATTCCCTTGCTTTCTCTATGATCCAACGAATGCTGGCAACTTACTTTGTACATCTGGAAATTCTTGATCCAAGTCTAAAGCCTAGCTTGAAGGATTTTGAGCATAGCCTTGCTAGCATGGGAAGTGAGCACAAATGGCTGGTAGTTTGAACATTCTTTAGCACTGCCCTTCTTTGGAACTGTGATGGAAAACTGACATTTTCCAGTCCTGTGGCCACAGCTGGGTTTTCCAAATTTGCTGACATCATAAGTGTATTATTAAAGCAAAAAGTGTTTTAGAAAAGTTTAACAAAAAATGAAAATAACATTCTTAATCTCATCAAAAGATCCATTGAAACACCCCATGTAATGTCTTAAGACAATTCTTCCTTCTGAATTATACTCTGTGCATGTCTACATCCTAATATGATAGCTAGACAAATTTTATTCCAAATCCTGACATTTCTGATAAGAGGGTTCTTTTTCTTTATAAGCCTTACAGGGCCACCCAATTAAGAACACTTACAAGAAATATTGTTTTTCTTATTAATACCTTTGATATCACTTCTTTACACGTACACACAAAAACCATTTTAAAAATCTTAAGGAGTTCTAAAGGTGATGGCTGAAAGAAGCCCCAGAAGGGTTAGAAAACTGCTGATATGCTTGAAAGAACATACCTGTCGATCCACCTCTGGAAGTAGTAAAAGCAATCGCTGTTGGCAGTCTCCAGGAAGGACTGAAAAGGTGTGTTTGTTGATTAGCGCTCGTAGGTTTGTATTAACCAGAATGGAATCTGGCGTCTCAACATCAATCTCAGCACATTTAGTTCTCTTCATTTGCCCTGTAAAAACATGGAGAAGAATCACCTGGGCCTTCTTCACATTCCTGTTTCTTTCTAAACTATACCTTGCTCTGCAGTGCAAAAATGTCATGGCTGTCATTACTTTAAAATATCACACTATGAAGAAGATAACACTTAAGGTTCTTAGAATAAACAAAGCAAATTTTGTTCATTCATAAGGGATAAAAAAAAAATATGTTATCTCCCCTGCAAAACTGGAATAAACTGTAAAAGTGAATCTTTTGTCATACTAAAAAATGCATTTTATGTTTGAGATTTGATCATTTCACTAATGGAATTGAGAAGTTTATAACACATACATAGAATGACTGAAAAGTAGAAAATTCAAATATCTCTATAAATTACACCGAGGCTCTTTTTCTCTTCCCATAATTATTTTCATCAATTTTCTCTGCATTAGCTAAAAATGTTACGATTGAACAGCTTAGCAGTTACAGAAAGTCTGTTCACAACAGGAAGGTTTCAGTCTTTCTAGACACTGATAGAGTTGAGAACACAGTTTAAAACATAAATGGAATCTGTGGCTTTCAATTCTACAGAATTTTCTCACATTATTTTTCCTGTATTCTTGCATTATTGCCCCCCTTTCAATTTCTGGCCTTTCTGACATTCCCACTATTTAAGACATTGGACAGGCTAGACTCACATTCCCACTTTACCTTCTCTTTTTCAATCTCTCCTTTGACCTATGTACTAGGAAATTTTTCCACCTCTAACTTTAAGTACTTCTACTAGAATTTTTTATCTCTGCTCCCATAGTATCTAATATCCTGGAACTCTTTATTTTCTGATTTTTAAAAACAGTATTATTCTGTTCTTTCATGGATGTGATATCATCTTTTATGTCTTTCTGTGAATACCATAGCTTTTAAAGTTACTTAACATTTTCTCCTTCCTGATTTATCTCTACTTTTGTGAGTCTATATTTCAGATCCTCTCATGATGGAGGTTTTCTTCAAAGGTAATCACAAGCAAAAACAGGTCCTAGAAGACTGACTGAAAATTCTGGTGCCCGGGTGTGTCTTGCAGACTGACGAGCTGCACAGAAGTAGCTTCCAGATGATCTCTTTTAGCTGGCAATCAATACATTTGCCAGCGCAGTTGTTTTTTTTTTTTAGGCTATTCAATTTCTTTGAGTACCAATCCCTCAATCTCCTGCTGAAGCTTAGGTGGGGAGGAAGAACAAAGTAACGGAGATAGAAACATGCCCCACTACTAACATTCTGGACACCAAGCAAGCAGGAGGATCTATTCTATATTTGTGTTTTATTTCATTTCCCTGATTTCAGTATACTGCCTCCTTATCTGTCCTCAGTTATGTATGGTGTCTCTAAACTTAAAGTCTGTAAGATTTAATTTCACCTCAAAATAAACCTCTTGTCTCCTGCTAGGCTAAGGCATCAAACTGCTTCTTATTAACTTTTAAAGAAGGTTCTTCTTTTCAACCCAATGCTTCATCTTCTCTAAGACATGGTATTTCCAATTCTTAAACCCTTCTGGAGTTCTACAGGCTCAGCTGGCTTGCTTCCTACTGGCACCTGCTCCTCAGCTCTGTGAAAAACTCTATCCAGTTTTTATCTTTCAAAATTTGGTGATATTGCCTGTCCATCTGTTATCTTCTTGTTTTCTTTACTCTTAAGGGTTTAATATGGTTTTTCCATATTCTTGCTTTAGTGGGACTTGGAGCAGAAAAGGTGGTTCAGTTTGCCATGTTCAATTATAAGCCCTTCTATGTATACAAAGATAAAATATAAATAATGCTGGATAAAGAAACCCCTTGTCAGAAAGAAAAATTAACCACAAAAACGCTGATAACAGATCTTATTCTGAAATGAAGTTTGATACGCAGGAAAGGAAGAACATGAAAATAGTCAAGTGCTCAAAGGTGAACAGGAAGCAGCAATTAAGCCTCGCAGGTAACAAATTTCAAACACAGAGTTGACAATTTAATGTCTGAGAACTGAGTCCTTAGTAAAGCAACTTACTTGTGTGGAGCCTGTCAGACCTCTGGAATGACTTCTTCCCCAGGCCCAGCAAATGATTTTCCACTTTAACCGAAGAAGAAGAAAAGCTAGAGTTTGAGTTCTGAGGGCTGCTTGACTGTCCATCAGATTGCTTTCCTTCCCATATCGCTAGGGGAAAAAAATATATAACCCTGAAGTTATAGATAGAAACTAATCAATCAAAAGAACAATTAAATTATACAATGCTAACCAAAAGGTTATCAAGGAAATCAAACCAGTCAATCCTAAAGGAAATCAATCCTAAATATTTATTAGATGCACTTATGCTTAAGCTAAAGCTCCAATACTTTGGCCACCTGATGCGAAGAAATGAGTCATTAGAAGACACCCTGATGCTGGGAAAGATTGAAGGCAGGAGGAGAAGGGGATAAAAGACGATGAGATGGCTGGATGGCATCACTGACTTGAGCAAGCTCCAGGAGATGGTGAAGGAGATGGCATGCTGCAGTCAGTCCATGGAGCTGCAAACAGTCGGATGTGACTGAGCAACTGAACAACAACAAACCAAAAGGAGTTATGTTTGAGGCAATGTGACCCTGCAGATGTGCTCTGAGTCTGAGAATTAGGAGTCAAAAGTGAATAAAATCCCTTTTTTCCTCCCAGCACATTTGCTTCTAGTGGTAAATTTCCTTTCTAACAAAAATGCAAAGTTCTACAAGACATGGTTTAAATCTGGCAAACCCATAAATAAGCTGGCATTGAATTGAACTGTGTAATAAAAAAGCCTATAGCTCAACCAGTTTAAATTGAAAAGAAAATAAGCAACAGTAACAAAAAATCCAAAGGCCCGTGGATATGTCCAATGGAAACTCAAAGGTATTATGTACTCTTAGGAAGGATTTATATTTTTAAAGGAGAGAACTTGTAGAGTTCAGCTTGAGCAACTTGGAAACATCAGCTTTATAAGGTTACTAATCGGAGGCTTCCAAATATTATTGTTAGACATTTGGGGAATGAGTCACTGATCTTATTCTAACGTGCAAATCCCAATGATGTACTTTAAAATAACTGTATGATTACACTGCATAAATTTCTCCATTTACCCTAAAAGGATTTATACTGAGCATCTGGCAGTATAAGGATTATGTAAATAAATACAATAATTGAAAAATAAATAACAGACTATATGGGTTTTATATACAAAAATACTGGAAAAGAAACTTTCGCTGAAAAGACACTTGGTCTGCCTACCAGGTTTGGCAGGTACAGGGTCACTGGATGCTTTGACAGTCTTCAGAGAGAGGTGCTGGTTGGAGGAGATGGACATGCTTGGCCTGCATTGCTGCTGCTGCTGTTTCTTCTGTTGTTGCTGTTTTAGTGCCTAGAAAGAGAAAACTGACTGTGAGAAACAAATCAGTTTTTAGTAATAACAAATCATAAATGTCTTCTTTTAAGTGGTAAGGACCATGCTGACTATACAATTTCTGTGAAATCTATCCAAGTAAACAAAAATCTCAATTAAACTAATTAAATACAGGCCTAAATGAGCCTTAAAATTTGGATTTTTTTCCTTCACCAATATTCTCCTGTACATAAATCTGAGAAACTGTCATTAACATTTTTTTAGAACTTAAAAATCACCAATAAGCCAGGGATTTCTCAAACTTGTAGTAACAGAGAATTAGATACGATCATTCTGAAACAGAATTCTAAGCCCTGAACCAAGAACAGTTCTCATTTGTATCAACTTTATCTAGAAATATAAATATTTGCCTTATGTATGCTTCAGAGGTGCTGCAGTTGAACAAAAAGTAGTAAATAACTACTTGAATTTGATCTTGTGTAAGAGCAGTAAGATTTGGCCCAATGATCAAATGAATCTCAGCGATTTATACCAATGTGGTAAACTGAAGGGAGGGAAGATTAGAAAACACTGGTTCTATTAATAAGAAGTGTGGTTCCTTCTGGTTACTTCAGAATATTTTAATTTCTATAATGTTCTTATAGAATATACTAAACTAGAACGAACAGAAAAATAAAGAGCTCCCGAGGTTTTAATCATGAAGATACATAAAGGCAACTGTTTAATTCAAGAGCTTAAAAAAAAAAAAAAAAGACAAACTAAAACTACATTTCAGGAAAAGGCTGAACATCTATGACCTCACTAAAATGTCAGTTGAAGCTTTAACTTTCAAGACCATCATGTAGAAAAGTGTGGAATAACCAACTGCCTACTTGTTTCAGATTCTTTCTTCACAATACGGTTTTCTCCTACTTCACATTCACATGTAGTTCTGGCTATGCCATATAGGCACAGTGGCAACACTTGATTTCCTTGATCTAAGCTGTCAGTGAAGAAAAGAATACTCAGAGTCTCTCATATCTGGCTTACCTTTCACTTATAACATTTATAATAGGTGAGGCAGAAACATAATGTCAGTTTTGTCTGATCATTGATGACAGCTTATTTCTCATTCTTTGCAATCAGAATACAAAATGTTTGTAGGCTTCCTGTGTGGCAGCCACTAGTATTTCTTTCTTTCTATTCGCAGTATGTAGGTCATTCTAGGTTAATGCAAAATTTAATAGAGCTACTTGATCTTATCTGTTTCTGCTATGATCACATAAATTCAGATATAAAATAAAAACGAAACAACTTACAGCTTCTCTGTTTTAAGAACTGCATTCAGTTTCCCCCTCCCTCAGTAGGATACAAACCCTGTGCCTAATTTTAAAATTTAAAAAACAAACAATAAAAACAAATTTCACTGTGGTAAAGGATAACTTATACTGAAATGTTTTCTCACCTAATAATATGAAAAACATACACAGGAGGCAAAAATTTTACTTTACATATCAACAATCTAATTTACCTAATTTCCCATATTGATATTCTTTAAAGAAAATACAGTATCTGACTCCTGAGATTACAAGAAAATAATACAGAGTAGTTTTTATGTCATGAATAAGGTAACAAGTTATAGTCATCAACTTATTGTTCCTTACTGAGTTTCTTCTACACTTACATTATATGTGTGTGTTGGTGCATATATACATATTCATGTTTCCATGAATTATTGTTCTGGGTATGTATGTCAGATATGTGTATGTTTTTAATGAGTGCTGTAACACATCTTGATTTTAACTATTAAACATTATAGTGTGGTGATGTTTATATGTGCAGAATAATTTCATTACAAAGTAAACTTTTAATCCTATATAACTGTCTAATGTATGGATATGCCACTCTTAATGAAGCAACTCATGTATGTATCTCTACTTAAACATTTTTCCTATTATAAACTTTAATCCAAACATTTTTCTGTGTGTGAATGTATGAATACATGCATTTTTCTAAGATAAGTTTCCAAATATTTAACTGCTTAGTCATAGGGTATGTGCACTTAAAATTTTAATAAATATTATAAAATTTTTCTCCAAAACAGCTATGATAATTTATATTCTACCAGCAAACTACAAGGAGTCATTCTCCCATGTACTTGACAGTGCTTTATGTTATAATTAAGCTCTATTATATATACCAATCTAAGGGTAGAAGTGGAGAAGGCAATGGCACCCCACTCCAGGACTCTTGCCTGGAAAATCCCATGGACGGAGGAGCCTGGTGGGGTGCAGTCCATGGGGTCGCTAAGAGTCAGACACGACTGAGCGACTTCACTCTCACTTTTCACTTTCCTGCATTGGAGAAGGAAATGGCAACCCACTCCAGTACTCTTGCCTGGAGAATCCCAGGGACGGGGGAGCCTGGTGGGTTGACGTCTGTGGGGTCACACAGAGTCGGACACGACTGAAGTGACTTAGCAACAGCAACAAAAGGATAGAAGTGGTCTGTGTTCTTAATCATTAGTCAAATTTATACATATTGATAAGCTGCATTTCAAAAAAATGAAAAGCTAGTTCCTTGAAAAGCCCAGTAAAATAGTCAGCAAGTAACACTGAGAAAAGATACATTATAAACAAAGTACACTGAGGAACAAAACACACACATACAAAAATACTATGTACAACTTTATACCAATATTTGACAAAAAAAAAATCAAGTGAACTAGACCATTTTTTAAGAAAAATAAATTTCCAAAAAGAATCAGAAATCAAGAGTAGTACTAAATGAAATTGAAACACCCTAGCAGTAAAAGGTAAGATCTGCAAGACTAATTTTTATTATTTTTTCCAAAAATCTAGAAAAATATAGAGAGCTACAGAACTTAATAGATGCTAAGAACAATCCTGATTCCAAAGCTGTACAAGAAAATAACAAAATCTAAGCTAAACTCATAAAAAAGAAAATTCCACTCATATATTAAAAATGATGTAACAAACATAATAGGGCTTATTTCAGAGAGTTAACTACAGATTAACATTAGAAAATCTAGCCCTGGAATTCTGCATACTGGCTGACTTAAAAAGTTACCTGATGACTTAATAAATGCTGAAAAAATTCAACCTGAAAAAATTCAATACCTACTTGTAACACACACATACACACACACACACCCCTCATAGCAAATTGGAAACCAATGAGGAACTTTTGAAGTGTGATATAAAGAGTATCTACGACAAAGCTATAACGCAGAGATGCATAAATTATTAAAAACAAACTGGGAAACTGTATAAAATTTTTCCTTAAAAGGACTTAATGTCCTTTCAAGAAACTCATTGATTGCCAGAAGCATGCATTTTTAATATACGAGAGTATACTTCTGTACACAGAATAGCATGATTACCTGCTTTAGTGCCTTCTTGCTGTGCTTCTGTGATGAAGAAATGACTTTACCTGCTGGAATGGTAGGAGATGGGCAGCCCGAATGAGGAGAAGATGGCTGTGACAGCCTAGATGATACTAGGGGGAGAAAAATGACAATTCCAAGTTTTGTTATCAGAGGCGATATCAAGCACCATTCCTTTCCCAATCATATAGTGCTACCTGTATTAAGAACTGTGACCAAACACTTTTGAGAAGGATCTTCTTTTTGGAGTTCTACTGCAAACAGCCTCCCCTTTCAGTTTATTTCCTCAGAAAGCTCTAGTGAAGGATGACAGGATGGGGAAGGGATGAATGTTAGTATTCATCACTTCTCATTCTTTAATTTTTTCAATAGAATTGACTGAAGAAGCAGGAAGCAGAATATAAACCATGAGTCATCAACTAAGGTAAAGTTTAGAAAAGATTCTAGAACCCACTGGAACCTACTGTTACCTCTAGTAACAACATGGTATTGTGGAAGAGCCCTGGGTTGATAGAACGGGTTCCAGTTTCCCTTATCTTTAAAATGAAGGCAATAAGGTCATTCCACCTCAAACACTACTGTTCTCTAATTCTTATATTCCTTCAACTCTGATACCCATGTGAAAGGGTGCTTTAGGACTTCTGATGAAATCAGTGTAGGGATACATGGGATGGAACCACTCTCTACTTCATCACTAGCTGTTTTATCAGACTCGGCCAAACCTCAGTATTGCGTGAAGAGTTTTCCCCAGAAAGGGTCTATACTTCTTATAATAAACACAATTAAGATCTTCATGTTCTCTAAAGTTCGACAGTGTATAATTTATGATACAAGATAATAAAGAAATTGCTGACCCAGACTCAAAAATAAAAATGAAGACAACAGTAGACAATATTAAGAAGACTCATCATACTTAACTTCAGCTTTGTATCCCAGCCCTAACTGGGGGTTTATATATGGGAAAGAAAGTGTGGTGTTAAAAAAAAAAAAGTTAATTGTAACATATAAAACAAAAAATGGAGTTGGATAATTCTTGAGATGGTTAAGCAACAAAAAGAAACTAAATTCTTAGTGCTGTTATTTTAAAAAATTGGTCAGCATCTGAGTGCACTAACAGTTTCACTGAGATACAATTCCTATACCATACAATTCACCTGAAGTGTAAAATTTAATGGCTTGTAAAATATTTGCAAAGTTGTGCAACCATCATCAGAATCACTGTACTGGTTAGCTGTCATTCTTCTTTCCCCCTAACTGACTTCCCTCTTTAGTGATGGGCTTTTTTTTTAAAATTAGTGTTTTAAAGATTCATCTATGTTTCAGCATGTATCAATACTTTATTTTTTTTATCACCAAATAACATTCTATTGTATGCATATACCACATTTTGTTATTCATGAGCCGACAGACATTTGGGCTGTTTTCACTTTTTGGCCATTATGAACACTCATTAGCAGGATTTTGTGTTGGACATATGTTTTCAACCCTCCTGGGTTCATATCTAAAAGTGAAATTGCTGGGTTTTTCAGTAACTCTATGTTTAAACTTTTTAAGGAAGTCCTAAACTGACTTCTGAAATGGCTGCACCATTTTTACAGTTCCGTCAGAAATGTGTGAGTATTCCAATTTTTCCACACTCTTGTCAACACTTGCTATTGTCTGTCTTCTTGATTTGACCAATGTTTTTAATGGACATTATGAAAATAAAGCTAAAAAACTATTAAGACTTAACTATATTTACTTTCTTTTTAATAGTTTGCGGAAATCTGAGAATATACATGTCCTCAACTGCCCCAATATCTAAAAATTAACAAAAATCAAACCAACCAAAATGACCCCATTAAAGAATGCAATAATTCTAACTGTGGCCTGGAAAACACACAATAAAGCTATCTGTGATTACCAGGGCAAACCTTTGGAATGTTTCCCTTTAAGGCAAAAGCCCTTTCTAGCAAATGAATCCATAAACATATCTTGAAGCCAACTAAAATAAATCAAGAAAATCTCCCAGAGTTGACTTAATGCCAAATACCGGTCTCACAACTTTAATGAAACTTTCAAATATTAAAGGTTCAGAACTACAAAGAGCAAGCACGATTTAAACACGTTGATAAACTCATCTCTTTTAATCCTTCTAGTGCCTACATTATCTCTAAGACACATTAACTTTATTAGAGTAACCAAGAATTAAACATCATCTATGCGCCTAATGCTGTGCTAGGTTCATTTGAACAGAATTTCACTGAACTCTTACAACCATCCTCTAACGCGAAACTCCGACTCATTGGAAAAGATTGTAATGCTGGGAAAGACTGAGGGCAAGAAAAGAGGATGAGATGGTTGGATGGCATCACCAACTAAATGGACATGAATCTAAGCAAACTGGGAGACAGTGAACTCTGGCATGCTGCATTTCATGGGGCTGCAAACAGTTGGACACGACTTGGCGACTTGAACAATAAGGTAGGTACAACTTCTCTTTCTATTCCCACCCAATCTCCTCCAATTCTACCCTCTGAGATAACTAAATAATATAGTTGGATTGGTATCCTTGTTGACATTTTTCTATGCAAATAAAAATATGAAAAAATTTCAAGGATGTGTATTTATATATAAATATTAAATGTAAACACCTGCATATTGTGATGGTATTATCTAAATTTTCCTTATCTAGAAATTTAATTAGCCTGCAAAAGGACTCAGGTAGTAAGGAGCACAACCAACATTTGAACTTTGCACAGTTTCAGAAGACTGAGTACTTGCAGTGCATTAAGTGGTGTCCACTAAAAGTGTCCATGTCCTAACCCCCAGAAATGTTATACTATTTGGAAAAGGAGACTTGGCAGATATAATTGATTTTGAGACAAGGAAATAATCTTGGATGAGCCCAGTGGGTCTTAAAATCAAATGATGAGTCACCTTAAACACAAGACAAACACAGAGGAGAAGTCCATGTCTTCACAGAGGCAGAGACTGAAGGATCATCGTCCTTTCAATAGCTACATAAAATTCCATTGTGCAGATGTATCATAATTTCTTCAACTGGACTCTGATGAGTAGTTTAGTAATTTCTAGTCTTTTGCTCTTATTATTACACTGTTTTAAACACTGGTTTCTAAGGTATTGTACCAAGAATGATACCATTATTATCTACAAAATGCAAATTACTGAATCCCAACCCAACTCTACTGAACAAGAAACTGTGAAGGTAGGGCCCAGGAATCTGTCTTAATGAGCTCTCCCAGTGATTCTGATGCATGTTCAACTATAATACACCGAGAAACCAGCTTTCCAAAGTGATTTAGAACTTGAGGCTCATCAAAACCAGTTTTACTTATATAGTTTACTGAAGTAGTTTCAGCTCATTGGATCCATCTGTACCATCCACTAGGTATAAGCTCAGAAGGCACCACTTTTCACTATAGCATTGGGAATTTTCCATTTCAACAAATGATTATCATATGGAACAAGGTCCAAAGGGTAATGGACTATTCATATTAAATGCACTTGAATTAAAAGAATTAGTAAATAATCTCTTAGTATTTTATTTTTTCTCCTGAAGATATTCAGTGAGACCCTCTGAAGTATTAGAGGGACTATCAGAAATAATGGAGCAGTAATACCAAAATTGAAACTGAGCTTTATACAGTTAAAGGATTAATCGTTGAAAGACTGATAACAATTTAAGTTCCCCAAATCGTCTTCATGGTCAAAAGGAGCAATACTTCTCTTAAGGGAGAGTTTTAATTTTCACAAATTAATAACAAAAATAATTTTATTATTAAAAATATATAAAGACAATAATAATAAATAATTTTATCAGAAGATAAAAACAATAATACATGTAGATATTTCATGCTGCAATATCATATTTCAGGGAAAAGGCAGACTTCACTTAGATACGATCCTACCCAAAAAGCAACAGAAAAAGTTGATTTTAATCATTTTTCTAGTGTTATTCCATCTTACCTTGACTTGGAATTCCATAAAGCTCTTCTCTGAACATTGTTTCCTGTCTGGAAATTAGGAACCAAAACTACAAACTTCTAAGTTCTTCCACCTTACACAGAAATCAATAAACTAGTTTTAACATTTGACTGAATTTCAAGGTTCTACTCTCTGTTCCTATCTGGCTGAAAGGTATACCTATTTCAAGAGAGTCTCTATCGATTTCCAACTAGAAGTATCAGTTTTGCTGTCAGAGCTCTTTATTTTTGTACATAAAAGGAAGTGGGTTTCGATACTATCTCAGTGTTCTTCCTGTCTTACAATGCATTTGAAATAAAGTGATGTCAGATTGAGAGTAAAAGCTCTAAATAAGAAAACGGAATAGACACATTTGTTTCACCTTTATTAATAACTGCAATTGACTTAGAATTGTTCTGCAGCATGCTACTACTATCACTGCTATCTATAAGTTTTCCACTTTAATTTGCACTTGACTACAAAAATACTCATATGTATACAACAGAAAATTAAAACTACACTTCTATGCCTATGCCATATGCATGACTCAAGAATGAGAGAAGTACATCCTATGAGAGACTAAATCATTCTTCATTATTGCTAGCTTAGCATTTATCCATTTCTTAAGATATCAGAGCTGCCAGAGTCGATGTGAATTCCATATGACATCACATACACTTCTCATCTCCACCTTTCAAACACCACATGACGTTCATCCTAGTCTCAGTTTAACAGGCTACAATCAGAAAAGATCTTAAGATCTCAACATAAACTGAGGCTAAGTAGTTAATACTGTGACAATTTCAAGAAGAATGCATCAGAGGCAGTTAGAAAATAATTTATGTTGACTACAATTTTGAATTTGCTATAACCTTGATGTTAATATTTTCTATTATTATGCCAAGTGTGGGGCACGGTTGTAATATTTTAATCTAGCCATTAAGCTACTGAGAGGAGGAGAAGGGGACAGAGGATGAGATGGTTGGATGGCATCACCAACTCAATGGGTCTGAGTAAACTCCAGGAGTTGGTGATGGACAGGGAAGCCTGGAGTGCTTCAGTCCACGGGGTCACAAAGAGTTGGACATGACTGAGCGACTGAACTGAAGCTACTGAGAATGGGGTTCAACTGTTATTTCTTAAATCCTCCTGTAATCACAACACATTTACCTCATAGATAGCCTTTCACAACCATGTAACAATCACTACCTAAAACAGCTATTCCAGCCTATGAGCTACCAAAAAGCAAAGACCTACACAACCGTGACTTTGTTCCCAGTTTACTGACCATCTTTAATGCTGATTTCCCTGTTTCCAGCCACATCCAGAAATTATGAATCTGTTTCTCTTGCTTGATGACCTGGTTTGGTTTCTAATCCTAGATCAACAATTCCCAAACTTAAAAAGAAAAATGTAAACTGGGGGGAAGCAGAGGAGAGAAAGAGGCCTAAATACTTTTGGCTCCATCTTCCAAAAAAAGAACAGAAAAAAAAAAGGCAGGGGGGGTCCTTTAGTATAATCTGAGAAACATTAAGACACTGGACACACCTCTCTTCACTACTGACTGGGATTACTTTTAAAAAATACGTATCAAGAACACTGAGTATTTCCCTGGTGGTCCAGTGGTTGAGAATCTGCCTTGCAATGCAGGGGACGTGGGTTCAGTGCCTGATCAGGGAACTAAGCCTGTGCACTCTGGAACCCATGCGCCACAAATGGAGTTTATACACTGCAGCAGAGATCTTGTGTACCACAACTAGGAAAGACCCTACACAGCCAAACAAATAAATCTTTTTTTTTTTTTTTTTTTAAGAATGTTGGTCACAGGTCCCAATCTTGCCTTGCCTTTATTCCATTTGTTCATAACACTTAGGGTCTGGGCTGTTCTCTAAGTGGTTGTGATCTTAAAGCTAAGACCCCCTGGTTTCAAAATTTGTCCAAATAACATGTGTAGCAGCTGCTATGAGAGAACTCAGATAACACAACCAGTTATCTAAATTTTCTCCAAGAGTAATCCACACATTAACACAGAAATGGTAATAAACCTGATGACTTTTCTGATACAGTTCAAAAATCAATAGCTCTACTAGCACTCAACATTGAGTCAATTATTCTAATAAGTGTAACTCTAAATTCTAGATTCAAAGACAACTCACCTACAACTGAAACCTGAGAGGATATCCAAGCTAGGGAAATTCTTGGATGTCTATTTTGCTCTGGCATATCACTACATCAGTCCTTATAAAGTAACCAGCATGAGCTGGCTTAAAATCTGTCCTGCCATATATGGCTCAATTTACCAATACTGGGGTAAAAATGATTTTGCCTCTTCAAAAAGACTGTTGAAAAAGAAGCTACAGATAATTAGCAAGACTAGGTAATAAAATGTATCTCTAAGTGGAAAATTCATCCCAGGGAAGCTGCAGCAACAAAGATGTTATTCTCTAAAAAAACAGTTTGGGGTAAACTATAAAGCAGAAACCAAGCAGGAGATGAGGGCAAAGACTAGCAGACTAAATTTAGTCTTTGCTAGTAGAAATGAAAAGCATTCTTTTCCTAGTAAGGAGTGAGCTGTTAAAGCAATTAAGTCCTCAAATTTTAGAAGAGAGTATTAAAGAGGTAAATAACATAATAGCATCCTAAGAAGGGTTACAGGTAGCCAAGAGCTGAAAATAAACCCAGGTAAAAACCTAGAGTTGTCCAATGTGATGGCGACTAGCCACATGTGGCTATTTAAATTCAGGTTAACATAAAGTGAAAATTCAGTTCCTCTGTCACACTAGCTATATTTCAAGTGCTCAAAAGACGCATGGTGCTAGTGACTACTTTGTTGAGTTGTACAATATAGATGTAGAACACTTCCATCACTGCAGGGAATTCCATGGGACAGTACTGATCTAACTAGTAAAGGAAAGGGAATAACCGAGCCGGGGTCTAGAAGAAGAACTATTAACCAGGGCGTTTATCCTACGGCATTCAGTCCTGTATTGAGGGGTCAGGTGGATTTACCTTTCCTTTTCCACCTGCTCTTTTTTCCCTCCTTGTTGCTGCCACCATCACTGCTGCTGCTGCTGTTCTCAGAACTCTGGGAATCTGACTGACCATCACTGCTTTCTTCTGAACCTTCTGAAAGCTCTTTCACCCCATCCGGCACATCTTTCTGAAAATGTAGGCATCCAATTAGGATTAATCATTACCATTTCAGCAAACAGGAATTAAATTTCTGATATGCATTATTGTGACTTGCAATTGTGCTGATTATTTTTTAGGATTGTAAGATTCAGTAGCAGAACCAGCAATTTCTGATTCCTGTCACCTCTCTTCTTTGTGTAGAATTAGCTACTGTTTGCTTCTATACTCAAAGATAAAAATTATACATGACAATCTTATGCACGTACAACACAGAGCCTTAGACAAAAACTTGCTATATATAAGTCCAGGTAAATGATGAAATGAAATCTATAAAAGGTACACAATAACAATTTTTAAAAATGTAAGCATACCCATCATTCATATAATGTATATATATTTGTGTGTATATAAGTGCCATTATGTATTACAAATTCAATTAAGAGTCTGGACAGCAAGAAAGAGATGGCAATTATTTGAATCTATCTGGTTCCAAAAATTCGCTAGTGTAAGTAGCAAGAGTCAAATATAAAAGGAATCATTTAAAAAAAAAAAAATCGTTGAATCTTTGGTTTCTGCACTGCATAGTGAGAATGCTAATCACAAACGATTCCTGTGTCAGCCACAGTATGATAGATATAACAGGGAAGCTGTAAAATTAAGAATCTAGGGTTTGAATTTTGGCCTTATCTTCTCCTAATGATGCAGCTCTGGGCAAAGTCTTAAACGCTCATGCCTCAGCTTCCCTGTAAGATGAGGTAATAGTACCTACCTTAAAAGATCATTCTGAAATTAAATGAGTTAATAAATGTAAAATGCTTAGTATAGTGCCTAGCATATGATAAGGTTCAATAAATATTAGCTGGCTGCTATGTATTTATATAGTATATAAAATATAAATACATTAGTGAATGTTAAGTTATAAAACTAGGAATGATTCTTTTTTCCTCTGAATATATTTTCTGTTTTCCCACATAATTTATTTTTATTATCAGATCAAAAATAATTTTGACACATGACCATTCTACCTACAACTGGCACTCACAACATTATAATCAAGGCAGTAATCTCTGGGGGCTTCCCTTTTGGTTCAGTGGTTAAGACTCTGAGCTTGCACCAGAGGGGGCATGGATTTGATTACTGATGGGGGAACTAAGATCCCACATGCCGCAGGGTGTGGTCAACAACAAAAAAAAGAAGACAGCAACCTCTGATCTGGTAAGGAATTGTTTTTTCTCACTTATGTTTATACTCCAGTGCCATTTCACATGTTATACATTTTCTAAAAATACATATCCCTTATTTTTCTATTCTTTCTTTCAAAATGCAGGAAACTTTTACAGATTAGTTGCCAAAGAGACCTCTTGATCCATAAGTTCAACAAATACTTTAGTACAAATATAACTATGTTCCTAAACTTGTGATCCCTCCAGGATCAACTCACACCCCACATCTTAGAATCACTGCATCCGTTCATTTACTCCCAAGAGTTCACATTTTATTTCTCTAATGTTCCTTGCCTCCATCTTTTAGCAGTCTCATGAAAAATGTTAGTCGCTCAGTCGTGTCTGACTCTTTGCGACCCCATGGACTATAACCTGCCAGGCTTCTCTATCCATGGAATTCTTCAGGCAAGAATACTAGAGTGGGTAGCCATTCCCTTCTCCAGGGGATCTTTCTGACCCAAGGATCAAACCCTGGTCTCCCACATTGCAGGCAGATTCTTTACCTCTGAGCCACCAGAGAAGCCCCAATCACTCTCATAGTACAGCCCAGTTACCACTTCTAAACAATCATAACCATCTTTTTGACAAGTTTCCCTGCTTAATTCTTAAGTGTATCCTAACTGAATTATCTTCCTAAACATGGATTTGATCATGCTATTCTCCTGAAAGCCTCTGCCACTTCCTCAACACATGACTACTCTCCCTCCTCCTCTCTCCAACTCCTCAGTCAGGTTTTCAAAAGCCTCCAAAGTGTGTTCTTCACCTAACATTTACCCCACCCCGACTCCTTACCACACCAGCCCACACACAGATTATGGTCTAACCACTCCAATTTACTCCCAAGTCCATTCTGAATCCTTTTATCTGTGCCTCTGCTTAACCTATCCCCTTGTCCTGGAAGGCCCTTCCTCCCATTACCAAAGTTCAACTCAAATTTTACAACTTTAAAATAGCAAAAATAAAAACAAAAACTTCTAAATTCCTTTACTCAAGATGAATCTTTATTTCTCTACACTGTAACAGCACTTTATAGCACAGTACATTCTGTCACTAATTATTTTAGTAACTATGTGAGATTTAAGAGATCAGGAACCTTAATTTATCCTTCTTTATAGCCTCTATGTGTCCAGTACAGAGTAGGCATTTAATAAATATTTTTAACAATATGGGAGGTCTACAACAGCTCAAACCTAAAAGAAACATAGAAAGCTCCATGTGGGCTAGATCCCTGTAACCCCAAGAAGTTGAACAAGGTGTTTTAAAAGAAGGTATTAAAGGTGAGTTAGATCTTTTAAAAATTAGCATGCTACACACAACCACCAAGCACAGTGATGACTACAGCCAAAGCTAAAAAGGTAAGAGGGGAAAAGAGTTGCACACACATGTGGACATGTCACTGATGATAAATTTCCTTTGAGAAATAACGCTCTCCTCAATCCATCTGGATAGAGAGGGCTTAACCACACCTTCATATCAAGGGTGATCATGAACCTAAGGGCAGCCATCAGAAGATTCAATACATTTGGCAAAGGTGATTGTTTAGGTACAGGCACTTGCGCCAAGCCATACCAATTAAGCTACAACATAACTAACTAAAAGGGCTCCTGCTTCAGTTTGTGAGACTCTTTCCCCTCAGGCTTACAGCATGCAGAATGGGGCTTGGGAGTGAAGTCATGTAGATGAGAAGGCCTGCCTTAGAATGAAGCCAAAAGAAAGCGGAGAGACCCATTTCTGATGACAATCATTTGAGCTCCTGAATTCAGGCCGAGTTTCCCTAAAACTTTGAGCTACATGAACTAATAAATTCTCTGTTTTCCTCAAGTTCATTTGAGTTGGCTTTTCTGTTTATAACTGTAAGGACAATAATAAGTCAAGATCCCTTTTTAGTGCAGGAATTAGAAATTAGCAAGCTTGTTATGGTAAAAGAAAATGGAAATTCAGTCAGATGTGAGTTCATATTCTGGCTCTAATACTATCTGGCTAACACTGGGCAAGAAAATCCAATCTTCTGAACTTCGGCTTTCTCCATTATAATAAAGAAATAATAATCACAATTCTGAATTGTAACGGAGAATTAAATGAGAAAGTAGTATAAAGCATTAAAGCTATATGCTCCACGGTAACACTCATTATTATTTAAATGATGTGAGGCCCTTTAAAGTCACTGGAAATAATTTTCAGTTCATCCTTTCAAAATAATATTGTGGCAGAGAATGAAGTGAAGTTACTTCTCCAATCTATCTACACATGGCTACAGATTAATTAAAGAAAAAAGTACTGGACATTGGATTGAAATTTTTACTTCTTCTTGAAAGTAAGCTCTTCAAGAACAGAATTCTGTCTCTACGATTCAAGTATTATTTATATACAGTCACTTCCTGTTTTCACTTTTAAAATGACTCCCTAACAAAAATATTTACCTTCAAAGTATATACTCCCATTCTACCTGGAACCTTATAGAAGATGCCTTCTTCACCTCGGGAGTTTGTGTGCAGCATGGCATTCAGACATGCAAGAGGGGAAGTTCCACTGTCAAAAAAACAAAACAAAATGAACACAATGATTAGTTTCTAATTAAGATAAAATTAATGGATCAACACTCATTTGACAAAACACATTTTTAAGTCGCTTCAGTCGTGTCCGACTCTGTGCAACCCCAGAGACGGCAGCCCACCAGGCTCCCCTGTCCCTGGGATTCTCCAGGCAAGAATACTGGAGTGGGTTGCCATTTCCTTCTCCAATAAACTATAAAAAGTCTATAAATCTAGAGAGGTGACCATGGAGAAAATGGATGTAAAATTAATTCCCAGATATCTAAAGAAAAAATAATTTTATAATTTTCTTAATCCCAAGTCAGCATCTAACATTTAAGTCAAGAAAAATTTCTCTCACAGAAGTATCACAAAAGCATTCTGTAAAGATTTTATTTTACCTACAATTTTATTTGTTAACACACTTCAATAAAGCTGAAAAAAAAATTTTTTAATATACTTCGCTTAGCACAAGCCTGTTCAGAAGTAAACAGGGAGGAAAAAGAAAACACAAAGAGAAATAAACAATATTAATCTCCTTCCATACTGCTGTACCAGAATGAACGTTAGTCATGGAAAGAACATATTTCCATGGCCTTTTTTAAACCAAGATATAATTGACATAAAATATTACATTAGTGTCAAATGTGTAACATAATGATTCCATATTTATCTATATTATAATGGTTTCTTATATTTAGACCTATCATAAGATCACTTAAAAAGACATAAAACAGGCTTTGGAATATTCATCTTCTATGTAGAAACTTGATTAAAAGTTTACTAATATGTTGTTGTCTATTCACTAAGTTGTGTGGGACTCTTTTAAAAGCAACCCATGGACTGCAGACTGCCAGGCTCCTCTGTTCACGAGAATTTCCAGGCAAGAATACTGGAATGAGTTGCCATTTCCTTCTCCAGGGATTCTTCCCAACCCAGGGCTCAAACTCACGTCTCCTGCATTACAGGCAGATTCTTTACCACCGAGCCACCAGGGAAGTTAATATACATTTATCATATTTTCTGGAGTTTTAGCTATATAATAAATTATCTGTAGAAAAGTTATATATAACATTTTCCTTTCTAATTGCAATCAATTCATTTTCCTAAATGGAAATGTGTGGCATCCTACAGGATAGAGCAAACTTTTGACATAAGAGAGAAAACTCCAACACCACAAAAGAAAACCTTAATAACTAAATAAAAAATAAATATTTCTGTATAGCAAAGTAATATCATCAACAAAATTACACAAAACATACAAAGCTAGAATAAGTAACTGCAAAACAAATGGCAGACAAAATAATGAATAATCCTAAGAGAGCTTCTTTTAGGAAAACACAAACAACCAATTAGAAAAAAATGGATTAAGGATATGAACGTGCAGTAAAAACGGCCAAGAGAATACATGAAAAGCTGCCCAAACCTAACAGTGGTTAAACAAAAACAAATGAAACTGAGACACCACTGGTCAGACTTGGAGAAATCAAATATAGTCAAGTCTCTGTTGGCAGTACTGTACTAGCGTCCGTTTCCTGGCTTTGATATCATACTACAGCTATATTTAAGAGGCTACTACTGGAGGAAGCAGGGTGAGGTACACACGGGACTATTCTTATAATTTCCCATAAGCTTATTATTTCATTTTAAAAAGTGAACTGATAAAACCCATTGCTGGTAAGATTACAGGAAAATGAGCACTCTTAAAGACTGCTGGTGGGACTGAAAACTGCCACCCCCTATTCCCCACCTCAATTCCGTTCTAGGAAAGTAACATGGAAGTATCCACTAAAATTAAAACCATTAGGGGCTACTGATTCAACAACCCCACTTCAATCAATCCCCCCAAAATAAGACCACAAAGACCTACAAACATACATGCAAGGATTAACTTCAGCATTGTTAAAAGTGTCAAAGCACTGAAAATGACTTCAAAGTCAATAAAAGAATGGCTGACCATATGTTAGTAAGGTAACCAACAGGATATGAATCAATAACAGCTACGTTAACAGCAAAAACAGTGCTAAATTCCAGGAAGCATTCTGGTTAGACCTCACAACAATCCTTTGAGGTAAGCAAAATTATTACACCATTTTTACAAATGAACAAACGAATATACTGAGGTGTTAATAAGTAAGCTGGTTCAAGATCACATAGTGCTTTGTAAGTGGTGAAGACAAAATTTCAGTAAGAAGAAAGAAGCAGAAGAGGAAAGAAACTGCTTAAAAAGAACATATAACTAAGTAAAAAGAAAACATGCTATAATCTGTAGCTCAATAACCTATCTAGTAAAAGGTTTGCCCTAATTTTTGGTATTCAATTTCAGTATTAAGTACCCACTCTGTTTAGTACTGTTTACTAAGTATTCAATAAACTAGGGTCTGTGGCTCCAAGGAGGAAAGCTTTCTTGTTCAAAGTTTATCAGGACTGTTAGACAAGGGAACAAACGGCCACGGCACACTGCAACCAGTGCTGCCAATACAGATGCAAGTGCACGATCCCTGACCCCAAAAACTTAAGGCCAATTGCTTCAGACATAAAAATCTGGATTTTTGAAAGGCAACATGATATGTCATATACTATGTAACATCACCAGAGAGATCGGGGGCAGCAATCCTATAACCAAATACAGTAAAATACATGAATATTCACAGGAAGCAGGAAAAACAGTTGAAGAGAATTGTTGACAAAGGGAAGTTTGGTACCAAAAGACTGAAAAACCTTTTTCAAGCATTTTGGATTTTGGCATTATGGAATGGAGATTGGAGGCTTGTACACAGAGCACTTTAGGTCTGAGAGAAAGTAACATATAGTCTCATCTAGAGCTTAGTACCTAGAACCTAAAACAAAACAAACAAAAAAACACCAAAAAACAAACAAAAAACCCCAAGCCAACCAAACCAAAACAAAAAAATCTCTTACGGTAAAACCCATAAAATGAAAGTAAATGGCACACACATCTGGTGAAAAGATGTAACAGATACAGACACCATCATATTTTCCTCACAAATCTGGTGTAATTTTCCTTTGAAGGAAATATGAAAGTTTCAAAAACCCACAAGATATACAGAACACTAACACTGTTTAAAACAAAAATTTAGATCTGATTTCAGGAAAATATAAAAAACCAGAGAACCCTTGAAAAATTCATTTTTATGAATAATGAAGCAATGGCAGAGAAGTAAAATAGGCTACACTGCCCACGATGGCAGGAATATATCTTCAAGGGAAGTAACTCCAGAATGACGTAACTAAATAAAAATAACTGAGTAACTTGAAGGAACAGACAGCCCCTGCATGAGTGATAAAACCCTGGTACAGAGGAAATTAATACTGATGTCAAGTCAAGTAAGTATAATACGGGTTTGAAGCAGCTGAAGCAAGAATACCTCAAAAGATTACATAACTATCATGAGATAATTTAGTTTCTAATTTTTTTGGTCCATGTTTAAGAGATTGGGGTTGGAGTAGGGGTTGGGGGTTGGAGGGTGGGGAGCATTTCTCAAGGAAAGGAGTAAGTGTAGTGCTATAATTTTATGCTGATACACTTCATGAAGGAAATATACCAAGATGCTTCATACACAAGGCCTAAGAACAGAAGTAACTTCAGTCATACTGCCAATAGCCTTATTTGATTCTCTCTGCAGTACAGGGGGTTAACAGTAGCCAGCAGGGCTGAAAGACCTGAGGCCTATAATTAACACTGCTCAGAGGAAACAAACATAGCAACTCATGAAAAGAGACCACTGTGTGGCCTAAGGAGCCAGATTTATATATTCAGACCAATCTTAGAGTTCAGATCTGAGTATATCATGGGCAAGTCAGTAAATATCCTTAATCTGCTCATCTGTGAAATAGAAGAAACACTATCTGCTTCATAATCTGTACAGAATCTTAATTACATATAGCAAGTATATGCAACAGAGAAGTGACTGAGTAACTGTGGTATTTACCTTCACTTATTTCCCACCCCAGTGTCATAATATTCCAGTGTTCCCTACCTATCTTAAGTGACAATAACTTCACTCACCCTCATCAATTCTCCATTCTGAAGCCAGTGACCTTTTAAAAATATGTATGATTGTGCCATCTCTGCCCAGCTGAAAATTGATCCATAATATCACAATGTGCTTAAAATAAAGCCCAGAATTATCAAAATAATCTGACCCCTGCAACACCCTCTCTGCTCTGGCCTACTCTAGTTTTCTTTTCATTTTGTAACTTACAATTCTTCTGACTTCTTGGCCTTTGTACTAGTTAATGCTCCTGCTTGCAATGATAACCCTCACCTTTTCTCTTAGTAGCTCCAATTAATTCACTCTTCAGATTTCAGCCTTAAGTACCTTGTTTATGGAAGCCATCTCAATGTATAGAATCAATACTTCTCCTAAATATATTTCATTTATAACTACACATATTGTCATGAAAAAGTTTTAATTTAACATGTGGCTCTACTGTAGATCAGCCAGATTCAATAGCATGTGATTTTCACTGAAGCTCTGGGAAGCAGATTCTCTCTTTTCTTCTATAGTCAAACCCCAAAGCATACAGGCTCCACCTGCAACTATGATGGATGAACCTGGTGAAAATGGAGCAAAAAGGAAGGAAGTAGAGCCAAAATTCTGATCAAACTGCCAGAGCACCTGGATCAAGTTTTGCCAGGTATTTTCACTTTTATCACATGATTAATTTCCTTTAATGTTTAAGCCAGTTTACATTGCATTTCCTGTTATTTACAAATGAAAATATCGTAACTGACAAAGCATCTAGATCAAAAGCATTCATACTGACAGAGATATGAAAAGGATAAAGAAGAAAAATATAGGAGAATATTCAAAGGTGACAACTCCCTCCTATCAATGAGAAAACATTATGTGTATGAATCAACAGTGTATATTGAACGATGGAAGGAGAGGCAACATGCTACTCAACATGCACAGCCTAACTGACCCAAGATACTCCAAAATATTTATCTTAATTTTTTTCCAAATCTTGAACTTCAAGGATTAAGAATCAAGCTGAAATCTAGGCATGAAAAACAAAAGTGGGCAGAGTACATTACTGTTTTTAGGTAATCATTCACTCCCTCTATCAGGCCACCTTACAGTAAATAAAATGTATTTATTCCCTTGCCCCTCTTGGGCTTGGCCATAAGACTTGATCAATACAATGGTAACATAAATGTCAGAACCAGAGGCTAGCAGCTGCTTGCACAGTTTGACTTCCTCCTGATTGCCATGAGAGCAGGCCACTGATTTCAGAACCCACAGCAGAGAGCCAAGCCTAGGCAATAACTAATCTCCAGCTCTTCTAAAGACATGAAGAAGAAAAGGAACTATCTGTTGTTATAAACCACTGAAACCAAGACAGTTATGCAGCAAAAACTGACTGATAAGCCCAGTATAATGCAGGGAACATCTGCCTTCTTACCAATACTCAATGCCAGACAGTAAAAAAAAAAAAAAAAAAATATATATATATATATCTAGCTAGCTAGCTAGCTAGCTAGCTAGCTAAGATATCACTCAAACAAAGAAGTAATAAAAAAATATTAAGTCCATGAGAACTCAGGGAAAAGATCATCCATTAACTTAAATCTAGCCAAGAAAGAAACTCAGGAGTGGAGAAACATTTAGAGGGGGAAAAAAAAGTTGGAATTATGGTGATAAAAGAGAAATGTAAATACTTTCTATTTTTTTTAGCACGTGATAATGCACATTCAGAATTTTTCTATTCTTTTTCCTCAACTTCAGAGATCATTTAGAAATTAATACCCTAAATGAAGTATATTACTAATCTTCATGGAAAAAATTAGTACAGCAATTATCTTAGTTTCTTCAGTTAAATGTGGTAATCAACCAGTGGTAATTCCTGGTTACTGAATTTCAGGTATTTTCCAGTGTTTATTTTTTCATTACTGATTGACCTGGTTTTGGCTATTATGAACCATTTTTACAAAAATTTTATAGTAAATACTCTAAAATAAATGAATAAATTTTAAAACAATGTAACTTCTAAAAGAGAATAAGGCTCTTTTTCAAAATCACTTCCTTTGTTAACAGCATGCTAGTTAAAAGGAAAACTAGAACAGCAGGTAAAGGGGCATAGAGACTATACACAGATTAAAGTGAGAGACGTCCAAAGAGAAAAGACACATTGACTAGCAAGGTATTTGTTCACTGAGTACTAGAAGAGACACACTCAAAAACAGTCATTGATGCTCACAAATGCAAAGAGTGGGGATGTCTATGCGTAGCATTTAAAGATCAAGAGACAAGCCCAAGGTGAAGAAGCTGGGTGGGAGGATCCAGTGGTTTCAGAATGAGTGTGTTTAGTTCATTATCATCAAAACATTTAATCATTTCAATTATAGGATAGTTATATTTAGGGAGAAAATTAGCGATTCCCTTGAATATTAATATAAAAGCAATGACATTTTGATAACAACTTGAAAAGTTTGTTAAGTCAAAATACATTTTCAATTTTCAAATGTCTATTTTGATAAATGACTCATTATATCACCAACCTGTTTAGGCACCCATGCAAAAGACTTCTCCTACCTGTTTGTGTAGGGAGGGATTAAACTGCTACCTACTACTCAAGCAACAAAATAAAGAAATACAGTAGAAAATAACCCAGAGAATAAACGAACAATCTATGGAGTTCATGCATGAACTCATAAGTGCTAAGTCGCTTCAGTCATGTCCAACTCTTTGCAACCCTATGGACTGTAGCCCACCAGGCTCCTCTGTCCATGGGATTCTCCAGGCAAGAATACTGGAGTGGGTTGCCATTTCCTTCTCCAGGGAATCTTCCTGACCTAGGATAGAACCCGCGTCTCCTACGTCTCCTGCATTGGCAGGGGGGTTCTTCACTACCAGCACCACCTGGGAAGCTCCAGTGAGTTCATACTAGTGTAAATAAAAGAACAAATCAATGAATGGGGGAGAATTCATTGCCATATAATTCTAACAAAAAAGAAATGATAGAATTAGAAAACCACCATGTGTGGCCACGACACTGCAGACAAGTATTATCAGTGGACATTCTGGTGGATATACTCTTAAAGGACCCCTAATTATCACCACTTCTACTCACCTCCTGTGTAACTCCCTCCCCATGATGTAGGCAGGACCTGTGACTTGCTTCTAACCAGCAGAATACAGCAGAGGGGGCAGAGCAGTAACTACATTACGAAAGACTGCAGTATTCTTGCAAGGTGACTCTCCCCTTGCTGGCTTTGGGGAAGCATATTAGGTTGGGGGGGCCCAGGTGGCAAAGAACTCAGGGCAGCCTTAGCCAGCAGCCAGGTGGAAACTGAGGCACTCCATTTTGATAAATATAAAGGATCTGAATCCTGCTAGCAACCACACAGCTTAGAAGTGGTTCCTTCTCCAATCCTTCTCTTATTCTCAAATAAGAACCAAGCCCTGGTCAACACCTTGGCTAGTCTTGCAGAGAACCCAATGAAGCCATGCCCAGACTGCTGACACATACAAACTGAGATAATAAATGTGTGTTGTTTTAAGCTCCTAAATCTATGAATACGCTTAAGCAGCAATAGATAAATAACAATGAGATGCTAAAACTAGTGAGCAAAGACATAATGAGAAGCAAGGTATTTACACAGTCTCAAAGTATCTCCCCTCTGCACAAAAGATACTAATTACAAAGGGGAAAAAATTACACCTTTTTAATGGAAAACCACAGCAGACATCACATAAACTGAGGGACTGGAGTAATCAATCCAATATCCCAATAATGGGATAAGCTGAAATCACATACTTTTGGATATGATGTAGTGAAAATGACATATTTCTCTGACATTCTTGTCAAAAATGTACAACCTGAATCTAATCATGAATAAACATCAGACATACCTAAATTGCAGGACAGTCTACAAAACAGCTGTTCTGAACTCTAAAAAATGTAAAGGTCATAAAAGACAAAGACTAAAAGAATGTTCTTACATTAAAGGAGACTATAAAGATACATAAAAGCTAAAAGGAAATGCAATGTGTGATCGTGGATTGGGACATAAGCAGAAGAATTGTCAAATTTAAATAAAGTCTGTTGCTTAGAAAGTATTATATTAATATCTTGATTTTGACAATTACACTGTGGTTACATAAGAATATATTGCCTTTAGAAAGTATACTCTTGAAGTGTTTAAATGTAAATGGGGCAGCACGTCTACAATTTACTCTTACGCATTTCAGAAACATCAACTAGACAGATAAAGTATATAAAATGCTTACATTCGTGCAACCTAGGTAAAGTAACAAAAATTTTTATATACTGCTTTTTTAATTTTATTGTTTTTGCAACTTTTCTTAAGTCTGAAATTCAAATAAAAAGCTAAAAAATATGCATCATATATAGAAATCTATAAAAACAATATGCACCAATGAAAAAGTATGAAGTGCTGATAAATGCTACAATATGGTGACGGTTGTTGTTTAGTCACCAAGTCATGTCCGACTCTTTGCGACACCATGAACTGCAGCACACCAGGCTTCCCTGTCCCTCATCGCTCAGAGTTTGCCCAAGTTCATGTCCACTGCACCAGTGATGCCATTCAACCATCTCATCATATAATTTATGGTCTTTTGAGGTTAATCCACATGCTACAATATGGATTAACAGCAAAAGACCATAAATTATATGATTCTATTTGAAATGAAATGAAATGAAATGTCTAGAAATGGCTAACCAACAGAGACAGAAAGGAAATTAGAGGATGGCAGTGGAAACTGGTACTAACTGTATACAAGTATGAAAAATCTTATTGGGGACTACAGTGATAGTTGCACAACTCAGAGTCAAAATAGGTGAAATTTATGGCATGCATAATATACCTCAATAAAAGTTTTTTAGAAAAAGATGATGTGGAAAAGAAACTAACTTGATTTCTCATTCACTGAACATCTACCAAATAGTTACCATGTAACTGCACAGCAGTAAGTGCTGGTGATATAAAAAATAAAGTGGAAGTTTCCTAAGTACACATTCTTACCTTTTAATGTAAAAATAAATGAACTGGGACTGAGTGAAGCCAAATGATATGATCTCCTTATTTCCCAATGTGCACTCATACACACACACACTATAGTTATCATTTAATTTATGATTAATTAAGATTTCCCTCCCACCAGGGAGATGAGGAAAGTTGGTACACATTTCCCATGTCCAGTAATGTAAAAAATTTAGCCACAATTGCAATTTTGCTATCAACTTAAGAACTGAACAGAATCAGAAACTTAGGTTTAGATTTTACTAAAGATCTCTTCTAAAAATTAACTGATAATTTTTCCCATAACTAATCATGCCAAATTTCTCCACTGAAAGTCTGGACATTTTCACTATTGCTTTCTTTCATTTTCCGTTTCTTTCTGGAGCTTGAAGATACAAATAAAACTGTAAGTGAAGTCTGCAAAAGTATTCATAAATATATAAGGCCCATCAACTCTCAGTAAAAATCTTTAGCTTTTTTAATCTTGTCTGTAACTCTCCTAATTCTGAAGACCCTTATAGCACTCTTACCACTTGTTATACTGATTCTGTATCATCACACTGTAGGCAGAAATTTTTTTTAATTCACTCATATTTTTCTACAACCTTCTATCACTGCCTATATTTTAAATTTGACAGGGAAAAATTACCGTCTATAAAAGTTTAAAGAAGTAACCTCTGCTCATCCCCTCTCTACCTCAGCCATTTGTCTTCTTTCCTACAGTGGTTGTTTCTCCCACATTATATAAAAATGTACCCCACTCAAATTACAACAAAATCCTACAACTTTATTGTGGCAAAATATGACCCAGATGGTAAAGAATTTGCCTGCAATTCGGGAGATCTGGGTTCGATCCCTGGGTTGGGAAGATCCTCTGGAGAAGGGAATGGCAAGCCAATCCATTATCTTGTCTGGAGAATCACCATGGACAGAAGAGCCTGGCAGGCTATAGTCCTTGGGATCTCAAAGAATCAGACACGACTTAACGACTAACACTTCTGCAGTTTCATAGATAACATAAAATTTACCATCTCAACCACTTCTAAGTGTACAATTCACTTCCACTTAAGTTCATTCACATTTTTACAACACCAGGCTCCAGAACTCTTCTCACCTTACAAAACTACTCCCTATTTTCCCCCTACACCAGCCCCTGGCAACCACCTTCCTATTAATCCTTTCTGTCTCTATATAACTTATACTCTAGGTCTCTCATGGAAGTGAAATTATATGGTATTTTCCCTCTTCTGTCTGGTTTATTTCATTTAGTATAATATCTCTGAAGTTCATTTCATGTTGTAGAATGTTAGAATTTCCTTCTTTTTAAGGCTGAAAAATATTCCATTGACTGTACATGCCACATTTTATTTATCCATTTGTCAATAAACATGAGTTGTTTCCACCTTTTGCCTACTGTGAATAATGCTGCTATAAACACTGGTGTAAAACGATCTATTCAAGTCCTTGCTTTTGATTTTTTTGTGTGTATTCAGAGAAGTGGAACTGCTGGGTCAAATAAAATCCTACAACTTTTAATCATCCTTTACCTTACTTTCACTTTACAAAACCATCTCTCAGGTGCAAACATCTACAGACAAGAATCAGGTAAAATCCATAGGCTGACAAGGAGCTTCACAGGTCATGAAGCCCATTTTCCTACACATGTTATATCCCCTCCTAAAACATCCTAAACAGTCTTTTGCACAAGCTTATAATGTGCTGGTGGAGTCTCTCTGCGTTTGTAATTATTCATAAATTCTTCCTTAAGTTAAGCCAAATGCATCTTCCTCTAACTCCATTTATCAGTCCTGATTTTATGATGTAAATCAGTGGTAATCATGGTGGAAAATTTAGGAGATTCTTTTCTTTCCTCTATGTGATTTTCTCTACTGTTTGAATTTGCTTAAATGACCTTGTAATAAACCATCTTTATAAGTGGAGAGGAAAAGAAATTATTTCTTCATTAATTCAGATGACAGCCCTTCAAGCACTTTAATAAGACTCTTCATGAAGCCCTGAAGTCTACTTTTTCAGATTTTTGGCCTCTTTTTTCCTCACTGGCATCCTCTCTCCAGCAACTAAGCTAAAGAAATCTAATATAATAAACTTCTACAATTCATCCTCAAAATTCACCAGTGTCTTCCAACATTTATTATCCCCAGTTCAAGCCCTTGGCAAAGAGCTTTAAATGACTCCAGTCTTATTTACTTATTCCTAGATACTCCACTTTGCAACAGACCACCCTGCCTTATCTCAACTTAAATCCTAATCTCTTGTTTATTTTTCTGTACTCCTTTCTACAGAATGGCCTTGTCAAAACTAGGACATAATCAGCTTACCTATCTCTCACTCAACTATTACACACTCTATATTTTTCCTTCAAAGTTTAATATCCTGAATCTCAACAGGATTAAATAATAGACTCCTGAGTTTCAAAGTTAAAAGAGGTGTAAAATTATCTAGTTCCCCAAACAGATGCTTGAATAAACCCTATTTCAGGTCAATATTCGAAGAAGGAAATGGCAACCCACTCCAGTACTCTTGCCTGGAAAATCCCAAGAACAGAGGAGCCTGGTAGGCTGTAGTCCATGGGGTTGCTAGGAGTCAGACATGACTGAGCGACTTCACTTTCATACATTGGAGAAGGAAATGGCAACCCACTGCAGTGCTCTTGCCTGGAGAATCCCAGGGACAGGGGAGCCTGGTGGGCTGCCGTCTATGGGGTCGCACAGACTTGGACACGACTGAAGTGACTTAGCAGCAAGCAGCAGGTCAATATTAAATGTGAAAAAACAATAAACTCGTAAGAATCTTTCACTCACATAATATACATACACACACACACTCATTACCCACATACTAACAAAAAAAATCAGCACTACATAACTTTAAAATCAACAGCTGATCTGTGGCATGCTTACCCTGACAGAGCACACAAAGCAAATTGAACACAACAGTGTCCTTATGATGGAAAATGGTGTGTTTAGAAATCATTAAATTAATAGTTTCAGTAGGCTTTAAATTCACTGAAACATTGTGTATGTACTCTTACAAACTCTTTCATTAAAACCTCTTGCTTGCTTTCCCTTGGTCATATTACCTGCAATTCTTCCAATGAGAAGTTCATCTGGGTGAACTACTAATCTACTTCTTAAAAAGAAATAAATGTAGGTTTTAAATGTAAGAAGTAGCATCTACTCATCTATTCTCTAGAGAACTAGTTTCTTCAAACTATTTTCCTTCCCAAACATGTTGTTAAATAAATGGAAATAAAACCCCTGGAGAGAGGGTAAGAGGGTATGCAGATAAACTTTTACACAGGCATGCTGGGAGGAGGAGGCCCAGTTGGGACCACAAAATGAGAAGTCTGAAAAGGGCAGCAAAGGGCACAAAATAAATAAGAGAGCAATCTAGGAATAGCATAGAGAGGGAGGCCATAGAAACAAAAAGATCCTTCAGAAACTGTGTTTATACACTCTCTCTATCCTTTCAATACTTCACTGTAAATCTTCAGTCTCTTCACCTTCCGATTGTTGTCTTTTTTCCCACTATTGCTTTTTAAAAAGTGTAGCTTGTCCATTACCAGTAAGATATGAGCAAAATCATTTCAAAAGGCGGGGGGCTGGGGGGAAGAGTCCAGTGTTTCTGTGCTTTATTTTAAAGTAAATATACGGAATATAATAAAGTGCTTGACTCCTATCAGTCCACAGCCATTTCCTCTACTGGTTTCACTACAACAAGTTGCTTAAAAAGGTCACTCTAACAGCTACATATATAAAAGTATCAACTGCCTTTATTTCAGCTCATCAAGATACTAACATTTCTTAACTGGCTGGGTCAAGTTTCAAAAAAGCAGTATGTTTCTGAACTAAAGAAGTACAGACAGTCACATGTGAGTATATATTACTTGAGGTAAAAGAATTAGTATGGATAACAGAAACTGGAAACAAAATACTGGTCAACATAAGTTACGGAAACAGTCCTGAAAGAAATGAGCTAGAGAAGAATAAAATTTTATCAGGTTTGATTAAGTACATCAGAAAGTAAGAATCTGTTGTAATTTTCTATCTCTGTTCTATTTGGTATTCTTGTTCATTTAACAGTAAAGATTACACACCTAAATGGGCTTCCCTGGTGGCTCAGTAAAGAATCTGCCTGCAATGTAGGAAACCCAAGTTTGATACCTAGGTCAGGAAGATCCCCTGGAGAAGGGAATGGCTACCTACTCCAGTATTTTTACCTGGAGAATTCCATGGACAGAGGAGACTTGTGGGCTACAATCCATGGGGTCGCAAAGAATCAGACACAACTGGGCAACTTTTACTTTAATTACCTAAATAGCTAAAGCTACTGATTACCATTATTCTCTGCTTTTAAACAAGAACTGTCACTCTTGACACTCATTCATATCGAGCTCTAGAGTTCTGAAACAGTAAACTGAAATACGTGAATTGTACCAATTCTTGGCATTTTCCAACTCACAGAAGTAACTTAGAGTTATGGTAAAGCTCATATAGGAAAATGTGGATACGTGATAAATCACATGTGTATACTGTAATACCCAGAGCAAACACTAAGAAAATTATGCAGAGACACAAAGAAATGCAGTATAAACAAGCTAATACAGAATCCTAAAAATAACCCATGGCAAGGCAAGAAAAGAAAAACAGAACCAAGAAGCAGAAGAAACAAATGGAAAAACAACAGAATGGTAAGCATAAACTCTAAAATATCAATAATTATCTTAAATATGGCATAAATATACAAATTAAAAGGCAAAGATAGGCAGAGTGAATTAAAACACATATATACACACACACACACATGCACACCTACATACATAAATGAATATAAATAAAGCCAGGTAGATTGTATCAAAAGCAATATACTCCTGTGATACTGTACTATGGTGATGCACAATGTTACCACTGGGAGAATCTGTATAAACAGACAGTTCTTAAAATTGTTGGGGCTTAAGTTTTTCTGTTGTACTCTTATCTTCTACAGTAAGCCATGTCGTGGACATTTGTTGTCTCTGCCTAGTCAATATATTCTCTCTTCCTCCGGAAAAGAACATGCAATCTTGCTTTGAGGAACTATGCCCTACCCCACTGGAAATAGTCTTTGTAGGACTGTCCATTAAGATGTCTCACCATCCCTGGACACTAGGCCAGTCTTCCTTGAATTTTTAACCTCGAGCAAAGTAGACATAGACTAATTCATCCCAGCTGGAGGGCCCTGATGAGCCCATCCTTCAAGTGTCAGCTGCCTGATCTAACTTAGTTCTCTAAATTCCAGAGCCTGTTTCTTTCCTCTGAAACTGTTAGCTACCCCATATTCAAATAAATCTCATTTTGATAAAGTTATTCACATTTGGTTCCTATTATTCATACCAAAAGAATTTAACCAAGTATAAGACCCCCTCAAAAAAACAAAATTTTTTCTTGCCTATTTAAAATTTTTTAAAATTATAATTTTAACTGTTTGTATGACCTGAAATAAGGTTTCCTCCATAAACTAAAATTCAAAAATGAATAATTTCTTATAAACAAAATTAATGGAATAGAAATTAAACTGGAATTAAAAAGATCTACTAAGCTCTAACTAAAAGCCAAACATGCCATGTCCTAGTGAAATGAAAACACTTGGATGTGGTTCCTACTGTCAAGTGTCGCAGGCATATAACTCCTCTAACATGGGAACTGTTGTAACAGAGGTGTATCTAAAATGGGAGACAAAAAGCCAATTCAGTGAAGACTCAGACTAAGAATTTTAACCTGTTTTGGGCCTGGTTTAAGTGTCATTCCTTTAAAGGATTTACCAATCAGTTCAGTCATGTCCGACTCTCTGTGATCCCATGGACTACAGCACGCCAGGCTTACCTGTCCATCACCAACTCCTGGAGCCTACTCAAACACATGTCCATCGCATCGGTGATGGTGAATTTTAACCTGTTTTGGGCCTGGTTTTAAATAAGTGTTATTCCTTTAAAGGATTTACCAATACTCTCTCTAAATCAGTAAGAGCATAAACATACATTTTTAATCTTACAGCCATACAGAAAGTGTTAGCTCACACATTTCCAACCTCTTAAATATTTTCATTATTAGTCTGTAGAATTTTAGGTATTCCAATGCTAGAAAGTCAAATAATCATCTTGAAACTAAATGTAGACTGAGTTTTTAAAAGTATAACCAATGATTATTACAAATTATAAAGAACAACAAAAAGGCATATACAACCAATATTTACACATTAATATCACTCTTAGTTACTAGACTAATTAGTTTTATAAAGTAAACATCATGCATCCAAAAGTAAGTTCAATTAAACTTGTAAAAAAAGAGTGCTTTATAACTGTATAATACTTCTTTAGAATAAAGTAATTCTTACCTTCTGGAGTTGGAATGCACCCCAAGAAAATCAAAGAAGGAAAAAAAAAAACAAAGAGCTTTTAATTTTTCTTTATAAAGCAACAATTAAGCCAAAAAAATAAATTCTCCCTTCCCTTCCCAACAATATCCGTAATTCTTCAAATTAGTACTCTCCCCCATACTTTGCTATATAAAACATTAATTTCTTTAGAATTTACAAGTTTAGTCTCAAATATCAGCGTCTAAAATACATCAGTTAAAGAGTTTAAATCATTTATAACAATTGCAGTACCTCAATTATGTGGCAGAGTAAAACTATTACAGCAACTTAAAGTTAAATGTGGATACACTGAATATACCCCATTCTTTGACATCCTTCCCATGCATTTCAAATTTCAAGGAACCATCATAAAGCAATCAGTTATAGACTTTAAGGTTTATTAGCATCCCTTTGTTCCATAATGTAACTAACTCATTATGAAGCTAAATAATAATAGATAAAAATACTCTTTTAATATCCAAGTTTTTTGTGTTTTATTAGTTTTTTTCATAATTAATCCTTCTGACATCCCTACAAGGTATGTGGGCTTGGAAGCAGACTAAAATTAGGAGGTAAAGAAAATACAGGCTGAACTCAAAGGTATCAGCTAACCTTAGATAAATACGGTATCAATTTAACTAATAATAATCTTTATTCTTAAACTGAGCTTCTTCTAGTGAAATCATCTCAAGGCAATTCAGTTTCACAGTCAAATTATCTGCTCTGTGGCGATGATTTCTGCCGCAAAGTAGTAGAGAATCTTCATTTCCCTTGCTATACACTTTTATATAAGAGGTGAGAAAAAAATTTAGGTAATTGGATTAGTTTTTGGTGTGAAGTGAACTAAAACATATTTAAATACCACATGAGGAAGAGTATTTTGCACATAAATAAATGAATTCAATACTAATCAGATACAATCAGGACTCCTCCCAAGAGGTAACATTTTAATCTGGAAGATGTTTATTAAGCATAATTTTTGCTAGATGGTTCCCAGAGAGCTTTACAGTTCTAACTCTGAAAGGGCTTGATTGGGATACAAGACTGAAACACAAGAAAAAACTCCCTGTAGGTAACAATTTTGAGCTCTGTAAGATAACACTATAAAGATCTGTTTAAATGTTCCTATAGGAAAAGTTCTTTAAAAATGTACTGGCCCTATGAGGAGAAGGGATAGTCACAGAGTCGGGATCAACAAGTACACACTGCTCTATTAAAATGGATAACCAACAAGGTCCTACTGCATAGCACAGGGAACTTTGCTCAATGTTATGTGGCAGCCTGGATGAAAGAGGAGTTTGGAGAAGAATGGATACATGCATATATACGGCTGAGTCCCTGTGCTGTCCACCAGAAACTATCACAACATTGTTAATCAGCTATACTCCAACATAAAATAAAAATTTAAAAAAACCTACTGGCCCTATGAGAAGACAAGTTATTATAATGGCTGGAGTTTTTACTTCAAATTCTTCCCGAGACCAACTTACAGTTAGATAGCCACTAACCTAATGTTCTATGATAGCACATGGTATAAGTTTTATTTGAAAAACAATAAAGCAAATATACTAGTCAGAGGGAAGGGAGAATGATAGATGAAGAGGCAGTATATACTTAAAAAAAAAAAAGAACAAAAGTCAGCAGTAAGCTTGACTTTTTGTTTCACTGAGGCTAATTGTGCTACCCTGGCCAAGTCTCAATCTCCATGGGCCTTAATTCTTCAATAATAAAATGAGATACAACTGTAATATCCTAATTATCTTTTCCAGCTGTATCATTCTATGACTGAAATCATATGACTGTTTTTGGGAAAGAGGTTGGGAGGGGGAGAAGAGGATGAGGAATGCAAAAGAGAGTACCCCTTCAAGAGTATTATTAATCAGAGGCATAAAGCTGTAAAATAGAACTAGACAGACTCCTTTTGTAAGGAATGCACATCTAAGTAACTAACACTTAAGTCTTCCTTTCCAGTCTTCCTCCATAAAGAATCAATGCTTTTAAATACTTCCCAACTTGTTTCAGAGGCAGCAAATCAGCAATGATCAACCTAATTTAAAAGCTAGGCAGTTGGCTATGCTCATTTATTAGCTGTACAATTTACCCACTCACACCAATTTTACAGTGTAAAAGATTCAAATTCATACAGGCCTCACCAAAATTACTATTATATATCATGAACCCTTGGGCTCACTTGGGACCACTCATAAATGGTCTCAGAAAACACTAAATCTGTGGATAAAAAAATTCATGAATACCCAGAATCTTTTAAATTTCTCTTTCCTCTTCTACTCATGAATGGAAAGACCAAAAAGCAAACAACCAAAAACTAGTAAAAAGAACGGGTCTCAGGAAATGAATACTATTTTCTTCTTTCCTAAAAACTCTTTCTTTACTAGGTGATATATTGATAAAAAAGAGTCAAGATAATACAGCCAACAGAATGAGCAAAGCTGGTAAAAGAATTCGGGGGTGGAGGGGCAGTTATTAAAAGCAATGGCTACTTTAGAAGGAAGGCTTGAAATCCTAAATTCACCGCTGTAAAAGCACATTTGTAAATAATAATGGCAGCCACAGGTGATAGGCAAAGAAAATTTGTACAAAAGACTAAGGATAGAAGTAGTAAAAAATGGTAACATTTTAAGGGTTAGCCAGAATGTTCTCAAAGTATACATAAGCACTTGATTTATGTACTATGTACTATTCTGTATGTTTTATCAATAGTATGTATGCATAATGTCCATGTTTAGTTGGTCTGTTTTTAAAAACAAAACAGAATATCCAATAGCACATAGTCTCTCAAGTTCCTATGTGTTAAGTACATACTGGAAGTAATAAAATATCTGAAATTAACCCTGAAACAGCCTGTGGTGAAGGAACTATTTATAATTTATGTGGTAGATACACACTTTTTAGTGTGGAATTTTCCAAAAGTAAAAATATACATTAAAAAACTGTCTTCAGTACCTAACTTATAAACCTAGACTTGAAAAAGAATTTATTTTTAGATTCTATAACATACCTGGAACTATTTATTCAACAACATCCAAAAAACAGATACCTACTCTACAGCTCCAGTCATCACTACCTTTTTTTTAAACTGCTGTCTTAACACGTATAACAAATCACTCCCCACACTTGAACATTTCTCCTCACCCCTCATAATGTTCAAAACTTTTTTTCTGAATCCACTAAATATGCTCACTGGATTCTTTACTAATTAACCCCCTTCACTTTCCCAGTTTATTCCTCTGTTCTTCCTCCCTATGGTAAATGGCAGCTGTACAATCAAGGAATCCTAGAAATAATTTTTCATTTCTCCCTTCCTTATACCTCCCATATCTAATCCATTAGCAAGTCCTGAAACATGATCTCAAATCTGTCTGTTCTCTTCACCCTAATCTAAACCACACCATATCTTGCATAATCTAGTAAAAGTCCTCTTTGTCTCCTCAATCCCTTCAACTCTCAAAATGCTGCAGCACACCCTTCATAAATTATATCTAAATATCAGACTACATGTCTTGTAATTTTCAGATGTAAATGTTTCAGGGTAGGCTTAGTATTTCCATTTGGACGGAGCCATGCTTAACCATGCCAATGGACTCACACTGGTTTACTGTGTTCTATTCACATCCACTTACTTATTTGGTTTTGGAAAAGCCAGGCTCCAATTATAGAACTAGTTGACACTGAGGTTCCAAACACCTAGTCATAAAACACCTGTGTTAAATGGCCTACACCACACTGTGACAATCCCCCTTACTGCAATTTAAAAATGACTGGAAAACAAAGGTTACACCAAAATCTAGAATTCCATTCAAAGCCAAAGAAAAACACCAGGATTCTCCAACTCAAAATTTGTGGTTCACCATGGAAGATTCCATGAATTTAAAGCTCAATCCAATTTCACGATTTAAAATTGACCAGGACTTCTGGTACTGGTGAAGACAAAGCAGGCCCACAACAGCCAGCCTATCTGCCTGTTACACCAAAAGACTGTAGACAAAAATATAAAAAGCAACTTTTACAAAAAAACTTGTACATGAGTACAAGTAACATTATTACTTGTTCACAGTAACATTATTCATAATAGCCAAAAAGTAGAAACAACCAAATATCCATCAACAGATGAATGGGTAAATAAAATCTGGCATATGTATATAATGGAATATTATTTGGCAACAAAGGAATGAAGTACTGATAAATGCTACCATATGAATGAGCCTTCAAATTCATTATATATGAAAGAAGCCAGTCATAGAAGACCACATATTATATAACTTCATCACACAAAATATCCAAAATTGGCAAATCCATGGAGACAAAAAGCACATTACTAATTGCCTAGGGCTGGGACAGGGGGAGAGTTGCAGGGGACAAGGAAGGGGAGTGGCAGCTTATGAGTACAGGGCTTCTTTCCAGGGTGATGAAAGTGTTTTGGGTAAGTAAACTTTAAAAAAAAAAAAAAACACCTGAGCTGTATGTTCTAAAATGTAGACCACAATGGTATGTGAACTATATGTCAATTTTTAAAATTATCTCAACAAAATGATAAAGTATAGCAGAGATGTAAATGTAAACTCCCAACATTTGAGTTTTTAAAGTTAATCACACAGTGGTGTCTTGGGTTGTGCCCTGAGACAGGTAAAAAGGCCATTTGAAAAAAAAAAAAAAAAAGGCAAAGTCTGAATAAAGTCTAGAGACTAAAAAAAAAAAAAAAAGCAACTACTTAAAACACTGAAAATTAAGATAGCTGGCATGCTGGGAAGTCAAACCTAATTCACATGAGATCATACAGTATAAAATTTACCATTACCCACAGAAGGGTGGCCTTGCCCTTGGCTTAAGAAATAATATCACTAGGCCCTATGACGGAGAAGGCAATGGCACCCCACTCCAGTACTTTTGCCTGGAAATTCCCATGGACGGAGGAGCCTGGTAGGCTGCAGTCCATGGGGTCGTGAAGAGTTGGACACGACTGAGCAACTTCACTTTCACTTTTCACTTTCATGCATCAGAGAAGGAAATGGCAACCCACTCCAGTGCCTGGACTGACACGACTGAAGCGACTTAGTAGCAACAGCAGGCCCTATGAGGGCCAGCCACATAGAAACACTGCAATCTGGATATGTATCAAAACCCTGCTTTGATACATACCAACAATGTGATTTAAGGCGGGGGCTTGGGTCACATGGATTCTATCAGCTGACCACTAGAGGGGCTGGACACTGAAAACTGAATAATGCCTATATGATGGACCCCCAATAAATAAAAACTCTGGACACCAAGGCTTAAGTGAACTTCCCTGGTTGACAATACTCTGCTTACTGTCACACACTGATGCTGACAATTAACACTATCCTAAGTCATGGGGAGAGGATGACTGGAAGCTCTGCGCTGGGTACTGCACCCTGACTCTGTGTGTCTCTTCCCCTGACAAATCTTAATATGTATCCTTCCAAAACCAAATGCTTAACAATTTTCAGTGTTACACAAGTACTTTCAGCAAATTATCAAGCCTTGAGAGTCGTCAAATCTGTGAGGACTTCCCTGGTGGTCCCTGGTGGTCCACTGGTTAAGAATCCGTCTGCCAATGTAGGGGACACAGGTTCAATCCTTGTTCTGGGAAGATTCCACATTCTGCAGAGCAACTAAGCCCATGCACCACAATATTGAGCCCACATGCTGAGAGCCCATGCTCCACAGTGAGAGAAGGTACCGCAATGAGAAGCCCGTGCACCGCAACTAAAGAGTAGCCCCCATTCACCGTAACTAGAGAAACCCTGCATGCAGCAACAAAGACTCAGTGCAGCCAAAAATAAAATAAATACAGACTTTTTTTTTAAAAAAAGGAAATCTGTGAACTACGTAGTTGGTCTAATAAAGTGAGGGTAGTCATGTGGACTATACTCTAACTTCAGTTGGCTAAACTCTCAGAGAGTGAGTTTTCTGGGGTTTATTTCTCACCACTTTGACTAAAAAGCATGACCTAGCTGAGGAGATGTCCTACTGTAGAGGATAGGTAAAATTCTAAGAATGGGTTGTGGGGTATGGAATTCCTAAGAGAAAAGAACCAGAGAAGGGACTCCCCTAATTCCCTCACAAGGCCTGGGCTCATCTCTAAGCTGGCACACAAGACATTTCCCATCAACACAGCAAAGGCTTTTTAGAACTGAATCCCTGTTCACATCTCAGACTAACAAGGAACAGATCCAAAAGAGCAAAGCAAAGGCTTTAAAAGATGAAGTGATTATCAAACACAGAAGAGAGAACATGTAGTCTGTGAATAATTGAGCTATTTACTTTAAAAAAAGAAAAGAAATCAGCATTCTACGGAAGTTTTTAGAAGAAAAACAGAACATAAAACAATGTATTATTCAAAATGTCCAGAATACTACCTTAAATTTCTCAATAATCTAAGGTTCAGGAAAATGTGACAGATTCTCAAGGAAAAAAACAATCAACAGTTGCTAATCCTAAGATTACCCAGATGCTGGACTTAACAGTCAGAAACTTTAAAGCATTATTACTATATCCATGTGGCAAAGATAACTTGAAATTAATGGGAAGACAGAAGTTTTCAGCAAAGAAACAAAAACTATTAAAAAAAAAAAACACACACACACAAATTTTGGAATTAAAGGATATAATATCAGAAATTTTAAAAATATCACTGGATGGGCTCAGTGGCTGAATGCAGAACAATGAGAGAAGTGTCAGAAGATATGACAAAGGAGCAACAGAAATCATCCCATCTGAAATACAGACAGAAAAAGATTGAGGAAAAATGAGCAGACTCATGACACTGGAAGAAGACAAAGAATGTAGTGAAGAAAAAATATCTGAAGAATGGCTGAAAATCTGCCAAATTTGGCAAAATATATAAAGCTACAGATTCAAGAAGCTCAGTGAATGCTAAAGAGATTTAAACACAAAGAAATCCACACCTAGATATGTTTTTAAAAAAATCTAACTGCTGTAAACTAAGCAAAAAGAAATGATCTTGAAAGCAACCAGAGAAAACAGTGTATCAGTATTACTTACAGGAGGGCAATAATTGAAACAAGCATGCATTTCTCACCAAAAACCATAGAGGTCAGAAGGCAGTAGAGCAACATTTTTAAAGTACTGAAATACAAGAGCTATCAATATCAAATTCTGTACCCAACAAAAAAATTCTTCAAAATGAAAGCCTCCCCTACTCTACCCCTCCCAAAGGACATTCTCAAATAAAGGAAAACTAAGAATTCATCACCAGCAGAGCAGTTCTTAAAGAAATACTGAAAAGGAAGTGCTTCAGGCTAAAGGGAGGATGATACTGGAGGGAAATGTGGAACTTAAGGGAAGAATGAAGAGCACATGAAATGGTAAACATCTGGATAAAAATAGTCTTTCAGCTCTTTAGGGCCAGAAAGCAAATAATAACATTGTCTGGTGGGGAAGTCCATGTATGAGATGTAACCACTTCCCTGCTGGCTCAGAGGTTAAAGCATCTGCCTGCAATACGAGAGACCTGGGTTCAATCCCCGGTTTGGGAAGATCCCCTGGAGAAGGAAATGGCGACCCACTCCAGTATTCTTGCCTGGAAAATCCCATGGACAGAGGAGCCTGGTGGGCTACAGTCCATTGGGTAGCAAAGAGTCGGACACAACTGAGCAACTTCACTTTCCACCCCCAAACCAGGAGAAAACATATACACAGGCTTTTCAAGCATGTATGGAACATTTAAAATCCCAACAGAGACCATATCCTCACCATAGTCATAAAATGATTTTTTAAATGGAAAAACAATGACAAAACAATAGAGAAAAAGCAAAGAAACAAAACTCTGGTCGCTTTAAAAAAAAAAAACAAAAAAAACAAAAAAATTAACATATCTCTAGCAAGACTGACAAAGACAAAAGGGAAAATAAAAATCACCAACATCAGGAACAAAACAGGAGACTTTCCTCGAGGTTTGATCCCTGATCGAGAACTAAGATCCTGCATGCCAAATCTTTAAAAAAGAAAAATATTGAGAGAGGAAGATATGTTGAACTGAAGAGGAAAAAGGCACCAGCTTTGTGGAGGTAATATCTCAGTTGACTTTGAAAGATTTCAAGATTCTTTCATAAGAGATGAGGATAAATGATGGCTTAATGTCTTGAGTACAGATAAGAAATTTCAGATCCTAAACAGTCAACAGCACTGTACCAGTTTAGCTGGGGTACAGATGGAAAGAAATCAACTAAACAAAAGTGGTACATGGGACCAGTCAATGACCTGTTACTCAGGAAAAATTACTGACGCTTTCTGTGCCAGTTATCGATTTATTGAGTTTTAGCTCCAAATCCAACCTTCTTTGCCCTTCTCTGTGATAATGAAGTTGGATTCTAGAAACATTTCTCCTTTGCCAGCTGGCTCAGTGTTAAAATTTTGTCAGTAGAGTGCTGGGAGGACACTGCAAAAATAAACAATGGGGTCTCTCCTTTCTGGTTTTAGTGTACTCTAGCTTGCTTCTTCTTGAGCTTGCAGCACCCAACAATATGAGGGACACTCCATAGTGGCTCACCCTTCAGCAATGTTCAGCAGAAAGCCTAAGGGTACCTCCCCAGAAAATTCTGCTGGTGGCTCAGCTGGCTCCCCAGCTGAACACCCAGCAGGAGGCTTTCCAGCAAGTTCTTTTAGTACCCAGAAGGTGGCTTCCGATGTGCCACCTCAGGCTATGGCACCAGTGAACTCTGTCATCCACTGAACCAGAGCCCCACCTTCTCCACGGAGAGCTGAATCTGGGAACGTGAAAGTTATTCTTTCCTAGGGCACACTGCCTTAGTCCTACAGTTGCTTCCCAAGTCTGTAATTACTGTATTCTTCTACGTTATCTTTACCTTTTAATAGTTAATTCTTGGTTACTAGTTAATATTGATCAGTTAATCACCAGTTAACTTCGTAACTTCCCTGTTAAACCATGTATTGGTAGCTTCCGTCTGCTGACTGGACCCTGAGAACTACAGAACTATAACTCAAAGATAGGGATCTTTCACACACCTAATTTTAAAAGATTTTAAAGAATGCCCCAAGTCCCAGAAACAGCTCCAAGAAGCTGTATGAGTATATTCAGGAGGCTGGAGTTTGAATTACCTCTGGGGTTTGTATGCATGCCTGATGGGATACTTTGCAATCACAGGAAGAAATAATGACTCAAGTGAGGAGAAAAGAGGAATAGAGGCGAGGGGAGTACTGAGTTAGCCTTCCTGTAAACTGGAAAATCTACATCATCAGACAAAAAGGAAACATGTTAAGTGTTTGAAAGACTATTTTAAATACTGATGGCTAAGGACAGCCATTTGCTATACAAGTTACACTGGTTCAAGATAAAATAAAACCCTGAATAATTTCTCTTAGAAACTAAAGTAGTCAAATGGTATCATGTCTCTCAAATGGATACATGTCTCTCCAAATCCTTGATTTCATTTGTAGTGTCTTGAGAGGAAAACAAAAATAGCTATCCTTTCAATATTTAGAGTCACCTAAATGTATAGCATGATCTAGAATCAATAACCCATCAGCTAAAGTGAGAATGGGGGTTTTTCAACCAAGTCAACCCAATAAATAAAATCTTTACCCAGTGAACAATACTAACTGTAAAAAGGAAACGATATAGGTAAAAATAAATGATTAAAAGCTTACAGAATTTTTTGTAAAGGTTCTGACAGAACTTCAACTTTGGAACAAGCAATTCTGTGTCAAAGAGCTCAAGACTAGGGAACTATTGCCCAGTTATCATTCCTATGTAAGTTAAGAGAAAAAACAATTAGGCTGTATTTTAGGCATGAAAAATTTAACAAGGAAGTGAGAAGTCACAACAAATTTTTAAAAGCCATTTATAATTTTCTGAAATAACTATTTATTGGCAAACAGTACAGAAACTTTTTTTTAAACATATGACCAAATATCACAGAGCATCTATCTAAATTACCAATAACTGTTACAACCTAAAAGTTCCAAATTCTTCTTTTAAAAAAAATTTTTATCTTTTCTTCTTCCCAAAGGTTATTCCAACTCTTTTCACATCTTCTCATCTGTTCTCAACAGAACTAAGCTACTTTTAGAACACTCCAAAATGTTCTTTTCACCTGAAACAACAAAATCCATATCTTCTTTCTTCCCTGGGACTTCCTTGGGAAACTCTATCTTTAAAAGGGATTCACTTAGGAATTAAAAGCAAACAAACATAATGGAATGCCTGAAATCATAAGTTATTGTGAGGGGGAAAATTCATGGACCTTCTTTTTCTCTGTTTTTTAAAATGCTGGTATGCTTTATAGTTTTAAGGAGCTTTTAATTCAAATGTTATAATATTCTAAGAATACTGTACATGTTTCTAATTAATTCATTCAAAATTCCATACTTTGGGTAAATGATTTTCAATCTTACCACCTAACTTCTCAAAGGGACTACAATCTTCCTCAACCAGGAGCCAATCACTTCATTTTTAATACTTCTTTTTGTTGACTGGTTCTGGCAAAATATATACATAATATACAAGTTACCATTTTAACCATTTTAAGTGTACTATTCAGTGGCATTAAGCGGATTTGCAATGTTGTGCAACCATTACCACTATCTACTTCTAGGACTTTTTCATCATCCCAGAGAGAAACTCTGTACCAATTAAACAGTAAGTCCCTATTCTCCCTACTCTCAGCCGCTGGTAACCTCTATGCCATCTCCTGTCTCTCTGAGTTTGCCTATTCTAGGTATCTCATGTCAGTGGAACTGTACAATATTTGCCTTTTTCTGTCTGCTTATTTCACTCACCATGTGTTTTTTAAAATACATAGGTATCTATCTATATACACATTCTCTTTCATATTCTTTTTTAAAATTTTTGTTGTATTATAGTTGATTTACAATGTTGTGTTACTTTCCATGTATACAGTACAGTGATTCAATTATACATATACTTACTTAGTGTGTTTTTAAGGTTCATCTATGTAGCATATATCAGAATCTCACTCCTTAAAGCTGAACAATATTCCACAGACTGTATATACCACATTTTATTTATCCATTCATCTGCTGACAGACATTGGAGCAGCTTCCATTTTAACATATTTTAAAATGAAACAATATAGTAGGAAATAACTAAAATTAAGCAAGATTCTTCAAAATAGGAGGAACAGAGAAAATGGAAAAAGTGGAAAAACTTGTATTAAGGATTAAGGAATGAAAGTAAAACTGTAAAAAGGAGCACAGCTTCAATAAGCAAAGTATCTATTTCATCTCATAACCTACCTAAAAGTCTAAAGATTGTAAGACTACCATGTGACACGTCATGCAGCAAGAAGGTAAGCTATAACTACTTGTGAATATGACCTTCCAATCACTGATACTTCATATACTCATTAACAAGTAGGTGAGCAATGTCTACTACGTGCCAAGCCTGGGGGGAAAGGGGGAGGGGAAGGAGAATGCCAAGTGGATGGAGATTATGTCCTGCCTTCATGGAGCTACTAGCTTAATGTAAGCTATAGAGAAGATACGTGATTTTAAGACCAAAACAATATGCAATTTCAAATCTTAAGTCCTATGAAAAAAGAACACAGAACACTATTAAGAAACTAAAAATGGAAAATGTGATCTATTAATAGATCAGGAAGTCAAAGATCTCTGAAAAAGACATACTCAAGTTGACACCCAAAAAAAATAAGAGTTAACTAAGTAAAGGGGTCAGCATGTACAAAGGCTAGGTGGGAATGCCCATCCCTACAAAACTGGGAACTAACAAAAGTGACCCCCCCCCACCCCCGACAAAGTTACGGGAATGGACAAAATTGCACTTGAGTTGGAGAGAAGATAATGAACAAAAGAACTGAGAGGAAAAGTTCACAGAGGAAGAAAGAAAATTAGAATATCTGTGGACACTTCAAGTAAGGAAACATTTCAAGAAGGAAGTATTAATAGCAGTCATCTGTGTTAAATAATGCTGAGTGGTAAGACAGGCAAAACTATAAGTTCTGTAAGGTAACAAAATGGAAGTCACTGGAGACTTAAAAAGTACTGCTTTGTGGTCACATAACTGTATTACCACAATAGCTTAATCAAGAACAGCTATTTGTAAGTTGTCACTAAGTGAAGCCAGAAGCTATTTTTGATGACTCCACCATCTTGCTACATTTTTTTAAGTTCTTCCTTTTTTTCCCCTTCTGTTCTTATTTAGTATTCTTTCTTATTCACTGTTCCTGCCTACTCTCTAGAAATAATAATGACAAGTTTACAGCCACAGAGCCTTACTATGTTAGAGATGGATGATCCTGCAATTGTCATTTAGACCTAGGGCATTGTTAAGAGTTTGATCTCTTTATACAGGTTTCCTGGTCTATTTCCTCAGTGTGTATCAAAAGTCTAATTTTATGAAAAGAATTGAAATCTCTTGCTTATTCCTATTCTAGAAAATTCTATTGTGTCACAAAAAAGATATTAAAATGCCTTAGCATAATTTGTTCCTCAAAGTAACTAAAATCACTATCATTTTCTCCTGTAGCCTATACAGATATCTAGGATTAGAGGATTATGCTTTACTCTAGTAAGTCTAGCCAAACTCAAATAAAAATTTTGAATAATGTCATTGATAAATTAAGAGTGATTAATCTTTTAATAATTTACAAGAAATATGTTTAAGACTCATTCTTCACACATTTTAATGGTTTAATTTACAAATGATCACATATTTTTTAGGACATATTAATTATACAGAGATAAACTTTTACTTCATATTTAATATTAACAGAGCAAAGCTAATTTGTCCCCAACCTACTGACATTTGGCCACATATCAAAGTTTTTAACTGTATTACTAAAAAAGAGCCAACTTAAAAAATCTGGAATTTCATGTTAAAGAAAATAAAAATTAAAAAATCTCAAATGTGCAATGGCTATTCATCAAAAAATATACAATCCATCTACAAATATTCCAATATAGCTCACTATTTCTCAACAGCAACACCACTGGCGTCTGAGCTGAGCAGTTCTTCCCTGTGAAGGGCTGTCCAGCACAATGTGCATGGAAGACATTTAGCACCCTTGTTCTATTCCCGTTATCACCACAGTGCTCCCTCCTTTCTAGTCATGGTGATAATCAAAATCTAGTCATGGTCCCCCAAAATTCTGAACACTTTCCCTATGGCTGTTACACAAATTTCACCCCTGACTGAGAACAACTAGTAGCACAGCAACCTCTTTCTCTTAATGAAAATGTCTCTAATGCAGACACCCAGATTTCTGCCTTAACATATAAAGTATATTGAACATAACTTTGGTATTTCTTGATGACAGAGGGTCTTGACTATGAACAGTGACCATTATGTCCTGTTGTAATATAATAAAGCTCTTAAAAATTAAAGTGTGTTTTATCTTTGGTCCTATAATAATTGACCCTGGCTATTTTATTTGAACATAAGACTATTACTTAAAACACATACTGCTTTATATATTTTTTCCACAATTCTTTTTGGCCAAGGTTATTTTTTCCTAGACTACATCAACCATTCTCTGAACTGTTTAGAGTATTTTTTATTTGCTAATGATCAAGCTTATTACATCAAAAGATGTGGATGAAAATGGCTCCAGGCCTCCTAAGAATTAAAGTGCATGGGTGTGGCAATAGCTATCTTATAAGAAATTTTTTCTAACTTACTTTTGGTTTTTTACCTGTGCTATGACTGAAAACTCCAAAGATCTGAATTCAACAAATCATAAATTAATAAAGCAATTATTACTAAATAATCTTTGAAGACTGCTATATACTACAAAATATTCTAATCGAGTATTATAATTATTACAAATAACACTTAAATAACTCACCTGATTTCTTTTAGTCCTTCTCTCTGGATAACTTGAAGAATTTCTTTATGACTCATGGGTGTATTGGGATATTTTTCTAAGACCTGAGAAACAAGTATATAGTAACAAATTATTTACTTAAATTCTTATAATTATGCATGTAAACTATATTTCTTATTCTTATTATAGCTATGTATTAATTTCATCCAGCACATACAAATCCAGAGACCTTTCATCCCTTAAATTTTGGGATAATAAATGAAAAATTAATGGACAGTCTTTAAATAGGACATTCTTTTCTTCAGTCACAAACCATACATCAAATCCCAAAGCAGAAATGAGTCAAAAAAGATTACTAATTATTATGAATGCATAATATGAAATTATGCTTACTTTCTGCCTCCAACACCACATAACATAACTACTTGTAGACTTACTGGAAATAGCTTAAGGAGTATCCACCTTAACATTTCCAAACAAAGTCTAGTACATTTTGGATGCTCAGTAATTTCCTAACCAAAATAAATGAACAATATAATGAAATTAAACAGTATCTGTGTTCTGGTAAAGAGGATATAAGCAAAGTTTATCCTGTCTCTCCTCTTGAATACGACTAAAAACCTGGACAGAGTACACAGAGCAGCTAGTTTTCTGAGGACTCTGAAAATGGAAGCAGTTGGTTTTGAGGAGGAAACCAAAACCAGAAGTACTACTCACCCAGCAGTGAGTTTCCTGGTTTTATTTCCCCTAGGATCACTCAGTCCAGACTTCAAAGCAGCCCCAAATCAGAACTGCACAGTAAGTGCAGACAGAAATGGCTTCAAAAGAAGTCTTCCTTTTTTCTGTCTGAAAAGCAGTCAAGGGGGCCCCAAAAGGGGAGGAAGATCCTCTTGGTTTTTTCCCTTTCTCTCAGACCCCGCTCCCAAGCAATTCAAAGGCAGCAGCTGTGGCAGTGATGATACCAGCAGTGGCTGGACAAGGACCTAAAACTTCAAGAAAGCGGGTTCCGTCCAATCCTATGAATGTGGTGGGAATTCCTAAGGTTTATATCCTTTTTCTACCATCCTGTCGCTTGGCATCAAAGGCAGATGCAGCTGTGGAAGTGTGTAGCAAAACGCTGAGATGAAAACATGAGTTATTTAGCCATAGGACTAGGAAGAAAGTTCTCTAGGAGTCAGAAAGTGTCAGGAAACTTGCAAAGAGAAAGGAACTCAAAAAGTGACACCAAGAAGTTCGACAAACACTCCTGGGGTCACCCAAGAACTAAGCATATGTGGACACAACCCCAAACACACTATCCGGTTCCCAAAGTTAGCACTCAGTGGTGCACATGCAGGACAGATAGAAACAAGTTTTAAAAACTAGACGCTAGAATTTTAGTGCACAGAAGATAGGCCGAAACTTGGGACCTGAACCTAAAAGGCCAAATGCCTGCTTAAAAAGCACCCCCAATCCCTCAAAATAAAGTACCAACAACATTCTCCATAGGACTCAAATGAGACAGTATCAAAGTTTTACTGCAACAGAAATGTCACAAAAGGAAAAAAATGTCTAATACACAAACCCAAATCACTTGACATATGAAGAAAAATCTCAGTAACTCAACAAAGGAAAAGACAACCTACAGACAACAAACTTGAGATGACACAAATGCTGGAATTTTCAGGTAAAGATTTTAAGGCAGCTATTATAACCATGCTGCAAGAAGAGGAAAAAAAAAAAGAAGCGAGAAGACTATTCTTGGGGGGGAAAAAACAGAAGTATTAGCAAAGAAGTAAGGTTGATTATACCATTGTGTGTGTACCTGTGTGGTGCAGAAAACAAAATTAAAATAAAAGACTAAAAACTACAATCCAAAGTAAAATCCAAAATTCTCTAGAGGGGCTCAACTGCAGAATGGAGGTAACAGGGGAAGAGAGTCAGTGAACCGGAAGATTGAGCAACAGAAACTATTCAATTTGACAAACAGAAAAGTTACAGGGGGAGAAAACAAAAAAACAGATGAACAGAGTCAATGGGCATGTCACTAGAGTCCCAAAATGAGAAAATAAAGAGTAGCATGCACAAAACATAATGTAAAGGAATAGCAGCAAAAGCTTAGCAAATTTGGTGACAGATACACACCTACAATTTCAGGAGAACCAATGAATCTCAAACAACAAAATTCAAGGAAATCTATACCTAGATATATCACAACCAAATTACTGAAAACCAAAGAAAATTTTAAAATCTTGAAAGCAGCCAAGGATAAACAGTATTTCACTTAGGAGAACAACAATTCAAGTGACTCAAGTGGGTTTCTCATCAGAAACCATGAAAGGCAGAAACAGTGAAGTACATTTTTGAGTGCTGAAAGACAAGGACTGTAATTAAAACACTCCTGTCCAGCAAAAATATCCTCTAAGAATGAAGAAGAAATTAAGACATTCTTAAAGGAAAATGAAGGATATTTTCCACTAACAGACTTGCTTTAAATTGCTTTCTTGTAAGTCAATTTTGTACTCCTCCTTTTCTTTTTATACAAATTTTAGGCAGAAACTCTTTACCTGAATCATTTTCCATTCTAAACCTGGAACCCTTGGCAATTAGTGGATGAAAGTGAAAGCTAAAATTGAACCAATCTACATTATACTATCAAAGGAGTTATCAATTAGCACAGCAACTGTATCACAAACAATAGATACAAGATTTATGTAATAGATACCACTTGAAGTCAGATATCTCAGATCAGCCACTAAGGTATCAAGATGTGATATCAGCAACTATCATTTATAAAGAAGACACAAACAAGTGCTAATCATTCTCTCAGTTAAATGTCTCCGCAACCTTAAAAGGGAAGCATCATTACTCCCATTTAAGAAGTGGGATAACTAACCCTCAGGATAGTTATCTATTGTTATAGATAACAAATCGTAAATTTGCTAATAGCTAAGCAAATTTCCAAACATAATGCAGCAAGGTAAGTGGGAGTCATAATTCAAACTCAGGTCTACCTTGCAGCTTACAGCGCACTGTGTCCTGTGTCTGCATCTCTTTCCTCATTTGCTTAACCATAAAATCCAACAAATAAACTTGTTTACATCTTCCATGACCTCTCTGCTACATCAGATGTTATTAACCTTTCCCTCTTAAGATACTGCTCTCTCCAGACTCTTTTTTTCCAATATGTTTCTCCGTAGTCTTTTCGTTGTTCTTCAGTTGCTAGACCATGTCTGACTTGAGATTCTATGGACCACATAGCCTGCCAGGCTTCTCTGTCCAACACATTTCCCCGGCAAGAATACTGGAGTGGGTTGCCATTTCCTTCTCCAGTCTTTTTCTATGGCCACCCCCTAAATATTTCACAAGCATCATTTTAGAGCTTTTCCTTTTCACTCCAACTCTCCCTGAATAAAATCATCCATTCCCAAGACTTCATCAATCACTCCCATTTTGATAAATGAAAAGCAGCAGCACAGTCTGTTTATAACTGCTTTTAAACATCAACCTTGTATGTTTCATCTCAAAATTAACATGCCCCAAATTTAACTTACTACCTTTATCCAACTTAAGGCCTATAACAGAAAACTGGACCTGTATTTACTATCTATATATTAAAATCATATAAAGTTACTAAAAATGGAGAAAAATACATCATGGACACAGATAGCTCATAAAATAATTAAAACAACTGAACAGAAAACATAAAGTAACATTTGCATACTGAAATACTTACAGATAAAATTATATGATGTTGGAGATTTGCTTCAAAGTTATAAAGAGAAAATTTAGATAGAGATTAAGTATTGCAAGGCAGGCTATAAGTCAATAATTATAGAAACTATAAGATGGTACAAAAATATTCATTATATTACTGTTGACTTTTATGTACACATTCAATATCCTATAATAAAAATTTATGGAAGAAACAACAAAGAATGCTTGATTTCACAAACGATCAAATGCAAAAAAAAAAAAGTCACATTTCAATGGTTTTTTCCCTGCTACTCTGGACAGCAAAAACATGGCAATAATAAAACAACACCATGAAATGGATATGTACACATAATCCAGTGTACAAATTCAACTTTATTCAACATTCAACTTTAAACTATTGATAATATAAGAAAATATTCATTGTTACTCAATAAAGAAAAAAGTTTAAAGGTTTCTTATCTAATAAAAATATATTAAGAAAACCAGTATATTTACACAATTGAATATTATATAGCTACAGATGAAAAGAAAACACGCACTTAAATCTAGGTGTGGAATCCAAGTACCGGACAACACAATGTGGGGCGGAGTGACTTCAACAACTCAGATTTTCAAAAGTCAGGGACACATCCCTCTTTGGCCCTTCCTTAACCCCGTCTTGAAAATGAAAAAGACAAGTCATTCTGAACCATACAGACAAGGACACACCCTAAGAATGGTGTAAAGTCAGCCACTGTTTCCACCGTTTCCCCATCTATTTCCCATGAAGTGATGGGACCGGATGCCATGATCTTCGTTTTCTGAATGTTGAGCTTTAAGCCAACTTTTCCATTCTTGTCTTTCACTTTCATCAAGAGGCTGTTTAGTTCTTCTTCACTTTCTGCCATAAGGGTGGTGTCATTGCATATCTGAGGTTATTGATATTTCTCCCAGTAATCTTGATCCCAGCTTGTGCTTCATCCAGTCCAGCGTTTCTCATGATGTACTGTGCATATAAGTTAAATAAGCAGGGTGACAATATACAGCCTTGACATACTCCTTTTCCTACTTGGAACCAGTCTGTTGTTCCATGTCCAGTTCTAACTGTTGCTTCCTGACCTGCCTACAGATTTCTCAAGAGGATATGCAGCCAAAGCCATATCTAACTATTAGGTTGGTACAAAAGTAACTGCAGTTTCAGCCACGAATTTTAAATCATAACTCAAACACATCTTTATTAAGCAAAACAGGAACCATTACAATCAACACATTTTTGTCAACAAGAAGTAAGTTTATTATTCCTGTAGCATAAATCCATGCTTCAGGATTTGAGGAACTCTTGGAAAGACTTTTCTGCCTCCTGCTGGTTGTGGAAGCATTTTGCCTGCAAAAAGTTGTCAAGATGCTTGAAGAACTGGTAGTCGGTTGGCGAGGGGTCAGGTGAATAATGCTGGATGAGGAAAACTTCATAGCCCAATTCGTTCAACTTTTGAAGCGTTGGTTGAGCCATATGAGGATGGACATTGTCGAGGAAAAGAACTGGGCCCTTTCTATTGACCGTTGCCAACTGCAGACACTGCAGTTTTCGGTTCATCTCATCTATTTAATGAGCATATGTAATGGTTTTACCAGGATTCGGAAAGCTATTAGGGGATCAAATGGGCAGCAGACCACCAAATAGTGACCACCTTTTTTTGATGAAAATTTGACTTTGGGAAGTGCTTTGGAGCTTCTCGGTCCAACAACTGAGCTGGTTGTCACCAGTTGTCATAAAATCCACTTTTCGTCGCACATCGCAATCTGAGAAATGGTTCGTTGTACAGTAAGAGAAGACAACATTTCAAAACGATGGTTTTTCTGATTTGCAGTCAGCTCATGAGGCACTCACTTATCAACTTTTTTCACCTTTCCAATTTGCTTCAAATGCCAAATGACCATAGAACGGTCAACTTCTACTGTAGTTTTCACAGGATCAGCTTTCGTGACTGCACTCAACTGGTCGTTGTTAACTTCCAATGGCCAGCCACTGTGCTCATCTTCAAGGCTCTTACCTCCTTTGCAAAACTTCTTGAAGCACTTCTGCACTGTACATTAGCTAGCAGTTCCTGGGCCAGATGTTATTGTTGATGCTGCAAGTCGTTCTCCACTACTTTATGACTCATTTTAAACTCAAATAAAAATCACTTAAATTTGCTTTTTGTTTGGCATCATTTCTATAGTCCAACATAAAATAAACAGCAAGTAATAAGTATTAGCTAAAAAATGAAAAATGTGCATTAAAATGATGTATAACATAACTACATTTAAGAATGTATTCCAATATGAAACAGCAAATTTCAACAATGTAAAACCGCAATTTCTTCTACACCAGCCTAAATGAGTCATCAGTCTATTCACATGACAGTTAAGTAATCTTCCTAAAACTTAAATTACATATTCCTCTGATTTTTAACCCATCACTTTTTAAAATGTTAAAATCAAAACAAATCTGAATTCCTAATAGAGTCTAAGAAATTCTACATGAAACTCTCATCTCACTTTTCTCACATTACCCTCTTGCCCTTTCTCAAACATAACCAGTTCATTCCTAATTCAGGGCCTCTGTTCTTGCTCCCTCCTCTTACAATACTTTTCCTCAGGAATTCATGGACTCTCTCCCTCACTTCACTTCTTCAGAGATATTCCTGACCACTCTAAAATACACTCAGACACTCACAAGCAACACCATCCCTACAGACACACAATTTTATTACTTTAGCCAGATTTTCCCCCTACCTTTACTGAAATATAACTGACAACACACTGTGTAAGTTAAGGTGTACAATGTGATGACTTGATACATGTATATATTGTTAAATGACTGCCACACATTAAGGCTAACTTAACACATTCACTGTCTCACATAGGCACCTTTTTGGGTGTGTGGTAAGAACATTTCAGATATGCTCTCTAAGCAAATTTCAAGTTTATAATACAGTATTGTTAATCACAGTAACCATGCTGAACATTATACCCCAGAATGCATTTATCTTAAAACTGCTAATTTGTATCCTCTGACCAATATAGCCCAATTTCCTCTACCACTCAACCCCTGGTAACCATTCATCTACACTCTGTTCCTATGAGTTCAACTTTTTTGGATTTCATATATAAATGAGATGATGCAATATTTGTCTTTCTCTGTCTGGCTTATTTCAATGCCCTAGACTGCCAATAATACTAAACATTAGGCAAGAACTAAACTTTACAAAAATACGAAGCAACATTAAGTTAAATCCCAAGACTTCACTCCCTATAAAGTCACTTATATGTTGTATTAATATTTACATTATAAATATTCAAATGAAAAAAAGACAAAATAGTAAGCTATTCTGCAAGAAAAGCAAGGGTAAAATATCACAGAATAAGCCCCATTCATATGTAAGAATACTTTGGTTAATTAATCATAATGAGGCAGAATATCAGAGTCCAAATCCCAACTCTACCAGAAAGTAGTGATGAGCAAACTGGAGGATGTGGTTGCCCTACTGTTCATGTGAACCAGCGGCTTTCTGTCCAAGGAGCTATGAAGTGGAAATTAATAAAAATTTCTTTGGAATATCAAATCTTAACTGAAAGGTAACAATTAATCCACTATCAGAATGAAACGAACTCTATTTAGAATTTAAAACTTTTATATTATCCATGGTAATGGTAATAATAAAAGTATTTTCTAATTTATTATCCAGAGCAAGGAATTACTTTAATATGGTTGAACTTTACTATTTATATATAAATACTTAATATGCTGACAAGACATTAAGCTACTGGAAATGGAGACCTGAAATTTCTGTGTTTTTTTTTTTTAATTTTATTTTTAATTGGAGGATAATTACTTTATTGTGATGGTTTCTTCCATACATCAACACAAATTAGCCATAAGTATACATATGTCTCCTCACTCTTCAACCTCCCTCCCACTTCCCTCCCCACCCCACCCCTCTAGGTTGTCACAGAGCACCAGCTTTGGGTTCCCTGTGTCATACAGTCTGTGTTCTTTCTTAATGAAAATTATTTTCATTGATTTTCTAGGTGTACTGTTTTTTAATGAAATAAAATAGAGGAAGCCAATTAGTTAAAACTGCTTAAGAGATGTTTACTTTCCTTTAAAAAAATAAAAGTTTATGACCAATACCTTACTAAGCATTTTAAATTAATCTTAATTTAGAAATTTATGCTAAATTTTCTCAATATTTAGAACTATATATCATTTAGTCTGATGGAAAAAAAGAAATGTTGATAAATTAAATACAAGGACTCTATTAACTTTTTTTGGAGGGGGGAGTTGGGGGGCTTCCCAGCGGCACTGTTGGTAAAGAATCTGCTTGCCAGTGCATAAGACACACAAGAGATGCAGGTTCCATCCCTGGGTTGGGAAGATCCTGTGGAGTAGGAAAATGGCACCACTCCAGTATTCTTGCCTGGAAAATTCCATGGACAAAGGAGCCTGGTGTGCTACAGTCCACAGGGGTTGCAAAGTTGGACATGACTGAGTATGCACGCACTTCACTTCATTAACTTTTAAGTATGACCATTTTAAAACATACACAAATTCAGAGAGAACACTACAATCAACAATTGTCAACACATGGCTTATTTTGTTTCAGCCATACCTGCAGCCACGCCCAAGAATACTGGAGGGGGTAGGCTATCCCTTCTCCAACAATCTTCCCAACCCAGGAATCAAACCAGGGTCTCCTGGTGGATTGCAGGTGGATCCTTGTATGTGGGTGGGAAGCATACAAAGTGGATTATCCTGAAACAAATCTCAACATTTCATCCAAAAATACTTACTATAGATTTCTTAAAAAGGATAAGGACTGAAAAAAAAAAAAAAGGATAAAGACTATTTTTAAAAATAAAAAATACCACTTTACTCCTCAGAATGTAACTATAGTTCCTTAATTATCAAATTATTTAGACAATGTCCTCAATTTTCATGGGGAAGAGAAAACTATGTTTATTTATGGATTTCTCCCTTTTTATCTTCCAATTTATTTACTGAAAAAAAAAAAAACCAAACAAACAAGAAAACTATAATTTCCCACATTCTGTATTTTGCTAACTGTATGTACTCTGAACATATTTCCTGAAAATTAGAATTACCTAGAGGGCTGCACAGATCCAGATTTTATTTTACCGAAAGAACATCACAGTGTTGTTTACTCTGCCCCCTCCAAGCCACCCCCGCCACACACACACACGAGAATACACAGGATAGCTATGGTCTCTTTTCTGAGATGTCAAGATGAATCAGGAGGACAACTCATATAGAAAAAAGCAGGATAACTGTTTGAATCTATCCTTCTATTTATTATCAGAATAATTAGCTAGTTTTTCTAGTATACTCCAACAGTGACTGGTGAGTATGGCTTTTTTCTTTGACATACCATTAGGAATATTATGAATACAATTTTATGTAATGCCATTATGAATTTTAATATATTTTACACTTTAATTACTGTGTTTTCTCATTTAACCTATAAACTGGTTATTCACAACCACTATCCCTTGTGTATATACCATTTGTATGAGCTCTCATTTTCATATTAAATATATTAAAACTTCTATTGTCACATTTACTGCAAATACTTTTTCCAGTTTATTCTTCATCTTTTCATTACTGTTGTTTTTCCATGGAGGCTTTTATTGGTTTCACATATTATAGCTCATTAGTCTTTTCTTTTGATTTCTTTTAGCACATCTATGTTTATTCTCCCTTCAATAGCTTAATATTTTTCAATATTTGCATTTAACTTTTAATTCCCTTAATTTTTAATAAGAAAATGTACATAAACAGAAAAATGTACAGACACACTAGAGAAACCCAAATGGGAAAGATGAAGAGGAAAATAAAATGCCCACGTCTATTTGTTAGCAAAAATACCATACTCCATTACATTATTACTACAATACTATTACTGTAGAGCTATTACTATTACATTATTTTACCACGAATTAATTTTAATTGGAAAGACTGCTTGTTTCACAAAACATTTAGTTTACTTTAACCACAGGAGGGCAGTGTTTATCAAACAAAAAATCATTCTATTGGAATTGTTCATGAACTTACAAAACAATTTTTAGAAACTATTTTATAACAAACTGAGTAACTGTTGAGAAGAATTAAAATCAACACTACACAGAATTAAAGTATAAATTTGTTTTTTAAAGTGTACTTAGTCCATCTACTTCTTTACTTGCAGATTCTCACATCCAGCTAATACAAGGATATAAAATTTATACTTTTCAATATTCAAGAATTATATAAACAGGTCCTAAATTTGGGTTTGATTCTCACCTAATTAAAAGCAGTATTTCAATTACTGCTGCATTTCTGAGTTCATTACAAATAGGAGCAGATATGTAGAGCCTGAATTTTGTGGTATCTAGAAAATTTTACTTTACATTTAAAATATACATATGAAAACATGCTAATCTTTACAGATTTACATCAGTGCCCTGTGGCTTATTCACTATCCAAAAGCTTTAATTTAATGTGACAGTAGTGAATGAAGTCCACCAGGAAACATGCAGAATGAGAAGTGGTAAGAGCCAATGATAAAGGGTAAGAGAAGAAAAACTAGCAAATAAACAAAGGAGTAGCCAAAGAAATAGGAAGGAATACAGAAGAATACATTGCCTCAGAAAAGACAGAAGCATTTTAAAAAGGATAAAGTGATCAGCAATGTCAAAACCCCCCTAGAGGTTGAGATGGCAACTTCAAAGTCTTCTGTATTTAGCAACAAGAAGTTCTCAGCTTTACAAGTTCAGATTCCACTTAATCACGAGGGAAGAAATCAAGCTTGAGGAGGTTTAGCACTGAATGGGAGGTCCAGGAGTAGCAACAAGGAGTTAAAGCAACTCTTCTTAAACAGTGAAGGAAAACATGGAATCAAGGAATAACTGTTTTGTCAAATGGACCTGAACAAGTTCCACTGAACAGGATAAGTAAGGAACAGAGGCATCCCTTAGCCATACCAACTCTTCCCATGCCAATTTGAGAGGCAAATGCTTTGGAGAGTTTGACAAATTTCTCTTTTCCCAAACCTGTGCTATTTACAATGTGACACTCAGAAACAAATGAAGTCAGAGGATGCAGTATTCCTCACCTACCAAACTCACTATACAAACACTATGAGTTCATGAGCTGAAAAGATAATATGGAAATATGGAATTAAGGCAGAAGGAATAGCTGATAGAGCCAAACATCTTACCTGCCTACTGAACAGTATCTGTTGATCACTCTGTCCTGAGATGCACTCCTCTGTTCAGCTTCTTTGACACCAGACTCTCCTTGCTTCCCTCCTATCTCTCCACTAGCAACTTTTCGTTCTCCACAAAGTTGATCTTTCTCAAAATTCTCTTATCCCCAGTTTCTACTCTCCTTGGACATTTTCATCCTCCCATAGCTTCCAAATACTGCTTTTAATTAGGTGAGAATCAAACCCAAATATAGGACCTGTTTATATAATTCTTGAATATTGGAAAGTATAAATTTTATATCCTTGTATTAGCTGGATGTGAGAATCTGCAAGTAAAGAAGTAGATGGACTAAGGACTCCATACACATCTGCAGTGTTTATCACACTGTATTTATTATAACTGCATCTTAAATCATCTGTCTTGCCCACTGGTTTAGGCTTCACAAGGGCTGCAATGCCAAAGAATGCTCAAACTACCACACAATTGTACTCATCTCACACGCTAGTAAAGGAATGCTCAAAATTCTCCAAGCCAGCCTTCAGCAATATGTGAACCGTGAACTTCCTGATGGTCAAGCTGGTTTTAGAAAAGGCAGAGGAACCAGAGATCAAATTGCCAACATCCGCTGGATCATGGAAAAAGCAAGAGAGTTCCAGAAAAACATCTATTTCTGCTTTATTGACTATGCCAAAGCCTTTGACTGTGTGGATCACAATAAACTGTGGAAAATTCTGAGAGATGGGAATACCAGACCACCTGATCTGCCTCTTGAGAAATTTGTATGCAGGTCAGGAAGCAACAGTTAGAACTGGACATGGAACAACAGACTGGTTCCAAACAGGAAAAGGAGCTCGTCAAGGCTGTATATTGTCACCCTGTTTGTTTAACTTATACCCAGAGTACATCATGAGAAACTCTGGACTGGAAGAAACACAAGCTGGAATCAAGATTGCTGGGAGAAATATCAACCTCAGATATGCAGATGACACCACCCCTATGGCAGAAAGTGAAGAGGAACTCAAAAGCCTCTTGATGAAAGTGAAAGTGGAGAGTGAAAAAGTTGGCTTCAAGCTCAACATTCAGTAAACAAAGATCATGGCATCCGGTCCCACCACTTCATGGGAAATAGATGGGGAAACAGTGGAAACAGTGGCAGACTTTATTTTTCGGGGCTCCAAAATCACTACAGATGGTGACTGCAGCCATGAAATTAAAAGCCGCTTACTCCTTCGAAGGAAAGTTATGACCAACCTAGATAGCATATTCAAAAGCAGAGACATTACTTTGCCAACAAAGGTCCGTCTAGTCAAGGCTATGGTTTTTCCTGTGGTCATGTATGGATGTGAGAGTTGGACTGTGAAGAAGGCTAAGAGCCGAAGAATTGATGCTTCTGAACTGTGGTGTTGGACAAGGCTCTTGAGAGTCCCTTGGACTGCAAGCAGATCAGCCCTGGGATTTCTTTGGAAGGAATGATGCTAAAGCTGAAACTCCAGTACTTTGGCCATCTCATGCAAAGAGTTGACTCATTGGAAAAGACTCTGATGCTGGGAAGGACTGGGGGCAGGAGGAGAAGGGGAATGACAGAGGATGAGATGGCTGGATGGCATCACTGACTCGATGGATGTGAGTCTCAGTGAACTCTGGGAGTTGGTGATGGACAGGGAGGCCTGGCGTGCTGCGATTCATGGAGTCACAAAGAGTCGGACACGACTGAGCGACTGATCTATCTGATCTGATCTGATGGAAGACAAGTTTCCTTGCTCTTAAGCATTAAGCTATACAGTCTCTCAATCAGTTATACATCCACACTACTCCTAACACTAACTCTTAACAAACATTTACTAAGTGCTTCTTAAGTGCCAAAAACTGGATATACAAAAATGAGTAAGAATCAAGCCCTGTAGTTCACTGCTAGGGTAGAGACTGAGTAGGGGAAAAGAGAGATGGACATTTACAATACAAGAGATGAAACACTGATAACATCTATAAAGAACTATGGAAACAAAGGTAAAGAACATTAATTCTTCCTATAAAAATTATGCAGTATTTCAAATGCAGAGTAAACGACAAAATAATAAAACACTGAAGTATCAACTAACAAGCTTTGTCAAATCCACAAAGGGAAATGAACAGAAATATTTTATACCTTGATTAGGGTGGTGGTTACACCAGTAACCAGAGAACTCAACTTACTCATACCTGAACATGAAACTGTTTTAATACCTAAAATGATCAAAGCAAGAGGAAGTGAACTGATACCCAATAAAGAGGGTTGGGGATGGTAGGCAGGGCAAGTGAGAAGAAAAGATGTAAGTTCTCTGCTTGATAAGTAAATAAATCTTTAGGGTAAAAGATATCACATCCATGTATACACAAACAAAAATAAAAATGGGATGCCAAAAAATGTTGGACAATATACAGCAAGTCCTTACTTTTAAGGAAGTGAGTATTCCTTTTTTTGGGGTGGGGGGTTGGTCATGTGGCATACAGGAACTTTAGTTCCTTGACCAGGGATCAAACCCATGCCCAGTACTGGAAGCATGGAGTTTTAACCACTGGGCCAGCAGGAAGTCCCCAGAAGTTAGTATTCTAATGGTAGAAACACACAATAAATACGTAAGCAAAAAAAAATTTTTTCAGATAGTGATAAATACAATGAACAAAATAAAAGTGATAAGTACAGTAATTTTTTTAATTTTCAGATAGTAGTTAAGTGCAATAAAATAAAACAGGGCGATGAGTTTAATGAGACAATTTTAATGGGAAGAGAGAGAGCTGAGTAGTCAGGATCAATGACCACCCAACATTCAAGCTGACAAATGAGTGACAAGTTGCCAGGCATGGGAATATTTAATATGTATTTGATTAGTTCAAAGGCCATGAGAAGTTTTAGTTTATAGTCACATGGAAAATAAAATTCAAACTAATAATAAACATTTCATCATTTGTAAGAGGTTTCACTTACAAAACAAACAAAAACCAGGTAACATTTTTTAAACAAGCATTAAAGAAAATGTTTCATCTCTCATCTTTCTTTCTTTCCCATTCTTTCCTAGCTCCTCCCCCATGTCCCATCTCCCTCCCATTCTCACCCATCCTCTCCTCCTCAGATACTTACTAGCATCAAAGCAACCATAAACAAGCAAAAAAAATTTTCTCACTTTTACAAACAAAAGGCAACAAGTTATATACAATATTCAATACATGACCTTTTTCACTGAATATATCTTGAAGGTCCTTATGGTATATTGAAAGCTTTTTTTCCCTTACAGCTGCATTATATTCCACTATGTGGATATACCACAACTTATTTAACCAGTCTCCTAATGATGGACTAGATAACTGCTTCCCTTCTTTTGCATTAGTATCCAGCAGAAACAACTGCTGCCCTGTATCACATCTCTTCAGCCCACGGATGAACTCGGCCTCATTTGCTGTAGGCAGTTCCCACTTAACACTTTCTGTCCATTCCACTTCACGCTGATAGTGGCCTATCTCAAGGTTCCATGAGTCTCTCCACTTCTCTGCCTCAGGAACTTCTCTTACCCAAAGGGAGCCCAAACAGCAGCACGGCAGCCCAGTTCAGAACAGCAGGGGAATAAGCATTCTTACCAGAGTTAGCAATTCCAAACCAACTGCTGGGGAGTCAGTATAGCCTTCTTCTCTCAAAACTGACATAGCTTAGCTTCTGCTGCTGCTGGGTATCCAAAACTAGTCATCAGCAAAGGCAAACCCTGAGCCTCCAATTTGGTACAACCGCTCAAAGAGATGAGCTAAACACTGGATGGCAACTTGACAACACTGGGCATCCTCCACCCTCAAAAGGCAGCAATCTGCCCTCACTGCCACTGACAATGATTCTGATAAGTCTGCCCTCCCTGCCTTCAGTGCCTCAGCCAGCACCATTATCCAAAAGTACCTAGTTGTAACAACACGGGGTATAAGACTACCTCAGACCACATGACTCGTGCTTACATTGAGGAAAATTTAACCACGGGCACTGAGCACTCATATCACATATGCTATGCGACCAAGACACAGTAAGCCTTTTAGGGTACACTGCAGTAAGTGCATCCTGAAAGTACAATCCAGTGGTATGAACAGAAATAGGATTGTTCCTAGAACCCTAGTGAGCAAAAAAAAAAAGAACCTGTTTCCCATTCCTGCAACTTTAGGCTCTGCTAAAATCAGAGATCTTTATTCCCATGGGCCAACATTTTTAATCAGAGGACTTTGAATCTGAAGTTAACAACTGTCAGTCACTTTGGGCTCCTCATGCTGATGGACTAAGAGGCAAAAAAAAAGGAGTTATAATGTTGGGGCAACTAACATTACTAGTTAGGTGGTTTTCAATGCTTACAAGGGTGGTAATAACAGGCAACAGCAGCACAAGGCAAAGGCATGATAAGAGAAAGGCAAACAGGGGTTCAGCCCCTTCAGGAACGATAGTCTGGGTCACACTACCAGGCAAGGATCTCAGATTAGCTGAAGTCTGGCCAAGGGTGAAGGAAATCCAGAATAGATGGAATTGGAGGGAAATGAATATATGGTTTTAGAACCTGCTGCTGTCACACAGACCACAGCTTAATCTGTTAACCACCCTGTATTAAGTCATTTTTAGAGACTCCCGTCAGCCTCTATCTTGAGAAACTGGTAACAAGAGTGGGTTTAATACAGAGTGCTAGCTGTGTAAGAAATAAACTGTAACAGAGTCTTCCAATGTCCTGCAACACTCACAATGCTGACGTCCCACCTCTCACAGTGCAGCTCTCTGTACCTGACATAACTTCCTACTCCTTTCTATGTCTGAAAGTTTATCTGTCATCTAACAAAACAGCAAAAATGTCCAAAACTGGTAATAATCAATCCTTCAAGGGTTAAGTAAGAAAGGCACCAACACATTACATACCTGAGAAAGTAAACTGACATACCTTTCTGGAAAGCAATTTAGTGAACATGTAACTTTAAGGGCCTTCCAAAGGCGGACATCCTCTTACCCAGCAACTTTTCTTCTAACGATTACAAAAGCAACAACAGAAATATACAGGAGAGCTAGGCACAAAGGTGATCCCTGTAGTACTATTTGTAACAATGGTAAAAATAAACCATCTTAACTTCCAACATTAAGATAATAAAGTGAATCAATTTAACTCTCCTCATAAAGAGATCTTTAGTTCAAGAGCAAAGCAGAAACCACAAGCCGTTTTATCTTTATGGCCCTCCAATTAGACAATACTTGAAACATAGTGAAAGTGTTAGTCACTCAGTCATGTCTGACTCTTTGTGATCCCTGACTGTAGCCCACCAGACTCCTCCATCCATGAAATTCTCCAGGCAAGAATACTGGAGTGGGTTGCCATTTCCTCTTCCAGGGGATCTTCCTATCCCAGAGATTGAACCCAGGTCTCCTGCAACGCAGGCAGGTTCTTTACTGACCGAGCCACCAGGGAGGAAATCAATAAATTATTTCTACATTGAAAACAATGGTATGTCATCATCAAAGATTTCTTTAACCAGAGCTTTTGATGATTAGGAAATGCTTATGATATACAAAAACTACAAGCAAAACTGGTTACAACATAAGATTTCAGCTAATGTCAAAATGTTGATAGTATTATCTTAGATCAGAGTTATTAACTTACAGTCTAGGCCGATAGAACACAAGTTGGCTTCAGGATTACATGAACTCCTTTGGAGTCTTGTATAGTATTTAGTGTCTGTATCTTTTTCTGAAGAGAAGAACCACAGCTTTCATTAAATTCCAAAGGGGAACTTTGACCCTGAAACGACTAAGAATATGTCTCTTTACACTTTTGTTTTTAAACTTTCCACAAGGCACACTGCTAGCCAGATAATCAAGGGGAAAAAAGGGGAAATTAGTTAAAAGTGTCCACAGTTCACAAAAATAAATAATGAATCCCTAACAAAAAATTAAAGGACCTGCATATTGAGACATTTCCTTAAAATACTTCTATCAGCTCAAGATGTATAATTTTCCTTTGTTTATATTTCTAATTTGCCCAACTCTTGTCCACATTGGAGGAACAAGATTTCATACAGGGTTCAGCCAACAAAGAATAAGGAACCAGAGGAGGAAACCAATGTGGGTAATATCACTCTGCAAATATAATGTATTACTATCACAGAAGAATTTCAGTAAAAGGACTGTATCTCAGCTAAAAAGCAAGTTCCAAATTCTAGGGTTGTTAGGCCATCCTTCAAAAAAATGTCCAATAAAATGAAGTGGCCTAAACCATTCACTAAAAAATGGAATTTGGATAGCAATCATAGATCCTGATTAAAGTTAGGGTGCCTCTCTTATCCCAACCTTCCATCTACTACAGCTCTCATTTATGATTATAAGACAGAAATAGAAGTATATGAATAATAAAGCCAGTAAGGGTGAATTCAAAGATATATCAGACTCTTCAAAAGTTCTTTTTCTCCCATTCACTAATGGAACTGTTAGAAAAATTGCTTATTTATTAGGAAACATCATTAATTACAAAAACCATAAAGAGTTCAGGGTTTCCCAGGTGGCACTAGTGGTAAAGAACTCACCTGCCAATGTAGGAGAATCAGGTTTGATCTCTGGGTTGGGTAGATCCCCCTGCAGGAGGAGATAGCAACCCACTCCGGTGTTGCCTGGAGAATTCCATAGACAAAGACCCTGGCGGGCTACAGTCCAAAGGATTGCAAAGAGTTGGACACAACTGAAGTGACTTAGTATGCACGAAGAGTTCAAACATTTTCTTACTGTTATACAATAAAATCATACATCAGAAAAACTAAAATAATAAAATTCCCTAGTGGTTCAATGGCAAGAAGTTGGTGCTTTCACTACCAGAGCACAGGTTCAATCCCTGGTCAGAGAACTAAGATCCCACAAGCCACCAGGTATAACAACAAAACACACACACACACACACAAAACAAAATAAATAAATAAAGCTCTGGTTCAAAGGATTAAAATACCCTTTTTCTGCCTTTGCACAGTGTAAAAGAAAAAAAAACCCAGAGGCACTATGAAACGAGAACTTTACTAAATAGTGAAGGAAAGTTGTACAATAGAGGAGAAAGAAACTGTAACTTGTAGTCACTTTTATATAAACAGATGTCTGACTCTCACCATGATGACCTTCTAACACCAACACTCCCTGCTCTAGCTTCTGCCCTTCCTAACTCCTTACTACTCAAAAGGAGGTCTAGTGAACTGTGCTAGAGTTCAAGCAAGAAATAAGAGGCAGATCTCCATTCCTCCACAATCAATGAGTGGAGTGTTATCCCCCCAAGGTCAGTGACCAAGTTACAAACCAATGACTCTCCACAAACTGAAACGAGGTTAAGTAGGGGAAAAAAATGGAAAAAAATTAAGCTGAAATATCAATGGTAACTGCCACTGGACTGTGGGTAATTTCTTTTTTCCTTTTTACCCTCCCCATATTTTCTATCATGTACAAGTATTATTCTGATCCAGAAAGGTTTTCTCATTTTTATGTGGTAAAATCTTGTCTTTTATGGATTCTGCTTTTGTTAAGTATGCTTTTCAAAGAATGACACAAAACCCAGAACAATATGAGAAAAAAATCTTACCAAATGGGCTTACATTATATAAAATGAAAAACTTGGTACTGCCTGTACACACATGCACACATAAGCACACACACAAACCTATAAGCAGAGTCTAAAGTTATGACCAACCTAGACAGCATATTAAAAAGCAGAGACATTACTTTGCCAACAAAGGTCCATCTAGTCAAAGCTTTGGTTTTTCCAGTAGTCATGTATGGATGTGAGAGTTGGACCATAAAGAAAGCTGAGCGCCGAAGAATTGATGCTTTTGAACTGTGGTGCTGGAGAACACTCTTGAGAGTCCCTTGGACTGCAAGGAGATCCAACCGATCAATCCTAAAGGAAATCAGTCCTGAATCTCCATTGGAAGGACTGACACTGAAGCATCATTGGTTTGTAACACGGTCACTGACTGACCCTGGGAGGCTAACACTCTACTTTGGCCACCTGATGTGAAGAGTTGACTCATTGGAAAAGCCTCTGATGCTGGGAAAGATTGAAGGCAGGAGGAGAAGGGCACGACAGAGGATGAGATGGTTGGATGGCATCACCGACTCAGTGGACATGAAGGTGAGTAAACTCCGGGAGTCGGTGATGGACAGGGAAGCCCGGTGTGCTGCAGTCCATGGGGTCGCAAAGAGTCAGACATGATTTGAGTGACTGAACTGAACTCAAAGGAAAACTAGTTGAAAAAATTGGGAAACACACCATATACAGAGGAAGATGTTATAAATCAAGGAGAAAAACACCAATTCAAAGAAAAAAAACTGGCAATGAAGACAGTTTAGAGAAACAGAAATACACGTGGTTAGTAAATACCTAAAAAGATGTTCAACCACAGCCATACAACTCTAAATATAGAAATTGAAATCAAAACCATATTTTTTTCACCCACTAAATAGGCAAAGATGAAAAGGACTGAAAGTTCAGCATGGGACAGGGTGTAGGGAGGAGGCACTGTCAGCCAGTGCTGTAAAAAGGAACAACTCTTCAAGAATAATACGGCACTCTCTAGGCTTGGCTGGCTACACCTTTGTCCTGACAATTCCCAGATACAAAAATTAATTTGAAGATTATATTCTTACAAGTACATAAATATGAACAACAATATTTACTAGAAAGCCATGTCTGTAATATCATGAAGCTAAAAATTACCTAAATTCCAATAAGTAATAAAATAGATTGCTAAGTAGCCAAATAATCGTCTATGCCACCATCAAAGAAAAGCAATGTGGACATCAAAAGCACAGCCAACAAACATAGGGAAGGTGAACGACATCAAAACTTAAAACTCTTCTGTATCTAGGGAGACAATCAACACTGAAAGGCACTCTTCAGAATGGGAGAAAATAGCTGGCGAATCGTAAGGCGTTAGTATTCAGTATATAAAGAACTCCTACAACTCAATAGAAAAAACAAATTAAAAATGGGCAAAGGACCTGAATAAAACATTCCTCCAAAGAAGATATACTAATGGCCAAGAAGCATATAAAAATAATTACTAATCATTAGGGAAATGCAAGTCAAAATCACAATAAGAAGTCATCACACCCACTAAGATGGCTGGTATGAAAAAACACACACACACACAACAGGAAATAACAACTGTTCGCAAGGATGTCGAGAAATCTGAACTCTTGTGCTTTGCTAATGGGAATGTAAGATGGTGCAGCGGCTATGGAAAACAGTATGGTGGTTCCTCTCAAAAGACTAAATACAGAATTATTATCTATGATCTGGCAATATCACTTGTGGTTATATATCCAGAACAATCAAATGCAGGATCTCAAAGAGATCTGTGTATACTCATGTGCACAGCAGTATTACAAAATAGCTAAAAGGCGGAAACAAACCAACTGTCCATCAACAAATGAATGGATTTTAAACTGTGGTATACACATACAATGCAATTACTCAGCCTTAAAATGGAAATTCTGAAACATGCTGTAACACGATGAACCTTGAGGACATTATGCTAAATGAAATAAGCCAGTCATAAAAAGACAAACACTGCATGATGCCACTTATATGAGGTAAGACAAAGAAATTCAAGGTAGAATAGTGAAGAACCCCTGGAGAAGGGAAAGGCAACCCACTCAGTACTCTTGCCTGGAGAATTCCATGGAGGAGAGGAGTCTGGTGGGCTATAGTCCACGGAGTCACAAAGAATCGACAAGACTGAGTGACTAACACAACACATTTGTCAGGAACTGTGGGAAGGGGAGCGTTGGTAAGTTGTTTAAGTTTTGCAAGATGAAAATGTTCTACAGTCTATGGACAACAGGCACATACTTAACAGTGTACAGTTTAAAACCATCAAAATGGTAAATTTTATGTGCATTTTACCACATTTTTAAAAGGAGCAATGTGGATAGATAATGTTAGTGAGTAGAATCTAGGTGGTAGGTATACGGTGGGTAAAATTCATTCAAATTTGCTGTGTGTTTTAATTTTTTCTTAATGAAATAATGTAAAGAAAAAGAATAATGCAGCACTCTATGTGCAGACATGCATAGACATTTAGACATCATCAAGTGAACAATGCAAGTTGCAGAATTGTAAATGTCATTTAACTCCTTATGGAGGGGGGTGTTATACATATGTGAAGAAAGTTATCTTAAACCATTATCACTGTTTTCTACTGGTAAGAGAGTTAGATATGTAAATTCTTTGTACCCTTAAGCACCCATTAATTGTACTGTATACATATACATTAATACAGCCCTGTAGATGTGACACTGTACAGGAGACAGGGATCAAGACCATTCCCATGGAAAAGAAATGCAAAAAAGCAAAATGGCTGTCTGGGGAGGCCTTACAAATAGCTGTGAAAAGAAGAGAAGCGAAAAGCAAAGGAGAAAAGGAAAGATATAAACATCTGAATGCAGAGTTCCAAAGAATAGCAAGAAGAGATAAGAAAGCCTTCTTCAGCAATCAATGCAAAGAAATAGAGGAAAACAACAGAATGGGTAAGACTAGAGATCTCTTCAAGAAAATTAGAGATACCAAGGGAACATTTCATGCAAAGATGGGCTCGATAAAGGACAGAAATGGTATGGACCTAACAGAAGCAGAAGATATTAAGAAGAGATGGCAAGAATACACAGAAGAACTGTACAAAAAAGACCTTCACAACCCAGATAATCACGATGGTGTGATCACTGACCTAGAGCCAGATATCCTGGAATGTGAAGTCAAGGGGGCCTTAGAAAGCATCACTACGAACAAAGCTAGTGGAGGTGATGGAATTCCAGTTGAGCTATTCCAAATCCTGAAAGATGATGCTGTGAAAGTGCTGCACTCAATATGCCAGCCAATTTGGAAAACTCAGCAGTGGCCACAGGACTGCAAAAGGTCAGTTTTCATTCCAATCCCAAAGAAAGGCAATGCCAAAGAATGCTCAAACTACCGCACAATTGCACTCATCTCACACGCTAGTAAAGTAATGCTCAAAATTCTCCAAGCCAGGCTTCAGCAATACGTGAACCGTGAACTTCCTGACGTTCAAGCTGGTTTTAGAAAAGGCAGAGGAACCAGAAACCAAACTGCCAACATCTGCTGGATCACGGAAAAAGCAAGAGAGTTTCAGAAAAACATCTACTTCTGCTTTATTGACTATGCCAAAGCCTTTGACTGTGTGGATCACAATCAACTGCGGAAAATTCTGAGAGATGGGAATACCAGAATACCTGATCTGCCTCTTGAGAAATTTGTATGCAGGTCAGGAAGCAACAGTTAGAACTGGACATGGAACAACAGACTGGTTCCAAATAGGAAAAGGAGTACGTCAAGGCTGTATATTGTCACCCTGTTTGTTTAACTTATACCTAGAGTACATCATGAGAAACGCTGGACTGGAAGAAACACAAGCTGGAATCAAGATTGCAAGGAGAAATCTCAATAACCTCAGATATGCAGATGACACCACCCTTATGGCAGAAAGTGAAGAGGAACTCAAAAGCCTCTTGATGAAGATGAAAGAGGAGAGTGAAAAAGTTGGGTTAAAACTCAACATTCAGAAAACAAAGATCATGGCACCTGGTCCCACCACTTCATGGGAAATAGATGGGGAAACAGTGGAAACAGTGGCAGACTTTATTTTGGGGGGCTCCAAAATCACTACAGATGGTGACTGAAGCCATGAAATTAAAAGCCGCTTACTCCTTGGAAGGAAAGTTATGACCAACCTAGATAGCATATTCAAAAGCAGAGACATTACTTTGCCAACAAAGGTTCGTCTAGTCAAGGCTATGGTTTTCCCTGTGGTCATGTATGGATGTGAGAGTTGGACTGTGAATAAAGCTGAGCGCCGAAGAATTGATGCTTTTGAACTGTGGTGTTGGAGAAGACTTTGAGAGTCCCCTGGACTGCAAGGAGATCCAACCAGTCCATTCTGAAGGAGATCAGCCCTGGAATTTCTTTGGAAGGAATGATGCTAAAGCTGAAACTCCAGTACTTTGGCCACCTCATGCGAAGAGTTGACTCATTGGAAAAGACTGTGATGCTGGGAGGGATTGGGGGCAGGAGGAGAAGGGGACGACAGAGGATGAGATGGCTGGATGGCATCACTGACTCGATGGACGTGAGTCTGAGTGAACTCCGGGAGTTGGTGATGGACAGGGAGGCCTGGCGTGCTGCGATTCTTGGGGTCGCAAAGAGTCAGACACGACTGAGTGACTGAACTGAACACTTCTTTAAAAAAAATGTATTCTTAGTCTAACCCAGGTGAGGTTTGATTTGTTTTGTCAGAGTGGAATTGCTTTAAATTTATAAATTTACTTGACAAGAATTAAAATCTCTTTATTATATTGATTCTTCAAATATAGGTGCAACGTCACTCTCTCTGATTTTCCAAGTCTATTCTCCATCCTCTCCCAGGATTTTGTATTTTCTTCACCTAGACTCTATACACTCCTTATTCAACTTTGTGTGTGCATGCATAGACAATAGACACTTCAGTTGTGTCTGAGTCTTCGCAAGCCTATGAACTGAAGCCTGCCAGGCTCGCCTGTACATGGGATTCTCCAGACAAGAATATTAGAGTTGGTTGCCATTTCCTTCTCCAGGGGATCTTGTTGATCTAAGGATCAAAACAGCACTTTTCATCTCTTGCATTGCCAGCCAGGTTCTTTACCACTTAGCGCCACCTGGGAAGCCAAATTATTGGGATATAGGTACTCTATTTATATATTTACTTTAACAATCATCTTTTTAAACTCTTACCTAGATTTTTTTAGTTGATACTTTGGGGATTTCTAATAAATAAGCAGTCACAGTATCTGCAAATAGCAACTTTTTTCTTCTTTTAATGTTTGCACCTCATTTATTTTTCATGCCTAACTACAGTGGCTACAATAACTAAAACAATGTTAAATAAAATAATGAAAGCAAATTTTCTTGTCATTCTTTTCATATGTTTATCTCTAGTGTTTCACTATCATTGTGATGTTGGCTACTAGGCTGAAATTTTCTTTATGTTATAAAAATATCTTTCTGCCCAAACTCAAAAAACAACAACAAAAAAAAACAAAAGCAGTCAGGTAATGGAAGTTTGGGTATGTCCTTCTTTTTTTAAAGGACAATATGCTGAGTTTTATTTCCGCTATTCCCAAGACTGCTATTTTAGAAGGAAAATAAATTTAAATAAGCCAAACACAGAGTCAGTTATATTTAAGTCATCCATACACAGAAAGAAATTCTAATTAAGTTTACCTTCCTGGGTATGTGTATGTATAATCAAAAGGTTTTGAACAGACACTGAATTTAAATAACTGCTTTTTTAACATGTGAGATAATCATATAGCTCATACCTGTGAGGTAACACTAGGTGCTATAACCAAATCCCAAAATTTCATTAGCGTAACACAATACAAGTTATTATTACATTATAAACAGTTATTGAGCTGTGAACATATTATTAACAGTTCAGTGCACCTGATTCCTACTCAGTGGGCACACCCTGCTCTTAAATACCTTGACCCAGAAGTGACACATTATTTCTGCTCACATTTCCCTGCAAAAACAGTCACTTGGCACCACCTAGATAAGGGGGTCTAAAAAATAAAATCCCTGCCTAGGGAGCTGGGCAAGTACCATCTCTACATACAGTTGCTCATTTTTAACCTAATAATTTGATGAATTAATAATTTCCTAATAACAAAAGGAACTTTCATTCCTGGAATACATTCTGATTAATCATGGTGTGTTGTTTTACTATATTGCTGTATTTATAATTTACATACACGATTGCTTAGTAAAATTAGCTTATTTTCCTTTTCTTTTTAGCCTGTTTGTTAAAATATGAGTTTCAATATGAGCACAGAAGAACTGTACAAAAAAGATCTCCACGACCCAGATAATCACGATGGTGTGATCAAAGACCTAGAGCCAGACATCCTGGACTGTGAAGTCAAGTGGGCCTTAGAAAGCATCACTACAAACAAAGCTAGTGGAGGTGACAGAATTCCAGTTGAACTATTCCAAATCCTGAAAGATGATGCTGTGAAAGTACTGCACTTAATATGCCAGCAAATTTGCAAAACTCAGCAGTGGCCACAGGACTGGAAAAGGTCAGCTTTCATTCCAATCCCAAAGAAAGGCAATGCCAAAGAATGTTCAAACTACTGCACAATTGCACTCACCTCACACGCTAGTAAAGTAATGCTCAAAATTCTCCAAGCCAGGCTTCAGCAATATGTGAACCATGAAATTCCTGATGTTCAAGCTGGTTTTAGAAAAGGCAGAGGAACCAGAGATCAAATTGCCAACATCCGCTGGATCACAGAAAAAGAGATTCATGGGGTCGCAAAGAGTCGGACACGACTGAGCAACTGATCTGATCTGATGAGTTAGTTAGCTTATTTCTATTATATACATGGTAGGTGTTCAATATTTTAACAGTAAAAGCACTATCCTGTCAGAAGGGAATTTGAGACAACAAATTCAACAATACCTAATCCAACAGATATACAGATCCTAGTTGCCATTATACAGACAGAAGTAATTTACTATAGAAATAAAGCATAAAGAACACCGAAAAAACCAGGAAGCTGATATATCCTGAATAATGTCAGTATTAAAACTTTTTTTTAAAAAAGTCATAATTTTCTGAAAACCTCTGAAGGACTTTACAGTTTTTATTGAAACCTTGGCCATCACCTGTCACAGAGAAGGATGTTACCTTCCACAGGCCAATGCCAATCCAAAAGTACTCCAGAGGACATTTGGTATGAGAGGAGTTGGACAGTAAACTGGAACAAGAAGACAGGAAAATCTACCCTGAATTCTAGGAAATGGGAGTATAGCCCGAATAATGAACATGCTGCCTCCCAATTCAACTCCTATATCTCTCTTCCTTAGTCACATTACTTCAGCTACACTGGCCTCCTCAGAGTTGCTAGACCAAGATGGCACACTCCTGCCTCAGAGTCCTCATAACGCCTGCTCCCCCTCTGTAGAGGGCTCTCTGCCCGATTATCTGCAAAGCTTGCTCCTTTATCTCTTTCAAATGTTTGGTCAAAAGTCAGCTTCCAGGGGATTCTCTGATGGCTCAGTGGTAAAGAATCCACCTGTCAACCCAGGAGACTCAGGTTCGATCCCTGATCTGGAAAGATCCCACATGCTGCAGAACAACTAAGCCCACGAGTCACAGCTAATGAGCCTATGCTCTACAGCCTGCGTCCCACAACTACTGAAGCCTGTGTGCCTAGAGCCTGTGCTCCACAACAGAAGAAGCCCTCGCAACAGAAGAAGCCACAACAGAAGCAGCAGCCCTCGCGGTAAGAAGCCAGCGCACCGCAACTGGAAAGCAGCCCCTGCTTGCCACAACTAGAGAAAAGCCTGCATAGCAATGAAGATCCAGCACAGTCAAAAATTAATGCAATAGAAGTTAAAATACTTAAAAAAAAAAAACAACTGTGTGCTAAAGGACAAGAAAGTAAAGGGCCTTTCCTGGTGGTCCAGTGGCTGAGACTCTTGAGCTCCTAATGCAGGGATCCTGGTTAGGGAACTAGATCCCACATGCCCCAATGAAGAGTTTACGTGTCGCAACTAAAGATCCTGCATTGCCTAACCAGGACCCAGTGTAGTCTAATTAATTAAGTGATTGATTAAAATATTTTTAAAGACCATTTCTAAAAAAAGTGAAAGAACCTACAAAGACAATATTGTGTGTCTGATAAGGTACATGTATGCAGTATAATCAAAGCTATGGTTTTTCCTGTAATCATGCATGGATGTGAGAGTTGACCATAAAGAAGGCTGGGTGAGTGCCAAAGAATTGATGCTTTTGAACCTGGTGTTGGAGAAGACTCTTAAGAGTCCCTTGGACTGAAAGGAGACCAAACCAGGCAATCCTAAAGGAAATCAATCCTGAATATTCATTGGAAGGACTGATGCTGAAGCTCCAGTACTTTGGCCACCTGATGTGAAAAGCCAACTCACAGGAAAGACATCTGATGCTGGGAAAAACTGAAGGCAGGAGGAAAAGGGGACAACAAAGGATGAGATGGTTGGATGGCATCACTGACACTCAATGGACATGAGTTTGAGCAAGCTCTGGGAGATACTGAAGGACAGGGAAGTCTGGCATGCTGCGGTCCATGGGGTCGCAAAGAGTTGGACACGACTGAGCAACTGAACTGATGCAGTATATGAAGAATTCTTAGAAATCAACAAAAAGACAAATAATTCAATTCCTCAAAAAGTTAAACAGAGTTAACACATGGCCTAGCAATTCCCCTCCTACATACCAGAAAGAATTAAACATTCGTTAACACAAAAAGTTGTACACAAAATATTCACTGCAGCATTATTCATAATAGCCAAAAGTATAAACAATCCAAATACCCATCAACTGATAAACAGATAAATAAAAGGTGGTATAGCCATGAGGGAATTTATTCAGCCACAAAAAAGGATACACACTATAATATGGATGAACTTTGAAAACATTATGCTAAAGTGAAAAAAATGAAACACAAAAGGCCACATGTTGTAGGACTCCATGTATATGGACTGTCCAGAACAGGCAAACCCAAGACACAGAAGGATTAATGGTTACCAGAGGCTAGTGGGGCGGGGGGCGGGGGGGGGGGGGTGGAGTATGAAAAATGACTACTACTAATAATAAAGATAATGAATATCAGTGAGACTGAAAACAAAAAGAGAAAGATTAATGAAACCAAAAGTTGGTTCTTTCAATTGATTTTTAAAAATTGATAAATCTCTAGCCAAAAAAAAAAAAGGGAAAAGACAAATAACCAGTATCAAGAATAAAGAGGGGATATATTACTACAGACTGCAAACAATAAGAGAACACTACCAACAACTCTACAGACATAAACTCAACAACTTAAATGAAATGGACCAATTCCTGGAAAACTGCAAACTACTAAAACTTACACAAGAAGTCTGAATAGTTCTATAATTATACTAGAAATTGAATTCGTAGTTAAAATGCTCCCACCAAGGAAATCTCTAGACCCCAGAATGCTTCAATGGTTAATTCCATCAAACATTTAAAGAAGAAATAACACCAGTTCTATACACAGTCCATTCTCATTATTCACAATAGTTATGCTCTATAAAGTCACCATGAATGTTAAATTAGCAAATACTGATCCACTGCTCCTAAGTGAAATACAAAGTTCCTACAAGCCTCTGGTCATGTTTTTGTCAACGTGACCTTGTTTTACGTGCTTCTGTTTGGAGGTATCTTATTTAATACATGTTACTGACTCACTGACTTTGAACTCATGGCCAAAAGGACTGTAACTCACACCTAAACACAGCTTATCTAACACAGGTATTTTCTCCATGAGGCACAGTTTCCTTGCATTTAAGAATGAATGCTAGACAGCACTTCAGTACTACACTTGGGAGCCATTTTAAATAGTGAGAGCCTAACAAAAAGCACAAAAATGCGCACACCATGACATTAAATAGACCGCCAAAAGGCACGTTTTTCACTATGAGAGCTGTAACAAGAAGGCACAGCATCACCTTGTGTGACTTCAGCAGAGATCTCAGCGTCAGGTGACAAATGTTTTGCCACTCAGCCAATGTCCATGAATAGACCAAAGTGCCACGTACTGATTTTGGGATGAGGAGTAAATTTTAGCAAGCAGGTAAATCCACAAATACAGCTGACCCTCAAACAATACAGGTTTAACTGCATGGGTCCACCTATACAAGGAATTTTTTTCAACAGTAAAAACTACAGTATTCCACAATTCAAGGTTGGTTCAATCTATGGATGAGGAGCCACAGATATGGAGGGCTGCCTACAGGTCACTTGAAGATTTTCGACTGTACAGAGAGGGTTGGCATCCCTAACACCCAAGATGTTCAAGGGTCAACTGTATTGAATCCACGAATAGTGAAGATCAATTGTAATCTCTCTCAGGAAACAGAGTAGGAAGGAAGACTTCCTTTTTTATGAGGTCAACACTATCCTGATACCAAAGCCAGTCATAAACAACACAAAAAAACTACAGATTAATATCCCTTATGAACATAGCTATAAATGTCCTCAACAAACCCAGCAATATATATAGAGTATAATACACAACCAAGTAAGGTTTCTTTCCCCAGGAAAGCAAGGCCAATTCAAAATTTGAAATATCAATGTAATCCACCATATTAAAAAGTCTAAAAAGTAAAGTGTTCACAAAAAACCACACAGCTAACACGTTCATCAAACCTCTGTCATTTGCTACCACCTCTGTCTGCAGGAAACAGACTTGGGAAATACATATGAAGCAAATCCAATACTAAAAAGACTGGAAAAGCTGCCCTTCTTGCTGCCCACCCATCTGTTCTCAAGGTGTGACTTTTCTATCACAAACCTATAATTGTTTTTCTCCTAGCAAAAATATTCTAAATTTGATCAGAAATAAATATACCAGTTGGACACAACTGAGCGACTGTACTGAACTGAAATATCCCAGTATTTTTTCAATTCTTTTATTTTTGGCTGCGCGGGGTCTTCACTGCTGCTCGTGGGCTTTCTTAGTTGCGGTGCATGAGCTTCTCCTTGCCATGGCTTCTCTCGCTGAGGAGCACTGGCTCCAGGTGCGTGGGCTCAGTAGTGCAGCACCCAGGCTTAACTGCTTCACAGCATGTGGAATCTTCCCGGGCCAGGGATCAAACCCATGTCCCCTGCATTGGCAGGCAGACTCCTATCCACTGCACCACCAGGGAAGTCCAAATAAATTAATGTTTAATGATGTTTTCACAAAAAGCATCATGGAACCCAGAGTCACTGTGATACACAACTCTAGAAAGCAATATTCACATAAAATACAATATGTGAATATGAATGGCTCCCCCTGGAGTTGTGCAACACAGACTCCTGATTGATTCTACCACCTCAACAACCCAGAAGACCAGCGGCACAGAGGAGAGCGGAACAGGAAGAACAGCGGCATAAGAATTCAGAGAAAAGAAAAATCAACATGAGCTAGAATGAAGTGGGAAAAGAGTTTGCTTTCTTTTTTCCCTCTCAAAAATCATACAATTCAGTTGTGTTGAAAAACATGCCAGAACCTCCTATTAGGTGAAGATTTCAGGAGACTGGCAGATCTTAAGCATAGGCTTCTGTTGGAGACCTGTAAGCATGAGAGGTGTACGTGGAATGGGTATAAAATAAGAAACACTGAATGATGGGGGGAAAAAATGTATACCCCTAGGCATCCTTTTAATTCAAGAGCCCTACTCTAACCCTGATAACCTCTCTGTAGCTAGACTTTTCAGCTCTCTACAATACACCCCACAAATGGCCCCAAACACAGACAATGATGTTGTCACCTGCAGAAAAACATTACAACTACTAAAATAAAAATATCTGTCAGTTCAACTTCTACAACTCTCCACATTTGGATCCTAGATTGTCTTTTCTGGCCTTATCTTTTACTATACTTCATAAGACTCAAAGGTAAATCAGCATGCATAAAACATACGCTGCATTTTTTCAGCCTTCCTTCTGCCTGGAATACCCTTATCCATATTCACCCCTGAATATCCAGGCCAAACCCTCTCTGAGACCAACCTTTCCATGTTCCTTCCTCCACTAGATTTTAATATTACTTTTAGTTTGCTATTATACAACCCCAACAACTCAAATTTATGGTATGATTATGGTTTATGATGAACTTAGGTGAACCCAATACCAAGTTATCTAATAGTTCTGTGCAGGATTCTGGCCATGGCTTAAGAGGGTCTTCTGCTGAGGGTCTCACAGAGCTGGAACAGAAGTGACAGCTGGGACTGTGAACTTATCTGAGGCTTGGGATTCTTTTCCAGGCTTACCATGAACCTTACTTGTTGGCAGGTTTCAGTCCCTTACTGTTTTATTGCTGACTTTTTGCCAGGAGTCACTCAGAAACTTGAGGCTGCTTGCTCATTGCTTGCTACGTGCTTTCTCCATAGCGGTTCACAAAGTCTAAGTCAAGAGAGTGGGATCTGGCACACAATCTCCTAAAGCACGATATAGAGCTTCCACTGCGTTCCCAAACTTGTCTACAGCTTGTTCAGGTCTCTGTCATTCATTCCACACTGACCTTGGGAAACAAGTGGCAAATGGGGTCCCTGAGACTAGAAAGCTTTTCATTAGAACTGTTTCAAACCTCTACACCTGATAAGAAATAACATCTGTACAATATTCAGTTTTCTCATTCAGAAACATAAGATGATCTACATTTATTAATTTTTCAGTAACATTAACAAACCATGCTTACAACACTTGCAACCCCTTGGACTATACCTGGCTAAGCTTCTCTGTCCATGGGATTTCCCAAACAAGAATACAGGAGTAGGTTTCCCAAACACGAATACAGGAGTAGGTTGCCATTTCCTTCTCCAGCTTCCCAACCCAGGGAGCGAACCTGCATCTCCTCCATTAATAAATGGGTTCTCTACCACTGAGCCACCAGGAAAGTCAACAACATACCATGTATCGTCAAAGAATTTTTCACATGTTCTAGCCTAATCATCGGAGAAGGCAATGGCACCCCACCCCAGTACTCTTGGAAAATCCCATGGACAGAGCAGCCTGGTGGGCTGCAGTCCATGGAGTTGTGAAGAGTCGGACAAGACTGAAGCGACTTAGGGTAAATTCTATTATCTCTATCTTAAAGTTGGGGGAAATTGAGAACAGTTAGTCTAAAGTCCCTACAACTCCCAAAGTGGTCCTTATACCAAAGCACCAGCATCACCTGTGAACTTATTGCAAATGCAGAATCTCTGGCTACACTGCAGACCTACTGAATAATCATCTACATCATAATAAGCTTCCCAGATGATTCTTATACACACTAGTGTTTGAGCACTGATTTAAATGACTTGTCCAAGCTGACACAATAGGCTCAGTAAATTAAACAACCAAAATCAGATCCAGATTGTTAAGGTTATTCCCAAGCTGCTAATAAAAATAGTCTTGGGACTTCCCTGGAGGTCCAATGATTAAGACCTTGGGCTCCCAATGCAGGGGATATGAGTTCAATTTCTGGTCGGGGAACTAAGATCCTGCATATTGCTCGGGAGATGCCAAAAAAAAAAAAAATATATATATATATACACACATATAAATATATATATATGTATATATAGACCTATATTCCTCTTTACATCTTTCATAGGTGTTTAATGATATACATGAAAAGTGTTCATTATCTTTATCTTTATCTTGTAATCCATCTTTTTGACATCTTCTTTCTCCTTCTCTCCCCTCTCCACCACTCTCACACACACACAAACACAATGTCAAAGAGAAAACCTTTCCAAAAATATCAATTTCGTGGGTACCATCCATTTAAACTTACAAAATTTGCCAGAACCACTCAAATTATATAGGAAACTATAAAATCAATAGCAATACATTAAAATTTTTATGTTACTCTTTAGAATAAGTCACTAACATCGTTAAGCACTTTATTTGAAACTGAATATGGCTAAACCAACTACTAAATAATTCAGACATCAGTGGGTTAAAGATTCAAGATGATGTGGGCCACCCCAAGCTATTGAAAGTCCATTCTAAATGCAGTATCAATGATGTTTGCTGCTAAACATCAGCAGCAAAAGAATTTTCAAATGACAAGTGTTTCACAACATAATTTTTACTAAAAGAGCAAATTACCGAGAAGATGCAGTAATTAATTAGGTTTACAGTGTCCCTTGATGTTCAGGACTCAGTACATGTGTTTTTACAATTAACCAATTTTAGTTTTGCCAAGCAAGGTCAGAAGTAAAATTACCACAGAAATATCCAAATGTAATTCAAAAGGGTCTTGGAAGGCAAATACCATGGTGTGTCTTGAAATAACTTTCTTTCACAAACAAGAGAGAGGTACTGAACCAGTTTTCCTGGCAAACAATACTTAATATAGTTGACTAATTTTACTCAAATTGTGCTCTCTTTAAAGTGACAACAGTGTCTTATCGCCAATAAAAAAGGTGAAAAACAACAACAAAGATTTAGCACTCATTTCTGCAGGTAGAAACATTTAAAAGAAAAGTCTCTGCCATCAAGAAGCACAGTCTTACTGATACATATGAACTGAATTTCTTCCTACTTGTTCGTAACAAAATATGCATTTTATGTGGGGAATATACACCTTTACAGCTAAACATTTTTTTAAAGCACTCATTTATAATCTTTGAGAATGTTGTTCTTAATAGGACGTAAAACCTAGAAAAACACAAAAGGTAAAGATTGGCAAATTTATTTATTAATATATTAACATAAAAAAATGTCTGGGCAGAAAAAAAAAATGCATAAATCAGTCAAAGCCAAAATTGGGAAACAGATCTGTGACATGTATCACAAAGGGCCAGTTTTCTTCATCTACACTGCACTCTTAGAAACTAGAATAAAAAAGACCAGGAAGCAAAAAAAAAAAAAAAAAAAAGAGTTTACTGAAAAATACAGAGAAAGTCAATAAGCACAGAAAGTTATTCTATAACAGCCACTAAACAAACGTAGGTATTTAAGCTTAATTAATATTAAGTAAAATTCAAAATTCAGTTCCTTAGTCCCACTAGTCACATTTGAAGTGCTGAATGGCCACACGTAACTAGTAGCTAGTGTACTGGACAGCACAGATACAGATCATTTCCATCAAGTTCTACTGAACAAAGCAACTAAAGAAATGCTCTGTTAATGTACCAAAATGGCAAAGACAACAGATCCAGCAGGGCGTGGCAACCCAATTCAGTATTCTTGCCTGAAGAATCTCCATGGACAGAGGAGCCTAGAGGGCTACATCCATGGGGTCGCAAAGAGTCAGACACAACTGAGTGACTAAGCACGTTAATTTCAGTTTGGTAACTAAATTATTTTCAATATTTGCATATGCATTTAATTCCTATTTTCAGTATAGTGACTCATCCAAGACTCTCTATATACTGCCGTTCTACTTTTTTAAAAATAATGAGTCTAGGACTTCCCTGGTGATACAGTGGGTAAGAATTCGCCTGCGAATGCAGGGGACATGGGTTCAATCCTTGATCCAAGAAAATTCCACATGCCAAGGAGCAACTAAGCCTATGCGCCACAACTACTGAGCCCGCACTTTAGAGCAGGAGATCCGAAACTAACGCGCCCATGTGCTGCGACTACTGAAGCCCATGTGCTTGGAGCCTGTGCTCCGCAAGGAGAAAAACCACCGAACAAAAAGTAGCTCCTGCTCTCCGCAACCTGAGAAAGCCTACAGGCAGCAAGGAAAAGGCCCTCCACACAACCAAATATAAATGAATGAATGAATGAGTTATTTTTTAAAAGAGCCTATATAACTGTAATAGAAAACTAACACTATTGTTTTTAAGTCTTATCTAAAGAATTCGAAACTTAAGTACGCTCAAAAACCTTTTAAAAACATGATAAATCAAACTGTACTAAAAGTACTAAATCGCGTAATACTACAACACTATAAACTATGAGGATGGCCTCTATGAGATATGGAAAGAAAGAAAACAGAACTGGTGGAGCATTCCAAGTCTTCTGGCTTCCCAGGTGGCCCTAATGGTAAAGAACCCGCCTGCCAATGCAGGACTCATAAAAGATGCAGCTTTGATCCCTGGGTCAGGAAGAACCCCTGGAGGAGGGCATGGCAACACACTCCAGTATTCTTGCCCGGGGAATCCCATGGACAGAGCAGTCTGGCGGGCTACAGTCCATAGGGTCACAAAGAGTAGGACATGACTGTAGCGACTTAGTATGCATGCATATATTAATAAAAAGGATAAAGACAGCAGACAAACCTTACTTATCAGGTTCCTGTAGTTCTATCTTCCACACAACTGGCCTCCTTCCAGATAGCTTTTGTAGTGAAAACATAATGCCCTTTCACTGACAGCAAAATTGCACAGTCTTTTAAAAGTAGATAACAGATTTTGTGGATGAGGAAAGAGTAAGGACTTCTGCAAATTTGACATCATTTTCTCAGCTCCTGTCATAATTCTAGGAGATGCAGCAGCAGCACTTTCCACAGAAATTTTTAACTTATATGTTCAAAAAAGATTTTTTTCCTTCCTTTTTCCTTAGTTTGTGGCCTTTCAAGACAGGAACATGAGAAGAGGAGAGAAGGAAGGATGAACTGAAAATAATAATACAAAATATAAGGGCAAAATACAAGGGAACTTTACTTCGGTATTAAAGCAAAAATGAAGATCTCTCAAGCAAAGAATGCCCTAGCACAAACAGACCTGCAGATGGAAATCTCATAAACGTATCTAATATCTTATAATTTTATGTCAATTATACCTCAAAAAAAACTGGTTAATTTTGAAAAGTATGGGTTAGAGCAGTTTCTCAGTTTTTCACCCACGCTCTTCACAATCTTTCTCATTCTATTTTTAACATATTCCAGGAAGATTTTGTCCAGTTTTACCTTCTATAAAACAATATTACAAAAACAATATATTTCTTTAGTATGGTTTTCCAAGATGCACACTCTCCTGGAGATTCTAACATTTACAAGTACAAACATAAGACAAACACAGACATAAAAAGACTCTGGCCAACCAATACAGGTCCAAGGAGATATCCCCAGGCCTGGCCATACTCCTAGCAGAAGATAATTACTTATGGTCAAGATTAAGAGAACTGAAACTTTTAAAGTTAATACATCTGTTTTTTCTAAAGTATATTTTAAGACTTTTTTCTTTCTAATCATTACATGTACTTTATCATTTTACTTTTAAGTAATTCTTTTCTATTTTCAATACTTCCTACAGAAAGGTAATTAGCTTATGAGAGTTATTCCTTTAATACAAATTTTCTTCCACTCTATTCCCTAAAGTTAAGTAACTTTAGGCAAGTGTGGTAAGTCGCTTCAGTCGTATCTGACTCTTTGCAACCCTATGGACTGTAGCCCACCAGGCTCTTCTGTCCATGGGGATTCTCCAGGCAAGAATACTGGAGTGTGTTGCCATAACCTCCTCCAGGGGATCTTCCCACCCCAGGGCTAGAACCTGTGGCTCCTGTACTGCAGGCAGATTCTTTACCACTGAGCCACCAGGGAAGCCCAAATGACTTTAGGTAAATAACATAAATTTTAAAACCTATGTACCTTCCAAACAGTATTAACCACTAAGTGAAGTCTAGATACAAAAAAAAAACACTTTTCCTTCTGTCTAGACATCACATGCTAAAGATCTACACTCGCCTGCTATTCTCCTCACCTCTAACACCCATCCTTCACTTACACTCTGACCACTTCACTCCTCAAAGATAACCTAATGCAGTCTCTAAGGTCTGCTGCTCTCTTTCACCTACAATCACAACAAACTTGTCCAAAAAAGACATTTTTCCCTTTTGATGTGTCCCCAGTTGTGGTGGGTGACAAGGGAAAACGTCAAAAAAAAAAAAAGTATCACCAAAATTATACTCTTTTGAAAGTTCTATTTTGTAAAAACAGCTAAATTCCTCAGGGATGTCACCTAATGTGTACATGATACAATGCTTTGTTTTGCTTAAAAAAAAAAAAAAAAAAATGAGCGGAACTTCGAACACAGTTCTAAAGTCAATGTAAAGATTTTCATTATCTCTGGCTTACTACAAATTTTTCTGTTTTAATTGCACCAAATACTATCCTGCAGGTCTCTCATCCAAATCACATCATCACCACTATCACTGCTACCTTTAAAATTTAAAACACGTATAAGAAGTATAATAAATTAGTATTATTAAATTAGATGATGATCATGAACTCAGCTAAAAGAAAAAAAAGTCAAGTCTAGAATCTTCACTGAAAAGATTTCAATATATAAAAATATAAGCCAACTTTTCTCCTTTTTCAATCCAGAGACTGAAGCATTTCCTCTTAGAAAAATGAATAAATAGAAGTAAATGGTGGAAAAAAAAAAAAAATTTAAAACACATAATGGGAGTTCCCCGGTGGCCCAGGGGTTAGTATTCCAGTCTTGCCATGGCCTGGGTTCTGCCATGGCCTAGGTTCAGTCCCTGGTAGGGGAACTGAGATCCTGCAAGCCACAGGGTGCAGCCAATAAATAAATAAATTTAAAATGTAATAGGGTTAACTAAATACTTGAATAATGCTTTTTATAACTAGTGTATTTATGAGACAAATATAAGATCAGTAGGGACACAATCCAGTGTTGTGAATGAGCATTCAAGTTCAACTGAATCTTAATTCCATTATTTCTCTGTGGGATGTCTTCAGTTATTGGAACTCATCTATTCTCTACATTTAAGCAGACTTTGGCATAATCTCATGATTATATAATAATTATGAATCACATTATTTTTCCTTTTTCAGGTTGTTCACAGCAATCCTGTATCAATTTGTGTAGCTCTCTCACATACACACAAAACCCCAAATCACAAACATATGTGATATAAATACATATATACGTGAGTAATTTTATCTATTGCTCTATTATTGGTCAGGAACACAACCCCATTTTAATAACGTTCTCTAAAACAGGATAGCTCTACAATGTAGGTACCAAGAACATAATAAAATATGAATTAGACATTGCCTATACTCAATGAATAATTTTAATATATCCTTTCTGAAACTCTGTTCATAGAACATTTGGCCTTAATGCCTATGAGGTAAGTTTAAGACTTGCTTCTCCTGGTTCTCTTAATCTTATAAAATATACAGTTTCCTAATTTAGGTCAAAGTTATCTCTGTCAAACCACTAACTTTCTGATCTCATTACTCTGCATCTGAAAATATTAAAGATTTACTTTTGTTTATTCTTCTCACATTTACTTCTACCTATTTCTCCTGTAAACAGAAACCTTTGACCACTGAGGTTTAAATACTTTATAGATGATAAAAAAGAGTAGAGTGTTTTCTAGATTTTGGATACTAGAAAAAAGAAGTTTTAGTGTTACCATTCTCTTTCTAAAATTCATTTTTATTTAGTCTGAGCTCTTATATATTTGCCAGAATCAAATAAAAATACCAAACCACTAATACACCAATCGCTTCAGGAACTCACTCAAAGATCTACTGATTAGCTCCAGTCTTTACATCTTCTAAATATTACTTGCACATAACTAGCTAAGGCTTGAAATGTTTGTTATAAATGAGCAAACATAATTATTTACTATAGGAAAATAGACTGTAGATGCAAATTTTTCCTGTCACAGTCTCCCAAAGATTAGACTGTTTTATCCAAAGAGATAATTCATAAAGTACTCATGAAATTCTAGAGACTTAAAATTAATTAACACAATGAAGACTGGGATCTGGTTACTTATGAATAAAATTTACTATCCTTTAAAAGAGGTCTTGAGGTAGTGTTGATCAAGTAGAACAATTCCTCCTTCACTCCTTTTGTGAAGGAGGAATTTCCCCACCACCCAACAAAATTATTTCTAGAGTTTTTTCTTTGGAGGGAAACGACCAGCAATTACAGTTATGAAGGTACACTGTAAATGAAAGCACTCAACAAATAAAATGTGCTTTTATTTATTCACTAACTTTTACACATTTCCTACTAACCCAGACAAACAAGTTTAAGATTCATGAATCCTCTAAAACATACCATTTACAAAACAAATGCACAAGATTTACAAAGCAAATGTGCAAGAATGAATAAACAAAAATACCCAGATTTGGGGAAATAAAAAAGACGGGGCGGTAATATATCAAATGTTAACAGAGCTTGGTTAAATGCATGACTTATTTCCTTCTTTATACTAAAATACTATAATTTCCCTAACTTTCCCACAGTGAACATTTGTTACTTCAGAAAACTCCCCTTTAAAAAATAAAACATACAACACACCATAAAGAGGGGCTTCATTCAGAGGGGCTCTCCAGGTTGTACAAGTATTACTGTCATGATTCACCATTAAAAATAATGCTTCCATCCTTCTCGCCTCCCAACACTAAAATGCTGCTGTCTCACGTCCTATTACTTTTCTGCTGCACCCTCAGAAGATGGAATGAACCTGACTTTCTCCAAACCTTTCATTTCTAAATATATATACATGGACGCTTTTAACTTTTTCATTAAAAAACATAAAAGTTCTCACTCATCCTCAATACTCTGTTTTTTAAACCTACTTCTAAATTTCGTTAAGATAAATTTAGAAGGAAAAAAAGGATGGTTTTATCCACTAATCACAACTTCGTGAGGCCATCACCACTTTAGCTACGGAAAAATCAAGGCCGGGTAAAACTACAGGTCCCACCATGCATTGCTGCCTTGTTCTGAGTAGGTCTCTACGGAAACAGGAAAAAAAAAAAAATTCTACAAGTCCCACCTGTTACTTCGTTTCTAAACACCTCCTGCACTTTCGGCTCCAACAGCAAACATAAAACAAGAGCCTCGTGACCTCCGGCCGGATCCAGGAGCCCAGACAAGCAGGGGCCCCGGAGTCGAGCGGTGTGCCTGCTACAGCGGGTCAATTCTACCCAGTTCCACCGCTCCCCTCTTCTTTCTGGGGCTGGGTGCATGCACAAGCCTTCTCCTATCCGCATCCAATGGGGGCTCCTCAGCCGCACAAGGGAGAAGAACCGGTTACTGTGCAAGCACAACAGACTTCCCCATGCTGGGGCAGGGGCTACCACAGAGTGGGGGTGAGAGCGCAGTGACTCCAACAGGCAGCTTCAAAACACCATAGAGGAACCACCGCAGACGCGGGGAGAAGCCACAGCCCCGCGGCGACCCTCTTCCGCTAGGCGCCTCCATTCCCACAGGGACCACAAGCCCGACACAAACCGCCGCCCTCGCCGCGCGGTTTTGTGCCCCCCTTAGCCGGGTCGCAGTGCCACTGACCTCCCTTCCCCTGCGACCGAGGGAGGGCGGCGAGGGAACGAAATCCTCCCAGCCTTCCCGTCCGCTCCCTCCGCCTTACCGTCTTGGCGGCCTCCGCCCAGGTCCTGCCCTTCTTCCTACGGCCCTTTTCCCTCATGTCGGGTCTTGAACTGACTGGGAGGCTCCCGTGTCCGGGCTCCGGCCGCCCTCCCTGCCTGCTCTGCTCTGCGCTGTTCTTCCCGCGGTGCCGGGAAAGGTGGGAGAAAGGGGAAGTCAGGCCGGAGGAGCACCGGAGCAGAGGAAGCGACGGGGGTGGTGCGCTGGGGGCGGTCTATGGGGCGGCCGGTCCTCCTGCTGCCGTTACCACTGCTACCGCCGCTGCCATATTGGGTCCTTACTGTACAGGCAGCCGCTACGGTCATGTGACCGCTCCCGCGCGGCCGTCACTACTGTACGCAGCCGGCCGCGCGAACGAGCGTGTGCGCGCCCCCGCCTCCCGCGCGGGGCCACAGGGAGAGCGAGCCGGCCGGCCGCGGCGTCTGGCCACACCCCCGTCCTTCCGTTCTCAGCCTCTCCTCCAGAGCATGCGCAATGGGGAGGTCCGACGCTACGTTGCGTCTGGCGTCCTTCGCTCACGCCTATAGCGAAAACCTGCCTGCGGAAGCGGAACTTGATCCGTCCGGGAAGGTTTATTGGGCGGTTTGTGACCGCGTGCGGGGCGCGGAGGTGTCCGCAGAGCCTGGGAAGAGTTAGGCTCTTCCCTTTGGGGGTGACTCTCTCAGCTGTCATTTTCAATAAGCCTGTAACTTGCCTTTTCTGTTTGTCCATGTTAATTTTTTTAAAGGTTATCTTTTTGAAAATTTGCCACAGTTCTCATCTACTTATTTGCCGCACTTGATAGATGAGGCAATCTGAGATTGAGTGATGCCACACTAGAATGAGGTGAAGCCAAAAATCAAATCACAAACTCAGAGTCCTTTCCGTCACCTCAGAATGCCTCTCAGTCTTAGGTAACCTTTATTTTCAGGCCACCAATAACTACATTCATGCTTTTTCATGTGAATGTCTCATCAAGGACACAAATGGTGTCTTTTTTATCTTGGTGAGCTCATTGCCTGGCTCAGTGCCTGTACATATCAGGCGCCCAGTAAATATTTGCTGAATGATTCAGCTGGATCTGTGGTCAGAAACCATTATTTGTAGTGACCATAACGACCTCCTGAAAGATCCAGAATGTGGCATCTTCCGTCGCATTGTTCATGTCTATATACTTTGCAAAGTAAATAGAATGTATAGTAATGCCTAGTAATCTCCCAAACCCACCTGCTTCCAGAACCTGCTTCTGATCTACTAAATTGGAAAAGACTCTGATGCTGGGAGGGATTAGGGGTAGGAGGAGAAGGGGACGACAGAGGATGAGATGGCTGGATGGCATCACTGACTCGATGGACGTGAGTCTGAGTGAACTCCGGGAGTAGGTGATGGACAGGGAGGCCTGGCATGCTGCGATTCATGGGGTCGCAAAGAGTCGGACACGACTGAGCGACTGAACTGAACTGAAACTTACTATATTCTAAAATAGGACTGAGGGACTTCGCTGGTGGTCCACTGGCTAAGACTCCACTCCCAATGCAGCAGACCAGGGTTCGATTCTTGGTTGGGAACTAGATCCCACATGCCACAACTAAAGATGTAGTGCAGCTATGTAAATATTTTTTAAAAATAAAATAGGACTGAGAGTTGGGCTGACTCTTGGGAGAAAACATAGCTGAGAACAGTCCTTATCTTGGAGTCCAGAATAGATTTCAGAAGTATGTGGCCCCCTGAAATTATGAAAAATATTTTGTGTGTATTAGCTGTGCATTTTCTGAGAAAAGAATTTATAACCTTTCCTCAGTTTTTAAAAGGGATCAGGGGATTTACCAGGTACTACTACTACTACTACTACTACTAAGTCGCTTCAGTCGTGTCCGACTCTGTGCGACCCCAGAGACGGCAGCCCACCAGGCTCCCCCGTCCCTGGGATTCTCCAGGCAAGAACACTGGAGCGGGTTGCCATTTCCTTCTCCAATGCATGAAAGTGAAAAGTGAAAGCGAAGTCGCTCAGTCGTGTCCGACCCTCAGCGACCCCATGGACTGCAGCCTTCCAGGCTCCTCCGTCCATGGGATCCTCCAGGCAAGAGTACCGGAGTGGGGTGCCATTGTGGTAAAGACTTGGTGCTCCCAATGCAGCAATCATGAGTTTGATCCCTGTTCAGGGAATTAAGATCCTGGTTGGTGGGAGGTACAGCCAAAAGAAATAAAAGGAGTCTGTTACACACTAGCAGACAAAGTCTTAATAGGGAGTATGAGAGGCCATCTAGATACTTCCTTATTTTTCTACTTCAGTCATTGAGCAAACAACCCCATAGCAGCAACTGGTAAGAAATATATTTTCACAAATTCCTTTAATAACTCATAACACTCTCTGTAACACTCTAGGTATGTACCATGTCACTCTAAAGCCTAGGTCAGTTCAAGAAGCCTATCTCCATTCCCAGTTGTTGACTGGGATTTGCCATCTAGCCCAAATTTTAAGATTTTTTTTTTCTATTTCTGTGAAAAATGCCATTGAAATTTTGATACAGATTACATAGACTTTGTAGATCACTATGTGCAGTATGGACATTTTAACAGCATTAATCCTTCCAACCATAAGCGTAGAATATCTCCTTTTATTTGTGTTTTCTTCAGTTTCTTTCATCAATGTCTTACAGGGTATAGATCTTTTACCTCCTTGGTTAAATTTATTCCTAAGTATTTCATTCTTTTTGATGCTATTGTCAATGGGATTGTTTTCTTAATTTCTCTTTCTGATAGTTGTTAGTGTATTAAAATACAACAGGGGGATTCCCTGGTGGTCCTATGGTTGGGATGTGGGCTTTCACTGCCATGGACTTGGGTTTGATCCCTGGTTGGGGAGCTAATATCCCACAAGCCACATGGTATGGCAAAAAAAAAAAAACCCAAAAACAAAAATTAATGCAACAGATGTTTGTATTGATTTTGTACCCTGCAACTTTACTGAATTTGTTTATTTGTTTTAATAGTTTTTGGTGGAGTCTTTAGGATTTTCAATTAACATATATAAAATCCTGTCAACCGCAAATAGTGACTGTTTTGTCTCTGCCTTTGTAATTTAGATGTCTTCATGTCTTTTTCTTCCTAATTTTTCTGGCTAGGACTTCAATACCATGTTGAATAAAAATGCCAAGAGTGGCATCCTTGTCTTGTTCCTATTCTTAGAAGAAAAGCATTCAGCTTTCCTCCATTGAGAATGATAGCTGTGGGCTTATCAAATATGGCCTTTATTTTGTTGGGGTACATTCCCTGTATACCAATTTATTGACAATTTTTATCTTAAAAAGGATGTTGAATTTTTTCCAGTGCTTTTTCTGTACCTATTGAAATGATCATATGTTTTTATCCTTCGTTTTGTTAAATGTGTTGTAGTGTAACAATGATTTGTGGATATTGAACCACCCTTGCATCCCTAGAATAAATCCCACTTGATCATGGTATATGATCCTTGTAATATACCATGAAATTAGTTTACTAATATGTTGTTGAGGATTTTTGCATGGGTGTTCCTCAGAGATACTGGTCTCTAATTTTCTTTTGTTGTCGTGTCCTTGTCTGGTTTAGGTTGGCCTCGTATAATGATTTTGGAAGAGTTCCCTCCTCTTCCATTTGCTGTAAAAGCTTGAGAAGGCTTGGTATTAATTCTTCCTTAAATGTTTGGTAGAATTCACCATGAAGGCATCTGGTCCTGGACATTTCTTTTTTTTTTTTTTTTTTTTGTCCTCTGAGGCATTTTATTTGTATGTATTACATCCCTAGAAAAAGAATCCAAGGATTTTCCCTCCTGTATGTTTTCGTCTTGCTTCTTCATGGTCCATGATGCCAGCTGAGGTTGTCAGTATAATGAAACCAAACTGACGGGATGGGAGCAGGTTATTCTGCCATTTTTCTAGATCTTTGAGTTGCACATCAAATCTAGGGCTGATCACTCCACACTTATTTAGCCTGCCTGTAAGGTTCACAACAATTTTCCCAGCCCTGTGATCATCAATGATTTCAAATTCGCCAATGTAACCATGCTTCATCATCACTGTTAGAAACCTGACGATGACTTTGGAGCATGGCCTAATAAGGACCTGGCCGTTTGCCTCTCTTTTCGGCATTGTTGATACTCTTGAGAGCATCGGCCAGGACATTCAAGCGCACCATTCTGGCGGCAGGGAAAGATGGCGGAAAGAGCTGGACATTTCTTTGTTGGGAGGTTTTTGACTACTGATTCAATCTCCTTACTAGTAGTAAGTCTATTCAGATTTCTATCTCTTCATGATTCAGTCTTGGTAGGCTATCTGTTTCTAGGAATTTATTCATTTCTTCTAGGATGTCCAAAATGTTGGCATATAATTATTCATGTTGTTCAGTTACTCAGTAGTGTCTGACTCTTTGCATCCCCATGAACTGCAGCACACCAGGCTTCCCTGTCCTTCACCATCTACTGGAGCTTGCTCAAACTCATGTCCATTGAGTAGGTGTTGCCATCCAACCATCTTGTCCCCTGTCGTCCCCTTCTCCTCCTGCCTTCAGTCTTCCCTAGCATCAGGGTCTTTTCTAATGAGTCGGCTCTTTGCATCAGGTGGCCAAAGTATTGGAGCTTTAGCTTCAGCATCAGCCCTTCCAATGATCCTCAGGATTGATTAATTATTCATAGTTGTCTCATGATTCATTATATTTCTGTAGTATCAGTTGTAATGTCTCCTCTTTCATTTATAACTTTATTTGAGTCCTCTTTCTTTTTTCTTGGTTAGTCTAGCTAAAGGTTTGTGTATTTTGTTTATCTTCTTAAAAAACTGTTCTTCATTTCATTGATCTTTTCTACTGTCTGCTAAGTCTCTATTTCATTCATTTCTACTCTGATCTCTGTTATTTTCTTCTTTCTACTGACTTTGAGCTTAGTTTGTTCTTCCTTTTCTAGTTCCTTGAGATGTAAAGTTAGGTTGTCTATTTGAGATCTTTCTTTTTTCTTTTCTTTTTTTGCCATGCATGCAGCTTATGAAATTTTAGTTCCCCAAATAGGAATTGAACCTAAAGTCCCCAGCAATGAGAATGCCAAGTCCTAACCACTGGACTGCCAGGGAATTCTGAGAGCTTTCTTTTTTCCTTAATGCAAGAGTTTATTTCTGTAGCCTTCCCTCTTGAAACTGCTTCTGCTGCATCCCAGAAGTTTTATTATGTTGTATTTCCATTTTCAGTTGTCTCAAGGTTTTTTTTAATTTCCCTTTTGATTTATTTGACCCATTGTTTGTTCAGGAGGATGTTGTTTAGTCTCAGCATAGTTGTGAATTTTTCAGTTTTCTTCTTTTAATTGATTTCTAGTTTCATATCATTATGGTTGGAAAATATGCTTGATAGAATTTCAGTTTTCTTGAATGTACTAAGATTTGTTTTTGTGGCCAAACATATAATCTATCCTGGAAAATGTTCCATGTACACACGAGAAGAATGTATATTCTGCTGCTGTTAGATGGAATGTTCAGTAAGTGTCTGTTAAGTCCATCTAGTCTAACATGGCATTAAGTCCAAAGTTTCTTTATTGACTTTTCTTTCTGGATGGCCTATTCATTGTTGAAAATCGTATTTTTAAGTCTTCTACTATTATTGTAATGCTGTATATTTCTCCCTTAAAATCTGTTAATATTTGCTTTATATATTTAGGTGCTCCTGTGTTGAGTATGCAAATATTTAAAAATGTTATACTCTTGGTAAATCAATCCTTTTATGATTATATAATGACCTTCTTTGTATCTTGCTATAGTTTTTGGCTTAATGTCTGTTTTGTGTGCAAATAACAAGATTATAGAGATAGAGAATAAATTATTGGTTGTGAGAGTTTGGAGATAGTGGAGGGAGGGAAATAGGTATGACTGTAAAGGGGTAACATGAAAAACCATTGTCCATCAGCTGGTGAACAGGTGAACAAAGTCTGCTTTATGCATGCAATGGAATACTACTGAGCAAGCAAAAGGAATAAAATATTAATACATCCAACAACATAGATGAGTCTTAAATCATAATCAGTGAAAAAAGTCAGATAAATCTCATCACAAGGAAAAAGTTTTAGTTTTATTTTATCTATATGAGGTGGTGGATGTTAATCCATTGTGGTAATCATTTCACAATATATATAATTCAAACAGTCATGCTGTATGCCTTAAACCTATACAGTGATGTATGCCAACTATTTCTCAATAAAAATAGGGGGAAATAGGTAAAACAGTAAGGGGAAAAAAGTCTATTTTGTGTGATATAAGTATAGCCTCTGCTCCTTTTGGCTTTCATTTGTGTGAAAGTGGAGTATCTTTCTCCATCCCTTCACTTTCAGTCTGTGCGTGCCTCTAAAGCTGAAGTGAGCCTCTTGTGACAGCATATAATTGGGTCTTATTATCTATTCAGCAACTCTATATCTTTTGATTGGGGAAGGAAAAAATATCTTAAAGTTACTTTTGTTCATATGTTAAAAAGATAATTAGATATTCTTTGTACCTATGTTTTATGTTTCAGTTTGAGTGTAGATTAGGTAAATAATGCACATGGTAATCAGAATTCATTATAATTAACTGTAGAAACTACCGCACAATTGCACTCATCTTACACTCTAGTAAAGTAATGCAATGCTCAAAATTCTCCAAGCCAGCCTTCAGCAATACGTGAACTGTGAACTTCCATATATTCGAGCTGGTTTTAGAAAAGGCAGAGGAACCAGACATCAAATTGACAACATCCGCTGGATCATCGAAAAAGCAAGAGAGTTCCAGAAAAACATCTATTTCTGCTTTATTGACTATGCAAAAGCCTTTGAATGTGTGGATCACAATAAACTGTGGAAAATTCTGAAAGAGATGGGAATACCAGACCACCTGACCTGCTTCTTGAGAAACCTATATGCAGGTCAGGAAGCAACAGTTAGAACTGGACATGGAACAACAGACTGGTTCCAAATAGGAAAAGGAGTTCGTCAGGGCTGTATATTGTCACCCTGCTTATTTAACTTATATGCAGAGTGCATCATGAGAAACGCTGGGCTGGAGGAAGCACAAGCTGGAATCAAGATTGCCGGGAGAAATAATAACCTCAGATATGCAGATGACACCACCCTTATGGCAGAAAGTGAAGAACTAAAGAGCCTCTTGATGAAAGTGAAAGAGGAGAGTGAAAAAGTTGGCTTAAAGCTCAACATTCAGAAAACTAAGATCGTGGCATCCGGTCCCACCACTTCATGCCAAATAGATGAGGAGACAGTGGAAACTGGCTGATTTTATTCTGGGGGGCTCCAAAATCACTGCGGATGGTGATTGCAGCCATGAAACTAAAAGACTCTTGCTCCTTGGAAGGAAAGTTATGACCAACCTAGACAGCATATTAAAAAGCAGAGACATTATTTTGCCAACAAAGGTCCGTCTAGTCAAGGCTATGGTTTTTCCAGTAGTCATGTATGGATGTGAGAGTTGGACTATAAAGAAAGCTGAGCACTGAAGAATTGATGCTTTTGAACTGTGGTGTTGGAGAAGACTTTTGAGAGTCCCTTGGACTGCAAGGAGATCCAACCAGTCCATCCTAAAGGAGATCAGTCCTGGATGTTCATTGGGAGGACTGATGTTGAAGCTGAAACTTCAATACTTTGGCCACCTGATGCAGAGAACTGACTCATTTGAAAAGACCCTGATGCTGGGAAAGATTGAAGGAAGGAGGAGAAGGGGACGACAGAGGATGAGATGGTTGGATGGCATCACCAACACAATGGACATGGGTTTGAGTGGACTCCAGGAGTTGGTGATGGACAGGGAGGCCTGGTGTGCTGCGGTTCATGGAGTTGCAGAGTCAGACACAACTGAGCGATTGAACTGAATTGAACTGAACTGTAGAAAAATGCCCCAGCTTGGTACAATTATTCAGTTCTGTCTAATGGTAATCCAAGGACATTTCCTTTTTAAGAAAAATTTTCCTGTAGCCTCACAAGTGGTAGAACCTAGATTAATTTCAGGGAGAAACAGTTGTTTTAAAAAGACAATAGTGGATTTCCATGGTGGCCCAGTGATTAAGAATCCACCTGCCAATGCAGGAGACACTGGTTCAGTCCCTGGAATGGGAAAATCCCACGTGTTAATGAGCAACTAAGCCCGTGCGCCACAACTACTGAAGCCTGCACACTCTAGGGCCCGCAAGCTGCAACAAGAGAAGTCACTGCAGTCGAAAGCCTGCACATCACAACGAAAAGTAGCCCCCACTGGCAGCAACTAGAGAAAAGCCCGCACCCAGCAATGAAGACCCAGCAAAGCCAAAAATAAATGAATAAACATTTTTAAAAGATAATATTGAATAAACAGTGTAGCAAGAATGCACCAGAGCATAGGTCTTCTGAAGCCCTTGTTAGCTCTACCCTAGCCATAGACTTCAGCCTTAATCACTTTGTCATTTCAAACATGCTTACCTTGACTTAGGTCATGACCAGGATGCAGGCTGTTAGTGGATCCTGTTCAAAGTCCTTGCCTCTGACCCTACATTGGTCAACAGCAGTGGCTACACAAAGAAAGAGGTGCCAGACTCTGACTGGGCTAGAATTCCTCCACCTAAGTACGTTCTGCCTATCAGAAGTTGGGCAAGTCACTTATACTTTTTAAGCCTCAGTTCTCTCTATTAGATCTGAGTGAAGTATTAGATGTAAAAAGGGCTTCAAATAGCACCTGGTATGTTGTAAGCCATCAACAAATGTTAGCTATTGTATCTTGTATTTGTTTCTGGCTTACAATGTAACGGGTGCTATTGAAGCGCTTTACATCTTTTACTCATTCAGGCCTAATAGAACTGTATGTTACAAGTGATTCCCTGGTAGTGCTTCCCTGGTAGTTCCCTGGTAGTTCAGTAAAGAATCTGCTGCAGTGTGGGAGACCCAGATTCTCCTGATTCTCGTGGTTAGGAAGATCCCCTGGCGAAGGGAATGGCAACCCACTCCAGTATTCTTGCCTGTAAAATGCCATGGACAGAGGACCCCGGCGGGCTACAGTCCATGAGGTTGCAAAGAGTCAGACACGACTGAGCGAATAATGCACACATGTTATTAGTAGATGTTAACTCTTCTTCCCTCCTGCAAAACTTATATATACCCTGTTACCATTTCTCTACTATGCAACAAGATTTAACTTACTTGGTGACTAGCAAGAGGAAAAGACAAGGAAAGAATTGACTTTTGAATGTCTGTTATATACCTGCAATTTATATGAGGATATGAAGATGAAGAACTTCTCAAGAAATATTTCTCTTAGGAGCAATTTCTGCCAACTAGTAATATGATCTTGAAAATACACAAGACAATTCAATTAAACAGATTAATTTAGTATCTTCCAACCATGAGCCAAACACTGAGGACCAGAAATGAGTGCAAGAGGGCAAAACATGAAGGATAAAGACTATGTCTATAATGTTCATTATTATATTTTCAGTCTCTAGAATAACACCTTGTAACAGGAGATGCTCAATATAATTTTATTAAATGAAAAAGTAGGTAAATGAGAAAGACATAGCCCCTACTCCCAAGTAGCTAATGTTAAAGTAAAAAAGATATATAAACAAATTAATGATGATACAGTGCCCTACATGCAGTCATAAACATACATGCAAAACCCTAAAGTGAGATGGATGAAAAGGTGATAAATTCTATGGGGATTAGGGGTGGGGAGGGTGTCCAGCAAGGCTATAGGAAGAGCCCTTTAGATTGTGATTTACAGTGACAGCCAGTGAAGAGAGTAGATGGGGCAGGGATAGTAACTGAGATTAGAAACAGGAAAATCAGTTAGAAGGGCTTTATAGCTGGTCTTCCAGAGGGCATTACATTCTCAGGTTCTAAATCAGGCTTCCTAACCAGGGGCCTAGAGGGGAGCCAATTAGCTTAGATGAAATTACCTCTTTATTTTCACTGCTGCTGCTGCTGCTAAGTCGCTTCAGTCATGTCAGACTGTGCGACCCCATAGAAGGCTCCCCCGTCTCTGGGATTCTCCAGGCAAGAACACTGGAGTGGGTTGCCATTTCCTTCTCCAATGCAGGAAAGTGAAAAGTGAAAGTGAAGTCACTCAGTCGTGCCGATTCTTAGCAATCCCATGGACTGCAGCCTACCAGGCTCCTCTGTCCATGGGATTTTCCAGGCAAGAGTACTGGAGTGGGTTGCCATTGCCTTCTCCGTTATTTTCACTAACTTTAAACTGATTTGTTACCTATGACTTTGTTATGAACAGAAATCTCAGATATTTTCATATTATATTACAGAAATGCTTTTGTATTTATCATAACTTCACAATTTCTGGATTACTAGATCTGCCACTGCTGCTGCTGCTGCTGCTAAGTCAATTCAGTTGTGTTCCGCCCTGTGCAACCCCACAGACGACAGCCCACCAGGCTCCCCGTCCCTGCGATTTTCCAGGCAAAAACACTGGAGTGGGCTGCCATTTCCTTCGCCAATGCATGCTGCTGCTAAGTCACTTCACTCGTGTCTGACTCTGTGTGACCCCATAGACGGCAGCCCACCAGGCTCCCTCATCCCTGGGATTCTCCAGGCAAGAACACTGGAGTGGGTTGCCATTTCCTTCTCCAATGCATGAAAGTGAAAAGTGAAAGGGAAGTCGCTCAGTCGTGTCCGACTCTTCGCGACCCCATAGACTGCAGCCTACCAGGCTCCTCCGTCCATGGGCACAATGCATACATGCATGCTAAGTCTATGTCTAACTCTGTGTGACCCCAGGGACAGCAGCCCACCAGGTTCCTCTGTCCATGGGATTCTCTAGGCAAGAATACTGGAGTGGGTTGCCATTTCCTTCTCCGATCTGCCACTAGATACTGTTATTTGAGGCATTAACAATGAAGCACCTATACCACCATATCATAAATTTGCTTTTCTAATAAACTGATCAATGTATTTCATTGTAAATGTCTTTTATTTTTTGTAATCCTCTGTATTTTATGTACACATAGAAAGAGATTCTGAGAAGGAGTCCATAGGCTTCAACAGACTGCCAGAGGAACCTGTGGTAAACAAAGAAGCAAACAAACATTAAAACGTGTGGTGGGATGATTAAGAACCTCTACTCCAGAGTCAAATCAAATAAATGAAATTCTAATTTCATCAATAGTGTGTGACTTCAGGGCTTCACCAGGGCTTCCCTGGTGGCTCATTTGGTAAAGGATCTGCCTGCAGTTCAGGAGACTGAGGTTCAATCCCTGGGTCAGGAAGATGCCCTGGAGAATGAAATGGCAACCCACTCCAGTATTCTTCCCTGGAGAATTCCATGGATGAGAAGCCAAGTGGGCTATAGTCCATAGGGTCACAAAGAGTTGGACATGACCAAGCGACTAACACTAACATTTAAAAAAAAAAAAATCCTACTTGGCCTCAGTTTTCTCATGTGGAAAATGGGTATAATATTGCTAGCGTCTATTTCATCAGTTTGTTGTAGAGATAAAGTATACATAAAGAGCATATAATAATGGCAGGTATATAAACATTCAATAACTGATAATATTATAACTGTTTTGATCTGGGTTTCTGAAGAAAATCCAAAGAACAAACCCTTAAATCTAGCATTTCTAGGGACTTTAGCCTATATATGAAGCTTTCCCTGAACATTGATTAAGGCAACAGCCAAAAGAGTCCTCATTTTCTCCTCTTCCCCTTTTGTTTATAAGTCCATTTAAGGATCAATGAAGAGTCAGCACAAGGTTTTCATTTTCTGCACACACACACACACACACCAGGGCAACTTCCTGATAATTAGGTTATTGTATAAACACAGATTTAGCTGATAGACCCCCATGGAAAAAATCCTATTCCAGTTTCTCTAAAGCATGAGTCTGGATACTATTGACAAGCATGAACTAACTCACTTCATGGGCATGAAGGGAAAACCAGAGCCTGCACTGAACTGTACTGAACTGCACTGAACTGCAGGTGGTCAGAGACTTAAGAGATGCAGGAAGCAGGAAGGAAGACGGAGGAATTGGAGGCCAGCCAGGAGCAAGCTGGGAATAGCCAGGCTGCGCTGCTCCTTAGTTACCATGGGTTTTGTCCTGCCAGATGTCCTCAGCATCTCCTTGGTTTTCTGCCTGGGGAATTGACTATTCATTCTTATGTTGTCTTAAATGCTGTTCACATTCACAAGTACTCCTCGGAGGTCAAATCCATTTTTAAATGTTCATCCTAGCAAGAGAGATTTTTTACATAGATGGGATAGAGCCCAGATCTAGAAAAATTTAGGCTCAAGTCCCAGCTTTGTCATTTACTACCTGAGTGAACTTAAGTCATTTATTTAGATTGCCTAATCTTCAGTTTCCTCATCTATCAAAAATTGGGATCATTTACTCAATGAAAATTCATTTCGACTCTATTGTGTGACAGCTCAGATTTGGATATTGAGAATACAGAAGTACACCAGAAAAGTAAAGCCCTGCTGTCATGACACTTTATTCAAGTGGAGATGGGGAGAAATAAACAGACAACATAGTATCAGGTGTTGATAAATGTCTGGGAGACAATAAAACAAGTTAACATGCAAGAGAGAGGGGTGGCGGGGGGGTGGCATCTTTAGCTTACAAGGAAAGACCGTCTGAGAATTTGACATCGGAACTGAGACAGCAGATTAGAAAAGCAGAAGGAACCAGTCTTATGAAGATGAGGGTGTGAGCATTCCAATGAGAGGGAAAGAGAATTTCAAAGGCTTCAAGGGAGAGGAAAAAATTTGGTACATCAGTGGAATATAAAGATGAAGAACTGAGGGAGGCAGAGAGGGATCTGGGAAGAAGTGGAAGAGGTAGGCAGGACTGAGGAGGCGGAAGAGGATGTGGGATATTTGAGGAGAGCAGAAAATGTGTGAAATCCTTGTTTTGGAGAATGGGCGAGGAACATACTGGGGAAGTATAGTAGGGTTGCTTGGCAGCATTGAGACTCCTTTTGAGACGTGTGGTCATGAATTTAAACTAGAACTAGTTGGCATAGTAGATGTTGTTCTGAGGACTAGATGAATGGCAGTTTTTGATACATGGTAGATGCTTGAAAATGTTGACTAGCTATCATAAGAGAAGAAATAGATGAGGAAAATGCAACATGCTCAATTATTTTTGTGACCATTTGCAATTCATAGGAGCACCTAAATAATTGTGTATTCTGATATTTGCTTTAAGACTAAGGTTTTCTTCTAAAATAAGGTAGGATGGGGGTTTTTTGCTTTTGAATATTTTAACCCTGAGTGTTTTTGTATACCTAATAAAATACGCTGTAGTTTTTGCTCTTGTGATCTTAATAAACTGAAAGTGAATGTCTTTGGTCAGTCTCTTGTAAAACCACTTCCTTATATTCCAAATACAGGAATACAGCTTATCTTAGTATATACTCAAATTTTGCTCCATCTTTTGGGGTGTTCAGACAAAAAAAAAGAGATTTTTTTCTGGTAACCTTCCAAAGATGTTTTGAAATGTTAATTTACCCACCTCTGGTACCTGGGAACAATTCTGCAGCCTAGGCTATCACATCTATTGCAACTTTCAATGTAACCTCCCTTGCCACACAGAAATGGAAGAAATCACACCTGAAATTTCCTGTAATTTCATCTCACCGACGAGATCTTTTTGGTCAAGTCCTTTTTCAAAACTCTGCAAGGTTTAGAAGTTCTGATACCAAAAAGTACTGATACTGATATGGAACATGGCAGAAACGCTGAATGAACTAGATTTGAACAGGACAGGATCTGCAGTTGGAGGGGTCCTCCAAGGCAGCAGCTAGGAGATAGGTAAGTGTTGAGTGGTGAAAGACAACTGGGTTGGTAGGCTAGTGAGGAGTTCAGCAAGGGATAATAGGTGAGCTCATCTACTGGAAGGCAGAGAGAAGCATCTGAGAGAAAACAAAAGGAGGGATTCTAGGCATGTAGTCTGACAGCAGGCTGTGAGAACTGCAGCTCTTATACAAAGCCAGAGACATTGAAAAGAACAAGGTAGGGAGTCAATCTCAGTCTCTGATAGCCTGAGCTCTGTGTTCTGCAAATTCTTCCCCTAGCTGATCAGATCAGATCAGATCAGATCAGTCGCTCAGTCACGGCCGACTTTTTGCGACCCCATGAATCGCAGCACGCCAGGCCTCCCTGTCCATCACTAACTCCCGGAGTTCACTCAGACTCACGTCCATCGAGTCAATGACGCCATCAGCCATCTCATCCTCTGTCGTCCCCTTCTCCTCCTGCCCCCAATCCCTCCGAGCATCAGAGTATTTTCCAATGAGTCAACTGTTCGCATGAGGTGGCCAAAGCACTGGAGTTTCAGCTTCAGCATCATTCCTTCCAAAGAAATCCCAGGGCTGATCTCCTTCAGAATGGACTGGTTAGATCTCCTTGCAGTCCAAGGGACTCTTAAGAGTCTTCTCCAACACCACAGTTCAAAAGCATCAATTCTTCGGCGCTCAGCCTTCTTCACAGTCCAACTCTCACATCCATACATGACCACAGGGAAAACCGTAGCCTTGACTAGACGGACCTTTGTTGGCAAAGTAATGTCTCTGCTTTTGAATATGCTATCTAGGTCGGTCATAACTTTCCTTCCAAGGAGTAAGTGTCTTTTAATTTCATGGCTGCAGTTGCCATCTACAGTGATTTTGGAGCCCCGAAAAATAAAGTCTGACACTGTTTCCACTGTTTCCCCATCTATTTCCCATGAAGTGATGGGACCGGATGCCATGATCTTCGTTTTCTGAATGTTGAGCTTAAAGCCAACTTTTTCACTCTCCACCTTCACTTTCATCAAGAGGCTTTTGAGTTCCTCTTCACTTTCTGCCATAAGGGTGGTGTCATCTGCATATCTGAGGTTATTGAGATTTCTCCTGGCAATCTTGATTCCAGCTTGTGTTTCTTCCAGTCCAGCGTTTCTCATGATGTACTCTGCGTATAAGTTAAATAAACAGGGTGACAATATACAGCCTTGGTGTACTCCTTTTCCTATTTGGAACCAGTCTGTTGTTCCATGTCCAGTTCTAACTGTTGCTTCCTGACCTGCATACAGATTTCTCAAGGGGCAGATCAGGTGGTCTGGTATTCCCATCCCTTTCAGAATTTTCCACAGTTTATTGTGATCCACACAGTCAAAGGCTTTGGCATAGTCAATAAAGCAGAAATACATGTTTTTCTGGAACTCTCTTGCTTTTTCCATGATCCAGCGGATGTTGGCAATTTGATCTCTGGTTCCTCTGCCTTTTTTAAAACCAGCTTGAACATCAGGAAGTTCACGGTTCACATATTGCTGAAGCCTGGCTTGGAGAATTTTGAGCATTACTTTACTAGCGTGTAAGATGAGTGCAATTGTGCGGTAGTTTGAGCATTCTTTGGCATTGCCTTAAATCTTTTTTTTTCTCCAACTTGTAAACATGTGAAATGGGGCCGGGGGTGGAAGCAAGAGGTTTCTTTTGAGGAACCAAGAACACTGGAGTAGATGATGCCTTTGGGAGACACCCCTAGCTGATAGTGTCTCCTAAAGGCATCGTCTACTCCAATGTTCTTGGTTCCTCAAAAGAAACATCTTGCTTCCACCCCTGGCCCCATTCCACATAATGTTTACAAGTTGGAGAAAAAAAAAGATTTTGAGGTTGTAATAAAAGCAGCTCTCATATCAGCCTAACACTCAGCGTTCATGTATTGCTGACAGCTCCTTCCTGAAAACGTCTGGGACTCTGCCTGAGACTTCTCCCTGATCACTGGAGCGTATTTGAGTCTGGAACAGGGCAGACCAGAAAAGCCAGGGTCTTAATGCCCCTAGGAGCAACCTTCAAACAGTGATTGCAGTTGATGTAGAAACACCTATTTCAGTTACCTATTGCCATATGATAAACCACTCCAAAACCAGTCGTTTAAGATGACAGTGATTTGGTTTTTTTCATGATTCTGTGGGTGGGCTGCATGGTACCTCTTCTAGTTTGCCCAGGCTCACTCATGTAGCAGTGTTCAACTGCAGAGGTAGACAGGCTGAAAGGTCCAAGTTGGTATCACTTACATGTCTTGCAGCTGGCACTGGCTGTTCAGTCGGGACACTTTGATGTTCCTTCATATGGCTTTTTTTTTTTTTTTTTTCCTTTTCCAGGTTAGACCACTTTCCTTGTCCTGTGGAGATCTCTGCATATCAAGGGGGCAAAGGCAAAAGCTGTAAGGTATCTCAAGGCCCTCCACAATATCACTTTTGCCATTTCCATTGGCCAGAGCAAGTCACAAGACCATTCCAGATTCAAGTGACAATGGTTAATAGACCATGGTGTTCCTGGGAATAAGATAGATGGATGGACAATAAGGATATTGCCTAACTTTTAAAAAAAGACCAAGAATGAATGTGGTAGACACACAGACACACTTTAGGGTGAAGCACCTCCTCCCATGAGTCATACTCATATAATCTCCTGTCCTTGAAAACCTACAACCTGCTTCTAGCCAATAGAGAATGGCAAAGGCGATGGGATTGTCACTGCTTTAATTAGGTTACATTATAAAAGGCTTTGCCAACTGGACTAAGATTCTCCTACTGCCTTGAAAAAGCAAGCTGATAAAAGGTGAACTGCCTGTAAGAGCGGAGAAGACAATGGCATCCCACTCCAGTACACTTGCCTGGAAAATCCCATGGACGGAGGAGCCTGGTAGGCTGCAGTCCATGGGGTCACTAAGGGTCAGACACGACTGAGCGACTTCACTTTCACTTTTCACTTTCCTGCATTGGAGAAGGAAATGGCAACCCACTCCAGTGTGCTTGCCTGGAGAATCCCAGGGACGGGGGAGCCTGGTGGGCTGCTGTCTATGGGGTCGCACAGTCGGACATGACTGAAGTGACTTAGCAGCCGCAGCCTATAAGAGAGAGGGCCTTGTACCGAGAGCCACCCCCTTTGTCCTATAACTGCAAAGAGCTGAGTTCAACCAACCACCATGTCAACTTGGAAGAGTACTCTAAGCTCTAGAAAGAAGCTCCATCCAGAAGAGATTTCCAGAAAGGAACAGAGCCCATCTGACACCTTGATTACAACCTTGTGAGACCTTAAGTGGAGGATCCAGCTAAGCTATACCCAGATTTCTGAAACAGGGAAACTATAAGATATTAACACAGGAGTTGTTTTTAAAACTTCTGAGTTTGTGGTGGTTTGTTTGGGAGGAATATAAAACTAATACAAGTGAGTAGAAAGCTGAGTTCTGCCAGTACAATGGAAAAATCACAATCCCTTATGGTTTCTAGACATGAGCTCTCATACCCAGAGCTCATCAATTGAAGGAGATACCAAGTCCCCTTGAGGATGAACCCTAAAATGATGCAACAGTACACTAGCAATTCCCTTATAATCTTTCCCCAAAAGGACTTATGGTCATTTACTAGAATAACTGAACAATGGCAGGAAGAGGATATTCAGATTTTTCAAGAGATCACAGTTCACACTGACACCAAGAGTCTCAAAACACCAGTATGGCCCCCTATTGGAGGAACTACTGGGTTGGAGCAGTAAATTCTCAAGCAAAGGCTGGGTAACCAAGATTCAGGACTCCTCAAGGATGGAGGCAAGCAACCAAGATCGGCAAAAACGTCAACTGAGGGTGAGAGGGATCCAGAATGAGTGGCAGAGGAGGGAAGTGATAAGTAAAATAACACTACAGTCACAGTGCCAGTGCAGTACAGGAGCTGAGACTGCTTCTATTAACTAGTCTCATTTTTTTCTCATTGAAAAAATTTTCTTATTGAGTTATATTTGACATGTAACATTATAAATTTGAGGTGTAAATTTGTTGGTTTGCTACATTTCTATATTGCACTATGATTACTGCAGTAGGGTTGGCTAACACCTTCATCAGGTCACATAATCATTGCTTCTTTTTGTATTGAGAACAATTGAGATTTAACCTCATGGTGATTTTGAAGTTTAAAATATAGTATTGTTGACTATAATCACTGTGTTATCATTAAATTTCCAGAACTTATTTATACACTAGTTGCAATGGAATACCTATTTTATCCCCAGTTTTACCGAGCTATAACTGATAACACAGCACTGTATAAGTTTAGGGTGTACAACGTAAAGAATGCTCTGACTTACAAACATCATTAAACGATTACCACAATAGGTTTAATGAACATCCATCATCTCTGGAATACTTATTTTTAACAGATATTGCCAGATTTCATTCCGCAAAAAATAAACAATTTAGAGTTCTACCATTAAAGTTTGAAAATACTCATTCCACATCCCCAAATCACTCTTTGTGGTTGCCGCTTTTTAAAAATTTGTATCATTTTGACAGGTGCCTTATATCTGTCAATTAATTTTTATTTTAGTTATTGCTGCTGGCTACCAGCATAAAATGTCCATGACAAAATGGACTTAATGTGTGATCCAAATAGATCAGGGTGGAAAAGGTGTTAACAGTTGCAATACACCCATTGCCTTGGCCTAGACCTCCTTCACTCTGATGGCTTTTTCTTGCTGGTACCTGTAACCCTGAGCCTACCTACGAGCTTTCTCTGGGCACAGGTGCATATTAACCCACACTAGGGGCAGACTGTGATTGTTAGTGTGTTAATATACTCAACTTTCAAACAATAACTGAAAGGAATTGGCTTATAAATACCTGAAGTTTCTTTGCTTCTCTGCAGGACAGCTCTGAAACAAGTTCTACACAATCTCCTGGAGAATCCATGGAGACCTCCGTGGAACACCCCCAAGAAGGACCCAGTGGAGAGCCCCCACATGGATGATCCCATGGAGGACCCCCAGGAGAACACCAGCCTGTGGAGAACCTCCAGGGAGGACCCCCATAGAGGACCCCCCGATACCCTGGTGAACCATTCCCACCCCATGGAGGCCCCCCATGGAGAACCCCCAGGTAGGACCCCCTGGAGAACCACCCCCCACTGAGTGGAGGACCCTGTGAGACTGAGCTCCACTGAGTTGCTCCTTAACTCCTCTGCCTGGCTTCCTCCCTTCTGTATTTCCTTCCTCACACCCTGACCAGAGCTTCCTGAAATCAATTCCCAATGGACTATTTACACTTATGTTCTGATCTCAAGCCTGTTTTTGGTAACCTCTACCTAAGACTGCAATGAAATAAGTTTGGGAAGTGTGGCCCATTTCAGAATCTTGGGGTGGGAAGGTCTAAAGTTGAAAACCACAAAGTGAGAAGGCCTCTCCACAGCAAAGTGTAGCAACATGGGTAGATCTCACAAACATAATGCTGAGGGAAAGAAACCAAGCACAGGCGAGTACATAATTCCAACTATATACAGTGCAACAGCAGACCCCAGGGATTGATGTCATCACAAGTTCAGAATAGTGACTGGAAGACACGATGATGGGAGCTTCTGGACAGCTAGAATTCTATTTCTGTAGTGTAGTGACATAAATGATTAAAAATGCCTTCCAAAAATTTGAGAGAATAGCATTGAAACATGTATATTATCATATGTGAAATTGATCACCAGTCCAGGTTCGATGCATGAGACAGGGTGCTCAGGGCTGGTGCACTGGGATGACCCTGAGGGATGGGATGTGGACAGAGATGGGAGGGGGGTTCAGGATGGGGAACATATGTACACCCATGGCTGATTCATGTCAATGTATGGCAAAAACCACTACAATATTGTAAAGTAATTAGCCTCCAATTAAAATAAATTAATTAATTTTTTTAAAATGACTTCCAATAATTTGAGCAACAAAATGAATAACCCAAAGTATAAAATAAATTTTGTGAGTCTACACTGACATAAATAAATGATTAAAAAATAAATAAATATGGGACAAGAGACAGAGTTCTCATGTAGAAGAATTTCAAATAATTTGTGTAGATGACACTCCACCCTCAAAGAAAGGGAATATAACTCAGTTCAGTTCAGTTCAGTTCAGTCGCTCAGTCGTGTCCGACTCTTTGCAACCCCATGAATCACAGCACGCCAGGCCTCCCTGTCCATCACCAACTCCCGGAGTTCACCCAGACTCACGTCCATCGAGTCAGTGATCCCATCCAGCCATCTCATCCTCTGTCGTCCCCTTCTCCTCTTGCCCTCAATCCCTCCCAGCATCAGAGTCTTTTCCAATGAGTCAACTCTTCGCATGAGGTGGCCAAAGTACTGGAGTTTCAGCTTTAGCATCATTCCTTCCAAAGAAATTCCAGGGCTGATCTCCTTCAGAATGGACTGGTTGGATCTCCTTGCAGTCCAAGGGACTCTCAAGAGTCTTCTCCAACACCACAGTTCAAAAGCATCAATTCTTTGGCACTCAGCCTTCTTCACAGTCCAACTCTCACATCCATACATGACCACAGGAAAAACCATAGCCTTGACTAGACGAAACTTTGTTGGCAAAGTAACGTCTCTGCTTTTGAATATGCTATCTAGGTTGATCATAACTTTTCTTTCAAGGAGTAAGCGTCTTTAATTTCATGGCTGCAGTCACCATCTGTAGTGATTTTGGAGCCCCCCAAAAATAAAGTCTGACACTGTTTCCACTGTTTCCCCATCTATTTCCCATGAAGTGGTGGGACCAGATGCCATGATCTTCGTTTTCTGAATGTTGAGCTTAAAGCCAACTTTTTCACTCTCCTCTTTCACTTTCATCAAGAGGCTTTTGAGTTCCTCTTCACTTTCTGCCATAAGGGTGGTGTCATCTGCATATCTGAGGTTATTGAGATTTCTCCCAGCAGTCTTGATTCCAGCTTGTGTTTCTTCCAGTCCAGCGTTTCTCATGATGTACTCTGTATATAAGTTAAATAAACAGGGTGACAATATGCAGCCTTGGTGTACTCCTTTTCCTATTTGGAACCAGTCTGTTGTTCCATGTCCAGTTCTAATTGTTGCTTCCTGACCTGCATACAAATTTCTCAAGAGGCAGATCAGGTGGTCTGGTATTCCCATCTCTTTCAGAATTTTCCACAGTTTATTGTGATCCACACAGTCAAAGGCTTTGGCATAGTCAGTAAAGCAGAAATAGATGTTTTTCTGGAACTCTCTTGTTTTTTCCATGATCCAGCGGATGTTGCCAATTTGATCTCTGGTTCCTCTGCCTTTTCTTTTCTTTTTTTTTTCCTCTGCCTTTTCTAAAACCAGCTTGAACATCAGGAAGTTCACGGTTCACATTATTGCTGAAGCCTGGCTTGGAGAATTTTGAGCATTACTTTACTAGCGTGTGAGATGAGTGCAATTGTGCGGTAGTTTGAGCATTCTTTGGCATTGCCTTTCTTTGGGATTGGAATGAAAGCTGACCTTTTCCAGTCCTGTGGCCACTACTGAGTTTTCCAAATTTGCTGGCATATTGAGTGCAGCACTTTCACAGCATCATCTTTCAGGATTTGAAATAGCTCAACTGGAATTCTATCACCTCCACTAGTTTTGTTCGTAGTGATGATGCTTTCTAAGGCCCACTTGACTTCACAGTCCAGGATGTCTGGCTCTAGATGAGTGATCACACCATCGTGATTATCTGGGTCGTGAAGATCTTTTTTGTACAGTTCTTCTGTGTATTCTTGCCATCTGTTCTTAATATCTTCTGCTTCTGTTAAGTCCATACCATTTCTGTCCTTTATCGAGCCCATCTTTGCATGAAATGTTCCTTTGGTATCTCTGATTTTCTTGAAGAGATTCCTAGTCTTTCCCATTCTGTTGTTTTCCTCTATTTCTTTACACTGATCGCTGAAGAAGGCTTTCTTATCTCTTCTTGCTATTCTTTGGAACTCTGCATTCAGATGTTTATATCTTTCCTTTTCTCCTTTGCTTTTTGCTTCTCTTGTTTTCACAGCTATTTGTAAGGCCTCCCCAGACAGCCATTTTGCTTTTTTGCATTTCTTTTCCATGGGAATGGTCTTGATCCCTGTCTCCTGTACAATGTCATGAACCTCATTCCATAGTTCCTCAGGCACTCTATCTATCAGATCTAGGCCCTTAAATCTATTTCTCTCTTCCACTGTATAATCCTAAGGGATTTGATTTAGGTCATACCTGAATGGTCTAGTGGTTTTCCCTACTTTCTTCAATTTAAGTCTGAATTTGGCAATAAGGAGTTCATGATCTGAGCCACAGTCAGCTCCTGGTCTTGTTTTTGCTTACTGTATAGAGCTTCTCCATCTTTGGCTGCAAAGAATATAACTCTTCACCACTTAAATGTGGGATGTACATAGTGATTTCTTCCAAAGAACATAGAAGAAAGAAAGTTAAAAAAAAAAAAAAAGTAATTTCAGGGGCCTCCCTGGGGATCCAGTGGCAAAGACACTGTGTCCCAATGCAAGGGGCCTGGGTTCAGTCCCTGGTCAGGGAACTAGATCCCACATGCCACAAATAAAAGTATACATTCCATTACTAAGACCCAGGGCAGCCAGATAAATAGATATTTTTTTAAGTAAATTCACAGTGGATAAGCACTACCTTAGCCAGGTTATCAAGGTCAAAACAACAGTGATAAATCATGTTAATAGTAGTATGTACCCTAGGGACTTCCCTGGCAGTCCAGTGGTAAAGACTTTGAGCTTGTTTGGGTTCGATTCCTGGTCAGGGAACTAGAGATCCCACGTGCTGTGTGGTGCAGCTATATATATGGCTTCCCTGGTGGGCTTAGATGGTAAAGAATCCATCTGCAATGCAGGGAATCTGGTTTCGATGCCTGGGTTGGGAAGATCCCCTGGAAAGGGGACTGGTAACCCACTCCATTTCTGCCTACTATGGACACAGGAGTCCTATGGACACAGGAGTCTGGTAGGCTACAGTCCACGGGATCTCAGAGTCGGACGTGACTGGGCAACTAAGACACACACACACACACACACATACACACACCCCGTATCCTTAATATGATGTGATGACAATGATACTTTGCCTCTGTGGTGTTCTTCCCAAAACCCCATAGCCTCAGCTTCCCCAAACCCCACAGTCTAGTCATGAGGAAACCATCAAACAAAGCCCAATAGAGGGACCGTTCTATAAAATACCTGACCAGTAATACTGACAAGTTCATCAAAAACAAGGCAAGTCTGAGAAACTGTGACAGTCAAAAGGAATCAAAGGAGTCGTGCTGACTAAAAGTGATGTAGCATTCTAGATGGGATCCTGGAACAGAAAATTAGGCAAAATCTAAGGAAATCTGAATAAAGAATGGACTTTAGCTAATAATAATGTATTACTATTGATTTATAAATTGTAACAAATATATCATATTAATAATGTGAGATGTTAATAGTAGATATAGAGTATCTGAAAATTCTCCAAACTATCTCCACAATTATTCTGTTATTTAAATCTCTGCTTAAAAAAGCTTTAAAAAAAAATAAAGAAAAATAATTCCTAATGAATCATGCCTCCCTATGTCCATACCACTCTATAATATATCTTGCCACTTCTCCCATCAAAAGAGAGTCTGGGATTTCTCTGGTGATCCAGGGGTTAAGAATCTACCTGCCAATGAAGGAGACACAGGTTCAATCCCTGGTCCAGGGAGATCCCACATGCCGCAGAGCAAATAAGCCCCAGTGCAACAACTTCTGAGCCTACGCTCTAGAACCTAGAAGCTGCCACTACTGAGCCCGCCTGCCTCAGCTACTAAAGCCGGAGTGCTTAGAGCCTGTGTCCAACAAGAGAACCTACCATAATGAGAAGCCCCCACAACTCAACAAAGAGTAGCTCCTGCTTGCTGCAACTAGAGAAAACTAGAGAAAGCCTGCTTTCAGCAAAACAGACCCAGCACAGCAGAAAAATAAAATAAAATATTTTTTTAAAAGATACTCCATGAATTTAAGATACTATTAGCAGAAAATTATGAATAATAATTATAACTAATATGTGCACAATGTATTTCTCCTCCTGTGAATTTTAATACGAAAGAAATACTCTCTAATGATAGTGTTTCTAGTCTCTGTGGTGTTTAGGGGACTTGTTTGCAGAGAGTCTATTCTGAGGTCCCTTCAAATCAGCCATGAGTGGCTCAGTCATCTAGCCTACCTGTAAAGCAGTACAGCCCTGCTTGGGTATTCCAATTTTCCAATGAGACTTCTTTCAGAAAACAGCAATTTGTGTATTCTATATCCACCTTCTCCCACAATCTTTTTTTCTGTTTTTTAGTTTTCCCTAAATGGTAGGTCATAGACCCTGGAGTCTAGATAAGAAGCGTCCCCTCTGCCTACGCTCCACTGACTTTTTCCTCACTTAAGGCCTGTGTCCTAGCTACACCATGTGCAGAAGATTCCCCAGGGATGCTTCTCACCTGCCTGAGCTCGTGTGAGCATTAGCTATGTGCTCAGTCGTGTCCAGCTCTGTGACCCCATAGACTGAGGCCCCCAGGCTCCTCCCCAGGCTCCCATGGGGACTCTCCAAGCAAAAATACTGGAGTGGGTTGCCGTTTGCTCCTCTGGGGGGTCTTACCGACCCAGAGACCGAACCTGTGTCTCCCATATTGTAGGCAGATTCTTTACCATCTGTGCCACCAGGGAAGCCTGAGCTCAGTCCTTGGTAAAAGAGAGAGGCAGACCCTGAAGAGGCTGAGCTGTCTGCCCCTCTGTGAACCCAGGAGCTGGAGCTCCAGCTGAGCCCTGATCAAGTGTGTTTCATCTCTCAGGGTGGCCCTCAGCAGGATCCCTTGGAAACAAACCTGCATTCACTTTGAAGACCAACCACCCCTCCCATGCGTAACAGAAAGCAAGGGCAACTCTTGCGGGGCCATTGCTTCAAACAGTGGGCAACACAACCTCTGGGAAGTAGGACTTGGGTTAGAAAAAGCATCAGTGACTTACCTAGCTTTTTCCTCCAGCTTGTGCCTATAAGTAGTAATATGGTTATCACATCTAATGACACATTCAAGAGCGCGAGAAAAGCAATAAATCTTTGTTGAATGGTTATTACAACAGTAGCTACAGCCCTAGGCAGTCTCTCTCACAGCACCCAACTTCTTTATTATAAAAAATTCCAAACATATAGACATATAAAATATAGTTTATCCATCCTCTGCTACTGCTACTGCTAAGTCACTTCAGTCGGGTCCAACTCTGTGCGACCCCAGAAACGGCAGCCCACCAGGCTCCCCCGTTCCTGGGACTCTCCAGGCAAGAACACTGGAGTGGGTTGCCATTTCCTTCTCCAATGCATGAAAGTGAAAAGTGAAAGGGAAGTCGCTCAGTCATGTCCAACTCTTAGTGACCCCATGGACTGCAGCCTACCATGCAGGCTCCTCCACCCATGGAATTTTCCAGGCAAGAGTACTGGAGTGGGATGCCATTGCCTTATCCATCCTCTAGTTTCAACAAAAATTCAGGGCCAACTTCTTTTCATCTTTATCCCTACCCTCACTTGCCCTTCCCGTACTATTTTGAAGCAAATTCCAGATACCATATTCTTTTAACCAGAAATCATATTTCAATATGTATCACCAAAAGATAAGAGCTCTTTCACAACATAGCCACAAATCATTAATATATCTTTAAAAATTAACAATAAACTTTAATATCAAACAGTCGGTCAGTATTTAAATTTCTCTATCTATATATATCTTGTAACCAATTCAGTCATTTCTCTTAATCATTTTTGAACTCTTCCCTGCCCTTATTCATCTTTGTGCTTTCACATTTGTGTTTTCTGCCTGGACTGCCCTTTCCTGCCTACCCAATGAGACAACAGCTCTCCAGATCTGTTCAAATATCACCTCCTCCAGGAATTTTTCCTTTGCAAACCTTCACAGTCAGTCATCACTTCAGCACTGACTCTCTGCTCTCTTTGTGTACGTACCTGTCTCTCTCCTCAGATTGTGAGCTCCTTGAAGACATGAACCCTACTCTCCTGGTCTTTGTAACCCCGGTACCCAGCATGGCGTCTGCCCTTTAGTATCTGCTTCAAGCCAGCGGATTATTTCTAAGAAGAGGTTCCCAAGGCCTTTCTATTGTTCTCCTTGTTGATCTAACCTTTTCTAAAGTTCAATGTCTTTTGCAAAGATGGTGTTTTTCCTCCTTCATCTGGGCTGGAGGTTGACCTGGTGTTTCAAATTGAAAGCTTTTAGAAACCGCTGGAGGCAGAATTAATTGGTTTAGAGCTCTTTTTTCTTTCTTTTTTTTTTTAAGATTCCAGGATTGATATAAAGCAGAATGACTGAGGGAAGAGAAAGCCACTTTGTCAATCAGCAGCCTGCTCTGGGATTTACGTAGTAAGAACTGTACAGAATTGAAAGAAAAAGATATTTTCCTTGTCCTCTAATCGGATACAATCTACAAAGCATCTGGTTCTCTGAGAAGGACCTTGGAATATGCTCCTAGTTTCCAAACTGTAGTTAATAACATTTTGAACAATACTTTTCAAGCATTTCTTTAACTTCAGAACTCCCTGTTCGGGTTTATCTAGCCTGCAAGATCAATGTGTTATACAGACAAAAGCAGATTCCTGGGGCCTGGTCCACAGGGCTCTCTGCCAAGTCCGTCCCATGTGACCCCCAGACACAGAATTCAGGACACCAATCAATCATTCATTCATTCTGTCATCATTCAACAATTTATTGAGTGCCTGCTATGTGTTTGGTGCTGGTAGCTCTGTGCTGAATAAGACAGATGGACTTCCATTCTTTTAGATTTACATTCTGAGGGGGAAGAGGGAGAGAAGCAATAATTATTAAAAGCCAGTGGTTCTCAAACTTTAATTCTCATCAGAATCACCTGGAGGGTTTGTACAACTACAAATCTCTGGATCCCACCCCCAGAATGTCCGATTCAGTAGGTCTAGAGTAGGGCCTGAGAACAGGCACTTCTAATGATTTTCCAGGTGATGCCAAAACTTATGAACCTGGGACCACAGTAAAAACTATTATGTCAAAAATCAAGCAAATAAAACACCTTCAGATAGTGGTAAGTGCTAAGCTTTTAGAAAATAAATTTAAAAGGGTAATGGTGTAGAAAGAGCAATCAATTTAGACTGAGTGGCCAGGGAAAACATCACTGAGAAGGTGACACTTGGGGAAAACCTCACCGAGAGGGTGACATTTGATGCGAGATATGAATGGTGAAAAGGAGCATCTACAAGTCGGGGGGAGGGTATCCCAAGACAAGGACATAGCAAGTGCAGAGGCCTTGAGCAGGGAACAAGCATAGCAAAGCTGAGGCACCATATACATAATTAAAAGTGCCAGTGTCAATACTGAGTATTTTGAGGTGGGGGATGTGATATAAGATTGTAATAAAAGTATAGATGCAGTCAGTTTGTGTAGGACCTTGAAGGCAGTTGTATAAAAACAAAAACAAAACCCAGTTTTTAAAGGGTAACATAAAACCATTGGAGAGTTTTAAGTAGGGGATTCTTATGATTTTATTTTACATTTTAAATATAAACTCTTTGCTGTGAAATATCTTTTTGGCTATTGTGTGGAGAATGTACCATGGGGACAGGGATGGGGATGGGGCAAGGAGAAAAGGAGGAAGGTAGAAGCTGACAGACCAGTTAGGAGACTTGTAGGATTTGATGGGGGAGGGGAAGTTGCAGTGGAAATAGGGAGAAATGGTAGCTATGTGGGTGGTGAGGAATTGTTGATGGGAATGACATCAACAATGCTAAAGGCTTAGCATAAGCCTTGCTCCTTGCAGGTATTCAGTAAGTAGTCATGAATGAATGAATGAAACTCCCTTCCTTTCTAAAACACCATGACTACAGCTCTGCATTTCCCTGAGGAATTGAAGAATATGGTAAATTATCATTCCTAAGCTAGATTTCATTTTCTAGTTGGGAATGGGGCTTTGGGTAAGTGTGTGTGGGTGTATGTGAGTGCATGTTAGTTGGGTATTTTTGGATATCGTATCCCCTTCCATTCTCCAACTCTCTTTTTAAATATTTCACTGCTACCCTCCCCCACTTTTTCAGATATAATGCAGGTTTCCAACGGCTCCTTAAGAATTATTTTCCCTTTGTAAAGCAAATTGAGTGGGGGCGGCCTGGGAGCTCTGCAGTTCCCCTGGGAGCTGGAAGGAGTTAGTTGAGGCTCTGGTTGCTGGGAGAGGCTGGGGGTGAGGAGTGCTTCTTCCCTGCTGCACTTAGGGCAAAAATCCATTTATTCCTTTGGATCGTTTTCATTGAACTGCTTTTATTACTGTTTCTACCGCATCTCTTGCAACTAGAATGAAATGCAATCAAAATATGAGTTGAGTTTCACAAGGAGAAAGGGCCAGGAACAACTACTGTGGCGTGTGACAGCCCTGAGCTCTGCAAAAACAAAGATGAGTCAAGCAGCTTCTGCAGATCAAAGGGAGCTGTCATACTGCTCCACTGACAGCCATGTTCAGTAGGGAGGAAGATCTCTGAAACACAAGTCGTGCCTTCCAGTGCTAGCAAAACTTTTAGAATTCCCTGGGGAAATAAACCCTTTTTCTCAGCATGAAGTTTCAAAAGTTAAATATGTAATCATAAAAGCAGAAAATCTGTTTTTCTTGCAAAGATGGAATTGAAATACCTGCAAGACGTCAAAAGGACTCAAAGGTCAGCTTCCACTTGCTTTAGGTCCCAGGATCCTGGAGGGTAGAATCTGGTGCATGAACCCGAAGCTCTTCCAGCTGGTTCCTTCTCATTCCCCATCACTTCATCACTTGCTCTTGTACTTTCCTGGTACCGTGTTTTCTAGACGACAGCCTAGGATTGCTCTTTCACATTTTTCTTTCTCTCTTTCCTGCAAACCCATTTCCATTCTCTCTCTAAGAGTATCTTAACCAGCCAAGTACAAAACCAGCTGAATTGTAGAACTGAATTTTTTTATGTTTGACTATTAGTTTTACATAAAAAAGTATACGTTTTATATGTAAACGTACAAACTGTTAGTTCTTCATTCCTCATTAAAAATGTAGACAGGTAAAATATATTATCATGTCTTTCTCAAAAAAATATTTTAAAATCCTGTTTTGTTTGTTTGTTTTTGAGGATTTTTTTCTTTTCTTTTATTGAAGTATAGTTGATTTACAATATTGTGTTAGTTTCATGTACACGGCAAAGTGATTCAGTTGTACATATATGTTGCAGGAAGGGGGACCCCTTCCAGGGCCTGAAACTGGGCCCTTGTCTAACACTCGCAAATGAATTGTCCAAGGGGACACATGTGCTGACAAAGCAAGAGATTGTATTGGGAAAGAGCACTCCGGTGGAGAGCAGTAGGGTAAGGGAACCCAGGAGAACAGCTCTGTCACATGGCTTGCAGTCTCGGGTTTTATGGTGATGGGATTAGTTTCCGGGTTGTCTGAAGCCAATCATTCAGACTCAGAGTCCTTCCTGGTGGTGCACGCCTTGTTCAGCCAAGATGGATACCAGCAAGGAGGATCCTGGGAGGTGGTCGGACATGTGGTGTCTCCTTTTGACCTTTCCCGAACTCTTCGGGTTGGTGGTGGCTTATTAGTTCCGTGTTCCTCACCAGGTTCCTTACCTCCTGTCATAAAACAACTCATGCAAATGGTTACTATGGTGCCTGGCCAGGGTAGGCAGTTTCAGTCAGTGAGCTTCCCTTAACATATATAAATATATTCTTCTTCAGATTCTTTTCCATTGTAAGTTATATAAGATATTGAATATAGTTTCCTGTGCTATACAGTAGGTCCTTGTTGTTTCTCTATTTTGTAGATAGTAGTGTGTATCCATTGATCCCAAACTCCTAATTTATCCCTTCCCACCATGTTTTCTTTTTCAAGTACTGATTTCCCTTTTGTAGGCCATTGGCTCTAGAGACAGAGAGACAGAAACAGACAGACAAAGAGGTGTGGTAAAAAAGGAAGGAAGGAAGGAAGGCCAACCCCAAGCACTTAAATTCCCTACAGTGAGAGCAGCCTGTCTCATCAGACTTTACTCCTATTTTTAAATAAAGATGTTCTCTAATCAGCTGCATTCCAGGTTCGGCACTGGCTTTGGAAACGGTGGTCACACAGGCTTGGCATTAAAAATGAAAGTCTGTGTGAATACCTGGGATCTAGAAACTCTTCCTCATCTTTGGAGAGAGACCAAACACAGGGCTGTGTGAGGAAGCACATATTCAACAGGCATCTTTGAAAGAGGATTGCCAACCAAATAGAGAGCACATTCTCCACAGTACCTGCTGTATAGCATGGGTGTGTATACTTGTGTGTGCCCATACGAGTACACATATGCACACACACACACACACACACACCACAGGTTAAGAAGCAACACTCTGGACAAGTTCAGCCTTCCATGAATGATGCCTTTGAACAGGGCCTGGGCACAGTCCCAGGGTGGGTTGGCCAGCTCTTAGCTGCCCATTGTTAATAGTGGCCTAATTACATAGATAAACTATTAAGATTATTTATCTACATGTTGTTTTGTTTCTAATGTGTGTGCACATGTGTGTATATGTTTGTTTATTTATTTTAACTGTTCTGACTTGGTTTAAAACTTATAGTTTAAAAAGGTTCACATTAAGAAATTTATCTGTGGTGATATTTGCGTATTACTGCCTATCCTCTTTATCGGGAAGAGAGAAATCTTCAGAACGTGGGTTGGAAGGGAAGTGGTATGAAGAGAAGAGCTGGAAAAGCAGGGCTAGGTTACCAAGGGGAATGCAAACTTGGTTTCTACCTTGAATCACTGCCATGAAAGCTCTGTCTACACCTATGGGTACTGAGGTGGATTTACTATGAAGATGTTGCTGTTGTTGTTGTTGTTGTCCAGGCAACAAAGTTGTGTCCGGCTCCTTTGTCCATGGGATTCCCCAGGTAAGTATACTGGAGTGGGTTGCCATTTCCTTCTCCAGGGAGTCTTCCCAACACAGGGATCAAATCTGTGTCTCTTGCATTGGAAGGTAGATTCCTTACCACTGAGCCACCAGGAAGACATACTATGAAGATCAGATCAGATCAGTCTCTCAGCCGTGTCTGACTCTTTGCGACCCCATGAATCGCAGCAGGCCAGACCTCCTTGTCCATCACCAACTCCCAGAGTTCACCCAGACTCATGTCCATTGAGTCAGTGATCCCATCCAGCCATCTCATCCTCTGTCATCCCCTTCTCCTCTTGCCCCCAATCCCTCCCACCATCAGAGTCTTTTCCAATGAGTCAACTCTTCGCATGAGGTGGCCAAAGTACTGGAGTTTCAGCTTTAGCATCATTCCTTCCAAAGAAATCCCAGGGCTGATCTCCTTCAGAATGGACTGGTTGGATCTCCTTGCAGTCCAAGGGACTCTCAAAGTCTTCTCCAACACCACAGTTCAAAAGCATCAATTCTTCGGCGCTCACCCTTCTTCACAGTCCGACTCTCACATCCATACATGACCACAGGAAAAACCATAGCCTTGACTAGACGGACCTTTGTTGGCAAAGTAATGTCTCTGCTTTTGAATATGCTGTCTAGGTTGGTCATAACTTTCCTTCCAAGGAGTAAGCATCTTTTAATTTCATGGCTGCAGTCACCATCTGCAGTGATTTTGGAACCCAGAAAAATAAAGTTTGACACTGTTTCCACTGTTTCCCCATCTATTTCCCATGAAGTGATGGGACCGGATGCCATGATCTTCGTTTTTCTGAATATTGAGCCTTAAGCCAACTTTTTCACTCTCCACTTTCACCTTCATCAAGAGGCTTTTTAGTTCCTCTTCACTTTCTGCCATAAGGGTGGTATCATCCGCATATCTGAGGTTATTGATATTTCTCCCGGCAATCTTGATTCCAGCTTGGGTTTCTTCCAGTCCAGCGTTTCTCATGATGTACTCTGCATATAAGTTAAATAAACAGAGTGACATTATACAGCCTTGACGTCCTCCTTTTCCTATTTGGAACCAGTCTGTTGTTCCATGTCCAGTTCTAACTGTTGCTTCCTGACCTGCATACAAATTTCTCAAGAGGCAGATCAGGTGGTCAGGTATTCCCATCTCTTTCAGAATTTTCCACAGTTTATTGGGATCCACACAGTCAAAGGCTTTGGCATAGTCAATAAAGCAGAAATACATGTTTTTCTGGAACTCTTTTGCTTTTTCCATGATCCAGTGGATGTTGGCAATTTGATGTCTGGTTCCTCTGCCTTTTCTAAAACCAGCTTGAACATCAGGAAGTTCACGGTTCACATTATTGCTGAAGCCTGGCTTGGAGAATTTTGAGCATTACTTTACTAGCGTGTGAGATGAGTGCAATTGTGCGGTAGTTTGAGCATTCTTTGGCATTGCCTTTCTTTGGGATTGGAATGAAAACTGACCTTTTCCAGTTCTGTGGCCACTGCTGAGTTTTCCAAATTTGCTGGCATATTGAGTGCAGCACTTTCACAGCATCATCTTTCAGGATTTGGAATAGCTCAACTGGAATTCCATCACCTCCACTAGCTTTGTTCGTAGTGATGCTTTCTAAGGTCCACTTGACTTCACATTCCAGGATGTCTGGCTCTAGGTCAGTGATCACACCATCGTGATGATCTGGGTCGTGAAGATCTTTTTTGTACAGTTCTTCTGTGTATTCTTGCCATCTGTTCTTAATATCTTCTGCTTCTGTTAGGTCCATACCATTTCTGTCCTTTATCGAGCCCATCTTTGCATGAAATGTTCCTTTGGTATCGCTGATTTTCTTGAAGAGATCTCTAGTCTTTCCCATTCTGTTGTTTTCCTCTATTTCTTTGCATTGATCACTGAAGAAGGCTTTCTTATCTCTTCTTGCTATTCTTTGGAACTCTGCATTCAGATGTTTATATCTTTCCTTTTCTCCTTTGCTTTTCGCTTCTCTTCTTTTCACAGCTATTTGTAAGGCCTCCCCAGACAGCCATTTTGCTTTTTTGCATTTCTTTTCCATGGGGATGGTCTTGATCCCTGTCTCCTGTACAATGTCATGAACCTCATTCCATAGTTCATCAGGCATTCTATCTATCAGATCTAGGCCCTTAAATCTATTTCTCACTTCCACTGAATAATCATAAGGGATTTGATTTAGGTCATACCTGAATGGTCTAGTGGTTTTCCCTACTTCTTCAATTTAAGTCTGAATTTGGCAATAAGGAGTTCATGATCTGAGCCCCAGTCAGCTCCTGGTCTTGTTTTTGCTGACTGTATAGAACTTCTCCATCTTTGGCTGCAAAGAATATAATCAATCTGATTTCAGTGTTGACCATCTGGTGATGTTCGTGTATAGAGTCTTCTCTTGTGTTGTTGGAAGAGGGTGTTTGTTATGACCAGTGCATTTGGAAGCTTTAACCCCAGGAAACCCTGCTTGCAGGGGCCAATGAGGGGCCCTGAGAATGTAATCATATAGTCACATGTTTCTTTAAAAAATTATAAAAGTAAATGGTAATAGACTTATTGTGGTGACCATTTTGCAATGTAGAGAAATATTGAATCACTGTGCTACGTACCAGGAAGTAACATGTGGTAGGTCACTTATACTGTATGGTAGGTCACTTATCCTACAAGATGAAGAAACCAACAAACTCCTAGAAAAAGAGAACAGATTTGTGGTTACATGTTGTAAAGGGGTGGGGAAGTCAGGGAGAACCAGATTGGATAAAGGCAGTCAAAAGGTACAAACTTCCAGTTAGAAGATAAGTAAGAACTAAGGATAAATATAATTAACACTGTTGTACATTATATATGAAAGTTTTTAAGAGAGTGAAAGTAAAAGTTACTCAGTCATGTCTGACTCTTTGTAACTCCACGGACTATACAGTACATGGAATTCTCCAGGCCAGGATACTGGAGTGGGTAGCCTTTTCCTTCTCCAAGGGATCTTCCCAACCCAAGGGTCGAACCCAGTTCTTCTGCATTGCAGGCGGATTCTTCACCAGCTGAGCCGCAAGGGAAGCTCAAGAATACTGGAGGGGGTAACCTATCCCTTCTCCAGTGGGTCTTCCTGACCAAGGAATCGAACTGGGGTCTCCTGCATTGCAGGCAGATTCTTTACCAACTGAGCTACCAAGGAAGCCCATAAAGACTAAATCTTAAGAATACTCATCACAAGAAAAAAAATATTTTTTTTCTATTTCTTCAATTTTGTATCTATAAGAGGTGATGTTCACTAAACTTACTGTAGAAATCATTTCATGATGGATGTGAATAAAATAATCAGGCTATATACCTTAAACTTATACAGTGCTATATGTCAATTATATCTCAATAAAACTGGGGACATTCCCTGGTGGTCTTGTGGTTAGGACTTGGCACTTTCTTTCGTTGCCATGGCCTGGGTTCAATCCCCGGTCAGGGAATTAAGATCCCGCATGCCCCTCTGCCAAAAATTAATTAAATAAAATTGGAAAAAAATTCTAAAAGTAAGATATTTTTACTGTAGTCACTTAAAACCACTGTCTCCACTCCTAATTCCCTGACACCCTCAAGACATGGCTACATGTATATTTTAGATCTAACTAAAAGGAAGTTGAGTTGGGGGCATATTTAGCTTGGTTCAATGGGATATATTTATGTGGTGCACAGTCTAAATGTATAGATGAATATTGCTATCTGACCTAGGGTAGGAAGACCTGCCAAGAGTCCTCTCATGACTCACTCTGCCCACTCACTCGGGTGGCAAAATATTAAAGTGCAGGGCCAGAGACCGTTAACTGGTAACAAAGATTCCTCCGGTGCCTGGCACCAGACATCAGTGGATAGTGAAGGAGAGACAAGGTCTGAAATTTACCCAACCAAAAGCTCGTCTGTAGAAAATTCTTCCAGTTTTCAGACATGCAAAATAGTATAAGCAGACGATTTGGTTCTCATCAATCCCTGATCAAAATGAAAATTCCCTCCTGTCAGGAATATACATAACATAGTGTTTCTAATCATAAACACACAATTCATTTTCCTCTTTTTGATGGAAGTTGTGCAAAAGAGAATTTATTAGAATTCTTGTGTTTACAGACACAGTCTTGCAGCAGTTGTAAAACAGCTAATACATCTGTGTGTATGTTGTATGTTTCTTGCATCCCCCGCAATGCTGACATATGAAGATATAAAAAATTAATAATAAACCATTACAGTTAGGATATCATCAACAAATTGGTCAATGAGTATTATTATTTCAAACAGTATCTAAGATTAGTTATTGTACACATATACCAATAACTTGAAATGCCCTGAAGTCCGGTAGCACATATATGAAAGAAATTTGATAGAGGTTTTCCCAAATTTAGTCATAATTCTAAAATAATATATGACAGCTTCCCCAGGTGACACTAATGGTAAAGAACCCACCTACTAACACAGGAGGCAGATTCAAATTCCATCCCTGGGTCTGGAAGATCCTCTGGAGGAGAGTATGGCAACCCACTCCAATATTCTTGCCTGGAGAATCCCATGGACAGAGGAGCTTGGTGGGCTACAACCCATAGGCTCGCAACGAGTTGGGCACAGCTGAAGTTAGCATGGACGCACCAATAATGAAGTGAAGCAGAAAGAAACTTTTCTAAACTCTCAATAATAATATTTTTAAAATTTCAGTCAACCATTTTAAAAGAGACACTGAATTAATTATGCACCTGGGGTTTTTGTATGCTTTTTAGGCTAGAAAATATTGCAAAGTTATGGTTACTGCAAAGAAAATATTGCAAAGTTATTCAGATGCATCCAAAAAGTGCACAGTCAGAAAATGCAGGGAAAAAGCTTTAGAGAAGTCTGTCAGATTTTTAAACATTAAGCATATCATACTATTTTTCTGAATTTTGTGATATGATATTTGCCAGCTTTTAAATTGTATAATTAGTGCTATGTGTTTTCATTCTGCCTATTCACTTCTGTAGCTAACTTTGTGCTTTTTTCTTGGTTAGAGCTCTCCTTTCTCTCCCCAAAACTGTATAAGGTCCAAGTCCTGCAAATCTTGGCTCTGTTGTCCGTGACAGAAACACACATCTGGAATTTGCAGGAATCCGGAGAATACAGGGCTCACCTTGTGACCAGGAACAGTGCCAGTCCACACAGTTGTGCCATAATAAAATCTCTGATTATTAGCAACCCAGAATAAAGACCCAGACTCCCACCTTGAAGGTGAGCATGACAAAGTTCTGGCCAATGGGATTATGCAACTTCCAGGTCCCACTAAGGATCGGGGCATGCCCTCTACTCCTCCTTTTTTCCCTTTCCAGGGACTGGAACACAGATGTAGTGATGAGTGTCTTGGCCCTGTGGACAAGAATAATGCTCTAAAGATGTTGAATCAACAAGGAGGAAAGAACGTAGGTTTCTAATCCCATGGAATAGCCCTATCAGTCAGCATACCAGCCCAGGTCCACTTATACCAATATAACCATATGGGAGAGTGATCAAACTGTCTTTTTAAACCCCGGTTATTTGGGATGCCCTTTTAAGCAGCTAATCTAATATCCTGATACAACCATAATAATAACCCCTTACACTTACAGGGCTCTTTATTCTTTCTAAATTCTAGAGTGTCTCTTACCATGAGTAACTGCTGGTGAGGGGGTAAAAGCCATTATTTTACATGACCCAGGGAGTTTGATGACTTGACTAGGGGCATACAGGAGAGGGGCCCTGCTACAGCCAATTCACCCATGAGGCCCAGTGCCCGGTGGGAGCCAGGTGTGTGTGCAGAGCTCTTGGGTGGTGAGCACACTGGGTGTTTCCCCTCTTACCATTCAAAAAAGAATTTCTTCCTAACTACTCAATTTGTAAACCCCTAGAGCAGGGATAGTTCACATCCCTTCTTTTCTCATCCTCCTGTGCTTTTCTAAATTTGCTGCAGCACACAGAGAGAAATATAAAGTCAGATCAGATCAGATTAGAACAGTCGCTCAGTCGTGTCCGACTCTTTGCGACCCCATGAATCGCAGCACGCCAGGCCTCCCTGTCCATCACCAACGCCCAGAGTTCACTCAGACTCACATCCATCGAGTCAGTGATGCCATCCAGCCATCTCATCCTCTGTCGTCCCCTTCTCCTCCTGCCCCCAATCCCTCCCAGCATCAGAGTCTTTTCCAATGAGTCAACTCTTCGCATGAGGTGGCCAAAGTACTGGAGTTTCAGCTTTAGCATCATTCCTTCCAAAGAAATCCCAGGGCTGATCTCCTTCAGAATGGACTGGTTGGATCTCCTTGCAGTCCAAGGGACTCTCAAGAGTCTTCTCCAACACCACAGTTCAAAAGCATCAATTCTTCGGCGCTCAGCCTTCTTCACAGTCCAACTCTCACATCCATACATGACCATTGGAAAAACCATAGCCTTGACTAGACGAACCTTTGTTGGCAAAGTAATGTCTCTGCTTTTGAATATGCTATCTAGGTTGATCATAACTTTCCTTCCAAGGAGTAAGCGCCTTTTAATTTCATGGCTGCAGTCACCATCTGTAGTGATTTTGGAGCCCCAAAAAATAAAGTCTGACACTGTTTCCACTGTTTCCCCATCTATTTCCCATGAAGTGATGGGACCGGATGCCATGATCTTCGTTTTCTGAATGTTGAGCTTTAAAGCAACTTTTTCACTCTCCACTTTCACTTTCATCAAGAGGCTTTTTAGTTCCTCTTCACTTTCTGCCATAAGGGTGGTGTCATCCGCATATCTGAGGTTATTGATATTTCTCCCGGCAATCTTGATTCCAGCTTGGGTTTCTTCCAGTCCAGCGTTTCTCATGATGTACTCTGCATATAAGTTAAATAAACAGGGTGACAATATACAGCCTTGACGAACTCCTTTTCCTATTTGGAATCAGTCTGTTGTTCCATGTCCAGTTCTAACTGTTGCTTCCTGACCTGCATACAAATTTCTCAAGAGGCAGATCAGGTGGTCTGGTATTCCCATCTCTTTCAGAATTTTCCACAGTTTATTGTGATCCACACAGTCAAAGGCTTTGGCATAGTCAATAAAGCAGAAATACATGTTTTTCTGGAACTCTTTTGCTTTTTCCATGATCCAGTGGATGTTGGCAATTTGATGTCTGGTTCCTCTGCCTTTTCTAAAACCAGCTTGAACATCAGGAAGTTCACAGTTCACATATTGCTGAAGCCTGGCTTGGAGAATTTTGAGCATTACTTTACTAGCGTGTGAGATGAGTGCAATTGTGCAGTAGTTTGAGCAGTCTTTGGCATTGCCTCGCTTTGGGATTGGAATGAAAACTGACCTTTTCCAGTCCTGTGGCCACTGCTGAGTTTTCCAAATTTGCTGGCATACTGAGTGCAGCACTTTCACAGCATCATCTTTCAGGATTTGGAATAGCTCAACTGGAATTCCATCACCTCTACTAGCTTTGTTTGTAGTGATGCTTTCTAAGGCCCACTTGACTTCACATTCCAGGATGTCTGGCTCTAGGTCAGTGATCACACCATCGTGATTATCTGGGTCGTGAAGATCTTTTTTGTACAGTTCTTCTGTGTATTCTTGCCATCTGTTCTTAATATCTTCTGCTTCTGTTAGGTCCATACCATTTCTGTCCTTTATCGAGCCCATCTTTGCATGAAATGTTCCTTTGGTATCTCTGATTTTCTTGAAGAGATTCCTAGTCTTTCCCATTCTGTTGTTTTCCTCTATTTCTTTGCACTGATCGCTGAAGAAAGCTTTCTTATCTCTTCTTGTTATTCTTTGGAACTCTGCATTCAGATGCTTATATCTTTCCTTTTCTCCTTTGCTTTTCACTTCTCTTCTTTTCACAGCTATTTGTAAGGCCTCCTCAGACAGCCATTTTGCCTTTTTGCATTCCTTTTCCATGGGGATGGTCTTGATCCCTGTCTCCGTACAATGTCATGAACCTCATTCCATAGTTCATCAGGCATTCTATCTATCAGATCTAGGCCCTTAAATCTATTTCTCACTTCCACTGTATAATCATAAGGGATTTGACTTAGGTCATACCTGAATGGTCTAGTGGTTTTCCCTACTTCTTCAATTTAAGTCTGAATTTGGCAATAAGGAGTTCATGGTCTGAGCCACAGTCAGTTCCTGGTCTTGTTTTTGCTGACTGTATAGAGCTTCTCTATCTTTGGCTGCAAAGAATAAAATCAATCTGATTTCAGTATTGACCATCTGGTGATGTCCATGTATAGAGTCTTCTCTTGTGTTGTTGGAAGAGGGTGTTTGTTATGACCAGTGTATTTTCTTGGCAAAACTCTATTAGTCTTTGCCCTGCTTCATTCTGTATTCCAAGGCCAAATTTGCCTGTTATTCCAGGTCCTTCTTGACTTGCTATCACTACGAACAAAGCGAGTGGAGGTGATGGAATTCCAGTTGAACTATTCCAAATCCTGAAAGATGATGCTGTGAAAGTGCTGCACTCAATATGCCAGCAAATTTGGAAAACTCAGCAGTGGCCACAGGACTGGAAAAGGTCAGTTTTCATTCCAATCCCAAAGAGAGGCAATGCCAAAGACTGCTCAAACTACTGCACAATTGCACTCATCTCACACGCTAGTAAAGTAATGCTCAAAATTCTCCAAGCCAGGCTTCAGCAATATGTGAACCGTGAACTTCCTGATGTTCAAGCTGGTTTTAGAAAAGGCAGAGGAACCAGACATCAAATTGACAACATCTGCTGGATCATGGAAAAATCAAGAGAGTTCCAGAAAAATATCTATTTCTGCTTTACTGACTATGCCAAAGCCTTTGACTGTGTGGATCACAATAAACTGTGGAAAATTCTGAAAGAGATGGGAATACCAGACCACCTGATCTGCCTCTTGAGAAATTTGTATGCAGGTCAGGAAGCAACAGTTAGAACTGGACATGGAACAACAGACTGGTTCCAAATAAGAAAAGGAGTAGGTCAAGGCTGTATATTGTCACCCTGTTTATTTAACTTACATGCAGAGTACATCATGAGAAACGCTGGACTGGAAGAAACCCAAGCTGGAATCAAGATTGCCGGGAGAAATATCAATAACCTCAGATATGCAGATGACACCACCCTTATGGCAGAAAGTGAAGAGGAACTAAAAAGCCTCTTGATGAAAGTGAAAGTGGAGAGTGAAAAAGTTGGCTTCAAGCTCAACATTCAGAAAACGAAGATCATGGCATCCGGTCCCATCACTTCATGGGAAATAGATGGGGAAACAGTGGAAACGGTGTCAGACTTTATTTTTTGGGGCTCCAAAATCACTACAGATGGTGACTGCAGCCATGAAATTAAAAGGCGCTTACTCCTTGGAAGGAAAGTTATGATCAACCTGGATAGCATATTCAAAAGCAGAGACATTACTTTGCCAACAAAGGTTCGTCTAGTCAAGGCTATGGTTTTTCCTGTGGTCATGTATGGATGTGAGAGTTGGACTGTGAAGAAGGCTGAGCGCCGAAGAATTGATGCTTTTGAACTGTGGTGTTGGAGAAGACTCTTGAGAGTCCCTTGGACTGCAAGGAGATCCAACCAGTCCATTCTGAAGGAGATCAGCCCTGGGATTTCTTTGGAAGGAATGATGCTAAAGCTGAAACTCCAGTACTTTGGCCACCTCATGTGAAGAGTTGACTCATTGGAAAAGACTCTGATGCTGGGAGGGATTGGGGGCAGGAGGAGAAGGGGATGACAGAGGATGAGATGGCTGGATGGCATCACTGACTCGATGGACATGAGTCTGAGTGAACTCTGGGCATTGGTGATGGACAGGGAGGCCTGGCGTGCTGCGATTCATGGGGTCGCAAAGAGTCGGACACAACTGAGCGACTGATCTGATCTGGTAATCAAAAGGACATCTTTTTTGGGTGTTAGTTCTAAAATATAAAGTACTGGAAGGTTTTTGATTCAAATATAATGTGTCTCCCTCTCCCTCCACACCATCCAGTTCCATCCTCTTCTGCCTCCCTCCTTCACAATCTGGTCATTAAACATGGCTATGCAGACCATGGCCTCCCAGAGATATTGGTACTCATGTGAAAAGGACAGCTGAGCAGGGTGGCAGCCCCGTGTGCTATGTGACAAGTTGCTCAGTCATGTCCGATTCTTTGTGAGCCCGTGGACTATAACCCACCAGGCTCCCCTGAACATAGGATTCTCCAGGCAAGTATACTGGAGTGGGTTGCCATTTCCCTCTCCAGGGAATCTTCCTGACCCAGGGATCGAACCTGAGTCTCCTGTGGCTCCTGCATTGCAGGCAGATTCTTTACCGCTGTGGTGAAAGAGGAGAGTGGAAAAAGTTGGCTTAAAGCTCACATTCAGAAAACTAAGATCATGGCATCCAGTCCCATCACTTCATGGCAAATAGATGGGAAAACAGTGGAAACAGTGGCTGACTTTATTTTGGGGGGCTCCAAAATCACTGCAGATGGTGACTGCAGCCATGAAATTAAAAGACGCTTAGTCCTTGGAAGGAAAGTTATGACCAACCTATACAGCATATTAAAAAGCAGAGACATTACTTTGTCAACAAAGGTCCGTCTAGTTAAGGCTATGGTTTTTCCAGTGGTCATGAATGGATGTGAGAGTTGGACTGTGAAGAAGGTTGAGCACCGAAGAATTCATACTTTTGAATTGTGGTGTTGAAGAAAACTCTTGAGATTCCCTTGGACTGCAAGGAGATCCAACCAGTCCATCCTAAAGGAGATCAGTCCTGGGTGTTCATTGGAAGGACTGGTGTTGAAGCTGAAACTCCAATACTTTGGCCACATGATGAGAAGAGCTGACTCATTTGAAAAGACCCTGATGCTGCGAAAGATTGCGGGCAGGAGGAGAAGGGGACCACAGAGAATGAGATGGTTGGATGGCATCACCAACACAATGGACATAGTTTTGGGCGGACTCCGGCAGTTGGTGATGGACAAGGAGGCCTGGCATGCTGCGGTTCATGGGGTCTCAAAGAGTCGGACACGACTGAGCGAGTGAACTGAACTGAAAGGATGTATTAAAACATAGTGAGAACATTTGGGACTCCCTGGTGGTCCAGTGGGTAAGAATCTGCCTTCCAATACAAGGAATGCAGGTTTGACCCCTGATTAGGGAAACCAAGATCCCATATGCTTAAGGGCAACTAAGCTCACAGGCTGCAACTAAAACCCTACACAGCTAAATAAATAAAGAAATTTAAATATATATATAACAGGAACATTAATTTCAAAAGGACACAGAAGCCAGCTTGATGGCACTGCCACTGATCAAATCTGGGATAATCTGAGTGTCAAAACAACTCACAGTTAAAAAAAAAAAAAAAGAAACTCATAGTAATGATGGATTACAATTCTATGAATATCAAAAGAATCCATGAGTCCATACTGATATAAATAAGCAAAAACCAGATAAGGAGAAGAGAAAGCAAATTTCTAACACATTAATGTCAACTAATAAATATAGGAAAAATAATGGAATTTTAAGGCCACTGTTTGTCAACCATATAACAATAGTTCATTCAAGCAGGAAATTATCAATGGATATTAAAACCATGGGTGAAATTTAGAGCAGTGGAATGTTTACATAACTTCACAGTACCTCCTCACAAGATGCTTATTACTTACAAATGGATAAAGGGTGACTGCTTTACAGTAGAGAAGCCTGGCAGACACCACCTTAGTAAGTGATCAAACTGAACATTATCAGTACAGGACAAAGCAATGTCATCATGTTCCATCTGACGGGATACAATGAAAGGACCACAGCATCACTTCTGTGCATCACCTGACTCTAATCAAGGGAGATTTCAGACAAATCTGAATTGAGGGACAGTCTACAAATTGACTGGCCTGTAACATTAAAGAACGTTAAGGTAGGTGTAAAGATCAAGAAGAAGACTAAAGAGACATGACAGTTAAATACAACACATGATCCTGGATTGGATCCTTTTGCTATAAAGGTCATTCTTGGGACAGCTGGCAAAATTCGAACAGGATCTCTGGGCTTAGAATATGCTGCTGCTGCTGCTAAGTCGCTTCAGTCGTGTCCGACTCTGTGCAACCCCAGAGACGGCAGCCCACCAGGCTCCCCCGTCCCTGGGATTCTCCAGGCAACAACACTGGAGTGGGTTGCCATTTCCTTCTCCAATGCATGAAAGTGAAAAGTGAAAGTGAAGACACTCAGTTGTGTCCGACTCTTAGCAACCCCATGGACTGCAGCCTACCAAGCTCTTCCGTCCATGGGATTTTCCGGCCAAGAGTACTGGAGTGGGTTGCCATTGCTAAGAGTATAGGGGAGTTCTTAGTGTGATTCTTACAACTTTTCTACAAGTTTTAAATTATTTTTTAAGAACACAAAAAAACATAGTGTGTCTAGAAAACAAGTCCTTATGCTCCCCAGGCCCAGCTTGCACACCATTCATGTGACTTTGGGGAAATTACTTTCCTTTTCTGGGTGTGCTGCTGCTGCTGCTAAGTCACTTCAGTCATGTCCAATTCTGTGCGACCCCATGGACGGCAGCCCACCAGGCTCCCCCGTCCCTGAGATTCTCCAGGCAAGAACACTGGAGAGGGTTGCCATTTCCTTCAATATTGCAAAAAGGGAGTTTTGGATATTAACAAATAATCACTTTAGTCTTCTAGCCCAAACAAGGTAGCAGCCCCTCACCACCTCACTCCACTGGTTTGGAAGAGGGGGCATGTGGTTGAGCACAGGGGCTCTGAACTGCCCTCTATGTCCTTTGCCTTTACCACCCTCAAGGGCAGTTCTGGTGTTTATGCAGGCAGGTGGACTTGGTGCTTGAAGGGTAGCCCCATGCATGACTCAGAATCACAAATGGCTTCAGCCACCTTTCTCGGACTTGAGTGAGTTTTCACTGGAATCAGTTGGAGGTGCTTTTCTCACAAGCAGATCCCTGGCAAATCCCCCTAACACTGGCTTAAACCTCTGGGGGTTTGTCTGGCACCATTAGAAGTCTAGAAGTAGACAGACTCAAGCTGGTGCAGCAGCACAACCCCCTGTCCTCCCCCGCCACCCAAGGACTTGGTCTCATGGTCTCTCCACTCCATAAATCTTTACTTGTTATGCTTGTTGCCTCAAGGTTGCAATGTGGCTGCTGCTCCTTGAACAAGTCTGACACACTCTCATCTATGAAGTTTGCATTTGCTTTCTCTCTCCTGGAGTCCACTTCCTTGTGTCTTTCAAGACTCTATTCCAATGTCACCTTCTTAATAAGTGACTAAGGGAATGGCTACAACCCACCATCACCACCTCCATTACCACTGCCATCAGTACCTAGAGCTCCCCGTCTCCTTTCTCTGCTTTTTTGTGGTCATACATATCACCCGAACCTACAAGAGGTTTTTCTTGTTTATGTCATTCTCCCCATCCTAGAGTTAAGCACCATGAAGACAGGGGCTTCTGTCTGCCCTGTTCACTGATGTACACCAAGCACTTGGAACAGAACTTAGAATACAAGGGTCACAGGTGCTCAATAAATGTTTTTTTTTTTTTTCAGTGAAGAATGTACTTCAGGAGGTGTGTTTGAATTCTAGGCAGGAAGAGGAAAACTGGGTGTTCAGGAAAAACAAAAACATTTCCAGAAATCTCTAGCTGACTTCCACTTACATCTCCTTGGCCAAAACCATGCCCTAGGGGTGTCATCGCTGCACAGAGTCTGAGAATATGAGTATTTTCAGTTAGATGCACTGCCCTCCTTGAACAAAATTATTGTGTAAGTAAAGAAGAAGGGAAGAATGGATATTGGAAAGGCAAACTGCAGTGTCCACCATATAGATCTATCCTAGAGGTAATAAGGCAGAATCTCTGAGGGTGGTAATTTTAGTGCAGGTTATAAGAAAAATAGACAGGAAAAAAAAGAAAAAGATGATCCCAGAGCAAATTTTTCTTAAGCCATTCTGTGTGATGGATACACTGGTTGTGAACATCTGTTTTGTTGACTGCCCGGAGCATACTCCACCCTGACTGCTACCCCCGCCAACATTTGTGAGGAATATGTTTCTACCATCATCACCCCATGTACGTGTGGTTACAGAACTAGGACTCTTGGAGGTCACATTCATATATCATGTTCCCATCTATCGGACCTAAACCACTGAATTGGAATCACATTCCCAGGAAGTTGGCACTGGGACTTTAAGTCTCTCTGAATGATTAAGTCATGTAAACACAGCTGTTGGCAGATGTATTTCCTAAGTCCCGGCCTGGAGCAGCTGAGGAGATCATGCACCTCACACAGACAGAAGTGCAGTGAGATAGAGAGGGTCCTTGTGGGGTCTGAGCCCCTGGTACTAGGTTATTCCTGAGAACGCAGTCTGTCCTTACCCTTGGGGGTCCACAGCATGCTTCTGAGTGTCCTTATTTTGCTCAGGCCAGCTTAAGTGAATCTTTAGTTGTGGGGAAGAGTTCTAATTAACACACACTCAGCCTTAGGCAACTGAAAACACAAAGAAGAGACTCTGTGGAGATCAGGTGCCCAGCCATGAAGGAAGAAGAGAAACCTGGCAGTTGCCTTATCAACAACAAAGCTGTCTCCAAGAGACTCCAGCCAAGGGTAAGCTTCTGCCCTCTGGCTGTTTCACTGGAATTCTGGAACCACCTAGCTCAGCCACTCAAGTGAGCCCACAGCTAATAGGAGGAATGAGTGGCTTTAAAACAGGATCTCAAGGATAAGGGTCTGGAGATTTGGTTTATTCCCACCACTCTTCCCTTTTGTCCCAGGCTTGCACTACTTGTAGAACATGTAGGGTGCCTATCAGTTCCGAGGTGCAGATGGGCTAATGAGATGAGGCACAGAATCAAAAATTACAGGCTTCACAGCCTCATCACTAAGCCCACATCTTTAGCCAAGTTAGTTAATTTCCATATATCTCACCTGTAAACTAGGGACAATAACTCCTACCTGGGAGAACAATAGATGTATAAAGATTGGGCTTCCCAGGTGGTGGCACCAGTAGTAAAGAACCTGCCTGTCAATGCAGGAGACATAAGAGACGCTGATTCGATCCCTGGGTCAGCAAGATCCTTTGGAGGAGGTCATGGCAACCCGCTCCAGTATTCTTGCCTGGAGAATGCCTTGGACAGATGAGCCCGGCGGGCTACAGTCCATACCTCTTGGACAGAGGAGCCTGGGGGGATACAGTCCATAGGGTCACAGAGTCAGACACTACTGAAGCAACTTAGCATGATAGCAAATTATTGATACCTAAAAATACCTGACAAATCCCTAAAGCAGCAGAGCCCTAGAACCCCCTTAGATCTCAGGGCTGGAGCCCAGTGCAAAGGAAGGAGGCCCCTGCAGGAAACCATCAGTGTCACCATTTTATTTTTGCTGTGCCATGGGGCCTGTGGGATCTTAGTTCCCTGGCCAGTGATCTAACCTGGGCCCCACCACTGGACTGCCAGGCAACTCCCTGGGCTTTACATTTTTTAGCAGCAACTACTTCTCATTTCCTATAAGACTGCCACACTACAGGGAGCCAGCAGACGAACTCAGAGGGAGGAAAAGAGGCCCTGGGAAGACAGGGTGAGGGAAAGCTAGTTTTTAATTATTTTAATTCAGTACCCACCATGTGCCAGGCATACGGGTGTGCTTTTCCCACATTATTGCCTGTTTTAATCTCTCTTGGCTGATAAACAGAGAAACAGAAGGGGCAGAGCTGTGAAATGATACTGACAGCTAATGTGGACAGCATCTAGGCAGTTCTGAAATCTGCTCATACTCGAACTGGGAGGGGACTGCTAGCCTAGAACACGAACAGCTGCTGCCATAACTCAGGCACAGGCTTCAGCCTAGAGCCCGACCCGTCCCTTTGGCCCCACTGCTTAGATGGAGCCCCTGTTATGAAGTAGCCAGTGTTCCCAGGTGCTGATCACTCCTGCTGGGCTCCAAATACTCTTGAACCCCTCTGGGAAAAAACCAAGGAAGAGAAAGAAGGGAGACCATAAAAAAGAAACGTAGAAAGAGTCAAGGAAGAGAAGGCAGGCAAGCAACTTTGTAACGATACTCATTCCTTTATTATCGACTGTGTTAATTTGAACAGGGCTGGGGCCTGCAGGCTGCTGGCAGCACTGAGCTGCAGGTGCATTTCAGCTTGACAGAGAGATCTCATCCTAAGCCAAGGAGACAGAGGGTAATGTTTTATATATATATTTATATATTACATATGTCCTGTATCGTCAACTGTATAGAGTGAAAAGAACGGGCCACTGCATTGTTAATCGCTGTCCTAAATAAAGACCATAGCAACAGACATGGAAATTTGGTCCTAATCAAGGCCCTTACTTTGTCAACCAAGTGTTGGATACATCAAAAGGAAAAGAAGAGAAAGAGACAGAGAGACTGAGATCCAGCCACCCCGGTGGCCCTGTTCCCAGCATATCTTACACGGAGTGTAAAGTGTCCCCTGTGGAGGTAAACGCACATACACACAAACACACGCACACACACACACACATACACAAAACTGCAGGCAGGAGCTCCTCCTCTGACCACACCTTGGGCCCAGCCCTCCGACTGGGGGTGGGGAAGTTGGGTACATTGTGCTATAAGACTGTGAGGGTCAAGTGAGCAGACAATGCAGAGTTGATGTGTCCAAGTGATGAACAAGGATAACATGTGAGGCTTCACCCACAAACAAGAAAGAGGTCAGTGGGAGAGGCTGCTCAACACAGGCCTGGAGGTCCCTCTGTGCCCAGGCCACCTGGAAAATTTCTACACGCCACTCCTGTCCTAGCCATAGCCAAATCTCTGATCTGAAACCCTTGTCTCAAACCATCTTCTGGGCTCTGATGAAAAATGTTGTTGACCTGAAGGCCAGGAGTCAGTGGAAAATGAATGGCCCAACCACCTGGTGTCATAGTTACAGCAGCAATGACAGCATCATTCAAGTAAACCAAACCACAGCTTGGTCCTCAGAGCAGAAATTGAGCTGTGTGCAAGAAGGGTTCATTTCCTGATGGAAAGAGAATAACCAGGTAGCCAATCCCCACCGCCACCTCCCACACACCAAATTTCAGGCAGCCCTGTCAGCTTCATGCCTTTCCCCAGTGACTAAACTCCTCATATTCTAGTAACTGGAGACTTCATATTAGGTCGTTTTGCAGTCCCAAACTATGTGTTTTCATTCATGACTACCTCTTCACTCTTCCACCAAAATACACACTTAAAAGGTAAGTCAATGAAAATTAATCTTTCTTTTTGGTAGAAATTTACCCGAGATACCCGGAGACATCTTGGGATGTCACAAAGGGAAGTGAGAGGATTTCCTTAGGGACCAATTTGCACAATGCTGAAGGGTCAGTCTTGTCAACAAAACAGTGCCCAACAAATGTGATTCAGGGACAGGGGCAATGGGCAGAGTTGGTGGGTTGTGCCTGGGTCTCCATCTCCTGTGCTCCATGAGCCGGGAGAAGCATCAAATACCGGTACCTTTGTTTAGCCAGAGGGAGGACACTGATCCTCCTACTAGTAGTGGGGATACAGGCAGCTGCAGGGAATGATGAGGGCTGGAAGAAGCAGCATCTCAAAGATGGAGAGTTGGCCTGATTCCTTGTCGGCCAAAATGACTTCTCAGAGGGAACGGAAACAAATGGACGGTCCCTTGATGACTGTCCACACCGTCTCCATTACTGTTCCATGTCCCGGAGGTCCCCAGGAGGCAGCGACTGGTCGGTTCACAGTTCCCTTCCCCGAGTTGGGAAGGTGGGCAGGAAGCAGTTCGGGAAGCCATGAGTTCTTGCCAAAGCTGAAAAGCATGGGCTGTGCGGATGGAGTCACTGGAGTCCTTGATAAGGAGCCCGAGAAGCGGAAAGAGGCTGTTTGAAGCCTGGAAAGCGGAGAGGGGGGGCTCTCCCTCCGCCAGGAGCACACGCTCACCATAAGCAAGATGGATGTCTTCTGTCCTCAGCACACATCTTGTATTTCTCTAGTCCCAGAAAGCGCTCAGCAGCTGCTCATCAGCGGCACAGGAGGAGATGGCAGATTCCGGGACAAGCCAGGTAGAAAAAAATACACACAGGCACCTGCGTCTTCCCTTCTGGGCACAACTGACCAGAAGGAGAATGAGGTCTGACTGGGGCAGCGGGGTGGGATCTAAAGTCAAGAGGAGGAGGTGGCTGGGCGGTGAGCACGGCAGGGTCAGGCGAGGGCTCCTTTCCCACACGAATTGAGTTCCACGAATAAATAACATTAATTAAATAAAGGAGGCTAAGAGCCGGCAGAGGCACGCCTGCCGGGGTCCCCCCCAACATACGCACACGCACATGCGCCCACACACGCACACGCACGCACGCACACCGAGCGGCAGCGAGATGAGCCAGGGTTGGCCACCCCGTCCCTGGGGGTCTGGGCGGGGGGGACGGGGCAAGCCCGACGGAAGGTGGTCACTCGTGGTCGAGCACTGTCGTGGGGCGCAGAGCAGCAGAGGCGGCCAGCGAGGCGTGTGCGGTGGGAGGTGGAGGCCGCTGAGGACTCTGGCACCTGCAGGGGTGTGGATGAGGTTGGGGGGTTGGGGGTGCAGGAAACAGAAAAAGTAAGAACTTTTCTTTCCCTCATCCTGTCGCTGTAGGAACTCAGCCCCTGCAGCCCCAATTATCAGTCTCCCTTCACGCCCTTTGGGTACAACCACAACCCTCCTCAACATCCACCAGCTCCCACCTCACCAACTGTGGTTTCCACGCTAAGTCCATTGCCCACTCTGACCATGATGGTACTGACCAGGATCTGGACTTCCGGACTTTAGACGTGGAAGGTCTTTCCAGAAAGCTGTCCAACCGCATGAGCCTCTCCATGTGTAGTGCACGGGGGTCTTGGTCTTGGTCATGAGAGAATTCCATCTCAAAGACTGCTGGCGGAGACACATCCAACTCCAGAAACATGATGTTCTCAGCCTGCGGTGGGAATATGAGGCCAAAGGTGAGCACTGGTCCTGATGGCCAGCATCTTCTGGGCATTCGGGGAGATAATGGGAGTAGCAAGGGTGATGAGGCAGGTAGAGGAAGCAGCAGTTGCAAGCATCCACCCACCCTTTCTATTTCCCAGCTTCTTACCCTGTACCTGGGGTGGGACCCCATTGCCATGGCAACCCGAGCATACTGGCTGATCGGCCTCTTGTAGCCCACCGCAGAAGTTGGCCGCTTCTTCATTTGGCTGCTATTGCTGTAGGGAAAAGGCTATATTTTAAATCAATTTCCTCTGAACACAAAGGGAGAGTGATATGAAGGCTTACATATCATTCAGGTAGTCAGGAGGCCCCACAGACTGCGAGTTCTGGAATTTGCTTCTCTTTGCTCTAAAACAATCTGACAACTCAAAAGAGTAATAACACAAGAAGACAATTCTTCACTCTTGTTGCTTCCATTTTTTCCCACAGTGAAAAGGTCTGACTGAAGACTGGAATGAAGAAAGGCAATCCAATCTTATTTTAGCTGTCAGACTCACAGACTGACTTCACATACTACACAAAACCATTAATTAGTGGTTCTGCTTTTCATTTTTTTTCATAGGTTTTAACACAATAAAATGATTAGAAACTTAGGCTTGAAATGCAAGAGTTCCAAAATAGCCAAAACAATCTTGAAAAAGAACAAAGGGAGAAGATTCACATTTTTCCAGTTTCAAAACTTATTGGTGGTGGTTTAGTCGCTAAGTTGTGTCCCTCTTTTGCAACCCCATGGACTGTAGCCTTCTAGGCTCCTCTGTCCATGGGATTCTCCAGACAAGAATACTGGAGTGAGCTGTCATTTCCTTCTCCAGGGGATCTTCCTGACCCAGGGATTGAACCCGGGTCTCCTGCATTGCAGGCAGATTCTTTACCCACTGAGCTATAAGGGAAGCCCCTCAAAACTTATTACAACATTGTAATTTAACTATACATTAATAAAAAAATTAAAAATTACAAAGTTACAGTAATGAAGGCTGTATGATACTGGCATAAGGAAAGACATAAGGATCAATGGAACAGAATTAAGAATCTAGAAATAAACCCTTATATTTATTACAAGCAACTGCTTCTCTATAAGGGTACCAAGACTATTCAATGGGGCATGAACAGTCTCTTCCGCAAATGGCACAGGTACAGTTGGATAGCCACACACAAAAAAATGAAGTTGGATTCTTCCCTTGTACCATATACAAAAAACTAACTTAAAAATTAATCATAGACGTCAATGTAAGTGTTAAACCTATAAGACTCTTAGGTAAAACAAAGGAGTAAATCTTCATGACCTTATAAAATGGGAGAAATTATCTGCAAATCATCCATGTGATATATGAGTTGTATTTAGAATCTATAAATAACTCTTATAAATCAACAATAAAAACACAAATAATCCAGTTTAAAACTGGACAAAGGATATGGATAGCCATTCCTCCAAAGAAAATATATAATGGCCAATAAGCACATGAAAAGATGCTCAACACTATTAGTTATTATGAAAATACAAATCAAACCCACAGTCAGATACCACTTCATGATATCTCATTAGCTACTAGGATAACTATAATCCTGAAGACAGATAATAACACATGTTGGTGAAAATACAGAGAAATTGGACCCTCCAGGCATTGTTGGTGGGAATATAAAATGATGCAGCCTCTTTGCAAACAGCATAGCGGTTCTTCAAAAAGTTAAACATGGAGTTACCATATGACCTGGTACTTCCATTACTAGAGGTACATAGTCAAGAAAACTGAAAACATATGCCCTACAAAACCTTGTACATGAATGTTCAAAGAATAATTATTCATAATAGCCAAAAAGTAGAAATAACCCAAATGACTATTCATTTATGAAAAATAAACAAAATGTGGAATATCATAGAATGGAATATTATTCAGCAACAAAAAGGAATGAAGGACTGATGCATGCTACAATGTGGAAGAACCTTGAAAACATTTTGCTAAGTGAAAGACAGTAGATATAAAAGACCACATGTTGTAATATTCCATTTATATGAACTATCTGGAATAGGCAAGTCCATAGAGACAGAAAGTGGATAGACTAGTGGTTTTCTAGGGATGGGGACACTAGGGAGCTAATGGGTTTGAGGTTTCTTTTTGGAGTGATGAAAATGTTCTGGAATTAGACAGTGGCGTTATTACATAACTGTGAATATACTAAAATCCACTGAAGAACATACTTTAAAATGGTGAACTTTATATATGGTTTATATCTCAATAAAGCTATTACTTATAAAACAAACAAAACTTAGGCTTGGCTTTTAAAACATGCATATTCTTTGACCCAAATTCCCATTCCTAGGAATTTCCCTAAGGAAATAATCAGAGAATGGGTCAAAAATTTGGGATGTTTGCTGCAATATTATTTACAAGTGCAAACAATTAGAAACAAACTACATGTGCACCAGGATGGACAAGTTAAATTATTATTCAGTCACGTGAAGGAATATTATGCAGTCATATTGTTTTTGGCTTTATGTAGCCATGAAAAGATTTCTACAACATATTAAGTAAAAAAGCAAATAAAAAATGAAATTTGTTTTGATTTTAAAGAAGTGTGTACATATATGTGGATGCTTAGAAGTTTGGATATTCAATGAAATGTTAATAGTAATGGTCTTTGGATGGCTTTACAATCTTTAAAATGTATAAGTTTATATCTAATAAGTTATTTCAAATACTCAGAAAAGCACAGAAAATAATATATGTTTACCTACCATTCAGTTTTGCTAAATCTTAACATTTTGTTATACTTAACATCAAATCTTTTTTGAGAAGTAAAATGTAGGCACAGTTTTTAAGACTTTCCTTCTCCAGAATTAATCCCTCTCTTGAATTTGGTGATTATTAATGTCAGGCATGTTTTTATATTTACTTATATATGTATATATTCATAAACAACATACATAGTATTGTATGCCTATTTCTAAATTTTGTACTGTATAGTACAGATACATTTTTTGTGTGCCCAAACATGTCTTTTATATTTATCCATACTGCTCTAGATTAGATGATTACAATTTAACTATATTGATTATCTTAAGGTTTCAATATAGCATTTTATGTTTTTTATATATTCCCTTATTGATGGACATCTAGGTCACTTCCTTTTTCTCTCTCCCTTTCTATTTAACACAGTGCTGTTGTAAAGATTTCTGCATGTACAGGTATCTTTAAGTATATATTCAACAGTTTCTTTGGGGTATATACCCAGGAAGGGCATGGTTCCAACGTGCATCTCCAGTTTTACTAGGTATTGCCTAAGTGGCTACATACTGACAAGAACGTTCCCATTGCTGTATATTCTGGCCAACTCATACTATGTTAGACTTTTTACTCTCAGCAACCTAATGAGTGTGAGGTATTTGATTATTCAAAACAAATACAAATAGGAAAGAAAACAAGACAGTTATTTCCACTAAAAAATTAACAGGGTTTATAGTCAGGCAGATCCAAGTTTGAATGTTGGCTCTACCCCCTAGGCTTTGTTACCTTGGGAAGCAGCTTATTATCTCTGAGCTTCAGATATCTCATCACCATCCTACAGAACTGCTGAGATTAACAAGACAAGCACATAGCACCATACACGGCAAGGGCTCACTACGTGGCAGCTGTGATGATTATTTATTCTCAGCTCCACTTGCTAATTTCAAGCAGGGATACGAACGAGCAACGCAAAAAGCCAAAAGGCAGACAGAAGAGAAGAAACAGGCTGAGTAACTCAGAGATAGGACATTCTGTCCTTGACTAGGAGAACAAACCGTGCAGGCCCTGGCAGAACAATGCCAGCCTTCTGCACAGCAATAGTGAAGAACCATAGTCTCAGGTTTTATCTACAAGAATGCTGGACTCCACTTGGGGTTCCCATCAACCCCTCTTCACAGATGAAAAGGAAGGAAGGAGGAGGCTGTAGAAGCCCCAGCTTGCTCTGCTGCTGCGGACCCTCTGAGAGGTGGGGAGGCGGCTTTTGGCGGAGAGGAGCAGGAAAATCAGTAAAATAATAGCTTATCATTTATAAGGTGCATCTCATTCAAACTTTACAACAACCTCCTGAGGTTCAGATGGGACAGACAAGGAGACTGAGGCTCAGAAAAGTGAAATGCCTTGTGCGCCCAAAGTCATACAACTAGAAAGAGACTGGGAACGGAACCTTCCCAAATGCTCCTTTTAGGACACCACTCTGTCTTTCAGGAGCGCACACACAACTGTCTGGGCCTCGGCGTGCCTCGAAGGCTGCAGGCTCTGGGAATGGGACAAGTGAACAGGGCTGGACGAGCAGAGCCGTGGATCAGTGTGAATTGGCAGCCTGACCCAATAAAGATGCCAGGGCTATTCTGGGCGGCAGGAGGGAAGAAGGGGGTGGGGGAGGGGAGTCTGTAATTGGGACACCAAACTTCCCATCTCCTCTCTCTCTGCCCCAGGCCTACTTTCCATGATTGATCCCTCTGTAGTAAGCAGGTTGTGGCTGACAGCCCAGAATGGAGGCCTGGCTCTGGAGTATCCACCCCTCCCGAAAGAAAGCCACAGCAGTTATCCTGTGCTTAGTAGATCCTCAGAGTTCTCTTAGGACCCTCTCTCCACATAGCTTCTATCACAAGATTATATATATTCTCCCCTTAATATTAAAAATATCAGTCCCATCTCAGAGGCTGATCCCAATCTCATTGCCAGCTGTCTGCTCACCATACCTTTCTTCTGTTCTGAAAACCAGCAGTCAACATCACAGGGTATGTTTTCTCCTTGCACATCCATCCTTTACAAGCACCCACCACAGCAAATCTGACTTTTCTCCATGATCGATCAGGTACCCCCTTCCCTGTAGGTCAGCTGTCCACCTTGCAGCGTCCCTTAGCACATCTAAACTCCCCGTGCCCCCTTCCCACGGCCCCTCTGCATGGCTCACCGCCTGCCTGGGAAGGCAAAAACTTCTTTTTTCAGATTCTTTTTCAGTTTTCACAGGCCTGGGAACAAATCTAGGGACTCAACTAGAGAATGTTCTGACTGAGGTAAACTTTGCCTCTGTAACAAAACCAGCTTAACCTTCTATCCTTATTCTGTTTAGAGCAAGGAATGCTCTCTCTAAACTTGGAGGCAGCCTGATTTAAAAATCAAAATCTAAAACAAAAGCAACAAATCAAACTTCCCTTCTATGGCACTTGTAAGAGATGGTGACAAACTGGTTTCTCTGGAGTCCCCAAATCATCATGTTGGCCTCCTGGTATGATAGCAACCATTTATGGACCATCTCCTCTGTGCGAGGTAGTGGCCTAGAACAGCCCCCCACCTCCCCAACACACACAGACACACGTGCATTATTTCATTTCAATCTTGACAGTCCTGCAGGGATTTTTGTTTCATCATCCTGACTTTGCAGGTGAAGAAACTTGGGTTCAGAGAAGTTAAGAAACCTTCTCAAGGCAGAGCAGGGACCAGAATTCCGAATGTTCTACATCCCAAATCCAGTCTCTTTCTACTGCACCATGACACTCTGAAAAGAATCTAGAGCGGCCAGGAATGCAAACAGCAAAGGGCTAAAGTTACAAATAGAATTTTTGAACTGTAAACCATAGGCTATAGACACTGCCAAGTATACAACCCTTAGAAGACAGTTGTGTATAAATGCAATTAAAAACAAAGTCCATTATGAGAAGCCAAACATAAAAGGTTCTACTTGTAAAACTGTGATGGTTGAAGGTGGCTGCCAAGATTTTCTTTTCAAAGTAACCAAAATAATTTTCTTTTCAAAATACCCAAAATTATTTGCGATTGTGGAACAGACCTCACCTGAAATTATTGTATATCAGCGAGAGACAGTGGAGAAAAAAGAAAAAGGGACAGACTTCCAAAATAAGTTGATATGACTGTGTTTCAAGAGCTCCCCAACAATAACTCCTTGTTTTAGAAAGAAGCGCAGGGAAGAGTGTGGGGGTAGATGCCTGCAGCTAAAGGAGGAGAGGAAAGGTTTTTTCCAGCAAAAGGTTTCTAGAGGGACAGCGTGACTTTAGGTAATTTCTTTGCAACAATGCTTTTGTCCTCTCATTTTGAGCAGCCTTCAGTGTCTCATCCCCAGAACGCCACAGGCCAAAGTGAAGCGGAATACTCCACAGGTGAATTGAGCAATCGGGACAATGCCTTCATTAGTTAAGTGTTTTGGGACAGAAGAGGTTCTCGGCCCTGATCAAGTTATACTGCAAACAGTGGGACCCAGTCCTCCCAGAGAGGCAGCTTGTTCCACAGTCTCAGGCCCCAGAGCTCCCCGAAACGGGGGAAGCTGCATCCAAGGCCCTCCCCTCTCTGGCTGTGAAAGGAGGGGCTTGGGGCACAGATCCAGGCCAACGACTCTGACACCAGGATGCTACCCTGGGGCGCTCTGTGCTGAGTCATTATCTCACTTGGGAATTCCAATTAGGAGGAAAGTGTTTTTACTTTAACCACCAACTGCTATGGAAAAAAATTGCTTTCATAAAAATCTTCCTAGATCTGTTACTACTTCTCTGTTGTATTTTTGTGATTTTTTAAAAGCTCTGAGATAAATATTATTTATTGCAGTTATCAGACAATGGACAGGTGACATTAAAAAAGAAAATAATTTGGAGCAGTAATTCAGAATAGCATGTAGTTGACTACCTGGTATTTATTAATAAGTCTTTTTGAAGTAATTTATTTATTGGAATTTTTTCTTAAAGAAATCTATAATACCTGTTTATATCAACCGTATTTAAGTACAGTGGAGAACACTGGGATGTCACAATTGCCTTAATACTTTTTACCCTTACCCAGATTATTTTCTACACAAAATATATACTCTGCATTCCGAAGAGGTACATACAGATTCTGTATGAAATAGCATGGTTGTGAATATACTTAACTGTAACTTTGAAAAAGCTTGTGAAAGTATTTATATGTTTACAATTTTAATATAAAATTTTATGGAAACACAGTCCATTTGGGATCCAGTCAGAAAGCTGCTAATGGAGACATACAAATGCGGGCTGGTGAACAACTCTATGCAGATTTAAGCTAACAGGGTATGTACACTGGTTCTTCCAAAAAAGTTATGGAAATGAAAACACTACAGAATAAGCTAAAGCAAGCAGCTTTTGAGGAATGAGCCAAATTTTTAGGCTTCCCAATGACAAAGAAAACACTGAATCTTTATCTCTTTGCCTTACTAGGCTGCTGCTCCTGCTGCTAAGTCGCTTCAGTTGTGTCCGACTCTGTGCGACCCCACAGACAGCAGCCAACCAGGCTCCTCCATCCCTGGGATTCTCCAGGCAAGAATATTGGAGTGGGTTGCCATGTCCTTCTCCAGGTGCCTTACTAGGCAGGAGAGGGAATAAATCAACAGTAAGCAAAGATACCAAGTAGAGGACTTCTTCTATTTTACAAGCTGTTACTGGTATCTACTCTAAATATTATTTAACATGTGCTATTTTAAGATAGCTGTTTTAATTTTTTTAAGTCTGTGTATGGTTTTTCAACAACACAAGAGAAGACTCTATACAAGGACATCACCAGATGGTCAACACCGAAATCAGATTGATTATATTCTTTGCAGCCAAAGATGGAGAAGCTCTATACAGTCAGCAAAAACAAGACCAGGAGCTGACTGGGGCTCAGACCATGAACTCCTTCTTGCCAAATTCAGACTTAAATTGAAGAAAGTAGGGAAAACCACTAGACCATTCAGGTATGACCTAAATCAAATCCCTTATGATTATACAGTGGAAGTGAGAAATAGATTTAAGGGCCTAGATCTGATAGATAGAGTGCCTGATGAACTATGGAATGAGGTTCGTGACATTGTACAGGAGACAGGGATCAAGACCATTCCCATGGAAAAGAAATGCAAAAAAGCAAAATGGCTGTCTGGGGAGGCCTTACAAATAGCTGTGAAAAGAAGAGAAGCGAAAAGCAAAGGAGAAAAGGAAAGATATAAACATCTGAATGCAGAGTTCCAAAGAATAGCAAGAAGAGATAAGAAAGCCTTCTTCAGTGATCAATGCAAAGAAATAGAGGAAAACAACAGAATGGGAAAGACTAGAGATCTCTTCAAGAAAATCAGAGATACCAAAGGAACATTTCATGCAAAGATGGGCTCGATAAAGGACAGAAATGGTATGGACCTAACAGAAGCAGAAGATATTAAGAAGAGATGGCAAGAATACACAGAAGAACTGTACAAAAAAGACCTTCGCGACCCAGATAATCATGATGGTGTGATCACTGACCTAGAGCCAGACATCCTGGAATGTGAAGTCAAGTGGACCTTAGAAAGCATCACTACAAACAAAGCTAGTGGAGGTGATGGAATTCCAGTTGAGCTATTCCAAATCCTGAAAGATGATGCTGTGAAAGTGCTGCACTCAATATGCCAGCAAATTTGGAAAACTCAGCAGTGGCCACAGGACTGGAAAAGGTCAGTTTTCATTCCAATCCCAAAGAAAGGCAATGCCAAAGAATGCTCAAACTACCGCACAATTGCACTCATCTCACACGCTAGTAAAGTAATGCTCAAAATTCTCCAAGCTAGGCTTCAGCAATATGTGAACCGCGAACTTCCTGATGTTCAAGCTGGTTTTAGAAAAGGCAGAGGAACCAGAAACCAAATTGCCAACATCTGCTGGATCATGGAAAAAGCAAGAGAGTTCCAGAAAAACATCTATTTCTGCTTTATTGACTATGCCAAAGCCTTTGACTGTGTGAATCACAATAAACTGTGGAAAATTCTGAAAGAGATGGGAATACCAGACCACCTGATCTGCCTCTTGAGAAATTTGTATGCAGGTCAGGAAGCAACAATTAGAACTGGACATGGAACAACACACTGGTTCCAAATAGGAAAAGGAGTTCGTCAAAGCTATATATTGTCACCCTGTTTATTTAAGTTATATGCAGAGTACATCATGAGAAACGCTGGACTGAAAGAAACCCAAGCTGGAATCAAGATTGCTGGGAGAAATATCAATAACCTCAGATATGCAGATGACACCACCCTTATGGCAGAAAGTGAAGAGGAACTAAAAAGCCTCTTGATGAAAGTGAAAGTGGAGAGTGAAAAAGTTGGCTTCAAGCTCAACATTCAGAAAACGAAGATCATGGCATCCGGTCCCATCACTTCATGGGAAATAGATGGGGAAACAGTGGAAACAGTGTCAGACTTTATTTTGGGGGGCTCCAAAATCACTACAGATGGTGACTGCAGCCATGAAATTAAAAGGCGCTTACTCCTTGGAAGGAAAGTTATGACCAACCTAGATAGCATATTCAAGAGCAGAGACATTACTTTGCCAACAAAGGTTCGTCTAGTCAAGGCTATGGTTTTTCCTGTGGTCATGTATGGATGTGAGAGTTGGACTCTGAAGAAGGCTGAGCGCCGAAGAATTGATGCTTTTGAAGTGTGGTGTTGGACAAGACTCTTGAGAGTCCCTTGGACTGCAAGGAGATCCAACCAGTCCATTCTGAAGGAGATCAGCCCTGGGATTTCTTTGGAAGGAATGATGCTAAAGCTGAAACTCCAGTACTTTGGCCACCTCATGCGAAGAGTTGACTCATTGGAAAAGACTCTGATGCTGGGAGGGATTGAGGGCAAGAGGAGAAGGGGACGACAGAGGATGAGATGGCTGGATGGCAGCACTGACTCGATGGACGTGAGTCTGAGTGACCTCTGGGAGTTGGTGATGGACAGGGAGGCCTGGCGTGCTGCGATTCATGGGGTCGCAAAGAGTCGGACACGACTGAGCGACTGATCTGATCTGATGGATTTCCAATGTATGCATACCACTTTATTTTTGCAAAAAGAGAAGTTATTTTTAAAGTTTTTACAAATATTAAAGTTATTTGAGTAAAAGGAAGAAAGTAAACTTAAAAAAAATAGAATAAAGAATGGAAATTTATAAACATTAAGCAGAAAGTGTATTTTAGCTTCAGGCAAAGTACCACTATGCTTTGAACTCTGGATTGTGTGCTTAGGCAGTCAAGTAAAAATTGCAGGGACAATGTTTTGAGAAACGAATAAACTCCTCTGAAGCATGAAATTTTCAAAACTCAAATCAAGATCCCTTTTCAGTTCCAGATTAAAGGAAGAAGCATGACTATTAAATGCAATGCACCATCACAGGTGGGCTGGTGCGGGTGGGGAAGAATTGCCTTATTGGATATTATTGAGCTAACTGGCTAAAATTGAATATTGTTTGTTGTGTATTCGTCTGGTGTCAATACAGAATTTCCTGAATCTGATCACTGTACTGTGGTTATGTAAGAGAATGTCCTCGTTCTTAGGAAATATGGGTAAAGGGTTGACTGCCTGCAACTTAATCTCAAATTGTTGGGGGCAGGGGATTAATCAAGCAAGATGTGGCAAGATGCTAACAACTGGGGAGTTTTGGTGAAAGGCACATGGGAATTCTTTGTATTATTCTTGATTTTCAAAATTAAAAATTCAAATATAAATCAACTATACCCCAATAAAAAAAATGTTTAAATAAAGTTAGCCAGTAAGGGGAAAAAAAAAAAAAACCCAACATACCTTTTCAGAGCTTCTCTCATCCATCTCTGTCTAATGTAAAGAAATTCCTCTACCTACAAACTTTCAGCTCAAGAATTTTGTAAGTACAAAATAACCTTACAAAGCAGAAGCTTCACCAGCATCTTCCTCCGGTAGATGGCAATGAAACAGTAGTTTCTGAACCTAGCTTCCCAGTAGAATCAGCTGGAGGCTTTGAAAAAACAATTTTTTAAAAAAAAGTCCTGGGATCCACCCATAAGACCTCTTAAATCAGATTCTCTGGAGCCCAGCTCAGAGGTGATTCTAGATGCAGCCAGGGTGGAGAACATCTGCAATAAATGATATACTACTGCAGGTCTCCACTTAGATTGGAAAGGTGGATTTTAAACCCAAACTGACACCATTGAAAAGTCCTTTACTCGTGAACTGGCTGCTTACCAACTTACACATGGGGTATGTATGTCAAGATTTGTTCTTCCCAAAGAGTCATGGAAATGAAAACACTGCAGAGTAAGCTAAAGCAAGCAGCTTTTGAGGAATGAGCCAAATTTTTAGGCTTCTCAATGACAAAGAAAACACTGAATCTTTCTCTTTGCCTTACTAGGCTAGGAGATGCAATAATTCAACAGTAAGCAAGATACTGACTGCAGGACTTGGGCAGGATCAGCCCTTCAGAAAGCAGGCAAATCAAGTAGGCAATCTGATGCTCCAGTGAGGAGTTATGGATCCCTAAAATTAGCTTCCCACTCCAGCTCTGGAGAGACTTTTGCCCTAACTTGGTATTAATATTCCTAGGATAGATAAAGAATCGCCAGGGAAGTGCACTGGTATCCAGCCTCCCGAGCACCCCTGTACACAGATTTTCAACGAAGGGACAGTGGTTCAGCTGGGTGAGGCAGTCACTCTGATGGGTGTGCCTGTCCAGTCTTGTTCTTCAGGGCCACCAGCAGAGGGAGCTGCACACCCAGCCAATGGATGCAAACTAAGAGCTAGGATGTGGAAACAGGTGGAAATGCTGAATCACCCAGCTGAGTAAGGCTACAAAGACCTCACCTGTCTGTCATTTCTTGATCTGGTTCCTTTTCTGTACTCCCCACTGGACTGTGAGCTCTGACTGTGTCTTATTGACCTTCTGTCTGCAGAGTCTCCCACAGTGTCCGACACACAGTGAGTGCTTGGCAATAGTATCTATCGATGCTGTTTTGGGCATCTGACAAACGAATATTCACCAGACTGGCCAAATGTTAGCCAGCTAGTATTTTTTGGGCCGAGACACTGTATTTGACGTTCCTTCCTTCACGGAGATCCCTGTAATTGGTCCTGAAAAAACCCATCCTCCATCTCCCCCAAGCGCCTGGCCACCCCCAACCAGGGGCGAGCTTGAGAGTCCCTAGGCCCAGACAGCAGGATGAGAGACTCACGCTCCACTAGGCACAAGGGGTTGGAACTTCCACTGCTCCTCTTCGCAGTCTAGGAAAAGCCGGTTCATGATCTTGTTCTTCTCCTCTGGGGGGATGAAGTTCTCGATGATCAGGTACCTGGGAGCAGGAATGAGGTAGAGATGGGGGTGTGGGCAGTGAGACCACGCAGTGTAGGTGAAGGTTGAAAGAGAAGCAGCAAGACACAAAGAGGCAGAGGGAACAGAGAAAATGGAAAAACCAAAAAGTCGGGGGGAGGGGGTCCCTAGAGAAACAACAGAGCCTGGAAATCACTGCTTCTCATGCAAAGATTATAGACTCAGGGCCTTAGGAGTTACCTCTGGGCAACACCCAGCATGACTTTACAAGGTTCATCTAATGCAGGCAGAGGACAGAAAGGAGAAAACAGGAGGTAGAAGATACTCCAATGGGTCCCTCCCCCATCCATTCCTATGGGTCATGGACAGGGGTGAGGAGACAGAACTGAAGCCTTCAGGAAAGAGAGGAGCCTGTCAGGGAGAGACCCGGAGCCTGAGAGATGGCTGTGCGGGCCCCAGCTGGGAAGAGAAGGGGCCCTACTTGAGCTTGAGTTCCCGGGTCTGCTCATTCTGCGCCTCCTCCAGGTCCTGCCGCACGCGGATGTACTCGTCGTGCTGGTCCTGGATCTCCGCCTTCACCGCCTGCAGCTTGGCGTAGAGCTGGCGGGGGAAGGTGCAACTCAGAGGTGGTAAGGAGTGGCACCCAATGAGGCTCGACTCCCCCAGCCTGCAGGCTCAGGGTCCACCAGCTCAGTGCAGGATGAGGCCAGGGTCCCCGTGTGAATGTCCCTCCATCCATCAGATCGGGTTATTTTAAGAGCTGCCCCATCCCTCCTACACCGCTCACTCTCAGCTGCTGTCCACATTGTGCAATGCTCAAGTTTGATGGGACCTGGGGAACCTTCTGGTCCAACACCCTCTTTTTATAGATAGGAAACTCAGGAACAGGTTTGCTCAAGGTCACATACAAGGTGCAGAAGAGCCTGAATCAGGACCCGAGTATCAGGACTACTGGTCCAGGGCTCAGGGGAGCCTCAGCCAGTTTGGAAGGTGGCCCATCCCACTCCAGCCTCTCCAGTGACTCTCAAAAGGAGGGGTGTGGGGAGGGCTGCCCCAACCCCACCGTCTATCCCACTCCTAACACACCGAGAGGTGTGGAAACTGGAAACTGCCGCTGGAGCTGGACCTCTGCCGGGCCTGCTCTGGGGCAGCCACCTCAGCAATCTAAGGGCTTTCCAGGCTCTTCCAGAATCCAGGCTGGAATCTGCGGCTTCCTGCCCTAGGCCCTCAGCTCATGCGCATGCCATTCCCTGGCCATGGACCTCACAGGGTCCTGATGGCCAGTACTCTCATCTCTGGAGTGCCTTGTGCTTCCTCTCTGAGCTCTCCCGGGCTCAAGTCTCCACTCCCCTGGCCTGCTCAGTGCCTGACTATCCAAACGGTGACTCACTGGTGACACCACAGGGAAGGGGCAAGTGACCCAGGACCACGAGGGCAGCCACCCTGCAGAGCGGAAGTGAAGGCATTCCCAGCCTCTCAGGCCCCTCCTGAAGCAAGAGAAAAGGTTCTATTCCACCCAGACCCCCGCATCCCCCGGCTCCTCACCCCAGCACCCAGGCAACGTAACTCAAGGGGTCAGCAGTTCAAGCAAAGTGGGGAGGGGTCGCTAAAGCACAACCCTCCTTGGGCAGGTGACTGCCAGGCCCTCACACACCTGGACCCGGGGTCCTGCTGTGGCAACTTACCTTCTTGAGTTTCTTGGTTTTGACCTCCACCTCTTGCTGCAGGGACGTGTAGGTGCCCCGGAGCTCCATGGTCTCCTCATCCCGGAGCATCATCTCTTGCTGCATTTCCCGCTCACGGCGTTTCTAGGCCAGGGCAGGGGACAGGGCTCAGAGGAGCAGCACATACTGGCAAGACCCAAGGGAGCTCTGCCTGTCATGGAACCTGGCTCTGTCGTGGCCACAGGAGCCAGGAGGACACAGAGAGTTTCTCACAGCCCAGGTCCATCACTCCCACCCCATCCTCAGTGGAGGCCTCTCTGAACCTTCTTCTCAGCTCACAGGGCCGTGCTTTTGCAGGCACTGCCCCACGTGGAAGGAGACCCCGCCCCTAACCACTGGGGCTTCCAGGGGTGTCGACCACATCCACTGATGCCCAGGTACTGGCTTTTCAGCTGTCTCAGCCTCTCCTGTGTAGTATCACAGCTGATGGGCAAGACCAACAAACTGTGGTTCTTGATGCTTTCGGAAACAGCCCTACAGTTGTTGAAGAACTCACACCTTTGTGGAAGGTTTGGGAATTAGGACTGGGTGCCCTGTAGAGGCTGACATCATGGAGAGCCAGCACCTGGGCGGGTGGACCCATGGGATGCAGAGCATTAGGTTCTCAGCACTATAATTCCAGGGACCCTGAGTTCAAGAAGACTCACTGCCCTCAGCCCCCCAGACCTGACCTCAAGGCCATGCACCCCCCCAGCCCCACCTGCTCGGCAATCTCCTGCCTCTTTAGTTCGAGCATCTTCTGCTGCTCGTTGGTGTGATCCATGATGTTCCTGCCCCCGATGAGCAGCTTGCTCTCCATGGCCTGGGGACACAGAGGGGTGAAGAGATGGGTTTTCAAAGGGCCAGAGCAGCTGCAGCTTGAGAGGTTTGGCTTCCCTGCCCTTCAGGGCGGGAACAGAAGATATGTCCCAGATGGGGGCTCATGACCCTCACCAAGAAGGAAGTTTTCCCCTCTAGCTTTGTGGGCCCCAGCACAAGGCTCCCATTGTTAGCAAGACCATTAGGTGAGACAAGGCAGGGAAGCCCTCAGAGAATACAGGGCACCTGATCTGTTTGCTTTGGATACGGAGGGAAGGCTGGTTCACCATGCCTCGGGAAGGGAATGCAGGCGGCGATCTAATCCTGGCAACCAGGACCAGCTGGTGTTCAGGAGGCAGGGAGATGCAGGATACAATTCCTGAGCAGCCTGGCCCTTTAGCTAACTGGCTCCTGACTCAGGAAGGGGGCTCTCATTCAGGCAGCAGGAAAGGGTCTGCTCTTCAGCTGAAAAACAGAAGACAGGGAGAAGACTCCACAGCACTGAAGGGCATTTGGGGCCCCAGAAGCAGCAGGCGTTTGGAGAGGGCCAGAAAGACTTGAGCTCCACCCACTCACTGCAAGGTCTCAGCCCAATTACCCTTCATCTCTCACATCTGTAACCCTGGGGCCACCCCTGCTCTGAGAAAGATAGCCAGCAGACATCCGCTGAGCGTTACTGGCCAGGTGCCTCAAACTTTACCCCCAGAGAGACCTCAATCAACAAGGAAGGAAGCTAAGAGCAACTGGCCTTAGGTCATGCAGCTGGTTAACAAAGAGGTGAACCAGTCTCCCCACTGAGCCCTATGCTATGCACAGCCCCTCACCTGGTGCTTGGCACAGACATTGGGTAGGTGCTTATTGAATCTGAAGCTTAAAGAATAACAGCCACAGATAAACTGTGCCAGTTGTGACCACATAAAATGCATTTTCACTGTTGCTAGTCTGAGGGTGCTGCCCAATTGTTCTCTGATTTCATCCCAGGCCTCCTGGAAGGTTGAAATCACCTTGAGCCACCAAAAGAAACTGGCTGCCTCCCCACTGGAATTCTTTCCAGTGGAAGTTGCTGACCAATTGAGGGCTCTCAAAGCAGTGAGTACTGGCAGAATAGGGGAGCAGGGGGGTCCCTGTGTCCCATACATCATGGACGACAGAGCAGGACAGGAGTTGAAGGTGGCTTTTGGAGGGGGTCAGAGGTGGGGCTTCTCCCAAACCAGATGCTCTAGAGAAGATTTGAGTGAGGAAGGCACAGGGCCACAGCTGATGCCCTGCTTTTTACTACCTGATTTAAAGACTGGGGATGAGGGTGGAGAGAGAAGCAGAGGGCAAGGAATCAAGAAGAAGAAAACAATTCTTTCCTCCGCACCTGCTATGTGCCAGGGGTCTCACACTTATTTCTGCTCATAACCCTTTAAATAATGGATCTCAAGATTTTGGTGTACATTAGAATCACCTGGGGAGCTTTTAAAAGGCTCAATGCCCAGACTACACCCTGAAAGTGTTAGTCGCTCATTCGTATCCAACTAACTCTTTGTGACCCTGTGGACTGTAGCCCTCCAGGCTCTTCTGTCCACGGAATTTTCCAGGCAAGAATACTGGAGTGAGTTGCCATGTCCTACTTCAGGGGGTCTTCCCAACTCAGCGATCAAACCTGGGTCTCCTGCATTGCAGGCAGTTTCTTTACAGTCTGAGCCACCAGGGAAATCCCAGACTATACCCTACCACCAGTTAAACTGGAAATGGAGGCGGGTAGGGAGGTGGTGGGGAGAAGGCAATGGCACCCCACTCCAGTACTCTTGCCTGGAAAACCACGTGGATGGAGGAACCTGGTAGGCTGCAGTCCATGGGGTCACTAAGAGTCGGACACAACTGAGTGTCTTCGCTTTCACTTTTCACTTTCATGCATTGGAGAAGGAAATGGCAACCCACTCCAGTGTTGTTGCCTGGAGAATCCCAGGGACGGGGGAGCCTGGTGGGCTGCCGTCTATGGGGTCGCACAGGGTCGGACACGACTGAAGCGACTTAGCAGCAACAGCAGGGAGGTGGTGAGGTCCAGGCATCGGTGGATTTTAAAGGTTCCCAGGGGATTTGGGGGTGCAATCAAATTGGAGAATCACTGCTTTCTACAGTCCCCAGAACCAGCATTATCTGAGAACTTGTTAGAAATGCAGAATCTCCGGCCCTCCACAGGCCTAGTGAATCAGCATCTGAGACCCCCTCCAGTAACTTGTGTGACATGCTTTAAGGACAAACTATAAGCACCATCATTTTTCTGATGAAAGCTCAGGGAGGTTAAGTAATCCATCCAAGGTCACACCATGGCTGTTGCATATAAACGGAGACTCCAGACCCAAGTCTGCTTGATTCCCAAGCCCAGGCTCTTCCTACCACAGACGCTGTGCAGTGTTTTAGGAAGCAGAACCTGCTAAAAGAAAAGCAGCATTTTCCAGCAAGAGGACTCATGTCTGACTACTCTACAAGAGTTCCCTCAGGGACAGAATAGATTATTCCAGTCCACGAGGAAGCCAATGGCCAGAACTTAAGAGGTTAAAATGCTCCTGGCGCAGTCCTACATCAGCGGTTACTCCGTGGCGGAGGGGGAGAGGGAACAGAGAAAGGGGAGGGGAAGGAGGGGAAGGAAACAAACAGACATCTCTCCAGATGGAAAAATGTTCAAATGTCAGAAATCGCAAGAAAGGGTGCACAGGGTGAAATTCCAGCTTCACAGATGCCCCCAAATCCCTGCAGGTGGGAAAGAGCAGGAGAATTTCTAGGCCATGTAAATGGACCAAAAAATGCTTCAATTAGTTTTACATTGGGGAAAAATTAATCCTAAATCTTCATTAAATGATAGCTGTGAGCAGTCAGTTATAAACCACAAAAAGAGGAAAAGTGAGGAGTAGTTCTCTATGGTTCCCAGAATACAATGGCTTAATATGCTGCCACAGCTAAAAAAGCCCATAGTATCTGGCCAGGTACCATCACCAAGGCTTTTTTGGAAACAAAACAAAAATCATTCTACCCTAATATAAAACCATGATGCAGCTGAATCTGGAGTACTGTGTATAGTTCTCTTACTGCATCTCTGGGGACCTGAAGGAGAGAGAGGATTCAGAAAAGGGCAGCTAAAACCATGCAAGGGCTTAAAAAAGAAAAAATAGGACTCTTTAGTTGGCAAAGACAGAGAAAGGCTAAGAGAATGGACCTGGAAACTATACCATCAAAAGGTGTGAAAAGCAAAGATCTAGACTGTTCTAATCAACGTCTGGTAGGCAGAATAAGAGCTTGAATTTTCAGGACAAAAGGGAAGTTCTTCTTTACAAAGGTAATAATTTTATGCAATGTGATATCTCAGGAGTACTAGATTGAATAACTCACAGTTCATCAAGGGATTATGGGGACATATTTTTAACCTTTTATTGTCTTTCTCTGCTTTCAGAAAAAAAATTTCACTAATGTCAAAACAAGCACAGAAATAAAACAAACTGGAAAAAAAATTCACATATTCTTCATCATACATATTAGCTTTTTACCCCAGATTTTTCCATATGCACACATCATTTTTCCTATCTATAGACATAGAATAAATGTAAGTTTGCTGCTGCTGCTGCTAAGTCGTTTCAGTCGTGTCCAACTCTGTGCGACCCCACAGACAGCAGCCCACCATGCTCTTCTGTCTCTGGGCTTCTCCAGGCAAGACTACTGGAGTGGGTTGCCATTTCCTTCTCCGAAATATAAGTTTATATCCTGCTATTTCCACACTATCAAATAGCTCAAGAATTTCCTGAACTAACACAACATTGTAAATCAACTATGCTCCAACAAAAATTTAAAAACAAAAGAATTTTCTGTTACTTTAATGATTGCATAATATTTGAGCTTCCCTGGTGGCTCAGACAGTAAAGAATTCGCCTGCAATGCAGGAGATCCGGGTTCAATACCTGGGTCAGAAAGATCCCCTGAAAAAGGGAATGGCTACCTACTCCAGTATTTTTGCCTAGAGAATTCCATGGACAGAGGGGTCATAATATTTAGAGTGGATAATTTATAATATAAACCCCATTATAAGAAATTTTGTTTGGCTAGTTAATATTTACAATAAACACTCTTATGCATATAATTTTTTTGGACATGCTGCTTGGCTTATCGGCTTTTAGTTCCCGGACCAGGGGTTGAACCTGGGTCACAGCAGTGAGAGAGTGGAGTCCTAACCACTGGACTGCCAGAAAATTCCCAATTCTTTATCTTTTAGATGATTTTCTTACAAGGAAATTACAGAAGTGGACAAAAAGTTATAAACATTTTGTATATCTTAGAACATACTGTCCAGTTACCTTTCTAACAGTTTTACCACTTAAAACCACTGCCAGCAATAAATAATGGAACCACTTTTATTCATAGTCATGAAGTATTATCATGATTTTAAATTTGGCTTAATAATAGATATAAAATTGAGTCTCCTATTTATATTCTCTGTACCTCTGTGGTAGGCTTGCAAAGGTTTGCTCTCTCCTTTTCCAACATGCTCTTTTATGCTTGCTTTTTTGTGTTTTGGTGATTTTAAAGTGAGGAGATGGACCTGACTCAAAACAATTCTTTGTTTATTCAGCCCCCACGTTCTCTGGCTATGCACACCCAGCTCAAGAAGTTGGACACAGGCAGACTTTATGCTGCCCATCAGGCCTGGAATCTGAAGCATCAGTCGAGGCTACCAGGGCCGCCAAGTCCCGAGGCTCCTCCCACTGCCACCCCCCATGCTATGGTTCCCAGGATTAGTTTCTGTCCTGGTTTTTTCTCATCAGACTTCGTGTTAGGCTTCCTCCTTGGACTTGGAACTCTGTTTCAGGGTTTCTCCTTCTGGCCAGGGCCTGGGCTCCAGGCAGAGAATTTCTGGAAGATGCCTGACTGCCCGCATCACCCCATTTCATTCGTCCACTGCTCCTACCCGTCTCTGCCTGACCTGCCAGGACCCAGCACAGACATGGTCTGAACGACAGCCAAATGTGCCTTATCGATTTCTTGCCAAGTCTTGTCCACTGGCCCAGCCTACACTGTCAGTCAAGCCAGCCTGATAGAACCTGTCTTGTGCTAGAAAAGGGGGCTGGTCCTGGCACAAAAATCTGGGGGTGAGCCCCAATTCAGGTGCAGAATCTGAGCTCCCTCTTCTCTCCAGCCTCAGTCCTTTGCTGCCTGGATCACCCCATGCTCTGAGACATGTCATATGTGACTTCGGTTCTTTGTTTTGAAACAGTTTTCTGGTGGTTTTTTCTTTTTTGCTTTTCTCATTTCTCTGAGGATACCAGTAACCATCTCCTTCTTTTCCTCAGAGATCTCTGCCTTTATCACCTAAGGAGGGCAGGGGACAAGGATGTCTCAAATCCCTGGGCCCACTTCAGGCTGGAAGGGTACAAAGCAGAATATGGGGTTTCCAGTTCCCAGGAAAAGTTCCCCAGAGCTCTTAGTTGCCCCAGTTAATGCTGCCTTTGCGATTTCTCAGGGGAAAAGAGTCCAGGTGGGTGGAGCCTGTAAACAGGGCTGGGTTTGGTTCTACTGGTTCTGAATATGTCCAGTGTAACTAAAAGGCCAGCAGAGGCTGTGGGGGCGGAAAACAGGGCAGGGAGTTGCAAGGACATGGTCTGACTCTTGTGAGAGGGAAACAAATCACGGGATAATTAAGGTGACCTCAGGGAATCATCAACCCCAATGCCCTGTGCTTCACAGAGGAGGAAACTGAGGCCCAGAGATGAAGACTTCTAAGTCTAGAACTCATAATTAAGGAGTCCATATGTGTATCTGTTGAGGCTTTCCAGGTGGTGCTGGTGATAAAAGAATCTGCCTGCCAGTGCAGGAGCCGCGGGTTCAATCCCTAGCCCAGGAAGATCCCCTGGAGGAGGAAATGGCAACCCACTCCAGTATTCTTGCCAGGATAATCCCATGGACAGAGGAGCCTGGTGGGCTACAGTCCATGGTGTTGCAAAGAGTCAGACACGACTGAAGCGACTGAGCACACACGCACATGTGTATCTGTTCCTATACTGACTACACACTTTCCAAATAATTTCCCAATTTGATTAGGGCCTTTGATTAGGGTATTAGAGGCAGGTCAGCTGCTGTGACAATTAGCAACTTACTGACCAGAGACATATTAACACGTCTTTTGTTACCTGAACATTACTGACTGGAGTATTTCAGTATTCACTTAGATAACAAACCACCAGCCACAAGCATTATTAGTTCCTGCAAAATTCCCCCAGTTAATAGCCAGGATCACAACAGGGACCAGGCCAGCCTGCAGATACAGCCTGGGATATTCAGAAGCTCCCCTCTTCCCATCTTAGGATCAACTGAAGTGTAAAATCAGGAGTAGAAAGGAGGCCCAGTGCTCATTAAATGCTGGTCTGGAAAACCAGCAAGGAGACAGCCAGGCGCAGCCAGCCACCCTTTGAGGAGATACCATCAAGTATGATTTTACAGAGAAGCCAAACAGGCTCTGCCTTGTGACTGCCAGCTAACCTACGACATTTTGCAAGAGACAGGAGTCCTGGCTGCCACTTGCCATATGCCTATGGCTGGGTTGGGTCCTTTTTGCATTTATCATCCTATTTAATCATCACAAGACCCTCATGAGATAATGGATCTGATCCCATCCTCAGACAGGTGAGGTGACTAGATTAAGGTTATGGAGATAGTAAATGGCAGAAGTAGTATTTAAACACCAGCCTCCTGATTCCAAGTCCTTGTGCCACAGTTGTCTCCTGGATTTGGGCAGGAAAGTGCCTTGGGGGAAAGCAGCATTTGGTCTTTGCACCTTTGCCAACTTAGGAATCATCAAGAAAGCTCAGGGCACCATTTCTTTCTCTTTCAGATGAAACAGGAGGGGTTCTGCTGAAGATGCTTCTGCCTGTGTGAGGTTCTTATGGGGGCCTCTGAGATGAGTGGGATAGGGCTCTTAAGTGTGTGCTTGTGGGGAGGGCATCAGTATCACTAGGGTCCCTGGGAGAGGGGGAAGCCCAAATGCTCACACGAAGGGCCACCTCACAAGTTCCATGGTGGAAAGAAACAAAGAGCACCAGGCCTGTCAATCAGAGAGCATGAATCCTGGCACACACTCTGCCATCCTATTTGCTAAGAAATCTAGGGCATTAGCTCTTGGAGTTCTGTTTTTCTCATCTGTAAAATGGGGCAAATATTCACTAACCTTGCAGCTTTGGTAAGAATGGTGAGCTGGATAACAGGTGAAGAAATACCTAGTAAATGATAATGTACAATCAAATGTCAGAGGTTACCTCCTGTTGCAGTACCTGATTGACATCTATCCACCACTCATCACACAGAACAGAACAAACAACCAGCGTAGCAATCCTGGGTCCCACCTCTTAGGGAATACAGCCATGCCTACAGTCACAAACCTGTTTCTCCTTCTGTGGCCTCTGGTTATAGATCTTGAGGAACTAGCAGTAAGGGAAGAAGAAATGAAAGAAACAATGGCGAGGGGAAGAAGAATGCTATTTTCAGTGATTCTCTGCCCTCAGGAACATAAATCAGGAAACTGAGTCTGAGTTTCCTGCCTTGGGTTTCCTTGGATGCCTCAAAACACTACATGCTAGTAATTCTCTCATCCAGAAGAAGGAACAATTAGGACTTTCCTGGTGGTACAGTGGATAAGAATCTACTTGCTAATGCAGGGGACATGGGTTCAATCCCTGGTCCAGGAAGATTCCGTATGCTGTAGAGTAACTAAGCCATAGCACCACAGCTACTGAAGCCCATGTGCCTAGAGCCCTTGCTTCATAACAAGAGAAGCCACCTCAGTGAGAAGCCCTCATACCACAACAAAGAGTAGCCCCGGCTCACTGCAACTAGAGAAAGCCCTCGTGCAACAAACACCCAATGCAGTCAAAAAAAAAGGAGGAACCATTAGAGATCAGTTAACATATTGGCCAGAGAATGAGACGAGCTGTATTCTACTTCCAGTCTTGCACTGGACAAGATATGGATGCCCAGAAACGCTTCAGTCCACGTTGGAGAAAAACAGGAAGAAAAAAATCAGCTCATCTGCTTGAGTAGGAAAACCATGATCACTTCAGATCTGATCCTTAACTTTGTCTTTCTCCTCTACTTTGTTCATTTATTTGCATTGTCCTAGAGGGTTTCCCTCCAACACTGGGGAAGAAAATCCAGTCAGACTAAAGAAAGGTATTAATACAATGTCAGAACTGGATGAGACCTAAGGATGCATAAAGCATAGACTCGGTAGTTTACAGACCCTGGGTCATTCAGCCTCCAGCTTCCAGGCAATGCTTGGTCATTCCTTTCCAGCCCTCACTGTTCCTCATCCAGGCTGGTCTCTAAACCTGGGCTCCTGACCTGCTGCTTCCACTGTGAATCAGCAAATAGTGCAGAAAGCAAGGAATCATTGATTGATCATTTCTTACAGAACCAGAAGGGCAATTGACTTGTCCAAGTCACAGGATTACCAAAAACTGAGTACCATTAAGAATTATTCTCGACCCTGGCTCTCCCTCAATTATTCATTTAAGCCAATCTTCCAACCATGTGTTAACACATTTCTTTTACATATTTTTCTCCCTTAAAAATTGTAGATTTGTTTTTAACAAACTAATATAGTGAATGAAAGTCACTCAGTCAACTCTTTATGAGCCCATGGACTATACAGTCCATGGAATTCTCCAGGCAAGAGTACTGGGGTGGGTAGCCTCTCCCTTCTCCAGGGGATCTTCCTAACCCAGGGATCAAACCCAGGTCTCTCACATTGCAGGCAGGTTCTTTACCAGCTAAGCTACAAGGGAAGCCCAAGAATACTGGAGTATGTAGCCTATCCCTTCTTCAGCAGATCTTCCTGACCCAGAAATCAAACCAGGGTCTCCTGCATTGCAGGAGGATTCTTTACCAACTGAGCCACAAGGGAAGCCCTATATGCTTGCTGTTCAAATTTTTTAAAAAAAGTGAAAAAAGCCTCCTTCCTATTATTAATAAAATCCCTAGAGATAACCATTATTAGAGAGTTCCTGTGATTCACTCCAGAAATTTAAACAATTTAAAGACAAAGTTAACCCTACCTATTGATTTATATTCTTGGCCATAGTGTTCAAGAAGATTTGTTGATTATACAAATGAACGGCCTCAGACTGAGGCCTGAGGCTGGGGTTTGCATCATGTGTAAGGACAGAGATGAGTTAAGCATCTCAGCAGACAAGAGCTCCCACTGGGGTCTATTAGCCAGGGATCTGGCATGACGCCCCTTTCTGAGTTGGTGATACAGGATGGAGGGAAGATCATGGGTTTTGGAATCAAGCAGATATCGGTTCATATTCCTGGCTAACATTCATAAGCATGTGACCTCGGATTGTTCTTTCATTACTGTGCCTTAGTATCCTCATCTGTCACGTGGAGATTTAAACACTACTATTTCATGGTGCTATTGTGAGGACTAAATAAAACAACTCGAGAATATATTGAGTACTAGACATTGTGCACGCATGCTCAGTCATGATTGACTCTTTGAGACCCCGTGGACTGCAGCTTGCCTGGCTCTTCTGTCCATGGAATTTTCCAGGCAAGAATTCTGAAGTGGGTTGCCATTTCCTTCTCCAGGGGATCTTTCTGACTTAGGGATCGAACCCATGTCTCCTGTGTTTCCACATTGCTAGGTGGATTCTTTACCATTGAGCCACCCAGGGAGCCCATACTTGACATTAAGCATGCACTAAAGAAATGGTGGCTACTGTTATTACTCCAATTGTTGTTATTATTCTGCTGGCTCACTTGAAGAAAGAGAAAGCCTGCAGGTCCATTCCTTACCACTACAGACACAGTTCAGCCCAGGGCCTGGTACCCCTCAGTTGAGTATATCTGATAGCAAAGGGAAACAACTAGAAAGTAAGTCTTGGGTCTGACCAGAATTTAATGCCCAAGAATTTCTCAGGATATTCAAAATTCTAGATATACACCAACCCCCCTACAAGCTCAGAGCACTGGAATCCGCCTTACGCAGACTTGTCATGGTTGAAAGGTTAGACTGGGTTGGAGGTGAGACCATTTCTTATCTGCTCAGGCTACCTGATTCAGCAGCTCTCAGGCCCAGTCAGCCCCAGAAGTGCCCCCAGACTGGCCAGGGGCAGCAGACTGGCAGGGCACAGATGGGAGGGCGTGCCCTTCTCCTGCTGAATTCCAGGCCCTTCCTCCTAGTCCTCAGTGCACAATAAGAACATTATAATCGCCACTTCATCCAATCTTGTGCTGTCTAGGGGCTGGAGATGACTAAGGGCAATATGATAATACACTCCTCTAGCCAACACACAGAAAGAGAAACCTAAGACTGGACCAAAAGGTCTGCTGAGTCCCAACATAACCTGAATCCCAGAACCTCTGATGGAAATGTCTTACATACTTCCTGCAGGTCAGATCTTTATATTACAAAATGCACCCAGCTCACGGCAATTCTGTTAACTGATCACACCACCAGGGACAGGAAGGAATGTAAGTCACTGCTCTCAGTGGTGCCAAGAAGCCGTGGACTCTGACCTAGATGCCAGACGCAGCCTGGAGCTCTGGTTACTTGCTTCTCTCAAGGATCACAGAGGACTCAGCTGGAATGGGTGGTGGCAGTGGTGGGGAGTGGGGAGGGCAGGGTACAGTTCCCTGATCTCTTGGCCCTATAAGTTTCAGACGGTCTGACTTGGGGCTAGTGTCCCTGGGGATATGGAGAAGGAACCAGACCAGCTTTGGGAACATAGGTGCTCCCTGGATTATTGGGGATTCTTTAGAGACTGGACACACCCCTGTTTGGAGACTAACCTCAAGATCATGCTAGTGGAACAATACTACTTCATGCTCTCCTCTAAAGCACTTTCTCTCCCAACTGGGGTTTCTTCTCCCCAAAAATTGTGTTGTCCATCTCTTCACCCACTCTCTCTCTCTCTCTCCATCTTTCTCCCCAAATCTGACTCCATTTGTCTTTCCTCTCTATTTCTTTCCTGTCTTTCCTCCCATTTTCTTCTTCTCTTTGTCTTTCTCTAACCAGTCATGATGGAGAGCTGAAAATATCTTTCATTATTGGTTGAATTCATATATCAACATTTAAATCTTACCACCTTAATTTTCAAAAAGATGAACTGAACACTCTATATTTTGCTTTTAAAAAAAATACTACTTTTAACAATAAAGAACTTTGAAGAGGAGGGAACTTTAAAGATCACCTAGTTCAGTGGCTTTTCTGGCTTTTGAATCCCTTTAGAGCAACTGTGATGTTCAGCTTCTCCTTGGACACTTCCAGGGATCGGAGACATTATCTCTTGAAGCAGATCAATCCTAACTATCAAGAAGCTCGTTACACTGAGTTTAACCTGCTGCCGTAATTCCCACTCCCTGGTTACCAGGACAACCTGGGATATAACAGCAGAAGGGCAGTGAGAAACATCCTAAGTTCAAAGTATGGGGTAGAGGAATTGGCTGTTAGGTTCTCCTATCGCTTTCTTAGGTAGGTGACACTGGAGAGCGATAACCAGGCTCTGGTAGGTCTTGAATGCCAAACCAAAATGTGATGTGTTTAACATATCAGAAAGATGGCCAAGTGAAGACATCCATTAGGTAATTGAAGATAACAGTAATGAAGTTATTATCCATGAACGCTTACATGCCAAGAACTGTGCAAAATGCTTTAATGTTGACTGTCACCTTCTCAAGAGCACTATGACATAGGTAGTATTATTATCCCACTTTATAGCTGAGGAAACTGAGGTCTCAGAACTGGTAAATCAGGCCGGCCTGACTCTGATATCACCTCTGAATATAGCATTCTAAAAAAAAGGTCAGCAAAGACCTTCTACAGATGACCCCTCAACTCCATTTCCAGTCCTGTGCTTGTTTTTAAACTCCCCTGTTGGGACCTCCCTGGCGGTCCAGTAGTTAAGACTCCACCTTCCAATGCAGGGGGTGTGGGTTTGATTCCTGGTCCAGGAGCCAGGATTTCCATATGCCTTGTGGACAAAAAACCAAAACATAAAACAGAAGCAATATTGTAAAATAATTCAATGAAGACTTTAAAAAAATGATCCATAACAAAAAAATCGTAAAAAAAAAACAAACCTCCCCTTCTCCATCTCCCGCTGTTCACTGGACTCTGTCACTTCAAATTCAACACATTTACACCCACTGCTGTCATTTTTCACCACCTCCCCAGCAACCAGTCCTCGAATTCATAATTCTTTAAGCACAAGAGAGGATCAGAGTTTGTGTCAAACTGACCTGGACTCAATTAGATTTGCCATATACAAACCACGAGGCCTTAAGCAAGTCACAAAATCTTGGTTGTCTCAAGTATAAAATGGAAACAGTAATAACACCTTCTTGGAAGGTGTCTGTGGGGATTTCATGAGATAATCTGGACACAATATATGGTATAGGGCTTGGCACATGACAAGAGCTATGTAAATAGCATGATTCTTGCTATTACTGTTGTTTCTCGAGCGTCAGACTCCTTCTCTTGCAAAACTATCTATGGTGAACCCCAATGCTGAGAAGTGGGAGGAAGAACAGGCAGTGACAGAGAGACAATGAAAATTCAAGCAGTCTGTACTCTCTGTAGTGACCTCATCCCTCTGGCTTCAGGGACGGCTTCTGCAGGGTCTCTTTCCCACACCCACTATAGAGAGAGTTGGGCTCTAGCCAAGCAGCCCCCTCCCTCCACTCCCTCCAGACCTACTTATGTGGGGATCAACAAGCAATGTGTTGTTTCTACCTCTTCCAGTCCTCTCTTCATTTCGAGCCTGCATTTTGTATCATCTGCAGGCCTTGGCTCCCCTACACACCCTTCTTTCCCTCTAAAGATCTAGAACCAAAGCTTTAGAAATCATCTAGTCCAAGCCCTCAAAAAATTAAGCTCAAAATGAAAACAGTCATTAAAACATGTTCCTTGCACAATGAAAGTGGGCTTTCTCTCGATCCACCCACACGCACTGCATATTCTCAAGGTAGTGAGACTGCACTGTGCACAAACACTGGAATTGCTGTCGTGCAGAGCCGTAACCTCAGCCGCGGGTCTTGACCAACTCCCCCTACCTCTCAGGTCTGGTACGCGTTCAAGCCCCCCAGAGACATGGCAGAAGTGTGGATGGCTAATGACTACCCAGAACAGGGTGCTGATGACAATCACAAACCCTCACACGTTTGCACACCTCAAACCCCCTAAGTAAGGCTCAAGGTAAATGTGAGAGGAGATGAAAGGAGACTCCTAGGAGATGGGCATGGTGTTTGTACACAGTGAGGGGAGAACAAAGGGAATGGGGACCCTAGAGGTGGTGGGCAGGAAAAACGGGTGAGACAGACTATAAGATGAGTCAGAGAGAATGAATGAGGGCACTGGGTCGTGTCAGCTCCTGCTCAACTGCCCCCAGCGGCAGTGTGAACGGGAAGAAGGGAATTGGGTTGGGGGGGAATGAGAAGGGGAGCTGATGTCATAACTCAGAAAGTGGGAACTGGAATGTGTCGAACACGGGGAGCAGAAACTCATTTCCAGGAGGGACCTGAGCTCCAGCCTTCTGAGGGCTCCTAGATCCTTCTCACCTGGCTCTGCTCCCACAGCTGCAGGTTTATGGCAAGGCAGCTGAGATGGCAGGGGAAAGAAAGCCTTAAGCCAGAAATAAAGATGTCAGTCCTGGAGATCACTGGACCCCTGCTTGGCAGACAGAAGCCACCCAGTGGCTGTTAATGCCCTCCACTTATTTAGTGCTTTCAACTTATTTCAAATGCCCTCACACTAATGATCTCACTTCATCTTCAGCATAACCCTGTGAACCAGGCAGGCCTGGGATGACTCTACCATGCTCTTCCCCTCATTACCCAGTGGATCCCTCAAGGGGCTTCAAATTGTTTCCTCCATCCTACAAACAGCCAACTCTGAACCAGCAGTGCCTTAGGGAGGCTGGGGTCCTCTGTCCAGCCTCCGTTCTGGGCTTGCTGGCTGCTGTTGGTCCTGGGCTGGGTGTGACAAGAAGTCACAGGATGTGGAATCATTCCTCTCCTGGAATTTCCCAGACGCCCCTCCCCCTTTGCTTATATCCGAAAGCCTGGCACATAATGACCATGTCACCCAGTCCCCAAGGAGCTGCGTCAGACTTCCCCTCATTAGGCAAATGGAAACCTGAGGCCTAGAGAGGCAAAGGGCTTCGTCACGAGTCACACAGACAGCACACATGGAGGGATTCGTGAAGACTTGGTAACAGCACAGCATAGACCTGGTTCCAGTCCTGACTTTGCCACCTATCAATTCAGGTCACTGAGACCGTCACCAGCCTTGGCTTTCATCACTGTCAAATGGAAATAGTAATACTCATCTCTGGAGGTTGCTGCGAGGATTCCATGAGATCAAAATATAAGAGTTACATAAAAATGAATTACTCTGATTATCAAGTAGCAAGGTAACAACAGCAGTGTAACAGAAAGAAGCTGGACCAAGTATAACGAGTCTGGCTCTCCTTAACTCACCTGTGTGGCCCTAGGTGAGTCTGGGCCTCAGTTTCCCAAGGCCTCTGGCAGTTGTAAGAAGGGGGATTCAGTGGGCTATGCCTCTACTGCAAGAATTCTGGCACTGGCCACTGATCTCTTGACTGCCCCATTATCTGTGCTTCAAGAATCTTATGGAGGGAGCCAGGGAGTAGCCAGCAATGGGAGATCCATTGTTCCCAGTGGAAAGGATCCCAGTGGATCCTTCCCTCCATCCCTTCTACCCGTTTCCTAAGGCCAAAGAGCACCCTTTTAGCCTCTTTTGCCCCCTGGCTTTAAGGATGGGTGGAGGCAGAAAGCAATGGGTAGTGGTGGTGAGGCTCTTGGTAATGAAACTGATGACACACCACCCCTGTAAGATTTCCCGGTGGAAAGCACTGGACTGCCTAGATTTCCTTTCTCCTGGGAGAGCTGAGTCTAACTGTCCTGGCTTTCACATCCTGCTTCTTCCAGGAGGGCCCCAATGTGCCAGGCCCCTGATCCTTTCTTTGAGGAAGCGGCTCAGCATAACCCTTGCTGAGCTCCTGGTGGTGAATTAAATATTAAAGAAGCAAGGCCAGAACCCCCAGGGTGCAGCAGCACATTCTCATAACACAGACAATGGTGTGCAGCTCAACTGTCCCTCCTCCAGCTGCTGCCACACTCCCTCCCAGGCGGTGCTTCCCTGAGCTCCAGCCCACACTCATTAGAGGGACTAAGAAACGATAGTGTTTTGCTCTCCCCAGCAAGACATCAGCTCATGGTTCCCTGCATCCTTCCTCCAATCCTCAGTGTTAAGGACTCTATGGACCTGGAAACGCCTGGGACAGGGACTCCTGGCATCTGTGACAACAAAATTTAACAGGTCGGTGGCCAGCCAGGCAGGGGGACCTCTGCAGCTTAGCTCCACTGGGGCCTGGAGGTGTCCCTGGGGCTGGGGGAATGCTGAGGCCCTGAGGCCTCTCAGGGCAATGGGGAATTGGGTCTTACTAGGAGCTAGCTGGTTTGCTGCTCAGATTAGAAGAACCTCAGAGATCACCCAGGCCAACCTTCTATTTTACAAAAAGGGAAACTGAGGCTTGAGAAAAGGAAGACACAATGAACACAGGGTCACTCAATGAGCTATAGTACATCTAGCCCTAGACTCCAGGTTTCCAGTGTAGAGCTGGAGGCGCTCTCCTACCCTCAGCATGATCTCCTTTCTAAGATTCCAAGCAATAGGCCCTGTGGGCTGCTGGACTGCCTTCACAGGGAGCAGGACCCATTCATAGTCCCACTTTGCCATTCAAGAATTGAAAAGGCCCAAGGGCCACTGGTTCCAGCTCAGCTCTGCTACTTTGTAGGATGGAACCTCATGTCACTTTTCTGAGCCTTAGCCCCTCACCTGTAAATATGGGGATTTAACAACCAGGACCCCGGATAGCTACCGTGAGGATCAAATGAGAGCACATACACAGTTATGGAAACCATGAAGTGTTATCCAAATGTCAGGTATTAAAGCAGCGTGAGGTCTGATGGTGCTGCAAAGAGAGGACATCACAAGGGAGGCAGCTAAGCAAGAGTGAGAACCCACACCTAAATGAGGCTGAACGCCTGCCTGGCTGTCCATGGACCTGACCGGTTCTGGGGGCCACCAGCAGAGACTGCCAGGCCGCAGGTGAGGCCAGTCCAAGCTCACTGGCTTGAGACACTGCCTGCCTGCTTTTGCTCTGTGTGTGAGTGTGTGTTTCCTTTTAGGTGCTCCTCAGCAGCTCTGCCTGGCAGCCCAGAGTCACAGAAATTTGCCTGGCTTCTCCAGGGGAGCACTTGGCAGAAGGGCAGGACACTTTGCTTCAGGCCAGATCGCAGACCCTCAAAGCAAAGCCTGCCAGCCCAGATCCCTCTGGGGGCCTCTGGAGAGCCCTTGCTCCCTTGGGGACTCTTACCTTGTACTTGGCAGCGAGCAGCTCTGTGGCTTCCTGCTCCCGCCGCAGGTCTTCCAGCATCTTCTCCTTCTCCTCCAGCAACTTCTTCTTCTCTTCGCTCACCAGACTGCGGTCGTCCTGGATGGCCGCCTTCTCTTCCTCTAGCCGCTCCTTCTGCTCCTGCAGGTAATTCTCCATGTTCTTGTCCAAGGCCGTCTCCAGGATGGGCTGGGGCGGGCGGTGATTGTTGTTGTTGTCATCCTCCTCCTCGGCTACCCAGGCCTCGATCACCGGTCCCTCCGGGTACCCGGCTGGGGCTGACACGGCCTTCTTCCTGCGGCTGCTCTTTCTGCGGAGTCGCTTTCCCAGCATCCCCTTCTTCTCCAGCTGGGCCTTCAGGCGGGCGATCTCCTCCTGGAATTCCCGCAGAAGTGTGTCCTTTGGGTCCTCATTCACCCGGGGCTTGTTCTTGATGTTCTTGGCCCGGTTGGCGAAGCGCAGGGTGGAGAGGCTCTCGTCGTAGCTGTGAGAGGCTGGCCCCAGGGTGGCCACCATGATGGTCTTGGCATTTCCCCCCAGAGAGTCCTGGAGCAACCGGGTCAGCTTGGAGTCCCGGTAGGGGATGTGGGTGCTCCTGTTACCCGAGAGAGCAGCGATCACGTTGCCCAGGGCAGACAGTGACAGGTTGATTTTGGAGGCTTCCTTCGGCCTCTCTCCACCACCGCCACCACCCCCTCCACCACCGCCACCACCAGTGGGCTGTGTGGCGGTCCCTCCAGTGGTGTTGGGGCCTGCTTTGTTCTGCCTCTCGCTACCAGCCAAGTCCACCAGGTTGAGCTTGCCCACACGGATGTGGTCCTGGCCGTCTGAGCCACGCTCACTGCACTCCACGGTGATGACGAAGATGGCATGGGAGCGGGAGCTGACCTCATTCATGTGTGTGCTGCCCACTGCCCGGGTCTGGTTCCCCAGGTTCATCACGTGCTCTATCTCCTTGACATTCTTGGTGACGAAGGAGGACAGGTCCTTGATGTAGACGCCTGTCTCAGGGTTCTCCTTCAGCTCGAGCCTCTTGCCGGGCTCCTTGGAGACCAGGTCTCGAATCTCCTCCTGGTAGATCTCCAGGTAGGAGGCCCGGACCAAGTACTGCTGGTTCTGGGAGCGCGAGATGTGGGTGAAGATATGCTCAAAGGCATTGGGGATGACCCCGCGTTGCTCGGGCTCCACCCAGGTCCCCTGCATGGTGTAGGTCTTGCCCGTGCCTGTCTGTCCATAGGCAAAAACGGTGCCGTTGAAACCTTGAAGCACCGAGTCTACCAGGGGCCTCACGGTTTCATCATACAAGTCTGCCTGCTTGGAGCTGGCATCATACACGGCATCGAAGGTGAAGGTCTTGGGCAGCTCCCCCAGGGCAGCGCGGGGGTTCCGCAGGGTCACCTGGCCTAGTTTCACGTCCATGGTCAAGATCTGCTCGTGACCAGCAGCCTCCTCCTTCCGGCTGAGGGGGCGGCACCGGGCCACCACCTTCAGGGCCTCGCTGGCCTTGGTTTTACTGGCCATCTTTCTGCTCTGTCCTTCCTGCACACCCCCCACCCCCGGACCCACTCCGCAGCCTCGTTAGTCCTGCTGTCCGCCCTAGGTCGGGATCAGCGGGGCCGGCCCAGCCCCCAGGCACCGTTCTTCAATCCGCATGCAGCCTCCTAGGGTGGAGATGCTGGGAGCTGGCCCCGCCGCTGCTGCAGTCCGGGCCTCCACCGCTCTCCGGTCCTCGCTGCACCGGCTGCGGAGGGAGAATTAGGCAGAATCGCCGGGCAGCCGCGGGAGCAGCGCCTGCCGAACGGCAGTACCCAGAGCCCGCCCCATGCTGGGGCAGAGGGAGCGCTGCCGTAAACAGCGACGGCAACAATGAGATAAAGGAAGAGGAAAATGGGATGGGGGTGGGCGGCAGAGCTGTCTTCTCGTCCTTGTCCTCCTCCTCCTCTAGAGATCCATGGCGGGGGGTGGGGGGAAGGGTGCTGCAGGTTCTGGGGGGCCGGGGGTTCCGGCCCTCCCAAGGGCAGAGGCTCACCTGGAGTCCTCTCCCCCAGCTGGGGGATCATTCATTGCAGCCAGAGCGGCTGCTGCAGCCTCTGCCTCCGCCTTCCCCGCCGTCGCCACCGGAGAATGAGAGAGAAAAACAGAAGGGGATGGGGCGGAGCAGCCGCGGCGAGAGTGATGTTGCCGCCGCGCTGCGGCCCCAGCTAAACCGCCCGGCTGGGGTGGGGCAAGGGGCGGGGCCGCGGGGCGGGAGACGCAAGCCCGGCGCGGCCAGTGCGCTGGGGACCCGGGTGCATCGCCCGCCCGCACCGCCCCCCCGCCACGCAGACCGCCCCCCTCCGGAATGACAGGCTCCGGTGCCGACCCAGGTCCTGAGCCCACCAAGCGGGTGCAGCGCAGCCACCGCCCGCCGTCACCCCACTGGGGCGCGGCATGCTGGGAGTTGTAGTCCTGCCTTTGTTAACCCGGTTCTGGCAGGTTGCTAATGACTTCTCCAGTCCGAGAGGCCCCTCCCTCTCTGGCCTGCAGCCTCAGGAGTCACTGTTGAAGTTGCAGCCTAGCTGCTGGAGGATGCGGGGTATCCACTGCCCACACCTGTTTCCTCCACAGCCAGCATCCTCTCTATCTCTCCTGCTCTGCCTTTCCGCCTGCAGACCCCTATATGTCACCCCCTCCCCTTCAGGATGTTGCCAGGCATTCTAACGCAGAAATTCTTCTTGACTGTCTTCTCCTCTCCCTGCCCTGGTTTACTTCTGGCCTTCCTTGTCCCTCTCCTGGAACCACCTCCCAGCTGATTCTCTCTTAGCATCCTTTCTGCACATGCACTCTGGTCCCCTCCCTCCTCCCAACACCAGCCTTCCATATTGTATAAAAGCCGCTCCATCTTCTGACTCCTGCCACTTCCCAGCCTCACTTCCAGCTACTCTCCTATAGAGAATCTGTGTTCTAGACATTCATTCCTTTGAACAGAAAAGCAGAGACATCACTCTGCCAACAAATGTCCATATAGTCAAGGCTATGGTCTTCCCAGTGGTCACATTTGTTTGTGAGAGCTGGACCATAAAGAAGGCAGAGCACCAAAGAATTGATGCCTTCTAACTGTGGTGCTGGGGAAGACTCCTAAGAGTCCTTTGGACAAAAAGGAGTTCAAACCAGTCAGTCTTCAAGGAAATCAATCCTGAATTGATTTCTTCCTTCCCTCATTGGAAGGACTGATGCTGAAGCTCCAATAGTTTGGTCACCTGATGCAAACAGCTGACTCATTGGAAAAGTCCCTGATGCTGGAAAAGATTGAGGGCAGAAGGAAAAGAGGGCATCAGAGGATGAGATGGCTGTATGGCATCCCTGATGAAATGGACAGGAACTTGGGCAAACTCTGAGAGATGGTGAGGCACAGGGAAGCCTGGTGTGCTGCAGTTCATGGGGTTGCAAAGAGTCGAACATAACTGGGTGACTGAACAACAAACAACAACAAGCGCCTGGTAAACCCCAGGCCTCACTCTAGGAACTAGACCTTCTTGTCCTCAAGGCGCTTACAATACTAGAAACCAGATTTTGTTGCCTTCTGGCTGTTTCTTGTTACATCTTTGTGCCTTTGCCTGTTACTCTTCTGTACTTGGTGCCCTGCCCTTGCCTCTGTGAAGCTTCCCTGACCAATCTCTTTTCTTTTACAGAGACACAGAATTTGCATAGAACAAAACCTGGGCTCGAGCTATAGTTCCGGTCTCCACCCAACTGTGTGAATTTTGGCACACAGTTTACCCTGCCCTAGCCTTAGTTTCCTCCTCTATTTAAAGCCATTGGTTTTAAAATGGTTGTGAAGTTCAAACGCTACTACTGTACCAACGAGAAGACTCGTTTTTAAGAAAGCCCTTAAGACATACATGTGTCCTGGCATGGCTTGCCCAACAGCTCTGCTTCCTTAAGTATCCTGGACAGACCAGGTCTACATTTGGCATTCCACTTTTGGATCATCATATTTTTTTTTCCTCTAGGATACAAATCAAGTATAATTTCTCAGGTCCAGGGACCAAGCCAGTGTCCTACCTCTGTTCCATTCTGCAGAGGGGAGTTGAATCTATGCATTGGGTCTGACTTGTCCTTATTCTCCCATCTTGAGGCCCTTCTTCACAGAGTCACCAGAAGAATCTTTTCACAAAACATTTCCAGTCATGTTATTTTCTATTTGCTCAGTTCTTCAATTCTACAAAACCTGTCTCCTCACCTCCTCCCCATCTTCAGATCCCCAGTACCCAAATGCTAGCTCAGCTGGAAGCTTGAAGCTTAGCTGGTGGCTTCCCCGCTTCTGAAGTTTCCTGACCTTCTCAGCCCTCTCTTTGACCAAGTTCTACTGCTTGTGATTAACTTGGCTTTTGAACCAATTACTGGGTGAGGTTTTGGCTTTGGTGACCTGACTTCTGAATGGACCATTTGGCTCTTGAACTGTTTTCTTGTTGCACTTGGCTTTGGTTTTTGGACTACCCTTTCTCTGTTTTGGCTTACAACCTTGGCAGTAGAGTGCTGAATAAAGGGGATTCCAGCCCTGTTCTCTCCACCGAATGTTACCACCTGACAAGGCATTTGCCCAGATCCTCCCACATGGGAGGGAGACTGGAGGAGACTATTGCTTATAAGTTGTGTGGCCCTAAGTAAATTATTCAACTTCTCTGAACATCTATTTTCTCAGTGGGAAAAGTGAAGATAGGAACACTTACTGACTCACGGGGTTTACATGAGAATAAAGTCAGATAATGTATGTGAAAACTCCTAGGACATAGAACATATTCATAAAACAGTAGTTTTCCTTCCTTTTCTGCTCTCTATGTAAGGTTGTTCACATTCTGTGTCTCCCTTTTTTGGCAGTCCTTAACCAACTGACCTCTTTCAACCCCAACATTCAATGTTGCTGTTGCTGTTGCTGCTGTTAAGTCGCTTCAGTCATGTCCGACTCTGTGCGATCCCACAGATGGCAGCCCACCAGGCTCCCCCGTCCCTGGGATTCTCCAGGCAAGAACACTGGAGTGGGTTGCCATTTCCTTCTCCAATGCATGAAAGTGAAAAGTGAAAGTGAAGTCGCTCAGTCGTGCCCGACTCTTAGCGACCCCATGGACTGCAGCCTACTAGGATCCTTGGTCCATGGGATTTTCCAGGCAAGAGTACTGGAGTGGGTTGCCATTGCCTTCTCCGACATTCAATGTTGGAGTTTCCTAAAGCTTGGTCCTAAGTCTTCTTTTCCTTCCAATGCTACCCTCTAGTGATCACTATAGCTTATGGCTTCACTCTGTGTTTAAATGATACCTAAATTTCTACCAGTCCAAACTTCTCTATTCTCCACTTTTATATATCCAATTCTCTAATACATGCAGCCACTTGGATGGTCCAAGTACCTGAAGTTGTACTTGTGAACACCAAACTCATCATTCTCCCTCCACATTTGCTCCTCCAAGAATGTCCCTAGGCCTCTAAACAGCTCTTTCCCTACCCTCAACACATCTGTTCAAATGCTAAATTCTATTGACTCAACTTCCTAAATGTTTCTCAGATCTATCAGCTTCTTCTCCCTTTTCACAGCCAATATCATGACCCAAGCCATCATTTTCACTGGCCTGGCTTTCCACGGGAGTGTCCAGTCTGGTCTCCTTAGGTCTATTCTTACTTCTACCCATTCATTCTCTATAAAATATTCTTTTAAAAACCCTTGTCTGAGCAAAAGAGACACTGATGTATAGAACAGGCTTATGGACTCTGTGGGAGAGGGAGAGGGTGGGAAGATTTGGGAGAATGGCATTGAAACATGTGAAATGTCATGTATGAAACGAGATGCCAGTCCAGGTTCAATGCACGATGCTGGATGCTTGGGGCTGGTGCACTGGGACGACCCAGAGGGATGGTATGGGGAGGGAGGAGGGAGGAGGGTTCAGGATGGGGAAAAAAATAAAAAAATAAAAAAAAATAAAAAAAATAAAAAATACAATATTATTTAAATATTCTAAAAAAAAAAAAACCCTTGTCTGGGATTTCCTGGGTGGTCCAGTGTCTAAGACTCCGTGCTCCCAATGCAGGAGATCTGGGTCCAATCCCTGTTCAGGGAACTACATCCCACATGCCACAACTAAGATTGAAGATCCTGTATGCTGCAACTAAGATCCGGTGCTGATAAAATTTTTTTTTAAAGTAATCAGTATCAGTTGCTAAGCAAATGAATGAGAGTTCAGGACAAGAAAATGGGGAGGCAAGACAAAGAAGTGATAGTAATAAACTCATATTTGTAGAGTGATTTTCAGTTAATAGAGTATGATCATATACATTACTCACTTTACCCTCACATCAACCCCCTAGGAAAAGAGAAAATATTAATATCCCCATATTGTGAGGACTCTAAGCTTCAGGCTAATCAAGTAACTAAGGAAGGAAACCCAGTCACCAAGTGGCACAGTCAGTCTTCAGACTCCCAAACTGAAACCCTGGGTCTTTCCTCTTTGTCATGGGGAGAGCGTACTGTGAAGATGGCAGAACAGTTGCTTCTTAGTTCTGGTTTGAATGACAGTTTCCTAGGAGTCCAGACTCATCATCTCTTTAGAGGGGGGAAGAAGCTCCCTTTGCTGCATTTCCTTTGACAATGAAAGTTCTTTTTTCCCAAGGGATTCCCAAACCAGCATCTTCTTCTGGTATGGTCTCAGTAACAGTCAGAGTGAGACTGTGTTAAGAAGGCAGAGTTGGCTTTTCAGTAACCCACCAGGGTTGGGTGTAGGGTGGGGTTGGAGCCTGCAAATTTTCACGTGTTATGTCGATCAGTATTTGTTTACCTTGCAAAAACAAATTCTACCAGCAGAGGGAGATATGACTATGTGACAAAGTCACTAGATGGGCTGCAAGTTTCTGGGCTCTCAATCACTGTGAGATTATCTAACTAGAGGGTTTCCAATTGTATCCAAGTCTATATTACTCATAGCTCCTCTTCTCCCAGAAGCTTATTTTTTCCTGTCTGTGCTGTAATATTTTTCTTTCTTTTTTTTTAAACTGGAGAATTGCTCTACAATATTATTTTTGTTTCTGCTGTACAACAATGTGAATCAGCTACATGTATATATCACCTCCTGCTTAAGCCTCCCTCCCACCCCCATCTCACCCCTCTAGGTCATCACAGAGCACCGAGCTGAGCTCCCTCTGCTTTATGAGAGCCTCACTGACATATATACACTACCATGGGTAAGTTCTAGTAAATGGAATTTGAGCCAACTGCTAACCCCCAAAATAAAGAAAAATCTGAAAATTAAAAAAATCTGAATACTAAAAAGAGCTGTCCTTAGTAGCTACCATCTATTGAGCACCTAACAGGTGGATTACATTTGTCTTATTTAACCTTCACACTAACCCAATCGGTAAAGGGCAATATTGGGTCATAAGCCTAATTTCTCTAACTCCACCACCCTGTACTAGACCCCCAGGTTTAGCTCTCAGTCTGCGCCCCACCTGGACTAACTTTGCTTTCTTCTTTCAGTACCCCTTTCACCTTCAGCCTCCTCAGTAAAGACTTTCCTACCTACTCCAGGCCTCAGAGGGTCTCTTTTTTCCTTGCCTCCTATGGCAGTTACCTTCTGCTTTTTTTTTTAACTTTTCAAATTTGGGGGGCACACTGTGTGGAATGTGGGTCTTAGTTCTCTGACCTAGGGTCGAACCTGAATCCCATGCAGGGGAAGTTTGGAGTCCTAACCACTGGACCTCCAGGGAAGTCCCTAGCTTCTGCTTTTTCTAAATGGTATTATCCATCCATCTATGAAAATATCCTGTCCCCCAGCCGCCTTTCTTAGACTCTGCTGTATTTAAGTTTCTCATTACAGAAATGATTTAAGAACATGTTTTGAAGAGTTTGGATCCTCTATAGAACTATGCGTCCTTTTAAGAAAAATATTATATTTATTATTGACTCCTTTTCCTCTTCCCTTATATGCCATCCATTAAAAAAAATAAATAAAAAATCCTGTCTGGGTTCTTTCTACAAAAATCTATTGATCCTGACTCCAAAGTACTGCGTGCCACCACCACGGTCATTCTAGTCCATGCTACCTTCATCTCTTGCCTGGACACTGCGGTAGCCTTTAAGAGGAATCCATGCCTTAGACTCCCTCCTCCACAGCACAGCTAAGGTCTTCCTTCTAAACTGCAAATCAAATCATACCACTTCCTGCTCTCAACTTTCAGCAGCCTCTCATCACTCTTGGAGTCAAATCCCGACTCCCTTGCCAAGCTGCGTCCGCCTTCTGTGACAGGTCCCTGGTTGCTTCTCCCATTTCGTGTCTTCACGCTCTCCCCTGCCCTCCCTCCAATCCAGTAACACTGGCCTCCTTGTTCTTCAGTCCTACCATGCACATTCCAGCCATAGGGCCTGTGCACTTGCTCTTTCCTCCGCCACAGGCTTTTTCTCCTGTGGCTGCACGTGGTTTCTCTCTCTCACTTCATTCAGCTGCATTTTCAAATGTCATCTTCTCAGAGAAGCCTTTCTGAACATGCTTTCTGAAATCTCCCTTCATCACTCTCTATCTCCTTGCTCTGTTTTATTTCTCTTCATAGCACGTATCACAATATGACATTCTAGATGTTTCAGTATCTGCTTATGCATTATCTTCCCATTAGAATGTGAGCACCAGGGCAGAACTTTATTCTGTATCCTGGTGCTTACAAAAATGGCTTGTTCACAACAAGCCTCCAGGAAATGTTTGTTTGATGGGTAAATGAGTGAATGAAGTTATTAATAGCCTTCATGATCATCATTTTGAAAGACTGCTTCACTTAAGGTGTTATTTTAAATTATGAAACATTAGGTTGAACCGTATGAAATCACTGTTAGGTTTAATCATTAGATTAAGTTAGCTGCCTGCTCAGTCATATCCGACTCTTTGTGACCCCCATGAACTGCAGCCCACTAGGCTCCTCTGTCCATGGAATTATCCCAGCAAGAATACTGGAGTGGACTGTCATTTCCTCCTTCAGAGGATCTTTCTGACCCAGGGATGGAACCTGTGTCCCCTGAGTCTCCTGCATTGCAGGCAGATTCTTTACTGCTGAGCCATTGGAGAAGCCAACCACTAGGTTAGAATGGTTGAATATTGTCACTTTCACATAGTTCACTCAGCACTATAAAACACACACTCAGAACACTACATTACATGAATATACCACTTAAAGAATTATCATTAAACATTCGGGTAGCCACTACCAAGGCCAAGACCAGAACATGGCCAGCATCTCAGGAATCTGCTTTAGGACCGTCTGCACTCACAATCCCTTCTTCCTCTCTAAGGTAACCCCTCTCCTGACTTTCATGGTAATCACTTGCTTGCTTCTTTTTGTTCTTTTACCATCTAAAGATTATGGTTTTCTTTTGCCCTTTTTTGAGCTTTACATAAACTCATAAGTGTGTATCCTTTTGTGTCTGGCTTTCTTCCGGCTTCTTTTATTTGACAGATTCATCCATGTTCTTGTGTCTGGCTGTCGTTCATCCATTTCTACTGGGTAATATTTTGTTGTGTGAATGTATCACCTATCATTGTCTCTTGACTGACATGTGGGTTGTTTCCTTTGGTATTGTTACAAAGTGTGCCGCTTCGAGCATACTTGTTCATGTGTTCTATGCACACTCGACACATTTCTATTGCACATATACCCAGGGGTGTGACTGCTGGGTTACAGGGAAGCCATCTCTTCAACTTCAGTTAATAATGTCAAACCATTTTCCAACACAGGAATAGCAATATTCATTACCAGCAGTGTACAAGGGTTCCAGGGGTTTCACACCAGAACCAGAACACTTAATATTGGTATTCTTAGTTTTAGATATGTGGTATTTCAAAGTGGTTTTAGTTTGGTCTTCTCTGACACCAAATAAAGTTGAGCACCTTTTCACATGCTTAATATAGCACTATTGTGTCTTCTTTTGTGAATCTTCCCTTCAAGTCTCTCCGTCACTTTTCTTTTCTATTTTGGCTTTGAGCCTTTTGTTGCTTACACGGCCTTCCCAGGTGACTCTAGTGATAAAGATCTTGCTGCCAATGCAGGAAACACAAGAGACGCGGTGGCTTCAATCCCTGGGTCGGGAAGATCCTCTGCAGGAGGGCACCGTGGCTTGACATTTCATGCTTTTGGTGCAGTGGTTACCTTTTTAAAACCAGGATTCTTCATTTTCATGTAGACAACATTTATCAATCTTTTTCCATGATCAGCACTTTTTGCCTTATGCTTAAAAACTCTTCCTCTGGCGTGCTGCAGTCCATGAAGTCGCAAAGAGTCCGACACGACTGAGCAACTGAACTGAACTGACTGACCCCAAGGTCACAAACACACACGACTGAGCAACTGAACTGAACTGACCCCAAGGTCACAAACACATTCTATTTTCTAAAAGTTTTGCTTTGAATGGTTACTTTAGGATATATTTCAGATCACTCTCCATATTGCACAGTTAGATTGCCTGGTTTTTTTTTTTGTTTGTTTTGTTTTAACGCTTATAAATGTCGTGGGAACAACTCCCATCACTCTTCTCAGTCTCATTCAGCCCCTCGGGGGACTCGGGGAAAGGAAGTGGAGTTGCGGTGGGGTGGGAGAAATGGCCCACCCGGCGGGCTATCATTCCAGCCTCGCCCTCCTTCCAGATCGCGTCTCCCTGCCTGCCCCCTCCCCTCTCGAATGCTCGTCATCATCACCACCGACTTGCGGGGAGGCTCCTACAATAGAAACTCAGGAGACCTGGGTTGAGGCCAGACCGGGGCCACCCAGCCATTTGACCTTGACAGGAAACGCGCCCCAATCTCTTTGGCTGATCTGGCTCTGCTGTAGATCAAGGCGCAGAGCCCCGCATCTCCAGACTGCCCGTCCCGTGCCCTTTCCCCTGACTCACGCCACCGCCAATCAGCAGTCAGACCGAGGGCGTGGCTCTCGCATCCTGGAATGTTGCAGAGGCGGTTTCCTGGTGTGATTCACAAACAGCAAGAATGTTTCAGTCAGACCCGGAGACCGACTTAGGGGAGGGGGACCCGGTGTCCTGAGCCAGGAAGCTTCCTCCCAGCCTCCCAGTCCCCAGAGGTCTCGGTCTTTCTGAGCTCCTTCTGTCTTATCCGGGAGGATCACAGTGTCCCTGGCTTGAGAGGATGCTCGCGCCACTCTCTGCTGTTATTTGCCCGTGCGCTGCTGTGTCTCCAACTGTGAGAACTTGGGGACAGGGAGCGGGCTCGCCCTACCCCAGAGGCGACACGGGGCTGACACGCCCTGGTTGTGCAGATGAGCCATCGAGTGGTGTTTGTGCAGCACTAGGCAACAGCACTCTTTGTGGTTAGGAGGATCCTAATACGATCCAAAAGGCACACCTCTGGCCTGATAGCTGGCTGACCACTGTCGCAGAGTAATGACAGAGCAGCCTGGGCAAACTCCTAGGGGCCCCACGTAAGTAGATCCTCAAAACCCAGCCTGTCTCACTGCAAAAGCTCAAGTGTCCCCTGAAATAGCCCCACCATGCTGGGCTTCCCTGGTGGCTCAGACAGTAAAGAATCTGTCTACAATGCAAGAAACCCAGGTTTGATCCTTGGGTCAGGAAGATCCCTTGGAGGAGGGCATGGCAACCCACTCCAGTATTCTTGCCTGGAGAATTCTATGGACAGAGGAGCCCGGCAGGCTACAGTCCATGGGGTCACAAAGAGTCAGACAAGACTGAGCGACTTAACACTTTCACTTTACTTTTCAAAGGCCATGCTAACCACCATGGGGAAGTTCATCCTCTAAGAAGAGCTTGCCTGGCTCGGCCACAACACTCCCCGTGACACTGGCCCTTCTGGTGACTTCACCCCCTCTGAGCCTGTGCCCTTATATGCCCAGCAAGGGGCAGCCCTGCCTGGCCACTGTGCAGGAATGGCTCAGAACAAATGACACAATGTATATACTGAAGTACTTTGAAAGGCGTAAGGTGTTATAATGTGATAAAGGATTATTAGAAAGAAAGCACTGAGAGCTGAAAGAGGTGTGGGCCTCTGACACTTCTCAAGGTAGTTTCCTCAGTAGCAGGAACAATCCTTTATTTGTTTAGTATTTGATAGTTCACAAAGGTTTCTAGGCTCTTTATCTCACCTGAGCCTCCCAATAACCCAGCAAGGCCGGCAGGGCAGGTTTTACCCTCCCTGATCACTGACCAGGTAAAGAAAAGGAGGCTTAGGCCATGATTTTCCCATAGTCCTCTAGTCACACATCTAGGACTAAAGCCCCTTTCTTTTTAAAAAAAATATATGTATTCATTTATTTATTTGCCAGCTTCCCTGGTGGCTCAAATGGTAAAAAAAAAAATCTGCCTGCAATGCATGAGACCCAGGTTTGATCCCTGGATTGGGAAGATCCCCTGGAGAAGGAAATGGCAACCCACACCAGTATTCTTGCTTGGAGAATCCCATGGGCAGAGGAGCCTGGTGGGTTATAGTCCATGTTTGCAGAATCAGACACAACTAAGCTACTGACCCATTTGCCTGCACAGTTTTTGGGCTCTTAGTTCCCTAACCAGGGATTGAACCTGTATCCTTGGCAGTGAAAACTGAGTCCTAACCACTGAACTGCCATGGTGTTCCCCTAAAACCCCTTCTTGTAGTTCCTTATGATGAGCCTGTTAAGCTGCTCCTTCTGTTTCACTTGCAACCACATGAAGGAATTTCCCATAAGACCTGTGTGCACACATCCTAGCAGGCCTCCTATGACTGGAAGGGGTGAGGAGGGAGGGGGAGAGGGGTGAGGGGAGGGGTGTAGTTATTCAAAGAGCAATGGGAAGTTACTTAAAGGTTTTAAGCAGAGAAATATTAGTACTATGATTTGGATGGTGTTTTAAAAAATGCTTTTCTTCTCCATCTCCTCCTTTTTTCCTGCTCCTTTTCTCCTTCCCCCATCTTCTTTCTCCTTCTTTTTATTCTTCATTTACTTTATATAATTCCCTAGGAAGAGAAAGAGTGGAAAATTCTGGGACCTTCCATCACCCAAACCCTTGAGTGTTCAACCAGCCAGGCCCCTGACAGGCTGGCTCCTTGAATTTATAGGGTGTCAGTGTCCAGCCCAGAATCCAGGGTCCCTCCCAGAGACTCCCTTCCTCATGGGGACAGTTCTAGGAGTTTCATGCTCCAGGAGCAAAGCCAGTGTTCGGTGAAGGAGTATGATGTAGCAGGCATGCGCCCAGATGGCTTGCCTCCCCAAAGGCTGCAATCAGTCCCCCAGGTTCCTCCCTGGCCCTCTGGGAAGTGCCTTGCCTGGACAACTGCCTGAAGTGGCCAGAACCTGAGATCCTGGCTGTGTGCCCTTCTCCACTGGGTGTCTGCCGCTCAGAGTTACACACTCCCCAGGCCCTACCAAATGGCCAAGTGATGATTCGAACATCCTGGGGTGCCCCTCCAGGCCGTCTGGCCCTCTTCCTCCCAGCTTCCTTAGGCTACTGGCCCAACTTCCTTCCCATTTGTCTGTGTCCTGTGTAGATTGCATGCCTAGCAGCTGGATCCCTAGTAGAGGCTCCAGGGAAGGTGTAAACAGAAAAAGCAAGTGTGTGTGCCTGTCTGAGTATGCCTGAGTGTGTGTGCATGAGTGTATGGCATCTTAGGAAGAAGTAGACACTCTCTGTCAGGAAATTGTACCTAATGGGTCTTGCTCAATATCATATCCCCAGCACCAGGCAGGCAGTTGGCTCCTAACAAATATTCTTTGAATAAATGAATGAATGACCAACGAATGAGTGAAATAAGATTAGAGTTGAGGATTATCTGTTGCCTGGATATGGCGACCAGTAAGTCCTTGGAGACCTTGCTGGCATGCTTCTAGGAGCACCAGCAGGGTAGGCCTGGACTGAGGGTAGAGGAGTGCAGAGGAGGGGAGCAGGGAGCACAGGCAGCTTTGAAGGAGTTTGAAGTGAAGGAAGGGAGGCAAAGGGGAACTGGAGGCAGGCTGGGGGTGGGAGCACCTGTGTGAGCTGGAAGCAAGAGTCCTATAGAGAACGTCACTGGCCACAAGGCCTTTCTTGCACCGTTGTCTGCATCAGCAACGCTTGGCCTCTGTTCTCAACCTTGCTGTTTCTCTTTCCCAGGCTCAAACCAAGTTCTTTTTCCTGTGGTTTTCCTTGAACATAGACCTTACACCTTGTCCACACCAGGACTTGTTCGTCACCCAGCTGGTCATTTCTAGACATTTCGGACAGAGTTTCCACGGGGTGCCTTCACTCAGCTGCTGTAACGATGGGTTTGCCTACCTGTGAGGTTCCCAGGGCACTCCAGCTTCTTCCAGGGGGGCCATCCCTCTGAGGAGGCAGAAGGACCTGGTTGGCAGATGCAGAAGAGAGCCAAGGAAAGATCATGTGCGCCCCAGAGATAGAAAGAGAAGAGCCTCCATTTCTGACTTCCCAGATCCCCACATGAGTTAACTCAACAAGGGTTCTGTTCCTTCCCACCAAACGATATTGATATTACAGACCCACTGTTGGGATGTTCCCACCTGAATAAGTTCAAAATATAACCGCATACACCCCCTTAACATCCCCAGCCATGTCCTTCCCTCTCAGCTACCTTATCTGTCATCATTACCAGTATTTGGAGCTGTATTTTTCTCATGCCCTCATTCATGCAGGAAGCATCTCTTACCTCTCTACCTGCTTCCATCCATATTTCCACTGCTCTACTTTATCCTTCTTTACCCCAAGCCTCCATCTCAGACAGCTTCCTTCCTGCATCTCTGATTTCAAGGTCTCTCTTCTCCATTCCATTCTGTAATCACTGCTGCTGCTGCTAAGTCGCTTCAGTCGTGTCCGGCTCTGTGCAACCCCAGAGACGGCAGCCCACCAGGCTCCCCCGTCCCTGGGATTCACCAGGCTCCCCCGTCCCTGGGATTCTCCAGGCAAGAACACTGGAGTGGGTTGCCATTTCCTTCTCCACTCACTACCTCCACATTATTTTCTTTTTCATTTTCCAAAAGTATACATTGTATCATGATTTTATTCAGAAGAGAGTAAAAAACATGTGTGTATAATTCAGTGAACATATTATGGGCCATAACTATTCCCCTGTTTATTTTTGAGGGCTCCAAAATCACTGCAGATGGTGACTGCAGCCATGAAATTAAAAGACGCTTACTCCTTGGAAGGAAAGTTATGACCAACCTAGATAGCATATTCAAAAGCAGAGACATTACTTTGCCAAGAAAGGTCCGTCTAGTCAAGGCTATGGTTTTTCCAATGGTCATGTATGGATGTGAGAGTTGGACTGTGAAGAAAGCTGAGCAATGAAGAATTGATGCTTTTGAACTGTGGTGTTGGAGAAGACTCTTGAGAGTCCCTTGGACTGCAAGGAGATCCAACCAGTCCATCCTAAAGGAGATCAGCCCTGGGATTTCTTTGGAAGGAATGATGCTAAAGCTGAAACTCCAGTACTTTGGCCACCTCATGTGAAGAGTTGACTCACTGGAAAAGACTCTGATGCTGGGAGGGATTGGGGGCAAAAGGAGAAGGGGACGACAGAGGATGAGATGGCTGGATGGCATCACTGACTTCGACGGACGTGAGTCTGAGTGAACTCTGGGAGTTGGTGATGGACAGGGAGGCCTGGCGTGCTGCGATTCATGGGGTCACAAAGAGTCGGACACGACTGAGCGACTGGACTAAACTGATCTGAACCAGGCAGACTCCACCATGCTTAATAATCCTTTCTTATAATACTGTCACTCTAATTATTAGACTTATTAATAGTTTTAAGAACACAGGATCAGAATTTAAATGTATTGTCTAAGCTTTCTGAATCATCCAGGACTCTGTTAGTAGCAAGTAACAGAAAACAAATTCAAACTGGCTTAAATCAAGAAGACTTAATTTGTGAGTGGGAATCTCTCTTCTGCCAAATGTTTGAGGCTGCTGAAAAGATTAAAAAAAAAAAAGATCGAGGCTATGAAGGTTCTTTGAAAATTTTAAAATTCAATGGAAATGGGAGTGATTTTGAAGGTAATTATTTCTTTGCCTTTTCCCCATACTGTTCACCTGTCCAGAATGCCCTTTGTTTGCTTATCCCCAGAGGAGCCTGGTGGGCTACAGTCCATGGGGTTGCAAAGAGTTGGATATGATTGAGTGACTGCACAGACATACCTGTCCTTCAGCCCTAGAGAATGGGACCTTTTCTAGCACCTGGAGCCTCTTGGATACCCGTGGATCCCCTCAGCCCACACAGTTTAGTATTTAATTAGCTATGGTCTTTCACTATCTTGCTGATTTGTTTTTTAGGGCTACTACAGTTTCTTTGATAGTTCACACAGGGATTGTCAACACTTACGGATGAACTGGAAACAATTTTGATCTCAGGATCAGGATAGTTCCTCCCTTCCTCCTGGGATGCTTTACACTCTCACTGTGGCCCAGCTGGTGCTCAGGGAGTTCATACTAATTTTCATTTTGGCTCCAAATAGAAACAAAATGTTGTATCAGTTATACTATCCCTTAGGCAGTTCACATGCCTTATTCTCCTCTCTCTGGTTACTTAGTACTCTCTATGAGGGAAAACCCTGTGTCTCTCCTTCTCTGCTCCTCATAAGCCTCAAGTCACAGGGAACACACATTGAGTGTGCTGTATATCCCCGCCGGTGGACTTAAAAGCTGACTTTGTGGGATTTCCCTGGCTTGTCCAGTGGTTAGCACTCTGTGCTTCCACTGCAAGGGGCGCACATTCTATTCCTGGTCGGGGAACTAAGATCCTGCATGCCACATGGAGCGCTCAAGGAAAAAAAAAGTTAATCTTGTGAAGAAGCAGAAAAATAAACTAAAAAGCTAGGTTGGAAAGGTATCTATCTACTTATATTATTGTTCATTTAGTCCCAGATCCGAATCTCCAGTTGATATCTGGTTTCATCATGTACACTCTAGTCCCAGAGCTCTGGTGCAACCGTGGAACCTCTCCTGTGCTCCTTTTGTGCCCACCTGGGAAGGTGCCATCTTACCACTTATTTCTTTAGAGCTACTCCCTTTTTTGCCAAACCCAAGACTGAGTCTTACTCTGCCATTCCCTGGAGCCCTTCCATCAGTCCCAGTTTCTACTTTAAGGAATATACTTTTTGTCCAAGTAACTGGAAGAAAGGCAGAACTTGAACATGAACCTCACCTTTCAGAAAAGAGTCTGCCCTCTCTGACAGACAGTGAGTAGTTCCTTCTATCCCAACAGAGGGACCCTACTTCAACTATTTAATGCCCTTAATCATGCAACACACACATACACAAAGTGCAGTGAGGGGTTACAGACAGTGTTTCAGAGGGACATCCTTCACCCTGGCAGGTCATGGGGAGATATGTGGTATTGTGCTCTGTGCTCAGTCATGTCCGACTCTTTACAACCCCATGGACTGTAGCCCTCTAGATTCCTCTGTCCATGGGATTTTCCAAGCAAGAATACTGGAATGGGTTGTCATTTCCTCCTCCAGGTGATCTTCCTGACCCAGGGATCCAACTGGTGACTCTTGGGTCTCCTGCAGGTGGATTCTTTACCTCTAAGTCACCTGGGAAGCCCCAAGATATGTGGGGGACCTGGGGTTTTCCTTTCACTTTCTTGTGCTTTCAGAAACTACCTCCAGTGACTCAGTAACATAAACCTAGGTGTAGGTGGGTGGGCATGGCTTCCCATCCAGGGTTACCCAGTTTTCCCAGGCATAGGAGTGTGCTGAGGCTGTGAGCAATAAAGGAAGCCCAAGAGTGAGGAAGGACAGGGTGTTGGTTCCTCAACTTGCTGACATCAGAGTCATGTAGCAAGACAAGCTGGAGCACGCTCAGCATTTCTCCTTCCTGGCATGAGTTTCACCTCAGCCTCAGTTCAGTGGCAGCCCTGTTGGCTCAGAGGCTGAGGGATCCAAGAGGAGGAAGCTTGTATAATCCCTCATCTAGTAGAGGTGGGGGCAGGGTGGAGTTTTAAAGTAAGCTTCTGTCAAAATCTGAGTCAGTTATATTGCCCCAATTCTGGATCTGACTTCTGCTTCTCTACCCTACCCACCCTACCCTCTGGTCACAGCAAACTTCTTATCATCTCTGACCATTACAGGTATGGCTTCTGTGTACAGCCTGATGGGTTGTGCACTGCACAATTCCTGGAGGTGCCATTCACACAGACAAAGAAGTGTAAAACAATTCTAAGAGTCATGCACAATTGTACCAGGCAGCCCTGAGCCAAGTCCTTTTATGACTTTCTCTCCATATGTTGCTTCCTTCGCCAAGAATGCCCTTTGTTTGCCTTCCCTCTCACCATATCTTCACCTAGTGAATCATCAAACACTTAGCTTTCAAATTCTGCTCAAATAATGTTGATGAACACAAATGTAGTGACGGGATGCTTTTAGAAATACTCAAAGCCATTGGAAAGAAACAGCTTATATACAGGAATCTCAAACTGGCACACTGTTAATTCATTCCACTCAGTAGTTTTATTATGTCTGTATGGTGCTCTGAAAGGCAATGTAAGTAAAATCCATCAGAATAGCTAAAATGCAAAAGGCAAAATAGTGAGTATTGGTGAGGGTATGGAGCAACTAGAACTCTCATACAATCCTGGTAGGAGTGTAAATTGGGATAACTACTTTGGAAACTATTTGGTGTTATCCACTAAAGTAGAAAAGATGCCTAGCTTTATGACTAAGTAGTTCTATTGCTAAAAATACATACATATGTACACACAAAAATATGTGCAAATATGATCATAGCGATACTATTAATAATAGCCCCCAAATTGGAAATAACTCAAATGCCCATCAACAGTAGGATAAATAATGTGGTATATGGGCTTCCCCAGAGAAGGCAATGGCAACGCACTCCAGTGTTCTTGCCTGGAGAATCCCAGGGACTGCGGAGCCTGGTGGGCTGCTGTCTGTGGGGTCGCACAGAGTCGGACATGACTGAAGCGACTTAGCAGCAGCAGCAGCATGGGCTTCCCTAGTGGCTCAGATGGTAAATAATCTGTCTGCCATGGAGGAGACCTGGGTTCGATCCCTGGGTCAGGAAGATCCCCTGGAGGAGGGCATGTCAACCCACTCCAGTATTTTTGCCTGGAGAATTCTATGGACAGAGGAGCCCTTTGGGCTACAGTCATGGGGTTGCAAAGAGCTGGACACGACTGAGCAACTAACACTATTTCTACACTATATTCATAAAATGGAATGCTGCACAGCAGTGGAAATGAGTTAATTATTGCTTCACATAACAACATGATGAATCTGACAAACACAGTGAGTTTGAGTGAAAGAAGCCAGACACAAAAGAGTGCATACTACATGATTCCATTTATAAAAGCTCAAAAACATGTTCTGTGATGCTAGAAATTAGAATAGTGGTTACTCTGGGAGGAGAGGTAAAGGCCTGGAAAGGAACATGAGGTTTTTGGGTACTAGTGATGTTTGGAAAACTCAGCAGTGGCCACCGGACTGGAAAAGGTCAGTTTTCATTCCAATTCCAAAGAAAGGCAATGCTAAAGAATGCTCAAACTACCGCACAATTGCACTCATCTCACACACTAGTAAAGTAATGCTCAAAATTCTCCAAGCCAGGCTTCAGCAATACGTGAACCGTGAACTTCCTGATGCTCAAGCTGGTTTTAGAAAAGGCAGAGGAACCAGACATCAAATTGACAACATCCGCTGGATCATGGAAAAAGCAAGAGAGTTCCAGAAAAGCATCTATTTCTGCTTTATTGACTATGCCAAAGCCTTTGACTGTGTGGATCACAATAAACTGTGGGAAATCCTGAAAGAGATGGGAATACCAGACCACCTGATCTGCCTCTTGAGAAATTTGTATGCAGGTCAGGAAGCAACAGTTAGAACTGGACATGGAACAACAGACTGGTTCCAAATAGGAAAAGGAGTTCGTCAAGGCTGTATATTGTCACCCTGTTTATTTAACTTCTATGCAGAGTACATCATGAGAAACACTGGACTGGAAGAAACACAAGCTGGAATCAAGATTGCCGGGAGAAATCTCAATAACCTCAGATATGCAGATGACACCACCCTTATGGCAGAAAGTGAAGAGGAACTCAAAAGCCTCTTATTGAAAGTGAAAGAGAAGAGTGAAAAAGTTGGCTTCAAGCTCAACATTCAGAAAACGAAGATCATGGCATCCGGTCCCATCACTTCATGGGAAATAGATGGGGAAACAGTGGAAACAGTGTCAGACTTTATTTTTCGGGGCTCCAAAATCACTACAGATGGTGACTGCAGCCATAAAATTAAAAGACGCTTACTCCTTGGAAGGAAAGTTATGACCAACCTAGATAGCATATTCAAAAGCAGAGACATTACTTTGCCAACAAAGGTCCGTCTAGTCAAGGGTATGGTTTTTCCAGTGGTCATGTATGGATGTGAGAGTTGGACTGTGAAGAAGGCTGAGCGCCAAAGAATTGATGCTTTTGCACTGTGGTGTTGGAGAAGACTCTTGAGAGTCCCTTGGACTGCAAGGAGATCCAACCAGTCCATCGTAAAGGAGACCAGTCCTAGGTGTTCACTGGAAGAATTAATGCTGAGGCTGAAACTCCAATACTTTGGCCACCTCATACGAAGTGCTGACTCATTGGAAAAGACCCTGATGCTGGGAGGGATTGGGGGCAGGAGGAGAAGGGGACAACAGAGGATGAGATGGCTGGATGGCATTACCAACTGGATGCACATGAGTATGGGTTAACTCCGGGAGTTGGTGATGGACAGGGAGGCCTGGCATGCTGCAATTCATGGGGTCACAAAGAGTTGGACATGACTTAGCGACTGAACTGAACTGATGGCTGATTCATGTTGATGTTTGATAGAAAACAAAAATTCTATAAAGCAATTATCCTTCAATTAAAAAATAATTTTTTTAAAAATAATAAGAGCAATGTCTACTTTCAACCATGATGAAGTGGCAAGATCTATAATTAGACTCACCCTTGAAAGTGAAAGTGAAAGTCGCTCAGTCGTGTCCAACTCTTTGCGACTCCATGACTATACAGACCATGGAATTCTCCAGGCCAGAATACTGGAGTGGGGTAACCTTTCTCTTCTCCAGGGGATCTTCCCAGCCCAGGGATTGAACCCAGGTCTCCCACATTGCAGGCAGATTCTTTACCACCTGAGCCACAAGGGAAGCCCAGGAATATTGGAGTGGGTAGCCTGTACTTTCTCCAGCTGATCTTCCCAACCCAGGAATCAAACCAGGTCTCCTGCGTTGCAGGTGGATTCTTTACCAACTGAACTATCAGGGAAGCCCAAATATCATCCTCTCTCTTAGTCAATTATAATATTGAACAAAATATATGAAACAATGGTTTTAAGGCATTGGATAATAGGCAGGACAGTGATCCCTGAGAGAATGAAAACAAACGAGATGAGTCCTACCAATGTCCCAGCTCACCATCTGGAGAGAGTTCCCAGGCTACCACACACAGAGAGACAGAACTCCTGAAGAGTTGGTGTTCCCACCAGCTAAAGACTTCACAACACACTGGGCAACGAGTACTTAGAAAGAGACTGCCTCAATACCAAGCCAAATTAGCCCCCATCTGAGAGGTGTTCTGGCCCCACCTGCTGCTGCTAAGTCACTTCAGTCGTGTCCGACTCTGTGTGACCCCATAGACAGCACCCCACCAGGCTCTCCCGTCCCTGGGATTCTCCAAGCAAGAACACTGGAGTGGGTTCCCATTTCCTTCTCCAATGCATGAAAGTAAAAAGTGAAAGTTAAGTCACTCAGTCGTGTCCGACTCTTACTGACACGACTAAGAGTCACTAAGAGCCCCCCAGGCTCCTCCGTCCATGGGATTTTCCAGGCAGGAGTACTGGAGTGGGGTGCCATTGCCTTTTCCGTCTGGCCCCACCTAACAAAGCTTAAAAGTACACAGTAAAAGGGTTAAACTGTTCCCAAGTAACTGAACTGTATCCCATTCCAAACTCCCCAAGTATCTAAAAGAAAAAAATTCTAAAAAGAATCCTAGTATCCAACAACATAAATTTCAAAATACCTGGCATCCAATTTAAAAATTACCTGTCACTCAAAGCAGAAGAAAAATCAACCAATAGAAGCAGATCCAGAAATTATGCTGCTGATAGTATATAAGGACATTAAAACAGCTATGGGAAACCAGATATGACCAGGGAAACCAGATGTTCAAGAAAGGAGAGGCGAGCACAAGCATCATGAGAGTAAATAGATATAAAAGAGACCCAAATCAAAATCCTGGAGATGAAAAATACACTGAATGGGATTGATAGCAGTTTAAACATTAAATAAGAAAAGATTATTGACTGTGAAAATGCAGCAATAGAAACAATTCAAAATAAAACACAGCGGGAAAAAAAAAGACTGATTAAAAAAAAATGAACAGAAAATGAGTGAATTGTTACAGGTTTAAGCAGCCTTATATACATGCAACTAGAGTCCCAGAAAGGGGGGTGTGTGTAGAGGAGAAGACAGAAAAGATATTTGAAAAAATAATGACTGAAACATTTCCAAATTTGATGAAAACTACAAACTAACAAATCAAAGAAGCACGACAAACTCCTAGCAGAGAAAACATGAAGAAAACCACATCAAGGCACGTCACAACCAAATGGCTAAAAAAACCAATGATAAAGAGAAAAATGCGGAACTTTTCTGGTGGTCCAGTGGCTAAGATACCTAACTTCCAAATGCAGGGGGACCGGGTTCGATCCCTGGTCAGGGAACTATATCCGGCATGCCACAATTAAAAGAGTCTGTCTGCCGCAATGAGGATCAAAGATCCCACAGGCCACAGTTACGACCTGGTGCAGCCAAATAAATATATTTTTTTTTTAAAATGAAGGTGAAATAGAAACAAGTAAGCTGTGACTCTGCTTCTGGGTGTGATAGATTAAGACCCTACCACATGACTCTTCCCTGAAGAAAACATGGTAAAATCTTGGCTCAATACAAAAAGGAACTACCTGAAGATACTAGAGAAAGAACAGAATCAGACTATCTACCTCTCTGAACCCTTGCTGACTCATGAATGGAGCACACAAAGCAGACCAGCCAAAGGCAAACTGAACTGAAACTGAAGCTGGCGCTATGCAAGTAGTGGAGAGCGAGCGTAAGTAGACAGACTGAGCCCAGAGCCAAGCATGTCTCAGGCTGCACACAAAGGGCAGATAAGTTCACAAGACACACAATCCCATGGCCTGGGAAACTAGGAATGAAAACCCACGGCAGCCAAAAATACATAAATAAAATACAGCTGAAATATGTGCAATATGAATGAATCTTACAAGCATTATGCCAAGATAGAGAAGCCAGACACAAAAGACTACAGAATGCACGCTTCTATTTCCACGAAATTCTGGAAAAGGCAAAATGACAGTGATAGATAGTAGGTAAGTAGTTGCCAAAGGCCAGAAGTTAGAGGGAAAAAATTGATTGCTAATGACCATGAGGCAACTTTCTGATGTAACAGAAATATTCTATATCATGATTGTGATAATCAACCCTGTACACTCATTGGAAGGACTGATGTTGAAGCTGAAGCTCCAATACTTTGACCACCTGATGTGAAGAACTGACTCATTGGAAAAGACCCTGCTGCCGGGCAAGATTGAGGGTGGGAGGAGAAGGGGGCGACAGAGGATGAGATGGTTGGATGGCATCACTGACTCAATGGACATGAGTTTGAGCAGACTCTGGGAGATAGTGAAGGACAGGGAATCCTGGCATGCTGCAGTCCATGGGGTCACAAAGAGTCAGACACGACTTAGCAACTGAACAACAATATCATGACTGTGGTAGCGGTTGCATATCTAAATACACTTGTCAAGTCATTGAATTGGTAAATTTTATTGTATGTAAATTACACTTCAGTGAAGCTTATCCCCCAAAATTAAATAAATAAAGGTTCTCTTGACACACATAGGGCTTCCCAGGTGACTCAGTGGTAAAGAATCTGCCTGTCAATAGAGGAGACGGGAGTTTTGATCCCTGGATCAGGAAGATCCCCTGGAGAAGGGAAATGGCAACACACTTCAGTATTCTTGCCTGGGAAATTCTGTGGACAGAGGAGCCTGGGGTGCTATAGTCCATGGGGTCGCAAAGAGTTGGACAGGACTGAGCATGCACGCGTTACACATGTAGGTTAAGTTCTTGCTACTTCCTCTCTGCCTCCAGCACCCACAAGAGTTTGCAGTCTCGGACTAGTTCTTTGTTTCTGAAGCTCTTTCACATACTTTATTTAATGTGTTACTCTGGCTGAGATCCTTTCAGAACTTTGTCTCCTTGGAACCCAAGAGGAAACAAAAGTTATACAACTTGTTAGGCTGTGAAACATAGGGAGGAAACATAGGGCAAGGCCATGACTGCCACTAGGTTCTGTGAGTTAAGAAAAGTGTTCCCTTCTTCAAGTGAAAAACATTTAAAACCAGCTCAAGCTGTGCAGTAGTGTGTGCTGGCTCCACTCCTGGGCTTGGCCCAGGGAGCCTGTCAGGGTCTTAGCGGGGAGCATCCAGGGTTGGTTTCAGGCCTGCTCACACCCCTGCTCTTTCCCACATAGCCTAATGCCACTTCTTTCCCCTTGTCAAGTTGCGAGCCCGCCACAACTCCACCCTCCCCCAATTTCCTAGGTGAACTATGTCAGGTGTAGAGTGAGGGGGAGGAGTGAGTGTTAGCAGTTGGGGTTCTGAGAGCATGGGTGGTGAGAAAAGAGACCTCAGGTCCACCAGCAGTGTGCTTAAGGCAGACATGGCTGTGAACGGCTGTGAGTGTGTGCAAGCATTTGCTGTCAAGTCTGTGCATGGCTGTGTCTGTAAGTGGGGTTTGCATAGGTGGGGCTGCTCCCAGGAGCAGGAGGCCTAGACTATCCGCACAGCTTGCCCATTCTCATTCAGCTTGGTATATGTGCGTCTGGCCATGAATATTGCCTCCTTCAATGTGGTGCCTTTGTGCAGTGCACTGCCTGAACCACTGTACCTGGTATCCCTGGATAAAGATCCCTAAAACCTCTCCTTCTGGAAGGAAAAACCCCTCCCAGTCATCTGAGAAACAAGAGGTAGAGGTATCAAATCTATTGAACATTTTCTTTCCACATCTTCCTGAATGCTAGTTATATTATACATGACTCAAAGTCTCCATGCCAGCTTTTCCAAACAGTACCAGAAGGAAAGCTGCGGTATAAATAAGCATCCCCTATTGACTACCTCCATCTCCGGGGCCAGGCCACAGCATACAGAGACTCCTCTGTTCCTCATACCTGACGACTCAGGAGCCTCCTCCTTCCCTCTGACACGTTCTCTCCCGGAACAGCATGGACAACTGTCTTTGTAGTTCACACTGTTGCTAACAAGTGACAGAGGACCTCAGCCTAGCATGGGACATCTTTTCCGTTGGGCCGATGCTGGGCCTCAAAGATGGAATTGTGTTTTATGCTTTAATAGTCAGAGGTTCATCTTTCCATTATATCTTGTTCCTCTTTTTTTTAATGAACAAATCTGTGTTGAGCAACTACTGTCTGTCATCTGCTGGCTAGGTGCCAGAGATATTTCAGTGAACAAAAGACATTATATATATATATATAGTTATATACTTTCATGCCTTTATTTATTACATCAGGTCTTTTAAAGCAACCTAAGGACAATTGCTTTTACCAAATATTTCCTGCTCCCTGTGTTCACTGTCAAGGTAAATTTTTGCCCTTCAAAATCAAGCCCAGGACTTCCCTGCGGTGCAGCAGATAAAAATCCACCTGCCAACGCAGGGAACACTGGTTTGATTCCTGGTCCAGGAAGATTCCACATGCCTTGGGGCAACTAAGCCCTTGCGCCACGACTACTGAAGCCCCTGTGCTCTAGAGCCTGTGCACCTCAAGGTGAGCCCTCCGCAATGAGAAGCTTGTGTACCACAAAGAAGAGTAGCCCCTGCTCACCACAATTAGAGAAAGCCCGAGCACAGCAATGAAGACCCAGCAGAACCAAAAAAAAAAAAAGAGTAAAAATAAATAAACGATTAATTAACTTTTAAAAACTAAGTTCAAATAGCGAAGAGACTGGAAGATACATACCACCAAATTGTTACCAATGGTGCCTTTATGGTTGGCTTTAAACACCTGTCCTTTCTGTATTTTGTGAAGTTTCAACATTACTTATTTTTGTAAAGAAATAAAAGAGAAGTTACTTTAAAACAAACAAAACCTCAGTTTAAATATTCCTTCCTCAGAGACACTTTCCCTGATCACCCATTTCTCCAGCAGCACCCTGCTCCTCACCCACAGAAGAAGCACAGAAATCATTCTTATGTGCCTCCTGCCTTGGACTCTGAGCTGAAAAGCATGACCACGATGTATTCACTTCTGAGTCCCCATCCCAAATTATTGGTGCCCCGTAAGAGTAATGGCACCCCACTCCAGTACTCTTGCCTGGAAAATCCCATGGACGGAGGAGCCTGGGGGGCTCTTAGTGACTCTTAGTCGTGTCAGTAAGAGTCGGACACGACTAAGCGACTTCACTTTCACTTTTCACTTTCATACATTGGAGAAGGAAATGGCAACCCACTCCAGTGTTCTTGCCTGGAGAATCCCAGGGACGGGGGAGCCTGGTGGGCTGCCCGTCTCTGGGGTCGCACAGAGTCGGACACGACTGAAGGGACTTAGCAGCAGCAAGGGTACAGAAGAGCTTCCCAGGTGGCGCTAGTAGTAAAGAATCCACCTGCCAATGCAGGAAACATAAGAGACCTGGGTTCTATCCCTGGGTTGGGAAGATCCCCTGGAGGAGGGCATGACAATCCACTCCATTATTCTTGCCTGGAAAATCCCATGGACAGAGGAGCCTGGCGGGGTACAGCCCACTGGGCTGCAGAGTCAGACATGACTGAGCAACTTAGCAGGCACACACACGCATACAAGAGTTCAGAAAGTATCTATTCCATAAACAAATGGATAAGGTTATCAAGTTATGGCCTAGGATACTTGACTGAGGTCCAGGGGCTAGACCTCCAGCAGAAAGGGAGGCAATGGGTCTCACTGAAACACACCCAGGTCCAGGTCAGACCAGAAAGGAAATCTGATGCAGCAGCCTCTGAGATTAGGCTAAAGCCTCTTTTAAATTTCCCAGGTGAGTATGAGAGGGGAAGGTTTGCAGAACCCGGGGGATAGCTGAACCTGTGGGAAGGAATTCAGTAATCCTAGGTGAGGAGTGTCACGGTATGAAATGATCTATCCACTTGTTTGCTTTTCTGCTACGTGGCACCCCTCATTAGAGTGTGCATTCCTTGAGAATATGGATCTTATCTGACTTGTATCACAAGGGCTTGCCTGATGCCTGGATGGCACTCAGTAAATATATGTTGAATTAATATTGAATGAACAAATTCACTCTAAACCAAACTCATGAGGGAGAGACCAGATATAGCATTATTCATTCATCCTGTAAAATATAATTGACAATAGGCCTGAAGAAACCCCAGTCAGCACATTCTTTACTCTGTGGGAAGGCAGATTTTAGAAGCCAAAAGTAGATCTGAGGGTTGCTTGGTAAATACAGAGTGGACTAAGGGCACTTGAAAGATCTTAAGAGATTGTGTCACTGAGCTGTGGCACCCCAACGAGTCACGCTTTCCCACAGGGGGACGGACGTCCCTTGCCAAACAGGATCCTGCCTTGCCCAATGCCACCATCCCTTTCCTGTCACTGAGGGAGAAATACTGACAGTCTGTCCTGCCCCATTCCCCTTGCTCCATACTCCTTGTCAGTCATAACGCCTCAGTCCTTTAGGCCTGACTTCATGTCAGTGTCCAGGATTACACAGTGTCCCTATTGGTTACATTTCCCATTGCGGCTTCCTGGGGCGATTTCAGCCACAATTTCACATATCCTGCTCAAGAAAAACAATCCTAGACCCCAAATTAAGACCTTCCACTAAATGAGTTGCAAAGTTACTCATTGTCACTGGACCTCAGTTGCCCTACCTTTGAAAGATGAAATAATAGACCCTTTTTCATGTATCCTACAGAACTGTGAAGCAAAAAAAATTGAAGGCTATGAATATGAGTGCCTTGGAAGTTGCGCTTTGACCCTTACAATTAAAGTTCTATACCAGATTTGCCATTAAGGAGCTATGTGACGTTAAGTCATTTTGTGAGATGCTTAGCCCAGTATCTTGTTCTCAGTAAGCCTTCAGGAAACACTGTTGTTGTTTAGTCACTAAGTTGTGTCCGATTCTTTTGCGACCCCATGGACTGTAGCCCACCAGACTCCTCTGTCCATGGGACTTCCCAGGCAAGAATACTGGAGTGGGTTGTCAATTCCTTTTCTAGGGTATCTTCCAGATCCAGGGATCGAACCCAAGTCTCCTACTTTGGTGGGAGGATTCTTTACCACTGAACCACCAGAGAAGCCCCTTCAGGAAATGTTAGGATATGAGAAATCATATGATATGGCTCTATGACTGTGGAATGAATTGGGAAACTTCCCAATGTCCCAAGGAGCATGCTTGGGGAAAAGTAGTTGATTGTTTTTCAGATAGCTAGCATACTTTTGTTGAGTGGGTATAAACTTGAGATCATCGTCGACTAGTTTGGGAAAAAAGGAGGAATTTCAGAAGATGTATGGTGAGAGAAATAAAGAGAAGAGACTTGACAGTAGGGTAGCAAGGGAGAAAACTTTGGGAGGAAGAACAGGTCTAGCTAGTCACATGGAGGATCTAATTGTTTTGCATTGTGGGGTGTGATGTAATCTTCTTCTCCATGCTCCCATGAAGCCTTCAGTAAAACTTCATGAGTCATAAATATTCTTGAATTTGAATGTATTGGGGGGGATACAAACCAATTGCTCAGTCTGGCCTTGATGTTTAGAGAGAGTGAGAAGCAAAAGCTGACCATCAGCTTAAAAATGAGGAGGTATATTTATGACCCTAAGGGCCCTTTCAGTTTTAACGTTCTGTGATTCTATATATGTAAGAGACAGAATGTTACCAGGAAATTCTGATACAGTAGTTTGGGGTGGGGCTTGGGAATTCCTATTAAAAAATTTACCTAGGTGATTATGATGCACCCTAACATCGGGCATCGCATGTAACATCGTACACATACTCAGCATATTCTAGTCCAGTGTTTTATCGCCCACAGAAAAATCAGTCTCCTTCCCAATCTCCAGAGGCCACATTGCTGCCAGAAGCAAGTAGGGTGTGCTCAGAGATTATAAATTCACATTAATGTTGTCCTAAATAAAACGTGTTTACAAAAGCAATGTTGTATTAGTGGGGGGAAAGAATACAATAAATGGTGCTGGGATATTGGATAGCCACACCCAGAAGAATGATGTTGAATCCCTACCCCACACCATAGCGTTTAAAAATAAACTTAAAATGGATCATAGACCGAGATGTAGGAGCCAAAACTATAAGTGCTTCAAGCACAAAAGAGGAGTAAATCTTCTTGACCTTGTATTAGGCAATGGTTTTTTTAAGACATGATACCAAAAGCATAAGTGAGAGAAAAAAATAAGGGAAATTAGACTCTATTAAAATGTAAAATGTTTATGCTTCAGTAAATACCATCAATAAAGTGAAAAGAAAACCCACAGACTAGGAGAAAATATTTCAAATCACATATCTGATAAGAGGTTGTATGAATAACTTACAAATTAAAAAGAAAACACAGACTTCTCTAGTGGCCCAATGGTTAGGAATCCACCTGCCAGAGCAGGGGACACAGGTTCAATCCTTGGTCTAGGAAGATTCCACATGAGCAACAAAGGAGGCCACCGAAATGAGAAACCGTCACAGCGAAACAAAAAGCAGCTCCCGCTGGCAGCAACTAGAGAAAGCCTGCACACAGCAACAAAGACCCAGTGCAGCCATAAACAAAGAAAAGGAAAAATGTGTGTTTCTTTTAAAGACAGCACAGGGGACTTCCCTGGTGGTCCAATGGCTAAGACTCTAGAGTCCCAGTGCAGGGGGCCCAGGTTCCATCCCTGGTCTGGGAACTAGATCTCACATGCTGCAACTAAAGATTCCATGTGCCAAAACTAAGGCTTGGCACAGCCAAATAAATAATTAAATAAAATAAATAAATATTTATTAAATATTAAAACTGGGCAAAGGCTTTGTATATACATTTCTCCAAATGACAATAAGCACATGAAAAGATGCTCGACATCATTAATTTGGGGAACACCAACCAAAACCATAAGCTTCCCTGGTGGTTCTGACAATAAGGAATCCTGCAAAGCGGGAGATCCAGGTTTGATCCCTGGGTTGGGAAGATCCCCTGGAGAAGGGAATGGAAACCCACTCCAGTATTCTTGCCTGGAGAATTCCATGGACAGAGGATCCTGACGGGCTAAGTCCATGGAGTCGCAGAGTCGGACACGACTGAAGCAACTAACACTTCACTTCACTTCACCCATTAGGACACCTAAAATAAGAAAGACAAAATAACTTGTGTTGCTGAGGAGGTGGAAACACCTTATACACTAGAACCCTTATACACTGCTAGAATGAATTTAAATGGTGTAGCTATTTTGGAAAATAGTTTGGCAATTCCTTGAAAAGTTAAACAAGAATTTACCATACGGCTCAGTAATTCCATTCCCAGGTAGGTACCCAAGATAACTGAACACATGTCCACACAAACACTTGTACATAAACGTTCACAGCAGCATAGCTCATAACAATCAAAAGTAGAAAAAACACAAAAGCGCGTCAATGAGGAATATATAAACAAAATGTGGTATTTCCACAGGATGAAATATTATTCATTTGCTGCAACATGCAAAAACCTTAAAGATATTACGTTAATTTAGAGAAGCCAGTCACGAAAGTCTACTTACTGTATGATTCCATTTATATGAAATGTCCAGAATAGGCAAATTCATATCCATGGAAAGCAGATTAGTGTTTGCTATTCTTGCCAGGAAAGTCTGAAGGACAGAGAAGCCTGGTGGGCTACCGTCCATGGGGTCGCAAAAGAGTCAGACAAGACTGAGTGACTGAGCAGCAACAGCAGCAGGGGGTAAAGGAAGGTTGTGGGGGGAGGGCATGGACTGGAGTTGGGAAGTGGCGGCTAATAGATAACAGTTTCTTTGGGGGAGTGATGAAAATGTTCTAAAATGAGATGGTGGTAATAGTTGCACACCATTCTGACTATACTGAAAACCACTGACTTGAATAAAGGGTGAATTTTGTGGTGTATGAATGATATTTCAATAAAGTTGTTTTTTCAAAATGTTGCCTATTCATGTGACCATACAAAAAATTCTTAGGGACTTCCCTGGGGTCTGGTGGTTAAGACGCTGCCCTTCCGACGCAGGAGGCCCAGTTTCAGTCCTGGTCAGGCAACTGGATCCCACGTGTTGTAACTAAGAGTTCACAGGCTGCAGCTAAAGGCCCCGTGTGCCACAGCTAACACCCGGTGCCGCCAAATAAAGAAATATTTTAAAATAATAAAAGTAAAATAAAATGCAAAAACAAAAAACTTGTATACAAAATGGAATATTTTATCTTATTTATTTTATTTTTGGCTGTGCTGGGTCTTTGTTGCTGCGCAGGCCCCTCTCTAGTTGCAGCAAACTAGGGCCACTCTCTAGGTGTGGTACGTGGATGTCTCGTTACAGAGGTTTCCCTCATTGTGGAGCGTGGGCTCTCGGGCTCTCGGGCTTCAGTACTTGCAGTGGGTGAGCTCAGTGGTTGCAGTTCCGAGCTCTAGAGCACAGGCTCAATAGTTGTGGCCCACGGGCTTAGTTGCCTCGCAACATGTGGAATCTTCCTAGACCAGATATCGAACCCATGTCTCCTGCATTGGCACATGGGTTCTTTACCACTGAGCCACCAGGGAAGCCCCACAAAATGGAACATTTTAGATTATGTATTCCATTGCTCAACCAAACACACACTGTGTTAGTCAAGTCTTCTTCTGCAAGTGACAGAAATCCAGTTTAAACTGGTTTAAGAAAAGAATAGAATGTACTGGCTCACGTAGCTGAAAATTACAGGGGTTGTTGACTTTTAGGCATAGTCAAATCCAGAAGCTCAAATGCTGTAATCCAAGAATCCCCTTCTCTCCACCCTTCAGCTCTGCTTTCCTCTATGTTGGTTTCATTCTCAGGCAGACTGTCTCCAAATGATGGCAAGTTGGCCACCGGTGTCTATGGGATTACAACCTAATTTAGCAGGGAAAGAAAATATGTTTCTCAACAAAAATCCAGGATTAGGTGTGACTTTTGTGGCCTGGGTCATATGTGTGGCAAAGGGGGTGCATATTGGCCCAGCATTATGATAGGGTGCAAAATATAGTGAGTTATTGTTGATGTTATAAATTTCAAAATTGAATTATTTAAAACAAGTCACCTTTAATTCACTTAAACAAATGGATCAAACTATTAATTTAAAAAATAGATTGCAAAAGAGGCAGATAAATGCTTGGCATTTTGCAGTTTGATTTTTGCAAGGTGCCAGACAAATTTTTCATGATATCTTTGTAAACAAAGACTGGATAACTGAGTTAACTGGAGTCATGGTTCATTGATAGCCATTTCCAAAAAGGACTGATGAATAAGTGAACCTGGTAGATCTTGGTGGATCCCAGAGATCTGCTGTTAGTCGTGACCTGGTTGACCTGTTTACTAACTACTTAGATACTGATACAGAAGTCATACTTATTGGATGGAGGGAGATTACAGGACTAAGAGCAGTTAATATGTTGGATGACAGAGGCAAGGTTCAAAATAATTTTCTTTTTCTTCTCGATAATTTCAAACATTCACAAACATAGACATTTTATTATAGTACAATAAACCCCATCTAGCAGAGACATTACTTTGCCAACAAAGGTCTGTCTAGTCAAGGCTACAGTTTTCCCAGTGGTCATGTATGGATGTGAGAGTTGGACTGTGAAGAAAGATGAGCACCGAAGAATTGATGCTTTTGAACTGTGGTGTTGGAGAAGACTTTTGAGAGTCCCTTGGACTGCAAGGAGATCCAACCAATCCATCCTAAAGGAGATCAGTCCTGGGTATTCATTGGAAGGACTGATGCTGAAGCTGAAACTCCAATACTTTGGCCACGTGATGCAAAGAGTTGACTCACTGGAAAAGACCCTGATGCTGGGAGGGATTGGGGGCAGGAGGAGAAGGGGACGACAGAGGATGAGATGGCTGGATGGCATCACCAACTAGATGGACGTGAGTTTGAGTGAACTCCGGGAGTTGGTGATGGACAGAGAGGCCTGGCGTGCTGCAATTCATGGGGTCACAAAGAGTCGGACACGACTGAGTAACTGAACTGAACTGAACTGAACCAATCGTCCAGATTGGATAATTTTCAACTCATGGCCAATCTTCTTTCTCCTATTCCCCCACCCCACCTTCCCTTCCCTCATTTTATCTTGAAGCAAATCCCAGTCTATTTGTTAAAAACAAAACTCAAGCACTATCATTACATTAAAAAGAAAACTCAATAATTTCTAAACATCATAAAACATCCATTTTTTAAACTTCCAATTGTCTCACAAATATTAAATTTTTTTTTGCAGTTTATTTGTTCAAATCAGGATCCAAAAAAGTCCATACCCTGTAATTGGTTGATGTGAGGTCTCTTTTATTCTACAGGTTGCTCCCTCTGCCACTTTTTACCTTGCAATTTGTTTGTTAATGAGCCAAAATAATCTTGATAACAAAATGACAGTAGAAATAAATAGATGTAATACTAAAATTAGATCTTATAAAGTCAGCTGTAACAGTACAAAATGTAAGAGACACTTGTAGTTTGTGAATAAAAGCCTAGGATTTTCAGTTGGCCACAAACCTAAAATACTCAACACTATGACACAGTTGCCAAAGTCCAAGTCCATACGCCTAGGTTACATTAACCCCAGTACCTACGCATACCATGAGACGTGGTGGGTCTTTTCTACCACACCAGCTCAAACCCTGCCTGGAATATTGTCCTGACTGTGGCTCCCAATCCAGTTTTTCAGAGGAACTGAAAACTCGTGAGCGTAGACAAAGCCCTGATCCTGGTAGGAAACTTGAAACACACTTCCTTTGGCCAGAGAGTGGCAAGTAGAGAAGGGAGTGGGAAGCTAGCTGTTTATCTGCGTGTGTGACTCAAGGCAGAGGGTTCTTAGAAACTGGGCATGCACAGGTGATGATGCTGGGAGAAGTGACCCTGGAACATTACATTTAGGAGTTCTGAAGTTAAAGAAAGGGAAGAAGAAGTTAGTGGGAGACACAGAAATAATCAGATTCAAGGGACTTTGCTGGTGGTCCAGTGGCTAAGACTTGGTGTTCCCAATGTAGGGAGCCCTGGTCCAACTAGAACCCCCATATGGCCACTAAAGATCCTACATACTGCAACTAAGCCCTGGAACAGCCCAGTAAATAAATTAATATTTAAAGGGTGGGAGTGAGCCTCAGAAAAGCATGCTCAGTGCCTAGAAGCATGTGGTTTTAAAAAAAGAAAGTATCAGGGGCAACTGTATGGTGGTGACAAATTAAAAGTGTATAGAATCATGAAGTCAGGACAGTGGGGTAGTGTGGTCTGGGCTGGCAGATGATCAGAAAACCACTGGGCCATGTGGGAAAGTAGGTCTGAATCCCCAGACTAGAGACACAAGAGCTGGGGTAGCACTAGGTCTCAGGCCTGAAAACTTTGATGTCAGTCCAATTTGAGCAGGAGCCAGTCCCCAAGTAGAGTGAGGGAAAATGATGTGTATTGTACACCTACTATGTGCTATACATACACAACTTTGACCCTCACAATGAACCTACCCGGTAGGTATTTTATTCCTATTTTATAAAAACTGAAGCTCATAGAAGTCAGTTATTAGCCCAAGGTCACATGCATCTAAGTGACAGGGCCAGGATTCAGAGCAGGCTGGCCTGGAGTCCTGAAGGATGGAGCTGGCATCAGAAGAAGCTAACCTTAGTGACTTAGCATTGGGGTCAGTCTCTGTATTCCCAGTCATGGTGTCAGGGCACCAACACCTGGGGAATATATCATGTCAGTACTTACAGTAGCTTCAAATCTAGACCAAGAAAAGGGTATGATATGAGGACAATGGGGAGGGATGGATTGGGAGGCTGAGATTACAGATGCAGACACCAGATGTTACGTAGAATGGATAAATGACAAAGTCCTACCGTACAGCACAGGGAACAATATTCAATATCCTTGATCCATATGGAAAAGAATATGGAAAAGAATGTATATATGTAGGACTTCCTTGGTGGTACAGTGAACCAGAAAAAGAATCCACTTGCCAATGCAGGGGACACAGGTTCAATCTCTGGTCCAGGAAGACCCAACATGCCACAGAACAATTAAGTCCATGTGTCATAACTACTGAGCCCATGTACGCAACTACTGAAGCCCGGGCGCCTAAAGCCTGTGCTCTGAGACAAGAGAAACCACCACAGTGAGCCACCACACATCAAAACAAAGAGTAGTCCCCATTCGCCACAACAGAGAAAGCCCACGCACAGCAACAAGGACCCAGCACAGCCAAAGATAAACAAATACATTTTTTTTTTAAAGAGATCATATATATGGATATAACTGAGACACTTTGCTGTAAAGCAGAAATTAACACAACATTGTAAATCAACTACATTTCAATAAAAAAATTTAAAAAAATAAAGAGGACAATGAGCATTCTCCACAAAAACATAGATCAAGACTTTGATCTCCATATTGCCCTAGTCCTGGTCTCTTCTGGGCTTGAGCCTAAGCCTGGAATCCTCTGTAGGAGATGGGAGGTGCCTTTTTATTTTCTTCTGCTTTTCCCCTAAAGCAAACCCAAGTTGCCAAGAAAAGGAAGACTATTTTGGTAGGTGGTGGGAGATGCTGGGGTCCAGCTCATCCTTTCTACTCAGGGATGGGTTCCAGAGTCCTGTCCACATCTCCAGCAGCTCAGGGGTGGTCTTTCAGCTCCCTTTGGAGCTAAAGTTTCAGGCATGAAGGTGGGAAGACAAGGATGGGAATCCCTGGTGAGAGTAAGGGAGCAAGAAGCCACCCACTGAGGAGGAGGCTGGGACCAGATGGGCTGGGCTGGGCTGGTCCAACCAGTTCAGCCCAGCCAGGAAAGGGCAAGTCAGATCTGGCTCAGCAGGAGGGGGCTGGGTGGGTGAGTGGTGCTGACTCAGGGCCTGGCGAGTCAGGTGACCGCCAAGGACAGCTGTTGCCTGGGTGTTTTTAGAAAACTTTAGCTGCCAAAGCTTCTCTCATGGGCTGATTCTGCACCTACTCAGAAGCAGGCAGAGAAAAAGAGGGCATCTTCTTTATAATAAGCTGCAGGAGTGAGGAATTAATAACCTAACCATACCCTGTTGATTCCTGCCTTAACGTACCTAGAAAATAGGAGCAGAAGTTAGTTAAGAGTCTTATGAATTCCCTTTGCATCCTCTGAAAATCACAAATTTGCCCTCTTAGATCTTTTTAGGTACCTTGCCAGGAATCTGGGGTAGAGGTTAAGAGAGCAGGTGCTGAGGTCAGGAAGGTCTGGGATCAAAACCTAACTTTATCATTTATTATTTATATGATTTTGATCAAATTTCTTAACTTAAAAGAAAATATACTTTTAAATATGGAAAATTTTAAATGTATACCAATGAAACATAATAGTATCATGAATTTCCATATGCCTGTTATCCAGCTTAAACACTTATCAACCCATGGGCTTCTTGTCTCATCCACATCCTGCCCATTTCCCATCCCTCCAATTATTTTAAAGGAGATCCCAGACAACATCTCCTTCCATCCCTTTTTATTTCTTTAAATTCTTGTCTGGTCCTTTGAAAATATTGTACCCAGCCTCAAAGTATTAATGTGAGGTCATGCATATAAAGGGCCAGCCTATGGGAACTCAGTAAAGGATAACTTGTATTATTTAGATTAAAAGATACAAATAGGAAAATATCTGCTACCCTCCCATCTCTCTGCCTCTGTGCTTCTTTCCTCCTTTCCTTTCCTTTCTTCTTTCCTTCTTTCCTTGCCATCTGAGGCCTCTCTCCCTGGTCAGTACTAGGTCCAGTGCTGACGCACTAAAGAGTTAGGATGACTGCCCAGCTGTCCAGGCTTCAGGACAGGGTGCATTAGCCCTAGGGAGGGAGCTGGAAGGAGACAGTGGAGATACAGGAAAGAGGGATCAAAAGTAACAGTTCAGTTCAGTTCAGTTGCTCAGTCGCGTCTGACTCTTTGCGGTCCCATGAACCACAGCACGCCAGGCCTCCTTATCCATCACCAACTTCCGGAGCCAACCCAAACTCATGTCCATTGAGTCGGTGATACCATCCAACCATCTCACCCTCTGTCGTCCCCTTTTCCTCCTGCCCTCAATCTTTCCCAACCAGGGTCTTTTCAAATGAGTCAACTCTTCACATGAGGTGGCCAAAGTATTGGAGTTTCAGCTTCAACACCAGTCTTTCCAATGAAGACCCAGGACTGATCTCCTTTAGGATGGACCGGTTGGATCTCCTTGCAGTCCAAGGGACTCTCAAAGGTCTTCTCCAACACCACAGTTCAAAAACATCAATTCTTCGGTGCTCAGGTTTCTTTATAGTCCAACTCTCACATCCATACATGACTACTGGAAAAACCATAGCCTTGACTAGACGAACCTTTGTTGGCAAAGTAATGTCTCTGCTTTTGAATATGCTATCTAGGTTGGTCATAACTTTTCTTCCAAGGAGTAAGCGTCTTTTAATTTCATGGCTTCAATCACCATCTGCAGTGATTTTGGAGCCCTCAAAAATAAAGTCACTCACTCTTTCCACTGTTTCGCCATCTATTTGCCATGAAGTGATGGGACTGGATGCCATGATTTTTGTTTTCTGAATGTTGATTTTTAAGCCAACTTTTTCACTCTCTTCTTTCACTTTCATCAAGAGGCTCTTTAGATCTTCTCCACTTTCTGCCATAAAGGTGGTGTCAACTGCATATCTGAGTTTATTGATATTTCTTCTGGCAATCTTGATTCTAGCTTGTGCTTCCTCCAGCCCAGCGTTTCTCGTGAAGTACTCTGCCTATAAGTTAAATAAGCAGGGTGACAATATACAGCCTTGACGTACTCCTTTGTATAGCAGCCTGGAAATTCCCTGGTTGTCCAGTGGTTAGGACGCCACACTCTCACTGCCAAGGGTCCAGGTTCAATTCCTGCTCAGGGAACTAAGATCCCATAAGGTGCAGTCAAGAAATAAATAAATACAGCCACCTTGGGAGAGAGACTGGCAGACAGGGGTCAAGTTTGAGACAGGTCCAAGTGGCAAGGACAGCAGAAGACAGGAAATAGAAGTGGATATGATGGGAATGTCAGGCAAAGTTAGAGTTACCCCAGGGACTACCAGAAAAAAAGCGTGTTCATCAGAAATCTTGGTTTCAAACACAGATTAACTTTGGCAAATAGAAGCAGAAAATTAATTTATTGAAGGGCTATTGGGGCACTCTCAGAATTACTGTGGTCTGGAGAACCAGGCTAAGGAAATGAGGTACAGAAACAGGCCACACATGCAGTCTGCTGAGGCCAATGAGGCCATCATTGCCCTCTCTAGGCACTAAAGGGGCTTTCTAGGTGGTGCAGTGAAGAATCCACCTGCCAATGCAGGAGACGCAAGAGACACAGTTTCGATACCTTGGTCCAGAACATCCCGTGGCTCGGGCAATGGCAACACACTCCAGTATTCTTACCTGGAAAACTCAATGGACAGAGGAGCCTGGTGGGCCAAAGTCCATAGGATAGAAAAGAGTTGGACACAACTGAGCGACTGAGCGAGCACAGGCACTAAAGAGATTCTGCAGCCAGCAGCCAGCATTGGACAAAACCACCTGGTTTTGGGGCCCACGGGTGCCCTGGAAGCCAGGTGCCACTGCTGTACCCTACTGCCTTCTTAGTACACACCCCACTGTACCTGCTTCTTTGTGTCCTTAGCCCCTTTGTCAAGGTTTTGAGCTGGTGCTTCAGACTAGAAGAGGCCTGCTCATGTCCCCCAGTGTAGGTGTGTGTTTGGACGTGCAGTGGGGGTGGGTGCTATGGCCAGGAATATAGTGGGAGGAGGGCTCTGCATACTGAAAACTCGCGGTGGGGAGTTTCTTAGTCAAAGGAAGGGGATTCAAGGCTGGGCAGCCAAAGACCTGACAAATGCCTTTTACACAGAGAAGTGAGTGTGACAACGCGTGAGGGGTGGGGACTGGCGCTGGTAAGAACAAGGCAAAGAAACAGGATCTCTGTACAATTGTCAGGGACACCAGACCCCTGAGTTAGGGCGAAAGGTAGCGGAATGCTGGATATTCACACTACATAGGAGAGAGCCTGGCTTCCTCTTGGGGGTATTTTGGACAAAAGAGATGGCTGAGCTCAGATATTATCTTGGCAGTGTCTAACTCAATTGGTATGTAGCATGAGGACTTTTAATACCCTGTGCTTCTTCACTCTCTCTGGCTTCAGGAAAGAGGTTGGGCAGCCTGCAAATAACTGGGTGCTTAGTCCGAAAAGCTGGAACCAGTCAGGGCTGGGTGAGAGCTGACAGGTGACAGCTGAGTTCAAGCTTTGGGAACAGCCAATTCCCTGAAGTCTGAGTTTCCGTGATCAAATCAATGTGAAGAAATCAATTTGCCACAAATTTTAAAATTCTCATAACTATTGTTATGTTATGAGTCAGTTAGACTTAAAAGCAAACAACCAGAGTCTGTATTCTTTTTATCAAACCAAACCAGACTTCTTCCTTCATTTTGCTATATTACTCTTTTTTTTTTAAAGGAGGAACATGTTCCCTTTTTATTTTTTTTTTTTCTTCCTCCCTCCATCCATCAAACTATTTTCTTTTTGATGCATTTCAAAATATATTGCAGACATCTGCAAACTTCCCACTAAAAACTTAAGTATCTATGGGATTAACTTGATATTAGCATCATTATCAGTAAAATTTCCATACTATTGAGAGTCAGTTCCTAGGCAGGTTGATAAGGAGTCTAGGGGTTCCCAAGGAGAGAGGGGTCTGGAATTCTCAAGGAGGAAGAAAGGACAAACTTTTTTTCTTTCTCCATATTCCTTAGGATTATATAACAATAATGTATCTTGCCTAAGGACAGTCTCTGGATTAAACCTTCTGTTATCTTAAAATGTAAATTATGGGAGTAGGTCTGATGAGGTCTTTACAACCTCCAGACATTCTCTGGATGCACTGGAAAGTATGTAACTTCATTGTTAACACTAGCAAGAGGGTACTCTTTCTGCCCCCTTCTGATACCTATGTCAGAAGCTTTCTCTATCTCCTTTATACTTTAATAAAACTTTATTACACAAAAGCTCTGAGCGATCAAGCCTCGTCTCTGGCCCCAGATTGAATTCTTCTCCTCTGGGGGCCAAGAATCCCGGTGTATTCGCGTGATTCAACAACAACCTTTCACTATCACCTTTTAAAATCAATGAGAATAACGTCTCCTAGAGGTCACACCTTTACATATAGTATATCTATATCTCAAAACCACTCTGCAAGGTAAAGATTACTATGTCCACTTTACAGATTTTGAAACTGAGGCTGAAGTTTGTCACCCACAGTCTTTCTCATGCTAAAAAATGGCTTATTTTTGCTACTGTGAGTGCACTGAATGCAGAGTTTTTGTCTCCTACTTCTTTGAATCCTCTGTAGCATTCAATGGTCCATGTTCCCTTTTTAAAAAAAATTTTTTTTATTTAGCTGCATCACGTCTTAGTCAAGACATCTCATTGTGTCACGTGGGATTTTTCATTGAGGTATTTGCATTCTCTAGGCTTAGTAGCTCTGAGGCACGTGGGATCTTAGTTCCCAGACCAGGGATAGAACCCTTGTCCCTTGCATTGCAAGGCTGATTTCTGACCACTGGACCACCAGGGAAGTCCCTACTTTGCTAGTATTCTTATATCTATAAGGAGTACCAATGTTTCCTCTATCTCCATATACAATGTTAATCCCTTCTTTCGCTTTTTAAAAAAAGTCTTTGTTTTATTTACTTGGCCATGCTGTGTGGCTTGCAGTATCTCTGTTTCCCGACCAGGGATTGAACCTGGGCATTGGCAGTGAAAGCTCTGAGTCCTAACCACTAGACCACCAGGGAATTTCCCTCTCTCATTTTATTTCATTTAATGTTTTTCCCTTCCTCCCTTCTCAATGCCCTCTCCCTCTACAGATTTGTTGGATGCTGCTGCTGGTGCTGCTGCTAAGTCACTTCAGTCGTGTCCGACTCTGTGTGACCCCATAGACGGCAGCCCACCAGGCTGTCCCATCCCTGGGACTCTCCAGGCAAGAACACTGGAGTGGGTTGCCATTTCCTTCTCCAATGCAGGAAAGTGAAAAGTGAAAATGAAGTCGCTCAGTCGTGTCCGACCCTCAGCGACCCCATGGACTGCAGCCTACCAGGCTCCTCCATCCATGGGATTTTCCAGGCAAGAGTACTGGAGTGGGGTGCCATTGCCTTCTCTGCCCCATGGACTAGATGTTATTAAATATGTATGAAACCTCATAACATATAGTTTTGTATGTTTCTAACTTACATGAATGGCATTGTACTATAAGTCAGTTTCTGTTTCTATTGTTTCAGTGTTCTATGTTGCTGAATGTGTAGCTAGTCAGTAGTTTAATCTTGCAATAAGGTATTCAATAGTATGTGGGGTAGGCCATGGTCAGGCCTGCAATAGGCCCAATAGTGCCACAGGAATCTTCTTTCATGGTAGAGGGTAGACCCTTGAATGCTGACCTAGCTTCTTTCCAAGCCTAATCTAACAAAAGTGTTCACTGAACGAAGTCATAGGCCCAGTTCTCTCCCTCTGAATGGCCTACACTGATCACCAGAATTTGGGCATGCTTCTGTGAGGAACTAAGAAGACATTTTTCTTGGTATGTTTGCTGATTTATTAGTAAACCAAAATGATAACAATCCTGACCCGGTCTGAGTTGTCATATTACCCAATTTTTAAGCCCAAGCCAAGTCTTTATGATCTGGGCTAACTCAACTTGCATTCACCACATTTTATTTACTCATTCTCCTAGCAGTACACGCTGAGATTGATTCCAACATCTCACTGCCACAAAGAAAGTTGGTGATGAATCTATGTGATAATTTCCCTTGGACATACCCAACACTGGTATTATTGGGTCACAGGCATGTACATCATTTATTAAATACTCCCTGAAATGGCTGCGATCTAAAAGTCTACAAGCAATAAATGCTGGAGAGGGTGTGGAGAAAAGGGAACCCTCTTACACTGTTGGTGGGAATGCAAACTAGTACAGCCACTATGGAGAACAGTGTGGAGATTCCTTAAAAAACTGGAAATAGAACTGCCTTATGATCCAGCAATCCCACTGCTGGGCATACACACTGAGGAAACCAGAAGGGAAAGAGACACATGTACCCCAATGTTCATCGCAGCACTGTTTATATAGCCAGGACATGGAAGCAACCTAGATGTCCATCAGCAGATGAATGGATAAGAAAGCTGTGGTACATATACACAATGGAGTATTACTCAGCCATTAAAAAGAATACATTTGAATCAGTTCTAATGAGGTGGATGATACTGGAGCCTGTTATACAGAGTGAAATAAGCCAGAAAGAAAAACACCAATACAGTATACTAACGCATATATATGGAATTTAGAAAGATGCTAACAATAACCCTGTGTACAAGACAGCAAAAGAGACACTGATGTATAGAACAGTCTTATGGACTCTGTGGGAGAGGGAGAGGGTGGGAAGATATGGGAGAACGGCATTGAAACATGTATAATATCATGTATGAAACGAGTCACCAGTCCAGGTTCGATGCACAATACTGGATGCTTGGGGCTGGTGCACTGGGATGACCCAGAGGGATGGTATTGGGGAGGGAGGAGGGAGGAGGGTTCAGGATGGGGAACACATGTATACCTGTGGCGGATTCATTTCGATATTTGGCAAAACTAATACAATATTGTAAAGTTTAAAAATAAAATTAAAAAAAAAAAATACTCCCTGATTGCTTTCCAAAATGGCTGGATCGAATGTATTCACACCAGCTGTACATGAGAGTTTTTATCTCTCTGCATCCTCACCAACACTTGGTATTACTCATCTTTTTAATTTTTGCCATTTTCATGGGTAGAAAATTTTACCTTATTATTGTTTTAATTTGAATTTCTCTGATTACAGAAAATTTGAACATTTTTTTCACATATTCTTCTCTTATGACAGTGAATCGGCTGTTGCTCTCCTTTGTCTATTTTAGATTTGTATACGTAAAATGTAATTTATATGCTAATTTATTGAATGACTTTATTCAATAAATAAACTGAACCAGTTTATTGGCAGTTCAGTTCAGTCAGTCGCTCAGTCATTTCTGACTCTTTGCGACCCCACGGACCTCAGTACACCAGGCCTCCCTGTCTATCACCAACCCCAGGAATTTACCCAAACTCATGTCTATAGAGTCGGTGATGCCATCTAACCATTTCATCCTCTATCATCCCTTTCTCCTCCTGCCTTCAATCTTTCCCAGCAGCAGGGTCTTTTCAAATGAGTCAACTCTTCGCATGAGGTGTCCAAAGTACTAGAGTTTCAACTTCAACATCAGTCATTCCAATGAACACTCAGGACTGATCTCCTTTAGGATGGACTGGTTGGATCTCCTTGCAGTGCAGGGGACTCTCAAGAGTCTTCTGCAACACCACAGTTCAAAAGCATCAATTCTTCAGCGCTCAGCTTTCTTTATAGTCCAACTCTCACACCCATACATGACCACTGGAAAAACCATAGCTTTGACTAGATGGACCTTTGTTGGCAAAGTAATGTACTTAATGGTTTCAACACAAAATTGATCTGGAAGGTAGTTTCTTCTCAATCAGTTACCAAACTATCTCAGTTTTAAAGAGTATCCCAACAAGACCTTACCATTAATATTATCAATATAATCTGCTGGTGGTAGCTTGATTTGGGCATTTTCACAGGTGTTATGTTCTCAACTCAGCACTGCGTTCAATGATAGATACCACATTTGGAAAGGGAAATAGGCAAATCAGAATGGTGGCACTATTTTATCTAAGGGTCATCTTATTTGAAGAGGGTTAGCTCAGAGCAGCTTAGAGGAAAATGTCAATGCTATCTTTAAATAGTTGAAGAGTTGTCATGTGAATGTAGGGAAAGGTTTATTCTGTGTTGCTCCAGAGGACAGAATTAAAATAAATGGATGATATTACATGGGAGCACATTTAGACGTTTCTCTCATCCCTGAAATCAGTCCTCTTGATATCAGCAAGCTCAGTGGCTATGTTCATGCAGAGGCGGACATAGGTTGCTTATGGCATTTCTTCACGGAACAGAAATTAGGTTAGATGACATCCAAGCTTTCTTCTAATGCAGATGCAATTCAACCTAATTAATATTTATTGAGTCCCTATTACATGCAAGATACTGGGCTAGAGATACGAGATGCAACAATAGTTCCTTAGATGGTTTACATCTTACAGAGGGAAGAGAATCAATATTTAGTGAATCCCTTGTCCACCTGCCAGGTTCTTTGCATAGATTATTTTAATCTTTACAATAAATTGAATTTGGTAGCTACTGATAACCTCAATTTCCAGATGAGGAAACTGAAGTTCAAAATGCTAAACAATGGTCTAGATGAATCAGCTAAAATGAGATGGAACAAATAATCAAGATCAGATCCCCATGACTTCATTATACCATGCCATGAATCTATGAATTATGTCTTAAGTGTAGCTTCACATTACTTGACTTGGCAGAGAGTTAAAGCATTCTCTTCTTGTCATTGTATTTTTAAGTATGATGAATCCTTCTCTAGGTCTTGATTCTCGAGATAAAGTTTTCTGGAGTTTCCGTTCCATTTGGGTTTCAAATCTTTCCTTAAGCAGACCTCTTTCCTCACTTTGACAACTCTCCCCTGGGTTCTGCCTTTGGTGGTGGCCGTTTAGTGACTGATTTGTGTTTGACTCTTTTGCAACCCCATGGACTATAGCCTGCCAGGCTCCTTTGTCTGTGGAATTTCCCAGCCAAGAATACTGGAGTGGGTTGCCATTTCCTTCTCCAGGAGATCTACTCAATCCAGAGATCGAATATGCGCCTCTTCTTGGCAGGCAGATTCTTTACCACTGCGCTACCTGGGAAGCACTGGGTTCTGCCTTTAGAAAGTACCTTTTCTCTCCAACTCTATTCTGTCCCAACTTTTCATGGCTACTAGGATTTTTTTCCAGTTGTCTCACGCAGGTCAAGTTGCCATAATTTTTGCTCTCTGACCTTTTCTCTCAGTTTACCGAAAGCCTCTTTAGCTTTGCTCTTCAGAGCTCTGACCCCTCCTGCCATAAACATCCCAATTTTCCTCTGATAGCACAAGTGTGCCTGATAGCCCTGTTTTGTATTGCTTCATTCAGGGGTCTAGTATACCTGGTGGGCTGCCGTCTATGGGGTCGCACAGAGTCGGACATGACTGAAGCGACTTAGCAGCAGCAGCAGCAGCAGCATGCAAATGTAAATAAACAGTCCCTAGCCTGGGTAGGGTTCCTGCTTAATAATCACTTTTAGAGTAGGCATAAAGTTGCAAAAGATGGGTTTAGAGGAATTTTTTCCCTTCCCTTTTGAGATCCCCATGGATTAACAGAATATGTTACATGCCTCAAAAATATGTGATTTTTAAAAATCTATGTTCGTCTAGATTTGTTTTTTTCAACAAGTCAATGACCTGCAAATGGAAAAAGTTTTCTCTGTTCTTGTGGTGGTAATAACATTTCTGAACATTAACTGAAGACTAAATCCTCATTCAACCCTATGGTAGTTTTTATCTAGTTCTCACTTTACAGATGAGGAAATAGGTTGAAAGAGGTTAGGTAATTCACCCAAGATCTCTAACAATGTGACAGATATAGAATCTTAGGTCTAGCCAACTCAAGTGAAGTGTGAAAGTCACTCAGTTGTGTCCGATTCTTTCCAACCCTATGGACTATATAGTCCAGGGAATTCTCCAGGTCAGAATACTGGTGTGGGTAGCCTATCCCTCCTCCAGAGGATCTTCCTGGCCCAGGAATTGAACCAGGGTCTCCTGCATTGCAGGCAGATTCTTTACCGCCTGCTATTAGGGAAGCCAACTCAAGACCCATGTTTATAACCATGGGACTGGATCAATTGTTCCAATGGAGGTGAATAGAGATTCATGGCTGGATTTGATGGTAGGAAGTTTTTTATATTGGGGGCAGTTGTCTGCTACTTTCAGCCACTGAATTTTTCTTTTTGTCTCCTTTTGATAATTCCATGAAAGCTTCACAGCTCGTCAGTTCCAATTCTTGTTTCTCTCAGTTTTAATCTTTCATTCCTTGTTATGACCTATTCTTGTTCTTGTTCAACTTCCTATGGCATCATTTTTCTTCCTACCTGGCTTGTTGCTTTGATAATTTATAACTATTCTAACTTTACTTGTAATTTTCTGCTTTCTTTTTCCTTATGGTGCAAAGCTCTTACCTCTTAGTAATAATAGTAATCATTTATATTTGCATTGTGTTTTATGCTATATAAAGTACATTTACTTGCACTCTCTTATTTAATTTCTAAATCAGTCTCATGAAGTATTATATCCTTTTGACATCTGAGGAAAATAGGCTTAGTGAGGTTAAATGAATCATAGAGCCAGTCAGTAGGAGAGTTGTTTCTTGAGTCTATGTTATCTGACTACAAATTTAGTGTTCATTCCACTATATCACAGATGTACCATTTGTCCTACTGGTATTTCATGTTCATAGAAATAAACTCTGTAATGGAGTTAAGTAAGCTCTTCATGTATTTTCTAAAATTAATAAAATATTACTCTAAATGTATTAACTTCTCATTCACTTCTCTTGAATTTTCAAAAATTTCCCCAAACATTCTGAAAATGTCTCCAAATTATTTCTCCAAATTAGTATTGTTTTGCTTACCTATAGGTTTTTTTTTTTTTTTATGTATTTTTGGCTGCATAGGGTCTTTGTTATGGCACATAGGCTTCTCTTGAGGGGCACAGGCTCAGCAGTTGTGGTGCATGGGCCTCTCTCTCCTTGAGGGGTGTGGGCTCAGTAATTGTGACACATGGGCTTAGCTGCCCTGCTGCATGTGGGATCTTAGTTCCCCCACCAGAAATTGAACCCATGTCCCCAGCATTGGAAGGCAGATCCTCAACCATTGGACCACCAGGGAAGTCCCCTATATGTGGGTTTTACGTTTCTAAAAGTAAATGTGTGTTATTTGTGGAAATGAAAAGGAGGAAACATACCAGATTTTTTAAAGTGCTATGGAAGTTCAAAGGGAAACAAGTTTCTTCACAGGAGAATGTGCTGGGCAAGACAGGCTATGGTGAGAACATTTAAGCCAAAGGGATGTAAGTGGGGTGAGGAGAAAGTGTATTTTTAATGTTTTTGGTTGCGCTGAATGGCATATGGGATCTTAGTCCCTGACCAAGGATTGAACCCACTACCTCCTGCATTGGAAGCTCAGAGTGGTAACCACTGAACTGACAGCAAAGTCCTGAGGGTGTATTTTACATGGAGAAAAACCACAGTAAACTGAGCATGAAATCAAGAGGATACCTAATAACTGTAAGGAAGGTGACTAGTTCAGACTGTCTAGAGGCTAGTATGTAGAAGATAGGGTAGGAAATAGTTTACTGGAGTTCCTTAAGTGCAAGGTGAGGAGGCCAGCATTTCAGAACTGAGATATCCCTGGAGGAGACTAGGACAAACACATCCAGTGCGCTGGGCAAAGCTCATGGGGCAATCATTCTCTAACAGGAGGTTGGACTAAATCAAGATATGTAGGCAGAGCAGAATATTGACAGGCTATGGTGATAAGAACACTGGTCGCCTCTGCGCAATCAGTACCTAGCATCAGGAAGGTCAAAGACCTTCCTCTAAGATGGCCCTAGGCAGAATGGGAGGGGAAGCAAAGGAACCAGGTAGTAGAAGTCAGGCAAAGTCCGAGACTGGAGGGGTAGGTGTTACAGTAAGGTGATGACTTAGCAGTGGCGTTGCCATTGGAGGGAAGATGTAATTCTTTTTTTTTTTTAATTGGTAAAAGAAAATTTATTTGTTTGGCTGCCTTGGGCCTTAGTTGCCACACATAGGATCTTCGATGCGTCACATGGGAGCATTCATTGCTGTGTTTGGACTCTCTAGACTCTAGTTGGAGCACTCAGGCGTAGTTGATCTGCAGCATACGGGATCTCAGTTTTCCAGCCAGGACTTGAACCTGAGTTCCCTGAAGTGAAAGGTGGATTCTTAACCACCAGACCATGAGGAAAGGTGCAAGACTTCATTCTTCAGAGAAAGCAAGGGGTAGAAGGATTAAAGGAGAAGAAATCAAGGAGAGAGACTGGAAAATATAAGTGGGAAGAATGATAAAGATGATCCTGAGTCAATATATTTTCAGGCAGGGATTTCTTACATGCTATAGAGGCAGGGCCTGAAAGCTGAAGCTGAAGAGTGGAACCATGTGCTGGCTAGCTGTGCACTTTCTAGAAAAATATAGAAATAATACCTAAATATTACTGGTTTGTTGTTTAGTCGCTAAGTTGTGTCCAACTCTTTTGCAACGCCATGGACTGCAGCCTTCCAGGCTTCTGTGTCCATGGGAGTTTGTAGGCAAGAATACTGGAGTGGGTTGCTATCTCTTTCTCCAGCGCATCTTCCCAACCCAGGGATTGAACCCACGTCTCCTACCTTGGGAGGAGGATTCTTTACTACTGAGACACCAGGGAAGCCCAATAATTACTGATATGAACATATAAATACACCTATTTTCTTTCTCGGTTTTTCAAATTATTTGGACTAGATTCTATACAGATCAATTTTTTTTTAAAGGTATAAAACCTAAGCTAGTACTAAATCGGTAATTTCTTTCACTATTTCAACTATTATCAAACATTACTTCACAACTCTACGTTTACCTTTTAGGCCTACATAGACTCTCATTTTATTCTCCCCACCCTCCACCCCCACCAGAATCAGAGATCATGCCTGATCATTTTAGTGGTCTTCAGTGGTAAGTAGGGTTTGAGGCTTAGGCTTCACTCCAGCAAAACTTTTAATTTTAGAGAAGCCAAACATTACTGGCTGAGCCTCCCAATTCTTGCCTTCATGCACTATGATGTCCTGTAGAGGTTTTCTTTCTTTTTCCCTTTAGCATACAGTGCTGGCTCTGCCACTGCCAGTGTGACCTCTCGTAACTCCCTAACCTGAGCCTTAGACTCACCTGAAAATTATGTGTAGGAGTTGAACTATGACTTAAAAGATATGACAGCTCTAAACTTCTAGGATCCTGATTCAATAGTAAATAACATTTGTTGGGACTTCCCTGGTGGTCCAGTGATTAAGACTCTGCACTCTCAATTCAGGGGGCCCAGATTGGATGCCTGGTTAGGAAACTAGATCCTGCACGCTGCAACTAAGACTTGGCACAACCAAATAAATACATAAGTAAATTTTTTTAAGAGTATAATTAATTCTTAAAGCTCCAGAATATTGGGTCCATGGAGAAAAGGTTCTAACCGATAAAACTGTTGGAAATGATTGGGATAAAGAATAAATTATTGTGAAAACTTTTTACATTTTTTACATTATTTTTCACTTTTCAGTTCAGTTCAATCAGTCCTGTCCGACTCTTTGTGACTCCATGGACTGCAGCACACCAAGACTCCCTGTCCATCACCAACTCCCAGAGCTAACTCAAACTCATGTCCATAGATTCAGTGATGCCATCCAACCATCTCATCCTCTGTCATCTCCTTCTGCTCACGCCTTCAATCTTTCCCAAAATCAGGGTCTTTTCCAATGAGTCAGTTCTTCACATCAGGTTGCCAAAGTATTGGAGTTTCAGCTTCCGCATCAGTCCTTCCAAAGAATATTCAGGACTGTTTTCCTTTAGGATGGACTGGTTGGGTCTCCTTGCAGTCCAAGGGACTCTCAAGAGTCTTCTCCAACACCACAGTTCAAAATCATCAATTCTTTGGTGCTCAGCTTTCTTTATAGTCCAACTCTCACATCCACACATGACTCCTGCAAAAACCATAGCTTTGACTAGACGGACTTTTGTTGGCAAAGTAATGTCTCTGCTTTTTAATACGCTGTCTAGGTGGGTTGTAACTTTTCTTCCAAGGAGTAAGCGTGGGCTGCAGTCACCATCTGCGGTGATTTTGGAGCCCAAAAAAATAAAGTCTCTCATTGTTTCTCCATCTATTTGCCATGAAGTGATGGGACCAGATGCCATGATCTTAGTTTTCTGAATGTTGAGCTTTAAGTCAACTTTTTCACTCTCTTTCACTTTCATCAAGAAGCTCCTTAGTTCTTCTATGCTTTCTGCCATAAGGGTGGTGCCATCTGCATATCTGAGGTTATTGATATTTTTCCCGGCAATCTTGATTCCAGCTTGTGCTTCATCCAGCCCAGCATTGCTCATGATGTACTCTGTATACAAGTTAAATAAGCAGGGTGACAATATACAGCCTTGACGTACTCCTTTCTCTGTCTGGAACCAGTCTGTTTCTCTGTGTCCAATTCTAACCGTTGCTTCTTGACCTGTATACAGATTTCTCAGGAGGCAGGTCAGGTGGTCTGGTATTCCCATCTCTTGAAGAAGTTTCATTTTTAGCTGCCCACTATCCCTAACATTATAAAGAAACCTGAGTGCCGAAGAATTGATGCTTTTGAACTGTGGTGTTGGAGAAAACTCTTGAGAGTCCCTTGGACTGCAAGGAGATCCAACCAGTCCATCCTAAAGGAGATCAGTCCTGGGTGTTCATTGGAAGGACTGATGTTGAAGCTGAAACTTCAATACTTTGGCCACCTGATGTGAAGAGCTGACTCATTTGAAAAGACCCTGATGCTGGAAAAGATTGAGGGCAGGAGGAAAAGGGGACGACAGAAGATGAGATGGTTGGATGGCATCACCAACTCAATGGACATGGGTTTGGGTGGACCCTGGGAGTTGGTGATGGACAGGAGGCCTAGCGTGCTGAGGTTCATGGGGTCGCAAAGAGTTGGACATGACTGAATGACTGAACTGAACTGATCCCTAACATTTATGTAGTGGAATTAGTCTTTCTACACTTAAAAATCATAGCATTTCTAGAGTGCTTCACAACTTTGGGGTTTTAGTTAATCAAACTTATTTTGAAAGGAAGACTAACAGTGGAGATTTTCCTGAATGTTATGACTCGGAATTAGTGAAAAAACTGTGAAGTACTCATCATAGCTCATTTTGTGATTTGCATGCCTAGACTATTTTAGAATTGTTGGTATTATCTGAATAAGGCATTCCCAATGGGAGAAAGAATGAGTCACAGAGAATAAGGTGTAAGAGACAAGAGCAATCACAGAAACAAACTAGAGTGAGATTAGAGAAGACAGGCATTTTCAGAAATGAAGCCTTAGGGGTAGTTGTACAGGAAGAATATAAGACAACTCTTCAAAGAATGAGACTGAAATACGATTACGCTAACTGCTTGAAAGACTAATTTTAATTACATATTTAATATGTAAATGTGCACTGAACTGAACTGATTCAAATACATGAACACTTTGGTGGTGGTTGTGGGGTGTAATATAGTTTCTACGTCTCTGGCAAGCCCTGTTTCTTGTTTTCCGGATGTCCCGGCGTTTACTCCAGTGTCAAGCTGAACCAGCCTACCAGGTTCAACTACTCTGCCATCACACCCTCGGTGTGCTTAGGAGCCATGAAGCACACTGAGAATGCTAGGGCAGGAGTATACATATTTAAACTACAGAAAGGAAGAAGAAAGGGAAGGTATAAACTGACTGATGGGAAGTATGAAAAGAAAGTGCAAGTAAGAAGCAGCGGAGTTGGGGTTTGCTTCACTATTCCCCAATTTGGGACACTGGGGGTTCGATTTTGGCGGCAGGGGGGCGGGCCCGGCTTCCTCTGTATAGCGTTCCTTGATTCTCCCAGTTCCGAAAAGGCGGATCAGTTCTGGAGCGGGTTCTCCGTGTTGAGAACACACCGGCGCTGCCATTTGGCGGGGAGGTTTCCCCAGCGCCCAGGTGTTCCTCGGTATTCTTTCTCCCCCTCCCTGGAACTCAGATTACATCATCCCAACCTGAGTAGCGAGGCCAGATTTTTCCCATTTCAAACTCCCGCTCTCTTGAATGCCAATTCTTGTTCCTTAAGCAAACCAGGTTGGAGCTGGTATGTTTCCCCCCAAAAGGGGGAGGACACTCCAGGATGAACCTCATTTTAGCGAAGAGGCTGTTAAATGACCCAGGGCACTACTTTTCCTCGTATTTACAAGCTACAGCTGCACAGGAAACACACGGCCACCCAAGGCCGTGGCTACGCCAAGACCCTCAGCTCGATAAGCTTGTCAAACGGGACCCGAAACATCCTCAGCGAAGTCGGAGAGCGACCGGAAGAAAAAAATCGGGGGTGTCAAGGGGGGGCGGGGTAGTGCCGCGCCTGCGCAGTCACTAAACAGCGCCTCCCCGCGGGGCGTGCTCGTCAGGCCGCCGCACCCTATCAGGCGGCCGCAGGGAGCGCGCCCGCGGCCTCGCCCTCTCTCGCCCCACCCCTCTCTCATCTCCGCCGGGCCTTAGATTGAGGCTGGGAGACCCAGAGCGAGCTTCACTCTCCGCCCCCAGCGGTCCCGCACTCCCCCTGGCGCGCGTGCGCAGGGGCGGACCGCAGGAAGAGGGCCCGAGAGGAGGGCGGGCGTACGTCCTTGCGTGCGTCTCAGGCAGCGCGCACGCCGGCGTGAGAGGGCACGGGGAAAAGGTGGCTCTGGCCGGGGCGGCTCGGTTTCCTGTGGCTATGTAGCTAAGCTCGTCAGCTCCGGGTCTTCCTTCGCTGACTTCGCTGCGTCCTAGCGCTGAGCTGCTGCTTGGGAGAGAGAGGCTGTCCTCACGCCCACCGCGCTCCCTCGACGGCCGAGCCTGCTCGCTCGCCCGTCGGAGCGTCCCGGCCGAGCAACCCTGAGGGGGGAGGGGAGGCCATTTTGTCCCGACCGACTCCCCGGAACCGGGCGGAGCGGCTGGGAGAGGCTGCGGAGCAGCGGTCGCCGCCCTCGGAGGCACCGGACGCCGCCACCGTCGGGGCTTCCTCGACGAGGCAGTTCCTAGGTCACCCGCGCCCTCTCGAGCCGTCCTTTTTCCCACGCTTCCCCCCGGTCCTCCGGCCTGAGAACGCCCGAGTGAGGAGGAGTTGGCCCGTAGTGAGAGGGACCGATCCCTTGGGGCCGCCGGCGGCGAGAGCCTGAGCCGCTCCTCCCAATGGCGAAGAAGACGTACGACCTGCTTTTCAAGCTGCTCCTGATCGGGGACTCGGGAGTGGGGAAGACCTGCGTCCTTTTTCGTTTTTCGGATGATGCCTTCAACACCACCTTTATTTCCACCATAGGTAAGACCTGTGGGAGGATGGTGTGCAATCTCTGCAGCTGCAAACCGTTCCTTTTACTCCAGACATCTTGCTTCCCGTAATATACGCCTTTGTTTCAGTGATCCCGATTCCAAGCGACAGACCCAAGTTACTGTTTGAATCGGCATTGAGCTTTCTGGGGCGGGGTCTTCCCATGCTTTCCATCCGGTCTTTTGCTCTCAAGTCTCCCACTCTGCTCAGTGCCTGCTGTTACAAAATATGCAGCATTAACAGCTTTCCAGAATCATGTTTCTTTAAGCGTCAGGGTTGGCTTTTTCCATGTTTGTATGGCGTTACTAGATGTACGATACTTGTAAGGGATTATTTTGATGGTTGGGGTTGAAGCAGTAGGGGTCATTTGGTAAAGACCTGAATTTATACTTCAGGGCGAAGAGATTCCATATGGTCGTAACTTAGAGTAAACTTGAGGGTTTGTGTAAGGAATAATTAAAGCAAATTAGAAGGGAAAAGTGAGTTGCCCCGCGTTGACTAATCCATTGATGTGTCAAACAATCGGAGGCTCTTAGTGCTTGGGGTGGGACTCTGTGGCATGTTTGCACACAGTGCTTTTCGAGACATCAGCAGAAGCAGTAATCTGATGGAGATGGTCAGTTTCTGTCCTCGAACCTGAAAGAATGAAGTTCTCCCCTTCTGTTTTACACTAGCGTCTTATAGGGAAGTGTCTTGCAAGTCATAGCCTTGGGACTTCTAATGTACTTTTCACCTCATGTTTCAGAATTATTTAGTATGAAAGTAAGAGCTAAAGATTGACCTTTTAAATCGGTTTCTTGTTTAGGAAAAGAAAAGGGAAGGCTCTAGGAAAGTCCCTTTCAACTCTACTGAGAAAATTGTCATTTACACGAATTGTGTTAAATTGGGTTGGATGTGAGATCCTTTTTTTTCCCTCTCACGATAAATATCTTAACACGAGGTTGTCTCTGTCACTTGGGACCAGTACACAGCATTGGGGCAAGTGCAATAAAACCCATTTTAAGTGTAATTAAGTTTATATTGAAATGATTATAAAAAGCAAGCATAGTTTTCTTTGAACTCTGGGAAGTGTCAAAATTAAGCTGATCTCAATTTATAGCATTTGGAATCGTTGATTTGGATTTCTTGTGATAAGTGTCAGCTACTTAATTCATTCTCATAAAACAGATTATACTGAAATTTGGCATTAGATCGTTTTGACTAGATTTTGATTTTACTTGTTTTGTGGGGAGAGCGTCTTTGTAATTCTTGTTTCCTGAATGTTGTATTGCTCTCTAGATCTGTTGTAAATTTCATGAGACTTAGAACTTGTTCTCTGCTTGTGGGTTAGCACTTCCTACCACTAACTTTACTTTTAATATTCCACTTTGAGCTGTAGCTGGGTGGATCAGGTGGTTAGATCCTTCAGCAAATATTTATTGAGCACCTAACGCTAGGCACTGTTTTCCGGATAGATAAGTGGTGAACATGATAGGGAGTCTAGGGAGGAAGCACAATAGAGTGTGGACAGTGCTACAGTGGGGCTAAGCATAGAGAGAGGGGCGCTTAGTCTAAACTAGGCTTGCATGGAGATGATGTCTAAAATGAAGTCTGAAGGACAAGTAGAAATTGAACTAGAGGGGTGGGATGGGGCCTTCCTGGAAAAGGGAGCGTAGAATAAACCTGTAGTAAGATCAGAGATTTAATCCACGTTGGTCAGCTTTAACGTGTGGTTGAGAAAGGTAGAGTGGAAAGTAGGAGCAAAACGTTACCTCCCATCTACTCTTGGCCTTTTGTAGGGGTGTTGTTTATTGTACTCACAACTAAAACCCAGTCCTGTAAGATAATGATACAATTTTCTTACGTAGTCTTTTGGGACCTTAGTTCCCAGACCAGGGTGTGAACCCTTGCCCTCAGCAGTGAAAGCATGGAGCTCCAGGAAATTCCCTTGTGTAGTCTATTTACTAATAAAAATGTGTGGTGATTTTGGATCTCACCTGCTGGGTTGGAATCCTAGTTCCACAGGTTACTAGTTATGGGACTTTGACAAGTTAATTAACCTTTTCTCCTACTTCAGTTTCTTTAAGTATTGTTAATAATAGTACCCATCACAGTAGTTGTGAGAATTTTATGAGAGCAAAGTGCCTGGCATGGTGCCAGGCGCACTGTAGGAGCACAGTGCATGCATATCAGTTATATATGGAACACATGCCCCATATGCTGTAGTGGGGCAGAACAAGTTACTTTATGGATTGAATGCCCTGTATGCAGTGGTCATGCAAATATTGGTTAGTGCTCTGCTAAACAATTCACTTTACACTCTGGAATGTTCATATTTTGATACGAAAATATTTGATGTGTGTGATACTTTGATATCTAAGACATGTTGAACAGAATATATGGATGTAAAATTCTGAGTTCAGCTCCAACATGTGGCATATGTTAGCTCTATATGCATGTTTAGAAGTCTCCTGGTGTCTTACATCAATGCTATCCAAAAGAAACATAATGTGAGTCACATAATATTTTTTAGTAGCCACATTTAAAAAGGAAAAGAAATATTTAATACTGTCTTTTAGCTCATTTTATCCGAAGTCTTCTCATTTTATTATATAATCAAAACTTTAAAATAGTTGAGACATTTTATACTCTTCTCCAGTGTGTATGTTATCTTTACGGTTCATCTCAGATTAGGCACATTTGGACAGTGCATGTCTAAACAGTATAAACTGGCCAGTTGGCGAATATGCAGATGATTAGAGATACTTGAAATATGTACTACTTTTAGGGCATTTTAAATTTCATCAGTTGGCTAAGATTTTTGTTTGTTTGTTTTGCTTTGCTTTTTAAAAAATAAAGAGCATTCTCTATGAATGATACTGAAATTTGAGTTGGCATTTGATTGTTAAAACATCTTGAGGTATGAAAGGAAGTGGTTACCTTGCAGGGGTTCAGAAGGGCCAAACTGCGAGTATAATGTAGCCTGTCATTATTTTAGACATAGTCATCTTAGTTACTCATTGGTTATTGATTCTTGGAGGAAATAATTTTTATAGGCTTATGGTCCTTATTTACAAAGCTCACAAAGGCTATTTAAATTTTTCTATGTACTTTTCCACACATCTATATCAGAAGTTGTGTATCACATTTATGGTCAGATTTATTGCAGACAGTTTTAAAAACAAATTATGATGGTATGTTCCATACTCACCAATCTCAAAGCAAATTCAAGGGCACTAGAATATAAGCTGCACAAGGGCAGAAGACTTTGTCTTTTTTTTGTTTTTTTTGCTGATAGATGCTAAGCACCTAGAAGAATCCCTGCATTTAATAGGTGCTTGATAAATAATGAAGGCAGGCAGACAGGTGGTAAGTACAGTGTAACCAGGATCCTTTAGAATTAGCTAGTTACATTTTAACATTTCTTCTTTACCTACTTTCTAAACATTAAATATATGATCTAGAGAGAGTTGCTGGTTTTTGGATGACCATATTTCATTGGTTGATTTGGCCAAAGTCACGAAAGCATTACCTCTGGGTTCTAGGTAAAAAACTAAATTGGTAAAGGCTCTTGCCTCTGGGAGAGGCAATGGACGCGTCCTTTTTGTTGCTTTCTGCATATTTTTACCGAATGTTGGAGGAGTAGGTTCCACTAACATGAATTTAAAAATTGGTTTATTGAACTGAGCCCATTTTATATGGAGAGGCCGCTTTTTAGAAAATTGAGCAAAACCTTTTGCATTTAAATGTGTCTGGACTTTGCTGTGATACCCAGACAGTGGCTCATGCTGCAGAAATGCCAGAGTACATAAGAAATGTCTTTCATTTCAAGATGTATTTTTAGGATTGATTAAAACTATCCAGACATTTTCCCAAGGAAGGTACATAAATGGCCAGTGAACACATGAAAAAATGTTCAACATCTTTTAATAATAAGGGAAATGCAAATCAAAACCATTATGTGATGTTACTTCACACCCATTAGGGTGACTGACATAAATGAACTCTTGTCATGCAGGTATCTGTCTCTGCCTTCAGTTCGTTTGGGTATATATCTAGGAGTGAATCAGTCCTATGCTAATAAATTGTTTGAGAAACCACCATATTGTTTTCAACAGTGGCTGCACTGTTTTTACATTCCCACTAGCACGGCACCAGGATTCCATTTCTCCACATCCTCCAACACTTGTTACTGTCTGTTTAGCAGCATTATTCACAATAGCCCAAGGATAGAAACAACTCAAATGTCCATAGACAAATGAATAGATACACAAAATGTAGCATAACATACAATGGAGTATTATTCAGCCTTAAAAAGGAATGAAATTCTGATCGATTTTACAACATGGATAAACTTTGAAAATACTATGCTAAGTGAAACAAGCCAGAACAAAAGGACAAGTATTACAGGTACCTGGAATAGGTCAGTTCATAGAGAAAGTAGAATAGTGGTTACAGGGACTGGGTAATGGGAAGTTATTTCCTAATGGGTACAACATTTCAGTTAATGGGGAATTACTGCTTGAAGGGTACATAGTTTCAGTTTAGAAGGATGACAGAGTTGTGGAGATGAATAGTGGTGATGTTTGTACAGCAATGGGAATATATTTAATGACACTGAATTGTATACTTAGAAATGTTTAATATGTACAAAAAGACAAATACTGCATGATTCCAAGTACATGAGATATTTAAAGTTGTCAAATTCCTAGAAACAAAGTAGAATTGTAGAAGGTAGGTTGATAGTCTCCCAGGGACTGGGAGGAGGGGGAAATGGGGATATAATTTTAGTTTTGTGAGATGAAGTAGCTTTGAAATTCTGTTGCAAGTCATTGAGGATACACTTAACACTACTGCACTATACACTTAAAACTAGTTAGGTTGGTAAATTTTTATTTTATGTGTTTTTTTTAACTGCAATTTAAAAAGTGGTTAAATGTCAATTTTATGTTCAGTATATTTTACTACCAAAAAAGAAAAACAAACCCAAAACACCCTTGGACAGTTGATGCAGCTCTCTAAAAGAGCATTTACTCTCAGATAGCCCCTTCACTGTTTCATGTGATGGCTACTGTTAACTGGGGGTCATTGAGTCAAGAGGATCCTTTAAGGTACTTTCCCATTCTTAGTATTACTGGCTGTAATTTCAGATACTAAAGGCAGGTTTGTCTTTTTGTTTTGTGTCTCCCTATAGAACCCCTTAGAATATTAATATAGGAAAGAACTCTGCAGTGAATTTTAAGAGTCAGAAAACTGAGACTCATGAGGTAAGAAAGTGAAAGTGTCAGTCACCCAGTCATATCTGACTCTTTGCGACCCCATGGACTGTAACCCACTGGGCTCCTCTGTCCATGGAATTCTCCAAAAAGGATACTGGAGTGGGTAGCTATTCCCCCCTCTAGGGGATCTTCCCAACTCAGAGATCGAACCACAGTCTCCTGCATTGCAGGTAGATTCTTTACCATCTGAGCCACCAGAGAAGCCAAAAGATTATATGACTAGTTAGTGGAAAGAGTTTTGACTAAAATCCAGATACAATCCTGTTCGTCACTGTGTTTCTCATCCTGAGAATTTCATTGTTTTGTTTGAAAAAATTAAGGATAAGGTCATTCTCCTACTCATCAATTTGTATTTGAAAAGTGGAGTTGCAGTAGTTTTGACAGAAGTGGGAAAGTAACAAGTATCAGCACCAAATATCAAGGGGTCTGTTCAGGGCACTTGTCCTTTGCAAACAAAGCATCCGTTCAGTTCAGTTGCTCAGTCGTGTCCGACTCTTTGTGACCCCATGAATTGCAGCACGCCAGGCCTCCCTGTCCATCACCAACTCCCAGGGTCCACCCAAACCGATGTCCATTGAGTCAGTGATGCCATCCAGCCATCTCATTTCTGTCGTCCCCTTCTCCTCCTGCCCCCAATCCCTCCCAGCATCAGAGTCTTTTCCAGTGAGTCAACTCTTCGCATGAGGTGGCCAAAGTATTGGAGTTTCAGCTTTAGCATCATTCCTTCCAAAGAACACCCAGGACTGATCTCCTTTAGAATGGACTGGTTGGATCTCCTTGCAATCCAAGGGACTCTCAAGAGTCTCTAACACCACAGTTCAAAAGCATCAATTCTTCGGTCCTCAGCTTCATAGTCCAACTCTCACATCCATACATGACCACTGGAAAAACCATAGCCTTGACTAGACGGACTTCTGTTGGCAAAGTAATGTCTCTGCTTTTGAATATGCTATCTAGGTTGGTCATAACTTTCCTTCCAAGGAGTAAGCGTCTTTTAATTTCATGGCTGCAGTCACCATCTGCAGGGGTTTTGGAACCCAAAAAGATAAAGTCTGACACTGTTTCCCCTTCTGTTTCCCAAGAAGTGATGGGACCAGATGCCATGATCTTAGTTTTGTGAATGTTGAGCTTTAAGCCAACTTTTTCACTCTCCTCTTTGACTTTCATCAAGAGGCTTTTTAGTTCCTCTTCACTTTCTGCCATAAGGGTGGTATCATCTGCATATCTGAGGTTATTGATATTTCTTCTGGCAATCTTGATTCCAGCTTGTGCTTCTGAATCCAGTCCAGCGTTTCTCATGATGTATTCTGCATATAAGTTAAATAAGCAGGGTGACAATATACAGCCTTGACGTACTCCTTTAGCATAACCTGAGCTAATAATGTTGTTGTTATTCAGTTACTAAGTTGTGTCCAACTCTTTACGACCCCATGGACTGCAGCCTGCTAGGCTAACGTGTGCTTCACTATCTCCCAGAGTTTGCTCACACTCGTGTCCTTTGAGTTGGTGATGCCATCCAACCATCTCATCCTCTTTCGCCCCCTTCTCCTCTTGCCCTCAATCTTTCCAAAAGATCTTAGAATCTTTTCCAGTGAGTTGGCTCTTTGCATTATGGTGTGTAATGGTAGACACGAATTGGCAAAGGAAATACTGATTGATATTCCTGTTTGGTTTGTAAAAAGTAAAGAATGATAGAAATACTGGCAGTCTGTTTCAATTAGCAGTAGAGAATTGCCCGGTTAGTTCTGTGGTAGCAGTTTAACAGAGAAATAGGGGCCTTTTGAGTGTTGATTTACAAATAAGACTGTTATTTAGCAAAAAATAGAAGTTTGTGTGGATCTAAGAGAATCTTCATGGGAACACTGCTTATGGAGATGGTCCAGTCATGAAGGAAGAGTATAAAAGCTATAGAGAGTGTTGAGAACATTGTGTGAGCCCTGAGACTGGAAAGGTCTTACAAAGGTTTTGCTGCCTTCAAAGAGGTGAATATTGGAGGTTAGTGGGGTAAATTCTTCAATTTGGATTATAAGAAGAGGAATTTAAAATGATGACTAGAATAAAATTTTGGTGAAGAAAACTCATCTGAAGGGAAATTTCAAATGAGAAATAAATTTTTGTTTGAAGATAGTACCATATACTTTAGCAAAAGTGATTACTTGATATTTATCCTTCTTTCCAGAGATGAAAAATCATATTTTTGAGGAAAACAGCAACTGCTGATGGAACACTAAGTTTCCAGCATGACCCAGAAACAGAGCATCCAAGGTTGTAAAACATTAGAAAATGGAAAAAAAACCATTATTCTGGAGACCCAAAAAGTACAACGTATCAAAATCAGAACAGAAAGCAGTGTTGATTTGTTTCTTTCATATCAATGGCAATGCTTATGCAGGACTTTTTAAAATTGATGTTTTTATTAAGGCAATTGTAGATTCACATGCAGTTGTGAAAAATAATACAGAAGGATCCCTTGTGCACTTTGCCCAGTTTCTCCTAATGGTAACATTTTGTGAAACTATAGTATCACAACCAGGATATTGTCGTCTGGCACAGCACACCAGTCTTATTCAGATTTCTCTAGTTTTACTTGTACTCATTTGTTTGTGTATATTAAATTCTCTGCAATTTTGTGACTTTTGTAGGTTCATTTTGCCACCACCACAGTCAAGATACTGAACAGTTCCAAAGGACAAGGATCCTTTGTGTTCTTTTTTAACTATACCCTGTCCCCCCCCCAAATTTGTTCTCCATTTATAAAATTTTGTCATTCACAAATATAAAATAAATGGTATCAAGAGGTTGTAACTTTTTGGGATTTGCTTTTATTCAGTTGGCTTAATTCCTTGGTGATTCATCCAAGTTGTGTGCACCAGTAGTTCCTTTTACTGCTGATAGTATTTCATGGCATGCATTCCCTACAGTTTGTTTAACCACTCACCCATTGAGAAACACATGAGTTGATTCTGATTTTTGCCTGTTGTAAATAAAACTGATATGAATTTTTGTGTAGATGTTTTTATATGATTATAAATGTTCATTTCTCGGGGATAGATGCCCAAGTGTGCAGTTACTGGGTCAGGATGGTAACTGCATGTTTAGTTTCATAAGGATATGACTCTTCCTAGAGTGACCGTACTACTTTATATTCTCACAGTAGTTTGTGAGTGATCTAGTTTCTCTGTATCTTCACAAGTATTTGGTGGTGGTGCTCTTTTGTATTTTAGCTATTCTGGTAAGTGTATAGTAGTAATCTCATCGTGGTTTTAATTTGCATTTCCCTGATGGCCAGAGCTGTTAAAAACTGTTCTGTGTCCTCATCTGCCATCTGTATATTCTCTGCTGAGTTATCTGATTATGTCAGTTGCCTGTTTCTTGATTGGATTGGTTCCTTTTTTTTGTTTGTTTGTTTTTTCCTGTTTTGAAAGTTCTTTATACATTTTAAGTACTAGTCCATTGTTGAACATGTGGTTTGCAAATATTTTCTTCCAGTCTCTATAGTTTGTTTTCTTACTTCTTCATGTGGCCTTTTTTTGGGGGGGGAGGGGGTGGATTATATTTATTCACTTATTTTGCTGCATCAGGCCTTAGTTGTGGTATATGGGCTTCTCCCTACTTCTCAACTACTAATACATGGTTAGTAGTTGTGGCACATGGGGTTAAGGGTTAAATGCCCTGCGACATGTGGGGTCTTAGTTCCCTCACCATGGATCAAACCCATGTCCCGTGTGTTGGAAGGCAGATTCTTAACCACTGGACCACCAGGGAAGTCCCCACATGGGCTTTCACACAGCAAAAATTTTAAATTTAGATGAAGTTGAATTTATTAATTTTTCTTTTCACAGGTCGTGTTTTGGTGTCTAAGAACTCTGTCTAGTTCTAGACACTGAAGATCTTTTCCCATTTTTGTTTGGTAAAAGTTTTGTTTTATATGTGAGCCTATAGTATATTTTGAGTTAGTTTTTGTATTATGGTATGAAGTTTAGGTTCAGATTCTTTTATCTTGCTTAAGATGGTATCTAGTTGCTCCAGTACCATTATTGAATGTGCAGGCTTTTTTTAAAGTAGTCAGTCAGTTGATGCAGGTGTTCTGAAGGCTTCAGAGATAACCCTGGATGATGCTGTGGGATTGAAAGTTGATTTAGTGATTGACTCTGACTCTTATTTGCAATAATTTATTCTTTGCTTTCTGAAAGGTTTAAAAATTAAAATTAATTTTTATCAGTGATATGTGCACATATTTGAAGTTAAACTGCTAAAAGATTTATAGAAGTAACAAAATTAAACAGTCTCCTTTCTCATCCCCTCTCTAGTCCTGTTCTTTAGAGGTATCGTCTACCTTTTCTGTTAAATATTGATATTTTTCAAAAGTTAATATTACTATTTTCAAAAGATATGCTATATCAACATCTTTTGAGTTACTAATTTAATATTAAATGAAACATTTAACCTTTTATAATCTTATCCCACTCTTTATCCCAATTTTTTTGTTAAATTGATACCCCGTGGGTACATTAATGTGCCCATGGGAATATTTCCTTTAAAACCAAATAGTCTGTTACAACTCTGTTTCCTTTTCTCTGACATTAAAAATTCTCTTTATTTGATTAATTTCCTTTACCCATTATCAAGTCTTCCTACATCTTCCAACAACCTCTCAAAATGAATTTCTGCACAGACAGACCATTAGAGATTATTGATACATGTTTTTTTCCTGGATACCTCTCTTTCTTCTACATCTTTATCTTTCCTGCTTCAGTTCCCTTAGCATCACTCATGTGAGAGACTGCTGTTTTATTGCTTTGGGTCATAGGTCGCTAAGCGGAGAAGGCGATGGCACCCCACTCTAGTACTCTTGCCTGGAAAATCCCATGGACGGAGGAGCCTAGTAGGCTGCAGTCCACGGGGTTGCAAAGAGTCAGACGCGACTGAGCGACTTCCCTTTCATTTTTCATTTTCATGCATTGGAGAAGGAAATGGCAACCCACTCCAGTGTTCTTGCCTGGAGAATCCCAGGGATGGGGGAGCCTGGTGGGCTGCCGTCTGTGGGGGTCGCACAGAGTCGGACACGACTGAAGTGACTTAGCAGCAGCAGCAGCTTCTTACAAAAAGGGTGTATGGCAAAGGAAATTTTTTGAGACTTCCCATGTTTGTTTGTATTTACTTAACTGTGTTGGGTCTTAACAACATGAGGGATCTTTGTTTTGTCATGCAGGATCTTTCTTTGACCACAAAGAAAGCATGGATTCTCCAGTTGTGGCTTGGGGACTCAGTAGTTGTGGCGCACAGGCCTAGTTGCTCCACAGCATATGGGATCTTACTTCCCTGACCAGAGATTGAATCTGTGTCCCTTGCATTGCAATGCAGATTCTTAACCAATGGACCACAAGGGAAGTCTTGAGAATTCCTGTATTTGTTGTTTAGTCGCTAGTGAGTGAGTGAAGTCATTCAGTTATGTCTGACTCTTTGCGACCCCATGGACTGTAGCCTAGCAGGCTCCTCTGTCCGTGGGATTTTCCAGGCAAGAATACTGGAGTGGGTTGCCATTTCCTTCTCCAGGAGATCTTCCTGACCCGGGGATTGAACCCGGGTCTCCTGCATTGTAGGCAGACGCTTTACCATCTGAGCCACCAGGGAAGTCCCTGTTTAGTCGCTAAGTTGTGTCTGATTGTTTCCAACCCCATGGACTGCAGCATGACAGGAGTTTGCTCACCTCACGTCCATTGAATCAGTGATCCTGTCCAACCATCTCATTTTCTGCCGCCCTCTTTGCTTTATGCCCTCAATCTTTCCCAGCATCAGGGTCTTTTCCTATGAGTTGGCTCTTCGCATCAGGTGGCCAAAGGATTGAAGCTTCAGCATAAGTTCTTCCAATGAACGTTCAGGATTGATTTCCTTAGAATTGACTGGCTTGATCTTCTTGCAGTCCAAGAGACTCTGAAGAGTCTTCTCCAGCACCACAATTCAAAAGCATCAATTCTTTGGCGCTCAGCCTTATTCATGGTCCAACTCTCATATCTGTACATGACTACTGGAAAAACCATAACTTTGACTATACAAACCTTTGTCAGCAAAGTGATGTCTCTGCTTTTTTAATATGATGTCTAGGTTTGTCATAGCTTTCCTTCCAAGGAGCAAGGGTCTTTCGATAATCATGGCTGCAGTCACTGTCCACAGTGATTTTGGAGCCCAAGAAAATAAAATCTGTCACTGTTTTCCACTTTTTTCCTTTCTGCTTGCCATGAAGTGATGAGACCGGATGCCATGATCTTAGGTTTCTTTTGAATGTTGAGTTTTAAAGCCAGCTTTTTCACTCTCTTCTTTCACCTTCATCAAAAGGCTGTTTAGTTCCTCTTCACTTTCTGCCATTAGAGTGGTATCATCTACATGTCTGAGGTTGTTGATATTTTTCCCAGCAATATTGATGCCAGCTTGTGATTCACCCAGCCTGGCATTTGGCATGATGTATTCTGCACATAAGTTAAATAAGCAGGGTGGCAGTATACAGCCTTGACATACTCCTTTCCCGGTTTTGAACCAGTCTGTTCCATGTATGGTTCTAACTGTTGCTTCTTGACCTGTATACAGGTTTCTCAGGAGACAGGTACTGGTATTCCTGTCTTTTGAAGAATTTTCCACTGTTTGTTATTATCCACAAAATCAACGGCTTTAATGAAGTCAGTGAAGCAGAAGTAGATGTTTTTCTGGAATTTCCTTGCTTTCTCTGTGATCCAAAGAACGTTGACAATTTGATCTCAGATACTTCTGCCTTTTTTAATCCCAGTTTGTACATCTGGAAGTTCTCAGAGGTTCATGTACTGCTGAAGTCTAGCTTGAAGGATTTTGAGCATTACCTTACTAGTGTATGAAATGACTGCAGTTGTGTGGTAGATTGAACATTCTTTGGCACTGTCCTTTGGGATTGGAAAGAAAACGGGCCTTTTTCAGTCCGGTGGCCACTGCAAATTTTCCAAATTTTCGGATGTATTGAATGCAGTGCTTTCACAGCATCATCTTTTAGGATTTGGAATAGCTCAGCTGGAGTTCCATCACCTTCACTAGCTTTGTTTATAGTAATGCTTCCTGAGGCCCACTTGACTTCACACTCCAGGATGTCTGGCTCTAGGTAAGTGACAATACCATCGTGGTTATCCAGGTCACTTAAGACCTTTTTTGTATAGTTCTTCTGTGTATTATTCCTACCTTTTCTTAATCTCTTCTGCTTCTGTTAGGTCCTTACTGTTTATGTTCTTTATCATGCCCATCCTTGCATGAAATGTTCCTTTGGTATTTTAATTTTCTTGAAGAGATTGCTAGTCTTTTGCATTCTGTTGTTTTTCTCTTTGCAATGTTCTTTTAAGATGGCTTTCTTGTCTCTTCTTGCTATTGTCTGGAACTCTCCATTCAACTTGATTTGTCTTTACCTTTCTCCCTTGCCTTTCGCTTCTCTTCTCTTTTCAGTTCAGATCAGTTGCTCAGTCGTGTCCGACTCTTTGTGACCCCATGAATCGCAGCACGCCAGGCCTCCCTGTCCATCACCAACTTCCGGAGTTCACTCAAACTCACGTCTGTCGAGTCGGTGATGCCATCCAACCATTTCATCCTCTGTCGTCCCCTTCTCCTCCTGCCCCCAAACCCTCCCAGCATCAGAGTCTTTTCCAGTGAATCAGCTCTTCACATGAGGTGGCCAAAGTACTGGAGTTTCAGCTTCAACATCAGTCCTTCCCAAAGAACACCTAGGACTGATCTCCTTTAGAATGGACTGGTTGGATTTCCTTGCAGTCCAAGGGACTCTCAAGAGTCTTCTCCAACACCACGGTTCAAAAGCATCAGTTCTTCTGCTAGCTGTTTGTAAAGCCTCCTAAGACAACCACCCATGTTTAACAATGCCTAAATTCTTTGTCTGAATGAAAAGTTTGACAGGGCCTAGGATTCTGGTTTGAAAATAATTTTCCCTTAGAATACGGAAAATTTGTCTTTTAGTTCCTTTCTGATGTTGCTGGCAAGTCCAATACCATTCTGATTTTTTACCCATTATTTCTGGCCTGGTTTATCTCTGCAGATTTTTAGGTTTTTCAGTGTTTTGAATTCTTGGTAACAGATGATATATCTCAGTGGGTAGGTCTTTTGTTTTTTCAGATAAATCCATCCTTAATATTTGGTGGGTCTTTCCAGGTCCTTAACTTCAAGTTTTCTTGCTTTTTTCCCTCCTATGATTTTGTTCCTTTTTATTTTCTGTTTTTGGATGTTGGACTCCTGGATGATCATATAATTTTCTATTTTCTAGCTTGCTAATTCATTCTTCCTGGGAGATTTCTTTGAGTTTATCTTTTAACTTCTCTATTTGAAGACTTTATTTCACCTGTAATATATTTAAATTTCTAGTGCTTCTTGTTTATTCTTTAAAATTTTTTTTTAAGTATTCTGTTTTTGTTTTATAAATACAGTAACTTTTTTGGAAGATAGTTTATTCTACATTTTATTTTTTGACTCTTTTCTTTCAGGTTTTCCATGCCTACCCTCTGCCCCCTCCCCCGATGTTTGTTTTATTCTATATTTTATTTTATAGGCCTTTTGCTAATGATTGGTGTTTCAGGGTGTACATTTATAATTGAGAATGGGTCATTGAATCAGCTATGCTTCAATACAGTTTTTTTTTTTTTTTTTTTAATGCAAAAAAAGAAGTGGTTGAAAGATGTTTGTGAGCTTTGTGAACATGGGTGGGGCTTTTTAATCTCCCTGGTTTTAGTTTCATCTCCACACTCCAGTGGGCTTCTTGTTTTTAAATTCAGAGTTTGTCAGTTTCAGATTTTCTAGAGAATAAACCTTTAGACTCGTGCTGTAAGTGGAGTGGTAATATCTGGTTATGTGAAATGGAGGCTGTCTTTATAAACCTTTAATCAAGCCCTCACTTTCTGTTGGGTTTTCCTGGTGGCTCAGCTGGTAAAGAATCCGCCTGCAATGTGGGATACCTGGGTTTGATTCCTGGGTTGGGAAAATCCCCTGGAGAAGGGAACAGCTACCCACTGCAGTATTCTGGCCTGGAGAATTCTGTGCATTGTATAGTCCATGGGGTTGCAAAGAGTCAGACACAACTGAGTGACTTTCACTTTCACTTTCTGTCTGGTATCTGATACCTCCTATATTGAGACATGAGTTGTCTTGCTCCTCATTGGTATCTGCTTCAGTGGGTTCTAAGGTCGTAAACTTCTTCATCTGTTGTGGTTAGTTACAATGTCTATTATTGAAATCAAGGTAATCTATTTATATTTTTTTCCCTTAATGTTTTGGTGTGACTTTGGAGAGAAGGGATGAGAAAAATCTTTCTCCTGTAGTTTAACTGGAATTTGAAGTAATTTTTGACTCCAAATGATTTTCAACTCCACTTTTTAATGAATAACATCCAGTAAAATTAGGGATGAATGATAACTTTGGTACTGTTTTTATAAATATCCAGTTTGTTGCCAAAATACAGATATTTTTGTTATTTAAAATAGTTAGATAAATGTAGTAGGGAATCAGCATTCACAATAGCTAAAAGAGCTTTTGGGACTTCTGGTGGTCCAGTGGCTGAGACTCCGCACTCCTACTGCAGGAGGCCCAGGTTCAGTTCCTGGTCAGGGAACTAGATCCCATGTGCCACAGCTTAGAGTTCACATGCCTCAGCTGAGACCCAGTGCAGCTAAATAAATTTAAAAGAAAAGGAAAGAAGTTTGATTTAGATGTATAATATATTCTTTTTTTTTAGATATAGAATCTTGGTTGATTTACTTGAGGGGAAGGAGTATTTTTTGCTTTTGGAACAGAATATTACTGTAGTCTTCAATTTCAGTCTTTTTCTCTTGACGTATATACTGTTTTATAAAATACTAACAAGTGACTCAGCAAACTCATAATCTGCCAGAGGATTGCAGTGTGTCCTATATACTGTAGCACTTGGCTTTGAATGATAAGATATCTCCCTCTTGATTTTTAGCTGGTTTGAAACCTACTGGTAAAGTATGAGTATTTTACCTCTTTATATATTCTTAGTCTTACTAACATGCCTTTGACTTCCTTAAATTAGACATTAATGGATATGTGTGAATTTTAAAAAATCCAGTAGTGTGTGTCTGCATATTTTTGTATGTGGGGATATATACTCAAGATAATAAATGGACTAGAGTGCTATGGAAGAAGTGAAGTCATTCAGTTGTGTCTGACTCTGCGACCCCATGGACTGTAACCTGCCAGGCTCCTGTGTTGATGGGATTTTCCAGGCAAGAATACTGGAGGGGGTTGCCATTTCCTTCTCCAAGAGTGCTATGAAAGGTAAATGTAAATCAAAATGATTGTTCAAATGTCAGCTCTTTACTTAAGTAAGAGTTCCAAAAACTTCATTCTTTTGGAAAATGTCAGACCTACAGAAAAGATATTTACTCTAATGAATCCCCTTTCGTCTTTCCTTTACATTCACCAATTGCCAATATTTTACAGCATTTGCTTTTATGTCTCTTTAGAGTTTATTTTGTATATGATGTGGTGTCTGATTCAAAGTAGATTGAAGATCTGTATGTCAAGGGGAACACAGTCACTTTTCAAAAATAAAGTAGAAAATTAAATTACAAGCCTTTGCGATTGCTGTTGAGGTTTTACAGTGTGTCAGTCACCATGGATTCAGTGGTGAGTAGCACAGACTTGGTGCCTGTCCTTGTGGAGTTTCAGCTATAGTGGGGAATTGTGAAAAGTGCACCAATATAACACTACTTGCTGCTCTTCTAAGACGTTTTATATTTGTGGGAAATACAAGCTTTATGCCCTTTAAGACATCTCATTTTTTTGTTTTGTTGTCTTATCTTACAAAGTTATGTTTGCTATACCTCAAGAAAGAAAGAATTTTTTCCTAAGATGTAGAATTTTAAACAGTCAGCTAGTAACACTTACATGTATCTAGAGACTAAGCTTTCATCAACTCTGAATATAATCCAGACCCAAAACATATAGTATACTTAGAAATCCCCTAAATTAAAGCCACACACAGTACTTGGTGTTTTCTTAGCGCCTTACTGACTTTGATTTTTAACTCTATTTTAGACTCAGAAGAAGCAGCAGACTTTTGCTGTTATGTAGGTAACATGCCCAGCCAGCAGTAATGAGACCAGCTAGACATTTTAGGCAGGAAACCTGAAAACTCTAACAAAGATTAAAGATTGTATTACTGTACAGTAGTTACAGATTTTTTAAATTTTATGTATTTCTTTATTTGGCTGCTCCAGGTCTTAGTTGCAGCACCTGGGATCTTTAGTTGTGGCATGTGAACTCTTAGTTGTAGCTTTTGGGATCTAGTTCCCTGGAAGATTCCCCTGGAGAAGGAAATGGTAACCCATTCCAGTATTCTTGCCTGGAGAATCCCATGGACAGAGAAGCCTGGTTAGGCTACAGTCCACGGGGTGGCAAAGAGTCGGACACGACTGAGCGACTTCACTTTCACTTTCCCTGACCAAGGATCCAACACGGGCCCCCTGCCTTGGAATTGAGGAGTCTTAGCTGTTGGGCAATCAGGGAAGTCCCTACAGTTTCAGATTTGTGAATTGATGATTATGGCCAATGAGAAGATGTTCTTTTATTTTTGGGGCAACCCACAAGGCTTGCTGGATCTTCTGGATCTTGGTTGCCTGACCAGGGATTGAACCTGGGCCTCAGCAGTGAAAACTCCAAGTCCTACCCACCATTGAACTGCTAGGGAATTCCCAAGAAGAAGTTCTTTTATTTCTGGTAGTCTTTGTCAAGGTAGAAACTTTGATATATTTTGGAGACATTAAAAAAAATGAGCTTTTGTGCCTTATGTATGCCTAATCAAAGTTTAACTTTTGTGAAATAATTTTTGTACAAGATAATAGATGAATGATTTATTATAATATCATGAAATTCTTCCTTGTATTAAATTTAAAAAAAATTGGGATGCATTGATGGAAAAGTGAAGCCTGAGGGCGAATATAATCCAAACAAAATTATGAGTGGATGAGGTAAATTTGAGATTTATTCACTAACTCTCAAGTATTGGGATTGTTGAAGGGTTATCTTTTAAAATGTGAGTGAACTAGTTGGGATAAATATAAGGATTTTTTTTTCATATTGAATGAAACATTTACAGAAATAATTTCTCTGTTTTACATGGATTCAAGAAGGGTCTGCACAGATGTGTGAATGTCAGGACCATAAAGAGCATCTTAATGAAACTAGCTTATAGCTAACATCTATGATGGACTTTCAGGAAGTCAGCCATGCTCTAAATATGACTCCCTTGATAATAGTGGGCTTTTTGGATAACTCAGACAGGGTTTAGCAGTTTATCTGTACAGTAAGATATTATAATTAAAATATTATATAACAGGTACAAGCAACATGTGTACTGTTTCCTTCTATATGTGACTAATGGTTAATGTGTGCTTAAGGGAATAAAAATAATTTCAGTGTTAACCTGATAGTTCAATATAACTATAAATATGTATTTATAATTTATAAACTATAAATTCAGTATAACAATTTCTATACTATAATAACATGACTTCCACCTCTAATTTTTCTTCAATTTCTTTTCTGAAAAATTTTCTTTATTAAGATGTCTATATGTAGGTGCCACAAATTACAGGACTTTTTTTTTTAAACACAAGTAATTTGAAATTTCTTTAGACCGCTACACATATTTTCTTGAGCTGACTTTCACTTTTTTCTCGGTTATGCTTTTTAGCAGGCACTGTTTAAGTCATTGGTGAGGAATGTTCTCACTCTTTGCTGTAAGTTGTGGTCTTCCTATTAAATGATGATTTCCAACTCCAGCAGTGATTTAGTTAAGCACAGTTTACCGTTTCAGAACTTTCCTCAGTCTCAGGTAATATTCTCATCTTTGGCATTCAGTCTTGCTTGGAAACTTTAGCTCCATAAAACTATTTCTGCTGAATGGATGTTTCTTTGAACATTTTGCCTTTTTCCTGATCTTCTATTGAATTTTAGCAAATTTACTGAGTTCAAAATTGTTTCAGTCGAGTGAGAATTTTTTAGGGAACTGTGTTTTCAAATACAGTTTGCATGTGCTATAAGGTGAAATTCGTTGGTTGATGGAAATGAGTGGCTAGAAACAAGTGGAGGTCTTGAAACATTAATTTTAAGGAAAACATTACAGCTGACTTAATTTTAAGAGTAAATGATTTAAAATATTTGTTAATTTTTTCTTCTTTCAGGAAGATGTGTTTACACATCTTCCTGAAAGCAATGGTGTCAATATGTCTCCCTGGTATTGCATGATATATGCAGTACAGTTGTGCATATGTTGTTTTGTAAATTTTGAAATGCACCATGGAGTACTATTACAGCATGGCTTATCCTCCTTGCTATTTGTCGATTACATTTTCTCACATAACTGCCATGATCTGTTTTCAGTGGATGATTTTTAAAAGGCCATGCATGCACACAGCATGTTGGAAAAATGCCAGTAGTAGACTTGCTTGCTGCAGGGTTGCCACAAACTCTTCAATCTGTAAAAATTAACAGTGTCTTTGAAGCACAGTAAAGTGAATTGCAATAAAACGAGGTATGCCTGTATGTTATTTCAGTTCATTCTCATAGTAATCCTCTGAGGAAATTTGTATATCCCCATTTTGCTAATCAGAAAATTGAGGATTAGAAACATTAGGTAATTGAGCCAAGAAGGTCATACAGCTAGCTAGTAAGTGGTGAAAGCAGAATTATTAATCCAGGGCCCTCAGATTCAAGCCCATATTCTTTCCAGTACAATATATTAGAGAACCTGGAAATACAGACTTTTAAAAGAGTAAAATCATTTAAAATCTCTTTTTCAAGAGTAATTTCTTTGAATACATAATTTTGTGGTAGTTACAAACAGACTGGGCTTCCTTGATGGCTCAGATGGTAAAGAATCTGTGTGCAGTGCAGGAGACCCAGGTTCTCTGGGTCTGGAAAGTCTCCTGTAGAAGGGAATGGCTGCCCATTTCAGTATTCTTGCTGGAGAATTATAGTCCCGTGGAGTTGAAAAGAGTCCAACATGACTGAGCAACTTAACACTTCACTTTCAGAGCTTTCATTCACTTACAGACTAGATATAATTTTATAGATAAAGAATTTGATTTGCCCGCTCAGCTGCAGGTTTTTCCTGCATGTATCCCTTCTGTTGATAATTGTAAGTATCCATTGATCTTCCCAACATCAAACATCATACCCCTTTATTTGTAAAATTTAAAAAACTTTTTGCCTGTGCAAGGTCTTTGTTGTGGACTTTGTCTAGTTGCTGTGTGTGTGAGGGTCTTCTCTTATTGTGGAGCATGCGGGCTCGCTAGTTGCAGGGTTCGGGCTTAGTTGCCTTGTGGCATGTGGAGTCGTAGTTCCCAAACCAGGGGTTGAACCCAAGTCCCTGGGTCTGGAACATTGCCTGGAGTAGGAAATGGCAACCTGCTCGTGTTCTTGCCTGGAAGATTCCATGGACAAAGGAGCTTGACAGGCCACAGCCCATAGGGTCGCAAAGAGTCAGACGTGACTGAGCCACTAAGCACATAAGAATGTATAACATAGAAAGGATAAGTACTGTGATGTCCCTCTTCTTTGGAGTCCATTCTTTGCTCCTCACCTTCAATGTAATTTTGATGGCAATACTGTTTTTCAATACATTTGTGTATTAGGAAGTGACAGCTTCTTGCTTTCCCCTGCCACCACCCCTTGCCATCCCCTGCAAACCCAGCTGACTTTAAACAAGAGCAAAATGTTTGAGGATGTGTCACTTCTAGGGTTAGTTTATTAAATGCTCAGCAACCAGAACCTCTTGATGAGGGTGAAAGAGGAGGGGGAAGCAGCTGCTTTAAAACTCAGCATTCAAGAAATTAAGATCATGGCATCCGGTCCCATCACTTCATGGCAAATAGATGGGGAAAAAGTGGAAGCAGTGACAGGTTTTATTTTCTTGGGCTCCAAAATCACTGCGGACTGTGACTGCAGCCATGATACTAAAAGACGCTTGCTCCTTGGAAGGAAAGCTATGACAAACCTAGACATCATATTAAAAAGCAGAGACATCACTTTGCTGACGAAGGTCTGTATAGTCAAAGCTGTGGTTTTTCCAGTAGTCCTGTACAGATGTGAGAGTTGGACCCTAAAGAAGGCTGAGTGCTGAAGAATTAGATGCTTTCAAACCGTGGTGTTGGAGAAGCCTCTTGAAGAGTCCTACTGCAAGGAGATCAAACCAGTCAATCCTAAAGGAAATCAACCCTGAATATTCGTTGGAAGGACTGATGCTGAAGCACCAATCCTTTGGCCACCTGATGTGAAGAGCTGACTCACTGGAAAAGACTGATGCTGGGAAAGATTGAGGGCAGGAGGAGAAGGGGCAGCGGAGGATGAGATGGTTAGCTTGCATCACCGATTCAATGGGCATGAATTTGAGCAAACTCTAGGGGATAGTGAAGGACAGGGAAGCCTGGCATGCTGCAGTCCATGAGGTTGCAAAGTCAGACAAGACTTAGTGACTGCACAACAGCACAACGAAACCTCACCAAGAACCCACGTTCTCTTGCATCCTGCCACTCAGTTTGTCCTCCAGCCAGCTCTCTCAGCGTGGAGGTAACTGCAGCAGTTTAGGCTCCAGACATACTGAGTCATAACATCATCCAGAGGAAAAGGGACAGTTTCTTCCTTATGTCTTTTTCCCCTTCCAGCTTTTTACTTTGAAAATTTTCAAATGCGTTGAAAATTTGAAAAGGTAATGTGACTATTCACATATATATCCTTCATGTAGATTTTCTGATTATTAACATTTTGCTGCATTTGTGCACTCATACTATTTGTATTTTTTATTTTTTTGCTAGACCATTTGAGAATTTGAAAGTAAGCTGCAGGTATCATGTTACTTCATCCCTCAATACTCCAGTATGTATCCCCTCAAAACAAGAATGTTCTCTTATATAACTACAATATCATAATTACACTCAAGAAATTTAATATTTGTTGTTGTTTAGTTGTCAGCTGGGTCCGACTCTTTTTTGCTCTTATTCATATTTCCTCAAGGTTTTTGCCTCTTTGACTGGGGGGTGGCTGGTGGTGGAGGTGTCCAGAGTCCAATTCAGGATTATGAATTTAGTTGTCCTGTCTCTGCTTTTTTTAATCTAGAGCAAATCAGATCCTGACATTGACCTTTTTGTATGAATATGTCTTAAATATTTTATGTCTTAAATATTTTATTAAGAAAATGGCTCACATTTTGGATTTGCTTCCCTGGTGGCTCAGATGGTAAAGAGTCCGCTTGCAATGCAGGAGACCCTTGGGTTGGGAAGATCCCCTGAAGAAGGAAATGGCAACCCACTCCAGTAATTCTTGCCTGGAGAATTCCATGGACAGGAGCCTGACGGGCTATAGTCCATGGGGTCATACAGAGTCAGACATGACTGAGTGAAAATCTTTTTATTTTTTCCTCATGATTAGATTAGAATTAAACATTTTGGCAAAAATGCTGCTTAGGTGATGTGTCTTTCTCATTGCATCACATCTCAGTGCATGATGTTATTTTGTCCTGTTACTGGAGATGCTAAGTGTGAGCCCTTGGGTAAGATGGAATCTGCCGGGTTTATCCACTAAAGATATTTTCCCTCTTTGTAATTAACACATCGTGGGTAAGGACTGTGCTATGAGACTGGGGTCTATCTTATTTTTTTAATAGCATTTTACTTGTTGGTTTGATCCATGAATGAATCAGTTGTTAACATTTTGGGTTGACGAAAATGTTCATCTTTTTCTCATTTCTTTTTATATTATTACTATGACTGTACCATGTGGCTTGTGGGATCTCCGTTCCCCAACCAGGGACCAAACCTGTGTCCCCTGCATTGGAAGGTGGATTCTTAACCACTGGACCATCAGGGAAGTTCCCCAAAGCTTTATTCTTAATACTTAGCCACAAAACTTTATAGGGGGAGGTGTACCTGGTAAATGGAAGTATGGTACAACCAGTAGTCCCTCAAGTTCTTATTCTCATGGTTTCATGTTGAGTCCAGTTGTGAAACAAAACCTCCTTAGAAAGTCCCCAGTCTTTTATCATGTGCCTTCAAGTGTTTTCTGTTCCTGTTTGTTGCCCACAGAAAGGCTTACTTGGTGTTTTTAGATAGCACTTGTAATGACCCTGGGACTCTGAAAATATTTTTAAAATTTATAGAAGTATAAATAACCATTTTGCCATGGTGTTTGTGTAACTGTCCTCTTACATGTAATTTTCAAATTGTGGTATTATTTTAGGTGCTGAAAGCTTAATTTTGATTCCATAAATTGGATGAAGGAAAACATGCCATTAATGGGGTGATGATTTTCCTATTTGAAACATGACTATCTTTTTGTCAAGTTATTCTGCTAATGAAGCCAACAGATTAATGATTATTGACTCATTAAAAGTTTTTGAGTGAAAAGAAATTGAAAAAAAACGAAAATTTAGAGGAACTCTCATTTGACCTAAACTATGCTTCACAAAAATCTTTTGTAGCTTCATTTGTTCTTGTCCTCTTTGGACACAGTCTTAAGTAACTATTGTCTTTTGAATTAAATGCTGATGATGCTTCAGACTTGTTACTTTTTGTCAGTATTAACACTTTAAACATGAACTTTTTCTGAGTTGCTGCTTAAAGGGCTTACTGTAGAATATAGTTTGGTTGTAGATATAAACTGTATAATGATAAAATTATCATAGTGAAAGCATTTTTATTATGAATACTTTTTAAAATAATTTCACATACATATATATTAGGTTAGCCAAAAAATTTCTTCAGTTTTTTTCCATAAGATGGCTCTAGTAGCACTTAGTTGTCTTTAACTTTATTTGAAACAATTTAGATAGATTCTGTTGTGATAGCTGTCACATCAGTGTGCATTAAAAAAACCAACTTAGAAAATTGGTGAATTTTTGTGTAACCAATACTGAGGATGGAAGAAAAAGCATTTTCAGTGTATTATACTTTATTATTTCAAGAAAGGTAACAATGGAACTGAAAGGCAAAAAAGATTTGTGCAGTGTGTGGAGAAGGTGCTGTGACAACCTGTCAAAGGTGGTTTGCAAAGTATAGTGCTGGAGATTTGTTGCTGGACAATGCTCCACTGTTGGGTAGACCAATTGAAGTTGATAGTGAGCAAATCGAGACATTAATTGAGAACAGTTTACATTAAGCCATACGGGGAGGTAGACCAACATACTCAGAATAGCCAAATCAAGTGTTGAAGATCATTTGCATCATCTTGATTACGTTAGTCATTTTGATGTTTGGGTTCCACGTAAGTTACGAGTAAAAAACCTTTTTTGACTATATTTCTACATGTGATTCTCTACTTAAATGTAATGAAACTGTTCCATTTTTAAAACATATTGTGATGGTTCATGACAAGTGGATTCTATGTAATAATGTGGAACAGAAGAGACCAGTAGGGCAAGTGACATAAACGGATCACACCAAGGCTGGTCTTCATCCAAAGAAGTGATGTTGTGTACTTGGTATGATTGGAAGGGAGTCTTCTATTATATCTCCTTCTGGAAGACCATCAGATTTGTTCCAACAGGTACTCCTCCCATCTACACCACCTGAAAGCAGCACTCAACTAAAAACGTCAGGAAATATTCAACAGAAAACACCTACTCTTCCATCAGATAATGCAAGACTGCAGGTTTCTTGGATGACCAGGCAAAAACTGTTATAGCTTGGCTGGAAAGTTGATTCATCTGCCATATTCTCCAGACATTGCACTTTTGGATTTCCATTTACTTCGGTCTTTACAGAGTTCTCTTAGTGGAACAAATTTCAATTCCCTGAAGATTGTAAAACATACCTGAAAGAGTTCTTTGCTCAAAAAGATAAAAAGCTTGGGGAAGATGGAATTATAAAGTTGCCTGGAAAATGGCAGGTGCTGAAACAAAACGGAATATGTTGTTCAATAACGTTCTTGGTGAATATGAAAAATGTCTTTTATTTTTACTTAAAAGCCAAAGGAACTTCTTGACCAACCCAGTAATTTTCCCATTTATTGCACTGACTGGTGACCTGATAACTTACTGCATTTCGAGGCAGCAGCTTCAAACGTTCTCTTTCCAGCATCTGTTAAAACCAGAGGGAACTGGGGACTTCCCTGGCGATCCTTTGGTAACTGCAGTGGCCCAGGGTTCAGTCCTTGTTCTGGGAACTAAGATCTCACAAGCTGCTATGCTAAGTCACTTCAGTCGTGTCCGATTCTGTGCGACCCCAGAGACAGCAGCCCACCAGGCTCCCCTGTCCCTGGGACTCTCCAGGCAAGAACACTGGAGTGGGTTGCCATTTCCTTCTCCAATGCATGAAAGTGAAAAGTGAAAGTGAAGTCGTTCAGTCGTGTCCGACTCTTAGCGACCCCATGGACTGCAGCCTACCAGGCTCCTCCATCCATGGGATTTTCCAGGCAGGAGTACTGGAGTGGGATGCCATTGCCTTCTCCGTCACAAGCTGCATAGGAAGTCAAAAAAACCCAAAAAATCAGAGGGAACTGGCTGGCTGCCTTTTATTACGCTTGATATCAGCTTGCTATGTTAGAAAGGGAAATGTCAGTTGTTTTAAATTTGTAAAGGGTTGGAAAAGAGCAACAGGTTATCTCTGGTCATCTTTTTAGATGTAACCATGTGTTAAAAAGTGATAACTGTTTGCACTGAACATGTGCCTCACATAACTACTTGGTAGAACCTTGGCAGAAATTAGTTACCAGTCTGCCAAACTCTCCACTTACTTTAATGCGTCTTTGTTTAAAATGTGGAGTCTGAGACAGTAAATTGGAACACAACATTTTGGGAAACATCGCAAATGAAGACTCTTCTGGTCAAACAGACTTAGTGATCACCATGCTTGTAGTAGGTTGGTGAGGGTGATACACATGCATCAAACAGAAACATCAACCAGAATATTTCTCTAATTAGATAGTTACTATGAATAGAAAATATATTGTGAAATCAGAATGAATCAGGGAATGGGGAGGTGGCTCATGGAATTCTGTCCTGAGGAACTGGAATTTATGATGCTATCTGAGATACTATTTGAAGTTAGGAGAATGAGGAGAGAAGGAAGAAATTTTTCAACAGAGGATATAGTCAGGGAAAGGTCCTTGGTGAGTAAAACAGCTTATCTAGTTCAAAGAACTGAAAGGCGTATGCTGCAGGGGTGAGTCAGGTAAGGCGAGCAGAAGCAGTAGCTGTTGAAGCAGAGATGCTGGCCTGATCATCCAGAGTCCGGTAGTCCATACTAACAATTTGAATTACACTGAAAGTCTAAGCAGGTATGTGACATGGTTAAGATTAAAATTTTTAAATGGTGGTTGGTCCAGACCATGCAGAATGGATTAGAGTTGAACTTTTCTAGTGAAGACTTATCAAAGGTGTATTTAAATTCTTACTTGTATACTGAGTAATGTTCAAGGATCGTAAGAAAGTATTTATGAAAGTGCCTGTTGGTGACTGTGACACTGAGCCTTTAGTTTTTTAGAAGTGATCTTTTAGTGCCCAAATACATGTGAAAGATACTGAGCCAGGGGACAGAATTCTCATCATGGTTAATTTGCTTTGTGAGCTTAAGCAAGTAATTTAACCTTTGAGCCTCTTTATCTGTAAATTGGGCATGTTAGAGAAATGTGTGTTTAACTTAATTGTGTTAATCACTTAACTCTAGTTAACATATGGGCTGAGTCTTGCTGAGTCATTTTCTCAGACTCTGTGGGCAAGGCTTAATTAAAGCCAGTTAAACAAACTTAAAGATATCTCATACCTCTTTGGTAGAAGTTAGAGAAAAGAAAGAGTTGTTGTATGTTTTATTTATTGTCTTTTAATAAAAAGGTTTTTTGCAGAGCAGTTACTGTATCATTCCACACAGATGATTCATTGTTGAGAGAGAATACAGTACACTGTAGCTAGGGGACGGGACTACTGAGGCACCTCTTTGTATTTTAAATTTAAGAATTTCTGATTTGCCTTATGCCTGTTACATCTATAATTTCATATATATATATATATATATATTTTAATTAGAGCTGTTAATGCATTCTTAGTGTCTAATGGCAGCCTCTTTTTCCTCTCTAGACATCGAGATGCTTTGAAATTTTTATGGCCCCCAAATTGACTTTAAACTGTGATTAAAGCTAATGGTCCTGTCACCAGTAGCAAGCACCTGTCTAGTTGATGTCAGTAAACTGCATGTTGGCCTTTGTATTTAAAAAAGGTAATCCTAACTGTCTTAACTGTTGGATTACAGTGTTCTGGCATTTCAGATTTATGTTTTCCTATAATTTAAACTTTTGAGGCATATGTTGAAGATATTAATGTCTTAGGTAGCAAGATGTTTAAAAATCGGTAACAGTCTTGGTTTTGGAGCATTATATTTCCATGTGTGTTAGTCTTTGATTTCTCCTTATTTTTGATTGCCTGTTATATTGAACCATGAAGGATGGGCAGCTATAAATACTCTGAGAGCTTCTTGATTTTAATGATTGGGCTCCTTGGATTTGAAACTTTTTATGCCAGCTTTACCATGGAAGTTTGTGTTTCTCAGCTTTAAGTTTCTTTTTTTCTGTTTGACTTCTGGCCTTTTCACAAAATCTTTTGGCTCTTCTGGAAAGTTGAGAAATTTGAGCTTGTTTGTAGGCTAGAGTGCAGTAGACATGGTGGGGAATAGATTAAATCATGAACTTGTGATCTGAGCAAAACATTTATTAAGTCTGGTTTTATCTGTGTGTGTGTGTTTTAAACCATTTTAAAAATCATTACATTTTCACAGTCACTTAATGGAGTGACTGTACCTCTTTTTGAACTTCCTGGATTTTTTTTTCCTTTTTGGAATTGATTTTTATTTCATAATACTTAATATAGTTCAGCAAAATTTTTGGAGTACTCCTACTTTCCTTCTTATGAGCCTTGTGCAGTTCTGAAGAGGGCAAGGTAGGTTACTATTACATTTCATGTGTGTGAAGTAAAGTTAAATGACCTTGATAATGTGTCAGCTATATCAGAGCCAGGTCTTAAACATGGAAATAGAAAGCTTTGCAATTAGAAACATTTGGATTTGTTTTTTTGACTCCACCTAAATTTCCTCATCTGTTAAGAAAAAAAAAAATCTTGCAAGAATATTGGAAGGCGCAAATAAAATACATAATGAAAGCTATCTAACATCTTATAGCATGTAGACTATCAACATATATTCATCTACCTCTGTGGTTCTCAAAATTTGGATCTTCTCAGACCCCACCTGTGGATCTTTTTTTGACCAGAAAGTCAAAACTATTTTCATATTAATTCCAAGATGTTATTTGCCATTTTTCATTGTGGTAAATTGTAAAGTTTATCATTTTATATGAAATCGCTGGTCTTTGTGTGAATCAGGACAGTGGCACCAAGCTGGACTTGTTAGTATTGTGTTCTTCACCACCATGGACTCACAGGAGAAAACAAAGCTTAATTTCACTAAGAATGTCCTTGATGAAGCCAAAAGAAATTTTAGGTATCTTGATCCATGAGCGCAAAATGGGAAGTAAATATAAAATACTTCTGCCTCATTCTGTAACCGTGATGGCTGTTTCAAGGAAAAGCACTTGTGAAATTGTTTAAATTGGCCACTTTTTTTTTTTTTTGAGAAACTCCATTTATCCTTGAAAGAACAACTGGCATCCTGTGGTTATTCAGACTTGAGTATTTGGCAGACACTTTTTCAAATGAATGAAATGACAGTATTTGTTGCCAACGAAAAATTTATGCTTTTAAATGAAAATTAGAATTTTGGAAAACTTGGGTCTGCTTCCATGAACTTGACAGCTTTCCAATTCTTCGAGATTCTCTTGATGAGGTCCATGTTAATATTAGCAAATAATTTTTTTCATATTGTGTAATGAGATGTGTCAGCATTTGGAAGGATTGTGTAGCTTAGTGAACTAATGTTTTCCAAATGATGTTATAAAATCATGCAAGGATAAAAAGATCCACTAAGAGTGTAAAGTAACTGATGAATTTAATGTAATAGAATATGAAAAATTCATTATGATTTTAGGTTCCACATTGCAACTAATCTTTAAAAAGTACAGCTTGGTGAGTTTTCTTATGTCAAAGAATATTTAGGATTATCTGAATAAGCTCTTAAAATAGTCCTCCTTTTCCAACTACATATCTTCATCCATCTAGGCTTTCTTCTATACTTCATATTCCTCATATGTTTCAGTCAAAGCAGTGAATTGCAACAGACTGAATGCTGAAGTAGATATGAAAATTGTGGACTATTAAGCTGGACATTAAAGTTACACACCTGTAAAATCATGCCACTCTTCTCGCTGTTTTTGTTTTGGAGAATATAATTATTTTTCGTAAATATATTTATGGGTTTATATATTTTAAAATACGTTGAAAGTGAAAGTCGCTCAGTTGTGTCTGACTCTTTGCGACCTCATGGATTATACAGTCCATGGAATTCTCCAGGCAAGATTACTGGAGTGGGTGGGTAGTTGTCCCTTCTCCAGGGGATCTTTCCAACCCAGGGACTGAACCCAGGTCATGGGCGTTGCAGGCGGATTCTTGACCAGCTGAGCCACCAGGGAGGCCCAATACTGGAGTGGGTAGCCTATCCCTTCTCCAGCGGATCTTCCCCACCCAGGAATCAAACTGGGGTCTCCTGATTGCAGGTGGATTCTTTACCAACTGAGCTATCAGGGAAGCTCAATTTCTTGCATTAATAATTGAAAATTCTCTTAGTTTTAATTTCTGATATGGTAACTATAAATTTATATAATCCACATAAAAGCTCATTGGGCTTTTTGAGTAATTTAGAAGTTACAAGGGGTCCTCAGAACAAAAAGTTTGAGTACTAGTGGTGTGTACCTCTTCATTGCCTCTGTGGTCCATCCTAGCTCAATTTGTAATCTAGTAGGACAGACTGACACAAAATGAAAAGTCAAATGGTAGGATAATGTATGAAATAATGATATTGGGAAAAGTCACTTAAAGGGAATCCATTCAAAACAGTAAAATTTCCTAGCAAATAATGGAAAACCCAAAAATGTTGGGAAATTGTTGAGAAATGGAATTAAAACTTAATGAAACCTAGTTTGTTTTGTCTTGTATTTGACAAAATTTAGATAACTAATTCTTGGTTACTTTTTGGCATTGAGAGAAGGAATCTAATGTTGGAAAGGTTGGCATACTTTTTCTGATAAAATTATGTAAATAAAATCCTTGAATCTTTTGACTTTTATAGTATGAACATTGAAAGTCATTAAAAACATGTTTAATAGTCTTACTTGTTTCTTCAAGAGACTCTCTTAACCCTTTGTTCATATAATTTTAATTTTAGGCCCACTTCTGCTTATCTGTTTATCGGTTAACTATCTATTCCTTTGTCAGTGACTTAGCAGTTCTTCCCTATCATTTTTAAAATTTTATTATTTTTGTTTGTGCTGGGTTTTTGTTGTGAAGTGTGGGCTTCTCACCATGGCTTCTCTTGTTGTGTGGCCCAGGCTCTAGGTGCGCAGGCCTAGTGGTTGCTGTGTGCAGCTCTAGGGCACATGGAGTTCAGTTGTTGCAGCACCACAGGCTCAGTTGCGGCTCGTGGGCCCCAGAGTGCCTGGGCTCATTAGCTGTGGAGTGTGGGCTTAGTTGCTCCATGGCATCTGTAGTCTTCCCGGTCCAGAGATTGAAACCTTGTCCTCTGTATTGGCAGGCAGATTCCTATCTACTGTGCCACCAGGGAACTCCTTCCCTGTCATCACAGTGCACCTTTTACTGGATTTTCAGTCTCTGTTTATAACTAAATTTACACTGTATTATTGGAACATATAGTAAGAGACATAATAAGGATGTCCATGTGATGGCTGAGAGGTAGATGATAGTAAGTTCTCTATTTATTAGTATTTTCATGTTATATCTAGCTTTTTACAACCTTGTGACTTGAAATCTAGGTAAGGAAGACTTCTGTGGGCGTGCATGGAATCACTCTGCAGCATGTGGAATGTTTTAGGAAATGTAAAGGGCAAGTAAGAGGGTGCTCCTTTCAGGCAACTTGGAATTAATGCTTTCTATATTGTTATATAATTGTTACTCTATTTGATTTAGAAATGGTTAATTTTAACAGTTTAGAAGTAGAGTGCTTTGTTTTTAGCAGTCTTGGGAGTCCTCTAAATAGAAAAACAATTCCTTATTTGTTCTATGCTTGCAGTGAAAGATAACCAAGATAACCAATTAATGGGAGGTTGATATAAACCAGTATGAGTTAGAAGTGGGCTTGAACTTCTTAGATTTGTGCCTGTCATCATCATTTTGTAGCATAGCACAAAGAGAAGAAGAAAGAGCAATTGATAAAAGTTATGGAATGGAGAGATTGAGTTGAGTGACTGAATGAATCCTTGGATTTTTAAATTCCAGAGACTATAAACTTAAATACTTCCTTTGTTCTGCTCTGTAGTAATCTTTTGGTAGTATAGAAGTGCTGTGCTGTGCCTAGTTGACTGTATGACTCTTTTCGACCCCGTGGACTATAGCCCGCCAGGCTCCTCTGTGCCTGGGGATTCTCCAGGCAAGAGAGAGTGGGTTGCCATGCCCTCCTCCAGGGGATCTTCCCAACTCAGGGGTCAAACCCAGGTCTCCAGCATTGCAGGTGGATTTTTTACTGTCAGAGCCACCAGGGAAGCCCAGTATAATAGTAGACATAACTTTATACTGGAGACAGAAAAATAGCTTGGTTAACAATGAATTTTTTAAAATAGGCAAATGACTTCATCTCTTGGCCTTCATTTCTTGTCTGTAATAAAAGTAATACGATCTAACACTTAGGCTAGCTAACATGCTTGAAACTGTACTAAGGGGTTTACGTGGGTTGTCTTTTTGGTTCTTACATTAGCATTGTTCGAGAGATGGTTTGTGGAGTCCTACAAACCTATAGAGAAATAGCAGTGTCCCAGAAGTAATGCCTCTGTGAGAGAGCAAAGCAACATTTCTTCAAGAGATTTGAAGGAAAGTGACTTAAAGGCCAAAAAACATGCATACTACTTTGGGGCTTTAAAAGGGGACAGTAAGGACTTTCCTGGTGGCTCAGTGGTAAAGAATGTACCTGCCAGCACAGGAGACACGGGTTCGACCTGTGATCCAGGAAGATCTTACATGCTGTGGAGCAACTAAGCTGATGTGTCACAACTACTGAATCCCATGTGCCCTAGAGTCCATGCTCTGCAGCAAGAGAAGCTACTGCAATGAGAAGCCCACGCACTGCAACAGAGAGTAGTCCCTGCTCACCACAACTAAGAAAAGCCCATGCAGCAACAAAGACTCAGCACAGCCACAAAAAAAAAAAAAAGGAATGGTAAAGTGAAAGGCTGTAGTAGCAGTGGTAGTGTTTATATTGATTGGATCCTGAGGACTCAGTCTTTCCACCTTTTCTTTGTCATCTATCACCTTTGGTAACAGTGTATGATTGGCCCTATAGCGAAGGGAGGACCATTGCTCTAATTTCTTGCACTAATTTCCAGTCATGTTGCACTCTTTGCGACCCCATGGACTATGCAGTCCGTGGAATTCTCCAGGCAAGATTACTGGAGTGGGCAGCATTTCCCTTCTCCAGGGGATCTTCCCAACCCAGGGATTGAACCCAGGTCTCCCACATTGCAGGCGGATTCTTTAGCAGCTAAACCACAAGGGAAGCCCAAGAATACTGGAGTGGGTAGCCTATCCCTTCTCCAGTGGATCTTCCCGACCCAGGAATCAAACTGGGGTCTCCTGCATTGCAGGTGGATTCTTTACTAACTGAGCTATCAGGGAACCTCAGTTTCTTGCACAGCATTCTGTAAGTGACAGATTTTATTTATTAAAGTAAAAAATGGAAGCGATGGCATTCATAGTTAAGAGCATGGATGTTGAGGTATAAATGTTAGATAAAACAAAATTAGTAGCAAAAGCCAAGGACCCCTGGGAAGAATAATAAGTTGGGGTGAAAGGCAGAGGTTCTTCTCCCACATTTGTTGGGAGTGGAAACTGAGACTGACTTGGAGGTCTTGAAGAGACAGGTCTGGTTCTAAATTTTGAAGCAGCTACATGCGCAGCAGTGTGAGAGTACAGACTTCCTGGAGAGTAGAAGAAAAAAAATGCCAAGATGAGATAATATTGCTAAGGATATTGCTAAGGAATTAGAGAACAGTATGCTTAAATTTTACTAGTACATCTCCCCCCGCCCCCGCCCCCCACCATACACATCATTCTTAACAAGCCGTGTCTCCTAAATTGTTAAGTGCCAAAAGTAGAAATGTCCTTTATTTTCTGGTAGGGAAGAGTCCTCATCTTCTCCATTAAGTCATTTGTTGCCTAATACCATTTGAAGATCCTTCCCACCCACCTCCTCCTGCTTCTCTGTTGGAATGAAATGGTTTTGTGCTTTGGCTGGTGGTATCCTGAGTGGATCAGCACTGATTTAATTTGTTTAAGCAGATGTTTTGTCTCTCTGATAAAAACGCCAGAGAAGAGGTTGCTTGAAAGGTTTTTTTGGTTTGAATTTTAAGAACAAGAAAGAGAAAACATTAAAAAAAAAACACCTCATCTGAAAGCTAGAGGGGAGGAGAGCATAAAGATTTGGGGAAGTCAAGTAAACAAGCAGGAGTTTAAAGTGGCTGTGTTTTCTTTAATACAGAGTAAACAAGTGCCATTGCAAAGCATTATTCTGACCAAATAACAAGTTGTCATGATATTGTGTAGAGAGTAATAAGCATTATGCATTAATAAGTTTGAAACAATTAATCAACAAGTCCTAGATTCTAAAGATTTGATGGCCTTTAAAGATAGTATATGAACTCATTTTAATGATATAGAAACACTTTAAAAATTTTGTATATTTGTTTGGCTCCATTGGGTCTTTATTGTGGCTTGTGGGATCTTGAAGTTGCACCATATGGGATCTAGTTCCCTGACCAAGGATCGAACCCTGGGCTCCCTGCATTGGGAGCTCAGAATCTCAGTCACTGGACCATCAGGGAAGCCCTGTAAACACTTTTAATGCATGAAAAGTTGTGAATATCCATAAAAGGGGAAGGAAGGTAGAATGCAGCGAAGGAGTAGAAGATAAGTGAGCAAACTCTGGAGAAGTTGAGAACAAAATTGCTGACTTGAGTTGCTGCTGCCTGTACAGTTTGGTCTGGATCAAGGAGAGTAAGATAAGGGCAGACCAAAAAGGATAGTTTGACTGACTAGTGTCGGAGAAGGATGAAACTGGGTAGCTGTGCTTAGTTGCTCAGTCCTGTCTGACTTTGAAAGAAATGTTTAAAACCAATAGAAAAGCTTAATTGAAGGCTTTTTATGTGCCATCCTAGACTTTTTACACATTTAACCCTTGTGTAATCCTCATAACATATTGGCAATGGAAGTTTTAATAACTGTTGTGGATGGGGGAAACAGGTCTAGAGAGGTTAAAGTTTCCGCCAACGCAACACAGCTAATGTGTGGCAGTCAGATAACACATTTGTCTGAATCCTTCATCACTTTGGTCCATGCTTCATTTCTTTATTCCTAAGGCAGGTTCACTGTCAGCCTTACACTTTTGTATTTGCTTCCTGATGTGTAGTGTATAACCTAATGGATCATCAGAATATGATTGTAGTAGTTTTGTAAGGATCATGATAGTTGAGGAAGAGCTTTTGATGCTGTGGTGAAATAAGAATTTATGAAGATAAATTTGGAGACTACCGCGTTCTGTAAAGTGCCTCCAAAATTTTGAGTAGTGTCTCTACCCTTTCAATTTCCTTCCATTACTTAAATCAGCAGGTATTTAATGTGAGTACACAGGACTAAGGTGACTTTTGAGGTGTTTTGTTTCTATACATGTGACCTGACAGCTGGCTTGTACTCTTAAGGACTCGTATCCTAGAAGAATGCCAGCTTTTAATAACAGAGAAGAATGGTGAATAAATATGCATGTGAAATATGTATATGTTTGTAATTCTGCATCAGTATTGCTGTTGGCTAGATCTAGGATAATAAAGAACAGTTTTCTTTTTAATAATTATATAATGAAAGAAAGCTAATTAGAAAATCAGGTGCAAAATCCAGATTACTTTAGCTTTGTTTCTTTAGTCTGTAGTATCAGAATGCCAATATATCATAATGAAGATATGTGAGAAATATTATCTGTCATGGGTAGAGAAAGAATAATACCTGGATTGCTTTTGAACTTTGTAATAATCTCCTTTTATGGTGTGTCTTCTTTGATTTTAAAATAACAAACTATGCCAAAGCCTTTGACTGTGTGGATCACAATAAACTGTGGAAAATTCTGAAAGAGATGGGAATACCAGACCACCTGATCTGCCTCTTGAGAAATTTGTATGCAGGTCAGGAAGCAACAGTTAGAACTGGACATGGAACAACAGACTGGTTCCAAATAGGAAAAGGAGTTCGTCAAGGCTGTATATTGTCACCCTGTTTATTTAACTTCTATGCAGAGTACATCATGAGAAACACTGGACTGGAAGAAACACAAGCTGGAATCAAGATTGCCGGGAGAAATCTCAATAACCTCAGATATGCAGATGACACCACCCTTATGGCAGAAAGTGAAGAGGAACTCAAAAGCCTCTTGATGAAAGTGAAAGTGGAGAGTGAAAAAGTTGGCTTGAAGCTCAACATTTAGAAAACGAAGATCATGGCATCCGGTCCCACCACTTCATGGGAAATAGATGGGGAAACAGTGTCAGACTTTATTTTTCTGGGTTCCAAAATCACTGCAGATGGTGACTGCAGCCATGAAATTAAAAGATGCTTACTCCTTGGAAGGAAAGCTATGACCAACCTAGATAGCATATTCAAGAGCAGAGACATTACTTTGCCAACAAAGGTTTGTCTAGTCAAGGCTATGGTTTTTCCTGTGGTCATGTATGGATGTGAGAGTCGGACTGTGAAGAAGGGTGAGCGCCGAAGAATTGATGCTTTTGAACTGTGGTGTTGGAGAAGACTCTTGAGAGTCCCTTGGACTGCAAGGAGATCCAACCAGTCCATTCTGAAGGAGATCAGCCCTGGGATTTCTTTGGAAGGAATGATGCTGAAGCTGAAACTCCAGTACTTTGGCCACCTCATGCGAAGAGTTGACTCATTGGAAAAGACTCTGATGCTGGGAGGGATTGGGGGCAAGAGGAGAAGGAGACGACAGAGGATGAGATGGCTGGATGGCATCACTGACTCGATGGGCATGAGTCTGGGTGAACTCTGGGAGTTGGTGATGGACAGGGAGGCCTGGCGTGCTGCGATTCATGGGGTCGCAAAGAGTCGGACACGACTGAGCGACTGATGTGATCTGATGGTGTGTCTTTTTTGATTTTAAAATAACAAACTTCCTTAGCTCAAATACTTTAATTTCAGCCTTAGCAAGTTTTCAGTAAATAAAAATTGACCCTAAACCTGGAAAGAATGATAGCATAGTACACTAGTACTGTAAGTTACAACCTCTGAAACAGTCACAGTGGGGGTGGGGTGGGGCGGGGCGGGGCGGGTACTGGGCAGAGGCTTTGAATTCCCTGAGATTCTACTTCACATTTCATATGTGTGCACATTGGTGTGAGGTCACAGGCAAAGGAACCATGATTTTTCAGTAGGTTCTCAAATGGTTTGGAACATACCCCCCAAAAGATTAAGGATTGCTTGATCTTTAGAAGACAATACAGCTGTTGAGAACTTTTACTTTGGGACATTACAGAGCAATTTATGGGTACCAGATTAGCCCTCTGGCCATAAATAAATAGGAACCTGAACAAAACACATAAAACAACTGTTTTTGGATATTTTGTAACAGTCTAGGCAGGACTGCATTCCCTGTGAGAAGGTATATAACATTCACTCCTGCTATCTCCCAGGCTTGGTTTCTGAAACTAGATTCCAGTTAGAATCTAAGAAGGGTGAGGCAGTTTTGTTGAGAGAAAGAGATAGAAGTCAGAGAATACAGAGACTGGGGAGGTTGGTATTTGCAGGGGTGATTACCATAGAAGATTGAGTTACAGGACAGTGAGATGCAGAGATAATGCAGAGGAGTTCCTTTGACTCTGGCTGGAACTCTGTAGGCTGGGCAAAAAACAACTATTAGAGGAAGGACAATTACCAGAGACTTGCTAGAATATTGGGACTTCACGTTTGGTTGGGAGACATTTCTAGTTTTGACCAGCCAGAATGGAGAGACTTTGTTGAATATCAGAACCATTTGAGAGAATCCCCAGCAATGGCAGTCTTTAAGGATAGAGTCAAAATAACTTGAGAAGAGGCTACTTAAGCTCCACCTTAAAACTGTGCTGAAAAACAGGCCTCAGAAGGATTCAGCTGATTCTCAACTAGCTGAACAAATCTCAACATTTAAGGAATCCATCTATTAATAAATACAAAACGTTCAGCATTCATCCAGAATTACTAGACCTATGAAGAAATAGGAGAATGTAACCCTTAACTAGGAGAAAAATCAGTTGATGGAAACAGACCCAGAAGTGACAGAGATGATGAATTTTTAAGATGGAGCTAAGTTAAGGAATTGAAAGGAAGCGTGAACATGAGAGAAATGTCACAAGTAAAAAACTTCTAGAACAGAAAAACATAGTATTGAAAGAGAAAAATTCAGCTGATGGGCTTAACAGCAGATTAAAAGAAGAAAAGACACTGCAGAAGAAAAAAATCAGCGTAAGGTAATAGGAACTGTCCAAAATGAAGCACAGGGGGAAACGTCTCGGGGCAAAAAGAGCCTCAGTGACGTGTGGGACATTATCATCAGGTGGTCTCATATATATGCATTTGGAGTCCAGGATGGGAGGTAGGGATGTTGTGGTTGCAGAAAAAGTATTTGAAGAAATAGTGGCTAGAAATTTCCCAAATACCTACGAAAACTTTAATCCCGAAGATCTTATAAAACTAGGAAGGATGAGTACAAAGGCACACTGAAACACATCAGTGGCTAAAAACCAAAGAAAAACCTCAAGAGAAGCCAGAGGGGAGAAAAAGACCATATTATAGTTGCAAAAGAACAACGATTACAGCAAATGTTGATTGTTATTAAACAATGTAAGCCAGCAAATGAGCAACATAACCACACAGAAGGAAGAAAAAGATAATCAAAGTACCTATTCTGATTTGATATTGTAAGACTAAAGATAAAAAGGACTGTAAGTGTGTATTTTAGTATATCTGATTTCTAATAAGGGTATGGGTTAGCAAGTCAAACTATATACTAAGATTGAACATATCAGTAAATATATTTTAGATAATGAGAGCCAGGTTTCTAATTGTTAAAGAGGTTACAGGTAAGGAAGGAAGAAGACTAGAAGGAACTCTGATGTTGAATTGGAATCAGAAATATCAGTATAAACTGATGGTTTTAATGTAGATGCATTATGATGGTTGTGGAAATGCAGATGGATTAGCATACATGAATATGTTTTCTCTGTCCTGTGGAAATGCCTAGAAGAAGCAGTGATGTGCCAGTAGCAGTGAGCATATCTAGTGCCCAGATCTTGGCCTCTTCATTCAATTTTTCAACAAAAGGAACCAGGGCTCATGAAAGAACTGACTGATTTCAGAACTGGATTATAGGAAATCCAAGATGATCCTAGAGCTGCCAGAAAACAAAGATGTGCTCAAAAAAGGATGGGAGTTGTCAAAAGGATGTAAGACTCAACTTGAAAGAGCTTCTGATGTCTAAAGTTGGAATTAAATAATTTTAGTATTGCATTATTATCAATAGAATAAAAACATCCTTTAGTCCATATTGGTATGTGTTCCAACAAACAAATGATAGGTAAGTAGAAGGGACAAACTGTAAGTGAAGAATCCCAGTTAGTAAGTATAAAACAATGACTGAAGCAAAATCACTCGTAAGCGAATACTGCAGTGATTATTGTTACAGGCAATCCAGGGATAGAAGGTAAAGTCAGTGGGTGAAGGTGTGATGAGAAACATTGGCATAGTCTCAGAGATACTATTGATGACAATTTCTCTAAGAAGTTATTGATTACAAAGGGAAAAACAGTAAACTGAGAGTGAGAGAGACTGTGGATACCACTCGCACCAAGTTATTAAGGTTAATGTCACAGAAAAAAGATACCCGTAATATATACCTCTTGATACAATGAACCAAGAAAGGCAGAACATTACATCTGTCCTGTTTTTGTGGTATTCTTATAAAAAACAATGTATAACTTTACTCAGTTATGAGGAGACAGCAGACAAACCCAAATTGAGGGAGACTGCTACTAAAATCTGACCAGTATTCTTCAAAAGTGTCAAGGTCATGAAAGACAAGAAAAGATTGAGTAACTGTCACAGATTGGAGGAGGCTAGGGACACATGACAGCTAAATTTAGAGTGGGAACCTGGATTGGATCCTGGAATACAATGACATCAGTTAAAAAAAAAGAAAAAAGACTGGTGGATTAGAACTGTAGTTATGTATTAATTGCTTTGTACCAGTGTTCCTTATTTTTGATGCATATACTATCAACATTAGAAGAAGCTGCATGAAACGTATAGGTAAACTCAGCTATTGTAACTTTTTTGTAAAATAATTTCAAAATAAAATGTTTCTTAAATCTACAGTTTTCCCAAAATGGGGGGAAAGAGTGATAGAAACAGAGTAAGCCAGAAGACAATAAAATTACATAGTTTTTTCCTTTCAAGTTAGAATTCAGTCCTAACAAAAATAATATTTAAAAAATGAAGCCAAAATAAAGGCACTTTCCAGTCAAAGCTGAATTTCTTTTCAGCAATCTTGAACTATTAAAAATGTTAAAGGAAGTTTTTCAGGCTGAAGAAAATAATTCATCTACACAAAGGAATGAGATTAAGAAATGATAAATATGTGGGAAATATGCAATACCTTTTTCTTAAATTTTAATTTCTTTCAAAGACAGTTGGCTATTTAAAGCAAAAATTTTTTATATTTTGTAGGATTCATATTTAGGGAAATGTGGAAGTGTAACACATAGAAGAGAAACATTTTTTAAATAGTCCAGTCATAGGAGAAAGGTGCTTCCCTGGTGGCTCAGTGGTAAAGAATCTGCCTGCAATGCAGGAGATGTGTGTTCAGTCCCTGGGTCAGGAAGATATGGAGAAAAATGGCAACCCACTCCAGTATTATTGCCTGGGAAATCCCATGGACAGGGGAGCCTGGTGGACTGTAGTTCGTGGGGTTGCAAGAGAGTCGGACATGACTTAGCAACTAAACAACAATAGGAGAAAGAGGAAGTGTACTTGTGTATTAATACTAGAAGTGGTATAATACTGTTTGAAGGTAGACTGTCCTAAGTTAAAAATGTGTATTATAAATTGCTAGCATAACCATTTTAAAAAATTGTTGTTCATTCACTAAGTTGTATCTGACTCTGAAACCCCATGAACCCCATGCAGCACATCAGGCTTCCTTCTCCTTCACTATTTCCCCGAGTTTGCTCAGATTCATGTGCCTTGAGTCAGTGATGCCATCCAACCATCTCTTTATCTGTTGCCCCCTTCTCCTGCCTCAATCTTTCCCAGCATCAGAGTCTTTTCTAGTGAGTTGGCTCTTCACATGAAGTGACCAAAGGATTGGATCTTCAGCTTCATCATCAGTCCTTCCAATGAATATTCAGGGTTGATTTTCTTTAGGATTGACTGGTTTTGATCTCCTTGCTGTCCAATAAACTCTAAAGGGTCTTCTCTAGCACATAGTTCAAAAACATAAATTTTTTGGTGCTCAGCCTTTATAATTCAGCTTTCACACCCATACATGATTACTTTAAAAACCATAGCTTTGACTGTATGGACATTTGTCAGCAAAGTGATGTCTCTGCTTTTTAAAATGCTGTCTAGGTTTGTCATAACTTTTCTTCCAAGGAGCAAGCGTCTTTTAATTTCATGGCTGCAGTCACCATCTGCAGTGATTTTGGAGCCCAAGAAAATAAAATTGCCACTGATTCCATTTTTCTACCATCTGTTTGCCATGAAGTGATGAGACCAGATGCCATGATCTTAGTTTTTTGAATGTTGAGTTTTAGGATGTAGAAAAATTGAATGCTCATACATTGCTGGTGGAAATGTAAAATGGTTCAGCTGCCATGGAAAACAGTGGTTCCTTAGAAAGTTAAATCTAAAATTACCACATGACCTAGAACTTCCACTCCTTAGGTATAACCCAAAGAATTCAAAACAGGTACTGGTATATACAAATGTACATGCATATTCCTGGGTATTCTTTACCAAGGCCAAAAAGGAGGATGTGGTCAAATGTCCCATCACCAGATGATTGGATAAGCAATTTATGATCTATATGCATGTGGTGGAATATTATTCAGTCATAAAAAGTAATGGGGTATTGATACATGTGACAAGTGAATGGACCTTGGAAATATGCTAACTGAAAGAAGCCAGACACAAAAGGTCATGTTACGTGCTTTCTTTTATATGAAATACCCAAAAGAGGTAAATCTATAGAGACAGGATGCAGACTGGTGGTTTCCGGGGGAGTTGGGGTTGGGTAATGGAAAGCCAGTGCTTAATGGGTATGGAGTTTCTTTCTGAGATGATAAAAGTGTTTTAGAACTGGATAGAGGTTCTGCCACACAATATTGTGAATATACTGGATCATTCACTTTAAAATGGTAAATGTTATGTTACGTGAATTTTCCCTCGATAGAAAAATGGTTGAGTGTGTATGGCCTTATGGCCTAGAGTCAAACAGACATGGAATTGAGTCCTGGTTTTTACCATCTGTTAATTCTGTGACCTTTAGTAAATTACTGTTAAGTTTTCTTCTCTGTAAAATAGGCATATTAGGGACATTCCTTGGTAGTCTAGTGGTTAGGACTAGTAGTCTAGTGGTAGTCTAGTAGTCTACTGCCAGGGGCCAGGTGCGATGCCTGGTTGGGGAACTTAAGATCCTAAAACCTGTGTCACATGGCCAAAATGAAATTTTTAAAAAATAGGCATGTTGGTACTTTATCAGGATTTTTGTTAATATTAAATGAAATATTACACGTGAAATGCTTAGAATACTTAATAATTATCCAGTAAACATTAGTGTTAATTGATTTTTCCTTTGCTGCTGCTGTTGGTTTTGATTTTATTCTCCATTGATAGAATGGAAATAATAGTATGGACTAGAATTGTTCTGATGGTTTAATGAGATATCCATGCAAAGGGCTTAAAACAGTACCTAGTGTGTTGTAAATTTTCAAAGTGTTTACTAAGCTATTTCTATTAAATGAAAGGATCTTGGAACTTTTCTGCATTTTGCATTTGGAGATCCAACCAGTCCATTCTGAAGGAGATCAGCCCTGGGATTTCTTTGGAAAGAATGATGCTAAAGCTGAAACTCCAGTACTTTGGCCACCTCATGCGAAGAGTTGACTCACTGGAAAAGACTGATGCTGGGAGGGATTGGGGGCAAGAGGAGAAGGGGACGACAGAGGATGAGAGATGGCTGGATGGCATCAGTGACTCGATGGACGTGAGTCTGAGTGAACTCTGGGAGTTGGTGATGGACAGGGAGGCCTGGCGTGCTGCGATTCACGGGGTCGCAAAGAGTCGGGCACGACTGAGCGACTGATCTGATCTGATCTGATCTGAAGGAAGCTAATGTGCATATTGGAAAATAGCCTTTTCAAAATTTGTGCTGTTACGACTAGTGAAGTGAATCGCTCAGTCGTGTCCAACTCTTTGCAATCCCATGGACTGTAGTCTACCAGGCTTCTCTGTCCATGCGATTTTCCAGGCAAGAGTACTGGAGTGGGTTATGACTAGACTTGGCCTTATAAATATATCAGACTAAGCTACTTTCAAAGGATTACAGGTGTGCAATTCTTATTTCCTTTTCTGGTGTGGTGAAACTCTTGATTTTCACTTGTAAAAACCACAGATACTGATTATTTAGCTGTAAGTTGTTAAACTTTTGTTGTCTGGAGTTTATTATATAGGTTATTTCTACTTGCATTGATTACCATTGATGTGTCATCAGAAGCCGGGCTTTGGAGAACTACTCTTTATAGTGACTAGAAGTTGCAGTTATTTTTCTTGCCATTGGATGGTGCTTCTATAGCATCATTAAAGCAAATGTTTTGGCTGATACTTTCTCACTTTCCTGAGCAACTGAAAATTGATAAATGAGCTAGACTGTGGTAAATTGAAATACCCATTTGAACTGGATCCCAGGAGTCTGTAAAAAGCGAGGATTTCCTCTAGTATGTTTTTACGTAAGCAAAACCTGGAGATAAATCTCTGGTTGAGTTAAACCCTATGATTCTGTTCTAGTCTGTGGTAATTTAAGAAATGATAGTGTTGCAGGAGAATCTGATTCCTCCTGGCAAAATCTTAAAGGATGATAGGTTTCCCTAGCTTCCCTTGGCACCTGAGCTATCAGTTCTGCTCTGATCAAATTGTATCAAAAACTTTTCTGTTTTGTCTTCAAGTGTAGGTTTTTCCAACCTATGGGGGTGTGGAAAGTGCGTGACAAAGGTATTAGAAAAGTGCACAGTTGTAAAAGTTGTGTTTGAGAGTGACTGTTAGAAGAGACTGGAGGGAATAAGACAGTAGGGGTGGCTTGGGGCCGTGCTAGAAATTCAGTAATCAAGTTGGAGTGCGTGCACAGTAGAGAGGACATTTGTAAACATACTTCCTCCTCTGTTAACCTAATCTTTATTTCTATTAATGTAATAAATACTTGCAGAGTTTTAGAAGTTACACAGTAGTTCAAGACAACAACAGCAGCAATAAATCCTTGCCCCATGCTCACTTGTGTGTTAACTTTTCCCAGTATTCAACCCCATATTCCACTTTTTTTTTTAAAGCTAATTTGAGAAATTTTCTCTTGTTGTTATGAAATGTGAGAAGTAAATTCTCTGATAATATGAGACATTGTTGGCACCTCTCCCTTTATCTTCTCAAATAGTTAGTTCTGCTACTGCTAAGTCGCTTCAGTTGTGTCCGACTCTGCGCGACCCCATAGACGGCAGCCCACCAGGCTCCCCCATCCCTGGGATTCTCCAGGCAAGAACACTGGAGTGGGTTGCCATTTCCTTCTCCAGTGCGTGAAAGTGAAAAGTGAAGTCGCTCAGTCGTGTCCGACCCTCAGCTACCCCATGGACTGCAGCCTTCCAGGCTCCTCCGTCCATGGGATTTTCCAGGCAAGAGTGCTTGAGTGGGGTGCCATTGCCTTCTCCTTATAGTTAGTTCTAGCACAAGTTAACTGCTAAGCCAAGTAGTGTACTATAATTGTGTTTCCTTTCTTGGACAGCTTTTTGTTTTCACTGTATCTTACAGTCCCTTCATTGTTACATTTGCTTAGATTTCAAGGGACCATTCATACTTTATCCCAAACTCTGCAACGGAATTACCAGACGCTCTGAATTCTTCTTTTCATTTAAATTTCAGTCATACCATTTCATTCCCTTCCATCTTAGGAGGCATACCTCTTGGACCCTTTCTCTGCATTTTGTCTTGTTGTTTTCTGTATTCTTTTTTGAACTGGTGGCTTCTCTTGGCCAGTTTGAACTGCCCTTTACATCAGTCTTTTTTTTCCTCTGGCCATGCTATGCAGCTTTCAGGAACTTAGTTCCCAGACCAGGGATTGAACCTGGGCCACTGTAGTTAAACCATCGGACTGTCAGGGAATTCCTTCCATCACTCTCTTTGCTGGATTTCTTTTCTTCCTGTTCTTGGTAAAGCAACCTCTCCTAATAACTGTTTTAGAAAATACATGGAAACTGAATATTTTGAGATCTTTCATGTCTGGAGATACCTTTATTTTACTCTCTCATTTGATTTTGGCTGGATATAGATTGAAAATACTTTTTATTTACCTTTTTGTATTCTGGATTCTAGTGTTGAGTTGTTCAGAGTTGTTGTTTTTGATTATTTAATATGGCCTAGTTTGTTTCTCTACAAGCTTTTGTATATATTATTCCTGAAATTTATCTTTAGCCATGGAATTTCATGATGGTATAACTTGGTGTAGATATTATTTTATTAATTATGCTAGGCGCTTGGTGAGTCTTTCAGTCTCAGATTCCTTTGATTCTGTTTCTTTGATTCTGTCATTGCATGGGGTCTTTGTTGCTGTGCGGGCTTTTCTCTAGTTATGGTGAGTGAGGGCTACTCTCTAGTTGTGGTGTGCAGGCTTCTCTATGTGGTAGCTTCTCTTGTTGCAGAGCATGGGCTCTAGGGGGCTTGGGCTTCAGTAGTTGTGGCTGTTGAGCTCTAGAGCACAGACTCAGTAATCGTACTGCACCAGCTTAGTTGCTCTGAGGCATGTGGAATCTTCCAGGATCAGGGATCGAACCTGTGTCTACTGAGTCGGCAGGCGGATTCTTAGCATTGAGCCACCAGGGAAGTCCTTTCTTGAACTTCTTGAGTTAGATGTCAGCCTCTGGTTTGATCTTCTGCCTTGACATGCATGTCTCACGTATATTCCATTCTTTGTCGTTTTGTTGTATTTTCTGGGATATCTCATTTTTCCCTTACAGCCTTTCTGTTGAATATATTATTTCTGCCTTTTTAATTTCCGGGAGTTTTCTAGTTTGAATTTCTGTTCCTTCCTCCCCACTTCCTTCCCTTCTGTCTTGTTCTGAGAAGATAAAAGGAGGAACTATATCTTTTCCTCTGCATTGCCCCCATTTCCTCCAGGTTTCCTTTTTTGTTTGCTTGTTATATTTCATTGGGTTAGTTGGATTGTTCAGTCCTGTCAAGAGTTGGTCTTGACAACCAGGTCATTTTAGGATTTTTTAGGTTTTTTTTTTTTTCCAGTAATTCCCAGAGAAACAAAAATACAGGCTGTAGACATAGTTTGAGGTTTATAAATGTCAGACAAATGGCCCTTTTTTCCTTTTGATTGGGTGTAGGAACAAATTGAATGGAGAAGGCAATGGCACCCCACTCCAGTACTCTTGCCTGGAAAATCCCATGGACAGAGGAGCCTGGTAGGCTGCAGTCCATGGGGTCGTGAAGAGTCGGACACGACTGAAGTGACTTAGCAGCAGCAGCAGCAAACAAACTGAAAGGGCTTAGCTAAGATTTAGTTGGTAAAAAGAGCGAGACAGGTCCTTGGGGATCTATAATACTTTTGCATCATGTACTTTGAAACTCTGTGTTACTAGATGCATAAACATATAATATTTTTATGCCTTCTAATTCATTGACATGTTAATCATTATGAAATGACCCTGTTTATCCCTGGTAGTACTCTTTTCTGCAAGTTATTGAAGGCGATGGTTCTTTGCTAATAAGGAAACATCTTTTTATTCTTTTGCATTAAAATATTAGATATTAAAATTTTCTTTCAATTTCCTAATTGTAAAAAAGCTATATAATTCTTTTCTATCTTGGATCTTACATATGTTTTAAATTGGGCACTTTGCTCAAAATTGCATACATAGTAAATTTCCAGAACCAGACATTTTGAAAGCGTGTTTTTATGCCAATTAAATTTAGTATAGCCATATTCAGAGCCATAGATACAATTTACCTTTTTTTTTTCCCCTGTGTTGTAGGAATAGACTTTAAGATCAAAACAGTTGAATTACAAGGAAAGAAGATCAAGCTACAGATATGGTAAGTGATTCTAATTTACTTACTTTATGTGGTAGAATGCCAAGTTTCCTGAACGTTAGACAGTGAAATCCTTCCTTGTCAACTGTTTAATTCTAGGAGACTTCCCTTTCCAAGCCAGTGGTCAGGTGACCTTTCAGTGATGTTTATTTATTTATTTATTTAATTTTATGTATTTTTTAAATATAAATTTATTTATTTTAATTGGAGGCTAATTACTTTACAATATTGTATTGGTTTTGCCATACATCAACATGAACCCGCCACGGGTGTACATGTGTTCCCCATCCTGAACCCCCCTCCCACCTCAGTGATGTTTTAAAAAAAATTGTCATGGACTTTGGAGTCCATGAGAGCTGACTTGAGTGTTTTACCTTTTCCATTTATAGTATGAACTTGGGTAAGTTACATACCACTGTGAGGCCCTTATATCTTCACATGTAAAGTGGAGATAATATCATTTATCTTAAAAGATTGTTACAAGGATTAAATGAAGTAATCTATGTAATGCCATTAGCACAATACTTGGCTCGGGAACACTATATAAAAATTAATATAATCTTTTTTTTTTTTTTTTGGTTTAGAGGGTCTTAAGCTAAAATATTTGTTTTCCTTAGTGTGTATAAATCTTTATAAGCTTTAGCATTATTTTCATTAGTTTGTGAAGGGTTTGACCCATTGAAGTATTAAAAAAATTCTTTAAATTTGCATTCAAGTATGTATCATAGACTTTAAAATTATAATATCTGTATTTTCAGTGAATATTAGGTGTTCACAGTGACTTGTGAGATGTATATTATTCCTTCTCCCCTCCTCCCCCCAACAGTCTTATTGAGGTATAACTAGTAATACAGTAAACCACCCATATTATAGTTTGGTAAGCATTGACATATGTATAAATCTGTGAAACCATCACCACAATCAAGATAACCAACATATCCATCACCTCAGGAGTTTCCTCGAACTTCTTAGTAATCTCTCCCTCCTGCCTATCCCTGGTTCCCAGGCAACCACTCTCTGCTTTTTGTCACTATAGACCAGTTTCCGTTTTCTAGTACTGTATACAAATGCAGTCATGTAATGTGTTACCTTTCTTTGTCTTTTTTGAGAAGGAGGAGTCTGGCTTCTTTACTCAGCAATAATTATTTTGGAAGCTATCAATGATTTTATGTGTAGCAGTAAGTTCATTGCTTTTTATTGCTAAGTTGTATTCCATTGTTAAGATATACAACATCTTTATTCACCATAAAGCTGCTACAAATGCTTCCTTTTCTCTTGAATTCCTCCTATTTTATAGATACGGAGATGGAGGCATTTTGAAATAGTTTCAGAAAATAGTTTTGTGTGTGTATTTTTTTTTTATGAAAAACTATTTCAAAATAGTTTAAACAAAGGTCTTACAGGATGTTAATAGCAGAGCTGGGAGGCATTACATGCTCTGAACGTAAGGTTGGGAGTGACATTCTTAATTGCAGTACTGCCTCTTCTAAATAGTAGTTTGTCGATTGATTTTGTCACTCTTTCCAGTAACTGTCATTCTTCTTTCTTCATTGCCAGTCAACAGTTGTGTTAAATTTGAACTCATGTTATCTTTGGTAGTTGGGATTCCCTAGTGGCTCAGAGGGTAAAGCATCTGCCCTCAATGTGGGAGACCCAGGTTCCATACCTGGGTCGGGAAGATCCCCTGGAGAAGGAAATGACAACCCACTCCAGTACTCTTGCCTAGAAAATTCCATGGATGGAGGAGCCTGGTGGGCTCCATGGGGTCGCATGGGGTGGGGTCCATGGGGTCGCAAACAGTCGGACATGACTGAACAACTTCACTTGTTCACTGTCTTTGGTAGGTAGTGTAATTGGATCTATCGTGGAATGGTTATGAGGATTAGTAGTCCATGTAAAGCGCTTGGAGCAATCTTCAGTGCATAATTCAAGAAATCAGATGTTATTATTTGGGGATCTCCCATGATGAGTTTAAAACCCTAAAAATAGTAACATATTTAGAGGAACAAGCTAACAAAGGAAATTGCAAAGTCGTAGTTGGAGAGTTAGAAGGAGAATTAGGAGAGGACATTGTCTCAGAATCCAAAAGATAGTTTCAAAAGTTAGGCATAATTAGAAGTGGTATATGTCTAATCAGGATGTCTTCATTACCTCACCATGTAATTAGAAGTCCAGTCTTTGTAACATCTTTCAAATTTAATAAAAATGTTTTTAAAGATGAGAAAGCATTTCCTAAATTTAATAGTTCTCTGAAGCCCAGTCCACTTGATCATTGTTTTTTTTTTCTCTTTTCTTCTCTTTAGCTAGGAAATAACTCAGCAAATGAAATGTCTCATATATAATTTCCTTATAATTAAAATGATCTCAAGGGAAAAGATGTCAGTTGTTTAGTATTCTGAATTTCAACCAGCCCCTCCCATCCTCCTTTATTTATTCTTAGCCTCAGGTCTTATTCAGACCGTGTCCCTACAAAACGTTTGTCGTTCAAGCCCTCTCTGAAGCTCTGCCTCACTGATTGGCTCTCTTCTTAACTATACAGGGAATACAGTTAGTGTTTATGCTGATAATTTTCAAACTTGTTGACAATAGTTAAGATACATATTACATTGTGACTCAGTATGCGTGCGTGTATGTGAGTGTGTATGAAGCAGAAGCAGAGCCTGTGTGTTTCCTCATGCAGTGTATCAGACCTTTGCCCTGCTAAGTGTGCTGTTTCTCCTCTACACTGTGTCCTCCACAGACTTTCCCTTCTGTGTCTTGACTCGTGACTTTAAACATTTTCCCCTTCCCTCATCATTTTAGTCTCTAGCTTTTAGAAGTGTAACATATTAACTAATACTTGGTTTTAAAAAGAGCCTTCCTCAGAAGATGCTTTTTTGAAATAGTAAATCTTCCAGTATAGCTTTCAAGATTAATATAGAAAAGATTACTACTGTTTCTATAAGACTCAAGTATAGCACAGAAGTGATAACATTTATAATTTAGAGTTGTTTAGTTTTTTACAAAGTTTTAATAGAAAGTGTTTCCTTCCAAACACTTTGGAAGGAATATTTGCTGTAGTTTAGATTTTCATGTATACAGATGACTGCTTTTAATTTGAACTATGATTTGCTTATAAAGACCAGAAATGAGTTGACTGGTTAAAATTTGTGCTTAATATAAGAGGTTAGCATTATGCCAGCTGATTTTGTTTCTTTGCTTGAGTTGACGTGCTTGTTAATATTCCAGGGAAGAAAAAAAAGTCTTGTAGCTCTAGGTTAAAAGATCTGGGATATGCACAGTGTTTCAAGAAGGCTTATAGTGTGAAAAACCCCATTACTCATAATTTATAATGATTGTTCTAAAAATTCAAAAGGCTATTCTCAACTTAAATGCTTTGCTTCAAAATGCTGTGCTACAAAAAAAGCACAGGGATTTTTATCTCTTTAGTTTGAATGAATATATTCAGGTTCTTGTTTCAGCATGAAAAATTGTTCTATGATTGAGTATTTGTTTTGGAAACTGTCTTTAGACTGTGCTACTAAAGCTGTGTATTTTTTTCTTACTTGAGTGATCTTCACTTCTTGCTTTCTTTCCAGGAATCTCTCAGTTTAACTGTTGCATAAGGGTCTCACCTGTCCTGCACAAGTGTGTGGGCCTAAAATTAGCTTGTTTGGCTGATAGAGAAGCAGCTGGGGCATTTTAAATCCTGGATCTCTAGAAAGTTTCTACTGAAGTATCTTTGACTCACTACATTTTCCAGAGTAGTGAGGAAAACAGTTAGTGAGTTACTTCAAGTCTGCCTTTTTTCTCTCTCTTGTTCTTTTTTTCCGTTTTTGTTAATTGTTGAGGGAGGGGAGGTGTCAGAAATGTTTGCCACTGTCAACATCTATATCTTGTACCAGCAACACATTTTAGCATCAACACAGTTAGCAGAAACCAGTAGTATCATATTGTAGAGGAATTGACTGTTTACCTACATGAAGTGTCAGATACATGAAAGTCATCTTTGAGTCTTCCCATTCCCTTAACCCCAGCTTTCAAGTTAGCAAGTCTTACTGATCCTATCTCTAAAATACGTCTGGAATCCAAATGCAGTTTGCTGTCTCCATTGCTATCCCTGGTCCTCCATTACCTTTCTGGACCATTGCTGTAGGCTTTTAATATTCTAACAAGTCCTTACTTCGCCTTTGCCTTCTTCCAGTACTTATCCCAAGTAATGGCCTTGGTAATCTTTTTGAAATATAAATATGATCATGGTTATCTTTCCTTCCTCTATTTATAGCCATTTTGACTTTCCATTGTATTTCAAATGAAAACCAAAGTTCCAAATCCAAGTTCCTTTCCACAGTTTACAGAGGAGGCCCCTGCCCGTTGTTCCGACCTCATTTTTTGCTCCCTGTGTATATAGTCTCTACCCTCAGGTGATCTCCTTTCAGTTCCGTGGACACAGCAAGCTTTTTTCTGGCCTTTGTACATACCTTAACCCACCCAACTGTAGCTAGACTAAGCATTCTGAAGTACCACTCCATTCCAGAGGCTTCTCATTTCAACAGAAATAAATTTTAAAATTCCAGTTTCTGGCTACAGTCCCTTCTGACTTCATCTCTTACCAGTTCTGCTCCAACCACTGTGGCCATTTTTTTCCTGTCTGCAGGAAACGTGTTCCCGTCTTCAGGCCCTTGTAATTCACCTGTTCCTTCTGCTTGGAATGCTTTTCATCAGATCTTTGTGATGCTGCTATCTCTCATTCAGTCTCAATTCATTGTTACCCTCTGAGAGAGGCCCTGCTTGATAACTAGCTAGAGCCACCCCAGTCCTTTAGGCTAGGGGTCCCCAATCCCCCTGACATCGGTCTGTGGCCTGTTAGGAACTGGGCTGCCCAGCAAGAAGGGATCAGTGGGTGGTTGAGCAAGGGAAACTTCATCTGTATTTACAGCTGCTCCCCATCACTTGGATCCTGAGCTCTGCCTCCTGTCAGATCAGTGACGGCATTAGGTTCTCATAGGAGCACAGACCCTACTGTGAAAGGCACATGCAAGGGATCTAGGTTCCCTGCTCCTTATGAGAATCATCCCCAAACCAATCCCACTCCACCTCACCCCCAGTCCATGGAAAAATTGTCTTCCATGAAACCTGTCCCTGGTTCCGAAAAAAGGTTGGTGGCCGCTGCTTTAGGCATGATCACGCTTATCTTAGTTTATCTTTGTCATAGTATTTTTTAGTATTTAAATTTACCACATTTAAAAAATGTGTTCATTCTTATTCCCCCCACTAGAATATCAGCTTTTTGAAGGTAGGGATCCCATCTGTCTGATTTATGGCTATATAACTACTCCCTACAACAGAGCCTAGCAGATACAGATGCTGAATATGTATTTGTTGACTGAGTGACTGATTGATTTCTGTTCATACTTTTCACTCAACCTTCAGTATCACCTCTAGAGAGAGGACTGCCCTGATTATACTATCTAGATTTCTTCCTCCCTCCTGTTTATGTCATTCTTGATCGTTCCACCCTGTTTACCTTGTTAGCATTTGTCACAATTTGGGATCATATATATTACTTGTTCCTTTCCCTGACTGGAATGTAATCTCTGCAAGGGCAGTTATCAGGCTTTGTTTGACTTTTGACCCTTTTTGGAAGATGAAGATGAGCATAATTTCAACTCATGGTATTTTGGGTGTAGAGAAATTGCGTATCAGTGAGGAAATCCAAGTCTTGTTAAAATAAAACTCAGTGTGGACTTTCCTGGTGGACCAGTGGTAAAGAATCCATGGTCTGGGAAGATCTCACATGCTTCGGGCAACTAAGCCCATGCACCACAACTATCGAGCCTGTGGTCTAGAGCCTGGGAACCCCAACAAGAGAAACCACTGCAATGAGAAGCGTGTGCACCACAATTAGAGAGTAGTCCCCGCTCGCCACAACTAGAGAAAGCTGATGCACAGCAATAAAGACCCAGCACAGTCATAAATAGGTAAAAATTTTTTTAAAAAAACCTCAATGTGAGAAATTTAACATCTTAATTTTTAAAGTAAAGGATAGCTTCATTATGTTACCAAAAACATAAAGTCATGAAATTTGAAGTCTCTGCTTTGCCGAGCAGGTTAATGTTGTCTCTGGGCTGTTCTAGTGCTGTTAGTGCCCGTACTAAAAATAACTGTCATAATAGCATACAGAGTACACAGCTTCCTTGACCCTGTGTGTGGGTCTAAACTATTAAGGAAATATGCTATTTTCGTTCTAGGAAAGTATCACTCCATTCATTATGTGTCAGTGGGAAAAAATAGGGATTTATAACAGTCTCTTAGCTGTGCACCTATTATTTTATGTAAGGGAAATTCTATTGTCATTGATTAATAAGTTCAGAAACCTAATTATACTACATAGGCAGAGAAGAAAAAAATTTTAATAGAAGAAAACTGAGTGGTTTTTGACAACAGGCTTAAAAAAACCTGTCATATGGGACGTAAAAAGATAATGTGAACACGCACAATGTGTAATTGCTCTTCAGATAAGAAACACCTGCTTTTGGTGATTGGCGTCAACCAGTCTTTAGACCTGGGTGTATGTGTATATGTAAACCTAAAAATAATTTGACTGAAACAGCTGTGGCTGTTTGTTCCTCTAGGCTGCTGCTGCTGCTAAGTCGCTTCAGTTGTGTCCCAACTCTGTGCGACCCCATAGACAGCAGCCCACCAGGCTCCTCCGTCCATGGGATTTTCCAGGCAGGAGTCCTGGAGTGGGGTGCCATTGCTTTCTCCGGTTCCTCTGGGCAAAGGGTCACAATTAGCCTAAAGGTAGTGAGACAGGGACTATCTAGTTTGAAATAAGTTGTTGATTGCCTTAACAGTTGTTCGGCCTGATATTAGGATCCAGGAAAAGGATAATTTTAAAAGACTTGGCAAGGAGAGCATATAAAAAAGAAGGAAGATAGGATGGAAGAAGTTTTGGAAAATGAAAGAGACAAAAATCAGAAAACAGATGGAATAGTATGCCATTAATCAAAACAAAAACTCTGAACCTGAATAATGAGTATCTTTTTGGAGGGGACATTAATATTTCAGTATCTTTTATATTAGTATTTCATAACTAAGCAGGATTGTAACATAAAATTTCCTCCCTAGGTGCCACTGATTTAGATTTAGCTCAGTAGTTTTGACATAATATTGAGGCAATGGAGATAAAAAATTGTGGTGTAAGAATGTATATAAATACAGATTCTTATGTGTATAGTCTCTTAGTAGTCTAACCTAATTCTAGGATACAACATAGAAGAACTGATTACATGTCTATTCGATGGTTTTCTTAAATGATATATAATTTATTTGTTTTGATTAAATTACATTTTGGGGGCAGTTTTTTTGATAAATACTGTGTATTCTACAGTGAACAAGACAAATCTCTGATGGGACCTACCTTTTAGAGGTCATGGGAGGCAGTAAATAAATCTATAATAAGTGCTTTGCAGAGAAGTGAAGTAAAGTAAGGAGATGGAATGGAGAGATATTGGAAGACTTTAAATTGGAGGACAGAGAAGACTTTCTGATAAGGTGATGGTTAAAATGCAAAGTTGAGGTGTCAACCATGTATGTGTGCCCTTGTGAGCATAGCCAGTACAGAAGCTGTCAGGTGAGACCAAGCTTGTGAATTTGGGGACATGAAAAAACATGCCTCAAGCTATCAGGGAAAAAGAGTGCCTCAAAATTTGAGGGGCTGGTGAAAAGTGCAAATTCTGTTAACACTTTGTAAACTTCAGGGCAAGGGTTTTGGAATTGGTTGTGATTATAATGAATTGTCATTGGTATGTTTAGTTTGTATTTTAAACTGTCATGTTTTCCACTTGTTTTGTAATGACTTTGAAGCATAATTCACATAGCTACAGTTCACCCATTTAAAATGTAAAGTTAGTTTTTTAGTAATTTTCCAAGGTATATTCACCATCATCACAATTTTAGAATGTTTTTATACTTCTAGAAAGAAACCCATACCTTTTAGCAGCCTCTTCCCATCCTATCCAAACCATCTTGAGTTAGGGCAACCACTAATTTCTGTAGACTTTCCTATTCTGCATGTTTCATTTAAGTGAGATTAATTAATTGAAACTATATCATCTGTTTGAATGCAAAACTGTGAGACTTTGAGAAGAAAACATAGGAGAAAATCTTTGGGAACTAAGATTAGGTGAAGAGTAGATACAACACTATAAACCACAATCCATAAAGATTTAAAAATAAATTGGACTTCAACAAAATTTAAAATTTTTGGTCTACCAAAGACCCTGTCAAAAGAATGAAAAAAACTAGTTATAGACCTGGAGAAAATAATTCTAAATCAAATACCTGACAAAGAACTTTTATGTAAAAAGAACTTTCAACACTCAGTAGTTTAAAAAGAAGAAAGAAATAGGCAAACCATCCAATTAGAAGACACAGAAAAGACACAAACAGACATTTTACTGGAAAGGATATATGGATGACAGTTAATTACATGAAAAAATGTATAACATTGATTAGTCATCAGTTCATTCCAGCTGCTCAGTCGTGTCCGACTCTTCGCAACCCCATGGACTGCAGCACACCAGGCTTCCCTGTCCATCACCAACTCCCAGAGCTTACTCAATCTTATGTCCATCAAGTCGGTGATGCCATTCAACCATCTCATCCTCTGTCGTCCCCTTCTCCTCCCGCCTTCAATCATTCCCAGCATCAGGGTCTTTTCAAATGAGTCAGTTTTTTGCATCAGGTGGCCAGAGTATTGGAGTTTCAGCTTCAGCATCAGTCCTTCCAATGAGTATTCAGGATTCATTTCCTTTAGGATTGACTGGTTGGATAGAGAAATACAAATTACATTGATGATATCACTGCATGCCCTATTAGAACAACTAAAATAAAATAGAGTGAGATCACCAAATGCTGAAGAAGATGCAAAGAAGGTAGGTCTCCTGCGTTGTTAGTGGGAATGTGAAGTAGCACAGCCACTTTAGAAAAGTTTGGCAGTTTCTTAAAAAGTTAAACCTATCCTTATCATCTGACTCAGCAGTCATATTCTTGGATGTTCATCCCAGAGAAATGAACTTATGAACTTACAAATGAATATTCATATCAACTTTATCTGTAATAGCCCAAAACTAGAACAACCCAAATGTCCTTCCATGGGCAAGTGATTAAACAAATTGTGATATTCTGTACAATGGAATACTACCCAGTAATAAAATGAAACAGACTAGTATTACATGCAACAACTTGGATAAATCTCAAGGGCATTATGCTGGAAAAAGTAAATAACCATTTGAAAAAGTTGCATTCAAACCAACACAACATTGTAATTTTCTTCCGATTTAAAAAAACATACCAAGAAGATTGTTTTATATGTCATTCTAGAAATGGCAGAATTACAGAAAATAGAAAACAAATTATTGGCCAGGGTATAGGGGCTGTAGGAAGTGGAAGAGTGAGTGATAGAACAGTTTCCTGCTTTCTTTGTGGTAATAACTAAAAAATCTATATGCCGTGAAATTGCAGAGAACAGTGCATGTATGTGCATACACAAGTGCATATAAAAAAGTAAACTCTAAGGTCTATAGATTGTGCCAGTGTCAATTTGTACTATGATGTAAGATGTTACCATTTGGGAAAGCTGGATGAAAGCTATACAGGACCTCTTTGTACTGTTTTCTGAAATATCCTGTGAGGCTATAGTTATATTAAAATAAAACTTAAAAAAAAGTTTGCCGAGAAGGGAAACAGAAATGCAGTGTTGGTTGGAGGGGTGTGGAATTGGAAGTGAGGTTGTTCTGTTTGTTTGAAGTTTGCCTTTTTAAGAAAGGAGAAGGGGAGACCTTAACATGTATATATGTTAATTATAATCCATAAAAAGAAGAAATTGGTGATGCAAATGAAGGAAAAATTACAGGAACAGAATTTCTTAAATCTTTGATTTGAAGGCATTGAAAAATACCACTATTTACATATTTTTGTCTTGTTATTTATAAATGAGGTTATCTATACAACTTTTGTAAATGATTCCAAAGATAAATATGGCTCTAATATGGTATATTCCTTTAATGTTCTAAAAATTCTACATTCTTTGGTATTACATTATAGAACTAGATCACTAAATAAATGGAATTCCTACAGATTTTACACTTGGCTGGTATTCATTTTTAAGTAACTTTAAGAATTTTATGTGTCACTTTATACTGTTTTCCCTTTCAGATTTTCATCTAGTATTGGTAGGTTTTTAATTTCCTTAGACTAGTCAGTATTTATACGTATATATGTTTAGGAATAACCTTGTTTACTATTTAAGAGTTAAGTGGTGGTTCGCTTGTGTGTTGTGTCACATAGTGGATTTTAATCTCTATTTTTACTAAACTAGTCTACTGTTTTGCTCTTCAGCTAGAACATAGTAATATCAAAATGCTAATTACAAATTATTGGCTGTTTATTTCAGGGATACAGCAGGCCAGGAGCGATTTCACACCATCACAACCTCCTACTACAGAGGAGCAATGGGTATCATGCTAGTATATGACATCACCAATGGTAAAAGCTTTGAAAACATCAGCAAGTGGCTTAGAAACATAGATGAGGTAAGACCTAGAAATTGTATAAACTCTACATAAACACACATTTGTGTCCTTGGTTGGTTAAGAAGAATAAATATCCCTGTTGATCTTTAGGATATAGTGTTTGCTGTCATTATTGTTGATTATTTTTACTTGTTACATGGTAATGTTATTTTTTGCCTACCCTTTTCTTAAAACTTTGGGCAGATCTGTTTTGAACCACATCAAAGGGTTAACAAATTACCCAAAAACTCTATACAGCCATCTTATAAGATGGCCCCAGATGGAAGCTACCAGTGGTTTTACAGACTTTTCTAAGTGAATTCTTTCTTGGTGAATTTTTTTTTTGAATGAATGAATTACATTTTCAGTAGTAATTTTTAAAACATATTTTTGGAAATTGCCTGGTGGTCCAGGGTTAGGACTTGGCATGTTCACTGTCACGGTCCAGATTTAATCCCTTGTCAGGGAACGAAGATCCCACAAATGTGCGGTGCAGCCAAAAATAAGTCTGTAAGTATTTTTAAGTTATGGAAGTACCATATCCCTTTTAGACATTTTGAAAGATACAGATTACTAATAACATTAAAACCTAACCAAGCTGTATCATTTCATGTGAAGATGTCAGTTTTTTTTATGTTAATCTATATTTATTTTTGTAATATAAATGATATATTGTGTGTCTGCATGCACACGCGCGTGCACACACACACACACACGTATGGAGGGGTAATAAAATTTTTAACCATGCAGTTATCATCCCGGGAGATTGTTAATGAGACTATTCCATATATGACACAAATCTCTTCCCTAGTAACAACAGTGGTAGTGGCGGTTTAGTCACTAAGTTGTGTCCAACTTGCAATCCATAGACAATAACCCTCCAGGCTCCTCTGTCCATGAGATTTTACAGGCAAAGAGTACTGGAGTGGGTTGCCATTTCCGTCTCCAGGGAAGATGTCAGTTTTTACACAGTGAAGTTGTGTGGACAGTGTGGGTAGCTTTTTGTTGAAATTATTTTCATGTCTTGTTGCTGACTTCTGTGCTTTGAATTCTATCAAGACTGACTCTTGGGAAATCCCTGGCAGTCCAGTGGTTAGGACTTCTCATTTCCACTGCAGGGGCTCAGGTTCCATCCCTGGTTGGGGAGCTAAGATCCCATCACGGCAAAAGGAAAAAAAAAAAAGAAGACTAACTCTGTAAAGCAAGTTTTGGCTGGAAACATAAAAACAAAGTCTTTAATCCATTATTGGACCCAAGGTGATAATACTTCAGTGGTTCAGTTTGTCACTCAGTCATGTCCTGCTCTTTGCAACCCCATGGACTGCAGCACACCAGGCTTCCCTGTCCATCACCAATTCCTGGAGCTTACTCAGACTCATGTCCATAGAGTCAGTGATGCCATCCAACCATCTCATCTTTTGTCATCCCCTTCTCCTCCCACCTTCAGTCTTGCCCACCATCAGGGTCTTTTCCAGTGAGTCAGTTCTTCACATCAGGTGGCCAAAATATTGGAGTTTCAGCTTTAGCATCAGTCCTTCCAATGAATATTCAGGACTGATTTCTTTTAGGATAGACTGACTGGATCTCCTTACAGTCCAAGGGACTCTCAAGAGTCTTCTCCAACACCACAGTTCAAAAGCATCAATTCTTCGGCACTCAGCTTTCTTTATAGTCCAACTCTCACATCCATACATGACTACTGGGAAAACCATAGCCTTGATTAGACGGACCTTTGTCAGCAAAGTAGTGTCTCTGCTTTTTAATATGCTGTCTACGTTGGTCATAACTTTTCTTCCAAGGAGCAAGCGTCTTTTAATTTCATGGCTGCAGTCACCATCTGCAGTGATTTTGGAGCCCCCCAAAATAAAGTCAGCCACTGTTTCCCTGTTTATTTGCCATGAAATGGTGAGACCAGATGTCATGATCTTAGTTTTCTGAATGTTGAGTTTTAAGCCATCTTTTTCACTCTCCTCTTGCACTTTCATCAAGAGGCTCTTTAGTTCTTCTACACTTTCTGCCATAAGCATGGTATCATCTTCATATCTGAGGTTATTGATGTTTCTCCCAGCGATCTTGATTCCAGCTTGTGCTTCATCCAGCCCAGGGTTTCTCATGATGTACTCTGCATATAAGTTAAATAAGCAGGGTGACAATATACAGCTTTGACGTACTCCTTTCTTGATTTCAGTTTCCCAATTTCAGTCACCTTTTTCATTGCTGTAAGAAGTCTGTTGGTATTTAGTAATCCATTAATGACATAGATTTTGAAATAAAAAAAGCCTTCATCTTTAAGTTTCTTTTGTGGACAGTGACTGCAGCCATGAAATCAGAAGACAGTTAGTTGCTTCTTGGCAGAAAAGCAGTGAGTAACCTAGACAGTGTGTTGAAAAACAGAGACATTACTCTGCCAACAAAGGTCCATATAGTCAAGGCTATGGTCTTCCCAGTGGTCACTACGATTGTGAGAGCTGGACCTTAAAGAAGGCAGAATGCCAAAGAATTGATGCCCTCAAACTGTGGTGCTGGAGAAGACTCCTGAAAGTCCCTTGGAGAGCAAGGAGATCAAACCATTCCGTCTTAAGGGAGATCAACCCTGAATATTCACTGGAAGGACTGATGCCGAAGCTGAAGCTCCACTATTTTGGTCATCTGATGTGAACAGACAACTCACTGGAAAAGTTCGTGATGCTGGGAAAGATCGAGGGCAGAAGGAGAAGAGGGCATCAGAGGATGAGATGGCTGGACGACATCACTAATGCAATGAGAATGAACTTGGGCAAACTCTGGAAGATGGTGAGGGACAAGGAGGCCTGGCATGCTGCTGTCCATAGGTTGCAGAGTCAGATACAACTGCGTGACTGCTCAACAACAACAAAAGCCTTTATTTCATAGTTGAGCCAAGAAGTATGTGTAGTAAGAGCAATTTATATAGAGAGATTATGCATTGTTGTTCCAACAATAACTGATTTTCTAATTCTGTGACATCAGGTAGATATCCTACAATTTAATCCTATTTTGACACTTAACTACCGAGTCTCAGTGTCACTGTCAGCCAAATGACAAGGCAACCCATGGGATGTGGAAAATACCTCACATCATCCATCTCTGGCCTAATGTACCCTTCCCTGAATATCCCTGTAGCCACATTATCGTGTGCTGTGAACACAAACAGTTTTTAATTTTGATCAAGTGCAGTTATTTTTTTCTCTTTTGTTGCCTATGCTTTTGCTGTCATATCTGAGAAATCACTGCCAAATCCAAGGTCATAAAACTTCTCCCCTATGTTTTCTTCAAAGAGTTCAATAGTTTTAGATCTTGGATCCATTTTTTAGTTCATTTTTTGGGTATAAATTAAAGATCCAGCTTCATTCTTGTACATATTGATATGTGTTATTTCTAACACTGTTTCTTGAGAAGACTGTCTTTTCCCCATTGAATGATCTTGGCGCTCTTGTCAAAAATCATTTGATGGTGTACACAAGAGTTCATTTCTGGTCTCTCTGTTGTGTTCCTTTGTCCATGTCTGTTACACCAGAAGCATACTGTTGTGATTACTGCAGCTTTGTAGTAAGGTTTGAAATAAGGAAATAAGTATGAATCTTGCAACTTTATACTACTTTTCAGGATTGTTTTGGCTGTTCAGGATCCCTTGAAATTCCACTTGAATTTTAGGATGGATTTTTTATTTGTGTAAAAGGTGTCAGGATTTCAATGGAGCAGCATTTGTTTTTGTCTGATTTCTGTGCATGGGCTCCCCTAGTGTTGTGACTTTTTGAAACTTGAAGAGCTCTATAGAATTTTTAATTAAGGCTTCTTGTAGGGCCATATATACGTTATCTAAGTCATGATCCAGCTCAGATTTACATTATGTATAGGAAGTTCTATATGTTCTCTTCTGCATATTTATATACGTCCTCTGGTGTTGAGAATGTTTCTAGAAGGTAGACAGCCTCCTATAGAGGAAAATAATAATTTGACCAAGAATATGTCTTAGAAATTATATGTATCTTTCTAGGTTAAGTTACCTAGAGTTTGTATTGTCTTTTAGCGTGTGGTTTTGAGATCACTGGGCTTTCCTGGTGGTTCAGATGGTAAAGAATCTGCCTGAAATATGGGAGACATGGGTTCAGTCCCTAGGTCAGGAAGATCTCCTGGAGAAGGGAATGGCTGCCCATTCCAGTATTCTTGCCTGGAGAATTCCATGGACAGAGAAGCCCTGCAAGCTACAGTCCATGGGGTCACAAAGAGTCACATGACTGAGCGATGAGATCACTGCTTTAAAACTTTCAGACTATAGAAATGGCACCATAAAGTGAGAAAAATAAAGTCATTTTTGTTAAGCCACAGTTTCATGATAGTGTGTGAACTAAACTTTTATTTTATTTTAGCATGCGAATGAAGATGTGGAAAGGATGTTACTAGGAAACAAGTGTGATATGGACGATAAAAGAGTTGTACCTAAAGGAAAAGGAGAACAGGTAAAAAGCTCTGAGTGAGACAGCTTTGTGAAGATGATGTTGCATTTGTTTTTACAATGAGGTAATGGAATGCTATTCATATCCTTTAAAAAAAACGCTGTTGAAAATGATAGCTTATCATTGGAGTGGATTTTTTATTTGTTTTTTAAGGAGCTTGAACCCATTAAAATAATCTGTTCATTTTAGATAACCTAGTTGAGACTGCTACCTTCAGAATAATATTACTTTTTCCTTTAGGAAGCTGAAGTCATCAGTTGATAACCTATACTTGATAATTTTGTGATATTTTGTTTCTTTTTTAGATTGCAAGAGAGCATGGTATTAGATTTTTTGAGACTAGTGCAAAAGCAAATATAAACATCGAAAAGGCATTTCTCACATTAGCTGAAGATATCCTTCGAAAGGTAAATTTCTTTCTTTTCTGTTCTTTTACTGCTAAGGTGTCGGGTGTCAACAGTTGAACATTTTCCTGTTTTCTAAAGTACTAGATTTACATACAAAAATTGGATTTGAGTACATTTGGATGAGTACATTTACCCATCACAGTATCTAATCCTCCAGAGAGAAGAAAGGAGCTGAAAGGAGCAGAGAGCAGTATAGAAATCTCAGTCTCTAATTCCCAATTTCATATTCCTTTTTTCAGCTTTTTGTTTGGTCCATGGTCTTGTGAGTCTTTTTGATTAATTTCTCTTATATAACCTTTGCCTTCTCATAAATAGTTTTTTAAAATTCAAGAGGTGAATCTGTTCTGTACCTAATTGCTACAGAATCCCTATTCTTTTATATAGTCATTTCTCAGATGTGCCAGTGAAGGGGATGTATATACTTTATACTGAATAGAGTAAGTCTATACCCAAATTGAAAGCAGGAGGAGAAAGGGACAACAGAGGATGAGGTTTTTGGATGGCATCACTGACTTGATGGACATGAGTTTGAGCAAGCTCTGGGACTTGGTGATGAACAGGGAAGCCTGGCGTGCTGCAGTCCATGAGGTTGCAAAGAGTCAGACACGACTGAGTAACTGAACTGAACTGATAACCAAATTTCATTTACCCAATCATTTCAACCTGTGAGTTTAAAAAGAAAATGCTGAAAATTGATCTCAGGGAATTCATTTTACCTCACAGTTAGGTTCTGGGTTTAATTTGTGAATTGCCTAAGTTGCCAGTACAAATAACTTGTAGCAAAATTGGGAAATCAGATATTCATCAGTTCAGTTCAGTTGCTTAGTCATGTCTGACCCTTTGTGACCCCATGAATCACAGCATGCCAGGCCTCCCTGTCCATCACCAACTCCCAGAGTTCACTCAGACTCACGTCCATCGAGTCAGTGATGCCATCCAGCCATCTCATCCTCTGTCGTCCCCTTCTCCTCCTGCCCCCAATCCCTCCCAGCATCAGAGTCTTTTCCAGTGAGTCGACTCTTCGCATGAGGTGGCCAAAGTACTGGAGTTTCAGCTTTAGCATCAGTCCTTCCAAAGAAATACCAGGGCTGATCTCCTTCAGAATGGACTGGTTGGATCTCTTTGCAGTCCAAGGGACTCTCCAGAGTCTTCTCCAACACCACAGTTCAAAAGCATCAATTCTTCGGCGCTCAGCCTTCTTCACAGTCCAAGTCTCACATCCATACATGCCCACAGGAAAAACCATAGCCTTGACTAGACAGACCTTTGTTGGCAAAGTAATGTCTCTGCTTTTGAATATGCTATCTAAGTTGGTCATAACTTTCCTTCCAAGGAGATATTCATATTTTTCCCTCAAATGACTAGGTAATATACACAGGTTTGATATGAGTCCTGAATTCTCTGTTAGTCTTCCGGTATATTTAAATGGACATAAAATAGAGAAAATCTGATACAGTCCTGAAGGAGAAGCAAACATTATATAGGAGAAAAGGAGAAAATTTAATTGCTTCTGGTAACCTTTCTGTTTTTATACTTGAAATACCAATATCTGCCCCCACCCCAGATAAAATCATTCATAAATCCACCACCTAAGGGTTGCTACTGTTAAAATTTTGGCATCTCTTATTTTGATCTTTTCCTATATTGGCCTTTAACATGAATTATTCAACTTTGCATTCTGGCCCACTGTATTTCCTTCATTTAATGTTAGTATATCATCATAAAATTGCCTTTTTAAAACAACGCTATGGTAATACAAGCTCCAGTCTCAAAAGGCAAGTAAAATGAAACAGAAAAGGGCTATTTCACCTCTCTGATGATACAGCGTTAGTTTCATCATATGCATGAAGTATGCATATGCACGGGTTTTTTTTTTTTTTAAGTACTAAGTACTCAGGGCTCAGATCTAAGAGATAACATACCACTCATCACAAGAGGTAGGGTGGAGCAGATTTCAGAAGCTCAACAAAGGGAAGCCAGGAGGCCTGTGGACATTTCACAATTGGAAGAAGACAAAATGAAGGTCAAAAACAAAGCTTCCGTTTCTTTACTTTGCGTGGAGGAGAAAACGTATCTCATGTGACTGTAATTGCATCTTGTTACATAATTAACATTTATGGGAATACTTCTGTTGAATCTTGGTGTATCTATGGCAGTGTTTTTCACGGGTTGCTCTCCTTGTGTGTTTGTTGCAGACCCCTGTAAAAGAGCCCAACAGTGAAAACGTAGATATCAGCAGTGGAGGAGGTGTGACAGGCTGGAAGAGCAAATGTTGCTGAGCGCTCTGCTGTTCCATCAGTTGCCATCCACCACCCTGTTTTCTCTTCTTGCTGCAAAATAAACCACTCTGTCCCATTTTTAACTCTTAAACAGATATTTTCGTTCCTCATCTTAACTCTCTAGTCCACCTGTTTTATTTGTTGTTTCATCTGTGACTGCTTGCTGACTTTATAATTTTCCTCAAACAAAAAATGTATAGAAGAATCATGTCTGTGAGTTCATTTTTAAATGTACTTGCTCAGCTCACCACTGCATTTCAGTTGTATTATAGTCCAATTCTTATCAACATTAAAACCTATAGCAATCATTTCAACTCTATTCTGCAAATTGTATAAGAATAAAAGTTAGAATTAACAATTTTATTTTGTACAACAGTGGAATTTTCTGTCATGGATAAATGTGCTTGAGTCCCTATAATCTATAGACATGTGATAGCAAAAGAAAAAAGCCAGGAAAACATTCATTTTCGCCTTGAATATGTAAATGGGATTAATTTTGTCCTGTGCCTTATGTGGAAAGGAACTTCTTTGGTTTTTCCTTTTTTTTGTTGTTTTGTTTTGGTGGAAGCATGTGCAGGAGACATATCATCGAAACATAAAGCATTAAAATGTTTGTGGTTTGCTTGGCTGTAATTTTCAAAGTAGTTAATTGAGGACAAAGGATAATACAGAAATGATCGCTTTGGTTTGCTGAGTCTCATTTTAAGTGGCCTTGATATTTAAAACTATTCCTGCCACCAATTCTTTTCCTTGGCCACTTTTTCCTCGTGTCTCTTCCTGCATGCTGCTTTATTTGCTTCTTCCCCACCACCCTGTGGTATGAGTTATTTAAAAATGAAAGGGGTAAACTAGTGGGTTTGTGGAGTTTAACATAAAGCACTGATTTAACTTGCTAAGTAAACTGAAAGATAAATCCTGACTGCCTACTATCCAATGTCAGTTAACCGTGTCCTCCCCTTCATTTTCTCAGTCCCCTAAAGCTTCTGTCCCGGATTCCTTCATTTGCTCTTGACTTCACGTTGCTCTTCTCTTCTCCCGCTTTGTTCCCTTCCTGTCTCCATTGAGTTTATGAAATGGAAGAGTTAATTGCATGCACTAGTGTTTGGAGGGTGTTGTGGTTTGTCTTTCTAACTAAGTGTATAGCCTATTCACTTTCCTAGAATAAATATCTTAACCTAAATTTGAATAGTCTCCATTTTGGCAACTCCTCTAGCAGTTTGGTAGCCCAAAATTGTTTTAAAAAGGTGGGAAGGAGGAGTGAAATTTATTAACACGTTTGCCAAATATATTGAGATTTGGCCTATGAAGAACACTTTTTCAGTGTTAAGTTGTCTTTACCTTAAGATTTAGAAGTACTTTAGGCTGTTACTGATTTTAAGTCCTGTCTTCACATCCCTTTGGGAAACTTGTATTACTCTGGATTTGAAAAAAAAGAACAACAAAGGCTTTTCATGTAAAGATAAGAAACTCTAGGCTCTCTCTTGCCCTGCCATTTTTTCCCCTTCATTTTTCTAGTTTTGCTTTACTGCTTATCATTAGGGTAGGGTAAGTTAAGTTTGCTATGCTGCTAGCATCCTAAGATGATACCTTTGTTGAAATAATTGTGAATAGCATGATTCATTTCTAGCAGAGGCTGAGTTTAGGACAGCAGCTTCCATTGAAAAGTCTTTCTGTGTCGTGGATAGCATTTTAATGACCTCTTGGCTCACGTAAACAACACAGGGACATATCTGCTGTGAACATCCATGAATTTTCAGATAGTGCCCTAAAAGCGATTTTATATGCCTCACTGGTGGTTGTTGTTAGGTTTTCCCCTCACTTGACTTTATCATTGTTTACTACTAGTAAAAGCAGCATTGCCAAATAATCCCTAATTTTCCACTAAAAATAATAATGAAATGATGTTAAGCTTCTCAAAAGTTTTAGGTTAAACCTATTGTTGTTAGATTAATTTTTAATGTGTTTGTTGTTTTTCTTTATCTGGAATGTGGCAGTAGCTTTTTTACTTTTAACCCTCTTTAATCCTTACTCAATTCAGTGACTTAAGGTTTGAGAGCTAAACACTGGGATTTTTGGGTAACAGACTGACAGTTTTGTTGTTTGCAATAAATTATAATCGGCATTGTACATAGAAAGGATATGGCTACCTTTTGTTAAATCTGCACTTTCTAAATATCAAAAAAAAAAAAGGGAAATGGAGTATAAATCAATTTTTGTATAACCTGTTTGAAACCTGAGTTTTATTTGCTTAATAATAGGGCTTTGCCCCTTTTTCTGTAAGTCTCTTGGGATCCTGTGTAGAAGCTGTTCTCATTAAACACCAAACAGTTAAGTCCATCCTCTGGTACTAGCTACAAATTCGGTTTCATATTCTACTTAACAATTTAAATAAACTGAAATATTTCTAGATGGTCTACTTATGTTCATATAAAAACAAAACTTGATTTCCAACTGCGTGACTTGGTTTTCATTTATTTATGGAGTCTAAGATGGAGGATTCCTTCTGAAAATAGTGCAATAGCAAACTGGATATTAGAGGAACAGAAATAGAGGGGAATAACTTTTCAACTAGGGAAAGCTGGGAAGGCAATCTCAAGAGCTATTGTTGGAAGAAACTGCATTTTAAAAGCAGAATCATGCTGGCGTCGAGAGAGCACACGCAACTGTAGTCACTTGCCAGCCAACACTACTAGAATGTGCCAACCACAACTGAAGTCAGCTGTTACTCAGGGGCACCAAGGTAAGGCTACCACACTGGGGAGAAATTCTTGTTTTAGCAGTGACTGTCCTCTTACCTGAAACATGTAAAGTGTTTCCCACTCTTTTTGTGAACCATGAGAAACAACTTTGGCTTTCTTTATATGTAGTATTGGTGAAAGAAATGTTTGATCATGTGTCGAGGCCTTATTAGTCAATAAATAAAGGTACACATTTGTTGACAAGATTATCTCTGCTGGACGGACATAGCAGAGGTTTTCTTATAACTGTAGTTTTTGGAAGGATCACCTAGAGTGATTTTAAATGCTTCCCGGTTTACCTCTCATCAGCACAGAATTTTATGTCTTAAGGTGGAGCCTATGATTGTGCCTTTGAGATTGGTATAGGGAAAGGACACAAGAGCCTCTGCTGTTAGGTTTACCTTGTAGTTTAGAAAGCAGAAGGAATTAGTAATCAGGCAGACGTATACAAGGGCCAAATAGTTGTGGTTTTAGGTGCTGTGTTAATAGAAGAGATTGAATTGGTGAGAATAGTTGGGATGGTTTTTGAAGGAGGAGGCACTGGAGTTGGGTTCTTAGATATGTGGATTGAATGAATGGGCTAAGGGGAGGGTAAGAAGGGATCACAAGCAAATTAGAAACATGCTTTGCTTGTGTGAAAAACCAGAAATCCAACTGGACAGTGTGATGGGGAGTCCCTGTGAGCCCTGCAGTGTGTTTGAGGAAAACAAGTATATAGATGGGCTGGAAGCAGAGGAACAAGGATTCTAAAGGTCAGATACAAGGTTGCTATTTTAATTCGAATTTGAGTTAAGATCTGACTAAAATGATGGCAGAGGGCAGGCTTTATGTACAGGGGATTATGTGAAGGAGTATTTCTTGCCTACTAGGAAATGGACTAGGTATTCGGACTAGGTATTCGTGGCACTGTTCTAGGTTCTTCGGGTTGTCATCGACAGCCTGGTGAAGTAGTACCCACTTTACAAAATAAACTGTTTCAGGTTAAGTGATTTGCTTAAGGTTGCACAGCCACTTGGTGCTGGAATCGAGTTTTGAAACCAAGCTACGGCCCAGTCTGCTTTCATCTTCTTCACCATATCACAGTTTCTCAGGATAAGGTCCTAAGCTTTGGTTGTTACACTGATGATAATGGGGGTAATAAATATATGCTAGAGCCAGCAGAAAGAATGCCAGTGTAGCCTTAATCTTATCGAGTTAATGTAGCCATTTAGCCCGACCTTCGTACCTCTCACAAAGAACAATGCCCTTGAAAAGTGCTTAGCTCAGTTTACTGCTTTTCTTCTTTAAAACCTGTATCACCCCTTATTACCAGCTTGTCCTTTTTGTTTCCTCCTACTTCACACCACCTCTTGGCTGGAAGTAAATGATAATGCAGTTGCTTTTCACAGTTATCTTAATTGGCTTTCTGGGGCGATGTACTTTGAAGGGGACTCCTGTTACTTATTAATGGCTGCAGCAGTGAATAGTAGTAATGAAGTAAGTCAAAATATAGGGGAGGAAGGAAAAGGCAGCTGGGTATAGTTTATGCCAATCTCCTAGGTTGATACGAGATCAATATGACCCTAAGATTAAGAGCCACACAGGGGATATGAGTGCTCCAAGTGAAAGTGTTCTGCTGGGACATTGAAGTCCTAAACTTCAGCACCAAGACAAAAAGGTGATGTGTTCCTGCTGCACTTAAAGAGAGAATAACAGTTACAAAGGAAAGAAAATCTGTAGCACAGAACTCAGGAACTTCTAACATTAAATGTCATTGAACTACAAAGTGATAGAGGCTCTAATGCAAGTTAAGAGAAACCCAGATATTTATGTATCTTCTGACCAAGAACACAATACTTTCTATGCTGAGGCTGTGTCCTGTACCCGCCTCCCCCCACCACCAAAAATCAAATCTCAGTCGGATCAAATGTACCTAGATCCAACTACCAATTTTATAGGAACTCTGACAGGAATATATTAAATTACATCAATCAATAAAATCCAGACTAGTAAATTTTACAGGACAACTGATCCCAGTCTCTTCAATTAGTTTCACTGAGTTGGGGGAGAGAGATGGCAGATTAACAAAAGATGGAAAGAAAGAACAAGCAGAACTAAACCATAATGTGTTTAGGGAAGTACAGACATACTATAAGGAATATTAAGGAAATGACTAGGGTTGGTTTACCCGGTAAGTCATGGAGTTAAAAATCATGGGGGCACACAACAGGGTTTGGGGGACAGTAAAATCGTATCTTGGTCATGAATGTTGTTTACAAGGGTGTTTGCCTTATTACATATCTGCATGATTGTCAACGTGGGTTTTAAAATTTGTATTTACCTATAAAGGGTGCTGTGTGTTTAAAATGCTACACAGTCTGCAGGAACAAGAACCAGTCTGAGACGCTGTGCAGCCAAGACCAGCACTCAATCAGGCTTAGCAGAATTGGTCTACCAAGGTGCTACAGTGCCTGCTGCTGAGTATCGCACTCCAAGAATTCTCACTGAAACTACAGCTGCCACCAATGCAAAATCTTTGCTCATTTCAGCCTCTGTTTCTTTGTTTCCGCAGCTTTTGCTGCAAAGCCTGGGTTGGTTGATGGAACCCAAATTCCAGGCAAGTGGGGGAAAGGGAGTGTCTTGTCTTCAGCTTCCAGAGTGGGTGTGATGTAGTCTCTCAGTCTGTCCAACTCTTGCGACCCCGTGGGCTGCAGCCTGCAAGGCTCCTCTGTCCATGGGATTCTTGAGGCAAGGATACTGGAGTGGGTTACTGTTTCCTTCCCCAGCCGATCTTTCCTACCCAGGAATCAAACCCGGGCAGGTCTCCCAAATTGCAAGCAGATTCTTTACCTACCAACTGAGCTACAAGGGTGGGCTCTAACTCAGAGGTGGGAAATTTGGGTGCTGGATAGACGAAAAGAATGATAAATGCCCCGTTTCAGTGCCATTCAAACTTTACTACACATTAGAATATGGGGGGAGTGCTTTTAAAAACACTAATGCCAAAGTTTTACCCCAGGCCAATTAACACAAGATCTCTCTGGTTTTTTTGTTTGACTTCCTGTGTGATTGCATGTGCGGCCAAGCTCATGAACCAACCGGTGCCTACACCCTTACAAAGTATGGTCTTCAGGTCAGCCACGTCACCTGGGAGCTTGTTAGAAATGCAGAATCTCAGTTCCAGGCGTGCACAACCACACACCTCACACACTGGCTATACTGAATTAGAATCTGCTTTGAAATAGCCCTGGGTGATAACTCATGCACATACCAGTTTGAGAAGGGCTGTTCTTCCAAGGCCAGCTCAAGTCACACCAGTAAGGCTATTCCCTAGTCTGGAGCAGGGAAGTGACCACCCACTTCTCCTTTCTGTAGCACTTGAGTTACATTTCCCCTGGACATGTACTGCAGACTTCCTGGCTTGTGGTTAATTGTTTCCTGTTGGCTCGTCTCCTTCCCAGACTTGAAGCTCTGTTAGGCAGGGACCCTCCTCTCCTTCGTGTCTTCACAGTACTTAGCGCATGGCTGCCCATGAGGCAGGAGCTCAGGACGTGTGGTCAGTGAAGCAGTGATTTCCTTCTGCATCTTTCTCCTGCTGCACTGGCCTCCTTGTTTCCATCCCCATTTTCAGGCATTCACATCTGTATTCCATTTTAAAGGCAACTTCAAATATAACTTTAAAAGAACTTTAAAATTCAAGCCCAATCTATTCCTGCAACTACCTCCAGATACAGGATAAGCTGGTTGACTCCCATGGATCTCTGTTGTCTGTAAAAGGAAATGAGCTAGGAAGCCCTCAGAGATGCAGTCCAGTTTAAATGTCCTGATTCTGTGGTTCCCTTCTGCCTAATTATGGCTATGAAGAAACTGTAAATTAAATGCAGAGTTGCTGGAGCCACCTTGCGACCCTTCCTGGGAACTGCATTTCTTCATTGTGACACCAGAAACTTCCCCCAAGCCCATCGGTCGGAGATCCATTTTCAAGAATTTATGGGAAACGCAGCCACACAAAATTAAATTCCCTCTCTCAACCCCCAAAACGATGGGAGTAAAGGAGTTTACAAAGTATAATTCTACAAAGACCGGGGGGAAAAAAGGCAAGAGATCTGTAAGAATTTAAAATTTTATTTATGCAAAAATTGACCTGTGTTTTAGGTGGGAGATAGAAAACAGCTAACTAGGGAAGAAATGACAATCTTAAGTGTTGAATGTCAATAAAAAGTGAGCAGATTTTTTCTGAATCCCACAAGTTGCAGAATTTAGAGGTACTGGGGACTGCAGAGAAGATAAACGTGGCAATGGGTTAAAAATGGGGATGAGTAGAAAGTCTGTATATGAAGTAATGGGATCCTGAGGTGTCCATGCTCACCCTTCACAGCCAGGAGTTGCTACCACCCTTCCTAGGGGCTTCACATGGGCAGAAATGCAGTGACAGAGCCTCCAGACCCGGTACGGGGGAAAAGTGGGGATGAGTCATAGGGTCAAATACCAGGACTTTCGTGAACATCTGCATCTTGAACAATGAGCTCCTCTCAGATTCTTTCCTTCCTTATCCCTTCCCTCTCCCAGAACTTTGGCAGCCAGGCCGAAAATTAGGAATGTCCTCTCTGGAAACCTGGCCCAAGAGAAAAGACTCACAAATGCTGTCCGTGGAGGTTTGCCAACTAAAAGGTAGGCTCATTGCAGATATTCTATGTTGAAGGTCTCCAGTCATCAAGATAGATGGACATAGGTAAAGTTTCTCGTCTACCTAGTATATATAAGATCATTCAAACAGAAATATATAGACAAATCAATAAAAATCCGCATGCCTGACACTCAGACCTAACAGATATTTGCATTCAATCAGAATATTCAGTTCTTCATGTTAACATAAATGAGAGAATAAAACAACAACAACAAAACCAAAAAAGGAAATAAAGGGAAAGCAAAGCAGAATATCAAAGAAAAAGCTAAACTCACTTTAATTAATATTCTTGGATAGGAGATGACATTGAATCCAAAAACCACAAGATGAGGGTTCACTAAAAAGGAAATGAGATAGGATTCTCTAAAATAAAAACTGTCAACTGAAATAAAAGATTCAGGAGAAGAATTAGGTAAGTCAAGGAAATCTCCCCAAATTAAAAAACACACACACAAAAGAATGAGAAATGGAACACAGGAGGAAATGATAAGAAATTTAGAGGACCAATTTAAAGGCCAAAATCTGATTAGCTGGAACTCTAGAAAAAGAAAATAGGAAAACAGAAGGAAAGTGATTATCAGAGAAAAGATATAAGAGAACTTCCCAGAATTGAGGGATTTTAGTCTCCAGATTGGCCTAGCACAAAAAACAAGAAATTATCTGCACTGATCATGACATTTTGAAACTCCAAGGATAAAAGAAAAATTTTTTTTAAATCCAGAGGAGAAAAATAGGTCACATATAAAAGAATCAAGAACCTGAATGTATATAAATGTTCCTCAAGTAATATGGAGACCTAGAAAACAACTCTGAGTGAAAGGATATTCTATGTAGAATTCTACACTCATTCTAATTACCTGTCAAATGTAAAGTGATGTACCCAAATAGGCAAACAGCTAAATGTTTCCTTCCCTTGTTTGACTTCTCAGGAATCTATTGGAGGACATACTCTAGCCAAAGGAACAAGTGTACCGGGAAAGAGGGAGATCCTGTGGGGCTGTGCCACTGGCCTAGGAAACAACGGATCTCGAGTGGACCCCAAGGATGTGGTTTCCAGAAACACAATGGGAGAAATAACATTGACAGGTGATGGACACTACAGAGCTGATGGTCCATGTGAAGACTAAGGAGAGCCCTTCTAGTTAGGGAGCAGGCTCTGAGAGCAGGGATAAAATCTGCCTGGTTTACCACTGGATCTCCAGTGCCTGACTCTTCCTGGACCATAGTAGCTGCCCAGTCAATCATGCTAAAGGGCTGAATGAATGAACACATAAATGAGAATTGATCAAGCTTCACATATGTGCTTTGAGCCAGGCAACACAGCAGACACCTAGAAATGCAGGATAATATTAAATGCATAGCCTGGGACTTCCCTGGTGATCCAGTGGCTAAGATTCCAAGCACCCAATGCAGGAGGCCCAGGTTCGATCGCTGGTCAGGGAATTAGGTCCCACACGCTGCAATTGGGAGTTCAAGTGTCTCAACTAAGACCTGGTGCAGCCAAATCAATATTAAAAATAAATAAATGCACAGTCAAATTCTCAAAAAAGCAAGGGCAACTAAGGGACAAATAGGTCACTTAGAAATCATATTGCAGGGCTTTAGTTTACACATACAAAAGAGGCAACATGACAGCTCATGATCACACAGCTGATAATAACTGAGTGGGGTTGCAGGGAGCCTGGGTAGCCCTCCTCCCAATCCAGGGTGTGTCCACTCTATCCTGGTGCCTCTCCACTTCCTTGAGGACTAGAAGAACCAAGTACAGGGCTGTGACGGTGTTAAAACCTCCACTGCTAGGCTGTGATAAATCCAGTGAGATGCACAAGGCAGGGCTCAAACAGTCCCTTGAGTTTCCCCTTTTAAACCAGTGACAGTAATTAAAGAGAATAACACTGACTGGAGAAGTCTGAAAGAAAATGCTTTCTAGAGAAGTGGAAAACTAGAAGAGGGGAAATCTCTTTTCATGTTTCACACCAGAGTAGGGCAAACAACAGCTTGAAACATGCTGGAAGGTCTCTAATAGTTACCCAAAAGTAAAGCACCCTCCCTTGATTCCAGTCTCCACATCCCTCTCCAGCTCCCATCCATTTCTCTATTCCCTTTCATAGCAAAACTCCCTGAAGGGCTGTCTACTCGTCTCTGCTGCTTCTCCTTGAATATATTAAGTCAACGCTGCATCCCCATCCCCTGTCAGGATAGTTCTTGCTGGGGTCACAGCAGTGCCGAACCTGAGATGTTGATTCATTCCTGTCTCACTCCTTCCTGAAACATCTTCACTTGGCTCCCAGGACACCACTTTCTCCCTCCCTCCCTTGTCCTCCTCAGACTTGCTGTGTCCTCTTCATCGTCTTGACCTCTAAGTCTTGAAGTGTCTCAGAACTCAGTTCTCAGACCACTTCTTTCCCCTTTACCTACACTGATGCCCCAATGAACTTCATCCAAGTTCATGGCTTTAGACACCCTGATGTCTTGATGACTCCAGTAGCTCCACAACTCCAAACTCATCCACTGCCTGTTCAAACACGCGCTGCTGTAACTGTCCTAAAGGAATCTCTGGATTTCCCTGCCCAACTCTTCCATGGCCTTCCCCATTTCAGAAAACAACCAAGTCATAACCTCCAGTTGCTCCAACCATCCTCGAATTCTCCTTCTCTCACACCTCAAACCCAATCCATCAAATCCCACTGGTTGAACCTTCAAAATACACCTAGAACCCCCCTGCCTCCCCCATCACCACAGTTCTACCGAGGCCAGCATCCATCAGCTCCAGCAGAAAGAGCCCTGCTGGGTCTGCTTCTCGCCTGCCCATGGGCTCTTCTCAATGCTGTGGATGGTGACCTCTGAAGACATTTAGATTACATCATGCTTCGTTGCAAAATACTTCAAAGGCTTCGTATCTCACCAAAATAAAAACGCAAATCCTTAAAATCTCCCCCATCGCCCCTCCTCCCATTCTGACCATGCTCTGCCTCAGGACCTTTGCATTTGCTGTTTCTTCTGTTTGAGAAACTCATCTTCCATAAGTCAAAACAGCTCACACCATCATTTCTTTCTGGTCCCTGCCTGAATGTCCCCTTATCACTCATGCCTTCCCTGGCCACTCTGCACAGAACAGCAACAACCACCCCAGCCCTGGATTCCCTACCCTTTTCTCCTTGCTTTCTGTTTTCTTCCATAGTTCTTCCCAGCACCTGACATGTTAGAATTTACTTGTTCAGTAGTTTATAGCCTGTCTCCCCACTGGGCTAGAAGCTCCGTATAGGCAGGGACTCCTCTTACTCCCTGCTGTGTCTGCAGTACAGTAAGTCCCCCCCACACGAATGAGTTCCATTCCAAGTGCGTGTTTGTAAGTCCAATTTGTTCGTAAGTCCAACAAGATTAATAAGGGTACCCAGCTAGTACAATCAGTTATATTGTACTGTACTGTTATAGGTTTATAATACTGTTACAGGTTTTCACACAAATGATATGTAAAAAACAAAGACAAGAAATGAAGAAAGTATTTTTAATCTTACAGTACAGTGCCTTGAAAAGTACAATAGTTCCAGCTACCGCACCGCTGCCTTTATGCTTGCTTCTGGACATCCTGGGTTTGAAATAAAGATACTGCACTACTGTGTTCTATCCGGTACTGTACGGTATACAGAAGCTCAACCACTTGTAGAGGACGCACACATGTGACAATGTATGCCAGAAATGTGAACTTACAATACTGGACATGCGAATGCGTGTCCACATCTTTGAAAGTTCGCAACTTGAAGGTTCATATGTAGGGAACGTACTGTACCTTGTGGACTTGGCACGTGGAAGACACTCAGTAAGTATTTGCTGAATGAATGAACCTGATCTCTCGTGCCCCTATTTTCTGCTGGGAAGTTCTCAGTGAGAAAAGGGGACTGCAAAGCAGACATTCTTGTGGTATTTCCTTAGGATCATGGAGGGATTCCTAGGGTCCTCAAAGATGCTAGTTTCAGCCCTCAAAGGGAAAGGGCTGGACACAGTGCACCGTAATTCCCTGCTATGCCATCCACTTTTTATAATCTGATTTCAGTTAATTCTGACTTTAGATACAGCCTCCATGAGGTAGGTGTTATTGTCCCCATTTGGCAAGTGAATGAATATCGAGCTGGCCAAAAAGTTCATTCAGGGTTTTCCATCGCATCACGTCTTATGCCTAAGTGAAAGTGCTAGTCACTCAGGTGTGCCTGGCTCTTTGTGACCCCATGGACTGTAGCCCACCATGCTCCTCTGTCCATGGAATTCTCCAGGCAAGAATACTGGAGTGAATTGCTATTTCCTTCTCCAGGGGATCTTCCCAACCCAGGGATTGAACTGGGGTCTCCTACATTGCAGGCAGACTCTTTACCGACTGAGCCAACAGGGAAGACCCAGTGAAAGTGTTAGTCACTCAGTTGAGTCCAGCTCTTTGTGATCCCATGGACTGTAGCCCACCAGGCTCCTCTGTCCATGGAATTCTCCAGGGAAGAATACTGGAGTGGGTTGCCACTTCCTTCTCTAGGGGATCTTCCCAACCTAGGGATTAACTCAGTACAAACTTTTGACCAACCCAATACAAACTCAGCAAATTATGCAACTTGTCAGAATCATGCTAGCAGAGAGAAAAACTCAGGCCCTATCCCAGGTGGGTCTGATTCCCATGTCTGGGTGCTTACCTTCCCTGGGAGTCCATGTCCTAATGGAGGGCAATTTTGCTCCTTGATATCTGTTGTAAAAATAGAGCAGTACTTTAGAAAATAATACGAGATGTGTATATACTATAATATTACCACTGAATATGGGTATCTTGTACCTCATAGAGGTATATTATATACAACTGATTAGAGTTTACAATTCCTTTTTTTAAACTGATTAAATGTCTTTATTAAAATTTGAATTCCCATAATATTGTAATGACTGTAATGAAAAGTGCTCACATAAGTAGCAAATAGAATAGACTCTGGTCATTTATGAAATAGCATTATATGAAACAAGTCTCAGTAAGATTGAAATATTAAAAGCATCTTCTCTGACCACAACGGAATGAAACTAGAAATCAGTAATAGAAGGGGAACTGGAAATTTTACAAATATATGAAAATTAAACAATGTATTCTGTTTTTTAAATTAAGGTATAACTGATATATAACATAATATTCAAGTGCACAACATAATGATTTGATGTATGTATACATTGCAAGACTATTACTACAATAAATCTAGTTAACATCCTGTACCAGACATAGCTGCAAGATTGTTTTTCCTTGTGATGAGAATTTTTAAGATCTACTCTCTAAGCAACTGTTAAATATACTATACAGTGTTATTAACCACTGTCATGATCATGTACATTACATCCCTGGACTTATTTTATAACTAGAAGTCTGCACCTTCTGACCACCTTCACTCATTCCACTCTACCTCTCAACCCTCTGTTTCTGGTAACCATCAATCTGTTCTCTGTATCTATGAGCTCCTTTTTCATTTGTCTTAGATTCCACTATTAAGTGAGATCGTACAGTATTTGTCACTCAGCATAATGCCTTTCATGTTGACAAGAATTGCAGGATTTTCTTCTTTTTATGGTTGAGTAATATTCCATTGCCTTGGAAACGAACAGAGATCATTCTGTCGTTTTTGAGATTGCATCCAAGTACTGAATTTCGGACTCTCTTGTTGACCATGATGGCTACTCCATTTCTTCTAAGGGATTCCTGCCCACAGTAGTAGATATAATGGTCATCTGAGTTAAATTCACCCATTCCAGTCCATTTTAGTTTGCTGATTCCTAGAATGTCGATGTTCACCCTTGCCATCTCCTGTTTGACCACTTCCAATTTGCCTTGATTCATGGACCTGACATTCAATATGCCAGCAAATTTGGAAAACTCAGCAGTGGCCACAGGACCGGAAAATGTCAGTTTTCATTCCAATCCCAAAGAAAGACAATGCCGAAGAATGCTCAAACTACTGCATAATTGCACTCATCTCACATGCTAGTGAAGTAATGCTAACAATTCTCCAAGCCAGGCTTCAGCAGTACGTGAACCGTGAACTTCCAGATGTTCAAGCTGGTTTTAGAAAAGGCAGAGGAACCAGAGATCAAATGGCCAACATCCGCTTGATCATCGGAAAAGCAAGAGAGTTCCAGAAAAACATCTATTTCTGCTTTATTGACTATGCCAAAGTCTTTGACTGTGTGGATCACAATAAACTGTGGAAAATTCTGAAAGAGATGGTAATACCAGACCACCTGACCTGCCTCTTGAGAAACCTATATGCAGGTCAGGAAGCAAGTTAGAACTGGACATGGAACAACAGACTGATTCCAAATAGGAAAAGGAGGACGTCAAGGCTGTATATTGTCACCCTGTTTATTTAACTTCTATGCAGAGTACATCATGAGAAACGTTGTGCTGGAAGAAGCACAAGCTGGAATCAAGATTTCCGGGAGAAATATCAGTAACCTCAGATATGCAGATGACACCACCCTTATGGCAGAAAGTGAAGAGGAACTAAAAAGCCTCTTGATGAAAGTGAAAAGAGGAGAGTAAAAAAGTTGGCTTAAAGCTCAACATTCAGAAAACTAAGATCATGGCATCTGGTCCCATCACTTCATGGGAAATAGATGGGGAAAAGGTGGAAACACTGTCAGACTTTTTCTGGGCTCCAAAATCCCTGCAGATGTTGATTGCAGCCATGAAATTAAAAGACGCTTACTCTTTGGAAGGAAAGTTATGACCAACCTAGATAGCATATTGAAAAGCAGAGACATTACTTTGCCAACAAAGGTCCATCTAGTCAAGGCTATGGTTTTTCCTGTGGTCATGTATGGATGTGAGAGTCAGACTGTGAAGAAAGCTGAGTGCCAAAGAATTGATGCTTTTGAACTGTGGTGTTGCAGAAGACTCTTCAGAGTCCCTTGGACTGCAAGGAGATCCAACCAGTCCATCCTAAAGGAGATCAGTCCTGGGTGTGCATTGGAAGGACTGATGCTGAAGCTGAAACTCCAATACTTTGGCCACCTCATGTGAAGAGTTGACTCATTGGAAAAGACCCTAATGCTGGGAGGGATTGGGGGCAGGAGGAGAAGGGGACAACAGAGGATGAAATGGCTGGATGGCATCACCGACTCAATGGATGTGAGTTTGAGTGAACTCCAGGAGTTGGTGATGGACAGGGAGGCCTGGCGTGCTGTGATTCATGGGGTCTCAAAGAGTCGGACACGACTGAGCGACTGAACTGAATATTCCATTGTATTGCATGTGTGTATATGTCTATCATTCTCTTTGTCCATTGACAGACATTGGGGTTATTTCCACGTCTTGGCTATTGTAAATAATATTGTAAGGAACACGGGGGTGTAGATACCCTTTCCAGTTAGTGTTGTTCTTTCAGATAAATACTCATGATGGAATTGCCAGATCATTTGATAGTTCTATTTAAAATATTTTGAGGAAACTTCATACTGTTTTCCACAGTGGCTACACCAATTCATATTTGCACCAACACTGCTTGGGGCTTCTCTTTTCTCCATACCCTGCTAACATTTGTTATTTTTTCTTTTTGATAACAGTAATTCTAATAAGTGTGAGGTGATATCTCACTGTGATTTTTATTTGTATTTCTCTAATTAGTGATGTTGAATATTTGTTCTTTAGAAAAATGTATTTTGAGATCCTCTGCCAATTTTTAAATTGGGTTATTTGGGGTTTTTTGCTATTGAGTACATGAATTCTTTGTATACTTTGGATGGTAACCCTTTATCAGATGTGTGATTTGCCAATGTTTTTCCCATTTGGTAGGTTGAATCTTCATTTTTGTTGATGTACAGCATAGTGACTATAGTTAATAACACTGTATTATATATTTGAAAGTTGCTAAGAGACTAGACCTTTAAAGTCTTCATCACACGAAAAAAATATCCATAACTATGTATGGTGATGGATGTTAACTAGATTTATTGTGGTGATCACATAATGTATACAAATATTGAATCATCATGTTATATACCTGAAACTAATAGTGTCATGTGTCAATTATACCTCAATAAAAAACAAAAACAAAACCATAAAACAATATGGTCTTAGCATAAAGATAGATGTATAGACTAATGGAACAGAGTAGAAAGTCCAGAAATAAACTCTCACATATGTGACCAAGAATTCAACTTTCTGACCTCATGGACTGTACTCTTTGTGACCCATGGACTGTAGCCCCCAAGGCTCCTCTGTCCATGGGGATTCTCCAGGCAAGGATACTGGAGTGGGTTGCCATGTGCTCCTCCAGGGGATCTTCCCAGCCAGGTATCAAATCCAGGTCTCCCGCATTGCAGGCGGATTCTTTACCAACTGAGCTACCAGTGAAGCCTTATGTGCCAATTATACCTCAACAGAAAATTAAAAAAAAAAAAAAAACATAAAACAATATGGTCTTAGCATAAAGATAGATGTATAGACTAATGGAACAGAGAGCCCAGAAATAAACTCTCACATACGTGATCAAGAGTTCAACTTACTGAGAAGGCATTGCTACCAGCTGTTCATTCACAATGTGAGTAACTGGGTGGGAGCTTTCCCACAAGTTCTGGAAACTTCTTGGCTTGACCATAAGCCCAGTTGCTGTCTTCCATCCCTGCTGCCCAGTTGGTGGTGAGAAGACTGATGAAAATGCCAGCAAAGCAGGTGGTAAGGGTAAATCTATAGTTCATGATAGGATAACTTGCCTGACTATACAATATCAACCATGTTGTGCTGCCTTCTTCAAAATGTCAGATCTTAAGTCTGGAGAAGGAAACTCAGGTCTTTCAGAACCATAAATATTGTCTAGGCTCTCCTGCTCTGCCGAGCTCTACTGGCTCTCGTCTTCTACGAGTTCTATAGTTGTGTGTTTTACATTCAGGTCTATGAGGCTATTTTGAGTTAGTTTTTGTGAAGGGTGTGAGGTCTGAGTCTAGGTTCTCTCCTCTTGCATGTGGATGTCCTGTTGTTCTTTGTTGAAAAGACTGTTCTTTCTTTTGCCATGTAATTGCCTTTGCTCATTTGTCAAATATCAGCTGACCATATTTGCCTATGTCTGTTTCTGGGCTTTCTATTCTCTTTCACTGATCTATGTGTCTTATTGCTGGGACTGCAATTTCAGTGGAGTTATTGGACAATCCGTCTCAGCAGACAAAGGCAAAGCTGTCGGAGCCTCAGCTAATTCGTTGACTTGATTCACACAAAAGAGGTTGGACAGTTTCTACAGTTTTGCTTCATTATTTGCTGTTGCTTGGGCCCAGATGATACCAAGCCCATCTGAAATGTTTATTCAGGCTAGTGTGGTTCTGAATGGTATGAAAGACAAGTAATACAAAATCTCTCTATTGAATAAAGTAATTTTTAAAGGATTCTGAAGCTTTTCATGTTGTGAACATAAACATCACCATTTAAAAGCAAGAAATGAAAAGGCTAATGAAACTTCAGTTTAAAAACATCTTTGTGACTGTGAAGCTTAATTAGAAGAAATTAACAAAATTTAAAATATGGAATGATGGGACTTCTCTGGAGGTCCAGTAGTTAAGATTTGAGCTTCCAATACAGGGGGTGTGGGTTCGATCCCTGTTCAAGACACGACTATCTCACAAGCCTCTCAGCCAAGAAATCAAAAAACAGAAGCAATGTTGTAGAAAATTCAATAAAGACTTTAAAAATGGTCCACATTTAAAAAATCTTTTAAAAATATGGAATATTGAAAATAACGAAACATGTTATTTGTTACTTTTTTCTTAAGCTTAAAATACTATTTAAAATACCATTTATAGGGCTTTCTTGGTGACTCAGTGGTAAAGAATCTGTCTGCCAATGCAGGAGACACCAGTTCGATCCCTGATCTGGGAAGATGGCACATGCGCGGCGGAGCAGTTAAGCCTGTGTACCACAGCTACTGAGCGTGAGTGCTGCAACCACTGAAGCAGTAAGTGTTCAACTATTCACTCAGTACTCTCCACAGTAGAGTGAGCAACTAAGCCCGTGCACTCTAGAGCCCATACACAGGAACAAGAGAAGCCACTGCAATGAGAAGCCCGAACATTGCAACGAAGAGCATCTCCTGCCCACTGCAACTAGAGAAAGCCTGCACAGCAACGAAGACCCAGCACAGCCAAAAATTAAATAAATAAAATTATGAAAAAAATACTATTTGCAGTCAAAATGTTTTGTTTTGGATAAACATGCATCATTATTCACTTGAAAACTAAGTGTATCCACTAAAAAAATTAAAAGTCCAAATTATAAGAGGTGTAGCTTGATTTACTGTGTTTACTATTGACCAAAATTTAAAATTCTAGCTTCCTGAAATAAATATTTCATGAGTTATTTATTCTTAGGAAGGAGCACTTCAGGAACAACCTATAGATAAGGATTGGGTTTCAATTTCTCTTTATCCCTATAATGTTCTCTTCTTTTATGATAAAATATAAATATGCAATGAAAATCCCCTTGAATAAGCTCCTTTCTTGGTTTCCTTGCCTAATGAACTACAGTAGGTAAATTACAAAAGCCAACCAAATTGTGGTTCTTTCCTACTTCACAGGTTTCTAAGACATTTTATAATTTATATCACAGAAATAAAAAAGAAAATCTTCAATGAATTCTTCTTAATTATAGAGAACTTAAGAAAAGGAAATAAACACAATGTTACACCTTGACTGAGTGCTGAAAGTCAACAAATTGAGCTCATTAAAAAAATGGCCTTAGGAATGTCCCAGCCCTTTATAAGAACACATGATGACAATATCCATATGATGTTCCCAATATCAGTAGGAAGATTTCCAGTCTGTTCTTTGGTCTATATAGCCTGCTAACAGATGAATTTAAAAACAGAATAGAGTATGCAGTTGATTCTTATATATTGACCTTCAACCTTCTTAAATTCATCTATTTCATTTCAAGATGGGTTTATTCAGGAATTGGCAAGAATTACAATTTGAGGGACTTCCCTGGTGGTCCAGTGGTTAAGAATCTGCTTGCCAGTGCAGGGGACATGGGTTTGATCCCTGGTCTGCAAAGATTCCACATGCCACAGGGCAACTAAGCCCATACACCACAACTACTGAGCCTGTGCCCTGGAGCCCATGCTCTACAACAAGCGAAGCCACTGCAACGAGAAGCCCACGCTCCGCAACCAGAGAAAGCCCACGTGCAGCAATGAAGACCCAGTGCGGCCAAAACAATAAATAGATTGGTTAATTTTTAAAAAAGAAGAATTAACAATTTGGGCTAGGCAGTCTGTAGAACCACAGGCAAGTCTGGAGGAAAAAGGAGAGAAAACTCTTCTACAGAGGAGAAGGGGGAGTTGGGAGGAGCTATTTTAAACAGAATCCATTGGAGGAAACTGGGAATTCAAGATATAATGACTTTTCATTGGCTGAGTTGTGACAATCTCTGATTGAGTAGGCCATTGCCTAGCAGGGAGAAATTCTGCCTTCCTTTTGCCAGGTAGTGAGGTAGTAACCTTCTTCCTGTATTGGAGATGCAAAGGTACAGTGCCTTTCTGTTGGGTCTGCAGTTGACAGTGGAATGGTAGGACGTGAGAGTTTACCCCTCTGGCCTCCCAACTCCATTTTAAATGAGGGTTCTGTTTATTAACTTTCACAGCATGATTTCTAATGGATGTGTAGTTCTCCATGGTACATTTGCCTTAGAAATGCCTAATGAAAGCACAGCTGCCCTCAGCCACAGTTCAGAGATGAGATACAAGTAAGAAAATTTATGACTACCACTTATTAAAATGTGTATCTGAAACCATGCCAAGTGCTTTATGTACATCCTACATGAAGTGGTACTATTTTTATCCCCATTTAACAATGAGAGTCAACGGTGTACTGGTAAATGTTTTATAACCACTCTCTAAGAAAAAGGTCCTGATTCATGGCATTTTCCAACTTCCGTGGTATAAATATTCCCACTATGGCCAGTTTCAAGCTATCAGCAAGGTATCACTGAGCACAGAGTTGGGAAGAGATGAATAGTGGCACACCATTATATAGTTTTTCCACTGTACAGAAACAATAGACAAAAATAACTGTAATAGAATAGAAAATAGTAAAATGTAATAAAATAATGAAGTCATGAGTTTAAGTATTTATTATGGTTGTCTAGAGCTTCCCCCGGAGAAGGCAATGGCACCCCAACCCAGCACTCTTGCCTGGAAAATCCCATGGATGGAGGAGCCTGGTAGGCTGCAGTCCATGGGGTCGCGAAGAGTCAGACATGACTGAGCGACTTCACTTTCACTTTTCACTTTCATGCATTGGAGAAGGAAATGGCAACCCACTCCAGTGTTCTTGTCTGGAGAATCCCAGGGACAGGGGAGCCTGGTGGGCTGCCATCTATGGGGTCGCACAAAGTCGGACATGACTGAAGTTACTTAGCAGCAGCAGCAGGGCTTCCCTGGTGGCTCCGATGGTAAAGCAATCTGCCTGCAATGCAGGAGACAAGGTTCTATCTCTGGGTTAGGAATATCCCCTGGAGAATTGAATGGCTACCCACTCTTGTATTCTTGCCTAGAGAAGTCAATGGACAGAGGAGCCTGGTGGGCTACAGTTCATGTGGTTGCAACGAGTCAGACTCGACTAACACTTTAACTTTTTACTATGGTTGTCTAATGTAAGTTATTTGTAACTTTTTATAATTTAAATTTTGATAATAGCTGTGTTTAATAACCCACTTGTCAAATTTCTGTAATTTTGACAATTGGCTCTCACCACTGGAATGAGATTAAGTCACTTGCACAGCCACTAGACTTCAAATGTCATCCTCTCAGTTCAAGGACCATTTTGCCTTATCTGTTGATGCCCGTTGTAAGTCACATAATGATTAGTCCATGTGGAGAATCACATAGCAATAGATTAAATGGGGGCGGTGTGTTTAATAATACAACATAATACATTCTATGGCAGTGGTGTGGTGTGCACACTGAGAAAAAATGAGTCAGTTCTATCTTGGGAAATTAGGTGTTTTAAAGGGAAGGTAACACTTAAGCAAGGATCAGCAATGACTGCTGACATGAAATATAGACAACGTGACATTGTGTGTTTCCTGATGGAAGGACCACTCTCTTATAGTTATGCCAAAAAAGCAAAACTCAAATAATCTGTATTTGATTTACTACCAACAATCTACTACCAATTTAGAGAAAATTAGAAGATAAAGCAACATATAAAACTATCCTATGGGACTGAATCAACAAAATCTAGACTATAAGAAAACCACAGGACAAATAATCTTGTTTCTCCCATAAATAAATAGCAAGAAAAATATGCATAGAGCTTATTGGGAACTTGATTTAAATAAATTGTAAATAAATTCTCCAACTAGACAGCTGGGAAAATATGAACACCAACTAAATATTTTATGATACTAGGAAAATATTGTTAGTTTACTAGTTGCAGTTAAATTTTGTTAGTTTATTAGTAAACTGTTAGTTTATTAGTTACAGTTAAATTTTATGAAAAAAGTTCCTATCTTTCAGTTCAGTTCAGTTCAGTCGCTCAGTCGTGTCTGACTCTTTGTGACCCCATGAATCACAGCACGCCAGGCCTCCCTGTCCATCACCAACTCCTGGAGTTCACTGAGACTCACGTCCATCGAGTCAGTGATGCCATCCAGCCATTTCATCCTCTGTCGTCCCCTTCTCCTCCTGCCCCCAATCCCTCCCTGCATCAGGGTCTTTTCCAATGAGTCAACTCTTCGCATGAGGTGGCCAAAGTACTGGAGTTTCAGCTTTAGTATCATTCCTTCCAAAGAAATCCCAGGACTGATCTCCTTCAGAATGGACTGGTTGGATCTCCTTGCAGTCCAAGGGACTCTGAAGAATCTTCTCCAACACCACAATTCAAAAGCATCAGTTCTTTGGCGCTCAGCTTTCTTCACAGTCCAACTCTCACATCCATACATGACCACTGGAAAAACCATAGCCTTGACTAGATGGACCTTTGTTGGCAAAGTAGTGTCTCTGCTTTTCAATATGCTATCTAGGTTGGTCATAACTTTCCTTCCAAGGAGTAAGTGTCTTTTAATTTCATGGCTGCAATCACCATCTGCAGGGATTTTGAAGCCCCAAAAAAGTAAAGTCTAACACTGTTTCCACTGTTTCCCCATCTATTTCCCATGAAGTGATGGGACCGGATGCCATCATCTTAGTTTTGTGAATGTTGAGCTTTAAGCCAACTTTTTCACTCTCCTTTTTCACTTTCATCAAGAGGCTTTTTAGTTCCTCTTCACTTTCTGCCATAAGGGTGGTGTCATCTGCATATCTGAGGTTACTGATATTTCTCCCAGCAATCTTGATTCCAGCTTGTGTTTCTTCCAGTCCAGAGTTCCTCATGATGTATTCTGCATATAAGTTAAATAAGCAGGGTGACAATATACAGCCTTGATGTACTCCTTTTCCTATTTGGAACCAGTCTGTTGTTCCATGTCCTATCTTTAGAGGTACATATTGAAATATTTACATAGATGAAGTGATAAGATATCCAAGATCTTTTCAAACTTCTATCAGGATATTTATGTTCAACTGATCTTTGATTGCCAAGGCAATTAAATGGGAGAAAGAATAGCCTTTTCAACAGTGTGGGGACAACTGGATATCCACATGCAAAAGAATGAAGCTGGACTCCTACCTCATACCATACACAAGAATTTACCCAAAAGAGACCACGAACCTAAGACCTAAATGTAAGAGCTAAAACTATAAAATTTGTAAAAGAATACATGGAGTAAATCTCTGTAGCCTTAAGTTAGACAATGTTTTCTTAGATATGATGCCAAAAACACAAGCAATAAAAGAACAAAATGGATCAACTGGACTCCATCAAAAGCAAAAATTTCTGTGCTGCCAAAAACTATCAGGTGAAAAGACAACCCACCAAATGGGAGAAAAGATTTGCAAATCATATCTCTGATAAAGGACTTATATCTAGAACATACACAGAATGTTTGCAACTCAACAATAAAAAGACATTTAAATATAGGCAAAGAATTTGAATCTTCATTTCTCCAAAGAAAATATACAAATATCCAATAAGCACATGGAAAAATACCCAGTACTATTAGTCATTAAGGAAAATATATTAATAAATCAAAACCACAATGAAATACCACTTCAAATCCACTAGAATGGCTATTAAAAAAACAATACACATTGGCAGGAATGCAGAGAAATTTAAACTGTCATATATTGCTGGTGGGAATGTTAAACAGTACAGTCACTCTGGAAAACAGCTTGGCAATTCCTCAAAATGTTAAACACAGAGTGGACTTCCCTGGCAATCCAGTGGTCAAGACTCTGTGCTCCCATGCAGGAGGCACAAGTTTGATTCCTGGTCACGGAACTAAGATCCCACGTTTTACTTGAAATGGCCAAAAAAATAAAAATAAACATACAGTTGCCATCAGTTCAGTTCAGTTCAGTCGCTCAGTCGTGTCCAACTCATTGCAACCCCATGAAATGCAGCACGCCAGCCCTCCCTGTCCATCACCAGCTCCCGGAGTTTACTCAAACTCATGTCCATTGAGTCAGTGATGCCATCCAGCCATCTCATCCTCTGTCATCCCCTTCTCCTCCTGCCCCCAATCCCTCCCAGCATCAGGGTCTTTTCCAATGAGTCAACTCTTCACATGAGGTGGCCAAAGTATTGGAGCTTCAGCCTCAGCATCAGTCCTTCCAATGAACACCCAGGATGCCATACGACTCAGCAATTCCACCGCAAGGTAGAGAAGTGAACACATATGTCCACACAGAAACGTGTACACAAATGTTCATAGCGGTGTTATTCATGATGCCAAAAAAGTGGAAACAACCCAAATATCCATCAACTTATCCATGAATAAGTAAAATGTAGTTATCCATACATTGGAATATTATTCAGCAATAAAAGTAATGAAGTACTGAAACATCCTGCAACGTGGGGGAACCTTGAAACCTAATGCCAAGTGAAAGAAGCCAGTCATATTAGACCACACATTTTATTATTCCATTTGTATGAAAATGTAGAGAAACAACAAATTTATAGAGCCAGGAAGTAGACGCAATTGTTTACAGATGGAGGAGGACTGGGGAAAGGGACAGACTGCTAATGGTTAGCAATGTCTTTTAGGGAAGGATGATTTGTTTGAAAATTAGATCATGGTGATGGTGGCACAGTATGGTGACTATACTAAAAACACTGAAATTGTACACTTTAAATGGGTGAATTGTATAGTATGTGAATTATGTCTCAATAAAGCTATTTTTTAGAAATTTGATAAGGAGGAGAAATAAATATGATCAGCCACGGACTGGTAAACATGGACAGCGCCTCCCCTCTCCGAGTTGGGGGAGGCTCCCGCTGGGCCCCGCCGGGCGTCCGGCAGAGGAGTACAGGGGGATTCATAATACTATTATCTCTAGTTTACAGTTAAAATTTTCTGGGGACTTTCCTGGCGGTTAAGACGTTGCCTTCCAACGCAGGGGGTGCAATTTTGATCCCTGGCGGGGGGAACTGAGATTCTACATGCTGTGCAACCAAAAAACCAAAACCTAAAACAGAAGCACTATTGTAACAAATTTAATAAAGGATTTAAAAATGGTGCCCATCAAAAAAATCTTAAAAAAAAAAAAATTTTCTGAAAGCAAAATTGGATACACCATTTCCTAGACTTCTCAGAGGTGCTTAGCCAGATGTTCTCTGTCCTTTCGGAGTTCATGGGCTCAGAGAAGTTCATCAGTCCTTTTAGATGGGGTGGAGTAGAGTTGTTTTACACATAACCCAAGCTGCTGCTGCCCACTTTCACCATCTTTCTACTCCACTGACCACTCTGCCCACTTACGGGCAGCTTGGCCAGCCTCTGCCACAGCCTGGCCTCTGGGCCAACAGTGGGCCTCTGCCAGGGCCAACCCCCCTTCCCAGCCTCCTCCTCCAAATACCTGACCTCTGGTATGTCCTTTCTACTTGTCACCATCCACCTTGTCGGAGGGGGAACCCATAGCAGAGCAGCTGGGACCCCAGTCAACCAGCTCTTGCCTCCTCCCCTCAGACCTCTCTGTCTCCCACACAGACTCTCCCGGAGGGTGAAACTCAGGCGCAGCCTCACACACCATCCAGGCCCCTGGCTCTCGCTTCCAGACCCCACACCCACTTTGGCCTCTCTGTGAGTATCCTCCTCCCTCCAGGTGCTTCTCTGCATTCCGTGCTGCCAGCTGCCTTCCAGCCATCTCAGCCCAGGGACAGATCTGAGAGAAGCTGAGTTCCTTCCCACATGACTCTTGAGCCCTAAACAAATGAAGGGATGTATATGTTTGGGCACACTGAGGTCCCTGGAGATCTGCCAATGGTTAAAAAGCACTAGAAAGGTTCTGGAACATTCTACAACATTTAGAGGGTGGGCAACCAGGTAGCAACCAGTTAGGTAGCTCTGCTTGATGTCTCACACCTGTGCAGTCTCAGATTCAGCCCAAATCCAGAGTGACTTCGGTACGAAATACAAAGGGAGGAAAGACATCAGAGGAGGAACTGAAGACAGGCTGCAACAGCAGAGTCAGAGAGGAGGAAGGGCCAGACGACAAGTGGCAGAAGCAGAATCGCCAGGACTTGGTGACCAGTTGGTTATAAGGATTAAGAAGAGTTCCAGGTGAGGGGAACCAGGTGAAAGGTGATGGCCTTAGTTAGGATAGAAAATAAAAGAGGACCAAATTCAAGTGTGATTGTTGAAATGGAATGCCTGTGAATCACTCTGGCGGGTAGCAGGGCTTAGCTGGAGACCAGGTCTAGAGCTGAAGTGAACCAGGAATGGTGTGATGTGGCATCTACATAAGGGCTCAGAGGGCTCTCTCAGGGATAGGGTGGCCCTATGGTCCGACCCTGCTTTACACTTGCCATCCTGGTTTATGCCTATTGTTCCTGTTAGCACTTCTTTCACTCTCAAAAGTGTCCCAGTCTGGATGAAAACTATCTTCCAGTCAGAGCTCTGTTTCTTTCCTGCTCTGTGACCTTAGAAACAAAGCATTTCTGCTCTTGGCATCTCCCGTTTCTTTCCTCTGCAAAAGATGGAGATTGAACAGTGATGCGAAATGTCCCTTCCGGCTGAGAAGTTGTGTCCATTTTATCTGGTGCCATCTCTCTTGGGGTTCAGGTCACCATATGTGGGATGTCAGTCATCTCCAAAGAGAAGGTTTGTGTGTATGTATTGGGGGGCGGGGTACCCAGGCTGAGGACTAGCGTCCATGGAGCCCTTTCAGCACCAGCCTGTGTCTATGCTGGAGTCATCTGGCTCACAGGACTGGTGACAATCGGTGAGAAAGGGCTGGGCACTTGGAAAGGGCTCTTTGGTGAGGGCAGAGGGGTGGTATTAGGCTTAGGTGACTACCTGGGAAGGCAGTGGGACTTGTAGTCAAGTGAAAGTGAAAGTTGCTCAGTCTTGTCCGACTCTTTGTGACCCCATAGACTATACAGTCCATGGAATTCTCCAGGCCAGAATACTGGAGTGGGTAGCCTTTCCTTTCTCCAAAGGATCTTCCCAACCCAGGGACTGAACCCAGGTCTCCCCCATTGCAGGTGGATTCTTTACCAGCTGAGTCATAAGGGAAGCCCAAGAATACTGGAGTGGGTATCCTATCCCTTCTCCAGTGGATCTTCCCCACCCAGGAATCGAACCGGGGTCTCCTGGATTTCAGGTGGATTCTTTACCAACTGAGTTATCAGGGAAGCCACTTGTAGTCAAACCTGGCTTCAAATCGAGCGGCCACTTGACCTCTCTGAGTCTCAGTTTGCTCATCAGTAAAATGGAGTTAATAAGGCGGCCGTACCAGGATGTGTGAATCTGGAGATGATAGGAGTGTTGGAGGCAGCAACCACCTTGGAGGTGATACGAGTCTGGGATCGCAGCGGCTGAACTATGGGCAGAAGATTTAGGAAGCGAAGCCAGGACCCGGAGCGGGACGGGGAGGCGATTCCCGGAGGCCGGGGGGCACCTGCGGGCTCGGACTGGCTCTGCTCGTGGCAGGGAAGCGGGGATCCCAACACGCTGGCCGGGGAAGCAGAGCCCGACCCCGCAGATGCCGCTTCGCGTCCTCGATTACCCTCCGGGCGCCCGCCTGGGGTCGCCGGTCCCCGCCTGTCACCTGGACGCTCGGGGAGGGGGCGAGGGAACCCGGCGGGCGGGGAGGCGGGACTTGGAGGCCGGGAGGTGGGGCGAGGGGCGGGTGGCGGGGGCCCGCGCCCCGCGGGGAGGCCGGCCACGTGACGCCCGCAGCCCCGGGCCGGGCGGCCAGGCGGGGAGCGCCGCGGCGGCCCCAGGAGGTGGCGGCGGGCGCGGGAGCCCGGGCCGCACCGGACCGGTCGTCGGGGCCCCGGGACGGCGACCCTGGGGCTCCCATGCCATGGAGAAGCTGGCGGCCGGGCTGGCCGGCCTGCGCTGGAGCATGGGCGCCTTCCCGCTGGACCTCATCGTCAGCCGCTGCCGCTTGCCCACGCTCGCCTGCCTCGGGCCAGGTACCGGGGATGCTGGGGAGAGGGGCCGCGGGGGGCTCTCCCGGCAGGTGCCAGCGGGGCCGTGAGGATGCGGCCCCTGCCCTCCCGCTCCTCCGCGCGGACCTCGCTCTGTTCCCGGCGCGCCTCCCCGGAGACCCGGGGTCCAGAAAGCGAGGGGATGCCTCCTCCCGGGCCCCGCGGACGGGCACAGGGACAGAAACCTGGGACAGGGACTGGAGCCGGGCCCCGGAGAGAGCTCTCCGGCCTCGCTGGACCCCGGAGCCTGGCGGAGCCACCCAGCCCGCCCCGTCGGTGCACCCCCTTCTCTTGGCGCCCTCGGACCCCCGTCCAGGCCGCGCCCCCCTCCATCTCTTTGTCTCTGGCCTCTCACCTCGATCCTCCCGCATCCCTGGGCCTCGGACTCTTGTCTTCACACTGCCGCCGCCTCCCACCCCCACCCCAGCCCTCTTGGGACTCTTCTCAAACCCTCGTTTCGCGGCCTGGGGGTGGTGGGCAGCCTCCGCCCCCGCGGACTGGCAGGCCACCTCTGGGCCTGAAGGAGCGAGTCATCCCTCCGGGCGCGCCCCCAAGCCCCCCACCCCCGGCCCTTCCCACGTCTTGCTCCACTTCTCCTTGGGGCCCCGGGGGGCCAGGTTGCTCTGCTGATGCTTGGGGGGCCGAGAGGGGTGCCCGGAGGCTGCCCAGAGCAAGGGGACCGTTTCAGGAAAAGGGGGCCGCTTGGCTGGGGGAGGGGCGGGAGCCGGGGCTGGCAGCCAGGCCGGGGGTTTTGTGTGTGAGAAGAATAGGGGTTTGGCCCGCGTTGGCACACTCGCTTCCCTGAATGCTAATGCGGCCCGCGGCTTCAGGCTCGTCTCCTCTCCGCTGGGGCCAGCAGCCTCTCCGCCGACCCGCGGCGGCCCGGAGCGGGTACAGCGAGTGTCAGCGTGTCCAGGAGCGGGCTCCGTGAAGCATCTATGCCTGGGCCGTCGGGTAGGGGTGCCTGGCGGTCCGGTGTCTTGTCGCCCATCATCAGCGTGTGATGCCGATGTCAACAGCAAAGCCGTGTGTGTGTCTGGGTGTGAATGGAATATGCTGGTCCTAGGTCGTGCCTGGCCACTTTCCCATACATCCTAGTTGGCATCTTCCCCTCCTGGGGGTCTCTTTTGAGGACAGGCAAGCCTCCTTTGGGCTCCCCTGACCTCTGGCCCGTTGTCTTGTCTCCTGCTGTGCACCCGTTACAATGGTCAGTTTATTGTCCTCCTACTGGGCTGCGGGCTCCTTGAGGTAGGGCATCCTGCCTAACAAAGATTATGGAAGGATTGAATGAATAAATGAAAGCATGAGCAACTGGTGTAATGGCCCAGCCATCTGTCTGTGACAGTGGTGGCTATGGCTGTGGTCACCTTTTGTTATCAAAATTGTGAGTTGTGAATACGTGATCAAAAGTATGTCTTGGCCCGTGCATTAGTGTGACTGTGAGACTGAGTTGCGTCATAGGGGTGACAAGCCCCTATCGCTGTGATCCAGGTGGCTGTGCTGACTCCACTGTTGGTGACCTTGATCCATGGTTGGAGTGTGTCCTGTGTGGCTGTGGCCTGCATCCCTTGGAAAGGCAGGCGGGGGCTTAAGAGAGCTCTAAGAGGAGGTTACGGAGTAGGAGAACTTTCTCTGCTCCAGGTGAGGAGTTGAGAAGAAAGCCCCACACTCCCAACCAGATATACACATATACGTGGTGAGAGCCAGGCCCTCCCTGAAGGTCCTGAACACATCTCTGCCCCCCCACTCCTCTCCCCCCATCAAATGCACACACTTCAGGGAGTCCCCAGCCATCAGAGTAAACCATTTCCCATTTGGTTGGGTGGCAGAAATTTATTAAGTTGTGTTGGAGGGAGCGTCCCCCACCCCCACCCTACCCACCAGCTGCATCCAGGAAACGGCTCCAAGGCCTCCTGGAAGCTGGGCCAGCCTCCTGCTCTCCTGGAAACTGTTGCTGGGGTTGGAGCCTCTGGGGCCCCGGCCCCTCCTAACACCTTTGCCCCAGTGCAGCTTCCCCCAGGACTATCCTCCTCCGCTTCTAAATCCACCCCCACCCCCGCCCTGCTCTGGCCTTCATCACTGTGTCCCACAAACTGGGAGGTGAAGGGCTCTGAGAAGGAATGCCAAGAAGCAGCTTCTCTGAGGTGGGGCCAGAGGGTATCTGAGACCCCAAAGGTTCCCTCTCCTTTGGGGTCCCTTGGATGAAGGAGCCTGTCTGTGGCAGTGGGAGAGAAGGAAGGGGCTGCCCAAGGGAGCCGTGAATCAGCTCCTCTAAGCCCCGCCATTCTCCTGACCCAAGTGACCCACAGCTCTGGACTCCACAATGGACAACCCCTTCTCAGCCCTCTCTGGGCCCCCAGCAAGGCGGGGGCGAGGAGCTGACTGGCCCAGGAGCTGATTCGCGGCTGAGAATTCTGCGGGTGTGAGTTGTGGTTCTGAGGTCCAGCCCAAGTGTCTGCTGCTCAGCACTGTCTCCCATCCTCCCTCCTGCCCCTCCCCCCCCCCCCAACTAGTTTGCTGCCCCTTCTGTGAGAGCTCAGACTGCCTCCATTCAGTGCCTCAAACTGGGCCCGCATCCTCTGTTCACATCTCTCCCCACCTCCTGCCCCCTGGGCCTCAGGGCTCCTGGAGGGAGGAGCCCCTGGCTCCAGCACACGGACTGGGACAGCAGGCAGTCCAGTCGAAGGATAAATGCAGGATGGAGGCAGCGTTGGTTTCTGAGGCCCCATCGGAAGCCTGAGCCCTGAGAGACGGGGCCTGATTCAGCCCCAAGCTCACAGCTGGCAGCCCCCATCCCTGGAGCATTGCTGGCCCGGACAGGGATCGTGGAGAGCTGTCCTCGGGCGGTGTCTCGGTGAGGAGGTCACCCTGTCTCTCTGCCCCTCCTGATGTTCTCTTTTCTCTCCTCCCTCCTCTGTCCGCCTGCCCCCTCCCAGGGGAGTATGCTGAGGGCGTCAGTGAGCGAGACATCCTGCTCATTCATTCCTGCCGCCAGTGGACCACGGTGACAGCCCACACCCTGGAGGAGGGCCACTACGTCATCGGGCCCAAGATTGACATCCCCCTGCAGTACCCAGGTGTGCCCAGGGACAGATGGCACAGAGCCAGTGGGGGCTGTAGGCAGGGGGATGGGTGCAGGAAGTCTTGGGCACTGGATGCTGGTGACTGGCTTTTCTTTAGAGCTGCAGGGATGAGCGAGGGCATGGCTGATGAGTGGGGGCGGGGCGGGGGTGGTGGTGACTAAAGTCAGGGTTAGAGTTAGGGTCCAGTGGTTTTCATACTGGTCTGTGAAGCCCCGGGTTTCTGGTTGCAAACCTTTGATTCCCATTTTAAAGTAGATTTGAAACTAATGATTAAAAAAATCCACACCCTCATACCACTACAAGTCAAACCTTAAACCCCGACTAGAGACATTTGGTGTGTACCACAATCTGCCTCATTAACCCTTTTTGTACAGACCCTCAAAGAAAATATCTCCTGCCGGGATTCTTTCAGTATTGCGCAACCCAAAGACATAGAAACAAAGGGATGCCCAGGCTGATTATATGGCTGCATCTGCTAGCCTTAATCCTGTTTTTCCGATGCTTGTGTTAAATTTATTGTTTTCATTGATTGACTTTTTTTTTTTAAGTCTTCATTGAATTTGTTACAATATTGCTTATGTTTCATGTTTTGATTTTTTGGCACCAAGGCATGTGAGATCTAAGTTCCCCATCAGGGATCAAACCAACACCCCCTGCATTGGAAGGCAAAGTCTTAACCACTGTGCCACCAGGGAAGTCCCCATTGATTGACTCTTAAGTGAATGCTAAAATTTAAAACTTTTAATAAAATTATGCTTGAGACCAGGGCTTCCCTGGTGGCTCAGTGGTAAAGAACCCAACTGCCAGTGTAGGAGACCTAGGAGACTTGAGTTCGGTCCCTGGGTCAGGAAGATCCCCTGAAGAAGGAAATGGCAACCCACTCCAGTACTCTTGCCTGGGAAACCCCAGGGACAGAGGAGCTTGGGGGTGCAAAGAGTTGGACACAACTTAGCAATTAAACAACAATGAATATTTACTTTTATCTATTTTATATGTGATGCTGATGTCCTAAAGATTTTGTTTGAAGAAAGGATTCTGCTTCTAAAAAAAGAAGCCCTTTCATTTTACGCAGGATGGAACAGAGGCCTAGGAAGGGAAATGACTTGCCCAGGGTCACACAGAAGAGCAAGGGCTAGCACCCAGGCATCTCGATCTTTGGGCTGGTGCTGGCTGCCACATCAGGGATGCAGGGTTGTTGTTCCCTGAATGAGAAGGGTGCAAGACTGGTCGCCGTCAGCCCAGAGATGCCCCTATGCAAACCCAGGAGCCCACAGCTCCTGTGTATCAACATGTGCTGCTTTCCAGACACTGGGCAGAGCTTTGTCACCATCACAGCCTCACAGCAACCCTGTGAGGAAGTCTTACAGAGCTCCAGGAGTTAGGAGTTAGATCAGTTCTGTGTTTAACTGCTACCCACCCCGAAACAGGGCTTCCCTGGTGGCTCAGATAGTGAAGAATCCGCCTGCAATGTGGGAGACCTGGTTTCGATCCCTGGGTTGGGAAGATCCCCTGGAGAAGGGAATGGCAACCTACTCCAGTACTGTTGCCTGGAGAATTCCATGGACAGAAGAGCCTGGCGGCTACAGTCCATGGGGTTGCAAAGGGTCAAACATGACAGAGCAATTTTTACTTTCACCCTGCAACAAAGGTTGGAATCCTTGAAGCTGGGAAGGCTCCCAGCAGCTTCCTCACAGGTCTGCTGTTCCCCCTCTGGCCCTGCCTGGTTCTCCCCTGAGTCAGTGGGACAGGACCAAACCCTTTAGAGGGCTTCCGCTTTTTACAGCACCCCGTGAACTTGTAGTTCCCACACCCCTGTAGTCCCCACACCCCATTTTGAAGATGAGGAAACTCAAGTATCTTTCTGACCTAGGGTTCTGTCCTGGGGCCCCCGGGAAGGCCTGCCCAAGCTAGAAACTTCCCAGCCTGGGTATTTGGCATTGGTCCAGGGAAAAGTCCCAGGTCATCTCATTGGGACAAAAAAGCAAAGACTGGGGGACTTCCCTGGTGCTCCAGTGGTTAAGACTCTGCCCTTCCACTGCAGTGGCCGCGGGTTCCATCCCTGGTCGGGGAATAAGACCCCGCTGCCAATAAAAACCAAAACAAATCAGGGAAACCGAGATCCAGAGTCTCCTAGGGAACTGTAGGTCCACGGGGCTCCTGGCTCTTTCCCCCCATCGCTTTGGGTGGCCTCTTGACTGTGTATGGTGGTGATCATGGGGTGACAGCTGGCTAGCCGAGGTTTCGCATCCCTGACCCATCTTTCCGGTGGGCTGCTTGCGCCCCGCCTGGTTGTGGGGCGGGGGTAGGGAGGCCGAAGCCCCCCTAGGAGGGGAAGGGGGAGGGGCCGCCGGCAGGTTTACGAGGAAGCTCTGAGTGCACAGCCCGACGCTGGTTCCTCCTAATGAATTAGTAATAGCGCGGGCTGGCTGGCGGGCGGGCGGGGGCGGAGGCTGCGGACCTCGGAGAGAGCCGCCGCGGTGGGCCGGGTGGGGTGGGGTAAGGAGCGGGGAGGAGCGCTCAGGGCGGTGCCTGGTCCCGAGTCGGGTAGGGGGCGCTGCTGGGGACCCGGGTCTCCAGGCCAAGGTTCACCCCCGGGGGAGGCAGGGAGACCGGCCTTCTCTGGGACCCCGCGGAGCACCGCGTGAGCCAAGTTGTATGCTTCCATTTTACCGATAGGAAAACTGAAGCCTATAGCGATTAAATAATTTGCTCAAGACCATACAGGTGGCAGGTGGCACCAGGTCTGTCCGACTGTCAAGTCTGTGCATTTACCCACCATTCTTTAAGGAGCATCTGCTCTGGGTCAGGTGCTGGCAGGGAGCGGTGACAAACAAGACCCAGCTGGAAGGGACGGTCAGGACCGCGATTATGTGCTTTGGGAGTCTCGGGCAGGGAGGAGGGGCAGGCCAGGGTGGGGCAGGTCCCTAGAGCCGCGGGGGTCGGGGGGGAAGACCTCTTGTCTCTTGTAGGGGGAAGGCAGGAGAGGAAGCTGCCCCCAGTGGGGCCGCAGAGGGAGGAGAAGGCTTCCAGGGGCCAAAGCATCACTCCCCAGAGGTCTTCTTTCCTTCCTCCCGGCAGTGATGACCGGTGCTGGGCTCAGGCTGCGGCGGAGGGGGTGGTGCTGGCTACCATGGTTACATTGATCTTCCCTGCCACATCCTCCCCCGGCTCTAGCCCTGACTTGGCTCCAGCTCTCCCCACAGCGGGCAGTGGGCATTTCTCCCTGCCTGGCTGCTTGGAATTGGTGGTGGGGGTGGGGGTGGTGGTAGTTGTGTGTGGATATGGGGGCGGCGACTGGATGAGGGAAGGGGGCCACTCTTGGATGGTGGCAGACCTGTGATTCCTGACCTGCTCGGTCCCCTCCCCAGGGTATCCCTGCTGCCCTCTAGGGCTGTGGCTCATCTGAGGCCTCTTTCCACCAGGGTCTCAGAGTAGTTGGAGCAGGGTGTGGGGTAGGGATGGGATGCATTCCCTCTGGCTTTCTCTGGGCATTTCCCCCTCTCTTGATTCTCCCTTTTCCTGCTTTTAGATGTTGACGCTGCAGGCGCTGCTCTGGGCTCTCTGCTCTGCACACCCTGCATTAGTACAGGTGTCTCTATCTGGGTTCTGGTTGGGCTTTGAACCCACCACAACCCCCATGTTGTATATACAATGCTGTGTGTGTTCCTGCTAGGAGTACACTGTGGGATTTCTCTGGGAAGGGGGTCCCCGATGGGTTGGGATCCTTTTTTCTTCCTTTTCCCTGAGCTATCTGGCCTGCCCCACAGCTGACACTGCCTCCTGTGGGCCGGTGATCTTCCATTACTTCTGACTACACTTCCCCAAGCCCTGCACCCACATGCTCACCTGCCTGCCCTAGGAGCACCACCTGCAGGGCCTCATTTGGCTTCCCCAGTTTGGCCCATGCTTCTGATAGCTTACGGTGCACGGTGTTGGATTCATGATCTCTGAAGAAGATTTAGCTTTGGAACTAGGGACCAGGCTTGATCACTCAAGAGCTTTTGTGTAGCAGAGTTTTATTAAAGTATGACAAGGGACAGAGAAAGCTTCTGACATAGACATCAGGAGTTATGTAAATTAGTTATTATAATAAATCAAAAGCTTGTCTCAAGGTTGTAAAGCTCTTACTAGACCCACTCCCAGAATTTACATTTTAAGATAACAGGATTAGCCAGAAGGTTTTCAGGAAGGAGAAACTGTCCTCAAGCAGGATACATTGTTGTCATATAATCCTTCAGTTCAGTCAGTTCAGTCGCTCAGTCGTGTCTGACTCTTTGTGACCCCATGAATCCCAGCACGCCAGGCCTCCCTGTCCATCACCAACTCCCGGAATTCACTCAGACTCACTTCCATCGAGTCAGTGATGCCATCCAGCCATTTCATCCTCTGTCGTCCCCTTCTCCTCCTGCCCCGAATCCCTCGCACCATCAGAGTCTTTTCCAATGAGTCAACTCTTCGCATGAGGTGGCCAAAGTACTGGAGTTTCAGCTTCAGCATCATTCCTTCCAAAGAAATCCCAGGGCTGATCTCCTTCAGAATGGACTGGTTGGATCTCCTTGCAGTCCAAGGGACTCTCAAGAGTCTTCTCCAACACCACAGTTCAAAAACATCCATTCTTCGGCGCTCAGCTTTCTTCACAGTCCAACTCTCACATCCATACATGACCACAGGAAAAACCATAGCCTTGACTAGATGGACTTTTGTTGGCAAAGTAATGTCTCTGCTTTTGAATATGCTATCTAGGTTGGTCATAACTTTCCTTCCAAGGAGTAAGCGTCTTTTAATTTCATGGCTGCAGTCACCATTGCAGTGATTTTGGAGCCCCGAAAAATAAAGTCTGACACTGTTTCCACTGTTTTCCCATCTCTTTCCCATGAAGTGATGGGACCAGATGCCATGATCTTCGTTTTTGAATGTTGAGTTTTAAGCCAACTTTTTCACTCTCCACTTTCACCTTCAGCAAGAGGCTTTTTAGTTCCTCTTCACTTTCTGCCATAAGGGTGGTGTCATCTGCATATCTGAGGTTATTGATATTTCTCTCGGCAATCTTGATTCCGGGAAGAAGCTTGTGCTTCTTCCAGCCCAGTGTTTCTCATGATGTATTCTGCATATAAGTTATATAAGCAGGGTGACAATATACAGCCTTGATGTACTCCTTTTCCTATTCGGAACCAGTCTGTTGTTCCATGTCCAGTTCTAACTGTTGCTTCCTGACCTGTATATAGGTTTCTCAAGAGGCAGGTCAGGTGGTCTCTCTTTCAGAAGTTTCCACAGATTATTGTGATCCACACATTCAAAGGCTTTGGCATAGTCAATAAAGCAGAAATAGATGTTTTTCTGGAACTCTCTTTTTCGATGATCCAGCGGATGTTGGCAATTTGATTTCTGGTTCCTCTGCCTTTTCTAAAACCAGCTTGAACATCTGGAAGTTCATGGTTCACGTACTGCTGAAGCCTGGCTTGGAGAATTTTGAGCATTACTTTACTAGCGTGTGAGATGAGTGCAATTGTGCAGTAGTTTGAGCATTCTTTGGCATTGCCTTTCTTTGGGATTGGAGTGAAAACTGACCTTTTCCAGTCCTGTGGCCACTGCTGAGTTTTCCAAATTTGTTCCTTAGTACAGAGTTTAAACTGAGTTGTTTGTTGTATAATCATCAGTTCTTAAAGGAAAGAACGTTTTATGTGACTAAGGAATGTAGAAGAAAAAAATAAAAGTTTGTCCTTTTCTCCTCCTTGAGATCCCCAGATCCCTCTCTCCTTGGGGACCCCCAGATTTCTTATCAACCTGCGTAGGAATTGACTCTCTCACTCCCCACTGGTTCCTTCCAGGGTCCCAGTTTTGGTTAACAGCTCTGCTGTCTCCATTTCTGACCAGGCTGGTAGCTGCAACCCCTTCCTCCCTCGCCACTCGGCAGTCACCACAGTCTGATGAGGCTCCCTGCTGGAACCTGTACCCCTTGTTCTGTTTGTTTTTTGCTTTCCTCTCAGCTGATGCCCCTGCTCTTTTCCAGAACTCGTTACTGGGTTATTTACCTAAGTGTCCCTGTTATCTTTATAGAGTTCACCTTTGATCTTGGTCTTTCTTTGCTCAGAACACTTCAGTGGGTTTCATTCTTATGGAATAAAGTCCTACCATATGGCATTCAGAGCTCTTCATAGCCCAGTTGCTGTCTGCTCTACCCGTCATCACCCCCCTCAAATCCTACTCTCCAGGCACTCACCATGGTGGCAGGCAGTTTGCTTCTGTGACCATGTGTCTTGACTCATGCCGTTTCTTTTGTGTGGAATGTTCACTCTGTAAAATTCATTCTTATGATCCCCCCACACGGCCAGGCAGATTTCCCCCAACTTGGTGGTCTCCTCGTCTTTTGTTGAGTCTGTTGTGGCCATCCTGCCATCCCGTCACACCCTGCTGTCACATACTGGATCTGGATTTGATATCTTGAGGGCAGATCATATCTTACCCACATCTGCCCCCCTCATTGGGCCTAGGCTAGTGTCTGGCACACAGTAGGTGCTCTATAAATGCTTGTGGAATATAAATGCTTGTGGAATGAATAAATGATAGGCAGCAACCACCAGAAACCCTGCACAAGTTAGAGTCATCTTGTCTTCTCTCAGCCTATACAAGACTCTCTTCCTCCTGTGTAAGGCCTAAAAAGAGGCCTGGTTCACAGCCTGTCTTTGTGCTCATGTAAGTGGGCACATGGGGCTTCCCAGGTGACTCAGTAGTAAAAAATCTGCTTGCTAATACAGGAGACACGGATTCCATCCCTGGGTCAGGCAGATCCCCTGGAGGAGGGCGTGGCCACCCACTCCAGTGTTCTTGCCTGGGAAATCCCATGGACAGAGGCACCTGGTGGGCTACAGTCCCTGGGGTTGCAGAAGAGGTGGGGACGACTTAGCAACTAAACAACAACAAGGTGGGCACATAAAAGGTATGTGGCCAGTGAGGTCAGTTAACACAGAGGGGTGTCAGCATTACAGATTAGCATCATTCTTTAAAGCCCATGTCTTCTGGGGGCTTCTGCTGAGCCAGTGGAAACACAGCCTTGGACTGCAGATCGGGAAGACCTCATCTGAGGGAGGCAGCTTGCTGGGCTCAGATCTGAGGCCTCTGGGACAGTGGCGCTGGATGTTGGATCACAGCAGGGTTTGGGAACAGATCAGGAGTCAGAGTGGCTCTCCTTGGGCCTCCAAAGCCTGGGGCTGGGCCCTGGTTTGCCCATTGCATCAGTGTGGGTTAGCAATCTAAAGCTAACACAGGAGGCCAGATTCAGACAGGGCCTGCAAACATCTGCTCCAGCTTCTTTAGATGAGGATTCAAAATCCCTGAGAGGGGAAGGGATTTGTCTGGGTCACAGCAAATCAGAGTTGGGCTGGGACCAAGCTAGGCATCGGCATCCCCACTGCCACACTAATGTTGGTGTCAAGTGTTTGGGTACCAGTTTGCCCTTGAGTTTCTCTAGGCAGACAGCTGCTGGCCTTGTCACACACCCACAAACTCTCCACTGGGTAAGGGCTGTGCTCTATTTGCTATGAATATGTGCTCACCTCCCTGCTGAGTCTTGAACCAGCTGACCAGCTTCCACTAGTGCAAACCTGCCCTTCTGCCCACCTGAGTTCCAGAGGGACTGGCTGAGATGAGGGGCGAAAGATGTGGGGAACATGAGGCCTCTCAGGATGCAGGCTAGGCTTCCTAGCAAGCAGGCCCACCCTACAGCCTGCGTTCTGTCCTTTGCAGGGAAGTTCAAGCTCCTGGAGCAGGCCCGGGATGTTCGGGAGCCAGTGAGGTACTTCAGCAGTGTGGAGGAGGTGGCCAGCGTCTTTCCTGATCGCATCTTTGTGATGGAAGCCATCACTTTCAGTGTCAAGGTCAGTCCTTTCTGCACTGGGCCTGGTGCCCCCAGGTTTCATTATTCTCAGGGGCAAGCCTGACCCTGGATGGAGGGTTCCCGCTAGGTTCTGTGAGGTAGAAGTGTCACAGTGTGGCTTCTGGCAGCCTCCTGAAAGTCTTTGGCTAGGTGTATGAACTTTCTGGAACTGGGCCCAAGAACTTCCTGCAAAAGGTGGGGAAGCAGGAAGTGTGTGTGGAGGTATGTGTGTGGAGGTTCATGCCTTGACTTGGAGATCTTTCAGGGCAGCCATCCTAGCATCTACTGGTGGAGGTGGTGGCTGTGGAGTGCAAACAGTCCCCCACTTAATGTACAGATAGCTCTTTACTATTTACAAACCCCTTTCTTATCCATCAATTCATTCCTCTTCAGAGTAGTCTTGTTGAATAGGTGGAGGATTATTATTGCCCAATTGTAAAAAAATGATACAAGCGTTGCTGTATGTTGAATATTTTCAAAGTATTTCAGTATACGTAAAGTCTACCTGGTGGCTCAGATGGTAATGAATCTGTGTGCAATGTGGGAGACCCAGTCCTATCCCTGGAGAAGGAAATGACAACCCACTCCAGTATTCTTGCCTGGGAAATCCCATGGACAGAGGAGCCTGGCAGGCTACAGTCCATGGAGTCACAGAGTCAGACATGGCTGAGCGATTAACACTTACTTTATAGTCTATTTAATCCTTACAGCAATTCTTACAGCAAATAAAATAATTACCTTTCCAAGAGGTAACTCTGAGGCTGCACCACCGTGACCACGTGGCCTCTACAGAATGCAGGCCCTCAGTCCAGTGCTCTTGATCTTGGGAAAGCCCCAAAAGAAGGGTTGCCCTCCTGGGTCCCCGGACTGGCTTTCCCCCGCCTGGGGCTAAGGCCTCCCTCTGTTTCTGGGTTCCCCAGGTGGTGTCAGGGGAGTTCAGCGAGGATAGCGAGGTGTACAACTTCACGCTGCACGCGGGTGACGAGCTCACTCTCATGGGGCAGGCGGAGATCCTGTGTGCCAAGACCACCAAGGAGCGCTCGCGCTTCACGACCCTGCTGCGCAAGTTGGGCCGGGCCGGAGCGCTGGCCGGGGTGGGCGGCGGCGGCGGCCCGGGGGGCGCGGGGGCCGCGGGGGCCGCGGGTGGCGGCGGGGGCGCCAGGCCCATCAAAGGCAAGATGCCCTGCCTCATCTGCATGAACCACCGCACCAACGAGAGCCTGAGCCTGCCCTTCCAGTGCCAGGGCCGCTTCAGCACGCGCAGCCCGCTGGAGCTGCAGATGCAGGAGGGCGAGCACACGGTGCGCGCCATTATCGAGCGCGTGCGGCTCCCGGTGAACGTGCTGGTGCCCAGCCGCCCACCCCGCAACCCCTACGACCTGCACCCGGTGCGGGAGGGCCACTGCTACAAGCTGGTCAGCATCATCTCCAAAACAGTGGTGCTGGGGCTGGCGCTGCGCCGCGAGGGACCGGCGCCGCTGCACTTCCTGCTGCTCACCAACACGCCGCGCTTCGCGTTGCCGCAGGGCCTCCTGGCCGGGGACCCGCGCGTCGAGCGCCTGGTGCGCGACAGCGCCTCCTACTGTCGCGAGCGCTTCGACCCGGACGAGTACTCGACCGCCGTGCGCGAGGCGCCCGCCGAGCTGGCCGACGACTGCGCCAGCCCGCGCCGCGCGCGCCTCTGCTTGCCCGCGCCCCCGCGCGCCCTCGTGCCCGCCCGCGCCCCCGGCCCCGGCCCACCAGGCGACGGCGACCAGGAGTACGTGATCCCCGACTGGGCCGGCGGGCTCGAGCCCGCCGCGCCGCCCGCAGAGATCCCCTACGAGGAGCTGTGGACGCACCAGGCAGCCGAGGGCCTAGTCGAGGGCAGGACCCGGCCGCTCCCGGGGCCCGACCTCATCTCCTTCGGAGCCGCCGGGCCGCCCCGCCTGGAGCCCGAGGCGGCGCCGCCTCCCGTGCCTCCCAAATCCGAGGCGGTGAGTGGATGCGGTGGAGACGAAGAGGGTGGGAGGCCGGTCGCTGAGCTCTGCGGGCCCGGCCTTCCGGGGAGGTGGCCAGCCACGGGGCAGGGTTTGGGTTTGGAAAGCTCGTTCTCCTGGGCCCCTGCCTTGGCATCTCGGGCTCCAGCCCCCGAGGTGTGCGACAGAGGGTGGCCAGAGGTGGGGAGGGGGGAGAAAAAAAAGAGGAAAGAGACGCAGGCGCTTTTGTAGGAAGGGGTACCATGGCCTTGGGAGTTGTAGGACAAAGACCAGCAGGTCCCTAGCCGCATAGAGTATGGGATGAGCCTAGAACAGCGTTACCCAGAAGGTTTCACAGAACAAAGGCTCCATTAAGTTGTCTGGTGAAAAGAAGGGTCTAGGGTGAACAAAGTTTAGAAAATACAGCCTGATTCCCAGCTCTCCCCATCCTCACTTTGGAGCCACAGAGTATCTGTTATAATAAAGGCTTCGAGAAGTCCTGCAGGTCAGAAACCCATTCATCTGGGTTTAACACAGAAGTTTCCAACAGAACTTGTCCACAGACTATATACAGCACCTATTAATATCCCATGGAGTCCACTTTGAGTGTTTGACCGATAAGAAAGGGATCCAGATGGCAGATACTTTTCCTTCCCTTCTTCTCATTACACCTTTGTCTTCTTTCTCTCCTTTTCCTTGAGGAAGGAATATGTCTACTTGTTGTTTTGTCTACTTCTCTGTTTCTTCTTACATTCACGATGGATTTTGAAGGCCGCACGAGACAGTTGTGCGTGTTGTGGACTCTCGATGAGTCTGACAGGCTGGAGATGATGAGAAGGGGTGGGGTGGGTGGCTGAGTAGCAAGGCCGGCTTTTGGCAAAGTGGGTCAGTCGCAGGCACCCCCCTTGCCCAGCTGCCTGGAGGCGGGGGTGGCATCTTGGCCCTATGCTTGCAGGTGAAGGAGGAGTGCCGCCTGCTCAACGCCCCTCCTGTGCCCCCGCGGGGTGGCAGTGGCCGGCTCTCGGGTAGCCCCCCAGTACCCCCACGCTTCCCTAAGCTGCAGCCCGTCCACTCCCCCAGCTCCAGCCTCTCCTACTACTCCTCTGGCCTCCAGGATGGGTGAGCCCCTCCCTTCCTTCTCTGGGTCCCGGGCGCCTCAGGTGGATGGAAGCAGGGGAGGGGGCCAGGGAGAGGGCGGGGAAGGGAGCCAGTGTGAGGAAGAGGAAGACTGCAGACCCTGGGGTTTGGAGGGTGCATATTGCTGAGCCGAACCTGAGGGAGGGGCCCTTGGGGTCTGGGGCTTCCTGCCTCAGTTGGCTGCTTACCTAAATGATGATGACTGCATGGGAGTGTGGCTCTCTTTCCTTCCAGACTGAGATCTGCTGCAGGATGGAGTACTCCTTGCCGTTGAAAATTTTCTATGTAGTTCAGTTTAGTTTTTCCTGGAGTGCAGGTTGCCGGAGGGAAGAATAGAGCAATCTCAGAGGGCCTCAGGCCTTGGGGGCTGGGAGATGGACGGGCCAGCATGGCTGGGATCTCTGTGACCCAGCGGGATGGTGGTTTGTGGTGGCACATGTGTGTGCCTGTCACGTTCCCCTCTTGCTCTGCTTACCCGTCTGTCTGTGTCTGTCTTTCTGTCTGCAGGGCGGGGTCCCGAAGTGGCAGTGGCTCGCCGTCACCCGATGCCTACTCCCTCTATTGCTACCCCTGCACCTGGGGAGACTGCAAGGTGGGCGAGTCCTCCAGCCGTCCACCCCCGGGCCCCCTGCCCTCGACCACGCAGCCCAGCCAGGCCTCCCGGGCCCTTGTGGAGCCCCTGAGTAGTCGAGCTTCCTCCCTCCTGGGGGCCGACACCCCCGCCAAGACCTACCACAGCTGCCCACCTCCATTCAAGCCCTCCCACCCCCAGAAACGCTTTGCTCCGTTTGGAGCTCTTAACCCCTTTTCCGGGCCTGTCTACCCCACGGGCCCTTCAGCAGCCTCCTCTTCTGGGCCTGCAGTTCCCTCAGGTCCCCTGGCTACCTCCAGCCCCGCTTACTCCCCAGGCCTGGGCTCTCCAGGCCAGGCCTACTCGGCAGCTTCCGCCTCCTCCTGTCCCACCTCCTCGTCTTCCTCCTCTGAGTGGCAGGAACCCTCCCTGGAGCCCTTCGACCCCTTTGAGCTGGGCCGGGGCAGTTCTCCAGAGCCTGAGCTGCTGCGCTGTCAGGAGCCCAGAGCCGTGGGGGCACCTGGGCCTGGCCTCTCGCCACTTGGACCCCCCAAGGCCTTTGAGCCCGAAGGCTTGGTGTTGCGGCAGGGTCCCGCCCCACTGTCACCGGTGGCCCCGCAGGGCCCTGAGGCTGGTGGAGCGCGACTCCTTCTCACCCAGGGGCGCCTCGAAGGGCCTCCTGCCAGTCCCCGGGATGGGGCCACGGCTTGGGGAGGCCGAGAAGCCACCTCCTGGCAGCCCCCCGCTGACCTCTCTGCACTCTCCCTGGAGGAGGTCTCCCGAAGTCTGCGTTTCATTGGGCTCTCAGAGGACGTGGTCAGCTTCTTTGCCCGAGAGCGCATAGACGGCAGCATCTTCGTGCAGCTCAGTGAGGACATCCTGGCAGATGACTTCCGCCTGACCAAGCTGCAGGTCAAGAAGATCATGCAGTTCATCAAAGGCTGGCGGCCCAAGATCTGACCTTCCGGCTTGGGGCCGCTTGACTGGAATTTTGGCCCGGAAGCTCCCCTGGGGGGCCAGCCCTGGCTTTGCAGGGGGACAGCCCTCCCCGAGGTGGGGCCTGCCGCCGGGAGAATCTCTGCCAGGACTGCAGCTGCTCAGCAGTCACAGAGAGTGAATCCAGGGGAGGCGTGCTGGAAAACGGCGTCGTCTCGGCCAGACGCCTGCATGCCTCTTGCCTCTGAGTGTGCAGAGTACGTGGGGGAGAGGCTGAAGGCACCAGCGAACAGGGTGCCCAGGGCTGTGATTCCCATGGGGCAGCCAGAAGCTGGCTTTTGTGGTGACCTAACAGCTCCCTCCGTCCTGCTGTGGAGCTCCCCTGACAGCTTGCACTCAGTCCACAGCCTGTAGGTGCAGGCTGGAGACGAGGGAAGACAACGGCCCACCACTGAAGCACAGATTCCCCAAGTGCCCGCTGTCCTCTGTGGACTCTGCTCCAAGCTGCCTCAGAGTTGGGAGGGCGAATTTCTGTATCTCTGGGATGCCCTCTTTACCCCCTGTCCCCCCCGCTCTACCATGTGCTGGGTCCCTGGCCCCAAACACAGGTGTATCGCGTACAAGCCTGAGCCGCCGTGCCGCAGAGCTCCACCTGTGGGCTCTGGTTCTCGGGTGATGCCTTTGGAAGGCCACAGCCCTGCCCTTGACCCACTTACCTGGTGAGGGAGGCATTTGCTCCCCATGTTTTCAGCACTCTGGCCTCTGCCCCGATCTCATTGCATCTAGCCGTCCGTCCTGCCTGTTGGGTTCAGTCTGTGATGACTCTGTTTCTGTGGAAGGGCAGCTGCACCCTGATTCCAAGGTGGGTGGCCTTCAATCACTCCCACTGGTCTCCTGCCCCATCCCGTGACTCCTGCAAACACCTGGTGTCCTTCCCTGGCTGTCACTGGTGCAGGTGGCTTGGGAGAACCTACTTTTATCCTCCTGGAGCTGAGCCCTCCTACGCTTGTTCATCTGCATCTGAGCAGGTCTTTGCGCCCTGAATCCCGAGCATGGCCATCTGCTGGCACTCAGAGCAGGTTGGCTGTCATGTCCAACCACCCATCCCCCGAGCTCTTTGTCTCACTTACCAGAAACACACTAATTCTCCTAATGTCAGGCCCAGGGGTGTCAGCCTTCTCGTCTGCCTTATCTAGATATTTATTTCCTCTGTTTTTCTATCTTAAGAGTAGAGAAGCCGTGCCAGTACTCATGCCCTGAGCAGGCTGTCTCAGCACGGAGGGAAGTCAGAGTAGAGCACAGAGACTGGGATGCTGAGACGTTGGGTTTCCTTGCCGACCACTTAGTGAGTCCTCGAGGGCTAGTGAAATAAATGCTAGACCACTGAAGAGTAGTGTGCGTGGAACTGTGTTCTTTCAGAAGGCCGTGGGGACCGACTGGCATGATGCCTGTGCCCTTGGGCAGGGGAGGAGCCTGGAAATGGTTACGCATATGGCCCACTTGTTCCTCAGAGGCAGCTGATAGAGCGGCCCTCGTTCCTTTTTGAAAACCCCTCACCTGTCCCAAAACTGTAAGAACCTTCAATTCCCATTAATGTTTCAGCATAATTTAACACACCTCCCTAGGTCTGCTGGGGCTTCCCTGGTAGCCAGCTGGTAGAAACCTGCCTGCAATGCAGGAGACCCTGGTTCAGTTCCTGGGTCTGGAAGATCCCCTGGAGAAAGGATAGGCTACCCATACTCCGGTATTGGGCTTCCCTGGTGGCTCAGATGGTAAAGAATCCACCTACAATGCAGGAGACCTGGGTTAGAAAGATCCCCTGGAGAAGGAAATGGATCCACTCCAGTATTCTTGCCTGGGAAATCCCATCGACAGAGGAGCCTGGCGGGCTACAGTCCATGGGGTCACAGAGTCGGACACGACTGAGCGACAGCACAGCAGTTAGGGCTGCTGGGTGGAAAGATCATACTTCAGAGCCCCATGCTCCTACCCAGGTTTAATTTCCTGTCTTGCCCAAACGCCTGCCTTGAGGCTGCTCAGACCCCTGCCCTGACACTGCCATTGGCCTTGGTGTAGAGGATCAGTTCTCTACCTTCTGTGGGTCACCTGAAAACTCCAACTCAGAGATGCCTTGGTGTTCAGACTCTGGCTTCCTAGCAGCCAACTGTTGAGTGTTGAGCTGGGGCAGAGCTCCCCACTTGCTGGTCCCCACAGCAGAACTGGGACCGGGGGGGATACTGAAGTGCTCACAGCTGGAGCAGAGGTAGGAGGGATCGGTGACATCTCCAAGTCAGGATGGTGCAGCGTGATAGGACCTGAATTACAATTCTGTACATTCAGTGGATCCTTCTGCCAGACCCGAGAGGAGCCCCAGAGCTGTTTACCTGGACTGGGCACTGTTTCTGCCAGAATACAAGTGCAGGAACTTACTCCACCTGAGGGCAAGGGGCCGGGCAGAGTGAAGGTGTCAGTCGAGTGCAGGCAGTGGTAGGTATTTGGGCATTGTCTACCTTCTGTGCTCTGCGGCAGCTGAGATGTGCAGGATGCACTGACCAGAAAAGTGTTACCTCCTCTGCCTAGTGCAGAGGATGAGAGGATTGGATAGCATCACCGATTCAAAGGACATGAACTTGGGCAAACTCCGGGAGACAGGGACAGGGAGGCCTGGCATGCTGCAGTCCATGGGGTCACAAAGAGTCGAACACGACTTAGCAACTGAACAACTGCCTAATTCCAACGTTCCATAAACATTCCGAGCACGCACAGGAATGAGTTATACCAAGAAAGGAACTGGGTAAAACTGTCCACCGAGGATATGCAGTTTGGGAAAAGGAGTCTCTCTCACACGCTGGCCCTCCATACCTCTCCTACTGTTTGGTTTAGCCAGGACTCTTCCCTGCTGTAAGCAGAAGCCCAGCCAAAGCTCTTACATGTGCATGCATGCTAAGTCACTTCAGTTGTGTCCAACTCTTTGCGACCCTATGGATTGTAGCCCACCAGGCTCCTCTGTTCCTGAGGATTCTCCAGGCAAGAATACTGGAGTGGGTTGCTGTGCCCTCCCTCCAGATCTTCCAGACCCAGGGATCAAAGGCCATTCTCCATCACCGCAACTTCTCTCTTAAGGTGCTGCTCCAAGCTCCCAACACATTCCTACCCCAGAGCACAGGGCTTTATTCCAGCTTACTCTTTGAAGGAAAGGGGGTTACACCAGAAGGGCAATGACAGAAAAGAAGGCAATGGGCAGTCAGACTGATGAACAGTTTGATTTTTATTGTTAAGTATCTGGCTGAGTGCAAACTTGTCCTCACCACCACTGGCCACCAGTGACCACCACTGGCCTCTCGGGAGGAGCAGGCAACAAGGATGGCTCCAGAAACACTGCCACCCTAGGGCTCGAGGCTTATAAATTGGTGCACACAGAGGGTTCCCCCTTCCAACAGGAAGTACAAACTACATCACAGCCAGACTTAGCTGGGAGGGAGAGATGTCCTAGCTAAAGGCACTTTAATCAAGGCACATAACCAATGCCAGAGTTCGTCTTCCTTCTGGTCACTCTGATAAATCTAGACGCCACTCTGTTGAGAAACAGTGCTGCCATGGTTGGCGTTAGTGGGCGAGTGGGCAGGGGACAGGGCCTGCTCATTGGTAGAACTTCTTGTTAGGGTTGTTGGCATGGTCCACAAGCAGCTGACACGGGGTGAACTGTTTTCCATAGGCAGCCTCGTACTTCCGGAGCCGGTCCACTATTTTCTGTGCCCCGTACAGATCCACAAAATGGAAGGGCCCTGAATGCAGAAAGAGGATTTTGTTGAAGGAGAAGCGAAACAAGCTCTGGGGTGAAGTAAACTACTTTTTTGACTTGCAAGACTGACCTCCAAGACATGGGGGGAAGCCAAGCCCAAAGACCGCACCGATGTCTCCCTCTGTGGGCGTGGCCAAAACCCCTTCCTGCAGGCACAGGATGGCTTCGTTCACAAACCTGGTCACTAGGCGGTACTGGATGTCTTCGTCTGAGGAGCTGCCAACAGGGAGAGACATTCAGGGAGAGGAAGAGTCAAAGGGGAGGATGTAGGGGCCCCAGCACGGAATGGGAGTGAGGGCTGGTGCTGCTGGAGCTCGGGTGTTAGTTGCTCAGTCATGTCTAACTCTCTGCGACCCCATGGACTGCCGGGCTCCTCTGTCCATGGGATTCTCCAGGCAAGAATACTGGAGCAGGTTGCCAATTCCTTCTCCGCTGGTGCTTGGGGCCAGCCCTAGTGAACTTCTGCCTCTAGAGAAGGAGCCGACCTTGGAAAAGGACAGTAGAGAGCTGCCTGCCCTGATTAACTGGAAACGAGCACCGAGCACAGGCCCTGCAGGGTAGACAATATGTCCTGATATCAGCAGGTACTGACTACAGATGACAGTGAACGGTGTGCAGGTTGAGCAAGCCCAGGAGAACTTTCTAGTTGCTTTCTGGCACCCTCCACGGCTTATCCAGAGGCCTTCCCAAGGCTTGGCTGCAGTCCTTACCCTGATGTCTAGTAGAGAATGAGGTGGAATGTGGAAAGGCAGAAAGTGTTAAGAATTAGGAAATGTTTTCTCTGATCACATATGGTGATCATAAAAAAAAAAAAAGGACTGTGGAGGGTCCAAGAAGCTTTGGGCTGGTGAGGAACACTTCCACACTGATAGCCCCTCAAATGAACTTACACGTCAGGCTGAGAAGGCATCTTCAGACTTGCCAAAATACTGTCCATGTCAGAATTCAAATTCTTATTCTTCACACCCTCCTGGTAGATGTAAAAGCCCTTCCCAGACTTGCGACCTAAAATAAGCAAGAAAAGGGAGAGTTATGATTTCTCAGAGCTCAGCACTGAGAATTCTCTTCTCTGCTAGTCTACTAGAAAGCCCTAGCCTCTCTTCCATACTCCTGAATTTGTAGATCTAGCCTACCCCAGAAATTAGTATTTGTCAGAAGAGTTGGCAGAGAAGGAAAAGAGAGCTTATATTTCTTGGAGCTTGAAATCCAGGTACCTGGGTGGGAAAGGCTGTGTGGGCGAGTGTTAATGTCCACGCCTGCAGTACCAGGCCCTTGGACGTCAGGTCCTGGTGTTGATTTTGTTGCTACTTTACCGAGAGAGAAAGCCACCTCTCTGGTGGGCCTCAATTACATACTCAGAGGTTTACTTTCTCCACACAGGTGGTCAGAGAACATGGAAAGCCTGGGTGCAGGGCTCCTGCAGTACCATGGGTGTAGTAGAGGCTGTGGGTGGGATGAAATGCCTGTCAATCTTGCATTGCATGGGCAATGGCAGAGCCTCAGGAGGCCAGAGTTCCGCCTTTTGTCCATAATCTACAGGCCCAGCCTAAGAAGAGGCTGTCATGAAATCATTTTTAAATTCCCTATGACAGGGGGCTCTGTTGAGAAAATACACTCTTCCACCCAGGCCTCTGCAGCTCTTGGGTCGCAGGGACTGTTACTCATGGTGCTAGTTCCATTTCTCTGAGGCTACTCACCCAGGAAGCCCTTGGATATCATCTGCTGCAGCATTTCCAGGCTTCCACCTGCAAACCGCTCCCCAAACTCTTTGCCGAGATTTTCTGCCACGTGTTTTGCGACATCCACACCAACTTCATCTACCAGTGTAGCGGCGCCCACAGGGAAGCCGAAGCTGGTGGTCAGGGAGTCCAGCTTCTTAGGGCCGACTCCTTCCTGGATGGGCAGCAAACCCAGGACCTCAGGGGAAGGCTGTCCCAGACTCCCCTAAGGGCACCCCGTGCTACTCTCAGAATCAGCCTGGTGTAGCGCCCACTTCTCTTCTGGGCACTGCCAGGTCAGACCCAGGACTGGGACTGATACACACAGGGAAGCACAAAGAGGCTGGAGAGCCCCAGGAGAAAGTGTGAACCTTTCCTAACCTATGGCATTCAAAGGAGGTCTAGACATGAACAAATTATTCATATCTTTCTTGTTTGCAATCCTGAATCTCAAGAATACCGAGATTGCATGCCAGATGTGGTAAGGTTCCCTACCCTGAGAGAGGAGACATCACCAGGGAGCAGGGCTGCAGCAGCCCGTGATCCCTGAGTCTAATGGGAGCCCGGCGAGTGTGGTCAGCCCTTTCTGCCACTGACCAACCTGGATGGCTACCAGAGGGGTCTGTGTGTGGCAGAAGCAGGTACAGCACCAATCAGACCAAACGGGTCCTGTTCTGGATGAAGATGCAGAAACAGCACATAGAGCATGTCGGGAGGCCTCGGGGTGACTGGAGCAGGGAGGACGCTTGGGGAGCAGAGCTAAAATTCTGCATTTTCGCCCATGACGTCCCAACAGTGGGTGGAATGGAAGGGCAGCAAAAGGCCTTCCTGGAGAAGAGCCAGCAGTCAGTGTATTAGAAGGAAGTCTGCTCTTCATCTTGACATTACCAGTCTGGAAAACTAGTTTCAGGAGTGGAAGATGCCTCCAACATTCTGAGAGTGATACCAACCTGGAGAATTCTGATGACTTCAGACATCATGGGTGTGAGGCACCTGGTGGTATAGAAGCCAGGTCCATCCTGCAAAGGGAGAGAACACGAGCTCATGGGCCCCTTGGCTGAGGGCACTGCCCGAGTCTGAAAGTGGTCTCCCTTCCCCAGGAGCCATTTCAAAATTTAAGGTGATTTATAATCTCAGTCAGAATCCTTAATATTGAACTGCAGAAGCCAGAGCCGGGGGCAGCCTAGTTCAATTCCAAGAGGACAGGAGATAGTCTCACATCACCTGCAAAGTCTGGAATAGTTGGGAAAACCTGCTGTGTCCCAGACCCCGACTCAGCAGTAGTCACACCACTGTCCATACTGTAGATGACTAAGGGGAAATCATGTCAAAGAAAGAAAGAAAGTGAAGTTGCTCAGTCATTTCTGACTCTGCAACACCAAGGACTGTAGCCTACCAGGCTCCTCTGTCCATGGAATTTTCCAGGCAAGAGTACTGGAGTGGGTTGCCATTTCCTTTTCCAGGGAATCTTCCTGACCCGGGGATCAGAACCTGGGTCTTCCGCATTGCAGGCAGATGCTTTACCATCTGGGCCACCAGGGAAGCCCAATCATATCAAAGGCTGATCTATTTGACCTGAAGAGTCACCAAGAAGCCTGGACATATAAGGAGTTTTCATGGCTCTTTTCTGAATCTGCTGCTCTTATCCACAGCTCCTTACCTTAACCACAATGATGACCTTCCCTTGTCTGAGGCCAACATCTACAGCAGAGGCAGTTGTGTCCTTCGAAGTCTTCTCAGTTGTGATAATCTCCAGCAGCTGCATCTTGTCCACGGGAGAGAAGTAGTGCATGCCGATCACCTGGCAAGGGGGACAAAACACTGCCAGACTTAAGAACTCTTGAGAGGGGAAACTTAATAGGGTTCTTTTTTTTTTGCTAGGAAAGCACTGCAGAGAAAGGCTGTTGTAGTAAGGGAATACTGGCTTGATATGGTCAAATGCCTTGGTTTCATGGTTCTTTGATTAATAAGAGTCCAGTATGTTCATGGGAGAGCTACCCAAAATTCTCTTCCATTTGCTTCTAGGGCTTTTCACTGAGGGCAATGGATCTTATCCACAATTAATGCCAAACCTACAGCTAAAGGCCAATTAGATTTATTGGGAAAGAATGAGTGAGGGTTCCAATTATATTAATGATGAATGGTTTGGGTGAGAGGGTCCACTTTTTAATGGGTGGGGGGAGACAGGCAGAAGAATTACTTAATATGCTGGACTGTCAGAGATGCATCTAGATTTTACACAGATGGGTCTCACCACCAGGATACTGTCTGCCCTTCCCATTCACAGATTTTGCACATACAGGTTCAGCTAAAATAGGATCCAACTGGCTGAATTTGATTCAATCAATTGGTCTGAATCCTTGGATGTGAAACCTGAGGATACAGAGGGCCAACTGAATTCCCTGTGCTGCACTATTTCTATAAGGGACTTGGGGTTCCAGAACTAATCCCCTAAGGACACAGAGGGATGACTGCACTGGGTTTAAATAACATTTCTCAACACTCAAATTCCCTCAAGTGTCATTAAACCAGTGATTCTCAAAGTCAAGTACCCGGACCAGCAGCACTAGCATCGCCTGGCAATGTTAGAACTGCGAATTCTCAGGCCCTCCCCAGACCTACTGAATGAGGTACTCTAGGGGCAGGGCCCAGATCTGTGTTTAAGAATCCCTCCAGGTGATTCTGGTACATGCTAAAATTTGACAACAGCCTCAATAAGCTAACAATTAGGCAGTCTTCACAACTAAATTGTGACAGAAGTCTATCCATTAATTCATAGTTTTGCCCCCTGTCCCCTACTTCACCTATAACTAATATCTACCATTGACTGACTGCTTACTATCCACTGTTCATTAGCACATTTATCATTTATTCTTTACATGTAATCCATTACAACTCTGTGAACTAGTCAGTCTAATTATCTAGATGAGGAAGAAAGCTTAATCAGGAGGTTAGTATTAGTAGCTCAGGGTCAGTTAGTAAACAGCAGGGTGGGACTCCATCAAGGTGGGCCTGTCTCCACAGCTTGCCCACGTCCCATTATGTGACACACAGGTCACTGAAATGTTACACCAACTTATCAATCCCAAAGTTGCTTTTAACCTCTAAATTATTCTTCTACTTATGTCTAAAATACTTAAAAGATAGGACCTGATTCAGACTATACTCCTGAGCAAAAAGAGTTTGCACTATGTGTAATTTATATACAATAAAATGCACAGACCTTAACAGCACTCAGTTTGCTAAGTTCTGATAACTGTGTATCTACCCACGTAATCACTACCCCAGGCAAAACCTGTTTACATTGCTCAAAAAAGTTGTGCCAAAAGGTGACCACCTCTGTCCTAGATTTCTGGGACATTCCCAGGTGGAATACTTCCCAGGTAGAGTACTGGAGGGCCTGTGTCCTGGGCACATCGAGATGGCTGGTCGCCCTGCTTGGGCTGCCGTGGCCTTACTCTTACATGAATGACATAGGCAAGCAAAAGACAAAAGCTCAAGGCCTCTGGGGGTGAGGAACACAAAGTGTGCCGCTTGTTCCACTCCACGGGGGAGAAAGAGAGGTTAGCATCACAGACACAACAGCAGGGTCTCCTCTGCTGCCTCAGTGCTGAGGAGCTGCTGCGAGTGGTTATGACGTGGCCAGATCTGCCTTGACCCTGTGTCTGGTGTCTTCCTGCAGGGCCACACTCACAGCTGCTACTTCTCCCTGCAACCTCCTCCTGCCATTACTGAGCCTGCCTCTATCAGGCCATGTGACCTCTAATCTGCTGCATGCTGGGAAACAAGATAACCCTGTGTCAGCAAGCTATTAGAACAGCAATCAATAGACTTTTAGGTTTGGAGCACATGGACTTTGTATTAACAGTTATGGCTGTTTAAAGGCCTTTTATATTTCCTGCTGACTTCTGGCTGGTTCTGGTTAGCTGAGGCTAACTGCTGTCCTCCAGAGAGGTGAACTGTTTTTTTTCTCCTTGAATGATTGCACTTGATTTCTCTGGTAGAGAGCAGAAGCTCAAAGATAAATTTTCAGGTACTGTTTCAAACATTCACAGTGAAGTGCTTCTACACCTACCCCTCTCCTGTCCTGGGGAGAAGCTCTAAGCAAACCCATGTGTGGACACATCCCACTGCACCCCAAGATCTTCCATCTCTGGGTCCGCAGTGGGAACCAAACCCATTCCAGACAGTCACCAGAGAATGCTCTGTAGCTCAAGTGTTATTTTTGGAGCATCTCTTGTTTTAGAGCCTGGCTTTCAATACCCAACTGTAAAAAAAAAGGTAGCTTTTATAGTCTGAGCCTGAATAATAATTCCCATTAAGAATGCAAATCATCTATAAGGTATATTTTAGTTGTACTTCACTTGTTTCTTCATCTCACACTGGTCATGTTACTAGCTTTTCTGTGACCAGTTTCTGGGACTACATCATCACCCTCACCCACTTTATAATCCATACCTCTCCCTTCTCAAGTTCTAAGCCTTCATCAGTGAGCCTGAAGCAGCAAAACATTTCAGAATTTTCCTCTGCTCAGAATTTACCTTCTCAGGTCTTTTACTGACAGTAGCAATCTCACCGATCGGAAGAGCAGACGTGTTGCTGGCAAAGACACAGTGATCTGGAATCACCTACAGGAGAAAAGCATTTAAGAATGTGTCAGGTAGGCCCGGGAGGTGACGACAGCCCAAAGCAGTCAATGAGCGACAACTGGGTCTCTGCCATCCTCATCTTTGTAAGAATAAACCATAACGTGCATGCCTATTTCATGTTACACATGTGATACTCAGAAATGGCACACCACTATAATTATATCTACAGTACAAGAATACTATTAACTTAGCTTTATTGCACTGGAGAATAGTCTCTAATGTAGACTGTCTCAGCATTCTGCGCACAATCTTGACTTATTCACACTTTTATTCAGATGATTAGATGAAAAACATGGAATGCACACCTGTCAAACTTGTGCAAATCTGGGCAAGCAGAATCCTAACATCAGAGCTGAGAATCAAGGTTCAAGATACATTTGATTCACTGAAACAATGGGTATAAAGCAAGACCAATTAAAATGAGGATAAAGATAAAGGACTGTATTAAGATTTTATGAAAAAGAAGAAAGAGGAAAAAAGTAGGCATCTAATGGGCAAAACCTGGCTTGGCAGTAAACTTGTGTACAGAGCCCATGATCTTATTTTTTATTATTTTTATTTGGTCGCGCTGGGTCTTAGTTGCGGAATGTGGTATCTAGTTCCCTGACCAGGGGCTGAACCTGGGCCACTTGCATTAGGAGTGTGGAGTCTTAGCCACTGGACCACCAGGGAAGTTCCCCGTGATCTAATTTAATCAAAAGTATAGTGTAAGTCAAAAGTAGAGCCCGATGGGCAGAAGCTAACAGTCTCAAGCTGTGTCATTAGTGGTATAGTGTCTAATGTTGGTGGTAAAATTCTCTATGAAGAGCAAACCAATGTCTCCAAAGATGGCTGGCAACAACATGTCCCTCCTGGTACATGTGTGTCTCTGTGCATCCAGAGGGGGAGTCTCCTTCCCCTCCCCTTAAACCTGGCCTGGCCTGTGATGTGCTTTTACCAATGGAAAGCAGCAGAAATGACTCTGCCAGTTGCAGGCCTCGCCTAGTGAAGCCCTATGGCTTCTGCTCTGCTCTCTTGGACGCCGGCAGCCATGCTGCAAAGAAGTTCTGGTTCAGCCACTAAGTGAGGACAGGCCACGGGAGGGGCCCCAATAAGCTTTCTGCTGAATGCAGTCTCGGGAGCACCCCTACTGGGAAGCCACCTGGAGTTAAGGGCAAGCCGCCTCTTGGAGCCCTGCCCTAACTGCAGAACTGTGAAAAGGTCACGGTGATTTGTGGTGGTCTGTGGTGGTTTCTCATACGCCAAGAGAACGCTGAGACATGGTGAAGACAACAGAAGAAATGACCGAGACAGTGAGGAGTCTGGAGATACGGATTATGAAGATATCAAAGGAGGGAGTTTCTTTAGCTCTGTGGAGAGGAAAGAAGTGAAATTTTGAATCCCTGAGGAACACTCGGTGGACTCAGCTTTACCATTTGCCTTTAAAGAAAGCAGAGCCCAGGATCTTAGGCTCTACTAAAGGTCTTGCACCTGAAATTTTTTGATGTTCTAAAGACAGCTCTGTTCTGGACCTTGCTCTTTTCTACTCTTTCTGAAGGACTTCTTTGAGTATCTCCTACCTTAGATGATTTCACTAGCTTCACTAAAGAGGTAAAGGCCAGTGATTTATTACATAAATATCCACAACATACATGACATCTTGGACTTTACATTTGGCAATCATCTTCCTACTCTTTTCTTACTATCGGCTAAAAGTTCATGACTCCCTGAACACCCTCCTCTTCTTATCTCCGTCTGCTGCCTTTTCCCTGGTGCCTTCCCTCTATGGCCTGCATGGACACAGGAAACCCCTTCGCTTTTCTTTCTCTTTCCTTTCTCTTCTCCCTTTGGCTTGAAGTACTGTATTGATTTGTTTACAGCCTGTACATCTCCTGATCTTATCCCTCTTTCTTCTTTTCCGTGATCACTGGCTTTCCAACTGCTAACCCTAACAAACTTCTCTACACACAGATCCTCCCAAAGCCTGATTTTCCGGAAGCAAACACCATCATCCCATCAAGTGACAAATGCTCTTTCAGTGGTGAATGGCTGTGTCTACTTTTACCGCCCCTCAGCCTTCCCTCTGGTGCCTGCTGGAGTGCCCCCTGAAGCCCCAGAAACACTGGGCATACATCTCTGGGACAGGGCCACCTCAGGACAGAGGGTCACACACCTACCCTGCTCTTCTGAATATTCTCCTGCAGCTGACTCTCCATTGCACTCTGTCTAAAGAGAAGACTTTGGAATGTGTGTTTCACAAGTGGAATCTGTCCCCAACCCGAGCTGCTGCTCTTTAGTTTCTAAACCCGCGGTCTTGAGTACAGCAGAGATTGTCCTCAAGTGGCAGGAGTCCTAGGAACACAGCCCACTACTTGAGAAGCCTGGAATGTTGCCAAGTCAGTGCCACTTTATGTACACCGTTTACGGACCTCCACTCTGTTTACTTCACTGCAGGCTAGTCCAGGCCCTGGTTCCACCTCTCACCTGGAGTATTGCCACATCTTCTTTCCTCCTCCTTCATACCACCTGGTTTAAGTACTTGTTTTGTTCATGTCATCCCATCTCAAGAGGTGACTGTGCACAGCATGTGGACTCAAGACCAAAGGAGCATTTTCCACAAAATGAGCACCTGAATTCTGCCTGGAGAGTGTTTCTTCCTATTTCCTCTGCTGCCTAGACCTGAATTGAGCTGTAGCTTGCAGCCAACCCGAAATGCCAAGATGTCGGGCTACAGTCCATGAGGTTATCTGTGTATGTCTGGGTGACTAAACTCCCATGTCAGGCTAATGAACTCTGTGCTTCAGTTAATAAGGTACTTGTGTGTCTTCCCTGAGGACTTTGATTTGATCTTTACACACAGCGTACAGGTTCATGTAAAAACTTATGTCTGGGGGGACACAGCGTTGAGGGGTACCTCAAAACTGCTATGGAGCCTGCTGTACTCCCTTTTACCTGGCAAAGAAAATAAAGCTACTTTACCTTCTCCCATCCACCCCCCGCAAAGAAACAAACAAAACCCCTTACGTTTGGGCCCTAAGAACAGAACCACAAGTTTCTTGTAGTTCTTTTAAAGAACCCGGTTTCCGTGTTCTCCACTCACTGCACAAGGAGTCAGCACCGCAGGCCCTGTGCTTACCGCTTCTGCCTCCTTCAGCACTCTGTGCTTAAGGTTGAGGTCCTCAAAAACGGCTTCAATCACCATGTCAGCCTTTTCAAAACCCCGGTAATCAAGCTGCCCAATCAAGTTGCTGAACATGGCATCCCTTTCAAATGATGTTAGTGTTTTCTTCTTCACTTTATCATTCAATCTGGAAACAAAACAAAACACATCTCTAGTCGGAGTGGGAGAACAGGAAACTAATATTTACTGAGTGTCCGTGGGCCAGAAAGTGTACCGTGTATTTTCTACCAATTCAGCGAGGTTAGCTATGCCCCCCCATTTTGAGAGAGCTGAGCTGCTCAAAGAAGCTCAGGCAGACTTGTTAAGGGAGGGTACTAGGATTCAGACAGGTTGACCCTCACATCCACAGTCCTCCTACTACAAGATGCCTCTAATGCCCAACCTGCATTCAACAGCTAAATCTGCCAAGAGGAGTAAACATGAACACCAGAATGGCAAACAAAAAAGCAGCTTGAGTCATTCTCTACCTACGACAGGGGAGACAGCCAACACGGGTCCGAGACCACATGAGTTTATACTCGCTTCCATATCATTGCGTTATTCTGTAACTGTGATCTACTGGAGGACAGAGACCCTGCATTATGTCTTATATTCTTAATCCATTTCCTGGTCTGTACCTAGTAGCACAGTATATTGATTACATAAAACATTAACTCAACATTTCTTCTTCCCCAGAGAGCTAAACAAGATTCCTGCTACTCAGACACTGAACTGATTGTTTTTATTGCCAAGGAAAACAGGCTCTCTTAGGTTTCACTCTGACCACACTTGCAGAATAAATGACCTAGAGTTTTCCTCTGAATTAAGAATGAGCTGCAATCCATTCATTAGTTTCCTTAACCAAAAGAAGAAGCCACGTGGTGAGTTCAAAGTAGTAGTCAAAGTCTTAAAGTATGGATTCAAATATCTTGGTTTCTGGCAGCTATGTTGGCAGTCAGCAAATAAGATGCCTCTGAATGTTCAAAGTATTATTAGTTGCTCTAATTCTGATGCCTAATGGAACTATTCCTAAGGGAGGACTAGAGATGTGTATGTCCCAAGTCAACAGTGTGGTGAGGGGCACTCACCAGAGCCTGATGTTTCTAAGGCCAAAAGGGAAACCCAGGACAGCTGGATCCAAAAGAGGTCGAGGAGAAAAGGTTACTCTAGAGCAGCAATTTCTCATTTGGGTGACAGAATGAAACGCTGTTTGGGAACACTTGCGTGCTGGCCTCAGGGGAATGGTTACCAAGCACGTGCCATTTCTGGGCTCTGAATCTCTTTTACTATAGCACCTTGCTATCTTGACATTAAGACAGTGGCTATCTGCCAACATGATTAAACCTGCGAGGTGGTGCATGGTATTAAGGCAGCAATATATGAGCCTCTCTGCAGAAAAGGGGTAAAAACATGTGTAAGCTACATAATTCATTTAAGAAACAAAAAGCTCACTCAGCTAAAAGTCACATGTAAGACAAAGTGCAGCCAGCCTCAGAGAGTCCATTACACTGGAGCAGAGAAATAAGCTGAAACCGATTCCCAGTTTTGCCAAGTTTGCTGTTCCACTTTTCCCTTCTGCATTATGCGGCTGGGGGTGGGGTATGAGAAGGGGGATGGGCAAGAGGAAGAATAATATTTCCCTTTTATTAATTCAGAGGGAAGATGGAGACACAGTCTGTAAGATCCAGACACTATGGAGCCAAATCAGTTAACTGCTTCTCCATGGTCACGCCAGTCAAGAAATACGAGGCTCATGAGTGCAGATCCTAGCCCTATCTTCAGGATGCAATTACACGCTTCCTCATATCCCAAACCTCAGTTCTCTCCATAGACACACCCAGTCATGCTGTTTCAATATTCTAAAACAATACAGCAATTAAAATTCACAAATAGGACAATTTCTAGTCTGATACCAAAGCATAACGTACATGATATTTAAAAACATCTAATACATAAGGTTTTCTCTTCTGCACTCAAAGACTATAGACTCAATGATGTTAATGATTTATAATAACATTGTCTGCAACAACAGCAAAAAAAAAAAAAAAAAAAAAGTGAAAGAAGGAATTAGTGTTTCTCAAAATCAAAGAAATAAGACTTAAATATGGAGTATCCAGTACAGATCATGTTCAGGAAAAAGCAAACTGTGATGGTGAAAATCAAAACACATTCTACTCTCCCAGCAAAGGCAGAGAGAGCAGGCTCACCCTTTGAACACCTGCTGCTGTCCTCGACCCAGCGCGGGCAGTGTAGTGTCCTTAAGTATGGTCTGTAGGCCCTTATCCACGGAGACTTGAGCAATGCCGGCTCCCATCAGCCCTGCACCAAGAACGGCAAGCTGCCTGAAAGGAAAGGATGAAACGGCTTTTGATAAAAGCTCTTAATTCAGTAAAAAGTGGGATTGCCCAGGTTATCATCCAATAAACCATTACCATCTCCCAGAGTTCACTCAAACTCACGTCCATCGAGTCGGTGATGCCATCCAGCCATCTCATCCTCTGTCGTCCCCTTCTCCTCTTGCCCCAAATCCCTCCCACCATCAGGGTCTTTTCCAATGAGTCAACTCTTCGCATGAGGTGGCCAAAGTACTGGAGTTTCAGCTTTAGTATCATTCCTTCCAAAGAACACCCAGGACGGATCTCCTTCAGAATGGACTGGTTGGATCTCCTTGCAGTCCAAAGGACTCTCAAGAGTCTTCTCCAACACCACACTTCAAAAGCATCAATTCTTCAGTGCTCAGCCTTATTCACAGTCCAACTCTCACATCCATACATGACCACAGGAAAAACCATAGCCTTGACTAGACGAACCTTTGTTGCCAAAGTAATGTCTCTGCTTTTGAATATGCTATCTAGGTTGGTCATAACTTTCCTTCCAAGGAGTAAGCGTTTTTTAATTTCATGGCTGCAATCACCATCTGCAGGGATTTTGGAGCCCAAAAAAGTAAAGTCTAACACTGTTTCCACTGTTTCCCCATCTATTTCCCATGAAGTGATGGGACCGGATGCCATGATCTTTGTTTTCTGAATGTTGAGCTTTAAGCCAACTTTTTCACTCTCCTCTTTCACTTTCATCAAGAGGCTGTTTAGTTCTTCTTCACTTTCTGCCATAAGGGTGGTGTCATCTGCATATCTGAGGTTATTGATATGTCTCTTGGCAATCTTGATTTCAGCTTGTGCTTCTTCCAGCCCAGCATGTCTCATGATGTATTCTGCATATAAGTTAAATAAGCAGGGTGACAATATACAGCCTGGACGTCCTCCTTTTCCTATTTGGAACCAGTCTGTTGTTCCATGTCCAGTTCTAACTGTTGCTTCCTGACCTGCATATAGGTTTCTCAAGAGGCAGGTCAGGTGGTCTGGTATTCCCCTCTCAGAATTTTTCAGTTTATTGTGATCCACACAGTCAAAGGCTTTGGCATAGTCTATAAAGCAGAAATAGATGTTTTTCTGGAACTCTCTTGCTTTTTCCATGATCTAGTGGATGTCAGCAATTTGATCTCTGGTTCCTCTGCCTTTTCTAAAGCCAGCTTCAACATCTGAAAGTTTACGGTTCACGTATTGTTGAAGCCTGGCTTGATGAATTTTGAGCATTACTTTACTAGTGTGTGAGATGAGTGCAATTGTGTGGTAGTTTGTGCATTCTTTGGCATTGCCTTTCTTTGGGATTGGAATGAAAACTGACCTTTTCCGGTCCTGTGGCCACTGCTGAGTTTTCCAAATTTGCTGGCATGTTGAGTGCAGCACTTTCACAGCATCATTTTTCAGGATTTGAAAGAGCTCAACTGGAATTCCATCACCTTCACTAGCTTTGTTCGTAGGGATGCTTTCTAAGGCCCACATGACTTCACATTCCAGGATGTCTGGCTCTAGGTGAGTGATCACACCTTCGTGATTATCTTGGTTGTGAAGATTTTTGTACAGTTCTTCTGTGTATTCTTGCCACCTGTTCTTAATATCTTCTGCTTCTGTTAGGTCCATACCATTTCTGTTCTTTATTTAGCCCATCTTTACATGAAATGTTCCCTTGGTATCTCTAATTTTCTTGAAGAGGTCTCTAGTCTTTCCCATTCTAGGAGGTCAAATGTATTAAAACCAAAAATTGTATCCTCTATGACCCAGTAATTCTACTATCTACTCCAAGGAAATGGACTTATGCATAAGATGATATGCTAGGATGAAGAGTCATGTAATGTTTACAATAATGAAAAAATTGGGAATAACCACCAGTCCATCAGTAGGCGATGAAAAGGAACAAGTTAACTGGTATGTAACCATCATACACAGTCTCTCTTCCAAGTTGTACCACCGACTAAAAAGAGCAAGTTACAGGATCCATACTGATAGACCTTTTATATTATTAATAAAACATTCAAATCATAAACACAAAACAGATTCATCTAGTATTTAAAAAGTTTTTTAAAAAAGGATAATAAGAATGCATTCTTCATATAAAAAAATATTTTATGAAAAGAGAAAATAGGTAAGGAATTCAAATTACCCCCCAAAGTCAAAGGGAAGAGGCCTAGAGAAACAGAAGTGGAACTATTACTGATAACTAGGGAAGCAGGAAGGAGGACACCCTTTCTTCAATTTATTACATTTTCAGTTCAACCTAGTCTGCCCTGCATACCTTATAATTTATTCTTCATTTCTAACACGATGTTATCTTTTCCTTCAATTTATTTCCTCAAGTTAGGTCAACTCTTACATCATCCTGTTTTTCTGTCTGTTTAGTTCTGAGTTTTTGAAAATTTTTGATTCAAAGTAATTCTTTTTCTTATAGCAAATATTTACTTAAGGTCACAGAATTCAAGTCTGGGAGCATTCTGTTACAGTTTTCTTTTGCACTGTGAGGTTGTGGGGCAGAGTTTTCATAAGCTTAAGTATTTTGATTCTCATTGGTTTCTTCTTCCATGGGTTTCATACGCATGCTGCCTGTCTTTTCTGTGTATTAGTACACAGTAACAGCTTCTCTGGGTGGTATCATACATATTAAAATACTAAGAGTTACACGCAGACTAGAATAAGAGTTTGGAGTGGCTAACTAGGTTTCTTAAAAGTAAATACTTATAATTTAAAATTTAATGGTAAATTTCTATAGGATATGTGAAGAAGTACAGACTGAAGTGCTATCATCATGCCACTGCAACATGGAAGTAAATGCTCTCAGCCACTGAATGTGAGATACTTGCCAACGTTGGTGGTTCACAGGCAGATTGATACCAATTGATACAGATTGATAACAGATTGATACTGATCACCATGTGTTCTGGACAAGCAGTGAAGATTGTATTTCATATTCTAATTTGGAAATCAGTCCTCTTGGCAAGAATCTTATCTGTCTCACCTGGACTTCTTACTGATTTCCTCTTCTGCTTTAGATTTGAATCTCACTGAAGGTGAGAGAGGTTATAAAGGAGAAGGAAGTAACATTAGCTGCTTTCACAAGCCCCTTTGTGTAATTCAGCTAGACAGTGTTTCTCAACCTTGGCACTACCAGCATTTTGGACTGGTTACTTTGTTTTGTGGCTCTCCTATGTACTGCAGGATGTTGAGCAACATTCCTGGCCACTGGCCACCAGACGCCAGTCTCATCCCTCCCTCCCCAGTTGTGACACCTAAAAATGTCTCCTGACATTGTCAAATGTCCCCTAGTGGCAACAGTGCCCAGGTTAAGAACCACTGAGCAAGAGGGTGAGTTTAGGGACATTATTAAACTTCAGATGCTGAAGACCTATTTAGGCAGCATAACACTGAAAGCCTCGCTAAAGAGAATAGATAGGAAATAGGTAAGGGGACTCAAATATTTAGGCTACAAGTGAAACAAAGGACAAGTCTTTAGTGGCTAGAATAAGGCTTTATGGTTTTGTTTTGTTTTTTGCTGTGCTGAGGCCTGTGGAATCTTAGTTCCCCAACCAAGGACTGAACCCAGGCACCTGGCAGTGGAAGCTTGGAGTCCTAACCACTGGACCACCAGGGAATTTCTAAGGCTTTATGTTTTTTAATGAGGGAAATGTATGAATTCCCAGAGATGGTATTTCAAGTCACAGGGATAGACAAGGTCATCAATCAGGACATAATGTGTGTATTTGGTTTAGGAAGCGGGAACCTAAACCAGATTTCTAGGGGACATCAATGGTGACACACGAATGCCTCTATAGGAGCCATTAGAGAAGTCTGGAGAGCCTCCCAGGTGGCTCTGTGGTAAAGAATCCACCTGCTAATGCAGAAGACATGGGTTCGACCCCTGGGTTGGGAAGATCCCCTGGAGAAGGCAATGGCAACCCACTCTAGTATTCTTGCCTAGGGAATCCCATGGACAGAAGAGTGTGGTGGGCTACAGTTCATGGGGTCACAAAAGGGTCAGGCAAGACTGAGGGACTAAACAACAACAGAGAGGTCTGGAGAAAACTCAGCACAAGCACAGCTCTGAAAGCCACGAAGTCCATGGTAGGATAGGGGTATATACCGATGAGGGCAAAAGCAGTTTAGGGCAAGACTGAGGCATCAGTGAGCTTAGCATGTGCTGAAATCCACAGGGACTTCCTAGGCAGAGCTGAACTTACTTAACCTCCTTCTGCGGAGCTCCAAATTTATTCTTCTTGCATTGGGTTTGACCACGGTAAAGTCCCATCAAGGCTTTTGATTCTTTGGTCATTGCAAGCTCTCCAAATGTCTGGAAAGTAAAGGAGAAGAAGAAAAGGTAGAGCTTCCCAGTCTTGGAGACATGGATTCCTTCGGGTCAGTTCCTCTGCAGAGCAGGGGCAACATGTGCAAAGCCTCAGGTCCTGAGCTGCAGAAGTCGGTCATTCCTACTGAGGGTCTTTCTCTCATTCTCCTCATCTGTACTTCTGATGACTGCTTTGCAAGGTTTTGGATATAACGAGCTCTCAAGATTCTCCACATCAGAGGTTGTGGCAACTTTTTTCACAGAACTAGAGTGGGCCAATTATCTCAACCACCACTCTCATTTTAAAGATTGGGAAGAGGAGGCTCAGAGAAATTAAGTGACCTTGCTCAAAGCTACCCTGCCTCAAAGGGGCAGAAAGCGAACTTGAACCCGGGCAGTATGATTCCCAACTTCAGTTCTCTTTCCAAGGTAGTAGGCTGCCCCATGTGTCATCTACCACTTTATTTATTTTTTAAAGGCTTAAAATGTATTTTAATAAGTTCATGTTGCATTATTCATTTCTCAGAAAAACTTCAAAGGTATTAGGGACAAATCAAACATGGTACACCAATAAAAAATGCACAGCATAACTACCTAAAATAGGCAAAGCTAAGAGCTACCGTCTGACACTCAGCATACAGCAACCCTGTTCTCAAGACTGTACTAGGCCTATCAAGAAAGCTGTGAATGGCCACATCACAGACACAAAGGGCCATTTCTGGGTTGTCCTTACCCAAGAAAAAGATGGAGGCAAGTTTAACACAAGATTTTTTAAAGCTACACTAAATGAAAATCTCTAAGCGAAAATGTCTTCCTTGGGACATGAAAGGGTAATATATGGGACATAACAGAACCGTATGTATGTTGTCTGTGACCTCTGTGAACATGTGCCTGAATTCCCACCTGGGAGTGATTGGAACAGTGGGGCCAAGGTCATTGGGGGGATGTTTGGTTTTTGTGGTATATGTGGCAGGATCTCTGGGGTGAGACAGTGCACTAAGTCGTGTCCAACTCTTGCGACCCCATGGACTGTAGCCTGCCAGTTTCCTCTGTCTATGGGATTCTCCAGGCAAGAATACTGGAGTGGGTTGCCATTTCCTTCTTCATCATCTACCACTTTAAATGTATCTTAACGTTTACAGAGAACAAGTCTCAAGTTAGTGGATAAGATCATGAGATTTAGAATCTGTATTTGAAAGAACTGGGTTTAAAGCCTGGCCCTGCCATTTCCCAGTTGTGAAGCTTTCTTCATCATTAAAATGGGAAAAACAATACCTATTTTACAGTATTGTTGTAGGGAGTCAATGAGAGCACTTGTAAAATGACTGGGTTTTAGCTATTACCATCATCAACATTACTAGAATTTACTGGTTCAATTACATGGTTACAAATAGCATTTCAAAGGAGGAACCCCTGCTAATAATGCTACCTTCATGTCTGAATAGAACATGAAACAATGTTCTGCTAATCTTGGTAAAGTAGGTTCTATTCAGTAAGTCAGTGATTTTTCAAACTACAGGCAGAAATCCATCAGTGGACACCAATTTAGTGCGTTGTAATAAGTAGAACCGACAGAAAATACTGAGCACAGTGTACAGGCTAATTATTTTGTGAAACATGCTTCAATCTTAGTGTACATATGTGTATGTGTTGTTGCACTTGGTGATAATGTAAAGGAATTCATCAGAGTGCACTGTGGTAAGCAACCCAGGATAAAGAAAGTTTTCTCTGGAATTTGTCCTGAGTTCCTCAGATACCTTTTGTGTTACTGAAGAGCAATCATCCAAAGAATAGCAAGGAGAGATAAGAAAGCCCTATTCAGCAATCAATGCAAAGAAATAGAGGAAAACGATAGAATGGGAAAGACTAGAGACCTCTTCAAGAAAATTAGAAACACCAAAGGAACACTTCATGCAAAGATGGGCTAAATAAAGGACAGAAATGGTATAGACCTAACAGAAGCAGAAGATATTAAGAACAGGTGGCAAGAATACACAGAACTGTACAAAAAAGATCTTCATGACCCAGATAATCACGATGGTGTGATCACTGACCTAGAGCCAGACATCCTGGAAAGTGAAGTCAAGTTGGCCTTAGAAAGCAACACTACGAACAAAGCTAGTGGAGGTGATAGAATTCCAGTGGAGCTATTTCAAATCCTGAAAGATGATGCTATGAAAGTGCTGCACTCAATATGCCAGCAAATTTGGAAAACTCAGCAGTGGCCACAGGACTGGAAAAGGTCAGTTTTCATTCCAATCCCAAAGAAAGGCAATGCCAAAGAATGCTCAAACTACCGCACAATTGCACTCATCTCACACGCTAGTAAAGTAATGCTCAAAATTCACCAAGCCAGGCTTTAGCAATACGTGAACCATGAACTTCCAGATGTTCAAGCTGGTTTTAGAAAAGGCAGAGGAACCAGAGATCAAATTGCCAACATCTGCTGGATCATCGGAAAAGCAAGAGGGTTCCAGAAAAACATCTATTTCTGCTTTATCGACTATGCCAAAGCCTTTGACTGTGTGGATCACAATAAACTGTGAAAAATTCTGAAAGTGAACGTGAAGTCGCTCAATTGTGTCTGACTCTTTGCAAACCCGAGGACTGTAAACTATCAGGCTCCTCAGTCCATGGAATTTTCCAGGCAAGAGTACTGGTGTGGGTTGCCATCTCCTTCTCCATGGGATCTTCCCAAACCAAGGATCAAACCCAGACATCCCACATTGCGGGCAGACGCTTTACCGTCTGGAAAATTCTGAAGGAGATGGGAATACCAGACCACCTGACCTGCCTCTTGAGAAACCCGTATGCAGGTCAGGAAGCAACAGTTAGAACTGGACATGGAACAACAGACTGGTTCCAAATAGGAAAAGGAGGACGTCAGGGCTGTATATTGTCACCCTGCTTATTTAACTTATATGCAGAGTATATCATGAGAAATGCTGGGCTGGAGGAAGCACAAACTGGAATCAAGATTGCCGGGAAAAATATCAATAACCTCAGATATGCAGATGACACCACCCTTATGGCAGAAAGTGAAGAAGATCTAAACAGCCTCTTGATGAAAGTGAAAGAGGAGAGTGAAAAAGTTGGCTTAAAGCTCAACATTCAGAAAACTAAGATCATGGCATCCAGTCCCATCACTTCATGGGAAATAGATGGGGAAACAGTGGAAACAGTGGCTGACTTTACTTTTTTGGGCTCCAAAATCCCTGCAGATGGTGACTGCAGCCATGAAATTAAAAGACGATTACTGCTTAGAAGGAAAGTTATGACCAACCTAGACAGCATATTGAAAAGCAGAGACATTCCTTTGTCAACAAAGGTCCGTCTAGTCAATGCTATGGTTTTTCCAGCAGTCATGTATGGATGTGAGACTTGGACTATAAAGAAAGCTGAGTACCGAAGAATTGATGCTTTTGAACTGTGGTGCTGGAGAAGACTCTTTTTTTTTTTTTTTTTTTGGAGAAGACTCTTGAGAGTCCCTTGGACTGCAAGGAGATCCAACCAGTTCACCCTAAAGGAGATGAGTCCTGGGTGTTCACTGGAAGGACTGATGTTGAAGCTCAAACCCCAATACTTTGGCCACCTGATGCAAAGAGTTGACTCATTTGAAAAGACCCTGATGCTAGGAAAGATTGAGGGCAGGAGGAGAAGGGGAGGACACAGGATGAGATGGTTGAATGGCATCACTGACTAAATGGACATGGGTTTGGGTAGACTCTGGCAGTTGGTGATGGACAGAGGCCTGGTGTGCTATGGTTCATGGGGTTGCAAAGAGTTGGACATGACTGAGCGACTAACTGAACTGAACTGAATCATTCTTCAGTGATTGCTTAAAACTTCAAAACAATTGAATCCACTAAAATTTATGATCCACCAACTTGTTAGTAAGTGGAAGGGGTGAGGTTGGTTCCTGAGTCACTCTGTTTTCTTGTTTTAGTGGGTGCAAAAAATTTCCCTTCTAGTTTACCAAAGGGAGGCTGGGATTGTTTTATCTCTAGGCCTAACAAGTAAGAATCATATTTCCCTACCAGTGTATTCATTATGTCATAATGAAACCAGCCCATCCACAGAACAAAAAGTCCAAACGATTCCTTTTGAAAGGATTATAACTCTGTCTCTGCTTTTCCTAGTTATACCCTCGTTACTGAGCACAAGTGAAAAGTGAAAGTCGCTCAGTCATGTTCAACTCTTGGCAACGCCATGGACTGTATAGACCATGGAATTCTCCAGGCCAGAATACTGGAGTGGGTAGCCTTTCTCTTATCCAGGGGATCTGTCCAACCCAGAGATTGGACTCAGGTCTCCTGCACTGCAGGCAAATTCTTTACCAGCTAAGCCACAAGGGAATTAAGGGAAGCCGTTACTGAGAGCAAGTTCAAATACTGGATTGGCCAAAAAGTTTGTTGGGGTTTTCTCCCCCCAACAAACTTTTTGGCCAATCCATCCTTTTTAAATGGCTTTATTTTTGGCTGTGCTAGGTCTTTGTTGCAGCCATGGGCCCTCTCTAGTTGCGGTGAGTGGGGGTACTCTCTTGTTGGGAGTGCTTGGGCTCCTCACTGTGGGGCTTCTCTTGTTGTGGAGCACAGGCTTTAGGGTATGTGGGTTTCAGCAGTTGCGGCTCATGGGTTCTACAGTGCATGGGTTCTATAGTGCATGGGCTCAGCTGCCCCATGGCTTATGGAATCCTTCTGACCAGGGACTGAACTTGTGTCCTCTGCATTGGCAGGTGGACTCCTAACCACTGGACCACCAGGGAAGTCCTTCTATAACATCTTAATGGAAAAACTGAAATAAATTTTTTGTCCAACCCAACATCCGGGGACTACTATGGTTTTCTCAGCATCTACTGGCTCAGTGAGATTAATCAGAAGAAATGACAACCACCAGAAGAAAATACATATATATTTTTTACTAGACTTTGAATAGTTTATCTTTTTTCAGTTTTACACACAGCATTTTAGATCTTGGTTTTCCTGTCTCCAATAATAAAACACTGAAAGGAAATAATTTTACCTGAGATTCAGAGAGATAGCCAGCATTACTCCCTTGCTCGATTCCAGTCTTCACTACCTAAAAAACACAGAGAGCACTTGTTCCTTGTTGGAATGGACTGTTGAGATGTACAGTAATGCTGAAAAAAGATGGCTAGTGTTGTTAGTCTTCAAAAAGTCAGAAGTCTAAACTGAAGTGAGAAAGAGAAGAGGATTGAGTGCCTTATTACTTAAGACAGTTAATTCTCCATCTCTAAGGCTACTGCTAAACCTAGCATAAAATGGGAGGAAATAAAATAGAAGGAAAGAGAATTAAAGTCAGAACATGAAAAGCATACAGAGGTTCCACAGCTCAAATCCTACCTCCTTATCCTTTGAATCCTGTTATTTTGTCAGAGAAAGAGTTGTTGTCACCCCTTTCTGAGTTCAATAGTATGTTTACCGTTTCCTCTTCTCTCCCTTCCCTCCTCCTCAAATTATTCATCCAGCTCGTCTCCTGTTTTTCAAATATGAGCAGGTCCCCTAAGTTCCACTTTCAGCCCTTTCTCCTTCTCTGTTCATCCATCCTCAGTAACATCATTTAGTTTACCACGTTAATCATGATCTCTGTGAAATCCAATTTAACATTTGGGGTTAAGTACTATCCTAAGTACAAAGGCAAGTATAAAAGAAATAACTGTGTACTCAAGCACCATAATTTATTGATGATTAAAAAAATAATAAATAAATCTATATCCTGAACTGACTTCTCTGTCTAAACTACTGTTGCTTGAACTTCCTGAAATATTTAATCTCAACACTTCTAAAACTGAACTCTTCTCTTTGGCAAGTCTCTTACTACCCCCGTATTTTCACTTTTACTATTCTATCTCAGGATCTTATTCAAACTTCAAGTCTGAATTACCAGCATAGTTTCCTAGTTCATTGTTCTACTTTGTCTATTTCTAATTCATTTTTACTCACCACCATGAAGATGGTTCTCTATGCCCTATGTAGGACAAAGGTCAAATTTCTTACTTAATCATTATCTTCTAAAATATAGCCTCAGTCTGCCTGCCTGAAGACATTTCATAATCCTTCCACAAAAATTGATCTCGTTTAATGTTTCTTGAAGAGCCTCATGCTTTCCAACTTCTGTAACTTTATTCAAAATGCCCATCGCTACCTGGCACTATTTTCTTTTCATCTATTCTCTGCCTGTTTTTCAGGGCTCAAGTCAAATTCCATGAAGCTCTACCTAATTTCTCTGGCTTATAGGGACTGTTCCCTTCTCAGTGAATTTAGCAATTTTCCTTTATCCTGATTACCTGCATTAACCCCCTGCAGCTGCATACCAACCTTTATCCTGACATCTGCCTTATTACATACATGTGTTCAATCTCCCCAACCCAGACTATCAGGTGAATGAGGGTAGGGGACCATGTTTCATAAGTAATGTATTTTGGTGTCTTTGGCTCAAATATATTTGCTGACCAATTCAGTCTCCAATTCTGAAGTCTTTGATCCTATGTTCTTTAAAGCTTAGACTTTCTAGATTGAAGAATTTATAAGTTTTAAAGTCTACCTTTAGACAGAAGTTTCTTCAACTCTGATGATTTTAAGTATCCTCCCTTATCTTTTCCAGAGCTTCTCTATATCATTACATCTTTTTCATAATTGTGGCATTGGAGAGTCGATGAGATATTTTAGGTAATGACCATTTTGACTAAGGACAAAATACAGCCATTAATTTTGTTTCGACTATCTCTTAATTAATGCCTGATATTTTACTGGCCGCCTTATACTGATAAGACATAGGTTCCTTTCCTGGTTTATAACTGGTAGTTTTAAGCTCATCAACTAAAAAGTATGCCTGGCACTAATTTCCCCCAAATACCCATTTCTGTAAATCCTCATAGCTTGCTGTGCTCATGTGTTATTTTTAGTTAAGTATTTTGACAGCAGCATGAAGAACTTTAGTGCTGGCATGCATGGTGCAGAATGGCAATAAAGAGTACTGCTCTCGACAGAGGGAAGAAACATGAGAGATGTTGGAGGATGGGGTAAAGACTCACATCAATTATTTTCAGGGGTGCAGGATAAAGGCCTTTGGTCTGCTTTCGTACTTTTTCTTCCACCTTTTTGTAAATCTGTTGCCTGACAAATGGAATACTCAAGGCGTATGACGTCAATTCTGTAAGGTAAAATGCTATTTATTAGCTTCTTACTGGTAAGAGCCCAGCCTCCCTTATTAGTTTGTTCTGTAAACTCCACAAAAATGCAGTGATTCTAGCTCTCTGTAAGAACTGCTCTTTACTCTGATATACACAATCTAAATTGCAACCTAAGCACTTCTTTAAACTTAAGTTGATAAGTATTAATGCTGAGTGTTGGGCACATGGTATTTATTACACAATTATATTATTCCATTTTGGTATTACTTTAAATTTTCCAAAATAAAAAGTTTTTTCTGAAAATGTCTTTAACCAATGTAAGGTCCAGGACTAGAGCTTTGAGCAGAGTTATTGTACCCTCTAAGGCTGAGTTTACACTTAAGAGTAAACAATGCATTTATCTTTTCCTTATTCAAATTCATGGCAAATCAAATTAAATTCCCTGGAAAGAAGCTGTGACTTTGTTTTTTAATAATGACACTCACTTTCTACCAATCCCTTGTCTCTCTTTGGAGTGATCTTTTTATCAGCTAGTCCTTTGGCAAAAGTAATTGCAACTTCTTCTAAGTATTCAATTGTCCGTTCCTCTGGAGGTTTTACTCCTGGTCCTGTAAAGATGAACACAACAGACTGGAATGTCAGTCAGGCTTGGCTCAGTCCCAGGTGGGCAAAACCCCAGGAAAACCAAAGCCAAAGACTTGTACCCATTTTCAGCACAGTTTTCTAAGTCAAACTAGAAACTGGTGGGTGGCAGTGTCATGAACTATGGACTCAAAAAGAGAAGTCATGCTGAGCAAAGGTGTAACAACCTACTCCAGGGAGAAAACAAATCTTAAGCCCCATAAATCTGGCTTCCACTTCTGAGTAGGATGTATTATGTTTCATGAGACCTGTATTCTCGCTGCAAAACTGGAAAAAAGTTAATTGCAAAATCACATCTGTAAAGATACTGGAGAGCTGTAGAAGCAACAAAGGTTATATAAATAGAATTCCAGAGAGGGAAGAGCCTGTCAGAGGTGAACTGCGGACATTCTCTTTTCTGCAGGCATGTGCTGATTTTGGGCATGGGCTGAGGACTGGATGTGGCTCAGGCAGAAGGATGCTACTGAGAGAACGTGAAATGATCAGAGCTTTTGGTGGTCACATACAATAGGTGAGAACTAGTAAAAATCAAACACAAAGCTAGTTTTCCTGCATGGAACATCTGTGAAGTTCTAAGGTGGTGCAAGAGGCTGGAAGCTAGAGTGTAATCTCCCATAGTGTCATAATGTTTAGCATAGCAGTACTTCTAGAGAGAGAGGAACTTGCCAAAAACATCAACTGACTTTTCACCTGAGGCCTTTGCCTGACACCAAACTTACTGAATGGAGGAAAATAAAAAGATAGACTCAAAAACCCCAAAGGCTGATTGTACAGCCTTTGAAAACACACACCCATCAGGCTCTCAATCAAAAGCTTGTAAGAGCCACACTTAAAAACTCTTCCCTATTTTCAGCCTCTGTGGAGGAGACAAAAAATGAACTAAGTCACTAACTTCCGAATAACAAAAGTGCACAGGGTCCATGGAAGTCATAATGCTGGAATTATGGAAGAATATGGGAGATCAGTTACTATAGAAAAGAAGCACTTCAGAGATCTACAGAGGGGCCCCTTGAAACTCTGGCCAAGTTATCATTCTACACATGCATGAGAGGAAACTATCTGAGGTCAGGGAGAGAGCCATCATAAAGGCATGAAAAAAAGTAAGAAAAAATGACCTATAGCTAGGAGACAAACTGACTGATAGAAACAGACGCAGAAATGGAAAGATAGAATAAGCAGATACAAAGGTTAGAAAGGTTACTGTAAATTCATGCTGTATGTTCAAGAAGATAGAGGAAAACAGAAACATAATAAGGAAAAATTGAAGATTTAACAGTGAATCAAATGTTACTTCTAAATATGAGAAAACAACAATGCTGAAACAAAAAATACAGGTGATTGGATTAGTAGCAAATTATACAGTGAAGAAGAAAAAATCAGGAAACTTGAATATATGGCAAAGAAATATAAACAGACTGAAAAAGAAAAACAGCTTCTAACATATATGAGGTTGAGGTCTCAGAAAAAAGGTAGGGAACTGAGGAGACAAAAGATCTGTACTCTAAAAACTATAAGATGCTAATGAAAGAAACTGAAGATGACACAAACTGATGGGAAGATATACCATTTTCTTGGATTGGATGAATCAATATTGTCAAAAAGACTATATTACCCAAGGCAATCTACAGATTCAATGCAATCCCTATCAAATTACCAATGGCTTTTTCCAGAGAACTAGAAGAAAGAAATCTTAAAATTTGCATGGAGACACAAAAGACCCCAATAGTCAAAGCAATCTTGAGAAAGAAAAACAGAGCTGGAGGAATCAGGCCCCTGACTTCAGACTATACTACAAACTAGTCATCAAAACAGTATGGTAGTGGCACAGAAACAGAAATATAGATCAATGGAACAGGACAGAGGGCCCACAAGTAAATCTGCACACTTATGGTCAAGAAATCTATGACAAAGAAGGCAAAACTACAATGGAGGAAAGAGAAAGCGAGCCTCTTTAATAAGTGGTGCTGGAAAAACTGGAGAGCTACATGTAAAAGTATGAAATTAGAACACTTTCTAATACTACACACAAAAATAAACTCAAAATGGATTAAAGACCTAAATGTAAGGCCAGGAACTATAAAACTCTTAGAGAAAAACAGAACTCTCTGACAAAAACTGCAGGAAGATCCTCTTTGACTTACCTCCTCGAGTAATGGAAATAAAAAACAAAAGTAAATGAATGGGAGCTAATAAAACTTAAAAGCTTTTGCACAGTGAAGGAAATGATTAATATAAACAAGATGAAATGACAACCTTCAGAATGGGAGAAAATAACTGAATACAAAGCAACTGACAAAGAATTAATCTCTAAAATGTACAAGCAGCTCATGTAGGGGCTTCCCTGATAGCTCAGTGAAGAATCTGCCTGCAAAAAAGGAGACCCTGGTTTGATTCCTGGGTCAGGAAGATCCACTGGAGAAGGGATAGGCTACCCACTTCAGTATTCTTGGGCTTCCCTGGTGGCTCAACTGGTAAAGAATCCACCCACAACGTGGGAGACCTGGGTTTGATCCCTGGGTTGGGAGGATCCTCTGGAGAAGGGAACAGCTACCCACTCCAGTATTCTGGCCTGGAGAATTCCATGAGGTTGCAAAGAGTTGGACACGACTGAGCGGCTTTCACTTTCACCTTCATGCAACTCAATATCAGGAAAGCAAACAACCCAGTCAAAAAGTGGGTGGACGATCTAAACAAGCATTTCTCCAAAGAAGACATATAGCAGATGGCCAATAAACACAGGAAAAGATGCTCAATATTGTTCATCAGTAGAGAAATACAATGACTCATTTCTTAAGTATATGAATTTCACTTTAACCAATATTCAAGATATTAACACTTTTAAGAAAATATATAACTTCATAAGGCTCAATTCTGAGTCATGTTAACACTTACCCAGTGGTTCCACCAGTTGGTCAACCAGTCCCATTTTCTTTGCTCTGTCTGCACGAATGCCTCTACCAGTCAGCATCATGTCAAAAGCAGCAGGTATACCCACCTAACAGGCAAGCAAGGATTTGAGTAGAAGGGGAAAAATATCAGAGTGACAATTACAATTTACAAATCATACAACTGAGCAAAATAATTATTAAAATAAGAAAAGTCAAAACAGATTTTCATGCTGTATATCAAATAATGAAATTTTATACAGATACACATTCAGGTAACTTATAGTTTTAGAAACCTCCACTTGAAGTGAAAACACCTTTGTATATTTTAATTCAGTATGTAGGATTTCTGTCTTATGGATTGATAAAGTGGAGAAAAAAAATTCATGTTTTCTAAAATTGTACAATTATGTCATTTTGAGTTTCTTCTCTATCATTTGTATAATATTTAAAATTCCTACAATGGAATTAGTAGAGACTTTGAGAAACTTCATTGTGTTGAAAATGTCTTTAGAAAGGATCTCAGACTTGGGATTTCCCTGGTGGTCCAGTGGTTAAGACTCTGTACTCTCAACCTGTGCAGGGGGCCCAGGTTCAATCCCTGGTAGGGGATGGAAATGCCCCCCCGCTTCCAGCAATAACAAAGAAACTCAGCTATATTTTTTACACACATATAGGCATATTCATTCTTTCAATAAATCCTCTTGACAATTTCTATGAAGAAATACACACTATTTAATCAGAATGAATACCATAAGCTTTCCCATTTTTGTGTGTCCAACTCATATCAACTTCTCTCCAAAGAGCATTTCTGTGGAGTGATTGCTGTTTTCCTGAAGAATCTATAGTGCCAGAGGCTATGAGGTTCAGGTGGTCCTCATGTTTGATGTTAAGATTGCTCTGCAGCCTCCAGGTCTCACTGTCCTTCCCCTTCTTAATAATTCAAAAGCCGGATGGGTCCCTTTGGGTTTTATAGAATACAATGAGATCGTCCAGGGACTTCCCTGGTGGTCCAGTGTTAAGACTCTGCACTTCCACTGTTGAGGGTTTGATCCCTGGTCGCTGAACTAAGATTCCACATGCTGTGCAGCCAAAAAAAAAGGTCTGTCTCTTATAGTTATCATGAGATAAGATACAAGGATCTGAAAAGCTGATAAGATTGTACTGTGCAGAGAAGGAACAAATTAAACTGTTAGGTTTCAGAAAGCAAGACATGTATGTTATTTATCTCTTCCCTTCTTTAGGGACTAACAAAGGCCCGTGATCAATCATCTTGATTAAGGAATTAAAAAAATAAACAGACATTAATCTCATATATTCATATTTTATTTGGTTTATAAATTTTACCATGAGTACACATACAATACCTTCTGTACAAGAGGAAATAGATCAAATGGATATATAGGACTGAAGATCTCAAGTTCACATTGAGATCTTAAACTCACCATCTTGGGCAGCCTTTGTGTGGCTCCTGCTCCTGGTAAGATTCCCAGCAAGACCTCAGGGGAACCCAATACTGTTTTCTTATCTTTTGTTGCTATTCTGTATTGGCATGAAATGGCAAGCTTCAAACAAATGAAGGAAAATTAGAATGTTAAAAAACTTAGTTTTATAGCATCTTAGGATATGTGAGGGTCTAAAAATTACTTATAAGGCAGGAATGTGCCCACAGAATTTCTTAGGCTGGCATTTGATGCTTTCTAGAATTTACCTTTCTGGCTTCCTTCATTTGTCTTTCCTAAGTTATTAAACTCTTTTAGGGCTACAGATCCCCTTGATTATCTAAAAACTATGGAAATTTTCAATAGAGAAATGCACATACAATTATCTCAGGTTTAGAAGCCCTATACCCTATAAAGACTCTTCAGTCAACAAGTAGGCCTACTTATGGTATCCTAATTAGGCTTTGTTATCCTTGTCTTTGTTCACATCATGCCACATGTGGAATGTTTTGCCACTGTTTTCTCGTTAATCAAATTCTGCTTATCTTTTAGAACCAGATACAGCTTTCCTTCATTAATGTGTGAAAGTGGCTAGTATAGAACCCAGCACGTGATAAATGTCCAAAAAATGTTCTTTTTTCCCCGCCTCCTTCTTTTCTATGTGTTCCAGTCTGGTAAATATCTCTTCTCTCAGACCTTGTGTTATTTATCGTCTTTACTACACACAGAACACACGACATACACTATATGCTGTCTTAACTAAAGTAGCTCAAGAGCATGAACTGCACTTATGAATTTTTGCCTTGCAAACTTGAACAAGGTTTTTTATATTTGAAAGGGAACTTAGGGATCCAGTTCAACTCTTCTTAATTTATAAATGAAAACGTGCCACTCTGATTTGCTTGCTCAGTGCCATGAGACTAAGACTAAAAACCTATCCAGAAGTTTAATGACTCAGAAAAAGCTGACTCGCCCTCAAGAGCTTTTCTTAAGGCAAAACAGTGGCCTAAAGGTTTGCAGCTGGTGGATCCCAACAATGAGCTGGCCCGCGTTTCGATGACTCTGGAAGAAATCTGTTACCTCAAGTCCTCCTCCTAAGCAGGATCCATTGATGGCAGCCACGACAGGCTTTGTGGACTTCTCAAGTTTCTCAAACATTTTCTGTGCTTCTTGTGATATTTGCGTTACTTCTTGAGAGGTCGTACAAGAATTTAACATGCTGTAGTAAACATGAAAACAGAGAACAGAAAAAAAAAAAAACTATAACTCACTTTGTTCAGTACTTCATCCACCATAACCTTATTGTACCATATATCAATATTTGGTAGTGAGTCTTCAAATACTCAGAAGTTTAAGAAGAATGATTTTGTCTCAGATAGCACTAATATCAGTGACATCATCTCTCTACAAAATTCAGGGAACATGAACAAAACATGGTGAATAATTTATATCTGCTTTGATAGCAAATCATTAGATTACAAATCTTCTGGTAAATATTTTCATGATCAGATTAAACATTTTAATTATCAGTAGCTTTCAGATTGAACATCAGTGGAAATGACAGAGAAAAAAGCTTCTCTTACAACAATGTTTCCTCAACATCCTTTAATTTCAGTTTCCTTCATTTGCTACTTAACTGTTTCTGAACACATTTAAGCTGTGGGTTTTTCATTTTGATCAAAGATAACTGATTTCCTGTCACATTTCCTGTGTGCTGGGAGTGGCTCAGCTAGCCTCACAGAAGCTGCAAGTACTTTCCTAAGGATTTAGGTGGCTACTATTAGGTACATCAATGTCTTGCTAGGCTGGAATAACCAAGGCAAAAGAAAAAGTCCTTGATGTAGATAACTCTGCTTTTTTCAAAAAATAAACAGAATATTTATAAATTTCTAATTACTGTACATAAACAAAGAAGAGTATACAATATTCAGTTCAGTGGTGTCCGACTCTTTGCAACCCCATGAACCTCAGCACACCAGGCCTCCCTGTCCATCACCAACTCCCGGAGTCTACCCAAACTCATGTCCATTGAGTCGGGGATGCCATCCAACTGTCTCTGCCATTCCCTTCCTGTCGTCCCCTTCTCCTCCTGCCCTCAATCTTTCCCAACATCAGGGTCTTTTCCAATGAGTCAGCTCTTCGCATCAGGTGGCCAAAGTACTGGAGTTTCAGCTTCAGCATCAGTCCTTCCAATGATCACACAGGACCAATCTCCTTTAGGATGGATTGGTTGGATCTCCTTGCAGTCCAAGGGACTCTCAAGAGTTCTCCAACATCACAGTTCAAAAGCATCAATTCTTCGGTGCTCGGCTTTCTTTATAGTCCAACTCTCACATCCATACATGACCACTGGAAAAACCACAGCCTTGACTAGATGGACCTTTGTTGGCAAAGTAATGTCTCTGCTTTTTAAAATGCTGTCTAGGTTGGTCATAACTTTCCTTCCAAGGAGTAAGCGTCTTAATTTCATGGCTGCAATCACCATCTGCAGTGATTTTGGAGCCCAAAAAAGTAGTCAGGCACGGTTTCCCCATCTATTTGCCATGATCTTAGTTTTCTGAATGTTGAGCTTTAAGCCAACTTTTTCACTCCCCTCTTTCACTTTCACCAAGAGGCTCTTTAGATCTTCTTCACTTTCTGCCATAAGGGTGGTGTCATCTGCATATCTGAGGTTATCGATCTTTCTTCCGGCAATCTTGATTCCAGTTTGTGCTTCCTCCAGCCCAGCATTTCTCATGATGTACTCTTCATATCAGTTAAATAAGCAGGGTGACAATATACAGGCTTGACATACTCCTTTTCCTGTTTGGAACCAGTCTGTTGTTCCATGTCCAGTTCTAACTGTTGCTTCCTGATCAGCATACAGGTTTCTCAAGAGGCAGGTCAGGTGGTCTGGTATTCCCATCTCCTTCAGAATTTTCCACAGATTATTGTGATTCACACAGTCAAAGGCTTTGGCATAGTCAATAAAGCAATAGATGTTTTTCTGGAACCCTCTTGCTTTTTCGATGATCCAGCGGATGTCAGTAATTTGATCTCTGGTTCCTCTGCCTTTTCTAAAACCAGATTGAACATCTGGAAGTTCATGGTTCACGTATTGCTGAAGCCTGGCTTGGGGAATTTTGAGCATTACTTTACTAGCATGTGAGATGAGTGCAATTGTGCGGTAGTTTGAGCATTCTTTGGCATTACCTTTCTTTGGGATTGGAATGAAAACTGACCTTTTCCGGTCCTGTGGCCACTGCTGAGTTTTCCAATTTGCTGGCATATTGAGTGCAGCATTTTCACAGCATCATCTTTCAGGATTTGAAATAGCTCAACTGGAATTCCATCACCTCCACTAGCTTTGTTTGTAGGCCCACTTGACTTCACATTCCAGGATGTCTGGCTCTAGGTGAGTGATCACACTATCATGATTATCTGGGTCATGAAGATCTTTTTTGCACAGTTCTCCTGTGTATTCTTGCCACCTCTTCTTAATATCTTCTGCTTCTGTTAGGTCCATACCATTTCTGTCCTTTATTGAGCCCATCTTTGCATGAAATGTTCCCTTGGTATTTCTAATTTTCTTGGAGAGATCTCTAGTCTTTCTCATTCTATTGTTTTCCTCTATTTCTTTGCATTGATTGCCGAGTAGGGCTTTCTTATCTCTCCTTGCTATTCTTTGGAACTGTGCATTCAAATGGGTATATCTTTCCTTTTCTCCTTTGCTTTCGCTTCTCTTGTTTTCACAGCTATTTGTAAGGCCTCCTCAGACAGCCATTTTGCTTTTTTTGCATTTCTTTTTCTTGGGGATGGTCTTGATCCCTGTCTCCTGTACAATGTCACGAACCTCCATCCATAGTTCATCAGGCACTCTGTCTATCAGATCTAGTCCCTTAAATCTATTTCTCACTTCCACTGTATAAACATAAGGGATTTGATTTAGGTCATACCTGAATGGTCTAGTGGTTTTCCCCACTTTCTTCAATTTAAGTCTGAATTTGGCAATAAGGAGTTCATGATCTGAGCCACAGTCAGCTCCCGGTCTTGTTTTTGCTGACTGTATAGAGCTTGTCCATCTTTGGCTGCAAATATAGTCAATCTGATTTTGGTGTTGGCCATCTGGTGATGTCCATGTGTAGAGTCTTGTGTTGTTGAAAGAGGGTGTTTGCTATGACCAGTGTGTTCTCTTGGCAAAACTCGATTAGCCTTTGCCCTGCTTCATTCTGTACTCCAAGGCCAAATTTGCCTGTTACTCCAGGTGTTTCTTGACTTCCTACTTTTGCATTCCAGTCCCCTATAATGAAAAGGACGTCTTTTTTGGGTGTTAGTTCTAAAAGGTCTTGCAGGTCTTCACAGAACCATTTAACTTCAGCTTCTTCAGCGTTACTGGTTGGGGCACAGACTTGGATTACCGTGATATTGAATGGTTTGCCTTGGAAACGAACAGAGATCATTCTGTTGTTTTTGAGATTGGATCCAAGTACTGCATTTCAGATTCTTTTGCTGACTATAATGGCTACTCCATTTCTTCTAAGGGATTCCTGCCCACAGTAGTAGATACAATGGTCATCTGAGTTAAATTCACCCATTCCTGTCCATTTTAGTTCGCTGATTCCTAGGATGTTGACGTTCACTCTTGCCATCTCCTGTTTGACCACTTTCAATTTTCGTGATTCATGGACCTAACACTCTAGGTTCCTATGCAATATTGCTCTTTTCAGCATTGGACCTTGCTTCTATCAGCAGTCCCATCCACAGCTGAGTGCTGTTTTTGCTTTGGCTCCATCCCTTCATTCTTTCTGGAGTTATTTCTCCATTGATCGTCACTATCATATTGGGCACCTACCAACCTGGGGAGTTCCTCTTTCAGTATCCTATCATTTTGCCTTTTCATACTGTTCATGGGGTTCTCAAGGCAAGAATACTGAACTGGTTTGCCATTCCCTTCTCTAGCAGATCACATTCTGTCAGACCTCTCCGCCATGACCCGTCCATCTTAGGTGGCCCCACACAGCATGGCTTAGTTTCACTGAGTTAGACAAGGCTGTGGTCCATGCGATCAGATTGGCTTGTTGTCTGTGATTGTGGTTTCAGTCTGTCTGCCCTATGATGCCCTCTCTTAGTGCCTACTGTCTTACTTGGGTTTCTCTTACCTTGGACATGGGATATCTTCACAGCTGCTCCAGCAAAGTGCAGCTGCTGCTCCTTACCTTGGATGTGGGATATCTCCTCACAGCCATACTGAACAATGTTTAAAAGTATACAAGTACCTTAAATACAAATTATTAAGCCAATAATGCTGGCTATCATTGCCTAAACTTCAAAGAATCATAAAACAAATACCTATTTTTTACAGAATTAACAACTGTCAACATTTTAACCCGTTAAACAAACACTAAGATACCATCTCTCCTTATTTTTGCTTTAAAGTGTAAAAAAGTTATATATACATATATTATATCATGAAAAAAAGAAAGAAAATATTAGCTGTATTGGTAAAGTATTCTCTGACCTCCTCAAGTTCTATCAGCTACTTCGTTTACCCTGAAACATCCATTATCATATACTTGCAGTACAATCTTCAGACCAACTGTGTATTTGTATCCATAAATAATACAGAGAAGTATTTTATGTGTTGTTTTAAAATGTTTACATAAACTATATACTGTACCAAATATTCTGCAAGTTGCTTTTTTTAATTTAACATATTTTTGAGTTCTAACATTATGCTGTAGATCTAGTTAGATCCTTTGAATTGTTTTTATAGCATTTTATCTTAAGAATATTCCACATTTACTTATCTATTACCCTCATGACTGACATTTAGTTTGTTTCAAATTCTTCACTATTGTAAATTACACAGGACTGAACATCCTTATGCATGTATGGGTCCTAAAAAACAAAGGATGGGATTTCTCCAGCATACATACCTAGAACAGATTATATGATACATGTATTTTCAGTTTTACTAAATTTTATCAAATTGTTCTCCAAGGTGGCTATACCAATTTTCAGTCCTAGTAACACTCAACTTTTTCATTTTTCCAAGTCTTTGCTAACATCATATTTTCAAACTTTTAAATGTTTGCTGGTCTGACAGATAGGGAAAAAAGGGCATCTCATTGTTAGTTTGGTTTTATAGTAATTATTCTACTCAAATACTGCTCCTTGAACTACTTTCAACTTCTTTAAAGAAAGGCTGGATTCAGTCTTATAAGGTTTAAGCAACAAGTCTCTATCAACTTTATTTATATTCATGAAAATAACACAAAAAGTAACTTTCAGAGAAAATTTACTTCTACTTTCTTTTCAAATGAGAAATGATAAGGCCTAAAAAACATACCTTTAGCCAAGATAAAATGTGATTTCAAATTTTCTGAAACTTACTTCAGATCAGCACCTGCAATGAAGCAGCCAGGCTTTGTTGAGATAAGGACGGCACTTCTGATCTGACTGCTAGACCAGACTTCATTCATTACTTCCATGAACTCTGAATGCAGTTCTTGACTTAGAGTATTCACCTGCCAAAGGGAAATACACATAAATCTAATGGTTTAAATTTGATGTAGTAGACATACAAATCACCACCCAAGGCTATTTTGATTACAGGAAATATATTTACCCAGGAGAAATACATTGTTAAAAGAAATAGGGAAATAAACAAACCAACATGCCAGCAGCTATTTATTCAGGTGCTTTGGCCAATGCCTCCCTCTAAAAAATAGTTCTCCTTAAAGGAGGAACTCATAGTCCTAAGAGTTTGAATCATATGCAGGCTATAAAGTAAGTCTACATTTATCAGCATGGAAAAAAATTTGTATAATGTTAAGGGAAAAAAAGAATCAAAATTAGACAAATAGTATGATCTTAATTTTTAGAATACTGTTTGCTGAAACTAGATTAAATGTTAAAAGTGGTTATCTTGGGGTTTGGAGTATGAATGATTGTTATTTTCCTCTTAATCGCTTTCAAATGTCCAACCATAGGCATTTGTTATATTTGTGTTCAGGAAAAATGCTTAACTTAGAAAATACTGAAAAAATACCGTAAGTCTGAATCACTGCTCAGTAAATGCCAACCTCACTCTAGAGAGGGGGACTGGCTCTTACTTTCCTTAATTTGTGTTAGATGTTAATTGCTTGCATCTAGGTCCTCCTACTTCATTTAGGTCTCTGGTAACAAGATTTCTGAAACAGGAAATCTTTACAGCAACTTTAGGTGGGGGGAAAGCATGAGCTCCTCAAATATAGCTTTTCTTGGCAAAAGATTGGATTAATGCTGCATATTTTGTTGAAGTTGCCAAAAACAAATGAAGCCCCATTTTGAGTGGAATTTGATTTCTGATAACATGAATTGCACCAAGTCATTCAAGGCCCTCAGGAACCTTAATGACATTTAACTCAGTCAACTTACTATGAGTAATGACTCATGTCAGGCAGGTTAAGAAAGTTGACATAAGAACCTCATAGTTAAGACAAGTAGGTCAATTTTAATTCTTATAAACAAAGCTTGCACTTGGCTTCTTATCTAATAAACTATCTTATAATTCTACAGTGTAACAGAAGGCATGTATTAATCCTTGATGTTAATCTGATACCTCTACAGTGAACTAGAAATAATTCTTAAACAAGGATGTCTGCTGCAGAAAACTGCATCCTGTGGGCAAGTTCTCAAACTCTATCAAAACTGTAAACTCATGTGACAAGATTAGCGTCAAATTAGTGGTTTTATTTCTCTGCCATTCAGGAATGCGTTAATGAATGCAGTGAGTAGAAATAAACTGCAGTGAATTAAATTAGGTACCTTTGAATTGGGTGAGTTAATTCGAATAACTGCCACATCCCCTCTGACTCCATAGTTAATATGGGTTCTGGCTAAAAAGAGAAGGAAAACTTATTTGTAAACATGTTTATGGCTAAATAAGTATAAAAAGCAATGAAAGCATGTCACTGAGAAATCAAACTTACTCAGCAAAGCAGAGGACCTTGTAAAACTGCGGCAAATATAACCTGTAAGGAAACGTATTTCACAATTAATTATTTTCAAAACAGAATTTCTATTTGTTGCTTGTTGTTCAGGTGCTAAGTCGTGTCCAACTCTTTGCAACCCCCATGGACTGCAGCATGCCAGGCTCCTATGTCCTCCACTATCCCCTGGAGTTTGTTCAAATTCATGAAATTCATGAATTTCTATAATACCTGCTACATATAACAACGCTGGAGTTTACAACAACAAGAAAACCAAAATTAGAACAAAGTGTTCCAGATCATTATTGTGACTATTACTGTATCTTTTTTGTTTCAATTATCAGGTCATATGATTACCTGGATACTAAATGTGGTAGTTGGAATGGCCTCTCAAGGATGTCCATGTCCCCAGAAATTGAGTATGTTAGGTTATATGGCAAACGGAGATAAAGGATGCAAATGGAATGAAGGTGGCTAATTTGCTGACCTTAATACAGGGAGATTAGCCTGGATTATTCAGCTATACAGTGTAATTATAAAGGAGCAGAAAAAGGCAAAAGAACCAGAAGATGGCAGCATGAGAACCCACTCTGCTGGCTATGAAGAAGTCAAAAAATGCAGGCAGCCTCTGGAAGCTAGAAAAAGCAAGGAAACAGATTCTCCTTTAGAGCGTCCAGAATGAACTCAGTCCTGCCAATACCTCTGATTTCAGCCCAGTAAGACTCATTTCTGATGTCCATAACTGTATGATCATAAATTTGTATTGTTTCAGATGCTGTTTGTGGAAATTTAGGGCCACAATAGGAAACAAATACACTAAGACAATAAATAATCTATTGATACAAAGCAATCTGTAACGTCAGTTCCAAATGCATTCCAAAGGTATCTCAAGCACATTCTCCAGCCGGGTCCTCTTGCATTTTTATGGAGAGATGGACTTCCCAGTGTCATGAAGAGTAAAATCAAGGCGCATCAGAGACTCCGCAAGTCTCTCCATCCTGCAGTTCTTTAAAGGAGGGGAAGAGAAGGCACAGAAAAGCAGCAGCTTTGTACTGCCTTAAAGGCCAAACGACGTGCTATTAAAGAAAGAAAACTGTAGATGGTGCCAGAACCACAGCGGGGTGATCACCGGTTCTGTCTGCATTTTTTTCTTTAAGCAATCCAAATCAGTACTCACAGGGCAAAGACAAAGGACCTGAGAGTCCCAAGCCTTGGGTTCAACCATCAAGTTTACCATTCACTAGCTGTATGGCCATGTATAAGTCTCTTAGAGCATTTCAGTGTTCTTACAAAGATAGAAGTAGAAGTGATGTAATGATTATAACAGTACCTGTAAATCAAAGTGCTACACTAAAGTAAATTAAGATAGGAGAAGCCAGCCATCTCCTCAATCTCCAGTGCCTCTGTTTCACTAATGATAAACTTCCTTTTGCTTTTCCATTATTTGCAATCTGTATCATCTGTATTTATCACTCTTCCTTTTTTATATCTGTATCAGTTCAGTTTAGTCGCTCAGTCGTGTCTGACTCTTTGCAACCCCATGAACCGCAGCACACCAGGCCTCCCTGTCCATCACCAACTCCCGGAGTTCACCCAAACCCATGTCCATTGAGTCGGTAATGCCATCCAACCATCTCATCCTCTGTCGTCCCCTTCTCCTCCTGCCTTCAATCTTTCCCAGCATCAGGGTCTTTTCAAATGAGTCAACTCTTCTCATCAGGTGGCCAAAGGATTGGAGTTTCAGCTTCAACATCAGTCCTTCCAATGAACACCCAGGACCAGTCTCCTTTAGGATGGACTGGTTGGATCTCCTTGCAGTCAAGGGACTCTCAAGAGTCTTCTCCAGCACCACAGTATTGCAGTTTCACAAAGCCTTATTTTGAGATTCTGCCTACGACAATCTTTCCCTTCCCTGCCCCAATTTTTATCTTTATTACTCACTGTTTGGTTCTCTAATCATTGCATCTGTAGCAGCTGTTTCCCTCAAGTAAATTGCAATCTCCTCCAACATCATCTCGGAGTCATTCATTGTGCAACTAAAGTCTAGTGCAGTCTAACAGAACTGCTCCAGGCACCCAGAGTGAGCAGCAAGGTAAAAATCCCTGTCTCTGTGGAGGAGGTGAAAATAGGTTTGGCATGAAAAGAGAGTTTGCCAATAAACTAAACATTCTGTGGGGGAGAAACCAGGTAATAAGCAATTATAACTAGAACAGGGTAAACTGAATTAGTGAATGTGAATTGATTAGGGATGCAGGGTGGGAGAGGTGAGGTGGAAAGATAGACAAAAGACAAGAAACGTAAATATGTTAGAAGATACGCACCTAAGAAAAAAAAGAAAATAGAGCAGGTGGAGGGACAAGGGTTGTAATTCTGAAGACTAAATATCGGAGACAACTTGCCTTTGCGCCACCCCCTGCCCCACACCCATAGAGACATACACTAAATCAAGAGATTAAAAAAAAGAGAAAAATCACCAAATATACAACCATATCTGAACTGGAAAACAATTCCAAATCACAATAAACTAAATTAAGTTGAAATACAGGGTAGCTTTGTTTTCAGAATACAGCCTTACTCACTAACCTAACTAGGAAAGCTTACTTCAGAGCAGCTGGGTGAACTTTCACCCATATTTCCCACACCAGCAAAAGAGAGAGAACCCTTTACTCTACTTTTTAATCATTTTAACTCAAGAAGATACCTACAAGACCTAATACTATAGCAGTGGAGAGAGCTGGATTATGCTGATACATATTTCAAATATGAACGTGTTACTATGGTTGTTAACAATTAACAGTTTTTCTCAATATCTAGTCCTGGTGAAGGGACAGGATTATGTAAGTAAGAGTCAAATTTAAATATACACCATCTGCTAAGATATCTGCCTTCAATTCATTACCTGAGAAATTGTTCTACTACTTATGTAATTAGGAATTTGGATTAGAATAGGAGTGGGGGGTAGAGAATAAGAGTGGGAATTAAGATATTTTGATCAAGATGTGATCTTCATTTGATAGTCATACTCAGAATTATAGCACTCATGCAGGAATGGGTTAAAACTTCAAGAAGTACAAATCAGTGTGAAGAATTTTAATCATCCATCATTAAATATCATAGTCTCATTAAAAGTCTGGCACTACCTAGGCACAGACTTTTAATTAGTGTTAGTCTTTTCAGTCTAAATGGCAATCCAAGTATGCAAGTAATTTTAAATTCACTGTCTAGGCCTTTTTTTTTTTCAAAATTTATACATTGTTACTAAAAGGGGCAATAACTAATAAGTCATATTTTCTTTAAGAAATTTTAAATTAATTTTTATTAGAGTACAGTTGATTTATCAACACAATATTGTCTTAGTTTCTGCTGTACAACAAAGAAATCAGTTATACACATACATGTATCCACTCTTTTTTAGATTCTATTCCCATATAGGTCACTACAGAGTACTGAGTTCCCTGGGCTTTATAGCAGGTTCTTATTAGTTATCTGTTTTACATATAGTAGCATGTGTATGTCAGTACCAATCCCCCAATTTATCTTTCCCCTCAGCCATATTTTCTTACAGGTTAAAACAGAATGCAAAATATAGATACACATATGTGTATCTATATTTCTATACAAAAAACATAGAAAAAGTAAGCTTGTAACTTTATCACACATGCACAATGTAAAAATTACTTTAAAAAAGTCTCAGATATATAAAATCATAATTCTTCAGGGCAGGGAAGAGTTAATAATAGCTAATATTTATTAATAATAATAGCACTTACTCCATGAAAAATTGCTTTACACCTAAAATACGCCCTTTAAAGCTCACAAGATGGTATTATTCCCCATTTCACAAAAGAGAAAACAGACATAGAAATGACTTGCCCAAGGTCACCAAAGGGTAAGGTCACCAGTGGGTAAAAGGCAGAGCCAGATTGAAACTGAGAAGTCACACTCCAAATCTAATGCTTTTAATTGCATTACCTTAAAATCAATGAAACGGAAGTTCAAAAATATACATCTGATAATTTTAAAGTGTTAAACCAAAAATGTGGAAAACAATCAAACTGTCAGGTAACATGACTGAATACTAACTGTAGGTATGTGAGTAGTAAGAGAAAGGGTGATTATTTTTTGCTTAACCCTTTCCCCCAATCTTTGCAACATTTCAATTTTCTGTAGTGTTATGACAGGTATGCACACACATACAGAGCAGTCCCGTGGAGACTAAAAACATTGGTCAAAATAACAAAGCAGAAAAGGTTCAAACATTCAAAATTAGTCCCTTACAGTAAAGGAACGCCTCTAAAAACAGCATACAGTGATTCAGAAGGAGGAAGGCATTTTATAAATTATATTTCTAATTAAGTAACCGATATTAAGTACAACATGCAACAAACAGTCACATTTCACCTTACAGATTTCAGACAGAAGGAAAATGCTTAATTTTCCACAAGCACCCACTTTAATTCTTTCACTGCCAGTTTGAAGAGAAAAAGACAATACAGCTAATGCAAGCTAACTGGGTATAGTCAGAAACAAGGGTAGAAATAGTTGGTAAAATTATCTAACATCTTGTTCTTTAAGATACAAGGTATCTGCATTTCTTTTTAAAGTGCTTCTTCTGGAAAGTTGCAGAATCTGCCTCTTGAAATTCTACATATTATACATTCACACTGGAATTACTGGAGCTGCAAAAGTTCAGCTTCCTGTTGAAGCGTGCTACTGCTAAGTCACTTCAGTCGTGTCCGACTCTGTGCGACCCCATAGACGGCAGCCCACCAGGCTCCCCCATCCCTGGGATTCTCCAGGCAAGAATACTGGAGTGGGTTGCCATTTTCTTCTCCAATGCGTGAAAGTGAAGTCGCTCAGTCGTGTCCGACTCTTAGCGACCCCATGGACTGCATCCACCCAGTGTGGTAAAAGGTAAAAGGTTGTGAGGGAAAAGCGCAGGGAATGGCAGTCATTTGCAAGACTGGTTAATTTCATACAAGAAGTAAATAAGATGCTCCCCGTTACAGGCAAGGTGCAGTGAAGCACGAAGATGTGACAGATTGGACTGTCCTTGTTCTCTTAGTCCTCCCAATCCAGTAGGGACAGGTTCAAGGCCATCATTAAAGAAACTAAGAGGAGACCTGCGGAAAATGCCAGACCGGGTGGACAAGACTCAGAGACGTTAGGGGCTACGAAGCCTGAAACAGCTGCAGGACTCAAAACGAGAGAGAAAATGTCAGTCGCTGCGCCAGGGAATGAGACCGGGTCTCAGAGCAGCATCACTCCCCCTCATCCAGGGCCGCGGCAGGGAGGTGGCAGCCATGGGGAGACGCGGCTCCCGGGTCTCCGCAGTTCTGTCCCGGGGCCGTGGGGTGCCTTCAACCAGGCCTCACCTGAGCAACGGAGCGTCCTGGAGGCAGTAAAGCGGCTGAGGCTGCCAATTGCTCGAGAGGCCACCATCTTGAGCGGGAGCGGACGAAAGTGGAAAGCCCTTCAAGTGATGGCAGCCGAGTAGAGGACTTTTCTTCCCTCAGGCTGGCATTGCCCAGGCGCCCGACGTACTGCCTGACTGAAAACCCGCGACTGAAACCCCGATGGCGAGTTGCCGCCGGCTCCTTAACCTTGCCCTTCGCTTCCGGCTAACGCCCCGTTAGCCGAAAACAAAGGACACTTTCTTCGCAGGGAAGGAAGAAAGCTCAGAGAGGACAGCTTTCCGGATTTTCCAGTCAGGCAGCCGGCGGGCAGGCAGGGAAGCCTGTGAGGCCCCGCCTCTTGGTACCCGTCGGGTCCTGTCATACGGGCGGGAGCCTTGCCTGCAGCTGGAGACTCAGCCGACGAGACCTAAGGTGAGAAGGGACGTGCGCTCGGCTACCGCCTGCCCTTTCTCCGGCGGGGTCCTCAGTTTCCCGCCTGCTACGCCTGTGCCCCCGGCCGCCTGGCCTCCACTCCCTGGAGTTCGAGGGAGCGGAAGGAAGTTTCTCAGTCCGGGTCTCCGGTACGAGTGCAGTTTGGGCAGTAATTTGGCCTAGCGTTCTGTCTGTAGCTCCGAGCAACGATGTCGCCTATGCCTTTTAATTTATCACCGCAAGTTAACTAATTTGTGTGTGTGTGTGTCGGTTAAAAGCGCTGGCCTGTGTTCCAGTGGTGTTGTAACCCCTATTTTGCCTGTAGGCAGGTCGGCGGCTATTGAGAATCGCAACAGGGCCAGGAGTATTACCCCTTTTATAAAGCTTTCGAGGGTGAATCTCGGTTGTGTGGCTTTTTTGGAACTCGATTGTCAGAGGAACTGAGGCATTCCTGTGTCCGGCTCCGACAGCCAAGGCTCAAGATAATTTTCTCATTCAGGAGGGAACCGAAGATCATCTGGTCTTTCATCTCCTTCACTGCATCGGTGAAGCCCATGAATCAGAGTGAGTCAGTTTACCCATGGCCACAGGTGGTAGCCTGTGTCTACTAACTTCTAGTCAAGAGCTCTGCACTACATGATAGCTGTTTTTGTGCTGGAGAGAGACGCTTGAGCCCTGGAATAAATTAATTGATTCCAAAAAGTGATGTTGAGGACCCTCTAGGTCGTTTCACCGCCATCTCATTTAATCCGCACGATCCCCAAATTGTTACTTAACGTTTTGTAGGTAAAGTTTGGGGGGCATGGTGATTTATATAAATTACTTGCTAGGTGGCAGAGCCAGATTCGGGCATAAATTTGTGCCACTTTTCACCAGATTGTTCCTCAGGAGAGGGAGAAGGAAGAGGCAGGGGGAAATGGCAGGGAAGTTGAGACTGAATTGAGGAGTATGGGAAGAAGAGAGGTTTCTGTTTAAAGCTCAAGTCAAATGGTGAGTCTTCCATCACTGAGCACGTTAAGCAGAATCTGGATGAGCAGTGACCTCTTAATTTACAAGAAAGGATTCTTGATGTTCAACAAAGGCCCTCCAACTTATAAGGTTTTTACAGTTCAAAGCTTGTCCTGCCCATGCAATGCTTTTTCATTTAATTCAGTGTAGTACTTATTGTTTAGATCAGGAATGGCAAACTTTTTCTGTAAAGGGCCAGGTAGTAAATAGTTTAGGCTTTATAACCCACATTGATCTCTGCCATATATTCTTTGTTTTATTTTGCTCTACAACTCTTTAAAAATGTGAAATCTATATTAGCTAGAGGCCCATGGGTTGTAGTTTGCCAGCCCCTGATTTAGGTCACTGTTTGACTCTCTGACTTTTTTGTTTCTTGTACTCTGAGCAAAATCATAAGCTCCATCAAGGACAGAAATGCTATTTTTCTCATTGTAGCTTTCATAAAGGGGAACTAAAGACCTTTATACCATCACCTACTGATACTAATAGCGAGCACAAGTATAACTCTTTATGGAATATGAGTTTTAACCCCTTGTTTTCCATGTTACAAATGTTTTCTCTGAATCTATTGTTAGCCTTTTAACTTTATTTTAGTATCTTTTACTGTGTAGATATTTTAAATGCTTATTTAATCAGATTTTTTAGTTACTTTCCATTATGGCCTCTGGGTGTCATCCCATATGTTGGAAACCTTTCCCCATTTAAGATTATAAAAATATTCTCTGATATTTTCTTGTAGCAGGTTAAAAAGTATTTATTTAGATTAATCCATCTGTAATTTGTACATACAGTGTGAGCTATGGATCTAATTTTTTTCCAAGTGGTTAGACATTTCCCCAGAAAATCTATTGAGTAAGTCATCTTTCTCCCACTTATTTGAAATGTTTTCTTTATTATATACTAAGTTCTCATACACATGAGTATGCTTCTGAACTTACTACATCCTGTTCTGTTGATTCAGTTCAGTGCAGTTGCTGAGTCGTGTCTGACTCTTTGCAACCTCATGGACTGCAGCACGCTTCCCTGTCCATCACCAATTCCTGGAGCTTACTCAAACTCATATCCATTGAATTGGTGATGCCATCCAACAATCTCATCCTCTGTCGTCCCCTTCTCCTCCTGCCTTCAATCTTTCCCAGCATCAGGGTCTTTTCCAATGAGTCAGTTCTTGGCATCAGGTGGCCAAAGTATTGGAGTTTCAGGATCAGTACTTCAAATGAGTATTCAGGACTGATTTCCTTTAGGTTCAGCACTGTTTAATTCCTGGTGCTTTGTAGAAAGTTTTGATATCTGTTAGAGCAAGGTGTCCCTTTTTTTATTTTCTTGACTGTTTTCATGAATTTTATTTCAAAATAAGCTTTACTTAAGGAGACTTGTTTGCTATGACCAGTGCATTTTCTTGGCAAAACTCTATCAGTCTTTGCCCTGCTTCATTCCATATTCCAAGGCCAAATTTGCCTGTTACTCCAGGTGTTTCTTTACTTCCTACTTTTGCATTCCAGTCTCCTATAATGAAAAGGACATCTCTTTTGGGTGTTAGTTCTAAAAGGTCTTGTAGGTCTTCATAGAACCGTTCAGCTTCTTCAGTGTTACTGGTTGGAGCATAGACTTGGATTACTGTGATATTGAATGGTTTGCCTTGGAAACGAACAGAGATCATTCTGTCATTTTTGAGATTGCATATAAGTACTGCATTTCGGACTCTTTTGTTGACCATGATGGCTACTCCATTTCTTCTGAAGGATTCCTGCCTGCAGTAGTAGATATAATGGTCATCTGAGTTAAATTCACCCATTCCAGTCCATTTTAGTTCGCTGATTCCTAGAATGTCGACATTCACTCTTGCCATCTCTTGTTTGACCACTTCCAATTTGCCTTGATTCATGGACCTGACATTCCAGGTTCCTATGCAATATTGCTCTTTACAGCATCGGACCTTGCTTCTATCACCAGTCACATCCACAGCTGGGTATTGTTTTTGCTCTGGCTCTATCCCTTCATTCTTTCTGGAGTTATTTCTCCACTGATCTCCAGTAGCGTATTGGGCACCTACTGACCTGGGGAGTTCCTCTTTCAGTATCCTATCATTTTGCCTTTTCATACAGTTCATGGGGTTCTCAAGGAAAGAATACTGAAGTGGTTTGCCATTCCCTTCTCCAGTGGACCACATTCTGTCAGATCTCTACACCATGACCCGCCCGTCTTGGATTGCCCCACGGGCATGGCTTAGTTTCATTGAGTTAGACAAGGCTGTGGTCCTAGTGTGATTAGATTGACCAGTTTCTAAAATCACTGCAGATGGTGACTGCAGCCATGAAATTAAAAGACTCTTACTCCTTGGAAGGAAAGTTATGACCAACCTAGATAGCATATTCAAAAGCAGAGACATTACTTTGCCAACAAAGGTCCGTCTAGTCAAGGCTATGGTTTTTCCTGTGGTCATGTATGGATGTGAGAGTTGAACTGTGAAGAAGGCTGAGTGCCGAAGAATTGATGCTTTTGAACTGTGGTGTTGGAGAAGACTCTTGAGAGTCCCTTGGACTGCAAGGAGATCCAACCAGTCCATTCTGAAGGAGATCAGCCCTGGGATTTCTTTGGAAGGAATGATGCTAAAGCTGAAACTCCAGTACTTTGGCCACCTCATGTGAAGAGTTGACTCATTGGAAAAGACTCTGATGCAGGGAGGGATTGGGGGCAGGAGGAGAAGGGGAGGTCCGAGGATGAGATGGCTGGATGGCATCACTGACTTCGATGGACGTGAGTCTGAGTGAACTCCGGGAGTTGGTGATGGACAGGGAGGCCTGGCGTGCTGGGATTCATGGGGTCGCAAAGAGTCGGACACGACTGAGTGACTGAACTGAACTGAACTGAAGGAGACTTGTATTCCAGACTCAAATGGCATCAAATGTTGCTTCTGGATAAAGTGGTCCTCATCTCATGGGCCAGTTTGTGTATTCCTGGCCAGAGTCGTTGAACATATACAAGCTGGTGAGCTGGTGAGAGGTTGGACTCCTCTTTTCAATCCATATATTTGATAAACGTGATTTTTTTTTCTTTTTGGAAGCCACAGGACATCTCTTTTTAGCCTATGAAGACCTAAGAGAAATTAAATAAGGCTTTTATATTAGCTATTGCTGTATAGAGTTGGACCACAAAGAAGGCTGAGCACCAAAGAATTAATGCTTTCGAATTGCGGTGCTAGAGAAGACTCCTGAGAGTTCCTTGGACTGCGGGGAGATCAAACCAGTCAATCCTAAAGGAAATCAACCCTGAATATTCATCGGAAGGAATTTTCATTGGATGCTGAAGCTCTAATACTTTGGCCATCTAGTGGGAAGAGCCCATTCATTGAAAAAGAGCCTGATGCTGGGAAAGATTGAAGGCAAAAGAAGAGGGTGGCAGAGGATGAGATGAGATTAGATAACATCCTCGACTCAACAGACATGAATTTGAGCAAACTCTGAGACGTTGTGAAGGATGGGGAAGAATGGCATGCTGCAGTTCATGGGATCTCAAAGAGTCAGACATGACTTAGTGACTGAACAACAAACAATTGTTGTGTAACAAATTACTCCAAAATTTAGTAGCTTAAAACAATAAAAATTTGTTATCTCATACAGTTTCTGAGGGCCAGGAATCTGGAGTGACTTGGCTGGGTTGTTCTGGCTTTGAGTTTCTCATGAGGTTGCATTCAGAATGTTGTCCAGGCTTGTAGTCATCCGAAAACTTGTCTGTGCTAGAGGATCCACTTCCAAGCTCACTCACATGACTGTTGACAGGAGTTGTCATCCTCCTGCCTCATCATGAGAGCCTCTTTGTGGGGCTGTTCCTGACATGCCAGCTGCCTTCTCCTGGAGCGAGTTATCTGAGAGACAGACCAAGATGGGAACTGCAGGATCTCTTACAGCCGAATCTAAAAAGTGACGTCTCAGAGAAGGCAATGGCACCCCACTCCAGTACTCTTGCATGGAAAATCCCATGGACGGAGGAGCCTGGTAGGCTGCAGTCCATGGGGTCGCTAAGAGTCGGACACGACTGAGCGACTTCACTTTCACTTTTCACTTTCATGCATTGGAGAAGGAAATGGCAACCCACTCCAGTGTTCTTGCCTGGAGAATCCCAGGGATGGGGGAGCCTGGTGGGCTGCCATCTATGGGGTCACGCAGAGTCGGACACGACTAAAGTGACTTAGCAGCAGCATCACTTCTGATGTATTCTTTGTTTACACTGACCAACCATGTAAATAAAAATTCAGAGAAGTGGAGTTACTGATCAGAAGTTAGGTGTAGTTGTAATTTTTTGACAGTTAATTGCCAAATTGGCCTCCATAGGAATGTACCTGTGGAGGTGCAGCAGTTTATACTCTCAGCAGCAATATATGAGAGAGCCTGTTTGTGCAGCCTCTACCACACAGTGAATGTCAGACCTCTAAGTCAAATGGTATACCTCTCTGTGGCTGTAATTTGTATTTCTTTTATGAGTGAGATTGAACATGTATCTAAGAGCCATTTGTGTTTCCATTTCCATGAACACTTTGTTCATATCGTTTGCCCATTTTTTTCTTACTGTTTCATAGGAACTCATTATGAGGAATTTAGGAAAATGTTTTAATATATTTTAAATATGTTTTAATATGTAGGAGTTTTGTATTTTTATTATTTTGAAATAATATCAAGCTTATAAAAAAGTAGCAAGTGTAGTATATGAACTTTTTTTCTTATATCAGGTAAGAAGTGATACTTTGAATTCTTTAGTGTATATCCCCTTCAAATACAAATATTACACAAGGCATTCTACATCATCACAATACAAGCATCAAAATCAGGAAAGTCACACTGGTGGCTTCCTGATCCTATCGAATAGTCTGTACCCCTTTGACCCTAGAGAAAAACATAACCTCTGGAGCTAGCATGCGTGCGTGCTCAGTCACTTCAGTCATGTCCAACTCTTCGTGATCCTCTGGACTATAGCCCACCAGGTTCCTCTGTCATGGGATTCTCCAGCCAAGAATACTGCTGGACTAGACTGTCTGGCTTCAAATCATAGCTCTGCCTCTTACTAGTTACTCAATTCCTGTATACTTCAGTTTCTAATCTCACAAAAAGTACAATAATCATGCTTACTTCACAGGTCCTTATGAGAATTAATGATTAGATTAGTGGTTTGCATGTTATGAAAGCTATGTCTACATAGCTATAATATTAGGGGAAAGGTAGTTGGTAATAGAGTAAATTTTTAAGTATTTTATAGTAACCCATGGGTGAGATATCAGAGATCATAGCCTACAGTTTAAACTGCAGGTTGTTCAAATAACCCAGAAAGTCTTTTTGTTTTCTTTTTCAGATTTCAGAATGATTTCCCTCTTGACTTACACTTTAAAAAATCTTCCCAATACATCAAAATGGGCCCTCAGATTTTGTAAGTTTCATTTGTTCTTTGTTTTTAAGATTAGACTTGAATGTGTAAGCATCTTGTGCAAACATGGAATTGTACTGCTTTTTGTAAACACTTGATTTTGTCTTCCAGGTATGAGACCTCTGAGCAGTTCCTCCCAGCTACAAGCTGCCGCAGGTACAGTAATTTGTAAAAAATAAAAATATTTCTGATTTAAAAGTTAGATTATAGGATCTAGATTTGTGAATTTTGAATAAAAACAAAAACTAATTTTCTAACTCTCCCCTTTTTATGATCGATAAGAACATCACTGTTGCCTTCAAATTAAAACAATACAGGACCAATCAGTAATGATAGTGCATGGTGTAAGGTGGCTTGAGGATGTTGGCAGGAGGCTTCTTTCTGGGATCTGGAGCCTATGGAGTCACTGAGGTTCTGTGTTTGTTCATTTGTTCTTTGTTAGTTTGCTCAGGTTCTGGTTAGTTTACTCAGCTATGGGCTGTCAGTCCTAAAGATGCATGTGTGCGAGTCACTCATGTCCAACTCTTTGTGGCCTCAGGTTGTAGCTCACCAGGCTCCTTTGTCCATGGGATTGTCCCAGGCAAGAATAATGGAGTGGGTTGCCATTTCCTCCTCCAGGGGCTCTTTCTGACCCAGGGATCTAACCAGTGTCTCCTGCATTGGCAGGTGGAGTCTTTCCCGCTAAGCCACCAGGGAAGCCCCAGTCCTAAAAATGATTGTGAAGCCAAAAGTTAACTTTTTACACTTTCAGTGACAGGCTTCTGTTACTGAGTATCATCTTAGTGCATGTGCAAGAGGATGCATACCTGAAATAGGTGTGACTAGTTAATAAAAGAAGGTTGTTTAGTCAATATGAAGTGAAAAAAGAAATTTGTTGATACTATATGGTCTTTTAGACCCTTGGTAAACCCAGCGGATTAGGCTTCTTCACTGTTGAATACATACTTTTGTAGAACCTGCAGTAGTTTTGTATATTCACTTGCCTGGGTCCTATATTGATCTATGACTTCTGATTTTGGTCTTGTTGTGGTATTTCTACCTGGATAATCACTTAATTAAAAAAAATACCTTACCAAGATTCAGAAGAACTCTGCTTTGATTCAGTTCTACTTCTTTCTGGGCAGTTTGACCTTCAACTCATCATGTCATTTCCCTGCTTTATAGTTTTTTATCTAACAAAGAATAATAATTTTAGCCATGTTAACCTCAAGTAGTTATTAAGATATCTCAAACACTTTGAAATCTGTAAATTCAGTGGAAATACAAGATGATATTTTATATTGTTTTACATATAGTGTATTCCCAGGGGTCTGTTATTTAATCCCACCCAGAAAAGTTTCATGTTGTCATATAAAAAATATATTTTCTTTGGCTTCTAAACTCTAACTAGAATATAGATATGTATTAACCTCACAAAGAATAATAATAATTCCTTTCCATCTCATTTCACATTTCACCTAATTCTAATGTTTACTCAGAAATTCTTATTGCAGTCACACAGATAGATCTGTTTCTTGCCAGCTGGGAGAAAGTCACATTGAATACCACGTTAAATACCATTTTTCTGGCATTTAGAATATTCTTATTTATATTGCTCTTAAACAGTTTTTGTGTTTCTCTCTCCCCAACTATATTGTAAACCTTTGTGAGACTTAAGCCTTGTCATGTTACTGGTGTTTAACACTGTCCTACAAGTGGTTTGTTTTAACATTGATGTTGATAGTGGTACAAGAGGGCACATGTTAAGACAAAGGAATGTGATCAGCTGATTTGATGGGAGGAAAAGGGAATGTACTCGTGCTGAACAGGCTTTAGTTTGCAATAGGGCAGCAGAGGGCATAAAGAGGGAACTTGGGTTTTACTTTCCATATTTTAGTATTATTTATTTTTTTCTTTTTTAACCACCACTCATGTTTTGTTTTTTTAATTAAAACATTAGAGAAAGGTTGCTTTTTAGATGTTACAAAATAGCTACACAAATTGTGTCAGACAGAGTCAGGAAGCGTGCTAGGTTTTTGTCAAATTGCAGTAGTCACCAACCAGATGCCTTTATTTCTACATAGAAAAGCAAGAGTATTAAGGTATTAAGGGCAGACTAAATTGGTTGCTTTCAGTGAAATGGATTGTCAAGCACTTGATAAAAATAATTTGTTAATGGCATAAGTGATATTATCACTAGGTATAATCTCTATATTTGCCTTAAATTTTATTTGGAAACTTGAAAATGCTCACTAATTTCTTAATCCTTTTTTTTTTAGTTGTAGTGGTTTGGTAAATGACTAATGCAATTTGGCATGGAGTGATAAAATCCCTCTTAGAATGTCTATCTTTAAAAATGTAAAAACTTACCTGACTTCTTGTATTTTAATTAATTTTTTCTCTGAACTTTATCTTAAAGCTTCCCAGACTAAATCGAAAAAAACCCTAGCCAAACCCAACATAAGGAATATTGTGGTGGTGGATGGTGTTCGCACTCCATTTTTGCTATCAGGCACTTCGTAAGTATGAAATGATTCTGTTACTTGTTATTCCTTTTTTTCTTTTTTCTCTCCAGCTGTATTGAGGTATGATTAACAAATAAAAACTGCATATATTTAGGTTATACAATGTGATTGTTTTTTAAGGAATACAATGTGACGATTCAATGTATATTGTTGTTCAGTCACTAAGTTGTGTCCGACTCTCTGCAACACCATGGACTGCAGCACGCTGGGCTTCCCTGTCCTTCACTATCTCCTGGAGTTTGCTCATGCTCACGTCCTTTGAGTCAGTGATACCATCCAACCATCTTATTTTCTGTTGCCCCCTTCTCCTTCCCTCAGTCTTTCTCAGCATCAGGGTCTTTTCCAGTGAGTTGGCTCTTCGCATCAGGTGGCCAAAGTTTTGGAGGTTCAGCTTCAACTCAGTTATTCCAATGAATTGTCGAGGTTGATTTCATTTAGGATTGACTGGTTTGATCTTGCTGTCCAAGGAACTGTTAAGAGTCTTCTCCAGCACCACAGTTTGAAAACATCAATTCTTTGGCACTCGGCCTTCTTTATGATTCAACTCTCATACCCGTACATGACTACTTGAAAAACCATACCTTTGACTATATGGACCTTTGTGGGCAAAATGACGTCTCTGCTTTTTAATACACTGTTGAGGTTTGTCATAGCTTTTCTTCCGAAGAGCAAGCTTCTTTTAATTTCATGGCTGCAGTCACCATCCGAGTGGTTTTGGAGCTCAAGAAAGTAAAGTCTGTCACTGTTTCCCTTTTTTCCCCATCTATTTGCATGAAGTGATGGGACTGAATGCCATGATCTTAACTTTTTGAATGCTTACATTTAAGCCAGCTTTTTCACTCTTGCACCTTCATCAAGAGGCTATTTAGTTCCTCTTTGCTTTCTGCCATTAGAGTGGTGTCCTCTGCGTATCTGAGGTTGTTAATGTTTCTCAAGGCAATCTTGATGCCAGCCTGTGATTCATCCAGCCCAGTACTTCATACGATGTACTCTGCATATAAGTTAAATAAAGAGAGTGACAATATACAGTCTTGATGTACCCCTTTCGCAATTTTGAACCAATCTGTTGTTCCATGTCTGGTTCTGTTGCTTCTTGACCTACATTTAATGTGTATCTACATTGTGAAATGATTACCACAATCAAGTTAATTAACACATCCATCACCCCATATAGTTTATTTATTCCTTCTTTTAAGGTGTTTTCAAAAGGAACCTTTGTGAATTAACCCAGTAGGTAATACTATTGCTGAAAGTGTTAGTCACTTAGTTGTGTCCAGTGCTTTGTGACCATGTGGACTGTAGCCCGCCAGGCTCCTCTGTCCATGGAATTCTCCAGGCAAGAATACTGGACTGGGTGGCTATTCCCTTCTCCTGGGATTTTCCCAACCCAGGCATTGAACCCAGGTCTCCTGGATTGTAGGCAGATACTTTACCATCTGAACCACCAAGGAAGCCCCTAATAATATTGCTGGTCAACTAATATATAAACAATATTTTCATGAAATTAATACAGAATAAGGCAAGTCAGTAGTGAAATAGAGTGGCAGAATCTGTTTTTCATCTTTTCTCATGAGCTAGTCTAGTGTAGTGTTAGACTGAACTAGCTGTATTTTGAAAACCTAGTGTGGAACTAGGTAGCTTGCTTCCAACAGATGCCCTTTCCTCATCTGGAGAGAAGTACATTGTTTCTGTGCCTCTTCAGAAGTTTAAATACTGAGGCCGTGGGCCCATGGGCATCTTGAAGGGACTTTAATCTGCTGCTTTGGCTTTCTGGAAGTTATCAGAATTGGAGTTGATGGACTGGTCCAAATCCTGGTATAGCACAACCCCAAATATATGGAATAACAATGGTCCTAGACCAACCTTCAAGGCCCCCAGAACCTAACTACTGTTCCCCCTAGACTTCCTTTCTCCTTTTCTGTTCCCCACTGAGGCCCAGTCTTTCTAAAAATTGATGATGGACTTTGGGAACTAAGTGAAAATTAAATGAAACATTTAGTTGTATTCTGTTAAGATTTTTTGATGTTCATGTTTTGAACTAGCAGTCACTAACTTAAAAATAAGCTAAGAAAAGTTGAGTATCTGTTAAAATTAATGAGACCTTTCTATACTAATATGAAAAAATCTTGAAGATACGTTAGGTGTAAAAAGCAAAGTTCAGAGCATTGTGTATAATGCCACCATTTATGGAAGATACAGATGTGTGTGTGCATGTGTGTGTATGTATATGTATGTACACGCATGTATGCATGTACATACAGAAACAAGAAACATTCATTTTTAAATAGTGGTTTAGGACCTAGAGAATATCTTCTTAGGTAAGTAAATGGTGAAGATTCTTCACCCTCTTTTCTCAATATAATAACTTTCTTGTATGGACACAACAGTAGTAAGAATAAGAACCTGAAGCTTTAGCAGCAGAGTGGATCCTTATTGTACTTAGCAGCAGCAGGGTAGGAAAAGAAACTTCCATCAAGAGAAGAAAATTCTTGACTAGAAAGGCCATTTTGTGGTAAAGGCTGTTTGTATACTGTGTAGAAGTTTGATTCCAACTGTTTGACTAGCTGTTAAAAAAACATGAACATGCTCAAAGATATCATTTACACATTTCCTTTGATAGTTGGTATCAAACTACCAAAGGTGAAATTTGAGATATTCAGCACATTGGTATAGGCTATATTCCTTTTGTTATTTTTTATTAGTATGTTTTAGTTTAATTTAGAATCCTAATTGAGGAAGAAGATAAAGTTCATGAGTAATTTAGTAGCACAGAGAAGAATGTTGAGTAATGGTAGGCAAATATAGTTAATAGAGAAGAAGGAATAAAAATTTTAAGGTACTATTCATGTGCAAAACAAAAATGACTAAAAATAATACAAAGAGAAGAATTTATAAAGAAGACAAATAGTTAAATCATATTATTAATCTTATGATTGAGGTAAAAATGAGTCTTCTAAAATAGAAAATAATTTTCTAGATGGAAAAAGATCTTTTTCTGTTTAATTTGAAGAAGCTTTGCTTTCAACTTGTGTCACTTGAAAGACCTATAGGTCTTTTGGAAATATTTTGGAAGCACTCTTAGGAATATACTCCAGCCGTGGCATGTGGGAATCTTTCAGCATCCTGGCTGAGAGAGAGTTATAGGAGCATGAGAAGAAAAATTGTAAAATGATAGATAATTGTGGTTTAGGCATTTTAAAATTGATACACTTTTGCCCAAGTTACTCTGCTCTAAATTGTAGGGAACTGGTTTTCCCTATAAAAGATTTTTAAAATCACTGATGTGGGGAGGGAGGAGGGAGGAGGGTTCAGAATGGGGAACACATGTATACCTGTGGTGGATTCATTTTGATATTTGGCAAAACTAATACAATTATGTAAAGTTTAAAAATAAAATTAAATTAAAAAAAATAAAATAAAATCACTGATGGTTCTTCTAGTTATTCACAGTAAAAATAAAAACATTTCTGAATTTTCAGGTTTTAATTTTCAGGAATTTAAAGAATAAATATTCTTATTTAATCCAGATGCATCTGGAACATTTCAGTTCCAGGAAGTAAAGAAATGCTTAGAAAAAGGGGCATGCCAAAAAAACACAGGGCCAACCTAAAATAACTTCCAATGACAAAAATTAGGAAAATTTGATTAATAAAATAAATTATAATAGTATAATATTATACTATAACTCAAAACATGAGATATCTATGACTCCAATCTGATATAAATAAATGATTGAATAAAGAAATAAAAGAGAAAAGACAAGTCTTTCTTCAGTTTCAATTAATAAATACAGAAGGAATGAGGAAAATAGATAAATCATCACAGGAATAGCTGCTGCAACCAGGATCTAGGAATGAATGCTAAAATTCGTGGGTGAGAAAGGTTAAGAAGGAACAAGATATTGGCATAGCCTCAATTCTCTCCCTTGAAATATTTATTAACTACTGTGAGGATTTTAACATGTGTCCACAAATTCTTTGTTACTTTTTCCACTAGGAAGTGGAACTTAATTCTTCCCTTGAGTAAGGGCCAGAAGTGACTCTCTTCTAATAAATTGAGTTCAGAAAGGGAAAAGTAATGAAGAAAACTGGCAGACACTGCTTCAACTAAGTGATCGAGTTAGTATCACTAGAAAGAAGTCATGTTGCTATCAAGTTCACTCTGATAAGAAGCAGAGGGTATTTTACCTCTGTGATACTCTTCCCTGGTGTCCATAACCCCAGTCTTCCAAGTGTCAAGGTCAAGGAGGATAAGGAAAGACTGAGAAACTGTCACACACTGGAGGAGATTAAGGAAGCATGACAAGTAAATACATGGATTGGAACCTGGAACAGACCAGTAATAGGGAATTAGTGGAAAAACTGATGTGGTCAGATCAAGCTTATCGAGTAGTATTGTGCTGGTGTTAATTTCTTAGTTTTGACAAGTGCATTATGTTTACATAAGATTAGCATTAGAGGAAGCCGGATGAAGGGTATGAAGGAACTCTGTTCTATCTTTCCAATTCTTTGTAAAACCTCAGATAACTTCAAAACAAAGTTTTCTTTAAAAGTCCTAATATATCCCTCATGTCCCTTTAGACATCACAAAATAACTAAAGAATTTTTTAAAAATAAAATAAAAGGGAACTTAAAACAGTGGGGTTTAGTTTTAAAGAATATTTGCCAATGTCATGCTGAACAGTAAGACAGTGGGCAGGATGAGTCAAGACTTGTCAGAGTTTTAAGGATGACAAATAGCAAAGTCACACTGTTACTTTGGAATGATGTTAAGTGCTTTTATATTAATAGCAACTTATAGTTAGCTTATTTCTTTAGATATTTCAAATAGAATGAAAAACATTTTTTATTAAAGCTCTAGGCTTTTGGTTAAATGATTTATTTTCTTCCTCCAGATATAAAGACCTGATGCCACATGATTTGGCTAGAGCAGCACTTTCGTAAGTAAATGCAGTTGCATTTTAGATCTTATTTACATTTGAAATAGCATGTCTAATAGAATTCCCATAGCTAAGATATGTTAACTTTATGTGGTGAGAAAAAACACTTAGTAGATTTTATAAGATTCATATAGTCTTCATTTTAGCCGTGTGTGCTACACAAATTCAAGCAGGTGGTGAATGTCAGTGATCTTTATTTTGCAGGCTTGACGATCTCTTGGCATGATAGTATTCCTTAACGTACTGTAGCTAGCTGCAGATTATAGTGTAGGACTAGATCAGGCTAAAAACCAATATGTATATTTAATGGTTACCTCAGAAACTTCATTACTATATGAGGATAGCTGAACAGATTATGCAAATACAGATGCAGAACCTGTGTATACAGAAGACCAACTGTACTATGCCATTTTTACCTAATGGACATAAGCATCCTCAGAATTTCGTATCCCTGGTGGGGTGGGGGTGGAGGTGTGTATTTATCTAGAAAGAAGCCTAGAATGAGACATGAAGATTCCTCATTTTAGTTTTAGTAATTGTTATCATTTTGCCAATGGTGCTATGCTTAGTCGCTCAGTCATGTCCAACTCTTTGAGACCCCATGGACTGTAGCCCATCAGGACCCTCTGTCCATGGGGGTTCTCCAGGCAAGAATACTGGAGTGGGTTGCCATGCCTTCCTCCAGGGGATCTTTTCAATCCAGGGATTGAATCCAGGTCTCCTGCTCTAATTTTTTTTTTTTCCCCAGACCAGGATCTGGTCAGAATTCATATTATTATGCAAATGAATGTATATCTTTAGTCTCTTTTAATTTAGGACATCCCCCCAATCCACCCCCCATGATAATGACTTTTTGAAAGGTCCAGGCCAGCTGTTTGTAGAATGTCCCACATTCTGGATGTATCTTTGTAGTAATATTTAACTTTCCTCGGTGAATTTCCTGTAAACTGAAAGTTAATCTCTAAGCTTGATTAGATTCAGGTTAAACATTTTTTGGTAAGAATGCTTCATAGGTAAAGCACATGGCTATTGCATCATGTCAAGAGGCACATGATGTGTAATGTTAAATCGAACCCTTTGGTCAGAGTGGTCAAACCACCAGATCTTTTGGTGATAAACGTGCATTTTTTTTCTTTTGCAATTAGTAAGTCATCTGTAAGGTGATATCTTAAGACCATATTCCCCAGCAACCTTTGACCAAGTGACTTTAGCATTCATTGATAATTTTTGCCTGGATTAGTTATTATGTTAGAGATTATACAATTTTGACTTTACTTATTCTTTTATTCCTCCTATATTTATTGGTTGGTATTTTTATGTAAAGAGCAGCTTTCCTTTTCAAAAAAATGATGTGGTTATATTGATATTTCAAATTTAAATTTAACATATTTGGGATTTTACTCCATCTCTTCTAATTTTCTAGTTGTTTCTCTTTTCTTTTTGACTGAAAATTTTGGTTTATGTATCTGTTTTATCCTATTCCAAATTATTTTTTTCTTTCATTTTTTATTGGAATATTGTTGATTTACAGTATTAGTTTCAGGTACAACAGAGTGATTCAAAATTTTTATAGATTATATTCCAAATTATTGATGATTCTTTCTATTTAACTTCTTATTGCCAATTGAGCATCAAAAGTTGACTTTTTAAATCAGTCTTTAATTTATTTGATAATGTGCCACATGCTTGTCAAATTAAGGAAAAGATAGTCTCTACTTTTTTTAATTCAAAGTTAACCTTTTAACCAGAGTTAAGTGTAATGTTTTATGTGATGATCTGTTGCACTGTCTTGAATGTATGAAATGTTTCTTTGCTTTTAACTTCTGCTTGCAGGGGTTTGTTGCATCGGACCAGTGTCCCAAAGGATGTTGTTGATTATATCATCTTTGGCACAGTTATACAGGAAGTGAAAACAAGCAATGTGGCTAGAGAGGTGAGTCAAACTTTATGTTGTTTGAAGAGATTGATAGGAGAATCAATTTGAATTTTAGTTAATAGAATTTACTCTTTAAAAGCTATTAAAATTCACTAAAGTTATATTTAATTTAAAATGATTTTACTATTTGAATTATTTTATATTTAAAAAATTATAAATCAAATGATGTACACTTTACTAGTATATGTTTATGCTATATTATAAATCAAATCAATTATTTGAGCTGGTTTTGGATATGTTTGTGTTTCTTTTAGGAAAACAGAGATTTGGGCAAAGCATGGCTGATGTGACTTTTTGTAATGTGAGATATAGCAACCTCCAATCAACTTAAAATTTCCATTTTACAGAGAACTTATTTCATACCCATGGTTTTTGTTGGAGGGAGTTGTGCTTATTCATTTGTTCCCTTTGACTAGTGGACACATAGGGCATTTTTTTTTCTTAACTAGTTCATAGAAGTTTACCTTTACCCCAGTTGGCAGAGCTCCACGTACTGTTTATTGAGCAACTGAGATAATGAGAGGCCTTGGCACTTCTGCGGCATGTCCCACAGTCATTTCGTAATGAAGACTCCAAAAACGTTTTCTGAGCTTTGTTTCCATTCGCAAGTGGCTATTTGGATAAAGTTGGCTCCAAAGCACATTTCAGTGTGCTGAGCATTTTCTGTATTTCTAGTTTGTGCTTGCCATACTATTGCGTTCAGTATAGTTGGAAGGGCTGTAACTTTCACCACTGTCAGCCAAGAGAAAGGAAAAGGAATAGGACTAGAAGTATGTGTTTTGTCCCACCTTTTTACTCATCAGTAAATGTGCAAAAGTAAATGTTCAAACTGTTGAAGGCCTGGTGTTACTCAAGTCTACAATAATCAACTGTTGTATATTGTAAGGGAGGCAGGAAAGAATTAAGAACAGGAAGAGGTTTTTTCCCCCACCTCCTAATTTTTTGGAGTTTTCTTGATCTTCACACTTCTAAATGTATCAAACATGACAATTTCATGAATATATCAAATTATTCATAATACATTTTCAATTCTTATATTCTAGGGAAAAAACCAAAGTGACTCTTAAAGGAGCACTTAAAAGTAAATGTTGAATCTGTTTCAATTTTCTCTATATATCTATTCTTGATATATCTAGATATATATATCTAGCCTTATTTTTTTCTAAATTTTTTTTCTGGAAATTTTATATCCATGTGCAAATCTCAGCTATTGATTGACATGTGGTAGATCCCTCTCCTGGCCCTGTACTAATAATACTGAAGGCTGAATTCAGGGAATATAAGAATGTCTTTTTAAAGTTGTTTTGCAACCTGAAGGCTGCTGTGACTTCCAGCAAGTGTAATAATAAAATCCTGAAAGGCTTCTGATGCTGAGTTCCCATGAACCTGACTTTAATGAAAGCCTCAGCTTATTTCCCTGCTCTCCAATTTACCTAAGACACATCTTCCTCCTTTCCCTTCATTGCACCATCTAGAGCCTAAGCTTGCCTTGAGATCTATTCAGACTTTAAATAGAAGCACGGAGACAAGGTTCACCAGCAACCACTTCTATTTAAAGTTCCTTCAGTCCTGAGAGTCACTTGGAGCCAAGGGTGTGACACTTGCTAGAAAGGATTGCATGAGGATCAGGCCAGTACGACCTGAGTGCCCTTTACCCTTGCCTTACTGGGGAGCTCTTCTCCCCTTCCCGGTGGAGACTTGCCTTTCTCTTCCTTTTGGGTTGGTTTACATCAAGAGGCTGATGTGCAGTTGCCAATAGGTACTTTTCAGCAAAGTGAAGCATAAAGCTGAAAATCAGTTAAAAAACTGAACCCTCTGATTTCGGCTTTGGAAGCATGTTAATCTTATCAAGTGATAGGAAATCTTGTATTCTGAGGATTGTTAAATAGTTTCAGAAAAAATTAATTCCCTCAATAGGAACCAGAATTTCACAGTAAGTGGTGGTGGTCGGGGACATGACGTGTTGAGAGTTTTGTTTTTAAAGTGAAACTTTAATATTATAAAAATAAGTATTGAATATTTGATTTTTGCACCTATGCATCAGTTCTTTACATGAACAAAAATAGCATCAGGCGTTCATTGTTTTTTTTTGGCAGTGTAATTAACTCAATAAATAGCATAATAAAATAATAGATATCCTTTTTCCATTTTTGCAAGATTAATGGAGGGCCTCAGTTTTTCTCAAGGTCCTTCAAATTAATTCTCTTTTGAAACACCTCTTATGTCGTCTTCCTGACCAGTTTCCTTGTTTCCAGTTGTTAACTTGTCTAGTCCTTATTTTTCAGAGACTCACTTGTAGCCAAAGCAGTTTTCCAAAATTTTTTCATTCACTTGAACTCTTGGATACTTGGCATGTTTTCCAACTCGGCTTTGCTTTGGATTGACAGTGAGCTGTCTGAAATATCAGGCAGTCAGTGAAAGTAGAGACGAATGTAGAGCAAGCCAGGGACCTGTGTGGGAATCTGTTGATGAATGGTCAGTTCTTTAGAAATTATTTTCATATCTGAAAACTTTGCTTTACTTCTAAGCCTTATAACTGCAGGAACACAGGTCATGAGAATCTCACCCCATGATATATTTCATCATTCCACCAACCATATGTAGCAGGTTTACTTTAGGTCTATTTGAAAATTTAAATGAGTTAAAATCAAATTATATATTAATGTTCTTAGAAGTGCTGGGGAAAGCATTGCTAAGAGAGGAGGTGAACTGCCAGAGGACTGTAGGTTTGTATACCACACTAGAAAATCACTGCAAGGAATTTGGCAGTGCTTATTGATTAACAGCTAGATAAAAAATTCGTAAACCATTTCCATAATGGGCTTAGTTGTATTTTAAATATTCCTCTGTGAGATGTTAGCTCCTTTCCTGATTTACCATACAGTGAAGTACTGCTCACAGCATTGCTCACAGTGAAGTACTCACTCACATATTGCACTTCCTTTATAAGTGATCATTGCATTCACTGTATTTCCTGAAGGCTGCCCTCGGAGCCGGCTTCTCTGACAAGACTCCTGCTCACACTGTCACCATGGCTTGCATCTCTTCCAACCAAGCCATGACCACAGGTATGTATTTTTTTGACAGCAGAAGGTACATGTTGGTTCTCCTTTGTCTTTTCTATGATCATTAAACATTATTCTTAACAGAAATAAATGATCTCTGAATTTGTGTGTTTCAGAAAATACGGTAGCATTTACATTTTTTTATTTTTGATGGTAGTTCTCCACCTTTTTCTTGCCCTCCATACCTGAGGACCACAACCATTTGTGTAATGTCTCCATCAGTAGTGTGGCTGGCTATCACAGGGATTATTAACTGCAGGGGGTGCTTCTGGATTTGAGGCAGGAGGAGTTTATCACCTGCTAGGTTTTAAGATTAGGTGATTCTAGCATGATACTCCCCCATGAAGATGGTGGCCCTCCCTCCACCATCATCATAGCGATAAATCACTGACTTGGATGGTACAGCTCTTTGCTCTACTTTTCCCCCACATCTTGGCCTTTTTATAATTATTTACAAATTCTCACAACAAACTTAGCAAATCTGTGGAACATTTTGTAACACCAGCCCTTACTGTGAAAAGACAGGAAACCTGAAAGATACAGTAATCATGTGCTCTCTTAGTGACATCAAGGCCAAGTGGCCAGTCCAGCATAAAGGTGGCAGGGAATAAGCTGGAGGCAGAAATGGGGGCATTCTCCACTCTGCACAGGATGTGACTGCTTCCAATTAGAGCAACATAGTACTTGCCAGTGGCCAAAGGGCAGAGGGCAGGGGGCTGCCTTACATCTAAAAGCCATACTTTATCTAGCTTGTAGTAGAAACTGAAATTATAGGAAAAAGAGTTGTTACCAAAACTGAAGCTGGAAACATGTGAAATATGCCACATGTTCTGCTTTAGAATATGATTTGTTTGAGAATTGGTCCAGTGGATACTTCCAAAAGTTGATGTCCCTGTAGCCTGAATGAAATTTGTTTTCTCTAGTGCACTGAATGTATTTTGAGTCAGTCAAAAAAATTATCCTAATCCCTCTGAAAAGATAAAAACCTGAATTACACATGTTGTACAGTGCTAATAACTATTGTACAATTTTTAAGTCAAGCCTAAATTTAAGGAAAAAAAAAGAAGCTTAAATTACCAGAGGTCTGTTAGTTTATGCAAAAGATGCTCATGTGCATATGACCTGTGCCCGTGCCCTGTAGCTGTCGGCCTGATTGCTTCCGGCCAATGTGACGTGGTCGTGGCGGGTGGTGTAGAGTTGATGTCTGACATCCCTATTCGCCATTCAAGGAAAATGAGGAAAATGATGCTGGATCTCAATAAGGCCAAGACTCTGGCTCAGCGACTCTCTATAATCTCTAAATTCAGATTGAATTTCCTATCGCCAGAGGTAAGACTCGTGAATGCTAACATAAAGACTTATGTTGCCAAAGCATCCCACTGCAGAGATTTAGATAGATAAGATGGCATGGGTTCAGTTATGTTCTATAGCTGTGAATTCTGTTAGTTACAAGGAAAGGTTAATTATTAGGTCAAGACAGAGAAAAAAATAGCAGTTAGAAGATTTGAATTTGGAAGCCCCTTTTTTAGAGATGCCTTGCGGACAAAGAACTTCCCTTGTCCTAATCCTGATTGATCGTAGACTTTAACTTTCCCAGATAGCCCTAGGTGTGGTATAGCACCTGTTAACAGTGTACCTGGTCCTGAACATCTCCTTTCCCAGCTTCCTGCAGTGAGTGAGTTCTCCACCAGTGAGACCATGGGCCACTCTGCAGACCGACTGGCTGCTGCCTTTGCTATTTCTCGGGAGGAGCAGGATGAATACGCATTGCGCTCTCACAGCCTGGCCAAAAAGGCACAGGATGAAGGACTCCTTTCTGATGTTGTGCCCTTCAAAGTACCAGGTAAAACAGCTCGCTCAGCTTTGTAAAGGGAAATGTTTCTTGATATTGTTAGAGAGTTCTGAATTTCTTCTAAAACTCCAAAAACCCTAAGTGATTTTCAATGAATATTTCCAAAATACTCAGCTTTTATTCTTAAATATTGACTCAGGTTTCAATTTTTGTTGTAACATACGTAAGCATTTTAAAGAGATGTTTTGTAAGTCTCCTTTAGGTCTGGCAGATATATTTTAGTTCTTACGTGCATGCCTGTTTTTAAAGTTCTGTATTTATAAGTCTTCTGTAAAGAAGAGCCAAAAGTAAATGAATATCTTAAGAAAATAAGTGATCCTTTTTAATGTTAAATCATTTAGATTATTTCCCAAATGTCCTAAGAGTTTGCTTTCGTATTTGGTAACATCTTGATAACTATAAAGAGCCTTCTTTTTAGTGAATAGTTATGGTTTACATTTTATTTGTTCTTGTAATTTTAAAGCATATTTCTCTGTAGAAGATATATAAAGCTTATTGAGCTTAGAGTTAAAAATTCCATATTTTTATAGGAAGAGATACAGTTACACAAGATAATGGGATTCGTCCTTCCTCTCTGGATCAGATGGCCAAACTAAAACCTGCATTCATCAAGCCCTATGGCACAGTGACAGCTGCAAATTCTTCTTTCCTGGTAACTATGTGTGCTATATGTGTTTACTAGTGATCTTTTATATTTGTGTATTCTCAATAGGAAAGCCTAAAATATATGTACTTGTGTGTATTACGAATAGAGACTTAAAAACATACTTACTCAGACTTCCCTGGTGGCGATGTGGATAAGAATCCACCTGCCAATGCAGGGGACACAGGTTCAATCTGTGGTCTGGGGAGATTCTGTAGGCTGTGGAGCAACTAAACTTATGCACCACACTATTGAGCCAGAGCTCTAGAGCCCACCAGCCGCAACTACTGAGTGAGAGAGTCATTTCCTAGGCAGGTTGATAAGTCTAGGGGTCCCCAAAGAGAGAGGGGTCTGGAATTCTCAAGGAGGAAGAAAGGACAAACTTTCTTTTTTTTCCTCTACATTCCTTAGGATTATATAACAATAATGTATCCTGCCTGAGGACAGTCTCTGGATTAAACCTTCTAGCTAATCCTGTTATCTTAAAATGTAAATTATGGGAGTAGGTCTGCTGAGGTCTTTACAACCTCCAGACATTCTTTTGATTCCTTGTAACGACTAATTGGAGAGTATATAACTACATTGCTAACCCTAACACTTTCTGCCCCCTTCATCTCCTTTATATTTTAATAAAACTTTAGTACACAAAAGCTCTGAGCGATCAAGCCTTGTCTCTGGCCCCGGATTGAATTCTTCTCCTCTGGAGGCCAAGAATCCCGGCATCTTTTTGTGGTTCAGCAACAACTTTTCATGAGCCCACCTGCCACAGTTACCGTTGGCCACAGCCCACATGCCTAGAGCCTGTGCTCCACAACAAAGAGAGCCACCACAATGAGACGCCTGCCCACCACAACTGGGGAGTAGCCCCCACTTGTCACAACTAGAGAAAGCCCTCACGCAGCAACAAAGACCCAACACAGCCAAAAATAAATAGAATATACTTATCTATTACAAACACTATTAAAACAGAATCTGTTTTTAAAACCATAAAAATCACCTGATCCAGTCACCATTCTAATACAAAAACACTGTTCTCAAAAAAAAAAAAAAAAAAAGCTGTTCTCTTCAGTCACTTCAGCAGTCAAAAAATTTTGCCTGCCTGTGCTGGGCACTGGAGGTAAAAAGAATAGTTAATTGTAGTGAGAAAGTTCTGTGATGACTGTAAGCATTGACTCTTGGAGAAGATACATAGTTGGGTGAGTAAGAGAGTCTTTTTAGAGGAGGTAATACTTGATCAGTGAATCTTGAAGGAAGGGTACAAGTCAATTTAAGAAGTGTATAAAAGGCTTTCTAGGCAAAGGGAATGGCGAATGCAACTTTGGGAGTTAGGAGAACAAAGGGCCTCTTTGGAGAAAAGCCTGGTTGGAACACAGGATATGAATTTAGGGAGTCCTCTATGACTTGGAGGACAGGGAAACCTGGCATGCTGCAGTCCATGGGGTCACAGAGAGTCAGATACAGTTTAGCAACTGAGCAACATAAGACTTGAAAAGTAGGCAGAGAGAATGACAAGATACTTTTTCTAGTTCTGATTGTTAGAAAATTATGTTTTATGTTGACCCCCAAATTACTTTCCTATAAGCATCATGGAGTAAATCTACTCTCATTTTTGGTTGTTATTTTACTTGTATGCAGGTAGCTTCATGTCCTTGCTTGGGTTTTTTTTTTCTTTCCTCCTCTATTAAATGTCCCTCTTGATTCTGCTTCTGCTTGTGAGATGTGATTTCCCTCCTTCTACCTTGGGTGCAGTCTTCAGGATATAGTTCATCTGGTCAGTGTTTCTTTTTACAGTATCATTCTCCTACCCAGACATACAGTCTAGAAAGAAACACAGGCAAATGTTTGATATATTTGACCTTGATAAATGACAATTTAATGCCTGCTCTTGAGCTTAGGAAAGGATACCTGAGGTGATTTTAACAGGATGGTGTACCACCTGGTAAAGCCTGAGCAGTGAAGGACTGGTTAGGTGGTTATTTCTAAAACCAAATTGGATGATAGGTTCATATGGCATCGGTTACACTCTTGGCAGATCTGAACCCCCTTGAATACTTGTGAGGTGTGCAAAAGGTTCAGGTTTATTCATCAAAATCAGAAACACAAGTCATTAGAGGTAATACATCACAGATACATGGGTTTTCAGAGATGCTGTTAATGCACCGTATTCATTGCGGTTTTTCACAATTGCACATTGAATATAGTAATATGATGTTATTATGTATAGTCACCTGTGTTTCCAGACTTTATGGCCACCTTATTGGTAGTGGCTGCATAGCCTCTTCAGAGTTACTGAGTTAAAAAAATATGGTCTGAAATTACGGTAGAGATTATTTTAATTTTGTCAATTCTAGAGAGTAGTTTCTTTTTCTTTGGAATTTTGTGGGTTTTTTTTTTTTTTTTTTTTTTTTTTTGAGCTTTTTCTTTTGAAACAGTAGTAAAGGCCTTTTGTGAGTAGTACTAATTTGTCCTCCACTTCTTCTTCGTGGTTTGCTTGTTATAGAGTCTTTAAATTGAAGAAAATCATGTACAAGCCACAGGCAAGAAACAGCTGAGAAGCAATCCAGAAAATACAAAAATAAATCAGTAAAGAAGAGATTTGGGGGAGGATTAATTCACAAAATCCCTCGTATTCTGTGCCAAAAGCAAAAAACTTCTAGTTTATTATGAATACATATTGAGTTACCAATTCTCATCATTCATTTTGATAATTATGATACTTTTTGAATAGACTTTTCTACCCTCATCTGCCCAAAATGGGTCAGTGTGTGTGTGTCAAATTGTGACTTAATGATGGATAAAATGGAAAGATTTTGTTATAGAGAGTCACTCTGTAAGTGTGATGTGTTGGTAAATTTAGGAACAGAGCATAGAAGATGGCTGAAGAAATAGCACCAGGTAGGCTGCAGTTATTTAACATTTTTGTTCCAATTAACATTTCAGACCGATGGTGCGTCTGCAGTGCTGATTATGGCAGAGGAAAAAGCTCTGGCCATGGGTTATAAGCCGAAGGCATATCTGAGGTAAAGTAAGTATTCAAGTAAGTTTCCTCTGGTTTCTTTACTTTAGTACAGAGCTCACCCTTCTGTTTTTTACCTAGGGATTTCATGTACGTGTCCCAGGATCCAAAAGATCAGCTTTTACTTGGGTAGGTAGCAATGTATATTCTTGGATTATTCTAGAAAATATTGGTTACCCATGTTTATTACATAGATTTTAAAAGTATATAAAGCACTGAGTTCATAATTGTTTTGTAAGTTGGGTTTTTAAAATAATAATCCTTTATGTTGTGTTATCGTTTTATAGTTTTATCACTTTTCTACTTTTTCCTATGCTTTTCTACTACAGTTATCATATATATACAACTTTATATCCTTTTTTACATTAAGATGTCATAAGCATTTTTTTATACTGCTACTTACTCTGCAGCACAATTAGAATAACTTTTTATAAAACCCTCCTAATGTTTAGATAGACTCCTCTCCCTTCCTCACAAGGCTGTACCCTCACTAGCCTCCATCATGTTATTTGACTAGCCATGCCCCTTATGCTCTGCTGTTTGAGCTCTGTGTTCTTCTGGCTCTTCACATTATTAACTTGCCCTTCTCTTTTATTGTCTACTTGCTTATTATCTCTTTCTCTGAGTCTAGAATATCAACTGCAGAGGGCAGAGGCCATGTCTGTTCAGTTTACTGTTGTATCAACAACACTTTGTTTGTAGAGTAGAATCAGTGAATGAGTAGAGGACTTTCTAATAACTGTAAAATTCAGTTTGGGGAATATGAAAGAGTTCTTTAGTTTAAAATGAAAGTTTTAATATTGTATCACTAAATTTTTTCTTCTCAGACCAACGTATGCTACTCCAAAAGTTCTGGAAAAGGCAGGATTAACAATGAATGATATTGATGTTTTTGAATTTCATGAAGCTTTCTCAGTAAGTCACTTTAAAGACACATATCAAAGGACTATAATCATTTAATATGTGTGAAACAAGTAGAGCTTTATGTTTGAAGTACTGACTTAACACTACTGGGAGGAAATCCAGGGCTACACCCACAGTGTTGAAAAACATATCTTTTGAAGCTATTTCTTTGAGGCCCTTCAGAAGTATCAGGTTGTTTCTTTAGAAAATATTCATGGAAAACTGATATAAAGATTTCCTTAGCTCTAAAGTTAGACAAACTCATGCATAAAAGAAAGCCTTGAGGGATTTTACTACAAGAAGGTCTTTATTGAGTTATTTTCCTTTCTAGGGTCAGATTTTGGCTAATTTGAAGGCCATGGATTCTGATTGGTTTGCACAAAACTACATGGGTAGAAAAGCCAAGGTAAGTTTCTGGTTAAAAATATGCTTGAGGAAAAAAAAGATATGCTTGAGGGATTTTCCTGGCAGTCCAGTGGTTAAGGCTCCATGCTTCCACTGCATGGGATGTGGGTTCTATCCCTGGTGAGGGAATTCAGATCCTGTATGCCACACATTGTGGGACCCCCCCCCCCCCACCAAAACCTTTGAATTTCCAAAGCACTATGATATTTGGAGCTTTAATACCTGCTAATAAAAATATGAAGAGGAAGGCTGCTGCTTCTTAGGAAAATTTTTGTGTGTTATTTCATGTATTTATTTCTTAGTTGAAAAATACCTCCTGGAAATTCTTTGGAAAAAATAAAAGCAAAAACTCAAATTGTCTTTTGTTTATCCACTCTGATGTCAGATGAAAAATAAACAGGGCTCTTGGCTTTCAGAATTGATTTGGAATTTCTTTTGTAGTCAAATAGCATATGGTGGGTCTTTAAGAAAGTTATTTCCTTCTATTGCTATTACTTCCTGTTACTCAGAGCCTGGCCTGATTTTTAAGTAAATTCACCTTTTTATTTGTGTTTATTTTTGTGGGAGCCAGGTTGGATTGCCTCCTTTGGAGAAGTTTAACAACTGGGGTGGATCACTGTCTCTGGGGCACCCATTTGGAGCCACTGGCTGTCGGTTGGTCATGGCAGCTGCCAACAGGTTACGGAAGGAAGGAGGCCAGTATGGTCTAGTAGCTGCCTGTGCAGCTGGAGGGCAGGTAGGTCACAGAAGCTTAATAGGAGTTTCCAGAAAGTTATTTTCTGGAAACAAACTCATCCAAGAATGTTTAATTTATCTTAATTCGATACAGTCTTAGAGTGATTTTTCTGATGACACACAACTGGGAAAAAAAAGCCCATTTTTGAGGGCTGGGGAGTACAACTTCAGTCCTGAGAGTACTTTGAATGAAAGAAGCTATTTAAATCCAAAATTTTTTCCCCCTAAAATAATGTTTACAGGTTTTATTTATAAAAGTTACATGTGCTCATTATGGAAATGATGGAAAATACAAAAAGTATGTAGAAAATAAGACTAGAATCACTTATAATCTCATCAGACACTATCATTAATCATACTTTGATATATTTTCTTCTTTAATAATAAAATTTTATTCATTTAGTCACCTTGAGACCTTATCTATAAAATCTCTCCAAGAGGAAAACTGTCTTTCTTGAGAAGTAAACTATACAATGGAGAATTAATTTACCTCTGGATAACTTATTGCTATTTAGCTGGGGAAAATTTTGTTTTCTACAGGTTTTTTCTATCTGTTTTACTTGTGTTACCGACAAAACTTCCTACCTGTAGCATTTCACTGTGGGACTACAATCCAAAGGAAGGCTGGCTGTAATCTGGTTTTTTTTTTTTTTAACCCTGCTGGAAACAGATTTGATTTTTCACCAGATAATAGAATCTATCTGTTGCTGACCAAGATGAATAAGATATGTAAAAGTATAAACATCTTGCATTTAAAAGCCTTTATTTATAGCTTTTCCTCAGAGACTTTGAAAAAGCAAGGGGTCAGTTATTTTTAGGTTAGAATCTTTTAGACTTCATGATTGGAAGTATTTCTAATCTGGGTAACTTCGTTTACAGAAAACCATGGTTGGTCGGGACTGGAGCCCTCCTTATCTTTCTATGCCAAGATTCACTGGGGGAGATAACTGGTGCACAACGCTGTACATAGTGCGTAGTCCACACCAGTCAGTGTCCTTTGGTTTTGAGTGTTTGTTCCCTAATTTTTTAATCTAGCACATAGAGGATTAGTAACCTAATGCTAGATGGTTTGCAAATGAACAAAGAATAATATCCAATGTTATTACTTTCCTCTAGAAGTTTAAGTGTAGTGAGGAAGGAGATGATGCATTCTAGACACTAGATTCAACTTGGCATTGTTTCATTGAGAGCCAAGTGAGTGCTGTATAGACATGATTAGATCAGAGGAGGAATCCGTCATTGGATCTAGAGCAGGATTTCTCAGCTTTGGCACTAGTAACACTTTGGGCTAGGTAATTTTTTGTTTGGCTGGCAGGATTGTGCTGTGTGTTGTAGCGTGTTTAGCATGGTCTCTGTCCACTAGATAACAGTAGCAAACAACCCCCCTCATTACCCCCTCTCCCTGTCTCACCATATACACACAGCTGGGACAATCAGAAATATCTCCAGACAGTGCTGAATGTCCTCTGGGGAGGGTGGGGAGCAAAATCACTGCAGTTGGGCATCACTGATGTAGAATACTATAATAGATTTGGGACATGAAAATAACACAGCTTAAATAAAACAGGAGAAGAAATATTCTAACTTATTATGTATCCTTCTAGGACAACCCCAAGTCAGTCAGACCTTCCCACCCCTGTTCTTTTGTTTGATTGTGCCTGTATCAAGGGCATTTAACAGTTTGTTTTGAACTACAGTGTATACTAGATTGAGGATAGAAACCACGTAACAAAACTTTGTACCCACACAGTGTTTAACTCAGTGCCTTGTAAATAATAGTTCCTTAATAAATACTCCAGTACTTTGGCCACCTCATGCGAAGAGTTGACTCATTGGAAAAGACTCTGATGCTGGGAGGGATTGGGGGCAGGAGGAGAAGGGGACGACAGAGGATGAGATGGTTGGATGGCATCACTGACTTGATGGACGTGAGTCTGAGTGAACTCCAGGAGTTGGTGATGAACAGGGAGGCCTGGCGTGCTGGGATTCATGGGGTCACGAAGAGTCAGACACGACTGAGCGACTGAACTGAATAAATATTGTGGGGATTGAATTGAATCTAGAAGTAGGGAGATTAGTTAAACTGTTAACTGGATTGATAACAGTCCAGAAGAAAGAATGATTATGATTATCAGATAGGATTTAGACTCATGACATCATACATTCCTATACTAGGGTTAAACTAGGGAGGTAACTGTACTGTGCCTAGTACATGGGAAGGGGTTTTCTACTTTTTGACTATTGTGGGACCGCAGCTTATCATCTCCACATGCATAGAGTAGTAAAGAATAGACCAGGCTTTGGAATCATCTGGTTTCAAGTCCTGACCCTGTTATTTGATAGCTTTCTGGATTTGGTGAGTAATGTAACCTTTTTACATTTTTAAATAAAAAGCCCCCATTTTTCTTATCTTTCTCCCAAGAAAGAAAACTGTTGTCAAATTCACTGTATTGTGTTTATTTTTATACAGCTAAAAAAAGCCACTGTGGCTTATTTTAATAGCAACCACTTATGGAGCATCTACTAGAAATCAGATTCTACTAGGCAGACTTTGATACACACGTGTATGCATGTATGTGTGTGTGTGGTGTATGTATACACACACATTGTATGCTATCGCTTAATTTAATGCTCACAAAAATACTTTGATGTGGGCGCCATGAGCCCCATTTTACAGAGGAAGTTGAGGTTCAGAGTGGCTAATAATTTTCCCAAGATCACACAGTGTTTGAATGGCAGAGTCAGGATTGAGTTCCAAAGCCTGTACTTTTCCCATGGTTCTCTGCTGCCTCCATACTGGCTGGATTCATTGCCTTTCATTGCTCTAATTGGACTTCTTTTTTCTTTTACAGGGCCATGCTATGATAGTAGAAGCTTATCCAAAATAATAGATCCAGAAGAGGTGACCTGGAGTTTCTGTGCAGCACTCGGCCTAGGCAATGCCATTTCAATGCACTATTCAATGATATCTCTAGTTCCCAGCTCCTCTTAGGAAAGCAAAATTTGTGGCCTTTTGTTCAATACTTTGCAATTAAGCCTTTCCGGTGTTCTGAGCTTTCCAAGAATCACAGCTTACTCCTCTTTCAGGGATTCCTTAGTTACCAGAATCTCTCACAGTGATAAGTTCAAGCAATTGTTTTTGGTCTCTATTTTCATTAAGGACTGAATGAGTGGCTGCAGTTTTGGAAAGAAACTAGGTGAGATTTGGGATCACCTTTGTAACATTTGCAAATTATAACTCATTCCTATTTGTGACCTAACGATAAACATTTCCTATAAAACACAAAACCGGTGTGCCTAAATTAACTTAATTATGGGAAAATAATTCAGAATCTAAGCATCACTGAAAATTTACAGTAAATGTTTAGATGTATAAATACCTTGTTAAAAGTGTTAGTCATGTCCAACTCTGTGACCCCATGGACTGTAGCCTGCCAGGCTCCTCTGTCCATGGAATTCTCCAGGCAAGAATACTGGAGTAGGTTGCCATTCCCTTCTCCAGAGTATCTTCCTGATGCAGGGATCTAACCCACATCTCCTACATTGCATGCAGATTCTTTACCATCCGAGCCAACAAGGACGCCCATGTTGGTTAACCTTAATAAAGTAGAAAAGTTTGAGAATCATTTGCCTTGTTTTATTAGAGGTAAGAGGTGGTTCTCTTGTTTTAGAGACAGATTTTGCCTTGGACTGCTCATTTGTAACTTCTAACCATTTTGGTCCACCATGAGGCTGCTAGGAACATAAAGTCCTGCTTTAGAATAACACCATTTTTTCCCCATTGTCCAATTGAAGTAAATTTATTTTATTACTGTTTGGAGATGTTTCTGTTTGCCAGGTGTAAAGAAATTTTAAAGATTTGGTCCACATACTAAAAATCCTCAGTTTTTTGACAACCAAACTGCATTGAATAACATGTGTGCTCGTGCTTTGAAGCAAAGTCTCAGCTGCAACCATTTATGTGAATGTTGTTTAGATGTATGAAAGTTACTGGCAATCAGAATCATTCTCTAGTTCAGGGACAGTTTAGGCAAGGGAGCAAGTGCTAACCTCTTAAAAGGTTATTTGAGGATCCCAGCATCATTTCCCCATGATTTCATTGGTAAATTCTACATAACTTGAATTTTTAATGCTGTAAATCAGTATATTTACAAATCACAAGTATTTACTCTAGATAAGTGAAATATAAAAGGTAAAAAACTTTTTTAAATTTAGGGAAAAATACCGCTATTGGGATGGGTACTTTTTTTAAAACAAGACAGTAAAAGTGTTACCATAAAAGAGAAGATGTATAAGTTGGCTTAAGTTGAAATAAGAACGTTTGTTCTTTGTATGATAGAGCAGCAAGAGAAGCCACAAATGTGGTGAAGATACAGATACAACTTAACAAAGAATGTGCATATATGTATATATATATATATATATATATATATATTTTACAAAGGTATATTATACATGTGATAGAGATATCTCTTTTATATCTTTGTCATATACATAGGATAGATATCTTACAAAATATACATGATATAGATATATTTTACAAAGGATCTGGGATATATACAGAATTCCTGTAAATGAGTAAGAAGAGAGCATGGTAAAAACTGGCAAAAGATATTAACAGGTTTTTTTTTTTAAGAAAATAATACACAAATGGAGAATAAACATAAAAAGATGCTCATATGCTCATTAGTCGTCAAGAAAAACCAAACTAAGATCATGATGAGGTATTAGTTTATGCCTGCTAGACTGGCAAAAATAAACAGGACTGAGAACACTAAGCGTTAGTGAGAATGTGGACAATAGGGACTTTTTATACCTGCTGGTAAGAATACAAATTGCTACAACCATTGTAGAAAACAGTCTGGCATTATCTTGTACATTTGAATATGACACATGGCTTATAGTCCAGCATGTCCGCTCTTAGGTATATTTCCTGAAGAAACGTGCACACGAGTTATCAGGAGACGTGTACAAGAGTGTTGATAGCAGCATTGCTCTTTAATAGCAAAATATTATAAATAAAAAATGTTCATCCACAGCAAAATTTCAAAAACAAGCAAAACTAAGTATACTCCTAGGATGCCTACATATGAGATGAAAATATTTTCCAAAACAAGAAAAAAAAAGTCTTATTGAAGAATTCCAAATAATATGTGTAGACCCCATACTCCCGCAGGTGGAGCACGCCCTTCCCCTGGTGAGTGTGGGCTGGACTTAGTGACTCAACTCCAAAAAATAAAAGTATGAAGATGGAAAACCAGGCAAACTTACAGTGGAGAAACCTGGCAGACGCTAGCTTAACTAAGAGCCCAGGGTTATCATCATAGTGTTGGCATGTGGATATCACAGACCTGATGGTGTCATGTAATCAAAAGGGCCCTTCTCCTTAGTGGTATTCTTTCCGAGTACCCATAACCTAGTTGAATCTTTAGACAACATCAGACTAAATTGAGGGACATTCTACAAAATTCTTGCCAATACTCAAAACTATCAAGGTCGTGAATAACTGTCACAGACCAGAGGAGGTTAAGGAGATCTGGCAGCTAAAGGTAATGCTAGTATCCTGGGTGAACACTAATAAACTGATGAAATTTGAATGAAATCTGGAGTTAGTATTTAAAAAGGAGCCCAGATAAAGGAACACATATATGGTGAAATTATTTTTGAGAAGAGTGCCAAGACTATTTAGTGGGGTAGGGACAGTATTTTCAACAAATGGTGTTGGGAAAATTGTAAATACACATACAAAATAATGAAGCTGGGCCCCTACTTTACACTCTACAAAATGAACTCGAAGCAGACCAAAGACACAAACATGAGCTAAAATGATAAAACCCTTAGAAAGAAACAGAGGGAAAGCTACATGATACTGGGTCTGGCAGTGATTCTTGGATATGACACCAAAAGCACAGGAAAGAAAAAAAAAATTGGAGTTCACAAGAAAACGTCGGTACATCAGAGGACACGTTGAAAACACAACCTATGAAATGGGGGAAAATCATATCTGATAAGGGTTATTAATTCAGAGTATATAAAGAACTACAACTCAACATCTAGAAAAACAACACAATTTAAAAATTGGCAAATGATTGAATAGACATTTCTCTAGAGAAGATTGACAATGAACAATGAGTGCATTAAAAGATATTTCGCAACACTAGTCATTGGAGAAATGCAAATTAAACTGCGACTTCACAGCCAGTAGAATGGCTACTTAAAAAAAAAAAAAAAAAAAAACCAACCCTGAAAATAACAAGTGATGAGGATATGGAGAAATTGAAATCTTTGGTACTACTGATGGGAATTTTAAATTGTGCAGATGGAATGGAAAATAGTATAGCAGTTCCTCAAAAAGTTAAAGGTAGAATTACCATATGACCTAGAAGTTTCTAGTATATAGCCAAAAGAATTGAAAGCAGGGTCTCAGAAATATTTATACACCCATGTTCATAACAGCGTTATGCACAATTACTAAAACTCGGAAACAACTTGTGTTCGTTGATGGACCAATGGATGAGTAAAAGGAAGGCAATCCTGTCACATGTTACAACACGGATAAACCTTGAGGATATGCTAAGTGAAACAAGCCAATTACAAAAGAAATACTGTATGATTCCACTTGTACCAGGTATTTAAATATGCAGAACAAATTCTTAAGGACAGTAGAATGGTGGTTGCCAGGGCTTGGATGGATGATGAGGAGTTGTTTAGTGGGTACAGAGTTTCTGTTTTGAAAAATGAAAAGAATTCTTAAGGTTGGTTGCACAGCAGTGTGAATGTACTTAATATTACTGAACTGTATATTTTTAAATGGTTAATCAATTCTATGTGTATTTTATCACAGTTAAAAACAATTTTTTTTAAGGTAAGGGAAAACATTCAGAACAGAGGTTACCTCTAGGTGGGGGGCAGTGGAACTGGATTGGAAAGGAGCACATAGGTTAAAGCTATGTACCATTTCAAAACATTTTATACATACAAGAGACACCCGCGTTATTTTCATTTGCATGACTGCTACAAAAGCCCATCCTTGGCTGTGGTGATTACAGTTGTCTCCTTAAAGTTTGTTCTTAAATAGCTGAAACTGGTTATATTCTTCGTAAAGATCCCAACTTAAAGTGTCTTCCATGTAAAACTTTAATTACACTCTGTATTCTACCTGATAACCAATTGCGAGTGGAGCCTTTACTTGCCCTTATTTTCTTTCATTCAGACTTTGGAAGTTTGGCTCCCCTACCCTTTCCCCTCGGCTCTCCCCTGCCCTCAGCTGTTTGCTTCCAACAGTCTCTGCTTCCATCTTTCCTGAGAGAAGAATTTTAATTTTCTGCCTGGCTCCTCCCTGTGTCCTTTCTCAGTTTTGTATATTTCTTCAGGCCTCTCAAATTTTGGTCTCTCTTGAGGAGTAAAAGGTGGTATCAGGGTCTCCTGGGCTTTCTCAGATTTTAGTCGGTGACTCAGAGGCTCTCTGCCTGTATCACTGTGGTTTTCTGGGGACTCTGAACCGGTATATCGTGCTTCTTCAAAGAAGAGTGATCATTGATTGAGAGGAAATTGGAGAATGGGGGGACTGGAGGACAAAAATAGTAGTACTATTCTGAAAATAGATGATTGTCAAAGAGAAGAAGCATTCAGACATGTTGGCAGTGTTTGTACTCAGTGTCATACTCAACTAGAAGCCCTTTCCCCTTTCACACTTAAAGGAATATCAGTGATCAGTTGATTCCCAAAGCAGAACTCCAGATAGAAAGTTCAGAGCTTTCCCAGGAACACCTAATGTAGTCTATCCTTCTGTACAAACTTAAATTCCAGGATGTATTTTTTTGTGTTTCCTTGCTTGTGAAGATTCTATTTTTAAATATGCAAAATGGTCAGGAAAACTTATTGAAAATCTTTTTTTCTAACATAAAAATACATGCTCATTATAAAAAAATAATTCAAACAATATAGAGTAGAAGAAGAAAATGAAGAATCAAGTAGAGATACCCACTCTTTATATTTTGCTATCTCTTTTTAACGCATACATATTTATATGGACATATGGAACGTAATTGCCTAGTACACTGTTCTGGAACCCTTTTTTATTACTTAGATATGTAGCCTAAATATTGTTTCATTTTGGTAGGTGTAGCTGAGTGTCATCATTTTTAGTGACCACATAGCATTCCTTGGGATGGATATATCCTAATTGGTTTCACCAAGTGCCTCTTTTTTAAGGGTGCAAACATAGAGTACACATCCTTTGCACATTTATCTGTCCACTTGTTTACTTATTTCTTTAAGCCTTCTTATTAGAAATACAATTGCTGCTAAATCTCGCCTTCTTGGATTTACCTCCAGAGCATTCTGTTTATTCCACTTTTTTTTTTTTTAAATGATGAAAGCCAAGTAAACAAAGGCTTAATGTCATTTCATTTATCCATTCTAAAGTGTGTTGTTAGCAGCAGAGCGTGTTTTGAGTATGTGTAATCATTTTAGAAGGAAGATGAGAACACATATGTATCTTCGGAAGCATGCTCAGAAAAGGAGTCTGCTGCTTCTATTCTATATTACTTGAATTTAAAAAAATTATAATTAAAAAAATTAAGACTGTAAATGTTAATCATGTAAAAGTGGAATTGAGACATGATTCTGTTGTCAGGGAAACCGGCAAGGCAAAGCCCCCGCTGATTCCAGTACTGCTGCCTCCTGCTTATGAATGCCTTCTATCAACGACTTTTTATATACATACATATGTATGAAACTTACATATAGTGATGTGTTTTATAAAGCTTAAAGAGAGACCTATTAACTTCACTTTTTCCTATATTTTGAAAAGAAACCAAATTCTGTCCTTTGCCTCCAGTGTTTGGAAGATCAGCGTTCCTTTCAATTAAGCCATCCTTTCTTTTTTATTTTTTTTTAAAGTCATCCTTTCTTTGTAACTATAGGGAAGAAATCATTAGACAAGAAATCACTGAATAGTTCAAATAAAACCATTTTATCAAATATCTCTGTAACATAAACTGTTGATTAGTTAAAAACCTGGTTGAGATAGTTTTGCTTGTAATTACTTTGAACTTTGGTGATCATTTTTACAGCAAAGGCAGGCTTATTCATTAGGTAGCTTCAGCTAGTTTTTCATGCTTTTCTTGCTTGGATAGTTTAGAGGTGGAGACAGATGACTACAAGAGAAATGAGTGTGACTAATGGGAAACAGAGGGCTACCTTTCCCATTGGCTGAGCTCTGGGAGGGGGAAAGTGTTCAGATCGTTGGCCAGGACCCATCCCTGGATTCAAGGACATACCCTCAGCCTCCTTGAAGGAACACCAGCTCTGCCTGTGGGTCACTCAGAGTTTCTGTCTTCCCCACCAAGGAGCTCTCCCTGAAGCCTCTGCAGGCCCCTCTCCCCTCTGCACTCCAGGCCCACCAACAGCAGTTCCTTCAAAACAATGGTTTTTCAGGATGATTAAAATTTTGATAGTGTGAAAAGGAATTTTCAGAGTGAACTGAGTCAAGGGTTGGTGGTGGTGACACCTCCTCCACCTTTCTGGGAAAGCAATAGGAGATGCTATCCACAGCTGAGGCCTCCACCTTCTTCAGCCCATCTAGAAACGTCCACTTGAAGAAATCTGTTTTCTGCCATTGGGTTGGGACAGGTATACGAAGAGGAGTTTTCCTTTTAGAGCTTTGCTGGAAAGCCCTTTGTGCACTCAGCCTCACCACATGCTATGCATGCTGCCCCTAAGAACACTTCATTTTCACCTGGCATCTTTACTTCTTCCTTTGCTGTGTTCTGAGATGTAGGTTTCATTTGTGGCCTAGGAAGGGGTGAAGTGAAGTCACTCAGTCATGTCCAACTCTTTGCAGCCCCATGGACTATAGCCTACTAGCCTCCTCTGTCCATGGGATTTTCCAGGCAAAGGTACTGGAGTGGGTTGCCATTTCCTTCTCCAGGGGATCTTCCCAACCCAGGGGTCAAACCCAGGTCTCCCACATTGCAGGCAGATGCTTTACCATCTGAGCCACCAGGGAAGCCTGAAGGGGGTGGAAAGGCCCAATTGCAGAGCGATTATTATTGCCATCTCTCCTTTGATGGATTGTATCCATTTCTATATTTTCACTTGCCTTCCTGCCTGGGCAGCAGAAACTTTGCTCCCAGCTGCAGTGACTCCCATGCATACCTATCCTACTTTTCAAATGCCAACTGGAGGCAGATTTTCAGAGAGGGGGAACAAGGGACAATCCAGAGTTACCAAGAGTCCAGGATACAATCAGGAGCCCGGGAACCTGAATCTGTCCTCTGCCTGGGCTGCTTTCTCTGCTGTTGGAGAGCTGGCCCTAAATCCCCAGTATTCTCTTGGATTCTAGCTGTGCCTGTCTCCTTCAAAGGCTGTGGAACATCTACTTCTGACCTGCTCTCAGGGGTCAAAGTAAAACTTGAAGCCAGCAACTCACCAAGGAGAGGGTGGATCTGGGGGGTTGGCTGCAGCAGAAGCGTTTGCGTAAAGCCTCTTGGACCTGCAAGAGAGGTGAATGCTGTTATGCCCGGCCTTCCAGTGCAAGTCAGGCATGGGGAGACGAGCAGACTCACCTTCTTGTCCATGAGGCAACCAAACAGTAAGATGAAGACACCCTGAAAAGAGGGATATGGGGATCCGTTAGTCAAGGAGGAAGGAATCAACTGAAATCAACTCATTGCCTTTCTTCTTCCTTCAACCTCTGTCCTTTCGCCTAATTCCCATCCTGAGGCTTCCCATCTCAGTTCTGAGCATTAACATCACTTGATGCATAGGATCCATTTCAGATGCTTTTCTTACTGTTACGAGGAAGATGAATATCAAAAGATTGGGTACTGGCAATTCCCTGACTTCAATAGCAATTTCAGATATTTTACAGATAAGAGAACCAAAGCTCAAAGAAGTCTGTCCAAAGTTACCTAGCAGTCCATGGAGGAACTGGGATACAGACTTAATTAAGCCTTTTAAAATTCCTGTGCCTGTGTTTTTCTGCTCCACCGTGATACCTCCTTGAGAAGGGACTGGCAGTGACCTAGGCTGTCTAACAGGGCAAAGAGCATGCCTGCCACCGTGTCACCCACCTGGGAGGCGTTGAGAACTGTGAAGAGGTAGTGAGGGACTATGGAGACTTCCTCTAGCAGAGTGGCCAGCCCCAGCCCCCAGGTGAGGCCGAAGATAGGTGTAAGAATGAGCAGAGCTTTGATCACCCCCAGGAGGGCTTGGCGCTTCTCCACCTGGGGTCCCTCTGACAGCGAGGGTCTCAGCAGCTTCAGCACAGCCATGGTGAGTACCAGCCCATTCACGCCCACGATGGCCAGCACTGGACCCACGAAGGTGTAGAGCGCTCCTCCCTTCTTGTCCAGCCAGCATGCCCCCTCGCTCAGGTATTGCCCTCGGGGTAAGTAGAGGCCTAGGGTGATACCTGCTAAACCCATCGGGCACAGGTAGCCAAGGAGCACCATCAGGGAGAGTACTCGGAGCTTGGACAGCTGATGGAAGACAAAGAGAAGCTGGTGGGCCAACATCAGGGCCTGAGCCAGCATCCAGAAGAAGGTGGCCAGGTAGAGGAAGTGACAGAGGAAGGCAGCAGCCAGGCAGAGTGGGCTGCGGGGCCCCGCAGGGAGGAGTGGAGCTCCTAGGAAGCAGGCATTTGCGGCCAGCAGGCAGAGGACCATGTTGAGCAGGGCCGAGTGGCGTAGGTAGGCGACCTTGTTCTGTACCACAAACCTCCACACCAGCCTGTACACGCCCAGGCACAGGAGCAGTGCTAGAATGGAGGCTCCCAAGCCCACCTGACTCAGCAGCTCCAGGGTGGGGTTGTTTGGAACCGTGTGTCCAGACATGAGGATGGAGAAGGCAGTGAGGTGCCGGCAGATACACTGAGTGGTGGGGCTGGCACTGGCTGCCTGCACCTGGCACCCTGCATCAGACCAGCCTCCCTTGCCCTGGAAGAGATCGTGGTCCCAGAAGACACAGTGGGGACTGCCATCTGTGTCCCCAAAGTCCATGATGACCTCTCCCTGCTTGAAGACCTGGCCACCTGCCATGATGGAGATGGCGAGGACCAGACCAGGAGTGGCATAGAGGGAGTCCCCCAGCCCTTGCCCATAGTTTGAGGGTAGAAGGTGGTCCAGTTCCTGCAGCACCAGGCTAGTAATACTAACGTTGGTTCTGTTATGGCGCAGGGGCGCCAATGAGTGCCTGGGAATCCATGCCTGCAGCGGGGGCTGAGTAGGGAAGGAGACTCTGTAGTTAGCTGGAAATGTGGGCTCGAGGAGCTGGCTCTGCAGCTGCACGTTGGGCAAGACGAAGGAGAAAGGCTGGTCCTGTGGGCACAGGCTGTGTGCCAGGGTCTCCACCGCCAGGAGGAGACTGGAGCCCACTGAGGGCGTCTGCCTCTGGGCTAGAGTCCACAGAGAGCTGGAGTTCATGCCAAGGACCTTGTCTGTGGTTTTCAGGACAGCCTGCAACACCCAATAGAGAGATGAGGCCTGGCTGCCAGAGCCCACAGTATTGAGCTGGGGCGCTGGGAACCACAGACCCCAAACCCATCCTTCCAAGTCTAGCTCAGGACCCAAGGATGGGAAGAAAGAGGAAGAGGAAGACAGGCCTGTGAAGAGAGCCTTTCTAAATGGGAAGGGTGGGGGGTTGTTCAGCCAACTGCTGGGGTGCCTTCAATATGTGGCTCCTGAGGAACACCCCACCCCTCTGTATGACAACCCTCCTTCCCCTTCCATCCCTTGGGGCCTCTAATGTCCTAAGGGGGCCCCTCCAGATCTGTAAAGCTAGGAGTGGTGCCCAGTGGTAGAGGGCACACTCTCTGAAGTAGAGGACCACCTGCATGTCTGTAGCCACAAGTGATGCATGTTCCAGACATGAAGGATGTGCCGGGCCATTGTCCCTGATTATTCCTTTGGCTGCAGCTTAGGGGTCACCACCTGGTGCCTATACTGAGAGCTGGTTTAGGTGAGTCCCGCAAAGCCAAGTGCGTTTGAGTATCCTCATGCAGGTACCTTGTGTGTGGGCCTGGGGGGATTCAGATCAAGTCCACATACATGCCTGCACACACATGAACGCCTCTGAACTCCTGTCTCCACACCCCTTCCTGTTTTCCCCAGCCTCCCATGTGTTCCCAGCATCAGGCCTTCACACTCCATGGCCTTGGTGTAGGCAGGAGGAGAAAGGGACCAGGAGAGCAGACACTTGGACTCTAGAAAGGTCTGCCATCTGACAGCCCATGGCGATGTCAGAGGGACAGAAATGCCTGGGGGAAGAGCTTCCTGCCCATACTACCCAGCTGGCCCCTGCTGTGATTCAGAGATCTCACCTCCAGGGCGCTGCAGTTGAGCTGTGTTCCGGTGTCTGCCACCACCTTGGCCAGGACTGTCATGGTGGCCACCAGGGCCAGTAAGTCAGAGGGGGAGATCACTGCCTCTACCTGCTCCTGCAGCTGAGCCAGGATCTGTGACACCTCTTCCTCAGGCCAGCCCTGGCCTGCCTGTAGCAGCTTGAGACAGATAAGACAGCAGGAGGGGAGTTGGTAAGCCGTCAAGAAGGAAGGGCCACCTCCTTCCCGGCCCAGCACCTCCTTTCTTTCTCCCCACATCCCATCCCAGGGGAGCAGGAAGCAGAGAGGGGAACAAGCCACGTGGGAGGAATTCACACCAAGGTTTGTGGAGCAGATACCTGAGGGCATGAAGGTTTGGGACTACACCAACACTGGGTAGTAGGGTCTCAACACCTACTTCCTGGCTCTGCTAGGGCTCCAGTTCAGAGAAGCTGAATAACCTTCCTGCTGGGCCTCGGGGGGAAAGGACTCTAAAGCTGGGTCCTGATTGAGGAAGGGATAGATCATGGAGGATGGGGCATGTGGGCAGCAGGGTCAGAAGCTTTACCTGGGCTCTGAGGAGCAGAGCCAGGAGCCCCGCGTCTGTGCAGTTGCTGTGGATGGGTCCCCAGACCCCATCAGGCCCACAGGGCCTCTTTACCATGCCCGTCCTGTCCCCAGGACACAGGGCCTGTGCCACATGGCCAGCCTTGGTGACGTTCCAGGCAGCAATTGAAGAGTCCTCAGGGCAGGTGGTGTCTCCATCTAAAAATGACATCAGGGAGGGCTTAGCAGCGCATTCAAGCCCAAGCCTTTCCTTGAGCAGAAACCCCTGCAGGCTTTTGAGTCTGGTTGTGTTGCCCAGCTCAGGGAGACACCCAGGGGGAGCTCCCAGGGTGGGCAGTGAGAAGATGGCTGGCCGGATCCCAGGCCCCACGTACCCTGAATGATGGTGACAGAGACGGTGACCCTGAGAGGGCTCAGACCCGGGCTCTGCAGCTCACAAATGTATGTGGTGTTGGCTGTAGGGCAGTGCTGAACAGCCAGCATGAAGCACTGGGAGTCCGGCTTGTTGAATACGGAGGCTGAGGGGGACACGAGAAGGGAATGGTCTCCGGACCAGGGACACGCCTAGACCCCTCGGGGTCTTTCTAGCAATTTCAGAAGCAGATGAAACAGTGGAGAAAAGCTGAGTGGTATGTGGGCAGCAGACTACTGCAGGCTGAGCTGAGATTTGGGGCCGGGAGACCCTGGTGGTGTGTCGGGGGTGTCCTACAAGCTCCAGGCCCTGAAGCCGCAGTGGACTTATTTGTAAAATGGGACCAGCATTAGAGGAAGCTTGCACAGCAGCATTGGGTGGGTTCCAGGAGATCGTGTGGATGACAGCATGATGTGAAAGTTGTCTACACACATGTGGTTATTGTTGAATAGAACTGGGGTCAAAAAAGTACTGGACTTGGACCTGGAACTCCCAGCTTGAACTGCAGCCTGTTTCCTGGGGGCCGGAGCCCCAGCTGCCTGGAGGCGACTAGCTGCCCTTTCTCCCTGGACCCCCGAGACAGTCAGCCCCTTTCCATACCTTGGCCGCCCTCTCTGGGGCTCCAGGAAGCCGTGTAGCCTAGATGTGTGCTGGGGATGCAGCAGCTCAGCTGGAAGCCGGGGGAGGTGGCACAGGAGACGGAGAGCTGGTCTGGGAGCCCAGTCACGTCTGTTGCCTGCAGGGGCACCCTCACCACCTGGTGCAGTTCCCACCTGAATCCCTGGGCCTCGAAGCGGCATATGTACTCACCTGCAGACACACGCCTGCTGCACCTCCCAGCTGCTCAGCCCCGACATGTACTACAGGGTCCCTCCTGCCTCCCCAGCCACTCCCTAGGTCTGCCCTCCCCATCCAGCCTGAGCTAAACCCCAGCAGGAAAGATCCCCGTGCCCTCAAGGACTGCTAGGAGGAAAAGGAGATCCTGACGCTTTGTCACGAGCCTGTTGCCGTGCATCCTAAGATGAACCTCCCTGTCTCCAGGAGATGCTCTTCCCGCACCACCCACTGCCATCTTGGCATCATGAAGAAAAGCCCACATCTGTCCTCAGTTGAAATTGAGACCATGCTTTTCGCGTTTTCTCATCAAAATTCTTCACATCCATGGGCCTCTTAGCCTTCATTTCCCCAGAATGAATAAATGGACAGAAGGAAAATGAAGAGGAGGAAAGACAAGAAGGAAGAAGAGAGGGAGGAGGAGGAGGAGATGGAGGGGAGCAGAGGAAGAGGAGGGAAGAAAGAAGGGGAGGAGCGAGAAGGCAGGAGAGGAGGAGGGAGCGACAGGCGGGCTACCTGCCCATCTATGGGAGATGTTGACGATGCTGAGGACAGTCTGGCCCCGGCTGGAGGTCAAGGACACACAGGTCCCTGCCTGCAGGAGGACGGGGCTGGGGCTTCCTGTGGGCCACAGGAACCAGTTCAGGTCAGTGGTCTCCTGGTTCATGAGGAGGGTCAGGTTCAGCGTGTTGCCAGGCATTTGCAGCCAGGAGTCAAGGTTCAGGGTTGCGGGGACTGCAGGAGGCAGGAGACAGGACCCCCAGAACAGAAACTTGTGGCCCTGGAGCCTCGCCCTCCTCCCCCATTTTCCGAAGCCCATCTCTCCTCACTCCTTCCCCACCCAACACTAATTGTCCTGTTTTGTCCCTGGAGGAGTGTGGCTGCTGCAGTCCAGCCTGGAAGACCCTATATGTCAGTAGGAACCACACAGGGAAGCTTTCTGACCTAAGACTTCCCCCTCCACCAGAAAGGAAACTTTCCTTGTCCACCTGTCTCCAGAGCCCTGTTGTTGGTTAGTCTCACTATTCCTGTCCCAAGCGCGGGGCCTGTGATCTGCTGTGATACCTGGCATTTTCTCTCACCCAGAGGAGCCGCTGGGCTTGGACCAGCTGGCAGAGATACAGCCCTCAGAGAGGAAAAACACAGAGAGGGTTTTGTTCACTCGGGGCTATTGGTTTCCAAGTTCCCAGCCCTCCTCACCAGGTGGCAGCAGCTCGCAGTACCCGGCTTCAGTAGGGCTCAGAACAAGACAGCCACACGGCCGGTGCTTGATGGTGGTTTGACAGGGCTGGCGATGGCTGCAGATGCTGGCGTTCCACTGGTACCCAGAGAGGCAAGCACAGTAGCTGCGCCTGTCGTGGGTGACATTGCACTCTGTGACAGAAGGAAGGGAAATGAGAAGTGAGCAGGGTGTCCAGGAAAGGCTAATGCCTGCTGTCTGCGAGGCCCTAGGGCTAGCTTTCTGGAACAATCCCAAAGTCACTGCCTTCCCAGCCAGGGTTCAAAGCAGCAGAGCATGCTGGGCAAAGGCATCCGAGGTGGGAGTGGAGAAGCCCCGGCTCAGCATCATCTGCCCCTTGAGCCTCTGCCAAAGTTTAGAAGATGGGGACATGGAGCAGGAAGGGAAGATCTGTCCGATGAGGGGTGGGGAAGAAGCTGGGCACGCAGACCCTCCAAGAAATAGGGAGGAGCTCCCCACAGTATCTCAGATCAGGACACTGTGGGAGGGCTGGGCAGCTCTCGCACCCTGAGCTCCCCCTCCCACCTGAGCAGTTAAAAGCCATTGAAAGGCCGGGGGTCAGGAGAGGTTCTTCCCCACCTGTTGTGAAGTTGAGGCCAGTGAGAGTCACTGGGGCCGAGGAAGCCGAGGCAGCCGGGACAGTCAGGGGCTGGGAGAGTGCCACCGGCCAGGGCTCATCAGAGAAGTCCAGCTGTATGTAGACGGAGACCAGGACCAGTTCTGCAGGAGAGGGGAGAGCTGGAGGGAAAGGAGCGGCTGCTGTGGACCGGACACTAGCTGTCCCCTCCAGGAACCCGAAGACGTCCCACCTTCCTCCTCCCACAGCCCATGCAGACAAGTCCACACAGACAGGACCCAGGAAGGTGGTCTCTGCTCACCCATCACACCTGCCACTTCATGTTGCCCTTCCAACAACCCCCCTTGCACAGGTGAGACTCTCCAGGAGCAAAAGGTTTTGTCAAGACCTCACAGCTAGAGAGCTGCCTTCACACCTGTGACTGGTGCCAGACCCGGTCTCTGACCTGCACTGCCCTCCCCCTCGGCGGTGCCTCTCCCAGACCTTTCTGCCTCGTTCCCTGCTCCCCACCCTCCCATTCGTCCACTCACCACCTGCTCCACTTTCGGGGTCCAGCTGTGGCCCTGATCCCCCTCGAGCCTGATTCTGTCCCTGAAACAGAGCACAGGGAGACTCTGGGGAGAGCTGAACCCTGCCTTTGTCCAGGGACACCTTCTTCTCTAAGCCGCTGCGGGGGCAGCCTGGGTAATCTGCTGTGACTTGGTCTCTCGGAAGCTCCTCTTGTTGACTGGAATCAAGCGGGCAGAACAGGAGGGGAAAGCCAGCTTCTGGTAGAAGGTGCCTGACTGCAGCCCCAGGGATCCCTCCCAGGCTGGCAAGGCCCACCCGAACCCAGGAACCAGACACACCCTTGGGAGTCAACAAGCTTTGCTTAATTGCTTCCTGAATGCACCCATCCCTGGGTCTGTGAGTGTGTGTGTGTGTGTGTGCTAAGTCCCTCCACGACTTTTTGCAACCACATGGACTGTAGCCCTCCAGGCCCCTCTGTCCATGGGGATTCTCCAGGCAAGAATACTGGAGTGGGTTGCTGTGCCCTCCTCCAGAGGATCTTCCCAACTCAGGGATCGAACCCATGTCTCTTACGTCTCCTGCTTTGGCAAGAGAGTTCTTTACCACTAGTGCCACCTGGGAAGCCCATCCCTGGGCCTCTAGGCTGATTGAAATGACTGGGTCTGGAGCTCCAGTGAGGAGGGCTGGGTGGAGCTGCCTGGCACCCAGAAAGAAAGTGAAAGTCGCTCAGTCGTGTCTGACTTTGCAGCCCCAAGGACTATACAGTCCAAGGAATTCTTCAGGCCAGAAAGTGGGTAGCCTTTCCCTTCTCCAGGGGATCTTCCCAATCCAGGGATTGAACCCAGGTCTCCCGCATTGCGGGTGGATTCTTTATCAGCTGAGCCACCAGGGAAGCCCAAGAATATTGGAGTGGAGTGGGTAGCCTACTCCTTCTCCAGAGGATCTTCCATACCCAGGAATCGAACCGGGGTCTCCTGCATTGCAGGCTGATTCTTTACCAACTGACCTATCAGGGAAGCTTGGGGATTATTCCCTCCATAGCAATTGCCATGAGGGTGAGCAGAAGCAATACCTAGGTCTCTGGTGTGTGTAAATATTTCCTCACCCACACCTCCCTCTCTCAAAATTGCATGTGTGTGAGGAGGTCAGTCTAAAAACAGATATGCACTAGATGAGTATGTGGCTAGATGGATACCCACCTGGGAGAACACACAAATCATAAAGTGCCAGACTAGACACTGCTGACTTGCCTCAGATTCTCTCCTCCTCTATGCCAATGGTTCCCAAATTTGGCAAGTTTTAATTTTCATTTTTAAGTGGCAAGCTTGACTAGAAGAGCCTTTACCTAAAGTGCAGCAGGCATCACTGGTGTTCACAGGAATTCAAATAAAGAAACAAAAGCTATCCTCACACTCTGAAAAATTAGGCTGAACTCTCATAAAAAACCATCCTCTTTAAAAAAAATATGTTACAGGGGCTTCCCTGGTGGTCCAGTAGTTAAGACTGTGCTCCCAGTTCTGGGAACCTGGGTTCAATCCTTGGTCGGGGAACTGGATCCCACATGCTGCAACTAAGACCCGGCTCAGGCAAATAAATATTAAAAAAAAAAAAAAAAAAAAGCATGACTTTCTCACCCTGCAGCCCTCTCCCATCCACCCATCCATTCGTCCTACACCGTGCTGCCTGTCACACCCAGAGGCCCCTACTGTCATCTCTGCAGACCTTCTCGTGGTCCTCACCCAGGCTTACTCACAGGCTGGAATGCTCGGACAGCTGGTGGCTCCACCAGAGGGAGAGTCATGGCCAGGAGCAGCACAGGGGCAGCTGAGCAGACCATGGCTCACTGAAGCTGTCCTCAAGAGCCCACCTGCTGCCGCATGATGCAAATGTCCTCCGAGGAGAGCTGGCAGGGCTGTGCACAGATGGAATGTGAGAGAAGAGAGGAAGGGAGCCAGGCTGAGTTTACAGAGGAAGTGTTACAGCCCATGCTACAGTCAAATGGGCAGCCAGGTCACTGTGGGGCTCCCTGGAGCTCATAGGCTCCAGTGAGAGTGGTCTGCCCAGGTTCCCTGCTGGAGTCTGGGCCCAGGACTCAGTGAGCAGGAGAGGAGCTGGGGGCTCTAGGTCACAATACCAGCCATGTGTCCATCAGCCAGGTTCCATCACATCTCCAAGGGTCCGGAAAATCTGGATTTTTCTGAAGCTCCCATGAAGCTGGGTCATTGATCAAAAAGGCAAGATTAGAGAAGACAAACATCAGAGCTGATGGCTATGCTGAAATAATTTCTAGATAGACTGGACTCTTAAATGTAACAAAGAATCTGGGAAAATACCTGGAGAAATTATCAAGGAGTTTCATAAAATAATTTCATGGTGAGGAAGGCTTTTCTAAGTATGACACAAAACCCAGAAGCCAGAGAGGAAATAATAAATTAGAAAGTATACAAAGTTTTAAATTTGGGGTGAAAAGACTGTTGGGATAAAAAGGCAAAAGACAACATATTTGTAAGGCTATGATTGTAAGGCTAATCTTTTTAAAATGTTATCTATTTACTTATTTATTTTCAGCTGTACTAGGTCTTCACTGCTGCGAGCAGGCTTTCGAGTAGCTGCAGCAATAGGGACTACTCTTCATTGCGTGCACTGGCTTAGTTGCCCCCTCCCCCACGGCACGCGGAATCTTTTCAGACCAGGGATCAAACCCATGTCCCCTGTGTTGGCAGGAGGATTCTTAACCACTGGACCACTAGCGAAGATTAAGAGCTAATCTTAACACAAAAATTTTTTATCTTACACATCAGTAAGAAAATGGGCAAAAAAAATCAAAGAAATATCAATAGTTTGATGAACATATAAAAACACCCAACTTAAGATATAAGACATGCAAATTGAAATAGAATATTCTTTTTCACCCACTAATTATCAAAAGGTGAGATACTGGTTATCTTAAGTGTTAAGAAAAGTGTACTTGTACAAAAATATGTGTATAAGGATGGAGATCAAACTAGTCAACCCTAAAGGAAATTAATCCTGAATATTCATTGGAAGGACTGATGCTGAAGCTGAAGCTCCAATATTTTGGACACCTGATACAAAGAGCTGACTCATTAGAAAAGACCCTGATGGTGGGAAAGATTGAGGGCAGGAGGAGAAGGGGACGACAGAGGATGAGGTGGTTGGATGGCATCACCGACTCAATGGACATGAGTTTGAGCAAGCTCCAGGAGTTGATGATGGACAGGGAGGCCTGGCGTGCTGCAGTCCATGGGGTCGGAAAGAGTCGGACACGACTTAGCAGCTGAACAACAACAAGGATGTTCAAGGCAGAGCTTGTGATAGCAAATGAGTTAAACAACCCAAATGCCCCAAAAGGATAGGTTAGGTAAGTTATGGCATTTCCAAATAGAACATTGTTATGGGGAAAAAAGTAAAGTAGCTATTTGGAGTGAACCATGATATATATGGTGAAATTTAAACTGTATGTTATGCTTTCCTTTAGGTAAAAAAAGGAATCCATATTAGATACTTGTGCATTTTATACTTGGAATATTTCTGGAAGAATACATTAGAAAGTTAGCAATAATTGTTGCCTCTTGAAAATGAGATTAGGAGTCTGAATTGTTCTCTGTGCTGTTTGATATACATATTTTCTAACTTTAGGCATGTTCTTTTTTAATTACAGAGAAAGAAAGAGCTGAGACTTCCCAGTGGTTAAGACTCTATGCTTCCAATGCTGGGGGTGCAGGTTTGATATCTGGTGGGGGAACTAAGTGGCCAAAAAAAGTATGGCCAAAAAAAGAAAAGAAAGAACTGACTTACACACACACACACACACACACACACAGCACCTAGCCTCGATACATTTAGCCTCGATACATTTCTACTTTCTCCACCACCCCATGTTAGAATCATTGCTGAAAAAATAGCAAACACATAGAGCAAAATACATTCATGAGAGCAAAGACTTCGTAAATAGTTGATTTCAGAAAACATGATAATGAAGAAGAATCAGATTTGAGAACCAGAGAGACAAGACACAGGTACTTGCAGTGGGACACTGTTAGCATGTTGGCAAGTGTCTACTGTAGCTGCAGGTGGTCTTAGATGGACACCAACACCATCAACTATTGCTGGCAAGGGGGGTCAGTCAGAGAACTGAGTGGACCTGGACAGTGCTCACCAGGGGCTCTGGAGGACAGGAATGACAGGAGAGAGAGGTGGACTTGAGACACGTGGAGGTGAGCTGCTTCCATGCTGGGTGGACACTGAGCAGCAGAAGTTTCCAGTTAGGAGAGGCAAGGACAGACCACTTGGAGAGAAGATGCTCTATCTAGAAGCGGAAACACCAAAGGAACAAGTGACTCAGAGGACATTAGGAAGTCAGTGGAGGGGACTTTCCTGATGGTCTAGTGCCTAAGACTCCAGGCACCCAAGGTAGGGGGCCCGGGTTCCATCACTCGTCAGGGAATTACGATCCCACAAGCTACAACTAAGCCCGAGAACTGTAACTAAAGAAGCCTGTGTGCCGCAAAAAGACCCAGAATTGCCAAAGTAAATGATAACATTAGTAATGATTTTTTTAAAAGAAAGTCAGTAGAGGTGGAGCTGGAGAGACCCCTAAAGATTCAAGCCCCAAAACAGAATTTTTCCTAATTGGTACTCAATTCATCTTAATCCCTTTGAGTTCATGATGAGAAATGAGTATAACAAGGGGAATAACATATTCCTGGGTCCATGAAAGTTGAGGTGTCCAAAGTGTATAAAACTACGACTAGAACTAAAGAAGTGAGAATATTGCCATAATTATGGGTCTATGAATGTGTTCTGTACAAATGGTATAACTCCCATTTAATGAAACAAGCTATATTTTCAATGTCATAAGAGTACATAAAATGTAAAAGAACTCTGTTGTTAATTCATTCATTCATATATCCATTACATGAATACTTATTAAGCACTGGTGTCCGATGCTATGCTAGGTCCTAGACATTCAGTGGTATGGTGGACTAAATGCATCTTGGAGCATTTACCAAAACAAGGGTTGGGCACAAAGACTGTGACAGTTATTATGGAATACAGTATTTTTTTTTTTTTTTGGTTGCTACCAAGGCTTGGCCAGTGTCAGGGCATGTCAGAGGACGGTGTGCAGAGAGGAGGGGAAAATGCACAGCTGTTTACCCAGTTGGAAACCTTGGTGCAGTACAGTTTCAGTAATAGCTAATTAGCTAATTCTTGACTGAGACAGAAAGGTCCAATACAGAAAGAACATGTTTAAAATTGCTTGATGCCATATAATGTATGATCTATGAAATATATGACAATAAAAAGTATTTTAACAAAAAGGCAGGTGCTGTATATGTCTTCATAAAAACTAAGGGTATTTCTCACATCAAAAAAATTTAAGGGGTATGTGTGTGTGAATAAACATTCGGGGAGGACTAGGACATTGGAATGAAACAGAATTTTTTCTTTCAAAGGCAAAAAAATTTCAAATCCTCTAAGGCAGGAGCCTATGGATTAAAAAAAAATTATTTTTTTTATTTATTATTTTTGGCTTCTCTGGGTCTTTGCTGTGGTGCATGGGCTCTTGTCGCTGCACATGGGCTTTCTCTAGTTGCAGTGAGCAGGCTTCTTATTGAGGCGGCTTCTCTTGTTGCAGAGCATGGGCTCTATCTAGAGCATGTGGACTCAGCAGTTGTGGCTCACAGGCTTAGTTGCCTGGCAACATGTGGGGTCTTAGTTCCCAGACCAGGGGTTGAACCTGCTCCTGCATTGGCAGGTGGATTCTTAACCACTGGACCACCAGGGAAATACTGGAGCCTGTTGATTTTAATGTACAATTCAGGCTATCAAAATGTTAATAAGTTTAAGTATCTATTAAGCACACACCCTATCTATTTAGACTCATCTATGAAAATCATTTTATAACATGGAGATATAGATGACCTCCCTAAGCATGAAATGAAATCCTAAAACCACATAGGACAGGATGACCAATTTGAATATGAAAAATATGAGATGGTTTATACAAATTACAGAAGGCTACAAGATGGTAATATTACTCCATGAAGAAGAACAATTTTCTCTGAGGGAACAACTACATGCTAAGGTTTGCAAAGAGGTAATGAATGGAAAAGCAGACATAAGAGTCAGATAGCTGGAAATCAAAATTAGCTTCATTACTGGAAAAGCTGAATGAGAGAGAGATGGTGGTTTGGATGTGAGCCAGAAGCACTTCCCAGACATCCTCCTTGAACTGAATCTACTTACCCCTTATGCTACTTACACTGGCATAGCTGGGCATCTCCAGGTCTCCCTTGTGAAGATGGGGGAGCTGAGAGTGGGTCTGGAGGACTGGCCACTTCAGAAGAGGGAGGTCTCTTGGCTTATTCTCCACTTCTTAGCCATCCGATAGGTCACTGTTCACTTGGGGAAATGGGAGAGGAAAGAGAGACTATATCCTTATGGGGAATGAAGTTCCCTCCGTTCTGCGGAAATGAAAGAAGAAAGGAATAGCATTCTGCACCAATACCACGCAGTACTTACTGATTATAACAAGATTGATTTCAATATTTTAGTCAGAGAAAACTGAAAAACTACATTTAACGAATGTCAACATATACACATAAGAGGATTTTGTAAAGTCAACAAACCTAGAGAATATTTTTGAATACTTTGTTAGAAGCCCTAGAGAAATGTGTGCCAAGAACAAAAATTAGCAGGTACTTTGAGCAAAAACCTGTTGTTTCTGCTTTATTTTACATATTTTCTGAACCAATTGGTAGAAAGTGTCCTCCACCCTTATTCACAGGTTTGCTACAGAAGCGGTCATTTTATACAAGGTCATGCTGCCCCCCTGCCAACAGTAGAGTCCGTGTTACACATCTAATGCCAACAACTTCTCTCTTCCAGTGTAACTGGATGTGGGACCTTAGGGAGAGCCTGAGGTTCCAACCTGCATTGGAAGTGGGAGTCTTAACCACTGGACTACCAGGGAAGGTCCCCTCAAGACATTTTTATAATAGTGGCTTTTTAAAAATAATTCCAACATCTATGTCATCACTGATGTCTATTGATTGCCTTTTCCCATGCGAATTGAGATTTCCTGGCTCTTCATATGCCATGTGAGTTTGGATTGTAGCCTCGACATTTGAATATTATAAGACTCTGGATCTTATTTAAATCCTATGGAAAATACTGATATTTTTATTTTAGCAAGCAACTGCCCTAGTTTGGTTCAGGTCACAAGTTCTGACCCATCTACTGTGAATTGTATTTTCAACATTGGTTCCCTTTTCAAAGTCTTTGTGATACTATTCAGATCTACTGCATATATGTGCCACCCAGCAACCCATCTGGGACCTGGGTGAAGGTCTATGTCTTAGCGCAATTCTCAAAGTCTGTGGTATGCTCTTTAGGGTCAAGTATATGGATGTACAGGTGGGAGAAACTCCCAGGACTTCATAATACTCTAGGAGTCATCTTCCTGAGTTTCTTTTTTCTCAAGTTACTCCAGTTCCCTTGAAATAATACTCTTGTCAAAGTAGCATGAACATAGCACACTTATATCTACCGTTATTACATGTGTTTTTAAATACTTCTTTAAATGAATTAGAGAATGGCAACCACATCCATTCCTTCAAAACACTGTTCTCTTTATAGCCTGAGCTTAGCACATATAAACATTATTATTCGTTTTAAAAAGCACTTTAAATGCATTACAGAAAAGTTTAAGAATATTCTCAAGTATTCTTTAAAATATTCAAGTATTCTGAGAAAAACTTCTTAGAACATTCAAGTTTTCTTAGAACACTCAAGTTATTCCCTTTTATTAAGAAAATATTCTTTACACTGTAAAGTTTACAGGATAAAATCCCTCTTCCTCAAGTCTAATTGGTTTAATGAGATAGGTGGAGGCCATTTCATGGGTCACAATCACCAACGGGAAGTGAAATGACCATACAATACACAAGTCTAATAAAAGTGAGACTGGGTACCACTCCCTCTCCTCATATCTTGGGTAGAATTAGTTTGGGCCTTTATCTCAAAGCTCAAGAATAAATCCTACCAAATAGGAGATGGTGTTCAATTAAGAGCCTACTGTGTTTGAACAACACAATATCTGCATTACAAATATGATAGAGAATTCCCCGGCAGTAGAATGGTTAGGGCTCTGCACTTCCACCTCCGTGGGCCCAGATTTGATGTATGTATACATATATATGTATATATATGAAAGTAAACAAATGAACATAAGAAAATTAAAGTGGTTTTGACTTTGGATTATCAGAGCAATGTCAGCTTGTTGAAAAAAACCTAAAACAATTGAGAAATGTGTAATTTAGAAACTGAAAGTACTTATGACTCTCTTTCTGGTCATAAAATAAACCACAATATATATCTTGCTTTTGATTTGTTTACTGGAAAAGTGTTAGTTTTACTGGAAAAAAAAATTCCATTAATTTTTTTAAATGAAAAGACCTCAACTTTTCATATTGCTCTTTCACACACATACACAAAAAAATATGCAAAGAAGTTGTTTTTTACTTGAATGTGATTGTATTTTTTTTCTTGAGAGTCTGTGAATTCAAACAAAATTTTAGACTGGAAGTTTATTAAAGAGTGGTCTAAGATGTGAAAACAACCTAACATCCATCACTTGTGGAATGGATAAACAAATTGCAGACAGCTTTACTTCCATTCTTCAAAACCACACAGAAATTAAAATGAGTGGACTAGACTTATAGACACAGATCAACCTCAAAACAATATTGAGTGTAAAAAATATTGTAAGAGATTAGGAACTGTATACTGTGCTATGGCGAGTCTCTCAGTCGTGTCTGACTCTGCGACCCGCCAGGCTCCTCTGTCCATGGGGATTCTCCAGGCAAGAATACTGGAGTGGGTTGCCATGCCCTCCTTCAGGGGATCTTCCTAACCCAGGGATCAAACCCAGGTCTCCTGCATTGCAGGTGGATTCTTTACCATCTGAGTCACCTGGGAAGTCCAAAAAGTGGGATCCTATTTAAGTACACACACACAAGCCCCATATAATACTGCACTGAATCTAGACAGAAACCTATGTAATAAAAGTATAAAATAAGAATAATAAACAACAGCTGCAAGATAGTGGCTAATTCTGGGACCAAGTGGGAAAGAGATGGTATAGAGCTGGAGCTTTAGCTGAAACATAAAAAAAGAACAACTCAAACTTCCCTGGTGGTACAGTGATAAAGAATCTGTCTGCTGAGACTGGAGACATGGGTTCGATCCCTGGGTTCAGGAAGATTCCACGTGCCACAGAGCAACTAACCCTGTGCCCCACAACTCCTGAGTCCATGCTCTAGAGCCAATGAGCCGTGACTGAGCCTGTGCAGCAACCACTGAGGCCTGGGTGACTAGAGTCTGTGCTCCGCAACAAGAGAAGCCACCACAATGAGAAGCCTGCCACAACTACAGGAAGTCTGCATGAAGCAACGAAGGCTCAATGAGCCAAAATAAATAAATAAAATTATTAAGAAAAAAAGAGCTCCGAAGAACACATGGCAAAATACTAACCCCTGTTAATTCCTGGTGGTGGCTATTTGGATATCAATTATATTCCTTTCTATGTGTGATAGTTAAGCTGCGTAATGATGCTGGTGATGCTGGACAGAGGGATGGGGAACCTTTCCTGGTCTTGACCTTGACTGTTAAACATACAGATATATTCTTTTTTTCCTTCCAGTTTGAATCATTTTAATATTTAAAGACAAAAAGTGAGTGCTTTTTTTTTTTTTTTTTTTTTTAACACAGGCACAGAGGTCTAACTGCCAACTTGCACACAGGGAATGAGCACCTGCTCTGTCACCCACAGTCCCAGCTGGTGTTTGACTGCTGTGGGCCCTCGCCCTCTCCATTCACAGCGGCTGATTTATGCTACAACTGTAATGTATCTGGTCTGTTTCTTAATGTGTGCATGTCTCTCCCCAGCATCTCCATTCTAAAATAAAAACCAAAGAGTCATCAGGGGCAGGGGACATCTCTCCCACTGGTACCGGCTTCTACACTACATCTTCTGGTTTGGAACAATGCCGGGGAAGGAGTGGATGGCCAGAGCGGGAGGACGGGTCTGCACTCCGCACTCTGTCATCAGAGTGAGGACAGGAGGTATAAGTCAAAACAACATGATGTGCACAGATGAGCTTGGGAGTCCCTGTGTGAGATAAAGTCGAGAGAATTCTCCTCACCAGGTTTAGAGAGATCAAGGTGTCATCATTTAAAATGAAAGTATTTTATTTTATTTCAGGAATCAGCAATCCAAACAGTACTGAATTTCAAATATTTTCCCACCAAGACACCTCAGCTATCGCAGGAACCATCTAGACCTTTCCAGGAAGTGAAGGTAGAGCTACAGGCATTCCTCCTGACAGTCCTATGATGAGGTTAGAAGCATCTCTTCAGTGTGGAAAACAACAGGAAGAGCCCAGATCAGGAAGGAGGTGGCCTCAACTCACAAGGCTGTTCTGCAGAACCTGTACTTTATTGGAGCCACAGACAGAGAGAGAGTGATGAAAAGTGGCTCCTGCCTTGGGCTGGAGCCTCTTGGGGATTATCTCTGTCAGACTCCATGGTCTCCCTGACATGGCATTACCTGGCTCCTGGCTCATCCCCATCCAGCTCCTCCTCATCTTTTCACACATCTTTGCAGAGCATTTCCTCCTCAAAGAGGGGACAGTGGCGATGGCCGCCTCAGGGACCCTAGCCATAGATGCATTTTTTATGAGAAAAGTGTTTCTTCTAATACACACCTAGGTTTTCATTTCTGAAAGAAAAGCCTTTACTTCTAGCAGTTTATAAAATTTAAAGGGCTGTGCCTGTACAAAGATGGGGTTTAAAAAAAAATTACCTAGGAAAAGCGTTTTATTCTCCTTAGTTCTCTCTTTGGTTTTTATCAATTTTCCTATTTGCGGGCTTATTTCTTCGTAGAAATCTTAGCTCTAGGGTCCATGTTAATGCTTCCATTCTTTATATCAGTTTCTCTAGAGAAGCTGTTAATTCACTTTTTCCTGATTACCTACTTTCTGCTTTCAAGAGGGAACTTGCTGGCAGTTACCTCAAGCACTAGCTTCTCAAATTATCCCTTTAATCTTTCCTGTTCCTAGTCTCATGCCAAACTAGGAAGAGAAATCCAATATGAGTATTTTGCTGATGCTTATATCAATGCAAGAGAAGACTCTACACATGGACATCACCAGATGGTCAACACTGAAATCAGATTAATTATATATTTTGCAGCCAAAGATGGAGAAGTTCTATACAGTCAGCAAAAACAAGACTGGGAGCTGACTGTGGCTCAGATCATGAACTCCTTATTACCAAATTCAGATTTAAATTGAGAAAGTAGAGAAAACCAGTAGACCATTAAAGTATGGCCTAAATCAAATCCCTTACGATTGTATAGTGGAAGTGAGAAATAGATTTAAGGGACTAGATCTGATAGAGTGCCTGATGAACTATGGACTGAGGTTCATGACATTGTACAGGAGACAGGGATCAAGAACATCCCATGGAAAGAAATGCAAAAAAGCAAAATGGCTGTCTGAGGAGGTCTTACAAATAGCTGTGAAAAGAAGAGAAGCAAAAAGCAAAGGAGAAAAGGAAAGATATAAACATCTGAATGCAGAGTTCCAAAGAATAGTGAGGAGAGATAAGAAAGCCTTCCACAGCAATTAATGCAAAGAAATAGAGGAAAACAACAGAATGAGAAAGACTAGAGATCTCTTCAAGAAAATTAGAGATACCAAGGGAACATTTCACACAAAGATGGGCTTGATAAAGGACAGAAATGGTAGGGACCTAACAGAAGCAGAAGATACTAAGAAGAGGTGGCAAGAATACCCAGAAGACCTGTACAAAAAAGATCTTCACGACCCAGATAATCACGATGGTATGATCACTCATCTAGAGCCAGACGTCCTGGAATGTGAAGGCAAGTGGGCCTTAAAAGCATCACTACAAACAAAGCTAGTGGAGGTGATGGAATTCCAGTGGAGCTATTTCAAATCCTGAAAGATGATGCTATGAAAGTGCTGCACTCAATATGCCAGCAAATTTGGAAAACTCAGCAGTGGCCACAGGACTGGAAAAGGTAAGTTTTCATTCCAATCCCAAAGAAAGGCAATGCCAAAGAATGCTCAAACTACCACACAATTGCACTCATCTCACACGCTAGTAAAGTAATGCTCAAAATTCCCCAAGCCAGTCTTCAGCAATACGTGAACCGTGCACTTCCTGATGTTCAAGCTGGTTTTAGAAAAGGCAGAGGAACCAGAGATCAAATTGCCAACATCTGCTGGATCATGGAAAAAGCAAGGGAGTTCCAGAAAAACATCTACTTCTGCTTTATTGACTATGCCAAAGCCTTTGACTGTGTGGATCACAAGAAACTGTGGAAAATTCTTCAAGAGATGGGAATACCAGACCACCTGACCTGCCTCTTCAGTTCAGTTCAGTTCAGTCGCTCAGTCGTGTCTGACTCTTTGCGACCCCATGAATCCCAGCACGCCAGGCCTCCCTGTCCATCACCAACTCCCGGAGTTCACTCAGACTCATGTCCATTGAGTCAGTGATGCCATCCAGCCATCTCATCCTCTGTCGTCCCCTTCTCCTCCTGCCCCCAATCCCTCCCAGCATCAGAGTCTTTTCCAATGAGTCAACTCTTCACATGAGGTGGCCAAAAGTATTGGAGTTTCAGCTTTAGCATGAGTCCGTCCAAAGAAATCCCAGGGCTGATTTCCTTCAGAATGGACTGGTTGGATCTCCTTGCAGTCCAAGGGACTCTCAAGAGTCTTCTCCAACACCACACTTCAAAAGCATCAATTCTTCGGCACTCAGCCTTCTTCACAGTCCAACTCTCACATCCATACATGACCACAGGAAAAACCATAGCCTTGACTAGACGGACCTTTGTTGAAAAAGTAATGTCTCTGCTTTTGAATATGCCATCTAGGTTGGTCATAACTTTCCTTCCAAGGAGTAAGCGTCTTTTAATTTCATTGCTGCAATCACCATCTGCAGTGATTTTGGAGCCCCCCAAAATAAAGTTTGCCACTGTTTCCCCATCTATTTCCCATGAAGTGATGGGACCGGATGCCATGATCTTAGTTTTCTGAATGTTGAGCTTTAAGCCAACTTTTTCACTCTCCTCTTTCACTTTCATCAAGAGGCTGTTTAGTTCCTCTTCACTTACTACCATAAGGGTGGTGTCATCTGCATATCTGAGGTTATTGATATTTCTCTCGGCAATCTTGATTCCAGCTTGTGTTTCTTCCAGTCCAGCGTTTCTCATGATGTACTCTGCATATAAGTTAAATAAGCAGGGTGACAATGTACAGCCTTGATGTACTCCTTTTCCTATTTGGAACCAGTCTGTTGTTCCACGTCCAGTTCTAACTGTTGCTTCCTGACCTACACACAGATTTCTCAAGAAGCAGGTCAGGTGGTCTGGTATTCCCATCTCTTGAAGAATTTTCCACAGTTTCTTGTGATCCACACAGTCAAAGGCTTTAGCATAGTCAATAAAGCAGAAGTAGATGTTTTTCTGGAACTCCCTTGCTTTTTCCATGATCCAGCAGATGTTGGCAATTTGATCTCTGGTTCCTCTGCCTTTTCTAAAACCAGCTTGAACATCAGGAAGTGCACGGTTCACGTATTGCTGAAGACTGGCTTGGGGAATTTTGAGCATTACTTTATTAGCGTGTGAGATGAGTGCAATTGTGTGGTAGTTTGAGCATTCTTTGGCATTGCCTTTCTTTGGGATTGGAATGAAAACTTACCTTTTCCAGTCCTGTGGCCACTGCTGAGTTTTCCAAATTTGCTGGCATATTGAGTGCAGCACTTTCATAGCATCATCTTTCAGGATTTGAAATAGCTCCACTGGAATTCCATCACCTCCACTAGCTTTGTTTGTAGTGATGCTTTTTTTTTTTTTTTTGACTTGGAAATTGAATTTTATTTACAAATGTTCTCTTTTAAACACAGATGCCGTTCCACCCCTTTTAAAGCATTATTAACTAATTTCCAGAAAAACCATTTACATTATCTTAATCTTTCTGCATAAAACGGTATTATGGGATAAACAAATATGGGATGGTCTAAGACTTAAAAACAAAACAAAAGACAATTTATCCACCTTGAATGCTCTAGTGTCTGACAGAATGAAGAATCACCAATCACACCCCTTAATGTGCTACTCCAAGAAACCTGATAATTTAGGGAGGTAAATGCTTAACAATAAAGTCTTCTTACATAGTGTGGTTTAATGGTGATTGTTTAGGATTGCTCTTGCAGGCTACTATTTATGCTGATTTTTAAAAATAAGTCATCATTGTTAAAAAGGGCATAGACTTTTCTATACAGATTTTTCTTTAACCTTTGGAAATATGTAGATACTGATCTGGTCTCATCATTCAGGCCAATTAATAAAATAACAAATGCATGAATAAAACTTAAAGTGAAACTTAAAAACACAATCAACATGTGACTATCCAACCTAAGAAAATTAGAACTCTCCCCAAAATCAGAGTATTGGTCCTCAATAGTTACTATAGATTTGAATTTTTCATAGCTGAGACAGTATACAGACAGAATACTTAACCAACGAGTTCAAAATAAAACAATCCAAATTATCTAACATTTTATATTTTAAAAATCCTTTAAATTTTATCTAGGAGGATAATTGTTCTCACATCATAACTAAGTTACAAGAACTTTGAAAAAAAATTCATCCCTGAGAAGTCAAAGAGAGAAATCTCTAAAAACACAGAAGTGACAGTCCTGCACCCTTTTAACAATCTTTTCCATAGCATGAACTTTTATCAGCAGTCAGCAATCCAATGTATTCCAATCCTCGACAGTTATGGCCTCTGATGATACGATCTTTTTACAATAAAACTCTAAGTACAACATTTTTTAAAAATCAGGTAAATAGGGACTCTGGTTTTATTGTCAGGTTTACATTTTTGTCAAGTCCAAGGAGAGCCAGCTAAGATACGTATACTTCAATAAAGACTGAAGTAATAACTTCTGCTGGCAGCTCTTCTTCGGAGTCTCCGTTTCCCCCACTGATCTTCACCCAAACAGTAAAAGTAATACAATTGCAATTGAGTTTACTATTATCAATGGCACTCTCATCACGGTTCTTACAGATCGAATAAGGTTCATTAGCTGAGATTTAATTCCTGGCTCTTCTCCGAATCCTCCAATTCCCTGGTCTGTTCCCCAGCCAATGTTCTTGAGGAAACGCTCCTCGTGAAGCACGGCGATGGCATTGACGCAGAGAAGGGCCGCCTGCAGCAGCGAATACAACGTAAAAGCCATGGCCACCCACCCCAAGGCCCAACTGACTCCTCTCCCTCGGCGGCAGGGGACGTGGCGCCGCCACGTCCGGCGCTTCCTACGGCAGCTAGCGAGGCCCAAAACGCGCCCTCTGTAGTGATGCTTTTAAGGCCCACTTGACTTCACATTCCAGGATGTCTGGCTGTAGATAAGTGATCACACCATCGTGATTATCTGGGTCGTGAAGATCTTTTTTGTACAGGTCTTCTGGGTATTCTTGCCACCTCTTCTTAATATCTTCTGCTTCTGTTAGGTCCCTACCATTTCTGTCCTTTATCGAGCCCATCTTTGTGTGAAATGTTCCCTTGGTATCTCTAATTTTCTTGAAGAGATCTCTAGTCTTTCCCATTCTGTTGTTTTCCTCTATTTTTTTTCATTGATCGCTGAGGAAGGCTTTCTTATCTCTTCTTGCTATTCTTTGGAACTCTGCATTCAGATGCTTATATCTTTCCTTTTCTCCTTTGCTTTTCAATTCTCTTCTTTTCACAGTTATTTGTAAGGCCTCCCCAGACAGCCATTTTGCTTTTTTGCATTTCTTTTCCATGGGGATGGTCTTGATCCCTGTCTCCTGTACAATGTCACGAATCTCAGTCCATAGTTCATCAGGCACTCTATCAGATCTAGGCCCTTAAATCTATTTCTCACTTCCACTGTATAATCATAAGGGATTTGATTTAGGTCATACCTGAATGGTCTAGTGGTTTTCCCTACTTTCTTCAATTTGAGTCTGAATTTGGCAATAAGCACTGGCGGCTGCGACCGGCACACTAAGCGCAGTCCAGAGGAGCTACCCAAGTCCAGGGTCAGGGGCAGCGGCCGGGAGAACCAACCCCACGTTCAAGGAGCAGTGGCTGCGCGGGCGCAGGAGGGCCTAGAGGCGTTATCCCACGTTGAAGGTCAGGAATGGCGGCGGTGAGGAGATACACCTCGTCCAAGGTAAGGAGCAGCGGCTGTGCTTTGCTGGAGCAGCCATGAAGAGATACCCCAAGAGAAACCCAAGTAAGACGATAGGTGTTGCAAGAGGGCATCAGAGGGCAGACACACTGAAACCATACTCACAGAAAACTAGTCAATCTAATCACACTAGGACCACAGCCTTGTCTAACTCAATGAAACTAAGCCATGCCCATGGGGCAATCCAAGACAGGCGGGTCATGGTGGAGAGATCTGACAGAATGTTGTCCACTGGAGAAAGGAATGGCAAACCACTTCAGTATTCTTGCCTTGAGAACCCCATGAACTGTATGAAAAGGCAAAATGATAGGATACTAAAAGAGGAACTCCCCAGTTCAGTAGGTGCCCAATATGCTACTGGAGATCAGTGGAGAAATAACTCCAGAAAGAATGAAGGGATGGAGCCAGAGCAAAAAAAAAATACCCAGCTGTGGATGTGACTGGTGATAGAAGCAAGGTCCGATGCTGTAAAGAGCAATATTGTGTAGGAACCTGGAATGTCAGGTCCATGAATCAAGGCAAATTGGAAGTGGTCAAACAAGAGATGGCAAGAGTGAATGTCGGCATTCTAGGAATCAGCGAACTGAAATGGACTGGAACGGGTGAATTTAACTCAGATGACCATTACATCTACTACTACGGGCAGGAATTCCTCAGAAGAAATGGAGTAGCCATCATGGTCAACAAAAGAGTCTGAAATGCAGTACTTGGATGCAGTATCAAAAACAACAGAATGATCTCTGTTCGTTTCCAAGGCAAATCATTCAATATCACAGTAATCCAAGTCTATGCCCCAACCAGTAACGCTGAAGAAACTGAAGTTGAATGGTTCTATGAAGACCTACAAGATCTTTTAGAACTAATACCCAAAAAAGATGCCCTTTTCATTATAGGAGACTGGAATGCAAAAGTAGGAAGTCAAGAAACACCTGGAGTAACAGGCAAATTTGGCCTTGGGATACGGAATGAAGCAGGGCAAAGGCTAATAGAGTTTGGCAAAGAAAATGCACTGGTCTTCCAACAACACAAGAAAAGACTCTACACATGGACATCACCAGATGGTCAACACCGAAATCAGATTGATTATATTCTTTGCAGCCAAAGATGGAGAAGCGCTATAGAGTCAACAAAAACAAGACCAGGAGCTGACTGTGGCTCAGATCATGAACTCCTTATTGCCAAATTCAGATCTGCCTCTTGGGAAACCTATATCAGGTCAGGAAGCAACAGTTAGAACTGGACATGGAACAACAGACTGGTTCCAAATAGGAAAAGGAGTACATCAAGGCTGTACATTGTCACCCTGCTTATTTAACTTATATGCAGAGTACATCATGAGAAATGCTGGGCTGGAGGAAGCACAAGCTGGAATCAAGATTGCCAGGAGAAATATCAGTAACCTCAGATATGCAGATGACGCCACCCTTATGGCAGAAAGTGAAGAAGAACTAAAGAACCTTTTGATGAAAGTGAAAGAGGAGAGTGAAAAAGTTGGCTTAAAGCTCAACATTCAGAAAACGAAGATCATGGCATCTGGTCCCATCACTTCATGGGAAATAGATGGGGAAACAGTGGAGACAGTGGCTGACTTTACTTTTTTGGGCTCCAAAATCACTGCAGATGGTGACTGCAGCCATGAAATTAAAAGACACTTACTCCTTGGAAGGAAAGTTATGACCAACCTAGACAGCATGTTGAAAAGCAGAGACATTACTTTGTGAACAAAAGTCCATCTAGTCAAGGCTATGGTTTTTCCAGTGGTCATGTATGGATGTGAGAATTTGACTATAAAGAAAGCTGAGCACTGAAGAATTGATGCTTTTGAACTGTGGTGTTGGAGAAGACTCTTGATAGTCCCTTGGACTTCAAGGAGATCCAACCAGTCCATCCCAAAGGAGATGAGTCCTGGGTGTTCATTGGAAGGACTGATGTTAAGCTGAAACTCCAATACTTTGGCCACCTGATGCAAAGAGCTGACTCATTTTAAAAGACCCTGATGCTGGGAAGGATTGAGGGCAGGAGGAGAAGGGGACAACAGAGGATGAGAAGGTTGGATGGCATCACCAACTCAATGGACATGGATGGCTTTAGGTAGACTCCGGGAGTTGGTGATGGACAGGGAAGCCTGGCGTGTTGCGGTTCATGGGGTCGCAAAGAGTTGGACATGACTGAGCGACTGAACTAAACTGAACTGACATCAAATCCTTATGATCATCCCCCAACCAATGAAACACAGTCTTGTCTGACTCTTTGGGACCCCAAGGCGTGTAGCTCACCAGGCTCCTCAGTCCATGGGGTTCTCCAGGCAAGAACACTGGAGTGGATTGCCAGTCCCTTCTTCAGAGGATCTTCCTGACCCAGGGATCAAACCTGGGTCTTCTGCATTGCAGGCAGATTCTTTACCACTTGAGCTACAGGAAAGTCCCCCAACAAAACACAGGTTATCCTTAATAACCACCCTATTAACACAATGATCTGTTGCCTCCTACTTTATAAAATAGAAGGACTTTATAGTTTTATGTTATATTTTAGAACTTTATAGTTATACAGGTTTATCTTTGTACAATTTGCTATAATGTCCTGGCAGCTATGCCTTTATCAGTACAAAATTTGAAACAACTTTACCTAAGATGATAAAAAGCCCATTAATTAAAAAGACCAGTTCATGATATTCCTTTGTCTTTCCTATGGTTGTAAAAATTATCTGTGTTATTTTGTGCTTTTCTTTTTAGTATAACACCAATAATCTACTTTGCCTTTAAAAATTTCTTTTAAAATTTCTCTTTGGCTGTGCTGGGTCTTCATTGTTGCCTTTGGGCTTTCCTAGTCACAGCAAATGGGGGCTGCTCGCTAGTTGTGGTGTGCAGGCTTCTTATTGTGGAGGCTTCTCCTGTTACAGAGCACAGGCTCTAGGGTGAGTGGGCTTTAGTAGTTGACACATGCATGCTAAGTCACTTCAGTGTCTGACTCTTTGCCACCCTAGCCCACCAGGCTCCTCTGTCCATGGGATTCTCCAGGCAAGAATATGGAATGGATTGCCATGCCCTCCTCCAGAGGCTCTTCCCGACCCAGGGATCCTGTCTCTTATGTCTCCTACATTGGCAGGTGGGTTCTGTATCACTAGCGCCACCTAGTAAGCCCCAAACAAAGCTTGCTGAGGGCTTATTCAGTACTTGGCATTTATGCTAGGTTCAGGTGTTTACAGATGTGGTCCTTACGTGCCAGGCATTATAGTCCAGTTAAGACAGATAAGGAGAAAATAGATAATTTCATAACATGTAAGTATGAAGGGAGATGTATGCACAGGACACTGTAGCTATACAAGAGGAACAGAACTGTCTTCAATTAGGGGCAGTGGAAGTAGGCTGGAAGGAAGAAATGAAATTCCAGGTGAATCTTGAGGACTGAGATGGATTTTGCCAGGCATGAGAAAAGGAATAGAAATTTTACAAAGTACAGTCTGAAGTGGTTGAGCATTTATGAAAACTCCTGTATTCCCGGGAGACTGAGAGTGTGTGTTGTGTGTGTGTCTATGCATGTGTGTGTGTTGGGAGGAGGGGGCTGGGTCAGAAAGAGAAGAATAAGGAGAAAGGAAAAAAGACAGCATCTGTGAAGAGCCAGGAAATATGATAAAACCAGCCATTCACAGAATGTAGAAATAACATACTCCTTGACTGGGGTCCATGTTTTATCCAATTTTGTATCTCCAAGGTATGACATGGTATCTAGATTCGGTGTACAGGAAAGACTAGAGATCTCTTCAAGAAAATTAGAGATACCAAGGGAATATTTCACGCAAAGATGGGCTCAGTAAAGGACAGAAATGGTATGGACCTAACAGAAGCAGAAGATATTAAGAAGGGGTGGCAAGAATACACAGAAGAACTGTACAAGAAAGATCTTCATGACCCAGATAATCACGATGGTGTGATCACTCACTTAGAGCCAGACATCCTGGAGTGTGAAGTCAAGTGGGCCTTAAAAGCATCACTACAAACAAAGCTAGTGGAGGTGACGGAATTCCAGTGGAGCTATTTCAAATCCTGAAAGATGATGCTATGAAAGTGCTGCACTCAATATGCCACCAAATTTGGAAAACTGAGCAGTGGCCACAGGACTGGAAAAGGTCAGTTTTCATTCCAATCCCAAAGAAAGGCAATGCCGAAGAATGCTCAAACCACCACACAATTGCACGCATCTCACACGCTAGTAAAGTAATGCTCAAAATTCTCCAAGCCAGGCTTCAGCAATATGTGAACCATGAACTTCCAGATGTTCAATCTGGTTTTAGAAAAGGCAGAGGAACCAGAGATCAAATTGCCAACATCCGCTGGATCATGGAAAAAGCAAGAGAGTTCCAGAAAAACATCTACTTCTGCTTTATTGACTATGCCAAAGCCTTTGACTGTGTGGATCACAAGAAACTGTGGAAAATTCTTCAAGAGATGGGAATACCAGACCACCTGATCTGCCTCTTGAGAAACCTGTATGTAGGTCAGGAAGCAACAGTTAGAACTGGACATGGAACAACAGACTGGTTCCAAATAGGAAAAGGAGTACATCAAGGCTGTACATTGTCACCCTGCTTATTTAACTTATATGCAGAGTACATCATGAGAAATGCTGGGCTGGAGGAAGCACAAGCTGGAATCAAGATTGCCGAGAGAAATATCAATAACCTCAGATATGCAGATGACACCACCCTTATGGCAGAAAGTGAAGAAGAACTAAACAGCCTCTTGATGAAAGTGAAAGAGGAGAGTGAAAAAGTTGGCTTAAAGCTCAACATTCAGAAAACTAAGATCATGGCATCTGGTCCCATTACTTCATGGCAAATAGGTGGGGAAACAGTGGCTGACTTTACTTTTTTGGGCTCCAAATCACTGCAGATGGTGATTGCAGCAATGAAATTAAAAGACGCTTACTCCTTGGAAGCAAAGTTATGACCAACCTAGACAGCATATTGAAAAGCAGAGACATTACTGTGCCAATAAAGGTCCGTCTAGTCAAGGCTGTGGTTTTTCCATTGGTCATGTATGGATGTGAGAGTTGGACTATGAAGAAAGCTGAGTGCCAAAGAATTGATGCTTTTGAACTGTGGTGTTGGAGAAGACTCTTGAGAGTCCCTTGGACTGCAAGGAGATCCAACCAGTCCATCCTAAAGGAGATGAGTCCTGGGTGTTCATTGGAAGGACTGATGTTGAAGCTGAAACTCCAGTACTTTGGCCACCTGATGCAAAGAACTGACTCATTTGAAAAGACCCTGATGCTAGAAAAGATTGAGGGCAGAAGGAGAAGGGGATGACAGAGGATGAGATGGTTGAATGGCATCACCGACTGAGTGGACATGGGTTTGGGTGGACTCCAGGAGTTGGTAATGGACGGGAAGGCCTGGTGTGCTGCAGTTCATGGGGTCGCAAAGAGTTGGACACAACTGAGCGACTTAACTGAACTGAATGTTCAACTAGGATACATGAAGAGATAATGAAGTTGCTACTTTTATACATTGTCTCATATCTGTATGTCTTGCTTCCTAACTTTTGCTAGACTTCTGGTCAAGCAGGCTACACGCCATGGGATTTCAGCAACAACCTCAAAGCCTTACTGTAGTAGGTATCTATGTTGGCAACTATTACCTCAACCCCTGCCCCAGGTTTTTGATAATTCTTACAGGAAAATGGATTATAGCAAACTTGCCTACTCACTTTCTCCAATTAGTGTCTTTTTTTTCCCCCAGCACCTTTCTCTTCTATGCAAACTAAATAACTATCCACCTGAACTCCAATGATTTCAAAGTTTCATGAAGACAAAATTGATCCCTACCCAACATACAGCCAATGAAGTCCCTTGCATGGCTGTATGTTCAAATTTGAGAAAGAAAAATAAGAAGAATAGTGGTTATGTGTGGTTATATTTCCTGACCTGACATTAGATGAGGCAAAAAGGAATAAGGAGAGAGGCATGACGGGGTGATGCCACTAGGCTAGCCATCTGAATGATGTGTACTTGATACACCTAGAGTTCTGCTTCCATTTTGGTATAATAACAATGGGGAGGAGGATGGGTGTGTAGCACAGGTATCAATTCTCTCTCTGCTCAGAAAATACAGATGTTGGGTCACTACCAACACTTCAAAGAATGCTGACAATAAGACTTTGCCCAGTGTAAAACTTTGCTGAGGTCAGTTTTTAAAAATTATTCTTTTTATTTAACAGTCATGTTCATTTATTCATCTTCAAAACTTGGGCCTCTAAGTTCCTCTGAATCTTTACACTGCTTCTTTTGGTTTTGAATGACTATTGACACCACTGAGTTGGCGTTCAAAGGTTAAGAGCACGAAAAATGGCCAGAAAACCAGTGGGACAAGTCACAGAATCATGGAGAAACCACCCTCCTCCAGTGACATGGGCAGTAGAAGGTACAAGGCAGCATTTGTTTCTGCTGAAACTCAGTATATCACACTGCCCTTTTCTGTAATAAAGTTATTTGATGACTCACTCAAATAGAGTTCTCAATATATTCTTACCTAGTAGGATTATGCTTTAAAAATATAAAAAACAGCCAAAACCCAGCAGCCATAACCTAACCTGAGAAGGTTTACCCTAGGTAGGGAATTTCATCTTTAACAAACAACAAGCAACTTAATGACTCTGTTCAGTTCTGTCCTAGTTTTTTCCCCCTCTAGACTTGATTAAAAGTCAACTTGTGATTTTTTTTTAACATCTTACCATGGTAACTTGTAGAAGCAGGGTGTAGTAGAAAGTTATTCAACTAGAAGTTTGATGACCTGTGCTCTTGTGTCAGCTTTGCCATAAACTTTTGGACTAGATATGTAATTCTTCTGTTGTTCCATTTTGTACAATTAGATCAGCTATCTGGCTATGGTGCAGGGTTGTTAGGATGATCGAGTGAGAGGTCAAACTGCTTTAGTATAAGGCTTTATTATTGTTTTAAAAATTAAAACCGAATCAGTATCTTTTTATAAGCTTCCTTGGGAAAACTTCCCCATTTTTATGGCTTGAATAACTTATATCAGAGGTATTAACTATATTAGTCCTTGAAAGTGAAAGTTACTAAGCTGTGTCTTGACTCTTTGCGACCCCATGGACTATACAGTCCATGGAATTCTCCAGGCCAGAATACTGGAGTGGGTAGCTTTTTTCTTCTCCAGAGGATCTTCCCAAACCAGGGATTGAACCCAGGTCTCCCACATTGCAGGCGAACTCTTTACCAGCTGAGCCACGAGAAGCCCTATATTAGTCCTTAACTTATTCCAATTTTCTAGATATCTCCATGTATTTGACACCATCTTACTTCAAACTAAGTAAAACAGGAATTGTAGGAAGTATACTACTTTTTATCCTGAGGTTATATTACAAAGGTGATGACACTGTTTCGAGCATAGGTCTCTTTTATGATTATCATACTGAAAGGCAAAAAGCCTGATCTTGAGATATAGCACAGATAAACTTCAACAGATGAGGAAGCAGACAAGAGAAGCAGGCAGTGCCAAATTATGCTCCATACTATGATGCAGAAGGAAGAGACAGCATGGGGGTATACAAAGGAGTAAATAGCCAGGCCAATGTGAAGTGGTCCCTGCCAGCCCTGGGCAGGCTTAGGGATAAATGCACCCTGATCTGGAATTCAAGAAAGAGGAGACAGGAAGGTGATTTACTTGCAAAGGCAAATTTGTTTACCTGACGATGTTTTCTTTTTAGGTGAGAGTGCCTAGTAAAACTCACCCAGGCCTAGGATTCGTGGGGTTTTGAAAAATAATACCTTATATTTATATGGGCTTATACTTACCATATATACCTTACATTTGTATGGGTTTAATTTCTTTTTCCACTCAGATATAACTCAACATATATATTTTTAATTGTAGGCTAATTACAATATTGTGGTGGTTTTCGTCATACATGGACATGAATCAGCCACGGGTGTACAGGTGTCCCCCCCATCCTGAACCCCCCTCCCACCTACCTCCCCACCCAGTCCCTCTGGGTTGTCCCAGAGCACCAGCTTTGAGTGCCCTGCTTCACGCATTGAACTTGCACCGGTCATCTATTTTACATATGGTAATGTACATTTTGCTAAAGCTGAAACTCCAGTACTTTGGCCACCTCATGCGAAGAGTTGACTCAATTGGAAAAGACTCTGATGCTGGGAGGGATTGGGGGCAGGAGGAGAAGGGGACGACAGAGGATGAGATGGCTGGATGGCATCACTGACTCGATGGACGTGAGTCTGGGTGAACTCCGGGAGTTGGTGATGGACAGGGAGGCCTGGCGTGCTGTGATTCATGGGGTCACAAAGAGTCGGACACGACTGAGCGACTGAACTGAACTGAACTGAGTGTACGTTTCAATGCTATTCTCTCATATTGTCTCACCCTCACCTTCTCCTACATAGTCCAAAAGTCTGTTCTTTACATCTATGATTCTTTTGCTGTCTTGCATTTAGGGTCGTTGTTACTGTCTTTCTAAATTTGTATGGGCTTAATTTAACAGGCTTATGACATGCTCTTATGTAATAAGTGTAGAAGATAGGACAAGCATCATGATCACTTTACAGATCAGTTGATTTCATCTTAGAGAAGTTAAATGAGATAATTTAATCAGATTTCAGAGATGAACAGTATCTTAAAGATTTCATCTAATGCCTGCTCTTTAACAAAAGAGAACACGGTTAGGTAATTAAGTTGTCTAGGATCACAAAGCCAGTATGCAACATGTCAAAGTATAAACAAAGTTCTGTGTTGTGTTTCAGTTTAGAAATTCTCAGACTGACTCATAACGGATTCTGATTTGTTATAGCATTCTGCAGAAGTTGTTTGTTGTTGTTGTTTATTTGCTAAGTCATGTCTGACTCTCAGCAACACCATGGACTGTAGGCTATGCCAGGCTCTTCTGTCCATGGGATTTCCCAGGCAAGAATACTGGAATGAGTTCCTGTTTCCTTCTCCAGGGGATCTTCTGGACCAAGGGATCAAACCCGAGTCTCCTGCACTGCAGGTGGATTCTTTACCACTTAACCACCAGGGAAGCCCCTCCTTCTGCAGAAGAGAGGCCGCAAATTGAAGCTGCTTTCACAAAATTAAAATCTGCTCTTTTTAAAACATCACTTTTGAAGAAAATATCAGAGTTAGGAAAAATTTTACAAAATTAGAAATGTTACTTTGAGTTTGCTTACATCTGAAGGGGTTTACAATAAGTACAGTTTATTAACTATTAGGTTCATGTACTCAAGTCACATTTTATGGTTTTTCACAATTAAATATCTTTCAAAGTATGAAGTTTAAATCTCAGATGGGTAAGCACAGGTCTTTTGTTAAAAATAATTTAATAACAAGGTTTTTTTCCTCTTCATATGGATTAAAAGAAACACAGAACAGGGGAAATCTGTAGTGTATTACTTGGGAGAATAGCTTCAGTCTGATGGTCTAAAACCCTGATTCAGTTTTCTTATCAGTACACAGAAGGAATTTAAATACCCTACTGGCAGAAGGAAAATACTTGTACATCCAGGGAGGTGGTTTCATAATTTTCATTATGAAAATTATGCCAATTTCCTTCTTAAAGGAAGATTCACATTTCCAATGTACTTCTCAAAGCTGGGCACTTCACAGCATATCAGAGATCTTTGCTCATTCATGGAACAAAATGTATTGATCATGTATTATTTGCAGGCTGCTAGGCTATGGGACTTCCCTGGTAGCTCAGTGATAAAGGATCTGCCTGCCAATGCCAGGAGACATGGGTTCGATCTCTGGTCTGGAAAGATCCCCTAGAGAAGGAAACGGCAACCCATTCCAGTATTCTTGCCTGGAAAATGCCATGGACAGAGGAGCCTGGTGAGTTAGAGCCCACCAGGTCGCAGTCAGACACGACTTAGTGACTCAATGACAAAAGTCTATGGAACATGTGGAAAACTTGGTTTTATTAAGATATAATTCCTCCCCTTAGGGCAAGTGAGGAAGAACAACCAATTTTATTGATCATGTACCATGCACCAAGTATGATGATAGTTTTACATCTATTACTTCATAAGAATCTTAAAGTCTAGAAGGTAAGACATATGCAGAAACAATAAAATACTTATACTTGATATATATGAGTCCTCAATGAGTATTTGTTGAATGAATGAATGTAAAGAACATGAGATCTCAAAATAATTGTCCTTGCTTCAGAGTCCCAGAGAGATTGAGAGATTCCCTTAGGTGAAGGTTTTCCATACCAAAGACCACATTCCTTGTTGAGTCGACCATTTCCAAGCTGTGTAATTAAGTGATCCTGGGCAGGTTAGGTCATCTGAATTTTGGTTTCCTAGCCTGCAAAGTGGGGAAAGTGTCTTCCATCTCAGTGTTGTGACAGAGGTTGGTGATAAGCTATGTAAGGATCCACATAGATCCACATGGAAGGATAATTAATAATTATGCTATTAATAATAGCACAATCAACTACTACTATTATTTACTAGACTGATACACACTAGCTATTGATATAATTTTTTTCTACAATTGGTTTCAGTTATATAAACTAACTTCTTGCAAACGCATTTAAGGATCCCCAAGTGGCTCAGTGGTAAAGAATCTGGCTGCAATGCGGGCGTGCCTGCCAAGTCGCTTCAGTCTTGTCCGACTCTTGGCTACTCTGTCCCTGGGGTTCTCCAGGCCCAGGGATCGAAATCGTTGTCTCTTATGTCTATCAGCATTGGCAGGCTAGTTCTTTACCACTAGCGCCACCTGGGAAGCCCGCAATGCAGGAGACTCGGGGTCAGTCCCTGGTCTGGAAGATCCCCTGGAGAAGGAAACAGTAACCTGCTCCGGTATCCTTGCCTGGGAAATCCCACGCACAGAGGGGCCTGGCGAGCTACAGTCCACGGGGTTGCAAAAATTGTGGGACGCGACTTAGCGGCTAAACAACAAGAGACTCAGAGGCCAACGCCTCTGCTTGGAAGACACTAACAACTATCATTTGGAATAGAGCGGAGTTTGTGCTCAAAATTCACAAACAACGCAGACCCAAGGGGCTTGTCTCCAACGCCCTTTCACGCCCCTTTACCAACTGCAAACAGCCTCTCACCGGCTTCTCTACAGCAAGTCACAGTCATTAAGTCACTGCGTGCCGCATACCGCGCTACGAGCTGGAAGCGGGCTGGGCACAGCTGCTTTTTCTGCTTTTACTTTACGACTTAGGAGGACTAAGTCCTCTTTTCTGAGGAACTCCTGAACTGATTCGCACACAACCATTCTACCTTGTCCCCCGAGACTAAAACTGTACCCGCAAATCTCTACCCACGCACAGACGCCACCATACCACCTGCATTCCCCAGGGACGAAGAGCAAGGCCTCCTGGGAAATTACCTTTCACCTCCCCTCTTGCCTTACCTCAACTCACCAATTTTGACGTTAGCGAATAAAGCGACGAGGAGGCCTAGAAGGTGGGACTTAGTGGTCCCAGGTCCATGTTGATTGGTTGAGACGGTGAGGGGGGGGCCCCCGCGTGAGCTTGCTAGCGCCCCTCCCTCGGTGGGCGGGGAGAAGTGAGGATTGCGCTTGCGCGCTGAGAGGCGGCGGAAGTGGCGGGGGCGGGCACGCGTGCGCGGTGGGCGGAGCGTGGCTCTTGTAGCTTCTTTGCCCTCCCGGGTCCTCTCAGTCCTGCCCAGCCGGTGTAGTGCTCCTGGTTTCCTATCTCGTCGTGGAGAGTCGCTGCCGACTGGGCGCTCGTGTTCGGGTCGTCATGGCAAGTTACGAATACGTGAGCCCGGAGCAGCTGGCTGGCTTTGATAAGTACAAGGTAGCGCGGGCCCCGCGGACGCCCCTTGCCCTGCTGGTCCCGGCCTCTCCTAGGCGCCTGAGAGGCCGGCGTGGTTTGTGTCACCTTGTGCCGCGTGGCTCCGGGCACACTGGCGGCACTTTCTCCGGGGGTCCTGCCGAGTGCTGGGGATTTGGGGTCGGGGAGCATGGGAGCATCCTAGGCCCGCCGCTCCGATTCGGCCCCCTCCCGGGGGATTGCTTTTTCCTTAGGGGACCGCTGCACGAGAGTGGAGCGGGAGAATTCCCTTGGCTTCTTTACTTCGTTATTATTATTTTTAGTTCCTTGAGAGGTGATGCAGTTCTCTTCTGTGGTGTCTTGTCTTTATTTTAATGAAGCTTTTACCCGCCTCTTTTGCATTCAATTTCGGCGATGGAGAGAATCTCTTGGCAGATGAGGCCCGGGGAAGGGGAGTGACTACTGGGGCCGTACTGCAGATGCACCCGCTTCCACTCCCAGAAAAGAGGCGCCTGGGCGGCCAGTGCCGGTACATGTGCACGGGCAGAACCTGGAACTGTGTAGTGAAAAGAGCGCGGGCTTTGGAGCTCATGTAAACCTGATACCGGATCTGATACCCAAATCTAATTTATTTGGCGTTGGGCTAAATACTAGTTTTTACCTTGCAAAATGAGCATTGGAAAGCGCCTGGTACATAATGGGCCTCCAGGACCTTCTGGTCGTTATCTTTCCTTCAAGTAACGTTCTTCTCCACTGCTCCCTTAATGAGCGAATGACTCCAGTCAGTCGTCTAAGCCCGAAATCTGGGCAGTAACCTTTCATCCTTGCTACCTGTGCCGCTTTCACTACTGATTACTTTACCCCACCCACGAGCCCGGTGAATCACCAGGTCCTGTAAGTTCCGTCATTTTAGCCTAAACGAGAAAGATGGCTCCACTACCACTCTCCCCACATATACTTTAATCTTTTAATTTTAGAATGGTTTTTAGAACAGATTTGCAGAAAAATTGTGACAGTAGTACCGAGTTCCCATATACCCCACATCGATTTTCCCAGTTATTAACATCTTATGGTACATTTGTCACAATTAAAATGAACTGATACTTACACAGTGTTATTAACTGAAGTTCATACTTAGTTTTCACCCAATGTTCTTTTTCTGTTCTGGGCTCTCATCCATAATCCATAACATTTAGTTGTCATTTAGTTGCCTCCTCTTGGCTATGATGGTTTCTTAGTCTTGTTTTTGATAACCTTGATAGTTTTGAGGTGTTCCAGTCAGGCATTTTGTAGAATGCCCCTCAACGGGGATTTGTCTGATGTTTTTCTCATGATTAGACAGGATTATGGTGTTGAAGTGCCTTTCTCATTGTCCTAAGAGTACATGTCATCATCGCGACTTAATCACTGTTGGTGACTTTGATTCCCTTGCTGAGGTAGTGTTTGTCAGGTTTCTCCTTGTAAAGTTAATCTCTTTGGAAGAAAGTCGCTATCCAGACCTCATTTAAGGGGTGGAGAGTTATACTTCACCTCCTTGAGGGCAGAATATTGATGTAATTTTATTTGGACTTCTGCATGGAAGAGTTATCGTTTCTCCCCAATGTATATTTATTCAGTGATTTACTTATATGCATATGAGTTCATGAATATTTATTTTCTACTTTGGGTTACAGTTAAATACTGCTTGATTTGATTGCTTACTAACATCCACTTTTGCCCTTCCAGTCCTTTTTCTCTGCTTCATAATGATCTTTTTAAAAAAGTGTGTATCTGGTCACATCACTCCTTTGCTTATAATCCTCCACTGTCTTCTCTTTGCTCTAGGAATGAAGTCCTCAAATCTAGAACATGATCTGCAAGGCTCTGTGATCTGGCCCTTGTCTGTGTCATCAGCTTCATGTCATGGCTCTCTCTATTCTTGCCAGCATCAGTTGCCATCTCTCCCATTTCCTTTTTTTCAGATCTTCAAGTAATGCTATGTCTGCCAGGAATGTAGCTCGCCATTTATGTTTATCTTCACATCTTTTTAAAAAACATTTATTTATTCATTTATTTGGCTGCATTGGGTCTTAGTTGTGGTGTGTAGGATCTCCAGTTTCAGGGCTTAGTTGCTCCTCAGCATGTGGGAACTGAGGTCTCTGGTCCCTCATCCCCTGCATTGCAGCCTAACCACTGCATTGCAATCCTAACCACTGGACCACCAGGGAAGTCTCTCATCTTCACTTCTTAATTTGAATGTTACTTCCTCAGAGAAGCATTCCTTAAATATCTCATACCTCTCAAGTATGCTCTTATAGCACCCTCTGCTCCTCTATGAGATTAGTTCTTTAGGTGTCTCCCCATTACTTCTGTGCATAGGCATCCAGTAAACATTTGTGGAATGAGTAACAGAAAAATCACAGTGGATCTTGTCAAACTGGAATAACTGTAAGGGACATAGTGCATTCCTCTGCTTTTGAGCAATATTATGTCATACTGTTTTGAACTGAGATGCTGACTTGTCTGAAAATTTTAAGTCGAAATTTAACCCAGTGCGAGGCTTTCACTGAAGAAGATTATTAGCCCAGATACCTCTTGTTTTCCCCTTTCGTTATCTCTTTTGCACTGTAAATATTGACATAAAAATTTTTTCTTCCATTCTAGAATCTGGCTTTCTGGTAAGTGCCAACCAAATAACTGTTTTATTTGCAACAGTGTCTGTGATAGGGAATCTAATTTTTTTTTCTTTTAAATAAGCAGTCTTTCCTAGATTTATATTTCCTAGTTTATAGGAAATTTTAGTGTGATTTTTCCATTCCTATTTTTCCTCCTTCTGTTATCTGACTCACTTCCTGTCCCCGACAGCAGATTTCCTATCATTCTGGAAAGCAAAGGTCAATTTAGCAAACATCCAGTGTTCACTAAAACATAATTTGTTGATCTTCTTTTAGTTATAATGAGACTTACTTTAAAAAAGTGGGTGTGGGGATTGCATGGCACAAATTTATAAACTTCTTCTAGCAGAAGGTTCTTTACTCAGTACTGTGTTCATATTAAAAAATATGACTCCAGAGGGCAAAAAAATCTGTGTGGTCTGTTTTCCTGGAATGTAAATTATACCTGGAGACCTTTTCTTCCTGAAGATCACATATTCCATTATGTGGGCTTTTTGTAAATGCTTATTGAATTAAAACAGCTTTTGAAGAAGATCATCCCATAAATGGGTGAAGACTCAAAACACTCAAAAGAGAGATTTTTATTCCTTGACGTGACTCTGTATATTAAAGCAAAGAGATGTAGAGAAAAATTTATATTATCAAAGCAGCTGGTGGAAGAATTACTTTTGAACCAGTTTAATTTATCTTCCCCAGAGGTACATCTGAGAGCTACAGTTGAAAACCTGGCCGTTATTCAGAATAACTCCTGAAAGGGGTGCACACGTAGAGTAGTAATTAGGTTTCAGTAGTAAGAAAGTGTTAAGGCAGTTGATTTTGAGGGCAGAAGGAAGCATGGGATGAATTCAGTGTTACATGCTCTCTTAACACTTGTGTTCCTTGTTATGTCTCCCCAGCCTTATTAAACAGTTGCATAATTTGTTGAGTGTCCACCCTCTTTGTTGGGATATGAGCTCTGGGAGGGCAAATCCTACAGCTCTCTTGGTGCACATGACCAAGGTCTAGCACATGAACAGTGTAGGCATTTGACAGATATTTATTGAAGGAATGAAAATGTACAAGAATAAAAACCATTTGGAAGTATGGTAAAATGGAGCTGTGCATTTCCAGGAAACTGGAAGGATACTTTCATATTTTGAATGTGAAAATAAATCACCATTGTTCTCGGTTGCTTATTAATGTACCTTTAAACAGTTGTGTTGAGGGATTTCACTCTCACCAGGCTTATCTTGGAGAAGGCAATGGCACCCCACTCCAGTACTCTTGCCTGGAAAATTGCATGGACGGAGGAGCCTGGTGGGCTGCAGTCCATGGGGTCCCTAAGAGTCCGACATGACTGAGCGACTTCACTTTCACTTTTCACTTTCATGAATTGGGGGAAATGGCAACCCACTCCAGTGTTCTTGCCTGGAGAATCCCAGGGATGGGGGAGCCTTGTGGGCTGCCATCTATGGGGTTGCACAGAGTCCGACACGACTGAAGCGACTTAGAGGCGGCAGCAGCAGCAGCAGGCTTATCTTTCCTGCTCTCTTCTATCCTATCTTGCCTTGAAGAATGTTTCCACTTATCTAAGGGTGAAACTTCTATTGTGGTTTACCTAATCTGACCTAAGGAAGGCTTAGTTTTAATTGATAGTGTAGCAGCTAGTTTCAAATTGTATCATTTTGCTTCAGAGAGAAAGTGTTCTGTGAAATACCTTGTTTGGTATCAAGGCTATAATTTTATGACGAATTGGTTTCTGCTATCATGGTAATTAATTAACTTGGCTGTAAACAATAGCCCATTTGCAGGAACTTTGGTAATTGTGAATTCAGGTGGAAAAGAAAGGCTTCCTACATCTTGATGGTCGTGCTAAAGAACTGGAATCTGGCCTGCACCCTTACCAGTTCATGCAGTTTCGTTTTGTTTGTCCAGTAAGCACTTATTGAGGGCCTGCCCTGGCTCAGACACGGCATTGCAACTGGAAAATTAAGCTAGGCTAGAATTCCTGCCCTCAAGGAACTCAGTTAGGTGGCATATGGACAAAGAAGCAAACAGATATTGTTAATAAATGCAGTTAGGTAAGTTTACTTCCTTGCCCTTGACAATTGTACTTCTCTGCTTGTAAACACTAATTGGCATATAGCATATATACATGTACTCCCGTGCCAGAAGGTTATACCAAGAGGAAGGATGTTGTAGCTAAGGAAGAGTAAGTAAATTTTTTCAAACACCAGTCTCCTCCTTGAGCATCCGTAGTGCCTCCCACGTGTTTTTCATGTGTTTGATATCCAGAGTCCTTAGCGAGGATTTCAGCTTCCTTCACTAGACAGTCCCTCCTTTTGTCTCATCTCCTCATCTCTCGTTTATTATGGATAAAGTCTAGCAAGGAAACGTGGTCATCAAGCAAGGTCATTGCGACCTGCTTGTTCTTGTCTCACTGTTCTAATTCTTCTCCGATCTTCTCTCACCACCTGTCTGACTTGTCAGCAGATGTAAATGACAATATTCATGGAAATGGCATCTCTTTGCCCAATGAGTCATGTTCTTTGTGGGTGCAGTTCTTAAAGTCTTGTATTGATAAAAAGTACTTTTGTTGTTCAGTTATTAAGTCGTTTTAATTGTCTTAATTGTCTTGCGACTCTTGTAACCCCATGGACTGCAGCACTCCAGACTTCCCTGTCCTCCACTATCTCCCCAAGTTTGCTCAAACTCATGTCCGTTGTGGGGGAGCCTGGTGGGCTGCTATCTATGGGGTCGCACAGAGTCGGACATGACTGAAGCTGCAGCAGCAGCATGTCCATTGAGTCAGTGATGCCATCCAACCATCTCAGCCTCTGTCGCCCTCTTCTTTTGCCTTCAATATTTCCCAGCAACAGGATCTTTTCTAGTGAGTCGGATCTTCACATCAGGTGACCAAAGTATAGGCGCTTCAGCTTCAGTATCAGTCTTTCCAATGAATATTCAGGGTTGATTTCCTTTAGGATTGACTGGTTTGATCTTGCAGTCCAAGGAACTCTCGACAGTCTTCTCCTGCACAATTGGAAAGCATCAGTTCTTCGATGCTCAGCCTTCTTTATGGTCCAATTGACTACTTGAAAAACCATAGCTTTGACTGTATGGTCCTTTGTCAACAAAGTAATGTCTCTGCTTTTTAATACATTGTCTAGATTTGTCACAGCTTTCCTTCTGAGGAGCAAGCATCTTTTAAATTCCTGGCTACAGTCACCGTCTGCAGTGATTTTGGAGCCCAAGAAGTCTATCACTGTTTTCACTTTTTCCCCAACTATTTGCCATGAAATGAAGGGACTGGATGCCATGATCTTAGCTTTTGGAAAGTTGAATTTTAAGCCAGCTTTTTCACTTTCCTGTTTCACCTTCAGCAAGAGGCTCTTTAGTTCTTCTTCACTTTCTGCCATTAGGGTGGTGTCATCTGCATATCTGAGGTTGTTGATATTTCTTCCAGCAATCTTGATTCCAGCTTGTGATTTCAGACAGGATGCAGAGATGATGTACTCTGCATAGAAGGTAAATAAGCAGAGTGACAATATACAGCCCTGACATATTCCTTTCCCAATTTGGAACCAGTCCGTTGTTCCATGTCCGGTTCTAACCGTTGCTTCTTGACCTGCATACAGGTTTCTTTGGAGGCAGGTAAGGCGGTCTGGTATTCCCATCTCTTTAAGAATTTTCCACAGTTTGTTGTAATCTACCCAGTCAAAGGCTTTAATGTAGTCGGCGAAGCAGAACTAGATGTTTTTTCTGGAATTTTCTTGCTTTCTCTATTATCCAGCAATTATTGGTAGTTTGACCTCTGGTTCCTCTGCCTTTTCTAAATATAGCTCATACATCTGGAAGTTCTTGGTTCACGTACTGATGAAGCCTAGCTTGAAGGATTTTGAGCATTACTTTGCTAGCATGTGAAATGAGTACAGTTGTTCAGTAGTTTGAACATTTTTTGGTATTACACTTCTTTGGAATTGGAGTGAAAACTGACCTTTTCCAGTCTGTGGCCACTGCTGAGTTTTCTAAATTTGCTGAGATATTGAGTGCAGCACTTTAACATCTGTATCTTTTAGGATTTGAAATAGCTTGGCTGGAATTCTGTCACCTCCACTAGCTTTGTAATTCTTCCTAAGAGCCACTTGACTTCACAGTCTAGAATGTCTGGTGGTAGGTGAGTGACCATACCATTGTGGTTATCCGAGTCATTAATACCTTTTTTGTACAGTTTTTCTGTGTGATCTTTTCACGTCTTCCTAATTTCTTCTGCTTCTGTTAGGTCCTTGGCATTTCTGTCTGTCATTGTGACCATCCTTGCATGACACATTTGTCAGAGCCTCCTCTATGGCCTGTCTGTCTTGGGTGGCCTTGGACAGCGTGGCTCATACCTTCATTGAGTTACACAAGCCCCTTTGCCACAACAAGGTTGTGATCCATGAAAAGTACTTTTAGAAACTTTGAATTTCTGTCCTAGGGTTAATATAATGCCTCCCCTTTTTTCATTTTCAGTTAGATTTGGTGTTTTTCTTTCTTAGTAGATTATTACTAGGACAGTGCCTTGCATTTAGTGAATACCTGCTGAATTTCATTATACCTTGTCTTTGCTTGCAGTGCAGTATTTGAAGTCACTATCAGGAGGTTAGGGCTTCCCTTGTAGCTCAGCTGGTAAAGAATCCGCCTGCAGTGTGGAAGATCTGGGTTCAATTCCTGGGTTGGGAAGATCCCCTGGAGAAGGCATAGGCTACCCCACTCCGGTATTCTGGGGCTTCTCTGATGGCTCAGCTGATAAAGAATTTGCCTGCAATGTGGGAGACTTGGGTTCTATCCCTGGGTTGGAAAGATCCACTGGAGAAGGGAACGGCTACCCACTCCAGTATTCTGAGCACTAAGCTGATGATGTGGCTTGTCCTTCAGCTGAGGAATTGGCAGAAGTGGCATTCATGTTTGTTTTCACCAGAGCAGTGGTCCTCAGACTTGAGAGTGTTTCAGAATCACCTGGAGCGTTTATTAAAAGACAGATTGCTGGCTCCACCTCCAGGCTGTCAGGTTCTGTGTGTTAAGGGAAGGGTGCAAGAATTTGCACTCAGTTTGGCAGCTACATTTTGAGAAGCACCTCATCAAAGGAATATTCCATTGTATTGAAGAGCAGTTAATAAACCAAGAAATGAATGTAAAGAAGTAAGAAGCTGTATTACTGTAATGTTCATATGTTAGCTCTCAAGCATCAGGTAGTCTTGATTTTGTGGATAGGGGCCTCAGGGTATCTCTTATACTAGAAAAGAGGGTGGTGTAGTGCTTTCAGTATTGGGTATGAGTTTTCTATTGCTGGGTAACAAATTATCACCGATTTGGTGGTATAAAACAACACACATTTATTGGCTCCCACTTTTCTGTGAGTCAGGGCACCAGTGACTTGGCTTCTCTGCTTATGTGTCACCAGCCTGCCATGCAAGCGTCATTGGCGCTGTGTTCTCATCTGGAGTTCGGGGTCCTCGTTCAGGCTCATGTGGTTGTTGGCTGAATTTAGTTCTTTCTAATTGTTGGGCCAAGGCTCTTGGCTCTTAGAAGTTCCCACTTTTCTGGCCACATGGCTGTCACCATAGGCACTTCATGTCATTGCTGTTTGCTTCTGTAAGGTCAACAGGAAACTCTTCTTCAAACTGTTAAAATGGAGTCCTAGGTAATAAATTATATTATGGAAATGGCATCTCATCACCATTGTGTATAATGTTTTCTTGGGACCTCCTTGGTGGTCCAGTGGTTAAGACACTGCACTCCCAACGCAGAGGGTCTGGATTCCATCCCTGGTCAGGGAACTAAGATCCCAAATGCCTCTCAGCATGGCCAAAAAAAAAAGAAATTATAATATTCTCTCAATCAAAGCAGTGACATCAGTCACCTTCACTGTATTCTGCCAATGAGAAGCAGGTCACAGGTTCCACCATCAAGAGAGTGAATTAACAGTGAAGGGGAAGGGGTTGATTATTTGTATAATTTGTATAAAGAGTTTGACTCATTGGGGATTAATTACCTTAGAATATGTCTGCCACCAACTGGAAGACAGAAAAAGATGTATTGGAGGATGGACATTATGTTAATGACAATTTCAGTATATTGGAGCTATCAATAAGTAGCCCATGATTGTGTTTGGGCCAGGAGATGATAGTCTGGTTTAAAACAAAGTGATCCATTTCACAAAAATGTTCCAAGATGACTCATAAAGGATTTATAGTTTAGGCCTTCCTGCTTATTAGCTGTTAATCCCTGAATTTTATAGTTTCTTCATCTGTAAAATAGGGTGGAATAATCTACCTTATTTATCTTATAATATCAAATAAGAGAACAGGTATAATTGTACTTTGGAGACTGTATACATACAAATGGAGACATGGTATTATTAATAGGGGGAGAGTAAGAGCAACTTCCCTTGTGAAGTGACAAGTTGCTGTGAACTAGTTTCCAGAGGAAAATTGTTTCTCTCATCACTGATGGAGTCATTGTATATTGCCACTTAAGTAAACATGCAGAGTAGTTTGTATTTTTTCATCCATATGTGCAAACATTCAAAGATGTGTCAGTTCAGTTCAGTCGTTCAGATGTGTCCAACTCTTTGAAACTCCATAGATTGCAGCACACCAGGCTTCCCTGTCCATCACCAACTCCTGGAGCTTACTCAAATTCATGTCCATCAAGTTGGTGATGCCATCCAACCATCTCATCCTCTGTCATCCCCTTCTCCCGCCTTCAATCTTTCCCAGCACCAGGGTCTCTTCCAGTGAGTCAGTTCTTCACATTAGGTGGCCAAAGTACTGGAGTTTCAGCTTCAACATCAGTCCTTCCAATGACTATTCAGGACTGATTTCCTTTAGAATTGACTGGTTGGATCTCCTTGCAGTCCAAGGGACTCTCAAGAGCCTTCTCCAACACTACAGTTCAAAAGCATCAATTCTTTGGTGCTCAGCTTTCTTTACAGTCCAACTCTCACATCCATACATTACTACTGGAAAAACCATAGCTTTGACTAGACAGACCTTTGTTGGCGAAGTAATATCTCTGCTTTTTAATGTACTATCTGAGTTGATCATAGCTTTTCTTCCATGGAGCAAGCATCTTAATTTCGTGGCTGCAGTCACCATCAGCAGTGATTTTGGAGCACTGCCAAAATAAAGTCTCTCACTGTTTCCATTGTTTTCCTATCTATTTGCCATGAAGTGATGGGACCAGATGCCATGATCTTAGTTTTCTAAATGTTGAGTTTTAAGCCAATTTAAACTCTTTCACTTTCATCAAAAAGCTCTTTAGTTCTCCTTTGCTTTCTGCCATTAAGGATGGTATCATCTGCATATCTGAGGTTATTGATATTTCTCCCAGCAATCTTGATTCCAGCTTGTGCTTCATTCAGCCCAGCATTTCTCATGATGTACTCTGCATATGAGTTAAATAAGCAGGGTGACAATATACAGCCTTGACGTATTCCTTTCCCGATTTGGAACCAGTCTGTTCCATGTCCAGTTCTAACTGTTGCTTCTTGACCTGCACACAGATTTCTCTGGAGGCAGGTCAGGTGGTCTGGTATTCCCATCTCTTTGAGAATTTTCCACAGTTTGTTGTGATCCACACAGTCAAAGGCTTTGGCATAGTCAATAAAGCAGAAGTAGATGTTTTTCTGGAACTCTCTTTCTTTTTCGATGATCCAGCAGTTGCTGGCAATTGGATCTCTGGTTCCTCTGCCTTTTCTAAAACCAGCTTGAACATCTGGAAGTTCACAGTTCACGTATTGCTGAAGCCTAGCTTGGAGGATTTTCAGCATTACTTTAATACTGTGTGGGATGAGTGCAGTGGTGCGATAGTTTGAGCATTCTTTGGCATTGCCTTTCTTTGGGATTGGAATGAAAACTGACCTTTTCCAGTCCTGTGGCCACTGCTGAGTTTCCCAAATTTGCTAGCAAATTGAGTGCAGCACTTTCACAGCATCATCTTTTAGGATTTGCAGTAGCTCAACTGGAATTCCATCGCCTCCACTAGCTTTGTTCCACTTGACTTCGCACTCCAGGATGTCTGGTTCTAGGTGAGTGATCACACCATCGTGGTTATCTGGGTCACGAAGATCTTTTTTGTGTAGTTCTTCTGTGTATTGTTGCCACCTCTTCTTAGTATCTTCTGCTTCTGTTAGGTCCATACCATTTCTGTCCTTTATTGTGCCCATCTTTGCATGGAATGTTCCCTTGGCATCTAATTTTCTTGAAGAGGTCTCTAGTCTTTCCTATTCTATTGTTTTCCTCTATTTCTTTGCATTGATCACTGAGGAAAGCTTTCTTGTCTCTCCTCGCTATTCTTTGGAACTCTGCATTCAAATGTATATATCTTTCCTTTTCTCCTTCACCTTGTTTATTGAGCTCCTACTGTGTGACAGATGCAGACAGGATCAGGCTGGGAAGCCGTCTCCCTTCTCTTAACTGTTACTGTAAAATGCCAACTGTCTGGTGAGTCCCACATTTGTATGTGAAGGTAGTTCTTTTGATTGCCTTCATATTTGTTGAGTGACTAACAGTTTTTAATAATTGGGATCTTTTGTTTTATGTTTTGTGCTTAAGTGACTGCCCAGAGGCTTGGGATGCCATTGCTAAAGAAATCTGCTGTGGGATTGGTAGAGCACATGTTGACTACAACGGATCCTGTCCTCATAGAGACTTACAGCTAAACATGGTTGAGTCCTGAGACCCCTCAGCAGGTGACTGACCTCCATACCATATTAATACCACACAGACACTTGAGAGAAGAAACTTGACATTTCTTTTCTCTTCCCTGAGTTCTTAAGAAAGGATGATAATGTGTTTCTTTCATTTAAGAGAGATCTGGAAAGTTGGTATGAGCAGTAAACAGTTTAATATAGTGAACCCAGTTGGGGACCAAAAGTGGTTCTTTGTGACTGTCCTGCTTTTTATTCCTAAAATCATGGATGATTTAGAAGTCAGGAATTTGGAGAGTAATTTTAAAAAGTCAGAAACATCAGTTTGAGCTTGCTTACATCTGAAATGATTAACAATCAGTGCAGTTTATGAACTATTATTAGCTTGTACTCAGTCCATACTTCATGGAGTTCTGTGGTTAACTAAAATATGTTTTATAGGTGTAAAGTTTATTTTTCAAGTGGGTAAAGACAGGCAATCATTTGATAGTTAGAGACTTCTTCCTTATATTGTTCAGAAGACAAAGCAAGGATACTAGATGGGACACTAGCCTCAGTCTGGTTAATAAGTTGTTCAGAGCTCTGCATTTAGTGCAAAGAGATGTGTCGGTTCATCAGTTTTCTTATCAGTTTACAGAAGAGATTTAAAATACACTACCTGTACCAGGAAGTGGTTCCATAGTTTTCCTTTTGCTGGAGCCAATTTCCTTTTGAAATTAAGAGGAGACTCACATTTCTAATGTCCTTCTCAAAAACGGGCACTTACTAGCATATTTTAGAAGTAGTTCAGAGTCTTGTACTGCTCTAGCCTAACCAATAATTGCCACTGGCCTGGTATACGGTAGCACTCTTGTAACTGTTTTGCACTTTTGCTGCCTTTGTGATCCTTTAAAAATATAATCAGGACATGCATCGGGCTTATGATAAAATAAATCTCACTGTGGACCTTTTGGGTGTTGTCTGCCCATGTCTCCAGTGTCATTTCATACCACTCTTCCTTGTTCATTCACTGAGCTGTGGAGTGGCTTTCCTCCACTCTGTGGTCTTCCCACATTTTATTCTCTGCTTTAGAAGGTGTCTTGGCATGTACCCTCCCTTTTTCCCAATTTTTACCTATAAACTGCATGCACATACACACATACACACGTGCATACTGTGACACATATATTCTTTATTATCTCTCTCATTTTTAAGGTATAAATTATATACAAATGCACAGATCTTAAGTATATAATTTAATGAATTTTTGCACGTATGCATACCCATGTAACCTTCACCCAGGTCATGAAACAGAATTATTTCTAGCACCTCAGAGGGCCCCCATTTAGTCCCTCTCATCAGACTGTTATTATGATCTCTTTTTGCCATAAATTAATTTTGTCTGATTTTGAAATTCATATAAATGCAGTCTTCAACGGTATCTTCTCTTTAGTAGTCTCACTTTTGTTTGACTCACTGTCCTATCTTGTACATTCTTTACCTGTCTTATCTTCTAGGACTCAGCTTTAGTGTCCCCTCCTCAGAGAAGCTTTTTCTGAGCACCTTAGACACATTCCTGGTCCTCTGGGACAGCACCCCATTTATTGCTTTTCATGGTATTGATCACAGCTATGATTATGACTTGTTTTCCTGCTTACTGTCTTTCTCACACTAGACTATGGGCTTGGTGAACACAGGACACATTTTGGTCTTGTTCACCACACTCTTTCTGGCGGCCTAGCACAGTGCCTGGCACAGTCACAGGTACTCAGTCACACATATTTGTTGACTTAATAAATGAATGAATAATGAACCCTGCTTTATTTCCAGACTTGTACTGAAGTAAAAAGAAAAAAAGTCTTGCAACTTTCGAATATTTGACAAAATATTATCTAAGGTCATTCTGGATTTCATTAAGACTTCTTTGTGAGCAAGGTTGACTAATTGCCATTGGTGACAGTACAGAATTCTATACCCAATAAAAATGACTAAATGTGTGAATAGCAATCTTGAGGGGACTGTTTAGAAGTTCAACCTTGATCCACATTTTTATAGAGACTTAGATGAAGTCATTGCTAATATGACAGTTTTGTTTGTTGTTTAGTTGCTAGGTCACATCTGACTCTTTTCTGACCCCATGGACTAGCCTGGCGGGCTCCTCTGTCCCTGGGATTTTCTAGGCAAGAACACTGGAGTGGGTTGCCATTTCCTTTTCCAGGGGTTGAACCACCCAGGAATTGAACCCATGTCTCCTGCTTCGTAGGCAGATTCTTTACTACTGAGCCACCTGGGAAGCCCAGCTTTACATGCTAAGAATTTGGGGGTGCATAGTTAGTATGTGGATTACTGAGTCTGACCCCCAAGGAGATCAGAAAGATGAGTGATCTCTAGCAGGATGAAGTGTTTAAATGGTGAATGTAGGGTCTTACACTTAGAATCCAATAATTAGCTTCATATGAATGTAGAGAAAGGTGGCTTTGCAGTCTGTATAAGAAAGGCCAGAGAAGTTCAGGTGACTGAAATTGTGTCTAAGTCTGCAGAATGACTTTGTTTCCATGGGAAATTAATACAGTGTTGAGCACCTGTTTGAGAAATAAGTTATTGAGGAAGAAGGGCTAATGCACCTTCTTTGTACTCATGCACCACTTGAAATGTTCCTTTTGCTCTGAATCACACTTTTGTGTTGATTTAACAACAAAATGGATTGAATGGAGCACTGGTTGTCAGACTAAAGCCCCCAGACACGCTGTTTTGGGGATGAAGTTTTAGCACAACATGCCCATTTGTTTTCTTATTTTCTGTGATTTCCTTCTGCTTCAGTGGCAGTGTTGGGTATTTATTACAGAGACCATATGGCCTGCAAAGCCTAAAATATTTAGATTTTCTGGCATTTTCCAGAATAAGTTTTCCAACTTCTGGTCTAGAGAACTTGACTATGATGATGAAGGGGAATGAAACTGTGACCAGAGAGGAGCAGCACAATGAATGTGAGATTTTTTAACCAGGTGAAGAGAAGATTTAGTGCGACAAGGAGAACCATCTTCAAATATGGAAAGCATTATTGTTTGGAAGAAAAATCAGAACCTTATCTGTTTAGCTGTGTAAGGGAAATTGAAAACATGATAGGAAGTATGGAGCGAGGGGAGGATTTTGTTATCGTGTAGAAAAATTGTTTTAACATTGGATTGGGGTCTTTTTAGAAGTAATGAGTGTTTTGGTAACCAGAAGCATTTAAAAAGAGGCCTGGAGCTTCCCTAGTGGTCCAGTGGTTGGCACTCTGCTGCAAGGGGGTATGAGTTCTGTCCCTGGTGGGGGAACTAAGATCACACATGCTATGAGGCATGGCCAGAAATTAAAAAATGTAAAGAGGCCTGATGACTTTCACCTCTCACGTAGGTGAGAGTCAGGCACGTGAGAACTACATGCCTCCTGAACTGTTGGATTTCTGAGATTTTGCCTTGGAATGATTCTCAAACTCAGGCTGTGGTTTGCAAGCGTTTCTCCAAGGCACTGGCTTTGTCTGGCCTAACATTGTTTTGTGCTGTGCTGTGCTTAGTTGATCAGTTGTGTCCAACTCTTGACCCCATGGACTGTAGTCCATCAGGCTCCTCTGTCCATGGGGATTTTCCAGGTAAGAATATTGGAGTGGGTTGCCATGCCCTCTTCCAGGGGATCTTCCAAGCTAGGGATTAAACCCAGGTCTCCCACACTGCAGGTGGATTATTTACTGTCTGAGCCACCAGGGAAGCCCAACAGATTGTATTGGGTTGGCCAAAAACTTAGTTTGGGACTAAGGAAAAACCCGAACGAACTTTTTGGCCAACCCAATAGATCAAGCAAGTTCTGCAGGCCTTAACAGGGGTTATTACCTGATTCAGATATTCTGGTGTCTACCAAAACATCATTCCAATAGAAAATAAAAATATATTTGACAGGCATTAACTGAATCTAGTTTGGCACCTTTAAAAGTTTACATTTTGTGTATTGTTCAGGCATATGAAAGGTTTGACTCATTCTTCTTTCCTCCTATTGATTCACAAGACAGTTTTGAGTTTCTTTGTTTATACCAGGTGATATGCGACCTTGAAAAAATACTCAAATGTGTAAGGCTGAACCGCAGAGCACTCTTTAGGTTTATTGTTGGCTACCTTTTGTAATCTCATATTAAATTTTCTCGCTATACTTGAGCTTACCAGCTGTTATTAAATGTAAAAAATCCAGTTAGGCAGACACCATTTTGTATTGAGTTTTGTAATCTTTTCATACTTCTACTGTTCCCCTGAAATAGAGATTTAGAGGTAAAACTCCAAATTTATAGAGGAGCTTTTCTAATCAAAATACTATGAGTAAATGACCTTTTAGATCCAAGTTCGAATTATGGAAAGCTGCTGAATGAGATGCATTCAGCAAACATTTGAATTAAGCATTGTACTCTGTACATTGTATTAACTATTTGTGTGATGTCCTGAACTGTGTTCTTCTAATTTGGACTTTTTTCAACTTTTGTACTTTGCAGCAGGTGGTAGACTTGAAATGTCTGGTTTTCCCGCTTATGTGACCTGCTGGCTACATCATGTGGGTCTGGGTTCCGACCTTGGTGAAACCAGGGCCCTGAGACCAGGGCCCTCCCACTTTGTCTTCGGCAGCTTTCGGGGTTCATGATGGTTTTATGTCCTCAGTCTGTAAACTTAAATTCAGGTAGTCCTCTCAGTTGCAGTCACATTCATTTTGCAGAGGTTCAGATGTCATGGTATCTGTTATGTGGAAAAGCTTTGTAGACTGTAGAGAACTGTGCAAGTAGAAGTTGATTTTAGCACAAACCGTAATATTCATGTAAGGAGGGCTTCTTCTGAGAGTCTGGGTGCAGCTGCAAAGCTTCTCGCTCTGAACAGAGTTCTTCATCATTTTCTTCTAAGTTATCCCATTTTGTCCAAATGAGTTGGAGAAGTGGAGGCACTCAGACATGGGTTCTGTTGAATAAACATTTGACTTCCTAGCTGACTCTTTGTGAGCAGTATTTTAAATGATTTCTATTTATTTAGTTTTTGCTCCATCTCACTTTTGAATCTTGAAACACTGGTGGGAAACATTTCCTGCATATCTATAAAATGTTCAGGAGGAGAGCGGGATTCAGGGGCGCTAAAGTTGCAGGGGCAGGGCGGGAAGGAAGATCCGGAGTGGGGCAAAAAAAAAAATTCAGGAAGAAATTTTGATCTTTAATGATGTTTTTTTTTAAATCACATAAAGTGTTTACTACTTATTTTATAGTCATACTGAACATAAGTATAAAACACAGTTGAAACTTTTTTCAAGCATTTGACTAGTATGCCATCTTTTAAATGTCAGCTTGTTAAATTAGGTAATATTCCCAGTTCCTGAGGATGAGAATTGTTCCTTACCAATTTTGTATCCCTTCTTCTTTGAATGTAGTGAGTGCTTCCTACATGCCAGGCACTCCAGTATGTGTATCTCTGATGAATAAGTCATCAACATGACTCTTAAAATATTACATAATTAAATAGGGAAACAGTGGAAACAGTGTCAGACTTTTTTGGGGGGGCTCCAAAATCACTGCAGATGGTGATTGCAGCCATGAAATTAAAAGACGCTTACTCCTTGGAAGGAAAGTTATGACCAACCTAGATAGCATATTGAAAAGCAGAGACATTACTTTGCCAACAAAGGTCCGTCTAGTCAAGGCTATGGTTTTTCCAGTGGTCATGTATGGATGTGAGAGTTGGACTGTGAAGAAAGCTGAGTGCCGAAGAATTGATGCTTTTGAACTGTGGCGTTGGAGAAGACTCTTGAGAGTGAGTCCCTTGGACTGCAAGGAGATCCAACCAGTCTATTCTAAAGGAGATCAGCCCTGGGTGTTCTTTGGAAGGAATGATGCTAAAGCTGAAACTCCAGTACTTTGGCCACCTCATGCGAAGAGTTGACTCATTGGAAAAGACTCTGATGCTGGGAGGGATTGGGGGCAGGAGGAAAAGGGGACGACAGAGGATGAGATGGCTGGATGGCATCACTGACTCAATGGACGTGAGTTTGAGTGAACTCCGGGAGTTGGTGATGGACAGGGAGGCCTGGTGTGCTGTGATTCATGGGGTCGCAAAGAGTCGGACACGACTGAGCGACTGAACTGAACTGATACAGATATTTTGTTAGAATTTTTCAAAGTTTTACTAAATAGCTTAACAGTTGGGGCATACCTTTGAATATAATGTAACCTGTTCTTTTCTTCCTTTGTTTATTTAAGGAATCCATTTTCCTGCTGTGAAGGGATCTGTCATTCTTTTGGTGCTCAAAACACTCTTAAGGACACATAATGCTTATATATACAGCACTTCCTGTGGGCTAGGTACTCTTCTTAGTGCTTCATGTATGGTATTAGTTTATCTAATCCTTATGGCAATCATTTGAGGTAAAACTTTGATCCTAATTTTATAGGTGAAAAAACTAAGAGGATTTAAGTAACTTCCCAAGATTGTAGCACTGGTTAGTGCATTAGTAATGGTGTAGAAGGTGAAGCAGCAAGATTGTCATTAGTTGAGAGTGATGAAGGAGGTTGCCTGAGTGGTCTGTGTGTGAATGCACAGGGTGCTTATTATCCTGCATAGTAGGTGAGCACTTGAAAGCAATATAGAAGTTTCTGCTGCCACATTGTAATATTATAAAAGCTGATTTGAGTAAAAAGAAATCTGGCTGTACTTGGCCATCTTTGCCCCATTCATGCTTTTCTAGTTCTGTTATTTAGATAAGGACATCATATAAGTAGATATATTCTTTAGGTTACTTTTGTACTATTATTTTCATTTGAGAAATATTGTTCCGCGTGCTGTTATGCAAGGATTAACTCTGAATATTTTCTTTCATTTCTTAACAGTACAGTGCTGTGGATACCAATCCACTCTCTCTGTATGTCATGCACCCATTTTGGAACACTGTAGTAAAGGTAAGATGATTAATAAGCATGCATTTGGGTTTTAGTAAAGTTTAAATATTTTAAACTGTTTTATGGAGTACTGCAGATGTAACAATAAGACCCTTAGAGAAACTGCCTCTCCCATCCTCCCTTCCCTTAGTCATATACCTTTTGATTTATCTTATCACTGAAGTATAAGTTTATACTTTAGATCCATTATATTTATAAAATGCTTCTTAAATGCTTCTAAAATGTTATGATTATAAAAGTTTATTGATTATAGAATTATTTAGAACATAGAAAATAAAAATGCTTATTTCTATTAACTGGAGATTATGATTTGCAATTTAATGTATGTAACTCCTACATATAATCCAAATTTATGGCTTTTATTATGACAGATTTGTATGTTGTGGTATATAATGGACAGAAATTTCACTACTTTAATTATTTTGTAATTATTTTGAAAAAAATAGGTATTTCCTACTTGGCTGGCTCCAAATCTGATAACCTTCTCTGGCTTTCTGCTGGTTGTGTTCAATTTTCTACTTTTGGCATACTTTGATCCTGACTTTTATGCTTCAGGTATGATTATTGCTTTAATATAAAATCTTAAATAGAAAATAAGATATGGCTATTTTCTGATTCTGTTAAGATGCTTGCATTTCTGAAAAGTTTTGAATATTATCGGTTCAGTTCAGTTGCTCAGTCATGTGTAACTCTCTGCGACCCCATGGACTGCAGCACGCCACGCTTCCCTGTCATTACCAACTCCCAGAGCTTGTTCAAACTCATTTGTTCATCGAGTCAGTGAGGGTATATAAAATGTTAGAATTGGGTGTAAAAGCTAAGTTGTGCTTTCACAATCTGTTATGTATGCTTCTAAGAAGTTCTAGAAACCAACTTGATTTCTAGAATTTGGATATGCTACCTAAAAAGCAGTGAGGTTTTTGTATATAAAGAGTAATTGGATTTATAAAAAGTGGAAAATTAGGACTGTGACGTTTTGCCTCAAAAGAATATAAGCATGGCCCAACAAACCTACCAGAAATATCCCTTCCCTCTTTCTAGTTATCGAATAAAAGTCCCCCTTTTATGGAGGGAACATGGTCTCTCCAGCCCTCTGCACAGCATTTGTACTTGCCTTTAATAACTCCCAGTTTCCTCTGAAAATGGTTGAAAAGTGAAGTGAAAATGTTCATCTCTCAGTCATGTCTGACTGTGACCCCATGGACTTTAGCCTGCCGGGTTCCTCTGTCCGTGGAATTTTCCAGGCAAGAATACTGGAGTGGGTAGCCATTCCTTCTCCAGGGAATCTTCCCAACCCAGGGATCAAACCCTGGTGTCCTGCATTACAGGCAGATTGTTTACCACTGAGCCACCAGGGAAGCCCCCTGAAAATGGTTGTTAGACCTTAAATATTTATTGACAGAAGTCTGGGCCCTTACTGAGGAGAGGAAAAATGTTCCTTTGGAGGCAGTTTCAGCCTTTTCCCAGTGTCTTCTTTCAGACCTGTTGGTCTTTTCTTCCTTCCACACCCAGCTTCTGCCCTGGCCAGAGAGAATCTGGAGTGTATTTGGGGTTGGGCGGGGAGGGCATATGTGGGAGACAGTGTTTTTTTTAATTGCTCAACAGGTGGATGAAGTTGAGAAGACTAGAAAGATGGAGGTAGATGAGTGTTTTTTGCATTCTAAGTTAGAGGATATATTTTCCAATAAGAATACTTATAAATGATATAGTCAGGAGTTTAATACTGTATTTCATCTGTGTTATGGGTTCAGCAGACCTTTGTGCACTGACCTAGAGAAACTAACAATCTCTCAAAACTTTGTGTTTGTAGGAGAATTTAGAGTTTTAAACATTTAATGACTTTTGATATTATAAGAATTCTGAATATTGAAACTATACCTATGCCTGACTTGATAAACTGAAAATTTTAACCATTGCTCCTCTATGTGCAATAAAATGGTAATTGAATATCATAAAATACCATGTGAAAGATTAAATTTCATGAAGCACGATTTTGATATTAAGTGGGTTTTTTAAAAAAAAATTGTATTTCAATCCTCAGAACAGCCTCAAAATCTTAGTGACTAGAAATAGTATTTCCTTTGACTAAATAAAATTATTTACTTAGCTCTAAAATATGTAACTATATATATATATTTCCCCAAGTCATACAACTTGAAGGACCAGATGAACTATCTAGTCCCAGTATTTTTAGGAAGTGGAAATCAGGAAAGGTTAGATAATATATTCAAGGCTACACTATTGGTTGATTATAGAGCCAGGACTAGAACCCAGACCTCCTGAAGCTCACTTGTTCTATCTTAGGGGGAAAAAGTGAGGTCCAGACATTTCAGAATGATCCTGATGACTAAATCATCCAGTTGAGATGATTTATCTATACCCAAATCCGAAGGTCTTTTGTTCAGCTAATAATTTAGTGAGAAAGTATAGGTTGAGGCTTTTTACATGTTTGTAGTATAATCATAAACAACAAGGATCGGATTAAACACAAGCATTTTTTAAATTCCAAAAACATTTTTCATTCTAGGCACATAAGTAATTTTCAAGTAAAGAAGAACATTCAGTCTTCAGTTACGATTAAAGCTCAAAATAAATGCTTATTGTTTATGAGGGTTGGGCAGTTACTTCTTGGGTTTTGTCGGAGTTTGCTGATATATTCTAGTATTTACCTAGTTATGCATTTAAGATACACTATAAAGTATTTCAGCTTCTATTTAATAAAGAGAAACATTTCTCTTTTGACAGTATAGGCTATGGTTCCAACAATTGTACTTAGACTGCATTAAAACTGGGGTTGCTTTCCTTTCAGCACCAGGTCACAAGCATGTACCCGACTGGGTCTGGATTGTAGTGGGCATCCTCAACTTCATGGCCTACACTCTAGGTAAGAAATTGGCAAATATTCATTTTAGTCAATGGCTGGCAAAACTGTCAGCAAGGTTAGCTACCCAGTAAGTTATCATTTTCTCCTATGTTTAATTCATTTTAACTAGGGTTTATTAATATCCTGTGTAACTTGATAAATATATTCTTGAGTTTCTCTGTGAAGAATATTGTCATTTGCTGGGAATTTGGGGAATAGGATGGCGTTGGCAGACTGCCACTGGTGGGCCACATCTGGCCCGTTGTCTGTCTCTGTAAGTCGTGGTTTACTGCGCATTCCTCTGCATGTCTGTGGTTGCTTTCCTACGGCAGAGGCATAGTTGAGTAGTTGCAACAGAGACCATTTGGCCCACAGTGTCTAAACTATATACTCTTTGGCCCTTTACAAAAAATATTTCCCAACTCTGGAATAAGACATCATTTTTGCCATGAGTTTGGGAAGCAATACTGACATGTCAAATAGTTGCAGAATACTGAGAAAGGTGCTATAATAGAGTACAGCAGGGGAACAAACACAGAAGTGATCAGTTTTTGTTTGGTGGAAGCAGTGGTCAGGGAAGTCCACTGGGCCAGGCCACAGCATCTAGTCTGCCAAGAGTGCGTTTTGTTGGGATCATCGGCGCAGCTTGTCCTGCATTCTTCAGGTCTCCTTCCCTGCTTTATTTTTCTCCACTGTGCTTAAAACCATATGACCCACTTGTATGTTGTCCGTCTACTCTAAAATGTAAGTTCCTTGGGAATTGCCTGGTGGTCCAGTGGTTAGGTCTCTGCGCTTTTTACAGGGTGGGAATTGCACTCCTGGCTGGGGAACTAAGATTCTACAAGCTATGTGGTGTACCCCCTTCTCCTTTTTTGTGTGTGTGTGTGTGTGTGTGTGTGTGTATATAATATAAGTTCCTTGAGGGTGAGTGCTTTATTTAGTTCATTGGGTGCCCAGTGTTAAGAACAGTACCTGCTACATGGGAGGCACTCAGTATATAGTTTTTAAATGAACGTGAAGTAGCAGACCCTGAATTAAAGTTGCTTAGGTCTCTTCAGATAAAGATGAGTTGTATTCTTAACACCAGGATAATTTGGTACAGGGATTAAATCCTGGCGTGGTGAGTGGCCAGAGCTGTTAAGAGTGGGGAAGGAAGAAAATGAAATTAAGAATTAGACAAAAGCCTAGTTTTTTTCTTTTTAAAATTCTATAGACAGAGGCTTTGTGCATTCATTATTAAAGATAAGCTGGTTTTTGAATTTTGCTGTAGGGAATTCTCAGGCTGTCCAGTGGGTAGGACTCCACGCTTTCATGTTTGAGGGCCCAGGTTTGATCTCTAGTCAGGGAACTGAGGTCCCACAGGCTGTGTGGCACAGTCAAAAAAAATTTTTTTTTCTTGCTACAGAATTTGGTTACTAAGGACTACTCGGGAGGAATAGGGACAAAGAGAGGGTGGCCTGAAGGCTCTGGCTTTTCATAGCATGTCTCAAGAGTCTTTTGAAGTACTGTGTTCTCTGTTTTAGGTTGCCACAATTCTGGCAAAAATCCTGACCTAACATGAACTGTTGGTTGCAAAGCTTACCTTGAACTAACAGTTTATAATCTTCATTTATTCCACCAATGTGGCTGTTGTTATGTTTTGCTGCAGAAATATTAATGTGTTGGGTCACAGGGCACTGCTCTAGATTTTGCTCGTGGGTTTTTCATAATACATGGGATGGGGGCTGAATTGCCTTTCTTATGAAAACACATTATGAAACACATTATGAGACATATGACACATTATGAGACCCCAGATGTATGGAGCCAGAATGGGTTCAATGAGAAGACATAGAAAAACCTAATCATTACATAGTTCATGGATTTAGTACTTGTAACTGCACAGAAATGGCACTGAGAATAGGAAATTAAGGCAGCAAATAATGAGAAAAGACTTTTAGAAAATATTTTAGCTACTCGGGGACAAAAAAGCTCCCAAACCTATGTAACAGAGAGATCAGTGTGCAGGCAGGAGTTTGCGATTCATCCTTTCATATAGGCCCTCAACAATATTTTTAAAGGCTGTCTTTGCCACGGTCTGAGCTAGTCACTGGGGATAATACTGTGGTGAGCTAGATAAACACAGTAATGATAAGGAATTTTAAATTCCTGGACTCTGAATCTTTGCAATTAGTCTAATTCTTTACTTCTTTTAATTTTGAGTATTTATTTATTTATTTGACTGCAGTGTGTAAATTTGGGTCTTAGCTGTGGCATGCAGGATCTTTGATCTTTGTGGAGGCCTGCAGAACCTTAGTTGCGGCCTGTGGGATCTAGTTCCTGGGAATGAACCTGGGCCACCTGTATTGGGAGTGTGGAGTCTTAGCCACTGGACCACCCAGAAAGTCCCCACAGTTAGTCTAATTCTGATGCATTTAATTAACAAAACTGTTTCTTTGGAGGAAGAATTTTTATAATTCAGTCTCTTGCCTTCCTTTTTGGCTGGGTTGTATGTTCTGTCTCCCTCTTCCCCTCTTCCTTTATCCCTTTCTCTTCCTCTACTGTTCCTTCCCCCATACCCCCAGGCTTCTCTGTTTCTGCCTCTAAATGGTGTTCCAACATGCTTTCTCTTTCTCCTTCTGTTATTCCCTGGTAATCCTGATCGTTAACACTATTGAGTTGACTCACGTGTTAGTATCTAGCCTTTATTTATCTTCTAAGTAGCTAGTAAATTACCCTTAGGTTGAGTTGCTTGACATTATTGTAGATAGCCTGTCAGCACTTCAATTTCAGCATATAAAATTGTACTCAGCATCTTTTCTATCAGTCTTGCTCCTTCTTCAGATGTTCTTGTTTCTGGTAACACTACCGCTTTCTTAGTTACCCAGATCTTCTTGTCCTTCTGTCTCACCTCTGTTTTACTGCATTGTCTTTTTTATTTTCTGAGTATCTTGCTCGCCTCCAGGTTTTCATTCCCACCACATTCCGTCTCAACCCATCCTGTCCTTTACACTGATGTCAGGTCTGTCTTCCTGAAACACTGCATGGCTTTCAGTCTTCTTACTCCACTCAGATAATTTTAGTAGCTCCTCAGACTCCCTGATACTTTTAAATGGGCTCAAATCTCCCTTCTAGCCTCTCGATACTGCACTCTTCATGTATAGTTTCTGGTTGAATTAAACTACTTGGCATTCTCTGCACACACATGTGCTTTTCCATCTTAGTGTTTTTGCTGAGAACACTCCCTCCTCTTGAAACGACACACTTCTTTATCTCTTATCTACTGAAATCCAACTCATTCTTTATGTCCCCACTCAGATTTCATCTTGTCTGGAAAGCCAGTTTAGTTTATCTTAGCCTGAAGAGAACTTGTCACTTTTCTGTACTCTTCTGTGGTTTGTGATTCATCATATCAGCATATCTGTCATGTTTTGTCTCCTTTCTCAACTGTAAACTCTTTGAGGGTACAAACTTAGTTTATGCTAAGATTTTTATAATCTTCACAGCATCAAGAATAGTTGTTGTTTAGTCACTAAGTCATGTCCGCCTTTTTTGCAATTCCATGAACTGTATCTCACCAGGCTTCTCTGTCCATGGAATTTTTCCATGTAAGAATACTGGAGTGGGTAGCTGTTTCCTACTGCACGGGATCTTCCTGACCCAGGGACCAAACCTGTGTCTTCTGCATTGGCAGGTGGATTCTTTACCGCTGAGCCACCATACTATAAGAATACTACATCGTGGAAATTCCCTGGTGGTCCAGTGTTTAGGACTCTTCACTTTCACTACCGAGGGCTGGTGTTCGATTCCTGGTTGGGGAACTAAAACCCCACAAGTTGCACAGTGCAGCACCAACCCCCCCTATAGTGTGTTGTACAGTTTCAGTAAATTTAATTCTTATAATTACTCAACACCATGTGCAAAGCCTTTTCTGAAAACACTTAAAATTATGGAAGTGGTCCATCTGTAAAGAAGTGACTGTGATATGTAACAGAATGAAACATGTTATGACTGAAGTACTGAGTGTTTTTGGATCCTAGAGCAAGGAGTATAAATTATAATAAACAACTATTGAGTATTCTCTGGAGGGTTAAGAATTTGTGGCTAGTGGAACAACTCAGTTACTAGGCAGATTTGGAGGAATTCAGAGTTCAGAGTAGAATGCTTCTTTAGATGGAAACACCATTCAGTGTGACTTAACATTTTGATTTTTGGATTAAACTTTGAGAGATTACAGATTTTATTTCTGAAATCTTTGCATTGTAGGAATTAAAGGTTGGATTTTTATAGTACTGTCTGATATTTATACTTGAGTTAATTAACATTTCTATGGTACGCTGATATGTTTTGTTGCATCTCTCTCCATTTTATTAAAGACGACTTTCTCCATTCTGGTGCAGACATTGACCTTTCCCCGTGTAATGTGTTTCGGTTGCAGATGGTGTGGACGGAAAGCAAGCCCGCAGAACCAATTCCAGCACCCCGCTGGGGGAGCTTTTTGACCACGGCCTGGATAGTTGGTCGTGTGTTTACTTTGTTGTCACCGTGTATTCCATTTTTGGACGAGGATCATCTGGTGTCAGTGTTTTCGTTCTTTATCTCCTGCTATGGGTAGTTTTGTTTTCTTTCATCCTGTCTCACTGGGAAAAGTATAACACAGGGATTCTTTTCCTGCCATGGGGATATGACATTAGCCAGGTGGTAAGTATGTGTTCTTCTTAAATTTTTCAACATTGCCATACATTTTTGGGAGAGTTTGTCATTCCTTCTTTATTGACCTTATGCTTTTTTGGTTAGAGCTGCTGAGTGCTTTAAATTTTTTCCCCTTTTTATTTTATATATATATTTTTACTTATTTATGGAAAATTTCAAATATGCACAAAAATATATGTATATGAAACCCTTGTGTACCTGTTACTTAGCTTCAGCAGTTAACACATGACCAGTCTCATTTCATATATATTCTTCCTTACCTTACCACCTCCCAATTATTTTAAAGGAAAATCTTGACATATGATAAATAGGCTACTGTATATCTCTAAGTAGTAAGATTTCTTTTAAAAAACTAAAAACACAGTGCCATTAGTACACTAAAAAATGAACAGTTTCTTAACAAACCTTCATTTAAACTGTTGATTTTATGAAGAAAGTTATGCACATATAATTGTTGGCTTTTTGTCTTCATGGCCAGCTTTTCAGTGAGTAAAGAGTTTTCTCTTACTACCAGGGCTTGCTATTAACTCTCCCTGCCTTAGAATCCCAGCTTTTTGTGTCGCCATTTTGCCCATCTGCATCTGAAGCTCCAGTAAAGAATCAGAAATTGGAGTGTGTTTGAAGAGGGGGATTGGGTGGGCAGATTGGATCATCCTGTGGCTAAACCAATTTATGAGGTGCCTTAGGAGGCTAGTCGCTTGCATTGTCTAGAAGTTAGTTATTAAAGAAAAAACAACCAACTTTAAAGGCAAGAAGACTTGCCACGGTATCAAATTTAAGCACATGTTTTGCTGTTACTAAAACTGTTTCCTAGACTTATGCTGCATAAAGCGTTGTTGATTGCCTGATCTTTCCAGCTGTTAATGCTCTGTATGCTTTTGTCTGCATTTTCCTTCCAGACTATTTCTTTTGTCTACATAGTGACTGCGGTTGTGGGAGTTGAGGCCTGGTATGAACCTTTCCTGTTTAATTTCTTATATAGAGACCTATTCACTGCAATGATCTTTGGTAAGAAGCTCCATGTTGAAGCCTGTTTTAACATCACTTTGTTATCAAAGCCAGTGTTTGGTTGTAACAAGCAACAATACTCTTTCCCCTCCAGCAAGTAGAACAACCCTATAACCTATAGGGTTTCAACCAAACCATTAAGGAAAATAAGGTTTCTTTGTTTTGCTTTTGTTCAGCACCAAGCTGCATTTAATCAGAAGGAAATACCAAAATACATCACACAAACCTTGTAAAATAACTATGCAAATTAATTTAGATATTGGAGGATCTTCGTTTAGGTGGACATTCAGTATTGATTCCCACTGCATATCTCGAAATCAAAGATTATTAGTTTGAGGAAATAGAATGACAAAGCACAGTGTTTATAATGCATCCACTCCAAAAATTTAGCTTCTTTCCTCTCAGGTACACTCTTTCTTAAGCCTCTGAATGCTTAGTAAAGGTTTTGATCATGGTAATGCTTCTTTTTTGATTTTAGACAGAGTGGATATCTATAGGATAATTGAGTCAGGGAGAAAATTTTTATGGAAAGAGGCAAAGAGGAAGAGGAATCTGGGTTATTATTTGGGACACCAGGAGTGGCACTGAGAACTTTGTAGGGTTAAAACAACAAAAACACTTACTGGCTGTTCCTCTGTTCTCTTATCTAAAAAATAATCCTTCCCCTTCTCTCAGTGAAGCTTGGTTGCAGAGTGGGGATTGAAGGCTTAGAAACAGCCGAGAAGATGGTGCATTAGGCACTGGCTTTCAGAAAAGGCGTAGTTTAGGGATTTTCTGTCGCTCTGGACTGCAGATATTTTAGGAACCCTGCTGTAATCTACCAAATGTTCATTTTTGGGTGGCTGTATAACTGTGATTTCTTTACCTTGAAAAGGCTAGCTATTTTTCATCTGCTACCATGAGTGAATCTTTGATTTATGCAGCTTGTCCTAAGGCAGATTTGCTGCATTTTACATTTAAATGTTAATTTAGAGATAAAATGGTATCTTTGATATGTAAGTTCTGGAATGTTAAGTAGATACTTTAATAGGCTACAATTCTCTTTGTATATACATTTTTGGCAACAGTACTTATTAGGTAATGGTACTACCTATTGTATCACTAGAAGGCACATAGTATCTAATTGTCTCTCTTTTTATGGTATCAACAGTGACCAGAGGGTTGAGGTTTTGTACTTCTGTTCCAAAGTTCTGCCTTAGCTCTTCAGCTAATGGTACTAACAGATACTGACGATCATTGCTTAGGAATCCATTCTTTCAGTGGATAGGTGGGGGAATAAAGTTTGTGTTTTGATAAACTACCTCATAAAATTCATACTAATAAATACAAATCAAATTTGATAATATAGATATCTTACTTTGTTGATTTTATATTTGCTTTTCTTTTAAACTCTGACAAAAGTCTTTGCTTTCAGTGACACAAAAAATTCATTTGCTTTATTCCATAAAACAATAACAGTCTCAGAATGTAGTACCCAAATCAGCAACGATATCATTACCGAAAATCATTTAAGATTTTGATTTTTTTGCAGTTCCATTTGTCCTCATGGTTTATTCCACTGGAGATGCCCAGTTGGGTTATTATAGTCTAAAGTTCCCATTCTGTGGATATGTACATTTAAGTTTGTTTCATTTTACTTTTGATTTTTAGGGATTACTTTTTCCTTTCACATAATTACAAAGTCAGATCTATATATAAAGCAAGGTATATTCAAAGAAGTCTAGTCTCTGTCATATTCTTAGTTTTTAATTTTTTACTTAATCTTTCATTGTTTTTTTGTTATTATAAGTAAGTGTGCGTGTGTGGTTTTATCACCCTCTTTCGTGGATAAATGGTAGCCTGCTATACGTATTTTGTTACCTGTGCGCTTGTTTTCCCTCCACGTGATAGTATATCTTAGAGATCACTGCATAGTGATGTGTAGCCATCTTCCTCAGTTGTTCCTACAAATGCCTGGTACTTCGTTGTGTGATTGTGCGATTGTTTATTCAAACAGCCTCCTACTGATGGACATTTGGGTTATTTCCAGTTTTTTGCTGATATACAAATTGCTGAAGTAAATCATCTGTCCATGTAAACGTCTTTTTCATATTTTTGCCAGGGTATTTTGGAAGGGATCACTAGAAGTAGACATGTTAGTAAAGGGCAGAGGTGTGCAGTTTCACTAAATGCTCTGTTCCCTTCCATATGGGTTGTCTAATATTGAATTCCCACCACCCATAAATAAAAGTACCTGTTATTTAGTTTTCCCAATGTAGTATGTTGTCACACTTTTGGATTTTTGCCAGTTGGGATAAGAAATGATATATCTGTTTAGTTTTAATTTGCATTTCTCTTATGGATGAACTTTCCTAGTGTTTGAGAGTCATTTATATCTTTTTCTAGTCAATTTTTGCTATAGGATTGTTAATGACTTCCTTTATTTTTAGAAGCATTTTATTAGGGATAGTAATCTTTTGTTTTGATATAAATGACATTTTCCCTCTTATTTGTTGTTATGTCTTTTTTTACTTGAAGCATTTTTTGTCTTGGTGTTTTTTATTGAAATTTTTATTTAATAAATAAGCCTAGAAATGAGGAACCACTGATGAGGAACCAGAATATTTGTTGTGATCATGCTATCCTTGGTGTTCATCTCATTCTACTCAATCCTTTTTTATGAATTCTAACTTTTCGATAGCCCATGCTTCCTATATTATGAAGTCTGGACCTTCCTATGGTAATAATAAAAGCAGGTCTGCATATGTGTGGGTTCTATCATTCTCATATATAGAGTTTACTAGATAAGTATTTAACAATTAAATACTCTTTACAGAAAGTACATCAAGTACTACTTAGAGTTGTTGTTCAGTCGCCCAGTTGTGTTTCTTTGCAACCACATGGACTGCAGCACACCAGGCCTCTCTGTCCCTCACCATCTCCTGAAGTTCTTGTCCATTGCATTGGTGATGCCATCCAGCCATTCCATCCTCTGACAACCTCTTCTCCTTCTGCCCTTAATCTTTCCCAGCATCAGGGATTTTTCCAATATGTCGGCTCTTCTCATCAGATGACCAAAATACTGGAGCTTCAGCTTTAGCATCAGTCCTTCCAATGAGTATTCAGGGTTGATTTCCCTTGTTTGATTTCAAATCTTGTTTGAAATCAAACCTTGCTCTCTAAGGGACTTTCAGGAGGCTTCTCTAGCACCACAGTTTGAAGGCATCAATTCTTTGGCATTCTGCCTTCTTTACAGTCTAGCTCTCACAACTGTACATGACCGCTGGGAAGACTATAACCTTGACTGTGTGGACCTTTGTTGGAAGACTGATGTCTCTGCTTTTCAACACATGGTCTGGGTTTGTCATTGCTTTTCTGCCAGGAAGCAGTCGTCTTCTGATTTCGTGGCTGCAGTCACCATCAGCTGTGATTTTAGAGCCCAAGAAAAGGAAATCTGTCACTCTTTCTACCTTTTCCCCTTCTATTTGCCACGCAGTAATGGGTGGTTTTTCCAGTGGTCATGTATGGATGTGAGAGTTGGACTGTGAAGAAAGCTGAGCGCCGAAGAATTGATGCTTTTGAACTGTGGCGTTGGAGAAGACTCTTGAGAGTCCCTTGGACTGCAAGGAGATCCAACCAGTCCATTCGAAAGGAGATCAGCCCTGGGATTTCTTTGGAAGGAATGATGCTAAAGCTGAAACTCCAATACTTTGGCCACCTCATGCGAAGAGTTGACTCATTGGAAAAGACTCTGATGCTGGGAGGGATTGGGGGCAGGAGGAAAAGGGGACGACAGAGGATGAGATGGCTGGATGGCATCACCAACTTGATGGACGTGAGTTTGAGTGAACTCCAGGAGTTGGTGATGGACAGGGAGGCCTGGCGTGCTGCGATTCATGGGGTTGCAAAGAGTCGGACATGACTGAGCGATTGAACTGAACTGAACTGAATGGGGCTGGATGCCATGATCTTAGTTTTTTTAATATTTAGTTTTAAGCCGGCTCTTTCACTCTCCTCCTTCACCCTCATCAAGAGGCTCTTTAGTTCCTCTTCGCTTTCTGCCATTAGAGCGGTATCATCTGCATATATGAGGTTGTTGATGTTTCTCCCATCTGTCTTGATTCCAGCTTGATTCCATTTGATTCCAGCAAATGTTGGCAATATGATCTCTGGTTCCTCTTCCTTTTCTAAAGCCAGCTTGGACATCTGAAAGTTCTTGGTTCACATAATGCTATTTACCATTTAGAGAAGAAATAGTAAATACAGTGTTTTTCTTTGGCAGCCTATATAGAGCTCAGGCTTTCTACATGCTTACTGTGCTTAAGATTTTATCTTAGTTAAGTGCTTGAAAGCTACAAGTGATTCTGGGTTAATACATTTAGCCTTGCTCCCTACCAGTGCTCCTCAGCTTAACATGAAATAAGCTACAGAAAGTTTCTGAGGACATTGAAGACATCTTGTCTTCTCCTTCCATTCCCTCTAAGATTTTCTAATCTGGGAACATTGTTCCAGTTGGGCTTGGAAGTAGCAGAGTAATTCCTCTTTTGAGGTGAGATTTCTGATTGTTGAATTATAGTTTTTTTCCATGTATTTTTAGCAAGTTGTGTTAGGAATTATTTGAAGGAATGTTCTTCTCTCTTTGCTCCTTAATGTCATAGCTGCATTGACAACACACCTCCCCACCCCCAAGCGAAGTTTAGTCACTGGGAATCCAGAATGGGCTAATACATTGAGTGACAAGGAAATATCCAAATGAAACGTGCAAAAGTTACCACATGTATTGGTTTGGAGTTTGAAACAGAAAAAGATTAGGACTTTATATCACTACAGATCACAGAATCAGAGAATTTAAGATTCAGGGGTCCCTAGAAAATCATTTAGCCCATCCTTATGGTACAGTTGTTTTCTCTGAAGCTCAGAGAGATTGTCTGATTTGCCCAAAAGTATTAAGATTTTTGGGGTCAACTGCAGGGAGCTTATGGTTAAAGCTGTAAGAGAAGATTCTCTGAGGGAGAGTAGATGCACCTTCAGTCAGTCATTTAGGAATATGTAGGAGGGAGATTGCCATTAAAGGACATCATTGAATGGTTGGATGGCTGACAGGAACACTGGGCAAATGGGATCACCAAGACCGAGAGGAAAGAATTGCAGTTAGTGGGTGGTCAGCCCAGTCATCTTACTTAGAAGTCAGGAATGAAGAAAGGATACTGAGAGTCTCTTGGACTACAAGATCAAACCAGTCAATCCTAAAGGAAATCAATCCTGAATATTCATTGCAAGGACTGATGCTAAAGCTGAAGAAGCTCCAATACTTTGGGCACCTGGTGGGAAGAACTGACTCATTGGAAAAGACCCTGAAGGTGGGAAAGATTGAGGGCAGGAGGAGAAGAGGGGCAACAGAGGATGAGATGGTTGGATGGCATCACTGACTCAATGGACATGAGTTTGAGCAGGCTCCAGGAATTGGTGATGGACAGGGAAACCTGGAGTGCTGTAGTCCATGGGGTCAAAAAGAGTTGGACATGACTGAGCGACTGAACTGAGTAGGAGAGCTTGATAAATTTCAAGAGTACAGTTTCTGCAGAAGGGAGGCAGAATTATGTTGAGTGCTGAGGAGTTGCGGAGAAGTACTGGAGTAGTACCCCACTCCAGTACTCTTGCCTGGAAAGTCCCATGGGCAGAGGAGCCTGGTAGGCTGCAGTCCATGGGGTTGCTAAGAGTCGGACATGACTGAGCGACTTCACTTTCACTTTTCACTTTCATGCATTGGAGAAGGAAATGGCAACCCACTCCAGTGTTCTTGCCTGGAGAATTCCAGCAACAGGGGAGCCTGGTGGGCTGCCATCTTTGTGGTCGCACAGAGTCGGACACAACTGAAGCGACTTAGCAGCAGCAGCAGCAGCTGAGGAGTTAAAGACAAGTTAAGTTTGTTGGGTTGTAGGAGATAGCAGAGTAAGATAGTAGATAGTGAGAACAGCAGGAACAATGATAATGTTTCTTGGGAAGGCTGTCTTTTTAGCTTTGAGGAGAAAGAATTAGTGTATAGAGTAGGGGGAGAAATTAAGAACGCCAGGGAGGTAAAAATAAGTGTAAAGGAAGCAGCAGGATCTGTTAATATTAATGGTTCCCTCTTCCAATAAATAACATACACGATGCAATTTACTATAAATCAGGTACTATTCCAGGAGTCTTTGCATGTAATAACTCATTTAATTCCCAAAACCCTATGGGATTGTTACTATTATTATCTATATTTTATAAAAGAGGAAACTGAGGCGCTGAAAAATTAATTTGCCTGAAGTCCCATAGCCAATTGGTGGCACAACTGAGATTCAACCCACTCTGGCTCCATGAGTCTTGCTATGAATCACCAAACTACTGCCACTCTTCCAGTTGCAAATATTGTTCAAAAATGTATTTAGTTTCATTACAGAAGTAAATCTGAACTTGAAAATTGTTGCATCTAAAAATATTACATATTTTGTATGTATTCAATTATTATAAAAATCTCTCTTGAATATTAATTCATAATAATTTAATTGTTCTTTCCTTCAGGTTGTGCACTGTGCGTGACTCTTCCAATGAGTTTGTTAAATTTTTTCAGGTAAGTACTTTATTTTTTAATTGGACAAGAAATATGAAAATCTTTAGAAATTGTTATTTAGGTGAATTTTAGGATCTTTCTTTTGAAATCTGGGCATTTTGAAAAGGTTGTGAAGCTGTATTTTGAATCTAGAATGAGATTGGGATCATCTGCCTATAGTGGCTTGTGTAGTCAATTCAACTACACAACTAGCTCAGAACTAGTTTTTTAGTAACAGTTTTGGGCTTATCAGTCTAATTTGTCATTTTTGGGGGTGAGTGAATTGGAAGAGAGTATGTTCCTATTGGAATATTCATAGGTTTACATTCTTTTTATGAATTGATTATAAGTTTTAATAAGTTGATTATAGGTAAGTTTAGTTAGCATGATCATAAAATGAAATTTCTGAACTTGTATAGTTGAAGACCAAACCCTGGAGCTATGCTGACTCTTCTTAAAGAGCACCATATCAAACTTCCTGAAGAGTGGGGCGTGCCTGAGGAGTCGGGTAGGGGTTGGGAGGGGACTTGCCCTGGTGGACTTCCATCTCTCTGATTTATGCACATTTCCACTTGGGCTCAGCACACTCAGTTTCCTTCTGTGACCTGAATGTATTTTGTTCTTTCCTTCCTCAGTACTTTTGCTCCCACTCTTTCCTCCACTCCCTGTTTCCTCTGCTTGGAACATTTTCTTGTACTTTCCACTTCATTTTTCAGTGCTCAGATTTGTCTTGCACAATCCTGTCTCTCTGAATCTCCCTCTTTATGACCACTGGCAGTCATTCATAAAAGTTATAAAATGTAATGCTCTAAAAGCCTTAGAGATAATTTGAGATAATTCTTCTAAAGTTGAGGTCCTGATTGGGCAGTGTCTTGCCCAAGGTTATATAATTATTGGCTGAATTGGGATGAGGACTGAGGGCTCAGTTCAGATGAGCAGACATGTGTGAGCGTGCTACCACCTGTGTGCCCAGAGCCATCAAGACATGCAGTGGCCCCTCTCGGTTCAGAGTCTCTCACTGTTAAGTTGTGTATCATAACAGCCCTGTGAGGTACTCTTGTAGTATGGTTTTGTGTTCGTTTTAGTTTTTCCTATTAGAATGTAATTTCATAGGATCCAGACCAGATAATAAAACTTTTCTAGGTGGATAAATGAGACTAGGGAATCAGAAGACTTCCATTCTAGTCCTGGCCCTGCCACTTGGTACCAAATTATGTAAATTTAAATTCTCACATCCTCATTTAATCTGCCTCTAAAATGGGATTGAGTGAAAGTTGCTCAGTTGTGTCTGACTCTTTGCAACCCCATGGACTATACAATCCACTGAATTCTCCAGACCAGAATACTGGAGTAGATAGCCTTTCCCTTCTCCAGGGAAATCTTCCTAACTTAGAGATTGAACCCAGGTCTCCCGCATTGCAGGCAGATTCTTTACCAGCTAGCCACAAGGGAAGCACAAGAATACTGGAGTGGGTAGCCTATCACTTTTCTGGTGGATCTGCCTGACCCAGTAATCGAACTGGGGTCTCCTGCATTGCCGGTGGGTTCTTTCCCAACTGAGCTATGAGGGAAGCCCTAAAATGGATTAACCTGCCTCTAAAAATGGGATTAACTTGGTGGCTCAGATGGTAAAGACTCCGCCCACAATGCAGGAGACCCTGGTTCAGTCCCTGGGTCGGGAAGATCCTCTGGAGAAGGAAATGGCAACCCACTCCAGTATTCTTGTCTGGAGAATTCCATGGACAGAGGAGCCTGGAAGGCTATATAGTCCATGGGGTTACAAGAGTCAGAAACGACTGAGCAACTAACACTTGCACTTATGTAAATTTAGCTTCTTACATCCTCACTTAACCTGCCTCTAAAATGGGATTAATAATGTTGGTTCTACCTATCCTGTGAGGTTACTGTGAATAAATATAAGAGAATAAGTGTGTAAGTACTTTGAAAACTATAAAGATACAAGTATAGTATTGAGTTTTATATGTAATAATGTTCTTGTATTACTTGATTTTTTTTTTCCAGAAGCTATAAAAATAACACGTTGAAACACAATTCAGTCTATGAAGCTGTGGTTCCCTTCTTTTCTCCATGTTTGCTATTCATTTTGTCTACAGCGTGGATCCTCCTGTCACCTTCAGATATTTTAGAGTTACACCCTAGAGTGTTCTACTTAATGGTTGGAACAGCCTTTGCCAACAGCACAGTAAGATTTTTCTTTTAAAAATCATAGCACATAATAAGAAATATTAGACAGAATTTGATAGTTTGAGAAATCTTATATAGTATTAGAATAAGCAGATTTTAAAGATCTTATAGTCAGAAATTTGAAAGGATAATTACTAACATGCAGAACATGTTAGTATACAGAACATGCAGAAAGTTATTTTATTTTTGTTTAAAACCAATAGGATTTGGAAACCGCGGTAGTATTTTGGAACCATGGCATCATTTAAATTTTTTGATTTAGTTGCCTGCTGAAGAATTAATGGAATAATTCCTTTCAGACTCTAAATATTATTAATAGTGTGGTTGAAATGGCAGCAGATCTAAGGATTAATTTAGGGAGCTTGGAAGGGGGTTTGGCAGAGAAAAAAACACACGTATACCCCACATATTTTTTAATCAACTGGTTTTTAAATTAAGAAAATAGAATAAAAACTTTGTAATAAATACTGCATATGTTAAAAAAAAAAATCCCTTCCTCTGCTATAGCCCAGCAAGAGTGCAGACAGGGAGGGATGATCAGGAGGGGTTGAGAAAAGACCCTGGTAGTCCTAACTGCCAGGAAGCCTGTGCTCTAGCTCAGGCTAGATCCTTAATAAGGTTTTATTTTTTAACTTAGCCCCCAAGTTTATGTTTCTATGTCTGTACCATGTGTTTACTATTTCAGGTCACGCTGATTTCATCTAAAGATCTAAAAACATTAACATATTGTACAAAAAGTATCTCTGAAGGAATAAAACTATATTTGAGTAAGGTGTTGAAGTAGAGAGAGCCAAAGAGGTTTTGAGGTGTTTTCTGTGATAGTATGACTGAATTGGAGGTAGCATCTCCTCATCACCTAGAAGAAATTGAGTTGTGTGGTGCTGGGGAGGCTGCTCTGAAAGAATTATTTTCATATATATCATAGAATCTTAAAATTGGGAGCAATTTATTTTATCCAAACTGTTAATCGAGTAGGAGAATGCCTTCTTATGGCATCCTTACTGAATTATCTTCCAGTCTGAGGGTCTGCAGGTTTGGAGGCTGGGGTAGCTAGCTGTCCAGTTGAACTCCTGAGCATTTGAGAATTATGGAACTTGACAATAATGTAATGTTTTAATACATATCTTGGCTCAACTGTTTGAATGCTTTTTAAGTGTTGGAGTGACTAGAGCTTTAATTAAATTATTATTCTCTCTTTCTTTTAAATAACTTCCAGTGTCAGCTGATTGTTTGTCAAATGAGCAGTACCCGGTGCCCGACTTTGAACTGGTTGCTGCTTCCTCTTTTTGTGATTGTCATGGTGGTGAATGTAGGAGTAACCCCTTACGTTGAGAGCATTCTCCTGTTTACGCTAACGGCTGCTTTCACTTTGGCCCACATCCACTATGGAGTACGAGTGGTGAGTAAGCTAGGGCAGAATTGGTTCATTTGGTTCTTAAATAGTGGAATGCAGGTGAGAGAAAATTTCAGAAGAAGCTTGCTTATTAGAGTAACTGGAAGAATTTTGGGATAATATCCAGGTGTATGATTCTAGATATTGTTGTAGTGTTTTAAACTACAAATAATTTAAAAGCTGGGTAATTATTGTGAAGGATTAGTTCTTGTTTCTAAATGAGAAGAATTGTAAACCATTTCCTCAGTAATAGAATTATAAGCTCTTTTGCGCTTTTATTTATTTATTTTTTGGCACTTTTAATTATATTGGACAAAGTAATCCCATTTGTTGATTATCTATTTCTAAACTCGCTTCTTTAGCTTTAGGCACATTTTCATGAGAGGAAATACAGAAGAAAGTAGATTTAAGAAATCTTCTGCAAACCTTAATATTCTCTTCTAAAATAAGAAACTGCTTTCAGGACAAATGGACCAAGAACCATATAATAAAATGAAAGTCAGAACCATGCAGTTTATTTCCTCTTTCCTTACACTTTAGCATTGTTTTGTAATTATTTTACATATCTTAGCATGGTCTTGTATTTATGATTTTTAATTGCTGTACAGTGTTCCGTCAAGGAAATTACTTAATGTCAGTTTGCTTAACCGTGACCCAGTTATTTTAATCATTTAGATTCTTTGCAGATTTTCACTATTACAAATAAAGTTGGAGTGAACAACCTGTAATAATGTTTTTTCCTTCATTTGCTTTGTTTTTTGAGGATAATTTCATAGCAGTCAGGTCATGTGGAGGATATTCATATTTTTATGGCTTTAAAAATACTTCTATTTGATATGTTTGTTTTGAAAAGAACCTTGCTGTGGATCAATTTGAGAAACAAAATGCCTTTATTTCTATATATGTTTTAAACAGGACGCCTGTCATGTTTGATAATTTTTTATACCTTGTGTATGTTTCTTCCCTTAGTGTTTCTCCCCAAAGTAGCCTATATTTGTTGAAACAAAGTAGATTAAAAAAAAACCATGATAAGTCTATGAATTGTGACACAAAGACATAGTCATTTAGGATTTTGCTCATGCAAATTTAGTGTTACATGCTTTATATCAACATTTTTAGGCTTTTATTCTGTTATTAATCAGTCATGTGCATGAAGTAGAATACAGTTGCCAGTGTCTTTCATAATGGTTTTATCTGTGATCCTTCAGAAGTCTATCTTCAGAAAACATACACTCCGTATACACACGCCAAACCAAACCAAAACATGTTTATCTTTAAATTACAAAGGCAGTACATTTTTGTTGTTAAAAATCTGGAAAATAAATAAAAGCACACGCTAACTGAAAAAAATTCCAGGAACATCTTTTTTTTTTGACTGTCTTTCTACTCTCTTAACACTTCTACAACTTTTGACCAGAAGGTAAAACTTGCTGAACCACACAAAAACATTCATTACTTCTACTGAAATGTAAATATTAAGAATGAGAATGAAACTAAGAAGTACTGAGTAAACAATACTTGCTAGCTGGCACATTACCTTGCTCTTGCCTACCCTCTAGTAGGGATACCCTAACTAACGTGGCTTAAACCATCAAAAATTTACACATCTGACTACCTAGAAGCATTGTAAGAAGGTGAACATTGACTCTAACCATATATGTAAATATTTGATCTGCTAGATAGTATAAATCAACTAACCCTATAGTTTTGCAGTAGATTTGAATGTAAGGCTCTGTGGTCTGGGAGGCTCTGCAAAGACTAGATTTTGAAGTTGGGCAGACCCAGGTGTAAGTCCTAACTCTCCCAGGATAGTTCTGGTACTCACTTAGCCAGCTAGTTCTACTGCTATCCTAGTCTAGAGAGACCTCTTCATTTCTAATGATTTTTGCCGTGCCAGTAAATTGTTTCCAGAGGATGAATTCTGTATGCATTTTAAAGAAATTATGTATGTATTTGTCATTGCCTCATGTTCTGGTTTTCTATAGGTAAAGCAGCTGAGCAACCATTTTCACATTTACCCCTTCTCCTTGAGAAAACCAAACTCGGATTGACTAGGAGTAGAAGAAAAGAATATTGGCCTGTAATCTACAGAAAGAAGTACTGTAAATAAGATGCTTGTAAATATTCATCCATCACCGTTGAACTAAACTGATCTACTTAACAGACATGGGAACTCAGTGTGTGTGTGGTACTTGGACAGCAGGAATGATACATATCTGAACTTGTGGAATATTGGACCTATTAACTCCCAGCTTACTTTTTTATAAAACCATGTGTTGTTTTGGTTAAACGTAATAGCCCAGCAAAATGTTCCTTGTAGTTTAGGAGTCCATAATGTTTTGGTTCATACAGAGTTAAAGATGCTTGGATTTTATTTTTCAAACCCTCATATTTGTTTAGGAACACTGATAACATTCAGAGGATCCAACGTGTTTTCATATTTGGTACTTAGTAGTAAGTCTTTAGCTGTGGAAGCTATCAGTACCCCAAATCTAATATAGGGAAAAGATAAGAGCAAGTCACTTTCAGCAAGAAAGCCAAATGATTAGAGAACAATATACAGTTGCCAAATACTGGTTTCACTTTCCCATGGAAATGCCTTTTATCCTCATGTGCTAAGAGAGCTTATATATATATATATATATTTAAATTCTCTAGTATTCCGGCTCTCTTTGTTATGGAACAGATCTTGATAAGTGGTTTAATTCTCTTTTAAAGAAAAATATTTTATTGAGACTTAATAGAGAATGGATTGTAATTATGGCTCACTCATTGGCATGGTTCAGTGTTTAAACGTGGCATTTTTTCCCCTCAGCTACAAGTTGTTGAGATTTGGTGCCTGTGAACTATGATCATATGAATGCATGTGATAGCCCCATTCTTAGAATAATTACTTGTGAGGAACATAGATTAACTTCCTTATAAGAAAAAAAGCTTCTTAGGAGTTAGGAATCTCATGAACCTCACTGTGAAATTACTACTGTGAACGTTGCTGCGAAACTAGATTTCTGTGGAGGAAATAGTGCTGTTTTTTTTATTTCGTACAAGATAAAGACATAGAGAGAACTTCTCTCTTCCCCAACTTGTTCACTTCTCCACCTGAAGAAAAATTTTGATATATATGCCTTACTGAGTATTTACACCCTTTAATATGACTTGGAATAATTTTTGAGGTTTACTGACAAACTTAAAAATCTCTTTTGACTTTCATATGATTCTTTTATGATCACAGCTTTTCATGAATGTGGATATTCTATTTCTTTCTGATTTTGTCTCCTTAATTTGGTGGTGGTGAAATTTACTGGCTGATTTTCTTTTATTTTCCACTGAATGAAGTTTGTGCTTGAATGAAGAGTATATCTTAAACCCTTTTTTTTGGACGGATTGCACTTGGATAAAATAGGCACCACTGTGTTGATAATGTAATTAAAACCATAATCATTATTTAATCTATAAATGTGCCCATCATTAAATTTAATTATAGTGTATTCTTTTGTTGGATTTTAATCTGCCACTTTGTAAAAATAACCACGTAATTATTATTTCAGTTTTTAAATTTGTGAACTGTAATCATTGTCATCAAGTTATTAGAAATGAAGCATCACGGAGCTGACTGTACTCAATTTTTTAAAAATTGTAAAGGTTGAGGTATATTCCGTGACTTTGTCTAAGACAAAAATGAACACCGAAAATAGTTGGGAAACTAACACAGGAGAATATGGATAGTGATTCCATGTTTATTTAAATTGCCATCATGGAGGTCAGAGAATGAATTGATTAAGTAAAAGTAACTCTTTTATTTTTGTATACCTTGTTCTGTGTCATCTGTAAAATCGAACTGGATAAGGTGTTAATTTGGGCCGGGAACAAAGCTTTGCTTTAAGATTTTAAGCTAATCATTTTATTGTTTTGTTGACTTTGTATACAAAAATTAGATTCATCTGTATTATGTAAGAGCTGAAAAATATTTATGAAATGGCAAATTTGGACCACAGGCTTTCGTCACTTTGTACAGTATAGTAAAAAAAAAAAAAAAAAAATACCCTTTATTTCTGGCATAGGGTCATGTCCTGTAATTTTGGGTCTCTTTTACCTCAAAGTGTGTTTCTGCTCTTTTTCTGTTGCATCAGGTTTATTTGAAAATTGTTTTGTGCCTATACTTGATAACATGTTTCCCCGTGGTAGTTAAGAATTATGCTGTAGTCAGTTTCATTGGCATCATGAGATGAAAAAAGATGGATGTTAGGAAGATAAAAGATGAAAAGTGAGTAACTGTTTCAGAATACTGTGGACTTGCAACTCTTTAATGTACTGTTGACTCGTTTTTTTGGTTTAGTCTGCTGTCTTGAAGTGTATCGTGAAAGCCCATATTTGTCATGTATGGTTTAGCAACTGAAGCAGGACTTGGTTAGAAAGAGCTCTGTGAACTGACATCATCGCCAGTGATCATAACATTTCCAAAGTATAAAAGGTGTTTCAGGCTTATGCATGATATTTTGGGGTGCGTTCACACCCCAGCCTTTCTCCTAGCATATGCTGAGCTGCCTTTTGGGGAGCAAGTGGCATAATTGGTCATGCATGCATGTTTTCTGTCCATTTCAGAACAGAGTGCCTTAGCCAGGCCAGAGGTTTGCTTTGTGTTTCTTCTGACCAAAGTTACCTAGACCTGTAGGAAGTTTCTTTTCAGGTTATGGTATGAAAAATGTCCTTTCATGCTTGTCAGAAAATTCCCCTATGTTTGAGGAGGGGCATAGGATAGAAAAATCTAAAAAATATCTCAGTATATTCATGTTGCCTTTTATGATCCTTTAATAACATTCATGGTCTTAGTGTAATCTACATACAGTTTAAAATTGCCACAATTTAACCAACATTCCTCCCTTAATGTGTAAGAGATGTAATTCATGGGTTTTGGTCTTAAGGGTTTAATAGAGTGAATAACTTCCAAATCAAGAAGTAAAATAGTCTTTCCTGGCATTTTAATAATATCATGGTTAAATTTTAAAAAGAAGATTTGATTCTGATTATGGCCTAGAATGTTACAGTACTATTACCAACATGTTATCTATTTTAATATAGAGCTCTTGGGAAGAGGAGTGCCTGTCTAGGGTTGCCGCAGTTCTAATTAGTTCCTGAAAGAATACTGATCATGACCTGGAGCCTGGGCAGTCGGGGAACATGCAAAGGAGAAAGCAAGCATAGATGGTGTCTACTTGAAGGGGAAGAAGAGATCACTTCAGTGCCCAGTGATGCTACTGCAGTGCACAGTTCAAAACTGTCACAATTTAAGTTGTCCTTCCTCCATTAATTTCAAGTTCAAATGTGAATTTGAAAGTTTCCTAAGTGTTCAGTTTTCAAAGAATTAATTTATGTTGTAGTCAGTCCAAAAGCATTTGGAACACATCTTGCTTTCCCTGATAGCTCAGTTGGTAAAGAATCTGCCTACAATGCAGGAGACACAGGTTCGATCCCTGGGTTGGGAAGATCCCCTGGAGAAGGGAAAGGCTACCCACTCCAATATTCTGACCTGAAGAATTCCATGGACATAGTCCATGGGGTTACAAAGTCGGACACGACTGAGCGTTTTCCCTTTCACTTTTCACTTTGCTTTCCAAAGCAGGCTTTGATTCTGTAATCTATGGAGAATGAAAAAGTAATGTGAAAGTGTTTGAATCAGAGACTACTTCTCCCCTTAATATTTTAACAGGAAACCTGTTTGCAACTCTTCCTCTTCTTTCTTCCCCTGGGTTTCCCTTTAACCAGCCACCACCTGGGACAGAGACTCCACTTGCTTTGTCGCCCCCCTGTACCCTGCCACATTCAGATTTCCTTGATGGCCTTAGATCTCTCACCTAGGCAAGGAGTGGGAATGTGCCAGAGATAACAAAGTAAATCTGAAGGACTAGATCTTTTGACTTTGGGTCCGCCAGTAAGCCAAAAACAGATACAGAAATCTTTGATGGTGCTGATTCCTGTGTTTAGAGTGGCCTTTATCTTGACTTCAGTTCTGGACTTGCTGGAGCACGCTATAGGAAATTTGTGAAATCAGATTGAAATTTTCTTTGTCCCATGAGGTGTGCTTGTAAGGCCACATGTCCATTCTTGAACACCCTGTGGGTGAATAGTCTTCAGTGAGCTGCCAGTACTAGAAACTTCCAGGGAGATTTTTTAGTATGCTGCATTTGAAGCACTTTGACATGTACCTTTTAAGTGACAGTTTTAACAGTAAAATGGTGTTAAATTAATCACTGTGAAACTTGAAAGTATGATGTCCTGTACATTTTAGGAAGCTTGAGTAATTTTCAGATTTTCCTTTATTGTGTAACCCATGTGATTTGTGTATTTTACTTTCCATGTTTGACAGTGGTACAGATACCTGACGTGTTGGCAGACAGTTGCTTTAGGATATATGGTAAATCATGGTTGTCTAGCTTTTCCAGAGAAAGTGGCAGTGTGTTTACTTTTTCCTTTGTGTGGAGCCGTGGGAATTGGACTTATTGGCTAATTCATCTCCATTGTTTCTGTGGTGCACGGTAAACAACCTTTTAAAGCTGCATACTAGTAATGCTTTCCTTTTTAATAAATATGCGAAAGACAGTAATCTAGCCAATTGTTTTTAAGTAGATGCTTGCTCTTTTTTCAGACATACCTTAAATGAACTAATATTTCGGGTAGCATAAGAAGTTTTGGCATTTGCGGCCTTTTTCACAAGTGGCCTGAGTGAGTGGGTTATATTGCATTTGGAGAGAAAGGCCAGATTCCCAGAATTGGAAAATGGCACATGGACTGATTTTAGAATATTTTAACAAGGGCTTGTCTTAGGGAGAGTCCGTTTGGACACAGAAGTATTGTCTGGTCTCCTACAGGCCATTCACATTGTCTGTCTTTTCATAGAATGATTCTTAGAAAACCAGATTCAATCAGGGTAGTGTTATTTTGAAAGCATATGAATTGGATCATCATCATGGAGTACCTAATGCTACGTTGTAACCAGACACTTTTGGAGACCCACAGAGTGGCTAAATGCTGTGGATGCCTTGTAACTCTTAGGCTAAAGTCTTTTTTAAGCAGTTTCTATGGATAACAGAATAGGAATTGATTTTGGTTTTTATTGAAACATACACGGAGTAAGTTCTTGACTAGAACCATGTTCAGCACTTCATGTTACTAATCAGATTATAGGAGGGGCCTGTTTTAATTTTATGAGGTCCATGAATGCTGCATTATGAATCTGTTTGAATTACTGGTATCATTCTGTATCAGACTTATTTTAGTAAGTACTAATTAAGACTGCCCACAGTATGAACATTTTTGGGTGGGTTATTTTGTTTAAATAACGTATCCCATTAGAGCAGCTATTCAGGAGACAAAAACCCAGCTACAGGTAATCGTTTGCTTTTTATGGAATGTTCCAAGAAAGCAGAATTCAGTATTAAACTCTAAATTTCAGAGTTTGTTTTTTTTTAAGTAGTATTTCCTCTGGGTAAAGTGGAAGGCAGTGAACAGTTGCTAAGGTGTAAACTCCTTTCGACCTGCATTCTCCCTTTCCCTTCCCATCTAACAGAATAGATTAAATTTGTAGCCAATGGTAGGAAAAGAAATTGACGCTTTTCTGAGTAAGGTTTCATGTCCTGTGACTAAGAATAGGTGGTGGGAATCATGGCCAAATCAATTATTGATTTGTATAGCCTGGTCCTATTGCAGTTTGCTTTCTGTAGTATTCTGAAACAGAAGGATGATTTCCATCCCCTTAGGTACCTAGAAACAATACCACTTAAGTAACTGGAATGTGTCTGCTACAAATGGAATATGTGAGAGAAGTTGAAAGGAACACAGAGTTATTTTCCCTTTCAAGTAGTTTAATTGAACATGTTTATAATTGGTCTACTTAGGACTTGCCCGTGTTCGTAGCAAATAACATAGCATTTATTTTATCTGGTTATGTGTGGTGTGTGGATGCCTACATATTTAATATGTATACATATATTCTTTGTGCATATATATGTATAATGTTTTCATATGTATGCGCAGTCTACTCTTGATTATCAGCAAGGTGATAAGCCCTCACCAGACTGACTGTTTCTTCATGTTGACTTAATCTGCATGTACCCTGTAACTCTGAGAAGCCTGTTCCTTATCTGCATCTCCAGTCTTTCCTTCTTGCCTTCCATCTTAGTCCCCAAGAAAGGCCTCGACATGTCATTTTCTGCTTCCCTTTCACCAGGGATTGTGTGAGTCAGAAAACTTGTGAGAAGATGGTTGCTTCCACCAGAGTTGAGGCTTCCAGGGTTTGAATGATGGTGGGGCCCATTCCTGGCCAGAAGGCAGTGCTTGGAGCAGTTGTGCTCTTGGGCTTGATGGGGGAAAACTCTAGCTTTTGTGGGAAATGGGATGTCACAACTTGCTTAAATTCCTTAGCTGGAATGTTGTGAGGTCTTAGGTAATTTGATGTGCAAACAGGGTACAGATGTGCATTTCACCATTCGTTTTGTGTCATCGGTATTCCCGGTCCCCATTGCTCGCCCACATAATCAAGACCTGTGTTTCTTGCCACTGGATTCTGGAAGCCTTGCGCTCTCAACTGAATTTATGTTTTATTTCTGCTGCTGTGAAACCCAAAAGTAATGCAGTAGGTTTTAATTTAAAATTGTTTTAACTCTATTATGGATAAATATTTATTGTAATAAAAGTAAAGAGTAAATGGTTTTTAAATCCTTTTAATTATTTTCACATTGTTGTCTTTGTTTTTCCTTGGTAGGTGCAAAAGGGGAGGGGAGTTCTGGCGAAGAAAAAGTGTCCAGTCACTTGTCTCAGAGAATCACTGGTTAATTTTGAGCAGAATTTTAAAAGGTTTTGTTTTGTTTGATCAGCCTGCTTGCTCCTGGGTGTTCTATAATCCTGTGACTTGTTTCAGAGAGCAAAGTACTAGGAAGGTGGCAGGAACAGCTTTTCATAATATACTGCTATGATCCTCCCAGAACTGGATACTAGGCAGTATTTATTGTTCTCATAATAACTGAATCACACTTACATTAGCTTGTAAGGTGATTGTTTCATACTGAAAAACATCTTCACATAACCCTCCTACACTATTGGTGGGAATGTAAATTGGTACAGCCACTGTGGAGAACAGTGTGGAGGTTCCTTAAACTAAAAATAAAGCTACCATATGACCTTGCAATCCCACTCCTGGGCATACATCAAGAGAAAAATACCATCTGAAAGGATCCACGCACCCGAGTGTTCATTGCAGCACTGTTTACAATAGCCAAGACATGAAAGCAACTTAAATGTCCCTCAACAGAGGAATGGATAAAGAAGATGTGTTACATATATACAATGGAATATTACTAAGCCATTAAAAAGAATGGAATAATGCCATTTGCAGCAACATAACGTGGACCTAGAGAATGTCATACTGAGTGAAGTAAGAAAGGGAGAGAGAAATAATATGACACCCCTTATATGTGGAATCTGAAAAGAAATTATACAAATGAACTTACAATACAGAGGTTCACAGACTTAGAGAACAAGCTTATGGTTGCCTGGAAGAAGGGATAGTCAGGGAGTTTGGGAAGGTCATTTATACACTGCTACATTCAAAATGGATAACCAATAAGGACCTACTGTATAGCACAGGGAATGTTACGTGGCAGCCTGGATGGGAAGGGCGTTTGGGGGAGAATGGATACATGTATATGTATGGCTGAGTCCCCCTGCTGTTTGCCTGAACTTTCACAACACAGTTAATCAGCTGTACCCCAATACAAAATAAAGTTTAAAAACAGAAACCATCTTCCCATATAAAGAGTACTAATGTATGGTGTTAATTTTCCAGGCTAATTGCTCAAGAACTTAATAACCCACATTTAGTGCACCTAAACTTTCAGTTCAGTTCAGTCGCTCAGTTGTGTCCGACTCTTTGCGACCCCATGAATCACAGCACGCCAGGCCTCCCTGTCCATCACCAACTCCTGGAGTTCACTCAGATTCACATCCATCGAGTCAGTGATGCCATCCAGCCATCTCATCCTCTGTTGTCCCCTTCTCCTCCTGCCCCCGATCCCTCCCAGCATCAGGGTCTTTTCCAATGAGTCAACTCTTCACATGAGGTGGCCAAAGTATTGGAGTTTCAGCTTTAGCATCATTCCTTCCAAAGAAATCCCAGGGCTGATCTCCAGAATGGACTGGGTGGATCTCCTTGCAGTCCAAGGGACTCTCAAAAGAGTCTTCTCCAACACCACAGTTCAAAAGCACCAATTCTTCAGCGCTCAGCCTTCTTCACAGTCCAACTCTCACATCCATACATGCCCACAGGAAAAACCATAGCCTTGACTAGACAAACCTTTGTTGGCAAAGTAGCATCTCTGCTTTTGAATATGCTATCTAGGTTGGTCATAACTTTCCTTCCAAGGAGTAAGCGTCTTTTAATTTCATGGCTGCAGTCACCATCTGCAGTGATTTTGGAGCCCCCAAAAATAAAGTTTGCCACTGTTTCCCCATCTATTTCCCATGAAGTGATGGGACCGGCTGCCATGATCTTCGTTTTCTGAACGTTGAGCTTTAAGCCAACTTTTTCACTCTCCTCTTTCACCTTCATCAAGAGGCTTTTTAGTTCCTCTTCACTTTCTGCCATAAGGGTGGTGTCATCTGCATATCTGAGGTTATTGATATTTCTCCTGGCAATCTTGATTCCAGCTTGTGCTTCTTCCAGCCCAGTGTTTCTCATGATATACTCTGCATATAAGTTAAATAAGCAGGGTGACAGTATACAGCCTTGATGAACTCCTTTTCCTATTTGGAACCAGTGTGTTGTTCCATGTCCAGTTCTAACACACACATACATACATATATATATATATATCTCATAAAAACTCATATTTTCTAACATTGCTTCTGAGGAAAATATTCCTTTTTTTAAAACCATCAGAATTGATCTCCCAGTTCTGGCAGTGGGCATTCAAAATTTTCTGTAGCAGGTTTAAAGGAGGTGAGGGAGGAAAAGTTCCATATTTTAACCCAGGCTAATTCTCTGGCTTATGTTTTCTTAATCCCCTGCCCTCCCAGCGTCTTGGTTGCCTTAGCAGTTACCCCTTTCCTTCTGAATGCAAACCTCAAACACCTAGAATGGGCCTGGCAGCAGGGCTAACCAGCTTGGGTCTATCTAAACTTCAAAAAGTTACTCATGTAATTTTGACCCTGTGGGGTTGTATCCTAGACTTATTATCTCTCAAGGATAATTCTTTTACGTAGAATTGCCTACTCAATACATACGCTCTTCTAAACTATTGATACTGGCAAACTGTCCTAAAATGTCTTTTCAGTAGTGAATGAGAGTATTGTTTTCCTCCACACCTATGAAAAAGGTTTGTTATTTGTATAATTGAGACTGTCTGTAACAGCAGTGAAGACCTTCCAGCTGGTTGGAAAATGGCCGAAAAGAGCCAGGAAGACACTGGCTTGGGGTGTTACTATGGTTAGAAGGTAGAGCCAGCACACACAGGTGGAACCTTCCACCAGAGAAGGGAGCACCCAGGGTTTTTTGTTTATCTTTTGGCTGTGCCACATGGCATGTGGGATCTTAGTTCCCCAACCAGGTATCAAACCTGTGCCCCTACTTTGGCAGTGTGGAGTCTTAACCACTAAGGGCAGTCAGTGCTTAGTCACTCAGTTTGACTCTTTGTGACCCCGTGGACTGTAGCCCGCCAGGCTCCTCTGTGGGATTTTCCAGGCAAGAATACTGGAGTGGGTTGCCATTTTCTTCTCCAGAGGATCTTTCTGACCCAGGGATTGAACCCACATCTCCAGTGTCTCCTGCACACTGCAGGCAGATTCTTTACCGCTGAGCCACTAAACTACTAGGGAATTCCCATGGTTTTTTGTTTGTTTGTTTAAATCTGCTGCCCAGATACGGAGCAAAGGGAAAAAAAGGCACAAGCCTTTTATTAAAAGCTCAAACAGCAAAAAAGGGATTCAGCATCCTTATCACAAAAAATGGCTGGCTCTTAGCCAAGCATCCTACTGATTGCTCTTTATGACTTTTTCTGATACCTTTGCACTCTCTGCCATCTCTTGTATGACAGCCGATCCCCACAGACTTTCTTAGGTATCCTACTCCCAGCCGCTGACATGCACACACGGTGGTACTTGTTTCTCTTCTCCCAGATGGTGGAGTCATGGCCCAGGACCTGGAGGAGTTAGCAGTCAGAACTATGCATCACCCCTCTGGTTCCTTGGCCCCAAGGAAGTTTATTGTAATGCTTGAGGTTACAACTAAAGGGGAGAGAGGTCTGGCAGAGGGCTGAGGCCTAGAAGCAAATACCTACTCCTCCTGCACCCTCCAGACTCCTCACCCTGGCTACATATGGGACAAGGATCCAGGCAGCTGTTGGATTTAGCTGCTCCAAGATATTGGTGCTCTTAAATCTGCCTACCCCTTGCACGCTTGGAAAAAATAATTTAAAAAAGAAAACTCCATTTGCCGCTGGGTAGGGCTTATTCACAAGGGGCTAATTTTCTTTGGCTTCACTGTTGCTTGTGATTTGAGTAGGCAGGCAGTACAGGTGAGAAAACAGTAAGTTGCACCATACCCAAGGTGGCAGGGCCTGTCTGCAATTTCTTACTACCCTAGGCCCTTTTCTGAGAGTCTCTCAGGCCAGTGGGACAAGGTTCAATCAAATGTTATCCTGCTTGTTTTCGAATGGGTCTTAATGCTACATAAGCACTGTGCATTTTTTGTTGCAATGTGACATTTGACACGTACAAAACACCCAGGAAATAGTGCTTTTCAAGGGACAGTGCTCCCTCCAAAGTTTAAATGTGCTTCTGTGCTCTTAACTTTCATTCCTCCCCGCCTCATTCCCTTTCCTACCTTTTTTTCTCTGCTCTCCTCCTTTTTCTGTATGTGATTGCGGGTAGTGATGGAGTGTAACCCTACTGAAAACCGCTACAGAAGATAACAGTTCCTTGTTAGATATAAATTTATTGATGGCAGGGGTTTTTCACATTCTACAGTCGATAGAGGCTGAATACACAAGAGTAGGAGCTCAAACAGAAATGGATAACAGGCTTCCTTGGTGGCTCAGTGGTAAAGAATCTGCCTGCCAGTGCAGGAGACAAAAGTTGGATCTCTGATCTGGGAGGATCTCACATGCCACGGAAGAACTAAGTCTGTGTACTGCAACTATTGAGCCTGTGCTCTGGAGCCTGGAGACTGTAACTACTGCACCCAGGAGCGGCAACCACCAAAGCCCTTGTGCCTCAGAGCCCTTGCTCCGAAATGAGAAGCCCATGCACTGCAACAAGGAGTAGCTCCCACTCGTGGCAACTAGAGAAAAACCCCTGCTGCAAAGAAGACCCAGCACAGCCAAAAATAAAGTTATATACATTAATTTTAAAAAAGAATGGATGACAGGCAGGTGGGTGCAATGTACTTTAGTTCAGAATTTCTGAGTGAACCTATTATTCTACCCCCTCCATCGAGGGAAGGACAACCCTTGGATCCTCGGAGCTAGCACAGTGATTGGCATAGAGTAGACATTGAATTACATTAGATGAATATGGTGATTTTGAGGATTTTTTATTTGATGGATGAAGAATTAATCATAGGGTCGGTAAGTGATGAATCACAACTTGGTTCAGTTCTGAAGTCTTCCAGCCTCTGTTAATACCACCTGAGCCTTAATGGGGGATTCAATACAGTCCTCACCGTAATTGCGGCAAGGAGGAATAAAGCCCCAAACTGAGATAACAGCGCTATGTACACCAGTGCGCCCGGCCTTAGTGGCTGCGCGCGCAACCACGCCAGCTGCGGGTCAGGTGACTGCATTTCCCTGGCAACAGCTTTGTTGTTAGTAACCAAGCTGTAGTCCCAAGGTGGTCCAGGCAGGACTGCCCCGGGGGCGGAAGGCACCTGCCATGAATCCGCCGGGATCCTTGGGGGTCCTGGAGGAGAAGGAGGAGGAACATTTAGCCCCCCCAATTCTCGGACCCTCCATACATTCTGATAATCCTCAGGAGCGGATCCAGGCCCGGCGCCTGCGCATCGCGGCGCGCCTGGAAGCTCGGAGGCGGTGAGTCAGGGTTTGGACGCGTTCTTCCGAGGAGCGCCCAGGGTGCGGGTGACCCAAGTGCTGGAATGAGGTGGTGGCTTCTCCACGCCGGAGCCCCTGCAGTGAGGGGCTCGCGTGCCCTACGTGTGAGCTGGTCTTGCTTCTTGATGAGATAGAAAACTTTTCTACCAGAAGGTCCAAAGTATGTGATATTAAAGCACTGAATACACTTAGTAAAGTGAAAGATGGAAAAGGAATCCCTCCAGCACGTTCACGGAGAGCCTTCTGCGCCAGGCACTGTGGGCCGTACCTGAAGATGTTGGGGCTTCATGACCTGTCCTCCGAGGTCTTTCTTTCTTCCTTGCTTCCCAGCCTGCCTTCCTTCCACAAGGGGTTACAGAGCAGACCTCGGCTATCACTTCTGTTGGTCTCAGTGGCTTAACTGGTTGTGTGACACAAAACCCTTTTCCTGCAGGGTCTGAGGCTGATATCCATACCATTCTCAGGCTGGGGTTGCCACCCCCGTCCACTCACAGACTTTGTGGCCTGTCTTAAGAAGGGGGACCGAGGGGAATTTGCGTGAACCCGTGACCGCCTGAACACCCGCCTGTGTAACAGCACTTATATCTCGTCCTGCTGGTCAGGGTCAGCTGCCTTGCCAAGACGGTGCTTCTCTTGTTGTCTGCCGGCCTTTGGACACAAGGGCCCTAAAGAGATGTGGCTGTGTTCCAACAAAAACTTTACTTAAGGACACTGAAATTTGCATTTCATATAATGTTAATGTGTCACAGAATATTCTTCATCTTTAGGTCTTTTTTTCTAAATTGATACACTTCATATTTTATAGCAGTTTTAGTTTCACAGAAGAATTGAGTGGAAACTACAGAGGTTTCCCATTTACCCCCTACTTCCACACATGTATGAAGAAGCTTCCCTGGTGGCTCAGATGGTAAAGAATCTGACTGCAATGTGGGAGACCTGGATTTGATCCCTGGGTTGGGAAGATCCCCTAGAGAAGGAAATGGCAACCCACTCCAGGATTCTTGCCTGGAGAATCCCATGGACAGAGGACCTGGTGGGCTACAGTCCATGGGGTCACAAAGAGTCACACCCGACTGAATGACTAACACACACTCTACACATGTATAACCTCCTCCACTATCAATATTCTTCACCAGAATGGTACATTGGTTACAACAGTTGGATCTTGATAAATATATAATGGCATGTATCTACCATCATAGTATTGTACTGAAGAGTTTCACTGTCCTAAAAATCCCCTGTGCTCTGCCTATTCATCTTGATCTTTAAAAAAAAAACCATTTGAAAATGTAAAAAAATCATTCTTCACTCCTGAGCCATACAAAAGCAAATGAATCAGATTTGGTGCATCGGCCAAAGTTTGCCAGCCCTGAGATAACAGATCAATGTGATTCTCTGTGGGATATCCAAGTGGTCCTGATCTATCCAGACTCTAGTTTGTCAGCTCAGGGGCATTGACATGGCCCTGCAAGTACAAGGGCTGTATGAGTGTGTATTATCTGTTCCTCCTCGATATAAACTTCCTAATCCTTTTTCCTGACTGAGGTAGAAATAGCGTATTTGGCTCAATCAGTGGCCGCATTCCAGGTACCTAAGGCCACACTCATATGCTCAAGCAAGGACCTGCAAGGCAGCTGCAATTAGGACTGCTGCTTTCTTGAGCTTGCAGTAATTGACAATCATTTTCTTGGCTCCATCCATCCAGTTTTTGCAGGGACCTGACGAGTGAATTAAATGGAGATTTGATAGGCACCACCACTCCCACATCTGTGAGATCCCTAATTGTATTGTGTGCTCAATCGCTCACTCATGTCCAACTCTTTGTGACCCTGTGGACTGTAGCCCACCAGGCATCTCTGTCCATGAAATTTCCCAGGCAAGAATACTGAAATGGATTGCCATTTCCTTCTCCAGGGGATCTTCTCAACCCAGGGATTGAATCCATGTCTCCTGCGTCTCCTGCATTGGCAGGCAGGTTCTTTACCACTGAGCCACCTGGGAAGTCCTTGAGATCCCTAAGGGTGATGCTAATCCCTGCCATAGCCCTGGTCTACAGTATTGTTTTTTATGCACTTGGGTGCAGTTTTGGAGTGTCCATTTGACCTTCCATACGGCTATAGCTCTTACCCACAGGCCAACAACCTAGTGTGAGAATTTCTCAACTTTCTAAGCATGTTAAGATCACCCTTGTCGCTCTTTAGGGAATGGTTTGGAGGAACAAAGATCCCACATGCCCCTCGGGTGGTGGGGGTAGGGGTAAAAAATTCTCTGCCCTTCCAATGCAGGGGAGGCAGGTTCCATGGGGAGCGAGCTAAGATCCTACAGGCACCCCCTGCATTGGAAACTCAGAGTCTTAACCACTGGACCACCAAGGAAATCCTGGATTGTGTTCTTTTTAGTATTCGAATTTTTATCCCTATGGAATATATTTTTGTATATGGTGAAATACACTATGAAAATTTTAAATTTAAATTTAAATCCCCCAGGCCATGCACAGCTCGGCAGAAAGATTTAAAAACAAAACAAAACAAAAACCAAAGTTAGGGAAAAAAAGAGTGAAAGATTTTACTTCCTAGAATTTAAACTTCATTTTCTCTACATTTTTTCCATCCCAGGGAAGCTCTTGGAGAATATTTAGATGGGAAGAAGGAGAGTGAGGAAGATCAAAGCAAGAGCTACAAACAGAAAGAAGAAAGCAGACTGGTAGGAAATGGGGTATAAATGGGTCCCACCAGTCCAGTAGGCTTCACTCTTCTGTGCTGGGCCTTTGATGCTGCAATGCCACGCCCCGCCCCTCCCCTCTTCTTCCCTCCTGTCCTCTCCCTTCCCTCTTCCCCTCTCCTCAGTCTTGGTTCCCAGACTTTAAAACTGTCTCACGGCCCAACTTCTTCACGATGTCATCCGCGAACAGGTCAAACTCTTTGAAGTCACACATGGAACCGTTCTCGTCTGTACCATTCATTTATTTCACTATAGACAATTTTCTGCCTTGTTGGACTTTCCAAATGTGTGTGCATGCGGTGTCCCCAGTGGAACTGTTAGGTTCTAGATGAGCGAAGGCCTCTTTGTGGCTGTGGAGTAGGGCCAAACTTGTACCCAGTGAACACTAAAAGAAAGTCTTTGATCGCTGTCCCATGGTGATGACAGGGCTCCTGAAACAGGTAATAAAGGACTTGAAGCAAGAGGTGCAGGAGGGATAAACAGTAGTTCAAAGCAGGGAGCGTCAACTGGCACAGTGCCACATTTAATTAATTGCATGGAAAAGAGCTCACCCAGCCAGCCTGGTCAGGGAAGGTTCTAAGGAGAAACTAGGATTGGAGCTGGGTCTTAGAAAGATAGATGGGATTTCTAAAAGTGGGGAGGAGAAGAGATCATTTCTGGAATTGAAATGCAGTTACTGAGAGAAAGTATTCAAATTACTGAAATAGTATTACGGAGCCTCATTTCAGTTCAGTCACTCAGTTGTGTCTGATTATAGAGCCTAGAGATATCTAGAAACAACTGAATTACCTGGACTGTCCTGGGTCAAGGATAAGATGTTTTGTTGTAGTGGAAAGAATATTGAACTCTTATGGGTATTTGTTCCAGCTCTGTTGATAACTGTGAAGTAGATGTCACATCATCCCTTTGGACTTAGGGTACTTTATCTAAAGCTGGATGATCTCTGAGCATTTCTGTGAAGGACAAAAGGAATATTGTATATAATCCTGAAAATACTCTTTTAGTTGATACTGATATAATCTTGAAAATACTGTTCATCCTGAGCACTCTAAAGTTGAGTGTAAAACCAGAGAGAGAATATTGTTTTTATTAGCAGCTTTTCTATGTTGCTTTCACTTAGGACTTAAATCGTGAAGAGTGTTAGCACTGAGTAGGAAATGGTAACCCACTCCAGTATTCTTGCCTGGAAAATTCCATGATGAGAGGAGCCTGGCAGGGCCCTGACCATGGGATCGCAAAAGAGTTGGGTATGACAGAGCACACATGCATGTTGGCATTGAGGAGTATAAAGAACATTTATACATTTCAGTTTATAAAGAAAATGCTACCTTTTTCAATATCAACGTATTAACAACTAGTTCTTCTCCAAGACCTGGGCAGGAGGGGCCACTGCCCTTGACCCTGTACCTTATCAATAATTTTTTAAAAAATGGTAATTCTTTTTGTTTCCTGTTTGCTGCTGCTAAGTTGCTTCAGTCGTGTCCAACTCTGTGTGACCCCATAGACGGCAGCCCATCAGGCTCCACCGTCCCTGGGATTCTCCAGGCAAGAACACTGGAGTGGGTTGCCATTTCCTTCTCCAATGCATGAAAGTGAAAAGTGAAAGTGAAGTCGCTCAGTCATGTCCGACTCTTATCGACCCCATGGACTGCAGCCTACCAGGCTCCTCTGTCCATGGGATTTTCCAGGCAAGAGTACTGGAGTGGGGTGCCATTGCCTTGGTCAACTCCAAGTTTATAAAGATATTCTTCCATGCTTTGTCTTTAGACAGTTCATTGTTCAACTGTTTGTTTACATTTGCTCTATAATCTGTCTGGAATCCATTTTTTGTGTGTGGTGTAAAAGTAGGGCCCCAGGTTCATTGTTTTCTAAATAGATCTTTAATTAACCCAGCACCATTTAAAGAGAAGATCATTCTTTCCCCTCTGCATTGCAATGCACCTTTGTTGCAAACGAGGTGATCATACACGTGTGTTTGTTTCTAGATTTTCTGTTCTGTTAGTCATTTGTCCATCTTTGTGCCACTTCCACATTATTTTAATTACTGTAGCCAAATGGCAGCCCTTGATACCCTAGAGTAAGTCCTCCAGCTTTGTGATTCTTCAGAGTTATCTTGGCTGTTCTTGACCCTTTGTATTTCCACATAAATTTTAGAATTATTTTCTCAATTTCCACCAGAAAACCTGCTGGGATTTTAATTGAGATCAGGTTGAAAGTACAGATCAATTTGGGAAAGAATTAATATCTTACCAATATAGATTTGCAACCCATGAGTATAAAATACCCCTTCTTTTGCATATAAATATTCTTTAATATCACTTAGCAATGTTTTACACTTTTTGTCGGGGTTTAATTGTTTGTTGTTGATATGTAAAAGTATAATTGGTTTTGACATATTGACCTGATAGCCAGCAGCGTGGTCAAATTCACTTGTTAATTTTCATAGTTAACCTGTGGGTTCTTTTTTTAACATATAATCGTATCATCTGAAAATCACAGTTTTATCTTTTCCTGTTCAATTTTGATACTTAAAAACTTGTTTTTCTTGCTTTGCTGCACTAGATATGCTTCTAGCCCATTGAATAAAAGTGGTAATGAGGAGAGTCCTGTGTCCTGTTCTGGCCCTCCTCCAGATGCGTCCCCTCAAGTAGACTTGCCTCAAGTTTATTCAGAGCCCAAGTGCTCCCATTAGAGCACAGAACTCCAAATTCCCTGTCCAAATGGTTCTGAGCCCACTTTCAAGGCCTGCATCAGCCACTTCCTAGGTTTCGTTCTGCTTAGGGATGGCCAAAGGGTTTAATAGAGCTCCCATGTGTGGTCTGAGAAATTCACGTGCCGGCGTCTGATGCCCTTCATGGTGCAGGATGCGGAGCTGGGAGTATGAAGAGAATGGCCTGGGCTCCAGGCTGGTGGCCAGGGGCTGGGCTCTAGGCTGGGGGCTGATACTGTCTACCCCTTAGCCACCAAGTTCTGAGTTGAGCTCCGAGTCATACTATGAATTCAAACCAGGACTTCTGTTATGAAGGTGCCAAGGTAGGAAGACACAATGTGTTTAATGGCTTATTACACTGAATTATAATTTTTAAATATTTAGGTATGTGATATGTGGACCTTCATTTACACTCTTACCCGGGGTCTCAAAAATGTTAGGATGTGTCTATTAATCTGTTGGTGACGGCAACGTTTGCAGTTTTACTTTGGATCTTAAATACTTGATTCAGATATTTCTGATGTTCACATTATCTGAGTAGAAAATAGAAAATTGCTCAAAACTACAGGAAAGTTGATACTTCCTTATGCATTTAAAACCATTTGGCACAAGTGATAAGGCTGGAGCTGTTTAAAAAAGTCTGAAGCACCCTGGAAATCTGGGTTAAAGTTCAGTTATGTATTCATTAAAGCCACATTTCAAAATTTCCATAGAAGAGAGAGAGGAAATAGAGTCTCTGATCATTTCAGTGACTCCTCAGAGGAGAGAAATTTATGGGTTCCTCATTCAGAAATGATCTGAGAGTTGGAAAATTTTTAAGTTCCAGAACAGACTTGGAAAAACTCAGACATAACCTGAGGATACCTGAACTTTTTGTTGAGAGGATGTATTATCTTGAAATCAAGACATCACCGAAAGGTCAGGAGTGAAGATGCTGAGTGTGAACTTTACAAAGAGGAATTTAGAAGTGGGGTTCCAGTAGCCTTTGAGGGCGGGGTCATGCAGTCAATTACAGGAGTCGCCTGTGTTAGAACACCTCTAGCCAAAGGTCCCACATAACATTAGCTTAAACAAGATAGAAGCTTATTTCTCTGGTTCATTTAATAGCTCAGAGTGGACATAGTCCAGAGCTGATATGGGGGTTCCTCGAGGTTGGGAACCTAAGCTCCTTCCACCCTTCCTTAGGTTGTCTCTGTCTGCTGACCATGACATACTTAGCATCACGTGCCAGCCTGGGAGATAGAGAAAAAGGGGGCAGGAGAGGGCACAGGTTCCCCTTCAAGGCACCATTCAGAAGTGGCACAGGCACTGCTGCTCATGTGCATTCTAGCTGCAAGGGATATTGGGAGGTGTATCTTTTTGGAGAGGTCAAATGCCCAGCTAAAATGGGTGTTCTGTTATTAAAAGGAGAGGGGGGAAATGGACATTGCAGGACAACTATTATTATTATATGTCTCACCTCCCCAACTGAGATTCTTAGAAAGGACCCTGGCAGTGTCAATCACTCAGAGGCCTGTTGGAGAAAGTGCCGAGATGTGCCCAGAGGGCATGCCCTCGTCCTGGTGGGCTGGTCCCTTCTCTAGTGAGACTAAACTGAAGTACATCCAGAAGTGCAGAATGCTTGTAGATCAAAAGCTGTAACATCACTTCATGAGTGTCCTGATGGAAACGGGTTGCTAAGTAGCTTCTACTCTTAAAAGTCATCAGATCAGATCAGATCAGTCGCTCAGTTGTGTCCGACTCTTCGCAACCCCATGAATCGCAGCACACCAGGCCTCCCTGTCCATCACCAACTCCCGGAGTTCACTGAGACTCGTGTGCATCGAGTCAGTGATGCCATCCAGCCATCTCATCCTCTGGCGTCCCCTTCTCCTCCTGCCCCCAATCCCTTCCAGCATCAGAGTCTTTTCCAATGAGTCAACTCTTCGCATGAGGTGGCCAAAGTACTGGAGTTTCAGCTTTAGCATCATTCCTTCCAAAGAAATCCCAGGGCTGATCTCCTTCAGAATGGACTGGTTGGATCTCCTTGCAGTCCAAGGGACTCTCAAGAGTCTTCTCCAACACCACAGTTCAAAAGCATCAATTCTTCGGCGCTCAGCCTTCTTCACAGTCCAACTCTCACATCCATACATGACCACAGGAAAAACCATAGCCTTGACTAGATGGACCTTTGTTGGCAAAGTAATGTCTCTGCTTTTTAATATGCTATCTAGGTTGGTTATAAGTCATCAAGCAGCTTTTAATTCCTGCTTGGTTGGATCGCACAGCTACAGACAGTTGTGCAAGTGTTTCTAGCTTTATAAATTCTTATTTGGTTTCAGAAACTGGCTAAACTGCTGCTCTGTGGCACTGAGTTGGTGACAAATATCCAGGTAGCTGCAGATATCAGAGAGATCCACAGGCGAGTCGAGGAAGAAGAGATCAAGCGTCAGAGGTGAGGAACCTCCTGGGCTCTGCAGCCTGGGGGATGTGAAGTGTCTCTTCTCTGGGTCCCCAAATTCTCCCAGTTCTTTATCAAACCTGGTCTAGAAGGATCCACTTCATGCCCTTTTTGAGTCCCCCTTCCCTCCGCTCCTCCCTCCCTCTCCCCCTCCTTCATTGCTTCCCTCCTCCTTCCTTAAGTGTTACCTTTCTAATGTGTTCCAAGCCTGGTGGATACAAAAAGGAGTGGACATGGCCTCTGCTCTTGATGTTCATAGTCTGGTTGAGATAGATGTGCAACCTCCACCCCACCATGATTTGTGTTAAAATAAAGGGAATGGTTACCCACTCCAGTATTCTTGCCTGGAGAAATCCATGGACAGAGGAGCCTGGTGGGCTACAGTTCATGAGATCACAAAGAGTCAGACGTGACGGAGCGACTAGCACACGTTACAAAGGTATGTATGGGCTTCCCGTGTGGCGCAGTGGTAAAGAATCCACCTCCCAGTACAGGAGACGTGAGAGATGTGGGTTTGATCCCTGGGTCAGGAAGATCCCCTGGAGTAGGATATGACACCCCACTCCAGTATTCTTGCCTGGAGAATCCCATGGACGGAGGAGCCTAGCAGGCTGCAATCTTTGGGGTCACAAAGAATCAGACACGACTGAGCACACACAGTACATTACATGACAAAGTTGTGTATAAGAGTTATGGAAACAGTATAAGGTGACCTTTAATTTTCCCTGGAGAGATTAGAGAAAACTTTTCAGGCAAAGTGATATTTGAGGTGGGCCATAAGGGATGAATAGGAGTTGGAGGAACCAAGGAGTGGGCATATTAGGAACAACTTGTACAGAGGCATGAGATTGTATGATGCTTGGGAATGGCATAAAAGTGAGGGATGTATAGGGGTGGTGGAAGAAAAGGATGGGGTTGAGAAGGTAGATTAAGTTGTTCTGGGTTTAAACTAGGACTTCCCTGGTGGCTTAGAGGGTAAAGCATCTGCCTGCAATACAGGAGACCCGGGTTCGATCCCTGGGTCGGGAAGATTCCTTGGAGAAGGAAATGGCAACCCACTCCAGTATTCTTGCCTGGAAAATCCCATGGACAGAGGAGCCTGTAGGCTACAGTCCATGTGGCCACAAAGAGTCGGACATTTAATCATAAAAACCAGACCCATGAAGGCTGTGTACAAATGTAGCAGCATGTTAAAGAATGTTAAGCAGCATGTTAAGGAGTCCACAACTGCAAGTATAGAGGGTCGGGGGATGATGGAAACTCTTCTGTGGCCAACCCTCAGCTCCAGGCCTCAGCAGGTGGGTGGTTGGCACACCTACCTCCCAGGGTTCAGCTTCCTTGACAGGGAGACAGAAGCTGCTTAGCAGGATTCCGCTTCCTTGGTTTGCACACAGAGAACTGATAACATCAGGATCAGAGGTCCTCAAGTAAGCTCTTCTTTGGCTTGTTCTTCAATGAATTCCTTACCTATAGTCCAATTACAAAAGCAGCCCACAGGGCCATCTTGCTTCTCTCAGCAGGTACATACACAGTGCGATTTTCACAACAATATTTTCATTGGTTCTACATAAGTTCAGTTCAGTTCAGTTCAGTCACTCAGTCGTGTCCGACTCTTTGCAGCCCCATGGACTGCAGCACGCCAGGCCTCCCTGTCCATCACCAACTCCCGGAGTTTACCCAAACTCATCTCCATTGAGTTGTTGATGCCATCCAACCATCTCATCCTCTGTCGTCCCCTTCTCCTCCTGCCCTCAGTCTTTCCCAGCATCAGGGTCTTTTCCAGTGAGTCAGCTCTTTGCATCAGGTGGCCAAAGTGTTGGAGTAGTTCTCTCCATTAGCAGCTTTACCACTGTCACTAAGATATCATTTATTCTTTTTTTTTTCGGATTTGTTTATTCATTTATTTATTTTTGGTTGTGTTGGGTCTTTGTTGCTAGTTGTGGGGAGCAGGGGCTGCTCTTCATGCGGTGCACTGCCTTCTCCTTGCGGTGGTTTCTCTTGTGGAGCATGGGCTCTAGGCACGCGGGCTCCAGTAGTTGCAACTCATGGGCTTAGTTGTCCCACGTCATGTGGGATCTTCTCAGACCAGAGGTCAAACCTGTGTCCCCTGTGTTGGCAGGCAGATTCTTTACCACTTCCCTGAGCCACCAGGGAAGCCTGATATAATTTATTCTTGAAATTTCCCACTGCCTGTCAAGGCCTGGGGACTGAACTGACTGATCTCCAGCAGGGTGACTGTGGAAAGGCCCTGAGGGCCCCATTGAGGAGTTGGACTTCTCTTGAAGCCCCTGAGGAGAAATGGAAGGTTGTGGGTAGCGGCTGTAAGATAAATGTGGGTTTTGGAAATGTAATCCGACAGCTGTTACTCATGTTTTGGAAAAAAAAAAAAAAGTTAATGGAATGATAAGATGTCCTCCATGCCCTAGCTTAAAAGGTGGGAAGGAGAGAAGGGATCATGAGATATTTATGTTGTAATTCTTTTTTTTTTTTTTTTATGTTGTAATTCTTTTCATTAAGGGAGTTTTCATTCTTGTTTGGGGACCATCTCATAGAAGAACCGGTTACTGAAGTTGGGAGAGTGTTGCAGGCACATGTCCTGGTCAGAAGGGGCCTCACATCTCAGCCCTAATGCCTCCTTCTATCCAGTCCCTTCCTTGGTGTGCTCCATCACATGGTTTCTTTGGCATTTTTGAAATTCTGGGAGACCACTCCTATTTTTCATTGCTAATCGTGGTATTTTCCTTTTTGTATGTTCCACTATTATTAAAAGATAATAATAGGAGTGCCATTTGTTAAGTGACTCCTGTGCTGGAAATCATCATGTTTAATCCTGACAACAGTCACAAGAAGGTAGATACTTCCGCCCTCTCTATTCTACAGCTGAGAAAAATGGGGCCTGCAGAGGTTAAGCAACTTGCCTAAAGTTGAGAGCCAGTAGCAAAATCAGGATTTGAACACAAGCTATGGGACTCGTGGTCAACTGCTTGTGATCAAGAGTCACCGTCTTACTCAGAGGATATGACCAGTTGACTCTTGAACTGTGTGTATGTTTGTACAGCTTTAATGCTGATCCATTTTTGTCCTGGGTCACTTTGTTTACTTGGCCTGTTGTTTACAGTCAAGCTTTAAACTAAAAGAAGATTTCTTAGAGTCTGGTTTGGTTTGCAGTGGTTCTAAGGGCTTGGTACCCTGGCCTGTTTTCCAGATCCTAGAGAATCAGCCCATACTCTTGGAAAGCAGCCTCCAGAACTGGTTTGTTTATATATTTGCAGACTTGAAAAGCTGGAGAACGAGGTCAAGACCAGCCAGGACAAATTTGATGAGATCACCGTCAAGTGGGAGGAAGGCAAGCAGCGGAGAATCCCTCAGGAGCTGTGGGAAATGCTCAATGCCCAGCAGGTGCACTGCGCAGGGCTGATCGAAGATAAGAACAAGCTGATCAGCGAGTTACAGCAGGCAAGAGCCTGGCCCTGGGTCCCGCCACAGGGGATGGAGCTGGGGGAATGCGTGCTTTTCCTGAATGGAGAAAGGCAGAGGCCTTACTTCGTCACCAAGAATGTGGTACAGCTTGGGCAATACACTTAAAAATATTTTTAGTCAAAGTATGATTGAATTACTATGTTGTGTTAATTACGGCTGTACAGCAAAGTGACTCAGTTATACATAGATACACATTCTTATTCATATTCTTTTCCATTACGGTTTATCACAGGATATATTGAATATAGTTCCTGTGCTCTACAGTAGGACCTTGTTGTTTCACGCTATACACTTTTTTTTTTTTTTAAAGATTATTGTTTTTAAAAAAGTATATATTTATTGTTTGGCTGTGTCAGTTGGGGCACACAGGCTCTTTAGTTGTGGTGTGCAAGCTTAGTTGCTTGGTAGCATGTGGAATCGAACCAGTGTCTCCTGCCTTGCAAGGTGAATTCTTGGCCATTGGACCACCAGGGAAGTCCCTCAGGCAATATCCTTTTAACCGGAAGAAAAAGTTCTGTAGTCATTTTAGAATCATTGGCTGCCTAAGAGAAAGATGTCCTGTTGTAGTAAATGCCGTTTCAGGCTTTCTGTGCTTAGTTAAGGAATGGAACAGTCTGTAGTAGATGTGTGCCCATGTTAGAACATGGACATTCGTTGCTCGGCAGGAGCCACCGGGTTTTCTGGGAGCCTGCAGGGAGATGTGCAGCAAGTAGTCCCTTCGAGGTTTGATCCTGGGCTTCTCGTTGAGGCTTTGCCCTGAGCTGAGCCTATGGGCTCCAAACACCCGTGCTTCCCCCTGGATAGGTGACGAAGAAGCCTATCCAGCACCTTGCCTCTGTGCGGCTGTATTTTCTGGTGCATGAGCTGATGGGAGGGGTCTGAGGGTGGTCTGGGGGTGGGGGGCTGGCAGCCTCTGGCTTCTGTCTCAGTTGGTGACCAACCTTTGATGTGCTCTTCTCTAGGAGTTAAAAATGAAAGATGACCAGTACGTGAAGGATTTGAAGAAACAGTCAGATGACATCTGCCTGCTCCTGGAGAGGATGGAAGAGCAGGTGAAGAATGTGATGAAAACCTTTCGCCAGGAGCTCCAAAATATCGAGGTAATGGTGTGTGAGAGAGCTGCCCCCTGGTCTGGGAGGAGGCCCACGGCAGGAGGCCCTGGGAGGAGGCCCCTGGGGGGCAGGCTGGCTTGTCCTAACCACCCAGGGAGGGCCCTAGACTGCTGTCATTGCTCCATCTCACTGCTCTCACTGAGGTCTCTGCTCTAGGGTTTCATTCATTTGCTTGTTCATACGTTCCCTCCTCCAACAAATATGCAAGTGTCTACTAAATGGCAAGCGCTGTGCCAGGGGCCGGGCAACAACCAGGGACAAAGTCCTGGGTGGGACCTGTATTCTAGCAGAGGCAGCTACACAGTAGACAGATAGATTACTATGTATGTAATTTGACAGGCGGTGATAAGCGCTTGGAAAGAAGATAAAACAGGGTAAAGTAAGAGGAGTAGAGGAGGGAGATCAGTGTTCCAGAACATCAGGCGGTTTTGAGCCACTTATCCTACGTATTTATGACAGTCAGGGATGTGGGGAGGGGAAAGGGGCGTGCCAAGCAGAATCCAGGAGCCTGTACTCTGGACTGGCCTGAAATGTTAAGGACTGACATCCAGACAGGCCTTTCCAAATATGGAAGAGAGCCAAGAGGCGGGGGCCTCTCTCTTTGGATTAGCACAGACTTATCTCTGCATTCCCATCCACCCCTCTCCACCCCCTTTCTGTGAGCTCCATGCTGCCTTTGCTTCATGGAAACCCCAGCCACTGTGATGCTCTCACTCGAGTCCCAGTGGAATACAAGCCAGGGTTGGCCCTGTGACTTCTAGGCCCTGGCCGTCCCCCACTGGACATAGGACGGCTGGCACACTTCCTCTCACAATCCTTGTGAAGCGTAGGCTTTGTAATAATCCCCATGCAGCTCCTTCCACGGTGCTTTGGGTGAATGAAACCTGACAAGTCTGCATTTGGGTTCGACTTTGTGTGGGTGGAGATGCGATGCTGCTGCTGCTGCTGTCTGAGCGCTCTTTGATGCTGTGGGACCTGCCTGATGAAAGCAGACACAAGAGCCCTTTTTCTTTCTGGTCGCAGAAAGCATTTGAGGTGGAGAGACAGGAGCTGCTGACCAGCAATAAGAAGAAATGGGAGCGGGCCTTACAGGCTCACAACGCCAAAGAGGTCAGGGAGTGGCCCGTGGGGGAGGCGGAGCGGGTGTCAGTGGTGATTCGTAGAGTCTGGGGTGGCTCCTGCTGAGGCTGAATTTGCCAGCTTTTCTACCTTGGGGAAGACTGCTGGAGCTGCACATCCTGACTGCGACTGCCGGGTCGGCAGCAGGGCCCGTGGGCGGCCCCTCTTGTGGTGGTGGTGGTTGGTACCACGTGTGTAGCCCTCTGGTTTCACTGGTCCTGCTGCTCTTGTCTTTGTGTCCTGGGTATCTCCCCCAGCCATGGGTATTTGTGGCCCTAGAAACTGTTTTAAGACATATTCTAAAGGATGTGAGATTATCAATTTATTTCAGAGACGTAAAGAACAAAGAAATAATATGACCAAAATCCGTTAGATTTTTTTTTTTTCTTAGAAATACAAATGTCTGATGGCAGGGTCTGCACTCTTAGAGTCTATAGAGTCAGGACCCTGTTAAGCAATGTAAGCCATGGCCTTCGAGTTCAAAGCCTTGGGGCACAGGGGTTCTGAGAGCAGAGAGACTCCCCTCAGAGTTAGAACAGGGATGGGGCCCGTCCTTCCCCTTGTCTCCCTGTGCCTTTAGCTGGAATATCTGATGAACCGCATCAAGAAAGTGGAGGACTATGAGAAACAGCTCAACAAGCAGAGGATCTGGGACTGTGAAGAGTACAACACGATCAAGATCAAGCTGGAGCAGGACGTGCAGGTGTGACTTGTTTCTCCGCCAGGGTGTCTGGGCGGCTTGGCAGACGGAGCACCTGTGAATGTCTCAACCTTAGCAACCGCCCATAATATTCTAGAGCTAGTCCATCCAACCAATACTTACTCATTATGTGCTCTCAGTGATCATATCTGAAGGAGCTTATTTACAAGAAACATGTGGAGGAATTCTTTCTGTTAAAAACCAGTGGAAAACTGCCAAGATGCTGAAGGAGTCTGGAAACCATGGCATGTGAGGGATCATTGAGAGAATTGTGCATTTTTGCCAGGTGGAGGGAAAATATCTCTAGGGTCAGGTAATGGTAGGGTGGCCACCATGTGATGGGTGCCTACCATACTCCAGGCACTTAACACACAGTTTCCTTATAGTAACTATAATCCTTGTAGTAACTCAAAGGGGAGAAATCACTAGCGTCATTTTATATGCCATGAAATTGAGGCTCAGAGACAAGGCTGTTTATTTATCTGGTAAATGGTAAGCCCTGGATTCAAACCCAGTTCTGTGTGCCTTGGTAACCTCTGTCTTTCCCAGTATTCCAAACAGCCTCCTGATGCTGGTTGAACATAGCAGTAAGGCAGATTCTGACTCACCATCAGAAAGAACTGCCTCATGGTTGGAACTGTCTAACACAGAAAAGGGTCATCCCACAGAACAGAGCCCTTTTATGTCATAAAGTATTCAGAGGCTGAATGACTGTGTCTGTCTTCAGTGGAGAAGAAGGATTCCTGCAGTGGGAAGGGGGTTAGATTTTCTGGTTTCTAAAGTTCTGTACAAACCTAGGATTCTGTGTTTCAACATCGGTTAAAAAAAATTATCCCTAATTATATTTAGATGTAACATGGTTGCATCTTAACATTCAAGCATGTTCTGTTCATTTCAGTCTTCATCTAGAAAACCATGTTACAGTTTTTCCACATAGCCTTTGGTAGGATTTCAGTTCTTAACTCCTCTTGTAGCTTTCTATAATGAGATTAAATTAAAAAACCCTATTAGGGAATTCCCTGGCAGTCTAGTGGTTAGGACTCAGCACTTTCACTGCCGTGGACCTAAACATTACAAAAAAAAAAAAAATCCTATTAGACTAAAAATGTTTTTCCAGTCTTGAGAATTTTCTTGAGCCTTTCTTAATATTAATGTCAGGGAGCTGAGAGTTACTTACAAGGAACAGTAGACTTTTGTGAAAAAGCAGTGTGGCTTCTGTGGGCTGTACACATTACACTGTTGATGAAAATAGCTATAGTTAAGTTTTCTGAAGTTATCTTGGTTCTATGATTATTTACATGATAGAAGTACATACTGGTCTCTAACAGTGAAATAATGGAACCTCACATTCTTTTTCGTTGTTTTGTTTTTCTTTTTGCAGTAAAGACCTTTAATAAAGATCTACCCTCTTAGCAAATTTTTAAGTATACAGTATTGTTAATCATGAGCTCTTGGTTGTACATTATATTTCCAGGACTTATTCACCTTGTACAATGAAACTTTGTAACACTTTGACTAGTACCTCCTCATCTTCCCCTCTTCCAGCCCTTGCTACTGCTACTGCTAAGTCGCTTCAGTCGTGTCGGACTCTGTGCGACCCCATAGACGGCAGCCCACCAAGCTCCCCCGTCCCTGGGATTCTCCAGGCAAGAACACTGGAGTGGGTTGCCATTTCCTTCTCCAATGCATGAAAGTGAAAAGTGAAAGTGAAGTTGCTCAGTCGTGTCAGACTCTTCGCAACCCGACGGACTGCAGCCTACCAGGCTCCTCCGTCCATGGGATTTTCCAGGCAAGAGTACTGGAGTGGGGTGCCATTGCCTTCTCTGCCTCCAGCCCTTGACAGCCCCTCATTGCAAATTCTCCTCTCTGCTTCTTTTTAATTATTTTAGATCTCACATGTAAGTGAGATCATGCAGTATTTGTCTTTCTGTATCTGGCTTATTTCACTTATTGTAATGTCCTGCATGTCCATTTCTATTGTTGCAAATGGCAGGATTTCCTTTTTTTAAAAGCTGAATAATATGCCATTGTATGTATATAGTGTTAGTTGCTCAGTCATGTCCAATGCTTTGCGACCCCATGGACTGTAGCCTGCCAGGCTCCTCTGTCCATGGAGATTTTCCAGGCAAGAATACTGGAGTGGGTAGTCATTCCCTTCTCTGGGGAAATCTTCCCAGCTCAGCTTCGAACCTCAGTCTCCTACATTGCAGGTGAATTCTTTACTGTCTGAGCCACCAGGGAACCTTTTAAAAATCCATTAGTCCATCATCAGATATTTAGATTGTTTCTGTATCTTGACTGAAGTGAATAATGCTGCAATGAACGTGGGAATGCAGATACCTCTTCAAGTTCCAGATTTCAAATTTTCAGGTTACATATTAATATTACCTGATCAAATAGTAACCCTGTTTTTAATTTTTTGAGAAACCGCCATATTGTTTCCATAGTGGCTGTACCAGTTTGCATTCCTGCTAACTGTAGAAGGATTCTCTTTTCTCCAGACCCTTGCCAATGCTTGCTGTCCTTTGTCTTTTGATAACAACCATCCTAATAGGTGTGAAGTGATATCTCTTTGTGGTTCTGATTTGCCATTCCCTGATGATTAGTGATGTTGAGCATCTTTTCATGTGCCCATTAGTCATCTTCATGTCTTCTTTGGAGATATGTCTATTCAGGTTCTTTCCCCATTTCCTAACTGAGTAACTTATTGCTGTTCACTTGTAGGCTTGGAACCTCATGTTCTTAATTCAATGTTCAAACGCTTGAATGAAGTCAAGAAGTTATTGAAGGACATGAATGAAGCCAAGAAGGACATGGGACATGAGGAGATTATAGAGGTTAAGAGATAAGACTAGGGAGGTGAGGGGCAGAGAGGCAGGTAGCCCAGGAGACCTGGCTGTCCTGGCTCACACTGTCTGGATTGACTAGTGGTGAGGTGTGGGTATTTGGGAGACAGACAGATGGAGACTCTCAGAGTGGGAACCTGCGTGCAGTCCATCAGTGTAACAGTTCTTCCCTGTGTCAGAATGACTATACTTTACCACATTTTACCCTTGAACTGAGAAAAGGTAGTTGAATCATGGATTACCCATATTGCAATATGTGGAATATTTTAGTAGATTGAATTTTATCATAATGCCTCTGAGCTGTAGTCATGATAGTAAAGTCAGATAGCATCAATTTTTGTCAGAAAGATATGGCATGCAGCTTACTTCCTAACACTAATTCTTTGCACTGTATCATTTCTAAAATATAGAACCAATTTTTTTTGCAAACCCCCAAAATATAGAAGATCCAGTACCTATAGGTTTGGCTTGACAGGTACAAGAAGTAAAAATAAGAAGGTATACTTTTCAGTTCTTACTACTAGAAAGGTCATATTAACAATGAACAAAGAGAAACCTATAAACATTATATACTCAACAATTTAACGACCGATACCCACCACTCCAAAAAAAAAGTGCTAGGAACACTTAGTTCTTGATGTAGGAAGCAACTTTTATTTTTAGGCCTTACGTGCTCATTTAAAATTGGAAAATGGTTTAGTACAACTTTAATGCCAGAATATTAATCACAAAAATTAAATACAAGTTATTTACTTAACAAGTATTGTGAACTTACCTGGTGCAAAGCATAAAAACAAATAAGATACAGTTTCTGTCCTCTAGGACTTTACAATCCTTTGAGTTAGAAAGCAAGACCGTGAATAGTATAAGTAGTTAAGAGAGTGAATGAGGGCTTCCCCAGTGGCTCAGTGGATAAGAATGCCACTGCAGGAGACGTGAGTTCAGTCCCTGGTCCGGGAAGATCCCACGTGCCAAGGAGCAACTAAGCCCATGTGCCACAATTATTGAGCCTGTGCTCTCGAGCCCGAGAGCCACAACTACTGAAGCCCGAGTGCCCTAGAGCCCTTGCTCAGCAACAGGAGAGGCCCACACCATGGTTAGAGAGCAGCCCCCACTCTCCGGAACTAGAGAAAACCCCACAGAGCAGCAAAGACCCAGCCGGGTCAAAAATAAACAGATAAATAAAATAAAAATTCTAAAAAACGATAAGTTCATATTTGTTGTTAATGGCCACAAAGGCCAATTTTTTTTTTTTTTTTTTTTTTTTTAAGAGTGGGTGACAGGGAAGAAAAGGGTAAGCAAGAGTTTGGAATGTGGAATCTGTAATTCCTAACAGAATCCCTGGGGCCCCCTCCACCCCCACAGGTTGAGATCAGTGGTAAAGAGGCCCAGTGGTGTCTCTTTATCAGTGATAAAGGTGCCCAGCTGAGAAGGCCAGAGGGAAAGGCTGTACTAAATTTCTGTTCTGCTGGGGCAATGTTGGCTACCAGTATCAGCCTGGGGCAGGAGTTGGCTTCAGAAAGGAGCTCCCTTGCTCCTCCTCCTGCCCCAGGAGAAAGAGAAGAGGACGGTGATCCACACCCACAGTCCTTGGAACACTGAAGGATTTTGGTGACAGGTTAAATTATAATCTTTATAAATGATTCTTCCAAACTAAACATGATGTTTTGCCATTAGTCTATATAGAAACACAGGATACAGCTTTGCAAAAATATCTTTGGATAATTGAATAATAAGCACAGACAGTTCTCCAGGCAAGAATATTGGAGTGGGTAGCCATTCCCTTCTCCAGGGTATCTTCCCTGACCTAGGGATCCAGTCTGGGTCTCCCATATTACAGGCAGATTTTTTACTATTTGAGCCACTAGGAAAGCCCTAGTTCCCAAAGAATATTAACAAAAAGCAGGAGTAGATATTTTCAACAAGAGGAAATAAAATTGGCTAATAAATATTCAACTGCACGCACAAGCAAAAGGCTGTAAATTAAAATGATCCAGTGACAGACTATTATTATTATATATATATTTTTGCCCATAAAACTGACTTAGATTTAAGGTCTGTTTTTAGGTCACATCCACTGGCCGGTTAGCTCAGTTGGTTAGTGTGTGCTGCTAAGTTCTTTCAGGTCACAAAGAAAAAGACATGGCCTAATTACTTTTGTTCAGAGTTTTGTAAGCTGTGTTCAACTAGGTGAAATATTGATGATGGTTTCACAAAACCAACAACAAAAAAATGGTGCCAGTGGTATTTTATTCCTTTGAAGATGTATTATGTAGGAAAAATATTTACATAATGATTATTATGTAATAATCTGCCTTTCAGAATGAAATTCACAGGAGAATTCATATGGTAGGGCTCGCATTTATAACTTACGTGCTCTTCCTGTGTTATAAATATAAAAATTGTTCTATTGCCGGGGTCCAGCCCCGGCTGATCCAGGGTATTCAAAGCGGGGATGGCATCGGCGAGGATCAGGATACAATAGCTTCAATTAGATATTAATTAGAGATGTAAAGAGTAATAGAATGAGGATAGCTCAGTAGGAAAATTCAGTGGAGAAAAGAGGCTGAGTAGCTTGGTTTACGCGGGAGACCAATAAAACTTCAAGACAAGAAGTTTGCACCACTTACGTAGGCCGCAGGCGTCCTTCCGTTCTCCCGAAGGAGAGGAGACACTGAGGCCTCCCTGGTCGGATCTTAGAAGCCCAGGCATAATTAGTAAGCATGGCGGGTTCCGAGCTCCAGATGGAGACTCAGCCAGAGTGAGAGAGCGACATGGGGAGACCAGTCTTTCGAGAAACTGATCCCAATTCTTTATTTTCCATGGTCTACTTTTATACACTGAGATGTTATGCAAAATCAGGCGGGGTCAGCAGTCCTGACTTTTATCAAAGTCAGGTGCTTCATACAAATGTATACAGAGGTCTTAGGGGTGTTACATCATCTTCTGGCCAGGGGGGCCTGCTGACAATTTATGATCCTCTCCTTGTGACAGCGGTCAGTCAACCAGGACACTTATTTCTCCAGGGGTGATTATTCTTAAAACAGACGCCACCCAAATAAAGTTACATTCCTATAGGGTGAGGGTGTAGTGGGTTTTAGTTAAGGAAAGAATTTACTTAGCCTAAGGTCTAACGTGATTAATATCAAAGGTTAATACTTATTTCGTCTATATATTCATTAATGTGTGTAAGGGCAGGGGATATGGAGACTTAGCAACAAACATTGGCTCAACAAATGAAAAACCCTTCACCAATACAATTTCTAATCAGCCCACTATACTTATACTAATGGTTTTCTAACTTTTCTAAGGAACCTGTTTTTAGAAGGTTTAAAGCATCTCGTGCCTCTCACAGTTGGGAGGCTGTGAGCAATCACATGTGGCCGGACAAGCCTGTCAGGCAGGCTAGAGAACCTTCAGAGGAGTTTGTAGGTTAAAACACTCTTGTCACGCCCAGGAGTTTTTATTAACTGGAGCTCTTAAGTTAACTCCTTCTCCGAAAGAGGTGGTGGGGGACAGCCCCCGGTAAAGTCAGAGGTGTAGATGAGCACAAAGTAGTAAAGTAGGCAGGCTCTGGTTATGGGGGTAGATGCTCGAGGATTTCCAGGGGGACTCCTGAGGCTCGATCCTGCCTTTGCGTATGTCGAGCCTCCTTCCTCATGACCTTTGCCACGGGCCGAGTGCCTCACTCTGGCCCCCAACATTCTATGGCCCAATAAGTTTGGCAAATGCTGTCTTAGTGACAGGGGCTCATTGCAAAGGAGGTCCATGGACACGGTTAGAGCAGACACCCAGATGCTAAGGGTCATGGGGCTCCCCAATGCCTCGATCCCAGCAAAGCCTGGAGCTCGCTCATGATCGTCCGAAATCCAGAGCAGCTCTGGAGACCCTCCTTCTCTGTGAGTGTTCACACTCTCTCAGATTGTCACCATCCAACAAAAAACTTTTCTATTGGACTTCCGTGCCAGCTGTGCTGAACAGTGGCCTCCCCAGTGTTCAGGGCTGGTCCCATTTGAAGCAGCAGAAATGGTTATGATTGGAGCACAGTGGCATGAATCATCATGACTTTGCCGGAAGAATTGCTGAGAATCTCTTCCCCCAGTGGACATAGCACACAGCCATCCCTAGAAGGTTGCAGGGCCCAGAGCAGTGGCTCAGGCTGGAACCACCCTGGGTGATTGCACTTGAGATGAAGCTGTGCCTTCAGCATCTTCTATAGGCTCGTTGGGATACTGTCAAGTCAGAAATTTCTAAATGAAACTTTAAGCCTGCTCAGCAAGAGTGGGGTGTGGCTCCAGGCAGCTCCCTGCTCTGCCCCAGGCCCCCTGCCCCAAGGGCCAGGCCTGCCCTGCATGGTGCTGAGCGCTGACAGGTGGGGAGGTGGGTACTTGCCCACAGTCAGTGGAGTGTGAACCATAAATTGTGGGAATCAATTTACTGAGAACCTTTGAACCTGATTTCTGAGAATCTACTGTAAGAAAGTAAAATACTCCCAATATTTTACATGCAGTACTTCCCACCATTATTTTATAATATTGAAGATTATCAAAGCAACATAAATGTATTTGTACATGTATAAATGTATATACTATAAGGAAATAATAAAACATCATGGTATATGATAAATATTTCACATATGGTAAATTATAATATAAAAATATTATGTGCCATTGTGTGCTTAGTTGATCAGTCTTGTCCTTTGACAACCCTATGGACTGTAGCCTGCCAGGCTCCTCTGTCCATGGGGATTCTCTAGGCAAGAATACTGGAGTGGGTTGCCATGCTCTCCAGGAAATCTTCTCAACCCAGGGATCGAACCCAGATCTCCCGCATTGCAGGCAGATTCTTTACCATCTGAGCCATTGTCCAGACCTTTAATTTGCCTCTAATGATAAATTTTCTAAGAATTCAGGTAGAGACACTTGTTCCTAAGGTTCCTCCGATATGACTTCAGAACAAATGACTAGGGACCCTCGGGTGTAATAAATTGTACCAGGACCAATTAGAATTATTTTTTTTAAAACTTTAGATTCTTGAGCAACAGCTTCAGCAAATGAAAGCAACTTATCAGCTAAACCAAGAGAAGCTGGAGTATAACTTCCAGGTGCTGAAGAAGAGAGACGAAGAAAGCACAGTGATTAAGTCCCAGCAGAAGAGGAAGATCAACCGGTAAGCTCGCATGCAGAGTGTCTTTCTTCTGGGCCTTTCTCTACTGAAAAGAGGGATGGGTATGTACTCTTTTGTAGGAGTAGAAATTGTTAGAAGTGTAACTAATTCTTAGGGCTTCCCAGGTGGTGCTAGTGGTAAAGAACCTGCCTGTCAAAGCAGGAGATAAGAGACACGGGTTCGGATCCTGGGGTCTGAAAGATCCCCTGGAAGAGGGCATGGCAACCTACTCCAGTATTCTTGCGTGGAGTAGCCCCGTGGACAGAGGAGCCTGGTAGGCTACAGTCCATGGGGTCACAAGAGTCAGGTATGACAGAAGCGACTTAGCATGCACGCATAACTAATTCTTATTAAAAGAGGTGTTTTTTTTTTTTTTCTTTTGAAAACAGGATACATTCAACCAGTTCTGTCCTCCGGACCCCACAGGCAGTTTACAGCAAAAAGAAAAGAATTTACAGCAAAAAGTCTGTCTCCCATATGTCTTTTGTCTGGGTCCTCTGTCCCACCTCTGGATTCGTTTCTTTTCCTTTTTCCAAAATTTCCTTATGCACATACAAGCAAACACAAAGTCTCATGCCCGTCTGCTTTTACACAACCAATAGCATCCTGTACACATTGTTCTGTATCTTCACGATGTTTCCATGCCAGTTCATAGAGAATGTTCACGTTATTTCTTACGGTGTCTTGTATAACACTGCATAGATATGCTAGGATTTACTCAACCAGGCCCACACTGCTGTGCATTTTGTTGACTTCTAAACCCTTGCTGTTGCAAATAATGCCAACATAAGTATTCAGTTCAGTTCAGTTCAGTTCAGTCACTCAGTCGTGTCCGACTCTTTACAACCCCATGAATTGCAGCACACCAGGCCTCCCTGTCCATCACCAACTCCCAGAGTTCACTCAGACTCATGTCCATCGAGTCAATGATGCCATCCAGCCATCTCATCCTCTGTTGTCCCCTTCTCCTCCTGCCCCCAATCCCTCCCAGAATCAGAGTCTTTTCCAGTGAGTCAACTCTTCGCATGAAGTGGCCAAAGTATTGGAGTTTCAGCTTTAGCATCATTCCTTCCAAAGAAATCCCAGGGCTGATCTCCTTCAGAATGGACTGGTTGGATCTCCTTGCAGTCCAAGGGACTCTCAAGAGTCTTCTCCAACACCACAGTTCAAAAGCATCAATTCTTCGGCACTCAGCCTTCTTCACAGTCCAACTCTCACATCCATACATGCCCACAGGAAAAACCATAGCCTTGACTAGACGGACCTTTGTTGGCAAAGTAATGTCTCTGCTTTTGAATATGCTATCTAGGTTGGTCATAACTTTCCTTCCAAGGAGTAAGCATCTTTTAATATCATGGCTGCAATCACCATCTGCAGGGATTTTGGAGCCCCCAAAAATAAAGTCTGACACTGTTTCCACTGTTTCCCCAACTATTTCCCATGAAGTGATGGGACCGGATGCCATGATCTTTGTTTTCTGAATGTTGAGCTTTAAGCCAACTTTTTCACTCTCCTCTTTCACTTTCATCAAGAGGCTTTTGAGTTCCTCCTCACTTTCTGCCATAAGGGTGGTGTCATCTGCATATCTGAGGTTATCGATATTTCTCTCGGCAATCTTGATTCCAGCTTGTGTTTCTTCCAGTCCAGCATTTCTCATGATGTACTCTGCATATAAGTTAAATAAGCACGGTGACAATATACAGCCTTGACGTACTCCTTTTCCTATTTGGAACCAGTCTGTTGTTCCATGTCCAGTTCTAACTGTTGCTTCCTGACCTGCATACAGATTTCTCAAGAGGCAGGTCAGGTGGTTTGGTATTCCCATCTCTTTCAGAATTTTCCACAGTTTCTTGTGATCCACACAGTCAAAGGCTTTGGCATAGTCAATAAAGCAGAAATAGATGTTTTTCTGGAATTCTCTTGCTTTTTCCATGATCCAGCAGATGTTGGCAATTTGATCTCTGGTTCCTCTGCCTTTTCTAAAACCAGCTTGAACATTAGGAAGTTCACGGTTCACATATTGCTGAAGCCTGGCTTGGAGAATTTTGAGCATTACTTTACTAGCATGTGAGATGAGTGCAATTGTGTGGTAGTTAGAGCATTCTTTGGCATTGCCTTTCTTTGGGATTGGAATGAAAACTGACCTTTTCCAGTCCTGTGGCCACTGCTGAGTTTTCCAAATTTGCTGGCATATTAAGTGCAGCACTTTCACAGCATCATCTTTCAGGATTTGAAATAGCTCCACTGGAATTCCATCACCTCCACTAGCTTTGTTTGTAGTGATGCTTTCTAAGGCCCACTTGACTTCACATTCCAGGATGTCTGGCTCTAGGTGAGTGATCACACCATTGTGATTATCTGGATTGTGAAGATGTTTTTTGTACAGTTCTTCTGTGTATTCTTGCCACCTGTTCTTAATATCTTCTGCTTCTGTTAGGTCCCTACCATTTCTGTCCTTTATCAAGCCCATCTTTGCATGAAATGTTCCCTTGGTATCTCTAATTTTCTTGAAGAGATCTCTAGTCTTTCCCATTCTGTTGTTTTCCTCTATTTCTTTGCACTGATCACTGAGGAAGGCTTTCTTATCTCTTCTTGCTATTCTTTGGAACTCTGCATTCAGATGCTTATATCTTTCCTTTTCTCCTTTGCTTTTTTGCTTCTCTTCTTTTCACAGCTGTTTGTAAGGCCTCCCCAGACAGCCATTTTGCTTTTTTGTATTTCTTTTCCATGGGGATGGTCTTGATCCCTTTCTCCTGTACAATGTCACGAACCTCAGTCCATAGTTCATCAGGCACTCTATCTATCAGATCTAGGCCCTTAAATCTATTTCTCACTTCAACTGTATAATCATAAGGGATTTCATTTAGGTCATACCTGAATGGTCTAGTGGTTTTCCCTACTTTCTTCAATTTAAATCTGAATTTGGTAATAAGGAGTTCATGATCTGAGCCACAGTCAGCTCCTCGTCTTGTTTTTGTTGACCATATAGAGCTTCTCCATCTTTGGCTGCAAAGAATATAATCAATCTGATTTCGGTGTTGACCATCTGGTGATGTCCATGTGTAGAGTCTTCTCTTGTGTTGTTGAAAGAGGGTGTTTGCTATGACCAGTGCGTTCTCTTGGCAAAACTCTATTAGTCTTTGCCTTGCTTCATTCCGTATTCCAAGGCCAAATTTGCATGTTACTCCAGGTGTTTCTTTACTTCCTACTTTTGCATTCCAGTCCCCTATAATGAAAAGGACATCTTTTTTGGGGTGTTAGTTCTAAAAGGTCTTGTGGGTCTTCATAGAACCATTCAACTTCAGCTTCTTCAGCGTTACTGGTTGGATTACTGTGATATTGAATGGTTTGCCTTGGAAACGAACAGAGATCATTCTGTCGTTTTTGAGATTGCATCCAAGTACTGCATTTCCGACTCTTTTATTGACTATGATGGCTACTCCATTTCTTCTGAGGAATTCCTGCCTGCAGTAGTAGATATAATGGTCATCTGAGTTAAATTCACCCATTCCAGTCCATTTTAGTTCGCTGATTCCTAGAATGTCAACATTCACTTTTGCCATCTCTTGTTTGACCACTTCCAATTTGCCTTGATTCATGGACTTGACATTCCAGGTTCCTATGCAATATTGCTCTTTACAGCATCAGACCTTGCTTCTATCACCAGTCACATCCACAGCTGGGTATTGTTTTTGCTTTGGCTCCATCCCTTCATTCATTCTGGAGTTATTTCTCCACTGATCTCCAGTAGCATATTGGGCACCTACTGACCTGGGGAGTTCCTCTTTCAGTATCCTATCATTTTGCCTTTTCATACTGTTCATGGGGTTCTCAAGGCAAGAATACTGAAGTGGTTTGCTATTCCCTTCTCCAGTGGACCACATTCTGTCAGATCTCTCCACCATGACCTGCCCGTCTTGGGTTGCCCCACGGGCATGGCTTAGTTTCATTGAGTTAGACAAGGCTGTGGTCCTAGTGTGATTGGATTGACTAGTTTTCTGTGAGTATGGTTTCAGTGTGTCTGCCCTCTGATGCCCTCTCGCAACACCTACCGTCTTGCTTGGGTTTCTCTTACCTTGGGCGTGGGGTATCTCTTCACGGCTGCTCCAGGAAAGCGCAGCCACTGCTCCTTACCTTGGACGAGGGGTATCTCCTCACCGCTGCCCTTCCTGACCTTCAACGTGGGATAGCTCCTCTAGGCCCTCCTGCGCCAGTGCAGCCACCACTCCTTGGACGTGGGGTTGGTCCTCCCAGCCACCGCCCCTGGCCTCAGGCGTGGGGTTGCTCCTCCCGGCCCCTGCCCCTGACTTTTGGGTTTTTCCGTGACATCTTACAGAAAAACCCAAATGAATTTTTTTTTTTTGCCAACCCAGTACTTATGTCAGTGTGTGACTTTGTGTGTGCACAGGGCTATCTGGAGAATAAATCTCAACTTGTAATTATAGAAGCAGTACATATGCATTATACAAAATTGGAAAATACCTCAAGTGAAAGTAAGATAAAAACATACGTGCTCAGTTGTGTCTAACTCTTTTCAACCTTACCGCCTGTAGCCCACCAAGCTCCTCTGTCCATGGAATTATCCCAGCAAGAATACTGGAGTGGGTTTCCATTTTCTTCTCCAGGGTATCTTACCAACCCAGGGATCAAACTCACATCTACTGTGGCTCCTGCATTGGCAGGCAAATTCTTTACCACTGAGCCACTAGGGAAGCCAAGATAAAGACAGAAAAATACCATATTCTTACTATCAGAGATTAAGTATATTTCTTTCCCTCTCTCTATTAATATACAGATATGATATCATACTGCAACTCTTTTGTAATCTCTTTTTAAAAAGTCAATAACCTCCACCTTTTCATTTCAACAAATTTCATTTCATCTAAATATCTGGATCACATTCATATTCCCCCATTTGTCCAAAGACAGTGGTAAAGAACCCGCCTGCCAATGGAGGAGACCCTAAGAGACTGTAGGTTTGATCCTTGGATCCAGAAGATCCCCTGGAGAAGGAAATGGCAACCCAGTCCAGTTTTCTTGCCTGGAAAATTTCATGGACAGAGAAGCCTGGCAGGCTAGAGTCTATGGGATCGCAAAGAGTCAGACAGGACTGAGTGACTTAGCACGTAACATCTTTTGCAGTGAAAAGTGTTAGGCGCTCAGTTGTGTCCGACACTTTGCGGTCCCATAGGCTGTAGCCTGCCAGGTTCCTTTGTCCATGGGATTTCCCAGACAAGACTACTAGAGAGCGTTGCTGTTCCCTTCTCCAGGGGATCTTCCTGACCCATGGATTGAATTCAGGTCTCCTGCATTGCAGGCAGATTCTTTACCACTGAGGAGTTTATCTAAACTAGTACCTCATCTAGATCCAGGCATTTGCATCACATTGTTAAATTAAGTTCCTTAAGTCTCTCTGATCTATGAGATTCCCCCCACCCTTCCACCTGCCAACCTCCTTTTTACATGATGCTTATATACTTATTGTATCCTCTTCTCTTGATGTATGTGTGTGAGAGTGTGGTGGGGGTGAAATCAAAAGTCTAGGTCAGTTATCTTATAGAATGTCTCATTTTTTGAATGTGAAAATAGGAATGATCAGTGTTTGTGTATGGGGGACTTCTGATTTGTTGTTAAAGGTTTTTTTAATGCGAACCATTTTTAAAATCTTTATTGAGTTTGTTACAATATTGCTTGCATTTTAGGTTTTTTGTTTCTTTTTTGGCCTTGAGGCATGTGGGATCTTCCCTTCCTGACCAGGGATTGAACCCAGTTTCCCTGCACTGAAGGTCAAGTCTTAACCACTAGACTGCCAGGGAAGTCCCCAGGGATCTTCTGACAATTTCAGAATAATGCTTGAAGGGGAAAATTTTATTTTTAGAATTTTTAAACTGAAACTATGTCAGTCCACAAACCTTCCTGTTCCTGTGTTACTGGGGCTACTGTTCAGTAGCATGAAGTCTGAAGTCTGGTCTGGGTTCTGAAAGCCATGCCTGTGTTATTTCATGTGACAGATTTCCAGTTACAGAACTCCTATTAGCAGTGAGCTGGGCATCGGTGGCCTGCCTGTGTTCGTCATGCTGTGGCCATGTCTCTCCTAGTGCTGGAACCTTTGACCAACCCCCTCTCCTTCCCCTGGTACCCTGTGTGAAGCTCTTCCATAGCACTCTTGACACAGTTCTGTAATTAGCGTTTGTCTTTGTCTCTGGCTGCACTGATAGTGCTGTGTACTCAGACATATCCTTGTATTCATCTTGGTATTCCAACATATCCTTGGCACAAAAGAGACCTTTCATGTTTGATGAATGAATGACTGAATGAATGAATGAGTTAGTGGACTAGTTAATAGTATCAGCTCTTTCAGGATGGGGCACTTGTATATCACAGGCTTGTGGTGCAGTTTTTCCTTTCTGTTTTCCTTGCTTCAGAAGTTGAGGGAGGTTATTTCAATCTGTGAGTCAGCACTAGATGTGGCCCCCGACAAGTGCTGTGTTGAGGACAATTCAGTCACACTCTTGAATAAGAGGCTACCTCTTGGTGGGTTTGAGGTTCTGGATAGTTTCAAGTGCATTTAGTTCTGGATGATTCTATTACCGCCTATTGCTTTCCTTTCCTCGACCACAGTTGTAGCTGTGTTTGGGAAAATATTTGGGAGGGTTTCCTGCACCTTCCACAAGTCTGAGCCTAGGTTTTATAGAACTGAGTGGAGTAGATGGCAGGTAGACGGAACATACATTGCAGCCTTAGTTCAGCGGTAGACTAACTTTTTTTCCCCCTTCTTCAACTCAGCCTGCATGATGTACTTAACAATCTGAGATCAAAATATAACAAGCAGGTCAAGCAATTTCAGGAGGAGAACCAGTCCCTAACCTCAGACTACAAACGCCTGGTGTTGCAATTCAAGGAGCTTCAGAAAGCCATGAGGTATTTCAGGGACGTGGGTCCCAAGGCATGTGTCCCAGGAGGGGGACTGTGGGAGCTGAGCTGGTAGTGACGGTGATTCCATTCGCGTGTGGCATCGCCCGCTTTGGGGAACTGGGCCAGGGCACTAGAGAATCTTTTCTGCTGTCTCTCCTGTCCCTTTACTTGCATGTCACCTGCCTGTTCTCGTAGGTGAGAATCTCGGGCTCAGAGATGGGGCTGGGTCCAGGGTTTCCCCCAGCTCTGCCTCAATTCTTGCCCTACTGCTAGCTGGGGGTGCCTGTGGGGGACCGGTCCAGCCCTGGTGTCAGCTGACCACCATCGGTCACTCTCCTTCCCAGGCATTTTGCTCTCATTGATGACAAGCGGTTTCGGGAGATTTGGCTGATGAATGAAGAAGAGGCGAAGGACCTGATAAACAGAGCCTTTGATGTAGACAGAATCATCAGTACCCATCATCTAGGGCTCCCCTGGATGGCACCCGACTTCTGGTTCCTAAAGAACGTGGGGCCAATTTCTCAGCAGCAGCAGAAGTCCGCCACACAGATCTTAGAGGAAGTCCTGATGGAAGCAGGTGACCGGAACAGAGTCAGAGCATCTGCAGGCTGGAGTGGAGGGGCCTCTGAGAACATGTATTCCCACCAGCAATCTGCTGTCTTGCACTTTTCAAAATCTTTTCATGTGTATTATCTCATTTTACCTTTTGAGCAAGTGGTAAAATCTGGGTAGTACCATGATTTTTAGTACTGTTTTCAGACAAGGAATGTATAGCTTTAAACTTAACATTTGTAAATTTTAGTGAAGAAAAATTTTGGCTCAGCTGCTCTTGCTGATGTTATTCTTCTGTGAAGCAGCTGCTTTCCCTACATTTTCATTGACTGTTTCTAAACTGCCACAGGGTTGGAAACCATAGAGTGGATGTGTTAGATCGATCTCTAAGAATAAACAGGTTCACGGTTTCTCTCCCACTTCCTGGTCAAGGCTGGATTTTGGTGTGACATTTCCAGGTAGATACAATTGGGAAGAGTGAGGCATTATAGGCTGGCCAGGAGCACCAGAATTTCTCTAGATAGTCTCTTATTTCAACCCCAACCCTCCCATTTTTTTTTCCCCCAACATAATAGGTTTTCATCAGCTAAAGTGACTTTAGTGCCTTGAAGAGGCCTTTGAAGGTATACATTTTCACAAGGAAAGTGGTTTGACTGTCCCTCACAGTGAACCAGGCTGAGGAATCACCTTCTCTTTCTGTCTCTTTTATGTCCCTTCGCAGAAAAGGAGGGGGCAGATGAGGACAGCTCGGAATCAGAGACTTACCTGGACCTGCCAAAGCAAGTTTCAGCAAGAACGACCCGCAAGATCTTGATGCTCCTGTGTGACGAGTCGGTGAGGCTGGGTACCTGGTGGGAGGCTTTGCGACTTTCTGCCCTTGCTTCTCGAATGCCGCCTTGGACGACACTGGATAGGCCAGAGGTGGCCTGGAGGCAGCAGAGGACCTGCCCACAGGATGGTGCTGTTGTGGGGGGACCCCCCGCTCTGGGCTTCATGGGGTTATAGAGAAGCTGTCATGCTCCAGAGCTGGCCTGGCTGGCCTGGCTGGCCAAGGGGTCCTCCCTTTGTGGGTCAGCAAGGTGGGTCCATGCCAGCAAGGGACCCCTGCTAATTCATTTTTTTTTTAATGCTTAAATATGCTCATCTGCAGGAGAAAGGGTCCCAGTCTTGCCCCCTTGCATCCATCTGACAGTAGGGTGGCCACAACCTATGGTGGCCTTTCTCTGGGAGCTGAGTTTGCAATTACTTTGAGGTTATTAGGCCTTAGATGTCTTCACTCATGTTAAAAAACCCACTGGAATTGGTGTAACAATCTCGTTGGAGCTGGTTCAGCTAGAAGTCCGATGGTACCCAAACAGAATTGCTGTTTACTTAGGTCTTCGTTTCTGAGATGGGAAAGAAGTGGTACGAAGATTGTCAGGCGCCAGTCCACTTGGGACAGTTCTTGGGCACGAGGGGGATCTCCGGCCACTGAGGGCAGCTCCCGATGAAGGAGGAAGTTGACTGACACTCTGCTCCGTCCGCCAGCTTGCTGCCTGTAGCCTCCTGTCCAAGGAGCGCTCCCCCAGGCGTTGCTCCCACTCCGGGGGTGCACCCAGTCTTCTCCCCTCTCTGCCCCAATTGACGGATACTGGGTTCTGTTCCGGTGTCTCCATCTCTCTCCAGCCTTCCTCCCCTCCAGATCAGCACCCACTGTTGTGTCCTGGAGATGTCTGGGGACTCTTGTTCAGTCTCTCAGTTGTGTCCAACTCTTTGCAACCCCACGGACCACAGTATGCCAGGCTTCCCTGTCCTTCACCATCTCCCAGAGCTTGCTCAAACTCATGTCCATTGAGTCTGGGGACTAGCATTTGGGTGAAGTGACATGGGCGGGAGGGAACGGGACTGGATCAGGTCTGGACTGTGGTGGGGAGCTCAGGTGTTTGCCCCTGCGGTCTGTAGGCCAGGTGAGTCAGCGCCTTCTGAGGACACCTCAGTCCATCATGAGGACCGGCTTCGTCCCTGAGAAGGACTTTTAGGCTTCCCGGGAAGGCCTTCCTCTGGGGTGCCTGGCAGCTGCCCGATGTTTCGGCCCTGGGGTTCTTTCTGCTCTGAGGAGTTGTCCCTGGCTCATTGCCCGGAGGGGGACGGGCTGCAGGACTTGTCCTGAACCCCGTCTCCTACTGGAGATGTCGTCTCCCTTCTCCTCAGGGTTTCCTCATAGAGAGCAAGTTGCTGAGCCTACTCCTGCCCCTGGAGAAGAACGAGTGTTACCTGCTGAGACTGGACGCCGTCTTCTCGGTGAGTGCCTCTCAGGCTGAGTGGGTTGGGGGTTCCAGTGTAACACAGCCCCCTGGGTTTTCCAGCACTGCCTGAGCCCTGGAATAGCTGCTAGGCTCCCGGGGCTTCCCCAGCTCACTGTCATATCCCTCCCTTTACCTACTCTCCATGCCAAGAATTGGCCTCAGAGTTGCGTTGGTGACTCCCATCTCATCCCTTCCTCTGCCAGCCCCTCTCTCGTGGCCCAGCTGTCAGCCGCAGGTTCTCCCCTTTACCCCTAAACTCAGAGGTGTGTTCAGCCCCCTTTAGCATGCTCCTGCCCACCAGGCCTGTATGGGGCTGTTCTGAGCGTTGTTTCTCTGTTCTGAGGTACGTGTCCGCACTCACTGTGCTTTCCGGTGTTGAAAGGCCTGTTCTCTGGGTCATGGTAGGCACCAGGGAGGCTGAGGGGAGCCAGCCCCTGCTCTTGGGAGCTGAGGGACTTCTTAATGTGGTATTTGATGCAGTCATTCTATTTTTTCCTCAGGCCCTTGGAATTGAAAATGAGGATGACTTGTATAAACTGGTTAACTTCTTCCTCAAATACCAAACTCATCATTCACCTTCCAGCCAGGTAAGGTGAAGTGTAATAAAAAAAAAAAAAAAGAGCATTCAAAATTCTCCTGGAATCCCCCAGAGGGCACTGCCACCTTTGAATAATACTTGTGATTTGGAAAGATCCCCTGGAGAAGGAAATGGCAGCCTACTCCAGTATTCTTGCCTGGAGAATCCTGTGGACAGAGGAGCCTAGTGGGCTACAGAGCATGGGGTTGCAAAGAGTTGGACATGACTGAGCAACTAGCACCTTCACACTAGGGAGAAGTAGTGGGGATTTTGTATCAAAGCTGATTTTAGCACTTCCCTTGGCGTTGTTACTTTTTGTATTTGTAAAGGGAAGGCTAGCTAGCCATCAGATCCTGTTCTTACACTGAGGCCCAAGGGGTCTTTTCCAGGACCTTCCTTCAAAGCCAGGCCTCAGCCACGTGAGACCTGAGCTCACCAAGTTCTGAATATTTTGATTCATAAGCAAGGCCCATTTTTAATAACTATCTTGATCATAATTGACTATTTTGAGGAAGTCATCATGTTACAAATTTGTAAAATTTTAATATTAATATAAAAATTAAAAACATGAATTAAAAAAGGTTTTTAGTATTTTTAGTGTCACAGTGAGTGTGAGTATCCTGATATGCTTCCAGAAAGAGTTGGCTGAGGGGACAAAACTGAGAAGCCATAAGAAAACATAAGGGCAAACTGGCTGCATCAAAAAGAAAGTTCTGTAGATCAAAAATCGATATAAGCAAAGTTAAGATATAGAGACAGGAGGGGGAAATATTTTTAATTCATATCACAGACAAGGGCTAATTTCAATATATAAAGAACTCTCATAAACCGATAAGAAAAACATCCACTCAGTGGAACAGACAAGGGATATGAACAAACACCTTTTAAAAGAGACATACAAATAACTTTAAAGCATATGAAAATATAACCAGGCTTTCTTATATTTAGAGAAATGCAAATTAAAAGTGCTCAAATTCAATTTTCACTTGTCAGGTTGGCAAAAATCCCTAAGTTGGATAGCAGATAGTGGTGGCTGAGGTTTGGGAAATAGGCATGCTCATAGTTTACTGGTGTGAGTGTAAATCGTTGCAGCCTCTGTGGCAGACAGCTTGGCAGGATCAACTGTAAAACCGTATAGTATACTTTAGCCTGTGCTCCTCTTCTAAGATTTTATCCTATTGATGTACTCAATACAGTTGAAATGGTGTTTATCATAGCTTATTCATCACAGCATTGTTTGAAATGACAGAAGATTGGAAACAATCCAGATTTCCATCATTAAAGAATTGATTAATATATGCTGCATCTATACAATGGAATACTATGCAGCTGTGAAAAAGAACAATGATGTTCTTTAGGTATTTATGTGAAAAGCTCTCTAAGGTTTGTTGGTATGTGAAACTCTACTGTGTACGTAGTAGAATATCATTCATGTAAAAATGGGAAGGAAAAGTGAAAGTGTGTGCTTGCTGCTGCTGCTACTAAGTCGCTTCAGTCGTGTCCGACTCTGTGCGACCCCATAGACGGCAGCCCACCAGGCCCTGCTGTCCCTGGGATTCTCCAGGCAAGAACACTGGAGTGGGTTGCCATTTCCTCCTCCAATGCAGGAAAGTGAAAAGTGAAAGTGAAGTCGCTCAGTCGTGTCCAACTCTTAGCGACCCCATGGACTGCAGCCTACCAGGCTCCTCCATCCATGGGATTTTCCAGGCAAGAGTACTGGAGTGGGTTGCCATTGCCTTCTCCAAAGTGTGTGCTTATATGGATATGTATTTCTTTGGAAGGATATATAAGAAACTGATAATGTTGGTTTACTGGTGGGAAGTAAACTGAATGAACTGTACAGCAGGAGTAGAAGGACTTTTTAAAATTAAAAGATTGAAATTTAATTTGTGCTATGAATCAAGAGGATATTTATATCATGTAAGCTTTATACATATCAATAAAATGAACACCTGTGAACTGGATACCAAACTAGAACATTATCACTGGTGTGTGTGTGTATGTGTGTGTGTTTAATTTGGTTTCACTGCCCAACATGCATGATCTTAGTTCCCCAACTAGGGATTGAACTCAGGCCCCTGTAGTGAGAGTGCTGAGTCCTAACCACTAGACCACCAGGGGATTCCCCCATTATCACTGTAATGAAGCTCCCTGTTTGCCTCTTTCTGGTCCCATCTTCCTTCTTCTCCACTCTTTTCCTTCATTATCTCTTTCTTTGTGTGAATGTCTGCATCTTTCTTTTCCAAAACTTCTGTAACTTTCTGTAAACATTTTCTCCATTTTTCCTCTTTCTAGCTGTCTTCATACATTCATGCTTGCATGCCTCCAACCATAGTTCCCCTTGCATCTTTGTCCACACTGGTTCCTGGCATCTGTGTCCCCACTACAGGAGCCACTGGATCTCAGAGCAGAGAAGGAGAGGAGCCTTGTGGATGGGAAGTCACAGGAGAAGGAGCCCCCTCCTTCTCCCAAGCTCATCCACCCCAACGACGTTCTCAAGATTCTGGAGGCCTTTGTCATGAGTCTGAGGAAGCCTAGGTGGGCTGTGGTGCTGGAGGGCTTACCTGAGAAATGGGTGGAGAGGGGAGCTGGATGGGATGGGGGCCCAGCAGATACAAGGAGGGGAGAAGAGGCTGCTGAGCCAGAACTTGGGGAAGTGAGTAGAAGGATGTCCGGAAGGGGGGCGAGAGGAATCCATGGACATTGCAATGAAAGAAATAGATACAGAAGAGATTTGCATGTTTCCATTCATCATTCATTTATTTAACGAATATCTGTTGGGGGCTACTGTGTATAGGCCTTGTGGGGAGAATACTTTGTGATCAGAACAGTGGTCAAAGCACATGGAGGTGTCAGGCTGCTCAGAGGGGAAGTGGTCACCTTCATCTGAGACATCAGAGAGGGTTTTAGGAGGAGACTGCAGCAGAACTGGGTTTTCCTGGGTGGACAGAGTTGGGGGGAGGACATTTCGGGATGTCACAGTGCAGGGAAAGACCTGCTTCAAGAATCATGACAGAGCGGTATGACTGGAGGGTCAAGGGTCTGGGGAGTGGGACTGGCTGGGTAGAGGAGCCAGGCTGGATCTTGAGAGCCTTATCCAAATTCCCCAAGGTCTTGGTCTTTACCCTTTGGTGGATCGGAGCCAGAAAATGATCTTAAGCCATGAGGGAGCCAGGAGCAGACTTGCATTTTAGAAAGATGACTTTGGCGGCCGACTGATGCCTGATTCAGGGACCGTAGTGGGAAGGTTTGTCCAGGTGGGAGGGGATAGCTTGGATGAAGGCTATCCTGGGGAGGGGGGGTGGTGTGGAGAGGAGATAACAGATTTTAAGAGCTGCCTTGGCAGCATCCTTGGAAGAAATGGACATAATAGTGAGCTATAGAGCCAGTGATGTAAACTGACCGAGAGGAAGGGAGTGGATGACACTCCTTCATAACGGTGACAACATCACCGAGAATCAGGAACCTTGATGGATAAGCAGGTGTTGTTTCTGAGGCGCTTCCATGATCGGATGAAGGTGACAGTAAGTCTGTGAGGGGCACTGCTTGGGGGCCCTGGTGACACCAGGCTGAGGGGAATGATACCAGTGCTTTTGACCTTCAGGGACTTTTGGGTGCCAGTGAAGTTGCTGAAAGCTGTGCGAGATGACTCAAAGGACTCCGAGTACTGGGAGGCCCTGACTACGGTTATCCCTGCCACGACCCTGAACCTCTGGGATGCTCTGTATACAGCCTTGGAGAAATACCAGTGAGTGTGTATGCCATGGCTCAGGAGGAGGAGGGCAGGTAGAGCAGGCCCAGGGCAGGCAGGTAGGAGAAGTGCCCTGCTTGGAGCGGCCACCTTTGCTGCCTCCCTGTCCCAGGAACTCTTGGAGAGTAAAGCTGCTTTTGGCAACTCAGGTGGGGGGCCGTGTAGTGTTGGGGGATCGAACCCTCCGGCTTCGCCCTCCCTGTTTTGTTCCGGGTGGCCTGGCTCCTTCAGGGCTGGAGGGCTGCCCTGGTGGGTGAGGCTTCTGGGGTCCTCATTCACCTCCAACTGGAGTAGAAGGGCAGAGATCCTGGCTCTGACTTGATTGAGAATGGAGGAGGATTCAACGGGCCTCTAACCAATTTTTCTGCCCAAAGCCTCGTCCTGACCCAGAGGGCTGAGCTGCTGATAGAAAACAGTTCCCTGGAGAGGCAGAACACAGAGCTGCAGCAGCTGCTGCAGCAGTATCTGGACACCAAGGTGGGTCCCGGGAGGGGAGGCAGGACACTGGGGCGCTGGGCAGGGGGCAGCAGTGGGACTGGCGGAGATGCTGGAAGAGGTCAGGCGTCCCCTCCCCACCACCTCCAGAGGCGAGGCAACTTCAAGGTGCGGGCTATCTTAGTGTCACTTTGACGCCCATATAGTTTTTGGCACCAGATGCTTGTTGGATGGCTCTGCAAGGCAGTGATCCACCCGGTGCTGGCCTCACAGCTTACAGAGCCCTTCCACAGGAATTTCCTTCTTCGGTCCTAACAGCTGGTCTGTGAGATGGACAGGGCGGGAGTGATTCTCCCCCCTTCACAAAAAGGAGGATCAAACCACAGAGCCTCTGTCGCTTGCCCAGAGCTCGGGCTCTTCCTGCTCTGCTAGCCCCTGGGGTCTGGCCTGGGATGTGACACCTGGAAAGGGGACTCCAACCGAGGCAGATGTTTCCCCCAGCCCCCTACCCAGACCTGCTCCAGGGACAGCTGGGGTGACTTCCCCGTGTCTCAGCAGGAGACGGGATCTCACGGTCTGCTCCACTGGGAAGAGCCCATTGGCAGCACAGCTGCTGGCTCTGCTCTGCTCCTGTGGGATCCTTCATGTGGCACTTAAGGGTGTAACACTGGGCTGGGCATACCTCCTGAGTCATCAACTAAGGCTAGCCACATGCCAGGCCCTGGGGATGTGTGGCCTGTGGGGGTCTCAGGCCCCCGGCCACACCAGAGCAGGGCATGCGATGAGCCCGGGGATCACAATGGCCTCTTGGCCCAAGACAGGACTCAGTCATTTGGGAACCATAAGGGGCCACCCTTCCTTCGACACTACAGTGGACAAAAGGCTGGGGAAGAGCGTGGAAGAACGAGGCCAGATGGGCAGGTGAAGTGGGGAAGTTAGGGTTTTAGAAAGTGGATCAGAAGGGAAGGTTAAGAGCATTACCAGAGGCTGGTGTGCTGGAGCAGAAGTCAGACAGGGAGCCCAGGACTCAGCTTCTGAGGAAGGCAGGGTGCGTGCAGGCTGGCCCAGGAGACGGAAGGAAGTCTTTGGGAAAGTACTCCTAGAGATTTGGAGGCCTCTTGGGAGGTGGACCCTGGGGGAAGGGTAATGACCATTACTCTTTCTTTTCCAGATAAACTCTGAACTGCAAGTTCCTCCGACTCAGGTGTTCCGGGTCCCCACAAAATAGAGCCAGACCTCGAAAAGCCTGTCTCGGTAGGGCCGACCCTGGTATCACTCTTGGTGTGGGAGGCAGCACCCCCTGGGGGCTTCCCCGGGCCCACTCCCTGCATCTTCCAGAACTGTTGTTGTCAGGCCTGTTGAAATAAGGCACTGAGAGGAGTTACCGGATTCCACAGTCCTGATTAAAGTCTTAAAAAGTTGTGTCTGAATCGCTTTAAAGAGCAATCCCCACCTGACATCTCTGTGTCATGAGGGGACTTTGTCCCTGGCTTCAGACTGATTTGAGAACAGGCGTGCAGCTGCAGGCCGAGACTGTGGCTCGGGGCTCCCTTCTTGCTTCCAGGAACAGGTGGTACCTGGGAGCTTTGGGCCATTTCAGGGTCTATGCCTTCAGACTGTCACTAAGAGTGCTTTAGTGAGCTTTTGGGGCCCCTGGGTCCACCAGGCTGTGACCCTAGGGTGTGGTGTGACATTCCTCCTGGGGCAGCCTGGGCAGGCAGCCCTGTACCTGAGGCCCACCTTGAACCCTGGTTCACAAGGCCTCCCACTCCAAAGGGGCCCAGCCTGGGCTGAGCTTGCCAGCTGACCCTGTGCACCCCTCCCCCACAGTCCCCCCACCTGACCCACTGCAGACTTGTCAGCTCAGGGTTTGATTTCTTTTATTAAGAGAAAAATCACCACTCAAGAGAGGAAAAGCAGCCAAGAGAAACTCAGCTCACACAGGCGGTGGGGGCGGGAGGTGGGCAGCCCTTCAAGTGCAAACTCCAGGCAGCCCCCGGAGGACTGAAAGGGTGAGCCCATCAGGGGCCAGGCAGGTGGGTGGGGTACAGGGTTCACTGCAGGCGTGCTGGCTTGCAAGGGCTAGTCCGGGCAAAGGAAGCACTGGGAGGCCATCAGAACCCGCAGGCTGGACGGGGACTGGGCTTGTGCATCCAGCCTGCGGCTGCCTGGATAGAGTGGAGTGGCCCGGGGAAGCAGCCGCCTGGCAGGACTCATGGAAGGGATCTGGGATCACTTCTGCAAGGTCAAGATGGCAGCTGCCCTCACAAGATTATATCTAGGGATGGGGAGGGTGATGCTGCTTGCTCATTGATTCTTTTTAAAGCCCTGGGCACAGCCCATGACATGATTCGATTCTCAGTTAATTTCATTAAAGCTTTAGTGCTCTGCTGGAAGGCCTGGGGAGGATTTCGGGTGGCTTCCTCAGGCAGGTGGGGCAGGCTCTCGCAGTTTCCCACATTCTCCACCCTGCAGGTAGGGACATGACAGGCAGGACCGAGTCAGCAGTAGGCTTGGGGTGGGGTGGACAGGCAGGGAGGGTGGGGGGGCTGTTGCATCACCGGCCCAGCCAGCAGGAGGAAGGCCCCTGGGACTGGAGGCCTCTGTGCCAGAGGCAGGGCAAATGTGCAGGCCCAGGAGGGGAGCCGTAGGGAGGGCCCCCAGGGCCTTCACGCCCCCAAGAGCTTCTTGACCATGTAACCGGGGAGGCTGTAGAGGAAGAGCGCCAGCATGAGCAGTCCCAGCAGCGCCAACACGATCTTGATGATGAGCCACTTGTACCGCGTGCAGATGAGGTACTTGATGGACTTGAGGGGGTTGAGGAACCAGACGAAGGCGGTGTCGGGCCGGCTGGGGAGGGAGAGCCTCGGTCAGGGGGGTGGCACCTCCAAGACACCCCGTCCCCACAGCCCTTCTAGACCCCAAGAGGGCCCCCTTCACGGTCCCAGTCTCCAGAGTACTGAGTGCTGGAGGCAGGGTTTGAGCCCATCTCAGCTCCAGCTGTGCTCTTGGAGAAGACTCTTGAGAGTCCCTTGAACAGCTAGGAGATCCAACCAGTCCATCCTAAAGAAAATCAGTCCTGCATATTCATTGGAAGGACTGATGCTGAAGCTGAAACTCCAATACTTTGGCCACCTGATGCGAAGAACGGACTCGTTGGAAAAGACCCTGATGCTGGGAAAGATTGAAGGAGGGAGGAGAAGGGGACGACAGAGGATGAGATGGTTGGATGGCATCACTGACTCAATGGATATAAGTTTGAGTAAACTCTGGGAGTTGGTGATGGACAGGGAGGACTGGCGTGCTGCCGTCCATGGGATAACAAAGAGTCAGACACCACTGAGCGACCGAACTGAACTGAACTTAGCTCCAGCAAATGCTGCCTGTATTCCCCTTCTCTTTGCAGAGAACGGCAGTTGTCCCAGCTCCTCCCGAGGCCTAGATGGCATTTTTGGCAGCTGGGCAGCTACCCCTCGACCCAACACTTGGAGTGAGGGCAGGTCAGTGCTGGAGGAGGCTGTTGCAGGGCTGCAGGCAGTTCTGGTTATTACAATAGGAAGCTCCCCTACTGAGCTGTTCATTGTGGGTGGTCTAGCACTTGGCTGTGTGTTCACAGTGAGGTTTGTGTTTCCAACCTGTTCCCCCTTTAGGCTTCTGTCCCCACCAAGCCCTGCCAGGGGTCTGAGGATCCCCAGGGCGGGGTACACGCCACCCTCACCCTGACCTGCCCAGCGTCAGGGCTGGATCATTACTCTACCTTCTCTAGGGCCACCCAGCCAAAAGAGGGCTTGTTGAGCTTACATTCTGTTGACTGTGTGACAAGAACAATAGATTCTATAAAATGTCCAGATAGAAAGTCAAAGTACTGAACATGCTTCTTCAAACTCTTCCTGCTCCTGGGGGATGTAGACCTCACCCTCCAGAGCCAATCAGTGCAGGCAGGGCTGCAGGCAGGGGGTTGTGGGCAAGGGCACCCGGTTTCCAGTCCCAGTGGTGACAGGCAAGTGAGGCATGTCTTAGAGCCTCGGATTCCTCACTTGTACCATGGGGTTAATAGCAGACCCCACCTCTGGGGTTGGTGAAAGGGTGATGTGAAAATGCGTGAGAAGTTTTGGCACCAAGCCGAGCTCCCCATAGGCTGGTTACCAAGATGACTGAATGCTGTGGAGCTACTCACTGCCATGCAGGGCAGGAAAGGGCTCGGGTTGGGAGGAGGATGCTGGTAGAATCTCTTCAGGGCTGGATGGCTGATCTCAGTCAAAGCCTTTCCCCTTTCCTGTCCATAACTCAGCTGCTTTCTGCCAATGGAACTGGGTTCGATTCTGACCAGGATGTCGCTGGGAGAAGAGGTGGTATTGTGTAAAGGACACTGGATGGGCCATTTGAAAACCAAGGCTGAGTCCTAGCTCTACCCTGATTTGCTAGGCGGTGGCCTTGGATAAGTTCCTTTTCCTCTCTGGCCTCATATGTAAACATGCAAGACAGTCATTTGCAGTTCTGAGTCTAGGATACCACTTGAAAGCTTCAAAGTTGCTGTCTGTGCTGTCCTTATGTGTGCACTCGTGTGTGTGTGTGTGTTTGTGTGAGGGTGTGCCACATGCTGGCCAGCTCATAGCCCTAGGTCCAGGAGGAAGGGAGGGTATGAGACTCAGGAGGCTTTGGGCTCAGACCCCAAGGATCTTCTTGACCAGGCAGCCAGGCACAGAGTAGAGGAAAAGGGCGAGGAGGAGAAGCAGCCAGTGATGCATGTATCAAACGAAGTGGTGGGCAGACTTGAGAGGGTTCAAGAACCAGATGAAGCTTGTATCGGGCTGGTTAGAGCAGCGACAGGAGCAGAGGGAGCACTGAGGAAGGACACGGAGGATGAGGGCCGGGGTGTGGCGAGGGCCCCTGGCCAAAATGAAAGTGGCTCTCAGCTGCACACACAGTTCCAGGTGCCCCCTGTTCCCAGCCATCAAGGCTGCCTGGGGCCCCAAAGCCCACCACTGCAGCTGTTTGCCTTTGTCAAAAACTGTGTGCTTAGTCACTCAGTCTAGTCTTAGTCACTAGTCTTAGTCACTCAGTCACCCACTCTTTGTGACCGTAAGGACTGTAGCCCGCCAGGCCCCTTTGTCCATGGGGATTCTCCAGGCAAGAATACTGGAGTGGGTTGCCACTCCCTCCTCCGGGGATCTTCCGAAACCAGGGATCGAACCTAGGTCTCCCACACTGTGGGCAGATTCTTTACCATCTGAGCCACCAAGGAAGCCCAAGAATACTGGAATGGGTAGCCTATCCCTTGTCTAGGGGAACTTCCCAACCCAGGAATTGAACCAGAGTCTTCTGCATTGCAGGCGGATTCTTTACCAGTTGAGCTACCCGGGAAGCCCCTGTCAAAAAGTAGGAAGAGCATTCAGCTCAGCTCAACAGGGCCTTCCCTGTACTATAGCCCGTGTTCTGGCCTCAGAGCGGGGAGGTGGATCCTGGGGAGGAAGGGGAGGAGGGAGGAGGCTCTCCTGCAATGAGGCTGTGGCCCAGGAAGGCTCAGAGAGGGCAGAGGTGCCCACAGAGTGGGGGCAAGAAGACCAGAGGTTCTGGCACCTCCTTCTTGTTCCTGTGCCCCCAGGGACCAATGTAGCAGGGGACTGGCACGCAGGGCACTCACTTGGGTTTCTCTAGGGGATCAGGTTCATTGCGGGCCAGGCCCACGGGATTCTTTTCCGCCTCCTCGGCGGTGAGTAGATGCAACTCTGCTTCCACTTTGCCCTGCAGAGAGGAACAGAATGGTGCTGGCGCCCGGGAAAGAGGCCAGGCCCTCCCCTGTCCCCTGCCCAGCAGTGGTGAGCCCCACCGTGAGCTCAAACTCGTCATTCTCGTTGCGGGCTAGGAGGGGCCACCAGCCTTTGACACGCTTCTGCTTGAAGATGGAAACCAGGGGCACATCCACCTCCCCTGTGGCCATCTCCATGGTGCACTGCTTGGCCGTTTTCGCGCCCCGAGGGAAGCGATTCAGGTCCAGCTCGATGGCCCCTGTGACGACCTGAGAGTCAGCTCCTACACTGGGTCCAGTTGACACTGGGTTCCCTGGGCTGGGCTCACCCTGCTCCTGCCTCCCCTTCCCCCGCCCCCACTGGAGCATCACCTGCTCCAGACCCGCTACCACACCTGGGCTGGGGACTGTCTCCACCCACAGCACCGCCCCCCCTCCGCACCCCCCCCATCCTCTCCCTCCTCTCCTGCCTTCAAGGAAGGTGGGTGTACCCAGTTCAGGCCCCCTCCCACCCAGGGGACCTCTCACTGCTCTGGTCCCAGCCCCACACCCAGGAAGTCATCGGCAGAGAAGTGGTCGGCGTCCCAGATCTGCAGGGTGAGCCGTGCGGGGATCTTGTATTCGGTCTCGTCCCAGGAGAACATGGACTCCTTCTTGGAGATGACTATCTTCTCCTCGGCAGCCAGGTAGTCGAAGGGGAACAGGTAGCGCCAGTTGAAGTTGCCCTCGCCCGTGAGGGAGTGGTAGTGGACGTCTGTGTCCTGCTTGTCCTCCTGCTGGCCCTTCAGCCACCTGTGGGTCATCACCTGTGGCCCTTCAGCCACCTCCCCAGAGGCCTCTCTCCACCCACAGCACCCCCCCTCCTCGCCGTCCTCTCCCTCCTCTCCTGCCTTCCAGGAAGGTGGGCTTACCCAGCTCGGCCCCCTTCCCATCCAGGGGACCTCTCACCCACCCCCGCACGAAAATGTCGCTGGACTTCTCCCCAGTGAAGAAGTCGTCATCTTCCAAGACCACCTCATCCGTGTTCCACACGATGACCCTCAGCTCGTACCTGGGTGGGTTAGGGGCTGATTAGAGGTGTGGGGATGGGGGTTACCAGGCTGGGGTTGGAGATGAGGTGACTGGGACAAGTCCTGGGGACTTGGGATGGGCATGGGGCCTGGGCCAGGCTGGGGCTGAGAGTCGATGTGGGGAGAAGCTGAGGGGTTGGGGAGACGTGGGCCCAGGGTCAGAGGAGGTCACCCAGCCATCATGGCTACTGAGAGAAAAGCCAGACTGGGCGGGGTGGTGGGGAGAGCCAGCTGGGCTAGAAGGCCAGGGCCCGGAGCACAGTCCTCCTGGATGGGGCAGGCGGGTGGGGAGCTGACTCAGGTCTCAGGGAGGCTGCCCAGGGAGGGGCAGGGGCCGGCTGCTCGGGGCGTGGCTGAATCGAGGCATGCAGAGTCAGGAATTCCCTCCTTCCCAGAGGCCTGAAGCTCCTTTCCAGCTCTAACAGAAATGTACATTTAAGCCCAGCAGCTGGCAGTGGATCACCCTGGAATCTGATTTCCTTTACACCCTTGCCCCCCAAGGGCATTTTCCTCTTGAAGTGAATTGTCATGATAAATGAGGTAGTCAACCTTTAAAAATCGACTGCAATGGCTTGTGCTGGACTAAACGCCCCTGGACTGCAAGTCCTGGAGACACAGCGGGTTGGGGTGTCCCCTGGTGGCGAGCCATGGAACAGCACACTCAGGGTCCTACCTAGAGCCTGTGCCAGGCAGAATTAGTTGGTTTTGTTTAGTCGCTAAGTCATATCAGACTCTTTTGGAACCTCGTGGACTGTAGCCCTCCAGGCTCCTCTATCCATGGGATTTCCCAGGCAAGAATACTGGAGTGGGTAGCTATTTCCTTCTCCAGGGGATCTTCCCGATGCAGGGATCGAACCCACATCTTCTGCGTTGGCAGGCAGATTCTTTATCACTGTGCCACCTGAGAAAGCCCACCAGGCAGAATGGGCTATATGATTGGTGGGGTCCAGTGTGAAATGGAAATGTGGGGCCCTGATTGCAGGCACCGAGTCCAGTGCTGGCAGTGGCTTGGTCCAGCCACTTTACAGATGGGAAAACTGAGGACCATGGAGGAAAAAGTGACCTGGCCAGTGTCAACTAACAGAGACAGATGGCTTGGCTCATGATCCAGCGTTCTGGCTACTCTCCCACCCTCCCGCCCATTCTGGGCACTCACCCCTGCACATCTCATCAGTTTTAAATAAAACTTGGCAGAGCTGAATGACAGCCTCGAGTGGGAACCACTTTTATCAGGGGGGCAGAGCAGCTCTCAGCGGTTCTGCGTCTTGTGGATGTGTGTGGGGGAACCCAGGGAGGATGCTGCCTGAGAGTGCGTGCCCGTGGAGGAGTGGGTCTGTGAGGACAGAGGCTTCGGGGAGGGTGTCAGTGTGAACTCATGGCCCTTGCTGGCCACACAGTGGGGGTGCGACCCCTTGCCTCAGCAAGGGGACCTCCCCAGGGCAGGCCCCACAGCCCTCTTCGTGGGGTGCTCTGTTCCCCCAACAAGGCCACATGGGACTGACTAAGGTGACCTGGGCCTGGAGGCTCCTACAGAAAGGATGCGTTGGGGAGCCGGGAGGGAAGGGCGCTGGCCCCGAGCAGCTCACTTCTTGGGCTTCCGAGGGGAGATGTCCAGAGGTGTCCCGGGGGACGGCATGTCCATGGGAAACATGTCCACCCACAGCTCCAGGCGGCCCTGAGGAAGGGGGTGTGGCACGTCTTGTGACTCCTTCCTCTACCCAGCAAGGCCAGCTCTCCTCTCCCTCCCAACCTTTGTTCTGGCAGGACGCATCAGTTTTCATTCTTGGATGCCAGCAATCCCTATGATGTCACCAACAGCCAATTGCAGCTTCTGAGGGAGATTACCCTAGGTTTCCACCAGAGGTGATGTGATTCTCACTCAAAGCCAAGACACGAGCCCTGGTAGTTACAGCGAAGGGTGTAATGTGTGTGTGTGTGTGTGTGTATGGGGCACCCAATACTTTGGGGGAAGCAGCAAATAGCATGGAGATCTCTTTTTATGGATTCAGGCTGGGACTGATCCCAAATACCGAAGAACGTCAGACTCAGGCCAGTCACCTGTTCGATGCCCGGCTTGTCGGGGTTGAGCAGCGGCCGTGTCTCCACATGTTCGGGCACCAGGCGACAGCCCACGCGGGGGATGTCCTCCCAGTGTCTCAGGGCCAGCAGTGCCACGTGCTCTTCTGTGGGCTTCCTCTGGCCTGTGGGTGCCAGAGGTCAGCTCATATGTGGGCTCAGCAGAACAAGAGACCTGTGCTGGGCCAGGGGCTCAAGGGCATACAGAGGCCCCTTCTCCGGTCTACTGATGGGGAAACTGAGGCTCAGAGGGAGATGCAACAACAGCCCAAGCTCTCAGGTGCCTCATGGGCCCCGGATGGGTCTGTGTCCTTGGGTTTTCCCTGCTTGGGGGGAAACTGACCCGAGAATCCCGCTGGGCTGCGAGGTCAGGGAAGAGAAGAACCTACATCCTGTCCAGCACCTTGAAGGTGGGTGGCACAAGCTTCCAGCAGAGACATTTGCTGGTTCTCCATGAAGGGCCACAAGGGCAAAAGGGTGGGGAGGGCCAGAACAACCTGGGTCTACACTGCCCTCACTCTGCCTTGTAAAAGCTGAGTGACCTTGGGCAAGTCACTGAAACCCTTTGGGTCTCGTTTTCCTCATCTGTAGAATGGGGAAGAACCTTCCTACCCCACAGGGAGGCTGAGGGGAAGAGAAAGGGGACAAGTGGGCAAGTGCGGTGTGGGATGGGGAGGAAGGGCAGAGGCTGAGCGGACAGAAGGGGGACGCTGCGGTGATGAGCAGAGGGGTGGTCCTACCACAAGGATGTGTGGGTCCTTCCATGGCCTCTTGACACCCCCATAGCTGCATGCAGCATCCCTTACCATTCTCGTCCTCGATCTCAGAGGGCCCTGTGAAGATGCGGTTGGACACCTTCACTCTCCCGGGGGGCCCGAAGTGGGGGCCGTCCACTTTGCCCTCCTTGCAGAGGCGGGTCAGGATCTGGCTGGGCTTCATAGGGTCCCGCCAGATATTGTAGCCGTGTCTGTGGGAGGAGACGCATGGCCTGGGTGGGGCTTGGGGTGTGGCTGGGGCATCCCCAGGTAGTAAGTGGCCCCTGCCAGATTCCTTAGGTTGGCTGTTGCCCCATGTGAGCAAGTGAGCCCTGCCTCATGCTCCAGGATCAGCTGAGACACGAGGGCTGCTGGAGGCTGATCCCTCCTGCCCTGGGCTCGGGCCCCACATGCTCCATGCTCCTCAAGGACGAGCATCCAGTCTCCCCGAGTGCAGCCGCACCATCCCCCTGACTATGTCCACTCCTCTGGAACTTCAAAGACTCCCTGAAGAAACTGACAACCAGAGAGGTTAAGGGGCTGGCCCAGGGTCACACAGCCTGGAATTGGCACCAGCTGGCCAGATCTCCAGTGGACTCTTCCTAGCACACTCCTGCCTCCTCCCAGCCCGCTTTTCTCTCCCTCTGTTTCCTCTGTCCTGGAATTCTCTGGCTCTCTCCTTGTCTTGGAACCTGCAGTCCTGGCCCCTGAAGGCTGAGCCCAGAGCTTGTCGGGGTGGAGGCCTGGCTGGGACAGAAACCATATGTCCACCTTCCCAAATCCCATGGTTTGCATCTTGATTTTGAAGTCAAGGTGCAGTAGGCAGCCCCCCTGCCCCACCCCGCCCCACGCACACGGAGTAGGTCTGGGCGATGCCGCAGGTGGCGCGGTGCTTGCTGTAGAAGCGGTTTTCCAGGTCGATCTTGGTTTCCCCAATGAGGTCATCAGTGCCTACCAGATCCCAGTCGTACACGGCCACCGTCAGCATGGATTCCATGGGGAAGCAGGCTTCGATGTCAAAGGACCTGGTGCGGCGGGGTTGGGAGAAGGGTTGAGGGTAGGGGTGGGGTAGGGTGGGGCAGGAGGGCATCTGGGCTGGGAAGTCCGGGCAGGGTGGAGGTGGGGCACCAGGAGGCCTTACTTCCCAAAGACGGGGTTGAGCTGCTTGGAGATGTAGTTCTCCTTGTCACGGATATCAGTCTTGCCTAGCCGGATGGCGATGTACGGGTCAGCTTTGCCGTTGATGTCTGCGGGGTGCAGGTCCGTGGCCTGGGATGGGAGGGGCGCTCCTGAGCAGGGTGCCTGCACCCTCATCTTCCCCCACCCCATGATGGTCCCATGATAATGAAGGGCAGGAGCACTGGACCAGAGAGTTGCTGTGTGACCCCGGGTGAGTCCCTGACCAACTCTGGGCCTTGGCTTCCGCTTGTATAAAGGATGGCAAAAGGCCAGCTGCCCTCCCTGGTGTCTCCCAGTTGGGGGCTATCAGTTTGAGGTTGCTTCAGCCCCTCTTGGGCAGGAGAACTGGGAACCTGGGGAGAGAGGCTGCGAGGGGGCTCTCACCCGGACCACGTAGACCCGGACCAGCACGTTGATGGGGTCATTGCTGGGGATGCCCTGGAACATGCCGTAGGTGGGGTCGTAGCCGGCTTCCCGGGACACGTCCTCTGGGAGTGGCACTTTGTACACGCAGAGGGAGCCCTGGGGTGCAGCAAGTGTGGATCAGGGTGCAGGCTCCCGTGGGCACAGGCAGGGGTGGCATTTAAAATAGCCCAGAGCACTGAGGGTCTGCACCCTGCTGCGGGGGTTTGGGGCCTTAATCTTTTAGTTGCTGGGTCACAGAGAGTCAGGGGTTTTTGAGGAAGTGGCCGGAGTGGGGGCAATTCTGTGGGGGTTGAAGTGGGGGAGTGGATTCAGGGCAGATCCCCCTTATCACTCAGTGTGCAAGTATTCTGATAGTTTTCCCACTGGGGCAGCTGACAGTTCCCCTTGGCTGTCAGCCCCAGGCTTGGGGTGGGGAGGAGGGCTGGTGGGGGGGCTCAGGACTCAGGGCCTGGGTCTTAGGGGCTGGGCCCCACTCACACTTGCCGCCTGACCTTGAACCGGCCCACAATGCGCTCCTCCTCGGTCCCGCCATCCTCGTCGTCCCCCGTCTTCCCCCGAAGCAGGTTGAACGTGTGCAGCCAGTCCTCGAAGTTGTCGAACTCTGACTCCAGCTCCTTGGGGTACACCTGAGCCAAGCCAGGCCATCAGGGAGGTGAGGCAGGCCTACAGGCCTCTGTCTTGACTTAGGCATGACGTCCCCACACCCTGGTGGGGTCTGCTCCCAGACCCTCACCTTGAGCTCATCAATCTTGGGTTTCCTCTTCTCGGGGGCCTCCGACCCCTGGCCAGGGCCTAGGCTCTGGGTTCTTTTCTTCTTCTCCTCCTTTGCAGCCCTTGCCTTCTCCTTGCCCTTCATCGGCCCCTTCAGGCCTAGCCAGAAATAGACAAGGAGGCAGAAATGATCTGAGTAGGAAAGCCAGGGCTGGAGACCTACCTCATCTCTTCACTAATTTAACTTTGCTGGTCTCTAATAAGAGGACTGTTCTATATTAGCATTTTCCAAACAGCATTCAGTGAAACACTAAGTGTAGGTGTTCTTGGAATGCTTTAAGAGAAAGGATATCTATCTATCTATCTATCTAATGTATATGCATGATATAATAATTATATATATATAATAAGTTGGGGAAATATTTTATTCTGTCTTTCTTTTAGAGATTTATTATAAAAGCATTTGTATATTAAAGGCACTGAGAATCCGGCACCAAGGGACCTGTTTAACCAATTTGGCCTCAGAACCTTCTTTTCCCTTTAGAAAATCCATTCGTCGTGTTCCGTGGAAAAGGTCTGGAAGACACAGAATGGGATGAGTTCTGAGGTCCCTTCCAGCTCTGATGTTCAAAGGCTCTAAATGTCTGTCCGTCACTGTGGTTGCTCAACTGGTCAGAGTAAAAGCCACTCTACATAAGGGCCTCAGGGATGCCTGAGGATATCTGCCGTGGGCTGCTGCAGCTGTGAGGACCCACGGGAAGGGGAAAGAGAAGCAGCTGGTGTGATGAGTGGAGGAGCCACTCATACGATGGGCTGGGAGATGAAAGCAGAGTTCCAGGGCTCCAGGCTCACCTTCAGTGTTGTCCATCTCCTCCTTCTCCTCCAGGTCAATTCCTGAGATTTCTTGTTGTCGAATTTGCTGCCAAAAAATAAGGTGAGGAGAAGGGAAGGTAGGTTTCCTAGGGCGGGGTTTGTTGACCCCACACTGTGGTCTCAGACCAGTCTTAAATTTTTAGAAGCAGAAACTCTTTCCCACTGGGTTTCAAACTTATCATGTGCTCTGCTTAAGTGGGTTAAAAAAGCTTATAGTGTAAAATATGACTTAAGTGTACTTAGGAGTTTTATGATTCTTTCAGTTATGTACGATTGAAAAATATGTATTCTTTAACATTGTTTCCTAGTTTTAACGTTTTGTTGTTTTAAAAGTATAACTGGATAAGAAAACATGGTTTATTTTCTTCAGTCAGTACACACTGGATTCATCCAAGGTGCCACTGCCGCCTGGTGGCAGCCTATGCAAATTACAGGAACAGACTTGAGACAATGGGCAACCTCCCCAAGGTGGTAGAAGATACTACTAGATTTCCCTCAATTATCTGCACTTCTGCTCTCTAAAAGTTTTTAGCACAGAGTCACCTAGCTAAAGATCACATTTCCCAGCCTCCCTTGCAGCTAAGTGTGGCTATGGGATTAGATTCTAGCCAATGTGAGTAGATGTGCTTATGTGCTGCTTCTAGGCTGGGCCCTCAAGAGGAAAGGAGTATGCTGCCTCCTCTTCTCTTTACCCTTCCTGTGCACTGGTATTAGGATGTGATGGTAAGCCATCTCTAACCATATAGATGCCAGTAACAAGATGGCAGTATATCAGTCTCTGACCCCAGTGAATCACCATATCAGCATTCTTGTTCATAGCAATCTGACCTGCTACAGCAGCTTAGCCTGGGCTCTAATATGAATGGTAAACATCACACACAACTCAGGTCATAGAAAGGGCCTGGGGAGAGGATGTGGCTGGATCAGCTTGGTCAAGGAAACACAACCAGGAGCACGTGTCCCTTCTGGTCAGTTGGTCAGTCTTGGGTGCCTAGGTTGGCAGTGTGGACAAGAGACAAATGAGGAAGGGGAGAAATGAGCTTTCTGGAATTTGCAGTCTGACTCAGTAGACCTGTGTGTGCACAACAAGGGAAGAAGATTTCACACAGCAGCAGTGACCAAGACATGTAAAATAACATAACATAATATGTAAAATGATAATAGATGTGCAAGTACTACCGAGAAGTTGTTGTTTCCTTTTGGCCTCTGAGTGCACGTTTCTCCTCTTCCTCAAAGGTCACCTCCTCTGTGAGGCTTTCCCTGCCTCCTAGGCACTAAATTGCCTTTGTTATCACATTGTACTGTATCTATTTACATGTGCATTTTGCATGTCCAGTAAATACTCAGGGCAGGTTTGGCATCTTATTTTTTGACCCCTGTAGCACCTACATTGGTGGTACATCATCCTATATACTCAAGGAATATTTGTGGAATAAATGAATGAGGACTTGAGAAAACCAAGCCTGGGAAGGCAGACTGGAAAAGGGTGAGCTAGAACTTCAAGGCTGTGAGATAGACTGTTCCAAGCTCATATTGATGGAGTGGGGAGACCATTCTGCTGGGTATAGGAAAGAAGCCGAATAGGAGGGTCTGATGTGGAGTTGGCATCACCTCTCCCAGCCCAGTCCCTCCTCAGCCCCCTGCCTAGGACGGAGGCCTCACCTCTTTCATGGTGTCAATGGAGGCAAAGTACTTGGACCACCAGTCCAACATACTCTCATCTGGCTCCTCCTCCTCCGGCTCATCTGAGCTGCCCTTCTTCTTCTTCTTCTTCCTCTCCTTCTCTTCCTCAGCCTACAGGGTTGGCCAGGTCCAGAGTCCTGCATATGTCCCTGCACCCTGGCCATTCCCAGAAACCTGGACAATATGGGGGTCCCCCATCCATTATGACCATCTGCTCCCGGGAAGCCCTGGGTTCCAGGGAGCTCTGTGAAGCCACCAGTATGAAAGGGGCAGGACCTTGTTTTATGTCAGTGGATGCCATGGCCCACAGAGTGTCATGACCCACCAGCATGAGCCTGGCCAAGGTGGGATTGGTGCTCAGGGGCTTGCAGCCCAAGCAGCTCTCTCCCTCTGCCTCTTAGGAGGGGTTACGCTGGCTGGAGCATCAGGAGCTGTGGGGTGGCTTGGTCCCTAATGCTGCTACCGTTGGCCTGATACCCTATGTAGTGTAGGGTCTTCTCTTCCCAGAGCTCCCCAGCGGTATCTCCACTCACCACATCCACCTTGATGACGGCATCGGAAGTCTGCAGAGGGGAACCAAGGAGACAAGGACAGGCTTAGCCACCAGGCCGAAAGTGGCAGCAGTGGCCCAGCCAGGGAGGGTACAGGGAGGGGCTCACACAAGGATGGTCCCTGGGTCATGAGTGCTGTGCTCACAAGGCCAATTCCAGGACCGTGGAAGGTCTGCCTCAGAGATGTTTCCTCAGAACTTCCAGGGTGGTTGTTTGCCAACCTGACTGCACATGAGAATTACTAGGGGCTTTTAAAAATGATTTGTTGCAGGGCTCCCCTGAGTCCAAGGTGGGGTACTGGGCACCAGGAGAGTTGTCAACTTCCCAGATGATAGCAGTGGGGAGTCAGAGTCAAGAGGGGAGGTTGACATGGCATGAAGCTGGAGGTTGGTAATGTTGGCTGGGTGAAAGGCAAGTGCCTTAATGAGTAAGTGGACACATTTACACAGCTGAAGGGGACCCCAGTGAAAAAGGCCCCACCAGAGCCCATGGGGACGATGGTGAAGCTCAGGTCTGTGCTGTCTTCTTTGTTCACTAATGGCCTGAAACTAGCTGCCCGCCCCCAGGAGGAGCTTCAGAGGCTGGGAGCTGAGAGGGGACGTGGCATCTCAAGATTTAGCCCCACAGCCCCTGGTGGTGCCAATCCCGGCCCTGCAGCCCAGGCACCAGGCCTTGACTGCTTGCCTCTTCCATGAGCCATATGCCCTCTGCTAACTCAGCCACTGGCCCATACTCTCTGGGGACCAGAGTCATGGGGTGAGGAAGGATCCTCTCGGACCCCAGCCCAGGTCTCAGAAGCTAGGAGACGCCACAGGCTGCGAGAAGAACACGATGTCAGGAATGGGATTTGGAGAAGGCAGTGGGGAGGTAAGCCTGCCTCCTGCCCTCTCAGTCCTGCCTGGACTCAGGATGACCTGTTCCAGGCCGGCCTCCATCCCACCCTCTCCTGATGGCTCCAAGTCCGTATCTGAACACCCAGGTGACAGGGCCCCTTTTGGCAGACCAACAGTCCCAGTCCTAAGCCAGGAGGAGTAAAGGCACTCCCACCTGGAACTCCTGCCCCAACCCCGGCCTGGGGAGGGTCGTTTGTAAAAGGCTGAGAAAGAAAACTCGGACCCTCTGGAGAGAACACTGATGTTCACACAAGGAGTCCTTGCCTGTGGTGTCATTTGTTGGAATAAAAATAATGTCAGGCTATCCCTTCACACGTTACTGCTCTGTCTCTCAAACATGTGCACTGCATGCATGTTCATGGCACATACACACATGCAGAATTGAGATTCTTGCCTTCCTGGACACTCTAGGATAGGGCTGTGTGCACACGCAGTCAGGGCTAGCCCTGGCCCACCCCACACTGAAGGAGGAGTGACTTAACGTGTTGTCTGGTGGGTGGAGTGGGGGTGGTCCGGCTTTGGGAAAGTGTCACCCGCAATTGCACGTCTCCAGACACCTTACCGCGTCCAGCTTCACCATGGTCTCCAGCTTCTTGATGGGCACCTCCGGCTCCATGCTCACCACGACCTCCCCTGTGAGGCGAGAGGAGGGGCCCCCACTGTACAGCCCACGGCGGCCCTGGAGGAGCCTGCCTGGACAGAGAGACGGATCGACAGACAGACAGACAGGGAGGAGCAGGAGGAAGAGTGAGAGTGGGAGTGGCTGGAAGGTCCAGAGGCCTAAAGCTGATTCTGGAGCTTTCCGAGGGGAAGAGAGAGGGATTCGACAGTTGAGGAGAAAAGATGGGCCTAAGGAGAGGGAGGAGGTAAGCCAGAGAGGAGTGTGAGCTGTGCTCAGTGACACAGTGGAGGGCACGTGGTGGGTGGCGGGGGGCAGAGTCTTCGCTGGGGTCAGGCAGAGAAGGCCATCTGCCCTCGGGCCCTCTAAGGACGCCTGGGCTCTGGCCTTTCTGGCACTAGTTTGGGGCTGCCTGGACAGCCCCTCCACCCTGGAGACCCTCCAGGGTGGACCCTCCTTCCTGGCCTCCCCTACCCCATCTGGGGACGCCCCCAGGAGGGAACCACGTGGTCTGGACTGCGAGCTGGAGCCCCCGCCGTGGGCCTCGGCAGCGGCTGTACCCGAAGTGTTCCAGTTGGGAGCTGAGCGGTCCGGGGGTCGGTAGATGAAGCGCCGCAGGGAGCTGACAGCGTGGGAGCCGACCAGGGTGTAGCGGCCGAAGGCCCGGCAGTCCACCACGCGGATGTTCAAGGGCGGGTGCAGGAGCTCGTTCTCTGGGAGGTCCTGGGGGTGGGGGCAGGGAGCCTGAGCTCAGAGAAGGGGCAGAGGCACTGGCCGTCCCTGGCCGTACCCACTGCGCCCAGCCCTGTCCCACCACGCCTGGGCCCGCACCCACCACTTCAAACCACTTGACCAGGGTGCTGAAGTTGGGGTTCTTCTTGTAATTGTGGATCAGGGAGGACTGCACCCCCTTCCCCGCGCACTCGATGTCCACCCGCGGCCTGTCCACCTGGGCCAGGTTTACCCGCTTCAGGTCTCGCAGGCCCCAGAACAGCACCTGTGTGTGTGGGGACAGCCACTTCCATCAGGGGCGCTGGCTGTGGGGGGGCCACTCACCGGGAGGGGCAGGGCTGGGAGAGCTGATGAGGGAGGGTGTCCTGAAGGGGCTGAGGGGGGGTGAGGGTGGGTCTTGGGGCAGACGGAGGCCGGGAAAGGTCCTGGACAGTGTGAATCAGTGCAGAAAGGGCAGGGGATGGGAGGGAGCTGGGGTCTGCCGCTGGCTCCCGGGTGTGACCTTGCGCCAGTCACCTCCCCTCCTGGGACTTCGGTGTCTTTTCTGAAAAACGAGGCATGGCCTGAGGTTGCTGAAGAACCCCTGGCGTTTGATGCCACCAGTGTGATGTGTGCATACAATCCTTGATGGGGAGAGGGTGAGGGGGACCAGGAAGTATGGCAGGCCTGTCCAAGGCAGGGCCGGGAGGGGCGGTGGAGCCCTCACGCACCTCCACCCGGTACTTGCTAAGCACGGGTCGGATGCCCACAGGCACAGGCATGATGGGACCTCGGTCCATGTCCACTGGGCCGTTGATCGGCGGCAGGTCGGCCTTCCCTGCTGGTCCAATCTGGGGGATGGGGGACACAGTGTCATATCCTGGTGAGCCCAGGGAGAGGGCTCTCTCCCCCAACCAGTTAGGTGCCACATGATCTAGGGAGACAGAAAAGGCCAAACAGCACAGGTCCCCAGGAACCACACCCCCAGTTCAGTCCCAATAGCCTCACAGCAGGATGGGGAGGAGAGAGGCCCCTGGCCCAGCCCCCTCTTTCCAACAGCCCCACCTGCAGCAGCTCGAAGGCAGCCAGCAGGTCCCCGGCCGTGGCATTGCCCCGGTAGATCTGATAGTACTCCAGCTGGGGCGGGAAGCGGGGTGGGCAGTACGCCTCGTCGGCCATCTTCACCAGCGGCTTGGCAAAGGTCCGGCCCATGAAGTCGGCTTTGCCCTGATGCGACAAACAGCCAAGGTGGCCTCTTGATGCCTGAACTGACCGGGCACCTTCATACCCAGGATCTCTTTCAGTCTTCACCATAGCCCCATGTAGTTGCAGGTGTGATCACCCCATTTTACAGATGGGGAAACCAAGTCTTAGGCTAGCTCCAGGCCAGGCTGGCAGTGAATGGCAGATGCATATCTAGAAATAGGTGCTTCTAGTGCTAGTCCAGAACTCACTCAGGGCTCCCCAGTAGCTGGGGTGGCTTGTAGTAAGTGGCTCCCCAGCTCTGGAGGGGTCACCCCAATCCTCTACTCCCTCACTCCAGAGCACCCATGGAGAGCTATGAGGCTGCTGATGACTGTATGCAGGGATGGGGGGAGTTGGGCGGTCTAGGATGGGGGAAGGCTGGGGATAGCAGGCCTTCTTGGCAAGACTGGGCCTGGGCTTGGTCTGTCTGTGCAGCAGGCAGGGACGCCCTGGCCTGTCTCCTCCCTGAGACCCCAGAGGCCCACAGCATCAGGAGGGGTCAGGCTGCAGTGAGAGGGCAGAAGACACCTGGGGTCTCTCGGAAGGGCTGGTCAGCAGCCCAGACCCCTGGCTTCCTGGCAAGCACCCTAGCCAAAGGGCTCTGAGGGTGGGCTGGGGAGGTAGCTGCCAGTGCAAGTGCCAGAGCCCACCCATACCATGGTGTCCTGGTCGTAGATTTCGATAACAATGATGGGGGGATCGTCCCGCAGCTCATGAGCTTCACCGTAGAGCTCCAGGTTGTCGAACACCAGCATCTGGTCCCAGGTGGGGCACAGGGTCTCATTCAGTACCTGCAGCACGGTGGGGTAAACAGGTGACAGGTAGGGGTGGTGGTGGGTGGGCAGATACCGGAGCAGGAGTCACCCCCAGTCACTCCTGTCATTTCCGGGGGACTCGGGGGCAGGAGTGCCATGTTCTCTGACTCTTCGGGGAATCTTAAATGAAGGCTGCTATGAGGTCTGCTCATGACCGTCCCCCCTCACCCCCTGCCAACGTCTTCCCTGTCTTCTATGTTGAACGTAACTACGATTAAAGTCTTCACCAGTGTGGCCTTGTCCTGCAGCTATCTGCAAGCCTTCCCTCTAAGGATCTGGGTACTGGCTGCTCTGTTTCTCCAGGTCCCAGAAACTCACAGGCCCCCCAGTGCTCTCAAAGTCAGAGCCACCCGCTCCTCCCCGGTGCCCTCACCTCTGTGCACTGACTCTGGTTGATGAAGAAGACACGGGCAAAGGGGTCTGAGAGGCCGGTGCTGTCAGCAGCAAAGAGGCTGCGAGCCTGGTACATGTGGGCGCGGAGCTGGAAGGCCTGCTTCTCTGTGGGAAGAGCAGGATGAAGCTCGGGGAACAGGTCACCAGCCAGTGTGCCCTCCCCGGGTGAGGGCTCGGAGCCGGGGCCACCCAGACCTGGGAGTCCTCACTCACTAGTGTAGACCAGGCTGATGGGCGGGAAGGAGAGTAGGCCCAGGCCCTGGGCTGCCTTGACCTCCTCGAAGCCGCAGGGCAGGCCACACAGGAAGTCCTTGCGCTGCTTGCTTAGACCCAGCCACAGGTAGAGCTCCAGCTTGGCCTGCACTGTCCAGCCTGCCGAGCCGAAGCCCCGCTTCCCTGGCAGCTGGGGGGTGGGCTCAGGGTCAGCTGCCAGAGCCCTCGGGGTGAGGAAGGGGCAGGGAGCTGAAGAAGCTGTGGTCAGAGGGGGCCCATCCCCACCGCAGCCATCCCACTGGGCTGTGCAGTGGGGAAACACAGCACAGAAGGGGATGGGCAGGGCGGGATCCCCCTTCCTATTCTCTTTAGCTCTTCCCTGAGCATCTTGTCCACTCAGGCCTGGCAGACCCAGGGGTGTGGATGCTGCTCCCTCCAAGAGGAAGATGACCTCTTGAGAGTAGCCCAGCCCCCAGCCCCTCCACCCGCTGCTAATCCATTCCCCTTCCGGCACCTTGAGGAAGAGTGTCTTGACCTTGGCACAGTCCTTGCCCAGTTCCTCCTCCACGATGGAGAAGAGCAGGTCCTTGGAGGGCACCCGGGTGTAGGCAATGCGCTTGTTGTTGCTCATCATCCAGATGAAGACGTCAGGGATGCTGTGCTGGGGCTGGGACAGGGTCCGGTGGGGGAGGCCAGTGTGCCTCGTAAGGGAGGGGACCGGATACTGGGCCTTCCTTCTCCTCCCGCCAATGGAGTGGGAAGAGCATGGGGCAGGATGCAAGGCTTGGTCAGCCCTGTCCCTCAACACCTGTCAGAACGGGAAGGGGCCCGCCCCCTCCTATGCAGCCCCTCCCGCCTTGCTCCAGTTTGGCACCGCGCTCCAGCACAGGGCACACCTCGTCTGCCAGGAAGCGCAGCTTCTGCAGGAAGTTCTGACAGAGCCTCAGCTTGTCGCGCACCGTGTGCCGCTTCACTTGTGCCCGCAGGGTCTTGGCCTGCTGCCCCATGCTTTCCTGCAAGGTGGGGGGGATGTAAGTGGGGCTCAGGTTGTGACACATGATGGAGAGGCTGGCCCTGAGGGCCGTGACCTCAGAGACAGATGTTCCCCCACCTCGGCTTCCCTTTTCACCTCCAGACCCTCCCTCTGTCCCCGAGTGGTCCAGCCGTGTCCTCACCAGCTCCCGCATGCAGGACTTGAGACGCTCCCGGTCCAGCCTGGTGCGGGATGAGTGGCCCTGGTCCTTGTCCGCGAGGGAGAGGAAGCGGCTGGGGTAGGGGGTGGGAGCAGAGCTTAGCAGAGATGACACCTTCTCTGCCAGCCTCCCATTGCCGCCCCACACTGGCAGCCCCTCCACTCACTAGCAACCAGAGCTCAGCTCCTCTAGGACGCCCCGAAGTCGACGCTCAGGGTACGACTTCTCCGTTTTGATCATCTCCTGCACATCATTCAGGCCTTCTTCCTGTGAACCAGCAGTGTGAGCCACAGCCCCCCTCAGCCTCCCCAAACATCTCCCTCTTTCATCAAGAGGATGAGGGGCTAGTATCCTAGGACCTCCCATGAGCACTATCCCTGGAGTGCTCCGCCATCATAAGGAAAAGTGAAAGTGAAGTCGCTCAGTCGTGTCCGACTCTTTGCGACCCCGTGGAATGTAGCCTACCAGGCTCCTCTGTCCATGGGATTTTCCAGGCAAGAGTAGGGGAGTGGGTTGCCATTTCCTTCTCCAGGGGATCTTCCCAACCCAGGGGTTGAACTCTGGTCTCCCGCATTGCAAGCAGACGTTTTACCTTCTGGGCCACCAGGGAAGCCCAGAAACACCAATTTCCAGGTTCTGTTTTCAGAACCTGGAAGCTGTCATGCTCGTGACTCTTTGGTTCCTGAGGAAGAAGCCATCTCTGGGTCATGAGTCTGTGGTCCTGGTGGACCCACAGGGGTCGGACAGAGCCCAGGATCAGATGCAAGGGGGCAGCAGGTAGAGAGAGAGGGATTGGCCAGACGCCTCCAGGGAAACCCAAGACTAGATGGGCCACAATTCCCAGACTCCACTCTGGGAAGCCCTCAGACCCTGGACTGCTCCTGGGAATGGGGCAGGGACAGGAGCACAGGACCTGCTGGGGCCATTCTGCAGTGCCTCCTCGATGCCCATGGTAATCTGCTGGGCAGACAGGCCTTGTGTGAGGCAGGGGTGGTGTCCAGGCTGGGCGAGGCCCTCAGAAGCACGCCCCCTCTGCCGTTCCCCTCCCACCCCCGGCCTGGCCCTGACCAGCTTGTCTGCGATGTGGTCCATGATGTTGGCATTGTACAGGCGACGGCGTTGGTCAGGCCACCAGCTCTTGATGTAGATGCAGGGTTTGTGCTCCAGGTAGGGCAGATGGAAGTAGTTCCTGGGGTGGGAGCAGGTGGGAGACTGAGGACTGGGTGCCCAGGCAGGCGGGCAGGGGACAGACCACCAGAGGATGGCAGGCAGTGGGCAGGGCCTCTCAGGGCCCCTGTCCCGCCTGGCTCACCTGTCAGTGATCTGGGGCCGCATGGGTGGCGTGGAGGAGACCGAGGCCAGGCCCCCACCCTCGTCAGTCTCTTCATCACTCAAGTTCTGGATCAGATCGACTTCCTCCTCATCCCCAGGCTCCTTCCGAGGCCGAGGCCGATGGGGTCGTGACAGCCCATCGACTTCGTTCCCGTAGTTGCCTGAAGGCAGAAGGGGGCACCTGAGGGCCTAGAGGCTTTTTCCCACCTGGCTCCACCCTGCCCTCCAATCCAGGGGGTCTGTGGCTGGCAAAAGCAAGAGTCAGGGAATGGGATCTCTGCTGGGCTCTGTGTGAGCTCAGATACCATAGGACACTAGCCAGAGGATGGGGCCATGTCCTCAAGGTCCAGCCCCAGACATGGACCCTGCAGGACTCTTCTCTCTAGTCCTATGGGGGCCTTGCTCCCTTCTGCAGAGAGGATGTGTCTCCTTCTCATGTCCCTATTCGCTGAGCCCTAGGGTTCACCCTGTGGGGCGTGTGTGCACTCGTGATGTGCAGTCACTGTGTGCTGTGTGGGCACCTGAGGACACTCGAGGGAAGTGGTCAAAGTCCCCCTCCCCCGAGAGCTGTGCAGCAGGCCCAGCAGTTACCACTCTGCAGTCCCCGGGCCCAAAGACCCCTCTGTGAGCCCAGCTCTCACCTACGGTGACCTCAAAGGTGATGGGCTTGTCTCCATTTTTCCGGTCGATCATTGAGGCCTCCAGGAAGGCTCCAAATAGAAAGAATTCTTCTATTTTCCCCGTGCAGCTCTGTGGGGAAGGTGGTTCAAGCCACCCTGAAAGCTTACCAGCATGTTGAGGCCGGGGCCAGGCCTCTTTCTGTCTCCAGACAGGCCCTTGGGGCTAGTGGTGGGGGACATCCCATCCAGCTGTGGAACTAGGAGGCCAGACACTGAAGGCCCAGTTCCTTTGGCCCTCCAGCCTGTCCCTTCAGGAAAGGCTGCTCTGCCCAGCACAAGGACAACCGTGGCTAGGAGAGGAGCAGAGATGGGCAGAGCACAGGCACAGGCAGTGGGAGGGGATGGAAGTCTTGCCACTTCCTGGGGAGGGAGGCCTCACCCTGGGGTCTGGGCCCCTGAGGCAGGCAGGGTGGACACTGGCAGAGCCCAGGCCCAGGCTGCATTGAGTTAAGGGGTGCTGAGCAGAGTTGGGGGGGCTCTGGAGGGGAGCGCAGCCCCCCGGGGCCTCACCTCGGAGATGGGCGTGGCCTGCTCCACCTGCACCTCAGTGGAGCTGGTGATCTCAGGGTTGGAGGTGTCCAGGATCTCCACCGCCAGGCCCAGCATGAGGCGGGCACGGAAGGACACACCCTCCCCCAGGCCCTCGTTCAGGTCCTGATGCTCGTCTAGCAGCGTGTAATTGCGTGTGGAGCCGTACATGTTCACCCAGGCAGGGCCCAGCGTGGGCAGGAAGCCTGTGGGCAGGGGTGCAGGGGGTCAAGGGCTCGCTCAGGTGGAGGGACCTGTTTTGGGGGCTCCTGGCCTGCACCTCCTGGCTGCTGAGCTGAGGGAAATGTCTGAGGCAGCAGAGAGCCTGCAGCTGTGGGGCTCACAGGGGGCTGCGGGGCGAGCCGTGTCTGCTGTTTGTGGGCGGCTGTGGGGCGGCCCTCTCACTTCTGGGGCACTTCCGTGTGTTTGTTTATTCTCTGCGGGAGCTTGAGCTGGCGGTGGGGCTCCACATACACACATATCCATTTCTGTGGAGCAAAGTCATGGTCCCTGCTTTCTAGTACCTGTTGCAGGGTGGTCTACGATCTTCCTAGAGGACAAACCCACCTTCTTAGCTCCCCAGCAAGGCCTTCCAGCCCTTTGCTGTCTGTGCAGACCTGCGTTCCACCGGGGTGTCACTTGCTTTTGCACACCCCTCCTTTCCTCTCCAAAGGAGAGGTTCTCTGTCTCTGTCTCTCTGTCTCTACCTGTTAAACGCTCTTCCTCCATGAAGTGCCCCTCCCCCCAATTACTCAGTTCAGTTCCGACACTCAGTCATGTCCTACTCTTTGCGACCCCATGGACTGCAGCATACCAGGCTTCCCTGTCCATCACCAACTGCCGGAGCTTGCTCAAACTCATATCCATTGAGTTGGTGATGCCATCCAACCATCTCATCCTCTGTCATCCCCTTCTCCTCCTGCCTTCAATCTTTCCCAGCATCAGGGTCTTTTCCAACGAGTCCGTTCTTCGCATCAGGTGGCCAAAGTATTGGAGTTTCAGCTTCAGCATCAGTCCTTCCAATGAATATTCAGGACTGATTTCCTTTAGGATGGACTGGTTGGATCTCCTTGCAGTCCAAGGGACTCTCAAGAGTCTTCTCCAACATGACAGTTCAAAAGCGTCAATTCTTCGGTGCTCAGCTTTCTTTATAGTCCAACTCTCACATCCATACATGACTACTGGAGAAACCATAGCTTTGACTAGACGGACCTTTGTTGGCAAAGTAATGTCTCTGCTTTTTAACATGCTGTCTAGGTTTGTCTTAGCTTTTCTTCCAAGGAGCAAGCATCTTTTAATTTCATGACTGCAGTCACCATCTGAAGTGATTTTGGAACCCCCAAAATAAAGTCTGTCACTGTTTCCATTGTTTCCCCATCTATTTGCCATGAAGTGATGGGACCAGATGCCATGATCTTGGTTTTTTGAATGCTGAGTTTTAAGCCAGCTTTTTCACTCTCCTCTTTCACTTTCATCAAGAGGCTCTTTAGTTCTTTTTTGCTTTCTGCCCCAATTCCTAGTCCCAACTATTTTTTCTCCCATTAGGATTTGTTGTGTCTCATATGTAGCATGGATCCAATTCTGCCTTATGCGTTTTGTTTTTGTTTTGCTTAGTTTATAAAAAAACTAGTCAGAGTTGTATCTGACTCTGTGACCCCATGGACTGTAGCCTGACAGGCTCCTCTGTACATAGAATCCTCCAGGCAAGAATACTGGAGTGGGTAGCATTCCCTTCTCCAGGGAATCTTCCTGACCCAGGGATTGAACCCGGGTCTCCTGAATTGCAGGAGCTCATTGTTTACCGTCTGAGCTACCAGGAAAGCCCACAGTTTATAAAAAATATAGCATTTAAAAAACTGAGACATACTTAAAATTCACCACTTTATAGGACGCATTTCAGTGGTCTTCAGTGCATTCACTGCATTGTGCAACCATCCAGGACATTTCACCCACCTCGGGAAACCTCATACCTCTCAGTAGTCTGTCCCAATCCCCTCCTCTTTCCACCTCCTGGCAACTGCTCATCTGCTTTCTGCCTCTATGTATTTGCTTCCTCTAGACTTTTCATACAAACGGAACCATACAATCTGTGGCTTTTGTGCCTTCTGTCTCAGGTTTTGAGCATTTGGTAGCACACCCGTCTCCCTCATCCCCAGGGAACATCGTGAGAACAGGATGGATCCCTCCCTTGCCCTGTATCCCTGGTACCAGCTCAATACTCTGGTCCTACAAGTCAGTAGATAGGTACTATGGCGGTGGTGCACACATACATGGGCTTCGCAGGTGGTGCAGTGGTAAAGAATCTGCCTGCCAATACAGGAGACGCAAGGGATGTGGCTTCCATCCCTGGGTCAGGGGTCCATTCCCCTGGAGTAGGAAATGGCAACCCACTCCAGTATTCGTGCCTGGAAAATTCCACAAGCACAAATGGGCTACAGTCCACGGGGTTGCAAAGAGTCAGACACGACTGGAGTGACTGAATGTGTGCGCATGTGCACACACACACACACCCCCCCCCTATAATATGTATATAATTACTATTATTTTCATTTTACAGATGACAAAACAGGTACAAAGATCATGCAACTTCTAGCTGTCAGAGCTGGAGTTCAAATCCAGGCAGCCTGGCTCAGTGGGCCCAGGCAGCTCTGTGCAGACCTGACCACGAGTCTTTACCCTTCCCTGGAGGCAAGGGCTGCTGATGAAGGCCGGTGGCACCTTTAAGTCCGAGGTGTGGGACAGAGCCGGTGGTGTGGTGGTGGTGGTGGTGTGTGTGTGTGTGCGCGCGCGCGCATGTGTGTGGAGGGGTCTCCTTTACCCACTCCCTTTAGCCCCAAGTCCCACCTCCAGTCCCCAGCTGCTGACCTTTGTCTCCATCGTTGGAAATCTTGCGCAGGTCAATGAAGTGGGTGCCGATGGCCACGTCATTGACCTTGTCCGAGTCCCGGATTTGCACCTTCATGCGCTTGCAGAGTGGGGGAAACAGGTCTGTGAAGACCACCTGCTCATTCCACAGTGGCTCGTAGCTGCTTTTCTGCACTGAAGTCTTGCCCTGGTGGGAGGGAGAGAGAGTCAGATTCGTGTACCTGCCTGAGTATGCACATGTGCGTCTGTGTCTGTGTGTGTGTATGTGTTACGAGTGTGCACGTGGGGTGTGTGTGTGTGTACGTGTGTGTACTTATCTCCATCCTCTTCTCCATCCCAGTCTCTCTAGCCCTTCTCCCTCCCAGTGCCCCCCACCCTCAGTGCTTGGTGACCTGGGGGCAGGGGGAAGTCCCTAAGGCCCAGCCTGGCCCCAGCCCAGCCCCTCTGAGCTGTACTCCCTCATCTCTCTCTCCCCTCTTCTCGAGGTGACACGCCAAGGTGATCAAAGGCCAGCCTCGTGGCTTCTGATTTTGCCTCATGTTCATCCTCAGGACCCCACGCCCAGTCCCTTGCACCTCACCCCACTCCCAGCCTCCTGCACCCCGATACCTTCTGGCCGGCAAAGAAGACTTGCACATAGGGGTCGACCAGATCCTTGTTCTCGCCAGTGAAAGCCTTCTTCACATTGGCCATGAGGCTCGTGTTCATGCGGGGCAGCCCCTCTGCTCGGTAGATCTTCACGTAGAACCGGGCCCACTGGCGTTCAGGGGGCACCCCTTCGGGGAGCAGCAAGTTCCTGCCGGCATGAACAGCTAGGGCTGCGGTGGCCACACCTGGCCGACTCCTGCCCCGACATCCCCATGCCTCTGGGGCCCAGGACCACGGGTGAAGGACGGCTGAGAAGGTCCATAGCAGAACTGAAGACACCGGAGTGCAGGGCACCCGCTCTCTTGTGGGATCCTGGGCAAATCTCCCCATCTCCCTAAGCCTCAGTTTCCTCAGCTTTAAGATGGGAATAATAACATGCACCTCCCATGGATACGATAAGGCTCAAACAGATGAAAATATATGAGTACTTTGTGTCACATCTTTTGTCTTCTACGCAAAAACCTCACCAGTGGTCTCTTTCTCTCTCCCTGGCTCAAGGAAGGCATGATCCACTGGATCCTGGATTTTTCCCACTGAATCCAGACAAAGTTCCAGAATATTTCTGAAAAGCCCCTGGCAACTCCCTGGAATTGCTTCAGAAAACAAAATCCCTTTGCTCTACTGGGTGTAGACTCAAGGCCTCGCAGCTCTGGGAATCCACACTTTTTCCCCAAGTTTCTCATAGTCGGCAGCGTGCATGTCAAATGACTGTCACTCTCGACTCTCCCCCAGTCCTTTCTGCCCCATGAGGAGAGTCCCCAGACACTGAGGCTGGCCCTGGCCTCAGTCCTTCCAGGGAGAGCAGGGCCATCTGGGCGGGCGGATAAGGGAGATGGAAGGTGAGATCTCTGGGCCAAGTCCACCCTGGGGGTTCCCTTTGCACCCCAGGAAGAGTTGGGCCAGATCTCCAGGGGCGGGGCGGGGGTGGGAGCTCACCCCTCAATGTCATCCTCATCCGTCTCATTGGCCTTGTGGGGAGTCTTAATGTTGTCGCCCTTGCCCACCACAGCGACATCGCACTTCACGTAGCCCTTCAGTCCCGCGGAGATGTCGTCAGGGTCGGACAGGACGGCCCACTTGTGGTGGAACTGGTGCTCTGCGGGGGCAAGAAGCGGGGGCTGCCCGGCTGGCCCTACTCAGGGCTGCACCCACCCTTGGGACAGGCCGTGGAGGCCAGGTCATCAGGTCCTGGGGCCCTGGGGCCACAGTGCTGCCTGCCTCAGGACCCGGGAGGCAGAGGTCCCCGAGTAAGGGTGGCCGAGGCAAGGTCCCAGCTCTGGCCATGCCCCCAGATGTGTGGTATGGCTTCAGATGGAGGAATGTCCTGACTGGTTTCTTGGCCTGCAGCCCTCCTGTCCCCAACCCCTTCAGCCAATCTCCACACGGCTGCCAGACAAAGCCCTTAAAGAGGCCCTCCCTCTCTCACTCCCCATTTCAAACCCACCTGAGGCTCCCCAGCGCCTGGGGGAAAGACTGCCGACCTTAGCATCCCCTGTGGGGCCTCCTGATGCAGCTCTCCCTAGCCCCCAATGTTCACCCTACCCTTCCCCTGTGCTCCTGCCAGGCATAGCTGTTGACCCCTCTCTGAATAGTTCAGATTGCTGTTTCACACCCCCAAGGCTCTGTGGCTGCTGTACTTTTATCTTGGATGCACCCATCCCTTCTGTTCCACGCCCCAACCCTCTGGCTCCCTATTCAAACTTCTAATCCTTTTGTTGGTGCGTCTCCTCTTCCATGCAGCCTTCCTTGACTTCCTCAGAAAAGCTGATCCTGGCCCCTTTCCATATGTACATCTCCTATTTCCTGCGACTATCTACTTACTGTCTGTCTCCAATTGCAGACCAAAAGCCTCCTAGAGACAGGGACAAGTAGTGTCCCCCCAAAGCTCCTAGGACCCAGGACAGGGTGGAGGAAAGACCAGATATCAGAGGAGGAGGCTAATCTAGGATGGGTCTGCCCCTTCAGGTTGACTGCGAGCACAGCCTATACAAAGGGCACATTGTCCTCTGATTTTGTGTGGGCCCTGGAATATCCCGGACTCAGAACTTTCCTCTTCCCCCCACTCCTCTTTCAATTTCAACTACAGTTCACACCTGTTCCCAGCAAGGCTCTGTCCCCATTTGCTTCTGTGAGATGTGTTAGGGGCTGCATGTATGACCCATGCTCCTGGAGCTGTGTGCACCAATACTGACCCAGCCACGCAGCTACTCACCTGGCTGGGAGTACACGGTTCCCACGTCCATTTTGAAGGACCCCACCAGGGTGCCACTGCGCAGCAGGTTCTTGGAGTGAATCACCTTCCGGGCAGAACCACCAGCCATCGATCAGGTGGGATGGGGCTGAGGCCGTGGGGCAGGGAAGGGCTGACTGATAGAGGGCACCCCCCCCCAACTCTTTATGGGGAAGTGAGTTTCAGGTCAAGCAGGAGGGTGTCTGGCAGGGCAGGGGTATCTGTCTGAGGCTTAGCATCAGCCCCTTCTGCCTCGCCAGTGTTTTGCTGGCTTCCAGGTACATGTGAGCATGTTGTACACTGCACAGAATGATGTGGCTAAGGGAGTGAGAGGGGCCCAACTCCAGCCTGTGCCCTGCTTGGCTGGCTGTGCATCTTTTTATGGCTGTGCCGTCCTATGGCTGGCCTGCCCAGAGAGGGTGCCCTTTTCAAGGCTGCACTAAAGTACAGTTTGAGCTAAGAGCCCCACCTGCTGGGCACTGCTCCCCACTCACCGAGATCTTGATGATCTTGTCAAACATGACATCAGGAGAGACGTGGAAGTCAAAGACGAAGTACTAGACGGGGAAAGACCCAGGCCTGCTGTCACTTGGCAGGCTGAGGCTCAGTGCCAGGCCCCTCTGTCCTGGCATTGCCGGTCTGCACTGGCCCATGCCCCCTGAGCCCCGAAGTTTGGATAAGTAGAAGGGGCAACCACTAGTCCCCCTGACCACAGCTCTCAGGGGCAGTGAGCAGTCATGTGGCCCTGAGCAACTCATTGTTCTGAACCTTAGCATCCTGAGCTGTCAAATGGACGTAATGACACCCCCCACGTAGAGTCTCATTATGAGGTTTGATGAGATACATATAAGATACTGTAAGATACACTGTAATTGTGTAGGTCCCATAGACATCACCATTAAACCACAAGGCTGCCTAGAAGATGCCCCCCAAGTTTGGAGGTGTTAAAATGTAAAGTAAGCTGAGACTTAGAACTGAGAGCTGATGAACTTAATCTGCTATAAACACAAATGCTGTGGGCATGATCGGTCCTCTCCAGCTGGGAGCTGCCACTCATGGTGCTGTGCCTGCCCACGTCTCCTGGCCTCGGGGTGCAGGCCCTGGGGACGAGAGTGCAGGCACTGAGCAGAAAGCCTGCTGCTTTGGTGAACTCATGGGCAGGGAGACAGAAGAAATGTTGAAGTGCTTGGAGTAAATGAGGAGAATCTGTTCGTGTTGCTGGGGGCTCACACTAGATCACTGTGGGTAAATGTGCAGTTTTAGAGCCACAAAGCCTGAGCTTTCACTGCTGGGCCAATCGCTTCCTTTTCAGAATCTCAGTTTTCACCTCTGTGATGGGGGGATAATGAACCAGGGCCTCCAAGTGGAACCGCTCTGGGACAGCGGTCTTGGCATTGCTGGGAGGCGTGATTGTGAATCTAAATATGATGACCTGGGTCAAGGAACTTCCCTGGGGATCCAGTGGCTAGACTCTATGCTCCCAATGCAAGGGGCCTGGGTTTTATCATTGGTCAGGGAACTAGATCCCACATGCCACAACTAGAGATCCTGAATACTGCAACTAAGACTTGCTGTTTAGTTGCTAAGTGGTGTCCGACTCTTTTGCGACCCTATGGACTATAGTCCGCCAAGCTCCTCTGTCCATTGGATTCTCCAGGCAAGAATACTGGAGTGGGTTGTCATTTCCTTCTCCAGGGGATCTTCCTGACCCAGGTATTGAACCCATGTCTCCTGCATCTCCTGCATAGGCAGGTGGATTCTTTACCACTGCGCCACCTGGGAAGCCCCAGATATAAATACAGAGCTTGGAAAATGGTTTCTAGGCTGGAATTAGGAGGTATCCTGTTTGCAGCTCCCATGTTGCCAGTCATGAGCCTGGCACAGAGCAGAGGCCCAGTGTATCTCTGTTTCATCTTTTGGATAAATATCCATTCAGAAAAGTGTTACCAAAGCCCTTCAAGTACAAGGCAGGCCCTGGAGTGGGCTACAGTGATGCAGGAGATCAGGAGCCTCCTGGGTTGGATATGAAGGACCGAATGGAATTCAGGGATGTTATTGTCAAACAGAGGGGAATGCCCTGACCTCTAACCTAGAGAGTACAGGGAAGGACATTTGAGCTGGGCCCTGCAAAGTGAGTAGGAGTTTTCTGAGGAGCCACCAAGTGGGGAGATCAGTTCTGTTTCCTTGGAAGGAGGAAGCCACTTGAATGAAACATGAGGTGCACGGACCTGGTGCAAGGTGAGCTCTCCAGTCAGCCAGACAGGCCTCCACCACTATCATATAACCGTGGAAGACTGTGGGGGCCCTGTCTCCATATCTGTTAGGGAAAAATAGACCTTATCTAGGCCAGAGGTTTTCCAGTCAGGGATGTGTCCTGACCTAAGGTCAGAGATGTCGAGCCTGAGTTTCCTGACTCCTGGGAAGGATGTCACATGGGGCCGAGGGGGTCCTGAACAGCAGTGTCCCCAGCCTGGGACCTGCGGGAAACCAGCTATGAGAGTGGGGCTTCTCTCTGATTGCTTAGGAGATTTCAGTCAGGCCTGGCCTCAGGCTGGGTCCCTGTGAAGGGCAGAGACAGGCCTGGGTTTTACTCCTGCAGGTGCCCCGCTGGGGCCTCCCACAGTTTCCAGAGAGATGCCCCCACCTCTGAGAAGCAGACCCTCACCACACCCAGGATGGACACTGAGATGAGGGATGCCCATGCCTCACTAGGGCCAGCCTGGCACAGCTCACTGCCTGGAGCCACTGAGAAGCAGCCTGGAGGCCGCTCCCGGAAAGGGAGGGCCACAGTGGCCAGGTCAGTGACTTTTGGGTTAGGCTGGTGTGTGCTCAGGTATCTGAGGGGTATGCTTCACCATAGCTGATTAAGATGGGCCCCTCCTCCCTGGAGCCCAGACTCAGAGGCTGTGTCCGGTGGGGTGGGGTGGCCATCCGAGATGACAGAGCCCAGTGGGTGGAAGCAGAACAGTCTGGACCCTGCTCTGTCTATAATACTCTCTGTGATCTCAGCCCTTTTCATAGAGTGACCTCAGTCTCCTCTGTAAGGTGGAGAGACTGAATTAGGTCTCTGAGATTCTGTAACCTCAATGTGGCCTCAGACAGCTGCAATGAACAGCAGTGGAGACCAGGCCTTTCCCCTCCCACTCCCCAAGCGTCATGGCCAGTGGTCTGGAAGGACCTCGCAGAGATTCAGGCACCCAGGATGGCAGCTGAGCAGAAAGCATGCACACGCAGAACTTGACTCTGGCACTTGGCACCTGGGCCAGGTCTTTCTCCAGGAGCCTCAATGTCCCTTATATAAAACTGGATTGATGGTGACAACTTCTGATAGTGTGAGAGTCAGAAGAGATGAAGCACCTAAAGCATTTAGAAGAGAGACCCGCACACAGCAAGCACTCATTAATGGTTCTAGTCCCCCCATGGGCCAGGGCTCAAAGGAGGCTGCCCTGCCCCAGGGCTCTGGCTGGGGAAGGACCTGGGACCAGGCCTCACAGGGTGTGAGGTTCACTCACTGGCACTGGTGGGAGCAGCACTAGGGAGGACAGAGGCCGGGTTCCTTTCACAGGGTGGACCCCGGCCAGACCAGGGTCAGAGGGCGTGGCACTCAGCATGCTGGGGGTTGTAACAGGTGGACCAAGGTCACCCGGCTGGTAGCCCTGTGTGAGACTCTTGAGTCCCAGCTTCTCCTACTGGCCCTATGGGGCCGGGGCCCAGGCTCTGCCACAGTTTGGAGGACTCTTCCCCACCCCGGGCCCCAGGGCTGACCTCATTATAGTAGGGGCAGTTAGTGGACTCCTTCATGGAGGTGTACTTCTTCTCATCGCCCACCTCCACACACACCACGGGGTCCATGTTCAAGCCCACCAGCTGCCGAGCCTCGATGACTGTGACGCTGACCTGCGGGCAGGAAAGAGGGGAAATGAGAAGGAAGGCCTGTGAACTTGGGTTTTGCAGGAGTCAGAGCCTGGCTAGTACCAGTCTGAGCACTGCTGAATCTGCTGGTGATCCTGGGTCGTTCCCCACCAAGCCTCAGTGCCCTCATTTATAAAGAAGGGAGTGAACTGGATCACCTCTAAGTAGGTGTGCACCAGAATTACCAGGGGGAGGGGGAGTGGAAGGAGGCGGGGGGGGGGGGCGTTGGTGGTTAAAGACCCTGAGGCCCCCATACCACACTCCAGACCAACTCAACCCAATCTTGGGAGGGGATGGAGGAGTGCTGTCCAGCACCTGTATTTTTAAAGCTCCCAGATGATTCCAAGAGTTTTCACTGGCATCAGTGGCCCTGCCGCACAGAGGGCTGCAAACCCACTCCCACCCCCCAAGATTCTGTGCACTCAAGAATTAAGCTTTCTAAGTCTCCATTAACATGCATTTAGTTTTCTACTCCAGCACTTTTCATTTGAGTCCTGCAAGCCTCTGTTATCTCTTTTTTTAAATTTCTGGAATTTGGCCCCTTTCCATATTCCTGGTTTCCCTTCTTTTAATTTCTTTGAGTGCCCAGTAAGGCTTTGGTGCCCAGCTGGAGCACACTTTTTTTTTGGTCTTGATACTTGTATGTTGTGTGCAGTCTGTATTTTTTCAGTGGTGTCCACCTCTCTGGAATCATACTTCTATACTAGGAAGTCATTTTTCAGTTGTTCATCCATTCGACAAATATTTACATATACTGTGGTGTTGGAGAAGACTCTTGAGAGTCCCTTGGACTGCAAGGAGATCCAACCAGTCCATCCTAAAGGAGATCAGTCCTGGGTGTTCATTGGAGGGACTGATGTTGAAGCTGAAACTCCAATACTCTGGCCACCTGATGCGAAGAGCTGACTCATTTGAAAAGACCCTGATGCTGGGAAACATTGAAGGCAGGAGGAGAAGGGCATGACAGAGGATGAGATGGTTGGATGGCATCACTGACACAATGGACATGGGTTTGGGCGGACTCCGGGAGTTGGTGATGGACAGGGAGGCCTGGTGTGCTGCGGTTCATGGGTTCGCAGAGTCAGACACGACTGAGCAACTGGACTGAACTGAACTGAACAGAGAGAGAGACGTGTGAGTATGTATGCATGTGTGCATAGTTCTCGTGAACTCTCATTTTAAGCCATCAGTTGTTGCTTGAATCTGGAGGTGTCAAGCCCCACTAGGGCAGCCATGATAAATAGGAAGACTTGGGAGTTCCTGAAATGACAATGAGCCTCAGTTTTCTCAGCTTTAAGTGCAGACACCTCCTATCCATAAATTTGCCTGAGGTTTGAATGAGATAATGTGTATTGAAGTGCTTTGTAAATTGTAGAAAGTCTGGAAGCTGTGAGCTCTTGTTATAAATGGCTTCTCAATAGAACTTACCTTCAGTTAATTGGTTGGGTCCCAGGCAGGTAGGCTCGTGTGTGATGCTTAAGTCTCTGGAACTTGCACTTTAACAAAATAGCCTATGCTGACCTAGTATTAGCATTTCCCTCAGCACTCTTCTAATGAAACCGTATGAGTTGCTTTTTATGCTTCTCATCTTGGAAAGTTGGTATTTTAATTGCTGTGCTTTGATGCAACTGCTAAATACGATTTTTACTCAAGAGAATTATTTTCCCTTTTCATGAAAAAGAATAGCCTTGAAAATTATCTTCCACTGCGTCCATCAAAGTCTTATAAATATCTGAAGGCCAAGAAAAATCCACACATTAAAACTAATGATGTTAAAAAAATAGAAACCCTGATGACAACGAGAACATTGCTAAGCTAGTATACAGAACTAGAAACTGAATATTTACTAATTGAAGTAACACTTGAACTATGAAAGCAAGCATTTCTATGTGAACTTGAGGTTCTAAAGGGAATGGAGCTGAGAATATGGAGCTCTGAAGGAGTTTACCATTTCTTCAGGGAGCTAAAAGCAAAATAGAGCCCTCTGAGAAGTTTACTTTCTTCTCAGAGAAGAAAGTAAACTAGAAGTCCTTCCAGAACATTCTTTGCATAGTAGTTTATAGAGTTTTAAACTCTGTGAAACTTTTTTTTACCAAAGTTTTTTTTTTTTATTTCATTTCCCCCCACAACTAACCAATACCCTCTCCTCCATAAAAAAATGAAAATATTTTCAAGACTAGTAACTCAAGACTAGGAAGTAGACAAACACATTGTTGGCATAATAAGGTACTAAAGAGATGCCATCAGGAGATTTGTCCTTGCAATGTGAGAAGTTGATTGGCTTCTCTGTTTTTCATCCAGAGACCCAGCCATAATGATAGCCTTTTTGCCCCCTAGTCCTCTTCAGGAGCAGAGGACTCCTGTCTTTCCATGATGGAAGAGAAGGCAATTACAGCCACAAAGGGACCAACAGACCAGCTAACCAGGGAAACTATTGGCGACTGGCTATTACATCTTCTTATCGCAAGATAAAGGACACGATCCCCAGGTGGCTTCACGAAAGTCATCACCAGGAACAATGCTGAGTGTGAACCTGTACCTCTGTCTTGGGAGAACCCATGAGTCATGGTGCTCTCTGACCTGCTCCTGAGGGATCAGATGGGACTGCAAGAACATGGGTGGGAGCTTGAGATGAGATTAGTGCTGCTCTGCTGAAACATCCTTTACCTTCTCTTGTCTCCAGGTGACAGGGATGTGATATGTTCAGTTGCGCATTTTGAGAAGACCATTCCAGTGGTGTGTAGAGGATGGTGTGGAGGAGGCAATATGAGGACAGGGAGACCAGATAGGAAGTGGGTGCCACATTGTGCTTGAGCTGGGGAGATGACATGGGGATGAGAACTGGAGAGATGTTTGGAGGTGACAATGTATATGATCTTGGTGCCAGGAAGACAGGGTACAGCTCAAGACTCCATGACCCACCAAGAACATGTCTGCCAAGTGCCACGCTTTGCCCACTCCGATGGGCAAACTGCATATTCCCAGGGAGGAAGCTGTGGCTTCTTGCTTTTGAGATGTCGATAATCAGGAAAGGGTTTACATATAACATGCATTCTAAAAAGCAGAGACATTACTTTGCCAACAAAGGTCTGTCTAGTCAAGGCTATGATTTTTCCAATAGTCATGTATGGATGTGAGAGTTGGACTATAAAGAAAGCTGTGCGCCAAAGAATTGATGCTTTTGAACTGTGGTGTTGGAGAAGACTCTTGAGAGTCCCTTGGACTACAAGGAGATCCAACCAGTCCATCCTAAAGGAGATCAGTCCTGGGTGTTCATTGGAAGGACTGATGATGAAGCTGAAACTCCAATACACTGGCCACCTAATGCAAAGAGCTGACTCATTGGGAAAGACCTTGATCCTGGGAAAGATTGAAGGCAGGAGGAGAAGGGCACGACAGAGGATGAGATGGTTGGATGGCATCACTGACTCAATGGACATGAGTTTGGGTAAACTCCGGGAGTTGGTGATGGACAGGGAGGCCTGGCGTGCTGCAGTCCATGGGGTTGCAAAGAGTCGGACATGACTGAGCAACTGAACTGAACTGAACTGAAACAGAAGAAACAAAGGGCCTCAGGACCTCGTTTCAGAGCTACCCAATCTTTAGGATGATTCTCGGCCTGAGGATCCTTTCTGGATCTGAGTTCAGCTAAGTCTCTCTGGCTGAGGTCTTTCTAACTCGGCAAAGCCAAGCTCTACGAGAAAGTGAAGTCTTTCTGACAGGTTTTCTTGCTTTATACATTGCACTCATTGAAAGCAAGAATAGTCCCACATTTTCACCCTCACAGCTCTCTCTCCAAGTACGTTAACACTTACAGTTGAGATGTGAACCAACCTGTCAGGGAATGCTGTGTTACCAGGCTAAACATGAATACAGCTGCTTTGTTCAGTTTGGAATGTTTACAAAGTCTTCGGAGGCAGACTCTCTGGTCCACTTAATTAAAGTCTCTGGCAAGAAGCAGTTTGAGAGAGCTTTTGAAAACATGCAGTAGGCAGTAAAGATGAACAGAGACCAGAGGGAGAGATGGTCCTCAATTATTTGTTCTGACGATGGGATAGGACACCCGCAGGACTGACCCTTGTTTCTAGCTTTGAATAACTGCAGAACCTGGGGCAAGCTCCTTATCTACTCTGCGCCTCAGGTTCTCACCTATGAAATACAGCAACACCGATGTTTGGGTGGTTGTTAAGATTTTATTAACTTAAACAGTTATACTAGTCACAACAATAACAATGGCACCATTTTCTGTGCCCTTATGTGGCAGACTGGTGACACTGTGGAGGGAACGGTATCTGACTATGAGGCTCTTTCTTCTTTGGAATTTTTTCTCTTCTCAGCTCGGACCATAACCCTGAGCCCAGTGTCCTGGAAAAGCCCTCAGAAGTGTTAGTATGTTCTGTGCCTGGGTTTTGGCAGAGAGGTGAGGAGGTGACATTCCCAAATGTCCTAGGAGCTCAGTGGTGTGATGCTGTCTGAAACCACAGGGGCAGGTCTGCTTGACATGGCCCAGGGTGAATTTTCAAGCCCCTGGGAAGATGGAATTTTCAAGCCAACTGGATGAAAACAAACCCAAGCAAGGATTCAGGGAGACAAGGTGTGTCCTTGAGGATATATGACCAGAGGTACCTGCTACAGAGAAAGGTGGTGTCTAGTCCTAAACATCCTCTCCTGAGTGAGGCGAGGTCATCTGCCCTTAAAGAAGGTGCATGAGGCCTGGGAAGTCAAAGATCAAACCCTGACACAGGAAAAGGTATTCTGATTCTGGGGCCTGGCACTGGACCTAGGCAGGAAGTGCAAAGGCATTCAGGTGGGGTCTGCTGAAGGCTCTAACTCCCCTGACCAGCCAGCATTCTCACTCAATTCTAGGAATGCCCAGCAGCCTTTCACAGCAGCTGGGCCTTGTTAGCCCCTAAGGGAGGGTCCAGAGGAATGCACGGTCCCTGGACCCTTCTCGTTTGCAGTTTATAAATAAGTACTAGGTGATTGGGTTTTTACATTAGCCTTTTGTGAGTTATGTTAGTGTAACTCATTCTCTCGGGCTCCAATCAACTCTGGGAGAAGAGACAAAATTGAGGGTCTGGCCCTGCGAAGCTGTAGATGAGGCCTGCAGCTGGGAAGCTGCACTGGGGCCCTCTGCCCATGGGGCACTCTCCCCGTAGCTCCCAGCCATGCTCCATCCCACTTGCACTGGTGGCCACATTAGCAATCTCACAGCTGCAAATCTCTCTAGATCTCAGCCATTTGGTCTCCAGTTTTAGAAACATACAAATAAAAAAATTAAGTGTTAATTTCAGAAAATACAGAGACGTAAAAAGAAGAACCCCCCCCCCCACTCTCAGCTTCTATAGATAGCCAGGATTGACATTACTTCTGGTATTAAAATAACACAAAGCAATAATTTAGAAAAAAAATCACACCAAATAATCCATATATTTCTTTAGAGGCCCTCATTTTAAATGTTTTTGTGAAGTTATTTGGTCTGTTTATGTTTTTTCTAAGTCCCTCTCACTTTATAAAGTCCATTACAAAATCCTAAGAGACCTTTGACCAGCATAAGCAGAGTTCACACCCTCCTTTTTGAGTCTGTATCCTTCTACTTATGACACTGTGTCCTTTGTGGGTCTCTATCTCTCTACTTATGACACTGTGACCACAGTGCTTGAACAGTAAGGAGATCAGACCAGTAAATCCTAAAGGAAATCAACCTTGAATATTCATTGGAAGGGCTGATGCTGAAGCTGAAGCTCCAATACTTTGGCCACCTGATGTGAAGAGTGGACTCATTGGAAAAGACCCTGATGCTGCGGAAGATCGAAGGCAAAAGGAGAAGAGCGGGACAGAGGATGAGATGGTTAGATAGCATCATCGACTCAGTGGACATGAGTTTGAACAAACTCCAGGAGACAGTGAAGGACAGGGAAGCCTGGTGTGCTGCAGTTCATAGGGTCGCAAAGAGTCTGACATGACTTAGCGACTGAAGAACAACAATCAGTGCTTCCCAGGAACAAGCTTAACTTGGTAATTTATATTCAGTTTGTGGTTCTCTATGACCCCTCATATCCATGCCCCCACAGAGTCTAAAACACTCATCTGGCAAGAACCACCTGCAAGAGAGTCAGAAAGACATGAGGACTCTTGCTGCCCCCACGTACCTGGTAGTCCATTGGCCGCCCGGCACTTGGCTCCATCTTGATGTCTGGCTTAGACCTGAGAAGGAGAATGTACTGTCAGGCTGGGTGTAAGGGCACTGCTTGCAGGGGAGGAGAGCACTGGCAGTGGTTAGACCTTGGAGAAGGGAAGAGGACAGAGTCATGATTGTCAAACACTCCAGGACTGCCAAACAGAAAGGGGATTAGTGGTTCTCAGAGGCTCTAATAGAGAGGACTAATCAATGGCAGAAGTAAAAGGAGGCAGGTCATTAGGTCAACAGATTCAAGTGTTGGGCAGCCCTGTGATTTCCCTTTGCCCAGAGGTATTCAATGACCTGGGAACAGCCCCCTGCCTTTGCAGGGAGGGAGGTGAGGGAGATATCCAGGAAAAGAAGAAAGGGGCAAAGTTAGGAAGGAGCTGTCCATGGGCTCTGATTCTTCTCCACCCCAATTCCAAATATAGCAAGCTAGGCCTGCCTGACCTGGTGAAGCCAACCAGGGTTGCGAGGCTCCTGCCCACTTACCGCTTGTTGGAGACATTGGTGGTGAGGGCTGTGACGGATGCTAGCGACACGGAGTCAGGGTCCAGCCCATCCCCCAGCCGAATGGCCAGGCGGTCAAGGTCCTCCATCTCCAGAACAGCTGGTTCATCTGGGGAAAAGGGAGGACTAGTTAGGTGGGCTGGATGGTGGGCTGGTGATGGTGTTTCCTCTTTTGCTTTGGCATCCAGGAAGCTAATAGTCAATTTCCAGGTTTACTTGGTGGCATCTACTTAGAATGTTATAGTCTGCTTATCTGCAGTGTTTCTGACCTAATTTTGATCTTTAACAGATATTGTATCTGGCCTTGCCTTTTAATTTTAATTGAATATAACTCATCTCTGGAGAAGGAAATGGCAACCCACTCCAGTATTCTTGCCTAGGAAATCCCATAGACCGAGGAGCCTGTAAGGCTACAGTCTACGGGGCTGCAAGAGTCAGACGTGAATAGTGACTAAACCACCGCCACAATTCACTATGCAAGTACTGAATATCCTTTGTGGAAGAAGGTTAGGAATAAAGAATCCAAACTTATGTATCTTCTATCAATGGCTACCATTTACTGAGTGGCTACTACATGTCAGGCATAATGCTAGGCACTTTATACACATATCTCTAGCTCTCATAATCTTCATAGTCATATCTTGCCAATATAGGTACTATTCTCACATCACAGACAAAGAAATTGAGACTCAGGAAGGAACTTATCTTTGTAAAATAGCTGATGGACTTCAGAACCTAACCCTGTACTGATGTGTATTAATCCAATGAGATGAAGGAATGACGATTCTGAGAAGCTACCCAAGGATGATGGGTTTGAGCCTCAGCCAGCAGGTCTACCCTCTCCAGTCTAGGAAGGAGAAAGGCACAGCTGGAATATACGTGGGGGCAAAATATAAGGAGAGAGATTCTGGGACCAGTGGGCCACACGGGGGATGCTGGGAGAGAAGCCAGGAGCCCTGAGGATGGTGGACGTGTGATCCACAGACCTGACTTAGAAAGCTACACACAGCTCCACTGTACTTCCATTTCTCCCCTTTAACAGCTGTCGTGTCCCCTCACCCGTGCCACAGGCCACTCCAGTCTTCCATACCCACCCTGCTTCTCTCCCCCAAGGCGGTCCCTGCAGCCCCCTGAGAGGGAACTGGGTAAATGTTGGGCAGAGAGTCCTGCCATGGAGCAGGCATTCTCAGGACTCTGATTTTCCCATAGAAACAGGGAATTGGCCAAATAATTTTTTTTTGTTGTTATTCCCTCCTCTGATTAAAAATCCCTAGGCTTCTGTGTGAAGGATGGAAGCCAAGAGGGCAGGAGGAGCCCACTAGACAGAGGTCTCTGCTGCTGCTGTTTTATATCGGAGGAAATGTGGTACCCACCTCCAGCCCTCGGAGCGCCCCCTTCTGGAGGACCTCTCTCAGGACGGGGTTTCTCTGACAGCTAATGATAGGCCAGGCCCCTCCCAGGTGGCTCCTCTGGCCAATAGCAGGAGAGCCCACTGGGAGGCCGCTCGCGGAGAGCAGGGGTTTCGTCCCTGGCAGGTGCGGAGAGAGGGGTGAACTAGACCTTGGTCAGGGGCACGCATCCGTACCTTGTCTTTGGGGTTCCTCCTTGTGAGGCCGGTTCTTGCCGAGCTTCATGGCGGAGAACACGCTTCTCCCGGCTCTGTGAGGGGGCAGCCAGAATGAGGTGGAGGGAGATGGACGTCAGGAGGAAGACACACAGACGATAGAAGAGCAAAACCCGAGAGAACTCGTAAGGGAAAGGAAGATCCAAGCCCCAACCCCTTACCTACTGGTCCCGAGATATCCTGGGGGCCAAACTTCCCAAATTGGGAGCCCTGAAGGAGAACTAGGGCAGAGGAACCTCCGTCATATCCTCCTTCCCCATGCCTTCACACCATTAAGGAGCAGGTTGGGGACAGCGACCACAAGAAGGTGGCCTTCAGGTGGAAAAAACCGTTTCAACTGAAGCCTGTCAGGGTCCTAATCCCAGCCCCCTCAGTTCAGTCTTAGAGCTCTGAGCTCCACCAGTGGGCAAGACTCATCCTCTCCCACCGTGGCCGTACTTTGGCTGGATGCAAAGAAAGTCAGACAAGAGAGACAAAGCATCAGAACAGAATGGCAGAAACAGGACTCAGAGGGGCAGAGCTGATGAGCAGGTAGGAAGTGTGGTTGAAACAAGCTGCTTAGTTCTCAGACAGCCCTGGTACTCAAAGCCTGCCTTTGTGTCCTTGGATTCTCCTTGGTCCCCAGTGAAAAGGAGATGGGCCCTTTCCTGTCCCCATCTTTGGTCCTGGTTTTACCCTTTTTGCCTGTCCCTTCTCACTCCAGGCAACCCCCACCACCATCCCCCACCACCTTCTGCCAACCTCCAGGAATGTATGGCAGGCTCCATAGTTCCTACCTCTTCCTCTGTTGGTCTGGCCTTGTGACCCCGGGTGAAGGGCCTTGCAGTCAGGAGAGCTGACGAAAGGGGGCAGGGGGTCCTTACTGTATCCAGTGATGTCCCTGCAGCTGAGCTTGCGATCCTAGCTCCAGGAGGGACCAGGAGTAGGACCAGCAGGGGGTAAAGTGCAGTATTCCATTACCCTGTCAATATTGCATGAGATGGACACCTGACTCCCTGCACTTCCCATTCTCCCTCCTCCTGGCTCTGCCCCTGTCAACCTGGGCCCCATTCCTAGGTGGGGCAGGGTGCAGACTCTAACCCTGAGCTCACCTATAGCAGAGCCCACCCATCTTTGAGTCAGGCATCTCCCAGTGGAGGTTTGGCTATGGTTCCCCAAGAACTCCTGTTCTTTATGTTGGGTCATGTGAGATTCTGGAAAACCTTCTGTCCTTGTAGAGATGGCCTAGAAACTTCAAGCTCCTCTACTTAGGGTTGGGGAGCCAATCTCATCCTCCAAACCTGGCCCTAATCTAGCTACAGGCCTTTTCTTTACTCTTTATATGCTCGGCCAGACATGGAGGAGTGTATTAGGAGAGCAACTAAGAACCACTTCTTCATGTGATACCAGTTCACAGTTTAGGAAACACTGGCATCTTGATGGTTTCCTAAAAAGGCATGAGGCAGGTGAAGGAAGGTTGGGGAAACACTGATCTCTTTGCACTATACAGCGTCATGTTATCTGGGGCATATCAACAGGAGGAGAAGGAGAGAAGTCACTCTAAAAAAAGAAAACCAAAGCCTTTGGAATTATCTTTAAAAGTTTCTCCCCAGTAAGAGACAATATAACTTTCCTTGAGCAACTAATCTGGGCCAAGGCTTTTCCAGATGTTTGCTAATTTCATCTTCATGGCAGTCCTGGGAGGGACTGCAGTCCATGTGTCCTGGGAGGGCCATATGCTTCTCCTCTTTCAACCCATGAAAAACCTGAGGCTCAGAGAGTTGGGATGGAAGCTACTGTCTCCCAGGGCAGCAGTACTTCCAACTGCATCCTTGATGCTGTAGGGTCACACTTCTCTCGGGGTGTGAATCCCACATCCTGACCATTGGGAATGGTGGTCAAAAGTCTCCAAGAACCAGCACAGCTTGCTGATGAGGAAAGATGTCATCTTGAAGAGTCCCAGGGACCATGTTTACAGAGAGGGGACTCATGGAAAAATAATCTAAGCATCAATACATTTTGGGGAAAGAAGGCTATAAATATTAAATCACCAGTGACCTAACACTGAACAGATCAATGAGCCTGTTAATAACAGTCATAGAGTGGTGAGAAAGGAGCCGTCTTGCCTGGCTTACAACGCATCATCCTGTGAGATTTCTCCCTGCTTGATGGCCTTGGTGGCCTACAGGGCAGGGGTGCCAGCTGTACTCTGACTCTGCAACGGGAAGTGAGCCTAGTGGGGCCCTGTCTCTGCTTCCTGTCTCAGTGTTTGGGTTTTCTTTCCTCCCAGCCTTGCTGCTCTCCTGGATAACCGAGGAGTGTCCTGGAGGGCCCTGTGCTGACCAAGTACAATCACTGCTTGGCCATTCCTGGGCTGTGTCATCCTTAGAGTCCCCAGCCCCAGTCCATGTGTGACCTACATGCTGCCATCACACGCAGTCTGCTCTAGCCACACAGTCCCCATTCCCCACCCCACCCCTGCCTTAATGTCCCCCAGGAAAGTGCTCTGAGATGGTAGGTCAAAGCCAGGTGTCAGGTCAGAATAGACCCTGCCTGGAGAAGCCAGCTACTCTGCATCCTGGGATGGGTGGGATCTAGCCCTTCTGCCTGAGGCCCAGAGGAGGTTAGGGTGGCAGGGAATTGTGGATTTCTGATGCTGATCCCAAGGACCCACCCAAGTGGAAAAGGGCCTGGGGCTTCCCTTAGGCAGTTATGGCCCTTGAATTTGAAAGTCATTTTATTTCTTAAAACAAACATATTTGGAAGCAAACACTGAGACTTAAAAAAAAAAAAAAACTATACTTATTCAACCATTGTTTACCAGAAAGTGAAAGTGTTAGTTGCTCAGTCCTGACTCTTTGCGACCCTATGGATTAGGGCCCTCCAGGCTCTTCTGTTATTGGGATTCTCCGGGCAAGAATACTGGAGTGGGTTGCCATTTCTTTCTCCAGGGGATCTTCCTAACCTAGGGATTGAACCGGGGTCTCCTGCATTGCAGGCAGATTCTTAACCATCTGAGCCACCAGGGAAGCCTGACTATTGTCTACTAGACCCGGAAGCAATTCAAAGAAGAAACTCCTCTCCCTAGACCTTGCATAATTTTAACTATCTCAAGTGGATACGCTCATTAGTGGGACTCCTGTGTGTCTGGGAGTATCTCAGAATGGAGACATCCTATAAAAAAATGCATAATGTGTAGGATAAGTGTAATTCCCAGATTCTTACTGTAGGCTCTGGACCTGTTTGTTTCTCTTAGACCTGCTTTTCATTCCTGTGGACTGTGGGCAGTAGAGCATGATGCCATTGGCTATCACTGCCCTTTGTAATCCTCTGATTGATGACACATCATAATTCACTATAGAAAAAGCTTTTGGGCTTCCCTGGTGGCTCAGTGGTAAAGAGTCCATCTGCCAATGCAGGATACATGGGTTCGATCCCTGGTTCCAGGAAGATCCCACACGCTGCAGAGCAACTAAGCTGGTGTGCCTCAACTATTGAGCCTGTGCTCTAGAGCCCAGGAGCTGAAACTACCGAAACCCGCGTGCCCTAGGGCCCGTGCTCTGCAACGAGAGAAGCCCCTGCAATGAGAAGCCATGCGCCACAACTACAGAGTAGCCCCCACCGGCCATAGCCAGAGAAAAGTCCTCGCAGCAATCAGGACCCAGCACGGCCAAAAAAGTAATTAAAAAAAAAAAAAAAAAGAGCTTTGAAAAAAGAAAAAGCTTTTTCTGCTTATCAGTTCCCAGAAAACAGCATGCCTGTTTCTCTTGGCAAAGGGTAAAGGTTATTTTTCAAATAAATGTTAACTTAATCAGGGAATTTTAAAGATTACCCACTTTGTATTAAAGATTTGGATTTCAAAAAAGGTAAATTGTTGGTTACTGATCTACTGATGTTTGTTTGTTCTAAATTCTGCATTTTGTCTAGAAGGTTCTCCAATTGCTACAGATGTAGTATGGTCAGAAACAGACAAATACAACAAGCCAATAATCAACTTGGTGTACAACCACTTTGCAACCAAGTGGCTCCTTATTCGTAGCTGCATGAAAACAGGAAAAGCAGGAGGCCAGGGAGGTGGGCTTCTCAGGACCCTCTGAGGGTTTGTGGTCACAGCTGAGCTTTCCCATCACTGGATTCATGGCAGTCGTAATGATACGCACCCGCAATTTAGACTGCTAGTTCTCTCTAGAGAGAAGTCTTTAAAGTTAGTTCACTCATTTTAAACTCTTTTTTTCATTTATGGACCTAATGGTTTCTTTGCTTGTTCCATGGCTCAGAACTAGAAGAATGTCTTTGTGGTTGGGTAAAGCTCCTTGGGGAGAGACCGGAACTCTTCAATGATGACTTGGAGACATTCGACAAACTAGACTGTGTGAGCTGAGTCCCACTCAGTCAGGTGTCTGTGTTATCCTGGAGGTTGTGACTTAGAGGGGTGGGACTGGAATTGAACCAACTGAGGCCGTGGCTTCTCCAGGGCTTCTGCCCTCCAACCACCTGCAGCAGGAACTGTCAGAGCTCATTAGCTCAGTTCAGCTCAGTTCAGTTACTCAGTCATGTCCGACTCTTTGTGACCCCATGGACTGCAGCATGCCAGGCCTCGCTGTTCATCACCAACTCTCAGAGCTGAGCTTATTAGCTCAGGCCTCAGGTAATTGGGAGAAACAAATTCCTACCTAAGAGATGGCTTCCCTGGTGGCTCAGAAAGTAAAGAATCTGTCTGCAATGCAGGAGACACAGGTTTGATCCCTGGGTCAGGAAGATCCCCCGGAGAAGGGAATGGTAACCCACTCCAGTATTCTTGCCTGGAGGATCCCCTGGACAGAGAGGAGCCTGACAGGCTAAGTCCATAGGGTCACAAAGAATTGGACACGACTGAGTGACTAACTTTACCTAAGAGACACCGGATTTGTGGAAATAGAGATTTCCTTTTATTTCTCCTCAGTAGAGACAGAAACTAACAAGTCTTGCCACACAATAACCTTTCAGAGATTTAAAACAGTTCCCACAGTTTTTCTTCTTCAAGCTAAAGAATTTTGACTTATTTATCTCTTTTTAGAAATCCCTAAGGCTCTACACATTAAGATAAGAATAATAAATGCCAGTTATGTGAATTGGAAATGGCAGAACATTAGGATGGGGTCATGCTAGGGAACCAGCATTTACTGTGGGCCCACTACATGCGCTCACCGAGGCACCCCTTCGTCCAGTTGTGGCCAAAGGGGTCAGGTCAGTCTGAATCCCTTGGGGTCCAGCCCAGGACAGACTGCAGAGCTAGAAATCAAGAAGGGTCTTAGAGCATCGCTGATCTCAGACAGAGAGGCTAGGGGACTGGCAGCTTGTATGTGTCTCATACAAACCTTTTATGTCCAATTGTCCATGTAGAAACCTGACCCCGAGCCCTCTCCCTAGGTGGGACCCTGAGCTCAGCATCTGCCATCATCTCCCACAGGCCCCAAGATCTGGTTCCCTGGCTCCCTCTCCAAGCCTGATACACGCTCAGCCTGCGGCTTCTTCCCTTGTTTGTAACCTGGCAAACTCTCTGACCCTTCGGGTCTCTGGGCCTGAGTTTCCCCTCTCAGTGCTGCTGCCTTGTCATCGTGTTTTTTTGCTCATGTATAACAAGTGGGAATTGGAGTTCGTGCTTTCATTAAACGAGGCTGCGAGTCCCTGGGATGTTAATGCAAGCAGCACACCAAGCCCCATCAGTGCTCATCACTTCAGACTCCTGTACACACAATTCTGCTGTCGCCATGCTAACCTCAGGTCGATTGATTTTTAACTTATTTTGGACCACTGTTCTGAGCAAATCTCTTAACATCTCTGGGGCTCAGTTTCCCTATCTGGAAAATAAAGACCACACTCTTGGCTTTTTGGCTTTTGTTGGTGTGTTTGGAGAACTGAGAGCGTAATCAAGGGCTCTAAACTTCCTGGGCCTACTGTAAACTCTGGGTCAGGAGTTAAAATGCCCTGGGTTTTATTTAGTCTCAGCTCTGCTGCTCTTCTGGGGCTCAGATCTGTCATCTGCAAGAACGGGTGTTGGAGCAGAGGCCCCCTCCAGTGTGCTCAACCCTGACTGCCACTCCCCTTGTGAATTCCCTGTGATGCTAGAAGGTCCTTGAGGTGACACAAGCTCTGGGGGAGCCTGGGGGACCCACTTGTCAGTCCCCCCACCATCAGGCCTTGAGACTTCCCAGTACCTTGTGGTGGCCCCTCCCCACCTGGAGGCACCTCCTTCTTTCCCTCTGGGGAATGGAGACAGTGAAGACCACCAGAGAGGGGTCGTCCCTCCTTAGCTTTCCAGGCTTCATGTTCCAGCTGCCCCCTGTGGCCACTCAGCACCCAGAATTTGTCTTCCTTGGGCCTCCAATGCTACATGTCCATCTGCCTGGCCCTGCCTTGGTACCAGGAGGAGGCAGCTTTTGGCCTCATGAGCTGTCCTTACTCCCTCCCTCACAGGAGAGCCTGCCCACAGGGATGGGGGACTGAGCAGGGAAGTGGAGGAGGAATCGAGACACTGAAAGGAGGGAGGAGAGAGTGGAAACCAGAAGGCCTGCCCCGACCCTGACACCTCCGTGTTCCTCGCCCCCATGGCCAGATGGAGAGACCTCCCTCGCCCTACCTTTGCCCAGTGCTGTCTCCACTCGGATCTGGGCCCCCCGCCACCTGCACCCTGTGCTGGGGACCCTTCCCTCTGACGAGCTCCATGGGCTCCACCTGGCCTGGGACACCTACTTGTGCTCGCCATCTCTGCCTCCCTTGGTCTTCTCTCTGCCTTTGCTGAGTAGGAGGAAGAAACGAGGAGACAAGGGGACGTGCGTGAGAGCCTGTGAACCAGAGTCACTTGCAGACTTAGTCCCTGACCCTGCTGACCCCCATGATCCCGGGGGCCTTCTTGTCCCAGAGACCCTGCCTCCCATAGCTTTTCATGTCAGCAAGCCTGAGCCTGCTGGGCAGGGATCCCAGGTCCCTGGGCTCTACCTTGGGGGTGGGGGGCTGTAATCCTGATTCTGAGAGAGGAGCTCTCAGGACTGGGCCTCCAAACCCAGAAGAACCTGGAGCCTTGGTGACAGAGGAGGCTTCAGGGTCCCTGGATCTCCCCCCACCCCAGGTCAGGGTCTGGGGAATTCAGGATGCGGGTCGCAGGTGCCACAGGGAACACAAGGTTAGATGAGCCAGGCCCGGGCCCGGGCCACCAGGCTGTCTTCCTCAGGCTTGATCCCCTCCAATGGAGTAAGGGGCTCCTAGGCTCTGAGGAACTCAGAGAAGAAAGGGGGCCCCAGGACGTTCTGGGTCTGCAGCAATAAGCCAGCTGTGGCTCCAGGGTTCAGAGCAGGGCTCCTCCTCCTCCTTAGGGAGACTTCCAGAAAGCCCTTGTGGAATGTTCTCTCACTGCTTCCCTGATGCTGGCACATTCCCGCCCTACCCCTCCTCACACACTCCAGGCCTCTGGGCTGGCAAAGGGGCCTGCACAGGTGCACACTCTCAGTGTAGAAATGGAGAAGGGAAAAGCCCCTCTTTTTGTGAAAAATAATACTCTCCTGATTTTACTACGACCACTTTAGGGACTACAGCTAGCATTAATATTAGTAACTGTACAGCCCTGCGTGGCCTGCCCTCAATCACTCAGCCCACAAGGGTGAGGATGACAGGTTTGACCTCATGGTCATCCTTGTTGCTAGGGAACCCCTCCCTGAATCCCCAGACAGGCCTGACTTTCCTCCTAGAGTCCACACTGTGTTTTTAGTGTTCCAGTGTGGCCAGGTAAGTTTTGTTCTTCAGTCAACACACACACACACACAAGCTCTTTCTCTCTGTCTCAGTTTCACTCACCTCTTCCTCAGGCTCCCACCCCCAGCGCTCTGTCTGCACAGTTAGAAGCAACCATGGGGTCGGGGTAGGGAATCAAAACTGTGGCCTCTGGGCTGAAGAGGACCCCCACCTCAGGTGAAGTGGCTGAGTTTGGGAGGAATCTCCTGGGCACCGCTTCACCACAGATCTCACCTTGGCCTTGACCTAGCTCCTCTGGGCTGCTTGGGAGCGGCTGCAGCTCTGGAGCTCAGCCTGGTGGAGGGGGGTGAGGGGAAGGGCTTTGGGAACCTTGCACTCTGGGGGTGAGGCTGAGTGTGCTGACCCCCCCGACCCACACACACATGTCTATGCACACTCTGGGGCACATGCCTCGTGCGCATCTCTGTCAGAGCCCCCAGCCATGCACACATGCCCGCTGCCCCCTGGCCCCAGACATAGGAGGGAGGTCTCCATGGGTCTCCACTGGAGTAGAAGAATGACCCAGAAGGAGAACAAGAAAAGTGACCCCCTCCCTCCCCTCCCCTAGGATGAGGCCCAGCAGAGGCACCCCTACATCTCCAGGGACACCAGAAAGGGCGGTAAGCAGGAGTAGGGCCGTAGGGCCAGGCAGGTGGACAAAATAAGGAGAGAGTCTTGGAATACGCCTCTGCGGTGCAGCTTTGAGATTAAAGCTGGGTTCCCTTCTTTGTCCTTTCTAACAGTGGATCCTTACCAGAACCTGGTGGCGTGTGCAGCACCTCGGTGTCACCCAGAGATAGAACATACATGCAGGTAAGCGTGTGAAAACACTCGAGCACTTGAGTGTGTGTGCACGTGTGTGTGTTCAGGGCTGAAGTCTCCTCTCTCCTCAGACACCGGGGCAGGTGTACACTGACACACAGGGGCCCAGAACCCTGACTTTTTGGTTCTGAGAACAAAGTGCCCCTGGAGTTAGTAATTCATTCCCTCTCTCTGCAGCACTGATAGCAAGGGAGGTGAGGGTAGCGGGGCGAGGGAGCCCTGCGAGTGGGTGAGGCCCCAGCCCGGGGCCCAGGTGGCGCTGAAGCCCTGGCTGTGGGCAGCTTTGTTGGTACGGCCCTTGAAGTGGGATGGGGTGATAATATCCGAGAAGGATCTTGGACCAAAAAGTCAGATGCTGCTTGGGGTAGAACAAGTTGTGGTGGGGTGACATGGAGACTGTGGGAAGGGAGGAGGAAGGAAGGGGACCCTGGCTGAGCACTGGCCACGGGCCAGCACTGTCAGCCAACAGGGACTAGACAAGCAGACAGAGTGACTCAGAGGGCGTGTGACTGGCCAGGGCCTGGGATTGATGGACTGAAGGAGAGGGTTGATGGAAGGCAAGGGGTGCGGGTGGTGATAGGTTGGGGGCTGGGGGCAGAGCTGCCAGCTGCTTCCCTGAGGTCCAATGGGAGGAACTTCCAGGAAGATCCCTACGGCCTTGGCAGTGTAGAGGAGTGACTGCAGAGGTCCCTTCCAGGAGGGAGGGTGAGATGGCAGGAGCCCAGCAGGGGGAGCCAGGCCCTTGAAGAAGACCCCCACATCATTGCCTCTGCCCTCCAAGGAATAGACATCTCTTGCCACCAGTCCTGAGCCTGAGGCTGTTTCCTGACACTCACTCCACAGCCCCCTACCCCGGCCTCTCCAGCCTGCACCCCACCCAGCCACGACCAACAGGGAGGAGTGGATTCCCACACCAGACCCTTGTGGGTCCAGACGACCAGGCGAGACACTGCTGAGTGCCGGCAATGAGTCGTTGGGAAAACAACAGAGGGGCGCCCTGTAGTTTGGGCACCTTGACCTACAAGGGATGGGCCTTCCCAGGAGGGGCTGAGGGCTGGAGGGCAGGTACAGGCGAGGGCGGGCTTGGGGCCAGAGCTGAGACACATGCATCCTTTTCTTTTCCCTGTCCCTGTGTTGGCCTCATTCTCTCAGAAGGGCTCTCTGGCCGGTGGCTTCCTCCCAGACCCCACAGCTGACAGGCCTGGCTGGCCGCACCTACGTAAGGAGGATGAGACACATTGAGGGTTGCGAGACCAAAATCAGGTTCTCCTCAGAACCCCACACTTCTTGACTAAGGCCCCAAGGGCCCCTGTAGGGCAGCTACAGGAAACTGCAGCAAAGCCCAGGTTCTCTATACCCACCCCTGGGGACTGGGAAAAGGAAGAGGTTGACGACTGCAGACAGAGCTCCTGGTTTTCCCGGGGCCACTGGCCTGCACTGGTGGGGCTGGGTGAGTGTGAGCATGGATTTCCAGCCGCGTGGGGGCCGCCAGCACAGACCCTGAGAACGCCCGTGGTGTCGCTGCCACGCGTTCTCCGGCCAGGTCTGCAGTCATCAACCTCTTCCCATTCCCAATCCCCAGGGTAAACCCCTCCTCTCACTCCTGCTTCCTGCCGCTGCCCTGGGAGAGGCTGTGTGAGGGTCAGGAGAGGTGGGAAAGCCAGGCCACGGCCTGAGGAAGGATGGGACACCCTCTGTCTCCGAATTCCTGGGGCCCAGGACCGTCTGCAGGTCCAGGACCAAAGCCCAGCAGGCTTGCCCGCATCGTCTCACTGCTCCCTCCAGCAGCACCCTGGCCTACTCGTGGGTGGAGAGAGGGCCTCGTTCAACATTGCCTGAGCTGCAGCAACCCTGCTGCCATCTTGGCTGCCCAGAACTCTGGAGAATGGCTCCCCGTGTGTGCGCCCCACAGGACCCAGAGAACCTCTGCCTCCCTCTGGACGTCGGAGCTGGGGGCGGGGGGCCAGGATGCTCAACCCACTGTTGTTATTGACCCAGAAGGCTAGTGATTTTCCCAAAGTCACTCAGTCAGTTAGTGGCAGCAGGACGCAACTCACTGGGGCTCAGCTCCCCTGATTCAGAGCCAGCGTTCCTCTTCCTGAAGTTGATGGCCCTCGAGAGGCATCCAGTCTGTCCCCAGAAAGCCCTTTCTTAAAGAGTTTTCTTAAAGCCCACTGTAGTCTCAGACAAGCTCTTTCCTCTAAGGGGACAGAAGATGGGGACCCGATGGCACCCTTAGTGTCCTTGTCCCCATGCTCGCTCCCCACTGGGTCCCTTCTCTTTTCACCATTTTCAGACCAATTCCTAACCCTCTGCACTGTCCAGCCAACAACCTGTTTGTCACCAGCCCTCATGTGGGGTAGCACTTGGCACCCCAGTTATAGCCTGACCCTCCCTCAACCCCTTGGCTCTCCCAGCAATAGGGTAGGGGTTCCTATTGTCCTGGGCCCCCTTGTAGAGGTAGCAGTGATGAGCCAAGGGTCACAGGCTGGAAAATGGAAGAGCTGGGACTCGGGCCTTTGTCTCCTGAGGCCAGATTGTATGTCCTCTGCATGCCACCCAGCCTGGAGTCTAAGGAGGACCGGCTGCAAACTGGCCTGGGTGATACCGCCCACCCCATAGCTGGCCTGGAGGCGAAGGGCCAGTGACATTTGCCACAGGCATGTTCCTTTGATCTTATTACTGTTACTCCTCACTTGGCTCCCAGGGTCTTAAGCTTATATGTGTGTGTGTGTCTGTCTGTCTGTGTGCAGGTGGGGGTGAGTGGTCCGAGGGCAAAAAAGGAAAATGTATTCATGTAATTAAAATATAAAGTCAAATTACCCTAATTTAGAATCTGTGTCTTTTTCAAGACAAGCACTGAATAAATTTCACTTGGAAAGGACAGGGTGGAAGGAAATGGGAGGAAGATGTTTCCAGTGGGAGGGGAACAACCCCTCTCTCCAAACCCATCCCCATCCTTCTGAGGCACCGCTGACTTACCTGTGTTTCACACATGATTTCCAGTTACCTGCGGAGAATGTTTTACCAGCCTAGCGTCTGCCTCTCTGGGCCCTAAGAGTAGTACAATTGCACTTCCCTTTTTGGAAACATAATGCATTTGGACCCAGCATCCTGTCCTCTGTATGTGGCTGGACTTTGCAGATGTGACTCCTGGACACCGAGGGTGCCGGATGCCATCCTCTCAATGGAAGAGAGGCTAGGTCCTGACCAGGACTGCTGGCTTCACCCCAGCTGGAAGGGACCCCCACCCTTCCCTTGTGTCTTCACCGAGCCAGGCTGCCTGGGGCTAGTCTGGCGCTGCTGGGTCTTGGGCCAGAGAGATCAGGGCCTCCTTCTGTCCACTTTTCCCTTCCTTTGAGGAGGCCAGAGGTCTAGCCTCTTCTTCTCATGTTAGACGCCACCCTCCCAGAATGGCGCTTCCCTCAGCACAGGGGGAAGCCTGCCCCCTGGCCATGATTCCAGATACTCTGCTGCCTCCCCAGTGAGTTCTGGAGTTGGGGGTGAGGGGAGGCTGCAGAAACCCCTTCCCTCCTCTTGTATTGACTCTCCAGCAACTCGGCTCTGTGCTCCGAGCCCAGCCAGGCCTAGAGGGGCCTTCCAGGGGCACCAGGGCCCAGGCACACTCCCTGTGTCTTTGGGGAGAGAGGGCCCAGCCTGTTACCTCCGGAAACTCTTCTCGCCTGATGGCCGGGAGCTGGGACGGGAGCCGGGTAGCAGCCCATCCGTCTCCTGGCTGTCCTTCTCTTCCTCGTGAAGGGACTCCTCTCCCAGAAAGTCCCCGTCATCCCAGGAGCCCACTGTGCCATCTGTGGCCTGATACCGGACCTCCACGCACAGGCTGGTCTGGAGGAGAGAGGGGTGCTGAGCGGCTGGGAGGGCAGGAACAATCGTAATCCCATGGACTCTGCTGCTCCATGATTTTACAAGGCCCTTCCACACCCTTAACTCACTGAAGGAGGGCGAGCTGGGGACAGTCCTCCCACTATGTTCCCATTTTGCAGATGAGCAAACAGAGGCTCAGAAAGACTGACAAGCACAGACTCAGTCGATAGAACAGGCTCTGGCTCCAGATCCTGTTGCGCCTGGCTCTCTTCCCGCCCTGGTGCCTGAGGTACGGGGTGGGGGGCCCACCTGGACAGCTGGGTCTGGGCTGGGGGTAGGCTCTCTGAGTCCACTGTGCACAGAATCAAGGGCATCCTCCAGTGTCCCCAGGGCACAGGTCACCCCCTCATCCTCAGAACGAGGGTTGCCTGCAGGGACAAGGGGTGGTCTGCCTGAAGTCAGCTGATGTCCCCTCACTCCTGACGATCGCTGGGATGTGATGACATGAACCCTTCAGCAGAGGAGCCCAGACCCTGGGCACCCTCCAAAGGCGCGGTCTCAGCAATTCTTCCTGCCCGTCTGACACCTACCCTCCTACTCTGGAGAGGAGGTACCATCGGGTGACCCTGGACTTTTCTCTAGGGGAGCGTGGAGCCCCAAACCTGGAGCCATGCTGTGCACTTGAGAATCCTGATTAGGCGTCTTGCTCTGTATCCTTGGGCCACTGCCCTCCTCTCAGCTCTGGTTTCTCCCTAGTGCACAGGGAGGACTCATTCTAATCCCTTCCTCAACCCACACGGGTGCTAGGACATCTTCTAGACATGCTTGCCCCCTCTCCAAGTCAGGGTTGGCTTGCTCCGGGGACCCCCACAGGCAGCTTTCACTTGGTGAGTGGGCCTTGGGATGCCAGCCTTCCATTTCCCCTGGGAAGGGAAAGATACACACATTTTCTGAATCCTCACTGCGCTAGTCATCATGGTAAGATGCTTGATGTAAACTCATTTGATCTTCCCAACACGTCAACCTGCCCTACCTAACACATCAGGGAGGTTAAGTTACTTGCTCAAGTCACACAGCTAACAAGAGACGGAGCTGGGATGTGAGCCCAGCCTGGCTGACTTCAAGCCCCACATCCTTCCCACTGAGCAAATGTGGTCCGTTTGGTGAGACCAAGCCTGTTATGGTGGGAAAATGGTGGCCTTGGAATCAAAGGTCTGGGGTCCTAGAGTTGATTTTGCTGTTGACCAGCTGTTTGACCTTGGCTGGTCAAATCCATTCTTCATCTAGGACTTCAGAGTTCCCATCCATAGAATGGGTGGCAGAGGTAGGTGGTGGGTGAGTTAGATAATTTGTAAGTCCTTTCCTCAACTGAATTCCTACATCTGATTCTAGAAATACAAGGCCAAGGCTGTGCCATCTGTTCCTGCCCATTCCCACAGTTCTCTCTCATGTTTTACTTCTCACATTCTATGCTCTTCCTCTGGACATCTATGTTCCTCTCCAAGTCCTCCACACCACCAGTGTCTGGAGCTTGTTTTTCACCCTCTCTCCCTTTGCTGTGGTTGCTGAGACCCCAACCCACCTGATTTCAAGACGTCCCCCCACCCCTGCCTATGCCTACATGTGGAAGAACGACCTCTTTGGGGCCAAGTGGAGAAGCCCCTTGTTCTCAGCAGGGAAGTGTCTCGAGCCACCACGGCACTGTGGGAATTTCTGCCCCACCCTTGGGGTTCCTCGGAGAGGGTTCTTTCCATTCTGGCTCCCTGTGGCTGCAGTCTTACTTCTGAGGTTACTCTGCTGACCACTATGTAGGGTCATACGTGGGACCAGGGTTGGTGCAGCCCCATTTTACATATGGATAAACTGAGGTCAGGAAATAATAGCTACTGATCTTATTGGGTTGGCCAAAAAGTTTGTAAGATGTTATGGAAAAACCTGAACGAACTTTTTGACCAACCTAATATTTACTGAGCATTTACTATATACTTAACTGTCCCAGGCCCCTTCTGTGCATTTCCATTTAATCCTCAGAAGAGTCCTGTGAAGTTGATACTATAATTTTGCTCACTTTGCAGATGATGTGTAACCGGCCCAAGACACACAGTTACTGAGTGGCCTAGCGAAGGTCTGTATCCAGGAGCCATGTTCCTCACCACTAGGCTCATCTGCCCAGGGGTGGGCATAAATGAGCTCAAGGGGACAGATGCATCAGAGCAGAGCCTGGGGACTGGGCATCTCGACTGGTTTATTTCCTTCCTTTGTTTGCATGTGTATTAAGTCCCTGCAGGCTGTGCATCACTGGTGCATGTGTGTTTGCTGGAAGTCCAGGGATGGGTTGTGACAGATAGAAAGAGGTCCCTGCCCTCATAGAATGGCTAGTCTTAGATGCCAAGGCAGGCATGAAGGTCATGCCCTGTAGAGGCCAGCAGGGCTCAGGCTGGCTTTCAGATGACGAGGATACCTCTTCAGTGACCCCTGACCTGGGTCCAGATGGAAGGCTCCCTGATGGAGAAGGGAGGGAGTCCCCTAGTCACCATCACTTGTACTCTCACTGCAGAAAGGGCTTCAGTGTCTGCCACCCTCAAGGGCTCCCCCACGGCCCCCCACGGCCTCCAGCAGTCTGACCTGAGTCTCCTCCTCCCACAGCACCTTTCTACCCACGAGGACACCCAGCCTAGACCATGCTATGTGCAGGCGGGGGCAGGGGTGAACAGGCCCCCAGGTGACCCAATAATGGGCACGTCCAGGGACTCTCTGGGTGCCCCAACCTTGATGATTGCATTGTTGTCATCCATCAGCGTGTCGGTCACCTCCACGTGGTTCTCCTCCACCACCTTCTGCAGCACCATGCGGAAGGTCCCGATCAGCCTGTGAACAGCAGAGGGGCACGGTCTTCATGGTTTCACATCGAGAGGTCAGAGAGCAAGGCTGACATCCCAAGAGGCTGTGACTGGCTGTGAAAGACACCGGTGGGCTGGAGAAGGAGAGGGCTGGGCTCCAAGCTGGGGTTGGAGAAGGTGGCCCAGGAGCTGGGGCTGGCCAGAGAGGCATGTCCAGGAGGGTCTGTGACCCCCAACAACTGTGTGCATTTGTATGTATGAGAGCCATTTTCCTGGGAGAGCTCGAGGGCAGTGAGCACCCGGGGGGATGGTCACAGACTGGGATTGTGATACCCTGGTGGGGCTTGTGTTCCTCAGGTTTGTGCTGTCTCGGGATTCAGCTCATCCCCCGCAGAGTGGCTTCCAGATGCCCAGTATGGAGGCTGTGGGGAAGGACTGGAGGCTCCACCCGCTTCCACCTCCCAAATGACGACCAAGATCTCTATGAATGAGCACCACTGGCTCATTCATCCTCAGATTGAATCATTAGTGATGCCCATACACACCTGCATTCTGCAAGCTCCTTGGGGCAAGAACCCATCTGACTGTGGGTTCCCCATCCCCCTAGGTACCTAGAGGAGTGATGCAGGGCAGTGATGTAAAGGGCACAGTTCTGGAGTCAGAGAGAGAGGATCGGAAGCCCAGCTTGGACACTTACTAGAGAGTTATCTGCTACCTGGGCATCGAACTTGGGCTCACTCAGTCTCAGATTTCTCCTAAGATGAGCTAATACCTCTACTTTACTGCTTAGAAGACCAACAGAAATGCTCTATACCAAGTTCTCATCAGCACACCTAGTGCAAAGTCAGCACTCCAGGAAGCTGTCTGGTCATTGTCAAGGGGGTGACATTAGTCTGTGAGCCTTTCCAAGGCTCTAGTTTCCTATTTCAGCCTCTAGTTGATATTTCTGGCTCACAGGAAATCTCAAAATCTACTGGCTAGAATTAATGAACAACAGTGGGGGCCCCATAAATGCTGACTGAGTCGAGTTGTCCCACACTTTGCCCCACAATTTGAAGGTTATTGCTCTGGGAGAAGAGGGTACTCAGAGAGATGTTCTCGCATGGTGATTCCACGTTGGGTAAGAGCCCCTCCTGTCTCACACCCTGTAGATGCCCGCCCCCCCCACCCAAGCTTTTGTCCCTTCAGTCAGAAGTGGTGTGTGTCTTGCAAGGGACATAAGAGGAGAGTTTGTCCTGCAATAACATTCTTTTAAATGGACAGTTGATGTGATCTTAGTCTTATGTAAAGAATAAAGAAAAACATTTTTATAAAACTTTCCTCCTTTCACACGTCTGAACTGTTTAAGCAAAACCAGGGTGCTTGCTATAAAAACACAATTTCAAAACATATGCCCTTATGCTGCTTCTAGCAGAACACTGCCCTCAACCCCTTCCATAGACGTTCTCTGGGGAAGGAGCTGGTGTAGGAAAGAAGCCTTGGGTCTGGTCTGTCTGGTGACCCCAGAGACCATATCCAACCCCGACCCCTGCTGCCCTCTGTCTGGACTGGCTGGAAGCTCAGCAGGGTGTGCCTATTGCTTCTCCTCCTCTGGGTAGGTCCGCATGGAGGAGTTGCCTGGGAGGGGGCCCAGGTGGGCTCCTATGTCCCTGGAGAGCTGGGACCTTTCCCTGGAAGGTGCAGGCATGAGGCCATCCATTCTTCAGGAAGGAGTGCCAACCCTGGGTCAGGAGGTCTGGGTTGAAGACTAGGTTCTGCCTTGACTCTGCTGTGTAACCCTGGGCAAGGACAGTCTCTGGGCCTCAGTTATACCTGAGCTGTTGGTGAAGGAGCTGGAATCATCCATCTTTGGACAGCCTCCCTTATGCAGCTCATCTGGGTTACCCACCACAAAGAGAGTACCCCTCCCACCCATCCTACCGACAAGGCCCACAGTTGGGCAGGCTGAGTGGAGGCAGGATCCCCGGGTACTCAGCCAGCAGGGAGGGGGCCTTCACACACTGGGCCCGCAGACTGACCACAATAGAGCTGCAACCAGGCTCCAGGACCTGTCAATAATTCATTGCTTTCCCCTGGGAGCTGGTGTCAAGTGCCCGAGGCCTGGCAGGGCCTCCACTGCTCTCCTGGCTCCTGAATTATTCAGGAGTCCCAGGAGATTGGTGCCTGGGTCAGGCCAACCCCCTCTCACAGGGCCCTGGACAGGCAGAGGGGGTCGTACAAGATCTTCTGGATCCAACACTCACTGAGTCCTCATAGGGAAGCCCAAGGCTCTCAAAACAGGACCTCATTCTAGGTGGATGGAGCAGACCCAGATCTCCTGGCCCCTGACAAGGACACTTTCTTTCTTCAATCCCTGTCTCCTCTTCTCCACAGCCCCTACAACTGCTGGGTGAAGGGCCAGCTCCTAAACTGCCCTCTGCTTCTAGGGCAAGTCCCATTATTTGTGATGAGTGATGGGATCAGACCCAAGGTTCTAAATCTCACACCAGCCTCCTTTACCTCAGTTTCCCCAAATGCACCAGTCAGGTGACTGGGTTCCTGGAGCACCCTAAGTTCTTCAGAGAAGAAGGACCGCTTGGATTTGGGCTCCCAGATGCTCCCACCCTGTACGTTATCTCCTCCTGACCAAAGGGGACACTCATTCATTCAATCATTCCACAGAGTAATGGGGGTCTGCTGGGTGTAGGCCACTGTCCCAAGCTGTGGGTGTGGCTTTGCTGGTTGCTCTGCCCAGAGGCTCCCCAGAGGCTTGGCTCCCTCATCAGAGGGAGCCTGGTGACTGATCTGGACCACAGTGGGGACAGAGGGCACCCACCAGAGGGACCGTTTCTTTGGCTCAGGAAATAGAGCCCAGACTCCAGGGTGGGAGACTGAGTCCCACCTGACTCCAAGTACCCGCCCTACCTCTCTGACTCCCAGAGCTGGCCTGTCTCAGGGTGGGTTCTATGTTGTCCACAAAACCACCACTCCTCCCCACCCCAGCTCTGCCGCTGACAGCTCCCTGGACCTTCTCCAGGCTTTCTAAGGAATGGCAAGACTCTCTTCTACCAGGCCCATGTCTCCGCTTGTGGGGGTTTCCTGCCTTTTCTTAGGTGAGGGCAAGGAAGGCAGAGAGAAAGAAAGAAGGAGAATCAGAGTAGGCACTCCCCCTGCTGTCTCCCCTCTTGCTGGCTTTTTAGAACAACTCATTGAGGCCTTGTATTCCAGCATATTCTTTGTGAGGGTAGTCAATTTCCTAAACAATCTATCAAATACTTCTGATTTGTTTATAGCAGGAGTTTTCATGTTTTCAAGGGCTTCCAGCGTTTCAGTGGCTGATCTAGCAGCTCTTGTTTAGATGATTTAGCAGTCTCTCACACGTCCTTGGTTTCCACCATCACTGCTCACATAGCCCGGTTTCTGGGAGTCTGAGGATCAGGAGAGGAGGGGGAAGACCAGCATCCTAGCACCCCCTCCACCGCTGTCTATCCCTGTGGCCCCGGTCTCCTCTCCGAGGCTCAGTTTCCCCATCTGCACAGTGAGGGTTTCTCCAACTGAGCTCTAAAGCTCCCGGGTGCTCTACCATCTACTGTGGGTCCTGCTGGGGGGCCCAGAGCCCCTGCCGGTCCTCAGCTTCTGCTTCCTCCCCCACATCCACCTTATTGTGCATGTTCCTGTTTCTCTTGTCCTCAGGTCACCCAGTCGCTCATCCCAGGGAAGAAGATCCTGCTTTACTTTAGGGGCCCCGGTAGAGTGTCTTACGAACTTTCTTGTGGGTGTCAGAGGCAGCTGCCTGAATGATGGGATGCCCTGAGCCAGCCATCCTGGGATGCCCACTCCAAGTACTCAGCTGAGATCTCTCGGGCCTGAGATAAAAAACACAGAATCCTTGGATCCATGTGGTTCCGCCCTTCCTGACTCAGAAACCCCTCTACAGCATCATGGTCCACTCTCTGCTAGCCCTCTTCCCAAGACAGCTCACTGGTTGGAGAGCTCTCAGATCTCCCAGCAGTCGGCTGTTATCTGGCAATGCAGCCTGGTCCTCGTCCTGCTTCTTGGCACACATCTTTCCTCTTTCACGTGGCAGGAATCCTTCTTGAGGGGCAGGCATGTCTTAACCCCTCATCTTAGCACCTCCAATGACTAGCACAGTGTCTGGCTGGTGCAGAGTGTTTCTCAGTGAATGTTTGATGAGTGACTGAAAGGATGGGCAAAGGATGGATGGATGAACAAGTCTTTTGCGATTTTCTCCTCCAGGCTCTCAGCTTCTTGTCAGGAGGCAAGATTTAAAGTCCTTTCCCCCGGGCACAAGGCAGTGCCTATTCATGTTCTCTGCAATCAGCATGAGGAATAGTGGAACCCTCGCTCCTCATCTCTCCTGCTCTGATGGCTCTACTTCTATTGATATGACCTAGGATTAGGTCTGGAGAAGGAAATGGCAACTCACTCCAGTGTTCTTGCCTGGAGAATCCCAGGAACGGGGGAGCCTCGTGGGCTGCCATCTATGGGGTCGCACAGAGTCGGAAACAACTGAAGTGACTTAGCAGCAGCAGCAGGATTAAGTCAGCTTTTCTTTCATTTGTAGTCTTCTCTCACTGTTGAGTCATAGTGAGCTCTCAGTGAGTAATCCTCCCTTGCATTTTTTGACATGTTTTGTGGTTCAATCATGACTCTCTCTAGCTTGTATAAGAGGATTTGGCTTTTGAATTCAAGACAGGAACTGCTGCTGCTGCTAAGTCGCTTCAGTCTGTCCGACTCTGTGCGACCCCATAGACGGCAGCCCACCAGGCTACCCCGTCCCTGGGATTCTCCAGGCAAGAACACTGGAGTGGGTTGCCATTTCCTTCTCCAATGCATGAAAGTAAAAAGTGAAAGTGAAGTCACTCAGTCGTGTCTGACTCTTCTCGACCTCATGGACTGCAGCCCACCAGGCTCCTCCGTCCATGGGATTTTCCAGGCAAGAGTACTAACATGTACTAAATTTAGCCAAATGCAGGAGACGTGAGATGTGGGTTTGATCCCTGGGTCAGGAAGATCCCCTGGAGGAGAACATGGCAACTCATTACAGTATTTCAGTATTCTTAAGCTTCCCAAGTGGTGGTAGTAGTAAAGAACCTTCCATGCTCAGCACTTAGTCTGTGCCTGACACACAGTAGGCACTTAGTAAACATAGGGATTGGATGAATGAATGAACATCTATCTCACTTGATTCTCACAGCTTCCCTTTGAAGTAAGTACTTAGCCTGTTTACACATGCATACATTGAACTCAGAGAGGTTATGCAACCAGCCCAGGGTCACACAGTAGGTAACTGAGCTGGGATCTGAAAGCAGGCTTGCCTGACTACTAAACCATTGAACCAAACTCTCGTTGAGCTTCTAGTTTTCTGCAGGTGTGACAAATTCACTCTCAGGGCTACAGGTAGAGATGGTCTGTTGGAGGATATCATTACTTTCTCAGGCAGGTAACTGTTGCCCAGCATGGCGGAAGGAGGAAGACTTGAGAAAGGGGACAGGAAGCTGTGAGAGGGCCAGGGGACTCTGAGGACAACATGAGGGAGCAGAGAGGGGGGTCTTTGAAGGTTAATCCAGGCCAGGATGCGGGTCCTCCTTTAAACTCAAAGGAGAGGGCAGTGCAAGGAGCAGGGAAGGGCCCTCTCCCCCAACCCACCCCCAGCGCCCCACCTCTCTCACCCCGGCCCACACTTACTTGTTGCTAAAGACTTTGCTGTAGTTGAAGATCTGAATCTCGAGCATCTCATTGCTGTCGATGCTGCTGGCCACCGGCCACCGGAAGGTCTGGGGAGAGAGGGGCAGCTGTGGCCTTGGGTGGAAATGACAGGGAGGGGTGAGGGGAGTGGGAGGGGGCCCCTGCTAAGACAGCCCCTTGCATCAGCCCGTGCTTCACAGGGACCAAGCTCACACCTGGAATCTCATTTAATTCCAGCACCACCTTGCCATGTGGGTACTGCCCAGTCCTTTGTCAAAGATGGTGCTCGTAAAGTCCAACAATCTTCCCAAGGTCCTGTGGTCAGTGAGAGAACCCAGAGCCAACCAGGGCTTCTGACTCAGCCCGGAGCTCCTTCCACTGTCTCCCAGCTGCCTCCCAGCTCCTGGGTGCGCTTGTGCATGGATGAGGCAACCAGGGTGGGCTGTGAGTTTGGGTTCTGCTGTGTGCTAAGGGAAGTTGTAAGTCTTTGGCTCTCTCCTGTCAAGATGGTTCTGATCCTGCCTTGAATGGGAGGTCCCAAGCTCCCTCATTCAGGTCACACCCCCTCTCCCCCTGGCAATCTTAACTTCAGGGACAGATTTTAGCATGTTGGTGTGATTAGGGTCAGGCCCACAAAGAGGGAACAGCTGGTCTCCATTCATCATTTCTAAATTTGCCCTCACCACTTGTGTCTTGACTTAATTATTGAATCACAAGGATGAACAAGAAGTTCAGTGAGATTTTTTTCCCTGATGCCCTAGAAATGGCAAGGAGAGCCCAAAAGAGAGGCCAAAATTACAAAGTACTCCACTCACTAAAGAGAGCTGCTACTGCTGCTAAGTCGCTTCAGTCTGTCCGACCCTGTGCGACCCCATAGACGGCAGCCCACCAGGCTCCCCCATCCCTGGGATTCTCAAAGCAAGAACACTGGAGTGGGTTCCCATTTTCTTCTCCAATGCATGAAAATGAAAAGTGAAAGTGAAGTTGCTCAGTCGTGTCCGACTCTTAGTGACCCCATGGACTGCAGCCTACCAGGCTCCTCCATCCATGGGATTTTCCAGGCAAGAGTACTGGAGTGGGGTGCCATTGCCTTCTCCTACTAATAGGCAAAGCCAGGTACCTCCCTAGGGCTGCCTCAAAGGTGGGCTACCCCAGCCATCATTCCAGTTTTCCTCTTCTTGGCATGTAAAAGAAGATGGGGGAAGGGAAAGCTGGAGTGTCTCATCCCAGGCACAGTGTTTTGTGGCATATCCCTGGGAGAACAACTCAGAGAGGGAGGTAGCGCAGGAAGGGGAGCCTGGCATGCGAGTTCCCAGTGACCTCTGCCCCCGGCGGTGGACTGGCTGGCCTGTCCCCTCAACCTCTCAGGAGACCCATGCAGCACCTGCAGGCAAGGACAGTGGCCATGCAGGAGCCTGGTATGCCACTGCTGGGTGTGTTGACTATGTGGCTTATGCTCTTTGAGTCAAGTGGGTTCTGCGAAGAGAAGTTAGGGTCAAGGTGGCCCGTGGACCCTCCACCCGCGGTGGCCTGCTTGGGGGAGGGGTCCTCAACTCCCAGGAGGCCGGGCCAGGAGCTGGGGGTGGGGCGGAGCCAGGTGTCGTAGGTTGGAAATCCACCCCTAGCACCTGTCCACCCAGTGTCCTGTAAGACAGCAGGTCTACCATGTGTCCAGAGGCTTCCAGAGCTGATTGGAGCTCACTAGAGAAGCTGCCGGACTTTCCTGGTGACTCAACAGTAAAGAATCCGCCTGCAATCCAGGAGACACTGGAGGTGTTGGTTCGATCCCTGGGTCGGGAAGATCCCCTGGAGGAGGGCATGACAACCCACTCCAGGAATCTTGCCTGGAGAATCCCATGGACAGAGGAACCTGGCAGGCTACATACAATCCAGGGGGTTGCACAGAGTCGGACACGACTGAAGCGACTGAGCACATGGCACGCAGAGAAGTTGACACACCACCAGGAGGGGCCACGTTCACAGCAGAGACCAAGAATCAGATCAGGCCACACTCCCCATCCCTTGCTGGAGTGGGAGGAGGAGGAAGTGGAGGCCAGAGCAGGCCTTCCTGGCCCACTCTGCGTCTTGAGCTGTAAGTCTGAGAGAAAGACGACCAGACGAAAACAGGGAGCCAGGGTGGAGCAGTAAACGCTTCTGGACTGGATTTGAATAACAAAACGACCAGAAAGCTCTGAGGTCTGCTCAAGGTGTCACTGACGGATGGTATCTAGGGGGATTTGACAAGAGCTGGTGGAAAGCAGTGACTTAAATTTCATTTTTATAGCCCATGAAATTCAGAATGCACAAAAGGCTAGTAAAAAAGAATAACAATAGTAATAATAATTTGTAGAGAACTTGTCATTATGTGGGTCTGAATGCTTTGCATGTGTTAATTCATAAGTAATCACAACACCCAAGAGGCTGGTGATGTGCTCTCCATTCTACAGCCAGAGGAACGAGGTCTCAGAGAAGTAACAGGACGCTGTTGTTAGTGGCCCAGCAAGTGCTGGGGGAGGCTCCTGAGGGCCCACCCCATAAGCTTACCGCTCCAGAGCTGCTCTTCACTCTCCACTGGGGATTCAGGGGCTGGTGGAGGGGACCAGGCCAGCCTGGCAGGTCACCACCCAGTGTGGGCAGGGCCTGTCACAGCTTTCATGTCCCCTCTCTCCGGGGCTGGCCAAGGCCCAGGGAGACCCCCTGACACCCCCATGGTCAGTTGGAGCGGGCAGATGAGGGAGGAAGAAGCAGAGAAGGGAAGGAACAGGGGGTGGGCCGGGAGAGGGCTCTGAGAGGGGTGTGGAGAGGACTTTGGAGGTCTTGGACACAGAAGGAAGAGGAGTGGGGAGGGGAGGCTGGGAGGCAACCTGGCTGTCAGCAAGCTCATTATGCTGCTTTGCTCCTGCATCTGGAGGCTTCCAACTCAGTCAAGGGTATGGTTTTCTTAATGAAGTTGCTGTTAGTGGGCTGCAGAGAAATAACCCAGCATGGCAAAGCCCTAATCATTAGCCACGGTGCAGGGAGGAGAGGGCCTGGGGGGTGGCACCAAGGTTTTGGTTCTCTTAGAACAAAGGGGAATGGGTGTTTGAGTCACCTGAGGGTCTGTGCATTGGATTTTGGCACCTGAAGGAGGGAAGGGGTGGGAGAAAAAGGAACTGTGAAAGGGGGTGTTGAAGAGTGACGTGGTGAATACAAAGAGACAGGAATAGCTACCAGCTCCAGGATTTTTGCCTGGAGAATCCCATGAACAGAGGAACCTCGAGGGCTGCAGTCCATTGGGTCCAAAGAGTTGGACTCGACTGAGCAACTAAGCATACACAACACACACAGAGGAACTGGGAAACAGGAAGTCATTTCAAACAAAAGGGGGCCAGAGGGGGACACAGCTTGTGGCTTCCACTTGCCCATTCCAGGCGCTGGCTTGCCTCGTGGTCAGGGTGCAGTTTACTGGGTCACCAGGGCCAACAGAGAAAAGCAGGCCACCATGATGGACCCGTTTGCTGAGCAAAGAGGAGGGCAGTCAGTGAGGGTCGGAGGGGTGCCTTGGGGAGCCCTGATGTGAGGTGAGACTCCAGAGGAAGCCCACCGGGATGCCCTTTCAGGAATTCTTCAGCTGAGAGAACACATTTAGCATTTCCAAGAAGGAGTCTCCACTGAGCCCAGACAACCCACAGAAGCCTGAGAAACATGAAAATGTGGATGATTCGAGTCACGAAGCGTTGGGGTGGTTTGTTGCGCAGCCCCCGCTGACTGTGACAGCCCCCGTGCTATCTGTGGCTCTCTCTAGGAGGCGGCTTCACGTCGGGGAGGTCTGGCATCAGTGGCTCCTGCCTGGGCCTTCTCCTCCACACGCCAGCCCCCTCCCTTCCCATGGTCCCCAGAATTCCTGGGATAGTGTGACTGTCCCGCTCAGCTGTTCAGAGCCTGAGCAGAGGCTGCAGGGCTCCCTGGGGGTCTCTCTGCACTCAGCCTGCCACATGGAGGGTGCTCAACAAACAGGCCTCACACAGCTGCCTTGATTGCAGGGCTGTCCTTGCTGGCCTGAGGGTATGGCCGGGCTAGTTCCCCTCTCCACATCTCCTCCTCTTCCTCTGGAGAGTGGGGGTGACGTCCCAGGACTGCTTCTGGGGGTTCCCGTGAGGCTGGTGAGGCATTGGCACAGAACCCTAATCAACATGGTGCTTCATTATAGTGACTTTTACTGTGCTACTCTTCCTTCCAGGAGCTGGGATAAGGCCTGGCATCCTGGGGATGGACACTGCAGGGACTGCATGGGCCTGCTGGGGACAGAGCCTCTCTCCAGCCTGAGGTAGCACCAACATGCTTCTCTTCCTGCAGCCACAGCCGTGGAGGGTTGTACCTGCTAACTCTGGAGATGCCTTGACATCAGTGGCCTAGTGACTCAGCCAAGGGAGCCCATGTATCATCTAAGGTCCCATCTCATGTCAGCCTCCAAACTCTCCAGGTAGTCGCTGAGCCAAATACTGCCACTCCAGTTGTCATGAGCCAGCAAGCCCCACGTAGGGGCAATGTTTGCTGAGTACCTTCTATGTTTGCTAAACACCTCCTCTGTGCTGGGCTCTGTGTGGGGAAGCAGGGGTGTCTCTTGGGAGCTCCTGAGTAGTTCTGAAGAGAGACACAGACCTGAAATTGCAGCCTGTGATGGGGACATTGACAGAAATAAGGTGGCAAGCATTAGGGATGGGTGGGGAAGAGGAAAGAGCACTGGTGGTGAAGAACCTGCCTGACAATGCAGGAGACAAAAGAGACATAGGTTTGATCCCTGGGCCGGGAAGATCCCCCAGAGGAAGGCAACCCACTCCAGTATTCTTGCCTGGAAAATTCCATGGACCGAGGAGCCTGGTGGGCTGCAGTCCATAGGGTCACAAAGAGTTGGACACGACTGAAGTGACTTAACACGCATGCACGCACGAGGAAAGAGGACCTCTGTCTGGAGTGTGGAACTGTGACCCAGTTCACCTGCTCTAGGCTTGGCTGTGACCTGGCAGGTGACAGCCAGGGCGGCGGAGTTATGCGTCCTATCAGCCCCAGCGATCTAGGACTCCACGGAAAGGTTTCCCTGATGTGGGCTGGAGAATGATATGGGTTATCCTGGGCTTCATCAAGTAAGTTTGAAACCATCTTAAATCAGCAAGGTAGTGTCCTTAAAGGGACAGTCCTCTAGTTTTAGGGGGAGGATATTAGGATGCGTTGCAAAGCTGTAGGGTGCAATGGAAAGAGACCTCTAACTTGGGAAGTTAAAGACCCAAGTCTCAAGTTGGGTTCATTCTTTTGTTCATTCTTTGACTCAGCAACATTTCCCTGAGCCCTGTGCCAGGCCAGTAATGGAACAGACAGGTGTGTTCCTGACCCACGTTGCTCACAGCCCATGTCTTCCAGGTACAAGCAAAATGGGAAAATGAGATCTGACCCTCCACGCCCCCCAGGCTGATGACGTCTCCTTCTCTGGGCTCAGAAGGCTCATACTGTATCTCTTTTGTTCTAGGTCCATCTCCCCACTGGACTGAGCCCTTCAAGGGCAGGGCTGAGCCTTGTCCATTTTGTAAGTGGCCATCGGCTCTGGAATTAGACTCCAGTTCGAATCCTCATGTGCTACTCATTGCCTAGGGAAATGCCCACTCAGTGCATTGCAGTGAGATATAAGGCTCATGTGAGCTCTCGGCCTGGCTCAGTACATCACAGGGGCTCCTATTCCTACAAGTACTATTGTTATTCTGGCCTCTCTTAGGGAGTCTGGCCCTCAGAGAGCACGGTTAAGGCCAAAACAAGATGGCTAGAAATAGGCTAGGGGTGGCCATGCCCCTTCCCCTCCCACTCTCCTCCCAGGGGCCTTCGCTGGCTGCTGGCCTGGCACAAAGGCTGTCTCTCTCTCTTTATCTTGGAAAGTTAAACCCAAGTCTCAGGTTGGGTTCATTCTTTTGTTCATTCTTTGACTCAGCAACATTTCCCTGAGCCCTGTGCCAGACCAGTAATGGACAAGACAGGTGTGTCTGGTCCACCAGGGAATAATCCCTCTCTCTCTAGCTTCTCCATGGTTGTAGGTTAAATGTAGGATCTCAGGTTCCAGCCTTTGGGAAAGAAGACACCAAGTCCAGGCTCTATTTCCACCATTGTTGAACAGGGCATTGTCTTTCTGTCAGCCCCCAGTCCCCCAACTCAGGCTCGTCAGCCCCACCTGCTGCGGGCCCTCTCATCCTTTTCTGAGTAGAGGAGGGAGGGACATCTGTTTTCACATCTTTCGTTTCATTTTCAGCCATGCCACATTTCTATAAGGCAGAGAGAGCAAGGAGTCTGTTCCTATTTTTCTGAAGGGGAATCTGAGGCTTGGAGAGGTTGAGTGGCCAGCCCAAGATCTCAGTGTTAATCAAGTCCAGGGCTCATGACTCCCAGGCCAATGTGTTTATACCTCACCGAGCTGGTTCCCAAAGGCCCTGGGCACAATCAGAGTGAGAAAAAGGAGTTCCTGGGAAGCCAAGAGGCCTTTGGAGGTTTTGCAAGGGGCAGCTGAGGTTTCCTTTCTCAAGCTTTTTCTGGAACCACTGACAGGCCGGTTTTTTCAGGAATCAGCCAGGAGAGTCTAGGACTTGTCTACTCCAGGATGGGGAGACAGGTCCAAGTGTGGGTGTAGTCCAGGCTATTTGGAGAGATCTCTGGGCTCTGCCTGGCAGGAGGTGGGAGGGTAGCCTCCCCTGCTCTGTGTGTGCTCTGCTGACCAGTGGTAGCCAGGCTGCGAACTGTTTCTTAGAAGGAGAAACGGAGACAGGGCTGTAGAGAGATGCCAGCAAAGCCTTGCAGGGGCAATGGGGGGCTGGCCAAGCAGCTTTCTACTCTGCCTTCAGAGGGGGCTTAGAATCTCATCTAAGCCAGGATTTAGAGCCCTGTCTTTGCCACTTACAGCTGTCACCTTGGGAAGGAGACATATTCTCTGAGCCCAAGTTTCCTCACCTGTGGGTTGCTGTGGAGACTGGAATAATGAGGCTTTGCTAAGGACGCAGTGCGGTGCTGCTGTGGGAAACTGCTGCTGTGATCTTCCCACGGGGCTGCCCACCAGGGAAGTGATGGGCAAGTCCCTCTCGTGTGGGGGGGCCTGGGCCCTGCAGGTCACTTAGCATCCATGCCCCATTCCACCAAGTGCCAGTGCGTCCCCCACTGTGATAACTGGCAACTTCCCTATTGACCCATGGTGGGTGTAAATTTCCCCAGGTGAGAACCACTTCTCCCCACCTTGACGCTGCTATCTGATCCAGGCACATGCTTTCACTCATAACTCCCTGGCTTCCACCCCTTCCTGGTGTCTCTACACTGGCCTGGAGGCTCCCAGTGCCCAGGTTTCTGCAGGGATCTGTGTGTGCTCTTGCATTCTGGGGGCATCTCTTTGGACCCACACACACCAGGTGCCCAGAACGTGGTCCTGGGCTCAGGGCAGCAGGACTGACTCCCCCGCCCCCGCCCCTTGCTGGGCAGCACTAGGAGGAGGAAGGACATGGTGATTAACTTGGAATGTCATGTATACCCAGGGCTCAGGTGTCCTAGGGTACAGTTAATGGAAAAGAGTGACAGTGTCCTTAGACGGGGCATCAGGTTGCTCACAGGCTAGAGGCCCGGGTGGACATGTCCCTTGGGAGATTTGGTGAGGAGGGAGTCACAGGCTCTGCCCAGCTGACGGGGGTGGGGGGGCAGAGGCCTAGGGAAGCAGAGCTGAGAGATGGAGCCAGGCTGCCTGCATCCTAACCCAACCAGGCCCTGCACCTTGGGGCTCTGCCTGAGGAGGGGGTGAGGGGAAAGAACAGGGGGTTGTATGGTGGGGCTTGTCTGAGGCCGAGACACCAGGCTTGTGTGTGTGTGTGTTAGTTGCTCAGTTGTGTCTGACTCTTTGTGACCCCCCTGGACGGTAGCCCGCCAGGCTCCTCTGTCCATGGGATTTTCCAGGCAAGAATACTAGAGTGGGTTGCTATTCCCTTCTCCAGATCTTCCTGACTCAGGGATTGAACCTGGGTCTCCCACACTACAAGCAGATTCTTTACCATCTGAGCCACCAGGGAATAATGCCTCATTTTGATCATGGCTTTACAGAGAGACTTCATACTCATTATCAGCTCCGTTTGACAAATATGGTCACTGAGGCTTAGAAAGTGAGGCTGAAAGTCACGCAGCCAGGAGGCAGAGAAGGCAAGGGCAGAGCTCTCACTGGGGAGGGTACAGCTTGGGGGCTGCGATGGTCCTTGGTGGCCTGAGCCTGGTGGGGAGGTTGAGTCCGTGCTCCCTGTGCCAACAGCTCTGGGATTGCAGACACAGCTTGCCATGTGGGATGGGCCCAGAGTGAGGCTGAGACAACAGCTCTCCTAGCACACCTGGAGTTTGCTTAGCTAAAGGCTAATGTCAAAGGGAACAGGCTGCCACAAGGCCTTGCCCAGTCCAAACAGAGCCAGAAGTGAGCGGCAAGACCAGGAAAGATGGGGTAAGTTCTTCTGGAGTCAAGTGGAGCTTCTGCTTTGAGCCTAGATGGTGACTTAGGATGGCTGCTTCTCACCCCAAAGTCAACCCTGTAGGAACTGGAGAGGCAAGAGGGAAATATGGATTCTAGGAAGTGACAGACAGACAGGCAGATGGGGGAAGCCCAGGGAGATCAAAGGCTGTGGAGCTGACACATGAGTTGGGGGGAAGGGAGAGGGAGGGGAAGCAGCTATGGGAGAGCAAGTTGGAGGAAGTCTTCCCAAGTTCTGTTCTTATCGCTCCCTGGCATTACTCTGGGGCAATGGCTGATAGCTCCTTGACTGATAAAATTGTGACATAAACCCTACTAGGATGAGGTTTAATACAAATAGCTGTTGATAGACCAGCTGCCTCATACCTCCTTTCATTGAACCCCCAGAGCTAGTTTGTTAAAAAGTCTTGCCTGCCTTCTGTCAACCATGTCTCTCCTTTAAGTCTTAGAGATGAGACCCTGACTCTTTCTGTGGTGACTGGGCCCCCCGGTGCTCTCACCTGCCCTTCAGCCCCTAGAGACTGACACAGCAGCCTCTGATGGCTGCTCAGTACTCATTACCAGCCAGGGTAGCTGATACCAAGGGAGCTCAAACAGAGCAAAGTAAAAAGATGGGGCGAGTACCTCGTCTATAAAAGAAAGACAACATGCTGAACTGTACAGCTGGAGCAGAATCATTAGAATGAATGGTCCATAAAAATCGGTATCAGCAATATGAAACAAGTTTAAGGAGTCATAAGAAAAAAGAGCATCAGTAACCGGGAAGATCCATCTGAAGAACTCCCTCAGAAGACAACAGGAAAGGATGACCGAACAACAGCAAAACAGAAAAGCTAAGAAATGGAGCTAGAGGTAGTACTGACATCTGATCATAGGAACTGAAGAGGCAAGGACACTATAAAAACTGAATATTTGGAAAAAATAATGGAGATGGAATCTTCCATGGTAAGTGAAAGCTGAAAGGCCCTAGATTTGAAAGAGCTCACAAAATAGTGCACAACAGGAAATATCAGGAAACCCACAACTGGACACATTATAATAAAACGTAAGAACTTCAAAGATAAATGTATTGTATTTTATTTTCCAGAGAGAAATAAAAGATCACCCACCAACAGACAAGAATCAGCGACCACTGGATTTCCCACCAGTAATAGGGAATGATATTTTTGAAGTTGTGAAGGAAAGAACTTCAAGCTTAGAATTTCATATCTAGTGAAATTCTCATTCCAATTTGAAAAAATAAGAAATATGTTCTCAGATTTATACAGCTTTAGAAAGTTTGCTACATAAAGGTTCAAATTAAAAATGCTTTTGGAGGAGGTACTCAAATAAGAAGAAAAACAATTCCAAGAGATACTTCAAGAGATATGAGAAGTAAAGGTGATCAAGTATCGTGGTGAAGACTATTGTCTTCCAAAAGAACAAAGACGGCTAGGACAAATAAAGGAAAAAGAGAACACACAATCCTAAGAAACTAGAATTAAAATTCTAACCTAGACAATATCAGCATGAGGATGTGGGCTGAAGTGGGAAAATCAAAGAAGCATGAGGGAGTATTAAGATACTTGTCACATTAAGAAAAATTATAATTACTTATTTGTTTGAGCACTCAGTAGGATTACATAAATATGAGTATGGAAGGGTGACTACCTTGAAAACAAAAATAGAATGCATAGCTTTTCAATTAACAAGAAAAATTCCATTTACCCAACTGAAAGCTAGAAAGTAGGGGAAAACAAGAAACAGAAAGTATAGTTAATGGAAAATATAAAATAAGATGGTGGTAGAAATAAGCCTTATAGTAATAGCAATTTCAGAGGTAAATGGGTTAAACTAATCAATTAAATCATAGAGATTCTCATATTGGAGGGGAAAAATAAGATCTAATAATATATGCCTTAAGAAGACACATTTGACTTTAAAAACATGCTAACTGCTAAGTCACTTCAGTCATGTCTGACTCTGTTCGATCCCATAGACGTCAGCCCACCAGGCTCCCCCGTCCCTGGGATTCTCCAGGCAAGAACACTGGAGTGGGTTGCCATTTCCTTCTCCAATGCAGGAAAGTGAAAAGTGAAAGTCAAGTCGCTCAGTCATATCCAACTCTTCGCGACCCCATGAACTACAGCCTACCAGGCTCCTTTGTCCATGGGATTTTCCAGGCAAGAGTACTGGAGTGGAGTGCCATTGCCTTCTCCATTAAAAACATAGTATGATTGAAAATAAGAGCATGAAATAATACATACTAAGAAATTAAAATGATTGAAAAAGATATACCAGGCAAATGAAACAAAATGGCTGAGATAACAACTTGAATATCTGATAAAATGGAAATTAATGCAAAAACAACATAAAAGACATAGAAAGCCATTAAATACTGGTAGAAGGAAAAGTAAGCAAGATGATACAGCCATAATGAATGTAACAGGCAACTGGTTAAGTTTCAAAACACATCAAGCAACAACTGATAGAACTGCAGGGAGAAATACATAAATCAATAATTGTAGCAGTAGATTTTATTACATCATTATTGAAATTGACAGATCAAGCAGAGAAAAATAACCAGGACCTCTGAAAATTTGAATAATATTAATAATAAGCTTGACTTTATATAATATACAGTCAAGTTTATACTGAGTTACAGATAGAACCCCACACTGAACAAATTCCTTTTAAACAAAAGGAGCATTTATGACCACAAATTAAGGCCATAATAAAAGTCTCAGTAAATTCCAAAGGATCTATATCATACAGACTCTGTTCTTTGATCATAATGCAATAAAATTAGAAGTGAATAAAATAAGGAGCTATAATTTCATAAATATATTTGTAAACTAACAACATATTATTGTATAACTCTTGGATTTAAAAAGAAAATCATAAGGGAATGTAAGAAATATTTAAAACTGAGTAATAGTGAAGATATTATATGTAAATGTTTATAGAATACAGTTAAAACTGTACATAGACCAAGATTTAAATACATTTATTAAGGAACAAGGAAAGTTAAAAAATAAAGGCTTAACACTCAAGAAGTTAGGAAAAGAGCCACAGAGTAGAATAAAATAAATAGACATAAGGGAAATAATTAAGAAAAGGGCAGAAATCAATGAAATGGAGAACAACAACAGGGAAGATTAATGAAGCCAAAAGCTGGTTCCTTATAAAGATTAATGAGATAAACAAATCTTTAGCAAAAGATTTTCTTTCTTTCTGACCAAGAAAAACAGAGAGAAGACAAGAATATATGAAATATGGAATAAAAAGAGGGAAATAACTGTGTGCTGTGCTTAGTCACTCAGTCATGTCTGACTCTTCACGACCCCATGGACTGTAGCCCACCAGGCTCCTCTGTCCATAGGGATTCTCCAGGCAAGAATACTGGAGTGGGTTGCCATGCCCTCCTCCAGGGGATCTTCCCACCCCAGGGATCAAACCCAGGTCTCCCGCATTATAGGTGGATTCTTTACTGTCTGAGCCACCAGGGAAGCTCAAGAATACTGGAGTGGGTAGCCTATCCCTTCTCCAAAGGATCTTCCCAACCCAGGTTCCAAAGAATAAAAAAAACTTCCTGGAAAGACACAGTGGGAGAAACAGTCCACTGACTCTTGGAGAGGAAGGGGTGAGGTCTGGGTGAGACTGTACTTGTGGGAAGCCAGGTCAATTAGCAAGGGCTTCCTATGCCCAGGGAACATGGGAAGGGAAGCTGCTCTAGGCCTGTTGAATGGGCCCATTGGCCTTTGTCTGAGCCAGTCACTCCACATGGGGCTCTCCTGTACAGAGGTCCCTGAGAGGGATCTGGGTGGAGGAGAGAGGAAGATGCCTCCACAACTCCCATCATTGCCTCCTCCCAGGAAGCAAGGAGCTCCTCCACCTAAGCTCCCCCGCCCCCATTGTGTGGCCCAGTGCATACCCAGGAAGCAGGGAGATGCTGGTTCCCCTCTGGGCAGGGACTTGTCCTGCCCCAAGGGCTTCCTACCTCATCGAAGTCAGCCACATCCTCACAGCTCTCCAGGACCCGGGAGTAGAAGGACTGCCCTGGTGGGGAAAAGAGGAAATTATAGTCAGCCCTTCCTGGACAGCAAATTGCTTATTTAAAAATCCCCAAACACTGTTCTTTTATTTGTGAATGGACAAAGATCTCAAACCATTAAAAGTGGTCATCAGTGGGCAGGGGAAGTGAGAAGATATTGAAAGCATCATGCTTTGATTTTTTTTTTTTACTGTTACCACTTGAGTTTGACATTTTCAGTGATTGTGCTTCACTTTTATAACTTAAAGAATGCTTTCAAGTCCCCGCCAACCTAAACCAGGGCTGCCCAGGTGGCACAGTTTTCCAGCAGTCATGTACAGATGTGAGAGTTGGTCCATCAAAAAGGCTGAGTGCCGAAGAATCAGTGCTTTTGAACTGTGGTGCTGGAGAAGACTCTTGAGAGTCCCTTGGACTGCAAAGTGATCAAACCAGTCCGTCCTAAAGGAAATCAACCCTGAATATTCATTGGAAGGACTGATGCTGAAGCTGAAGCTCCAATCCTTTGCCTACCTGATGTGAAAAGCTGAATCACTGGAAAAGACCCTGATGCTGGGAAAGATTGAAGGCAGGAGGAGAAGGAGACGACAGAAGATGAGGTGGTTGGATGGCATCACCAACTCAATGGACATGAGTTTGAGTCAACTCCGGGAGTTGGTGATGGGCAGGGAGGCCTGGTGTGCTGCAGTTCATGGGGTCGCAAAGAGCTGGGCACAACTGAGCAAATGAACAACAACAAACCTAAACCAGTGGACCATTCCACTGAAGCGCTACTTCCAGGTTGAAATCTGCCCCATTCTGAAGGTTAGTGTGGGTTGTCTCTGGTGGGCAGGCTGGGGACTCAAGTGAGACTTGGTGGTGGGGGAGCACGCCATGTTCCTTTCCCTGGAAATACCTGGAGACCTGGCAGGATCAGCACCCAGCCAGGGAGGCGCTGGAGTGAGTGCCCTCTGATCCTCCATAGTGAGGGGGCCCCAGTCCCCTGGGACCCACTTCTCTCCTCTGGCCTTGGTGGCCTCATCTGTGTAATGAGGCTTGGTACAGAGATCTCCAGGGCTTGCCTGGTTTTTAGAATTTAGAAGCAAGTCTTAGTTCAGAATGGAGCTGACAAGGAGGCAGCCATGGTGTTTGTGTCTAGGTGGATGGTCTGAGGAAGGGTGTGTGTGTGTTTATGTGTGTGTATGTATGTGTGCACGCGCGCGTGTGTGTGTGTGTGTGTGCGCTTGGAGGATGGGTGCATGTGGGGAGGCATGTGGGGCATCTCATAATGGGGACAAAGGTATAAAGAAAAAGCTAGAGACAAAAAAATAGATATGGAGTAGACAGATGGGAGAGAAAGACTTTTTAGCACTAACCCAGGACAAAAACAAAGCAAAACAAAAAACTGAAAAGAAAAATCTCAACGACAAACCCCAAGGCAGCCGGGAGAGGAGAGGGAAGCATGAAGGATGGTACCTGAGCCTCTTTTAATTTTTCCCGCAGGCAATACGCAACACAAATTGAGAATCAGGTGAGCATATCTGTGCATTGGGGCTCCCCCAAGGACCTGCTGCTCGGAATAATCAAAGGCCTTTTCATCCTGGAAGATGGTAATGAAGCCTGGATATGGCTGTGTTCAAGGGATTCCTGGAGTGAAACTGAGCAACCCAGCCAGAGGTGAGGGCGGGTGGGAGGGACAGTGCAAGATGCTATCAGGGTTCAAACATGCCTGAAGCCACCAGGGTTCAAACCTTCCACTGCTTGTCTATTTCCTACAGCCTCATTGGAAAAGACATAAAATACCATGAAATCAGCCACTGCACAATTTAAACATCAGGACTCTGTTTCGAAAAGCAGTAAAACCTCATTGCCTTAGGCTCCGGGGATTTAAATGTGGTTGAATATTGTCAAACAGGATGAGCTAAATTTTGCCTCTAGATATTAAAAAAAAAAGTTTCTGGAAAAAAAAATCAAATCAATGGTACAGAACAGTGTAAAGGACAACTTATTAAGAAAAGAGAATGTCATTAAGCAGTTTTGGAAACTCACTTTTTAGGAGGATTTGTACAGGGGCAGCGATCATGCCGGTGGTCCTTTTCTATTCACTAGAGCAGAGCCCCTTTCCAAGTTATCAGTGGGGATTACTCACTCATTTCAAGTTCATTTCCACTTCACGTCTATTCAATACCAGTCTTATTGACATTTCAGCTCCATTTTAAATGACTTTCAGACAAAACCATTGAAAATCCCAATATGCAATCACCATTGTTGCCACCGAGATCAAGAATAAGGCTTGAGAGAAAGGATATGGCTGTTCCCTACAGGTGAGAGGCTTTTGTGGATAGAATGAGCAGGAGATTAGATGGGGAAAATTGAACAGCATCCTTCATTCCTTTGGAGGCTTATGGGATAGAGCTGAGCTCTTTGGTTTGAAATAAAATCCTCCTTGAGTCAATAAATGAAGTTTGAATAGCAGACTCTGTGATCACACTGTAATGAGTGTCATGACATCAGATATATCCAAATAGAGCGGACCAGGAGTCCAAAGCTTAATCCAAGTAAGTTGTATATCATTTGACATTTGGAAATATCCATGCTGCCACTACTATCCTAAATGAGATTCTTGTCTCGTCATGCGGGATGGAGCACTAGCTTTCATGCAATGTGACTTAAGGGTGCGAAACATCCCATCTGTACCAAACAGCCCTCTCTTCCAGTTTACCTTGCTAGAGCAGACCTTGAGAATAGGCAGGCATGTAGCGACTGGGCTGTGAGCTGGTGTATGTTCACTCATTCTCGCATGCAAAAGGGTCTTCTATTTCTGCTGAAAGCACAGTCATTTGGCCATGGAGGAGGGTGGGCCAGGTGTTTCACAAAGATAATTAGAATCAGGATGTGATCTGAAGAACCTTATTACTATCTAAAGGTGAGGATAGGTTGGGCATGTAAAAGGCTACTATATAAGGCAAAATTTGGTTGCTGGCATGCAAAAAGGTGAAAATAAATTGAGAACACAGGAGAAAGAAAAATGACTTCAACTTAGCAGGTCAAGGGGCAGAAGTAAGGGGAGAAGTATGGGTAGAAGTATGGGCAGTTAACACTGGAAGGTCAGATGGAATGTAGAAATTCAGAGAGACTGAGGGAAAGGGAGAGAGAATGGACTCAGGCAGAGAACAGAGTGAGCAAAGGTTTGAATGGTTGAAGCAGACAATGGAGCCGGAAGGAGCGGGATGCAGGACAAGAGATAGTGATGGTGAAGGGAAGAATGAAAAGGCTCTCCCCTCAGGGAGCAGCCCCCCAAAGGAAGACCTGGAGTGAAGGGGGGTATCCTGGGATCCTGAGAGGGCCTGAGGTTGGGGGCAGTGGACCATTAAGGGGAAAGAGAATGTCCTGAGGACAAGCTTCAGGGACATGGCAGTTTTGCCCAGGACCTAGCCCTCTGGGCCGTGTCAGCACCTGACATTATTCTTTTCCCTGTGTGAGCTGAGAAGAAGGGCAAAGCACTCTGCTTGTGACTGAGACCTGCCACTCCCATTTCTTTGCATTGTTTCAAATTAGCCAGACCATGCTCAAAATTCTCCAAGCCAGGCTTCAGCAATATGTGAACCATGAACTTCCTGATGTTCAAGCTGGTTTTAGAAAAGGCAGAGGAACCAGAGATCAAATTGCCAACATCCGCTGGATCATAGAAAAAGCAAGAGAGTTCCAGAAAAACATCTATTTCTGCTTTATTGACTATGCCAAAGCCTTTGACTGTGTGGATCACAATAAACTGTGGAAAATTCTTCAAGAGATGGGAATACCAGACCACCTGATCTGCCTCTTGAGAAATTTGTATGCAGGTCAGGAAGCAACAGTTAGAACTGGACATGGAACAACAGACTGGTTCCAAATAGGAAAAGGAGGATGTCAAGGCTGTATATTGTCACCCTGTTTATTTAACTTATATGCAGAGTACATCATGAGAAACGCTGGACTGGAAGAAACACAAGCTGGAATCAAGATTGCCGAGAGAAATATCAATAACCTCAGAGATGCAGATGACACGACCCTTATGGTAGAAAATGAAGAGGAACTCAAAAGCTTCTTGATGAAAGTGAAAGTGGAGAGTGAAAAAGTTGGCTTAAAGCTCAACATTCAGAAAACGAAGATCATGGCATCCGGTCCCATCACTTCATGGGAAATAGATGGGGAAACAGTGGAAACAGTGTCAGACTTTATTTTTCTGGGCTCCAAAATCACTACAGATGGTGACTGCAGCCATGAAATTAAAAGACGCTTACTCCTTGGAAGGAAAGTTATGACCAACCTAGATAGCATGTTCAAAAGCAGAGACATTACTTTGCCAACAAAGGTCCATCTAGTCAAGGCTATGGTTTTTCCGGTGGTCATGTATGGATGTGAGAGTTGGACTGTGAAGAAGGCTGAGCGCCGAAGAATTGATGCTTTTGAACTGTGGTGTTGGAGAAGACTCTTGAGAGTCCCTTGGACTGCAAGGAGAGCCAACCAGTCCATTCTGAAGGAGATCAGCCCTGGGATTTCTTTGGAAGGAATGATGCTAAAGCTGAAACTCCAGTACTTTGGCCACCTCATGCGAAGAGTTGAGTCATTAGAAAAGACTCTGATTCTGGGAGGGATTGGGGGCAGGAGGAGAAGGGGACGACAGAGGATGAGATGGCTGGATGGCATCACTGACTCGATGGACATGAGCCTGAGTGAACTCTGGGAGTTGGTGATGGACAGGGAGGCCCGGCGTGCTGCGATTCATGGGGTCGCAAAGAGTCGGACACGACTGAGCGACTGATCTGATCTGATCTGATCTGATCACTGTCTGCTCTGCCTGGTATGGACTGTATGGAGGGTGGCCTGGCCCCATTCCCTATCACGTTGCTATGATGGCCCCAGAATCTTCTCTCCCCCTGTTCCCCCACAGCAACTCAGGAGGGGTGGCACTGCTATTTTCATTCCCCCCAGTTCCAGTCAGCCTGTTCCTTTTCAAAGGCTAGCTACTTCTATGACTGTGGGGAGGCAGGGCCCTGTGTGCAGAAAAAGAGCCAAGTCTGGCCCAGGTTCCGGGCCATGTACTGAGGCTCATGCTGGAGCTGGCCTGGAGCTGGCTACTTCACCCCTGGGGTCTCAGAATCATCATCTCTAATGTGCCTGACTCTTTGTGACCCCATGGACTGTAGACGGCTGCGTTCCTCTGTCCATAGGACTTCCCAGGCAAGAATACTGGAACAGGTTGCCATTTCCTCCTCTAGGGGATCTTCCTGACCCAGGGATTGAACCCACCTCTCTTGTGCCTCCTGAACTGGCAGGTGGATTCTTTACCACTGTGCCACCTGGGAAGCCCATTATCTCTAAACTGGGGGCAATTAACCTGGACAACCCTACATCCTGGAACCACTGTGAGGGTCAGCAAGATTGTTTGTGTGAAAGTCTGAGTAAAGCATCAAGTCCCTTACAAGCACAAGGGGCCATGGGATGGTAGGCTCGTGGGCCAGGTTCCCTGAGTTCGAAGCCCGGCTCTAACACTTGCTGGCCGTATGCCCTGAATAAGTTAACCCGTCTTTGTCTAAGTTTCCTCATCCATGAAATGGAGAACATGATAGTGCTTACACGCGTAGTACATAGCTCATTACCCAATTAAAAGATGGCTATTTCTGCTAAAGAGTCCTGCTTTTTCCTTTGACATTTAAGTTGTGTCTTAAATATAAAAATGGTTTCCTCTATTATGAATCACATTTTGTAGCTTATTTTTAGTAGTATGTAATCAGGAGCAATTTTACACCTCATCTTACGTAATATTTTTCAAAGTCTAGGTATTTTAGGTATGATTAGCTCTTTTTTTAAACAAGGTAAAATTTACGTTCACAGATTCTTTTAAAAAATTATTTATTTTTAATTGAAGGATAATTGCTTTACAGTATTGCATTCACAGATCTTAAGTGCACAACTCAATAAGTTTTGATAAATGCATATACTTTTGTGCTCACCATATAATCAAGACACATTGATCAAGAACATTTCCAATTCTCAAGACATTCCTTCCCTGCGCTGCCCCCCTACCCCCACTCCATCAATCTCTACCCCTCATAGGTAAACCACTGCTCTGATTTCTAACTTTTGATTTTAAACTTTTATAAATGGTATCATACAAAATGTACTTTTGTGTGTCTGACTTCTTGCAGTCAATGTAATACTTTTGTGATTCACCCAAAATGCAGTTTTGTGGTTGCATATATCTTAATTCATTCAATTTTATTGTTGAGCAATTTCTGTAGTATGAATAGATTATAATTTGTTTATCCATTTTCTTGTTCATACTTTCGGGAATGCTTTCAATGTCATGAAATGTTGTGAGTAAAGATGCTGTGAACATTCTTGCAAAAGTATTTTTGTGCAACTATCATTTCATTTCTCTTGGGGAAATATCTAATAGCAGAATCACTGGGTTATAGCATATGTTTATGTTTAACTTTGGAAGAAATTGCCAAACAGATTTGCAAAGTGATTATACTATTTTATAATCCCATCCACAATGTAAAAAAATGTAATTGTTCTGTATCCTCACCAACATTTGGTTATTGTCAGACTTTTATATTTTAGTGCATGTCAAGTTGTAATTGATTTTGGTTTTTGAGTTTAATTTTTCCAGTGACTGATGACGATCACATTTTACTGTGTTTATTGGCCATTTCTGTATCCATATCATAAGCAAGGCAAGGTTGTCCACTTTTATTCAACATTGGTACTAGAGTTCTAGCCAGTCATTATTTTTACAATTCTAAACCAACCTTGCATTCCTGGGATAAAGCTCACTTGTCACGATGTGCTATCTCTTTTGTATAGTGCTACTCAACTCACTAATATTTTGTTAAGTATTTTTACATCTTTGTTCATGAGGCATATTGGGCTCTAATTTTCTATTTGTACAAAATCTTTATCAGATTTTGGTATCAAAAATGAGTTACAAAGTGTTTGTTCTTCTCTATTTTCTGAGAGTTTGTGTAAGATTAGCATTATTTTTTCTTTAAGTATTTTTTAGAATTTACCAGTGAAGCTATCCAGACCTGAAGTCTTCTTTATGGAAGAGCAGTTTACACCACCACCATCAACATCATTATTATCCTTGTTATACAAAGTTGATGTCTTTAATAGGTACTGGACTTTTTTGTGTCAATGTTGGTCAGTTATTTTCCAAGGGGTTTGTCTCTTTCATCTAAGTTGTAGAAATTTATTGAGATAACATTATTCATAATATTCCCTCATTTTCCTTTTAATGTAATTATATCCCCTCTTTCCTTTTTAATATTGGTAGTTTGTGTTTTCTTGTTTTTTTTCTTGCTCAATCTTGCTATGCTGCTGCTGCTAAGTCGCTTCAGTCACGTCCGACTCTGTGCGACCCCAGAGACGGCAGCCCACCAGGCTTCCCCGTCCCTGGGATTCTCCAGGCAAGAACACTGGAGTGGGTTGCCATTTCCTTCTCCAATGCATGAAAGTGAAAAGTGAAGTCACTCAGTCGTGTCTGACTCTTCGCGACCCCATGGACTGCAGCCTACCAGGCTCCTCCGTCCTATTTTATTTATTTTTTTTTAAAAACTCTGTTATTTTTCTGTGTTGTTTGTCTTCTATTTCTTCTTTTTATTATCCGTGGGTTTAATCATTTAGATTGCATTTTTATTTATTGAAACATAATTCACAAACCATAGAGTTCACTCACTGAAAGTGTACAAATCAGTGAGTTTTGTATACTTATAAGGTTGTGCAACCTTCATCACTAATTCTCGAATATTTTCATCACCCCAAAAGAAACCCCATACTCATTAACAATCACTTCCCTTCATCCTCTTTCCAGCCCCTGGCAACAACTAATCCATTTTCTTTCTTTATATATTTTTTCTATTCTGACCTTTTCATACAAATGGAATCCTATGATATATGGTCTTTTGAGCCTGGCTTACTACACTTAGCATAATGTTTTTATTCTTGGGTTTAATTTGCTTTTCTTTTAGTAGTTTCTTAAGTCAGGAACCTAAATCATTGATTGTATGTATTTTTCTTTTCTACTGTAAGTATTTAAAGCTATAAATGTTGATGCGTTGTATTTTCATTAACCTCCAGTTAGAGATGTCATAACTTTGCTTTTGTTTTCTCTTTGGCCACAGGTTATTTAGAAGGGTATTATTTAATTTCTGAATATTTGGAACTTTTAAAGATCTCTTATGTATTTTATTTCTAATTGAATGCCAGTGGGGTCAGAAAATCTACTCTGTAAGATGTTGGTCTTTTGAAATATATTGTGACTTTAATTACCTAGTATATGGCCTGTTTTGATAAGTACTCGGTGTACCTATGAGAAGAATGTGTATTTTTTCAGCTTGGGAGTGAAAGGTTCTAGAAATGTCAGTTAGGTCAAGGTGCTTGTTGATGCTGTCAAAACTTCCATGTCTCTAAGGACTTTATTGTTCAGTCGTTTCTGATTCTCTCCTGTAATAACACTTCTTCACCTATGAGGAACACATTCTATTGAACTTTATAATGACAACCGATGTGGTGCAGTAGAATGAAGAAATTCTATTGAAAAAAAATTTCCAGGAAAGTAGCTATTCCTTCAGTTCCTTAAATAGTGTGTGCTCTCCAAAGATCACCAGCAACTCAGAGAGCCAGGTTTGGGTTCTGTAGAGTCCCTGGGGTTCCCGCAGGGAAGGTTGTCCCTTCCTTTGCCCCATTTCTCAGTTAGATGGAGGCCTCATCTACCTCTTACCCTTTGTTTTCCGCAAATCTTACTCAAATATAGTTTCTTACCTCCACTTATTTATTTCCCCTTCCCTCACCCTATTAACACCCAGGGACTCAGTGGTAACTCAGGCTTAGGTCAGGGATCCACCTGAGAGGCAGGGGCAGGGCAGGGATTGTAAACCCCATCCCTCTGGCTCAGAGGGATGTACCTGTACTTCCTTGCAGGTGCTGCCTCACACTGATTCTTCTGTGTGACTGATGGTTCTGGTTCCCATTTTTTTCAGACCCAGGCACTAAGGTAGAGAGAGTGTGGTGTTTCCCCTTGCACCTAGGACAGAACCAGCTACACACTCAGCAACTGGTGCCTCTTAGGTTCTCCCTTTCTGTTACAGATGGAAGAGGCTGAGGTCTCAGTGACCCACAAGCTGTGCAGAGTACCTTCCCTGTGTCAGGCACTGGGAAGATAATGAAGCATAATGGAAAGGTGACTCTTTTTACATCCTTAAATGGGGTAAAACTGTTAAAACTGCAGTCCTGACTTTTTCTTAAACCTTGGCTTTTTAAAAAAGCCATTGAGTGAAAACTGACCTCCAGTTAAGTTGATGAGCCTGTTTGCTTAGAAATATAAAATAAATAGAAGCAATGACTGTTGAGCCAACCTCTTGGGGGTAGATCAGTCCAGGCAGCAAAGAGGTAAGAGGCCAAAGGTAGAAATGATCACGTGGTATTCTCTGTCTCAGGAGCCCTTTCTGGAACTGTCAGTGGAGGAAACAGATCACTGACTGGTGCTGCTTGGCTCGGGGCCTCAGTATCCCCCGCTGCTAACTGCTTGGCTTCTCCTGCTGCACCTATAAGTTGTACTGCTTCCCTGTCTCTCCTGTTTGGGGTCTGTTCTGTGCATTGTGCTGGCCCCAGGGAACCTGGTGAGGTACCTGCACTGTAGGAGCCCACCAGGATGGTGATGGCTCCAGGTGTTTTCACCCCATCATCTTCATGTCTGGCAGAATTTGGGGTGTCAACAATGGGCAGGAGTCCAAAGGACAACTCCTGTCCCACCAATCCTTGGGTCCATGGGGTCCCCAGGGTCACAGTCTACTCTCTTTCTCTCTATATAGAAGGTTGTAGCATGAGGGGCCCTGGAATAATTAGCATAATCCTTACGTTGCACAGCAATTTAGTTTGTAGAGCCTTTCATGTATATCAACTTTCTCATTTGATCCCACAGCAGTCCCGTAAGAACCAAGCATATCTCACCGTCTCCTAGACCTTACCATCTGGATTCCCAACCACTGGATTCCAACCCCTTTCCTGGGTATACAGGGTACCGAGTTAAATTTCTGACTTCCCGGGGGACATGCTCACTAGAATGACTTGCAGGCAAGCTCATCCTCTTTGTGTGCCCCAAACCTGCTCTTCCTTGCATGCTCCATTGATGGCCTCACTGTCCACCTAGGTACTCAGTATGGAATCCAGAGGCACACTGGCCCTGCCTTCTTGCTTACCGACAACCCCAGAGCTGCCCCCTCTCTGAACCAATGCCACCCCTTCTCTCCAAACCCACAGCCCCCTGTTGAGGTGCAACCCTCTGCCTGTGCCACTGCCCCTCCCTCGGCTTCTGACCTCCAGAGTGTGCCTCCCCAAATCAGATCTCCCCACCCCATTCTCCTGCCAAGAGCCTCGGTGACTCCCACTCACAAGGCAAAGTTCAGACTCCAGGGTGTGACGCTGAAACCCTCTGTGTTTGAGTCCAGCCTCCCCTCCACCCACTCCCAGCCCAGGCCCTGCCAGCATGCAGTGTTCCCCAAGCCCTTGACACAGTTCCACACCATTATGTCTGTACTGACAGTAGCCCCTCTGCCTGCACTGGGGCCTTTTGTGAGTGTTATTTCTGCCAACATACTATCCTTGCTCAAGGGTGTTTAGATATCAGCCCACCCCCTGCTCAGCAAATCTCCCTGGGCCTGTGTGCTTTTCCAGCTTCAAGTCATTGACTCACTCTCTTAGGGAGGCTTCGGGAGCTCCTGGTCTGAGTGGGCTTCCCTCGCCCCATGCTGCCTGGCACCTGTCACTCCCTTTCCAGAACACTGATCACACTCACAGTGACCTGTACAATGGCTGTCTTCCCCTTGAGGGCAAGGATCATGTCTGTCTCATTGACTGCCGTCACCCCATTGCCTGGAATAGCACTTAGCTCATAATTGGTTCTCAATGAATATTATTACCTGGATGAATGAAAGGAGTGAACAAATGACTAAACACTTGACTTACAAAACACATTAAAATATAGCTTTTAATGAACTGGGAAAGAGTTTATGACATCAATGAGACAATTAGAAACTTGATCACTGACTGAATACTTGATAATACTAAAGAATTATTGTTATTTTTGTGAATGATATGTGGGGTTTTTTAGCCCTTGATTTTTATATCTATATACTGACTATTTACAGAGGAAATAGTGTGGTGTTGGGATTTACTTTCAAATAATTTGGAGGGTGGGAGTAGGAAGGGGTACAGATGAAACAAGGTTGTCCATGAGTTGATAGCTGTTAAGACTGCATGGGGAGAACTTGAGGGCAATTGTACTATTTTCCTTACTGTTGTATTTATTTGAGATTTTCCATTCTAAAAAGTTAATAATGAAAAAAAAAGATTGGACCCAGGGATGGGAGTAGGTGGAAGGGATATAGCTTTTTTGTTATCAGTAAAGGTGGATAAGATAACCAAGACTTGGCAGTTCAGGGAAATTATTTGCAAGTCTGATCTTGAGCACATTTCCTTCCAGCAGCATTTTTGCTGAGGGCCGTTTATAGTAGAGGCCAATTTTATGGTCGTTTCAACATCATAAAATGATCTCCTCCTCATCAGGGCATAAGAGGCCTGGGCAGTATCCAGTATGCTCTGCTGTTCTCCGAGGTCTGCACTGGTTTGGTCTGGCTGGGTCGGCGTAGGGGGGCATTTATCACCAAGGGCTTTTGGCAGAGAAGATCCTGCCACCCACATGTGAGTGCTGTGAAGAGTGGAGGAGGTAGGCACACACCCCTCAGGAGGCCTGCAGAGGCATGGAGCCATGTCCACAGCCAGCTGTGCACTGCTGCTGCTGCTAAGTCGCTTCAGGCATATCTGACTCTGTGTGATCCCATAGACGGCAGCCCACCAGGCTCCCCTGTCCCTGGGATTCTCCAGGCAAGAACACTGGAGTGGGTTGCCATTTCCTTCTCCAATGCATGAAAGTGAAAAGTGAAATTGAAGTCACTCAGTCACGTCCGACTCTTAGCAACCCCATGGACAGCAGCCTACCAGGCTCTTCCATCCATGGGATTTTCCAGGCAAGAGTACTGGAGTGGGGTGCCATTGTCTTCTCCAGCAACCTGATGAGATGAGTTTTATTATCATGCCCATTTTACTGATGAGGAAACTGAGGTTCAGAGAGGTTAAGTCTGGAGCAGGACCCAGGTGGGACCCAGGGGGCTTTTGACCCTATATCTAGAGATTTCTCTACCAGAGTCCCATAGAGCTCTTTCCTTGGTGTCCTAGAGGGCACAGCACAGAAAGTCAAGCTGTATTTCAACCAGTTTGTGTACCAGGGCCATACATAACTCACCTGGTGCTCCCTTATACCACTTGGCCTTGAGCTTTACTCAAGGGATCTGGGGAGCTCAGGGCCAGCACCTCCCTCTTACTGTTCACTGTCTTCTCATTTCTCCCTGCCGGGCACTTGCCTGGACACCAGTGGTTGTGTGCAGGGGGTGTTGTGGAACAGTCTAGAGTGAGTCAGTTTCCTCTGAATTATAGTTAGTGTCGGTCTATGGGGGCATTTATAGTCAACTGCTGGCAGCAGCAGGTGAATGACTGGGGCATCTCTGTTTGTTGCAGTGGATTTATTCTGGAAACCTGCCCTCTGTCTGTTCCTGCTGCCCTAACCCCCCTCCTCGGGAGCTCTACCTACCACTGCCCACTCCAGAGGCAGAGCTCAGAAGTGGACCCTCCACTCAGTCCAGAAGGTACAGGTTGCAAATAGGCTAGTTTCTGAGGCAAGGACTGGCCCCACTGCCCAAAGAAAAAGGTGAACATCAGACAGACAAGGTGCTCACCCCCAGCTCACCAGAAGGGATAAAGAGGCCTTGAGGGCAGAGAACTAGGGCTGGGGGTGAGGACTTGTGGATTGGGCCCACCATGCCTCGGTGCCTCCACCAAGGATACACGGATCTCTCTACGCCTTGGTTTCTCTGCCTGCAAATGGGACTGGTGTGTGCAGCCTGGACTATCCTGCCATAGCAGCAATATTGCAACCTGTAGCTAAAGGCCAAAATACTGTGCTCTGTCCAACACAGGGACCCTTGAGAGGACATGCTTGCTTTTTCTAAAGGCAGCACCAGCGGCAGGTGGCACGTGGAGATCTAGGGCGCTGCAGAGAAAGCAGTCTGGGGGAGTGCGGGGAGCAACAGGCAGCCAGGCCCTGTTCCTCTCCCTCCTGTCAGCAGGGACACCACAGCCCCTCTACCTCTGCCTGTCCCTACGAGAGCAGGCCTCAGGACAACCCAGGGCCTGGTGCCCAGAGCTGGCCTAACCAAGGGGGTGATATGGATGCCCCAGGGGCTGCTGGAGACCTCCTGGGAAGGCTGCCCCATGGTCTCCCCTCTCCCTCCTGACACAGGTGCAGACGTGTGTCCAGCCTGGGCCCTGATGCTCATTCTGCTCTTTAGTCTGGTGGCTTTGTTTAGCTCCTCCTCTGCTCACCCACCCTGTCCCCACCCTCAGGCCCCTCTCCAGGGTAGGAAGGGCCATGTCTAATGAGGAGCACCTGGCTTTCAGTCAAAGGCTGCCAGAGATGCTCCTGGCCCAGGAGGCTGGGCTGTGGCCCAAGGGCCAAGACCGGGACTCCTGGTCTTCAGGGACTGCCCACTGTCCCCAGAGTGAAGGCCGCCTTGCCGCGTCTGCTCTGCTCATACCTACTCTGGGATTCAGGCTCACGGAGCCTCGGTCTGTTCCCATGTTCCAGCTCCTCTCCTGACCTTGGGCATCCTGTCACTTCTGTCTGCTGTGTCCTTACCTCTTCACCTTACTCCTTCCTGCTGTTCCCTTGGGTTTCAGCTGTGGTGTCACCTCCTCCTGGAAGCCTTCCCTGACTACCTTGCCCCCAGCCTGCGTCAGGGTGCTGCTTCTGTAGCTTGCATGCTACTTTTGTCCCCATCCTCATCGTACCACGCACCTCTCCTATTATCTGTCCCCTGGTCCTCCTGTCTCACTGGATGTGGGCTCGTCGAGGGCCAGGCCTGGGTCATGCCCAGCCCCCAGCTGTGGCACAGAGGTCATAGTAAATGGTGACTGGATGCTAGGGGGCTAGGAAGAGAAGTGACAGTGAGAGAGGCTCGTGGGGCTCAAAGGATCCCTGACCACAGACAGACCTAGAAGAAGCCAACAGTATCTCCATCATGCTGGTTTCTAGGAGCCTGGGTCTTCCAGGCTGGGACCCCACCTCCACTCTGTGGCCAAGGAAACCAGCCTGCAGGAGGGAGAGAGAGAGGAGGAGGGGGCCCAGGGTCCCTGAGCCTGGGGGATGGGGTTCTTGCTTTTGCCTCCCCAGGACCTCCTGTAGGCCAAGGACTCTAAAATCCTCTGGCTGGCACATTGGCCAGTGCAGGGAGAGACATACACGCAGATACTGAAACAGGGGGACCATGATTTTCGAGAAATCATAATGGCTAGCCTGGCAAGGGGCAGATGGCTGCCCGTGAGAAGCTTTGTTGCCCCAAGCGTGCTAGAAGTTTTCCAATCCCTCCTTCCCTCTCTGCTGTATCCCATCTGCCCAGAGCTGGGGGTCCCCATAAGATGGGGGCTTCCCTACCTCGGAAAGTCACTTTGGCGATCCGGTCACCCTTGCCCCGCAGCTCGGAGACTGTCTTGAGGTGGACGAGCAGGGCCATGCTGGTGCGGGGAGCCCCGGCACCGCCAGGAGGGAGCAGCTGGGGAAGGAGCGAGCTCTGTGGATGGAGCACTCAGCACACTCACGCCTCCCTCCTCTCTGCCGCCTCCTCTCCCTCCGATGCTGCCCACAGAGACCAAGGCAACCAGGCCCAGCGGCTCCCTCCAGCGACTCACAGAGACTCATAGCCCTGCCAGCTCCCGCCCCTCCAAGTTGTCAGCCCAGCGTGTGTGTATCTGTGTGTGTGTGTGTGTGTGTGTGTCTTCTGTGCGCCTGAGTGCAGCCTAGCAGTGCAGACAGTCTGAATTCATTATTCAGCAGCTGCCTGCTCCCAGATAAAGCTCTGCTCAGCTTCAGGTGTCTTCTCACAGCTCCTGGAGCGGGGCTGCCAGCCCACCCCTCCACAGGGCCTGCCAGGCCAGCTCTCCTGCCACCAGGAGTGGGCAGAAGGGAGTGGGCATGAGGGGGTAGGCTGGGGTGGGGCGGCACCCCCTCCCGTGGAGGAGAGGGAACCTGATGACCTTTGTGCACCGGAAGCTAGGCTGTTGCACAGTTTCAGGGTGATCCTCGCTGTCCCTCCACCAGTCAAGTTGGCCAGCAAGGCTGCTGCTGCCCACCAGGCTCAGGGGGCCTGGATGGGGCAGGCCTGGTTGTTTGGGGGGTGGGGTGGTCACACTGTGCTAGGTAGAAATCCCAGCCAACGGCCCTGCCTCTGGAAAACCAGCATCTACCAGGCAGCATCCAGGCTGTGCCTGCTGGCTGGACCCTCAGAAAAGTGTTAGTCATTCAGTCATGTCTCACTCTTTGTGACCCCATGGTCTGTATGCCACCAGACACCTCTGTCATGGAATTCTCCAGGCAAGAATACTGAGTGAGTTGCCATTTCCTTCTCCAGGGGATCGTCCCGACCCAGGGATCGAATCCAGGTCTCCTGCATTACCATCTGAGCCATCAGGGAAACCCTAAGAGGAAAGGCGAATGCTTTCCTCCTTCTGCTTTCATGGAGGTTATGACCCCAAGAGGCCAGTCCTGACCCCTTGGAATCTGGGAGGGTGGAAGTGGTACTTTTGGGGAGCCCAGGAGCCAGGCTCAGCGTGATTGGAGATGCCTGACTGTGAAGGCCTCCGAGGCTTATGTTTTACTAAAGGCAATGCTTTAGGTCCCAGGCACTAACCCCACGCTGTCCTACAGCCAAGGGTGGCAAGATGTGCTGGGGAAGAACTGTCAGCTCCCAGGGGTGGGGGAAGGGGTGTCTGCAGCAGAATTTCTAAGGACCAAAGGAGAACTGGCCCTCCTTTCTTCTAGCAGCACACCCAGGAGGGGCTCAGGGGGACAGGGACACTGGAGGCTGGAATCCCTGAGCCTGGAGCCTTTGCAGGGCCAGCTGCACCCTTGCTCTTAGATTTGCTGTGCATGGAATGCCCTGCTGCACCCTTAGCTTCTCGGCTAGACTCAGCTGGAAGTGTCTCTGCAGCTGCACGGCACCTGAGCTGGGTCGGTCCTTGTCTGTGATGCCCCTACCCCCTCTCATCCACTGCTTCGTTGGGCTGCTCCACTTACCTCCCCCGACCCCCGAGCTGGGAGACCCTGGACCGCTGCCCCTGTGCAGCCTTAGAGGCTTGCACAGTCTCCTGAGGATGGTAGGCTATTCAGTGACTGTTGACAGGATAAAACAGTGATCGTGGTGACCTAACTGAACAGTCAAAAGGTTAAAAACAAAGAAATATTAAATTCTTACAGCATGTGACAAGAGGTTACTCCCTTCGAATTCTACAGTCCAAGTGACCTGTAGGATGTCGCAAGAGCTTCCTTCCTTCTAGGTGTTTCCCTCCTGTTCTATCTTATTTTTTCTATTTCTTTGTGTTCTAATTCCTTCTCTCTCTTCCATTCCTCAAATTCTTCTCCTTTCTCACTTTTATCCAGTCATATTGAGTTAAAAATATTTTAGAATATTGTATTTATGCAATAAAAGTGAATGTCTAATTAAATAGATGTTGAATGTCTCTTTTTTTAAAAAAGTAAATTCACTAGCATGTTCCAGCCCTAAGGCTAACAGGTGATCTTTGTAAGGTTTGTAGGTGCATTACAGGGGAAAAAGGTCCATCCTCTCCCTAGGCCCTCTGGAGGTTCTCAAGAAGGGGCTGAGTTTCATGAGGCCTCCTATAGACCTGTGCATCTTTAGGAAAAAGTCCTTGAACTTGCCCTAAGCAAGGCCTGGAGCCTTGTTGAATTCCAGTTTCCATATCTATAAAGCTGTAGCAATTCCACCTGGTCAGAACAGAGTACCTGTCAGCTGAGCCACTGACCCTTCTGATACCTAAGCCAGAGCCCACTTTTTAATTTCTACTCTCCTGACTATTACCCATTGGGCTGACTGTTAGTTCCCTGATAGCTCAGTTGATAAAGAATCTGCCTGCAATGCAGGAGACTCCAGTTCGATTCCTGGGTTGGGAAGATCTGCTGGAGAAGGGATAGGCTACCCACTCCAGTATTCCTGGGCTTCCCTTGTGGTTCAGCTGGTAAAGAATCCACCTGCAATGTGGGAAACCTGGGTTCAATCCCTGGGTTGGGAAGATCCCCTGGAGAAGGGAAAGGCTACCCACTCCAGTATTCTGGCCTGGAGAATTCCAGGGACTGTAGAGTCCATGGGGTGGCAAAGAGTTGGACATGACTGAGTGACTTGCGCTTTCACTTTCTAGTATAAAGTTGTTCAGTGAACATGTTCTGAACTCCTAGTGCCAGGTGTGGGGTTTCAGACGTGCATATGATATGGTACTGGCCCTCAAGCAAAAGAAGAGAACATAGACACACAGAACCCAGGGCAAAGGGTCCACGGGCAGAATCAGCTCAGAAGCTGTGAATCGAGGTGGGGACTGGGCACTGGACCTTGTCTGGGGGTGGGGGTCATTAGGACCACCTTCCTGGAGTGTGACACCTTGAATTAATTGCTGTTCTTTTACAACTTTCACGAATGTTGCTCTTATCATAGCCTACGTTCTGCATGGAGAATTTAGAAATCAACATATGTGGTTTCATTTTGGAGGATGGGTGGAGACTCTTCCACCTCCTTTGCAACCATTCATTCCTTTCAGCTCCTTTTTCTCCCTGGGCCCCAGGTTTCCTGCTCTTGGACCTCTTGGAAGCCTGGGGCCCCCAGTTCCATTGTCATTGGTCCCAGAGGGCCTTCTGAGGATTCTGGAAGCTGACGTTTTCATCAGCTGCCATGGACAGAGTCGAACTATGAAGGTAACACCTCTCATCTGACAGATGAAGTGAGATTGTGCTGGACGAGGCTAAACTGCAGAACCACAGACTGTTGACTCCCAGCCTGCTGCAGGGGGAGCTGGGGAGCAGATTGGGGGTGAGATGCAAAGAGCCTGGCGCCTTCAAGGCTGTCTGTCATCACACTCAGCACCACCACCCCCAATTAAAGACCTAAGGCCCCCCGCCTTGCCCTACATGTGGCCCAGGGCTGTGTGAGCGTCACTGGAGAAATCCAGATGTGGGGGCACCAAAGTCAGGGGGTGGTGGGGGCAGATACTATAACAGAGAAATCTCACCCCAGCCTTCTGAAGCTTTGCTCTCTGGGGCAAGGCCCAACCCTGGATTCACAGGAGGGACTGAACTGCAGAGACGGGGCAAATATGAATCGCACTCTAGGCCTTTTCACGATTGGCTTTGCCCCTATAAACCAGGCTTGTGGGGTAGTTTGAGAGGGAAGAGAGGAGATGGAAGTTCCCAGGGAGAAAGAAGAGATTAAGGAGAAAAATGTCCCTCATTCTGACGCACGTCTGTGTGTGTGTGTGTGTGCGCGCACACGTGTACACACACACACACATACACACACACATTAAATTACAGAGAGTCCTCGGCAAACGTCAAGCAGAACACACGCCTGAAGCCCCCTCTGGAGGCCCCATGGAACTGAGGCGCAGCCGGCAACCTTGGGATGCGACGGCTCTTGGGGTCCCCATGGCCACTGGGCGCTGGGCTGAGCAGCGCTGCGGCTGCGGCTTTGTGCGCCATATCCACCTGCGTCCGGGACTGGCATCGGAGCATGACGCATCCGGGCCGGCAGTGAAGCCGCAAGATGCATCCATTCAAGGATGAGAAAACGGAGGCTTGGGTGGGAGCGACGATTTGCTGGGGTCACATAAGAGAGCTCGTGGAGATAGGGGGACATCTTGTGGGCGCGTCCTGCCGGCTATTCCAAAAAGGGGACAGCGAGAGGGGTGCGGGGCCCCCGGACACGCACGCCCCACCCTGGCGTTGCTAGGCGCACGGTTGCCGGGTGACCCGTGCTGTTGACCGTGGGGCCGGAGCGCCCGGGCTCGCTGCGCGCTCGCCGCCCCCATCATGGCTTCTCGCAGCGCGGGCACCCTACTGACAGAGTTCAATGCCGCTTACGTGCCCCCCGGCCTCATGCCCGGGTAAGACCGCCGCGCGTCAGCCCTGCCTGAACCTGGGGTGGGAGTGGGGGGTCTGAGTCCCTGGGGGCATCCCTCCTCTACTCCCTTCACAAAACCCTCCTCCCGCCTCGAAACTCCACCCCCGCGGAGTCTGAAGTTGAAGGAACCAGGTTGGGCCAAGTTTTCACTTGGTGGGGTGGTCTCCCCAGGGCCTTGCACTCTCAGACCATGCAGTGTCTGGGTGCGGCAGGGGCTCTCCAGTTGCCCTTCAGTGGGAAGTCCGTACCTAGCGGGCTCCATGCCGTCTGCCCGGGATAACAGCGGATGGGGTCCGGATCAGGGAGAGGAGGGGAAGATGTGGGGCTGGTGTTTGGAGACGCTGGGCAGAAACAAGAGGATGAGGTGTCCTGGGGAAGGAAGTGAGCTCTTTGTCCCTCAGCACCGTGCGAGCATCCAGGATGCCTGCGGGTGCGCACCCGGAAGCAGAGATGAAAGAATCCGGACGCGTCGTGGGTGCCCCCACTGATCTCACTTAATCCTCGAAGAATGCTGCCTTCGAAAGCTTCCCGGCCTTTAGCATTATCGGATGCAGGGCCGAACCTACCTTTCCTTGCTCACTCCAAGGAAACCTACCTTTCCTTTCACACTCCAAACCTCTAAGGTGCAAGTCTGACTGTTCCCTTCCATTGTCTGGTCCTTTCTTTCAAAGTGAGATTTCCACTTCGGACCTTCTCTTCCAAGGTGTGAGATGGTCTTCTCTCTCCTACCAGTCGACAGGAGCATTGAGGATGGGGGCTGGGTTCTGAGAATCCACCTGCACTGTGTCTGCACATCCCAACTGAATGGATGAATGAAATTAATGTCTTGAGAGTTTTGCAGTCACCAACTCTGTGTGGGTGAAAAAACACAGGCTTTCTTCTGCAAACTAAATAGACCACAAAATCAAGAAGAGGTCCCACTGTTTATTTTATATGACATTTGGATTGTCTTGAAGCAGAATAAGCAGGACATGGAGGAGCTGTGATGTTAAAGTCATTTCTGCACACAGAGGTGGTGCAGTGACTAGGGGCAGGCACTGTAGCTTTAAGCCAGTCCCTTTGTGGACAAGGCCTTTCCTGGCTCTTGGGGAACTCAAAAGCTGCTTTGGCTCCCACCTGGCAAAGCTGATTTACCAGGTCACAGTTGTTTTCTGAAGTCAAGCCTGGTGTCTTAGAAAAGGTGAATAAGAATTTTCCTATTAATCCTTTCAATCATTTGGGCATTCCCTTGATAAAGACATGTTGAGTGCTTGGGATGGGCCAGATATTGGGTTAAGACAAACAAATGAGGAGAGGGAGGTTGCCCTGGATGGGTTTCAGTCTGGTGTGAATACAGAAGGTTTAGTTCTAAACCGTCTTTGCAGCCTTGGATAGTGGTGTTTACAACATATTCTGGGTGTTTAGCATGAAATTTGATTTTATACATCGATATTTTTTTTCCTTAAGCCCACCACGGTCTTTGTTGGAACCTAACCCTCCCCCAGAGCTCCCCTAGTCTGTCTGGGACTGCAGGGAGGAAAGCTGCATGTTTCAGAAGCAATCCCAGGACGCTTCTCTATCCATACCACTTATCTGCAGTTCCCTTGAGTGCCCTGTCCTGTGATTGATCTAGAAATTGTGATAACAAGTGAATCATAAATAAGGCTTCAAGCATGAGCAGCTGAGCCTATATATGCTACTTTATCAGCTGGATCTTTCTGGGAGGGATGTGTTCGCCCTAAAGATTCTCATCAACAAGGAATGGATTGAGTTGTCTTATATGTCTGAGTGCTACCTCATTGGTGATTTTATTAATGTAATGAACGAATCCAAGGTTTCTCGCCACACTTGGGTAATTATTATTTTTATATGCCTTTTCAAAGATTAATCACAGGATTTTAAGAGCAACTAGCCTCTTGTAACACTCAAATCATCCCCCTTACCAGTTTTATTCATAGAGGCAGAGAGTATTGACAAATATTAAGGACCTCGGAAATCAGGTAGTCTAGCCATCCCACCTCCCATTCCAGACGTGGTCATTGAGGTCTGGGCAGGGGGGACGTGCCTGAGCCTCAGGCTGGTGATGCTTCCAGGATGCTTCCAGGCAGCTGGGCTGCCACCAGGCCGCTGATGCCCTGTAGCAGCACTGTGAACTCCTATGTATAAGCACCTACTATGTGCCTGGCATTGAGCTGGGCTTTTTACAAACTTTTTTTTTTTTACTCTTCACAAAAACCCAGATGAGAAATTGCCCAAGGTCATTCATCAGGTTCACCAGCCAGGTCTCTGTGATGTCAACACCCTGCTGTCTGCAGCTGTTAGCAATTATCATCAGTTAGATTCCTACAGTGTTCAAGGCCTGATTCTAGGTACTGAGGGGAATAGGATGCTCCATCTGGTCCCTTAGTGGACCAGCACACAGATATTGTGCCATTGTTTGGCCTCTGTCCCATCTCTGCAGTGAGCAGAGAGCTCTTGGGTCAGAGTCCCTGGGGTTGTAAGGCTTTTCAAGCACACTGACTCTGTGCTTCCTGCTTCTAGGGCAGATCCAGGCTCTCTCTGCCTCCCCCAACACCTCACCCATCTCCCAGTCCAAACACATCCCTGGGCACAAAACGCAGGCCATCTGCCCAGGAGGATGTAGGAGATGCATATGCCCCATTGGGTACCTGATGCCACTCACACAGCCCTGAGGGACTGGGGAGCCTTTCTAAAAACAGGAGATGGGCCCCTGGAGACTCAGGCTTCATAACAGGGACTCTCCCTCTCTCCAGAAGAGTCATCAGCCTTTAGAAATGTGCTCCCATTTGTCAGTTCAATTCAGTAAATATTAAAGATTAACTGCAAGGGGAAAAGAAAAGTAGGAAAAGCAAAAAAAGAATAAATGTAGAAAAATCTTAATAGGTTTAAAAAATTAAAAATTAAAAAAAGAGAAAAAAAAGAAGGAAAAGGAAAACTCCACAGAACTGCAAAAGGCCAACATAGAGGCAGAAGTTTATAACAGCAATAAAAAGTGTGATTGAAAAAAAAAACTCAAACGCTTAATTAGATTTCATAGTGCTAATAAATCGACAACTACATAAAAGTGAAAAAAAAGGAAAAAAAAAGAAATCCAAAATAAACTACAGAACAAGTCAAAACACAAGAATAATAAATGTTTTTCTTGAGTCTCTGCTGTCAGCATCCTTTCCCTCTCTGGGAGTCACAGTCCACCTTATCTCCCTAGGATGCCCTCCAACACTGCGCTGGTCTCTGGACCTGCTGTTGGGAAAGCTCAGACTCTAATCTGGTCCTGCTCCTGTGTGTTCTTGCCTCTAATGTCCACAGCTATCTGAACTAGTGTGTTTTCTTTTGTAGGAGCTCTCAATGTCCTTTTATATATTCCATAGACACAGAGTCTGCCTAGTTGATCATGTGGATTTAATCTGCAGCTTGTAGAGCTGTTGGGAAGGTTTTGGGTCTTCTTCCTTAGCCACACTGCCCCTGGGTTTCAATTATGGTTTTATTTCCACCTCTGCATGTGGGTCGTCCACTGGGGTTTGCTCCTGAGGTTGCCCTGGAGTACTTGGGTCTGCCCCAGTGAGGACCAGGTGTGGAGATGGTGCAGCTCCTTAGATTGCAGGGGCTCTGGCAGCTTACACAGGGGAGTTGGCGGCTAGGGCAGCAGGAAATACAGTGCTCTAGAAGGGGATGGCAACCCACTCCAGTATTCTTGCCTGGAGAAGCCCACTGATGGAGAAGCTTGGCTGGCCACAGTCTACAGGGTCACAAAGAGTTGAACATGACCGAAGCAACCCTGCGTACATAGACACAAGGCTTTTTTTTGCCTGTGGCAGCTCTGCCCCAGTGAGGGTTGAGCGTGAATATGGCACAGCTGCTTGGGTTGTGGGGACCCTGGCGGCACCAAGTGTGCAAGGACATGAAGTTGTAACCCTATCAAAGTCTTTCTTTGAGCCTCTGGTAGCTGGTAATCAATTCAGCAAATATTTCCAGAGCACCTACTGAGTACCAGGAATATAGGGACGCAAGTATGAGTAGTGCAGCCCTCTCTCCCCGTGGAGTTTGCAATTCAGAAAGGAAGAATTTACCAGGGCACAGATGTTTACAACACAGCAGAGTGTGGGCTGAGACATAAGAGAGGCACAAGGAAGAGAGACAGTTCAATGGTGGGGATGGGCATGGGCTACGGGTGGGTCAGAAGAGGCTTGATGGGAAGGGGATATATGAAAGTATCTTGAAGGATGGATAAGATCAGAATCTGGGGAGAGGAGGAAGCATCTTCTGGATGGAGGGGATGCCCTAGGGAAAGGCATGAACTGGAGGTACCAGCAGGATATGCTTTGAAAGCAAAAAATGGCCTATTTGCCTGGAGTGGCAAAGCTGTTACTGAACCTAACTTATGTCTGCTCGCCTGTGCCCAGTAAAGGTAACCTACTGACCTGGGTTGTGGTGAAGGGAAGTGCTAAGTTTATTGCAGGGCACCAAGCAAGGAGTCCAGGTAGCTAGTGCTCAAAAGCCCCAATTCACTGACGGTTTTCAGGGAAAGGCTTTAAGGACAGGTTGAGGATGGAGGGTTCTGGGGTGCCTGATTAGCTTGTGGGCATCCTTCTGACTGGTTGGTAGTGAGGTAATCAGGAGTCAGCATCATCAACCTTCTGGTTCCAACCAGTCTGGGGTCTACGCACTTGTGGGCAGCATGCAACTAACTTCTTCCACCTGGTGGGTGTTTCAGTATCTGCACCACAGCTCACAGGACATGGCTTAGAATATTATCTATAGTCCTTGAGGAGGAACTAGAGGTGCTTGACTTTGTTTAATGGCCAAACTAGTATTTTTTTGTCTTGCCTGACCCTTTCCCTTTCTTTCTGCATTTTCTCACATCTCTGATGAAATTTCTTCTTTTTAATTCGGGGAAGGCTTAGGAAGCTACAGTTTTTCTACAGACAAGAGCAGGCAGAGGACATGATTGGGGGATCGGGGTTGGGGGGGATTGTGTCCTAGGAAAGCCCCATAGGGTCCTGCTTGGTCACACTGGGACAAGGAAGTGGATGATTGGACTGGAAAGACCTCTCACAGGGCCCATGTCAAGGAGGGCCCATTTCACCTGGCCCAGTTTGTTCTTCATTTCCCAGGTGGTGGGGCACCGTGAAGGTTGTTGCCCGGGGAGGGATCTGATCAAAACCATACTCAGCAGGAAGTAGGTGGGGAAGAGGGCGCTCATGGAATGAGGACACACTGAACAGTTACAAGTTAATTAGTTAATAAGCTGCTCATGGGATCCCCGATGGTGCACAGTAATTAATTTGAATGTTAGCTGTAGGGCCAAGCAGTGCTATTAAGAGGGAGGGAGGGGCGGCTCTCTGTGCACATAGTAACCACAGTGGGCCTTTGCTGTGGACCAGGCTGAGCACCGTCTCCAAGCTTGTGTGGTGTGCAGGCGGGTGAGGGGCAGGGATGGAGGAGGAGGAGGAGGAGGTGCGACGGTGCTATAGGGACCATCCGATGCCCAGTTGTGAAACATACCATTCCCTTCTGTTCTTTCCACCTTGGCCCACCATACACTCCACAAAAATGGGGCTCTACCATGGAACTGGGCGATCATGCTCATGGGTCACAAATGTAAGAGAATGAGCACATAGACCTGGTCAAGGTGTGCCCCCTGAGAGCTAAATAAATATGACTGTGTGCATATGCCTGCACATGTGTGCGTACACACACACACACACACACACACACACACACACACACGCAAGGGCACACCTCATACACCCCATCCAGAGCAGCAGGAGCTGAATCGAATCCAGATTCCAGGCAGAACCTTAGGAGGTTCTGCAGAGGAGAGGGCTTCTCTTCTATTGGGATGCAAATATCTTGGCATTCAGAGAAGGTGGGAGAGCAGGGAGCAGAGGAGGAGTGTGGCAGAGAGAAGAATCACGAAGACACGTCACCTTTCTAAAGCTCCTTTCTTTGAGATGCACACCCGCCTCCGGGGGCGGGATGCTTTGTGCCTGTGTGCCCTTGGCATATGGAAGCCCGATGTTCCAGGACACGGTTCCCCCCAGCTTCTGGACTTATGCCTCTCCCAGCGAACATTTATTGAGCACTTGTCATGGGTCAGGGGCACTGTAGGTTTTTGGGGTAAAGGAGAACTCACATTAGCAGAGGAGATGACCTAATGTGGACCTCCAGCTGGATGAAGGGTCATAATCCTTTTGTGGGGCAGAGATGCTGGGTAGGCGGGTGGTCGGGGAAGACAACAGGGAGCCTGGCTCTGTGAGTGAGGGTGAGAGCCCCCTGGTTGGGCGGAGATGCATCCTTCCAGGTAGAGAAACGTGTGTGAAAGCTCGGAGAGCATGCAGGTCCCCAGGGATGTAAGTGACGTGTCCAGGGCATAGGGCACCTCTGGGAAAGTGAGAGGAGGGGGTGCACCGTGGGGATCTGATGATGAAGGATCACTCTGTCATCAGTGTGGACGACAGGCTGCAGGGGGTGAGCCTGGGTCTAGGGCAGGGGTCTCCATCCTCCGGGATCTAATGCTTGATGATCTGAGGTGGAGGTGATACAATAATAATAGAAATAAAGTGCACAGTAAATGAAATGCGCTGGAATCAGTCCGAACCGCCCCACCCCCCGCAACTGTCTGTGGAAAAATTGTCTTCCATGAAACTAGTACCTGGTGCTATAAAGTTTGGGGACCGCTGGTCAAGGGGACTTACTATGAGATCCGAGGCTGCCCAGTTAAGCAAAGAGGAGGGCTTGTAGCCCTGGGAGGGTGGAGGGCCATGGGAAATCCCTAAGGAGGGAGCAGAAGCAGGACTGGCAGAGAGGCCGATGTGGCAATTAGTAGGGTGAGGCCTGGTTTCTGGGGGATTCTATAGATGGAGGTGGTGTTAACCAGGACAAGGAGAGCCAGGAGGAACAGCAGGCTAGTTTTGGTTGTGCTGAGTCTGATGCCCCCGGCAAGCCCTCGGTGGACACCTGGATGTGTGGATCTGTGGCCAGAAGAAAGATCGGAGCTGGAGACACGGATCTGGGTGTCCTTGGTGTTGGACGTCTAATGTGAATGAGCTCTCCCAGAGGCAGTGGGTCCCCGAAGAGAGAAAAGGACTCTGGGGCAACACCAGCACCTAGTAGAAGAGCAGGGAAAGAGCGGCAGACCTGGGTCTGTCCTCCCTTCTGCTGAAGTTTCCCGAAAAGCTTCCGCCAATGGAGACCCCTTCATGGAGCTCCACCAGCTCTCCTCCCATACAACACCCCCCACCCCACCCATGGGAACGGGCCTTCCCTCCTCATGTTTAATAGCACTGGATCCTTGACCACGCCTAGCACACATGTCCGCTCCAGGAATCAGTAAACACCGAGTGAGGGGTAGGAGTGATGAAGGCAGGCTGAGGGATGCAGCCTTCGCATTGTCAACACATAGCATCTCACCAGCACACAGTGGCTTCCTGATAAAGTAACTCTTTTTTTAAATTGGAGTATCGCTAAGTTGTGTCCAATTCTTGTGACCCCATGGGCTGTAGCCCACCAGGCTCCTCCGTCCATGGGATTCTCCAGGCAAGAATACTAGAGTGGGTTGCCATTCCCTTCTCCAGGGGATCTTCCCGACCCAGGAATCGAACCCAGGTCTCCTGCATTACAGGCAGTTTCTTAACCGACTGAGCTATGAGGGAAACCCAAATTGGAGTATAATTACTTTATAACATTGTGTTAGTTTCTGCTGTACAACAAAGTGAATCAGCTGTAAGTATACACATATCCCCTCCCTCTTGAACCAACCTCCTACCCCACGCCCCATCCCTCCTCTCTAGGTCATCACAGATCGCTGAGCTGAGCTCCCTGCTCTATATAGCACCTTCCCACTAGCTGTCTATTTCACACGTGTATATATGCCAGTCCCAATCTCTCAATTCATCCCACCCATCCCTCTCCCCTCCCCGTGTTCATAAGTGTATTCGCTACATCTGCATCTCTATTCCTGCCCTGCAAACAGGTTCATCTGTACCACTTTTTATTAGATTCCACATATATGTGTGAATATATATTTGTTTTTGTCTTCCTGACTTCATTCTGTACAACAGACTCTAAGTCCATCCACATCCCTACAAAATGACCCACTTTCGTTCCTTTCTGTGACTGCGTAGTATGCCATTGTATATATGTACCATATCTTTATCCATTCACCATCCATGTATCGTCTAGCTTGCTTCCATGTCCTGGCTGTTATCAACAGTACTGCAACAGACATTGGGGTGCATGTGTCTTTTTGCATTATGGTTTTCTCAAGGCATATGCCCAGTAGTGGAATTGCTGGGTCATATCGTAGTTTCATTTTTAGTTTTTAAAGGAACCTCCATGCCATTCTCCACAGTGGCTGTACCAATTTACATGGCCACCAACAGGGTGAGAGAGTTCCCTTTTCTCCACACCCTCTAAGCGTTTGTTATCTGCAGATTTCTTAATGGTGGCCATTCTGGCTGGTGTGAGGTGGTACCTCATTTTACTTTTGATTTGCACTTCTCTGATAGTGATGTTAAACATCGTTTCATGTGTTTGTTGGCCACCCAGTTGTCTTCTTTGGAGAAATGGCCATTTAGGTCTTCTTATTTTTTGATTGGGTTGCTTGTTGTTTCGATATTGAGCTCCATAAGTAACTCTTAATGCCATCTGACTCACTTAAAAAATATTACCTGTTCAAGTGAAGATGAACTCAACAAATCACCCCAAACCCAAACACCTAGGATTAACCTGACCTTCATTTTAGGTTTCTTTTTATGTATATATTCAGAAAGAAGGCTAAATGGATGGGTGTGTGGACAATGGATAGAAAGATAGACAACAATTTTATAAAAAGATGATCATACCATATTTACTATTTTAAAAAGAAAAGCATGAAATGCAACCTAACTCAAACTCAACTGAAGAGAAAGACACTGAAGTAAAACGGAAGAACAGACTTTAGATAAATGCTAATTCATCACAAGAGATATTTGTTTCTAAAAGTTCCTTCTAACAGAGAGAACAGGAGAGGGAGAGAGAATAAAACCCATTACGGGGTTAGAGTAATTATGTTATTTTTACCAACGTGTTTCAATTTTGGATGCCATGGGTTGGCTGTGCTTTAAAAATCCTAAGTGCATTCCCATCTCCCTCCCACCCACCCCTCAATTTTTCTTACTTAAATTATTTTCTCCTTTGACAGGTTTTATAACATTTACATTCTTTTCTGCAACCAGCCTTCACCTAGTAGCTATTCCTAGTTCTGCACTTAAATAGATGCGAAGTAACCACCAGTCATTCTAACAGAGGTTCTACATTCCTGAGTGTTTTTTTTCCCTTTTGAATCATCGCTGATTGGCAGGATTTCATCACTGAACACTGTCTTAGGAAGAGCATTGGGTGCTCTATTTCCGGAGTTCTTTCACGCAGCTGCCTTTCCACCTGGAGGGCTGGCCAGTTCCATATTCTCGGGTCGCGCTCTCTTCTGTGCAGAACGCTGTAGACGGGGGTTCATTTTCATTCTGTTGCTTTATTTTCTCTGTGTTGGGGCTTGGCAACAACTGGTAGATTACCGCACCTCTTTCATCTGCTGCATTCTGAACCATCTGGGAAAGAAGATAAAAGAGGGAAGCTGGCATTAGGGAATGGGGCTGACATTGAACCCTCAAATGAGATGGCAGGGCTGGGGCAGAGGGCATCCCCCAAAACAGGGTATGGAGGAGCAGGGTGGGCTTCCTTGCTTCCAAACAAAGTGGGGAAGGAGAGTGGGCTTCACCCACCAGGGAGATGCCCTCCACTTCTAACATGGAAGAGCTCCCTCTACACAAAGGACTCCTCGGGATGAAGGAAGAATCATCTCCCCACTGCTTGTCTTTGGCTTCTTGATGATTGAACTGATATTTTTATTACATTTCATACACAAAACAAAGAACTCTCAGGGACTCTGTACCTCAGGTTATATGTCTTCCCAGCGGATGATCTTCTATGACCTTAATGAAGAAGTATAAGCTCATATGTGAGTGATGGGGTCAAAAGTCAGACTGAGGGAGGTCAACAAAAGCATGAGAGCAGAAGAAATGAAGGCAGAAAGTACAGAGCATTCCCGGGAGAAATTTGGAAACGAAGGAAGAGAAAGGGCTCTAGAGAGCAGCAAGGCCAAGTGTAGGGTTTTGCAACCTAGGCAAAGCTTTGCATGTTTGTAGGCAGAAGGGAAGACGCTCAGGAAGGAGAGATCTCAGGTGACTGGGAGGATGGACAGAGGCCGAGAGAGACAGGGAGGGATGGGTTGGAAGAAGGAGGCCTTGGTGAGGCAGGAGGGGGTGCTCCAGACCCAGGAGTGTGAAGGCCATGGGCCAAGAGGAGGACTCCATTCTGGAAGTGGCCAAGGTGGCCCCACAGGCTTACAAGCACTCAGCCACCCCACCATCTTCCCAGGGCCAGAGACATGGCTGCCAGCAGGGAACTCAGCTGGGGCCAGCAGGAAGGGCGCTGCAGCAGGAGGGAGAGGGTTAGGACCCCAGGGCAGAGAGAAACCAAGGGACAAGAGAGACGAGGCTGGAGACAGGCCCAAGTCCAGTGGGGGTGTCTCCCCTCTGCTTCCGGTTCAGCGGCTCCATTGCTCCCTGCTCTGGCAGGGACATCCTCAGATGCTGCAGGACCCCAGGAAGGTGGAGCCATGGAGGATGGATAGGACCAGGAACCTGGAAGGGCTCCTATAATGCCTTGAGTGGAAAGCCAATCGGAAGGTGTGTCAGTAACCACCGTGCTTAACTTGCTCTCCATTCACCCAAAGATGCAATCATGCATTTCTGCCTAACTCTAGGCTAACACCTATCCTCCTGGTGAGGAGACTGAGGCCCAGGGCGGCTCTCAGAGGTCATGCTGAAGCACGACTTCAAAGGCCTCACTGTGCTTTGGCCTCTGGTGCAGGATGAGCTTCTGAAACGGAGAAGCCGTTGATGTAGCAGTGGCCTGGCAGCCTCCCCATGCTTCCAGGGCTTCCCTGTGAGTGTTTTCGTCGTGGGGAGTGAGCTCAACTGAGAGGAAGTAAGACTTGGAGCATCGCAGTGAAATGACCCCAGGAGACGCGCCAGAGGGCCTTGGAGCGTGGCCACTGGCCTTCGATGTCTGTAGGTCCAACATCATTTGTTCTGTCGGGGTGTCAGCCACTCACCTTGTTTGTTCAATAGAAATCTCCTGCCCAGACCATGTGCCCGACCTGGTTCTGAAAACGGGATAAAACATGAGTAAGACGGGATCAGACACCACCCTTGAGAAGCTCCCGGTCTAGCAGGAAGACGGGAAGTAAGCAGACAACAGCTGGACAGGGTGAGAGGGGTTTAGGTCACAGAGGGAACAGGGAGCAGGACCCACCTCGAACACCTAGACCCACCTGGGAGAAGCGACAAGGAAAAGGCTTCTTCAAAGAACTGACATTTGAACAAGACTTAAAGGACCTTTCAGTACTGGAGGCAAAGAGCGGGGGGTAGGGGGATGAGGGGCGGGCTGGTCATTCCTGATGGCAGGAGGCACAGGGCAAGACCCTGGCGGTGGGGAGAGTGAGAGGAAAAGGGGGAAAGGGAGCCGGGAGAGTAGTTCCACTTCGGAACTGCAGTGCTGTCTACAACCAGGGTGTAGAGTGGCTGATGAGAGGGAGAGGAAGGCAAGGGTCAGGACACTGACAGCCTGGAACACCATGCTAAGGACTTGACTTCAGGAAGCTCAGTCTGGCTGAAGTGTGGGAAATGGGCTGGAGGTATGAGAGCAAATAGGAGAGCAGGGAGGCTGTTTCTGCTGAAGTCCAGGTGAAAGGCAAGGTAGCCTGAGCTCAGGTGGGGGTATTGGAGCTGCAGGGCTCAGCGGCTGATTGGATGTGAGGGATGAAGCTGGGGGAGACGGATACTTGTTTGGTGTTGGACATCTGCAGGGTGCTGTTCACTGAGATGGGACTAGAGTGTTGGGGAAGGTGGGAAGTAAGGCCTGGGGGACATCCCAGGGAGATGCGCGGAGTGTGCAACTGTACACAGGAGTCTGAAGCCTGGGGGGAGCTTCTGGGCTGGAGATGTAGACCGGGGGTCCTCCACACACTGGTGAGGGTTAAGGCCAGGGCATGGGGGCCATCGCCAGGAGGACTCGGCAGGGTGGGGGGGCGGCCAAGAAGACCCCAAAGGAAGTGGACAGAGGAGGGACATGATGAGAAGGACAGAGAGGTTGATGAAAACCAACAGCAGACAAGAGAGCAGTGTAATAAAAACCACAAGTGATGTTTCAAGATGACAGTGGTCCACATCGTCCAGCGCAGCAGAAAGGCCATCAGCGGCTCCAGGAGAGTGACTCCAACGGCAGAACCAGGCGGGAGGGAGACAGGGCCATGTTTCTGAGGGTGAGGGCCTGGGGCGGGGCGGTTGGGGGAGCTGTGCTGACGGGGAGGAGGCTTTGACCTCTTGGTATTATTGCCCCAAATCCGATTCCCACACTCTCTGATGTCACTGACTCTCCTCACCCTCTCCCCAAACTAGTCTCCGTGCTCTCTGTGTGAGTCTTGCTTAACCAGGGCTCTTGAGCATGCTGGGTCTGTTCTGCTCTGCTCTGTGTCCCCAAGGGGCTCTGCTTGCCTCATCCTGTCCCTTCCACTGGCCCCCTTTGTCACAGAGGGTGACGGAGCTCCAGAAGCTGGGCGAGCTCTCCAGGCCAAGTGGATGGTGCTGTGTGAGGCCGAGGTGCTGGAAGGCAGGCTGGAAGGCTGGAGCCCTGGCCACCCTGACCCCTGACCCTTCAGCCATAACCTCGGAACCGTGGAGAAGGAAATGGCAACCCACTCCAGTATTCTTGCCTGGAGAATCCCATGGACAGAGGAGCCTGGCAGGCTACAGTTCATGGGATTGCAAGAGTCAGACATGGCTTAGCGCTATCTTTTCAGAGGTGCAGGTGGCCTCCGCACCTTCAGGTCAACCCCTCCATCAATGGAGGCCCGTCAAGGAGAAGTGATTTGCCTACAGCCTCTCTGAGGAGGTCAGGACTGGACCCGGTGTCCTGGCCGCCTTGTGAGCCTCTGGTCTGGAGAGATCTCTGTGGGGCGGTAGAGGCCCAGCATCTCTCTCATGTGTCCTTTCCTGAGGCCTGAGCTGGGCGGGCACCTTAGGAAGCCTCTTGAGACCAGGAGGTGACCAGCGGGGCCCACTGACCTCGCCCGCAGTCTTTAAGGAACTAGCCTGGAGCCCTCCACCGCCCCCTGCCCTGCTCTCTCAGGTACAAAGGCCACGTTCCTGGTGTGGCCTTCTCCTTCGGCTCCCCCTACGGTACCACCACCCTCAAGTACTTCCAGGACCAGCGCAATGCAGCCCTGGGGAGGAGCTCCACTGCCTTCAGCAGAGGCGGCCACTTCCCGACCATCTTCTCCCTGAACCCCACCCAAGTGCTGAGGAACCGCGCCCTCACCCGGGACCGCTGGCTGCACACCCCCAGCTACACCCGCTTCAACCTGGATAGCAGCCGCTGGGCCGAGCTCTTGCACTTCTACCAGGTGGGCGGTCCTGGCTGGGCTCCGGCCACCCCTTCCTCACTCCCCCTACGTCCCCTCTCCCCTGCCATGGGGAGGGAGTGACGGCTGGTGGCCCGGGGAGACTCTCAGACTCTCAGCCTCCAGAGCGCCTCTGTTAGCTTTTGCAGAGCCCCTGAGCCAGCAGGGAACCTGGTGAGTTTGGCTGGGTGCGTGGAGGGGCTCAGTGCTCTGCTTCTCTGACTGCCCCCTCAAATCTGACCTTCCCACTCTGGGGGCTCCAGTGGCTCATCCCCTGCTCCCCTGCTGCTGTGAGAGCTGGGAGCCTTTGGGGTGTTCCTGCCATCACTTCCCCCCAGTCGTCGCCTCTCCCCCTGGGCCCTCACTTACCTCCTTTCTGAGCAAAAGCCCTAAGGTTCACCCACAGTATGAATATCATACACTGAAGACTGCAGAGCCCCAGCCAGGCTCCAGCCCCAAGTCTACTCTTCACAGTACACCAGATCCCAGTGCCCACCCAACACCAACTCCTGCTTCACTGGCTCTTTAAGGATGAGCCCGAGCCAGGTGGTGCTAGCGGTAAGAAGCCGCCTGCCAATGCAGGAGACAGAGGAGATGCAGGTTTGATCCCTGGGTGGGGAAGATCCCCTGGAGAAGGGCATGACAACCCACTCCAGTATTCTTGCCTGAAGAATCCCATGGACAGAGGAGCCTGGCAGGCTATTGTCCATAGGGTTGCAAAGAGTCGGACACTGACTGAAGCGACTTAGGACGTGCGAATGCACCAAGTTGACTTCAGACCCCCCTGCCCTTGGGGAAAGAGAGGCAGATGGAGGGGTGTCTGCCCGTACCCCCATCTTGTCCTTATCCTGCTCCCCCAGACCTGGTTCCAGAGGGCCACAGGCTCACAGACGCTCGCTCACCTTGGGGAGGCCAGGGCTCCCTCTCTGCTGTGGTCTTGGAAACCTCATGGCCCCTCAACATCTTTGCAAACATCCCTCCTAGCCTGATTTCAGGGACCCGGATGCCTCCTGGTCCCCAGGGTGGAGAACGGCATGAGAAGGCTGCTTCCCCAGGAGAGATGGCCAGGTTGATGGTGTCAGACTCTGAGGAGCTGTGGACCCATGCTGTGGGGCCCAGGGAGCACAGCCTCTCCAGGAGGGAGGGAAAGGGAGACACTCCATTCTGGCAACCCACTCCAGTAGGCTTGCCTGGAAAAGCCCATGGACAGAGGAGCCAGTCTATGGGGTCACAAAGAGCCGGACACACACACACACACACACACACACACACACACACGCGCGCGCGCGCGCGCGCGCGCGCGCGCGCGCGCATATAGCTTACTTGGGCCGCCTATTGAGCGGGGCCTCACATACCTCACCTCTGCTGTCCCCTGCCTCATTGACTCGACCAGCACAGCTGGTGTGGGGTGTATCATTATCGCCAGGAGCCAGACAAGGAACTGGGGCTCAGGAGGGCACCCAGCTGGGGACTCTTCTCTGGGGGCATGAGGGGAGACGACCCCAGCCCCTGCCCAGGTACAGCCGGGGAGGGAGCAGGCGCCCGCGGTCACTCCCGCGCACTAACGACCGGTCCTCTCTTCCTTGGTTGGACTGTAGATGGCGCAGCGGCATCGGGAGCACTATCAAGACAAGACAGGCTTGGTGCACCGGGTCCCCTACTTTGTGCTGCCCGTGAAGGAGTGGGACCGGTACCCCATCCCCACCGACCTGTGAGTGCTTTCCCTCCCCTCCTCCGCGCATTCACCAGCTTGTGTCCACAGGGCGCCGGCTCCTGCCAGGCCTGCAGGCCCCCAGACTGAGAAACGAGTTAAAACTTTTAACTCCTGCAGCACACAGGGTGACAGTTAAACAGAGCTAGGGGGTGAGCCTCAGGAGGGGAGGCCAGGAACCTGAATGGGCAGAATCAGGAAGATCATCTGCCTGGTCAGATGCACTGGGAATTTGGCGGCAAACCGCATCATCTTTGCTGGCCTGAAGCTGCAGGACCGTTCCTCTGCCATGGCAGCCTGGGAGCTACACTGGTCCAAACGCAGGCGCAGCCACTCCGTGCAGCAAGGAGCTGCTGCCCTCTGGTGGACCTACAGAGTACTACACAAAACAGGGACCGTATCTCCAGCCCTGGTGTAGACTCAGAGGAAACGTACTCCTAGGGACTCGACCATATTTTTTCAAAGCCCAACAGTCTAAGAAATATGAAAGTATATCACGGTTTTTAATTGGTAGAGCTTCTTTTCCCAGGGGAGGCCATCTCTGCCCTGTGAGATAACCCAGGCATGTTGTTTCCTTGATCTCCCTCCTGACGCCCAGGCAGGGAGGTCTGAAGTCTGTGCCCTGAGGTGTCCTATGGAGTAGGGGGCATCGGAAGGTTAGTGGACAGATCTTGGGTTTCCAACTCCATTCTGACCTTTGCTTGCCTCAGGAGCCCCGAGTCTTGCCATTGTTGTTTACTGATAAAGCAGCAACCCTTTCCATAGAGTTTAATGGTTTTTGAAGATACAATTTAACATCACCTATAGATTCTTCCCAGATGGTGCTAGTGGTAAAGAACCCACCTGCCAATGTAGGAGACGTGAGACACCAGTTTGACCCTTGGATTGGGAAGATCCCTTGGAGGAGGAAATGACAACCCACTTCCGTATTCTTGCCTGGAGAATCCCATGGACAGAGGGGCCTGGTGGGCTACAATCCTTGGGGTCGCACAGAGTCAGACAGGAGTGAAGCAGCTTAGCATGCACAGATTCTTCTCTGTGGGACAGATGGACCCATTTTCTAAAAAGGGAAACTGACTTAGTAATGGCTTTGGGGACTTGTACAGATGGCAAGTCTAGTAGGAGGTAGAACTGGAGGGAACCCAGATCTCGCAACACCAATGCTAAGATTCTAGATTGGCCATCTCACCACCTTGGGTGGCTCTGAGTCAGTCCATCCCTGGAGACATTGTAGGGCCTCGCCTGGGGACAAGTCTCCTCTTGAGACCTCACCGAACAGCATCTACATCTCCTACAGCTGAGGGACCCCAGGATGCCCTAACTCTGTCCCTTCTCCAACTGCCTGACAGCCCGTGCTGCTGCTGACGGCTTCATGTCTAACACAGAGCACCAAAGAGGTGTTTGGGAGTAAGAGGGTCGTTGCTTGCACTCAGCCTTTACTCTGATCATCTCTGTGGCCTGGAGAATGTCCCTGTCCTTCCCTGAGGTTCATTGCTATTGTCTTTTTCATCACTATCACCACCATCATCATCTCTATCACTATCATCTTCATCACCATTATCACCATCACCATCACCACCATCACCATCTTCATCATCTACACCACCGTTACCATCACCACTACCATCGCCATCATAACTATCACCATCATCATCAGTACTACAGCACATTCTTAGAACATGTGTTGAGTGTTTGCTCCTTGTTCAGCATTCTATTAGTGCTTTGCATGCATTATTTCATTTACTCCTCAAAGCAAAGTTAGGAGGGAGGTACCAACATCAGTCCATCTTACATGTGTACACTTCTAGCAGGAACTGGGTTGGAATCCATCCCAGCTTCCTGACACCGAAGCCCTTGCCCTTAACCACTGAGCTTCTGTGCAAACACAAGTCCTTCTGATCTTGAGTGCAGGGTGACTTACCAGATGCTAAGCTGACCAGCAGCCAGCAGAGCCAGCATCATGGGCTGGAAAATGGGCCTTTTTCATGCTGGTGGCCTGGCTCACTGCATGACACTGGCTCCACCCTCACCCCCCAGGCCTCCTCTGAGCCCGAAGGAGAAGTGGCATCTATTAAGAGTGGCCCCTGAGAACCTGAGGACCTACCAGACATTCCCATCGGGGAAGAGGGTCTCCCCACAGGAGCGGCAAAGACGGGACTGCTACTTTGAATTCAGAGCGTGACACCTGAGAGCCACGGCCCTGACAAGGTTGGCTTTCTGGAATAAAATCTTTAGCCATGACCATCCCATGTTCTTCTCTTCTGAGCTCCAGGAGCACTTGGCCTCAGCTGGACAGTGCCTGAGGGTCACACAGCTTGGGGTCTGAGGGACCTGTGGGATGCTCACCCCAGGTGTCAGCACCAACAAAAAGCAATGTCAGTTCCCTGCTGGGCCCACCCACCTCTCTCTGGAGGACTGCAGGGGTCCTGAGGCACTCAGGCAGAGTGAGCCCTCCCGTCTGCTCCCACTGGGATAATCAAGGGTCCCGTTAGGCCATGACTGAGAAGGAGGCGGTAGTGGTCCTGGACCACTCACACTAGTCAGATGCTAAGGAAATCCCACTTGAGCCCTGGCTCAGCATCCTTTCACTCACATGACAGCCTGTGAGAGAGGGGGTGTTGTCCCTACTTCACTGATAAAGACCCTGGGGCTCAGAGGTGGAGAGAACTGTCCAAACTCACGCAGCTGGGAAGTGGCACAGCCAGGATGTGGACCCAGACCTTTCGGACTCCCAATTGCTGGTATTCCCCCTACACTCTTCACTTGTGGTCCAAGTGGGGGCTGAGGGGCAGGGATGACGCAGATCCTGGAGGGCCCTGTGGTGTCTGAAGGAAGAAACCACTTTCTCCATCCTGCCCTGACTGGCAGGGACAGGCTGCTTTGGCATCGCCCCGGGACTGTTTCTAGAAGTGACGGAGGGGAAGGGACCTGAGGCCAAGTCAATCTTCAAGGTATCGCTGTGTGTCAGGAGCCCCTAGCCAAGAGTGGACACTGGGCTCCTGGTTCACACTCTGAGATGGCTGCAGAGGCTCAGGTTGTGGAGGGTGCTGCTCCCCACCTCCACCTCCTAGGTGGCCTCCGGCCTGCAGGAGAGGTCACAAGAGCTCCTTTAGAGACAGGATCTAGGATAGGAACCTTGGGCCAGGTGTGTACCCATGCCTCGGGTGCATGCCAACATCCCAGCACCCCCTGGATCTGATCAAGGGACTCCGTTAAGAAAAGGCTCTTAGTTCCCCTGCATGAGTGAAATGGGTTCTTATTTCCCCAAAAGACAATGCGACCACAGCAGATTCAGGTTCATGGGAAGGTGAGCACAGCCCTTCCCCTGTAAGCCAGTCTTTAGACACCTCCTCCCTGAAGAGAGTGTAAACAAGAAAAAACAAGAAAAAAGCCCATCAGGTAGGCATCTGACAGCTTTTATGGACCCCCTAAGGGGCTTCTCCTGTGTCCCAAACCAACTGGGCTCCAGAGAGTCCCTGTGGTGGCCACATTAATTCAAGGGTTTGGCCGAGTGGCAAAGCAAATAAACCCTGATTGCTGGTCACATACTGTCATGTCCCAAGGGTGCAGGGGTGTCAAGTGGGGCCAAGATGTCTTGGGAAGCCAGGCACCAATTGGAAAGACTGCTCAGCGCATAGCTCTGTACAGCCTGCACCCGAGATGCAAGGAGAGAGGCTGAAGGGAGGCCCGTGGAAGTAAGCGCAAGATGTATATTCTCCTGGTGAATTTCATCTGGTTTGGCTTGGTCCCCGCTGTGACATGGGTTGGCCTCAAAAAGACTGGCCAATCTCAGTCTTGGCACATCTTAGACACTGGCAAACTTAAGCCCTGGAATGAGCAGTTCTTAATAAAAAATTACTTCTATATGACCTTGCACTCAAAATATAATGTTCAGTTCAGTTCAAAATATGATGAACTGATGGGAAAAGGGAAAGGCTTTAATTTTGCTTTATTGAATGAACAATATTCTAGAAGTGAGGGAGGGATGGGGACAAAGTCATTCTTCTAGTCAGATTTCCTCTAGTGCCTGCAGAGGGTTGAATTCCAAGTTCCAGGGGTCCCCTTCAAGGCCACCAGAGCAGGTATTTGTGTTCACGTCAACATCCCCAGAAATGAATCCGAAAGGAGCTGAAAGAAGGAATTCCATTAGCCACCTCAAGCCTGAAGTTGTAAAATCCCCTCTACTTCCTGGGTTCACAGCTCTGTGTCCCTTTGTCTGAGCAATGGTCAGCTTGCAGCAATCCAAGCCACCCCAAAGCCTTCTTTAAAGCTCCTTTGAGCAGCTCCAGAATGCTAAGGCAGTCACAACCTTGTGGTGCTGGAGCCAGTGGAAAGAAAGGGGAGTGATTCAAAGAAAACACTCAAGGCAGACAGATTCCAGCCTCAGTTGTGTGCTGGGCTGTTATAGAAGAAGAGGATCAAGTAGGGTGCTCCAAGTGTGGACTGTCTTTCTCTAAAAGAGCCCCTGGGCAGCCATGTTGGAAGGAAGGGCCATCTCCTCCAGCCAGGTGATTGGAAGAGGGCCAGACACCTGCCTGGACTGGCCAATCAGATTCTCTGGGAATTCAGTCAGAGCCGAGGGACATTCACTGAGGGTCATTGGGAGCCAAAGAGCTATAAACTTGACCACTGTGGAGAGGCCACATTTGGTCTCATGCCTGGCAAAGCAGAGATTTCTGGCTGCACGTAAAGCAAAGACCAGAGCTGCTGAGGACAGAGGCAGAGACTCCGGGCTCCTAGCCGGGTGCTCCATGAGGCCTAGCTGGTTTTGTTCATTTTTGATTGGTTAAACCATTTTGAAGGGGCATTTGTCCTTGCTGTCACCTTGGCTGATGACCAAGGGCAGAACAGGGTGCAGGAACAGCAGACACAGGCAAACATGTAGTTCAGTGCGAGAAGACTGCCCTAACCGGGCTGGTCCTCCTGATATGGGCTGCCTTCAGTGGTGGTGTACTTCCCACAGCTGGAGGGACCCAAATAAAACTGTTGAACACAGCCAATATGGAGATGGCCAATTGTCCAGAAGTGTCTGGACCAGATATGACCCTTACGGCCCCTTTCCACCTGAGTTCTTCTGAGCTCCATCACTGGCATATTCACTGTCTGCCCCACCCCCACCCGGGTTTGGTGCCAGTCCCCAGCTCCTAGTGGCCACTGGAGGTTGTAGTGGGAGGGGAGCAGGACTAACAGTGGCAAAGGGGACTCCCCAGATCAGTCCTGCAGCCCAGTGGGCTTTGCGCTGGCTGGAGAGGGACAGCACCTAAAGTCTGGACCATCCGCGTTGCTTGCAATGCCTGAACTGCAATCTCCACTTTGCCTTTTGAAACTCCATGCCCTGTCTCTTTCCAGGTTACCTCATTTCTCAGAAGTTCCAGTATTGCTGATTCTGAAAGAATCTGCAAAGTGCCCTGGAAACTCATGACCTCATTGGGAAGACTGAGGTGCTCTGCTGGCTCAGGGAGACTGGGGGCGGGGAGCTTCCTGTCTCCCCCACTAGGCTGGGCACCCCCCGACTCCAGAACACCTTACTTCATGAAATCTGGAGATTTGGCCATTGCGTGTTCAAACTCTGAGAAAGACAGCATATTGTCGTTGTCCAGATCTGACTCATTCAGGACCTGGACAGGGGCGCAAAAGGAGCCAGAATGCAGAGAATCAGAAAGTGAGATGGGGGTGCAGGGCTGGGGGGCAGGGACCACATGCTGAGTGTTACCACAAGCCAGGCTCTCTGCCTGGTGCTTAGCATCCCTAGAGTCCCCTGGGGGCAGGTTCTCCACTCCCTGCCCCCACTCCCACCCCTAGTCCTGCCCCAGACAAGGACACAGAGATGCAGAGAGATGAGGTTATGTGCACTGCTGTCTGGGACCTTGTGGGCTGAGCTCATCTTGGGCAAGAGTCCTCTTGGTGTCTCCAGCACAAACTTGGCAGTGAGAATGGATGTGGGGATGATGGACAGGGTGACATCCCCCACCCGCTCCTGTCACCCAGTCACAGGCAGGGGCGCTGCCCTGCGAGGTGCACAGTCAGGGTGGGACGCAGCCAGGAGCCCTCGTGGTTTTATCTTTGCTCCTAGTTCCCATCCAGACCAAAGAGTTCTCGTGCTCTTAGGACAGATGGGCCCAGGGCTGTCTTCGTGTCCTTTGGACTCTCACTTGAGGACATCTGGGCATTGTGTGGTGCTGTTATAGTGTGGGGAAGGGGACATTGTGATGTGTCCATCTGAGGCTGTGCTGCTGTTGGCCCACCTGCCTGCAGTGGCTACAGGGTTGGTGGGAGGGCCCCTTGGATGGGGGCCTTGGGCTACTGCTCTGGGGACCCAGGAAGGGAGGCATGGTCCTGGAGGAAGGACAGAAACTGGAGGTAGTTTTTTCTAGCAAGTGTGCATCCACCAGAGCCCCTCATTTGCCTGCCATCAAGAGGCTTCCGGTGATGGCCAGACCCACCGCCCCCCGCCCCCCGCCCCCCGCAGCCCTGGGCACACACATGGCTGGTGAGGTCGGTCAGCAGGTCCTCTGACATGTCGTCACTATTGAGCAGCCGGAGGATGATCCTCTGCAAGTCCTCCTCGTCAATGAAGCCATTCTCATTAAAATCTGCCAAGAGGAGGCGGGGCCTCAGAGGAAGGGAGTCCTGGGCCAGGACACTGGCTGGAACCTGCAGGCTCCCACCAGCCTCTGGGAGGCCCCGAGGAGCCCAACTCTGCCAGGTGGGCCTAGAACCTGAGACTCAGGGGGACCTGGGGCAGGCCTAAGTGTGGGGAGTTGCAGCAGTAGAAGGCAAATTCAATTCAATGTGATGACTGTTGAATATGAAACATGCCAACCTTAGGAACTGTGTAATATCTCACTTTGAAGAATGACAGCTAGAGCTAACTTGGGCCCAGAATGGAGGAATGAGTTTGCTGGAGCCACGGGGACCCTTCGGGGGTGGAGCCAAGACCTTGGTCTCTGTTCTCCAAGGAAGGGTGTGGACATAAAGGTCCAGTTGAGCACCTCACTCTTTAGGCAGGTGGCTCTCCCCTGCTGAATGGTAATCAGCCATGGGGACTGGATACTGAAACCCATGATGTTCATCTAAGCGCTCCCTACATGGCTCCCCTGTGACACACCACGGGCGATGGATCAGAGCCAGTGGGGGAGAGGCAGAGGGGCTTGGGAGGGTCCAGCGTCAGGACTAGAGGGAGTGGGGCCCCGCAGTGACCTTGCGCTGTGGGTGAGAAGCCCTGCAGCCTCTCCTGAGAGCCTTCCTCCCACCCCCCGCAGTGTTTCCAGGGGTCCTGCTGGCCCAGCTCCCATATGCAGAGACTGCGGCAAAGCAACATGGCTTTGATCCCAAGCCATCTGAAAACAGAATAATTTGCTGGAGTAAAGTGTAGTCCTGGACAGTTCTCCTCCCATGGGGGTGCCAGGGCAGAACCTGGGTAAGGGTTGAGGGCTGGGAGCTCTGGGCTACCCGGCAGCCCATGTGGCCTCAGAAGCCTCATGACCCATGTTCTTGGCCACTTTGGGGAGAGAGGAGGGCTCTTCTTGCTGTTTCCCAGCAATAAGGGAGATGAGCGAGTTGGTGGGCTCAGCCTTCAGGTGTCCCCCAAACTCTCTGACTGTCATCATCCCGATCTGTCATGTTACTCCTTGCAATTTACAAAGTACTTTCACAAGATTAGCTCATTTGAATGAGTGAGCTAAGGCAGGCCTTCACCACTATTCCCACGGGAACTGAGGTTGCCTCCCTCGCCGCTCCCAGCCACTAGCATCCCCATGTCAGATGCTGGGAAGATCAGCCTCTGGTGCTATGGCACCTGTCTGACGGTAATTCACAGCTGGTGGGAGCCGTGCTGACCCAAGCAGAAAAGCAGTGCTGGGAAGCTGGTCTCCAACAGGTAGAAAGTCTCCCCAGAGACGCTGAGAGAAGATCGATCAAGTGGAGGCCAGGACAGTCCCTCAGAGCAGAGACTGGAGGCCAGGAGGTATGTCCTGGGTAGGTGTGGCTAGCCGGCTGGACTTGACCGACAGCCATTCGCCCTTTCCTTCTTCCTAACAGAATTGCAGTTCATGTTTATGCCCAGCTTAAAATACACAGCCTTCTAGTCCCCCTTGGAGCTATGTGTGACCATGTAACAGTTCTGGCCTATAAAGTTATAGCCAAAGTTTGCTGGGTGGAGCTTCCAAGAAAGTTTGTTAAAGAAGAGTAGATGTCGTCGGTGTGTTTCAATGTTCCTTTTGTCCTTATCCCCTCTCCCATCTCTTTTTCTCCTTGACTGGGATGACGAGATACCTGTAGGCACAGAATACATTGACTCTGAGGACGGCAGTCCCATTAAAGATGGGAGATTAGGAGGCTTGAAGGAGCCCGGGCCCTTGATTGCCTCCTGGAGCCATTACCTCAGCTCTGGACTGCCTGAATCCAGGATTTCTTTTTTTTCAAACAAGGATGCTCTTACAAGTAACTGAATGCAGTCCTAACTAATATTGTAGGTCAGAGCAGTAGTAACTCTTCAGCACTTTTTTTTTTTTTTTCCTGCTGCACTTTAGAATCCTGCAGGGCTCTTTCAAAAAGCGTGCCAACCAGGGCATACCCAAGACCATCACATCAAGTCTCTGCACCTGGGGCCCAAGGGTAGGTCTTGAAAACTCCCCAGGTAATTCCAATGTCGTCCATGCTGTAGTCAGGAGATCACAGAGTCAGACACGACTCAGTGACTGAACAACAGCGATTCCAGTATTGGCAGCGATGGAAAATCAGTGGGTTAGAGCCATGCTTCTGAAACTTTCAGGTGCAGAGGAATCATCTGGGAGTCTTGTTCAAAGGTAGATTCTGATTCAGTAAGTGGAGACTGAGGCTTGAGATTCTACATTTCGAGCAAGTTCTCTGGCAGTGATGCTGCTGCTGGTATCTAGGCCACAATTGGTGTAGTGAGGGGTTAGAACATTGAGTTAGGTCTTCAGACTGGCTAAGGATGATTGCTGAGGCCATCACATCATCATCCTCTCTTCTCTTTTCTTTCTCCTTTTCTTTCCCTTCTTTTTAGTCCTCCTCTTCTTCCTTCATTCCTACCACTACCACCTCAATTTATAGAGCAGCCACCACGGGCCAGGCACCAGGCTCAGAGATTCACACGTCCTATCTTCAATCCTGCTGACAGCTCTGTAAGGCAGCAATCTTCTGAGCCCGAAGAGAATTCAGATTTGCCTGAGTCTAGCTGATGAAGCCTTGGAGTTTACGAGTCCCGAGGCATCTATTTGCACCACTGATTTGCATGAAGGCTCTGTGCTTTTTGCTTTTGCACTGGAGCTCAAAAAGGAAGGAAACTGTTCGAGGAGGCCCTGGAGGAGGGTAGAGAGGAGAAGATACAAGGACAGTGTAGGGGCCTGGAGTGTCTGCTTCTCGATGTGACCTGAGGACTCTGCCTGACCTCTCAGGAGGGAGGACCTTCCCCCTATTCGTGAGCTGAAGACGTTTGAGCTCCCATGTCTTGAGGGAACTCATCTAGTTCCCTGAAGGTTTGGTGGTTTTGTTTGTTTAGCTCTAGAAACAATGGGAAGACAGCTGAGACAGATATCTTTTGGAACATCTGCCCAGCCTACCCTACCATCTCTGAGCAGCATTTCAACTCCCAGTGATTGGCCTCAGAAGCTGCTTTTTCTTGGTTGTGGATGACTGGGCAAGCTTGGTCACCTAACCCAAGGGCAGCTGGATCTCTGGTTTCGCGGAGCCGATAAGCATCTCCCGAGAAAATGGAAATGAGAGACAGAGATGCTTGTGGCCCGTCAGTCAGAGTGAAGCCCATAGGTCACGTGAAGGCTGGGGTAGTCATCTTTGGTCCATAGGCACAGAGGCATAAAAATTGGATCTGCAGAAGGAGAAGGTACACAGAGAGAAGCAGAGATAAGAGACTAGGCAGGCAGAGAGAAAAAAGGAGGAAGGAGCTGCCTGGCTTCCTGAGCACTTTCCAGCTGCATTTGAGGCCCTCAGGAAGCCTGCTTCACTTCTGCCATGGATTCCACACTGCTTATGGTGGACAAACTCTAGTGCCTTCCTTCCCTCATGATCTGCTCTTCTTGGTGTTCATGCTTTTGTCTAATCGACACACCCATCTAGTGTGCGTGGGGACTTACATCTAAGCAGCAGGATTTGGCAACAGATGAGATGTCTATAATATAATATGTTATATTGCCAGCAGTCTGGCCCAAGAGACTCCCTAGCTGTCTTGGAAGAAGCAACTGGCCATGTTGGGAGGCCCATGTGACTAGGAGCATAGATCACCCTCTGGAACCTGAGGGCAGTATGCAGGCGGTAGCCAACAAAAGGCCAGGGCTCTAAGTTCTGTTGTTGTTGTTCAGTCGCTCAGTCATGTCCATGAATTCTGCCAACAACTGGAGTGAACTTGTAAGTGGGTTCCTCCCGTCTCAGTCATTCTTCAGGTGAGATTGCAGCCCAGCCAAAACCTTGATTGCAATCTTGTGAAACCCTAAGTTGAGGACCCGACCAAGCTGGGCCTAGACTTGTGAGATTATAAGTATGTTTCATCTAAAGCCATTAAGTTTGTGGTAACTTATTACACAGCAGTGGAAAACTAATATACTGCTGCTCTTCCTCGGTTGCCTTTACACAGGTAACTTCATGTTACTTGCACAGGTAAGACAAGAGCACCTAGTCTGGGTCAGCATTTTCCACCCAGAAGAGCTGGCCCATCCAGAAGAGTACTAACAGGAGACAGAAGAGGCTAGAGACAGCACAGCAAGTGCTCTGTGGTGGAAGGGCCGACGAAAGTATCACAGCTCACGAACTAGAATGCTGTGGATAGCTTGGAAATCCCTGGGGACTCCCAGCAGTACTTGGAGTAAGGAAGGAGGAATAATACTGAATGGACTATTAAGCCAACTGAATTTGGGTCTATGATTTCATTTGTACTTACCCTGCTTAAAGTTCACTGTAAATTTGTGTCTCATATCAAATTCAGAACATTTGAGGCCATTATCTCTTCAGATATCTTTTCTGCCCTGTTTATTCTCTCCTCTCCTGAGATGTCAGTTGGATATTTGTTAGACCTTCCTATTGTCCTACATGTCCTTCAGGATCTGTTTCTTTTTTCTCATCATATTTTTCCTCTCTGTTCTTCAGATTAGATTATATTCTATTGATCAGTCTTCAGGTTTACTGACTCTCTCATCTTCATTCTCCTGCTGCTGCTGCTGCTGCTGCTAAGTCACTTCAGTTGTGTCTGACTCTGTGCGACCCCAATGACGGCAGCCCACCAGGCTCCCCCATCCCTGGGATTCTCTAGGCAATAATACTGGAGTGGGCTTGATTCTCCTGCTAAGCCCAAATGGTAGATTTTTATTTCAGATATTTTATTTTTGAGTTCCGTGTTTTCCATTTGATCCTTATAGTTTCTATTTTTCTACTGAGAATTTCTATCTTTTCATTCATTAGGAGTCCATTTTCTTTTATATCATTGGGCATAATTATAATAACTGTTTGAAGATATTTATCAGCTAATTCCAACATCTGGCTCATATTAGAGTCAGTCCTCATTCTTGGGAATGCATCATTTTTTGTTTAAAAAATAATAAGATACTGAATAATTTTATTGTATCTTAGACATTATAAATGTTTTATGTAGAAACTGTGGATTCTGTTATATTCTTCCAAACAGTGATGAATTTTCTATTCTAGTGGGCAATCCCTCTCACTCAGGGACCTTGTAAAATGCAATGGCAGCTCAATTCTCCATTCAGTTCTTTCATCCTTACCTGAGTTGCTTTGAGTTCACCCTGGTATCTATGGTTTAGAGGTCAGAATGAGATTTGGCTCCTTCTGGCTTTCTTTCATGGACTCTCCCTTCTTTTCACTTTTGATGGGAAAGGTGTCCCAAACTCTGATTTTTCAAGTCAGAAAGAGATCAGGGTTTCTATTAGTCCTGTATGATGCCACTTACTGAAGCTCACCTTCAGGCTGTAAAAGTACAAAACTAAAAGTTGGGGGAGGGGGTGGAGAGCCGTTCAGTACCATTTCCTTTTTTCAAGTGTTAAATCTGTGCTTTCCGTGGCTATGCAGTGCCTTGAGGTAGTTGATTTTTACATTTTGTTTAGAGTTTATAGTTGCTTTCTGCAGAAGAGACAGTATGATAGGAGCTTACTCAGCTTGTCTCTGTAGGGAAACTTATGATTTCCTATGCGTTTACTGGATACTAAACCTGAAGACATATCAAATACAAAAATATCATTAAGCCCCTTTTACATGAGAGATGAGACACTGAGACTTTATAGGTCCCTCTGGCTTAAATCCCCTTCACTCCATTCTATCCAAGTCCGCTTGGCTGAGGCAGGAATAAGATGGCGTCCACCATGTGGGGACTGGGTGGGAGGAGCCGGTAGAGAAGGAAGACAGGCGAGATGACAGACCACACAAGCCTAAATGGACGAGTCCTTTGGCCCAAGGGGTTGGCAAGATGAGCTTGAAGCCTTGCATGTGATCTGTTTGAAGGCTTTGTTTCTTTCCTTTTGATTCCTTTTGGGAATTTCCGGGGCCCCAGATGTGCTAGGGGTTCATGAGGCTGAAGAGCAGAACTTCAGCTCCCAAGTGTCATGGGACCTCAGAGATGATATCTCTCAACTTGCTCATTTTTAAGATGAGGAAACTGAGGCTCTAAAAAGTAAACCGATTTGCCCAAGATTTCTCAGCTATTTAGTGGCTGAGCTAGTTTCAGTGTTTTAAATCTCTTAACTTTTACAGAACAAGCATAACCCCTTCATGCCCATATATAGTCCTCTCTTTCTCTTTCTGGCCTGCCCATGCTGCTATATGGAATATCAGCACCAGTGACTCCATTTGCCTGTCTCTGGTGACATGGAAGGGAAGTCATCAATCCATTAGAGCTGGACTTCTCAACCATTAAAAAAACCAAAGATCTACAGTACTTGAGAAGTATAATACCCCTCATACTCAAGTAATCCCCAACGAACAGCATCAGACCAATGCATTGATGCTGATGGATTCCAGATGTGGTATTTACTCTATGGCCCTTGTCCCACCACTCAATCCCCACAGCACCCACCATAGATGCGGAAGGCGTACTCTATCTTCAGGCTGGGGCAGGCCTGCTCGCTGAACACAGACGCCATGCCCAGCACATCCTCAAAGGAGAACACATTGTTGTGGGAGAACACTCTGCAGATTCGGTCTCTGAAAGGGTTGACCTGTAGGTGGGGAGGAGAAAGAGGCAGGAGGCTTTTCAGTGTCAGGTTCATGCCTCCCAGGACCTCATTAATCTATTAGAAGCACAGTGTCCTGGGTTTGGGAAGAAGGCAAGAGCAACAACCTAAATACTGGAGTAGATGTTAGGTCAATGAGCCAGGATCATGGACATGATGGAGCGTACCCAGGATGAAGGATCACACTTAACATCACTCTCCCCACTGTTGCCTTCTCCTGCAGGTACTTCCCAAAGCCTCATTTTTCGGTTGTTATTCTTTTTTTATGTTTATTAATTTATATGTAAAATTTGGAAAACACCCCCCATAATATTAAAAATGGGATAAATGTTGTTCCTGATTCACTCTCCATGTTTAACTACTATTAACATATTGATGTAGAAGTCGGATGGACCCAGGTTTCAGATCTGGCTTCACCGTTTACTAGTGATCATTTTACATAATCTCCAGAGCCTAAGATTTCTTATCCACAAGATGGGGTGGGATAATACTATACCTACTTGATAGGTCTGTTGTGAGGATTAAACAGGATAGGTTTAAAGTTGTATGTGTGTGTGTGCTCAGTTGCTTCAGTCATGGCCAGCTCTTTGCAGCTTTATGGACTGTAGCCTTCCAGGCTCCTCTGTCCATGGGATTCTTCAGGCAAGAATACTGGAGTGGGTTGCCAGGCCCTCCTCCAGGATATCTTCCTGACCCACGGATTGAACTCATATCTCTTACATTCCTGCATTGGCATTAGGTTCTCTACCACTACCCCCACCTGGAAAACTCTAAAGTTGCACAATAAATAACACTCAACAGATGGTAGCTCTAAGTTGGTATACAACTACTACAAGATATTATTACAAGTTGGTATACAACCGCTACAAGATATTATAATTTGTACAGCAGTTTTCATTTTTAAACCAATTAATTCTCAATTTTGAGTCCCAAACAAGGAAGCGTCATGTGATTTTAGAAACCCTGATTTCCCTAAAGTGGGCCTGGCCAGGGTCATTCATGAGAGGGCTCTTCTGAGCCAGCACCACAAGGTTCTAAGCCATTTCTCCACCAGCTCAGTGGCAGCTCATGAAGGCCACCTTGCTGTTCTCTCTCCAGCCCCCAGGAATGGGCAGGTGGGATGGGCTTTGGGAATGGGCAGATTTAAGGAGAGTTAAAGGCACAGAACAATCTTGGGAATATTTAAAAGTAACATATTCATCTTTGGCACTCTCCTCCTCCTGCTCTCTGTGTCTCTTATCCATCCCCACCTCGTGGGACTCCTTGGCCCACAATTGCTCAGAAATCCAGCCTCTGTCTACTCTAATCTCACCCTATTACTGGTAGGCCTTATCAGATCCCAGCTGTGCTTCTGGTGTCCCAAACTGACCCCTGATCACTCCCTTCTCATCAACCAAAATTCCATTTCCTTAGATGCATCTCAGCTAAGAAAGCTATTTGATTCTGTGAATTCACACAGCAGTTTCTCCATCTTCCAAAGTTTTGATTAGTGGAAACAAACCTTTAGTTGATTTTCTAGTCCCCTTTGACTGACAAGGTATCTCTTCAAGGCTCTAGGCTTCTTGCAAAAGGAGTAGTTCCACAGAACACACACCCTATCGGCTCCCTCGCTGGACCCCAGCCCCAGCCTCTCTGGGCCCATGACCTTGCCTATCACTCCTCAGAGCTGCCCTAGCTTCAGCCAGCGCTTTGCTCTCTGGTTTTAATGTCTCCACTTTGGAGACATTCATCATGAACATTTTTGTTTCATTTCTTTTGAACTCAGCTACAATATGAAAGTCTATGGTTTAATTCTATTTGGTGTATGCACTTGAGATGGAAGAGAGGACATTCTGAGTCATTTCCCATGACTGTGTAGATCTCTAGCCTTAATGAGCATACTGGTTATCTGAGGTCCTTCTTGAACACATGAATTGTAACTCCTGCCCTCAGAGATCCTGTTTTAGAAGATCTGAGGCACAGCCCAGCATAATGGATTGAATTGCATCTCCTCCAAATTTTATATGACCCCGAATAGCTCAGAATGTGACCTCATTTGGAAATATGGCCATTGCAGACGTGGTTAGTTAAGGGCATATTAGGTCTAGGGTGGGCCCCAGACCTAACATGAGTGGTGTTTTTATAAAATGGGAAATCTGGACACAGAGACACTTAGTCAGGGAGAACATCACATAAAGATGAAGGCCGAGATCTGGGTGACACAGGCACAAGCCAAAGAATGCCAAATATTGCCAGAAAACTTCTGCAAGCTAAGAGAGAGGGTTGGAAAAGATTCTTCCTCCCAGCTCTCAAAAGCAACCAAGCTTGCAGACACCTTGATCCTCAGCCTTCCAGCCTCCAGAAAGTGAGACAACACATTTCTGTCTAATCTACATAGCTGTGATACTTTGTGATGGCAGCCTTAGTAAACCAATACATTGAGAAATCTGCATTGTAAATAAGATTTTCAATTGACAGAATTAATCTCATATATATATACATAAATTTGTTTCAGGAGTGGCCAGAGTCCAGGTGAATCTGGACTGTGCTGCTAGGTCTTCCAAACTAGCTCCTGTTTCCTCTGTCCATTCACTTCCATGCTCCCTAGAAAGCTTGGTTTGCCTGCCTCAAATGGATCCTGATAAGAGCTATCTAGTGTGATGTATTCCAGGTCACATGCACGTAGCTAAGTGGCTTTACAGATTACTTTGCCAAATTGTAACTAAATTAACTCTCACAAATGGATAGGTGGCTTAACAAGATTCCTGCAAGGAAACCACAATTGAAGATAATGCTTACGATGCAAATGCAAGTGAACAAGAAAATGTCAGGGCAGATTCCTCTCATACTTAAAATGAGAGTTCTTCTCTATGAGGTAGAAACAATGAGAATACAATCAGATGTAATGGGAAGTCCCATCTCCTGTTCTGTTCACCTGCACTCAGATCAATAAGCTCACTGCCTAAGCATCTATCCAACCATGGAATGAGATACCAACCCTTCCCTGGGTTGCCCCTACTACTTGGCCTTACTGGGAGTGATGGGGATTGTTGTTGTTCAGTCACTCAGTTGTGTCCGACTCTTTGAGACCCCGTGAGCTACAGTACGCCAGGCTTCCCTGTCCTTCACCATCTCCTGGAGCTTGCTCAGACACAAGTCCATTGAGTCAGTGATGCCATCCAACCATCTCTGGTGTCCTCTTCTCCTCCTGCCCCCAATCTTTCCCAGCATCAGGATCTTTTCTAATGAGTCAGCCCTTCACATGAGGTGGCCAAAGTATTGGAGCTTCAGCTTCAGCATCAGTCTTTCCAATGAATATTCAGGGTTGATTTCCTTTAGGATGGACTGGTTGGATCTCTTTGCAGTCCAAGGGACTCTCAAGAGTCTTCTCTAACACCACAGTTCAAAAGCATGAGTTCTTCGACACTCAGCCTTCTTTATGGTCCAAATCTCACACCCATATGTGACTTCTGGGAAAAGCATAGCTTTGACTAGATGGACCTTTGTTGACAAAGTGATGTTTTAGCTTTTCAATATGCTGTCTAGGTTTGTCATAGCTTTTCTTCCAAGGAACAAGCGTCTTCTAATTTCATAGTTGCAATCACCATCTGCAGTGATTTTGGAATCCAAGAAAATAAAGTCTGTTACTGTTTCCACTGTTTCCCCATCTATTTGCCATGAAGTGATGGGACTGGATGCCATGATCTTAATTTTTTGAATGTTGAGTTTTAAGCCAGCTTTTTCACCCTCCTCTTTCACCTTCATCAAGAGGCTCTTTAGTTTCTCTTTGCTTTCTGCTATAAGGGTGATGTCATCTGCATATCTGACATTATTGATATTTCTCCCGGCAATCCTGATTTCACATGTGCTTCATCCAGCCCAGCATTTCACGTTATGTGCTCTGCATATAAGTTAAATAAACAGGGTGACCAGTGAACCAGTTCATTGTTCCATGTCTGGTTCTGTTGCTTCTTGACCTGCTTACAGGTTTCTCAGGAGGCAAGTAAGGTGGTCTGGTATTCCCATCTCTTTAAGAATTTTCCACAGCTTGTTGTGATCCACAAAAAGGCTTTAGCATAGTCAATGGAGCAGAAGTAGATGTTTTTTCTGGAATTACTGGGCGTGATGGGGGAGGAAGAATAATTGCCAGGAAGTCAATTCATTCCCCCTTAGACCCGTATCACATGACTATTATCCACCTACACACACACCCGCACCCCCGACATACACACGCCTTGTCTCATAGAGATTGGGAAGCCGGCTGTTGGTGTGGTACCTGCTGGTAGCAAGAATAGAACGTGAACACAATATGATGACCACAGGTTCTATTGGATGATGCAGAGAAAATTTTGCTGAAGGTGCACAGAAATATGCATTAGAACAAATTTCACAAAATGTATTAAATAGTTGAAGAAAATGCAGCTGTTTCTATCATGGTGTTCCTAGATTCTGTTTCAATAATGAAACACATGAGGAACCACATTTCTGTGAGCCACTAAAGGGAAGAGGCAATGTGTACTGAACAGTACATTACTTCCTTAATAAAGACATCATTTATGAGAAAATTTGTCTGAGTGTAATCACTGATAGAGTGGCTGTTTCCTGATGAAAATGGATTCTGGGTAGGGGTGCAAGGATGTTGATACATGTGAAACTACTCCCCGCAGAATTTCCTTCAGGCTACTGTAGTCAAGAGCTCAAATCCAGATATATACAAGTGCTGTGGGATGCATTGGTGTGATCAGTTTTTTTTAATACAGTAAAACTTATAAAATGATTTATAATCAGAAGGAAAATGACTATGAAAATCTTCTGAACCACCCAGAGGCTTGTTGGTTATCTTCTGGCAGTGCACTTAAAATAGTCATCAGAGTTAAAGAGGATGTATTCTTGTACAAAAAGACAAGAGTTCGAAATTTGGTGAGCCTTTTCTGAGGACAAGTGGCTGTTGGCAGTTTGCTACCTCAGAGATATCCACCAAAATATGAACTCAAATTCTTCTCACTCTTCAAGGTAAAGGATGACTTATTATAATATTGAGTGAGAAAGTGTTTGATTTTCCAAACAAACTCATGCTTTGAAGAGAATGCCTGAGATTTTTGAAAATGAGATTTTTGTTGTTGACAATCTGTGATCTCCTGTGATCACCTATAAAGATGCTTCTATCTGCATATCTGAAAATATTAGAAACATATTTTTCTAATCTGTTTGAAAGTGGTCCAGGTGAAGAGTGGATATTCAGTCCATTTGTTAAAAATCTAACAAGTGGATATACAATATGCAAGGCTTGCCAATTAGCTTGTAAGAGCCGCTGACTCACGTAACGGAAGATGGGCATCAACCAGCCTAATTTCAATCAAAAGTCTTTAATTGATGGTTGGGGTTGAAAGTGAGTACCATAATTTAATGTAGCTAGTGATACATCCTTTTCTTTGGATCAACTACTTTAGCCATTAAAAACAAACCCAGCTAGACCAGACTCCTAAATGGCTCTCTGTCTCAAAGTGTTAAAGCAAGATTCCAAAGAGAAATGAAACATATTCAATTGCTTCTCCGACACTGTTATTAATTATAAGCAAACAATAAAATTGTGAAAGGAGGAAATTTTGTTATGTAAAGTAAAGGAGAATTTATTTAAAAAATTTTTATGTAGGGAATTCCCTGGTGGTCCAGAGCTTAAGATTCTACGTCCAGTGCCCAGGGTTTGGGTTCAGTCTCTGGTCAGAACACCCACAAGCAGTGTGGTACAGACAAAAGAATATATATATATCACATATTTAACTTTTAATTTTGCACGTTTATTTCATAACATTTAGTACTGTAGTAAAGGCATAAAGTTTATAAGTGAATAAATGCCTATTATGGCTATGTACTCCATTTTATTTTATTGCTGAGGGTGCATGATCAAAAATGTCTGGAGATCTCTGATCTAGATTAACCCGCTCATAATCACAAATGTGGAAATGAGGCCCTGAAGGGGAAGCGGGGAATGGGGAGAGCAACTTTCCCAAGGTCATTCAGCCAACGAGCCCAGCCTAGGATCTTCTGAGTCTGCCTGGTACTGTTCCTGCCACGCTGGCCTGTGCCACATAACTATCAAACAGAATGGTGGTGATGAGGCCAAGCATGACCTGAAAAATTTTTTTTTTTTTACAAGAAGTGCAAAAATGGAGATGAGATTGGAGTCAAAAAAGTGGCCCCCAGTCTCTGAGAGCTCTAACGCAATAGGAGCAAACGCTACAGAAAAGAGAACCCCTGGGGGTTGGAAGGAGGCAGCAATGGGCCATCAGGCTGGGGAATGGTGGAAGAAACAGAGCAAGGAGCAGAGCAGGTGCTAGTCTCAGGGCTAGACCTAGGTCACCAGAGCTGTGTCTGGGCCCTGGAAGCCAGGCACTGGTATAGCTCTAAACTGGTATAGTTCTCTGTGAGGTCCAGGGCCACCTTCCAGGACAGTGTCCCAAGCCTGTCTATGGTCCAGAAGGGCAGCTTCCCTCCCCCCAGGTTCCCTTCCACATCACTCTCCAAAGTTCCCACGACACAGACTGCCCATGACAAGGTGTGCTTGGCACACATGCAGCTCCCTGCAGAGGGTTGCTGATGGTGCTGCAGGGAGAGTTCTAAAGGCCCAGGGGAAGCTGCCTCCATGCCTCTGTCATCTCTCCACCCTGAGCCAAGAGCCAACTCAGCCAGAGTCCTCAGGTCTGGCCCAGCCCAGCCAGCAGCAGACAGAACAGCTGGAAAAACACAGGAGAGGGAGCATGGCTCATTAATGAGCTCAGTTCCAGTTTACTGTATTCTAGATTTTTGTTGCTCTTACTTTAACAATCTGAAATCTGAACTAATAAAATTTGGGACCCATCCAGAGAGTTATTGTCTGCATAAAATTTCACACTCATTTAGCAGTCTTCAATCCTCCAAGGGAAGAAGATGACAATTGACAAAGTAATGCTTCCATTTCAAGAATAACATATGCCCTAGTGTGAAGGTGTTCTGAACAAGGGAATATAAACATGTCAATGTAGAAATTTATACAGGTAACGGTAGTACAGTCTCTATCCAGGCATGACAAAACTAAAGAAGGTGAAAATAAACTCCAAACACTGAGGATTTTTTTGGAAACAGAAACTACAGTTTGTAAATAAAAAGATTTCAGTCCCTGCCAAAAAACTAAGTTTTTTTTTTTTTTTTTTTAATAAAAGCTCTTCACAAAGCTATTGAACAAGAGATTTGATTTGAAGATGAAAGTCAGAGGGGAAATATTTGGACTTAGCTTAAAAATATCTCCTCACCATTCCTCCAGCTAGCACATAGTCAAGAAGAGCTTTTTGCAGTTGCTGGAAAAAATTCACACAAAAATACACTAGTGACTCAATATTGACATCATTGACACAGTTTGATTCTTAAGATCTCATTTAAAAAAAAAAAAAAAAGATCAAACAGCATTATTTCATTTGATATTTTCATTACTAGTTAATCTTTCTTAATTTTTACTGTGGTTTTTTTTAAATAATGCTTTATTTTTTGCTCATTTGTCTGCTGCCAACTCTTTTAAAAATGATAAATCATATCATTTTCAAGTGATATGTTCATCTGAAATGTTCCTATGTTCGTAAATCAAATGTTCATATTTTTAAAATTTTAAACAGATGTAAAGCATCTGGCAAGGAAAAGCATGGATGGAGGTATCTGTACAAGAAGCCAGCCCCTCCTAGACCTTGAGTGGAGCCCTTAGGTTACTGGAGCAGACTCTCACTGAGAGAAGCACTGCCTGAAAGATGACTCATCATTGTGCAAGACTAGGTGAGCAGACCCTGTGTCCTGGGAGAGGTGTGTAACAAAATCTTTTGTATTTTAGAGGCTTTAAAAACTTCTCTTGGATGTACCATGTTTTTTGCTTGGAAGGCTCAATATTATTAAGATGTTGATTCTCCTCAAATTTCCTGCAGAATTAATAAGGTTCTAAAGTCTTCCAGTTGATGTGTTTGTAGAAATTGACAAGCTGATTCTAAACTTTATATGGAAATACAAAGGGTCAAGAACAGCCAAGACAATCCTAAGGCAGAGAAACAAGGCTGAAGTACTTACACTGCTAGACATCAGGACCTTGCTAAGACTTTTGTAATCAGTTTAGGGTGGTACTGATGCAAGGACAGACAAATCAATGGCCCGATAGAAATTCCAGAAACAGACCCATACATATATGGGTGCCTCATGTATAACAAAGATCACGTTGCAATGGAGTAGGGGAAAGAAGAGGTTTTTCAATAAGAGATGTTGGGTTTAGTGGATATCCATACACAGAAGGAAGGAATCTTGACTCCTACCTCACACTGTACACAAAAATCAATTCCAAGATTGATCATAGATCCAATGTGGAAAACCAATAATTAAAAAAAGCGTAGCACAACACCTTCATAACTGTGAGGCAAAGATTCTTTAATAATACACACAAAGCTCTGATTATGAGAGAAAATCTTCATAAATTGGAATATATTAAAATTGAGAATGTGTGTAGTTCAAAAGACATCATTACAAGAGTGAAAAGGCAAGCCACAGCAATCAATATATACTTCAACAGGTGAATGGATAAACAGGCACTGGCATATCCATACAACGTAATACTTCTCAGCAGTAAGTAGATTCGTGCAACAATATGGACAATTCTTAAATGTATTTTGCTAAGTAAAAGGAGTCAGGTGTAATAATATATAATGTATGAGCCCATTTGTAAGACATACTGGAAAATGCAAAAGTATGATATAAGGATGGAAAACTGCTGGGTGGTTGCCAACATTTGGGGGAAGGGGACGGAGTTAACGACAAAGAAGCCTCACACGGAAATGCTTAGGGCGGTGAAACTGTTCCGTATGGTGCAGCTGTCACGGCAGCTTCACACCTTAGTACATTTGTTTAAACCCATGGAACTGTATACCACAATGAGTGAAGTTTACTGGCTACAAATTAAAAAATTTTAAACTGCAGGATGTTAGTGAACTCAGGATGAAATGTAGGTCATGACAAATAAAAGTAACTATGTACAAATAAGTGACAAAATCCCACTGAAAGAATTTGGGAAAGAGGAACTGACCAAGCAACTTTGGAAAATAATGTTTCAATCAGGTACTGAAAGTCTAAAGACAAAACCCCCATAAACCAACATTGTACTCTAGATGGTAAATTTGTTTCTCACAGGGGTTCAGTCCAGTTCAGTTCAGTTGCTCAGTCATGTCCAACTTTGCGACCCCATGAACTGCAGCACGCCAGGCCTCCCTGTCCATCACCAACTCCCGGAGTCCACCCAAACCCATGTCCATCGAGTCGGTGATGCCATCCAGCCATCACATCCTCTGTCATCCTCTTCTCCTCTTGCCCTCAATCTTTCCCAGAATCAGGGTCTTTTCAAATGAGTCAGCTCTTTGCATCAGCTGGCCAAAGTACTGGAGCTTCAGCTTCAACATCAGTCCTTCCAATGAACACCTAGGACTGATCTCCTTTAGGATGGACTGGTTGGATCTCCTTGCAGTCCAAGGGACTCTCAAGAGTCTTCTCCAACACCACAGTTCAAAAGCATCCATTCTTCGGCACACAGCTTTCTTTATGGTCCAACTCTCACATCCATACATGACTACTGGAAAAACCATAGCCTTGACTAGATGGACCTTTGTTGGCAAAGTAATGTCTCTGCTTTTTAATATGCTGCCTAGGTTGGTCATAACTTTCCTTCCAAGGAGCAAGTGTCTTTTAATCTAGTGGCTGCAGTCATCATCTGCAGTGATTTTGGAGCCCCCAAAAATAAAGTCTGACACTGTTTCCCCATCTATTTGCCATGAAGTTATGGGACTGGATGCCATGATCTTAGTTTTCTGAATGTTGAGCTTTAAGACAACTTTTTCACTCTCCTCTTTCACTTTCATCAAGAGGCTCTTTGGTTCTTCTTCACTCTCTGCCATAAGGGTGGTGTCATCTGCATATCTGAGGTTATTGATATTTCTCCCGGCAATCTTGATTCCAGCTTGTGCTTCATCCAGCCCAGCGTTTCTCCTGATGTACTCTGCATATAAGTTAAATAAGCAGGGTGACAGGATACAGCCTTGACGTACTCCTTTCCCAATTTGGAACCAGTCTGTTGTTCCATGTCCAGTTCTAACTGTTGCTTCCTAACCTGCATACAGATTTCTCAAGAGGCAGGTCAGGTGGTCTGGTATACAACAACATTAAGCATCTAACAATGTAAAACTAACAATGTTCATACTCCAATAAAAAAATCACCAGTCATGAAAAAAAGTAGAAAAATAAGATCTACAACCTGTAGAAAAATCAATTAATACAAACAGACCCAGAAATGACACCAATGATAGAATAATCAGGTGCAAACAAGAATTATAAATATGCTATCATGGATGGAGGAGCTTGGTAGGCTGCAGTCCATGGGGTCGAGAAGAGTCGGACACGACTGAGTGACTTCACTTTCAGTTTTCACTTTCATGCATTGGAGGAGGAAATGGCAACCCACTCCAGTGTTCTTGCCTAGAGAATCCCAGGGACGGGGGAGCCTGGTGGGCTGCCGTTTATGGGGTCACACAGTGTCAGACACGACTGAAGCAACTTAGCAGAAGCAGCAGCAGCAACATATATATTCCAGAAGGTAGAGGAAAGCATGATGAGGAAAAATGATAAATCCATAGATTCAAGAAGGTCCACAGAATCCAAGCAGAAGAAACTTGAAGAAAAACAGCACAACACAGCAGAATCAAACTGCTAAAAACCAGCAATAAAGAGAAATGTATTTGAGGAGGGAGGTGTTATGGGGGGACACATACACATAAAGAAACAAAGACAAAAACGACTCTGGATTTGTCATCAGAAACTAAGCAAGCCAAAAGACATGGAATATTACTCTCAGAGAGAAAGGAAAAAGACTCTAATCCAATTTTTCTATACCCAGCAAAAATATCTTTCAAACTTAAAGCAAATGACTTTCTTCTTCTGCCAAACAAAAGCTGAAAGAATTCATAGGAGCAGATCAGAGCCACAAAAAATATTTTTTAAAAAAACTTCTTTGAGGAGAAGAAAAATACCAGAAGGAAAACTTGGATCTACACAAAAGAATGAAAAGCACTGGAAGTGATAAATATCTGAAAAAACATAAAATATCTTTTTTTCCCCTCATTTTAAGCCCTTTCCAAAGAGACAAATCCACATGTGTAGCTGGAATTTTCAACATCTCTCTGTCAGTAATTGACAGAACAATCCACAAAAAAATCATTAAGGATATAAAAGACTTGAAAAGATTATAAACCAACTTAACTTACTTGACATAGAGCACTTCTATCAAAGTGGTATACACACTTTTTCAAATGCACTTGGAACATTTGGATAGACCAAGATAGACCATATTCTGAGTTTTAAAGGAAGTCTCAATAAAGTTAAGAGGATTTAAATCACACAAAATATGTTCTGACCCAACAAAATTAAATTAGAAATCAATAAACATAAATATATCTTGGAAATACCAAAGAGATCACAAGGGAAATTAGAAAATAATTTGAACTAAATAAAAATGAAAGCACAACACTGTGTATTTGTGGTATACAGTGAAAGCAGTGTGTACAGAAAAATGAACAACATTAAGTACTTCTATTTAAAAAGAAAGGACTTATATGTGTATTTAAATGGAAAAAAAAAAAAGTCCCTCACCCTTTGGTGGGAGTTGGTCATTACAAGAAGAGTGGATCAGGAATTCCAGGTCTAACAACTAGTGGATGATGGAGCCTATTCTAACCCTGTGCTACCTGGGGAGCACCTGTGCTGCCCCTTAAGAAATGGATGAGCTTGTCACCAGAAACAGTGGCTTGGATGGAGCTTCTCGGCCCATCTGCCCAGGAGGAATTCCTAGTTCTGGGTCTGAACAGTCACCCCCCAGCACCAGAGTAACTCTACCAGAAGGTGGCAGTGTTGAGTCGAGTCATTCAGTCAGTTTTCAATCCCAACAAGAATGAGCACCTACTGGGTACAAGTGGTTAGGTAAGGCTGTGACTATGTTGCAGGCAGGTGGTATGATACATATTATGTTTTGCAAAGAGTGAAAACTAAAGCCTAGAGAAGGAGGACTCAAACTCCTAAGTCAATGCTTTGTCTACAGTTCTACTCTTGATTTCACTGGGTATGCATTTTTCCCCCCAAAAAAGTTCTCAAAAATCACATTCCTGCACACACAGAGCAGGCAGGGCTTGAGGTATTATCCTGAGTCCCATGCCCCTGGAAGTTGGTGTTTGCTCAGAGAACAAACCAGCCAAACTGAAGGATGCGGCTTGCTCAGCTAGAGATGAGACACAGGCTCATAGCCTGAACTTCAAGCCATCAGAGCAATGGATATGTGAGTTACCATGGTAACAGGCCCTGAACTGGGTCCTGGGGCCCCCAAGTGAGTCATCACTTCTGCCTTCTACGAAACTCAGTCTAGGCACTTACAGAAGTCCCTGCAGAGTCTACGGCCATACTACCCTGAACGTGCCAGATCTCTTCAGAAGCCTCTGCAGACACAGGCAGGTAGGTGCATGCTCAGTTGCATGTCCAACTCTTTGTGACCGCATGGACTGTAGCCCACCAGGCTCCTCTGTCCCTGGGGATTCTCCAGGCAAGAATACTAGAGTGGGTTGCCAATTACTTCTCCAGGGGATCTTCCCAATCCAGGGATTGAACCCGTGTCTCTTCTGTCTCCTGCATTGGCAGGTGGATTCTTTACCGCTAGCACCACAGTGGTTTTTCTCAGGCAGGATAAAAGAAGATCTGAATCAAGTACAAGCTGAGTGAAAGGACAAGCGAGAGGACAAGCGAACAGTGCTGGGAGACAGACCAACCAAGGGCTGAGAAGGAGAAACCAGCCAGGAGACAGAGCCAGAGCACACAGTGTGGGTGGGGGTGAGCTGGGGAAACAGGGCCACTCCTTCCTTTTCCACCGGCTCCCCAGTTGTCTCCTCCCCTTCCAGGTTCTCCTGAGGAGGAGAGGGCAACAGTGGGGCTTAAACTGGACCCTGAACCCTCGAGGCCCAGAGTGGCCTGTGTAACATCAGCAAGTGGCGAGAAGCCTTGCATTTTCATTTCAGGGAAGTTGGGGGCAGGGCGTGTGGACCTGAGAAATTCGCTTAGGTGAATGCACCCCCTCTGTTGGCCAAGCCCTGGAGGCGTCCTTCCCACGAGTTGTTTATAAGAAAGGGACACGGTCTCTGTGTTTCAGATGTTCAGCCTTCCTGAAGTTTAAAAACAGAGAGGCCCGTGAGGGAGCTGTCTCCTGGTGACAGATGGGTTGGCAGCGACAGGCTGAGGATGCGTCCCGCCGGCAGCGGGAGGCACATCGCTAATGGAACAAATCAGGGAGAAAGGCAGTAAAAATGTTAAATATTATTAAACATCCATGTGACCACGTGGCCCAGACCTGGCTCAGACCCCACCAGTCTCTGCCCTGATTCTAGGCCCGTGGGTACCTGCCACTGCCCCGAAAATCCTCCTCGAAGTGCCACCTGCTAACATCAGGATGCTCAGGGGACTACAGGCCTGGGTGTTGAGGTGGCCCAGGGGCCTGGCATTGTGTTGCATGAGTCTTGAGGTGGGAAGTGGAAGGAGCAGAGGCTCTGGGGTCAGACTGACTACAGAGTTGCAACTTTTTATTTGACATCTACAAGATTCCTTGTAGCTTTTGAGGTTTATACGATCTCAATTTTTCAATAGTGTGACTTGCCCATATTACAGAGAAGGTTCTACGCACATTTGGATGTTAGCATTTTAATAACTTGAGAGCAGCTCTGCAGTGTCTTACAGCACATTAAACAATATTCAAGTTCCTGGGTAACAAGAATAACAAGACAAGCTGTGTAAACTTGAGCAGATTGTTGAAACTCCCCCCCACCCCTTTCCCCCATCTGTAAAATGGGCAGAATCATAACTTTGCTTATGGGGTTTTATGGAGATCAAATGAGATCATATTTGCAAAACACCAAGTACTGGCAGGTCCCCCAATAAACTTTAACTACTATTAGTAATCTCTCCACCCAACTTCATTGTACTCCTCCATGTGCATCACCAATACCCCCAGGGACTGGCAGGGCTGTCGATTTAAAGCTCCCAAGTAAAGTTGCTACTTGGGCCAACATGTTGCCAGTAGCTGACCCTGCCTGCCAATGGGCACAGAAATGTTGGTCTGGGCCCCCATGGGTGTCTGCAGGGACACCTGTCAACTGCAGCCAGAGGCATCACTGCCGTGTGAAATCTTCAGGGAACTCAAAGGAGAGAGGATCTCTGAGAAGGAAGGCAAGAACAGGGCTAACATGTGGAGTGCCAACCTCGGCATAACCTCATTTTGTGGTTGACAATAGCAAAACCCAGAGAAGGCAACACACCAGCTGTGCTCTGAGTCCCACAGGGAGCTTTAATCAAAATTTACCTGCCTGAACCCACCAGCCGCTTTGAGTCAGTTACCTCTAGGGGCAGGGCCCAAGAATCTATGACTTAGTAAGCTGCCCAGGTGCTACACTAAGTGACCTGGTCAAAGTCACAGTGCTAAGAAATGGCAGAGACATGACATCAGGCACTGTCCACCCCCCTCCCCTGCCCTGGACTGTCCCTTCTGGGACACAGCCTCCCATCAGCAAAGACTGGGGTGGGGTGTACAGCGCAGACAACCTGTAGTCTCACCCCAGGGCAAACACCCAGCCCCAAAACATGCGTCTTGCAGAGAAACCTCACAAAGCTTCCTTCTCCTTAGAACTTCTCTCCATCACCCTCCCCTCCACAGGCTGTGGCCCAGCTCCACTGAGACTGGCAAGTTATATCACCGGGGCCCACGTGGGGCTGCCTCTCTGGCTCTCTCATTGCTCACGGGCAATTCCACCTGTGACAAACTGTCTCTCCTATGAGCATGTCCTTTAACTGTTCCCGTCTAACTTCTCTCTTTCAATTTCTGCCAGATTTATTTAGGGAATGTTTCCATTTACTGCCTTTACCATTCTAATGGAAGCCACTTCTCCCAGAGCACCAAGTGAAGTGCTATTGTTGAATAAATGACTCCCCGGTTCAGTCCCCCAGCTTTACTATTTTGTGGAATTACTAGAACAACAAGGGAAAAATGGCTCTTGACACTCAAGAGCAGCTGGCATCTGGGGAAGTGGGTCCTGCAGGTAGGAAGACCCCACCCCCCAGCCCCGGGTCCTGGAAGCCTGGAGGGAGAGAGCAGCTTTCTGCCCAATAGAGGAGGGATTGGTGTGGGGTAGGGGGAGCTGGGGATCCTCAGGAGACAGAGAGTGAGGAGGGACGGATGGGAGGAGAGAGAGGAGGTGGGGAGTGCAAATGCTCTAAGATGGGACCCTCCCCAGGACCTCTCCTCCCCAACCTTCAGTGGTGAGACTGAAATTTGTATAGCGCTTGGCCTGAGTGGTTTTGTGGAAACCAGTGAAGAGGTTGGAGGCTTTGTCTGGGTAAATTTGAAGTGAAGCAGGTGAGCAGGAGATGGAGGCAGAAGGGACATAAGCAAGACATGAGTCCCTCTTCCCTGTACCCTCTGCTCCATCCCCCAGAAAAAGAACAGAGGACTGGAGGAAGCTCTGTACTATTACAGGGCATAGACTCCTTGGAAGAAGGGTAGATCCCAACTATTTCAACTCAATTTTAGGGGGCAGGGAGACCCCCAGATGCATGAGGACTCAGAGAGTATTGCAGTGGGATTGTGTTCTCAATTTCAACGCTGTTGTACCGTGAGCAGTGTCCACTTGTGGCTCAGGCTGGGAACCTACTAACAGTTTATATGGTTTTTCTGTGGAAAAAGTAAACAAAGTTCCAAATAGCCAATGTAAAAACACGCTAAAACACAATCTGCACCTGTACTTTAAAGGCAGTTTACGCAAAGCAGGAAACAGTGACGGAGGCAATGAGGTCAGCCAAGGCAGACCAGGCAGCGGACAGTTTAGGGAAGAGCCCAGAACAGAAGCCACTCTGCTTCTCACGGGAGCGGAGCTGCAGGCTGCCCTGTCCCCCACCCTCCTGGTGCTGGCCCATAGTTTATAAGCTGCCTTCCTGTCTGTAAGCAGGAGGGCTTCTCAGATGGTGTTGGGGCTGCTTTGCAGCTGTTTGGGGACACTCACCCTGGGTGCCCTGGGAACATGTTCCCCTGTGAACTCTGTAAGATGTGTATCTTTGCGTTGGGATGACAATTTCTCTTTTATTAATACTTCTAAGCCACAACAGTTGATCTATTTCACCCCTCACTTGGAAACAACTGATAGAAACTGAAATGGGCTCACAGCACAGTCCCTGTGTCACTCACAGCTGCTACTCTCTCTCTGCTGTGATGCTCAGGGACTCTTAGTCTGAACTGAAGCAACTGAAAGGTCCTTTATTATTTGAATCTCTGATATTTTGGATTACTGAAACCCCCAATGTCCTACTCTTCTCTTCCTCCCGTATCCTGGGAATATTGCCCCATCCCCCAGCAAGTTGCCCTTGACTTTGAAGGACCCAGCCAGCCAGCCATGATCCATCATCACCTAGGCATCAGAGTGGCTTCTGTTCTGGGCTCTTCCCTAAACTGTCCGCTGCCTGGTCTGCCTTGGCTGACCTCATTGCCTCCGTCACTGTTTCCTGCTTTGTGTAAACTGCCTTTAAAGTACAGGTACAGATTGTGTTTTGGCGTGTTTTCACATTGGCTATTTGGAACTTTGTTTACTTTTTCCACAGAAAAACCATATAAACTGTTATTAGGTTCCCAGTAGTACCTACTGTTGGCTGGATCTCTATGCATCGCACGTTATCCACACTTTCCCTTGGGCCCAAGGAGACAGGCAGGAAGGAGAGAAACTGGTGCTTGTTAAACATTTACTGTATATCAGATGTGATGTCAACCACATGCACACATGTTGCCTCATTACAACCCAACAGTAGATATTATCAAGTTCATTGTATAGATGAAGGAAACCAAGGAGTGGGAAGGTTAAATAACTTCACCAAATAAGATCCTCAGACCTGAGCTCCTGGCATGGAGTGTGTTCCAGGAAGATGCTACATCACAATGTGGGGAAAAATGCATACAGAGATGTCAAGTTCCTGGGTCAGCATGTGGGTGGAGCCTGAGAGGGAAGAACATGCTTATGGCCAGTGCTGATGCAGCTCAAGAAGGACCAAGAGGACGGCTGAAAAGGGTCCTGCGAATCCTGGCATTTGAGGGAGTAGGAAAAGATGAGCTGATGCTGGGTCACAAGAGCCACAGGGAGCTCTACAGCCCCTGCCACATGGCACACCTGGAGAAGCGCTCACACACTCCCTCACGGACGACAGAAGACTGGACTGAACAACACGCACAGGCGCCTGCTGAAAAACCACAGGGAAGTGACCTCTGTGCATCTGTGTCAACTTGGAGAGAGGTCTCTAAAGACGTCACAGGGCTCTCTTTTATCATTGACTTGGTTTAAGGATATTTAAGAGCCCAGTTTTTATTTTGTGCCTTTATTCTCCCATAAGTGGAGAAGGAAATGGCAACCCACTCCAGTATCCTTGCCTGGAGAATCCCAGGGACAGAGGAGTCTGGTGGGCTACCGTCTATGGGGTCGCACAGAGTCGGACACGACTGAAGCGACTTAGCATGCATGCATGCATCCCCCATAAGAGGTAAATGTTTTTCTGTGTTGCTACATAGTCAATATAATTATCATTTTAATGGCTGCATAATTCAAATTTCCAGAGTGGACAGCCCTACCTAGCTCATGCCTCCAAGGAGAACCTGGAAATCTAAATAGGAAAATAATTTTTAAAAACAAGGAAAGCAATACATGAAGATGTTTATTCAGAAATTATTTATAGTAGCAAAAATATATATATCCAAAACTGGAAACAATGTTAATGGCCTGCAATGAGAGGATGGTTGAGTAAATCAGAACTCAATGCAATTATGCAGCCATTAAAATGATACCAACACAGACTACATAGCAACATGAAAAAAACATTTATGCCTAATGGGAAAAAAAGCACAAAATAAAATTGTATCTGGTTATCTAGTGATGTAAAATGAAGTGTGCCTGGGGGAAAAGGTGGCAAAAGAAAACAGAAAATGACAACTTCTGTTAGGATGGTTGGGTGCTAAGGAATTACTTTTTAGGAAATGCATTTTAATGCCAACATACTGTTTTAACAATAAATTTAAAAATCAGAACAAAAAAAGAAGGTTCCAGGGAAAATTTGCTCTGAAAGCAAACAAACTTTTCTTCCAAAGGCATTAGATATAAGACCTTGCTTCTCTTTCCTGCTTTGCTCCCTGCGGGGCAAGGCTGGACTCCAGGAAGATCTGGGCCCCTGGCCCTCAGACCAAAGGCTGTGGGCTGCTCTTCTCCTACAAGGTCTGGCAGGAAACGCTCCATGAGAATGGAGGTTCAGCGGAAGAAGCCCCAGGTCATTTCATGGTCTCTCCCTGTACCTTTCTAGATATATTCCAAAATATGAATCTGCAGCTGTGGGTTGGTAACTAACAAGTGGTGAACAACTTTAATTTTTCCCGATAATTCTACTAGATTTTAAGAGTAATGTTGTTGTTATTATTTAGTTGCTAGGTCGTGTCCAACTCCCTTGTGACCCCATGGACTGTAGCCCACCAGGCTTTTCTGCCCATACGATATCCCAGGCAAGAATATTGAATGAGTTGCCATTTCCTTCTCCAGGGGATCTTCCCAACCCAGGGACTGAACTTGAGTCTCCTGCATTGCAGGCAGATTCTCTACTGCTGAGCCACCAGGGAAGCCCCAAGAGCACTATTTCTCAGCTATAAAATAAGAATGGAATAGTGCCTTTTGCAGCATTTCATGGATGGGCCTAGAGATTATCATACTATTAATAAGTGAAGGTAAGTCAGAAAAAGAAAGACAAGTACCATGTTGATATCACTTACACGTGGAATCTAAAACACAACACAAGTGAACATATCTGTGAAACAGACTCACAGACGTGGAGAACAGACGTGGTTGCCAAGGCAGAGAGGGGAGGAATGTCAGAGTTTGGGATTAGCAGATGCAAACTGTTATATATAGAATGCATAAACAACAAGATCCTCCTATATAGCAGCGGGAACTGTATTGACTAGCCTATAATAAACCATAATGGAAAAGAATATAAAAAAGAATATATATATGCATAACTGAATTACTTTGCTGTACAGCAGAAACACCACATTGTAAATTAGCTATACATCAATTAAAATAAAAATTAAAAAAATAAAACAAACTCAGAAGTGTCCCAGCATTCAGAGGGCAACAACCACTCCCTGCCTCCAGGTGCTATTCTTCTCTGACTGTTGCCTGAAATCACATCCAGCCGCCTGCAGCATTTTAGCATTTTCATAGCCGTCCTCTCCTGCAGGCTACACACAGACCCTCTGTGGTAGGTGGGGCTGCTATCCGTAGGTCCATTTCTCAGGCAGGGAAAACTGAGGCCACATACAAAATATAAACTCTGGTCCAGGACTTGGAACAACAAGCCTGATGCACCTGGGAGACTTGAGGGGCTGCAACCTGGAGGCATCATTCAGCCCCAGACACACAAGGGGCCTGTTCTATGTCAGGGACTGAGGCCAGAGCTGAGAAAAGTGGAAGTTCCCTCGCGGGGTCTTCTGTGGTCGAGCCTGCCCCGGGCCTGGCCTGGCCTTCCACCTGGGTGAATGGGTCCCCACACCCCAGCTCTGCAGAGCTGTGCTGGCCTGGAGCTCCAGGCGAGCAGCACAAGGCCTCCCCCACACCCACGCGGCTGGGAAGAAGAGGCAGCAGGGGCCCGAGGCCTGCAGAGAGTTGAAAATCCTGGGAACTGAGCCCCAGTCAGCCCAGCCAGCACCTCATTAGGAGGCCCAAAGCGGGGAGGGGGCACTTTAGGAACAACATTATTTATTCTATTTTTAAACAAGCCTGAGGTCTCTGGGGGCACAAATGAAGTTATCAGAAAAGACATGAGTAGAATAAAGCCCCAAGCCAGCAAAGCTGAGAAGGGCCCTGGGGACCAGGACTCTTGAAAAGCTGAGATGGGGTTTGTTTATCTTGTGCTCTGAGAGCACAGGACTGGGACCAGGGTGCTGGACAAGGATGTCCCAAAGCCCTCTGCAGCCTGTTCCCTCTGGGCCCCCGGGGAATTTGGGTGTGAGCTCTACTCTAAACGGTCCCATCAGTGTCATCTGCAGCAGGGAGGGAAGAGGCACCACCTCTGGAAGGAAGCCCGGGTTCACTTCCCACCTCTGCCACGTGAATGTCTTTCCCGGTGGACAGAGCCCAGGGGAGCTGGTGCTGCAGGGCACCTGCTCCCTGCCTGGCCATCCCTGGCTCCACACTGGACAGGCCCTCCACCTGCCAGAGCCTCCACTTCCTCATCTAGCAATGGGCTGGTCATTCTCACCTTGATTCCCAGGTAACCCTCTTGGGGAGAAGCAATGAGACAGTGTGTGCCCCTGGGGAGGGCTGGACTCGCGTCTCACTGGATCCCAATGCTCTGCAAAGCGGACTGACTTGTCTTTCCCATCTCAAAGCGTAGGAAGCCAAGGCTCCGCGGAGTTGAGTGACTCGCCCTGAAGCATTCAGACTCAGGCCCACCTGTTCCCAAGTCTGCTTTGCCTCTGGCGGTGGGGCAACTGCCTGACAAGTGCTCTCGGGAGATTTGAGAGAAACACAAGTCACTGACAGAAGTGATTACAGGACTGGGTGGGTGTGGCTGGATGAGAAACGCCTCTCAGAAGTAAGCGATGGAAGAAGGAGCAAGGTGAGCAAGACTTGCAGTCCATGGTCCCGGTTTCTGATTTTGCTTTGAACTGCAGACAGCCACCACAGCCACTTCCCACTTACTGGCTGGGTCCAGTAAGATGTGACATGTGAGATGGTGGGGAAATGGTCAAGCGCTATGCAAATGAAAGCCAAATGTCTCTCCAGTCCTGTTCCCGACACCTCGCCCTCGTTACCATGTGAAATATGGGTTAAGCAGATTGCACGCAGGGAAGCAATGGAAGGGCTCCACATTTCCCCTACTAGGGGCACCACAGAACGGACTCATTGGAAAAGACCCTGATCCTGGGAAAGATTGAAGGCAGGAAGAGAAGGGGACAATAGAGGATGAGGTGGTTGGATGGCATCACCGACTTGATGGACATGAGATGGAGCAAGCTCTGGGAGTTGGTGATGGACAGGGAAGCCTGGCATGCCGCAGTCCATGGGGTCGCAAAGAGTCGGACATGACTGAGTGACTGAATTGAACTGAGGGGCACCAAGCAGAGGCTGCTACAGGTATAGCATAGTCCACTGGCATGCACTAGGAAACGGGCTGCCCTTGGCCATCCTACAGGCTCCCTCCAGCCCCACTGCCCCAAGTTAAAAGCCACAGGTCTCGTGCCTTGCCCTGGAGTCTACATAGAAAGTTGAGACCAAGAAGGAAGGAACTGGCCCAAGGCCAGGCAACCAGAGGAGGGAAAAGCTGGAACCAGAACCCAGAGTTCTCCCCACTGTCCAGGCTCTCCTAACTACCTATGCGGGAGGCATTATACATCCACCGGGAAGACAAGGAAACTGAGGCCTCGGGAAGTGCTGTGGCATGCCCAGGGCTGCCGTGTCTGCGCTGTGGCCAAGGCTGGAGGCCAGATCCTTTCTCTCTGCTGCTGGGCCAGAGCAGAGACTGCGTCCTACATCACTGAGCTTTTTTCTGAAATGAACCACTTCTTAATTCTTTGGCTGAATGTCTAAATAAGGATTTTTGCCAATTCTGAGCCCTGCTAACTGATGAAGCTGTCAGAAAAAGATCTAATGATGCTTGAAAACGCGGGGAGTGAGCCAGCTGCCAGATTGCCTTCCCAGCCCTGCCTCCACATCAGGGAGTCAGGACCCTCCCACTGGTGGAGGGGGTGTGAGCCCTGGAGGCTGAGACTCTGCTGCCTTTCATCAACTGTGTGACCCTTTTTGATCCTCTGCTCACCAGCTGTAAATGCGGATAACTCTGAGGATTAAATGAGATGCTATGTGTGCAATGCCCCAGCACAGAGCCCAGTTGGGCACAGATTTCAGGGCTGGCTGGGATGGTGGGGGGTGGGGCAGAGTGGCCAGTGATCTGAACTCTGCTGAACAGACAGGGGTGGCCCTGACTGCAGCCCTGGGCGAGAGAGAGCTGAAGCTGCCAGCTCCGTTTGGGGAGGCCCTGAGTCACCCCCAGTATTTATCTTGGGAGGGACAGATGAAAGGCTCAGAGTGACCTTAGGCCCTGTGAGATGGAGCCCTTGGGTGGGAGCCTGGGAGGCTGGGCTGGGGCGCTTGGCAGGCCAATCCCGTCCCTTTGTTCTCTCTCCTTTCTCAGTGGAACATTTGTTCACGCGGGAACCCTGGGCACTAGGGGTGGGGCCTGGCTTGGGGACCAGGGAATCTGACAATTCCCAGGCCTGCCACTGGAGCCTGAGAGACTGGACTCTGGGAAGGGCCCTCCTGAAATGAGTTGGAGTGAAGGGCAGGCCTTCCCCGCACATGAGACCCACGTGTGTGACCTGCCACCTAAGGGCAGGTTCTGGGAGCATCCCAGCCAGAGACGGGAAAGCCATTCTCCCTTCAATCACTGACTGTCCAGACCACCAGCTTCTTCCCATCCTCCTTTCTCCTCCTATTACACACATGTGCACACAGGTAGACATACATACACACACCCACATGTGTTGCCTGCTTGGAGGCCTTGAATTTGTCCTCCCCAATAGATGGAGAAGTATGAAAAACAAACAGGTCTTGGGTGCAAATGCATCTTTGCAACTGTGGGACTGTGGGTAGAGCTTTTAATCTAGATGCCTCTTCCTCACCTGCAGAGCAGGTCTGTGCTTCACAGACCTGGTGAGGAGCCAATGAGGCTGAGCGTGAATAGGACTTGTAACCGTGAGGCTCATGACTAATGGTAGTGGACATTTGGGGCTGGAAAGTAGGATTGCTGTAACTATCCAATCTGCTGCTATTTTTAACAAGCCAGGGAGACTATCTGAGAGTGAGGGAGGGGTTCAGGGCAGTGGCCTAAATACGGCATGAAGATTACCACTGAGCGCTGCTGTCCTGGCCTGGGCCGGGGGTGATCAAGACACCCCCACCCACCGCTAGCCTGCCACCTTCCCTCCATGCCCACTTCTCTGTCCCCTGGCTGAATTTGGTGCTCTCAGAGGACAGCCCCAAGCTCACGGGAGCCGAGAGGTGGTGAATGTTAGGGGCAGGCAGACTAGTTCCTCATCAAGGAACAAACCTCAGACAGAGCCCATCAGAGGACATGGTGGGAATTCAGAACATGGAGTGTGGAGAAAGCTTTGGTGGAGCCAGAGGCGAGCATTCCAACCTTGGCTCAGGCTTCGATGGGCCCTTGACCTTGGACAGTCATGTCCCATCTGTGGGCCTTAGTTTTTTCATCTGTCAAGGCCTCTGTACCCTTGGGAGGTGCAGGGAGGTGGTGGCCATGAGAAGGCTTTGACAAAGTTGATCCAAAAGTACACTAGGAAAATTCCCAGACCCCTTAGTCACTGCTGTCCTTCGCACCCTGATCTCTTCTCAGATGGACAGGTGGATTCAAATTCTCCCCATGTGCCATCACCCATGGAAAAAGAGAACCTAAGGGCCTTTGGGACCCCTTCCAGCTGGGGACTCTGCCAGACAAAGCAGGATGGTCATTTATAATAATAGAGTTTTCACTGGAAGACTTGCTTACCCCCTTTGACCCTCTGCTTCCCCAGCTGTCAATGCAGATAATAACTCAGCCAGCCGAAGGCTGTCGGGAGAGTTGAGTGCAGGTGCCTGAGGGCTGAGCACTAGCCCTGGCCCAGTCACAGGACGGTACTAGAGAGGTCCCACCCATACCCTTGGGAGGGGTGCTGCACCCGGACTTGCCTGGCTGCCCCAGAAGCCACTTGGCATCCTCAGAACTTAGGAGTGGATGCCAACAGCGTGACCAAGAGGTCTGGAGCTGGGTCTCTGAGAGGGACTGTGCCCACTGGGTAGGCTGGGACCACCTGGTCCCAGTATTTAGCACTGGGGTTGAGAATCAGAGCTCTGCAAAGCCCCCCAAGGTTTGCTATTCTCCTGTTTGTTCTTAACCTTGAATGTGCTGAGAAAAGATCTTCTAAGCCCCCAACACCTCATTTAGTGTACAACATATGATAAATGCATAAGCGCTTCTAGGGTGCATCACTGAGGACCAGGAGTGAGAACCCTTATTCATCGGACTCCAAAAAATGTCCCTTACCCATGGGAACTGTTCTCCGGTAATTGATAGGACAAGGAGTGACATTTCCCAGGGGTCTGTGGAAAGGGAAGGGGCTCCCAGAGCAGCCTGCCTGGGATGGAGGGTGGTGTAGGGGTGGGAAGGGTGAGGGAACAGCATGAGAGTAAGGCTCAGAGGATACCAGCCAAGCGGAGCATTTGGGAGGCTGGCTGTGGAGAGTGCAGGAGAAAAAGTGTGGGGACAGCTGCTGTCTGTGTGAAGATTCCGAGGCAGCATCAATGAGGAGAGGGTGTTTTTGAAACGTTTTCAAAACGTGTTACTGAATATCAGGAATGCAGGTGTCAATCCTTTATAAAGATGACAGGTTGAACACTCGCATCTATTTTCATTCCCTTCTGACACCCACTACAATTACAGTAAACGAGTCTTTAGAGGCATGACCCACAAAACCAGAGAGAACACAAGGAAACAGCAGCAATTCCTCAGCAACACACTCAGGAGGCAGATGGACGAGAGGTAACTGACCCAGCAGATGCCAGAGGGCAGGACCCTGAGCCTGCAGCAGGGAACTCATTACCAACCAGTTCTACATCCCAGAAGTTTCTAGAGGCTCTGGACCTCGAAATGTCAGGTTGCTCTGGAAATAGATGTTAGCTAAAAAGAGACTGATGACAGTGTTGTGAAGCAGTTGGAGTTCTAGACCTCCCTTGCTTTTGATGCTGGGGGGTGATTGTCCCTCCCCAGCCCCCCACAGAGGGTTGTTCAGGAGAGTGTAACAGAGGCTCTCTGCTCTGGGGACGTCAGCCACGGCTGAGAACTGGAAATTAAATCAATATACATGTGCTGGAGTCTGAACCTCCACCAGTTCTCTTCCCTGACTGAGCACCAGAATCCTGGCAGCCAGAACTTACTTCTGTTCTCCAGCGTGTCCTCAAGAAATGGCCCCTTTATGCATGGTGTGGCCTGTGGGATCTTTGTTCCCTGACCAGGGATTGAACCCATGCCCCCCTGCAATGGAATGCAGAGTCTCAGCCACTGGATTGCCAGGGAAACTCCCCTATTAAGGGAATTTACATAAAGTAAAACTCACCATTTTTTTTTTTTAAGAGTAGAGTTTGGAGACTTCTCTGGTGGTTTAGTGGATGAGATTCCAGGCTCGCAAAGCCAGGGGGCCTGGGTTTGATCCCTATGGGGAACTAAGGTCCTATAGGCTACAGCTAAGCCTGAGTGCCACAACTACTGAGACCGCATAGCTGAAATTTAAAAAAAAAAAAAAAGAAAAAAAAGACTACAGTTTGCTGAGTTTAGACATTGGAGACAACCATTCCAACCAAGATAGAGAACACTGCTGCTACCACCAGAAGTTCCCTTTGCAGTAAATGTTCTCATAACCCTAACTCCTGGTTGCCACTGATCTTTTTTTCAGCCCTAGAGTTTTCTTTTTCCCAGAAGGCCACGTACCCGAAATTAAATGGGATTAGTGTTTTGTGTTGGCTCCTTCCACTTTGCATCACGTGTCAGATTCAGCCATGACCCTCGTTTCGGCAGTTCATCACATGTTACTGACTACTGTTGCCTGGTACACAGTTTAGCCACCCAGCTAATGGCCCTTTGGGTTGTTTCTAGTTTTTGGTTCTTACAATTAGAGTGGTTGTGAACATTCAAAAAAAAAAAGGCCACTTCAGGGAAGCTCCGAGTTAATAAACCACACTCAGGGACTCAAGCTCTGAAACACATTTTTAGCAGCAACCCTCCCAACTCTTAATTATGAGAAAACAGTTACTAAGCATTCAAGGAAGGCCCCTGATGTGAAAGAGGTGACCCAAAGCTAATGGGAAACAGCACCTTGGATTACAGGTTGGAGAAGACATTACATTCAGGAAAAATGAGGATACTTTTTTTTAAAGAAATAAACAGAGAATAAAAATGAGCTCTTGGGAATGAAAAGCATGATGGCAGAAGTGAACAACTAAACTGGAGGTGAAGATACAGTTGAGTAAAGTTCCCCAGAGAAAAAGCAAAGGGATGAAGATGAAACATATGAGAGAAGAGATGAAGCATAAAGGACCAACCCAGGATATACAGCATAAGAATGTTGCAGAGAAAACAAGACAGAAGGGAGAAATTACCAAAGAAATAATTCATGGACGTGTCCCTGAATGGAAGAACAGTTTCCGTACTGAATGGGTCCTCTGCATGCCCAGTATTGGGAGAAAAGGACCCACACTAACTCCCATTGCTGGAAATTTCAGAATACTGGTGTCAAAGAGAAGCCTCCAAGTTTTCAGAAAGAAAAAAAAAAAAAAAAAAAAACAGATCACAAAAAAGAGATTAGAAAACAGAGGGCTTTGGACTTCTCAGTAACAACAGTGAAAGTGAAAATGTAATAGACTGATGTTTTCTAAACTCTGAAGCAAAGTTGATATCGAACCTATAATTCTCCATCTGAACTCCCAATCAAGTGTAAAGAGAGAATAAAGACATTTTCAGATATGTAAGGTGTCATAACACTTACCCCCATGCACCCTTCATAAGGAAGCTACCAGAGTATGTGCTCCACCAAAACAAGGCAGTAGAGAGAGAAAGAGGAAAAGATAGGAAATGGAAGATTCAAGCGCGAGGTGAAAGAAGCCGGACGACTGTGGAAGGAGATTCCAGACCGACAACAAGTACCAGGCTCCAGAGGGCTGGCCAGCCCTTATTAGAGTGGATTGTAGGACTCCAAGAGAAATTTTGCCAAGAAAAGGGAATGTTCAGAAAAGATCTCCCTTCTGAATGCCTTTAGAGGAGATTGACATGATTGGCAGGGGGTTGGTGTCATATTTACTAATAAATACATAGAAAACTAAGCAAAAGCAGTGATTAAATCTAGGAAAGACAACAAAAAATGTGCAAAAAGGGAAAACTAACCATAGTCTATCTCATGATTCAGCTCTGAGTAGCACATTCAGCCATGATAATGGAAACACTGTATAGTGACTGAACTGAAATCATTAGGTAACTGTACTAGAGGGGCAGAGGAACGGGGAGTTACATACAGGCAGGGTGGGTGTGGGAGTGACAAAGAGCCTCTTCTCTTGGGGGTGGGGGTGCGGGGATAGAAATCAAAGGCTGAGTTATCAAGAAGGGGCTGAAAATGGTTGCCTCCAGAGAAGGGAAACGGGGGAGGGCAGTCCCCATAGGGCAACTTGATTCTCAGCCTGCATAAAAAATTTATTTAAATACTATATAGTGGTGGTTTAGTTGCTAAGTTGTGTCCGACTCTTGCAGCCCCATGGACTGTAGCCTGCCAGGCTCCTCTGTCCATGGGATTCTCCAGGCAAGAACACTGGCATGGTTGCCATTTCCTTCTTCAATATATGTGTGTGTGTATGTATATATATAATTTTTAATTAAAAAACACAATCCCATCCTTGCCCCTCCCACTCTGGTGGTTTCTGGAGAGGCTGAATAACCATGAGGGCTTTTCATTGTCCATAGCCTTGGGAGTGAGTTCATTCCAAGCTATTCTAAGCTTCCCTGGTGGCTCAGACGGTAAAGAATCTGCCTGCAATGCAGGAGACCTGGGTTCAATCCCTGTGTGGGGAGGATCCCCTGGAGAAGGGAATGGCAACACGCTTCGGTACTCTTGCCTGGGAAATCCCATGAACAGAGGAGCCTGGTGGCAGTCCTGCTGCTGCTGCTGCTGCTGCTGCTAAGTTGCTTCAGTCATGTCTGACTCTGTGCGACCCCATAGATGGCAGCCCACCAGGCTTCCCCGTCCCTGGGATTCTCCAGGCAAGAACACTGGAGTGGGTTGCCATTTCCTTCTCCAATGCACAAAAGTGAAAAGTGAAAGTGAAGTCGCTCAGTCGTGTCTGACTCTTAGCGACCCCATGGACTGTAGCCCACCAGGCTCCTCCGTCCATGGGATTTTCCACGCAAGAGTACTGGAGTGGGTTGCCATTGGGTCACAAAAAGTCAGACACAACTGAGAGACTAACACACACACATATTTCAAGCAAATGGGCTCAGCCTATAGCAGGCCTCTGAAAGTCTCAGAAACACTGGGGCTGAAACCTCAGAAGCCACACCTGGAGCAACTCCTGACACCTCAGGCGTGTTCCCAAACCTCAAGGTGCTTTTTCAGATTTGATGCTGCAATAAAACGTAGTAGGGATCAGGCTGTGCCCAGATCACCTGCCTGTAGGAACCCCAGAAAAGGAGATGGAAAGAGGCCAGAGGTATGTGGTAGCCCTGTTCATTAGGGGAGCTTCTACCAGACTCTTGGTACTTCTACCAGAACCCAAGATGTTCCCCCAGGTCCTGCTGCTGGCTGTCCGAGTCCCGGAAACTAGAAACCCACGTGGGTCACACCATGCCAGTACTCATCAGTGTTTATAGAAAGGAAGATCGTTATTTACAAGAACAGAAACATTGAGCTAATTCATGTTTAAATATACCAAACAGAGCGGCAGACAAAAAAAAAAACCCCAGAAACTTCTGGATAAAAGGGGGCAGTGAGCCCCGGCTTAACAGGGCCTTCCTGTGTCCCTGCTGGACTCTGTTGCTCAGGCTGCTCCTGCCCTGCCCTCCACGATGGGCAGACCCTTCCCAATGTTAGCCAACCTCCTTTTTCCACGAGTGTATCCAAGTTAGGAAAACAGAACTTTCTTCCAGATCACTCAAGACCCTGAGCCAAGTAATACCGGTATCCAGAGCTCCCTTGGGCCCTGTTCTCCAAGCTTTTCCAGAGAAGTGTTCTGCACAGGCTGAGTCACCCAGCTCCCATCCTTCAGACCACAGAGGACACGGGGGTACTTAGGTCCCTACCTCCCATCAAACCTCTCCTTGCTTCTTTTGGGAAACTCAGTTTTCTGCCTCAATCAAGATCAGAAAGGCGCAGAGAGAAACTTGAGTCCTGGATCTTAATCCCCCAAAGCTAGTCTGAGGACCAGGAATGATCAGCAACAATGTTCTTGACAACCAAGAACAGAGGGAGAGAAGTAAAATGAAAAAGGGATGTGTATGGAAACAACAGTTGTTGCTTCTGGGATCCTTCTTACACTTTTGTTCTAAAATTAATATCTTTACAAAGTGAAATGATGATTGTGGATGACATGTTTTCTTAAGTCCTTACTTGACAAAATTGGAAAGTTAGCATCACTAGCTAGTCCTTCCACAAAATAATAACTTTGGGAGGGGGAGCAGATTTCACTGGACTATGAACATCCAGAGTTTGGGACATATTGTAATAGATGACTCAAAGAAGAGTAAGACCAAGCTCCGGGTCAGAAACAGAACCGCAGAGGGTGAGAAGGGCACCAATGCATGCAGTCCAGTGGCCACTGACACCTAAGCATGTGCTGAAATGCCACCAGCTAAGGCTTGGCCCGCTCCCACTTGGTGCCCTTCCGTGACAGGGAGCTCACTTCCTCTATGTACAGCTCTGATGATTACAAAGTGCTTACTTTGTATTGTGGAGAAACCTTCGTCCTTGGACCCAGGCCTACACTTGGGAGCCCCTAGAAGCAGCCCTTTCACCTGCAGGAAAACAGCTGCCTTCTGTACCCTTTGCCTCCCAGTCTTCTTTGACTTCTATTTGCTCCCCCTCACCACCAGTCATTCCTCTTGTGAAGTGACTTGCTTGGGATCACTTGCCTGGCAAACGAGTTCAAAGCCAGCTCCTCTGCTCCTGGCCCTGTGCCCTGCGCCCTAGCTCTCTCCATGTGGCAAAGGTTCAGTGTCCTCAATTCAGGAGATGGTACTGGCTGTTCAGAAACAGTTGGAAAGGCAACAAAGAATCCAAAATGGGAGGGGGGAACCAATATACAAAAAAAGTCAATGTGATCCCAATAAACACGTATAGATCCACATTAAAAATGAAAGTATGGAAGGAAACAAGGTAAGATGGTCACAATGGTCATTCTTTAAGGTAGGCTACCTGATGATTTTTACCACACTTTTGCTTTTCTCTCTGTGCTTTCCAATTTTTCTGCAATGATTTGGTTTTTATGTGTAGGATAGGGTAAAATAATGACCATTTAGAAGGATGAAATAAGAAATGTCAAATTAAAGTAATCACATCCCAAGACACACCCCCTCCGCCCACTCAGCTCCCAGCCACTGTCCGGTGAACAAGCTCCTGGGGCTCTTGGGCCCTGGGCGGTTGTCCGTCCCCAGACCCTCACACACTGCAGCACTTTACAGCAGTCTCACGTTCTTGCTGCATCAGCGCCCAGCCCTTGACTGCCAGATGACAAGCCCGAGGTCAAGTAGACCCCAGACCACCCGGGGTCATGGCCAATGTGCTCCTGCCATCTGCCCCTCGTCCGTTTTCTCCAGCCTTGGAGCCCCAGCCCAGCCTCCAGGTGGAAGAAAGGAGAGGATGGGGAACAAAACGGAGGGTGCAGAGGACCATGGCTCATCCCTGCCAGGTCTGTTACACGCACAGGGTGTGCATATTGTTGTACAGAGAGGAGATTAAACTTAGAGGAGAGATGCGTTATCTGCGGAGTGTGATGGAGCTGGGCCTGGACCCAGCCCTCTGATCCAGTCCAGTGTTTGCTCTTCTGGGGCTCTGATCACAGCCCCTAGGCGTGACTGTGGTGTGCTGGGTCCATGCAGAGTGCTGAGGCCACGAGTCATACCAACACCCTCTGTGCCAGCCCTCCAGGGTGGGTCTTTGCCAGCTGCTCCCTAGGGCGCCTGGCAGTCCTAGGCACATGTCAGAGCCAAGCCCTGATTAGAAATGGAGGCCCGGCCCGGGGGTCAAAGTCCTGTCTAACTTCCAGGTTCTGCGGTGTCACGTGGCCCTGCGTGAGTTGTTCCCCTGTTGGGGACTCAGTTATCCAAAGGATAAAATCAGTGGAGAGCATTTGACAGTGATTAGACTGGCGATTTACAAGTCTTTTTTTTTCCCCCAAGCCTAGCATTTGGGTACTCTGGGACTGACCCGTGACACTGTCCCCCATCCTGGATGACAGGGCAGAAGCTCCCCATTCAGCCTGGCCTTTGGGTGCCCCTCACCCCAGCTCCCTCTTTGGATAGTCTAGGTCTTAGAGAGATGTTCCCCACCTCAAGTAGGAGTGTTTGGGGGTGTGGGGATGTGCAGAGCTGTGTCTGTGTGAGTCAGGGGTCCTAAGAGGACAGGCTCCCCACTATGTAGCCGGGACATTTTCCAGGGATGTCACCTTGTTGAGGATTCTGCTCTCAGCTCACCTAATCCCCTGCCCCCCTCTCTCCCCTACTTTTGGTTTCCTTGTCTTCTAGGCTCCAGCCTCTATTGCAAGCCCCAGGCTCTGTGTTCCTTCTGTTTCTACCCTAGAACAGGTCTGTCACTGGGGAGGGGCTGCCCCTTCCCCTCCCCTCCAACCCCTCTGTGGTCTCTTCCTCAGGATCCCTCCACCCCCCACTCCCATCCCTGCACCCACCTCCCGGGGCCCTCTTTAAAGAGGTGCCCACAGCGCTCAGAGCCAGTTTTGTTTCAGACAGAAATGAAGATGGACTTTCATTGTACAATGACACTTTCAAACCATTATTCTGCCGAGACCCAAATGAAAAATCAGCAAGTCTGACAGCGCTGTGATTTGTTCATATGACGCTGCCTCTTTGCACAAAGTTTAATTAAAATTTCAGGAGCCCTTTATTGTGCACCTCTGGGCTCTTCCAGGCGCCTTGGGGGAAGGGCAGGGTCTTTTTATAACAGAAGCCAGTGCTCAAGGACGGTCCCTAGGAGATTGGCAGTGGGGTGCACTGATGGCTGGAGCAAAGCACAGCCTATGTGGGTACACGGGCCTCAGGAAGCACATGGGATTTCAGCCACCCCGCCACCCCGCCCATTTCACAGGTGAGCACACTGAGACCAGCACTTTCCGAGACTCAGCAGATCCCAGTGACACCGCCCCATCCCTTCCACCCCGCCCCCTGGACTCACCCTCAGGGCTGGCAGGGAGCTCACTTGGTCCACGGTGAGTGTGGCCTCCTTGTAGTACTTCCCGGGGGGACAGAGCTTCAGGAAGGAGTCGTGGATACTGAGAAGAGAGGCAGGGGTGGGCTGAAGGTGGGGACCAGCAGGCCCCCTGCCTCCTGCAGGCTCCCTTTGGAGGATTGATTGACACACATTTGGTAGTTATAAATCATCCTGCCCTTCCAGAAACATGCCTGGGGCTCCAGTGTGCCCAGCGCATGCGCTGTGGGGGATGCAAAGATAAGCCCATATGCTCTGTAGCCTGAACACAATCTGCAAGTGCACTGGAAAGGACTTCTGCCCTCCCTTCCTTCAGTCCCTCCTTTACGGATGGAGGAACCAGCAGGGCCTTGGGGAAGCCAGGATGCCACCCCAAGCCATCTGTCCAGCCCCACCCTCATCCCAGGAAAAAGAGGTCACTCCATGGGTGTGGCCAAGCAGCCAGCAACCCACACAGCCATCCGAGGCCAGTGAGCTGGATCCAGACGATGGGACTGAGCAACTGTCCTCATCGATCCAGTAATCAATGTCTGTCTGCGGGCCTCCTCCCTGCTCCAGGGGATTTAGCTTGTGAGGGACAGGCAGGCAGAGGGGGAAATGAATGGCCGTGTGGGTGCTGCAAGGCAGAGGGTAGGAGCGAACTCTGCCCCAGGCCAGGAGAGCAGGGCCCTCATGCTGGAGCCCTCTCTGCCCACACTCTGGAGCATGGACCATATCAACCTTGTAAGGGAGTGGGGAGGGAGCTGAAAAGTGGGGTGTAGAATGGGCGAAGGGAGATAGTCTCTAGGAAAAGATTGGGTGGGGACACTGAAGGACAGCAAGGAGAGAGGAAAGCCGTTGTACCCAGGGTGGGGGTCGGGGGTGTGTGTCCAGTGGCCTCCAGGGGAGGGGGCGCTGGCAGTGGTCTGCCCTTAGCCCCAAGGAGCATTTGATCACTGTCATTGTTAGAATTCCTAGTGTGGGGTAATAAGAAAGCAGACTGACTTGCAGTATGTTTTATTAATTTTAAAGAATTCTCTGAGGCTGGGCACTTGTATGGTTGACATGCAGGGTGTCCCCCACTCTGACCCCTCACTAGGAGTGCCTGCTGCACATTGCCGACTCCTGTGGACATTTCTGGTGGGACCTACAGAACCATCTTGCAAGGAAGGGACCATCATCTCTTCCTTACAGAGAAGGAAATTGAGACTCAAGGAGGTAAAATACTCACCTTGCCCAAGGTCACACAGGGGTGGGCGTGAAGCCAGAGCTGCAGATGCCAAAGTTCTTTCCCCAGGAGCCCAGAGAGGAAGGGCTCAGAAGGGCTGCGGGTCGGGGGCGGGGGGTGGGAAGAGAGGGAACCCCCACTGCCGTGGTCACCCGCTTCTTGTTTTTTAAGCTCTGTGTGCCTGGTGCATTCAACCACATTATCTCAATGAATCTTCCCAGCAACCTTGTGGGATAGATATAGGGGTGATGATGTCTGTAGATGTGGAGACCAAGGCTCAAAGAGTTGAAGGGGTCTGCCCCAGGTCATTCAGCTTGGAAGGAGTCGAGGGGGGTCTGAACCCTAAGCCACACTCCTCAGGCTGTGCTGCCCACCTCTAAGGGGTCCCAGGTGAAAGACTCTCAGCACCTCCTCCCCACCCTGGAGAGACTTCCGGGGAGCAGGTACCGTGGGGAGGGCCCTGCCCAGACTTCGTGTCTTCCCAGGCCGCCGAGTGGGTGGGCTGCCCGCAGATGAATCGTGGCTGCTTCTCGGCTTGCCACAAAATGTTCTCCTCCAAATATGGATCAGCTGGCTCTAAGTGGAACTCGGAATTAATCACTAATGGACTCAAAAGTCAAAGCCATTTAAAAAGCTCACACATCTCGCATGCCAGAAAGCAAGCAGCCCAAGCTGCGTCTCCCTTCCACACCTAGCCAGACGAGGGGAGAGGCTGTCTGCGGGCGGGGAGGCTGAGACGGTGGGGGAGACCAGCTCCACTGCCCTGACTCTGCAGGACCTTGGGTCTGCCGGGTCCCCTCTGTGCAGTGAATCTCAGCTAGCTCCCTCCATCCTCCAGTTCAGGAATTCTGTACCCTTCTCTGGCATCCGGTCCATCCCTTGCCTCTGAGACACTCCAGTTTAGCCTTTTTTGACTGGATGGGTCCCACATCAGAAGCACACAGGGAGCTTGTGAAAGGATCAACTCTAGAGATTCTCATTCAAGGCTAGTGTCAGCCCAGGCACCTATAGGTTCTACATGCTTCTGTGTTTGAATTGTACAGGTAGGACTGAGAACACAGCTCCAGTGAAAGTCTCCAGTTACACCCCTTCCATCCCAGTCTGGGCTCCCCGACCTGGGCTTCACCCCCATCCCATGGAGTCAATTGTCCCTTTCACCATGGAGTGGCCTACAGGTATTTTATGAATGGCCTCATCTCTAGCCTGGAAAGGTAACTTTTGGTTCTATGATCTACTGGTTCCAAGCTGTGTGACTTTGGGCAAATAGCTTCATTTCTTTGAGCTGGTTTCCTCATTCACAAAAAGGAGATGAAAATACCATGAAAATGACAGCTACACCGGTCTCAGCACCGACCTCTGTGCCAGGCACTGCTTTAATTCCTGTGCAGATCTAATCATCTAACTGACCTAATAACAATTAGGTTGAATACATACTTTTTGTATGTGTGAAAACTGGGGCTCAGCGAGAGTAAGAAACTCACTCAAGGTCACACAGCAAGTAAGTGAAAAAGTTGAGCCTCAGACTCTGGCCTTTGACTCCTAGGAAGCAAGCCTCTGTCTGCTGACCTTCTGGCACTCCAGGTGGACCAGGAGCTAACAGCCAGGACAGGGCATGGAGACTGGCAGGTTTGGGGACCTCAAGAGTGCTCAGAGGATCCAGGGGCCTCATGGTCAGGTTAGCCTGAGCAGGAACTGGGGCAAAGCTTCAGGATCCCATTTACCAGACCTAAATCCAGCCCAAGATCATGTCAGGAGCCATCCCTGAGCAATGTAATGTACCCTGAAATAGCTCGAACTGAGTCAGGCTGACCCAGCCTCAGACATGGAGATCTAAAGGAAGCCACATGTGCCCTTCCTGAGGCAAGTCCCAGACTCAGGGTCCAGAGCCTCAAGTGAAGATAAGGGCCCCAGAGGGCCTGTGCACTGATTCCATAGAGACATCTGGAAGGTGGGGGCAATGTAACAGCAATTTAACCAAAGTCGGAGAGGGCTAACCTGGAAGCTGAGGACAAAGGGGACCCTGCTCTTTCAGAGACCAACGGGATGTGCAAGAAGACTCCCACAGATTAGACATTTAGGGTGGACAGACCCCTTCTTAGAGAGCTGAATCAGGGCAGCCCTGGATGGGGAAGAAGCTGTCACATGTGGTCTGCCCCTCTCATTAGGTGTCATCTGCGGATCCAGTGACCAGGCCTTTCTGTCTCATGCAAGTCACAGATAAGGAGGTGGGAAAGCATTAGACAAGGGCAGAGCCACCCTGCTCCCCTGCTTATCAGTCTCTTGGATACTTTTTTTTCAACTGGCTAAATCTATCCAGATGTACTGTCATCCAAGCCACATTTCTTTGTCACGTTCATAGGAAAATCACAACACAGTGTCAAAGGTGATGTTGGAAACTTGTTTAGAAGTGATCAGGGCTTAGTCTGGCCCGATTTAGCCCTGGCAGCCCAGGGTGTCTGCTGTCTCCCCTGAGCATCACTGCCATCTGCCTCCTGAGCCACGGCCGGTGTTGCTTGGAACCCATATCCAAGCTGCCCCTTCCCTTTACAGACAAGGCATGGACACTAACCCTAATGTAATCCATGATCCTGTCCCTCCAAGGAGTTAACCTAGGATCAGCTTATATGTGTGTGTGTATCCTTCCTAAGATATTCTCTGTGTGTGTACATATGCACGCACGTACAGCCTTTTATTTTACTAAAAGTAGCACCCTATATGTACCAGACTAGTTTACCAAAGTAAGAGTGAAATAGGTTTTTAAAAGCCAACAGCACTATAATTAATATTATTAATACACAGTATTCTATACCACTTCTTTACCCCTGCTCTCTAGAGGCTGAATTTTTTTAAAATGTTTTTCTATTTCTCTTGGTTTTTACTTAATATTTGCATAGTGTTTCTAGAGATGGTGCTGATACTGCCACTTGGTATTTTTTCATTGCAGACTTTATTTTGTGACCTCTTACTGCTAAAAAAGAGAGAATTTATCTCTATCTATAACCTACTTACAGAGAAGGCACTGGCAACCCACTCCAGTACTCTTGCCTGGAAAATCCCATGGACGGAGGAGCCTGGTGGGCTGCAGTCCATGGGGTTGCTTAGAGTCGGACACGACTAAGTGACTTCACTTTCACTTTTGTGCATTGGAGAAGGAAATGGCAACCCACTCCAGTGTTCTTGCCTGGAGAATCCCAGGGACGGGTGAGCCTGGTGGACTGCTGTCTATGGGTCACACAGAGTCGGACACGACTGAAGTGACTTAGCAGCAGCAGCAGCATAACCTATTTTAGGCTTCCTTGGTGGCTCAGGTGGTAAAGAATCTGCCTGCAAATTGGGAGACCTTGGTTCAATCCCTGGGTTGAGAAGATCCCCTTGAGGAGGGCATAGCAACCCACTCTAGTATTCTTGCCTGGAGAATCCTCATGGACAGAGGAACCTGGTAGGCTACAGTCCACAGAGTTGCAAAGAATCAGGCACGACTGAGAGACTCAGCACAGCACATATATACTAGTTCTTCCCCTAACATCCCAAAATAAAATGATTTTCCTGAATCAAAATTCAGTATTTATATTATTGTTATATGTATGTATTATTACATACTATATATGTATGATTCAAACATTGCTCACAGCTGAGTTCCCTAGTACAACATGATTACATTTTCTTTCTTGCAAGACTCTTTGTTTTTCTTTTGCTTAGGTTTCAGTGTTTCTATCATTATTTCTTTCCCAAACTTTCTGCAGAACTGTGAAGTTCCTCTTCATATGTTTGTATACCTTATATCATCCATAGGTTCATTTTGTTTTCTTGGAGGTATCACTCCTGGAATTCCTGACTCCTTAATTCTAATCTGGATGCATTGCTTTTCATGCCTGCTGCATTGTCATCCTCGGGTTTCTCTTCACTTTCATTTTTGAAATTCCATGTGTTGCGGCCCTCTGTTTTCTGGTTCTTACGTCTTCTTTTTTCCTTAGTTTGAAAGTAAAAGTTGCTCAGTTGTGTCCAACTCTTTGCTATGCCATGGACTATGATGCCATGGACTACACAGTCCATGGAATTCTCCAGGCCAGAATACTGCAGTGGGTAGCCGTTCCCTTCTCCAGGGGATCTTCCCAACCCAAGGATTGAATGCAGGTATCCAGCACTGCAGGCAGATTCTTTACCATCTGAACCACCAGGGAAGACCAAGAATACTGGAATAGGTAGCCTATCCCTTCTCCAGAGGATTTTCCCTACCCAGGAATCAAACCAGGGTCTCCTGCGTTGCAGGCAGATTGTTTACCAGCTGAGCTACCAGGGAATTCTTTTTCTTAGTTTACTCACTAATGTTAATGAAGAACTTAGCTTACTTGATAATTTTAATAGACACTGCAGAAGCTGCCTGCATGAGGTAATTGTTTTTAGAAGTCACATGTCAAAAAGTATTGTTTCACCTTCACTCTTGATTAATAGTTTAGCTATGACTTAATCCTACATTGGAATTTTTTCTTGATTTTGAAGCTGTTCAGCCACCATCTTCCAGCACAAGTCTAAAATTCTACTTCCCGATCCTCTGTATGTATTCTGTTTTCTTCCTCTGTGAACATTCTTAAGATCTTCTCAATACCTCTGGTGTCCTGAAATAAATTAATGTAGGCTTAAATTTTTTTTTTTTCCTTCAAATACGTAGTGTCTCTCAGCTTTCAATTCATGTGCAATTGCCAAGTCTGTAACGAGCTGACTGGCAGCTCATCCGTGCTCATCTCTGTTCCTGGTGGTCCTGAGTCAGAAGCCTGCATGGCTAGCTCTCTCCACATGGCGAGCTCCTGTCCTCTGCTGGGCTGGGGAAGGGGTGCTGAGTGGATTGCAGGGCAAGAGGAGAATCATGTAAAGCCATCTTTTTGTTTTCACCCGAGCCTTCATCCTGGCATTCAGAAAGGAGCCTTTCTGGGTCCTTGACTCCATCACCCCAATCCCTGTTTTCCAGCAATCTGCTTTCAACTTTCAGCTCTAAGTCCGTATTGTGGATCTCTTTGTTTTCCACTTTGAAAATTGTTTCTCTCTCTCATCTGCTTTCATCTCTTGAGTTCTCCCTTATGGGTTTCTTTCTCTTTTTCTAATCCTAGCTGTCCTTTTAGTAGGGAAAATAAATAAAAGAAAATGCTCAGTTCTCCACATTCACTGGAAACTATGGCACATTGCTTTTTTAACTTTACAATATGCCTTGAAGACACTAATCCACACCCAACATAAAACTTCTCCTTCTCTCCAAGGACAGTGCCACGGATGGATGGGTCCATCCACGTTTATTTCATCCATGCCCTCTTGATTCAAGTGCAATGGCTAGGTCAAAGTGCCTTTCCCGTCCTGAAGCAGGCTTTCAGTCCTTCCCCTGTTCTCTTCCGTTCTTCACAGCTCCTGACAGCTGTTCTACACCCTCAGCTGCTCCCCAGAGTGTGGTCTTCCTAATCTGGAGACTCACCTTGGTTTGAAGCAGCAAAAAGCTCTCCCTGGTATCACCCCACACATCTTAGCATTTTTGTCCCCACTTCATGCTAGTCCTGCTCTGCCTCAGTTGAAAGTCTCCATGATGGTGAAACACAAAGACAGTAGACACCCAGCCACTGCACCTCCTCTCTGCCTTCCTGGAGCACTGCCATCCCCATCCCTCCTCCAGCACTGACCCATCCTGTTCTTCTAGAGCCCAAAGGGTTGGAGTCTCATGGGCAGAGGCTACCCAAGGGCCAGGCACCAGGCCCTCATGCTTAGGCATGACACAGACAAAAGACAGGGTTGGCAGGAGGTGGTTTTGAGAGAAGTTGGTGAGAGAAGTTGGGCTGAAGTGGAGCCTTTGCTGGCCTCACTCCCTGGGACCTGCCTCCCCAGTACAAACAGATGAGGTGAGGCCCCTCCATGAAGGGCTCACTTTCAATAGGAGTGGAGAGAAGTTTGAAACAGGAGGTAGGCAGGGGCTGTCTCATGGCCTGTGTGGGCAGTTCAGAAAAGAGGAGTCCCTACAGACAGCTCCCTACTAGAACATCTTTCTCAAAGACCAATAGAGAACACACGAGATGGAAGGGCTTCCCTCCCATCCTCCTCTCTTTTGACTGATTTCCCCACTTCAACTCCCACCACCGCATTGGTGGTGGGAATGGGGCACATGTGAGGGGCCCTAGGGATCCAGAAAAGGCCATCTGAGAATGTTTGAACTTTCTAGATGGAAAGAGGAGCAGGCATGGTCATGCTGAAGTGGAGAGAGAATAAATTAGTGCAGAACAATCCTGTCCTTCCTGTTGACATTTTAGACATGTCCACCATTTGCCCACCATTTCTACAGCTAGAAATCTCTCCTATGGATTTACTCTCACTTGTTGAATAAGGTTTGTTTTTGTTCAGTTGCCAAGTCATGTCCAACTCTATGCAACCCTAAGGACTGCAGCACACCAGGCTTCCCAGTCCTCTACTATCTCCTGGAGTTTGCTCAAGTTCATGTCCATCGAGTTGGTGATGCTATCTAACCATCTTATCCTCTGTCGCCCTCTTCTCCTTTTGCCTTCTATCTTTCCCAGCATCAGGGCCTTTTCCAATGAGTTGGCTCTTTGCCTCAGGTGGCCAAAATATTGGCGTTTCTGCATCAGTCTTTCCAATGAATATTCAGGGTTGATTTCCTTTAGGATTGACTGGTTTGATCTCCTTGCAGTCCAAGGGACATTCAAGAGTCTTCTGCAGCACCACAATTCAAAAGCTTATCAATTAAATAAGCTATTTTTACATAAATGTTTACTATAACGTTATTGATAGAACTAAAAGTCATAAAGAACTTAAGTGTATGTTATGGGGGGAGGTTGTAAAATGAATGATATTTCCTCTATAGGAAAGAATGTCCCATAGTCATAGAATGAGACATATCTCTATGTGCTTTATGTAAAGATAGACAACATGAAAACTTAAAAAGAAAAAAGGTCCAGAACAGTATAATGCTACACTATAAATTGGTAAATGCTGCAGTGTGAATGAGATAAAATTTTTGAAGGATATTTATTTAGATCTATCTATGAAAATTTTTATGGAAGCCTTGATGAGAAACCAACTGTGAACAGGGTTATCATCAGGGAGAAGGCCTGGGAAGGAGAGGGACACTTACTTTTCTTTTAGGATATTTATGCTATTTGAATTTTCTGGCCATGCTCACATATTACTTTTCAATTTTTATTTCATTTTTATGCAAGTGTTCCTTTTTTAGAAAATATCAATGAGATGTAAAAGTAGTAGGATGTAGAGTTTTGTTATATTTTTCTTTATTTCTAAAATGAGCAAACACTCGTTTTAAAAGGAAAGCGATGTAATCTGGTGACTGTCCCTGGTCTCCATCACTTACTGTGCCCTGGACATCCATCAGCCCCCCACCCCCGTGCCGGGAGAGTCTCATGCTTGGGGCAGAATCATTGCCCTGCCTGGGACCCTGAGTGGGAAGTGCAGCTTCCAGGCTGGGTGTTGTCTGGGGAGGGTGTGTCCAGCAGAGACAAAGAGGCGAGAGGGTTCTGTGGGTCTCAGGGCAGTCTCCTCACTCCAACCTCCCTTCACCCCACCAACAATGCCCTAGAGACCCCCTTTCCTCCTCTAACGAGTTTCTGATGAGCACCTGGCCCAGGCTGAGTGCTCTCACATCTCTCATGCTGTCTACCCTCTCTGCGGTCCCATGAGGGATCCTTGTGTTGGCTGTCTTGGCCCGGAGCCTTCCTCTCTGGCCATCACCAGCTTAAGAACAGGGAATGGACTGCGCACTGTTACACCCACCATGCTGGGAGGCAGTGAAGCGAAGCTTGGGAGGGAAGGGAGGACTAAGAGAGATTCAGTGGGGCATCAGCTTTACCCAGATAGAGGACCACCTCGCTGTATGTACTGCAGACCTGTTTCCTAAGTCCTCTCCTCCTTGTCCTCATCATCCCAGGAAGGCCCTGTCCACCTCTGCGGTTCTATGAAGAAACCTCGCCATGGATCCCATAGCAACCTACAATCTGACATTTCAATGTAGTAGGGCCCTGGGAATCGTGACCTTGGACCCTCCAGGACTGGGGTCTGTCTCTGCCTGTCTGCTGACAGCCTCGTCTCCAGGACTTTGTAGCTCTGGGCAGGGACCACATTCAGGGACCAGAGTGAGGCTGTACCAGGGTAAGATTTCAGTTCCAAGGGGAGGGAAAGGGGACCCCCTCTACTCACCACAGGATTTCATTCCTGGTCAAGAAGGTCAAGGCCTGAAACAAACCACAGACAGGTGACTTGCCCACTCCATCCAGCCCTGCCCTGGCCCTCTGGGGAGTGGGAAACTTCGGGGGTTGGGAGGAAAAGCTGATGCTCTCATTGAACAACCAGGGAATGGAGGCTCCCAGCCCTCAGCAGCAGACGCCCGAGGTGGTGGCAGAGGAGGAAACAGTGCCCCGTCTCTGATGGCCTTGGGAGGGAGCACAGTGGTACAGGCCTACAGAAAGGATCGGAGACAAGGCGAAAGCCCTGGGATCTGGAGCAGGAAACAAATGGGGAGGGGCCCTCTGAGAGCCAGTCTGGGTCACATGGATGTAGGTTTAGCGAAGGCAGGGACCACAGTGAGAGTTTTCCCACCCCTCCCACCTGCCTCAGGAAGCTCCCACCACTGCCCAGAATCTCCTGCCTGATCTACCCACCTGGTATTCTTCCAAATCCTCCCAGTGCATCTGGTACCTCAGACATTGCCCCATGCCAACCCCACCCTTCTCTCTGCCAGCAGCAGAACCTCAGCCCCAAGAGCTCACCAGTTGTGCACCAAGTAATCGGTTGCCATGGTAACCTGCATTCCACCTTCTGCCCATTCTACCTGAGTCCCTGAGTGGGCAAAGAAATAGATTCTTTTGGTTCCAGAGGCTAATGGACATCATCCCCAAAACAGCAAACAGAAAGGCAGCCCAGTAGCAGGTTCAAGAGTCATGAGCCAACCTTCTAGATCTGCCAAAGGCTGACAAGACATGTGTCCCTGGACAAGCCACTCAGCCTCTCTGTGTCTCAGTTTCTTCATCTGTAAACTGAGGATGATGGTCATGGGATTGTGATGAGGATTATTTGAGTCAATACAGATAACAACGCCTTGTACATAATAAGCTTTCAATAAGTGTTAGCTGTTAGAACCACGGCCCAAGGACTATGCCAGGTGCAGGAACACAGAGATGAGTAAGCATAGACTCTGACATCAAGAAGTGGCCCACAGAGCACAGTAAAGGGCATTCCACCCCATCCATCCTCTCCCTGCAGAAGCCAAGGGCACAATCAAATCAGGATGATACAAAGAGGGTCTATTAAAGGGACTCTCCAAAGATAAGATCAGGGTGTATGGAAACCACTCAGGATAGCACAGAATCCAGGCTAGTAACCACAGAGCCGCTACCAGTCCTGGCCCAACACACACAGAATCAGTACCCCTGTACCATCCCTTCCACTTCTTCCAATCTCCCATGGGGATGGACAGGAGAGTGGAAAGTGAATCTAGAAAGATGAAGTCTAGCACAGACCTCAGTATTGCTATCCAGGAGTATCTTTCCGAAGCCATCTCCTCCTGGTCTCAGTGCCAGTGTTAGCTTCCTGGTCTTTGTACCCACCTCATTCCACACACTTTCCCAGGTAAACAGCTCAGAAACTTTCTCATAGAGCTAGTTTATATCCCTGGAAATGTGGCTGCTTATTCTTCGCCATCTGCCCTCCATGGAGATGGAGACTGGCAGAAGAAACCCAGGAGCCTTCAATCCTTATTTACTAAACAGACACAAGTAAAGTACCTACAGGATGCCAGGTGCTCAGCTTGACCCTGGAAGAGACGGGTGAATGTGGTCTCAGCCTTCAAGAAATTAGTATTTGCCACATACACAGACACACACACACACCATGGGAGATTGGGTAGATGTGATCAGAGAGGTAATATGAATTACGAGTATTTAGAAGAGGAGAACCCTAGGCAGGAAATCTTCATGTAGGTGGTGGCATTTAGGTGGTTGTTACAATGTCATAGTTAAGAATGTGGACAGGTTGCATCACTTCTTGCTGCATCCTCTTGGGCAAGTCATAAAACTACTCTGAGCCTCAGTTCCCTCATCTGTAAAATGGGAATAATAAATCTCTACTTTACAGTATTATTGCAAGGCTAAAATTAAATGATAGATATACAAACCTCTAATTTAGAAAGGTGCCTGGCACAATAAATTCTTATTAAAGGGGAAACAATATTATTACTTTTTAAAGTTGGGCCTGAAAGAAAGGGTAGGATGTGAGCAGACACAGTCAGTAATTACATCTCACCTTCTGGTAAACCGTCTGAGCTTCTGTTCTCATTTATTGAGCAGCTTCTTTCACTAGTCTGTGTCCATAGTGACTGTCCCTTGTCCTCACAGAGGCCCTGGGGAAGATGGAAGTTGGTGAGGTTCTGTGATGCTGTAGGGTCATTTGGCTGGCCAGGGGCCAAAGGAGGATCTGAAGCCTGGATTGAGGTTGCAGGCCTAGGGGTCTCTCCAGTGCTGCCTGGGAGCCAGGAGAGCTGCCGGGCTGCACCCCAGAAGGCTGCTTCCTTCTCAAGTCTCTCTCAGCCCTCCTGTCCTAGGAGGTGCAAGTGGCGGCAGGCACTGGCACGTGCCCTTAACACCTGGTTGGCACACACTACAAGGAGAGCAAAAACACACTGGAGGGAATTCCCTGGTGGTCCAGTGGTTAGGACTCTGCACTTTCACTGCAGGGGGTACAGGTTCCATCCCTGATCGGGGAACTAAGATCCCACAAGCTGCATGGTGTGGCTTACTTACTTAACTCTTTGTTGAGCCAGGCAATGAAACAGAATGATTAAGCCAGGCAGACAAGGCCCTACCTTGATGGAACCAGAGGCCCATAGGGAAACTAACAACCCCTTTGATTGTGATAGGGCTATGAGAGAAATAAAGCAAGAATGAAGAGTGGGCAGGAGAGGCTTCCTGAGGAGCGGCCATCTGAGCGGAGACCTGAGCCACAAGGAGAGGGAACCAGACTAAGTCTGTGGAGTTTTCCATACCCAGAAAGCAACGACATCCAGCTAGAATTTAATGACACTGTTTGGCTTTCCTTATGTTTATTTATACTGTTTCCTCCACTTTGAAAAAGATTCAAGCTTCACTAGTGACTCAGACAGTAAAGAATCTGCCTGCAATGCAGGAGACCTGGGTTCAATCCCTGGGTTGGGAAGATCCCTTGGAGAAGGGAATGGCAATCCTCCAGTATTCTTGCCTGGCGAATCCCATGGACAGAGGAGCCTGGTGGGCTACAGTCCATTGGGTCCCAGAGAGTCGGACACGACTGAGCAACTAACACTTTCACTTGCCATATATAACTGTGATATGTTCCCTTCACAAATATTACCTGGTGAAAAGAAATAGGAGACAATCTAAAGAAAAATATTAAGTAAATAATTAGACAGGTGGTGAAGAAATATGCCAGAAATCACAAAAATGTCTCTGCCTCACTTCACACACAGGTAACCAAGGTTTGCAAACTCTGCTACCTTCCTCTCTCCTTTAGTTTTCATGCCCTCACATGACCCTTTTCGCAACTCCTGCCCACTCCACCCCTCCCTACACACAGGCTCTCAACCTAGAAAGGGCTTTCACTGGTTCCTACAATTAACAATAGTAACCACAAGAATGTCACCTCACATTTGCATTGCATCGCTTTGTAATTCCAAAATGCTTTTCTACATGCCATCTCGTCTGCTCTAGAGATAAAAGCCCATGCTCCTTAAAAAAGAAAGAAAAATCCCCATGCAATTCTGCTCCAGTACACTAACCAACCAGCATCCTTACCTTCCTCCAGCTAGTTAAATCTCTCAAACTGCTCTTTGGCAGGGATTCTGAAAAGGGTGCAAATGAACAGATGATGCTGTGAAAATGTTGAACTCAATATGCCAGCAAATTTGGAAAACTCAGCAGTGGACCCAGGACTGGAAAAGGTCAGTTTTCATTCCAATCCCAAAGAAAGGCAATGCCAAAGAATGCTCAAACTATCCCACAATTGCACTCATCTCACACACTAGTAAAGTAATGCTCAAAATTCTCCAAGCCAGGCTTCAACAGTATGTGAACCATGAACTTCCAGATGTTCAAACTGGATTTAGAAAAGGCAGAGGAACCAGAGATCAAATTGCCAATATCCATTGGATCATCGAAAAAGCAAGAGAGTTCCAGAAAAACATCTACTTCTTCTTTATTGACTATGCCAAAGCCTTTGTGTGGACCACAGCAAACTCTGGAAAATTCTGAAAGAGATGGGAATACCAGACCACCTGATCTGCCTCTTGAGAAATTTGTATGCAGGTCAGGAAACAACAGTTAGAACTGGACATGGAACAACAGACTGGTTCCAAATTGGGAAAGGAGTATGTCAAGGCTGTATATTGTCACCCTGCTTATTTAACTTATATGCAGAGTACCTCATGAGAAACTCTGGGCTGGATGAAGCACAAGCTGGAATCAAGATTGCCAGGAGAAATATCAATAACCTCAGATATGCAGATGACACCACCCTTATGGCAGAAAGGGAAGAAGAACCAAAGAGCCTCTTGATGAAAGTGAAAGAGGAGAGTGAAAAAGTTGTCTTAAAGCTCAACATTCAGAAAACTAAGATCATGGCATCTAGTCCCATCACTTCATGGCAAATAGATGGGGAAACAGTGGCTGAATTTATTTTTGGGGGCTCCAAAATCACTGCAGATGGTGACTGCAGCCATGAAATTAAAAGACACTTGCTCCTTGGAAGGAAAGTCATGACCAACTTAGATGGCATATTAAAAAGCAGACACATTACTTTGCCAACAAAGGTCCTTCTAGTCAAGGCTATGGTTTTTCCAGTGGTCATGTATGGATGTGAGAGTTGGACTGTGAAGAAAGCTGAGCGCCGAAGAATTGATGCTTTTGGACTGTGGTGCTGGAGAAGACTCTTGAGAGTCCTTTGGACAGCAAGGAGATCCAACCAGTCCATCCTAAAGGAAATCAGACCTGAATATTCATTGGAAGGACTAATGCTGAAGCTGAAACTCCAATAGTCTGGTCACCTGATGCAAAGAACTGACTCATTGGAAAAGATGCTGATGCTGGGAAAGATTGAAGGCAGGAGGAGAAGGGGACGACAGAGGATGAGATGGTTGGATAGCATCACCGACTCACTGGATATGAGTTTGAGTCAACTCCGGGAGTTGGTGATGGACAGGGAGGGCTGGCATGCTGCAGTCCATTGGGTCACAAAGAGTCAGACATGACTGAGCGATTGAACTGAACAGAAAGCAGGCCCAGTCCTGCCCGGACAATTCTGCATGCTTCCCCTCCAGGGTCCCTCCCTGCAGGAATCCTCTGCGTGAGATAAAAAGAATTCTTTGCAAGGTTTCTGTCACCTGCCAATGAACTCCACCAACTGTTAAATTGGTCACCCCTACTCCAACCTTGATTTAGATGTCTCTTCAAATTCAAAAAGGACTGAGAAGGGACTTGTATCCAGAATACAGAAAGAAAGCTAACAGCTCAATGATAAAATACAAAAGCCCAACTAAAAAAATGCACAAAGGATTTGCATAGATGTTTCTCCAAAGAAGAAATATGTGAATGGCCAAGGAGCACATGAAAAGATGCTCACCATCATCAGCCACGAGGGAGATGCAAATCAAAACCACAGTGAGGTACCCCTGTACACCCACTAGGATGGTGAGGATGTAGAGAAATTGGAGTCCTCCTACACTGCTAGTGGGACTGTGAAATGATGCAGCCACTTTAGAAGAGAGTTTGGCCGTTCTTCAAAATATTAAGCAGAATTACCATATGTTAAAAGCAAGACAACATGCCCAAAATGGAGTCGCTTATACTAAGCCCCACATCACCAAACTGAAACTTAATTACAGTTTCAGCTCTCCCGGAAATGGAATCTTAAACCTGTCAATCAGGAATCAGCACCAGTGAAGGCTGACAGACCCCTGCATCCCTGAAAGAAAAGTGACCTTGTCACAGCAATCCCCACTCCAGTACTCTTGCCTGGAAAATCTCATGGACGGAGGAGCCTGGAAGGCTGCAGTCCATGGGGTCACTGAGGGTCGGACACGACTGAACGACCTCACTTTCACTTTTCACTTTCACGCATTGGACAAGGAAATGGCAACCTACTCCAGTGTTCTTGCCTGGAGAATCCCAGGGATGGGGGAGCCTGGTGGGCTGCCGTCTATGGGGTCGCACAGAGTCGGACACGACTGAAGCGACTTAGCAGCAGCAGCACAGCAATCTACACTTTGCTACTATACCTGTCTTATTCCCCTTCCCTCTGCCTATAAAAGTCTTTCCCTTTGGGAATTCCCTGGTAGTCCAGTGGCTAGGAATCTGCACTCCCAATACAGGGTTCACAGGTTCGATCCTTGGTTGGGGAACTAGATCCCACATGCCACAGCCAAAGATCTGGTGTGCTGCAACTAAGACCAGGGCAGCCAGATAAATAAAATAAATATTTTTAAAAACTTTCCCTTTTGTAGAGCTCCTCAGATCTCCTTTCTCCCTGCTAGATTGAATGCCACTTGACTCATGAATCTTTGCTGCTGCTAAGTCGCTTCAGTCATGTCCGATCCTGCGACCCCAGGCTCCAGGGTCCATGGAGATTCTCCAGGCAAGAACACTGGAATGGGTTGCCATTTCCTTTTCCACATGAATCCTTAAGTAAAGCCAATAAGAACTTTAAAACTTACTCAGATGAATTTTGTTTTTTAACACATACAACCCACCAATTCCATTCCTGGGTATATACCTAAAAGAAATGAAAACATTTGTTCACATAAAAAACTTATACATGAGTGTTCATAGCAGCATTATTCGTAACAGCCAAAAGGCAGAGACAGCCCAAGTGTTCATCAACTGATGAATATATAAATAAAATGTGACATATCCATACTATGGAGTGTTATTCGACAATAAAAGTAAATGACGTATTGATACATGGTACAATGTGGATGAAGCTTGAAAATATTATGTTAAATGAAGGAAGCTATTTGCAAAAGGCCACAGATTGTATGATTTCATTTATATAAAATGTCCAGAATAGACAAATCCATAGAGACAGAAAGTAGATTAGTGGTTGCCAGGAGTTTGGGGGAGGGGAGTATGGCAGAGAGGGTTTACTGCTAATGATATAGGATTTCTTTGGGGGATGATAAAAATATTCTAAAATTAGATGGTGCTAAGAAATGTAGTGTTAGAAACAGAGGTAAGTCAATAAAGGAAAGGGACACAGTTCTGTGAATCCCCAGGGTCAGGGACACCCTCTCTGCTCACCCATGCCAGGATATGAGATGTCAGGGGCTCACCAGCATCCTCTTCTAGGAAACTGCCTGGATGCAGGCCCCATAGGTGTGCACATCATGCAATCTGTGCTTGTTTTCTGTTTCTGTTTGGAACAGTTCATTTTACAACCAGTTGGCACCACCAAGTTGACAAAGTGGAGCAGGACCAGAGATCAGAGTCATCTTTTATAGGAGAAAACAGATTGTTTACATTTGTTTCCTCTTAAAAATAAATACCTAAAAATAAAATTAGATGGTGCTGATGGTTGTACAACTCTGTAAATACACTGGAAAATATCGAGTTGTACACGTAGACCCAATTGTATAGCTGCCGTTCAGTCGCTCAGTCATGCCTGACTCTGCAATCCCATAGACTGCAGCACGCCAGGCTTCCCTGTATAGAAGGTCAATTAGATCTTAATAAGGTTTTTACTAAAAATTATTTTAAGGAGTGTGTCAGTGCCTGGCACATAGTAGGCCCACCATAAATGTTATGAAAGGAATGTATACATGAGACATAAGATTTTGGAATAGTTTCAGATCCATTTCCTCAGGCAGAGAGTTTTGTGGCCCAGGGGGCTCCACCCACTGTAGTTATTCAGCACTGGAAGCAAGGAGGGGAAATCTTGCTGGAGCAAGCTGCCAAGTTCTGAACATCAGCTAGGTTTTTGTTTGAATTCCCCACAGCTGAGCAGACTGCAAAGTCACCCTCTGCATGGAGAAAGGACTTTCTCAATTCTTTTGGTGTGGCAAGAGGCAGGTCTGGGGGTGCAGACCTTGGGGCATCCTGGGAGGCAGGAAGAAAAAGGGTGGAAGGCCTGCCTTGTCGTCTTGGGGACAGAAGGGATGAGGAAAGTAGTGAGGACTCCTGGGTGCTGAGAATCTTGGTATTAGAGTCACCCTTCCTCCAGCTCACTGAAGGGGAGGGTGGTAGGGCTGCATGTCTCTAGAGTTCTGCCTATGGTCTCGGCCCTTCCCAGCACAGTGCAGAGTACAGGTGCCCCAGTGGCAGGGGAGGTGTGACCACAGCAGGGCTCTTGGTGTCCCTGGCCATGCAGGGGACCCAGAAGCTCCCTCATGCCCTAAGGAGACCACCAGAGGGACTGAGAGTACTGAGAGTTCAGGCAAAGGCCTAGCCAGGATGCAGAGCCCAGGAAAGCACTTTCCCCAGGAGCAATGGGAAACCATGGACCTCCACAGTGTGGGTCAGCACATTACCCCAAAGGCTAGAGGTGACTGTCATGCTTTATTGGGCCCCAGCAAAAATGCACAGAACAAACAGGGACTCTTCCCCACGGCCAGTGAGCCTGACTCAAGCACCCTGATACAGCTCGGGGTAAAGAAAGAAGAAAATGAAACTGCTAGTCACTCAGTCGTGTCTGACTCTTCACTACCCTATAGACTGTAGCCCACCAGTCTCTTCTGTCCATGGGATCCTCCAGGCAAGAATACTCGAGTGGGTTGCTACGCCCTCTTCTAGAAGATCTTCTGGACCCAGGGAAAGGGGTGACCACAACTGAAACACTGAATATTTACACAGAGGGACTGGCTCATCCAAAGAGACTGTTTAAACCTGTTCTTTGTTTCCCATTTACATCATCTGCGGGGCAGTAGGGCTGATGTAGGGATGAAGAGTGGGGGACCTGAAACAGAGTAGGGCTTCAAATAGATGGAACATTTATACGGGAAAGAAATCCAACTTGGAAGATACTGAAATATGATTAATGGCAAGTCTAGGGAATGGAAGTCCAAGAGGAAGATCTGGGATTTTTCAGAGAATAAACTCTACCTTGCACACACCCAGGAAAGACTCCATGGTGAGGCCAGGAGAAGATCACTGAAGTAACAGTGCCTGGAGGGGACCTAGGAAGCCAGGGAGAGCTCCAGCCTTGAGGGGGATCCTTGGGCCCTGGTGACCTTCACCAGCCCAGTGAAGGAGCCTGGACACTGACAGTGGAGAAAGGAGAGAAGAGTGTAGAATTCTGGACAGGCACTCCCCAACACTGCCCACTGCCTTCAAGCAAGATGGCTGTTCACCACACCACATGTCACCTTCAACTCAAGGGCAGTTCTCCTGCCTCTGGGTCCAGCTTCTGGGATGATATTGGGACATGGGCCTATGCTTGGAGAAGACCCAGCCCCATGACAGATGAGCAAGGCTTCCCAGGTGAGGTAGGAAGCAGGTATGCACATGTGGGCACAGTGCAAGTTTGCACAAACCCCAGGTAGACTCTAACTACCTGGGGTTCGTGCCGACTTCATAGGTGAAAGGCACAGTCCTCCCCAAGACTCCCCTCACTTCAGATATGAGGTGCAAATTCTGGGGGTTCCCAGGCCATCTGCACTTCTAACTAAGGGGCCATTATCCCCTCAGGTTTGGTGATTTGCTAGAACAATTCACAGAACTTAGGAAAGCAGTATACTGATGTCTAGTATTATAAAGAATACCAATCAGGACCAGCCAAAGGATGAGACACAGAGTGAATGTCAAGTCTCAGAGAGTCTCGAATAAGAAGCTTGTGTGTCCTCAGGACGCATCACCCGCCTCCTGGACCGTTGATATGTAATACTGACCAGGAAGTGCTCATCGAGCCCGAGTTCAGCATGTTTATTGGGGTTTCATCATATAGGCATGGTTGATTGAATCATCAGGCACGTGACTGAACTTACTCTCCAGCCCTCCACTCCTCCGCAGAGGTCGGGCTGACATCAGCTGGCTCAAAACTCAACCCTCTAATTGCATGGTTGGTCTTTCTGGCACAGCCAGCCCCCACCCTGAGTCATCTCATTAGCATGAGCTCAGACATGGTCTGAACAGCCCACCAGGAAGAGCAAAGATACGCACTCCTATCACTTGGGAAATCCGAAGGGTATAGTAGTTCCCTCCCTCGAGCCACGGACATAAGCCATCTGAATTCTTTATTACACAACACTAGGAAATCTGAGGTGGGTTGGAGTACAGTTAGAGAAATGAAGAACTAGACCCAGTCTTTGGAAAAGAAAGAGACCACTTCCTCCCCAAAGAAAGAGTGAAATTTATTTGGGGGTTAAACAGATTTATCCAGAGGAAGAACGTGGACAGAGAATATCTTGAAATTTAAATCTTTGTGTTCTTTTTCCACCTTATCATGAGAGACTTTTTTTTTTAAGTCTCCCGTTCACATTGCCTGGGGGAAAAGTAAAATTGTTACAGTAGAGGAAAAGAGCTAGAAACAGCCAATATCCCTTTTTCTTATTAACAAATCAGGCTTTTGAGAATCCCAAAAGAAGGCTGAGGGAAGCAGAGTCCAGAGTTTATAAAAGGACAGAGAAGAAGTATTATGCCACCAGGGAGGTGGGGCAAAGATCTCGCAGGGCTGGGACCACTGCCACTGCCAAGGCTGGGGAGCTCGAGCCTGCAGACAAAGCGTTTGCTCACTATTGAGGGAGCACCACTCACTGCCCAGAAGGAGGAGGCACACCAGAGACTCATGGGTCCAGCCTAGCTGTCACTCAAGGAGGGGCCAATAGAACAACACTTTGTTTCCCAAGGCTCTGCTGAGCCCCTCTGAATTGCTCAGGTTGACAGACACTCCCAATCCCATTTTCAATGTCCCAGGACACCACAAAACTTCGCAGAAAAGAGGGTGGGGGACCTGGGCACTCAGAGGGTCGAGGACTGGGGAGAAAGGTATGTAAGGAAAGCCCCAGCTCCTGTTCCTTCGTGGGGCTGGACAGTGGCACCCCTGCCCCTTTGCAACTTGTATCAGATGCCCTAGTGACCTGGGTTCCACTCTGACTTCCAGGGCTGCTCTGGGGTCAGGTCTAAAAGAGCTTGATCCATCTCAGAGTCTTGCCTCAAGGACTCTCTGTTTTCTGTCCAAGAATTGCTCTAATGAGAAGCTTCCTCTGCCCTGGGGTAAGCATAGCCCAGAAGTTTAGGGTGACATTCCAAGGTGGGGGCGACCATCCACCAGTCAAGGTGGGAACTGATAAAGAAAGGTCCCCTGCCAGCATGGCTGGGTGACAGCTGTGGGAAGCGTTCTGTGGCTTCTCAGCAGGGCCTGATGAGGTCGAGGTCACAGCCCTTGAAACAGAGTGATCTGGACAAACACTCCCAACTGGGCTCTTCCTCTTTGTCCATCTCTCTCCTCAGCCCCTCACTCGTGTGTCCTGGGATCAGCTCTCAAGTAAACTAACTGCACAAAAATGCTGGTTTCAGTCCCACTTTTAAGGACACCTCTCCAGGACACCCAAGGCATTGTTGGGAACCTCTTGGGACGCTGCCCTGCTACATGAGAAAAAAGGACACTCCAAAGATTCTGCATTCTGACCGGGGAGCCGTCTTGAATTTTTAGTTCTAAATTCCTATAGACAAACCTCAAAGATCACCTCGCTGGTCCCCTTCATTTTACAGTAGACTTGGGGCTGGGCAGGGAACTCTCGCGAGATCCCTTGGGGAGTTGAGGCAGAGTGGGTTCTGGAACCCAGCTCCTTCCCAGGTCTCCTCCCTCCCAACAGGCCTCTAAAAGCCGCTTTCCCGAGGTCATCGAGCTGGTTTAATGAGATCCTATCTGTGGAAATGTCTTGTAAACTGTGAAGCATTATAAAAATGCTATTTGTCATGATTTGTGCCAGACCTGGGATTGGAACCCGAATCTACTGGCTCCCGGGCCAGTGCGTTAAGCCCAGCAATAAGAAGAGGCATTAGACAGTAATTTAGCATTCTTTATTTTTAGAGTCACGCTCTCAGAGACACTTGCTAACTAGAAACCCCATTCCAGCCTCCCTCTCTCTCCCTACACCGCGTTCTGCTTGGTGGCTGGCAGGGTAGGGGTGGCGGGGTGCCGGCGGACTTCTATCTTTTATTCCCTGATTCAAAAAATTATTTACAAATCTTCTAAGATATCTCAGGCACTTTGCTGGTGCTGAGCGTGTGGTGGTGATCAAGACAAATATAGCCCTGGCCTTAAGGAGATTGGCATCTGATGGGGAGGAGCGTAATCAGTAATCGCTTGGTTAACTCTGCAGTTGTTTCCGTGCCGGTGCTGCAAACAGAGTGCAGGACACAGTGACAACGCCTAACCAATCCTAGGGGTCAGGGAGGCTCCTTTGAGAAGGGGACATTTAGCAGAGACCTGAAGGATGCACAGAAGAGAATCAGACAGGAGACGAGAAGGGTGTCTTCTGGCAGGGGAGCCACCAGGCAGAAAGGATCTCAAGAAGGTGCTGGCAGAGTTGAGAAGGGCTTAAGGGTGGAATGTGTGTCAAGGGCAAGAGTCAGGAAAAGCAAGACTGGAAGAGGGGTTGGGGTTTGAACACACGGGGTGGGTGACTCCATGAGGGTTTATCTTCAAAGCTTTCCTCAGAGCAATGGACGTCATTGAAGGGTGTTATGCCGAGGAATGACATAATCAGATTTTTGTGTTCAAGGGGTCATTCTGCTCCTAGGGTGGCTGGCGAACATGCTGGACGGAGGCCGGCCTGGCTCTGTGGAGGAATGTGAGGAGACTCCTGAGTAACGAGGGAGGGGGGAACAGTGCTGGGACAGGGCAGCAGTGGCGAGAAAGAGCTGGATGAGTTTGTGTGACATTTTCAGGTGGAATCAGCAGCACTGGGGGGGTCGGATGTGGGCGGGGGGTGGGTGCGGATTGCCAGTGGGGACCTTCGTGATTCTGACATAAGCAGCAGGGTAGATGGAGGACACACCCCTTCCCAAGCCTGGGAGCCCCAGTGAAGAACAGATGTCGGGGAAGAACATGACTTTGGATGTCTTGAGTTTCTATGAAGCAGCTTCCTGGAGATGACAAGTGGCAGTTTGGTCCATGGGGCTAAGAGCTTAAAACAGATCTCTGAGCTGGAGACAGACATTTGGAAATGTTCCAGCGTAGGTGATATTCAGATCTTGTGAATGAGATCCTCCTGCAACCACAGTTGTGATGGAGACACATTCTCTGCCCTCAGGGAGCTTATATTATAAAGAAGCGATTAGAGGATGCACTTCTTGTAACGTCAGGATGGCTCTTTAGAGACCAGTTCTCTCACCAAGAGTAAGCTGGACAAAATCCAAAAGCTATCTACTTACAGGCAGTTGGCATTTGAAAGGTCAGGATCCTAGAGACTTGGGAGCATATGGAGGTGACATTCGGTGCTACATTTACCCTTAAGGTCTCCCTGGCTCATGAGCAGCATGGGGCCAAGCATGCTGAAAGTGATGGTGAACTGAGTTAGAGAACTTGAGTTAGAGGTTTTGGAGATCTCATAGGGTAAGGAGAAAAATTTGGAGTTCAAAATACCCAGGCAAGTGGGACTTAAGGAGCAAGATGTCTGAGAAAGAGAACAGAAGCACAGTAGGTTAGTTCCCAGTTTCCAGTCCCTCTTCCCGGAAGGCATGTGCCGATTCAGAAGCAGCATCGGCTGGAGCAGGGAAGGCTGAGTGGAAGGCATGACTGAGAGACCAGAAAGCTGAATGGAGTTGGGGCAGTAAGATGGGGCTGGGGAAGTAAACTGGAACTCAAAGGGCCACCCAAGAGGAGGGACTCTAAAACACAACCAGATTCTCAGGGAGAACCCCAGAAGAGTGAAGCGCTAGGAGTCAGAAACAGAGTGAGTCAGAAACAGAGAGCCTTCAAAGTCTGATCACCAGCTTCAAGCCAGCTCATCCCCAGGCTGGATAAAGATGGCCTTCCAATGCTTGAACTGCCTTCCAGAAAGCCGAAGTAAATCCTTTCTGATGAAACAACATCGGTCAGAGCCAAAAACATATCTCTGGACTTCCCTGGTGGTCCAGTGGTTAAGAATCTGCCTGCCAATGCAGGGAACAGGGGTTTGATCCTTGGTCCGGGAAGATGCCACACGCTGTAGGGTAACTAAACCTGGGCAACACAACTGCTGAAGCCTGTGCTCCAAGCCTATGCTCGGCAACAAGAGAAGCCACTGCAGTGAGAAGCCTGTGCAGCACAGTGAGAGAGCAGCCCCTACTTGCCACAACTAGAGAAAGCCTGCATGCAGCAACAAAGACCCAGCACAGTCCGAAAAAAGAGTATCTCTATAATAGAAACAGACCCACAGGTGATCCAGATAGTGGAGTTATCTGATAGACTTTTAAATAACTGTGATTTAAATGGTCAAGAAAATCGATTACAAGAGGGAGAATTTCACCAGAGAACTGCGATCTATACACCAGAATCAAATGGAAATTAAAGTGGCATGGATAGAATTCAGCAATTAATACCCTCGAAGAACAGCTAACATTTTTTCATTCAGCCAGAAGGAAGGGCACCTCAGGGGCAGGTAAGTGCCCTGTGAAACCTCACAGTTGGCAGCCTGCAAACAGGATGGAGGGCGGGGTGTGGGGCTGGCAGGGCCAGCGGCAGCATTCTGTGCAAAAAATTCAGAGGCCAGTTGGAACCACAGTCTGCTAGAATTTGAATGCTGGATGAAGAAATTTGAATCTTGTTCCGCAAAGAGTGAACAGTAGTTCGTTCTGTTTGTGTCTCTGGGTTTACTTTGCCTCCAGGGTCAGTTTAGAAAAAGTAAAAAAAAAAAAAGAAATGATGTAGTTTGCATTTTTAAGTTACTTTTTTTAAACATTAAGAAATCAGTATCTGAACCAATACTTAAAACATTTTAAATTGTTTCTCCATCCACAAAGAGCCTCATCTTTTGGGCTATTTTTGTAACACTCCATAACAAGCCTATATTACAGTTTCGGACTGTAGCATTGAACTTCTAAACAAATTTTGGTATTGAGCAAGACCTTTTTCAGCTGGTTTATTTTGTCCTTCCTTTGCTGACCTTGTAAACTACTTAATTGCGAAATGTGGCTTGTCTCAGAGTGCCTCTTAAACATTGTATTCTTTAAAATAGAGATTTTCCATTGCACGGGAGACCAGGAGCCATATCAACATACTCGCACAACAAAGCCGGGCTCCTCACTTCCACTTACTTAGAGACATATGGTTTTTATCAGCCACTTCTCTCTTCTTGGCAGAAAAGCTGGCAAGGGTTTAAATTTTATTTAGCAAATAGCCCATCCCTCTAACACCAAGCCCCCACTCGCTGTTCTGTCTCTTCCGCTGTCCCACCTGACCCTGCCTCCTTCTCCAGTCCCAAAGTGTGCCCCCAATCTCCTTCCAGGAAGACCCAATCAACTGAATCACCCACCTGCCGGGGCTGGTCAGTGGAGATCTGAAGCAGGAAAACAGCCAGAAGGCCTCTGGGAGTTGGAGAACAAGCTGAGTATGAACGGTCTCTTAGAAGAGGGGGTTCCTGAAATTAGATCAGCGGGCCCAGCTGGGAGCTGTTCCTCACTGATGCAGAGAAGGGGCAGCTGATGAGGACGGCTCAGGGCCTGGAGACCACTGCCATTTGGGGTGTCCTACCCCCACAGTGATCCAGTGGGGAAGCCCAGTGCCACTCCCTTGCCACGGTCTCCCCCACCCTCTGCTCCCGCCAGTTCTTACCCTTCTGACATCACTGTGAGGGAGTCTTTGAAACTGGTAGCAAAGTTCGGTGAGTCTTCATTCTCCCTGAGCATCCTTCCCCCGAGGCTGGCTGAGCCTCAATGACATGTATAGGGCCAGAAAGAAGTGCCTGAGTGCTGGTGAGGACGGCCCTAGACTAGACTAGAGGGTTCCCGCCGGCTTAGCACCCTCACCAGTGCCATATTTGTTGCAACAACTGACCATTTCTGCCTCCAAACATACCCTGAATCCATGCACGTTTCTCTACCTGTGGAGGCAGAGGCTGTCCCGGCTCCTGGCCTTGGTGGTCTAGGATGCTGGGGTTCTGAGGGGCTGGAGGAAGGCCGGTGTGGCTGGGCCACCGTGACGGAGGGAGAGTCACTCAGGATGTGGCTGTAACATTTGGGGGACCAAATTCCATTCAGACTGCTTCCCTCCAGGGTCCAGAAGGCTCTGGAGCTCTGATGTAGACCTGTGAACATTTCTTGAGACTGCATCAGCTGGGTGCCCCGGTGGTGAGACTTGCTGGGGCTCACGATTCTTTGGCCATGTAAGGCTGCAGGGGCCCTGGGTTGGAATCGCACACTGTGAAACCCTCAGCCTCATAGAGACAGAGTGACCCAAGTATACAGCAAGGATCCTAGGACTTCTAAGGAGGAGTGAGAATAGGGCCTTCCTATGGTTCCCATGGCTGGTTCTCCAACTTGGAAACAGCAAGGACTGGGAAATAAGGAAACAGGCCTGAGCTGTTTTGAGAAAGCACGTGTATCAGGGTCATAGGATAGGGCTCGGGAGGTGTTGACGAGGGAGGGGTGGAGCCAGAGCGGGGAAGATATTTCAAACTAGGCAGGTGGAGCCAATGAAAACATCTCTGGGCTATACTTAAACTTGAGCAGCAGGAAGGCAAAAGCTGTGATTTAAACAACCAACGAAATTATTCCAGCACTTCTGCCTTCCAAGGGGGTGGCATAATTCATATCAAAGGGATGGTGAATCTTTACCTGCCTGCAGAGACTAGCGGAGGAAGGAGTTAAGACTAATAATTTGATTGTGCTGAGGAAAAAGATAATTTTCAAACTGGCCCTTAATGTCTTCTGGGCAGGCAGAGATTGGCCCTGAGGTGGTCTGGGCAGAGGGTTGGGGTGAGCTGCTCCTAGGAGAAATGATGCTGTGGGAGACTGGCTCAGGGTGGGAGGGCAGAGGGGCGGAGGGGGAGTGAGGCTGGAAACATATGGATGCTGTTGGGGTGGGGAAGAGCGAGGGAATATCTGATATTCACCTTGAAGGGGTTTCTGTGAGAAGATGCAACATAGCTCTCCCAGTTGTGTGTGCGTGCGCACGCGTGCTCAGTCGCTCAGTCGTATCCAACTCTTTACAACCCTTTGGATGGTAGCCCCGCAGGCTCCTCGGTTCATGGGGTTTTTCAGGCAAGAATACTGGAGTGGGTTGCCATTTCCTCCTCCAGGAGATCTTCCGACCCAGGGATCGAACCCACGTCTCCCGGTCTCCTGCTTTGCCAGGTGGATTCTTACCACTTGGAGGAAAATGTGTCACAGAGACCCTATGCTAGGGCTACTTTAGGAAAATCAAGGGAAAGTACCTGTGCTTCAGGTTTGTCTTGACACAGGGCAGAGAGAGGAAAACAGCTTCATGGGGCAAAAATAGAAAAAAAAAAGAGAAAGAGGGGGAGAGAAAGGAAAGGAGGGAAGAAGCAAGGAAGGAGGGGAATTACAAATAATTCAATAGAAACTGATAAGAGGGGATTGGGAACAAATCCCCTGAAAGTCTTGCAGAAGACCCTGAATTTCCCTCTACTGTGGGTTGAGAGTTTGATCCATTTTCCTTTGGAGAGTAAAGGGCAAGGTGAGGACTTCCTGGTGGTCCAGTGGCTGGGACTCCACACTGTCAATGCAGGGGGCCTATATTGGATCCATGGTCAGGGAGCTAGATACCACATACCACAACAGTGTTCTCAGACTGCAACTAAAAGCTCCTGCTGCTGCTGCTGCTGCTGCTAAGTCACTTCAGTCGTGTCCGACTCTGTGTGACCCCATAGACGGCAGCCCACCAGGCTCCCCCATCCCTGGGATTCTCCAGGCAAGAACACTGGAGTGGGTTGCCATTTCCTACTCCAGTACATGAAAGTGAAAAGCGAAAGTGAAATTGCTCAGTCATGTCTGACTCTAGCAACCCCACGGACTGCAGCCTACCAGCCTCCTCCATCCATGGGATTTTCCAGGCAAGAGTACTGGAGTGGGGTGCCATTGCCTTCTCCGAAAAGCTCCTGCAGAATACAACAAATATTGAATGTCCTGCAACTAAGACCCAGTGCTGCCAAATAAATGAGTAATTACTTTTTTAAAAGAAGGCCAGGTGACCCCATATGGCCATAGGACTTGGGCACACCCACCATGGTAGACAGAGAGTTTTAATCTTGTGTGTAACTTACTAAGTGATGGGGAAGAAGAAACTGAGCAGGGCCTGGTGAGGGCTCAAGCAGTCTCTAAAGGGCTCTTGAGAAGATCCATCAACTAGGAGTTTAGAATCCAAGCCTGTTCTGTTGAAGGAAGGCCCTTGGCTCACTGTAACCAAGAGGGTTATGGAAACCCTTGTGAGATCTGGAAGGAAGTGGGCTCACTATTCCTTTCTACACACACACACACACACACACACACACACACCCCTTCAGATAATGAAATGGACACATTTAGCCTGTCTCCCTGCACTCTTCCCCTTGGTTTTTCTTGAAGTCTCTTTTAAATTATGAATCGGCTCATTAATGGCCAGTTAAGATGACTGAGTGGTTCCATCTATATTTCAGGCAAGCCTTGGGATCCTTTTGGCCAATCAGGAGGACACCCTCCTTTCTATTTTCCCTTCCACTTAGAAACTGAAGTCATTCAAGGTGCTGGCTTCTGAGAATTCCCTGTGATTGACAGGGAATTCAGGGGAGTGACAGGAAGATGTTTCATTCTTTATAGAAGTAGATGCCTCAAGTCATGAATTGCCATGATCAGGCTCCCCTAAAAGTTCCCCCCAGAACCTGATCCTTGGGTATCAACCTTTTATCTTGATTTCTACAGAGGAGACTCCATCATGTCCTAGACTGTAATACAACCCTGAGAGGGGGGATCCCCAGGGACATTGGTGGGGAGGACACTTCCTCCTTCTAGAGGAGGAAGACCCTGCAGGGAGGGGTCTAGAAACCATCTCAAATGTCAAATGAAGATATTGAGTCTAAGGAAGAGAAAGTCAGGGAGAACACACAACTATCAGTGAGAATTCTCCCTTATGAGCAAGAGAAATGTGGCATATTTGGTTAAATAAGAAAAAAAAAATATTGGTTCATGTGAAAGAGAGGATTGTGTAGGCTCCTAGAATGGCAATCAGCTCTGTCCTACTCAAACAGAATAGGTTCCCCCACAGGAAAGAAGGGGTCTGTTACCACAGGAGGATAGGAGAGGTACTGGCCAGACAAAATAGCACAAGTCCACCCCAGCTGACTACAAATTTATGAGATATGCATCTGGGTTTTTTTCTATATAATGCAACTTTGATCACATCACCATCTTGCTCAATATCCTTCAGTGGCTCACCAGCATCTACAAGATAAAGTCCAATTTCTTCAAATGACTTACAAAGCCCTTCATGCTCTGTCCCTGGTTCCCTGCTCAGCTGCACCTCCTACCACTCTGCCCAGATCTCTCCCCAAGTTACCATTACACCCAGAGCCAGGCAGATATTGGTCCCTCTGCCTAATACATGGGCTAAGCTCTTTCCTAATTCTCTGCTGCTGCTGCTAAGTTGCTCCAGTCATGTCCAACTCTGTGCGACCCCATAGATGGCAGCCTACCAGGCTCCCCCGTCCCTGGGATTCTCCAGGCAAGAACACCGGAGTGGGTTGCCATTTCCTTCTCCAATGCAGAAAAGTGAAAAGTGAAAGTGAAGTCGCTCAGTCATGTCTGACTCTTAGCGACCACATGGACTGCAGCCCACCAGGCTCCTCCATCCATGGGATTTTCCAGGCAAGAGTACTGGAGTGGGGTGCCATTGCTTTCTCCGTTCCTAATTCTCTACATCACAGCAAAATACAAGTCAACAGCGTTGCCTGAAATCTTAGGGAGGAAGAGAAGTACATACCGGAAAGCATCCTATCATTGCCCTCAGAATTGACTCTCCTCCCACCCTCAGGCACCTTCTAAGTATCCCTCTTCCTTGGAGTTCAGGTCTAAGCAATGACCCCACCCTCATCCCAGCTCTTGAAAGTAGTTTTTCCCCTCTCACTCCCAGCTAAGATCTGCCTCCCAAGACCTCTTGTCCTGCCCCAGAATTTGCCTCTTCTATACATTACTGGCAATAGGAATATCAAAACAAAATATCTGCCAGAACACTTTCCAAAAGTCAGAATGGTCAGGTTAATGCAGCGCTTTGAGAGGGACGCCAAGTCCCGGGTCTAGGTTGGGCTGCGCCAGGCCCTCCCGGTCGCGTTTCTTTGCACAGTTGCTTTCTCCAGCCCAAGTTGAAGAAGTGAGCACTTTTCTCCCACATTCTTCTCCATCTCAGCTCCTTATCTTGTACAAACAACTGATCCCAGAGTAACACACACCACTTTGCAAGAACACACCAGCTTCAAGCATAGTGTAGTCTGATTCCAAATTAGGAGATGGTGGTGCTCTAAATAAAACAATGCTCAGAGGCAGACTTCTACAAATCATTCAATGTATATTACTAAAGAGTATTAACATTTTAGATTAAGAAATCTCCTTTAGGGCCCCATAAGTGTGTTGCCATTCTCACCAAGAATGATAGATTTTTGCTTTGTATTAGCATAACTAAAAGGGCCTACTCAACTGGGCATTTGAAAACAAAGGAACATCTTCCATAAATCAAATTTTAATCTCCATCCTAAAAGACAGGTAGTTTGCAATCCTAAAATTTCATTTTTTTCCAGTTTAAAAGCAAATCCAACTTATTATAAACTCATTATAAATTATAAAATGTAATTTTATAATTCCAGGACAAAATGTAATTTTATAATTCCAGGACAAAGGACAACAAGGAAAGAGATTTGGTGAAGACTGATTTCAAAGTTTTGTCAAGGGAGCCATATCAAGACATCCAATAAAAACATACAAATGAACAGATGTGGGAATTTCCCAGACCTGCTCCAAACAGTGAAACATTGCATAGTTATTTTAAATTTTATTTTAAAGCACAGCTAAACTCAAAAGCAAAAAAAGAGAATTTCTAGACACCAGAAATGAAACACAAACCTAAAGCCACAGAGCATCAGAAGGGACAAACCCCAAAAAGAGTAGATGGAAGCAATAGTGAAATCACCCCAAGAGAAGCCTTAATAATGCAGGGAGCACTTATAGGACTCTTGTGGAAAATAACCCCTGTTAAAGATGAGCTCACAGACAAAAACTACAAAATTTTATGTGAGGAAATCCAGTGCCAAGATGGATATTCCACTGACCCAACAAATGGGTCAATTAACACCAGAGGAACTAAAGACTAAAAAAAATGATCTGAATGGTGACTTAAGAGTTTAGAGTGATAAAGAAAGGCCTATATAATAAGAGTAGAAAATTATGAAATAATGACAAGAGGATTTGCAATATTGGTTATAACTGTGAGTTGTACGTTTCTCTTTGCAGTTGCATTTCAGTTCATGCATTTTGAAGTTTTATGAAGTGCATATACACTTAGAATTACTATGTTCTCTAGGTAAATTAATCCCTTTATCACTATGAAATAACTCCTTTTATCCTTGGAAATAGTCTTTGCTCTGAAATCTACTTTGTCTGATATTAATATAGTCACTCCAGCTTTCTTTTGACTAGTATTAACAGATTTAGGTATATCTTTATCTAACCTTTGGCCACCTCATGCGAAGAGCTGACTCATTGGAAAAGACTCTGATGCTGGGAGGGATTGGGGACAGGAGGAGAAGGGGACGACAGAGGATGAGATGGCTAGATGGCATCACTGACTCGACGGACGTGAGTCTGGGTGAACTCCGGGAGTTGGTGATGGACAGGAAGGCCTGGCGTGCTGCGATTCATGGGGTCGCAAAGAGTCGGACACGACTGAGCGACTGATCTGATCTGATCTGATCTATCTAACCTTTCACTTTTCCAAAAAATCTTTTTATTCATTTATTTATTTTGAGGGGTTGTTCTGGGCCTTTGTTGCTGCACAGGCTTTTTCTCTAGTTGTGGCGAGTGGGCCGCTCTCCAGTTGCGGTGCACGGATTTCTCACTGTGGTAGCTTCTCTTACTGCAGAGCACACGGCTCTAGGGCATGCAAGCTTCAGTGGTTACCACGCATAAGCTCAGTAGCTGAGGCTCCCAGGCTCTAGGGCACAGGCTCAGTAGTTGTGGTGCGTGGGCTTAGTTGCTCTGCCGCATGTGGGATCTTCCCAGACCAGGGATTGAACCGGTGTCTCCTGCATTGGCAGACATATTCTTTACCACTACCCCCAGGGAATCCCTAACTTTACACTTTGAACCTATTATGGATATAATTAAAGTGAGTTTCTTAATATCCATTGGGTCATACTTTAAAAAAAAAAATCTCATAATCTATATTTTTAAATTGGGACATTTAGACTATTTACACTTAATGTAAATGTTGTTGATATTGTTGAGTTTAAATCTACTATTTTGCTACTTGAGTTCTATGTGTTCTGTCTGTTCTTTGTTCTCAATTTCCACTTTTTTGAGCTACTTACTGTGTTTTGTGATTCCATTTTATCATAGATCTACTTTATTCATAGGATATTATGTGCTATTCATTTTACCATAGGTCTACCTCCTTCTTTTTAACTCCGGTGTAATATTCCATAATGTGGATGTATCATAGCTTATTTAACTATTAATAGGAATTTAAATATTTTTTCAATTTTTAAATATTACAAAAAGTTCTGTTAATTAACATTTTTATGTATGTCTCTTTGTGCTTTGAGTATCTCTGTATAATCAAGTTCAGAAGTATAATTTATAGGTCAAAGGATGTGTATTTTTTCATTTTGATGGAGTCTGTCAATTTGCCCTCCAAAAAATCTGTATCAATTTGTTCCACCAACAAAGAATAATTGCTCACCTCCTTGGCAACCCTAGATAGAATTTTATTTTATTATTTTTAGTCATTCTATTGGAGGATGTTGTCAGTTATTATTATTTTAAATTTCCATGTCTCTGTTTTTTTATAATATTAAACATATTGACATCTATTCATTGGACATATGTACTTCTTCTGTGAATTGTGTATTGTTATCGTCAGAGTTGTGTTCCCTCGCCCCCCACCCCCTGCACCTGCAAATTCATATGTTGAAATCCAAACCGCTAGCATCTCAGATGTGACTATATTTGGAGACAGCGCCTTCAAAGAAATAAGGTAAGATGAGGTCATTATAGGAAGAGATTAGGACACAGACTTGCGTGTGCTCAGAAGGATCATGTGAGGACACATAAAGAAGGCAGCCATCTGCAAGTGCAAGGAAGAGGTTTCAGAAGAAATCAAACTTGCCAACATCTTGATCTTGGACTTCTAGCCTCTTGAACTGCAAGAAAATAAATTTCTGCTGTTTAAGCCACCCCATATGTGATAATTTCTTATGGCAGAGCTAGCAATATACACATAATCGTGTGACTATGAATACATGTGAATATACACATATTCATATATCTTGCCCATTATTCTCTTGAGCAATGTATCTTCTTATTGCTTTATAAGAGTTCATTATATATTTATTTTATTATGTATATAAATATATACATACACACATATATGTAAAATAGCCTTTTGTCTAGAGTGACCACATAATGTATCACTCAAGCCAAGAAGACACCTTGAGACTGACAAATGCTAAAGCAGATGGGACACCATGACAGCAGGTATAAACAGAGCCAAAGTTTTTAACTGTAAAAGCCATCCTGAGAAAACTAGAGTGTTTGGCCACCATACTATGATCTGTTATATTTACTGCCAAGTATATTTCTCCAAGTATATTCATTACTTTTAAATTTTTAATAGACTTTATTTTTAGAGCAGTTTTAGGTTTGCAGAAAATTTGAGCAGAAAGGCTCCCTATTTATTAACATCTTGCATTAGTATGGTAATTTGTGACACTTTATGAACCAATATCAATACCTTTAATAACTAAAATGAATAGTTTACATTAGGGTTGGCTCTCTGTGTTGCATAGTTCTATGGGTTTTGACAAATACATAAGTCATGCGTCCAACATTACAGTATCATACAGAAGAGTTTCACTGCCCTAAAAATGCTCTGCACTCCATCTATTAATCCTTCCCTTCCTCCCTCAGAACTTCTGACAATCACTGATTTTTTTACTGTCTCTATAATTTTGCCCTTTTCAGAATATCATACAGTTGGAATCATATAGTATATAGCTTCTTCCAGTTAACGATACGCATTTAAGACTCTTCCATGTCCTTTCATGACTTGATAGCTTCTTTCTATTACTGGATAATATTCTATTGTAAGGATGTACCCTAGTTTGTTTATCCACTCACTTATTGAAAGATACTAATATCAGGGTTTGTTTCCAGTTACTGAGTTAATGAACAAAGCTGCTTTAAAGGTTTATGTGCAGGTTTTTGCGGTTTTGAACTCATTTGGGTAAATACCTAGGATTGGGATGGATGAATTGTACAATAGCCTATGTTTAGCTTTGCAAGAGACCACCAAACTGTCTTCCAAAATGACTGCCCCACCTTGCATTCCCACCATCAGTGAATGGGAGTTCCCACGTCTCCACATTCTCGCTAGCATTTGATGTTGTCAGTGCTTTGGATTTTAGTTTTAGAAAAAGTCTGAAGCTTTTTCTACCCAACCTTCTTTCCTTCTTCCTTTCCTTTCGCAGATGTCACATCTAAATTATACTCTGAAGGTTTTCCCTACATTCCTGCTCCTTTTCCGCTTTATCTTTTACATGCATTGTCCCAACAAATTCCCTGGCCTTCTAACTCCATCTTGATGTCTACTTCCTAAAAGATCTAAGCAGATACAGCTCACATGAAACTTTGAGACACCTAGAGAAAAAGGCAGCACAGCCTCCGTTTTACTAGCACAGATCCTGGCAGAGATGGTGTAGTTTTAGAATAGCATCCATGGCAAAAACTTACTACTATCTGACAGCTTCCAGACTGCAGCAATGACATCTCTTCAGTGGCTCACTTCTGCACTGACTTTGGAAGTTATTCTGGTAAGCTCATCCTAAAGTCTTTTCCTCCAACACTCCTTACATTTCTGGCAGCTATACATAGATTCCATAAATATCTTTCTGATTTAAAATAGTAAAATGAATTCTCTTTTCAGAAAGTAAAACCAAACCCAATATACTATCTAATTTAATTTCTTCCAAAGTGGGTGATCTATCGTCTCAAAACCATTCTTGAATACTCAGTCTTTTCCTAATGATTTAAAATGCTCTTTTCTCATACACTAGATTTCCATGCATCTATTTCTTTACTCTCTTCCATTGATTGGATTATCTGTTCATATAGCAGTATCCCTCTGAATTGACCATTTTATCAACGTCAGTCACTCAGTCGTGTCTGACTCTTTGTAACCCCATGGACTGTAGCCCACCAAGCTCTTCTGTCCATGGAATTTCCCAGGCAAGAATACTGGAGTCGGTTGCCATTTCCTTCTCCAGGGGGTCTTCCTGACCCAGGGATCAAATCTGGGTCTCACTTTATAACAAATGTTTATATGTGGAAGAGCTTTTTCCTTCTTGTTCTTACTGTGTCAAAATTCACCAGGCTATTCTTATTCATTTTTCCTTCTAGTTGACTTTTAGAACTTGCTTGTAAATTTCCATTTTTAAAACCTTATTAAGTTTTTATTGGGATTTCCCTGAATTTATAGATTAATTTGGAAAGAATTTATGTCTCTACAATATTGGATCTTCACCAGGATTCATTTGTATTGGGGACTAGCTAAATGGCTTGGGAGTGGGCCTAAAACTTGAAGGCTCAGGCTGTACCAGATAATTAACTGAGTAGCTCATAGGTATCTTAGAAAGAGCAAGAAAATTATTTCAGAATGGTGGGAAAGCAAGACAGGCCACCTGGAGTTAAGGAGTGGTTTGACGATGATATATTAAAGGATAAATAACTATCTCATATGTAAAGGGAAGTACTTTAGGCCATATAGTTGGCTGAGGGAGGGACTCTGGAGACATTAAATTCTTCCATGTGCTGATATAAAGGCCCCCAAATCCTGGATGGCATCAAGATGGGACCAAAGGGGAAACAACACTGAGGATTCCGGAGAACTTGAAGCCAGGGGACAATGGAGGAAAGGTCCTGTTTCTGGTTTCTTGGAGACCAGGATAATGGATGGTTCTTCTGTATCAGGCAGATAACATGGAAGAACAAGGTGGGCCTGGTAAGGGAAGACAGTCTTCTCGGAGAGTCAGGAAAAGAAGAACAGCCTTGGAAGAGACTGGATATGGGCTGGATCAAGGTTTACAGAGTTGAGACATCCCTGTGCAAGATTCATCTGCAGTGGTGACCACAGATGAGTCCTGTGTCCAATTGGCAAGAGTAGAAACTCCTACTCTTCTTGATTTCAATGGCTTGCATGTGTATTATTATTACTGAGTTACTGAAAGCAGAGAAAGAGGATTCATGGGTGTTATATCTCCTTCTCAGAACCAGAGTTTCAAGCCCTGGCTGATGGGAGAGAAAGTGTCAGAGAAGGCAAAGTGCTAATCTGACACCTGCTCAGAGGTCTTCTACTGGAATGTTCTCCAGAAGTCTTCCAGACTGAGCCACAGGCTTCTGGAGCAATTTGGGTCCCTGGGGTCCCTGCAGCTGATGCTGAGCTCCAAAATGGACCTTTCCTCTTCTACCGTTTTATTAAAAAAAAAAATCACATCTGGATAATCCTTCAGAGTTTATATTCATTATCTCATTTGGCCTCCTAAAGACACGATAATTTAGCTGTAGTTACAACTACTGATTGGCAGACTCAGCCTTAGAGAGATTATTTGACTCACCAGAGGGCACAAAGCTACTAAGTGACAGAGCCATTTACTTATTCAGCAAATATTTTCTGAGGCCCTACTGTGTGTCCAACATTCTGGAGACCCAGAGCTGAAAAAAACCTTTCCAAGTTGTCAGGGAGGTCCCAGCCTAGTGGGCAGACAGGCTTGTGAACAGGCAAATTTCCGTGATGCTGGGAAAGATTGAGGGTAAGAGTAGAAGGGGGCGACAGAGGTTGAGACGGTTGGGTGGCATCACTGACTCAGTGGCTATGAGTTTGAGCAAACTCCAGGAGATAGTGAAGGACAGGGAGGCCTGGCGTGCTGCAGTCCATGGGGTCGCAAAGAGTCTGGCACTACTTAGAGACTGAACAATTGCCTCACTGGTGGTCATGACCATTACAGAGGTTACACAGAAGCAAGCCCCCAAGAAGTCCTGCGAGAGTCTTCACAGACATAGAGGCAGCATTTGAGCTGAGACTTGAAGAATGACTAAGAATTTTCCAGGGAGAACAGTGGAGAGGTTGTGTTTTAGGAAGGAACAGCAGGGGCAGAGAGGCCCAGCATGAGAGGACGGGGAAGGCACGGGAAAAGCGCAGCTTGCTGTGGATCACAGAATCACACGGCAGCAAGGGGCGGTGGAGCGGGTCTAGAGGCAGGGCGTTCATTCCATGGCTAATGTGTGCACCAGACACTACCCCAGCAAAGCACATACTAACCCACGGCGTCGTCCCCTGGTCTAGGCTGCGACCCCTCCCGGCAGAGTTCACACCCTGAGCCCCGTGGGATCAGGCTGAGGCTACCCCTGTCGGACTTCGTTTGTGTCCTCCCTTCCCCACCCCCACACACTCTGAGACCACACTTTTGACAAATCCTCTTTTCCTGGGGATTGCACCTAGGGAGCCACCCCAAACACCTGCTTTATTATTTTCAATCACTTATAAGAACCTGACACCATGCTGTGTATTTTTCACAGTCCATCCCCTTCCACTAGAATATAGGCTCCACGAGGGCAGGGACCTGACCCATCTGATTCCCTGTGGTTTCTCATGCCTGGAAGGGTGCCTGGCATATAGTAGGTACCCAGAATATCCCTTGCTGAATAAACGATCTCAGTGAATTCTCACAATTACCCTGTGAGCTGAAAATTATCATCCTGTTTTACAAATGAGGAGACTTGCCTAAGTGACACCGTTCACAGCATAGCCAAGGATTCTGAACTCTGCCTGTGCGACTCCAGACCAAAGCTTACACTGTAAATCCAAGCTCGTGTTTACAATCTCCAGGACATTCCAGGCTATTTCCTACCTCTTCAGTGCTACTGAAGCTGCTTTTTTTTTTTTTTTTTGCAAAGAAATGTCCTTTCTCACCCCCCCACACCCCTCCTCCACAAACACAATTGATCTACGCAGTGCCCCTCGAGCCGCTTTGGCCTCTGGACAGCTTCCATCAGGTGGCTCGTCCTCATGTTTGTTTCTGCTTTTTCTTCTGTGCAGTTCTTTAGGGTAAGACCTTGCCACATTCATCTCTGCTTCCCTAGCACCAAGTGGGGTCCTTGCAGAAGGCTAGCAATCTGTGAATATTTGTTAAATGAAAAGAAGGTAAGGGAGGGAGGGAAGGAGGAAGCAAGAGGGAGGGAGGAAGGGAGAGATGGAAAGAGGAAGGAGGATGTGACCAGGGCAGTGGGGATTTCAGAGCCAGGTCCAGCCCTGGTCCATTAACGCCAGCACTGTGCTGCACACAGAGGCCAGAGGTCTGCCTGCCTCTGGGAGTCTCTGGTTCTTCACTGTTTGCTGATTGGCAAAATGTCAGTGACAGTCCTTCAGCATGCACAGGACAGTTTCACATAACTTGATGTTAAAGGCAGAACAAATCACATTATTTGTACATGCCCTCTCCCCAGAATGGATACATGGTCGTCTCCCTAACAGCCATCCCATCCCCTTCATACTGGGCATCAGCCGTGCTGTCTGGCTAGGACAATTCCACCCAGGCTCAGGGGTCTACAGGCAGTTGGGTCCAATGGAGAGAGATGTAGATGGGGAATCCAGAGATCTGGGAGCCCAATTCCATCTGGGCCAAAATTGGCAAAGTGACCCTGGGAAGGTCCTTCCCTTCTCCGGGCCTCTGTTTCCTTGTCTGTGACATGAGGGACCTGAACTGTCTACAGGTGGTCTCTAACTTTCCTTCTGGCTCTAGAATCCCCGTATTTCTAAGACTCTAAATTGCCCGGTGCAGTAAGGCAGCCAAGGGTAGTGGCCAGGGCCCAGGATGAGGAGCGTAGATATCTGGGTTCAGAAGCAGGCTCACCTCTTAGGATCTCTGTGCTCAGTCCCTAAGGGCCTCAGTGTCTTCAGCGATATGATGGAAGAAAATTCCTCTTGCCCAAATTACTCTCCTGAGTGAATAAAGGGATCAAACATGATAAGGATGAAGAAAAGATAAGACATTTACTATTGCTGATCATTTGTATTGGCTCCAATCCAGACATGGTGGTAAGAACTTGACAGACTTTATCTGATTCACTCTTCAGTCCTATAGGGTAAGGATTGTCCCCAGGGATAATCTGGGACATGCTAACCACCAGCCCTCTGGGGAGCAAAGCCCTGACTTGCAGGTTTGCTCATTTCTTTGGTGTAAATTGGGCTTCCCTGATGGCTCAGATGGTAAAGAAGCTGCTGGTAATACAGGAGATGTGGGGTTTGATCCCTGGGTTGGGAAGATACCTTGGAGAAGGGAATGGCTACCCACTCCAGTATTCTTGCCTGGAGGATTCCCTGGAGAGAGGAGCCTGGTGGGCTACAGTCCATGGAATTGCAAGGAGTTAGACACGACTGAGCAACTGACTTTTTGGTGTCAATATTCTGCTGTGGCCCATTTCAAGCTAACCAGCTTCATACGACTGAATGAGAAATTGAAAAATACACACAGTTGGCTTTTGAGAGGGAGAATGAGCCAGCTCCAGTGCATCTCTGATTACTTCTGCTTTATTTATGAGAAAACTGAGCTTTGGCAACATGGCCCGGTTCACACAGTCAGTACTAGTGGGGGCGGGATGGGAACCTAGACCTGATCGTTAAACACTCAGGTCCCTTCCCCCGCGCAACACTGGCCCTCTGTGGGCTAGGGGGCGCCATCTGTGCTCGTGGACAGACTGGACCTAGAAGATGTCAGTTTGGAAACTGGCTTGACCACTTTCTAGCTGTGAGACCTGGCAGCCCTCAGCTTGTTTTAACCTAACCTTCTTTTAGCCTCAGTTCCTCATCTGTTAAATGGAAGAAAACCCACAGTGCACAAGTTTTCTTGGTGGCTCAAATCAACACTGTCATGCTTTGTGACAAATAACTCAGTCTCAAAGCAAAAGTGACCAGCCCCCCACAGGGGGGCCGATGGGGAGTTGCTGCTGGTCCAGGGGGCCTACCTGCTCTGAGGACATTGCTTCCCGAAGACTTTGGGACGCTCATCCTCTTTTTGTAGCCAGAGGGTCTATAGCCAAAGGCAGGTGGAATCACCCTCCATCCTAGGCGGATGCCCGCTTAACTTCTAACAGGCTCGGCTCCCTCAACCTCCTAACTCCTAACATTCCAGCGCCAGCCCCTCCCTCCTGCCGCTCCTGGGAGCTCAAGCCGGGCAGAAACCAGAACCCTGTTCGGAGCTGCTGGAATCCCACGCCTCATAAATCAGGATGCACCCTGAGCTGTGGGACCAAAGGAGTGCTCTGGAAAAGTGAGTGAATCCTCTGGTGATCATTTCCAAAAACCATCCCACACCCCACTGAGGACTGACCCCTCCCCAGGGTTAAGCTACCTTCCAAACCACCCCCACTACAGCTATTTGGGCTCACACCTCCCTCTCTTAATATCCAAGCAGCGCAGGATGGAAAGAGCCCTGAGGCAGGGTTCAGACTCCTGGAAATCATGCCCTGCTCTGTGGCATGACTCAGAAGGGAAGTTAGCTGAGCTCTCAGAACCTGCCCTCACTTGGCCTGGCTGACCTGGAAAGAGGGAGCAGAAGGTCTGTGACCACCTTTGTAAGAGGCAGACATTGTCTCACTGTGCAGACCCAGTCTGTGCCCAAATCATGTGCATTTACACACACATACACACACACATATATGTGTGCACACTCCCGACTATCCCCATCGTGGAGCATCCTTGGACTTCAGAGATGCACATTGTGATGTTGACTCTGTTCTCCCAAGAGGCAAGAAAGAGATTTCCAGGTGACCCAAATACCTGGGTGCATACCTGCTAAGTCACTTCAGTCATGTCCGACTCTGCGACCCTATACACTGTAGCTCACCAGGCTTCTCTGTCCATGGGATTCTCCAGGCAAGAATACTGGAGTGGGTTGCCATGCCCTTCTCTAGGAGATCTTCCCAACCCAGAGATCAAACCCAGGTCTCCTGCATCTTCTGCATTGCAGGCAGATTCTTTACCCACTGAGACACCTGGGAAGCCCGATCCAAATCCCTCAGTCAGTTCAGTCGCTCAGTCGTGTCCAACTCTTTGTGACTCCATGGACTGCAGCATGCCAGGCTTCCTTGTCCATCACCAACTCCCGGAGTTTACTCAAACTCACGTCCATTGAGTCAGTGATGCCATCCAACCATCTCATCCTCTGTCATCCCCTTCTCCTCCTGCCTTCAATCTTTCCCAGTATCAAGGTCTTTTCCAATGAGTCAGTTCTTTGCATCAGGTGGGCAAAGTATTAGAACTTCAGCTTCAGCATCAGTCCTTTCAGTGAATATTCAGGACTGATTTCCTTTAGGATGGACTGGTTGGATCTCCTTGCAGTCCAAGAGACTCTCAAGAGTCTTCTCCAACACCACAGTTCAAAAGCATCTATAGTCTAACTCTCACATCCGTACATGACTACTGGAAAATCATAGCTTTGACTAGATGGACCTTTGCTGACAGAGTAATGTCGCTGCTTTTCAATATGCTGTCTAGGTTGGTCATAGCTTTTCTTTCAAGGAGCAAGCAAGGATTTTCTTCCAAATCCCTGGGAGCTCCTATAAAGAATCAGAAGGAAAAAACACAAGCTGGAAACCGTGAGGAAACAAAACACAAGAGAAGGGATTTCCTGAGTGGAAGGGGTTCTGAAACTGACCTGGGGTTGGGAGGTGGGGGTGGTATGTGCAGACAGCTTCCCTGGAGTGAGTCCCTGGCAGCCCCTGCAGCTGGGACCTCAGGGAAGGCAGGTGTGACCCGGGGCTGAGGGGCTGACGGGATCTGAGAAAGAGACCACTCCTTCTGAGTGACCAGGGGGCTCAGAGAAAGAACTCTGGCCTTAGACAGAAGAATGGAGGAAAGGAAGGGAGGGGTAGGCCAGGATGAGGACCGGAAACCCTCTCCAGGCAGAGGGAGCTGTCGTCTGGGCCAGGGTTGTCCTTGCCCCAGCTTGTCTGCAGTGTCATTCCAGCACTTTCCTTTAAGTAAGTGCCTAAGGGATGGTCTGGGCTGAGACAGGTTGGGCATGGGCAGAGTTCAGAAGCAGTGGTGTCTTTGGGTGGAAATTTGTCACATTTTCTTGGCACCCAAGGGAGAGGTAAAAGGCACTGAGAGGGATTCTCTCTGTGGGAATCTGAGTTAAGAAGAGGTAATTCAAGGGGATGGGATGGTGGGGTCCAGTAGGCCAAGCAGCACTGATCAAGGGACCTCCCAATGGCATGACCCTACTGAATTGACCATTATGCCAGTCCAGGACTTGTCAGGCTCTTAGAACTGATCCAAACCATGGGCCCAACTTGCCAATCAAACTCCCAAGAGTCAGGACCTGCAGGTCAGCCTTAGCCAATGTGTTCAGTGTGGTCTGGACCCCTAGACACGTGAGGCTGGGTATGTGGGCTGTGTGTGAGGTCAGAGGGCCACACCATCCTGGCCGTGATGCTGCCCAGAGACCTTCCCAGGCCACACTAGAGCATGAGGCCTTGTCCCTGGAGTGTCTCCATATTCAGGGACTCTCCCCCAAATGGTGTTGGACAACATTGTCCCTATGGCTCAGGGCTCCTCTTAGCCTCTTCTGGGTCTACCACCCCCACCCCTCTCCCCCAGTTTGTGAGTAGGGTGGGTCCGTTTCATGACACTCGCCCGAGCCTGCCTCCCAGGGATCACCCTGAAGCTTCAGTGGGCGCTCAGAGTGCTGGCAAAGTGAGAGGTCCCATAGCCCCAGACCATGGCTTGGCCAACTTCCTGGGATGGTAATCTTAAGGGTGTAGGCAGCTTCTGAGAGCTGCCCCCGGGTCCTGCCCTTGATAGGGAACTTGGCCTCTCCCAAGGCAGATGTGGGATCTCCGAGAGAAGGTAGGCCTCTGCCAAGGCTTTTGGAGACCCTGCAGACTGCCCTGTCCAGCCCCACACACCCAGACAAGGGCTCTGAGGCTTAGATTGAGTCGCAGAGATGGGCTCATGGCAGACGGTGGCCAAACCCAGGCCTCCCGCTGCTTGTTCTTCCTATCACAGCTCCCACGACCGCTCCCCAGCCCCTGCTCAGATATGAAGACACAAGAAGCTTTCCTGGGCCTGAGTGAGGACCCGTGCCCCTCCCCACTCCCCAGGATGAGCGTTGGTGGGGGGCAGGGTGAACTTCTACCAGGGCAGGAAAACTGCTGTCTAAACATGCCGCCGTGGGGCCTGTGTGTCTGGCTCGCTGGCTGTCACCCGGGCCAGGTGGGCCTCTGACACACAGCAGGAATTTTCCATTCGCGCATCCTCTGGCTGGTTGGGATCCAAGGCATTTTCAAGCCTTTGTTTTTCATCCCCGTTGTCTCCCCTGCCCCATGAAGATGCATCCTGGAGTCCAGAACCTGAGCCCCTAAACCCTCAGGAAGGCTTCAGTGAGACTCACCCAGGAGCCACCTGTTAGGGCCTAGAATCCAGAATGATCAAATGTAGGAGCAGATAAAGTGCTTTTTAAAAATCTACATAGATGATGAAATTAAAGCTCCAAAAGAAGGGTGACCTGGCCAAGATCATTCTACCATTAAGCCGTAACCAAGATCAAACACAGTTTTGTCTAACCCTGACACTCTTATACTTCCAAAGCCCCAGGTTTCCAAGGTGAAGAGCCAAGGTCAGTGAGAGATACTCTAAGCCACGTGAATGAGCTCCAAATGTGAGCTGCACACAGGAGAGGAGCCATCCACATGCAGAAACTGTGGATCACAGAAGTCTCCAGAATGGACACCTGAGTTGCCAAGGACACATGCTTCCCTTCACTCCTTTTCCAGCCTGGCAGCAGCAGCTCCAAAATCTCTTCCCCAAAGGTAAGGCCAGTGAGTGGTGGCCTCTCTCTGCAAGGGCCTGCGAAGCCCATCCTGCAGCATGGTGGTGGGGTATTTCCTGGGTTGGGGCAGACTTGGCCGTGTATCCAGGGCATTCCGTGGGCCTTGACCTAGCGGACATGTGGGGATACAGCGGACGTGCAGGGAGGCTGGGCCAGCATGTTGGAGACCAGCCATGTTTGAGCCTGAATCTGGAGAGACCTTTGTCGAACAGTGCAGGGGTTCCAGGGGGCTGCCACAGGTGGAGGTGTGTCCCTAGGGCAGTGTGCCTGGGGGTCAGAGAAGTATTGTGTCTGCAGGGCAGGTTCACATCCAAGAGGAAAAGACTGACTCTGTGGTGAATGGCATTCTGCAAGCTCCTTGCTGGACGCTGGGATGTGTCCGAGAGTCACAACTAACTCCCCAGAGAGTGGGTCCTCACGAAGCTGGACCTCAACCAGGTGTGGCCACAAGCAATCCTCCAACCTCCATGAAACATGTAGAATGAGGCCCCCAGTTATCAACTCAGCATTTCCCAAAGAAGTAAGTTCTATGAGACAGAATCAAAGGGAGTTAGGAAAAAAAAGTTTCCATAGTCAAATAAGTTTGGGAAATCAGGTTAAATCAATCCTGCTTCTTCAAACATATTACAAGTTTCCTGCACATATCCTAGAGCAGTTGTTCTCAGCCGGGGGCAAATTCATTCCCCAGGGGACCTATGACAATGTATTTAGATGCTTTTAGCTGTCACCACTGGAGGGATGCTACTGGCATCTAGTGAGTAGAGGCCTGGATGCTGCTCAACATCCTGCAATGCCCAGGAAAGCCCACCACAAGGAAGTGCCCAGTCCAAATGTCAATGGTATTAAGAATGGCAGACCCTGCAGAGCACAGCACACTCCTGAGGTAGGTGGCTAGGGCCCACGGTGTAGAGAACAGTGGTCATTTTGGACCAATCAGCATCTGCCCTCCCTTCCTATGTTCGAGGATTCCCCCTGCGTGCTCAAGCAGAGGCTGCTTCCCAGTACAGAAGCAGAAAGTGAAATATGGAACTCACAGCATCCCAGCCTCTCGAGCTACGGCGCAGGCACGTGACCTCACTCCACCCCTAGACCGTGATGCCAGGAAGCAGGGACTGTGCAGATGCCTCTCTGATGGGGGTGATGGCAGCAGTGGTGGCAGCAGTTACAATCTGTTCCCAGAGGCTACAGTGATGGCAGTTCTAGAAGCAGCTTCCAGTGTTGGTAGAGCCGGTGGCACAAGCTGCAGTATAAAGCACAAGTTTGGCATCAGCAACCATGGGGTCTTCCTGGGGCCAGTGCTACAATATGACTTTGGGCATTGTTCCTGGCTGCTCTGCCTCCGACCTTGGTTTTCTGACCCCACAGGAGATTCTGTGAGCTACCCAAGATTCTTAGAAGAAATCCCATTTAAGCTTAAATTAGCAGAGTTAGCATCTGAAGCTTGCAAACAAGAACTAACTCTGAATGATGCTCAGAATTTCCCAAATGTGTTGGAGCACAGGATTTTTCTTTTGCAAAACATCTCAAGACACCATTGTTCTATGAGCATCCTTTGAGGAACACTGGCCAAAAGGACTGTCTAACAGGGATTCACATAACCTCTGCTCCAGCCAGAACCAGACCACTTCAGTGGCCCAGCCCTACCCAAGGCCCTTGAGGACACTCAGCGCCTCTCTCCCGGTCCTCGCTGAGTCAGGGCTAGCCCACATCTACCCTCCTCCCCCGTGACAGCAAGAGTTGAGAATAACCACAGCTGGCTGCAGCCTCAAGAATCAGAACACAACCAAGGTTTGGAAATGATTGGGCTTGCCGGAAGGTGGAAGGAACTGAAATGTGGATACGAAAACTGTTGCTTGGTTGGGCTGTTGGTGTAGGCAGGTCGGAAGTATATTTAAAAAGAAATTGAGGTTTTGAGAATCTGTGGCATCAGTAGGGAAAAGAGAAAACCTTTAGTGGAGGTCAGAGTTAGAGAAGAGAAGAGTGAAGCTATTTTAGGAAATGTTCTGCCTGGACCTCATAGAAGGTTCTAAGCTGAGTTTAAAGAGAGTGATTTTAGACTCAGTTGGACTCATTCATTTACTGTGGAGCCCAGACACTGAGCAGTGTTGAATCAAACAGACACTTGGCCTGTCCCTGCCCTCCTGGCATTTATGGCCCAGTGAGGAAGGTAGACATCTGATGCTTTAGGTACAACCGGTCTTTTCATTATGATGATGTTTTGTCATTGGAAGGAAAGGGGAACAGAGGACCACAGCAGAAGGGATGTAACCTCCCTGGGGTCAAGGAGGACTTCCTGGAGGCAGGACCATCAGAAGAGCAGGTGTGTGCACCAGGTGGACACAGGGGTCAACCTGGGCGGAGACAGAGTTCACGTGGAGCCATGGAGGAAGCAGTATGACAGGATGGGATATGAAAGAGGCTCCCAAAGCCCAGAGCAGCAGGACTGCCAGGCCAGCCTGGAGGTTAGGAGTGCGGATCCACAAGAGCCCCCTGCAGGCCATGCCGAGGAGCCAGCTCTTCATCATAAAAGCAATGGGAACCATTCTCTAGTTCATCCTGGAGCCACGTGACACATGCCGAGGGGAACCTAAAATTAGAAAAAAATGTGGCCTTCTCCAGCGGATGAGGCTGATGAAAGGAACCAGGCCTCAGATGGGTGTGAGCACCCAAGTAAACTAAAAAGAGGAAGCGGAAAGGGAAGGAATCGACTTGGAGAAGCACCAACCATGTTCTCAGATCACGTGCTGGGTGTTTTACAGGTGACTTTGCATTTATAGCAGAGCTGAAGTAACCATAAAAGCTGCTCTGGCCCCACACAGAACCAAAGTGCATGCTTCCCCTCCCCCGCCCTGCCTGTGCTTGCTGTTCAGGCCTGAAAGCTATCTGAGAAATCCTGGGAGAAACATGCAGGGCCCTTGAGAAGCCGAGGGCGGGGTGGGGTGAGGGTGGAGGGGGCAACCTACACTGCCAGGCAGAGCCAGAGAGTGAGCTGGTAAGGAATCTGAGAAACCTGGCTGGTCCAAGCATCCCTTTTACAGATGAGAATCTGAGGTCAGCAGCAGAGCTGGAAATAAAGCCCAATATCTGCGACTCCTTGTCCAGGGCTCTCTGCTATTCCAGGTGTGTGTGTGCATGTGTGCATGTGCACACACATACACCTGGGTACGCACAGGGCTGAGATGAGGTCATCTGTCTCTCCATCCATCCATAATCCAGGCTGGCCATGATGCCGGCATGAATCAACATGTTTACAGAAATGAAAAAACCGCTTAGGAGAGAAATTAATCTCTATATGGAGGGGGGTGTCCAATTTCAAAAGGTTAATATCTTGATTTTTTTTAATCCCCTTTCTGTTTTCTCAAAGAGGATTTGGTGTTCTCAGACCCAGCTGGGAGCTTAAGAAAACAGAACAGTGTTTCTCTGCCTGTTGCCTTTCTCTGCAGCTCTCGCCAGACCTGAGGACAAGAAAGCTTGGAGCCTGACCTTGGCTCAGGCCAGCTCTGTGCCGTGTTTCCCTCTCCATACAGGGGTGTCGGGCTTCCCTTTCTGTAGCCCTCTCCCAATCTTTTGGAGATTGGTCCAGCCTGGGAGTGAAAGGGCTCAGATACAGGAGATAAGAAGTGGGACTTATTGTTGAAGGAGTTCAGGAGAACTGACCTGGCAGCTGAGGACAATGACAGGCCCTGGGGGAGACTTTACAGGTGTGTGCAGAGAGAGAAGGAAGATGTACAGATAGTACTGTCTTGTGGGGGGCCACCCAGGAGTCCCACTTCCCCCACTTACCATCTAGGTGGATCTTGGAGATATCCTGCTTCCTTGAAAAAATGGAGATGACAATGGGACCGCACGTATACTGGATATGCTCTTCAAACTGAGTTTTGGGGCAAACAGGAGAGCATATGTCTGGGTTCACCATTGATGGGTGGACAGAGGCCTTGGTGTGGCCATTCGTACGGCCCAGTGAAGTCCCTGGAGGTCAGTCACCTCTTGGAATCCCAGTCCATCAGACCCTGAAGTTCCCTGGCCCCAGACTTGCAGGAGAGAACACCCTTCTGTGGAAGACTGGGCCCCACAGTGTAGCAGGTGAGCTGGAGCCCCACCCAAGGCGAATTAGGTTCTCAACTTGACTAGAGTAAAAAAGTAGAAACCCACTCAGGCATGCTGACCTCAGAACCTATGCTCTTGGACTTCCCTGGTGGCCCAGTGGTTAAGAATCTGCCTGGTACTGCAGGAGACACTTGTTCGAGCCCTGGTCTGGGAGGATCCCACATGCTTCATGGCAACTGAGCCCGTGCACCACAACTACTGAACCTGTGCTCTCGAGCCCCTGCTCCACAAGAGAAGCCACTGCAACAAGAAGCCCTCACAACTAGAGAGCAGCCCCACTGGCCGCAACTAGAGAAAGGTGCATGCAGCAACGAAGACCCTGCACAGCCAAAACTAAATAAAAATTATTTAACAACAACAACAAAAAGAACCTATGGTCTCTCCTCTTCCTCATAGCTGCCTCCTTAGATCCACTCCATTCAAAGAGGGTAGAGTTCTCTGGCCAGGAGGTTTGTCCTGACTCAATTCATCAAGCCTTTATTAATAGACTGGAGGGTTTGCTTGGCAAGGTATTAGGGGGACAGAAAAGGTCCACAGAGCTTATGGGGTGACTCCCTTCTGGCCTTGGGCTGGGGCTCAGTCCCTCCCCCAGGACCGTGTCAGGCCATCATCAGACACTCCTGGGCCTCTGGCAGCCGTTTTCTCGTTTGTCCTTTTGGATCCAGCAAATTACAGCTCATTCCTTTGGCCACATTGTTCCTTAACGACATCACTTTTTCCATCTCCCTGACGTCTCGGTGCCCTTCCACGTAAGCGCTGCCTCCTCGCTGATCTGCAGCTCCCTGACGTGCTGTGGTTTCCATGGATCACCGGACGATGCCATCTCTGTGTCACCTGACATCCACACAGCGCAGAGCCCAGGAACCCACCTGTGCCTGCCCACGGTGACCCAGTACCAGGACCAACCTCCACCCAGGGGTGGGATGGTCCCTTCCCCTTCAGATTGTTCCATGCGCTGGAGACGTGGCTGTTCTCCCAGACACCTAGATCAAAGCCTCAAAGGCATCCTTCAATATGTGCATAGCTGTGGAGACCCTTCTAAGCCCCTGCCTGGACTGGGTGCTGGGGCACCATGCTAAGGTTGGGCCATGGACAACTTGGCCTCCTCTTTCCTCTCCATCTGGGATCGGTCACCGAGTCCAGCTCGTTCATGGCCGTTTTTTTTCTCCCAGCTCCTTGGCAAGCTGGTGCCGCTTGGCTTCATCCACAGTTCTGCCCTGTTTCCTACTCAAAGTCAAGCATCTGTCCCACCAGGGACAAGCCCAGGTGCTGAGTCCTGACCCCACCTACAGCCTTCCTCTCTGAGCTGCTCATTCATTCACTCAACCAGTATTTGTAAGCTCCAGCCATGGGCCAGTCTCTGTGTAGATAGCACCTTTTGTTCTATTGCCCTGTTGCTGCCTAGCTCTTCACTCAATCGTTTTCTGGCGAGGGAGTGTGGCAAAAGAGGGAAAGCACAGAATTTGGAGTCAAACTGATCTGGGTTGAATACTGAATCTGTTGTCTATTTACCTGTAAGAGCTTAGCCCATTTGCTTTGTTGTGAGCCTCAGTTTTTTCATCTGTAAAATGGGAATGCTGCCACTCCAAGGGCAACATTAAGTATGATCATATCTATAGCTGGCACAATGTGCATTTCCGGCAGAAAGGGAAGAAAGAGCCTGAAACATTTGGAGGGACTGTGAAGATTACAGAATGGCTGGTGCAAAGAGCCCTAAGCAGAGCAAGGGGGATGAGACCAGAGAGGCAGACTGGGAAGATCACACAAGACAGGAGCCCACACCGAGGGATGCAGGCTTGGCTCTGAGGGCTGTGATCTCTTCAGGGAATAACCCTGCCCCAGCACGCGTCACATTCCTCCTCTGCCTCCATCCAGCCATGCAGATTTCTTAGGCTGCCACTCCAGGCTTTCCAACAGCCTTCCAGTCCAGCCTTCCTTCCCACCATTCTCAGAATAATATGGGGAATAACATGGTTCTTCCTTGTAGCCTCCCTCCTGGCAAGTGACTAATGGGGGTGCTGATGAGCAGGTCAGTCCAGGACAGCTTGGTGCCCCCACCCCCTAAATCCCACCTCCCTCCTCTTTCCTGCCAGTCTGATCCAGGGAAACCAGCTGTCCTCAAGCCACATCTGAATCAAGGCTGTTTCTCCTCCCCGCAACAAACACCCAAAGGCTATGCTTGGCCCAGCAAGGCCACTGGTTGCGTCAGTGCCAAGACTTCTTTTCAATGACAGACCAAGGCTTTGGTCTGATTACATGGGCACTGGCCATCCGAGACCACCCAGGCTAGGGAAAGCTGGAAGTCAGGTGGTCCCCACGGTCTGCTCCAGCAAGGCCATCCTGCTCTCAAGCTACAGTCATGAAAATCAAAACAGAGAGAAGGGCCGGATTAGAGAGGGAGACCTGGGTTCCAGCTGTTGTTAATAATAACATTCTTATCTTTTTTCTTTTTTTAAATTGAGATATAATTGACATATATATATTACATCTAATGATTTGATGTATGTATATATTATTAAATGATTGCCACAGTAAGTTTAGTTGACATCCATCCACCACACATACTTATAATTTTTTTCCTTGTTATGAGAACTTTTAAGATCTCCTCGCTTAACAACTTCCAAATCCACATTAGAGGGTTGTTAACTATAGTCACCATGATGTACATTATACCCCCAGGACTCATGTTACAACTGGAAGTTTCTACCCTCTGACCATTTCACCCACTGAGCCTACGTGCCACCCACTGCCTTGGATAAACACCAATCTGCTCTCTGTACTTGTGAGTTCAGTTATTGTAAGATTCTACATAAAAGTGAGGTCATATGGTATTTGCATTTCACTGTCTGGCTTATTGCACTTAGCATAATGCCCTCATGGTCTATCTAAATTACTGTAAATGGCAGAATTTTCTTCTATTTTATATCTTTTTTATATTGTATATATACCACATTTTCTTTATCCATTTATCCACTGATGGATGCTTAGGTTGTTTCCAAATTTTGGCTGTTGTAAATAATGCTACAATGAAAGTGGGGGTGCAGATACTGTTTGAGATAATGATTCTATTTCCTCAAGATTAATATGCAGAAGTAGAATTGCTGCATCACATGGAAGTTCTATTTTAATGTTTTTGAGGCACCTCCATACTGTTTTTTCCATAATGGCTGCACCAATTTACATTCCCACCAGCGGTGCAAGAGAGTTCCCTTTTCTCTACATTCTTATCATCACTTGTCATCTCTTGTCTTTTGGATAATAGTCATTCTAGCAGGTGTGAGGTGGTAGCTCATTAAGGGTTTGATTTGAGTTTCCCTGGTGATTAGTGATGTTAAACATCTTCTCATGTACTTGCTGGTTCTTTGTATACCTCCTTTGGAAAAAATGTCTATTCAGATCCTCTGCCCATATTTTAACTGAATGCTTTAGCCTTTTTCTATTGAGTTGTGTGCTTTTTATATATTTTGGACATTAACCCCTTACCAGATATATGCAAATATCTCTGCAAATATTTGCAAATATCTTCTCTTATTTCATAGGTTGCCTTTTCATTTTACTGATAGTTTCCTTTGGTATACAGAAGCTTCTTGGTTTACATTCTCACCTTTTAATAGAATTAATTAATTACTCTCAGTTTCACATTCATATCTCACTTGGAGTCCCCCAACCACTATGTGAAAGAGCCTACATGGAAATGGCCCTCATTTTCCTGTGCTGTAGAGGAGGAAGCTGAGGCTCAAAGAAGGGCCATGGCTTGCCCAGGTCTCACAGCTGGTCACTGCAAAGCTCTCCTGCATCCTGGTCCTCCCCACTAGGCTGCCCACATGTTGAGTTTGGATCACATCAGTTGCTTAGTACCAACCCAGGATCCTAGAATGTTAGTGCTGGGAGGAACTGATGTTTAAATTCTTCCTCAACATTCTTGGAGAGAGTGTGGAAAAAAAGGGAACTCTTCTACACTGTTGGTGGGAATGTAAATTGGTACAGCCAGTATGGAGAACAGTATGGCGATTCCTTTAAAAACTAAAAATATAGGAACCATATGATACAGCAATTCCACTCCTGGGCATATATCCAGATAAAAACATGGTTCAAAAAGATATAAGCACCCCTCTGTTCATAGCAGCACTATTCACAATAGCCAAGTCACAGAAACAACTTAAATGTCTATTGACAGATGAATGGACAAGAAGATGTGATTTATATACACAATGGAATATTACTCAGCCATTAAAAAGAATGAAATAATGCCATTTGCAGTGATATGGATGGACCTGGAGATTATCATACTAAGTGAAATAAGTCAGACAGAGAAATACAAATATCATATGATATCACTTATATGTGGAATCTAAAAAAAAAAAAGTTATACAAATGAACTTATTTACAAAACAGAAGCAGATACGGACTTATGGTTACCAAAGGGGAAGGATCGTGGGATAAATTGGGAGTTTGGGATTGGCACAGGCAATAACCAACAAGGACCTACTGTATAGCACAGGGAATTCAGCTCAATATTCTGAAATCACCTAAATGGGAAAATAATTTGAAACAGACTAGATCCATGTGTGTGCATAACTGAATCGCTTTGCTGTGCACCTGTAACTAACACATCGTCCATCAACTACGTGCTGTGCTGCACTTAGTTGTCAGTCGGCCAACTCTGTGCGACCCCGTGGACTGTAGCCCACCAGGCTCCTCTGTCCCTGGGGATTCTCCAAGCAAGAATACCGGAATGGGTTTCCATGCCCTCCTCCAGGGCATCTTCCCAACCCAGGGACTGAACCCAGGTTTCCCACATTGCAGGTGGATTCTTTACCATCTGATCCACCAGGGAAGCCTGGCATAATCAACTATATGCCAATATAAAATTTAAAAAAAATTTTAAATACATAAAAAAAAATTCCCCCTCAGCATTCTGACAGCATCCAGGTATCTCGCAGGGAGTTCTTCCTCAGGGAAAGGAACCAGCGCAGATAGAATAGACGCTGTCAGCCCAGGGACCCTCCTGTCTCCATCTTGTTTATCACCCCCTCACTTCCAGGGACCTCTTCTCCCTTTCCTTACCCCACTGACATGACCCAGCTTCCTCAAAGAATCTGGAAGCCAGATTCACTGTCAAAAAAATCTTGTCTGGTTTTTAGGGTACACATATTTCATTGAATTTCTAGAGGCAAAAAGTTCCAGGAGGGCATTTGTAATGTATTTAAAAAATACATTATTTCAGCTTTTAAAAAAGAAAGCCTGAATAATTAGACCCTGCAGCATATATTTCCATGTTTGAGGATTTTAAAAATTCTCTTCTAGTGGTCAACTCATTTTAGCCTGGACTAGAATCCAAACCAGGTAGACTAGATAGACTAACATCTTTGGGTTGTTTTTTAGTTAAAACCATTTCATTGAGATATTACTGACATACACAAAAGCTGTACATATTTAATGTATACAACTTGTTGCATTTGGAGATAAGTATACATACATCTATGAAACCATCAGGACAATCTATGTTATAAACATATCCATCACCTCCAAAAGTTTCCTCCTGCCTCTTTATCCATTTATTATTATTATTTTTTTTTTTTAAATAAGAACACAGTGTTAGATCTTCCCTCTTAGGACATTTCTAAATATACAGATCAATATCGAGATGAACTCCAGTTTCAGACTTGGACTAGATCCTTCCTGGTCCATCCTTCTCATCTGACAGATAAGGAAACTGAGTCTTGGGACAGAGAAGCAAACTCTCCAGTGATACTCAGGTCCTTGGTGGCAGAGCCGAGTATCAGTATGGGTCATTGAGTCTCCATTCAGGGCTGCTTCGTGGAGCTGTAGCAACATAGCAGCCTGAGATCTGGGCAGCCCCCGAAAGGGGCCAGGGGACCACTTTCTGAGCAGCCCTTGGCCTGAGACAAAGCCCAGCCTTGAGCCTCCGGCTGCTTTGATGTTCCTACTCACGCGTGTGTCTGGCTCAAACGGCTGTCCCTTTGGACTGCTGCAAGGGGCTGATTAGATGTAATTGCTTTGCCTAGAGCGAGCTATCTGCTTAATAGAATCAGTCCCCAGTAATTAGCCTGCCAGAGGCTCATTTCCCTTGCTGGAGCCCTAGGGCCTCTAGGCCCTTACTCCTACCTGTAAGTGTTGGGCCTCTGCATGATGCAGGTATATGTGGAGGGGACTTGGGCTGGGGATGGGCAGGGGAGCTGAGAGAAAGCAGTGCTGTGAAGACTCAACAAGAACCCCAGGTCCAACCCTTCCTGGGGCCAGGGAATTGTAGCCTTTCCAGCAGTGTCAAAGGGCCTGGCACAGAGGAAATGTTCCATGAATGAACTACGAAGTGCATCTAGTCCAGCCCCCAAACTCAGTACTGTCAGCAATCAGGTGACAAAGCATCTCTTGCAGGCCTACCATGAGCCAGCACTGTACTAGCTCCTTGGAGTCTTCTGAAATAGCCTCAAACCCAAATAGGTGATGAAGATTAAGACGTGCATCCTTCCAGTTACAAAATAAGTGAGTCATGGGTATGAAATGTACAGTGTGTGGAACATAGTCATAATAATGTAATATCTTTGGTGACAGATGGTAACTAGACTTATTGTGGTGATCATTTTGTAATGTATAGAAAAATCACCGTTGTACACCAGTAACTAACATAGTGTCACTGGTCAATTATACTTTACAAACAAAATCATAGAAAAAGAGATCAGATTTGTGGCTACCAGAGGCAGGGGGTGGAGGGAGGAGGTATCAGATGAAGGCAGTCAAATGGTACAAATTCTCAGTTACAAGATAAATAAGTACCAGGATACAGTATGCAACATGATAAATGATGGACACTGCTATATGTTATATACAAAAGTTGTTAAGAGAGTAAATCCTAAGAGTTCTCATCACAAGGAAAAAAATTTTTTTTCTTTTATTTTGTATCTATATGAGATGATGCATGCTCACTACACTTAATGTGGTAATCATTTCATGATATATGTAAGTCAAATCATTATAGTGTACAACTCACACTTACGTAGTGGTATATGTCAATTTTACCTCAAAAAACTGGAAGGAGAAAAAGATTAAAAAAAAACAACTCTGAACCCAAAGGATAAATCAGACCATCCCTGCATACCTTCATTGACCAGGAGCTCATTACATCTGGGCAGCCCATTGCTTCTGCAGAGATATAGAGAATGTTCCATCTATTTTGAGCCGAAAGCTCTTTCACTGGAGCATTTCCACACAGATCATTGGCCCCTCCTAGGCCACCCAGAACAAAGCTAATTCCTCCTCCATGTGACAGCTCACATGTCCTCTGCATCTTTTTTCCAGGACGAACATCCCAAGTTCCTTGGTTTTGCTGTATACATCCTGCAGGTAAAGCCTCTCGTTAATCTGGCTGACCAGCCTGGAACCTGCTTCTGGTCATCAGTTCCTTTCTCCCAGTACGGTGAGGAGCCCAGCTCAGCCCAGCTGAGTCAGGACCACAGGAAATGGGACTCCTCTCCCAGGAGAAACAGCTGCGGCCCCAGGCAGATCATGACTCTCTACCCAAGGAGCGTCAAGTTGGCAACCCAGCCCCTCCACTGGGGCTGACATCTAAAACGTGCTCACTGGAAACAGTCACCTCCATTGCCCTCTCCCCCACCTGGATGAACACACACACACACACACACACATTGCCATGCATGCTCACGGACTCCACTCAATAGTCACTGGCTGATTAATCATTGCAAGTGCTGTTATAATTATTGTGTTTGGTGCTGAGAACAGGCTGCCTCTGCTTGCTTCTCATAAGCCATAAACCTGCAAAAGAGGATTTTAAGATTTGTGAGGCTGTTGACTAGATCTCCAGGCTTACTTTTTTCCTTAGCAGCAACAGAGAATTCAGGTTTGTCAGAGATACAGGTCATGGCCACTCCAGAATCTCTACTGAGGACAGGCTTAGGGGACTTAATTCTAACGATGGGAAGGGAGAGAGTCTAGGGCACTTGCCTTGCCGCTAAAGGCTTGCGGGTCAGGAGAGTTGGGCTCGAGTCCCGGCCCTGGCCCGGCAAGCTGTGAGGTCTGGAGGTACAGATCCCCTTGCCAGGCCTCAGTTTCCTTATCAGCACTGTCCAGGCTAAGGTTTCCTCTAGTTTTAATTGTTCTATAAGACTTGGCCAAACAGAGAGGAGAATGAGAGTGGAGGGGAAAATGACAAGGGCTGGCAAATAGAAGAAGGAGGGAAAAGGAGACCAGGCCTGAAATTGAAAGTCTCAGGCTCACAGCCTCCTTTAGACACACACACACACACCAGGCTGGAGAACAGAAGCTGGTTTTCTCCCAGATCACACTCTCTCATCACCTGCTGGCCTGCCTAAGACCCTAGTAATGTAGGGGAGGTGAGATGTTAAAAGGAGAAGGGAAAGGGAGAGAAAGGGGGAAATTAGTTTAAAAAAAAATCAAAACAGTGAAACATACAAGCAGCAAAAACAGAAAAGTGAATCATACTGGCATTGGTGAGGACTAAGCAGGCCAACTCATGCACTGCCGGGGAGGGTGAAAACCAAGACAGCCACATAGAGGACAGCTTGGTGGTGTTTCGGGCCTGCAGTGGGCACAAGCACCGTGACACTTCTGAGTATGCGTCCCAGTGGAAATTCCCTAAGGACACACAGGAGGATATTCATCTCTGCGTGATATTCTGAGTGAAAGAGGGAGACCACCAAGAAGGTTGTCTCCAGAGACTGGGATCTGTCCAGTGCGTGGGTGTCGACTTTGGACTGAGACTTTCTGCTAACTGAGGGAGCAAGCCCGTCCCCACAGCATCGGCATGAAAACTGGCTGGTTCTCACTCTATAAGCAGGACACCCGGCTCTATGTCTGAGCTGGCCACCAAGCCCACTGGGACAGGACTGAGAACAGAGCCAGGTGTCCACCTCCAGGGGTAGCACTCTCCCCCTAACAGCTCCCAGAGCCTCTCCTCTGTGAGCAGCTGCCTTTTGTGTTTGGTTTGGGCTTGAGATGTTAAACAAATAGTGTTTCTTGACAAACGCAAGCCGGCTGCACTGGGACTGGTAATGCTCTGTAAATCCAGACTAATCCTTCATGTCTCTCCCTACAGAGGCACACCAAGAAACACCTCGGTCCTACCCTGGGTGCCCTGAATCCCATCAACCTGCCCTCAGGGGCCAGGATCCCTGGGGCAACTCTCCGTGTCAGCCACCTCCCGCTGCTCCTGGGTCCCCAGGTTCCTCCTCCCCCTTCTCAGCACCACTCCTCCACCCTCCTGCCCCAGCTTGATGTTGAGATGGCTCCGGACACCCCTTCCTACAGTGGACCATGGACTCCAGGCCCTGCCAACCCACCTAGCCCCACCAGGGCCACTTGGATGGCTGGAGGAGTGTCTCCAGAGCTCCGTCTGTGCCAGGGGCTATACCAAGCACTGTGGAGCATGCAGAGGACTAAGGCCAATCAATCCCTGCCCTGCAGAGCTTAGGCCTGGTCCAGCCAGAACTTCATGGCAGGCTCTGGTCCAGGTAGTAATTGATAGCACCAGGATTTGAACCCCAGTTTGTCTGACTAGGGGTCTGCCCCTTCTCCCTCTTCCTCAGCACCCACTGCACAGTCCTCCAGCCAAACTGGTCAATGAAGGGGGTCTAGAAAGTGAAAGAGAGGGCTCTGGGCCCCTCATCCTTCAGACCACATTCCCAACCCTTTGAAAGTGAAAGTGTTAGTTGCTAAGTCATGTCCAGATCTTTACGACCCCATGGACTGTAGCCTACCAGGCTCCTCTGTCCATGGAACTCTCCAGGCAAGAATACTAGAGGGGGTTGTCATTTCCTTCTCTACCTTTTAGAATGAGCATTGTTAATCACAGGGCTAGACCTGTCATTAGCATCATAGAAGGTCAGAGTGGGAAGAGCCTTCTCAAGATAGTCAACACTTTAATCCTATAGAAAAGGAAACTGAGGCACAGAAAGACAAAGTGACTCTCTCGAGTCTGCCAGCTAGTTGGTAGTAGGGGGCATCACTGGGACTAAGTTCCTGGACCTGGGTTCCCAGTTCAGCCCCCTCCCTACATGCTTCCTGGGGCTTCCAGACTCTCAAATTTATCTTTATCCTCTTCCTCTAAGCCAGGCAGGGCTCGCTCCAGTCTTTGAAATATCAGTGTGGAAAGAGTCACAGAAGCAGATTACCCGGGCTTTTCTGCCCATAGACTCTGCAGTCTATGTCCCTGGCCTCACTGCCAGTTTCTATCCCAGCAAGCAAGGATGCTTTAAGCCCTTCACTTCGTACTGAGTCCACATGTGGGGAGACTCTGATGTGTAAAGTACAGTGCTCCCATTCCGGGAGTTGTAGTGTGAGTACAACTCCCCGCCCCCCGCCCCAAGGAAGATAATGAGACAGAGATGAAGACAATGTCTACTTAGTTGAAGCTTACATAGGATCCTGCGAAAGCACAAAGGAGCCAGTGGTTCTGACTGGAGGCAACTGGGGAACGGTTCGTTCAGAGTATGGCCTTTGAGTTGGGTCTTGAAGCCTGAATAGGAGTTCAACAGATAGATAATAGAGGGGACAAGGAGGTACCAGCATCCCAGCTGATCGGAGCCACGTGAACCAAGAGTGAAGCATATAAGTACTTGGAAATGGAGGACCTCCCTGGTGGTCCAGTGGTTAAGAATCTGCCTTCCAACGCAGGGGACGCAGGTTTGATCCCTGGTCAGGCACCTAAAGTCCCACATGCCGTGGGGCAACTAAACCCACACACTGCAGCTATTGAGCTTGAATACCTCCACTAGAGAGAGACCCGCACACCACAACGAAGAGCCCGCGTGCCGCAGCTAAGACACAGCGCAGCCAAAATATAAATAAATGCTACACTTTAAAAAGTAATAAGGTGATGCCCCCTTTTTAAAAAAGAAAAGCATCTTTGGATGTGCCTAGAGCTTAGGAATGGGGTAGAATATAAATCTGGAAAATAAGCACAGGAAACTCTACTCAGTACTCTGTAAGAGCCTATAACAGAAAAGAATCTAAAAAAGGTGGTTATATGTATATGTATTACTGATGCACTTTGCTGTGAAAACCTGCAAACTGTCACATTATAAATCAACTATACCCCAATTTAAAAAAAAAGGAAAATAGTATGTGTGTGATATTTAGTATATAATAATACGCAGCAACTAATGATAACTAAATTTTGTGCCATTCATCCTAACTTTGACTGTCCTTTTCCTCACAAAGTAAAGTCTTAAAAGCAGTGGCTGTACCCTCTTTTCATCTGATTCTGGGAAGAACTAGGGAAGCAGAAGCAGGCCAGGAAGGTCATGGGACGTTATAAATGAAGGGAACAGACATGCCCTGATCCAAACCCCTCCATTTATGGCTGTGCAAACAGACGCCCTGGGATGAGTGACGGGCCCACAAGCAAGCAGGTGGCAGAGCCAGGACCCCAGCCCAGGTCTCTCAGCTCTCCACCCTGTGTTCTCTGTACTGGACAGGATTTCAGAAAATCCTTGTACAGAAGACTGACCAGTATAAATTTAAAGGATATTAAAAAATCTCTCTTGCTGGCCCAAAGATTCCTCCACCAGAGTCACCAACGGATTGAAAAAAAAAAAATGCAAGAAAGTAGAGAAGCCATAGCTGAGCGGTTTTTATCCTCTACAACAGACTGGATTGACAGAGGTGCTTTCTGACACTTGACCTTCAGCAGAGGGTGGCACAAATTTGTCAGGGGGTTGGAGGTACAGACAGATCAGTCTTGGGAGTCCTGGACAGAAGGGAATGGGCTAGGCATTGAGGCCTTAGGCCCAATCACACCCAGGTCGAGGGCTGGCCCAAGGGACTCCTGCCTGTAGGTCCTGGAGGGTTACTCAGAAACTTTAGCTGGTCCCCACTCCTTAAAAGAGGGAAGGGAGGAAGGGCAGGAGGAGGAGACCTAGGCTGCCCTCCTGGGCTCCAGGGGCACTGGGTTCCTCTGTTGGCAGGAGTCCTGTCTCAAGCATAATGGGAGGTAGCAGGAAAAACCCCAGCCATGGCACAGATATCCTGGACCCCATACTCACTACGTGACCTCAGTTTCCTCATCTGTAACATGAGAAGGTTGGGCTAGATGATCTCTAAAGGTCTTTCCGGTTCTGAAGTACTGTGAGAACAAGCTTCATCATAATTAATAATAAATGCCTTGCCCCTAAAGAGAGCTTTTCCCCTTTTCCAAAGCTCTTTCCCTATAACATCACCTTTCCTCTGCACAGCAGTCTGGCCTGGCAGCCAGAGGTGAACAGACCGTGGACACCTAGCCTTTCACACTGAAAACCAGACCTGGTGAACCACTTGCTCCTCTAGACTGGCTTAGGGGGAACTGGCTTCTGGGGTGGTTAGTTACGTAGAACCTAACTTGTGCCTCCACCCCTGGGAAGCCAGGAAAGGCAGTACTTTTCTTCCAAAGAGCCAGAAGATGCCAAGAGGGAAATTCTGCAATAGGCTGAGTTCAGGGCCAAAGGGGCAGGACCAGAAAGTTTGTGGCAGATCAAAGAACCTGATACAACCCAAAGAACTTTGAGGGGAGGTGCAGGGGACAAAGTCCAGTCAATAGGGCCCTCCTATCAGGCTCTGGTCAGAGACCCAAGTCTTAGGGGAGAAGTTATACAGCCTCATACTGTCTGATTTGCATGCATGTCAGCCTCTTTGATCCCTTACAACAATCTGTTCAAAAGGTAGTATAAGTAGCTATCCCATTTACAGTGGGGGAAAAAATGAGGCTTGAAGAGTTATGGAGAAGAACATGGGCTTGGGAGGCAGAAGGAAGGCTCTTCCCAGCTGCATGCCCTTGGGGGATTCTCTGCACTGCCTTTGGCCTCAGTTTCCTCATCTATAAAATGGACAGAACTATTTCTTCCTTTCAGGATTGTGGTAAAGACTAGAGATAATGAATGTAACAAGCTTCATCTGATACACAGCAGATGCTTGATACATACTAGTTGAATGAATGGAGGAAGGAAGGGATAGGTGTGTGGCCTTCCTGGGAGAAGCTGTGTAGTGAGTGACCCACAGTGACAGTCAGCCCAGGATGTGGGTTGATGGTACTCCCGCTTGTGGCTGGCTGCCTCCTGAACCCACCCTGAGTCAAGGGCCCTGGGGCCTCTCCCATGTCTCTCCTCGTGGCCCATGCCAGGGTCCTGTGAAAGACTTTTTGACCCTCCTTGGCAGCGGAATTTGCATTCCAATCATTCTGCTCACTCAGCCCATCCAAGTCTGGAGTTGTCTGGAGCTAAGCAGGCTTGGGATCATCTGCTGTGACACCTCATCGAGGAGATAAGGAAGCGAGACTCTGAGAGGGGCAGTGACGCCTCGCCCGGGTCCCAGATCCTTCGCTCCTCACCGCCACTGCACCATGTTGACAAATGAAAAATCTAAGGCATAGGAGGAGGTCTCTTGACTCCTCCTCCAGGTGGTCAGGGAACCTTCTGCTCTGGGCCCCTTACCTGTCCTATTCCAGCTAGATCCCAGTTCTGTGGGGATGCCCCATGGTGGTGTCCAGTGCCATCCCTGGCAGCCCAGCCCGAGCCCAGCCTGGTCAGCTGGTGCAGGACAGAGGCCTTAGATGTCAAGCCTGTCCCTGAAGGCCCCTGGGGAGCGGAACAGGGCACCTGGGACTGGGTGCCACTATCCCAGGCTACCAGCATGTGCTTCCTCATCCAGTTCCAGGCGCTGTGCTAACCCAGGAAGGGACACATTTCACGAGAGCAGGGCTTTCCCTTGGGTGTTGGCCCATGCGTGCCCTGGTCTACAGCTGTGCCCTTCTGTTTCTAAGACAGCCAGCAGCTTGGCACAGGGGAGGGCCTCTGGCCTGGGAGGCGGGAAAGCTTGGCTGAGTCCAAGTGCTGACGCCAACTCACCGTGTGCCCTCACACGTCACCGGACCTCTCTGGTCTCCGTTTCCTCATCCACATAGTGGAGGGCAGCACCGCAAGGCCCGGGGTCCAGTCCAGCTAATCCCTGTTGTGACTTTGGTGGAGGGATGGGACTGGGGTGGGGTAAGGGCTTGATCTACCCGGTTCCTTTCCCCTTCCCTTCCTTTTCCTTTTCTGTGGCATCAGTTCATCTCCAGCTATCCAGGTCTCTCTCCCATTTGCCGCTCTTTCCGTTTCCGTCTTTCCCTCTGTACCTCTCTTCTCTCCCTCTGTACCTCTCTCACTCTGTATTTTTCTGCCTGCCTCCTCTTTTTCTGTGTCTCTGAGCCTCCCTCTGGTTTCATCTCCTTGTCCGTCACACCCCCCTCTGCCTCTTTTTCCTCTCTCTTCCTCTGTAGTTATATGCGTTTGTCTGTCTACTTATCTTTCTCTGGGTCTCTTCCCTCTCGCCCGCGCGCTCTCTCTCTCTCTGTCCTGCCCGGTCTCTCCGTGGCTCTCCCGCTCGCTCCCCCTCCCCTCCCCCTCCGCCAGCCCCCCTCCTCCCTCCCTCGGCGCGTCTCCCCAGTCCTTATTTGGCTGGGCGGGAGGGCTGGCGGGAGGAGGCGGCCTGCGGGCGGGGGGCGGGGGGCGGGAGCGGGGCCGGGCGGAGGAGGGCGGTGGGTGGTGCTGAAGGGACAGCTCCGCGGCGGCAGCGGCGGCGTTGGCGGCGGCCGCCCCGGGGCGCGCGGAGTGGGTGCCCGGCGCGCGGAGCGGCGAGCGCAGCCATGCCCCAGGCCGCCTCCGGGGCAGCAGCAGCGGCGGCCGGGGCCGGGGCGCGGGCCGGGGGCGCCGGGGGGCCGGCGGCGGCCCGGGCGGGACGATGAAGCGGCAGAACGTGCGCACGCTGGCGCTCATCGTGTGCACCTTCACCTACCTGCTGGTGGGCGCCGCGGTCTTCGACGCGCTCGAGTCGGAGCCTGAGATGATCGAGCGGCAGCGGCTGGAGCTGCGGCAGCAGGAGCTGCGAGCGCGCTACAACCTCAGCCAGGGCGGCTACGAGGAGCTCGAGCGCGTCGTGCTGCGCCTCAAGCCGCACAAGGCCGGCGTGCAGTGGCGCTTCGCCGGCTCCTTCTACTTCGCCATCACCGTCATCACCACCATCGGTAACTACTCGCCGGGCGGGGGGCGGGGACCAAGGGGCTGGGCGCCAGGTTCTGGGCGAGTCCGGAGCCGACTGGGGCTGGGGAATTCCCCCCGGAGAGGGTCTAGGCGCAGAACCCCGCGCTCTCAGAAACCGGAGTTCAGCCTGGCGTGTCTGCTCCGCGGGGACAAGGCTCGGGGGAGGCGTCGAATCCTGGCTCCGGACTTGACTCTCCGGCAGGGCCAGCCCTAACTTGTCCCTGCCAGGCTGCGAGAGGGCCCCAGGGGACTCTGAAGTGTGTGAGAGGGGCAGGAACGGCCGGCGGAGGCTGAGGAGGAGGGGTGTGGCCGGGTCGGGCCCTGGAGCAGGGCGCCGAGTGTGAGTGGTGGGGAGCGCTGGGCTCCACCGTGTTTCTGCACATGGGATCTCGGACCCCAGAGTGTCCACACCGGCTGGGGCTCTAGGGAGACGTTTGGGTGCAGGTACTTGGCACTCCGAGGCACAGCGGGCCACTCGGGTGTCTGAAATACTCCATAACTGTGGCTATGAGTACTGCTTGGGGTGTGTGTGTGTGTGTGTCCACGGGTGTGTGCCCAGCTCCAGGAGTTTAGGCTTTGCCAGCCAGTGCCTTTAATTTTCTTAGGGCAGCAGAACTGGTGCTGGAAGCCAGATCCAACCCTGTCTGCCTTCTTTACTGCTGTCCCAGGAAAACAGTCACCTCATAGGAATGGCCCCAGTTCCCTTCTTCCAGCCAGGGCGGACCATGGTGTAAGAGGCCACACACACTCAGGGTCTCTCACAATATAGGCACAGGTGCACACACAGGTACACACACAAGCGGATATCCAGGAAAGAATCTCCAGTGAGGCCCTTGATGTGCTGTTCAAGTGTTCAAACAGGAATGAACACCGTGTCTACCCCCAAGACTACAATTCCAGCTCAGCTCTATCACTTTTCCCACTATATGACCTTGGGCAGGTCCCTTCCCCTGCCTGTCTCAAGTTCACCTCCAGACAACAAGGGGTTGGCTGAAATGATCTCAAGGGCTCCTCCCAGTCCACCTTCCCCCAGAGCTCATTGGGATGCTTCCAGGAGCTGTTTCCTCTGTCTTTCTCATTCCTGCTTCTCTCCCTGGTCCCCCTCCTAACCTTGGCTGAGCTCCCAGGGGCTCATTGCCATTTGGCATGGCCCATAACAAGATGGCAGTGTTTTCCTGGGAGTCAACAGGAGTGGAGAGGGGTAAAAAGCAGTACTGGACGCTGTGCCTGCAGTTTGTCCACTGCAGGATTGCCCTGAGATTCCGCTGCTGTCTGGAGACCACAGGGATCTATGCTACATGGTTTCTGGAAGATGAAGGAAAGGACCCCAGGAGTGAATGTGGCCCAAGTGGGGGCACTTCTGCTTCCTGCTGATGCTGGGAATTTGGGGCAGGTTGGTCAGACTCTGGTCTGCCCAAAGAGGAGCCTGCTTTCCTGGGAAGGACCAGACTGGGTTTGGTTTGGGGTTTCTTCCCCTCTCCCACCTCCCAGTCATCTGCCAGGGTTTCAGGAGCGTTGAACATCCTTAAATCACCCCCTTCTCTCTCCATATATCTCACCCTTGGTGTATGCCTCCATCTTTCTCAGTACCCTGGTCCCCAGCCCCACAGTAACTTCCCACTGACCTCCTTACCTCCAGCCTCATTCTCCCTCAGGACAAGCTCACAAAGATAATGCTACCAGAAAGAATTTCCCCAAAGCACAGCTGTGACCATACTGATTCCCTTCTCAGAAGCCCTCAATGGCCCCCTGCTTCCCCTGCAATCCATAATCCCATGCTCCTTATCCCAAATTTTAAGGACCTCATGCTTGGCTCCAATTTCTATGTCCAACTTAATTTCTCACTTCTTACTGACATGATCTCTTCACTGCAGCCCACCTGTCCCCTGAGAATACCTGAAGTGTGCCTGTATGGTTTGCCTTTTCCTCTGTCTTCTATTTATCTTGTCTAAGCTAACCTTCCAGGTCCAGTTCAAACCCCACCTCCTCCTTGAAGTCTTCCAGAGGATCCCAGGCCACTGCTCTGGACGACTGCAGGACTTGCTGTCAGGAAGACCTGAGTGACACAGTGTAGGCTGCTTTGCATGGCTATTTACATTTCAGGAGGAGTATTTCGTCTCTTTAACCACAGGAGGTGTAATTAACCTCCATGTTGGTAGGGCCCTGTGGTTCCCATCTTTTTGCTCTTAGTGCCAGCACAGTACCCAGTAATACACAGGAACACTCACAGAATGCTCTTGATGGGTTTAAGGTGTGCAGACATGAGAGGGCATCATCCTTCCTCCTCTCCCGTTCCTGCCATTCTCCAAAGTGCTTGTAGTCCTCACCAAGAAAGATGCTAAAAGCTGGGGGCAGAGGCAGACAGTGTGGTTGTGGTGATTATTTATTTATAAGGTTCTTGGCAAGAGGAGAGAGCATCAGAGCACCACCCTAATTCTGTGGGGGCCCCAGACTGGCACTGCCCACTCTGCCCCACCCAATGATTCCTGGCTTTTTGTCACCTCTCACTCTGGCTATGCCACCTGGCTGGAAGCTATCCGTATGGGCTCAGGTCTAATAAAATTCTCTGTGGGCTGTGATCAGATGGTTGGAAAGGGCCCTACATCAGACTGATCTTGACTCAAAACCCAAAGGCAGCAGTCTGTGTCCACTTGACCACATTGGGGACCCAAATAGGTCTCCTGGGGGACCAGGAATCCTACTGGAATAGAATGACGACAAAATTTCTCATTCATTCATTCATTGTGTTAGTGTTCACAATGTGCTCTCATCTCATCTCTTAAGTCTCAGCCTTCATAGCTCAGGGAAGTTTCCAGGGCAGGTAGTTAGATCCCTTAGTGTAGATGAAGGCATAGAGGCTCAGGAAGGGGAAAGGACTCCCCCAAAGTCACGCAGCTGGTGAGCAGTGGAGTTAGAGCAAGAAGCTGGGACTTCTGATTCAAAGCCCAGTGTTCCTTCCCCTGCCAGTTTCTTGGCTGCTTCCTCTGCCTCCATATGCCGTGAAACCCAGAGCCAGCTGGGACTGGCATGGCCAAGACATGTTTAGTGATGCCAGCTCGTAGGGTGGTCATGAGCAGCCCTGATTGGTTGAAGGTCAGCAGGGTCTGAGTTAGTCATTCACCTGGTTAGTCACAGCCTCCAGGAACTGCAAGGGTTCCTCCAGCTCCTTCATCCCTAGTCTTCCAGACAGGAAACCCTTCCTTTGTTGGGCCCTAAGTTCATCAAACACAAACGGAAACACTTTTCTGGGAAAGCTTAACCTCTCTAGCTGTTGAGTCATTAGACTCCTCCGGGGCCCCAGCCTCATCTATTCATAGCCCAGAGGCTGTCAGAGCAGGAAGGGACCTTGAGATCAGCTGGTGCCACCCCCTTTTTCTAGTGAGAAGAAACCAAAGAGGTGATGGGAGTGGGGTAGCCAAAACTGACTCCAAGGCCCCTACTCCTCCCACTTGCGCAGACTGCTTCTTTGTTAATATTATTATTATTTACAGCACCAACAGCAACAATAATAATGCCAGCCACCACTTATTAACTACTCTTTGGCAAGCTTCAGTCGTGTCCAACTCTTTGTGACCCTATGGACTGTAGCCCACCAGGCTCCCCTGTCCATGGGATTCTCCAAACAAGAATACCAGAGTGGGTTGCCATGCCCTCCTCCAGGGGATCTTCCCCACCCGTGTATCAAACCCATGTCCCTTGTGTCTCCTGGATTGGCAGATGAGTTCTTTTACCACAAGCACCATCTGGGAAGCCTCACTCTGCCTCTTTATTTATTTATCTATTTATCATTATTAACAGCAGCAACAGCAACATTAACAATGGCAGCCATCTCTTAATAACTCCTCTTTGGCAAGCTGTATACATTTCATTGGAGAAGGAAATGGCAACCCACTCCAGTATTCTTGCCTGGAAAATCCCATGGACAGAGGAGCCTGGTGGGCTGCAGTCCATGGGGTCGCAAAGAGTCAGACACGACTGAGCGACTAACACACATATATTTCATTTGCAGTCCCTCATTCAATTCTTTCACCAGCCCTTCAGGATGAGCATTATTATCCCCATTTCTCAGCAGAGGAGCCTAAGGCTCGGGGTGTCAGTGACTCACCATGGTCTTGTGACTTGAATGTATGAATTTAGTGGAGCCTCTCTGATTCCCATGCCCTTGGGTTTTTTGCCAGTTTTTTCTCTGTTTCAAGAACCCAGCCCAGGCCTTGTATCTTGGGGATGCTAAGCAGCCAGGATTTGTCTCTTCCCCCTGGCAAAATCTCCCGAGAAGGAGAGGGCCTCTTGCTCCAGGATGCTACTGCCAGCCTCTGCTCCCTGGTGCCGGGATCCCTGACCAACCCAGACCACGTGTCACAGTTGTGTGCACAGGCCCTCCTGGAGGCTGTTATGGGCTCACAGGTGCCCGTTCTCTCACTGCAGGTCCCTGGAATCCTTGTGGCTCTAAGACAACAAGAGACCAGGTGATTGATTAGCTAGTGAAGGTAGGATGGAAAACCTGTTCTCCTTTCTCCCCAGCTTCCAGCCTGTTCTCAGCAGGACACAGGCTCCTAAGGCTCACCACATGGCCTGGGAATCCTTAGATTGTGAATTCAAGCAGGGGGCTCATGAGAGAACCTGAACTTCTTACACCTTTCCAAGAAGGAAGAAAATACAGAAGTGACCTACCACCCTCCAAAATCCCAGAGTCCTCAATAAAAGTGTGAAAGGAGACATTAGCAGTCATCCAAACACCCATAGAGGTGAGTGACTTGCCCAAATTCACATAGCAAGTTGCAGATACAACCCTCTGGATGCCCAGAGTAAAGATCTCTGTATCACCCCAGCCTGTTTTCCTCATAAGCCCCTGCATCATTCTATCTGCCTCTCACTTGGTTATTCCCAACCTCTCTTGACTTACCATGGGGATGGAGGGCTAGCTCAGCCGGAAACAGTTCTGCTGTCCGCTGTCAGTCGGTCCTTCCATCCTTCCTGCCCATGGACCACCCCACTGCTTCGACTGCACAGCCTTTCCTGGGGGTGGTGTAGGAACATGGGTGCCTGGGTTCATCTGTCAACCCCCATCTCCACTTACCACCTCCACCCCCTGCTACTAGCTACGTGACTTTGGACAAGTTACTTGGTCTCTCTGAACTTGTTTTGTCATTTACAAAACAGGAGAATAATATCAGCCTCCTAGGATTAAATGGGCTAATGTAAAGGAAGTGCCTGGTACCGAGTATATACTTAATAAACAGTATCTACAGTTGTAAGTGTTATTAATATTATTGCTCGTGTATGATCCCTTTTCCTACAGAAGGGAACTGCTCTGTTTCCCAAGGATTACTATGACTGCAGCTACCCCTACTCCTTCCTAACAGGTGGGGACAGTGGGACTGGGAACCAGAACCTGCCACATCCTTCCCTTCATCCTCCTAATTCCATTCCCCCAAACCAGCTTCCCATGTCCTTGCTCATGCCTGGAGTCTGCCTGATATCCAGGCTCAGGGGCCATGCTCCTTTCTATGAGCAGACAGACTCTGCAGCAAACCAGTCAGGGAGAATGAGGAGACCCCATCCTAGACTGGAACAAGGAGACAAAAGTTCCAGTTCCACTAAGCTCAGTTGCTGGTCCCCTCTGGCCATCAGTTTCTTCATTCACCAAGTGGGTATATTTGATCAGAGGTCCTTCTGGCTATCATGCCTCCTCCTGCAGTCCAATTCCCACACATCGTGGTTGGAGGCTGGAGACATGGAGGGCGTGTGGGCAAGAATGGGACAGAAATAGAAGACACAGGCCTGGCCATACATAGTGTGGACAGGACACACACAATAAGTATTTTCAAAGAAAACATAAACAAGCACAGATGAATGTAGTGCAAATCACTGCCATAAACAGCTTTCAGCTGGCAGCACAAACGGTAAATCTGTGAGTTGATTTTGTAATAAAAAAAAAAAAAGTAAAAACTATTTCCCTGCCGACAGCCAGCAGCCAGGGAAGAGACCCAGCTCTGATTGAGATGGTGATGGGTTTAGGCAAACCTTAGCAGAGACCCAGGATGGGCACTCCGTCCCTCCCACTCCATCCCCACCTGGATACAAGGAACTGACCTGTGTCTGTAACATGTCAGGCACTCTCCAAGGTGCTTCTTACCACCTATATCCCCACAACTACCCTGTTAGGGCAAGCCTTATCCTTCTATTATGATCAAGGAAAGCTTGGAGAGGTTCAAAAATTGGCCCAGGATTATACAAGTATAAAATGACAGTAACAGGGCTTACACACCCAGGGCTCTATCTTTTCATGGAATTATGCAGCTGCCTGCTCCCCACGGAGCCTCTGCCCTCCTCTCTGTAGGAATCTCACAAATGGTGGAGGGTGGGTACCAGGGTCACTCAGGGCATTCAGCTGTGACCTCAGCTTCAGGATATCATGACCTCAGGACTGACTGAGCATTTAGCCCAGAGAGAAATCAGAATGTTAGGTCTCTCATTTAACAGTGTGGAAACTAAACTTCTGATTGGAGGAGAAGGGAGCCCTGTTTCCTGACACCTCTTTCCCTGTTGTTCACCCCCTCTTCACTTCCCAGGCTCACAGAGAACAAAGCAGGCTGCCAACCGATCTGTCCTGCTTGCCTGGAGTCCCCTGCTGATTCCCCTGTTAGCCTCTGGTCCTTGGAGAGTGCATGACAAATGGCTTTTTGTGGCTGTCGAAAGAGTAGTCACTGGCCCAACTGATGTGACTGGCTCCCAGTCTGTCCACACTTCCCCGTTGTCCAGAAACTGCCCATACTCAGGCGGCTCCCAGGTGGCTCAGGAGACCTGCCCCTCATCTGGAGCCACCCCACACTGCTGCTGCTGCAGGCATGCCTTTACTGTCCCATTTCCAGAGCTGGCCTGTGGCCCCTGGGATTCCTACCAAGCGGGGCCAACATCCCAAGCTTCCCCTTCACCAGAGTGGCTCCTTACCACCCCTGCTTCCCACTCCCACGTCCTCCAGTGACACACAAGGATGCCTTCATGAGGGAATCATGTGGATGCAGGGAATACAAGGCAGGAGCCTGGCCTGGGAGTAGAAACTAAGTTCTTTCTCTCTCTTTAGACAAATTCTTCTCTCCCTCTCTCTCTCTCCCCGCTACCCTCCTACTCATGGGAGACACAGGCATGACCCTGGTGGGCCTTGGTCTCCCCATCTGTACAGAACAACTGTTCCCCAGGGGAAAATGGAGAAGGCTTGCTCAGCAATTCAGAATTATCTAGGTTAATACTTCCCCAATGGTCTTCTTTGATAACTGGGTTGACCTTGTTTAAATGCAGATTCTGAACCAATAGGTCTGGAGTGGGGTCTGAGTCTACAATTCTCACAAGGCCCCCAAAGGACTGCTGATGCTCTTGACCCACAGTCTATGCTTTGAGTAGCAAGGATCTAAATAACCTGGAGACCTGACTTCTGAGGTTAGCCATGAGTTAGGGACTGTGGTTTTAAGAACAAGGTTGTGTAGGACTGGAAAAATCCTTAGGAATCTGATCCTGGAATGTCAGAGTCAATGGTCTCAGAGCTGGTAGTCTCTCCTCTGAGGCTGGGGCAGGGCTATGATTCACCCCAGAAGCAGCTTCAGGGTCACCTATAGCAGTCAGGGATCAGTAAGAGAAACACAAGCAACAGGGGTTATATATTAAGAGAAGGATTGCAAGGAATTGGATTGCACAGTGGTAGTGGCGGGCTAGGCGAATGAAATCCATAGAGCAGGACATTGGAAGGACAGGCTGGAACTCCATCCAGCTTGGGCTGAAGCTACCGTTCACAGGCAGAGTTTCTTCTTCAGGAGAGTCTTCGTCACCTTTTATGGAATTTCAACTGATTGATTCAGGTCCACCCAGTAATCTAGGATAATCTCCCTTAAGTCAACTGATTATGGACTTTAATCACATCTACAAAACACCTTCAGAGCAACCTCTGGATCAGTACTTGATTGAAAAGCTCAGAATCTTAGCCAAGTTGACTCATCAGAAAGATCATCATATACCTCCCATTTATCACTCTGGGAGCTGCAATTAGTGACTTTTAAGGTTCTTGCCAACTCTGAGATGCTTTGATTCTTGATCTTCAAAGGGGCAGCCTGGAGACTTAGAGAACCCAAAATGGGACTCATCATGTCCTAGGGACTCCCAGACCCTCTGGATCACCTTCCAAACGACACTGACTTTAGCCTTCATTTTAGGTTTACCAAACTTCATTTTTAGTTTACTAAAAATTGTTGAGATCTCCTGAGATCTTCTATCAGACACTATACCAGGCTCTAAGAGAACAGAAGGGCTTCCCTGGTGGTTCAGACAGTAAATAATCCACCTGCAATGCAGGAGACCTGGGTTTGATCCCTGGATCAGGAAAGATCCCCTGGAGAAGGGAATAGCTACTCACTTCAATATTCTTGTCTGGAGAATTCCATGGACTGAATTCCAGCAGGAATTCTGGCAGGCTACAGTCCATGGGATCACAAAGAGTCAGACATGACTGAGCTACTAAGTACACAGCACAAGAGAATAGAAAACTAGATCCAGGTCCTTCCCCAAGGAGCCCCTGGTCCAGTGGAATTCTGAAACCACAAGATGAATGGTTATATATGGGGATCCTCTTGGTCCAGGGATCAAACCCATATCTCCCACACTGGCAGGCAGACTTTTTTTTTTTTTTAATCACTGAGCCACCATAGAAGCTCAAATGCTAGTGGAGAGACTCAGAACAAGAACCTCAGAAGGCTTCCTGGAGCAGGTAGTACTTGAAGAAGGCTTGAATGAAGAATGAGAACTCTAGCAGGTGAAGACTGTCAGTGAGAGAGTTCCAGGGTAAGGAAGAAGCATGCAACAGGCTGGGATCATAAGTGTGCCCTGGGGAAGGTGTAGGGAAGCAGTCTTAGAGGGGGCCGAGTTCTGGACTCTTGCAGGCGGACTTGATTTGACGGGCACTGCAGGAAAGAAGTGACAGACCCAACCTGTGTTCTCCCACTGGATCCTGACCAGGGATCAGGATGGGATGCCCCTTTGATCCTAATTGAACCACCAGGTACCTCCATCATGCCAGTTGAACCAGTGGGTCACCTCAATTGAACGAGCTGAACCAGAGGGTAATGAATCCTGGGATTCATTACCTGAATCCTGATTGTCTGACTTCAGCCCCACCCTGGTCACCCAGCAGACCTCAGCCAGCCCCCATGAAGTGCTTTTACTTCCTCCCCTCTCCACGCTTCCTTTTCTGGGGCAAAAGTCTGCTCTGAAGCCTAGGACAAACGCAGGCTTATGGATGGTGTTCAGGGGACAGCACTGAGCTGAAGGAGATAATATTGTCACCCACTGCTATGTGGACATTTTCTGCAGAGACCACCCCGGGGCCCTGTTCCCAGACCCCTTCATCTCTGCTCGAGGCTCCATGGCTTGGCATGGACTCAGTGTCCCTCTTCAGGAATGTGCAGGGCCTCTCCTGACCACAGCTCCAGTGCAGAAATAACCATCCGAGAAACATCCGGAGAAGCGCATTCCAGCCCGCTGGCCACAGGACTGTCTAGGGGCTCTCTTCGGAGACCCAAACTGTCAGGCCTTGGTGAAAAAGCCCGGAGAGAGCGACCCCAGGCCTCACGGAGTGCTCTTAGTTCCGTGCACTGAACAGGATGGAAACCTGAGATTAGATGAACATAGAGTGGTGGTTCTTAAAAATAGCCAGTGAGTGAGCCAGACGCCTGGTTGGGGGTAGCTCAGGCAATCCACCTACTCCCCCGCCCCCCGTTTGCAGAGGGAGGACAGGGAAGATGGACCCTGTGAGCTGAGTAGAAAGCCTGTCCCCGGAAAAGTAGTCGTTTAGAGTCAGAGCAATGGGCGTCCAGGCCCTGCCCCCAGGAGAGAAATCATTAGGCCTAAGCTAAGCCCAGGAGGCTGGTAGTTTTAAAAACTCCCCTGGTGAGGGGACTCTGAAGCCAGGTTTGGGAAGCACGGGAGAGAAGAGAGCTTATTTGAATCAGCATTCTGTACTCGGAAGACTGGGCCACTTGCCAGCCACAGCTAGCATTCTCTTTCTGGATTTCCTTGGTACTTGAGAAACAGTCAAGGGGCAGCTGAGGAAGAATCTTTGGAGTTCCTGGGGTGAGCCAGGTGGCAGTGACACTATGGGTCAGTGGATGGCTCCAGGAGAAGGATGTGTCCCACTCCCCCCAGAGAAGAGGACTGAGAGGGTCTCAGCGGGAGTCCTGGGACAGGAGGTGGCTCCTCCGTGGCTTAGCTCTCGAATGACCCTAGGGAAGAGGATCAGCCCAGAAGAGCCCCCTCAGCTCTGTGAGCATCTTTCACCCAAGAACAGATACCATCTGGCCCAGCTGAGCCAGAGTGAGCCCATCTTCAGCATAACCCTACATCATCGATTTTCTACCAGGAGGGTCAGACAGAGAAAGACCCCTCCGGGGCCCACCTCCTGGCGGGGCCAGAGAAAGAGAAACCTGGACCCAAACTTAGTGGCAGCCCCTTTCCCTTGGGTGCTGTGCCCAGCTCTGTGCCCCAGAGTCCTAAGCACTCATCTTCCCCAGGCACCAAAGAGGACTTGATGCCCCCTCTCTGCCCCTTAGGATCATCCACCGAATTCATGGAGGTGGGCTACATGTCGTTTCTTGGAGCCGTGACTGATGACATTGCAGAGCTGAGCTAAGGAAAGTAGGGGACACAGACCCCTCCACTGTTGCTCTGTTCCTACCTGGCTATGAGAAACACAGCAAGTCACATCCCACCCTGGCCTTGTTTGCAAGGGACTGGGCTGGTGGTGTCTGAGCCCTTATGCTTGGACTGTCTCTGCTCCAGCTCAGCTAGGACCTACTCCAACCCCTGCACTTCCAACCCTTCCTGAGATGCTCACTACCCAGGATTATGCTCTTGTCCCCACTTCACCCCGTGATGGCTGAGCCCTGGAGGGACTTCCTCTGGGTCCATTCCCAAGAATAGAGCCTTGTACAGGACCTCCAAGTCACCCCTTTCTGGAAAGAGCATTTCTGACTGTGGCTGCAGCCTTGCTTATCAGCAGAGCAAGTCCACTGCCCCAGCCCCTGGGACAGCTGGAATGCGGGAGCCTCCCATCCAGAAAGGGGGGGGGGGCCTGCTAACAGCTGGCAGCTCCTACAGTAGTCGAGGATGGGATTCAGGAGGGAGCAATGATGCTGAGAGCAGGCTGACCTCAGCCAGAGCTCTCGGGCAGGAGGGTGGCCAGGAGAGAGGCTGAGACAGTCTTTCCTGTCAGGTTGCCTCTGGACCTGAGCTGGTCCTACAGTCCAGACCCTCAGCTAGCTCAGAGGCTTCCAGGGCCTTAGGAGCTAAGGTCCTGCTCACAGACCAACCTTCCACACCCCACCTAGACCTGTTAGACCTCTGAGCGGCTGGGGTGAGCCCCATGGGTCCTCACAATGGTTTGCTATCTCAAAATATCCATGGAACATTACACGATGACCTGTTATAGAGCATACACAAGCCAACAAGCACCTTCCCCAGCCTTTGACTGGAATGGCATCAGGTCTGGGTGCTGATGCCAGCAAGCTCATGCCCCATAAGGGCTCAGCTTGGCAATGGATGGCATTACCACAATTCCTGGGGTCCTTTGAGTTCTTTGAAAATCATCAATTCGGCACAGCCCTTCTCTCCTCCAGATGAGAATACTGAGACCAGAGCAGGGTGCAGGGGGAGAGTCCTGCCCCAGCCACCAGCAGTTCAATATCAGAGACAGTCCTCAAACCCAGCCCTCTTGACTCTTTCCACTCCCTTGGCACCCTTACAGTCATTCCTCCATTCTCTTTCTTTTTCTGAGCATCCTCCATGTGTTGGGCACCACTCCAGGCCCCAGGGACTCAGCCCTGGTCCTCATGGTGCCTACATTTCAGAGGAAGCAGATAGTTGATAAAATAAATTATGTGATTACAAAAAACGTCATCTCAATGGTGACAAGTGCCAGGAATCAGTAAAACAGGAGAATGGGGTAGAGAGCGATGGAAAGGAGGGATGGACCATCTGGGGAAGCCTTCCAGAGTTCCATATGTTTGAGGAACAGGAGCATTAACAGCCGTGTGGCTGCAGCACACTGAACAAAGAGATGGAGGCATGGGAAGGGCTGGATCCCGCAGGGCCCTGGAAGCCATGGTCAAGAATTGGATTTTACTTTTAAGTGTCACTGGAAAGTTGTAAGCGGGGTTGTGGTGGGATATGACTTAAAATTTTCACCAGTTCCCTCTGGCTGCTGGAGGTCAGCTGGCTGTAGTATAAGAGGGAAGCTGGGAGACCAGCCAGGCTGCAGCTCAGTAACTTAAAAAAGAGAGAATAGTGGTGGGTAGGACTCAGGTGGAGATTGAGAAGACTGCAGAGAGAGGTGGATGGAGGATGTGTTTTCAAGACAGAGTTGGCCTGACCTGTTGATGGATAGGATGTACGCACTGTGGGGAAGGAGGGAGCCAGAGGGCTATGGGAGTGGGGGGAAGGGAATAATCAATGGTAGTCTTTGACCTGAGCAACTGAGTGAAGTTACCTTTTACTGAGCATTTACTGAGATAGGAAATAAAATCCAGAGAGCAAATGTTTGTTAATGAGATGAAATTCCAGACTTCTTGTTTTAGACACAGAGGTTAATTTTGAGATGCTTATTACAAATCCATGACAGGAGTTAGACAGACAAGTCTACCAGCTCAAGGGAGAGGTCAAAGCTGAGATATAAATTTAGGTCTTATCAGATGGAAATAATATTTAGAGTCGGGCAGCTTGATGAAATCAACTGGGGAGAAGGAAGAATGAGAGAGAAGAGCCCAGCACAGACCCTTCCTCCAGCAGTGAGGGGTAAAGCAAGGAAAGGGACCTGCCAGGACACTGGAGGGATCCTGGGGAGTGTAGGTTCCCAGGGCCAGGAGGCCTTGTTTCAGAAGAGAGAGAATTGTCGGCTGAGCCCACTGCTACTGGGTGATCAAGTCAAAAGACCACAGAGACAACCAGTGTGTTTGACCATGTGGTGACCACTGGGGACACTGACCATGAAAACATGGTGTAACATTCAACAGCTTGTTCCTGGAACGTGGGAAGGAAAGAGTGGTAGGGGCATCCACTCTATCTGACCAGCCTGAATTGGAACAGAGGGGCCTGATTCCAGGAGAAGCAGGGAGAGAACAAACAATATCCCAGCTCCCCATTTTTAGACCTTTTCATAAATGCTTTACAAAGCTCCTGCAGAGGCCCATGAGGTAGTCATCATTATGTCCATTATGCAAATGAGGCCCAAGGTCCAGCCAGATTATTGGCTCAGGGCACCCGGCCAGGGACCTGAGTCCAGGCCTGTCTGATCTCAAAGCCCCAGCCCATCGTGTAGTAGCCCCCTCCCCCAACTGCCTCTCTGCCTGCCTCTCCCCTGTTGCTCCTTCCCTCCTCCCCTCCCATCCATCCTTGTCCTTTGATCATTTCTGTCAGCTTCCAGCAATCTTGGCTTCTGCCTCCCTCCGCCAGGAAAGCTCTGCTTTTTCTCTTTGATCCCACACGACTGTCCTCGGCTTCAGTCTCTGCTGGGCCCGGTGTCCCATCCTCCCTGTTGCTTCAGGATGTGCCGACAGTAGGGGGGATCTGCAAGAGTTACCAGTAGCCTTGCAGGAATGGAGCCTTCGGGATGGGAGCGTGGCTCCTGCTTTTCTGACCGCCACTGGGGAAAGAGCCTGGGGGGTTCTTTGGGCCTGACTGGGCTGCAGACCAAGCCCTCTTGGCACTGAAGATCCAGAGATGTGAGTTCACAGGCCAGAATGCCTATGGGAGTAGCCAGGAGGGGCCAGCCAGGAGGGCCATGCAGTCTTACCCCAGTGCACAGAGATGAGTCTCTAAATTCTTCTCTGGGGACTGGTTCAGTGGTTAGTGGGGTTCAGGAGTCCTCAATTGGGAGATGTAATTGGCAAAAACAGCAGAGATGAAGCAGGGCCGTCAGGAACCTCAGAGTCCCTTTTGGAGCCAGTCTGGTTCCAGTGGGAAGACACGGGTGGGGCCCAGGACTCTTGTTGGAGCTCTCTGCCCAGCCTAGGTGCTCCCCTCCCTCTATTGCGTCCCCATCCAGGTCAAGATGAGAGAGGCTTCCCAGGAAGCCCAGAGCCACCTCCAGCTCCTACTCTCGGGATTCTGAGGCCCTGTCTGCCCCCCAGCTGCTCTGGGAGGTCCTGGTACCCGGGCCCCACCTGGAAGAGATGAGCAGAGGGGACCCAACACATGGAACCATGGGGCTCAAGTGTGCTCCCCAAAGCTCTGCCAGGGGGCTGCAATAGTAATTAGCTCCTCACATGTCCCCCAGGTTATTTTTAAGTCACGTTCTTCCCTGGTTTATTTTTAAAGTAATGCTGGCACGTGGCTGGCTGGCTGCCCTTCCCAGGTGGTGGTGCCAGTTTGGGCCAGGAGTGAAGCAGGGCAAGTTGCACCCCTGCCCCAGGGCTCCCTGCTGAAGGCCCTGGTTAACCAACCCCTCACTGGATGCCAAGGGAGATTTCTGCTGTGCAGAAAGCCTGGGTCCAACTTGCGGCCAGCAGGTGGGTTGGCGTGGAAGGCCCGCCGCCTGACACCCAAAACTCCCATCCTGCCTTTGATGTACACATTTTGTATTCATGACCTTGACCAAGTCGTCTCACCTGCACAAGCCTCAGCTTCCTACTTTCTCAGTGGGGTGAATGACAGTGAGTCTTGCATCTCCCTCAGAAGGTGAGTGATCCACTAAAATGTTGCACAGACCTAAGGGAGTACTGCAATTAAGTCTGCCTGCAAACAGAAGGCCCCCCACAGTCCTGCTAAATTCCCTAAAAGCCAAGCCTGCCTCCTCACCTGAGTGACTCCCAGGCTGTGAAAGTCTCCTCTGTTCTCTTCATCCTTCAACCACCACCACCACCCAAGACCTGCTGTCCACATTTCAGTCTGGCTGAACTCTAATCCAGGCTGCCCAGGGTGAAAGGCACCTGTCAGACTGCTGGTGGCCATTAAAAGGCTTGGGCCGGGGCATTGGCAGCGGGGACTGTGACAAGCACAGAACTCCCACCACCCCAGCACCCACCCCCTGCACCTCCTCCCTAGAAGCCTTCCCAAAAGCTCAGCTACAGAAAAGCACTGCCAAAAGTTAGCTCCGAAACCCTCTCCTTGGGTTTGGGGCAGCAGCGAGGCTGGAGAAGAATGTCAGGGACATATGGTGGAGGACGCTGAAGGCAGGTTGAAAGTGTGGGCTTCTTTCCCTGTAGGCAACGGGGAGTCGTGGAAGGTTCTGAGCAGAGGAGTGACAAGTGCAGAGTGGAGTGTAATCTGGAAGGAGGTGTGAGGAAGATTAGAAAGCTGCCGGGGGATGACAGCGAGGAACGGCTGCCCAGGTCCAGGCTGGAAGGGGTGAGGGCCCTTGGGGTGGCTGTTGGAACAGAAAGAAAGGGTGGAACTAGGAAAAGAAGAACGACCAGGACTAGGTGGGGGGGAGAATAGGAGGGGAAGGCAAGATGTTCAGCCTGGTTGACCGAGGAATGTGGACAGTACAGGGAGGCCAACATGGAGGGAACGATGGGTGCCAGTGGCCAAGCCAGGCTTGGGTGCTTGTACTTCAGACAGGTGGCCAGTGGAGACACAGCATAGAGCAGAGCTTGGTGGCCTCTCTGGAACCAGAGTCAGAACAGCCCAGGCAGAATCTTGGTCCCCTCTTAAAATCAGGGTGCATGAGAAGGAAGCAGAGGAAGACTTCAAAGTCTTTGCAAAGACTTCCCTTTGCAGCAGGGGAGACTGCAAAGCACCAGTGGGGAGCAGGAGAGTTGGGTTTCTAGAGAGGAAGAGGACTGGCCATCAGGGTTAAGCATGGCCAGAATATGAAGGAAAATGAGGAGGCCAACAGTAAAGATTGCCATGTATGATTGTCCAGGTTGTGCACTGTGCAAAAAAAAAAAAAAAAATCCAGTTGAAGGGTGTGGGTTGCTGAAGTCTAGCCTGCTTACCCTGCACTCTCCCAGGGACTGCATCCACCCCGAGGGGCCCATTTCTTTTCTAATTGGTCCCAAAGTGCCATGTAGTTAGGACAGCCCGGCCCACAGAGTACTAGGTCTGGTACTCAGAAAATTCCTGATGTTCTTGGGGATAGTAGTCTTAGTGGGTGAAACAGGGGCATCCTGATGGGTGAGAGGAGAAAGCAAGAGGGGCATGGTAGGCCTCCCTTCTTCCCTCCCTATTTCTGTCCCTTCCCTTTCTTGAAGACCCAAGGCTAATAGTGAGAAGATAGCAGAGACAGTTTAAAAATACCCTCAAATGGACGGTAAGTCAGAGTCAGTAAGAAAAGTCCAAGGCCAGAGGCAGCGTGCTATTAGGGCTTCCACCTTGAGAGGGGAGGCCTCACCACTTCTGGAATGGGAATTGGAAGAAAAGAGCCAAGCAAAAGGAAAAGCAGTATGGGGAGAGCCTTGCTCTGCCAAGAACTTGCTGTGTGACCTTGAGCAAGTCCCTTAACTTCTTTCTCTGTGGCTCAGTTCCTGCATCTTTAAATAGGAATAATAAGAGTACCTACAGAATAGGGATGTTAGAGGATTAAAAGAGGTAACGTATATTAGCTCATTAGAGCAGCAGCACATAGTAAGCACTATATAAAGCTCAGCTAAGACTATTTTGAATTGGGAAGGAGGGAGCAGTGACAGAGGCGTTTAATCATTTAAATAAAGTCAAGGGCAGAGAAAGCCAGCTCGCCCAGATTCCATGTGGGGGTGGTGGGGGGATGGAGGAGAAGGCACTGCAGCACTGTGAGCAGTAGCTGGGGAGAGCTGGGCACTGGGGAGAATGCCTGGTCTGCCCACCTGCAGCACTAGGCACCGCAGAAAGCAAGCTCAGGACCTCCCTGCGTAAACAGGCATCGTCTATAGGCCATAGGAGCCAGGAAGTCATTCTCCAATTATACCCTGGCTGGGCGGGGCTCTCATCTGCTTCTGGGCAGCCGTGTAGATGGAAAGATTGCAAGGCAGGTGGAATGGCGGAGATGATCGAAAAGGCTGGTAACTCAGAGGTCAGAGAAGAGGTGACAAGCCCGGTGAGTCAGGCGGCAGGAGGCAGGCTGGGGCTGAGTGTCTGCTTCCTTGTTTCTGTGTAAATGGCAGTGTCCCCAAGGATGGGGACAGCTGTTTGCTGTCGCCCCTGAAGATGGCTGAGAAGCCATGGCCTGAGTCTCACTTCATTCCACCTCAGGAACATTTCCGATAGGACCAGAGTGGAGTGAGCTGTGTTTCCATGGAGAGTCGTGGAATCTTAGACTCGGGGTCAGGTCTGAGCCTGTGTGGGGGAGGAGCTGTGATTGGCGGCTTCTTTAGATCCCTGAGGATGTGAAGGGACAGCAGGAGTTCAGAGGCCAGATCCCGTGGGGGCACCTCTCCGTTTATTGAAGTGCAGATGTACCTGCTGCCGGGCCTGTCTGTCTCCATTGTCCCCCTGGTTCTTGTGCTCTCTGCCCTGGATGGTGGACAAGGTCGAGCCAAGATGCCACGTTGGGGGGCGTGTGGAGTGTTTGAGTGAGTGAGCGTGTATGTGCACACACATGCGTGTGTAAGTGGTGGCGGTAGGGACACCACGTCTGCAGGCTGGCTCAGAGGGAGAAAAGGTCCTGGCAGCTGCCTCCAGACTGAAGTCCCTGTTACCTGGAGTCCCTCTCCTCCAGGCCCTGTGCCAACCTATACCATCTGAGCTCCGGAGCCCTGGGGAGGGTGCTGAGCCTAAGAAAAACCTCCTTCACATCTCCTGGCATCTGCTCCCCAATTCCCTGCTAGCCCAGAGCTGTCTGGGCCACTAGCCATGACCAGAAAGGAGAGTGGGAAGCAGGTGGCAGAGACAGAGACCACGGGGGCCACGCTTGCTCCAAGGCCTCCCTGCCGAACCCAACCCATCCATCCAGGTTGACTCCATGCATCTGCTGGGGATCCACCATGGACACTGAAAAAGGTGGGAGAAGCACCCACCTCCAGGCAAAACCCAACACCTGGAAGAGAGTGGCAGGGGCAGAAAAAGGGGCCGTTCTTCCAACAGGGGGTTTTGGAAGGTGTGCCAGAGGGGGCAGCCTTGGAGCTGTCCTTCCTTGGAGGACAGAAGAGATGAGGGAGGCAACTCAGGGCAGGCTGACAACATGAGGAAGTGCAGAGGGGACCGAAAGTGTTGGGGAACTCGGGACTGAGTAGACCAAGTAGGGAATGCATCAGGTTGTGCACAGCCTACTTGCTGGGCCCAGAAATCCCTAGACTGTGCTGTGTGCATCTGGGGAACTAAGGAAAGCTTCCGACTTCAAAAAATAATACTGACAACAGTTTCTACTTTCTGAGACCCTCCACATGCCTGGCCTTGTACTACAGGTGGCACTAGAGGTAAAGAACCCGCCTGCCAATGCAGGAGATGTAGGAGACACGGGTTCAATCCCTGGGTTGGAAAGATCCCCTGGAGGAGGGCATGGCAACCCACTCCAGCATTCTTGGCTGGAGAATCCCATGGACAGAGGAGCCTGGAGGGTTACAGTCCATGGGGTCACAAAGAATTGGACACGACCGAAGTGACTTAGCACACGCACACACATTAACCCCAAAGTGACCCAGCTACCTAATAAGAAGGGATCAGAAAGGCATTGTGGGTTACGGAAGAACAGCAGGCCTGAATCAGAAGACCTGGGTCCCAGGTTCAGCTCTAGGTGAGACGCCAATCTTATCAGGTTTCCATGTCCCCAGACATCTGATGGAGACCACTCCTGCCCATTGGATGACACAGGGCTGCTGTAGGATTTCACAGGAATGTTACTAAACACTATGGGCTTCCCAGGTGACTCAGATGGTAAAGAATCTGTGTGTAATGCAGGACACCTGGAAGCGATCCTGGCTTGGAAAGATCCCCTGGAGAAGGGAATGGCAACCCACTCCAGTATTCTTGCCTGGAGAATTCCATGGACAGTTCATGGGGTCGCAGAGTCAGACACTACTGAGTAACGAAAACTTTCACTTCACTTTTCACTTTACTAAACACTATAAAGCACTGTGCCCGTGTGGATCTCCCTGAACCCAGCCAGGGCCCTTCTGCTGTGCTGCTTGTTTTGCCAGACACACCTGGGACCCGGTGCTCGGGAGCAGGGCTTCTCCATCTGTAGCGACTGGAGCTTAGCCAGGGCACAGTGTCTCCTTGGACCAGGATGAGTTAAAGGGGGCTTCTGAAAGGAAACAGCACCACCTAGCCAGTGTCAAAGGTCACCAGTCAGAGGCCCAGGCCTCTCTCTCCATCTCTATCAGGCCACATCATCCCTGTCTCTGCTGTTTCTGCTCACTCTGGCTTTTCTTCCCCTATAACCCTGACTTACATGTGGCTTTGGCTCCCTCTGGTCTCAGTTAGGACCCAGCTGTTGGTAGCCTGGCAGCTTAGCTCCCCAAAGCTGTGCAAGCTTTCAACCCTCAGCCCAGTCCCTGGGAGAGACAACCTGATTGGTCTATCCAGCCAATAATGTGGGTCCTCTTAGACCAGGTGTGCAGCCCTGGCCCAATCTGCTGTGGCCTGGGCCCGGGCCACTTGGTGCAAAGGTGCTACCTGGGTCCATCCTTAACTAGGGTGTGGCAGGAAGGACAACTCCAAAGACGTGGGAAGAGGGCGGCCATCCCAGACATTTCTTCCCCAGAGCTTCCCTGGAGGCCCCAGCCCCGTGCCCTCCAGCTCTCCTCTCCTCACCTCCTGCTGTGTCTGACCCCAGGCCTTTACTGGAGCATCCCAGGACTCTCCAAAGAGAACCTCTAGGGGGCTGTTCCCTGGGACAGAAAGGACTGGTCATTCAACTTCTGGATTCATCAGACTGGCAGAAGGCAGACAAGGGGAGAACAGATGGTCTTTGGCAGGATGCCACCAGGATCAATGCAGAGAGCTAAGACTAAGACCCAGATCCTACCCTGAGGGGCTTCCAATGGTCTTAGAATGATGACCTGTGGGACATATTTTGCATGCTCTATTCATAAAGTGTATGGTTCCAGGGACATCTGAAAGCGCCTGGACTTTGAAAGCCAAAGATATTGGTTGAATCCTAGCTTTTCCAACTTTTACCTGCATGGCCTTGGGAATAGTAGTATTTAACTTGAGCCTTGGTTTCCTCACCAAAATGGAGTTAATAATGCCCACCTTGAAGGTCCTGGTGAAAATTAGAGAAGGTTGCTGCAAGGGTGTCTGGGTTCCTGACACTGTTGCCATTGTTAGTAGAGGCACTAAGAGCAGAGAGAGCACAGGCTCTGTTCTGGCCTATGGCTGTCCCCCACTCTCTCCCCTTCCTTCTTACACTCCACACACTCCTGGTTCCCTCCTGCCACTCTAGACCCAGCCACAAGGGTGGGGAGGTCAGGAGACAAGTCCCCACCTGGGGGACCAGACCTAGGCCCTGACTGCCTCTCAAAAGCCTTGTCCAGTGTCCAGCACCACCCCAGGCCAGCTGCCCCGCCAAACTTCCACTCTGCACAGGCAGACTTGTCTGAAAGGAGCTTTGCTCCCAGAGGCATTGCTGTGCATTAAGGAGATGGCTAAATACACTAGGCAGCATCTGCCAAGAGGCCAAGGAGTGGTAGAGATGGATGCTGTGTGCAGAGCTGAGAGAAGGGGGCGCTTGCAGCCCAGAACAGGAGGAAGCCTTTTTGGGAGAAGGCAATGGGGATGGGATGGAAACATAGCAGCCAGCAACGCCTCACTGGAGGCTCTGAGTGTTTAAAAAAGGAAGGCAGTTCTTAACAATAATGCTGCAAACCTAACATTGGTCTGAAATTAAAAGTGTACTTTAAAAAAGAGTAAATGGGAGAGGATGAAGAAGGAGGAGGAGGAAGAAGAAGGAGAAGATGAAAGAGGAGAAGGAGAGAGAGAGAGAGAGTACGGCCTCAGACAAACCTTGATCCAATCTCTAGTGACAAGCAGGACCAAGCAGCTTGGTGCACCAGCCAGGTGTTCACATCCACCCTGAACAATGCTTCCAGGTGTCCAGGGACATCTTAAGAGACCATGTTCCCAGCCACAGGATCACTGGCAACATTGCATGCCTTCTGACTCCCTTCTAGTTCCTGGGTATCCGCAGTTCCACCATCACAGAAGGGCCCCTCTGCATAGACTCACCATATCCAGCGTAACTCTTCACTTAAAGGACAGTCTTCTCCCACCTTCCCACTGACTTGTCTGTGTTCCTGGAGGGCAAGACCGAGCCATCCTTGGCCCCGTGACCCTTCCCCACCCTCAGCCTGGTACTGGCACGAAGTAGTAGGTGCTTAAAAAATATTTGTTCAATTAATTAAGACCAGCAAAGAGGGAATAAAGCCCTTTTGCCTTGTTGATTTTCCAGCTGATTTTTTGAGACCAGCAAAGTGCTGTGGCCTCCCTGTGGCCCCCATTGATGCCCACTCAGTCCAGTTTCCAGGGCTGGCTCTGAGCTCCTCCACCACTGGCCTGGCCTGGGCCAGTGGAGAGTGTCTTCTGTGGAGACCCAGCAAACACTTGGACCTGGCTTCTTGGGAGAAGGGCCTGGAAAGAACCGGGGAAGGCACCTGCTTTGACAGACAGGGAACAAGCTGCCATGACTATCTCGGAATTCAGCTGGGCCATGGACCCAGATCCCTGAACCCAGTCCAGAGACCACAGAGGCCACTGGGATGTGTGAGAAAGACAACGGGATTCAGCCTGGCTCTGCCACACACCACACACCTGGTCACCCAGCCGCTCAGCTTAGTCTCCTCAGCTCAAAACCAGGAAACCTGCTTTCCAGATGGAGCATTTAATGAACTAACACTGGTTAGGCTGCATGAGGCGACAGGCCTGAATTTGTAAACCCTGAGTCAGTCACTCATGGGCTGTGTGGTCTTGAATGAGTTGCAGAAACTTTAGGTGCTTCTGTTTTCTTATAGGGAAAGTGGAGATAATATCTATCCCATAAAGTTTTTGTGAAGATTAAATGAAATAATGTATGTAAAGCACCTAGTATGGTGCTGGGCACACAGATGCTCCATAAATGTAAGCTTTATGACTTACTACTATTACTATTGCTGCTACTATTATTACTACCATTACTATGGCTGCTTCTACATCACTGCTACCATAACCTTTACCATTAGCTCTACTGGGCACCAGGCACAGAGTTCCTTAGAAGTTCAAGACCCCATCCCCATCCTCCACATCCAGCAAGAGACTGAGAGGAGAAAATGAGACAAAAAGGAGGAGGAGGAAAAGGAACAGGAAGAGGAGGAAAGAAGAGGGAAAGAAGAAGAAGGAAGAAGAAAGCAACTAAAGAGTAAAAAGAGGACTTCCCTGGTGGTCCCATAGTTAAGAATCTGCCTTCCAATGCAGGGGACGTGGTTTCAATCCCTGGTCAGAGAACTAAGGTCCCATATGCCACGGGGCAACTAAGCTTGCATGCCGCAACTACGACCTAGCGCAGCCAAATAAATAAATGGAAGTGAAAGTGCTAGGGGCTCAGTCATTTCCAACTCTTTTCAACCCCATTAGGCTCTTCTGTCCGTGGAATTCTCCAGGCAAGAATACTGGAGTCAGTCATTCCCTTCTCCAAGGGATCTCTCTGACCCAGAGATCAAACCTGGGTCCTTTGCACTGCAGATTCTTTACAGTCCGAGCCACCAGGGAACAAATAAATATTTTTTAAAAAGAAGCGAAAATGAGGCGCTCTAGGCCCTAGACTGGTCCCTCCAGCTAGTTGTGGGTGGGGCTAGGAGCCCCTCAGGGCTCAGCATTTAGAAGGGAGAATCTGGGGACCAGCAAGACTTCCCGAGGGAGACAGGCAGGGACGTGCTTCAGTCTCCTCCCTGATTCTCTGCAGCCTCCTGCGCTGGGAGGCTGTGTGAGGACTCAATTTTGTCTCTGGAGTCAGTTCTGGCTGCCCCTCTGCTTCAGCGGGGCCAGCCTGGCTCCAGCCTTCCATTCCCCAAGACAGTCCAAGGGTTCTCACCCTGTGCCCAGCCTCTGCTCAGTGCTGGCGGGGACAGCTCTGCAAAGTGTCCCAGCAACTATGGGTCTAACACGCATAACATGGAGGCTCAGGGCTATGGCTTTGAAGACTCAATAGTCCCCCTGAGAACACCACTTTCTCCACTGTTCATAGGGGAGGGAACGTGGCCCCTCTGTAAGCCCAGGATCCTAGAATGTCACAGGTCTCAAGAGCATCTCCTCCAGCTCTTGATTTCCCAGAGGAGGAACCCCATGCCCAGAGAAGGGCGGGGTCTTGCCTGTGATCCTGTGATCACAGCGGTACAGCTGGAAGCAGACCCAGGTCTTCTGACTTCATCCCACCCTGGAGGGTCCCCAGGTGGCCAAGTACAATGGTGAGAGAACGGCCTTTGAATTTCAAGCTTGATTCTGGCATATATGGCCTAAGATACAACATTTTATCTCTCTGAGCCTCAATTTCCACATCTGTAAAATAGAAAATAATAGTAATAATGTAAACACCTCCTCTATAGGATTGCTGTGCCAGCTTAAACAATAGAATGTAGAGAAATTACTTTGTAAATGACAGAGTGCTGCTTAAGTACAACACAGACATAGCTATTATTCTAGAACTTAGAGCACTGCCTATATTAAGGGCTCAAAACGTGTCTGCTGGCTGAATGGATGAATGTTTGTGGAATGGAGAATGATGAACAAAAGGCTCCAGGAGCCCGGATTTGTTTAGGTGGGTGGGATCAAGGAAGGCTTCACAAAGGGAGTGACTTGCGGGATGGGCTTTGATGGAGGAGTAGAAGCCTATTAGGGAGGGAAAAAGAGCATGAACAGTGTTCAGAAATCGGGAAATGCAGCCATTGCCTCCAAAGAGCTGTGAATACCAGTTTCACATGCAGGCTTGGGCTCCAGACCCTGCTCAAAACCCATTGCTCTCTTCAGGGCCTATGTATGGTATGTGGAACAGAGGGAGCTAGAAATTTATTAAATCCTAAAATATAGCTTGTCAGAGAAGAAATAATCTTCTAATTGAACATCCCATATAATAGGTAAGAAAACTGAGGCTTGGGAGCTGACATGCCTTAACAAAGACCCTATAGCAGGCTCAGCCATCTAGGGCCTATGGACTGAATATGGTCCACTTCCAGTTTCTGTAAATAAAGTTTTATTGGAACACAGCCATGCCAATTCATTTAGATATTGTCTATGGCTGCTTTCTTGATATGATGGCAGAGGTGAGTGGTTGCAAGAGATCAAAAGGCCTGTGAAGCCTAAGATATTACGATCTGGCCATTTATAGGAAAAAGTTCACCATCTTCTCTCCTACAGCAAGGTAGTGACAGAACTAGGATGAGAGCCAGACTTCTGACTCCTGGTTGGGTGTTCTTTAACTCCATGCCTGCTTACCGTACCCTCTGGGCCCTGATGCACCCCACACAACACTGCCTGCAGGATGCAATTTCAGGTGGCCAGGCTCCCAGCAGGTTCAGCTCCAGAACATGTGGTGCAGTCAACTGGGAACACCCAAGCTGGCCACTGTTGCCCCCATGACCCAGCAAGACTTCCTGTTGGGAGAAGTTCAGTCCCTTTTGGGGGAGTCTGACAAAGAGATGCCAACACGAGCCTGCTTCTCTTCCATGGGCAAAGCAGGAAGAGACAGAGAGTGTGTAAGTGTAGGACTCAGGCCAGCCAGATGCCAGACTTACAGACACAGCCTTTCAAGAAGCACAAGGGCGGGGGGTGCGGGGGGACTGGCATCTCCAGCCATCTGCTGAGGTGGCCAAGTCCACTTTAAATTGTGCTGTAGAATTCCTTTCTCAATGCCAGACTGTCCCTGGTGGATTCATTTAATTAAAACTCCACCAGATCCAATCTGTTAGAAGTTATAAGTTCACACATGTTCTGTCCAGCTGGTCACAGGATACAGAGAGGCCACAGGCCTGGGCCATGGCTGCCTGATGCAGTGGCTGGCATAGAACAGCCCTGACAGTCCCCAGGTCGGTACCATTCCTGGGACACCCAAGGTTGCTGCTCGAAACACCGCCCACTCTGGGCCTCATGCTCTGTCCATCCTCCCTGGTTCCACAACATTCAACCTTCAGGCTCATCTTTGAGGTCTCCTTTCCTTGATTCACTCATTCTACAGAGATTTATTAAGTGCCAGTTATGTGCTGAGCACTCTTCTAAGTATGGGGAAACTGGTACTAACAAAAGAGACAAAAATCTCTGCCCTCATGGGCCTTAAATGGCTTCCCTGGTGGTTCAGATGGTAAAGAAACTGCCTGCAATTCAGGAGGCCCAGGTTCGATCTCTGGGTAGGGAAGATCCCCAGAGAAAAGAATGGCAACCTATTCTGGTACTCTTGCCTGAAGAATCCCATGGACAGAGGAGCCTGGTAGGCTATAGTCCATGGGGTCACAAAGACTCGGACATGACTGAGCGACTAACACATGGGCCTTATAGTTTAAATCCACAAGTAAATATGAGAGCATCTCACACATGGTGTATCTACTTTTTTCCCTTCTCCCCTCTCCTTTCCTTTCTTCCTCTCTCCTCCCTTCCTCCCCTCCCCTCTCCCCTCCTGAGCCTAGGTTAAGCCTGAGCCCTTGACAATGGAACCATGCAGAAGTCTCCTGTTGCATCCTTCCTGCCATTTCTCACTGCCATCCCCACCAATATGCACAGGGGTGCCAGGAAAATCCATCTCCGTACCTCCTTGGCACGGGCCTCCCATACTCAGGAGCTGTCAATTGCTCCTCAATGCCTTCAAGTTAAGATTAAATTCCTGCCCCTCCCCTTCAAAGCTCTTCACATTTTAACTTTGCTCCCATACCAACTTTCTCTATTCAAGTGAACTTTCTGCTCCAAATAACCCCCAGTTTTTGCTGTTGTTATAATATTCATTGCTTTCTACTTAGTAATAGATTTCTGTAGAAAATATATATAAAAGAAAATTAAAATTAATCATGAGCCTATGATACAAAGGGGCTTCTTCCCCTGTGGCTCAGATATAAAGAATCTGCCTGTAGTGAGGGAGACCCAGGTTCAATCCCTGGGTCAGGAAGATCCCCTGGAGAAGGGACTGGCAACCCACTCCAGTATTCTTGCCTGGAGAATTCCATGAACAGAGGAGCCTGGAGGGTTACAGTCCATGGGATTGCAGAGTCAGACACGACTGAGGGATTGTCACTTCACTTCATGATACAAAGATAAACTCTCAGGAGCTTTTTAGCTTCTATTTCTATGTGTGTGTATGTGTGTGTGTGTAGTTACTTTTTTCATATTTGTATGTTTACTGTGGGAACCCATTACATAAAGAGTTGTATCCTACCATCTGTATGTCAGATTCAATAGTAGTCTTTCTATGTAATTAAGAGACTCCTAAGAACAGCACTTTAATGGCAGCACAATGTTCCACCACATAGATATACCTTAATATGTCTAGCCAGACCCTATTGATGAACATTCAGACTGTTTGCAATTTTTCACAATGAAAATGCTGCTATAAACATCCTTGTTCATAAATCTTAGTTCCGATCTCTGGTTCTTTTGCCAGGAGAGATTCCTAGAAGTGGCATTGCAGGGTCACAGGCAGATACATTTCCAAGGTTCTTGAGATGTATAATGTAGCTGCCTTCTTGAGAGAGTCTGGTCATGTCCCCCTCACCCTCCATTAGTGAGAATGCCACTCAGCCTTGGGTTAATTTTCTCTGCCCCTAACATGCCACGTGTCTTCCCAGCATTGTGTCTGTTTTAGCAGCTCCCTTCCATCAGAGCCCTGTATTTCCCACCCATCCTTCAGTGATCAGGGCAAATACTATCTCCTCCGTGAAGCCCTTCCTGATACCTGAACTGGAGTTCTTCACCATTAGCTCTCCCTGAGGTTCCATCTTAAACTCTTTCTGAACCATTTCCTACTTTTGCCTTGCATCTTAATAATTTGTGTAAAAACAACCTTCTCTTTGGATGGGGCATTGAAGGTTTCAAAGTGCTTCTCCTGAGATGTTGCATCTGATTTGCTTTCAAACAGAAGGTGTTTTGAGGTCAAAGACCGTGGTTTCATCATCTGGGTCTGCTTCTCTCGGCCCCATCACCCACCTCAAGCTAGCCTTTGACTTAATGGACACTTACAACAAACTTCACTCTTCGTTGTCCTACCAGAACAGATTTTTGAGGGCTCCCCTCTGCAATGAGGACTGAGCAAGATCAGAGTGCCCTGGATTTCAGTCCTGGCTCTGTCCTTGCCCCTCTCTGGGCCTCAGTTTACCCATCTGTAAAATGAACAAGTTGAAATACATAGTCTCCCATACTCCAGGACGGATGGCTCCCTGGCCCCTGGGACCCAGAACAGCCCTGGGGTGCCTCCGAGGGCCCCTGTGCAAAGCTGGCCTCTGGGATAGGCCAGAGGGAGTTGGCCAGGGAGGCAGGCCTGGCTTCAGGCCAGGCTGTGTCTGCAAACACTGACCTTGGCTGCCGCGGCGATTTTCCATGACACCAGCACCGCCCCTCCTCCTCAACTCCCCCTAATCCCATGTGGGCCTGGGGAGGGGGGAAGAGGGGGACTGTCCTACATCAGAAGACCCTGAGCCAGAGTCATGGGGCACCTGTGGATGGGAGCGAGCTTAAAGAGAGAAAGAGGAGAGGGCAGAAGGCCCCCACAGGGGAAAGTTGGGGAGGAAGGTGGAGAAGGGGGAGGACCATGGTGGGCAGTAGAGACAAAAGCTGGAAGAGGAGCCAGGAAGATGGGAAGAGAGGCCCTCGAGAGGGGCAGGGCCGAGGGAGGGGGGCTGTGCCTGAGAACTGTCCTTCCCTGGCGCTCTGGCCTGGAGGGGGACAAACTCCAGACCCGGTTCTGCGCACTGGTCCCTCCTCCCAGGCCAGATCCTTGAAGCGTGAGTGGTTTCCCAGGCCTACCTCAGGCCTTAGCCAGGCCTGGGACAGAGGGGATTCCTTCTGGGCCCTGAAGCTGATTTCACTTCGCAGGGTCCTGAGGGCCACCGGGAGAGCAGGAGCTGTGAGTCACAATGGCCTCTCCTCCCTGCCCTCCCCCAACCCTGGGTGTCTAAAGGAGGTTTCTCTCATCCACATCTCATACTTCTCAGCTGTCTGGGCTGAACAGCGTTATCTGAGCAGCTGCACCCACCAGGCCTTGTGCCAGACACCGAGGGGACTTGCAGGCCCTCCGGAAGCTCAGAGTCCTGCAGAGCTCCTCTGCACAAATCTAGGCCTGGGAGCCAGGCAGAGGGAGAGGCGCCTCCAGCCCTGGGAAGGTGCTATGAAGGTTCTTGCAAAAGGCGAGGTCTGAGCCGGATTCTGGAGGATGGAAGGAGGAGGCCTGCCTCCTTGCCCCACCTCCACCAGGCTGGGCAGCCTCTCTCCTGCCTCCCTCCCGAAGGCCTGGGCAATCTTGGCAGCTTCCTCCCGCCACATCTCCTTTAACACACCAAAGGCACCAGCAGCACCTCCATTCCTACTTCCTGGCTTCACACCGCTGCCACCTCTGTACCAAGGGGGCAGCTCCCTGTCTGTGCCTGCGAGTCCTCCGCGGGCCTTTCTGAGGGGCCCTCAGCAGGCCCAGCAGGAGAGCCCCACCCCCTCGGGGGGCACCTAGGATCTCACAGCCAGTCCCCAGGAACTGCCCTGTCTCTCTCGAGCCCCCAGTCCTCTCTGGCTGTCCTACCAGGCCCAGATACCACCCTGAGGTCACACCTCCTCCCCACGTGCAGCTTTGCATCAGCCCAGCTTGGCCCAGAGCGCACAGCCTGTGGGCATCTCTGGCCACAGGTCACCTCATCCACCTTCTCTTAGGGCAAACATCAGCCTGGCCAGGGCCGTATTTACATTAGATAACTAAGTCTGCGGGGAACCCAGAAACAGGTTGCAGCTAGGCATTGCCAAGGGCTGTGTGTTTCTAATCTACATAGGGGCTGGGCCAACCAGAGGCGGGACACCAGAGAATCTCAAAGTCAGGGACCTGGAATAAGGAACTATAGAGTTCTTGATGCTACAGAAGAATGTTTCCCAAACTGTTGCTCCAAGGAACATTTGTCCAGCAATAAGCACTGTAAGAGAAGCATGCCAAGGTTACATAAGCAGGAAAACGTAAGCACATTCTCCCAACTTTGTCTGACCTTGCTCACAAACACGTGTAGGGCTCTGATATAGCCTCCACTTAAATGACAATGAATCCAGTTGAATTCAGCATTCCCTGCAATTTAACTAAGCAACCCTTTTCTCACCCAACAGTTATTAACAGTCCATGAAATTAGTATTCTAGGAAATCTACCTTTGGGCAACACTGATCTCAGAATGTGGATGCTGAAAGGAACTTTAACGACCATCTAATCTTGATGTTTCCCCACATATTCATAATAATGATTAATATTTATTGATTCCAACATCCCTGGGCTTCTTTGATGGCTCCGACAATAAAGAATTGGCCTGCAATGCAGAAGACCTGGATTTGATCCCTGGGTTGGGAAGATCCCCTGTAGGAGAGCATGGCAACTCACTCCAATACTCTTACCTGGAGAATTCCCATGAACAGAGAAGCCTGGCAGGCTATAATCCATGGGGTCGCAAAGAGTTGGACATGACTGAGTGACTAAACACACAACATCCTGAGCATTTTAAGTCAACTAACTTATCCCCATAGCCACTCTATGAATTCACTGCATCATTATTCCCATTTTACAGATGAGGAAACTAGAAGATTAAATAACCTGGTCACAGTTGAAATCTCGTTGACTCCAGAGGCTGGAGTCCCATGAAACTGCAGAGATTCCTGTAGAAAACAGAAATATCCATTTTCATTATTTAAAAAGCATAACAATAACTTAATTCAGTCTCTTAAAATCAGTTATCCCATGTTAATCAGAAATTCTGATTGGCAAATGTGTTTCTAATTAATTTTGATGGGAAAATAATTCATTTTTTCACAATTATCTATTCAGTGCCTATTCTAGGAAGTAGCTACACTGTACTGATCAACATATTATATTTTGTATGTAAAATCCTTCAAAATTTAGACTATATGAATGAATGGGTAAACCGAAAAAGAAAGGCATCCATAGCCAGGGTGGAAAGGTGAGGACCTTTTATCTTATCCTATTTTTTCATGTCACAAATGAGGAAAACTGAACCCCTGAGAAGAAAAAGGACTTGCCCAAGGCACAAGCTGGTTATGGTCAGAGCCGGGTGAGAGTCCCTGATCTCCAGTCTCCGAGTCCCATACTGTACTTCCACCCAAGGCTGTGGCCGGCGTTCTAACCATGTTGCCAGCTAGGCCAAGAGTGAGAGGTCAGGCACTCAAGCTTGCGGGCATGTGAGGTCAATGGGACCACACCGCTGAGTCCAACCCAGCCAAGGCCATTACCAAGGGCTCAGGCTGGTTATTTGTGTTTTGATTAGAAGGAAACAGGCCACAGGGAGAAAAAGTTCAGTAAGAGGGAGGGCTGGACCCCAACCCTCTGCGTCTCCCTGGAAGACAGAGCTTCAGCAAATTTCTGAGCCCCTTGGTGATGTTGGGAAGAAAAGAGAAGAACTGAGGCCCCAAGGTTCCCATCCCACCTAATTTTTCCTGTTGTCTCAAAATATTCATAATGACTATTTACACCCAGCCACCTGGCTTCCTCAGGTAAATTCTATGCTCCAGCCAGGTTTCTAGGCATCTCTTAGCTGGGTTGCCCCCAAGCAGGGGCTGCTGGGTTCTGGTTGAATGAACAGGTCAACGTTGGTTATACTGAGACAGAGGCCAGAGGCCAGAGCATTGAGTTTGGGATGGAATATCCCAGGTTATAGTCCTGGCTCTGCCATTCGCTAGCTGTGTGACCTTGAGCAGGTCACTCTCCCTCTCTGGGCCTCCATTACCTCATCTGTACAACATAAAGACTAGGCCATATAGTCAGTAAGGACTTTTCTGGCTCTGAGGATCGTTAAGTCTATGGTGGATTCAGAAAAGGTGGCTGGGAGAAGAGGGGACTGGCGCAGCCCCAGTCAGCACTCTGAGAGGCAGGGGCTTGAGCTTCCTGGTCAGGATGAGAGTTTTGGCTGGCAGGTCATCAGGTACTGTGAGGGAGAACCCTCAGAGAATCAGCCCCAGAGCACAGCCTCTGTGTGTGTCAGGGTCACACAAGGACAGAGGGAGCCCCTCACCCTGAGATGTGCGGGGCTGGACAGGAAGGAGAAAATGGGGACTCCCTTAGTCCCTCTCTCCCTCATAAACCCAAGCCTGATGGGGGCGAGCACTGCGGCAGGCGGCTGGCCTTCTGGCAGGCAGACAGGCCTTGCCAAACGCCCAGTTACTTCCCAGAAGTTCCAGGGCCCCCAGGGAGAGGCTCCACCCCAGCTGGCACCCCTACAAGCTGGGTGCCCACGTCAGCAGGTCCTCCCAGCTCCCTCGCTCTTTCCCCCAGTGACAATAGAACGGGTGAAGGGGCGGGGGCACACTGAGCCTAGGCCCGATGCTTGGAGAAGCGTCCGAATGCCTTGGCATCGCACCCCTGTTGCCATTTCTCCCACGTCCAGCTCAGGGCAGTGTCCAGGGACAGGGCTCCTAGTGGGATGCTCTTCTCTGCGGCCTCAGTTTCCCATCCTGGTTGCCTTTCTGGGTGATAAATTGGCTCTGAGGCATTGGAATGAGCGATGAGTCAGAGTGTCTAGAGGCCTTGGCCAACTCACGAGGCTTCTCCAGCCTTCATTATTCCAACCATAAAAAATGGAGATAGTCATAATAACGATCTTGTAGGAAGTTTTTGAGCATTAAAGTTTAAAATGTATCTGAAGGATAAGATCTGAAGCCTCAGCGTGTGGTAGGAAGGGAGAGTGGGCCCTGGAGGGCATCTGACTGAGAGTGTGAGGCATGTCTAGGCAGGGGCCACCCTGGACAGGACAGTGGCTGTAGCAGGAGCAAGAGGCTCTGTGGTGGGGGTGGGGGGCTCTGTGGGCAGCCACAGTGGGCGTTGAGGCTGCCAGGCAGGCAGGCACTGGGTTTTCCTAAAGGATGGAGGATCAGGAACAGTCCCAGCTTATGAACAAACACAAGACGATGTGGCAGTGGTGGTGACAGTGGCATACGTTTCAAACGGTGGGATACAGTTGCCTGACCCCACGGGAACTTCCTGATCCTCAGGACTACACTCTCAGGCCGGCTTTCCCCTGTGAGATCCGCTCACTGCTCCTTCCTTCGAGAACTCCACAAATTCCAAAGTACTTTCATGTCCAGTCTCTGCTATACTTTTTTTTTTTGGCAGCTCCACACAGCTTTTGGGGTCTTAGTTTCTTGGCCAGGGATCAAACCCGGGCCCCTGGCCACAGAAACATGGAGTCTTAATCCCTGGAGCAGTAGGGAATTCTCTCTCTTTTACTCCTGACGGCAGCTGTAGTGGTGATGGCCAGGGTAGGAATTAACAGCTGAAGCTCAAACCCCCACAGTGCAGAGCAGGCCAGACGGGTCCGGAGAGGGGAATGGATTTGCCCAGGGTTACACAGCCAGCATGTGGTCAAGCCAAGGCTGGTCCATGCCTCCCAATCTGTGTTCAGCCCCAGCCACAGTGCCAGGCTCTCCCCAACACCCTCTGCTGGGGGACAGGGAAGGACAGGATGAGGAGCTGCTCTGGCTCGGGGCCCGCCCAGCTGTCTAGGTGAGTTGTGGTCTGGCTGCCGTGGCCAAGCTGGCGGGCACAATCTGTTCTCACCCTGCTGGGGCCCAGACAGGCCAGGCCCAGCGACTCCAGAGCTCAGCTATCTAGGCTCCTGGCAAGGGATGACACTGTCACCAGCTACCATAGTTGGGGAGCAGGGGAACCCAATCTAAGAGCAGCCCGCAACTTCACGCACCCCAGACCTCCCTAAGCTTTAAGATTCACAGCGATGCTGACTTTACTGGAACTGAGCTGTCCACCAGCCCAGGTGATCTCTTGGAAATGTGGAGGAAACCTGGCGCTTCATTCATTATTAATCACAGTGAGCTCTTATCGAGCGCTTGATATGTACCAGACTCTATGTTAAGTGCCTTATACACATTCTCTCACTTATTTTGCCCCTAAAGCCCTGTGATGCAGGTGCTAGTTATTAGCCCCATTTAACAGATGTTGGAAACTAAGGCTAGGGAGGTTTTTTTATTTTTATTTTTGGGCCACCTCGAGTGGCATGCAGGATCCTAGTTCCCCAATCAGGGATCGAACCCATGCCCCTTGCAGTGGAAGGAGTCCTAACCAATGCACAACCAGGGAGGTCCTCCTCAGACAGTTTTAAAACAAACAAACAAACAAACGAAACACACACACAGTCCATAGCAGAGTAGGGATTTGAATGCAGATCAGACACCAGGGAAGATGGCATCCCGCTTTGCCATCAACTCACCAAATGAATTTGGGGCATACCCCACAGGCCTGGCTGGCAATGTGTGTGGGAGGGGGGGCAGGTAGGGAGGAATATGACAAGGTCCAGCAATGTCCACTCCCACAGACCCCAAGCCAATATTAGCTGTTCATATGTAGTTGGGGGACCTGAGTGACAGAGCAGGGCCTGGACTTCAAAGCTGAACATTCTCAGTGCCACTCAAGGCAGGGATCACTTCCAGCTGTGAGCAATCCAGGATGGCTGCAGGGAAGAAAAGGCATTTGGTTAAGTTTGGTAAGGCTGAGAAGGGAGGGGGAAATAGAAAGCATAACTTTATTATAATAATCTACTGATAAAAGTAATAAGTATCTTAATAACCCAGTGAAGGAAGCAGGGCCAGGACCAGTAGGCATCATTTTACAAATGAGGAAACCAGCTCAGAGAGGGGGAGTAATTTGCCCAAGGTCACACAGCCACTAATGACAGGGCCAGAACTTGTGCCAACGGCTTCAGAGTTTCCATCCAGGGTCCTTTCACCTCTGTGTCTCCAGGCAGAACTTTTTTTTTTTTTGGCTGCACTGGTTCTTTGCTGCTGTGCACAGGACTTCTCTAGTCGTGGTGAGCAGGGGCTACGCTTTGCTATGTTGATCGAGTTTCTCACTGCAGGGGCTTCTTCTTGTTGCAGAGCACAGGCTCTAGGCGCACGGGCTTCAGTAGTTGCAACACACAGACTCAGGAGTTGCAGCCTGCAGGCTCTAGAACACCAGCTCGGTAGTTGTGGCACACAGGCTTAGTTGCTCCAACACATGTAGAATCCTCCCGAACCAAGGATCGAAACTGTGCCCCCTGCATTGACAGGCAGATTTTTGTCCACTAGACCATCAGGGAAGTCCTCCAGGCAGAACTCTCGACTGAGGCCATGTGATAACTGGCTCACAGGGAGGCTTTGCCTCTGCCTGGCTCCTGGCTGGGTAAGGACTGAAGGGCAGGGTGGGCATGGTATGGGTTGAGATTGCCTGCCTGGTGATAGTAACACCTGGAAGGCTCTTGCTTTGACAAAGGCAACACCACCTCCCCATAAGGACAGATGGTACTTCGGGGGCAGGCACAGAGGATGACCACAGGGCCCCAGACAGAGTCTGATGAGGACTGTGGAGCACTAATTCATGGGGCGAGGGGACTGTCTCCTTTCCCCTTCTGTGACACGAGTGGGCCAGCTGCCTCTGGGAGCCCCAGTGGGGAACTACCCCCCAAGCTTTAGCTGGCAGCAAGGAACTCATCAAGGAACCCAGTTTCCCCCCCTTCACATCGAATCCCAGAATGTCAGAACTCAGTAAGTCCAACCTCCTCCCTTATAGTCAAGGAAACTGAGGCCTGGAGAGGACTAGGAACGGGTCCAATGCCCACAGGCAGTGAACTAGAAGCCAGGTTTCCCAACTGATTCGCCAGTGCTCTTCATGCTATCCATGACTAAGTTCCCAACAGCAGCATCAGTCAGCTCCTCTTTTGGGTATAGAAAAAGGTCGGGTCTTTGATCAAACAGACTCTAATTTGAAGGCAGGTTGCTCTGCTTCCAAACAGCCTGACCTTGGAAAGGCACTTAACCCTCCCTGCTTCCTCTTCCTCTCTACCGACCCCCAGGGAGTGATCAGAAGAATAAACGAAAATTCATCAGTGAGGAACTAGCACCGTGCCTGGGAACAAGGATGCGCCCATAACTGTGTGTTGTCTTTTCTTCAGTTCAGTCGCTCAGTCGTGTCCGACTCTTTGCGACCTCATGGGCTGCAGTAGGCCAGGCTTCCCTGTCGGGAAAAAGAGGCCAGACTCCACACCACCGTGGCAGAAGATGAGGAGAGAGCAGGGGGAAGGAAGGCAGGTTTCTGGAAGGGCAGCCCCATCAGCATGTGCTTTCTCTCCTCTTGCCCCGTTTTCCCCTAGGCTACGGCCACGCGGCACCCAGCACCGATGGCGGCAAGGTGTTCTGCATGTTCTACGCGCTGCTGGGCATCCCGCTCACGCTGGTCATGTTCCAGAGCCTGGGCGAGCGCATCAACACCTTCGTGAAGTACCTGCTGCACCGAGCCAAGCGGGGGCTGGGCATGCGGCGCGCAGACGTGTCCATGGCCAACATGGTGCTCATCGGCTTCTTCTCGTGCATCAGCACGCTGTGCATCGGCGCCGCTGCCTTCTCCTACTACGAGCACTGGACCTTCTTCCAGGCCTACTACTACTGCTTCATCACGCTCACCACCATTGGCTTCGGCGACTACGTGGCATTGCAGAAGGACCAGGCGCTGCAGACGCAGCCTCAGTACGTGGCCTTCAGCTTCGTCTACATCCTCACGGGCCTCACGGTCATCGGCGCCTTCCTCAACCTCGTGGTGCTGCGCTTCATGACCATGAACGCGGAGGACGAGAAGCGCGACGCCGAGCACCGCGCGCTGCTCACGCGCAACGGGCAGGCGGGCGGCGGGGGCAGCGCGGGCGGCGCGGGCGGCGGGGGCGGCAGCGCTCACACCACCGACACCGCCTCGTCCACCGCGGCGGGCGGCGGCGGCGGCGGCTTCCGGAATGTCTACGCCGAAGTGCTGCACTTCCAGTCCATGTGCTCGTGCCTCTGGTACAAGAGCCGCGAGAAGCTGCAGTACTCCATCCCCATGATCATCCCGCGGGACCTCTCCACGTCCGACACGTGCGTCGAGCAGAGCCACTCATCGCCGGGAGGGGGCGGCCGCTACAGCGACACGCCCTCGCACCGCTGTCTCTGCAGCGGGGCGCAGCGCTCCGCCATCAGCTCCGTGTCTACCGGCCTACACAGCCTGTCCACTTTCCGCAGCCTCATGAAGCGCAGGAGCTCCGTGTGAACGCCCCCCTCCGGGGCCTGGAGCACCTAGGAGCACCTAGGAGCACGGGCGGGGTGGGGCAGGGTGCGGGGGAAGGGGGCTTCTGCCCCAGGAGCAGCAGGGGTCTGCGAAGGGACCGCCCCAGCCGCCTTCGGCTTCGTGGGGGCGCCCCTACACCCCTCACCACCCTCCCCCTGCCCCCCATCTCCGACTGTGCCTGCTTGCACCAGCCGGCAGGAGCTGGGGCTCTGAGGAACCCCGGAGTCCCCATCTGCGCCCTGCAAATTCCGAGAAATGTGAAACTTGGGGGGAGGGGAGTGGAGGAGGGAAGGCAGAAGCTGGGAGCCTCCCATCCCTTTGGAAAAATAAGGAGCTCGCCAGTTCGCAGAGGCCCCTGCTGGTATCCAGAGCCCCCCAACCCCTCCCCCTCCTCCTTCCGGAAGGAAATTAGTGTTCCGTGTAAGTGTGCATCTCTATTTATACCTCTGTCCTTCCAGGTCTCCTACCTTCCCTTGGCTCCAGAAGTCAGGGTGTCTTTGTCGAGGTCACCCCCACTCAGTCCCACTCCCCTTACTCATCCCCAGCTGTGTCTCCCAGTCTCCCACTCCCTTTGGTGTTGTTTTGCATGGCTTTGCAGTTTTGGAGGAAATGGAAACCCAGCAGTCCCTAAAGCTAGTCCCCAGAGGGCAGGCAGATGGAAGCAGGGGCAGGCAGGCTGCAGGAGGGGTGGAGAAGGGAAGGGGCAGGTAGGGGGCCCACAGTCTGCTGGATGGTCCCCCTGGTAGATGAGAGCTAACTGGCCTGCAGGTACATCCTCGCAGGCAGACCCAGCCTTCCAGATCAGACACCACCCTTGGAATCAGACAGAAAACTTCCTCCTTGTGGTCCCTGGCTGCTGCTACTAATCACTGACTCTTAGATCTGTGGAGTGAGTTGGAAAACCCTGTCCTCTCTACCGATTCCTTCGATTCTCAACCTCCCCCCTGCCCTCCCCCCCCAGTCACCAGGGCAGGAGTTCTCACCCCGATTTTACAGATGGCACTGAAACCCAGACGTGTGACGTGACTTGCCCAAGGTGACACGGGTAAGAAAAGGCAAAGGGGAGCAAGAACACAGGCTGTTTGTCCCCAGTGCTCTTGCCTTTTGACTCCTCTGCCTGCTCTTTGCAAGCAGAGTTCCTGGCCTGCACACTCCGGCGTTGGGTGGGCAGCTGGGCCTTAGACCAGGACCAGAGCTCAGGACTGAGCCTGTGATGGGCTCAGCTGATCCTCCACTTGACCACGAGGCAGGGCTCTTAGTGGGCTGCTGACACAGGCCAGGATGCTCACCCCCACCCCCACCCCCACCCCCACGCAGTCTCTGAACTTCTTCCTCATAAAGAGGGGAATCCTTAGGGCCAGGTAAGCAAAGCTGAGACTCACAAAAGAAAGGCCAGGAGCTGGGCTCTAGGAGTCTGGCAATCCAGCAGAGTGGCCTAGAGAGCCACAGGCGTGTCCTCCTGGGACATGATCTCTGGCCCCACAGACAGCGAAGGTACCTGTGTCCCAAGGAGCTAGAGAGAAACTACAGCTGCAGCAAGGAACGGCCCTCCCTGTCGTACCCACTGCCTGTCCCACCTGCGATCCGGAAGCCCAGGTGGAGTGCAGCAGATGGAGGTGAGACCCTAGGCTCTTCACCGTTGGCACCCAGAACGGGAACTGGCACTGCGACTCAGGACAGCATCGAGGGGTGGGTGAGGGGCCTCTCCCCCTCCAGACTACCCCCTCTCGCTGCTCCCGTGTCAGCTCCTTAACACTGCTGAGCAGGGCCGGCCCTGGCATTCAGGGAAGCTAGAGTGGGGGCCCTCAGGGTGATCAGCCCCAGCCCCACCCCTACCATATGCTCAGCCTCTGGGCTCCTCTGGGAGGGAGCAAGTCTGTGTGTGAGCCCTGTCTCAGTGGGGAGGACCTGGCTGCCCAGGTGCCATAGAGAGCAGGGCCCAGGACCTGGGGGTGCCCTCTATGTCTTCGTTGGGGGGCGGTGCGGTGCCGGCTACTTCTGTCCTGTGTGTGACCCTGCCCTCGAGGGGTCCCGTCCCGTCAGTCCCGAGGGAGCCACAACCAAAGTTGCAGGGAGATGGTGGGGAAGGAGGCCGAATGGCGCTCACAGAGTGGGCTGCTCCATCTCCAGCCGGGTCTTTCCTAGCGAACTGGAAGGCCAGCATTGCTTCCCCCACCCCTCCCACTGCAGGCAGCCTCTCTGCTTCCCCAATGCCTTATGCCTGGGCACACTGCCACAGAATATGCAATACATGTGGGTGACACGCCCCTGCGCCCACACCCTCACCCCGGGCAGCCCCTGGACCCCAAAGGCCGCAGCTGCCACGGCCTGCCCTCAGCCCCTCCTGTGTATCTGTCTTCACACCGAGAATGGCGCCTAATAAATACTGTCCATGGAGACCAGGCTCAGGCTCAGCTGCCTCTGTTATCATGTACCCTTGTCGCTACTGGGGAGCAGCCACTCCCCCGCCGGGGTTTGCGGACACACACAGCAAACGCAGCTCAGGGGGAGATACATAGAGGTTCTCTTTGGGGTTCATTTTTCTCTGGGTGTGGAGGGACAGCTCAGCCTGGAAGTGGGCCCCAGAGCCCAGGACAGACCCAGGAGCAGATGGGCCCTGCCCAGCTGGTGCCAGTGCCTGGAATCAGCTAGCCACTGGCTTCCAGATGTCACTGAGTGCGAGCCACAGTGGCTTTTGACACCACAACCCATGCCTATCTATGTACCTGTCTGTCTGTCTTTCATGAAACCTGTACTACAGCCAGTGCACTCTAATGCTTTCTGTTCTAGTTCATGTTATAAAATGCTGGTCACAGCCCACTAAATTGATTTCTCTCCCTACTAATGGTTTGCTCCCTGCAGATCAAAACACTAGAGAAATAAAAGGGGTAGGGGCAGGGGCACCTTATCCCAGTCCTCCCACCTACCCACATAGGTCACTTGAAAGATACAGAGAAAGACCTATTTACTGGGGATTCAGGAATCGGAGAAAGCAGTGGTGGCACCTACAGGAAGCAGGATACAGCCAGCCTTTGAGGCACTCCTGGCTGCTCCCTGTAGCTGAGGGAAGGCCCCTGGACCACACTGCTTGGCCTCAGCCCTTGGGTTGGCCACTGCAGAACTCGAGCTCCTGTTGGCTCATCTGTACCTAAGACACCTCATCAAAAGCCAGGGCTTCCTGCCCACAGCCTGTCTGCCTCTATCTTTCTTAGAACAGCTAAGTTAAGAAAGAGTGTCATTCTTGAGGTCAGCAGTGACCGGTCCAAGATTGCTTCGACTTTCCTAAGCAGTTCCTACAGAACATAAACTTGCTGACCCTTGCCTTCCTTTCTTCATTGCCTAGAGCAAAATCATCAGAGTTGGAAGCAATGGCCCAGGGGCTGCATTCGTCCTAGTCTTCCGAGGGGTGATCTGAAAGGTGACAGTGCTGAAACAGCATCCCAGCCCCTGCCCATAGCTCCTAAGGGCTTGGAACAGCCTGTGGTCCTTGCGCGGGCTCTTTTATCTCCAGATGATGCCTCCCTCACCCTCCTCACTTCCACCCAGCCTCTGAGGCATCCTGCACTAAAAAGTATATGTACAGCAAAACAAAAATAGCAAACCAGCACCATAGCACAGGGAGGGGTATAAAAATACCACGATTCCGCCTGATATGGTGCCTCAGCGTTGGCCTCAGATGGAGACTGAAGCTTCCTGGGAGCTGAGAGAGAAAAGGGCCTGCAACGGAAACTTCCCAAAATGTGTCCCGTGGTGTGCCTTGTGGAAAGAGTTTCTTGGTCAGGTGAACCCTAGGGGTGGGGCGGGGAAAAACATTGCTCACGCGTGAAGCATCCCAAGACATCTTAGCTCAGTGAAGGTTCTGAGAAGCCTGGCCCCAGACACAGCTGTTCACCTGGGCTCCATCCAGTGCTGCCCAAATGTACTCCCAGCACCAGCTCTTCTGTTTGCACAGCATCTCCTCATACCCTGAGTCCCACAGAGCGCACTTTGGGAAAGCTGACCTACTGAAATCTCTGTCTGATGAAGGGAGAAGGTTGACCTCTCCCCCTCAATAAATTCTAAAAGGAGCTTAGCTTATAACTCCTTCTCTAACTGAAGGCCATGGCATTATGAAATACATATTTTATTCCCGATTATGCATCAGCTCGAACCAAGGCTTGGAGCAACTCATTTGCCAAGATCAGGCAGTGGGTTGGTGGCAGAGTCGGGATTTGAGCCCTGGCCTCTTGGCTAGGAAGGGCACGGTCTCAGCCAGCTCATTGCATCCTGTCCCCAGGGTGGGCCACGTCTTCGGCAAAGGTTTGGCAGAAGTTGTAGAGCTGTTTGCATGTGTCTAAAGCACTTCAGTCATGTCGGACTCTTTGCGACCTCATAGACTGTAGCTCTCCAGGCTGCTCTGTCCGTGGAATTTTCCAGGCGAGAATACTGGAGTGGGTTGCCATGCCCTCCTTCAGGGCATCTTCCCCATCCAGGGATCGAATCCGCATCTCTTTCGTCGCCTGCATTGGCAGGCATGTTCTTTACCACTAGTGCCACCTGAGAAGCCCATTGAGCTGTTTAGGACATGTGGTTTCTTATTTGGAACCTTGGTGAGGGGAGGCCATAACTTAAAAATGTCTCCCTTCAAAGATGACGGATCCTGATGGAGCCAAGAAGTTCTGTTCCACCTCAGGTGGGCAGAACCATTTAGCTCTTTTTTCAGGCTCAGCACTGCCCCCTCAAGGCCAACAGCTTTACCACAACTTATCTCAGGAAGCCAGAGGCAGGGAAGGGGTGTCTAGGGCCAAGGAAGGACTTCAGAACAGATACATTGTCAGAGCAAAAGGCAACAGCCCCACCCCAGGGCAAACCTGGCCATCTGCACTGAGTAGCAGGAAGCTGAAGCCCCCTCTCAGTCCCGAAGTTGAGTTCAGGCTAGAAGACTGAGACTCTGTTTCCTGAGGGGCCCTTGAACTGCCCAGTCCATAGTGGACACGGTCCCCAGCTCTCGCCCAGTGATACTAGAACAACAGCCTCAGGCACTGCCATCACCTTGATTAAAGATTGCGAAGAATCACATACACACATGCACACTCCCTCTAGATTTTTGGTCCAGCTCCTCTTTTTCAGAGGAAGGGAGGAAGTGATTTTGGTTCAGAGAGAGGAAGTGAGACACTCAAGGTCATGAGGCAAGATAGCCAGGACTGGTATCCAGATATAGTCTCATTTTCCACGCCCCCTCCCACACACCCATACAGAGTAAGCGCCCAGCCTTCCCTGACTCTGATTTCAGATGAAAGCTGCTAATCTCCGAGATTGAGTCACTCCAATGCTGGCAGTTTCCCACATCTACATCTGGACAAACACCAGGAGACTCACACTCCTGCCCCTCGTCGCCCAGCTGCAGGGGAGGGCCTTGTAGGTGGTGCCCCCCCACACAAGGATGGGGGCTATGATGGAATTGACCTGATCTTCTCCATAATTTCCTCTGGCCATGAACTCCCCAAAGTCCACACAAGGGGCATTTTCCATTTACAAAGCCCTCTCACTTCCTTGTCTTATTGGTTCATTGGCCAACTCTATGATTTCGGCGAGGATTAACACTTCCATTTTACAGATGATAAAACTAAAGAAAGATACAAGGTCCTGAGAGCCCAGACCATTCCATATTCACTTCCATATTGATGATGGATGTGCTGGATGAGGGCTCCTGCTCAGCCCCAGTACTTCTGGGCCCCAGTTGTCCCCCACAGCATGCCAGGCTGGTTCCCCTGAGCTGGAGAGCCCCAAGGAGTCCTAAACATTTTACCCACCTCACTTGAGCAAACTCTACCCAGAGCCCTGGACTTTGGATTAAGGGCAGAAGAACACCCTTAAAAACAGCCCCTGCCCTTCACCTGGAAGGGCCAGGGGTTCCCCGGGAAATGGTCATGCCTTTGACCCAAGCCATGTCCCCAAGTCAACACGCTTCCACAGTTCTCATTTACTGAAGAGGGAGCATGTGAACAGGTCATCCCTGACCACAGAATATTCTGATCTGACTACCAGATTGGAGTGGTAGGAAGAAGGCCTAGGTCCCTGGGCTTGTTCCGGACCCAGTGTCGGGGTCTGAGTGGTCCTGTCCTTCCAACTGCACAGGTTTAACTAGGGAGAGAGACCGAGGCTGCTGCTGGGGCAGGGAGCCTGGCCTGGGCTGTGCTGTGCTCTGTCCTCACCCTTGTCGTAAAAACTCTCATTCTTCCCTCATTCCAGGCCACAAGAAGTTCCAAGGAGAATTTTGGCTTCCAGAAGGTACTGTGCCAACTCTTCTCCAAAGGCAAAGGACATGCTCAAGAATCAAGGGTTTATTCATTATTGAATGTCTACTGTGTACCCCCGAATTGACAGATCTCACAACCACTCTGGCAGGCAAATGCTGTTACCCTCTTTCTGGTAGATAGGAAAGGTAAGACTCAGAGATGTTAAGTGACTTGCCTAAGGTCACACGGCTAGTAAGTGGCAAAGCCCCACCCAGGAATCTCTGACAAATACTCAGTGCACATCCCTGCCTGGAAAGCCTCTAGTCCAGCCTCCCCCACAAAACAAAAATCCCCTCAGCATCTTACCTACCAGGCCATCCAGCCTCATTTACAGGACCCTTGCCCTCTGAGGCAGCCCCTTGATTCACTGAAAAGCATCTCTAATGACCATATGGAGACATCGGCCATATTCTTTCTATTGAATTCTTCCTATTCAAGAACAGCTCCCCACATGGACAGGTACCTCCCAATCTTCTCCAGGCTAAACATCCTATTCTTTCATCCACACCTCCATAAACAGTGCATCTAGACCTCTCATCAGCCCTTCTCTGGAAGAGCTTTGGGTTACTTCTTCCCCAGGAGCTTGATCTGCCTTGGGTGGTCCAGCCGCACAGAGGTGATGACCCTCCCCTCCCTTGCTCTGGATGCTCCTATTAATGCAACTTAACAGCACATCTAACACATGGGCGCCACCTCACGCTGAGCTTGCAGCCCACCAAAACTCTCCTGGAGCTTGTCGTGTGAACCACTGTGGCAGACACTATTGTCGCTGTTTAATCCCCCAGTCATGTCCAACTCTTTTGAAACCCCATGGACTGTAAGCCCCGCCAGGCTCCTCTGTCCATGGGGTTTAAGCCCCTGCCAGGCTCCTCTGTCCATGAGATTCTCCAGGCAAGAATACTGGAGTGGGTTACCATTTCTTTCTCCAGGGGAATCTTCCTGACCCAGGGATCAAATCCACTTTTCCTGCATTGCTGGCGGATTCTTTACCGCTGAGCCACTGGGGAAGCCCAGTGGCAGACAGCACTTATTACCTAATCGAGCCATCCCTGCGCCCTTCTGCCTCTAAGGCAGAGGGAAACATTCTTTGGGTGCTCACCCTTCCCCAACCCCAGTTCCAGGAAACAAGCCAGTCTCAGTGACCTCAAGCATCTTTCCAAAGATTGGGTTAGTATGTGTGTGTTCCATTCTGATTAATGGGTTCTTCAGAGGAGTCTGCTGGGGGCTACTGGGAGAGGCTTTCCTAAAAGAAATCCCAGAAGAGGAACTGCTGCTCTACTTTGACCGGATCCTGCCAGGTCTGCGTGTGATGCCTGGAGTCCTGGCAGCCGTGAGAGAAGACCTTGTGGGCACAGAGAGGCTGGCAGAAGGAGCAGACACAGAACTCATCCGTCACTGTGACAGTGAGCAGCCCCTGGAACCCCTGACCTCAGGCCATCTTGTCACAGGAGACAGAAAGTGTAAGTCCCAGATGGATTTCCATTCCTGGCAGCTGAAAGCCCCACAGCCTGCAGGGTTATTGCACTGTCTGAACCTGGTGGACTTGTTTTTCCTGCCTTCATAGCCTTTAGCAACGGTAGCCTGCTTCTCCCACTCCTGCCTCTTAAATAACAGCTGGGGCCAATCGCAGAGCTTTGTGGTCACTCTTGGGTTTAAGAAAGTCCCAGTCTAGTCTAGTTTAAAACTTTAATCTCAAATCCATTCTAATGCTTGTATTTCTCCCTGTTCCCAGAATAGACCATCCTTCAATTGAAAGGACTTAGAAAGGGATGGAGGCATGCTCCTTTTCCCCACCCCCTCCTTCTATTTCTGGCCCTTCCACAGCCTCTGGCTGGAATGAAGACTTAGAAAGACAAGGGAAGCCCAGCGTGTAGCCTGGCTCCCAGTGCTGGCTCTTGAGGGACCCTATGGGGGCTTCCAGAACCCACACAGGAGCCTCTTCAGTGCCCCCTCCCACAGAAGGCCAACCCAGTGTGTCCTCAGGCTCCAGCCTGCGGGGGTCCCCCTGCACAGAAAGGCCAGCCTCCTCTGGCCCTGCAGCCTGCCTTCTTGGGGGAATCTGTAAAAATCCAAAGGTGGCCCAACCATCTTCCAGTGTCCCCTTGGCTCACTGAACACCCACCATGCCAGACAGAGGGAGTGCGAATGGCCCCCAGGAACTCCTGCCACCTGTCCCCAGTGTTTATCAGACTTGTTCAAATAAGCGGAAGATGAAAGAGCAAGTTCCTGGCTAAGTAGACATTTAACCTGGGAAGAAGATGCCATCTCTCCTTCTGGTATTTTCTTCGGCTCCAACCTGGCCAGGCTGGGGAAGATGGAACCACAGCATTCTCCCCCAGGCTGACAACTCATAACTAAAGTGAGCCTCCCTCCTGACTCTGATCTCCTGCTAACTTATCCAGGCTGGGGAGGACTGAGAACATCTCTTTGTCCTTGATCGTGCATATTCCAGATAGCAAATGCCAGGGTAAGAGAAACAGTTAATGCCTGCTATGTCCCTTTCAAGCCAGGTCTCTCCTGCACTGTAGCGAAGCAGTTGCTTTGCTTAATGTTGGTGTAAGATCTCGCTGACTTAGCACTACTAGAATCTCATCTGGTTGGTGTCAGGCTTTTGATGATGTTCTGGATGTTGAAGCCTGGTTCCACTATTAAATCTACTCCCGCTCTCTCCCAGCTCCATATCGCCCAGATTCAATAATCCAGCTTCCTGTGCTATTATTCAAGACTTTGATGAAAATATCAGAAGAGAACAAAACCAAATCGATGACCCTTCATTGGGGGTGACATTTATTCCAGCATGTTCTTCATGAACTGTTACTGACTCCGGCTACTTACCACTTCCTTTTATCTGTGCCCTAAAATTGTCTGTTTGATCATTGCTCACAAGTGATTGGGCTCTCTAGTCCATAGCTGTCTAGTCTCCTGGGATGTCAGTGACCTGAGCTGAGGATTTGGACTTGCTGAAAATAGCAGGTGCCTCTTTGCTAGCTCAGCCTTCACCCCCTTCCCCCACTACTTCATCTGGGCATGTTCATTTAGCTCAGCTCTGCCCAGCCACATCTCAGCCCCAGCTCCGGGCCTGAGCACCACTCATCTCATCCACTTCTCACTTCTTGGCTCAAATCAGCTCCTCTCTCAGGCAACTGGTCTACCCTTGAGGGGAGAGGCAGGGGGCAATCACTGGAGTACTTAGATGACCTAGGAGCTGGAATCTGCTACAGGAAGCCACTGATATCCAGGTCCCTTAGGTCAGCTGGGGCTGGGGCAGGTGGAACACAGAATATTTATTAAGCAAATGCCAGGAGCTGGCCTAAATGTGTTACCGGATCCTTATCACATCCCTCATCACATCAATTGTCTCCATCTCCTAGGTGAGGAGAGGAGGTGAGGGAGGTCACATCATTTGCCTAAAGTCACCTAGCCAACCAGCAAGTGGCAGAACTGGGTTCTGACCCTGTGTTAGGGCTCCCACCTTCCACACCAGCTACCACACCCTCTGGGTAGCTGTGCCTACTCTGTTTTCTCACCTTCCCAGCTCCCCTCCCAGGCAGTTAGGCACCCGTGGCTGCTCCAGAAATCTCTGGAAGACAGGGCCTGAGCACCGCCCTTCCAGAGCCCCCAGGAGGGAGCAGCAGGTTGAGGGCTGGGGGAGGGGTGACATCAGGCTGCAGGGACGTGAGCGAGCTCAGTGTTCCCAAAACCCAAATGATTGGGGATTAATCCTCCAGATCTGGCGCCGCAGATGCGTCCTGAGTCTGTGGCTGCCCCACCCCCTCCAGCCCACTGCGGTGAACAGATGGACAGACCCCTCCCTGGGTCTAAGTAGGGCACTGCAGAGGCTGCTGGGAGGCCGGGAGAGAGAGCAGGGGCAGACCCAGCTGCACCTCCTCTGCCCGAGCCCCCCACCTTCCAAGGCAGGAAAACCCAGCTCTCTGAGGGCCAGCTCTCTGCTGCCAGTGGTGGAGGATGCTCCACATGAGGCATAGACTCCAGTCCCAGTTGGAGAACAGGGATGAGCACTGCAGGGAATGTGTGCACAAGTCAGGTGGGCCTTTGCAAGCTCCTTAGCCTGAGACCACAGGAACTGATGAGGAATGGGAGTTTCCTCTTCAGAGCTCTAGAACAAGGCGAGGGCTGCGAGGTGCCCAGAGTTTCCATCACTGTGAGCACAACAGAGTGGGACAGGCCCTGGGGGACCAGGACAGTACATACACAGAAACACAGCAGCTGTGGGAGCCAGAGGCACCCTAAGATCCACTAGTCCTCATTATGTTCCAGAAGGGAACACTGAGGCTCAGCCGGGAGGGGGGACCTGCATGCAGGGAGTGGGTGACAGAGCCAGGGGGCTGCCAGCTCCCTGAGTAGTGCTGCCTCCATATCAACACAAGCTGCTGAGCTTTATTTCTTATAGCAAAACACGGGAACAAGCCAAAGGTTCATCAGCAGGTGAATGGATAAACCAACCGGGTATTTCCCTGCCAAGAACTAGTGACCACTCAGCAACATGAAGGGATGAGCCCATGTTACCTGCAACATGGATGCATCACAATCATGCTGAGTGACAAAAGTCAGGCAGAAAGGACATACTGTAGAATTCCATCCATATAAAGCTCTGGCAAGTGTAAGCTGATCGACGGTCAGCAGATTGACGGTTTACAGTGCCAGGAGGGGCACTAAAAGGGAGCCCAGGAAAGATCCAGGGTGATGGATATTCACTGTCTTGATTGTTTTGTGCCGATGGTTTTCCAGGTACATGCACCTTCCAGGGAGAGGAAAGGGCAGACGCAGGGATAGCTGGCCAGGGAGGGGATGGACACAGAGCAGAGCTGGCCCTGAATGAGCCTGGAAGGAAGGCTGGAATGTAGCCAATGCCAAAAGCACTGCAGGGGCGGGAGCTTGAATGAAGGCTCAGACAAGGCAACCCTCTCAGAAAATTCCAGAACACTGGAAAGAGCTCAGAGCTGCCTTAGGAAGGGGAGGGTATGGGGTTGAGGAAGGGAACTCTGGGTCTGTCTCCTTCATGGTTAGATCTCTGGAGCCTCACAAGTACCTACAGTTAGCAGGCAGTTTAGCAGATCAAAAGACAGTTGTGGACTTGTGACCGGGAGGAGAAAAGAGAAAAAAGAGGAGGGGAGTGAAAGAGAGACCCTGGACAAGTCCACCAAGCTGCAGTGTGTGGCTGTATTATCCCACAGGCAGCAGGGAGCCAGGGGGAGTTTCAGAGCAAAGGAACAATGCATATAATTTAGAGTTTCCAAGAATATACCTGGAAGCAAAGTGCAGGGACCTTCCCCCACTCCACCCTAATGGATACGCCTGCTCTCAGAAGGACTGCTCCATCTCTGTACCAGCCTGATGGGGGTGGTTGGGGCACACAGCAGGCCCTTCTCCAAGAGCTGGAAGGGCTCCAAATCCCCAGCTGCTCTTCCAGACCTGAGAACAAGCTCCACCCCTTGCCTGCCAGGGAGGCCAAGGAGGGCCTGTGGCATAGCCAGAAAGGGAAAAGATTTTCAAAACCCTGTGCTGGGATCTCCCTGGATCTCCTTGTCACATGTGCTGCTAACCCACAGCTCAGCTCTTCTAGCAGCGGCAGCAGCCCCAGAAGCCCAGCCTCCAGGGCAGGAAGGAGGAACACAGGTCTGCAGGGGTGTGCTGAGGCCAGGAGGGGCAGGTACCACATGTCCACTAAGCTCCTCTACCAGCCAACAGCTAAGGAAACTCAGAAGACCCAAGTGGGTCCCCCAGGACACCACCTCCCCCAGGACCAGCTCTGTGCAAATTGAATGGGCTCCCAGGATGTTGAGCCAGCTGTCTGCCTGAGACCAGACTGCTGTCATCCTGTTTTCAATTCAGGCATCAAAACTGAACAGCAGCTGCCTGGGGTGTTAAGATGAACCTTGTAATCTACCATACCCAGAGCAGCACTTTACAGTTGATCCCTTTGTCTCCTCTCTGAACCCGTGAAGCAGTCAAACCCTACAAATAAGGGTTGCATGCTTCAGCTCAGCCTGTGGACTCATCTAAAGTCCCACAGCTAAAACGCTTAAGAGGAGGGAGCTTTAGCTTCCAAGCCAACCTCAAGAAAGGCCCAGAAAACATGAGGACAGGATGGATCTTCACAAGGAAATTTAGAGATAGCTCAGGGTAGGACCAAGCTGTCTCTGCCGTTACTGAAAGGCCCCAAAGGGACCACTTTATCCTGTCCCTCTTTTGTAAATGAGACTCAGTGCTAAAATAATGCGTCCATAGTCATACAAGGAAAGTGGCAGAGCCAGGATTGGACTGAAAGGCCTCTCTGGATTTAACACTTGTGGAGAGCACGTCTCTCTTCCTTCCTGTTGATTCACAGGGAAAAATCTGACCCTGATATGTGGACAATGTCCCATGTCACCAAGGACGCACCGGGAGCTGCCAGGGAGTCAGTGTGAGCCCAGATCCCGTCTTCAGCAGGGCCGTGAAGCCTCAAGTGGGGCTCGCCTTTCCCTGCCTCAGTCTGCACAGGACAGAACTCATCGTTGCGCAGGATTTAAAGAGTTAGAAGGAACCCCCCAAAGGCATCTCAATCTGCCTCATATCACCCAACAAAAACCTGAAACCTGAGAAGGACCGAGGAGGAAGTCACGCTCTGAACTGGGAGAGTAAGAATCAGGGAGATGCCTGGATAGGCTGGCCGCGGGGTCCCTGGCAGGGGGGAGGGTATGTATGGGCAGAGTTATGTGGGGCACAGGCTCACCCTCTCCCCTGTTCCCACAGCACAGGCAGACACCCTGAAGCCTGTCCCCCAGGGCCCCGGGGCCAAGTTAAATTTCTCTACCACAGGGAACATAACAGCCACCAATGCTGAACACCTACCAGATGCCGGAGCCACATGAGCCAGGAATTACTCTCCCCTTTTTACTGATGAGCCAAGACTCAGGGAGGTTGAACGACCTGCCCAGGTCACACGAGCGGGAAGGAGCAGAGCCAGGCCTGAAAATGCAACGTCCTTCCCACCAGCAGCTCACTGCCCTCAGTCTGGGCCCCGCTACTGCTCTTTCCCCCACGGGGGGAATTGCCCCAGCTTATCAGCTCAGCCAACAGCCCTGAGATGGGGTCTCTGTGGTCCTTCTGCTGCCCTTCTGCAGCCCCTGCTTCTGGGATCATTCAGTGCTAACCCAAGACCCCTTACGCAGGAGTCCTTCCATCAGATAGTACAGAGTCAGCCCTGCTAGCCAAGACCAGCTCACCAGACCTTGGGTAATCTCCAGGTAATTGACTTGGGAATCTGCATTTTTTCCCTTTTACAGGAACCTGCTGGAACCACTGCTTTGGAGAAAGAAAGTGAAGAAGAATGGGATCTATGCTTTCAGTAAAGGTCTCCCACAGGTCTGTTTATGCTAGAGAAAGGAAAACTTATTTCCACTTGACTCTCAGGCCTGAAGCAAGGTGGTTTTGATTCCCCTTGGAATGGAAAAGGAGCCCCTTCCCAGAAGGCACAACCTCCTGTGGTGAAAAACGTCCACATTGTGCCTGGGCTGAAGGGGGTGGTCGGGAAGGACGCCCCTTCCTCCAGGCACCTCCACAGCTGAGGGAGCCACTCAGCGGCAAAGAGAGCTCCAAGGTGCCGATGCCCTGCCCACATGGTCACGTCTCACTCAGGAGGAGACAGACGTCCTCCCCTGACAAGCTTGCCCTGCCTGCACCCTCCTGGCTAAAACCCATCTCCACTGTGGAGAAAAGGCCATTTGCCTGGAGTCGCTAAAAATTACATGTTAACAGCCCTACTGATTTCCAGCAGTTTTAAATGCTAGCTTTGGCCAAAAACTTCTTTAAAAGGCCAGGCTCCCTTCTGATTCCATAGCGTTTACATTTTATAACATTTAAACAGAACCGCTTTCAAGCAAAGATAGGCAGTACTTTCCTTGAATGTCCCCATAAAAAGTAAAATCTGAGAAACGTCTACACTAGTGGTTAGGGAATGCCTGGTGAGCCCTGCGATGATTAGCTCCATCTGCACAACAGTTCAGAAAACTGCTGTCTCAATTGGGGAATTTCCTTCTTGGAGAAGACCTTCTGCCTCCCATCTGGGCTCAGTCCTGGATATCAGTTCCCAGGAAAAGGAGTTCTCTGTGGAGGCAGCTGAGTCTCCACTCTTTACATGCATACCAGCTACATTTACTGAGCTCTTCTCTGTCAGGGGTAGACACTACTAAGGGAACTACATATAATAGTTTATTTGTCATCAGTGCTCTGGAAGGGCTTACATGGGAAAATAATCTAAAAAAGAGTGAGTATATGTATATGTGGAGCCTCCCCGGTAGCTCAGCAGTAAAGAATCCGCCTGCAATGCAGGAGATGCAGCAGACACAGGAGACATGGGTTCGATCCCTGAGTCAGGAAGATCCCCTGGAGGAGGGCATGGCAACCCACTCCAGTATTCCTGCCTGGAGAAATCTCATGGACAGAGGGACCTGGTGGGCTACAGTCTATGGGGGTCACAAAGAGTTAGACCGGAGAAGGCAATGGCACCCCACTCCAGTACTCTTGCCTGGAAACTCCCATGGATGGAGAAGCCTGCGGGCTACAATCCATGGGGGTCACAAAGAGTCAGACACGACTGAAGTGATTGAGCACACACGAGCACATATGTATAACTGATTTACTTTTTCTGAACACCTGAAACTATCACAACATTGTAAATCGACTGTACTCCAAAAAAAAAATTTTTTTTAAGTTTATTTGCCAGATCAAGCCTATAGGGTATAATATGACTATTATGTCTTTTTTGCAAATGGGAAACAGAGGCTCAGAGAAGTCAACAGACATGCCCATCATTGATTCCATAGGTCATATCCTTCAAGGCTCTGTGCCCAGGCCAATGAATCGCTAAAGTGACAGGGAGTCAGAAACCTTGAGTGCCAAACCTGGGGTCCTGGCAACCTCTAAAGTAGGTCACCCTGCCACCCCCACTTAACTGCATCCTCTACCCTTCTCACCAAGAGAAGCTGAGCCCTCAGCTTCTTTTTGTTATTCCACGTCTCTCTGAATCACTCACCTTACGATGCCCAAGATACTCCTGGGGGCTGCTTTTTGATGTTAAGCTTTCTCAGGTGACTCACAGACCTTTTTCAAAGCTGGGTGGGCCCCAGCCATAGCGTCTCTCCTTTAGCTGCAGGTGCAGCACGCCATCTAGTGGCTGTGTGGTGAACCTCGTATTGGGCAACCGGCAGGATCTGGGAGGCCCTTAGGTTGTCAGGTGATCCAGCTGAAGTTCAGAGAGGTGAAGTGACCAGCCTACAGGCACACAGCAAGTTAGTATTCAGTCTCCAGGATCATAACCCAGTTTATGGTAGCAAGACTGTGGACTTCACACACAGTTTCAGGGAAGCTATGTGTCTGGAAGCAGATCTCAATTCTAGTAGCTGTAAAACCAAACCGTCCTGTTCACAGTGCACCATTGTCCTGGTACTGAATCCTTTATTCTGTTTATTACCTATATTTGAATAGATAAAGATACATATGATGTAAAATCCAAAAGGTAGCAATAGGGTATGTGGTGAAAAGTGAGTCTTTTAGCCCTCCACCATCCAAGTCCTGGGTTATCAATTTCTACATGTCTGTCCAGAGCAAACTTCGTAATTTACAATTTTTTTCTTAAACAAATGGTAGCATTTCCTACACAGGGCACTTAGTAAGGTAACTTTGAAGTCACTGAACATCAGCAAATAAAGAGTCTTTTTGTCCATTTATAAAGTCACACTGCTTGTCCCTTTGTAAAGCCCTACTTTGTAAAATCACCCTTTGTAAAGCCATACATGGATACAGGATCCATGTAGCCTGTTGGGGGTACATGGAGGTGCCACTTAACTACTTTACTGTTGATGGACATTTACGTGGTTTCCAATCCTCTGCTGCTTTAACAAACACATATGGAAAACCCTTTAGAATAAATCCCTGGAAGTGGAATTGCTGGAATTATCAGTTGTGATTCATTTTGGTCTCATATACCAGCAAACTCAATATAATGAGAGCTTAAATACTTAAGGCCAAAGAAGATGTTACAGAAGAAAGGCAAAAAGGAAAGATTTGAAAATGACCTTATGAGATCCTGAAACTGGAGGCAGCAGGTGCCACCTAATCTAATCATCTCTGGTCGCCATAGAAACCAAAGTCAGTCCGGAAGAGCTTGCGAACAACAGCTACCCCATCTGCACCAGTTCACAGCATCTACATTCCCTTCGTTTGAGGTCCTGGCAGGCCTGGTTCCATTGTCTCCTGGCTCTCCCCTAGGAGAGAGCTAAGACTTGATCCTGGCTCCACTCTTCCCAGACCTCTCTCTCCTCCTTCCAGCCACAGTCTCAGATGGCTGCCCTGCAACGCCCACCTTGTTGGAAGAGATGGGCAACTGGATACACAGTCCAGCATCTAAGACAAAACAGAGCTGGACACTAGTTAAACAGAAACAGAATTTTATTCAGGATGATTCCCATAGAGGGAAGGAGACCTCAGTATAGAACAAGGCTCAATTCCAAACACAACATGGGAAATTTATAGCTTAGTCAGGATCTATAGGGTTGGGGCTGGGGAAGGGGTCAATGGATGGAAAATTGCCAAGAGGAAATATCAGGAGTGAGGGGAATTTTGGCTGAACCAACTTAACTGGATTCTTGCTGAAGACAGGCCAGGGTAATCAGACATCCCCTGGGGGGTAGGTTGATCAGATAACAAAGATGGTCCCCTTGGATATGGAGGGTGGGGGAGGTGCCAATTAAACTGACTTAGCAGGGCTCTAGATAAAACTGGATTTTATAAGAAAGTGCACAGATGGTCCTAGAAGAAGGTTAAGGAGCCTGACTCAGGTCTGGTCGCCTGCCCATCAGGAGGGCACCTTCTAGCCGGGGAACAGTCTGCACAGGAGGAAAATGCTCCAAGGACGTACAGCAAAAACTTGTTCAAGTCAAAACAGGTCTGACCTGGCCTGTCTGCCCACGTGTTGCTATACTTCCTTAATCCAAAATGTGATTAAATTGATTGGGGAAATGGTCAATCTTTCAGACAAGCCACAGGCAGGCGTTCACAAGCTTTGAATACAAATGCAGGAGTTTGCAGTGATGTGTTTCACTTTACTCTGGAAATTAGAGGCTCTTTGAAGGTAGCATGCAAATTTGTTCAAAATGTCCTAGACTTTGAGAGAAAAGGCCCAAAGCCTGGATCACACTTATGCAAATCAGGAGAAGTGCTTCCTAATGTGCAGCCTGAGATCTGCCTTGGGACCACTGGGCTAGACCAGCCCTGACCTCACAGGAGGTACACTAACTCTCCCCACACCTCCCCCTGCACTTCTGCATCTGCCTGCCTTCTCTCTCTCTCTCCCTCTCTGTCTCTCTTTCTCTCTCTCTCTCTCTCTCTCTCTCTCTCTCTCTCTCTCGGTACAACAAGCTGAGGACGGTGTTCCCATTTTACAGATAGCAAAGAAGGGCTCTGTATGATTAAGTGACTGAACCCGGTCACTTTGCTCTAAGTGGCTGACCTAGCCTCTCTCTCTCCCCCAACCTAAGACAACTTGCACAGATGTCATTGCACTCCTGAAGATTCTACATTCTTAGGCATACATGAAAAAATTCCTATCTCCACCCACCACCGCATCTATACAGGAGAATTCTGGGGCTCTGGCACCCCTATGCGTGAATGCTATGCATGCTAAGTCACTTCAGTCATGTCTGACTCTTTGCAACCCCATGGACTGCAGCCCACCAGGCTCTTCTGTCCATAGGATTATCCAGGGAAGAATACTGGAGTGGGTTGCCATGTCCTCCTCCAGGGGATTTTCCCAACCCAGGGACTGAACCCAAGTCTTTTAGGTCTCCTTCATTGACAGAAGGGTTCTTTACCACTAGCACCACCTTGGAAGCCCTAATGCTCAGTAAATTTCCTCCCTTTGCTGAAATTTGCTACATTTGCCCCCTTGCAGGTAACTCTAGGTGATCTTTGGGCAACCTAAAGATCACCTAAAGGCAAACTAAATTTAATCAAGACAATAAAAACTGAACAAGTAGAAGACAACTGCTCCTCTGATGGGCAAGATCACCACCCAAAGAAGGTTGACCCACCTTTGACTTTGTAAAGGTTCAGAATGGAAAAGAGGAGGCCCTGGAGGGCCCCTAATCTCCCTGGCCCACCTCACCTTACCCATCCATCGCCACTGTCCCCAGCCACCATAGTCCTCACTGGCTTCCCTAAGCAGCATCCTCAAGGACACCAGATCTCCCCAGAAATTTAGGAGGGCAGAGATCCAGGCCAAGTATCCAGTATTAATAACATCTGTGGCTCGTTTGAGAACATGTTACTAAACCCAGGAAATCAGGACTTACAAAATCATGAGGCAAATTTGCATCCAAAAGGTTACTGCCATAATCTTGGCTTTCTCTGCCCACTGAAGTCGAACAAAAAGTACGGAGGCAGAGTTTGGAGGAAACAGAAAGATGGCTTTAGTCCTCAGCCAGCCGAGGGGAGAACACAGCAGACCAGTACCTCAGGAACTGTGTCCCACCTCCTAGGGGAATGGAGAGACTTTGTACAGCCTGGGTCTTGTGGTTTTAGGGTAAATGATGAGGCTTGAAGTTGTGAAGGTCTTGCATTCTTCTTCTAGCTTTGTCTCAAAACAGTCAGAGCTGGAGTCAGGTAACCCCGGTAACTGGGTCCCTTTGTCTCTGGTTTATTGTACTTCAGCCTTCTTTCTGACCACAAAGGGTGGTCTGGGGTAAAGGTAAGCACCAGGTACAGGATGTAATTAGCATGGAGTTAAAAGATAACCCGTGCAGAATGCAGCTCCTGCAGTCTGGGGGAGTTAGGTGCAGGATGTAAGTTTCATAGTGTCAAGTTAGTTTTGAGAAAAGCAAGCTTAGTTCTAGACTACAGATTAGGAACAGTTATTAGAGTAAAATCTAGGAATGATCAGGCCCGCTCACTATTCTCTTTATCTTCTTTGCTCTCAGGAAAGGGAAAGAAAGAAAAATTCATTTTACCATTTTACCTCTTTTACCTTTTCACTGCAACAAAAATACACCTGAAGCTCTACCCCTGAATTTCATCAAATAACAATCTGAAGGATTTTGCAAAGCCAGTGTATGAACATATTGTCAATTGAAAAAAGAACACGTGCGCGCACACACACACACAAAACCTAAAAACGGAGAACTTTTATTTGATGAACTTACTGATGACTGTAGCCTGGGAATCAGATTCTTGGATAGCTCTGAGGAACTGTTCCTTAAAGGTAAGGGAGGAGCCAGAATATATAGTTTTTGCTGGGGAAAACAAAAAACCTGTGGTTGAACATTAATCCTCCTAATCACACATACACACAAAAAAACAGACACCTCAAGTTAATGATTTTAGTGCTTTACTTTGTACGGGGCAATGCAGGCGTGTGGGCTTATTGAAATTATTCCTTTGATATGCACCTTAACCACGGAGGGCCAGCATCCTGTTTTTCTCCAAACTGAATCCCCTCAGGGTGCAGGTGCGGGGTGGGGGGGGGCTGCCTTTATGGCCACCATTTCCTGAAATGGCAGGTTATATCCTTTGTCCACAATATCCACCCTGATTCCTCTCTGCTTTTCTCAGAATTCCAATCTTCTGAGGCCCCAAGCCTTGCTGCTACCTGGGACCACTAATGTCAACCTTACTTTCTACTGTGGAAAGTGTAGTCTAGCCAGACCTGCAGACACTCAGAACCTCATTGTAGGTCACTGGCTGCCAACCCCTCGGGTGTCCACGTGGTTGCCTCTGTCTGGAACGACCCTTTTCTGCACCTGGAGCAATTCTGCTCATTCTTCAAGCCCCTGCTCAAAGCTCCCCTGAATTCTAGCACATGGGGTTACTGTGAAAACTGAGGTCACAGAGGTCAAACTCTTGGCACAGACTGGGTGGCTGTTCCAGGACAGCTCTGATTGTCACTGTCATGCCCTTACTCCCACCCCTCTCGGGGGGATCCCTCCCTTCCACAATCCTGTCTGCCTTTTACAGGCTTCCCTGATAGCTCAGATGGTAAAGAATCTGCCTGCAATGTGGAAGACCCGATTCGATCCCTAGGTCGGGAAGATCCTGTGGAGAAGAAGAATACCCACTCCAGTATTCTTGCCTGGAGAATTCCATGGACAGAGGAACCTGGGGGGCCACAGTCCACAGGGTTGCAAAGAGCTGGACCGGACTGAGTGACTGACACTGCCTCTTACACATCCTCACGTTGCTGCATGGTGAGTGGTAAACTCACTGCTCTCCTCAATGAAATCCCAACTCCTTGAGGTCTCCTGCTTGTCTTTGGGGTCCCTTCCCTAGCTTTGGGCCTGGCACTTAGAGGATTCCAAGTGTATTTGCCCATAAATCCTTTTGTCTCCTGACTCGAGAAACAGTAATTTGATGAATGATCAGAACATCGTGATAAATTAAAATTCATTTTATGATGTGACTGTGGAGACAAAGACTGTGCTACTAGTGACATCATGTCGGGCTGATGACACCACTAATCATTAATAATTTTTGTTTCAAGACAGTGTCCTTGGCTTGATATACATGAGGAGAACAGTCCAGAGCCCCCAAGTGTGTCACAGCTCTGTAGTGTGTCATAGCTCACAGGGATGGGCTATGCAGCTGGTGTGGACCGAGCTGGTCTACTCCTTGGGACAGAAATTCATTCATCTCTACACACCTCAGCATCTCACTCAGTATATCTGGAAAACTGAAGTAATCCCTTTACCGGAAACTGGTGGTGGTGTTGAAGATAAGCGCAGAAGAAACCTCTTTCTGCATCTCTCGACTTCCCCACTGACTGAAAAGAACAGGCCACATTGTAGGAAAGTTCCCGGATCATCTGTGGGTCCCAGACATACTCCATGCCCACATATACCTCTGGGCAAAGCACTGCCATTCACCCCTGTGGGACAGCCCTTCCCCTCTATCCTGTGACCTCCTACTATTGTCCCAAATCCCACTTATACACCTTCTCTATCAGGTCTTCCTGGTCCAGCCCCTTGAGAGTTTTTCCTGATTCAACACTGGTCATCTTCACAAGGTCAAGGCAGTCCTAGGGCAGGCAGGAGGAGTGGGCAGGCAGGCCCCATCTCCGCAGCTCTAGCAACAAGATCTGCAGTGATGAAGCAATGTGCTCACTGGGTCTGAAGCAGGTCTTCCCAGGCCTTGAGCTCCAGCCTGTGGTATGACATGAGCATGGGCTGCAGACAGAGGCCCAGAGGTGAGGACAGAGGGTGGCTGGGAGCTGAGAACCAGGAGTAGGACTTCAAAAGCTGAGACGCCTTTGCACATAAACCCCTGAGCAGGATCCCAGGAATCCAGGGAGGAGCAGTGGATTGAGACTGGTGGAGGAGCTTAGAAGGCACAGATTTGGGGGACACTGAACAATCTGCGTGCAAACCCCCCTCCATCACTCAGTAGTGTGATCAAAAGCAAACCACTTGGCTTCTCTCAATTTAGCTTCCTTTGCTATAAAATAGTCTCCCAGGGAGCAGGAACTACTCTTACACCACTTTTCTGGAAGATGTGAGCCACACCACGAGTTGGGATCTCTAGGCACTAGTCTCAGGCCACCTGGGAGTTCTCTGAGTACCCTGCAGAGACGAGATTCCCACGCGGGGCGTTTCTACTTTGTGGTTTGCCTCTGACATTGTTCAGCTCAATTTCTCTAAAGGGTTTACCAAGTGCTCTAACATCCACGGATGCAATGTCATTGCATCGTCCCATCAGCCTCTTTTGCAGAAGGGCCTCTTTTGCACCTGGGGCCGTGACTTGCCAGTCACTCTGTGGGGACCAGCGCTCGCAAATCCCGTCCGGCAGAGCACCCACACCAAGACCGCGGGCGTAGACGCCCAGGCCCGGAGCCCTCCCTGGGGCGGAGCGAGCCGGCGCGGGGCGGGGCCTTTTCGGGTCACGTGACTCCCGGCCCGGAAGCGCTCGCGCCCGAGACCCCCGGGTGACCGGGTAGCGAGCTACCATCTCGAGCGAGCGCGGAGATTGCGGGGGGGGACCCTCTAGTATCGCGCTCCCCGCATCCGCCGCCATGGCCTGGACCAAGTACCAGCTGTTCCTGGCCGGGCTCATGCTCGTCACCGGCTCCATCAACACGCTCTCGGCAAAGTGAGTCCGGGCCTGACCGGGAGGGGTTGGGGCTCGGTAGGGTCTGCAGCCGCCCGCAGGGGCGCTGACGACCCCCGCCGTCCTCCTGCGCCCTCCCCCTTCACGGCTGTCATTTCCTGGCCTCACCAGCCAGCTCAGTTTCTCTGATCGGTTCACGCGGTTCATAGACCACCCAAGAGGTGCAAGGCACCGGGGAATGCGAGGAGGAGCAAGCAGTGTCCTGGGTGGAGATCCGAGCCCCTGCTTTAATCCCAGCCAGTCACTTTCCAATTCAACATCTTTAATGGGAGGGCGTTCCTCTCTGCTGCCCATTCCAAGGTGGCATCAGGGGCGCGGCCCTCCAGGAGCTGTGGGCCGGGGAGGGCTACGATAGATGCCACGTTAGCCGAGTGACCCGTGAGCATGGAGGGCTGCGATGACAGAGTAGGGGGTGCTCCATAGGCCCCTGCTGGAGAACTGGTTTCAGCTGGGCCTTGAAGCTTGGGTGGAATTTCTGCTGTGGTGGGAACCTCGAAGCAGGAACAGCAAGATCTAAGAGGATTGTAACTCGCTTCAAGTGGCCAGGCTAGATTTTATCCCACAATCAAAGAGGGGCTTTTGAGAAAGTGATTCAGTGAACCTGGTGGTCAGGGTGAAAAGTAATTTGCAGGAGGGAAAACCACTCCAGGGCTGCTGCAGAGCAGATGAGGGGACCTTGGAGGTAGAGGTGAGGTGGAAAGGGAAGGGCCAGGTGGGAGAGACCAGGTGCACAGTGAAACCACAAGGCCTGACCCACAGGGTCAAATAGTCACTCCTGGGCTTCTGCCTGGGAGAACAGGAGTGTTGTTAACCCAGACAGGGCAGGCAGAGGGGGTTCTGCTCTGATGTCAGAGGGCGTGGTGCTCATGGGCCCATAAGGACAGTTCTCAGAAGGTTGGGGGTTGATGACCTGGGGCTGTCATGAGACTGAGGGACCGAGCACAGTCTCCTTTTTGTAACAAGCAGGAGGCCCCGAGAGACAGCCCCTTCTCTTGATGGCCCTTTGGCTCTTTCTCTGTCCCTAGCTCGGCACCGGGTCTTCCTGCCCCCTGCCCACCAAGAACCCCAATACCCAGAGCCCAGCCTTTGTCTGAGCCAGTTCCAAGGTGCATGTGGAGGACAGTAGACAGTGACCCTCTCCCAGTCAGACCTCACTTCCACCTGGGTCTTGCCAGGCTCGAAGCAAAGGGGAGTCACCCCAGTCACCTGAGGGCTGTGCCCCAGGCCCGTGGGGTTGGTGGGGATGGTTGTATCTTATTCATTTTCTAGAGTGTATTTCCCCAGCGCACCCCATCAGTGATGTGAGAAATGCCCCAGAAGAGAGGTCTGGGAGAGAGGTCTTCTGTTCAATTCTTCAGACACGTATAAGGTACTTACAGTATGGAAGCCACTGCCTAGACGCAGGGAAGAAGACAGAAGTGACCAAGAGAAGGTCCTGGCCTTTGAGATGCTTAGAATCTGCAGTGGATGAGACAGATGTGTACATGCTTGACAAGCACAGTGTCCTCCCTTCTCCACAGGAAAGTGGACCTCTGGGTGGGGCCCACCTGTCTCTCCCATTGGGCTCTGGCCAGCCATGTCTGTGTCTTGTGCTGGGCTCCTGGGCCCTGAGGCCTCCTGAAGGGTGCTCCTCTTGCTGAGCGCTTAGCTGTAAAGGAAACTCCACCGGAGGTCTTCCATCTCTGTTAGGATCTGCAGGCCACAGAACAAGTCACTGTCCATCAGTCCCACAAGTCCAGGCCTCAGTCTGGTGCTTACAGGGTGGCTGTGATCTGCCATGGCCACTGTCCCGAAGGAGAGCTGAGTTACTACTGAGGTTACCTGTGTTGACTCAGCTCCTTCCTTAAAGAGGTCCAAACCAGTCTGGTGAGAAACCAGAGGATCCTCAGCCCCAGGAGGGTTTGCCCCTGGAGGCTACCTGAGAGGCCAGAAAGAGGCTTTCAGGTGGGGACCCAGCCTTTGCCTGTGACCTGATGGGCTTTTCAGGAGCCTCCCTACCTGTGACAGGCCCTAGTATTGGACCCTCAGCAGTGTTCTGAGGCCAGACTGTGAGAAGAATGCTCTCAGAGAAAGAACATGGGAAAGCATCGGTGTACATCCTGATGGGGATTATCGATTTGAAATCACACTCTGACCTCCAGTTTCCAGCAGGGACAGACAGACGGGAATGTGACCACAGCAAGTAAGTGCTAACCAGCTAATACCCAGAGAGAGAATAGCATGTACCAGGTCCTGCCCCAGCTGCCTTTCGTGAGTTAATGAATTCTCATAATCACCCTATGAGGTAGATACATTTCTTGTCCCTGGATAAGGAAAGTGAGAATCTGGAAAGAGTAACTTGCTTGCTCAAGTTCAACTGAGCTATGAAGTGGCAGAGTTTGTATTTGAGCCTAAGTAGTCTGGTTCTAGAATCCATGCTCTTAACCTCCAGTATGAATGAAGCTGGGGACTTCTCTAATCATTCTCAGGGGCATTTAGAGTTGTTAGAAACATAGAAATTATCCATTCTAATCCCCACAATTTACAGTCAAGGTCCCAAGGAAAGTTTATGTGTGTATATGATTCAGCTGGTTGGTGTCTAGAACCTAGGTCTCAGCATTTTGGTCCAGTCCCTCAAACTTCCTCTTCCTTGGGGCTTCCTCTTACACCTCCCTGGACAAAAACAGACAAGCATGTGCCTATGGACGCTGTAACCCTATCAGTGGCATCTCCCCTCCCTGCCATCAGAGTGCCTTTGCTCTGGGCCCGGGTGGCAAGCAACTGAAGCCTCTGTCCCAACGCTTACTCAGGGTTCAGGTTTAGAGTCTCTAGTAGCCTTTTGCAGTGTCTGGGCTGTCGAGTGAGCATGTTTCCCTCCCCGGCTTCTTGGGAACTGAAGACAGCGGATGAGGAAGTGGGCGTGAGCACGTGCTGCTGCTGTGCTGCGACCATAGGTCAGCTGTCTGCTGGAGGAGGTCACTGCCCACTCAGGAGGATTGGGTGCCCTGCAAGGAGCCAGCCTGCCTGGGCTGGGCTGGACTGGGCTGGGCTGGAGGTCACCTGAGTGCAGAAGGGAAAGTCATGGATCAGGCAGGCCCTTGGGTGTGGGCAGAGGTCCCCTCCCTTCTCCTTTCTGTGGCTGCTTCTCCCCCACTACCAGGCCTTCTGCTGGTGCGCCTCCTAGAGAACAGACATTTCGGCCTCCTCTGGCACTGCGTGGGGCTGTCTGCCTGAACCAGTGTGCCTTCTGGAACTGCATCCTCCTGAATCCAGCTGGGGTTCTGTACGTAAAGAGCCAGGGTCAAGTAGATGCTCACTCAGGAAGGCTCAGCTCCCCTCCTAAACTTCTGCAGGCTGTGAAGCCCACCCCCCCATGAAGGGCCACGGGGCCATGTTCTCCAGCCACCAGACCCGCTGGGTCCTGGGACCCTGCAGGAAGGGGGCAGGGGGCCTGCGATCATGGGCCTCGATTGGGGAAGGGCTGTCAATCTCCTTTCTGTTTGTGCTCTGACTTTCTCACCTTGGCAACTGCCCCTCCCCCGCACCCTGTGAGCAGCACAGGATAATTGCTTCTAAGGGGTTAATGCTGGCTGGAGAAAGCCTGAAATCTGGAGAAAGCCTGCAATGGGGAGGGCAGTGTAGGAGAGGAGAGAGCATGTGGTTTGGCAGCTGTGGGATTAGATGAGTCACTGGGCCTCTCCAAGCTTCAGTTTCATCTATAAAATGGGCACAAAATCCCTGCCCCACCTCTTAAACATGCTGTAAGAGCTCCTGAGGAGAGTCTTCTTATCCTTAAGAGACGGAAGGGCTGTCATCATTTCTTACCACGTGAGCCACCTGCTGTGACACCCCAGAGGGTGGAGAAGCCCTGGGGCCCTTCTTAAGGTCCGGAACAGGAGAAAGAGGCTGACTCACCAGGATGTGAGCAGAAATGGCCCAGATTCTTCGGGAAGGTGACAACAACTGATGGATCCGAGACAGCCACACCAGCCACTTCCTCAGCCTCTGACCGCAACCCCCAGCCCCACGCAGACACACACACACACCCCTCTGGGAATGCTGAGCTTGGGAGTTTTGACTGGGCCAGGCCACGCCAGCATGACTCATCCCCCAGGAAGGCGAGCCCACCCCGCAGCCCTCTGAGGCCCAGGGAACTCAAGGAAACCCGCTTCTGCCAGTGGGAGGCACTTCCTCATGTGGCCTCAGCCTAAGCCTCCTGGGTCCCCACAGGCCTCCTGCCCTAGGGACCATGGCTATCCCCAGAAAAGAGTGTCCAGAGAGTGGAGGGCCCACCTCAGCCAGGAAAGTGGGAAGGATCAGGAGGAAGAAGGTGCTCGGTGTTGAGGAAGGAGCACAGAGCAGGGGGTGAAGGCTCACAGGCACTAGAACTTCCCTGTGTGCCCAAGCCCTCTCTGGCCCCTGGGTTTCTTGTCTGTGAAACTAGGAGCTTCCCGAGATGATGGCCGAGTTTGTCCTCCTCTTTTCGGCACTCTGGCCCTCCATCTGTTCTGCAGGATGGGTCGCAGAGGAGGGACACTCCCTGGAAGCCTTCAGGTGGAGCTGAGCTGGGGCCACACCCACCCAGCCCAGAGGAAAATTTTGCAATAAGGAGTTCATGATCTGAGCCACCGTCAGCTCCCTGTCTTGTTTTTGCTGACGGTATAGAGCTTCTCCATCTTTGGCTACAACGAATATAATCAATCTGATTTCAGTATTAATCATATAGTGATATCTACGTGTAGAGTTGTCTCTTGTGTTGTTGGAAGAGGGTGTTTGCTATGACCAGTGCATTTTCTTGGCAAAACTCTTAGCCTTTTGTCCTGCTTCGTTTTGTATTCCAAGGCCAAACTTGCCTGTTACTCCAGATATCTCCTGACTTCCTCCTTTTGTATTCCAGTCCCCTGTGCTGAAAAAGACATCTTTTTTTTTTTTTGGTGTTAGTTCTAAAAGGTCTTGTAGGTCTTCATAGAACTGTTAAGCTTCATCTTCTTTGGCATTACAACAGCAGAGGAGAAAGGGAGAAGAGACAGAAAAGAACTTTTATTGACTCCCTGCCATCTGCCAGGTCTTTTATGTCTTATTTATTACTTTTGTGAGTTCATCAGTGTTGGCATCATTATCCCCATTTTATAGGTGAGAAATCTATAACTCATCCAACCTGTGACATTCAAAAGTCTCAAGTCTGACCTTTCCATATATCCTGCTACCTTTTCTGAAAATAAGTTCAAGCAGGTGGGTTTGGGCCTAGATCCACCCGTTAACTGTATGAGGCTGAAACAGCTCTCTCTCGCCCAAGTCCCCGTCTCCAAAACAAGGGTCCTTGTTATGAGACTTAAACCACAAAGCCCACGTGAAGTGGTCAGCCAGTTCAAGGAGAAATACAGATCTGGTACAAAGTTAGTACACAATGAACTGTGCATTTATAAATACACGTTAGGGAAGCGTTTTTCAAGGAGACAAGTGCTATCCCATTGGGGAGTCACTGATGTCACCCCCAGATGAGCCAGGGCTGGCTTTTGGCCGTTGTTCTGTGCTACCTGAGGGCTTCTGTAACTGCACAGTGAGCCAAACCTTTCCCAGGGCCAAGTTGGGAAGCCTGACTCCTTCCCAAAGTGACTGCAGGCCTAAACTCCTCCCTGGCCCCAAGAGGCTGGGTGGGGCAGCCTGTCCTGACACCTAATCCCTGGGGCTGTAAGCCTGCCCCAGTCCCTCAGATACAAAAAGATTCCATTTCCCCTGCTGGGAACCTGCCCAATCCAGTCTGTTCAGGCAGACCCAACCCTTGGAGAAAGGAGACAGCACCAGGGGAGGGGAGGAGGCTTTGCACCAGCCCTCCAGCGCTCCTTGAGGTGCCCATCCCTAGGGAAGGGCAGGCCTGGCTGGTCCCACCAGCAGGGGGCAACTCAAACCAGGTGGCAAATTAGCACTGTGCATTTGGACTGTAGTCACCACCTACCCATTTGTCTAGTGGGGTCTAGAAGTCCATTCATGAAACCCAAACAGTTTAAATTTGTGTATAATTAGGTTCTAGGAGCAAAGAAAGCTGTGGAAGTTACTGGATGCTGAGTTCATATCCTCTCTAGTGACAGTGAGTGTGGGACCAGAGAGTCACACAGATGTGAGTTGTGACTGTCAAGTGCACAGGCAGTAGCCCAGCAGGAGTTCCAGGAGGTGGCCCCACCGCCAGATCGGAGTCTTCTTGAGCCTACCCGTCTGTGTTCTGGGTGCGGCCCCAGGAGAAGGGGCTTTCATACCAGCCCTTGTCCTAGGCTTCTGGTTGACCATGAACTTGGCAAGACCTCCCCTGTTCCTCCTGGAGGAGCCCTGGGAATTCTCTCTCTGACCTGCTCACTCGCTCCAGGGCCATTGTCTCTGTGCCCTTGGTAAAGCTTGACCTCTTCATTCGCCCTGCTTCTCTCTGTTTCACTCAGCTGCCTCATCCAGGCCCTCCGCCAGGGCTCTGTCTGTGACAGTGAGTCTGGCTGGAGAGTGGGCTACCTGGGTAGGCCATACATGTGGCGGCTGGCCCACGTTCCGGGTCCTGTCCTGCACGGGGAAGGATCCCCAAGCCAGAATCTACTGCAGATTAGGCAGAAATGAGACCCGTTGGAGAACAGGCAGTTTCTGTCCTTAGTGGGGGCTTTCTTTGCCCCTTTGGTACTGGGTCTGGTTACATCCTGATCCCCCGACCCAGATTTCCTCTACGTTCCCAACCAGGCACATTAGCACTTCTCTTTAAGGGCCCATCAGCTCCCCTTTGACCTCCACTGTTCCCAAGTAAGCACTGTTCCTAACATCCCTCCTCACATCTTTGGGAGTGGATGGGGTCACTCACCTTGAGATAAGTCTGCCATAGCCCTGTTTTGTTCACTCGCCCTAGGATGTGTTCAGGTTTCTTTGTAGATGTGGTCTCTGCCTCCCGCTTCGTGCTACCATCACCGCTCAGCCCGCCCTGCCTGCTGCCTGCATCTGGGCATCATGCCCTTGCCCCAAGCTGTGGGAAGGAGCTCCCAGAGAAGCCCTGCCTTGTGTGTGTTCCTCGCTGAGCCGTGTCTGACTCTTTACAACCCCATGGACTATAGCCCGCCAGGCTCCTCTGTCCATGGAGATTCTCCAGGCAAGAATACTGGAGTGGGTTGCCATTTCCTTCTCTAGGGCATCTTCACAACCCAGGGACCAAACCCAGGTCTCCCTGGTTCAGGATCTTTGTCAAACTCAGATCTGCAAGCGGAGTGGCCCCTGCTCAGGGCACAGGAGGCAGAAGGCTTCCCTGCCCTCTGGGAGCTGAGGCTTGTACAGAGAGGAGCTGGAAGATAGGTGGGGATCACAGTGTAGCTGCTCTTGACAGATATTGTTAGGAAAGACATTTCAGAAGTCCCAGGTGGCGCTAGTGGTAAAGAACCTACCTGCCAGCACAGGAGATGGAAGAGACGTGGGTTCGATCCCTAGGTCAGGAAGATCCCCTCATGTAGGAAATGGCAATCCACTCCAGTATTCTTGCCTGGAGAATCCTGTGGACAGAGGAGCCTGGTGACCCTATGGCTGATAGAGTTGCAGAGTCGGACACGATGGAAGTGACTTAACACACACACACACCTAAGCCTTATACTTTAAAGATAGCCACTGCCTATGCGTGGGGTGCTATGGTCCAGAGTGGGGGAAGCATAGGCAGGTCAATGACCCATAGAAAGTAGCCCTAGGCCTGTGTTGACCTGAGTCAGCAGTGTGATATGGCAGATACAGTCCAAGCCAGGTCAACTAACCAGGATGTCCAACACGTGAGAGGGGCCTCCCTGTTGCCCAACTCCATCCAGGCCAGATCACATGCCTTGGGTCTGGGCTCGGCCCCACCGGAGCACTTCCAGAAGTCAGCAGCCAGGGAAGGAAAGGTTAGCAAGGGCAGGGGCTGCTTAACCAAAAGATTCAGAAGGTGGAAACATCTCCAAATATATGAAGGGCTTTCAGATGAAGGAGAGATTCAATCCCAGGGACATAACACAGCCCAGTGACAATGAAATTCAGGGGCAAGAGCTTTAGTGACAGACGTTGGTCAGTGCAGAATGGTTGGTAGCAGCTGCCCAGAGCACTGTGCCGTGACAGGTTCTGGACTCAGTGGGGCCACATGCCAGAGTCAGCCCATGTGCTGGGTGCTGGCTGGCGGGCCACTCCACAGCGCCATGTCCTTGCCACCTGCTTCTAAGCCACTGCTAGAAAACCCTGCCAGACCCTTCAGGTTATGTGAAGGTGACCAGGCGGTCCGTGTCAGGTGGGCGTTTCCCAGGGCCCATGTGACCCGCAGACCAGGGACTCGATATTTTTTGAGCATGGGTCCTTTGATAGTCTGGTGAAGCCTAGAGTAGTGTTTTGAAGTGTGCAAATAAAACACCAAGGATTACAGAAAAACCTAATTGCATTGAAATAAGATTATCCAGACATTAAAAAAGCCAGTTTGTAATATAGTAACAGGTATGTGCATGCACTTCTTAACACATGAAATTATAAGCAGTGGGTCTGATTACTGTAATTTTTGACTAGTGAAGAGTGTAAGTGATACTTCACAGTATCTACAGTGACTCGAATGTGAAAATGAGAATAGCTGTGATTTCCATGTGTGACAGAGTTGTAGGTCCTACAATAGTGTATTTATAATTTGAAGAAATGCTAAATTTCTGCTAGCGGTTCATGAGATTTCAGCTAAAGGTGCCCAGGCCCCCACTTTCTGTCCCAGCTCCCAGGTGAAGACCGCTTACTGTGAAGACTAGCCCCTTCAAGGGGGAACCCCACTCTGGGCCGAATCCCCTAAGTCTGGCCTCTTGGCATCAGGAGGCGTGAGCTCTCTGCAGGCCTGGGACCAAGTGGGAGAACCCGTGCACTGCAGGGTTTGACTTTCTCTCTGTCTGCTGCAGGTGGGCGGACAACTTCGTGGCCCCGGGCTGTGGAGGGAGCCAGGAACACAGCTTTCAGCATCCCTTCCTCCAGGTATCTGTGCCTCTTCTCTCCCAGCTCTGTCTCCCAGGGCTCAGGGCAGGTCCCCCCGTGAGGCCTTGCTGTTTCCTGTCCTAGGGGTGGAGTCCCCCCTTGCTCCCTACTTCTCTGCCTCCCTCCCCAGAACACAGGCCAGGGTGTGGGGTGCCCCTGGAAGGGGCCAAAGGCCCTGTTCCCTGTAGGAGACCTGCACAAGTCCTGGTGCGTGGTCCTGTCCTGGACACCTTGAGGCCAGCCCTCACCATGACAAAGTCAGGACCTGTTTGGAAAAATCAACCCCTAGTGAAACCTGCTCTCCAACCATGGGGAGCCCAGACCCACTAGGACGGGGCAGGCACCATCAATGGAAGGTACCTTATTGCTGGACTGGGAAGTGGATGAGACAAATTTAAGCCTCAGTTCTGCCAGCAACTTGGTCTGTGACCTTAAATAAGTTCTTGAGCCTCTCAGGGTCTCAGTTTCTCCATCTAGAACTTGACCAGGAAGTGGCCTAGACTGGTGGGTTTTCCAGCCAGGCTCTATAGCCTTAGGGTTTCCATCGAGGTGTCTGAGGCGCTAAGGAGTAGACGTAGGCAGCTCCCACACAGGAGCTCTGCGTTTGTCTGTTTTACATGTTGGGTTTATAGGTTATCTCTTACTTGAAGAAAGATGATTTTTTTTTCATTTTTGTTATGGGACTTCCCTGGTGGTCCAGTTGTTAGGACTCTGTGTTTTCACTGCCAAAGGCTTGGGTTTGATCTCTGGTCAGGGAACTAAGATCCCAAAACCATGTAAACTGTTAGTTGCTTAGTCATGTCTGACTCTTTGCCACCCCATGGACTGTAGCCTGCCAGGCTCCTCTGTCCATGGGATTCTCTAGGCAAGAATCCTGGAGTGGGTAGCCATTCCATTCTCCAAGGGATCTTCCCAACCCAGGGATCAAACCTGGGTCTCCTGCATTGCAGGCAGATTCTTTACCATCTGAGCCACCAGGGAAACCCAAAACCGTGTGGCATGGACAAAAGAAAAAAAAAAAATTAGTTGCTGGTGAACCTCCTTCCAGCTCTGAACTGGCCTGGTTCCATCCCTGCAGGCAGTGGGCATGTTCCTGGGAGAGTTCTCCTGCCTGGCTGCCTTCTACCTACTCCGGTGCAGAGCTGCGCGGCACCCAGACACCAGCGCAGATCCCCAACAGCCCTTCAACCCTCTCCTTTTCCTGCCCCCAGCCCTCTGCGACATGACAGGGACCAGCATCATGTATGTGGGTGAGTCACCAGGCCAGGCTGCCAAGGGCTCAAACTGTGGCCCCAGGGGGCTGCTGGTGAAAGAGCTTCCCCCACCCCCAGCTCATCTTCAGTTCAGTTCAGTAGCTCAGTCGTGTCTGACTCTTTGCATGGACTGCAGCATGTCAGACCTCCCTGTCCATCAACAACTCCTGGAGTTTTCTCAAAATCATGTCCATTGAGTCAGTGATGCCATCCAACCATCTCATCCTCTGTCTCATCCTCGTCAACTCATCTTCAGCACCCCCTTTACACACACACACACCCCTTTACACACGCACACAGAGCTCATCTTCAGTTCCCCCTTTACACACACACACACACAATCCTTTACACACACACATACCACCAGCATTCACTGAGTACTTAGCACGTGTCAGCTGCCTTCAGCTTTGAAGACACCTCAGTGAACAGAGCAGCCTCGCCCTCAGGAGCTCACATCACACATCTGTCCTCTTCCAGCGCTGAACATGACCAGTGCCTCCAGCTTCCAGATGCTGCGGGGAGCCGTGATCATCTTCACAGGCCTGTTTTCAGTGGCCTTCCTGGGACGGAGGCTGGCACTGAGCCAGTGGCTGGGCATCCTTGCGACCATTGCCGGGCTGGTGGTGGTGGGCCTGGCCGACCTCCTGAGCAAGCACGACAGCCAGCACAAGCTCAGTGAAGTGATCACAGGTGTGGCCGGGGACAGGCGTCCAGGGGTTGCCCCGCACAGAGTCAGGGGAGAAAGCATCTGATAGGCTCTGCTGCCTGCCAAGCCTCGGGGGAGGGTGTGTGGGGTACCAGCTGTTGGCCTGCACCTGCTCTCGAGGTGATGGGAGCAAGCAGGGCCAAGCAGCATGAGAGAGGGGTGGGTAAGAAGTGGGAAGGTCGGAGAGGGAGAGGGCTCAGGCTACGTTTACTTACAGCCACACAACCTACGGGATCTAGGAGAGGAAACGCATGAACGTTTACTGAGCACTTACCCAGTGATCAGCCGGCACTCTGCACTGTGCTCGTCATCACCGTCAGTCTTACGGCCCCGGAAAGGAAGGCCAGCAGCAGTTTTACTGTGAAGTGCCACCCTGGTCCCTCAGAGGCAGAATTAAGCCAGAAATATCCATCTCAAACCCCATTGCTTCTCAAAAGACCCACTTACCCCAGTTGTGCAGCCCTCAGACCCGCGGGCCTTCTGGAGCCTCACCCGAGAGGGGAGGGGTAACAGTGCCTGCCCTGTTGGCCTGCCCCACCCCTCGGGGGCCAGGAGATCAGGCTCAGGGATGCCCTGCAGAGTCAGGGGCCGTGGGGGGCTGTTCCGTCCCTGAGGGAGCTGTCTCCCCGAGCCCTGGCCTCACACTGGGCCCCTCCTTTTTGCCACAGGGGACCTGTTGATCATCATGGCCCAGATCATCGTCTCCATCCAGATGGTGCTGGAGGAGAAGTTTGTGTACAAGCACAACGTGCACCCACTGCGGGCGGTCGGCACAGAGGGTGTGTATGAACACGGGCTGGCAGGGGGGCGCTGGGTGCAGTGAGCCCTGCAGGGTGGCACGTGGAGAAAAGGTGGTGAGGGCCCGGTGGGTGCTGGGGACCTCTGGGAGGGCTGAGCCTGCCGCCTCCCTTCCTTCCCTTCACCACGTACATGTTGACAAATACTCTGACACGTGCCGTGCACTCAGCCAGGAGCTAAAGGAGGACAGAGGCGAAGATGAATAAGATGCAAGCCGCACTTTAGGGAAGCCGACCACTTCCTAGAGCAGTGGGGCTGCTCGAAGAAAGGAGCAGGCAGTCCACCCTTACTCAAGTGATAGTTTACTTGCCAAGCATATCTAGTGTCATGGCCCAGGGAAGGTGGCATTTGAGCTGCAGGTTTCAGCAGGCAAGAGTGGGAAGGAGGGAACTGCAGATGCAGAGGAGATGTGGGGAGCTGGACATGAGTTTGGAAACCAGTGAGGAATAGTTTGGGCAGGGGTACACATTTGATGTTGGGGAAATAACCAGGAATTGAATATGTCAGGGCCACATTGTAGAGAACCTTGTACATCAGGCAAGCGGATTTAGATCTTAAATGACAGGCAGGGAAAAACTACCAAAGGTTTTTGAGCAGGAAAGTAAATCAAAATCAGTGCTTTAAAAATGTAATACTAACAGGGTGGATTAGAGCAATGCAATCAAGGTGTGACCCTTAGTCTCTACGGGGAGCTGGTTGTGCCTGGCGCACTGTGAGCCGAGGGCCTACGACAAAACGTGAACCACCTACATCGACTATGTCATCAAGCACACTGATCGCTTCCACTTATTTTTTTTCTAGCATGACTTTCAGAGTGAAATTGAAAGCGTCAGTCACTCAGTCGTGTCAGACTCTTTGTGACCCCACAGACTGTAGCCTGCCAGGCTCCTCTGTCCATGAGGATTCTCCAGGCAAGAATACTGGAGTGGGTAACCATTTCCTCCTCCAGGGGATCTTCCCCACCTGGGTGTTGAACCCAGGTCTCTGGCATTGCAAGTGGATTTTTTACCATCTGAGCCACCAGGGAAGCTACTTCTGAGTGAAGCAGTGCCTTGATTTACATTCCAGTCCAGCTCCTTGTCACAGACCAACGGCACTGAATTAGAGAGCTGTGTTTCTCCACACTTGGGAGAGCAATGTAGTGCTTGCAGCCAGCCAATCCTTCTGTCAGTGAATAGAACCGAATTTTAAGAAACATCAGACAGCATTGTATGTTGTAAGGATAGCTGTTTTGTGGCAGTGCGTACATGACTGTGCACTGGTCACAGTATAAAATGTATTTCCTGTTCTTGGTCCAGTCAGAAAACACAGGTTAAAAGTGGAGAAGGGGCAGCCAGAGCCCATTCAGTAGGCAGTTTTGAGTTTCTAACGAGCAGGACGCCTCCAGGACCTGAAAGGAAGGAGCTGGTTTGAGGGTGGCTTGGCAGGGGTGGCCAGAGGTCAGCGGAGCCCTGGCACGGTGGGACCAGGGCTCCAGCAGAGAACCTGACGTGTTCCCTCCGCTCCCGCAGGCCTCTTTGGCTTCGTGATCCTCTCCTTGCTGCTGGTACCCATGTACTACATCCCCGCCGGCTCCTTTAGCGGAAACCCTCGAGGTACCCTGGAGGACGCGCTGGACGCCTTCTGCCAGGTGGGCCGACAGCCACTCATTGCGCTGGCGCTGCTGGGCAATATCAGCAGCATCGCCTTCTTCAACTTCGCGGGCATCAGCGTCACCAAGGAGCTGAGTGCCACCACCCGCATGGTGCTGGACAGCCTGCGCACCGTTGTTATCTGGGCACTGAGCCTGGCGCTGGGCTGGGAGGCCTTCCACCCGCTGCAGATCCTCGGCTTCCTCATCCTCCTGGCGGGCACCGCCCTCTACAACGGGCTGCACCGCCCACTGCTGGCCCGCCTGTCCAGGGGCCGGCCGCCAGCAGAGGAAGGCGAGCACGAGAGGCTGCTAGGGGGCTCTCGGACTGCCATCAACAGTGCCAGCTGAGCCTCCTGCGGGGCCTCTGCCACCACCTGGACGCTCCTTGTTCACCCTGAGGCTGAGGCCACGTGGGCTGGTGAACCTCAAGTGCTCTGTCCCCCAGGCCTCACCCCGCCCCCTCCCCACTGACCCCCACCCAGGGCAGCCACTGCCACAACATCCAGGTCTTCCTTTGTCACCATCCTATGCAGAGAGGTGTTACCCAGCCCCCTCTGAGGCCTGAGTTCCGTGCCCAACCCCTGCCAGGCTTCCCCAGCCCCCCAGACCCCCTGGAATACTAGAGCTAAATCATGGGGTAGAACTGAAGCAGCCCTAGGGCTTCCTCTTAAGTCATAAGCTAAATGTGGTTCTCCCAGGAAGAGAGGTCAGTGAGCAAATTCTAACAGAACTAAGTACCCCGTTTTCTACGACTTGTAAGATATTCCCTAACTGGAGACTGAAGTTTCAGCTGGGGTCTTGCTGCAAACGCTGTGTGCTCCCCAGCCCTGTGCCAGGTTCTTCTGGGCCTTGGCTCCTGCTCTGTACAAGGTGTCCATGGTGTAGGACCAGCCTGGGGAAGGAGGAACAGCCCGTTTATTGGAAATGCCTCCTGCCCACGGTGCTCCTCCTCGCTCACACCCCCGGGCCTGCCCACCTGGGAGAGATTACAGGGGGTTTCCAGGCAGCCCTTGATAACAGTTTTTATGAACTCTGATTCAGCTTCCATTTTAAAGCTGAGGAAGCTGAGTACCAGAGTTTTAAGCTGTTTGGCCAAAAGGGCTCTCCTGCCCAGGGCTCTGGCCATGCAGCTACGTGATCGGGTGGCAGGCTGGGGTGTCGAGGGCATTTGGGCCTCAGCTCCACCCCCAGCACCCCCACTGCATGGAGAGCCCTCCAGGGTGATGGGTCTCCCAGGAGTCTACCATTCAGAGTGATGCTGCTATCACTGCTCTCTAGTTAGTTAGATAACTAACATGTTAGTGCATAACAGCCTGCACAGGCAGATGTGGATGAGAAAACTATGGCCCAGAGAAGGTCAGGTGATGTCCTCATGGAGGCAACATTCCAAGTGCGGATTGCCTGATTCCAAACCTGTGGCCCCACCTACGATACGAGTGTCTCTGGGATCTTTGGGCGGAAGTACATCCTGTGCTCTTGTCCTCCAGGTAACCCACCCCTGAAGAGAGGGTGCTGGTAGCAGGGACCCCAGGGAGCTGAGCAACCCTTCTTTCCAGTGGTCCTCACTCTGTGGTAGTTTCTGGAGCCTCACTTCACTCCCTGGGCAGCTCTATCATGAAAACAAAACACCAAATGCCTTCCTTAAAATAGATCATGGGGAAGGAATCTCTTACCAGCAAAGCCCTCAGGCTGTGGGGATCCAGCAGGTTCTTACCATCCTGTACCCCCAGCTCTGAGTTTCAGGGGGCCGCGAGCTCCTCTGGGCCATGGTGTGTATCACAGGAGGAAGGAGATGGAGAGTGAGGAGGTGGGGACTACAGCTGCTTGGGGGGCTTACAGTGTTGTTTCAGGGGTTTTATTTTTAAAAACAAAGGGAAATTGGCAATACGGACTTTTCTCTTCAGTGAGAAGGAAGAAACACAAGGGTTAGGACATTCCTGGAGGTGATGTCTAGAATGTCAGAGTGGAAAAACTCTAATGCACCAGAGAAATCATCCAGTCCCAACCCCCATTGTTCATGTGAAGAAGTTGAAGCCCAGAGAGGAAGACACTTCTCAGGAATGCACAGAGCCAGGGACTGGCAAAGCCAGATTTGCTGGTTCTCAGTCCTTTCCCATCCCGTTCTCCCATCGGAGCAGGGCTGGGAGTCCAGGACTGGCTAAAGTAAACAAATCATGGACCATGTGGATTTTAGCATCGAAGGGTTGTGGAGTGAGGGGCAGCAGAGCATGGGGAGGGGGAATCATAGTCAGGCCTGCCACCCACGCAGGCACCTGGCTTTAGGTCTTCACATCTCTAAAATGGGGAGGCCAGGCCTCACAGGATGGCTGTGGGCATTAACCTAAGGTAATAAATGGAAGGTACCTGTAAATGCTTGCAGTGCAGTGTCGTGTTAGGCTACTCTGCCCACCAGGGTGGCTGTCAGGTGCTTAGGTCCCAGAGAGCCCTGATGCAGAGCATCAGTTTTGCTTGGGGTTGGGGGGATCTTCTGTTACACTATTGTGGAGTAGAGTGTAAACCTCATGTCGATTATAAGATAAAACAGGATGCCTTGTGAAATTTTTATGTTGAACCTAAGTACCCCTCCGGACCGTGGAGGTGTATCCTCTCTGTCCTGGTGTCTGGGGGGCTTCAAAGGATGAGTGTGGGAGGCTGTGCTGTGTTGTTCTGGTAATGGGGGTGGAGAGGATAGGATCCCTACTCTCCCACTGAGCCTCGAGGGTTGTGGGGGACGTCTGCAGCTGTGGCCTACTGCTCTGAGCAAGGTAAGGGGGCCCTGGACCCCAAAATTAGAATTGACTGATAACAGACTTATCAGTTCAGATACAGTGTTATTCAGGCCATCTGCATTGTGAACTTACCAGTCCCTGCCCGATTCATAGTGGTCCTGGAAAACCCTGGGGCTGGAGCATCCTCCAGGGCTGCCATCCAGGCCCTGGAGGAGCCCTTGGGCTCACTGCCCACAAGAGAGACTTAGGACTGTGCCAGGCGGTTGCATTTGCCTTCACTCGTCCAAAGGTCTCTTAACAATTGAACCGCACTCAAGATGGTCAGAGTCCCCTGATGAGGATGGTAAGAGGATTGGACCAGATGGGCACGTGGTGTTGGGGGGAAGAAGCAGAAAGGGAGTCAGAGACCTGTGTCCTCAGCCCGCCCCTCCTTGACTGTGGCTTTAGACAAGTGATGTTACCTCTCCAGACTTTGGCTGCCTACAAGAGGGAGGTTCTTTGCTTCCTAAGTGTGTTCACCTCCCTGATGTGCTTGCAGATTGAGTTTGTTCTTTCATGTTTCCCTTGGTTAAGAGCCCACCCGGCCTTATGTTGACTACATCCTTTGAAAATCTGAGGTCATCAGGGGGTTTCTCCTATAGCCATAAAAGTTTATAGATCGCCCTTCTTCAGTAAGAACTCTGTCAAAAAAAAAATTTTTTTTTTCATGTTTTAAAGAATTTTTATTGGAGTATAGTTGATGTAAAGTGTTGTATTAGGGACTTCTCTGGTGGTCCCATGGTTAAGACTCCATGTTTCCACTGCAGCACTGCAGGAGGCATGGGTTCAATCCCTGGTCAGGACACTAAGATCCTGCATGGCACATGGTGCAACAAAAAATAAAAATAAAAAAGTGTTTTGTTTTTGCTGTATAGCAAAGTGAATCAGTTATACATATATCCACTCCTGTTTAGATAGACAGGTAAAAGGCCTCTGTAATGGCCTTTTCTTATAGGTCACTACAGAGTATTGAGTAGAGTTCACTGTGCCGTACAGTAGGTCCTTATTAGTTATCTGTTTTATATATGGTAGTGTGTATATGTCAGTCCCAGCCTCCCAATTTATCCCTCCCTTCCCTATCCCCCCTAGTAACCATAAGTTTGTTTTCTACATCTGTCTTGTCTCTCTCTCTCTCTCTCTCTCTATATATATATATACACACACACATATAGGATTTCTATCCCATAATTCAAACTTTGAGAACTGATGTGCTCTAAGAACTGGATCCGTCAGAGAAAACCAGAGAGTCAGATGTGTAAGGAAGGAGCTGGAGCCCAGCACAATGTTTCCTAGTGAAAAGCCATTGAGGGCGGGGGCGGTGGGGCCAGGGAGAGCGGCTCAGCGCTCAGAGCTGTCAGCTCCTTTGGAAACTGTGTCGCAGAATGAGCAGGTGTCTTCCAGGCTGGGAGGAGAGGAAGAGGAAAGTCATTCTAGGAGCAAGGAACAGCTGGTGAAAGCACAGAAGTGTGTTAAGTGTGTAACCAGATGATGAATTCAAGAGCTGCAGGTGAGTAGCTTGGTTTGCTGGCCATGAGTACAACACAGAGAGTGGCAAGAGACAAGGCCAGAGAGTGGCACAGGCCCCTGGGTAGTGCTGTACCTTTAGGCTTTGCTGAGCCACTAGAACTCCATCCTAGGATAGCAGGGTGCCAAAGGAGTGATGAAACCCAAATTGTTTGGAAAGATCACCTGGTTGTTATATGGAGACAGGTTTGACTAGCGTCAGGAGGTACTAAAGGCAAAGACTGGTAAAACGCCCATTGGGGACTTCCCTGGTGGTCCAGACGCCATGCTTCCAATGCAGGGGATATCGAATCCAATCCCTAACCAGGGAACAAGTGTCCCACATGCCATGTGGTGCAGCCAAAAAATTAACAAAAAAAACACTGGTTAATTAGGGTCTAAACTATAGAAGGGCTTCCCTGGTAACTCAGATGGTGAAAAATCGGCCTGCAATGCAGGAGACCTGAGTTTGATACCTGGATCAGGAAGATCCTCTGGAGGAGGGCATGGCGACCCACTCCAGCATTCTTGCCTGGAGAATCCCACAGACAGAGGAGCTTGGCGGGCTACAGTCCATGGGACCTCAAAGAGTAGGACGCAAGTGGCAACACTTTCAAACTAGAGAAATGGTGGAGAGGATGAAGATCAGAGACATTCAAAGAGTAGACTTACATTTTCGAGCTCTTGGCTGTTGGATGGTCTATTGTGTAAGCTGTCACCAAAGACTAGGTCTCCTGGACCAGGCTTCAGCCCACCCCCCATCACCAGTGGACCCACTGAGCATCCCCAAGCACAGCTCCAGCCAGCCAACTCAAGGAGATACTGCCTTAAAGGTCCATAGACCCACATCAACCTAGTCTGCCTGTTGTTGAGAGTTAGTTGTTACCATTTCAAGGTAGGCAGGAACTCTCACCCAAATTCTGAAACAGCCAAGGGGGAAATCACCATGGGCATCACAAAATCAGAAGTCATCAGTACAAAATAGTGTTTTGTTTGCTTTTATTTACAAAATAAATGTCAGAGGAGGAAAGGGCCACCAAAATTGGATGCAGAATATTATTCTCAGGTTCTGTTCCTCATTCTAAGGTAAAGACTTGGGTTCCATTGCCTCTTGATGCAGTGAGTAGAGTTCTTGACTGTGAATCCAGAGTTGCAGATCTGGCTCTAATTAGTGGCCTGAGAAGCCCCTTCCTCTCCAGGCATCAGTCTCCTTGTCCCACAGATAAAGGAAGTGAACCAGATATATTCACAGGCGTCTCCAGGAATCTATGGTCTTTGTTCCTACTGATGGTCCAGAGATTCTTCCGTGCTGACCAGCAAGGGGCACCAGGGACTCTGGTTGGGGCTCATGCATACATGTTAAGTTGCTTCAGTCATGTCTGACTCTGTGTGACCCCATGGACTGTAGCCCACCAAGCTCCTCTGTCCATGGGTTTTGCCAGGCAAGAATACTATAGTAGATTGCCATGCTCTCCTTCAGAGGATCTTGCTGACCCTGGGATCAAACCCATGTCTCTTGAGTCTAACCCACAGTGGCAGGTGGGTTCTTTACCCACTTGGGGCTTTACCCACTACCTGGGGCTCATGGTCTATCTTAATACCCAAAGAAAAGGAGCCCATTTGGGCACGGAGTTCACTCATAATTCAGTCAGCCACTGCCATTCAAAAAGGGTGATGCCTGGCCAGATGCCAGCCCCAGACCCACATATATACAAGGACTGGCCCTGACCTCTCCAGAAATCAGAATTCTTGTCCTTGGGCCAGCCTCCCATTCTCCCAGAAGTGCCAAATCCTGCTCTGAAGATGATGGTCCTGGTGTCCATTCTGATCCTGACTTTGATGCTAGATGGGTCCCTTCACAATTAGGTAACTTGTTTGTCTTTCATACTTTTCATGTCTCTCCATGGTCAAGTGCAGTTTACAAATTATTGTTTTTCATGTGTGCAGAGAGCATATCCTAGGGATCATTAACTTGCTGAGCTCACTGAGCAGTATGTGGGTCTCCTGCCACCAGTGCTTAATTGTTTGGCGGTTTTGCTAAGAAAGCACTGCTTGGTCTTGTGTTTAAGTAAACCTGCTCTTTTGAGTAATCATTAACTTACAGGGGTCTCCCATGTTCTACTTAAAATCCCCTAGTGTGATTAACTACTTACTTACCTATTTTCTACCTTATTTCTGTTGTTACTCAGTCGCTCAGTAACTACTAGGGATGCAATGTTGTGCTAACATTTGTGCTCAGTCGCTCAAGTGTATTCAACTCTTTGCAACCCTACGGACAGCAGCCCGCTCAGCTCCTCAGTCCATGGTATTTTCCAGGTAAGAATACTGGAGGGGGTTGCCATTTCCTACTCCAGGAGATCTTCTAGACCCAGAGATCAAATCCGTGTCTCCTGCATCTTCTGCACTGGCAGGCAGTTTCTTTACCACTGAGCCACCTGGAAACCCACCTTTTTTTCTACTTACTTCTAATAAGGCAAAGAAGGCACTCGAGGTCTAAAGCAAAATGAGTGAAGATTTGCTTTGTCTGACTAACAGGTCTTGAGGACTAGTATAGTAGGACTTTGTGCCTCTGTGTCACTGAATAACAACCAGCCTTCTGTCATTCGACTATATCTCAGTGGGTTCAACCAAACATTCCTTTCCTTCCCCGCCTCCCCTACCCTTTCCTTCCCCTCCTCCCATATCCTTCCTTTCTTTCTGTCCTTCCTTTCTTTCTTATTGTGGTAAAATATACACAACATAAAACTTACCACATTGACCATTAGTTAAGAGTGGAGTTCAGTGGCATTAAGTACACTTACATTTGCTGTGCAGCCCTCACCCATCATTCATCTGCAGAACTTTTTCATTTTACCAAACGACAACTCTGTGCCCATTAAACAATAATTCTCCTTTCCTCCCTTCCCCCAGCCCCTAGCAATCACAAACCTACCTTTCTGTCTCTATGAATTTGACTATTCTAGGCTTCTCATATATGTGGCATCATACAATATTGGTCCTTTTGTGTCTGGTTTATTTCGTTTAACATAATGCCTTCAAGATTCATCCATGTTGTAATATGTATACAAATTTCCTTGCTTTGGTAAGGCTGAATAATATTCCATTGTATGTGTATACCACATTTTATTTATTCATTCACTTAGACATTTTTGGCTATTGTGAATAACACTGCTATGAGCCTTATTGTACAGATACCTGTTCAAGCCTCTGCTCTTTTTTGGAATATATATGCAGAAGTGGAATTGCCAGGTCATATGGTCATTCTATGTTTAATTTTTTGATCCACCGCCATACTGTTTTCAACTGTGACTGCACCAATGTGCAGCCCCACCAACCAGCAGTGAATAAGGGTTCTCTAAAATCACTGATTTTGTAACATTCTTCCTGATTACAGGTTACTATAGAACATCTAGAAAATGTAAAATAAACAAAAAAAGCATAAAACCCCCTTTATTCTAACTATCTACTTCTACATTTGCCCTCAAGCATATTATCTCCCAACAGAAAGGGAAGGATCGTTTCCCTTGGGATGATTCTATTGAAAAGCTGGAACATGTGATCCAAGAAAAGAGCTGAGGCCTGCCCTGCTTGATCTCATAGTCAGAGTCCCCATCCTGGCTATCCCACGACCCTAATCATTAATAGCGTTCAGGATGAGATAGTTGGATGGCATCACCGACTTAATGGACATGAGTTCGGGAGTTGGTGATGGACAGGGAAGACTGGCGTGCTGCAGTCCATGGGGTCGCAGAGAGTCGGACATGACGGAGCAACTGAACTCAGTTAACGCTCATTTCTCTTTCTTTTTTTTTTTTTTAACGCTCATTTCTGAGTCGCATTCGTGGGGTGTTCGGGGTGACCCTAGTCTCAGGCGAGGCACAGAATAGTCACATTCTCCTTGGGCCTGTCTCCGAATCTTTAAAAGCCAATTTAGGATTAATAGAGCAAAACGTAAAATATTTGCGCAAAGTGATTCGTCTAGAGAAATGCGTTCCACACACGTACCGTCTACATGGTTAGAATGGAGCTTTCTTTTTCCGACCAAAAGCCACAGGACTACTTGGGTCTAATCCATCAAGCATGCGGGCCTCTCCAAGCGAGCGGAGGGCCGGAGTAGTTCCCGCCTCCTTTCTCTTCTTCAAGTCTCTATTGGCTGGTTCCTACCGTCAATCCGCCTCGTCCCTGCAGTCTCCTCCTATCACCACCGCCGTTAGCCCCTCGGGCCTGTGCTCTCATTGGTCCTCCCCGCAGTCGCTCTTTGCTAGGAGCATTCCGAGACAGCCACTGGGAGTCGCTGGATTCGGTTTTTAAAAAACGCCGCCACTGAATTGGCGGCGGTGCGGGCAATTCCAATAGCACCCAGGCGCCCGGCCCTCCCAGCCTCTGCCCCCGGACCCAGAAGATCTAGAAGGAGCCGCAGGGCTCCAGCCCTGCGCGCCCGCCATGGGCCCCCGCCGCCACAAACGCAAGCCCGAAACACCAAGGAGGCGCCCCGCGAGCCCGGCTCCCGCCGCCCCCCGGCCGACCCCGTCCTTAGGTAACCCGCCACGATCCCTTTTCCTCCGAGCCGGTCTGCCTGCAGCCTGCCTGTGAGGTGGGTACGGACCCAGTCCGCGTGCTCATTTCACAGACGAAAAGCTGAGGCTTCTTGCTGATTTGGGATCGAGCCCATTCTCCCAATCCCGGTCCATTGGCCTTCTTCTACAGGGGGCAAAGCAGTTCTGTCCAGCATCTGTACGGAAGCAAGGTCCAAAACCCGGAGGGGACTGAGGAAAGCAGTTTCGAGGAAGAGAAAGGACTGGCTTAGACATTCTTGATGATTCTAACAGCGTGGATTGACTGCTTACCACTAGGCATTATGTTAAACTCTTTATACGAAGTTACTCAACTTTATATTGTGCCCATTTTACAAATGGAACAACAGGCTCAGACAGACCTGCTAACTTGAGCAAGGTCATCCAGTCTGCGGGACAGACTGGGTGAAAAATCCCACAGGGATTTTTTTAAATCAGTGTTTGTGCTTTTTTCAGTCGCAAAAATTATTGGCTACTTTTGGTGACAACTTCACAAAAGTTTTGTGACAACAACAGTTTTACTTTTGGAAGGTGCCTGTTTAGGTATTCCGGGGGCCGGGGGGGCGGGGGGAGGGGGTGATTTGATTTTTTTTTTCCTTCAGTGAGTAGCTGTGTTGGGCCTTAACCAGAGTGCCGTAACTCAACCTGTTCTCTCACCTTGTCCTCTTCCAGAGGTATGTGCCTGGAAAGAAGACTGGTCTATGGTCCTCAGTTTCTGGGCTGTGGTCTGGTGGATGGGAGACCTAACCATCAGCAACCTCTTTACTTGTCTCCTGCTCCATAGCTAAGAGCAGGGAGAAGAAAGTATTATCGGTTTTTTGTAGATGTTGCTATAGTGCATAGAATTTTTTTCTTTCCTAAGAAGGCAATGGCACCCCACTCCAGTACTCTTGCCTGGAAAATCCCATGGATGGAGGAGCCTGGTGGGCTGCAGTCCTTGGGGTCGCTAATAGTCGGACACGACTGAGCGACTTCCCTTTCACTTTTCACTATCATGCATTGGAGAAGGAAATGGCAACCCACTCTAGTATTCTTGCCTGGAGAATCCCAGGGATGGGGGAGCCTGGTGGGCTGCCGTCTATGGGGTCGCACAGAGTTGGACACGACTGAAGCGACTTAGCAGCAGCAAACATAAATAACCTTTGCAGCTAGTGAACTTGCTGAATTCTCTCGTGAATCCTAATAGTCTTTCAGTTGCTTCAATTGAAATTTTCAAGCGAGCTATTATATTATGTACAAATAATGACTTTTGAATAGTTTTTTCATTTTTATACATTTTCTTTCTTATTTTATTGTTACGGAGGCCCTGAGACTAGTGTCGCCATGGGTCTGTTTTCCCCTCTTCCCAGTGACCCTTCAACTCATTCCAATCGACTCCTCAAAACCATTACCCCTGTGTCTAGTGCCTTTGAACTACTCCTGTCAAGGTCACCAACTACTTTTGTGTTGCCAACTTTATTAGACATGCCTGTGTCCTTCTCTTACCCTGTCTTTCAGAAGCATTCGACACAGTGGGCCATTTCTTCCTCAAACCCTCCATCCCCCTGACTCCGTGGTACATACACTCTGTAATTTCTGCTCAGTGGTTAGTGCCTATGCCATCTCTTGAGCAAGTTGATGTTGGACTTCCGTGGTCTCCTTTTTCTTTCTTTCCCTTCCCCAGGGGGTTCATCCCTCCTTTTGACTCCAGTAGGACTCCACTCTGACAGCTCTCACATGTTTATCTCCAGCCTGGGTCTCACCTCTGACTCCACATACCTATGTCCAACTAGTGTGACTTTGGGGTATGTCACACTAGTTCAGTTCAGTAGCTCAGTTGTGTCCGACGCTTTGCAACCCCATGGACTGCAGCACACCAGGCTTCCCTGTCCATCACCAACTCCTGGAGCTTGCTTAAACTCATGTCTATAGAGTTGGTGATGCCATCCAACCATCTCATCCTCTGTCATCCCCTTCTCCTCTGGCCTTCAATCTTTCCCAGCATCAGGGTTTTTTCCAACGAGTCAGTTCTTCACCAAACATATCTTAAAGCAAACTTTTGGTTACTCTCCTCCTGCCTCTTCATCCTCAGTTTCCCCCATTTCAGTAAATGGCACAACCTCCCACAGCCAAAAACCTGGAAGAGATTTTTCATCCTGTGCCCCATGTCCATCCAATCCAAATGTAAGTTCAGGTACTTCTACCGCCACATCACGTCCTAATCATGCCACTTGTTTGCTTTTCTACTCCCACAAGCCTCATCGAAGCCCCCACCCTAAGCTGGCTATGACATGACTTCCACTCTTGTCCCTTTTCAGTACTTTCCTTACATAGGAGCGGGAGTGATCTTTAAATAAAAGTGTATCGTCTCTCCGTCCTGCTTAAAGCTCTTCCATGGCTTCCCATTACGTTAGGATTAAGGTAATGCGTGAAAGAGTTAGCATTTAAATTAAGACCCTCAAAGGATCATCACTGAGGGTCAGTAGGACCCTGAAAGGATCATTTATTCATTCATTTAACAAATATTTATGTAGCACTGATCCACTGTTCTCCAGTTGCTGAAGATTACCACAATGACTACAATAGACAAAAATCCCTGCTTTGGAGAGCCTGTTATCTACAGTCTACTATTTGGCTTCCTGGGTAGCGCTAGTGGTAAAGAATCTGCCTGCTAATGCAGGAGACGCAAGAGACAGGGGTTCGATCCCTGAGTTGGGAAGATCCCCCTGGAGGAGGGCGTGGCAACCCACTGCTGTATTCTTGCCTGGAGAATCCCATGGACAGAGGAGCCTGATGGGCTACAGTCCAGGGGGTTGCACTGTCGGACACGACCGAGCATGCACATTTGGCAGTTTGATGGCCAGGTTGCAGCACACCACCTATTTTCCACTGCCTTTTACTCTATGACTCTACTCTTTTTCTCAGGCACGTCCTCCCGTCCACTTGCTCGCCGGAGACATACAGTCCTGAAGGAGATCCGAACTCTTCAGAAGACCACACACCTGCTGTTAAGAAAGAGCCCCTTCTGCCGCCTGGTGAGCTCCAGGGAGCCTCCCGCCAACCCCTGTGCAGCCTCCTTTGTTTAAATTTCCCGGGTGTTGGGGCCCTGTCATCTCTTGCCCAAACGGCAAGGGACCTCTTCTATAATCTGATCAGGGACACTTCAGCTCCTGAAAACTGGATCCTGCCGAGGGCAACTTCTCATTCTTTATAGAGTTCGTTTCTAACCCCCACCACCTTTGAAACTGCTCTTTGATTTTGTAAAAGGAACTCTGTCATCCAACCACCCTCTCATCCCTTCTCCTGCCCTAACAGATTGTCTCCTCCTCCCCCCACACCATGACCAGGATAGATGTGCCCATCTCTAACCTCCCTGGAGTTGACACCTAGTTAGGTGTTAGCTACTAGTTAGGTCCCAAGGTTAAGCACCAGGAAGGAAGAACAGAAGTGAAGATTCATGGAGGCTCATGGAGAGAGTCTGTCTTCTTTGAGTCTCCTTTTCCTCTCTACTCTTCCCTTTGCTCCCCATCCCCGCTCTTTCACAGGCAAGAGAAATATGTGTTCAATTCACTCGTGGTGTGGACTTCAATTGGCAAGCCCAGGCCCTGTTGGCCCTACAAGAGGTAAGAAAGGGGCCAGGGGCCAGTTGGGTGAGGGGTGAGAATGGGAGAAGGATGAGGCTGAATATCCGCTCCTTGAAAAGAGCAATGGAATACCCCAAGTCTGGAGGCTGGATTCTGGTCTGGTAGTAGTGGAATTCCGTGGCAAAGTTCAGTCTCGTGCTGTAAACAATCTTTCCTGTAGTTTTTTGAGCCCTTAGAGGCTGAGTTTTTAGCAGGTCCCTCAGCAAAAAGCAGCCCACATCCCCTGGTCATTGTCAGTCTTTCTGATTCTCTTTGTGTCCACAGGCGGCAGAAGCATTTCTAGTTCATCTCTTTGAGGATGCCTATCTCCTCTCCTTACACGCCGGCCGCGTCACGCTCTTCCCGAAGGATGTGCAGCTGGCCCGGAGGATCCGAGGCATTCAGGAAGGGCTTGGCTGAGCTCTGGCCACCCGCCCAAGTCTCTGTAAGCTTTTCCTGCTCACCAGAGAGTGAGCAGACCTTGCGGGGAGAGCACTCAACTGCCCACTGCCAGGGCGGGAATTTCTCTGAAAGAAGCTTCTTTCTCCATCCTGACTCCTTTGCTGCCTTGCCTCCCCTTTGTTCTCTAGGAAAGCTTTGACCTAGTTTTAACTTGAATGTTTGGGATTCTGCGGCTCGTGTCCTTTTGTACAAATTTATTTTTCAGTTTTAATTTTGACTTCCCTGTAGCTCAAATGGCAAAGACTCTGCCAGCCATATAGGAGTTCTGGGTTCAATCCCTGGATCAGGAAGATCCTCTGGAGAAAGGAATGGCAATCCACTCCAGTATTCTTGCTTGGAGAACTCCATAGACAGAGAAGCCTGGAGGTCTACAGTTCATGGAGTCACAAAGAGTCAGACACGACTGAGCAACTAACACACGCTTATTTTTCAATTAAATAATGACCAGATAAACTGAATCTGACAGAGTTCATCCTCTCTGTTTTTCAAGGACTAGATGACCTTGTGGGATTCTTTTGGGTTTGATTTTTTAATTGGAAAGTAATGGCTTTACAATGTTGTGTTGGTTTCTCTGGTATAACAACACGAATCAGCCATAATTATATAGTATCCCCTCCCTCTTGAGCCTCCCTCTCCTCTAGGTCATCACAGAGCGCCAGGCTGGACTCCGAATGTTATATAGCAGCTTCTCCCTAGCTAGTTATCATTCACACATGATAGTGTATATATGATGACCTTGTTTTGATTGAAAGAAAGTTCTTATTTTTGAAAATGCCTTGTTAGTTAATATGATTCCTGAATTTCAGGGTTGATACCAGAGCTTCTGCCTGTAGCCAGGACCAGATCCATGGAGTACAAGGTGTTGCCTGGACTTGCTCTCTCAAAGCAGAGCGTGCGAGTTGTTTTTGTAGTTAGTTGTTTTTTAGAAGAAGACTGCATGGCTTTCCTCTGTAACAGAGGCAATATATGAGAGAATCAACACATTCCAGAAATCCCGAGAATAATTTTCAGATGAAGAGACTCTAAGGTTGACTTCACTTTGCAAATTATTCATGTGACTGATGATTTGGAAGACATCAGACTTTCTAGGTTATAGGCAAAAAGGATATTTACTGATTATTTTAAATCTTCTTGTACCATTTAAATTTTTTTACCATATATATATATTTACTTTTATTTAAAACATGATGGAAAAAAATAAGAGAAAACCAGTCAGTTGCATGGAAGAGCCTGGTGCATCCAGCGTACAAATCTCTGTCTTCAGATTGACTTCATCATTAACGGCAGAAGCAAGTTTGTACGTGGACTGTACCTGTCAACAGATTATACAGCTTTTCAAAAACTCAATTGGGATGAAAATAGAAAATTGTTAAGGTTTGATGTTCTGGCTCCTTCTGGTAAATTCCTGCCAAAATCATTCAGAAATTCCAACTTGTAGAATTTATTTTATTCTTTATTTGCAAATCATAGACAATGTATCATAATTTATACTTCAGAATTTTTCATTCCAGGATTTTAAAGAGCCTTTTCAATGTTTTTACAGGTATTTTTATAACTTCCTTGTGGAAAGAGAATAAAAATTATTCTTAATGAAAAAAATTTGAAGCAAAGTTACTGTTATACATAGATTATACTATGTTCTTTGTGTGTTAGCATTAAATTCTTCATTTGGACACTTTGCCAACAACCACAATTTAAACAAGAGAATTGAGGGATGTATCTTTGCCTCCAGTGGAGTAGAGTATGAGCCAATAAAATCCTTGCCCTTCTCTTGTAACTGAAAGCAGTTTAAGAGACTTCCAGGGAAATAGGAAGTGCCACCTGAAGACGTTTAGATACTGTGTGTGATGAAAATGATTAGTGAGGGTGGATACTAATAACGATGCATCAGCCAACTGAATTCAAACTAAAGGGAAGGACCAAGTTCTGTTGTTTGATAAATTTTAACCCTTTGTAAAAACCTTTTCCTGTTCGACATCAACTCATTTTTATGTAAACATTGAAATAAAGCTTATCTATGAATACATTTAAAGTTCTTGTCAGGGTGTTATTAATCAGAAGATTATGCATGCATGCATGCAAAGTCGCTTCAGTCATGTCCAACTCTGTGCGACCCCATAGACAGCAGCCCACCAGGCTCTGCTGTCCACAGGATTCTCTAGGCAAGAATACTGGAGTGGGTTGCCATTTCCTTCTCCATCAGGATTATACTCTTCCTCTAATTTTCTTAAAATTGACACTTCTCTGCTCTCCTAAAATTGTACTAACCAGGACCCCACTGCAACACATGGTCACATGTCACATTCAAATGCCAGGCAGGATGTGTGCTCAGCACCACAGAGTAACATGTATAGTAATCATACCATAACCTGAGAATCTGATGTTACAATTTACTATCAACTTTGAGCTCTTACATAGCTGATGTTGTTGGAGTTTCGTTTTCTGTTTTCCCTACTTTCTGGGTGATTTCACCAACATCATTTTCTAACCTTTCCAGTGAGGTTTTTATTTATGCTTTCACATTTTTTAATATCCAAGAACTCTCTTCATTGCAGTGCTCAGGCTTCTCATTTCGGTGGCTTCTCTTGTTGCAGAGCACAGGCTTTAGGCCCATGGGCTTCAGTAGTTGTGACGCACAGGCTTAGTTGCTCTGTGGCATGTGGGATGGGCTCTCCCCAAAGCAGAGACTGAACCCATGTCGCCTGCATTGGCAGGCGAATTCTTATCCACTGTACCACCAGGGAAATCCTAGTTCTAGAATTTTTTGATTCTTCTCAAAATTGTCATGTCCCTTTTTATAATTTCTAGCTCCTTGTCGAAAATGTCGACATTTATATCCTTTAACATAGAAAGTAAGTTGCTTTGCAGACTATGTCTGTAACTCTCATAGACTCCCTATGAATCTGTTTCTATTTATGGCTTCTATTGATTCTTGCTCATTTTTTTTTTTCTCTTTGGTGTTGATTACACATGATTGTATGCCTGACACATCTATATGGGGAAATAATTTGAGGCCTAGAATGGTATCTTCCTCTAGAGAGGATTGGGTATTTTTTTTTCTACAGGTGCCTAGAGGCAGTAAACATTCAGAACCACCTTCACCCCAAGATTTTCTGAACCACCCAGATGATTCAAAGCCAAGGAGCTGTGTAGAAATCGCTTCTCGGGTGGTGGCAGGTGGGATTCAGGATGGGGGGACACATGTATACCTGTGACTGATTCATGTTGATGTATGAAAAAACATCACAATACTCTATAAAGTATTTATCTGCCAAGTGAAATTAATTTTTTTTTAAATTGCTTCTCATTCACTTTATTCCCAAGGTACAGGCAGCCCTCCAAAGTCAATTTATCACTCTTACCTTAGCAGGCCTGTACTTCAGCCTTGTCTCCCTAACTCCACAAGGTTACCAAAAGCATAGCTCATTCCTCAGCTACATCCCACGGGAAAATGTTAGGCCTAATCTGCTATTAAACACATCTCTAGATTTCCAACTTCTCTTTGATCTTGGATCAATAGTTTCTAATAATCTACCTTGTTAGCAGTTTAATGCTTTTAAGAGCAAAAATATATTTGTCCAACTTTTTCTTTGTCTTCAGTAGGAGAGTGGTCCAAATGACTACTGGCAATAAAGACCAGATAGACCAATGGAATAGGATGGGGGGCCTATAAGTAAACCCTTGAATATGTGGTCAAATGATTTTTGACAAGGGTGCCAAGGCCATTAAATGGGGAAAAGAGGTTTTCCAACAAATGTTTCTGGAAAAACTGGATATCCCCATGCAAAGAATGAAGTTGAAACCTTACCCACCACCATATAGAAAAGTTGACTCAAAATGGACCAAAAGCTTAAATATAAGAATGTCAATTACAAAACTCTCAGAAGAAAACAGGGGAAAAAAGGGTTTTTTTAAAGACAAAAAACATTAAGAAAGAAAAAAAAATAGGGCAAATACTTCACAACATTGGATTTGGCAATAATTTCTTGGATATGACACCAAAGGTACAGGCAAAAGAAAAAAATGAACATATTTGACTATGAAAATTAAGGATTTGTGTGCAATCAATAGTGAAAAGGCAGAATGAGCAAGTATTTGTTACATATATGCTAAGTCTCTTCAGTTGTGTCCGACTCTCCTTGACTCTATGGACTATAGCTCACCAGGCTCCTGTCCATGAGATTCTCCAGGAAAGAATACTGGGCTGGATATATATATATATATATATATATATATATATATATATATATAATGAGATAATGAGACAACACAGATTGAGAAAAATATTTGCAGATCATATCTGATGAAGAGATCAATACCAGAATATATAGAAAACTAAACAACAAAATCTTGATTCACAAATGAGAAAAGGACTTGAGTAGAGGAATATGTTCCAACAAGAATGTTAGTTTTGTAATTCTAAATACTCAATAAAATATTTTCTCAAATTTTGTAATATGTTTTCCCAATGGGGGAAAAAATTGGACTTCATCCTCAATGTTTATATCCCAGCTGATAATAGCTCTTTTCATTATTGGCTAAACTGTTTGATGAGAATATAGAGTCAGTTCCAAATCCCCAACCTGTAGAAGATTCCAAGAAATGGCTCCCAGAGAAAATTAAATGTAGCTTAATCCAGGACAGAAACAGATGTGAATTTCAGAGTCTCTGAGTGACCTGTAGAGAATTGGCAGAGTGCCTGTCCCTGGGCATTTGCTAAGTTCTGATCGGTCCCCACTCCACCCTAGCCATGTGAGTCATTCTGGACACCCTCTCTGGTCTATCAACTTCAACGGAAGCAGGGTCCTCAGGGTAGAAGGCAGAGGGTCAGATACCAGATGCCAATGAATACTGTAGAGAGAAAGGATTGACATTCAGTCCAAATAATACTAAACCCCTTTGCCTAACACATGTCTCTCCAAGCCTTGTTACTTTGACGTTTGCCCAGTTTACAGTTCGCACACAGAGTCAGAACTCACTCTCCTCCCTTTCATCAGATCTCACTCATACACCTAGAGAATTGAAACCCCAACTCTGCTATTAATAATAGCATGACTTACCTGCAACTTTTCAATAGAAACAGCAGCAAAGAACAGGAGACAGCCATCAGATTGGACCCAGATGCCACCCCAAGGCTTAAGAGACAGCAGAGTTAGTTAGCACACTTGAGATAAAATGAGTTTTTTTCAAGCCCTTTCATGGAATCAAGACTTACAGGTTTGGGAGTAATGGCAATAACCAGCCAGTTTTGAAAGTGAAAGAGGAGAGTGAAAAAGTTGCCTTAAAACTCAACATTCAGAAAACTAAGATCATGGCATGTGGTCCCATCACTTCATGGCAAATAGATGGGCAAACAGTGGAAACAGTGGCAGTCTTTGTTTTTGGGGGCTCCAAAATCACAGACTTTATTTTTGGGGGGCTCCAAAATCAAAAGTGACTGCAGCCATGAAATTAAAAGACATTTGCTCCTTGGAAGAAAAGTTATGACCAACCTAGACAGCATATTAAAAAGCAGAGACATTACTTTGCCAACAAAGGTCCATCTAGTCAAAGCTATGGTTTTTCCAGTAGTCATGTATGGATGTGAGAGTTGGACTATAAAGAAAGCTGAGCACAGAAGAATCGATGCTTTTGAACTGTGGTGTTGGAGAAGACTTGAGAGTCCCTTGGACTGCAAGGAGATCCAACCAGTCCATTCTAAAGGAAATCAGACCTGCATATTCATTGGAAGGACTGATGCTGAAGCTGAAACTCCAATACTTTGGCCACCTGATGCAAAGAACTGACTCACTGGAAAAGCCCTGACACTGGGAAAGATTGAAGGCAGGAGAAGGGGACAACAGAGGGTGAGATGGTTGGATGGCATCACCGACTGGATGGACATGAGTTTGGGTGGACTCCGGGAGTTGGTGATGGACAGGGAGGCCTGGTATGCTGTAGTCCATGGGGTCTCAGAGTCGGACACGACTGAGTGACTGAACTGAACTTACACACACATATCCATGCCTGAATCTCCTCTCCAACAGCCACCTCCCCTTACCTCCCTGTTGTCTCTTTGGACTCCTCTACTGATGAGGAGCTCATCAATTCCCTAGGCAGCTTATTCCACACCTTGATACCTCTGACTCCAGAAAAGTCAGTAATTTCCTCCTACTATTTCCCAATCCCCCTCCTGGGGCCCATATAGGTCGTACCTCACTCCTCCGTAGTGTGACAGGCTTTCCTGCAAGAGGGCAGTCCTGTGACAGTTCAAAGTCACCACTGGACTGACCGTCGTGACAATTAGATCAGACTCCAGCTCCTTGGCTTGGAGGCTATTTAAATTTGGTCTTGCTAGTAAATCATGGAGGAAAGAGAATTTCCAGACAAAGCCCCTCTCAGAGCACCTCTTCCTCTCCCAGGGGAGCCTGTTGACCCCAGGCCATTGTCAGTCACTCTTAGGGCTCCTGGGGGAGAAGGTGGGATGGAGGTATCGTGGGGGAGAGGGGGCTGGCTTCCCAGGACCACCTGGACTTTCCAATTCTCTAAGGAGCTTTACATGCACCCATCTGTTCACAATCTACATCTAAAGCCAGGCTGCTTACAATCTGAAGGAAGAGGCATGGCCTAGCTGAGGGGTGCCGCCTACACCCCTTGCTTGCCCTCCCATGTGAGCACCACCAGGCTCTGCCCACCATCAGTCTACCCCTGGCTCCTTTCTGCGCTGCAACTGAACCAGTAATTTTTTACAAAATTTTAAAAGTTGAATAGATAAAGATACTCTGTAAACTACAAACCTGGTAGACTGAGTATAGAAAAACACAATTCAACTAAAACTTACCAGGCACATTAATATATGAATGACAGTGAGGAGATGGTCTGGTAAACAGATGTGGTGATCAGCAAGCCATACATGCTAACTGATGGTCCCTGGAACCAAGATCATGGCACACCAAAATCCAATGTTGGAGGAAAGTGGAGCAGCTACAGGGACTGATGACGAAGCACCTCTCTTTCCCTCTTGGAGTCTGACAGATCAGGACAGGATGGACAGTCCTGTTTTGAGGACTCATATGGGCCTGGGGCCCCACAGGGCTCTCTCCCTGGAGTCCCTCCCAGCCTCCCCATTCCACAGCCAAGGAAACGGAAGCCCAGAGATGGTAAGCGGAGAAACTCCCCTGACTCAAGTTGAGGGGACTTTGCAGGCATGAAGCGGGGGATGGTTCTTAATCCTGCCACAGAGATGGGGACAAATGACCAGCTAGGGAGACCACGGTGGGGACAGAAGGGACACAGAAGAGAGACACAGCATTAGATTGTGACAGCAGGCAGCTGAGTCACTCCCAGGATCTTTGCTCTCCCCAAACAACCAAAAGCAGAGTCCAGCTCTTCTGGGGCCCTTGGGAGTGTTCAAGGCCCACCTTTCTATGAGGAGAGAAAGAGCTGAGCACCAGTGACCACCAGAGTGAGGCACGACAGACGTGGCAGGATGTCAGGGACCCTTTCTGTCCCCCTTCCTCCCTGCTACCCCCGCCCTCACTGGTACAGGATTCTGACTTTGGAGACCCCTCTAAAATATCCCCTTGGCCCTCTATGGGCTGAATTGTATTCCCCCAAATTCCTTTGCTGAACTTCTAACCTCAAATGTAGTGTGCCTGTTCTTTGGGGAGGTAATTAAGGTAGAACAGGGTCAGCGGGGTGGGCCTGAATCCAGTGTGGCTGGACTTCTTATAAGAAGAGGAAGTTTGGACCCAGATGTATATAGAAGGAAGACCATGTGGAGAAACAGGGAGAAGATGGCCATCCGCAAGACCTGGAGAGAGACCTCAGAAGAAACAACCCCACTGGCACCTTGAACTTGGACCTTCAGCCTCTAGAAATGTGAGGAAATAAGTGTATGTTGTTGTTTAATCACCCTCCTCCACCCCTCTGCCGCTGCCTGTGGTACCTGTGTGTCAGCAAACGAATACAGCCCTCACCTACCATCTGGGTCTCACTCTTACACCGGCATCCACAGCATGACAGGCTGGTTCAACAGTGGAAGTGGGCACTGGGTCCATCACAGACAGTGGATGTGTTGGGGAGGGTGGCGGGGAGAGGAGGTGAAACATCACAGCAGACCCAGGGCGTGGGCTGTTCAAGGCAGCAAGGCTGGGGTCCATGCAAGTGAATGGGCAGTAGAAGGAATGGGACCCTGTGCACTTGGGTGCGTGTGTGCATGCTCAGTCACTCAGTCATGTCTGACTCTGCGACCCCATGTGCACCAGGCTCCTCCGTCCATGGAATATTCCAGGCAAGAATACTGGAGCAGGTTGCCATTTCCTACACCAGGGGATCTTCCCAACCCAGGGATCGAACCCACATCTCTCGTGTCTCCTGCACTGGCAGGTGGGTTCTTTACCACTGAGTCACCTGGGAGTCCCTGATGCACTTGGGAGAGAGTCCCAGAAACCCCTGGACTTTTCCACTGGCACCTCTGGGGCAGAGGATGTTGATTCAGAAGGAAAACTGTAGAACTCACAGCTGGAAGAGAGCTCTGCAAGTCCCAGGCTCACCTCTGACCTCCTGGCAGGCAAGAACAGCAGGCCTCCAGCCCAGGGAGAAACCCAAAGGGAAAGCAACCCAATTAGATCATGACAAGTGTGCAGGCATTTAAATTAGAAAATGACTGTAAAAAGAGAGGCCAAACATATTGGTAAAGAACCTTCCTATCCTTTCACATGGCTGAGACACACATGTTCTTCCTGACAACTCGGAGGGGGGTTGTTGCACATGAGATAATGAGATCACCAGAGTAGGAAGGAACGCAGACCTGGCACAGACAGTCTGAAGCCCGACTCTGACTGTGGCTCTGTGACCCAGGCAAGCTACTCATCCCCTGTTAGCCCCACTGCAGGCTCTGGCAGCGCCCACCACCCCATGAATGGCAGCAGTGGCTAGTGTCATCACAGTTCCATAGCAATGCGTTCAGGGAGGCTGAGTGGCCGTGTGGCGTCTTACACCCAAGTCACAGACTTGGACACCCTGGTGCCCACCAAGGAGTCTTGGCCACATAAACAAGGTGTCGGCCTTAAAAATCACCTTCACAGCCCTATTTCAGGATGGTTACATGAGAAAGGCTCAGAGGATAGTGGCCTTGGGGGCTAGGACTTGGGTGGGGCTTAAGTGGTTTAAGCAACTCTGAAAGGTTGTCACTAGCTATTGAATAAAATCGGTCACCCTCAGTTCCCAAGCAGAGACACTGACGTACCATAACATCTCGAATTTATTTGGTGTCTTTCTGCCAAGAAGATCAAAGCACTTGAAAATAATTTCCTCTAAACTTTTCAGAGAAAGAAGCCAGTGGGGGGAAAAAACATTTCACCTATGAGTTCTGTTTGACATCAATCTCTGAGACTTCATAATTCTATATGTTCTAACAAGAGACTTCTGCTCACCTCCTCAGTGGCATTCTGAGCAGTAAACAGGCGAGGCTGACCCCATTTTACAGATGGGTAAGTGGGGGCCCAGGGAGCCTAAACTGCCTTTCCTAAGTGAGGACTTTCCCATCGTGCACTGCTGCACACTGGAACCTCCACACACCGTCATGTTTGCCAGTTTCTCCTTCCAGGGACTCCCCTAAATTCTTCCTGTATTCTCAAAGCCTTCTCCTCTCTCTTTGTCCCAGGACTCACCTTCTTCGATCCTCTGCACCTCTGCCTCGCTTTTGCATTCAGCTTCTTGCTCTTCACATGGCCGTGTCTTTGAAGCTGGAAAAACCTTTCCCCAAACCCTGCTGCTGCTCCTCTTAGCCCTGCTGGCCCTTCCTCTCCCTGACAAGTTTCCCCTGGACTGTGGACAGTGGTTTCTTCTGTCTTTTCACCCCATACTCTTGAGCCCACAGGCAAACTTTCACTTCACTCTTTGCATTGCAGCTGCTCACAGGCACCATTCTTGGTCTCCTGAGTCATAATAGCCACCAAACACTGAGGGGCCTACTGCTGCAGGCGCTGTGTCATCCATCCTTAAATGACCTTGAGAGATGGATAATGTTAGCCCAGGCTACTGACTTGGTAATGCAAACACTCAGCCTATAGCAGAGTAGACATTCAGAGCAGCCCCCATACTTCTATAGGTTTTACTTTCAGGAACCCCACTAAAGTTCTCATGGTGAAAACTGGAGAAAATTCCCCTTGTGTTTCCGGCAGGGGATGGGAAAAGTAACTACGTTGAAATAAGCCTAGAGGGTTATTCATAATAAGGGCCTTCCAGGGGAAACTCCACCAGAGCCTTATCTTACTTGAGAAAAGGGCAAATATCTAGCTCTGGTCCCCTGTAGACTTCCTGTCTCATGTAAGGAAAGAGAGAAAAAAAGCTTTAGAATTGTTTCTGCAAGTCATAACGCAGGAACTCAGTCCTGCTAAAAAAAAAAAGGGAATGAGATTTAATCATAGGATGACAGAACACTTACCAACACATTTCCACCACATCAACAGGCCCCAGGACAATAATAGCAGATCACAACTGAAAAAGCTGCAAGTCACAGAATCTATTTAAGAAAGTGTTCCTAGGGAAATCCAAAGATAACAGGGGAAGACAATAAACAAAGAAATTAGAGGAAACAATCTTTGGCGCCTGTAATGATTATTCAACACAGCCCAGCTTCTACACAGATGAACACAAAGCCTTCTACTGAAAGCTTAACTACCTCAGTTTCTCTCTTTCTCTTTTTTAAAAGATTTATTTATGACCGTGCAGGGTCTTCATTGCTGCATGTGGGTTTTCTCCAGTTGTGGTAAGTGGGGGCTACTCATAGCAGCGCACAGGCTTCTCATTGCAGTGGTTTCTCTTGTGGAACACGGGTTCTAGGCATGTGGACTTCAGTATTTTTGGTGCATGGGCTCAGTAGTTGTGGATCACAGGCTCTAGAGCACTGGCTCAGTAGTCATGGTGTATGGGTTTAGTTGTCCCATGACATATGGGATCTTCCTGAGCCAGGGGTTGAACCCGTATCTCCTGCATTGGCAGACAGTTTCTTTACCACTGAGCCACCAGGGAAGCCCTACCTCAGTTTCTCCTGTCAATGCATCATGTCTGGCTTTCAACAAATATGGTAGATATTAATCCAAATATATCAAGAGTCACTTTAAGTGTGAATGTTCTAAGGATACCAATTAAAAGACAAAAATTGTCAAAGTGAGTCAGAAAAAAAAAAGACCTGACCACAGGCTGTCTACAAGAAACTCACTTTAAGTATAAAGACATAGACAGATTAAAGGTAAAAAGATAGAAAAAGATACACCATGGTAACACTAATCAAAGTAAAATTGAAGTGACCATGTTAATCTTAGACAAAGAGACTTCTGAACAGGAAAATTATCAGAGATAAAGAGATTCATTACATACTGATAAAGGGGTGAAGTTTTTTTTTTTAATGTAACAAGATATGACAAATAATTGTAACAAATACACTACACTGATGTAAAATGTTAATAATAAGGAAAATTCTGTGGTGTGTGTTTATGTGTTACATGTCTTGGAAGATATATGGAAACTGTTTTATCTGCTTAATTTTTCTGTACCTCTAAAACTGCTGTAAAAAGCAAAGTTTACTAATTTTTAAAAGGTAATACATGTTGATTTTTTTAACTTGGAAGAATTGGAAAAATAGAAAACTAAAATTCTGAAAACTTTATCATCCAAAGACAACTGATATTGACCATTTGATAAAGTGCTACCATACTTCTTTGTGTAATCTTTTACTAATAGAAATTTCTTTATATCTATATTATACCCTGTACCTTCGTCTGTCTTCTATTATAGCTGTCTGTCTCTTCCACAAGGTCTTAAGTTCTCCAAGGGTAAGAACCACAACTTAATTTTCATATTTCACATGGTTCTTGCCATAAAATCTGGAACATAGTAGGACTTCAACAAATTTTTATTCAGTTCAGTTCAGTTCAGTTGCTCAGTCATGTCTGACTCTTTGCAACCCCATGAACTGCAGCATGCCAGGCCTCCCGGTCCATCACCAACTCCCGGAGTCCACCCAAACCCATGTCCATGGAGTTGGTGATGCCATCCAACCATCTCATCCTCTGTCGTCCCCTTCTCCTCCTGCCCTCAATCTTTCCCAGCAGCAGGGTCTTTTCCAATGAGTAAGCTCTTCACACAGGTGGCCAAAGTACTGGAGTTTCAGCTTCAACATCAGTCCTTACAATGAACACCCAGGACTGATCTCCTTTAGGATGGACTGGTTGGATCTCCCTGCAGTCCAAGGGACTCTCAAGAGTCTTCTCCAACACCGCAGTTCAAAAGCATCAATTCTTCGGCGCTAAGCCTTCTTTATAGTCCAACTTTCACATCCATACATGACCATTGGAAAAACCATAGCCTTGACTATATGGACCTTTGTTGGCAAAGTAATGTCTCTGCTTTTTAATATGCTGTCTAGGTTGGTCATGACTTTCCTTCCAAGGAGTAAGCGTCTTTTAATTTCATTCCTGCAATCACCATCTGCAGTGATTTTGGAGCCCAGAAAAATAAAGTCAGCCACTGTGTCCACTGTTTTCCCATCTGTTTGCCATGAAGTGTTGGGACTGGATGCCATGATCTTAGTTTTCTGAATGTTGAGCTTTAAGCCAACTTTTTCACTCTCTTCTTTCACTTTCATCAAGAGGCTCTTTAGTTCTTCCTCACTTTCTGCCATAAGGGTGGTGTCATCTGCATATCTGAGGTTATTGATATTTCTCCCAGCAATCTTGATTCCAGCTTGTGCTTCCTCCAGCCCAGCATTTCTCATGATGTAGTCTGCATAGAAGTTAAATAAGCAGGGTGACAATATACAGCCCTGACGTACTCCTTTTCCTATTTGGAACCAGTCTGTTGTTCCATGTCCAGTTCTAACTGTTGCTTCCTGACCTGCATACAGGTTTCTCAAGAGGCAGGTCAGGTGGTCTTGTATTTCCATCTCTTTCAGAATTTTCCACAGTTTATTGTGATCCACAATGTAATAGAAAAGAATCTTCTCCACATCAAATCTGTACTTTCTGGGGAAAAAATTTACAGAATGATTAAGAAAAAAAAAAAAATATATATATATATATATATAATGAGAAACTCTTATTTTAGACACATTGAGATAGATAGAGATGGGCTGGAGACCTTAACCCAACAGAACCAAGGAAAAAGAAGTACACAATTTACCCTGAAGACCTGTGAAGGTACCCTTTGGTGCTCACATTGCTCAGAGGGTAAACCTCTGACCCTGCTGGTCCAAGAACCAGGCTGGGAGACTTGTACAGAGCATGTGGCTCTTCCAGGTTGCATCTGCAGAGCCTATTGTGAATGTATTTCCTCATGAGATCAAGCACCTGAAGGCACTTATGTTGTTAATACCACCTGTCCGTGCTGGCTGCTGGGCAGGGACCCTACTCCTCTTCAGGGACCTACCTAGATTTGAATAAGCACACGAAACTTGATGGGTGGATAAAGCATTCCACATACAAGATTAGGCCTAGTCCTTAGGGTTTTTCCCTTTTCATAGCATGGCAAATTCTGATTTGATTTTCTCCCTTACATACTCAATATGAAGGATCCTCAAACAAGTAAACAAACCTCCTTCTCCATCTTAAGTCAGTTTGAAATTTAAATTTCCATTTTCAGAAAAAGTGGTGCATTTGTCTGGAAGAATTTTCTTTGATAAACTTAATTCTTTAATTCATCTGTACATGGAGTCTAGTGGAATGACAGATTTTACAAATTATACCTGTCATAATTTCTATCAATTCAAGTGATATGTATGGGCTGCTGACCAACTCCCCCAAACACACGCCAAAAAGAGAGCAAAACCAGAGGATTCTTTGGACCTCAGGTCAAATCATAATGATAATAATAACTAGTGTTGATATAGTGCTTTATATTCAACAAAAAGTTCAGTAATTTCATAAATGTTCTCACTTGATTAGTGCCCTAAGGTATTGTCTGGTCCCTGGGCGCCTTGCCTGGATTCAAATGGGCCCCATTCCCAGAACAAAGCTCTGCTGACATGTCTCAAAGAATTCTTAAATTGTAGCCAGCCTGAGCACAGGCTCCTCCCTAAGAGAAAAAAGCTGGAGTGAGTCAAAGGGAAAATCGTGTGTTTGTCCACCTTCTGGTTCTGGTACCCAAGATGTAAAGCACCCACTGGTGGGCTGATGGCCACTGTTCTAATCCTCCTCTTTGGGGAGTCCCTGGCTGTGGTCCCCTGGCTCTCTGAAGGGAGTAGGGCACTGAATGTTAAGCCCAGAAGTCTTGGTACACTGTGTCCTTGCCAGAAAAGGACAGGAGAGGGACGCAGGTGGTGGTCTGTGCTTGGATAATAATGAGAATAATTACTAATAATTTGTGAGCAGTTAATAGAGCAGATCTGATTTATTAACTCCTCATAACCCCTACAAAAGTAGGTAATCTGCTATAACAGTACATTTCAATTGTATGGTGCTTAATCACAATGGTGTGATCACTGACCTAGAGCCAGACATCCTGGAATGTGAAGTCAAGTGGGCCTTAGAAAGCATCACTACGAACAAAGCTAGTGGAGGTGATGGAATTCCAGTGGAGCTATTTCAAATCCTGAAAGATGATGCTGTGAAAGTGCTGCACTCAATATGCCAGCAAATTTGGAAAACTCAGCAGTGGCCACAGGACTGGAAAAGGTCAGTTTTCATTCCAATCCCAAAGAAAGGCAATGCCAAAGAATGCTCAAACTACCGCACAATTGCACTCATCTCACACGCTAGTAAAGTAATGCTCAAAATTCTCCAAGCCAGGCTTCAGCAATATGTGAACCGTGAACTTCCTGATGTTCAAGCTGGTTTTAGAAAAGGCAGAGGAACCAGAGATCAAATTGCCAACATCCGCTGGATCATAGAAAAAGCAAGAGACTTCTAGAAAAACATCTATTTCTGCTTTATTGACTATGCCAAAGCATTTGACTGTGTGGATCACAATAAACTGTGGAAAATTCTGAAAGAGATGGGAATACCAGACCACCTGATCTGCCTCTTGAGAAATTTGTATGCAGGTCAGGAAGCAACAGTTAGAACTAGACATGGAACAACAGACTGGTTCCAAATAGGAAAAGGAGTACATCAAGGCTGTATATTGTCACCCTGTTTATTTAACTTCTATGCAGAGTACATCATGAGAAACGCTGGACTAGAAGAAACACAAGCTGGAATCAAGATTGCCGGGAGAAATATCAATAACCTCAGATATGCAGATGACACCACCCTTATGGCAGAAAGTGAAGAGGAACTCAAAAGCCTCTTGATGAAAGTGAAAGTGGAGAGTGAAAAACTTGGCTTAAAGCTCAACATTCAGAAAACGAAGATCATGGCATCCGGTCCCACCACTTCATGGGAAATAGATGGGCAAACAGTGGAAACAGTGTCAGACTTTATTTTTCTGGGCTCCAAAATCACTACAGATGGTGACTGCAGCCATGAAATTAAAAGACACTTACTCCTTGGAAGGAAAGTTATGACCAAACTAGATAGCATATTCAAAAGCAGAGACATTACTTTGCCAACAAAGGTTCGTCTAGTCAAGGCTATGGTTTTTCCTATGGTCATGTATGGATGTGAGAGTTGGACTGTGAAGAAGGCTGAGCGCCGAAGAATTGATGCTTTTGAACTGTGGTGTTGGAGAAGACTCTTGAGAGTCCCTTGGACTGCAAGGAGATCCAACCAGTCCATTCTGAAGGAGATCAGCCCTGGGATTTCTTTGGAAGGAATGATGGTAAAGCTGAAACTCCAGTACTTTGGCCACCTCATGCGAAGAGTTGACTCATTGGAAAAGACTCTGATGCTGGGAGGGATTGGGGGCAGGAGTAGAAGGGGATGACAGAGGATGAGATGGCTGGATGGCATCGCTGACTCGATGGACGTGAGTCTCAGTGAACTCCGGGAGTTGGTGATGGACAGGGAGGCCTGGCATGCTGCGATTCATGGGGTCTCAAAGAGTCGGACATGACTGAGCAACTGATCTGATCTGATCTGATTACACAGTTAATTTTTCACCTGTTAATTATAAGCCATCGAATGAACACTAAACACAATGCATAATCCATGACACCTTGTACATTATTGCACTTGCTCCCCACAAGCACCCTATGGCTAGGCCCTGAACTGTCCTCCTTGTGCAGCGAAGGATACTGAGACTTGGAGATGCAGCATCACTTGATCTCACGGCTAAGTGAATGATTCAGGCAGGTGTCCAAAAAGTGCCCCTCCCTTCCAAAGTCTGGGCCTTCATTCTGCCTCTTTTGACCCTCACAATAACAGAGTGGATAATCACTGCCCTACAGTTAATGAAATTGAAGGCGGGAGGAGAAGGGGACAACAGAGGATGAGATGGTTGAATGGCATCACCAACTCAACGGACATGAGTTTGAGTAAAATCCGGGAGTTGGTGATGGACAGGGAGGCCTGGCATGCTGTAGTCCATGGGGTCGCAAAGAGTTGGACACGACTGAGCGACTGAACTGAATTGAACAGTTGGAAAGCAGAGTTTCAGCTGAGGGAAGAGACTCATTCTGGGTCACCCAGGCATTTGACCTACTGGCCACACAGACCAAGTCCTTCTACATGCTCCAGGACACTGTCAGATTGAAAAGCGGGACACCTGGCTCCCTAGTACCTTACAGAGCCTCCATCGGGGCTCTTCTGAAAGTGGAGAGGCAAACTAATCAAATTGAACAAAGTCTCCAAGCTGGGTGGGATGACTGCCACCCTGAATATCACCATTGTAGGTTTGAGAAAAGGGCAAGTGTGAACAGAATAATGTTCAATAACAAAGCAGTGCGGGATCCTGTAGTCAGACCTGGATCTTGATCTCAGCTCCGCCCCTTTGAGCTGTTGAACTCTGGGTGAGTTCCTCGCCTTTGAGATCCTGTTTCCCTCTTTCCTTCCACAAATGGGCTTCCCACTTCCACTTCCCTTCCCACTTCCACAAGTGGGCAAAGAATTCGCCCGCAATGCAGGAGACCTGGTTTGATCCCTGGGTTGGGAAGATACCCTGGAGAAGGGAAAGGCTACCCACTCCAGTACTCTGGCCTGGAAAATTCCATGAACTGTATAGTCCATGGGGTCCCAAAGAGTTGACTGAGTGACTTTCACTTTCTTCCCTCCTCCATAAAGTGGGTATCAATATCTTTCTCTTAAAGGGATTAAAATATTTACATAAAATATGCAGGAAAGGCTAGATAAATATTTGCTTTAATTCCTATTGAGAAAGGTTTTGATTAACGCAACTATAGAGGGGAAAATAGCTCAACAGAAGGGCTGGTTTCATAAAGGAGTACCAGAAAAAAATCAGATGAAGGCAGTAATGGGTGGTTGGTTTGTTTTAACTGTTGTATTGATATTTCTTTGGACTCATTTGACAAATGAAAATCCAACTCCATCTTGGTGGCTAGAGTGAGGGGATTCTTTCCAATATTCTCAGCTCCTCAGCTCTGGTCAAGGGTTAATAATGTATTGCGTTGTGGAGGGTGACAGGTGGGGAACAAAAAGATGATTAAAGATCTGACTCTCAGAGTAACGCTTTTGTTCTCTGAAGGTGTTTGTATATATTTAAGTTGTGTTTCTTGTCCTATTAATCTTGCTAATAGTTAGATTGAATTTTAAGGGAGAAAATGGCTTAAAACAAAGCCCCTTTATCCTTATCGGTATAATGTTGGTATTGTGAGACTATGAAATTTCTAGGTTCCTTCTGGCTTGAAGAATCTTCATATGAGTGTGAAACAAATACAAATTTAAAACTGTAGATTTCCACAATGGGGTCAGGGCATTTGGAAGCATCCAATGATCCCTTCTTTAGGGTGGTTTACGATCATTCAGTTTCCAAGAGAAGACAAGCTTTCATTTCAAAACTAAACTTTGAAATTTAAAAATAAAGGGAGAGGAGTGGGAGGGGGTGGGAGGTGGGAAGGAGGTTCAAGAGGGAAGGGACATACATATACCCATGGCGATTCATGTTGATATATGGCAGAAATCAACACGATATTGTAAAGCAATCATCCTCCAATTAAAAATTAATTAATTATTAAAAAATAAAATAAAATAAAAGGTTTCCAAGGTCAGAAGGAAAGATTTAAATTTTTGAAGAGCTCATCAGCATTTCAAGGGTAGTGATAAGCCACAGGAATTTACTTTGCTGTTTTCAGCTCAAGCACCGCCACCCCCAGCCTCCCCAGGTCTCCTCTCCCCTGACTCTGTGTCAGGCTGGGTGGCCACAGCTCTGGGGCCTGAAACTTCCAGTCTCACTCTCCTCTGTTCCTGTTTGTTTATCTGATCTTCTTCATGCTTCCTTTGTTTTCTCGCAATGTCCATTTGTCCATCTTTCTGATGCCTTTTTGGCCCCTGCCCAGTGGTGCTGACCTGAATATAGAACTTTGACTGCTGGCTCACAATTCTTTTTTTTAACAGCTAATGAGTTCTCCAGAGTAGGTTATCGTGGAATATGAGCCGAGGGAAGAGGTGGAAAGAGAAAGCAGAGGAAGAAATTTAGCACGAAGGTCCTCAGGGATGCTGGAGAACACCCTTCTCAGAGGGTACCTTGAGGAGGAACAGGTGAAACTGTAGGAGGAATCTCTGGGCGCCAGTGACTTGTCTCGGCTTCCCTTGAGAGTCACTCATTCATAGTCACTACAGTCTGTCACCTTCTGTAGAGGAGGGCAGGCTGGAGCAGGAAGAGCTCAGCTTTGCATCAGGCAGATGGGGCCCGGAATAACATGGTTCTGCTGCTCTGAGTCTCGGGATGCAGATCTCCTCGTCTGCAAGAAATGAGCAGTGCTACTGCCATATGTGGGGTGGTGGAAAGGCTCACATGTGTTCTAAAAACACCTACCTAGAGACTTCCCTGGTGATCCAGTGGCTAAGACTCTGAGCTCCCAATGCAGGGGGCCCGGGTTTAATCCCTGGTCAGGGAAATAGACCTCATATACAGCAACTGAGCGTTCACTTGCTGCAACTAAAGATCCCAAATGTGGCAACTAAGACCCAGTGCAGCCAAACAAATAAACATTTAAAAACCAAACAAATAACACCTACTAGTCTTTCCTCCCTCCCTTTTTAGTCTTTTCCATGCCAATTATTCAGAATATTGCTATAGGAGACTTCCCTGGTGGTTGAGTGGTTAAGACTTTGCCTTCTGGTGCCACGTGGTGGGGGAGGGGTGGGGGTGGTGTGTTGGTTCGATCCCTGGTTGGGAAGCTAAGATCCCACATGCCTCAAGGCCAAAAAACCAGGACATAAAACAGAAACAACATTGCAACAAATTCAATAGAGACTTTAGAAAAGGTTGACATTTAAAAAAAAAAAAAAAACTTAGAAAAATAAACAAAAAACTCTTGGAAAAAGAAAAAACTTGCTGTTAAGGCAATTTGGAACCCCTAACACATTTTCTCATAAAAGCCAGTGGTCCTGAGTTTTGTGAAGGCCCTGACTCCAGCCTACCTTACCATTCCCCTCTCTTCCTACCTCCATCCACGAACTTGACTTTTAAGCCATGATGGAATCCTCAGCTGTCTTCCCCTCATCTTCACTACCCACAAACTTTTACTCCTTCATCCTGGAATCTCAGACCTCTGCTTAGAAGAATTCAGCAAGTCAATATCCAGGTGACATCCAAATCCAGCTGATGATCTGTTCAGAACTGATTTTTCTTTTGCCTGAATTGCCATTCCACTTCACCTAAGCTGGTCATGGGAGCTTTACAATAAAAGTCACAACATACTTCCTTTCATGGCTGTTATAACGGTAGCACAGTGTTCAATAACCACTTATTGTTAAATAAATGAACAATAATAGCTACATTTGTTGAGTGTATGCTATATGTTAGGTAGTGTACTATGCCTTTTATATGCATTTCCTCATGTAATTATTACAGCAAGGTTAAAAAAATGTATTATGGTCCCCACACTCGGCTTCCCAGGTGGCTGATCAGTCAAGAACCCCCCTGACAAAGCAGAGACGTTAAAAGATGCACTTTCTACCCCTGCGTCGGGAAGATGCTCTGGAAAAGACATGGCAACCCACTCCAGTTTTCTTGCCTGGAGAATCCCATGGACAGAGGAACCTGGCGGGGTGCAGTCTATAGGGTCGCACAGAGTCAGACACGACTGAAGCAATTTAGCACACACACATGGTCCCCACACTCTGGGGAGCTAAGGTTCAGATGGACCAAGTAACCCTCTCAAAGTCAAGTATCCAGAAAGTAGAGCAAAGATTCCAACCTAGAAATCTGTGAACCCCAAGTCCTGTTTTCCTTCTACTTTCCAAGAGATAGAGCCTAAGTTAAAAATACATAAAACTAAAATCAACTACTGGGACCATTTACAACCTCATGTTTGGATGTGACTTTCAGCAATGCCCCAGGCCAACAAATAACTTCTAGGCAGCTCTTTTCTGACCTGGGGAGGCAGGCCCACCCAAGACAGCAAAGAAGCTGAAGTCCAAACGTCAAGTCTATTAAATGCTGCAGAGAAAGTTTACTGCCACTAGAGGGCTCCCTCCTCCTTAGGCAAAAAGTGCAGCCTGGACCGTGCAAGTGGACCGTCCAAGTGGACCCCGCTACCCTGAGCCGGCTCCACTCCACCTCCCTCAAGTTCAACCCATTTTACCCAAATCCCTGGGACAGCAGCAGAAGTTGGCCAGCCTAGAGGAATCCCTTGGTACTTCCACAAGCTGGAGCAGTGGCGGAAGGAGGAGCCATTTGCTCCATGTTTTCACAAGCACATTCCATCCTCCTCGTCTGGGTTAGAAATGCTTTGAGGTCGTCAGCTGAAGTTCCAATACTTTGGCCACCTGATACGAAGAGCCGACTCATTGGAAAATACCCTGATGCTGGGAAAGATTAAGGGCAAGAGGAGAAGGGGGGTGACAGAGGATAAGATGGTTGGATGGTATCACCTACACAATGAACGTGAGATTTTGGAAACCCCAGGAGATAGTGATAGTCCAGGAAGCCTGATGTGCTGCAGTCCATGGAGTCGCAAATGGTTGGACATGACTTGGAGACTGAACAACTAACAATGCTTAGTGGGGGCCGGGGGTGGGGGATGGAAGTTGGTCTCCCTGCATAAATAAGCTCAGGATGTGAGAGGGAGTGGAAAAGAAAACTTTCCTCCCAGGAGAAGTGGAGGCTCTGTGGTGGTAATCCAGAAGTGAGGTCCAACTGCCAGCCTGGTGGGCTGCAAGCTCTGAGCCTACAGCAAAGGAGTACAGAGCAAGTGACCCAAGGAAACCTCACTTCAATGGGCTCTCTGGAGGCCAGGCACCCTCAGATTTTGCTGAGAGGGGGTTGGGGTGTGGTGGTCGGTGGGAAGGCCTTCTGGTGTAATGAAGTACAGTTTTGTTTGAAAATATCCTGCCGGGAGAAACCTCTCTTGGGGCCATGGTTGTGCAGCTACAGTCAGGGAACTCCCTCATCTTCACCACTTCCCAGGGGCCCTGCTGGGGAGGTGCTTCTGCAGCAGCCCCTTGGGGTTCCCCGGGGTTGGAATGAGGACTCAATGCTGCATTTTAACACTTATCAATAGTAACGCATTAAGTGAAAACAGGCAAATTACTGAACTGTATCTAAGCTATTATTACAACTACAGGAAAGAATAGATAACTGGTAAAGAGTTGAGAGGCTATTTGGAAGGAGGTAAAGGCCTGGTGATCCTCCCCTTTTTAGACTTGTGATTTTGTTAGATTATGTGTGTATGCAAAAGTTGAAGAAAAAGGGTGAAGCGAAGGTAAATTGAGTTACAAAACATTTCCAAAGGCTTCACCATGCCCTGATAGGAGGTTTCAGAAACTCGACGGGCAGCTTGGACCTGAGAGCCCTGAATGGAGAAGCGGTAGCCGATAGCATGAACTCCAGGTTCGAGGCCCCAGAAGGGACAGATGAGAACTGAGGTGGCCCCGCGTGGCAGATCACGTTGTACATGGGAACATCTTCCTATAACTACATCCTGCCCTCTCTATCCTACAATTCCGCCGGGCGCCCAGGGTAGGATTGGATCTTGGCGGTAATCAGGCGGCCTTAGCCCGGCCTGCAGAGAAGGGCAGGCCCGGCAGCAGCCAGCAGCCGGGGAGAGGCGACGAGGACATTGTTCCAGCCTCTCGGGTGGGGTCCTGCGGGGGGAGGGGACGCAGTAGCCGTCCCAGGGGACCTGTGCATCAGCGCGTCCAAGAGCGCGGGCTTTGTGAAGTGTATTGAGTCACCATGGAAATCCGAAGGAACGCGGACAAGGGCGCCCGGGGGTCGGCTGGTTCTCGAGCCGCGCCCTTCGTCCCCTCTCGGACCCTGGCCCCTCGGCAGGGCCTGTCGGGAGTTGTAGTCCCCAGGCGGTGGCCGCGCGCGCCGCCGAGGATGCAGGGCGCCGCCGGTCCCCGCCTCCCCCTAACCTGCTAGCGCGAGGTGGGGAGCGCTGGGGAGGAGCTGTCGCTCCAGTGATTGGCGGAGGCCTCCTCCAGCCCCCACCCAAGTCCCCTCCCCCGCTCGCGGCTTCGGACTTCGGAGCCCCCGCGCGCCAAGGCGGCGATCGAGCGAGCGCGCGTGCAGCCGCGCCGCCCTGAGCACCCGCAGCGCCGGCGCCGCGGCGAGACAGGAGGAGAACCCACCCACCGACAGAACCCCGCAGCCGCGGCATCCCGGAGGAGTGGGTGATGGCAGGGCGGGCGGTGGGCTTATTCTCCCCGGCCTGGGACGTCCGTCTCACACAGTCTGTTTCTCTGGGAGGAGCACAATAGGGCCGGGGTCGGAGTGCGCCTAGGGAACCGGCTGGTGGGAACGCGGCGGGAGGTGTGGTTTGGAATTCGGGGCAGCCTTTTCGGGCTAAACTGGGACCCGAATCGTTCTTCTTTGTAAGCCCACAGAGCTCCAGGAGCGCCGAGCGGTACCTTATTCATAGTAGGCGTTTAATAGATGCTCGTGGGATTGCAAAGAACTGGGGTGAGGAGGCTGGCTTGGTGGAAGGGGTTCGCTCCTAGGACATAGTAGACAGCCAGCCTCGTCGAGGTGCAGTGAATGGCTGGAGGGCTGGGCGGGGGCTTCTCTGGCCGTGGGCCCGTCCTGCCCGGTACCTTAAATCGGCGCCGTCCTCTACCCGCACGGATCACCGCCCGCCCCCACTCCCCGCTACGCCCCCAGCATACACACACACCCTCTGTCCCTCTCGCCTCCGGGTTGGAGTTTGCCCAGCCTGGACCGGACCCAGCGGCCCGTCCACGTCCGGCTAACGGGTGGACTATTCGCCGGCCGCCTCTGGAGGCACCTGTCTGAACCACAAAGGCCGCTTTTCGCTGCCCAGCCCAGAGCGGGCGCCAAGCTGATCCCTTCGCCCGAGCCCAGCGCGGGAGCCCTCCCGGGGGCATCGATCTTGGCGGGCGACGCCCCAGGCCGGGGGAGGAGGCAGGAGTCAGAGTTGGAGAGGAGCTGAGATGGAGAGAGGCGGAGGCAAGGCCTCCGTTTGAGCAAAGATGCGAAAGGATGGAACATAGGGATGGGTGGGAGGAGGGGGAACTGGAGACAGGTTTGAGGAAAGAGAAGGGTCTGAGCCGGGAGGGTCGGAGCTCGGAGCAGGTGGCGCGAGGCGAGGCTGGGGCTGATGAAGAATGTGGAGGGGAGGAGGGATGTGGGAGGGTGGAGACTGCCTGGGTTAGAGAAGAGTAGACGCTGGGGAGGAGGAGACCCACGCGAAGAGAGGGAGGGCTCTCCCTGGGGAGGCAGGTCTCCGGGGAAGGGAGGGGCAGGCAGCTGGGGGGTGGGGGGAGGCGGGTCTCGGGCCAGAAGACCCTCAGCCCCGGCCAGGGACCCGGCGGTCCTGTGGCTGGCTGGGCGTGGCTCTTGGACCCGGCGACGGACTCGGGATGGCGGATCGGGGACCGAGCCGGATGTCCCTGCGAGGAGCTTTGTCTCCCGGCTTGACACCAGCTCTTAGGGACTCGTTTAGGGTTTTGTGATAATCCGCAGCGCCACAGGCACACCCTTTTCTTCGCAGAGCTGAAAGGCTTGGTCCAGCGGCAGGTGATGCCAGGGAGGCGAAATGGGGGCCGCCTCCCGCCCGGGAGACCCGGAGAACAATAGCCGGCACTGGTGTCCTCCGCACCAGGAGCTAGGGCACCCCTAGAATTCGAGTGTGCAGTTTTCTAGTGCAGAAAACACTCCCGGAGAAATCAAAGGGCACGTGCTCTTCTCTTGGGGTTTGTGTTAGGGCAACAAACCCCACTGGTAATTCTCTGATGTGAGTCGCGCATCTCCGCCCCCCAGACTGTGGGACCCGCAGACAGACGCCGCCCCTGGCTTTGGTACCTTCTGGCTGCGGCGCCGCCCCCTGCCCCTTGCTGCTGACCAACCACCGAGACGGTCGGGGTGGGGGAAGACCTGTGGAGGTCGCCTCGGTGCTGAGCGGGCTCCCTGAGTAGCCGGCTTTGTCTGACGAGGCGGACGCGTGTGCTGTGCGTTCTTAGAGGGAGCAATCAGGGCTGGTGCGGTTTGTGATAAAATGGAAGAGAAGCAGTCGTGGAGATTACCCGCTACGGGTGCAGCTCCTGGCCTTAAAGCCGGCAGCTAGGGGACCAGTGCTTCCCCTTTGCCGGTGACCACACCCAAGCCAGTGTATCCATCCTTTGCAGATTTCACTTGTAGTGTCTGCTGACCTAAGAGAGGGACGACTCTGTGATAGGAGGCGTCTCCTTGCCCATGGGAAAGCAGATGGACAGAAATGGAAACACAAAAAGGAGCTCAACAGAGCTTTCCTTGCATTCAGTCTTGCTTGCTGTCTAAGCATCTTTCACACCAGGCTAGCAGCGTCTTAACATGTGAGATGACAGCCAGAAACCAACATTCAGTTTTACAGATTTTCTTTGATGATTGTTTAGTTGATATTAAAGCTGACTCTTTAGCACAGACTTATACTTTTAAATGGTCATTCATTTTAAAAAGACAAAACAAACAAAAAACAAGACAGAAGCATTTTTATTCCAAAAGTGAAGGAAGAAGCTTGGCTCAATGACAAGCAGACCATCATAAGAAAAATCGCTGTGACATATTTGGCCTGGAGTTGACTGATGAGCCTTTGGGCTCTCATAACCTGGCTTTGAAACCTCAAGATTTTACTCAGATTGATGTATAAGGTGAGGGACTGTGATGTGACTGTCACCTATTGCCCAGCACATATGGTAGCTGCCAATGTGAATTCTTCCTACCTGGGCTATACCCAGCAGTAGCAACAGTAGGCTATGTCCTGATACTTTTATTAAATGACGATGCTTTGCAGAGGTGCCTCTCGGTATTTACAAAGGACTAGCTGGAATGTTGTTCATTGGATGTGTTTAACTAAAATAATAGACCTATCTATCTCCAGAGTAAGTGAAAACCAGGAATCTCTATATTGGATCCCTGGTGTCTCAAACAGTAAAGAATCTGTCTGCAATGTGGGAGACCGGGGTTCAATTTCTGGGTCGGGAACATCCCCTGGAGAAGAGAATGGCTACTCACTCCAGTATTCTTGCCAAGAGAATTCCATGGACAGAGGGGCCCAGAGTAGGTGAAAACCAAGAATCTCTATATTAGAACACCCAGAATCAGGTACTAAAGGTTTTTTTCTTATGAAAAAAACTCCCAATGAGACATATTTTGTTGGTTTATTCTTCTTGAAAGAACTTTATGGACTTAAGGGTGTAATCCTATTATTTTAGAGCACTGTGTGAACATCCAATCCAATTTTTTCCTCATAGGGAGTCAGTTCATAGATAAGGAATATTAGTATGACCAGCCCATTTCTGCAGGGAAGATAGAAAGCAGTATCCTCCTACCTGCCCTGTGAAAATGCCTGGGAGACAGACAGGAGAGGCAGGTGGCCGTAGAAAAGGACTTTATGTCCCTAGAATTCTAGAGTGCCCACATGGGCAGCATGTGAGATCTTAGTATCCTGACCAGGGGCCGAACCAGCACCTCCTGCAGCGGAAGCATGGAGTCTTAACCACTGGACCAGCAGAGAAGTCCACAGAGTGCCATTCTTAACTCCCATCTCCCTGACTTTGGAAACCTCAGCTAGGTATACAAAAGATGTTTGTGGGACATGAACACTTGGCCTTTTTCAACATAGCCTCTTCAGATTTAAGTCAGGGTAATAGTATTTGAAATACATTGCATGTTTCCACCACGGGAAGCAGTTACCCAGCAAGGCAAGTGTGTACAATGGGCCAAAATCAGGTTTGAGGACTTGGTTAGGCTTCATCTGCCTAACTGTCTTTCTGCCATAGATAGCTGAGAATTCTCCTCTTTGATAATAGCTCCTTTGACAAAAATTCAGCTTCAGGGAATGGAACTGTAAGCCAAAGGCCATCACAACTGTGGATAAATTTCTGGAGTAAATCAGAATTTAGTTTAATATTGAGAGCCAGGGAAGTTGGTACTATTAGAAAAGAGCATGTAAGATCCAGTCTATCTTTCTGGTGTCAAAACTAACCAAATTCTGATAGAATATAATCCTGTTCACACATTTTTGATTTCTGAGCTATAAGAAAATATTTCAGAAAAGTTTTCTAAAGACTTAGTTGACAGTCACCTAGAGAAGAACAATAATACAGGAAACCTTTGTCAATGTGAAAACCTGTAAGGAGAAGTTGGTATAAAATGAAATCAAATGAGAGTAAACAAGTAAGAAGGTAATTGATTTTCTTCTACTGCTAGTGAACAAATAAATAATTTCAAGATCACTTTGTCTTAAATTTTTATATGAAAATGAAAGGTGCAAATACTATGGTATGACTCTTTAAAGCAGACACATTATATACTTAAAAGAGTTGCATGAAACAATATTGTATATGGTTTGTTCTATTTCAGTCTTAGAAATTTCTTCCATCTAAAATAAATGGACTTAACCATAGCATCCCCTGACCCTCTCACACCCTCCCATCAATCACAGCCCAGTTCTATGCTGTTCCTTTGCCTCCTCCACATGGACTCCCTCCTTACAATCCAGACTCAGAAGCAATGTACACAGGAAGGAGAGCCTGGCTCTGAGCCAGAAAGCTGGAAGTTGAGTCCCAGCCCCGACCGACACTTGCTGTCTGTCCATCCTTCAACGACTAATTTTTCTCTTAAGGACTCAGTTTCTTCATTTGTTCAGTGAGGTTTATATGCGTTAACATATGTATAGCCTGAGAACAGAGTCTGGCCCCTAGTAAGTGCTCAATAAATGTCAGTTATCACCATCAGCACCATCATCATACTCTCACCCCAGAATGTGTGCCCCTAAAAACACTGATTCCCTGTTTACTCTTTCATCCCCAGAGGTCAGGGTAAGCTGCTATAGGGTTATCAATAGTGGGAATAGAAAGAAAGATTAGGACTCTGTTCTGAAGGTCCCACTCTGTAAATAGTAGGAATAGCTCTGTGTTGACTGTCAGCCTCCTTAAACACAGCTGTTTTGAGCAGCTGAGGACTTGCAGAGTTAAGAATGTTCCAGAACTGCTCTGACCCAGCTTTGCCAAAACTTCCCTGTGTATAGAGTTGGCTTGGCAACTGCTCCCGCTCCTACATCATCTAAAGAACATCAGGCATCCATAACTGGTTGAGACGGCTGTTCTGAGACTGTTCTGTTGTTGGTGTGGGAAAGAGTGATCATGTTTGGTTGATGGCAAATTGTTGGGAATAAAAATATCTCAAGTTTTCTGACTAAGAAATAAACTTAGCAGCACAGAATTACCTGTTTAACAAAAACTTTCAAAGTACTTGCTCTGTGCTAGGGGTTGTTCTAGTTCCTGTGAGTTGAGTACAGTACTGTTGCTATCCCCATTTTACAGATGAAGCAAATGAGAAGAGACAGAGAAAAGCTTTGCACCCAAGGACTCTGCTCAGAGTCTATATGAGTCAGGGTTCTCCAGAGAAACAGAACCAATAAGGATTGGCTTATGAGACTGTGGGGGCTGGCAAGTCTGATGTATGTAGGGCAGGCCAGTGGGCTGGAAGCTTTCAGGTGGGAGCTGATGTTGCAAGGACCCCATACTGGTTAGTCTTAAAGCAAAATTGCTTCCTCTTCTTGGGCAACCTTGATTTTTCTCTTAAGGTCCTTCAGCTACATTTGACTACATTGTATGAGGCTCACCTACATTATTGGGGAAAATCTTAAAGTCAACTGGCATAACCATACCTATAAAATACCTTCCCAGCAACACATATAGATGTATGTTTGACTGAATGACTACTGTAGCCTAGCCAAGGTGACACACACATAAAAAAACTATCACAGGGTCCATGCTTTTTTAAACACTACCCCAAGCTAAGAGCCTTATTTGCAATAAACTAAAGAATTAGCAATGGCCTATGTATCCCACTACAAAATGCTGCTCCTTACCGTGTTGAAAATGCAATTTGGATCTCTCTTTTTCATCCATGTAGCTTCTAGCACAAATTGTTGCTCACAGCAAGCATTTAATAGACAATATTTCATTTGACTCGTGAGTTTGAGATTTTACAAATGACTAGATTCTAGATTCTCTTGAATCAAGGCAAGAGTGGTACTTCCCTGGCAGTCCAGGGGATAAGACTCACTTCCCCAGCAGAAGGCACCAGCAGCAGGCACAGGTTCAATCCTCAGTTGGGGAACTAAGATCCTGCATTCAGGACCGGCCAAAAAACAGAACCAAACAACAGGAGAAGATCTGCATTCTGAATTAGGTATTGTGTCACTCTTTACCTCCCAACAGCTGTCCATTGTCATTGGCTCAGCAAAGATTTTGGGGTCTGTCACTGTCTCCACTCCTCGTGAAAGTGTCTTGTACACAGTAGCAGTGCCAGGACCCAGTCACACTACCTCTGTGTCCGTTCGGTGTCCCCTGACAGGCATTCCCTTTGTTGATTTCAGATTCACCAGGGGCTCCCTCCAGTTTCTCAGGCCTTTGGGCTTTATGCTCCCTGCCTTTGTCTGGTCCTCTCCTTCCCTTTGTCATCCCCCAGAGAGTGACCCACTATTGATGGAGAAGTCGCCTCCTTTCTCATTTTTAGCACTTTAACCAGATTTATGTCTTTGTGGATCAATACATTCATTCTGTTATGAAATTCACATGTAGTCTCCGATTTTTTCCTTTACTGCTTTTTTGTTCCTTTACCGCTCTTTTTCAACAGATGTGAAACTTAACTTTAAGGAAGTTACTCAGAATGTTTTAAGTTTGGCATGTTGCCGAATATATGGGCCACACACATACATAAAATAGTAGTTTGAGGGGCTGAGCGTGCATTTTTAAAGTATTTTCATTTTTTAAACTTTTTAGTAAAGTGTAACAGATATATGTACCTGGAGTGCTGCAGTCCATGGGGTCACAAAGAGTCAGACACAACTGAGCAACTGAACTGAACCGAACAGATATAGAGAAAAATATACAAGTCATAAGTGTATAGCTTACTGAATTTTCACAAACTGAACACAGCCATGAAACCGCACCTGATCAAGAAACAGGCTACTAGCACATACCCCAAAGCCCCGCTTCAGTCGCCTCCTAGTCACTACTCTTCCTCCAGGGTCTCTAACCACTATCAGCATAGATCAGCTTTGCCTATTTTTGAACTTTTTACAGATGGAATCATATACTGGGTACTCTTTCAAAAAGTGGCTTCTTTTGCTCAGTGTTACATTTGCTGCATTTCATATGCTCATTTTCATTGCCATATAGCATTCCATTGTGTAAATGTACCACAATTTACTATCCATTATGTTGTTAGTGGGTATTCAGCTAGTTTTTGTTTGATGCTACTGTGAATAGTTTTATTGTGACTATTCTAGCACACATCTTTTGGTGAACAAACGTGTTTCTCTTGGTTATATATTTAGGAGTAGAATTCGGGTCAAGGATATGCATATGTTATGTTTTAGTAGACCATGCCAAATAGTAAGACTAATGGTGAAATTTTTTTAAAAAGTCAATCCCAAGGCATGCAATGCTGTGATTAAACTATTTTTAGAAGCCCTTGGCATAATTTTGTGGCTTGATCAGAGATTGGTTTTAAACTCTTACTTTTCAGTAAAAAATAGAACTCTGGCTGTGTCTGACTCCAAGGTAGCTGAAATGAACATTTTAAAACTAATGGCTGTGCTTGGGCTTGCTACAGCTACTTCCTTCTGTTTCTTAAGGAAAAGCTGAGAATCAGGTTATAGTTGCAGTGTGGGTCCAAAGATCATTTGGGAGATGACCAGTCAGATTTGAATAAGATTAACAAGCAATTTTTATTCTGTTAACTATTCTTATATTGGGTCAAATTGCAATTTTGAATTGTGTGATTTTGGTGACTTAAAAAAATTCTTCAAAAAGTACCAACTTGGAATCAGAACGTTCAGATGTTTTTTTTTTTAACTATAACTATTTTTTGTATTTTTCTGTTTTTCTTTTAATTTTATTTACTTATTTATCTTATTTATTTGGCTGTGCTGAGTCTTCATTTCTCTAGTTGTGGCAAGCTAGAGGGGGCTACTCTCTATTTGCTGTGCTCAGGCTTCTCATTGTGGCTTCTCGTTGCAGAGCACAGGCTCTAGGTATGCAGGGAGAAAGTTCAGATTTCTTATTTGGGAATAAGAATTATAGCATATATCCTGTTTTTGTGGATTTTTAAAAAAGACTTAAGCTGCACAATTTGGGGGGGATGTTAATCTTATTTAATAGGTTTCTCAGGTGACTCAGGTGGTAAAGAATCTTTCTGCAGTGCAGGAGACCTGAATTCGATTCCTGGGTTGGGAAGATCCTCTGGACAAGGGAATGGCTATCCATTCCAGTGTTCCTGCCTAGAGAATTTCATGGACAGAGGAGCCTGGCAGGCTATAGTCCATGGGGTTGCATAGAGTCGGATACAGCTAAGCAACTAACACTTTCACTTTTCACTAATCTTATTTATTTACTTTTTCTCTCTTTTTAATTCAGGTATAGTTCATTTACAATGCTGTGTTAGTTCAGGTATACAGTAAAGTGATTCAGATAGATCTCTGTCTGAAAAAAAAAAATATATATATATATATTATATACATATATATTCTTTTTTAGATTCTTTTCCTTTAAGGGTTATTACAAAATATTGAATATAGTTCCCAATGCACATTATTTTTACAATAGGATTATAATGGAAAAAAACCTCTGCAACTACTGAAAAACAATACAGATGAGGCACAAAGACATGAACAGTAGGCTCCAGATTGTGGGTATATCTCTTCTCCATAGCCAGTCTTCACTGTTGGCCCAGGAGAGATGGCAATGATAAATGTGGCCAATGCAGATCAAGGGCAGCAGTTTAGGTACAATTAGAGGATGGTGGTAAGAAACCTTTGCCGCCAAAGGAGTGTGACAAGGTGGTCATGAACTGCTAGCTTGCCCGCTTTTTTCTTATGACACTCATTCACAGCCCAAGTTGTTCCTAAAAAAGAATTTTCTCTTGCCATGTAGCCTGCCATGTTTGATTGGTCCTCATACAAGCAAGTGAGGTCAGATTTATCCACTGCTTTAAAATATAAATTTACTGCTTAATCTCTGAGTCCCTTAAGCACTTGGATATTTTCACATCTCTTTTAATATAGGACTTAGTTTCACACTTTAAAATGTATACTCCTCCAATATTTAATCAGTTATAAAACCACTTATAGATCATTTTGCTGGTACAGCTAGTGAAACGTTTGCTTCTTTCATCCAACTCTCATCCATATACTCAACATAATTTTTACAGAGTTATAACCACAACATGGATCCACTATTGTGGATACTGTATTTTGTTCTTTCATTTGACATGAGAAAAAAACTTTTCTGTGTCTCTGCCTAATTTAGAAATGTAAACTTTTAATGACTGCCTGCTGTTTCATTGAAATGTGCTATATTTGAGTGTTTACTTATGAATATTTAGATTATGGTCGATTTAAAAATTTTTAGGTAGGGTTTACATCATTGTGAACATCACATACATGATTTTTTATTACCCAACTGATAATATGTTTTTGAGAATCAAGATTCCCTTTAAAAAAAAAAGGGAGTGGTGTGGGAGATGCAATTTTAGTCATAATACCGGATAGTTTTCAAATGGGGAGAAATGCATGCTGCTGCTGCTGCTAAGTCGCTTCAGTCGTGTCCGACTCTGTGCGACCCCAGAGACGGCAGCCCACCAGGCTCCCCCGTCCCTGGGATTCTCCAGGCAAGAACACTGGAGTGGGTTGCCATTTCCTTCTCCAGTGCATGAAAGTGAAAAGTGAAAGTGAAGTCGCTCAGTCGTGTCCGACTCTTAGCGACCCCATGGACTGCAGCCCACCAGGCTCCTCTGTCCATGGGATTTTCCAGGCAAGAGTACTGGAGAGGGTTGCCATTGCCTTCTCTGGGAGAAATGCATAAATGCATTTAATTCCTTGAAATGGATAATACATGTCACAGAATTCCCTGATCAGAGAATACCTTCTAATTAGTCTTAGCTGGCAAGTTGTTTATCAAAGAATTTGTGTAAAGGTAGGATTAATGTAAGAATTTGTGTCAATGTAGAGGTAATCAATCATTTTACAAACAATACCTGTATAATAATTTGGAAGACAAAGGACTCCAAGTAAAGCCAATTTTACTAATAAATTTTATAAAATTGTATTATCTTTTAAATAGCAGATAGCACCAAAAATTGGCCATTGTGGAAGAAATCAAATGGTCACCAAGTTGAGAAGAGATGAAACAGTTGTTATAGGCATCCAATACTTTGTTAAATTCTAAATATCTGCCAATAGAGTGCAAATAGCCAGGACCCAGAAATGACTGTTGGAATAGCCTGGCAAGTGAGAGGTTTACTCAAAACCCAATAACTGGACTTAAATTGCACTGAACTGTTATTGGAGGTGGGCTCAAACTTCCTCTCACGTATTTCCTGAGTGCCTGCAAGGAACAGTGCAATTTCCAGGAAGGAGCTTGCACATGGGAGAGAGATGGAGTTTGAATCCCGACTCTACTTTCTAGACACGAGAGACCTTAGACAAAGTCACTTGATCTTCCCAAGCCTCAGTTACCTTGTGATTTAAAGATCATAGGTTTATGAGGAGGACTCAGGGGAAAATATACAGGGAGCCTGGGAGTCACATTGTAAGTACTCAGTAAGTGGAGCTAATGTATTCTCTGGATGCTCAAGTTAGGTGCTTTTAGATACATAAAGATATATAACAATCTTGTCAAAGTACATGCTTGTCAAGTGAATAGGCTGGACAACATGATGGCTGGTGCAGAGGGAGTAGAGAGCACCCGAGAAGTTCAGCCACAAAGGCTCAGTTCCCTCCTCTGTTCAGTGAGGAGTGGAGACTAGATTCTATCTGGCAGCTCAGATGGTCTGTGCCAGCCATACTGTGCTGCTGCCGAGACCATCGTGATTCCTTCCCAACTCAAACTAGCAGACTTGCAGCACCATCTATCAAAACGAGAATGGCTTACACCCTTTAATCCAGCAATACCGCTTCTGGGAATTTATCCTAAAGATGTGCAAGTGTATGTGCACAATGAAATATAGGAAAGGATATTGTTGCAGCATTATTAGTGCTAACAACAACAACAAAAAAACTTAGACCCAACCTAAATTCTCAAAATTGGAGAGCTAATTAAATACATCATGATCCATCCTTACAAAGAAATTTTTTGTCCCTCCATATGTGGGATCTTCGTTCCCTGACCAAGGATCAGATCCATGTCCCCTGTATCGGAAAGGCAGAGTCTGAACCACTGAACTACCAGGAAAGTCCCAAGGCAGATAATTTCTGATCTGATAAAGAACAACCTCTAGTATATATCACTGAATAGGAAGAAAGCAGGCAGACCAATATTAAATGCATGTTGCCATCTATGTAAAATGTATGTGTATACAAATATGTGGACTTCCCTGTAGCTCAAACGGTAAAGAACCTGCCTACAATGCAGGAGACCAGGGTTCGATCCCTGGGCTGGGAAGTTCCTCTAGAGAAGGGAATGGCAATCCATTCCAGTATTCTTGCCTGGACAATTCCATAGACAGAGAAGCCTGGTGGGCTACAGTCCATGGGGTTGCAAAGAGTCAGACACAACTGAGCAACTAACACACATGTCAGATATATACATATGGGCTTCCCTGGTGGCTCAGTGGTAAAGAACGTGCCTGCCAGTGCAGGAGTCATAGGTTCGATCCCTGGGTGGGGAAGATTCCCTGGAGAAAGGTGTGGCAACCCACTCCAGTATTTTTGCCTGGAAAATCCCATGGAACAGAAAGAACCTGGTGGGCTACAGTCCTTGGGGTTGTGAAAAAGTCAGGCACAACTTAGTGACTAAAAAACACCACCACTGCAGTGGGCCAGGTGTCAGCATAGGATATTAGGGCTAAAAAGAACCATAGACAACACTTAATCATTTCACAGAGGAAAACCTCCAGGGCAATTTAAGTCCAGTGAGCTGTGTCAGTGCAGTTTCTGATACTCTTTGGCCTCTAGTGACAGGCTAAGAGACCACTGCATCCGCCTACAGAATTAGTTCCCTTGTGTAGACGGTTCATTCCATTCTGCTTTGCATTCTGGTTACCTGTGGGCATGTTTTCTCTGTAAGGACCATAAAGGCAGACTCCTGAGTTCACACCTTGGTGTGTTCTCTTCCTGTGACTTGCTTTTAACCAAAAGAACACAGTCAACATGATGGGGATATCATTCCACGACTGTTACATGATTTAAGACCCCATCTTGCAAGCAGACTTGCTCTAGAGACATGACTTGATGAGTAAGTGGCTGTGCCAGGAAGGCCCACTTGGCAAAAAATTATGTAGCCTCTGGGAGCTGAGTGGCCTCTAGCTAGAAGCCTGTGACCATAAGGAAATGAATTGTGTCAACCTGAGTGAGCTTGCAATTGCGTTCTTCCCCAGCAGGCCTCCAGATGAGAGCCCAGCCTGTCCAACACCTTGACTGTAGCCTGTGAGGCTCTAAGCCAAGAACTTAGGACTCCTGACCCACAGAAAGTGAGGTAATAAATAGGCATTGTTTTAAGCCACTACGTTAATGGTAATTTTTAAACAGCATGGAAAAGTAATTCACAGCTTTCCTGTATCCCTGTTTCTAGTCCATGTTTTCTTCATCCATTTTACCCCCCATGAACCCACTGCTCTTTTATCATTATCTTTCTGAGTCTTTGCTCCCCACTGCCCCACCGCCCCACGCCTCCCTCCCCCACCACATGTGGAATCTTAGTTCCTAGACCAAGGATTGAACCCACGTCCCCTGCATTGGAAGGCGGGTTCTTAACCACTGGGCCACCAGGGAAGTCCCTTTTCAGTTTTCATTGTTGACATTTTTTTCCTTTCTTAATTAAAAATTAGACTCTCCCCTCCCCCATTTCCTCTCTCTTCCTCTTCTCCAATTAAATACCACCTCCTCACCCTCATGTTTTCACTCATATTTCATTCCTTATACATTACTGTGTATAAACATATACGTGCCTGTGTGCTAAGTCATTTCAGTCATGTCCAATCTTTGTGACCCTATGGACTGTAGCCCACCAGGGTCCTCTGTCCGTGGGATTCTCCGGGAAAAGAATACTGGAGCAGGTTGCCATTTCCTTCTCCAGGGGATCTTCCCAACCCAGGGATCAAACCCTGACTTAGGTCTTCTGCATTGGCAGGCAAGCTCTTTACCACTAGTGCCACCTGGGAAGTCCATATTAATATATATACCTAGGTATTTTTCACCTTTGTTCATTTTATAAGAGGATCCTTTTATGTTTATGTATATGTGTAGATATCATGGATACATAATTTTATTTGGTAAAATATATCATCTATACAGCTTGTCTTATTACATCTTGGAAGACCCTTTAAGCCGATTGGTATAGATCTAACTTTAAAAACTGCGTGATATTCTATGGCATGGATAATATGATATTGTGATATAATAAGAATATTTGGTTGTCATTCTTAGTTGGCACAGAGTTCATAAAACTCTTAATTTTCTGAGTGATTGGGGTGAGAGGAGTGTCTTGTTATTCGTAATAAGCCCCTTTCAGCCTTACCTGAGTTTATGCTAATAAGGTATCTCTGAGGCTGGGAGCTGGTTGTCAAGGGAACCAACTAGGTGATTGATAGCTGGAACTTTCAGTCCCACCCCTCAGCCCTCACCCCACTTCAAGAGAGAGGAAAAGGAGCTGGAGACTGAGTTAATCACCAATGCCCAGTGATTTATTCACTCATGCCTTTGTAATGGAACCTCCCTAAAAACCCAGAGGAGTTTAGAGAACTTCCATATCGCTGAATGCATGAGGTGCTGGGAGGGTGGTACACCAGAGAGGGTATGCAAGCTCCAGATCCCTTCCCCAGACCTGGCCCCGTGCGTGTCTTCCATTTGGCTGTTCCTAAGTTATATCCAACCAGTCCATTCTAAAGGAGATCAGCCCTGGGTGTTCTTTGGAAGGAATGATGGTAAAGCTGAAACTCCAGTACTTTGGCCACCTCATGCGAAGAGTCGACTCATTGGAAAAGACTCTGATGCTGGGAGGGATTGGGGGCAGCAGGAGAAGGGGGTGACAGGATGAGATGGCTGGATGGCATCACCTACTCGATGGACGTGAGTTTGAGTGAACTCCGGGAGATGGTGATGGACAGGGAGCCCTGGCGTGCTGCGATTCATGGGGTTGCAAAGAGTCGGACACGACTGAGCAACTGAACGGAACTGGACGGAACTGAAGTTATATTCAGTGCTCTGCTGTGCTGTGGTTAGTCCCTCAGTCATGTCCGATTCTTTGTGACCTCATGAGCTTGCAGCCCTAAAGGCTCCTTTGTCTATGGGGATTCTCCAGGCAAGAATACTTAGTTGTAAGTTAAGTGTTTCTCTGAGGTTTGTGAGCTGTTCTAGTGAATTAACAAGCTTGAGGAGGGCATTGTGGGAACCCCAGATTTATATTTGGATGGTTGGAAGTACAGGTGACAACCCAGGACAGGGGACTGGTGTCTGCAGTTGGGGACAATCTGATGGGACTGAACCCTTAGCCTGGGGAGCCTGCACTAACTTCCGGTGGTTAGTGTCAGACGTGTTGTAAGTAGAGACACAGTTTTCCTTGGGAGCGTACCACAGGTTTTTCCTCCATTCCGCACTGGTGGGTATTCAATTTGTTTCCAGTTTTCTAGTTTCACCCTACCAGCCACGCTGCAGTGGACTTTCTGTACATGTCTCCTTATGTTCTTGAGCTTTTATTTCTATGGATGGAACCCTATGAGTGAAGTTGCTAAGTCAGAGATCTTTTTAAAATTTTAATAGAGGCTTTCAGACTGTTTTCCAAAAGCATGTAATAATTTACATTTCTATCAACAATGTCTGTCTGAGCTCTCCCAGCCTGCACCCTCTGCCCCCAAGTCCTGCCAACATCAGGTATCACCCTGGATTTTTTGCCAGTTCTAATGAATGTGAAATGATGCCTTATTGTGGCTTTTATTTACATCTCCTTGATTACTGGTGAGGTTGAACATCTTATTTTATGTTGCTGGTCATTTAGATTTGCTCTTCTTTTTCACTTATCCATGTCCTGTGGCTATGTTTCTCTTGGTTGTATTTTGCTTATCAATTTGTAAGAGTTATAGCTGTCATATGCATTCCACATGTTTTCTCAGGCTATTTACTGCTTATTGACTTTATTTCTGTATCATTTCTATATCAAATTATATCATTTTCTATAATATCATGTTTAAAAATTTTTATAAAATCAGAAATGCGATTTTCATGGCTTCTTGGTTTCTAGATTGATGTAAAAGGTCTCCCCTGCCACTAGGTTGTACATGTATTTTCCTGGCCTTTCTTTTAATATTTTTAATTGCTTAATATTTTACATTTAAATTAAAACCAGATGGATTACAGATTTGGATATATGCTGTAAGGTAGGGAGCCTGCTTAATTTTCTTCCAGACAAATAGCCAATGATGCCAGCCCCATCTATTATCAAGTAAATCATTTTCCCCCTGCTGAAGTGAAATATCTCTTTTGTTGGATTTAATTGAAACCTGCTACCAAGCACCTTACTCTGTTCCACTTATCTGTCTCATCATATGCTGATACCATACAGCTTTAATTACAGTAATTTCATATAGTATCTTTTATTATTCCAGTGAAGTCCTTTATCTACCCCTTAGTATTTCTTTTCACAATTTTTTGACTCAATTCCATTATTCATTTCAAAATAAACCCTTTGGGAATTCTAATGGGAATGTTGTTACATTTATCTATCACTTTGTGGAGAATTGACATTTTATAATATTAGCTTTTCCTGTCTGAGAATGTATTTGTTTCATTTTGTTTAGATCCTATTTTATGTACTTTGAGAAGTTCTATAGGAATCTGTGCCTTAGTTTTTTTATTCTTGGTCTCTTTTTGTGTGAATTCATATTGAGATATAACTTGCATGTAATAAAATTCACACATTTTAAGTGTACAATTCACTGGTTATTAGTGTATTTAAAGAGTTACACCACCATCAGACAGTTTAATTTTAGAAAATTTCTATCACCCCTAAAAAATTCATGCCCATCTGTATTTACTCTCATTCCCACCCTCAACACTGGGCAGCCTCTAAACAAATAGATACAAACAAGTAAAATACTTTATATTTAGATTTGCCTTTTCTCAACTATTCTTAGTCTTTTTTTTTATGTTTAAGTGTTTTCCAGTGTTTTTCACTACTGTGAACACAATATTTTTTCTTATTTCTATTTCTAGCTGGCTGCCTACTAGCACAGGAAATAATATTTTACTTTTATTATATTTGCCTTATAATTGGTTATCTTACTAATTTTCTTAGACATTCTAGGTATACAATCATAGTATGTGTGTGAAGTCACATCAGTCGTGTCTGACTCTCTGTGACCGCATGAACTATAACTCTCCAAGCTCCTCTGCCCATGAGATTCTCCAGGCAAGAATACTGGAGTGGGTTGCCATTTCCTTCTCCAGGGGATCTTCCCAACCCAGGGGCTGAACCTGCATCTCTTAAATCCTGTGCATTGACAGGCAGATTCTTTACCACTAGCGCCACCTGGGTACCACATAGATTGTATGATTCTAGTTATGTAATCATAGCACAGCTTACCTCTTTTCCCATGTTTATCTTGAGGATTTAATTATCTTATTCGCATTTTTTAGGAAATTGCAAACATCATTCAATAATTGTGGTCAGAGAAGACATGCCTGGTTTTTTCCTGATTGTGGTCTATGTGTCGGAGAAGGCAATGGCACCTCACTCCAGTACTCTTGCCTGGAAAATCCCATGGACGGAGGAGCCTGGAAGGCTGCAGTCCATGGGGTCGCTGAGGGTCAGATACGACTGAGCGACTTCACTTTCACTTTTCACTTTCACGCATTGGAGAAGGAAATGGCAACCCACTCCAGTGTTCTTGCCTGGAGAATCCCAGGGACAGGGGAGCCTGGTGGGCTGCCGTCTATGGGGTCGCACAGAGTCAGACACAACTGAAGCGACTTAGCAGCAGCAGCAGTATATGTGTGTGTTAGTCACTCAGTAATCCCCGACTCTTTTCAACTCTATGGGTTATAGACCACCAGGCTCCTCCATCCATGGGATTCTTCAGGCAGGAATAATGAAGTGGGTTTCCATCCCCTCCTCCAGGGGATCTTCCCAACCCAGGGATTGAACCCAGGTCTCCCACATTGCAGGCAGATTCTTTACCATTTAAGCCACGAGGGTAGTGTTCTTTAATTTTGCAACAATAAGCTGAGGGGAGGGAGGTGAGGAGCATGACCTTGGCTTAGGGATGGCTGGGGATGGAATGACCTAACTAGAGGAGCAATATTTAGACATCTTCCTTACCATTACCAGTTGGAGGATGTCCAATATATATTTGTATTCTCTTTTTAGTGTAGGTTAGAGCACCAGATGTAAATTTATAATTGGACTATATCACTTTAACCTCCAAAGAAATGTCATTGCTAAGTTAAAATTTAATAGTATTTCCCCAGCCTTTTATTGATGTTTGCTCTATATTAAAAATGGCCACTGGGAAAATATTTCTGCACCTTCTGCAAAACTGCAGTCAAATACATCTATGCTTATCTTCCTCAGAGTAATCCAATAAATTCCTTCTAGAATTATCTACATAGAGAACAGAACTGCTTTCTCTAAAACATTCTGACTGAAGCCTTCTTTTGACTGTTCCATTAGATAGAGGGGAGCAAGAAATTATTGGGGATTCAAAGTGCCTTTCCTGGTGGGTGAATCAGAGCTGCCCTTTTATTCAATAATAAGAAGAGTTTTCACCTTCCCTCCCAAACCATTTCCCCAGTTACTTGAACTGCCAGGAAGCTTGGCATTAAATATAATTCCTACTAAATTACATCTCTTCTTTTTCTGAGTTCCCTTTAGCAGTCCTCTTTTTTAATGTGTTTTGTTGCTTTTAGGTTAACTTTGCTGAGGTGTAATTTATATGCAATGGACACAACCATTTTTAACGTTCGTTTAAGACATATTTATGTACCTGAATAATTACTACTAAATTGAAATATGGAATATTTCTATTACCACCCAAAATTTCCTTATGCCATATATATATACATATATATACTTTTTTAGCCACACTGCCTGGCATGTGGGCTCATGTAGTTCCGCGCCAGGGATTAAACCCATGCCCTCTGCGTTGGAAGCAAGGAGTCTAATCACTGGTCCACCAGGCAAGTCCCCCCTTGTGCCTCTTTCTATTGAATCCCCTTCCCCTCTCCTCCCCAACCAGTGATGTGCTATCATTGCAGATCTGTGTTTCTCTACCATGGGAGTGGAGAAGGAAATGGCAACCCACTCCAGTATTCTAGCCTGGAGAATTCCATGGACAGAGGAGCCAAGGAGGGGGCAGTCCATGGGGTCACAAAGAGTCGGACATGACTGAGTGACTCACTCACATACTCACGCATTACCATGGGAGAGTTTGCCCCTTTAGGGGCCATATGGCAATGTCTGGAGACATTTTTAGTTGTCACAACTGTGCAGGTACCACTGGCATTAGTGGGTTGAGGCCAAGAGTACTGCTAAATATCCTATAGTGCATATGGTAGTCCCTACAACAAACAATTAACCAGCCCCAAATTTCAGTTATGCCAAGACTGAGAAACCCTACTAAATCTATGGATTGGGCACACAAATGATAGCCCACGGCTCAAATCCAGTCTCATGGGCTGTGTTCATACAGCCCATAAGTTACAAGTGGTTTCTGTATGTACTCCAGTATGAGTACTGCTTTCACTAAGCATGGTGTTTTCAAGGTTCACCCGTGTTGTGTCATGAATCAATATTTCTTCTCTTTTTATTGCTAAATAATGTCCCAATGCATGGATTTGTAAACATAATGCTGCTATATGCATTCTTGTGTGTAATTTTTTGTGTGGACACATCTTTTCGTTTCTCTTGGGTATAAACTTAGAGTGGAGCTTCTGGGTTGTAGGGTGATTCTTTAATTTTTTGAAGAATCGCCAGATTGTTTTCTAAAGCAGTGCATCACTTTACATTTCTACTGCTGTGTATGAGGGTTCCAATTGCTCTCCACATCCTTGCCAACACTTCTGATTATCCGTCTTTTTTATTATAATCATTCTAGTGGGTGTGAAGTGGTATTGTACTGTTGTTTTGGTTTGCATAGCCTGATGGCTAAATGAACATCTGTTCATGCGTTTATTAGCCACTCATGTATCTTCTTTGGAGAGATATTGATTCACATCCTTTCCCCATTTTTAAACTGGGTTATGTCTTTTTATTACAGAGTTGTAGCAATTCTTTATATTCAGAATTTTCTTCCATTCTCTGGGAGTTAGTTTCTTTATTATTGTTAGTTTTATTTGGAACTAGTAGTGTATTCACAATTTGTTTGTCCACTCACCTCCTAGTAGACACTATGGTTGTTTCCAGTTTGGGGCTACAATGAAAAAAGTTACTACAAGGATAAGTCTTTGTGTGCACATATCTTTTTATCTCTTGGGCAACTACCTACAAAGTGGGCTTGCTGAGTACTATGTTAACTTTATAAGAAATTGCCAAAATATTTTCCAAAAGAGCTGCACCATTTTAAATTTCCACCAGCAATGTACAAGAGTTCCAGTTGTTCCATATCCATTCTAGCCTTCATACTTATTGGTCTTTATAGTGGGCAATGATATTTCATCATGGGCTTCCCTGATAGCTCAGCTGGTAAAGAATCCTCCTGCAATGCAGGAGACCCTGGTTCAATTCCTGGGTCAGAAAGATCCACTGGAAAAGGGATAGGCTACCCACTCAAGTATTCTTGGGCTTCCTTGGTGGCTCAGCTGGCAAAGAATCTGCCTGCAACGTGGGAGACCTGGGTTCGATCTCTGGGTTGGGAAGATCCCCTGGAGAAGGGAAAGGCTACCCACTCCAGTATTCTGACTTGGAGAATTTCATGAACTGTATAGTCCATGGGGTTGCAAAGAGTTGCAAATAATATAAAAACTTTAATATTATTGGCCTTTTTAATGGGCAATGATATTTCATTGTGGTTTTAATTTGCATTTCCCTGATAATCAATGATGTTGACATCTTTTCCTGTGTTTATTTGTCATCTGTACCTTCTTTGTGATGTGTCTTTTCAAATCTTTTGCTCATTAAAAAAAAATTATTTATTTATTTGGCCACATCAGGTCTTAGCTGCAGCGCATGGGATCTTTGTTGTGGGACACAGACTCTAGTTGGGGCACGTGCGCTCTGGAGCACAAGAACAGTAGTTACCTCCGGCTTAGTTGCCACTGCTGGCAGGGAACCCAGGCACATGGCAGAAAACAGCAGGTAGAGCACAGTGACCGGAGTGTAGGCCTAGGTGGTGAGAGGAGGCAGTTGGTGGCAGGAGTGTACCAACTGGTGGAGGGGCCTCAGATGCAGATGAGCAGGCTCCAACTCCCAGACAAGGTGATAGGCAACAAGAAGGATGAATGTGCCAACCTACTGGGAATGAGATAGTGGGCCCTTGACCAAGCCAGACTTGGGCACAGGGCATTGAGTACCTAATGTGGAATCTGGGGTTCTGACCTCCAGCAGCAGAAGAGGTGAAGCACACAGTCAGGGCTTGTCCCGAGCCAGGTATCCTAACTGGGTGCCTTAGTATGTTCAGTTCCAGTCTTTAGTCCCCAGAGGTAGCCAGGGACCGGGAACCTAGGGAATCTGGCCAAGCCTTCTGGGAAGGAGACGGGGGAATCATCTGTTCCAATCCCTCCTCTTTTCTAGTAGGAGCAGGTGAACAAGAAAAAGAGGAAATGCTGGCATTCAGGGTGAATTAGATGGGCAGACAACCAGACTTCCATTACTCCCATTTATTTGCTTTCAGAGATATAGACTTATTCATTCCTTATGTTGGCAGTTACTCAGCAGGTGCTCTACAGCCCAGCAAGGACTGAAGGAAAAGCTCATTACCTTTTTTTGTTTAAGTGAATGAAGGTATCTCTACTTTTTCAGACTCAGCCACCAGGAAAAGCTTTTGAACCCCAAACAATCCATCACTCTCTCTCTCCAACTGTTCATTCAAGAAAGGCAGCAGCCAGATGGGCTGGGTTAGAGAGGGTGTTCAGCTCCTATTTTGCAGCCATTTGAAAAGATGCTGTCTTGTCTGGGGCCCAGGTGAAAAGAGTGAAAGAAGGGGGCCATCCACTATTGCCTGTGGAGGTGGCCCCCATCTGCTCACCTCCCTGAAGATGCTGCCCCGGAATGCTGGCTTGGTCCCAGATGGGGTGTCTTTCACTGAGATGGGGGACACTGGGAGAGGAGCCAGGTGCCAACAAGAGTGTGATGAGTTTTAGATGCGATGAATTTGAAGGGCCATTGAGACATCTGAGCAGAGCAAACCCATAAGCCACGAGATACTGTACTGATGAATGGTAGTTGAATAAATGTACAAGAGATGTTGACTTGCTCACAGATTGCCTGCCCTGGCACAGACTTCCTCCGGTGCTACTGCCCCCTTGACCAGGGCTTTCATCGATTCCACAGCTAATTTTTTATTTTAAAAAATTTATAATCAAATAGTATAGAGAGATTGAGTCCTGATACAATTCTCTTTCTCCAAGACTCCAGCAGTTAATAGTGTTTTATGCAAAAAACTTATTATGTGTGAGTTTATGTACATATATATGAATATTTATACATGAGATTTCATATATATATATATGAAATTTCATTTATATGTAAATACACAAGTAACCATGGTCCTGTTCTATAACCTACTTTTCTTCACTTAATGCTGGATCATAGACAACCTCCCCTGTCAGTGTTTAGAGATCTACACAATCCTTTACAATAGCTGCATAGCCTTCTGTTGTGTGAATATGCCATTATTTATTTAAACAGTCCTCATATTGACAGACCTTCAGCTTGTTCTTAAAATATTTGCTATTGTAAAAACAATGCAATGAAATACCCACATAATACATTTTTGTGTGATGGTCCAATTATTTTCTTAGAAGAAGTTTTTGGATGTGGAATGCACATTTCAAGTTTTCATATATATGTTCAGATTTCCTTCTGGTAAAATTGTACCAGTTTGAACTGCTGTCTGAGTGCATGCTTTTCTCATTTGTTCTGGGCATTGTTCTCTCTTATTTGTGCCATTATAGTAAGTGAAAATGTGATTTCATTGTTTTAATTCACATTTCTGTGATTATTAATAAAAATGAGCATCATCTGCTTTTTAGCTGTCTGGATTCCCCCCACTCCTGTGGGTTACCTATTCATATCCTTTGCCTATGTTTTTATACTGGAATACTTATCTTTCTCTTAAGATTTATAAGTGCTCTTATGTATTATAGGTATCCTTGGTTATATGTGGCAAACATGGCATAACCAGCTTTTATTTGTCTTTATCATGATATCTTTTGCTGCAACACAGTTTTTTTTATTATTTTAGTCATATCCATATCAATCTTATGTTTTATAGTCTCTGGCTTTGAATTATGCTAAGAAAAGCTTAACCTATCAAAAAATTTATAAAAGTATCTTTCTATATTTCTATTTTATACTTTTATTTTTTATATAAAATGCAAATATAATGATGTCACTTCCTTGCTTGCCATATCAGCAAGCCTTCCTGCTGCCCTCAGCATCTAGTCCACCGTCTTGGCATAGCCCACCAGACGGTGGATGATCTGGGCTTTGCCTCTTCTTCATCCTCATACATCACATACATAAATCATCCCAAATGCACCTCTCTGCTGCTGTTTGGAATACGCATGCTTGTCTTCTCCCCCACCTTGCTAGTGAACTCCTAATTAACTATCAAGACTCCCCTCAAGGGCACGTCCTCTGAGAAGCAGTCCTTTATCCCAGTCAGTGTTAAGTGCTTCCTGCCCCTCCCGGCACTGACACAGCTATCCTCTTAACTCATATTGAAATTATCCATTTATGAATTTCTTTTCACTACCGACTTGTGAGCTCTAGGATTGGGGGGTGGGGTTCAGCATCTGGCACTTTAATACAGTACTATTTAGCAGGTGCTAAGCCTGCCCCTGTGACGTGATTGGCATCTTAGCAAGCTCAGTGCACCAACAGTGTGAAGGCTGGGGGACCAATTAGAAGTATCCTGGTAACAATGATGTCCTATCCAGGTAGCTGACAAGGGCCTGGACTCAGGGGGTGGGTTTGGAGAAAAGAGGATAAAAAACAGACTTAATGGGTAGAATGGACACTGTTTGAGTAGAGTGTTTTGTTTGCCGTGTCTCCTAAAAGTTCAACACACAAGTGAATAAAACTGTTAGCCCATTAGCATGGCCCACACCTTTTGATTCTAGTATTTTCGGTGTAGATTTACCCCTACTCCAATTCCTTTCCATGAAGCTGTGTCACCTAGGCTAATCATCCCCTCCAGTCTGTCTAGGGAGGTAGCCTGTCACCTCCAAGGACAAGTGTGACATTGTTTTAATTAAATGCCCCGTGCTAAGAGCCTTCACGGCCCCTGACACATAGTACTATTGTTGCTGTTCAGTCACCAAGTCATGTCCGACCCTTTGCAACCCCATGGACTGCTGCATGCCAGGCTTCCCTGTCCTTCGCCATCTCCCAGAATTTGCCCAAGTTCATGTCCACTGAATCGGTGATTCCATCCAACCATCTCATCCTCTGTCACCCTCTTCTCCTTCTGCCTTCAGTCTTTGCCAGCATCAGCACTCAGTAAATATAAACTCACACTCTGGGCTCCTCCACCTCCTTACCTTGGGTGGTTGGGTCAGCGGCCATCTTCTGACTGATCTAAGAGATTCCTGGAGAGAGCGGCGTAAATCACTGTTTATTAGTGTGTTTCCACAAAGCACGGGCGTGCCCTGACAGCTGGGCTCCGTCTGTCCACAGCTCTCTGCTCGCTCTGTCTGCCCAGGCTGCCATTCTTACTGTCGTCCCCACTCTGTTTGCCTTTTCCTCCAGAGACCCAGCATTTGGTCCTTTCCGAGCTCTGCTCCTTCCTTTTCTATTCTGTGAGCATCTTGTAATTAACCTACTGCATCCTCATGCCAAAGTCACCACCACTGTCGCTGTTCTCCTAGCCTCCATTTAGGCTGTGACAGGTAAGAAGCAGGAAGACCAGCCCCCACATCATGGTTCTATCCCCCAACTGTATTTGGCATCCTTCTCTGAAGGCTTCAGGGCCCCCCAGACCCCCCAGATCTTGTTCAGAAGCCAGAGCCTCTTGCTCTACACTCTGTGACTTCACACCCTGGCTCTCCAAGCTGCTTCCTCATTCCCACCTAACCTCTTGGCCCCAAGGCAGTTCCCCAAGTGCCATTCCCAGCCCATCCTTGCTTGCTTCTGCCTCTTGTCATTTTTTTCATCCCAAAGAATGCCTGCTTTGTTCTTCTGCCCCTAGGCTTGCACCAAACACCCTCACAACCATCACAGAACTCTCTTTTGAGACCCTTCCTTGCCATCACTAGCAGCTGGTTCCTGTGGCTAACACTTCGTACTTGTAAAATGCTTTCCCACCACTATCTCGTATGACCAGTCCTCCTGCTTTCCTTCAACTGACTTTTAATGAGCCCACTCTGCGTCCCAAGCCCTGGGAAGGATAAAATAAGGTATAGGCTTTGCTTTCAAGGCACTCCAGTCTAGTCCATTTGAATTCCAACCCAATTTCCTGCGCCATAAAATGGGGATGATAATGTTTAATGACCTCATAGGGTTGTTGTAAGATTTATATGAAATTGTGTGTGAGCCTGACACAAAAAGAGCTTAATAGCGCTGGCGTGTGGGTGGTGCTGATCGCCACTTTACAGCTGGGAAGAAGGGCTTGGAGCAGTGAAGGATGTGCCCACAGTCACACAGCCAGAGGGACAAACCCAAGTTTGGTACTTGTGGCACTGCTCTATCCATTCCCGACTCCATCTCTTCTTCATACCCTCCCAGCCTCGTTTGTGTCGCACTCAGTCTCAGTTGCTGGTCCCTTAAACAGGTCTCTGAAATGAGGACACAATCAAGGGGATCGCTGCCCCCGTCAAGGGGAAGTTGGTCATGTTCAGCCCTAGTCCTTTCTTTTAGTCCCCTAAGTATGCCCACTTGGCCCAACACTCCTAGTGCAAGGTGCTTCCCGCAAGTGCCCAGCTGTTTCACCCATGTGAGCTAGTCTCCGGCAGTTGGTAAGCTTGCGGGGGCTCACCCACCCTACTGTGCCCATCTCTGCAAAGTTGGATTCCATTAGTCACTCATGTTCACAAACACTGATGAGATTTTCTTCTCAGGCTCCAGGAATTCTGGATCGGGTAGAAATATCCATTTGCCTCATGATGCTGATGAGTTGGGTCCATGAGAAGGCAGCTGGCAGAAGCAGGCATGGGAGAGGCGAGCTCATTGATTGAGCGGAAGCACTAATGGTGTAATTCAGTGGCTGGTAAAAGCATCACATTTGGGAGAGAGGGCTGGAAGCACATTTTAAGCTCAAGATGGAATATCTGACTCCTCATTAAAGGAGTCAGAGAAAAGAAGTGTATGTCCTTCTGAATCTACTTAAGAGTCAAAATAAAGGAGGAGACTGGTTTGTCCTAAAGCCTGGTCATTTTAGGCTTTAGGTGGCAGAAAGTGGCAGGTTGATGGCAAGACTTCCTAAAAAGAGGAACTTTTTCACCTTATGTCAATTTTTTTTCAAACAATATAGAAGGATGTTGTTTTAAATTATTTATTTTTCATTATAAAATTAATATGATATTATATAGAAAATTTGAAAAATTAGAAGGGGAAAATCACGGGTAATCCCATAACAAACCTTGTTGTTTATTTTCATCTGGTCTATTTTTTGTATGTATATTTTCACCCAGTTGTAATAATGCTTGATATATCATTTTTGTGTACTAGCATGCAGTTCCGTTTGTTTTTTTTTTAATTTTTAAATATTTTGTGAGATACATCCAGAAGAGCACAGAAAATACATGGACAGTTTAAAGAATAATTTAAATCGTCTTAGTTCCCACCCTAGTAAAAGACTAGAGTATTTATAGCTCTCAAGAAAGCTTGTGGTTGTCTCCACATACAGCCCCTTCTCCAGGAGTTCTTCCCCACCCAGGGATAGAACCAGCATCTCCTGCATGTCCTGCATTGGCAGGTGGATTCTTCACTAGCGCCACTTGGGAAGGATTCTACTACTATATGCCTATAAAACATTTTTGCCTGTTTTTGGATATTAAGTGACCTTACTCTATGTGTCTTGCTTCTTTCCTTCTTTTCTTCAATTATATTGTTTTCAAGACATTGTATGTGGCTGTGGTTAGTTCATACTCATTTTCAATTTAAAAGACAAAAAGCATTTTTATTTTCCTGCTCTATTTCTTTGCAAAATCCAGACTTTATCGGGTAGCCCAGGTCTGTGATGCTGTTACAGTTGGGAAAACTCATTCCTTTGCTCTGTTTGTCTTTCCCATCCACCATCTGAGAATCTTGGTCTCAGTGAGAAACGCACTGCCCCCTTCTTCTGGCCATGGACCTGGCCCTCTCTGCCATTTGGCTGGCGTTCTAGGCAGCAGCCACTCTGTGGGCCACTGGACACCCTTAAGCTGCAGCTGCTGTCCTTCCACGGGAGCTGATGGAATTATTTCTGGGGACTGGAGACAGCTGGAGAGAGCATGGACAGCACAGCAGGGCTGAGGAATCTGCTGGAGAGGGGCGACCAGAGCCGGAGGGTGGCAGTGGCAGTGGTGACTCTACTGGTCATGAAGAACCAGGTGTTCTCTGGCTAAAGCCTCAATCAGGAGGCAGGAAGTCATGTCTCCAGTGTGTGCGCCCCTTCCTCTGCCCTTCTTCCAGGGCCCTGGAGCAGCTGGGCTCATGGAAGGGAGATTTTACATATACTTACTGGTGTTTGCTGGTGTTCATCCTCCCAGGATCTCACATGAGCTGCCTGACCTCAGTGAGTCAGTGGGTGCCTAAAAGGAGCTGGGTTGTTGCCCAAATGCAAAGACTGGTCATGCCAGGCCAGAATGCTCACAGCAGGCACATGGAGAAGCCCATCCTGGATCAGCAATACACACACTCACATGCGCACTCGGCTTTGCCTTCTAACAACTGCTCAATTCTCGTAGCTAATCTCGTTGAACAAGTGGCCTGCAGCTCCATTTCTTACCACCCTCTCATGGCTAATCCTTTGGAATTTCACTTTTGCCCTCATGGTGCTTGATCAGTAAGCCCACCCCGCAGGGCCAGGCTGGGCTGATGAACCTATGGGATTCAAAGCACTTACTTGATCTTAGCCTGTTAAGGACTCACCCCTGGTGGATTCATATATGCCTTCCCAGAAGCCAGGCTCGCCCTTGGGCTCCACTCATGGCACCTTCCTGGTCTAAGCTGGTAATTCACACTTTCTCAGGAGCAAGCCCTTCCTCGGTCACCACATTCACATCCATCACTTGACAGACTGCTTACTGAAGAGGCTGCCCTGGTGCTGGGCTCTCACCTGTAGTCTTGCCCTGTCCTGTCCTACCTGTCCCACACTACCTTCTCTACAACATGGTGACCAAGGTGGTGGCAGTATTCCAGATGCAGATGCTTCATGGTCCCCAGTTACAAACATCCTGGGCCAGCTGGCACCTGCCACCCAGAACCTAGATCCTGCTCAGCCCTTGGGTTATAGAGCCCCTGGGGTGTTAGCAACTTCTGCCTGGCCAGTTAGATGCAGAAAGAGTGTGTTGCTATTGGATGCAGGATCCACTGTGTCTTGGCTGAAGGGAGGGGGGTAACATCGGCCATAACCACTCTAGCCTCTGCCCTCCCTGGCTACCCCTCAGCCTCACTAGCTCTTCTTCCTGTCCAGGCCTGGAGGACCCAGCCTCCAGGTCCCCACTAGTCTTTGATGAGCCCCAGATGAGAGATGGAGGACCTGCCCTTTTACCTTTCCCAGTTCTTCTCCCCATGGTTGGCTTCTACTTCCAGAATCCCGCAAAATATTTCTCACAAAGCTCCGAGGTGCACACCAGCCCTTCTGATACTGGCCTAGGTTGGAGAGGAATCCAGGAGAAGTCCCATATTTCTGGATGGGTGATGGGGACAGTGCAGTTGGTTTTGAACTGATTGATGCTGCCTTGGGACAACTCAGCGGAATGGTCCAGTGGGCCTTTGGATGATGTTAAAATGCCCCATGTGTGCATGCTCAGTCACTTCAGTCATGTCCAACTATTTGTGACCCCATGGGCTGGAGCCTGCCAGGCTCCTCTGTCCGTGAAATTTTCTAGGCAGGAATACTCAAGTGGGTTGCCATACCCTCCGGGAATCTTCCTGACCCAGGAATCGGACCCACTTCTCCTGAATCTCCTGCATTACAGGCAGATTCTTTACCCACTGAGCCACCTGGGAAGCCCTGAAATGCCTCACTCCTTTGTTATTAGCATAGTGGAGGTTCTCTGATTTCTGCTTCAGGCAGAGAACTAGGTGGTAAAGGAAGCAGTCAGAAGTAGGTGAAGCATGACTGTGGGATATGGGGAGAGGTAGTCATGGGGTGGGAACATCTGTGATCTTGTCCTTTTTTTGTTACTTGTCACTTAATTGTTATTAGTCATTAGTTCATACAAATCCACTAGAGTAGTTACCTCTGAGGAGGGGGATGTGAGCTGCGATGAAGGAGGTACCAGGATGAATGGTAATGACGATGCTGAGTTCACTGGTGTTTGTGTCATTATTATTTATATTAATACCTTACACGTAGGTTATAAAATTGTTTAAGATCTACTCAAGAATTTATAAAGCCAGTTAAGAATTAGTTATAAAATTACACTGCACTTTAATATTAGTCAAGAATTGTTTGGTGCTTTACTATGTAGAAAGCAATTTACTTTTTTTAAAAATCAAATTTATTAATGTAAACACTTAGCTGTTTCCCACTCACCTCAAACTTCCCTTTTTGGTTTTTATGCTGTGTTGAATCATTAATTTGTTCTCATTTTTCAACGCCAAGAGAATCCTCTTTGGGAATCATCCCAGGATGCACTGAGCACAAACACCCCTCCAGGGATGGCTCTCTCATTACTCTGTTTCTCTTCCCCATGTGCTGATCAGAAGAAGAAAAATAGCTGCATGGTTTTCTTTTCTTTCCCAAACCCCTAACTTATATTACCTTTTGATCCTATAACAAATGTTATCAGCTTGGAGCAAGGGACCAGCCATTGCGGTTCAGCATGTCCCCCGTGACCTGAGTGGCTTCACCGCCCTTCCAGCTTCCACCCCAGGTTGTTCTTAGGGTCAGCTTAAATGCCCAGGACCTTCATGTCACAGGGCAGTTGTGTAGCTCTTGTATATTACTGGCTATCACAGTGACCAATTGTCTCTAAAGATCACATGGTTTCCTGTGGCTTCTACCCAAAGGGGAAATGTGAGTCTTCAACCAATGCCTGTTAAGAGGGAATATACATCTTAAACCAATACCTGTTGGGTTAGTTTCAAGGTCTTCCTGTAAGAAGTGTCCCTTTGCGGTGTCTTTTGGCTCGGACGTTTGTGCTGAGAGCTGGAGCCGCTCAGCTTCCGCCGGCTGAGCGGCTGGCAGGAGGCAGCTGTGCTGGACAGACTGCTGCTCTCCTCGTCTCACACCTCCCTGCAGGCTCGGGGAACTGTGGAAGGTGTTGACAGAAGCAGGCAATTCCAAACGCAGCGTTGGGGTTGGCATTTCCTTGGCAGGACTTACACTGTGCACCTTCTAGGAGTGTAGGGTGTGTGCATTTCATGAATGAGAAGCAGAGCTGCTGTAACCTTGACTGTCCACTTGGCAAAGTGCCCCCGCACCCCTCACCCAACCATGCATTTCTTTGCTGGAGCTGCTCAATGACAGTAAAAATGGCAGGAAGGTGGGCAGTGCAGGAAATTTACTGTCATCCCGCAAGACGGTTGTGGGAGAGCAGATAGCAATAATTGTTACTATTTTAAACACGAAGAAGCTTTCTTAAGACTCGGCTCCCAGCTCATAGCGTTTTCCCTCCCCACCCGGAAGTCCCTCTTTCCCCAGCCAGCACATCACCTTAACTCTGACCCACTACTGGTTCAAGAACATAAGGGCCAGGAAACTGGGGAGATATGAGCTGTGTACACTTGGATAAATCTTTGCGTATTGGAGATACCCACTGTCTTTCTGAGGAAGGCATCATTGCTTCCCTGAATATACTGTAAGATTCTTAAGATCTCTGATATTTGTAGCAAAACACCCCGCTTTAGTCCTGGACTGGTTCCCTGCGATTCAAGGTCCCTGTTGGTAAAGTCCAGCACTGGAGAGAAAGTCAGGGTCCACTTGATGAATCTGTGCAGCTCTAGAATTTCATACCCCTGAATTATTTTTTCTAATAGTATTTAACTATCTGGTGTTTTCCCCCATTTCTTCCTGGGAGGACAGAGATGTGATTTGAATGTTTTTGTTTGAATAGACAGAAGAGCTGGATGATCACTTTTTGGTTAAACCCATGGGAGTGTAGGATATAACCAGAAATCTTTAAAGGAGGTGTATTTTAAGGCCCAGTTGTTACTTAATGATGATTTGACTATAATGTTTATTGCTATCTAATGTGGTATCTTAGTCAGCTTGAGCTGCTATAATAAGAATACCAGAGACTGGGTGCCTTGAGCAACGGAAACTCCTTCCTCATAGCTCTGAAGGCCGAGGAGTCCAAGATAGATCAATGTGCCAGCCAGTTCAGTTCCTGGTGAGAGAGTTTCTTGCTTGTGGACAGTCTTCTCTCTGTGTCTTCATATGGCAGAAAGAGAGATCTCTTGTGTGTCTTCTTATTAGGAAACTACAAGATCGTCATGACCTAAGTAGCTCCCAAAGACCCCAGCTCCAAATACCATTACGTTGGGATTAAGGCTTCAACATATGAATGTGGGAGAGGTGAGCCTAAACATTCAGTCCACAGCGTGTAATAAGCCAGTGGGCCAGACTGATTCTATATATGCAGTTATGGGGCTTCCCAGGTTGGTGCTAGTGGTAAAGAACCCACCTGCCAATGCACAAGACATAAGAGGGTTCAATCCCTGGGTCAGGAAGATCCCCTGGAGGAGGGTATGGCAACTCACTCCAGTATTCTTACCTGGAGAATCCCATGGATAGAGGAGCCTGGCAGGCCACAGTCCATAGGGTCACAAAGAGTCAGGTTTTAGAATCAAATCAGTGACTCAAAGCATCATAAATGAGTAAAACCAATCCTGACCTTTTTGACCATGACCATTGATAAGGATGTTCTCTGAATATGCTGCCCCACTAGAGAAGAGGGAAAGACCATCATGGCCTGTAGTATTTGCACTGTTTAAAAGCATGAGTTTCAACAACTGTGTTCAAATCCTTTCTCTTTAGGGGGACTCTCCTAGGAGGTCCGAGGTATCTCCCCATTCACACACACCCTCACTTTGTTATGTACATACACACGTGGTACACGCACAGACAGCAGGGACACTGTGGGAAAAGATGCCAGTATGTCTTTCTTTTAGCAAAGACTAGCAGGGAAAACTCTAGGAATGAGGTGCTAATGAGGTTACTGGAGGAGGTGAGAAGCATAATGAATGTCAACCATCACACAAGTCAACAACAAGGGGGGATCAGGAGGAATGAGACATCTTGGTGATGCAGACCATTTGGAAATGTGGAAATGTGTGGGAGGACACTGGTGTAACAAAAGACACTCCTCCCATCACCAACCTGCTGGTCTCACCCAGTCACAGCTCTGGCATCTGGTACCTGGTGAGAGACACCTAGTCTAAATCAAGTTAGATTTAAGGTCTTTAGGCAAAAAATGTCCCCTTGACACTTTAGCACTTGGTAATGCAATTATTTGTGTCTCTCTCACTCACTAGACTGAGTTTCTTTCTTTTTTTTTTTTTAAATACTATTTACTTATTTGGCTGTGCTGGGTTTTAGTTGTAGCATGTGGGATCTAGTTCCCTGACCAGGGACAGAACTCAAGAGCATGAAGAGTTTGCCACCAGACCACCAGGGAGGTCCCAAGACTGGGTTTCTTGAGAGCAAGGCCTGTGTCCTTTCAGAGTTGTCTCCAGTGCTTGACACTGGGGAGGAATGAAGTTATAGAATATTTTCATGCACACAAATATTCATTTTAAAAAGATATTCTCCCCAAACACCTTGGGCAGGGAACTTTAAGCAACTGTGCTATATTATTATCCAACACACCAGTCTAGGACTGGAGTGTTCCAAGGCTTGGTAACCCCCAAAACACTGAAGATTTTCAGGTAGCTGTGATGACTACACCCCCCAATCTGAAGCTGTAAGTCTGCCAGAGGGTTGGAGGGAGCTGACAGTTCTGTGCCAATCAGACCCATCAGTCGGGCCACTATTTACACTGAAGCCATTATTTACAGGCTTGGTTTCTGGTGAGGACTCTTTCTGGCTGCCTTCTAGCTGTGTCCTCACATGACCTTTCTTCTGAGCATAAGCACAGTTTATGGGGGTGAAAGTGGGTAGGGGAGAGAGGGGGAGCTCTCTGATGTTTCATCTTACGAGGACACTAATCCTATTTGATCGGGGCTCCACCCTTATGGCTTCATTTATCCTTAAAAACTTCCTTAAAGGCCTCATCTTCTAATATAGCCACTCTGGAAGTTAGAACTTCAGCACATGAATTTTGGGAGGACACAAGCATTCAGTTCATAACTGCTCTAAAAATGATTGACTGGCTTTCAAACCCTACTCTGTTATAAACTAGCTGTGTGACTTTGAAGAAGTTCCTTTAACTTTTCTAAGCATCAGTTTCTTTATGGTAAAACTGGGGGCAATAAGAGTATCTATCTCAGGGCATTGTAAGAATCAAATAAGATAATGTATATGGTGGGCATTGGGAAGGGTCCAGTATATAGATGTTTGCTAATTGTTAAGATCATTATTAGAATCCTCTAAATTCTGAGAATGAGTTTCCTCTAAGGTAGTCCTAGGAGTCCAGTCCAGTCTGGAGTTCCAGGACTAAAGCAGGCTTCTGTGAATGGGATCCCCCAACCAGAGAGGCTGCAGGACTCCCCAGATTTGCAGGTACCCAGCCTCTTCAGAGCCTGGTTAGCCTTCAGGGATTTCCAACAAAGAAGTGGAAAATGATAAGGTGAGTCATGGTGGCAGCCCAAGTGTTCTAGAGAAGGATTCAGGTACAGCTGTTAGGAGCAGGTCTTTTTTTCATCTCCTCACATAGAGGATGGCAGAGGGAGGGACTGAACCCACTGGACATTAGTGAAGCATCAAGTTGGATTCTTTCTGGCTTCTTTGTAGCTTAAAAAACCTTCTTAACACAACTTTTTATATTTTAAAAGGTAATACAAGTTTAATGTATAAAATTTGAAAAATATAAAAAACTGTCAAGAACATAAAAATCATCTGAAACTCTTCTACCCAGAGTAACTCTGATAACCTTCCCTGTAAGTCCCAGACCCTGGAGTTGTATGAGCTCTGATGGGTTACCTGTTATTTCAAAATGTCTGTTTCCTTCTCTTAAAATAGGGCTAATACCTCCCGCCTTGTTCTTACTTCTTGGGGCTGCTGTGTGAATTAAATTCCAGGCACAGGGTGTTAGCTTACTAAGAGCCTTGTTACTACTGTTACTATTGAAGAAGACGCCCTTGGCTTATGATGATTCCAGCATCACAGCTCAGACAAGAAACCCCGGTAAATCATTATCACATCACTCTTCCAGGGTCTCCACCCTCCAGGTGTGTGCCATGAGTATGTGCTGTGGATTAATAAGCAAATCAATATTCTCATTTACCATGCTGACATAATGACTGGGCAGCAATTTCCCAGCATAAATTTCTTAAATTTCATAACTTACTTAAAGTTCTTTTTAAAGGTGAGGATTATATATTTGCACAGAGGATTGTATGTGTCTTATCACCATTATTTCTCGCTGAGAACTTGCATCTCTCCTTTTGTGGTCACTTCTGGCCTTGGAAGAAAGAGATTGCATCTCTGAAGGCTTTCTGGGCTTCCTTCAGCCAGAAAGGTTTTGTCCATCACCTAAGAACCAAATTCATTTCCTGATTATTGTGTATTAAATTAAAATTCCAGTTTTTAGATTTTAGGACAAAAGTTCTCCTGACATATGTCAGTTTTATTCCAGCTTCAGACAACAGGCTTGTTGTGACAGTCCCGGTCTCCCCTCTGGCCCCTCTGGCCTCCCCGATTCCTCCCCACTCTCTCTACCCAGTTCCTTCCACACTAGGGGAGGGATCCCTTCTCCCCAAAGGTCAGAAGGATGCCTGGCAGGGGCCAGATGTTCATGGGAGACAGTGTAAGGAAAGGAGGCTTACTCCCAGCCACCTGTCTTATTTCCCAGCATCTCCCAGCAGCAGACCCCAGTGGACGAGCCTCTCCTAACAGCAGAAGGACCTGACAGTCTAAGCTGAATTCAGACTGTAAACTTTCTTGGTGTGGAGATTCCATGCACTCCAGCCTGGTCGATTTGACAAAAAAACAAAACAAACAAAAAACAACTGCCTAGCCAAGTGAGTTCAGGAGAGCAGGCTAAGCTCTCCAACTAGCTGACTTATTCCCTTGCAAGAGTTATTCCTTCAGCAGATTGTAAGACCTTTCATCCTGGGACACAGGCTTCCTGTACCTTGGCTGCTGGCAGGCAAAATAAAATGATGAGGATGAGAGATAGTGTGTTGCTTTCTTTGCTCTGCTCACAGTGATGTGCTGCGTTGGAAGAGGGATCAAAGTTGAGCATTATCCTATATACAGAGTTGCCAAATGTCCCAGACAACAAATGTGGAATTGGCCTACTGCTTTAAACCATTTGATTGTTGGGTGCACAAGTATCAATAGAGGCGGCCATTCATTCTTTTCTTTTTTTTTTCCGCAGTTTGAATTTCCTGTACTGGATGCTGGGGGTGAGGATTGGGCAGATACAGTGCTCACTGCTATGCCTTTGATTTTGAGGACTTAGTGCAGAGGTGGAGACAGATTCCAGTGCCATGAAGTCAGTGAAGGTACTGAGGGAGTCAGGGAAAGCTTCTTAAAAGAGGGGACAATTGATTGGATCCTTAAGAATAAGTTTACTGAGTAAAAATGTCGGCTTTCTTTGAGCCCACAATGACGTTGCAGTGTCACTGTGGGAGGGAGGTATATCTCCCTCTGCTTGGTCAGATTTATATTTTCTAAATCTAAATGAAAATAGTTTCTATTCAGATACCGAATAGTCAAGAGAGTTGCTGAAATCAACCTGAAACATGTGTATCAATTAGGGGAGAATCGACACCTTTTCTATGTTAAGCCTTCCAATCCATGAACATAGAATGTCTCTCCACTTATTTAGATCTTTGATTTCTTTCACCAGCGTTTTGTACTTTTCAGCATACAAATCCTATGTGCATTCTTAGATTTGTGCCTAAGTATTTCAATTTTCTTGAGCATCTATGTGTTCATTGCTAGTATATAGAAAAACAATAGCTTTTTCTATGTTGATCTTATACCTTGTGACCTTGCTGAATTCACTTATTTGTTCTAGTAGATTTTTTTGTAGATTCTTTGGGATTTTCTGCATAGCCCCTATCACGTCACCTGCAAATAAGAACAACTTTTTAATTTTTCAATTGCTGTGTCTTTCATCTCATTTTCTTTTGTCATATTGCTAGCTAGGACTTTCTCTATTGAATAATAGTGGTAAGATAGACATCCTTGGCTTATTCCCAGTTTAGCAGGGAAAATGTTCAGTCTTTCATCATTAATTCTGATTTTAGCTACAGGTTTTTTGTTGATGTTCTTTATCAACTTGAGGAAGTTAACGTCTATTCCTACTTTCCTGAGAGTCTTCATCATGAATGGGTGTTGTATTTTGTCAAGTGCTTTTTCTGTATCAACTGATACGATTGTGTGATTTTTCTTCTTTAGCCTGTTAATATGGTGGATTACACTGATTGATTTTCAAAAATTGAGCAAGATTTGTATCCCTGGAGGTAATCCCATTTACATGGGTGGGATTTTTGAATTCTTTTACATATTGCTAAATTCTGTTTGCTGAGGTTTGTTAGAAATTTTTGTATCTACATTCATGAGGGGTATCACTTTAGAGTTTTTTTTTTTTTTTTGGTACTGTCTTTGTCTATCTTTGGTATCAGGGTAATACTGACTTCATAAAATGACTTGGGAAGGTTTCCTTCTCTATTTTCTGGAAGGGATTGGTGTTAATTCTTTAAGTGTATGGTAGAGGTTTGTGGCTTTTGAAAAACAGATTCTGGGGGCACAGACTGAACCAAATAAAGCTGAGTCTTCAGTGGTGGAGCTTGAGCATGGATGCTTTCAAAAGCTCTTCGGATGAGTTTATCAATATGCAGTCAGCTAGGGAGCTTCAGTGTGGTAGTGGGCTTCTTAACACAAACACAGGAGGGTGAACTGCAGCAGAATCCATCTGAAGAATGGCATGAATCAAACAGCTGTGAGACTTGGAGAATTTGGCCCTCTGAGACACGCCCCGGGAGCCTCCAATATCTCCAGGACCATATATGGTTTAGTGGGGACATTCCTCATGTAAGACCTCTGGGTTTGACTTGGCTAGTTAGTAGCCATAAATTCCTTAATAGCAATTTCAGTTTTCTCATCTGTGAAATGCCACTTCTTGGACTGTTGTAGCAATAAAATGAGAACCCAGGTCTCCCACATTGCAGGTGGATTCTTTACAGTCTGAGCCTCCAGGGAAGCCCAAAATGAGACAAGAGATATGAAAATTCTTTACAATCCCCACAACATCTTAAGAAGCTGAAAACCGATGTTTCTCTGGGTTCTAGCTTCACCTTAATTGCTGCAGTGTCATGATTCCCAAGTAGTCCTGCTGTGAGGTTAGCGGGAGGCCTGTGACCCCAGCTGGCTGTAGGACCAGTGTTCTCAGGCTATGGAGAAACTGCTTCCCCATCCCTGCTCCCTCAACTCTGCCCATTTATTTTGGGCTCTCACAGGAAGGGGTGGGACCTTGGTGACCATGAAAAGGAACTTTGACTTTGACCAATGCCCCCCTCTCACCTTTCACAGGAACATGCTTGCCAATTCAGCCAGCGTGCGGATTCTCATCAAGGGAGGCAAGGTTGTGAACGATGACTGCACCCACGAGGCTGATGTCTACATCGAGAATGGCATCATCCAGCAAGTGGGCCGTGAACTCATGATCCCTGGAGGGGCCAAAGTGATTGATGCCACGGGGAAGCTGGTGATCCCTGGAGGCATCGACACCAGCACCCACTTCCACCAGACCTTCATGAATGCCACGTGCGTGGACGACTTCTACCATGGGACCAAGGTAATAATGCTTCTGGGTGCTGAAGGTGCTTCCTCAGTGGCTTCCTCTGTTTCTGGGCCTGCTCTAGGCTGGACCCTGATGAACAGGGTGCTCCCACTGTATTGCTCAAAGAAGAAATTTGGCCTTGAAAAGGGCCACTGTGCAACTAAAACAGGAAATTTTGGGCTAAATGTCATAGATTTCCATGATTATGGGAAAAGGAGGCATTTAGGCCCATTTTGCCAATCACATCACTTAAGTGAGGTACCGAGGCCAGGAACTGATTTTATTTTTATGTTCTTATATCATGTAGTGCCGATCTAGAGGAAGAGGAGGATTAGCTGGTGCTTGTTATTGTGCATGTATGGTGAGGGAGGCGGAGGGGGTTGGTCTAATGTACTCCTTTATGTATGATAAGCTAAATTAATTTCCCCCAAGTTGTGAAAAATAGATATGCTTCTTCTAGATGATTTTAATGGTAGAAATTATGAAACAGACATAGTTAGCTATCTTCGATTATCTTTCCTAGCTTGTTATTTTTTAAAAACAGCTTGAAAACCACTGGTGGTGGGCCCTCTTTCCAGAGTGAATTATCATGGACAATATTTAAGAATTACTGAGCTGGGCTTGAGCTGCTTCCATGCAAAATACAAAAATTCAGACCTGTGAAACAAACGAATCATGACGAAATTACATTTTCTCAAAAGCATCACAAATAGGTTTTTTTCACCATTTGTCTGTGCTCCAAAATCCTGTCATTGCTGTCATCTCTGCATTGTAATTATCTGTCACATGCAGGCTTCTTTCTGAAGCTCAGACTATGGGCTCCTTAAGGGCAAGGCCTGACCGTATTCTTCTGTGTTTCTAGAGCCTGACCCTGACCTAGAATTAGAGTAGCTGACCAGTAAATGTTTGTTGAATGAATAAGTGATTGATATTTATCCATGTGGGTCTCTACATCCAACTATGCATCAGATTCATCTATGAAGATTTTTTTCAAATGCAGAATTGAATCAGAATCTCAAGGGCCAGAAGTCCCTCGCCTCAGCAGCAGCCCTTTGTACAATCTTATCTATAAAGGACTTAGCCTCTAATGTTCCCTGGATAAAAGGAGTCCACTGGCCACTGGCTCAGTGGCTAAAGTCTTATGTCCTACTTTGGCCCACTGCTGCAAATCCCCAGTGGCCCTGTACCCTAAAATCTCGCCTCTGTTCTCTCTGGGGTCCTCAGGGAGCCCCTCTCCCATGCTCGGTGCTCTCTCTGGGATCCATATTCCTGGGGGCTTCAGTGCTCCTCCTGCTGGTGCTCCCCAAACCCACCCTGAAGAGCCAGGTTGGGGCAGGCCTTGGAGTGGCCTTGGAGTTGCAACATTACAGGCTAGCCCACCTCAAGCAAGTGGCCCTGAAGATCTCCCTGAGGATATGCCTCGTTCCCAGTCCGGGAGCAGCAGATCAGACCCCTGAAGGCTGAGCTGTGAGGAGTCACAGTGGCCATAGCCCAGCCTGTGCTGAGGCGAGGATGATATCCCAGGCCACAGCTGCCCACTGGAGCCAAGCCCAGGGAAGAGAAGTGTTTTGTGAACCCTCCCTAGTTTCTTCTCTGAGAATAACTCTGGGGCCATGCAGGTGATGCCTCAGTCATGAAATGGGGATCCCCATCCTCATACAAACTAGCAGGGTCCTCACAAGGGGACCCAGGTGGCAGACAGGGCTTTTCTGAAGTGAGTGAGCACTTTCAGCTCACCATGTCGATGCACTTGAGCCCTGCCAGGCCAGGCCTGCTTTGTTTGTGGTTAATTTTTAAATTTTTTTTAAGTTTTTTTTTCCTGCACTGAGTCTTTGTTGCTGTGTGCAGGCTTTCTCTGTTTCAGCGAGTGGGGGCTGCTCTCTAGTGTGGTGCCCAGGCTTCTCACTGCGGTGGCTTCTCTTGCTGTGGAGCATGGGCTCCAGGTGCACAGCCTTCAGCAGTTACGGCACGTGGGCTCAGTAGTTGTGGTGCATGGGCTTAGCTGCCCTGCAGCGTGTGGAATCCTCCCGGACCAGGGATCGAACTCATATCCCCTGCATTGGCAGGCAGGTTCTTAACCACTGGACCACCAGAAAGCCCTCTGGTTATTTTTATTGAAGTATAGCAGACATATAGAGAAGTGCACAGATTCTAAATACAAAAAATTGTCACAACTGAACACACCCTGGTAACCAGCACCCAAATCAAGAAACCAAACATTGCCGGCACCCAGAATCCCCCTTGTGTCCCCTCCCCAGTCACTACTCCTCACCAAGGAGAACCACTATCCTGACTTCTAATACCATAGTCTTTTTGTCTTGTAAATAAGGGCTTAATTGAGATACACAAGCTGTACAATTCACCTATTTAAAGTGCAGATGTCAGTGGTTTTCTGTATATTCACCATAGGTTGCTTTTGACTGTGCTTTATGTAAATGAACTCAGGCCGTCTGTCCCCTCGTGTTGGCTTCCTTTGCTCAGTATTATTTTTGTGAAATTCACCCATGTTGTGGCACATCATACTTACTCCACTTTCGTTGCTTACTAGTGTTCCACTGTACAAAAGCCCATGTAGTACCCAGCCATTCCACCATCAACAAGGTCATTAGTTTGGGGCTATTACAAATGCTGCAGCTGTGAATGTTGTGTACATATCATTTAGCAAACGTGTGTACATTTCTGCTGGGCATGTTCCTGGGGGTTGAGAGTGCCCGGTCATAGAAGACACACATGTTTAGCTTTAGAACGTGCTGCCAAATCACTTTCCAATCTGGTTGTAACAACTGATACTCCCAGCAGGATTCTAAGAGAGGCCCCAGTACTTATCATCAGTACAACTGATTACCACACCAATCCATGCTACGGTCTATATTGCAGTGTGTACCAAAAATTGTGTGCAGGGTGCCGCCTTGCTCCAAAACTGCAGCTTGCTGGTTACTGTCCCCCCACCCCCTCCTTGAGAAATCTTTATTCCAGAGTCAGATGCCATGCTGTCACTGTGCTGCCTACCAGCCTCTGGGAGGGGAGGCTGGCCTTCTTTGTCTTCTTTTCCTCATTGTCATCTGCCAAGGCCTCATTAGCCAGGAGTGACGAGTTTTCCTCTGAAAGCCTGCAGCTCTTTATGGCCGGTGAAGACCTTTGCACGTGCATCTTTGCACAAGGCAGTGGGTAACTTTTGATCTTTTCCAAGCTTCTCATCCATGGAAGCAGCTGCCTCTGGAAAAACATATAAAAGCCCCTGTGTGATTTAAGGTCCTGCTTCTCCCAGTTCCTGCAGGTTCAGGCACCCCCAGTGCATGCCAGGTGCTAGATATAGGAAATGTAAGGCCCGTAGACCCCCAGCCAGTCTGACTGCTTGTGTCACCTAAACTGGGCCTTTGTTATAACCACCCCCTAAGCAAGGTCGGAATTTTTGCATGTTTCTCCTTGTGCCCCAGCTCGTATAAAGTGTCTGTTCCATAAACACAGCCCCTGACCCAATCCTCCCCAAACCCCTCCAGGAGACCCTGCCCAGAGTCCTTCCTTAGACATCCCAGCCTCCTAAGACTGGCTTCCTGCCCTGGTCCTCACTCCCCTCCACTCTTGGATTGCTCCTTCCTTTTGGTACACCTGCAGCTGGATTTTTTGGCTTCCTCTTACCTCTAATTCCTGACAGTCTCCTAGGGCAAGAAATGCTCTCAGAGGCAGTGCTGATCTCCGGGATGTGTGGGTTTAATTATTCATACAGCCTGTGGCACTCAAGCCAAGCCTGTGCACCCAGGTAGATCATCGCTGACCTACTTCGTACCTTCTAAGAGAGGTAGCAGTTGATTCGCTGTAAGCAGCTGGGTTTATAATAGAATAATAACCCCAAGGAAAAGCTCTCTTGTGTGATTAGCCTATGGAGAAAGAGAGATCAAGTTGCACCTTTTTGTTCTTGTCCGACAGATCTGCAGGGCCTTGAACTCTGCACCCCCTGAGCTATTGCATGCTTGTCAATTTGGTGGCAGCAGCCAGGGCTGGGAAAACAAAACAGTTGAAAGGCTGGCTTTTCTGCGAGCATCTGGGACTCCATTGTACTAGGTCTAAAGGGATTTCTCTAGCACTTCTTTAACAAATGCTTTGCCCGCCTCTGCTTCTGTTAGAGGCTGTGGCAGGCTCTGCCTGGCTCCCCGGCCTCTGCCCTCCCTTGCTCACAGCCGGTCACTTGATCCTCTTGATCCTCCTGTCCGCCTCCTCCACACCCTCCCAACCTGCAGGCCCTGCCCTCTCAGAGGCCCAGGACCCCCTGCTTGTTAAAAATGTCCCCATTGAAGAAGGAGGTTATCTCCTTGGGGAACCCGGGACAGGAGGGGAGGGAGGAGAGCCAGTGACACCAATTGTATTAACAAAGGTGTAGGATTTCACTTGGGTCATGGGGGTCTTTTATTATTATTCTGCTTAGCCTACTTATACATTATATTTACTCTTTTGTGTGAATCTAATATTACATAAGAAGAGTGTTAATGCAGGCCGTTGGGCTCCACCCCACCAATGGCTCTCCATGGTCCAGTGGGAGTATCAGAACAGGCCCAGCCCCTTCACTGAGACGGTGATAAAGGGGACAGCCGTGGACAATGGGAAAAAGCTTCCTGGATGCCTTTTCTGCCTCCCACTCCTCCAAAGATATATTAAGAACCACTGTCCAGGCCAATGGTTTTCAACCTTTGGAAGCAAATTACAGTAAAACTACTCAGGGAATTTTTTAAAAATATATGTCCAGGCCCCTCCCCTCTGCTGCCCCCCACCCTCCACCCCAGACTAATGAAATCAATGTCTTTGGGTCTGCCTCTCCTCCATCAGTATGTTTTTTGAAGCATTCTTGATGATTCTAACACTAGCGTGTGGATTATTAAGGAACTTTCTCAGCTGTTTTGAATGGCATGTTGTCCTGGCTATTAACCCTGTTGCCCATCTAACCCTCACCTTATGTGTCAGGCTGATATCTGAATCACCATGGAAAGCTTGGGCCTGCCTCGCCTCACCCTTTCCAGTATTATTTATTTGTTTCTCTCCTTCTAGTTACATTATAGGGTCCCATGATTAGGCTCCCAAACCCTAGCCTGGGGCCTAGAACCCCTGTACTTGCTAAGTGTTGCTTGTGCTGTGTTCTGCCCTCCTGTCTGTACCCCAGGAGGCAGCACCGGTGAGCTGGGAGCTGGCCGTGGTCAAGTATTGTCACTGTAAGTCCAGCTGGGCCTGTCCCTTTTCTTTGAGGACCCAGAATCTCCCTCTTGTCTGTGCCAGAGCCATCTGGTCACAGAGACTGCCTCCCACGAACTCAAAATCTGCAGCAGCAGGATATCTATTCTTGTAGTCAAACCACAAGGGGAGCCAAGTCCTAACTGGATGAGTGCTTGGCCAGCATGGACTCAGCCTAGCGGATGCTCAGTGGCACAGGCTAGAACGGCCTCTCTCGTCCCGCCCCCAGTGGAGGGTCCTGACCATCTCCCCTTCTCCCACTGCAGAGGACTAAACCTGTCAGAGTCCTGAGATACGACACACTAGGACATAAATAAATTCCCTTTGGTGTCCAGGCTGCCAACATTCTTACCAAGCAGCCCATTTATCCATTGGGCAGATTGTTTTTACTATTATGCCATTGAAGCTTGCTCCTTTGGAATTAAACCTTTAAATGCTGCTCACTTCCTTTCTTCTTGACTCTAGTATTCTGTCCATTTCTGTTTAATTCTAGCTAAAATGTCTTTCCAGTCTTTTAGCTTTGCAGTAATACTTCCTGCTTATTGAGATCCAGACTCATACGGTCTTGCTTATTAATTGATGTTCCCAAGTTCACTTCATTCCTCTAAAAAGCTGGAGAGACCTTAGAAATCTATCTTAGAAATCTTAGAAGTCTCCCACCCTGCTATTGTAGGGAGAGAGAGTGAAGGAGTTGCCCCAAGTCCCAGATGTAGTTGGACCAGAATGTAAGTTTCTTAGTGTGAGGCCCTTTTACCCTATCAATCAGGGGCTCCCCAAACCCCAGATCTAGTCAGTCACCCCTTTCAGACAGCCTAGGACCTCTCTGTGGGCTGCATGCAAATAGTTAACTCGACAGTGTATGGCTCCAAACTTGCCTGGACCAGATAAATGCATCACAGAACTGATGCATCAGGCAGACGGTGGAGTAAGATTTCTGCCTCTCTGAGATGGCTTTATTAACACGCCACTGTCCCTAGAGGAGTAACACTGATGCCAATGCCTTAGAGCTGACTGTTTTTACCATCTGCAAACAGTCGTTGTGAGGATTAAACAAGATGATGCGTGAAAAACACCTCACCCAGTCTCTGGCACAGAGGACATGCACGATCAATGTCAGTCCATAGGCTGTGACTACCTGCTTCTGCCCTAGGCCTGGCCTTGGCTCTCTCTGGTCTCTTGGGTTAGTTGATCCAGCCACTTGGGCTTTGCAGTGAGACTGTTCTACTGTCCGTGTAGTGTCCATGCTGCCTGTGTCCCCGGTTTAACCAACAGTGTCATGTCCTGCTCAAGAGCTTGCAGTGGCTCCCTGCTATCTAGTCTGAAATCCTGGATCTTCACCCTGGGTGGCTTCCCCATCTGACCTTCCTCTCCATTCAGTCCTCACTCCCAACATGTGCCTATTCACCAGGAAAGGGGTTTTCTCAGCCCCCTCCCGTATGGACATCCCGTGCTCCCTGCTGCCACCCCTTCTCACCCATCCACAGAAGACCTTCACCGCCTACCAAGCTCATGTCACGTCTTTCCTCCAGCTAATTCAGCTCCAGGAATCCACTTTTTTCTTCCCAGCTGAAATATTGGGTTATTCTGGGGCTTTCTAATTGCTTCCCGTGTAATGTTTGTCTCTTAACTGATTTGAAAACTTTGAGGGGCAAAGACCACAATTTATATCTAACTTGTGACTCAACACAGACCCATTTAGCTTTAAACATAGAGTAGATGCTCAAGAAATAGGTGAGTGGCAGTCGTGAGCACAGACTCAGATAGACACACCGGAGTCTGAGTTTGAATTTCAGCTCCATATTTACTGGCTGTGTGATTTGGACAAGTTAATCTCTCTGTGTCTCTGTTTCCTGGAAAGTGGAGATTATGATAATACTTTATGGGTGTTACTACTGGTAAAAAATTTAAAATAGTACTTCATAGTTCCCTGGTGGTCCAGTGTTTAGGACTCAGCGCTTTCACTGCAATGGCCTGTATTCAGTCCATGGTCGGGGAACTGAGATCCCACAAGCTGCCTGGCCAAAAATAAAAAATGAACAGAATAAAAAATATATTTAAAAGATAGTACTTGGTGCTTACTAAGCACTGTATGCTGCTGCTAAGTCACTTCAGTCATGTCCGACTCTGTGCGACCTCATAGACAGCAGCCCACCAGGCTCCCCCGTCCCTGGGGTTCTCCAAGCAAGAACACTGGAGTGGGTTGCCATTTCCTTCTCCAGTGCATGAAAGTGAAAAGTGAAAGTGAAGTTGCTCAGTCATGTCCAACCCTCAGCAACCCCATGGACTGCAGCCCACCAGGCTCCTCCATCCATGGGATTTTCCAGGCAAGAGTACTGGAGTGGGGCGTATGACTGTTTGTTAAATAGATTCTGCCGATTGAGGACCAACCCCTGGAAAATCCATTTGTACAGTCTCCTCAGGAGCTGTTAGACATCAACTAGGAACCTAAGAAAAACTGGTTTCTATCTCTATAGTCAGGGTTGACTCTGTTGCACATTTCAAATGCAGCCTACATAGTACTGGTGATGACTTTCAGATCATTTTCTCTCTCCTTTCTTTCTCTTAGAAACAGAGACAGCTAGTCATAAACTCAGCAGGCAGCAGACGCTATTTAAAGATGTCCTGCTTCCAATCAGGTATCTCCTATTAGGAAAATTAGCTGACAACGTTCATTCTAACATCTACATTAACCGGCAGGCCAACACGTAGGCCAGGTGACCCTTCTTAGAACAAATGTGGGAGAGGAGATCTATCGTTTCTTACACATTTTTACATCTAGTTGGGGAAGAAATCTCCTATGGTGACCAAGCAGCTCCTCAATTCCTAGAATAAGAGTGTTTGCAAAGAATTGATCTATACAGAGAGATTGTTGCTTTTTAAAACTTTTGGTTCAAGAAGAGATAAATGTATCCTTTGTAATTAAACCCACGCATCTTGGAAACCTTTCATACCTCATACAGGTTCTGCTTTTATACTCTCATCCTCTGGGGTTTAAAAAAAGATCAAGAAAAATACATCGTGTATTTTATGTATATTTTGGTGATGCTATAGTACATGAATGCTGTCTTTTTCTTCTTCCTTTTTTCTTAAAGCTTGCATATTTTTTAATATTTTAAGAAATATTTGAAAATGGTCTTATAGAATGGTTCAAAAATCTCAGTGGGAAATACCTCTTCTCCCAACCCTCACTGAGGTTGCCTCCAATCTGAAGTTGCCATATGTCTATGTTGAAGGTCAGGTGCATGTCTTAGAAAAGTCCATTGGCAGGTAGAAATGTGTGTAGACACCACATTTTTCCCCCTGGTTGTTTCTGCCTCATTTTCCCCTAGGCCTATCCCTGCCACCAATACATTTTTCTCTCCTTCAGATCCTTTTTTTATTTCTTGTTAATTAAAAATTAGGAGCTATAAGATCCCTAATTAGTGACTATATGAGGATAAAGCTGTAGGCCAACTATAGTTAAGAACTTTCTCACTTACCAAAGTTAATCTCTTACACTATACACACATTCACACATTTAGACACTCTCACATACTCTCACACGGTATCACACTCAAACACTCACTCTCATATACACACATATGAACTCACTTGTACACACTTTTAGAGTTGGAAGTGCCATTGCAGATTAGTGAATTCATCCTCTAATCTATAAATAACTTTCTGCTTTAGATTTAAACTCTCTACAGTGGTCTCAATATTTAAAAATAAAATTAAACTTGATACACATTGGTGAACTTTGTTCTTGGGAAGAGTACGTATAGAATGAGGAAGATCATGTTTGGGTAACCCAGGAAGCCACTTTAAAGAAAAAAAAAAGGAGACACAGATTCGATTCCCTATCCAAGAAGATCCCATGTGCCGCAGGGCAACTAAGCATACTGGCCACAACTATTGAGCCTGTGCTCTAGGGCCTGGAAGCCATAACTGCGAAGCCCACGTGCTGCAACTACTGAAACCCGTGTGCCCTAGAGCCCGTGCTCCGCAACAAGAGAAGCCACCACAATGAGAAGCCCTCGCACCGCAACTAGAGAAAAGCCCACCCAGCAACGAATACCCAGCACAGCCATAAATAAATAAATAAAAATTTTAAAAAGAGAACTAATGGAGAATATACCTTGATTCCTTTCCCACTTAAAAAAATATCAGATAGACAAATTCTTTTTAAAAATTAAAAAAAAAATTTTTTTTAAGTATTTAACACTTTTTTCTCCAACAACTTGATTAAGGTATAGCTGACATATGGTAAGTCTCATTTGTGTTTTTGGCCATGCTTTGAGGCATGTGGGATCTTATTTCCCCAACCAGGGACAGAACCCATTCCCCCTGTATTGGAAGCTCAAAGTCTTAACCACTGGACCACCAGGGAAGTCCCCACACATTTTTTAAATGTATACTTTGATATGTTGTGACATATGTATATACTGTAAAGCCATCACTGCTGCTAAGTCACTACAGTCGTGTCCGACTCTGTGCGACCCCATAGACGGAAGCCCACCAGGCTCCCCTGTCCCTGGGATTCTCCAGGCAAGAACACTGGAGTGGGTTGTCATTTCTTTCTCCAATGCAGGAAAGAGAAAAGTGAAAGTGAAGTCGCTCAGTCGTGTCCGACTCTTAGCGACCCCATGGACTGCAGCCTATTAGGCTCTTCCATCCATGGGATTTTCCAGGCAAGAGTACTGGAGTGGGGTGCCATTGCCTTCTCTGAAAGCCATCACTATTAATATAATAAACATATCCATCACCCCCCAAAAGTTTCTTTGTGTCTCATAATCCTTTCCTGCTCCAAGTAACTATTGATCTGTTTTTTGTCACTATAGATTAATTTGCGTTTTTAATATTTATATATAAATGGAATACTACAGTATGTATTTCTTTTTTGCTCTGGCTTCTTTGACTCAGCATTATTAAGTTTTTGGCTATTACAGGTAAAGCTACTGTGAATATCTGTATCCATATGTTTGTGTCTACATGTGCTTACTATTCCTTGTGTAATTACCTTGAAGTGGGATGCCTAGAATATATGGTCAGTATACATTTAGCTTTTTAAGAATTGCCAAACTGGTTTCCCAAGGGCTTGTGACATTTTCTGCTCCTTCCACATTTTGTCATCGCTTAGTTATGATCAGTCTTTCTCGTTTTAGCCATTCTAACAGATGTATCAGTCATAGTTCACTGTAGTTTTAAACTGCATTTCCCTACTGTTGGATGTCTCTACACATGCTTGTTTACCCTCTGTCTGTCTTTGGTGAAGCATTTGCATCTTTTCCCTATGTTTTGAGTCATTGGGTCTTTTTTTAATGAAATGTAAAGAATAGGTAAATTTTTTTTTTCTTTCTGAGCTTAGTTGCTCAGTCATGTCCTACTCTTTGTGACCCCATGGACACTAGCCCACCAGGCTCTTCTGTCCATGAGGGATTCTCCAGGGAAGAATACTTGAGTTGCCATTTCCTCCTCCAGGAGATCTTCCCAATTCAGGGGCTGAACCCAGGTCTCCCACATTGCAGGTGGATTCTTTACTGTCTAAGCTACCAGGGAAGCCCAAATATTTTTTTCTTTCTAGTTTTATTGAAATATACTTGGTTTATATAAGCACTGTATGAGTTTAAGATGTATAGAATAATGATTTTATTTATATATGGCATTAAATGATTACCCCCAATAAGTTTAGTAAATGTCCATCATCCCATATGTTAATAAATACAAAATAAAAGAAAAAGAAGAAGTTTTTTTCCTTGTGATGAGAATTCTCAGGATTTACTCTCTTAACAGCTTTCACTTATAATATTCAGCAGTGTTAATTATATTTATCATGTTGTATATTACATCGATGGGCTCCCCAGGTGATGCAGTGGTAAAAAATCCACCTGCCAATGCAGGAGACGCAAGAGATGTGAGTTGGATCCCTGGGTCAGGAAGATCCCCTGGAGGAGGAAATGGCAACCCACTCCAGTATTCTTGCCTGGGAAATCTCATGGACAGAGAAGCACGGAGGACTACAGTTCATGGGGTTGCAAAGAGTCAGACACCACTGAGCGACTGAGCACAAATATTTGCACAACATTACAACCTTAGTACTTATTACCTTATAACTAAAAAAAATGGAATGCTTCACAAGTCTGTGTGTCGTCCTTGTGTGGGGACCACAGTGAACACTATGTGTCTTCTTTTTTTGTTTGTCTTTAATTAGAGGATAGTTGTTTTACAGATCGTTTCTGCCATACACTAACATGAATCAGCCATAGGTATACATATGACCCCTCCCTCTTGAACCACCACCACCCCACCTCCCACCTCATATTTGTATTCTTTTTATTGGTTTGTCAGTGTTGTTTAAACATTCTAGCTACAAGTCGTTTGTTGGGTATATTTTTTGCAAATATCTTCTCTCAGGCGCTCCTCTTGATTTTCTTAACACTGCCATTGGAAGAGCAAAAGTTTTTCATTTTGAAGTCAGTTTATAGATTCTTTCTTTCATAGTTTGATTTTTGTGTTGTAATTGAGAAATTTTTTGCAAAATCCAAGGTCATTAAGATTTTCTTCTATGTTTTCTTTTGGAAGTTATATAACACTAGCTTTTACATTTAGGTCTGTGATTCATTTTAAGTTAGTTTTTAAATATGATATTCAGTTCATCACATATGGCTATCCCATTTTTCCAGCATCATTTGTTGAAAAGATCATCCCATGTCAAAAATCAGTTGACCATATATGTGTGGGATTATTTTAGCACTCTTTTTTCTATTCTTCCGATCGATTAATCTAGCTTTATACCAATATGACATATTATAGTTTTATAAGTCTTGAAAGCCAGTAGTACGTTTTCCAACTTGCCATTTATTATTATTATTGCTTCATTACTTTATTGCCCTTTATAATTCTTATTATTACTAATATTTAAAGTCGGACATGACTGAGCGACTGAACTGAACAATTTTATTTATATATTTATTTATTTGGCTGTGTCCGGTCTTCATTGTAGCACACAGGTTCCTCAAACTTCCTGTGGCATGTGGAATCTTTTTAGTTGCAGCAGTTGAACTGTTAGTTGGGGCCTGTAGGATCTATTTCCCCAACCAGCAACCAAACCCTCAGGTCTTCTGCATCGAGAATGCAGAGTCTTAGCCATTGGACCACCAGGGAAATCCCTGTCCTTCTTTTTCAAAGTTGTTTTGGCTATTCTATCTCCTTGGAAGCAAACTTTTTTAGTGCCGGCTGTAAACTAAAAATTTAAGAGAACTGTAAACTGAGTGCATTAACCAAGCACTTGATAAACATTTTCAGCCCTTAGCATGGTCCCTTTCTGTTAGCTAAAAGTAAAGAATTTTCTCTAAATTTTTCTAGTTATTTGGAGAGAAAAAAATCTGTTATGTGTGTGTGTGTGTGTGTGTGTGTGTGTGCTGAAAGAATCTTAATTGGGTGCTGGGGGTTCAGATGAGGTTCATAAGGATTTTGTCTTCTGTGGTACTTGGCTACATATTGATCTTGATATATTATCTTCACAAGATCCAGATTTTTTTGTACAATAAATTGTGATGATGTCATAGTGAAGAGTTTGCTCTGCTCCTTCTTGCTCCCTCTTTGTGCATTTAGAGTCAGCAGAGAAGAGACACAGACTAGATTAGGGGAAAACTTCCATGAGCTGAAATTCCATCCCTTTAGCTGTTGCCACTCTCAAGCTTTCCGTCTGTCAGGTTTCCATTCTGTTTGGTACCCTTATTATCACCAGGCCTAGGCTGTACTCTTTCCTGGTGTGCTGCCCTGACTCTCACTTTGCCAGTCGTAAGAAGCTGCATTTTATTTTATTTTTTATTATTTTTTGGCTGCACTGTGCAGCCCGTGGGATCTTTGTTTCCCAATCAAGGTTAGAACCCACACCCCCTGCATTGGAAGCATGGAGTCTTAACCACTGGACCACCAGGGAAGTCTCCTGCCAGGCTTAGATAACTAGAGCACATATTGGGGCAAGCAGTCAAGCTCTGAATCTCTAAGTCCCAGACTTAGAGGCCTGTCAAAGAGTCTATTTTTCCTGCTGTGTGGAAAATACAATGTTCAGAATGGAGCCTGTGGAGCCTCTGGTGGGTTCGGGGCTCCCAGACCCCCAGCTGGCACCTGGCAGTGCCTGGCTCTCTGTGGGACCTGCAGCTAGCTTCCAGCCCTGGCCCCTCCAGTAGGGCTGGTCTGAGCTGTCAGTTCAGCACTTCTGTATTCCTTACACCCTTTTCATCATCTTTTAAAGTCTCCCACAGGCAGGCCTTCTTTTCCTTCCTTTCCAGGTAGGGAAGCTGAGTCTCAGGGAGTGAAATACCATGCCAAGTTTTTAACAGGCATGGGCCTTGGTACCTCCCCAGCCTTGACTCCGGCCCACATTCCCCAACATCAGTGACCAGGATGGCCACTGGGCAGCCTCCCTCAGCAGTTTGACACTGTTATCACTGAAATTTGGGACCAAAATGAAGACTCGCCAACATTGGAGTAGATGAGGGAAGAAGAGCAAGTGGGGTTACATGTGGTTTATTTCTGTACTGATGATAAACCCCTCCTCTCTGGCATCTGTGGGCAACCTGGGCTTTTAATAAAGATGGTCATGCTCTGCTTGCCTGTAAACTTTCCACCTTTGAGTTTGGAAGGGGCTTTGCTAAGGAGGAGGATGACAAAAGGCGTCTCTGGGCTCTATTTTAGAACTGTTTTCTGAGGCCCCTTGCCTTCGCAGAAGCTGGCAGCCACTTTCTCTCTGCCACATAACTCCCTCTGAGAATCCTCTCCCGTCTCCATGGTAACTGCATGTCGGGAGACAGCCTGCTCTGTTCTGTGGCTTTGTATTAAACACAATGAATTTAAATCGGGTGCTCGGCAGTGAAGATAATCATTCTGGATTAGAGGGACGCCTGGAGCTCCTCGTTTCATAATTTTAGATGTTGGCACAATTCTCAGCTTTCGTCCTTGTAATTCAAGCCCAAGCCCCACCTACCCCTCTGTTTCTAAACTGCAGTTAGATCCAATTTCACTTGGGCTTTCCTCCATCCTTTGACAGAGGAATTTTGGAGCCCGGGAGCCCCGCAGTTATGCCAGGGCTATCCTGAGCCCTGGAAGGGGCGGTATCGTGTGAAAGAGACATGGGACTCCAGAGACAGATGGACACTCATTCCGTCTGGCTGCGTGATTTCCTCTGAGCCCCATTTTTCTTATCTATAAAATGAGAAGAGTAAGCTCTACCCTACAGAATCATATATTTTTTTAAATTTTTATTGTGATAAGATATATATATATATATATATATATATATATAGGGCTTCCCTGGTGGCACTAGTGATGAAGAATCTGCTTGCAGTGCAGGAGATGCAGAAGACTTTGTTGGATCCCTGGGTCAGAATATTCCTGCCTGGAGAATTCCATGGACAGAGGAGCCTGGCAGGTCACAGTTCATGAGGCCACAAAGAGTCGGTCTCGGCTAAGCGCACACACAAGATACATATAACATGAGATTTCTCATTTTAACCATTTTAAGTGTACATTTCAGTGACATTAAGTACATTCACAATGTTGTCACCACAATAATCCATCTCTAGAACTTTTCCATTGTTCCCAACTGAAACTCTGTCCTAAGTAAATACTAATTTCCATTCTCCCCACTCCTCCCAGCCCCTGGAAAACACCATTTTACTTTCTATCTCTATGAAGTTGATTACTCCAACTTTATAAAAGTGAGATCATACAGTTTTTGTCCATTTGTGAATGGCTTATTTCAGAGAGCATAATGTCCTCAAGATTGAACCATGTTGTAGCATGTGTCATGATTTCCTTCTTTTTTGAGGCTGGATAACATTCACTTCCACTTTATGTACATACCACATTTTGTTTATCCATTCATCTGTCGATCGACACGTGGTCACTTCCGCATTTTGGCTATTATGAAAAATACTGCTACGAACATGGGTATACAGATATCTGAGTCCTTGCTTTCAATTATAGAGTCATTTTGAGGACCAAATAAGAGAATAAATATTAAGAACATTGCACAGAGCAGGCTGTCAGTAAATGTTCATTTCACTCCTGAAAGTGAGTTCAGCCCAGGTGCTACCTGCCACAAGGGTCCAATGGCTTCTGTGGGAGGGGGGTCACCTTGTGCTACTGGGCTGCTTCTGTGTGCCTGGGACATGTGAATCTGTTGAGCCTGGGGAATTAACACAATTCATTTCAGGGTTTAAAGGGCCTGTCTTACCTATGGAAATGTGTGTCGTTTCATGATGAAAACCATGCATGTTTTCACATTTCTCCCACCATTTGGTATTATTTCCGATTACAAAGTGAGAAAATGTTATGGCTGATGTATATAATTCCCTATTTCTGGTCTATTTTAAGTATAGCCTCTGGGAGACCCTGAATCTGCGGTGGGATTGCTCCAGGCTATGAGGCTCTGCCCTTAGTTGCTATTGGTTGGTACCAGATCTATTCTCCATGTTACCCAAGAGTATGAGATTTGGAGTAAAAATACCTAGATCCCAGTCTTGTTTCATCTCTCAAAAACTGAGATGGTGGAAACATCTGTCCAACCCAGTGTTTGTGAAGATTAGGTGAGGGCAGCCTTTGCTGTGCAAGTGACTCTCCTCGTGCACCTCTTGGGGGCGACATTGCAATCTTGGTCTGCATCCCTCCATGAGAGTTTCTCTGGGTCTAGTTTCTTCCAAAAGTTTCCATGGTGGGGATTACTCTCTTGCTGCCTGGGGTCCCTCCAGGGATGAGAATCCCAGAGCCGAGGAAGCATCTTTCTCTACCGGGTCCTCTGAAATTAGCCTTTCCAGACTCAGCCGGAGCTTCTGCCGCCAGCCCTGGAGAGGGCCAGCACCTCTTTGTCTTACGAAAGGAATTTGCAACAGAAGGGAAAGGGGAGCAATGCACAGCCTCCTGACCGGTGCCTGACCCAGCTGCTCCCCGCAGCGCAGCGATCAGGTCTGTTCTTTATTGATGGGGCTGAAGGGAGGAGGGGATGTGGGATTTCTCACTGAATCTTGGAACTTTCTCTCAGCAGGCCTGTTCTTGCTTGCAGCTTGTTGTGTTTTGTGCGCCCAGGGCCTATCTGTGCAGCAGGAGCCAGGCCGGCTTAAATCGGGTATGCCCACTGTCCTTGAGACCTGCAAATTACCCTGCTCTGCTCGCCCTGGGAGGGGGGCCTGAGTTTCCTGCGAGGGTGTCTTAACTTCTAGGGCAGCTCACCTCCACTTGAAGCCAGTGAACCAGGAAGATGCTTGCTTTGGTGACAGGGTTTTCTTGGCTTCCATAACCCCATGCCAGCCTGCCCTTCCTCCTCCCTCTTGGCTCTCCTCCCCATCGTCTTGTCTTTGTCTAACTCCTCTCCTCTGTGGTCGCCTCTCGGGATCCTATCCTAGATTGCCTTCTCCTCTTCCCCACCTTCTCTCCCCAGGTGATCTGTTACTGATGACTCCCATGTCTGCAACTACATCTTAGGCACCTCTGCGCACCTGCCTGAAACTCAGCACATCCACCACAACCCCACTTCTCTACTGGGAGCCCTCCTTCCGGGAATGGCACCCCCATCGTCCCAAGCCAGAGAGCACTTGCTCAAGACCACAGGACTTCTCAGACCCAAGTCTGCCAGGCTCCAGAGTTCAGGCCTCTCCCACCAGAACCTCCCACCTCCACACACTATCAGCGAATAGAAACATATCTTGAACAAATGCAAAAATTCAAATGTCACTCTCGGCCCCAACCTGACTCTGCTCTGGGACCCCTCCCTGGTTTTGGCTGTGCTAGACCTCACCTGGACCCCTTTGTCGGCCGTCCCTGGCCCCTGGGTGCCCACTCCCTTGGCAATCCCAGCCTGATTTCTCTGTCCCTGCTCCTGACTTCAAAGAACTGGCCCCTGAACATGGCATGTTCAGTTCAGCCCTCTCTTGTTGATTCTGTAGTGCATCTTCCATATGCTTTCTTTACCTCCATCTTGGCTCAGACCAACACTTCTCATTTTCCCAGAACTTTCCCTCTGTTTTGCTAAGTCTGGGACTGGGCCTGGGCACCCTCAGCTCCCCTCCATGTCACCTCGGGTCACCTCCTCCTCTATCTACCTCCCTCTAGAACGGATGGGGAGAGACATGCTTCCCAGTCTAATAGAAGTGCAACCCTCAGTTTCGTCACTTGAACAATGGGGATAATACATGTATTTCACAGGACTGTTGTGAAAAACAAGCACAGAGCGTGTGCTCAGTGGATATTGGTTATTAGCGATTTTCACCTCTGCTCCAGTGTCTCAGTCAGCTCTACCTTAAGATGTCTAAAAACTCTCCTCTGTCCTAAATTTGGTGGCTCCTCTCCTGATACTGTTTTTTCAGCATACAGTCATTAAACCTCCCCTGTTATTTACATCACATCCTCTTCTGTCATTAAACCTAGTTGCTGCTTCTTCCTAGAAATGGGTTTCACATATGACCTTCATCCCAATCCCCAAGTTGAAATTCATCATCAAAGCACTGCAGTTGAGTTTGCACTGTATAGTCAGAGTCACGTTATGGAGTCTTTTTCACGTTCTCTCTCTGCCTAGAAGCCTGTCGTGCCGACAGACATGTCCAAGGATGGGGTTGACCAGAGTCCTGTCTGTAAATGTGCTCCTCAACCCCCACACTCCCGAAGCCCCTCATCACCACCACCTCCACAACACACTTTGCTGACCTATGGAATCCAAGGTCACCAAGGCCCACCCACTTTGGTCATAATCAGTGCTGCCTCAACCAAACCAGCCAGGTCTTTTCTCTGTCCTCCAGCGGTGTCCCCGGCTCTGTCCACATCATTTCCTGCCCCAGAGGGTCACGTCCTGCCCACTTCCTGCCTTAAGCCTTCCCATCCTGCTGTGTCCTTCCCCTCCCCTTGTCTTTTGTTGAACTTGATGATGCTGTCACCATTGAGGAAAGTTATCTTGTGCTGCTTTGTACTCTTGTTATTTTGAAGTCATTTCTATTAGAAATGAACCTTTTTGTCCGGTTTGCTAACTGTACTTGTATTTCTCACATAAGCATCTTAAGGTATATTTCTCACTTCTTCTGGAGCATCTGATACACTTAACATGGTGTGCACATTTGTGTTACCCAGAAATTATGCTTAGTGTTCACTCATATTTACTCATATTTACTGGGCTCCTACTATGTGTGGGTACCGTCCTTGGTGCTTTACACACATTATCTCATTTAATTCTCATAGTAACCCCACAAGCGGTATATTATTACTCCATTTTACCAATGAGGAAAATGAAGCTCAAAGAGATTAAATAACTTGCCCAAGATTTTATAACTATAAGTGATGGAGCTAAGATATAAACCTAGATCTGTCTGGTTCTTGTCACTCTACCATTTTGCCTCTTAATATAGCAATAATGTGCTTTTAAATGGCAGGCAGATTAAGTGTGGGAAAATGTTCTTTTCCCAAAGTATATTGCAGGTTGAATGTTGCCTGTCTCCTCTGCTGAAAATTCAAAGAATGAAGGGTGAGTTTTAGATATGGTAATGCTGTGAGAGCACAGCAAGGTCAGGAGGTGGGACCGTGCCCTGGATGAGACAATAGAGGCTGGGACCCGGAAGGTAGGAGTAAACAGTAAAAGGAAGCTTAGAAGTGCAATTTATTATAAATGTGCAATTTAGAGAAAACCAGTCAGCTGCAGAATGAACTCAACTGGTCAATAAAAGGCCTGGGAGCTGTGTGCAGCCGGAGGAACAATCATGCGTTCCTTGGTATCTGGGAGAAAAGGTGTTTCTGGGGAGGGTTTATGTTGTCTTGTTTGTTTTTCAGAGAAAAGGAGCATTTGATAAAAAGTGTTGGGGAGACTCTAAGACAGAAGGGGACTTCCCTAGTGGTCCAGTGGTTAAGACTCTGCACTTCCACTGTAAAGCACGTGGGTTCGATCTCTGGTTGGGGAATAGGGTGCAACCAAAAAAGATAAAAATAAATTAAAAAAAAAATAAGAGGGTGGAGGCAGTGGTCAGCATTCCAGTGGCCTGGCAGGGAGTTATGGCAGAAAGAGTCATGGTCCTGAGCCCTCAACGTGAGCTGGATGAATTGACAGTAAAGCCAACATAAACTTGTTAAAAGCATGATCTCCCTAGATCACGTCAGTGTAACTGATAAAAACGTGGGACTCCTCATTCAAAAATTAAGAATTTCAAGACGACAGCAGGGATTAAACCAGGACAGAGCCCTTCTAAATGCAGGGCACTGTGGGGCTGCACAAGCCATATACCCATGGAGCTGGCTTTGGCTGGTGGGTGTATGTTTCAGGATGAGAAAGGTGTTTACTGAGTGCCAGGCATGGTTCTAAGCACCATCATACATCATCTCATTTGACAAAACGCTCAGGTCCTTCTTTTGAGCGTCTCTCAAATCCCAAGGAGCGCTGCTGCTTAAGAGCTGGCTTTCCAGAGGGCCTGTAAGCAGTCAACAGATATCTGAAGATGAAGGAAGTTATTCAGCACAAGGGAGAAACCACTGAGCTGGTTATTTCTTTTCTCTGTACTTGAAGCAAATATGAGTAAAAGATGGAAGATAATTTCAATGTGAAAAGAAAAGGAAACAGTTCAGCAATTCCAAGAGAAGCAGATCCATTTGAACAAGTGATGACTTTCTCAGTCATGTTAAGAAATGTTAAAATGTTTGCACTGGACTTAGTTTACAAAGCATATACAAACACTTGTTATTTGGGAAACTTCCCCGGTGGTCCAGTGGTTGAGAATCTGCCTAGCAATGCAGGGGATACAGGTTTGATCCCTGGTCAGGAAGCTAAGATCCCACATGTCTTAGGGCAAGTAAGACCATGCAGCCAAAAAAAAATTGTTATTTGATTCTCAGTGCAGGATTGTTCCCTCTGTGAAATTTGAGTTGCCCTTAATCTGTACATCTAGGTAGTAGCAGATCTAGCTCTTCTGATTCCAATAACCTCCCCCAAACACCCCCCCTTTTCTGAGCATCAGTGTGAAAAAATGACCCAGGAAGTCCTTCCCTCATTCCTAATGAAAAACCCCACAGATAAGCTCAGGCCCAAGTGCCTTCTCAACATCATGGTACCAAGTTTGTGTCTTGACCTGTTGGTTCTTGGCCTGGGAGTTAGAGAATCAAACTTTTTCCTTTGAGGTGCAGAGTGGAGGGGTAGAGAAAAAAAAGAAAAACATTGTTACTGGGAACTCAGCAATATGTGACTACACCTGCAGCAACATAGGAAATGCTACAGAGTGACCCTCCAGGTTTGTCCTGACAAAATCAGGAAAGGCCAAGGCACTATTCTTTCCAACTCTGTGATATCAGCAAATAAATTACATATGAAATTTCTTTTCAACTTGCTGAGCAGGTCCACAGTCAGTACAAAGACCCCCGAGTGCCCACAGTGGTCTGCCCACAGTGGTCTGTAACTTCTGAAGCGTAAAAATGACATTTATAACAACAGGTTTAGGTTGAGTTCAGTATGAGTTCCTGCCAAGTGTATGCCTGGGAACTGTATCATAAAATGGATCACTATTACGTAGACTGGTTTTCCTTAGGGGGCAAGTGGAAGTGACATGACTGGGCATCAAATCAATCCAGATTTACCCAGCAGTATGTCATCAATATCAAAAATAAAATAATGGCAACCCTTTGAAGTAAAATTCTGTTTCATGTCCTGCCAAATGGATGTAATGATGCTGTGTCTGCTGGTTAAACAAATGGTCCTAAAGTCCATATTAACTCAGTAGTGAGAGATGTCAGGTCTACATTCACAATAGAAAGGAATGCCACATGCACAGTGGGGAATGCTTGGTTGGAAAGTAGTTTATGTCAAAAAAAAAAAAAAAACCAAGGGCTTGGGTTGATAAGTGGGCCATTCTGGTCAGCCACCAGGTTCCAGGAGGCCCTGCTGAGTTAGCTGTTCCATGGTTGAGTCTGGCATGATTGGAGATGCTCATGTGTTGGGAAGGAGCAGTTCTACTTCCTGGCAGCATATACCCTGAATGCAGGGACTGCCCTGGTGTGGGTGAGGATGCGCCAGGACTATGCATAGCAATGTCCCTGAACTCAGAAATGAATACATGCCCGGAGGAGTGTTCATACAGTGAATTAATTAAAGTAAATGAAATATCTGTACTTAAATCAATCTTAAAGATGTCAAATTTAAAAAGCAAGTTGCAAAAGAACATGGAAGTTATAAAACCATTTGTGTACCTTTTTTTAATTTGCAAAGCAAATACAGTGAAAGTGCAAAACGGATGGGAGAAGTTTATATCAACCTCAGGGTTGAGGGATGGAAATTTTAAGATGAAGAGCTCTTATTATATTGAAAATATTTTCCTTCATTTTTTAATTAAAAAATATGTAAGGTAAATACGGTAAAAAGTTAACGTCTGTTAAATCTGAGTAATGGGTTCATGGGTATGTGTTGTATTATGTTCTGTACTTTTACTGTATGGTTGAAATGTTTCATACCTTTAAAAGAAAGTATTTTAAGCACATAAACATGGCTGACTAAATTTCAAATGGCTTTAGTTTCCCTCAGATTTATTTTTATGTATATTATGAAAGTAATATAGTCTAAGAGAGAAATTTCAGAAAATTAGAAAAAAAATAAATTACTCAGAATCTCATCATCCAAAAACAGTCATTGTTAATGTGTTGGTATATTTCCTTCCATTTTGTCTCTTTGTGTGGGTGTGTGTATTCAAACACACTTCTAAAGCCTCTTGGGTACACACATTGAATGCTGCCTTTTCACTCGTTATAGCATCACCCCTGTTCCCTGTTGAGACTTAGCCTCCATGAACATCATTTCTACCGATTTCTAAAGATCTTTCACAGCTTCCTTTTCTTGCATAAACACAGTTCTGAACATTCAGCAGTCACACAGTCACATTGCCTTTTGATGATGGTAAACATCATCCTTCTGAAAGCCTCCGGAACAGGATTGGGTCACGCTCTGCTGTTGATTTCTATAAGGCTGTTTTGTGTGGGATGACAGTAGAAAGGTCTGTCACATCTGTGATACCACATTCCCGTGAAAACTGAGCTTGTCAGCATTCATTCCGTGGGTGGGAGCTGTGCATATTTTAGAAGCCAGCTCTGTGTGTATCTTGCCTGGGAGGAAACCAGCGCTTTTGCATCCAGCATCTGCTCTGGGCTCCAAACCTGCAGCTGGAGGAATGTTTACTCCTGTTAAGCTCGCTTTGAGGCGTGGGGTAACAGCAGTAATGACTATTCCAGTTATTTATGTGTCCTTTGCAGCTGATAGTTGCTCTCACATCCATTGCCACCTGACCTTCTCTGAACCCCCAGAGGTAAGGCACAGAGCAGAGTAGACACACAGGATTACAACCAGTAAATGTGATAGTCAGGACCACTGTTGGATGCTTCTGACTCCTTCCAGAACACTTGTCAGTTACTATCCTTGGACCCAGGCAAGAGGAGTCTCTGCCATGAGTTCTGGACTCCAGGTGACCTCCAGGCCCAGAGCCCACTGTACCAAAATCCTGGACTATACTCTGGGGCCCTGGAATCCACTGACAAAGGGTCTTAGCACTGCCAGGGCCTGTATTAGCCTGTATCTGTCTGCTTGGAGGCCAGACCCCCACTGTGTGCACACCAAGCCCCAGGGCAGCATCTTGCAGGGGTGAGCAGAGCTTAGATCTGCAGCTGCAGGACGGATCTAGGGTTGGGGGGTGTGGGCTGGAGGCAGACGCAGAGGCTGGTGGCCAACATCTCCTGCAGTGTATCTCAGAACTGCAAGGACTCTGAGAATTGCGAACTCAGGCCTAGCCTTCTCAGTCATTATGAAGTTGTATCTGTTACAGTAGGTGCCTAGAATATATTCTATATAACAGTTTGTTAGCTTGATCTGAGCCAACCTGGAGATTCAACAGGTAGATCTTTTCCACTCTCAGAAACCCACAGATATTAAGAACTGTCTTGGCTCTCTTATTCCACTGTGTTGTTTCCAGGTTCCCTTCTTCTTGACGCAAGGCCACAGATGGACGAGGGAGTGCAAAGGAAAACAATCTAGAACCCCAGAAGAAGTTAAACAATTTAGTGTGTAAAATCCCAATATACCAGACACCCCCATGTCCACACATAAAAGCAAGAAATGCATTTCAGGACAAAATAGACTACAGCCACCTGCTACAAGGGTGAATCAGCCTGGCACCATCCAGCCAAATCCGAAATAGAAGCCAGCTAGTAAAGCTACAATCTGGTGCTCTTCCCCTTCCTACGTCTCTCTGCCTCCCACATCACGGGTCCTACGTGTGAACCGAAGAACTAGCACCCTCTGTTGGTTACTTCAAGTTATGAAAGAAGTCAGGCCAGGACAACAGGGCGACAAGTCTCACCCACCCAGCCAGGGTCTGCATGGAAAATCAGTGTTGCAAGAGTTTTCATTTTAATTGTTTGTTGGCCACTGAACTAATTTTTTTCAGTTCCTTATTACCCAGCAATATTTCTGATTTGTGATGAAGGATTTAACTGAATAGAGAAGCATGAAATCATCAAGACAGTTTCATTGTGCTGATTTCCTCCCATACAGAAAACAGAGATAAACAACTAAATTCTGAATAATTACTCACACATATTAGGACAAAACTTTACAAAGTGATACTTCTCTTGACTTTCACAGCCATCCAACGAGGTAAAGACGCTGCATCAAAATATTTTTTAAATGATAGGGATAATGTTAGTCGCTCAGTCGTGTCCAACTCTTTGCAGCCCCATGGACTGTAGCCCGCCAGGCTCCTCTGTCCGTGGGATTCTCAAGGCAAGAATACTGGAGTGGATTACATTCCCTTCTCCAGGGGATCTTCCCGACCCAGGGATCAAACCCTGGGTAATTTTTCACTGATAAATCAGACAGGGACCTAAAATGCTATTGCAAACAAGTCAAATGGAAATAATGTTCTTGGAAAAACTAAAAACAAAGATAACAATTTGAAAATGTCTATAAAAACTTTGACCAGAATTGCTTAATGAAATGTGAGAGAATAAAACAAAACAATATATTCAAATTAATATTTTATTCATTATGGTTTACATATATATCTGTAACTAAAATAATATTATAACTTCATTATGGTTTACATATATATCTGTAACTATATACAGATATACATGTAATATTTTATATATATAAAATATTACAAATAATATTTTAAAATTACCTCATCTATATATTCAGGGCTTCGTTTGTGGCTCACCTGGTAAAGAATCCACCCACAATGCCGGAGACCTGGGTTCAATCCCTGGGTTGGGAAGATCCCCTGGAGAAGGGAAAGGCTACCCACTCCAGTATTCTGCCCTGGAGAATTCCATGGACAGTATAGTCCATGGGGTCGCAAAGAGTCGGAGGCGAATGAGCAACTTTCACTTCACTTCACTCATATATTCAAGTTGGTCGGAAATCATTTGGGGGGAATTGTCTCATTGGGAAATAGAGGCTGAGGAAACACACTAAGTGGTTTTTCCAAAGCACCGAGCCACAACCCAAAATGAGGAAGAAGCAGCTTTGTGTGTTGGATCCACAGTAATGACGAAGGTTATACACTGGCTCCTGTGTGTGACCCAGGAACTCCAGCCCCTCGCAGTTTCCCGAACACTGCTGCACTTGGACCCCCTGCCTCCTATGTGGGAGAGTCAGTGGTTGTCCTGAATATCCACCTGAGGACCCAGTGTCTCCCCATGCAGCGACCCACATGTGGGTAGAAATGTAACCGGATGGCTTTTCCCGTCTCCCTCAGGCAGCACTCGTTGGAGGCACCACCATGATCATCGGCCATGTCCTGCCTGACAAGGAGACCTCCCTTGTGGAAGCCTACGAGAAGTGCCGGGGTCTGGCCGACCCCAAGGTTTGCTGTGACTATGCCCTCCACGTGGGGATCACCTGGTGGGCTCCCAAGGTAACAGTGCTGGGTGGAACCCTGAAAGGAGAACCAGTGCTCTTGTTGGCGGAGGGGCCATTTAGTGGGTGACGCTGTGGGTGACCAGCTGACACTGTGGCCAGCTGTGGGTGACGCTCTCCTACAGTGAGGAATGTCCCTCCCACCAGCATCCTAACTCCCCCAAATGCTAAAACAAAAAACACTTAAGATTCTATGTGGCAGGTGCTGTCTTGCTTAATTTAAAGAGCCAGTTTTCCAGCACATACACAGGGAGCACCAGCTCCTTGCTCTGACCACCAGGCTATCAGCGTGTCCTGACGCTTTACATTAGGTACCACTGGCACAGAAGGGGTCGCTGCTGAGTAGTGGGGTCAGCCCCCAGGGTCGAATCATTTTGTGCTGGAAGTTAACAGCACTGAGGTCTCAGAACAGAGGGTCCTGTCCTGGCTCAGTGCCGCCTGGTAAGAATGGATCTTACCATCTTACCCAGAAAGAATGGGTGCTTCTTTCCTGCTGGGCCCCAGCTCCTGTTCTAAACGCCCTGAGGCCATCTCCCACTGGGCCCTGTCTCAGTTCAGCCTCTGTGCCCCTGGCTATCCTGGCCTCCCGTTGCCCAGGCTCCAGGGCCAGAGTCTAAGCCCTGCTCCCTGGCTTCCCACTTTCTTGTTCTTCCTGAAAACAAATTCACAGGCATTTAGACTTTGCTTCACTTCTGGAGTTGTTACTGCTTATTGCCCCCGGGAAGCAGCCCGAATATTCATTCTTTCATCAAGTGTTCATTAATCACCATGTGCCAGTACTTGAGTGGGTGCCCTGGGATCTTAAAAATAAACAAGCATTGAGAGATTTTACAAAGTTCTCCAGCTGGGGACCCTGACCTAAAGAGCCTGACTCCCTTCTGAGCTGGTAACTAAAAGCCTGACTGCACTTCTGCCCTCGAGTACAAGCCTTGATTGTGAGATTCACCCAGTCTCACTCATTACTTCCAAAAGGGTGCTCATGAAAGGCCGCAGAGCCACCCAGCTCCCACATGAAGACTCCCCTCCTGGTACCGGGCAGAAGATGCCATCTATTCCTAATGCCAGCCATCCCTTATTTTAGATGGAGGTTTTGTCCAATTCAGACACCCTCCTGGGTGGGTAACCCCCTCCTACCCTGAGCCTCTCTCCCTTCCCTCCCCCATCAAGGGACTGGAATCGAGGATCCACTCAGATCCTCAACATTGAGGCCAAGCCAGTCATCCCTAACTCCCCAGAGATTGTGGCGACTTTCATGTATCTAGAATTTTAAATTCTTTTCTATGGTAATCAAAATTTTTTTCTAATTATAGATTTTAAAAATAGAAAAGAAAGGAAGCCCATAATCCAGTCACCCCCAATACAATGACCATTGCTATTCTAGCTCATTTCTTTCTGGTCTTTTCCATACCTGCTTTTTACATAGTAACTCTTTTGCTTTAAGGATGAGCATTTTCGATTTGGCTGCATGGTCTTCATGACCATCAATGCCATGGCCACTCAGTGTTCTGTCAAGTAGATGAATCACAATTTATTTACCTACTGTCAGACCAGTGTTTCTTCCATTTTTTTCCCTAGTATAAATAGTATTGGGATCAATCTCTGTATTCACATAGCTTTATTTCATGTTTGGTTTTGTCCCTAAATTAGATTTTTCCCTAGGTCTCTGGATTTTTAGTATTAGTATGCCTTCTCTGTAACACCCCTTCCATTATGGGGATGGAGGGAACTGACCAAGCTATGAAAGTCATTAGTGCATTTACCAACAAGGCTGATTTGGAGACAGAAATATAGACAGGCTTATGTGATTCGAGAAACATGCCCAGATAGTGTTTCTATATTTGTAGCATGCTGGACCATTTTCAAAGCACTTCCGTGTCCATTTGCTCATCTGACCTCACAGCAGCCTGGGGAGTGGGAGGAGAGTGACATACTATGAGGTTACGGGTGGTCACGCGGCAACTCCATCCACTGAGCTACCTCTCTCCTCCATGCTGGGCCAGCCTCGGCCGGCCAGCCTCTGGATAATCTGTACCAGGTCTGTACCAGGTAACACTGCCTTTACGTTTTGCCCTGCAGGTGAAAGTGGAAATGGAGACCCTGGTGAGGGAGAAGGGAGTCAACTCGTTTCAGATGTTCATGACCTACAAGGACTTGTATATGCTTCGGGACAGCGAGCTGTACCAAGTGTTTCACGCTTGCAAGGATATTGGAGCTATCGCCCGAGTCCATGCTGAAAATGGGGAGCTCGTGGCTGAGGCAAGGCAGTAGAGAATATTGGGCAAGAGGGGGCGGGCACCAATTCTCAGAGGGATTCTTGACCACCTGTGACCCATCCTACAGGGTTCAGATAAGACAAATTCTAAAAGAAATTCTAAAAGAAAGTGTGAGATGTTAACACCCCAGATGATGGATCTTTGCCCCTAAATCCAAACTTTTCTAGTGTCTGTAAAAAAACAAATCTTCCTTTGTAGTTCAAAAGGGTTTCTAAGTCTTGAATGATGATATCTTCATTCTAATATGATATTTAAATTCCATTACCACAAGGAATGCAGAGCATCTCTAAGAAATGAGATGTGACATTAAAATAAGAATAAATAAGAGTCAGCCTTCCACTTTCCTGGACCTCCTCAGAGGTGCAGAGGTATTAGAGAGATCTTCTCACTGGGACCAAGACAGACAAGCCCCTTTTTACTCCTGGATCTTAATAAAGACACTTGGGGTAAAGGCTAATCTAGGCATTTCTAGAAGCTGGAGATTTAACTAGATTTCCAGTGAGGAAATTCTGATTTTTCAGATCAATAAAGAGTGCATGTCTTTAGTGTCCCAGGCCTGTTGGCTGGTGACTGAACTGTATTTCTAAGAGGAAAAAAATATTTTCAACCATTATGAAGTGAGTCTCAGGGGAGCCCTGTATTAATCCTGCCCTTTTTAGACGATGAGGATTACAGAAGTGAGAAAAGCAGCAAGCCTATTGGCATGGGCTGGGCTGAGCATACTTTATAGTCCCTTGGGTTATGTTTTTTGTATCTCTCTCATTCTCTCGATTTTCTTTCTTTTGCTATTATTCAGGGAGCAAAGGAAGCACTAGACTTGGGTATCACAGGCCCAGAAGGCATTGAGATCAGCCGTCCAGAGGAGGTGAGAAAGACGTCTGCATTCTTTGTCAACGTCCTTCCTATAGATTCACAGAATCTTTAGGATGCATGAGACATCTGTGAATACAGGTTGTCTGGTATTGCTTTCTCCATGGGTGAAATTCCCATCTGGAAGCTTCCCAAGGAGCAGCCTCCTCCATACTACAGCTGGGACTTCACTGGTGGCTCAGATGGTAAATAATCTGCCTGCAATGTGGGAGACCTGGGTTCCATCCCTGGGTCGGGAAGATCCCCTGGAGAAGGGAATGGCAACTCAGTCCAATATTCTTGCCTGGAGAATTCCATGGACAGAGGAGCCTACCAGGCTACAGTCCATTGGGTCGCCAAGAGTCAGACAGGAGTGTGCAGCTAATACTACTACCCTACTACACTGCTACTATGCTTCAGCTGACCAGGCCTTGAACTTCTGTGGGGAAGACCACTTTGGAGAAACAGACCCACCTGGGTTGGGTCTGATTTCAAGGATCTGAGGGAGGCCATGTGAGCATGTGAGGGGTTGCAGTGGCCAAAATTAAATTGGGAGAGAAAAGACAGACTGACAGAGGCTTCAGATGCTAGAAGAAACTCCAGGCTGTAAGCCAGTGAATCCGCATTTGGGGGCTGAGATCCCTTTGAGTGTCTGAGGAAAACTCTGGACTGTTCCCACTAGAAACAAGAGGCACATGTGTGTGCTCTCTCCCTCTTTTCCTGTTCATCGCAAAGAATGGTAACTAACGCCTGCCCCTCCTCTGCCCTCTGATTTTACCCTCTCGTGGTTTTGCAGGATGTTGACACAAATGCCCTCCAGTGCCCATTTTCTGAAGAATTTGACTCTGGAGGATCACATTAGATAAATAATGCATTCTTGCCCTATGGCCCTGTTCAGATATCCCCCACCACTGGTGAGGAGAAAGCTATTTTCTGTTTCTTCAAAGCCTTAAATGCAGAGTGGTGCTTGGATGCCCATGAAGAATTGATGGGGAAGCCTTGAGGGATGAAGAGCTGGAGACAGGATGTGATGGTTCTACCATCTGACAGAAACTAAGTCAGCTTATACTGGGTCAGCCCTGTATAAGCCTTACTCCTGCCCTGGGTCTGTCCCTGTCTGTCAGAGCCCTTGAATGTAGCTCCAGTCTGGGCACCTCAGAGCTGGTAGAGAAAGACACACCAACTTCAATAAAGACAATGCACTGAGAGTGCCCGTGAGAACAGGGGTGGGTGGGTGATGGGCACAGGACTGCACTTTGTGGAGTTCTACCAGGAGAGGAGCAAGGCACTGACTGTAGTGGTAGTAAAAGCAAGAATTACCACCACCATCATCTACTGATTAAAGGGGAACATCTGGGGAGATTTTGCTCCCCAGGGACATTTGGTGATGTCCAGAGTTATTTTGTTGTTCAGTCACTCAGTCATGTCCGACTCTTTGCGACCCCATGGACTGCAGCACGCCATGCTTCCCTGTCCTACACCATCTCCCAGAGCTTGTTCAAACTCCTGTCCATCGAGTCGGTGATGCCATCCAACCATCTCAACCTCTGTTGTTCCCTTCTCCTCCTGCCTTCACTCTTTCCCAGTATCATGGTCTCTTCCAGTGAGTCGGCTCTTTGCATCAGATGGCCAAAGTACTGGAGCTTCAGATATTTGGGGTTGTCCCAACTCAGGGGGAGGATGTTAATGGCATCTAGTAGGTAGAGGTGGCGGCTGCTGCTGAAGAGCCCACAATGTCCATTCAGCCTCCACCACAAAGAATTACCTCACACAAAATGTCAATAGTGTCAAGGTTCAGAAATCCTGATCTAGGCTAATTTCCAGCTTGAAATCAGTGTTGCTCCTTTGCTACAGTTCTGAGATGGCTGTGGAGAGAAGGCACCAGAAACCAGGGGAGGTGTTTTTGTTTGCTCTTGTTTTATTGCCTTTGAATTAAGCCCTGAGTAGCATCCAGGGAAGACACACCTGGAACACTAAGTCCTGGGATGCTCTTGAGGTGAACAGAGGTGTCTGGAACTTGGTGCCCCTGCTCAGGGTTTCCTCCCAGGCCAGTGTCTGTGGGTGCACTTGGCCCCTCCGGCTCTGAGTCAGACATTCCAGCACTTTCTACAGAGTGGGGTATCAGGCAGAGGTAAGCTTGCTTGGGGAGATGATGAAGTTTGTTTTCTTCCTGTCCTCTGTTCCTAACAGCTGGAAGCAGAAGCCACTCACCGAGTTATCACCATTGCAAACAGAGTAAGTAGACCCCAGATCACTCTCAGCCCATTTTCAACTCTGGGGTCAGAAACCAGCCTGGATGGTGGAGTCCCAATCTGCTCTGGGTGCTAGCACCAGGTCTGGCTCACAGGACCCCAAATGAACATCGTTTGCTAAATGAACATTGTTATTCCCACAGCCATGATAGGAGTGCTCCTTGCCACTGGCTGTCTGTTCCACCCCACTGAGCTTACTGACATCTGGTTCATTGCTCAAGTGGAAACAACTCCCAAGGAAGGCGAGGCAAGGTGGGGACCACAGAGCCTCACGGCAACTGGAATCTGTTTCTTCTAGAGGAATAAAAATTTTTACTTAGAGAATCACAATTCAGACCTCTAGCTCTGGGCCATTCGTGATTTTTTTCTTGGTACAGTTCAGGGTAAGGGGGCACTGATGCAGTGTCATGGTGAGAGCAAGCAAGAGACGTGACAAGCTTGATCAAAGACAAGCTTCTGGTCACATGCCAGTCAATCAACCATTCCAAGAGACTGTTTCATTATCTAAAATTGGAGTGAGGGTATCACCCACTCCTTACAGGATGGTTGTGAGCATCAAACAAATCATGGAAGGAAAAGCACTTTATACACAATAGAACACTGTATCAAGGTCATTTCCCCTCCTGAACTGTCACTAGAGGGTTCCCTTTGCTCAGATAATCCAAACTACCTTCTCTAAAACACTAGTTTTCTAAGTGCAGTCTCTGGACTAGCTGCTTCCACATTGTTTGTTAGAAATAGGAACTCAGAAACACAAATGCTCAGGCTTGTCCAGACCCACTGAATCAGAAACTGGGGGTGACGCCCAGCAATCTGTGTTTTAACAAGCCCACTAATGATTTTAATAGGCACTAACACTTGAGAACTTCTCCTCTGGAAAGACCTGGGCTACCTTGAAGGCCATGAGCAGAGGGTGAAGGGTGTGGTGTTAGGGACACCAGGGGAACACAGAGGTCAGAGGTCCAGTTGGTCTCAGAACTAGTCAGGAAACTTGTACCAAGCACATCAAATGTCAGGCCAGTTCCTAAATTCTCTATCCTCCTAATTTGATAAGAAGGCACTAGAATAACATTTGGGAAGTTTTCCATTAGCCCTTTATAAGTCTAGAAGCTGGACAAGGACATCATTTTATTGTTATAACAATAATTATGCTAGCAATTACTTCCTGATGGAAACTTACCCCAGAGTAAGGAAAGATCTGAACAACAAAAGGGCAATTCCTCCTTTTTTTAGCTCAAACATATTCCCAAAGAAGTGAAACCATGGACCATGGTTGCACAGTTCAGTAGAGGAAAAGTTAATCAGAGTTATAATCCAGTGTCCATTTGCAAGACTGGTCCTGTCTGATGTAGACTGAACCCTGAACCTCTTGTGTAACATTTCTTCTCTGGGGTAGAGTACATTCTATCTGCTGATAGAGCAGCCTTCACATGGCAGGCATCATAATTTTAGATATGGGACATAATACACAACTGTACCTAGGTCTTCACATTCATGAACAGGAAAAAATCCCTCATTTTAAGTTGTAAATAGTCTTGGTGTTGGCTGGTAGAAAATGTGAGGTTCAGCACTTGACATCTTACCCAGATATTCCCACTGTGGGCTCTGGTGCCAGGCACCACCTGTCCCCTCCTTGTTTTGTGGGGTTCCCCTAGCCTGCAGCTGCCAGGCCTGCATTCTGTGCAGAAGACTGTCAGCCTAAGGAGGGTGCAGAGCGATGCAGGGGGAAGTGCTGGCGCCAGGACTAATCCTGTCTGGTCATCTTGATGCTTGTTATGGGGTTGATGCTCTCTCCTTCCCACCATGTTTCCTGTGTTTAGACTCACTGTCCCATCTATCTGGTCAACGTGTCCAGCATCTCAGCCGGTGATGTTATTGCAGCTGCTAAGATGCAAGGTGAGTTAGTAGGGTGGGCTGGGCAGTTAGCCCTTGTGCGAGGGGTGCCCAGCAGCTTCATGCACTTTCCCTTCTGGCTCCTGAGGCCAGGCCCTGAGACTGCCCTGCCCTTCTCTTTCCTGCTGTCTTCCTGCCCAGGCCTGGGGTTGGCCCCTTAGAATAAGGGTTTTCCTCTGCACATTTGTATGCATAACAGCTTTACAGAAGTGTCTGTCACCTCTCCTCAGATTGATAAAAATTTTTCAAGTTTTTTAATCAACTCATGAATTGGTTTTGTTTTGTTTTTTTTTTTTTGGTCTCTTGGGTTTTGCTAGTGGTTGCCTTGGTAACCAACATAAAATCCTGGATGAGTTACAGCGGACATTTCAGGGGGAAATGCCTATGTAGTCCTTGGAGAAATGACAGTGTCGGAGCTGGACATCCCCTTCAGGAACCCAGTGTACCAGCCCTAGGACACCTGTGTGTCTGAGCACCTGGCCACGCCTGAAGGCTTTGTCCATGCTTGTACTCCCAGCCTGGCTTGGGGTGCCAGTGGGGGCCTGATAACAAGCATAAAAGATCACAGTCACGAACCTGGGGATATAAATTAGGGCCTTCCAGCCCTCCCGCCACACTGCCTTCCGCATCTCGCCTCCTACCTCTCCTCTAGCTAGACCTCCTCCAGGGTCTCACCTGTGCTGTGGACCCAGCCTTCCGCCTCTGTCTCCTGGGACGCGGGAGCACTCTGGCCTTGACCGCAGCTGGGGTCTCCAATGCCCAGCCGAGCTCAGGCTAGTCCCTTCCTTTCTGACTTCAGCTCCTTCCCCTGCCCAGTGAGAGGCTCCGACCAATGCTCCCCCAGGTTCACTGGCCTCCTGGTGATGGTCAGACTTCCCTCTTCTTGCAGGGAAGGTTGTGCTGGCTGAGACCACCACTGCACACGCCACGCTCACGGGCTTACACTACTACCACCAGGACTGGTCCCACGCAGCCGCCTACGTCACGGTGCCTCCCCTGAGACTGGACACCAACACATCAACCTACCTCATGAGCCTGCTGGCCAAGTAAGGCACCTCAGCTGGACCACGATGCAGCCTTGTGTCACAATTCGGGCCATGCTGGGCATTTGTAGACCTTTAAGGTGATATCGTAGAGGCCCCCAGTCTGACCTAAGTTCGATTTCCTTGTGTCCAAAGGAAGAGTTTTGCTTGTGTTGCCTTCTCCAAAGCTCCTGCTGTGCCATGGTGCTCCTATGACTACCTGATTGGGAGTGAGAGCTTCTGAGGAGATAAGTAAAGAGCGTATATAAAACTGGGCTGCTAAGTTGCTTTAGTTGTGTCCGACTCTGTGCGACCCCATGGACGGCGGCCCACCAGGCTCCCCTGTCCCTGGGATTCTCCAGGCAAGAACACTGGAGTGGGTTGCCATTTCCTTCTCCAATGCATGAAAGTGAAAAGTGAAAGGGAAGTCGCTCAGTCGTGTCCGACTCCCAGCGACCCCATGGACTCCAGCCTACCAGGCTCCTCCATCCATGGGATTTTCCAGGCAAGAGTACTGGAGAGGGGTGCCATTGCCTTCTCCGATATAAAACTGTGAACAGTAGCTATTCAGAATTTCAAAGGACCTTGCTCTCATACACTGAAGACCACTGGGGAGCTGTAGGATGTAGACTCTGACTTATCTGAGAATATTTGTGGATCTTTTTCTTTTTTACCTTCACCTACCCCTCTCATTGTTTCCCACGTGATTTACTCTCATTGTGTGTCCCTCCCTCTGTGTTGCTCCCTCCTTTCTTTCCTCTTTTCCTTTTTCTTCCACACCTTCTCCCTCTTTCTTCTTAACCTCTTCCTCCAGACCTTCTTTTCTCCAGTTCCTGTTTTTCCAAAACGCTTTTCCCATTCAATCTGAATCTAGATAATATGCTTCAATGGATAGTCTGATTCTGGTGGGACACAAACACGGAAAGATTTTGTTTGGTTCCAGTGAGTGACGTGAAGTTGCTCGGTCATGTCCAACTCTTTGCGACACCATGGACTGTGGCCTATCAGGCTCTGAGGAGCCTCTCAGTCCATGGAATTTTCCAGGCAAGAGTACTGGAGTGGGTTGTCATTTCCTTCTCCAGTACTGGCTTGCAAATTCTTGCCTCTAGTAACCCTTCAGTTCAGTTCAGTTCAGTTCAGTCGCTCAGTCGTGTCCGACTCTTTGCGACCCCATGAACTGCAGCACTCCAGGCCTCCCTGTCCATCACCAACTCCCGGAGTTCACTCAAACTCAAGTCCATCAGGTCAGTGATGCCATCCAGCCATCTTATCCTCTGTCGTCCCCTTCTCCTCCTGCCCCCAATCCCTCCCAGCATCAGGGTTTAGGTAATGGTAAAACCCATTGCTTTTTCTTCCCTTTTGGTTATTAAAGTCCAGTTCAGTTTAAAAGTCAGTCTCCTCTCCTCCCAACTCTCAGCTTGGGGAATTTGGTGGGCATTAGGATTAAAGGGGTGGGGACACTGGTCCACACCCAAGCACGGCCTGTACCCCTGTACTAACTGATGCTGCTTCTTCTCTGGAAGAAAGTTGACTGGCTTCTGGGGCCCTCCTTGTGCAGGGTATGTGCCCAGATAAGGGCTCTCTTGAGCCACTCTCATGCCATCCTCTGACACAGGAGATGGAGTCCAGCTTGACTTCTCCTTTTAAAACAAAAATTATTTCTTTGGCTCTGCTGGGTCTTAGTTGCAGCACTCGGGATCTTTGATCTTCCTTGCAGCATGTGGTATCTTTACTGGGACCTGGGATCCTGACCAGGGATCGAACCCAGGCCCCCTGCTGTGGAAATGCAATGTTTTAGTCACTGGACCATCAGGGGAGTCCCCATCTTTACCTCCTCTAACCTGCCCCTTCCCAGCTTCCCTGTGAACAAGAACCTGGGCCTGCAGCTTAAGCCCCATCACCTTTTGCAGAGTCTGGGCCCAGAGGAAGCTCAAGCAGCTTTGCCGCTCCTTCTGATGGGATTACAGGCTGCCCCACCCCCATGACCTGACTCTCCTCATTCAGAGGCTCAGGCGGGCCCACCCACCCATCTTCCAAGCAGGTGCCTGCTCCTGTCACCTCTGATCTCCATAGGTGAACTTCTTCAAATGTCTCCTCTTGACTCTGAGGTAGACTAGTTGGGGGAGAGGGAAAGTACCATTCAACTCATGAAAACAGGAAGAAGGGCAAGACCACAGGACCCTCCATTTTACCAAACACCTCAGTCGCCCTCCCTGTTTTCTGCTTTTATAGACGTGGGGATGGTGATACACTTCTGCTAGGATGATGGTGGGGAGTGTTGAGGGAAGTGACCAGCCCCAGTTGGAGGTGGCTGTCATTAGATAATGGGGCATTTATCTCATCCATGTCCTTAGTTTTCAGTCTTGGTTGGTTGACTAACAGCTGGAAAATTTCCACTCAACATCTTGCTCTCTTAACAACCTAAAGAGCACTGTGCTGCTGCTAAGTCACTTCAGTCGTGTCCGACTCTGTGCGACCCCATAGATGGCAGCCCACCAGGCTCCACGGTCTCTGGGATTCTCCAGGCAAGAACACTGGAGTGGGTTGCCATTTCCTTCTCCAATGCATGAAAGTGAAAAGGGAAAGTGAAGTCGCTCAGTCATGTCTGACTCTTCACAACCCCATGGGCTGCAGCCCACCAGGCTCCTCTGTCCATGTGATTTTCCAGGCAACAGTACTGGAGTGGGGTGCCATTGCCTTCTCTGAAAGAGCACTATGGGGTTTTCCAAATGTGACTGGAGTGCAGGTGGTAGGGTCCTGGGGCCACAGTGGCCCCTGGAGGGGTAGGATATGTTGTGGCACAGTGGCAGTAATTATAATCTGTCCCATAAATTGCTAAGATTCTGAGCAGTGGCAGCTCTGAGAGTTTTAACCAATTTGAGAGAGTAAAGGGAGAAATGGTAGATCAGCTCTTACTTTTAAAAATGCTTGTTTGGGGGAAAAACCAGCTTCCTTTTCACTATTATCAACACAACAAAAACAAACCAGTATCAAGAACCCATGATAATAGTTTTGGCTCCTTTGCAAGGTCAAAGAACTCTTTCGAAATACCTCACAAGCAAATTTACGGAAAGAACAAAAAGGTAATGAATTCCCCAACCCACCCAAATTACAGTGCCCAAACCCACACGACTTTAAACAAGCAGAAGAAGAAAAGTATTATTAATTGAATAATTTCAAGTTTTTATTTCTAGCTTATTTTTTCAAATTTATTTAAATTATTCAACTAAATTCTATTCATTTAAACAGAATTATAATTTCATGTGAATACTTATGAGAATAGTTTGAATCTCTTTTTTAATCAGTGCATATTGTAAACTTGTATAATTTTATAGAATTTGGAGCATATTTTTAACATTTTTAGGAATTCATGATTACTGTAATTTTGCTTTTATGACATTTTAGTGATAATTGGTGTTATGCAAAGTACTTGATAGAAAACCCACGCACTAATTAATGTATTTCTATAAGAAAATATGAGCTGCTTTATAATGATCTATTTTAGGATATGATCTCTTCGGGTATATCAGGGTAAAAAGTACAATCTGTAGATGTCAGGATTTGTCCTTTATTTAAAATCTGACTTCTTAAAGAGACCAGAAACTCTTTCATTTGAACTTACATATTTTTTAAGCGGGTTTCCCTGGTGGCTCAGATGGTAAAGAATCTACCTGCAATGTGGGAGACCTGGGTTCGATCCCTGGGTTGGAAGATCCCCTGGAGGAGGGCATGGCAACCCACTCCAGTATTCTTGCCTGGAGAATCCCCATGGGCAGAGGAGCCTGGCGGGCTTCAGTCCATCCGGTCACAAAGAGTCGGATACAACTCAAAGAGTCAGAGCAACTAAGCACAGGACAGCACATCTTTAAAGTACTTAACAAAAGTTAGTGATGTTTTAAAGAGTAGGGATGGGTGTGTCATATCTCCCAGATTCCTGGCAGCACTGGGGGTCCCCAAAAGCCCTTCTGGAATGTGCCCTCCTCATTCACTCCTGCCTAGCGAACACTTACTCGTGTGTGGGCCTTTTAAGAAAGGCGAGGGCTCAGTTAGACTTGTCAGTTAAAGCATGGGGTCCATGGATCCTCAGCCCCTGACTCTAATGAGCATTTTCTGATCTGAACCCCACCCAGGGGTCTGGAGAACGCCTGAGAAAGAGTGAAAACTGAAGATTCTGTTCATCGCTGGCAGGTTCTCTGGGTCTGGGGGAGGTGGGGGGTCTCTGGGAACACAACCCTCTGCTCAGTGGAGGACCCCCTCCTGCAGTCTCTCGGGGGGCCACAGCAGCATCTTTGGCACCAGAAGCTGCCAGCCCTGCCACGGAGGAGCTAAGTCATGTCCCTGTGGATTTTGCCAAGAATAGTAGTCATTTGGGGAAAGCCCTGCCAGGCCCCTAGTGGAGGCAGCCCCATGTGCAGCCTGACCCTGAACGTCTGAGAGCCTTAAGAATATGCCTCCTCACCAAGCCAAATAATGCCTTCTGCGCAAAGATTCCCCTCTGAGGATCGCATCTCAGTTGGCCCACATGCACACACAAGGCTTGGTAACTCCTCCAAGTTAAACTAGACTCCAGGGCCCCTGCTGTGCTGTCCCCTCTCCCACCAGGCCCCTCCCTGCCCTCTTAGGGTGTTTCCTCCTCAGGCTGTCCTGGCCTGGGCAATGGAGGCATCCCTCCCCGCACCTCTGAGGCCTACAGAGATCTCTGAACGTGGGCCAGCCATGGGCCAGCCATCTGCCTGTCTCCTCAGGCAGAGGGTCTGCCACCATGTGAACTCTCACCGACATAAGTCTCCACCCCAAGTTCTGAGCTGGCCCAGGAGCCCCTCAAGAGCCCGGCATGCCTCACCCACCACAGCCTCAGCAACCATCTGAGGACCATGGTCACGGATGGCAGTGGCGATGACCCACTGCCATGTCATTGCTGGCTCATCAAACCAGGCTTCTCTTCTATCTTGTCCATCCTCTTCCCACAAAGCTTAACATAGAACTTGAGTATTTTACCAAGCACGTGCTTGTTGCCAGCAGGGCCAGGTGGGGGTTGAGCAGGGACATGAGAGGGAGTTTGTATATGTTTTGGGGAAGTAAAACTACCTCCACCCTCTCACTTTAAACTCTTTTAAGTTCAATTTTTCTCTGTTCGTTCTCTTAACTCTTAAAGTCAACATCCCAAAGACTACTCTCGATGTCTTCTATGACCATTCTGTGCCATGGTTAGCACATATCCCCATTCTGCAGATGTGTAAACTGAGGTTCTCACAGATTAACTCATTAGAGGTCATACAGCTCTGAAGTATCAGAGTGGAGACTGAAACCAGCTTTGCCAGGTTCCCAAGCAAAGGCTTTTTCCCTGTCCTCACCCTCTGGGACCCTGGCCTCCCCTCCCCTTACTAGTCATGTCCTTCTCTTTACCCAGTGATACTTTGAACATTGTGGCGTCAGATCACCGGCCTTTCACCACGAAGCAGAAAGCTATGGGCAAGGAGGACTTCACTAAGATCCCCCACGGTGTGACCGGGGTTCAGGACCGCATGAGCGTCATCTGGGAGAGAGGCGTGGTACGTTCCCAGGACCCCACCCGGCGCTGGGCCGCAGAAGAATTTTCACACTTTAGGAGGGCTGGGTCAACTACTGCTCTTGTTTCACTCAAAAACAAAACAGAAAAGGTCTTTTTTATTTTCCTGATCAGAAAAGTAAGAAGTCCTAGCATGACAATTTGGAAAATACAGAAAAGTACTAGAAAAAAACATAATTCCATACTGAGAAATTATTAATATTTTGGTATATTTCTTCCTAAGCTCTATGCATGCAGCATACATTATTTTAATTACTGGGTTTCTTTTTTTTTTTCATATAACAGTGTATTTTGAGTGCCTTCCTATATCAGTAAAAGTTCTTTAAAAACATCTTTGTTAATAACTAAACAAGATTTCCTCCCATGGAAGCACCATATTCAGTTACGGCTTCCCTGGTGTTTGGAACTTTCAACTGCTTCAAATTTTTGCATTTAGCAATAACACTGCACAGAATTTCTTTGTTCATGAGTGTATGTCAGCATTTCTAATTGTTTCCTGAGGACAGATTCCTAGAAATGGATTTCTGGGCCAGGGGATGTGAACTTTCTTTAAGGATCTTGGTATCTTTCGTCCAATAGTAAAGACAGAGACTGGAATTCATTTGAATACCACCTGTTCTGCCCCTGAAAAATAAGTAATTTGGTCTTGACCTATCACAGATTAGATGCAGTTTTAGGGGATGAGCCTGAAGAAATTTGAAATACACAAGGCTAAGCCACCAGCTCAGGGAAGACCCTGAGGCAGCTCAGGAATCCCTTTTTAAATTTATTTATTTGGCTTTGCTGAGTCTTAGTTGCAGCACGTGGGATCTTTCATTGTGGCTCACAGATTTCTCTTTAGTTGGGGTGGACAGTCTCATTTGCTCAGCAGCATGTGGGATCTTAGTTCTCCAACCAAGGATTAAACTCATGTCCCGTGCATTGGAAGGCGATTCTTAACACCTAGACCACCTACAAGTTCTAGGAATCCCTTTTGAAGAATGTCCATGATGCACTCATGGGTGGGGCTATAAGATGCCTTTCCAGCACAGAATATATGTCCTTTCATGGATTTAGGAAAGCTCCCAATTTATCCATAGTGAGCACATGAGTAGACCTGGTTTTACAAACAGGAGGTAGATTTGCCCCAAGAAAGCCACCATTTGGAAGAAGGGCCCACCCACCACTGTTACAAAAAGGAGAGAGGAGGAAATGAGCACATGGGAACCGAGCCATGCAGATTGTCTCATCCGAGATGATGCCCATGGCATTGTCCAGCACCAGTATTCGGACCAACTAAAAGCTCACAACAGTGACGGGGTGTGAGGCACACACACAGGACCTTGGTTGACCTGAGCCTTTGGCCATGTTTCAGGTTGGAGGAAAGATGGATGAGAACCGTTTTGTGGCCGTTACCAGTTCCAACGCAGCCAAGATTCTCAACCTGTATCCCCGAAAGGGCCGCATCATCCCTGGAGCTGATGCCGATGTGGTGGTGTGGGACCCCGAAGCCACCAAGTAAAGCCTGCTACTTGTCTCCAGGGCTGGGGGATGGGGTTTTTAAGGACCTTGTGTTACAGAACTCCAAAGCATCATCTTTGCCCTACTTCTAGCATAGAGCAGGATGTCCCTGAGATGTGTTCAGTTCAACAAATGCTTGAGGGTTTGCCATGGTCCAAGCACTAGGGATGCAACAGTGAACAAGAAGGTCTGAAGACTTGCCGCAGGGCAAGCTCCATGTGCACAGCTTTACAGTTTTTCACAGCTGCATCACATCAATGATCTCATGTGCTTATCTCAGCCCTGAGAAGCACTCAAGGCTGGAGTTCTTACTTCCATTTTACTATTGAAAAAACTTGGAAAAGGAAATGGCAACCCACTCTAGTATTCTCGCCATGAGAATTCCATGAACAGAGGAGCCTGGTGGGCGACAGTCCATGGGATCACAAAGAGTCAGACACAATTGAGTATCACTCACTGAAGAAACTAAGAGCAGAGAGTAGAGGGACTCCCCAATCACATAGCTAATAAGAGGCTGAACCAGACAGATGTCCTGACACTCAGTTCCAGACTCTTCCACCAAGCCTCTGCTTCCCTCGTTGAGAGCGTGCATTCTCTCGAGCACAGCACTTGACACCCACAGTATTTATGAATACAACTTGAGTGAATAAATGAAATGCATCAGGAATTATCAAGCTGCAGGATACAAGGCATCATGTTTACTCAGAGGTTTGACCAGGGGAGATGGGAATTGTTTTCTAATACTAAACTTTATTCAGTCACTCAACAATATCTGTTAAGTGCTACCATTTGCCAAGCACTTTTCTAGACACACAAGCTAACAGTGAACAAGACAAAAATGTGCTGGGATTTTGAAGGTAAAAAGTTGAACTGCAGAAAAAGTTCTCCCTGTGCACCACCGCCCAGCCCCTTGCCCAAATCCCTGTCCTGCTTCTCCATTAGGGCACTTGAGAAGTCAGATTCTGCATCCAGCCTGGGGCTGGTCCCTGTTGCTCTTGTGGGTGTGGCTGTTAGTGATTGCTATTGGCAGAAAGACCCTTAGAGTGTAGGCCAGTATGTTAGTCAGCTAGGGTGCTCCCATAACAAAATAGGAGGAGGCTTGAACAATAGAAATTCATTTTCTCACAGTCCTGGAGGCTAGAAGTCCAAGATCAAGGTGTCAGCAGGGCTGATTTCATTCTGAGACCCTTGGTTTATAGAGGTCATCTCTTCCCTGTGTCTCTACATGGCACTGCCTCTGTGTGTGCACTTCTGGCATCTCGATTTCCTCTTATAAAGACACCCATTTGATTGGATTAGGGCCCACCTGTATGACCTCATTTTACTTTAATTAGTTCTTTAAAGGCCTTATCTCTGAATATAGTCACGTTCTGAGGTACTGGGGACTGGGACTTCAACAGATAACTTTGTGGTGACATAATTCATTCTAGCCTTTGGGAGTCCTTCCTTTCCACTGAGCGTCATCGCCTCTTCCCCTGAGCACCTTCCCTTCCTTTGAGCTGTGACAGCTTTACCTCCTCTCATAGCGTTCTCTCCTGCCACTGCGTTCCCACCAGGACCATCTCCGCCAGCACCCAGGTGCAGGGAGGAGACTTCAACCTGTACGAGAACATGCGTTGCCATGGCGTCCCACTGGTCACCATCAGCCGAGGCCGGGTCGTGTACGAGAACGGCGTCTTCATGTGTGCTGAAGGCACCGGCAAGTTCTGTCCCCTGCGATCCTTCCCAGACACTGTCTACAAGAAACTGGTCCAGAGAGAAAAGGTATGGTGAGGGAGAGGGGAGAATACATGTGGGAAGGGGTTGAAGACCCCTGCTGGGGACTTCTTATATGACTATTGTAAATCTCAAAGATGTTCTCACTGTTTTTTCCACCAGAATCCTATTGCCTGAATAGTCACTTTGGGAACAATCAAAATAGTAGAAAAGGAGCACCTGTAACAGAGTAAAATTTACTTGGGAGGGGTCCCCAAGTCCCTTGGAGCCAGGGACACTATGAGGTGCTCACAGCTATCCTGACACCCAGGTTTCTTGTGGTCCCTCAGGGCAGGGGGCTTCTGGCTTAGTCAGGGTTATCATATTTGCACTGGAGATCCTCTTTCCCAAAACTCCCCACAGTTGCCCTGTGTCTGCTGTGGAGTGGGTGGGCTTTGCTGAGTCTCCAACACTGAAGGGATCAGGGCAGGTCTGAAATAGCTCACTGCCATGTGGGGGTAGCCTGAGGTCTTCTTTTGAGAATTTCACCCAGTCCTTGGATTCCATTAGCACTCTAGGTGTTCAGTGAAGCTTGAGGCTCCTTCCTCATCTCCAGGGATACCGAACGCTTGGGAGAGTTTCACCCAAAAGAACTGGCTCTTCCCTCACTGCTCTGGGATTGACTGTCCAGACTTATCTTTGAGGACTGCCCTGGCCTTCCTGTGTGCCATCTCAGCTGCTGCGCTCATGCGGCGTGGCAGAAAGTGAAGAACTAAAGAGCCTCTTGATGAAAGTGGAAGAGGAGAGTTAAAAAGTTGGCTTAAAGCTCAATATTCAGAAAACTAAGATTATGGCATCTGGTCCCATCACTTCATGGCAAATAGATGGGGAAACAGTGGCTGACTTTATTTTTCTGGGCTTCAAAATCACTGCAGATGGTGATTGCAGCCATAAAATTAAAAGACGCTTACTCCTTGGAAGGAAAGTTATGACCAACCTAGACAGCATATTAAAGAGCAGAGACAATACTTTGTCAACAAAGGTCCATCTACTCAAGGCTATGGTTTTTCCAGTGGTCATGTATGGATGTGAGAGTTGGACTATAAAGAAAGCTGAGCACAGAAGAATGGATGCTTTTGAACTGTGGTGCTGGAGAAGACTCTTGAGAGTCCCTTGAACTGCAAGGAGATCCAACCAGTCCATCCTAAAGGAGATCAGTCCTGGGTGTTCATTGGAAGGACTGATGTTGAAGCTGAAACTCCAATCCTTTGGCCACCTGATGCAAAGAGCTGACTCAACTGGAAAAGACCCTGATGCTGGGAAAGATTGAAGGCAGGAGGAGAAGGGGACGACAGAGGATGAGATGGTTGGATGGCATCACCGACTGGATGGACATGGGTTTGGGTGGACTCCAGGAGCTGGTGATGGACAGGGAGGCCTAGCGTGCTGCAGTTCATGGGCTCACAAAGAGTCAGACATGACTGAGACTGAACTGACTGACTGACTGATTGACCTTCCTGACAACTCCAGGTGCTGGGAACCAGTAGCAGCCCCGGCCTCGTGGTGGAGGACCCAAATCACCAGAAAATAACAAGTCTGACAAACTGACAGGTGGAAGCATCATGCGGTTTCCCCTCTGGCAGAAAGTACTATCATCATGATTCAAAATGCTGCTGCCTAGCTATTTCCAGATTCTGTCCAGAAATGGTGGGTGTTCTTAGAAACACCATGACCAATGGCCTAGGAGCCCTAGCCCCAATCCAGGTCTTCTGTTGGGGAGCAGACTTGGACTACGCAAACAAAGCATGACTGTAGTTATCCCAGTATTCAATCTGAAAGCAGACTCAGGATCTCTCAGGTAGGTGAAGGGTCCCATCTCCACTATGCTTCCCAGATGGGGACAATGGCAGGAGGCCTCAGCCCCACCTCTGGAAGACATGCCAGAAAGAGATGGAAAAGCGATCCATTCACACACAAGATTATCTGACAAAGGATGGAAATGATTTAAAATAAGAAAATGGAAAAAAAAAATATCAGTGATGATGTAGAGAAATCGGGACGCTCATTCACTGTAAAATCGATGTAAAATGGTACAGCCACTTTGGAAAACAGTTTGGCAATTCCCAAATAGAGTTGCCAAAATGACTCAGCAATTCCTTTCTTGGTATGGACATACTCAAGAGAAATGAAAACACATGTCTGCAAAAAATCTTATCCATGAATGTTGATAGCAGGATTTTTTCCTTATAGCCAAAAAGTGAGAACAACTCAAATGCCTATCAACTATTGAATAAACAAAATGTAGTGTTAATATAGCCATACAATGGAATGTTATTTAGCCATGAAACGGAATGGAATGCTAATATATGCTATATACAACATGCACGAACCTTAAAAACATTATGCTAAGTGAAAGAATCCAGTCACAAAAGACCACATATTATATGATTCCATTTGTTGGAAATGTCCAAAAGAAGCCAATCCGCAGACAGAAAATAGACTAGTGGTTGCTCAGGGTTGGTCAGAGAGAATGGGAGTGATTGCTAATGAGTATGGGGATTTTTGAGGGGTGATGAAGATATTTTGAATTTACACAGTGGTGATGGTGGCACAACCTTGTGAATTACACTAAACACAACTATACTGTATACTTTTAAATGGTGAGTTTTATGGTATGTGAATTATATCTCAATTCAAAAAAAAATATGTCAATAATTCTGTGACTTTCCCAAAAAAGAACATTTTAGTCAGGAAATAGGGTCAAAAGAGGGTAAAGAAAGTGAAGCCCTTCTAAAAGCCAACCTCACAAAAATGTCAGACAGATACCAGTTTGTGCTGCTCTGAGGGCCAGCCACAGTGAAAGAGCCCAGCTTCTAGGGCTGACATAAATTTAACTCAGAATCCCTTTATCCAAAGCACTTATTGTAATGACAAAGTAAGGTCCTCAAGAAAAAGCCATCTCTATTTCCTATTCTCCAGTATAGCCCTTACATACAGAACGCAGGGCTTCCCCAATGGCTCAGCAGTAAAGAATCCACCAAAATGCAAGAGATGCAAGAGACACGAGTTCGATCTCTGGGTGGAGAAGATCCCCTGGAGGAGGAAATGACAACCCACTTCGGTATTCTTGCCTGGGAAACCTCATGGACAGAGGAGGCTGGCAGGCTACAGTCTATGGGGTCGCCAAGAGTCGGACACAAGTGAGTGACTGAGCACACAATAGAATATAGGTATGCAGAAAACCTAATTTCTCCCAAATTATAAATAAGCAGTCCATACAGAGCAGGGTCCTCGGGGAGAAACCAGCCCTGGGGTTGGGACTAGTATCTAAAGCCAGGAAGCCAGGGGCTTCCCAGACCTGCCAAAGTCACTCACCCAGGGCTTACCAGGTCCATACTCCCACCTACACCACCCAGACCCCAAAGTGCAGCCTGGTAAAGGCTAAAACACTCTAGACCAGCTTTGACATTCTGAGGGCTGAGCTCAACTACACATCTGTTGGAGAATACAAAGGAATATGTAAGCTGAGGAGCATTCCAGAAATCACCCATATCTATTGTTTCTCTCAAGGTTTTCAATAAGCATTGAGCAGCAAGGAGATTGAGGTTCTGTCTCTGATGAGTGCCTGGGGTGTAGATTATATATGCTGCTCCTTCAGACCTTATGCACACACCCCAACACACTTCCTCTCACAATACCACCCTTTAAAATGATAAAGCCCCATAAATGACCTCTGCAATAATAACAACTGCTGGTAATTTTGTGTCACTCACCATGTGCCAGAGCTTTACGTGTTCTATTTCATTTGATCTCATAACAACTCTGTAGTCTTACAAGTGAGAAAACAGGCACAGAGAGTTTATGTAACTTGCATAAGGTCACACAGCTTCCAAGTAACAGAACTGGGAGTGAAACATAGGCAGTCTGGTTGCAGAATATAGGTTCTTAATTCCACTGCCTTTGTGAGTAAAAAATTAACTACTATTGCTAATGAGGGATTCTAATCTTCAAATCAGCTGTATTTAGCCTCTATTCCCACAAAGTTGTCAGATCGATCCCAGTAAAAGCTCCAGTATTTTGTCCACCTGATGCGAAGAGCCGACTCATTGGAAAAGACCCTGATGCTGGGAAAGACTGAAGGCAAAAGGAGAAGAGGGAGACAGAGGATGAGATGGTTAGACAGCACCACCAACTCAATGGAAATGAATGTGAGCAAACTCCAGGAGAGAGCAGGGGACAGGAAAGCCTGGTGTGCTGCAGTCTATGGAGTCGCAAAGAGTCAGACATGACTTAGTGATTGAACAACAACAGCTTGAGAGCCTGGCCAGTGAAGGGATCACTGCTCCACGTGAGGGATGCTCTCTAAAGCGGAATATTTCCGAAGCCTACCTGCTGCCTTGGAAAGCATTCTACCAGTGTCAAGGGGGAGCCAGTGGATATCTCCTTTATGCACATACCTGCACATGCTCACACATATGCCCTGTTTAGGAAGTACAAGAGGATTCTTTACCCTTGGGCTCAAGATGTAGGAAGGCTTTGTCACGTGCAATAATTTGGGTTCTGAACAGAGTGGCAGTGTTAAGACCCTTCATCAGCCATCAGGGAAGCTCTGGTGGTGGTGGTGGTGTCTTGGCCCTGATGGTTGAGGGTGTTCGTGCTCTGATGGTATCATCTTTTCCCTTTTTCTCCTTCTCTGCCATCACTAGACCTTAAAGGTGAGGGGAGTGGACCGCACGCCCTACCTGGGGGATGTAGCTGTCATTGTGCATCCTGGGAAAAAAGAGATGGGAACGCCACTGGCAGACACTCCAACCCGGCCTGTCACCCGACATGGGGGCATGAGGGACCTTCATGAATCCAGTTTCAGCCTTTCTGGTAAGAGCAAGGGCCACTTGGCCTGGCACTTGTGTCTCCACCTCAGTGGGGTGTAGGGAGACGGGCGGAGGGGTCAGGAGTCCCACCCAGGCAGTGGGGCTTACTCCACCTCCTCCCTCCGTCTCCCATCCTCTGCCCGGTGATGAGTCCTGGGTCCCCTGTTGCTGCTGCTGCTGCTGCTAAGTCGCTTCAGTCGTGTCCAACTCTGTGCGACCCCATAGACGGAAGCCCACCAGGCTCCCCCGTCCCTGGGATTCTCCAGGCAAGATACTGGAGTGGGTTGCCATTTCCTTCTCCAATGCATGAAAGTGAAAAGTGAAAGGGAAGTCGCTCAGTCGTGTCCGACTTTTAGCAACCCCATGGACTGCAGCCCACCAGGCTCCGCTGTCCATGGGATTTTCCAGGCAAGAGCACTGGAGTGGGGTGCCATTGCCTTTTCCGGGGTCCCCTGTTAGAGACACACAAATACTGGGGATGGGAAAGGAGGGCTCTCCCAGTCCACAGGCCCTGCCACTCCACCCGGCCACGGCTCTTCTGGGGCTTGCCCCACGGTTACTAAGTTCAAATGTTTTCATCCCTTGAAACATCTTGAGGGCCTGGCACGTAGGGTGCCCCTAGAGATGATCAGACCTCAGAAGGGTTAACTCTGTGCCACATTGGTCTGCACCCGCATTTCCCACCCCGTCCTCACCAGCCTCTCTGAAAGACATGGTGTTTCCCTTTCGTCCCTCATCTTTAGCCTGTTTGCTCCTCTGCCACCTTCTTTTCTTGCCAGGAGTTGTACTGTATAGAATATACAAAACAGAAATATATGGGTGTGTCTATGCTTAGAGACTTTACTGCTGATAGCTGCATGCCTGCCAGGTGCTCAGTGGTAGTTAAAGGTGGGGAATTGCGGGCATAAACCGCAAGTTTCCCTGGAGAACAGGCAGAGGCCCATAAGGTGCCCTGGACCTGCAAGCAGCTTTGCTGGAAAGTGTGAGCCCCACGTGAAAGCGGTCAGGGCTGGGTCTTGCTGAACTGCCTCCAGGACTAGCCCGGGTGCAGACTGAGCCTCTGCTCTGCAGGCTCTGTGCTGGGGCCAGAGGGTGAGAGGACCTAGATCCACATGTCTCCACACAGAGCATGGATTCTCCTGGGGACAGGGAGACACCGCCGCAAACCAGCCTAATCTGAGAGGCAAAGAGCTATACCCAGGGCTGCCAAGGGGCACGGCTGGCCGCTGGGCTTCCTTTGTGCCCAACCGTGCGCTGAGAGCAGCTCAAGTGGCTCCTGTCTGAGTTGCTGACTGGCCTTTGTGGGGAGAGGTCCTCTCCACACCCCTCCCCCATCATCTCAGAGCCAATCTCACTACAGAGATAACTTCTCCCCCGCCCTGAGGGCCACTGTTAAAACTCCCACCAGTGAGGGGACCGAGTGCAGTCAGAAAGAGGTCCGCCGTGTGGAGTGTCCGTGGGCGCCCCCGCCTGGCCAATCCAGGAGGTGTCGCTCCCCACGGCTGCCTGGGCCTGGCCCCTCCCGCCGGGGTCAGCCCCAGGAGAAGCGTCCAGGCCTGAGAGGTGCCAGTCTCCTCGGGCCCCTGGCTTCTGCTCCCACCCAAGTCTGGGTAGAGCCAAGACTGGACAGAACCGCTCTCAGGTGCAGCAGACACCAGGCAGCCTCTCACCTTCCCTCGCCTCAAACCCTGTCTGCTGTGAGACAGGCGGAAGAATGCTCCATGGCACTCCCTGGGGCACCAGGACTTCTTTTCAAAGCCTCGAGATTTCAAGACGTGGGGGCCTTTGAAGGTGCTGTTCTGTTTTTCCAAGACAATGGCGCCCCCTCCTCCCTCTCTTGCTCACTGAGTCATATGTACAAAGGCACACTTGCTAACAGGCGGCTCCATGGTCTGTGTGCTTGACGAGAGAGGGTACTTACCCTCCAGGGCTGGGAGTGGTGAAGGCAGGTGTAGCAAGGCAGTTAATTAACCGTGGAGGCTCTGAATCAGGAAGACCGAGGTTCAAGTCCAGGCTTTACATACTCATAGACTATGGGACAGTGGGCAAGTTAACTTCCCTGAGCTTCGGTCTTCCCACCTGTAAAATGGGATGGTGTTGTGTTGAGGATTAAATTACATCTAAGCACGGGAGGACCTGGTTTTATTACCTAGGGGAACTCACCCTCTGCTTCCTTCCTTCCAGGTTCTCAGATCGATGACCATGTTCCAAAGCGAGCCTCGGCTCGGATCCTCGCTCCCCCCGGAGGCAGGTCAAGCGGCATTTGGTAAAGACACTGCCCAGCCCCCCAAGTGAAGATGCTCCGACGCCACCGGCCCCACGCCCTCCAGCCGCAGTTGCAGGGGTGGGGCGGGAGAGGCCGCGCTGGGCAGCTCACCACCTGAGGGGCCCCGGGACCCAGGGGCCCTCCCCATGTCTGACACGTGATTCACTGTGCTTCGAGCCAACCCTAACAGGCACTTTGAGATGTGTTCCTCCTGCTGCAGTCCTTTCCTGCCTCGGCCCCAGCGGGCTTCCCTGGGGCCCAGGAAGCCCATACTATGCACAGAGCCCACTTGCATAGAGCCTGGCCCTGCCCCTCCCTCGCACCCGCCCCCTGCTGGCCTTGGGCAACCCCCGCCCTTAGTGCCCTGCCCCTGGCTAACCCGCCAGTTGTCCAGAGCACTTTAGCAGATGTGTTTTAAAAGAAAAGGACCCCCTCCCCGATCCCCTTCGGCCCCTCGGTCTTTTTCCCCAAGTCAGACAGGTGTCCGTATCCCAGCCGTGCCCCAGGACCTCCTGTTTCTCCCGATTCAACTCCTGCCCCTGTTTGGGAGTGGCTGGGACACGCTGCGCCCTTTGCTGGCTGCCTCATCCCCGAATCCCGGCAGTCCCAGGCCCAGAAGGGCTGGCCGGGTGGGCGTGAGGCTGGTGCCAGGCGCGTGTATATGATTTCGTTTTGCACGTTTGGTTTGCGCAGTGGTTTGGTTTGACTTGTTTGTGCATCCTGTGAAAACTGACGGTGCTTTGTGTCACTAGCATAGCATAGAAACAGGAATAGATGTGGACCTTAAGAGATGCTGCATCGACACCAACCAGACAGCCTAGGGCACTGAGAACAGGGGCCAGAGGGGCATACTGGACTCTCGGGGCCCTTCCTCTCCCTATCTGGAGTCTTCCGGTGCCCCCTCCCCTCCTGGTTTCCTGCATCCTGAGAGGGTGCCCGGAATGCTGGCCCTAGAGACCTTCAGGAAGCAAGGTGGCCTTTCCCATGTGTGGTCCTGGTCACTCCCAGCACTAGCCACCCACCCCCCAACACACACACACCCAATTGCCTGTAGGTATCCCCCTGCTGGACAGAGGCCCAGTTGCTCCTCCTGTGTGATTGGCAAGAGGCCTCATGCCTGCTGGGGAAGAGGTGGGAGGGGCATGATAGGGGGAGCAGGCTGGCTGTATGCCAGGTAGGAGGCCAGGCCAGTAGGACCTGGCTATAGCCAACAGTGCTACACAGGGTCTGCGGTCTCCTGTGGTCAGCACCTCGCCCTCACCTGCTTGTGGTCTCCATCTCCTCTCAGCTGGGCCTCCCCTGCCTCCAAAACTCTAGGAGGTTTCCATGGAAACACTAGAGACTGCCCTTGCTAAGCCTTGTTCCCCCCTGGGGAGTGACATCACATCGCACCTGGGCTGACACGCGGCTCCTGGACTCTTGGGCCAGTGGTCATACCCTGCACATTTCTGCAGTGCTTTTCATGTTTTCAAAGCCCTTTCACATATGAGCTCTCAATTGCTCCTCACAACCACAAAGCATGAATTATTCTCCCCATTTCTCAGATGTGGCCCAGAAAGCTCAGGCCCTCTGACTCCAGAAAGGTCCAGACTGCCCTTTTTTAGAACTTGGTTGTCTACCCCAGCTGTGGATGGAAGGAGTGGAGTGACATCTCTTGCAGATCCCCCGCTGAGAGTTTAACTAGCTAGATGACTTACTCCCCAGTAGGCATTCTGCTTTGTTTTGCACAGGTAGATAGATTTTTCTTGTAAACAAACTAATGCATATTCACTATTTGAGCCAGAACTAGTTACATGCTGGAGGCTTGCCATGTGGTTTGAGCTGCCTCCTCATCCTCACCCCTCCCTTCACGCTCCCCTTCCTCACTTAGGGGCTGAGAGGACCCAGACGGTAACCCAGGAAGCAGAGGCAGCAAAGGCACTCATGGAGAGTGGTAGCTATGGGGACAGTCAGTAGGGATCTAAGCCTGGGAAACCGTGACACTGATCCCTTGGTACAATGCACATCATCTTTATCCCTTTCAGCCCTTGCTGGGTCACGGGCCTTGGGCAGATGCCAAAGAGCCAAGCAGTGGTGGTAGCCAGCGGGCAGAGCATCCCTGCTTGGGCCAGGAAAGCTTTACCTTCTCTGAGTGCCTCCGCCCGAGAGATGCGTGGTCCGTGGCTCTGGGAGACCACCTCTTGGTGTGGTCCGTCGAAGGCCTTCCACTTCATTCACCCCCGACCCTTACATAGACCCACCCTTGCCCAAGAGCATCTAGATGAGAATCAGAAGGAGGTTCAAGGAACCGAATGAAAGGTCAGCCCTGTCACCCATTCCCTGCCCCTGTGCTGAGCTCCAGCCAGCCCCATCACCAGCCCCACCGGCTCCTGGTTGGAATGAAAAGGGTCTCTGGTTGCACTGAATGCAGCTCTCAAACTTGGTCTTGTACTTGCTGAATAAATACTGTTGTTCTTGCCTTAGCTGCTCTCTAGGTTTGTGGGGTTAAGTTACCAGAAAATTGTGCTACCGTGTGTGCGTGTGTATGTGTGCGTGTGTGTAGTGCTAGGAGTCCACAGTAGGTCTCGGTCAAGCCAATGCCGAGATGAGGGCTTTTCCAATACTGACCCAGAAACCACAGAAACCACTCGGAAACCCAAACCCCTTCCAGCTACCCAGGCGGCGAGCACAGCCTGGGGTCGGGATGGAGCCTCGAACACCCCAGCACCCAAGTGACTTCCTCACTCCTCTGTAAACGTCATGGTGCTAAGATTGTGTCAACCCCAGGACGGCACATGGTCTTGTGCTTTGGCCACCCGATTGAGGCAAACACAAAACAGCCCGACTCATTGTGTTCTGGTGCAGGTTTGTATTAAACTATAGCTACTTCTCGCTTGGTCTCAGTTGTGTTTCTTCAAAGAAGAGGGAGTTTGGTGGGGGGACCTTTTCTTCCATAGTGGCTGGGGTGAGGCTTTAGCCACTAAAAAACGGCCAAAAAACTCAGCTTTGGTTCTTCACTTGTGTTGTGTGGAAGATGGCAGTTCACTGGGAGGCCTGAACAGAGTTTGAAGATTAAAAAAGTGCTGAATGCTTCCCTGGTGGTCCAGTGGTTAAGACTGTGCATGTCCGCTGCAAGAGTCACAGGTTTGATCCCTGGTCAGGGAAGTTCCACATGCCTTGCTGTCTGGTCAAAAAAAAAAGTGTTGGGAGACAGGAGCCTCAGTGACCCAACAGCTAATAGTCAGTCCTTTCTCCTGGTGGGAACAAAACCAAGTTTTTTGGTGCCAAATTTCTAAGACAAGGTTGGGGTGAGTTATCTGAAACAGGAATAGTTAGAGGAAGACATTAGATACAAAAGGAGGGCGGGAGATGGGGTTGGACTAGGCTTTTCCCACCCACCATTGGTCGCTTATTTTCTTGGCTACCATTTTGGAACACCATAGCCTACTCTCCACGTTGGAACCCTTGGCTGTTGGAACCATGGACTCACAAAATCACATTTCAAAGGACTATTCAAGGCCAATGTATCTTTGAGGAGTTCTCAGGCTGCTCTCCGGCTCCACTGAGAGCCCACTGTGCCTTCAAACCCTTCCATCTGCATCAAGGCTAACTCGGGCAGAGATTGGGGGGTTACTGATCAAACACTTTCACACTAAAGAGTGAGTGAAATTATTGCTACCAATACCATGGGGTCATGGGTGTGTGCTAAGTCACTTCTTCAGTCATGCCTGACTCATTGCGACCCTATGGGCTGTAGCCCGCCAGGCTCCTCTGACCATGGGAGTCTCCAGGCAAGAATACTGGAGTGGGTTGCCATGCCCTTCTCCAGGGGACCTTCCCAACCCAGGGATCAAACCCATGTCTCAAATCTCCTGCATTGGCAGGTGGGTTCTTTACCACTAGCGCCACCTGGGAAGCCCACTATGGGGTTGCTTGTACTTATTTCTTAAGCCTCCAAAATAAAGCCTTAATGAGGGAATTTTAGGTAGAATGGGGAAACAGTTGTCTGCAGGGGAACTTTCACAGCTTTCCTGCAAATAAGGTAGCCCATGACCTAAAGAAACACCCAGAGCACTACAGTTAATAATGAAGTGATCTGTGCGTAAAAGTTCTACTGGGGCTTCTAAGCAAGATGGAAACACCATTGTCTGATTTGTGAAGGAAGCTGAGTTGCTGGGATGGTTCTAAGCCAAAACGTCTGTTTCCTCATACCATGGGAGCACACCAGAACGTGATTAAATGCCAAAAATCCCTTGTGTAAGTGAATGAAAAATGGCATGGCCGCTCATTTGGCAGACCATGTGCATGGTATCAGGTAGTTCATAGAGGAAAAAAATAAAACAAGACACCAGGAAGACACTGGTCTCCTTTGTATGCAGTTGTGGAAAAACAAAAGACCACAGATTCAGACTTTAAAATAAGGCTTGATCCTTTATAAGAATCTGCACTTGAAACCTGAACCAGCCAGCAGTCAAGCAACAGTCACCCTCAAATTCTTAACTCCAAGTACAGATTGACTTTTAGATACAGGTACACCTAACACTAAGAACTGCCTTGCAGTTAGTGAAGGAGGAAGTCTCATGACACCCGAGGCAAAGAAGAAACCTCACAATACACCAGGAGTGTAACCTCATTGTCCTAAGTTAATGAAGGTTATTTGATAGCTGCTAATAACACGTTTGGAAGGGTTCTTAGTGTTTTTCCAGTAAAACATTAAAGGATCTAACATGTGTTGATACTTGATACATCTTACAAAGATGGAAGCTGAGTTCTTCACTTGCTTGCCTTCATATATTTACAAACCACACATTTATACCTAGAGGGATCTTGTCCAGGGTTTGCCCAAACAATTCTGTTTTAAGTCTGTTGCCCCCAGAATAATTCTTAACAGTGCCCTCTTTCACTTTCAAATATGTCTTGGTTTGGACAATAAATTGTATGGTCACCTTACATATACCTATACATTAGGCTATTAAAATGCTTGTCATGAGTCAAATGTTTTTCCATCACTGAAAGATGGGGGATAGGGCAAGGAAAATGGGTCCTTTTTCATGAGTGAGGACCAGGGTTTCCTATGACAAGCCCTGAGGCTCCACACAGCCTTGGAGACCTCATGAGACCTCAGTGGCTGTGGCTATAGCAGAGGGTGAAGCCTTGGGGGCACCTTCCTAAGCTTTTCAGTTTAGCTTATAGACTTTATTATTCTATTAAAGGCTGTAAGCCTACCAAATTTTATCATTTACTTTTAAGGGGGCTTTGATTCAATTCATAAACTTAAATACTTTACAATATTTCAAACTACATTTAAAATTCTACTTCCTTTCTAAGTACCTTTCCCAAGTATTAAATGATTATTACCAATTTAATATACTGATAAATATAGTGAGCTTAGAGGTTTATTAGATATTTCTCTGCCAAGCATAAACAGTAAGATTTCAACATAACTCCTAAGTCTTAAGTTACACATTTCAAGTTAGTTCTGGGGCGCTCACTCTAATAAGCCAAAATTTCTCTTACAAGTACATAAACTACCAAATATATGCAGATCCGCTCTTTTATTTTAATTGAAGTACAGTTGATTTACAATGCTGTTTAAGTTTCAGGTGCACAGCACAGTGATGTGTGAGCATCCAGATCTCATCAAGACATTTCTAATGAATGGAACGAATGCTTCAGGAGCTAGCAGGAGAAAGGCACTAGCTGCACACAAAGAATTGGACATCAAATGTCCGTCACCTGGTTTGTCAACAAAATGCTAGAAGATGGACGATCATGGAGTATGTTTTCTAACTTTTGAGGGAAAATAATTTCCAACCTAGAATTCTGCACACAGTCAATCTGTCAACCAAGTATCTGTGAAAAGTCATTTTCAGTTCAGTTGCTCAGTCATGTCTGACTCTTTGCAACCCCATGGACTGTAGCACGCCAGGCCTCCCTGCCCATCACCAACTCCCAGAGTTTACTCAAACTCATGTCCATTGAGTTGGTGATACCATCCAACCATCTCATCCTCTGTCATCCCTTTCTCCTCCTGCCTTCAATCTTTCCCAGCATCAGGGTCTGTTCAAATGAGTCAGCTCTTCATATCAGGTGGCCAAAATATTGGAGTTTCAGCTTCAACATCAGTCCTTCCAATGAATAACCAGGACTGATCTCCTTTAGGATGGGCTGGTTGAATCTCCTTGCAGTCCAAGGGACTCTTAGGAATCTTCAACACCACAGTTCAAAAGCATCAATTCTTTGGTGCTCAGCTTTCTTTATAGTCCAACCCTCACATCCATACATGATTACTGGAAAAACCATAGCCTTGACTAGACAGACCTTTGTTGGCAAAGTAATGTCTCTGCTTTTTAATATGCTGTCTAGGTTGGTCATAACCTTCCTTCCAAGGAGTAAGCGTCTTTTTATTTCATGGCTGCAGTCACCATCTGCAGTGATTTTGGAGCCCCAAAAAATAAAGTCTGCCACTGTTTCCACTGTTTCTCCATCTATTTGTCATGAAGTGATGGGACCAGATGCCGTGATCTTAGTTTTCTGAATGTTGAGCTTTAGGCCAACTTTTTCACTCTCCTCTTTCACTTTCATCAAGAGGCTCTTTAGTTCTTCAGCTTCTGCCATAAGGATGGTGTCATCTGCATATCTGAAATTATTGATATTTCTCCCAGCAATCTTGATTTCAAATTGTGCTTCATCCAGCCCAGCATTTCTCATGATGTACTCTGCATGTAAGTTAAATAAGGACAGTGACGATATACAGCCTTGACATATTCCTTTTCCTATTTGGAACCAGTCTGTTGTTCCAGTTCTAACTGTTGCTTCCTGACCTGCATACAAATTTCTCAAGAGGCAGGTCAGGTGGTCTGGTATTCCCGTCTCTTTCAGAATTTTCCACAGTTTATTGTGATCCACACAGTCAAAGGCTTTGGCATAGTCGATAAAGCAGAAATAGATGTTTTTCTGGAACTCTCTTGCTTTTTCGATGATCCAGCGGATGTTGGCAATTTGATCTCTGGTTCCTCTGCCTTTTCTAAAACCAGCTTGAACATCTGGAAGTTCACGGTTCACGTATTGCTGAAGTCTGGCTTGGAGAATTTTGAGCATTACTTTGCTAGTGTGTGAGATGAGTGCAATTGTGCAGTAGTTTGAGCATTCTTTGGCATTGCCTTTCTTAGGCATTTTCAGACATGCAAGATTGAAAAATTTGACTTTCTTTGTACCCCTTTTTCGGGAATCTATTTGAGGGTGCGTCCCAACATACTAAACTGCAGTTAAAAAAAAAAACAAAACAGAAAGACATGGGATAAAGGGAGTAGGAGATTCAGCATAAGTAAGAGGATCAGGAATGGTGTACAGGGAAACCTCTGGAAGACAGCTGGGCAGCAGCCTGGAGGACAGTTGGACCTGAGGACGCAGTCCTGAATAAATCCTGACCAGGAAGCTAGAAAAGCCATTGGGGAGACTTCCCTGGTGGTCCAGTGGCTCAGGCTACATGCTCCCAGGGCAGGAAGCCCAGGGTTTTATGACTGGCCAGGGAACTATATCTCACATGCCACAACCAAGATCCAGTGCAGCCCAACAAAATAAATATTTTTTTAAAAAGAAAAGCCAGTTAGTCCTTTATTTGCTCTTTTGTAATAATATGCTATAAATACTTAGCTGAAAGAGGTTCTTAAAACAACCAGAAATATTGCCTTACTCTTGATAAAAAGAGAACTGAAGAAGGAAAGATGATTTGCAAAAATGAATGAATTATGGATTCTCTGAGTTTAGGGATTCTTTACACACATCTAATTTAACCTCTGCAGAAATTTCTGCCACATCCATGACAGATCGTCTAGCCCAGAAACCAGGACATTTAGTCCAGGGACAGAGACCTACCTTCCCCAGGCATCCTCTCCTAGTCCCCCAGAGCTCTGTTTGTTCAGTATGACTTCCTTAATCGAAACTGAATTCTGTCTCTTGGCAACTCACGCCTTTTACCCCAGCTCTTGCCTCTGGAGGCACAAAGAATGAATAGCCGCCTCATTCATGTACCAGGTCTTTCTCTGTGTGCACTTCAACATGGGCTCCACCCTGCTCACCCACTCATGTTTCCTCTAAGCCGATAGTTCTCCAACTTCAGCTTTGCATCAAAGTCACCTAAATGGGGACTTCCTGGAGGTTCAGAGGCTAAGACTCCATGTTTCCAAAGCAGGAGGCCCAGGTTTGATTCTTGGTGGGGAAATTAGATCCCTCATGCTGCACCTAAGAGTTCGCATGCTGAAACAAAGGTCTAAGATCCCATGTGCCACAATTAAGACCCACCACAGACAGATAAATACTTTTTTAAAACTAATAAAATTTTTAAAAAAGAAAGAATCACCTGGAGGACTTCTTTAAATGCAGGCCACTGGACTCCACCCCCACAGCTTCTGACTCAGTAGGTCTGCTGTGGGGACAAAGAATTTGTCTTATAAGACAAAGACTCCCTTGAGACTGCAAGGAACAACTTGGGAGGCAGAGGGCCCTGGAGAAGTACAGCCCTAAGAAGTGATCTCCTTTGGAGAGTGAGTGCCTTCAGTTCCTGGGGGGCCAGAGCAGCAGCCATCCACTGAAAATGCCAGGAAGGTATTTCTTACCCTGCCCCTTACCCTGCCCCTTCCTGCTGTACTAGCCTCCTCTTCTGCGCTGTCTCTGCCTTGTTTGGCCTTTCTCTGCTTCCCAAGGTTCTGGATCCAAGAGATGGCCCCTGGCCACAGTACTACCCATAAAGGCCTCCAGGTGGCGCTCTAAGCTTATCAGTGCCTGCTTCTTTGGTTTACGGTGCCAAGGTTGACCTAACCTAATATGCAGAGAGTCTGTACATCATGCAAAATGCTGGGCTAAATGAATCACAAACTGGAATCAAGATTGCCAGGAAAAATATCAACAACCTCAGATATGCAGATGATACCACTCTAATGGCAGAAAGTGAAGAGGAGCTAAAGAGACTCTTGATGAGGGGGAAAGAGGAGAGTGAAAAAGCTGGCTTAAAACTCAACATTCAAAAAGCTAAGATCATGGCGTTTCGTCCCATCACTTCACGGCAAATAGAAGGGGGGAAAGTACAAGCAGTGACAGATTTTATTTTCTTGGGCTCCAAAATCTGCAGATGGTGACAGCTATGAAATTAAAAGATGTTTGCTCCTTGGAAGGAAAGCTATGACAAAACTAGACAGCATATTAAAAAGTAGAGATATCACTTTGCTGACAAAGGTCTGTGTAGTCAAAGCTGTGGTTTTTCCAGTAGTCAAGTATGGGTGTAAGAGTTGGATTATAAAGAAGGCTGAGCACCGAAGAATTGATACTTTTGATTGTGGTGCTGGAGAAGACTCTTGAGAGTCCCTTGGACTGCAGGGAGAAAAAAAACAGTCATTCCTAAAGGAAATGAACCCTGAATATTCATTGAAAGGACTGATGCTGAAGCTGAAGCTCCAATACTTAAGCCACCTAATGCAAAGAACCAACTTATTGGAAAAGACCCTGATGCTGGGAAAGACAGAAGGAGAAAGGAGAAAGGAGCAGAAGAGGATGAGATGGTTAGATAGCATTACCAATTCAATGGACATGAATTTGAGCTCTGGGAGATTATGAAAGGCAGGGGAATCTGGATTGCTGCAGTCTATGGGGTCTCAAAGGGTCGAACAAGACTTAGCAATTTAACGAGAGACCTAAGAAAGGCCAATATGTCCACATCACTGTGGCCTCAACCTCAGCCCCCAGAGCAGCCCAGGACTAGGTCAACCTTGAGTGTGAGTGAGGGACCACAGCAGCCCTTCTGCTATCATGAGAACCCCTGGGGAAGTTGTCCTTTTCAAAACCAATCTCAAGGTTTAGGTTAAAGTTGCAAGTTTTAACAAACAAAAATACAGGATGCTCAGTTAAATCTGAATTTAAGATAGCGAATCATTTTTAGAAATTTTGCATATAGATATGTCTCATATAGTGTCTGTGGCATACTTATACTGAAAAATTATTTGTTGTTTGTCTGAAATTCCAGTTTAACTAGGCATCTTATATTCATCTGGCCAGTCTAGGTTAACTTTCATGAGTTTTAGATTTTTTATGTAATGCAGGTTTATGGGGTATCTGCCAGGCATGTGTTAGATACAAAAATGAATCAAGTGCAGCTTCTGCATTTAGAGATTAATTTGAGGAAAATATATATTGATAAATAATTATAGTACAGTAGGCTTAGGAACCATGGGATAATAGACATTTGGGTTTTAGTGCTGGCTTTAGTTCAAGCTCTGCTTCTGATGTTCACTAGCTGTGTGATCTTAGGCAAGTTAGTTAACTTCTCTGGGTCTCTATTGTTTATTGTAAAAATGGAAATGATACCAACCTCAGGGGATGACCAGGGCAGTTATAGGAAATGGTACACATCTCATGCCAGGCTATAGTAGCAGCTAAATAAATGTTAATTTCCCCTTTTTAAAAAAGAAATGCTGTGTGTGAGAGAGAGACAAATAAAAGTACCAGCAAAGAGCTTTACTTGTTTTGGGAAGGTCTTTACAAAGACATTACTTTTCCAACAAAGGTCCATCTAGTCAAGGCTATGGTTTTTCCAGTAGTCATATGTGGATGTGAGAGTTGGACTATAAAGAAATCTGAGAGCAGAAGAATGGATGCTTTTGAACTGTGGTGTTGGAGAAGACTCTTGAGGGTCCCTTGGACTGCAAGGAGATCCAACTAGTCCATCCTAAAGGAGATCAGTCCTGGTTATTCATTGGAAGGACTGATGTTGAAGCTGAAACTCAAATCATTTGGCCACCTGATGGGAAGAGCTGACTCATTTGAAAAGACCTTGATGCTGGGAAAGATTGAGGGCAGGAGGAGAAGGGGATGACAGAGGATGAGATGGTTGGATGGCATCACCAACTCAATGGACATGAGTTTGGGTAAACTCCAGGAGTTGGTGATGGACAGGGAGGCCTGGCGTGCTGCAATTCATGGGGTTGCAAAGAGTCAGACACGACTGAGCGACTGAACTGAACTGAACTTAACTTACAAAGAATATAACACTTCTTTTTTTTTTTTTTTTGGCTGCGCTGAGTCTTCGTTGCTGCGTGCAGGCTTTCTCTAGCTGCGGTGAACAGGGGCTACTCTCTAGTTACGGTGTATGGACTTCTTATTGCGGTGGCTTCTTTTGTTGCAGAGCAAGGTCTCTAGGGTGTGCGGGCTTCAGTAGATGTGGCACACGGGCTTAGCTGCTCAGAGGCATGTGGAATCCTGCCAGACCAGGGATCAAACTGGTGTCCCCTGTATTGGCAGGCAGATTTTCAACCACTGGACTACCAGGGAAGTCCACACTTCACTTTTTATATAAAAATAATAACAGATATGTTTATTGAATGCCCACAACATGGCAAGCACTGTACCAAGCATCTGATAAACAAGATCCCATCTAATCCTTATGTTAAGTGTCAGAGGTTTTTACTATTATTATCTCTACAGATGAAAAAACTGAGTTAAATAGCTTGCCATAGAGTTAGTGAGTGTTAGATTTAGTATTTCATCAACTCAAGTTCTTGTAGCTTCCAAAGCATGCCCTAATCTCTGTCTAATGCTTCCTTTCCACAACTGGGCCTTTGACATTTGAGGAGGGGATCTCTACAAGGAGAAGCCCGATTTGTGTCCATCGAGCTGCAGAAACAGGGGATGCAGATACAAATGCTGGGGCAGACAAAAGAGTGAGTCCTGGGAGACACATGCAGTTCTATGTTCATTGCAGCACTGTTTATAATAGCCAGGACATGGAAGCAACCTACTAATAAATGTCCATCAACAGAGGAATGGATAAAGAAGATGTAACACATATGTGTGTGTATATATACATATGTATGTATACATATATATACATATGTACATATGTATATACACACATATGTGTTACAATATACACACACATATGTGTTACATCTTCTTTATCCATTCCTCTGTTGCTATATATATATATATATATACACACATATATGTATATGTGTGTGTGTATATATATATATATATATATATACACACATATTGAATAGGAAATGGCAACCCACCCCACTATTCTTGCCTGGACAATTCCACGGACAGAGAACACTGGCGGGTTATAGTCCAAGGGATTGCAAAGAGTCAGACACAACTGAGTGCACACACACACACACACACACAGTATATCACTCAGCCACAGAAAAGAATGAAGTAATGCCATTTGCAGCAACATGGATGGACCTAGAGATTATCGTACTGAGTGAAGTAAGTCGGACGGAGAAAGAGAAATATCATATGATATTGGTTATACGTGGAGTCTAAAATATGACACAAATGAGCTTATCTACAACACAGAAATAGAGTTACAGACATAGACAACGAACTTATTGTAACCAGGGGGGAAGTGAGGGAGGGATAAATTGGGAGGTTGGGATTGACATATACACACTACTACATACAAAACGGATAACTAGTAAGGATCTACTGTACAGCATAGGGTCCTCTACTCACTATTCTGTAATGGTCTATATGGGAAAAGAATGGTCTATATGGGAAAAGAGTGGATATATGTATATGTATAACTGATTCACTTTACTGTACACTTGAAAGTAACACAATGTCGTGAATCAACTACACTCCAATAAAAAAAATTAAGAAAAAAAAACTGTTGGGGCCTGGAGGCCACCTCAAACTCATCCAAGTTAATCCAAGCCTTTATCACCCACCTGATCATCATGGTGGCACAAAAGCAGGGTGACATCTTGCAATCTAAGCCACTGCTCTAAAGGTGGTGTTTATTCTGGATACGGTGGGTTATTAATGTTCACAAGAGGTTTGTCTTAAGACCTTTGCAAATTCTAAATTTGTATATTTGACCTTAATGTAACAGGATATAATTGAGGGGGAGAATCAAATGACCTCTTGAACAGAATAAGAGTTTGGTTACTATTGATAGTTACCATTTATTGGGTATTTACTGTGTTTTGAGTACTGCTGGGCATTTTTCATATGTTATCTCATTTAACCATCATAACTACAAATGAGAAAAACCATGGCCCAAGGTCACATCAAAAAGGAATTATTGGACCCAAGGTTTGTGCAGCTCCAACAGGGAGAAGGGCTAGATTTGCTCTCTAGATAAGGTCACAAGGTCACCTGCTTCAAGTCTCGAGATTAAAATGCATTCCTTAACAAAATTACACATTGCTTCCATGAGCACCTTGTACATTTTAAAGCCATATCAAGGGTTTCCTATATCTGGCCATCAGTCCTATTTGAATGCCCTATTCCTCTTTTGTGTGCTAGGTCGCTTCAGTCGTGTCTGACTCTTTGCGACCCCATGGACTGTAGCCCACCAGACTCCTCTGTCCCTGGGATTCTCCAGGCAAGAATGCTGGAGTGGGTTGCCATTTCCTTTTCAGGGGGTCTTCCTGACCCAGAGATCACAACTGCATCTCTTAACATCTCCTGCATTGGCAGGTGGGTTCTTTACCACTAGAGCAGCCTGGGGAGTGAAAGTGAAAGTGGCTTAGTCGTGTCATACTCTTTGTGACCCCCATGGACTGCATAGTATACCTGGGAAGTATCAGAAGAATAATGAGCACTGTTGGTAACCATGACCAGCATCACCACTCCTCTCTGCCCCTACTTCACAACCAGGGCAGGCCTGCAAGTGCCAATCTAAAATCTAGCTCCCCCACCAGCCAGAGTCGACCCACTCTCTCAGACTCCCTCTACCACCTGGCTTCCCCAGTCACCCTGGTCAAAGCACAAAAGGTCAAGATGTTTTTCACTTGCTTGGCTGTTTTCAGTCCCATGTGAAGTGTTGAGAATACGAAAGTAAATAAGATACGGTCTCTGAGAGTGAGGACCTCCAGCAAGGAGATTTGTGAACGAGCCTGATAACATAAGGTGATGAGGGGCCATGACAAAGAAAGTACCTAGCAGCAAAAAGAACGTATCAGTTGTCTGGACGAGGTCCCTGACAGTGTCACAGAGGAGATGACACTACAGCTGGTCTTGGAGAATGAGTGGGACTTCACAGAATGAAGGGCAAGGGAGATTCCAAGTAGGATGGCCCCCACAACACTGGCTTGGCTGTGAAACCGAACTGCTTTCTTAAACAACTACAAGTCCTTGATCTTTGGGGCTGACATGTATGGTGGGAAGTAGTGAGGTTGAGGGCACCAGAGGCGTGGACATTGAAGTGGAAATGGTTAGTAGGGGCCAGATTATAATAGAGCTTATACCATGTGAAAAAGTCTGAACTTTTATCCTTCAAGCCAGTGTTTCTCAAACTTTCCACTACCATACCACCCCATAAGGCAGATTGGAGAGTTCAGGCTTAGAGGTGTCTTGAGTTCAAACTCTCTTTAAATGTCTTATCTTTAAAAGTATGTGATTCTTGCATTCTACTTCATTGTATGTCTGTTTTAAAATATTTTAAAATGTTGTCCCAAATCTGTAAATAAAATTTAAGCTTGAGGAAGACATAACTATTCTATAGCTCCTCATTCTGTTTCTTTACAAGACTCCCCCATGCCCAGGAGTTGTTCAGCCAGTTTGAGAAGGGCAGCCATAGGGATTTAAGCAGAGGAGTTATATTGATAAGATTTCTCTTCTAGAAAGAGACTTCCAGCAGTGGTGTTGAGGATGGATCGAAGTGGGAGACACTAGAGGCATAAAGACCAGGTGGAGGCTCTGCAGTAACCCAAGCAAGAGATGGTAAAGGTGATGGAGATTAATAAGGGGAACAGAAATGAGTCATTTTTAAATGAAATCAGGGCTGCCCTTGTGGTTCAGAAGTTAAGACTTCATACTTCCATTGTAGGGGCACAGGTTCGATACCTGGTCAGAAACTAAGATCCCACATGCAGTGCAGTGTATATATATACACATATATGTACCTGTGAAAGTGCTGCACTCAATATGTCAGCAAACTTGGAAAACTCAGCAGTGGCCACAGGACTGGAAAAGGTCAGTTTTCATTCCGATTCCAAAGAAAGGCAATGCCAAAAAATGTTCAAAGTACCACACAATTGCACTCATCTTACACACTAGTAAAGTAATGCTCAAAATTCTCCAAGCCAGGCTTCAACAGTACATGAACCGTGAACTTCATATGTTCAAGCTGGTTTTAGAAAAGGCAGAGGAACCAGAGATCAAATTGCCAACATCTGCTGGATCATCAAAAAAGCAAGAGAGTTCCAGAAAAACCTCTATTTCTGCTTTATTGACTATGCCAAAGTCTTTGACGGTGTGGATCACAATAAACTGTGGAAAATTCTGAAAGAGATGGGAATACCAGACCACCTGACCTGCCTCTTGAGAAACCTATATGCAGGTCAGGAAGCAACAGTTAGAACTGGACATGGAACAACAGACTGGTTCCAAATAGGAAAAGGAGTATGTCAAGGCTGTATATTGTCACCCTGCTTATTTACCTTATATGCAGAGTACATCATGAGAAATGTTGGGCTGGATGAAGCACATGCTGGAATCAAGATTGCTGGGAGAAATATCAATAACTTCAGATATGCAGATGACACCACCCTTATGGCAGAAAGTGAAGAAGAACTAAAGAGCCTCTCGATGAAAGTGAAAGAGGAGAGTGAAAAAGTTGGCTTAAAGCTCAACATTCAGAAAACTAAGATCATGGCATCCAGTCCCATCACTTCATGGCAAACAGATGGGCAAACAGTGGAAACAGTGGCTGACTTTACTTTTCTGGGCTCCAAAATCACTGCAGATGGTGATTGCAGCCATGAAATTAAAAGACACTTACTCCTTGAAAGAAAAGTTATGACTAACCTAGACAGCATATTAAAAAGCAGAGACATTACTTTGCCAACAAAGGTCCGTCTAGTCAAGGCTATGGTTTTTCCAGTAATCATGTATGGATGTGAGAGTTGGACTCTAAAGAAAGCTGAGCGCAGAAGAATGGATGCTTTTGAACCGTGGTGTTGGAGAAGACTCTTGAGGGTCCCTTGGACTGCAAGGAGATCCAACCAGTCCATCCTAAAGGAGATCAGTCCTGGTTATTCATTGGAAGGACTGATGTTGAAGCTGAAACTCAAATCCTTTGGCCACCTGATGGGAAGAGCTGACTCATTTGAACAGACCCTGATGCTGGGATAAATTGAGGGCAGGAGGAGAAGGGGATGACAGAGGATGAGATGGTTGGGTGGTATCACCAACTCAATGGACATGAGTTTGGGTAAACTCCGGGAGTTGGTGATGGACAGGGAGGCCTGGCGTGCTGTGATTCATGGGGTTGCAAGAGTCGGACACGACTGAGTGACTGAACTGAACTGAACTGATATATACATATATATAATAGAATTAATAGTATTGGGAAATGGTCCTGGTGTAGGGAGTCAGGGAGAAGATGTGGGTTAAGACCACCTTCAGGTTTTTCTTGGATAGTGATGTCATTAACAATAATAGGGAATATATGAAAGTTGGGTTTTTGAGGGAGGGAGGGTAAATAAGAGTAACTTAAGCCCACTGAGTTTGAGATGCCTGTGGGACACAGGGTTGGAGGTGTCTAGGGCTGCTGTCTGTGAGGTCACACAGAGTCGGACACGACTGAAGCGACTTAGCAGCAGCAGCAGCAGCAGAAGGCAATTACATATACAGTTCTCACAGCTGGAAGGGCTGATGGGGATGGAGATACAAATTCAGAAGTCATGGGAATAGCTGAAGCCACTCAGGAAGTATGTATAGAGGAAGGAGAAAAGGAAATGAGATGGGAATTACAAGGATGGTTAAGGGCAGATTTAGGGAGCAAGGAAGAATGGAAAAAGAAAAGAAATGTCAAAAAGTCAAGAGGACCCATGACGCCCTGGTGAATGGCCAATTCCAGGGCTGAGGGAGGGAGAGTACAAGATGAGCCTGGAACATCTTGTGCCCGAAAGCAAGGGAATGTTCAAAGAATGCTGGGGACAAATCCAAAGCATACAGGAGCCAACTTGCAGTTTCTTCCATTAGACAAATCTGTGATAAATTCAACATCAAAACACATAAGAAGGAAGGATTGTAATCCACAGGGGGAAACAAGTCCCTGTCAACGCTGATATAAATAAATAAATGGGAGTGGATCTGAGCCCTAAACCAGAAACTGGCAATGTGTGTCCACTGGATTTCAGAATAGCTAGGAACGAGTAACGCTGTGTGTGCAGTCTGTTTTTCTGCTTTTTGAAATGATAATGTCCATAGCAATTATCCTATGTCTGTGCCACTAGTGTATGCTGGGGACATTAAGGCAAATGATGTTTCTCTTTACTTCACAGGTTTTCAAATCAAGGGGACTGGTACTCAAGGAGTGATACCAAGAACTGGACCTGAAGAGCCATACTCACACTGAACCCTGAGTTAGATGATGAGATCCTAGACTTCAAGTTGGTGCTGTCATGGAATGAGACGAGGCAAGCGATGAGTGTATTTTGCATTGAGCGGGGTGTTAATTCTTGTCATCAGATGGTAGGGTGTGGCAGATTGCATTTTCCAAAGATGATTCAACAATATCTCTCATCCACATGCTCTTATCATGTGACTTGAACATGGCTTCCATTGAGAGGCAGGGTTTATGTTCCCTTTCTTTATTATTAGATAGATATGGTAGAAGTGATGTCTGAGGCTAGGTTATAAAAAGGGATGCAGCTTTTCTCTCACTATAATATTCACCCACGAAACCTACAGCTACCAAATATGTAATGAGAAAGCTAGCTCCGAGACAGTATGGGGAGGGTTGTCTAGCCAGTCCCCCAAGTTCCAGCCGCCATCTGGACTGTAACCACATGAGAAACCCTGAGCCAGAACCACCCAACTGAGCCCTTCCTGAATTCCCACCCCACACAGAGATAACGAAATGGTTGTTGTTTTAAACTGCTAAATTAAAGTGATCTGTTTTTCAGCAATGGATAACTGGCACATGGTAAAAATGTGGAGAATCTGGGTGAAGGGTATGCAGAAATTGTAGAATGGTCCTTTATCCCATGTGTGATGAATGGGTGGGGTTACTAGAATCACAGTCTCTTCTCAGGATTACTCAGGACCATCTGTACCACCCAAGTCCACACCTACAACCATAGAGATGAGCTGGAACTTCAGAATGGAGAAACAAACTGAGTCTGAAAATTTCCACTTTGTCTTTGTGGTACCCAGACACCCCATAGATACAGCTAGGAATGGCTTCAAGTCTGCAATTCTGTGGCTAGGAAAAAGTTTTCTCTTTCTAGAACATTTTCCTGTCCTAATGCCCTGATTTGTCCTGGGAATTACCCTCTACAAGAAACCCTCTCCTTTCTGAGAATTGCCTTGGATGGGCGGAGACAGTCTTGACTCACCATAGGTTGTGTCTCTCTCTTTTACTACTCACTTTGTTTGTAGTCAGCTGCCTTCTCCTTCTCCCCTGAGAAAATGGGCTTAGTCAGAATGCTTTGACACCCATAGTCCTGGGGTAGAATCTCTGTGAATTATACAGGGAGACTCAGAAAAGAATGCTTGCCTATGAATTCTTACTTCTGAGTCATTCGAAGAGAATGCAGCATGTCAACAAGCCCAGCAGAATCCAGTGATGTTCACCAAGAGTGCTCAATTTCAGCAGGGTTAGGAATGGCAGAATAGTAAGGCATGAAGAGCTTGCACTGATTATAGAGGGTAATGAGAGTACATTGAGAAGGTTAGTACCATGTGAGAAAAGTTATTCAGTGGAAATATTAGGGAGAGTGTAGAAGGGAGACTACCTACAGGTGAGAAGGCAGGAAATAGAGAATGCCAGAGTTTCAATTAATAGATGACTAGAGTTTTGGTGCAAAGATGGAGAGCGAAGGGAGTGAGATAGCAGTGTAACAGTAGCAGTAGAACTTAAAGATTAAATATGTGTAGGACTTCCCTGGTGGTCCAGTGGTTAAGATTCTGCCCTTTCACTGGAGGGGGCATGGGTTTGAGTCCTAGTTAGGTAAGTTCTGCATGCCACACGGTGTGGCCAAAAAAAAGACTAAATATGTGTAAAGATAAGGAAAATGTTGATGGAGACTCTGAGGCAGTTAGGTCAGAGAAAGTAAGAAAATATATTTTTTTTAAGTTTTATAATCTTTTGATTCCTTTCACCCATTTATTTGGGGTCAAAGAAAATCTTTGAAGAAACTTTGAAGAAAACCTTTGTCTTCACTTGATCCAATTCCATAAACACTTACTGTTTGTTTCACATTCAGCGCTAGATGCTGAGGGAGCAGGTGAATAAGACAGAACTCCTGCCCACAAGGGGCACATAGTCTGATTGAAGAGACACACGCAAATGAAGGTCAACACTATAAGATGTGTGTCATGAAAGGAGGCATGTACAAAATAGGCACAGAGGTGACCTTAAGATATCCATGGGAGTCAGGGCTGAGGGAGGGAGACCCAGAAATAATCTGCACAAACAGAACCAAGCTTAGGAAATCACAAACTGGTGAGCATAGGGAGCCTGGGGCAGAGCACTGGAGGACAAGGACAGGAAGAAGGATCTAGAAGAACTGGAGAGATCCACAAAAACTGAACTAGAACAGGGAATTCAGGAACACCAATGAATATATCAAAGAGGGAGCTAGTTATGAGGGGGTAGAATCTAAGCCAGCTAGTAGGCAAGCAGGAGTTGTTTTTACAAATGCATTGGTAGAGAGACAATAAGCTTGGTTTTTAAAAAAAAAGTGTGTGTATAGACGATTTTGTTAGCTCCATTTGGGGGTAAAAGTGTTGATTTTCTTCTGGTAAGAGACGGAAAGGAATGTTTAACACAAGTAAAGGAAAACTGAATTTTAATATTAGAGTAACACACTGCTATTGAAAAGCATAAACCAAGAGAGGAAAGAAAACCCAGCCTTAGCACTCTCGTGTTGCTGAAAAATAAATATTCTCTTTCTCCTTTGCAGTAGCCGTGAGACAGATCTGTCTTCGGGCTACTATGGAATCAGGTTTAAGCGCTTGTTCCTTCTGTCCTCAGTTAAGGCGGAGGAATTGTTACCCTGTTGCTAAGGGAAAAGGAAGGGGCTGTTCCCAGTTGCCATGGTGACAAGGTGAGCGCGTTCCCTCGATACCGCCGTAAATTTATGAGACGGTGGCCTCTCCTTGTTACTGTGGCAACTTAGAAGGACTGTTCTCGTCGCCCCCCACCCCCCACCCCATCTCCCGTCTCCGTTGCTAAGACAAGGTGAAGGTACGGGCGCTCCTTCCCTCGCCAACCAGTTACCTTGGAGACGGCGGGTGCCCTGGCCCCGCCCCGCTCGGACTGACAGCGGCGGCCGCATCGCGCCTGCGCAGTGCTCTCTTCCCCCGCAGTCTCTGTGCGTTGAAGCCGGAGACCGCGGCGGCCTCTACTAGGACCCTCCGCCCCGGAGCCGCCGGCCGGAGCCGCAGCCTCAGCCGCAGCGCTCCCCCCCCCACCGCCTGCCCCCCTCCCCCGCCGCCTCTGCCGGAGCCACCTCGCGCACTGTGAGTCCGGGCCGAGGCGACCGACGCCGTGGGGCTGAGTCAGCGGGAGGCCCGGGCCCGGGCTGGGGGAGGGGAACCGAGCTGCCCCCTTGGCCTCCCCAACCGCGCCCCCGCGTCCCCCAACCGCATCTCCCCCACGCCCGCGCCTCCCTTCCTCCATCCCCCTCTCCCGGGCTCCCCGCGGCCTCGGCGGTCAGGCCTGCCTTTTCTCCCTCCAGATCCACCTGGGGGGTTCTTCCCCGCGACATGCGGCGCTACCGCACCTCCGCTCTGGACAGATTTCCCCCCCACCAAAAAAAACTGCCTCCCGTTCGCCCTTCTCCCTTCTCCTTACTCTTCTTGGGCCTGACATCTCCGGCCTCCCCGGTTTTCCCCAGTGATATGCCAGAAAAAGAGTGACAAGGGAGAGAGCGAGGGCAGACTTGGGGGAGGGGGGGACGTTGTGCCTGCCCAAACCTTGGGGCCTCAGGCTTCCTACCCACACGCTCCTGCCCCGGCTGGCGTGGGGAGGCAGGTCTGGACAGTTCTCACTGGCTGCTGAGAGCGTGTGGGGCTTTACGGCCCCATCACCGTGATCAGCTACTGTTCAGTGAACAGCCGCCGGTGCGCGGTGGCTTTCTAGTGGGCTGAGCTCTGGCTTTGGCGGGCGCGGTGGAGAGGGACTGGAGGGAGGGGGGAGAAAGGTTGCGTTTGGGAGCTGAAGTTCCTGCGCTTCCAGTGTGGCGTTGTGAATAAGCATCTTGCAGTACTCTTTAAAATGCGTTCCCCCACTTCACCGGCCCCCACGCCCCCGCAGTACAACCTGGTGTAATAATGGGAGGTTTGGAAACAGGCCTGATATCCATAGCAAGTGCTTAACTGTTTGTATGTTGAAGGGTTGTGGCAGGACTTGATCTTTGATACCTGTAACTTCCAAGGGGTAACCAACTGGGTGAGCGTGAGTTTTCAGGTAACATGCAGAGTCGACAAGGAGGAACAGAACTGAGGTTTCTCGCTGGTATAGGTCTGAGGCTTGCACCCGCTGCTTGCTGCAGCTGTGAGTCTCTCTGGGGGCTGTCACCTGATAGGGGTTCTAGCATATGTGAACAATTCCCCAGGGTTATGTTTGCTGCCCATCCACCTGCCCATCGTGCATTCCCTGATCTTGGAACAGAGGAGGAGCCCAAATTGTTTTCTTTTTCCCGGAGAAATAAGGCTGAAGTCAGAGTTGGTGCCCATAGCCAAAAGCTCTTAATCAACGTGCCTCAACTCGAAGGCTCCTAACTACTTACTGTGTGTACCTCATTGCCAACTTCCTTTGATTCTTTTTTTTTTTTTGGCTTTAGATTTTAGTGTACTATCAGAAACTATGTGTAAATATCAGCCAGTTAAATTGTAGAAGCAGCTCAGGTTTTATTGACTTCAGGCTCAAAAAGAGTAGATGGTTCGGTTTTAAAAAATCATGCCGAGGGACACACAGATTTGGAGTTTCTGGCTTGCAAACAGTGAGGAATAACAATTTAGCTCCTTGACTTTGCTCTATCATGGCCTATTGGCAGCCTCCTCAGAGCCACTCCCCACCCCCATGCCCATCAGATTAGTTTACAGTAGCAAGGACGGCTGTCGCCCTAGTTTTAAACATAGAGATGAAGTTCAGGAAGACTACTGCCCCCATGTAGCAGTGCAGTTTCTTCTGTTTCAAATGCCAGTCTGGGGTTTGGCGGGATGCACCTGCCTGTGGGCTGATGGGAACCATGGGGCCTGAGCGTTACATTCCTTCTGTGTGGTCCTCTCTCTGTCGCATAGCTCACCGAAATACCCAGGCAGGGCCGGAGCAGACAGCTGTGCTGGAGAGCTGCTCCTCCTGGGTTGAGTGTATTTTGGGAATCAGTGATATTTACTGGGGTGGAGGGTGGTGAACTAAGAAGCAAGAAAATGTGTCAAGGCTAGATAGATCAGGAGGGTGTGAGTAAAATGTTCCCTTTGCAGTTTGCCATGGGATAGGACATTTTCAGAGCATCCCAGTGGTTTTTATATGGGTTAATTTGCCTTTGAAATCCATACCAGCATTTTATGAGATAATGATGGAATGCCTTTTAAACTGCTGCTGTTGGGAAACTAATACCTGTGTCTTATACATTGCCTATTCAGTTGTCACTGAGTGTAATTGTTAGGATCAAGGAGAGGGACATGATTTGAACCAAATTAGACCTACGTCTATGTGATCCGTGTTGTAGTTTTACAGCACTACATTTCCTTGATTCTAAGACACACCAGCAGTTTATCAGCAGCTTTTAGGTAAATTCATTTAACACTACCAGATCAAAATATATATGTTGAATTTAAGGCACATCCTAATTTCAGGAACATTAAAATATCTGGGAAGTGGCAAGACTTGAAGGAGGGATTTGCACGTCTTAGAACTGAGAATGGTATTTATAATATTCCTGGGTACGTGATCATCCTGAGAACACATGCATTGTGAGGAAGGATTTCCTTAAGTCCTTTCTGTAAGCCCACCTACTTTTTGGAGTTATGTGTGTAAGATGATTGACTGGAGTTAGGCATGACAGTTAGCTGTTGAACAGAAGAAAGTTACTGTGTAGGAATCTAATGCAAGGCCTTCATATAGTACCCTCCAGAAGCTGAGCCAACTAGCTGGCAGCAAACATCTTATGAGCTATACCTGAAATAGCCAAGTAACATCTCTCAGGAGCTGAACAGAAAGCGTAATTTTTCTGAGCCAGAATCATCTGATTTGTTTACCGACACATTTGTAAAGATCCTAAGAAACATGTCCTTCTCCCATAGGACATTAGAAGTAGAGAGGACTTCAGATGATTCAGTATTCTCATTTCCAGATTTTGACATGGGACACCAAGAGTTAGTGACTTGCCTGAGGTCACCCAACTAATGTAGAAAGTATGTGAAAACACTTTGTCAACTGTATACAGCGTGCAAATTAACAGTAGTAGTTATTAGTGGCTGAGTCAGGATTAACACCCAGATTGCCAGTCTAGGGCTATTCTTCAATGCCGTGTTACCTCATCCCTCATTTTTAATTTTCCAGAGGGTTTTAATAAAAGTAATTTAGTAGTCTGTAATTAGCCCTGTTGACAAGGGCTTGTTTTATTGTCTGAGACGTCACAGAGCCAGGTGAAATTGAGTGTCACACTGTTTAATTAAATATTTATTCTTGCCACCTTGAAAATAATCATTTTCCCTCACGCATTTCCACTTCAAGAAAGTTTTTCCTTCCTTAAATTTGAATCATTTAACATAAAGCAAATGCAAAGGTGGGTATCTGAAGTCATCTCAGCTTCTTATCCATGAGGCTAGTGCTGTCTTCCAGGAAACAAGGTGGAGAGGGCTGAAAGGGGGCAGAGAGGAGGCACAAACTGGATTATCTTCTAGCTCCCAGAATGTAACCTTCTGCGGTTCCCGGAAGCCATAGAAATTTCTAGTCCCTGGCTTCCCTAGTGGCTCAGTGGTAAAAAACCCACCTCCCAATACAGGAGATTCTGGTTCAGTCCCTGGGTCTGGAATATCCTCCAGAGAAGGAAATGGCAACCCACTCCAGTATTCTTGCCTGGAAAATCCCATGGACAGAGGAGCCTGGCAGGCTACAGTCCATGAGGTCAGAAAGAGTTAGACATGACTTAGTGATTAAACAACACCATTCTTGAGAAAGGGAGATGGTCTGGCCTCTGGAAGCAGACAAACCTGAGTTCAAGTCCCAGTCCCACCACTTCCTGGCCATGTGGCCTTGGGTGACTTACGGAACCTGAGTGCCAGTGTTCTCATCTGCAAGCCTGAAATGATAACCATCTGTTTTACAGGGTGGTTGTGAGGATTAAATGAAAGGAAGTATGTAGAGTACCTGCTTAGTAAAGGATAGCAACCATCTGTTTATATTACTAAAGTATAAAATAAAAAATAATGGTTTCAAAATTTTATCAGGACCCAAATCCATCTTGGACCCTCAATTGAGCAACCCCCCATCTCCCAGCAGCCCTTTTGGTTTGTTTGACATGCACAGAGGGCTTTATCCTGTGAAGACCTGGCACTTGCAGTGTTATTTCAACTGCCAAAATAGGAGTATATGAACTGCCCCTTTGTCTCCATGTATCCAGCTGACCTGGTTATCTGAAAGGCTGGCAGGGTGGGAGCAGTTGAGGAGGAGAGCACAGACTTGGTGTGTTTGTCTGTGTTGTGGGGGCGGTTACTCCTCCCTTGGGGAGGCCAGTCTGGGGAGGGATCTTAATTTGAAATGGAAAAGCTGCTGAGCTGTCCCTCGTGAGTAAAGCTCGCAGTGGCCTTCATTCAGTTCCTCTGCTCTTAGAGGCGTTGCTTTCATCAGTGACTGTGCTCTGATCAGCTCTGCATCTGGGAGACATGGAGAGCCAGGGAGAGGAACAATCCATCTTCAGAGGGAGACCTCCTTGCTAGTGAGGAGAGTAAAGAGAGATCATTTGGGGTGGCACCAGTTCCAGGTAGAGTCAACCACATAATTAGGGAGCCAGGACAAGCCATTCAGGTGGAGCACAAATGAACTTAAATTCCTAAAAAATCTCATTTGGAAAGAAAATACTCCTAAATAGGCATGTAAAGACTGAAAATTAAAACACAATAGTTTTTACCTCCAGAAAGTGGAATTTGAGAGTGGAGGAGTGAAAAGGAGACTCAAGGGAGAACTTCTCCTTTTTTCATATAGAATTCTATATGTGAATTCTATGTATATGTGATTTCTCCTTTTTTCATGTATAATTCTACATGTGAATTGTTACAAGAAGCAGGTACGCTTTTGTATTGAGGTTGGGAGGAGAAGGGGGTGACAGAGGATGAGATGGTTGGGTGGCATCACCAACTCAATGGACATGAGTTTGAGCAAACTGGGAGATAGTGAAGGACAGGGAAGGAAGCCTGGCATACTGCAGTCCATGGGGTTGCAAAGAGTCGGACGCGACTTAGTGATTGAACAAGGAACAACAAAATGCTTTTGTGATTTAATGAAGACCAATAGGGTTGGTAGTGGTTGTTTTCCAGTAATCACATTTTGGTGCGCAAGAACCAGATGCCTTTACTTGGAGCCAGCACTGCTTGGGGCAGATAGGGTTAGACTACTTCCTTCCAACAGGCTGAGCTGTTTGTACCAAACCAGGGTCAGGAAGATCTACTGGAGAAAGGATAGGCTACCCACACCAGTGTTCTTGGGCTTACCTGGAGGCTCAGCTGCTAAAAAATCTGCCTGCAATGCAGGAAACCTGGGTTCGATCCTTGAGTTGGGAAGATCCCCTGGAGAAGGGAAAGGCTACCCACTCCAGTTTTAGGGCCTGGGGAATTCCATGGACTGTATAGGCCATGGGGTCGCATAAAGTCAGGCATGACTGAGTGACTTTCACTTTCAGGCTTGTAAGAGAACTCAGGACCTTCCAAAGTGGCTGCTTCCTGGCAGCCCAGTGTTCATCACTAACCTCCTACCTCACTGCCTTTTCCTAGTCTTTTCATTCCCTTCTTGAGAATGATCCCTTCCTTCTCTTGAATGGTTGACATAATCATTGCTATCTAATATGCTAATTTAACTTTCAACTATTGATGAAAATGGCATCTAACTAGATGACCTTTATGATAAATCCAGGCCCCTTATATCCGGAGAAAAACATGATCTGAAAGGATGCTTCTGCTGCTACTGCTGCTAAGTCACTTCAGTCGTGTCCGACTCTGCGACCCCATAGATGGCAGCCCACTAGGCTCCCCCGTCCCTGGGATTCTCCAGGCAAGAACACTGGAGTGGATTGCCATTTCCTTCTCCAATGCATGAAAGTGAAAAGGGAAAGTGAAGTTGCTCAGTTGTGTCCGACTCCCAGTGACCCCATGGACTGCAGCCCACCAGGCTCCTCCGTCCATGAGATTTTCCAGGCAAGAGTACTGGAGTAGGGTGCCATTGCCTTCTCCAGATCTGAAAGGATACATGTACCCCAATGTTCACTGCAGCACTGTTTACAATAGCCAAGACATGGAAGCAACCTAAATGTCCATCGACAGAGGAATGGATAAAGATGTGGTACATTTCTGCAATAGAGTATTACTCAGCTATTAAAAAGAATGAAATAATACCACTTGCCACAACATGGATAGACCTAGAGACTGTCATACTGAATGAAGTAAATCAGATAGAGAAGGAGAAATATTGTATGACATCTTTTATATGCAGAATCTAAAAAATGATACAAATGAACTTAACTTACAAAACAGAAAGAGACTCACAGACTTAATATCTTTAACTTATGGTTGCCTGTACACACTGCTATATTTAAGATGGACAACCAACAAGGACCTACTGCATGACACATGGAATTCTGCTCAATGTTATCTGGCAGCCTGGATGGGAGGGGAATTTGGAGGAGGATGGATACATGTATATATACGGCTGAGTCCCCTTGCTGTTCACCTGAAGCTATCACAACCTCGTTAATTGGCTATACTTCAATACAAAATAAAGGTGTTTTTTTTTTAAATTTTTAAAAAGAAAGATCCATGCCCCTTACTTAGCATCAAGAAGGCTTGAAGTATAAAGGTGTGCAGCTGAAATGCTGACACCCTCTATTACGGTAGCTGCATTTCAGATCAGATCTGGCCAACAGAGTACAACTTTCCAGAGCAATTTTTTAACCACTTCCCCTAGGAATCACTGATAACTGACAGAATTATTAAATATTGTTGAGCTTTAATTTTCTCATAAGTTTCAGTCCTGTTTTCTAGCCAGATGTCCTGTTTATTATAGGAAGATGACACACCTATCACTGGACACGTGCTTTGACTTACTTAACCCAGAGCTAGCATGGGTTGTGCTGAGTAATCCACATTCCATCACCCAACCTTCCCTTTGGCCAAGAGTACAAATTCGTGTGACAGTTGGCCAAGGATGGTTTTTCCTCTGTGTAGAGCTGACTGGCCAATACCGGCTTCAGTCTAATATCTTGTTCTTACTAGCATCATGCCCTGCCAACTTTGTTAAATGGAGTAACATAACACTGGTGTCTTGAGCTTTGGACATGTCATTTGCCTGAAGTAAATAAAGATTTGGTCTATCTAAATGTTTTGACTCAATGTAAAATGATTTTTTTCCTGAAACTATTTCCTGTGTATAGGAGATACATACCAGTTGTGGGATATGTTTAAAATAACTGAGCAAGAGCATGTCTTCAAATCTGCCCTGTCATTTTGACAGTATGTATCAAAAGCCTTAAAAGGAACATACATTTAGATCAGAAATTGCTGTTCTAGGAATATTGAGTAAATCAGAGTTGCATATAAAAGTACCTATACAATGATTTTTATTAATGCAACATTATTTATTATAATCATTATTAACATAATCAAATAGTTAAAACAACCAAAAAGATCCACAATTAGGCATTTGGTTAGTTCACCCAGATAGAATACTGCACAGGCATTAAAAATCTCCTGGAATATTTATTGATATCAGAAACTTTTGATATAATCAATTAAAAAAGGATGCAAAATTGTGTGTCCAGAATGATACCAATTTTACTTTAAACGATATGAAAAGATACTAGAAGGGCGTATGCCAGAACCATCAGTGATTATCTTTAAGTAACAGGAATACTTTGTTTTCTGAGTGCTTTTCAGTGTTTTCCAAACTTTTCTGCATTAAGCAACTATAACTTTTATTACAAAATTTTTAAACCAATGATGTATAGATTCCATGTAGTAGAGCAATCTCTTAAGAAAACCCCAAGGTATTTAATTTTTTACAATTTTGTTTCACTGTGGTTTTGATTAAAGATAAACACTTCTCAAAGGTGTTCCTTTGGATGCTGCTTCATTTCTTCTTTGAGAGAGAGCATGCCAGTGAGTATGACAGTGTGGGTGTGTGACTAAAAACACAGCCTAGAAACTCCCAAGTCCAACCACCCAAATGAAATAGTTCCTCTTGACTCAAATGAGATGTAAAAAAAAAAAATTTTTTTTTAAGAGAATGTCTTACAAAATAGTCTTCTTTACCTCTTAACTTTTCCTTTTTAAGCTTATCAGGTTTCAGTAAAACCCTGTATGGCACAGGGCTCCATTTTAGGGGGGCTTTTTCTCCCCCAGTCTTTGCAGATTCTCTGGTGTTGCGGTTCCCCCATGGCTCAGGCGCCTGATTTGAGGCTTTCTCTCTTGCAAGAGTTGGACATGACAGCGATTACACCACCACCACCACCACTCTTGTTTTGGTGGTTGTCTACCTATCTGAACTACCTGTTTTGAAAGACTGTGCCCAGGCCTCTGGCAGCCTCCTCTCTCCCTTTGCCCTTGGCCATATTCTGTTCTGCCATGGCCCTTTTTCTTCCAGGCGTGGAAATTTTGGGTGCCCGCCAGTGGCCACCTGATGACAGAAGCCCTCAAGGGAATGAGCTGGGCAAGTCCCTGGAGCTGGTGGCTGTGAAGGGACAGGCTGGCCCGGCAGCTGTCCTCTCGCTCATTTTCCCATCCCCGAACACGCTGTGCATCATCTCGATGGCCCGTCCAATGGGCCGATCGCTGTCCTCCACCCGCGGTGGTGTCTGCCCACCTCTGAGCACTGGGGAGCCCGGATGTAGACTTGAGGAACTGTGTGGCCTGTCACACAGCTCAGCCTGTGCTGTGATATAAAATGTTTTCTTAAGCAGGATCTGCTGCTTCTTCCAAGTGGTTCTGACTCCCAAAACACCGCCCCAGATGGGGTGGAGGCCTCTCCTGCCCTCAGGAATTGTTAATGAGCAAGTCTTTGGGTATGGCTCGCTGGAGACGCTCCACCACCTGGAGAGAGTGATTGAGGAAGAAGCATTCATCTTCTCTTGAGGGTGTTATTGTCCTGGTCACCTTCTAATTTCAATGTTGTTTCCTAACTGGTAAGAAATAAAATCTTAGCTCCTTTGAGTCAGCAGGATCCTAGCTGAACTAATGTGTGTTGTGCCATGTGAAAGGGGCAGGCTTTGAACCACTGGATAAAATTAAATATCCCTTCCTGTATGAGGAGTATCTCCAGTTAGGGTAATACGTACTGTGTAGCTAGACCTTTCTGTAGCACCACACTCTTGGCAGATGGCCATCAGGCCCCTCTCCCGTCCCTGCAGATTATTGCCACTTATCAGGGACTCAGGTTTAGTCTCTGATCTGTTCTGATTTTAGATGGTAGAGTTCACAGCTGAAAGCTCCCAGTTTGGGCATCCTATTAACACCTTTAAGTGACAGGACCACTGCTAAGTGAAGAGACGTGTTGTGCTGGCCTTAAAATAGCAAGGTGCAGTGTTTTGAGACTTGATAAGACTTGTATTCCCCGGGAGGTATAGTTTCCAGGTTTATAGGTTATTCATATAAATTTGCATGTTGTCATCTCAAGGGCTTATTCGAAGTGTCCTCTCAACAAGTATACTTTCTGTTTTGCATTCTGAGTCATTGTGGGGTGTAAAAGAAATGAGATTCAGCCCCTATCCATGAGAGACTGCAGTCTGGTTTGGAAGATAAGGTGGATGTGTGGAATGACCAGTGTGCATGACAACGCTGGACGTCGGTAATGCATCTGTGCTGCTTCGTTGTGTAAGACACGGTCTTTGCCCTTAAGGAACTCAGCTAACATTCTGGCGAGAGAATTGGACACAAATTTATATAGATCACCGTAACACCAGGGGATGGAAACTCCAGCAGTGATGGGAAGGGGTGCTTTGGGAACCCTGGGTGCAAGAGTGACTCTGAACCTGTAAGACCCCTGGAAGGCTTCAGAGAGGGAGGCGCATCACCGCTGCTGGGCAGGGTTGACAGAGGGTCCCACCCACCAGACGACAGATGAGTAAGACAGTTCAGGCAAAAGAAATGAAAAAAACAGAGTATTGTGTTATGTCACTAGCGCTGTAGAGTCTAAACTCAAAAAGGACTCCGAGAGGAAAACAATCATTGTGAACCAGAGAAATCAGAAAAGACTTCACAGAGGAAGCAGAACCTGAGCTCATGTTTAAGAGGAGCAGGACACCAGAGAGGGCCTTCCACGAGGTAAGGGGCCATGTCCTGGAAGGACTGGCTGGCTGAGGAGCATCAGTTCAGTTCAGTTCAGTTCAGTCGCTCAGTCGTGTCCAATTCTTAGCAACCCCATGAATCGCAGCACGCCAGGTCTCCCTGTCCATCACCAACTCCCAGAGTTCACTAAAACTCACGTCCATCGAGTCAGTGATGCTATCCAGCCATCTCATCCTCTCTCGTTCCCTTTTCCTCCTGCCCCCAATGCCTCCCAGCATCAGAGTCTTTTCCAATGAGTCAACTCTTCGCATGAGGTGGCCAAAGTACTGGAGTTTCAGCTTTAGCATCATTCCTTCCAAAGAACACCCAGGGCTGATCTCCTTCAGAATGGACTGGTTGGATCTCCTTGCAGTCCAAGGGACTCTCAAGAGTCTTCTCCAGCACCACAGTTCAAGAACATCAATTCTTTGGTGCTAAGCTTTCTTCACAGTCCAACTCTCGCATCCATACATGACCACTGGAAAAACCATAGCCTTGACTAGACGGACCTTTGTTGGCAAAGTAATGCTTTTCAGTATGCTATCTAGGTTGGTTGTAACTTTCCTTCCAAGGAGTAAACCATCTTTTAATTTCATGGCTGCAATCACCATATGCAGTGATTTTGGAGCCCAAGAAAATAAAGTCTGACACTGTTTCCACTATTTGTCCATCTATTCCCCATGAAGTGATGGGACCAGATGCCATGATCTTCGTTTTCTGAATGTTGAGCTTTAGGCCAACTTTTTCACTCTCCTCTTTCACTTTCATCAAGAGGCTTTTTAGTTCCTCTTCACTTTCTGCTATAAGGGTGGTGTCATCTGCATATCTGAGGTTATTGATATTTCTCCCGGCAATCTTGATTCCAGCTTGTGCTTCTTCCAGCCCAACATTTCTCAGGATGTACTCTGCATATAAGTTAAATAAGCAGGGTGACAATATGCAGCCTCGACATACTCCTTTTCCTATTTGGAACCAGTCTGTTGTACCATGTCCAGTTCTAACTGGTGCTTCCTGACCTGCATATAGGTTTCTCAAGAGGCAGGTCAGGTGGTCTGGTATTCCCATCTCTTTCAGAACTTTCCACAGTTCATTGTGATCCACACACTCAAAGGCTTTGGCATGGTCAATAAAGCAGAAATAGATGTTTTTCTGGAACTCTCTTGTTTCTTCGATGATCCAGCAGATGTTGGCAATTTGATCTCTGGTTCCTCTGCCTTTTCTAAAACAGGTCACCCTTATCAGATTGAGTCTGAGAATTTGGACAACATTGGTAACAGTCAGAAATTAGGAAGTTGGAGAGACGGTTTGAAGATAAGTTTTGGCTTAGGCACAGAGAGCTAAAGGTGACAATTGGTGACATCCAAGTGGAGTGATCCCAAAGGCCCAGAAGCTGAGGGTGAGGTTGGATGGAGCCGTGGGTGTGAGAGTCAACAACACAGAAACACTGGCTTCCCTGAAAGAGTTGGGGGGTCTCTCCAGGGGTCTTGGGTACAGAGCACAAAGACCAGAGCTCCTGGTAGTAAGCTTTGAGAATTGCCCATAATGAGAGAAAAAATGAAGCACTGTGGGAAGTAGGAGGCTTCAGCAGCAAGAGCAGAGCACTGCACGGCTGCTGCTTCAACTAGACTCAAGGTTTTATCCAGATGAAGATCATGGCAAGAGTGTTGTTCCAGTAAAACCCTGGAGTTGGAAGCCAAGTTGGGTAGGGTGAAGTGGGACCTGGGTGTAGAGAAAGTAGAGGCGATGGGTGGTCACCATAGAGCAGCAGAGAAGGGGAGGAAAGCAGTGACCAGAAGCAGCAGGATCAAACTTTGTTTTGTTGTAACTGTATTCTTGATCAGCAAACAGATATAAAATTTTAGTTAGCAGGTATTTTTTGTTTATATAATTTTTCTGTATTAAAGTATGCTTCATATATAGATTTCTCTGTATCAACATAAGCCATATATTTATCACTTCAAATATGCTATTCCTTCTGTGGTATTCCATTACACTGATACCAAAATGTGCTTAACCATCAATCTATTACTGAGCAGTTGGGGTGTTTCCATCATTTTGCAAATGTAAATATCTCTGCTCTGAGCATCACTTTACAGATTTACTCTTTTTCTTTTGTGGGCTATTTCTTCAGGGGTATATCCTATAAAGTAGAATTACTGAGGCAAAATGCACAAACAATGTTGTTTTTTTTTAACAGATATAGTTGACATAGCAACGTTATATTGGCTTTGATGACTTAATATTGATGACTCAATATTTGTATATACCTCAAAATGATCACAATAAATCTAGTTAGCATCCATCACCACACATAGTTACAGACTTTTTCTTGTGCTCTTTTAAGATGTGCTCTCTTGGCAACTTTCAAATATACAGTACAGTATGATTAACTATAGTCACCATGCTGTCCATTATCTTCCCCAGCACTTACTTATTTTATAACTGGAAGTTTGTACCCTTTGACCACCTTCACCCAGTTCCCCCACCCCCACTCCCAATCTGGCAACCACCAATCTGTTCTCTGTATCTATGAGTTCAGTGCTTTTCGATCTCACATGTAAGCGAGATAGCACAGTATGTCTTTCTGTGTGCAGCTTATTTCTCCTAGTGTTAAGCCCTCAAGGTCGATCCGTGTTGTAAATGACAAGATTCCTTTTCCTTTTTATGGGTGAATGATATCCCCATTGTGTACGTATACATTTTCATTGCCCATTCATCTACTGATGGGTACTTAGGTTGCTTCCGTGTTGTTGTTTCAGTAGGCTTATTATACATTGTTCTCCATGGTGATCCCACTAACTTACAATCCAAGTAAGAATTTGGTATCAACTTAGAATGATTTCTGATAATAAGACCTCAGCGTGTTTGATAGTGGGAAGGAAAAGGGGTTATCTGAGGGAAAAAGTCTGATTTCTACTGCAAAATGATTACCTAGCCAAGGCCCCAAACTCAAGATATTTATTGAAAATGGCTTCAGATGCAATAAAAACATTTTAACGTAAAAAAACAAAACCCAAGAGAGAAGGGAGGAAACAGGAGTAATCTTGAGGACACCAGGGTAGGGGTAACTTTGTAGGAGAGGGAAGGGCTGCCTTCCTCTGAGACTGGTAGGAGGAGAGAGTGGGGCTCTTTCTATCCCTGACTTGCAGAGTGAAGTCCAGGGGAAATGGCTGGAGTTCCCGCTAATAAAAGACCTTTTCCTTAGTGAGATAGAGCCAAGGCCAGTTGCTGAGGTGGGGTGAGGTCCTGGAGGTCTGAATTAACCACTGTGAGAAATGAGCCTGGGCGTTTGAGAGATGAATGAAAGTCTTGTTGTGCAAGGGCGGGGGCTGAGTTGGACCCATGAATTCCTAATGGGCTAAGTCTCTGAAGTCTTGTAGTCTAGAGAAGCAACAGTAACTAGGGGGGCACCAGGAAGGGGGCGACTTGGCATTCTCAGGGCAAGGTTTCTGGGGAGGCAGAGTTTGAGATGGCAGTGGAGGAGCTGGCCCTGAGGTCAGAGGTGGAGGGAAGCACTGCAAATCGAAGACAGGCGCTGGTTGTCAAAGGAATGAGGGGGAGAGTCATTACAGGCTCCAGTGAGAACAGAAAGGGGGTGTGGAAAGTGAAGGATGAGCAGGAAGGAGGTTACTGACAGAAGGAGATTTTAATTTTAAACTTTGGCAAAGGCTGTTTTTACTTTTATGTAAGTTTTAAGTTTTAGTCTTTTAGGTTTTACATTTAGATCTATGATCAATTTTGAGTTAATCTTTGTATACGATGCAATGTATGATCAGTTGCTGTTGCTGTGTTTTGCATAAAAGTATTCAAGTTTCTGGACATGAGTTTGAGTGAACTCCGGGAGTTAGTGATGGACAGGGAGGCCTGGCGGGCTGTGATTCATGGGGTCGCAAAGAGTCGGACATGACTGAGCGACTGAACTGAACTGATTCAAGTTTTCCAGCACCATTTGTAGTTCCTCACCATCCCATATGGGATCCTAGTTCTCCAGCTAGGGATCAAACCCATGCCCCCTGCATTGAAAGGCAGAGTCTTAACCACTGGACTGCTGGGGAAGTCCCTGTTTTTACTTTTACTTATTCACCTTTGTAGAATGTTTGGTTTCTCTCTCTCTTTTTTTTGTAGAATGTTTTTGTTTTTTTTTCCTTAACATGGGCATGTATTACCAACAACATTTTTTTAACTAATTGAAATCTCTGGAGTGGAGCTGTGCCTCCAAGGTGTGGCAGGATTATGCTGAGGTTGATGAAGGAGAAGTGAAGATGGAAGAGCATCACAGAGTTTGACTAGATAAGGTGCTAGCACCATGAGGTGTCTCTGCTTGTCAGCTGTTGCTCTCATGGTCACAGCTTGTCACTACAGAGTGGAGCGGCACCCAACCACCAGTCCGTACCCACCCACACAGTTTTAGCATTTAAAACCTGAGCAGGCCAACCTTCCCTAGGTTTGGCAGCCATATTCTTGATGTCCTGTTGCGTGGGCCTGGCTGTTTTCCCACTCTGCCCAAGTGTCCTACTCTGCCCTTCCTCTCTGACCTCTGTCCATGAAGACGCTTCCTCCAGGCAGAAGGCAACGTGCCAAGAACGCAGTTTTGTGAGCAGGCTGTGGGTTCCACCTCAGCCTCACTCATCCCCTCCCAGGGTGCTTTGTGCAGTGTGCAAACTGTACACCTATATAACGCGGCCCTGTTTCTCTCTTGCCTGTTTTGAAACCTGGCCTAAGGCCCTTGCCTCATCTGACCCCTCTTCCTTCTCATGTCCTCCTCAGCCATCCACTTTGACCCTGACTCTGACTGACACCATTGGTTGTGGCCTGTCTGTCACTTGCCAGACACACATTACGTTCATGCTTCACCAGAAGCCCCTTACACAGCTAATCATGCACAGCGATCACAAGGGCCAAGCAGGGGCCTGAGCAAGGTGGAAACACATGGAAAGTGAGAGCCAGCATCAGCACAGGGATGCGAAAAGCCCAGGCCAGTACCTTGTATCCTTTCCAGGGCCTTCAGCTGAGTCTAAACCTTGCCTGAACATTCTGAAATATCAATAAGTGATGTTTCCTTAAAGCCAGGACTAAGCAAGAGTATGGTTCCCAGCCCGTCCCTTCCAGGAAGGAACACGCAGTGCAGGCCCCAAGCTAGGTGGGGCAGGCACCGAGGCGCATTGTTTTGTGTGGAGAATTAAACAGGCTTTTTGTAAACCTGACCCCCCGCTGTTGGTCTTCTCTCTTTCCTCCTAGCGAGCCTGGGTCTGAGTAATTCACTCTTGGCTCATCATTAGTAAAATGAAGAGGAAGACTTGTTACGACTGAGAGGTGGCTGTACTCTTGAGAACCATGAGCTCAGAATCACGAGACCAGGACTTAGAGTTATGTGACCTTGAACAAGGCACATCTCTTCCTTGACCCCCACTTTCCTTTTCTGTTAAGTGAGGAGTCTTTGCATATGCTGTTCCCTCTGTCCAGAACATTCCTTCCTGGCCTTTTTAGGCTGAGTCTCCGTAACCTCACCATGCCTTGGCCTAAATGGCAATCCCTCAAGGAAATGTTCTGTGACCTCCAGCCCATCTCCACTCCAGTTTGGGAGCCCCATGACAGGGTTTTTCAAGTGGTGGATTTCAACCACTGACTGGTTGTGAAACCAATTTATTGGGTTGTAACCAGCATTTTCCAAATGAAAAGACCAGAAAATATCAGAGGGTATCACTCGTAGTAAGAATTGTTGGATGGAACTTATATTTTATTATCTGTGTCTGTGTGTGTGTTTGTATATATCAATATATTAGATTGAATGTAAAATGCATTTTTTATAAGAGGTGGAAACTCTCTGCTTTGAAAACACCCTAATCATGTATGTTTTTTTCTGCAGCACTTATTGTGATCATAATTACATAGTTATTTGTGTGATTTCATTACTGCTGGGCTATTTCACTAGATAACAAGCTCCATGAGTCCAGGATCAAGACTGACTGATTCATCCTTGTAAGAACTGGAAATTGTTGAGACCCAACAAATAGTTGCTGAGTGAGTGGATTTCTGAGGAGTACTTTGTTGCTGTCAGTCCTCAGTTCTATGAGGCATTTCTTAGAAGTGGAGGATCGTGACTGCAGTAATAAACCAATTACCTTCATCACTGCTGGACAAGAATGACAGAAAGAGTGGTTCTTGGGTCTCTCAGTCTCCATGTTGAGAAGGAGGGACACCGGAAACCAGGAAGGCCAAGCTAGCTCCCCTGAGAGAGAAAAGGGAAGAGGAGAACGGATACCAGCTCCTTCGGCAGCAAAGCCTCACTCAGGCAGAGATCTCCTTCCAGTGACACAGGATCTTCAGAGACTGAAACAACTGCATAATCTGAGCTCACATAAAGACAATGGCCACTTGCCTAGTATAATAAGCTCTCCCGGGGGCCCATTTCCCACTCTCCTGGGTACAGGAGACAAGCCCCGACCTGGGAGTGCCTAGTGCCCTCAGGGTAGACTCCAGAACTCCTTTTCTCCCTGCAGCACCCCCACCCCACCCACGAGCACTTCGGAGAACTGATCTTCTTGAGGCATCTTTTTGCACCTGGCCATTCTCACAACAGGTAGAATGAGTACCCTGCACCTTCCCAGATGTGACAAGCCTCTGGTTGTAGCGCAGAGGACTTCCCATGGCTTGGAAGCCTCCGTTAGCAAGACCTAGCCAGGCACTGCTTCGGCCCAGAGCTGTTCCAGGATGTGCCAAAGGTCATAACTCAAGAGGACTTTGCTTCTGAGGCCCGCTTGAGGGCGTTGGAAACCCAGTGATAACACAGGCCCTGTCTGGAGTGTTTAAGAAAGTCCGATTTGCTGCTTTATCTTCAGAGTTCATCATCTGAACTCAGATGGTTCTGGCAGCATCTAGCTGTGAGGAAATTATGTTACTTCCTGCCTGGAGCAGATGACCTCTTTGGGAGGGATGAGGGAATAATAACTAGTTATTTTAGAGTTCTCAGAACTCTTAGCTAAAGCATCTTAATTTTGTTTTGACCACACCGTACAGCATGTGGGATCTTAGTTCCCCAACCAGGGTTTGAACCCATGCCTCCTGCAGTGGGAAGCATGGAGTCTTAACCACTGGACAGCCAGGGAAGTCCCAAAGCATCTTCATGTATACACTGCCTTCAGCTTGGTTTTCTGGAATTGTCAGCCCCTTCTAACAGCCTCTCCAAAGAGACTGCCTATTGGCTTCTTCAGGAAGATTTCTCAGGTACTTGAACAGCACTTGGTAGTTGAGGGCAGGTGGTGAGTTAAGAGAAATCATCAAGAAGCCTTTGACTGCAGGTTGTCCCTGGGCAGCAGCCACCTCTCACCTCTGGTCCTTTCCCCCTATTGGGGATTTAGGGCTTGGAAAAGTATTCTTCAAACAGCTACCAAATCCTGGCATTTCTCTGAAAAACACTCTTGAGACTTTTTGTATCACTTATCTCACTCTCACCCTCATGATCTGTATATCCTAATTTTTATCCATGCATTAGCTTTTCCATGAATTAAAAAAAAAAATTCTAAAAACTCTATCCCATATTTTCAGCAAAATTTCTAAGAATAATGTACATTTAATGCCTTTAGTGTATAGTAGTCATCAAAAAAATCCTTTCTTGTATAATAAATGTAAATCAAAATAGCCTTTAAAATATTTTAAAATTAAAACATTACGAAATGCATAAGTAGAAAGTGGAAGTCTTCCATAACCTTGTCCCCAGAGAAGAAACTGGTGGCACAATTTTGTTGAATATTCCAACTTTTTTTTTCCTACACACATACTAATGTATTACTTCTTTCTAAAAACTTGGGATTCTACTATTTTTAATTTATTTTTAAAAATGGAAAAATATTGAAAAAATTAAATGTGGTCATTAAAAGTGCTGTAATTCTACCACTCAAACAGTAGTGGCATCAAGGAGTGGCCAAGGTGGGCTTTAAGTACTGCCCCCTTGCAGAGCTGCCCCAGGTGGACCTGTCATCCAAATACAACCATATGCTGGTTCTGCAAAGACAGTTTCAAGACCCTCTTCTGTCTCCCTCTTCCCACCAGATTACCAGCCCTTAAGCCATTCCACTCACGAAACCTGTTGCCACCATGGCTGTTTACTATGGTGAATATGTTGCCACCTTTCTTCCAGTTTTCAGCTACATTAAAATCGTGTCCACTTACAAGGTTTCCGGTAGTCATGTTCAAGAACCAGTGCAAGACATGCGTGGGAAGCACTTTCCATTGTCCCAGCTAACATTGTATTTAGTTTTGTCCCCAGTAGCGCTGTTTCCAAGACACTGAAATAACATGTCAGGGAACTTTGTTTTGAATCCATCTCTGGAAGATGCTTTCACTGTGCTAGTGGAGGAGATGAAACACAGGGCCAATGACTTGTTTAAGATCAGAATAAAACTCTGCCTGAGCTGGACCTACAGATGTCTAAATGTGTCAGGGTTACTGGTTCAATTGCCTAAATGCACTTGAAACACTTGGAAAGGAGTAGAAGGGACATTCCCAGATTTTGCATTCTTCCTTCCCCAGCCTGCTTGTCAGCTGCTTAGTACCGTTTAGATAGATGTGCTTCCGCCCCAAGAGGGGTTAAGATATGTGCTGTTGGAACTCTTTTCTTTCCTGTGGGAAAGGATGATGGCTCTTCCTCAGTCAGTTGGAATTCCACGTGGACCCTCCTCCAGCTGCAATGTTTCACAGTATTCTAGTTCTGAGCTCTCTTCTGTACATCTCGTTTCTCCATGTTCTGACGGTGTGGATCTGAGCGGGTGAGGCCTGCCTTATAGAAGTAAGGTGCCAGAAGAAGGCTCTAAAGAGGCCCAGTCCACCACCATAGGCCAGAGCAATCTCCACAGAGTGGGAGAACCAGAGGGACTCTTCAGCTTAGAGAGTCCAAGTGGGAGGAAATACAGTCGGTCTGCATATTTATTTTCTATCGCTGCTGTAACAATTACCGTAAAGGTAGTTACTTAAAACAATGTAAATCTGTTATCTTACAGTTCTAGGGATCTGAAGTAGATATAGTGGGCAGAATGCTGACTCCCCAAAAGTCCTAATCCTCAGAACTTATGAATATTACCTTATATGACCAAAGGTGTGATTAAGAATCTTGGGGCACTTGCCTGGTGGTCCAGTGGTTAAGAATCCACCTTGCAATGTCAGGGACGCCGGTTAGATCCCTGGTCTGAGAATGTCCCATATGCTGCAGGGCAGCTGAGCCCATGCACCACAACTAACGAGCCTGTGGTCTGAAGCCGGGAGCTACAACTACTGAAGCCCCCCCGCCCCAGACCTCATGCTCTGCAACAAGAGAAGCCACCACAATGAGAAGCCCAAGTACTGCAACTAGAGAGCAGCCCCAACTCGTGCAACTAGAGAAGAGCCCACGTGCAGCAGCAAAGATATAGCACAGCCAAAAATTAATTTTTTAAAAAAGAATCTTGGGAAGGGGTGCTTACCCTTGATTATCTGGGTGGGCCCTGGTGGAGTGATGTGGTCACAAGCCAAGGAATGCCTGGAGCCACCAGAAACTAGAACAAGCAAAGACAGGTTCCCCCTAGGGCCTTCAGAGGGAGTGCAGCCCTGCTGACATCTTGATTTTGGACTGCTGGCCTCTAGAACAGTAAGAAAATAAATTTCTGTTCTTTTAAGCTCTCCCGTGTGTAACAGTTGTGACAGCAGCCACAGGAAGCTAAAGTCATGGGTTAAAATCGAGGTGTTGGCAAGGCTCTGTTCCTTCTTGGAGGCTCCAGGAGAAAGATCCTGTCTTTGCCTTTCCGGCTTCTTGGGGCTGCCTGCATTCCATGGCTTGTAGCCCTGCATCACTCTGACCTTGGCTGCCAGCATCACATCTTCTCTCTGACCCCTCCCTTCCCCCTTATAAAGACCCTTGTGATAATGTTAGGACCACCTGGATAATGCAGGCTGATCTTTCCATCACAGAATCCTTAACTTAATGATACCTGCAAAGCCCCTTTTGCCATTTAAGATAACATATTCACAAATTCTAGGGATTAGGACAGGGACGTTTGGCCGGGGTGGGGGGGGGGGGCATCTGCAAATCCTAAGGGGTGTGGATAGGAATGGTGGAACTGTTTACCACATCCCTGAGTGTTCAATTTAGATGCTATTCCCTGAAGTGAGAAATGCAGTATCAAAGGAAACACTTCTTTTGCAGAGGTAAACATGGAATGTGTTACCCTCACATTTACAGAAGTGATTCTTCCAGGCATATGATGGTAATAAATAGATAAATAAATAGTTTTTTTTAAGCTGGAGTATGAAGGTGAGCTAGACGAGGTGCTGCTAAGTCACTTCAGTCGTATCCGACTGTGCGACCCCATAGACGGCAGCCCACCAGGCTCCTCTGTCCCTGGGATTCTCCAGGCAAGGATACTGGAGTGGTTTGCCATTTCCTTCTCCGTAGGCAAGGTGAAGTTCTCCCTTTAAGCTTTTGAGGTGATGATAATGTATGTGTGGTGGGGAGGAGGGTCTCCTACAACATTTGCCTTTGATGCTTATCCAGCCAGCTAGCTGAATGGGTCTGTAAGGGCATTTCATGCAGCCATCAGTCATAGAACTGTTGGTATGGAGACAGCCTCTTGGAGATGAGCCAAAGGATGAGTCACCAGAAGTATACATGGTACTGGGTCTAGAGGTAATGGGGCAAGTGCATTGTGCCGGCTTGGGGAGTTCAGCGTACAGGGCGTGTGGGAGATGCTCCCAGAAAAGAAGGAAGTGGTCTGAGGGGTGTTGGTCAGAAGGGAGAGTGAGAAGCTGCAGATCTACCATTTGAAGCATATTTCCATCTAGACGTGTCGGAACTCCAGAGTGACCCAGTTGCTCCTGAAGGCAGATGGAATTAATTGAGTCAGCTTGAATCCACATCAAGACCATTGAAAGCCGAGTTCCCATTCTGCTCCTACCTGTCTCTCTGACTCTGAGAAATACTTACTTCTTCCTCAGAAGTAAATAAAACTTCCTACTTGGAGAGGATGACAAATCATTAATTATTAATGTTTACTTTCATATCTACAAATGAAAGGCTGACTTCAAAGAAGTACACTTAGGGTGAGGGAAGATAATTAATTCTCAACGTTAACATTGTCTACTAAAAAAACACTCAAGGCCCATTTTGAAAAAGGTTTTCAGGGTTGAATATAAAGTTGGAGAATCTTAAAAGGAGATTTGACAACCAGTAAAGAGATCAGAGAAGAGTCTGTTAGGACAGCAATGTTTGTGTTCCTAACCACTCATTTCTAGGACAAAGCATTAAACAGAGGTACCCTACATGCTGGTGAAACTCGATGAGAAGTTATGGTGAGTGCCTCGGAACCTCGCCAAATAATTAAACGGGCTTAATTCTGCTTCAGCTCCTCTCTTCACAACACAAAGGTCTGAGACTCCAGTTAATGAAAATTTCACTTTAAAAAGAAGCAGCTTGTTGGATCCATGCTGTAGTTTAGCACGTGAAGCTCAAGATAAGGGACAAAAAGGAATCCATCACTTAGGGCCACCTCTCTGTAGACCACTCTACTCTCACCTCCGAAGCAGGCAGACCTGCTGGGGGCCAGGCTGTGACCGCCAGTGCCGTTGTTCCTGGTATGTCTCTTGGTCTATTGGACTGAGCAGCACATAAAGAAACACTGCCCACTAAGCTCTGGAGGCTCTGGGCAGCCTCCACTTGGTTGCTGTGAGGAGAGAAATGGCTTGTCTCTGCCGTGAGCTGGGTGCTATGCAGGATGCTTTCCACCTCCCTGCCTCGATTAATGAAAAAAGTGATCCAAAATCCATAATTCAGGGGAAAGGACAATAATATCGTGAGCAGAATGAAAGGCACGTTTGAATTCTGTTCTCAGCTTCAGTGTTGACTCACCGTGGTAGAAAAGTGAGGTTCCTAGTGCCTCTGTTTATCCTTCTATAAAATTAGGTTATTACCTGTTCCCATTGCCCAACCATGAGGTCAACACTGGGAATACTTTGAACGTCTCAGATGAAAGATGATATAAAACTACAAAGCGAAAAGTTGGTGAAGTAGATGTGAGAAGACTGAGATTGAAATGGCCAAGTGAGAGCAAAGTGTAAGGATGCCAGGATTTTCCCACTAGGCAACCATGGAGCCTTTCTGGGCCATTATCTGCCTTGCTTCTCTTATGAAGGATGGTGTGAATACACACTGTTGTAGAAGGGAAGGCAGACTAGCATCCTGGCAAGAGCAAAGACTAAGGGGTCATGAACCTATTGAGTCTCAATGTAGGAGACAACATAGCTTCAATTTTAAGAAATTCTCAAGATGATTATGATGCCAACCAAAGTTCAGAGAATACCATGTCCTCACCAGGCTGCTGCTGCTGCTAAGTCGCTTCAGTTGTGTCCGACTCTGTGCGACCCCATAGACGGCAGCCCACCAGGCTCCTCTGTCCCTGGGATTCTCCAGGCAAGAACACTGGAGTGGGTTGCCATTTCCTTCTCCAGTGCATGAAAGTGAAGTCGTGCCCAACTCTTAGCGACCCCATGGCCTGCAGCCTACCAGGCTCCTCTGTCCATGGGATTTTCCAGGCAAGAGTACTGGAGTAGGTGCCATTGCCTTCTCCGCACCAGACTGCTGAGGGTTCTCAAAGATGCTGCATATCCCACACCTCTCAGGCACGCTCAGGCTGTCCCCACCCACTTCCTGCATCACAAGAGTCGTCTCTTGGCTTTTCTTACCATGAAATGAACTCCACCTCACCTTTCAAGGCCAGATCACTATTTGCCCAAAACTTTTCCTAACCTTTTGAGAGAAATGAATGATTCTTAGGTACAAAAGACTGTGTAACCATGAGAGCATAGAAAAGTAACCATGATATGTTTCAAGGGAAAAGGAGTCCCAGGATATTTATATTTTCTTTAAACAATGGAACAAATATGTGTATACCTAACTTCAGTATCTATATTAAAAGATCTGAAGAATACACATACCTGATACCAGCAACTTTACCTTTTTATTTTACACCCATGTATATTATTTTAATTTCAATAGCACTTTTTTTACTTTCTCAAATTCATTAATGATTAAAGTGATTGCCAAGAGAGTAATTGCTCAAAGGATCAGCAGGGAAGAATGGGTTGATGTTATAACCCTTGTGCATGTCATCATTCTGCGGGGTCTCTCTCCACAGCTCAGATGTGAGCTCCTTGGTGCAGGGGCCTCATCCTATTCATCTGCCTGTCGGCAGTGCCCCGCACTGGCCCTGACACATGGTGGGTGCACAGGATGTACTTACTGAATTTAAAAGATCAAAAACAGAGTCTGGGAAAGCTTAGTTGATCAGCCCCAGGACCACACAAGTGAGACTTGATGTCCTGTCTTTCACCACCACCACCACCCCACACATCCTTCCTTTGTGCCAGCTTCCTATAAGAAATTGGATGTGTGTAGTTGTTTAATCTCATGATTTGTGGAAATCAGAAGCTGTTATTAGTTTTATAATTAAGGGAGAAGAATAAATGAGACGTGTCCATATTTATATCTAAAAGCTACAGCAATACATTTTGTCCAGAAAGTGATTTTAAAGTCCTGTTTTATGGAAAGCAGGACACTCATTCTCACTGAGTAATGTTCTCAGATTTTTTTAAAATACTAACCTATTCTAGAAGTTATGGATGGATTGTTTGAGGGGAAGAGAAAACAGGTCACTCAAAAGACAGTGGCACTTATTTTGAGCCAGGCTTTAGAATTAAAAATACAAATGTGAGCCACTGCCCTTGCCCCCAAATTCATGTTGTAGTTTTAACACACTCTGCTATAATCACTTGGTGCATATGGGTATGATTCCCTGCCCAGGGACATGGCAGGTTGAGTATCAGCTGCTGAGCCCTCTGCTCCCTTCTCAGCCTTACCAACACTGATGCTTGCTAGGTTTAGGAAATGAGGCAGTTCCAGTCTTCTATCCTACTAGTGTAGGCCCAACTTGGTCTTGGCCACAGGTTGGGTCTGAAAGTTCATACTTAGCAGGAAAGCCAGAACTATAATGGACACCTTAAGAACCATGTTCTCCCAAGTAGAGGGTGAGCTTCTCCCACAAGACAGAGACTTATTGAGAATGCTGACTTTAACTGACTTCCAAGATAACCCAGAATTTGGCTTGAGCCCCAGTCTTTACAGGTAGGAGCTGTCCAACATTTCAGCAGACTTTTGCATCTGCTCACTTCGTTTTTTGTTTTTTGTTTTTGCTGTACCACACAACTTGTGGGATCATAGTTCCCTGGCTAGGGATTGAACCCAGGCCCTCAGCAGTGAAAGCTCAGCATCCTAACCACTGGACCACCAGGAAATTCCCTGCATCTGCCCACTTTGAAAGAAATGTAGTGACAATCTGTTTTGACTGTTTTGTTTTATGCCCTGTTCTAAGGGAACTGACACAGTTTGGGATCTAGCTTCTCAGGTCCTTATATCTGATACTTTAAAGATCAGCTCTCCCTTGCTATATGACAAAGGCAGCCCAGCCCAGTGCTCTGTGATGACCTAGAGAGGTGGGATGGGGGGAAGGGTGGGAGGAAGGCTCAAGAGGGAAGATATGGCTGATTTGCATTGTTGTATGGGAGAAACCCAACACAACATTGTAAAGCAATTGTCCTCCGATTATTAAAACAAATAAAGATCAGCTCTCCTTAAGGTCACTGAGTCCCAAGAAAAGTGATTTATATTTACTTGCTCAGACACATTTGTACCAGAAACTAAATTTAATATAGCAAGGGATACACTTCTTCCCTATATCATGATACCTTGAAAATCAGAAAAATAATCAGAGCTTGCTTTGTGAATGTGAAATCAGAGCAAGTACAGTTGCACAATGTTAAGAAAAGATGTATCATCCACACTGTGGTCAAGCTTGATTAACTCTCCCCTCTCTGCCAGAAGAGACACTCTCCTAGTGACCAGAATGCCAATGCCAACTACACAGAGTTCTACTCCTTGGATAATGTTGAAATTGCGGTAACAGCCTGGAGAATCCCAGGGACGGGGGAGCCTGGTGGGCTGCCATCTGTGGGGTCACACAGAGTTGGACACGACTGAAGCAACTTAGCAGCAGCAGCAGCAGTTTTATTTTCCAGTCATCTTTTTTTCAGATTCCGCAATAACCAGCCCTCAGTTTATAATTACCTTTTCAACCAGATTCTACATGATGACATGTGGCAGTTTTTCTAAGTTTGTAACTTCTTTTGCATTGTTAAAAGTGCTGCCTTGTGACCTCTAAGGAAATGTCTTATTTACATATTTCCAAACCACACTGTTCCTCATGCTAGGTAATCCTATCTGTAACGTGCAGATACGTGTTACCAGGGATCAATAGATAGTTTCTGTAAGGGCCAGAGAGTACATATTTTACACTTTGTAGGGTGTACAGTTGAGTGAGCGTGGTTGTCTTCCAATAAAGCTTTGTTTGAAAAAAAAAAAAAGGAGCTCTAGCTCTTAAGTGCTGACCCCTGTTTATTAGTCATAATCACAGAGGGGGCTCTTTCTTGTCCTTTCTTGACTTTACTTCAGTCCTCTTTTATCATAAGTATTAATATGATGCTTAAGTCTTCAAAAGAGATTTTTACTCTCCCCTTATAGGACCAGAAATCCTTAGAAAAATGACTTCTTCCCAGATGGAGGCATGAGAAGTGCAAGTTGAGCCTTGAGCATTTTTTACCACCAGGAACTAAGGGGCTTCTCCAGGAATGATGGGGGTGTGTCATAGAAGACAGAGAAGCCAGCTGAAGGGCGCTCCCAGTGGCCAGTACTCTCGGGCTCCCAGTGGCTAATACTGGCACAGTTTGAGCATCAGAATAAATGATAGTAATGTATCATAGCCCATTGAATAAAACAATCTATGAGTTTGTACTGATCTAAAGAGATAAATGAAAAATAAATGGAGGAGGAATGATGGGGTTAATGATGGTGTTAGGAGGAAAACGTGGTTCTCACACAGGTTGAGGGGCAAATAAGAATCACTTGGGGAGCTTTTCCACATACAAACCTCTTTCTAGAGAGGGCTGTGTGTGTGTTGGAAATACAAACCTCTTTCTAGAGAGGGCTGTGTGTGTGTTGGAAAAGTTCTTTCTGTGAGACACTGCTGAGCCTTCCCTGTTTGGAGACCACTGATGTGTGGGCTGTATAGGACAATGGAAAGACAGCAGATGGAAGGGTTGTGTCTTCAGTGTGCTTGGCTCACTCATGCCTGCCCATCATGTCTAGTCCTTCAGTTATCCTTATCAGAGTGTTTGGTCTTCTTGGCAACTGGTGGGTTCAAAAGTGGAGCTCTTGCCTCTGGGGTCCTTGGGCAACCATAAGAAATAGAGACTGAAGTTTCCCTAACTAGCAGAGACCACTTCCTATATTGTTTCCATTTTAAGCTCTTCACCTGAGGAACAGAAAATATTAATACCTGGAAGAGGGGCTTCCCTGGTGGTTCAGTGGGAAAGGATCCACCTGTCAATGCAGGAGACTCAGGTTCGATCCCTGGTCTGGGAAAACAGCACATGCTGCACGGCAGTGAACCCCTGTAGCACAGCTATTGAGCCTGCACTATGGAGCCCAGCAGCCACAACTGCTGAAGCCTGACACCCTAGAGTCCCTGCTCCTCAACAGGAGAAGCCACAGCAATGAGAAGCCCTGAGACTGCAAGTAGAGAGCAGCCCCTGCTCCCCACAGCTGGAGAAAAGCCCATGCAGCAACAAAGACCCAGCATGGCCAAAATGAATAATTATTTTTTTTTTAAATACCTGGAAAAAAAGTAGTGAAGAATTAGTTCTTACTTTCCAGTGAATTTTCAGGAAAAAAGTTCAAACCCTTTGGCAGATAAAGTTGTAAAGTGAGCATTTAAAACATTTTTATTCTTTTTTGAACAAGTATAGATATGTGGGGCCCAAGCTGTATATTACATGATATGTGATCCCTGACTTCAAGGCACATATCTATTGGGAAAGATATTGTGGATAAGCTAAATGACAATATAAAGGATAGATTGATACCTTAGATGCTGTGTGGCAGGCCACATATATACTTAATCACCAAGTGAACTACGTAAACCCATAAAATTCCTTCAATATAGAGGGATAAAGGGCTTGCCAAAGGCTGCAGAGGTCAGAGAAGGCAGAGTAATACAGTCAGCATCTATTGGAAAGGATCTTAAGAGGTCGCCTGAAAGTAAAACTCACCTAGTCCACCCTTCAGTCTGGTTCTTGGCCCCACTAGGACATCCCCAGAGGGTATTATCCAGCTTCAGAACTTGCCATGATGGGACTTTACCCCTTCCTGGAAAAGCTATGCTGCCTTTAGCTCTGCTGGAATTTTTTTTTTTTTTCAGTTGGTCAAAATCTATCTTTTTGTACCTCCAACACTTTGGTCAGAATTACATCCCTTGTGCCCACAGAGAAGTCTAATTCTTAATCTTCCCCTGGTAGCTCTTCAGGTCATTACAGAAGGTTCTCGGGTCAGTCTGAGTTTTACTTCCATCTAAACCAAACCCCTAGTTTCTCCATCAGATCTTCACGTGACCTGGATTTGAGTATATTCACTGCCTCCACTATGATGGTCACTCTCCTTCAAACCTACCCCTGCTCGTGAATGTTATTCTAAAAGTTTGCTTCCTGAAACTGAATTCGGTATTCCAGATGTGGTCTGATAAGCCCAAAGGGGAAAAATATTATCACTTTTTTCATCCTAGAAGAAGGACTTTATAATCAGGTATCTGGCTTCAAACCAGTTCTGTTCTTACCAGCTCTGTTACCTTGGGCAAGTTACTTAAGCTCTCTGAGCCTCGGTGTAGTTCTGCTAACATCTAAGAACATACCGTGTGGTGGGTGCCACACGAGACAATAAGGATATGGAGACTTAATCCCAGCCCTCAAAAAGGTCATGGTGAAGTGAAAGGAAAAGATAAATACTGTCTGTGTTAGAAGTGCACCAACATGTATTAGAGAAACTCCTAGAAGGCCAACCTAACTCAGCCCAGCAGAAGAGGGTGAGAATCAGGGAACTGACACTTGAGTGAATCTGGAGGTTAGGTTGACACTTTCCAAGTGAAGATCAGTGGCAAGGAAGGGAAGGCATTTCCAACAGAAGTGTGAACGAATAGCACTGAAGTCTGACTCGGCCTGGTACAGTGCCTTAGAGCTGGAACGTGGTGTGGGAAGGGGGTGTGGTGGTGGGAGGCTGGAGAGACAGACGGGTGTCCATCATGGGGAATGTTCTAGAGGGCAATGGAAGACATCGAATCAGGGGTTACTTCAGTAGTAGTCTGCAAAGTAGTGGATATGAAGCCCAGAAAATGGAGCTGATGGTACCCTCAGGCCAGGGTACTCTCCATGTTGTGAGGAGTAAGTGAGGTGAATAATATACACAGTAGGGTCAGGGCCATGATGGACTCAGTCAGTGGGGTCCTCTTCCCAGCCTCTGCCACCATTGCCTTTTGTCAGTCCCAGCACGGTGGCACCTCACACGGAGCTGCCATCAGTTCAAACCCCTTACATGTGTGCACACTCTGCTTGCAGATCCTTATGTCCCCTGCCACAACATTTCTTTCCATTTGGTTTTTTAAGATCCAAATGCAGAACCTCACGTGTATTTTGAATGGTTTAGCCTCTTGGCCATTATCCCATCACAGCAATCTGGGATCCTGACTCTGTCACCCGTGGTCAAGGAAGTGGCAGAACATGAATGAGCCTCACCTTAAAAGGAAGAAGGCATCTGGGTACAATCAGGGCTAGCAGGGCTTCAGTATAAGGGAGATTGGTGGGAAGAGAGCACCAGTCTGAGGCTGAGAGTCTAAGGGATGGAGAATCCAAAGGAAAGAATGGGAGGGAAGGAGTGAAGTGGAATTGTGAGCACCAGCCCAAGAAGTCTGATTTTTATGCTATAGAATACGCATAGGTGTGAAGGGCCCCTGGAGGTTTAGCAGGGGGTGGGAGGATTAAAGGGCTTCCCAGGTGGCGCTAGTGGTCAAGAACCTGCCTGCTAGTGCAGGATACATAAGAGATGTGGGTTCAATCTCTGGGTGGGCAAGGTCCCCTGGAGGAGGGCATGGCAACCCACTCCAGGATTCTTACCCGGAGACTCCCATAGACAGAGGAGCCTGCTGGGCTACAGTCCGTAGGGTCAGAAAGAGTCGGACATGACTGAAAAGACAGCACACATGGCTCAGGGGGTGATTAAAGCGATGTTTTTAGAAAGTTTGTCCTGCAATGAGGGGTGAAAAAGTTTAAAGGAGACTAAAGGCAGGAATACCATCAAGTCACAAAGTCCCAGTTTGGACAACGATGATGTCAGAGGGATTGGAAAGGATGAGATGGATGAGAAAAAAATAAATGGTTTGACAATTTGGCCAGAATGGGAGACGTTGGACTGGATTCAAATACATGTTTTTTTAATGTGGCATTTCATGGATCCTTGCAAATTTTTTTTTTTGTCATTTTAGTATATAACAGATATAAACTATAAATTATAATATTTTACCATGAAATATTTGTTCCCACTTTATCATTATGTTCCCATTTCAGTTGTAAATACATTTATCAATATTGCAGTTTGGAAGAAAAAAAATTAGTTTTTCCAACCTGCTAATCTTGTCAATTCTCAGTTCTTAAAAATACTCTGTGAGACTTTAATTTTTTAGATGCACGTAACACATTTCTACTTACTTAGATGGAAGACTGATTTTACACTGACATTACTGAGTGAGTGTTTGTGTTTTATCCAGATAACAAAACAATCTTAAAAATGTACTTCAGTGATATCAGGCAAACGTTTTCCAGGAGTGTACTGTGAGTCAGGTGTTAGAAGTTTCTGGGGGTCGAAATACATGGTTCCTGCTCAAGGAGCTCACTGCTGAGCAAGGGCAAGAAGCCTGTAAGCAAATAAGTACAGGACAGGGTCATGTGAAATATGACAGAAGTCCAGGTTCAAGGCCATGCAGGCTCCTCGTGTCCTTGTTATACCATGGCAGGGGGAGGGATGGGAAAAAGAACAAGGGAAGAAGAGAAAGGAAAGAGTGAAAGCAGGCAGGGAGAAGAGGCAGAAAGGACAGAGATAAAAACAACTTACACTTTGTTACACTTTATAGTGTACAAAGTACTTTTAGATAAGTTGTCTCATTTGATTCTGCCAAGAAGCTTAGGGGAGAGCAAGAAATGAGATGGAGTTAGGGGATGGGAAGCAAGCCCCTCAGTGAAGAGGAGAGAAAGATGCGTTGAAAGTGCTCAGAGCCCATGTGGCCTCATGGGGTGTCCCTGAGGATGGTGCCCTGCTGGTGGAGGTGGGCCTCAGCAAGCCTCGTTAGAACCCAATGGGGACCTTTCAAAACCAGAGAAACCAGCAAGAAAGGGTAAGAAACACCACTCCAGGGAGCCTGAACCACCCAGACAGTAATAGAAGCTGTAAAATGGTTATTTTGGCAGCTATTGTCAAAAACTTCTTGCTGCCTGACCACAGGTTTCTTCCATTACTTCTCTACCCTGTTTTTTTTTAAATATATATATATATATTTATCAGGCTTTTTCCTTGCCACAGGAATTATCCGTGTTTGTTGTAAAAAATTTAGAAAATCCAGATAAACCCAAAGAAGGAACTCAAAATCCCCTATAACCCCACAATCAGACAAAATCACAATTATTATTTTAGAATACACCCCCTCGTTATTCTTCTATGCCTGTGGGTATACTTCTGCTCTGTAACACTTTCCCCTGATTTAATATATTGTAAACATCTCTCCATGTCTTTCAGTTGGGATTATGTTTGGGTACAGGTAATGGCAAACCCTAAAATAAACCAACAGTGGCTTAAACAAATAATAGGAATATGTTCCTCATATGACAAGAGTCTGAAAGTAGGAGATCCAGGCTGGGAGAACAATTCAAGGATGTCATCAAGGACAGCCCAGCTCAGCAGCCTGTTGGCTGTTACCTCATGTCTCAAGGTGGCTCTTAGTTGTAGGAGAGGCTGGAAAACAAGTGTTTCATTTTTCTGGCCTCTCTAGTGGAGAAAGGCGAGGGGAAAGGGTGTTGGAAGTGGGTGCTAAGTCAGCCAGCCAGCGAGCAATGCCAAAGAGTCACTACATATTCTTTTACAGCAGCATTGTCCTAAGCAGCTGCATAGTGTAGATGTACCATGATTTGTTTAACAATTCATTGTTATTGATCATTTCACTTGTTTCCAGTTTTTCTTTATTATAAAAGTTTTATGTACTGTGTTTAATCACTCTGTCATGTCCGACTCTTTTTGCAACCCCGTGGACCATGCCCCACCAGGCTCCTCTGTCCATGGGGATTCTCTAGGCAAGAATACTGGAGTGGGTTGCCATGCCCTCCTCCAGGGGATCTTCCCAACCCAGGGATTGAATCCAGGTCTCCTGCATTGCAGGCAGATTCTTTACTGACTAAGCCACCAGAGAAGACCATAAAAGCTTTATGTATACCCATAATTACTGCTTTAGTGTAAAATTCCTTAATTCTGTAAGTAGAATTAAGGTGGAAAAGTATACAAAAAAATGTGAAGGCTTTTAATGCCATTTTTTGGCCAAATTGCCCTTCAAAGAGATTGTACTGAATTCTACTCTCACCAACCATGTTTAATGGAGTACAGTCCCCTGCACTCACCACAGCAGGTTTTTGTTTGTCACTGAGCTGTTATCCTAGGACCATCACGTGGATTTAACTTTGCACTAGCCCTGACCAGACTGAAGCGCCCACAGCCTCTGGGAGCCCAGAGCAGGGACGCTGAGAACCTCAGCCAGCCCCTGCCCGGACGTGCGGGTCTGCAGGGCTTCCTGTGCTTCCAGGTGGATGCAGGCCCGTGTCCTGACGAATCCTGCAGAGGACTTGTGATGTTCGGCACATGCCTCATTCATCTACCTTTATTTTGAAAGTCCTTTCTGCCACTGCAGAGTCGTCATTTGTCCCATCTTAGTTCTAAGTCAAGGCCATCCTGGCTTGCATGGGACTGAGGTGCTTCTGGGGTCTGGCCTTTTTTGAAACAGCCCTCCCCACACCCCCACATCGTGAGGTACCTCAGGTGAGGTGGCCTTCCAGACCTATTTCATCATCTGTAACAGAGAGAAGGCTGAGAAGACAGAATTGGTAGATTCTGCCTGTTGGTGGTGGAGGGGGGATTTTAATCATATGAAGTTGCTTTCAGGACATGCTGCAGTTTCCTGGGGAGGCAGCCAGAAAAGTGACTTATCCCTGCACATCCCTTCGAGATAGTTATTAACTAGTCAGCAGTTAACCACTGCGTACAGCCCTCCTCCTCAAATGAGAAGTCATCTAGGGCTGAAAGAAGGATTCCTCTGGCCAGGTCATGTCTGTGCAGACAGTAGGTGCTTCAGTACTCATACATGGAAGCAGAGATTCATGTGTGAACAAATAAATGACTGATGAACCCAAGTGAGTCTGTGCTCAGTGGGACCAGGCCCCACCACCACACTACCACCATCTAGACTAAGAGAAAGAAAACTCCAGAATCGTGATTCCAGGAAGGAAATGATAAGGATTCTATTTAGATGGTCCCATCACAACCTTACCTTGACCTCCAGAGAGGTGGCACGCAGAGTGTGAGAAGCACTGTTCTAAGGACACTGAGTTCTCTGAGTCCCTCTGAGGGCAAGCTACCTTCAGTTATTACCACCATGAGGAAAAAGAAAGGAAGAGTATGTTTATGTACATGTGAGGTCTAAAAAAGACCTTTGGTGTTACAAGAATAGAAAGCAACCCTGCCTCCCCTTGAGTGGCCAAAGTTTTGGTTCTTAAATCAAGATCCAGTTTTTCTCCTTCTCGAATTATCCAGCAGTCTCTTTTTCCTAGAGCAGAAACCAGTAGACCAAAATGACCTCGTTGAGAATAAGACATGTAAAAGTAGAGCAGCAAAATTCGAAGAAACACTACAGTAAACTGAAGTGTGTGGCAGAGAACATAATAGGATTTCACTGGGGATAAGCCTGCCTACTGAGACACGTGTGTTTTCAGTGAGCTACAAACACTGTACAGCATGAAGGACCGTCAGATTTAAAGGACACCCTGAAACCAAGTGGACAGAAGCCCCCACTAGCTTAGCCACTAGGGCTAATTCCCTTAAGAGAGCTGAGTAGGCAGGCAGGCCTTGCCACAGTCAAGAGAGTCTGCGGTAGACTTGATGTCTGATGAGTCCCATGAAAGTGACTCATAACACCAACAGTTTGTCCAGATCTCACAAACACAGACAGAAATGTTTATGATAATTAGGTGAGCCCAGAGTGGGAGGCTGCTGAAGGGCTAATTTAACTCACAAAAGGCCTCTTCATATTGAGATTCCCAAGGGAGGGACTTGCATACCAAGGACGGGGTTAAATTGTAAGTGTCATAATTTCAGAAAAGTTGGAACATTCTAAATGGCCTATAATCAGAAGTAAAGAATTTACCTTCCTGGGATAAATCATGCCTGCATAATGAACTTTACTTTGACAAAATTGTAACTTCTCTTAAAAAACCTTATGCACTTTGAGACTTCCCTGGCAGGTTAAGACTCTGTGCTTCCACTGCAGGGGGCATGGGTTCAATCCCTGGTCAGAGAACTAAGATCCCGCATGTCGCATGGGGCCACACACAGACACACAAAACACGTTTCGCCCTTTCTGAAAGAAAACAGTAGCTAACTAAAATCAGTCTTAGAGCTTTTCTCATCATTAGGATACAATAAAAGGTCAACCACATAAAGAATCACAGGGAAATTTAAGATCCTTGAGGTTATGTTTGGGGACTTGTGAAAAGTAGGAATCGCCTCAGTAAATCTTTTAGGTATAACAGTCCAGGTACATTGTTGATTTTCCCCCAAAGAGGCAAACAAATATTGACTGTTTTGACCTAAAGGAACACTAAAGAAAGCAGAACATGAATCTGTGACTGTAAAATATGCAACCTCAGGAGGCAGTGGAGATAAAAGAAAGAGTATTTGGTTCTGGTCAGGAAATTACTATCCTATTTATGACCCCAAGGTCGTGAGTAAATCTGTATCCCCACACACTGGGTATTATGAAGACTTTCTTGTTCAAGATACGATGAGTCCTTTCTCTGTTATGCTTTTGACTATTTTAGTCTTTCCTTGGCTTCTGATTTAAGAAGATTTTGTGCAAGTTGGGTAGAAATTTAGACAGGTCTTTCTGAACCTTAATGGATTCAGCTCCAATGATCCTGCAATCAGTTTTGTTTGAAGCTTTGTCCCCTGTTGTTTTAAAGCTCCTCTCAATTTTGCTCCAAGGCTGCCTGAACTGCCACTGTGATCCCCAAGTATCCTTGCTGAAATCATACATCTAGAAAGATGAGTTCACAGGCTTGGGTTATGGTATAAATGCATGTAAGAAGTAGGAGCCTGGCCTTGAGGGACACAAACTTAGGTTTAAACTGAGACAAACCCATAATTTTTGGAATGGTCCAAAGAGTTGCTTGTATACTTGTGTCTTCTCAGCTCCTCCCCAACCTATTGCCTAGGTCTCCCACCTACAAAACCCAGTCAGATTTGTTGTTCCAGAGGACAGAAAAGTTTGGAACAATCTCTGCCAAAGCAGAAACCTGTTTGCAGGTCAGAAAGCAACTGTTAGAACTAGACATGGAACAACAGACTGGTTCCAAATAGGAAAAGGAGTACGTCAAGGCTGTATATTGTCATCCTGCTTATTTAACTTATACGCAGAGTACTTCATGAGAAACACTGGGCTGGAAGAAGCACAAGCTGGAATCAAGATTGCTGGAAGAAATATCAATAACAAAAGCAAGTTCAAATATCAGGAACAAAGCAAGATATGCAGATGACACCACCCTTATGGCAGAAAGTGAAGAAGAACTAAAGAGGCTCTTGATGAAAGTGAAAGAGAAGAGTGAAAAAATTGGCTTAAAGCTCAACATTCAGAAAACTAAGATCATGGCATCCAGTCCCATCACTTCATGGCAAATAGATGGTGAAACAGTAGAAACTGTGGCTGACTTCATTTTTCTGGGCTTCAAAATCACTGCAGATGGTGATTGCAGCCATGAAATTAAAAGACACTTACTCCTTGGAAGGAAAGTTATGACTAACCTAGACAGCATATTAAAAAGCAGAGACATTACTTTGCCAACAAAGGTCTGTCTAGTCAAGGCTATGGTTTTTCCAGTGGTCATGTATGGATGTGAAAGTTGGACTATAAAGAAAGCTGAGTGCTGAAGAATGGATGATTTTGAACTGTGGTGCTGGAGAAGGCTCTTGAGAGTCCCTTGGACTACAAGAAGATCCAACCAGTGCATCCTAAAGGAGATCGGTCCTGGGTGTTCATTGGAAGGACTGATGTTGAAGCTGAAACTCCAGTGCTTTGGCCACCTGATGCAAAGAGTTGACTCATCTGAAAAGACCCTGATGCTGGGAAAGATTGAGGGCAGGAGGAGAAGGGGACGACAGAGGATGAGATGGTTGGATGGCATCACCAACTCAATAGACATGGGTTTGGGTGTAGACTCCGGCAGTTGGTAATGAATAGGGAGGCCTGGCGTGCTGTGGTTCATGGAGTCACAAAGAGTCAGACACTACTGAGCGACTGAACTGAACTGAACTGCCAAAGCTAGACTGTCATGAACAAAGCAAGAGAAGGCTGAGGAAGGTTCTCATAGGGTTTTTTATAATCATCCAAAACTGGGAACAACCCAGATGTCCTTCAGTGGGTGAATGGATAAACTGTGGTATGTCCACACTTGCACCATTATTGTGTAATGTACTTGGACCATACTTTGTGATCCCATGGACTATACAGCCCATGGAATTCTCCAGGCCAGAACACTGGAGTACTGGAGTGGGTAGCCACTCCAGTGCTACCAGAAGTACTCCAGAAGCACTCCCTTCTCTGGGGGTTCTTCCCAACCCAGGGATCAATGTACTTGGACCATACTTTGTGATCCCATGGACTATACAGTCCATGGAATTCTCCAGGCCAGAACACTGGTGCTACCAGAAGTACTCCAGAAGCACTCCCTTCTCCGGGAGTTCTTCCCAACCCAGGGATCAAACCTAGGTCTCCCACATTACAGACAGATTCTTTACCAGCTGAGCCACCAGGGAAGCCCAAGAATACTGGAGTGGGTAGCTCGTTGCTTCTCCAGTGGATCTTCCCGACCCAGGAATCGAACCAAGGTCTCTTGCATTGCAGGTGGATTCTTTACCAGTTGAGATACCAGGGGAGCCCCCATTTCTATAAAATTCTTAAAATTACAGAATTATAGTGATAGAAAACACATCTCTGGTTGCCAGGGATCAGAGTAGGAGGAGGGCATGGCTATGAGGGGGTAGCATGAGGGAGTTTCTTTGAGGTTATAGAACAGTCTGTGTCCTCGGGACATGAATCTATACATGTGATAACATATCTTAGACTGTACCACAGCAGCAGCAAAATAAGAGGGTGTGTAAAAACTTATGAAATCCAAATAAGGTCTGTAACTCAGCAAATAATGTACCAACGTCAATTTCCTGGCCTTAACAATTGTTATGTAAGATGTTATTGGGGAAGCTGGACGAGGATACGTGGGAATTATTTGTCCTATTTTGCAGCTGTGAGTCTAAAATCATTTCAAAATAATGAGTTGACAAAAATTTGGAGGGACACTTGATTTCTACAAGGAGCACTTGGAAATCTCTTCAGTTTTTGCCAGAAAAGATAATATAAGCTAACGCCCCAAGAATTATACATTTAATGCAGTTTCTAAGCACTATAATTTCATTTGCTGTATTTTTGATTTGGAAATGATGCTCAACTATTTTAACTATAGTAGTGTTAGGGATATTTTTGCATTGTTGCAAATATCTTGTATTTGTGGGGGGGGAAAAATCCCTTGATGAGCTTCTCCCAGGATGGAATAACTCCCAGTTCTCTTATGGAGCTCTTGCTTGTAGCTTCTACCACTAACCACATCCTCTTCTGCCTCCAGCATGCGTTTTGGGGTAAACTATTCAAAATCTCCTCCCTCCTCCCAGTCTATTCCTCTATTGTCTTGACTCTTGTTTGCTTGATAAGCTTCTTCAAGACCCCATTCAAACTATTCTTTTTCTAGAAGCCCTGACCCAGACAGCAGAGTTACTCCAGCAGCATGCCTTTCCTGCATCTGGGGTTGTAGTGTAATGTGTCACCCTTTGCTTATTTCGTCTACTTGTCTAGCTCCCAGACTAGTCTATGAAATCCTCAAGGACACAGAGTAGGTCCACTTCCTTCCTATAGGCCTCATGCCAGGCTCAGTACCTGGAACACACACTCCACAAACAGTGATCAGTGAGTAAGTGAATTGGAGGCTCTGAAATAATTTACTTTAATAATTTTCAAAACTAAAGCCCAAAAGGGGGTTTGGTTAACCACACTTAAACAGAACAGTATATTCATATTTAAAACATTCTCCAAACATTCAACTTAGTTAAGACATTATTATGTTGAATTTCTTGTTCATTCCTTCATTTCTTTCGTGATGCTGCTGCTGCTGCTGCTAAGTCACTTCAGTCGTATCCACTCTGTGTGACTCCATAAACAGCAGCCCACCAAGCTCCCCCGTCCCTGGGATTCTCCAGGCAAGAACACTGAAGTGGGTTGCCATTTCCTTCTCCAAGGCATGAAAGTGAAAAGTGAAAGTAAAGTCGCTCAATTGTGTCCAACTCTTTATAACCCCATGGACTGCAGCCCACCAGGCTCCTCCGTCCATGGGGTTTTTCAGGCAAGAGTACTGGAGTGGGGTGCCATTGCCTTCTCCATTCTTTCATGATACCATGTTGTAAAACTTTAGAAAGACCATGAGATTGCACTCATGATCCCCCTTAGACAGATACGACCTAGAATTTAAGGATAGGATATGAATTTTCCAGATTTTACTGAAAGAAGCAAGGTATTCACCTCGCAAGCTGTCACTCTCTATCAAGTCCACCTGCCGCGCCACAGCATACCCACTGGCCTTGGTGACAAACCCCTGATTTCTCTCCTCCGCATCCTCTCAGGCAAATAATCTGGGGCTCCATAATTGTCTTCAGGTCGAGATTCAGTCCTCACACTCCAGCACGACGACTCAGAGTTTCATCATTTCTCCTTGCACAATCTAATGAGCACTTCTCCATCCAAGGTCTGGTAACTTCGTTAAACAGGGCAGGTAACCTCCTCATCAAAACTGTCGCTCCCTTGGCACCAGGGACACCGCCTGCCTCTCCCATTTCCTCTCTTGATTGCATCCTGTAACATTCCTCTAAGATTTGATCATTGGTCTCATGCTCATTTTTCAAAGGAAAGTAATCACAAACATGTTTCCCGTGTCCCAAATTTTCCATTTTCTCTTCACTTCTCTCTAACATCCTACCATCTTTAAAGTCTTAAATTTGGTGCCACTTTCCCCCAGAAGCCGTTTAACTACTAAGGCCCCTCTCAGCCTCCACACTCTCCTGGAGCACTTAAAAGCCAAATGCACTCGCACAAGTTAGTGCTTCATATATTCTGGTTTGTGGAATCTTGTGCTGTTTCATTAGTTACTCTTGTTTCTTCAACCAAACAAAGGCTCCTTGAAGAGAAGACCCAAGATTTAAAATCATCCTATGTCCTCATGGTGCCTCATGGAGGGATTAGCACATTACAGAAATGGTCAATAAACCCTTGCTGAGTGAGCAATGCTGCAGTAGCTTGGAAAGAGAAATATAAAGTAGAAAACCGTTGACATTTCCTTTCCTTTCTCCTAATGCTCAGGAGCCGAAATCGGGGCAAGTCATCCTGCACTGTGCTGTGCTGTGCTTAGTCACTCAGTCGTGTCCGACTCTTTGCGACCCCGTGGACTGTAGCCCTCCAGGCTCCTTTGTCCATAGGATTCTCCAGGCAAGAATACTGGAATGGGTTGCCATGCCCTCCTCCAGGGGATCTTCCCAACCCAGGGATCGAACCCAGGTCTCCCACATTTTAGGCGGATTCTTTACCGACCAGAGCAGCCCCATCCTGCACTAGCACTGTGCAGAACCAAGTCAGTCTTCCCGCCTCAGGGCCATGGTGTGGGAGGAGCACAGGATTTGGGTGCAGATGGCCTGGGTCCATGGTCTGGCCTCGCCAGTGGTTGATCTTAATTCTTAGTATGTCGCTTGAACCCAGAGTCTTCATCTCCTCCTATTTAAAATTGAGATAATAACTAAGGTTTTTTGGAGACAAATGCTATATAATTCACAAGAGTGGCATTCGTGGTGGGAACATCAAGCACCATGGTAGCTCAGGAGAGAAGCTATTTAAAGGCAGACAGGCCTGAATGTGCCCCTCACTGCACATCCTTGCTGAGGGGGAATGGCTGTTGCCTGCAGTGGGGCAGGTAAAGTCTTGGGGATGAATGACAGTCTCCACGAGAGGAAGAGACTCAGATGTTGAACGTTGCCAGGTTTGTTCTGGACATCGTCAGGTAGACCTGCTGGTGGAAAGGTCAGAGTGTAATAAGCAGGTCAGTGAAATAAGCAAAAAGCCAAAAGGCGAGGAGATGCACATTGTTAGAGCTTGGAGCTGAGGCTGCTGGCTAATGAACTCACAAGTATAGGTGATGTGCTACGTGAGGGGCAAGTTTTTCTCTACCACCACAAGGGTGGCTGGCCCAATGAGTGGAGTTTGATAATAATACTTGCTACAAAAGTATTTTTTTTAAATAAAAGGCCAGGAAATAAAACTGGTGGTTTGGCTGTGGTGGGGGAAGAGGAGCGGGGCTCTGAGAGCAGAGAAAGGCCCGGGCCCAGGCTGGAGGGAGAGTAGACTGAATGATTCATAGAGTCCAGTTTCAGAGGAGGGGAGAGCATGCCGCTTGGCCAGATGACAACTGTCAGCCATACGGGCTGACTGAAGAAACAGCCTGTGAAAAGATTAAGTGACATGATTTGAATGTGCCCCCAAAGAAGCATGAAAGATCAGGAAGGAGATAGCAAGCCTACTAGGGCTGCAGACGCAAATGTTCTCTACCCTACGCGTCCCAGCTGCTGCTGCAGCCCCCTCCCTCTCGATGTTCAGGCCACAGGTGGGCTAGCATATGCCTCCCCTGAGGTGTGCACAGAGCTGGACTGAGAGCCAGTCCCAACTGGGGCGTCCTCCCAACAGGTACCAAGTTCTGTTCTCAGAACCATCCCAGAGCCCTGCTCTGGGGAGTCTGGCGGCTATATGGGCTTCTTCCCCTGTGGCTCAGATGGTAAAGAATCTGCCTGCAATGCGAGAGACCCAGGTTTGATCCCTGGGTCGGGAAGATCCCCTGGAGAAGGGAATGGCAACCCACTCCAGTATTCTTGCCTGGAGAATTCCATGGACAGAGGAGCCTGGCGGGCCATAGTCCATGGGGTCACAAAGAGTCAGACACGACTGAGGGACTCTCACTTCACCTCATTTCTCTTTTCCTTGTATCAGAGGAAGAGGTCTTTTTCAATCTCTTGCTGAGCATACAGGGGCTTCAGGGTGCATTTGGTTGTATGTGGCCAGCAGGTACAGCCTGTTTTCTCCTATCCTGCTCCTTGTGGTCAACAGAAAGGAAATATGGCCAGAAAACCACCCTTTCTGAACCCACCTGCCACCAGAAACCCCACACTGCAGTTCAGCCGCTTCCATTCATTCATTCATCCAGCAGTGTTTATTGAGCAGCTGTTGTGCCCAGGGCCCCAGGCTAGTACTAGTGAAGGAAAGAAACGGGCACCAGAGCGCCAGCATAGCTGCCGAAGAACCACAACCTGAAGCCACACCTGCCCCTGCTCTCCCCCTGCTCAGGCACCCGATCGGAGCTCTGTGGGGAGTTTGCCAGGGTCCTGGGAAGAAGACCATAAGTCAGACACATTGATCATCCTCTGCCTGTCATTAAGGTTGCTCAACCCCCAAAGTGGGGAGATGATGAACCTCTGGTTCCCAAAGACAGGGTATCTCATTAAGCCCACAGCAACGCCATACTCAAGAGAATCATCCTGACCCTTCAGACGTGAAAACTGAGGCTTGGATACTTCAAACTATCGTGTTGGCCAAAGAATTCATTTGGGTTTTCCACAACATGTTACAGAAAACCAGTATGAACTTTTTTGGCCAACTCGATACTTGCTCAAAGTCTCACGGGCAGTGAGTGGCAGAGCCCATAGCCGAGCCACATCTCCCATTCAACCTGGCTTCCCCACACCCGACAGCTCCAGGAGTCTGCTGCTGGTAATCTTGCTCTGATGGTGGATCCTATCATGAAAGTTTGTTGGCTTAAAAAGTTAAGTGTTTGTGGAACTTAAAGATCTTCAGTAGAGAGCCACTGGAAAGAAAGGTTTGCCTTTCTACCTGCCCACCGACACGGGCCCTACTAATAATGATTAATTTTAGCAAGTGAGGAGTTCTGTGTACTCCCCTCCTGGATTCCCATTAACCCTTTAAGTAATGACCAGATAGAGCAATCTGGCTAGGACTCCCCAAAGGACACCTTCCCTGGGACAGCAGCTGCAAGGGCAGAGCCCCATTATGTGGACCTGCCTGTTTAGAATTCAGATCACAGTCAGCAGGGCGTGTTCAGAACTCCAGTGGCTGGGACCTCAGCAGGGTTCAGGATCTTGGGGAAGAGCTACATGACCTAAAAGTGCAATGAGAACAGAATCCTGGAGAAGCTCCAGTTCCTACCTGAGCCTGCATGGTCCAGATCCCTGTCCTGGATCTGCTGGAGTGGGCATGTTCCCCAGCAGCCCTGGAACTACTACTCCTGCCCATCTCTCCTTTTTAAATTCAGCTTCAGGAGGCTGAGCCTCCCCATGAGTCAGGTCCTGGGTCAACCATGAGAAGAAGGTGATTGGCTGGGTCTGCCAGGGCTTTGTGACCCGCTGGCAGGGCTCCTCCTGTCCCTCAGAACCCTGCCTCCCTGCCTGCACTTATTGCCTCCATGCAATCCCAGTATAACTTGGGTGTGTAACCCAGGGGGCACGGGGTAACAATTTTGCAGACTTTCCAAACAGGTGACTTCAGCCCCCTGGGCCCAGGCAGGAAGGGGGCCAATGACAATGGGCATTGCCCCATGTCAGGAGTGGGAAACATTTTGGCAAGCTCCTCAGAGTTCTCTCTCGTCTGATCCCACAGCATCTGTTCCAGTTTTCCTGACCGGTAGGATGGCATCTACAAAGCAGAATGTATGGGAAATCTGGAGTTGGGGAGGGATCGTGGTTAGAAGCCCCAGCTTCAGGTAGCCCAGACGGTTATTCCCAGGCAGAAAGAGCAGAGAAAGGCACAATTCTGTGGTCTGTCTCCCTCCTAGACTGGCATTCCAGGATCTTGGAGGCCTGAACCTGGATGTGTGCTGGGTGCCTGCTTCTCAGGAATGTGACCTTGGATCTCAGTGTCTGCCCTAATAATGCCGATAATACTGACCAAGTGCTTACCAGGTGCCAGGCTGTGTCCAGCACTTTATACACATGACTCAATTAGTTCTTGAAACAGCTCTGTGAAGTGGGGACTCTCATTGTCCCCATTTTATTGATGAGGAAACTGAGGCCCAAAGTCAAGCAACTAGGAAATGTTAGAGCCAGGATTTAAGCTCAAGTTGTGTGACTGGAGATCTGGTATTCTTAACCATTTTGGAGCCTTCTGGAGGCAGGTCCAACACCCACTACAGGGCTGAAAGACCCAGTGTGTCCCTCACAGCTGTGGGGAGCAGAAGGAACTGCAAGGGAACTGGGAACTGCAAGGAGTTCTAGGGACCAAAGAATTAGAGAAGACTGAGTAGATAACCCCTGGGTTATCTTCAAGACATATTTGTGCAAGGTAGAGCTCCACTGAATACTTAAAAAGTTAGAGTTAGGCCAGTGATAAGGTTATTAAACATTAGAATGTGAGCTTTCAGAGTTATTCAGTCTTATTTATGATTTAGGAATATAAATGCTCTCAGTACAGCCCTAGGGATCTGGGAAGGAACTAGATGGTCTCTGGAAACTCTTTCCAGCCACGGGATGTTCAGATTTGGTCTTGATGACCATGTTGGAAGCCTCTGGCTGCAGAATGGCTGACAGCTCTGCCTCCCCTGATGAGTGATAACTGTCTTTCCCATTACCAGTGACTGCATCGTGAACCTGACGGTCCTCGCATAGGAAATGATTTTGCATATCACCAGACTAAACCTCCTCAACTTTTCTTTCCCTTGACCCCCGTCCTGGTAGCAGGAGTCAAGACCCTGCAGAGCAGATTGTTCCCAAGGCCGTGTCCTCAGTCTGATTCTTGGATGGGGTTTCAGGCTGGACGGTAACATGCTACAACCCGGGCAGCTGTTTCTCCTGACAGTCACCATGTGGCAGAGGCCAGGGTGGAAACACAGGGATGGGGGTGGAGCAAGACCCGGCTACTGTAGCCCTTGGAACACAGCCTGCCTCCTCTAGGTGTTGCCTACCGTTCTCTCAGGGGAGGTGACCCAGCCCTTGGTTACAGGTGCATTCACTTTAAGAGTTGTCTCAGATTTTGTCTCCGCTGCAGTGGTGGGTAACTGGTTCACTTAGGGCAAGATACCTGGGCGGATGCTTTATATACCTTCACCCCAAGAAGCTGGTCTGGCTTGAGTCTAGGCCTGAGTCAACCCCCAGTACAAAAAGTCATTGGAAGTTGGATCCACTGATGCATTTAACTTATGACTCTGGGGAATTGGGGGGTTGGTTTAGTTGAGTCCAGAATCTTAGAGTTGACCCAATGCCCTAGCCAATTACAGTTTGTTCAGTTCTTAGAGGGCACTTGGATCAAGAACAAGGATTCCACTCAAGCCGCTGCCCTGATACCACCAGGTTTGACCCAACCAGGCTTCCTCTTTGAGGGATAGGGTCAAAGTCAGGAGCTCTTCCTTGTCTGAATTGAGCTAGGGAGAGGGGAATTTAGGGATGGGAGAAACTTCTAAAGGAGTCTTTGCCCAGGACCTGGTGCCACCTGCTGGTCACAATTTAGCTGTATTTATAGGGCCAAATCTAGGAGAGGAGCATTAAAAGAAGGGCATCCTGCCCCTCCACCCCATCCTGACAAGGAATAAGAGAACTAGGAGATGGGTTTCTTCATGACCCCCAGCAAGTGTGACTGGAGATCCTTGCAAAGAGCCCTGAGTGCCTTGGATGAGTTGTCCTGAGCCAAAATGAAGCTCAGCTGGGCCAGAGGGTAGCATCACCTGAAAGAACCAGAGGCAGTCCTGAGTGGAGACAAGGCTCTGTTCCACGTATCAGCTGCCCACCCATACCGACCCCACCCTGCCACCCTGCTTCATGTGACCTACCCCCCAGTATATAGCCCGTGCTATTGCAGTGCGGGCCACACCATGCATCAGATGAGGACTGTGGTTCTAATACCGGGTTGTGTATCAGGAGTATGTTTTAAATTATATAGACATAAAAGCTGTGTGTGTGTGTGTATCATCAAATATATTGCACAGTCAATTCTCCATATTTGTTGGTTCCATACCCACGGATTCAACAACCACAATTTGAAAAAAATTTCAGGAAGTTCCAAAAAGTAAAACTTGAATTTGCCATGAAACAGTGACTACTTACCTCATACTACTTGTATGAGGTATTATATGTAATCTAGAGATGATTTAAAGTATACAGTAGGATGTACAGAGGTTATTTGCAAATACCATGTCATTTTGCATAAGGGACTTGAGCACCCATAGATTTTGGTATCCACAGTGGTCCTGGAGCAGATCTCCCATGGATACTGAGAGCCAACTATATCATATATAAATATATTCATATATACCATATATACATACTATATATGAATATGTACTACATTATGTATTGTTGTTGTTCAGTCGCTGAGTCATGTCTGACTCTTTGAGACCCCATGGACTGTAGCCTGCCAGACTCCTCTGTCCATAAGATTCTCCAGGCAAGAAAACTGGAGTAGGTCAGTTCAGTTCAGTTCAATCAGCCATGTCTGACTCTGCAGCCCCATGGACTGTAGCACACCAGGCTTTCCTGTCCATCACCAACTCCCGGAACTTGCTCAAACTCATGTCTATTGAGTTGGTAATGCCATCCAACCATCTTATCCTCTGTCATCCCCTTTTCCTCCTGCCTTTAATCTTTCTCAGCATCAGGGTGTTTCCCAGTGAGTCAGTTCTTCACATCAGGTGGCCAAAGTATTGGAGTCTCACCTTCAGCATCAGTCCTTCCAGTGAATATTCAGGACTGAGTTCCTTCAGGATTGACTGGTTTGATCTTGCAGTCGAAGGGACTCTCAAGAGTCTTCTCCAACACCACCACTGAAAAGCATCAATTCTTTGGCACTCAGCTTTCTTTATAGTCCAACTCTCACATCCATACATGACTACTGGAAAAACCATAGCTTTGACTAGATGGACCTTTGTCAGCAAAGTAATGTCTCTGCCTTTTATATGCTATCTAGGTTGGTCATAGCTTTTCTTCCAAGGAGCAAGCGTCTTTTAATTTCATGGCTGCAGTCACCATCTGCAGTGATTTTGGAGCCCAAGAAAATAAAGTTTGTCACTGTTTCCATTGTTTCCCCGTCTATTTGCCATGAAGTGATGGGACCAGATACCGTGATCTTTGTTTTTTGAATGTTGAGTTTTAAGCCAGCCTTTTCTCTCTTCTCTTTCACTTTCATCAGGAGGCTCTTTAGTTCTTCTTCGCTTTCTGCCATAAGGGTGGTATCATCTGCATATCTGAGGTTATTGATATTTCTCCCAGCAATCTTGATTCCAGCTTGTGCTTCATCCAGCCTGGCATTTCGCATGATGTACTCTGCATGTAAGTTAAATAAGCAGGGTGATTTATTTAACTTATATATTAACTGGAGTAGGTAACCATTCCTTTCTCCAGGGGATCTTCCCAACCCAAGGATAGAACCTGGGTCTCCTGCATTGCAGGGAGATTCTTTACCATTTTAGGCACCTATGTATAAATATAATTAATGTATATTTATATAGTGTACTATATATATTATATAATAATACACATGACATGGCTATATATAATATAGAGATGTTGAGAAACCACAGGAAGGCTGCCCGCGGGTTGGAAGATCTTTGAAGCTCAAATGATTTCAGTCAGAAACTGGAGGACCGGTTTAGAGGGGGACCAGTGCCTGTGCTTTCTTTCAATAATCAGCACTTGAAAACCATACACAGTAAACAGGAAAAAAAATTCTTTAAGTGGCTCAGGAGCTCCCAGGACCAACCTAAGACCACCCTATGCCTCCCGGAACCACCCGTGACCAGTTCAGACTCTTGCCTCAGGAGCCCAGGTCCAAAAGAGCCCCCAGGGCCTCATGGAGAAATGAGTCCCCAAGCCTGTGAGAAGCCTTGTCCCCTCTGCATTCAGGTCCCGCAGGCCTCTGCACACCTCCTCCCCCCGAAGGCCTGGTAGGGCCTGACCTTTCATATTAGGGTCATTCAAATCCACTCTCCAGCTCTGCACACTCTCTCCTTCCTGTCTTCCTGGAGCACCTACTGTTTCCACCACACTTTGGGGCATTTGGTTGTATTGTTCTGGTGTATGTTGGTCTCCCAGTAAGACTGTAAACTCTTTGAGGATGGGGCAAATCTGTCAGTTTCTCAGAGTTCCTAATTAAATACTCATCAAAATACAATACACTTGCCTTGACACTCCCCACCTGCCTCCCCAGTCAAGTCTGGGACCCTCCCCACATGCCTCCCTAATCAAGTCTGGTGTCCACACACTCCTGCCTTGCCTGCTGAGGTTACTTTAGGTGCTGCTGCTGCTGCTGTTAAGTTGCTTCAGTCGTGTCCGACTCTGTGTGACCCCATAGATGGCAGGCCACCAGGCTCCCCCATCCCTGGGATTCTCCACGCAAGAACAGTGGAGTGTGTTGCCATTTCCTTCTCTGTACTTTAGGTGAGCTCCCTGGAAACCAAGAGGCACTCTCCCAACTCCAATCTCTGTGATTATTGTTCATTGAGAATTGATCTAGAACCCCAAAGTGAATGAAACAGCCTGGTCACTGAGGAGTTTACAGTCAGGTGGAAGGGACAGACACACAAGTGGTTTCAAGAGAGTGGAATCAATGCCATGATTGAGTATGCTCAGGGTGACAGACACAGAGCAGGGCCATGCCTCCCTGCGCAGCAGCTCAGAGAACATTTTCTAGAGGAGCTAGAGCCCCAGCTAAGTCCTGAAGGTTGAGTTGGGGAGGGAGGGTCCAGGCCAGAAGCTGATATAAGAGGATTCAGAAAGAAGAGAGAAGGTGTCACTCAATCATTCAACAAATTTGCTCAATACCTTCCCTGTGACAGGCCTAGAAACACCACCCCTGGCTTTGAGGTGCTTCCTGATGCGAGAGGCAGGCATTTCAACAAGTCCAGTGGTTAGTGCAATGGTCAGATTACAGGGTAGTGGTTCAGAACCACTGTGTAAGAGGATACTCAAGTGCAGTCAAAATTACCCTTGGAAATCCCCGCAATTGTTAGCTCCTGAGTCCTTGGAAGCTCCCAAGACAATAATTTTTGTTTCCCTTGGCTTTCCAGCCCTATCTTGGCCTTCCTTCCTTTAGGCAATGAAGGACAAAGTCTATTTTTAAAAGGAGGAAAGACTAGGAGTATACAGGAGGGTGTCCTGATTTTTTTTTTCAAAAAATGTATTGAAATTAAATGTGCATCTAGTGAGGTTCCATTGTCTGTACTTGGGTGGGGCTGTGGGGGAGCAGAGCCTAGCAGACGCCAGCTGAGCCTCCTCTCTAAAACAGCTTCTCTAATTTGACTGTGCCTGTAGACCCTCTTGGTCAAGTGCAGATTCTGACTCAGTAGGTCGGGGGCAAAGCTCAAAAATAGGAATTTCTAACTTGAAATCTCTAACAAGCTGATGCCCACAGAGCACCAATGGTGCACCAGGGACCACAGTTTGAGAGCCTTTCACTTTCATGCACTGGAGAAAGAAGTGGCAACACACTCCAGTGTTCTTGCTTGGAGAACCCCACGGACGGGGGACCCTCGTGGGCTGCCATCTGTGTCGTCGCACAGAGTCGGACACGACTGAAGCGACTTAGCAGCAGCAGCAGAGCAGAGAATGAATGAACTGTGGGGGTGGGACTGCATTCCAGGCAGAAGGTGAGTAGAGAGCTGCCCATGACTCCCACCAGGGGATCAAAGAAGACCACAGGGCTAGAGAGGGAGGGCCCATTGATGAGCTTGACAAGTGGTGGGAAGCAGGTCACGTTACAAGAACAGATGCCCTCTGGATGGGGAAGTGGGGTGGGTGTATTCTTCCTTCAGGGAGACACTTTGCATATTAAACCTAAAAAATACTCTTCACTCCAGAAATATGTACTCTCCCAATTCTGGGAATATGCAGTCCTGTTTCTCCATTTCTGATAAAAGATCTAGTTACAAGAAAGTTTTCCCTTGTAACAGTGCAAGTCAGTAGTAAACAGCAACCGACACTTGACCTCTGCGGGGGGGATGAGGGGAGAGTAAGAACACGCTCACACCCACTGGCCCGAGAGGGCCGCCTCTGCTCAGCTCCAGCTGTAGGTTGCTGCGTGGGAACACGGACTCGGGGTTGCCAAAAGAAGCCAGAAATCCCAATTTGCCTGTGTGGAACATCCCAACTTTAAAATCTTGAGTTCAGTTCTGTTCCAGAAAAATCTTGAGTACTAACTCAAAAATGTTTCCAACACTGTGAGTGCTAAACCATTCAAGTCTGCAGGACAAGTCCGGCCACTGGGTGTCTCGTTTGTGACCGCTCATTTGTGTCTCTAGCTCATTTGTGAGCTAGGGGTTGGAGAGACCAGGGCTGCTTTCGAAGAGTCTGAGTGCAGCAGTGTCAGTGATGGAGTAGAGCAAGGGAGAGCCTGGAGGCTGATGGGCCCCCAGGAGGCTCTTGCTCGTCTTGGCCAGAGAGAATGGATATGCAGAAACCCCAGGGCAGCAGGAGGCCGAGAAGAGCAGGCACATTGGAGGGCAGTGCTGCCTTGCTGAATGATGGACTTTGAGGATGAGGGGGAGGAGCTATCTGGACTGACCCCACAGGTTTCAAGCATGGGTGATGGGGTGATGGGTGGTGCATTCACTGGGATAACAAATGCAGAAACAGAGCATGTACTAAGGGAAGTTTCTGTATAAGCGAAATTCAGGTGTCTGTGGATCCATCAGCAAGCCACAGGGATATAGAGTTTGAAGTCAGAGCAGATGTGAAGATGAGTCAGCTTTCTAGAACCCAAATGTGGTCAAGTACTATCTGCTTAAAATCCTCTAATGGCTTCTCTTGTTTAAACAGACTCTTCCTCATGGTAAACAAAGCCCTGCGCAACCAGCCCCTTCCAGCCTCTTTGTACCACACCCCAACATGAACACGGTTTCCCCTGCCTGCTGAACAACTCAGAGTCCCAGCAATAAGCCATAACTTTGTTCTTGCTAGTCCTGGGGCCTGCACAGCTCTTCCACCCTGTCCCCCCATACATTCAGAAAATTCCTACCCCTTTCAGACTGCTCTGAAGTCTTCGCTGACCCTGTCAAGCAGAAAAGGTCACTCCTTTCCTTGTGCCACCCCTGAACTCTGCTTGTCCTGCTCTTCCTGCCCCATCACTCCCTGCTCTGGACATCTGCCTGTCTGTAAATTCTTTGGAGGCAGAGACCACTTCTGACTTCACCATTTCTTAGCACGGGTCCATCGTATAGTGTGTGTGTGTGTGTGTGTGTGTGCGTGCGTGCATGCGTGCGCTCAGTCATGTCCAACTCTTTGCAACTCCATGGACTGCAGCACACCAGGCTTCCCTGTCCTTCAGTATCTCCCAGAGTTTGCTCAAACTCATGTCCATTGAGTCAGTGATGCTATCTAACCATCTCATCCTCTGCCACCCCCTTCTCCTGTTGCCATCAATCTTTCCCAGCATCAGGGGCTTTCCTGGGGAGTTGGCTCTTTGCATCAGGTGCCCAAAATATTGGAACTTACGGGGTTGCAAAGAGTTGGACACAGCTGAGCAACTGAGTAACAGCAAAGTGGTAAAGAATCTGCCTGCCAATGCAGGAGACACGAGAGACGCAAGTTCAATTCCTGGGTCCGAAAGATCTCGTAGAGTAGGGAGTGGCACCCCACTCCAGTATTCTTGCCTGGAAAATTCCATGGACACTCAGACACAGCGGAGCACACACACGCACCCTGTATAGTATGTGTGTGTGCTCCGTCGTGTCTGACTCTGTGGCCCCATGGACTATAGCCTGCCAGGCTCCTCTGTAGGATTCTCCACACAAGAATACTAGAATGGGTTGCCATTCCCTTCTCCAGGAGATCTTATAGTAGGTAATCACCAGATGTTCAAGGGTGAGTAAGTACCCCTTCCCCAGGAGATAAGCTGCTAGTCTGGAGGAAGATGCTTCTCGTTTTTCCAGGGACCCCCAGCCCCTTCTCTCCTTTGGGCCCAAGAACAGCACAAGGCCCCCAGGAGCTGACCTTGTCTTTCCTTTCTTTGCAGCTGGGGCATGGCCGTCAATGTGTACTCCACATCTGTGACCAGTGAGAATCTGAGTCGCCATGATATGCTTGCATGGGTCAACGACTCCCTGCACCTCAACTATACCAAGATAGAACAGCTCTGCTCAGGTTGGAGGCTGGGAATGGGGAAGGGGGAGTGTGGAGGGGAGGGCAGCGAAGGCAGGAGGCAGAACAGCCTCAGCGGACATTGAGGATTAAGGAGATTAAGGAGACCTGCAGAGCCCTCAACCAGCCACAGTTCTGGAGTTGAAGGAAGGAAATGGGGGTCTCAGTGGGGTGGAAAAAGTCCAAAGCGCAGAAGTACAGTGCAGGGCTGCAGGAGAGGCAAACAGTGAACCAGAGATCACCGGCACCAGGTCCAGCCCAGCCACTCAGGAGGTCCCAGTCTCAGCTCTTCCTGTAGTGCAACCCTGGGCAAGTCAGCACCCCTCTTTCTAGGTCTCAGTTTTCCGGTCCATAAATGGAGATGACAGCAGCTGTATAAGTAGGGTTGCTGTTAGGACCAAATGCCATACATGCAGTGTTTGATATGGTGTGTGCATGCTAAGTCGATTCAGTCGTGTACTACTCTTTGCTGTGGACTGTAGCCCACCAGGCTCCTCTGTCCATGGGGTTTTCCAGGCAAGAATACTGGAGTGGGTTGCCATGCCCTCTTCCAGAGGATCTTTCCAACCCAGGGATCAAACCTACATCTCCTGCGGCTCCTGCACTGCAGGCGTATTCCTTTAACCCCTGAACCACCAGGGGAAGCCGGTGTTTGATATGGTGCTGGTACCTCATTGTATCATTATATAGTAATTGCTCCTATTCTTGGGAATTCTGGTTGTGCCTATCCTTCAAGTATTGGAGAAGGAAATGGCAACCCACTCCAGTCTTCTTGCCTGGAGAATTCCATGAACAGAGGAGCCTGGTGGGCTTCAGTCCATGGGGTCACAGAGAGTTTGACATGACTGAGTGACTTTCACTTCACTATTCCACAAGTGTGACTGGCCCTGGCCCCAAAGAAAGAGGAGAGGAGATGGGGACGTTCAGGGGAGTAGCCCCAGGGGGCCCAGGAAGGTGAAAGCAAGCTGCCCATGTTGCTCCGCAGGGGCAGCCTACTGCCAGTTCATGGATATGCTCTTCCCTGGCTGTGTGCACTTGAGGAAGGTGAAGTTCCAGGCCAAGCTAGAGCACGAATACATCCACAACTTCAAGGTGCTGCAAGCAGCTTTCAAGAAGATGGGTGTTGACAAAGTAGGTGCCTGCGCTCTGAGGGGCCCCCGAGGAGCTCTGTGACCCCAGGGAAGATGGCCCGCAGCAGGGGCTGCTGGGGTCCTTCCAGCTCTGATGCCACTCTCCACCCACTGCCTCTCCAGGGGGAGTGCTCCCCCGGCTCAAGGCTCAGTGGAAAACCCCACAACATTTGACACCCCATCCTGACCGCATTCCCATTCCTTCCTCCTCTCTGGACCCTACACTTGAGACTCTCGGTGTACTGCTCCTGTTAAGTTCCTCCTCTGTAGGGCCCATGAAGTCTCTTGGCTCACTGCTGCCTCGATGGCCCAGGACCCCGGTTCCAGCAACCCCCACCCCACGTGCAGGGAGCAGCACCAAGGGACGTCTCCCCACGCACTTCCTCCTGTGCCTGGAGGAAAGGGCTGTCTCTGGACCCCGGGCGGGGGACTCTGGAAGGTGGGGCCACTGCAGCCCCAGGGCTTCCTGACAGCAGCAGCCCTCCAAGTTCTCTGCTTCTGTGGTCTATTTCAGATCATTCCTGTAGAGAAATTAGTGAAAGGAAAATTCCAAGATAATTTTGAGTTTATTCAGTGGTTTAAGAAATTCTTTGACGCAAACTATGATGGAAAGGATTACAACCCTCTGCTGGCGCGGCAGGGCCAGGACGTAGCACCACCTCCTAACCCAGGTGATCAGATCTTCAACAAATCCAAGAAACTCATTGGCACAGCAGGTAACGTGCCCGAGCTGGGGAAAGGGTGTGGGGGGCCAGGCCGGCGGGGCTCTGCAGCCAGCAGCGCCCCCTGGGCCACTGGCCCGCCCGGCCCCCGGCCAGCCTAAAGGAGACTGTTATCACGGAGTTCAGATGATGCCGCCTGCTGCCCACTTAGACCAGGGGGAGTCGCAGTGGGAGGAGAGCCCCCGGTGCCAGCTCAGGTGGCCGCTGGTGGTGGGAGGCCCAAGCCACTTCTTCCTGCCGCCCAAGCTAACTTGCTGACCTTGAGGTGATGGGGCAGCCCTTGGCACGGTTCCTGTGTCCAGGTCATCCCAGCCAAGGGCCTGGGACTGGCACAAAGGACTCCTTCTGCCCTCTGCCCACCTGATTCCCTGGGGATGGGAGTTTGTCCAGATGGACCAAATCTTCCTGCGTTTCCAGAATCTCACAGCCCCAAGTCCTCAAGAGACAATCTCTGGAAACGAGGCTTTGTCTGGGTTCTAGAAGAGAAGGGGGAAAAGCAACAGGGCCTCAGGGAGACAGGAGGATTGGCCAGGAGGATTGGCCACCCGCATCTGAACCCGTCATAGCAGAGCGGCTCCTCTGTGTGCGCTGCTGCCCCCTGGGCCTGCCCCCACTCTCCTGCTTGCTTTGCATTAGAGGCTCTGTCCTGGGAGCTGCCTTTAGCTGGAAAATAAGTGGCCAAAGCATGACGGTGTGCGGGGGAGGAGCTGGGGTGCCCGAGTCAGGCCCAGCAGAGGGCACCAAGCCCATCCTGAGGCCCGGGCAACCCAAAGGGCCAAGGGAAGGTTTCTGTGGTCTCCTGCAGTCTTGAGACTCTGAAGTCACCCCCAGGGAGGGTGGCTATGGGCTGGGGCTTCTGTTAGGAAAGACCCAGCAAGAGCCAGACTTGAGGCCCTGTGCCCGCTGCTTTTCCTCAGGCCCCAGCTGTCAGTACAGGAGGGCCCTCACCCCTCCAGCCCCACTCCCCAAATTCGCTGTCCCAGTTCCCCTCCCTCCCCACACCTTACACTTTCTTCAGCTCCTTGTCATCCCTGCTGTCCCAGGCTTGCCAGAGGGCTGCCCAGCTGCTGTGGTGTCGTATGGCCGTGGCTTGAGGTCTAGATGTAGAGTGGGAGAGGAGGGGAGGGCGAGAGTGCCTGCCTTTCGCATGGGCCTGCCCCGCCATCACACCAGGCTGTCTCGTGCCACATCTGTGGGCTGTGGGTTCATGCAGCCCCATCTGACTTTCCTCCTCTGGACAGTTCCACAGAGGACGTCACCCACAGGCCCCAAAAATATGCAGACCTCCGGCCGGCTGAGCAACGTGGCTCCTCCCTGTATCCTCCGGAAGAATCCTCCGTCAGCCCGAAATGGTGGCCACGAGACTGATGCCCAGATTCTTGAGCTCAACCAGCAGGTGAGTGGCGTGCGCACGGGCAGCTGAGAAAGCCAGGCCCCTGGGGCATCAGGCCGGGAAGGGAGGCTGGCGCCGGGGTCTCTGCTTGAACACCACTTTCTCGCCCACTCGAGCAGCTACTGGATTTGAAGCTAACGGTGGATGGGCTGGAGAAGGAGCGCGACTTCTACTTCAGCAAACTTCGAGACATTGAGCTCATCTGCCAGGAACACGAAAGTGAGAACAGCCCTGTCATCTCGGGCATCATTGGCATCCTCTATGCCACCGAGGTGAGTCCTGCCGGGCACCTGATGGGCCTCCCCCATTCCTATCAGACCCTGAGACCAGAAGGAGCCTTGGGGAGCATGGGCCAGTGAGGGCAGCCGGCTGAAGGCACCAGCCCAAGGTCCCACAGAGCATGTGCAGTGGGCAGGGGGCCGGAACCCAGGCCGGCTCCAAGCCACCTGCAGGAGTCTGCAGCTTCGGCCTGCCTGCCTGGCTCAGCATCTCTCTCCCTTCCACCCTCCAGGAAGGATTTGCACCCCCTGAGGACGATGAGATTGAGGAACACCAACAGGAAGACCAGGACGAGTACTGAGGGCGGCCCCAGCCCTGGATGACTGCACGGCTTCCGTGCCTCCCCACCCCGCTCCCACCCCCACATTATAATCCTTTCCTGACAGCCAGTCGGCCGGTGCTTTGTGTCAGTGCCGCGGCATTGGGGAGCCTGGCGAGCAGGGCTTGGGGGGACGGGGCAGGTGAGCAGGCGGAGGCCCCTCTTCCTGTGGCACAGGCCCAGTGCGCGGGACCCCTGCCCACCCCACCCCTATTTATTTCCGTTGTCTCTATGCTGTGTCGGCCAACACTCCCCCAGGGTGCTGTGGCCACCCGCCCCAGCCAACCACCCGCTCCCCTGACAGCCAGCAGCTGTATATTTGACAAAGTCATTGGTATATTTTTACTTACTGGATTTTCCTTGCACTTTACCTGTTCTTTTCCCAGGGCTGGCAGCACGGGCTCCGGGGCAGCGTGCCTGGCTTGGCTTCCCTTCCCCCGTTGCCAGGGCCGTGACTGGACTCACCGATTCTTATTTATTTTGTCTTTTGACTTCCCAGTAGTTGAGGGAAAGGCTGATGTCAGGAGAGGGATAGGGGACTGAGGAGGGGGGTTACCTAAGGCCCTGGTGGTCAGGGAGAGGGAGGGGAGCATGTGAGGGATGAAAACGACCTCCTGGCACCAGGCTCGCCCACCCTTGGCCCCCTGCGCCCAGCACCACAGCCCGGCACTGCGCTGCGGCTCCCAGCCACTCCCCTGCAGCTTGGTTCATACCACACAGACTCTGCCCGGACCTCTTGTACGTCTGCCTTTTCTCTGCCCGCCTCCCCAACCCCAGCCCTTCGGGCCACCCAGCCTGCATATGTGTTCACTTTTATTTAAATAAACTTGTGTGGTAAAAGTCCATACTATGTCTCCCTCAGCTGAGCCACAGCCTGGGTCTCAGCGCTTTTCTCTGAGTGACCCCCTCCCTGGAGGTGACAGCCATGGGGTACAACACCACTGCCATCCTCCCCCAGGCCCAGAAAGCTTCACCGGCTTGACCCAGCCCCCATCTCCCAACGCTGGTACCAGGGCTTTAAGGGGAGGCACGGAGGCCTGAACTCCCATTCCCTGAAGAGGAACAGAATTCAGGACCACGGCTGTGATAATGGGCAACCCAGCCAAGCAGCTGTTGGGTGGTGGGGGGGCCTGGCTGAGAGGTGCCTCGTTTCTGTCCCCTTTGGGCCAGTATGACCGCATACTGTCCGCCACCCTCCCAATGTCAGTAATCCATATGGGGACAAGGGCTCACGTGACAGAGCTGAGTGGGTGACAAAGAGCAAGGGTTCTAAGCACTGAAGCCCAGGAGGAAAGCAATGTCCAAGGGGTTCCTCCCACAGAACAGGCTCTCATGGGAGCCGGGAGCTGGAAACTCGGTCCCATCGTATTTGCACAGCCCTGCATTCCTGGTGCGTGCAGGCCAAGGGCCATGATAACCAGTGTCCTGAAGGTCCAACAGGGACCAAGGGCACTTAGCTGAATGTGGGTACCAGGCCCATTTAAACAGAGCCTTAGTTGCCCGTTAGAACAGCCCCTTATTTACTGGGGAAAGGACTGAGACCTGCATGTGACATGATTTGCTCAAGGTGGTTAAAACCTGGACTAGAATTGAGACCTCCTGAGTCATTGTTCTGTGCTCATCCCCAAAGACCACACAGGTGTGACCTCCAGAACTTTTCCTCTAGCTTCTGACCAGCCGTGGTAGATGTTTCCTCACCGTCCTGAGTGTGCCCAAGACACTGCTGGGATGTTGTTTCTTCCGCGGCCCTGCTCCAAGACCCTCCTTCCAGACCACCAGCATTTCTCCAGTTGACTCGTTAGAAACCTGAAATAAGCAAACCGTGTCTGTTCATCCCTCATTCACTTCACCTTCTCCATTTGACTCATACTCCCACATACAGACTTTTGAATTTATTCTCATTCTCCTGATTTTCTCCTCCAAGTTCCTAGCCTGCTTTTATTTTTATGATTAAAATTATGATTTTATCTTAGTGATTTTTAAATCTTACCATTTTTAATTCTTCTGCCTAATTTTAAAGGCTATTCCAGGTAGATACAGTAAAAGGAGAAGGTAGTTTCTCTGTGATGCCCAGCATTCATCTTCAGGCTGGAACCTCACCCTGATGGTTAAGTGGGTGTGGTGGGCAGAATAACGCCTCCCTCCAAAGATGTCCACATTATAATCCTCAGAACCTGTGGATATGTTAGGTTATTAATACATGACAAAGGGGAATTAAGGTGCAGATGGAATTAAATCGCTAATCTGCTGACTAAAATGAGGGTATCCTGGATTATCCAGAAGGGCCCAGTGTAATTGCCAAGAGTCCATAAAATTGGGATGGGCGGGGCAAGAGGTCAGAGTGATGCAATATGAGGAGGACTTGACCCATTGCTGCTGGCTTTAAAGATGGGGGATATGAGCAAAGAAATTTGGTCAGCCTCCAGAGGCTGGGAGAGGTAAGGAAACAGGTTCTCTCCTAGAGTCTCCACAAGGGACCACTGCCCTATGGATACCATATTTTACCCCAGTGAGACCCTGACAGACTTTTGCCTTCCAGAGCTATAAGACAAGAAGTTTGTGTTGTATTAAGCCAGTAAGTTTGTGGCAATTTCTTATAGAAGCAATAGGAAACCAATATAGTAGGTCAGCCTGCTTCAATGAGCTCACTGTTCTTGTCCCCACACCAGATAGCCACCCATCTTCTTTGACCCAGTCTTTTTTAACTTTTAAAAATGTTGTATTGGGGTATAGCCAATTAACAATGTTGTGATAGTTTCAGGTGAACAGCGAAGAAACTCAGCCATACATATACATGTATCCATTCTCCCCCAAACTTCCTCCCATTCAGCCTGCCACATAACATTGAGCAGAGTTCCATGTGCTATACAGTAGGTTCTTGTTGGTTATCCATTTTAAATATAGCAGTACATGTCCATCCCAAACTTGACCCAGTCTTTTGATTCTTCCCTCTTACCCCATGGGTACCTGCCCAAGCCCACCCTTCATGGCTAGTGTCTAAGGTTGCTCTTTGAAGACCTAGAGCTCCACGATGTAAAGCCACTGCCTCCTCCCCAAACTCTGGAACATTTAAGACGGTGAATTACAATTTTTCTGCTTCGTCTGTCTCCCATACAGGTTTCTCAAGTTCCTCTCAATCAAGTGACATGTGTCCTCTAGCTCCCACCTACCACTGTGCTAAGTGCTTATTAGGTACAGAAAGGGCTTAGGAAATGCTACTGGATAAGTAAGTGAATGACTTCTGTCCCGTAGGTGCCAAGGTACAACTGATGACCTGCTGGACTATTCTAAGACAGGAAATAAAGCCCCTCCCCACCCTTCTCTATATTTCCACCATGGAACACCCCCTTGTTTGCTTCTATGGAAAGCCTTTCTGTTTCTCTTCCAAAATCAGTATCGCTTTTGTGACCATACATGTAACACAGAAAAGGTAGAACAAAGAGAAGACAGTGTCTGAAGAGAGCTAAACCAACTATGTGAAAAAAATGAATTGATTAATGATTATCTCAAATACGGTCCTGGGCAAAAGCACTTCATTTCAGACCCTTTGACCTGAGGCAAAGTCAGCGATGGTCAGGTCTGCAGGGGCTGGAGGGCAGGCAGAAGGAAGCAGCAAGAGGTTGGTTATCTCCTACTTTCTGCCTCCAGCCCACCCCATCCTTTACCTGTCCCCACTTACCTTTCCAAAGTAGGTATGCCATTTTCCTACTGGCTTCCCACAATCTGCAGGACGAAGTAAAAATTTGACAGGCAAGGACCTTGGCATATGGGCTGAGGTCCCTTTCCAACCACATAACCTCCAATATCCATGAAGCACTGTCACATTGAACTACTTCCAGTCTCCCAGACTTGCCCCGCTGTGTCCCACCTTTGTAGGCCTTTGCTTACATCAAGTCCACACACCTGGCCTGTTCTCCCCACTTGCCCTAATCCCCAACCATCGACTATTTGCCCATTCCTCAGGACACACTTCCAGTGTCATCGCCTTTAGGAAGCCTTCTCTAATCTCCTTCCTAAAGGAATTCATCACTCCCTAAACTATTCATCCTGTGGGAAGTTGGACTCTTAGATCAGATCAGTCACTCAGTCGTGTCCGACTCTTTGCGATCCCATGAATTGCAGCACGCCAGGCCTCCCTGTCCATCACCAACTCCCAGACTTCACTCAGACTCACGTCCATCGAGCCAGTGATGCCATCCGGCCATTTCATCCTCTGTCGTCCCCTTCTCCTCTTGCCCCTAATCCCTCCCAGCAGCAGAGTCTTTTCCAATGAGTCAACTCTTAGCATGAGGTGGCCAAAGTACTGGAGTTTCAGCTTTACCATCATTCCTTCCAAAGAAATCCCAGGGCTGATCTCCTTCAGAACGGACTGGTTGGATCTCCTTGCAGTCCAAGGGACCCTCAAGAGTCTTCTCCAACACCACAGTTCAAAAGCATCAATTCTTTGGCACTCAGCCTTCTTCACAGTCCAACGCTCACATCCATACATGACCACAGGAAAAACCATAGCCTTGACTAGATGAACCTTTGTTGGCAAAGTAATGTCTCTGCTTTTGAATATGCTATCTAGGTTGGTCATAACTTTCCTTCCAAGGAGTAAGTGTCTTTCAATTTCATGGCTGCAGTCACCATCTGTAGTGATTTTGGAGCCCAGAAAAATAAAGTCTGACACTGTTTCCACTGTTTCCCCATCTATTTCCCATGAAGTGATGGGACCGGATGCCATGATCTTTGTTTTCTGAATGTTAAGCTTTAAGCCAACTTTTTCACTCTCCACTTTCACCTTCATCAAGAGGCTTTTTAGTTCCTTTTCACTTTCTGCCATAAGGGTGGTGTCATCTGCATATCTGAGGTGATTGAGATTTCTCCCAGAAATCTTGATTCCAGCTTGTATTTCTTCCAGTCCAGCGTTTCTCATGATGTACTCTGCATATAAGTTAAATAAACAGGGTGACAATATACAGCCTTGACGAACTCCTATTCCTATTTGGAACCAGTCTGTTGTTCCATGTCCAGTTCTAACTGTTGCTTCCTGACCTGCATACAAATTTCTCAAGAGGTAGATCAGGTGGTCTGGTATTCCCACCTCTTTCAGAATTTTCCACAGTTTATTGTGATCCACACAGTCAAAGGCTTTGGCATAGTCAATAGAGCAGAAATAGATGCTTTTCTGGAACTCTCTAGCTTTTTCGATGATCCAGCGGATGTTGGCAATTTGATCTCTGGTTCCTCTGCCTTTTCTAAAACCAGCTTGAACATCTGGAAGTTCACGGTTCACATATTGCTGAAGCCTGGCTTGGAGAATTTTGAGCATTACTTTACTAGCATGTGAGATGAGTGCAATTGTGCGGTAGTTTGAACATTCTTTGGCATTGCCTTTCTTTGGGATTGGAATGAAAACTGACCTTTTCCAGTCCTGTGGCCACTGCTGAGTTTTCCAAATTTGCTGGCATATTAAGTGCAGCACTTTCACAGCATCATCTTTCAGGATTTGGAATAGCTCAACTGGAATTCCATCACCTCCACTAGCTTTGTTCATAGTGATGCTTTCTAAGGCCCACTTGACTTCACATTCCAGGATGTCTGGCTCTAGGTCAGTGATCACACCATCGTGATTATCTGGGTCGTGAAGATCTTTTTTGTACAGTTCTTCTGTGTATTCTTGCCACCTCTTCTTAATATCTTCTGCTTCTGTTAGGTCCATACCATTTCTGTCCTTTATCAGCCCATCTTTGTATGAAATGTTCCTTTGGTATCTCTGATTTTCTTGAAGAGATCTCTAGTCTTTCCCATTCTGTTGTTTTCCTCTATTTCTTTGCATTGATAGCTAAGGAAGGCTTTCTTATCTCTTCTTGCTATTCTTTGGAACTCTGTGTTCAGATGTTTATATCTTTCCTTTTCTCCTTTGCTTTTCGCTTCTCTTCTTTTCACAGCTATTTGTAAGGCCTCCTCAAACAGCCATTTTGCTTTTTTGCATTTCTTTTCCATGGGGATGGTCTTGATCCCTGTCTCTTGTACAATGTCACGAACCTCATTCCATAGTTCCTCAGGCACTCTATCTATCAGATCTAGGCCCTTAAATCTATTTCTCACTTCCACTGTATAATCATAAGGGATTTCATTTAGGTCATACCTGAATGGTCTAGTGGTTTTCCCTGCTTTCTTCAATTTAAGTCTGAATTTGGCAATAAGTTCATGGTCTGAGCCCCAGTCAGCTCCTGGTCTTGTTTTTGCTGACCGTATAGAGCTTCTCCATCTTTGGCTGCAAAGAATATAATCAATCTGATTTCGGTGTTGACCATCTGATAATGTCCATGTATAGAGTCTTCTCTTGTGTTGTTTGAAGAGGGTGTTTGTTATGACCACTGCATTTTCTTGGCAAAACTCTATTAGTCTTCGCCCTGCTTCATTCCCTATTCCAAGGCCAAATTTGCCTGTTACTCCAGGTGTTTCTTGACTTCCTACTTTTGCATTCCAGTCCCCTATAATGAAAAGGACATCTTTTTGGGGTGTTAGTTCCAAAAGGTCTTGTAGGTCTTCATAGAACCGTTCAACTTCAGCTTCTTCAGCGTTACTAGTTGGGGCATAGACTTGGATTACTGTGATATTGAATGGTTTGCCTTGGAAACGAACAGAGATCATTCTGTCGTTTTTGAGATTGCATCCAAGTACTGCATTTAGGACTCTTTTGTTGACCATGATGGCCACTCCATTTCTTCTGAGGGATTCCTGCCCTCAGTAGTAGATATAATGGTCATCTGAGTTAAATTCACCCATTCCAGTCCATTTCAGTTGGACTCTAGTTCTTACTATAAACGCTTGCCTGGCCTGTTCCTTAGTATGGCAGGTATGAATCTCATAGTCAAATGAGGGAGTGTGCATTAAATAGTAAGCTTCCCATGTGGCACTAGTGGTAAAAAGAACCATCATGTCAATGCTGGAGACCTAAAAGATGCAGGTTTGATCCCTAGGTTGGGAAGATCCCCTGGAGGAGGGCAATTCACTCCAGTATTCTTGCCTGGAAAATCCCATGGACAGAGGAGCCTGGCAGGTTACAGTCCATAGGGTCGCATGAAGTCAGATAGGACTGAAAAAAACTTGGCATGGCAGGGCATATGAAACAGCACATTTCCTTAATCATGATAAATCACTTCTAGTTCACCTTCACTCATACTCCCCTGCCAGCATGCTTCCAGTTTTGAGGTCTCACATGATACAAAAAGCATGGCCCAAGGGACCTCCAGAGATAGGGGATGTCTGACCAGGTAACCTGCTTAAGTAGTTCCTCAGGTCTTCGTTCTTGATTGCTTCCCTGCCACACCTGGGACTTGGGACTGACAGCTGTGGAGGGAGTCAGAGCCTTTTCTTTCCCACTGCCTGCAAGGGGAAACCCAGTGCTGGCTGTCCCAGGGCCAAAAACTTTTCTCTGCCTCCCTTCGAGGGACACTCCACTCTCTACTTCCTGCCCCACCCGACCCCAAACACTGCCTCAAGGCGAGGAATCTTCAAGCTCCGTCTCTCTTCCCTGTTCCTTCACAATAGCTTTTTTTTTTTTTTTAATAGCTCGTTAAACTCAAGGTTTAATCATTAGCAACAGAAAAACTAGCACTTTCCTGTAAGGAAGGGAGCATTTCATCTACAAACTCCCCCAGGAGCTGAGGAGAACTTTCATTTCATCCTTTGTGCACAACTAGAACGGAAAGAAAACCAGAAACAGTTAAATTTTCACCAAGTCACCCAATACTTCCACGTTCAGTTCAGTTAAGTCGCTCAGTCGTGTCCGACTCTGCGACCCCATGAACCGCAGCACACCAGGCCACCCTGTCCATCACCAACTCCCGGAGTTCACCCAAACTCATGTCCATTGAGTCGGTGATGCCGTCCAACCATCTCATCCTCTGTCGTCCCCTTCTCCTCCTGCCTTCAATCTTTCCCAGTATCAGGGTCTTTTCAAATGAGTTAGCTCTTCGCATCAGGTGGCCAAAGTATTGGAGTTTCAGCTTCAACATCAGTCCTTCCAAGGACTGATCAGACCCAGGACTGATCTCCTTTAGGATGGACTGGTTGGCTCAATAAAAGTTGTCCGAAAGCAGTAGCCTCTCATCTCAACATCTTTTGCTTGGCTGTTGTTGTTGTTGTTTTTTTGCTGAGAAAGGCTCCTGACGCCGCGCCGACCCCTAGAGCGGAAGAACCCGGCAAACACCAACGACTACAAGTCCCAAGCTGCCTAGCGGGTGGCGTCACGCGCCGCGAAGCCCTGCGAGGAGACGTGGCAGAGCGCGGCGCGTCCGCACCGGACCGGAAAGCTTGGGGAGGCGGCCGTGGCGGGAGGGTCGGAGCCATGGCGGCGAAGACTGCGGGTGGGGGGCGCTGGGAGGTGGTGAAGAAGGGGCGGCGGCCTGGGGCCGGCGGCAGTGGTAAAGGCGGCGGAGGGGACCGCCGGGCGCTCGGGGAGGCGAACGGAGTGTGGAAGTACGACCTGACCCGTGAGTACCCACCCGGCCCGCCGCCCCCTGTAGCCCTCGCCCCGCCCCGGGTCTGCACCCCACCTCCCCACCCCGGGTGGTAGCGAGCAGCTACCGGGGCCCAGAGGGTCCAAACACCCCTGGGCTCCTGGAGTCGCGAGCCTCCTGCGGATTGGTACCTCCCAGTTCAGCCGGCGCTCCCCTGGCGTTTCTCGACCCTCAAAAGAGGTAGACAGAGCGAGGGAGGTCGCCGTCCTTGCCACTCACATGAGTAAACTGAGGCCCAACGAAGTTAGACGACTTCCCCAGGATCACTTATTAGAGGGGACCGGGATTCTCGTCTTCGGACGCTCAGCAGACAGCACACGCTCCCTGCCAGCTGTTCCCGGGCCCGATAGCCTGGCCTTGCCGGACAAGTGTCCGGGAGCTGCGGAGAGGCAGTCTGGTTCATCATAGACTGGGCCCCCGCCTTAAGTAACCTGCAGGTAGGGGGTTGGCGTGGGGACTTGGACGCTCATGAGGCCCGGCAGTGGGAGAAAATGATCCACCACACACATCTCCACACCCATCAAGTATTATTCCAAGCGGTGCCTGTTTCCTCAAAGCCTCCTGGAGGAGCAGAGAAAGCTTGCCACTTGTTGATTATAGAGTTGTCACATCAGAACCAAGAGGAACTGGGGTAGAACCAAGAATGGAAAACCGTGATTTCCCAAACTGGTAGCCACTCAATAAAGAAGCCAGCCCTCTGTGTTGGACACCACCCACCTGCCCAATTTTCCCATACTCTGATTTCCTAATAAAGAAATGCCTTATCTCTGAAAGAGCCCATGAACTCAAGAGCTGTGGTAACTGAAAGAAACCACCAGGAGGGGTCCTTAAGCAGGATGCAAGAAGGGGCTTTGAGGCAGGCTTCTCCCTGGAGATTAATTAAGTGCCAGTGTGTGGGGAGGGACCACTGTTTCTGTGAGGCCCTCCTGATTCAGGGCTGCCCCCCTTTCTCTGCCTGTCATTACCCCAGCTCCAATCCAGACGACAAGCACCCTGTATGAGCGGGGCTTTGAGAAAATCATGAAGCGGCAGAATAAGGAGCAGGTTCCACCTCCTGCTGTGGAGCCTAAGAAACCGGGGAACAAGAAGCAGGCTAAGAAGGTGGCGACCCTCACCAACCAGAACCAGAAGCAGGGACGCTTTCGCAGCCTGGAGGAGGCACTGAAAGCTGTGAGTGTGGCGAGACTTTAGGCAGGGGAAGAATGAGGACCCGAGGAGTAGAGAGGATGAAAGAAGTGGGACAGGGATGGGCTCCTGAGGGACCTGTGGGATGAGGGACACTGCTGACTAAGAGGAGGCCTTCAGGAAAGGATGGAAATCCAATGGGATGCAGTGTCTGCACTTAGGCTAGAAAGGGAATGAGTTTATAGAGAACCATAGATTAGTGAGGGGAAAACTTTGAAAATCCAGAGATACACAGAGGGTTTAGAAAAACTGCTTGTGGTTCCTCCCACCAAGGAAGAAATGATCTTTCACTTTCCATCTTGTCTTCTGTTTCTCCCCTTGAACATGTGAGGGACCCAAGAGTATTAGTTCTTGAGATCAGCAGTTACAATTGTCTTGTTCTCTAGTTCCTGAAGATCTGGATGCAACAAAAGTATGGCATTCCATATACTTGCATTGAAAAGCAGAAACCCTTTGTTTTTCCTGCCACCTCAACCATTTCCCCACCTCTACCCCATTACTCTACACCCGAAACTCACCATGAGGGGACTGTGTTCCTGGCAGCTGGACCTGGCAGATCTGCAGAAGGAACTGGACAAGAGCCAGAGTGTGTTCTCTGGAAACCCATCCGTGTGGTTGAAGGACCTGGCCAGCTATCTCAACTACAAGCTCCAAGTACCTCCGAGTGAACCCACACTTAGCCAGCATCCTCACGGTTAGTTCTCCAGACGAGTTGAAGAAAATTCTGAAAGGGCTGTATGTAAGCGCATTACTTAGTAACTGAGCCCCATGCCCCCACTGCCCTGACTTACCTGGTGATTTGAGCTGTCCTCAGATTAGCATGGCTTCAAAGTTCCTGGGCCTCGTTGAAATAGGGAGGATGCCAGCCACAGTGCAGTGACCTCTGCCTTCACTTACAGTTCTCAAGGAGCAAAGCAGAGGCCTCAGAGCTAGCAGAGGCTTCTGGTGCTAGCTCTCATATGAGGCCTATCGACCCCAGATTATCCCTACAGCCTGGTGAGCCGGGAGCTGCGTGGCATCATCCGAGGGCTATTGGCGAAGGCTGCGGGATCCCTGGAGCTCTTTTTCGACCATTGTCTATTCACCATGCTACAAGAACTGGATAAGACTCCAGGTGAGAGGGTCCCGTGAGAATTAGGCCAGTCCTATCTTGGGAACCTAATCCCCTTTTTTCTGCTTCTAGAGTAACTGAAGAGGTTCTCTTTTAGCAGAGAAATATGCTAATTCCAGCACTCTTGGAAAAGAAGGAGGATGCTAGGACTCCCTGGGCCTGGGTTCTGGGCTCTCAGCTGTTGAAAGAGAGATTACAGGTTTGGGGTGCTGATTAGTATATGTGGGTCTGAGAATGTGTATCTCCAGGGGAGTCACTGCACGGTTACCGCATCTGTATCCAGGCCATTCTGCAAGACAAGCCCAAGATTGTCACCACAAACCTAGGCAAGGTGAGCTCAGGGTTGTGATGGGGCCATTGGGAGGCCAGGACTGGGGAGACTGGGCAGAATCAACTCTGTTGAACCCAGTTAAGGGATGCGGGAGGTCCCGTAAGACAAGTAGTTAGCTAACAGCGTTAGCACTATGTACATATATGAGGTAGGTACTGCTATTATTCCCATTTTGTAGATGAGAAGATTGAGCCGCAACAGGGGTCAGTTACTTTGTAAAGTTGGTCAACTAGTAAGTGATAAACGTGAGTGAAGACCATAGCCTGGTGCCAGAGCCTGTGCTCTGAGTCACTCCACCACATTACCACACTGCCCCATTGTCCTCTCCCAGTTGAATTCTGTCTTCTTCCTTGGCTTTGAGGGTGCTCCTGGTGCTTTGCCCTTTCCCAACCTGCCTCCCTCACTGGTCTCCCCAGTTCCTGGAACTGCTGAGGTCCCACCAGAGCCGACCAGCCAAGTGTCTGACTATCATGTGGGCCCTGGGTCAAGCAGGTTTTACCAACCTCACCGAGGGACTGAGAGGTAAAAGAAAGGTTTTGGAGCTGGAAGTTCCTCTTTAATGTCCCCAGTGGATCCAGGCTTGAGGCTTCCTCCCTGATCTTTGTCTCCACAGTGTGGCTGGGGATTATGCTACCTGTGCTGGGCATCAAGTCTCTGTCTCCCTTCGCCATTGCATACCTGGATCGGCTGCTCCTGTGAGTAATTGGGGGTGAAGGGGAAGAGCAGGCCCAGGGTGTTTTCAGGTAGCTATTTCAGCAAAATGGATGCTGTGATCCTGGTTTCCATAGATGTGAAGAAGCATCAGGACCAGCTCCTCCCAAGTCAGAATGTGGTGGTGGTGAAGGAAACGGAGAGAGCCAGGAAGTTGGGGGGATGGAGTGGAGTTTATGCCCTTTTTCTTAGATGTTCTTAGCTGGGACCGTGGCCAGGGCAGGTGTTCCCCAACAAGCCTGTTTCTTTCCTCCCCCACAGGATGCACCCCAACCTCACCAAGGGCTTTGGCATGATTGGCCCCAAGGACCTCTTCCCACTTCTGGACTTTGCCTATATGCCCAACAACTCCTTGACTCCCAGGTAGGGCTGTCCCAGGGCACAACCTTCTGTGAAGGACCCCAGCAGAGGATTAGGACACTATATCTGTCCCTTCACCTCCGGCCACCCTCAATTTGAGATTATCAACCTGCATGTACATGGGATCATTGAACCCTTGGAATTACATGGGCCCTCCATGGTGATTGGCCTGTGGGCATTTTCTGGGGAGGGGACCCATGACTGAGCAGATTTTCCAAGAAGTCTCTGAGTCTAGAAAGATGCAGAACCATTAAAAGGCCCTTCATGACCACCACCTTGGGCAGGGTACGGACTTTGCTGCAGACGCAAGGGGCACAAGCACACAAAGCCAATCAGAGTCTATGCTCAGCTCTCCTCTCAACCCCCTCCACAGCCTGCAGGAGCAGCTATGTCAGCTGTACCCACGACTGAAGGTGTTGGCATTTGGGGCAAAGCCGGAATCCACGCTGCATACCTACTTCCCCTCCTTCCTGTCCAGAGCCACCCCTGGCTGCCCTCTGGAGATGAAGAAAGAGGTGAGGAGCTGGTGGGAGGTGCCTTTCTCCTTCTTGGGGTGGGGTAAGGTCCCTATCTGCTGACAGGCCCTGCCACTGGGAGCCTGTTTTCTCCCCTCTTCGCCCCGCCCTCCCCAGCTTGGTCCCAACAGCCAACTGCTGGCTCCTTTATGCTTCACTCTCAGAAGAATGGAGCTGAAAAGGCAGCCTGTTCAGATCTGACCAGTCTCTCATGGTCCCTTGCAGACAAGCTAATTTTTATCTCAGGAGCCCCTTCTTCCCCTTTATAGCCTCTTGGAGATTTTGAGGGTATGGGCACAATCTCTCTGCCCTTCAGGGTGGAGTGCTGCCTGGGGGGCCCCACTTGGCACTAACTAAGAGGGGGAGTTAGCTCTTAGCACTCCCCACCATTGCCCGGGGCCCAGCAGTCTCTCCCTTCTATCTCCTGTGCAGCTCCTGAGAAGCCTGACTGAGTGCCTGATGGTGGACCCCCTCAGCACCAGCGTCTGGCGGCAGCTCTACCCCAAGCACCTGTCACAGTCCAGGCAGGTGGGGGGGTGGGGGTCACCTGCCTCTGATCCACACAGAGAAACCTTAATTTACTCTTCATGGTGTGTCCTGTCCGAAAGCAGAAGGGGGATGTTTGTCACTGTTGTTCAGGCTCATACCTGTGGGGGCTTTGCAGGGAGGCTTCCAGGAAGCTGCTCCTCTGTGGGGGTGGGGGACAGGGCATGGAGGGTCTTTCAGCCTGAAGGAGCTGGGGCCCATGGAGGATGGGAGGGGCCAGGTGGGCCTCCTGATGGGAAAGGATTGTGCTTTCCCCACAGCCTGCTGCTGGAACACCTGCTCAGGTCCTGGGAGCGTATTCCCAAGAAGGTGAGCTGGGAAGACATGGCAGGCTGAGCCTCGTCTGGGTTCTGAGTTCGTACCCCCGCCACTGGCCCCGCTTTCTGGGAAGGTGCTCCATTAGCACTTCTGGTGTGGAATACGAAGCAGAATGGAAGCTCAGGGTTCCCTTGTGGGCTAAATCTTAACATTCTCAGCCTAGACTTCTCTTACTCTACAGACACAGAAGTCATTGCAAGAAACCATTCAGTCCTTCAAGCTTACCAACCAGGATCTGCTGAGGAAGGGCGGCGGCAGCAATCAGGATGTCGTCACCTGCGACTCGGCCTGCAAGGTGCCAGCGCCCAGCCCACTGCCCTCGCCTCCCACCACCACCCATAGACTCTTCTCCTCGCAGTCTCTGCACACCCTGGGTTGGACCTGTATGACATTCCTGACCCACCTGCCGCTGGAACTCCCACCACCTCTGGAGTAGTGAGAGGGCTGGATCCGCTCTGTGGAAGGCTGAGCTTGAGGCCTGCCTTAGGAGGCCAGGGCCAGCCCCACTCCCTTCTGACCACTGCTCCCTGCCCCTTCTCCTTCTAGAGTCTGTTGCAGCAGGCTCGGGGCTTCCAGCTGCCCTGGACACGGCTACTTCTGTTGGTGCTGGTCTTTGCCATAGGTTTCCTGTGCCATGACTTCCGGTCACACAGCTCTTTCCAGGGTAAGCAGGGATTGGCTGGCAAAGGAGATAGCCAGGGGCTTTTTGTGGGGACACAGAGCTGGATGTACCACTCCCCGCCCCTGCACACACTCCAGAACAGACATTTTTCTGACAGATGTGTCTGTGCTTTGCATTGTAGAAATGCTTCATATTCATGGTCTTATTTGAGTAGTGTTATCTTGTTTTTAATTTTTGAGGAAATTGAGGCTCAGAAAGATTTACCAATTAGCATAACATCACAGCTAGGAAGTAGAAAGGCTGACCCTCAGACTCGAGGTTTCCTGATGCCCAAGTCCACAGCTCCACCTGGCTGCACCCTTCTTGCTCTCCTGGCCTGCAACCCTCCCTCCACACGTGCTCCAGAGCAGAATGGAGCCAGCTCTGCAACCCCGTGAGCATGTCCAGTTCTGCCCCATCCCTCACTGAGTCTGCTCTGGGGCCTGTAGTGCCTGCCTCCCCAGTCCCAGTCCCTGCCCCGCTCACCTCCTCACTCACCCGAGGCCCCCTCTCCGCAGCCTCCCTTTCTGGCCAGCTGCTTCAGTCATCTGGTGTCTTGCCTGCTGGCCAACAAGCATGCACCAAGATCTACTCCTATAGCTTGCAGGGCTACAGGTGAGACCTCCGGGAGTGGGATGGGGGGTACCTAGAGGGGAGAGGGAGGCGTGGGAGAGAGAGGGCTTGCCTGTTCAGGGTGGTGACGGCATTGACAGTCAATGGGAAGCCGCTGTGGTTTTCCCCTCCCAAGGCCTCCCTTGCCCCAGCTGTTCTTAGGCCAGCCTGCTTGGGAGACTCCAGACACCTTCTTCCTCCCTCTGTGTCTCCCCTACAGCTGGCTGGAGAAGACATTGCCAGCTTGGGGCTCCCACCTGCTGACTGTGGTGAGGCCTGGCTTGCAGCTGGCCTGGGCCCACACCAATGCCACCGTCGGCTTCCTTTCTGCCCACTGTGCCTCACACCTTGCCTGGTTCGGTGACAGCCTCGCCAACCTCTTCCAGAGGGTAAGCCAGAGACAGAGAGGTCAGAGAAGGCTCTGACCTCTTGCCGGATGGCTGTGTTCTTGGGAAGGTGCAGCCCCACGTGGACTGCCTTCCCTGTCGTTCTAACCCATCCATTCTCCATGGTCCAGCTACAGACCCAGCTCCCTGACACCCTGAACCAGCTGCTCCGTTCTCTGAGGGAGCTGCTCCTGTTTCTTTATCACAGCATCCTGCTGCCTACGTGGCACATGCTGCTTGAGGCCCTGGCCCAGATCCAGGAGCACTGCCATGAGGCATGCAGGTGAGACCCTACCCCAGGGCTCCAGCAGGAGGCCTGTGACCCCAGGCCCTTTCTCCAGGGACACAGCTCCCCTTTTGTTTTTCTCGCTCTGCCCTGCCTCCTGCGCATCCCTTGGGCACTTTGGGTCGGGGTTGTGAGTATTAGCTACAGCTCTTTGACTTAACACAGCTGCACATCACAATTTCCCAACCCCCGAAATGTCTGCTTTCCTCCCAGAGGCGAGGTGACTTGGGACTGCATGAAGACACAGCTCAGTGAAGCCGCTCACTGGACCTGGCTCAGACTACAGGACACCACAGTGGCTTTCTTGGACTGGGCACTTGCCATGATATCCCAGCAGTAGGCCCTGCCTCCCTGGCTGCTGGGCTCTGTCTGGAGCAGACCCCTGGAGACTGTTGGGGCAGAGAGTGGCAATTCTGCAGGGGAGTCTTTGTTACTTGGTGCCTAAGTTCTGTCTCCTCAGCAAGTGGTAGGCTGCCTCTGCCTCAGTTCTTCCGGTTTGGTGGCAGCGAGCCCAGAGGTATCTCAGCCTCCAACCCACGACTCCACTGACCACTGCTCTGCCCGACTGACTGTACATGGCTCCCAGCCTTTATCCTTGGGCCTGGTAGCCTCTCTTGTCTCTGCTCTCCACTTCCTTCTCTCTCATTCTTGAAGCCTCAAACAGCTCATCTTGAAAAGGTGGACTCCAGGAAGTGGCTTCTGCATTCTTCTGACAAACGATTCCTGCTCCCAGACCTTAACCACGGCAGAAAAAAAAAAGGGACTTCTAGAAGAATCTAGAAGAATGTAGCACCACAGTGGGTGGTAGCAGCTTTGTCTCTGCCGACAGTCTGGGTGTGGCTGTCCGTGGACATGTAGGCCTGGGTGGAGAGGCCTCTCACCTCAAAATGTTCAACTTAGGTCCTTCAAGGCTTCTACTGCTCCTGTCATTATGGTCCTACATCCTTGCTCTCTGTCCCCCTTCAGTGCTGGGGGCGGTCTCAGCCTCCGAGTTCAGCCCTTCTCCGCTGCCCACCCCTGCCATCTGTCTGGAGAGCAGAGCCCAGGTCATCATGTGCCTCAGGCCCAGGAAATCATCCAGCAACCTGTTGAGACAGGACACAGCATGGGCTTGTGGATATGCCTACTTGATGGAATAAAGGACACAGATTTGATTTCTAGTTTTCCTCTGTGCCTCTTCATACAGAAATTCCTACAGTTGTGGACAGGACGACAAAATGTGAGCTCCTGCACATTCTTTAGCCCTCTGCCCTCCCAAAGGTTGTAGCCTCTGGCCATAGTTGAGCTTCTGGCAAGGAAAGCCTGCTTCCATCATTCTAAAGTTTGGCCTGTCGAGGGTTCTAGACGCCCTACTTGCTCACTTATCATCTCACTTGTCCTTGTGATTCGTGTCCCAAGATTGCCTTGGGAGCTTGAGGATTATATGCCTGGAAAAGTCGGGGAGAGTGTCCTAGAGGAATTCTTGGCCAGCAATCAGAGGATGCCTCCTTCCTTGCCAGGACCTTCATTTATTAATTGATTCATTTTATAGGCAGTGAGTGAAAGATTCAGAACTCCAAGAGACACATGAGTCAAGGGTTTATCACCCATGTCCCTTTTAATTTGACTTGAGACTATAACAAGTCAGCTAACGGCACAAGTTTTTCAGTTCTCACCTGAAGTTTCTTTCCTTGAGTGTTTAAAGAATGTAAGCAGTACTAGAGGTGCACTGCCCACTTTAGCGTCCATGGGCTGAGTTCTGTTTCCATCACGAGCACCTGAGATGACTAGCAGGGGTGATGGCCAGCTGCCGCTTTTCCTTTCACAGACGGCCCTGACGTGCTGCCTCCATTTTTCAGCCACGGGATTATCAAGTAGCAAGCGTAGCAAAATCTTGACACGAAGTCTTGAGGACTGGAACATCTTCCTTTCCTTGTTAGGATGTAACTTACCACGCTGGGCAGAAGCCTGCTTTTGTAGTGGCAGTCAGCTCTGACGATTTTTTCCCAGAAGAAGAAACCCCACCCCACAAAGGACCAAAGTGTAGGCCTGCTGGCAGAACTGTCCACAGGTCCCCAGACATGTTCCATTGCTTCAGTTCTTTACCTAAAGTCAGTTACAGATGGGTTCAATTCTTAAGAGGAGTGAATCCTAGTAACTGGCCTGAATTCAAGACAAATTAAAGAAAATGAGCCAGTGTGAGCTTGGGTTATTGGCACCAGTGCAGGACCATGCCCTACAATGACATCAAGTCCAACCAAGGCTGCTGGACCGGACTTTGAATCCAGCAACTCAGAGAATCCCACTTGCAAGTGCTTCCTTGGTGTCTAATGTGTACACTACTACCTTATTGGATTCATCTAATTTCTAACATGTAATCCTGGGATGCAACATTTTTCTTTAACTCAGGTTAACTGGGGTCTCCACAGCCTCTCACAGGGACACTACTGACACCTCAATCGGCATTATTTGATAGATACCTGATACTGGAGTGGTCAGAACGTTTTCTCTATCCACTGCACCTGCTATCCATTAAAGCTAGATCAGACAATGTAGATATTTCACTTTAGCACAACTCTACAGGAATCCAAGCCAAGCCAGTTAGCTGAACCAGTATAGACTGGTGGAGTACACTGATGATGACAGGCAGGCAGTCACACTGACACCTGGTGTTACTGGAAGTCGACTGACATCTTGAAGATCACTTCTAGACATTTTAACTTTACTTTTCACACACAGCTGGAGTTCTACAGATAACACATCATGTAACTGAAGGGCAGTTTGAGTATTGTTATCTCTTACAAGCTTTAGTTACTAGTTTGACCAGCCTACCAACCAGACCATTCCGTCCAACAACAGCAGAATACATATTATTCTTGGATATTATCTCAACACTTCTTTCCGTTTTTCTAAGTCTCAATGCATATTTTTGGTTTCCTTTGGCTACTTGTACCCTGTCTACAGCTTCAGCTTTAGAACAGGGTGGGTGGAAGGGGAGCCTGACTTACTATGGACAGATAATGTTGCTGGACTCATGCCTGTGGCGTTGCCAGCCTGTTCCCAAATGCCACCACTCTCAGAATGGAGCATTTCCCACAGAGACAGGCATACCTGCTCTGCCCTATTCCAGAGTCACCCAGTTGTCAATTATACAGAAATTTCAATGGTTGAATGACCTCTGAGCATTTAATATGTCTTATCTCTCCTGAAGGAATTTGGATTTAAGTGAACACTTAAAGTGATGAATTGGTTTTCTAATCACCTTGCTGGTTCTGCTCCCCAAAGGACTTGAGGGTGCAAAGGACCTTGCTTTTCTCTATGTGGTGTTCCATTCTTAACCAGTGGTTTCATTGCCCAGACCTGAGGTATAAGAATTTTCACCATTCAGTGTATGAGCAAATACCTATTTAATATTTTACCTATTAGAATTAGGAGTTGAAATGTTGACTATGCCTCAGTATATACTTTAACTATTTAAGTACACAAGTTATTTTTAATGGATTTTTTTATAGCAGTTTTAAGTTCATGTCAAAATTCAGCAAAAAGCACCATGTCATTACGCCTGCACTTGAGGTTCCCCCACTGTCAAATTCAGTGAGCCTGTACCGACATGCCACTATCACCCAGCACTGTCATCTGAAGTCTGTGGTTTACCTTAATCATACTTTGCATGATTTACATCTTTTTAAATTTATTGAGACATTACCTAATACGTGGGGTATCCTAGAGAATATTCCATGTACTCTTGAGAAGCATGTGTATTCTGCTGTTGTTGGATGGAATGGTCTGGTTGGTAGGCTGGTCAAGGCCTCTGTTGCCTTGTTGGGCTTATCATAAACACATTATTGAAGAATTACAAATCAGTAAGAAAATCACTAAGCAACAATAAAAATATAGATGAAAGATACTTTATAAAAGAAATGCAGATGAACAATAGACTTGGGAGGAAAAGTCCATTTCACTGCCAAAGAGATGCAAATTTAAAATAAGATACCACTTATTTTTGCCTATCATGTTGACAAAAAAATTTTTTAAGTGATTTACTCAGTGAATGCTATGATAGAAACTGGTATAATGTTTCTAGGAAGTAATTTAGTAACATTTGTCAAAAGCCTAGAAAGTTTCATATTACTTTACCAAGTAGTTCCACTCCTATGAATATATTCTAGAAGATACAGAAGTAAACAGAAATGTGAACAAAGATTTACATATAACAACATTTATTGTAGCAGTATTTTTTTTATTGTAGCAGTATTAATCATGAAAATTTTGGATGTAAATTGTCCAACAATAAGATGAATATTTCAGTAAATTTTGGTACAAAGCAGATGAGAAATGGCTAGTCAAATGATGATTTAAAAAACTTTAATGACAGAAAATTGCTTATTACTAATTGAGCTCAACTTATTGAAACGTGGCCTACAATAAAAAATACAGAAAATAAATGTTGACAAGGATGTGGAGAAATGGCACCCTCTTACATTGGTGGTGGGAATGTAAAATTGTTCAACAGTTGTGGAAAACAGTTTGGCAGTTCCTCAAAGAGTTAAACATACAAATACCATAAAACTCAGCAATTCCATTCCTGAGTGTACCCAAGACAAATGAAAACATACATCCACACAGAAACTTGTAGATGAATGTTTGTAGCACTATTACTCATGAAAGCCAAAAGGTGGGAAAAGACAGAAGAATGGACACCGAATGGAGTATTATTCAGCCATAAAAGGGACAAAGTACCGGTACATGCTACAGTGTCCACGAGTCTCAAAACATAAGTGAAAGAAATCAAGCATGAAAGGTCACATATTTTATTGTTTTATAGGAAATCTCCAGAATAAGGTAAATCCGTGGAGACAGCCAATTAGTCGTTGCCAGGGGCTGGGTGAAATGCGATGGGAGTGCTTACTTTCAGGGTTAACAGCTGTTCTTCCAGAGTGAGAAAAAGTTTTTCAACCAGAGAGAGGTGATCATTTGCACAACACTATGAATGTACTAAATAACACTGAATTGTTCATATTTTTTTTTTCCTTTTCAGATAATTTTTATTTTTTTTAAATTTTATTTTATTTTTAAACTTCACATAATTACATAATTGTATTAGTTTTGCCAAATATCAAAATGAATCCACCACAGGTATACATGTGTTCCCCATCCTGAACCCTCCTCCCTCCTCTCTCCCCATACCATCCCTCTGAGTCGTCCCAGTGCACTAGCCCCAAGCATCCAGTATCGTGCATCGAACCTGGACTGGCATCTTGTTTCATACATGATATTTTACATGTTTCAATGCCATTCTCCCAAATCTTCCCACCCTCTCCCTCTCCCATAGAGTCCATAAGACTGTGAATTGTTCATATTTTAAAATAGTTAATTGTATGTTATGTGAATTTCCCTCAAAAACAAAACAAAAGCCCCAAGCAACGTAATTAAACACTTTCTGCTTTCTGACCCCACCTTCTCACAAGAGAGAGAGCGTGGTAAACACCTCTCCAAGAAAACCACCCCAAGCTGATGCTCTCCAACACAATGGGAGGTAGCCTTTGCAGCTGCAGAATGAAGTTAAATCAAAGGGAAGATGTTAACCTGCTTTGTGGATGCCCACAGGCGTGAACCCTGGTGTGCATTCGGTAACAACACAAACCTCAGATTTAAAGTTTAGCCTGTTCGTTTCCAAGGCAAACCATGCAATGTCAACGGTAATCCAAGTCTATGTCTCGACCAGTAATGCTGAAGAAGCTGAACAGTTCTATGAAGACCTACAAGACCTTCTAGGACTAACACCCAAAAAAGATGTCCTTTTCATCATAGAGGACTGGAATACAAAAGTAGGAAGTCAAGAAACACCTGGAGTAACAGGCATATTTGGCCTTGGAGTACAGAATGAAGCAGGGCAAAGGCCAATGAGTTCTTCCAAGAGAACACACTAGTCATAGAAAACACCCTCTTCCAACAACACAAGAGAAGACTACACATGGACATCACCAGATGGTCAACACCAAAATCAGATTGATTTTATTCTTTGCAGCCACAGATGGAGAGGCTCTATACAGTCAGCAAAAACAAGACCAGGAGCTGACTGTGGCTCAGATCATGAACTCCTTATTGCCAAATTCAGACTGAAATTGAAGAAAGTGGAGAAAACCACTAGACCATTCAGGTATGACCTAAATCAAATCCCTTATACTATACAGTGGAAGTGAGAAATACAAGGGACTAGATCCGATAGAGAATCTGATGAACTGTGGATGGAGGTTTGTAACATGGTACAGGAGACAGGAATCAAGACCATCCCCAAGAAAAAGAAATGCAAAAAAGCAAAATGGCTGTTTGAGGAGGCCTTACAAATAGCTCTGGAAAGAAGGGAAGCAAAAGGCAAAGGGGAAAAGGAAAGATATACCCATTTGAAAGCAGAGTTCCAAATAATAGCAAGGAGAAATAAGAAAGCCTTCCTCAGCGATCAATGCAAAGAAATAGAGGAAAACAACAGAATGGGAAAGACTACAGATCTCTTCAAGAAAATTAGAGATATCAAGGGAACATTTTATGCAAAGATGGGCTCAATAAAGGACAGAAATGGTATGGACCTAACAGAAGCAGAAGATATTAAGAAGAGGTGGCAAGAATACACAGAAGAACTGTACAAAAAAGATCTTCATGACCCAGATAATCACAATGGTGTGATTACTCACCTAGAGCCAGACATCCTGGAATGTGAAGTCAAGTGGGCTTTAGAAAGCATCACTATGAACAAAGCTAGTGGAGGTGATGGAATTCCAGTTGAGCTATTTCAAATCCTGAAAGATGATGCTGTGAAAGTGCTGCACTTAATATGCCAGCAAATTTGGAAAACTCAGCAGTGGCCACAGGACTGGAAAAGGTCAGTTTTCATTCCAATCCCAAAGAAAGGCAATGCCAAAGAATGTTCAAACTACCGCACAATTGCACTCATCTCACATGCTGGTAAAGTAATGCTCAAAATTCTCCAAGCCAGGCTTCAGCAATATGTGAACCGTGAACTTCCTGATGTTCAAGCTGGTTTTAGAAAAGGCAGAGGAACCAGAGATCAAACTGCCAACATTTGCTGGATCATGGAAAAAGCAAGAGAATTCCAGAAAAACATCTATTTCTGCTTTATTGACTATGCCAAAGCCTTTGACTGTGTGGATCACAACAAACTGGAAAATTCTGAAAGAGATGGGAATACCAGACCACCTGATCTGCCTCTTGAGAAACCTGTATGCAGGTCAGAAAGCAACAGTTAGAACTGGACATGGAACAACAGACTGGTTCCAAATAGGAAAAGGAGTACGTCAAGGCTGTATATTGTCACCCTGCTTATTTAACTTCTATGCAGAGTACATCATGAGAAATGCTGGGCTGGATAAAGCACAAGCTGGAATCAAGATTGCCGGGAGAAATCTCAATCACCTCAGATATGCAGATGACACCACCCTTATGGCAGAAAGTGAAGAGGAACTAAAAAGCCTCTTGATGAAAGTGAAAGAGGAGAGTGAAAAAGTTGGCCTAAAGCTCAACATTCAGAAAACTAAGATCATGGCATCCAGTCGCATCATTTCATGGCAAATAGATGGGCAAACAGTGGAAACAGTGGCTGACTTTATTTTTCTGGGCTCCAAAATCACTGCAGATGATGATTGCAGCCATGAAATTAAAAGATGCTTACTCCTTTGAAGGAAATTTATGACCAACCTAGACAGCGTATTAAAAAGCAGAGACATTACTTTGCCAACAAAGGTCCGATTAGTCAAGGCTATGGTTTTTCCAGTGGTCATGTATGGATGTGAGAATTGGACTATAAAGAAAGCTGAGCGCCAAAGAATTGGTGCTTTTGAACTGTGGTGTTGGAGAAGACTCTTGAGAGTTCCTTGGACTGCAAGGATATCCAACCAGTCCATCCTAAAGGAGATCAGTCCTGGGTGTTCATTGGAAGGACTGATATTGAAGCTGAAACCCCAATCCTTTGGCCATCTGATGCGAAGAGCTGACTAATTAGAAAAGACACTGATACTGGGAAAGTTTGAGGGCAGGAGGAGAAGGGGACGACAGAGGATGAGATGGTTGGATGGCATCACCGACTCAATGGACGTGGGTTTGGGTGGACTCCGGGAGTTGATGATGGACAGGGAAGCCTGGCGTGCTGCGGTTCATGGGGTCGCAAAGAGTCGGTCACTACTGAGCGACTCAACTGAACTGAGCTGAGGGACCCCACAAAATGTCGGAGTCGCCAGAGGCTTGAAACCCTCGTCTGACCTACATTCGCCTGGGGCGACTGTGAACTGGGGTAGCTCAGGCGGTGGTCGCAGAGCAGGCAGTGGAGATCGGGTCTCCCCGCACACCCACCCCGGCATACAGAAAGCCGAGCCCCACACACGAAATGGGTTCTAGGTGCGTTTCTTTGTTTTAAAACCCCGGGAGCTTCTGGTGGGCAAAGGATTGTGGGCTGGCAAGCCAGGCCCCTGGAAGGAGACGCAGGTGTGAGGAGGGCAGGGGCGGGGGTCTAGGGGAGGCAAGCGGCCCGACTGCCCCCCGGGCTCCGGGCCGCGTCCAGCGTCGCTAAGCCCTCGGCGTCTCGCGCCGTCCGCCCCTGGGCCGCCCCGCTCGCCTCCAGCAGCTCCGTGGTTTGTATCTTTCTTGCTCATAGACTGGATCCCGACAAACATGGGTTAATTGACTGAATGAATGTCCTTCCTATCAGGAGGAAAGTAGGACTATATTGGCGCCCGCGGAGACAGCGGAGGGAAACGAGGAGCGGAAATAGCGAACTTAAGCCTTCGGCTTTGCAAACCCCGCAGGCGCCTGGCGAGAGTAGAGCAAGTGGGCATGCTGGCCAGGCTGGAGAAATCAGAAGTCAGGGTCGTGGGCCGGGTCTCTAAGCGTCCGCAGTCCTGTAGAAGCCACCGCGGGTGGAGTGTCGGGGGCTATCGTTTTGTAAAAAGCACGGAAACGGAAGGGACCTGTGTGGTCCGTGTTGCCTTGGTCCAGGTTGGAAAGCAGGTCTTTTGGCAGCGTCCTTTGCTCGCATTTCTGCTTCCGGGTTCCTCTGTTCTGTGCAGCCTGGAGGAGCTTCTTTAGAAGGTGGGCGCTAGGCCTCCTCAAAGCTTTTGAGACCCTGGAGTGTGGCCTTGGTAAGTATTAGAGGGACAGCAGCAGGCGCCACTAACAGCGGGGCCTTCGATAGCTCAGTTGGTAGAGCGGAGGACTGTAGTGAGTGAGCTGTGGCAATCCTTAGGTCGCTGGTTCGATTCCGGCTCGAAGGACTTCGTACGATCTTTTTAACCTTCTCTTCCTCGCAAGAGAAAAGCTTACCTAGAAACCCACTGAGTTTGCGCACTGCTGGTGTTCCTTGAAAGATGTGTGCGGTAAACACTCGAGGTACGGTTATGCTATCTTGTGGGTTACATGCAAAGGAGTGCTAATCTGTGCTTTTAAATAAGGTTTATTATTGCTTATGTATAATTATTATATGCCTGCTTTTAAAAAATCCGGTCCGCGGTCCCACTGCACTCAGTGCTAAGCCAAATGAATTTCCCCAACCACGGCGGGTCCACTGGTCAGCGGACACCGCAGAACAACCTGTAAGGCAAAAGGAAAGCAGCCAAAAGCAGCTGGGGGATTAGCTCAAATGGTAGAGCGCTCGCTTAGCATGCGAGAGGTAGCGGGATCGATGCCCGCATCCTCCACTCGGTTTTTGCCCCATGCGTTGGAAGACTTCCCCAACCGCGAGTGGCTGAACCTTGTGGGTGTTTTGTAATACACAAAGGAGTACGGTAGGCAATGATCAGCTTCACACGGGGTCCTTCTATTTTGCAGGTGAGTCTTTTTCAGGTTCCTTTTTGATCACTGCCTTTTTCTCCTCCCGGTAGCAAGGCCGTTAACCGTCTTCCGAGAAGACACGGGTGGAATCCTCCAGCCGCGCCTGCAGGTCGAGCCCGCAAACAGCACCGGCTCAGGTACCCGCTAAACGTGCGAGGGAACCCCGGTGTACTGACCAATGGCAGCGTGCCTTACTGGGCGGGTAGCCAGCTGTGCCCGCGGCCAATAGGCGTGAGACTTCTTGTTTCCTGGCAGAGCGGGGTCCCGGCACCGCGGCGCTCGGGTTTTGTTTGGGTCCTGGGTGGAGGGCCCGGGTGCCGGGGCCCAGGTGGCGCCTTGCTAGCGGGAGAGGGAGCGGGATCACCGGCCCGGAGAGAGGTGAGGGGCTCTGCGTGGAGTGCGGGCCCCGCCCCCGCCCCCTTCTCAGCGCTCAGCGGCCCGCAGCCCCTCTGGAAGCCCACCCGGCTGGGCCACCCCGCCCCTCGCCCAGGCTGGTCCCGCCCCGCCCCCACTCCTGTGGCCTCACTTCTGACCCCTACGCCCTTCCTTGTTAGCCTCCCTCGAGTGTGAGTCCGCCCCTACCCATCCCAAGCCAACAAGCTGGGGCAAGCTCGGTCCTGGTGTGAGGGTCCTTCGGAGTCGTGGGTCGAGAAGCCATCCCCCGTCCCCAAGTAGGTCTCTATGGGCCACTTGTCTAGAGATACTCAGAATACCCATTACTGACCCACAACTACTAGGGTATCTTTTTCAGGGGCCTCGGTGCTTAGAGGGGCGGTGTGGAATAGACTCGTACCCTTAGGGGGATTAAGCTGCAGTCTCCATGTGAGCAGGTAGCTTCTGCCCAGTTAACTTTGGCTTGGCAAAGGCCACATGTCTAGTTTTCTTTCATAATTAATAGGCATGGGGTAATAAAAAAAAAGAACCAGCCCTTCCAGGGCTCAGGAAGCAGCAGAAAAATGCCGGGTCAGTACTTGTGAAAGCAGAGGAGTGGAGAGAGAGAGCTGTCTATCTCAAGTTAGAACCTTGGTTCTCTCCCTTCTGCTCTTCTCCAGAGCAGGGAGCCAGTCTAGGAACTGGAGGTCCAGAATGACCCATCTTTCAAGCTGGCGTTATGTTGTAGTTGGTGTATCATGGCTAGATTTGGGCAGTTGGACCTATTTTCTCTCATCTTTGGGCTGCAAAGAAGCTTAGAGTCTATAGTGTTTCTCGACATACTTAAGTCATTGAGTATTTCATTTTGGAATAGCCACACTGTGGTAAAATAGGGTCCTTTGAAGTCAGTTATAACCCTTAGTGTGGGGACAGAATATTGCTTATTCTTGGCCTTTGCTGGAGGTCCACATGTACCTTTTTTAAAGGGAAAGAGAGCCTCTTCTTATGGTACTCCCTTAGAGGAGCTCTCATTTACCCAGCGATACCCAAAGAACACGTTTTCATTTTTCTTCCCTCTCCTCCCTACCCCACGTTTTTCCCAGCTCTCAGGGCCTGAGTGGTGCAGGAGGATGCTTTCCCAGCCCCACCATGGAGCTGCGCTGTGGGGGATTGCTGTTCAGTTCTCGCTTTGATTCAGGGAACCTAGCCCATGTGGAGAAGGTAGAATCTGTGTCTAATGATGGGGAAGGAGTAGCGGGTGGGGCATCAGCCTCCACCAGCAGCATTGCCTCTTCCCCTGACTATGAATTCAATGTGTGGACCCGACCAGACTGTGCTGAAACGGAATTTGAGAATGGGAACAGGTAAGAAGAAAGTAATGGAGGGTGGAAGAAGGAAGAGAGGGGGTCCTGCGTCTTCTGTTAGCCTTTTGAGAGTTCATGCCAGCACACCACCCCTCCTCTCCCACCCCATCCCCCTCCTCATTCTCTACCCAGTAGCCCTTTCCCAGTTTGGCTTGCTCCAGTCCCCCCCTCCACCCCCCACCCCCCCACATAGCCCCTCTCCAACCCTCCTGTGTAGAATGATGTGTCTCTCCTACTCTGGCCCTCAGGTCATGGTTCTACTTCAGCGTCCGAGGAGGAACTCCAGGGAAACTCATCAAGATCAATATCATGAACATGAACAAGCAAAGCAAGCTGTATTCCCAGGGCATGGCTCCCTTTGTGCGTACACTGCCCACTCGGCCACGCTGGGAACGAATTCGAGACCGGCCCACCTTTGAGGTAAATTTTCCATGAGGAGGAAGGACAGACTTGGGTCCCTCTGGTGCCAGCTGGAGTCCATGATAAGCCCCTGCCTCGGGAAGCCCAGAAGGAGCTGGTTGTCATGGGGTGTCGCAGAGGGAGGGGTGTTAGTAAAAGTGATGGGGGTGTGAGGTCAGCTTCTGATGGTCGACCCAGTAGGTTCTTAGTTCTGACACCAATGGCGTGTTGCCCCTCCCTCTTCCTCCTCTGCTCCTCAGATGACAGAGACGCAGTTTGTGTTATCCTTCATTCATCGTTTTGTGGAAGGCCGTGGGGCTACCACCTTCTTCGCCTTCTGCTACCCATTCTCCTACAGTGACTGCCAGGATTTGCTAAGCCAGCTAGACCAGCGCTTTCTGGAGAACAGCCCTACCCACAGCAGGTGCCAACCCCATTCTTTTCCTGTCACGTAGTCCTGGACCGCAGAGCACCTCTGCTACTCCTGGAGTTTGCCCTCAGAGCCCTGACCCCAAACCTCATCTGTTCTTTCCTCTGTACAGCATGTGGGACTTCAGGTACCCCTGACAGATGTTTCTGTGTGACCTTGACATCCCACCATCCACTCATCACCTGCCTACTTCAAGTCTCTTAATATCCCAGGTCCCATCAGTCACCCAGAATTTAGCCAGCACTGCCACTGTGCAGCACACATTTGTTTTTTCCTGCCCCAAGAGAGGCCACCTCTTTGTGTCTATGCAAAGTAGTCTACCTTAGGGCACCATAAACTGGGGAATAAAACTTTAACTTCATCCTGTCGTATTCCCTGCATTCTGACAATGTAGCTGCTGCTAAGTTTCTTCAGTCGTATCTGACTGTGCAACCCCATAGACGGCAGCCCACCAGGCTGCCCTGTCCCTGGGATCCTCCAGGCAAGAATACTGGAGTGGGTTGCCATTTTCTTCTCCACTGACAATGTAGACCCAACCCAAATCCTCAGGCTCATTTAACACTGTGAGGGACTAGAAGGCCCCAAAGGTTAGGGTGAAGGACCAGATCCTACAAATCCTGGGCTGGTGACCATGCCCACTGGTTGGTAGGACTTCGGGGACTTCTGGCTTAATAACTTTCACACCTACAGCCCCCTGGATACCATCTATTACCACCGGGAGACCCTCTGCTATTCTCTGGATGGACTTCGTGTAGATCTACTGACGATCAGTTCCTGCCATGGGCTTCGAGAAGATCGAGAGCCCCGTCTAGAGCAGCTATTTCCTGATGCCAGCACCCCCCGACCATTCCGTTTCACAGGCAAGAGAGTGAGTAGAAATAGCATAAAGGTAGTACCCTGGCCTTGGCCCAGCCCCAGGCACCACTGGTAGGTTGAGGCCGTATTATCCCTCGGCCCCGTGGACACGACCTCAGCCTACGTTCTGAGGCAGGTGTGACAGCTCCTATTCCAGTTTGCATACTCAACCAGCTGGAAATCCAATGGCTGTTTCCACCTCGTCCCACCACCATCCCCACGTGGTTACCCTGGAATATAGAGCAAATGACCTAATAACTGCTCTCCTCTTCACCTCAGATATTCTTCTTAAGCAGTAGGGTACATCCCGGGGAGACTCCATCTAGCTTTGTCTTCAACGGTTTTCTGGACTTCATTCTTCGACCTGATGATCCCCGGGCCCAAACCCTACGTCGCCTGTTTGTCTTTAAGCTGATTCCCATGTTGAACCCTGATGGGGTTGTCCGGGGTCACTACCGGTAAGAGGCGTGCCCAGCCACGTGGATTGTTCCCAGTCCCGTTATAACCTGCATCTCAGTGGCAGCTGTTAGCCTCATATGTAGTGTCTGTGTTCCCAGTCCTCTTGCACCCTAACACAGGCAAGTCCCTGTGATCATCCAGTGAGCCGAGAACAAATATGATCCCATCCAGTGGCACTTTCTAGGGAAATAAAGCCAGCATATCCATAGGTGCATCTGGTAGAGGGAGCTGTCTTTTAGATTTCTGTAGGAAGGATAACAGCTGACCAGGGAGAGGGCCAGCGTCAGTTGTCTTTCCTGTTGCAGCTTCAGCCTCTCGTTTCATAAGTCAGTTTCCTTTCCATCTGCCACGTGTCTCCTTCGCTGGCCCAGCCCTCAAGCCCCTGCTTTGGTCCTTGTCTCCCTACAGCACAGACTCGCGTGGAGTGAATCTGAATCGCCAGTACCTGAAGCCTGATGCAGTCCTGCACCCAGCCATCTATGGGGCTAAAGCTGTGCTTCTCTACCACCACGTGCATTCCCGGCTGAACTCCCAGAGTCCCTCTGAGCACCAGCACAGTTCCCATCTCCCTCCTGATGCTCCCCTCTCTGACCCTGAGAAAGCCGACAGTCTCCAAAACAGAGCTCACCTTGGGCGCTCATCCAGCGGGGATAAACCTGAGGCGTGGACACAGACTGAGGTAGCCGAGCAGAAGCCCAACAGCGTGTGGATTACGCCACAGGAGTCAGCTGAGGTGGAGCAGCTGGCCCCCGATGCCATCCCCCCCAGAGAGAGCGGTGTTGCTTACTACGTGGACCTGCACGGACATGCTTCCAAAAGGGGCTGCTTCATGTATGGAAACAGCTTTAGTGACGAGAACACCCAGGTGGGAATCTGCAGAATGTCATGTGAGTGTGGGGAGTTTTGCAAGTCAGGAGATGAAGTTCAGGCCATGAGCGGAGGGAGTAGGGCCTTCTGGCAGGAAGCCCTGGGGCTGGCAAGAGGCAGCTTATTCTGAACGAGCTGCAGGGGCCAAGAAGGGGCAGCACCTCATTGTGTTACATCATGACCTCTGAAAGGTCAAGCTACTAGCATCATAGTTTTTCTAGAGTTTGGAACACCAGGGGAGAAGGAGAATTTTATATTTTCGGAGAGAAGGGCTTAAAAAGAGGTAGACTCATACCTTCCCAACACCTAGAAATATTGTCAAACATTCAGTGAGGATGTAAGCAATGCTGACTACTGCTGATGGTTCTGAAGGTGTCTGTGTGCTGTGTGAAGGCACATGACCCCACACTAGGCATCTCTTCCTTGCCCCATCCTTTCTTTCTCTCTGTCTCTCCTTCTGAGTTGCCTTTTTCCTCACCCAAACAGGTGGAAAATATGCTGTATCCAAAGCTCATCTCCTTGAACTCAGCCCACTTTGACTTCCAGGGCTGCAATTTCTCAGAGAAGAATATGTATGCCCGAGACCGCAGAGATGGCCAGTCTAAAGAGGGAAGCGGCCGGGTTGCAATCTACAAAGCCTCAGGGATAATCCACAGGTTGGATGGAAACTGAGATACAGTGGATGAAATAGCTGCCCAAAGAAAACAATAACCCAGTGTAGGGTGTGTGAGGGGCAGGGGATGGATGAAGTCTTCCCAAAGGACAGATTCACAGTTTGTGTGGTTGTCTTTAGTCTGGGACACTACCTTTTGGGGGACCTTTCTTCTGTGAAGTGCCAGAGTCAGTTGCTAGTGCTGGGGATCAGCCCTTTCTACTTGTGCACACTCTACCCCAGCTGATTATCTCGTAGACCACCTAGTCTGTCCCCCATGGTTCTGTCCAGATTCTGTCTGATAAAGGTCTCCATGTCTTAGCTACACACTTGAATGCAACTACAACACTGGACGCTCAGTAAACAGCATCCCTGCCGCCTGCCATGACAACGGGCGTGCCAGCCCCCCTCCCCCGCCGGCCTTCCCTTCCAGATACACTGTGGAACTGTTTGAGCAGGTACGAATGCAGGGGATGAATGGGGAAAGGGAAACCTCAAAGTCTGGAAAGGCCTTCACCTCTGCCACCTGACTCTCAGGTCCTCTGAGGCAAGGCTCACCACTGTCGCCGTCTCAACTCTCAACCATGGTCGTGGTTTTCCTCAGTTAATAGGCACCAGGCCTCTGACTGTAAAGGTATCAAGGGGATGAATGGGCACTACTCTGATCCTCAGCCCTGCCATAGAGACTCTCCTATGATTTTGTGCTGAGTCACATTCTTTGCCTGTGAGCTTATCTTCCCCCTTCTATTGGATTAGTTCCCTTATGAGTTCAAAGCACCCCCTCTACAGAGGTCCTGATGATCCCGGTGTCCTGGGGCACATGACAGGAACAGAAAGAACTGTGGGTTACAGAAGAAATCCCATTGCCTTCTCCTGCTGGTAGAACTCCTGCCTGGGGCTATCCTGAAAGCCCACCTGCCCCTGCTCATAATGACGAGGGCCCCAGATGGGCAGCAATTTAGGGGGCAGCCCTAAATCCACTTTGCAGTAAATAGCCTGAGCACCACAGTTGACATAGTCATTGAGCAAATGTGAGGCCGGCCTCTCCTTCCCTTCCAGTGGGCTGTGCATCTCAAGCCAACACAGCACCCATGTATGGAAACAGCTTCCTGGGTTGGAAGACCAAGACACTGAGCCAAATTGGACTCCCCACAGGTGGGACGAGCTATGGCCATTGCAGCTCTGGACATGGCGGAGTGCAACCCGTGGCCCCGAATCGTGCTGTCAGAGCATAGCAGCCTAACAAACCTCCGGGCCTGGATGCTGAAACACGTGCGCAGCAGCCGAGGCCTGAGCACCACTGTGAACATGAGCATCAGCAAGAAGAGAGGCTCTCGAACTCCACCCAGAAGTAACAAGTAAGACAAGCAGCGGGGAGCGAGAGGCTGGGGCACTGGAACAGGGCTCTAGAGCAAAGAGCTCCAAGGAATTTGTGTGATTCCCAACCAAAAGAACCATGTGGTGAATGTTTCCAGGGTGAATGCAGATTAGGAAGGTTACTGCATTTTTCGGAGAATGGGATCCTCTTCCCATTTATATAGCACTACATACTTCCAAGATGTTGGAAAAGCAGCTTAGGGGATTCCCTGCTCCAGAGCCCTGCACAAAATCAAGTAGAACTAGGGTGGGGGTCCCCAGGGGTGGGTCTCACCTTCCTGTAGTTGTGAATGTCTGAGGGGCCCAGGGCAGCACCAGGGTGACAATGGGGACCTCACTGGGAGTTAAAGCTGCCCAGGGCCAGCCCACATGGCTCTTAGTATATTCTCAGCAGGAGTGTGCACGTGTGAACAAGGGCCCCCAGGCAGCCTGAGATGCCCCACATTAGGTTCCTTATCTGTGGACACAGATTCCTCCCTGCCACCTCGGAATGAGTCCCTGAGACTTTTCACCACAGAGGTGACGCTGTACTGGGCATCAGACCAGGGAGGACGATGCAAGACAACCTCCTGACCCAGGATTAACTGGTGTCTGCTTCTTGCAGCGGACTGCCTGTTTCCTGCTCTGAAAACACCTTGAGCCGTGCGCGAAGTTTTAGTACTGGCACAAGTGCTGGTGGTAGCAGCAGCAGCCAACAAAATTCTCCACAGATGAAGAACTCCCCCAGCTTTCCTTTTCATGGCAGCCGGCCTGCGGGGCTGCCAGGCCTGGGATCTAGCACCCAAAAGGTCAGCCACCGGGTGCTGGGCCCCGTCAGAGGTAAGCTAGTCTGGGAGCCCCTGCAACAGGTGTTCGGTTGTTTGGGGCATTGCTGGGGGAAGTGAGAGCTTGAAGATGCACACTCGGCCTGGGACCAAGGGGTGAATCAATAAAATTAGTTTGTAGCAGAATCTGCAGCCTCTTCTGCGACCTTGGTGTTCCCTGCGGCACAAGCTCCAGACGGTACTGTGTGGCAGAGACGGGAGCCCGGGGTCTTGGGTTTCAGCAACTGCTGGGAGGCAGGAAGTGCCCAAGGAAGAATCACTGGCTAGAGCAGGGTCACGCTGAGACATGGAGCCTCCACGTCAAGGACAGTGTTGGTCTGTCTTGGGAGCAGGAAGGATAAGGTTTCCTCACAGTCAGTCACAGCACCATGCAGAGATGGTGAATCCTACCCAGGGTCTCTATGGCTGAACTTGTTCCTGGCTTCAGAGCCTTTCCAGAAAGTGTTGGAAGGATGCCAGCTTTTCCAAAGAAAATGGAATTACAGACAGCTTCTGTACTAGGCTCACAATCCAGTCCCTTCCAGCGGTGGCCACAGTCCCTCAACTGTGCCTCTAGGTTTGGCCAATAAGACCCTGCTTGACCAGAAACAGGTGGGCCTTTAAGGAAAAAGAAGAGGAAGGGACTTCAGAGCTGTTCCTTGGGAGTGACCTGGACTGGAGTAGGGCGACTGTTACACTGCTATTCCTGGAAAAAGCAGTAGATCAGAAATCAACATTGTATGTGGCTTCTGGGCTACAGCAGTCTGGCCAGAGTATAGAGGTTTATACACTAGAAACTGAGCTTTGCTCGTCTTCAAGCTGCACTTGTCCTTGTCAGCACTTCACAGCTGCTCAGCTTGCAACAAAACTTTTGGTGCAGAGCAGAAACATGCCCTGGCGTCAGTGGCTGTGGAGATGACCACTGATTAGAGCAGCCACAGGAGAGAGAGCAGTGGTCCTCACCAGCTTTGACCAATAAGATGTTGTCCCTGGCAGACCCCATAGTTACCTCTGCTTAGGTTCCAAGCCCCACTCAGAGTCTGTCTTCATTGAGAAAGGACACTTTTGTACACTGTTTGAGTATTAAAGCAGTAATAATGCCTTATGTTTAAATAGCGTTAAACAGTGAACAAAATAGTACCGTGTATTTATTTCATTTAATCCTTACAAGGACCCTGAAGATAGGTGGTATTTCCATTTTTCTAATGAGGAAGCTGAGGGTGCTGAAGGTTAACTGGTCCAAGGTTGCACAGCTATTAAGTGGCAGTTATTCAAACTTATGTCTTTTTGCATTCTGGCATACTTGAGTTTCCTATCTTAAATTTGGATACTTTTTCTTCTTTTAATTTCTTTTGTTCTTAACTCATAGAAGGAATATGAACCCTAAATCTTCTTCCCTGACTACAAAAGGCAAACAGTAAAGAGCCTTTTCTAGATCATCACTGGAGGATTCTAGGCAGTTTTTAGTCAATATTTTATTAACATCTTCCCTACTCCACCCACCCCACCCCCATCCCAATGTAGAGTGCTGTATTAAGCTCCTTGAGTGAGAAACATACTCTGCTTCTTTGTTACTTCCCCCAAATAACTAATAGAAAATAGGCACAGTCACTACAAAGTAACTGCTCTGGTGGACTGACTCGAAACTTCATAAGGGACACAGGGCTGTAAACACAGCAGAAAAGCGCACTGTAAGCAAGGAACGCGGGGAGCCACTGTTATGGATAAACACAAGAGTAATCACCCAAAGGATGATCAGTTGAGAAGTGGTTTTGAGGAATGGGTGTGGTTTATGGTTTAATAAGAACATCCAGAGATGAGAGTGATAGCCAGGACCAGTGCTATGTGTAGAGAGGACGACAAGCAGGCACACTAGCTGATTCGAAGAGCAAACCCTTCCCTATGGAATCAGGAAGAAAGGTGGGAGGAAGAAGCTGAAATGTCTTGAGAACAAAAGATTATGTGTTAACAAAGACCTATGGCAGTGACTGTGTCTCTCATGATGGGAACAAAAGATCTGCTTAAGCGAGCTGTCTGTGAACTCTCTATAGAAATCAGGCAGGGATGGGAGAAGGGGTCCTTGCAGTGGTTTATACCTGAGACGACGAGTGCCTGTACCAGGGTCTGTGAAGGTATTTAATAGAAACAAGTGGAGGGATTCACTGGTGGTGGAAGAGAAAGACTTAAGAGCTTCATGGTTACAAGCTAAAGGAGTATGTCATGACATTAAGACATTGTCTGAAGAGTGCTGTTTATCTATTTTAGACATGCTTGGATGTCACGAGCTAGCTATATGGAGATGTCCTACAGGCAGAAAAAGGCTTCCCTAGTGGCTCAGCTGGTAAAGAATCTGCCCACAATGCAGGAGACCTGGGTTTGGAAGATCCCTGGAGAAGGGAATGGCTACCCACTCCAGTATTCTGGCCTGCAGAATTCCATGGACTATATATAGTCCATGGGGTCACAGAGTCGGACACAATTGAGTGTCTTTCACAGGCAGAAAAAGGGCCAAAATGCAGAGAGGTGACATCAGGGTTGTATCTAAGAGTCCTCCACATTCAGGTGCAGGTGAAACCAAGTGAGAAGCTATATTCCCCCAGGTAAATTAGCAGCAGCAGCAGCAAATGAGCTTAGAAGCAGAAAGAGAGCTGGTTTGAGAATCAGGACACCCTGTGGACTTGCATAAATATTTGTAGGAACAAGAAACTATCTCTGAATTCAGGAGGTCAGGAAGATTCCTCATAACGCCAGACAGGAATACTGTAAGGAGCTGAAAGAGCAGACCCAGAGATCTTGACTCCTGTGTTCTCCTGAGCATTTGCTGGTGCTCCAGTTTTTGCCACTTCCATCTCAAAGTCCCTGATAAGACTCCAGGATGGGAGACTGGTCTTGGCTTGGGATAGGGACCTCTGATGCATACTGTGGTACTGGACATGGCATCTTCAACTCACCTTGGGAAAACTTCTTCATTTTGTCCTGTGCTGTAGCTTTGTGACATCTCCTGGTTCCACACACCTGGCTCTGGGCCCTCACCACATCTAGGCATCTTTTGTCTTCCAGAATAAGAAAATCATGATCCTCATCTCTCTGAGATCTAACTAAAAAGCATCTGTGAATACACCTTCCAAATCCCCAAACTGGGATTGCTGAAGGTTTTTGTTTTTTTGTTTTTTTTTTTTTACTTACGAACTTATTTTTAAGAAAATTCCCACTAATGCATAAAAAATATCCCATGTAACTGTAGGTTACTTAGTGGCAGTCCTTTATTGGCTAGAACAGAACATGAGGTTGGGCTATCTAGAAAACTTCAGACAAGATTTAGGTATCCCAGCCAGCAGCTTAAGGCAGGGCCTCAGGGAGCTAACTACTCTGGCTGGGCCTGTCCTCAGAGGCTGGGGGATGACATTTTAGAAGCCCAAAAGTAGCCAACTTGGGGTGAATAGAAATGTTGCGGGGACAGAAGGCTGAAAGAGCCTGAGTAGGCCTTGCCTCCCAGCACCCCCCTGGCAACAGTGCCAGAATCACTGGGGAATAGCTAATGTCATTGCTAAAGTGGGTAGTTTAGTGGTGTGAAAGCAGACGCAGGCAGTTCAGAGGACCTGCTGGGTAGAGGGCGGAGAATAAACGAGCTCCCCCTCCTGTTGGCTATGCTTCATGAAAACAAGGCTGGGGGGGCTGGGGGTGGAGAGAGACACCAGTGAGGTGCCTAGGACACATGACTGAAGAAGGCACTTGCTCTCAGGATCAGGCAAAGACCTGGACCTCCCTAAACTGCACCCGAGGCACTCCCCTTCCGGCCTACACAGCAGGCTACTGGTGAAAGACCAGGCAGGGGCTTAAGAGTAAAGCAGGGAGCCTTCAGCCATCAGCCTACCACGGCCACTCTAATCCATCCCAGCTCTGGCACTTAAAGCTGAGATTACCAGAACTCTTTCCTGGCCTCCGAGATGCCGTGTCTCAGCTGGCTGGCAGCTTCTGGTGGAGCACCTCAAGGCCAATGAAGAGTAGAGGTTCCTTTGAGAACTGAGTCAAAGGACACAGGAAGCCTCCAGGCCTCCAGCTCCATCACCACTTTTACCTTTTCCCATGAAAACAAAAGTTTCATGTTAAATAGCCATATGCCCTCAGACTAAAACTTACCTGATGGCAGGAAATGTTTCCTAACACATCTGTTTATTCCCTTATCACCTAGCAACACGCTTGGCACTTATTAAATGATTTCCAAATATTTGTTGAACAAATAAAAGGCAAGAAGCTGGGAGGTGAATGGAGGCTTCCCTGCCTATCCACCCCTCAAAGGGCATTATTCAGGTCTGTGATCGTCCTAGGGATCCAGTGAGACCTGAGTGCTACTTGGAGGGACAGTTGTAAACATGTCTGGGGAAAGGGGGGATGATGCCGGACCTAGGCAAAGGGTACACAACTGCTCCAGAATTGTGAGCCCTCAGAATATCCATTCTGACTCACACGGTGGTGAGATGCAGTCTAGCTCTGCGTCTCTGGCCTCTGCCCAGGACTGACCTGCTGCTCCCAGATGGAACCTTAGGGCTGATGACCATGCTGCACCCTCTTGAAACTAGTCACAGATGCACAGCTGGTCCCATCACCACTTGCACTCAGCCTTAAGCTGCCGTTTCTATAGTTTAGAACCAAGAAGAGTTGGAGGTCCTCCCTGTAATTCTTGTCACAATGAGACTGGATAAGCATGGATGACACCAGGGCCCAGAAGTCAAAACACGAGAAGCTGGGCTGTGTGCTTACACTGCCAAATTTACAAGCAGGCCCTGCCACATCTTAAGACAGGCTTTTAAGTGCTACCTTTAAATGCCTCCCATTTTTCAGATCAGGCCTCTCTCCTAAACCAAACTTGTCTCCTATCCTGAAACTCTCTTCAGCAGCAGGATTCCAGGGATGTATCCTTAATATCTTTCCCTTGATCCCTACATTTCACTTGGCATTTTTTATATTGTTTGCTCATTTTGCTTTCTATCTTCTTGAGTGTCACTTGGTTCCTTACTGGAACCTACAAACATCCCAGAGGCCTTCACTCTCTCGCTTGCACTCTTTTATCCTTTCTTGGGGTAGGGTGAAACTTCATCCCCTAACACAGTTCCAGCATCCTTCTGTGTCAGATCATCTATCTCCTGCTGTTTCTCCCTCTGTCATGAAGTTCGTTATCTGAAGTGACCCGAGTGCACTGTCACTTGACGTCCATGTTTTAACTGAAGCCATTACCAAGGTCTAGGCTCTGCAGCATCTCTGAGTCTTTGGTGGTGGATAATGTTTCAAGTTATTTAACTGTGGCCATGAGTTCCTGACTTCGGTTGTTTTGTTGGCATTGCTGTGCCAACTCTTTCTAGCTCCCTAAGGTCTGGTGGTTTTGACTCCTGTCTGTGGTCTTATACTTTAATTGGAACCCAGCATCTCGGCAACCTCCTCAAAGCTAGAGTAGCTTCCTGCTGAGATCTCTCCCTTTCTTCTTGTCCTTTTTCATACAAGTATCAGTTTTTTAAAATTTGGTTTGGGAATGTTCCAGAAGTATCCTTGTCACTGCTAGTGTAGACAAGATAAAATTCCTGTTACCTACTTACTTTTTACATGAGACTTTTTACATGTAACACATGTTGCTTTGTTAGAAGTCAGCTGGCATCCTGTAATCAGCATCAAATTCAGCTCCATAGAAGTTAATGGCTCATTTGGTTTGAGAACATTTGGTACCTGCTGTTACCCTATGATGAGGAGGGACCTGCCATGCCTGAGCACCTCCCTGCCCCTTCTCATCACCATCTACCCAACTGGGATCCCACCTTTCAGAATCTGTAGCAGTAAGGCTCTAGCCACAAAGAAGGGACCAAGAGAGCTGCCCCATAAGAGTATAACCACATGCCCTTAGACAGGGATTGTTGAGTCAGCTCATGGTCTGCAGTGGGTGTCTGTTATCCAGGCAAACAAAATGTTTAAAGTCTTTGTTTTTCCAGGCAGTACTTTACAGGCCCTGAGATATAGTGTTGGAAACATAGTGTTGGAAAAGACCAGGTCCCTACCCTCAAGAAACTCAAAGTTTCAATTAGAATATTAGCTAACATTTATTGAGCGCTTACTATGTGCCAGGCACTGTTATAAGTACTTTACATATACTAACATTTAGTTAAGGAGACAGAAACCATAAACAGTTACTTGCCAAGGGAAAGAAAGAAAAGTGAAAGTGAAGTCACTCAGTCGTGTCCGACTTTTTGCGACCCCATGGACTGTAGCCTACTAGCTCCTCCATCTATGGGATTTTCCAGGCAATACTGGAGTGGGTTGCTGTTTCCTTCACCCGAGGGAACAAAGAATAATTAAAGAAAAGAGAACAGTTAATTTTACTCTTAATGGTCAGGGAGGCTTTCATAGAGGTGACATTTGAGATGAGACATGTAAGATGTCCAGAGTTCACTGGAAGAAGAAACAGGCATTGCAGAGGAACAGCACAGCCAGTAGCCACAGAGGCTATAGCAGAGGATCAAGTCAGCATCCTACTGAGGGTGTGTAAACTGGACCTATAGTAGGTGGGGCTTTGAATGCCGTGTTCAAACATTTGAACTTTATCCTGTAAAAGACCTTCAATATCTCCCCCTTGTCTGAGCCAAAATGATTTTTGATCAGGTCTGTATTTTAGAATAATAATTTCTGGCACCTGTGTGAAGGATGGATTATAAAAGAGAATAGATTCAAGCTAGGGAGGCCAGTGGAGAATGTTTTTTTAAAAGCCTGGATGAGAGATAAAGATTGTATCTGGACACTGGTAATGGCAAAGGTGAATACAGAGGGAATTCAAGAGAAGGCAGTGGATGAACTGTCCAGTTTTGGGTTAAATACAAATCTAAATGTGAAGGAGTCGAAAGATCAAACAAAAGTTTCTAGCAGATTTTTCACCAAGATAGGGAGAAGGAAAGGAAGCAAGGGATCATGAGACACTGGGTCATGAGACACTGCCAGGTAGAAACAACCAGTAGACAGAACTGCAGCTCAGGAAAAAAGGGCGAGAGGGAGACTTAGGAGTTTTGACCACATAGAGCAGAAGAGGATAAAATGGTGACGGATACTGGCATTTAGGGACAGGACAAGTAGTTGAAGAGGTGCATTTAGAGGGAGGAGAAAAAGCCAAGCTCAGTAACTTAAGAATGAACTGGTGTGAGTAGGCTAGTTAGCTACAGAGGTAAAGCAGGACGAGGGCTGGATGAACAAGGAGAGCTGGAGTAAGTGATGAGGTCTTTCTACCCATCTTAGATTTACTTCAGAAGAGGGATGCTGGTGTGATAACAAGCTGGAAAACAGGCATCTGCTGACAAGGGAAAGCCAGTGGGGCAGTAGAATGACAATACCTCACTTATTTGCCCTTTTATCTGCTTGTGTCCCTTCCACTCAGAGCCCCGAAGCCAGGATAGGAGACGGCGGCAGCAGCCAGTGACCCATCGCCCTACTTCAAGCAGCCTGGCCCCATCCCCAACTCCTGCTAGTTCTAACCTAGCCTCTTCACACATGGGCTCCTGCCTACTGCCCAACTCACTCAGCATATCAGGTCTGTACTCACTGCCACTGAAATCTGGGTTGGTCGACCTCCTTCCTTCTCTACCTCCCAGGGTGTAGGCCAGAGTCCTGACTAGGCTTGAAGAAACCCCTCCAGCTCTGCTGCCATATGACCTGCACCTCCTTCTTGACTTCATGTTATGCAGGCCACTCCAGACCAGGGCCGTCAGTTATTCTCCTGGATTATCCTAAATCCCTAAACTAACATCCATGTCCTTGTACAGGAAGCTGGAATTCTATGAATGTCTTTGTATAATAAAATAAGTTACCACGTACTGAGCGTTTACTATGTGGCAGGTACTGCTCTAAGCACATCATCTCATTTAATCTTATTTTTACAGTTGAACCTGAGGACTTTTCCTACCTGCTATTTATTCATACTCCCCGACTCCAGGAGCTGGGCAACATTAGACGAAATTGAAGAATGAAAACAGCATAGACCTTTTCACCCATCATCACCACACATATTATGGGATCGTGTCATTCACATAGAGAGCCTAGACCATCTGCTTTCCTTTTAAGTTCTAGATCCAGCCATGTAACGGACTGGATGGGAATGATTTCTAAGACTCCAGTCTGACATCTTCTGCCTCCCTCAGAGCCTGCTACTCCCAACCTGTTAACTCTCTTCGGTGGGTAGCCCTGAATCCACCGGTCTTGGTGCTGCTTGATCCTTAAATGCTTACACACACAACTGGGGTAACACTAACAAATTCAAAGCAGTTCAGCTTAAGTGGGTTCTGAGTCAAGCCCCAAGTTGCCATTCCACCCCTTGGACCAGACGAGAGCATGCAGTGCTTCTGAACGAGGGGCAGTTTTGCACAACAGTGGACATTTGCCAATGTCTGGAGAATTTTTTGGTTGTTACAGTGATGAGGAGGGAGGAGAAGAAATGCCATCTGCTGGGTCGAAGCCAGAGATGGCTGCTAAACATCCTGAAACACACAAGGCAGCCCCCCACAACAAAGAATAATCCAGTCCAACATGTCAACAGTGCCAGTATTGAGAAACCCGGATGGAAAGGAAGTTACCTCTTCTCCATGGCCCCGTCCTGATCCCAGCTTCCTTTGTTCCCTAGGGAGCAGCTGCTCATTCCTGTCTTCAGGAGACAAGACAGAGGCCGTCATGGTGATTGGGAAAGGTCTGCTGGGGGCTGGACCTCGGATCCCCTGTATTAGGACCCGACTGCAGGTAACATTCTGGGGTCTTCCCCAGCCCCCGGCTAACAACACTTGGCAGAGCCCAGCAAGGCGCTGTTCACCTGGGGAACGGGAGGGAAGATGCCCAGCCCTGCTTTACATCCTTGCCCCACAACCACAGCAGAGAGCTGCTCTGATGCCTGAATGCCTGTCTGTCGAGTGCCCCCTGTCCCCTTCAGCCAGGTCTCTTGCTTGCTTCCAATCCCAGCATCCCTGCCAGACATACCCTCACCTCAGCCTGCTAGCTTTGGCTTTGCCTGCCCCTGCCCTTAGCTTCTCCTCTCTTTCTGCCCAGACCTGCCCGAGGAGACTTCCCGCCAGGAGGGGTCCCGGATTCCCCAGGTAACACATCTGGTTGCTGCTCCTAGGACCAGCTGTGCCACCCACTCCGATTCAGTCCAGATCCCCATACTAGGCTGACTGAAGTTGGGTATAGGCAGAAGCTGCCTGGATGGGTGAAGCTTAAGCTGCTCTGGCAGGGGCTGAGGCAGTGAAGGCTCTGAAGTAGACCTACTAATACTCCAACATCTTTCCACATCGTGCTTTTCTACTCTTCCAGATCTTGGCTGTGGTATAGCCATGAAGGTTAAATGCTGGGTCCTTTCGCCTCCCCTAGTTAAGTAAAGCTTGGACTGTATAATCATAGACTGAACCCGAGTTTTTTAGCTATTATCCTGCCTGACCCTCTCAGCTAGGCATAGTGCCCAAGAACTCAAGGTCCTAGTACCCATGCTGACCCATATACTACACTCGTGCATGTGGAAACTAGAAGGAAACCTAGAAGCAAGAACGTACATGGAAGAATCCAGCCTCTTAGCCTCCCCCTGTCCACACAGGCTAGGCCCAGGTTGGCCCAGGGCTCACCGCCGACTCGCAGAGGGATGAGAGGCTCTCCGGGCCCCACATCCCCTATCCCCCAGACCAAGAAGAGCAGTGAGCCGGAGCTGGGACCCCGCTGCACACCACGGTGAGCACCAGTGTCCAGCCCCTCATTCCACCTCTTATTCCCATTTCTGCCATTCAGGACCATTTTCTTCCTCCCCTTCTCCCTTTGACCCCTTAAGGACTAAATGTACCTCCAGTAAGAATCCAGTCGCTGACTTTTTTCCCATCATGCTCTCATTCTTCACTCCAGCAGACAAGAGAACAACTTCCAGTCAGGGCCTCAGGCACCCCTATCAGACCACTGTGCAGTGCCCAACCTACCTAGCCTCCCCCATCTTGTCTGTCTCATGTCCCGGCCCCTGGCTAAAAGACCAGAAGAAGGGCTGAGTTTGCAACCCTGATTCCTCTCTTTTCTCTGTTGCAGGCTGCCTCAGGCCGGGCCCCCACGGCCCTGCTCCGCCCCCGCCTTTTCTCCTATTTCCTGTAGTCTGTCTGACTCCCAGTCTCGGATTTGTTATAGTGGGGGGCCCTTGGGCCAAACCGAGGTTTGTTTTGTCCCTAAATCTCCTCCATTCACTGTTTCTCCCCGGGTCTGATGCCTTCAAGCCCAGGATATGACCCCACAATGGGGAACACAGTGACAAATGTGCTAGTCCCCCTTTTCAGCTGCTGATTCCACGTGACAACTCTATGTAACTTCTTAGAACACCCCCCACACTGTTCTGAGACATTGCAAAGCATCACCTTGAGACAGGACAAAGCAGGGACCTGCCACCCCTTCCCTCCCTCCACAGCACAAGATTTTGGGACCACAAAAACATATATATTTTTTTATATTGGGGGGAGGGAGTAGAAAAGAAAGTAGCCCCTATACTGGGCCCTATTCAGTGGCAGCTTCTTGTTCCATAGGGTTAAGGAAGACTTTGAGGAAATAAAAGTTGTTTGGAAAAATCCAGGTGTAGTTGCTTTGTATGCTGTGATGGGTAGAAGGGATGAAGTGAAGTGTGAAGGCCCCTCACACCCTCCATCTTGCCTCAGACTATGTCCTGGAACCCTAGAAAAGAGGGGGAAAGACCTGAGGTAAGGAAAATGCTGCAGCTTTCCTCTGGCGCTATCTTTCAGAATCAACTCCCATCCAGCCTGTTCCCCCTTACAGTCCTCACCCACTGTTACAGGTTGGTTTACAAGCCCTTCATACAACCTACCCCCATCCCACTCTTATCTATGACTTAGGTCTATAGTAGCCACCCCCTACATAAGCACCCTGTGCCCCTGAAATAGAATTCTCTATTTCTGCAACCCCTCACAAAAAAAGTATGCCTAAAGACCTCACAACCTTGGAAAAGGACTATTTTAAGTGAAGAGCCCAAATCCTCATACTTGGATGGCATCATTACCTTTATTACTTAGGGTGTCAGTACCTCCTTGCACCCATACTATCAACTTGGAAATCGGGAACCACATAAAGATGGGGACTGAGTGAGTTGACGGTACCCACCCCGTTCTAGCAGGGAGCAGTTTAAGGGGGCTGGGCACTCGCTACTTTGTGCGGATAAAGGGGCCCAGTTCTGGACTGTATCACGCTTGGCCCAACACGTTCTGATTTGAAGTCTCGAACCCTGCAGGTCCTGGCGCGGCCTTCCCGCTCACTCTCCAGGGTCTAGGCGCTACAGCCCCGGACCGTTACCTGGGGCAGAAAAAGCGCCACTCTCATTCCTGCTTCTTGGGATTGTTGACGGCCACGTAGTGATAGAGAACGACAAGTAGGAAGAGCGACACGCCCAGCATGTTGGCGAAGATGGCGAGCTGCACGTCCGTGATCATGCTGAGGAGAAGAGGAGGGCCTGAGACGCGGGCCAGCGGACTCCTCGCCCAAACCAGGACCCGTCCTTGCCCCCGCTGGTCCAGTCACAGCCTATGGGTCGGGGATCGCGCCTGCGTTCCTCTTACCTGATCAGCTGGGCTCGGCTCCGACGCGGTCTGTGGACGAGCTTGAGGTAGTAAACCTGGACCGGAAGTTTGCAGCGCCAATTCGGCTCCAAACCAGGCATTTCCGGTTGTGAGGCTCGGTCGGTAAGGCCTCTCTAGCCTCAGCGTCTCGCCTGCTCCCGTGGCGCTCTCGCGAGGGGCGGGGTCTTGGGTCTGGCCGAAGAGGGCGGGGCTGTCGTGTGGGTCGCTGGGCGGACGCGCACTCCAGACTCAGTGCGGCGCAGCTGACTGCAGCTGGCGCTTCCCGGAACGCGGTTAGCGGCCTTAGGGCAACCTCGCTGGAGCTAAGGAGTGGGCTAGAGTGAGGGTGCGGCGGCCGGGCCGGGCGAGGAGCTTGGCTTGAGTCTAGTCGGTGCCCCCCTCCTCTCCTGTCCCGGGCCCCCGCGCTGCTGCTCATCCTTCGCTTCCCGGCCCGGCCAGGTGCTTCCTTTGCGCCCTGCCCTCAGGGTCCCCTCCCTGGCCCGGGCGGCGGGGAGAGGGATGAGAGGCGGTGTAGAATGGGGACTGGAGTGGGGCGGCCGGGTCCCTCTCCTTGGCGCGCCAGCCTTTCTGCCCCACATACGCCAAAAAGAACGATCCTGCCTGTGATCTGACCGATGCCTCCCTTAGTCGGACTCCCTCCCTCCATCCCACCCCAAGAGGTGGGCGTCGGAAATGGGGCGGACCCTCCTGGAATCAAAACCCAAACCGTGGGACTTCGGCCAAGTGGGAAATCACCCCCCGGATGTCAGGGAGTGGGGAAAGGAGGAAGGGCTGGGAGCGGCAAAAGGGGTCGTGTGGGTGGTAAGCAGAGTGGGCCTCCGAGGAGAAAAAAGATGACAGTGGGTAGATGTCCGAGGGTCTCTCCTGAGGGAGAGGCAGCCCGGGGCTTTACAACCCTCTGCCCAGCCCAAACCTACTCCCCCTCACTTCTTGCTTTCCCTCAGCTTCACCATAAAAGGGAACGGCACTAAGCCAGGCTGGGGCCGGGGGCTGGGCTGTTGCTCTGGAGCTGTCAGGGGTAATGGAAGCCAGTTGCTTTGCGGTAGAGGGGGGCCAGGGCTCAGGGGACGCCTCTGGTTCTCTGAGCCAAAGAAAACTACAGGAGCCGCTATGGGGCTGGAACAGCTGGGTGAGGGGGCTGACTCGCTCCCTGAGTGCACGATGAGCTAAGGGTGCACTCACTAGCCGGGAGTGGGCTTCCCTGACTTGGGACCATCAGCAGTTTATCCTCCACACTCCAGCCCAGTGACTCCTAAACTCCCTCTCTGCCTTTAGCGGTCTGTAGTTCCCCGGCCTCCCCTACCTCATCACCCAGCCCCCACCCAGTATTTCCCAGAAGTTTCCTATTTAGAATCCCAAGCCCGTGTTCCCTGCACATAACAAAGTGAAACCTCAGCCGTGTACTCACTCCCTCACATGTCCCTCAGTGAGCAGTCTGTTCCCAGCTCTGCTCTGGGAGAAGGAGGGTCTGGGTCTTAAGGGATTACACATGTTATGCTTTGCATCTCCTAGAAATTTAAAGCAGATCCAAGTGCAGCCAAACATTTAGATCTAGTGTTGAAACAGAACTAGATCCTAGAAAGTACACTTTCTAGAATATAAAGAACATGAGGGAAGACCTTGGAAGTGCTTCAGCTTCTCAAGGCTGTCCTAAAAACCAGCTGACCCCGGTGCAAAGTAAACTAGACTCTCAGAGCTGAAGGGGGCCTTCAAGGTCATTTTATGAGGCAGGAAACTGGAGCCCAGAAGGTAATTGATTTGACCAAATTTCTACAAATGGCTAAAGACAGTGTCCCCTGATTCCTGCTCCTGTTCCGTACTGCCTGTCAGATAGAGGACTCAATAGATTGGCCTAGGGTCAGGGACAAGCGGAATAGGATTTGTTTTTTAGAATCATCCAGAAATGTCCTTCACCTCCCAGAACTTCCTGTGCCTGGTTCAGCGAGTCTTAATCAGCCTTGAATGGGTCACTTGGCCTAGTGCCTGGAGGAACTTTTTAACCAAGTTAAAACTGGTCTCCAGGGACTTCCCTGGTGGTCCAGTGGTTAAGAATCTGCCTGCCAGTGCAGGGGACACGGGTTCAATCCCTGGTCTGGTAACATTTCACATGCTGCAGGGCAACTAAGCCTGTGTGCTGCAGTTACAGAGCCCATGTGCTGCAACTACTGAAGCCCGCACACCTAGAACCCGGGCTCCGCCACCTTCAGAAGCCACCACAACGAGAAACCCTCACACCACAACAAAGAGTAGCCCCTGCTCACTGCAACTAGAGAAAGCCCAAGTGCAGTAACAAAGATCCAGTGCAGCCAAAAATACATAAATAAAATCAGAATGGTCTCTAGGACTAAGCTGTGCATGCGTGCTAAGTCACTTTAGTTGTGTCCAACTCTTTGAGATGCTGTGGACAGTAGCCCACCAGGCTCCTCTGTCCATGGGATTCTCCAGGCCAGAGTACTGGAGTGGGTTGCCATGCCCTCCTCCAGGAGATCTTCCTGACCCAGGGATCAAACCCACATCTCTTATGTCTCCTACATTGACAGGCGGGTTCTCTACTGCTAGCACCACCTGGGAAGCCCAGGACTAAGCTGCTGCTGCTGCTGCTAAGTTGCTTCAGTCGTGTCCGACTCTGTGCAACCCCATAGACAGCAGCCCACCAGGCTCCCCCGTCCCTGGGATTCTCCAGGCAAGAACACTGGAGTGGGTTGCCATTTCCTTCTCTCATACATGAAAGTGAAAAGTGAAAGTGAAGTCCCTCAGTCATGTCCGACTCTTAGCGACCCCATGGACTGCAGCCGACCAGGCTCCTCCGTCCATGGGATTTTCCATGCAAGAGGACTAAGCTAGGAACTAACAAATCAAAAAAATCTTGGGTGAAAAAGCATGAGGGAAGTGAGTCAGGTAAAGCCTTATCCTGGGGGGCATTAGGGGAGAGAGAGGATAGGGGGGACAAAGAGTGGGGAAATGTGGAGCTTAGTCTCTGTGATTAAGGTGACATTTTCAAGAAGTCATGGTCAGGATTAGGCTCAGGAGTGAAAAAGCAACAAGACCTGGAAAAGGGGACTGGGTTCTGAGTCCAGGGAGGTTGGCTCCTAAATATGACACCTATGGGAAGGATTGGAAGGAAAAGGTATATGTGTGTATTTGTGCCAGAGTGGACCTTTGCCTAAGAGTCCCCACAAGCTGGAATTCCCCTCTGAATTTGTATGACCCAAGACCCAGTTCATATTATTCCCCCTTTTTTCCTCCCACTATTCAGCCTTCGGACAGAGGGTGGTAGCCATAAAACGTTCCTTACTGCCCATGCCCCTGTTTGTCCTGGCCCCGATGTAGAAGCTCACCGCTGTCAGTGATGGTTGACTGAATGAGTTAGTCCCCTGCTGTAGCCAAGATTTCCTATTGGCACTAGACCTTTGGCAATTTCCTATCTTGGAGTGGTTATAAAATAGACCTTGTCCTACTGCCCCAGGGACGCTTAGCCTTTTTTGGTCTCAAGAATTCTCTTGCCAGTCTCTGGAAATTTATGGCTGCCTATCAATACCACCACTGCCGCCACTGCCTTCCCTGAAAACTTAGTCTCCAGTGCAGCCTGCTTGTCCAACACCTCAGGCCTCCCCAGTGAACCCAGGAATTGTCTCCCCCCCAACACCCGGCAGTGAACCCAGAGCCACTGATTTCTTTGAGATCTCATAAACATTCATGTCAGTCCCTAGATTTTGGCTCCTAATTACAGGACTAAACAAAATGCAACCTACGGCCATTATATCTCAAAGCCCACATTTTTAACTTGACACACTTAAGATACAACAGATTTTTTAACTTGAGGGGACAGGCAAAGGAATGGGTGACAACTGGGTGGTGACAAGATGGCTGGGATGACTTCAGGTTGCCAGAGGCTGCTGGAGGGGAAGCAAGTTGGCTTCCTACCGGGGCCAGAGGCCGGGCCTAGAACTTATGTGGAGACCAGGGACAGAGCCGCAGCCTTCCAGTGAAAGTGACTTTGAAATCAGGACCTTCCAAGATCATTTCCTTCAAGTCTCCCTAGGTTTGGGCCCCTCACCTCTAAGGAACATCCACAGATTTCCATTTCTAATGGTTCCAGTGTTTGCTTTCACCATCACGTCTTTATGGCAACATTTCTGCCAGTCATCAGGATCATATTCTGGGCCAAAGGACCCCAGGGGTGCATCATGAAGAGTCACATTGACACGGTGGCACCCATTCTCATGTATGTGCTAAGTCTCTTCAGTCCTGTCCAACTCTTTGCAACCTTTCGGACTGTAGTACACCAGGCTCCTCTGTCCATGAGATTCTCCAGGCAAGAATATTGGAGGGTTGCCATGCCCTCCTCTAGGGGATCTTCCCCACCCAGGGATTGAACCATGTCTCATGTCTCTTGCATTGGCAGATAGGTTCTCTACCACCAGCACCACCTGGGAAGCCCTACCCATCCTCATAGTTTCCAACTATTGCCCTACAAATGATTCTCAGAATGAAGACCCACTTTGCTAACCATCTCCTTTGGATGTTTATTTCCATCAAGATGTGTTGTTGTTGTTCAGTTGCCCAGTCATGTCCAACTCTTTGCGACCCCATGGACTGCAGCATGCCAGGCCTCCCTGTCCCTCACCCCCAGAGTTTGCTCAAGTTCATGTTCATTGCATTGGTGATGCTGTCCAGCCATCTCATCCTCTGAAGCCTTCTTGTCCTCCTGCCCTCGATCTTTCCCAGCATCAGGGACTTTTCCAATGGGTTGTCTGTTCACATCAGATGACCAAAATACTGGAGCTTCAGCTTCAGCATCAGTCCTTCCATTGACTATTCAGGGTTGATCTCCCTTAAGGTCGACTGGTTTGATCTCCTTGCTCTCCAAGATACTTTCAGGAGTCTTCAGCACCACAGTTGCTGCTGCTGCTAAGTCACTTCAGTTGTGTCCAACTCTGTGCGACCCCATAGACGTCAACCCACCAGGCTCCCCCGTACCTGGGATTCTCCAGGCAAGAACAATGGAGTGGGTTGCCATTTCCTTCTCCAGCGCATGAAAGTGAAAAGTGAAGTCACTCAGTGTCCCCATGGACCTCAGCCTACCAGGCTCCTCTGTCCATGGATTTTCCAGGCAACAGTACTGGAGTGGGGTGCCAGCACCACAGTTCAAAGGCATCAGTTCTTTGGTGTTCTGCCTTCATTACAGTCCAGCTCTCACAACCATACGTGACCACTGGGAAGATCACAGCCTGGTCACTCTCCTCTTAAACTTGGAATGCCCAAACTAAGATCATCTTTCTTCCCTTCAAACCAGCTCCTCTTCTCAACTTTCCCATCCTGGCTCAAACCCTGGAATCTTCTTCCTTCATCTGGTCCCTCATTCCCCAGGCACTCACCAAGCAGCCACAACCTGCTCTCCCAGGTTGGCATCACTTTGCAATATAGAATTTGGAAGGGACCTGAGATGACAGACGGATAGCAGACCCACAGTGGAGTCAGGGGATTTGTTCAAAGTGATAACACTATTTGGAGGAGAAGCCGGAACCAGCATTCTTGTGCTCTAACACTCAGTCCATTGCTCTTGCCGAGAATATCTTCTGTGTGTGTGTTCACCCCCATACTAAAAACTTGTAACCCAAGCTCTTAACCAGTCTTCTGAGGCTCTCTCTGATTTTTTTCACAATTGACTTTCTGACACAGAGAAGAGCTAACACTTATGTAGCATTTACCACGTGTCAGGCACTATTCCAAATGCTTTACATGGATTAACTGAATCCTCACAAAACTAGGAAGGAGGAGAGTACTATTATTCCCATGTTACAGATGAGGAAACTGAGACAGACCGCTTTTGCCAACCTGAAATCTCTCCCCTCCCCTTTTCTCTGTGGTTCACTTTTCCCTCCAACATGGATCAGGTTCTCTTTCTTCAAACAGCTCTTCTCTGACTCCCCGAAGCAGTCAGCTGTCTTTCTCCTCCTCTTAACCGGAGCGCAGTACCCATCTGTCTGGCCCCCTGGCCTTCTGTCCGTCCAGCCTGTGTTCATTCTCTCTTGTGTCCTGTCCACCAACAGGACCAGCTCCTTACTGAGTCCTTCGTGGGCCTTTGCTCCCTGGGCACCTCGTCAGCGCCCACACCCCGCACTCTCCTGATTTCAGTTTAGTACTTCTGCCTCTGTCTCCCAAGTGGCCCACCGTGCAGGGAGACCTGGACAGAACACAGTGCAGAGGGCCAGATGGTGAGGGGGGCCAGCTGACAGATTCGGACATCTCACGAGGAGCCTACCGCACAGGCTGGTGGTTGAGTCAACTTCCTTGCCTGCCTCAGAGGCTATCAGACTTGGCTCCAGAGTAGGGAGTGACTTCCTTTAGGCTAAACAGATAGGGCCCAACTCATCTCCCTGCCTCCCCTCCCCCACTCATGGCTTTCACCAGGACAAGCCTGACACCCATGATCTCTTGGCCTTTGGAGAATGAAGTCTTTCTCCTCTTGCCCATGTCCTCTCCATGTTTGACAGAAGCTGCTCTCCATTGCCGGACTCCTTTCTTTCTCTGGCTTCTCTGAATTTCCTGCCGGCCTCAGTGGAGTCCTTCTCCTTTTGCTCCCTGGTCCAGTAGCTTTTGCTTCTCTCCTCCTCTTTCCTCCCAAGCCTGGGTACTATTTAGATTCTAATCTGAGCCATGCTCTTGATTTGCGGTGTTACCTTGGACAAGTTACTTTCCCACTCTGGGCCTCAATTGTCACATCTATAAAAGGAGGCAGCTGTACTAGATGGAGAGTGGCGGTTCTGCTGAGCCCCTGCAAGTTCATGCTCCCTTTTACAGCTCTCCTCTCCACCTCTCCTAGGGCTCCTCTCCTAGGGGGGGCCCTGCCCTGGCCCCAGGAGAGCTGTGGTTCCAGCTCCCGTTCCCTGTCTAAGCGACCAGCCCTGGGCCTCCTCCCCAGCTCTGGCCCCGGCTCTGCTCCATGTGGCCTGTCTGAGAGGCTGGCCCCAAGCCCGGCGGCAACTCCACATTTCTCTGTTTTTCCTTTTTTTTTTTTCTCTCTCTTTCCCGGAGTTAACAAGAAGCAGATGTGGCGCACGATGGTTGGAGAGGTGGGGGGAGGAAGAGGGAGGCTGGACCGCCAGCCAGACAGGGGGGGAAGGGAGGGGAGTGAGGGAGAGAGAGGCAGGAGGCCAGGGCCCGCCCCACAGCCACTCTTGCGCCTCTGAGCAGCCACAGGGGCAAAGCCCTGTCACCCCCAGGATCTGGTCACTGGGGAAAACCGACAGCAGAGACCAGAGGAGGGCCAGATGGAGCGAGGGGGTGGAGGCCCAGGAGGCAGCATCTGAGAGAGCCAAGGACCAGGCGCAGGAGGCCAGGGTGTGTGTAGGGGGGGCACAGAGAACAAACTCCCCTCAGAAGTGGAGAAGAGGAGAGCGGAAGGAATCGAAGGAGGGACAGACAGGAGCCTGAGGAGGAAAGAGGAGGGGGAGAGGGGTCAGGCCAGGCAGCCAAGGAGGAGGCGTGTGGCTGGGGGCTGCCGGCAGGAAGCTGGGGACAGGACCTGCTGTCCCTCAGAGCAGCGGCATCCCCCCCACCCCTCGCTCCAGGCAGAGGCGCCAGTGGTCAGGCCAGGATGTGCCTCTGAGGGCCGCCGCGGAGCGCCCCCACCATGGCCCCCGGAACCCTCTGGAGCTGCTACCTCTGCTGCCTGCTAGCCACCGCCGTGGGGGCAGCAAGCTACCCTCCTCGCGGCTACAGCCTCTACACTGGGAGTGGCGGGGCCCTCAGCTCTGGGGGCACCCAGGCCCAGAGTGCCCCCCGACCTGCCAGCCGCCACAGGTAGGAGTCTGGGTCTCAGCCCAAGGCTGGAGGTAGGTGGGAGGGTGGGTGTCCTGGCCCCTGCCCTGGGTACATTCTTCTGGACTGTCCACACTAAGGCAAAGGAAGGGGGAAGAGGAAACCAAGCCACCAGGTGGCTCTTCGAATGCCCGCCTTCCTTCAGGGCCCCGTGGAGCCCAGGTACCCCCCCACCCCATCTAACCTCAGGGGGAATCACTTCCACGTTAGGTGCCCAGGGAAACTATCCTGAGAGCCACGGGCTAGGCCTTCCTGTCACTGCCAGCCCACACCAGCCTGGGAGTCTCGGCAGACCTCTCATCCCACGCTAGGGCCCCCTCAGCCCCATGCAGTAACCCACGCTTCCCACACCACTTCTCTGCTCCTTTCCTTTCTCCAGCGGACATGGACTGGAGGCTGGTGGGGGGAGGAGGGGGGCCAAGAGTGTAGAACTGAAAGCCCCAGGGTGGGCAGGGCTCATCAATGGCTTATTCTCTCCTTAACCCTGAGCTGGACCCCTGCCTGCTCTGACCACTCCCCTGAGGGGTGAGGAGAAGCCAGGGGATCACCAGGGAACCTGGCCAGCGAGCTCACGCAGGCCACGCCAAGCTGGGGGTTGAGACAGAAAGGGACATGAATGAATGCGTGAATTCAGACGCTCCCCAGGCGCCCCAGCCATGAAGATCAACATCCCCGTAGTTGTGGTTTTGACTTCTGGGCCTCCTGTTCCCATCTTGAAAAGTCTTTATTGCCTCCTACTACACGGGAAGGCGTGGGGGGTGGGGTGGGGTGAGGAGCTGTCCCTGCCAAAGCCCTAGCTCCCCCTGGTCCCCAGAGGCCTTTCATCTTGTGACCCTCCCTCAGCCCCTCTGGTAGCCCCTAGACCTCCCCACGGAATGTGTGTCTCTGGCTCTGAGACCCAGGTGGGGTTGTCCCTGCAGGAACTGGTGTGCCTATGTGGTGACCCGGACAGTGAGCTGTGTCCTTGAGGATGGAGTGGAGACCTTCATCAAGCCTGACTACCAGCCCTGTGGCTGGGGCCAGCCCCAGTGTTCCCGCAGCATCATGTGAGGATGGGTCCTTGGTGGGGCCTGGGCTAGGGCCACCAACCTGGGGGATTTGTACAAAGCAGGTAGCCAGGGGCAGGACCAGGGGCTCCGCTGAGAGCCATTTGAGATGCTGAGGCAACTCTTTGGCTGGTGGGATACTGAGGGCAAACTCATTTGGACCACCCTGCCAGCCTTGGGAATGCATCTTCTGGGCCTGGCCACATTCAAGGAGAGGAGTTCAAAGCTCCAGCACAGGACAAGGGGAGGAAGAATAGGGATTTGGCCTTTGGCCAACCGGCTGACAACTGTCAACTGAGCAAGGCCACATGCTGGCCAGTAAGGGGGACCTAGCCTGAGGGACAGACCTAGCCCACGAACAGCGGCCCATCTCTGAGGACAGGGGCCAGCATCACTGACTGCAGGAGGAGTAAGGGGCCTCCCTCTGCCTCTCCCAGGTACCGCAGCTTCCTCCGCCCTCGCTACCGCGTGGCCTACAAAACGGTGACAGATATGGAATGGAGGTGCTGCCAGGGGTACGGGGGCGATGACTGTGCAGAGGGCCCTGCCCCGGCGCTGGGCCCTGCACCCACCACCCCGCGGCCCCGGCCCCAGCCCGCCCGCCCCAACCTCTCCGGCTCCAGTGCAGGCAGCCACCTGAGTGGGCTGGGAGGGGAAGGTGAGTATGGGAGTCGCTGGGGAGAAGAATGGGGACAATGCTGGGGAAAAGCACGGGGCCAGGCTGCTACAGGGAGACCCCTGCTCCAGGTTAGGGCTGGGGGCTGGGGGTGGAGGAGTGCGCAGAACAGAATATAGTTAATGAGATCCCTGAGGTTCCTTTCCATACTTGAGAGCAAGAGACAGAGAGAATGTCTGTGTGTGGGTTGTGTGTATGTGTGTGTGTGTGAGAAAGAGAGATTGAGTGAGACCCAGAGAAAAGGAAGGCAGAGAAAGAGAATGTGCTCGCACACGCCCACGTGTGGCCAAGATACTTCCTAGTTGGGAACAGCTGCGGGAGGAAGGGGGAATTCCTCGGACAAGCTTGGTCCAAGGGGATAGACACTTGGGACTACAAGTCCTAGCATGCACTGCAGCTGACTACAGGTCCCAGGCGCCCCAATGGCCTCTAGAGACTGTAGGTCCCAGAATGCAGCAGTCCCCGTTGCCCAGCACTGCAGATGTGTTGTGTTGCCTGCCAGGGAGATAGCTGTGCTGTAATTATGGAAACAGGAACTGCTGGCTGACTCTTCCAACACCCAGCCAGATCCCCTGCAGCTTGCTTCAGAGTTGTGTTTGTCCCTGTGGTGGTGTGAAGAGGGGCCTCCCACATTCACATTTCACTCACCCTGCTGAAGTGATGCATTGTCAGTTCCTTTTTTTCAGCTGCAGAAACAGTTTACATAAAGTTAGAAGGCATTCCGGATGATAGAACCATATTAAATTTGTAATCCATGGCCCAGTTAATTAACCTCTCTGGTCCTCTATCTCCCAGTCTACCAAAAGGGAAGAGCTAATGGGTTTCCCTGGTGGCTCAGATGGTAAAGAATCTGCCTGCAACAAGGGAGACCTGGGTTTGATTCCTGGTTTGGGAAGGAAGGAATGAGGAGGAGGAAATGGCAACCCACTCCAGTATTCTTGCCTGGAGAATCCCATGCACGGAGTAGCCTGGCGAGCTACAGTCCATGGGGTCACAAAGAGTTAGACATGACTGAGCGACTAAAACACACAGTCGTATTTGTGCAATGCAGTTGTTGTAAAGGGGAAGGAGCCATGGTGAATATTTGACTTAGAGGCATTCAGTGAATGGAGTTTCTTTGCATCTTTTCTTTTTTGGGGTTTTGTTTTGCTTTCTCTTTCCTTCCATCTTTTCTTGCCCAGGTCACCCAGCTAAGGAATGGCCAAATCAGCTGGGACTCTGCTCTTTCGCTGGAGCTGGGGAGAGAAGGTCCCTAGGAGGTAGGCACTGAACTCTGTGGTCCAGCCCCTCAGCCTTATCCCTCCCCTTCCCTGCCAGGTCCTGGGGAGTCCGAGAAAGTCCAGCAGCTGGAAGAGCAGGTGCAGAGCCTGACAAAGGAGCTTCAGGGCCTTCGGGGTGTCCTGCAGGGACTGAGCGGGCGCCTGACCGAAGACGTCCAGAGGGCTGTGGAGACGGCCTTTAACGGGAGGCAACAGCCGGCAGATGCAGCGGCCCGCCCGGGTGTGCACGAAACCCTCAATGAGATCCAGCAGCAGCTGCAACTCCTGGACAACCGTGTCTCCACCCATGACCAGGAGCTGGGCCATCTGAACAACCATCACAGCGGTGGCGGCAGCAGCAGGGCTCCGGATCCCACCCCGGCCCCTCCTGGCCGCAGTGAGGAGCTGCTGCGGGAGCTGGAGCAGCGGCTGCAGGAGTCGTGCTCCGTGTGCCTGGCGGGGCTGGATGGCTTTCGACGACAGCAGCAGCAAGACAGGGAGCGGCTGCGAGCGCTGGAGAAGCTGCTGGCCTCTGTGGAGGAGCGGCAGCGTCACCTCACGGGGCAAGCCCTGGGCCGCTGGGCCCCTCAGGAATGCTGCCCTCCAGAGCTGGGCCGGCGACTGGCCGAGCTGGAGCGGAGGCTGGATGTTGTGGCTGGCTCGGTGACAGTGCTGAGTGGGCGGCGAGGCACCCACCTGGGAGGAGCATCTGGGCAGGGTGGCCACCCACCAGGCTACACCAGCTTAGCATCCCGCCTGTCCCGCCTGGAGGACCGATTCAACTCTACCTTGGGCCCCTCGGAGGAACAGGAGGAGGGCTGGCCGGGGCGTCCTGGGGGGCTGGGCCACTGGCTGCCTGCTGCCCGAGGAAAACTAGAGAAGCTGGAGGGGCGGCTGACCAATGTGAGCGGGGAGCTAGGGGGGCGGCTGAATCAGCTGGAAGAGCAGGTGGCAGGGGCAGTGCAGGCATGTGGGCAGCTCTGCTCTGGGGCCCCTGGGGAGCAGGACTCCCAGGTCAGGGAGATCCTCAGTGCCTTGGAGCGCAGGGTGCTGGACAGTGAGGGGCAGCTGAGGCTGGTGGGTTCAGACCTGCACAAGCTGGGAGCAGCTGGGGAGGCCCAGCAGGCCGCGCTGGAGCAACTGCAAGGGGCGGTGGGCCTACTCCATGGTCGCGTCGATGCATTGGGCGAAACAGCTGCAGAGTTCGCACTGCAGCTGAATCTCACAGCTGCACGGCTGGGCCAACTGGAGGGGCTGCTGCAGGCCCGTGGGGAGGAGGGTTGCGGTGCCTGCGGAGGTGTACAAGAGGAACTCGGCCGCCTGCGGGATGGTGTGGAGCGCTGCTCCTGCCCGCTGTTACCCCCCCGGGGCCCTGGGGCCGGCCCTGGGGTTGGGGGACCGAGCCGTGGGCCGCTGGATGGCTTCAGTGTGTTCGGGGGCAGCTCAGGCTCAGCCCTCCAAGCCCTGCAAGGAGAGCTCTCTGAGGTCATTCTCACCTTCAGCTCCCTCAATGACTCGCTGCATGAGCTGCAGACCACCGTGGAGGGCCAGGGTGCTGATCTGGCTGACCTGGGAGCCACCAAGGACCGCATCATCTCTGAGATCAATAGACTGCAACAGGAGGCCACAGAGCACGCCACAGAAAGTGAGGAGCGCTTCCGAGGCCTGGAGGAGGGACAGGCACAGGCCGGCCAGTGCCCCAGCCTAGAGGGCCGATTGGGCCGCCTGGAGGGAGTCTGTGAGCGGCTGGACACGGTGGCCGGGGGACTGCAGGGCCTGCGTGAAGGCCTTTCCAGACATGTGGCTGGGCTCTGGGCTGGACTACGGGAAACCAACAGCACCAGCCAGACACAGGCAGCCTTGCTGGAGAAGCTGCTGGAGGGGCAGGCCGGCTTGGGCAAGCGGCTGGGTGCCCTTAATAGCTCCCTGCTGCTGCTGGAGGACCAGCTTCACCAGTTCAGCCTGAAGGACCTCACCGGTGAGTGGGCAAGAGGAGGCACTGAGGGGAGCGGGGGGAGGACCTTTTTCAAGTCTTCTCTTTCTCCTCCCCTGACCCTAACAACAGCCTAGCCTTAACCTCGTTTACTTGCTCTTTGCCCTGCTCTGCATGAATTGCATACCCACCGCTGTCCCAGGGCTAGGCTTGTCCACAAGAGATGACCCAAGGTCCCAGCTCCCCACCCTCCTTGATGGCTCAGACAGGCCTGTGGGTGGAGGTGGGGTGCTGCTCTGCCGCCTACGTACCCAGTGTGGGCAGCAAGGGGGCCCATCACCCTGTCCCTGGATCCACCACCTTCCTTGTCTTTTGGAAACTCGTTTTTATGGCTCCCCTTCAACCCAGTTTTGTCACTGTAGGGCCTGCAGGTGAAGCTGGGCCACCAGGGCCTCCTGGGATGCAGGGACCCCCTGGCCCTGCTGGGCCTCCAGGACCTCCAGGCAAGGATGGACAAAAGGGGCCCATGGGGCCACCAGGTGAGCGGGCTGAGATCCTTGGTGCAGCCAGGGCTGCCACCCCCCTTGGCAGCCCTGGGCTTGACATTCTACTCTGAACTTGACAGAGAAGAGGGAAAAGGGTGAGGAACTGGGGCTCCTACGTGGCTCACATTAACTAGGAAAGTAACTAGGAGATAGGATAGTCAGCGTGCTGGCCAGTTGACTGTGGGTGGCCTCCCTGCTGTGTTGAAGGCTGTGGCTGAGCCTACAAGGTTGAAGAGAATAGATCCCATCTGTCTCCCCATTTCTGCTTTGGGGGACTGCATAGCACCTGGCACAGTGGGAAAGCAGGTGTTTGCTGAGTGACTCAGCGAGAGCTGCCCCAGTTCTCACTGCTCCCTTTTCTCTCCCCACAGGTCCCCAAGGTGAACAGGGTAAGTTCCCCTCATTCAGCGCTGGAGGGAGGGGACCCGAACCAGGATTTGGAGGATGGAGGGCCTCAGGCAGCCCTGGGTGGGGTGGAGACCGAGGAGTAGAAGGGGGCTGCACTGAGCATCCACTCTGACACCTTCCCCCCACCCCAGGACCCGAGGGGGCACCAGCAGCCTCTGTGCCCCGGGTAGCCTTTTCAGCTGCCCTGAGCTTGCCACGGTCTGAACCAGGCACGGTGCCCTTTGACAGAGTCCTGCTCAACGATGGGGGCTACTATGATCCAGAGACTGGTGAGCCTAGAAGCGGGGAGCTGGGCACTGGGGGGATCGGGGAGGCTGTGTGGTGACATGTCCACATTCTTGCCCTTTCAGACAAGCTGGATTCTTTCATTCTCTGGTTTGGGGAGACCCTGTTCTCTCCTTCATTTATCCCTTCACACCATAACTTGGATTGAGGGGTGGGTGGGGAGGGGAAGAGCCTATCCTTCCACAGCTCTTTCTGGGGACCTGCTATTGCCCAGGCACTCCTCAAGTGCTGGGGATGCGGAAATGAACAAAAACACCGACTTCCCTGCCGTCTGTGGAGCTCAGGTCCTGGTAGAAGAGAGGCAGAAAAGACCCAGAGGGTCCCTCCGTAGTACAGTTCTGGAAGGGCTCCCGGACGCCTTCCCAGCCCCTGCCACCTGTCCCCCTCCTCACTGTCACTCTTGTCCCCAGGCGTGTTCACGGCGCCACTGGCCGGGCGCTACTTGCTGAGCGCGGTGCTCACGGGGCACCGGCACGAGAAGGTGGAGGCTGTACTGTCCCGCTCCAACCTGGGCGTGGCGCGCATAGACTCCGGTGGCTACGAGCCGGAGGGCCTGGAGAATAAGCCGGTGGCCGAGAGCCAGCCCAGCCCAGGCGCCCTAGGTGTGTTCAGCCTCATCCTGCCGCTGCAGGTCGGGGACACGGTCTGCATCGACCTGGTCATGGGGCAGCTGGCGCACTCGGAGGAACCGCTCACCATTTTCAGCGGAGCCCTGCTCTACGGAGACCTGGAGCTCGAACAGGCGTAGACGGCGGGGTGGGGAAGCTGGGGGGATCGGGTCCCACCCGCTCGAAGTGTCTACGCGACCAAACAGCCAGCCAGGGGGCGGGCTCCCCGGGGTCGCGCCTGGGACGCGGTGCCGACCCCCGGGGAGCCGCAGCAGAGGCGCCCCGAGCCGAGCGGCGTCCTCCCCATGGTTGGAGTGCACCGGGTCGGGGACTCTGGGGTCCCCTCGTCCAGACCGTTGGCCTGATCGCCGTCCCTGCAGGACCCAGACTGCGGAGGGGCCCATCCTGGCACCCTCTGCTCCCCCAACTGGCCTCCAGGCCGAGTCCCTCGGCTCCAGGGCTCTGTCGAGGGGGATCCGGCCCCCACCGCCATACTAAACTATTCAGGAATAAAGACACTTGGTTTTTCTAAAAAAAAAAAAAAACTAAACAAGCCGTCTGCTCTACTATGTGTTCATGGGTCGACAGGAGTACACAGGGGACGGAGTGAGGGAGCCCCCGACCAGATTCGCGCCCTCAGCTCGGGCCGGAGTAGCTCTGCCCGCACCTGCTCTAGACGCGCGAGCGCGAAGCAACTCCTCCGCTTAGAGCCCCAGCCAGGCCCTCCGCCTGCTCACGCCCTTTCCACCCGAGTCCGCCAGAGGGCGCCGGGACCCGCGACCTCGGCGCCGCTGGGCGGGGTCTCCCGTCACGTGACCGCCGCGGCCCACCTTGCGTGCCCCGGCTGCTCCGCGGCAGAGGCGAGGCCTCGGCCTGGGATTGGCCCGACCTCGGGGGCGGGGCGGGGCAGCCGGGACAGCGCGAGCCGCGGCTGGGGATGCTTGCGGGTCAGGCCGCAGCTGCGAGGCCCGACTCAACCCCGCGGGCTTGGAGTCCGGAGAGAGATTGGCTGGTGCGGGAGCGGGCGGCTCACGGGATGCTTTTCTGCTGTACTTTCTCTTGGCGTTCAGGAGGTTGCCTAGCTACGCTTTAGAGAGCTTTGCATCAGCTCCGAGTCCATCTGACAAGTGAGGAAACTGAGGGCAAGAAGTGGAAGACGTAGCCATCTCCTGGGCCACGCAGACTGCCAAGGAGAGGCCGGGTACCGAGACCTTGGGGTCTGCGCTCCCAGGTCCTCTGGAGTGGGTGGTCGTGGGGAGCAAGGGCCCGGCTCCGTCCCCTGCACCCCACGGCACCCCTCGCCGCCGCCGGAGGCTCCCTGGAGGAGGAGTTCCGAACGCGGAGGAGGAGCCAGACTCTGGGAGCCGGGACACCATTCACCCGGATAGGAGGCAGAACCAGGGAGGAACCCCGTCAGCCAGGCAGAAAGCTCCGGGAGCAGCTTCATGGAAGAGAAACAGATTCTGTGCGTGGGGCTAGTGGTGCTGGACATCATCAATGTGATGGACAAATACCCAGAGGAGGACACGGACAGCAGGTAGGGGCGCCCGGGCCCCTTGGTGACCCCAGGGGCCGCTGCAGCCCCGCGTTGTGCCATGCGGCCAAGACTGCAGGGATGCAAAGCCGGGGCCCCGCAGCGAGGTTGTGAAAGTCGCCTTGGGAGCCCGTGTCTCATGCCCTCTGCCCGGGACCTGGGGAAAGAATTGAGGCCTTTAGTATTAAGTTCCAGGCTTTGGATAGCATTGTGTTCTCCACTTCCCATTCCCAACCCTGGGACCTGTCAGACATCATTATCCCCATTTTACCAAGTAGACTAAGCAAGTAGAGACCCTGAGAGACACAGTGACTTAACTGAAGGGCACACAGCTAGGAAGGTGCAAAAGCAGTGCCTTCCTTTTTAACAAGACCTGTGCACGTGCCTATCACCAGCATTTACTTCTAATTTATTTACCACTTATAGATCTCATCTGTTTCTTTTAAAGTGTTTTTGAGGTAGCTTACAATAAGAAGTACGTGCAGTTAGACTGTTCAAAAACATTGAAAACCATGGTCTTTGAGCTTCATCGTATCTCAGGGCTTGCTGGCGCTGCAGGCAAATTTGGAGATGCTATGAGTTATGGTCCAGCTGGTTCATAAGCCATACAGACTTTTTCCTTGTGCTGAATTCCAAAAGGAGCTTACCAGAAGTCCTTTTTACAGTACTCAGTGAACAACATAATGGAAAACATCCTTCATGGTTGTCTGGTGGAAGTTGAAGAGTCATTTTTTGGTTCCTGTATTTACTCTTGATAAGAACTGCACCATTACACGTCATCCCAAGACACTCCAGTGCAGTGGAATCTGTGACTTTCTCTTGGGGTAGTCTAGTGCTTAGAATACAGAGAAGAATTGCTTCTTGGCTCTCAGTTGTCAGAGCCAAGAACTGGATAAAAGGCGAGTTCAAGACTGAGCTTGGGAAGATGCTGCAGTGCCAGTAACCATGAGGCTCACTGAGGGAGAGCGCCGGGAGTTCTTCAGGCCTTGGATCCATACAGCACTATCACAGGCATTATTACATGCTTTCCTCACAGCAGCCCATGGGAAACATGTAAGGATCAGTCCTGTTCTGTCTTTATAGATGAGGAAGCTAAGGATTTGGAGAAATGAGACAGTTTTTGTAAGGGGCCACATAGCTAATGAGTGGCAGGACAGTAGTAAAACCCACGTGTCCTAATTCTAGGTCTCCAGCCCTCTACCCTCTCAGGTGCTCCCTGTTCCTTTGTTGCTGCCCATCTCATGGAGGTGACCCTTTGCTTTGGGCTGTTTGTTTGCCAGACGTTAGAGCCTCCAGCAAAGGGTGAAGGCACAGTGGGGGCTGGGCACAAGGGTGTGCTGCTATATGTACCTCACCCACCTGCCAAGGTCAAGTCGGCCCCAGGACTTGGTTCACAGTGAGGGATAGGCTTACTCTCAGGAGAACAGTGAATTCTAGGGCTACAGGTTCTCCATGAACTGTGGGGGACCTCAGGGAAACCTAGAGTGCCTGCTTCACTAGAGCTGAGTCCCAGTCCCTTCGAGCTTGCTTGTCAGGAGGCTGGGACCAGAACCTACTAGTCCCCCTGATGGGGGCCGGTTCCGAAGATGGGCACTAAGCAAGGTGCCTCTCTGAAGAGACCCTTCCCATGTCCTCCACGCCCCCTGCCCTTCAGGGGGTGCCTCCCCATCCCCTAGACCCATGGTTCTGCTCCTTTGTGGAGCAGTCTGCTTGTCTTCAGGGCCTCTCTCCCATGCGCCCATCCCACCCAGCCCAGCTCCTGGACTCTGTTGTGCCTCCCAGATGGGCAGACCTGAGTGGGAACCCAGGCCTTCCTAGCGTCTCAGCCCCTCCTGTCCCAGGCTCTCTCCCTGGGCAGTGGAGAACTCTCAGGAGGTGCTACCTGGAACTCGGCCAGGGCCCTGAGGAATGGCCTGGCCTCTCAGAGTCCAAGCATAAAGGCCCTTCCAGAAAGCATCTTCACGCTCAGCAGAGCGTTTCTGCACAGAAAGTTGGGTGTCCGTGTGACTTTGAAGGGTTTCCACAGAGTAAAGCTATAGTCCCTTTCTCTGAAACCTCCTCAGGCTGGGACCCAGTCAAAAATACAAAGCATTTGGAGTGGTTTGGGATCAGGAGACCTGCATTCTGGTATCAGCATTGTCCTTAACTGTTGGTGTGATTCTGAGCAAGTTCAGTCCCTCCAGGCTTCTCCTCTCTTCGCAGCATGAAAATTTCTCTAAAGCTCATAGCTTGAGAAATGTTGGATCCTTTACAGATTAGTATCCTTTTCTCATGGGATCATGGCCCCCTTTTCCAAAGGCTAAAGGGAACTTCAGTGTTAAGTTTTGTGTACAAATATACCTTAGTCTAAAAATTCTCCTTCATTTATTTCTCTTAATCAGTGGTTCTTTGGTGCTTGTCCCCCTTATGGTAAGCTACCGAGTTATTATTGTTATCCTTTTTGAAACTGGAAGAATAGAAACAACAGCCTGCACTGTTTACCTCACAGTATTATTGGAACACAAATGAAAAATTGTTCCAGTGATTTGACTGTATATGTGTGTTATCATTTTTGTTGATGATGACAGCCCATCAGGTGTATCCTGACTTCGTTTCCTTTTGCTAGATTTTCAGTAAAGATGGAGAAAAACAAAGGAAAATAAAAGGCAACTATGTGCTGGCATGGATGTGTTAACTAACCTTATTGTAGTAATCATTTCACAGTATATACATACATCAAATCATCCCTCTCTTCACCTTAAACGTACAGAATGTTATATATTAATAACATCACAATAAAGCTGAAAAAAAGAAAAACAAAGATGGAGAAACACTTGTCTTCACTCAACAGTCTGTTTAACTTTTGACAAGTAAAAGTTACCATGCAACGCCCCCACCCCACCTTCTTAAATGATCACAGTGTCCAGGTTTGCTTCTTGTCTTAATCATTTTAGTCTAAATTGTTACTGAAATGGCCTCTCCTAAGATAGGAGCAGCAGTAGATTTGCCACCTTTGGGAAGAGGCAGCTCTCAAGGAGGAGGCTTGATGGGAGGAGGGGGAAGGTGGGGAACTGGGTCACTGTTACAGAGGAGGAGGTAACCTAGAGTCAGTGGAACCCTCAAACTGTGGTGACACCGAGGGAGTGCTTTCCTGATGTCATAAGAATATTGGGAGACAGATATTAATCACTGTGAGCTTGAATTTAGCCTGGGCTGGGGAACAGATCTCGTCCTCACCTGAGCCTCTTCCCTTCGCTGAGCCTAAGGCTGGCCCGGATGCTTTCTGAGGGGGACCTCCTGGCTTTTTCATTCTGGGGGCCCTACCCAGGGCTCAGTCTGCTGGAGCTGCAGGGACCCTCCTTGTGTTTTGCAGGTGCTTGTCCCAGAGATGGCAACGCGGAGGCAATGCATCCAACTCCTGCACTGTCCTCTCCCTGCTTGGAGCCCCCTGCGCCTTCATGGGCTCGCTGGCCCGGGGCCACGTTGCTGAGTAAGTGGTGGGAGCAGGGAAGGGCGGCCCTCAGGGTGGGGGCAGAAGGAAGCCTTGGCTAGTTTTGGACAGCCTTGGACAGTCTCTGAGAAATGGTTTGTGACCTCCAGAAATGGGTGGTGGTGCGGGGGGCGGTGGGGAGTGGAGGACCAGCATCCCAGACTTTCCCTGGTGTGGCTTATCTGCTGCTCAGTCATTAATGTTGCTCTTGTCAAGGTTTCATTTTCACAGCCTGTTTCCTTGGCCACTCCCTGGAGCCTGCTTCAGCTTCCCACCTTCTCCTTCCTTGCTTCCAACAGACTCTCTGCGGTGGATATGACTTTGCCCTTCTCACGTCCCTTGTCCTGCCTGTGCTTGTGGCAGAAGGCGGTTAGGGATGTGCTGTACCCACCCTCCCTCCAGGATGTCCTGCATTCGTGGTCCCAGGGTCCAGGCCCACGGTTTCTTTCTTAACTGAGGGGGCAGGGCCAGTGTTTGTGTCCCTGATGTTCACTGAAGCAGCGAGAGCTCCCTGCCCAAGGACACCCTGATGCCACGTGCTAAAAATGGGCCCAGACCCATGCTTCCATTGGCCAGAAGGCTGCCACCCATAGTGGCCCATGCACTTGCTCTGTGTTGGCTGCTGCAGGGACCCAAGAGCTCTTTGACCCCTGGCACTGCCAACTCAGCAAGCGCTTATCAGGAGGTGAGGCCCACACTTTGCCCACTGTGGGCACAGGGGCAGGCTGCCAGGTTGTTGGCCTGGAAAGCACAGCCCTTTGAACGCTGTTAGAGCCCAGCCCCAAGTTGCAGCCAGGTTCCCTTCCCTAGGAACCGGCATGGAGCAAATAATGGGGCTAGAGCCTGCCCTCTGGGGTGGGACAGAGGGACCCAGAGCCAACAGCTGCTCACTTGCCAACCCTCTTCAGCAGCTGCCTTTCCTCCCAGCTAGAGCGAGACCAGCCCTACTTTGAGTAGCAGTCATGCTGATAAGTGTGCCATTCCAAATTCTCCCCACATGCTCAGCAAACACTGTGTGAGCACCTCCCGTGTCCCTGGCACTGTGGGGACTAAAAGGTATGTGGCAAACCAAATCCTATATTCCATCCATGCAGTAGAAAAGTGTCAGTCACTCAGTCACGTTCAATTCTGCAATCCCACAGATGGTAGTCCCCCAGGCTCCTCTGTCCATGGGATTCTCCAGGCAAGAATACTGGAGTGAGTTGCCATGCCCTTCTCCAGGGGATCTTCCCCACCCAGGGATCAAACCTGGGTCTCCTGCATGGCAGGCAGATTCTTTACCATCTAAGCCACCTGGGAAAGCTACTGTTTAAAGGATCCTTAAGGTGTAAGACAAAGAATGATGCCCTGATGTGGTACCTTTATACCAATCTGTATTTTCCAGCTTGGGTGTTGCTGAAAGTGGGGTCCAGTCATAGTGAGAAAGGCCAGGATGGTGGCTGCACCACTGGGTGTAGTTGCCAGCTCCTGGTGACAGGACTCTGCATTTCCAAAGAGCTGGGAGAGGCGGGGTGGTCTCCTTGTTTTGCTGGTGCAGTCTTCCTGAGGGACTGCCCCCACACCTCGTTCTGATCAGAGGGGATTCTGAGCAGGAGTTCTGGACCCATACTGAGGGACCTCAGGCACTGGGTGGGCTCACCATCGTGGAAGGTGAGGGCAGTGAGTGGGCCCCCCGGCCCCCACCAAGGCAGCACCACCTCCTGGCTGGGCATCATGAAGGCAGGTGTGGAATGAGAGGAATCACATGAGGACAGGAAGGACTTCCAAGAGAGGAGTACCGGGGGATGGGCAGGCAGAGGGAACCGGGGGACAAAGTTCAGTTCAGTTGCTCAGTTGTGTCTGACTCTTTGTGACCCACGGACTGAAGCATGCCAGGCCTCCCTCTCCATCACCAACCCCCGGAGCCTACTCAAGCTCATGTCCATTGTGTTGGTGATGCCATCCAACCATCTCATCCTCTGTCGTCCCCTTCTCCTCCCACCTTCAATCTTTCCCAGCATCAGGGTTTTTTCAAATGAGTTGGTTCTTCACATTATGTGGCCAAAGTATTGGAGTTTTAGCTTCAGCATCAGTCCTTCCAGTGAATATTCATGACTGATTTCCTTTAGGATGGACTGGTTGGATCTCCTTGAAGTCCAAGGGACTCGAAAGAGTCTTCTCCCACACCACAGTTCAGAAGCATCCATTCTTTGGCACTCAGCTTTCTTTATAGTCCAACTCTCACATCCATACGTGACTACTGGAAAAATCATAGCTTTGACTAGACAGTCCTTTGTTGATAAAGTAATGTCTCTGCTTTTTAATATGCTGTCTAGGTTGGTCATAGGAGAAGGCAATGGCACCCCACTCCAGTACTCTTGCCTGGAAAATCCCATGGATGGAGGAGCCTGGTGGGCTACAGTCCATGGGGTCGCTAAGAGTCGGACACGGCTGAGCGACTTCACTTTCACTTTTCACTTTCATGCATTGGAGAAGGAAATGGCAACCCACTCCAGTGTTCTTGCCTGGAGAATCCCAGGGACGGGGGAGCCTGGTGGGCTGCCGTCTATGGAGTCGCACAGAGTTGGACACAACTGAAGCGACTTAGCAGCAGTAGCAGCAGCAGGTTGGTCATAGTTTTTCTTCCAAGGAGCAAGTGTCTCTTCATTTCATGGCTGCAGTCACCATCTGCAGTGATTTTGGTGCCCCCCAAAATAAAGTCTCTCACTGTTTCCATTGTTTCTTGTCTATTTGCCATAAAGTGATGGGACTGGACGCTGTGATCTTTGTTTTCTGAATGTTGAGTTTTAAGCCAACTTTTTCACTCTCCTCCTCTTTCACTTTCATCAAGAGTTCTTCACTTTCTGCCGTAAGTGTGGTGTCATCTGTGTATCTGAGGTTACTGATATTCCTTCTGGCAATCTTGATTCCAGCTTGTGTTTCTTCCAGTCCAGCGTTTCTCATGATGTACTCTGCATAGAAGTTAAATAAGCAGGGTGACAATATACAGCCTTGACATACTCCTTTTCTTGTTTGGAACCAGTCTGTTGTTCCATGTCCAGTTCTAACTGTTGCTTCCTGACCTGCATACAGATTTCTCAAGAGGCAGGTCAGGTGGTCTGGTATTCCCATCTCTTTCAGAATTTTCCACAGTTTATTTTGATCCACACAGTCAAAGGCTTTGGCATAGTCAATAAAGCAGAAATAGATGTTTTTCTGGAACTCTCTTGCTTTTTCCATGATCCAGCGGATGTTGGCAATTTGACCTCTGGTTCCTCTGCCTTTTCTAAATTCAGCTTAAACATCTGGAATTTCACAGTTCACATACTGTTGAAGCCTGGCTTGGAGAATTTTGAGCATTACTTTGCTACCGTGTGAGATGAGTGCAATTGTGTGGTAGTTTGAGCATTCTTTGGCATTGCCTTTCTTTGGGATTGGAATGAAAACTGACCTTTTCCAGTCCTGTGGCCACTGCTGAGTTTTCCAGATTTCCTGGCATATTGAGTGCAGCACTTTCACAGCATCATCTTTTAGGATTTGAAATAGCTTAATTGGAATTCTGGGGGACAAAGTATCACCTTGTAATTATTAATACTGCCTTGTCTTGCACGGTGCAGGCCACAGTGCCCTCACCTGCTTGGTTCAAACAGGGTACATATCCTCAGTCCCAAAATCCACCCCATCTAGCGAAATCTTTCCTGCTTGAATCAGACTGAAGGCCAGGGTCAGTCAGGATCTAAAAGAATGTCCGTGAGGGTTTTCCTCCCTGAGCTCTGGCCATGCTCTCCCACCTCTCCTACCCCCCTAAGCCTGTGACGAACCCCAGTCCCTTCCTAGCCTCTCCACTTGCACCCCAGGGCCCCTGGTGGCCCCACCACCTACCCTCTAATCCCCAACCCCCCGCCGAACTGCGCCTCCCCGGGTTACTCCGCCCTGGCAGTTTTGTCCTGGACGACCTTCGCCGCTATTCTGTGGACCTCCGCTACATGGTCTTTCAGACCACGGGCTCCGTCCCCATCTCCACAGTCATCATCAGCGAGGCCAGCGGTAGCCGCACCATCCTACATGCCTACAGGTTTGTACACCTGTCTGCACCCTGCCAGCTGCTGCCGCCACCATCACTCAGCCCCCAGAGCAGGACCCTCCTCTCCAAGGCCTGTGTGCTCCCTAGTGGAAGCGCCGCTCCCCACTGGAAGGTCTGGAAGGCCCGGGCCACTTGGAGTCTCTAATCTGTGTCTCCTTGCCCTTCCCTTGGCTCGGGCTCCCCCCCACCAAGCTTCCTGGTGGCTGACTTCAGGCAGCGGGGCGTGGACGTGTCTCAGGTGGCCTGGCAGAGCAGAGGGGAGACCCCGTGCTCTTGTTGCATCATCAACAACTCCAATGGCTCCCGTACCATTGTACTCTACGACACGTAAGGCCCCCTGGCCTGGCCCGCCATAGCCCACCAATCAGCCTCCTCACCTGCCACGCAGGCATCCCAGTTGCCTGCCCTTCGTGGCCTCCCTCTTTGTACCAAAAATTGTCCCTATGCCATACTGTTCAGTGATTTTTGAATTGTTTTCAATTAGGGGACAAGTGAGGTGGGAAGGGGTGAGCTTTGCTCTGCCTGGTGACTTAGCTTTGGTCAACACCAAGGAGAGGCAGGCAGACCTATACAAAACGTAATTTATGATGTGATTCCTCCATAATTAGCCAATCAGAAGCCTGGGTGTGGGGGTGGGTAAGTCGTTCTGAGGGCAGGGGGATGGGAGATGTGATTCAAACCATCTTGATCCCTGAAGGGGGCACACTGGAGTTTCCAGGGTTGCCAGCCTGCAGCATGGCACCAGGAGCTGGGGTTTGGGTATTCAAAAAAGATGAGCCACTCCCAAGGGTCCAGCATAATAAGGCTAGACCAAATGCCACATACCATCCACAGCCATTGCTGAAAGAGGGAAGAGGGACATTGGGTCAGCAGATAAGGGCCATCTGATGATTTGCTTACCTGGTGGCGCGGGGCGGGGGGGGGGAGGTCATTTTAGGGTCACAGGCTGCCAGGGAGAGACTTATCTCTCCCAGATTCCCTCCTGAAGAATCTCAGAGGTTTAGTTTCCTGAGAACCTAGTGTGTGTGTGTGCCAGGTACTCTGTTAGGGCTGAGATGGCCCAAGCCCAACTGCCCTGGGGTTCCGGCTGACCCTATTGCCCAGCATAACCACTGGGCCTGGGGGAGGGGCAGTCATTCTAGGACAAGATTTGTAACCAGTGGCCCTGGGCTCTTTGTGTCCCAACGAATGAGTGGGTAGGCATACATCCTAGAGGCAATCTTCATATTGGGCAATGCTTAGTCATCTGCCCATTGAGCAACACTCTGTAGCAACTTTGATCAGGGACACAATATGGCTGTTCACAGGAAGGGATGGAGAGAAGCTCCAAGGAGAACTGTCTATTGCCTACTGGCCTCGGTCCAGGCATAACCACACACGTTATCTCTAGCTGCAGCAGGCCTGTTAGGCTAGGGGTCAGCCCCGTTTACCAATGGGGAAGCACCTCAGAAGGGACACAGTTAGGCAGCTAGTTAAATCGAGGGAGGATTCAGTGCAGAACAGGGAGGGGAGGCCACTGGCTGTGTGTAGGTCTCTGGCTAAGGAAGATCAAGGCAGACCCTTCCCAGGTTTCCACACCTAAGTCAGCCAAAAATCAATTTATCCTCAATCACCAACCTTGATCTCAGGATCATAACATGGAGCTGCCAAACTCAGGACAGTAGTGCTGACACTGCTGGGGCAGCCAGAAGTGAGTAGAACCAGACCCGAGCTCTGGGAAGAATGGCGGTGGCCTTTGTAGTTTCCCGGGACACTGCATGCTGGGAGCTGTGTGGGCTGCTGGCAAGAGGAATTCTGGGAATTGTAGTCCCTGGTGCTCTTAGAGCATTTTGGGAGATGTGGTCTCCAAACCATGTGGGATTGGCCGCTTACTTAACACATGCAGTGGATGAATTTGCCTTTAGATAATATCACAGCCTCAAACACAGGAAGGGGCACCCTAGGAAACTGCCTCCAATTCCCTGTCTGGATGGAGCTCAGTGGAGTAAGGAGTGGTCTCAAGTTTAGCCTGGAACAGGGTAGGGCTGAGCCTCGGAAGCATGTGCTGTAGATCCAGCTTCCTGCCATGCTGCAGGCAGTGCCAGGCATAGGGGCCCTAGCAACAAGTTAGAGATCCTGGCTCTGGCTGACTTCACCTTGTGCCTTCTCTGTTCTGTGACTCAGGAACCTGCCAGATGTGTCCGCTAAAGACTTTGAGAAGGTTGAGCTGACCCGGTTCAAGTGGATCCACATTGAGGCAAGCCCTGCCCTACCTGGGTTTTGAGGGCCTCGACCTTCCAGCCCCTCCGCATGTTCTGCCTCCTTAGTTTTCGAACCATGGAGTTCCTTAGAGATAAATGAGCCCAGCACCGCCCAACCCATCCCCTCTCTGTCCTCATTTATGTTTTCAGGTGGGCAACTGAGGCCCAGAAAGATTCAGTGATGTACTCAAGATCACACAGCAGGATATAGGCACCAGAAGCAGGAGGCTGGCTCTAGGCAAAGTCCGGTGCTTTCTGTGTTACAGGCTGCCCCACCTCCTCTCCCACAGCAGGAGCCAGGCTGTGGGAGACCTGATCTGTTAACTCTGGGGAAGGCAGGAATGAGAGGCCCCAACCCAGCTCCCAAATAAAGGAAACTAGAGTCTTCATTCCAAGAGAACTTTTAGAATCTAGATGGAAGGAGATCTTGAGAAGTCCTGAGTTCTGGTCCTAGCTTTGTCATTTAATTTATTGTAGTCCTTAGGAAAGTCTCTCTCTTTCTTTGGTCACACTGTGTAGCATATGGGACCTTAGTTCCCTGAATAGGGATTGAACCCATGCCCCTTGCATTGGGGGTGCTAAGTCTTAGCCACTAGACTGCCAGGGAAGTCCCAGGAAAGTCTCTTTTATTCTTTAGTCTTCTCATCTGTGAAATGGGAGGGCTGGTTGATAAGGTCTCCAAGGTCCATAACAGCATTGGAATTCTGAGACTTAGGATGAGTTCCCGCTCAGCAGCCCTGGCTCCTCTCCCCCCACCACCCATAGTTCCAGCGGGAAGGGACGAATGAGCCCGGCTGGTCCTGAGCTTCCTGCCCTGCCCTGCTCTGCTCCAGGGCCGGAACGCATCAGAGCAGGTGAAGATGCTACAGCGGATAGAACAGCACAATGCCAGGCAGCCTCCAGAAAGCAAGATCCAGGTGTCTGTGGAGGTGGAGAAGCCACGTGAGGAGCTGTACCAGCTGTTTGGTTATGGAGATGTGGTAAGTGTCCCCTGCAGCACCCACCCCCCACCCCACACACTCCCCCCAGCTCCCAGCCACATCCAGCTTAATTTGGTTCTTAAATGGAGTCTGAGTATTCCCTTGTCCTGCCTTTCACACATGGTGATGTTGGCAGGTGGGGGCAAAGCAAAGAGACAGAGGTCTGTGCTTTGGGCTCTTGCACAGACCTCCAGAGTAGCCAAGAAGTAGAATTTCTCCACCCCAGGGGGCTCATGGGTATGTCCAGAGGGATTGGACAAGGCCAGGACAGCCAGCCACAGGGCCAGCCTCTCCTCAATGGGCCTCCTGTCTTTTCCTCTTGTCAAATGACAGGATGGCACCATTCTCCAAGGTGCCCTCCAACTATGGGGTGGGAGCCACTAGGGGGTGAGGGAGGGTGGGAAGGGGACTTGCCCATATAAGCTTGGAACATAAATGGAATCTGGGTGATAATCCTAGCACCATTGTGAAGCAGGTTGGGCTCTTGGCTGCACATTAAAAAAATGTGGATGCCTGAACCCCACCTTCATTTTTTTTTTTTTCAATTTGGTTGATAGAGGTGGAGCCTGAAGTATTTTTTAATAAAACTCCTTGGTGATTCTAATGCGTAGCTGGTGTTAAGAAAGCTCTAGAACCCCCCAGCCCTTTGTTTTAAAGATGAAGAAATCAGACTTAGAGGGCATAGTTGTATGAGGAAAGCCAAACAAAACCAAAACCCTCCTGAGAGCCGTGATTTAACCCGCTTATGGTAGACTGCACCCCAAGATGGCGCTCAAGACCCACCCTGGGTTTTCAATTGTGAGGAGATTCGTTGATCTTAGAACAAATAGGCTGGGACTTTTGTGTCACAGCTTACATGGCTGCTTTCCAGCATGTCTTGAGCGAGTGAGAAAACCTTTCGTGAGGTACGGCGGGGTACTACCTGAGGGCTTAGGCGGCCATGTTGGAGGAACAGCGTTATAATATCAATGCCAGGCGGCTGGTTGTATGGGACAGCTGGGGCTAGAGCTCAGATAACCATCAGCCTCTCTTCCACTGCCCACAGGTGTTTGTCAGCAAAGATGTGGCCAAGCACTTCGGGTTCCGGTCAGCAAAGGAGGCCCTGAGGGGCCTGTATAGCCGCGTGAGGAAGGGGTGAGCGAGCTTGCAGAAGCCAGGCTGTGCCCCGGTGCGGGTGTGAGCAGTGAGGGAGCCTGGCATCCAGGGTCTGCCCTGGGAGGGGGACAAGGCTGGGGCCAGGGCTGGGCTAACAGCTCGCTGAGAGGAGGGTGTCGCAGGGCCACGCTGGTCTGTGCCTGGGCGGAGGAGGGCGCCGACGCGCTGGGGCCTGATGGACGGCTGCTCCACTCCGATGCTTTCCCACCGCCCCGCGTGGTGGACACTCTGGGGGCCGGAGACACCTTCAACGCGGCGGTCATCTTCAGCCTGTCCCAGGGTGAGTACCCCAGCAGGAGGCACAGGGCTGGGGCCTGCCCCTGCCCCGAAGACCCGGCTGACCTGGCCACTTGTCCCTCTCTCTAGGGAAGAGCATGCAGGAGGCACTGAGGTTCGGCTGCCAGGTGGCCGGCAAGAAGTGCGGTCTGCAGGGTTTTGATGGCATTGTATGAGTGCCCTGTGGCAGCGGGCACCAGCTCACACCCCGCCCCAGGCTGGCATCACTGGCTCCTGTTGCCTTCTCCTCTGCGGCCAGCCTGGCATCGGGCTACCCTTCTCCCTGGGCTGATCCGGGTTGCGGGAGGGCTCCACCTGTGACCTGGCATCTCACTTGGCAGAGTCGCAGAGCAAATAAATCTTCCCAGAGCCAGCTTCTTCCTGGCAGTCTGTGGGTTTTCAATGACTGAGCTGCTCTGGCTGGGGATTCCAGAGGTTTTGATCCAACAATCCTTTGCCCTCTTTTTCTCTATTTCCCCAAATTCACCTCTTGTCCAAGCCCAGAGGAGGGCCTGCAGAGACCAGAGCAGCAGGAAGCGACCCAGGCTTGCCATGAGCTGTGCCCTTGCTGGAGGCCCAGGTCTTCCTGGTGCAGAGCAGCCACCAGTGTGGGTGTCAGTGCCCAGGAGGCAGGGATAGAGGGCCTGACTTGGAGCCTTCCTAGTGGGAGGAGAGACTTAACCCCTTCCACCCCAGGGAGCCTTCCCAATAACCACAAGCTATGAGACAAGCTCCTCTGGGTGCTGGTGCTGTCACAAGACTCCAGTGGCCACAAGCATGTCCACGTGGCTGAGGCAACCTGACAGGCCAGCAGGCAGGGAGCCTACTCTGTGGTCTGGTGGAGCCTCTGCAATCCAAAAATATCTCCCCAGTAACTTCCCCCAAGCCCCACCCTGGAAGTTGCCTTGGAGTCAAGAAGGTGCCTCGGCCACAAATGTGACCCAGGATACAGTGGTGCCTTCCCTGGGAGAGACCCAGACTGAAGGCATGTGGGAATCAGCAAATGTCCATGTGGGAGTTGGGGCAGCAGGGTGAGGCCATAGAATGTGATCAAAGGTATGGGTTTTAGGGTCAGACAGATCTGAATTCAAATCGGCCACTAATTAGCTATGTCACCTTAGGTACGGGTTTCCCTGATAGCTCAGTTGGTAAAGAATCTGCCTGCAATGCAGGAGACCCTGGTTCGATTCCTGGGTTGGGAAGATCCCCTGGAAAAGGAATAGGCTACCCACTCCAGTATTCTTGGGCTTCCCTTGTGGCTCAGCTGGTAAAGAATCCGCCCGCAATGCAGGAGACCTGGGTTCAGTCCCTGGGTTGGGAAGATCCCCTGGAGAAGGGAAAGGCTACCCACTCCAGTATTCTGGCCTGGAGAATTCCATGAACTGTATGGGGTTGCAAAGAGCAGGACACGACTGAGTGACTTTCACTTTCACCTTGGGTATGTTACTGAATTCCATCTTCCCCAATTTCTTTATCATCAAATAGAGATCATTGCACCTGGTCATACAATTATGGTGAGGGTGAAATCACAATCTATAAAATGCCCAGCATGATGCCTGGTGTGCACTAGGCACTCTAAGTGGCAGTTATTATTAATATTTTCAGGTGTGGGGAGCGATACAGGGTGATGGAGCAGACCTGCCCTGAATACAGGAGGGTGCATCAGCGGTTGGGCCCTGGGGAGAGGCTGAGCTCCCTTCCCCGGTTGTCTGCAGCTGGCTGTGGCCTAGTGCTGAACTCTTCTGTGTCTCATCTAGGAACACTGGGTAAACTGAATTCCTGCCCTCCCAAGAGGCCTGTCCGGTCCCTGACCCCTGCAGTCTGAGGCCAGGGCACGCTGGGCCAGAGGATCAATGGCCCAGGGGGATGGGTTCATTCAGTTCTTTATTGGTCATCTGGGCCCTAAAGCTGCCCTTCAACTTAGGGTCTCCCTGAACTGCACAGACTGAACTGAACTGCACAGAAAGACCTACCACCTACTGGGGCCAAGGAGGGGGCACAGAGGTGGTCGTCATCCTAATATACACACCCTACCCTTAAAGCTTATGTTCCAACACTGAGACTTCTAGTGGTGCAAACCTGTACCCTCAAGGTTTACATCTCACTATTCTCCAGCTGAATAGCATGAACCTCAAGCTCATTTGGGGAGTTCTTAGACCCCAGTGTTTCTCCTAGAAGTTCTTCTGCTCTCTCTCCAGCGTCCCCAGTCTCTACCTGTCCCCCAACCTCCCCTCCAGGGCCTGGGGCTTCTCTTACAGCATCAGCCTGTCCCCCAGCCTCCTGTACAGGCTCCAAGAACTCCCTTCTGGCCTCTGCCTGTCCTCCAGCTGCTTCTCCAGGACTCAGAGTGTCATGTTCTTCTTGTCTCGATGGGCTTTTAGCCAACAGAGGCTGCATCTCAACATCTTGTGGCTCCGGAGGCTCTCTGGGCTCTGTGTGCCTCGGAGCCTCTCCAGGGAAATTGACAAGCTCTGCAGGGGTCATAAGCCCATCCCCATTCAGGTCCTGAGTCTCCAGCACCTTGTCCACTACCAGGATCACCTGTGGAAGAGTCTGTAGTGACGGGATGCTCCCAGGAACCCTGACCCTCCCCATATACCCTACATCCCTGCCATGCGGGCTCTAAGCCCTCCTTTTACAGGGGATTCACTAAAAAAAAAAGTCATGATGACAAAAACAAAAGCAGACTTCCCTGGTGGTCTTCCCTGGTGGTCAGTGGTTAAGAATCCCCCTGCCAATGAAGGGGACATGGGTTCAAGCCCTGGTCCAGGAAGATTCCACGTGCCTGGGGGTAACTAAGCCCACACACCACAACTACTGAAGCCTGTGCACCCTAGGCAGTGCTCTGCGACAAGAGAAGCCACCACAATGAGAAACCCAAAGACCACAACTGGAGAGTAGCTCCTACTTGCCACAACTAGAGAAAGCTCGCCTGCAGCAATGAAGACCCAGTGAAGCCAAAAATAAATAAATAAAAAAAAAACCCAAATCCCCAAGGAGCTGGGTCTTCTTCATGGAGAAGAAGAAGGGCTTACCGGGTTGGTGGTGGGAGAGTCAGAAGCTCCAGGGGCCAGAGCGGCTGTCAACATGGACAGCAGCTCCAGGCCATCCAGCTGTCCACTCTGGTCGTAGTCGTGGAGAGCAAAGAGGTAGAGGAGAACTAAGGAAGAGAAACTGGATCAGAAGAGGCATCAGGGGACAGCTGGATCAGGCAGGAGTCACGGGATCGCCTGATGTCAGTCCCAGCTCTGGTTGCCCTGAGCCTCCCGTCCACTGGTCCCATCGGCCCAGCCCCTTACCCTGCTCTCGGCTCATGTGCTCTGGCTCCTCTTCCATCCTCTCTAGTCCCTTTAGGTAGCTCTGTAGAAGTCTGGCAAAAAAATGGAAAATCAGCCCACTAGACACCAGTCTGCAGCCCCAGGCCTGGCTTCACCCCAGCCTACTCACCGAAGTTGCTCCTGGCCTGGCTCGAAGGGGTTGGGCAGAGGCAGATGCTGTGCTTCAGGGTGTAACCTGGAGAGGGAGGGAAGGACTGGCCTTGCAAAAAGCCTCCCCGAGGGCCCAGCCTCATAGCCTTCTACTCCCAAGCTCCTGATAGAGATCACCTCCCAGGCCCAAAAGGAGCTGCTTCTCCAGGTCCCCAAAAGCCTTGGGGGGAGCCTCAGGAGCACGACCTTACTCCCCAGATTCTGCCTTTGCAGATTCCTAGCTTAGATGTTAAGTGAAAATCCCAATAAAATATCTGGTTAGGTGGTGGCTGGAGGAGGCCACACCCAGTAGACACAAGGTGGAGCCCCAGGAAACCAACACAGTGGGTGGCAGGACGATGTGGATTGTGGCAACTCTTCTCCTGTGATGTTGGTTGTTAAGGGACAGGTCTCTAGCTGAGCCCTGGTACTGCCCAGTTTTATATAGACCCAATGTGCTCTATAACATAAAATGGACCCTTTTCACCCACCACGTTGAGGTGTAGACATTGGTTTTAGAGTTTCAATCTGCTCAAGGGTTTTTATAACGCTCAAGATTTTCTCATAGTTCTGGACAGGGATCCCTGTTTGCTCAAGTCACTCCAGACGTGTGATGTCAGAGAACTGTCAGGAGCTGTTACAGCAACTTTTGTCACTGCTGCCAGCCCTCGCTGCTACTCGTGTATCCATCCCCTGACCACAGCCCGCATACCCCCTGCATAGTATTAATACACAAAACCTCGAAGAAGATACTCAAATAAAACACAAATGATATGCTAAGGATCTCTATTTCTTTGGAGCTTCTACTGTTAGAAGCTCCTGATAAAAGCAGCCCCTTCCGAAGCGCATAACCTCACACCTCATTGGAAATGAGCTCCCACTTCCAAGTGAGTCTAGAAAACAGGTGTCGATGCCCACTTTGGAGAGGACACTCCGACAAGCACAATGCAGTGGTTGAGGTGGTGGGGATGACACAGAAATCAAGGAGTGTATGCCCACTCTCCCAGCTCCCAGAGGGGCCCACACCACACCCTCCTGAGACTCCCCCTGCTCTCGGCCCATGGCCCTGCCCTCTGAATGCCATTACCTCATGGTGCCATCTTTGGGAGCAGCCTGACTCAGGGGCAGGAGCAGCAGCAGTAACGTTCTCATCTTCACAGGTAACATCCTTCCTGTAACTGGAAGTAGGAACAGGAGTAGGGAAGCAGAGGGAAGGGGTCTGCCACAGAGTGGGGATCGATGGATTAGACAGCAACGCCTCCCTCTGCCTCTGCCTGCCATCCAGGGAACAGGACTCCTGCACAGGGAGGAGCCACACAGGACATCAGCGATCCCCAATACATCTTATTTCAGATCCAGCATGTAAAGGGCATACTGCAGACCTGTGCTGGGTGAAGCTGAGCTGCAGACAGGAGCCTCTCCCTGCACCCAACTCCTGTTCCCCCCAGAGAAGTGCATGCCCAAGTCACTCCAGACATGTGATGTCAGAGAGCTGTCAGGAGCTGTTACAGCAACTTTTGTCACAGCTACTAGCCCTCACTGCCGCTCCTATAATCATCCCCCACTCCATCCTGCATACCCCTGCAGAGTATTAATGCACAAAACCTCGAGGAAGATACCCAAATAAAACAGAAACGATATGCTAATAATCTCTATTTCACAGGTAACATTAATGTGTGGCAGGGGGAGTGCTCAGAGAAGTGAAGTTTAAGCATGTCTGATTTAGTTCAGTCCAATTATTTTACAGGTGGAAACTAGTTCAGAGAGGTTAAGAAAAAGGCCGAACTAGACATGCCAAGAGTGGGACTTCCCTGGTCGTCCCGTGGCTAAGACTCTACGCTCCCAATGCAGGGGGCCTAGGTTCAATCCCTGGTGGGGAACTAGATCCCACCAGGCCACAACTAAGAGTTTGCATCCTGAAACTAAAAGATCCCACATGCCGCAATGAAGACCTGGTGTAGCCAGTTAAATAAATATCTTTTAAAAAGAAGTGCAGAGAGTCACAAAAAGCCTTAAATAGGAAGGGAAACAAATTGTTGGTTTGCATTAATTAAAAACTCACTGAAGAACAAATCAAAAGAAACTCAGACTCTTTGAAATAGGTCAACGCTCAGGTAGGTTTGAAAACACAACAAATCAGGGTCAATATAACAGTGGTCCCAAGAACTGCTATTTACTAAACGCAATTGGGGAAACCAGATCTCAGTATAAAGGAAAAAAACAAAAATGTTCTTTTAGGCCTACATTGCGTAGGTCCATTGGCAGCACAATCAATTGATTAAATAAAAACAGTCAAATAGAGGATCAACCAAAGCACAGAGCAAGAAGCTTTCTCATTAGTTCCAGGATCGTGTACATATCATGTGAGTTTCTGAGGAAGCAGAAGCCCTCCAGAGCTGAGGCCTGAAACCTCAAACTCCTTTCTAGGAAGATAAATCAACAGGTCCTTAATCATCTACAGCAGACAATTAGGAACCCTCTGAAATAGTGCCCTATGTTCTGACTGGCATTGAATTTTCCTGGAGAAAGGAGCATAGCTTTCAGCCAATTCTCAAGGAGTTCCATGACCCTGACAAGGTTCAGAACCACTGTAAAGGAAGATATCATCTTCCTAAGAGATCTTCCTAAAGCTGGTGAGCATCTGGCCAACAGGTAGATGCTTGTGTAGCTATTACACAAATAGAGCTGTCTTGAGCATGGAAGACCACAAGTAAGTGAAGCTACAGAAAGTCATAGACACTGTCCCCATTTTTCTATGCATAAGTTGGCCCGAAAAGATACAGTAAATCTACATGGTTTGTTGGTGTGGTCAAGTAGATGCACAGCTGCCTTAAGGCTGTTCATGGGGACTCCCCTCGTGATCCAGTAAAGAATCCATCTTCCAATGCAGAGGACATGGTTTTAATCCCTGGTCCAGGAACTAAGATCCCACATGCTGCGGGGCAACTAAGCTCACACGCCTCAACTACTGAGACCAAGCACAACAGAAGTTCCTTTGTGCTGCAGCCAAGACCCAATGTAACCAAAAATAAGTAAATATATAGATTTAAAAAAAAAATAAGAATGTTCATGAACTTTGGCTGGCAACGTAGATCCTTGGGCTTTAGTTGTTGTAGCCAGGAGAGAAGATAGGTCTTGGACCCATCCAAGGGAGACAGAACTGAGCTCTCTATACTGCTTGGGGACCTTTAGCGGTCCCGCCACAGGGAACACACCTCAATGAAAGGATGGACTAGAAAAATATCCAGGCTTCCATGTCTGGGAGTATGAGAATAAACATTCCAATGAAAGTAACTACAAAGTTAGATAAAAGTAGAAAGTATATTTTTAAATGCATTTAGTTGGCAAGAAAGTAAGAAATACCCAGAGCATAAAGGCACAGTGGAAACAGTAATCCCTGGGGGAAAACTGTGCTTGAAGTCAACTTTTGCCTAGGGTATCTGCCAAACCAAGCCAACTGAACATGAATTATCAGCTGAATGCTTCATGCAATAGCAAAGACCAGAGATAAAGAATGCTTGGGCCCATTCAATGTGAAGAGACTAACAGGAGATTCCTTACATATCTTTGGGATTCAAATAGCTATCCTCTCAAAATGTAACTTATACAAAGAAAAGATTGATTCTCTTTTAAATGCAATGAGTGAGTTAAATAAATTAGACACAGATGATGTAAGAATTAGTGAACTGGAGAATAGATCTAAATAAATGGTCCAGAGTACAGTTAATTGAGTCAAAGACATATAAAATATAAAACAAAGTAGCATGGAGGAGATAATAGAGAAAATTGGATTAAAAACAGAATTTGAAGAAATAGTAGCTGAGATTATTCTACTATGTTGCAAAACACTAACTCCCATCCAGGAAGCCCAACAAGCCCAGGCAGATTAAATAAACAGAAATACACATCTAGAATTGCTGTTCTGAAAAAACAGAAAACCAAGAAAAAGAGAAGATCTCAAAAGTACTCAAACTGAAAAGACAAATCACCTAAAAGGAAGAATAATTAGATGGACAGCTGATTTCACAACAGCAACAGTGATGCCAGAACACAGTAGTATAATATTTCAATGTGTCAAAAAAGGTGGGGGAAATTGCCATTTTAGATTTTTATTCTCAGCAAAATTATCTTTTAAGAATGAGATTAAACAAAAAATGTTTGACAAATTTTAGATAACAGAATTTACCACCAACAGTTCTCTATTAAAGAAAATTCTAAGAGGTATAACTCAGGAAGAAGGAAAATGATCCCAGAAGGAACATTTGGAATGCATGGGAAAAGGGTGAAAGAAGAAATCAGAATGGGACTTCTCTGGTGGTACAGTGGATAGGAATTTGACTACCAATGCAGGGGACACAGGTTCAATCCCTGGCCTGGGAAGATTCCACACTGAGCAGAGCAACTAAGCCTGTGAACCATAACTATTGAGCCAGCGTGCAGCAACTACTGCAGCTCATGCACCTGGAGCCTGTGTTCCACAGAGAAACCATCACATCAGGAAGCCAGTGCACTCCCATGAAGAGTAGCCCTAGCTTGCGCAACTAGAGAAAGCCTGCTCGCAAAAATAGACCCAGCGCAACCACACACACACACACAAATCAGAATGTGGGGAAATCTAACAAAGATTGTTAAACAATTATAATTATATTACTATATGGGGCAAAAAAAGATGGTGGGAGCTACATTATTGGACAACATTAAGATATAAGGTGAGGACAGTTTTTTGGGAAGACAGTGGACATAATGATCAACTGTTAACTATGCATGTAAAATTTTTCTAATAACCGCTAAAAGATAGAAATGAAATGTTTGACCTCAAACAAGCAGAAAAAAAAGGAATGGAAATTTTTTAAAATCATTCCAAAGGAAGGCAGGAAAACAGAAAAAAGAGAAGCTAAAAATGAATTAAATGATTAAAAAGGAAGACAAGTAGAAAGCATAAAATAAGATAGTAAAATAGATCCAAGTGTATCAGTAATCATAATAAACATAAATTGTATAAATTCATCAGTTAAGAAATAGAGATTATCAAAATTACATAAAACAACATACAAATCACATGCAATTTTCAAGAGATTAAGAGATTAACACAGAAAAGTTGAAAGCAAAATGGTGGGAAAAGGATACATAAAGCAATACTAGAGAAAAGAAAACCAACATAGCTTTATCAATATTAGAATAAATGGACCTTAAGGTGAAAAGCATTATTATAGATAAAAGCATGTCATTATAAAATGCATGAAAATTTAATCCCCTAGGAAGGTATAATAATTCTGAACCTGTAGATACCTAATAACATAGCCTAAAAACATCTAAAATGATAAATGGCATAACACTACACACCTATTGTTATTTAGCTGCTAACTCATGCCCAACTCTTTGTGACCCCATGGACTGTAGCCTGCCAGGCTCCTCTGTCCATGGGATTTCCCAAGCAAGTATACTGGAGTGGGTTGCCATTTCCTCCTCCAGGGAATTTGTTCAAACCCATAGAATGTACAACACCAAGGATGAACCCTGTGGTTGACTGTGGACTTTGGATGATTATGCTGTGTCAGTTTAAGTTCTCAATTCATCATGTACCATTCTGGTGGGCGTAGTGATAATGGACAAGGCTGTGCGTATATAGGGAATTATATGGGAAACTTCTCAGTTTTGCTGCAAACTTAGAACTGCTCTAAAACAAAGTCTTTAGAAAAAAAGCTGGCATAAACTCAATCAGAAAAATCTAATCTGCTATTATGGGGGAGAATTTAACATATATCAAACAGTATCTGAAAGATTAAATAGACTACAAATTAGTAAAAACGTAGACAGATGATTGGATAAAACATTTACTAAAGTTGAGCTAATGGACAAATAGAAAACCCAACTCCAGTCACTTAGCAAATGCATATTCTCAACACATGTGGATTATTTATAAAAACTGAAAAGCAGAAGGCCAAAGAATGTGACTCAACAAGTATTAAAGAATCAGTCTCATACTGTTATGAGATTAAAAGCAATTACATTAGGAATCAGTAACAAAAATGATGTAAAAAATCTCATTTAGGGAATTCTCTGGCAGTATAGTGGTTAGAACTCTGGGCTTTCACTGATGAGGGTCTGGGTCTCTGGTTGGGGAACTAAGATTCCACAAGCTGCATAGTACAGCCAAAAAAAAAAAATTATAAGTTATATAAAAACTGTAAAAGGCACATTTAAATATACATCAGAGAAAAATATCATAATGGAAATTTTTCAGTACTTAAAATTGAATAATACTGGAAACATTTACATCAAAGCAAGATACATAGCTAAAACAGAGGGGAAATGAATTGACTTAAAAACTTAAAAGAAAGGCTAAAAGCTAATGAGTTAAGTTTCCAACTCAAGAAGCTAGTAAAAGAGAATAAACCTAAAGAAATTAAAAGAAATGAAATAACAAAAGATAGAATAAATTTAAAATACAATAGAAAGGAGTATGCATCTATCTGTGTGTGCTAAGTCACTCCAGTCATGTTTGACTTTGCAACTCCACGGACTGGACTATACGTAGCCCACCAGGCTCTTCTGTTCATGGGATTTTTCAGGCAAGAGTACTGGAGTGGATTGCCATTTCCTTCTACAGAGGATCGTCCAAAGCTAAACAGCTGTGTTTCTTCAAAAGGAGTAATAAGTTAGAAAACGTCCAACAATTTTCATTAAGAACAAAGAGAAAAGGCACAAATAAACAACATTAGGAATTAAAAGCAGACATAACTGTAGAAATAGAAGACAGTTGTAAACTTAGCAGATATAGCCATTTTCCTAGAAAAACTTAACATCAAAACTGACATCAAAAGAAATAGCAAATTTTGCTTTTTTTTTCAAATTCTAAAAGTCCTACAACCCTTGAAGAAATTGAATTATGAGTATTAACCTATATTGTTTTAGGAGCTATAAACTATAAACTAAAGCTATAAACCTGAACTATTTCTAGAGTGTTGGGGGCCAGAGTGAGGCACTCGGCCCGTGGCAAAGGTCATGAGGAAGGAGGCTCGACATACGCAAAGGTGGGATCAAGCCTCAGGAGTCCCCCTGGAAATTCTTGAGCATCCACCCCCAAAACCAGAGCCTGCCCACTTTACTACTTTGTACTCTCACCTACACCTCTGACTTTACGAGGGGCTGTCCCCCACCACCTCTTTCGGAGAAGGAGTTAACTTAGAGCTCCAGTTAATAAAAACTCCTGGGCATGACAAGAGTGTTTTAACCTACAAACTCCTCTGAAGGTTCTCTAGCCTGCCTGACAGGCTTGTCCGGCCACATGTGATTGCTCACAGCCTCCCAACTGTGAGAGGCACGAGAGGCTTTAAACCTTCTAAAAACAGGTTCCTTAGAAAAGTTAGAAAACCATTAGTATAAGTATAGTGGGCTGATTAGAAACTGTATTGGTGAAGGGTTTTTCATTTGTTGAGCCAATGTTTGTTGCTAAGTCTCCACATCCCCTGCCCTTACACACATTAATGAATATATAGAAGAAATAAGTATTAACCTTTGATATAAATCACGTTAGACCTTAGGCTAAGTAAACTCTTTCCTTAACTAAAACCTACTATACCCTCACCCTATAGGAATGTAACTTTATTTGGGTGGCGTCTGTTTTAAGAATAATCACCCCTGGAGAAATAAGTGTCCTGGTTGACTGACTGCTGTCACAAGGAGAGGGTCATAAATTGTCAGCAGGCCCCCTGGCCAGAAGATGATGTAACACCCCTAAGACCTCTGTATACATTTGTATGAAGCACCTGACTTTGATAAAAGTCAGGACTGCTAACCCCGCGTGACTTTTGCATAACATCTCAGTGTATAAAAGTAGACCATGGAAAATAAAGAATTGGGATCAGTTTCTCAAAATACTGGTCTCCCCATGTCGCTGTCTCTCTTACACTCTGGCTGAGTCTCCATCTGGAGTGTGGAACCCACCAAGCTTACTAATTTTGTCTGGGCTTCTAAGATCTGACCGGGGAGGCCTCAGTGTCTCCTCTCCTTCGGGAGAACGGAAGGACGCCTGCGACCTACGTAAGTGGTGCAAGCTTCTTGTCTTGAAGTTTTATTGGTCTCCCGCGTAAACCAAGCTACTCAGCCTCTTTTCTCCACTGATTTTTCCTACTGAGCTATCCTCATCCTATTACTCTTTACATCTTTAATTAATATCTAATTGAAGCTATTGTATCCTGATCCTCGATGACGCCGTCCCCGCTTCAAACTCCCTGGATCAGCCGGGGCTGGACCCCGGCAGTAGAGCAACCTGCCAATTAATTAGCATAAAACTCTGATCTAACAGTGTCATCCTGAGGATTACATAAGGAAGAACACAAATAGAAAAGAAATTATAAAGATATTTATAGCTGTGCTATTAATAGCAGTCAAAGCACTGTAAACAACCTGAATGTGTAACATTTAGACAGGCTAAGCAAATCATACTATGTGACAGAGCCATTAAAAATGATAAATATTTCTAAATTTGTTTTAAAGGAAAAAAATGGACAGATTTGAGTATATTAAAAGTATGAACTTCTGTATTATGAAAGAAATCATGAATCAAGTTCAGAAGACAAGTGATGAAGGACTGGAGGGAACAGCGTTCAAAGCTATTAGGGTTTTCAGGATGTGCTGTTCACCACCACTCCCAGTAGGGGCTTTGAGATAGAAATCTCCATGGAAACCCCATGGAGACTGAGTGAAAATCCAAGAACTGCAGCATTATGTGAGGGTGAGGATCAGAGAAAAGGCCCTGCCCACAGTGGGTTTCTGGTTAGGAAGCAATGGCTTAGCAAGGGTCTAGGTGAGTGGACAGGAGGGCTGCCTCACCCAATTCTTGGTACCCAGTGTGCTACGGGTTTGAAGATAGGAGGCTGAGGGCTCCAGGCTCTAGGGTAGAAATAGGGGCACAAAATGGTTGAATAGGCCAGCTGGCCAGAAGAGGCCAAAAGGAGAACGACAGTAGGCATAGACTTTGGTCTGGATGAGGCAGAGGACGCCATGGGAAGCAGCAGCCCAAGTCAAGACCTTTGGTGACAAGGACAAAGGAGGTGAGCCTTCGTAGGGAAGGCAAGTGTCAATATAAGTCTATAGAATAAGGGCTAGTTCTCTTCAATTCTTATATTTAATGAGCACACTACTATATGGTAGGCACTAACTTGTAAGTAAGATGATAATATTAGGTAAAATTACTCATTCTTTTTTCTCCATAACACTACATATTTATATAAATAGGAAAAGATACAAATGTTAAAACGACAATTTAAGAGAAAAACAGAAACACAGAATTGCTAAGGAATAGGGGATGTAGCCCAAAGTTTAACGGTATGGGCCCTAACCTCAGGCTGGCCTAAGTTCAAATGCAGACTCTGAAACTCACCAACTGTGTGACTTCTGTGTTTTGGAACCTTGATCTGTAACATGAGGATGATGAGAGCATCTCTCAGGGTGTGGTGAAGGTTCGATAAGACAAGATGTGTAAAACGCGGCACCTGGTGATATTATACAATAAGGCAATTTTCCTCCCAGAAGTTTTTCTGGACTGCTCTGCAGGGGCTTCACACATACCTACCATTCTGGTCTCCCCACCTGGATATCTTTAAATTGTTTTCTCCTCCCCATCTGTTTACTGTCGAGACCTGGGCCAACAGGAGGCACAGGAATAATTTAAATCCCCCAGAGCTGCCAAAACCTATTATCCAGGCTTAATGCATTATCACCACTAGGAGTTGCCTTTTGGAAACTACAAAGAATGACTGGTGGGAGCCGTTCAGGCATAAAGGAGAAGCACCCATCAGATCCAGTCACTCATTAGGTCAACGGTGCTGGTTTGAAAAACCTGTCTACCCTCAGTGAGGGAAGGGGAGGGTGGGATGAGTTGGAAGAGTAGCCTTGGTGTATATACACTACCATAGCTAGCTAGTGGGAGGCTGCTGTACAGCACAGGGAGCTCACAGCTCGATGCTCCGTGATGACCTAGAGAGATGGGATGAGGGGGTAGAAGGGAGGTTCAAGAGGGAGGGGATACATGTATATGTATGGCACTGTGGCAAAGAACCTGCCTGACAATGTAGGAGATGCAGTTTCGATCCCTGGGTCGAGAAGACCCCCTAGAGAAGGAAATGGCAACCCACTCCAGTATTCTTGCCTGGAAAATCCCAGGGATAGTAGAGCCTGGAGGGCTATAGTCCATGGGGTCGCAAAACTGTCAGTCACAACTTAGCAACTAAACAACAAATAGCTGATTTACTTCATTGTACTGCAGAAACTAACACAACATTGTAAAGCCATTATACCCCAATAAAAATCAAATAAAATACAGAAAAAAAGGAAAGGGAAAAAAAAGAAAAACATATCTACCAAGTCTTTCTTTCTTTTTTTTTTTTTTACCAAGTCTTTCTTGTGAGAAATAGCTGAAGTCAAATTTGCCTTTCCTTGTATGTGATCCGGACTTAGGAACTCACTTATAATGAACAGCGGAAATGATGCCACGTGACCTCCAAGTCTGAGTCATAAAAGGCAACAGGGTTTGTGCCTGGTTCTGGCTCTCTCTCTCTCCCTCTCTTGACATACAGTTACACCTTGAACCACTGTGGAAGAAGTCTGCTGTGCTGAAAAGACCACTCGGAGGAAGCACATAAGGAGAGGGATGCTTGAGAGGTCCTGGTTGTGATTCCTGCAGCTCCCAGCTGCTCACTTCCCACCCAAGGGCCAGGCAGGTGAGAGAGCAAAACTGCAGATGATTCCAAGCCCCAGCCTTCCAGCTATCCCAGCCAACACTGCCGGAGCAGAACTGAGCTTGTCTTCACAGTCCTGCACAGAATGTACACTCACAGGTATAGTCAATGCTATTGTTTTCGGCCACTAAGCTTTGAGGCGATTTGTCAGTTGTCATAATGATAGATTGGCTTCTTGGAAGTCACACAGGACTCTGCTCTCAGAAGGGCCCTGGGCTTAGACTAAGGTTCTGCTGTCTCTGTCTTGAAATTCTCAATATTTTCTTATATTGGGCCCTGAAAAGGATGACCTGGTCCTGAACCCTGCCCACATGAATTACTCTTATTTTCCTCCTCTTGGTCCTATGTATTTGTCACATGCAGGCAACTATTCAGCATGTGCAGTGGACAGGGCTATGGAACCAGCCAGACCTAAGTTCAGATCCCAGCTGCACCACAGACTGTCCCTGTGACCTTGAGTAGGTTAATTATCCCTCAGTAAACTTATCTGCAGGATGGATATAATAATAATACTTACTTCACAGAGTTCCAGTGAATACTAAGTGGATAACGAATTACTCCTTGCACAAGGAGTCTTATTCTTGTCCCTGTCTCTGATAGCTTCTTGTTTTAAAGAACCCTCCATAGCCACATCCGCTTCCCTGGTGGCTCAGTCAGTAAAGCATCTGCCTGCAATGTAGGAGACCCAGGTTCCGTCCCTGGGTCGGGAAGATCCCCTGGAGAAGGAAATGGCAACCCACTCCAATATTCTTGCTTGAATATTCCATGGACAAAGGAGCCTGGTGGGCTACAGTCCATGGGGTGGCAAGAGTCAGATTCGAATTAGTGACCAAACCACCACCACACCCACATCAGAGTAATCTTTTGCTGGAACTCCACTGCTCCAAAACTTTCAGTGGGTCCCTATTTCTATTATAGTTCAGTCTTCACCTGAACATTCAAGGCCTTCTCTGATCAGATATCATGTTACCATTTTTAGACTCATCTTCCAAATTTCCATCATCCTAACATTTTGCTTCAAACAGATGGGTTCAGGAGTATGTGGAAATACTTTTCACTTTCACCTTGCAGTTCTTTTGCCCAAGCTGTTTCATCCCTTACCTGAAATATCTTGGACCTTCCTAACAACCTTAACACTCTGGTTGCAGTCCACTGCAGAAGCAAATAACTGCATATGGGCTTTCAGTGTCATCTCAGTAATATTCTCCTAAGTCATGCTTCCAAATGGGACATTTTTAGCCCAGATAACTCACCTCTATGATTTAAAGGAAGCCAGACTAAGACATGCTTCCCTGCTGGCTCAGTCGGTAAAGAATACACTTGTAATGCAGGTTCGATCCCTGCATTGGGAAGATTCCCTGTTGAAGGTATGGCAACCCACTCCAGTATCTTGCCTGGGAAATCTCAAAAACAGAGGAGCCTGATGGGCTACAGTCCATGGTGTCACAAAGAGTCGGACACAACTGAGTGACTAAACCACCAGCACCACCAGGCTAAGGCAGCTCAAGTAACATTTAATGAGGTTGGTGTAATGTGATTTCTTCACCCTTTCACATTTCTAACTATTTATTGAAGAGTTGTTTGCCATGTCCTTCTCCAGGGGATCTTCCTGACTCTGGGATCAAACCTGGGTCTCCTGCATTGTGGGCAGATTCTTTACCATTTGAGCTACCCGGGAAGCCCTTGTAAGCAACAGAAATAAAGCAGTTATTGAAAACTTCCTGTCAAATAAATATGTTCCTAATAATTTTCTATAACTACAATGTGGTTAAACACAATTTACCCTAATGACCACAGAAAAGCCACCACAATTATTAGAGTTGTTATATAATCCAATAAAGTTATTTACATCACACACACACACACACACACACACATTCACAATGACCCTCCAGTATTTGATTTCTTCCAGCCTTTGCATCAGTGCATAGCAGGAGAGCCTGGCCTTGGAGTTGGAATTCCAATCAAATCCAGTCTGTCATAGTACTAACAGTGTGATCTCGGCAGGTGTTGTGGGGCCTCCACTCTAAAAAATGAGGATAGGGACTTCTCTTGCAGTCCAGTGGTTAAGACCTTGTGCTCCCAGTGCAGGGGCCTTGGTTTCCGGGGACTCAGATTTGATCCCTCGTTGGGAAACTAATATCCCTCATGCCCCATGTGCATGCTAAGTCGCTTCAGTCGTGTCCGACTCTGCCTGACTCTATGGACTGTAGCCGCCAGGCTCCTCTGTCCATGGGATTTCCCAGGCAAGAATACTGGAGTGGGTTGCCATGCCCTCCTCCAGGGGATCTTCCCCACCCAGGGATGGAACTGGTGTCTCTTACCTCTCCTGCATTGGCCGGCAGGTTCTTTACCACTGACCACCTGGGAAGCCCCTCATGCCCCATACTGCTACTGCTACTGCTAAGTCACTTCAGTCGTGTCCGACTCTGTGCGACCCCATAGACAGCAGCCCACCAGGCTCCCCTGTCCCTGGGATTCTCCAGGCAAGAATACTGGAGTGGGTTGCCATTTCCTTCTCCAATGCATGAAGGTGAAAAGTAAGAGTGAAGTTGCTCAGTCCTGTCCGACTCTGAGCAACCCCATGGACTTCAGCCTACCAGGCTCCTCCATCCATGGGATTTTCCAGGCAAGAGTACTGGAGTGGGGTGCCATCGCCTTTTCCATCATGCCCCATAGTGAGGCCTAAAAAATACAACCCCCCTCCCCCCCAAAAAATGAGGATAACGTTATCTATCTGGAAGGGGCTCAGGGAGGATGCACTGGAAAATGTAGGTAGAGTGATTGGCAGTGAGTATTGCTCCCTGAATATTTCAGAGACTCTAGGATGTGGGAGAGCCTTTTCATTGCTTGACTTTCCATCTAGTGCAAAACTACTTGCACAGCACCCCTGTCAATGGCCATCAGCCTCCACTGGACTTCCCAGGATAGGAGCCTGGCACCTCACAGGGCATCCATTCCATTTCCAGCTAATACTGTTGGAAGTTATTTGGAACTCAATCTTCTCCCTTAACTCTTCCCTCCAGAGCCGCCTGTGACTCTAGCACAACCCCACCCCCTCGCAAGAGAAGAGGCAATGGCTATACAGACCAAGAAGTCCCACACCTTAGAGCTGGGCTCCCCTGCCATTTCCATCAGGGTGATAACCCTCGGTTCTTCCTTCTCCTCCTCTGTCAAATGAGGATGAAACTCCTGCCAGCCTCCCCTCCCCCCGGGATTGTCAGAGCAACGAATAAGACCAGAAGGGAAAAGCCTTTGGGGGGATGATGAACTTCACCCTCCCCACCCCCACCCCGACCCATCGTCGCCAAGGAGCTCAGGTCTCAGGTCTCCCTTTCCAGGCCTTCCCTCTACCTGCTCTCAGGGGTAACCTCGGAGAGGGGCCCAGAGGCTGGAGCCGGCGCTCCTGCTGCGTCCGAGCCGCAAGGGATGCGGAGGGACTGCGCCTTCAGCATCCGGCCCGGAGCCAGGAGGCCACCCCCGCCCGCGGTCCAGCCCCGCGGCGCGCAGCATCGCCCGGCTGCCCGCGGCGGGATCCCAGGCCACCCACCGGGCGGGGCTCGCACCCACCTGCGGCGGCGCCGGTCCGTCTGGGTCGTCGCTGGAGGCTGTGCGCCGCCGCCGCCGCCGCGCCTCGGCTCCCGCCGCCCGGCCCTCCCCCGGACCGCTCCACGTGGCCGCTCCACGTCGCCGTCCGGGTTGCGGCCGCCGCCCTGGCCCGGGCAGAGTCCCGAGCGCCAGCGCTGCGGGCAGGATCCCTGCCCCGCCCCGCAGACCCCGGCCCACACCCGGCGAGAGTGTGTGGTGTGTGTATATATATGTATGTGGGTGTGCGCGCGTGACAGATACAGACAACTAGAGAGGCAGAGAGACAGATGATGAAGTTGATGTATATAAGAAGCATATTTAACTGGGGGGCCCACTCCCTGCTGGGACCCAGATGTGTGTGACAAGACAGAAGGTAACTTACTGTTAGCCTGTGGAATTGTGACTGTGTATGTAGCTGTGTGGATGAGGGGCTGGTGACACCGTAGGGAGGGGTGTTGTGTGTGGCCGTGTATCCAGTATGACAGTACTTGAGAGAGTTTGGTCGGTGCATGACTGGCTGACTGGGTGTGTGACAGTACAGGATGTTAGTAGTGTGTCTGTTAGGGTATCTGTGTGAACTCTTCCTGTTTGTGATGCTCAGGTGACACTTGCAGCTGTCGGCTTCCAGTGAAGGTATCATTGTGTGACTGTGACTGCACATCCCTGAGAGGTCGCTCCATCTGAGCCACGGTGGGGGGAGGGGACCTGGGAAAGCATCATCTTAAGGGCGATGGTTTGCCGGTACAGTGATGCAGTGTGTGTTTGTAGCTTTGCGGTTAAATGGAGTATCCCCAGTTTTCTCACAGTGGCCAGTTCCTCCAATGAGGCTTCAGACTACTTTCTCACTCACTGGGTCAGGACCTTTTTAGTGAATGACTTATCTCCCTGGAATCTTCAACTTCTCCCTCTCCGGATCAGCTCCTTCTCATCAGAGTCCATTGCAACAACAAACTCACTCTCATCAAAGTCACCTGGTCCTCCTTCCTGTGGTGGACACTGCTGGACACTACCTCCTTTGGTCATGGTATCGTTGGTTTTGCCGACACTATTCCTCTCTCTCCAGTCATTTCTTTTTAGTTTCTTCTGTGTCATGGAGTTCCTCTGGGCTCTTTCCTCATTCCCCATCTGCTCATGTGTTCTTCCATTCACATAGCTTCCATCACTATCTCTCCTGGGTTGAATTCTGTACCTCAAAAATTCGTATGTTAGAGTCCTAACCCCTAGTACCTCAGAAGGTGACTGTATTGGGAAATAGGGTGGTTGCAGATATAATTAGTGAATATGGGGTCATACTGGAGTAGGTTGGGTCCCTAATCCAATATTTTTTTTCCAATAAAAAGTGGAAATTTGGACACACATACACAGGCATGTGCGCATACACACACACACACATACTCTCTCTTTCCTCCCTCCCTCCCTCTCTCTCTCTTACACACACAAACACACACAGGAAGAACAGCATGTGAGATTTGGGCAGAAATTAGAGTGAAGCTTCTACATGCCAAGGAATGCTGGAGATTTCCAGGGAACCCCCAGAAGCAAGAAGAGAGGTGTGGAATAGAGTCTTCCTCATTGGTCTCAGAAGGAACCAATCCTTCTGGCACTTTGATCTTGGATTTCCAGTTTCCAGAACTGTGAGACAATAAGTTTGTTTTTCAAGATACCAGTTTGCAGCACTTTGTTATGGCAATCCTACAAGTTAATGTATCATCTGAATGCTGATAACTACCATATCTCAAATGCAATCTCTTAGCCCCAGAACACTTCTGGAGCTGAACAGCCTACTGACTTGTGTCAGATTTTAAGTTTTAAAGGTGACTGAATGACAGCACAGAGAGGTCAATGCCAATGAAAGAGAAGTTTAATGTTACAGTTCCTTTAAGAAGAAGAGGCACAGCTTACCAAACAGGACCACAGAGGGAAGCACCAATGTAGGTCAGAGGCAGAAAGGAGCAAGGGGAAGGCACAAGCCACAGCCTTTATTATGCTAGAAAAGCGAGACAGGGCAGGGTGAACAGTTTAGGGTTGACCAGCTTGAAAAACTTCAGAGGGCTTTGGGGGCACAGAGGCCGTCCCTAGTTGACGAGTTGGTTGGTTTAGGAAAGGGAGAATATTGGTTTGGTGTGTGAGAGTTGGATAAAGGAAGTGGTTCAGAGTATGGCCTCTAAGTTTGTTTGTTTGTTTTTTTTTTTTAATCTTTTGGTTGCACCGTGTAGCATGTGGGCTCTTAGTTCCCCAACCAGGGATCAACCTCTCACCCCCTGCAATGCAAACTTGGGAGTCTTAACCACTGGGCCACCAGGGAAATCCCAGAGGATAGCCTTTGGATTGCAGGAGGGAGGTGAACAACTCTGGCTGTTAGTTTGGCCTTGTGATTAATTGATGCCAAATAGACAAATTCAGAATCTAAGAAAACACAATTAGAACACCTATCAGCACCCCAGCCTCTATGTGTCTGAGTCAGAATACACCATCTTCCTCTTCAAAACTTCCCCTCCCCCCATTTCCCTATCCCAGGGTCAAGTCCCATATGCATCCCTGAATCTACATAGTCAGAAAACTGGGGGTCATTCATGATTCCTCCTTCTTCCCCCACCTCCAACCTACTACCAAGTCCTATCAATTCTGCCTCCTATCTTAATAATCTTCAGGCTTCTCCTGAGCTTCCCCCAGGCCAGGCAGCCACGCTCCATGCCAAAGTTCTGTTAACAGCCTCTAACTGACCTTCTGTTCTCATCCCCCTCCAGTCCATTCTCCAAGTAACCCGAATGTTTCTTCTAAAACATAACTCTGATCATGTCACCCCTGCATGCTAAGTCGCTTCAGCTCATAACCCTAGACTGTAGCCTGCCAGGTTCCTCTGTCCATGGGATTCTCCAGGTTAGAATACTGGAGGGGGTTACCATTTCCTTCTCTGGGGGATCTTCCCCACCCAGGGATTGAACCTGCATCTCTTATGTCTCCTGCATTGGCAGGCAGGTTCTTTACCACTAGCAGCACATGGGAAGCCCAATCAAGTCACCCACTAAAACTCTTGGATGGCTTTCCTCCACCCATGGGATAAGCTCTAGCATCCTTTATGCAGCTGCCCACACCAGATTCCTGACCATCTCATATGCTCCAGCAACACCCAGTTTATTTTGGTTCCTTTCAGAAGCCTCACATCCAGGCTTTGGTTTGTGCTGTTCTCTCTTTTGGAACAACTACTCTGTCCCCTCTTCCACCTTGCCTTGGAAACTCCTTAAAAAAAAAAAAAATTCACCTTAAATGTGTTGTCATTTAACATCTGGGTATGCTTTCTCAGATTCATGGAGTCTGGGCACCTTCCCTAGGGCTCCCACAGCAGCTAGTACTTCCCTTATCTAGCACCATACCCTATTGCAGGGGTTCAACCCTGACTACACATTAGAGTCTTCCAGAAAACCTGTGAGTTATATTACTACCTAGGCTCCTCTCCAGACCAACCATATCAGGAGGTGGGGCCTGGGCACTTCCAGTGTTAGAAACTCACACACAATTCCAATCTTCAGTCAGGATTGAGAGCTATTGCTCTAGTAGATTACTGACTTGTTTCCATCTCCCATTGAAGACAGGAACAGCATCCCAAGCGGTAGAGTGATGGGTAAATATCTACTTTACGTGTGGACAGCATAGAGTGACACTATGCGTGGCTTTAACCCATGTGAATGTGACAGTGTGGAACGCCACTCATTCAGTAGCGGAACCCTAAGTGACACCGTGTGTGTCACAGTGTGAATGTGTCCTAGGACACTGTGTATGGTTGAACACTGGGACGGGAAGGATGTTACCACACGAGTGGCTGTGCCCTTTGTGTGTGACTGATGAATGGCTGGGGGACTCTAGCCAGGCTGTCAGCCTCGCCGCGCCGCCAGGGCAGGGTTTGCGGAAAAAGGAACTGGAGCTGCCCTTCACTAAGATGGCGACTGCAGGTCGCTAGTCCTCACAAGAGGCTGCACGGCCGGTGACCGTGAAGCGGAAGGAAGAGGCGCAGAGGCGCGAGACCAGGGCCGCAAGTAGTAAAGCCACTCGCAGGTCAGTCGGGTCAGCTCCACGCCGAGTGGCCGGCGCAGCCCGACCACCTACTCGGCGCCCTAGCACCGCCCCTCGCCACGCCCGCCGCCGGTGGGCGGGGCCCACATCCCCGAACCGCCAGGCGGTGGAGGCCGAACTTGCACAGGCCGTCCAATGGCGTGTAACGGGCGGGGCCCAGCGCGCACCTGCGCGTCTATTAATCGAAGTTCAAGCTCCGGATCCAGTCAAGAACTTGGGAATCGAAACTCGGCAACACAAGATGCTGAGCTCCTCTCAAAGCCCCCAGGACGACACCTGGACAGAGTCCTTCTCTCTGCTTTTGGGACTTGGCGCTGCCCTCTACTTGGGCTACTACTGGACATGGGTACCCCAGGTGGGTGCGGGTCCAGAGCTCTCGCTGGCGGGTTTAGGTTACTGGAGTTCAGGGGCCACTTCCAATCGGGGCTCGAGCCCTTTGTGGGAGCTGGCTTGGTTGGCTGTCCAGGTCCAGGTGAAATTTTGACGCCACAACCCCACCACTACTCCTGCCCTGCGCTCCAACCAGGCTCAGCTTTGCTATTAACACGGAAAAGAAAGTTGATTCTTTGTCTGCCTAGATTCTCTGCATTCTCCGCGTACTCCCTATACTCGCTGGGCCTCTCAGGTATCGGAAGGATGCTGTTGCTTATTATGCGGACCAACGCTTGCGGAAAGGCGGGGTGGAAGATATCCTGAGGTGACAGGGAGATACACACACTGTGGTTTTCTTTTTAGGCAGTTTACTGACTTCCTCGTTAGTTGCACTGAATGAAGAAACCAGTCTGTGGGGTGGTAACTCCTAACATCACCCCATCAGTAGGACCTTGCTTCTCTTAAGGACTGGCAGAGGTTCCTGCCTATCTCAGGAATACCCTAACTGTCCTTACTCATTGAGCCCTGTTTTAAGTTCTAGGCTCTCCATGTATAGTGCAGTGGAAAAGTCTGAAGAGGATGATTTTAATGAACTTGGAGAGTTTATTCTCACTGAAATTTGCATATCCCCCCAATCAAAATCTTTTAATTTTCATTAAACTCACAGTAGCTGAGTCTCGGAGAAGGCAATGGCAACCCACTCCAGTACTCTTGCCTGGAAAATCCCATGGACGGAGGAGCCTGGTGGGCTGCAGTCCATGGGGTCGAGAAGAGTCGGGCACGACTGAGCGACTTTACTTTCACTTTTCACTTTCATGCATTGGAGAAGGAAATGGCAAGAACTCCAGTGTTCTTGCCTGGAGAATCCTAGGGACGGGTGAGCCTGGTGGGCTGCCGTCTATGGGATCGCACAGAGTCGGACATGAATGAAACGACTTAGCAGCAGCAGCAGCTGAGTCTAACAAGAACTCAGCTTGACTGAAGTTTGATTGAAGCCCTTTAAAAAGATCTATAGGGAAATTTAATGTTACCTAAATTTTCCTATATTTGCAGAGCTTTATACATCCTATGTATTGTTTATAAAATATTTCTGCCTTAATAAAAGCAATTTTAAAAATCAAAACTTTACAATACCCTATAAACCTTACATGTCTGATTTGAAAAGTCAGTTAGAACACAGTGTCCTTAACTAAACACTTTCCTTTGTTTGCAAACAGCCACAGAGAAATCAGAGACCTCTGCCACTATATACTACAAGCCCTTCTGTGAGTTCCAAATCCTGGTTAAAATCCAGGGCAAATGTCATTCTGGAGGCTCTGAGGACATGCTGTTCAGATTGTCCAGCTTGGCAATGGATTGGTATTGATTCACCAACAGTGATTAATGGCATCTTATTCATTAATTCTCAGGGATAAGTCAGGAAACACTTTAATAGAGTTAAAAGGAAATTCACATACATCAAACCTGTGATTTTATTAGCACTTGTTCTACACCTCTGAGGTGATTGACCAAATATTTAATAGATTGATGACTCAAAATCTTGGCAACTAGGAGATAATATAGTATAATGATTAAGAGCACAAGCTCTTGAGTCAGACAGACTTGGGTTTCAATTCCCAGCTCTACCACTAACTGGCTTTGGCACATTTTGTGCCCTGTGACACATATTCATACACGTTTCCACAGGGGGATCATAGGTAAGGTTTATAGGGTATTGTGAGGTGTGGATTTTCAAAGATATCTCAAACAGCTGTTGTGAAGGTTACAGGATATAATCATGTACAGTGCTTAGCACAGTATCTGGCACATAAGGAGCACTCAACAAATCTTACTAGTATTAGAGATAATACATATTTTTTACATTTTTAAATTGAAGTATAGTTGATTTACTTTGTTGTCTTAGTTTCTGCTGTACAGAAAAGTGATTCAGTTATATTATATATATTATTTTTTAAAATATTCTTTTCCATTATGGTTTATCATAGGATATTGAATATAGTTCTCTGTGCTATCCAGTAGGATCTTGTTGTGTATCCATTCTATATATAAATGCTTACATTTGCTAACCCAACCTCCACTCCAACCCTCCCTCAGGCCCCTCCCCCTTGGTGACCACAAATCTGTTCTTTATGTCCATGAGTCTGTTTCTCTTTTGAAGATAGGTTTGTTTGTGTCATATTTTAGATTTCACATATAAGTGATATCACATGGTATTTGTCTTTCTCTTTCTGACATACTTCAGTCAGTATGATAATCTGTAGTTGCATCCTTGTTGCTGCAAATGGCATTATTTCCTGGGTTTTTATGGCTTAGTAGTATTCCATTGTATATAGGTATCGTATCTTTTTTATCCATCTGTCAATGGACATTTAGTTTGTTTCTATATCTTGGCTATTATAAATAGTGCTATTGTGAACATATGAACATAGAATATATCTTTTTGAATTAGAATTTTTTGTGGCTGTATGCCCAGGAGTGGAATTGCTGGATCATGAGATTTAGTTTTCTGTGGAACCTCCATACTGTTTTCCATAGTGGCTGTACCAACTTACATTCCCACCAACAGTGTAGGAGGGTTCTCTTTTTACCACATCCTTGTCAGCATTTATTATTTATAGAGCATTTAATGATGGCCATTTTGATTGGTAGTAGTTCACTATACCTCACTGTAGTTTTGATCTGCATTTCTCTATTAGACATGCTGAGCATCTTTTCATGTGCCTATTAGCCGTTTGCATTTCTTCTTTGGAGACATGTCTATTTAGGTCTTCTGTCCATTTTTTGATTGGGTTGTCTATTTTTGTTGTTGCTGAGTTGTATGAACTGTTTGTATATTTTGGAAATTAAGCCCTTGTTGGTTGCGTTCTTTACCAAATATTTTTTCTCATTCTATAGGTTGGTTTTTCATTTTGTTTATGGTTTCCTTTGCTGTGCAAAAGGGTGTAAGCTTGATCAAATCCTATTTGCTTATTTTTGTTTTTATTTCTATTGCCTTGGGTAACTGACCTGAGAAAATATTGGTATGATTTATGTCAGAGAATGTTTTGCTTAATATCATTATTAATTCCACTTTGCCTTTTGCTTGCTGTGTGACTCTGGGCAAACAACTTAACCTTTGTCATAGTTTCATTTATAGTAAGGTTGGGTTTAGCCTAGTGCTAGCAAATAGCATATAGTGAATCACAGATGTTATTATTCCAGGGCTTAAGAACCAAGGTATGAGTCACAACAGTCATACTACCAACCTGGCCTCTCAAGTTCATCACTTACTTGGCCCCTTTTGACTACAGGAAGAGACAGGAGTCTGGTCCTCAGGTCCCCTCAGGCCTGCAACAGAAATGCCATTTCTGTTTTTTGATTCTGAGACCTTTTGTCTTTGTACAGCATACTCCCCATTTACAAGCCTTCTATGTGACAAGGCCCTCTCATTTACTTGATGTATATCCAGAAGAACCAAGCAGAGGGGTTGAAAGTTAGGGCTAAGCGCCCACTGACCTCATCTGCCCCCTCATCCTATCCCTGTTACCTTCCCCCTGGCTGGCAGGAAGAGAAAATCTGTTTACACTGGGACTATTCCTCCATTAAAGTACAGTCAACAGCAGGGGCTGTTAAGAAAACGAGGTGTTGTGGTAAAAAGAAGCCCTTCAGTTGCAAGCATGCACAGTAAGGGATGGGAACATATGACAATGGAGTGCTAAAATCAGGAGCCAGTGTGGCCAGAGATGGTTTTGAGATGACAGTGTGGGTAATTCAACTGCAAGGCAGAAGTCACAGGTTGAATGGTACTGCATTTCTTCAGCCTCTGCTCAGGACCCCAACCTTTCCTGCAGGAGATCAGCTGGGTAACTTATATTACTTGCTATCTCCAAAATGGGTTTGGGGCATGGATAGGCTGAGTGTGGAAGCTGGTTCAGGGTCAGTTCTGGAGAGGTGGCACTCTAGGTCTGGAATTTCCAGAGTTCTAGTGGGACTCCAGATTGAGGTATGCTAGATTTCTCACCCCCAGATGAGGCAGTGCCCTCCAGGCTGGCCTCTGGGAAGAGGTCTCTCTGGTGTTGGGCACCTCACTGGCTTGGTGCAAATATCAGGGGAGTGAGGCCAATGGTTTTGTGTGGTTACAGAGGCCACAGCTGGTGACTGGGTCTCGATTTCTGGCCTTCCTGGAGCAACACTGTCCAGTCACTCTGGAGACTTTCTATCCTACACTCTGGTGTTTTGAGGGGCGGCTACAAACCATCTTCAGAGTCTTACTGCAGTCCCGGCCGGTAGTCCCTTACTCGAGGTAAGAGAAACAGATGGAGTGAATAGGAAGCTGCAAATATAAGGAAATCTTTATAGGGAATAAAATTATTTGGCTGTGTCAGGTCTTAATTGTGGCACTCGGGATCTTTTGTTGCGGCACACTAATTCTCCAGTTGTGCCAGGCAAGCTCAGGTTGTGGCCTGCAGGCTCCAGAGTACATGGGCTTCAGTAGTTGTGGCACGGAGGCTAAGTTGCTTCATGATATGTGGGATCTTAGTTCTCCAACCAGGGATCGAATCCACGTCCTCTGCACTGGAAGGTGGATTCTTAACCACTGGACCACCAACTTAGTCCCTCATCTACCTCTTTTAAAATGGAGGTAACCTTCACTCCATCTACCTCAGTGTGCTGAGGGTAACCAGGGTGGCTATATGGAAGAGCTTATGTACAACCATGAGGTAATTTAATATTCAATCTTTTATGTCCCCATTATACCTTGTTATGATCTTCAGGTTTTGTGCAATACGTGCCCTCAAATGATGAGAAATTGTGGGAGTTGATTGGGGAGGGAGAGGAAGGTAAAAAAATCTTTTGAAGTACATGGACTTCCTAATCCTAATAGTATCTTTGTGTGCCTTTTTCTCCAAAACCACAGTGAAGTTCTCGAAACTCCAGATGGAGGCCAGATCCTCCTAGACTGGGCCAGCCAATCTAACAGTCAGTACCCCGACCCTAGCACCCAGCCCACTGTATTACTGCTTCCTGGCATCACAGGCAGTAGTCAGGAGACATATATCTTGCACCTAGTTGATCAAGCTTTGAAGGATGGCTACAGGTAAGGATGGGAGCAGCCCAGAGAACTGGGTGATGTCTAATAACTTGTAATTGTGTGTGTGGTGGGGTGGGATGGGGGCGGTGTCAATTCAGACCCTGCTAGCTCTGGGGAGGTGCCATATGAAGGGCACTTTATGACTGAGGTCTTTCTGAAAGGTACCAGGAGGGGAGAAGAGCCTGTAGGGAGGGTCTGGCTAACATGTACCTGTGTGTGCCACAGGGCTGTTGTATTTAATAACCGGGGCTGCCGCGGGGAAGAACTACTGGTGAGTACCCTCCTTCCTCTAGTGGTCCTTCACTCCGCCTCTTCGGATATCCTGGGTCCTGCACCTCTACCTACCTGTCTTCCATTTCTTGAGTCCTTTCATTTTTCTGCCTTCTGTCCAAGGCCCCCCTCTCTACTCAATGATCCAGTTTGCCTCAGACCCATAGGGCCTTCTGTGCCAGCAACACTGAAGATCTGGTGACAGTCATCAACCACATAAAGAGTCGCTACCCCCAAGCCCCACTGCTGGCTGTGGGCATCTCTCTCGGAGGGTAAAGATTGCCTCACTTAACCCAAAGGCCCAGTCTTCCTTCCCCCCTTCCCTCCTCCACATCCTCTCCCCATCTCCAGTCCTGACTCCCCAGTGCCGACCCTTCTCTCACGGCCTGGTCCAACCCTGCAGGATATTAGTGCTGAATCACCTGGCTCGGACGGGACGGGCAGCAGGCCTGGTGGCAGCACTGACTCTGTCTGCGTGCTGGGACTCCTTTGAGACCACCCGCTCCCTGGAGACCCCCCTGAACTCCCTGCTCTTCAATCACCGCCTCACTGCTGGGCTCTGTCAAGTCGTGAACCGGTAGGGTCCTGATGAGCAGCAAAGGGCAGAGAACAGGGAAGGATGGCACATGCCAGGCCCTCCCAGTGCTCGGGTCAGCTCCGTGTGTGTACTTTTCTCCATTGAGATAAGACCGAGGGTGGCTCTGGGTCGGGTCCGGGTGCAGAGCCAAACCTCTGTTCTTTTGTAGAAACAGAAAGGTGATGGATAACGTGGTGAATGTCGACTTTGTCCTACAGGTGTGGTCTTCCAGCTCTCCCCTTTGCCCCATATTGTTCTTCCCACATCTTATTCCCTTGTCCTCATCCTAGCCTATCCCGCCTTCTACCACCTGCAGGCCCGCACCATCCGCGAATTTGATGAGCGCTACACAGCTGTGGTCTTTGGCTATCAAGACTGTACTGCCTACTACCAAGCAGCCAGTCCAAGAACCAAGGTCAATGCCATCCAGATCCCTGTGCTCTGTCTCAACGCAGCTGATGACCCTTTCTCCCCCGTTGACGGTGAGCACCGGGGATCCAGATGCTTTAGGCCCCAGGGGAAATGGGCCGTGTGTGAGGTGCAAGTGGAGAGCACCTGGACCCTTGGCAGAGGCCAGGGCTCCTAACCTCCTTTCCGACTCCTCTCGCCCCAGCTCTTCCCCTACAGGCTGCCCAACACTCTCTCCACGTTGCACTGCTAGTCACGGCCCGGGGCGGCCACATCGGCTTCCTGGAAGGACTGCTTCCCTGGCAGCATTGCTACATGAGCCGCCTCCTGCATCAGTACGCCGAAGCCATCTTCCAGCACCCGGCAGAGTTGCCGGGCCCCAGGTCACCTACCCCTTCAGAGGCAGGCAAGAGCTGACAAGAGTCTTAGTTCAGTCTTCCCTTGTTTATTAAATATCAACTTTTCATGCCAAATGGGCTGAAGTTCCTTTTCCCTTTCCTCAAGGCTAGGGCAGACTCTCCAGGAACTTACTGCATATGGCCTGGTGGGCTTGGAGCTACCCAGTGGAACCCAAAGATTACTGCCTGCATCTTCATTCTGCTCCTTCCTTCCCTAATAGCAAGTCCCAGGCCACTGCAGGCCCCCAGCAAATCCCAGGGCCTCATGTGAAGAGCAACTGGCCATAAGGCTGTGGGGTACGAGGAGAAAATGATTGTTTCTGCAGGAAGGACAGCACAGCAGTGCCTCCAAGTTCTTGGGCATCTTCACATATTTCTGGAGAAAAAGTTCAAGCTCAACTCTGGAGCCCCTGGTAGACAGTGGGAAGGAGGCAAGTGGTACGGCCTGGCCCTCAGACACCACTGTCCTGGGCGGATCCACAGATGATGAACACAAGGTTCCCAGGACTCAGGGTTGCACAGGGCCAGAGCCAGGCTTTAACTGGGAAGGGCAGGCACTGCCCATCAGTCTCATCGTGGCAACCTCAGCTGTGGACCCAGGTGGAGTGAGCAGTGGGCTCCAGGCCCCTGTTCTGGTCTAGAAGGTGGCAGTGTCCAAGCCCCTGGTTCCCTGGGAGCAGGGAGGCTAAAGAAAACCTGGAAAGGCACTCTGGAGCAGCAGGATAGTCATAACAATAAGCCCAACACACAGCAGCAGCAGCAGCCACACAGGAGCACTTCCTGCAGGAGGGAGAAGGGAAGAATTCAGAAGGCAAAGGAGTGGCATTGCAGCCCAGAGAACAGAACCATTCAAGGAGGGGACAGGTGACTATAGACAAGCATCCTATTCTCCGGGGGGGCAAGTTTCTGCTCCAGCTAAAGGGGGAGTGGTACTCCTACCCCACCTCAAGGACTCACGTCGTGAGGGCAGCAGGTGCAGCTGGCAACGACTATCCACAGCCACAGAGAACAGAGCAGTTTCGTGGGACCCAAGGAGCTCTGGACCACGACCTTTCTCAGGCAGAAAGGCCACATCTGTCACCACAATGCCATGGGCCTCCTTCACATAGTACAGACGCTGGGGACAAGAGGAAAGCTAGTGAGGGAAAGACCAGTTGGGAAGATTCCTTCTGGAAAACACACGCTCTGCCCCCAGACTTTCCCTCTACAGGCTGGGCCCGACACCTTCGTGCACACTCAGTGAAGGAGGCCTAGAATCTCTACCCCAGAGAGCCCTCAGGGCTGTGCCCAGGTCCATCCATTACCTGGAGCGAGAAAGCTATGTAGATGGCAACAGAGCCAGTGACCGTGCCCAGGCCCAGAAAAGTGCCCGATTCACTGCAACAAAAAAACGCTCACTGTCCTGGAATCCTGTGCAGCAGCAACAGCCCCCAGGGATGTGGGCAGCATGTCTCCTTAAGCTGCCCCGGGCACCCTCACACCCAGCCAAGCCACCGCTGTCTCATACCTGACACTAAGGCAGGAGATGACTTCATGGCCACAGGGCCTGGTCCGAAGGGGCAGGAACGTGGAGCCATCCCAGGCTGTGAGGTAGCAGGGCGGGGGCTGGCGCAGACGCTTGTGGGGAATCTGCACCGTGAAGAGTCGCAGACCGGCAGGCTGGTCTGGAACCTGCCCAAACCTTGGGGCCGGGCGAGAGGCTGTTCAGCTCCCGGGGCCTGCCCAGCCCTCCTGTACCCTGGTCAGGTCTGGGGTAACACCCAACAAGGCTCCGATCCCCTCCCCACCAGCTTCCCCCCGGCCTTTTCCCACTCCCGCACCACATCTAGGCTGTGCCTCTTTCAGCCACCCTCTGGGGTCTTCACACCTGCAGGCCTGGTAGCGATAAGGCGTGTTAGAAAACGTGGGTCCGTTCTCTTGCCAGTGCAGCTGTGTCACCAGCTGATCCTTCTGCCACACGGAAGCCTTAAGGTCCCAGCCCACAGTTACCAACTAGTCAGGGATCAAGATTCCAAGGATGGACAGTTAGGGGGATCCACTTACTGGACAAGCAGCATAATCACCTACTTTCTCCACCCTGTTACCTCCTCACCTTGCCATCAGGCCCCAGAGCTAGGTCTTCGATCTCCCCTTCGTGGGCTTTGAACTCCAGAACCTTCTCTAAGGTGGGTACCTGCAGCCAAACCACCACCACAGTCAGCCTAGGCACCCAGCAAGAGTGCAAATGATACCCACTCCTCTTCTCTACTAATGGCCACTCGGTGCAGGCTTTACTCACAAGCTTCCCAGGACCCAGGTTCAGTTTCTCACAATTCTGGCCTTGCCGTTACTGACACTCATCCTCTACCTCCCCAAACCACACCTTCCAGACACGAACGCAGCCATCTGTCCCTCCAGTGGCAAGCAAGGTATTATCATGGTTGAAGCACACAACTTTCTGCAGTGGATCACGGCTGAAGTCTGTCTGCACTTCGTGCAAATTCTCTACGCTGAATTCCACCCCCTCCTGGTGGGTTTCAGCGCCAGACTTCTTCTCTGCTGGGGCTGCCCCTTTCCTTTGCCGAGGCCCCTGCTCCTTGGAACCTGCAACACAAACAGCCTGCCAGGTTCCAGGCTTCTAGAGTAAGTCCTACTGGCCCTTTCCAGTGGTGAACATCAGCTTCTCTCTTGCTACCGTAATCCCACCTCCAGCCCCACTTCTTCAGAGACCAAGATGAGCAAGAATTCACTAATTTAACCCTTTGCCCAAAGCTAGCGGGGAGGCTCTCACCTGCCTTCTCTGCCTTGTTTTTGCCCTTCTGCTGATGGATCTGGAAGCGCAGGAGCTGACAGTGGGCATCCTGCCCTGCAGCAAGGATGTTACCAGCCAGCGCCAAGTTCATGGTGGCCCGTGTCTCTGTGTCATGAGAGTGTAGTAAAGAGGCGCTGAGGCGCCCATTAATCTGCTCCAGCTGCAGAAAGTGCTGTGGGAGAGGGAACCAGGACAAGCAAGGTTCAGAGAGCACCTCAAGGGCAAACTTACATCCTGTAGTCAGAAGCCCCAACCCCTCTGCTACCTGCATTTTCTAGTTTAAAGACTTTTTCCAAACTTTTTTCTTTTTTGAGCCTCACTCATGTGTACTGGTCTTCGCTGCTGGCTCAGACGGTAAAGAATCTACTGCAGTGTAGGAGACCCAGGTTCGACCCCTGGGTTGGGAAGATCCCCTGGAGAAGGGAATGGCTACCCACTCCAGTATTCTTGCCTGAAGAATTCCATGGAAAGAGAAGCCTGTCGGTCTACAGTCCATGGGGTAGCAGAATCGGACACGACTGAGCGACTATTATTTTCACTTTTTTTTTCACTTTCTTGCGTACAGCAAACAAGGCTGGGATTATCATGTCTAGTCTGCAAAACAACATGGTAACTCTCAAACGAGTGAAGAATCCTCCTACCTTATATTCCACTCTCGCCGCTACCAGTGGGCAGACAGACAAGTCTAATGCAGCCTCCACAAGAAAGCCAGGTTACAACCCCTGGAGTTGATTCCTGAGATCGAATTGAAGCGTTCCTGCCTAGGCAGCGCTGTGTGCAGTTTTCACTTTACTTTAGGAGCCTCTCAATTCACCAGTGAGTGGTTCAAGACAAATTCGCGCCGGGACGCCCGGCACGCCGCGGTTCCCACCCGGGAGGGGCAGGGTCCGAAGCGGGGATGCGGCCCGCTCCCCGACCTCCGGGAATCGCCCTCAGCCCGCTGTGCGACCCGGCCCCAGCGGGCCTATATACTCACCACGCCATTCTTTATGCCGGTCTTGGCGGCACCTCCTCCGCCCGCAGCGATGAGCAGCCCCGCGCTGGGGTCGACCCGAAGCGCATACAACGGGAACGGGGCCCGGTACAGCTCTGGCGTCCGGCGCCGACCCATCCCGCTCGCCGCGCGCTTCACTGTCGGCGCCAAGGTCCCCGGGACATGCCGCGCCCGGCCTTCGACTGCTGTCCCGGCCGCTGTGGACCTTGGTCCGGTCCCTGCCGAGAGGACTCCAGACCCTCTCACACCCGCCGAGCTGCCGAAACTCTAATCACACTGTAAGTATCCCTAACACTGCTCGGGGCCGTATAACCCGGTCTCGCAGACGCGCAGCGCGCAAGCGCACCCAGACCGCTCTCCTCGCGCAGGCGCAGAGCCACCGATACGCGTCAGCACTAGCCGGCATCTGGCTGGCGGAACCCGGCCGTGTGAATTCCGTTCTCCGCTTTCAGATGATGGCACACTACGCCATCTTTCTGCGGGGCGGTGGAGGCGGGCGGCTGCTTCACGGAAACGTCTGGCTCGGGGCGGGGGCAGGCTAAAAGATTAAGGGAGGTTAATAAGCCTTTAATAAATCCTCGGATCAGGGCTGTCCACACTTCAAGAGTGACATGCAGACTCGTCAAGCAGTAGCCCTTAGGTTTACCGCCCCGCCCTGAGACAAAGTGATTTAATCCAAGGTCACACTTCTGGCTGTCTTGCCTCTTAAACGGAGGCAGCGTGGACTTGAAAAGAAACTTGGCTTCAAATCCCGATGCCACCGCTTCGTAGTATGAGGAAGCTACTATTTACAATGAACACCAGTCCTACAAAGTTTGCAGAGGTGGGAGCTGGCTATTCTCTACGCCCCACACCCTCTCCAGGCACCTCAGGGTTCATGGGTAGATAGGCAACTTGACCCCCAGGCAGTTGAAGGTCTCTGCCTAGCCCCCATCCTCCTGAGAGGGCCCTTGGGTTTTTGATCTCCATCCAATGTGGGGATTCCCTCTTTCTCTGCAGTGAACCCTAGGCCTGCCCTTCCCTTCAAGGAAACACCTTCTGCTGCTCCCCTGGCGACATCAGCATGAGTCTTTGTTAATCTGAAGTGTAACCAGAGGAAGGGGCCCAGTGGCTTCATCTCTGGGGATGCCATTAACTGTCCCATCAAATTGAGTTAAATGTTTGAAGGGCCTGGCAGAGCCTTCTGCACCTCTCAGTTGCTCAGGTCTTGTGGGTCCCTTGACCTCTTCAGATATACTGCATGCACTATCCTTGACCATTCTGTTAACTTTGACTCTCCTGCACCCCTTGTTGGGTTCTGGTCACCCTGCAGGTACAGCCACCCACAGTATCTGCTCAGCAAGATGCAAACACAAGTTTTGCAGGGTCAGGCTTTTTTTTTTTTTTTTAATTGGTTACACAGAAGGCTGAGTGGGGCCTCAGATGCCCTTGGTCCTCTTCAGCCAGGAGAAAGCAGACTCCACAAGGGGCTCCCAGGGTTCAGGACTGGAGAACACACCTGACCTCCAGCCAGCCAGCCCTTCAGAGTGTCTCGGGGGCTCCCTGAGGTCTGGAGCCGAGCAGGGCTGGTGGGATTCAGAAGAGGTGCTCCAGGGGGCCTCCGTGGCTCTGGAACTAGAGTGGTGACTTTTGGGGAATGGGCCCTAGAGAGGCAGGTCTCTTTGGGGCAGAGGAAGGCCTGGGCTTCAAGTGGACCGTAGCCTGCTTTGGTGCCTGAGTTAGAGACTCTGAATGGCGTGTGGAGTTTAGTGACTGACGGTCTACAGACCTGAAGCTCCCGTTCTGGGACAGGGTGCCTGCCCCTAGATCTGCCTTGGCTGGAGCTGCTGGGGCTTGAGCTACCTGGGCTTGACACCCACTGGCCTGAGCAGCCTTGGCCTGAGGCCCTGCTTCCTCCGGCCTTCTTTTTGGCAGCAGATGTAGAGCCTTGGCCTGGCCCTGAGGCAGGCGGAGGCCAAAGCCAATGCCCATGCGGAGTGGTCCAGATTCCTTGCCCTGGGCACAGGGCAGCAGCTGGGGGAAAGCAAGCAGCCTGGGTCCAGTCCTGTACCTGGGGATGGGGCAAGAGGGGGTGCGGAGCCGGAGACACACCAGGCATACAGGGTATTCCACGACCGGGGCCTTGTCGGTTTGGCCTAGCCACAGGCGCTGCAAAAGCAGTAGCTGCAAGTCGTGGGCGATACGACGGTGCCCCAGATGGAGCACCAGGGCTTGGGCCAGGGCTCCTGGGTCCTTGAACTCTGCAGGGTCCTTCCCGCTTGCCACGCATACCCCCTCCGCCCCAGGGGACCTGGTGTTCCTGTACTGATGCAAGTGCCATGCCTGGCTGTTAGAGTGGACCCCACGAGAAGGTGGGCTGGGGCTCGGGGACGTGAGAGTGGAGGTAGGTAGATCTTCGAGGTGGAAAGGTGACTGGCAAGGGGAGTGGGGGAAAGAGGAATTCTGTGGCTGAGAGGGCGAGGAGTGAGTGAGGGTAGCAGAGGGGTATAGCCGGCGGGAAGGTGAGGAAGAACAGGGAGGGGAGAGAGAGAGGCAATTCTGATGAAAGAAAGTGGGGGAATTTGAGAGAGAAGAAGAGTAGGGATGTAGGACAAAGTCCGAATTTGAATCAGAAGAGTAGAGATGGGACCCCGCAGAGTGGGACCGTGGGGGAGGAGAGCAAGATGGCTGGGTGGAGCGGAGTGATTGTTGGCGAGGCTGAGGTTGTAGGTTATAGAAAAGGGAGTCTTCAGTTTGTGAGGGGCCCTGAGGGGGCCGCCCAGGGGACGCTGTGTTCCGTAGCAGCACCTGGGCCTTGTTTGGAGGCAACATTGCCTTGAATCCGGAAGGGACTGGGGCCTCAAGACCAGAGACGAGAGACCTCGCAGACGCAAGACCAGTATCTCTGAAGCCTGAAGTGGCTGAGAAATCAAAACCTTCTGTGCACAGAATGTGGCTCCAGCCTGGTAGTTGGTGTGGCTCTTGGTAGCATACGAAGGAGCCACCCAGCCCTGGAGCAGCAGGTTCTCTGAGTGTTCAGGCAGGAGCTTGGCTCTAAATGTGGTCTCTCACTTCTTTGCAGCCGGCCATTGATGAGGGGTGGAGGGCACGGAGGATCTGAACTGCCTCTTGGGAGCTGAGGGGCAGCAACAGTTATCTGGGTGGGCCAGGGAGGAAGACACAGCTCATAGGATCTGTAGAGAAAGAAACAGAGCCCATGACACGGGGAGACTGGGTCCATTTCTGGCTCTGGTTTATGTACTGTGTATGGGCTGGTTCACCACGATCCTAAATCCATACCACCCCTGGGGTCAGAAGAGCTGGCAAAAAGCTCCAGAGAAGGTGAGAATGGAGGAGGAGAGGAGAGGCAAGGGAGGGTAGGGTGGAGAGGATGGAGTTAGAGGAGGGGAATTGGGAGATGGAGACTGAGATGGAACTAGGAATTGAGGGTGTTCTGGTCCTGGGAACTCTTACCAATAAAGGTTCCTCTGGGCTGTTTCTCAAGGCACTTCAGCAATGAGGGGACCTTGGAGAGAGGGAAATAGAGTCAACAAATGGTGGATATGCCCCTCTCTGCCCCCAGCGTCTGTCAACCTAAACTCACTCTGACTCAGATTTTGGTCTGAGTCTTGCCCTCAGTCCTTGTTCAGCCAGGAGGAGGTCTTCTATTACGGGTTTTCTTTCTCTTAAATCCAAATCACAGATTCTGCAAGCATCCTGGTTTTGTGGCACTCTGGTGGCCCTAATCCCTGTCTTCCCTAATGCTGATGTCCTCTGACTCAGCCTGGCCCCAACCCAGGTGGCTTTTCACACTCAGTAGCAGCAGTAGCAGTGGGGCCAGCTGGTGAAAGCCTCTGGGAGACAGAGACTGTGTCTAAGGGGCGGCGTTGCCGCCCCCCTTGGGAGCTGGGAGCCCCATTTCCTGGAGCAGTTCTCCCTGGCACCTAGTGCCTATGTCACAAAGGCCGGGTGCTGACATCATAGGCTCTCCTCATCAAGGCTCTGGGACCTTCTCTCAGAGATCATTCGAAGCCTGGCTCTTGGCGAAACTGAAGCAAGCACAATTCTTTGGGGCATTCAGTCTCTCCTTCTGGGCCTAGTCCCCACCTCTGCTCTCTGTGCTTGTACTTCACAGCTCCCAACACCTCCTCCAGCCAGGGTTCTCCCCAACTGTACAGCCTGTCTGGGCTGGGTGCTCCCTTCAACTTCTTGTTTTCCTTTGCTTTCTGACTGTGGTTCATGGTCCACACCTTTCCCCCCTTGGATATGCTTATATGTTTTTTTGTTTTTTTTTTTAAATAAAATAAAATCAGTTGTATTTTATAATTTTTAGCTTTATCGCAGTATAATTCATAAATAAAATTATAATACATTTTAAGTGTATATAGTGATATTTGATATACCAGGAAAGGAATTTTCCCAACTGTTAATGAATACATCCTTTACTTCATATATTTCATCTATATTTGGTGGGGAGATGAGAACAGTTAAGTTCTACTCTCTTTGGATATGCTTATATGGGTTTTTGTTTGTTTGTTCACTTTTTTTGTTGTTAAATTTTTAGGCCCTGCCACATGGCATGTGGGATCTCAGTTCCCCAACCAGAGATCAAACCCATGTCCTCTGCATTGGAAGCATGAAGTCTTAACCACTGGACTGCCAGGGACATCCTGCTTATATGCTTTTATATCTATTTTCTTAATGGCTTTACTGAGATATAATTCACATACCATACAATTCACTCATTTAAAGTGTGTGATTTACTGTTTTTTTGTTATACTCACAGGGTTGTGCAACTATCACCACAATATAATTTTAGACCATTTTTATATTCCCCCAAAGAAATTTCATACCCACAGTCACTCATTCCCCCTTCCCCCCAGTTCCTTAAATCTACTTTCTGTTTCTTTGGATTTGCATATTTTAGACATTTTATATGAGTGGAATCACACAATATGTGGCCTTTTGTGTCTGACTGCTTTCACTTGGCATTATGTTTTCAAGGTTCCTACATGTAGCGTGTATCATTACTTTATTCCTTTTCATCGCTAAATAATATTTTATTATATGGAAATACCACATTTTGTTTTCCCATTCAGTTTTGTTGGTTTTACTTTTTTTGTCAATTACGAGCAAGGCTGCTGTGGAAATTCTTGTACAAGTTTGTAAGGACATATGTTTTCATTGATCTTGAGTAGATACCAGTGATAGAGTTGCGGAATCACATGATAAGTCTATTATTAACATTTTGAGAAGCTGCCAAACTGTCTTCCAAATTAGTTGTACCATTTTCGAATCCCACCAGCAAGGTACAATGCTTCCAAGTTTTCCTATCCTCACCAACACATGCTGTTGTCTGTCTTTTTTGTTTTAGCAATCCTAGTGGGTACGAAGTCGGAGAAGACAACGGCAACCCACTCCAATACTCTTTCCTGGAAAATCCCATGGGCAGAGGAGCCTGAGTAGGCTGCAGTCCATGGGGTCGCTAAGAGCCGGACACGACTGAGCGACTTTCCTTTCACTTTTCACTTTCATGCATTGGAGAAGGAAATGGCAACCCACTCCAGTGTTCTTGCCTGGAGAATCCCAGGGATGGGGGAGCCTGGTGGGCTGCCGTCTCTGGGGTCTCACAGAGTTGGACACGACTGAAGCGACTTAGCAGCAGCAGCAGCAGAAGTGGGTGTAAAGTAGTATAATATTAGGACTTTGATTTACGTTTCACCACAGGACTGGAAAAGGTCAGTTTTCATTCCAATCCCAAAGAAAGGCAATGCCAAAGAATGCTCAAACTACCGCACAATTGCACTCATCTCACACGCTAGTAAAGTAATGCTGAAAATTCTCCAAACTAGGCTTCAGCAATACATGAACCGTGAACTTCCAGATGTTCAAGCTGGTTTTAGAAAAGGCAGAGGAACCAGAGATCAAATTGCCAACATCCACTGGATCATGGAAAAAGCAAGAGAGTTCCAGAAAAACATCTATTTCTGCTTATTGACTATGTCAAAGCCTTTGACTGTGTAGATCACAAGAAACTGTGGAAAATTCTGAAAGAGATGGGAATACCAGACCACCCGACCTGCCTCTTGAGAAACCTATATGCAGGTCAGGAGGCAACAGTTAGAACTGGACATGGAACAACAGACTGGTTCCAAATAGGAAAAGGAGTACGTCAAGGCTGTATATTGTCACCCTGCTTATTTAACTTCTATGCAGAGTACATCATGAGAAACGCTGGGCTGGAAGAAGCACAAGCTGGAATCAAGATTGTCGGGAGAAATATCAATAACCTCAGATATGCAGATGACACCACCCTTATGGCAGAAAGTGAAGAGGAACTAAAAGCCTCTGGATGAAAGTGAAAGAGGAGAGTGAAAAAGTTGGCTTAAAGCTCAACATTCAGAAAATGAAGATCATGGCATCTGGTCCCATCACTTCATGGGAAATAGATGGGGAAACAGTGTCAGACTTTATTTTTGGGGGGCTCCAAAATCACTGCAGATGGTGATTGCAGCCATGAAATTAAAAGATGCTTACTCCTTGGAAGGAAAGTTATGACCAACCTAGATAGCATATTGCAAAGCAGAGACATTACTTTGCCAACAAAGGTCCGTCTAGTCAAGGCTATGGTTTTTCCAGTGGTCATGTATAGACGTGAGAGTTGGACTGTGAAGAAGGCTGAGGGCTGAAGAATTGATGCTTTTGAACTGTGGTGTTGGAGAAGACTCTTGAGAGTCCCTTGGACTGCAAGGAGATCCAACCAGTCCATTCTGAAGGAGATCAGCCCTGGGATTTCTTTGGAAGGAATGATGGTAAAGCTGCAACTCCAGTACTTTGGCCACCTCATGCAGAGTTGACTCACTGGAAAAGACTCTGATGCTGGGAGGGATTGGGGGCAGGAGGAAAAGGGGACGACAGAGGATGAGATGGCTGGATGGCATCACTGACTCGATGGATGTGAGTCTGAGTGAACTCCGGGAGTTGGTGATGGACAAGGAGGCCTGGCGTGCTGCAATTCATGGGGTGGCAAAGAGTCGGACACGACTGAGTGACTGAACTGAACTGAATGACTAATGATGATGAGCATTTTTTATGTGCTTATTGGTTATTTGTTTATCTTCTTAGGAGAAATATCTATTCAAATCTTTGGCCCTTATTTTAATTAAGTTTTTTTGTGTTCATATTGTTGAATTTTTAGTGTTCTTAAGGGAATGGATACCCATTCTAGTATTCTTTCCTGGAGAATTCCATGGTCAGAGGAGCCTGGTGGGCTACAGTGTAAGGGGTCACAAAGAGTCAGACGTGACTGAGCAACTAACACTTTATATATTTTGGATAAAGAAGTCTCTTATCTGGGTATACAAGTCTCTTATCAGATACATGATTTGCAAATATTTTCTTCTATTCTCTGGATAATCTTTTTAATTTCTTGATGGTCTCCTTTGATTCATGAAATCTTTTAAATTAGAGTCCAATTTATCTATTTTTTTCTTTCCTTGCTTCCTTTAGGTATCTTACCTAAGACATTGCCTAACCCAGGGTCATAAAAATTTATTGTTTTCTTCCAAGACGTTTATAGATTTACCTGTTAAATTTAGATCTATGATCCACTTTGAGTTAATTTTTGTATGTGTTTCAAGGTAGGGGCCCAACTTCATTCTTATGCCAAAGAATTGTCCCAACACTGTTGAAAAGTCTATTCTTTCTCCAGTGAATTGTCTTAGTATCCTTGTCAAAAATCTGTTGACCATTGTTCCAGTTTCCTATTGTTCCTGTAACAAGTTACCTCATACTTAGCTTCTTCAAACAACAGAAATATATTACCTCATAGTCTTACAGATTAGAAGTCCAACGTGAGTCTAACTGGGCTAAAGTCAAGATGTTGGCAGGGCTGTATTCCTTTCTGGAGGCTCTCAGGGGAGCCCATTTTCTTGTTTCTTCTTCCAGCTTCTAGAGGTTGCCCAAATTCCCTCTCCTCTTCAAAGCCAGCACTGTCGTATCTCCATGACCATTCTTTATATATATATATATATATATATATAATTTATGTATTTATTTTTGGCTGTGCTGGGTCTTTGTGGCTGCAAGGGCTTTTCTCCAGTTGCAGTGAGCAGGGGCTACTTTCTAGTTGTATGGGCTTCTCATTGCAGTGGCTTCTTTTGGGGAGCACAGGCTCTAGGGAGTGGGGGTTTCAGTAGCTGCGGCATGTGGGCTCAGTAGTTGTGGCTTCCTGGGCTCTGGAGCACAAGCCCAATAGTTGTGGTGCAGAGGCTTAGTTGCTCCATGGCATGTGGGATCTTCCTGGACCAGGGATGGAACCTGTGTCTCCTGCGTTGGTTGCAGATTCTTTGCTACTGAGCCACCAGGGAAGCCCTCCATGACCCTTCTTCTGACTCTGAACTCCTCCGCCTCTCTTTTCAATTTATAAATACCTGTGTGATTCCATTGGGGCCAGCTGGATAATCCAGGATAATCTATTTTAAAATCAGCAGATTAGCAATCTTAATTTCCCCTTCCCAGGTAGCCTAACATTTGCACTGGTTACAGGGATTAAAAAACGGATCTTTGGGGAAGGCATTACCCTGCCTGCCCAAATCTTGACTAGTTGCCTTGCTAGAATCTGCAGAACGACATTGAATAGAATTGATGAGAGCAGATATCCTTTTCTTCTCCCTGATCTTATGGAGAGCCCTCTTTTTTATTCTTGGTCAGTCTAGATAAAGTTTTGCTGATTTTGTTGTTCTTTTTAAAGAATCAGTTTTTTTTTTCATTTTCTCCATTATTTTTCTATTTCATTTGCTTTTGTTCTGATCCTTATTATGTCTTTTCTTCTACTTGCTTTGAGCTTAGTTTGTTCTTCCCTTTCTGGTTTCCTAAACTGTGATTAGATCATTAGTTTGAGATTTTTCTTCTTTTTAAAATGTAGACATTTACAGCTATAAATTCTCCCTTTTCCCCACTGCTTTAGCTGCATCCCATAAGTTTTAGTGTGTTGTTTTTTCATTTTCATTAATCTCAAAATAATTTATACTTTTGCTTGCAATTTCTTCTTTGACTTACTGATTATTTAGAAGTATGTTATTTAATTTCTACATATTTGTGAATTTGCTAGATTTATTCTATTATTGATTTATATTCCATTGTGGTTGGAGAACATACTTTGTAGGATTTTATTTATTTATTTATTTTAAATGAAACAAAGATGAATATTTTTAATGATAAAAGGTATAATTCACAAAGAAGATAGACATCATAAACCATTAGACACCTAACAATAAAGAAACAAAGATACATAAAGCAAAAAATCAGAAGAAATATAAGGAAAAAACATGTAATCATGCATAGATATATTAATATTTCTCTGAGAATATTTTATAAAGTGGAGAAAAAATAAGAATAGCATCTTGAATGATGTCATTAATAATTTAAATAGATTTATATTTAATTAATATATATTCATCTTATATCCTACACAAATCTATTTAAAATTTTGTATCTCATGCATTGTTATTAGATGTCCATAGGACATTTAGAAAAGCTGGCCAAAAGATAAACATTACAAAATTTCAAAAAGTAGAATTCTTTTTTGTGTATGTGATTCAGTTATACATATACACATATATTATTTTTGAAATTATTTTCCATTATAGATTATTACAAGTTCCCTGTGCTATACAGTAAACCTTTGTTGCTTTTTGCATATCTATTTTTGGATTTTTTTTTTTTAGTTTTAAATCCACTATTATCACTCAAGTTCCATGTTATTATTATCTAGTAGTAATTAAATTAATGTGATCATCTGTAACCTAACAAAACCTCTGAATGAAGTTTTTCTCTTCTTTTTTTTTCTCCTGTGCAATTCCAAGCAAATGTGTAGTGTGCAGTATTGATTTCTAGTCTCTTTAAACTCCTTCAAGTCTGTGCTATTAAACTGAGACAACTGTATCAAGATAGAGTCTATCATAGCATTCCCTGAAGCACAGAATGAAGAGGCGATTGAGCAAACAGGACACGGGAAGGCACCAGTTGAACCAAGACAACTCCGTGTGATAAAATGTGAGAAAAAACAAGATACTCCCATGAATGTATTACTTAAGTGACAACTCCACAAGTAATTCCTTCTGGAACTGGGTAGACAGTTTCCACAAAAAGCTCAAAAAATGTAGGTATACTGATATTCAGGAACACTCCCAGGAGAATACAGGTGTCCATAGCACCGAAGAATTGATGCTTTTGAACTGTGGTGTTGGAGAAGACTCTTGAGAGTCCCTTGGACTGCAAGGAGATCCAACCAGTCCATTTTGAAGGAGATCAGTCCTGGGTGTTCTTTGGAAGGACTGATGCTAAAGCTGAAACTCCAGCACTTTGGCTACCTCATGCAAAGAGTTGACTCATTGGAAAAGACTCTGATGCTGGGAGGGATTGGGGGCAGGAGGAGAAGGGGACGACAGAGGATGAGATGGCTGGATGGCATCACTGACTCAATGGACGTGAGTCTGAGTGAACTCCGGGAGTTGATGATGGCCAGGGAGGCCTGGCGTGCTGCGATTCATGGGGTTGCAAAGAGTCGGACACGACTGAGCGACTGATCTGATCTGATCTGATTGTCACTGCTAGTGTCGGAGGGTCTCCTGAGGAGGTGGGGTCGGCAGTGGCTTTCTGTGGGGACCAGGGCACTGGCAGCAGCCTACTTTGTCGGATTTTTATCTTTTTAAATCTACCGAGGCTAGTTTTATGCCCTAACATATGTTCTGTTCTGGAGAATGTTCCATGAACACTTTGGAATACTGTTTATCTGTTGTTGTTGAGTGTTCTTTGATGCCTGTTAAGTTTTTTTTTTTATTGCCTGTTAGGTTTATTTAGTTTATTGTGTTGCTCGAGTCTTCTATATCCTTATTGATTTTTCTGCCTAATTGTTGAATGCTGCTGTTTACTCACTGAGTTGTGTCTGACACTTTTGTGACCCCATAGACTATAGCCTGCCAGGGTCCTCTGTCCATGGGATTTCCCAGGTAAGAATACTGGAATGGGTTGCCATTTCCTTCTCCAGGAGATCTTCCTGACTCAGGTATCGAACCTGCATCTCCTGCTTGGCAGGTGGATTCTTTACCACTGAGCCACCTGGGAAGCTCAATTGTTGAATACTATAAATTTAAGATAGATTGATAGACCAGGCATGAGCTTTTCCATGAATTTGCCCATGAAAGGAGGGACTGCAGGCTTCAGTGAGGTTCTAAGGACTCTCGCTCTCAGAAGCAAGCCTTCTTTAGAGAGTTGCCTTCTAGAAGTGGCATATATATTGTGTCATCAAGGAGGGCAGTTATATCTGAACTCTCACTTTCCAGGATAAGAAATGAGCTCTTGACCCTGCCAACTGAAACACACAGCCTGAGGTAAGTGCCAGAATGCCAATTTATAAATTTACCCTAAAAAAATAGCTCATATGGGCAGGAAATAATTCACATATTCTCCCTTTATAGTCTATTTGGGAAGTCAAAAAGTAATCAGAATCCACATAATTAATTTACCATGAGAAATCATAGTTGCAGGGATTGACATACTGCTTTCAACATCACCGATTCTCTCAAATCATGCAGACAGAACTGCCTGGTGGTCAGGAAGAGGCTTGATGCATGGTCTCAGAACCAGGAAAGTTGGGCAAACTAATTAATTGATTGCCTGATAACACCAAGCTAAGAGGTTAGTTTCATTTATCTCAACAGAAATACTTAAATGCTGAGCAAAGCATTATCTTTTCTGGCCAGTGCTGGCATGAGTATTATCAGATTTGTCTCTATGATTCTTCTTTTCTTGCTCTTCCAAAGCTGATCGATATATTCTCTCAAACTAGCGGCTGTGGAGACTTGGCAAGTGGGAACTATAATTTGCACTCCTGTGTTCTGACCCTCTGTGAGTTGCTCTTGTAATTCAGCAACGTGATTTGCCTTATCCTCGAGTGCTTGTTTGTATCTAAATATAGTCTTTCAGTTCAGTTCAGTTCAGTCGCTCAGTCGTGTCCGACTCTTTGCGACCCCATGAATCGCAGCACGCCAAGCCTCCCTGTCCATCACCAACTCAGACTCACGTCCATTGAGTCAGTGATGCCATCCAGCCATTTCATCCTCTGTCGTCCCCTTCTCCTCCTGCCCCCAATCCCTCCCAGCAGCAGAGTCTTTTCCAATGAGTCAACTCTTTGCATGAGGTGGCCAAAGTGCTGGAGTTTCAGCTTTACCATCATTCCTTCCAAAGAAATCCCAGGGCTGATCTCCTTCAGAATGGACTGGTTGGATCTCCTTGCAGTCCAAGGGACTCTCAAGAGTCTTCTCCAACACCACAGTTCAAAAACATCAATTCTTTGGTGCTCAGCTTTCTTCACAGTCAAACTCTCACATCCATACATGACCACTGGAAAAACCATAGCCTTGACTAGACGGACCTTTGTTGGCAAAGTAATGTCTCTGCTTTGCAATATGCTATCTAGGTTGGTCATAACTTTCCTTCCAAAGAGTAAGCTTCTAGAGTTCGAAAAAAATATATAGTCTTTAGTTACTTACATAAAATTTCCCACATTACTCTTTTTGTGTATGCTCATTTTAGTTATTTACATTAAAAAATTTTTTTACAATGTTATGTTGGTTTTTTGCCACACAACAATGCAAATCAGCCATAATTATACATTCATCCCTTCCATCCTAGCCTCCCTCCCCTCCCCTCATCCCATCCCCCCAGGTCATCACAGAGCACCAGACTGGGTTCCCTGTGCTACATAGCACATTGCTCTTATTTCCTACTTTGTAAATGAGTTTTCTAGCCTAGGAATTATAATTATCCCCTTATACATTGATTTCAACAAGACTTTGACAGTACTGTGGTGGAAATACCTGAACCAGCCAGTTGAACCAAAGGCTTGTTTGCCTTTTAGCTCTTCTTGTTCTTTGAAGTAAACAATGCACAGATAAATTCCATTATTAAAAAATCCAAACAATGCATACATATACAGAGTAAAATTTATAAGTTGGCCTTGATACCCTATTTTTACTCTCTCCAGGAATGTCCAGTGTTTGTCCTCTATTTTTTGATATATCTAATATTTGAGTTTACCAATTATAATTCAGTGTCTCTGCTTATGTATCTCTAATCTATCATTTTCTAAAAGAGATGTGTTAAGTTTGGTTCAGTTCAGTTCAGTTGCTCAGTTGTGTCCAACTCTTTGTGACCCCATGGACTGCAGCACACCAGGCCTCCCTGTCCATCACCAACTCCTGGAGCTTGCTCAAACTCATGTCCATTGAGTCGGTGATGCCATCCAACCATCTCAACCTCTGTCATCCCCTTCTCCTCCTGCCCTCAATCTTCCCCAGCATCAGGATCTTTTCCAGTGAGTCTGTTCTTCACATCAGGTGGCCAAAGTATTGGAGCTTCAGCTTCAGCAGCCGTCCTTCAAGTGAATATTCAGGACTGATTTCCTTTAGGATTGACTGGTTGGATCTCCTTGCAGTCCAAGGGACTCTCAAGAGTCTTCTTCAACACCACAGTTCAAAAGCATCAGTTCTTCAGTGCTCAGCCTTCTTTATGGTCCAATTCTCACATCCATACATGACTACTGGAAAAAACCATAGCTTTGACTAGATGGACCTTTGTTGGCAAAGTAATGTCTCTGCTTTTTAATATGCTGTCTAGGTTGGTCATAGCTTTTCTTTCAAGGAGCAGTGTCTTTTAATTTCATGGCTGCAGTCACCATCTGCAGTGATTTTGGAGCCCAAGAAAAGAAAGTCTATCATGGTTTCCTTGTTTCCCTATCTATTTGCCATGAAGTGATGGGACCAGATGCCATGATCTTCTTTTTTTGAATGTTGAACTGTAAACCAGCTTTTTCACTCTCCTCTTTCACTTTTATCAAGAAACTCTAGTTTCTCTTCGCTTTCTGCCATAAGGGTGGTGTTATCTGCATATCTGAGGTTATTGATATTTCTCCCGGCAATCTTCATTCTAGCTTGTGCTTCATCCAGCCCAGATTTCTCATGAGATGTATTAAAATCAACCATAACTGTTGATTTATATATTTCTCCTTGCATTTCTGTCAGTTGTTGCTTTATGTCTTTTTGAGGCTGTGTTATTAGGTGCAAAGCTATGTTTACAATAATTAAGTCTTGTTCTTTTGTTCCTCTTATCATTTAGCAAATCACAGTGAACTTTAAAGACAAACCAACCCAGCTTTCTTCTCCTGAAGTTGGAAAATGACCACTAAGGCAAAATGGAAGACATGAGACAGAAGAAAATAAAAATAAGGCTAAAAATTAGTGAAATGGAGACTTTAAAAGAATAGGGATTCACATTCATTAAGATGGCAATTATAAAACAAAACAAGACAGAAAATAAGTGTTGCAGAGGATGTGGAGAAATCAGAACTCTTGTGCACTGCTGGTGGTAATGTAAAATGATGCAGCTACTATAAAAAACAGTATGGTTGTTCCACAAAATATTAAAAATAAAATTATCATATGATCCAGCAAGTTCACTTCTGGGTAAATACCCCCAAAATCAAAAGCAGGATCTCAAAAAGATACTTGTACACTAATGTTCTTAGTAGCATTGTTCACAATAGCCCAAAGGTGTAAATAACCCAATGTCCACTGACACATAAATGGATAAACAAAATGTAATAAATGCATACAATGGAATATTGTTTCACAAAAGGACAAATATTGCATGATTCTACTCATATGAGGGACTCAGAGTAGCCAGATTCTCAGACACAGAAAGTTCAGAGGTGTTAGGAGTAGGGAAAATGGAGAATTATTGTTTAATAAGTATGGAATTTCAGTTTTGCAATATGCAAAATGCTCTGGGGATGGATGGCAGTGATGTTTGCACAAGAAAGGGAATATACTTATTGCCACTGAACTGTATACTTAAAAATAGTTAAGGTGGTACATTTTATAATAATTTTTAAAGATACAGAATATTAAAAAACAAAACAAAGGCTGATCTTTGAGCAGGTTGATAATCTAGGCATATTTCCAGCAACACTGATCAAGAACACAAAAAGAGTTGTGTGGGGGAATTCCCTGGAGTCCAGTGGTTAGGAATCCACACTTCCACTGCAGGGGCGTGGGTTCAATATCTGGTTGGGGGATCTAAGATCCCTAATGCTGAGTGGCACCAAGAGAAAAAAGAGTTGGGTGCAAATAAAATACAAAACAAAAATAAATGGGAATATATCTGGAGACATAAGATTGAAAAAGAATAAAAGTGCATTTTTCCTTTGGAGTGGAAGTAATCACACTTCCGGGTCATTTCTATAGCACTTGAGGCACTGAGAGAAATATAAGTGACTGTTCCAGAAAGAGAGGGAGAAGGCTACTCTTCTTGTCCTTTCACACTGGTCCCCTGGCCATGCAGATAGATTCTGAGCTTACTGAGTACTTCTTTCTCAAAGGGACCTCAAATATGAATAGTATTCAAGAGGTCATTGTTCCAGGTGTAGATGACAACTCCTGGGAGGTGGAGCTCAAATCAAAATGATCCTACTCCATCTATATCCACTTCCTCTCCACATCTCTGTAGACAGAGCCAGTCCCAATGTGAACTGTGAAGGGGCTTCATCCTCAGCCTGAAATAGTGGAGGCTGGTGGTGCTGTGCTGAAACAAAGCCCAGGAAGAGGAGAATCTGTCATCAGTACTAGAGGCCAAGATAGGAACCATTAGGCCCGACTTCCATTAGTTAGACCAGTTCCTGGGACCCTACCTGTTTCCTACTCAAGAAACAGATGTCCCGGACCAACTCAAAAGAGAATACTGACTTCCTTGGTGGTTCAGTGATGAAGAATCCACCTGCCAATACAGGAGACACAAGTTCAATCCCTGGTCCAGGAAGATTCCACGTGCCACGGAGCCAATAAGCCCTGCACCAAAACTATTGAGCCTGTGCTCTGGAGCCTATGCTCCACCATAAGAGAAGCCAGCACAATGAGATGCTCATGCACAGCAGCTAGGGAGTAGCTCCCACTCATGGCAACAAGAGAAAAGCCAATGCAGCAATGAAGATTAAGCAAGGCAAGAATAAATAAGTAAATTAAATTACAAAATACTTTAAAAAAGAGAGAGAACGCATGGCAGAAGCTGTGCCTTTACCCATCGTCTGTGTTCTCCATGAAGCCCATTTGGACCAATGTGCCAGAACCTGCCCTGCCATATCCATGGCCTGGCTGTTAGGGACGAAGCCCAAGACTGGGACAAAGCTGTACTTGACAGGACTGTCCACACAGGTGCATGCAGGGAGTCCCGTACCAGCAGAGATAGCCAGGCATGGCATGAACCTGAGCTGTGCCCTGTAGATGAGTCTGCAGCCTGATGGGAAACTTGTGCAAGACACTGGAGCAATAGAAACGTCCCTTGGACTTTTGACCTGGGAAACACCACCCCTGTACATCAGGCTTACCCTGTCTAGGTTCACCTCCTGGGGCTTTGTGGACACTGTTTTTCATTGTGTAAGTTTTCCTTTTCTTTCTAACATCTCTGCTGAGGATGCAAATCTGAGAAGTGAAAGTCTTGAGGTGAGTTGAAAGTCTTGAGTCCTGAAGTGAAAGTCTGAGAAGTCCCAGGTTAAGCTGGCCATGACTTAGCAGTCCTGAGGACTGAGCATATGGGTAGAAGAGCTCCTTGAGAGTGTAGGAATGCACTTGGGCACAAGGAGATCTCTTTCCATGTGGCTGCAGGTGTAGTTTTAATTTTTTTTCTTCCTTCCTATCTGTGTCCTGACTCAGAAAAGCTGGAGCCAGAGCTCCTTCCTTCCCTGATAGGTAAGTTCCTCCAGAAGGAGAGAGATCATACCATTTACCATCTGCCAAGGGCTTTCATGAGTTCCCTTAGAAGTCTGGCTTTGGCATTGACCTGATTACATTTCAGATGGGCTCTGGATGGAAGCTTTTGGGAGAGGCCTGCCTTAGCCACACCCAAATGCCTTCTGAGAAAGACAATATTGAACTGAAAGTCTGAAAATATTTCCTACTCATTCTATGGGCCACTCCTCATCTCAAGGATGGTTAGATTTGGAATGCCCAATTTATCTGTTTATGGCGGTGGAGTTCTCTGTAGGGAGCTTTTCAAAACTGAGGGCTGAGGGTCTTGGGATGAGCGTCCCACTGATTCTTAGTTCATCACTTGAAGGTTGGCATCTGATAACTTTGGAGAAACTACACGTATAACACAAGATGGTTCTGTTATGTCTGAAAAGTATGCAGTTACTGCTTTTTCCATCCAAATGCCATTCTTCTGTCCTGAGGGCACAGTGAACAGGTATTTCAAGATTGGTATGACCTTTGACCACAAAGAGGATTGCCACAATAGTTTCTGATGATCCTTAGTTTCAATAGCAGAGAGGTTCTTATATAAGGCAGGGTTCTTATGCCCCTGAGAACGTGTATATTTCTCAGGTAAAGCACAGAAATGTTTCATATCAGTCTCATCTTGCAAGCCCTGAACAGGATGGTCACCCTGTTGGAGTTGTTGAAACTTTAGGCTTTAGGTTTTTCCCATTTTCTGAGCCAGATGTTGCTCTTAGACAGTCAAACTGCCTAGTTGGGATCTTATTGTACATAGTGATCTACAGCTAGGTTTTGACACTTCACTGTGTATTGTGGAGAGATTTTTCAGGTCACTATACACATGGCACCCCACTCCAGTACTCTTGCCTGGAAAATCCCATGGACCGAGGAGCCTGGTGGGCTGCAGTCCATGGGGTTGATAAGAGTCGGACATGACTGAGCGGCTTCACTTTCACTTTTCACTTTCATGCGTTGGAGAAGGAAATGGCGACCCACTCCAGCGTTCTTGCCTGGAGAATCCCAGGGATGGGGGAGCCTGGTGGGCTGCCGTCTATGGGGTCGCACAGAGTTGGACACGACTGAAGCAACTTGGCAGCAGCAGCAGCATACACGTTTGCTTCTTATTACTGCATATCATTCCACAGTATGAATATACCTAAATCAATGTGATCACCTCTTTACTGATGCACATTCAAGTCAGTACTACTTCGCCTCTGTTTTCCTTTCTCTGGTTGGCTGAATGTCTGTCCTTTGTTTCTCTGTCCTCTCTATACTTTCCCTCTACTTATTCTGTCTCTGTTGGCATTTAAGACTGGGGGATAAGGGACTTGCAGTGATTCTGCTGCAGGGAGGGGTGGTAACTCAAGGTCAGGGGTGACCCTGGCAGGCTGGCTGTTCCTTTAGCTTGTCCCCTCCTAACCAGCTGTATGAAGGATTTGAGGCAGCTCAGCAAACAACCTGGTCCTTGCCTTCAAAGACCTCAAGTCTTACAGGGAAACAGACATGTGAGTGATCCACCCAAGGCAGAGCAGCAGAGGGTGAGGGGCAGCATTCCAAGTCCCACTTGACTTCCTGGGCTTTCATCACCTCCATCACTTGCTCAGTGTTTGACATTGCACAAGTTATTTCACTTCTGAATACCTCAGTGTTCCCTTCTTAAAGTGATGATGTAAGAGTCTTTTTTTCTTAAAAGGTTGATCTTGATCTAAGAAATAAGATAATACGTGTGAAGGACTTACCACAGTGCTTGGCCTGCACTGATCTAGAACAGTGAACCCTTAGGAAGCTAACAGGGTGTGGCTGTGCATAGAATGGGGTACCAATCAAACAGGGAGACGTGGGCTTTGGATTCAGTGGGGTTGAAATCCTTTGGGCAACACCCAAAAGATGGGTAGCTTTTCCCCTGGCAGAGCTGGAGGAGGGTATTCCAGGGGACAGAGAGGTAAGAGTTACAGTACTGAGTTGGAAAGAGGAGGCAAGCTTGGGGTAGGGGGCGGAGGACCTGTGGCCAGAAGGTCATGCTCACAGGCAAAGGCGAGGGAAAGTCCTTTCAGGGATGTACACAGCCAGGCTTCTGGCACTGGGAAGGGAGTTCAGGGCCCTTGCATGGACTTGAGCCCCAAAGCTGAAGCTGCAGGTCTATCCCAGGACCACCGGCGGCGTCAGGCAGGGCTCCGGAAGGGTGCTCCTTTCCCACTGTCCTCCTGTCTTGTTCGGCAGGGGCCTCCTCCCAGGGCTTGGCCACTCCCCGCGCCCAGCACCCCCACCCCTCAGCCGGTTGGGAGGCAGTCAGGAGGCTTTTTGCGGGGGCTGTGCCGGGTGGGCGGTTTTCCCAGAGCAAGGAACCGAGCAGGACTGAGTTGGCGCCAGCTCCCTCAGATATAGACGTTGCTGGCTGGATGACCAGCCTGCCCTGCTAGCGAGAGCCCAAGGGCTCCCTTGGGCACTGTATCCCGGAGCTGGAGGCTGCACCACCACACCTCAGGGGTGTGGCATGTCACAGAGGGAGGCCAGAGGGGCACGGGCCATGCCAGGACTGGGGCAGAGCCCGGCCAAGGCCACACCGAGGTTGTTAGCAGGCACTGAGAGGAAGAGGAGCCGCCTGAGCAGGAGAGGGCAGGACCTGTGGGAAGAGTCCAGCTGGAGCAACCAAAGATGGAGCCGAACAGCCCCGAACCCTCGAGGAGCCAGGGCCAGGAGCCTGGCTCGGGGTCGGGTAAGAAAGTCGGGGCCTGAAGAGGGAGCTGGGGGAGGCAGGCATGGGAGGTGCTGCAATGTCATCTCTGATGGCAGAGTCTCATTCATGGTTAATATCCTGCCCAAGAGAGGGGCCACTGGTCAACTTCTGCTCCAGGGCTCCATGCTTGGGTAGTTGGGACAAGTCAGAACAGCCTTCACCACAGTGCGGCTCAGAGAGCTGGCCCAGCTGACTTCTCTTGAGGAAACTGAGACCCAGAAGAGTGAGGTGCTTCCCAAGGTCCCAGAGCAGCCATCAGCAGCAGGGCCAGCGGGCTTTGCTGTCCTTTCCTCTTAACCACAGCCGTGTCCTCATCTCAGGACCTGGCTGGGCCGAGGGTCAGCCCTACAGAGCAGGGCAGGGCTGTGTGCTTGCTGTGGACCCAGGGCATCCTGATAAGCAGGATTCAGAGTTAGGTGTCAATGGAGCAAGAGCCAAGGGAGGCCCAGTGGAGAATGGGAGAGGCCAGGACTCACAGTTCTGAGCCCAGGTAAGGTCTTCTCTCCATTTCCTCCACTGTAAAGTGGGGCTGGGTCGAGAACAGACAAAGAGGGGACGAGGCCCTTGAGTCTCTGCCTATTGGCTTGCTACTACTCTGGCAGGAGACCTTGCCCCAGGATACACTTAGCACCCGGGGCGATGGGGGTCCGGTCAGACCCACTCACGGGGGTCCTCTGTGCAGAGCGAGGCCAGTCCTGAGAACGCTGCGCGGGAGCGGAGCCGGGTGAGGACGCTGCGCCAGGCCTTCCTGGCCCTGCAGGCCACCCTGCCGGCCGTGCCACCTGACACCAAGTTGTCCAAGTTGGACGTGCTGGTGCTGGCCACCAGCTACATAGCCCACCTCACCCGCACGCTTGGACAAGAGATGCCCGGCCCCTCCTGGCCGCCTTTCCTGCGTGGACTCCGCTATTTGCACCCTCTCAAGGTAGGTCGCAGGCCCAGGGCCTTGGGGAAGGGGGTTTGGGATGGGGAACCCTGGACTCAGCCCCCATCCCTTGGGCAGAGCTGACATTGGGACCAGCTGCTTCCTGCTCTCTCAGAGGGAAAGAAGCTGAGGCAGGCTCTTGGGACTGGGCTGACCCTGTGTTTCTCATGGGATGCAGTGGGGATGATGATTAGAAATGACTTCATGAGAATGTGGTTCCTCCAAGGGGAGGGAAATTCTTAAGAGGCCCCAAGACTCTGGGGCACTTAGTGGTCGAGGAGCGAAGTGGGCAGTTTCCAGGGCTGGGGTCTGGGGAAGAAAACCACACTTTAGGGAGATTCCTAGATTCCAGGGCCTTCATGCCACCATACAGGGCTTTGGTGGCCTCTGGACTTCTGTCTCAGGAGGGGTTGGCCTAAGAAAACATCACTTTGGAAGCCACCCAGCCGGGTAGGGGACCAGCAGGGGCTGAGAAATCAGGGAGGAGGGCATACTGCATCCAGAACTTACCAGGCTGCCACCTACCTTTCCCGAACTTCTATTTTATTATACGTAAAAAGGAAGATAATGTGAGTCTGACTTCGCTTCCAGGGAATGAAATGAGATCATGAAGGAAAAGTGTGATTAATAATAATCATCATTGCAATAACAGTTAACATTGTGTTAACATTATGTTAAGTTATTCCAGGAGCTGGACTAAGGGCTTTAGAGCATTTTCATCTTTTAATCCACACAGGAACCATATGAAGGTTTGTTTGTTTGTTTTTAATTGAGAATTACTTTACAGACAAGGAAAACAAAGCTTAGGGAGGTTAAGTATCTGAATGCTGTTTAAACCCTAGAGTGTCTGACTTTAGACCCTGGGCTCATAGCCACTAGGCAGGCTGCCGGGGTGGAGGTGGGGTGGGGGGTGCAGAGTAAGTTGCCAGTTGCAGAGTGTAACTGTGATAAAGGGTCATCTTTGCTCTCTGAGGATAGCAACTTTATTTTTATGGAGGATACTTGTCACCATCTCTCTCCCTTAAACATCATTAGTTCTGAAATGTCTTGAGACTTAAGATTTTTTTTTTTTTTGATGTAAATACAGCTAAAATGCAAGAATTTGAAACAAAAAGGGGTCACTCTGAAATGCCAGTGGTGGCACCTGGTGCAGAGTCCCTGGGTGGCACTGTCATTCCTTAGCTGAGGGGAGGCCATTGCATGAAGTCAGTGATGGATACATATGTTGAAGAATGAATACACGAGAGCCCGGCTAGGGCTCGAACCCTGGCAGCTTGGTGGGGTGGGGTAGCTACCCGGGAGCAGGGGCCCTCAACCACTGGGTTAGAGGGCTGTCAAGAGGAGGGCAGATCTTAGGGCAGAGTCAACCTGGCATTTTCTGGGACTGCCCACGTGCCTGCTGCAAGGACTGACAGGCCTGAGAGGCCTGCTGCTTTTAGAGAGAGTGGGCAGCACTGATGTGTGCGGCCACAGGCACTTGGGCGGGCGCGGGGCGAGAGAAGGAGCCAGGACTGTTCAGTGTCAGGAGGAGCCTCTCCCTGCCCCACTCGGCCGCCCTCCCAACAACCCAGCCCTTGGCAGCTGCCCACCTCCCTCCCCACCACGGTGGGGGTGGTTTCCTCTTGTGGCCATTGCTCTCCTCAGACAGCTCCTCCTGTGCCTCTCAGCCAGGCTCAGGTGGTCAGGAGAAGGCATGAGGCCAGGAGTGGTGGTGAGCCCAGGACCACTGTCACAGTGCAGTCGTGGTGGTGGGAGGGGGTGGTCCCAGGGAGGGAGGCTAGGGAAGGCCTAGTTTTGGGTGCCAAGGGCTACAAGGGGCTTTGCTAGTGAGCTTGACTCTCGTGCCCTCCCTGTGTCTTGCAGAAGTGGCCAATGCGATCTCGTCTCTACGCTGGAGGCCTGGGGTGCTCTGGCCTTGACTCTACCACAGCCTCCAACTCGGGCCAAAGAACAAAGGAGGCAGAGGCTGGGCCCCATGTCTCTGGAGAGCCAGATGCCCTTCTTTCCACCAGGCCACTGTCACCAGCACCCAGTGACAAGTGATCGTCACAGTCACCCGCTTCTCCTGGACTGCGACTCAAGCCTTGGGACCTGGATTCTCTGCCAGGCCTCACCTGTCTTCATTCTGTCTCTCACCCATCGGATCTGATTCAGGCTCAGCTCTGGGTCCCAGCAGAGCAGTGGGCACCTCTGTGATGAGAGTACTCAGGAGGACCAGGAGCAGATAGAGCCTCAGCTTGCCACCCACGGGTGACACCCCAGGGGCTCCCTTGTGGCAGTTACAAGGAAAGGGTTTGATTGAGTTGGAAGTTGAATTCGTGCATTGTCCCTTGCTTTTCTCTCCTGAGGTTCCTCCCACAAAGCCTGGGAGATCGCAAGACAATGGCACAGAGGTAGCACCTGAGGCTGAGGTAGCGCCGAGGCTGGCAGAGGCTGCAGGGGCTGATGGGAAGACCAGGGGCCAGACTGCCTTTTGGCAGCTGTGAGTGTAAACAGAGCTGGGCTGGGGTCATATAGACAGAGGGGACACTGAAGAAGGGAACGTGCTTTGCTATTTGCACTGCAAGATGCTCACCTGACGTCAGAGGCAGGGAGGAATTTAGGAGTCTTGTATCTGCATCACGGTCTCTCCAGCTGCCCCTCATCACTACTTTTTCTCCCTCTCTGGGCCCTGCAGCCTTCCACTCTTTTCTTGATATGAGTTATATTTACAGGTTAAGCCAGAAAGCTTACATTGCTCACATTCCAGGATGCAGAGAAATCTGTACGTGGTCCTAGCTGCCTGGTTTGAAATTTCATCCCAACACCTTAAAGCCTTATGTATGAAGACTCAATTACATCCTTGAAGGACCTTAGAAGGAGAATGTGTATCTTTTCCAGGGGATAATAATGACAATCTGCCATTGTATTAGACACCTAACCTCCAAGATAGGCCCAGGTTCACTAGGTTCCTTCCATGATTTTGGCTGAAGGCCTCACTGGCTCACGAGTTATTTCCACAGTCTGTCTTCGAATGAGCTCTCTCTGGCCAGCTCCTCCCCACAGGCACTGCCCTCCCAGGCTCTCTCCCTGTCCTGCCATGGGGTGCCAGAAATCAGATAGTGCTCTGATGGAATTTATCTCTGGCCCTGTAGAAGTTGTTTGAGGAAAGATCACAGAGTCTATACATACAGAAAGGAACTTTCCAGATTAGGTGTGGCTTCAGATCAGACACCTAAAGCCCAGACAGAGAAGGAACCACCTTTTTGTTAAACTTCAGTGCCTTGGAGTGGAAAGGCAGGGACCAGGCCAACTAGAGTCCCAAAAGGGATGGATAGCCTTAGACAGAAGCCGCTGTTGCCACCATGAGAGCAAATGAGATTCCGACTGGCTGGGAGCATCCAGGAGCCTGAGCCCTGGTGTGCGGAGTGGCTATTCCTCCACAGGGCTGGCTAGAACAGCGGGAGAAAGGGGGCTGAGGGAGTGACTCAGCAGACTGGGGCGGAAGCAGGAAAGGAGACACAGAACGTCCCAGCCGAGGCAGCGTGAGACGTGGGAGAGCAGCTGGACCGGGGCTGGGAGCCATGGGGAGAAGGCCTCGGCCAAGGCCAGACTCGTAAATCTCCCGAGTCTCCGCTGAGGGGCCCGGAGAGCTTGTGCAGAGCTGCTTTGGGCAGCTGGACGGGGCCAGGCAGGGCAGAGACCAGGTGTGGGTGGGCACGAGCACAGCGTTCTTCACAAGACCATAAAAGTCCAGCTCGAATGTTCTATTTTTAAAGCCAAATAGCAGTATCTTCCTTGTTGAGTTTGAGCATGATCGGAAGAGGAACAGATGAATTTCTTCATGAGCTGGTAGCACACCATCTCTCTGGGAATGAAGCTGGGAAAGCTGGCTTTGAGGGTGTGTTGGGTCCCTGTCCCCCACCATCTGCCATAGCATAGGGCTTCTTCTGCTAACTCAGGGTTTGGAGCTTGCTGCATCCACCCAGTTCACATCCAGCCTTTGCCTTGTAATGTCACATATTTTGTGGGCAGAAGGATCACATTACCCTGGTAGAAAAGACAAGGAGGGCCAGAGAGGGATGCAGCTGGTGGGAGCTGGGGAGGGCAAGTGCCATCATGACGAGTTGCTAAGTCTGTCTCGGGATCCTTCCAGGCAAAGCTGCTTTCCTTAGTGCTCTAGACAGGCCCTGTGGGCTCCAAAAGCCTTCTCCAGTCAGACAGCACCCAGCACAGCCCAGACCAGGAGGCAAAAGGGTACAAGAGGGCAGGCATTGCCAAGGAAAGGACCAGGGGATGAATGGGAATAACCAGAAGAGATGTCAGCTTGGAAACTTTGACCCATAAATGAACCAGAACCAAGAGTAGGCCCTTTTTCCTCTGTAGCAGAGAAAGAAAAATACCCTCTCACTAGGAGACCCTAGGGAAAAGGGTATGTGGGAAAGAAGCTCCAAAAGGAAACAGGAGCCCAGACGACAAAATGACACTCAGGTGTCCTGGATCAGGAGTGAGAAGGATGCTGGTCCACTGGGGGGTCTTTTACCTCCTGCCCCATCCCCAGGTGCCCACTCACCGTAGGGGTGGGGCATTGATGGCCAGGACGGCTTCCCTGGGGCCTGATGTGTGATATGCCTGTGCTTTCTGAGGGGCAACAAAGTTAGAGGGCAGTGGCTTAGATGAGCTTTGGGAAAAGCAGAGCTGGCCAAGGGATACCTAAATATTAAGGTGGAGACTGCGGATTTCACTGAACTGAGAACTAAGTGATTAGAAACAGAATCTAGTCTTGTCTGAGAAATTCCCTTTCTCTTCCTCTGGACGGAGCCGGGCAAGGATGAGTCAGATGGCCCTGATAGATAAGATGCATGTCCTCTCCCTTGTGTGGCCCAAGCCCTAAACCCAGGGCCCCTGCAACTTTGGTATTTGAGAGCAGAGGTTGGCAATCTATGGCTTGCAAACCAAATGCAGCCCCAGATTTTGTGCTAAGTCACTTCAGTCATGTCTGACTCTTTGTGACCCCATGGACTGTAGCCGGTCAGACTCCTCTGTCCATGGGATTATCCAGGCAAGAATACTGGAGTGGGTTGCCATGCCCTCCTTCAGAGGATCTTCCCAACCCAGGGATTGAACTTGAGTCTCCTGTGTCTCCTGCATTGGCAGGCACCATCTGGGAAGCCCAGATTTTGTAAATAAGTTATTGGAAAACAGATACACCTATTTATTTACATACGATCTATGGCTACTTTCCTGATACAATGGCAGGGTTGAATAGCTGCCACAGACAGAAAAGCCCAAAATATTTAGAGTTCCTGTGAAGGAACTCTAGCCCTCTATAGAAAAAATTTGGTCCTGATCACAGATATGCGAAGTGTTGGTCTAGGAACACTGGGGGTCCCTGAGACCCATTCCATGCTCTAAGTGGCCAAAATTATTTTCATAATACAAGATGGGATTTGCCTTTTTTCACTCCTAGTCTCTCATGAGTATATGGAATTTTCCAGAAGCCAAACAACATGGGATATTGCAACAGCAGATGGAGTGTAGAAGCAGATAGGAGAATCCAGCTCTCAATTACAATAGACATTAAAGATATTTGCAAAAATGTAAAACAATGCCCCTCTTCTCATTAAATATTTTCCAATACAGAACATAATTCTTTTTCATAAAAATGGTATGTATAGTCACATATAGTGGGTTAATTGATGTTATTTTTAAATAAATATTTAAGTCTATTTTAATTTCTAATATGATAAATATCAATAGAAATTACCCACAGCAAAAGCTTCTCAGAGTCCTACGTTTTAAAGAATGTAATGGGATCCTAAGACCAAAAATTCTTAGAATCTCTACTCTAGAATAGATTGGCAATGGTCAAGAAAACTCTCACCTCATCCTCCTGACCCTGTATGTGACAACTCTACCTTCTGCCTGGGGCAGACACAGTGATTCAGTCCTGGCCTTCAAGACAAGGGGCTTGAGGTAATGGGGGGCAGGGTGTGCCTGGCAGAATGTGGACAGAGGGTCCCGAGTCAAGATCACAGTGAGGTCTCCTGGAGGATGAAGGTGGGGCTGATCCCCGGCTGGGTCGGGCCTTCCTCAGGCACAGCCATGGCCTCCTTTTCTCTGCTGCCCCTCAGCATCCCTCTGCTCATCTTCTCTGGAAAGATGGAGGAAAAGCCAGCAGCCACCGGGGAGATCATGGGGACAGAGCAGAAACTAGGACCATTGAATTAGCTGAGAAGCTATGACGGGGAAAAGCTATGAAGCTATGAGAAGCTGGGTGTTTTTTAGCCTGTAAGAAAATAACAAATTATCAGATTAGGAACACTCCTCCACATTAAGGAGGCTGGAAGGAGAAAAATAAGTTGAGTAAATCAGGTTGGCCTAAATACCAGCAGGTCTATCAAGGTTTCAGTGGGTCAAAACCTCTGGGTTGGGTCCAAGTTGGATGAAAATAGGTTCTGTGTCACACATCCCAGAAACCACCGCTGACTGCATGGTGGCAAGCAGAGTCTTGGAGAAAATACAGGTACACTCTCTCTACAAATGCAAACTTTGAATAGGGCTTAGAGAGGGAGCCATGTGAATATAAAACTGTCAAGGTGTGCTGTGCTCTGAGAATGAGGGTAGTAGCATGAAGCAGAAACTGAAGTAAAGCTCAGCTCTAATCCCCAAAGTGTGGGTTCGTGCCAAGCCTGCAGAGAAGGGCTATGTCTCATCACAAAAGGCCATTGGCCCTGACGCTGGGAAGGCAGCCAGATGTGGCAAGTGCTGATCAGCAAAGCTCCTCTTCCTTCACCCACCAGGGCTGGTTTAATGTGCTTCAAACATGTGGTGATACTTCACCAACGGGCCAAGGAGGTTCTTTCTTGACCAGTCTTACCAGGTATCTGTTGGCAACAACACGCTGCCAACATCATTTCCCTGGACAGGACAGACCAAGGCAGACCTGTTTTGCTCTCAGAAAGTTGTCATAAAATATGTCAGTAACCCAGACAGGCAGGCCTCTCGTATGTTCCTACAAAAATGAATATTTCCTGGCGCCTTTGAAAGGTGGAGCTCCACATGAGATTTTAAAAAGTGTTACTAAAAAATTGTGAAATCCTAGGTTGTATTTTGATGACTAACAGGGCCCAAAGTTAACAGCTTTTTATGGGGCTCCTGTTACATGTGAGCCATGGGGTGGGCGTTGGGCGAGAAGACTGGATAGCCCTTTTTGAAAGGCAGCGGCACTTTTAGAAGAGAACCTTATATTGCAAATCCTCTTAAGAAACCAACTGTTAAAAACACTACCAGTGAAGTGATGGGATATGTTATTAACACCAAGCTTATTTAAGACCTAGAATGAAAAGCAGCCAGTCTCCTGCATATTAAAAGAAGCCAAAAAAAAAAAAAGAAGAAGAAGAAGCCAGAGCCATCCACAGCCTCCCAGGAACAGTAAAAATCCTAAGTTGGTCCTCCTAAAGCTCTTTTAGGAAGGAGAAAAATGTCTTTTCTGGCTTAAGGAGACACAAAGATTGGCTGGGCTTTCTGCCCACCACACCTTTACTAGAGAATTTTTTTTCTTTAAAGCATTTCAAGGATGATCTTTGTATAAAGCCAGAACTTGAATTGTTCACAAGCCACCCGCTGGCTTCTTTACCAGAACTTCTCCACTTAAATTTACATCTCAAGACAGGAAGCTCATCTATTTTAAACAACTCCAAGCTCTTTGTAAATTGAAAAATTGTGAAAGAAGATGGCTCTGATCTTGACAGGAGGGTATTATTTGGGTTGATCAGTTCTTCCATAGCTTTTAGTGTTTTTCCCAACTTAATAGGTCCTGGATGATCATCTCATTACCTGGTGCAATAACTGCTATTCTTAGGGAGCTTTCATTCGATTTGTTCTCAGTTATGGCAACCATGCATTTACAGAAGGAATTTCTCCTGAGATACCCTAAGTGAATATGAAGAAACACATCAGGAGAGAGAAAACTTGGGCTTGTAAAAAATCCTTAACTGACTGCTGAAAAGAAATTATATGCTTTATGGGACTCCTGCATGAGTGCCATATTTTCTAAGAAACATTATTGGGCTTCTATTGCTGACATTATGGTAGACTAATGTGCAGGAAATCCCTTCTGGTACAGAACACGCAGAATGATGGATAAAAATTTTTTAATGTTTAAAAATGCATTGCTGGGCTGGCAGAAAAGTGAGGGAAAGGAATAACAAAGTATAAAACCAAAATTGGTAGGCCAGCACTGAAGCCAGGGTAGCCCTGATGGTATATGCAGGCTCCTGGTTTTAAGAGGCCAAATCTAGGGACGAGAGACAAAAGCCCAGGGGCCATACAAAGTGTGAAGTTGGATCAAGGACTCTGTGATCAACCTGGGATCCCCAAATGCCAACATCCTTTGTGAGTAAAAGAGAGATAAGAATACATGCCCAAATAGGACTGGACTTGGGGTAGAAGTGGGGGAGAGAGTCTCCCACAGATTTCCAAACCCTTAAAATTTCGGGGGAGAAACCAAAAACCCCTATTTTAAGTGATTTCAATTTAGAAGTATTTCTAAGCACAAGAAAGTACAATTCTTTTCTGGAAGAACATACTTTAAATCAGGCTCTGAAGGAGTTCCATGGGTAAAAACGTGAGCTCATAGCAAACAATTATAAAAATCAGAAGGAAACACGGAGCCATAAGCAGTGAGAGCAGAAGCCCTGAACTTGTAAGTGGTAGGACCACACTTGCAGTGGCCACAGCTACTGTGATATTCAGGTGCAGAATGCACGTTAGACATGTTTACGTTATGTATAAAGAAATAAAGAGGATTTTGAAAAGACAAAGCAGGAACATGAGGCTGGCAAACATGACCAGGCAGAACTGGAGGAAAATATAGAATTTCTATAAATTAAAAATATAATATTTTAATTAGAAATCCAGTAGATGATTCAAAACTGCTGAAAACGGAACTAATAGGAACAGATCTGAAGAAATAACTAGAATTCAGTATATATGGACAAAGAGACAGAAAACAGAGAAAAGAAGAATATCAGAGAGCATTTTCATCACCTTAGAATAAGAATGTCCTTTAAAAAGACACAGACAGCACTAACTCTAAAGGAAAAATTGATGCATTATGCTACATGAAATTATTAACATCTGTTTGTCTTAAGATGCCTCTGAGAGTGAAAAAGGCAAGTTCACAGACTGGGAGAGAATATTTGCAATATATAGGATTAGAAGAATTGTATCAAGAACTTTTACTGAAAAATCCTATAGTACAATAAGAAAAAGACTGACCACCCAATTGTAAATGGTCTAGAGATGATCAGAAACCTTTCTAAAGAGGATACCCAAGTGACTGAAGATGTGTAACCTCAATAGTAATTCAGTTCAGTTCAGCTCAGTTCAGTCGCTCAGGTATGTCTGACTCTTTGCGACCCCATGAATTGCAGCACGCCAGGCCTCCCTGTCCATCACCAACTCCCAGAGTTCACTCAGACTCACGTCCATCGAGTCAGTGATGCCATCCAGGCATCTCATCTTCTGTCGTCCCCTTCTCCTCCTGCCCCCAATTCCTCCCAGCATCAGAGTCTCTTCCAATGAATCAACACTTCGCATGAGGTGGCCAAAGTACTGGAGTTTCAGCTTTAGCATCATTACTTCCAAAGAACACCCAGGGCTGATCTCCTTTAGAATGGACTGGTTGGATCTCCTTGCAGTCCAAGGGACTCTCAAGAGTCTTCTCCAACACCACAGTTCAAAAGCATTAATTCTTCGGCGCTCAGCCTTCTTCACAATCCAACTCTCACATCCATACATGACCACAGGAAAAACCACAGCCTTGACTAGATGGACCTTTGTTGGCAAAGTAATGTCTCTGCTTTTGAATATGCTTTTGAAAAGTTGGTCATAACTTTCCTTCCAAGGAGTAAGCGTCTTTTGATTTCGTGGCTGCAATCACCATCTGCAGTGATTTTGGAGCCCCAAAAAATAAAGTCTGACACTGTTTCCCCATCTATTTCCCATGAAGTGATGGGACCAGGAACAACAGACTGGTTCTAAACAGGAAAAGGAGTACGTCAAGGCTGTATATTGTCACCCTGCTTATTTAACTTATATGCAGAGTACATCCCCACCCTTATGGCAGAAAGTGAAGGGGAACTAAAAAGCCTCTTGATGAAAGTGAAAGAGGAGAGTGAAAAAGCTGGCTTAAAGCTCAACATTCAGAAAATGAAGATCGTGGCATCTGGTCCCATCACTTCATGGGAAATAGATGGGGAAACAGTGGAAACAGTGTCAGACTTTATTTTGGGGGGCTCCAAAATCACTGCAGATGGTGACTGCAGCCAGCCATGAAATTAAAAGATGCTTACTCCTTGGAAGAAAAGTTATGACCAACCTAGATAGCATATTGAAAAGCAGAGACATTACTTTGCCAACAAACATCCATCTAGTCAAGGCTATGGTTTTTCCGGTGGTCATGTATGATGCGAGAGTTGGACTGTAAAGAAAGCTGAGTGCTGAAGAATGGATGCTTTTGAACTGTGGTGTTGGAGAAGACTCTTGAGAGTCCCTTGGACTGCAAGGAGATCCAACCAGTCCATTCTGAAGGAGATCAGCCCTGGGTGTTCTTTGGAAGGAATGATGCTAAAGCTGCAACTCCAGTACTTTGGCCACCTCATGCGAAGAGTTGACTCATTGGAAAAGACTCTGATCTGGGAAGGATTGGGGGCAGGAGGAGAAGGGGACGACAGAGGATGAGATGGCTGGATGGCATCACTGACTCGATGGATGTGAGTCTGAGTGAACTCCGGGAGTTGGTGATGGACAGGGAGGCCTGGCGTGCTGTGATTCATGGGGTCGCAAAGAGTCGGACACGACTGAGCAACTCGACTGAATTGAACTGATGGGACCAGATGCCATGATCTTAGTTTTCTAAATGTTGCGCTTTAAGCCAACTTTTTCACTCTCCTCTTTCACTTTCATCAAGAGGCTTTTTAGTTCCTCTTCACTTTCTGCCATAAGGGTGGTGTCATCTGCATATCTGAGGTTATTGATGTATCTCCTGGCAATCTTGATTCCAGCTTGTGCTTCTTCCAGCCCAGCGTTTCTCATGATGTATTCTGCATATAAGTCTTTGTTGTACCATGTGAGATCTAGTTCCCTCACCAGGGATTGAACCCTGGCCCCCTGCTTTGGGATCAAGGAGTCTTAGCCACTAGACTACCAGGGAAGTCCTCCCAATAGTAATTAGAAACATGCAAACTGAAATCATAATGAGATACCACTACCTATTTGCCAGAATGGTTAGTACCTGTGTCCAGCAAGTATACATCTAGGTATATACCCCCAAAATATGAGCGCACAAAGGACATCAAAGCTGTATAAGAATGCTCATAGCCAGGGTTTCCCTGGTGGTCCAGTGGCTAAGACGTCATGCTCTCAATGCAGGGGGCCCAGGTCCAGTCCCTGGTTGGGGAATGCAACTAAGAGTTTGCATGCTGTGATTAAAGATCCTGCATGCTACAACTAAGACCTGGCACAGCAAAATAAATGAATAAGGAAATTAAAAAAATAATAATAATGCTCATAGCAGCATTGTTTGTGATAGTCCCACAATAGAAACTTGTATTCCTTTCTTACAGCTGCTGAGGCTGCACTCCTGCAAACCAGCTGTCACCTTGTTAGGTTCTACCAGTAGGGAGTGCTAGAGGAAACCTTTGAGGCAGGAAGAGAAAAAAGGGATTTGCTTCTTACAGTTTGCTTCCTCCCCTGAGTGTCATGGCGGCAACTGAAGTTTGGGTTTGCAGCCACCACCCCCCACCCCACCCCCCACCCCCCTCTTACTCTAACTGGACTCCTTCCTCTCCTTCCTGAGTTCCTCCACCTCCTCTAGGCTTCTGGATTCCTGGAACTCCCACCTCTTGCCTTTGTTAACCACCACCCATCTGAGAGCTTCCTCCTGTTGCCACATCTATGTTTCCCAAACTCTTTCTTTGGCCTTTGCAGTCCTTATAACAAGTTCCCTCTGTTAAAAAGAACTGGTATGGGGATTTCCCTGGTGGGCCAGTGGCTAAGGCTCCATGCTCCCAAAGCAGGGGGCCAGGGGTTCGATCTCTGGTCAGGGAAGTAGATCCCACATGCTGCAACTAAGACCTAGCACGGTCAAAGAAATAAATAAAAACAAATATTATTTTTAAAGTGGTATGGTTTTTATGTTTCTGACTAGACCCTGAATGATACTACAGCCAAGTTTCAATTCTTTTTGGCAAGTTTCAGTTCCGACTCTCCTCCTGACCAGGAATGCATTGAATTCCTCTTTTAAATAGGGAAGCTGAGGGCCTTGACAAGTTTCACAGATCCTCAGAGCCTCGCTTGTTGGTTGTCGATGGCGTCTTGACATGGTCACAGAAATCACTCAGCCAAAGAGCAGAGCGTCTTGGATGTCCACCAGTATGACTGCCTGCCAGGAGGACAGGGAAGGTCACACCAACGCTGTGAACATTCTCTAGCTGCGTGTTTTTATTTGCTGTGAGCGTGCATGAGAAAATGGTCTTTCCCAAAGTCTTCACCACCCTCCTCCGATGTTGCTGAGGAAACTGAGTTTGAGAGCGTCAGACTCCAGACCCTCCCTGCTGTTACTATGGCCACCATTGTGTACTCGCATGTTTAATAACGTCATTGTAAAGGCTGATTCTTTAACCAGATTGTAAACACGTGTGCAGAGCTTGCCCAGCAAACAAACAAGAAAGTTGTGTAATTTGTGACCAAAATAATGTGAGTTGAGACCTTGACAGGCCAAGATCTTTCAGCGTTTTTCCCCTAACAGGCTTATACCAAACATGAATTATCATGAAGTCACTCCACCCTCTGTTCCCCCCAAAATAACCTCATAGTATATAATTTTCCTAACCCACTTAAGTACACATCTCCATAGTTCCCACCATTTAAATCTGTGTCTAAGTAAAACAAGTTGCTTATTCAAAAAATCTATTTTTATTTACACTTTCATCCAGAATATTCCCATAAGATTTTCCTATTGCATATAATCTAAATGCCAATCCTTTGGTTCTGCCCAGAGGTGTTATCCAACATCTTGGAATCTCAGCTCCTAACCTCCTCAAGTGCAATTTCCTGGGACTTCCCTAGTGGTCCAGTGGTAAAGAGTCTGCCTTCTAATGCAGGGACACAGATTCCATCCCTAGTTTGGGAAGATTCCACATACTGGAGAGCAACTAAGCTTATGTGCCACAACTGCCTCGCCTGAGTTCTAGAGATTGTGATTGGCATCAGGAGAAGCCACCACGTGGAGAAGTCCACACACCATAACAAAGAGTAGCCCCATTTCGCCATGACTAGAGAAAGCCCTCACACAGCGAGGAAGATCCAGCACAGTCAAAAATAAATAAAATTAAAGTCCCTAAAAAAAAAACCACCTCTGCACTTCCATTGCAGGGGGCACAGTTTCCATCCCTGGTAGGGGAACTTCAACAGTACGTGAACCGTGAACCTCCAGATGTTCAAGCTGGTTTTAGAAAAGGCAGAGGAACCAGAGATCAAATTGCCGACATCCATTGGATCATCGAAAAAGCAAGAGAGTTCCAGAAATATATGTACTTTTGCTTAATTGACTATGCCAAAGCCTTTGACTGTGCAGATCACAACAAACTGTGGAAAATTCTTCAAGAGATGGGAATACCAGACCACCTGACCTGCCTCCTAAGAAATCTGTATGCAGGTCAGGAAGCAACAGTTAGAACTGGACATGGAACAACAGACTGGTTCCAAATAGGAAAAGGAGTATGTGTCAAGGCTGTATATTGTCACCTTACTTATTTAACTTATATGCATAGTACATCATGAGAAATGCTGGGCTGGATGAAGCACATGCTGGAATCAAGATTGCTGGGAGAAATATCAATAACCTCAGATATGCAGATGACACCACCCTTATGGCAGAAAGTGAAGAGGAACTCAAAAGCCTCTTGATGAAGGTGAAAGTGGAGAGTGAAAAAGTTGGCTTAAAACTCAACATTCAGGAAACTAAGATCATGGCATCTGGTCCCATCGCTTCATGGCAAATAGATGGGGAAACAGTGACAGACTTTATTTTTTGGGCTCCAAAATCACTGCAGATGAATGGTGACTGCAGCCATGAAATTAAAAGATGCTTGCTCCTTGGAAGAAAAGTTATGACCAACCTAGACAGCATATTAAAAAGCAAAGACATTACTTTGCCAACAAAGGTCTGTTTAGTCAAAGCTATGGTTTTTCCAGTAGTCATGTGTGGATGTGAGAGTTGGACTATAAAGAAAGCTGAGTGCCGAAGAATTGATGCTTTTGACCTGTGGTATTGGAGAAGACTCCTGAGAGTCCCTTGGACAACAAGGAGATTCAACCAGTCCATCCTAAAGGAAATCTGTCCTAAATATTCATTGGAAGGACTGATGCTGAAGCTGAAACTCCAATACTTTGGCCGCCTGGTTCGAAGAACTGACTCATTTGAAAAGACCCTGATGCTGGTAAAGATTGAGGGTGGGAGGAAAAGGGAATGACGAGATGGTTGGATGGCATCACCGACTCAATGGACATGAGTTTGAGTAAACCCTGGGAGTTGGTGATGGACAGGGAGGCCTGGAGTGTTGCAGTCCATGGGGTCGCAAAGAGTCAGATGTGACTGAGCAACTGAACTGAACTGATCTCTTCAGTCTTATTGAGACCTCTGATTTTTTTTTTACCACCTTCTGTTTTACTAACCATCTTCCCTTTACTACCCTTACTTCCTCTTCATTCATGTCCTATTCTGTGTTCATTACTATAATTGTTCCTTTGCTGCTCCCCTTCTCCCTCGCTCCCTCCCCCTCCACTGGTTTTGCCTGACACCATCCTGACCCCGTACTAACTTCCCACTCCAGGCCTTGCTTGAATAAGGGGCTGGAGATGAAACTACAACCGTGCTCCCTGGCCTCCCTTGAAATTCTCACCATAAATTTCAAATGGGCACTCAGCCCTGCAGCAACCTTCCCACATATGTTTCCTTTCCCACATCCTAACACATTGATTTCCCACTTTTTCTTTTTTTTTATAGAGGCCTCTCAGCTTGCCTTCACGACATACTCATGAGAAAACAAGAGCAGTCAAGCAGGAACTCCTCCATCATCATACCCTCGACCACACCTCCCACTTTCCCAGCTGAGCCCACGCTCACGATGGATGAAGCATGTCCTCTATATAGGCCTGAATCCCACCCTTTCTTGCCCTTCTGAAGGGCCTCACTCTTAAAAGTATTCCCTCTGTTTCCTCTGCATCCTTGGCTTTTTTTTTTTTTCTCACCACTGGATCATTTCTTCCATTTTTATCAGCCTACAAATGCTCTCTAGTATAGCATCTCCCACTAAAACATCCTTCCTTGAACCTGTATCCCCATCTGCTACCACATTTCTCTGCCCCACCTCAGAACAACACTTTTTCCAAGTTCTCTCCATTGTCCTTCCTCACTCACTTGCTCCATCGAAGTGTTCATCTCTACTTCTAAAATTGCTCCCCTTTTGCCAAATGCGATGTTCATTTCTATGGCCTTGTCTTGGATTTTGTTTTGTTTTTAGTATCATTTGACCCTTTAGAAAACCCTGTCTTCTTGAAGGGTTCTCTAGATTCCTTAACCAGCTGTTCCTTCTCAGTCTTCTTCCTGGCTCCTCCTCCTCCATTCTAATTATAAATATAAAAGTAGCATGGATGTAGGGGAGAATGGATACATGTGTATGTATGACTGAGTTTCTTTACTGGCCACCTGCAACTATGACAAAGCTGTTCATTGGCTGTGCTGCTGCTAAGTCGCTTCAGTCGTGTCTGACTCTGTGCGACCCCATGGACGGCAGCCCACCAGGCTCCCCCGTCCCTGGGATTCTCCAGGCAAGAACACTGGAGTGGGTTGCCATTTCCTTCTCCAATGCATGAAAGTGAAAAGTGAAAGTGAAGTCGCTCAGTCGTGTCTTAGCAACCCCATGGACTGCAGCCTACCAGGCTCCTCTGCCCATGGGATTTTCCAGGCAAGAGTACTAGAGTGGGGTGCCATTGCCTTCTCCGTCATCGGCTATACTCCAACACAAAATAACAAGGTTTTTTAAAAGTAGTATGGGTAAAATTAGCAAGGCAAAAGTCATTATAAGTAAAGTCAGAAGGCAATTGACAAACTGAACAAGAGTATTTAACAGTTCAGGTCATGGGCATAGTGAAAATATCAGTAATATTCATAGACCTCCTAGAAATTATTAAGAAAAGGCCAACAACCCAGTAGAAAAATGGAAAAAATATAAACAGATCTCTGAAAAGGGAATCAAGCACCCTTTAACATACAAAGAGACAGACACATTCATTACTAATAAAAAGAAATAAAGATTAAAGCTACAGTGAAATACCATTTTCAACCATCATACTAATAAAAATCCCAAAGGTTGATAATATGCTCTATGGAAAAACATATATCGTATATTGTAACATTAATGTGAAAAGATCTCTGAGACAGAAATAAATGAAGAAAAAGTACAAAATAGTATGTATTTTATGCTCCCAGAACATATATGGTTTCTGTTTGTATTTACATAAGGAAACACACACAGACACCAAAGGAAAGCAGATACTTATTGAAGGGGGAACTGGGATGGATGGGCATAAGGTGGGAGTGAGTCCTTTTTTGGGGGGTGGGGGTGCTGCACTGTGAAGCATGCAGGTTGTAGTTCCTTGACTAGGGATCACACATTCCTAACTACTGGACCACAAGGAAATTCCCAATAGTAAGTCTTTTAAGGCTATGCATTTTTAAGTTATTTCGCTTTTGAATCATCTGAGTGTATTATTTATTAAAAAAAAAAAAAAAGAAATAAAAACAGTGGTCCAAACTGTGTCTTAGTGCAATTTTTCTATGCATTGCATTAGTCGCTTCAGTTCAGTTCAGTCACTCAGTCGTACCTGACTCTTTGCGACCCCATGAATTGCAGCACACCAGGCCTCCCTGGCCATCGCCAACTCCCGGAGTTCACTCAGACTCATGTCCATCGAGTCAGTGATGCCATCCAGCCATCTCATCCTCTGTCGTCCCCTTCTCCTCCTGCCCCCACTCCCTCCCAGCATCAGAGTCTTTTCCAATGAGTCAGCTCTTTGCATGAGGTGGCCAAAGTTCTGGAGTTTCAGCCTTAGCATCATTCCTTCCAAAGAAATCCCAGGGCTGATCTCCTTCAGAATGGACTGGTTGGATCTCCTTGCAGTCCAAGGGACTCTCAAGAGTCTTCTTCAACACCACAGTTCAAAAGCATCCATTCTTCGGCGCTCAGCCTTCTTCACAGTCCAACTCTCACATCCATACATGACCACTGGAAAAACCATAGCCTTGACTAGACAGACCTTTGTTGACAAAGTAATGTCTCTGCTCTTGAATATGCTATCTAGGTTGGTCATAACTTTCCTTCCAAGGAGTAAGCATCTTTTAATTTCATGGCTGCAATCACCATCTGCAGTGATTTTGGAGCCCCAAAAAATAAAGTCTGACACTGTTTCCACTGTTTCCCCATCTATTTCCCATGAAGTGATGGGACCGGATGCCATGATCTTTGTTTTCTGAATGTTGAGCTTTAAGCCAACTTTTTGACTCTCCACTTTCACTTTCATCAAGAGGCTTTTGAGTTCCTCTTCACTTTCTGCCATAAGGGTGGTGTCATCTGCGTATCTGAGGTTATTGATATTTCTCCCAGCAATCTTGATTCCAGCTTGTGCTTCCTCCAGCCCAGTGTTTCTCATGATGTACTCTGCATAGAAGTTAAATAATCAGGGTGACAATATACAGCCTTGATGTACTCCTTTTACTATTTGGAACCAGTCTGTTGTTCCATGTCCAGTTCTAACTGTTGCTTCCTGACCTGCATACGATTTCTCAAGAGGCAGGTCAGGTGGTCTGGTATTCCCATCTCTTTCAGAATTTTCCACAGTTTGTTTTGATCCACACATCAAAGGCTTTGGCGTAGTCAATAAAGCAGAAATAGATGTTTTTCTGGAACTCTCTTGCTTTTTCCATGATCCAGCGGATGTTGGCAATTTGATCTCTGGTTCCTCTGCCTTTTCTGAAACCAGCTTGAACGTCAGGAAGTTCATGGTTCACATATTGCTGAAGCCTGGCTTGGAGAATTTTGAGCATTACTTTACTAGCATGTGAGATGAGTGCAATTGTGTGGTAGTTTGAGCATTCTTTGGCATTGCCTTAGTCGCTTGCTGCTGCTGCTGCTAAGTCGATTCAGTCGTGTCCGACTCTGTGTGACCCCATAGACAGCAGCCCACCAGTCTCCCCCGTCCCTGGGATTCTCCAGGCAAGAACACTGGAGTGGGTTGCCATTGCCTTCTCCAATGCAGGAAAGTGAAAAGTGAAAGTGAAGTCACTGAGTCTTGTCCGACTCTTAGCAACCCCATGGACTGTAGCCCACCAGGCTCCTCCATCCATGGGATTTTCCAGGCAAGAGTACTGGAGTGGGGTGCCATTGCCTTCTCTGGCCTTAGTCGCTTAGTGGTGTCCAACTCTTTGGGATCCCAGGGACTGTATCTGGCCAGGCTCCTCTGTCTATGGAATTCTCCAGGCAAGAATACTGGAGGGGGTAGCCATTCCCTTTTCCAGGGGATCTTCACAACCCAGGGATCGAAGCTAGGTTTCCTGCATTGCAGGCAGATTCTTTACTGTCTGAGCCACCAGGGAAGCCCATTTATTTTTTAAAAAGAGAAACAAAGAACAGTGGTCCAGAGTGATTCTATGCATTAGCTTAAGGAACACAAACACGTGTCTTTCATCTTCACAGGGAGTTAGGACATTATTATAAGCAAGCTGTGTGGATCTGAGTTGTACTTCAGTCCATAACCCTTCCAAGATGGTCATAATGGCTTGAAATGACATTTGCTATGACAAGCAAGAGCATCACCAGGCTTATGATAATCTATTTGAATACATTGGATCTATGACTTGCCTAGGTACAGACTCAAATTTTTACCCAGGCACCAGTTAAACTTTTATCTGCTTCAATTACTACCTTCACCAGAAGCACCAGCATTCCTTGGATGATTTAGTTGCTAGAAAGAAAGTGTCCAAACCAAATACCCCAATAATAACTAATATCATTAGTCATTAGGGAAATGCAAGTCGACTCACTTCACATCTACTTAGGATGACCATAATTAAAAAAACAAAAGCAACACAGAAGATGACTAATGTTGGCAAGAAAGTGGGGAAATTGAAACCCTCATATGCTACTGGTGGGAATGTAAAATGGTATAGCCACTGTGAAAAAAAAATTGGGGATTCCTCAAAAAGTTAAACAGAATTACAAAATAACCCAACAGTTCCACTCTTGGTATGTACCCAAAAGAATTGGAAACAAGTGTTATTTATTTGGCTGCACCAGGTCTTAGTTGAGGCAGGCAGGATCTTTTTTTTTTTTTTTTTTTCCAGTTGTAGCACATGGAATCTAATTCCCTGATCAAGGGTGAAACTCAGGCCCCCTGGACCCCCTGCTTTGGAAGCACAGTCTTAGCTACTGGGTCAACAGATAGGTCCCTGAAACAAGTGTTTAAATAAAAACTTATCCAGGGGACTTCCCTGGTGGTCCAGTAGTTAAGAATTTGCCTTGCAATGCAAGAGACATGCGTTCAATCCCCGGTCCAGGAAGATTCCACATGCTGCAGAGCAACAAAGCCCATGCACCACAGCTACTGAACCTGCCCTCTAGAGCCCCTGCTCTCCATCAAGAGAAGCTACCGCAGGGAGAAGCCCCTGCACTGGGATGAAGAGTGGCCCTGGCTCGCCCCACCTAGAGAAACCCCACACACAGCAACAAAGACCCAGCACAACCATCCATAAATAAACTTATTTTTTAAAAGAAGCTTATACAGGAACATTCATAGCAGCCCTATTCATATCAGCCCTAAAGGGAAACAACCCACATATCCACTAAATGATGAGTGGATAAACATAATGTGGTATATCTACACAGTGGAATGTTCTTTGGCAATAAGAAGGAATGAGGCACAGGTATGTGCTACAACACACATGAAGCTTGAAAACATTAAGTGAAAGAAGACAAACACAAAAACCACATATTGTATGATATCATTTTTGCACTGACGACATTAATCACTGAGAAATCTTAGAGAAAATAGAAACCACTTCATCATCCAGAAGCTATGTTGACTATAATGTTGACTGGATGAGCTGTGCAGACCTACGTTCAAGAAAGAGATTCTGTTGTGAAATTTTTACCTGTTTTCCTGTTCAGTAGCCTCTTGTTCTTTTCCTGTAATCATAAAAAATGTCTTTCACTGTTACTTGTTACAACTTTCTTGTAGACATTAGGCCTCCCAAAATTTTGTACTATATCACTTGTAAAGTGCAACTGTTCAAGTTGCACTTTTCATAAGACAATATAAATTGTCTGATAAAATAACAGGGGAAATTCCCTGGCAGTCCAATGATTAGGGCTCCTCACTTTTACAAGCTTCACAGTGTGCCCCCCTCCCCTAAAACAAAACAAAACACCACTTGGTCTTGGATCTATACCTCAGCCACATAAGTTTCTGGATTTTGTTGTTTGCCAGAAAGGTGTGTAGTTTTATTTGCTCTTGCCAAAAAATGATTAATATAATCACTAAAAAGCATATTTGTTGTCTTAAAATGGTATGTTGAGTTTTTCCTATTGTAGTGTAATGAAATGCATGGGAAGAACCTTTTCCTCTTAGCTGCATGAAATCATGTCTTCATGCATTGTCTGCAAATTGCTGCAGCCATCTTGAAACCCCAAGTGGAAGCATCACCAATATGCTGAGGCTGGCAAAGCAGAAAGATGGACTGGTTGGTCTTTGGGGATCTGTAATGACCTCATTCAGGCTCTGAGCTGATCTTAGACCACCTAGCCCCTAGAAATCTTGGTATATGAGAAAATGACTGTCCTTAGGGCTGATCTGTACTTTTATTTTCTTGTGATGTATTGAATATTTGTTTGAAGGGGACTCATGAACAAACTCTCAACAGGGGAACACTTTCATATTTGTTTCTGTTTCCCCCTAGTCACAGAATTATGAAAGGAAAGGTGGTAAGAATGTGATCAAGATATAAGAATTCTTATTTGAATGTTGGATGTGATACCAAAGGTAAATTTTGTCAGCTTAAAAGACTCTGTGCTTAAGTACTGCTCAGTTTGGGAAGCTGAATCAAGCAGATAGTCATGCAATAGAGCAACATCAGCTATGATAACAGGCCAATTATTATTTATGATAAAGACAGAATACCACTTTTTTAAAGTTTTCAACTGCACCCTTATGGGTTGCCATTTCCTTCTCCAATGCATGAAAGTGAAAAGTGAAAGTGAAGTCGCTCAGTAGTGTCTGACTCTTAGTGACCCCATGGATTGCAGCCTAACAGGCTCCTCCATCCATGGGATTTTCCAAGCAAGAGTACTGGAGTGGGGTGCCATTGCCTTCTCCGATGGGCTACTGAGTTCTATATGGCCAATTGCAAAAATATTTTGTGTGTCTGTATCCTGTCATGGGGCTTCCCTGGTGGCTCAGTGGTAAAGATCCCACCTGCCAATGCAGGAGATGTGGGTTTGATCCCTGGTTTGGAAGATCACCTGGAGAAGGAAATAGCAACCCACTTCAGTATTCTTGGAGAAGGAAATGGCAACCCATTCTGGTACTCTTGCCTTGAAAATCCCATGGACAGAGAAGCCTGGTAGGCTACACTTCATGGGGTCGCAGAGAGTCCGACATGACTGAGCGACTTCACTTTCACTTTCAGTATTTTTGCCTGGGAAATCTCATGGACAGTAGAGCTTGGAGGGCTATAGTCCATGGGGTTGCAAAGAGCCAGACACAACTTAGCAACTACACAAGAACAATCCTTTCATAACCTCTTATTTTAGAGAAAAACTGATTGGCAGTTTTTTTTTTTTTTACATCAATAGGGTGATTAAAGAGTCTCTAAAGTGCCAGAAAAAAAGAATATGGTGCAATGGCTATTGGGCAGCCCCTGTACAGGATGTTACAACACATTTCACAAACATTCTGTTGGTGGGAATTGTCCTGGCAACACAGAAGGACAGTGAGTTTGTTTCATGAGAAATGTGTGAACACAGTGGTTGTGTATGACCCGAGAGGCAGAGCACTGGGTGGAGATTAAAATGAAATGCTGTCACTAGACATTTATAGCAACAGAATTTGGCATCCTTCTCACTGTTCACAATGAGCTATGACGGGCAAGAGAAGTCACACGATCCATCAATTTGTAACGTGGAAATCCCTCAGAAGAGAGAGCTGGAGAAGTAGCTCTGATTTTTTCTATGACCTGACCTTTTTTCAAGACTCAGGCTCACCCTCAAGCTGTTCATAAGCAAGACACACCCAGAGAAGCAGGCAAAGCATTAAGAATGGAACTATAACCTATATATATATATAGATACACATCCAAGTCCCAGACTAACCCCAGAGTAGGACATGAACAGACAGATCCACACAGTATAGCAAAGTCTTTGAAAGTTGAACTGATGTGGAATTGCTTTCTGTAGGAGATGAGCCAGAACTTGTGGTCTGAATCTCATTGGATCGGTTGCTTGTTAAAACAACAACAGAATAATCAGCATTATTCAGAGGATTTACTAGGACCCAGAACCTCACTTCTAGGTGTTTACCCAAGTGAAATGAAAGCCTCTGTTGACAAAAAAAACTGAAAAACCTCTACACCAATGTTTACACAAGAATCTGGGACCAACTGTGGCACATTTATCAAACAGATGGCAAGTTAGCAATTAAAAGGAAAGAAGTATTGATACTACAACAACACAGAGGACTTTGAAATGTATTGTGCTGAATGAAAGAAGCGAGGTTCAAAACAGTACCTAATTCCTTTTAAGTAAAACCCTGGAGGAATTCCCTGGTGGTCCAGTGGCTAAGACTCTGCACTCCCAACGCAGCGGGGTAGGTTTGATCCCTGGTCAGGGAACTAGATCCCACATGACACAACTGAAAAAGAGTTACATGCCACAGCTAAAAAAAAAAAATCCTGCATGCCATAATGAAGATGGAAGATCTCCTGTGTCCCAACTAAGACTAGTGCAACCGAATAAATATTTTTTAAAAAACTGAAAAAGGCAAAAATAGAGAGATGAGGAACCACTCTATTGGTTGCACTTTGATTCCTGACCGTTTCCTGTGTTCTGCTGAGCTCGTTGATTTCTCGTTATTGCTGCCCTCCACTACCCGCCCCCCGTGCCTGCAGCCCTCCTTCCACCAACTCCCTTCCCTTTAAGTCTCTCCATCTTGCTACCTCAGTTATCAATCATCCATTGGCTTTCATTTTGCAATATTATGTTGACACCTCTTAACTCCTGTCGTCATTTCTCCTTTCTCTTTAACCTTATGGGTTTATGGTCTTTTTTTTTGTTGTTGTTACTGTTATTACAGTGGGGATTTAGGAAGAAACAGATAAAACATATTCAATCTTTCATGTTTACCCAACCTCTCCTTTAATCAAGTCTACAACATACATGTAGTTTAGGAAAAGGATATTACTTTTTTCATGAAAAAAAAATATATATACACATAAGTTTATTTCTGGCCAACCTCAGAAAATTTAGGTGTTTACCAGACATGCTCCCAGTATGTATCTCCAGGCAGCCGTTTTGGGTTTTTGTCTCCCAGGAGAGACACTTTAAAAGCACTGTCACATGCTTTCCAGTCTGACAGCCAGAATTTCTGAGCTGCCCAGGTTGTGGGCCAGAGTTCACAGGAGTCTGACAAACCAGTGATCTCACAAAAGGCTGTGGAAGCCCGGCAGCTGCTACTAGTGTTAAGCTGGTGACTTGCAGAGGAGTTGTGGGTCTGTGTATGTCTTTGAGCAGCCTCCCAGTAGTCACACTTGTAATCAGGACCTAGAAATGCCTTTTCATTACAGACATCATAATCACCCCCTGGCATAAAAGCATAAAAATAGTGTTGAATTGGCACTGACACCCATAAGAAATATTCCTGTTCTCTCACATCATTTCTATGGCACCTTAATCTTCAGTCCCAAGTGGTCTTTGAAAAGGCAGTGATACTCATCTTCCACACACTAAACTCCAGGGTTCCAGGAAGAAACGGGGCTTCTGTGTCCTCTTCTTTAGATATCACAGCAACACTGAAGAGCACTAGGTGGTTGGTGACTTTGAAAACTTTGGCTCTAGTGTATTGAAAGTCGCTCAGACGTGTCTGACTCTTTGCGACCCCATGGACTATATAGTCCATGGAATTCTCTAGGCCAGAATACTGGAGTGGGTAGCCTTTCCCTTCTCCAGGGGATCTTCCCAATCCAGGAATCAAACCCAGGTCTCCCACATTGCAGGTGGATTCTTTATCAGCTGAGCCACCAGGAAAGCCCCAAAATACTTTGGCTCATACAAGTGTAAATTATAGATGGTAACTTGTCCTGCACACATATTATCTTTAACAAATCTGTCAGTTTGTCTGACCATACCATCTGACCCTGAAATTTGGGGGTTTATTCTGTAATATTATAAAGCTATAATTTTAGAGCTCCCCTGCCCCACCCAATTCCCCCACCCCACCCCCACACACAAAAACCCTGGGCTGCATAAATCAGGATTTTCTTCTGGCTGGGGGGAGGATGTATTTTATTGATGGCATGTGACAAAGTAGAGCTCTCTGGGATCCCCCCACCCCCTTCTTCAGGGAGTCTAGGGTGGAAACTATCAGTTCAGGGAGATTCACATTATGTTGGGGGACAGGATCAGGCCAAGGGCTCCCCAGCAGCTGAGACCCTCTCTCTCCCTCTTGTTCTATCACTGGGGATGCTGGCTCAGGTCCACCGCCCTGTTGCTGTAGGCAAATTCACTGTCCTAACGGGAAATGAGCTTGACCACGTGGTCATTGAGGGCAATGCCAACCCCAGCATTGATAGTGGCTGTTGGGAATTCCCTAGCGGTTCAATGGTTAGAACTCCACATTTCCACTACAGGGGGCACTGGTTCCATCTCTTGTCTGGGACCTTAGATCTCACGGACCAAATGGAGCTGCAAAAAAATAAATAAATAAAGCAAAACAAACACCAACCAACCTCATGGGTGTAACTGTTAAAGTCACAGGAGACAACCTGGTCTCCAGCACAGCCAATGGGTCACCATGACATACTGCTCCGTTTGTACGTGCAGATCTGGATTGTAAACTGTTAATATCCCTTGTATCAAAAACTTATGTAATTGGGCTTACACCTCCAGTGGGAGGGACAGTCCTCCAGAATTTCCTGAAAGACCATCTCCCAGGTTATAATCCTCACATTGGTTTGCATAAAATTTTCCATTTCTTTCTTAGATCAACTGTAGATTAATTTTGGGGGTGACATTAGCATGGCCTAGGGGCAGGATTATCAGCGATACCCACCAAAGAACCCCTGGCATGCGTGCGTGCAAAGTTGTTTCAGTCGTGTCCAACTCTTTGAGAGCCTATGGACTGTAGCCAGCCCATCTACTCTGTCCATGGGATTCTCCAGGCAAGAATACTGGAGTGGGTTGCCATGCCCTCCTCCAGGGGATCTTCCCGACCCAGGGATCAAACCTGTGTCTCTTATGTCTCCTGCTTTGGCAGGCAGGTTCTTTACCACCAGCGCCACATGGAAAATGGGGACCCCCTGGAGTCCACCCTAAACTGGCGCTCAGTTCCAGGGCCCATTGAGCCCCACTACCTCTCAGTACTCCTCAGGTGTTCCAGTGAGTTCTCCTGATATCTGGATCTCACCGTTTTTAAGTGATGATCCTAAAAAAATGTTATTCAAGCTGTTTTCACTTATGACTTGGAGTCTTAATGGGCATCAGTACATGTCCTTAGAGGATTTGAGCAGTAGGCTTAGGGAAAACAGAGGTGGATGGATTTTTGTTAAATATGACTTTAAAAAAAGTCAATATCTGGTCTGAACAAATCATTTGCTAGTGAAATGAGAGACAAATTTTCAGCTCTGAAGAGCAAGGGACATTTGCTCCTTCTGGCCACAAGATGTCCTCGGTGACTGAGAATTTAGCAGAAGTAGGCACTGGCACCCCACTCCAGTCCTCTTGCCTGGAAAATCCCATGGATGGAGGAGCCTGGTGGGCTGCAGTCCATGGGGTCGCTAAGAGTCGGACAGGGCTGAGCCACTTCACTTTCACTTTTCACTTTCATGCATTGGAGAAGGAAATGGCAACCCACTCCAGTGTTCTTGCCTGGAGAATCCCAGGGATGGGGGAGCCTGGTGGGCTGCCGTCTCTGGGGTCGCACAGAGTTGGACACGACTGAAGTGACTTAGCAGCAGCAGCAGCTGAGGATCAGCCCTCGGGACTGCAGTGGCCCTTCAGGGGAGTCCCACTGAAACCATTAAGGAGATACCAGTACATCAGTCCTTTGATATCCTTGTGGTGGCCACCCAGTCCTTTGAGGAATTAAAGCCAGTTCTTGTTTTACAAGTCTAATCTTTACAGGATCAGAGGTGTGGCTCCAGAAACAATTCCAAGTCTGCCAATCTTTGTACCACACCCCAAACCTCCCTTATTTATCTAGGAGGCAAGTAAAAACTTCTGGCCTTTAGGGAACAAAAGTTCCTCCAAGGAGGAATTCCCTTGTCTCCTCTTTTTGCTTGTATTTCTGAGTATTTATATAAGCACTTAATTTCCTTTAAGTCAATTACATAGATCTCTTTGTGTACGCGCTTTGCAACCCATGGACTGTAGCCCGCCAGGCTCTGCTGTCCATGGAATTTTCCAGGCAAGAATACTGGAGCAGGTTGCCATTTTCTACTCCAGGGGATCTTCCTGACCCAGGGATCAAACCCAAGTCTCCTGCACTGGCAGGTGGATTCTGTACCACTGAGCCACCTGGGAAGCCCCCTTATCTAGGCCATCTGTTTAAAAATGCAGATTTCAGAACTATAATTTATTGAAAGAAAAAACAAAAAGGGGATAGGTAATTTGGAACTTGACTTGTCAAGGGCTAATACGAATCTTCAACATCTTCTCCATAAATACTAGCACAAAGGATTTAGTCATTGAAACAGATGACCTTGATTTTTTCCATCAGGCAGAAACCCCGTTTGAATTGCATCTCTTTTGTAACATCTGGGTTTTGTATTGTTATACCTGAATCACAGCTGAAATTTTGAAATGGGAACTGTGGGGTCTCTGTTATGTGTTTGTATGCATCTATATATGTGTGTGTGGTAGATGTGTGACATTGTCAAAACTGGTTTGTAAAAAAGCTCTACATAATTGACTTAAGGAAATTAAGTGCTTATATAAATACTCAGAAACATAAAAGAAACTAACCCAAATCAATTCCAGGATCACATGATTTAGGATTAATTTTTAATTAATGAAAACACGCTTAAGTTTGCTGGTTTAATTAACTAAATTAGATGTAAATGTGATAAAGAATTTTTTAGGTGAACTCTTTAGGAATAATTATGCTTTATAGTGTGCCTACTCAAAACCAGTTTCCACTGAGCTGGGTAAGAAATTAAAAAATTAAAGAAAACCTGATGGCTTTATAACACTTAACAGAAGATAAGATCAAGAATTAGTCACATAGGACTGAGTGAACTATTGAATATGGTTGTAATCTGGGGTGGTGTAAGGGTTGTTGAAATATTGCTGGTTTTTAATCTGTGATTTCCAGATATAAAGAACCCTCCCCCTCAAGCTAATTATGACTTACAGCAATTTGGTAAACTACACCTTTGTAAGTAGAATTGAGACCTTTTTTTCTTTTCTTTCTACCTGCTCCCTCCAGGAACTGGAGACACAGGTTTGCAGAAACCTTGTCAGTTGGATGGGCTTCCCTTGTAGCTCAGCTGGTAAAGAATCCGCCTGCAACGTGGGAGACCTGCGTTCCATCCCTGTATTCTGGCTTGGAGAATTCCATGGACTGTATAGTCCAAGGGGTTTCAAAGAGTCAGACACGACTGAGCGACTTTCACACTACCAGATGAACAAGGAAAGCCACCTCCTGCCCCTTGCAAGAATTTCAAGATATTTTGGGACCTTGAGAAGAGAGGAATCCATCCAAATCCATAGATATCTCAGGCAGAATCTGATGGCAGCCCTTTGGTATGGCTTTCCCAACCTTGAGACATCTTCTGAAAGTTCAATTTGAGATTCCTTATAAAAAGGTCCCAGCATAGCCAATTTTTAAAAGCCTAAAGAATCAATTACACTTATGTAAATAATCAGGCCAACTTTACTGAATCAATTACACTTATGTAAATAATCAGTCCAACTTTACTGAAGTCAGAATTCTTTTTCAGACAAATTAGTCTTAATTTGGGTATATTTGACAGAAGTGAGGGTAGCTTTAAAGAGAAAGACATATGTTTCAATAAAAATTGAAAGTTCTAGTGTTGTCTTTGAGGTTTTTAAAATTTACTGCCTGAGGCTCAGTTCCCCAATGACTCCGTATTGCTCTTCAGATCAGATCAGATCAGATCAGTCGCTCAGTCGTGTCCGACTCTGCGACCCCATGAATCGTAGCACGCCAGGCCTCCCTGGCCATCACAACCCCCAGAGTTCACACAGACTCATGTCCATCGAGTCAGTGATGCCATCCAGCCAGCTCATCCTCAGTCATCCCCTTCTTCTCTCACCCCCCATCCCTCCCAGCATCAGTCTTTTCCAATGAGTCAACTCTTCACATGAGGTGGCCAAAGTACTGGAGCTTCAGCTTTACCATCATTCCTTCCAAAGAAATCCCAGGGCTGATCTCCTTCAGAATGGACTGGTTGGATCTCCTTGTAGTCCAAGGGACTCTCAAGAGTCTTCTCCAACACCACAGTTCAAAAGCATCCATTCTTCGGCGCTCAGCCTTCTTCACAGTCCAACTCTCACATCCATACATGACCACAGGAAAAACCATAGCCTTGACTAGACGAACCTTTGTTGGCAAAGTAACGTCTCTGCTTTTGAATATGACTTCTAGGTTGGTCATAACTTTCCTTCCAAGGAGTAAGCATCTTTTAATTTCATGGCTGCAGTCACCATCTGTAGTGATTTTGGAGCCCAGAAAAATAAAGTCTGACACTGTTTCCACTGTTTCCCCATCTATTTCCCATGAAGTGATGGGACCAGATGCCATGATCTTCGTTTTCTGAATGTTGAGCTTTAAGCCAACTTTTTGACTCTCCACTTTCACTTTCATCAAGAGGCTTTTGAGTTCCTCTTCACTTTCTGCCATGAGGGTGGTGTCATCTGCATATCTGAGGTTATTGATATTTCTCCCAGCAATCTTGATTCCAGCTTGTGCTTCTTCCAGTCCAGCGTTTCTCATGATGTACTCTGCATAGAAGTTAAATAAGCAGGGTGACAATATACAGCCTTGATGTACTCCTTTTCCTATTTGGAACCAGTCTGTTGTTCCATGTCCAGTTCTAACTGTTGCTTCCTGACCTGCATACAGATTTCTCAAGAGGCGGATCAGGTGGTCTGGTATTCCCATCTCTTTCAGAATTTTCCACAGTTTGTTTTGATCCACATGGTCAAAGGCTTTAGCATAGGCAATAAAGCAGAAATAGATGTTTTTCTGGAACTCCCTTGCTTTTTCCATGATCCAGTGGATGTTGGCAATTTGATTTCTGGTTCCTCTGCCTTTTCTAAAACCACCTTGAACATCAGGAAGTGCACGGTTCACATATTGCTGAAGCCTGGCTTGGAGAATTTTGAGCATTACTTTACTAGCATGTGAGATGAGTGCAATTGTGCGGTAGTTTGAGCATTCTTTGGCATTGCCTTTCTTTGGAATTGGAATGAAAGCTGACCTTTTCCAGTCCTGTGGCCACTGCTGAGTTTTCCAAATTTGCTGGCATATTGAGTGCAGCACTTTCACAGCATCATCTTTCAGGATTTGGAATAGCTCAACTGGAATTCTATCACCTCCACTAGCTTTGTTCATAGTGATGCTTTCTAAGGCCCACTTGACTTCACATTCCAGGATGTCTGGCTCTAGATCAGTGATCACACCATCATGATTATCTGGGTCGTGAAGATCTTTTTTGCACAGTTCTTCTGTGTATTCTTGCCACCTCTTCTTAATGTCTTCTGCTTCTGTTAGGTCCATACCATTTCTGTCCTTTATCGAGCCCATCTTTGCATGAAATGTTCCTTTGGTATCTCTGATTTTCTTGAAGAGATCTCTAGTCTTTCCCATTCTGTTGTTTTCTTCTATTTCTTTGCATTGATCACTGAAGAAGGCTTTCTTATCTCTCCTTGTTATTCTTTGGAACTCTGCATTCAGATGTTTATATCTTTCCTTTTCTCCTTTGCTGTTCACTTCTCTTCTTTTCACAGCTATTTGTAAGGCCTCTCCAGACAGCCATTTTGCTTTGTTGCATTTCCTTTCCATGGGGATGGTCTTGATCACTGTCTCCTGTACAATGTCATGAACCTCATTCCATAGTTCATCAGGCACTCTATCTATCAGATCTAGGCCCTTAAATCTATTTCTCTCTTCCACTGTATAACCATAAGGGATTTGATTTAGGTCATACCTGAATGGTCTAGTGGTTTTCCCTACTTTCTTCAATTTAAGTCTGAATTTGGCAATAAGGAGTTCATGATCTGAGCCACAGTCAGCTCCTGGTCTTGTTTTTGCTGATTGTATAGAGTTTCTCCATCTTTGGCTGCAAAGAATATAATCAATCTGATTTCGGTGTTGACCATCTGGTGATGTCCATGTATGGAGTCTTCTCTTGTGTTGTTGGAAGAAGGTGTTTGTTATGACCAGTGCATTTTCTTGGCAAAACTGTAGCAGTCTTTGCCCTGCTTCATTCCGTATTCCCAGGCCAAATTTGCCTGTTACTCCAGGTGTTTCTTGATTTCCTACTTTTGCATTCCAGTCCCCTATAATGAAAAGGACGTCTTTTTTGGGTGTTAGTTCCAAAAGGTCTTGTAGGTCTTCATAGAACCGTTCAACTTCAGCTTCTTCAGCATTACTGGTTGGGGCATAGACTTGGATTACTGTGATATTGAATGGTTTGCCTTGGAAACGAACAGAGATCATTCTGTCATTTTTGAGATTGCATCCAAGTACTGCATTTCAGACTCTTTTGTTGACCATGATGGCTACTCCATTTCTTCTGAGGGATTCCTGCCCGCAGTAGTAGATATAATGGTCATCTGAGTTAAATTCACCCATTCCAGTCCATTTCAGTTCGCTGATTCCTAGAATGTCGACATTCATTCATGCCATCTCTTGTTTGACCACTTCCAATTTGCCTTGATTCATGGACCTGACATTCCAGGTTCCTATGCAATATTGCTCTTTACAGCATTGGACCTTGCTTCTATCACCAGTCACACCCACAGCTGGATATTCTTTTTGCTTTGGCTCCATCCCTTCATTCTTTCTGGAGTTATTTCTCCACTGATCTCCAGTAGCATTTTGGGCACCTACTGACCTGCTCTTACATTATTGTAAAGTTTAATTGGATTATTAAAAGGACATTCTAACTTTGTCTCTGAAGTTTATCACAGTAATCTATCTCTGGATGAACAGCAAATATCCCATGACCTACAACTAGGAGATTATGCATAAGAACACATCAGATAAAGGACTCTTTACAGTCAGGTTGGAAGGGGCCATATCAGTTCTGCTCTCCTAGTTCAGTTCAGTACAGTTCAGTCACTCAATCGTGTCTGACTTTTTGCAACCCCATGGACTGCAGCACGCCAGGTCTCCCTGTCCATCACCAACTCTCAGAGTTTACTCAAACTCATGTCCATTGAGTCGGTGATGCCATCCAACCATCTCATCCTCTGTCATCCCCTTCTCCTCCCACCTTCAATCTTTCCCAGCATCAGGGTCTTTTCAAATGAGTTAGCTCTTTGCATCAGGTGGCCAAAGTATTGGAGCTTCAGCTTCAACATCAGTCCTTCCAATGAACACCCAGGACTGATCTCCTTTACGATGGACTGGTTGTATCTCCTTGAAGTCCAAGGGATTCTCAAGAGTCTTCTTCAACATCACAGTTTAAAAGCATCAATTCTTCAGTGCTCAGCTTTCTTTATAGTCCAACTCTCACATCCATACATGACTACTGGATAAACCATAGCCTTGACTAGACAGACCTTTGTTGGCAAAGTAATGTCTCTGCATTTTAATATGCTGTCTAGGTTGGTCATTACTTTCCTTCCAAGGAGTAAGCATCTTTTAATTTCATGGCTGCAGTCACCATCTGCAGTGATTTTGAAGCCCCCCAAAATAAGGTCTGACATTGTTTCCACTGTTTCCCCATCTATTTGCCATGAAATGATGGGACCGGATGCCATGATCTTCGTTTTCTGAATGTTGAGCTTTAAGCCAACTTCTTCACTCTCCTCTTTCTAAGTGAGCTGCAACTCCTGTTTCTTATACCAGACTACAGCTAAGATTGATCTCACGGAGGCAGCAGTGAATGGTGGTGTGAAGCGAGATTTTAATTCCCTGCCCAGGAACTGAACTTGGGTAGCCTGGATCAAAACCAGGAATCCTAGCCCACCAGACCAGCAAGGGCTAGAGGTTAGAAGCTATTTTCCCCCAGATATTTCGGTTTAGTTCAGTCACTCAGTCAAGTCTGACTCTTTGTGACCCCATGGACTGCAGCACACTGGGCTTCCCTGTCCACCACCAACTCCTGGAGCTTACTCAAACTCATATCCATCATGGTGATGCCATCCAGCCATCTCATCCTCTGTCATCCCCTTTTCTTCCTGCCTTCAACCTTTCCCAGCATCAGGGTCTTTTCTAATGAGTCAGCTCTTTGTATCAGGTGGCCAAAGTACTGAAGCTTCAGCTTCATCATCAGTCCTTTCCTTCCAATGACTATTCATAAGTTATTTCCCCCCAGTGAAAAATGCATTTCTCATGGAGGCAAAAACTGTAAATGCAGGCACAAAGTTTATTATTAGAGACAATAGCACAACAACAAGTGGGAGAGCACACAGAGAAACTGTTTAGCTAAGATAGAAGCAAGGGCATACTCAGAGAGAAAGGGTGTGGGCTTCCCCTCTAGTGAGGAGGAGCGCAGAAAAGAGGCAGTTAAATCCTTTACGTAGGGCAGTTCTTCTGGGTCTGTTTCTTCCCTTTGGACAATATCTGGTTTCTTTTTCCACACCTGACCTACCCTAGGGCCCTCTCCAACATGCATGTGCTACTTTCTTCCAAGAAGGATTCCAGCCCAGAGGACTGTGGGATCACATATTAGTGTCACAAATTATGGGGTGGCACCTCCTCCTTTTCAACCCCCAAGGAGACTTTCCGCTCATGTGAAACACCTCCCTTGTCCAAAGGATGGGAAATATATGACCTCCTGATCCTTTACTTAGATGAGGTTTAGCCCCTGTCTGGTCTTGCCACGACTGTTGTCTTAAGGTGTTCACAGGAGACAAAGCCTGGCTATTTACCTTTTTTTCATTGTTACTTCCATTTTGGAGAACAAACAAGAGGCTGGTTGTAAATATCTAACCTGGGACTCACCTATCCCGTGTTTCAGGAAATGAAAACAGGAGGCTAGCTGTAAGTGTTTGCCCTAAGCCCATCTTTTTCTTGCCCCTCAAAACAGGAGGCCAGTTATAAATGCCTAGCCTGAGATCCATCTATCTCCTACCTCAAGACCACCACTACAGACCAGGACAAGAAGGAGACATCTGAAGTAGACAGCTGATCTAAGGTGCCGAACCAGGCCTAATTACTTTGACAATTACCCACACTTTTCCTAATGAACCATGTATGTTTCTTCCTTGGACTCAATTATATGCTAGTTTCAAAAATCAATCCAGGGACTTCCCTGGCAGTCCAGTGGTTAAGACTCTGCTTTCCAATGCAGGGGACACAAGTTCAACCCCTGGTTGGGGAACTAAGATCCCATATGCCCCGGGGCAACAAAGCCCGTGTGCTGCAACTACTGAACCTCCACACCACTACTAGAGAAGCCTGCCTGCTGCAGCAAAGACCCAGCACAGCCAAAAAAAAAAAAATCAATCCAATTGCCAAGGTTGCTTTCTCCTCCTCGAGGCTCTAATTGTATGGCCCTTAGACATTTTATTTTAGAAGAAAGAAATTCTAGTGCTGTGCAAACTACCACCAGTATCATTAAGTGGATAAACCTCTTACCTGGCCAATTAAGGACACCTGTTCTGAACCTGACCATAAATACCTGCTTTTGACTAGATGCTAAATATTGGCCCACAGTGGATTTATCGTCTATGAATCTCCTGCATTGCATGTGGATTCTTTACTGCTGAGCCACCAGGGAAGTCCCATATTAGATATGTAGCTGTATAAATATAGATATGTTGGTTCTTCTCAGGTTGTTTCCTAAACAACACACAATTGCTTTCCCTTGGGTTCAAGGCCACCTACGGGTAGCCTTGGAATCAGCCTCTGCCAATCTGCCTTTCATGTAAGCATTCTGGTTCTATCAGTTTTCCAACGGTATGATCATTTGGCTGTGATATTTGTTCCTTCAGTTGGAATAAAAGATGTCATTACATAGAGAGTTTAACAAAATTTACTCAGCAAGCCTTGAAAGATACAAATAAAGCTGGTTGCTTGCTCAGTGTAGAAGTCTCCAAGATTTAGCAAATAAAAAGATAGGACATTCAGTTAAAAGTTAATTTCAGACAAACAACCAATAAGCAATCCAATCCCCATGTTTTGAAGATGAACTGTGATTGGTTAAACCAAACAGGGCAGTCCCTTTCCCCACCCAGTGATTGGTCTGGATGGGCATAATAAGAGACTTTGACCAATGGCGTTGAGGAGAAGTCTGGGGACTTCTGGGAAAGATTTTCCTCCCTGATTATAAACAGAGAGAGAGAGGAAATGTGGGAAGTCCTTCATGTTTCCTGCCTTCAGTAATCTCCTGAGAAGAAGATGTGTTGCGGACAGCAGTAGTTATTTTGTCCCTGTGGAGGAACAGTCGTGAGAAAGCCGGGAAGACTGAGCCAGAGCTCTGATGTTGTTGAACTTCTGAATCAGGCAGCTCTGGAATTTTTTTCTTCAGACTTCTTGTTTTGTAAAATAATGAATGTCCTCATTATTCGAGCCTCATTTAGTTGGGCGTCTCTGTTTATGCTGCTGCCAGCATCCTGGATGATTCAGCTGAAATTGTTTCGAATCTCACTCAGCAGGTCTTAAATGGTGGTTCTTAGATAGATCCAGAACTCAGCTAAAGAACTGTATTCCACCCGGGTGAAGTTATTTTATTGTAAGATCTACTGGCCTAGTAGAATCGCCTGGGTCTTTCTCAAATTCTCACACCTTCAAAAATCACAGAAAAGCTCCCAACAGACTTTATAGACAGTGGATGGGACACAGCCATTGTCACCTCCTGGATGGAGTATTCTTATTAACAGTTCTCCATATGCTTGATGTCACTGACAGCTTCACAGAGCTGTACGGGCTGCAGGGGGAAGTGCCAGCCAGTCAGGTCAATTTTATGAGACAGACAGACATTGTGTGACGGACATTTCACACCTACAATTGTAGGTGTGAAACGGACAACCTTTAGCTCAAAAGAAGTTGGGATGGGTGATCCTGAGATGTGCTATCGCTTTTGATCACAATGTGGATATTATGCCTTGTTTGTTGGTTTTAGTTCTAAACACTCTAAAATGAAGAAAAATTCTCAAATGTTTAGAAGCCACATTTTTATGTATGGCAAATAGTTTGTATTAAAAACAATGCACATGTCATCTATAGACTTCAGACCAATAAGTCTCCCATACTAGTCTTTTTTCATTATCTGGAAGCAACCATTATTATATCTCTCTTTTGTATACACGGATCATTATACAAATATGTACTTTTTAAATACAAATGGTAGAATATAATACCTATTAATTATATCTTGGAGAGCCTCCTGCGTCAGTACTTTTGAAACTACATTATTCTGTTCAAAACATGCAGAGGATACACAAACAAAAAGAGCTGCAGAGGAATCTAATGCATGGATGTGCCATAACACATTAGTGACTCTCCTGTTGATAGATGTCACAATGGACATTTGTCATGTTTTCTAGTTGGCCGGCTCCTTTGGAACGTTTCTCATGTTGGAGGAGAAACTCACTCTCCTGTCTCCTTGGAAGCTCTAATGACCAGCTGCACCCAGGGCAGATTCCAAATTAGAAGTGAAGCCAGAAGCAAATGTGCTTTGGGTGGGACATCCATGTTGTGTCCAGGGTGCAGCCTTATAGCCTTATAGCTTTGGCAGCAATAGGAGTTAACAGAGCAAATTCCTGATGCAGAAGAGGCATTGGTGGCACTGGTATGAATGATGTTGCAATTGTAGCCTAGTTCCGAGTGGCAACATAAATCACAACACCTTGTTCTTGGTCATAGCACGATGTTCTGGACCTTTTCCTCATCAGACCATTTCTAAATGTGGTTTGTGGCTTTATTTCTTGAGATTTAACATCAAGTCTATTCTCTAGCCCTCCCAGCAATTATTTTTATAATAAATGACTTTCTGTTCATCAGCCAGAATCCCTTCTACTTGTGACCAAGAACCCAGTTTGGGACATTTCGTTTTCCTTCTAATCTGTTATTTTTTAGGGAAAGAAAACTTTAATGACAATCTTTCATATACATCTTTGTGCCTGTGTGTGGGGATAAATCTGTGGCATAACATTCTAAAAATGGCATTAGTCTGAGAGAAAATATCTGCAAAAGACACATATGATAAAGGACTGCTAACCAAAATATACAAAGAACTGTTAAAACACAACAATAAGAAAATGACCTGGTTGAAAAATAAGCCAAAAACCTTCATACACCTCACCAAAGAAGATGGCCAATAAGCATATGAAAAGATGCTCCACATAATATATCATCAAGGAAATGAGAATTAAAACATTACACACCTATTAGAACGGCCAGAATCCAAAACACTGATAACATCAAATGCTGATGAGAATACAGAATAACAGGAACTCATTCATTGCTAGTGGGAACGCAAAATGGTACAGCTAGAAGACAGGTTAGCAGTTTCTTACAAAACTAAACATACTCTTACCATACAATCTAGCAATTACATGCCTTAGTATGTAACCAACTGGGCTGAAAACTTCAGTAAAGTTCAGTTCAGTTCAGTTCAGTCGCTCAGTCGTGTCCAACTCTTTGCGACCCCATGAATCGCAGCACGCCAGGCCTCCCTGTCCATCACCAATTCCTGGAGCTCACCCAGACTCACGTCCATCGAGTCAGTGATGCCATCCAGCCATCTCATCCTCTGTCGTCCCCTTCTCCTCCCTCCCCCAAAAAACCTGTACATGGATATTTATAGAAGCTTTATTCATAATTGCCGAAACTTGGAAGCAACCAACGTGTCCTTCAGTAAGCGGACGGAGAAATAAACTCTGGTACATTCAACCAATGGAATATTATTGAGCGATAAAAAGAAATGAAGTGTCAAGCCATGAAAAGATATGAAGGAACCTTCAAAGCATATTGCTAAGTGAAAGAGACCAATCTGAAAAGGCAACATACTGCCTGATTCCAACTATATGACATTGTTGAAAAGATAAAATTACAGAGACAGTAAAAAGATCAGTGATTGCCAGTGGCTTGGGGGAGAAAGGGATGAATAGGGGAAGCACAGGGGATCTTTAGGGAGGTGAAACTATTCTATACAATACAGTAATGGTAGACACAAGTCATCATACATTTGTCAAAGCCCATAGAATGTACAACACACAGAGTGAATCCCAATGTTAGCTATGGACTTTAGTTAATCATCAATTACAACATATGTACCACACTAATAAAAGAAGTAAATAGTAGGGGATACAGTGTGCTCAGGGAGAGGGGTATGTGGGAAATCTCTGTGTTTTCAAAAAACATTTTTTTGTAAACCTGAAAATAGTCTAAGTAAAATATTAAAACCCCCTACAATGAAAAACAGTTTATACACACTAGGATAAAAAAGATGGACAATACTATTGACAGAGGAATGGATAAAGAAGATGTGGTTCATATATGTAATGGAATACAACCGAGTCGTAGAGAAGGATGAAATGCCATTGTGGCAACGTAGAGGGACCTAGAGATTGTCATACAGAGTAAAATAAGTCAGACAAAGGGAAATATCACTTATATGCAGAATCTAAAAAGAAATGATACAAATGAATTTATTTACAAAATACAGACTCACAGACTTATTAGAGAATGAATTTATGGTTGCTACTGTGGTGGGAGGGGGAGGGTCAAGGATGAGAGAAAGGATACTTAGGGAGTTTAAGATCAACATATACACTGCTATATTTAAAATGAATAACCAACAAAGACCTACTGTACAACACAGGGAACTCTGTTCAATGTTAATGGCAGCCTGGTTGAGAGGGAGTTTGAGGGAGAATGGACACATGTGTATGCATGGCTGAAGTCGCTCTGCTGTGCACCTGAAACCGTCACAACATTGTTAATCAGCTATACTTCAATATAAAATGATAAACTTATTAAAAAAAAGAGGGAGAATAGTAAGAAATAGGAACTCTCATACATTTCTGGTAGGAATGTAAAATTTGCAGCCACTTTGGGAAACAGTCTGGTAATCATTTAAAAGGTCACACACAGAATGATCATATTACTCAGCAATTCCACTCCTAGGTGTACAATCAAGAGAAATGGAAATATTTATCCACATAAAAGTTTGCACATGGATACTAATTGCAACATTATTCATAGCAGCCAAAAAGAGGAAACAATGCCAATGTTTACCAACTGATGAATGGATAAACAAAATGTGGTATAATCACACAATGAAATATTCACGTTCATGCTCAGTAGCTTTGTAGTGTTTGACTCTTTGCAACCCTGTGGACGATAGCTTGCCAGGGTCTTCCGTTTATAGGACTTCCCCGGCAAGAATACTGGAGTGGGTTGCCATTACCTCCTCCAGAATGAAATATTATTCGACAGTAAAAGTAATGAAGTACTGATAGATGCTATAATATGGATGAATCTTTAAATCATGGTAAGTGAAAGAAGGCAGTTACAGAGGGCCACTTATTTGTTGATTCCATTGATGTGAAATGTTTCAGATCAGATCAGATCAGTCACTCAGTCGTGTCCGACTCTTTTCGACCCCATGAATCACAGCACAACAGGCCTCCCTGGCCATCACCAACTCTCGGAGTTCACTGAGACTCACGTCCATCGAGTCAGTGATGCCATCCAGCCAGCTCATCCTCTGTTGTCCCCTTCTCCTCCTGCCCCCAATCCCTCCCAGCATCAGAGTCTTGTCCAATGAGTCAACTCTTCGCATGAGGTGACCAAAGTACTGGAGTTTCAGCTTTAGCACCATTCCTTCCAAAGAAATCCCAGGGCTGATCTCCTTCAGAACGGACTGGTTGGATATCCTTGCAGTCCAAGGGACTCTCAAGAGTCTTCTTCAACACCACAGTTCAAAAGCATCCATTCTTTGGCGCTCAGCCTTCTTCACAGTCCAACTCTCACATCCATACATGACCACAGGAAAAACCATAGCCTTGACTAGACAAACCTTTGTTGGCAAAGTAATGTCTCTGCTTTTGAATATGACTTCTAGGTTGGTTATAACTTTCCTTCCGAGGAGTAAGCGTCTTTTAATTTCATGGCTGCAGTCACCATCTGTAGTGATTTTGGAGCCCAGAAAAATAAAGTCTGACACTGTTTCCACTGTTTCCCCATCTATTTCCCATGAAGTGGTCGGACCGGATGCCATGATCTTTGTTTTCTGAATGTTGAGCTTTAAGCCAACTTTTTGACTCTCCACTTTCACTTTCATCAAGAGGCTTTTTAGTTCCTCTTCACTTTCTGCCATAAGGGTGGTGTCATCTGCATCTCTGAGGTTATTGATATTTCTCCTGGCAATCTTGATTCCAACTTGTGTTTCTCCCAGCCCAGCGTTTCTCATGATGTACTCTGCATAGAAGTTAAATAAACAGGGTGACAATATACAGCCTTGACGTACTCCTTTTCCTATTTGGAACCAGTCTGTTGTTCCATGTCCAGTTCTAACTCTTGCTTCCTGACCTGCATACAAATTTCTCAAGAGGCAGATCAGGTGCTCTGGTATTCCCATCTCTTTCAGAATTTTCCACAGTTTCTTGTGATCCACACAGTCAAAGGCTTTGGCATAGTCAATAAAGCAGAAATAGATGTTTTTCTGGAATTCTCTTGCTTTTTCCATGATCCAGCAGATGTTGGCAATTTGATCTCTGGTTCCTCTGCCTTTTCTAAAACCAGCTTGAACATCAGGCTGATAACTGGTAACTATATAACCCCACCAGCAGGAGCTAGGTAGGTTACTAGCTCTGAAATTTTAATGCATTTCCGCCACTGGTCAGTATGTTTTGCAGAGTAAATAGAGGGTATTTCTCAGTCATTGAGGTAGTTAAGTAAACTAGTTAGGATTACCAGCGCACTTCTGTTTGGAAATATTATAAGTTAAATAGGCTCTTTGCATCTAACCCGGCCTGCCACTTTGAAGTTATAGCATTTACCCAAAGACAGTGCTGAGCCCACTGTAAGCACCATCAACACTTTGGATATCAAGAACCTCTTGTGGACAACTTAGATAGAGTGATGGCTCCTTGGAACTGCCTGTCAGAATCAAACAACAGAAATTCACAAAGGAGACTGCATGGAAAGCCACTCGAATCTGGTACTTACATCACCCTGGAAAAGACTTTTCATGCTATTGTCATCCAGAATAATCAAATTAATCTATAAATTCATTGCAACCCCAGTCAAATCCTAACAGGACTTTTAAATTGGAATTTAAGAATTCTGATTCTCTTCTGAAAGGTAAAGTATTAACAACAGTCAAAAAAATCTGGAAAAGATTATTGCATGGGAATTCGCAATATAAATATAAAAATTATATTTTATATTTATATTTATATAAATATTTGCAACATAAATATAAAAATACATAAAGCTGGGGCTTCCCTGGTGGCCCAGTGGTAAAGAATCTGCCTGCCAATGCAAGAGACACAGTTTGATCTCTGGTCTGGGACGATCCCACATGCCATAGAGCAACTAAGCCCATGTGTCACAAGTACTGGAGCCCACACACCCTAGAGAAGCCACCACAGTGAGAAGCCTGCACACCACAACTAGAGAAAAGCCCGTGCAGCAACAAAGTCCCAGCACAGCCAAAAATAAATTAAAAAATAAAATTATTTTTTTAAATATATAAAGCTAGATTAATATTTTAGAAATAGGTTTAGCAATATAAAATGAAAGGAATAAAAATAGATCAATGGAATAGAATAAAATGCAGAAACAGATCCATAGGGAGCTAACAATACAGGCAATGTTTAAAATCTATGAAGGAAGGGTGGCTTTTTTTCAATAAATCATGTGACATAATTGGCTATCCACTGAAGGAAAGATAATTTTAGATTGAACCTCCTGGCCCATCACATCAAACACAGATGGTCCAAGTAGTTAAACATCTGTGGTGGAGGTGGGGGCGAGTTAAAATATTTTAAAGGATTTTAAACTATATTTTTAATAATATTGGGGTGGAGAAAGACTTCCTAAGCACAATACAAAACTCAGAAGCCATAAAAAGCTTCAAGATTTGTCCTCATAAAATATAAAACTTCTGTTAAAAGAAATGCTATAATAAAAGTTGGAAGAAATGAGAAAAATGTAGGAGAAAAAGATTATTGCATTGAATAAATATCCAAGAAATATACAGAATTCTGACAACAATAATTTAAACCAACAGAGGATATGACCAGAAATTTCATAGAAAATTACAAATCAAAGAAGAAAAAGAAAGAGGAGTAAGAAAAAAAGCAGAACAAGGGGGAGTAAGAGAAGAGAAAAGAAAAAGAAGAAAAGAAGCTCAGACTCAACAGCAACCAACAAAAGCAAATTAAATGAGATGTATTTGCCCATCAGATTGTCCAAGATTTAAAAGCTTGCTTAAAGCCAATTTTTGCCTTGTAATGCTCAAGTTGCAGTAAGCTTCTAAATGGTTTATAATTGCCAGTAAGATTTATATTTAATGCAGGTGTTATTTAGAAGTATTTAAAAACTTCCAAATGTACAGGTTTTTAAAAAAATATTTTAGTATTGGTAATGCATGAATTGTTCAAAAGCAAAATGTGTAAAAGGTGCCAAAAGATGAAAGAAAAGGCTCCCCTTCCGGCCCAGTCTCCGTATCAATCCAGCCCCTCTTACAGCCTTCATCGTTGTTAGTTGCCTCCATACATTTCCAGCATGTGTCTATTAATAGAAGCATTAATTAATTAAGACAAGTATTAATGTATTCTTTTCCTTCTCATTTATCCTACAAAAGGTGGCATATTATGTATTATGTATTATTCTGCATCTTGTTTTTCTTAAGAATATATTGAAAATGAGAGCTGTCTATGACTATCATACATCAGAGTTTTTAATTATTGAGAAATGTACCTAGAGCATATAAGGTATATTTGCAATGTTTAGAGTGAATCTTTAAGATATTCCCACACAGTGAGGAACTAGAATACAGCTGGTATCTGCAAAGCCACTCCCTGATCACATCATCCACCCGTTTCCCTCTAGGTAACCACTCTCCTGGCTTTGGGGGTTAATAATTTCCTTGCTTTTCTTTACGATTTTGGCACCCCACTCCAGTACTCTCGCCTGGAAAATCCCATAGATGGAGGAGCCTGGTGGGCTACAGTCCACGGGGTCACGAAGAGTCGGACACAACTGAGCGACTTCATTTTCACTTTTCACTTTCATGCTTTGGAGAAGGAAATGGCAACCCACTCCAGTATTCTTGCCTGGAGAATCCCAGGGACGGGGGAGCCTGGTGGGCTGCCATCTATGGGGTCGAAGAGAGTCGGACACGACTGAAGCGACTTAGCAGCAGTAGCAGCAGTGGTTAATTTTTTGTCATTGTTGTAAAGCATTCCTGTATGAATGTAACACAGTGTTTATGAACTTTTAGCCTTCAGTTTGAGGTTATTGTGTTGCTGTGAAAGTTCTCTTTTGTCTCCTGGTTTAGAGCAACAATTATCAAAGTGTGGTCCATGAACCCCTAGGGATCACAGGAACCTTATCAAGGAGTCACTGAAGTTAAAGCTATTTTCTTCTATGATAATACCAAGATGTAATGTGCCCTTTCATCTTATTTATAGCTTCCTTTGCTATGCAAAAGCTTTTAAGTTTAATTAGTTCCCATTTGTTTATTTTTGCTTTTATTTCTATTACTCTAGGAGGTGGGTCAAAGAGGATCTTGCTGTGATTTATGTCAAAGAGTGTTCTGCCTAGGTTTTCTTCTAAGAGTTTTATATTCTCTGGCCTTATATTTAGGTCTTTAATCCATTTTGAGTTTATTTTTGTATGTGGTGTTAGGAAGTGTTCTAGTTTCATTGTTTTAAATGTAGCTGTCGAGATTTCAAAGCACTGCTTATTGAAGATGCAGTCTTTTCTCCATTGTATATTCTCGCCTCCTTTGTCAGAGAAAAACTTAAAAGCTTTTGCTCAGCAAAGGAAACTATAAACAAGATGAAAAACAACCTTCAGAATGGGAGAAAATAATTTCAAATGAAGCAACTGACAAAGGATTAATCTCCAAAATATACAAGCAGTTCATGAAGCTCAATATCAGAAAAACAAACAACCCAATCAAAAAATGCTTGGAAGATCTAAATAGATATTCCTCCAAAGAAGACATACAGATGGTCAACAAACATATGAAAAGATGCTCAACATTGCTCATTATTACAGAAATGCAAATTAAAATTACAATGAGGTATCACCTCATACCAGTCAGAATGGTCATCATCAAAAAATCTACAAACAAAAAATGCTGGAGAAGATGTGGAGAAAAGGGAACCCTCTTGTACTGTTGGCGGGAATGTAAATTTATACAGCCACTATGGCAGTTCCTTAAAAAACTAGAAATAAAACTACCATATGACCCAGCAATCCACTACTGGGCATGTACCTGAGAAAACCATAATTCAAAAAGTCATATGTACCCCGATGTTCATAGCAGCACAATTAACAATAGCCAGAACATGGAAGCACCCTAGATGTCTATCGACAGATGAAAGGATAAAGAAATTGGGGTACATATATACAATGAAATATTACTCACCCATAAAAAGGAATGCATCTGGGTCAGTTGTAGTGAAGTGGATGAACCTAGAGTTTGTTATACAAAATGAAGTAAGTCAGAGAGAGAAAAACAAATACATTAACGTGTATATATGGAGCCTAGAAAAATGATACTGAGAGTCTATTTGCAGGGCAGGAATAGAGAGGCAGACATAGAGAACAGACTTGTGGGCACAGTGGAGGAAGGAGAAAGTGATCTGAATTGGGAGAGTAGCACTGACATTTATATGCTACCATGTGTAAAAGGGATAGCTAGCAGGAAGAAGGAGAAGGCAATGGCACCCCACTCCAGTACTCTTGCCTGGAAAATCCCATGGGCAGAGGAGCCTGGTGGGCTGCAGTCGATGGGGTTGCGAAGAGTCGGACATGACTGAGCGACTTCACTTTCACTTTTCACTTTCCTGCATTGGAGAAGGGAATGGCAACCCACTCCAGTGTTCTTGCCTGGAGAATCCTAGAGACGGGGGAGCCTGGTGGGCTGCCATCTATGGGGTCGCACAGAATCAGACACGACTGAAGCAACTTAGTAGCAGCAGCAGCAGCAGCAGCAGCAGCAGCAGCAGCAGGAAGCAGCTTATAGCAGAGGGAGCTCAGCCTGATGCTCCATGGTGACCTAGAAAGGTAGGATGGGAGGGGTAGGAGGGAAGCTCAAGACAGAGGAGATATACTTATACCTATAGCTGATTCACATTGTTATATAGCAGAAACCAACACAACATTGTAAAGCAATTATCCTGCAATTAAAATTTTTGTTAAGATTTTTTTAAAAATTGAAAAAAAAGAAAAGAGATAATGTGCCCTTTCCACTCTGTGGACATTCACATTTATGATACAAAAGCACTAATAAGTAAAACTGTAGCCGCCTTCATTTGTGTCCAACTCTTTGCAACCGCATGGACTGCAGCACGCCAGGCCTCCCTGTCCAACCTGGGAGTTGGTACTCCCAGAGTTTTTTTCAAGCTCATGTCTATTGAGTCAGTGATGCCATCCAACCATCTCATCCTCTGTCGTCCCCTTCTCCTCCCACCTTCAATCTTTCCCAGCCCTGTGTCTTTTCAAGAGCCAGTTCTTCACATCAGGTGGCTAAAGTACTGGAGTTTCAGCTTCAGCATCAGTCTTTCCAATGAATATTCAGGACTGATTTCCTTTAGGATGGACTGGTTGGATCTTCTTGGAGTCCAAGGGACTCTCAAGAGTCTTATCCAACACCACAGTTCAAAAGCATCAACTCTTCAGAGCTCAGCTTTCTTTATAGCCCAACTCTCACATTCACACATGACTATTGGAAAGACCGTAGCTTTGACTAGACAGACCATTGTTGGCAAAATAATGACTCTGCTTTTTAATATGCTATCTAGGTTGGTCATAACATTTCTTCCAAGGAACAAGCGTCTTTTAATTTCATGGCTGCAGTCACCATCTGTAGTGATTTTGGAGACCCCAAAATAAAGTCTGTCACTGTTTCCATTGTTTCCCCATCTATTTGCCATGAAGTGATGGAATTGGATGCCATGATCTTAGTTTTCCGAATGTTGAGCTTTAAGCCAACTTTTTCACTCTCCTCTTCCACTTTCATCAAGAGGCTTTTTAGTTCCTCTTCACTTTCTGCCATAAGGGTGGTGTCATCTGCATCTCTGAGGTTATTGATACTTCTCCCAGCAATCTTGATTCCAGCTTGTGTTTCTTCCAGCCCAGCGTTTCTCATGATGTACTCTGCATAGAAGTTAAATAAGCAGGGTGACAATATACAGCCTTGACGTACTCCTTTTCCTATTTGGAACCAGTCTGTTGTTCCATGTCCAGTTCTAACTGTTGCTTCCTGACCTGCATACAAATTTCTCAAGAGGTGGATCAGGTGGTCTGGTATTCCCATCTCTTTCAGAATTTTCCACAGTTTATTGTGATCCATAGTCAAAGGCTTTGGCATAGTCAATAAAGCAGAAATAGATGTTTTTCTGGAACTCTCTTGCTTTTTCCATGATCCAGCAGATGTTGGCAATTTGATCTCTGGTTCCTCTGCCTTTTCTAAAACCAGCTTGAACATCTGGAAGTTCATGGTTCACATATTGCTGAAGCCTGGCTTGGAGAATTTTGAGCATTACTTTACTAGCGTGTGAGATGAGTCTGTGGTAAGTGATATTTTTCTGGTTATTTGTCCATTTTATTTAAAGTTTCACATTTGTTGGCCTAAAGTTGTTCATGATAGCTTCTATTATTTTATTAATAATGCTACAATGTCTGTAATATGTAGTACCTTTTTATATTTCTGAAATTATTTGTACCTTCTCAACTGTCTTGATCATATTTGCCAGAATTAGTGAGTTTTATCATTCTTTTCAAAGTCCCAAATTTTGACTTGTTGAGCAGTGTGAAACTGAACTGCAAATCCACAAGAGTTGATATATGATTTTATAGAGATTTTTTTCACCACTCTGCTTGGCTCTAAAGCAGTTTTTCTTGCATTCCTGGGCCTTGGGGGTATCACTGTTTTGCACCCCAGCTTTAGAGAGGGAATGTATCCTTATAGCCCCCACATGCTGGATATCCCCTGAGCTAGATGTCTGTCAAAGCTGAAGATGTCAAAACTAATGCTCAAATTCATGCAAATCTGCAAATACCACTGGGGACAAAAGCAATCTCAGGGTTCTGCCCAGCTCTCCAGATTCCTGCCCTCACTTGACTCCAGCCCAATAAAGTCTTACCCTTACTATTAATAGCTGTATGATGATTTTAAGAATTTTTAAAAAACATTTTATTCAGTATTATCATCACTTTCAAAGGAACATTGGTCCAGATATTTAACCAGACTTATCATCATAAATTTGCATAAATTCAGTAATGCTCTTATTTTTAAACAATGTGAAATATCATTTTGGGTCAGTTTGAATGCTTTCTGCATTGATTCTATTGACATGCTATCGATGTTTTATTAAATTCTATTGATGTCTGATATTACTGCTACTGCTTCTGCTTTTATCATTTGCACGGCCAATTTTTTCCCACATCTTTACTTTAAATTATTTCATGCTGTTTCCTTTTAAGTATATATTTTGTAATAGCAAATAGCTGGTTTTCTTTTATTATTGCCAAATCTAGAAGTCTGTGACTTTTACGTTTTACTTTTATATATTCATAAATATTGAGTGACATGCTTGAACTTATTTTTACCATAATATTCAGCATTTTTATTTAGAAAATCCACCCTCCCCCCTCCCCCCCCCCACAACACACACACTCTTACTCCACTTGATTATTCAGGGTTTTTTTTCCTTCATCATTGCTCCATTTGATTTTTTTCTTTAATGGTATGGGAGTGATATATCATATTTCTATTATTCTATTCAGTTCAGTTGCTCAGTCATGTCCAACTCTTTGTGACCCCATGAGCTGCAGCACACCAGGCCTCCCTGTCCATCACCAACTCCCAGAGTCCACCGAAACCCATGTCCATTGAGTCAGTGATGCCATCCAATCATCTCATCCTCTGTTGTCCCCTTCTCCTCCTGCCCTCAATCTTTCCCAGCATCAGGGTCTTTTCAAATGAGTCAGCTCTTTGCATCAGGTGGCCAAAATATTGGAGTTTCAGCTTCAACATCAGTCCTACCAATGAACACCCAGGACTGATCTCCTATAGGATGAACTGGTTGGATATCTTTGCAGCTATATTTAAATGTTTACCTCATACTGTAATTTTTCAATTATCCAATGTGAGTCTACATCCAGTTCTCTAAAAAAGAGAAAAGAAAATCTTAGCTCTTGGAGTTTAGTTCCAGATTATATTGATTGTTTGAAAAGTAATCCCTGCTTATTCAGACATAACAATAAATGTTATTGGTTAATTAGGTCATCGTTCTAACAGTTGACACCTGTCGACTTTATGTTTCCTTGTATATCCAAAAGTATCTTTATTTCATGTTCACATTTGGATTATATTTTGATTAAGTGTAAAATTCTAGGTTGGTAAAGTTGTTTTTCAGATGATAAAACAAGTTTATTGCTTGGGAGCTAGAATCTCTGCCAAATGACTTAGTGATACATTGGTAGTTGGATGGATTTTTCTCTGGCAAAAATGGTCACATGGACTGAAGACCCCACTCTGACTTTGCTGCTTCTGCTGTGGGTATGTAGGGTCATGTAAACATGTAAAACACTGTAGTGCTAGGTTTCATTCCCAGCTTTCAGACACAGAATCTGTTTCTTTCCCGCTTCTCACCACCACTGGCTTCACTACCAGCCCTGCCATGGAGTCATCTGCTTTCTGCTGTCAGATGCAGAGGAGCCAAGGCTGGCTGCTGGGACTGGAGGTTCATAGGTCTTTTGCTTCTCACACTACATGATTCCTTTAGGAAAACAGAAAACCCATAGAGGCCTCAGAATCCTCCAGAGGAATTCTGGAATGGTGGTGGAAAGTGGGAAAGAAACAGATTATGTGTCTGAAAGCTGGGAATGAAACCTAGCACTACAGTGTTTTCAGTGGACCACAATACATTTAGTAGATCATGCATGAAAGTCAGTTCACTGTATATTTCCTACTAACAAGAACATGACCCTACACAGCCACAACAGAAGCATCAAAGTCAAGAAGTTAATGTTACTTTAATACTCAGATCCTATTTAATTTTCAGCTATGGTCCCAATAATTACAAGCCAGTTATTTTATGGAATGTCTCTCAATTTTGTTTTGTCTGATATTTTCTTATGATTAGATTCAGGTTATACATCTCTGACAAGAGAATCACAATAGTGATTATGTGTTCTTCCCTTTGCATCTTGTCAGGTGATGTATGACTGATTTATCCCTTACAGGAGATGTTTATTTTGATTACTTAAGATGGTGTCTGCCAGGCGGCTCCACTACAGCTCTTCTTTCTCCCTTGTAATTAGTAAGTATTTTGTGCAGAGGTAAGCATTTGAAACTATATAAAGATTCCATACCCTATCTAAACTCTGACTTACCACTTTTATCAGTATGAACTCATGATTTCCTTTTTTCATTTAATAGCTTATCATCTATTATATTATTTTAATGCTCAGAATGTTCCAGATTTGGCTCGTTGGAGTCCCTTCAAGCTAGCTTCTCTGTCCTTTTGATATGATCTTATCTTTCCTCGATAAATTCTTTGCTTTCTGGCACATGATGTCCCAGCCCTAGAATCAATTTCTCCAAGCAGCCTTGGGTTTTTTGTTGCTATTGTTGTTGACATTCTTAGTGGAGAATGTTATTTAGAGTCCAAGGTCTAGGCACAAAGCTCTTATTGCTCCTATGCTACTACTGCCCCCCAAACCCTCTCAGAAGACACAGCTACATCCATCTGCTTCTTTCTGCTTCTTTAATATTATTTGGCTGCTCAAATCTTAGCTGTGGCACGCGGGATCGTTGATCTTCATTGCGGCATGCGAACTCTTAGTTGTGGCATGTGGGATCTAATTCCCTGCCAAGGATTGAACCTGGGCCCCCTGCCTCGGGAGCTCGGTGTCTTGGCCACTGGATCACCACAGAAGTCCTCATATCTATTTATTTCTATATTTATGTAGATCTATTGAAAACCAGGAACACATGCCAATATCTCCTGTTCCAATTCACCAGAGTTCATTCTTGCTTTCTCCCATTCCACGAAACACTCTTCCCCAATAGTGAGAAACATGGCTCATGCTATTGATTGTCACAGCATCTTGTCACAGCCCCAACAGTTCTCTCACACATATTATGCCTTCCTCATCCTACTCAGGCTGTGAGACTCCACTGGGCTGGCCCCTATGTGGATGTCTTCATCTCCCCATTTGAGCTGACCCCCCAGCCCTGGCTGCCTCCATGGCAGATGACCTCCTCACCCTACTTGGGCTCCCACCTGATGACAGATTCTTCCTCCTGTTGCAGATGCCCTTCTCACAGCACTCAGGCTCTAACAGCCCAGGTTGAGCTGCTCGCATGTGTAGATGCCCTCTTCATTCTGTGTGAGTTGATTCTCCACGGAAGACACACACACACACACACACAGGATTTGATAAGCCACACCAAGCCACCTACCTTGTGGATGCTCTCCTCATGCTGACACCCCCTCCCCCCCAATCAAGCTGTCCACCTTATGAGCTCCCACCTCACTCACTCCCTTTGACAACCCACATGTCTTCTTGCCTCTAAGAACGCCTTTCATATTCTCCAACCCTACATCAGGCTTCTGACCCCAACGGACACTTCTCACCCAACAGAGCCCTAACACACTACAGCAGGCTTCAGCCCTGCGTGGATACCTCCTCATTCTGCTCAGTCTCACATCCAAGCTGGGCCAGTTCTATGCATGGCCTCCCTCCTCTCACTTGAGCTCTGACATCCATGAGAGCCTCCAGCATGAATGCCTAACTTGCTCTGCTCCACATGATGGCTTGAGGGCTGAATTATTCACAGAGTGAAGGGAAAAGGAGAGCTCCAGAAATAGTAACTATACCTAGAGACCCTTTTTCATGACATGTTTTAGTAACACAATGCAATGTATGAGTGTACTGGGTCATGCTGTGAAACATTTTACTGTGGGTCTAAAGCAAGGTTTGAAGGCCAGAATGTGAAGTCAAGTGGGCCTTAGAAAGCATCACTATGAACAAAGCTAGTGGAGGTGATGGAATTCCAGTTGAGCTATTCCAAATCCTGAAAGATGATGCTGTGAAAGTGTTGCACTCAATATGCCAGCAAATTTGGAAAACACAGCAGTGGCCACAGGACTGGAAAAGGTCAGTTTTCATTCCAATCTCAAAGAAACGCAATGCCAAAGAATGCTCAAACTACCGCACAATTGCACTCATCTCACACGCTAGTACAGTAACACTCAAAATTCTCCAAGCCAGGCTTCAGCAATATGTGAACCATGAACTTCCTGATGTTCAAGCCGGTTTTAGAAAAGGCAGAGGAACCAGAGATCAAATTGCCAACATCTGCTGGATCATGGAAAAAGCAAGAGAGTTCCAGAAAAACATCTATTTCTGCTTTATTGACTATGCCAAAGCCTTTGACTGTGTGGATCACAAGAAACTGTGGAAAATTCTGAAAGAGATGGGAATACCAGACCACCTGATCCACCTCTTGAGAAATCTGTATGCAGGTCAGGAAGCAAGAGTTAGAACTGGACATGGAACAACAGACTGGTTCCAAATAGGAAAAGGAGTACGTCAAGGCTGTATATTGTCACCCTGCTTATTTAACTTCTATGCAGAGTACATCATGAGAAACGCTGGGCTGGAAGAAACACAAGCTGGAATCAAGATTGCTGGGAGAAGTATCAATAACCTCAGAGATGCAGATGACACCACCCTTATGGCAGAAAGTGAAGAGGAACTCAAAAGCCTCTTGATGAAGTGAAAGTGGAGAGTGAAAAAGTTGGCTTAAAGCTCAACATTCAGAAAATGAAGATCATGGCATCTGGTCCCATCACTTCATGGGAAATAGATGGGGAAACAGTGGAAACAGTGTCAGACTTTATTTTTTGGGGGCTCCAAAATCACTGCAGATGGTGACTGCAGCCATGAAATTAAAAGACGCTTACTCCTTGGAAGGAAAGTTATGACCAACCTAGATAGCATATTCAAAAGCAGAGACATCACTTTGCCAACAAAGGTCCGTCTAGTCAAGGCTATGGTTTTTCCTGTGGTCATGTGTGGATGTGAGAGTTGGACTGTGAAGAAGGCTGAGTGCCTAAGAATGGATGCTTTTGAACTGTGGTGTTGGAGAAGACTCTTGAGAGTCCCTTGGACTGCAAGGAGATCCAACCAGTCCATTCTGAAGGAGATCAGCCCTTGGATTTCTTTGGAAGGAATGATGGTAAAGCTGCAACTCCAGTACTTTGGCCACCTCATGCGAAGAGTTGACTCATTGGAAAAGACTCTGATGCTGGGAGGGATTGGGGGCAGGAGGAGAAGGGGATGACAGAGGATGAGATGGCTGGATGGCATCACTGACTCGATGGATGTGAGTGTGGGTGAACACCGGGAGTTGGTGATGGCCAGGGAGGCCTGGTGTGCTGCGATTCATGGGGTCACAAAGAGTCAGACACGACTGAGTGTCTAAACTGAACTGAATTGACCTAGGAAGGTTCTAGAATGATGGTACAGTAGCACCTATTTAATACATCATTGTTCTCTGGACTGCTGTGTCAGGACAGACCCTGTCACCTGTGTGTGCACCCTATCCCAAAGGACACAGCTTCCAGGACAAGAGATGTGACTTTGGTAGGCCACTGAGAGTCACAGATCTGGGTTCTAGCCCTGCTTCAGCCAATCACTAGGCAAGCACTCCAGTTACCTGATACATGAAAATGCAAACGACATGGTGTGTGCTTCTCTCCCAAAGTATAAAATCAGGTAGTCACGAAAAGTGCTTCGAAAACTACAATAACTGGAATTTAAGGAATGCATCAATCCTTTACAATCTTGAACCTTCATGAAATTCACACCTAGTAGATGAAGGAACTGAAGCTTAAGGAGGTTAGGTGGACAGATGAACCAGTATTTGAATCCACATCAGTCCATTAGACTTCACCCCCAATTATTAAATGGTACTTTTCTGCATGAAGACAAGTTACTGCATTAGAGACGAAGGAACATCTGTGTTGAGTTTGAATTACTTATATCGAGAATGAATCTATTATTCCCTTTTAATATAACTTGTGAAAGTTCTGAGTTCTGTAGGGTCCCCCCTTTTCTATGCAAATACAGTTAAAATACAGGAATTTGAGGCAAAAAGGGGCCACTCTGAAATGCCAATGGTGGGACCTGGTGCAGGGTCCCTGGGTGGCACAGTCATTCTTTAGCTATAAGATGGCAGCCAAGGTGAGGCCCTTGCATGAAGTGGGTGATGGATAAATATGATGAAGAATAAATGATGAAACTCCAACTAAAAATCTTAATTTATTTACTTAAAAAATAATTGTAATATATATTGGAACTATATGTAACCTTGTTCTGTATTTTCCAAGTCTCCTGTAAATGTGTTATCATACTTTCATAATTTAAAAAAATTAAAAAAAAAAAAAAAAAGGAATGAATGAGAGCCTGGCTAGGGCTAGAACCCTAGCAGCTTGGTGGGGTAGGGAAACAGGTTGAGCTGTGGCCCTCAGGACCAAGGTGGGGGGCTGTCAAGAGGGGCCTGAAGAGCCTGTGCTCTGGCCAGCTGGATGGGGCCAAGCAGAGACAGAGACCAAGTGTGGGTGGGCATAAGCAGAGTTTCTTCACAAGACCATAAAAGTCCACCTTAAATGTTCTATTTTTAAATGCTACATAGCAACCTTCTTCCTCCTGCCCCCAAAGTGGAAATTCTCAGAGCAGCATATTGTTCTGGTCAAGGACAAGTGGGCAGGACAGGCAACAGACCGAGCCACACGGGAAGAGAAGCAGCAGAGGAAAGTGCACGTTCAACCCCATGAACACGTTACCTCCTGTAGACATGCACACCGGCCAGAGATCAGAAACCTCACCAGCCACCCTTGGTCCCCTGCAGGCCTCCCTCAGCAGGGGAAGACCTGTGCATGGGAGGAGGGGCTCTTCACCCTCGCCAGGGACAGGACTAGGGTGGACAAGAGCAGGTGCAGACAGTACAGGAACCCAGATTCTAGCCCAATGGCAGTTTTTATTCCTTAGGAACAAAGATATGTGGGTAAGAAACTCCAAAAGGAAACAGGAGCATGAATGACCAAATGACACGAGGGTGGCATGGCTCAGGAGTCAGACGGATGGCACACTCCACAGTGGACCTGGTCATGTCCTGGTTTCTCAACATCCACCCCATCCCCAAGTGCCCATTGCAAAGGTAGGGGGTGGGGCAGCGAGGTGAAAAACGTCCCTACTCTACACAAAGGAAATGAATGTACCTGCGTGTTCTGAGAGGCCTCTCAGGGACACCAAAACCTCCCTCTCAAGAATGGAGGTAGACAGATCAGGATGTCTGGGTAGCACAGACAACCTCAAAGTAGTGTCCCAGGGGCCCTGTGTGGCTGGCAGAAGCCGTGCTCCAATGGGACTGCAAGGGACACAAGAGCTGGCCAAGGCAGCTCCGCATCAATCTTGCCAGAGTGGGCCCAGCACAGCTATTTCCATTCACTTCAAAGAAGCCTGGCGATGCTGAATCAGAAGCCATTATCCTTTTGCCTGGAGATTTACCTCTATCCCTTTTTCTGAAAGAATTGTACCCCCTGCAAGCCTGGTTCTCTAGAGAACAGATGGGCAAAGAACAAGGAAAAACCTTGTCCTACTCTCACACCTCCTGTGACATGACAGCTTCTGCTGTAGCACAAACTCCCAAGAACAAGGTCCTTTGGTGTGGGTGAGGTCACTCAGTCTGTGACCCTCCTGCGGAACACCAGGGAACTCATCCCAGTACCGCAGGGGCCTCTGGGTCTGGGTCCCAAGTCTGTGATCCCAGGATCACAGTGAGGTCTCCTGGAGGATGAAGGTCGGGCTGATCCCCGGCTGGACGGGGCCTTCCTCAGGCACAGCCATGTCCACCTGGTCTCTGCTGCCCCTCAGCATCCCATTGCTCATCTTCTCTGGAAACATACAGGCTTCCAAGGAGAGGTCCTGGGGAATGTGGGCAAAGGGTGGGGTGAACGTGAGACGAAAGGGGAGGTGAAGGAACCTCCTTTTCCTCTTGCAGGAAGGGTGACCCCGCTGTGATCCTGGCTAGAAAGGGGACCAGCAAGGGGCAGCGGGGGGAGGAGCAGGCCTGGGGTGAGCACGAGGGTGGGAGGAGGGAGAGGACAGGCCAGCAGCTGTGGCCGCTCGGGGCCAAGACCCTTCTGCCCACCAAGCCCCCGCTTCCCTGTGGGAAGGAGCCGGCACCTGCTACCGGATGGCCCAGGCTCAGGCAGATCATCAGAGAATGGGGGCTGGGGGAGAAAGAAAAGGGGGGGGCGGGGACGGAAACCAGAAGGTCCGGCAGTAGTCTGAGAGGGAGGGGAGGGGTGATCTGACAACAGAGGAGCTACCTGGCTGCCGGCTCTGCAGGGAAGCCGCTTCTGACAGGACAGGGGCAGGAGGGCAAGGAGTTTCGGCAACACTGGGTAAATGGTCCGAGGGTCCACGGTCCGGCCCCGCATGCCCCCTGAAGACAAAGTGCTCCTGAGACTCTAGTGTATAACCAGGGCACTTCCCAGAGCCATCCAATCTCACTCCTCTGAGCCCCTAGCCCCTACCCACCTCCTAGAGCTCCGCCAAGAAGCCTGACTATTCCAGACATCCAGGAGCCCCTGAGCTCAGACCCCAGACCCCTGAGTGCCATCCCTCGGGCAGTCCTCATTTCTTTGCGCGCCCACCCCACGCCCCCTCACCACTGAGCAGACTGACAGCCAGGCCCACCACAATGACGGTGGTGGAGTTGTGAGCGCTGTACCATAAGTACGACAGGGAATAGAGCCGCTGTAGCCCCGTGGGCCTGGGGAGAGCAGGGGGTGAGGACAATTAGCAATTCATTGAAGGAGCAACCGACCCTCAGGCACCTGGCTCCCCGCCCCCACCCCCTGCAAGGTCCCAGAGGTCGGGGAACCAACACCCAACATTCCCCACCCCCCAGGCTTCTAGTGGCCCATCCCTTAGCAAGGGCCCTGGAAAACCCCTCAAGAATGAGCTGCTTTCCCCAAGGAGAGAGTGAGCTCTGACTCACTTGGAGGCGGCAGTCGAGGGCATCAGTGTGGCCATGGTGACAGCAGTCAGATTGCTGGACAGGGAGAAGCTGGACCCGTTAGGGGGAGAGAGTGCTCTACCAGAGCCCATGCTGGTCACTATGCTCCCGATGCCGATCCAGAAGGCCATAATCAGTCCAGCCAACAGGCCCACGATGGCACCCTGCCCAGAGACGTGACACTCTCTTGTCACAAGGCCAGCCCCACCAAAGCTTTACACCAGTTCCCAGCACTCCTAGTGAAAGCCCTGCCAAGCCATTCCCCAGGTCCACCCCCACACATGACCCTGGAGTCATGTGGGTCACTCACAGGAGGATTTGCACAAGGAAAGAACATCCCAAGGCAGAAGAGTCCAAGCAGTGGCCCCCCAACCATACCAAAGATGCTGATGGCTGCCTGCAGAGGACAGGGTGAGAAAAAGAAAAGAACACACAGGCTCAGAGACCCCAGCCTCAGCAATGTGGCAGAGCCACCACCACTGCCTCAGAGCCCCACCAGCCAGATCTGTCAGTCTCTTCTCCCTGGAACCACTAGAACGCAGGATCCTAGAGGGCAGAAACAGTTATGGGAATATGCCTGGGGTTCTCCAGAGGCTGATCCTTAGACCTCTCTGAGCCAACAACAACTCTGGGGCTTTTGGCTACTAGGGAGCCTGTTCAGACCTACAGGCGTAGCCGGTCAAAGGGGAACTTCTGACACCTGCCCTCTGTGTCAATTCCTTTCACAATAGCAGTCTTCTTCCCTTTCTGATTTCAATCTGCTCCTTTTCTCCCCCAACAATTCTGTTCCCTCATTACCTGCAGCACAGGTCCCATCTGCGAGGAAATATAGGCCATTCCCAGACAAAGTAGCCCATAACCAAAGGCTGGGAAAAAAGCAGGGGAGAAATAAGCAGATGTGAGTTAACACAATAAGCAGGGAAAGCAGAGCAAAGCTCTTTCCCTGGTCAAACTACTACCTCTCTGTCCCTGGGAAGGGAGCATATTACCTCAGGACCCAGCTCCAGGTCCCTCCCACCCTGTCCTCACTTCTAGGTGACCAAGACTGCTCCCCAGGAAGTTCCCTGGCACATAATCAAGGTCAGTGCTTTACTGGGCAAGTGTACTTCAAAGCAGACAGCCGACAGTGCTTAGAAGGTATCTTAGAAAGTACATGGCTGAAAAGATAAGGAAGTATAATCCCACCGATGATTCTGGAAAGCATGGTGGCCCGGACTTCAGAGACATGAGGGAACCAGGGTCGAATCAAGTCTTCCATTGTAACAGTTGCCAGTGAATTAAAAGCAGAGGATATGGTGCTGAAAGAAGGAAGAGAAAGTCAGGTCCAGAAGGGCAAACCTAACAAGGGACCCTATTGAGGGACAAGTGCCCTAAAGGCAGGAGAGGACGCATGTAACCCAAACACTACTCTGACAGCTGGAACCGAGGAAGAGGCCTGGGAGGCAGGGACACCTGGCCTCTTCTGACTGGGGTTCAGGTTTGGTTCAAGTAAATCAATTCCTGGTATAGAAGACTCCTTCACCAAAAAGGGGCCTCGCCTAGGAGAGGACATGCCTGTCCACACAGAAGAGCTGTCCCTTGTCGTTCACACACAAACAGGCACAATGAGAGGCTCAGAGGGACCTCCCATCCACCCGTCACCTTGTACTCAGAGGGGTCAGCTGTGTCAAGCCTGAGGGGAAAGGTCAAGGTACCTGAGGGAGCCACTGAAGAGGCAGGCGACGAAGAGCCCAGGCAGCCCCGGCAGGCCTCTCAGGAGATCCATCACAAAGTACAAGACGAACTGCAGGCGGAGCAGAAGAGTACAGCTCTGCTCAGAGAAGCCCTTCCCAGGGGAGCGCCGCCCTTCCCCTGCATGTGCCACCCACATGCGCCGACCAGTCTTTGGAGACTGGGCGCCTTAGGAAGGGGGCCAGGCACTGAAGGCGACCCCACAGTAAGTGGAGAGAAAGCGGGCTCTGTACAAAGAAGGACGCAGCAGCCCGTGCCCCAGCTCTCCCCCAGCCAGTGGTGTGACTTGAGCACGCTAGCCACCCCATTGGGTCACCTTTTCTCCTCTACCAGATGAGGCTGTGAGGAGGGATAGAAGAGATCAGCTGTGTGATGGCTCCCCACAGGGCAGGTGGTACGGAGGAGTGAGTCAGTAAAGGGAGGTCCCCGCTCCGTGGGCTGGGCCCTATGATCAGCTGCAGAATCCCAGGGAGGAAGGACTTCACATGCAGTGCCCACCCCAGGTGGGGGTCCTCTCTGCAGCCACCCAGACACTCCCTTTGGAGGGGTCCAGGCAGGGGGCAGGGAGGCCGTCTCACCTGGTCAGGGGCTGCCTGACTCTGCTGGGTGCTCATAGGATACTCCTGGTAGTAGGTAAACATGACCAGGCCAATGAGGCAGCCCATGCTGAGCGCCACCTGCTGGCAGGGGAAGACGGCATAGCAGGAGCTGCAAGAGAGGCCAGTGAGAGCAGAGGGTGTTAGCAGGCATGTCCCCACACCCCAGAAGGCAGGTCCACGTCCTGCCCAGTGGGTGTGCCCTGGTATCCTGCCCCACCGAAACTGCCGCAGCAGAACCAGGTCCCAGTCTCTCCCCCATCCCGGGCCCCCCGTCTTCCCAGTCCTGCCCTCACAGCACTGCAGCCTTCTCCGTGCGGGAACTGAGGTAGCGCTGCACCTGCGCCTGGTTCACTCCATACAAGGAGAGCATCATGAAGACACCCCCGAAGGCCAACGTCCAGAACGTGTGCCGCACAAACGGGTCCGGGTCCAGCCTGCCATAGACACCAACGTGCCACTGTGGCCCCAGACTCAGCCTTCCCTGCCCTCCTCCGACAGGGGGCAGGGCAGAGAGATGGCTGCCGGGGCCAAAGTGGACTCACGACAGGACAGCAGGCTGGGTGGGGAGGGAGTGGTTCCATTCTACCAACCCACAGCCTCATCCCAGGTACTAGAAACATCCTGACACCTGACCACCCGGGGGAACACTGAGCTTGTCCTCCACCCCTGCAGGCCCAGCCTCCCACTGGCCTCAAGGCTGCACTTCAACTCCCACAGCTTCCTCTCTGCTTACTACCACCCTAGGCGCAGGCTCTAAGAGGGGCTCAGCTCCCAGGCACGACAGACCCCAGCCAGGGAAGGGGTGTACTTACTCAATTCCAGAGATGAGGCCATGCTGGGAAGCCACTTCCCACACGTGCCCCAAACCGCCCACCTTGGCCGACCCCACAATGATAACTGCCAGCTGCCCCAGGAACATGACCAGTGTCTGGAAGACATCTGTCCAGATGACTGCCTTCAGTCCACCCTACAGGGAGAAGACAGCACCCCTGCCACAGATGTCCATGGAGCCACACCACCAGCGAGGGCAGCAGCCAGCTGCTGACATCCTTCCCATCCCATTCCCTACCATCACATCCCATCCCCCGACACGATCCCATCCCTTTTCACAACACCCATCTCCTCACCTATATTCTTATCTACTACCCACCTACTTATCTTGTCCCACCTTTTCCTCTTTCCCCCACCTCCCTCCTCTCCACCCTTCCCTAAGACTGGTTACCAGAGCAGTGTAGATGGTACAGACAATGCCTAGGGTCAGCACTGACAGCCAGAGATCAAAGCCAGTCACTGTAAACAGATAAAAATCACATTCCTATCTCCAGAGGAGGGTTTCCCAGGGATAAACCAGGGAAATGCAGTAAGATATGAACCATTTGATTATAAGGATGAAATAAATCATTTACCACAATGGAAAAAAAAAAAAAGGTTTGTAAAGCTCCACCAAAAGGTGTTGATTAACCAATTCAGATGGGGCCTGGTAATGTTTGATTAGCTTTCCACCTCTAGTGAAGACCAGCCAAGGGCCCAGAGTGGAATAATTCCTTGGTCAAGGTTAGGTTCTTTTCTGCATTCTTTCCTCCACCTGCCCCTCCCAAAGGTTTTCCCTAGCCTGCAGTGGCTGGGAGCCAGGGACTGTGACTCCTCACCTGCATTGAGGGCCAAGGATGGTGCATAGAGGACGACCCCCATATAGATCACCTGTTGGGTGTGGAGAGAAAATGTGAGGGGAGGAGCCGATGAGGTGGGGCAGAGAGAAGAAAAGACAGACCTCAGCTCCAATATCCCAGAGGCCTTCCTTCACCTACACTCCCCCTCCCTCTCCCTTCTCCCAAAATTTGGTTTGCCACCACCATGGTTATGTGTGCTAGAACTGGAAGGGACGGCAACAAGATGTCTCTGGGGGTGAGCAGGAATTTCAGTCTTGCTAGTCTGAGAGTAGGGAAGGCTCCAGCGAGCCCGAATCCATGTCCCTCTACCCTGCACCAGGTTCAACTTCTATCCTCATTCCACTTACCATCTGAAAGATGAAGGTCACAGTTCCACAAACACGCACAGCTTTATTGAACCGGAGTTCCAGGTACTAGGTAGGAGTAAATTAAAAAAAAAACAAACACAATGCATTCCTCCCCACCCCATCCCCAACAAATCACACACAACTTCCCTCAGGAAGCCCAGGAACAGAGGAAATAGCCAACTCATATCCACTCTGGGCCCCCCTCAGCACAGTGCTTCTCCCCGAACTCCTACCCTGCCCGACCTCACCACAGTGAACTTCTAGACACATGATGTATTTATTCTCTGCCCCTCTCATCAGGCAGACAGAGTTGAGGGGCCCAGATCCCTGTGTGCCTGGTTCCTTCTCTCTACCCCTGCCCCTGAGAGTCCTCTGTGCTCCTCCCTACCTACCTCATAGGCACTGGTGATATGCAGGCGGTAGAAGATGGGGATGAAGACATGTGCTGGGATCAGCAGTCCTAGGAAATAGCAGCAGCCCAGGAACCAATACTGGGTCCCGAATCGGTAGATCTCAGACGGCACACCCAGGATGGCCACAGCTGACTGGAAGGTGGCCAGCAAGGACAGGGCCACAGGAAGGCAGCCCATTTTTCGATCTGCCAACAGCAACTGGCCGATGCTATGTCGGCCCCAGCCACGATAGGCATGGTAGAGCCCGATGGCAAGGGAGAGAACCAGCAGCAGGACAAAGACCACATAGTCCACCAGGCTGAAGGTGGACGTGACCACGTCGGTGTCTGAGGCTGGAGGGAGGGGCGTGGCGGTGCTCAACCCCATACTCATATTCTCTCTGAGTCTGTGACCTGCGGCCACTTGCTCTTCCTGGGGTCTGGGCTGCCACTCAGCTGGGCAGTGACAGGCAAGCCGCTACAACCTGACTTCCAGACACCGCCTCACAGTCCTCCTCCACCAAGTGACATTGTCCAGGGTGATCTACAAAGAAACTGGCTCTCAGGCAGGCCTCCCCTGCCTTCACGGCCACCCACCCTCGGGCTTGTGCATTCCACACCCATCAGATTTGCCCAGCCAGGCCCCAGGGCAACCAGAAAGGTCTGGAGGCATTGATATGTGTTTAGTAGGGCAGAGTTGGGAGGAGAGGGAGGAAGCAGCAGATTGAGATAGCCAGGAGGTAACTATTTGGCCAAGACCTTTCTGGGTATACACAACTGTGAAACTTAAGAACCTTCTAAGGTCTTCACCCTAGCAGGAAAAGAAAAATCACCTCTAGCCCACCCTCTAGTTTCTTCTCAGAATCCCCTGCCCCACCCGCTGCCTGAACACACAGACCCAGTCACTACAATGTAAGCCAGCAGAGTCCAGCCTGGCGCCTCCACCCAGCAGGGAAGAAGAAACTTCAGGAAAGAGACTAACAAAACCATGGCCTCTATTCTCCCAGCCTCAGGCCCCACCTTCCGAACAGCACGCCTTTTCAGGAAGATCACCAGGAAGACCACCTCCACGGCAGCCTCAAATTCCTTTTCAGGCATCCCCAGGCCAACGACTCTGTTCTCCCCAACTTATTTAAAGCCCTGCCAACCACCTCTCAGCTCTTCTACCTGTAACACGGCAGTCAGTAGCAGATCCAGGGAGAGATTGGGTTCAAAAGTGAGAGGCCAACATGCTGGAACCAGGGGTTCACAGTTACAATTTCAGGGGCACTTCAGAAAGAAGCTAGCCAGCCAGGGAGTTGGGGCAGGGGTGGGCAAGAGAAACAGTCAGGGAAAGTGGTGCTATCCCACAGGAGCAGACACCCACCTCAAGGAGCAATCCCTGCTGTGAAGCAAGGCTGCCTGGAGAAGCTGCGTGTCTGGAGCTGAACGGAGGCTGAAGGCCTGGTCTATAAGAAGCAGAGGTGAGAAGAGCTAAGGTGAAGCTCAGCAGCTATTTGTTGCGGCCCCTTCAGGGAACCAATCACTGCGGTCCAAATGGCCCTATCACCCTACAACCCCCAAACTCCAGCTCAGCCCTAGAGACTCCAGAATGGAGAGCAGGGAGCTCACATTCAACGGCATTCTTAGATGGATTAGGCTTTTGCTGCAAGTCCCACTTGGCACTGAATGCCAGGAGGAATTGCAAAAGAGTTGCTGAGAGATGGGAAAGTTGCTGTTCTAACTCCTGCACAATAAATACTAATCCTTAGAGAATATATTAAATACCATTATCCTCAGAACAAGGACCAGATCACGGTATGCCAAAACTTAGAGGAATCTTAGGAGATCACTAGCATAACCCCCTCATTTACCAACAAACACACCAAGGCCTGCGAATTTAGAAAGCCTAACATGATGACCATTAACATTTTTTGAACACATGTTGTAAAACACAGCACTGTGCTATGTACTTTATAAGTATTAGCAATGATAATAATATCTATACCTTTCAAAACACCATGTCTCTCAGGTTATACACTTTATATGAACACTCTTTAGTTCTCTAGGGTTGGACAGCATCATATAAAACAACAGAGAAATAACAGGATTGTCAGTAAGTGTGACAGGTAATTCACCAGAAGCCCCTCCCTCCCTAGTCCCTGAACTGGGGCTGGAGCAGAGTGTTAACTGTTGTCAATCATTCCTGGAACAAAGTTTAGGTTTCAACTAATCTAGAGACAGATTAACATAAATCATGTCTTCTGTTCTTGCCCACTAGGAGAAAGATCAGCTTCGCTGTCTTCCGGCCCTCCTACCCTGTGTTCTTGGATATATGTTGCCTGCCTGGCAAGATATGGCTTCATGCAGACCAAACCTGAACCCTGAACCTCCTGGGGTCAACGAAGAGGTGAAAACAAGTTGGCAACTCTTGAATCACATGTTCTACTAAGTCACAAATGTGAGTCCCCAGAACAATGTTCCCAACAGGCCACTCAGGTTTAACCTAAAGATGCCTGGGGCTTTGCTACATTGCAACATCTCAAGTTTTCTCACTCCTCTTTGGCAAGGTTTTCATTGCTATGATAGAGGTGATAGGAACTACCAGAGAGTAAGAGGAAATATGTCTGCTGTGTACAAATGTACAGACGTAAAGGGTTAATGATATGGCTAGGCAGGTAGTTGCAGAAAGGAAGGAAGGTCAAAGTATAGAATGGAAAACAAGATGTACAGAAACGCAGACTCTCTGCTGCTGGGGTAAACTGGCAGGGCTTCCTGAGAATTCTATTTGCATGAGATGCAGAGAACCCTCCTGGATGGCTGAAGAAAGAGCCAGGCAAGACAGGAAAAACCTGACCCAGTAACAAAAACTTCACCAGACATGGTTCTAAGAGCAGGACAGGGACCTTCTAACCTTTAAAAAACTCACCTCTCTCTGAGAGGTGCTAAAAGTAACAGAAAAGCTGTTTCACTAAAACTCTAACACACAGGGCACCAAATAGCAGGCTGTAGGGGGCTCTTTTTAAAAGTCTGATATACACAGACAAGAAAGAGAATCATTCCTAACCACCCTAATCACACTCTCACTTTGGTAGCAAAATGAATTGCTTTGCCCCCTACAAAAGGCAAATGGGCCACCGGAGGACCAATCTTCCCCAAAAGATGCCTTCAAAATCTGTCCTTGTGCCTAGAATCCCGCAAGATCTGAAAGGCTCTAGAGGTCCTCATTAAAACGCTAGTAACTAATGCCTTAGTAAATGTGCCAGCCTTCTGAAAGTAAATGCTTTTAGATTCCAGACACCTGGGGGTAGGTAGAAGGGGAGCCAGGCTAGAAGACGAGCTTTGATTAGCTTTGATGAGTTTTTTCTGGCCCTAACCAAAGCCCACACTCAGTCCCTCCCGGCACGGGGCTCCCTCGGCGCCCCTTCGGTCGGGGCCTCGTGCCACCACGGGATAGCCCTCGTCTTCCCCTTACCTCCAGGGCCCAGCCAAGACTAAGAAGGTCTTGTCGTTCTTCCCGAGATCTGTATCGCTCCTTTTCTGGGAAGACAAAGGAGATGAGGACTTAGGGGACTATCTATCCCGCTTCCACCTCCTCGCCAGAGCACCGGACGCCGCGTGGTTTCAGGACTGAGCTGCGCCGCGTGGTTTCAGGACTGAGCTGAAAGGGACAGGGTGCCCCGAGGGTCCTCAGGCTCGTCTCCTCCCGACAGGATTTGCCCTTCGTCCTTTGCTCCCCATCACCCTTACCCTCTTTATTTCCTGACTTCTCTCCTCCCTCCACACGCGAGGTGGCACAACCACTACCACCTCGCCGCCTGCACGCTCACCTTCCCCGGACTCCAGTCTAGGAGCCGGCCCACCCCGCTCCTCATCTTTCTGCTCCTCCCCGTCCCTCCCCGCCCTGACGCCACTCTCCGCAGCCTGTGTGCTCCAACCCAACCCCTCACGGCCCGCCCTCGACCGGCCCTCCTGCTCGATCTCCACACGTGGGTCCGGCCTCCGCGGGAGAGCGGGCCCGGCCACGCCGGGCCGGGTGACAGCTGAGTCCCGCCCCCTGCCCGTCCTCGCGCCGCCATGTTTACTGCGGGCAGATGGATTAACCCCGAGCTGCTTCAGAGACGCTACCCCGACGTCCGGGAGCATGGAACGCGGCGCTGAGAAAACGGTGGCAAGGAGGTCTTCGCTTAAGGGGGGAGAAGGGTGTGGTTAGTCCCCCGAACTAGGACTGGGGCCCCCAACGACAACAAAAAAAATGCGCTGACCCCCACGACTAAAGGTAACCCCAGCCCTCCCAGCACCGACCAACCCACCTGACTAGCGGGGCGGGCCAGGCCACGCCCCGCACGGGGGCGTGACACGGTGGGAGGCAGGGCCGCACGCGCGTCTCGTGATCAGTGGAGAAGGTCGGAAGGAGCGAAAAATGGCCCCTTGCGGGCTCGGCAGTCCTTTGAGCTTGGTTCCCTGGGCTGCAGCCCTGCTCTTCGTTCTGAGCGTGGGAAGGGCTTTGGCGCTACCCGAGGTACTGAAGCAGATTAAAGGTTGGGTTGAAAAAGAATTGCTCGCCGGCACTCGGCTCTCCCCTCTCCCCTGCCTGCCGCAGCCCCGATTTCGTTCCTGGGGCCTCCCTACCCGTCACCTAGCCGGCTCCCACTCCCGAGTACTCAACGCCTCTGTCTCCCAGCGCTTTCGCCCTGCTGACGTCCAAAGACGTTTGAAATTTGACCTCCTCGCTCGAATAGTTATATTGGAATAACTATAAGTTCTTTCCACAAATGAGCCCTCCGGCCGTTCTGCAAGCTTGCTGCGTTCTAATGCCGCTGGATAGCGTGCGTTGGTAGGACTGTACTTTCTGTAATGCTTGATGAGTTCTTTGTGTACCTGCAGTCCTTTTACACCCGGTCACATGGGGCTGGCAGGTTGAGAAGTCGTTGGAGAGGGCATTATAAGTGTGTTCGAATAGTAATTCTCAGAGATGAGATCCTTCCCTGGACAAGATCCGGTACGGAAATTCTCCGGTGCGCTGTTTTGGCGCCTGGTTCCAGAGGAAGAAATACGTCTTCTGTAAATCTGATATAAAGGCCCTGTGTTAGAGGAATTCTGGAGCATATACTGGCAGTTAACGTTTGAGCCTCTGTTTCCTCCCCCCCCCCCCCCCCCCCCCCCCCCCCGCTTTTCTCTCTCTTCTGCAGATATGCACCCAGTGTCCAGGGAGTGTGCAAAATTTGTCAGAAGTGGCTTTTTATTGTAAGCGGACACCAGAGCTAACGCTGCGAGCCCGCTGCTGCCTGAATGGGGAAGGCACCATCCTGGGGTGAGGGAGAAGACCTCCCTGGGTACTGGAAAAAAGTTCCCAAACCGGATTCTTCAAGGCTTGCCTGATTGGCTTTGGGGATAAATATTCATATATATTTTTGAGGCATCTAAACCGTGATAAGTGAAGAATCTGCCTACAGTCCAGGAGACCTGGGGTGGGATTCCTGGGTTGGGAAGATCACTCGGAGAAGGAAATGGCAACCCACTCCAGTATTATTGCCTGGAGAATCCCATGGACAGAGGAGCCTGGCGGGCTACAGTCCATGGGGTTGAAAAGCGTGAGACACATACTGAGTGACTAACACTTTAAACAACCCTGTGGTTCTTCCTGGTTGAAAAATGCATAAAAGTCATAATTTTGAGCATTTTTTAACCTTATTTCTTTTGTTTATTATCAACTCTCTGGCTTATTTACTGTAGTGTCTCCATGAAATGACTCCTTTGGCCTCCAGGACACTGATACACGGTTTTCTTCCTCTTCTCATTAATTCATATTTGAGGCAAATTTCTCTTTTTGTCCCCTTATACAGATTACTTCCTGCATTGTTTTCCCCTCACACTCTTGAGAATCCACTTATTCTTACAGCTTCAACCATTATGCAGGTGTCTCCCAAAACTAGATCTCTCTTAATTTCCTTTGACTTTTCTCCAGATATGTGGAGAAAACATAATAGATTCCTATTAAACATTTCCTTTTTCAGAGCACCCTCACTTCTGATTCAGATTGTCTTGCTTCCTTACTCCTCATTCCGTTATCTATCTAAATACTTATTTGTATTGAACTTTCAGAAAACCAGTTTCTTTCCATTATTGCTCTGGCTTTAAAATTACACTTATAATTGTCTGTGGTCCTAGGATAAAGTACAAACCAGGAACTATCATAGACTGGCCCAACCTACCGTTCCAACATTACTTTCTTTTTTTTTTTTCCAACATTACTTTCAATTAGTTGTCCACTCAAACCCTCCAGGAGAGTCTGGCTTCAGCCTTCTACCTCCAAAAGCAGGCCACCTTTGTTTCTCTGTTCAAGCCTCTCTCTTTACCTAAACTTGCCTTCCTCCATCAAATTAGGACATATCTGTCCTTTAATTCCAACATCTTTTGTGAATACTCTGTACTACTAAATGCCAGAGTAATATCTTTTAATTTTTCACTTCCTCATCCTTAGTGTCTGTACCACTCAAGTTAATTTTATATACTGTTCACATTGCAATTTAATGTTTATATATTTTTTATTTTGGGTGATGGTCTTGTTCCCCTAGTACCTTGTAAACAACTTGCAAGCTAAGATACTGAATGTTATTTTTAAGTCTCCCAATTTTTGCAGTTAGTAGGCATTAAGTAATATTTGCAGTTAGTAGTCATTAAGTAAATACTAAGGCACCATTCCATTAAGTAAAGGAATAGCAATAGATATTGAAGAAATATGACTAGTGCAAATGAGGGACAGATTTTTTTAAATTTAAGTAGCTACATGTGTTAGTGGTTACTTAATTGGACAATGCAGGATGAAAACATCTACCAGAGTGCCTAGTTTGTGGTCCTGACATAGGTGTGTTCAATGAATATTAGCTGTAAAGAGGGTTGTAATAGCTTACCCTGGGTGAAGGGGAAAGATACACAGTTTCACTAATTACTTTATTTCCTCAGGCTGGATCTCCAGAACTGCTCTCTGAAGGACCCTGGTCCAAACTTTCCTCAAGCACACACTGCTATCATCATGTAAGTCGTTAGTTATCCTCCTTCCCAAAAAGTGACCTTGGCATAGGGTTGATGGGAAAGTCTTTGAGGATGGACTGCTAAAAAGATGTTTGAATATTGTCTACATTTGGACAACTCAGAATAAGAACTGGATTACCATCCAGAAAGATGTATGAATGGAAGTAAAGTGTTTTCCTAGAGCACAGTGCTAACAGTGTGTGCTTTGCAGAGACCTTCAGGCAAACCCCCTCCAGGGTGACTTGGTCAACACCTTCCATGGCTTTACTCAGCTCCAGACTCTGTGAGTAAGAGTGTGGGGTGCGGGAGAGAACCAAAGAGAGGCAGTGCTATGAACTCAGCAACTTTGGTCTGCGTATTATGACTGCCTGTGTTGTGTTCAGGATACTGCCACAAGATGTCAACTGTCCTGGAGGTATTAATGCCTGGGATACTATCACTTTTTATATAAACAACCAGAGTTGCGAAGGACAAAGGAATATTTGCAACACCACTGAGGACCCAGGTATGCTGTCTCACTTCCACCCCTCCGGAAACTACCCTTCCTCCCTGTATTCTCTACTTTAGATCAGAAAGACGGTAAAATTGCCTAAGTGCCTTTTGTTCAGGTTTCCGAAGTGTTCAGTTCAGTCAGTCCAGGTGCTCAGTCGTGTCCAACTCTTTATGATCCCAAGGACTGCAGCATGCCAGGCTTCCCTGTCTATCACCAACTCCCGGAGCTTGCTCAAACTCTTGTCCATTGAGTCGGTGATGTCATCCAACCATCTCATCTTCTGTCATCCCCTTCTTCTCCTGTCTTCTTCAGTCTTTCCCAGCCTCAGGCTATTTTCCAATGAGTCAGTTCTTTGCATCAGGTTTCCAAAGTATTGGAGCTTCAGTTTCAACATCAGCCCTTCCAATGAACACCCAGGACTGATCTCCTTTAGGATGGACTGGTTGGATCTCCTTGCAGTCCAAGGGACTCTCAAGAGTCTTCTCCAACACCATGGTTCAAAAGCATCAGTTCTTTGGCATTCAGCTTTCTTTATGGTCCAACTCTCACATCCATACATGAATGACTACTGGAAAAAACCATAGCTTTGACTAGACAGACCTTTGTCAGCAAAGTAATGTCTCTGCTTTTTGATATGCTGTTTACATTTGTCATAGCTTTAATACACTCTCTAGGTTTGTCATAGCTCGGAAGTCTTAACCCTTTGGAAAGAAAGGTCTTAAAATTATTTTGTTATTATGATAGTGTTCTGATTATCTGTAGTCTATTTTCCACTCTACCTTTGCCCTAGAAATAGTTGAGAGAATCTAAGCTGAAGGAGATATATGGGAAATATACCTAATGAAATCCAGTGATGTTCTCTGTTTCTCTCTGGCCCTCAGAAATATGTCCTGAGAATGGATCTTGTGTACCTGATGGTCCAGGTCTCTTGCAGTGTGTCTGTGCTGATGGCTTCCATGGCTACAGGTGTATGCGCCAGGTGAGGAATTAGGCCTCCTAATTAGGGGTAAGAGATACGCATAGATCAAGTACCTCTTTCAAAGACGACCAGCAGCTGACGCAAATCACCTAGAGAAGGAAACTAGAAGAAAACTGCCCTGGCTCAGGGGACAGATATGCTAGGAATTACTGAATGTTAGGTTTTAAGCCCTTGGTGTAACCCTGTATGAAGTTTTTTTGGTCTGTTATTCACAGGGCTCCTTCCCATTGTTCATGTTCTTTGGTATTCTGGGATCCACCACCTTATCCATCTCCATCCTCCTTTGGGGGACTCAACGCCGAAAAGCCAAGGCTTCATGAACCACACAGATCTTCCCACTGACCTAAAGATCATCCCCATCTTAGCCCAGTCAGGGAGATTTGCTTCCTAGACATCAATCATCAGCGGATCCTCCCAAGGCAGAGGCCTCCGATGGAAGGAAGATGGAAATTTGCACAACCCTAGTGTGTTGTAGACATCCAGTCCGGGAGTGGACTAGTACCAGTTCACATTTGTGCTGTTGACCATAATAAACAGTTTTTCTTTTTTTCTTCTTGTCTCTTGGTTGGGGTGGCAAAGGCTTCTTCAGCGGGGAGAGCTGGTTTTCACAGGTTTCCCTTAACTTCGCGCTTGGTAAGAGGTGACCCTACCCGCTAGCCTCCCTGGCCCCGCCCCTCACGCTCCCGGCCCCGCCCCTCACGCCGCCAGCTGCTTGCGCCGCCGCAGTCTGCCGCCGCCCAGAGCGCCTGGGCTCCTGCGCGGTTTACAACGCGCTGGGCTCTAGACAGCGGCGCGGCGAGCCACGTGGACCGACTCCGGGCGCGCAGTCATCTGGTGGTTCTAGCATCGACCGGGGCTTGCTGCGCTTTCCCTGTTCTCTGTGATCACCCCCGCCTCTGAGCTCCGTTCCCATGGCCGCCCTGGTGTTGGAGGACGGGTCGGTCCTGCGGGGCCAGCCCTTTGGGGCCGCTGTGTCGACTGCCGGGGAAGTGGGTAAGCAAGTCCGGGCTGGCTGCCGACCTCATCTGTCTCTCTGATGCCCCTCTCTGCCCAGCCTGCTCTGCTCAGACCCCGCCATTTTCCCGCCTGCACACCCCCCTCCCCCGCCATTCCCCAGCCCGGCCCCCTCTCCGTATCCCTACGGCCCAGGGGCATTCGCAGTGCTCCGAAGGATGCCCTGCCTAAGCCCGAGCTGTGCCTCTTTCTTGCAGTGTTTCAAACCGGTATGGTCGGCTACCCCGAGGCCCTGACTGACCCTTCCTACAAAGCACAGATCTTAGTGCTGACATACCCTCTGATCGGTAACTACGGAATCCCCCCGGATGAAGTGGATGAGTTCGGGCTCAGCAAGGTAGCCAACACCAATGCTTGTTCTACATTCCTTTTCGAATCAGTAGCTATTAACTGTTAGTGAAGACACAGCCATTCCGCTAGTCATTCTAGAGAAAGCTGATACACACTGAAGTGATAGACAGGCCCTGTGCGCGGCTTGTTAGGTGCCTTGAGAGGCACAAAGTGCTGGATCAAGCCAAAGAATCTGAGCTCCGATAAGATTTTTGTGATCAGAGTTAAGCTTTAAGAGTGTATAGATTAATGGGAAAGAGATTGGAATATAGGGTCCCACCCTTCTCAATGGTAGTAAGTCCTAGTTTTCCTACCAAATCAAGTAAGCTGATAATCATCTAAACCTGCTTTACTTACCTTGCCTCATTTTTTTTTACCACTTTTCAGTAGAGTTCTTAACATGTAGATAAGAAAACAGTTTCCTTCTCAGTGAAGTTTTGCCTATTCCTCCTCTGGAATTTGGAAACTAAGTTGCCCTCTGAGAGTTCAAGTAAAAAAACAAACCCAACACGTGCATCATAGTCACCATAGCCTCAGTGCAGTATTCCTCAAAAGTCATTTTATTCTGATACTAGGCTTACTGAGCCTTTAATTCTTCATATGCTTTCACCACTCACCCTGACACTTGGGAGAAGAAACTCTAGGTAAAACACATGCCTGTTATTCCGGAAAGAACCACTCCTCTAACGACCTATGAATTTACTGTGTTCTAGTTTATAATGCAGTATCTTGGTTAATTTACGTCAGTCTTCAGCTTTGTCAACTCTAGATACAATGTCAAAGTTGAGTTTATACACCTGCAAAATTGAGGCCCTGACAGAACCAAGATGAGTAAAGCCTCCAGGAGCCCCCAGCCCACCACTGATGCTTTTGAAGCATATATGCCGAAAATGTATGTCCAGGATTCGACCATCTAGCCATGGAGCGTTCTGCCAGACTAGCCTTTGCATCCCTAAAGAACAGTCTCAACATTCATCTTTCTTAAACCTTCTACTACTAAGCAGATGTAATTTAAATAATGCCACTTCCTCCCCAATAAACAGCCTGTTTCTCTACTTAGTTATTATAAGCTTATGTATTGAGTAACAAATATGTTACTTTTTAAAATGATAATCCCTTATGGAGGGGGTGTAATAATCATGCCTAGTATTCTACCCTGAGCCTTTATTTTTATTGAGTAAGGTACTATGCCCCTGCCTGTTCTGTATTGTTTTACTCTGAGAATATGATCTTATCTACACTACCTTAATTTTCTGCTTCCCTGAGTAGCAAATTAACATCCTGAAGACAAGACCTTGTCTATTTGTGCTCATGCTTGCCCCCCAGCATCTGTTATAATACCTGGCATGAAGTGGGCCCTCTGTAAGCTTCATTGACTATTATCATATGTCAGGTATCTTGCTCTTGAGTTCGGAGTTCTCTGATGAAGGCAAATGAACACATTTGTAATACAATGTAAATAGCGAGACAAGTGAAAGTAAAAGTGAACTTAGATGAGTTCTAAGAAGGAGGCACAGCTGCAGTTGGTGAGAATGGGGGCGACTTCATGGAAAAGGAGATGAAAGGGAGGGAAAAGGAAAATGTCCTCTCAGTTATCACTGTCATATCAGTGCCATCAGGCACCCCAGGCCCATGTGTTCGGTGTTTCACGTGGGAGGCAGCATTGCTGATAAAAGCCAGAAGCATGAGGTGCTTGGCTTGTTAAAGGAATGACAGGTCATTCACTGTGGCTGAAGTGCAGGGTCCATGGCCCTCCAGTGGGAAAAGATGGCTCGGGGAGGTATGGGGCCCTGGGCTCCTCACCGTCTCCTTCTATCGACAGTGGTTTGAATCCTCGGGGATCCACGTGGCAGGACTGGTGGTGGGAGAGTGCTGTCCCACACCCAGCCACTGGAGTGCCAGCTGCACTCTGCACGAGTGGCTGCAACAACATGGCATACCCGGCCTGCAAGGTATGGCGCAAGCATTGCTGTGTCTGGATGGAACATAGGTACCCGGGTAGAAAGAAGTAAGAGAAGCTCTCTGTGGACCCTTGGGACTTGAGTCCAGGGTTGCGATAGAATGTACCTGATTCGACTGGGGGAAGGGACTGAGCTCTCACTCAGATGGGAAATTTCAAGCATGCAAAAGGAAAGAATAGGATAATGAATCCCCAGTTTCATCAATTCAGGGCTAAACTTATTTCATCACCACTACTACAACTTCCAGATTATTTTGGAGCAAATCTCAGACATAATATTGTTTCATCTACTGAAAGTTCAATATCTATGAAAAAGAACCCTTGTAAAAACATGATGACAATAACACTACCATACCGTTAACAAATTAACAGTAATTCCTTAATATCAAACATCCAGGGAGTGTTTAAAATTTTTCCAGTTTTCTAATTTTTTTAAAAAACCTGTTTGATAATATTCTTGTATTGTCATTTAGTGTCTTCTTTTGTCCCTTGGTATTACTTTCTATAAACAGATCTGGGGCGGTGGTTCAATTCAAATGTGGTACTTGGAGGCAGGAATACTTTATGGTGGGGTCGTTCTGGAAGGACAGCCCAGGATTTTGATGCCCAGAGGACAGCCATGGGTGACTTGGGCTCTAGAATCGAAGTCTTAACTTCCTGCATGACTGCACTGGGGGAGTGATCTCTCAGAGTCTGCTGTTTCAACAGGAGTGGACACTCGGGAGCTGACTAAGAAGCTGCGAGAGCAAGGGTCTCTGCTGGGCAAGTTGGTCCAGGATGGGACAGAACCTTCAACCCTGCCCTTCTTGGACCCCAATGCCCGCCCCCTGGTGCCAGAGGTCTCCACTAAGGTACAGAGATAGAGTGGGAGAGTGTTTCATGCTAAGCACAGTAGTTACACTGTGTCCAGACTGGTTGTGAACACTTGAGGGAGACCTGGAAAAGGCCTCCAGAATACAGGTTGTGTGCACATTATACCTACTATTCACAGCTGTCAACCATTTACTCCTCAGGTTCCCCAGGTATTCAACGCAGGGGGTACCCCTCGGATCCTTGCTTTGGACTGTGGCCTCAAGTATAATCAGGTCCGATGCTTGTGCCAGCGTGGGGCAGAGGTCACTGTGGTACCCTGGGACCACGCGTTAGACAGTCAAGGTGAGTAGCTTGGGTCTGTACAAGGCCTCAGACGAGCAGCGTGTGTGGAAGATCTGGTCCTCCGTCCAGCTGCTGAAGTGAGTTGCAGAGAAGAAGGGGGAGAAAAGGGCTTTTGCTCTAATGGTGTGTCTCTCTAGTTGAATTATAGATTTTGATATCATCTTTTCTGCCCACTCCAGAGTATGAGGGTCTCTTCCTGAGTAATGGCCCTGGTGACCCTGCCTCCTATCCCAACTTGGTATCCACACTGAGCCGTGTTTTATCTGAACCAAACCCCCGACCTGTCTTCGGGATCTGTCTGGGACACCAGCTTTTGGCCTTAGCCATTGGGGCCAAGACTTACAAGATGAGGTGGGGGCACAAGGGGTGGGGAGTCTTGGGAATGAGAATAGAATAGAGTTGGTGTTTATTAGTGTTGAAATTGGACTGGGGGCTGGTGAGAATCATGAGATCAGCCAGAGCTGGGTTTGGTGCAGGAGTGAAGGGAGGGTGAGAGGGGCCTGTGACTCAGGATGTTTCTGCCTCCAGATATGGGAACCGAGGCCATAACCAGCCATGCTTGCTGGTGGGCTCTGGGCGCTGCTTTCTAACATCCCAGAACCATGGATTTGCTGTGGAAACAGACTCGCTGCCAGCAAGCTGGCTTCCTCTCTTCACCAATGCCAATGATCACTCCAACGAAGGCATCGTACATGAGAGCCTGCCCTTCTTCAGGTAAGCCCACGTGGTTCTGGCACAATGCCTGGATCTCTGCAGCTCTGACGCCCACTGAGACTTGAAGATCAAAAAAGAAATCACAGCAATGGGCCCCCGTCAGTCTTCCCACTACCCGCCTTTGAGACCACCAGTGACGATGGCAGTTTTCATGATCCCCTCTCTTCAACAGTGTCCAGTTTCACCCAGAGCATCAAGCTGGCCCTTCAGATATGGAACTTCTTTTTGACATTTTTCTGGAAACTGTGAAAGAAACTGCAGCTGGAAACCCTGGGGGCCAGACAGGTAAGCACTTGAGTAGATCTAGGTTGGGGATCTAAGAACAGGCTCCAGGGTAGGCATAAGATGAACGTGCCTCGGGAAACTGAGAGGTGTTTGGGAGGTTAGGCAGGAGGGGTGGGAAGGCAACCAAGCCAAAGTGATTCATTCATGCTTCTTCCATTCAAAGGAACTCCAGAGTCACAAGTCCGGGTTTATGGTCCTACCTCTGCCACTCATTAGAGGCATGTCTTGTTCTGGTTTCTTCCGTAAAGTGAGGGGTTAATCTAGATGATCTCTCAGGTCTCATTCAACTCTAATGTACTGTCTTTCTTTGCCTCCGTAGTTCGAGAGCGGCTGGCTGAGCGCCTCTGTCTCCTTGGGATTCCCACCCCAGGCTCTGGGCTTACAGCACCACGAAAGGTTCTGATTCTGGGCTCAGGGGGCCTCTCCATCGGCCAGGCCGGCGAGTTTGACTACTCAGGCTCTCAGGTAAAGTGCGTCCATTGCTCCCCTCTGGGTGTGTGGCCCTCAGGATGAATAGGGCTTAGGGATGAACATTGGTTGTAGGGAACAAGTGACCCAAGTGAACTGGGAAATACACAGAAAGGTGAGAAGTCAGTTATTAGGGACTGAGAGTCCAGGAAAGGGAGAAGAGGAAGAGAAATGCTGGTCTAAGACCAAAAATCTTGCTTCTCTAGTCGAGGCTGATATGCCATCCTTATCCCCCTAGGCGATCAAGGCCCTGAAGGAGGAAAACATTCAGACATTGCTGATCAACCCTAACATCGCTACCGTGCAGACTTCACAGGGGCTGGCGGACAAGGTCTATTTCCTCCCCATAACACCTCACTACGTAACCCAGGTATGACTCAGGCGAGGCTGGACTGCAGAGAGGACCCACATGGGCCAGGCGATCCTGTGCCAATTCTGTGATCCCCTCCTTAACCCCAGGGTCTCAATGCCTGTTACACCTCCCTCCTCCCCCAGGTGATACGTAATGAGCGCCCAGATGGTGTGTTACTGACTTTTGGGGGCCAAACAGCTCTGAACTGTGGTGTGGAGCTGACCAAGGCTGGGGTGCTTGCTCGGTACGGAGTCCGGGTCCTGGGCACACCCGTGGAGACCATTGAGTTGACTGAAGATCGGCGTGCCTTCGCCTCCAGGATGGCAGAGATCGGAGAGCATGTGGCCCCCAGCGAGGCAGCGAATTCTCTTGAGCAGGTTCAAGGGCTGGTGGGAGGAGACAGGTGGCGTTTCCTTGACTGCATATTTTCTCTGGGCCCAGGAGCCCTCTGCACAACACGCAGTCAAGACCTAATCTGTTTGTTCATCTGTGCTCATTGCAGGCCCAGGCAGCTGCTGAGAGACTGGGATACCCTGTGCTGGTGCGCGCAGCCTACGCCTTGGGTGGCCTGGGCTCTGGCTTTGCCTCTAACAAAGAGGAGTTGTCTGCTCTCGTGGCCCCAGCTTTTGCCCATACCAGCCAAGTGCTGGTAGATAAGTCCCTGAAAGGATGGAAGGAGATTGAGTATGAGGTGGTGAGAGATGCCTATGGCAACTGTGTCACGGTGAGTGATGGAGGAGGGGCAGTCGTGTAAGGCAGCGTGAGCTGTTGTAAGAGCCCAGGCAGGGCTGAGGTCTTTGAGAGTTTGGTGTCCTCACACCCAGGATGGGCGCATCTCCAGAGGCAACAGGACCCTGGGATGCAGCCTCCTGCCCATCCTCACTCCCTATGGTGGTGACCTCATGGTCACCTTCACAGGTGTGTAACATGGAGAACCTAGACCCGCTGGGCATCCACACCGGGGAGTCCATCGTGGTGGCTCCAAGCCAGACGCTAAATGACAGGGAGTACCAGCTGCTGAGGCAGACGGCCATCAAGGTGACTCAGCACCTCGGAATCGTCGGGGAGTGCAACGTGCAGTATGCCCTGAACCCTGAGTCTGAGCAGGTGAGACTCCAGGCCGTGGGGCTGATACTCTACTGCTGGAGCACCGTCTGTAATTTGGGGGCCTCTAGGCCAAGAAGCCTTTTAACCCTCCAGACCCTGGAGCAGAAACTAGGAATATTTTTGATAGGATTGGGGCTTTATCGTCCTGCCTTTCTGAGGCCTTCTAGGCCAGTTATCTAGTCTCTGTCCTCTCTCTTTGCAGTACTACATCATTGAAGTGAATGCCAGGCTCTCTCGCAGCTCTGCCCTAGCCAGTAAGGCCACAGGCTACCCACTGGCCTATGTGGCAGCCAAGCTGGCTTTGGGCATCCCTCTGCCTGAACTCAGGTACAAGGATTGGGAAGAGATGGGGTGGGGGTGGGGGTGAGATCGTGGGAGTTGGGGGAAGAAAAGCATTTATGGGACAAGGAATAGGAAAAAGACACTGGCCTGGGTGTGAGTGGGAGAGCACTATCTGCAAGCTCACCATTTATCTCCTGCTCTGTCCTCCTGGCAACCCCACCTGATGGCCCGCAGGAACTCTGTGACAGGGGGAACGGCAGCCTTTGAACCCAGTCTGGATTACTGTGTGGTGAAGATTCCTCGCTGGGACCTCAGCAAGTTCCTCCGCGTCAGCACAAAGATTGGGAGCTGCATGAAGAGCGTGGGTGAGAGACATATCCCAAGAGACCCCTCCTCAGGTCACCTCACGGGGTCCCGCACATCCCAAGAACCTAGAATGTCATAGAGTCAGCTCCCTGGCAGCTCTTGTATGAGCAGCTTGTTGTGAGCGGTTTCTCAGAACTAATAGGGATATTTCCAACTAAGATAGTGGTTCTCCCCAGGGGCGAGGATCCAAGGCATCTGGAAATCCATATCCACACTGCCTCCACTTCCCAGATGGCATGTCAGAAATCTTGGAATGGGGTGATAGCCATCAGATTCTCATCTCTTGTGTTACAGATGAGTAAGCAGGTATCCACAGTGTGTGGCTGAGTAGAGGGCAGAGCCAAGAGCTGAAAACTGGATCTGTTGCTAGTTGCATGTTCCTCTGTTACACTGTGTTACCTGTCATGGGTGAGACCAGTTCCATGAAACTCCACCCACAGTGTTTCATAGCATTTTGCCTTTGGCCTCATCCCCAGGATGTTAATCCCAATGACAATTTGTTCTCCATGCTTGTTTAAATACCAGTATTTCAAGGAAATGACTGCTGTTTACTGTGAACTCTTCTAAGGCCAAGTCAGCACAGTGGCAGCCATGCCAAATGTATCACCTCTGGGCACTTCCTGCCATGGTCGCTAAATTAAATTAAAAATAATAATAATAATAATTAATTGATCTGGTGGCGCTGGGTCTTGGTTGCAGCATGCAGGGTCTTTCTTTAGTTGTAGCATGCAAACTCTTTGTTGCATCACATGGGATCTCTAGTTCCCTGACCAGGGATCAAACCAAGGCCCCCAGCATTGGGAGCATGGAGTCTTAACTACTGGACCACTGGGGAAGTCCCTCACATGTTTTTCAATACAATGTTTAAGATCAGAGCAGGATGTAAGAGAAATTTCACAGAAACAGAGACAATTAGTAATGAATGGATTTGATGGTCAGCTTCTAGGCAATGTTAAGAATGCTGTAATTGAGTTAGTATGCTGCCTTACAGTGACCCTTTCTTTAAGTTCCCTTAGTTTGTCGTCCACAACATTTCTACTAAAACAAGCATGTGCATGTACCAAGCTGCCACCAGCTAAGGATAACAGCTTTTTACTGTGCTCCAAATTTCCATTAACAGCAGTAGTAGCCTTTAAACTTGTAAGTCTAAGCTCAGATATTACTTGATTTTTAGAAATCTTACAAGACTGCCAAGTTGTTCCTTCTGGAGATGAATTTCTGTTATGTGAAAATTATAATAAACATGGGAACGAAGCCATAAATTGTAGCCAAGAGAAGTGGATTGAAAATAGGACAAAGATTGATTCCTAAATGAGAGATTTAAGTATTTTATATCTGAGTATTCTTGGAATTTGATCTTCTTTGGTAACTCTTTGTAACTTTTATTATACAAGTAAGATGCATGAATCATTGAGAAATTAGAAAAGGTAGTTTTACCAAAGAAGAGTAATCACCTATAATCTTATCACACAGACATTAATTTGGGGATTTATATGATTCTAGGATTTTTTCTAGGCTTGCATGTGAGTGCATTGGGTTTCTCTTTTCCCCAGGATAAAAACTTTTATCATATAACCACATTACAAAGAAATTGAACAAAATCGCTCATCTTTTTCCTTAACACTACCAGTACCATCTTGATGTTTTTGAAAATTTTTGTAAAGAAACAAATACTAGAATTGTAAATAGAAAAATACATTTGGTAAGAGATATTTGAAGACTCTAGGGTAGATTGTCAGAGGACATGAACAAACTTCATTGATGAGGAAATCAATAAGCAGGCCTGGGTATAGGAGGGAAGTTTCCTCTTAGTAGTAGTTAGAAGAAATCTAGTTAAAATGAGAGAATTATTTTTACTTGTTGGCAAAAGTTGTTTTAAATGACTATACCCACTTCTTAAAAGATTGGTTAAATTTATATTGGGTTGGCCAAAAGCTTCGTTCAGGTTTTTCATAATAGCTTATGGAAAAAGCTAAACAAACATTTTGGCCAACCCAATACTTTGTATTATAAAGCACAGACTTCTACAAAGCAATTAATACTTATCAAGGGCCAAAAAACATACCTTGCCTATTGCCTATGCACTTCTGAAAATATATCCTCAGGAGATAAACTAAATCCCAGATAGCATTACCGCCTTATTTACAGTGATGAACACTTCAAAGCTAAGTGTCCTTCAGTGAGTGAGCAGTCACTTTATGGAAATCACACAAGAGTTAAACTGCTGGTAACAAAGTCACACACTAATGTGAGAAAAGCTTACAATGAGGGGAAAAGCAGGATAAATGTTTACGTAAACTATAATCTTGTATAAAACATTTGGAAGAAGTACTCTAGAGTGATTGTTGGAAATATGATTAACCCTGAGTGAATTCAAAGAATAATGGGATCATCTTACTACCCAGACTTTTAAAAAGTTTTAAAGGATGAGCCAGATCCCAGGTTACATCATCACAATGTGAATAAAGGAAACCAAATAAATGGATAACCATCAGTGATTGGGCCTCTGTGATTGTTCAATATCCACATGAAAATGGTAGGGAGAAAAAGCTGCAAGTGTAAGATTCTCAATGAAACAACATAAATCCACCATTGTGGGCTTGAGAACGTCCCAGAGAGATTTGACGGTAAACTACCGACATTCTGGGCAACACCAGTGCCCCCTGGCCCTCAATCCTCACATCATATTCCTCCAGGTGAAGTCATGGGCATTGGGCGTTCTTTTGAGGAGGCCTTCCAGAAGGCTCTGCGCATGGTGGATGAGAACTGCGTGGGCTTTGATCACACGGTCAAGCCCGTCAGTGATATGGTAAGTGGCTCCCCTACCCGTGACAGCACTCTCAAAATGTACCCTGCTTCTTCTCTGTGTCCCCAGCCCCCAAGCTTGTTACCGGTAATACTAGTACCAGTCACTAGTGGACTTCGCTGTGTTTTCACTTTGCTGAGAATTCTGTGGTTTCATTTTTCTTTATTATGGGGATGTATCATTAGACTTGTTTCTATAGGTGAGGAAACTGAAGCTTAGCTTGTCCGCCCTCTCCCCATTAGGAGTTAGAGACTCCAACAGACAAGCGCATCTTCGTGGTGGCAGCAGCCCTATGGGCTGGCTACTCAGTGGATCGCCTGTATGAACTCACTCGCATCGACCGCTGGTTCCTGCACCGGATGAAGCGGATCATAGCACACACCCAGCTGCTAGAGCAACACCGTGGACAACCTTTGCCCCCAGACCTGCTTCATCAGGCCAAGCGCCTTGGCTTCTCAGACAAGCAGATTGCCCTCGCGGTCCTCAGGTCAGGGATGGTGGGAGGATCTCAGGCTGAGAACCTGGGGCAGAGAACCTTTGTACTCCGAAAGGGCCCTCAGGAGGAAAAGTGTGTGTGTGTGTGTGTTGGGGGGGGTGTTGGAGGCCACTGCCCTTCATCCCTGGGATTTTCCTCTCTGATTCCTCCCTTGGATCTCTGCCCTCTGCTGGGGCCATTCCCCACTCCCATGGTCTATATTTCTGACCCTTCTTTAGCACAGAGCTGGCTGTTCGCAAGCTGCGTCAGGAACTAGGGATCTGCCCAGCAGTGAAGCAGATTGACACGGTTGCAGCTGAGTGGCCGGCCCAGACAAATTACTTGTACCTGACATACTGGGGCACCACCCATGACCTCACCTTTCGAACACCCCATGTCCTAGTCCTTGGCTCTGGCGTCTACCGTATCGGCTCCAGCGTCGAGTTTGACTGGTGTGCCGTGGGCTGTATCCAGCAGCTGCGAAAGGTCTCCAAGCTCATCTTTCATATGGGTCTCTCTGCTGTACTGATCAGCTTCCGCAGCCGCCTTCCCCCCATACTTGATCCTGGCACTTTCTATTCATTACTGTGCCTCACATCTGTCATAGGGCTTTAATGGGGTTGGGGGTCCCTTAGGCCGTCCTGTGCCCTACACGTGGTTCCTCTCCAGAACTCCGTGTCTACTTTTCCAGTACCTTCCCTCCCAAGGCAGGCGTCCTGTATAGCAATTTCAGACAGCCAAGGCAGTACTCTCTGAAGTAGGGACTTGGGCTTCCTTTCCTCATGCTATCCACCCACCTGATTGCTGAATATCCTTCCCCTCCTATTGCAGATGGGGTATAAGACCATCATGGTGAACTACAACCCAGAGACAGTCAGCACCGACTACGACATGTGTGACCGACTCTACTTCGATGAAATCTCTTTTGAGGTGAGACGGGTGCAGGCTGCCTGTGAGCCTAGGTGGCCTGTCAAGTAGGAGCAGCTGGCAAACCTCAGACTCTTTGGAACTTGTGAGGTTTGAGGGGGTTTGGGTGAAGGATAAAGGGCGGTGAGCAAGAAGGCTCAGGCCCCTGACCCTATCTGTTAACCACCACCTGTTTCTCCTCCTTTACTGCAGGTGGTGATGGACATCTATGAGCTGGAAAACCCTGAAGGTGTGATCTTGTCCATGGGTGGGCAGCTGCCCAACAACATGGCCATGGCTTTGCATCGGCAACAGTGTCGGGTTCTGGGCACCTCCCCAGAAGCCATTGACTCAGCTGAGAACCGTTTTAAGTTCTCCCGGCTCCTGGACACCATTGGTATCAGCCAGCCTCAGTGGAGGGAGCTCAGTGACCTAGAGGTGGGCTGGGTCCTGGTCAGGGGCTGGAGGCCAGATGGCATCATGGGTGAGTGTGCGCAACACAGCTAAGCTCCCTGTGCCCTTAGTCTGCTCGCCAGTTCTGCCAGACCGTGGGGTACCCCTGTGTCGTGCGCCCCTCCTATGTGCTGAGTGGTGCTGCTATGAACGTGGCCTACACCGATGGGGACTTGGAGCGCTTCTTGAGCAGTGCAGCAGCTGTCTCCAAGGAGCACCCCGTGGTCATCTCCAAGTTCATCCAGGAGGCCAAGGTGGGACGCTGCAGATGAGTCTCTGAAGGCAGTCTTTCAGCCACGGAGGCGACTCCCCTGTCTCTGATCTGGGAAGGACGGGTTGTACCAGGGCTCTTAAAGGCAGAGAAGCTTCCTGCAGGGGCAAGTGAGAGAAGGAAATGGCCCTTGCTGATCACCACCTTGCCCCCCTAGGAGATTGACGTGGATGCTGTGGCTTGTGATGGTGTGGTGGCAGCTATCGCCATCTCCGAACACGTAGAGAATGCAGGTGTGCATTCAGGTGATGCCACACTGGTGACCCCACCGCAGGACATCACTGCCAAAACCCTGGAGCGGATCAAAGCCATTGTGCATGCCGTGGGCCAGGAGCTGCAGGTCACAGGACCCTTCAATCTGCAGCTCATTGCCAAGGTAGTAAGAGGGGGCTAAAGAAAGGGACCCGAGGGCTGTGGCACCTCTTTGTTCTCTGCTGGCCACTGTGCTGGGGAACCCTCACTGCGGGAGGAGACCTGGAGGGGCAGGGTCACATCTAAGGCCCTCAGTGTTTGTGACAGTCAACCTGCCCCCTGTCCTGGGTTAATGACCCACAGAACAATGAGTGAGGGGAAGACCCGATTCACTGGGTCTTCAGCAAGCCCACTTGCAGAAGGCCTGACCAATCTCTGTCTGTCCAGGACGACCAGCTGAAAGTCATTGAATGCAACGTGCGTGTGTCTCGCTCCTTCCCCTTCGTCTCCAAGACACTAGGTGTGGACCTAGTAGCCTTGGCGACACGGGTCATCATGAGGGAAGAAGTGGAGCCTGTGGGACTCATGACTGGCTCTGGAGTTGTGGGGGTGAAGGTAAGGAAGACCGAAGCCCCAGGTTAGTGGTTAGCAGGGAGGCAGATAGCAGGAGGGAGTGCACCTGCTGCCCAAGCCATGTGCCCATTGACATATAAAGCGAGTACCTCCTGTGGGCAAGGCCTTGCTAGGTGGTCAGGGCAATAAGATGGCCCTCCTCCCTGAGGAGTGTCCACTCTAGTGATGGGAGGCAAGAGAAGTCAGCTCCCAAACAGCTTGTTTTTAGAATAGCGTGTGATAAACCTGCAGAGTAGAGACCGAAACGAAATGCTCAAGGAGGTGCCACTTCCACAGAGGGTGACCCGGGAAGGTTGACGAAAAGAGGTGGTATTTGGACTGAGCCTTGGAGTACAGTCAAGATTTGAGATTTGCTGAGCTTGTTGAGGAAGTGTTCCAAGGCCAGGGAGTAGCCTCATGGAGGCCGAGGGAAGTGCAAGCACGTTTGGGAAGTAGCCAACGATTGGCGGGTTCATGTAGGGCAGTACAGGGAAGGCTCACCCCGTGTGGAGAAGGCCGAGAGAGGGGATCATTGCCACCCCTCCTGCTGTAGGGATGTGGGCCGCTCTCACCTCCTGCTCCCTCAGGTGCCCCAGTTCTCGTTCTCCCGCCTGGCGGGGGCTGACGTGGTGCTGGGTGTGGAGATGACCAGTACTGGGGAAGTAGCTGGCTTTGGGGAGAGCCGCTGCGAAGCCTACCTCAAGGCCATGCTCAGTACTGGTTTTAAGATCCCCAAGAAGAACATCTTGCTGACCATTGGCAGCTATAAGGTAAGAACCCATGTGGGGAGTGGTGGGGTGGAGGGTAGGGTGGGCCTTGAAGAGGTGGGGGCGGGGTACAGATGGCCATGGCTCCCTGGGCCAGGGCTAACTTGAAGTGGAGGACAGGAGAAACACACCCTCATCCTCCTTTCTTCAGAACAAAAGTGAGTTGCTCCCAACTGTGAGGCTGCTGGAGAGCCTGGGCTACAGCCTCTACGCCAGTCTGGGCACCGCTGACTTCTACACAGAGCATGGTGTCAAGGTATGGGGTGACCCCCCACACCCAACCCACCCACTGCCCACCCTCTGAGATGTGAGAGCACCCAGGATTCTCTCCCTGTTTCCCTGCTATCCATGTCATTGTATGAATCATCTGTTCCACGTAGAACAGTAGAGTATACAGAAAACGAGAGAAAAAAATCCGTCGTGATCTTTCCACCACTGTTAACATTCTGGCATATTTCCTTCCATACTTTCCTCTGTGTATTGTGTGAGCTCCATATTGCAGAATCCTTGGTAACCACAGTGTAAAGATTTTCTGGTCAAGAAAAATGCTTTGCCTGCAATAGAGTGAAGTGGCCTGGTCCCCCTGCTGTGGGTCCTCTGTTTCTTCCTCGTGGGCTCCTGGGCCACCTCCCCACTCCCTTCAGGCTGGCCTCCTGGCCCCCTGCCAGGCTCAGGTTGCTCCAGTCTTGTCTCTGGGCCACAGGTGACGGCTGTGGACTGGCATTTTGAAGAGGCAGTGGATGGAGAGTCCCCACCACAGCGAAGCATTTTGGAGCAGCTTGCTGAGAAAAACTTTGAACTCGTAATTAACCTGTCCATGCGTGGGGCCGGGGGCCGGCGTCTTTCTTCCTTCGTCACCAAGGGCTACCGGACACGGCGCCTGGCCGCTGACTTCTCCGTACCCCTCATCATTGATATCAAGTGCACCAAACTGTTTGTGGAGGTAACTGAGACCCCCGGCGCTGGGACTGGGGCAGCCAGTGTCAGCAAGGGAGGAAGCAGAAGTGAGCATGCTCTGGGGCTGGGGAATCTCGGTATGGAGCGGCCTCGCTAGTCATCAAGCTTTGTGGCTGCAAAGAGAGAGTGTGGATGTAGAGAGGCAGAAGCCTGGTTTATGGGAAAACCCAAGCCCCATCTGCAGCTCCCAGGCTGCCCTTCGATCTTTGCTGACCCTGATTTTCCCCCTGCAGGCGCTGGGACAGATTGGGCCAGCCCCTCCTCTGAAGGCGCATGTTGACTGCATGACCTCCCAGAAGCTCGTGCGGCTGCCTGGTAAGCACATCTCAGGAGAGAACCTGGCTCCTGGACATCAGTAGGGGCTACGGTGAAGGATGGCCGTGGGGCCCACTCCGCCCTGGACTGTTCAGAGTGGGAACGGCCCAGAAGCTTCCTCACTGAGCTCTTTATTCTCCATCCGCGATGCCCCTGACTGAGAGTTTCACCACCTCTCACTGGTGTCAGTCGCTGCTTATTTTCCTACCTTGATGCCTGTCGAGTCTCTGACTCTCCCTCCAACCTGCTGCCTGTGTGTTCTCCCAGGATTGATCGACGTCCATGTGCACCTGCGGGAACCAGGGGGGACACACAAGGAGGACTTTGCCTCGGGCACAGCTGCTGCCCTGGCCGGGGGCGTCACCATGGTGTGCGCTATGCCCAATACCCGGCCCCCCATCACTGATGCCCCTGCCCTGGCCCTGGCGCAGAAGGTGAGCCCTGGTTCTCCTGCTTCCTGGTGACCCACATCCCCCACCTGCCTCCTCCACCTCCCTCTACCCTGCTCCCTCTACCCCTCCCCAGGGGCCAGGCCATGTGAGCCAGGCTGGCACAGGTGCCGACGGGCCCTATCTCAAATGTATCCCTTCCAGCTGGCAGAGGCCGGCGCCCGCTGTGACTATGCCTTATTCCTCGGAGCCTCGTCGGAAAATGCAGGGACCCTGGGCACTGTGGCTGGGTCTGCTGCGGGGCTGAAGCTCTACCTCAACGAGACCTTCTCTAAACTGCGGCTGGACAGTGTGGCCCAGTGGATGGAGGTAGGGGGTGAATGGGGGCGGGGCCAGCCAGCCAGTGCCCCTGGTTTGAGGGCCTCCTCACGGCAGGCTGGTGGCGGTGCGAGTCGGGAGCCCCGCGAGGGCTCGGGCGCTGCAGGGTCCCGGAACCTTCTTCCTGTCCCCAGCACTTCGAGACATGGCCATCCCACCTCCCCATCGTGGCCCACGCCGAGCGGCAGAGTGTCGCAGCCGTCCTCATGGTGGCCCAGCTGGCCCAGCGCTCGGTGCACATCTGTCATGTGGCACGGAAGGAGGAGGTGAGAGCCCCAGGGGCGCCCCTGTGGCTTTCCCAGTGACTCCAGGTGATCAGGATGGTCCTTGGGGGCAGGGGCGGCTCAGCACGCCTGCCCCGTGACTTTCCAGGAGGGGAGGTTGGATGCGGGGACTGTGCAGGTCAGGGCTTCGAGGGACTCCCCCCACCTCGAGGTCTCCCCGCTCTCCCCCAGATCCTGCTGATTAAAGCGGCTAAGGCGCGGGGGCTGCCGGTGACCTGTGAGGTGGCACCCCACCATCTGTTCCTGAGCCATGATGACCTGGAGCGTCTGGGGCCCGGGAAGGGGGAGGTTCGGCCCAAACTTGGCTCCCGGGAGGACGTGGAAGCCCTATGGGAGAACATGGCCATCATCGACTGTTTTGCCTCCGACCACGGTGAGAGGGCCCAGGACGTAACCCCTGGCCCAGGGGATCTGGGCCAGGACCTTGGGCTCCATGAGGCCTGGGCTTGGTCTGGGTGGGACTCCAACCAAGTTCCTGGTCTGTCATAGGCACTTGATAGGTATTTACTGAGAGAATGAATGAGCAAATGAGAAATAGTAAATGAGAGAATCTGGGTGGAAGGTGTGGGCCCTGAAGATGGCAGCAGTCCCAGCTTCCCTGTCTTAGGATTCCCAGGAAAAGCTAGAGTCGGGGTTGGTAGCGAGGCCTTTCCTGGTGGCATGTGTGACTCCCCAGGCGTGGAGGCCACTGTCCTGAGGGTGGTGCTCTCTCCCCCAGCCCCCCACACCGTGGAGGAGAAGTGTGGGCCCCGGCCTCCCCCCGGCTTCCCAGGGCTGGAGACCATGCTGCCCCTGCTGCTGACGGCAGTGAGCGAGGGCCGGCTCAGCCTGGACGACGTGCTGCAGCGACTGCACCACAACCCTCGGCGCATCTTCCACCTGCCCCCTCAGGAGGACACCTATGTGGAGGTGTGGGGTGGGGCCAGGGGCAGGCGGGCTCTTCCTGAGCCCCCTCAGGAGGACATCTATGTGGAGGGGTGGAGCCAGGGGCTGGTGGGCCTCTCCAGTCCTGGGAGAGGGTTCATGTGGCACCCGTGCCCATCATGACCCATGACTCTGGCAGGTGGATCTGGAGCACGAATGGACAGTCCCCAGCCACATGCCCTTCTCCAAGGCCCACTGGACACCCTTTGAAGGGCAGAAGGTGAAGGGCACCATCCGCCGTGTGGTCCTGCGTGGGGAGGTGGCCTATATTGACGGGCAGGTATGTGTGTGGCCCAGGCCTGGGCAGTTGTGACCTGCTGGGTGCCGCTCTCTTCCTACCCCAGCAGGTCTGCATGGTCCCACTACCCTTCCAGGCACAGGTCCCCGGGGCATCTTTTCTGCTTGCCAGCTTCCACCTCTTGACTGCCTGGCTCACTTGCCCTCCCTGCCTTCTGTCCGCAGGTGCTGGTGCCACCCGGCTATGGACAGGACGTCCGCAAGTGGCCCCAGGGTGCTGTTCCACAGCTCACGCCCTCGGCCCCGGCTGCCAGTGAGCTAACCACGGTAATTTTCAGGGCTGGGTGGCGGGCCTGGGGGTATAGTCAGGAGAAAGTATAAACAGCACAAACATTTTAATTGGTGGTTCAGGGGCAATGGAAGGTTCGTCACTTAACAGTTAAAATCCTCACCACCTACCCTCTCTACTGCAAATTAACTCAATTTAGGAGGTTTCCTGTGGGAAACACTAATCCATTAACCTAACCAGAGAGAAATCTCGAAGAGCCCAGAGGGCCACCCCTGCTGGGGGCAGCCCAGTGGGAGATCAGGTTGAGGGGCGTGATGGCGTGGACAGGAGGCAGTTTGGCTTTTCTTGAGGGACTGAACTTGAGGAGGATCACGTCACTACCCAGTGTTGTCTCTCCAGACCCCGGAGAGGCCCCGCCGGAGCGGCCCAGCACTCCCTGATGGCCGCTTCCACCTGCCTCCCCGGATCCACCGAGCCTCTGACCCAGGTTTGCCAGGTAAGAGAAAGATCCTGTGACTCAGAGGGTGGGGCCGCCTGGACCTAGACACGAGTAGGGACGGGCTCCTCTCCCCCGCAGTGTCCCAGGTGGCCCGAGTTTGGGGGCTCTGTGGCCTCAGAGCTATTCCAGTCCCTCCATCCACTTCCCTTGTCCTTCCTACCACCCCAATCCTCATCTGTCCCCCTGTGCCCCCCTGTGCCTAAATCAGCCCACCCAGCGTGAGGTAGGCATCCCCCAGCCTCTTCTCACAGGCCCTTTTTTGTTGTGGGCAGCTGTGTTCCTCCGCCCAGGAGCTGGGACCCCATGGGGCAGCAGAGCGTGGGGTAAAATCCAGGTTGTCGGTTGCTGTGGGCCTGGCTGCCCCCCTTGCCTAGGATCCCTTTGCCAGCTGGGAGGGCCCTGGGAGGGCACTGCTGATCACACCCAACAGCCCCTGTGGGAAATCATGGGTCCATGCCCAGAGCTGCCACCCCTGCCCTCAGCTAACCTACTGCCGCTGCCGTGGTGTGAGTTGGTTTAACACAGACACTGTGATCCAAAGTCCCAGGAAGCTGGGGCTCTTCACACACCCCAGCTGCAGGTTTACATCTGTCCTGTCGCCCTGTTTGTAGCTGAGGAGCCAAAGGAGAAGACCTCCCGCAAGGCAGCTGAGCCAGGTGAGACACTGCCCTGAGCACACACTCGCTCACCTTTGGGGACCTCTCTGATCTGGCCTGGGTAGGAGGAACCCTCTGACCAGCCTCTTCTGCCACGCCCCTCACTCTGCAGAGCTGATGGGAACCCTTGATGGCATCTGCTACCCTCCACCACCAGTACCTAGACAGGCGTCACCCCAGAACCTGGGGACCCCTGGCCTGCTGCACCCCCAGACCTCACCCCTGCTGCACTCACTAGTGGGCCAACATATCCTGTCCGTCCAGCAGTTCACCAAGGATCAGGTGCCTGGGGGAGGGAGGAGGGGGCCACCCAGAGCTGTGAGGATCTGGAGAGCTGGGGCCAGGAGCCCTGGAGGCCACACCCTTTCCAGCTGACTCGGGATCTTTCTCAGATGTCTCACCTGTTCAACGTGGCACACACGCTGCGCATGATGGTACAGAAGGAGCGGAGCCTCGACATCCTCAAGGTCAGGGTCAGGGCTGTGGGCTAAGGATGCAGCCCCAGTGGGCAGGGTTCCAAAAGTAGTCAGAGGGGTCTCCCTCCCCCACCTTGGGTTCCCCCATGGGAGTCCGCACCCTCCATAGGTAAGCCCTGCTCTGATGGTCCTGCTTCTGTAGGCCGCCTCTGCGGTGGCCCTCCTCTGATCCGTATGCAGCTGCCCTGCGAGCCCTGAGTACCAGCACACGGGCCCAGTAACCCAGTCCCTTGGTTGATACTGATGTCTTCGTGGGAGAGAACTGGGTATTTCCTCTCCCAGAGAACAAACGTCTGATTCAGATGCTTAACAGTAGCTTTTTGGAGGCAGACCTTTAGCTCACAGGAACACACTGTTGGAGATGCCAGGGCCCCAACGGGACACAGGGAGGTTTGGGGGAAGGGTTTTCTCGGCACCCCTCTAGCACACATTGAGGAAGCAGGCAGCAGCCCCACATGCTCCCCGGGATGGACACAGCTACACACACACACACGCATCTTGCCTCCCAGGGGAAGGTGATGGCCTCCATGTTCTACGAGGTGAGCACACGGACCAGCAGCTCCTTTGCAGCAGCCATGGCCCGGCTCGGGGGCGCTGTGCTCAGCTTCTCCGAAGCCACGTCCTCCGTCCAGAAGGGCGAGTCCCTGGCTGACTCGGTGCAGACCATGAGCTGCTACGCTGATGTCGTTGTGCTGCGGCACCCCCAGCCCGGGGCAGTGGAGGTGAGGCCAGCCTCTGCGCCAGGGCAGGATCGATTGGGCGGGACCTGCAGACACTGCCTGTAACTGCAGGTCTCAGGTAGGGCCAGATGGGTGAGGGGACCCAGGAGAAGTGGGACTGTGGCGGGGAGTGGCGGTCCCTGAGATTCAGAAGAAAGGATTCTCCTTCCTTGTCCCCGTGTCACAGCTGGCAGCCAAGCACTGCCGGAGGCCAGTGATCAACGCAGGGGACGGGGTTGGAGAGCACCCTACCCAGGCCTTGCTGGACATCTTCACCATCCGGGAGGAGCTTGGGACGGTCAATGGCATGACGGTAAGAGTGCAGGGGGGGCTCGGAGGCCTGCCCTGGACAGTCTGGAGAGGGAGGCAGGTGGGAAGCAGTTTCTGCATTTCAGAGCCTGTTGCATCAAGGAGGCTTCCATTCTGGTCCTGAGGCTGAAAGCTTCAAAATGGGGGTGAGGAGTGTGCTCAGTCTGGGGGCCCTCCTGGTGACGGGCTGCCACCCACCCCCACCAACTCCCCGCCCAGATCACGATGGTGGGCGACCTGAAGCATGGCCGCACGGTGCATTCGCTGGCCTGCCTGCTCACCCAGTACCGTGTCAGCCTGCGCTACGTGGCGCCCCCAAGCCTGCGCATGCCCCCTGACGTGCGGGCCTTCGTGGCCTCCCGTGGCACCAAGCAGGTCAGGCCCTGGGAGGCTTCCCGTGGGGGGGGTGGGGAGGGACCTGTGTTGGGCGGTCAGTGCAGGCACTGCGCTCACCCCGGCCGGGCCTCACCGTCTAGGAGGAATTTGAGAGCATCGAGGAGGCGCTGCCTGACACCGATGTACTCTACATGACACGCATCCAGAAGGAGCGCTTCGGCTCCACCCAGGAGTATGAAGCAGTAAGTGCGAAGCGGGGACGAGCAGCCCGGGGTAGCTGCTGGCATTCCAGACTAGCAGCCAGGAAGGCTGGGCCCCTCGTTTGTAATAACTGCCTCCAGGGACTGGTGGTGGGGGACCAGGCTCCATGGGCTCGTAGCCACCGCGGCCCTGAGGTGCTTACGGGGCCCCTCCCTGCCCGCAGTGCTTCGGCCAGTTCATCCTCACTCCGCACATCATGACCCGGGCCAAGAAGAAGATGGTGGTGATGCACCCAATGCCCCGTGTCAATGAGATCAGGTGACGTGGCATCAAGATTGGGGCTGTGCTTGGGGGCACGGGGGCGGGGGCCTACACTCAGTCCCGTTCAGGCTGTCTTGGGCCGGGCAGTAACTCTGCCTTCTCTTGCAGTGTGGAGGTGGACTCAGACCCCCGAGCAGCCTACTTCCGCCAGGCAGAGAACGGCATGTACATCCGCATGGCTCTGTTGGCCACCGTGCTGGGCCGCTTCTAGGGCCCAACCCCTCAGCCTCTGCTCAGGCCCAGCTGCTGGGCATGGGAGCTCTCGCCCTCCACAGTGGCTGCACCCCGAGTAGCTGCTCTGGGGCATCCAGATGGCTTTGTGCTCAGATGCACACATGTGGGGACCATGCTTCAGACCCTGGACTGGACTGGAGCCATCTAGCATGGAGGTAGGGCCTCAGGGGTTGGGGCCCAGTTGGCGCATCTCCCTTCTCGCACCTCAAATCTGTATAGTTACTTTTTCACTGACTTAATAAAGCAGCTGAGCTGCCTCTGCTTCTCGCTTCCTTGAATGTATCCTGGCTTTAGCAGAGGATGCTAAGTCCAATAGGCAGAGCTTTCTTCTAGAAAATGAGAAGAGTTTCTCAAATACAAGAGCACCTTGCTGGGCAAGCCCCTGTTCTGGCCAGGGAAGCAGGCAGACCCCATTTTCAGAGTGGTGGCTTTTGGAGGTTCTGGGCAGGAACATGCCGTTCTCTTGGTGCTGCCGAGGCCTGTGTTCCACTGAGGAGCACACTCCACTGATCCACATCTGGCCCTCTTTCCTCCATTCAGGTGCATGAGTCATGGGGAATGGAGGGCTGGGAGTCTGGGCCCTGATAGTGAGGTTCATTCTTCTCTAGGCCAGCGGTCCCCAACCTTCTTGGCACCAGGGATCACCGATTTCGTGGAAGACAGTTTTCCCATAGCGGGGGTGGGGGGTGGGGACAGTTTCAGGATGATTCAAGCTTATTGCATTTACTGTGTACTTCAATGCCACTAGTCAGGAAGGTCCTGGTCCATGACCAGGAGTCTGGGAGCCCCTGCTGAAAGCCTTTATTCTCCTCTGCTGTGGTCAGTCCTCTCCTCAGGGGCTCAGGTGACCATTGCATCCTCAGAACCTCAGCTGCCATCCCTGGGAGGAGCACCACACACACCCCCCCAACCTCCAACCCCAGCCTGCCCCCACAACCTACTCTCCCTGGGAGACCACCTCGCTGGATTTTTTAGGCTGGACCAGGTCAGGGATGCTGAGGCGCCCTTTGGCTGGGGAACCCTGGGCTGGGGGGTGGGGAAGTGTGTGAATTGTTCCATTCCATTAACTTCAGTCGCATTAGAGAAATTTCTGGATCCAACAGGCTAACTTAGCACCCTCTGGGTACAAAGCACCATGTGCAGTGGGAGTATAAGGACAAACAAGGTTATCACCCTCAACTTTGAGGCCTCTTAGATAGTGAGGCATCCAACGACTTCTACAGATTGAATTGGCACATGATGGTCCAAACTGCTAATGTTCAGGAAGAACCTGCTTTGGGAAAAGAGCGATTAGCAAGTTTCAGAGATGGGAAAAGGAGACAGAACTCATTTTTTGAAAACGTAGCATAAGCAGGAATTTTTCCACCTTGTCATTTAATCCTATGCTAAACTTCCAACCATTTACAGATGCAGACATGCTTAGAAAAGGTGACTTGACCAAAGTCACATCGCTTGTAGTCATATATCAGGACCACTTGACTTCAAACCCACTTTTCTAATAAAAAGGAAAAAGTTATTTCAGGCTTCCAGGGCATCCAAAGGCAATAGGAGAGACAAGTCACACAAATCTAAGCTCCCAGAGAACAAGTCTAAGGCATGTGTGGCAAGCTGGTTCTCAGAAGGGACACCAGCCCAGGTGTCCTGGAGTCAGGAAGGCCCACGGAGCTGGGGTTCGGGCTGGTTCCTGAGGGAAGGAGCAAGCTTTGGCAGGTGGATGGGAGGAGGGTGAGGAATCTTACTTTCTTGAATGTAGCAGTGGCAGTTCTGTGTCTGCAGTACGGTGAGAGAACGTACCTGGACCCAGCAGAACCCTTCTGCTCCGTACTGTCAAGAGTCAAGAGTCTGATGAGCCAGACTGAGAGGTTTGCAGGTAGATTACCACATAAATAGGAGTTTACAGCCATGGGCACTGTTTGAAGAAGGATAGGACTGGCTATAACACCCATCTGCTTGTCTGGGGCACTGAGCTGTCTCCAGTCCCCCTAATGTTAACCCTTCCCAGGCTCTTCAAACCCCTGACCCTGACAAGTTCTCCCCAGGGTACCTGGAGGATCTGGTTGGTTGGAAAGGAGAGTATCCGTTTTAGAATGCTTCTACTCCTTTCGAGAACTTCCATTACCCTTTGTAGGCTATTCGAAGAAATCAGAGATTATTTTCCCAAGTCCTGGGGACTCTGTCACACACAGATTCCCACAGGACGCAGTGCAGCTCATCCTCAGTAGAAGCAGTGTTTGCTGCCAAGCGGCACACACATTCCACTCAGCGCTAAGTGGTGGAGGTGTTCTGCCCCTCTTTTTGGCTCTCCTAATCATAACACAGCTCCAAGCTGAATACACTTCTTTCCCCCTCCAACCAGAAAGGAGCTCTTATGACACTGGGAAGTAAAAAGAGGCAATCATTAAGAAACGAAAACAGACCTTTAAACAGAACACTCATGCCTGAGCCTATTTCATGTCCATCAAGAAGCAACCTCATGTGCTCCAGGTGATTGGCATTAACCATATAAGGCTTTAAAAAATGAAGTTTCCTAGTCTCCTTTCCTCCTGAGAGTCTTAAGTGATTTGATCTATTCCTTAAAAAAAGAGAAATAAACACGGCTCTAGTTATGTGCCAAACACTGTTCTGCTGCTGCTGCTGCTAAGTTGCTTCAGTCCTGCCCAACTCTGTGGGACCCTATAGACGGCAGCCCACCAGGCTCCCCCATCCCTGGGATTCTCCAGGCAAGAACACTGGAGTGGGTTGCCATTTCCTTCTCCAGTGCGTGAAAGTGAATTTGTTCAGTTGTGTCTGACTCTGAGCGACCCCATGGACTGCAGCCCACCAGGCTCCTCCGTCCATGGGATTCTCCAGGTAAGAGTACTGGAGTGGGGTGCCATTGCCTTCTCCAAACACTATTCTAGCGCTTTACAAATATTAACATTCTTTTTTTACTTACACTTACTCTTGGATGAACTCTTTAAATACATACCTCTGTGAAAAACAGGTCTAACCTAATGTATTCCCTTTTTTCCTTGCAAAATCATTTCCCCAAATTCTTCCCTATTGCAGTGAAGAAGGAAATCCTCTCATAACAGGTATTCAACTTAGACCATCTTCATCCCATTCCTGCCACGTTTCACTAATGACCTGCAGCCCTAGGCAAGTCAGTCGGTGCCCCAAGGCTCTAAGTTGAAAGGGTAGAGTTGGAAGTTCCCAGTGACATGCGGATTGCAAGTTGTTAGTGTAGCATCAGTGAAGTGAAGTGACAGTCACTCAGCCGTGTCAGACTCTTTGTGATCCCATGGACTGTAGCCTGACAGGTTTCTCTGTCCATGGAATTCTCCAGGCCAGAATACAGAATGGGTTGCCATTCCATTCAGGGGATCTTCCTAACTCAGGGATCAAACCTAGATCTCCCGCATTGCAAGCAGATTCTTTTCCATCTGAGTCACAGGGGAAGCCCATTGATACATGTCTGTAATTCTGTAACAACATCCTGTGGACTGTGGGGGACACTGCTGGTGATGGTGCAGGGCTGAGACGGAGTGCATTAGGAAGACTAGTCTGGAGGCAGCACCTGGAAGAGACGGGGGTAGGAGCCATTCCATCATCAGCGAGTCCAGTTAGGATGTGTTGCAGGATCTTGGGATTGGGAGAACAGGGATGGGTGTAGACAGGGAGCCAGCTTAGAGTGGGGACAGGTGAATTCTGCTCGGGCACAATACTGTTCAGCTGCTGTGGGACATCTGTATGGAGATGTCACGTCCGTAACAAAGCTGGGGAATTGGATCAAGTGCGACAGAGGTCACTTGTGTTATTTATACGTGATAACAACAGCAGGCTTCTCAGCTGGTGCAGTGGTAAAGAATTCACCTTCCAATGCAGGAGGAGCAAGAGCTGTAGGTTCAATCCCTGGGTCGGGAAGATTCCCTGGAGTAGGAAATGGCAACCCACTCTAGTATTCTTGCCTGGAAAATTCTAAGGACAGAAGAGCCTGGCAGGCTACAGTCCACAGGGTTGCAGAGTGGACATGACTGAGTGCGCACACATACGTGAGAACATGGATGTTACTAATATACCCCAAGCACCAAGCACCTAGTAAAGTATTGAGCACATAGTTGGTGCTTAAGTAACATTTGTTGATGACAGAATCATCAACATAAAGATAATGAAAACTCTTTAAATATGTGCCTCTGTATTAGTTCACCAAGAGAATGGGAGCAAAAGCAATCAGCTAAAACCTGAATCTCAGAAAGGGTGGAGAAGAACTCAGGAGAAAGCTCTCAGAGAGGCCCAGGATTTCAGGCATGTTAGGCATGCAGAGAGGTGTGGACAGATTCTGCAGGAGACCACAGAGAATGAAATCTGAGGCATGGACTTAATCACAAGAGTTATTACTCTGATGCTCTGTGGGAAGAAGGTGAGACACCAAGTTCCTGGGCTTAGTGAGTGACTGGCTTAGAAGCTGAGGTTGTTTGCCAAAGGATAAAAGATCTTGGGATTAGGACCTGAAAGTCTAGAAAAGGCTGGGAAAGTTGTGATGGATCCTCAGGAGATTAATTAATGGGTCATCACCTTGGGCTCGGGGAAGCTAGACACGATGAGTTTGTGGTAGGGTTGTGGGGACACAGTGTCCAGGCCGGGCCATGGCACCCCACCCACCCTGGACGACCCTTTCTAGAAATATCAATTACTTCCTTCTTGAAGGCACCTGATTAGTTGCCACCACAGGAGAAGGGGCAGATAAGGATTGTTTACCATCCTCTGCCACTCCCTTCTCTTCTCACCAAGGAGAAGGAGGTGGCAGAGGATGAGATGGTTGGTTGGCATCACCGACTCAATGGACATGAGTTTGAGCAAACTCCTGGAGATGGTGAAGGACCCGGAAGCCTGGCATGCTGCAGTCCATGGGGTTGCAAACAGTCAAACACGACTTAGCTATGGAACAACAACAAAATTGTGCTGCAAATTTATCCTGCGGAGTCAGCCTGTAAGGCACGGGCTTGCTGAGACAGGGATGGGGGCCTGCCTGAGGACTAAGAGGGCACTTTACTGGCTTTGTATTGACCCCACGCCCATTCCTTCCCCCTCCTTCCATCTATCAGTTCGGGTGCCAGGCCGTGAGCTTGGTGCTGGGGAGACGAACACGAGGAAAGCAGTGCCTTCCCTCAGGGGCTGTTATCAATCTACCAGGCAACCTCAGCCCCTTGCCACTCCTCTCAGAAATCCTGTGCAACCAGGTCCAGATCTCACCCTGCTCTGGTGCAGAGGTGGGCGAGATGCAAGGGAGCCAGGAGGTGATCTCTGGGCAGACTCCAAGGTCAGGGAAAGGCAAGTTTGCTGTTGTTAATGTCTGAAACCTGCTTATTTGGGGAAGTTCTAGCTGTCTTTTATTTCCTGGATTTGGTTCTCTTTCGTTCCTCCCTAGGCTTTTTGGCGACAGTCCTTTTAAAATTTTTAGCCTGTCTTGGTTGAGCCAAAGGGAATCAGAGAATGGAAATGGATGCTCTGACTGTTTGGGTTAGAGAAAGTCAGGCAGTAAACCCTGGGACCAGGTGCCATGAGCACGGTACCAGAGGAGAGAAGAAAACTCAAAAGGGGTGCACCTGGAGATCACCTACACAGAGCTTTCGTGTTCTAGTCCAGGAAGATTTTTTTTTTTTCCTTTAAGAAAGGAAACCCGTCCACACCCCGAGCCTACAGTCTCCCTCAGGAGCATAGCTCTAGACTAGGATGGCAGAGGCTGTCGCACTTGTCTCCAATTGTGAGGAGAATTAACTTAGGAATTAACCATAAAATCTTCCAGGAGGATCTGGGTTGTCATTTGCTTGTTTTAATTTTATTTTTTTTTAATTATTACCTTTGCTTCCGGGGCTTCCTGGGTAGCTCAAACTGTAAAGAATCTGTCTGCAATGCGGGATACCTGGGTTCAGTCCCTGGGTCCAGAAGATCCCCTGGAGAAGGGCACAGCAACCCACTCCAATATTCTTGCCTGGAGAATTCCATGGACAGAGAAGCCTGGTGGGCTACAGTCAATGGACTCACAAAGAGTCGGACACCACTGAGCGACTAATACACATATATTACCTTTGCTACAAATTAAGAAGGTTGCCTATAGCCTAAAATACACAGGATAGTCTCAAGGTTCTGATCTTTAAAGATTTTAACACTTTTCCATTCACACAGAGATAAAAAGTTGCAGAACAGAGAATAATATTTGTCTTGTTGGAGGTTTATAGGAACACTGTGACCAGAGCTACCTAAACAGCTGCCAAGAACAAAAGATTCCAGCACCAAGAAGTCTGTAACAACCAACCACGTGTCCTCCCCTTTTAGGACAGAAGAAGTCAGAGGGACTTCTCTGGCAGTCTAGTGGTCAACACAAGGGACAGGCGTGGGCCCTATCCCCAAGGAGCTCAGACCCCACACCCCATGTGGCACAGCCATAAACAGTAAACACGACCCAATTCTAACTCCAGTGTGATGGTTCCTTGGGACGCCAGCCCACCATCTTCTCAGTCTTCGACTTTCCAAGTAAAGTCGCTATTTCCTGACCCAGCAATTCATTGCTCAATTTTATTGGCCTGTTGTGCCGCGAGCAAGTAGGAGCTTGGTAACAGAGGGACTGGGAGTTCTAGCTCATGAGGAGAGGCCAGGAACAGCCCATGGGTGAGGTGTGAGGGTGGCCCAGGGTGGCCACCATGGCCTCTAGGTTGGTGCCAGGTGCAGAAGTTCAGCCCAGACAAGAGGAGATTTGTCCTCTGAGTGAGCACCACCCACACAAGGGGCTGCAGATGCTATAGCCAGAGGGCAGCGGGAGGAGGGCTGGGGCAGAGGGAGGGTGGGGAGTGCAGCTGCAGGCCTGGAACTCAGGCTCTGGCAGCCCTTGGCCCCTCCTCCTCCCCATGCTCCCCACCCAACTCTCTCTCACCTGTCCTGCCAACAGGACCCACTTTGCGGGAGCCTTTGAGATCAGGGCTGCATGTGTAGACCCGGGCTCTGCTCCACGGGCACTTGGGAACTGCCCAGCACCCTTTGGAAGGTGTTGATCAGGTGCTCATGGGGATGGTCTGGGGGTTCAGAGCTGGGACAGGGAGGCCCAGGGAGCTCTCACAGTTGGGGAGGAAAAGTCTTTCAAATATAAAAGAAATTCTCTAGGGAATTCCCTGTTTGGCCTAGTGATTAGGACTTGGCATTTTCACTACTGAGACCAGATTCCATTCTTGGTTGGGGAACTCAGATCCAGCAAACTGCATGGTGTGGCCCAAAAAAAAGAACAAACCCCCAAAATCCCCTAAAAAACCATAAAAGGAACTCCGTAAGCAGTTCCCCACAGAGGTGGGGGAATCTGCCAGGAAGAGGGGCAGGGGTCTTCCCAGCGTGACTTGGGATCCTGCCAGTCCCTCCAGAATCTTCCGGCTGCCTGGGCTGCTACCACAGGCCACAGGGGGACGCTGCTCCCTCTTTTGTTACAGACAGCGTGGCTCAAGGCAGCCAGGGTGGGCCCACATCTTAGGGAAGTGCTGGAAGGGGCAGCAGGGTCGCCGGAGGGAGGAGAACACCCTTTATCACTCTGAGCTTGCTCTTGGCCACAGACAGGCTGCCCCCTGCTCCCTGAGTCCTCAGCCCTTGCCCCTCAGACAGGAAGGCCTGGTCCCGCCTGCGGCCAGCTGGTCCGGCTGCCCCCAGGTGAGCAGCTCTGTGAGGAGGACAGGGCCAGCCCAGCTGCCCCGATCCCGCCGCCCCCCACCCCCCCCACCACCACCCACATCCCCCTCGTGTCTCCGAAGCATGAGGCCCTTCAACCCACTGCCTCCCCTCTGGTTTTTCCTTCTAGCTCCTTGGCCTCTCTCGAATTCTCCTACAACGGCACTCTAACCCTCCGGTCCACCTCCTATTCCTCTGGTTCTCCCTTGTTCCTGGTCCCTCTGGGCCTCCAGAGGGGCCCTCTCCCCTCTCCTCCCCTGGTATTATTAACCAGCCGTGTAAAGAGCTGCCAGGGCTGGGCTGACGGATGGCCCCTCCTCTGCTTTGCTCTTCCTCAAGCCTCCCCTTGGTCCCCGCCCCTCCCCAGCCCTTTCTCCTCACCTCTTCCTCCACCATTCATTTTTATCATCAAGGAAGGACACCGAGAGGAATGGGCCTGCTGGGTAAGTGAGTGGAGAGGTGGGTTGGGGAGATAATCGGGAGGACAGGCAGCTCCTGCAGATAAGGATTTCCTGGACTCCCTTGGGAGTGCCCTACAAATGGGCAAATGCTCCTGATTGTCTGTCCTTCCCTGTCCCCGACAGAGCAATGCCTGGAGGAGGGGGGTGGAAAGGCAGGGTGGTGTGGAAAAGGGCTGGGCACTTAGTGCAGCCAGCACAGTCACTCTGACAGTGACTAGCTGCATGGGCAGGGTCAGCCTCAGTTTCTCCATCTATAAAGCACAGATCACACTTTCTGCCTTGCAGTGCCTGGCACCAAGGATAAGCTCAATAAATGCGGGCTCCTGTCTCCGCTGTCAGGGTGCCAGGTCACCCTTTGCCCTGAAATCCTCCCCCTGATTCTCAGATTCCACACAAAAGATAATCTTTTCCTCCATGCCCTCTCTATACCAGGCACACTCACACCCACAACGTCACGTCACCCCTCTTTCAGTAATTAGGAAAGCTGGAATGCAGCGGGGTTACCAGTGACCAGAGTATGAGCAGAAGGCGGAGGCAGAACCAAGGGGTCTGAGCGCAGAGTGCCAGGATGGGCGAACTAGCAGCAGCAGGTTGCTGGGAGGGAGTGGGCAAGAGTTTTCCTGAGAAACTCAACTGGGTGAGAGCTTCCAAGGGCCTGGATGGGAGCGAGCGAGAGCCCAGGCTCTGCACCTGCCCCAGTCACTTGCTGGGTGACCTTTCTAAGTCCCATTCCCTCTCTGAGCCTCCGTTTTCTCTTCCTCTGTTTTGCAGGAGTGGATGGGTGGGGGGCTGAGATGGATTGCTTTCTGTGTGAGGTCTGTCCCCTCCCCTGCAAGGGGACTCAGCCTGGTACATATAGGGCAGGGCTGCTGTTTAAGGCTGTTCCTAGTGTAAAAATCTAGTCCTCATTTCCTCCGCTCTTCATTTCCTCCCTCTTCCCCACCCCCATCCTGTCACTTGGGGCCTATAGTCAATGAGTCGTAAAATGAGAAAGTATCAGGAACTAGCAAAGCATAGACTGCAGCTGGGGCAGCCTTGGCGCCAAGTGTGATGGACTGCCAGCCCATCCTCCCATGCTCGACTCAGGCTAGCCGGCCAGCAGTGAACAATTCACCCAGGCTGGTCCAAAGCCCGCAGCTGGAGAGCAGAGTGAAGAGGCCTATCTTCAATGGGTCCAAAGGCCACACCTTAAAATGAGTGATGAAATCTCTGTGTACTGACTTGGAAAGATGCACCCAGATGGACAGCTGAATCACAGAAGCAGGTTACATGTTCTCACTGTAAAGTAATCCTTTTATGTTCTTGTAGAAGATGAGAAAATGTGAGCAGACTCCAAACTCCAGACTCCATTCTCCCTGGGAGTAAGATTTTATGGGAAGCATTCACTGTATACATTTTCCTCTGATAGGTTTTGATTTTGGACTGGGTCACATGGATTGTGGGATCTTAGTTCCCCAGCCAGGGATGGAACCGGTGCACCTGCAGTGGACGTGCAGAGTCCTAACCACTGGACCGTCAGGGAAGTCCCTCTTTTGATAGGTTTTTAAAGCAAACGTGGATTGCTTTCCTGATTGTGAAAAATCAAGATAACTTAATAATAAAGATATTTCCATTGTGGGGGAGAAGCCTTTGAGAAATATACATGGGCTAATGAAATTGCTCCAGGTCTCAGCTGCAGGTTGGAATTTATATCAACCTAGGATGGGAAGGCTAGTGGACTCTTGCTCTAGATCAAAATCAAAGTATAGAGTTTGATTTTTTTTTTTTTTTAAAGAGAAAATGAACAATCCCTTAATGAGACTGACTTTTAAGGTCAAATCTTTCAAAATACGTGATTCTTAAGGCAAAGGAAGGGTAGTGATGAATGAGGTCCTTGGGGTCCCCAGCTTAAACCTGGACTCGAGTTGGTTGCTGGGAGTCAGAGTTAGGGCAGCCAGGACTGGGGGCTGCTCCCCAGCACCTCCCACAGCTTGAGCACACAGCCAGGTCAGCACTGTGGTCCAATCACTCCCCGACATGGCCACAGCTTCTGGCCCGCCAGCCTCCCCTGTCAGAATGACTCTCTGGGATCTCCTGGCCCTCGCCATCTGGCTTTCTCCTACAACCAAGCTCAGAATGTGTGGGTGTCCCCCTGTGTCAAGGACCCAGATTCCATGCTGCCAAGTAAGGGAAGGTAGTAAAGAGACTGGGGGGTTTTGGCCTACACGGCATTGCAACAGATCTTTGAGGGTGGAGGGGCTGGGAAGGGGGCGGGGGGCTGTGCAAGGTCACTCTGGACGAGGGATTCCCTCAGTTCCCAGATGACAGATTCTACGTCCCCCTCCCGAGGAGTCGGCACAGGGCTGAGAGGTGCAGTTGACACAAGTTTATTGGCGGAGCTTCGGCGGAGTCTCCCTCTCTCTGGGACAGCCGAGGGCACAGCACCAACAGAAGGATGGACAGACAGAATCCCACACAGACACACGGATGGTGCAGACTCATAAAGATCACAGCACAGCCACGCAAGGCACAGAGACACACAGGCCACAGCACCAAGAAACACACACAGACACAGAACCACAGGGCTAGAACACACGGACAAAGTGCGGGCTTTGGGGCTCCTGCATAGACAGAGCGAGGGCCACATGGGGAGGGGGCCCCTGCTGACCTCCCCCAGGCATAGGCACATGGACAGCACACAGACAGGCAGTTGCCCCCAGCCAGCCAGGCTGCCACGAAGACAAATGAACTGCACAGAAAGGACACTGGGGATTCCCCAGACCATGGGGAGTGGGAACCATAGGACTTCTACCCACCCCCACCACCACTGCACTGATTTCCCTGCTCAGCCTGACTCTGGCCTACTCCCTGACACACACACTTTGGTCTTGCCCACTGGGGCTGGGGGGGCAGGTGGTAGGTGGAAGCAGGGGAGAGGGGAAGGGTGCGGGCCAAGCTCTGTCTCTTCTCCGTGAGCAGGGAAGCAGGAGAGTCCAGGGCAGAGCCTGGGCCTGGCAGTGGGGTATGGCTGGGGCCGGGGCTCAGGCTTGGGGGGGCTCCTGGCAGCGCAGGCACTGGGCCATCTCAGGCTGGTATTGCTCGACCTGCAGGGTACAGCTGGAGAATCCAAACCGGGAGTGGAGCCGGGATGTAGCTTCAGCTAGGACAGCTTCGGGGTCGGCCGTGGAGTCTGCGGGGGAGTGATAAGAAACAGCGAGCTCCCTGGGGAGTGGGGAGCCAGGCCAGGGTCCAGATAAGGATGGGTGAAGGGGAACCCAGGGGTTTTGCATGGCATGAAAGCCAGGATTGAATGGGAGCTTTATTTTCTCTCTCTGTTGTACGAACAGTGTACAACTGTTCAACGAAAAGCTTGGGGAGACTCATCCCTAACTGACTAGCCTAACACGCTAAACTGTTCTTATTTTGCTATTCGCTTCTTCTCTTTGGGTGTCTGTGTACAGCTGTGTATTTCAGCAGCCATACCACCCGATTTTTCACAACGATCCAGATGTCAAATATTCTGTTCCCATTGTCCCTCTAGAGTTACCATCAAATATCCTACAGAGTATAATATTTTTGGCATCCAAATTGCAAGTCTCTGATTGCTTCTTGCATCTGGAAGAAACTCAAAAATCCTTTGTCAGCTTGTGAGTCACCCTATATATTTTAAATAGTTGAATCATAATGTGGCTATAATTTTATATTCAGCTTTCTCTCTTAGCATTATACCATAAACATTTTTCCTAGTTGCCATACAGTCTTCATAATCATCATTTTTAAAAGTTACATGGAGTGAGAAGCCACAATTTACCTCTCTGTGCCCCACCACTTAGACCTGTGGGTACCAGTGATCTTTTAAAGGATTACTGGTGCCCTGTACTACTTTAAAGAGGGTGAAACTTTCCCCGGAACACCTTGTCTAGGGCGCCAACATGCATGAGAGAGAGAGAGATACAAAAACAGAGCTAGAGGTCGAGAAAGCCAGAGAGATGGGAACAGTCCCAGTAATTCAGACCAGCTTCCTGTGTTTGGAGGGTGGGAGGGGAAAGGACAAATGTTTCTGGGAAGTAACTGGCTGGGGCTAGCGTGGACTCACCAATGGCCAGGTGTGCGGAGGCGACGTAGTGCGTGAACGTCAGGGACCACAGGTGCAGCTCATGGATTGCCCGGACTCCCGGCACCGACAACAAGGTGTCCCGAACGGGTTCAAAGCTCACACTTCGGGGGGTCCCTGCAAGTAGCACCCACCACGTCTTACTGCCAAAGCTGCTCCTGCCCAGAGGTCAGGACCCCACCTCCCCCATCCTGTACCACTCACCCTGATCCCCACAGTTCACCCCATCCCTGAATCCTCCTTCCAGCAATAAGCCTTCTCTCCACACACTCTTCAGAGGAAAGAGGGGTGCCTAGTACTGGAGTGGGGTCAGGGAGGGCCCGGTGTGGGGGATGTAGGAAAGCGGCATCATCGGACTCACCTTCCATGAGGACACGGAGAACATCTCGCAGGGTGGGAGCTGTGGATCCAAGGGCACAGATGGAGAAGAGGAAGGTGCTGATGGGGTCAGCTGCTTTGTACTGAGGCTGCACAGAAAGAAAGCCCTAAGAGCCTGGGAACTGGGAACCTTTCAGGGGAAGATCTAGGGGCACCCTGGACAAACAGGACCTGAGAGGGGAAAGGGACCATAACCCTGGGCCAGGGGTCCTATGGAGCTGGGAGGTGGAGTAGGGTGGGGATGGGGACCCAGGGAAGGCAGGGCTGGGATGTAGAGAGGCGAGGGCAAGACTGGGCAGGCTTGCACACATGGTACCTTGAAGTAGATGAGGATGGAGGCAATCAGCACCCCAAGGCTCTGCAGGAGGTCTCCCAGCACGTGCACAAAGGCCGCCCGGACGCTGGTGTTCCCCAGAGGCAAGGGCTCCCCGGACCCCTCCTCCAGCGGTGCATACTCTGCCCCTCTAGACCCATGGCTGTGGGGGGGCCCAGCCTGGTGCAGCACAAAAGCCATTCTGAGGGGGAAGCAGAGCAGCTTAGCCCAGGTGGCCTGCTCCCAGCATCCTCCACCCACTTCCATGCCCCCTCCTCTCACCTCCCAGGAGCCCTTTCTCTACCTGTTTTCTCCCTATTTTCCCAGTCCTCAGAAGAAAGCAATGCTGTCCAAGAGAGACAAACAGAGCCACCTGGGGGGAGGAATACTTGGTACTAGAGATGTAGATTCAGATCTTGGCCCTGCTACTGAAATTGCTACATGTCCTGGGCAGGCAAGGCCCCTTGTCACCTCTCGTTATTTGTTTTGGCCACACCGGGTAGTTTGCAGAATCTCAGCACCCCGAACAGGGATCAAACCCCAGGCTCTCATCCATGAGAGCTGGAATCCTAACCACTCGACCATCTCTCATTAACTGAATGTCAGGGGTGACACTACCTACCTCGTAGGGGTGGTTGTGTGCTTTAAATGGACAACATTGATGATGGTCCCCAGCAGAGGGGCCAGTACCCAGCAGGCCTTTAACCAAGGTCTGTTGACCCTGAATTTTAGGTCTCCCCCCCAACCCCCTCTCAGACATCCCCAGGGCAGCAAGGCAAGAACTGTGTGCATGTGCTGCGGGTCTGCTGGGTGAATAGTCTGCTCTCCAAGCCTGCAGGAGGACCCCTCACCCCCACTCCGACATGGTGCCTGCTCCATACTGGAACGTACAGCAGATTGGCACAGACCGCAATGCTGGCGGTCAGCAGCATGGCACCCCCCTCGATGTGGTAGTCGCTGTGCAGCAGACGGATGAAGGCCAGGTACAGGAGGATGCCAGTGACCATCCAGAGGGAGACCACAGAGGCCAGAGCCCCCAGAGTCTCTGCAGGGGGAGACAAGCTGTTAGAGAGCGGCCCAGGACCCTGAGAGGTACCTTCTGGCCAGGTCGAAGGGTTCTCAGGCCATGCAGGCACCTTACCTGAGCGGTGCCAGCCAAAGGTCATGGTGCGGGTGGCTGGACGGGTAGAGAGCCAGAGGGAGAAGAGGCTGCCCATCATGCTGCCCACGTCCGCCAACAGGTGGGCCGCGTCAGTCATAATGGCCAGGCTGTGCGCCAAGTACCCACCTGCAAGGGTGAAGTGACGTATCATCTGGTTCCATTAAGCAAATATCATGCTGTGCGTGTGGAGGCATGGAAAAGAGATTGGGGGGGACATATACCAAAATGTGAATGGTGGTTTTTCTCTGGTGATGGGATCACACATCTTCTTTTCACTCATTCGCGTTTTCTAGTTTTTCTACAATAACAGTTTCTTTTAAAACATTCAGCTGCACCAGGTCTTAATGGCAGCACGCAGGATCTTCCATCTTTGATGTGGCATGTGGGATCTTTAGCTGCAACATGTGGGCTCTGGTTCCCTGACAGGGATTGAACCCAGGCCCCCTGCACTGGGAGCGTGGAGTCTTAGCTACTGGACCACCAGGGAAGTCCCAACAATAACATGTTTTAATAAGCAATAGGGCTTTTAAAGGACCAGTTTGTACTGATAAGCCAGTCCTGAGTCCCCCTGGTACTGCCTGTCCCTCACCCTCTCCTACTTCCCGAGTCCTGGACACCCGGCTCCCCCGTCCCAGCCAACCCCATCTTGTCTGCATCTCCACCCAGGAACTTAGGCAGGCATCCTGCGGATGGAGTTGGAGGAGCTGCTCTCTAACTTACCAACCACCTCCCCGGCCATGAAGACGCAGCACACAGCACAGGCGGTGCACAGCTGCCTCTGCGCCTGCATCCTCTCCGGGGTGAGACCCGGCTGAGGCAGGGGGTCCCGGTGGCAGTGGTGGAAGGACATCTCCACAGGTTTGGGCTCCTCGGGGAGGGGCTCAGGAGCCTCTGTGAAGAGACTGAGGCAGGCAACACAGTTCAATCTGGGGCCTGGCTCAAGGGCTCGCCTGCTCCTTCCTCACTCCCAGGTCCTGGGTCCCCTAGATTAGCTTCAGCAGATGTCCCATCTCTCTCTCCTTTTCCCAGTCCTGGTCAAAACCAGGAGCCTTGTACACAGAGGGCCACAGGAGAGATGGGGGCTGAACGGACGACTCAGATCGCAGCCTCCCTTTTCCTTTCATATACAGAGCCGCAGAGTCTCACAACACAAAGGAAAGCACCTTAGAGATGAGCTAGTCTACCGCTTACTAAGGAATTAGACGGACAAGGCTCAGAGAGGGAGGGGACTTATGGAGGCGACACAGCTAGTTAGTGGTCGAGCTGAGATTCGACTCCAACCAAATCAAGTCATTATGACAGGCATCACAAGGAATACAAATGAACTGAGTATCCTTTCTAATCTCTTGGAGCCTTTGGTGAACAAGACAAATGTCTACCTAAGTACTGTGAGATGTTTTAGAAGGTAGCTATTGCCTTAGAGCTGGAGAAGGCAATGGCACCCCACTCCAGTACTCTTGCCTGGAGAATCCCATGGACGGAGGAGCCTGGTGGGCTGCAGTCCATGGGGTCGCTCAGAGTTGGACACAATTGAGCAACTTCACTTTCACTTTTCACTTTCATGCATTGGAGAAGGAAATGGCAACCCACTCCAGTGTTATTGCCTGGAGAATCCCAGGGATGGGGGAGCCTGGTGGGCTGCCGTCTATGGGGTCGAATAGAGTCGGACACGACTGAAGCGACTTAGCAGCAGCAGCAGCAGCATTGCCTTAGAGCAGCGAAAACAAAGTGCTATCAGGGTTCAGATAGAGGGATACACTGACTCTAATGAAGACACCAGGGAAGGTCCGAAGGACCCGAAGGCCCAAGGAAACTGAAGGAGGCCCCTGAGAAGGGCCTGGGCAGATAGAGAGGCTTTTGATAAAGAGGAGGTGCATGTGCCGGTGAAGGCAGTACGATGGGGAAGTGGTGTGAAAGTGCTGGGTGGGGCTCAGACCTGCCTCCTTCCTGGACCTACCTCCGGGTGCCTCCATTCCCGGTCCTTCCACTTCCCTCTCTAGACATGCAGCTGAATGTGGCCCTTTAAGAGAGGAGTAGAATGTGGGGACCCAAAAAGTCTGAAGTTCTTGGCACGGAGAATTACTGGCCAGATTCCAGAGCTGGGTTGTCATGGGGAGGAGACAGTGCAGACTGCTGTGGCTGGGGTGGCAGCAGCAAGAGCGCTGGGTTGGGAGTCTGTCATGCGTTAGTGGGACCAGTGGGACCATAAGCATCCAGCAGAGGCCGCCTTAACTGCACAGGACCGTAAGCCTCCCTAGACCAGTGAATGGGTCTGGGGGGCCTCACCTCTAGCATCACCTGGGGATGCGAGAGGCTGAGCTCAGACTGACTGAATTTTCAGTCCACTCTGCCCTAATTCTCGACCCTGATACCACCCAACCTAAAGTCTGAGGGGTGGCAGTGGCAGCGGGGGGGTGGGGGTGGGGGTGGGCGGGGAGAATAGAACCTTCCACAGCATAAAGGACCTAAGTAGAAAAGTACAGTCCTGGGAATTCTATGGAGGTGTGACAAGAAAAACCTTGAGAGAAGATGAAGGCTCCAGATGATAGAAAGGCAATCCCAGTAGTAAAGTGGGGAGGGGTGCCTGGGGGTCTTCTGGTTGAGGAAAGCTCTGCCAATGGGTGAATTTAGGTGGGAGGGAGGAGAGGGCACATTTGGTGCTTCTAGGGAAAACTGGCAGGTAGATTAACTTCTTGGAATCCCCTTCTAAGACTTAGAATCTAGATGGGTAGGATACAGGTGTGTTTCCAGAGGAGACAGGAGATGAGGGTGGCTTTGAAATCTGTCCTCATTCTTCAACAAGATATACCGCGCAGTGTAGCAGTGTACATGTACTGAAGCTCAGGCTGGTGGGAGACATGTGTCACAAATGACTTACTATGCAAGGAGAAGCTGGGGCTGGAAGGGTTATGAACAAAGGACTTCATCACAGGGGAAGGAGTGACCAACTCTAATGGGAATAAGGAGAACCTCACAGAGGTAAACAAAGGGGCTCCAGACATGTGGAATGACAATGACAAGATATGCAGCTTGGAGCGTAAGTGTGAGGAATCAAGGGAAGGACTGAGGAAGAAAGTGATGGGCTCAAAGGAACGTAAAGGGAGATGCGCTGATTGATTTGATCGTTCCTGAGCCGTGAGATGAATGACCTTGCTGATGCACTAGTCTGGGAGGAAGAGAGGAGAGGAGATGGAGTGGTCCAGAGCAGACCAGGCCAGAGGCTCCCTGCGCAGAATTTTAGAGGAGGGGCAGGCAGGTAGGGAAGAACCTCTTTCAGAAAATACTGCAGGATTTGGTGACTAATGGTCATATGAGAATGAGGCGAAACTAGGAGTCAGAGATCCGGGTCTGAAGAACAAACAGAGGGTAAGTGGCTTTGGGGCAGTGGGCAAGATGCCCTTCCTGGCCTGGGGAAGACACAGTGCAGCCAGGCATCAAGGTAGTCAGCCATCAACAGGCTGCTCCCTTTTGTTTGGCATTAATTGGGCACTAAAGAAGCCTCATTGTTGGTGTGTGGGTGTAGTGGGGCTACCTGCTGTTTAGAGAGAAAGAAAGACAATTCTCTCTCCCTGGCCCTCTGAAACCCCGGACTAACAACAAATAATATTGAGTGGGGTAGAGGGGACAGGTAGAGAGGGGAGACTGTCTTGAAGCAGAGTCAAAAGGGATGTGAAGACATGCTAGGGCCACGGCTGGAGCCCCCACAACTGTGGTCCTCCGTGGGAGGGATTCAGAGGGGGGTCTTCCCTCCCTTCTGCTCATCCACTCGCCCACCCATCCAGGTTTACGGCCTCCACCCAGAGAAGGAGCGAGAAATACACAGAGGCACCGCATCAGAGACAAAGGGACAGGGGTTGGGAGGGAAAAGGAGAGATGAGGAAAAAGAAAAAGCCGGAGACTCTGTCAAATTCCCGAGATAAACGGACGGTGGGCCAACAGACAAAAAGGCCGGCGGAGGTGACCAGGGAGGGACCAGCGCGGCCGCTAGGAGGGACAAGGCGGACGAAGCCGGCGGGACGCGGAGGCGGTTCTCCGGCCGCCCCCGGCCCGCTGTCCCGACTGCTCGGCGCGCCTCATTTCACACCTCGCCGCCCCCGGCCCCGTCTGTGCGGAGCCGGGAATACCCCCGCCGCCCAGACCGCACCTGCTCCTTCCTTACCGCCCCCTCGCTTCCCCGCGGCCGCCCGCCACTCCAGGAGCCGACAAGACCCGCTGCGGAGCCCGGGCCCATCTTCGGCCTGGGTGTCCACAGCTGGAGGCTGCTCCCCGAACCCGGGCACTCGGAGGGTAGGGCCGGGGGCCTGCAGATGGGACTCCGAGGGGCTCCCGGAGCAATGGGTACATCGGGGTTCCTGGAGCGGATTCCGGCCCGACGGAGGGGCAGTCGCTCGCGGGAAAGGTCGAGGGGCTTGGGGGGACGGGCCCGGGAGCAGTTTCTCGGGACCGGGAGGAGGGTGGCCGAGAGGAGCCAGAGCGGGGTGTCCGCCTGTAGGGGCCGGGGCTGGCTGTGCGAGCTGGGGGCGTCTGCGCGGCCAGAGAGGCAGAGCCCGGCCGCCACGAAGCCAAGGGGGTCGCGGTGCGCTGGGAAGGCCAGCCGGCCGAGAGAGACAACGAAATAGAAGGAAAGCAGAAGGGTAGCGCCCCTCCTCAGCCGAGGGCCGACCCAGATCCGTCCTACCTCTTCAAACGCAGGCCGCCACCAGCGCCGCCGCGGTCTCGGGGGCCCACCAGGCGAGTGGTCTCCGAGCCCCCCGTAGTGGGAGACGGCTCCATTTCTCCGCGGCCCCCGACCGTCTAGGCCCCACCGAGGGAGGGAGAGGCGTGGCGGGCCCCGCGCCAAGTCTGAACGACGGGCCGACCCCCAGACTCCCCGCAGGGCCGCGGGGCCACCAGAGTGAAGGCAACTGCGGCGGCTGTGGCGCTGGGAGTCCGAACTGCGGCTCCCGCGGCTGCCGGAGCCCCGCCCCGCGTGGGGAGAGCTCCCCAAGCCCCGCCTCTAGGCTCCCCAGCCTCTCCCCTCCACGCCTAAGCCCCGCCTCCGGGGCCCTGTCCCCATAGACGTGGCTCTATTCCCGGCGCCAGAGCCAGGTGAGGAGGTGGGAGCTCTCTAAGCCCCGACCCTGTTCTAGAGAATGCTAATCTCCATAGCCCCGCCCCTAGGCTGACTAGTCCCGCCCGTGGCCCCGTCCACCAGCCCTAAGCGGAGCTCCTCAAGCTTGGGGGGCTTCCCTGATGGCTCAGATACTAAAGAATCTGCCTGTAATGCGGGAGACCTGGGTTCGACCCCTTGGTTGGGAAGATTCCCCTGGAGGAGGGTACAGCTACTCACTCCAGTATTCTTGCCTGGAGAATCCCATGGACAGAGCAGTCAGGTAGGCTACAGTCCATGGGGTCACAAAGAGTCAGACACGACTGAGCGACTTTCACTTTCAAGTTTGGGGACCTCCCAACCAATCTTCTCCCAAGGAACACCGACTTGTGCAGGTCCACCCCAGGGCATCTCAACCCCTCTCCACTACCCGTCACCTCGTGGCCCCAGCTCCCCACACACTGAGGCAGAAACAGGTGTGGAGGAGAGAACCAGAAAAAGGACGTGGGGTGAGCAGTATGACAAATCAGGGAGAACTCCAGGGACTCTGGCCAGAAACCCCTCTGTGAAGCATGTGAGGTCGGAATTCACAAGCAAAGTCGGCTGCCAAACGCTGTACCGCTCATGATTATTTTTATACAGAGACATGGGGTGACAAAAAGTTTCCAACTCTCCTTCAATCAATTATTATCCCTATTTTTTCAGATGAGTAAACTGAGCCCCAGAGGAAGAGGTGTCCAAAGTCATGCGACCAATGAATAAAGGACCGGGACTGGAACCCCATCCTCCCTCCCTCTCGGGTCAGGGCGCCGCACTGGCGACTGGACAGAGACTGGCCGCAGTTCTGTCCCTTAGAGGCTGGGGTAGCCGGAGGGAAGAGCGCGCCACCTCTCAGTGGTCACAAGCCCCACGTTCATGGAGGCAGCGCTCAGCTTGCCAGCAGGTGTATTCCTTACTTTCAAAGCTATAGCACCTTCCCAAGCATTACCTCATTTTGCCTCATTTAAACTAAAGGCCAGGGTAAGGAGTGGCTTACAGCGAAGTCGGTGGCTGAGCTGGGAGTTAAAACTTCAAATGCACACTGTTCCCTGCCCCTCACACCTGCCGCCAGTGTGGAATGAAAAGGGGATGGTGCTGGATTGTGCACTCCAAGCTGTGACATTCTCTGAAGAGGAGGGTTCGTCGGAGTGGGGGAAAGAGTGAGCATGGATGCGGAAGGTGGAGGGTAGGAGTGGTTAGTTAGCCCAGGCAAGAAACCCATCAGACGCACCCTTCGGAATACACCGGACTTGTGAACACCTGTCAGAATGAATTTAGGGTTCTGATGATAGACATCTAATCCCAATATTGTTTTTCCAGACAATGAGACTGCGTGTGCGCTTCCTAAAACAACAACAACAAAAAAAACTGGAGTACATGCCAGACTGAGTGGTTGGAAGTGATGGGGTTAACCCGGGAGAGCTTCGCGGAGGAGGTGAGGCTTGAACGGATTAGGCAAACTGGGCGGCGGGCTGGCTGTTCTGGCGGGGGAGAGTGCAGCTCGTGCCAAGGTTTGCGGGCGGCGAGCGCTGAGGGATTGTACAGCTCTGGGGAGCGGTGAGGAACGGAAGCACTAAAGGGTCTGCGCGCGCCCTGGGCGCCGCGCCTCCACCCACGCCCTGCGCGGGGCCCGCGCCAGCCTCTCCTCCACGCGCTCGCCTCTCCCCAGCTCTCCGCGCGAGACCCAGCCCACAGTCCACGCGCGTCAAGGGAGCGAGGGTGGGGTGGCTTTCTTCCCTCAATCTCTCCGAGAAGCATGGGGCCTCAGCTTCCTCTGTGAGTTATGGGGAGGCAAACTGAATCGGCGAGAGGGGAAGCCACCTGCCAAGGTCACCTTGTTCGTCTGTGTCATAATCAGGGTGCAGATCACGTCCTAGCTCAGGTCCCCGGGCAAGTCTCGCCTGGCACCGTCGGGGTTTTGTTGTTGTTGTTGTTTGTTTGTTTGTTTTTGAAGCTCCGCACCGGGCCTGGGACTTGGCCAACTCTGAGAGCCTTGGAGCAGAGACGCGGGGGCCACCGCTCCCTCCAGGGCTCGGATGCGGTAGCCTCGCCCGGAGCGGCCGGCTCCAGCGAGCTGGAAAATGGGCAGACACCGCGGGAGCCTGTGCGGGACAGGGGCCGCTAGGCACGCCTCAGCCAATGACGACAACAGGGGAATGTGATAACAACAATGGCTTCCTCCGGGATTTCCTTTCCTGGGCAGCCCCTGCTAGGCTCAGGGACAGCAGCCCCGGGTGCCCGGGAGGGGGCGCAGACGCTGGCATGTGCTCACCGGCCACCCGGCAGGGAGCGAGAAGGCTGGAAGGGAAAGGGGCGTTGGAGCAGATGGATCACTGGGCTGTCCTTCCCCTCAGCTCCCTGGCCTTAGAACATACTGCCTGGGGAAGCTGAGTGCAACGGGTTGGGAGAATACCAACAGTTTCTTTTGCTTGGAAATTTATGCAAGATAAGCTTGGCTTTGAAAAAGACAGCTTGCACCTGTTTCTCAAGAAACCATCAAGTGGCCCTGTGAAAATCTTTGCAAAGTGTCCTCTTGAATGCCAGGTCTGAGGAAGACATTCTGCACCTGGACAGGAGATGGGAAGACTGTGCAGGAGTTAGGACAGCTTAGGGCTGGTGCCCTGTATGGAACACTTCATTCAACCTTCACTGAACAGTAATTTCCTGCCATGCACCTTGCTCTCCCACCTGGGGATTCCTGGTGAAAAAGATGGACGTGTTTTCTCCCCTCCTAGCTTTGACTTGATTTCTCTTCTGCAGTTTTGGGTTACTGATGTACCCACTCTTGATGCTCTTCTTCCTCAGATACTAATTTTCCCTAAGGTGTGTCCTTAGGCTATTCTTAGTCCCAAAGGAGATGAGGCAGGGAGCCCTGGAGGTTCTCAAAAGAACAGGTCAGTGCCAGCTTCCAGAGCACACAGTGACAGAGCAGCTCAAAAGGGGGCTTCAGGGGGCCGGACCAGTTCACATTGGGAGAAAAGGGGAGCAAGGCCCAGTGCTGAGGTCAGCATGTAGGCTGAGCCAGAGATCTTGGGCAAGATTTGGAGTCCAAGCCTGTGGACAAGGGTTAATGTGTGAAAGGGCCATGTCAGGCTGAAGGGTACATACAGAAGTGTTACCCCCAGAAAGCCTTTCCTGATCCCGCCATCCCCTGTCCCAGGTGGGTTACCTGCTCTTCCCTGGTGATCTCAAGGTCCCACAGTGCTTAGGTGCTGGGACCACTCACCACACGATAACAAAATCATTTGTTTTTCTGTCTCTTCACTAGAGCAGGAGCTGCCTGAAGACAGGTGTTGTCTTTCTCACCACTGTGTCCCCAGCTTGATACACAATCCCCCGTAAAGCCATCCCAGAAAGGAAGACCTGATTGTCAGAGTGGAAGCAGGAAGGAGGAAGCAGGATTTAGTTGGAGACATAGAGGAAGAAGGAAGGCTGCAGCTTAAACGTCACCTCCTCAAAGAAGCCTTCCCTGATTCCCCCAAACCAGGCTAGTGCAGGTTATACATTCTCATTGCACACTTCTTTTTCTTCCTTAGCACTTATCATACCATAATTAAATTATTATTCAGGGATTATTTATTTCTTCACTTGGCTTTCAGGATGCCATAATCTAGTTTTCCTCTTATGTCATTGACTGCTTATTTTCAGTCTTTGCTGGTTCCTCCTCATCTTCCCAACCTTTTAATGCTGGAATAGTCCAGGACTTGGTCACCCTCTTCTCTTACCTTTCTACACTCAGTCCCATGGAGATATCATCCAGTCTACAGGTTCTAAAGACTACCTGGAAACAGCAAGAAATGATTGTTGAAGCTGGGGTATAGGTACATGGAGGATCGATCATTGGACTACTCTGTTTTTATATGTGTTTGAAACTTTCTATTAAGAAAAAACTTTAAAAAATAAGTGGCATCTTACATGACGATTCCCAGATCTCTCTCACTTGAACTCTGATCTCATATACCCAGATCAATTTGACTTCTCCTCTTTAATGTCTAAAAGCGTCTCAAGATTCATCTAAAACCAAGCTCCTGATCATCAACCCATCCCAAACATTCCCTTCTAGCAGTCCTCCTGGGGCAGAACATGGGAACTCCATCCTTCCACTTGCACAGACCAGAAACCTTAGAATCATCCTTGACTTCTCTATTTATACTCCACATCCAATCTGTCAGCAAATCCTGTTCCCATCCTTGTCCAAACCACCTTTGTCTGCCTTCTTGATTATTGCAGTAGCCTTCTAGTTGTCTTCCTTTTTCTGCTTTTGTTGCCCTGTCATCTAGCCTCAATCCAGGCTAGGCAACTAGACCTGTTTCCTCACTCTCCATCTCACTCAGTATCAGCCAAAGGGCTTCCACTGGCCCACAAAGCCCTATGCAGTCCAACTCCTCTGATCTCATTTCATACTACTCCCATCTCAATCCCCAGCCACCCTGGCCTTTGTGCATGTGGGTCCTACAGCACACCAGGTACACTCTGCCAGATGTCTTCACAACTCACCGGAGGACCTGCTTCAGGTCCTAACTTGAATATCACTTTTACAGGCCTTCTCTGTTTTTCTTTTTAAAAATTGTATTCTTCCCTCAAAAATTTTCCATCTCCATCCCCTGCTTTATGTTTCTCTATAGTGATGATTACCACCCAACATACTGAATATTTTACTTGTTTACTGTCTATCTCCTCTCACCAGAATTTAAGCTACATGATGTCAGAAATTTTTGTCCGTTTTGTATGCTGCTATATCCCCGGTACCTAGAAGAGTATCTGGCACCTGATAGCACCTAATAAATATTTGTTGAAGATATTAATGAATGTCTGTCTTCCATAATAAGCCATAATCTATGAGAACTGATTATCATTGTATCTAAGGTACTAGGCATAGAGCAATGCTAAATAGGTATTTGTTGAGTAAGTGAACTGACTAATTAAAAGGACAGTTCATGAGAGGAACTGGTGTGAGGGCAACGGTATAGAGGATAGAAAGAACAGGGAGGGAAAAAAGACTGATGGTTACAGAAGGTTTAGGGCAATAGCACGCAATGCATTTGGATGGGCAACTTGGTAGCAAATCGAAGCGTTCATTGCCATAATTTATAGACTTCTGTATTTATTTATTTGGCTGCACTAGGTCTTAGTTGCAGTACAAAGAATCTTCATTGGGGCATGCAGGATCTTTTAGTTGTGGCAGGTAGGATCCAGTTCCCTGATCAGGCCTCTGCATTGGGAGCTCAGGGTCCTAGTGACTGGACCACCAGGGAAGTTCCCATTGTCATATTTAAAGGGTTGTTTTGCACCCTGTAGGCTACGAGCAAAGGAGTAGTAATGATGGAGGCACTGCTTTACAAAGATCTGGTAGCAGTATACACCATGAGACTGGCAGTAGCAAGAGCAGTTAGGAGGCTAGGACAGCAGTTAGTGTGACATGGAAACCCTCTAACTGAGGTGCTTCAGCATTGTGGAAGCTGAGAAGAAGAAAAAAACTAGAGCAATTTTGAAAAAAGAAATGATTAAGAACTGGGCTCCCCGGATGGCTCAATGATAAAGAATCCACCTGCCAATGCAGGAGACATGGGTTTGGTTCGTAGTTTGGGAAGATTCAACATGCTGCAGAGCAACTAAGCCTGTGGGCCACAGCTACTGAGCCTGTGCTCTAGAGCCTGGAAGCCACAACTCCTGAGCCCCTATACCACAGCTACTGAAGCTCAAGGGCCCCAGAGCCGGGGCTCTACAGCAAGAGAAGCCTCTGCAACGAGAAGCCCTCACACTGCAACTAGAGAGTAGCCCTGCTTACTGTAACTAGAGAAAGGCCCACACAGGGATGAAGACCCAGCACAGCCAAAAATAAATAAATAAAAATTTTAAAACAAACAAAAAAAAGAAACGAGTAAGAATTTTTGGCCCGAATCTGGGGGAAATAATGGTCCACAGCCCACTGATGTTTGGGTTTTGAGCAGCATTGTTGGAAAGAGTCGTAACATTACTGCAAATGGAGAAAGCAAGAGGAACAACCAGTGTGGGGACAAGGTCATGAGCTCAGATTGCAGAGTGTGGTTTTGAGGCAATGGAAGACTTGTGTGTGGATGGCTCTAAGGTGAGCTAAAACGAAGCAGTGCCAGCTGAAGCCACACCCACAGACTGCATCTCTGAAGTAGAGAGGAAAGTGCAGAAGCAGGAGCTTAAGGACCGAACCATACAGAATACCCACAATCAGGAGATGAAGGAAGGGAGAGGAGCCAGCAAAGAGGACAGGAAACTTATTGGAGATGGAGGAGGAGACTCAGAACAACACAGAGCCCCAGAGTTGAAAAGACATGAAATTGGTAGAGTTGAACAGAAAGAAGTGATTTAAGGCCCAAAGTCACCTCCCAAAACATAGCCTGATATTTTTCACTTCATTCAGTCACACTGCCTGAAACTCTGCCGGTTATTCCTTTTGTGTTAATAAGAATTAAGGGGATGAGGTTCTAATAGTTGCTCTCACTGTAAGCTGAATTACAGGGTTTTAATCAAATTGCTTCCCACCTAACCCTTAGGGATGAGATCATTTTAGGGAGGTGATCGTTTTTATTAGAAACATTTAAAGGAGAGAAAATGAGAGGGGTAATTTTGGAGTTTTGACTGCTTGGGGAACACTGTGGCACTGTGGGGGATATTTTGGATAGCCAGAGGGCAATGGGTAGAGGAATGAGAAAATAGAGTTCTGAGAGGCTGAGAAAGGATGTAGAAAGGGAATGGAAGGATCCCAATGGCAATTTCCAAATCTTCTTAGAGGGAGGATCTTGATTTACCCCTTATTCCTAGAGACAGAATGAAAAGCAACTTCTCTCTTTACAAAATTGGGAGGAGACAGGAGAGAAAGTACCGCAGTGATGATGATGACAACGATGACATAGCACTTACCACGTGCCAAGCATTGTTCAAATTAAATGTTTAATCTTCCTAACAACCCAAAGAGGCAGACTATTATCTCCATTTTACAGGTAAGGCAGGTGTGCCCTGTTAGTGTGAAAGTGTTAGTCTCTCAGTCATCCAACTCTTTGCGACCCCGTGGACTGTAGCCCACCAGGCTCCTTTGTCCATGTGCCCTGTTAGCCGGCCCTTATGTCTGCAGAGCCTGAGGCTGCAGGGCAGAGAGGACAGGGGTATAAAGCAGCTTCTCCAGTTGGAAGCCCTCCACCTCCCACCATGAGATGTTGGGAGGATGGGCGATGGCCCTGGGGAGGACCAGCAAACAAACTGGGCCAAAGGTGTTTTCAGCCACATGTAGTACATGTGCCTTCAACTGGGGGGAGCGAAAGCAGGACATCACCTGCTTTAACATCATCATGAAAGCAAGTGAATATCAACTACAACTTTAGTCCGTTTCTACACCTAGATTTTAAAGTGGGGAGGGAGCTGGTGTGTATAAGGAGCCAACGTGGTATATGAACTGAACTTGGAGTCAGAAGACAGGTCTAGAACTCACAGATTGACCTTGTACAGGTTAATCCTCTCTGGGCCACACTTTTATTAAAAAATCTAGGCATTGGTTAAGAGTTAAGTCTCTGAGGTCCCTTCCAGCTCAAAATCTGTACAATTCTAGAACCTGGGAATTGGGTATGACAAATTACAATCTCTCTCTCCCACCACATATGTTCGAGAGTGTGATATTTTGGGTATAAATATGCCAATGTGTGCTGTCTGAATGTGTATATTCCAGCTATATGACTAAAACTTCAGTTGTTTGTGGGTAAATAAGGGATGCTTCTTGGTTTTCCCCAGGAAAGACCACATGGCTCTATGAGGTAGTAAATTTCTAAGATCATTGACTCAAGATATGGTGGGAGGGCAAATGATTTCAGAAAAAATTTGAGTCCATCATCATCCTTTAGCGGTTATTTAAATTGTTTCCATTACTTTTTACAACCAAATTTAACTTAAATTTAACTTAGTCTTGATCTCAACCCTGTGGAACAGCCCAGGACTTCACAGAAGTGGGAAGAGACTCAGAGATTAAGTGACTTGTCCAAGATCACACAGCCTTTTAGAGCCAGAGCCAAAACGAAGACCTAGGGCTTCAGACTCCTGGCTTGAGTGTTCTTCCTAGTTCTGTGCTGGGTGTTAGAAGAGACCCCGTACATAGAAAAGAGAGTCGGAAGGGCTCTGTTTCTAGGGGAGGGCCCCAGGCCAGAGAGTGCCAGGCCAGTCTGACTGCTCTGTTCCCATCTCTGCAGCCTGCTGGCTGCCATATCATCTCCTTGAGAGCAGAGGGCTTAAAGATAATGGCTATTTCAAGAGCCACAAACTATGATTAGAATTAATTAGAATGTCAGAGGGCAGTGATAAGAAGTAATAACATTCTGGAGCCTCTGACAAGATGTGAAAGTGTTTACTAACCCTTCTCCGAACATAATTTGTCCTCTTTCTCAGGCTCACTTCTATAAAGCAGGGATGTGATCACACCACCTCCCAGGGCTATGAGGATCAAAGGAGACAATAAGGTAAAAGTGCTTTGAAAAGGTACACAAGTGTGTTTGTTCATTCAATTTAACCAACATTTACTGAGCATCTACAATATTCCAGAAACTACGTTAAGAACTGGAGGAAAACTAAGACAAATGAGAAACAAGGAGCCCAGAATTGCCATTACTCTCTCCTAATGCTTCAGTCTCTTTACCCCTCATGTGTCTGTCTTCTTGTCTCAGGCTGTGTGAGGAAAGGCTGACTCTGAGTCCTGTCCAGTTCTCCAGCTAACCGTTTCTGTCCCAGGGATTTCTTGCTATGGCCCAAACTCTGGACCTCCATTGGACCAGCAGAGGGCTCCCTCTGCTATTGCTCATTCAGCAAATCATTAATTCACTTACTATGAGCAGGCATGGTTCCAGGTGTTGGGGACACAATGGTGAACAAACGGACAAGGTCCTGCCCTCGTGGAGTTCACTGTCTACTGGCGAAGGCAGACCTGAAATCAACATACAAATAAATATATATTCACAAATGATGGTGAGGGTGTTTTGATATGGGGAGAGAGAAGTGGAACTCAATTTAGAAGGACTCTCAGCCTTCTAAACTCAGCCATGCATGTAGCCTGGGGAGGAGTTCTCCACGCAGAGGAGGGGGAAGGAACACAGTGTCTTCAAAGAACTGACAGAAAAGTGGTGCGGCAGAGACCTGGGCAAGCAAGACAGTGGTACTCATGGAGCTGGAGGGAGAGGCAGGGGCCAGACCACACTGGGCCTGTAGACTGACAGGAGTTCGAGTAAGTACAGTGGACTTCCAGTGCCTTCTGCTCTCTTCCCAAGTGCTGGTGAAGAAACGACTTGGGCTGTTCCACTAGTTCTGTCATCCCATGATGGTGACAAAAAGCTGGAGGTTAGTTAGAGAACAAACCATCAAAAAATTGCCAACTTTATCAATGTTATGTGCCAGCCTGGATGGGAGGGGGACTTGGGAGAGAATGGATACATGTACATGTATGGCTGAGTCCCTCTGTTGTTCTCCTGAAACTACCACAACATTGTTAGTCAGCTATACCCCAATACAAAATGTTTTTGGTGTTAAAATTTTTTTAATTAAAAAAAATTACAACAGTAATAAAATAGAACAATATATTGAAGCAATATACTATATAAAAAAAAAAAATTGTCAATTTTAGCTCCTTTACTTTGGGTGACTAACCTCTAAACTCATCTAACCCAGAACCTATGAACTGGTGCGTGATTCCAAAGGTTTTCATCCCCATGCCTACACTGATCACAGATCTACAGAAATAGATTAATCCAGTGTTCCTTGTGCATGTTGAACATGGGCTCTTAGTTTGCTCAGATGTCTCACATCTTTGGCGTGCAACTGAATCCATGTGCAACCAGCACAATGACCACTGGATTAATATCTGTAGAAGAGGAGGTAAATGTGCATAAGTAACAGTAATAAAGGGAAGAGATAATAAAAGCCAAAAGACAGGTGACAGAGATAGTATTGAAACAATAAAGTTCTTTCAGTTACACATTACAGGTACCACTGGTGTTCCTTAGTTATGAAAACCAACATCATGAAGTAGTAAGCTTCATGCAAGCCTGGCGGAGATTACAGGAAGTGAGGCCAACCACCCATAGGTGCCCTCATGCCCTGCAAGTGGCATGCAACTTAGTTGAGGTAAATTGGTACTTTTGGTAACTTTCTAGAAAGAAAGTTAGTGATACGGATCAAAAGCCTCAAAACAAATTCGCTTTGACCCAATAATTCCACTTCCAGAAATCTACACTAAAGAAAAAAAAAGATTTTCTTAAAGATTAAAGATAATTTTCATAAGGTCATTATACTATTAATATGATTAGAAACAATTATCCCATCTGGATTATGTGATTATATTATGGTACATCTTCCTTATGTAATAGTATTTAAAGGGTTTCTGAAGAACAGGCAGGACTTTTGGAAATGTTCAAGACATCATTTTAAAGGAAGATGCAAGATAAATTACAATACGATAGGATAAATGCTTTTATAGAGGAAGGTGGGAACAATTGAGGGAATGAAGGAAAGTTTCTTAGGAATACTGACATTTGATGTAGATCTTAAAGCATGTGTAGGAGTTTCCCGTGGACAGGAAAAGAAAAAAGACCAAGTGGCGACCTCTAAATTCTGTGAAAGAAGACTAGGAAGGTAATACACATCTTGAGAAAGGTTGGAAGCAACCATACAACGCATACAGCCACGGTCTGCAAGCCCTGTTATCTTTCCTTAATTGAGTCGATGGGTCAGGTCCCCGATCAGGATGAATGATTCCCCCTCCCACGGGAGAAGGGACGCCCCTGGAGGCTGCACCCGCGGCTGGGGCAGAAACTGACACCCCACAGCCTTTGGCCACGGGCACAGGCAGATCCCTACGCTCAGGCTTCCTGTGAGCAAAATAAGTCCCACCCCAGCCCCAACCAAGACCTACCGGCAGCGCCAAAAAGTGACCTGTAGTGTTGACGCAGTGCGCAGGCTCGGTTGGCCACTGGACCGCTGCCGTGTTAAGTTTCACACCTTCATGGAGATCGCGTGAGGCCTCCCGGCTGAATAGAGCGACTATGAGGTAGATGCCAGGCCGGATGAGGGGTCCACACAGAGCCAGAGGGGACCTGAGGAACCAGAGCACTCCCTTCTGAGCTGTTGCCTTGGTTCTCCCAGACCACGGCCTCCCAGGCTGTCTCCCACTCCCTGGGGTGCGGCTCCCTGCTCCCTCTCTGGTCAGCCCCAACAGCTCCGGTTTTCACTTCTTCCGTCATCCTTGAGTCATCTCCCTGTTCTCCCTGAGAGACAAGGGTGAGATGGTTTGAGAGGGCAGGCTAGGAGGGAGAAAGTGTCTGGCCTAGGTGCAGGCACTGCCTTCCGGCCTGGTTTCTAGACGCCTGGCTTCTCTTAGGCAGCTCACAGTTTGGTCTGACTTGTTCTTCCCTTGGAGATTGTGGACCGCCAGGATTCCCCACCCAGCCTGTTCTGAGACTGGGATCCTGTTGGGCTTTCAGACCCAACAAGGACTTGGACAGGCTCAGGGCTCCTTCTGTACAGTCCTTGTAGCTCTGGACAAAATGGATCTTTTTGCAGGGTTTAGACCTCCTCTTTGCCTCTGTAGAATGTGGGGTGTCTGAGCTCTGTGGATCTGGTGGGCGCTGGGGAAGCTGAGGAGAAGACGTTTCCTCTGTAAAATTTGAATTCAAATGTCTTGTCACCTGTGCTTTCCTGCTAGTCACAGGTGCCACTCACCATTGTCTGATATTTGTCCCATGGTAGCCCCTTTCCTGCCTCGCCCCTGAAGGTGATGAGTTTCCTGTCACTGGAAGTTCACTTCTCTGTGGCCCCCACCCGGGAAGTTCTCACAAACGCTTCCCTTCCTCCCACCCAGATCATGGCTCATGTGGACGAGGCCGCCCGCCAGTTGTCCAAGTCTGGGTCAACCCTCTATGCAGTGCTGGAGCTTAAGAAGGGTGCCTCACCTGAAGATGTCAAGAAGGCCTACAGGTTCAGACCTCAGCCCCTTATTAAATCTCGCAATTCTTCCCTTTAAACCCTTCTCCTCGTACCTTGCTTTCTCACCCCTTTTTTTTTTTTAATATTTATTTGGCTGCATCAGGTCTCTGTTGTGGTATGTAGGATCTTTCATTGTGGCATGCAGGCTCTAGAAGGCACTGGCTTAGTTGCCTAAGTGGGATCTAAGTTCCCTGACCAGGGATCAAACCCACGTCCTCTGCATTGGAAAGCAGATTCTTAACCACTGGATCACCAGGAAAGTCCCCTGACCCAATTTTTAAATACCCAGACCTCCACTTTGGGGCCAGATGGGGCCATCATCCTCTTCCGTGTGGAGGAATGCAGATGTGGGCTTCTTGCCTCCATCCTCTCATGCATTCTTTCTTCACCCTCTAGAGACTTATCCCTGTCATTCATCATAACCCTCTCACCCCTACCACTCCCATCCTCTGCCCACCCTTCTTTTGGGTATTGCCTGGCTAGGAGACTGGCCTTGAAGTATCATCCAGACAAGAATCCAGGGGACGCTCAAGCAGCAGAAATCTTCAAGGAGATCAACACAGCCCACGCCGTACTGAGTGACCCTAAGAAGCGGAAAATTTATGACCGGCATGGCTCATTGGGGATATATATATACGATCACTTTGGCGAAGAAGGCGTCACATACTATTTTACAATGAATAGTTGTTGGTTCAAGGTACACAGTTCTTTCTGGTCCCTTAAAAATAAGGAAGGAGGGGCAACCCTCCACTCTTAGGATGGCTGATTCTCCTCTCCTAGAACAAATGCTTCTATTGTCTCATACTGGGTGCTGGAAGAATTGAGGCTGGGTGGAGCTTGAATGGAAATACACAGTAACTGCTGGATTGAAGCCATTCTTTCCCACCTTGTAGACACTTGTCCTCCTGTGTGCTCTACTCACCTGTTGCTGTTGTTGCTGCTGCTGCTGCTTTTGCTGTGGAGCACTTAAGCCACCACCTGAGGAAATGGCTAACAAAAAAAATGCGTCAAATGTCCAGCATCAGCCTCCCAGGTCAGGTGAGAACCACAGGTAGGGACTGGGGTGAGAGCTGAATTAGGGTTGTGGGTGAAACCCTGAACTCTCAACTGTGAACCCCCAACTCTCAAGTCAGTATTGGGGCCAAGTGAACAAAGAGAAGAGGGTACGCTTGGTTTCTGAGGAGCTTATGCCCAAAACTGACAGTTTAAATGTAATGTTCGCTTTCCATGACTGTTAAGCTTAATGGATGGAGTGAGCATTAAGGTAGGGAATGGGGTGGGAGACTGTGCCTAGAAAAGGCAGTAGTTGAAGACAAGTTAGAGAATGCAGTTCTTTGCATTTACTCAAGAAAGGTAGTGTCTGAGATGATCCACTGAGGTGTGGGTTGACTGAAATTCACACCAGTGCCATCTAGTGACAGGAATACATAACTGCAAGGTAACCCTTTTCTCACCAGTGGACTAAAAAATGGGCTTCCCAGGTGGCTCAGTGGTAAAGAATCTGCCTGCTAAGGCAGGAGACTCAGGTTGATCCCTGGGTCAGGAAGATCCCCTGGAGAAGGAAATGGCAACCCACTACAGTATTCTTGCCTGGGAAATCTCAAGGGCAGAGGAACCTGGTGGGCTACAGTCCATGGGGTCGCAAAAGAGTCAGACATAACTTAGCAACTACACAACAGACCAAAAAATTGTTACCAGATGTCTACATATGTGTTTTTCAATCCATCATAGGACACAGAGAACATTTTAGAAGAGGGGAAGATGGTTCTAGTGATGATAATTAGTAAAAGATGAAGAGTGAGGTATGAAAACTGAAATGCGGCAATAACTAAAGGGTAAGGAAAAAATACACACTAAAAACAATTCAGCTGAGTCTTTAATGGAAAGTTATGTCTTTATAGTGTGGACTACAGGTATTGTATCCTTCCCTGTAGGGGGTTTGCTTTAAATTCTGCATGATCATTCGTTCTAGTTAATAAGATGCCATCTTCTTCTGCCCTTAGATGCTGAGCCAGTGAGGGTGACTTCTGCTGCCCAGGCCACTGGACTCGGAGAAGAGAGGAGCAAGTAGCCCTGTCCTGACATTGACCCTGATTTGCCCCTTCTGCGTGTAAGACTCCCGTCTTCACAAGCACTGATGGCCTCCATCCCAGTGAGGACCCCATCTTTGTCCTTGATGCTGTCACTGACCCTGGCCGTACAGGGTCACCCAGCTGTTCTTCCTTTTAGCTCTAGTCCCAATTTTAACCTGTTAGAGAGCAGCCCGCCTACCCAACCCTTGTGAGGTCTTAGGCAGGGGTGACAGTCTTCCTGAACATTGTTTTTCCTGTGCCTTCCTTGGAACTTGAGCCAGTGTCAGCGGGAGTGTCAGCCACTTATGAGACTTCCTTCTGGATCCTGAACACCAAGCAGGATGGATCCTGTCCTGGAGCTGCTGTGTCAGGTGACCCGCCTTTGTTGCAACTCTGTGTGCCAAGAACTCTTCGTTCAGCCTCATTCCCCAGCGAGTTAATCTTTCTGGGAGCTGGTCTCATCTTCTTCTGGTGCCCGTGCCCTTGGCATTGCCAGCCTCATCCCGTACCACCATGAGACAACTCAGGAAGAGCATAAGTGCGTTTGAGGCTTAGAGGCCGTTGTCCCGCCTTTCAGTTCTCCCTGGACTGCAGCTGCTAGCACAGCATCCATGAGCATGGGGCCTGTGGGTTGACCGAACAGCACAGAAGTGCCTGCCGGCTTCCATCCTTCTGGTCTCATGTTGTACAAGCTGATCACTATATGTTTTGCGCTTAAAGTAGGGGCATGAAAATGTGATAGGGTGAAGACTGAATGTGTCCAGGCCCTTTCCCCATGTGTGCTTCATCGCACTGTCTGTCTGGTATCCTCATCACACCATTCCCCATCTTCGCAGGGTCAGAACCTAGGAACTCCTCAAACTTCTCTCTCCTGACTGGGAGAAGGGCTAAGGAATATCAGTCAATAAAAGAGCTTTTTAAAATCCAAACCCAGTGCATATGTTGGGCTCCCAAAAGACAAATCATGCCTGGGACAGAGAAGAAGAAGGAGAAAAAGGTAGAGGACAGGTGGGCATATCTGAGACTAGCCTGCCTCAGGGAGCCAGAGATCAGGACATGTGTGGAGCTGGGGCAGAGGCTTCCCAGAGCCTTGTGATGATGACTTTGTTGGTGCTCTAAATTTCTCCTGGAGACCAATTTCCTCGGTGCCCAAAATAGGTCCCTGGCATCCAGGTCCTTTCTGCCCAACTCCACTTCTCTAGATTTCCTAACAAATCAAGAGATGTCCTTGGCGTGGCTCCAGTGATGTGTTCAGGGACCAGAATCCTGTGTTTTCTCAGGGATATGCTCATGAGGTCGTTTCAGGCCCTGGCGCACCTGCCAGCTCCAGCCTCCTGGGCTTCTTTTCCTAGGGCAGGGGGATATAAGAAAGATCTGGGCAAGTACAAAAAAAGAGCCTCTCTCTCATCTCTGGTGCTCTTGTTTTGAATCATAGGATTCAGAGGAAGATGGTCAGAATCACTGACTAAGCCTTGGAGGCAACAGATTTCATTGTCTCTATCTATAGGTCCAGCAGGATGTCTCCTTTCACCCAGGCCATGTATGGTGCCTGTCACACAGGCCAGTTGAGATTCTGTGCCGCTACCTGGAAGAGGCACCCAGGCCCAAGCATGGGGGTCGGGGGCTCACAGGAGCTTCTGAGTGAGAGCACCTCTGTTGCCCACCTCGGCTTCCACCACAGCAGTGAAGTTCACCCCACTCTTGCTCTGGGGAGTCACCCATTCCCGAATGAGTCAGGGTCACTCACTCGGTGACAGCTGTGGCTCGCCTTACAGGAGCTAAATCGGGAGTTGGAATGTCACACACACATGCCCCTTGTTCCCCACCCCCACGTTAAAAACTAATCTCCTCTCTGGGGAGTGAGAGACAAACAGCGCTGCCCACAGAGTGGACAAGAGGGGTTTGGGAAACAGAAGGAGAAGTTTCCAGGGACAGAGCCATTCAGGGAGAGAGGACGAGAAAAAGCTACGTGTGCCTGGCCAGGGTACAGAGCAGAAACTAAGGCGAGGCAGAGAAGTGTCTGAAAACAGCTATCTAAGGACAAGGCAAATTGTTTTGAGGAAGGGACAGGAGACGTAGAGCTGTTTCAGGAGTGAGCAACAGAAGGGAACACAAAGAGTCGGAAGACTGCCGAACGTACACGAGGAAGGGTCCAGAGGCAGTGAGAGAAGGCCGAGACCAGGGCCGAGGCCAGGGCAGGCACAGTCGCCGAGGGGATGAACTTCACGGTGGGTTTCAAGCCGCTGCTAGGGGATGCACACAGCATGGACAACCTGGAGAAGCAGCTCATTTGCCCCATCTGCCTGGAGATGTTCTCCAAACCGGTGGTGATCCTACCCTGCCAGCACAACCTGTGCCGCAAGTGCGCCAACGATGTCTTCCAGGTGGGCCGGGGCAGGGCCGGGGCAGGGCGGGCTGGTGAGAGGCTTGTCAGGTCAGTGCCAAGCGCCCAGAAGGTGATGGGAGGAAGGCGCCCCAAGGAGGCTGGTGGTGGCTGTCCTGGCTGAAGGGCAGAAGGAGAGCCAGGGGTCCTAGCAGATCCCAAAGTAAGCATGAGTCAGCAGCCGCTCTGCAGGCTGATGAGCATACAGCCTGTGCATGGACAGCCCTGGGATACTGGTCTCTACAGAGAAAAGGAGACCCACATGGAAACTGGACAGGGAAGTGATCCTCTAACCAGGCTGTGTGACAGTCTGTGCTGTGACTCTGCATTCCAGCTTGGAGTTGAGATTTCAAGAACAATATGGAAAATCTGGAGAAAATAGCAATGAGATAATGAAACATTAAAAAGTGGACTGTGAGAAAGGTCCATGATGACAGTGACATTATTTGTATTTAAAGCAAAAGACTGAGCGCATCCATCTTGGGACGGGGGCAGGCAAAGTTAGTGGACAGAACACTGGGAATTCACCCCCACTAGAGGTGACACTTGTGTCCTTCCCCAGATTGGTGAGTCAAGAGACCTGCTGGTTAAAAGGGATCGAGGTCACTTAAGCAGGGAGAAGGCAGAGAATACATTTTACTTCCTCCAAATGGAACCAATTTTGGCTTGTGTGTGGTCACAGAGCAAAGCATAGCTAATCAAATTCACAGATCTCATTTTAGCTCCTGGTTTCAGAACTAAAAGCAGCACGTATCAGAATGTTTTATATAAGTGGGCTTGCTTTCTTGCCCCATGCCCTGGTGTAGGTTCTAGTAATCTCTAAAATGTAACAAAGATCAGGGAGAGTGAGGGATAAAGGCGCGTACACACACACACACACACGCACACACACACACGTGTCCTTACCAATGAAGTAAAAGCTCAGAATAGACCAGAGCTGGCTGACTTAGTAGGCATGGCAGCGATAAGGAACATCATGAACATGCAGTCTTCATCTCTGTCAGAAATTATGGGGAAACGTGTTGAACACAGTGATATTAACCAAGAGAATGCTTCCCTTTTAAGTTCTTTAGGGGCAGCATGTTTGGGGGAAAATAGTGGGCTGGCTAATTCAGGTCATTCTACAGCTGCGCCCACAGCCCACTGTTTGTTGTCTGCTGTCTTCGCTGAGCTCCATGGTCTCTCCTGCCATCTTCCCATCGAGGCCTTTTGCCATCTCCCATTCCTGTCAGTGTTCAAACCTGTCATTATTTGGCTCCAGACAACCTCAGAGCCAGTGGTTTTCCCTCTCTAGGGTCTGATCATCCCAGGCATTCAGTCATGTGCAACCCACCATCTTGGGTTTTCCCTTGGTCTGATTAACTCTGAACATCCTTCAGGCTGAGATGCCCAGAGGGGAATGACAGAAAGGTTTTGCCATCCCTTCTCATGAATTTGTAGTTAAACATTCTTTCATTAGAGCCTGAAATATGTGAAAGCAAAGAAAACTTTTGAAAGTGAAGGTAACATGTTCTCTAAAAAAAAAAAAAAAAAAGTGGTCAGAATATTAAAGTGCATGGCACACAGTATCACTGGGCAGAGGGATGCAGGGAGAAGTCCTACATATGGAGGCTAGAAGATGTTCTTCCCTGGGTCTGGAAGATCCCCTGGAGACGGAAATGGCAACCCACTCCAGTATTCTTGCCTGGAAAATCCCATGGACAGAGGAGCCTGGCGGGCTACAGTCCATAGGGTTGCAAGAGTCAGACACGACTTATTAACTAAACCACAACCAGAAGATGTTCAAGTCAGTTTTCTGTATCCAGACACACTGTTTTGGTTCCCTGAAGGTCTGGAATACTGATCTGAGCCCAGAGAGACTTGGGAATTGTTTGGGTCGAACCCTGTGCAGAATATTTGGGAGATAACATGGTTCCCGGGGCTTCGGGATGGTTCTGTGGATCTGGACTAATGTGTGTCTTTTGAAGTACAGGGCACCCCTGGCCCTCCAAGGAGAGGAGTGAAGCAGTTCATTTCCTTGCTGCTTTATTTGGGATGGCCTGGTGGGAGGCTGACCCAGTTCTTTGGCTGCACTTATGTATATACATCTCAGCAGACCTCCCTCTGAAAGATGAGCATATTTAGTTTTTTCACACATTGCCTCCACATTTTGACAACTCGAGGCATAATCAGATTGTCTGTTTTCTAAGTATGGGGACGAGAATAGGACTTCTATATCTTGAAACTACTTAGGAAGAACACACTTAGAACATTGCCTAGAAAGTTAATAGGACTTAGAAAAGTGATACCAGTATATTACACACCCACACACATATTTTTTTCCAACACTATAAGAATTTATATTATGAAAAGTGAATCTTCACCTTGGGCCCTCTCTAATTCCCTTCTCCAGATGGAAGTAGCCATTACCAACTTTCTTGGGTACCCTTGCAGGAATTTTCCATAGTTAGGTACACGTTTGTGTGTGTGTGTGTGTATGTGTATGCACGCATTTAAATTTATCCTATACCTGCCTTGGTTTACTCTCTTGGCTGTCGTTCCATAGCCACACATTCCAACACGCACCTTCCTTTTTAATAGCTATATAGTGGTCCCTTGTCATGACTGAGCCACAGTCTATTTCACCCATGCTCTGAAACATTTAGATGATGCTCAGTGTTTTGCTGTCCTAAAAAAACTACTGTGATGGACAACAAAAAGGAATTTGGAAGGAGGAACTTCCCTGATGGTCCAGTGGCTAAGACTCGGCACTCCCAATGCAAGGAGCCTGCATTTGATCCCTGGTCAGGGAACAAGATCCCACATGCCACAACTAAGACCCATCACAACCAAATAATTTTTAAAATACTAAAAAAAAAATTAGTATTTGGAGGGATTGTGATCTTAAAACATCAGGTTATAAGAACTGACTCATTTGAAGAGACCCCGCTGCTGGGAAAGATTGAAGGTGAGAGGAGAAGGGGATGACAGAGGATGAGATGGTTGGATGGCATCACTGACTCAATGGACATGAGTTTGAATAAACTCTGGGAGTTGGTGCTGTATAGGGAGGCCTGGCATGCTGCAGTCAATGGGGTCACAAAGAGTCGGATGCAACTGAGCAACTGAACTGAGCATCAGGTTAACAAAAGAGGAAACAAAATTTTTGAGGTAATTACTTGCCAGTCCAGTGGTTAGGACTCCACTCTTTCACTGTTGAGGGCCTGGGTTCAATCCCTGGCTGGGGAATTAAGATCCCATGGTGGGACCAAAAAAAAAATTTTTTTTCATTGAAAATGTTGACGAGTATTAAAGGTTTGGGAGGAAATCATCCATAATCTCACCTTCTCCAATGCAATTGTTTTCATGTTTGCATATTATGCTTGTCTCTATACATATTTTTACATAGTTGCCATCACAATTTAACTCATTTTCTTTAGAGCTGTGATACAGTTCTCTTTCTCTCTCCCTCTCTCTCTGAATTTAAACAGAATAAAACACCAAAACACCACATTAACCCCCTTTAATTTCTCTTTCTCTTTCCCCACACTTGCACCCACTCAGCAACCAAGCATTTTGGCTAGGGGAAAGCTGTCGGTGTGGGAATTTGACATAAACATCTTCCCATGTGTTTCTGAATTTGTAAACTCTATTCCTTCCTAAACTGCTTTAAAACAGCCTGTGGTTTATTTTTATACCTGCCCCCACTTCACTGTGGGCACTTGTTTATGAGCTGCAACCTGTTGTAATTTAACAGACAACTAGAAGGCCTTATGAGAAGGTTGTTCAGAAACAGCTTTTCTGGAGGGTGTCCATGTAGGGAGAGAGTTACAGAGATGGGAATAGCAAGAAAGGGACCTCCTCCTGTCATAAAGGGCAAACTGGGAAAGAAATGACCTCTTTTATTTCATCCCAAATTCAAGTTCCTTTTTTCTTTCTTTCTTTCTTTTTTTTTTAGTATTTAGGTTGCTTTGGATCTTAGTTGAAGCATGTGAGATCTTTCATTGTGGTGCACAGACTCCCCATTAGTGGTGCGCAGGCTCAGTGGTTGTGGTTTGCAGGGCTTAATTGCTCCATGGCGTGTGGGATCTTAGTTCCCTGACCAGGGATCAAACCCTTGACCCCTGCATCGCAAGGTGGATTCTTAACCACTGGACCACCAGGGAAGTCCCCCAAATTCCAGTTCTATACAGTCTAATTGTTAGGGCTGCTGCCATCAAGTACAGGCCAGCTGGTGAAAACCCTACACAGCCTTCCTCTTCAGCCACTTCCACCTGTCACTGAGGGCACTGAGATGTCCCTCCCCGGCCCAGACTTGGGCAGGTCTCTTTTATGGGAAATTGGTTGATTGAAATTTTATGAAGTATGTTAATCTTGTAGCTGGCTTAGGATCTTATTTGAGGAAAGAAACTGGATTTACTGGGAAACACAATCATAGACCGAGACTCAGCACTCCTGGGCTCTAGTCCTACTGGTTTCTTCCTTAATTGGCCATGACTGTAAAGCAGGTTGTTTCACTTCTTCAAGCCTGTTTATACACACATGGATAAAGAGGGGCTTTAAATTGCTGTTTAACATCCTTGTAATTCTAACAATCTGATTTCACAAATGGAAGAAACATCATCATATATTTCCATTCTTTCAGGACTTTGCATTCAGTTACTAGTTACTAGTGTCCTATCTTGGCTCACTCTTCTTTTTGTTTTGTTTCTTGTTTGTCCTGGCTGCACCACTGGCATGTGGGATCTAAGTTCCCCAACCAGGGATCAAACCCACGCCCCCTGTATTGGCAGCATGGCGTCTTAACTGCTGGACGGAGTAGGGAAGTCCCATGGCTCACTCTCCTGCTTACCAGTCCTCCTCTGAGCCAGCCTCTTTTCACAAATCCCTGTGTCATGCTCACTGCTAGGTTCTGTTGGGCAGAGCAAGCTCTCCCCTCAAAACCCCTCCCCCACCCACAACTCAGCTTTTGCTGCCTCCTGGATTCTTCTAAAGGTCTTCAACTTGCTTCAAATGTGTGGTCTTCTGGCCCGTTTTCCCACAGTTTCTCTAGTATATTCTGAGGTTCTGTCTCAGAGGACTTGCACGGTCCACTATTCATCATTGGCCAGGCCAACAGTTTAGGGGAGATAGCTGCCAACAACCCTCCTTACGTCCTGGGCAAGTATCCCAAATCAGCATCACTCTGGGTAGCCAGGAAAGAGGGAAAGGATTCTGAGAGAAGTGTAGATTCAATAGAGGAACTGCATTCACAGAGCATCTTTGTAGATGGAATGTTTCCATTGGAGGCTGCAGACCATTACCAAAGAAATATAGCTTAAAAGAGAGACAGCTCATGGCTTTGGCAATGTTTCCCCCACCCAATTCCACACCCCACTTCCTACCTTCATAATAAAGGAAAGTGCTCAATTTCTAGATGTTAGTGAAAATAAAGATGTCATTTTTCCCATCAAGGTTCACAGAACCCTTGAATTCTACTCATCTGGGGAGCAGTGTCCCCCAGGTTTAAGTTCTGCAGCATCACAGGCACCAATGTCTTCCCAAGCACCAGCCTCGAAAGGTCTGAATTTTTTTTTCTCCCTCCTCTCGCTGGCAGCCCACTCACATCCACGCAATTGGCCAGATTCCACCTCTGGCATCCCTGGTCTTTGCAGGGTTTTCTGTTTCTGTCTGAGGGCAAGACGGTGACTTGCTTGTGACTTGCTTCTGATCTGTGTGTCTAGCCGGATGGAGGCGTGGGAGACCTTACTTCCCTGACCAAGGGCGCCCCCTGCAGTGGAAGCGCAGAGTCTTCACCACTGGACCACCAGGGAAGCCTGGGCCTTTACATCAGAAGCAATGGCCAGTCTTCTCTCCCGTTTATCCAAATCACTTCTGATTAATATTCACTCTGATTTTCTCTTGCAGTTTAGAAACTTGGCCTACAAAATTAAGTTCAGCTCTTTACCCTTGGATTAAAAACCCTCTAAGGTTTTACAATTTTTTTTTTTTAAAGCCCTTCATGGTAAAATCTACCTTTCAACTTCCCTCTGTCCCATGACTCCTCTATCTGTAATTTGAACTCCTCTAGTATCTTTGGTTTCCTAAAACTCTTTCTAATAACCATCTCCTGCTTCCTGTCTACCCTGTCTTCAAGTGGTATTTTCTTAAACACTTTCCTTAAACTAAGGGTTTTCCTTAAACTAAGGTGGTCCAGTGGTGAAGACTCTGCGCTTCCTCTGCAGGGGGCGCCCTTGGTCAGGGAAGTAAGATCTCCCACGCCTCCATCCGGCCAGATAGACACACAGTTCTTTTTTTTTTTTTTTAGATAAACCCTTTTATTTATTTATGCTTCTCCAGTTTGTTTAAAACAACAAGAACAACCCCCTTAACATAACTGACAACCCTTCTCCCCTTACCCTTCCTTGGGCTGAAGGGTAGTTAATGGGGAAATGGCCCCCAGGGATGAGGCTGAACATAAGAACCCCTTAGGGAGGTAATGGAGTGATGGAGCCTGAATTCCCCGCCCAGGAGATAGGGCAGGAAATGGCAACCCAATCCAGTGTTCTTGCCTGAAGAATCCCAGGGACGGGGGAGCCTGGTGGGCTGTCGTCTATGGGGTCAGACTTAGCAGCAGCAGCAGTGTATGACCTAGGGAGTAAACTAACATAGGTCTGCTAAGTATCTTTTCTCCTGTTAATGCTTCTGGCACTCTAATACCCCCTGTTCATTCACAGCAGGATTGCGCATTGTATTTTTAAAAAGTAAACATTTATTTCCCCAAACACGAGGTCCTTGTACAAAATTTCAAAATTATATTTTTTTAAAAAAGAAGGAAGGAATCACCCACAATTCTATCACTCAGTGGAAATTATTGCAAAAAATATTTAGTTTTTATTTTATGCATTTTATAAAGTAATTCATGGTTTATACAAAGAAATTTGGGAAATGTAGATGAATACAAATAAGAAATTTTAAAATCCTATAACTCCCATCACCCATTTCAAAATCTGGATCCTACTGTCTATATAGACTTAGATCCTGCTTTTTTCATGAGTCTCTCCCCATGTTAAGAACATGTTAAAGATAGTTGCATTGTAATACCATTGTAACTCATTTAGTCTTTACTATTAAATAACCGGGCTTCCCTGGTGGCTCAGGTGGTAAAGAATCTTCAGGCAGTTCGGGAGACCTGGGTTCAATCCCTGGGTCGGGAAGATCCCCTGGAGGAGGGCATGACAACCCACTCCAGTATTCTTGCCTGGAGAATCCCCATGGACAGAGGAGCCTGGCAGGCTGCAGTCTGTGGAGTCAGACACAACCGAAGCAACTAAGCATCAGCATTAAATAACCAGCATGTTAACTATCTGAAAAAACAATTTTACTGTTTATTCTGGTTAAAAAAATAATACAGGTGTGTTGTGAATTTTTTTTTGTGGCTGCGCTGGGGCTTAGTTGCAGCATGTGGGATCTAGTACCCTGACCAGGGATGGAACCCAGGTCCCCTGCATTAGGATCTTGGAGTCTTAGCCACTGGACCACCAGGGAGCTCCTGTATTATGTAAATTTTAAGCCTCATAAATAATATAAAATTATAGAATGTATAAATCCATCTAAACACACTAGGGCTATTTCAGAGAAGATGGGATTTCAAGAACTTTTAATATCAAACAGGAAGAGAGCATTCGAGGGACAGCTAGAGGGAGGCACAAATGAGAGATAGTGGATTCAAAACAGGGACATGGTGACCTGCAAGATGTGAGAGGAGAAGGTTGCTATAAAAACTAACAACTCCCTTCCCCCACACTGGTCAGTGTTCTTAGCATATACATATCCATTAAGGCTCATTGCTCAGAGAACATCAGCCTTTGAATGGAGCTACTGCTAAGTACAAATCCTCTTTTTAGATCTGAGGAAATGTGAGCCATAAGAGAAATTGTTTTCCCGAGGTCATAAATGGCAAATCCCAAACCACATCTTCAGATCACTGCTACTTTCCCTATATCATCTTGCATTAAATGCTCTCAATTAAAATACAGAGATGCTACCAAGAGTGGGGAACAATTTTATCTGCATGTCTAGTACAGATGACTTTCTCAAGGTAGCCGCTTCGCATTTGCAAACTGTTTAGGACAGAAGACATACAAGTTTTGATTAGGGGAGGGAGTTAGGAAAGGGTTAGAGCAAATGTCTCAAACTTCATTCTCTGTCATCTTCCTGATTTTTGCCAAAACTGTATACGCCATTTGTACTGTGCTTAAGTATTTCTACTTAAAAGAACTCACTTTGGGGACTTCTGTGGTGATTCAGACCCAGGGCTCCCAATGCAGGGATTCCTTGGTCAGGGAACTATATCTTGCAGGTACCAAGAACCTGCATGCCCCAAACAAGATCTGGTACAGTCAAATAAATAACTCTGTAAAAAAGAACTCACCTTCAAAGATGAAATATTTATAATTCTAAATGACAAAATCCACAAAAAAGCACCAGTTTTATAGGCTGGTTATTTTTTTCTAATATAGATTAAGGTAAACACGTAAGAGGGCTTCCCTGGTGTCTCAGTGGTAAAGAATCTGCCTGCCATGGCAGGTTCAATCCCTGGGTTGGGAAGATCCCCTGGAGAAGGAAATGCCAACCCATTCCAGAATTCTTGCCTGAAAAATCCCATGGACAGAGGAGTCTGTTGGGCTACAGTCCATGGGGTCACAAAAGAGTCAGACATGACTTAGCGACTAAACAACAAACACCTAAGGAATTCATATGTCCATCCCTGTGCCTCCTGAAATCTTCATACCTGTCCTCAGTATGTACACCACATTTTGGGAAACAATGCACACTTGGGTAGCACAGTGAGGGAGTCTGAGCTACATAAGCTAGCAACATGTCATGCCATGAGCCAGAAGCCTCCAAAAATCCAAAAGAAAAACTTTACTGTTTATTAGTAGTCAAGTTTAGCTCTAGTACCCAAGGACACATATACACACGTATGTGTCTATATATATATATATATATATACACACACACATATACGCTTCAGGGTCTACTCTAGCAAAGGAAGTTGGATGTGGAGTTGGGTAGGGGAAACATTGCTGAAGCCATTACAAAAAGGAAGAGGTGCCCTCGAGGTTAGGTGGAAAGTCAACCGGAGGTAGAATATGGCAGGAGGAGTTGAGCTGTGGAAGAGGGGAGGACTCTGGGACCCAGGGATGAGTGGCAAATCTGGGCTCAGCTGTGGCATCTACTCCAGGGAGCAGCACCAGCCTGTGGCCAGAGAGGAGTAACCCTCCCCCTTGCCTGCCCTGCGTGCTCTCCAGCTTCCAAGAAAGGTGCTCTTCAAACAGGAGACTGAGGTTGACTGCTTAAGCATTAATTGCTTCTCAGAGCCCCTGGTCCTGGGAGAATGGTTTAGCCAGGATTAGCCAGTGGGATGAGCCACCAAGGAAATTTCTCTGGCAGGTGTGGAAGTGGTGATGAGGCACCATGCCTCGCCAGCCCACCTCAGGTCAATCTCTGGGGTGAGTCCTCACTGTGGGGAATCTGAAGTAGGACCCTTGACCAAGATAACCCAACAAGTCTTGATTACTTTTTCTTCTCTTTTGTAGCACTGTGGTAAAGTAAAATATTTACTGTCTTAACCATTCTTAAATGTGCAGTTCAGTGGCATTAAGAATATTCACGTTGTTGTTCAGCCATCACCACTATCCATCCCAGAACTCTCATCATCCCCCAAATGGAAACTCCGTACCTATTAAATAATAACTCCTCATTTCCCTTCCCCCAACCCCTGACAACCACCCTTCTATCTCTGTGAGTTTGACCGTTCTAGGTACCTCATATAAGAAGGGTCATACAGTATTTGTCCTTTTGTGACTGGTTCTTCTTTAATCAGGGAGACTATGCTTTCTTCTTAAGTGAACAGTGCAAAGAAATAGAGGGAAAGAGTAGAATGGGAAAGACTAGAGATCTCTTCAAGAAAATTGGAGATACCAAGGGAACATTTCATGCAAAGATGGGCACAATAAAAGACAGAAACAGCAAGGACCTGGAAGAAGCAGAAGAGATTACGAAGAGACGGCAAGAATACACAGAAGAACTATACAAAAAAGGTCTTAATGCCCCGGATAACCACAATGGTTTGGTCACTCACCTAGAGCCAGACATCCTGGAGTGTGAAGTCAGGTGGGTCTTAGGAAGCATTACTATGAACAAAACTAGTAGAAGTGACGGAGTTCCAGCTAAGCAATTGAAAATCCTAAAATATGATGCTGTGAAAGTGCTGCACTCAATATGCCAGCAAGTTTGGAAAGTTAGCAGTGGCCACAGGACTGAAAAAGGTCAGTTTTAATTCCAGTCCCAAAGAAAGGTGATGCCAAAGAACGTTCCAAGAAGCGCACAGTTCTATTACTAGCAAGGTAGTGCTCAAAATCCTTCAAGCTAGGCTTCAACAGTACATGAACTGAGAACTTCCGGATGTACAAGCTGGATTTAGTAAAGGCAGAGGAACCAGAGATCAAATTGCCAACATCCACTGGACACAGTAAAAGCAAGGGAATTACAAAAAAACATCTGCTTCATTGTCTACACTAAAGCCCTTGACTGTGTGGATCACAACAAACTATGGAAAATTCTTAAAGAGATGGGAATATAAGACCACCTTACCTGCCTCCTGAGAAATCTGTATGCAGGTCAAGAAGCAACAGTTAGAACTGGACATGAACAATGGACTGGTTCAAAATTGGGAAAGGAGTACATCAAGGCTGTATATTGTCACCCTACTTATTTAACTTATATGCAGACTATATCATGTGAAATGCTGGACTGGATGAAGCACAAGCTGAAATCAAGATTGCTGGGGAAAATAGCAACAATCTCACATATGCAGATGATACCACACTAATGGCAGAAAGTGAAGAGGAACTAAACAGCCTCTTGATGAGGGTAAAAGAGGAGAGTGAAAAACCTGGCTTAAAACTCAACATTCGAAAAACAAAGATCATGGCATCCGGTCTCATAACTTCACGGCAAATAGATGGGTGGGAAATGGAAACAGTGACAGATTTTATTTTCTTAGGCTCCAAAATCACTGCAGATGGTAACTGCAGCCATGAAATTAAAAGACGCTTGCTTCTTGGAAGAAAAGCTATGACAAACCTAGACAGCATATTAAAAGCAGAGACATCACTTTGCTGACAAAGTTCTGTTTAGCCAAAGCTATGATTTTTCCACTAGTCATGTACGGATTTGAGAGTTGTTTTCATTTCTTTAATTGAAATTGAACTGTTTGTTGAAGCAGTTCTTCCAGAAGGTATCTTTGTCCCTTGTTCATCATGCTTTCTTTTCCATTTCCTTTTTGGATTATCTTGGCTTGCATCTCCTGTTGCATCTCCTCTGTTTATCAGTCTTCTTTAAATAGGGGTAGCTTTATCTGGTACTGAGGGTAAATTCGTCACTCAGCCCTGTTGACCTTGGCTTCCTTCCAAAAGCAGACTGGCTCTCCGACTGTTGCCATTGGTTTGTAATCTCTGTTTACCTCTTTGGCTTCTTGGATGACTAGAGGGGTATGACCTGGATTAGTAGGCAGTTGAGTGTCTCAGTTTGGTTATGTTGCCTCAGAATATTTTTCACACGAGTCTGATGAATTATGATGAATTATCTACCATGGGGGCATGTGTAGCCATGGGAGGAGTTCTCCTGTGAGATTTGAACTATCTCTCCACAGACAAGAAGTTCACTCTGGTTGCCAGCTAGCACTCTGTGGCACACGGGGTTTTGGTATGATGAGTCATCTTCTGTTTATTTCTGTTGAAATAACTTCAATCCACAGTTGCACAGTTGACTTTTAGGCTGTCCTCTCTTTCCTATGTGAAAGGTTCCTATATGAAAGGATGATGCTTGGTCCTTCATGACTCTTTCACTAAAACACTTCACCTAAGGCTCAGAGAGAAAAATGTTAGCTTTGGGCATCATTCTTCAACGGACCTAAATTTTATTGTATCTGACAATGTAGTATAATGATTATTCTGAGTATAATGATTACTCTGACCCTGAGGTCAGAGTGCCTGAGTTCAGATATTGATTTTGCCGCCAACTGGCTGATGACCATGTGGAAATTTATTAAACTTTTCTGGGCTACAATTTCCCATCTTTGAAATGGAGCTAATGATATGAAATGAATTGAATACAAATAAAAGGATTTAGAGCAAAGCCTGGCATAAACTAAGTGTTCAATAGGTGTTAGACTTGTATATTTCTTACAATATTTCTTGTAGTCCAGGTTAGAGGGTAAATGTTCATCTCCTCCACCATCTTTTTAAAAAAATATTTATTTATTTATTTGGCTGCTCTGAGTCTTAGCTGCAGCACACAGGATCATTCAATCTTTGCTGGGGCATGTGGGATCTAGTTCCCTGACCAGGGATGGAACCTGGGCCCTGCATTGGGAGCTCAGAGTCTTAGCCACTGGACCACCAGGGAAGTCCCTTTTCCACCATCTTTACAAGAAATTCTTGAGGGTTAAATTCAAGAATGTGTGGAAAACCCCTAGCACAGTGCTTGACATGTAATAGGTCCTCAAAACATGTGCTGACTGTTAAATAATGAGTATGGAGGAAGGGTGCATTGTGAGGGGCAGAGGTTAGCAGAAGCTTTAGGAGTCTGTCTTTGCTCTGGGCCAAGACTTTAGAATATGCCCCCTGGACTTCCCTGGTAGTCCAGTGGTTAAGAATCCACCTGCCAATGCAAGGGACACGAGTTGGATTCCTGGTCTGGGAAAATTCCACATGCCACAGGGCAACTAGGCCCATGCTCCACAACTATTGAGCCTGTGCCCTAGAGCCTTCGAGCTGCAACTACTGAAGCCATGCACATACAGCCTGTGCTCTGCAAGAGAAGCCACTGAAATGAGAAGACCACACCACAACCAAGAGTGCTCTGCCCTCCGCAACTAGAGAAAACCCAAGTGCAGCAGTGAAGACCGAGCACAGCCAAAAGTAAAATAAAATAATTTAATTATATACAAAATAATACGCCCCCTTTCCTCCCACTCAGACACCAAGTATATTTAAATGCTTGCCACCAGCAAATCAAAGAGAAGTAAGATTCCAGGAGTTTGCAGGTTTAGAGTTTTCCTAACACCACCTTGCTCACTTGGATTCTAAATACTGAAAGATAATTGTATCAAGCAAACAAAAGCCCAGCGATCTCACACTTTAACACAGTCTTTAAGCTAAACTTAACAATATTCATACAATTCCAGTTACTAAGAAGGATTTATGTTTATTTACCCAAACACAGCCTTGGGATAATCTCAAACTAATCTTTTTTAGCTTTATGATGGGCTAAAGTGTTAACTTCTTATAATTTTCAAGAGATCCCGCCAAGGGTTTCCCTCAAGGCTCAGTGGTAAAGAATCTGCTGGCCAATGCAGGAGACTCGGGTTCAATCCCTGGTCCAGGAAGATCTCACGTGCTTCTGAGCAACTAAGCCCATGCGCACAGCTACTGAGCCTGTGCTCTAGATCCCGGGAGCCACACCTACTGAAGCCCAAGCACTCTAGAGCCTGTGCTCTGCAACAAGAGAGGCTTCTGCAATGAGAAGCCTGTGCATCACAACTAGAGATAGCCCCTCTTGCCACAACTAGAGAAAAACCTGCACAGCAACAGAGACCCAGCAAACCCCAAAATAAATAGATATAAAAAAAAGAAATCCCGCCAAAATGTGATAAGGATTTGGAGAAGTTTATAGAACCCAACTGTGGGAAATACATGTAAACACACAAAGTCACAGATGAATACCCTCTCCATCACTCTCTAGGAGTGTTCTTCCAGTCAATTAGGATTAGGTTCAGCTGTAAAAGACAGAAAACCAAAAATAACAGTGACTTCAAGTAGGTAAAACTTTTTTTCTCTCCAGTGAAAGTGGGCAGTCCAGTTCTGCCTCATCAGAGACTCCTTTTATCTTGCCATTCTCAGCATGTGGCTACTGCATGGCTCTAGATGGCTGCTTCAGCATATGCCATTTCATCTTCATTCCAGTCAGCAGGAAGGAGAAAAGAGGAGAAGTAGGGCATGCCTTTCACATTGAAGATACTTCCTAGAAATTGCACAAAACATTTCTATCTATATCCCACTGGCCAGAACACAGTCACCTCGTCACACCCAGCTGGAAGGGAGGCTTTGTTGCATGGTCTTTATTCTGTGTGTCTTACTAAAAATCTAGGGTCTCTATTACTGAAGAAGAAGAAGTGAATATTGAGGAACAACAAGCAGTCTCCACCAGTCTTTCATCTCTACTTCTCCCCCCAGATCGATTCTTTCTCTTCCCTGAAGACCAGGCTTCTCTATTCACAGTGTCTGACCCCTCACACTGCCCACTTGTACAGATTTCGGGATGGCCACAATGTCGGCTCTTAGCTCAACTCCACAGCTCTTTTTTCAGTTCAAAAGCTGCACCTGGTCTAGTCACCTCAGCCTCTGTGTCTCCATTCCGATTTCCTAGAGAGAAAAACTGATTGGTCCTATTGGGTCAGGTGATCGATCACTTCCTCAATTCTGAGCCAACCCTCTGTGGCCTCAGCCATGGCAGGGCTCTCCTTTTTAGGACGGGATGGAGCAGGTCCTCTCAGGGGTATAAATGGGAGGAACTGTTGATCCCATCTGGTGAGTCCTCCTTCCAAGCTTCCTCCTGTCGTAACACCCAGCCCACTGGATGGAGTTGTGAGTTTGCTCTTCCTGAGGGCAGGGATAGTTATCTTTTCCCCAGAGCCTAGCAATTACCTGGCACACTCAATATTTGTGGTAGAGTGAATAATCCAGTCTAGTCCTTAATTGTGCAGAGGCTGAATGCTTGCCCAGACATGCACAGTAGGGCACTACAGGAGCAGCATGAGAACCCAGGAGCCCTGCTTCCCTGTGCCTGGAGAGATTTCCCTGGATTATCTGGCTCTATGTGTCTGCTCTCTTGTTCAGCATTTGTCTCTGTGCCCCTGCCCGGGGTTGCAAAGAATCTCCCCCACACATGGCCCACAAGAGCCCTAGGCTGGAGGCTATTGGCTGCACCACTCAGAGACCATTTCCCTTCTCGGTCTTCCTGCTGAGGTCAATGTCTCCCCACAGCCCCAAGCTGGGCCCCTTTGAGGAGGTCTTGTCCTGACAAGGCCTGATCAAGCTAGGCTCTGGATGCAGCGACACTCAAAGGGGTGGGCTGAGTAACGAGACAAATGTGGGAGAGATTTCCATGGCCACCCACCTGGGGCTGCTCTCAGAGGAGCGCCCAGCCGTAGAAAAGAGTGGGTGGGAACTTCCTTGGCGGTCCAGTGGTTAAGACTATGTGCTCCCAGTGCATGGGACACAGGTTCAATCCCTGCTTGGGGAACTAAGACCCCACATGCCATGCAGCACACCATGGCCAAAAAAAAAGAGCTGCTGCTTCCCCCTCCATCACTGTCCTACTCCCCAGCCCCTGTGACTTTCCTTCCCACCCCCTCCAGTTCCCCCATAACTCACTGGGCCCTCCTGTCATGCTCTCTGCACCCACAGGCCTCGAACCCTCTGTGGCAGTCCCGGAGCTCCACCACCGTGTCTTCGGGGGGCCGTTTCCGCTGCCCATCTTGCAGGCACGAGGTGGTCCTGGACCGACATGGCGTCTACGGCCTGCAGCGGAACCTGCTGGTGGAGAACATTATCGACATTTACAAGCAGGAGTCCTCCCGGTGAGCTGTTAGGGTCTCATTTCTCTAAAGTGCAGGGCCTGGGACATAGCCAGGGAGCCCATCAGGGCCAGCAGGGAGAAGCTGAAACAGTCAACCTACCCCTTCAGTTTAGTGACGAGAGGAGTGGACCTGAGAGGAGGAGGGACTTGCCGCCAGCTCGGCAGGTCGCCAGCTCAGGTGGCCTCTGATTCCTGGCCAGCGCTTCCCCCTCTTCACCTGGGGGTGCTGGCCATCCATCAGCAAGGTCCTCGTCAACCCTCCATGACCTCCCTCCCTGTGGGACTTCCTGCCGCCTGGAGTAGAAACTACTCTTGGATCTAGGCCTCCTGTACCCTGTACATAGCTCTGTCCCTCAAGTGAAGAGGAAGTCACCCACCTGCCCAGCCACAGCAGCAGGTGTCGGGGCACAGAGGGTGGCAGGGGCTGGTGGAGGCTGAAGAAAAAGTGCTCAGGGGGCCTCACACGCTTGCCCCCCCTGCCTGCTCCCACACTGCCCGCCTCCCCACAGGCCACTGCATTCCAAGGCTGAGCAGCACCTCATGTGTGAGGAGCATGAAGATGAGAAGATCAATATCTACTGTCTGAGCTGCGAAGTGCCCACCTGCTCTCTCTGCAAGGTCTTTGGTGCCCACAAGGACTGTGAGGTGGCCCCACTGCCCACCATTTACAAACGCCAGAAGGTATCAAGCAGCAGAGGGAGCAAGCATGGGGGGGTGGGGGTGGGGACACAGGATGGGATCTCAAACTGCAGCCTCTTACTCCACTTGACTTCAAAGGCAGGCAGATCAGGGCTGAAGTCCCAGTTCAGTGTGTGACCTTGGGTAAGTCACTTGAGCTCTCTGACCCTGACATTCTTCCTCTCTTGTAAAATGGGGATGAAAATGCTTACACTTGAGAGTTATAAGGATCATACGAGAAATGGATGCAGTATGGTGAACTCTCAAGGCCATCTCACTGTCATATAAGTAGATTCTACATAAAACATTAAAAATGAAGGGACTCCTCTGGAGGTCTGGTGTTTAAGCTTCCAACGCAGGGGGCACTGGTTCAATCCCTGGTTGGGGAACCAAGATTCCACATGCCATGCAGTATGGCCAAAAAAAGAAATTAATCAGTTAATTTTTAAAAAATAATTGAAAAAATAAAATAAAAATTAAATTGATAGACAGGTAGAAAGTAAAGGAAAGCTCCAAGTGTGGGTAGGGAGAGAAGGAGGGGGAGTGAGATGTGAACATAACCCTGAATGATAAGCATGGGAAAGGCAGGATTTCCCACAGGGCAAATTATTACTGAACTAGACAGATGAGACTATGCCTACAAACTCCTGAAACTTGGGGGACCTACAACAAAGACCCCCAAGGACCACAGGATACACTGGAATCCCAGGAATCCCTAAAGTAATCAGTTGTGCCACCTGGCTTTTGACAAAAGCAAATGCAAATTCTGCCTGGTGGAAAAACCCTCAATTTAGGCCTTGGGTTTTTCTTAGATTAAGATCAACATAAGATGGGCTCACGATTGAAGATACACAAAGAAACGTACTCATGAGTGAAGTCAGCAGAAACAATATTTTCAGATTTAGACCCTCAAAAAATTAAGATACTAGAATTATTAAAGAATGTAAAGTCAGCTTTGTATAAAATGCTTTAAAAATGGAATTTAAAAATAAGCAATAATAGACTATCAAAAGTGCAGATTTGACGAAGAACTGAACAGAGCTTTTAGAAATGAAAATATAATTGTAGAAAACAAAACATTCAAGGGATGAATTAAATGACAACTTTCTCTCAGTAAGAGAGGACTAAGGATTCCCTGGCTCTCCAGTGGTTAGCACTCTGTGCTTTTGCTCTCGAGGGCCTGAGTTGGGGAACTAAGATGCCACAAGCCACACAGCATGGCCAGAAAAAAAAAAATTTTTTTTTCACATAAAAAAATTTTAAAAAGGAAAGAGAGGACTGAAAAAATAGCTTAGAATATAGCACTGGGAGATCAGGAGGTTGGGAATGAGAAGGTCTAACATATTAGACATATGATTAGATATATCTGATACTCTAGATATATTAGATACTCTGATTAGATATCAGAGTCCCAGAATGAGAGAATAAAGAGAATGGAGAAGAGGCAATATTATCTTAATGGATAATCCTGAAGACCTTTTCAAAATTGATGGAAGATAAAGCCTGCAGCCCAGTGCCTGGCATTTGGTGGATATTTGGTGAATGTCTCTTCCTCACTTGGTGGTGGAGGACTTCCTCTCTCCACTTCCTTCCAGAATTTATAGAATGTGCTTCCAAACTTCTTGAATGGTTCCAAACTCTCTAGATCTCTGTCAGAGTTGCCCTGAGGATGCCCTGATGGTGGTAGTGGAGGGGACAGTCCTCTCCTGGGTAGCCCTGGCCAGGGAGGGAGAAGCTTAGCTCCAGACCAGGTCCTCCAGCCCTGAGTGCTAGCCTCTGTGTGTGGCAGAGTGAGCTCAGCGATGGCATCGCGATGCTGGTGGCCGGCAATGACCGTGTGCAAGCAGTGATCACACAGATGGAGGAGGTGTGCCAGACCATCGAGGTGAGCCTGGAAAGGGAGGGAGGGAAAGTTGCTGGGCTACTGGAGGTAAATCACAAATAGTAGAATGTGCTTACCCAGGCTGCTAGGTATGAATCCCAGCTCTGTCCTCCTCTGTGACTTTCGTCCAGTGACTTAAGTTCTCAGTGTTTGGGTTTGCTTGTTTTTAACTACGTAAAAGAGTGATGATGAGAATGATATGATGGCTACCTCCATGGATCTTTTTGAGAATTAAGTGAGATAATACAAATAAAAACCAGAGTCAGAGAATTCGGTAGCAGCGCTCATGAAACTTTAAATATATAGTGTTGTTTTCTGAGAGAGTAGATCTTAAAAGTTCCCATCACAGGGAAACATTTTTGTCCACTATGTATGGTGCTGGATGTTAACTAGACATATTGTGGTGATCAGTTCACAATATACACAAATATTGGATCATTATTGTGTACATCTGAAGCTAATATGTTATATTTCAATTAAACCTCAACAAAGTATATATCAGTATTATTACTGAAAAGATCTGGGAACCAACAGCCCTTGGGTGGAGTCTGGTCTCTGCCACTAATTTGTGGTTGTACTTGACAGGTCACATCTATTCTTGGTTCCTCGTGACGTCCATTAAGTGGGGAGTGGGACAAGGCTACAAGTAGCCTGGTACTCTCCCAGCTATGAGGTCTCATCCTTACTCCCGGTTTTTCAGGAAAACAGCCGGAGGCAGAAGCAGTTGCTGAACCAGAGGTTTGAGGGCCTGTGTGCAGTACTGGAGGAGCGGAAGGGTGAGCTGCTGCAGGCGCTGGCCCGGGAGCAGGAGGAGAAGCTGCAGCGAGTCAGGGGCCTCATCCGCCAGTACGGAGACCACCTGGAGGCCTCCTCTAAGCTGGTGGAGTCTGCCATCCAGTCCATGGAGGAGCCGCAGATGGCGCTCTACCTGCAGGTGGGCCCTGGGGGGAGGGGGGCGGGCAATGGCAGGCCACCTAGTGGCTGGAGTGGGGGCCTTTGCACTGGGATCAGATCAGATCAGTCGCTCAGTCGTGTCCGACTCTTTGCGACCCCATGAATCGCAGCACGCCAGGCCTCCCTGTCCATCACCAACTCCCGGAGTTCACCCAGACCCACGTCCATTGAGTCAGTGATGCCATCCAGCCATCTCATCCTCTGTCTCCCCTTCTCCTCCTGCCCCCAATCCCTCCCAGCATCAGAGTCTTTTCCAATGAGTCAACTCTTCGCATGAGGTGGCCAAAGTACTGGAGTTTCAGCTTTAGCATCATTCCTTCCAAAGAAATCCCAGGGCTGATGGGAAGCCAGGTTCAAGTCTTACCTCTGGCTCCTACTTGCCCCATGGCTTTGGGCAAGTCACCCTCTCTATCCATTTTTTTCCTTAACAAATTGGGACATGCATCCCCCCTAACCCGCAGGATAGTGGTGGGCATCAGAAATGGGATATTGCCGGAGGTTGGCACAGTGCTTAATCTCACCCTCCTTTCTTCCCTGCAGCAGGCCAAGGAGTTGATCAATAAGTGAGTAGGTGGAGCGGGGAGGGAGAGGAAGGGGTGGGCGGGGACTCCACTGGCAAGGGTGGGAAGCGAGGGCAGTGGTGCTGGGAGTCTCCAGCTGAGCCTCTGGGCTGCTGCAGGGTCGGGACGATGTCGAAGGTGGAGCTGGCTGGCCGGCCAGAGCCGGGCTATGAAAGAATGGATCAATTCACCGTGAGCGTGGAGCATGTGGCCGAAATGCTGAGGACCATCGACTTCCAGCCAGGTGAGGAAGCCAGGATCGGAGGGAGCGGCCGGCCACTAGGACTGGGCGTCCAGACCCTCTGGGTCGGGGAGGGATGGGGGTAAGACGGCCAGAGAATAAGGGACCCCAACTCACCCAGCCTTCTCCTGGCCTAGGCACTTCTGGGGAGGAAGAGGATGAGGAGGTCGCGGTAGAAGGGGAAGAGGGCAACGCAGGACCAGAGGAAGAGCGGACCGATGGGCGGGAAAGTGAGTGTGGACATCGGCGGGGCCTGGCGGGGACCCCCTTCCACCGTCGGGCCATTGTACTCTCAGGGGCATCAGGGATCGCTTGGAGCCCCTACTCCCAACCTCAACCAGGAGGGGCGCGCCCCCTAGCGCGCCGGCCGAAGTACAACTTTCTTTAACACTATCCGTCTCTCTGGGCTGGTGGGAGAGCGGGTTAGGTGGGGAAGTGGATGAGAAACCCTCCTGCCTAGAGAAACAAGTGAGCTGGGCTTCGGAATTGCCTTGTTTCTTGGGAGCGCCCGCCCACTGAGCTTGCTTTCCCAGGCACAGGCCAGCACTGACTCGCTCCTGTTGCGGATCCTGCGCACCTGGGTCCTGGTGCTCGGATGGTAAACGACCTGAGCAGAGACCACCGTACCACCCAACCCGGCGCCCCGCCGCGGGGGAGGGGCTCAATAAAGAGCTAATGCGTCCCGACCCGCAGCTCCTTTCACTGCTCACTCTGAGTTTCTGCTTCAGAGACATAGCATCACCATCCATCCCGCTCTTCTCCAAATCTGGGACCTCTTGGGGCGGGAACGGGTGGGGGTGGGGGGTGAAGCGGAACGAACCCTTTTGGGGCACCTCCTTGATATTAGGCATGTATTCGCGAGCCCAGTGCCAAGAGAAGAGGGTCGGGGGTGGTGCGGCGACACTGGGTCTTGACTTCCTGGAGACTTGGAGACGATGGGGACCCCAGGACCCTGGCAGAAAGCGGTTCTCACGGAGCCCTCCCACAGCATTTGGTTCCCTCTCGCCGGCCTGGGAGACCCCACTTTCCCACGGGCTCACACCCTTCTGTGGCTCCCCGCGCCCCCATAACAGAGGCCAACTGCTCTTCAGCACTTTTATTAAAAACCGGTAACGCGGATCGTGCTCAGGGTATCCCTAGGCCGCTCTAGCCCTGCAGGACTTGGTCAGTTCCTGTCGCTCACGTCTCAACCCTGAGGTGGAGCATTGGGGGTCAAGATTCTCGGGGCCCCAGACCCGCTGATCACTTGCCCACCGAGTCGAATATGATGCGGTTCTGCTCGGCGCGCTCCCTCTGGCTCTGCGTCCGCGCGAGTTCCAGCAGGGTCCGTAGCAGGTGGAAGGTGAGGTCAATGGACAGGGGAGGGTCGTCCCGTCGCGGCCGCTCGCCTGCCGTCCCGGATCCCCATCGGCCCTGCTCCGCCCGGCGGCGCGGGAAGCGCTCTGCCAGCAGCAAGAGGAGCGCGCGGGCCCCGCCGCCGTGGTTCCGTGTCCCAGGGCTCCAGCGCAGCCTCGGATCTCGGACCCCGGCGGCCGCCGCCTCCTCCTCCGGGCTCCACTGGCTGCTTCCCGGGCGCAGCTGTGCCAGGAGCAGCAGCGCGGCCAGCAACGCCGCGCGTCCCGCCGTCTTCATGGTCCCGCCGGCCCTGGACACACAGGCGCAGCGCAGTGTGAGGTGCGCCTCGGGCAGTCTCAGGGGACGCCGCTCCCCTTCCCGAGCAAGTCCAGCGCCCCTGCCCGGCCCCTGCGACTGCCGTCCGGTGCTCACAGCCTTCCCACCAGCCCCAGCCGCTCCCAGTCCTGTGCCACCCTTTTCTCCCTCCCTGCCTCCCTCTTGGGGTGTCGCGTTGGGTGAGCTGAGCGCTGTCCTGGTGCTGAGGGAGTCTGGGCAGACGCGCAGAAGCCACTCACAGTTCGCAGGAGAGCAGAGCCTCTGCACCCTGCAGGATAGAGCTCCAGTCTCTGTCCCTCGGGGAGGGCTGAGGGCGCCTCGGGGAACACGGGGTCTGTCCCGGGACCTTCGCCAGCCTTATATAGCGCCAGAACAGCTCCGGCTGACGTCAGCGAGGAACATGCACTGATTGTAGAGCAATGACGGCCGCAACTCTGAGTCCGACCCTATGGCTGCGAGACCCCAGGAGCGCGCCAGAGGACACCAGACTTTGTGTCTCTGGAAATGACACCGGACTCAAGAGAAAGGGAAGCCTTCTTGGGCTTAAAGATTGCTCTGGGAGCCACGAGAGTCCTTCACTCACTTAGAACAGCCATCAGGGACTAGGGGGGGCGGCAAGTCCCCAGACTAGTCCAGATCTCCAGCCTTCTCTGGAACAGGAAAGGGAGGCAGGACTGTGGTGCTGTCCATGGTGCTGGCTTTGTGCTCAGCCTCTGAAAGGGGCCAGGGACCTTGGGGAAAATGCTGTGCTGCTCAGATCCAGTCCCTTGCCCCAGCTATCTGTTCTATAAATGAAGGCAATCAGGATGGCACTGCTGGCATTCAGCTACCACCATGGTACCCTACCCAAGAGACAGTTTGAGCTGCCAGGATTCTTGATCTTCTTCCAGCCCCAGGATCTAAATCCTAGGGCTGTTTGACTGACGCGCCAAAAACAGAGGGCCTCTCGAGTCGGGGTGCTTTCAGATAACAAAGGCTGGTCCATCTGCTTCTTGGTTTGCCTCAAAGCTGAAGTTTAGCCAAGTTAAATTTTCTCCTGGGAATCAAAGCAGCAATATTATTTTATCGCTGACCTCCAGGTTAAGATCACTGAGTAGGAAGTAAGAAAACTTGGTTTCTTAGTCTGTTTGAGCTGCTATAACAAAAATACCATAAGCTGGGTGGCTTATAAACGATAAGCATTTATTTCCTCACAGTTCTTGAGGCTGGGAAGTCCAAGATCACGGTGCCAGTAGGTTTACTGTCTGCTGAGGACCTGCTTCTTGCTGTCTCCTCAGGTGGCCTCTTTTGTAAGCATACAGATCCCACCAGGTCCCTACCCTCATGACCCAACCACTTCCCAAAGGTCTCACCTCTGATACCATCACCTTGGGCATTAGGTTTTCACCATATGAACTTGGGGAGATACAAACATTCAAATGATGATAGCACATGTTCGTGTTTCTACTCTGCTACTAACTCACACTGTGGACAGGTCACTTCACTTCTATGGACCTCAGTGTCCTCATCTGTAAAAGAAGATTGGGGTTTGGGGGTCTCCAGACTTCTTTCCAAACCCTGGAAAATGAGACTCCCCAGTCATTTTCTGCTGGGTCTTACTCATTGCCTCTGCAGCTTCCAGATTACCTACTTAGAAATATACTTACAGAGGCACCATATAAAGAGTTTGAGGGGATCTCCCCAAAATTGGAGCTGTACTGGGGCTGGGAAGGGTTAGGAAAACAGCTGTCTATGAAGAGTGGGAAAAAGTGGCATCTGCCAGGATGTGCGTATAATCTAAAGTTGACAAAATGATATGTTTCAACAAATATTTATGATGAATTTTTATGGTGGGTTTTAGCCATTTCAATAGGAGTCAGGTTACATTAAAGAGTGAAGTGGGCCATTTCAGGGTGCTAACCCCATTAAGTTCTGACCAGCCACCGAACCCTGGGAAGATCAATGTGCCCACTTTGAGGAGGTGGTCCAACCCTTCCAGGGTCAAGGTGCATCACTACAAGGCGGAAGTGATGGGGTGAAGCCGACTTAGAGCCGATGTGCCTTCCAGGACAGGTAGGAGTTCCAGATAACAGCAACACACTGGACCACAGCCAACCTAAGGAACAAGGATGGTGCCATGAAGAAGAGGAAGTATAAGGAGGAAGCCAAGGGGAGAGGAGGGAAAGGGCAGCAGACAAAGAGCGAATATCTCCAAGAGTGTCCAGATCTAGGTCTCCTTCCTTCAGCCCCATGGAGGGACGTGTGGCTCAGATGAGACGACAACCAGCTCAGGTGCTCGTGCTGGCCCAGAGCTCTGTCTCTTGGACAAGAGCCTCTAAGTTAACTGCCCCCAGCAGCCATCTTGCCGTGCATGGCTCCTTATCCATACTCCATCCAAGCTCCTTCTAAACACACGTTTGTCTTGTATAGCTGAGATCTCATCTTCCAAAAATGTGCTGCCTGCCATATAAAGCAGTACCTCCTTCTCTTTACTTTAAATATACTTCACTCTAGTTTCAAAGAGCATTTCCATGACTCTAAAGTTTGATTTGGTTCATAAGTCTGTATTCCTTTTAGTTATTCATGTCCATTCTGACCTTGTCTCCTCTGAAGAGTTTCATGATTTCCCCTGTTCCCAAAGCCCCCTCACCTCCAATAATTTTAATCACTCATCTTGTTTTCACTATATTTATTTTTACTGAGTTTTCAGCCACTACCCTGATTATTTAGGGTAAAACAATATTTTTCAGTGGGCTAACCTGACCATGTTCCTACTTGACTCTGGTCTACCTTTCTGCCTAACTTAGGCTATAGTACTGTCCCTACAGTCAGGCCATCAAAGGTAGAGAGCCCAGGTGGGATGGAGATGAGGGCTGTGGAGCAAGATCCTCCCTAGGAAGATGAGAGGTCAGCAGGCAGATGCTCTGGGACGTTCTATAACATACGAGATTCTGAACAAAGTGCTCAGGAGTCTGAGGAGCTCTGACCAGGGCAGGGTGTTCTGGGTGGGGGCGGGGGGGGGTGTTCTAAGGTAGTTCAAGGTTAAAAATGAGGATCACTTTGTCTCCAACTGTTCATAATATGCATCTTCCTTGAAGGGTGGGATGGGGATTTGCCATACCTGTAATGAAGAGGAACCAGGTAGAAGTTGGCCAACTGCACGGCAGGCCAGAGCTACGAGAGAGAGAAGGGAAAGGTTGGGGGGCTGCCTCCATCACCCAACGCCAGACTCACGGCCTTGCCTGGTCTGACTCCAGCTTCTTCAGACAGAAACACATGGCACTGGGTGAGTGCTTCCCTGATTATGGTGCCCACATGGGCATGAGGGAGTAATCCCGATGGAGGGATTTGTGTCAGGAGAACCCCTGATCCCTGGGCATTTCTGGACTCAAGAAAGCAGAAGAGGCAGCTGAGGTGCCAACTCTTACATAGTAGTTGGTGATGAGAGCATCAGGAAAGTCCTGAGGAGACAAGAGAAGGAACAAGTGAACACCGGCACTTCCGGGCACCTCAGACCTCCTGGTGCCAACTGCCAACTGGCATGAGTATCACACACAGATTTCTGCTCAGAGAAGACACCACTGCACCACAGCCTCCCAGCTCCTCTCCTCCAGAGCTGGGCTCTGCCTGCATCTCCACCCTGCCCTGCATCATTCCCCCAGGTCTGCCGGTCCACCAGCCAGAAAGCATCCCCACACCGGGCCAGCTCACCCGCTGGAGTTTGGCCCAGTTGTCCTGGGCTGACAGTCCATTGAGGGTCCCAACCAGTGGGAGGAAACAGCCCAGAAAACACGGGGCAAAACCCCCCTAGGGAAGAGAAATTAAAGTGCTGTGAGCTCCTAAATCCTCGCCCTCCTGCAACACAGCTCACCCTTCCCAAATCCCTTTGCCTTCCGCTCACCTGATCCAGCAGCATCTTCTTTAGTGCATCCACCTTGGTGGTGCCAGGAATGAGCCGGTCCAAAACTCTGTACCAGCCTCCTACCACAGGGCCCTGAAAGGAACTCCCAGAGAGGTGAACAGGGATGTGGAGGGGACACCAGGATTTTACATCACAAAGCTGCGCCCTCAAGTATTAGAAACCAACCCCCAGGGGGAGCAGACACTCAGGGCTGGCTTAGATGTGAGAGGGTCCAATGGAAACCAAAGGATGACAAGGAACTGAGACCACTGTCCAATCCACCGGCAGCCCTGCTGTTGGCAAAACTTACCACAAAGCCACAGCCCAAGGAGGCCATTGTCAGGGTCCGGCCAGCTTGGTGTGCCTGCAGACCTCGCCTCTCCACCAGCTGCTGTGAGATCACGTCACCCAGGCCCATCAGAGACCCTGTGTGGGGTACACAGGTGTCATCAGGACACCTCCCAGGGACAAGCTGCCATCCCAAGGAGGGAGGTAAGTCTACTGAATGAATGAGGCTCTGGCACTCGGAGGCCAAGGGCTTCAATCTGGGGGAAATGGCCAGTCCCTTCCCACTGCTTCTAGGATGGTGACACCTCCCCAAGGATGGTGACACTTCACATGTGTCCTGTTAGAAACTGGGATGAGCAGCCTGGAGCAGGCCAGGGCCAAGAACTCTGCAGTGAGCAGTGAAGGGAAGTTAGCCTCAGAAACCGCAGGTAGAGGAAGGAGAATCCGAGGTGCTGAGGGCTGAGAAGCACTGACTGTTGGAACTGGAAAAGCCTTCCAGATATTTTTGTGCAAACCCCTTATTCCAGAGGCTTGGAAATGAAGGCCTAGGAAGTGGCACATAGTAAGTGGCAGAGTCAAGAAGAACCAGGTGGCTTGATTTCCTAGATGGTATTCCTTCCAGAATGCTGTACTATGAACAGATCATGTGCAGAATGGTAAGGAATCCTGAGGATTTTTCTCCTCCACTGAAGGCAGGACCCTGGCCAATGTCCTTCATCTTGGTTTTGGGAGTTCTCTTTGTAGAGAATAGCAAGAATAACTCTTTCTAAAACTGAAGTACTCAAATGATCCCAGGCAGGGGATGACTGGCTGAGCTGCTAAGAGACCCTGCAAGGAAGGGTCTGGTCACCTCCCAGCACAGGCAGGTCGACCCAGACTTCCTATTCACAGGCTCAAACCGAGCTGCCAACAGGCATGAAGGCCATCTCTCCTCAGGTCTTTGCACCCACTTGCCCTCCCCTCACTTGCACAGACACCCAGCTCCAAGCAGCCCTAGTTGGACGCCTACACCCAGAAACCAAGACAGAAATCATCACTGTTTACAGAGCCCCCCCATCGGTGATGGTGGGTGATGGTTTATAGCAAACACACACTTCTAGGGCCACTTGCGAGCAACCGTATGACCTCCAGCTTGCCCGTCCATCTCACTGAGTAATGAGAGCCCCCTCCAGCCCCGCAGCCACCACTTTCCCTGTGCCCTCAATTAGCCTTGGGCAAACACATCCTCATCCTTCAACCCCACTCCTTGGCCCGGAGCTGGTGCTGACGTCTGTGCTGGCTGCATACTCACTGCTCCCCACCCCACGCACCCCCGGAACAGCCCTGCCCATGTAGCCTCGTCAGAGGCAGCTGAGTAAGGCTGAGAGCAGGGGCACCCACTGTGACCGAGGCTGCTGGCCTCAGCTGCTGGGACCCCAAGCATACCCATCAAGGCAGCCCTGCCTCTCCTCTCCCTGAAACTCCCGAAGTGGTAGAGGCTCTTCCCAAAACATGGCTAGCAGGGACAGAATCCTAGATGTGTTTGTTCTCTTATTCCTCACCACATCAAGCCTGGCAGGGACTCAGAAAATAGCCAAGGAGAAATGTCAAATGGACCACCCCAGACAACAGGACTGCCCTGGGAAGGACATGGAGAATGCTAAGTCTGGCCTGAAGGGTGCACAACAGCTCAAGGTGTGAGAAGCACTGGGGCTGAAGGTTTCTTCCCCTCCATGCAGTTAGCACTTAGCTCCCTGTCCCCTCTAACAACTTGGGGTCACCAGCTGAACACTAAGGGAGAGGAGGGAGCTGCTATGGCCACGTGACCCTGAAAAGGCCCAGGGAGGGTGGAACAGGAATAGAGTCGCTGCTTAAATAAAAGGACTAAAAGTTTGACATTCTACTCTGGCAAGATGTTTACAGTATACAAAGGACTCTCACACATTTAATCTTCACAAACGGTCTGGAAGATAGAGGTTACCTCTCCACTGAATGTCTTTGAGAGATGAGGCGACTTAGTAAGGAAGGGAGCTGGGGCCTGAACACAGGCCTCCTCTCAAGGGGAAATGGGAGGCCAGGAATTCCCAGCAGAGGCAGAGACCTGGGCTCAGATGCCAGTGGGCACAGAGAGGCTCCTGTGGCTTCGACTCACAGAAGCTTCCTGCCCAAACAAGGGCCCAAAGGCCCGCATATCAGACATTTCCTGGATTAACACACTTCCTGTCTGCTACTCCCCAGAATGTGATCACCTCCGCTTCTTGTCACCCTGTGGGGAGGGAAAGCAGCAATACCCTTGGGAAGGGAAGAGTCGCAAAGAGACATCCGTTTTCACTCTTTGTGGCTTACCACAGTCACACAACACGTTAAAGGCACAGCAGGAGTGAAAACCAAAGTCCCTGACTTGCAGCCAGGTCCCGGAAGCCTGCAGCCTTGGAGAGAAGTGGATTCCAGGCCCCCAAACCATGACCATCAGGCCTGAGATATTACCAAGTGAAAGGGCAGCAGCAGGAGTGAGGTGGTATAGAGCCTGTAGCCCTGTCTGTTCAGTCCATTTCAGACAGAACCATGCCCAGCTCCTTCTCTGCCTACAGATCATCAGGCCCCCTGGGCCAACAGCAGCTCTAGCACAGTCTAAGGCTCTGGTCTAAGCCTGCATTTCTGGTCCAAGTGATCGTGTGAGCAGGAAGGGCTGGCATTTCAGATTCCTCATCCCACCTTCCCCAACCCCAAACCCAAACAGACCCAAACCACCCTAGGCTCAGGGAGTCCTCTTGGACCCATTTGGTTGGTCTGGACCCTCCAGTGCTCTGGCTTCCCTTTCCTTGGATTTGTTTCAGGGGTATTGGAAATGGAGGCCTGCAGAGACATAATGCCTGAGCCCCGATGGGGCAGGACAAGGGGCTGCCGGGCAGTGATGCCCCAGTGCCAGGCTGGGCGCAGAGCCCAGCAGGCAGACGCTGGCGCGGCTGTGACATCATGCCCCTGGGTAGGTGCCAGTTCTCATGCCGTCACTCACCACCAGATTCAGCAGGGTGAGGGGGTAGGGGTTGGGAGAGCCTGCCTCTGAGCACAGATCTATCTGGGACCACTCTCTGCCAGGGAGTGGAAAAGCCCCAACTTCCCATGCCCACTTCCTAGGCACAGGTGGGGGTAAATTATCTACTTCCCCTGTTTTGTTCCTTTCCTGGCTTTTGTGTGTAGAATCTTAGATGCAGGAAACTAAAGTATGAATGGAAAATGAAGAAACCGAGGGGCAGGAAGTTGGAATGAGGAGCAGGAAGCTGTCCTTGACTATGAGAGGCCTGGGTTGGCAGGTGGAGCTGCTGGCAGGGGGCCCGAGGGCCGTCTCACTTCTCTCTAGGAGTCTCCAACAATTAAATAGCTGCCTGGGGTAGGGGCTTGGTCTGGCAGAGCCCCGAGGGAGCTGAAGCCCAGCAGCGAGAGGCCTGAGCCCTTCTCACTGCTAGAAAATAAGATAACATGGAGAGTTCCACAGCTTCTCAGGTACCTAAGCCCAGACCAAGCAGGGTTAGTGCCCTGGGGGCGCCCTGCTTCTAATGGCAGCTCTACCACTGACCACAAACCTAAACGCATGTCACTCCTCTCTCATGCCTCAGTTTCTTTCTTGGTTTCAGGGGCCGGGCTGAATGGTCTCTAATGTCCGCTGAGCTCGCACATTCAGACTCCAGGGAAACCAGTGTCTGCAGAAGCTTCCATAGCAGCACTAGAGTGGCCTGAGATGGATGGAGCGGGGCCCTGGGCCCACTGGAGGCTGGAAGGGCCCTCAAAAAAGGAGGGGAGAAGGCTGATTCAGACTCTGCCCTGGCTGCCCTGTTCCTGACTCTGACTTGGCCCATACTGGGTGTATCAGACACTTCTTTTGAACCAACTCAGATCTTTTTGATTCAATCATCTGTTTCAGTCACCACTGCAGTTCACCTGATGGGTCCTTGTCCTGAGACAAGGGGCTCACATCTGAGACAAGCCCCATACTTCGGGCAGAGCTACTGCTGGGGATCATCATGCCTGGGCAGTGTGGTAGAGCACAGAACACGGGCATCCATACTCCATGTGGCAAACCTCTGGCCAATGCAGGATGGAGCTGGTGGGTAAAGGTTTCTCCTTGTTTCCAGAAAAGACTATTCACCCACAGACCCTAAGAGGCATTTCAAAAGAGCCTCTCAGTCAGTTTTAAGGGGGTGAGTAGCCATGGGCCCTAAGCAATGTCCATTTGATAAAGCATCCTTATATTGACTGTCCCTTTTTCCCTTCTCCTCCCATGGGATTATTTCCTACCAAACTACCTGCCCTGAAGCTGCAGACTCTACTTTCTGGAGAACCAAGGTAGATGGCTATCCAAGTCCAACTTTATGGCAAGTGGAACAAACCCAACCCAAACACCACTACAAAAAGAAGAGCTTGTTGTGCTTGGCTTGCCAACACTCATATATAAAGGCCCAACTCCTGGAACCTTTTAAGTTTCTTGAACACTTTTTGATTTCTAAAGCCTTTTCACAGAGATAATCCCTACACTGACTTTGTGAGGTCATATAACTTAATTCAAATTCTAAATGAGGAAACGAAGGCTCAGAGAGGTTTATCATCTTGTCTTGATTCACAAAGCTAAGAGTTATGGCTCGGAGATTCAAATCTTGGTCTTTGAGCTCCAAGTCTGAAATCTCTATTCTGTTTTCCAGTGTGATGAGCTATCCCAAGGGACCTTAGGAACTACTGTGTTGGGATCTAAAAACAGCTCAGTGAGCTAAATCCACCTCCCCCCTTTATTTGCAGTTTGATTTGAATACACTGAGCTGCAGCGAAGGAAGATTCTGAAAGGTTTGGGAAAGTCTGAGAAAAGTGTTAACTAGAGGTTGCTTCAGGTTGAGATGTTGGTACAGCCTCAGGAAGATTGGGAGTGTGGAGCCCCAGGGCTCCAGCACCAACCACCAGTTCCCCCAGCTCGGCTACATAGCTGCACTTGGACCTCTTGGAGCTCTAGCTCCTACCTTGATCCACTGCAGATCCCTTGGGGAGGGAAACACAAGGACGGTCCTTCCCCTCCCTATTCCTGATGGCCACGAGGGAGAGAGGGAGAACCTTCCTTCCAGCAGTTAGGGTCCCCAAGGGAATCTGAGGCTGGGCAAAGGGCCCAGCGTGTCAGTTCCCATCACAGCCACCCAGTCCAGCATGAGTCACCGCATGCGCAGCCAGGTGAGTCATGCCGGCTGACGGACACTCCGAGGACAGGATGGAGGGTAGCTGGGCACAGGAGGCTGGAGAGGGGCCCAGGGAGGGGCAAGACTCCTTGGCCAGTCACTCAATGAAGCTTCTAGTGCTGACATGGGGCTATTCCAGTAGAAGGATTACTGTTGTACTCTGGCTTTCAGTAGGCCTCCCATCCCTCACCACTTTTAACAATCTTCCTCTCAGAAGCCCACAGTCCTCATTAGAATCTTGTTCTCTTCCTCTAAACACAGGCAAGACCTCACCATAGCCTTGTGACCCTTGCACTGCCTCGACAGTCACAGGCCTTCCAATCCCTCTCACTATAAAACAAAGCTTTATGACATCTCCTCTCATGGCAGCTAATCTGCAAAATAAAGATGATAACAAATACAGGTAAATCACTGGGTTACCTTTGTGAGGTCGCTACTCAATCACTGGATTTAGAGCAATAATAAATCCTCGATTAGTATATTGTTTGAGGATACATCCATAGACAGTAAAACTATAAGACAAGCAAAAGAACGATATTAAACAAAATTCAGGAAAAGTAATTATCTCTTGGGTGTATGAATTAAGGACAGGCATTCAAGGGGTCTCAAAACTGGGTACAGATTCAGGAGTTTTCAGTTTAGTTTTATTTAAATGCTACACACATATATCTTCATCATTCTTTTGTGTGTTAAGATATATTTTCCAATAAGAACAATACTAACAAAAATAAACTGGGGTAAGAGTCTGATTCCGGCATTTATTAGGTGTGGGATCTAACATGGACTTAAGTAATCTTAACACACTGACTTTATGTGTGTTGAAAGTGCTTTGCACACTGTGAATTGTTAAAGGAGCCTTTGTTACTGTTCGTTTTCTAAGTTAAGGGCTCCTGGGGCCAATGCCTTTGTCCTAAAGGGATGACCCTTCAGGTTTGTGAGGGCTTTCAGATCCTATGTTATAGCGAGGTCACCTATGCCTACTCCTTTCCTTATAAACAGCCTTGGGGACCCTCCCTCCAAAACAGACTGGGGTGAGAGCCAATCTTTCAAGGACGTTGAATAGAAGCAAGAAATGAGGGGAGGGAGTGTGTGCAGCAAGCTTCTGCCTCCCAAATCAGCCTGCTCTGGTATCACCTAGGTCCCACAGGACACTCACCAGCTGTCAGGACCTGTACCTTCCACGGGTGAGCAGTCAGAGCCCGCTGGTAGGCCCGCCAAAGTGCCATTTCCTGCCAAGCCGAGAGGAGAGGGAGGTCACTCCCACTGCCCCTCCTCACAGTTAAAGAGACTTTTGTTTCTCCCTTGTGCCCACTCCTTCACCTTCCCGCTCTAAAGGGGCAGAGGCTTCCTGGACAGCTTCCTGTCACAGGGGTCGCCTTTGACAATCGGCCAAGAGAAGAATCCCGGGGGCTGCCACCCTCCACCCCACCCCCATCCCTGGAGCAGAGCTATCTGTGGTCTCCGTCCGGACCACACAGGACACGTCTGCTCGGACTTTCACCCAGAGCCTTGTGGGTCCTCAGATTCAGACTTTTAGTTGGCACCAGCCCGCATCCTTCCAGAGCCTCGGCACCAGCCCGCATCCTTCCAGAGCCCAACTCCACGCCGGAAATAAACTCCCTGACTCCCTAAACCTGCAACGGTCCCACGCACCATGGGCGCTCGCGGGACACGTCTCTTTAAACCTGTGACCGAGGATCTGCAGCTACTCACCTGGGCGCGAGCGCGGCCTCTCCCACGTGACCTGAGTGCGCGGAGGGACTTCCGCCCCAAGTCCCGCCCTGTCCGCTCGGCTGACTGTTAGGCTTGCCCTGCGTCCAGGGCCAGAACAGGAGTGGACCCAGCCTCTGAAACCGCAGAAAGGGGTTCCTTCTGGTTCTGCGCCAGGTCTCGTTGCTGAGCCCGCTAGCCCACCAGGGTCCCTCTACCTCCTTCTGCCCCTTCTCTCCTCGGTGTCAGGGCCTCTTAACTTGAATTGACCCTCACCTTTCCCGTGTCCTGGAACTGGCCAAGGTTCAGACGTAGTTCTAGGTCTCAGGAATCAAGAGTTTGGAAACTTGCTAGCCGTAATTATATGTGCGTGTTACTTTTTGAAAAATGTAAGTTCTTCCTAGCCTCAACTGTGAGCTCCTGAATGGGTGGAACTGGGTCTTGTTTCGGGTTTGTCGTCCTCCTAGCCGACTAGTTCAATGTTTTGTCCACAATAGCCTTTAGAACGGAGAGGGCAATGGCAACCCACGCCAGTACTCTTGCCTGAAAAATCCCATGAACCGAGGAGCCTGGTAGGCTGCAGCCCATGGGGTCGCGAAGAGTCGGACAGGACTGAGCTACTTCACTTTCACTTTTCACTTTCATGCATTGGAGAAGGAAATGGCAACCCACTCCAGTGTTGTTGCCTGGAGAATCCCAGGGACGGCGGAGCCTGGTGGGCTGCCGTCTATGGGGTTGCACAGAATCGGACATGACTGAAGCGACTTAGCAGCAGCAGCAGCCTTTAGAAATGCTGCGTAAAGAGGACTCTTCCAGAACGTCAGGTTTAGGCGCTGGTTTCATAACTAAGCGGGCTTGCAGCCTTGGTCATCTCTAGACTTGAAGTTCCTCATCTGTGAAATGGTTTTCATACTGGGCTCCTCAGTTCAGTCGCTCAGTGGTGTCCGACTCTTTCCGACTCCATGGACTGCAGTACACCAGGCCTCCCTGTCCATCCACCAACTCGCAGAGTTTACTCAAACTTATGTCCATTGAGTTGGTGATGCTATCCAACCATCTCATCCTCTGTCAATCCGTTCTCCCGCCTTCAATCTTTCCCTGCATCAGGGTCTTTTCAAATGAATCAGCTCTTCGCATCAGGTGGCCAAAGTATTGGAGTTTCAGCTTCAGCATCAGTCCTTCCAATGAATATTCAGGACTGGTTTCCTTTAGGATGGACTGCTTGGATCTCCTTGCAATACATGGGCTCCTCAGTTTTAGGGATTTATAGATGTTTGGGGAGAGGGTTATCACAAGCTGTTCTTCATCTCAACTTTTAAAAATATGTATATATTTCTAAGGGCTTTCCTGATAGTTCAGTTGGTAAAGAATCTGTCTGCAATGCAGGAGACCCCAGTTCGATTCCTGAGTTGGGAAGATCCGCTGGAGAAGGGATAGGCTACCCACTCCAGTATTCTTGGGCTTCCCTTGTGGCTCAGCTGGTAAAAGAATCTGCCTGCAATGCAGGAGAACTGACTGGGTCTAATCCCTGGGTTGGGAAGATCCCCTGGAGAAGGGAAAGGCTACCCACATAAAAATATGTATATATTTCTAGAAAAACCCACATTTAAATAAGGAGGCCCACAACTACAAGTGTTTGGAAACCAATAGATTAGGTGATTTCCTAATCCATTTCCAGCTCTAACATTTGTAACAGTTTGTGAATATACTGCAACATTCTTTCTAGGGTAGTGGAAACTTTTGCAAGATCCCTGGCAGATGTCAGCCTGGCACCCTTTGCTTAATTATCCCCAGGGAGCTCACACTTCAGGAGGCAGCCTTGTCTGACTCAGGCTCTTTACCTGACTAGTTCCAGCCCCCCATTTACACAATTCCTGTATGATTAAGGCAGGGAGAATCCTATAAGAGATACTGGAGAAATGCAGTTAGGAAGCAAGAGAATTTGATATCACAAACTTTTAACTAAAGGTTTCTATACACAAAACACCATGCTAGAGTAAATTTACACTAGTAAATGTAATAGGAGACCAAATGTGCCAAATTGGAAAGTTGTAGTTTGAAGTCAGACTACCACCACTCAGCAGTTCTATGACGTTCTTCAGAATGCTTAAACTCTCAGAATCTTTGTCAAGTAAATTGGGGCAATGTTGACTTTTTAGGGTTAAATTAAGTAATATGTTAAAGTTCTTGAAAGTGCCCAATATATATTCCTTTAGCCTCCTTTCCTTCCTCTTGGGAACACATGGGAGAGGATAGATTTTACTGGAGAAATCTGGGAAGCCCTTTGGTGAAGGTTAGAATTTGCGCTGGGACCTTGAACAATGAACAGTACTTAGGTGGAGATGGTGGAAAAGGACGTTCCAGGAGGAGGGACTAGTAAGAGCAAAGGCACAAAGGAAGAATCGCACAGGAACCCATGGACGAGGAATGGTTGGAGGGGAGTGGCCTGGGGAGTAAATGGTTTATGGGAGAGAAAGCAAGCAAGGGCTGACAGCATTTTCCTGATTTTCTTTTGGAGGCTGAGATGAGGGCAGAACGGGCAGCAGGGGCAGGGCTGCCAATACCAGCCTACAGCCTCAATGACATGGGTCCCCAGGCCCCATCTTTCTACCACTGAAAGTGGGATTTCATGATGCAGTGCCAAGGGGCTGCTGTGTAGAATGAGCAAAGCAACACTGCAATGGAAAGCACTTCCCTACCAACTGTCACAAAAACAAACTGGCACAATCTGAGCTAGCACAATAGGATGGTGCAATACTTGGCACTGACGTGAGTTGTGGTCCCTCTGCTGCTAATGGTCTGGGTTGCCTCCAGGTCTGTTTCCTCTTCTGCACAGGAAAGGAATTGAACTACTTGATTCCTTTCCCCTTAAAGGAAATTTTCTTGACATAAAATTCTCCACTGAAGAGGCAGAAAGTTCTTCCCAGATATTTGGCCAATCAGTCTAGAGTGCCAGCAGGTTTTGTTCCAAGAAGGCACTGAACTAATCTCCACTCCCTTCAATAGGAGCTGGCTGTGTGCTTTTCTCTACTTCCTGAAGTCATCTGACTCTTGCCCTGCTCCCCACAACCAAACCTCAGGTTATACTCATACATTTGAAGACTATTGTTTGCCTAGTTCTCCTTGGTGGTGGGGGTGGGGTGGGGTGGGAGGGTGGTCCATCCTTGCTTAACAGGCAATATTGCAGTCACTGTGAGTCTGCAACATCCCACAAGATGAGATATATTACTGTGCTTGGATTTTACATACCTCCTATACAGAGAATTGAAATAAAGTAGCTAAATATGTTTAATAAGTCAACAATGTGACAGAAGGATCAAAAATCATGACGTGTAAAAGAATGGTTAAAGTAATTGATGATATTTAATCTAGAGAAGAAAAGACTTGGGAAACACATGATAGCTATTTTTAAATACTTAAAAGAGCAATCACAGGGAAGAGTGACTAGATTTCCTAACACCCATGGTAAAATGTATAGAGGTACTCTTTGACTTGATATAAAGGAAGATTTTAAAAACATGACTGTCTAGGAGTGCTCAAGAAGGGTCAGATGACCAGTGATTGGGAATATTTCATAAGCAGGAGCAAGTAAGATCTGAGCCACTCTTCTGTTGGCAGGGCGTCTGTGGTGTGTTCCTTAGTTAAGGAAGTCCTATAAGCAGCTTCAGTCCAATGAGTTACCATCACCTGCTCGTGGGCCTGTGTGTTGGGTACTCTAAAGAGGAAGTTAGGAAGGCAGTAATATTGGATCCAGAACATAGTCAGACAGGAGCCTTCATGCAGATACCCTTTCCAGTTCTCCAAACACCCACTCACATGTGGTCTCAAAAACACCCAGTACCTTTACTTAGCTTTACCCACTTCACAATATGCTCAATATGAGCAATTTGACTCCCAAGCCTAGGACAGGCTGAGTGTTTCTTGTGAGTCATAGTTTTATGCTGAGACTTGAGAGTTTGTGGAGGGAGAACCCCCCTGCCCGCGGGGGGCCATGATGACAGGAGAAGTCTGTGGAAGGAGAGGGATCTAAGGGGTCCTGGGGAGGCAGGTCTAAAGATCCAGGCCTGGCAGCATCACTGTCCAGGAAGGCCCCAGTTCCTATGGCTGTGTGCTCGGAGCCAATTGTTCTCGGCAGACTTCATTCCAAGGGTCCTGTGGGGACCATGACTAGGGACCGGGCAGAAGGCAATGGCTGGTTGGAGGAAAGCCAGGCCCTGGAGAGGGGGAGGCCAGCTGGAACATAGCACTGAAATGGGCTCGGCTTTCAAGCTGCATACGGTGGCCCAGTGGACAGGTGAGTCCACGGACAAAATGGATCCGAACCAGCCCCGACTGCCCTCCAGAGACCAGCCATCCGTAAGAGTCCAGGTTTGGACTGAAACGTACCTGTGAAAAGAACAGAAAACAAAAGCGATGCTCAGAGTTGGTACTTCAGGGTGAGTCCTAGCCGTAAGAGCAAAAAGAAGGGCCGCAATCTGAAAGAACAGGACCATGATGGGGTGAGAATCAGGATGAGAAGACCATGAAGGAAGTGTCTGTCGTGCTCTGGAGGATGAGGGTGTGGAGCTATTTCCCCTCCTTTGCCATCTCTGTTACCTTTTCCTCTCCGATTTCATGGCTCACAGGCTCAGAGTTGGGAGGAGATGAGAGGAAGGATGGGAAGATGAGAGGTAAGGTTCCTACCTTATGAATAGCTTCCAGCTGCAGCCGGTCCAGGCAGAGCCGTGTTTGCCCCTCTCCCTCCTGCATGCGCAGCATCGGTTCTCTGTGGGGCAGACCGTGGAACGAACGCTGGGGAGGAGGGTATGAGAGGAGAGAGAAAGCGAGCAGATTCTTAGTTTTACATCTTTCTGCTGCAACTCCTCCAGATCCCCTGCTATACAAGGACTCACGTCGTCTACGTTTTCTAATGCTGCACCCATTCTCCTGGCCTCAATTTACCAAATCTGTGTCTTGAAACAGCAAGTAGTGATGGTTGACCGTTTCAGCGTAAGTTCGAGCCTTGGGAGGGTTTGGGGCCCCAGATGAAGCAGAAGTGTGGTCTTGACCTTCAGGACTGTCCTGATATGGTATCAGATCTGCCTTATATATAGGCTAGAAAAAAGAATGAGATTACGACCTGTAATACTGAAGACCAAATAAAAGTAAAATAGAGAAAATTGGTTTGGAGCAGGAAAGACTTTAAGGTAGAAGAAAAGGGTATGTTTAAACCTATGTTCAGATACATGAAGGTAGGGGAAATTATGTACAACTCTATGCTAAGACTTCTAGGGAGAATACTGGGGTGGGGAGACTCTTCTGCTACTTGGCAGCACTAATTTGGGAGGTCAGGTAGATTAGGACCCAACAGATGGTGCTATTAAATATTCATATACGTACGAATCTTCGATCTAAAGGTCGCTTGACATTTGTTGGGTTCAGTGCCATATCAGGCAATATAGCTGCAATGAGCTCTCCAGATATATCTCCTGCAGCTATTGTCCCGAGCCAGTCAGATCCTGAAAGACTCTAATAGGAAGAGACAGATATTTGTCATTCACTCACTCACTCATTAATTCAGTTCTGTGAACTGGTAACAACTGCACAGTCTGAGGGGGGAGAGACATATTTACATAAACAAGCATAAATAAGTTTAACATAATCCATATCCTTGATGACAATTACCACACACCTATCTTCTCTTTCTTTCCAAACCTATGGCCTCTTTCTGACTACCACTAGGAACTGTTTGCCTGTGTACTGAAGGTTTGGAAGAGAGGGGCTCACCCAGACAGTGCCTTTTCGAGGAGCAGTGAAATAGGCCTTGAAACCAAGGTAACCAGCATCAATGTAGTGAATTCCACAGAGTCCATAACTGTAAGAGATAAAGAAAAGAAAATCTTCCTTTTTCTAAGATTAGACTCTTTTCTTCCCCCAGAATCCAGACTCCCAAAGTGAAACAACCCTCCTCTCCCCACAATAATCTGGCACAGTGCACCCCAACCCCGAGGGCCTGTCCCCAGAGCTCATCCTCTCTCCATCCTGCCGTACGAGGCATAGCAGTTGTCCTGAGCCACAGTGACACCATTGTAGGGGAGCAGCCAGGCCAGCTCTGTACTCAAGAAGCGCTTGATAGAGTTTATTGGTTCATAAGGTCGTCGAAGGTCCCAGAATTTGATTTTCCGGTCACTCCCTGCAGAGGCCAGGAAATGACTGTGGAAAGATGAGAGAAGAAGATCAAGTCTGAACAACTCTGGAAGAGTCAGCCTGTCCTCACCTCCCACCTCCACACCCCCCTGTTCAATACCTGTTAGCTTTGCACCACTGAAGAGTACGCACAGCCTGGTCATGGGCTAGGAAACACTGGAACGGGTAGAGCTTCAAGGAGCCATCAGAGAGCCGTATCCGCTGCAGGGGTGAGTTCGTGGGAAGGTTCCATAAAACCACCATGCCTGAGGGTCAGGAAAGAATGTGTAGGTGTTAAAGTCAGGTTATTGCTTCCCTGGTGGCTCAGTGGTAAAGAATCCACCTGCCAATGCAGAAGATGCAGGTGACATGGGTTTGATTCTCTGGAGGAGGAAAGGGCAACCCACTCGTCTTCTTGCCTGGAAAATCCCATGGACAGAGGAGCCTGGTGGGCTACAGTCCATAGGGTGGCAAAGAGTTGGACACGACTGAGCACAGCACATAGTAATCTCTTTTCCTTGCTCTAATTTCTTTCTCTGGCTCCTAGGACCTATGTCTTCTACTCTCAGATCAGATCCCTTATGAAAGACTGGAGGGATTATGATTAGCTAGCCAACATTCCGTCCATGGTTTAAAGACTCAACCTGATATTTTTAGTTCCAGTGCTCATCAACATAAAAGTAATAGCTTAGTTTGAGATCTATCATTGAAAGATAGGTTGAATGCACCCAGTAAATAAAAGTCAAGGGTATTTTTTTTTTTTTTAAGGATAAACCCTTTAGGACAAGGGTTGGCAAACTATAGCCCGTGGGCCAAACACAGCTTGCTGCCTGTTTTGGTAAGTAAGTTTGACTGGAACACGACCACACCCATTTGTTTCCCTGAGGTCTGTGGCTGCTTTCTCTTTACAATGGCAGACGTGGATAGTTCCAACAATGGCCAAAGAGCCCACAAAGCATAAAATATCCACTGTCTGAACCTGAACAGAAATGTTTGCCAACTCTACTCTCAGGCCAAGAGAACAGGCAAAGAGCCAAAAGCAACATGTAGAGGAATAGAAAACAAATGGACAAATAAACTAACTGGGCTGATCCAAAGCAAGCTGACCAGCCTGGCAGAGGATGAGGTAATCACAAGTATAACTTTGATCAATGTAAAAGACATCCCCTTTTTATACAGAAACTCAGTAAATGTAACACTTATGAGCCTTTCTTGAAAAAACTTGACGGTGAATTACAGCTAAGCAATTTAAATAACAGAGCCACGGAGGGGGAGCCTGAGATGAAAGGTCTGGTGGAGACAGGCACTCTTTTCAATATAGAGTTAAGATTAGGTAATTCTGGGAATTAAGATGGCAAAACAGCATCAAGTATCACATACCTTGACAATGTAAGAATAAGACCACCAAAAGGGACACAGGAGATGGTGAGAGGGATGAGAAAAAGCAGGGTAAGAGCGCTAACTTCCTCATCCCCAGCAGAAAGTCTACTGGTGTGCCTAAAAGTGAAACTGTTATTTAAAACCAGTAACAACTGGGACTTGCCTGCTGGTTAAGGATTCACTTTGCAATGCTGGGGATTCAGGTTTGACCCCTGGTTGGGGAATTAAGATACCACAAGCCACAGAGCAACTTAGTTGGGCCCTCCTGGCACAACTAGAGAGTCCGTGCACCACAAGGAAGGATCCCACGTGATGCAACTAAGATCTAATTCAAACAAATAAAAAATTAAAAACAGTAACAACCTAATGATACCAATTAATGTTATTTACAACTTTTTATTCTTTTCCTTTTTAATCTTAAAAGGATCTTTATGATCCCATTTTTATAGAATTCTTTCTCTTTCCATCCAATCTTTTTATACATGCATAGAGAACAGCAAGAAATGATGTTTATCTATTCTTAATTTTTTTTTTCTGAGTGGAAAAAGTCTAGTGATATTTTTCTCTTCTCTATATTTTTTCTACAAGCACGAATTTTTATAACTTCATAATGTTGAACACTGAACCAAAAGGGAAACAACAACCAAAAAACAAGCACATATAAAAATTTAAAGAGCAATAGTTCCCTATGTTTTGTTTTTTACCATTGTAATATCCAGCAGCCAGGTGGTGGTGGGGCCGGGTGGGCATCCAAGCCAGGCTAAGGCACTGACCACACTCAGAGGGTTCTGAAGCTTGCATAGACCCTACCTGGAGGGTTGCCACACAGTGAACCTGCAGGGACAGAGAGACAAGACCAGGATTAGGCATAACTACTGTCTGGAATGAAGGCTCAAATCAGTGTTTAGTCAGCACGGGGTGGGAGATTTTCCAGAGGTGGAAGGAGACTCACTGTGGAATTGGTAAGGGAGGCTCTAGAAGATGGAGCCTTGGCTTAAGGGAGCAGGCTCCTCACTCACCTTATAGATGGCAGGCTTCACTGCATCTGTGAGGAAGAAGGGCAGAAACTGAAGTTCTAGATCCAGACGGCTGGGGTCCCAACCAGGCTGAGCTCGCAGACCAGCACCCCTGCCCTCTCAACAATGCCCCTCCCTCTCACTTTTCTCTTGCCACCATCAATGTGTGAACTTGCCTCTGCCTGCCCCCAGATCCTTCTTCCTGTTCTACTTGACTGTGCCCTTCCTCCTATGAGAATGCCTAATCTCTCCACTCTGCTCTCTTCTCAACTTCGCTTTCCTTGTCCAGAGCGTGGCTCATCTGATCACCCCTTCTGCACTCTCCACTTTCTCTCCTGCTATTGGGTCACTCGCAAGCATAGAAGTAAAACATGCACTCTTGTCTCTGGTTAATCAAGTGAACAGACCAAAGCCTTCCTTTACCCCTTATTTTGGCCACACCTTGTGGCATGTGAGACCTTAGTTCTCTGACCAGGGATTGAACCTGTGCCCCCTTGCATTGGAAGGGTGGCTTCTTAACCAGTGGGCTGCAAAGGAACCCTCCCCCTCTACCCTTCATTCACTTCCAGCCACCGACCTCTTTATTATGATCTCCTTCACAGACCAGCATCCTGAAAGAATTGTCTGTACACCTCTGTCCTAACTTCTTAATTCCCACTCCCTCCTCAATCCATGCCTAACACCAGAAACCACTAAATAGGGAATTTCTCAGGGTTTAAACCCAGGGGCCCTCTTCTTTAAACATGCAGTACTGTTGAAAAACAAGTAAATTTAATCAAATGGGAGCTGCCTTTCTCTGCTCCTTCCTTTTCATGCTCACCTTCAGCTCCATATTCTCCTTCCCTTCACAACAAAGAGAGCGTGTTCTCCTGTATGTTTGGTGGTGAGGGGAGGAGAGGTGAGGACAGGGTTGGGGGAGGAAGAGGAGTATGGCAGGAGACAAGCTCCAGGCACCAGCCTCAGCCTGTGGCAGCTCCTCACACAGCCAGTTAACTGGGGCAGTGAGAGGGGGAAGACCTGAGAGCACAGGAGAGCATGGAAGTGGGGAGATCAAAGACAATGTGCTCAAAGAAGGCAGTTACAAGACTGAAAAAGAGAGAAGTAAAAGAATGGGGAAGAGTGAAGTCAGAATGGGAGGACTGACTGGGTAAGTAAGGCTCTGCACTGGAGACACTGGGCCTGGAGGAGTTTCGGGGTGCGGGGGGAGGGGGTGGACAGGCCCTTCTAAGCTCTGGCCACAACTCCAGCAGCCCCATCCTCCTTGCTGCAATACTCACCTAGGGGCTGCTGAGCCAGCAGGGCCTCGGGATGGGGCAGGCTGAACAGCAGCACCTTCCCATCTGAGCAGGCAAGAGCCAGGAGACCCAGTCGGGGCAGGAGAGGAGCCTAGAGGGTGACACCAGATCTGCACTGAGACTTGCTGCTGGAAGGAATGTCTCAGAAAATGCGTGAGCTTCTGGTCCCTGAAAATCTGATATGGAGCTGCTGGACAAACTCCACCTCCCACTCTCCAACTTCCCTTTCTCCAACTCTGGGAAGACCCAGGGCCCCTTTGTTCTGGCTGAGGCCAAAGGCCACCCCACAGTCAAGTGGGAAGTACCTTCCGAGGGGTGCCTGGAAGTTCCCATGCTCCACTGGGGCAGAACTTGAGGTCCCAGATGCAGCCGTGGTCACAAGCTATCCCGTAGACAAAGTGGGCTCTGTTGCCAAGACTGAGAGAGAGAGCATGTGCAGAGAATGGGTAGGAAGGAAGGGTCTAGAGCTTCCAGAGCCTGTGTTCCCCTTGTCTCAACCCAGTCTGAGCCTTCCCCTGCCCCCAGCCCAGACCCACCCTTCTTTCTTCCTCCACCACTCTCCCCTGGCAGTGTCCCAGCCCCACCTCACCAGCTTTCTTGCTGCAAGGTCCCAAGGTCCCAGAGCTGGAGCAGCCCAGGGCCCGAATACAGCTGGCTCAGTGAGTGTGTCTCATTCATGTCAGGGCTGGAGAAAAGAGCCACATACTGCGAGGCTGCTGACCCCTCTGGCACTGGGCACCAGTCCAGAGCCCAGAGTGGGCCCCCAGTGAAGAAAGACACATCCAAGCGCTCTGGGTGTGCAGTGATAGAGCTAAATCTATAGAAAAGGCAAAGATGAAAAAAAGAAGCTAGTAAAAGGCAGTAAGGACTTCAGTAGATGAATGGATCAACTGTGATACATCCAGACAATGGAATATTACTTGGCACTAAAAAGAAATGACCTATCAAGCCATGAAAAGGCATGAAGGAAACTTGAATGCACATTACTAAGTGAAAGAAGCCCACCTGAAAAGGCTACATACTGTATGATTCCAATTATAAGACATTCTGGAAAAGGTGAAACTATGGAAACAGTAAAAAGATCAGTGATAACCAGAGGCTGAGGAGGGGAGAGGTAGGGGATGAACAGGCAGAACACAGAGTATTTTTAGGGCAATGCAAATACTCTATATGATACCATAATGATGGATACCTGTCATTAAACCTTTAACCAAACCCATAAAGTGTACAACAGTAAGAGTGAACCCAAAGGTAAACTATGGACTTTGAGCGATTGTGATGTGTTGGTGCAGGTTCATCGATCGTAACAAATGCGCAAATGCGCCACTCTGGTGAGGGACTGTTGATAATGGGGAAGGCTGTGCGTGTCGGGGTCGGGGTGGAGCGGTGGTGGGGAGAGAGGGAGTATATGGGAACTCTCTCTACCTGCCTCTCAGTTTTGTTGTGAACCTAAAACTGCTCTTAAAAAAGAAAAAAAAAAAGGAATGCAGACAGAATGGGAGTGCCACCTGGAGCTCCTGACCTAAGCAAGCACCAGAGCATCACTCACAGTCAACAAGCGAGACCAGTCCTAGCCACCATGTTATCTTCCTCCTTCCCTTCCCCAGGTCTGTCTAGCTCCAGGCTCACCTTCAAAGGTGACAGGCCATGCATTCTGATTCACTACAGTGTTCACTCTAGGGCCAGTCTGTCCACGTCTAGCTGAGTAGATGTGACCTTGAAAACTTGTTCCACCCTCAACCTCCCTAGGCTCCCTCAGTCTGGCCAGCAGAGAGAAGCACTGCAGATTAGAGGGGGCTGAGCAAATATAGGCAGCTCTCCTAGCCTTGGGACCAACTGGACCAGCATTCAGGGAAGAACAGGGCCAATCTCCCATCCCCTTTGACATCCATTTTTCCTACTTCTGTCTCCCAGAATCACAAAAAAGAGATGCGATCATCACCTGTTTATTCTGTAGAGGGTGCCATCTTCAGGAAGTCCTTCACGTTGTACAGAAAACAGCGGGGACTTCTCCTCCTGGGGCAGGTAGGGAGCTGCCTCACTGGGGGATGGCAAAGGGAACAAACAGTCTAAATGAGGAAAAGTTTCACCTATACTGGGATTCCCATGATCAATCTAGAGTCCTCAGTTACCCTTCTGCCTCCAGGGGTGTCACCCGCTCCTAGATTTCAAAGATGCCCCTTCAACTTACAGTTCAGATAACAAGCGCCACTTCCACGCTAAAGGAATCCATTCCGCAAACTCCCAGTATGAATGCTTCTGATCTCGGCTGGAGGAGCAGAAGTAGCATTAGTGAAGGAGAGATTCCAGAGCAGCACTGCCCCATAACTTTCTTTGAGGATGGGAGCAATCTGTTATCTGTGCTAATCTAACACACAAGCTGCAAGTAGCTATTGGGCACTTAAATGTGGCTAGAGCAACTGAGAAACTGGACTTTTAATTATATTTCATTAATTTTAAATGAAATTTAAATGGCTTCGTGCAGCTTGCAGCTACCAAACTGGACAGCACAGCTTGAGAGCTTCTGCCTTTGGAGCAGGACCTTTGAGTTACAAATGTCTTCCCCCTGTTCTACACTGCGGGTGCTTGCCCCTACTTCTCACAGCCCCACTGCTAGGCTGGGTCCTCGGCCTTCCTTTGTTCTCCACCCCTACCTTTCATCCCCAGCTCCCGTTCCCCAAGTCTCACATATCCTTGGTGAGATGAAGGCACTTCCAAACAGGGGCCATGATGTGATTTGGTAAGCCATTGTGAGCCATTCCCCGAACGTGTGGCTTCTGCTTCTGAGGATCAAATTGAAGAAAGTGTAAGTCAGAGAATTTTACAGGCTAGAGAAAGTCCCCAGGAGAGAGCTTTCTCAGCTTTTTCTTCTTCTGGTACTACTTGCTCTCTAATTTTTCTCCTATCGGCATCTTAAAAGATTTGTATCTTAACCATTACAATGACCTCTCCATCTTTTGCTCTTACTTCTCCAGCAAAACCTGCTCTCTATTTTCTGTTCATCTTCCTTGGTGTGTTTCTACAGCACTTAATTCAGAGCACTCCTATTTGCTTCCTGAAGCTCCTGCCCTGGGGGTAGCCTCCCTCCTTTGAGGGTTAGTCACTGAAGGTATTTCCTAGAGTTCCTGTGTCTTCTCAACCCTCAATACATGTACTCCTGGTAATCTCATCCTTTTGACTCATGGCTTTGACCCCCATTTTTATGCCTGACTGCATCTTAGCAAATGTAACCTTTACTCAGTCTCAACTTTTCTACAAAATCTAGACTCATACAATGTGGTGCTGAGCCATATTAGAACTTGAGGCAAAAGTGAGTATCACTAGTATACTTCCTGCCTTTATTGAAAATTTTGTATTTTCTTCAACATAGATTTGTTGCATTAATTTTGATTTTTAAGATGTTGCATTGAGACATTTATCTTTACTAGAGGGTTCTGGTGCTCCCTTAAATGCCCCTGGGAGGAGTAAAGCACTGGTCCTATATATCTGACTGGCAACCAGACGTCTCCAGAAGGACGGCCCTTGACCCATTGGCCCCTCCAGCTCGACATGTCAGAAAGTAAACTCATCACTTCACCTGCCCACCTTCACCCTTCCTGCATCCCCCACCCTTTCTGTGTTCCCAAGTTCAGTGTATGAGAGCACCATCAAAGTTGGAAACTCCTGCCCTTTCCTCTCCTTCAACTCCCAACTGCTATTAATCCTCTTATGTATCTCTTATCTCTGTCTCCTGATCTTTTCTTCCTCCACTGCTTAGTTTAGGCCCTTACCACCTCTCACCTAGAGAAATGAAGCTGCCTTCTCATTGTCAACTGCAAATTAACCTATTTTCCTAACCGATCATGTTCTTTTCCTACCTAAAAACCATTGTTGTACAGAGTTTCTGTTTGGGATGACAAAAGTTTTAGAAATGGATAGTGGTGATGGTTACACTACACTGTGAATGCATTGAATGCCCCTGAATTGTACATTTTAAAACAGTAAATTTTGTTATATCTATTTTACCATAATTATACACGCACATACTCTATTGGCTCCTACCAGTTTCATTTCTTTCATCCTCTCTAGTCTAATCTTCCCCACGTTAACCCAGGCCCTATGCTGCAGCCATAACCAGTTTCTGGGAAATCATCCTCTCTGACAAACTTCAGTTCCTTTCTAGACCTAACTCAACGAGCATTTCTTTATGAAGTCTAAGCAGTTAACCACCCTTCCTCTATATGCCTAAAGCATTCTGTTCCCTCCTGGTGCAGCATTTATTATACTGTAAGCTTTGTACGGGAGGACCCTGTCTTATTCATGATTGTGCTTCCTAGCTCAGAGGAGATGCTCAATGTATGAACAAATAATCTTGTTTAGTTACACCCTCAGCTTCCAGAATCTCAACTGTGTTTGAAGTTGCTCTTTCTTAACTTTCCCCTGTTTTGGCCATCCTAGTTACTAGGCTAAAGCCTTCCTTCTGGGCACCCTGCTGATCCTCCCAATAATGCTCCTATTTCTCCCTCCATGGTCTTGTCCACTCAGGTTACCTGAGTAGATCCTCGGGTAGTGCTTCGGGGCGCTGCAGGCTCGGGGTCAGAAGAGTTCTCACTTGGGGCCTCGCTTTCTTCTGCTTCTTCAGCCTCAACCTGGAGAACAAAGTCTTCATCCCGTGCGGTGTTATCCCCTTCTCCACGGAGACAGGCTGCCTGCGGCTGGATTATCTTCGGCTGGGTAGGGCTGCTCACCTGGGGGCCCTCAGGACAGGACACTGGAGTAGGCAGCGCTGTTGAGAGCTCCTCCGCCAGTTCCTGAAGATACAGAAGTGCCCTGCAGGACAGGGCAGAGTCAGAGCCATAGCACAGCCACTTCACCCAGGGCCCACTCTGCCTGACGCTTGGCCAATTCTCATCTCACTAGATCCTCCCAGTGACCGTGTGAAATGGCTATTACTTTCCCTCCCCCTTTGATAGATGTAGAAACAGAAATCCAGGAAAGTTAGGTGACTTGGACAAGAGGATTCAGATCACATATGTGGAATCTGAACCCAGGTCTTCTGAGTCCAAGTCTGAAGCACTACCACAGTCAGAGATCATTGAGGGAAAATGGAAAGGATGGAAGGACATATATATGCTGACGTATACAGCACAGTAAAACTGCAGTGAAGACTTGGAGGAAATAGCGGAAAATGTGATAGGATGAGGTACAGAAAGAAACCGCCCACAGAATTTAACCAGACAGAAACTGCTGTTGAAGACCTAGAAGACTGCTCAAGTGCCCAGAAGCCAGCACCACCCCTGCTTACCTGACACCTCACCACAGTCCACTCATCTCTCCAGCATCTGCTCCACCCCCACCCCTTCACCCCAGCCCCCCTCCACCAAGCTGCGCCCCACAATCCTTACACTTGGGCAGCCCTTCGGCGGGGTCGTTCCCCAGGAGGGGTCTCAAAGTCCTCAGGGGGCATCTTTGGATGTGGAGACTCTGGCTGATCTAGGCCTTTGGACAACTTCAGCAGTAGCAGATCTGCCTTGGACTTTCGACCTCGTTTCTTAGGCATGGGGGTGGACAGAGGGTTGGATTGATCTAAGAGACCAGGAACCCGAGGGGCTGATGGAGAATTAGGCTGCTGGGGCCTTTTGGGGCCTTTCCGTGTCCTACCACCTCTCTTCGGGCCAGGCTTTGAGGCCCTAGGCTTTGGGACCTTTGACATCTCTGAAGAAAGATCTGTAGAGAAGAATATGGGTCTGTGAGATGGGACCAGAGCTCAAACCTTTTTGGAACAGATTACACCATACCCAGGTTGTAAAGTCCTATGAGCTTGACCTGCTCTCGTTCATCTTAAGCTGAGCATGCGGGGCTAAAAGGCTGAAAGATCAAGGGACACACCTTGCTGTTGCAGTCTGGAGAGGCTTTCCTGCTCTGGAAGGAGCCTCCTCTCATCCAGAGAATCCTCATATCCAGGGAAAGGGGTAGATAATGGCATCTCTATGGAAGCCTCCACACTGGTTGTTTCTGAGGAGGCCTTGACGTCAAGCTGGTTCAGCACCTCTTGTCCAGGAGAGTCTACCACAGTCATGTTCCCCACGGGGCCGGCCTCCTCCAGAGCCATATAGCCGACCCCGTAGGTATCCATTAGCACCCCAAAAAATGGCTGCCCCTGCATGCAAGAGACATACAAATGACGAGAAGGAAAAAGCTCTGGTAAGAGCTCAGATTTTTCCACCTCCTGTCTTTCTCTTCTCATCATTGTTCCTCCAACCACCCCCACCACCCCACCTTCCCAACCAACCAGAAACCCAAACTCTGGTCATTCATTCATTCAGCAGTAATTCCTAAGCATCTTCTATATAACAGGCACTATTCTAGGATCTGGTAACATGACAATAAGCAAGGCAGACAAGGTGCCTGATCTCATGGAACTGACAATGAACAAACAATAACAAGCTACCATTTAGTAAATGCTTACTACATGCCAACTACTATTCTAAGTGCTTTATTCAGATGATTTAAAGTGAATGAACAGTTATTTAACCCCTTTCCCTGAAACCTAATGAAATGAATCATTCCTCTCTTAAAAAAAATGAGAAAGAAAAAAAAAAAATCACCTGTTATGAAGCAGGGAAAGGCCACAAGTTTCTAAAATAAACTATAAAGTATAGCTGCCAGATACTATACAATTTAGATCAAACTGAAGGAGAACAGGATGACTAGAGCTAACATCCATCTTTGTTAATATTAGTCAAGGTGCAGATTTATTTAAGGATAGGTAATTTCTAGTGTCCTGCTAGCAATCTTTCAGCTGGATGGGGAGGTGGTAGCCTATGAGACAATTAAGGAACATCCCACTGCATTAAGAAACTATTTAGACATTGAAGAATAGACTGAAAGTGTCACGGATCTTCATTTTCTTCAAACCCAAAAAGTCAGCTATGCAACTACGGACCAAAGAAAACTGACAATGATAAACAAAACAGTGACCGCCACACCAAAAACCTGAGCAACAGAGAACTGCAAGGGCCCAGTTTGCGACCAGAATAACCTACCTGTCTGTGACAAAAGGGAAGAAATAACTCAGATCCAAGGAGGAATCCCTCCATAGATCTGTATATGTCTTAAGGATGAAGAATTCATCAGCCTCAGTGGAAAGTGTGTTAATACAAATACCATAAGAAATATCATACAAATTAAAATTTCCTACTGTCTCTTTTCAAGAAGATATCCTTATGAACTATAACAACAGCCGACTCTCTAACTCAGGTGCTAAGGATACATTATAACACCATATGCTAAAGATACAACATAACAATATCAAGGTAAATAGAGGTCAATGAAACTCCACCTACATTGTTCTCTTTGTTGCTGTTTAGTTGCCAAGTGGTATCCTGTTCTTTGCAACCCCATGGACAGTAGCCTGGCTCCTCTGTCCCTGGGATTTCCCAGGAAAGAAGACCAGAGTGAGTTGCTATTTCCTTCTCCAGTGGATCTTCCTGACCCAGGGATTGAACCTCCATCTCTAGCACTGGCAGGTAGGTTCTTTACCACTGAGCCACCAGGGAAGCCCACATTGTTCTCTGGTAAACAGCAAACCCGGAGAGAACTACTCCATTCAAAATCAGGAATAAGCAAAAAGGATCCAATGGGACCTACGCCTAGTTGCTATAGAAAGAATAAAAAGGACTCAAATGAAAAAGGTGAAAAGTACTGTTTCAAAGAATGTCTCCAGAAAACAAGAAATTTTCCAACAAAAACTTCTATAGTTTCAAAAAAGCCAGAGACTGTGAAATCCAATAAGAGATCAAAGAAGAGATAAAACAATGGCAAGGCAAAAAAAGAGCTGGTAGTCATAAGGAAAGAAACTGAATAAAAGAATAAAATCAAAGAAATGAAAATCAGAGGAGAAGCAAAATGTTGAAACTACTGAAAAGACAATCAGTGGTATGAAAGGCATTTGAGAGAAACCATGCAGACTATAAAGAGATAACGGTGACTAGTGGGGAAGGCAATGGCACCCCACTCCAGTACTCTTGCTTGGAAACTCCCATGGATGGAGGAGCCTGGTAGGCTGCAGTCCATGGGGTCGCTAAGAGTCAGACACGACTGAGCGACTTCACTTTCACTTTTCACTTTCCTGCATTGAAGGAAATGGCAACCCACTCCAGTGTTCTTGCCTGGAGAATCCCAGGGATGGGGGAGCCTGGCAGGCTGCCATCTATGGGGTCGCACAGAGTCGGACACGATTGAAGCAACTTAGCAGCAGCAGCAGCAGTGAGAAGATGGTATGGGCGAAAAGAGAAAATGGGGAGCTAATATATGAATAATTGCTATTTCTAAAGAACAGAGAAGAAAAATGGGAACAGAAAAAATGTTCAAAGACCTAACAAAAGAAAATTTCCTGAAATGAAAAACAGAATGTGTACTTTCCTGAAGTAAAGGAAGATCTCAGCCTAAAGTTAAAAGGGCTTATCATATAAAAAGGACACAAAAATCAATAAAGACTCATTAAGAAATATCTGAATGAAGACTAAATTTCTCCTACAAATGGGGGTGGGAGGCAATCAGGTCAGCCTGGGAGTTCTTAGAAACATTTGATGCCAGAGGATAAAGAAACAAAAGGATCAAAAGAACTCTTAATTGTCATTCATGTAAAGGTAACAGGATGACATTCTAAATACAGAAACTTCTACAAGTTTCTAGAAATTACAAAAGTAATCCCCAGAATAGAGGAAGGGTTAGGGGGCAAAAAAGTTTAGGAATAAGTACTTATCAAACTGAGAAGTGGTTCATAGCTGCTGGTTCAAGAACCACCTGGCCTCTCCTCTGCCACGGTAGGGAGTCACAGCTGAACCAAGAAGCCCCTGCCATAGGTGATGGCTCCATAAACAAGCTGCCTCTGCAATAATCAGAAAGTGACCAACTGAGGCAGACTCTTCTCTGGCTTGCAGATCCAGAACTGTGTCACTGCCACAATCTGCAAAAGCAAAATGCATGCCCTCTGGCCTGCCTCCTCTCTAAACTGAAGTCTAAATTTGAGTTCTTCAAGAGCATATTCGATTTGTAAGACCTAAATCATATTCAGAATCTTGAATGGAAAAATTCCAGGAAATGAAGTTTCTAGCTTTCCAGGCTCTCAAGTGGAGGTTGCTCATTCTCTCGAATCCCACTTACCCCAGGGTAGAAAGTGGGATCAGTGTTTTCTCAGTTCTTCTCCAGTGCCAATTCTTGACCAAAAAGTCCTCCCCATCTTGTAAAACCTTGTTCCTTCCAAGCCCGTAACATTTGGCTAAATCACTGGTATCCACTCCACTGTCACACCCGGGATGCCAACATATAAAACCTTTTTTTAACCTCCAAAATCACTAAGACACCCACTGTCTGATCACGACCTCCCATCATTACAGCCAGGCTGCCCAACTATGATCACTGTATCTACTCTTCACCATGTTAATTACTCCACTATCCACTGATCACTCGAGTTTCTCCCTATGTCAGCCATATCCCATGTAGTTTAGACTCCTTTATTTTAATCAGATTCTTATTGATATTACAAACTTCCTTTCATCTTTTTGTTTCACAGGCCTGGCAAAACTCAAGTCCTGGATGAACCAATCCCCCATTGCAACCAGTACATCTAAGCTAGCTGGGCACTAAAGTCACACTTTCTTTCTGTCAGCTCCCACACCCTCTCCTTTAGTGTCTAATCCCATAGTCTTCAGCAAATGACTAAGTCTTAGATTTCTGAAACAAAAACTAAAAAACTAAAAACCAGTGGTCAAGAATTTGCCTTGCAATGCAGGGGCAGGTTCGATCCCTAGTCAAGGAACTAAGACTCTCGTGTCACAGAGCAACTGAGCCCCTGTGCCACAACTAGAGAATCTGTGCACCACAAAGAAGATTTTGTGTGCTACAACTAAGACCTGACACAGTCAAATAAATATTTAAAAAGAAAAAACCACCAAAAGCCATACTTCAATTTCTTGTCAAATAACTAACACTCCCTGCTTCTGAGTCCGTCGTCCACTCTGAAGTCAAGCTTTCCAGTTATGTTCTCGCTCCATGCCCCCTCTGGGCCCACCCAAGGGAACTGGTGATGCTTATCCTTTTCCTTTCCCTTGCCTCCTTCTAAACTGCAGCAAACGCCTTCTAAAATTTAACAATTCACTTGTTTCTTGTCTTTACACGTAGTTGGCAGCTTTTTGCTTATTTGCAAACTCACTGCTTTTGTCCTTCCATATTCAATTCAGTTTGCTTTTTCTTTTTTAGGTTTGTATAAAACCTTTAATTGATACAAAATACTTATAAATATGTGTAGAATGTAAATAACAATAAAACACCTGTGTATCTGCCATATTTCAACTCAGTTTTAATAGAAATGTAACTTGTACATACTCAATTTCCTTAAAATTTAAACATGTCACAAATATATAAATATAGTGACAAATCAATTGACATTAAAAATGATGGGAAACAATACAATAACTCTTGGCAAGCATTCAGATCAACTAGTGAGAGTAATCAGACCTACAGGAAAAAAACCTATAGGCTTCGAGAATTCAGTGTGCCATGGGCATCAGTTTGTATGCTTTATAGACGAAAAGGAGAATGTCAGTTAACAGAGGGAGTTAGTTAAATGAAGATCAGTTAAGAGAACTTCTGTATGTCTTGAAGATTTCTCCGTATCTGTACACATACATCCATCTCATTCTTCTGGGCTACTATGTGGTGTTCCATAGGATTATAGTTTATTTGGGTATTTCCCTTTTAATGAACAATTGGATTACAATACTATTACAAATACTACTGCAATGAATATTCAAGTATAGATCTCTTCAGTAATGAGAAATTATTTTTCTAGAATAATCAGCTGAAGTGAAATTACTGGGTTAAAGCGTACACACATTTCAAAATTTGATACTTCCAAACAGGTCGCCAAGATGAAAATCAATTTATACTCCCATTAACTGTAAAAATGGGTATACGCATTTTACTACCCTTGTCAATCTTCGATTTTTGCCAGCCTGATGGGTGAAAAAATTCCTCCTTGTGTGTGCTTTTAGTCACTCAGTCATGTTGGACTCTTTGCGATCCCATGGACTATAACCTGCCAGGCTCCTCTGTCCATGTGGGTTCTCCAGGCAAGAATACTGGAGTGGGTTGCCATGCCTATCCTCAGGGGATTTTCCCGACCCAAGGACAACCCATTTGAAGTCTCCCTCATTGCAAGCAGATTCTTTACCCACCAGGGAAGCCCATTTATTTGCATTGTCCTGATAATAACTGAGGTTAGCAACTTCTTTTTTATATGTTGGACATCTATGTCTTTTATGAATTGCCCATTTCTGTAGGACAAATTGATCATTTTCTTATTGATCTGTGGAGTTATTTATGTTGTGAATATTTTCTCTCGGTATCTACCTTTTTTAACTTTGCTTATAATGTTTCTTGCAAAACTAAGGTTAAATTTTATGAGTTAAATTTCTCAGTCTTCTCCTTTATGGCTTCTGTGTCTTTGTGGCCACCCTGCCTCACATAGGATCTTAGCTGCAGACCAGGGATTGAACCCCTGCCTCCTGCAGTGGAAGTGGAGAGTCCTAACCACTAGACCACCAAGAAATTCCTGTGTCTTTAAAAAAGGTATTTCCTACCCCATTGATAATATCAGAATATAACATATCTTATTTTTTTCTAAGGATTTTTCTAGTTTTAGATCTTACATGTAGCTGTTTAGTCCATCTGGAATTTTTTAATAAGAGATATGGATATTTACTTATTCCATAGTTATTTTCTTTATAAGTTTCATAAGATAGGGACCTTGTCTGATTCATTATTGTATCCAGAAACTAGTACATGGTAAGTGCAATAATTAACCTTTGTTGATTTAAGGACTAACTTCTCAAGGTACAAGAATCTCTATAAGGATTCACTTCTCAGAGAAGGCAGCAGCAGGGTGTAGTGGTTAATTTCCATTTTTGACTTTACAATACAAATTTTGGACACAAGCAAAAGAGGTTTAGTAAATTTGTACCAGGATTTATAAAATTTTAAATCTGCACCCCAAATTGTCTGGTTCCCATGCTGCTCCAAGGCCGCCAGCCTGATCTCCCCAACCACAGAAAATGATTAGGTAACACTGTTCTGCAGGTATGGAATTATTTTACACACACGGCATGGTCTAATACATTATTTCCAAAGTGTTCCCATGGTACAACTGGTGGTCTGCAAGATGACTTCTGATACAAAATTGAACAATTTTATTTGATTAATTATGTTTTTATTTTAACTTGTATTTAAAAAAACTGTAACTAGTCCATGAAATCCCTGGACTAGTTAGATCAAGACTAAAGCACTTAAACCTTAAAATTAAATCAATTTAAAGAAAACAATTAAGAAAGTACTACAGATGATAAGAAAGGGTGGCAAAAAGGAACGAAGGCACAGGAATGAGGTTTGTGTAACAATATGCCGCTGGGGCCCTCGGCTTGCACCCTGCACTTTTAACAAAGTGAGTTTCGCGGGTGAAGCTCAAGTCGCCACCTCTCCCTTTCGGAACAGAAAGCCAAGTTGCTGCGTGATAAAAGGACTAGATTGGGAAACATAACTGGCCCCTGGCTGCGCCAATGGGGTTGCAGCGCGCGGGGCACAACCCCCAGGGTTACAAGGACCTCGCCGAGGAAGAGGCTGAACACACTACAATGAGAAGACTGACCCGCCACCACCCTAGGGGTGACCGCTTGCTCTTTCTCAGTCCTGGGAGTGGGGTTAGCTTTCACCACTAGCCTGTTCGGGAAGTGAGCCGTGAGTTTCCTAAGGCTGAGGACTACAGTAGGTTCGCAGAGTTCGAGGTTTGCAATGTTCGCAGCGCCGGGGCCCGGACACAGGATAAGATGTTACGGACACCTCACTGGGAAAGAAGGCGAAACCCGAGGAGATCAGAGATAGGGGCTGCCACCGTGGGTTAGGGAGGTGGGGAGCACGGCGGTTTCCGTAGGAGCTCGGGGGCTGGAGGTCGCGATGCTGAGCAGAGGCGGAAAAGCGGAGCCGGAATTGGTTCCCAATGTCTTAGTGCTATCAAAAAAAGAAGGGGGGGTAGTAATCGTGGGGCCCCTCACACCCCGCTGCGGTACACTCACCCTCACCAAAGTCCTTCCGGAAGTCCAAGTTCGAAGATGGCGCCGCCTGTCTGGTCGCCGTTTTATGACGAAATCTAGTAGCTACTCTTCATTGACGTCCCCCCCCACCCCCAGTGCACAAGGTAAACACGTGGGCTTGGCCGGGAATTTGTGCCCCAGGACGTTTTCTATTAGACTATGTATTCCATAATGCAATGCGGCGAGCGTCCCCAAGCCCGTCGCAGCGGGCGCCGCTCCCGGGCCTCCGAGGCGCGGGGGACGAGGCACGGCCTTATGGGAATTGCAGTGTCCCGAAGGGAAGACTGACGCCTGCGCGTTGACGGCCGTCGCGCCCCCGCGGGTTCCCACGCGGCTTCTATGCGAGCCTCGAGAGTGCGGGCGCCCAGGCCCGAGTGTCGCTCCCGAGCGCTGAATCCTGGCTTTGTGTGGAGACTACTGGCCCGTGGCTGGCAGGGCCGGGCAGACCAGAGAGTACTTACCCGCAACCCCCGCGCCGTCGAGCGGAAGCCTGGGAGACAAAGGAATCCGTGCCTCGGGCCGCGGGGGAACGACTCCGGCTTCCGCCCCAAGGGCAGCCCCCAGCAGATCCAGCCACTAGTGTAAGCCAGGGATGGACCCGAGACCGAAACACAGTGAAGGGGAGGAGCAGAAGAAAAGCCTGGCTTGGAGACGCTCTACTCAAATGATCCTCAGGCTTGGACCCTCCCCTTGGTCGTAGGCCTCTCCCCACTCCCTCCCTGGGTGGTCGGTTGTGGTTGGAGAAAGAATGTAACAAACTTCTGCCGTTTCCTGAGGCATTTAAAGCTGTAAATCACACAGGTCTGCATATACCGAATAGGAGAGTTCAGGATATACAAAAATGGACAAGAAAGGATGGGGTAAACCAGTCTTTTCCCAGATAATCTCATCTATTAAATTCCCTTGGTTACCCAAAATATTTATGAAAAACAAGGGAGAAGCTGCTGCTGCTGCTGCTAATCGCTTCAAGCTAGCCAGGATTTAAAAGCTAGAGCAAGGGGACTCCCATCCCATTCGTCTTAAGTGGCCTAAAACAAGCTAAGGCTGTGCTGTGGCTTAGGGCAGGCTTTGTGAGGGTGCTGAAGTGGGTGCAGTGGAGGCTGTGGTTCCTCTCAATTTCAAGCATTTCTCTCTTCATTAAAAAACTTGTTTCAAGCATTTATTTCTCTAATGAACAAACCTCTTTGCCATTCCTATTGCCTCAGATTATCTTTGACTTCAACTATTGCAAAATCTTTCTCATATTAATAATTGTATCTATTTGGGGGATAAGACATTCACATGATTCGAAATTCAAAAGATGCATAGGGTATAGTGAAGACTCTTTTCCACTTCTCTCTCCGGTCTCCCGGACCACATCTACCTAGGCAGTTTTTTGTTACAAGTCCAAGACATTTTCTGTATTTATACTCATGCAAATACATATATATCTTTCCCCATTTTAATTCAAACAGCATCTACATTGTCCTGCACTTTACTTTTAACTGAGTGTACCTTGGAGACTATTCCATTGCTATATATAAAAACCTTCCTTATTGTTAGATTTCTTGTGTGTGCTCAGTTGTTAAGTCATGTCCAACTCTTTGAGACCCCATAGACTGTAGTCCACCAGGCTCCTCTGTTCATGGGATTTCCCAGGCAAGAAATACTTGAATGGGGTTCCCATTTCCTTCCCTAGGGAATCTTCCTGACCCAGGGATAGAACCTGCAGTCTCCTGCATTGGTAGGCAGATTCTTTAACAGAGTCACCTGGGAAGCCCCTATGACTGCTTAGTATGTAATTATATAAATGTAATGTTAGTTCTTATTACTGATGGGTATCTAGGTGGTTTCCAGTCTTTTGCTAATACAAACAATGCTGCTCTATGCTCATGTGCCTGATACACAATGAAGCCAAACAAACTGAAACGTGGGAGTTTGGAACAAAAAAAGGTTTACAGCAGGGCCATACAAGGAGCTGAGTGGCTCATGCCTAAAGGCCCTGAATGCCCCAAAAGGTTTCAGCTGTGTGCTCATGGTAGTTAACATCTTCCATCTGTTGGAGAGGGAAGATGTTTTACATCTGCAAAACAACTTGGGAAATGTGCATCAAATACTACTATTGAATTACCTGAGAGAGGAGCTAAAGCAGAGGATGCAGGGGAAAGCCTGTCTAGGAAGGTCCCATGGTGTCTTGCTCTGTTACATATGGACTTCCCTGTTGGTCCAGTGTTGAAGACTCCCTGCTTCCACTGTAGGGGGCACGCCTCACAGGGGCCAAAAAGGGTGAAAATAAGATGCTGCTGTAAATAACCTTGTATCTAAGTTACTTTATATGTATAAATTCCTAGAAGCAGAATTGCTGGACCAAAATTTAGGCGCACTTGTGATTTTGATTGATGGGCAATCTTTTTTTACTGATCTGTTTCTCCATCTCTAATCTCTACCAGTTAGCTTTCTAAAGCACAGAGCTGATCCTGTTGAACCTCTGCTTAATTTTGATGATTGAGTGGTATGCTCAATATAAAAAAAAAAAATTCATGATTTTTATAGAGAAAAAGCAAAAATTCAACAACTTCTCATTGCATGGCATTGGAAGTAACTAGTGATCAATGCCTGAAAATTGACAATTTAAAAAATTAAGCATTGATCTTGCCTTTCCAGCATGAATTAGTAATTCAGAATAGTAACTGATGACTAATGCCGAAGCTGAAGCTCCAATACTTTGGCCACTTGATGCAAAGAACTGACTCATTGGAAAAGACCCTGATGCTGGGAAAGATTGAAGGCAGGAGGAAAAGGGGACAACAGACAGAGGATGAGATGGTTGGATGGCATCACCAACTCGATGAATATGAGTTTGATCAAGTTCTGGAAGTTGGTGATGGACAGGGAAGCCTGGCATGCTGCAGTCCATGGGGTCACAAAGAGCTGGACACGACATAGCAACTGAAATGAACTGATGAGAGACAGTTTTTTTATAGAAGATTATCAGCTACTAAGCGTGGAATGATGTAATTAGGGGAAAAATTTACCATGTTGCATCCTCTAATGAAATAATTCAGGCAACAATCAAAAACGGATCCATTCATCACTGAAAATAGACTAACCAACCTGATGTGAGGCAGTATGAAACACAATCAGCCTGGTTCCTGGAACAAGTTAAATGTCATGAGAAAAGAAGGCAGGCTGAGGAGACTGCTTTTGATTCAAAAAATTCAAGACATAATAACCACAGATAATGTATGGATCCTGATTCAACTGTAAAAAGCCACTTTTGAGACAATGAAGGAAATCTGATTATGGATTAGACAAAGATAAGCAAGAATTTAATAAGTGTAATAACATGGTAAGTTTCCATATTTTTTAGAGATATGCTGATGTTTGGAGGAGTAAAATGATATAATGACTGGGATTTGCTCTAATGCAACTTCTGCAAGGAAAAAAAAAGGAAACAGAAAGCATTCATGGGAAATCTTGATAATTACTGCATTTAGTGAGGGGGATTCTTTGAATAGTTCCCTGTACTTCTATGATGCTTGAAATTTTTCAATAAAACACACACATATACACACACAAAATGGATGACTCTTCTGTTTTTTAGGCTAACCATAATGGTCAGACTCTCACAATCTGAACCTAATCCAACCTATGTTAACAGCTTTATCACTAATTCTCCACACAAGCCTCCATTCTAGCTTTACCGCATGACTTGACACTTTGGAACTGGCTGATCATTTTAAGGCCTATTCTGTAGTCTAAATTATTCCCTCTGCCGATCTGCCTTCTCATCCTTTTTCCAATTGGGAAATTTCTTCTCCTTCAAGGCCTAGGTCAGATGTTAGCTGTGAAGTCTTGCTCAACCTCACTAGATCTCCTGAGTTGCTTCCAATGAACTCTGTTCATTACTACTAGTAGAATTTATCTCATACTGTAGACACTGTCTGTCTTCTTCCATCATGATGAGCACTCCCTAACAGCACACAGCATAAAAATTAAAGGCACAGACTCTAGACCCAGAATGCCTGAGATCGCATGCCAGTTTACTTAGCGTTACATTGGGCAAGTAACGGCAACTCTCTGTGCCTCAGTTTTCTCATCTGTAAAACCTCACTTCATAGGATGGTATTAATCTCTGTAAATAAGAAAGGGCCAACAGTTTCCAACACATGTTAACTACTGAGTACTAAGAATATAAAATATTAATATATTAATTGTAACATTATTTAATACAAATACCACTGTATTTGTTTAACATTAATATAATAATAACACTAAATACTAAGGGTAGGACTCCTACTTGTCCTTATTGTACTGCTCCTTATATCTAGCTCAGTGTCTGGCACATAGATGCTCAATAAATGGTTGATGACTTGGGATAATTTTTGGTCTCCATACTGACCTTCACTTTGGCCCCAAAGCACTGGCATGGACCTAATCACCTGAGAACATTTCCATAAAGTTTTGTCTAGAGGTTCGCAGCAGGTGCTAAGAGGGACTGGGGAGTCTGGACTCCTAAGTGGTGGTGATGCTAAAAGAGATAACAGGCAGCAGAGTTGCTGAGTGTAGGGAGTATGTCATTTATTGACCCTGTGTTCCGCCACTCACTGGTCACTACTCTTGACTCGTAGGACAACAGGTACAGAACTGCAAGGGATCATCCCCAGCTCTGTGATCACCAGGTCTACCAGTTCTGGGGGGGTCACATCATAGACCAGATTCAACAACCGTAGCGACGAGTGGTTCTGCCAGTTAGCCAGGGCCACATGTTCTCCTCGCTCACACAGCAGATCATCAGGGTCATCTGCAATGGGAGGTACACCCTTTTATGTACTTTTAAAAAATAAGTTGTAGTTCAACCTCCCTTCTCCCTCCCAAATCTTCTCAGGTCCCCGGAACTTCCTCTTCTGCCCGCCTGGGCCTCCTTACCTAGCTCATTAGAAACAAAGGCATCAGTCTGCACACGCTCACAGAACTTGTATGTTTCACAGCAGACCAGCACTGGTACATTATGGGCCCGTGCCACCAGGGCCAGCTGTGCTGTCCCTACCCGGGACATCACAGACCCATTCGCCAGGAGAGCATGAGCTCCCAGTAGCACCTTAGAAACCTATTTTGAAGAGTAGAGAGAAGGAAAAAAAAAATCATGTGTGACCAATACAGAATAAGGTTTCCAACTCCTACCCAGGACAGCAACATTAAGACAATGAGTAACAAATCGTAATAATGGCCCTTGGAAAACACCTGACCACTGATTCACTGCACCACCCACAGGAAGACTAAACTCTGAAGTTACTTTTGTCTGGTTCCCTGGTGGTGGCTGCTAGTTTAATATAAGGTTCCTGTCATAGCTAGACATGCTGTGTACTGTGCTAGAGATGTTCTTCCTATTAGCTATCAACAAGGTTACAGAGTTTTAGGATTTCTAGGTAAGTGCAATGTTGGGAGGATGGGATTACATCTTTACTACTGCACCCTTTTACTCCACTTTGGAGTCCCTTTACTCTGCCCTCACCTCTGGGAGCACATAGGAAGCTGCAGGAATCAGCAGGTAGGAGGCAGGGACCCCAGCACGGACCAGAGAACGTAGTGTGTGCTTTGCCTCCAGCCGTGGCCGGCTGTCCACCACTACCACGCGAAATTGCCGGCCCTTAGCCCAAGCCTCCTGAAGAATGTGTGATACCAGAGATGAGCTGGAGCGAAGGGAGAGGAGGATTCAGTTATAAACGTCACTGACTGATGGTCAGCTCATTCCTAAAGGGCAAAGGGGCAGTCCCTTCTTCAGATCATTTCACTTCCCAGTTTTCTTGGTCGTAGGGTCTGGCCCATACCATCCATATACCAGGATCACATCTCCATTACTGATCTTCTTATAAGCAAAGCGTGAGATTGCCTGAGCTGCAAGCACAATCTTCTCTTTTATATATCGGTCAATAGCTGCTCGTAGTTCTGACTTGGCCTAATGGAGTAAGACACTTAAGGAACAAGAAATGGACATTTTTTTCCTTTGATTATCATGCCAGATACTTGAACATGTGTATAACAATGAGACTAAAGGGGGCCCAGGTTAGACAGTCCAACCACCTCCTTAACCCCTGCCCAGGCAGACCAGATAGCTGCCCTTCCTGGGAGTCCCAAATATGTTTCTAGCTCCATCCTCCCATGCATGCCTTGCTCATGCCTCATACTCATCACCTCCTCTTCCCGCTTAGAGCCGCTCACACCCGTGATCTCCTTGTTAAGGAACTTGATGGCGTTGTACATGCTGGCTGACAGGGGACGGCATTGAGTCAGGAAGCTACAACAACAACAACAACAACATCTTGCATCCATGCAACGCTTCACAGCTCACAAAGCTTTTATATTTCAAAACATCTTTTGAAAGAGAAGACAGAAAAATTAAAAACAGAGATAGAAGAGCAAGAAAAAGGGTTCAAGAAAAGGACGGAACAAGGTAAAGAGTGGGAGGAGACATGCAGTGGTCATCCTTACCTGAAGTAGGGCTTTAGTTTATTCACTAGGTCCCTTGACAATTCTTCACTGGGAGGTGTTGTGTAGTCCTGAATCACCTATAGGTACACAGGTTGATCAGTAAAAAGGCCCCCTGACAAGTCTCTGAAAGGGGAATAGGGTGAGCTTCTCTGAGGAGAGTCTTCTAGGATGGTGTCATTTCATCTTCCCCTAGAAATGACTCTGGCTGAGAGAAGCTGGGGTAGTGTTGGAGAAGGTGAGGCTAGGTCATAAGAGGGAATAAGATGGGACATACCTGCTGCAAGGCACGAAGCAGGGCGATGCACCGGGCATTGGAGCCACTGACCAGGCCCTGGGAGTACTGCAGGCCGAGCCGCACCATGGCTGGGTGGATCACAGAGGATGGGATGCTGATGGGATGGCGGTGTCACACACTTTGCAAGGGAACTTGAGCACCTACTGCCCACCTGCCTCTGATGAAAATGAACCTCCTTCACTAGCACAGACACCCCCATTTCCTCAAGAGTTCTGCCTTGTGTTCATACTTCTTTCCACAGATCCAACCTCCAGGTTCCAGTCATTTTGAAAACAGAATTACTAAAACTCCTCAGACTTAAAAAGTTATGACAGTTTCATAAAATCCTACCTCATAAACTGGGTCAAAGAGTTTTGTCTGCTGTACTGGGGTAGGTGGGAGAAGAGACTGACTTTGGATCCATAATCCTTTCGTGTAGGAACCTTGACAAAACAAGGGGACAGGACCAAAGGCCCAGAGTTTAAAACTGTGGGATGATGCTGGGAAGGAAAAAGACAGTGAGCCCGCTTTGACCCAAATACTCATCCTTTTCCAAGGTCTCTCTTTGCCCCGAGCAACTTTCCTCCCTCTATTCCATCTCCCTAGGCTCTTTCTGGCCATACTCCAAACCCACTTCTTACCTGCTGTCGCTCTGGTTTTTTCACAAGCCTTCTCAGAAGTGTGGGGTCATCAACCTGACTATGCTCAGGCAGACGCTTCACTCCTAGAAGATAACAATCATGTCTTCAAGACACTGTAGGTGATAAAGAGAAATCTGCTTTCAGGGCATAAGGGACATCAAGAGAAATTTGAGGCAGGGTAGAAAACTGGAGAAAAAAGGTAGATGAAGAAACAGCGGTAGGAAGAGGCTGACGGGAGAACCGTGAACTCTGGGAACCAAGGTAAAAACCGGCAGCTGTTCTCTGGTGGGACAGCCTGAGCTAATATAGGCCTTTGAATCAATGGAAATCTTGAAATGAAGGGACAATACCTGAGGGGGTTTCTCCAGCTGTGCTGGGGCAGGCTTGAGGAGGTGGCCCTCCTTGGTCCCCTTTTCTTGCCTGCTTCAGGGCCCGTTCAGCCTCTTGCTTGGCCCGCCGTTCAGCTCGAAGTTCAGCTTTACTCCTACCTGCTGGAACTTTCTCCTTGGCAGTGCCCAACTGACTGTCCGGTCCTGCCAGGTGTTTGGCTGGGCCTACTAAAGGTAGAAGAGGCAGGTGCCCAAGCCTCTTGGGCAGGTAAGTAATAGCTATGCCCAACCAAAGCCTCTTTTCCTTTTCACTTGTTCAAATCAACTTTGTCCTGTCTCCCCCACTTTTTTCCCACCACATCCCTTTACCAGTTTCACACCCCAGCCCTTTGAAAAGCCCCCACACCTTGACACTGGGCTGCAGATACAGCGGAGCCAGTTTCTGTTTCTGTCCCCTTTTCCTCTTTCCGTTTCTTCTTCTGCTGTTTCTTTTCTTTCCGAAGCTGCAGCTTTTCTTCTTGGGTCATCTCCCTCCCCTCTGCCTAAGACACAGACACACAATACTGCTCTTCCCCAATAATTCCAAAAATGAATAAACACTACTGGATACTTACTAGACTCCCACACGGTCCCTAATCCTTCCTGAGTTTCACCAGCTCCTTGTTACAAGCTAAGAGCCTACAGGGATAGAAGTTTCTCCTTCAAGTCAGAGTCACACTACCATAAGGCTGACAAAACTCTGTAAAAATCTCCTGGCTTTACCAAAAAATAAAGTGGAACAAGGATGGAGGCTGGGACGGAATGAAGTTGATACAGGCTCCTGCGTACTGCCTGACAGGGTAGGTAGCTTGTGCGGGCACCCTCACTTACCCCAGGCCGAGGAGCAAGCTCCGCCTTCATCCCAGATCCCGAGTCTGCATCAGAAAACAGGGCACAAAGTGAACTAGAGAGGCTCCGGGAGGGTTTGGGGGGACTCGTACTCGGCACAGCTGGTTGCTGGCTCGGCATGACCAGAGCTCGGCTCCGCCACCAGGCGGGAGGTGAGCCTGGGATCCGCGTGGGGACGCAGTGCGCGGCCGGATCAAAGGGAAGCCGGGCGGGGGAAAGAAGCGAGCACGCACTCTTCCCGGAGAAACAAGCCGGTGCGCGGCGCAGAGTGTGTCCGAGGCACTGCCGGCCAGAGTCCGTCGTGGCGCGGGAACCAAATGACGGGGCCCAAAAGGACCCAGGGCCCAGCAATAGCCTTATGGAGCCGTTGGCTCACGTACTTATTTGTGCGCCCGGCCCTTCACTCACCCTCGCGAACAGCCACAGCCGCGGTAGCCATCACCCTTCGTTCTAGGCTCCGCCCGCCGGGGTCACCGCGACTAGAGCGCCCCCTGGGTAGACAGCCGTGTCGCGCAGCTCCAGGCGGACTACAAACCCCTGCATGCACTGGGGCCCCGCCCCGGGCTACGGGTCGCGATAAGGGCCATCGCAATTTCAGGCTCCTAATCCCTTAGACTACAATTCCCAGAATGCCAGGCGGCGCTGCGTCCCAGAGCAGACGTTCCCAGCCCTTCCCATAGCCGATCTCGCGCCCACCCCCACCCCCCAAAATGGCGAGCGAGACTGCGGGGACGCGCTGAGAAGCGGAGGCGAGCGTGCAAAGCCGCTGCGGCCCTTATAGTCCGGAGCCCGGCCGGGCCCTGCTGCAGGGAATATGCACTTTTCCATTCCTGAAACCGAGTCCCGCAGCGGGGACAGCGGCGGCTCCGCCTACGTGGTGAGGAGCGGCCGGAGCCCAATCGGGCAGGGGCGGGGATAACGGGCCGGAGCCTCTCCGAGCGGCCTCCGAGGTCTGGCTGCCACCTTTCAGGCCTGGTCACAGGCCGCCGACTCCCGACGGCCTCGCTGGGAGCTTATATTACGTCTGAGATTCGTCCAGAGGTCGCCCCAGCTCCTGTAGGTCCTTTGTTCGGCCGCATCGCCTCCCTCGGCTGGGCCGCGGCTACTCTGGTGGGCGTCACTGGCCTCTTAGGGAAGAAGACTGCAGCCTGAGCGCTCGAGTTTGCCCCGACTGGCCCTTCTGCTTTGGGACCTGGCTCTGGGGGAGATGGACTGGCAATCCTCGGAAGATCTCGGCGCGTTCCTCAGCGCAGCTGTGCCAGGCCACTTCCGGCCAGGGTTCGCAAGGGGACCGCCCAGACCGCGACCCTAAAATGCTTGCCTGCTTTTGTGTCCTCAGGCCTATAACATTCACGTGAATGGAGTCCTGCACTGTCGGGTGCGCTACAGCCAGCTCCTGGGGCTGCACGAGCAGGTGGGACTGGCACCCCTGCCTTGAGGCAGCGTCAAGCCCTATCCTCCACCTGGGCACCAGCGTCTCCATTTCCCGCCTCGTCGCTTATCCGTAGGCTGTAGTTCCCTTTTAATCACAGCCGCAGGGGAGGATTTAGTGCTTTATCTGGTCGTGTGACATTTCCGGGGAACTCCCTAGGAAGCTTAATGTCTGCCACTCTAACCACCCCTGTCTATACTCACATTCTCCTTCCTGCTTCTCTGCCCGCGTCTTACACAGCCTGTACACTGCCTGTGCCTGTGCATGGAGAGATCGCCCACCCTTTCCCCTCGGCTGCCAAAGCACTTTCCTTCTGTCAGCTGAGCTGCAACTTGAAATTCTTTTCCCGGTTCATACAAACCATTCATCAGTTTGGGTCTGTGTTCCTTGATGCACCTGACTGGGTGTAGCTGTTCCAGTTATTCTGTGTCTGTGATGTAATGTTTCTGTTCTCACCAGATTGTGAGCTCTGTATTTAATTCAGTAGAGTCTTGATTATACTGATAACTAGTTGTGCAACTCTAAGCAAGCTGCCTGATTTCTTTGGGCCTTAGCTACTCCAATTGAAACATGGATTCATTGATCTGCAGTGTCCCTTTAAATCCTAAGATGCTTTGTGAATATACTTAGCTATTACTTGACTGTGCACATAAACTCTCCTTACAAAACCCTTTGCTTCCTGTAGGGGTTCAATGAATACAGCCTTGCTAGATAATCAAGGGGCTCACTAGGCCCTGGCCCTATATAAACCCTTCCCACCCTGTGAAGGGGCTGACTCACACACTGTAAGATTGAAAAGGACATATATCTAGGATAGAGGAATGGCTGCCCCTGCCAAAGGAATCATTTCCTGGGTGACCAGGGTCGGTAGGGGAGCAGTGATTGAGGAAAAGGAAGGGGAGCCCAAGAGAACATTATGAATGTGGATTGCCTCTTGTCACTTGTGATGTTTATGTAAAGAGTTGTATCTCTTTCTCCAAATAGCTTCGGAAGGAATATGGGGCAAATGTGCTTCCTGCGTTTCCCCCAAAGAAGCTTTTCTCTTTAACACCTGCTGAGGTGGAACAGAGGAGAGAGCAGTTAGAGAAGTACATGCAAGCTGGTGAGTGGCTCAAGGGAACAGAGGCTGACTCTGTTGAGGATTATGGGGAGAGTCAAAACAGCTGATTCTATAGAAGGCTCTGCTGGGAAGCCTCTTGTTTGATTTAATAAGCAAAAGTAAATAACATGCAAGGATGCTCTAGTATCTGGGTATCAGAAAAGCAGTTTTGGCCTTGACGTCTATAAGAAGTACTGATACGGCACTAAACAGTCTTAAAACATTTTCAGTTAATCGGGAGAACTTCATACTTCATTTGTGTCTGATGTGCTTTAGATGAACATTAAGTTCTATAGATAGTACTTAACTAGATGGTAGCTAAGGGTAGGGCAGGTGAGGAATTTATGCAGGGGACTTCCCTGGCAATACAATGGTTAAGACAGCACTTCCAAGGCTGAGGGTGCCAGTTTGATCCCTAGTCGGGAACCCAAGATCCCACATACTGCACGGTCAGCCAAAAAATAAAAATTAAGTTAAAAAATTATGCGAACAGTGAGTGGGGTGAGGCCAGCTGGGATATGTGATAGGCCACCATCAGCCAAGGAAAGGGAGCCTACCAAGAAGAGAACTGGAAGGAGCCAAGAGGAAACCATAAGTTACTAAAACATCATTCTCTTGTCCCCACAGTTCGGCAAGACCCATTGCTTGGGAGCAGTGAGACCTTCAATAGTTTCCTGCGTCGGGCACAGCAGGTAAGGCTTTGGGGGACCAAGATTTAAGGTTGAAGCACCTTCCTGTAGGGCCACGTCATTTTAATCAGGTCGGTACAGAGGAGTTATTCTGGCACCTTTTCATGGAAGGGGGCTTCTGCTGTACCAGTGAAATCACGGAAACACAGCTTATAATTAAGCAGCTGAGAATAAAGGCACTGGAGGGACCTAGAAATACATAGTTGGGAAGGGGTCAGAGCTGGACGCCGGGCATGTAGTTAACAAGGAGGTGCTCCCATTCCATTCCCATGTTTGTTCACAACCAGGAGACACAGCAGGTCCCCACAGAAGAGGTCTCTTTGGAAGTGCTACTCAGCAACGGGCAGAAAGTTCTGGTCAACGTGCTAACTTCAGATCAGACTGAGGATGTCCTGGAGGTGAGGCACTTGTTCTGCACTGGTCTTCCTTCCCCCGTGCCCCCTGCACTCCTTCCCAGGCTTAAGATGATTGGAACCACCCCATTTGAGGAGTTGTACTTCCTTCCTTGTCCCCAGGCTGTGGCTGCAAAGCTGGATCTTCCAGATGATTTGATTGGTTACTTCAGTCTCTTTCTAGTTCGAGAAAAAGAGGATGGAGCCTTTTCATGTGAGTTTCTCTGGACTTTACAACTTCCCTCTGTTTCGAGTAGTGAATTTGCCTCCCTGTCTCCCCCAAGAATGTGGCAGTCATTTCCCCAGGGCTTTCCCTGCCCTGAGTCTGACATTTTCATTTTTTTTTTAAACCCATAGTTGTACGGAAGTTGCAAGAGTTTGAGCTGCCTTATGTATCTGTTACCAGTCTTCGGAGTCAAGAGTATAAGATTGTGCTAAGGAAGAGGTCAGGGGTGGGCTGGGAGGAGGGAGAGTGCTGGGTTGGATTATGGGGCCACGTATTGAGACAGAGTGACCTGGGCAAGGGGGTAGTGTTGGGTTTTTCTACCAGGCCTCCCAAGCTTCCTCCGACTTTATCAGCCTTCACCCCATAGTTCCCGATTGCTCCTGTTTTGCCCCCCTTTCCTTTCTACCTCTTGCCTTCCCTCAGCTTAGCCCCATTACCCCTTTCCACCCCTTGGCCTCACAGTTATTGGGACTCTGCCTATGACGACGATGTCATGGAGAACCGGGTTGGCCTGAACCTGCTTTATGCTCAGGTGAGCTTGGAGCTGCCTCAGAACCCTTCCCCTGAAAATGGCTCTGGTGTCCCACTCTGCCGAGAAAACTCCTTTCGTGTCTTTACTGCCAGTTCACGGGGAAGTTCCTAGCATACTCTGAGGGCATCTGGCACAGCCTGTACTCTCCCTGCTTTGTAAGCTGATTGGTCAAGAAGACTCACTGCAAAGAGCTGGCTCAGATGTGGGGCTAGGGGTCAGGCTGGACAGAGGTAACTGGACATTTTCTTTGGACCCCTACCCCTCACACTATGTCTCCACTGTAGACGGTAGCAGACATTGAGCGTGGATGGATCCTGGTCACCAAGGAGCAGCACCGGCAGCTCAAATCACTGCAGGAGAAGGTCTCCAAGAAGGAGGTGAGCCTTGCCTCCCCATCTCCCTCCAAGGGGTTGCTTCCTCTGGGCTGTCCTGCTTCCCCTCCTGACTCGCCCACATGGTGACTGGGTTTCAGTTCCTGCGACTGGCCCAGACACTGCGGCATTACGGCTACTTGCGCTTCGATGCCTGTGTGGCTGACTTCCCAGAGAAGGACTGTCCGGTGGTGGTGAGCGCAGGCAACAGTGAGCTCAGCCTCCAGCTCCGCCTGCCTGGCCAGCAACTCCGTGAAGGCTCCTTCCGGGTCACCCGCATGCGGTGCTGGCGGGTCACCTCCTCTGTGAGTTGGGGTAGGAGGGGGGGCCTTTGGGATGGAGGCCTGGCAAGCCTTGAGCTTTGGGAATGGGCTGGAGTAGGTCAAGGCAAGAGGCACAGTCTCTTAGGCTGAGAACGAACTCAACCTGATCCCCCTTCTTCTCCAGGTGCCACTGCCCAGTGGAGGCACAAGCAGCCCCGGCCGGGGCCGGGGTGAGGTGCGCCTGGAACTGGCTTTTGAATACCTCATGAGCAAGGACCGGCTACAGTGGGTCACCATCACCAGCCCCCAGGTGTGAGCCCACCCTCAGGCCTCCTCTGGAGCCCATTGCACCGTCTCTCTTAGATACCCAAGTCTAGGGCTTCCAGGACTCCATGTGAGTGGGAGCCCTTGTCCTAGGGGTGCTGGGCTCAGGGTGACCACTCTAGTCAGGCTGAGCTCTCCCCTTGTCCTCAGGCTATCATGATGAGTATCTGCTTGCAGTCCATGGTAGATGAACTGATGGTGAAGAAATCTGGTGGCAGTATCAGGAAGGTACGCGGTGGCTGTGCTCTCCCTGCCTTTTGTCCTAGGGCTGACGCTTCTGAGAGGGAGGGAAAGGCTCAGGATTCCCATGGGAGTGATCCTGCCCTTACCGGCGCCTCACGTCTCCATCCCCAGATGCTGCGCCGGCGGGTGGGGGGCACCCTGAGACGCTCAGACAGCCAGCAAGCCGTGAAGTCACCACCGTTGCTTGTAAGTACTGCTCCCTGATCGGTGCCCCAGCCCCCAGCCCTTGCCTGACCTCCCCACAAGGTCTCTGATGCTGCTGCCTCCTCTTCCCCAGGAGTCACCGGACGCCAGCCGGGAGTCCATGGTCAAACTCTCAGTGAGTTTCCCACGAGGCTTGGTGAGGTTGGTGTATGTAGGGGATCTCAGGGAGGCTCAAGCCCTCTGACCCCCAACCCTCCCTTTATTCCAGAGCAAGCTGAGTGCTGTGAGCCTGCGGGGGATTGGCACTCCTGGTACAGATGCCAGTGCCAGTGACGTCCACGGCAATTTTGCCTTCGAGGGCATTGGAGACGAGGACCTGTGATCTCCAGCGCTTGGATGTCTGCCCTCTGCCCTGGGAGAATGTTCAGAAACTTGCCCTGTGCCTGTATCCCGCCCTGCCTCCCAAACTGGGGGCATTTTCCTTTTTCTTGTCTCCTTTTCTCCTCTCAGCCAGGGGCCTCCTAACCCACCTCTCCCTCCCCCTCCCCCCAATCCTGGGGCTGGCTATACAAAGGATCGCCTAGAGCTGGCCCTCAATGCCAAATTAGCATTTAGTATTTTGCACAAAGTCCACGGGACCATGGCTACCTGCCTGGGGAGGAACCACAGTTCCCTCCAGGCTGCTTCTGGCTTCTCAGGGCCATGAGCCAAGGGGATGGGCAGAGGTCTGTGTACGGTCTGGCCCAGCTCCCCATCATTAAACTCAGCCTGATTGCTGCCTACCTCTGGTTCCCTCTCTGCCCCTGCTCCCCCCATCACAGCATGCACTGCTGTGCTTAGGGTGAGCCTGAGCCGTGCTTGTCGCTGCCAACTCAGCATAGACATGGCTTTGTTAGTGTTTCCTTTATTATAAAGCACTGAAATAAGTTAAATAAACAGGTGTGAGGCTGGACAGTCCCCCAGCCAGTTCCTCCACTGCCCCTGGGAGCAGTGGAGATGAATACAGGGCCCTTCTCACTGAGCTGATGAAGTGCATCAGTCAAGGCAAGGCCCCCTGGTCCATATGGGTCCCCTGCCCATGGGGTTTGGGCTGGTCCATACAGTGCCTAGGTGAGTCAGTGTGGAGCCCCCTGGCCAGCGGGGGAGGAAGGAGAAGGTGGCTTCTGGTCCGTCTGTATAAAACACAGGAGGGTCAGGACTACTGCATGGAGCCCTGGGACAGAAGGACCTAGTTCAGGGTGAGTCTGTATGGAGAGCTCGGCTACTGGTGGCGCCCAGGGCTGTCGGGCCCCGAGAGCTCAGAACTGGGGGAGGACTGTGAGGTGGGGCCCAGCCCTCAGAAGCAGAGAGGCCAGGCCCTCCCGCCCCGCCATGGCCATGCACCTTCTGGTGGCGCTTGTAGTTGTCCCAGTGGCCCGTGGTATAGGCGCAGGTGGCACAGCGGAAGGGCTTCTCGCCTGTGTGCCGCAGCATGTGGCGTTTGAGGTTCATACTCTGATTGCAGCTGTAGTTGCAAAGGCTACACCGAAAAGGTTTGTCCCCAGAGTGGATCCGACCATGACGTTTGAGGTTGGCCAGGTTACCACAGGCATAGGGGCAGAGGGGGCACTTGTAGGGTTTCTCTCCCGTGTGGACGCGCTGGTGCCGTTTCAGGTTGTCCAGGTGAGCAGAGGCATAGGGACAACGGGCACAACGGAAGGGCTTCTCACCACTGTGCGTCTTCATGTGCCGAGCCAAGTGGTTGGGATAATGAGTGGCAAAGGGGCAGAGGCTGCAGGCGAAGCCTTTGTCACTGGGGCCCTGGGGTCCCCCACTGGCACTACCGCCAGTCTCTCCTCGCATGCAGCGCCCACACGTGGCTGCTCCCAGTCGACTGCCCTCCCCCTCCTCCAGCTCTTGCCCACAGTTCCGGCAGGTCCAAGGGAACAGCAGCTCTGGCAGTGGTTCTGACCCAGTCCCACACAGACCTTCCCCTTCACCCCGCAGCTGCCCACAGTCCGGCAGGAAGCTGGCACCGCCTGGTGACACATGGAGGCTCAGATCTGGAAGCAGCAGGGCATCTGTGGGGACAGTGAGACCTGGGCTATGAACACAGGTACCCCCTAAGGCCACCCACCCGTGTCCCAGGTCCTTTAGTCCTGGCTTTTTACCTTCGGGTCGCCGAGGCACTGCCCCCTCCTGCTCTGTGGGACTGGGAGGCCGGGCAGGACGTGGAGCACAGCAGCGGAAGCCACAGGTCGGGCAGGGAGGGGTGGGGGGCCCTGCATGGGTGCGCTGATGCCGCCTCAGGTTGCCCAGGCTGCTGCAGGCAAAGGGGCAGTGGGGACAGCGGTAGGGCTTCTCGCCAGTGTGGGTGCGGGTGTGTCGTGTCAGGTTGACGAGCTGGGCTGAGGCGTAGGGGCAGCGGCCACAGCGGAACGGCTTCTCCCCGCTGTGTGTCTGCATGTGCCGCTTCAGGTGGCTCGAGTAGTGGGACACGAAGGCGCAGAGGCGGCATGAATACAGTAGACGTGGGGGCAGCGGGGGCCCCCCACCCGGTCCTGCCCCACAACACGGCCCCTCACCTGTGGGCCCCCCACACAGCTGGCAGGCTGGGCCTGGCCTCTCACCCCTGGCCTCCCCTGGACCCCTGGTTGGCTCCTCAACTTCACTCTCCGCACTTAGTGCGCGGCCGCCCCCAGACTCGTCGTCGCTCAGCCCGTAGGGAAGCCCAGGCCTGGCCCCCAGAGAGTCTCCTGGTGAGACAGACAGAAGAGACATCAACACAGGGCAGAACCAGACTCAAAACTCCCTTTTTCTCACTTGTAGCCTCACCACTTGCTGGGCTCCACCCTTCTCTTCAATTCAGTGACCCTAAACAATCAACATGAATTAGCTACCTCTGAGCCTGGACTAACCCAGTGATGACAGAGTTGTACATAGGTTCATGGAATGGAAGAAAATGTGTGGTTCACAGTGGACCACCGATTGAAATCAATCAACAAGTAATTCTTGGGATAAGAAAGCAAAAATACACAAGGCAAAGGCCTGAGACGTTTTTCTAATTCATCCATCAGTGAGGACTCAGTTTTTAATTTATAATCAGCTCCATACTACCTCAAGAGGCAAAATTTGGAGTGAAGAAGAAACAAAGTAATGCGTGTAATACCTACTTCTAAGCCTAAAGGATGGATTCCCTTTTATGTGGATCCCTTCAATGACTTTCAAAAGCATCTTCCAGAAGTGACATTAAGTGGATAGATAAGTAGTGCAGCAACTTAGGATGGGGTGATGCTAAGATCACAGGGAAGACTGTGAAGGATATTTGAGGGTAGAGATTAAAACCTCAGTACAAAAGGAGTTTATGTTGCAGGTGAAATGGAGTCAGAAGTACCAGCATGAATGAGGTTGCTTCCCTAAACCTCTTAAACTCCTAATGAATGAATGGACTAGGGAGCAAGACAAGGTTATTAAAAGGGCATTTACTTGTAGTCAGTCGCTCTTTGTGATTCCTCCACTGTACTATTCATAACATCTTTGAACCAGGCCCCAAAACTTCACATCAACAAAGTGAAGGACCATCAGACAAATGAAGAAATCTAGCTCAAATCTAAACTTACACTAAACCAGTCGCACTGGCAGGAATGCGTGTTTTGCTCACAAGCACTAAACCTAACCCACCTTCTAAAGGCTGGGGTTCCAGTGGTCACTTTCTTAAGTGCCCCCAAACCCACCTTCAGAGTCTCTCTCGAAGCCCATGAGCTGGTCGCTGTTGCGGTCACCTTCCTCCTCTTCCTCTTCCTCCTCTTCTTCAAACTCCAGATCCTGGCCTAGTAGCAAATCACTCTCCAATACCAGGGCCCCGGGTCCTTCGTCGAGGGAGTCTTCGGTATCCACTGAAGAGGGGAGGGAGCTTGTAGATTCTCCCTCAGGAACCGAGCCCATCATCCGCACCCGGGCAGACAACCCTCACAGACCGTGCTTCCCGCACTCGCAGACCCTCTAGGGTACCTTGATGGGAAGCTAGGAGTCCAGATCGCCCACCCCATCCCTCAGGAGTCGCCCTCCACCCAGACCTAAACCCTCGCCACTGACCCCACCCCCGCTCTTCCCCACCTCACGGCCCCTGACCCCTGACCTTTGACCCCCTCGCATTTCACGGGCTGCGGGTGGCTTTGCTTCCTTCGGGGCATCGTGACCGGCTCCAGCCCGACGCGCCTCCGGCCTGCGGCCGCCCGGCCCCGCCCTCTAAATTCGGCCCGCCCGCCCTTCCTCTCAGGGCCCGCAGTCAGCCCCCATACAACGGCGCGGGCCCCGGGCAGCCCCCGGCCCTGGCCCCGGCGCCCAGCTCAGGCCGCTCCCGCCGCCGCCGCCGCGTCCATTCATGGAGCCCCCTACCCCCCTACGGAGACCAGCTGGTACCTCCGTACTCGCTTCCGCTTCCGCTGCCGCAGAGCCACACGGGACGCGTAGTCCGTGAAAAGTAGAAGCAGCTAAAGCGTCCACAGTGTGACCAGGAAGTGATTGTGACGAAAGCAAGCGGAAGAGCCAGTCAGGAATCAGGTGGAACCTGGCCGGCAAGGAGGGCAGGTCGAACCCAACCCCTAGCTTTAGACTTAAAGGCCACCAGCCTTTGACTCCTCGCAGGAGGAACAAGGAAATCATTCCTAACTCTAGGAGGGGGTGAGAAGAGCTGCGACAGCAGGCCAGCCTGTCAGCAGCTCAGGGAGTTAGAATACCCAGGCTGCTTCTCCCCAGCTTACACTACAGGCAGGCAGGCGCGCGCGCGTGCACACACACACACACACGCACGCACGCACGCACGCGCTAGCTGTTACTCTGGTGGGAATTAAGTACGGAGCCAGGGCACCCTGGGTGAGTGAAGATGGCAATAGAGAAAAAAAGGACACCACGGGCACGATTAGGTTTTGGCCTTTAGTCTGAAAAAGTTGATTGAAAGTGTACAACAGAGAGCAGGTGCAAGCGGCTAGGGGCCATGGAGCCGCCAATAAAAAAGAATGTCCTTAAATAAAGTTCACAGAGTAAAAACCAGAACCACCAGTCCTTCCCTCCAACACAACAGAGCACAGGCACAGAACCGGTGATGAGCCCCAAGGAGCAAGGAGGCTGGGGAGGACAGCAGAGGCTCCCAGGCTGCTGTGTGGAGGGAGAGCCCTCTTTGGAATGGGCTGAGCCAAGCCACCCAGCTCTCCCTGCACACCTGATAACCACTGCTAAGGCTAAAGGAAAAAGACAAAACTCAGTCTCAGTCTGGAGGGCTCAGAAAACAGTCTAGGTGGGCAGAGATCTGGACAACCGCTAGTCCCGCTTGGCCTTCTTCTTGTCACTGTTGCCATTTTCTTCAGCCCCCTCGGTAGACAGCACCTCCTCCAGTTTCCGCTTGCCACTCTCTGGCTGAGGCGCTGCTGTATTTCGGGGCTTGAAGCAAATGATGATGCAGGTCATGTTGTCACACCCTGTACCGTCCCCAGAAGTGTCTGGTGCCAGGCATTGATCCAGCAGCTACAAAAGGGAAGGGGCAGCTCAGCTGCAGGGTTTGAAAACTTTCTGGGAACCTAAAATCTTAGAGGGCTGGCCTTGCTGAGACAGGGTGGCAGAAGGAAGGGAACAGGCAACAGGTGCCACAAAACAGGCTACATGCTAGTCCATAAGGCATAAGGATAAGTCAGGGAAATGAGGGAAAGTGGATCTTTCTAGTCAGAGTTTAGTATGTCAGTAAATAGTGATATTCCCAGGCTCTGATTTTAACTCAGGCTAAAAGAGAAAATTTTGGATACACAAACCAGACACCCTCTTTCCACCCTGGGACTTACCTCTTCCACAATGGATGACAGTAACCGAAGCTCCCCATTTTCATCGCGCTGGCTGATCTTCGATTGAATAAAGTCTATAACTTCCTGGCTGCTCATCACATTCCTGGGGTCATAAACAACAGTAAGAATCTTTTTTAGTCCCACCAAGGCAGAGTAGAAGAATATGGATAGAGGTGACAAATGCCCCATGTGTGCGTGCTGAGTTGCTCAAGTGTGTCCAACTCTTATGGACCCACCAGGCTCCTCTGTCCATGGCATCCTCCAGGTAAGAATACTAGAGTGGGTTGCCAATATCTCTTCCAGGAGTATCTTCCCAAACAAGGGATTGAACCCGTCTCCTGCACTGACAGGTGTATTCTTGACCACTGCGCCACCTGGGAAGCCTGACAGATGCCCCAGGCCAATGTAAACACCCACAGAGACTGCTGTCAGCTCTGCCTTCTGCTTGGGGATCTTGACACCAAGTTGCCTATATAGGCTCTAATTTTAGAGCAATCCGAGAAAAAGGGCGGACTACAGTCATTAGTAAGAAGATAAAGAAGCTCAGAGCCCCACATGAGAAGTAACGCTGCAGGGAAAAAAGGGAATTTTAGGGTGTTCTGCCAGTGCTCACCATATGCCATCACAGGCAATGACCATAAACTCATGATCATCTGTGAGAGTCAGCACCTTGATGTCAGGAAGGGCCGAAATCATCTGTTCCTCTGGTGGCAAGTTCTTGTTTCTCTTGTAAAAGTGGTCTCCTGAAGTAATGGAATGGTTGGTTGATGAGTAAGTAGTCTGAGCACCTCCCACAGATTTGTGTTTGAGGCCAGTCAAACCCTGTCATTCATTTCTATTCTTTACAAAGTTCTATTATCTAGTGGCATGAAGTGAGTTCTAATTTTTCTGGTTTCAGGCCTGTCTTTAGGTCAGTCCCTAACCTGTCTTTTTCAATACCTATCTTACCTATTTCACAGAGATGTTTAAGGGACACAGACAGTAGATACAAAGGTAGTTTGAAAAATAAAAGAGCTATGAAGGTTAAAGTTTGCTATAGGCGTCTGGAACACAGAACAAGACCCCAGAAGTCTTTCCCATAGTTTCTTGGCACTTACCAATGGCTCTGGAGAGGTTGAGGCCACCGTTGACTCGCCCATCCATGGTAACCTTGCCCCCAGCATTCTTGATGCGTGCTAGCTCCACTTCATCCTCCGGTTTGTGGTCATAGGACATGTCTAAAGCTTTGCCGGCCTCAGACACCACACAGCGGGAGTCTCCTGCATTGGCTACAATCAACTGCTTCCCTCGTATCAGAGCCACCACTGCTGTTGTACCACTGTCAGAGCCAGGCTTAAAAGAAGAAAGGGAGCATCATAGGAGCTCCTGGATAACAGTTCTTATCATTCTCCTGTATTTTCTCCTCTCCCTAGGACCACCAAGAGGGGTTTAACAGACAGGAGGAGCACAGATTTAATCTTTCCAGAAACTACAGCATGCTCTCCCCCTTTTCTGAGACAATTCTACTCAAAAGACCTAGTTCCCCTTGTAGAGTAAATCCCCCCATGACCACTGACTTCAGTGCTAAGACAGAAAGGGGACCCTTCTCCCAAAATCTCAGAGAACTCACCACACCTAGCCTCTTGGCTTTCTCAGACTCACTGCACACCCTCTCCCCACACACCTCCTCTTTGCCTTCCATCCCAGGCACCATCATCTCTTCTTCTTCATCATCCTCTTCAGCCTCCTCAGTGTCATCCTCGTCTTCCTCATTCTCTGCCTCTTCACTGCTGTAGCCATCTTCTTCCTCACTGCATTCCTGCCAGAGGGACGACCCCAGGCTACTGAGGCTGGGGTGACCCCCTTGCCCCTCCCCCTAACACACTCAGAACCAAGAGGCCTTTACTGAACACAGATTCTCAAAACACTAGTAGATGCATATATATAAGATCCTGATGGAAAAATGTGGTGGAAGGGAGAGAGGGCTAGCATGGATATACTGGTTTCCTGAACTAGGTTCAGTGGTCACTAGCAGGAAACCTTGGACAAGGCCAGGGCTGCTAGCCAAATGCACCTTCCAGCAACATGACCAGAGAATAAGCTGCCCAGAAAAAAGAAACACCCAACTATCCAAAAGGAACACCATCTTGTTATCTCTCTAGGAGACAGACTCTGAAAGGCTAGAACTAAATCTATTTGTTACAATGTCAACAAAAGAAGAGGTAAGAGGGCGCTAATGGTACCTGTGTTAGCAGAGATAATGAATTTTTAAAAAGCTTAAACTATATTTGCCGGATGCTGTCAAAATAGGAGACAGAAAAGAGTAGAAAGCAATTATGCACGGCGATCAACCAGGCCCTCTCTGCAACTTCAGCATCTGTCTGACCCCATGGGCCCTTACCTCGCTGTCTTCCTCTTCCTCCTCCGCCTCATCTGACTCATCCTCACTGTCCTCAAAGAACTTGGACTTAGCAACTCGAGGCAGCTTGTCGGAGGCTGAAGAGCAGGAAGGCCCAGCCTCACCAGTGGGAGTGCCAGGCTCCCCACCTTGGCCTGCCTCAGTCCCACATTCCGAGTTGGAGGAAAGGCCTGTGTGAGCCTTGGCTGTGGGGCCATTTTCCTCTGCAGAAGTTTCCCTAGATGGGTCCTCAGGTCCTGCCTCCCCATTGAGGCCCTGGGACCCTGGTTCCTCGCCTGTCCCAGCTCCAGATTTGCTGTGGGGAGCACCCTTGTGACAGTTCTGCCCGTAGCGTGTCAGCAGCTCTTCAATAGTCATGGTAGCCTCTTCATGCAGCAGTGCAGCCTCCTCATTGTCCACTGCAGGGGAGATGCTACATCAGCGCCCCATGCCAGACTCCTCCGGGAAGCAGTCCCTTACTACCTCCACGGCCCTTGTGACCTGAGTTCCAACTTACTTGCCCACCACCTCCCCTTCTCAAGTAGCTCCTGTCTCTTATCACAACTCAGAAAAACAGCCCTTTGCTTCCTTTTCCTCAACCAACATTAGCCTCCAGATATTTCCTTTGGTCTTTGTGTTTCACTCCCTTCTTAGTCAAAGGAATACTAGTCACTGTATGTGTCACCTATCACCTCTCGTGTTTTATGGGTAAGCTGGAAACCCTATTCTGACTGAGGACCCAGGAAGTCCACAACGCCAGTCCAGGCCTAGGGCCCAGGCTTAATGACTGGCTGGTATGGCTAACAGCCGTTCCAATCTTAAAAGAAAAGATCACATAAACATTAAAGGAACCAGAAAGACCCCATCACAATGACAAAAGATAATGTATACAAAAATGCTTACAACTACAACACTATGAACTCAACAAAGGTTAATCCTCTCTCTCCTGTTCATTACCACCTGTAGTACAGGGGATTCTTTAACATACAGGGGATTTCCCAGTTCTCAAGGAAGCCATCTTCTCTCAGAGTTGACACGTAATTTATATGTATATTAAAGAACAGTTCTTTAATATGCCGATTTCCTCTCAAACAAAAGGTGCCACACTCACCATCATCTTCATCAGCAACTTTTTCTTTTTCATCCTCGTCTTCAGTGGGTCGCCCTGCAATCTGTGCCAGCTCCTTAATGACTTCCTCAGTGGTTAGCTTGGCATCAATAGCCAAGAAGGCATCTTCCAAAGCCTAAATATAACCAAAATAGTATAAAGCCAAGTGTAGAAAAACTATGCAGGTACAAAATGAATTGCCTATACACAATCCTGGGCACAAGAATGGGATGCAAATCAGAGTGATCCACCAAGCTGTGAGATAACTCAGAGACAAACAGTTCAGAGACTTGGGAATCAATACGACACTCTAAAAAGGACCAAGTGGGAATAAGCTCATTTTAGGCACAGAATTCTTTTAAGAAATTAGGTACAGAATTCTTTAAGAAATATAGTAAGAAGCAGCTGGGTAGCAATCAAAAAAGAAAAGCCAAGGATGGGGGGTGGGGGGGGAAGAAAAAGAGAAAGTCTGCAGAAGTGGACAAGGAACAGTGTGGGAAGACAGACCTTCTGTAGCTTGCCTTCTTTGTAGGCCTTCTGATCTTTGATGATATCAGGAAGATATTTGGCACAGTACAAGGCAACTTCCTCCCCTAGAAGAAAGGTAAAGTCACCCAGAGCACAGCTTTGCACACACAGAAAGTGATACAATATCAACACACCAGTGAATCCCAAAGCTTAAGGAGATGAATATCTTAGCACATCTGAAACCTATCTGAACGACAATGTTTTGGGATGTTCTGACCAAGAAAATGGATTTCACCATCACCTCTCTCGGGGCTATGTTAATACTGCCCATGTGTTTTCTCACCTGTATACTTAGTTTTCAGTGAAAAAGAGACAAATGTTAATATAGGGAAAGGCTTCTTGTATTAAAACAAGGCCTGGTGAGATTAAGAACAAATCAAATATCCTACTGGGAAGAAGGAATGGCAGAATAGAGAAAAACAGCACTAGGCAGGAAATGGTATCTGAGGACCAGAACTCTGGAAAAGAAAAGAACAAAGGACCTGGAACTGGGGTTCCCAGAATGTTACCAATACGATCTGCTAAAGTTACCTCCATGTCCATCATAGACAGAAAACATGGCTGTCTCACTGTCCAGCTCAGGAATACAGTTGTGAGCATCCTACGAAAAAGAGCATAATTAGCATTTCTTAAGGTCAAAGGATATTCTTCCTTGTGCATCTCAGGTCAGAAGGGCTGCCTTCACATCTTAATCTCACTAAACCCTTCCCTGGCTGACCTACATGGCCTAGAAACAAGAAAGGAAGATGGGATGATAAGAACAGCACAAGGGTGGGAGAAAGGAAGCGGGGAGGAAGGAGGGAAGGGAGGGAGAGAGCAAAAGGAAAGGAAGGCGAGAGGGAAGAAGGGAAGAGATGAATCAGGTCACTACCTCTGCAGTCTAGCAGCCTCAGCCTAGGAGATCTCAGTCTCAATGGCAGAATGTTTGGCTGCTGGAACTCTAGACCTGACCCTTTTGGATTTGTGGCAACTATGGGAAGAACCAGAATAAAGGATCTTTAAATTCACTTCCAGACCCATTCTATGACAGTGAACTTCAAGGAAGAAAATGATAGGGAGGACAGCAAAAAGTGACAAAGTGACCCGAGATCCTTACCTACTTGCAAAATTTCTAGGAGAAGCCTAAGACAGCCTGAGTGGAAGCATCCCCACCCCACTTCCCACCCCCAGAAAAGCACCATCAAAACAGATTACCCCACCAGGCTAGGTAGAGGATACAGTTACAAAAGAAAATCTTTCCAACAAATAGTTATTAAACTACACTGTATGCAGTACTTGTTCACTTTCCCAGGTGGCTCAGTGGTAAAGAATCCGCCTGCTGATTAAGGAGACGTGGGTTAGATCCCTGGGTCGGGAAGATCCCATGCAGAAGGAAATGGCAACCCACTGCAGTATTCTTGCCTAGATAATCCCATGGACAGAGGAACATAGAGGGCTATAGTCCATGGGGTCACTAAGAGTCGTCCCACCTCCCACCCCCAGCTGGAACTGAGACATCATTTAATTCTGAAGGCACAGCACATCTGAAAAGAAATTTGCAATGGTCTTATAGGTATATTCTCTACAGACAAAAAGGATGTAACTATTTATTCTGATTAATTAGTAAAGTTAATAGTTCTCCTTTGTCTTTCAGGTATTTAGTATTTACATTTTTAAAATTATATTGATAGAGGAAATCTGAGTGTATCAGTTCTGCTGTCCCTAAAATAAGACTATGCTGTCATTATACAAGTCTGCTAGAAAATTAAACTTAGGGTTTTAAGACAGGCAAATGAAAAGGAGGGACTCTTTTATTTCCCTCTGATTGTCTCCAGGAGAAAGGGCCCCAGAAGCTAATGGGCATCCTCAGAAGGCCTTTGATGACCTGTGTGGTCATCGACACAACTGCCTCTTAGCCTCATCCCTGAGATCTGGAGAACCCCACACCAAAGTCATCTTCCTCCTCTCCCCGACTTTACCAACGACTCTACCACCAGCCATGCTGACCTACCCATCCCTCTAAGCCAGGGTTTATCATACTGCCCCCTCCTCTCCTTTCACCAACATCTTTCTTGCCTTTTATGATTGTTTCTACAGTGGTTCTCAAACTTTAACGTGCCTAAGAATTCATTCATTCGTTCGTCCATTCATTCATTCAAATATTTGAGTATCCATTATGTGCCAAGATGTGCTGTGTCTGATTAGTTTCAGCAAAACAGCTGTGTCACATTAATGCTGATTTTAGTTCTGCTGATTTTGCAGTTTGGTTTGTTGGCATGGAATTTATGTCCAGGTCTATGTTTGTACACATTAAAGTAACAGTAAATTAAAATCATGTTAGTGAATACTGCTGCTGCTGCTGCTGCTAAGTCGCTTCAGTCGTGCCTGACTCTGTGCGACCCCATAGACGGCAGCCCATGAGGCTCCCCCATCCCTGGGATTCTCCAGGCAAGAACACTGGAGTGGGTTGCCGTTTCCTTCTCAAATGCATGAGAGTGAAAAGTGAAAGTCAGGTTGCTTAGTTGTGTCTGACTCCCAGCAACCCCATGGACTGCAGCACCAGGCTCCTCCGTCCATGGGATTTTCCAGGCAAGAGTACTGGAGTGGGGTGCCATTGCCTTCTCCAAGACCCACAAATACTGATTTCCTTAAAAAAAGAAAATCCATGGACAATCTCCAAGATATTTTGTTAAATAGAGCAAGCAAAGCATATAATAATGTATTTATTTAGTAAGCCGCTTTTTGTGTAAGAGGGAGTACAAGAATAGACATCTGTCTTCTCATACTTTAATACTACAAGGACACACAGAAAACTAATAAAAATAAACTGCATGAGGGTGCAAACAGATGAATGGGAGCAAGAGGGACCATGGGAATGTTCAGCTTTTCAAAAGTAAATTAAATGTCTTTTAATTGCACCTTTTTGGTAGAGGAGTTTAGCACTCTTCCTGTCTACTACTTCCCAGTGGACAAGAGAATCAACTGGTCTTTCTCTGTCCTGCAACACTATTCTAAATCACAACTGTATTGTCTCTTTTGAACCCACACCTCTATTTAAAAAATCTCTGACTTCTCATTGCTCCTCACAAGATCATGTGGTTTTGAAGCAGAAGATCTAGCTATCAGTGAACACTGGAAAAATAATTACCCTCTACAGTAATCAAATGGACATTAAAAAAAAAACAAGGAATTATCTTTTTGTGCAAATTAGAATGATGAAAAAGATTAACAGTATCCAGTAGTAATAAGAGTGAAGATAAAAACACATTCTCATACTCTGATCAATAGGAATATAAATTAGCAGTTTTCCTGGAAGGCAATTTGGTAATATGTATTAAAATGCACATGTCTTTTGATCTAGAAATTTGACTTCTAGATTTATGAGAGTACTAACAGAAGGATAAAAAGATACAAAGAATGCTCATTATAGCATTACTTACAGTAAAAAAAATAACCATCTAAATTTCCATGAATAGATCACAAATAGTACATCTCTCCAATGGAATATATGCAGTTGTTAGAAATGATGAATATGTGTTCATTTAGAAATGAGTTCACAACATATTAAGTGATAAAAAGAAAAACATAAATTATCTGTATGTAAGAAATCTGTAAGATTGCATACCAAACAGTGGAAAGTGAAATTTGGGTAATAATTATTTCTATAATATGGAATGAGAGTATCTGCATTATTCATATCCTCACAGGACAATCATGATGATGATGTAAAATGTGTAGAAATTCTTTGGAAACTGGGATGTAGTACTTAAGTATATACATGTATCCTGCTCTGAATGTTGTACCCGGTTCACATTTGTCTTCTCTCCTTTTGCTCAAAAAGGAATGCCCACAATAAAGATTCACTTCCTGCCTTAGGTTTGTTCTCCTCCACTTTTCAGTAAGGCTTTGGATCTACATCACTTGGAACTGTTCTACCTTCTCTAATCACTTCAATTCCCCCCTTATATCTTCAACCATAGCCTCCCTATCTTTACCCTTGTCTTTCTGTCCCTTTCTGAGTCAGAGCTAAGCATTTCAACACTGTGTCTTAGCAATCTAGAAAAACTCATCCATCCTTGTATAACCCGACCAACTGCTTTCTTTACCCTTGAATCTGAGCCACTAAGTATTGCTAGTCATAAAAATGTCATGAAATCATGTTGACTGCAGTGACTACTTCCATTTAGAATTTTTTTCTCTATTCGCACTGACTCTTAAATATATGAACCACAGTTAGTCACAAACATTTTCCACACTACTCAAGTTCTCACGGATATTTTCTGTTCATTCTTAGCAGAAAATAGGTTTCCCTGGTGGCTCAGCAGTAAAGAATCTGCCTGCCAGTGAAGGAGACACAGGTTTGATCTCTAAGTAGGGAAGGTCCCCTGGAGAAGGAAATGGCAACCCACTCCAATATTCTTGCCCAGGAAATTCCACGGAGAGAGGAGCCTGGTGGGTGGGATACAGTCCATGGGGTTGCAAAGAATCAGATGGGACTTAGTGACAAAACAAGTTAGCAGATAAGCTAACCTCTTACTTTACTTAGATTGAGGTCTTATTTCAAGATATATCTCATCTTCCCTAGGAAGATTTCTAATTTCTCCATTGCAGTGTCTAACCTCTCCTTCATGTCTTCCTCAGAAGCAGTATTTCTTCTCTTTCTAGATTAACATTTCCTCTCAAACACAAACCCTTCTCCCTCAAGATCATATGTCACAGAACAGGCAATAACCATAACAGCAACCCAAACGGCCATTTTGCAGGCTTCATTCTCCCCAACCACTGTATGAAACTAAATAGTGCAAACCATGTCAGCTTTCTCAACAGTTCTCTTGGGTTCTGTGAAGAACTGTAATTCTATACCTCCAATTGTCTGTTTCCACAGGATGTCCCTTCTCCACCTCAAACTTAACATATGTAAACAGGAACTTAGCAGTCAGTCCCCCCCCCACACACAAAAATCACAGCTTCTCCTACATGTCTTATTCCTGTGGATGGAATCTTAACTCTCCTAGGCAACACCTAGTATCAGTCCTCCCTGACTTCCATCTGTCAACATCTATCACTGAGTCCTGCTAACTTCCCCCTCATAACTATGATCCTGGATTACTTTACTCAATATTTTAACTCCTTTCCTGTCTCTACTCTCTATCTCCTGTAATCCAGCCCACATACATCCAGTTGCCAGATTAATCTCCCTAATGTGACGTTTTACTGTCGGGCCCTTCAGTGAACCCTACTGCATTAGACTAATTCCATACAACTTACTGGCAATTAAAGGCACTCAATAATCGTTTCTATTCATCTCCATAACCTATAGTCTCTTTAACTCATGCTGCTGCTAAGTCGCTTCAGTCATGTCTGACTTTGTGCGACCCCACAGACGGCAGCCCACCAGGCTCCCCCGTCCCTGGGATTCTCCAGGCAACAACACTGGAGTGGGTTGCCATTTCCTTCTCCAATGCATGAAAGTGAAAAGTGAAAGTGAAGTCGCTCAGTCCTGTCTGACTCTTAGGGACACCATGGACTACAGCCCACCAGGCCCTCTGTCCATGGGATTTTCCAGGCAAGAGTACCGGAGTCAGGTGCCACTGCCTTCTCCGTTTTAACTCATACCATTCCCCAAAAGAAACTACTCTTGACACTTTTGATACTATTACACTCTACCCTGGCATAGTAAGCATGCCTACCTCAATCTTTCCTCCTATCTCTTCTAATATTTTTCCTTCTCTCACTTTTCTCCTCCCCATTTGTTACCATTTATACTGTTTCCTAAAGGTCCAGTTAGTCTCACCACCTCCCAAGAGATCACACCAATACTCTGTGTGATCATTCCTCTTCTGAACTCTCTTTAATATTGACTGTATCAGTAATTTGGCATTCAGCATATATTATCTTGTATTGTTATCCAAATCCCATAGGGGAAAAGTGTTGTAGGTCCAAAACAGCATGAAAACAGGCTGTTTTACAAATATCTTAGGGATAACTCCTCCTTCGTTTACTATTCTAAACCTAGAGATGTGTCCTAACACGATAACCGAGATGATCTGAAAGAAATGATGTAGAATACACACAGGTCACCTGAATCAGGACTCTCAGGTCTTGCCTTATTAGATCATATATCACACAGCCCCTCTGACCATCTAGACAAACAATGGATCTGTTTTTAATAAACTCCTGCTTACCTTTCCTGTGGGCTTCCCTACTGGCTCAGACAGTAAAGAATCCACCTGCATGTGGGAGAGTTGGATTCGATCCCTGGGTTGGAAAGAGCCCCTGGAGAAGGGAATAGCTACCCACTCCAGCAGAACTGCCTGGAGAATTCCATGGACAGAGGAGCCTGGCAGGCTACAGTCCACATGGTTGCATAGAGTCGGATACGACTGAGCAATTTTCACTTTCACTTTATTATTCTTAAGGTTACAAATACATCCATGAATGCTCCTTTGTTACTGGATCAACCATTTAGATTTCTGATACTTAAATTTATCTAAATCTTCGCAACTCAAGGAAAAAATTTTCAAAGTGGCTGGAAAGAGAACTACATTTTTTATTTTTAAAAGTCATGTATTACTGTCTGATTGTAAAAATCATATGCACGTATTACCACTGTGTTACAGACTGAATGTTTTATGTCCCCCCAACATTCATATATTGAAATTTCATTGGCAATGTGATGGTATTTAGAGGTGCAGACTTTGAGAGGCAATTAAGTCATGAGGAAGGAGCTCTCATGAATGAGATTAGTACTCTTATAATAAGAGACACCAGCTGAGTCCTTTGCCTTGTGAGGACACAGCTAAACACAGCCACTGTGAACTAGCACCAAGTGGGCCTTCTCCAGACAACTTGATCTTCATCTTCCCATTAGGGTCTCAAACAGGTATTGACACACCTATGTTCACAGCAGCTTTGTTCACAATAGCCCAAAAGTAGAAAAACTCACGTGTTCACCAACAGATGAATGAATTTAAAAAATGTGGTATATATGGGCCAAGGAATATCATTCAGCTTTAAAAAGGAAATTCTGACATATGCTACAACATGGATGAACCTTGAGGACATGATGCTAAGTGAAATAAGCCAGCCAGTACTTTGGTATCCAGAGCAGTGAAATTCATAGACAGAAAGTAGAATAGTAGTGGTTGCTAGGGGCTGGGGACGGGGGTGGGAGGGGGATGGGGAGTAGTTTAGTGGGTATAGAGTTTCAGTTTTGAAAGATGAAAAGAGTTCTGGAGACTGGTTGCACAACAAAGTGAATTTACTTAACACTACTGATCTGTATATTTTAAATGGTTAAGATGACAAATTTCATGTTATGTGTATTTTACCAAACAAACTTCCTACCAAAAGCCCATGCTCAGATGGCATCACCAGTGAGCTCTACCAAATATTTAAAAAATTAGTATGAATTCTTCACAAACTCTTCCCAAAATAAAGAGGGGATAACACTTTCCAACTCATTCTATGAGGCCAATATTATTCTGATACCAAAACCAGACAGACATCACAAGAAAACTACAGGCTTAATACCATTAAGATAGTTCAGTCACTCAGTCGTATCCGACTCTTTGCAACCCGATGGACTGTGCTTCCCTGTCCATCACCAACTCCCGGAGCTTGCTCAAACTCATGTCCTCTGAGTTGGTGATGCCATCCAACCATCTTGTCCTCTGTCATCCCCTTCTCCTCCTGCCTTCAATCTTTCCCAGCATGAGGGTCTTTACTCATGAGTCAGTTCTTTGCATCAGGTGGCCAAAGTATTGGAGCTTCGGCTTCAGCATCATTCCCTCCAAAGAAATCCCAGGGCTGATCTCCTTCAGAATGGACTGGTTGGATCTCCTTGCAGTCCAAGGGACTCTCCAGAGTCTTCTCCAACACCTCAGTTCAAAAGCATAAATTCTTTGGCGCTCAACCTTCTTTATGCTCCAACTCTCACATCCATACAGGACTACCGGAAAAATCATAGCTTTGACTATACAGACTTTTGCCAGTAAAGTAATGTCTCTGCTTTTTAATATGCTGTCTGGGTTTGTCATAGTTTTTTTCCAAAAAGCCAAGCGTTTTTTAATTTCATGGCTGCAGTCACTATCTGCAGTGATTTTGGAGCCCAAGAAAATAAAGTCTGTCTCTGTTTCCATTGTTTCCCCATCTATTTGCCATGAAGTGATGGGACCAGATGTCATGATCTTAAGTTTTTTGAATGTTGAGTTTTAAGCCAGCTTTTTCACTCCCCTCTTTCACTTTCATCAAGAGGCTCTTTAGATAGCAATACTCATTAACTGATCTACAAATTCAGATTAAGCCCTATCAAAATCCCTGGTGCCTTCTGCAGTGAAACTGACAAACTGATCCTAAAGTTCATACAGATATACGAGGGACTCAAAAAGAAATGAAAAAAAAATAGCTATAGTAACCAAGACAGTGTGGTACACAGATCAGTGGAATGGAATGAATAGTCCAGAAATAAACCCTTATACTTATGGTCAACTGTGCCTCTTGAGAAACCTGTATGCAGGTCAGGAAGCAACAGTTAGAACTGGACATGGAACAACAGACTGGTTCCAAATAGGAAAAGGAGTACGTCAAAGCTGTATATTGTCACCAGGCTTATTTAACTTCTATAAAGAGTACATCATGAGAAATGCTGGGCTGGAAGAAGCACAAGCTGGAATCAAGATTGCTGGGAGAAATATCAATAACCTCAGACATACAGATGATACCACCCTTATGGTAGAAAGTGAAGAGGAACTAAAAAGCCTCTTGATGAAGGTGAAAGTGGAGAGTGAAAAAGTTGGCTTAAAGCTCAACATTCAGAAAATGAAATTAAAAGACGCTTACTCCTTAGAAGCAAAGTTATGACCAACCTAGATAGCATATTAAAGAGCAGAGACATTACTTTGCCGACAAAGGTCTCTCTAGTCAAGGCTATGGTTTTTCCAGTGGTCATGTATGGATGTGAGAGTTGGACTGTGAAGAAAGCTGAGTGCCAAGGAACTGATGCTTTTGAACTGTGGTGTTGGAGAAGACTCTTGAGAGTCCCTTGGACTGCAAGGAGATCCAACCAGTCCATTCCAAAGGAGATCAGTCCTGGGTGTTCATTGGAAGGACTGATGTTGAAGCTGAAACTCCAATACTTTGGCCACCTCATTCGAAGAGTTGACTCACTGGAAAAGACCCTGATGCTGGGAGGGATTGGGGGCAGGAGGAGAAGGGGACGACAGAGGATGAGATGGCTGGATGGCATCACCGACTCGATGGACATAAGTTTGAGTAAACTCCGGGAGTTGGTGATGGACAGGGAGGCCTGGTGTGCTGTGATTCGTGGAGTCACAAAGAGTTGGACACGACTGAGCAACTGAACTGAACTGAACTTAAACAATGATGCCAAGATAATTCAAAGAGGGAAAAGAATAGGATCCTAAATAAATGATGCTGGGACAAACACATATCCAGATGCAAAAGTATGAAGGTGTACCCCTTCTTTACACCATACACAAAAATTAACTCCAAATGGATCACCTAAATGGACTTCATCAAAATTTAAAACTCTGGTGCCTAAAAGGTCACCAACAGGGGCTTCCCTGGTGGTCCAGTGGTTAAGACTCTGCAGGCTTCCATGGGGCACAGGTTTGATACCCGGTTAGGGAACTAAGATCCTGAATGCCTGCATGCCACTAAGCATGGCAAAAAAAAAAAAAAAAGACAAAGGATATGAATAGACATTTCTCCAAGAATACCTAAATGGCCAATAAGCTCAAGGAAAGATGCCAAACATCATTAGCCATCACAGCAATACAATCAAAATCACAATGGAATATCATTTCACATCCATAAGAATGGCTATAATCAGGAGAAAAAAGCGCAACAGGTATAAGGAGGAGGTAGAGAAACTGACACCCTCATATACTGCTGGTAGAAATGTAAACAGAACCACCACTTTGGAAAGTAGTTAGGCAGTTCCTCAAAATGTTAAACATGGGAGTTACTATGCTATGCTATGCTATGCTATGCTATGCTAAGTCACTTCAGTCATGTCTGACTCTGCGCGACCCCATAGACGGCAGCCCACCAGGCTCCCCTGTCCCTGGGATTCTCCAGGCAAGAACAATGGAGTGGGTTGCCATTTCCTTCTCCAATGCATGAAAGTGAAAAGTGAAAGTGAAGTCGCTCAGTCCTGTCTGACTCTCGTGTCCGACTCTTAGCGACCCCATGGACTGCAGCCTACCAGGCTCCTCCGCCCACGGGATTTTCCAAGCAAGAGTACTGGAGTGGGGTGCCATTGCCTTCATTGGGGAGTTACTATATGACCCAGCAATTCAACTCCTAGATATACACTCAAAAGAAATAAAACCTATTTCCACACAAGTTTGAACATGATTGTTCATTGCATCATTGTTCAAATAAGTCAAAATGTGAAAATCCCAATGTCCATCAACTGATGAATAAACAAAATGTGCATACAATGGAAGATGATTCAGCCATAAAAAGGAATGAAGTAGTGATTGACTCATGTACAACCTGGATGACTGTTGAAATGTATACTTTAAATGGACATGGCACAATAAAGTTGTTTAAAAAGAACCTGAATATACATTTTCAAGGATTACACGTGATTAAAGCTGATATACTCCATCTCTGAACTAGATCTAGAGGGAAACAGAAAACTCCACTGTAATTGGTACTGAGATGACAATGTGTCACTAAACATCAGAGATGTTATTAGTTCAGTTCGAAAGATCTGTGCTTCCAGACAGCACAAATTTAACAATAGCTAATAACAGCAAGAACTACTAATCCGATCTTATTTCTACACTCAAATTCAAGCTGTACAATTCTAAGTAGATAACCCAATAGAGGGTGGTCAGGGGTTGAGAGTGGTATTAATTGCCAGAGGACTGGGCAATAGAAATAATTTATGTAAAATATTCTTGAAATCTTGAAAAATACATTCTGACTTTAACTTACGGCTGTTTTGAAAACTTATAAAGGAATAGTAGGAAACAACTTCTCTGTACTCAAGGGCATACATTTGATATCATTTCATACTATCTTTGAATTGTGAAGAAAAGGTACTGCATGCTGATCAAATGAAAAGAATGCCCTTCTATGAAAGTTGCTTAACCATGTCCTAGACAAAGGAATTCTGATCTGGTTCAATAAGTAAAAAGTGCTTTAAGTCACAGAGATGAGACGCTAATCTGAGGATCAAACAATAAATGCTCCTCAGCTTCAGATGCCCGCTCTTCAGTGGAAGCCCACAGCCTGTGATATTTCACTTTATATTCCTCCTATTAATATAATGATTGAAACTGTCATGCATGTAGCTTAAGAACTTTCTGCTCAACATTACTGCTAAGTCTGCTAAGTCACTTCAGTCGTGTCCGACTCTGTGCAACCCCATGGACTGCAGCCCACCAGGCTCCTCCGCCCATGGGATTTTCCAAGCAAGAGTACTGAAGTGGGGTGCCATTGCCTCTCCGCTGCTCAACATTATGTACATTCAATTCTAGATGACCCACTCTGACCATTAATAAGCCAGCTTCTATATGGCAACAGCTATCCAACTCAAAATTATGTTATGCATTGATGCTGCCTTTAAAAGGGGGTAAATATAAGTGCTTATAATATACACATGCATACTATATATATATAAACATATACATCTTAACTTCCTAACTGGAAACAATCTTGTCACTTCAGAGACCCTCATAACCAAAAACTAAAATTACCCTAGTCTCTTTGACACCGGACACTCAAGAGCCTTTCCATAAATATTTCTCAGGCACCCTTCCACAACATACCTGTTAACTCCCAAAATACAAGCTGGAATCAAGGTTGCAGAGAATAATATCAATAACCTCAGATATGCAGATAACACCACCCTTATGGCAGAAAGCGAAGAGGAATTAAAGAGCCTCTTGATGAAGGTGAAAGAGTGTGAAAAAGCTGGCTTAAAACTCAATATTCACCTTGGAGAAGGAAACAGTAACCCACTCCCAGTACTCTTGCCTGGAAAAGTCAATAGACAGAGGAGCCTGGAGGGCTACAGTCCATGGGGTTACATGGCTGAACATGCATGCATGAGGGTGGAGGGAGATGGGTTGGTAGCAATAAACTGGTAGAATTAAAAAAACAAAAAAACAAAAACTCAACATTCAAAAAACTAAGATCATGGTATCCGGTCTCGTCACTTCATGGCAAATAGATGGGGAAACAATGAAGACAGTGACAGACTTTCTTTTCTTGGGCTCCAAAATCACTGCGGACGGTGACTGCAGCCATGAAATTAAAAGACGCTTGCTTCTTGGAAGAAACCAATGACAAACCTAGACAGTATATTAAAAAGCAGAGATATTACTTTGCCACAAAGGTCTGTATAGTCAAAGCTATGACTTTTCCAGTTGTCATGTACAGATGTGAGAGCTGGACAATAAAAAAGGCTGAGTGCCAAAGGATTGATGCTTTCGAACCATGGTGCTGGAGAAGACTCTTGAGAGTCCCCTGGACAGCAAGAAGATCAAAACATTCAATCCTAAAGGAAATCAACCCTGAATATTCACTGGAAGGACTGATACTGAAGCTGATGGTCCAATACTTTGGCCACCTGATGCGAATGGCCGACTCACTGGAAAAGATTCTGATGCTGGGAAAGATTGAAAACAAGAGAGAAGGGGATGACAGATGATGAGATGGTTGGATGGCATCACCGACTCAATGGACATAAGTTTGAGCAAACTCCAGGAGATGATGAAGGACAGGAAAGCCTGGAGCGCTGCAGTCCATGCATGCAGTCGCAAAGAGTTGGATGCGACTGAACAACCACCACCACCACCAGCTTAAGGGTCCCTCCAAATCATGGAGAAGGAAGCAGGGAAGGGAACATCAACTGTAGTAATCTGATTACCCCTCCTCAAAACACCCTGGTTCCACAGAAAGAGGGGCTAGAGAGGGGCAGAAAGTATAAAATGCCAGCTACTGGTAGCTGCCATCTTGCCTCAAGAGAAGGGATAAACAGTACTCTCTAAGGCTGAATCTATGCATCAATCAGGATTTCAGTAACCTTTATTATGTGTGCCGCTATGATAAACTCACCTCAACTAAATCATTAGGACTAGGCAAATAAGGTTGATAGAATTAATAAACTGGTGGAATTAAGCCCCAAAGGTTAAGAGGAACAGGAGTATACTTTCTGAAAAGCTAAGAGGTAGCTCTTCACTCAAGAGGTTGAAGTCAAAGTTCTTTTCTTGCCATAGCAAAGAAACTATTATACTTTGAGAAAGGAAACAAAGCCAGAAGCAAATGTTATGGATGCAGCAGAACACGACCCCAAACAGGACATCAAGAGGATTTGATTAGGTATATTTAACTATTCAGACAAATGGAAATTCAGAACCAGCAAAATAAGATTTTAAAACCCTAAGTGGTTATCTCTCAGGAGGAAGATTAGGATTTAAGGAATAGTCTAGTAAGATTTCTACAAACCAAACAGCCTCTCATGAAACACTTATATTCCAATTACCAGAGAGAAACCAAAAATAAAAGGAAATGCCCTACAGAGAAGCAAACAGTACAGAATCATTGGACAAATGACTTGGAAAATTGAATATCCAAGCAACTCAATTCATGAAGAAAACTAGAAAGAATATCAGAGAAGTGGAAAAAAACCACAGCAGAGAGGAAAAGAGGAAAATACGGAATGAGAAACTCCAAGGAAAAGCCTTACTCTGAGACAGTCACCTCAAATCTTACAATATTAACAGAAAATGCCATAGAACCGGAACCCCAAATTACCAACTAACCCAAAAACAAGATTGACATTAAGCCTTTCCTTTCAAAGCTCCATCAAGACATTTCCACCAGCCAGATAATTACTTTTTTCCAAGCACCCAACTGAATTGGTAAGCTCCATACAGTGCACCACAGAGAAACATAAATGCTTTATTTCAGGTTGACACAGATGAGAACGTGTCAAACAATTTCCATCCTACAGATTCTTTCCACCAAGGCACAGCTATCCTAATCTCTTTGGGCCTCAATTTCTAAGTTGTAAAATCTGGGAGCCAAACTTGGTGAGACGAACTATAGGATCCTCTCTGTTTTTCAAGATTTTACACCTAATGATAAAGTCTGCTAGAGGTATAAAATTTGAGTCTGAGAACAAACCATTTAAGTTTATGTTGTCATTCCAGAGCTAACCACAGGGAGGAGCGAGGGATTTGAAGAAATTCCCAAGGGAGACAGTATTTGGCTGCTACCTGAAGCCCACCTGGTTTAAGTGGATAAACCCTCCATTCCAGACATAATTAGAGCATTTCCCCGGCTCCTCTGCCTAGACCTCACAATACTCTTCACAAAAACAGGTCTTAACCATGTCTTTCTCCCTTTCCCTCCTACTACAGTTTTCTCTGTTCTCCTTTGTAGTTTCGTATCCATTTGCCCAACACTATTCTTTTTAATCCAGAATTTTTCCATTTTATCAACAGTGCAATTTTCTATAAAAGGATGTTTTCTGTAGATTAAGATTAAAAAAAGTTTTTTATAGAAAATAAAGGAAATTATAAACTACAACAAGCACAGGCAAATGACAACTACTAAGCTGTAGAGGTATTCAGAGTAAGAAAAAAAATAATTAGGCATAATTTTTAAAAAAATTAGAGTGACTGACACAATTCAAGTTTTCCAAAGGCTAGAAAAGGCACTGAGGGAAAAAACAAACGAGTGACAATTCTTGGAGGTCAAGTCAAACCTCTGAAATTAACATGTGGTGCCCAGAACCAGGCAACTAGGTAATATGCATTTGAAACAGACCATTTGCCTGGCTTCCTTTCACTGTCAAACTCCTCGTCCAGAAAGAGCTCTCATACCACATTTTTTCCTGAAGTACAGTCATTCACATGTATCCGCCTCTCCCGAGCAAAAGTCAGTGGATAAACAGTCCCTCTCTTCTTTACTCCTACACTAAACCTCACACCGTTTACGAGCCTGGAAAGCTGGGTTGGCACGAGACGATGGCGCGAAGGCATGGGGAGGTCGGTCAGTTGGCGGAAGGTGCCTCTCCCCACATGGCTGAGCGCTCGCCGCCAAGCTAGCCACCGTCACACGGTCCCCTAGCACCGCAGGTCGTTCTCGGCCCCGGCCCAGCTCTCGCTGTCGCCTCACAAACTGCCGCTGCGGCCACAGCCTCCCGTTTAGGACCCTCCCCCGGGGATGACCCCATCCCCCCGCTCCCTTTCTCCGTCGGGTTCCCGCCCTGCAGCCGCCAGCCTATGGGCCCCTCCCGCCTCACCTCCATGGAGACGCGCCAGCCTTGCATGGCGGAGAAGCCGTAGGGCAGCGGCAGGCGCGAAGCGCCGACCCCGTCTCCAGAGCACTTCACCGTGTTGGGCTGAGAGAGGTAGGCACCCATGGCGGCGGCTGACCGGCGGCCTCAGGGGCAGGCGAACGAAGCGCGACCCGTGCCGGCGCTGGAGCCGCGGCCCCGGGTGCGCGCGTGGCAAGAACTAGCTAAACTGCACGGCCGACGCAAGGTACCGGTGAAAAGGCGCGAGGCGGGCCAGGAGGCGGTAACGGGACGGGAGCAGAGAGGGAGCGGAAGCGGAAACGGCGCCGCTTCAGACCCCGCCCGGCCGGCGCGGCGCGGCGCGGCGCGGCGCTGCGGGTAGTCATTTCCTTAGCAACTCGCCCCGCCCGCGGGGACAACGGCCCGCCCAACCGCCGCTCCCGCGAGATTGGCGTAGTCACGCCCACCAACGGCCGCGGCCCGCCTGGGGCGGCCTGCTAGGTTGCTCCTAGCCAGGAGCTCTCACTAACTGTTCCCCGCTGTCCCCCGCCTCCGCACTCCTAGCCTGGCCTCTCGCGTTTTGTCTAAGGCTCTTTTGTGTGGAACTGGGCACTTCCGGTTCATCCTCTAAAGTGTCAGCTCTCTCTCCGCCGCGCCCTCGGACTCCCACAAATCCTCCCGATGCGGTTCAATTAGAGTTAACTAGTGATAATTTGTTCTGAGAGCATGAAGTACCCTTGTAAGGCCTATGCGATTAGGATGTGAGATAGTCTTTCTGACCAAAGAAAATGAAGACCTCTCTCTGTGACCCAGTCTGTGCGGGTGGAGAAGAAATGAAAAGGGAGTGGAAGAGCTATTGCTTGAGGTCCTCAGGATGCCCCAGACGTGCATTGTGCCCGGGGAGAAGGGAAAAATGTTATGGGGTTGCTGGGGTGAAGAAAGTGAACTGCTTTGGGGAGGGTTTTTGAGGAAGCTGCTTGCCTCGTTGGAGAGTGATTTTAAGTAGTAACATTAGATAGGATAGAGAATGGTCGTAAGTGCCAAAATGGGTGGCTTGGACTTCAGTATTATCCTGGTGGAGCCTTTGGAGTTTATTGGTCTAGTCTTTGTGCGCAGTGTGTTTGGAGAGAGAAGGCCAAAGGGCTTTAAAGGGCTCTTAATCTAAGCATGAGAAAGGCTGGGACTAAATTGGTGGCAATGGGAACAGAGATAAAAGAACAAATTAGACAAAAACAAATGGACAGGATTTAGTAATAGGCTGGATTCAGGGGATGGTAGAGAAAGGAAAAATTCTCGAAGGATAAACAGATTATTTTAAAATACAAAATTAATCATGGCTTCCTCCTGCTCTTCAGAAAGTTCTAATGCCTTAACATAGTTTCCCAGACCTTTCATATTTGATTCAATCACTGCATGTCTCTCCCACTTCCTCTGTTTCTGCCACCCAGTGCTCCAGCAATATGTTTTTGGGTTTCTCCATGCAATGGCACCCCACTCCAGTACTCTTGCCTGGAAAATCCCATGGACGGAGGAGCCTGGTAGGCTGCAGTCCATGGGGTCGCTAAGAGTCGGACACGACTGAGCGACTTCACTTTCACTTTTCACTTTCATACATTGGAGGAGGAAATGGCAACCCACTCCATTGTTCTTGCCTGGAGAATCCCAGGGACAGGGGAGCCTGGTGGGCTGCCGTCTATGGGGTCGCACAGAGTCGGACACAACTGAAGCGACTTAGCAGCAGCAGCAGCAGCATGCTTTCTCTTCCTATGCTTTCACCCATGGAATACACCTCCCCTCACCCACCCCCATCTTTTCTTCCTTTAGGAATTCTTCTCTAATATCCCTACATTGGTTTGGATCCCCACTTGTCTTTTCCTGATAGACTATAAGCCTTCAGGAAGGCAGAAACTCTTGTCAAACTTTTGACATTCTAGACCCCAGCATCCCTAGCACACTTATCTGTGCTCAAAAGCAATTAAATACTTGTTGAATGAATGAATATAACTAAGGTTTTGACCCTGGATGACAAAAATTGGTGCAGCCACTAACAGAAAATGGTGTGATGGGGAAGAAGGGTAGTGCTAATCTGGGGAGAAAATGGTTTGATTTAAGGTAATACTTTGCCAACAAAGGTCCGTCTAGTCAAGGCTATGGTTTTTCCAGTGGTCATGTATGGATGTGAGAGTTGGACTGTGAAGAAAGCTGAGTGCCAAAGAATTGATGCTTTTGAACTGTGGTGTTGAAGAAGACTCTCGAGAGTCCCTTGGACTGCAAGGAGATCCAACCAGTCCATTCTGAAGGAGATCAGCCCTGGGATTTCTTTGGAAGGAACGATGCTAAAGCTGAAACTCCAGTACTTTGGCCACCTCATGCGAAGAGTTGACTCATTGGAAAAGATTCTGATGCTGGGAGGGATTGGGGGCAAGAGGAGAAGGGGACGACAGAGGATGAGATGGCTGGATGGCATCACTGACTCAATGGACGTGAGTCTCAGTGAACCCCGGGAGTTGGTGATGCACAGGGAGGCCTGGCGTGCTGCGATTCATGGGGTCACAAAGAGTCGGACACGACTGAGTGATCGATCTGATCTGATCTGATCTGTATAGCACAGGGGACTCTAATTGATAAGAAGGCTGAGCGCCGAAGAATTGATGCTTTTGAACTGTGGTGTTGGAAAAGACTCTTGAGAGTCCCTTGGACTGCAAGGATATCCAACCAGTCCATTCTAAAGGAGATCAGCCCTGGGATTTCTTTGGCAGGAATGATGCTAAAGCTGAAACTCCAGTACTTTGGCCACCTCATGCGAAGAGTTGACTCATTGGAAAAGACTGATGCTGGGAGGGATTGGGGGCAGGAGGAGAAGGGGACGACAGAGGATGAGATGGTTGGATGGCATCACTGACTTGATGGACGTGAGTCTCAGTGAACCCCGGGAGTTGGTGATGGACAGGGAGGCCTGGCGTGCTGCGATTCATTGGGTAGCAAAGAGTCAGACATGACTGAGCGACTGATCTGATCTGATCTGAATGATTCATATGGGAAAATAATCTAAAAAAGAGCGGATGTATGTATAACTGATTCACTTTGCTGTACAGCAGAAACTAACACAATATTGTAAATCAACTATACTCCAATAAAAATTTTAAAAGAAAAAAAATAAAATTCTTGTAGAAGACTCAGAGTGCCTTGAAAATTCAAGACCCCCAGATGGTAACAGACCACAAATTGAGAAACCTAACCTGCATATGAAAGATGTTTAGTGAGGGGAGAATTAGAAAAAAGAAAGAAGTTGAGACATAAGTTCTCTCAGGCTAAGCCACATCCAGGCTTTTCTGGGGGATTCTAATTCTACTTTTGACTGTTCATGTACTTCCTTCACATCCAGTTTCTGATGACATTATACTATTGATAAAAGATTACCTTTGGAAGCTCAACAGATTTTATGCTACATTCCTTCCTATGTGTGATTTTTTTAAATTTTTAATTGGAGGATAATTGCTTTACAGTGTTGTTTGTTTCTGCTATACAACAGTGCAAATCTCCCCTTTTTCTTGAGCTTCCCTCCCACTTCCCCCCATGTGGGATTAAATGTGAAAGATTGGTCCATGGAGGTGGAAAAAGGTGTGGGGGCAAGATTTAAGGCTAAGAAAAAAGAAACACAGATATTTTGAAGTTAGTAGAAAAGAGGAGAGAAGGAGTCCATTTCTGAGATCTGGTCCAGTCTATGCTCCTAATTGTACTCATAAATTTTAAAGGGTGACCAATAAATGAAACATTTTTTAAGGTCAGTTTTTAAAATTTCAGTTTCGTTTTCTATTTCTAGAAGGCAAGATGTAAATTCATTTTGAAGCAGTCTGCCTTTACTTAGGAAAATCACCAGGATGGGCCCACTACACATAATAAAGCAAATACTCACTTTTATCCTAAAGAAAATCATGAAATTACCATTAACCAAAATCCAGATATTTCAGACTGAGTTGCAGGGATTAATTTATTTGTGTTATAAATTATGTCTTTCACAGGATTGCACCCTTGTGGAGAGAGAAATCTGTTTCCCCCTAAATAAGAATATAAACTCGAATATTTCTTAAAATCCTTATTTGTTCTTAGGAGACCATTGTTTGTTTTTATCCAGTGTTTGCTCACAGGTAATCACAAAACTGGAGCCACCCTGAGGAGTGTGCCAGTCTTTTCTTTGTACCTCACACAGGACAGACTGGTCTGAACAACTGGTATCTTACAAAGTGGTGGTAGAGCTGGATTACCGAAGTCTGGAAAGTGTCCATGATTCCTGGGACTGTGTCAACCAGGCCAAAGTGGAGGTGAGTGTTTCCCCCTAAAGAAAAGGATAGTGCTTCAGTCAGACGTTCTAAAGTGAACATAAGCAGGCCTTGAACTGGAAAAGAAAGATTCTCTTCAGACTTGTGCCTCTTGCTGGCATGAAGACTCCAAGATGTGGCACAATCTAGAGATTCCTGTCGGGGAATATGGGTAGGCTGAGCTGGCTCTGCCTTATCGGGAATCTGAAGAATAGCCACTTCTAATGGCTTACTCCTTGGAAGGAAAGTTATGACCAACCTAGACAGCATATTAAAAAGTAGAGACATTACTTTGTCAACAAACGTCCGTCTAGTCAAGGCTATGGTTTTTCCAGTGGTCGTGTATGAATGTAAGAGTTGGACTATAAAGAAAGTTGAGTGCTGAAGAATTGATGCTTTTTAACCGTGGTGTTGGAGAAGACTCTTGAGGGTCCCTTGGACTGCAAAGAGATCCAACCAGTCCATCCTAAAGGAGATCAGTCCTGGGTGTTCATTGGAAGGACTGATGTTGAAACTGAAACTCCAATACTTTGGCCACCTGATCTGAAGAGCTGACTCACTTGAAAAGACACTGATGCTGGGAAAGATTGAGGGCAGGAGGAGAAGGGGATGACAGAGGATGAGATGGTTGGATGGCATCACCGACTCAATGGACGTGGGTTTGGGTGGACTCCGGGAGTTGGTGATGGACAGGGAGGCCTGGTGTGCTGTGGTTCATGGGGTTGCAGAGAGTCGAACACCATTGAGCAACTGAACTGATTGGCAGTCATGGACTACTCCTTGTGTTTTTTATCTGTGCCTCTGTGTCTGGACTAAACTGAGCTTTGAGGAATCAAGTGAGAAGATATGTATTCATTGGGATGGGGCCATGTGGGGAGACTGAAGAGGTGTGGTGGTAAAGTTCAAGAGCCACAGTGGTTTGGAGCAGGGACAGCTGGCAAAAGTGACAGTAATTTCCAGGGAGGATCTGTGTCACACTTAAACATTCCTTAGAGATTCCTCAGTATCCTTTAAAGAACTCCTTTGCTCTGTTGGCTACTGAGAACTGAGGACTTACAAGCTGAGTCTGACAGATTGGCCCAAGAGTACCAGAGTGTTACTTAGAAAAGTCCTGCTGGTTCTTGTAGTCACCGTGAGGACAGGAATTCTTAACTGAGACTCACAAGCAAAGTAACAAATGACCTCAATGTTTGTAATCTCTTGGTTCTATGATTTGCTAAGAGGCTTTCCAGGTAGCACAGTGGTAAAGAATTCACATGCCAATGACGCAAGAGATGTGGGTCTGATCCCTAGGTCAGGAAGATCCCCCCGAAGTAGGAAATGGCAACCCATTTCAGTATTCTTGCCTGGAAAATCCCATGGACAGAGAAGCCTTGTGTGGGCTACAGTCGCAGAGTAGGACATGACTGAGTGATTGAGCACACACACACATATACACCCAGTATTAATAGGAAACCTGCCAGCTGGAATCCTGCTACCCTCTCCACCAAAATGGCTTTCGCACCACTGGAAGATTCTTCCAACTCCTACTTTCAAATGATTCTTTCCTCAGCCTTGATAGTTTAATCTTGAGTATGTTTAGCCAAGATCTTGAGAGGCTCCTGCAGAGCTCCATAGTTCTCTCCGTGTTTATCTCCATGCTTTTAGGCTCAAGTACTTCCCTGAAAATGTTACCTACCTTGGCTTCCCTGAACTCCAGACATTCCCAATGCAGTGAGATTGTCAGGCTTTGTTTGGGTTTCCTTTTTCTACAAAGTGGCCTGAAGTGGGGTACCCATAGGATTCGTTTGATTTGTTTCCTTTCTCTCAGGGATCAGTGTCCTGTGCTGCCTGTTGTCCGATGTCTGAAAACTGCTGCTTCATATACTTTGTCCAGTTTTCTAGATGATTAAGGCAGGAGGGTAAATGTGGTCCCTGTAATACCATCATGGCCAGAAATGAGAGTTTCCCAAGCAGTTTTAAACTTCTGTTTAAAATCTTTTGGCTGTGCTGCACCACATGTGGGATCTTAGTTCCCCGGCCAGGGATTCAACCCACACCCCCTGCACTGGCAGCACAGAGTCCCAACCAGGGAAGTCCCCCAAGCAGTTTTATAAATTGTCATTTATAGTTTTCAGTGAGATTGCATGGGTGGTTTTAAATTTTCCTTAATTCTTTCTGGTATATCAAAATGTACTTTGCTCCCACTCTTTAATGACATCTTGTCTGGGGATAAAATTCTAAGTTTATAGGGAAGTTCTTTATCAGTCATTACTGTTGTTTCATAAGTAATCTGTTTTGTTTTGTTTTTTTCCCCTCTCTTTGGTAGCTTTTTATAATTTTCTCTTTATCTTTAATGTTGTATAAATATTCCTATAATGTGCCTCAGCATGTGTTTGTTTTATTAATACTAAACGCTTATTTTTAAAATTTGGTGACTGATGTCTTTCATCGATACTTAAAAATTTTATCTCTTATATTTTCAAACACTGTTTCACCATCATTCTGCTATTTTCTTCTAGAACTCTCAATATACATGTTGGGGCTTTTCATCTACCTGCCCTCTCTCTTAACTATATATCCTTGTGTCTGTGCTATATTCTGGGTAACTTATTTTCTATTCAATTATACCCAGTTTAGAGCTCTTTCTAACTTTTTATTTTCACTATCTTGTTTCTCTTAGTCCCAAACAAATGAAGCAAGGAGTCTCTTTGCCTGTTTTTGGAGAGTGTTTTGTCACTTTCTTTCCAAGCTTTCTCCAATAATAAACAAGTGTCCTTATCAGATTCTCTAGTCTTTTCATTTGCTCTCTGAAGAATGTTTCTCTTAAAGTCTCCTCTCTCTGAGATGTAAGAAATTTTGCAAAAACAAAGATTAAAATTCAAACTGAAAAGCCAGAGGTGATGTGAAGGGAAGAAAAATAACACCTATGTTGGAAATCTTTTATTCTTACTGCTAAAAAATGAGGCATATGTCACAAAACTCGGGGTGGAAAATCATAAATCTTACGGTCCAACTTCCTATCTTCTGAGACTGGAGAGTCAGATAAAAGGAGGGTTCAGTCTTCTTCAGACTGTTCTACCTTCTCTTTTTTTAAGATTGATGGCTGTACTAGGTCTTTGTTGTCTTGCATGGGCTTTCTCTATCGCAGAGAGCGGTATTTCTCTATTTCTCTTGTGCGGCAAAAGCTCTAGGTGCTCAGGCTTCAGTAGTTGCAGCGTGTGGGCTCAGTAGTTGTGGCACATGGGCTTAGCTGCTCCTTGGCATGTGGAATCTACCCAGACCAGGAGGCTGCATTGGCAGGTGGATTCTTATCCACTGCGCCACCTGGAAAGTCTCTCTTTCTTCTTTTAACATTCCTGTTCATCCTTTAAAACCCAGGTCAGGCAGACATCACTCTTGTTCTCTGGGAAAACTTATGTACTAGTTTCCTATGACAGCTAAAACAAGTTATCACAAACTTGGTGGCTTGAAACCCCACAAATTTATTCTCTTACAGTTCCGGAGGTCAGATGGTTGAAACTGGTTTCACTAGTTTAAAGTTAAGGTGTCAGCAGTCCCGGTTCCTTCTTAGGGCTCTAAGGAAGAATCTATTTCCTCTCCTTTCCTAGCTTTTGGAGGCTGCTTGCATTCCTTGGCATAATAACAATCTCTTGCTTCTGTGGTTACATATTTTTCTTTTCTGTAGTCAAATTTCCCCCTGCTGCCCTCTTTAATGGGCACTCGTGATTATATTTAAGAGCCTGTCCTGATAATCCAGGATAATCTCTCCATCTCAAAATGTTTCATTTAATTGCATCTAAAGTAAAATTTGCCTTATGAGGTGACATTCACAAATTCCAAGGATTAGGACCTTGGCATCTTTGGGGTCATTATTCAGCCTTCCACAACTTCCCCTGTATTTTCCTTCTGTGGAGTCAAGCAGTTCTGTGAAACTTTATACATACTTCTGTTGTACCTGTTAAGTAGTCACTTTTTTGTTTACACAGATATCTTCCTAAGTATATCTGAGCCCTTTAAGGATAGGAACTTTGTCTTATTCATTTGTCTGCCTCGGATGGCACCTGGCATGTACTGTTACAAGCCAATAGATATTTGCTTAGTTAAATTGAATTTTGTTCTTTGATTCCAGCCTAGTTGTGAGCTGTGAAATAATGAAATCTATTTTACTAGTGCTAAAAGGGATCTCCAAAGGTCTTTCCTTAAAGTCTGAATCTGTTTTTTCAGGAAATAATTTTAGATTTAGAAAAGTTCTCTCTATTGCTACAACAAAGGTAAATTAAGTGTATGAAAACAAACAAAAGGTTTACATTAAGAATTTTAGCCCAGAAAAAGCTATGGAATGACTTGATAATTATTTTAAACTCACAACATCCCTGTGAGATAAAATAGGTATTACCTTTAGGCCAGTAAATCATAGAGCAAAATAAATAATAAACTTGATTTGAACATAATTGAATATTAGTTGCAGACATCTTATAATCACAGATGAATTCTTAATTTAGATGAGCTGGGGTTTTTTCCTTTATTTCTCAGGGCCCTATGTTTATTTTAGAAGTTGACTCAATTTCTTATGACATGATGTGAAGGTGTAGAGCTAAATCATGTTTCCATTTCATAACTTAAATAATGAAGCTCAGAGGCCTAAGTTATGAGGCAATGTCTCCAGGAATCATTCCTGGACAGGAATAAACATGAGCTGGAATGATGGTTACCACCCTTTACCCTAGTGATGAGCCAGGCTACCTACATCAGAATCACCTGGGCAGATTCTTAGGTATACAGATACTCAAATCCTCCCTGTCCTCTGGATTCAGATTCAGTTGATTTAAGTAGGGTCTTGGGAAGGTGTATGTTTTAAACCACCTTGTGTGTGCTCAGTCTCTTCAGTGATGTCCAATTCTTTGCAACCCTATGGACTATAAGCCACCAGGCTCCTCTGTCTGTGGGATTCTCCAGGCAAGCATACTGGAGTGGGGTGCCATTCTCTTCTCCAGGGGATCTTCCCTACCCAGGGATCGAACCCGCATCTCCTGCGTCTCCTGCATTGAAGGTGGATTCTTTACCTGCTGAGCCACCTGGGAAGCCCTGCTTAAACCACCTTAGTTCAGTTCAGTTCAGTTCAGTCACTCAGTCATGTCCGAGTCTTTGCAACCCCATGAATCTCAGCACGCCAGGCCTCCCTGTCCATCACCAACTCCCAGAGTTCACTCAAACTCATGTCCTAAGTATAAACCACCTTAGGTCATTCACAATTATCACAAAATCTAGGTTTATAGTTAAGAGGTCCTACAGAAGTGTAAGTGCCAAGACTGAGGCAAAGGAACATTTCTATACCTTTGATTATGCCTTCATTTTGAAAGAGGCTCTTTTGGAAGAAAGAATCTACATCACATCCCCAGAAGAATGACCAGATTGGAAGTGTGACCAGTAAGTTGCACACTGAGGAAGAAAAGCTTTGAGCAGAAACCCAGCTGATTTTCTAATTGCCCTGATCTATGGAAACCAAGATCTGAAAGATTCTGGACAATTTTATTGAGTTACGATTTTCACATTTTAAGATTCACTCATTGTTAACTCAGTGATTTTTTTAGTAAATGTACAGAGTTGTGCAACCATTGTGTCACAATCCAAGCTATAGTCCACTTAGGAGATGAGGTTAGTAGGTCATTTGGGAAGCTTAGATATGGATAGTCTAGAGGCATTGTCTTTCTTTGTCCCACAATTATTTAATAAATTATTTGTTAAATATTCTTTTTTGAATAAAAAAGACATACATATGAGGATTTCCTTGGTGGTCCAGTGGTTAAGAATCCACTTGCTAATGTAGGGGACACGGGTTCAATCCCTGGTCCAGGAAGATTCCACATGCCGCAGGGCAGCTACCCCTGTGCGCCCCAACTACTGAAGTCCGTGTGTCCTAGAGCCCATGCTGTACAACAAGAGAAGTCGCCACAGTGAGAAGCCCACACACAGCAACAAAGACCCAGCGCAGCCAAAAATAAACTAAAAAAAAAGTACATATGGTGCAAAGTTCAAAGGCATAAATGATCATACAAGAAGTTTCCCTCCCACTCTGTCACCCAGCCATCTCGTTTCTACTCCTAATAAATTAGTTCTTGAGGTGGATTACTAACCTGAAATAAAAATCTTTAGTTAAGTCTTTAAGAGACAGTGGAGCATTCAATATTATCTTGGAGGTTGGGCACGATAACTGTCATCCTGGTTATATGTTAGAAGCTCATCAATGGACGTATTTTCTAAAGGATGGTGTAGAGAGAACAAAGAATATAACTTTGGACACACTGATAGGCACATTAATAGTTAACGAAGGGGGATTTCCTGGCAACCCAGTAGTTAGCACTTGGTGTGCTCACTGCCAGGACCCCAGGTTTGATCCCTGATCAGGGAACTAAGATCCCACAAGCCGCATGGTGTAGAATAAAGAAAAAAAATAATAAAGTGGGAAGAATAGAAAATAAAGGAGAAAAAGAAGTTGAGAGAGAAATAAATTAGTATTATGAAAAGAGAGGCATTTTAAGAATGTGCTATTCAGTGGTCCAATATGCTAAAGAGGTCATGTGAGTGAAAGTCACTCGGTCCTGTCTGACTGAAATTCTCCAGAGCAGAATACTAGAGTGAGTAGCCTTTCCCTTCTCCAGGGGATCTTCCCAACCCAGGGATTGAACCCAGGTCTCCCACATTGCAGGTGGATTCTTTACCAGCTGAGCCACAAGGGAAGCCCAAAGAGGTCATGGAGAATGGGAAATAAGAAAGGGCTTTTCAAACACAAGTTTATAATAAACTGAGTGTAAAGTTTCAGTAGAGATAGAGAAAGGATGGGATTCACATTGTAGAAGATTGGGAAAACATTAGGATTTTCCTAATATACAAAGAGCTCTTAAAAGCCAATAAGAAAAAAATGACCAATGCAGTTAAAAATAACTATGCAAAGAACATATACAGGCAAGAAACTGAAAATGAAATGCTTTTGGGCCATAAACACATGAAAACAATGGTATTGGAGCAACTGGACATCCACATACACACATGCAAAAAAGTGAATTTAGACCCAGGCTGTATATACGTCACAAAAATTAACTCACAGTGGATGACAGTCCTTAAGTGAATTATAAAACTATAAAACTCCTAGAAGATAACATAGGAGAAAATCTAGATGATTGTGGGTGTGATGAGACCTTTTTTAGATGAATTGATAAGCTGAACTTCAGTAAAGTTAAAAATTCCTTCTCTGTGAAAGACAGTGTCACGAGAGTAAGGAGACAACACAAACAGGGAGAAGATATTACATGGTAAAGACACATATGATAAAGGACTGTTATCCAAAATAAACAAAGAACCCTTGGAATTCAACAATAAGAAAACAACTTAACTGAAAAATGGGCCAAAGATCTTAAGAGATATCTTAGCAAAGAAAATATACAGATGCCAATTAAGCACATGAAAAAGATACTCCACATCATATGTCACCAGGGAAATGAAAATTAAAACAAAGAGATACCACCAAACAACAACACAACAAAAACCAAGGCGATACTACTACACACCTACTGGAATGGCCAAAAACAGAACAAAAGACAAATGCTGGTGAGAATGTGGAGCAATGGGAACTCTCACACATTCCCGGTGAAAGTGCAAAATGGTGCAACCACTTTGGAAGACTGTTTGGTGGTTTCTTATAAAACTAAACACACTCTTAATGTATGATCCAGAAATTGCACTCCTTGGTATCTAAGGTAGATGAAAACTTATGCCTACACAAAAACCTGTATACAGATGTGTATAGAGAGCTTTATTCATAATTGCCAGAACTTAAAAGAAGCAACCAAGATGTCTTTCAATAGGTACATGGATAAACTATGGTTCGTCCAGACAATAGAATATTATCTAGCACTAAAAAGGAATGTTCTATCAAGCCCTAAAAAGACATTGAGGAAACTTGAAGGTATATTACTAAGAGAAAGAAGCTATTCTGAAAAGACTGCATACTGTATGATTCCAACTCTATGACATTTTGGAAAAGGCAAAACTATGGAGACAAGATTAGTGGTTGCCAGGAATGGGTAGGCAGAGCACAGAGGACTAGGGCAGTAAAAACACTCTGTATGCCATTACACACTTGTCCAAATCCACAGAATGTACACCACCAAGAACCTTAAGGTTCTATGGGCTTGTGTGATTATGATGGATTCATCTTTGATACAACATATACCACTCTGGTGATTTGATAATGGGGAGGCTGTGCAAATGGATTGGGGGTATGTGGGCAGTCTCTGTACCTTCTTCTCAATTTTGTTGTAAAATTGTTCTAAAAAGTTTTTATAGACGAATGTTTAACTTCACTACTAATTAAGTATATGTGAATCAAAACAGTAAGGTATCTGTTTTTCCCTTAATCTATCACAAAGTCGAAAAGATCAGTAATACCCAATGTTGGTAAGGATGGTGGGAAGCAGGAACCCTAACATACTCTTGGTGGTATTATCATTTGATATCTTTCTGAAGGGCAACTTGGCAATATCTACTCAAAATGTTCTTAGTCTTTGACTTAGCAATTCCATTTTTAAGAATTCTGCTGCTGCTAAGTCGCTTCAGTCGTGCCCAACTCTGTGAGACCCCATAGGTGGCAGCCCATCAGACTCCTCTGTCCCTGGGATTCTCCAGGCAAAAATACTGGAGTGGGTTGCCATTTCCTTCTCCAATGCATGCATGCGTGCTAAGTTGCTTCAGTCGTGTCCAACTCTGTGCAAACCCATGGACAGCAGGCCACCAGGCTCCTCTGTCCATGGGACTCTCCAGGCAAGAATACTGGAGTGGGTTGCCATTTCCTTCTAAGAATGAATGAAATCATTTTCACAAGTAGGCAAACATGTATGTAGCAGAATATTCATTACAGCTTTATCTAAAATAAGTAATGTTGGAAATAATGTGAAAGTTCCCTGGTAGTTATGAATCAAACATGGCATATTTGGATAATGGAATACTCTACAATGGTTGAAAAATTAAAGTAATGCTATATGTGCTGCTGTGGGGAAAATAGTAAAAAGATTAAACTGAAAAAGATTATGTGGTATAAGCTTGCTTTTATTTTAAACTATATATATTAATATACACATAGGAAAATAAATATGGAGAAATATACATCAAAGTCTTTTAATTATTTTGGTGAAAATAAGAGGTTTTCACTTTCTATAGCAATTAATTCACAATATTCATAGGATAGTTGTATTAAATGATTTAATATGTCATAAGGAATTAAATGATATGTCATAGGACTTCCCTGGTGGCTCAGACGGTAAAGCGTCTGTCTACAATGCAGGAGACCCGGGTTCAATCCCTGGGTCGGGAAGATTCCCTGGAGAAGGAAATGGCAATCCACTCCAGTACTATTGCCTGGAAAATCCCATGGACAGGGGAGCCTGGTAGGCTACAGTCCATGGGGTTGCAAAGAGTTGGACACGACTGAGCGACTTCACTTTGCCTTTGCTGAGGAAGGAATTAAAAGACTGGAATATAGCACATACAAGCAACTATATAGTTACTTTACACTGTTATTTTTGAAACACTTTATTACAATAAGTACATATTATTTCTTTAAGCAGAAAAAAAGAGATAATAAAAAATAATGTGGTATAAACACGGGCAACATTTGACCATTTTTATTTTGGCAGCACGGCTGCAACACGATGGGAATCTTAGTTCCCTGACCAGGATTGAACACATGCCCCCTGCATTGGAAGGGCAGTTTTAACCCCTGGTCTGGCAGAGAAGCCTCCTGGGGCATTTTAAATATGAATGAAAATGGACTTCCCTGGCAATCCAGTGGTTAGTACTTCAACTTCCTCTGCAAGGGCAGTGGGGAATGCAGCTGGGCAAAAAAACAAAAAAACCAAGAATGAATGGTTAAAAACAAATAAGAGCTTGAGGATGCCTAGGTCCTTTATGCAGATTTGAAAGGAGCTAGTTGAAAGGTAAAGGTCAATGATACTAAGACCTAGACAGGAGACAACGGGAAACTGCAATAGTAGTATCAACTGATATTTAATGTTTACTGTGGGCCAGGTATTCCGTGCTTTGGAATTTACAAAGTGAAGAGATTAATCTGGATAGGAGGAGGAACATTCTTTCTTTGAGATGAGAACAGAGATTCTTAACCTCAACTCCCTGAAATTATATGCTAAATTTGGTGGGCAAATGCTTTCTTAAAATATCCAAAACAAGGTCCAGATTTCTAAGCGTGCTGGAGCCCTCTCTTTCAAAGATGAAAGCATCAAGGAACAAAGAGTGATTTTAAAAATTTTGAGGTGAAGAGATGGAAAATGAGAAGACTTTTGCCAGTCTTCTATCAGTTAAACAGGACTACAGATGTCCTTTAAGGATAGTGAAATTTGGTGATTATGACATTCCCAAGTACTGATTGATTCACCCTTCTCTCTCCGCAATACGTGTCTAAGAGCCGAGTTCACTTCTTTCCTTTGGGCTCTCTTCAATCTGAATTTTTTCCAAACATCTTTTCAAGGAAATCTGTGGTAAACCTTACTGTTTCGGATCCTAATTTAGTTCTTACCAACTTTCGGTGAATAGCTTAATGCCTCTGATTCAGTATTTTTCCATTTGACAACTACTGCTTAAAGAAATTTTCAATTTCTTATGAGGATCAAAAGAGATAACATCTGTGAAAATCTTTTGCGAAGTTTTGGCCAACGTCAGTACTATCCACTTACGAAGCGTTAACTATTAATTTTCAGTTTTAATGTACACAGTAATTCAAAGAAAGTTTTCTGAATAGGTGTCCTGCACAGTCTCACCCCCAAATACTGAAAGCGGGTGGGCGCTCCTCTCGGATTGTGGCTACGTCTTTCGCTCCTTTTGTCTTTCAGTCGTACTAGAACTGTCATGGCGCCTTCAAGAAAAGGGGCAAGGCCTTCCTTTCGCCCAGCAGAATCATCCGGGGCACCAGGACCGGACCGAAGGGTAGACAGAGAGACGAGCCTCACTGAGACCGAAAATACCGAACCCTCCGAGAGGTCTCAGCCGGACAGACGCAGCGGGAGGAGACCCGGTTGAAGGCTACCTCTACGAGCGACTGTACACCCGGGGCACCGCCCACCCTGGCCGCCCTGTCCAATGGAAACCCAACGGCAGTGGGGCACCGCCCACTGTTGGTCAGGACGCCGCGAGGGCGGGGCCCGCAGTTCGGTTGCGCCGCGGAGCGCAGCTGTGAGCGAGTCTTTCTGATCCGGGGCCCCGGAACCCGAGCTGGAACTGAAGCGCAGGCTGCGGGGAGCGGAGTCAGGAGGTGAGTGCCTAGGGGAGGGAAGGTTTCAGCGAGAGGACTGAAGGATCGGCCTCTAGGGCCTGGATCTGGGACCCCAGCAGGCGAGTGTCTGGAGGAGGCCCTGCTCACTTGGTGGCCAAGGCCCGGCCCGCCGGAGCCGGGGGGCCGCCTCGGCCCCACATTTTCTGCCCGGCCCTCCCCGACTGCCCCCGAGTGGCGGCAGGGCGCCCGGAATTCTGCGGGCGCGGGGCGCCAGGCCCCGGCGTTCGTGTAGAACTCGGCCTGACGAGAGGCGGGGCCGGCGGCGGGGGCGGGGGCGGGGGCGGCGGTCGCAGGCCCGGAGGCCTGCGGAAGCGCAGCGTCGGGGCCGCGCCTGCTCCCGGGGCTGGCGCGCCGACTGCGCGGGGGCGTGGCCTGCGCCCCTGACGGCGCCGCGGGGCTGGCCTCTGGTGAGGTGGCCGCCGCTGGCTACAGGGCCTGCTTAGGGGCCCAACGCTCCCTCGCAGTCAGCGGGCTAGGCGACCTGTTGGAGTGCTAAATTCCTCCTCGAGTTTATATCTATCTGAATGGTCAGTCCTGCAGGTCTCAGGTCCTCTTCGGTCCGCTCAGGATGAGAGCGGGCGAGAGGCCTGTGTCCTGCGAGCTGTTGCTCAGGAGTTGAGATGCTGAGAAACTGAGATGCTGAGAAGCTGCAGTCCAAAAAATGAAAAACTTTGCAGGAAAAAACTTGGCAGTGTTTTACCTGCACGGCTCAGAAGTGAACACTGTGCATCTTGGGGTGGCTGGAGGCGGCGAGGAGATTCCCTTTTTCCGTCTGTGGTCTTATTTAAATTTCTGAACGACTGACCCTGAGACAAAACTCCCAGTGTGGCAAAGGTTTCTTCATCAGCAGGAGGGGTCCTGGGGATTCTTGGGCATTGCCATCATCTTGCCTACTGGGGAGAGATTGGGGAGGGAGAAGACAAGCACATTCGAAGAGCGTCTATGACTGATGAAGGTCTGGCATCTCGTGCCATACTGTGGATTACCTGTCTGTGCCCTAGGTCCAGAAGTTTCTTTAGAGCCCACTGGCCACAGGCTTCCTGTATTACAATTCCACTGATATTTCTTATAATGTAGCTGGGAACTTTCCTTAGCTGTTCAGATTCAGGATACATTCTACAAATACTCTAGAAAGTAATCCCTGTGAGCTTTTAGCTACTTTTCAGGAGAAGAAAAATGATCTGTAACTTGAATTTTCTGGTAGATTACTAAAACTGTTGATTGAAATCCATGATAGGCAAGGACTGAGAAAAAAAACAGATGAAAAAGCATCTTGCCAGATTTTCTCTGTAGTGTTTGTTGCTCTCTGATATTTACTGGAACGTCATCTAATAAAAATCTCCTCCAAAATGAAAAAAATTTTTTAAAAAGTCCAGGGAAATCTCCTGACTTGAGTTAAACATAGTGCAGGTTGATGGCAGAGATGGGCAGAAGAGGGCATCTGAGTTCTAAAAAGAAATGAGAGCTTTTCAAAAGATCCTGATCAGAAGCTTCTGTATTTTGAACTGACTTACAGGAGCAAATCTACAGGATATTTTCATCCTGAGGAGCATCCCCTTTAGCCCAGCACACATAGGTTCCAACTTCTTCACAGCCTTCATTCTTAGAGATATGGAATAACATTCAGCGGTTTTCCTATGACTCTCTGAAGTTTGTGACATTTAGCTTTTAAGAATTCTTTTTTCCCAAGAAGCCATGTCCATGTATAATACTATACACTATTTAGTGTAATATAGTACTTTTCCTGAAGTGGCTTTGTCTTGAATTATTTGTGCTTAAAAGGGATACCTGTGTCAGATCCAGTGCCTCAGAGGATGGAGCCTTTGAGCCATGTGAATGAAATGAAAACTGGAAGATTAAAATCTTAGCTGTGCCTTAAATTTAGGCTTTATGAGTGTTGGCATCTTATTTATATTGTTCACTATGGTATCTCAAGCACCTAGCTTAGTGCTTGGCCCACAATAGGCGCTTAATAAACATTTGTTGAATGAGTGAATAGAAAAAAAATGTTGCTAACCAGGACCCACCCATTTGCCACACTCACATCACAGGGAAGGTGAGGTCATCAGGAATGAAGTCACTAACCACTACCAGTTACCTGGCCCAAGGGTAGCCTCCTCTTGGACTGGCAGGCTTATTCTGTGCATAGGAGGGATGGAGAGTGGATGCCAGGGTTATTCCAAGTAGAATAAATCAGCTTAGGGTTTCAGTTGGACAAATTGGTTGAGAATACTACAGCTCTAACTCGAGCTGGTTCATTGGAACATTTGGGGATCTGGAGTCATCTGCCCTGCATAGTGCCCTTGAAGCTTGGTTCTTGAGCATAGTGCAGATGAGGTAGATGAGAATTCAAAGGGAAGGCTATTGGGTAGGTATTTGCTGAGAAAGAATGAGGGCCCTGATTTTGCTGTTCCATTTGGACCTTACTAAACATGAGTTGTACAACCATAAATCTTTTGTTTGCCAGTCTTGGGTGAATCATCTTTTTACATGATAAAATATGTTTATTAACATGTTTATGCATAGAAGCATATTCTTTAAGCTTGATGTGTACTTCAGTTGGTCACTGACCTGGGTGAGTCATCTTCAGCCGAGATAGCTCCCCTTCTCCAGACTAGGAGAGTAGTTAATGTTTAGGGTTCATACAGGACTAATTCTGATTTTGGACTTAAAGGAAACAAGGGAGCTGTATGTTTTATTTACTTTTAAACCCCAGATTAGGTTATTAGGATGGAATCTATAGAATCTATTCTAACCCTCTCTACCTTCTCCTTCACCCTTGCTCCAACCAGTGCAGGCCTGAGTGTTTGTTCCAGCATGTCGGAAGGCGAGCCCCAGACAGTACTCAGCAGTGGTTCGGACCCAAAGGTAGAATCCTCATCCTCAACTCCTGGCTTGACGTCAGTGTCACCTCCTGTGACCTCCACAACCTCGGCTGCTTCCCCAGAGGAAGAAGAAGAAAGCGAAGATGAGTCTGAGATCTTGGAAGAGTCACCCTGTGGGCGCTGGCAGAAGAGGCGAGAAGAGGTAAAGCAGTAGGAGTGTTTAGTGGGAGTGTTGTTTCCCTGGTAACTCATCTGGTAAAGAATCCGCCTACAAGGCAGGAGACCCCAGTTCGATTCCTGGGTCAGGAAGATCCCCTGGAGAAGGGATAGGCTACCCATTCCAGTATTCTTGGGCTTCCCTGCTGGCTCAGATGGTAAAGAATCTGCCTGCAATGTGGGAGACCTGGGTTTGCTTCCTGGGTTGGGAAGATCCCCTGGAGCAGGGCATGGCAACCCAGTCCAGTATTCTTGCCTGGAGAATCCCCATGGACAGAGGAGCCTGGCAGGCTACAGTCCATGGGGTTGCAAAGAATTGGACACGACTGAGCAACTAAGCACAGCACAGTGTGAGTGTTACTTCACAGTGAATTCTAAGAGGTGAGAAGTGGAGGGACAGAGTCTCAAAGGGGCAGACCAAACTTGAAGGGGCAGGGAGAAGATGATCGTATGGAGTATTACAACAGACAGTTCATGTGGTAACTTTAATTCCCTTTCATTTGAATTTCTTCTCAGGTGAATCAGCGGAATGTACCAGGTATTGACAGCGCATACCTGGCCATGGATACAGAGGAGGGTGTAGAGGTTGTGTGGAATGAGGTACAGTTCTCAGAGCGCAAGAACTACAAGCTGCAGGAGGTAAGCAATGGTGAAAGGATGCAGCCTGTGGGTTGTTAGAATGCTGGTGTTAAAGAGGAATTGATGTTGGGAAGCTACTAGGAGAAGAGTATGTTGGGGTTAGATCATTTCTAGTGGGGATAGGAAATGGCTTTTTAGGATGATAATGCTTTCTGAACATTGTAATCCCAACGTCTCTCCTGCTTCCAGGAAAAGGTCCGTGCTGTGTTTGATAATCTGATTCAGTTGGAACATCTCAACATTGTCAAGTTTCATAAGTATTGGGCTGACATTAAAGAGAACAAGGCCAGGGTAAGAACTTTTTCCTGAGCTTACTTGAAACAGACTAGCTACATTTATTGTTCTTTTTACATTCAGAAAAAGGTAGTATTGAAACAGAGCTGGAATCAGCTGGTGTTGAGTCAGTGATGCCATCCAGCCATCTCATCCTCTGTCACCTCCTTCTCTTGGCATCAGTCTTTCCCAGCATCAGGGTCTTTTCCAGTAAGTTAGCTCTTCACATCAGGTGGCCAAAGTGTTGGAGCTTCAGCTTCAGCACCAGCCCTTCCAGTGAATATTCAGGGTTGATTTCCTTTAGGATTGACTGGTTTCATCTTGCATTCCAAGGGTATGCCTATGACTATTACCTGTGCCTTTTGTCTGGTTATAGTCAGGGCAAAAATGAGTGAATTTTTGTTTCTTCCTTGCCATAACTCATATTGTTCAATAATTTTCATTGCCCTATTAAATCTAAGGAAGTAATACTAAGAACAAAAGAGAGAAACTTTATTAAAAATACAAGGCTTCCACACAGACACAGAGAGCAGACTGGTGGACACGGTAGGGGAAGGAGAGGGTGGGACAAATTGAGAGAGCAGCGTGGAAACATACACATTACCATATGTAAAACAGGTAGCCAGTGGGAATTTGCTGTGTGACACAGGGAGCCCAACCTGGCGCTCTGTGACAACCTAGAGGGGTGGGACGGGATGGGAGATGAAAAAAAGAAAAATACCAGGCTTCCAAATTTTATGTTTATGTCATATAAAAGTTACCCAGATAAGGGATCATTTCTGTTGTAAAGCTTTATTTGTGTGTTCTGCCTCTCCAGGTCATTTTTATCACAGAATATATGTCATCTGGGAGTCTTAAGCAATTTCTGAAGAAGACCAAAAAAAACCACAAGACTATGAATGAAAAGGTACAGAGAGAGAGCAGACAAAGCTTTAGGCTGGTTTGGAAGTTTAAAAAAGATTATGAAGCTGATCAGGAAAGGGATGGAGGGAACTGTGGAGGGTGAAGAGAGTGGATAACTGCTGACCCCTGGATCAAACTCTGTTCCAGGCTTGGAAGCGTTGGTGCACACAGATCCTCTCTGCCCTAAGGTAAGCAAGATCTGGTAGTGTCTTTTCCATATTTATTCCTGATTAGTTCCTCCAAACAAATTTCAGGGCACTACTCTGCTGTTCTTTTCTGCCCCACTTCTTTTCTTCCCCACTTTCTTTGAACCATATTCTCAAGATTAGGCCCCTATGGATCTTTTAAAGGGTTCATTCCAATGGCTTGACCATGATACTGTCTCCCACCTCTTTCTCCTAGTTCTTATCCAGCTATTTAACTCATCAGGCATAATGGAGATTCAGAGTGTGGGTATTACCTTTGTGATGACCAGCAGGAGACCAGGCCCTTGCTCTTCTTAACCCTTGGGTTCCCCCTGCCCTAATTTCCCACTGGCCCCTCTAACAGCCCAGTGCCCCCACAGCTACCTGCACTCGTGTGACCCCCCCATCATCCATGGGAACCTGACCTGTGACACCATCTTCATCCAGCACAACGGACTCATCAAGATTGGCTCTGGTGAGGGGAGGGAGAGATTCTGGGCAGGGGAGCCTCGGGAATTTGGGAACCATGGGGGTAAGATGAAAGGAATGGGGGAAAAGAGCAAAATTCTGAGGTGTGGGCTGGTGATAAGAGAAAGGACCTTACTAGGGGCAATTTATAGAGAGGCCAGTCAAGTAGTGGAAAAAGGGGTAGGGCCTAATCTTGAACCTTTTGGAGTGAATTTGGGGTTAATACAGAGATCTCAATAGAAGGTTGGGAAAGGGCAAGAGTTGGGTGTAAGGTCTGACTTGAGCCCCTGGGGCTGGACCTACCATCAGAGGTTCCAGGCTGTGCCTGCTGTGAGTGCTTTCATTTGCTGTGTACACGTGTGCAGTGTTTAACATTTTTGTGTGCCGTGTCTGTGTGTTGTTGTGTGTCCATTTGTCTGGGGCTTGGCTGCTCCATCGCTCACAACTTTTCTCTGTTTTCCTCCCTCCCGCTTACGGGCTGCTCTGTTCCCAACAGTCTTTCATAGGATTTTTGCTAATGGTGAGAGCTCCCTCTGCCCTGCGTGGGGCGCTGTTTGTGCTTCCCCTGCTCCCCTTTGCGGCTGCCCAGTGCATGCAGTCGTGGGAGCAAACCCTGTCCCGCTGCCTAATTATGCCTGCTTGGCTTCTGCCCTACCAACCCTTCGCCTGCTTGCCCTTCCATAACCCGCTTGTTTCCTGTGGATTCTGCCTGGCTGGCCACTTATGTCCTGGATTCTTACTCCCCCCTCATCATCAGGCTGGTTCCTTAAGTCATACTGTGCTCCCAGACCCTCTGTGACTTGTAGTCATTGTTTATGATCTGAGTGAGTCCAAACTGGGCCCGGCCCTGGTTCCTCGTTCAGCCCTGTGGCAGGCAGTGTTGAGGAATGAGAGGGTAGAGCAGGGGTCTAAAGTTTTTGGTGGATTCCAAGTGAAACTGATTTAAGGGTATTGGTTTAATTTTGAGCTCGTTTTAAGTTTCAGTCAGTTAAGGTGGATAAGAAGGAGGCTATCCTTATGGTTGTATGTTAATCCTTCTTACCCATCTTCATCCAAGTTTCTGAGGTCTCTTAATTGTTCCAGGTTAGGAAGGGCTGCCAGTGTTTTTATGCTGTATGCAGGATGGGTGAAAGAACTAGACCAAACATTTTCATGAGATCAGGGGGTAGATGTACCTGGGCTTTGGGGCAAGTAAGCAGGTCACAAGTGAAAGTTTTTCCTTAGGCTGTGTTGTACCTTGCCAGCCCAAAGACCCTAGGTACCTGTTAGTTTAGTGTGGAACCTTTGTTGCTACTGAGTTAGGGACCTTAGATAAGAAGTGGTAGATTGAGAAAGGGGAGGCAGGTGGTGTTCATGTTTAGTTTGGACTTCCTGATGGGAAAGGGCTCAGTTTATGCCTGTTGAGGGTTAGAGACTTCAGGAGAGAATTTGTCTTTTGGGGGCCTCTCTCTGGAGCAAAGCTGTGCTTTGTTGACGGTGGTCAGATTGTGGGTATCTCCCCTACTCCCAGTGGCTCCTGACACTATCAACAATCATGTGAAGACTTGTCGGGAAGAGCAGAAGAACCTCCACTTCTTTGCACCAGAATATGGAGGTAAGGCATCCCAGTTTCTCTGCCCTGTGTCCATCCCCCAGATTCTCCAATTTATAACCTAAGGGTCAGCGGTAACATAACTGAAACTGCTGTCCTTCTCTACTGACATGTGCAAAGTTTTAAGACATCTCTGCCATGCCCTGCCCCACATCTCTGATTCACCAAAGCTGCTCTGTTTTCCCTAGAAGTCACTAATGTGACAACGGCAGTGGACATCTACTCCTTTGGCATGTGTGCACTGGAGGTGAGGAGACCAGAGGGGTGGGTAGTGGAAAGGGGTGAAATTAGAAGATAGAAGGGGAAATGGAGGGTTGGCAAGTGAGGTAACTGGTCTGGGGGAGTGATTGTGGAAACACTGAGGTTTCTTAGGTCTCTGTTTTTCCTTTTTATTCCCCCTCTCTGCAGATGGCAGTGTTGGAGATTCAGGGCAATGGAGAGTCCTCATATGTGCCACAGGAAGCCATCAGCAGTGCCATTCAGCTTCTAGAAGACCCATTACAAAGGGTGAGGATTCTTAGGATCACTTCTCCTTAACAGACTTTGAAATGTTTTTAGGTTCTTCTTCCTTCTAGCCACTGGGAGGGCTTCCCTTGTGGCTCAGCTGATAAAGAATCTGCCTGTACGCCTAAGACCTGGGTTCAATCCCTCAGTTGGGAAGATCCCCTGGAGAAGTAAAAAGCTACCCACTCTAGTATTCTGGCCTGGAGAATTCCATGGACTGTATAGTCCACAGGGTCGCAAAGAGTCAGACACGACTGAGCAACTTTCACTTCACCCACTGGGAATATGCTCTCTTCTAAGAGCAAGAGAATATAAAGCAGAAAGGCAAAGTAGCATTTCCCTAGGTGTTTTTGATACACACACACATTCTGTCTCTCTCAGGTCAGGGGTTTAAGATGGGTAATAAGGTTGAGTCTTACGGTTGCATGTTAACTTAGGTGTCTCTACATGAAGGCAGACTAATTTGATGGTTACCTCAGGTAATTGATACATACTCTTAAACAACCATCTTGATATTTTTAAACAAATTAATCAAGCCTTTGACTGTGTGGATCACAATAAACTGTGGACAATTCTGAAAGAGATGGGAATACCAGACCACCTGACCTGCCTCTTGAGAAACCTATATGCAGGTCAGGAAGCAACAGTTAGAACTGGACATGGAACAACAGACTGGTTCCAAATAGGAAAAGGAGTACGTCCAGGCTGTATATTGTCACCCTGCTTATTTAACTTATATGCAGAGTACATTATGAGAAACGCTGGGCTGGATGAAGCACAAGCTAGAATCAAGATTGCCAGGAAAAATATCAGTAACCTTAGATATGTAGATGACACCACCCTTATGGCAGAAAGTGAAGAGGAACTGAAGAGCCTCTTGATGAAAGTGAAAGAGGAGAGTCAAAAAGTTGGCTTAAAGCTCAACATTCAGAAAACGAAGATCATGGCATCTGGCCCCATCACTTCATGGGAAATGGGGAAACAATGGAAACAGTGTCAGACTTTATTTTTTGGGGCTCCAGAATCACTGCAGATGGTGATTGCAGCCATGAAATTAAAAGACGCTTACTTGTGGCTCAGAGGTTAAAGCGTCTGCCTCCAATGCGGGAGACCCGGGTTTGATCCCTGGGTCGGGAAGATCCCCTGGAGAAGGAAATGGTAACCCACTCCAGTATTCTTGCCTGGAGAATCCCATGGACAGAGAAGCCTGGTAGACGACAGTCCACGGGGTCGCAAAGAGTCGGACACAAGTGAGCGACTTCACTTTCTTTTCACTTTACTCCTTGGAAGGAAAGTTATGACCAACCTAGATAGCGTATTCAAAAGCAGAGACATTACTTTGCCAACAAAGGTCCATCTAGTCAAGCCTATGGTTTTTCCAGTGGTCATGTATGGATGTGAGAGTTGGACTGTAAAGAAAGCTGAGCGCCGAAGAATTGATGCTTTTGTACCATGGTGTTGGAGAAGACTCTTGAGAGTCCCTTGGACTGCAAGGAGATCCAACCAGTCCATTCTAAAGGAGATCAGTCCTGGGTGTTCATTGGAAGGACTGATGTTGAAGCTGAAACTCCAATACTTTGGCCACCTCATGTGAAGAGTTGACTCATTGGAAAAGACTCTGATGCTGGGAGGGATTGGAGGCAGGAGGAGAAGGGGATGACAGAGGATGAGATGGCTGGATGGCATCACCGACTTGATGGACATGAATTTGGGTGAACTCTAGGAGTTGGTGATGGACAGGGAGGCCTGGCGTGCTGCGATTCATGGGTTCGCAAAGAGTCGGGACGTGACTGAGCAACTGAACTGAACTGAACTGAATCAGTGTGAATTACTCAAACCAGTCATTTGGGGTTGTATATTCATATAGTTTTAGTTAGGGAAAGTGCCCTGAAATAAATGAGCTAAGATTGAAAGGATATAAGGGTTTTGAATCAGGTAATAAGATATGGTAAGTAGAGTCTGGAAATAAAGAGGAGGTTAGTTTGTAAGTCATTACATGCATTTAAAAGGGACTGAAGGAGAAAAGAAGGAAGACTAGTGGGAATCTTGAGGGTACTGTGGAATAAGTTTCTAGTTCAGATTCAGGGTGCGATGTTCAAGTAAAAGATGAGGTATATGGCTTTTTGGCCTTCCACAGGGAAAGGAGGAAAGCAGGTTAATTGTCATGGGACCTAGGAGAGGTAAATAGGTAGGGGTTAGAGAAACAGAGGGAAATCCAGTGAATAAATGATGTAGTGGACAAAGAAAATTGTGATAGTAGGCTTGGGAAATAAAAAGATGGTGAATATTACTGTCCACAGTGGATGAGTTTGGGAAGAGAGAGGTAAATTTGGCAAGAATTGGAGAAGGTAGGCAGTGAGTGGGCTAATAAAGCAGAGAGATAGAAAATAAGGAAAAAGATATCATAACTTTGAACAGCAAAGGAAAGAGAAAGCTTGTGGCTAGGAAGCAAAAAAATAAAACAATGAAAGACAATGAATGATATTTCATATATAATACATTATAGTTTTCAAAGTCTTTTCAAATACATTTAGCAATCTGTTGCCTTAGCCATTGCTGAGCAATTAGTATGAACAAAGTCTTGTGCTGGATACAGTGAAAGAGATAAACACAGTGGGCTGCTTACCAGATGCCTGCTCCACTCCCTTGTTCCCTTTTCTAGGAGTTCATTCAAAAGTGCCTGCAGTCTGAGCCTGCTCGCAGACCAACAGCCAGAGAACTTCTGTTTCACCCAGCACTGTTTGAAGTGCCCTCGCTCAAACTCCTTGCTGCCCACTGCATTGTGGGACACCAGCGTGAGTCCTCTTGACCCTTCTAGAAATTTTTTTCCAGTCTGGAGCCTTGTAACTCTGACTGGTGTGTTCTCTTTCCTCTTCTACTTCCAAAAGGATTCTTTCCCACCCTCCCCCAGGACCCCTGTGCCCTCTATAATATTAATCTGAACTACCCTTCCATAACTTCCCATTCCATCTTGCCCTCTAGACATGATCCCAGAGAATGCTCTGGAGGAGATCACCAAAAATATGGATACCAGTGCTGTACTGGCTGAAATCCCTGCAGGACCAGGAAGAGAACCAGTTCAGACTCTGTGAGTAACTAACTGAGAGGTTCTGAAAGGGACAGAATGGTCACTCCCACCTGGAGGTTTCTGTCAACTGTCCTTTGGGAATGGTTGAACCTGCTGTTTCACTTCTTTCCTTCCATATTCTTTTTTTTTTTCCTCCAGGTACTCTCAGTCTCCAGCTCTGGAATTGGATAAATTCCTTGAAGATGTCAGGTGAGAGAAGAATAAGAAAAAAAACTTCCTTTAGGAGGTAGGGGTGGGTGTCTGAAGGCATCTAGAGCCCATCTGACCTGTCTGATCTCCATTTAGGAATGGGATATACCCCCTGACAGCCTTTGGGCTGCCTCGGCCCCAGCAGCCGCAGCAGGAGGAGGTGACATCACCTGTGGTGCCCCCATCTGTCAAAACTCCAACACCCGAGCCGGCTGAGGTGGAGACCCGCAAGGTATGGCTGGGTGGATGTAGCAGAGAGGGACATCTCAAATAAGGCTTTGTCCTGTAAAGACAGGAATGTGTGTCTGCTCCCTGGCACCCACGTCCTGTGGGCTGGAAACCCCAGCTCTTGGGGGCTTTTTGCTCACTGGTCTCTACTCTTGTGACACTCTCTGCCTCCTCTCCCTAGGTAGTGCTGATGCAGTGCAACATTGAGTCGGTGGAGGAGGGAGTCAAACACCACGTAAGGCTCAGGGCCCAGGGCTGTGTAGCGCTGGGTGGCCAGAGGGTGGGGAAGGGGAGCCTCATTTTCTGACTGTCCTATTCTCCAGCTGACGCTTCTGCTGAAGCTGGAGGACAAACTGAACCGGCACCTGAGCTGTGACCTGATGCCAAGTGAGTCTCTCCTGTCCCTCAGAGGATGGAGAGTCTGTGAGCCTCACCTGTGAGGGACACTTTCAGGGGTGGGGAAGGTGACCTGGCAGCAACACGCGGACTCACTTAGAATGAGTATCTTCGCCCCTAAAACTGGAGGGTGGATCTGATTTGACAGTTTTGCTTGTGTCCCAGCCAGGGTCACCTGGCCGGGGCTGTTGGAAGGGTTCCCGTGACCCTCAGTCGCGCACTGTGCTCACCGTCTCCTGTTTCTCTGTCAGATGAGAACATCCCGGAGCTGGCGGCTGAGCTGGTGCAGCTGGGCTTCATTAGTGAGGTGAGGCATCTGCCTTCCGCCGCCCGAGGTAGGGCGGCTCCTCCGCTCTCTCGTCTAGGCCAGATCTCACTGAGCCCTTCCCCTCCAGGCTGACCAGAGCCGACTGACTTCTCTGCTGGAGGAGACCCTGAACAAGTTCAATTTTGCCAGGAACAGCACTCTCAACTCAGCCGCTGTCACCGTCTCCTCTTAGAGCCACTCGGCCCGGCCCCTCCTCCGCGCTGTGGCCTCCGGAGAGGCTGCGGCTCCCGCCCCGCCCCCCAGTCAGTATTACCCCGTGAAGCCGCGCTCTCCTGTTATTCAGGAGGGCTCTGGGCTCCCTGGTTCTGAGCATCACCCTCCCCAGCCCCCCCACCCCTTTCTCTTCCATCCCTCTGCACTTTGTTTACTTGTTTTGCACAGACGTGGGCCTGGGCCTTGGCCTTCTCAGCAGCCGCCTTCTAGTCGGGGGCTAGTAGCCGAATTGCAGCTCCCGCCCAGCCTGTGTGGAAGGAGGCTCACGGGCGCGGGGAGCTGAGTTCTACCATCCCGCTGGGGCGGACGGGGCGGGAGAGAAGGGTGGTGCTGCAGGGGTGGCCCCAGGGGGCCATTCGATTCGCCTCAGTTGCTGCTGTAATAAAAGTCTACTTTTTGCTACGCGCGTAGTGTGTGTGTGTGTGGTGTGTCCCGCTGTCCGCCAGGGGGCGCGGAGGCCGGACCGCAGGTGTGCCGGGCGGGCAGAGCCCGCCGGGGCGCGGGGGCGGAGCCAGGGCCGGCAGGTAAGAGCTGCCCCGCGGCGAGCGCCGACGGACGGGATGAGGTGCCGCCGCCTCTGGGCTTTCGGTAATTTCCGGCCCCTCCGGCCTTGTTTTCCCCCGAGGGCCCACCCTGGACCCGCCCTCGGGCCAGTGGCCGACCTGGGGTGGCCTCCGGCTCCTCAGCCGGCTCAGCGCGCCCCTCGCCTGTGCCTTGCAGACGCGGCCCGGGGCCCCCGGCGGCTCATGCGGGTGGGCCTGGCGCTGATCCTGGTGGGCCACGTGAACCTGTTGCTGGGGGCCGTGCTGCACGGCACCGTCCTGCGGCACGTGGCCAACCCCCGCGGCGCCGTCACCCCGGAGTACACCACCGCCAATGTCATCTCCGTGGGCTCAGGGCTGCTGGTGAGCGCGGCGGGGCGGGGCGAGCCGGGGCAGGGGCGCGGGCGGTGGGGGCCGCCGAGCGGTGCGGGCCTCAGGTTTCGTTTCTTCCAGAGCGTTTCCTTGGGACTTGTGGCCCTTTTGGCGTCCAGGAATCTTTTTCGCCCACGATTGGTGAGATTTCTGGAGCTTTAAGGAGGAGGCCTGGTGCCAGGGAAGAGGGCAGGGTGTGTGTGTGTGTGCCGGGGGTGGGGGTGGGGGGTGGGGGGAGGCGCCTGATTCAGCTTCGTCTTTAGTGGGAGAGCGAGCCCCAAATAAGAGTAACCGAGGTGTCTGGTCAGTGGGCGAGGCAGCCACCCCCCAGGCTGCTCACCCTGACCTCCTTCCCCTGCCAGCACTGGGCCCTGCTGGCGCTAGCGCTGGTGAACCTTCTCTTGTCTGCTGCCTGCTCCCTGGGCCTCCTCCTCGCTGTGTCCCTCACTGTGGCCAATGGCGGCCGTCGTCTTATTGCTGACTGCCACCCAGGACTGCTGGATCCTTTGGTACCGCTGGACCAGGGGTCTGGACATGCTGACTGCCCCTTTGACCCCACGAAAATCTATGTGAGTCCAATTCTCTCCTCAGCCTTTTTGCAGTCCACAGAGCCTGGGTCCTGCCCTTTAATCACCCGCACTTGCCACTCCTGCCTGACTTCCTCTCCTTGTCTCCCGCCCTTCCTTCACCTTTTAGGACACAGCCTTGGCTCTCTGGATCCCTTCTGTGTTCATGTCTGCAGCCGAGGCTGCTCTCTCTGGTTACTGCTGTGTGGCTGCACTCACCCTGCGTGGGGTAGGGCCCTGTAGGAAGGATGGGCTACAGGAGCAGGTAAGGAAGATGAACAGGAAGGGCTCATTCTACACAGATTGTGTTGAAGAGACGCTGGATTATATAACTGAGGGCTGGAGCACTAATCCCACCCTTTTGTGTAGCTGGAGGAGCTGACAGAGCTTGAATTTCCTAAACGTAAATGGCAGGAAAATGTGCAGCTACTGGACCAAACGCGAGAAATCCGGACCTCACAGAAAAGTTGGGTTTAGGGCCAGGTAATGGGCCAGGAGGACTGTGGCCTGGGAAAGGGCAGTGGTAGGGAGCACGCCTGGAACTGGGTTGAGTCCTTTGCTATGCTGCTGGCCCTCTGACCAGGCTCTCCCTTCTGTCAAGCAGGTGCAGGTCCGAAGGCTCCGTCCACAAGGGTTTTCCATTGACCCCTAGGATATGTTTATATAGTAACAGCTATAATAAAAGGACCTCTCTTCTACTTGATTATGTTTCCTTTTTGGGGAAAGGGGTGCTGGGCTAGTGTTGGGGGTGACCTTGTTCAAAGAATACAGTGGTCTCGGTTACTTACAAGACTTTAATGAAGGATGGAACCTACTGACTCTCCCAGTTACTGGAAAGAGAAGCTGGTGCTGGGCAGCCCCCCGCACCACTGACTGATGAACTTCAGCACATCTTGGCACATGGGGCTGTGGGAGGTCTGTGAGCAAACAAGAGCAGGAGAGGGACTCAGCAGTACTGGGAAGAACATTCCCGATAGAGGGAAAACCAGCTCCATCTCAGTGTGGGGAGCAGGCTGTGGGGCCCTGCACCTGCCTTCTTGACAGTCCACCCCCAACACATACACACCACCCCAGTGGTTGGTGCTGGTTGGTCTTCAGTGTTCTCCCTGCCCTCAGCCCTCAAGCCTTCCTCTCTAACCTTGATAGCCATAAGGAACTTGTTCCAGTTCTTCTTGTTAGCTGCCTTCCCTGGCCGCTTAAATTCAATTTTGTTCCTCAGAATGGGGTATCCTGGGGGTTGGAGGGAGAAAAAAGATGAATTGGAGTGTGAGAGGGATTGAGAGGGAATAACAAAGAGCAAGTGAGGGGCAGAAAGTAGGATGTTCTTGTCTTCTGCATCCTTTACTGAATCACAGTAAAACAGGATCTTGATCCTGCTGTTTCCCCCTCCTTTCCACCCAGCACAGAATATGGTGCTCTAGGGTTCTGTACCTGTAATGAGGCAGGGCAGGGCCCGAACTCCAGTGCTGGCCGCCACCAGGGAAGCCTCGTAGGCCCCACGCTCATCCCGAGGTAGAACCTGCTCCAGCCGCTGGTCCATTGAGACTGTGAGAACCCAGTCTCGAACCTCTTCTCGCTGAGCCTCCTGGGAAGAACCGAGCAGCTTCACGCAGGGCAGGGCAAGTGGAGGGTGGTAAGGAAGGGGTTTGCTAAGCTGTCATCCCATGTACCATCTTTCACCCACGAATGAAACTCCTTGCACTGGCGGCCAATTGCAGCCTTAGCTTTTTCCTCTGCTTCTACTTTCACTGAAGGGATAGTGAGAGCTGGGGCCCCTCCAAAGACATCGCTGTCTGATGCCATCAGAGTGTTGGGAGGACCATCCTTAAGAGTGTCCTCCCTTCCAGTGCAGTCATGCTCGAGAGGCCTCCTGTTTCTGTGCCCTTACCGGGACGTGCTGCTTGGCTGGGAGTGGCACCTCAAAGGGAATGTCTGTGTCCTGAAAGTCAGAGTGGTCAAGGGCATCCAGGGTCCCTTCTTCAATTGCCTGTGGCAGAGCGGGCAGCCATGAGATGGGCACAGCTTGTGACAGGCCAAACCTTGCAACTTCTGGGCACAACTGCCCTACTCACATCAGTCAGATCCAAAAAGCGGTTGAGGAAGATGAAGGCCATGTTCTCCCAGCCAACTGCCTGTAACAGAGAAATGTCAGTAGGAGTGAGCAGCTGGCCTTGGCTGTTGTTTTTCCAGGATGCAGGGGGGAGAATCCAGGAAGATGGAGGAAAATGATATCCTCCACCACATCAGCCCACACTCAGCTCTGCTCTAACTTGAGCAGCTGGGACAGTCTACCTTCCAACTTTTCTTCCTTCTCTCCTCGGCCCCACCCTGGGTTGGCCCCGTTGCTCACCTTGGCAGCAGTGCCTGCTTCATAGAAGGCCTTATCTGCAGGTAGTAGTTGGGTGTGACGCAAGAGTGAAACAGAAAGCCTGGCAGCTACAGTTTCCTGTGGATTAAAGCATTATGATTCTGGCCCTATAGTGACTGAACTACCAGACTAATGATCTTATAACTAAAGCAGCCATAGAACCAGAAGATCAACGATCAATATTAAATTGCTCTGAGTCATGGTCTGAGCTTTTTTCATCTGCACAAGAGAACTAGGCCTAGGTTATTTCCTCCCACCTCTAGAATTCCATCATCCAACTACAGTAACTCAATATAGTATCATGAATAAGCTAAAAGTATGTATCTTTTATAAGAGGTCAATGTAGAAATCATGGAATTAGAATGTTTGAGCATAAGGAGGCTGGAGCTGTGTGGGCACAGAGCCCTAAGAAGGTCAAAGGGATGCAGAAAGGAAACCATCTCAGCAAGGGCTAAAGATTTCTTTAAATGGAAAAGAGACTAGGGGAGAAGTGGGCCAAGCTTGAGACTGTCCTGAACTTGCATTCATTCAGGTTCACGCATGTGAAGCTCAGTGCCCCTCCCTGCTCCATCTCACCAGCTCTTTGACGCTCTGGGCTGCAGAGCGGGTGGCGTAGTAGTGAGCAATCAACAGCATGGTCTCGAACTCCTCGTGGGCTGGAGAGTTGGCCTCACTGGACTTCACCAGGTTTTCACACTAGAGTGGGAAGAGCACACAGCCTGGGTCGGGGGTCAGAGGAGTGCCAGGGAGGGCCAGAGTGGTCAATGGATGGCTGCCCAGAGGAAGGCAGAGCTCAAGGGTGAGTCTGGGTGTGAAGGGAGAGACGAGGGCAGGGCCAGGTGGCCCGAGCAGCCCTCCAGCTCTGCTGCCCGCCTGGCTTCCTCACCAGGTTGAAGAGGACATCCCGGAGGTCAGCCCAGCTGTGATAGGCCTCAGCACTGTTGGTCCCAGGAGAGCTCACCATGTCAGTGAAGATCCTTTTGTAGATGTTGAAGTTCTGGAGGCGGAGAGGGTAGGGGAGCTGAGCGAGAGGAATACAACTACGAGAGAAAAGGGGAGTGGGGCCAAAGAAGAAAACCGGGCTGGAAATGGCATGTGGAGGAGCTGTGGGACGCTGCTGGAGAAAGTGCTGTGTTTCAGGGAAGAGAAAGAAGGAGGGTAAGAAAACACCCATCTCTTCCTAACTGGTGCTCTGTGGGTGTGGGCAGATGTGTGACTGTGAATGCACAGTCACAGTGTTAACGGCATAACACCCGGAGAGCTGTGCTGCTCAGACAGGAGAGGGGTGTTCACACTCTGGAGGAAGTTAGTCAGGCCCTCAAGGTGTGTGCAGGGCTCAGCTCTGAAAGACTGTTTCCTGTGTTAGCCTTCAGAGGGTAAATCCTCCAGAGAGGCTGTACAGTTCAGAAGAGCCTGGGCGGAGTCTCTAGGCACAATGCTCTCTAACGAAGGAATTCTTTGAGAAGACAGATCCTGAGTGGTGTGAGCAGCTGTCGAGGAGAAGGTAAGAATTTCTTTGGGGAAACATTCACTCTGAGGAGCAGGCTGGTACCTGTGGGTTAGCAGGGGCTCCATGCTGCACGTACAGGGCCAGTGCCTGGGCACAGCCACCCTCCCGGATCAGGTGAGTTGCATACAATGCCACGTATTTGTGCAGAATCTTGTAGTTCTGTTTGAGGGGTGCAGGAAAAGCAGGGGGAGGTTGGGGTCAGACCAGGCTGTGAGGGTGGGGTCCTGACTTGAGGCCATGGATTTGTTTAGGAGGCGAAGGGCATGTGCATGCCATGCTCTGACCTGATGTCAGAGCGTGAAGACTGAGCTCTCTGATGCTGATTAGGGATCTTTGGGGTTTGGCCTTTGGAGGAAGAGAGAGAGATACTCTCCAGGACAGGTTGGGAGTCAGAGGAAATACCCAGAGGGGCTGGCGTGGGAGGAAGGGACCAGTACCTGCTTGGTGGCTGTTTCAATGCACTTGTCCCACTGGCCCTGCTCCACATAGAGGTCCAAAGCAGCCACCACGTCCACACCCACTAGCTACGGACCAGTTAAAAAGACAGTTACACGAGGGAAGAAGAGGGAAAGTCTCTGAGCCTCCCTGTGCTCGCCTCCTGCTGCCTCTGCCAGTCTCACCGAGTCCACTTTGCCCTGGCTCTTGAGGAACTCTTTATAACACTGGTCCACATAGTCTTCATACCTGTGAAGGCATGCAGAAAGCTCGCACATCAAAGCCCCAGAAGCACACCCTTCCCATGAGAACTTCCTCCCAGTCTTTACAAAAGGAAGTAAAATAATTTCTAGTGAGAAGGGGTCATGAGCTTACCGGGGATCTAGCTCCTTAGCTACACGCTTGGCCTTGTTCCATTCCTCACCCTCAATGAAAGCATCGATTGCTTCCTTGACGAGGTCCAGGTTCAGATAGAGCTCTGCAGCCTACACAGGGGAAAATCTGAGACTGGAGATGTCTCTCTCCCCTCCTTCCCGCCTCTCCCTCCTGGGAACTCTGGGGAAACAGAAATGCATGCCGAGCCTGCCAGGAGACCCCCCTCCCGACTTCACACGGCTTCTACCCATCTCTGTAGAATCTTTCTGTTCAGTCCCAGTGCCCTACTTACTGCGCTGTGCTTTCCAATTCCAATCAGCTGGGGTCCCACAGCCCGAACTACTTCCAGACTACGTGGGGGAGGTAGAAACTTGATGGAGAGTTCAGCTGCCTGAGGGTTGAGCAGAAGATGGAAGTGGGCTGAGAGACAAATACTGCCCGGGGGTCCTCGACCTGCTCTATTTTTACCTCCAGATGCCAACTTTCTTGCCTTCTCCCTCACTTTCCACCCTCTGGGGCAAATTCTGCCTCATGGTCCATCAGAGCTTTTACATGACCATCAGAGGACCTATCTGTTCCTTTCAGCTCTTCCTCTTTCAGACACTCACTGCTGCCTGAGAGCACTGCATTTGGTTCTGTCACCTTTCACAAACTGGTTTCTCAAGGTCTTTGTCACAAACAGAACCCTGGTGGCATGGTGTAGAGAAAAAACCCCTAAAGCAGGAGCCCAGGACATTCTGCAACTATTTGTGTTGGGCATTTCTTTCTTTTTTTTTTTTTTTAATTTTTTGCCCCCGCCGCCGCTCTCGGGGCCCGAGGCCGCACGAACTCCCGGGCTGGGGAGGGGTGGCGCGCGGCGGGGAGGGGAGCCGTGCGGGGGAGGCAGGGGCGCCCGCGGCGGCAGCCTGTGTTGGGCATTTCTGAGTTTCAGTTTCTTCACCCATCAGAGTGATGGTTGGTCTAGATTCATACTGTCCAGAACAGCAGCCACGAGTCACATGTGGCTAGTCCTGAGATGTGCTGTAACCTCACATATTTCAAAGACTTAGTATGAAAAAAGGAATGTAGACGACCTTGATAGATTTTTATATTGATTTTGTGTTGAAATATTGATAATAGTTTTGGTATAATAGCTTAAGCAGAATATAATTATTTTCACCTTTTTCTTTACACTTATTTCAGTGTGGCTACTAGAAAATTTTAAGACTACATATATGACTTAGACCTTTGTGACCTGCATTGTATTTCTACTGGATGGTGTTGGTTTAGATGACTTTGGAGACCCCTTTCAACCATAAAACTCAGTAATTCTACAAATCCAAGTGTTCCATGAGTTCACTCTGTTTATGCTGTGATGCTGACATCCTCACCAGATTTTAACTTCCACAGAGTCTACTTCAGCTATAGTCTATGTGAATCCTCCTGGTCTTTCCCCACCTGTTCTTGCCTCTCTTCTTTACCTGCCAAACCCTTCAAGGCTTATAGTGCTCCCATCCAGAAAGCCCACCTAAAGAAGGTATAGTCATGCACAGACCTGGGTAAATAATGCCCTAGAGTAAGGTACAGCAGATGCTTCAGTTGAGTTCAGTCGCTCAGTCATGTCCGACTCTTTGCGACCTCATGAACTGCAGCATGCCAGGCTTCCCTGTTCTTCACCAACTCCCGGAGCTTGTTCAAACTCATGTACATCGAGTCACTGATGCCATCCAACCATCTCATCCTCTGTCATCCCCTTCTCCTCCCGCCTTCAATCTTTACCAGCATCAGGATCTTTTCAAATAAGTCAGTTCTTTACATCTGGTGGCCAAAGTATTGGAGTTTGAGCTTCAGCATCAGTCCTTCCAATGAATATTCACGACTGATTTCCTTTAGGATTGACTGCTTGGATCTCCTTGCAATCCAAAGGACTCTCAAGAGTCTTCTCCAACACCACAGTTCAAAAGCATCAAAGAAAGTTCAAAAGCTTTCTTTATAGTCCAACTCTCACATCCATACATGACTACTAGAAAAACCATAGCTTTGACTAGATGGGCCTTTGTTGGCAAAGTAATGTCTCTGCTTTTTAATATGCTGTCTAGGTTGGTCATAGCTTTTCTTCCAAGGAGCAAGCATCTTTTAATTTCATGGCTGCAGTGATTTTGGAGCCCCCCAAAATAAAGTCTGTCACTGTTTCCATTGTTTCCCCATCTATTTGCCATGATGTGATGGGACGGGATCCCATGATCTTAGTTTTCTGAATGTTGAGTGTTAGCCAGCTTTTTCACTCTCTTCTTTCACTTTCATCAAGAGGCTGTTTAGTTCTTCTTTGCTTTCTGCCATAAGGGTGGTGTCATCTGTATATCTGAGGTTATTGATATTTCTGCCAGCAATCTTGATTCCAGCTTGCAGATGCTTAATACCTGATAAAACTTGCTAAACTCTCAAAACCAACCTCAGTCCTTTCTACTTCCTTCCCTTCCAACTTCAAGGGACTATTCAATGACAAGGCCTCACAAACTTTTGGGAAATTCTGCAGGGGCATCTGCACAACATTTTCAGGGACTGATCAGTCTCACCCCTTCATAACTTCTAATACCCTATTTCTCTGCATCTGAGGCACATCATTAAAATATACATGTATCCCCATCACAAAGACCCTAAGAATCCATCTTAGAATTGATGAAACATACTAGCTTGGCTTAATCTGCCAGAGGCTTTTTTTCAGGAGTTGCTGAGTGGAGGAGGGGCCTCTGCTTTTCTCACAGCCTCCATCTGGCCCAGTTTCAGGGTCTGGATTTGCCCTTCCAACTCTGGCCCTAGGCCTACTCTTCCCTCACAAGGCCTTCCTGACCCCTCCAGGCCACAGAGATCTCGCTCTTCTCTGAACTCTACTTGAACTTCACTAGTGAACTTCCGTCTTCACTAAGTTGCAGTATTAACCAACTGAGCCATGTGTTAGTCTACCTTCCCCCAATGTCTGTCTCTCCGGGTTCTGTTTTATATCCCTTTTTATAGCCTTCATAGATTCTGGTCTAGTATCCATCAGGCACTCAGTAGACACCTGCTACCTGACTGAAAACAAAGACACGGGAGGAAAACGCTGAATGACTGAGAAGGAATGCTGGGTGTGAATGGAGGCGGGGAGCAGAGCCCGGCGGGTGTGGCACCTCACCTTCAGCCAGCACTTCTCCACCAGGCTGCTGCTTCCTGCGTCCCGCACTTTGAGGTAGCAGTCGACTGCACGGCTGTACTCTCCAGCCTGTTCCCACTGTCGAGCCTGTTCCACCAGACCCTCCATGCCCCTGTGTGGACGAGAGCCCTTGTGACCAGGACAGGGAAGGGGCAGTGTGGCTGAGCCTGTGTGCACCTTCTGACCCACCCTCAGTCCTGCCAACATTTCCTGGTCCCCTGGCTTCATACCTGGCCCCATTCTTTCCTGGAGCCCTGGCTTCATACCTGGCCCCTTTCTTGGTAGCTTCCCGTTCATACTCTTCCTGCAGTGCCTCCAGCTGGCCGGGCACGTAGTCCTTGCAAATCCGCAGGGCATCGCTCCATAGTCCGGCCTCCTGCTCAGATTTCCAGGTATCAGGATGGCATGACAGCTTCCCACTGCACACAGGCCCACCACTATAGCCCACTGGTCCCTGGGTCCTTGGACCTCTTTTCCTCCTTCCCTCTGCTCTTCCCCCTTCCCCAGGGTTAACCTTCTCAAACACAGGGTTCATTGTAGTGTGCTATGGGCTCTCCTACCTCTCACCCTTCCTCATGGGATTCCTCCCCTGAATCTGCTGCCCCACCTTATAGTAATTGAGGGCCAGGCCTGGTCTCTGGGCCCGAAGCAGCAGCCCTTCTGCTTTCTGGAAGTCCTTCTCCTCCAAGGCCCCCCGAGCCTGCCCCACGAGCACCTCGGCGACACTATCAGGGTCATGGGCCTCGGCCACACGCTGAGCTGCCTCCCAGTCCTGGTTATGGACAAACCTGTTTCCAGATGAGGACAGAGAGGAGGCTGCGTATAGGACTGAGGCCTCAATGATGAGAGGCAAACAACCGTGTCACTGAGGGGGGATAAGAGTTATTGGTACTAGGTTTAGATGAAGGTGAAAATGACAACGAGAGGCCCTGGGGCTGAGTCTGGGAGGACAGGATTAGGGAATTTGTGGGGTAACTCACATGAGGACTGCTTCCTTGGGTTTACCGGCCTTGATAAATTCAGCTTCAGCCTCTTCAAATTTTCCCTGGAGGGAGAGGGAAACAGCCATACACGATGAGGACGAGACTGGCACCCCAGGCAGCCGTGAGACAGGAGATCTGAATGCCTGGCAGGAGTGGACCAGGGCATGGGAAGGAGGGCTCTGTGGTCAGAGTCAAAAGCAATGGGGAAGAACCACATCCATACCTCATCCTCCAGGTACATAGCGTATCGGAGATGGATCTCAGGGGTTTTGTGCTTGAGGGCCAGCCGGGAGAGTTCAAAAGCAAATTCAAAGGAGCTGAAATGGGAGGTCCAAACAAGGTTTGTCTACACTATACTTCCTTTTATAAGAGAAGAGAAACGGAGGGCACAGATTGAGGGGAAGAAAAGGGGCAGATTTTTAAAAATCAACAAAATGATAAGAGAAGCACAGAGAGTGCAATACCAACAGGCAGGAAGGACCCCAGGTGCTTCCACCACCTCCCACAGAGCCACATCTGCACTAGCAGGAAAACAATCTTCCGGAAACAAGTAAAACCACCCAGAGCAATTTGACTCATTGCAGGATTCCTACTGGTGTTCTTAAAATTTGCTTAAGAAAACCTCGCTTTTGGGCAGAAGTCTTGAATAGATGTTTGCCAAAAGAGGATATACAGATTGCTAACATGAAAACATGAAAAGATGCTTAACAGCAATAATCATCAGAGAAATGCAAGTCAAAACCACAATGAGATAACAACGCACATCTGTCAGAATGGCTATCATCAAAAAAGATCTACAAATAACAAATGCTGGTGAGGATATGGAGAGAAGGGAACCCTTATGAAATGTTGGTGGGAATATAATTTGGTGTAGCCACTATGGAAAACAGTATGGAGGTTCCTCAAAAAACTGAAAAACAGAACTACCATAAGATCCAACAATTATACTCCTGGGTATATAGCTGAAGAAAACAAAAACACTACAGATACAGGAACCCCAATGTTCAGAGTAGCATTATTTGCAATAGCCAAGATATGGAAGCAACCAAGTGTCCATCAACAGATAAATTAATAAAGAAGATGTCTCACACACACACACACACACACATGAATATTCAGTTCACTTCAGTTCAGTTCAGTCGCTCAGTCGTGTCCGACTCTGTCATAAAAAATGAAAATTTGCCATTTCCAACAACATGGATGGACCAGGAAGATATTATGCTTAGTAAAATAAGTCAGACAAAGACAAATACTATAGGTTATTACTTATATATGAAATCTAAAAAATGAAACAAACAAATGAAAATAACAAAACAGGAACAGACTCACCGATATAGAGAACAAACCAGTAGTTACCAGTGGGGAGAGGAAAAGGGGGAAGGGTAAGACGGATAAGGAGATTAAGAGGTACAAACTACTCGGTATAAATAAACTACAAGGATACATTACACAGCACAGGGAACACAGCCAATGTTTTATAATAACCTTAAATGGAGTATAATCTATACAAAATACTGAATCACCACGTGGGACACCTGAAACAAATATTGTAAATCAACTACACTTCAAAAAATTAATAATTTAACTTAATTAAAAAAAAGAAAAGCTCATTTTGCATTTAATGGAATCACATTTCCATTGTGTGTGTATTGCTTAGTTGCTCAGTCATGTCCAGCTCTTTCTGACCCTATAGACTGTGGCCCACCAGGCTCCTCTATCCATGGGATTCTCCAGGCAAGAATACTAGAGTAGGTTGCCATTTCCTTCTCCAGGGGAATCTTCCCAACTCAGGGATCAAAACCAAGTCTCCTGTATTGCAGGTAGATTCTTTACCATCTGAGCCACTGGAGAGACCTACACTTTACTCACATCACACATTACTCAGCAGTAAATTACAGGCTTAGAGCATTTTAGCTTTAAAAATTGTTCTCTTTCCTCCTTTCTCCTTAGAACAGCCAAAGATTAAACACCCTTCTGAGCCCCCAGGGGAACAGGAGCAGAATTACTAATTCATTCTTGCCTCTCTATCAAGCTCTTCCAAGGATCTCTCCTTACCACATTTCTTCACTCTTGCTTCAGCCTCTAGAAATGCTTTTAAGTTATACATCAATTTTCTTTCTCTATATAGAGGCTGTCTGGAATGGGGCCCCCAGAGAGAAGGCTTGGGGCCTCACCAGTTGTCAGCAGCATGGTCAATAGCAGCTTCCAGGAGTCCCAGCTTGTTGAGCAGTCTCACGGCAGCCTCTCCTCCTAGGCTTTTCGCCCACAGATAGGCCACGTGTTTGTGGGCATTAGCTCCTCCATGAGCCTTGGCCACCTGAAAAGCAAAGCCCCTTGGCAACCCTCCAACACAGGGGTACATGGCTGCTCCCTTGTCATCTCTGACTTGACCTCAGCTTGGAAAAAGATCAGGTACCTCTCCAGAGCAGTAGGAAGAGGGCTAAATTTCAGCTCTATTAACCTGATTAGGGTCCAAGGATGGATTTCAGGTCGTTCACAAACCATTAAAATTGTATGTGAAATTTTGTGTGTAGGTGTGGACTTTTTTCAAAGACACCCACGACCAGTTTAAAATTAGACAGTTACTTGAGCGTGGGAAAGCAGGTTGGAAGGACCCTGTACATCCTTACCCAGTAAGGTGAAGACCTCCTTACCCGGTAAGCCTCTTCCCAAAGCCCATTGGACCGGTACATGTTCACTGTCGCCTTCCACTCCTGGGCCTCAAGGTAGTGATACTCAGCCTCCTGGAGTCGGCCCTCGGCCTCCAGCTCCTGGGGAAGGAGAGGCAAGTCAGGATGGGGAGAAGGGCAGATGGAGCCTCTTTGGGGGAGAAATGGGCAGCAGCAGGAGAAGGGCTCACCTTGCCCAGATGCAGGTGTGTGTCACTGAGGAGGTCTGGGTGGTGCTTCCCTACTAAGCGGATCATATCATCATACAACTTGTGCTTTTTGAACATGGTGATGGCAAGATCAGGCTCTTCCACGGTCACATATAGCCTGGGGACAGGAGAAACACCTGTGGCCTCCTAGACCCAGATTCCTGCTGTGAGAGTCGTTCCTAAGGGATTCTGTCCCTGTCTTCTGGGCAGAGGGCATATATCTGCAGACCCCAGCCCTCAAGCCCCGTATCCCGCTACACCTCTCCTGGGGCCATGGCTCACCTTTCAGCCTCTCGGTACTTGCCCTGCTTCTCCATCTCCTGAGCCTGAGTGATGTACAGCACCGAGACATCTTCTGGTCTCATGCACTTCATGGCCAGCTGTGCAGACACAGAGGGTCAGGGCAGCCTCAGGCACTAATTCCCAAGGGAAGCAGAGGGCAACACAGAGTGGACAGGGAAGTGGGGTTTCTTCAAGGAAGTCTGTTTTCACAAGAACTCTGAACTTTCCCAATAAGCACAGGAGTTTGGTTATTGCCACTCTCCTACTCAGCTCAGGGATCCCGAGTCCATAAGGAGCAGAGTAAGAACTACATTCTGCTAAGGCAGGAGGGTCAGAGATGCCCTGTGCTGGGTGGGGGCACCCGATCCCACTAACTTACTCCTATTGCACCCACTGGGCTCTGGGAGCATGAACGAGAACAGTTACCAGTGTAACTAGAGCTCCAGCAGAGGTATTTCAGATTCCCAGCTCCCAAGGCCATCTGCTCTCTTCAGAATTGCAGGTTTGGGAACTAGAGCCTCTCACGATCCTTGCCTTTCCTTTTGGCTAGGCATCAGTTACCCAGACCGTACTCTGGTACTCTTCCTTGGCTTGCAGGGAGCCCAGTGAAGTGGGGAGATTAGCGACTAGGGGAAGGGACAACACAGCCATGAAGGTAGCATTCTCTTCTCATGAATGTCACCCATTGCCCACCTTGTGGGCTTGCTCCCAGCGGCCAGCCTGGGTGTACATGTCTATGGCGTCTTTCGTCCGGTCTCCCTTAGTGTAGAGCTCTTCCGCAATCTGCAGGTGAGACAGGGAGAGGCACAAGGTCAGAGTGACAGAGTGAAAGCAGCCTGGAGGAGGAAAGAACAAACTTCAGCTGGGAGGGAGCAGAGCCTGGAACTCCATTAGCGTACAGTCACAGAGAAGACAAGGTGACTGTAGGTGTCTCAGGCTTTCTTCTGTTTCGATAAAAGACCAGCCCCAAACAGTATGAGGACAATACAGTGGGAGTTTAAGATTACTTTGCTAACAAAGGTCTGTCTAGTCAAAGCTATGGTTTTTCCAGTAGTCATGTATGGATGTGAGAGTTGGAATATAAAGAAAGCTTTTGAACTTTCTTTGATGCTTTTGAACTGTGGTGTTGGAGAAGACTCTTGAGAGTCCCTTGGACTGCAAGGAGATCCAAGCAGTCAATCCTAAAGGAAATCAGTCGTGAATATTCATTGGAAGGACTGATGCTGAAGCTCAAACTCCAATACTTTGGCCACCTGATGCAAAGAACTGACTCACTGGAAAAGACCCTGATACTGGGAAAGATTGAAGGCAGGAGGAGAAGGAGATGAGATGGTTGGATGGCATTACCAACTTAATGGACATGAGTTTGAGTAAACTCCAGGAGTTGGTGATTGTCAGGGAGGCCTGGTGTGCTGCAGTCCGTGGGGTTGCAAAGAGTTGGACACAACTGAGTGGCTGAACTGAACTTAAGATGGCCTCATGTTTTTGCAGTCCATGATGATTCTATACTGTAAATATGTTGGTGATACTCTTTTTTTTTTAATTTAAAAAAATTTTATTGAGGTATAGTTAATTTACAATGTTGTGTTAACTTCCGCTTCAGTTTTATATATATATACACACACACACATATATATATATATTCTTTTCCACTATGGTTTATTACAGGATATTGAATATAGTTCCCTGTGCTATACAATAGGACCTTGTTTATCCATCCTATATATAATAGTTTGCATCTGCTAATGTTGAAGTTATTCTTGAAGCATCTCTCATGCTAGAGACCTGCTTTATATGTCTGGGAGAGGGTTCTGTGTCATGTCAGAATGAAACGGTGGTGTGTTTCATTTAGGGTGGTGACACTGTTGGGCCCCAGTAAGAAGGATCTAGTGAGGTGGTCCTTCTGGGCTCTCTCCTCATCCTCCTGTACTATACTGCTTCATGCTGCAGAAAGGGGCTGTCCCTCACCTCATACTCCTGCAGCGATGCATAGTGTTGGGCCACACGAGGATAGTATTTGGACGCAGTGTTCCGGTCCTGCAGATCTAATATATAAATTGCCTTCTTCCACTGGCGGGCACCCAGGGCAGCCTCAATTGCTTTAATGGAGCACCTGGCATAGTTGGAAAAGGGATAAATGTATATGAGGAAAGAGGAAAATGGATGGAGGTAGAGATGCCTCAAGCATACACCAACCCACATTTGGGGATCTCCCTTGTTTTAGTGAGGCCTTGGTGCCCTTGCTGTCCCATCACCTCTCACCTCATGTCCAAATGCCCTCTGCACCCCTGGACCACCACACCTGGCTTCGATGTAATGATTAATGGCCGCATCAAGCTGCTTCTGCTGCACCAAGTGGTCCCCCCACGCCTCCTCTAGTCTCACCACTTCCACTGGGAATGCCAACCGAGCCAGCTCCACCGCTGCCGGAGACAGAGAGGGCATTCAGTGCAGGCTTCGGGTACCATGAGGCAGAGAAGTGAGGCGTGGAGTACAAGAGAGAAGTGGAGGGATGGGGGATCCCTGAAGCCAGGTGTCAGGGGACTGTTAAGGCAGGAGTCCGCAATACTGTGGACTGGCCAGTACCTTTCATGAATGCGCTGCCTTTACAGTAGCACTCCAGAGCCCGCTGTGGATTTCGAATCTTCTCAAAGAGATCACCTGCCTGTTAACACATCCCATGTTACTTCAAAGACACCCCTACTACACAAAAATCAACTGTCAGTCCCCAGCGTGGAGGATTCAGCCAGCACTCAGGGAGGGCTGTGCACTCCAAGACACCACTGCGTAGGAGAGGGCACTGAGCCCTGGGGGCTACGGGATGGGAACTGGAAGCCAGGGTACCCGTTCATACAGCTCGCCCTTGATCAGGGCAGCAGTGATGTGCTCCACCAGCTCCGTGTTGGCCAGCAGTTCCTCTCGGTTCAGCACCAGCCGAGCAGCCTTGGCGGGGAGCCCAGCTTTGAGGTAGAGGCTGATGGCTGCTAGCCCATCCCCTTGGCTCTCCTGAAGCTCGCCTGCCCGCTCCTCTTGCTGTGTGTCCATCAGCCACTGGTAGTAACCCCGACGCAGCTTCTCTAGGGCTGGGTGCCCCTGACATGCAGCAGAAGAGAACCAGGAGTCACGCCCCTCCTTCCTGCCCCGCTGCTTCCCATCATGTCCAATCCCACTGTAACAGCCGAAATCCTCCCAGTCACCAGCGGCCCAACTCCCCGCACTATGAGGTCCAGCCCCAACACTGTTCCAGCTCCTGCAGCCTCCTTGACAAGAAGGGGTTTCTGATACTGGTGGGCCCTAGTTCTGAACAACTGTGGGGAAGACAGAACCGGTACCTTGGCCTCAGCCACAGCGATACATTCATCCCAGCGGTGTAGCTCCTGGTACATGTCCATGGCCTCCTCAACGGCGTTCTAGGGGAGGCCGGGCAGAGGGAGGAGGGACACCAGGAAGACACGAGGATCAGAAATTAGCAAGCGCTCCTCAGCCTGGCTGAGATGCCAGTCTGTGTGGGTTGAAAGCTTCATCCTTAGTATGAAACTAAAAGAAGCATAAGCTTCAGGGCACCTTATTTGCACAGGCTCCTTCCAAAGCAACTTTTCTTAAAGAAGGCTTCTCAAACTGAATAAGCATTGGGCCTCACAAAATTGGGATCTATCTCCATGCACAAGAATTGTGGAGAACAAAGGGAGATGGTAGACTTTCTATGAAGTAAAGAAGTGATTGTCAGAATGAACCCAGAGGAGGAAATTATGGAGCAGTGAAATTCACTGTATAAACCTTTTTAAAGTTTCTCTCCAGGCCTCTGATAGCCCAGCTGACCAGTGCTCATTCTTCCTCTGAGTTTGCTTCACTTTTTTCCTCTCTGATTCCCTCTTCCATCCAGCTCCTCTGCTCCTATTACCTGTTCTAAGAAGATCATTTCCGCCAGCTTGTAGTTCTTCTCCAGCATGGCTAGTCGTGCTCGGACCTGATAAAAATCTGTTCCTTCTCCACCCTGTGGGAAAAAAGAAGGTTCTGGTTATTCTGTTGGTGCCCACGAACAATTCTGTCTGTGTAAGTGGAGACAGGAAGGTCAGAGAGATGTGGAGGCTAAAGGCTTAGGAAGCTGAAAAACTTGGGGCTTAGAGGCTTGAGGTTGGCAAACAACTCCAAAATGGTCTGACTTGAAGGTGGCGATGGGGAGGGCAGGGTAGAGGAAATTAGCCATGGCTGGAAAGCTAAGAGTCGTGGGTCTGAGTGCCAAGAGAAATCTCAGCTCAAAAAAGTGAACGAATCAGGAGAATACTTACATATTCCCGAGACACTTGATCTGCAATCTCATTGGTTTCATGGAGGAACCGAGCTTTTGCAACATGTCCCAGAGCAGAAAAGCACCTAAAGTATGGAAGCAATAACAATAACAATATTATTATAGAATCATAATTAATTCATTGGTTTAGCAGATATACGATGAGCATCGTTATATGCCAGGCACTTGTTCTTGCCACTGGGGACACAAAAACAAAGATGAGGGCCTGGCTCTCAGGGAACTTACTTTCTAGTGGAAACAGATAATTAGCAAACAAATAAACAAAGATTAATTGAAATAATGGAAAATGAAACTGAGGGGACTATTTAAGTTGGTTGTCAGAGAAGGCCTGTTCCAGGAGCTGTCATCTGAGCTGAGACCTGAATCCAAGAAAGAGCCCATCATGGCAAGATGGAGGAAAATTACTCCAGGCAGAGGGAGAAGCTAGTATAAAGGGCCCAAGGCAGGAGTGAGCTTGGTGTGCTCAAAGGGACAAAGGATGCCTGTGTGGCTGGAGACTAATGGGCAAGTACCTGATATGAGAAGGAAGCGGGGTCAAAGCTTGTGGGGCCTTAGGAGTTTGTGTTTTATACAAAGCACAAGCAAGAAAATGATCTAACTTATGTTTTTAAAAAATTCCCATAGCTGCTATGGTTCTAAGGATTGTAGGGGTCTAAGTAGCAGTTTCTAATTAATTAAGAGCCTAATTAAGAGGTTTTTGCACCACTGTATGCAGGAGATGGTGGTGGTCTGTTCTAGGGTGGAGACAGTAGGGTTGAACAACTAAGAGATTTGGGGTACGTTATAAAGACCCTGGCTTATTGTCCCTATGACTTGAAGTGAGTCTAGCTGTGGGGGGATGGGATAAAAGGGACCAAGGATGAATCTTTGCCAAAGCCACACAGCTGACATTTAATGAGCATTTCTGGTCTGTGCCCTTTGCACAGATCCTTTCATTGAGTCTCCCCTATCACTGCCACTCTGCCACTCTTCTTTACCATACTGCAAGGTGAATACTGTTATTATCCTCATAATGGAGAAGCCAAGGCTTGAGAAGGTTAAGTTAATCTCTCTAAAGTTACACAGTTGGTAAATGGAATCAAGATTTGAAACAGGAGAGTCTGGAGTCCCATGTTTTTCCTGTAAATTACACTCCTATAGCATTATTGGAATATACACATCAACACATAGATTGTAGGGTAGGAGCGTTAAACACTTGGAAGCAGCACCTAGTTACAAGGTGGGGGAGTGAAAACAATAAAAGACATACTCTTATAGGAAGTCAGATAAAAACAAATATCATACAACATCGCTTATATTTGGAATCTAGAAAATGGTAGAGATGAACTTATTTGCAAAGCAGAAATAGTCTCAGTTGCAGAGAACAAACTTATGGTTGCCAAAGGAAGAAGAGGGGATGGGATGAAGTGGGAGATTGGGATTGACATATATACACTACGAATGTATCTAATCAAACAGATAACTAATGAGAGCCCACTGTACAGCACAGGGAACTCTACTCCGTGTTCTGTGGTGACCTATATGGGGAGGAAATCTATAAAAAGGGGATATATGTATATGTGTATGAATGCCTGATTCACTTTGTTGTTCAGCAAGAAATTAACACAACACTGTAAAGCAACTATAGACCAATAAAAATTTTAAAAAATAAATAAAAGCCATACTCTCATACTCTAGGATGGGAGGATGTTTGGAATAACTGCACTGTGGAAGGGTTCCATGACATCTGTTGGCATGGGAAGGCAAGAGGTGCCCCAACCCTGGGGAGGAGCAGCCCACAGGGAAGACACTGTGCGGCCATCTCTCCCTCCGAGCTGCCTGGCACCTGGGTTCCACAGCCCGGCTCACCTCTCAGCAATGTGTAGCTGCTTTGCTTCCAGTGACAGCTTACTCAAGGTTTTCCACATTGCTTCTGTTTCTGGGGTCATTTCCAGAGTTTCCAAGAAGGCTGTGGCCCTGCAGAGGGAAGGAAGCAAAGCACAAGGAATGAGTCCAAGGTCAGGAAGACACTAAGGAATATTGGCGATGGGGCAGCAAGAGGATGGGGGAGGCAATTATTTGCCCTTTTTGTCTAATCTCCCAGGACCACCAGGTCCTTTTCAGACATGGCTGGTTTTGCTGTCTACCTCAGGCAGGTCCTCAGACCCAGACTTCCCCACCACCATGCTGGTTATCAGCCTCATGTCTCACCGGGTGTAGTTGCCGTCATCAATGGCTGTTCCAAACTCAATAAGGCCCTCATCCAGGGTGTAGGCAACTGTAGTCACACCTTCGGTCACCATCACCTCCGTCTTTCCCCCACCTCGCTCCAGACCTACAACATCACCCTGTAAAAATTCAATCCCCCCACCCCACCAGAATTCCAGGTGAATGTTGACACAGGCTCAACTGCAGAAAAGACCCACCCTCATCCAACCCTACTGCTCACACTCTGAGGGAATGACAATACTCTGTTTTTCTGACACTTCCCTCAAGCATATAAAAATTCCCCATCTGTGGGGTTAAAGTACATCCTTGGGTTAAAGTACACCATAGCTATGATAGCACTAGTGGCTAGGGATAAGTTGACAAAGTGTGGCATCCACTTCTGCTGCCAGCAGTACCATGACTTGGTATTCATTTAGCTGGAGAACCTTGGTAAAGGTTCTCCAGCTAAAATTCAACTTGAACTTGGAACATCCTTTTTAATGTATTGCTGAGTTCAACTGAAGAAATCACTAGGAAAGCTTCCTGCTCCCTCTCCCACCCTTCCCCTCCACAAAAAGAAAGAAAGGTCAGTAAGTTAAAACCAAAAGAAAAACAAAGAGAGCAGGAAAAAAATGTAAGGTGAGCAGATGGGAAAACTATAGTTACCCTAAGGCAAACACAGTATTAGGAGAGTAAACTTTGGGTCCTTCAGCAGAATGGGGAGGTCAAATCTGAGGATTTCTCATTAAACGTGGATCCTCTATTCAGTAAAGGAAACCAAAGGAGTATATAGATCATTAACATGCCTGATTCCTGCATAAGCAAATACAGATCATCCCTGGAGGAAAGCACGTCCAACTAAGGCCCTCAGGATTCCAAAAGATGACATTCAACGTAACATGAGCTCACAATTAAAAACTAGCAAAATACCACTTAACAAACCACTAGCAGGGAGTAAACAATAACTACAGACAAGTTTCAGACCTCCAGAGATCTGGGATATAAAAAATAACAGGAAAAAATACAGTTATGGAATATAAAATAATTATGTGTGAAACATTAGAGACCCAAAAGATGAAATATTAAGACAGGAACAAGAGACTATCAAAAAATAGTCAGGCAGGTTGGAGAAAGAACCAAGTAAAGCCTTTAATTTTTGAAGTGGAAAAACAATACAATAGATGGTTTAAATAGTAGATTAGACAATGATGAAAGTGAACCGATGAACTGAAAGATGTATTTTAAGAAATTATCCAGAATGGGAGGCGAGTTTGGGGGAGAATGGATACTTATATATGTATGGCTTTGCTATACACCTGAAACAATCACAACATTGTTCATCCAATATAAATCCAATATGAAGTAAAAAGTTTTTTTAAAAAAGAAATTATCCAGAATTTACCATGGAGCTAAAAAAAATTTAGCATGAAAAGGCACAGAAGACAGGACAAGAAATCTAACATATGCCTAATTAGAGTTTTGATGGAGAGACTAGAGAATATGAGAGAAGAAGCAATGTTTAAATAGATTATGGTTGAGAAATTTCCAAGACTGATGGAAATATACTTACAAATATAGGAAGCACAATATACACCAAGCAAGATAAATAAAAAGAAGTTTATATCCAGACATATTGTAGTGAAATTTCAACACATCCAAAAAAAAAAAAAAAGAGATTAAAAAAGAAAGATTTTTAAAGCAACCAGAGAGAAAAGACAGACCATCTATATAGAAGGGGCTATTTAGTAAACCTGCCAGAACAAAAGAGGTCAATCAATGGGAAAACATTTGTAAAAGGCTAAGAAAAATTAACTGTCAATCTAGAATTGGGTAGTGAGCCCAAGTATCTTTCAATAGCAAAGCTCTAAGTAAAAATAGTTTCAGATAATCAAAACCTGAGCATTTTATCATCAAAAGACTTTAAAGAATCTTCTAAATGTTACACTTCAAGAAGAGGAAGAAAAATAACTCCCGAGGGAAGATCAGCAGGTTAAAGGGAAAGGTGAATGGGGAAACTGGCACTATGATGGTAAGTCTAACCAAATTCTGTCTGTGTAAAACAGTAATGTCTAGCTTTGCGGATGACAGAAAGGAACAGAATACTAGACAACAGGGTCTTCCCTGGTGGTCCAGTGGCTAAGACTCCACATTCCCAATGCAGAGTGCCTGGTTTGATCCCTGGTCAGGGAACTAGATCCCACATGCCGTAACTAATAGTTCATACGCTGCAACTAAAAGATGCTGCAGCTAAGACCTGGCGCAGCCAAATAAGTAAATAAAATAAATATTACAAAGAACGACAACACTAAACAACAATGGCAAAGGGGAGGGAATCAAAGTTAAAGCCTTGTATGGTCCTTGTCTGCAGTGCAGTGGAGGGTGGGTGGATGCTGCTTAAATTCAGACTTTGTTAATTTAAATACATAGTGAACTTTTAAGGGTAATTACTATAGAAACAGGATATTTAATCTTCAAACCAAAAAAAGGTATTTACAAAAGGACAAGCTCCCACCCCCACAATCAAACCTTAATCAGTCTAAAATGAAGCAAAAAAGGAGGGGAAAAAAAAGAGATTGAGAAAAGAATAAAAAGAAAGCATCAAGTGCTCTATATACACCCGTGGCAGTCATCCTAGCCTAGCACACGGGCCTCTTTTCTGTTTCCATAGGCTCCTCCCATATTTGGGATATTACTGTGTGTATGAGGTTGTCATGGGGTAGGACAGAGGGTGTGATCAGCAGTCTGAAAAAAACAGAACTCTGAATGGCTTGTAACAGAGAATCAGCACATAAGGAGGTGTGATATGGAATTCCTCCTCGACTGGGGATCTTCCAGTCTAAGGGAACTCCACAATTCGACTTGGTGAATTCCCACTATAATAGGGACCAGTACTCTGAGGGTCTAATATAATGTCAGAAATTTGAACAAGGATGGCTCTGGGGCCCAGACCACTGTGGGAAGCAGTCTAAGTGTCACCTGCCAACTCCATCAGAGAGGTTATGGGTGGCAGGCAGAGAAACCAAGCAGCCTTCCCAGTTTCCTTGGGTTCCGATTAATCAGCCCGACACTCTGTGTGAGGGTGCCCTGACGTGGACATACCCTGATAGACGACGTGGTGACCCTCTCGGGTGCCTCAATGTTGTACCACACACACAAGTTGTTTCGGTTCTGAGCCACCAGCACATCACTTCCTGGGACCCACTGCACGTAGGAGCAGAAGTTGAGGATCATCGTCTTAGAGCAGCTTTCAATATCGTATAGATGCAACTGGAGGAGGAAGAAGTAGATACACAATTAAGAAAAGATGTGGGTGTCTTCCCATCTGGACCATTTCCTAATGGGGAAATGTGGTGAGCTAGCCCACTAGACAGGTACATGCTGAATTTCAAAGCTTACTGAACTTCGACCATAAACCCTTCAAGTTCATGCTCACTTGGTATATTCTGACACTGGCCAAATAAGAGATGACCAAAAGAGCAAAGGGCTACACCCTAGGAATTTAAGTTAGGTGAAGGTCAGACTTTCATTCCTAGAATAACTCTGGGCCAGAGTTATCAGTCTGGATTACAAAAATAAGGTCATGAGACAAATTAAATGGCCTGGAAATATGTGATGTGGCTTTTACATCACAGTGAAAATGAAATAAAAAATCACCAGGTAGTCCCCGAGGTCGAACTCACTGGCGATACCACACTGAGATCAGAATCAATAAAGGGCTGGGGGAGACTGTCCTCAAGTCAGCGTCAGTGCTAAGTGTGGCCGAAGAGCACTGGAGCAGTAGGTGTGGTAAAGGTCAGCTGGGCGGTGAGGAAGAGGAACGCAGGGGTGAGGGTGGTTCATGAAGTCACAGATTTGTGAATAGTAAGAGACACACCAACTCCCAAATTCCCCTCGTGATTTTGGTGCCTGCATGATACAATCTCTCAGGGTAAAATGGGATGCGTGGTGATATTAGATTTAGAAAATGTTGATCCTTCTGTGCTGTTCATTATGCTTATGGCATAGCCCCAAGAAATCATGTCCCATTCTGCCTCCCACTTCCCCTGGTGGCAGCTAGTACCACATCCTTTACGGACCAGTCAGTGGTTAAGGCCTTAGTAACCCTTCTCACACGAAGTTTCCGGTCCCTGAAGAGAAGCTTGTGCCCAGTCTCATTAAGTTCCAGCCAATCCACACGGCTCTCATGGCTGATGGTACCAATGTTGTAGCCGCCAATCAGGTCCACTAGAGAGTAAAGGAAACAGGGTGAAAAAGACAGATTCCACATAATTACGTACAAAGCATGAGGTGGCTTATGAAAGTTTGGTTTTAAGAATGTTGCATTAGTCTAGAGCACATCACTCAGGAGTACAAATGGTCAGTATAATATAGTTTTGCTAAGTTGTTTCAGATGCCGTGTTTCTTCTAAATTTACAGAGATTTCATTTAACTCCAGAGTTAAGTTAGAAGATCCAGATCCACCAAGAAATCTGATTCCTCTCTGGGACTCTGGGATTCGTCTCATAGCAGATCAGAACTATGGCTTCTGTTACTCATGATAAGCCCCAGTTACAGCAAGCCTACCAATGACAGAAAGCTGATGAACGAAATGACCTCAGTGATCACAGGTGCTCCAAGGAGTTACCTGTACACCTGCGTAAAAACACAGAGGGTCCATCAGTGTTGAAGGTGCACAGACACAATAGGAGGAACCTCTGACTAAAGTTAGGTGGGTCAGTGTAGAGGATAAATATTAGCTGGGTCTGAATTTTGTAGATAACATTAAGAAACAATCATGTTTAGAACAGACCACTCAGGGTTGGCTAGGATGCTTTCAGGGAGTCTCCTGAAAAAAGCCCATTCACAGCTCCTATATATTACCTTATGCATTGTGATCCACACAGTCAAAGGCTTTGGCATAATCAATAAAGCAGAAATAGATGCTTTTCTGGAACTCTCTTGCTTTTTTGATGATCCAGCGGATGTTGGCAATTTGATCTCTGGTTCCTCTGCCTTTTCTAAAACCAGCTTGAACATCTGGAACTTCACGGTTCACGTATTGCTGAAGCCTGGCTTGGAGAATTTTAAGCATCACTTTACTAGCATGTGAGATGACTGCAATTGTGTGGTAGTTTGAGCATTCTTTGGCACTGCCTTTCTTTGAGATTGGAATGAAAACTGACCTTTTCCAGTCCTGTGGCCACTGCTGAGTTTTCCAAATTTGCTGGCATATTGAGTGCAACACTTTCACAGCATCATTTCTGCTTTACTGACTATGCCAAAGCCTTTGACTGTGTGGATCACAATAAATTGTGGACAATTCTGAAAGAGATGGGAATACCGGACCACCTGACCTGCCTCTTGAGAAACCTGTATGCAGGTCAGGAAGCAACAGTTAGAACTGGACATGGAACAACAGACTGGTTCCAAATAGAAAAAGGAGCACATCAAGGCTGTATATTGTCACCCTGCTTATTTAACTTATATGCAGAGTACATCATGAGAAACACTGGGCTGGAAGAAGCATGAGCTGGAATCAAGATTGCTGGGAGAAATATCAATAACTTCAGATATACAGATGACACCACCCTTACGGCAGCAAGTGAAGAGGAACTAAAGAGCCTCTTGATGAAAGTGAAAGTGGAGAGTGAAAAAGTTGCCTTAAAACTTAACATTCAGAAAACTAACATCATGGCATCTGGTCCCATCACTTCATGGGAAGTAGATGCGGAAACAGTGGAAACAGTGGCTGATTTTAATTTTCTGGGCTCCAAAATCACTGTAGATGGTGACTGCAGCCATGAAATTAAAAGACGCTTCCTCCTTGGAAGGAAAGTTATGACCAACCTAGATAGCATATTAAAAAGCAGAGACATTACTTTGTCAACAAACGTCCATCTAGTCAAGGCTATGGTTTTTCCAGTGGTCATGTATGGATGTGAGAGTTGGACTATAAAGAAAGCTGAGCACTGAAGAATTGATGCTTTTGAACTGTGGTGTTGGAGAAGACTTGAGGGTCCCTTGGACTGCAAGGAGATCCAACCAGTCCATCCTACAGGAGATCAGTCCTGGGTGTTCATTGGAAGGACTGATGTTGAAGCTGAAACTCCAATACTTTGGCCACCTGATGTGAAGAGCTGACTCATTTGACAAGACCCTAATGCTGGGAAAGATTGAGGGCAGGAGGAGAAGGGGATGACAGAGGAGAAGATGGTTGGATGGCATCACTGACTCAATGGACGTGGGTTTGGGTGGACTCTGGGTGTTGGTGATGGACAGGGAGGCCTGGTGTGCTGCGATTCATGGGGTCGCAAAAAGTCAGACACAACTGAGCGACTGAACCGAACTGAACTGAACTGATATATTGTCAATTCTGGAGAAAGCACTGGCAACCCACTCCAGTGTTCTTGTCTGGAGAATCCCAGGGACTGGGGAGCCTGGTGGGCTGCCGTCTATGGCGTTGCACAGAGTCGGAAATGACTGAAGCGACTTAGCAGCAGCAGCAGCATACATTGTCAATTATCTTATACATTATCAATGAGCAATGTGCTTGCTTTTGTTATATATGCTTAAGATCAGATTGCCAACATCCACTGGATCATCGAAAAAGCAAGAGAGTTCCAGAAAAACATCTATTTCTGCTTTATTGACTATGCCAAAGCCTTTGACTGTGTGGATCAGAATAAACTGTGGACAATTCTGAAAGAGATGGGAATACCAGACCACCTGACCTGCCTCTTGAGAAACCTGTATGCAGGTCAGGAAGCACCAGTTAGAACTGGACATGGAACAACAGACTGGTTCCAACAGGAAAAGGAGTACGTCAAGGCTGTATATGGTCACCCTGCTTATTTAACTTCTATGCAGAGTACATCATGAGAAACGCTGGGCTGGAAGAAGCACGAGCTGGAATCAAGATTGCCGGGAGAAATATCAATAACCTCAGATATGCAGATGACACCACCCTTATGGCAGAAAGTGAAGAGGAACTAAAAAGCCTTTTGATGAAAGTGAAAGAGGAGAGTGAAAAAGTTGGCTTAAAACTCAACATTCAGAAAATGAAGATCATGGCATCTGGTCCCATCACTTCATGGCAAATAGATGGGGAAACAATGGAAACAGTGTCAGACTTTATTTTTCTGGGCTCCAAAATCACTGCAGATGGTGACTGTAGCCATGAAATTAAAAGACCCTTACTCCTCGGAAGGAAAGTTATGACCAACCTAGATAGCATATTCAAAAGCAGAGACATTACTTTGCCAACAAAGGTCCATCTAGTCAAGGCTATGGTTTTTCCAGTGGTCATGTATGGATGCGAGAGTTGGACTGTGAAGAAAGCTGAGCGCCGAAGAATTGATGCTTCTGAACTGTGGTGTTGGAGAAGACTCTTGAGAGTCCCTTGGACTGCAAGGAGATCCAACCAGTCCATTCTGAAGGAGATCAGCCCTGGGATTTCTTTGGAAAGAATGATGCTAAAGCTGAAAGTCCAGTACTTTGGCCACCTCATGTGAAGAGCTGACTCATTGGAAAAGACTCTGATGCTGGGAAGGATTGGGGGCAGGAGGAGAAGGGGACGACATAGGATGAGATGGCTGGATGGCATCACGGACTTGATGGACGTGAGTTTGAGTGAACTCCGGGAGTTGGTGATGGACAGGGAGGCCTGGCATGCTGCGATTATTGGGGTCACAAAGAGTCGGACACGACTGAGCGACTGAACTGAACTGAACTGAACTGACTGAAGCTAAAAACCAAATGCCAGCTGATATCCACAACTGGGACGACCAACTTAAAAATGAATTTTTCTTTAATTCAAAAGCAAAATCAGTAAATCCATGTTTTAACGCCTCAATTATAAGTACAATTAGAAAGTGCTAAAGCTGTGGGGACCCTATTTCTATGAGCACCCTGAAATTACATACAAAATTATGTGTGTAGATATTTTTCTGGGAAAGGATTTATGCTTTTAATTAGACACTCAAAGGGGTTGGTGACCCAAAAAAGTTAAGAGATAAACTCTGTCAGTGTACATTGAAGATGAGACCTACAGAGTGAGGTGACTTGTCCAAAGTCATATGGCTCACTACTGCTATTAGAACTTAGGCCAGTGGACTGTGTTATTATTTGCATTATACTTATATTTCTGAGCTCAGAAACCTCATATGAAATATAAAACTCTAGAAATGTAAAAATATCTTAAGGACAGACCCATATGTATATGGAAACTTGATTTATGAGAGATGACATAATGTATTACTGGGTGAAGAATGGATTTTCAATAAATAGTTACACATATGGAAAAATAAAATTAGATTTCTACTTATATTATGCACAAAAATAAATTCCAGGTAAAAGGCAAAAATTTTAAGTGCCAAAATATAGGAGGGAGTAGAAAGGGATTTCCTAAATAAGACCTCAAAACCTACAAACTATTTATTAAAAAGTGATACACAACACTGTAAATCAACTATACTTCAATTTTTAAAAAGTGATGAAATGAACTACATTAAACTTAAAAATGTCTAAACACTAAGAGATGCTGAAAAGGAGAGAAAAGACAAGCCACAGGCGGAGACAAAATAACTGCAGCGCAAATAACCATCAAAGTCTATACCTGCACACACAAAGAACTCCTTCAAGTAAACAAGAAAGAAAGTGAAAGTCACTCAGTCATGTCAGACTCTTTGCGACCCCATGGACTACACAGTCCATGGAATTATCCAGGCCAGAATACTGGAGTGGGTACCCTTTCCCTTCTCCAGGGGATCTTCCCAACCCAGTGATTGAACCCAGGTCTCCCGCATCTCGGGTGGATTCTGTACCAGCTGAGCCACAAGGGAAGCCCAAACAAGAAAAAGACAATCTAATTTTAAAAAGAGGCAATGGATATAAACTGGCAACTCATGGAAGAAGAAATCCAAAATGCCAATAAACAAATGAACAAAAAATTAATACAATGAAATATATTTTCATATATTGAACACATCAAATTGAGCCAATTATGAAGTCAGGCAATTTCAAGCATTGGAGAGGATGTGGAACTGTAACTGCTGGTGGGACTGTAAACTGGTACAACCTCTTCAGAGAGCAATTTGGAAATATTTAGTGAAATTGAGGATGTACCTCTTTTATGATTCAGCAATTCCATGCTGGGTGTAAACCTTAGAGAACTGAAATACTGCAATAGGGAAAAACCAACAACTTAAATGTCCACCAATAAAAGAAGAGAGAAAAGATCCAAGGAAAATATAATGGAACGTTAAGGATTTGACAGAATTTGGTATGGGTATAGAGCTCTTCCCTGTCACTAAGTCATGTCTGACCCTTCTGTTACCCCATGGACTGTAGCCTGTCAGGCTCCTCTGTCCATGGGATTTTCCAAGCAAGAATACTGGAGTGGGTTGCCATTTCCTTCTCCAGGGAATCTTTCCAGCACAGGATTGAACCCCTGTCTCCTACGTCTCCTGCATTGCAGGCAGATTCTTTACCCACTCAGCCATCAGGGAAGCCCATGGGTATACAAGTAATAATAATAAGAAAAGCACTTAGACTACTGTTTGGTATATAGTAAGTATGTAACAAATGTTAGCTATTCATATAATATTATGGGTATACAAGTAATAATAATATTATTATTATCAATAGCTAACATTTATTACGCACTTATATACTAGGCACTAGTCTAAGTGCTTTTCATATGAAGTAGGTGCTATTTTTATCCCCACTTTGTAGATGAGGAAATTGAGATACAGAAAGGATAAGTAACTTACCTGAAGATCACACAGGTAGTAAGTAGACAAGTGGGGAGGTTTGACTCCAGAGCTCTGCTGTTAACAACTACACTACCTGGATATGTTATTCTCTAATAAGCTTTTTAGAGAATATCATGCTATTCTTTATACTCTTTCCCTATGCTTGGAACATTTCATGATACAAAATTAACTATTAATATATAAGTACGATTTATAAATGTGAACACTTGTGATATGTATATACAATGTGTCATCACTACTTATTAATGACAAACTATACAGAAAGTAAGTCCCCTTCCTAAGGGGACTTACCAGTTCTAAGAATCTGTGATCCTATGAAGTCTAAACAGGAAAATTCTTAAATTTTCTAATGGTTCTTCTCTACAATTCACAATTTCCCAGCCCTAAGATAAATGCCTACAGAACATGAATAATTATATGGGCAGGCCTATACACACCAAGGTATCTATATCTAGACTTCTAGACACAGACACACACGTGAATTTAAGCATTTCACATATCCACTGTAAGAATGCAGACGCACATTTACCTGCTGTCTCTGAGAGTCTTGGATTCTCCACTGCATACAATCCTGTGATATGGAAGTGCTTTATAAACATCAATTTTGTTATTACAATTATGAGGGAGTCTTACTCACCTATAGCAATAGTCTTGATATCAACAAGATAAGCCAATTTCTTATTATCCTCCATTCCTCGCTGACGCCTCTCATTAATACGGACACTGAAACATGAAAGGTCAGGTCAGGCAAAACGGGCTTAGGTAGCTAGGATGTTTAACAATAGCTCTGAAACAAGACATGGGATGAAGGTTTTAGATTAACTCGAGGATACAGGGGTTAGAAGTCAAAAAGGAAATCTTTTGGGTTTCAAAAATTTAGAGAACTAGGTGGGGTTACCTGATGAGATGGGGGTTCATGAATTCAGTACGTACAGAACCCAGGGTATCATTACTCCCATATTCCACAAGGGTGAGCTCTCCAGCATTGAAGATCATGCACACCTGGGGATGAATGGGATTGTTATATGGTGGAAAGATTGCATGAAGAAAGAGACAGTCGAGGGAGGTACATTGCGAGTTTATAGCAAAGTCCACTTTTCTCTTTATTCTGTTCCTCTATTTCACCTTCCCATTTTATCTGCTGTTTCCTCAACCCCTTACCACTTGCCATCCTATGACACAGAAGCTAAAAGAAGGTTTATGGTGAATCAAGCTCTACTCACATTTTCATTTTCAAAGAAATACTTCTCATTGCCACCAGATCCCTGCCAAGCTACCTGTTAAGGGGGAAGAAGACATAAGGAACCTGTGGATAACCACCTGAGGCAATGCTGCAAGAACAGCAGGGTGGGACGCAGAGAGATTGATCTGGGGAGGTCTGACATTGCACAAGAGAGATACTATGTCAGATTCTGCCTTGGACCCTGTGCTTCTGGGAGAAGGTGTTAACAAAGTCCAACAGCAGTGATTCATATTCCAGGATTCTAAACCTGGATCTCACTCCCTGAAACCAGGTCCCCAACACAGGAATGTTAGAGCATCCCATGGAGACCTTCCCCAGGGACCCTGCCTCATCTGGGCAACACCTCAGGATGCCCCATTCCCCACCTCTCCATGTTTGGTTCCTACCTCACTAAGGCGATTTGTGGTCAGGTCCCCCAGCAGCAGTGTGTCTGACGTGTGGGCCACCAGGTAGCGTTCCTTTCCCAGGATTTTCACTTCTTCCACCTCGTAGCCATAGTGTGACTTGAGTACCACTCGGGTCCCCGATGAGAGGTTCTTCACAATCACCTTGGTAAAAGAGGAGTCTCAGCTCCCCCAGTCCGAAAGTGGGGGGAATGGGCTGTGTCCTTTGCCTACCGCCACAGTGCTAAGCAAAAGCACATCTTGTTTCCTTGCCTGGCCTGGGATATTCTTGGTAAAAAGGACATCTCACATTTATAATGCTTTTACTATTTATAAAACGCTTTCATCTATTATCTCTTTCAATGCTTATAATACAAATGATTCTGAAAGTTCCACTGGGTTAAACTAATCACTCACCCTATGTTCCTGTAGCTCTCTCTACAAACTTTTATAACTTTACCATGTGTGCTATATTATTTTTTGATACATGTGTCTCCTTCACTAGAATGATCTCAATTAAGGGACAATGTATTACAGATAACCATCTTTGAATTCTCAACGCCTAACAGTGCTGACAGATAAAGAAAGGACAAATATTTCTGGAGAAACTGAAAGACTGAAGGAATCAATGAATAATAAATGAAGGAAAAGAGGGTAGAGGTAGAGAAAAGATAAAACTGGGTTCAGGACCTAAGGCATGAGCTTGCAACATCATATACAATGAGTTCAGAGGCCCTAAAACAAAGGAATTCAGAATTATAATCCTATTAATTTCCCCAGTTGACATCCTATAGGGAGTCAAGTTTTAAACCAGGAAGATGTAAATGGCAATCTCTGTACCCCTTAAACCTGGTATTTTTAATAAGAGAAGAGAAGAGAATAATCCTTCTCTTACAATAGGCTGGAAGACCTACTGTGGGAAAGTTGTCAGACATATTCTGTTCCTCAGAACAGCTCTGCCAGAGGTTAAATTTGAGTCTATGTTGTGGCCAGACCACAGGGTAGTACTGCAGGGATGAATGAGCCATGGCATGACCTCAGTGTGGTAGGCTATCAGCTGCTTACCTGGCTAGGTCCCACATAAGTCAATTCAAACTTATTCTTGTAAATGCTCCTTCGGAGGCAGCAGTCAAACTGTTCCACTCCACCACAGAGTGTGCCCTGGAAGGGAAAGTGGCAGCATAAAGGGTAACACACACAGCGTAGAGGCGTGAAGAGGGTATTTAGAGACACTCTCAAACCCTAGGTTCTAGAATCTACAGAAGAGTCGGCAGTGAAAGGGTTGGTAGGTTTTGGAAGTATCAGCAGGAAAGAGGTGCACTTGCAGGACTCAAGAGCATCACGTAGTTAGTGATGGGATATGAGGGAGAAACTAGCCCTGCCTATAAACTCTTGACCCATGTGACCCCCAATAAAGTATGGATTTCTCTTTCCTGCCTGCAACACTGGAGTTTTAGACTGCGATCAAAAGGGAAGAGGAGTTTCTCCAGTGTCAGGAGAGAGTGCTTTAAGATAGGTGGGATTTTTCTTAATTTGAAGAAGTCACCAAAGCAGAAAGGGGTTACTAGTTGCATACCGCACAGAGTCGTGAGCCATCCCGCTTCCAGGCCAAGGCAGTGATGGTGTATAAGTTGGCAATCTCCTTGGGCTTTGCCTCTTCCCAGATGTTTCTCCGAGGACTCCAGTTGAGCACCCGAAGTCTGAAATTAAGTATGTGGCTTTTAGAAGAGATGGAGGCTGAGAAAAAGTGAAAATGGGCTTGTAATGGAAGGAAATGAGTTTTGCTATATCAGAGAACAGAGGAAGTAAAAGAAAACAGACAAGGTGGCGGGAGGTGGGGGGTCTAGTAGGAAAGGACAAAAATGTTCGAGGGAAGTAAACTGGGAAAATCAAGTCAAAAGTAAAATAGAGTAAGAGAGATAGGAGTGAAAAAATAAAAAGGGACTGTGGATATTTAGAAAAATGAGCTGTTAGTATAGAGAAATACAGAAAACGAAAAGAGAATTGCTAGGAGTCAGAGAAGAAAGAAAGGAAGAGACATACATGAGACTGAAAGGGACAAAGACAGCACTGACAAAGCTGGGGTTAAAAGCACTCCAGGAAGAGATGGGACCTAGACTCCAGCTGTTTATGCACCGTCCCATCATTTATACATTCACAAACATCTGAGCACCTATGATATACTAGATGCTAATCTAGGCTCTGGAGACTTGAAAAAAAAAAAAATAGAGGCTCTCTTCTTAAGGGCTCTTCAAATTAGCCCATTAGATACAAACACCAAAGGATAATACAGTGTGATAAACACAAAGCCAGTAGTCTGAAAAGGCGCAACGGGAATACAAAGAAAGTAGAGATAAAGTCTGCTGTGGAGTCCTGGGGAGAGACTGAGACACACGACCAGAGCACGGTGAATCTTGGAACTGATGGCATGCTAGTGGATGGTGGGAGCAGGAAGAGGAAAATGTGCATGAATTAAAACTTGAGAATCACTTGATTCTGATGCTCAACCAGTCTTCCACTCTGGTTGGGAAGCAAAACTGGGCTAAAGAAGAGTGTACACAGGGAAAGTAGGCAGAAGCCACAGCTGGACAGGGACCCACCTGTCATAGCTTCCCAGCACAACCGACTGGCCCCCAGGACTTGCTGCAGCTGTGGTGAACTCCCGCTCCAGAGGGTCACGGCTGTAGTCAAAAGTTTGTAGCACATGGCCTTCCTTTCCATAGGCCACAATCCTCCGGTCACAGCCTGCAGCCACAATGCTGTTGGTTGCCCACGCCAAGGCATAGGGTGGGCATGGATGGTTCACCAACTTTCCCTAAGAGTAGAAGAGGGTTTCTGTCACTCTGAGGACACCACCTCAGAAATTTCTCATTGCTAGCACCTGACACACTCCCTTGGACAATTCTACTCGAGGAAATCTTTTCCCCAACATTTTCCTGCCATAACACATCCTAATCTGAAGACTTCACAAATTATCTGTCTTTACCACACACTCATCTTCTATGACATTTTAATATATATGCATTTATCAATTTTATGTTCAAAGTGAAAGTCGCTCAGTCATGTCTGACTCTTTGCGACCCCATGAACTATGCAGTCCATGGAATTTTCCAGGCCAGAATACTGTAATGGGTAGCCTTTCCCTTCTCCAGGGGATCTTCCCAACCCAGGGGTCGAACCCAGGTCTCCTGCATTGCAGGCGGATTCTTTACCAGAGGAGCCCCAAGGGAAGCCCTTATGTTCAAAAGGAAACCTCAAAATACTTGTTTGGAGATCTTCGATACTCACCTAGTAAGGCTCCCAAAGGAAGCTGACCTACACATCAACCAACACTGTGTAGGCCCACAGGGAATATACGACTTCTTTATTTTAGGAAGGGCACGTTTAATCATGATACAGATAATTCTTATTGTAAATGATTCAAACAATAGAGGATTAAAACATGAACCTTCCTTTATTCCTCTATATTTCCCTTTCCAAGCATAAACAACTCTTTTGTTCTTTGAATTTATAAATATATGTAAAACATTTTACATAAATGAGAATAATTTTTAATTTTCATTTCTCTCAGAGTCTTTATTTCCCTTCGCCTCAAGGTTCCTTCCACTTGATTCATCCTTTCCTATAACTATTAAGCTTTGGCCTCCTGAAAACAAATCCTCTTCTGCGGCCACATCCAGGTGTCTCTCTGCCTGAGGCCTCACCTTCCAGCCTCCTCCCTGAGCACCATAATCTAACTTTCTTAGATGTCCAACCTCCCCTAGGACAGTGCTTGGGATTTCCTTCTCCCCTTTCCCAGAGCACCCTTTATTCATACCTGTGACTCTCCTGAGCCTTCATCATCAAAGAAATACCTAACAATGGTGCCATCTGCATGACCTGAGAGAATTCCTTTCCCAGAGCAACTAAAAAAAGGAGAAAAGAAAGAAAGGAGAGACATAAAGGAAGCAGTTAGAACATCCTGTCTCCCCAAGAAAGTCCCCTTCCTCATCAGACTACTCTACCTGTGGTTCCCGCTCCCAGCCCTCCCCATCGTTCACACTATGGTCCCTCAAGCCAAGACTCGAGCTTTTCCTACCATTCCCAAGCTTCTGGGATACCATTCTTCCTTACTCACTTTGTTGTCAAGGACACCACATAAGAATCTGTCCCATAGATGGTAGATGATTTGTTAGTTTTGGTGTTTGCTAAACGAACCTGAAAATGGGAGAGTGGACACAAGTCTGGTTAGGCTACTTTCAACTCTATCCAGGACCTAAGGGACAGAAATAAAAACACAAGAACTGTTCCCTGTGTGGTCTCCCCCCAATACGTAACTTGACCCTCAGGGAGAAGATTAACCATATACCTCTTTCCAGAACCATTATCCCCATCCACAGTCTCTCCTGTGCTTCTCTTCCCTCCTTTACCTTTCCTTCAGCCAGCCCAAAGACAATGATGTATTCTGCTGGCCACTGCAGGCAAGTAACAGCACTCTGGAAGAAAGCAAGAATGAAAAGGATAAGCCTATCTATATATATGAGCACACAGATAGACAATCTAAACCTGAACAGCCTATCACATGCCACCACCCCAACCGCCGACAGGGAAGGAGAGGAGGGGACATGACTGGGCTCTAAGGAGGAAGGCACAGGCGGGTAAGCAGCCAGGCAGCACCATTCATGCAGCAGGAAAAGTCAGAGACAGATATTAACAAATGCCAACTTCTGGCTGTATTTATAAGCAGATATATTGATATATTTGTTCCTCCTGATCTCTCAGGGATTGGTAAGAACATTACCGTCTGGATGAACTTGTTACAAATGACTTTCTTGTCACCCCTGCCAAATAAAGGAGAGAAGCATATTAAAAACCACATCCATAAATAAATGCCACAAATGATGCTGGGGGAGGGGAAGGAGTTGCAGACACCATCCTTGGCCCACCAGTGTTGCCTGTCACTCCACGGAAGCCCTCGAGGAGGCATAAGAAGGAGCCAGAGTAGCTTTGGAAGAATAATAAAAACAGAACATCACTCCTGGCTCCCCAGGATCTCAGAGGGCCTCCTTGTTGATCTAAGACTGATTCCTCCAGGGATGGGATCACAGGAAACACAGTGCAGGCAAAGGGAAGGCAGCAACAGACTCCAGAAGGCCCCTGCCTTCCAAGCTCCAGCACGGCTCCTTATTTTCTCCATTCCCCCTTCCCAGGGAGGCATTTCTTCCTGCCTTTCCCTTCTTCTCTGGGACACCCCATCTCCCAATCTCTATCCTCACCAGTCTTCTCCAATCTTGTAGACATAGATGATGTTGTCAGTCTGTCCTATGGCAATCTTAGTGGAATCAGGAGAAAAAGCCATGCCCTTCACCATATAGCTCTTCCTGCCATACTAAGAGTCAAAAAAGAAAAAAAAAAAATAAGAAAGAAAGAAAAGGACAGAAAAAAGAAGTAGTGAGTATACTGAAAAGAGAAGAACAAGTGCATATTGATGGTAGCGGGCTTGAGGGCTTTGTACTAAGAAAAGGAAGTGCAGGCCATTTCCTATGCCTGTGGCTAGGAAGCAGGTTAGGAAGCCTTCTAGGTTTATAAGGTCCCATCAACAGATTAAGGTACACGTGAGTATTCCCTTCACCTTCATGTCGGCTGGTTTGGTGGAGAATTTATCTCTTCGCTCCCCATGTTCATCATATAGTAAGACCACACGGTCCACTGTGCAGACAGCAAATTTGGCATTGTTCTGGGACCATGCCATGCAGGTGACCTTTGCAGCTCCATCCTGCAGAGGTAAAGGGGACAAAAATAATCCAGATGCTGGCGGAGAATGCTATTAGCATTTCTAGTTCCATTACTTCTAGTGTGACTTTGGTCAATTTTCCTTCTAGCACAGTCCTTAAAACAAAGAGATGCCCATGATCTATCCAGGTCTCTGAGGCCTCAGAGCCCTGGATGGTGGAATAAACTGCTTCTAGAAACCATAATGCAAACGCACTAGGAAGTGACACAATGAGTAAGTACCGGTGTGTCCCTACAGTGGCCTTCTTATTCCCTCATTCTGCTACTGAAATAAATGCAACTGGTCTGATTAAGTTTTGGTCTTTAGCCATTAATTCAATTAATGTTTTTGAGTACCATACTGAAAAAGGCACTTGGCCAAGGGCTGAGAGATAGAGACAAAGAGCAAAACGTGGTTCCTGCCCAAAGATCTAAAAATGGGAAAACTCCCATAAGGGAGGCACATACAAAGCACTATAACTGTTTGGAAAAGCCCGAGATAATTTTCCATTTAAATGATCAACGCTAAGCTTTGAAGAATGGAGACAGTTACGTAGGGAAATTCTCCGAGGTAGAAGAAATGGCATGAGCGATAACAAGTTCTGGTGAATAAACAGTCATTTAATTTAGCTGACACTACATTGTTAATAGCAGAACAGAAGGGGGAAGGCACGAAAAATAGATGGAAGCCAATTCAGGAAGGCTCTTTTAAGCTAGGCTGAGTTTGGACTTATTTGGGAGAAAAGGGAGAGACAGTAAAAGTTCTGGAATGGGAAGTAAAATAATTACAGTTGAGACTTAGGATTCAAAAAATGCCTTTGTTTTTTATTTTTATTTCTGTCGTTGTTGTTTTTTTTCCCTTAACAATCCACTTCACAGAGGCCCAAATTAGAAGTGATCAACTCCTGGTGAATTATTCTTGCTATGTCTGTCCCTTCCACCACCAGCCCTGGTGGTCTATGCAGCAGGTTCTGCACTAAGGATTTCCCTCCTAGAAATTGAAAAAAAAAAATCTAGTTTCTGCTCCGTTTGATTAACTACTTGGGCTGTAGAGCCCTGGCTTAAAACATTGTTAATTTTTACTTCTAACCTACCCACTTTCAACGTCAGAGGTAAAAAGGGCCTTTTTCCCATCAAAATCCTCAAACCAGAATCAGAAAATAGTCACCCCACCACCTTTAGCCTTCTCCAACTCTTGACTAAATTAGGTTAGGAGTGTTGAGGGCTCCTCATTAATTGTTGCTGACCATCTTCCTTCATCATTTTGCCCCATCCTGGGCACTCAGTCCTTTCCCGCATCTGACATCACCTTATTTTGAAAGATTGAAGGGAGATTTCATTTCCAATTATTCCATTAGGGTAAAGGAATTTTCAAAATACAGATTCAAAGCAATGAGTACACCTCTCTTTTGTTCTAGTTTCCTTCTATTTTCCTAAAGCCACATGCTCTGTGAAGCCTTCCTGATTCCCACAATCAATCAATTCTCCTTTCTCTACAATATGTACCTCACAGGACTGTTGTGAGGATTAAATGAGGTAGAGATAGAGGATAATAGCTAAGTTTTAACGAGCACTACAGATTAGGCACTTTGCTAAGTGTGTGATACACATTATATCACTTTATCTCATTACTGAGGTAGGTGCTACTCTTATTCATCTTTTCCAGATGGAGGCACAGATAGTCTAAGTAATTTGCTCAAGTTTACAAACACAGTTTAAGTGGCAGTATCAAGATTTAAATCCACGTGTACCTGATTCTATAATCCACAACCCCAACTTCTTTATTTATGCTGCCCTGGTACACATTAAACATTCAATTATGACAGATATTCTTGCTTTGTATTATTTTGTCCTTTGAATTTTGAATATCGTTCTCTCTTGTCTAACAGTTTTCATGCTGCTTTTTAGTTTACAAGGTTCTCTTGTGTATACTACTGCCTTTAACTCTTTCCCCTAATCCCCTAAAGCTGCGATTACTATTATTCCCATTTACCAAATGTAGAAGTTTGGATGAGTGCTTAAAGAGCCTGTGCGATAAAGGCTAAAGTCAGGGGTATCCGGTCATTTATTTAAAGTAGTGGTGACGCTAGGACTTGAATTCTGGTCTCCTAACTCCAAAACCCCGCCTTTCTTCAACATGTTCTACGGTTACATCCCTAGTGCCCAGCCTCTTCTGAATCTGAGATTTTTACCATCAAAACGAACGGTGTGGTCGCCTGCACTCCCTTCGGTGGGACATGCACCTAGAGCGCTCATTTAAGCGATGTAGATTATTGTTAGTTGTTTACACACGCGTTTCTTCCTCTAGTACGAGCCTCTCGAAAGCAAAGGCAACAACTGGGGAAGTTCTGGAGCCCCAGCATGGGACCTGGTACACAACTGATCCGTTAAATGAAATGAACGGAAAGCTACGGTGCTCAGCAGCCCCTCTCGCCTACTTCACACTCTATCGACGGAGCAGAGTCCGTATCACCGCTAAAGCCTTCGGTCTTCTGCACACAGTAGGCGTTCACCGTTTCCAAACTTCAATCCCCCACTTTCCTTGGAACACTAAGGCGGGCGAGGGAGCGAAGAGGCACGCGACTCCTCACCTGAGGGCTCAGCAGCGTCCTCAGGTGCTTCAACTGCATGACGAACACCTGTCTCTCAGATGCCTACAGACAGCGACAACTCCCGTGGTTACCTGGACAACCCGCCACGCAGCCGCAGCCACGGCCGCTGACGCACTAGCGACCTGAGCGCGACACGCGTCGCAAGGTCACCACGCAGTTTCGTAGCTTAGCAAACAGAGCGCGCGCAGGCGCGTTGAGATCTAGGGCGGGACCCTGAGAGGGTTTGCAGACTTCTCTTCTCGACCAATCCCGTCGCGGCATGCAAACCCAAACTCCAGCCACGCCCACAAGCCTTCCGCAAACTCCGGGGTTCTACGTAATCGTAGTCTCTCTCGGTGTTTGATGTACGTAAACGCGGCTGAGCGCTTTCTTTTAATCCTCACAACCCTGGAGGAAAGCAGGGCAGTTGCTCTTATAGGCCTTTTACAGTTGACAGAATTGAACCCAAATAGGTTATATAACTTGCACAGGATCACAAAGCTAATAATGAATACTCAGTATGTGTCTGCCAGGTACCGTGCGAAGTGTTGTACATGTCTCACTTAATCTCAAAGCCACCTTTTGACAGTGATAACATTATTAGTCCCACTTTACATAATAGGAGACTCAAGATTAGAGGGCTTACTTGTCTAACCTAACACAGAGGTTTAAGGACGAACTGGGATTCAAGCCAGAGCTGGTACGTTTATACACCCTTTGAATTCCTTCTCAGTGTCTAGCTCCTTATTTCCGTGCCATGCTACTATATACCGTGTGACACTCTCATCCCCAGAAATGATGTATCCAGAGTCTGAGAGAAATGTGCTTTGGAACCAGTGGTCAGAGGGAGGTAAAGCACCCTACTTTTGAACTGAAAAACGGTGGGGTTAAGACTGCTGCTTAGATCAGGATGCTTTTATGATTTAGGGCAGAGGGCAGACCAACCCTTGGCTCACCTAACAGATTTAGTCTTGTGATAACCGGGGTTGGAGCTTGGATAAGTATCAAAACTACTTCTTGACTTTGGATTGGGGTTCCTTTCAGAGGATGTAATTAATGTAACTTCTTATAACAAAGTAGAGTGATCAAGATGCAGAAAAGGGAAGTTATTCATAAGTTTCCACGGGAACTGGGAGGGTCATATGTTGACTGATCACATGAAGACGGTTACCTTCCAGACAGTGTAGCTTGTGCTGCCCAGAAAGATTCTGGGTTCTGAAGTCTTTCCCCCTTAGTGGTCACAGATGTCAACAGGTATTTCTTTCACTGGCACCAACCTCCCCTTGGAACTTGGGAAAAAGTGGAGGACAGTCCCTATTTTCACAGGAAACAAGTAGGCCCCAGAGCCCAAATTCTAATTCTTTTGACAGGAGAGTTCCAACCCCAGTTTTATTTCCAGAATGCTCCTCTGGATATAATGGCAGAGGGTAAATATAAACTCATTTATTCTTTATAATTATTATTGGCTTTGACTGAACGAACGGAGAAGGCAATGGCACCCCACTCCAGTACTCTTGCCTGGAAAATCCCATGGATGGAGGAGCCTGGTAGGCTGCAGTCCATGGGGTCGCTAAGAGTCGGACATGACTGAGCGACTTCCCTTTTACTTTTCACTTTCATGCATTGGAGAAGGAAATGGCAACCCACTCCAGTGTTCTTGCCTGGAGAATCCCAGGGATGGCAGAGCCTGGTGGGCTGACATCTATGCGGTCACACAGAGTCGGACACGATTGAAGTGACTTAGCAGCAGCAGCAGAACGAACAGAGAGACATACAGACAGACAAAAGGGAAAGCAAGGACAGGGAAAAATAGGCACAGAAATGCACAGGAGAGGAACACTTTGCCCCCCGGGGATCCATTAATCTTTCATTTGTTCCAAAACCCTGTTCAGTCCTTTACTGATTACTAGCTCAGGGTTGATGAAGTCAGTGGAATAAATGATGAAGAGTTGGGCTGCCAATGTGGGCAGTGAAGATAAAAAGGCTCCTGGCCCTCTCATGTAACATAACTTTATTTTCCACTGGTGCACAAAGAATTTATATCCTCCATTTTTTCTCCCTGCTCCTCCTTCTTACCCAATAAAGCAAAAGAATCGAGGGCCCTAGTTTTCTATGCCCCTTTCTGGCCCCTCTCCACCCATTCTAGACTGAAGAATCAAAGCAAACACCTTCAAATAAGTGTCTGCTCCTGTCAAGTTGGTAGTGGTGGTGTGAGAGGCCCTTGTGGTCAGGGGAGAGGCAGTGGAGAAGTGTCTTTCAGCATACTAGACAGTATTGCATACAGTCAGCTGCAGTTTGTCCAAGAACCTTTATTGGAAAAATGTCCAAGGGGTGAGACCACCAGCAGCTGGAGGGGCTGCCCGTGAGAGGGGGAGCACCTGAGGCTCCATGGAAGACGTTGGAGTAGTGCAGTGCAGCGTCTGCCTCCAGACCCAGACAGTTCTTTTTATTTTCTGGGGGAGGGGGAGTACCCACAGAAATACTGCTCTCTGAGACCCGGAGGCAAGATGTGGGGGCAGCTGGGGATGCCAAGGGTCCTGATGCAGGTGAAATGGGGGCCCCATTTGGGACCTAATGGGATAGGGTTGAACAAGTGACTCTCCTCTGGACCTGGGGGGTGGAAGGATATATCCCATCTGATATCCACTCCCCAGGTCCAGGGGCTCAGAGCCTAACAGACCTACCTTCTGGCCCTGCTCACAGTGGAAAGAGGATGGATACCAGGCCTGAGATTGTGGGAATGCCATTACCCTCTGGGAAACTGTGGGATCCTTCAGTCTTGGGCAGATCACCATCTTGGGCTCTCCCTGACCCCAGCCCCAGCCCCAGATTATTAGTGCATCCGTCTTCTGGTTCTGCTTCTTCTCTCATACGTCAATAGTATTGATGGATGGTGACTTTTTCTGTGAAAGAAGATGGCCTGAGTCTCTAATTTCAGGAAAGTGATAGTTTCCTCCATCCCAAATTTCCATTCTCCCTCTTCTCCTGCCCCTCTATGACCCTTCTCCCTTTCCCTCGATACTTCTAGACACAACCCCCAACCCCCTTCCCGCCCTCACTGGCCCCACATCACCTGTCTTGTCCCCACTGGCCTTCCCTGAGGACTCTGTTCCGGTCCCTTCCCCTTCTCCTTGGGGTTGTTGTTGGAGTCATTGTCCTTGATGATGTCATACTGACGGCAGAATAGCCCGATTACAGCTGAAACACAATCATACAATCTGAGCCTTGATCCTGACCTCCCCACTCATAGCCCTGAAGGGCAGTGACATACCCACTGTTTCTAGAAAATCAAAGAAGAAAATCTTTGAATTCCTGTTTCCCATGCACATTACATTCTTCATCATCCTCTCTGGGCTCCCAACAGCCTCCTCTCCCTTTCTTCAAACTTTTCCTGCTTATCTCCCCACACCGTTGTTCTCACCCTGTTTTTTCCTGACAACCTTCACCAACTCCCACCTTCACTCAGCCCCACTCAATCCACTATGCCCCATCCAGCTGCTTACTCACCAGCCCACATGAGCAACACCACCACAATGATGACCACCTCCCCCGTCTGCAGTGGTCGCTCTCCATCCAGACCCTCCACTGTGATGTCACCTGAGAAGGAAAAGAAGACAGACCCCAGGTTCTGGGGAGCAACTAGAGAGCTATGCCTGTGTAGACAGTTCAGGATGGAGATGCTGGGGATTAGAGCCAGTGTAACCTGTCGCAGCACCGTTGCTGGTAGCCCCTCTCTGGGAAGCTGCTGGTGGACAGGTGGTTAGAGACCAAACAGCAGGAGGGCTGCAGGTCAGGTGCTCACTCATGCAGGCTGCAGCTGCAATGAACTGAGGCTGGGTAAAAGGAAGATTTAAAGCCCTTCCCCCCAAACAATTCCTTACCAGCCTGTCTAAACTCAGTCTCCTGCCAACCTGCTTTCCTTCCTTTCCTGGCAGTACAGTGAATTATATCATCCTTCTACTCATCTAAGCTAGACTGCTGCTTGCTTTGCGGAAGTAAACAGGAGGCCAAAGACCAGGTAAACACTCAGAGAATCCAAAGCTTTAGGGGGTGAGGAATAATCGAAACTCTCACCTGGGCTTGAGCTGTTGGAGGGTAGCCGGTCAGACCCCTTGAGAGTTCGGAAGTGCACCCTCGGCCCTGGGGGGCTTTCTCCCCGGAGGCCGATGCTCCTGACCTGCACTGTGTAGTCACTGTCTTCAGCCAGGCCCCAGAGAGCACAGGCCCGAGTCGTGGTGTTCACCTCTCGGATCACACGTTGCCCAGGGCCATTCTGTCGCTGCAGGGAGATGATGAGAGAGGAGGACAGCCTCACCCTGGTCCCAGGCCACAAGGCTTAGCCCAGGATTCTTGAACACCCAAGAACTCTGGAGGACTGGGGTGGGAAGGGTAGCCTGAGCCAGGGAACCCCAGCTACATGTCTCCCAGGGCAGGGAGGGGAGCTGGTGGGGGTGGGGGGCGGTGACCAGAGGGAATGCTCAGAGATCCAAGGACACAGGTTGGGGCAGCAGAAGGGTGATTCATACTTGCTGGGAAATGGAGTAGCCAATGACGATGTTGCCTTCTGGGACGTCCCAGGACACAGTGGCCGAGTTGGCTCTGAGGTGAGTGACTGTCACATTCACAGGAGACGGAGGCCGGTCTACGGGCGCCAGTGTGTGAACAGGTTACCAGGGTCCACCCCCAGACTAGCTCTGGTGACTCCTCACCTGCTCCCCTTTTACTCACCTGCTCGCACAAAGCCCAGGTCGCAACTGACCAGCAGGAGGACCGTGGGGCTTAGATATGGGGAGAGGGGCATTAGTGAAGCCATGGTCCCCACCGAGTCCGCTGGGAGGCACCCGGGCATCCGTTTGACATTCAGGCGGGGCTCCTGGAGGTGGCAGGAGTTGGGGGGGGAGGGGGGCGGGGGTCAAGGACTTGCCAGAAAGCACAAGCGGGCAGCTGCTCTCCCTGCTCCCCACACCCCACAGCAGCCCCAGAACCCCCCTTTCCCCTTGCCTTGCCCACCCCCGCAGCACCCCGGCGCCCTCAGTTCGCGCCTCTGCTCTGCCCACACCCACCTCCGCCGGTCCTCGCGGTGGGTCAGGCCTCGGGGGGCTGCTCGGTGCCCAGAGGGCGGCCCATCGCGGACTCCGTGGCGCTGTCCCTACCCCATCCCGGCGCGGGCCCGGCCAGGCGGGCAGCGCGGGACCGAGCTGCGGGCAGAGAGCGGAGGCGTAGCGGGTGCGGGCCGCGGGGCCCCGGAGCCCCCAGAGCTCCGACTGGCCGCGCAGTCTGTCCGGGAGCAGGGGGCGGTGCCCTCGCGGCCTGGCAGCTGGCCTGGGTCCCCGGGGCGCGAGGCAGTGCGGCTGCCCCCGCCGGCCCCTGCAGCGCGATGTGACCGTCCCGGCGCGCCAGCCGCCGTCTTCTGCAGAGCTGGCCTCGGTCGCTCAGCCGCAGCCCGGCCGGGACGTGCGGGCCCGCCCCGCCCCGCTGGGGTTCTCGCCGCCGTCATCACCGCCCCCCCAACCCGGTTCTTTCGGGGCTCCTCCCACGACCCTCTCATTGGCGGCCTCTAGGGCCCCCCATCCCTCCTGATCCCGGCTCCCGCCTGCTGAGCCCCCGCAGGGGGGTCGGGGGGAAGGGACGTCCCTCCGGACGCAGGTGCGAGGGTCTCGGGATCTGAGAGGCCCCTCCTCCCCAGATGGAATTAGCCAAGTTGGGAAGAGGAACTCCACCTTCGGTGCGCGAGGGGACAGAGTCATGGAGATAATAATTATTTTGACAATCTCCTACTTGTAGACTGCGTCAGCTTTTAAGTCTCTTCCCCATTCATGATCTGATATTGATTCCCTTCCTTCTCTCATTCATTCTTCCACTTATTAGGCAAATATTTATAGAGCTTTCTCTATGTGTCTGACATGTTAATAGCTGGAGATACAGCGATTATTAAGGGTTTTGGGTTTATAGGGGAAATTTAAAGAGCGACGACCTGTCTCAGCTCTGCGACTTACTGTGTGGTCTTAGGCAAATAGGTTAATCTAAGTTTCAGGTTTCCCACCTGTAAATCAGAGGATGCAAAACCTCACGGGGCTGCTGTGAGGATCAAATGATACAATATTGGGGAACGATCTTTAAAAATCTCATAACACTGTGTGAAGAGAGATTATTCTTAATTTGCACCAATTTGTTAGTTACTTCATTTATTCAATAAACATGTAAATCCTTAAATTATTTCATGCTTTGGTTGAGCATGAGACCTGGAGTGAGAACCTGGGTGTGAGTCCCAGTTCTCTCTGCTGTGTAATCTTTAGCAACTAACTTAACTTCTCTGAGCTTCAGTTTCATCATCTAAAAAATGAGCATGTCAATATCACCTTTTTTTTTTAAATTGAATTATCAGTTCAGTTCAATTGCTGAGTCGTATCCTACTCTTTTCGACCCCATGGACTGCAGCACGCCAGGCTTCCCTTTCCATCACCAACTCCCGGAGCTTGCTGAAACTCATGTCCATATAGTCGGTGATGCCATCTACCCATCTCATCCTCTGTCATCCCCTTCTCCTCCTGCCTTCAATCTTTCCCAGCATCAGGGTCTTTTCCAATGAGTCAGTTCTTTGCATCTGGTAGCCAAAGTATTGGAGTTTCAGCTTCAGCATCAGTTTTTCAATGAATATTCAGGACTGATTTTCTTTTGGATGGACTGGTTGGATCTCCTTGAAGTCCAAGGGACTCTCAAGAGTCTTCACCAACACCACAGTTCAAAAGCATCAATTCTTCGGCACTCAGCTTTCTTCACAGTCCAGCTCTCGCATCCATACATGACTACTGGAAAATCCATAGCTTTGACTGGATGGACCTTTATTGGCAAAGTAATGTCTCTGCTTTTTAATTCGCTGTCTAGGTTGGTCATAGCTTTTCTTTCAAGGAGCACGCGTTTCTTGATTTCATAGCTGCATTCACCATCTGCAGTGATTTTGGAGCCCCTGTTTATTGTCACCCTGCTTATTTAACTTCTATGCAGAGTATATCATGAGAAACGCTGGGCTGGAGGAAGCACAAGCTGGAATCAAGATTGCCGGGAGAAATATCAATAACCTCATATATGCAGATGACACCACCCTTATGGCAGAAAGTGAAGAGGAACTAAAAAGCCTCTTGATGAAAGTGAAAGTGGAGAGTGAAAAAGTTGGCTTAAAGCCCAACATTCAGAAAACTAAGATCATGGCATCTGGTCCCATCACTTCATGGGAAATAGATGGGGAAACAATGGAAACAGTGTCAGACTTTATTTTTCTGGGCTCCAAAATCACTGCAGATGGTGACTGCAGCCATGAAATTAAAAGATGCTTACTCCCTGGAAGGAAAGTTATGACCAACCTAGATAGCATATTCAAAAGCAGAGACATTACTTTGCCAACAAAAGTCCATCTAGTCAAGGCTATGGTTTTTCCAGTGGTCGTGTATGGATGTGAGAATTGGACTGTGAAGAAAGCTGAGCGCTGAAGAATTGATGCTTCTGAACTGTGGTGTTGGAGAAGACTCTTGAGAGTCCCTTGGACTGCAACGAGATCCAACTAGTCCATTCTAAAGGAGATCAGCCCTGGGATTTCTTTGGAAGGAATGATGCTAAAGCTGAAACTCCAGTACTTTGGCTACCTCATATGAAGAGTTGACTCATTGGAAAAGACCCTGATGCTGGGAGGGATTGGGGGCAGGAGGAGAAGGGGATGACAGAGGATGAGATGGCTGGATGGTGTCACCGACTCAATGGACATGAGTTTGGGTAAACTCCGGGAGTTGGTGATGGACAGGGAGGCCTGGTGTGCTGTGATTCATGGGGTTGCAAAGAGTCGGACATGACTGAGCAACTGAACTGAACTGAAAAATAAAGTCTGTCACTGTTTCCATTGTTTCCCCATCTATTTGCCATGAAGTGGTGGGACCAGATGTCATGATCTTAGTTTTCTGAATGTTGAGTTTTAAGCTAACTTTTTCACTCTGCTCTTTCACTTTCATCAAGAGGCTCTTTAATTCTTTGTTTTCTGCCATGAGGGTGGTGTTGTCTGCATATCTGAGGTTATTGATATTTCTCCCAGCAATCTTGATTCCAGCTTGTGCTTCATCCAGCCCAGCGTTTCTCGTGATGTACTCTGCATAGAAGTTAAATAAGCAGGGTGACAATATACAACCTTGACATATAATAAAATCATCTTTTTTTAATTGCATTATAGTTGACTTACAATGTATTAGTTTCAGGTGTATAACAAAGTGATTCATATATATATATGTATATGTGCCAGTGTGCTCAGTCACTCAGTCAAGTCGTGTCCAACTCTTTGTGACCCCATGGACTGTAGCCTGTCAGGCTCCTCTCTCCATGGAATTGTCCCAAGCAAGAATACTGCAGTGGGTTGCCAGGAGAAGGAAATGGCAACCCACTCCAGTACTCTTACCTGGAAAATTCCATGGAGAGAGGAGCCTGACAGGCTACAGTCCATGGGGTCATGAAGAGTTGGACACGACTGAGCAACTTCATTGTGTCACATTAATATATATTCCTTTATAGGTTATCACAAGATATTGAATATAGTTCCCTGTGCTATATAGTAGGTCTTTATTGTTTATCTATTTTATTTACAGTAGTGTGTGTCTGTTAATCCCAAACTCCTAATTTATCCCTCCCCTCCTTTACCCTTTGGTAACCATAAGTTTGTTTTCTTTATCTGTGAGTCTTTATCCATTTTGTAAGTTCATTTGTATCATTTTCTTTTTAGATTCCACGTATAAGATTCTATCTTTGTCTGACTTACTTCACTTAGTAAGATAATCTCTAGATGCAAATGGCATTATTTCTTTCTTTTCAATATCATCTTCTTAACGTATCAAATGAGATACTGTATGTGAAAAGTGCATTGTTCAGTGTAAATAAATGTTGGCTAAACTTGTATTTAGGGCAGATACTTTGGTTTCTAATTCTCACTGCAGTATTTCTATTTCTGTGGCCCTTTCCCCTGTAATATCCAGTTCAGCGTGTGCACCCCTGGGGCTCTGAAGCTTCTGTTGCCTTCTTTCTGAGAGGAGAGTGAAATGGAGTATGTGGGGCAGGGAGGACTGTGTGATCAGGGAGGACTGTGTGACCTGGTTTTCTGACCTTTGCTGACCCTGAGGACCCTGATCTCTGGCTTCCTGATGCACCTAGTTCCAGAGCACTGATGCCCAGGAATTCTCTCTGCCCTGGGCCTGAGTATTGTCCTTCCAGGCTCCAGGCCCTCCCAGAGAAGAGGCCATTGTCTGAAGGGCAAGAGTAATGAACCTTGGGTCTTCCTCTTCAGGAGCAAAGCAGAGGCTGGGGACTCTGGGTGCCTCTAGAGAGGGACCTGGGGAGTTCCCTGGGGGTGACCAGAGGGCTGGGGGACTAGTGATCAGGAAAGGATGCAGGCAGAGGTGTTCAGAGGAGGGTGTTCAGAGAGGCCAGGGTACTGTGCCTCATTATCACTGTGCCTGATGAGATGGTCGGATGGCATCACTGACTCAGTGGACCTGAGTTTGAGCAAGCTCTGGGAGTTGGTGATGGACAAGGAAGCCTGGCATGCTGCAGTCCATGGGGTCACAAAGAGTTGGACTCCACTGAGCAACTGAACTCCACTGAGCAACTGAACTGATTGTGCTTCAGGTAAGGCCCTGCCAACTGGAAGAACAGTCAGTGTGACACAAGGGGTTGTGTGGCTGAAAAGGCACGCAAGACAGTGTGTCCACAGCATCAGACCATGCCGGGCACAAAATGGTTTCAACTTGTGACTGAGACCCCGGAGCCTGGCAAGTGGGAGGTGAGACACTTTCCCCATGTTGGCCTTCTGTGCTGATTCCTAGAATCCTGTCTGTTCTAGGCTTCCCTTCCCCCTGAGTTTCTGCTGTTCCTGCCCTCCTTCCTATCTTCCTCCCTGATTTTCTTTCCTTGATAGGCCCAGAGTACCAACTGCCGGCTAAATGCTGTGTGCGTGCGTGTGTGCGCGCGCGCGCACACACGCGCATGTGTGTATGTTTGTCTCAACACTGTGCCTGCAGCCACTCCCACCTCCAGCAGGCGTGAATGAAGCTTTGGCTCCCTGCCCTTACCCTTGTCCCCGCTTCCCTCTCCTCGTCTGGGTATGAGGCAGCCCTGCCAATCACAGCGAAGTCAAATCATTGACCCGGGATCTGGACAAAGCTGATGCTGAGCAAATGCAATGTGATGCTGAGCTCTTCCAGGAGGAGGGGCAAGTCATGCCCACATACCAGGTGACCCAGACCCACCCCCTGGACACTGCAAATAAAGACGCCAGCCCCAACCCCACCTCAGCCTCTGCCCTCTCAGGCCATGGTTCCTTATTTTTGAAACCCTGAGAGCCTCTCCACCCCCCACCCCCAGTCCACTGTCCTTTCTTTGGCTGCTGATGCCTACCTGTTGCCTCCAGCGACTTTACAACGAGTCAACTCTGACCACCATGGAACAAGTGGCTGAAAAAGTTCAGAAAGTGCTGAAGGTACCAGCTTTCCATCTCCTCCCTGCTTAAATCTGTGTTTCCCTCTACATTTCTATTTTCTTGTTTCACTTTTATAGACTTTGGTCCTCCTTTCTTCCAGTCCTCCCTCTTGGATCCTTATTGTCATCTTACCAATCAATAGTAATTATAATAAATATTGTTGCATACTACTTTATGATTGACCATGCACTTTCACATCCATTAGCTTCACAAAAACCTGTAAAATTGGTGTTATTATCTCCATTTTTTTTTTCAGATGGGAAAACGAAGACTTAAGATAATCATAGTGGTCGTGGTTTAGTCTCTAAGTCATGTCCAACTCTTGTAACCTCTTGGACTGTAGCTCACCAGGCTCCTCTGTCCATAGGATTCTGTCCATAGGATTTTCCAAGCAAGAATGCTGGATTGGGTTGCCATTTCCTTCTCCAGGGGAATCTTCCCAACCCAGGGATTGATCCCAGGTTTCCTGCACTACAGGCAGATTCTTTACCAACTGAGCTACCAGGGAAGCCCATAGTAGCTTGCCCAAATACACCCAACTAATACTTGCTGGATAATGCACTTCTATCTACCTACCTACCTATCTAGGACAAAGCTGCTTTCAGTCCTTTTTTGGATTAAGTAAGGGTTTGAATAAGTAGCTAAGCAAGAGTTTTGGGTCAGAATGAAGTTTCTCAAATCCAAGGTTCTTTCTACTGCACGGCACTCTGTGTGTTCTGTTCACTTTTGTGATAACAGGAGAGTTCTCTTACTGACAAAGAAGAAAGCATACTTTCCCCAATGGGCTGGGGCCGGGAGACCTAGGCGTTTTTCTTTTCTCAGGAGCCTGGGGTGGGTGGGGGGCTGGTGGTGCTGAGTGGAGGGGGCACCTCTGGCAGGATGGCATTCCTCATGTCCGTGAGTATTTCAGTCCCCGGTTTTGCTCTCTCTGCCTTCTTGGGGTGACCCTCAGGACCATAAAGCTCATCATGGCTCAACTCCCAGGCAGACTCCCTCCAGCTCTGACTCTCTTTCTTCTCTGAAAGCTAGATCTTGCTACGGAGCCCCATTTCTTCCAAGCCCATCTGAGCCCCACCAGTCCATTGCCAGTGTCTCTATGGCCCACACACCCCCAGTCAGTCGTCTCCAAGCAGTGTCTTTAAGTGTCAGATTCCAAGCAGCACTGGCTAAACACTAACCTAAGAGAATCATTATACAGCCTCTCCTTTCCAGGTGTTGCGAACCCAAGATAATTGTTCCTTCCCTGTCTTTACTACTTCATGTTGTCTCCCCCTTGGCAGGTCTCCTTTAACCAGCTGATGAAAGGTCTAGGATAGAAACCTACCTCAATGCAGGAGGCGACAGGTAAGCCAAGTTGGCCTATGACTACTGTGCTTGACCTGAAGAACGTCTTTTAGAAATTGAATTTGAATGCTTTTAGGCAGAGATTGTGTCAGTTTGCTTTCCACTTTGCATTCTTCTGTTGCCTGACTAACCCTCCTAGGTATTTCAAGCTTTTCACCCCTACCGAGTGTTCATCATGGTGCCCAACAAATAGGAGGTGCTCCTCAGTGGTCGTTTCCCCTTCATTTCCTCCTCTCCGGAGCAGCCTTAATAAACCATAGGCTGCTGCTTCCCAAGCAGTGCCACTGACCTTGCATGTGTCCTTTTAGGTCTGTGGTGGCCTCTAGGGAGGGGACAGAATATAGTGCCCTGGACAGGATTGAGGAACTGAAGAAGGTCTGTGTTTTCCACTGACACTCAGCCAGAGACCTCTGTCCATTCCTTCCCATGGGAACATCAAAGCCCCAATATCCAGCCAAAGCCCATCCCCCACCTCTCCCACCCCTCCCCCACCCAAATCCCTGCCCTGACATCCTCACAGTAGGTTTGTATCTGGAATCCTCTTGGTGGCCTCCCCTCCTAGGTGGCTGCTGGGAAGAAGAGGGTGATTGTCACCGGCGCTTCGGTGGGACTCTGTGAGAATGAAGATGGGTTGTGTGGATCAATTTTACAGGAAAGCAGGCATAGGAGTGGAATAGCATGGAAGAGACATTGACAGGATTTATGTAGATTTAGCTCGAAAACAGAAAGGATTTGCATAAAGAAGTTTGATTTTATGATTAATTAGGATCCAGTTGTATGCATGTGGATCAAGGGGAAGGGATCCTATCTTAGAATAACTGTGTACCAATCCATTCCACAACCAAAACAGAGAAGTCCAGGGGTCAGTCAACTATGTTGGTAGGTCAGTCCAACTGCTGCCTGTTTTTGTAAATAAAGTTTTATTGAAACAGCCATTTATGTTTACATATTGTCCATGGCCACTCTCATGCTTTAAAGACTGAGTTGTGGAACAGAGGTCATAGGGCCCAGAAAGCCTAAAAAATTTGCCTTCTGGCTCTCTGCAGAAAAAGCTGACCCAGGACTAGTCCCTTGCTACTTAAAGTGTGGTCCTTACACCAGCAGCACCAGTATTACCCAGGGTTTGTTAGAAATGCAGAATATCAGGCCTCCCCACCTGGGATTTACTGAGCCTGATTCTGCATTTTAACAAGATTCCCAGGTAGTTTGAGAAGCACTGGGCTAGAGGACCCCAAGTTTCCTCTCAGCTCCACAGCTCTGACTCTGACTCAGGATTCACTCAGCAGAGCCTGGACCCCAGCAAGGGCTGGATGTGAAATGAGGTACGTGAGGAGAGCAGGACACTGACCTCATGAAGCTTTCAGTTCAGTATGTTCAAACTTTCCTCCAGATTTCTCAGGGGAACTTGTTAAAAATGTTAAGTCCAGGGCTTCCCTGGTGGCTCAGTGGTGAAGAATCTGCCTACCAATGCAGGAGACGTGGGTTAGATCCCTGATCAGGGAGGATCCCAGTGCAGCGGAGAGGCTGGGCTTGTGCACCGCAACTGTTGAGCCTGTGCTCTGGAGCCGGGAGCTGCAGCTGCTGAACTCATTTGCTGCAATTACTGAGGCCTGCAAGCCCTGGAACCCGTGCTCCCCAACCGGAGAAGCCACCATGGTAAGGGGCTTGTGCACTACAACTGGGGAGTAGCCCCTGCTTGCTGCAGCTGGAGAAAAGCCCTCACAACAACAAAGACCCAGCAGAGCCAAAAATAAATAAGTAAAATTTTAAAGAAAAAGAAAATTAAAAAAACATAGGTCCAAAGGATTCCCTGGTGGTCCAGTGGTTAAGACTCAGTGCTTCCACTGCTGGGGGCCGCAGTTCAGTCCTTGGTTGGGGAACTAAGATTCTGCAAGCTACATAGTGCAGCCAAAAATAAAAATAATAATACAAAAAAGTAGGTTCATGGGGTTCTCTCCTTCAAATTCAGATCCAGTAGATTTTAACTGGGCCCAGGAAATTGCATTTAAACAAGCATTTGGGGGTATTCTGATGCACATGGGCCCCGGGCAGCGCCAGAGTAACCCCCTCATGGTGCCCTCCTCCCTCTCTAGGCTCCTTTTTTGGCCGGCCAGATGAACTACTGCGTGGATAACCCAGACTTTTTTGCCAGTCCTGGTTGGTTTCAACCCATTAAGCATGGCCAGGTGAGCCTTCTGTAGTGAAAAGTCATGTCCAGAGCCCCGGGGGAGGTTGGGAGGGAACCTGTGAAAATTACAGGACGATCACAAGAGAGGGCAGGGCGAACATAGCCTTGTTCACCAAATCTCAGAATAAAAAAGTAAAAAAAGGGTGTTTCTAGCTTAGAAAGCTTTTGGTTGGTCGGTTGGTTTGTTCTCTCATTTCAGAAAGGACTGAAGGCAGCTTACAAAGGATAGATAAGAAAGCATACATTGAAAGCAGAGTGAAGAGGTAAGAAAAACACAGGTCAGAGGACAGAATGAGCTCAGGAAAATGATCCCACAAAGACCAGTACTTTCATCTGCTGTGGGCCCCAAGCCTCTTTTCAAAGAAGAAGTAGTGAGTGCTGACTAGCCGCCTACTCTCTCTCCTTTACCTATTTTGATTATTTTAGAGCCCTTTCTCCTTCATTCCACAAGCCCCTTGGGTCCCTCTCTGGCTACTCACATCCCCATCCTGTTCCCCTTTCCCGAGATCCCTGTGCCTCCAAATGACCTCCCTCTTATTCTCTGTCTAAACGGCCACTTTGAGCTCAAGAAGGTCAGCATATTAAACCAATAATGCTTAATTGTAATTCTGTGGATGCACTGCCTTGAGAGTATTAAAAAAACGTAAGAGAGATTTTTGTAGGAGAGGTCTGATGTAGGCTTGAGGTAAGGTCCTGAAATATCTGAATTTTGGAAGCATCCTTGGAGATTCTGATGTACAGCCAGGTTGGGGAAACTCTGCTAAATAAACCATTGGAGTGGGCCTCTTGAAGAAGTGGAGGGTTTCCTGTCACTGGAGGTATTTTAGCAAAGGCTTGTTGATTACTCAACAGTTGCTTTGTGTATCTGGTGGTGGTCTTGGGGAGAGGGACAGCTGAGTTCTTTTGGAGACTTTTTCAACTCTCAGATTCCAGGCATGTGGTGTAATTCACATGAAGGTATAAATGATCTCTTTTAATGGAGGACCTTCCTTTACCAAAAATGTTTCTGCTGCAGTGGATGCTAATTTCAGGCACTGTGACTAAGTGAAATGAAGGATTTCAAACAATGTAGGCGTGGAGATCTTCCAGTTGTTCCTTAAATCAGTGGCTCCCAAACTTGGCTGATCTTCAGAGTCGTCTGGGAAGCTTTTTAAAAATACAGATTTGGAGGCTCCACTCCAGAACTTCTGAGGCAGATTCTCAGAGTGGGCATGGAATCCAGAAATGGGTAATTATTAAAACAAAAACAAAAACCAAAAACAAACCTCCCCAGGTGATTTTGATGATCAGCCACGTCTGGGAATCTCAGTTTTCAACCACACAGTAAACACTCTCCTCTCTCTGCTTAGGTCTCCTCTGTCTGAGGTCTGTAGAAAGTTTCAGAAGTAGTTTGAGGACAAGTTATAGAAAACACTTTACCCAGTAGGTATATAACATATGAAACTTGTTTGACCCAGAAGTAATGCAGATGAAAAAAATATTAAAATAGTTCAAGAAGGGAGAGAACCTTTCTGGAATGCAATGAAAAGAGGAAGTTAGGGAAGCCATAGACAGAAATAACTTTTTGAGTTCTTGCCATGGTGAGTAGTTCCCAAATTATCCCCTTTCAAAGCCTGGAGAGCCAACCACAGAAGATCCCCATTCTTTGAGATTCTGTGGTTGCACCTAAGCAGATAACAAACCTGTTGCTCTCCTCATCCACTCTTTGTCTTGTTCCTGATTAACTTACTCAAGGGAGGTTCCCAACTGTTAGGTGCTATACTTCAGACCTTGTAGCTTGGTTCTCTCAGTAGGAACTTCAGCTAGTGAGGGGTTCACTATTTGGAGAGATTTCCAGAATATATTTCCAGGAATGGGAAAAGCTTCTGATGGACCCTAAAACTGAATAGGTGGTGATTATGACATTTGGTTGATGGGCATTCTCTAAGGTACCTGCAGAGGGTGTAGCTAGTGTGGTCATGGCAATGAGACCTGTGGAAGGACCAGGTCATGAGGAAGTTCTGGTCTCAGGCTGGAACTTTACACTGGAGTGTCGGTTTTGTTCTGGGCTTCAGTTGCTGAATGTTTTAACCCTCATCCTTGAGGTTCAGGGACACAGTGCTCCTGTGGGCATCAAAGCACATCTCTCTAGGAAATTGTAGACCTCTGACCCCAATCCCAATGTGGTCTCTGATCTCGATTCCCATCTGAGGTCCTTCCTTTAGGTTCTTACAGACAATCCCCCCTCTGTCTCTCTTTGGGCCCTAAAAATGATCCCACTGAAGACTGGAGTTCAACATTCTGACAAATAGCAGAGCAGATGCAGAAACTGCAAGAGAAACAGGAAGCTTTTGTGCTCAATCCTGCAACTAGGGTGAGATCTGCCACTGCCCCTACCTCTTGCCCCCAACTCAGGATGGTTTGCCATCGAGGGCCTCTGATTTTAGCTTCTGTTACATCTTGTCTGGATTCCTGGCATTGTGTGTCTACTGAAATGTTGTAAATCACATCCTATTTTCTCATTTTGTTTTTCGTCTTAAGATGTGTTATTTCCGTTCTGGCCCTGTCTCTTAAATCAGTAATTGTTAAAGACCTAAATGGTCTAGGGGAAGTTTCTATTTAAAGACATTCTTTTGCATCTGTGTGTGTGAGTGTTGTTTTGCTAAGTTCCTTCAGTCATGTCCAACTCTTGGCAACCCCGTGGTTGTAGCCTGCCAGGTTCCTCTGTGGGTATTCTCCAGACAGAAATACTGGACTGAGTTGCCATTTCCTTCTCCAGTAGATCTTACCATATAGAAAGTATCAAGTAGACTGGTGAACTGCTTTATGTCTCTTTTATATGTTTAAATTTCAAATATGGGATTTTAAAAACAATGGCATGCAGTTTCATTCTTCTGCCTTTCTAAAAGTCTCCAAAATTGACTTGGACTTTCTAAGTCTCCTGTGCTCCTGTTCCTTTTGTCTCTGGATTGTGACTGCATCTCACTAGCATCATCTCCTCTTCTTTTCACCTTACAAAGTACCTTAACCAAATCCCTGATCCTCTCTGCCAGGGATGGGCACGTCTGTGACATTTCCTTGACCTTCCTTCTGCGAGATTGGAAGGCAGGAATTCCATATCACCCACAAGTTCTGTATGTTTCATCTCCCAGGGACTCATCTCTCCTCCTCTCTGCAATTATTTACTTTTAATCTCCTTTTCTCAAACTCTTCTTTTTATCATTCTCTTTGCTGTTATCTCTTTATCTGTTTGGTGTGTCATGTCACATATCATGTTATGGCTGCTTCATCGGTCTGTCCAAAGAACAGGAAATGTGGTGTCTGGATTAGTAAACTGCTATTTAAAAAGGGGAGGATGTAGTGGGGAGAAAGTTCTTGGGAAAAAGAAAAATCCTCTCTGAAAACCCTTATCCCCAAGTAATGGAAGACTCATTATTCTGGCTTTGTCTCCAAAGTCCTGAAAGTACCATAGAAATGACCAGAGTGGGGCTCTTTCTCTCTCCTCTTCTCTCAGTTAAGCTCTCAACCCAGCGTTCCTCCTCACAGCACACTGGGGGCCACTAGTCCTACAAATACCTGTGGAGTGGCCACTAACCAGAGCACATGTCCAAGAGCCACTGTAAGCAGACTGCACACACAGTGGTCACTAACTAATAAACTCCAGGACCCTCTTTCCACTCCCAGATTCTCCTGGGTGCCATCATCACTCCCCAACCTGAGGGCCTCAGTGACTCCTTCTGGATGAAAAGTAGAAGCACCACTAACATCCTTCTGGAAGCCCTGTTGCCAGCAGCCCACAAGACTGTGGACCATTGTAGATGGGGCATTGCAGCATCTCCAAGGTAGGGAGGATCTGGACCAGAGAGAGATGAGAGTCGGGCAGCTGGGGGGACAGTGCAGATGGAGGAATGGCATATCCAGACCTGGAGACTGGGCTTAGCACCAAGACTGGGGCCCTGTTGGTCCTTCCCTGAGAAGGGAGCTGGATGGGGACACTGGTGGTCCCATGACACGGTCACGGCACCTGGCTTGTTCCCAATGGACCCTGGGTTTCTCCTGTCCAGACCTGATCCCTGTGCCCACCTGGGACATCCAAAGCTAACGTGGCTTCTGAGAATCTTTGCTTTGGGGATGGTCCAGGCCATGTGGGGTAGAGGTCATATTGCTGTGTGCCTGCTCCCCTCCCCAGGGTCTCTTGCCTGGCTTCCATGTGGTTCACTTACCTCCTCGTCAACTCTCTGATCCCATCCTCCTCTCAGTGCTCTGGATGCTCTCTCCCACTCTCTGCTCTTTAGTCTTCCCACCAAAGCCCTTCCTGCCCTTCTTGAACGCAATCTGGCCCTTATTCCTGCACCTCCATCAGGGACCAGCAGAACTTAGTTTCAAGGGAATTGTGCCTTCCCTTGAATTGCATGGGAGGGACCTGGGTTTTCTGAAGGGTGCACTGGGCCTGCCCTGGGAGATGGTCACCTTTCTCCCAGATGCCTTTTGGAAATCCTGCAGACATTTAAGTGGGCTTCTCAGGTGACCTATGGTCAAAGCCCCAAGATCACCACCCTGATGAAACAGGCCAGCAGCAGGTATGTAGATATATATTTGGAGGGGGGAAGTGGCTTGGGCAGAGAATGTTCTGAAAGCAGCGGAGACTCTATGGGATATGTTAATATGAGAAGTTCTAGGGATGGGGACCTGTGTGTTAGAGGGTCAGGATAGGCTTTTGGTTCATTTATTCCTATGCTCTTCCATTTGTATTTTTCTCTGATCTCTGAACTTTTTTCACTGTGATCGCTCCTCTCACGTCCTGACCTCTGACCCATACTCAGCCTGGTGAGAAAGGCCAAGTGTACCTGGTTGGCTGGCAGACCCTGGGCATCATTGCCATCATGGATGGAGTAGAGTGCATGCATACCTTTGGTGCCGATGGGACTCCTGTCCAGACTTTCCTCCTGATTCTTCCTGATCCAAACCAATCGGTCTGCTATCCAAATTCTTTCCTACTCCAACCCATGGCGGGGCGCCTTATTCAGTGTTCATCCTGCTCTATCTAGATAGGCATTCAGTCAAATGCTCCTTCTTTTGAACCTTCACTCAGTCCTTGATCCCTTGCTTAGCTATGGCCTCCCATGTGTGTTACTCCACACCCTGCAGCCCGCTTGCCACTTTCCTCCCAGTCCCACTGACACCTTCCAAGCCTGGAACCTTCCTCTCCTATGAAGCCTCTCACTCCTCTCTCCCTGATTTCCTAGATTTCCGAGATGTCCATGGCTCTCTCATTGCTGATCGCAGTGGCATGTTTAACCTGGCGGCTGAGCTTATCAACCAGGTGGAAAGATGATGGGATGTGGGGAAGTTGGGAAGATAACTAGTGTGCAGAGGGTGGGAAAAAGAGGAAGGTGGAAACAGATAGGGGAATATTATGGGATTCCTTTCTAGAGAAGGGGAAATGGGTTAAAGGTCATGAGGCTTTGGGGCAGCATGGAGACAGTGTGGGAAGCTCTGAATTCACCCCCGTAACCTGGCTCTAATCCAGAGCTCTTCCATCAGCTGCGTCATCTTGAGCAAAACACTTTTTACTTCTTTGAGTCTTGGTTTTTTATTGTACATCTGTAGATAAAAGCTCTGGACTCAATGTCCTCTAAGGGCCTCTTTGGTCTCCAAGTCTGTGTGCCAGAGTTTTTCATGGGAGGGATTCTCTCCTCTTTTTCTGCCCCAGGGTCCCCATTTCTCCTTCTCCCAGGAAGACTTCCTGACTTCCATCCTGCCGTCCCTCACAGAAACTGACACTGTGCTCTTCATTTTCACCCTGGATGGTGAGAGGGAAGATGGGAATGGTGGGGTGAGTGGCTGGAGGCAGCAGAATGACTCAGAGGAACTATCACTTTTCCAGGTCTTAGGGTGTCTGCCCAGAGGTGGGGGCAGCAGTATGTATCCTGACTGGGCCCCAGGGCAGGAGGAAGAGCTGCCAGAGAGCTGCCCTTCCACTCTGATGGCCTCTCCCTCTCCTTAGACAGCCTCACGGAGGTGCAGACACTGGTGGAGCAGGTGTAGGAGAAGACCTCCAACACCCAACATCCAGGCCTTGGCACACAGCACCATGGGGCAGTCCCTGCCAGTGAAGGGCCAGACTTGAGGAGGGGACCCCAGGGAACGGTGACAGCCAGGTCTTCCTGGAGATGCTGCTCCTGCTCCTCTCTCTCTCTCTCCAGATCCCTCTGAAGAAGCCCTTCCCCTCCATCATCAGCATCACATGGCCACTGCTTTTCTTCAAATATGAAGGGAACTTCATCCAGGTATGAGGGATGAGGAGGTAACATCTACAGTGGGGCACAGAAAAGGAGGGATCCCAGGAATTAGAAACCCCAGGGCTGAGACTTCCCTGGTGGTCCAGTGGCTAAGACTCTGCTCTTCTACTGCAGAGCACAGGTTCAATCCCTGGCTGAGGAATTAAGATCCCACATGCCGTGTAGGTGGTGCTAGTGGTAAAGAACCCGCCTGCCAATACAGGAGACGTAATATATGTGGGTTGGACCTCTGGGTTAGGCAGATCCTCTGGGGAATCGACACGGAAATCTACTCCAGTATGCTTGCCTGGAGAATCCCATGGACAGGAAAGCCTAGTGAGCTACAGTCCATGGGGCTGCAAAGAGTCAGACATGACTGAGCCATTAACACTTAACTTATGCTGTGTGGAATGGCCAAACAACAACAAGGAAAACCCAGGGCTGGAGGGTAGAAAGGGTTATATGACCTCCACAAAGCCAGCTGGGCAAGTTCTTGTGTTCAGTTCAGTTCAGGTCAGTCACTCAGTCGTGTCCGACTCTTTGAGACCCCATGAATTGCAGCACGCCAGGCCTCCCTGTCCATCACCAACTCCCGGAGTTCATTCAGACTCACGTCCATCAAGTCAGTGATGCCATCCAGCCATCTTATCCTCTGTCGTCCCCTTCTCCTCATGCCCCCAATCCCTCCCAGCATCAGAGTCTTTTCCAATGAGTCAACTCTTCACATGAGGTGGCCAAAGTACTGGAGTTTCAGCTTTAGCATCATTCCTTCCAAAGAAATCCCAGGGCTGATCTCCTTCAGAATGGACTGGTTGGATGTCCTCACAGTCCAAAGGACTCTCAAGAGTCTTCTCCAACATCACAGTTCAAAAGCATCAATTCTTCGGCGCTCAGCCTTCTTCACAGTCCAACTCTCACATCCATTCACGACTACTGGAAAAACCATAGCCTTGACTAGACGGACCTTTGTTGGCAAAGTAATGTCTCTGCTTTTGAATATGCTATCTAGGTTGGTCATAACTTTCCTTCCAAGGAGTAAGCGGCTTTTAATTTCATGGCTGCAGTCACCATCTGCAGTGATTTTGGAGCCCAGAAAAATAAAGTCAGCCACTGTTTCCACTGTTTCCCCATCTATTTGCCATGAAGTGATGGGACCAGATGCCATGATGTTAGTTTTCTGAATGTTGAGCTTGAGGCCAACTTTTTCACTCTCCACTTTCACTTTCATCAAGAGGCTTTTTAGCTCCTCTTCACTTTCTGCCATAAGGGTGGTGTCATCTGCATATCTGAGGTTATTGATATTTCTCCCAGCAATCTTGATTCCAGCTTGTGCTTCTTCCAGCCCAGCGTTTCTCATGATGTACTCTGCATAGAAGTTAAATAAAATAAGCAGGGTGACAATATACAGCCTTGATGTACTCCTTTTCCTATTTGGAACCAGTCTGTTGTTCCATGTCCAGTTCTAACTGTTGCTTCCTGACCTGCATATAGGTTTCTCAAGAGGTAGGTCAGGTGGTCTGGTATTCCCATCTCTTTCAGAATTTTCCAGTTTATTGTGATCCACACAGTCAAAGGCTTTGGCATAGTCAATAAAGCAGAAGTAGATGTTTTTCTGATGATCCAGCGGATGTTGGCAATTTGATCTCTGGTTCCTCTGCCTTTTCTAAAACCAGCTTGAACATCTGGAATTTCACAGTTCACGTATTGCTGAAGCCTGGCTTGGAGAATTTTGAGCATTACTTTACTAGTGTGTGAGATGAGTGCAATTGTGCAGTAGTTTGAGCATTCTTTGGCATTGCCTTTCTTTGGGATTGGAATGAAAACTGACCTTTTCCAGTCCTGTGGCCACTGCTAAGTTTTCCAAATTTGCTGACATATTGAGTGCAGCACTTTCACAGCATCATCTTTCAGGATTTGAAATAGCTCAACTGGAATTCCATCACCTCCACTAGCTTTGTTCCTAGTGATGCTTTCTAAGGCCCACTTGACTTCACATTCCAGGATGTCTGGCTCTAGGTGAGTGATCACACCATCATGATTATCTTGGTCATGAAGATCTTTTTTGTATAGTTCTTCTGTGTATTCCTGCCATCTTGTGTTCTTGTGTTACCAGGTCACTAAGCAGAGTTCTCAAGTCAATGGGCTGTTCCATTCAGTTCTCTTGAGAAAAATGCAAAATATAGGATGGGCCACCAATCAGCTGACAGATATTCTTCTGTCCTTTTTCACAGGTTAATTATCAATACTAGAGTCATCTACACTATGCAGAAGCCTTTGAGGCATATTTTTTTTGCAAGTTTTCCTATGAGTTCACTGCAGATAACAGTACACTGATACAGTCCCTGCTCACTAAGGAAATTATGATCAGTACAAGTGCTGGTAGTAACTGTAGCAATAATAATCACTTTGGGTGCACTTTGCAGTTTAGGGTTTGGAGTGAGCACCAGGATGTCTGGATGCCACTTCAGCTCTGCTTTGTGGCCCAAAAGAAAAAGCAGTTTTACGTATCTCTGGTCCTCAGTTTTCACACACAACATCCCTTATCCTCCAGGAGGCAGAACCAGGCCCCTGAAAAGTGGGGCTGGACAGATGTGGCCTCATCCATTATTCAAACCACCTTCTCCAGGAAGCTTCCCAACTTGACCAGACAACAGCTGGTGTGCTCCTTACCTGCCTTCAGAACTCAAAGGAAGTCCCTCTCCCCCTGAGCAGGGAATCCACACTCCTTTCAAAGTATATCTTTGTCTTTCCTTCTAAATGGTGTTCATTCATCATATCCCTATTTCTCTTGGCATGCTTTCCACATTCACTATTGCTTTTGAGCTCTCACATCTCTCAGAAGTCTTTTCCAATTACACCCACCTTGTCTAGACCCCTTCCTTTTATGCTATATACTTCTTCACACTTATAGGTTCCATTGCATAGTCATAATACCTCATACACAGAGGCCTTTGCACTTTACAAAATATTTTATGTATGTTTTCTCAATCCTCTTAACAACCTCCTAGGGATTGTGTGTTCAATGTCCCCATTTCCCAAATGAGAAAGTTGAAATGAAGACATTAAGGGATTGTAATCATGACTACACAACTAAGACAGAAATCAGGCTTTTTAAAAATTAATTATTATTGCTTTTTGCTGCACTGGGTCTTCACTGCTGCAGGCAGGCTTTCTCTAGTTGTGGCGAGTGGGGCCTACTCTTCATTGCCATATACAGCTTTCTCGTTGCTGTGGCTTCTCTTGTGTAGCATAGGATCTGGGCTTGTAGGCCTCAGTAGCTGCAGCGTGTGAGCTCTAGAGTGCAGGCTCAGTAGTTGTGCCGTGAGGGCCTAGAAGCTCCACAGCTTGTGCAATCTTCCTGGACCCGGGATCGAACCCAAGTCCCCTACATTGGCAGGTGGATTCTTATCCACTGCACCATCAGGGAAGTCCAGGAGTCAGGATTTGAACCCAGTTTGAACCCAGGTTTTGTGACTCTAAATCCATGGTTTATTTCACCATATGGTATAAATTTCAACCATGTCCATGAGTTGTGTGAGACTCTTTTATTCATTCATTCAGCAAATAGTTTTAGAGTACCTGTCACATACCAGGTACTATCCCAGGGGTGGGGGATATAGTAGGGAATGATAATCTGTGGTATTTTAAAGCACTGTATTTTTAAAGAAAATTGTAACTATGATAGCAATATATTTTTTTATTGTCAAAACTTTCAGAAATACAGAAATCAAAGAGGAAAGAAACCATCCATAATTCATCTTCTTCCAGGAAAACCCCTCAGACAAATTTTAGAGAATATCTCTCTATTTTTTAGTGCATATGTAAAATATTTATATAAAAATAGTATACTCGGCATGCTGTTTTTAACTTGCTTCTCTTTATTTAAAATTATAAACACCTTTCTGTACTAATGTTATTTACCTCATAATTTTATTTACTTACTTATGACTGTGCTGGGTCTTGGTTCCTTCGCATGAGTTTTCTCTAGTTGCGGCGAGTGGGGCCACTCTTCGTTGTGGTGCACGAGCTTCTCACTGTGGTGGCCTCTCCTTTTGCGGAACACAGATTATAGAGCCAGGCTCAGTAGTTGTGGCCCATGGGCCCAGTTGCATCCATGGCATGTTGAATCTTCCTGGACCAGGAGTTGAACCTGTGTCCCCTGCCTTGGCAGGAGGATTCTTATCTACTGCACCACCAGGGAAGTCCCTACCTCATCATTTAAAATTTTCTTTCTTTACTTATTTAGTTATTTATGGCTGTGCTGGGTCTTTGCTGTGTGCAGGCTGCTCATTGAGGTGGCTTCTCTTACTGCAGAGCACCACCTCTAGGGCACTCAGGCTTCAGTCGCTGTGGCACATGGGCTCGGTAGTTTCAGCTCTGGGCTCTAGAGCACAGGTTCAGTAGTTATGGCCCACGGGCTTAGTTGCTCTGAGGGACATGGAATCCTGACCAGGGATCAAACCCATGTTTCCTGCATTTGCAGGTGGATTCTTTACCACTGAGCCACCAGGGAAGCTCTCTGCTTCATCATTTTTAATGTCAGTATAGTATTCCTTGGAATGGATGGACCATCATTTTTCACTCTAACCACAGTCATTAGATGTTATAGTTTCAACATTATGGCTTTTATTAAAGTGCTGCACAGAATATCCTTATACACATATTTGACACTCTCATTAGTATAAACCTCCAATAGTGGAATCACTGGGTTAAAGTATGTCTAAAATTTTAAAGGTTTTTTGATGCATATTTGTACCTCCAAAAAGGTTTATGAACAGAGGGTAAAATTGGTTGTTCCCCCACACCCTTAAAATACTGGGTAACATTGTTCTTTTGAATCTTCGCTAATCAGCAAAGGGAAAAACAAAAGGCATTGAAGTGTGAATTTATATTCCATTACTATGGAGATTGGCTGCTTAAATATATTTGTTGGCCTTTGAATATATATATATATATATATATATGTATTTTTTTTTTTTTTGACTGCACTCTGCAGCATGTGGGATTTTAGTTTCCAGACCTGGGATTAAACCCATGCCCCCCTGCATTAGAAGCAATTATTATTGCTTCCTGAATATTTTTATCTTTTTCTATTGCTTCTTCATATCTTTTGGGCATATTTACCCGTTCTTTTTTAGGGTATTTTTTTCTTACTAATTTATAAGAGGAAGTATATATAGCAAGGATGGTAGCCCTTTTTTCCCGTTCTATATTTTCCCCTGGTTTATTATCTTTAATTTCTATGTTTCTGATGTCGAGACACTTTATTTACACCTTTTTACATGGTCAGATCTATGAGTTTTTGTGTATGTGTTTGTGTGGTTTTTGTCTTTTGCTTGATTCTGGTTTTTTATCTTTTAAATGTACTGACATTGTTTAAAATAAGGAGGCTTCTTTTAAAGCTTATAAATCTTTAGTTGTAGAAATATTTTTGATGTAAAATCTGCCCACACTTTTATTTTGAAAACTTTTAAATCTGCAGAAAAATTGCAAGAATAGTACAATGAACACCCATATGCTTTTCGCTAGATTACCAGTCATTAACATTTTGCCACATCTGCTTCATCTCTTTTTTCCCCTGAATCATTTGAAATGTAATTGGAGATATGATACTTGACACAAATTACTGTGTTCCCTAAGAACAAAGGGCATTTGTCTCCATAATTACCACATAATTATTGCTCGAGAAAATGACAATTAATACAACATGATTATCTTATACAGACTATATTCAGATGCCCCCAATTATTCTTGTATTGTTTTTATCTTCCGGATCCAGGATCTGATCAAGAATAATGCGCTGCATTGCATTTCATTATGTTTCTTTAGTTTCCTTTAATCTGGCTGAGTCCCTCAGTCATTTTTTACGTTTTTCATCAAAACAGTGATGTTTTAGAAGTCTAGACCAATTGTTTCCCAGTATGTGCCTCACTTTGGATTTGCCTGATTGTTTTCTCATTATATTCACCTTAAATTTGGGGGCAGGATCCTGCATAGATGTGGCTGCTCCTTTATCATTGTATCACATGGGGAGGTTCCTGATGTCAGTTTGTCCCTTTGTTTGGTGGTGCTATGTTTGATCATTTGGTCAAGGTGGTGTCTGTTAGGCTTCTTTTTATCTTATTCCTCAGCATCTTTCACCCATGATTTTAGCATCCGCTAATGATTCTTGGTTGAATCAATTATTACTGTGAAAGTTTTCAAATGGTGATTTTTCTGTTTCTACCCTTCTGTCTACATTTATTAGCTGGCATTCTTCTGTGAAGAAAATCTCTCTTCTCTCCCCATCTTATCTACATTTGTTTAGTACTGATATGAACTCATGAATTTTTGTTGCTCAGTGTGTTTTAATCTATTCCTGTTATTACTCATTTTAATGCTCAAAATGCAAGCTCATTCAAGCTGGCCCTTGTGTTCTTGTGACATATCTATCCACATTAGCATTTAAACACTCTACTGTGCTGCTTTTTGCAAAAAAAATTTTTTTCCTGTTCTCTTAGGCAACATCATACACTCTTTTATGCCTTGCATTTTTGCTTAACAAGATATACTGAAAATCTCTCCAGTTTATAAATCTCTTCTTCATTATTTACATTTGGGTGTGTGTGTGTGTGTTTATGTACCCAGGGGAGAATAGTATGACTTACAGTTGACTGTCTGTATCCATGGTTTCTCCCTATCTACATGTTGTTGTTAGTCACTCAGTCGTGTCCGACTCTTTTGTGATCTTATGTACTATAGCCTGCCAGGCTCCTCTGTCCACAGGATTTGCCAAGCAAGAATACTGGAGTGGGTTGCCATTTCCTTCTCCAGGGGATCTTCCCAACCCAGGGATCAAACCCACATCTCCTGCATTAGCAGGCAGATTCTTTATCAATGGGCCACCAGGAAAGCCCCTCTCCACATGTAGAAGCACAAAATGTAGGGGCACAAAAATGTTGGCCCAAGTTCACCTTATACTTCCCCTGGTTCTGGCCATGAGATCAATCATTTTCCAAGGAACCCTGATTGTCAGTAGAAATTGATATTTAGAGAGCTAGGTACTTGGTATGCTCACTGCTCCTGGCTTGTTTTGCCTCCAAGCCCTTTCAGTAGAAAGAAAAGGAAATATATAAAGACTTATGTTTTCAAAGACACATATATATACATGTACTCTGCTCCAACATCATCAGTATACTTATGCACCTGTTCAGTCCTGCAGTGAATACCAGTTTCGGAACTGCTACCCTCGTACCACTGTCACCAACAAACTTACCAAGAAGTGGTCAAGATTTTTGCAGTTCTTTTTGTCCTTTGGTCACATCCCACTCAAGGTAGATAAAGTGTTCAAAAGTCACTTGTATTAATTTTTTTTCTTTGTGGTTATGTTATTAATGTGAGATACAGTTAGGTTCATTTGTTTTTGTTTTCAATTTCAGATTTTTTTTCAGTGTTTGATCTAATTTTATCTTTTGAACGTGTAAAATGTGAAAGTAAAAGTCACTCAGTTGTGTCTGACTCTTTGCAACCACATGGACTATACAGTCCATGGAATTCTCCAGGCCAGAATACTGGAGTGGATAGCCTTTCCCTTTTCCAGGGTATCTTCCCAACCCAGGGATTGAACCCAGGTGTCCTGCATTGCAGGCAGATTCTTTACCAGCTGAGCCACAAGGGAAATATAACATGATTTAAAAGTCAGAACTTAAGAAGTTGTCTTCTTCTCTATTCCTTCCCTCCCATTCCTACTCATTCCTGCAAGTAACAATTTCATTTGTGACTGACTTCTCCTCCTGTGTCTTTTTTTACTAAAAAAGTGTGCGTGTGCGTGTATGCTTTGCACTTCTTTCTTATACAGGAAGCAGCTTACTATATATACTCTTTTGTGCTTTTGCGAGGCATACTGAAAATAACTGCACTTTGGTTTATAGAACTCTGTTTTGAAAAGCATCTCTATTTTTATTTTTTTAAGGAAAGTGGTTTATTTATAAATTTATTTTTTAACTATTTTGGCCATGCTGTACGGCTTGTGGGATGTTAGTTCTCAGACCAGAGATTGAACCCAGGCCCTTAGCAGTGAAAAGCATGGAGTCCTAAGCACTGGACTCCCAGGGAAGCTCCTGTAGAACTCCTCCTCATTGTTTCTCACGTTCAGGTGTGCTCTACATGTGCAAGGTCATTTGGGTAGTCTCTTCTGCAGGGCATTTGACTGTGTGTTTATGTATATACATGCTGCTGCTGCTAGGTCACTTTAGTCCTGTCTGACTCTTTGCTACCCTATGGACTGTAGCCCGCCAGGCTCCTCTGTCCATGAGATTCTCCAGGCAAGAATACTGGAGTGGGTTGTTATGCTCCCCCCTCCAGGGGATTTCCCTACCCAGGGAGTCTCTTTTGTCTCCTGCATTGGCAGGCAGGTTCTTTACCACTAGTGCTACTTGGGAAGCCCTGTAAAATATATGAAATACACTCATTTTCTAATGATATGGTGGTCTTGATGATCCCTTGATTGTGAATTCTTTATAAATTTGAGATATTAGTCCTTTACTTCTGATAAACAGGTAACAATAGAACAAGGCAGTGGTTAGGGGCACTGATCCTCTGCACAGTGGAACATGGTGTAACTTATAGTTGACTCTGTGTACCCATGATTTCTTCTCCTTCTCCACATTCCTGGGACAGGAGCATTGTAGTACTGTGTACTTACCATTGACACAATCCACGTATAAGTGGGCCCTTGCAGTTCAAACCCATGTTGTTCAAGGGGCTCTATATATTATATTTTCTATGAGTTTTAACAATACAAAAGTCTTTGCTTTAATATTTCTGGGGTAAAACTTAGCAGTCTATCTTTTATTGAATCTGTATCTTGAGAAACAGAAAGCACCCCTCACCCTACCCCCACCCCCAGACTGGAAAGGAACTCCATCTGTGTTTTCTTTTAGTACATGTTTTCTTCTAGTAAAAATGGTCTTTCTCTTGCTCTCTTTTATTAACACCATTTTTTAAAATGGAAGTCTGTTTATTTTACAATGTTCTGTTAGTTTTGGGTGTACAACAAAGTGATTAAATTATATAGTATATATGATTCCTTTTCAGATTCTTTACCATTATAGGTCATTATAAGATATAAGATACAGTAGGTCCCTGTTGCTTATCTGCTTTATATATAGACATGCCTAAATGCTAGTCCCAAACTATCATTAGGAGCTTATTCTTGTGTATAGGGTGAGGTATGGACTCAATTTTATATTTTTCTGAAGACTATACAATTTTCCCAGTATATATTTTTAAAGTTCATCTTTTCATAAGTGATATGAGATGCGATCTGTATCAAACACTCAGTTCCCAGGTGCAATGGTTTATTTCTGGAAATTTGTGTCTGTCTATTGATGTGCTAATATCATACTGTTTAAATATAGATACTTTATGGTATATTTAATGTCTGATAAGGGCTAGTCCTTGCTTCAATACTCTTCTGTATAACTACTGCCCTTTTTCCACATGAATTTATTTTTTATAAGGTTTATTTATTTTTATTACTTTTTGGCTGTGGTGGGTCTTTGTTGCTATATGCAGGCTTTCCCTAGTTGCGGCAAGCTGGGGCTACTCTTTGTTGCAGTGCAGGGCTTTTCATTTTGGTGGTTTCTCGTTGCAGAGCATGGGCTCTAGAGCACAGGCTTAGTAGTTGTGGCACATGGACTTAGCTGATCCGAAGTTTGTGGGATCTTCCTGGACCAGGGATTGAACTAGTGTCCTTTGCATTGCAAGGCAGATTCTTAACCACTGGACCTACAGGGAAGCCCTCCACATGAACTTTAAAATGAACCTGTCTAGGTTCAAATATGTAAAACTTAAATATTTTTATGTTTGTTTGTGTGTGCTCAGTCCTGTCAGACTTTTTGTGACCCCATGGACTGTAGCCCACTATGCTCCTCTGTCCATGGAATTTCCCAGGCAAGAATACTAGAGTGGCTTGCCATTTCCTATTCCAAACGGTTAGTGATATAACTCATATTTGATTGATATCTCCCCAGCTGCATAGTCTGACATGTAGCCAATAGCATCAGTACTGCATACTGGCCAGCTTTATTCTGATTGGTCAGATTTCTATGCTTAAACTCAAGAGTGTTTGTTGATCACTTGTCAAGTATTTTCAATATAGGCCTTGCCAGGGGTTTGTGTGACCAGCTATTTATAGGGCTGCAGAACAAGGAGGTGGTAGTAGTAGTATCCTGTTTCCTCAGCCTGGTTAGATCCAAGTACTTAATACCCTCAGTTCCTTTACTGGATGCCTGGTACCCTCAAAGATGTTACAAATGCAAGATATGAGGGCCAGGAACAGGTGATAATTAATACAGTCCCATGTATTTGTACAACTTTTCAATTTCATTGTGATTTCATATCCAAAAAATGATTGTGGCTTATCACTAAATCAGAAGACCTGGATTTAGGTCCTGATTCTATGTTTCACTATTGTTATTTTACTTCTGACTTCTAGTTTCCATATATGTAGAAGTGGTACAGAAAAAAATCTATTTCATAGGATTGTTTTAAGAATTGAATTAATTTTTTAATAAACATCACAGTAACCATGGTATTGATCAGTAACCATGTATCAGCCATTACCAAAGCAAATTTTGTCTGCACTTTTGATCCCTGGATTCCTATCTTATAATAAGGCCCTGTTTATTCTGCTGCTTACTGATCCCTCATTTTCGATATCCCCATATATCTGCCATATTTAGAAGTTCCAGCATGAGCTAAGCACCAAGTGGGTGCTGAATACAATGAGTATAGGGGCCCATGTGCTTCTTGGGCAGATTCTCCAAAACCACATGTTGGACCTCCTCATTCATAACTCTAAGCTCTTCTGGTGAGCCCTGGCCATCTGCAGGTAGGATGTGATGGGGTGGGGCTGGGTGGGGCCTGGCCCCAATGCCTAGGCTGCCATAAGAAGCATATTTCAGAGGAATGGAGATGTGTAGATGTGAGGGCTGACTTTTATTCTGTGCCTCTCCTCCTCCTCCTATCAAGTCTGTCCTCCTCTCTAAGAAGTCTGTGTGCACACATAGATGTGTGTTTGTGGAATTATAACTATTAGGCAAGAGTCCCAAGGTAGCTAGATCCAGATACGCAAAATGATGTGCTCTAGAACTTTCAGCATTTTCATACTGTTCATGGGGTTCTCAAGGCAAGAATATGAAGTGGTTTGCCATTCCCTTCTCCAGTGGACCACATTCTGTCAGACCTCTCCACCATGACCTGCCCATCTTGGGTGGCCCCACAGGGGATGGCTTAGTTTCATTGAGTTAGACCAGGCTGTGGTCCATGTGATTAGATGGAATTCCAGTTGAGCTATTTCAAATCCTGAAAGATGATGCTGTGAAAGTGCTGCACTCAATATGTCAGCAAATTTGGAAAGCTCAGCAGTGCCCACAGGACTGGAAAAGGTCAGTTTTCATTCCAATCCCAAAGAAAGGCAATGCCAAAGAATGCTCAAACTACCACACAATTGCACTCATCTCACACACTAGTAAAGTAATGCTCAAAATTCTCCAAGCCAGGCTTCAGCAATACGTGAACCATGAACTTCCAGATGTTCAAGCTGGTTTTAGAAAAGGCAGAGGAACCAGAGATCAAACTGCCAACATCTGCTGAATCATCAAAAAAGCAAAAGAGTTCCAGAAAAACATCTATTTCTGCTTTATTGACTATTCTAAAGCCTTTGACTGTGTGGATCACAATAAACTGTGGAAAATTCTTCAAGAGATGGGAATACCAGACCACCTGACCTGCCTCTTGAGAAACCTGTATACAAGTCAGGAAGCAACAGTTAGAACTGGACATGGAACAACAGACTGGTTCCAATAGGAAAAGGAGTACATCCAGCCTATATATTGTCACCCTCCTTATTTAACTTATATGCAGAGTACATCATGAGAAATGCTGAAGAAATGCTGGAAGAAACACAAGCTGGAATCAAGATTGCTGGGAGAAATATCAATAACCTCAGATATGCAGATGACACCACCCTTATGGCAGAAAGTGAAGGGCACTAAAGAGGCTCTTGATGAAAATGAAAGAGAGTGAAAAAGTTGGCTTAAAGCTCAACATTCAGAAAACGGAGATCATGGCATCTGGTCCCATCACTTCATGGCAAATAGATGGGGAAACAGTGGAAACAGTGTCAGACTTTATTTTTGGGGGCTCCAAAACCACTGCAGATGGTGATTGCAGCCATGAAATTAAAAGATGCTTACTCCTTGGAAGAAAAGTTATGACCAACCTAGATAGCATATTCAAAAGCAGAGACATTATTTTGCCAACAAAGGTCCATCTAGTCAAGGCTATGGTTTTTCCAGTGGTCATGCATGGATGCGAGAGATGGACTGTGAAGAAAGCTGAGTGCCGAAGAATTGATGCTTTTGAACTGTGGTGTTGGAAAAGACTCTTGAGAGTCCCTTGGACTGCAAGGAGATCCAACCAGTCCATTCTAAAGGAGATCAGTCCTGGGATTTCTTTGAAAGGACTGATGCTAAAGCTGAAACTCCAGTACTTTGACCACCTCATGCGAAGAGTTGACTCATTGGAAAAGACCCTGATGCTGGGAGGGATTGGGGGCAGGAGGAGAAGGGGACGACAAAGGATGAGATGGCTGGATGGCATCACCGACTCGATGGACGTGAGTTTGAGTGAACTCTGGGAGTTGGTGATGGACAGGGAGGCCTGGTGTGCTGCGATTCATGGGGTCGCAAAGAGTCGGACACAGCTGAGCAACTGAACTGAACTGAGAACTTTCAGCCCTTAGCTCTGCTTTCCTCTGGGTCACTCTAATTCTCAGGCAGGTGTTCTCCACTAGGTGGCAAACTGGCCACCAGCAGTGCCAGCTTAACATCCTACCAATCCAGCAACCCTGGTGGAAGGAGAGTTTATCTGTCCCTGTGATTCCTGCAAATACCTGAGGGAGGGTTCTCATTGACTTGTCTTGGTTCACATGCCTATCCCTTAGCCAGTCACTGTTCTTTGGGGGAAAGCAGCCCTCTCTGCCTAGGCCTGGGTCATGTGTTCCAATGGAGGAAGGGGCAGGAAGTGAGCGTCAATCAAACATATGTCACATGTAGCTATGAGAATGGGGGAACAGTAATTCCCCAGAGGAAAATCAAGGTGCTGATGCCAGGAGGAGGAGAAACGGATGCTGAGCAGATAGCACAACAGATGGTCCTGAAAGTAGGGTTGCTAGATATAGCAAAGAAAAGTACAGGACACTGGTTAAATTTGAATTTCAGATAAATAAAGAATAATTTTTAGTGTAAGTATATTCCATGCAATATTTGAGACATACTTACTCCTTCTCTCTCTCTCTTTATATATATATATATATATATAATCCATCTGAAATTCCATTTAGCTGGATATCCAACATTTTAATCTTCTAAATCTGGTAGCTCTACATGAAAGGGATCAGCCAACGGTCATTTAGTGAGCAACCACCAGGGCCCCAAAACAACTTTTTTTTTTTTTTTTTCAAAACAACTTTTTTAAATGAGTAAAACCAACCAGTCAACTGGGAAAAAAAAGCCTTCATGCTTTTCTTGTTTCCAAAGTTGGGGCAGGTCAGGGGGGCCAGAGTATACATGATCCAATCCTTACCATCCCAGTATGGCCCAGCTAATGGAGGAGAGACAAAACCAACACTTGAAACAGAGAACAATTAAGTGTCAAATTGCATGATCCTTACTGTGGTCCAGTAGAATGTCAGAGAAAATAGAATCTAGGCACTATAGCAAAGCAGAAGGTTTCACAGAAGAAGCGATGTTTGAGCTAGGCCTGCAGGTTATGGCAGGGAAAGGTGAAAGGCAGGGCATTCTTATGAGAAGGAACATTAGCCGAGGCCCAGAGTAGGGATTAGGCATGATATGTGGGGGAAAAAGATCTGGAGTCATTTTCACAGAGTGGTGAGGGGTGATGCAGGAGCAGGAAGGTGATAAATTATGGAAGATTAAAAACCAAACAGGAATTTAGACTTGCCAAATGTAGCTAGATCTGTGCTGTCCAAGATGGCAGCCACTGGTCATCTGTGACTACTGGAGATCTTGAATTGAACTGAACTCTACATTTTGTTTAAAAAGTGAAGCAGTGTAATTTTTTTCATTAAATACAACTTTATTCTTTTGGTAGGACTTTATTTCACTTTTGCATTGAAATTCAGCACTTGACCTGAAATGTGCTGTGACTATAAAATGAAAACTGGATTTCAAAGACATGGTACAAAAATATTATAAAATATCTCACTCATAGTTAATTTTTAATACTGTTTATAAGTTGAAATAATATTTTGGATATATTGGATGAAATAAAATGACCAAAATTTATTTTACCTGTTCCTTTTTTAATGCAGTACTAGAAAGTTTTAAATTACATATGTGACTCACATTTTACTTCTATTGAACAGAGCTGAACTACATGGAGAGGAGAAGGGTGGTGAAAAAAAATAGAAGCAAAGTTTTCAGATGAACAGTCTTACAAGCAGCATAAAAGATGGATGTGGTTTGGTAGGAAACCAGAGGGAATGAGTTCAGTTTAAGATGACCAGCCTCTGGGGTTGGTGGGATGTGGCCAAAAATGTGATCAATTTGCTATTAATTCTCGAGTTTAACCCAGCCAATCAAGGCCCACCACCAACGCTTTTAGCCCAATTTTCCTTTATATCTGGGGATTTGAGTTTGGGATTGCTTACCAGGATGAATTCTCTGACTGGTCTTCGAGATCCCAGCCTCCCCATCTCCTGATTGCTTTTCCTTCCTTGACCCCATTCGCAGCTCCCCTGGCCTTCTAGCCCATCATTGACCTTCCCGCTTCTTCCACATCGGTTCTCCAGACAGCTGAAGCATGATGGTTTGAGAGCCTCCTTCAGGTGATCCACTTCCCTCAGCCGCTTATGCAGGAAGCTCCCATCTTCCGTGTCCAGGTTTCACACGAGAAGGAACAGGTAACTCACCAACTGCTAGTCATTTAGGAAACACCAATGGCAACCCACTCCAGTATTCTTGCCTGGAGAATCCCATGGACAGAGGAACCTGGCAGGCTACAGTCCATGGGGTTGCAAAGAGCCGGACACGACTGAGTGACTTCACTTTCACTCTTCTGAGTGCTTGCAGTGTGTCAGGAACTTGACTTGGCACTGAATTTACAAAGCTCAGTGACACTCTGCCAGGAGTTCCCTGTTCATGGAGGCAACGTGGGTTGTGACAAGTATCACGGAAGTGTGAAACAGGTACTACAGAAGTGCAGAAAAGGGGTCTTCAGTTTTGCCTGGAGGGGAGTTAGGAAAGAGAGGGAGAAGGGGTCTTTGAACTGGGTCATGAACCAGGCCTGGATTAAGTTTTCTGGGTCAGGATGAAGGCTTCTCTCTGCTCTTGACCCACCTCATTCTAACTTCTAGTCTTTGGAAACTCCCTTCTATTCTTTCATCCAACCTGGTAGCTTCTGACTCCCACACTGAATACGTGAGCTCCTCCAGGGTTCTTCCTCAGATGACCTCGTATTCTCAGGCTTCAGTTCTCCCTGCCTCTTCCCTACAGGTGATCCCCATAGCCTTGCTGAGCCTCCTCTTCTAGTGCTCCAGTGCTCCATCCCCGAGGCCCAGGCACACCTGGCTGCAGCTCCATCTGTGGGGCTGTGAGGAGCGCCCTCTCTCGGCCAAGTCGGAAGCGCAAGGCGGACCCCCCTGGAGACCCTCAAACCTGCCCGGCCTTGAACTGGTGTTTCTGGGCGCGTGGAGGGGGCAAGCCCAGCCCAGTCCACCCCTTGGAGACTTGCTGGACCAGCAGCAAGTGTGGTGGGAGGAGAGGCCCATTCTTCAGGAACACCAGCTGTCCAGGGTGGGGAGACAGTTTCTCTCCTGGGGGAGAGCTTGCTCTGCAGCCAGTGGTCTCCACTTCCCCTGGCATATTCCGATTTCAGAAGTAAAACTGAATGTCGTCTTCTGAAAAGTTAACTTTCCACTCTCAGTTGATCAGAGTTAATAGATCAAAGTCAATAGATCAGAGGGGAACAGGAAGAATGGCATATGTTGGTCCCAACAACAGGCTTGTTTCTGTACTTCTCCGCCTACCTCCCAATTCCATTTTCAGTGGCCACTGACCCAGATCTTATTCCAGCTTCTTTATATTCCCCCATCTCCAACATGTAGGTACAAATGTGCACACACACACACACACATACACACACATATATTTCACTCCTACACAGGATCACACAAGGAAGGAGCAGTAGGAACTTAGCTAATTCCAAGGAAAGAGAGAAGAAATTGTGTCCCCAACAGAGGACATCCAGAAAATAACAATCCCGACACGACAGGATCCTCATCACTAGAATGAATGCTACATCCACACATTTTAACATGAAGTGAGCATTGCATCTCCTAGCCAGTGTTTGCAAAGGAATGTAGGGAACTCTGGCAGAGTTGAACACCTTTCAGTGGTGGACCCAACACACACTAGAAACCCCAGTACATTTCAGACCTCAACTATCACCTGTTTTGACAAATCAGAGGCACCCTGGCCCATCCCAGACCCCTGCCAGCTCTTCAGTGCCTACGAGGTATGATCCCTGTAATAGAGAGCTGGCTCCCCCTTGTGGCCAGAGAGTACCTTGGTGCTAGATACCCAGGAACTCTCAGGGGACAAAACTTCTCTGAAGCTCACTTGAAACTTTTGGTACAAGGGTGACTGCTAAGGAGCCAAATAGATTTCAGTTTTATGAGAACAGAGTATTCAACCCTTTAAAGACAGCCATAAGGGCCCGCTCTATACCTGTGGGCCTCCAGCCTCTATTTGAACTCCCTTTTCTTGTTCTACATCTACATTTATGTGGCTACCTCGGGTCTTTAACCAATGTCCCCTTCCTCAACATCATTCCTATAGGGCCTTCTGATGGTCATCCATTTGGTTTTTATCCTCCACAAACACCTTTTCCTAACCCTACAAGTCAAGATGGGTAAAGTCAGGAAAAGGCCCTGCAAAGGCTTTCAGTTTCTCTTTACCCACAGCTCTCCCATGCACTCCGTTGGGTAAATTCTTCTCTCCTCTTGGCCTCATGAGCAGGGTCAGGTCAGAGAAGATACCCAGCTTTCCAGGACTGGAGGAGGCAAAGCCAACATGTGCAGTAGGCCTCCTCCCACATGTGGAATGGATAGAGTGCAGGGTCAGATTTCCCCAAGGCTGAATGCAGGACTACTCTGGAAGTCCAGAAAGTTTTCCTTTTTGTGTTTTTAGTTTACTTGCCAAGTGCTTGGATGGCGCAAAGACAGCAAGTGAATTCATTACATGTGCAGCTGCATGTGACACGTGTTATGAAAAAGGTGGACGACGACTCACCTTGGGAAACTTTAGTGGCTTGGCTATACTCTGGCACTGTAGAGCAGACAAAGACTAAGGTCCGATCCCTACCCTGTAGGAACTCACAAGCATATATGAGCAATTCCAGAATAGGGCAGAGATCACTGAAGTGGGTTAGACTACCAGGCTAGGTACAGAGAACTGCCAGAATTATTCTGAGGAGATTACAGAGTAGGCCAAGAGTCAGGGACAATATTGAAAGAAGATTGGGGTGGGGTGAGGGAACATTCCAAGAAAACCTAGGAAAGTCTGGAGACTTGCATGGGTGTGTAGATCCAGTATCAGAGAGTCAGGTCGTTGTCAGTGGAACCTGAGTTCTAGGAAGAGCTAAAGAGATTCACAGATCTTTTTTAGAACTATCCAGAAACAAAAGATAAGATGATAATTTTTACCACTGTATTTTAAAAAAGCAAATATCTGAGGTCAGGAACAGCTGGAGAGTAATCTATAACACAAAGCAGTAATTTATCCTGAAATGACTAAAAGAGTCTATCCCAGAAGACTGGGTTGGATTGTGGAAGATTATGGGGAAACAATTTCCCACTACATCAAAAGTACTTACTTTTGCTAGATCAAAAGTAAGAGGTGAGGAGGCAAAATATATCTGGACATTGCATATACTTCATATTTAATATATTTAAAAATTGAACTCATGATTAACATATTTTAAATCAACTATACCGCAATAAAACACAATTTTTGAAAAAGAAACAAGAATGTAAACTATCAGAAAAAATAAAGTCCATCACAAGGCCAGAAGAGGTAAAGGGGGCATGACAAGTTAATACAATATAATGCCTTGGGTGTATCCTGGGCAGAAAAGGGGCATTAGTGGAAAAACTGATAAAATTCAAATGAAGTTTGGAGTTTAGTTAATAGTGAATGTACCAAATCACATAGTTTTTTTGAATGTACCAAAAAAATGAGATGAGATGAGATGTTAACATTCAATGAAACTGGATACATGCTATATAAGAACTCACTGTGCTATCTTTGCAGCTTTTCTGTAAATTTAAAATTTCCAAAATAAAGTGTTTTTTCTTTTAAGGTCAAATTTATTGTCATAAAATTATTTGTAATATAGTATTATTCTTTTCTGTGTTGGTTATATGTTTTAAATATAGCAGTGTATACATGTCAGTCCCAAACTCCCACTCCATGCCTCCTGTTCTCCCTCCCCCAGAAACCACAAGTCTGTTTTCTATATCTGTAAGTCTATTTCTGTTTCATAGAAAGTCCATTTTGTCATATTTTATTAATAGTTGCCACATATAAGTGGAGTAACAAGTAACATATTCAGATTTTGGTTTATTTTATATCCAATATTACAACAAAGGGATAGAGAAAGGTTGAAAGTAAAAGAGTGGATGAAGATATACCATGCAAATATCAACCAAAATAAAATTGCTATAGCAATATTAATACCAGACCCAATAACTTAGGGCAAAAAGCATTACTAGAAATGGAGGGTCTTCATAGTGATAAAATAATTCACCATGAATAAGTTATGATTTTAAATAACAAAAAATATTGAAACCAAAAACTACAGTACTCAAAAAAAGTACAGTACAACAGAGGATGAGATGGCTGGATGGCATCACTGACTCAATGGACGAGTTTGAGCAAGCTCCAGGAGTTGGTGATGGACAGGGAAACCTGGTGTGCTGCAGTCCACGGGGCCACAAAGAGTCGGACATGACTGAGCGACTGAACTGAACAGTACTCAAAGGAAAAACAGATTCACAATCCTAACGAGAAACTGCACACATTTGTCTCAGTTGTTGTTATTCACTCACTAAGTCGTGTCTGACCCTTTGCGACCCCATAGACTATAGCCCGCTAGGATCCTCTGTCCATCAGATTTCCCAGGCAAGAATACTGGAGTGGGTTGCCATTCCCTTCTCCAGGGGATCTTCCTGACCCAGAGACTAAACCCACATCTCCTGCATTGGCAGGGTGATTTTTACCCCTAAGCCACCAGGGAAGCCCCCTGTCTCAGTAGGTGGTGGAAAATAGCAGCCAAAAGCTTAGGAATAATATGAATTTGAACATTAAGATTAGCAGAATTGACCAAATGGACATAGAGGGACACTATCCTCACCACCTCCCACCCCACCCCTTGTCCCATATGCAGAAGAGGAAGTTCTAAAGAGACACTATTTTTAATACTTGCAGAATATATCTTATCTTTAGGCACATATGGAATTTTTAAAATTGACCACAAACTGGGAATAGAGTCTTAAAACATTTCAAAGGATTGAAATTAAAGTACATATTCTAATCACAATGCAACTATTAGATAACTAGAAAATTCCTCTTTGTTTAGAAATGTTTAAATGAATAAACATTTAATAAACGTTTTAATAAACTTAATAAACATAAATAATCCATGGATGAAATAAGAAATCATGATGCAAATTAGAAAATAGTTAGAACAGGATGATAACAAAAATTCTATATATCATAACTTGTGGCATGAAGCTAAAGTAGTAAGTAGGACAAAATTTATATCTTCAAATGCACAATTAGAGGAAAGGGGCTAAAAGTGAATGATCAAGTCATTTATCTTAAGAAGCAAGTTAGAAAAAAATTCAGCAAAATGAATTAAAGAAACAAAGAAGTCATTATATGTCAGTCAGTCAGTCAGTCAGTCGGTTCAGTCACTCAGTCGTGTCCGACTCTTTGCGACCCCATGAATTGTTATATGTCAGTTATATCTTAATAAGGCTGGGGGTGGGTGGGTGGCAGAAAGTAGAAGTAAGGAAATAATAATAACAAAATCACAAAATACTGAAATAGAATACAAACATTCAGACAGTTGGTTCTTTAAAGAGATTACTTGACAAATTTTTAGCAAGATACATACAGGAAAAGGAAGAGGGGGAGAGATAGGAGGTACAAATAACCAATATCAGAAACACAAAGGAGACACTACTATATTTGAATAGCTGTATGTCAGTACACTTGAAAGAGTAAATTAAATAGAAAAATTGCTAGAAAATACAGCTATGGTTTTTCCAGTAGTCATGTATGGACGTGAGAGTTGGACTATAAAGAAAGCTGAGCGCCGAATAATTGATGCTTTTGAACTGTGGTGTTGGAGAAGACTCCTGAGAGCCCCTTTGAACTACAAGGGGATCCAACTTGTCAGTCCTAAAGAAAATCAGTCCTTAATATTCACTGGAAGGACTGATGCTGAAGCTGAAACTCCAATACTTTGGCCACCTGATGTGAAGAACTGACTCATTGGAAAAGAGCCTGATGCTGGGAAAGATTGAAGGCGGAAAGAGAAGGGGATGACAGAGGATGAGATGGTTGGATGGCATCACTGACACGATGGACATGAGTTTGAGTAGGCTCTGGGAGTTGGTGATAGACAGGTAAGCCTGGCGTGCTGAACTCCATGAGGTCGAAAAGAGTCAGACACAACTGAGCGACTGAACTGAACTGAACAGCTCTCCAAAGCTCAGTAAAAAAAAAAAAAAAATCCCCAAATTCTCAGTTGTATTATAACCTTCAAATAAATTGAATCTGTAGTCAAAAATCTTCACTCACAGAAAACTCCAGGCTTGTATGGCTTTGCTGACAAGTTGTACAATCACTGAAGTATCAAATAGTTCCATCTCATACAAACTCTTTCAGAGTATAAAGAAAAAGGAAACATTTCCCAAATCATAAGTCTAGCATAACCTTGATATCAAAAGCCTTACAAAGACAGAACAAGAGAAGAAAATCACAGGCTGGCCTCATCCTTGCAAATAGGTCACAAAAATCCTAAACAAATTCAATTGGAATACAGCAGTACATTTAAAGATAGAATGCTCAATTTACTTATGAAGATGTGTTCACAAGTTAATTAGTAATTATTACTAATCAGGAAAATTTGAGTTATAACCACTATGAAATATCATTACCATATACACCTAAATGGCCAAAATTAAACAGCCTGACAGTCACAAAGAGTCAGACAAGACTGAACAACTGAAATGAGCTGAAACAGCCTGACTGACAATCCCATGGACAGAGAAGCCTGGCGGCCTATAGTCCACAATATGGCAAAGAGTTGAACATGATTGAGCAGGAGACAAAACAAAAACAGCTTGACAATACCACATGTTGTCATGAAAAAGAGAGCAAGAAGAACTGCCTTTCACCACTGGTGGTACTATTAATTTACATAACCACTTAGCAGATCTTCCCTGGTGGCTCAGACAGTTTGGCACTGTCTACAAGGTTGAGTTATACCTACACTATAACCTGGAAATTTCATTCCTAGATCGATACTTTGATCAGAGATCCTCAAAGTATAGTTCTTGGACCAACATCATCAACATCACCTGGAAACTTACTAGAAATGCCAAATTCCTGGGCTCCAGTCCAACTTAATCTGCAATCAGCATCCCGAAATCTGTGGTTTAACAAGCCCTTCAGATGATTCTGATACACGTTAAACCACTGCCATGCTGCTGCTGCTGCTGCTGCTAAGTCGCTGCAGTCGTGTCCGACTCTGTGCGACCCCGTAGATGGCAGCCCATCAGGCTCCGCCGTCCCTGGGATTCTCCAGGCAAGAACACTGGAGTGGGTTGCCATTTCCTTCTCCAATGCATGAAAGTGAAAAGTGAAAGTGAAGTCTCTCAGTCGTGTCGGACTCTTCGTGACCGCATGGACTGCAGCCCACCAGGCTCCTCTGTCCATGGGATTTTCCAGGCAAGAGTACTGGAGTGGGGTGCCATTGCCTTCTCTGAAACCACTGCCAGAGAAACAGAAATATATGTTCACTAAGACACATGGACAAGGATGTTTTTAATAGCATTGTTGATAATGGCCAAAATGGAAAACAAGCCAAATATCCATCAACATCAAAACGGATAAAAAAATTATGGAACAGCTATATAATGCTATATATATTATCTATACAATAATAATGTGAATTAATCCCAGTTTTACAAAATAGCATGAATGACTCAAAATGGTGTGTGAATATTTAAGACACAAAAATACATTTTTATAGAAATATATTTATATAGAAAAAAGTTCTTGTTGAAATATATACATGCGTTAAGACCCCAAAACTGTACCTCTACCCCTAATCTTTTTTTTAGAAATGTAGTACCTGTCATGTAATGTGTGCTCTTATGACAGGCTTCATTCCTTATAATCTTTATGGTGACTGCAGAGTATTTCATAATACGGATATATCACATTTACTTAACCAGGTCCTTGTTGATGGGCCTTTCAAGAATATTATTTTGGCTGCCTCAATAGACTGAAAATTCTATGAGGTGAGAGACCATGTCTGTTTTCTTTTAAGACAGTGCCTACCATTCAACAGTTATTGCATTGTTTTTCCAAATGAATTTTCCTATAAGAAAAAATGCCCTGGCCAGTTTTATTTATCTTTGTTATCTACTAGACCATTCAGTGAAGTGAAGTTGCTCAGTTGTGTCCGACTCTTTGCAATCCCACGGACTGTAGCCTATCAGGTTCCTCCATCCATGGAATTTTCCAGGCAAGAGTACTGGAGTGGGTTGCTATTTCCTTCTCCAGGGGATCTTCCTGACCCAGGGATCGAACCCAGGTCTCCCACATTGCAAGGAGATGCTTTACTGTCTGAGCTATGACCTAAATCAAATTCCTTATAATTATACAGTGGAAGTGAGAAATAGTTTTAAGGGACTAGATCTGATAGACAGAGTGCCTGATGAACTATGGATGGAGGTTCGTGACATTGTACAGGAGACAGGGATCAAGAGCATCCCCAAGAAAAAGAAATGCAAAAAAGCAAAATGGCTGTGTGAGGAGGCCTTACAAATAGCTGTGAAAAGAAGAGAAGCAAAAAGCAAAGGAGAAAAGGAAAGATATAAGCATCTGAATGCAGAGTTCCAAAGAATAGCAAGGAGAGATAAGAAAGCCTTCCTCAGTGATCAATGCAAAGAAATAGAGGAAAACAACAGAATGGGAAAGACTAGAGATCTCTTCAAGAAAATTAGAGATAATGGAACATTTCATGCAAAGATGGGCTCGATAAAGGACAGAAATGATATGGACCTAACAGAAGCAGAAGATATTAAGAAGAGATGGCAAGAATACACAGAAGTACTGTACGAAAATGATCTTCACGACCCAGATAATCACAATGGTATGATCACTCACCTAGAGCCAGACATCCTGGAATGTGAAGTCAAGTGGGCCTTAGAAAGCATCACTAGGAAAAAAGCTAGTGGAGGTGATGGAATTCCAGTTGAGCTATTTCAAATCCTGAAAGATGATGCTGTGAAAGTGATGTACTCAATATGCCAGCAAATTTGGAAAACTCAGCAGTGGCCACAGGACTGGAAAAGGTCAGTTTTCATTCCAATCCCAAAGAAAGGCAATGCCAAAGAATGCTCAAACTACCGCACAATTGCACTCATCTCACACGCTAGTAAAGTAATGCTCAAAATTCTCCAAGCCAGGCTGCAGCAATACATGAACCGTGAACTTCCAGATGTTCAAGCTGGTTTTAGAAAAGGCAGAGGAACCAGAGATCAAACTGCCAACATCTGTTGGATCATCAAAAAAGCAAGAGAGTTCCAGAAAAACATCTATTTCTGCTTTATTGACTATGCTAAAGCCTTTGACTGTGTGGACACAATAAACTGTGGAAAATTCTTCAAGAGATAGGAATACCAGACCACCTGACCTGCCTCTTGAGAAACCTGTATACAAGTCAGGAAGCAACAGTTAGAACTGGACATGGAACAACAGACTGGTTCCAATAGGAAAAGGAGTACATCCAGCCTATATATTGTCACCCTCCTTATTTAACTTATATGCAGAGTACATCATGAGAAATGCTGGGCTGGATGAAACATAAGCTAGAATCAAGATTGCCAGGAAAAATATTAATAACCTCAGATATGCAGATGATACCACCCTTATGGCAGAAAGTAAAGAAGAACTAAAAAGCCTCTTGATGAAAGTGAAAGAGGAGAGTGAAAAAGTTGGCTTAAAGCTCAACATTCAGAAAACGAAGATCATGGCATCTGGTCCCATCATTTCATGGCAAATAGATGGGGAAACAGTGGAAACAGTGGCTGACTTTATTTTTTGGGGCTCCAAAATCACTGCAGATGGTGATTGCAGCCATGAAATTAAAAGATGCTTACTCCTTGGAAGGAAAGTTATGACCAACCTAGACAGCATATTAAAAAGCAGAGACATTGTCAACAAAGGTCCATCTAGTCAAGGCTATGGTTTTTCCAGTAGTCATGTATAGATGTGAGAGTTGGACTATAAAGAAAGCTGAGCGCCGAATAATTGATGTTTTGAACTGTGGTGTTGGAGAAGACTGTTGAGAGTCCCTTGGACTGCAAGGAGATCCAACCAGTCCATTCTAAAGGAGATCAGTCCTGGGTGTTCATTGGAAGGACTGATGTTGAAGCTCAAACTCCAATACTTTGGCCACCTGATGTGAAGAGCTGACTCATTTGAAAAGACCCTGATGCTGGGAAAGATTGAAGGTGGGAGGAGAAGGGGATGACAGAGCATGAGATGGTTAGATGGCATCATTGACTCAAAGGACACGAATTTGGGTGGACTCTGGGAGTTGGTGATGGACAGGGAGACCTGGCGTGTTTCAGTTCATGGGGTTGCAAAGACTCGAACACGACTGAGCAACTGAACTGAACTGAAGTGAATAGCATAGGTTGATTCCTTGTAAATTTTGTTTTCAGTGAATTAGCTCTAGAAAATCCAGTCAGTTCTGGATGTGATGACAAATGAAAGTTCTAGACTTGGAAAATGTTATAGACTTAGAGTAGAGTGATTCTCTAAGGTCATTTAATTTCTCTATGTGCTATCTTTTCTCCGTCTCAATGCAATAACAACTAGGAAATGTGTCAAGCATCGGATTAGGAAATCATATATCACACATTTTCTGAGAGTACCTACTTAAAGTATTCTAGCTTTCTTAAATGTACTTGACCTTATATTCTAATGTCTGGTTTGAAACATATGGCACCATACCTGGACCTCTAGGAAGTGACTGGCTCCAGAGAAGACACTTACAGGGCAGGGGATGCCTTTTGGAAGGCTTGCTCTTTTGAAACCTTGCCACTATATTCTCTGGCCTATAACAAATGGTCCAGTCCAATTCTAGAAGAATCATAAAGGAGCTTCCTTGAGCATTGGCTGTCAGAGCAGGGCACAAAGGCAGCTGCAGAAAAGGGCAGCGACTGTATGACTCAGAGAAGAGACTCAAGCAGCAAGCACATTGGCTGGACTCTTGGGATGCCCATTGTGACGTCATATGGAGTTACAGCCTTGAAGGATAAAAGTGTTTGGCTGAGACGGGCATGGGGTTGAGTAATGGCTCCAATCTGGGGGCTCACCATCCCACTGCCACCATATGTCAGCCTTCTACTATTGTTTGGTTTCCTTGTCTGGGGGCTTTGGATGCTGTTTTCTGGAAAACAGAATAGGGAACAGGTGGCAGCTAAGACATGCTCAGAGGTATGTGATGCAACAATCTCTTGAAATTATCTGCTCCTTGACTCTGCTCCTGGAGACATAGAAACTCCTAATCTTGGCCTGTGGGAGGAACTGACGGTGGAAAGAGGGGGGTTGAGATAGTGCCTATGGATGTCTTCCTATAAGTCATTCTCAGTCCTTTTCCTTTCAATTCAACAAACCTTAAGCACCTATTATATATGGCAGCATACTGAGCATTGAAGAAGAATAAAGTACCATCTCCACCTTTTCAAGGTGGGAGAGACAGTCAGACAGATATACATATATACACATAGCCCAAGGAAAGAGAAAGGGATGAGTTAATAGATGTATAAATATTGCTAAAGAGATGGGAGGTAAAGAGAATTGTAAGATCTATAAAATATCTTTGGGGGGAGCTTAGGTTTGAATTGTGTTTCAGAGGAAGGATAGGATTTTAAAAGTGGATAGGATGAGGGGAGGAGAGCAATGGATGACTTTCTGGACAGAAGGAATTGATTGGGAGAAAGCAAGGGAAGCAGAAGCGTGTTGGGAGTGTTTTGAAGAGAGGGGAAGACGCCTACCTGGATGGAGTGTAGAAGTGTAGGGAATGGTTTGGGGAAAACTGAGAGGAAAAGAGGTTAGAATGAGGAAAGAGGTTAGAAGTCCCCTTGTAGAGGGATTCAAATGCCAGACTGAATAGTTTGCATAAATACTACTCTGTCTGCAATTGAAAGATATTAAAGATTTTAAAGCCAGGTGAAAGTGTGCTTAGATCTGTGCCATCTAAACAGAATTTAAACTTAAAAAAATTTAAACTTTTTTCCTCAAACTTATCATTTGGGAGTCTAATTAAAAAGCAGATTCTGATTCAGTAGTCAGGGGAAGGGCTTGAGAGTCTGCAATTCTAAGGAGCTCCCAGGTGATGCTGCTGCTGTTAAACTGAGCACCATACTTTGGGTTGGTTGTTTGTATTTGTACTTGTTTGGTGTTTTGTTTCGTTTTGGTTTTTGGCCACACTGCCTGGCAGAAATCTTAGTTCCCTGAGCAGGGACTGAATCCTGGGCCGTGGCACCAAGTCCTAACCACTGGACTGCCAGAGAAGTCCCAAATACCATACTTTGAATGTGAGGCTTTACATACCTCCAGTGAGTGCTTCCCTACTGGCTCAGCTGGTTAAGAATCGGCCTGCAATGTGGGAGACCTGGGTCCAATCCCTGGGTTGGGAAGATACCCTGGAGAAGGGAATGGCTACCTACCCCAGTAGAATTGCCTGTAGAATTCTAGGGACAGATGAGCCTGGTGGGTTACAGTCCATGGGGTCCCAAAGAGTCGGACACAACTGAAGCGACTTAGCACAGCACAGCACAGTGAGTGCCTACGGTAGTTCTCTAGCTTGGTTAAACCAAAGGAGGCTACGTTAAAAATGTAGTTGAGGAGAGAAAAGGAACTGAAAGAACCAGAGCAGCAAGATGAGAAAGAGGACCTTGATTCACTTCCCCAGTATTTATCACCTGCCACCAACACCATGTACAAGGCATTCCTCTGGGGACCATGGACGAAGCACTTAATGGAAGGAACAAAAATCTCTGCCCTCTGGGCTGTAAAAGGATAAGGGCCTTGGGTGAAAATTTGGATGTAGGAAGAAGGCAGAAAGAGTGAAGGGGAAATGCCAATGGTTAGGACTCTGAGCTTTCATTGAAGGGAGCATGAGTTTGAGCCCTGGTTGAAGAAATAAGATGCTGCCACACTATGTGACAAAAAAAAGGGCAAAGAGAGAAAGCAAAGACACTGAGTCTTTTTTCCTGATTGGACCTTAAATACAAACAGTTGACTATAAACATTATCATTTTCCTACGAGGACTATATTCATCTTTGTATCCTCTATGCCTGGTATACTACCTTTCATGTAGTAAGCACTCCACATAGGCTTGTGAAATCAAAGAATGGCTTCTCAGTTTTAACCCTGAATGATTGAAAAGATGGCATTTTAAACAACAGAGGAAACATCTGACAAAAGTTACAAGTGTGGCAGGAGGCAGAAAATGTATGTAATGTGGAGATATTAATCAAGCTTCTCAAATTAATATTCTAGACTTGGGCTATCCAGTCTAATATCTGTTGGCTACATATGGCCATTTAAATTTAAATTAACCAAAATTAAATAAAATTTAAAATTTGGTTCCTTAATTGCACTACGTACATTCAAGTGTTCATATAGGATGATTTCCATCATCATAGAATATTCTGTTGGGTGGCACTAACTTAGACTTTAGATCTTGGAGATAGATAGTGGCTATGTATTTGGCCACAAAGTCCTTTTAATTTTTTTTCTCAGAAACATTTCTCAAATGTGGCAATCCAGATTCAGTGTCAATGTTTTACCTACAATTCCTCTTGAACTGTTTTCAGTCTCTAAGTGGTCTACAAATGTTTTACAGCCTAAGAGCATAGACCCTGGCTCTATAAAACAACACAACGGCACACACAAAACCTCCCAAAGCTAATTGTGCCACTCCACTAAAAGTAACTAAAGAAACTAATAGGGACTTCCCTGGCAGTCCAGAGGTTAAGACTGTGCACTTCCACTGCAAGGGGTACACATTTGATCCCTGGTTGGGGAACTAAGATCCCACATGTCTCCTGGCATGGTCAAAAACAAACAAACAAAAAGAAACTAAAAAAAATTTCTCAGCATCCCACTGCCTGCGGCATTTCTTAAACTTTTTGACTTTCAAACTTCTTTGCCAAAATTTGTCAATCACCTTAAGAATTAAAAAATTATTTCATCACTTTTTCATAATATTTAAGCGATTTGGGATAAATATTTCATTTTACAACACCGTGTTTTTTTTAATTGCAAAGTTCATTTTAATATCATCTGTAAGAGATAAATGTTTACTTTTTTTCATGTAACAAGAGATGCATGACATTTAATTGACTTTAACTTAACAGATATGAACCCCCCCAACATTTAGGCATGAAAAATGGCAAATGTATTTCTTTGTCTACATCAAATATAATCTGGCTTAAACTTCCTATCACCTGCGTTGGCACAAAATCTAGTATCTGTTTTTCTTCCCATATGAGAACCCTGGAGTGGGTGCAATTTATCCAAAATAGCAGAGGGCAGGTCCTTAGCTATGGAAACAGCTGTTGCTTTTCTTCTTTGCCATCTGAAGGCAAAAATCGCAGTTGTGTGCCAAGCTTGGTCACAGAGACCTTTGCCAAGGCCCCCAGTCCACTATATCTGAGCTCTTAGGAGCAGGAGGAATAATTTGCATCAGGCTGAGGGCCTCACTACCCAGCAAACCTGTAGTGTCCCTGTTGCATCCCAGTTTCAGTAAGTCAGCTCATCTCTTCTTAACTCCAGAAGCACCAAACACTAAACCTCTGGCACAGTTCAGCTGAAAATCCTCCACAGGCCTAGTCTTGTATGAGGGTTATCTCACATATTGAGATATAGCATTCATTGGAAGTTCCAACCAATCTTTTCAGCACCCAAAAACTAGCTCCCTATTCCGGATTAGGCGAAATAAGACTGTAAGAACACCGTCCTGGCTACCTTTTTTGGTGAGGGGAAACATTAGTTTCTCTCCCAGAAAAATGCAGCAATAAACACAAAGTGGAGTGTAACTTATTCCATGCGGCTCTTCTACATAAAAAAAATTCTCATTACATATTTATGTAATAAGAAGCTATTTTTTTTTTCAAAAATCCTACTTTTTATTCAGGTACACAGGTTCCCCTTGACTTTCACCACAATAAAAAATTAAAACAACAACAAAGAAAAGCAGAATGAGTCTATGAAACCTTTTATAAGCCAAAATGACACAAAGAGAAGCGATAACCTTAGCACATATCTTTCTAATGGATGCATAGTATAAATTAAGATAAAGCGCAGATGCTCACAGACACATTTCAAAGCTATGACAGCCTGATGCTGAGATGCTGAGTATAGTTCCCAGGGAAGCTGTGTGGCAGGGCCATTCTTGCTGCTGGAGTGCGTGCTGCTTCTACAATAACTCACCGCAAAACGAATGTTGAATGCTTTTTGCCTTTGTTTCCCCCATAAAAATAAAAATCCTCTGTAGATTTCTTTCAGCAAAAACATACTAATATAGGTCTTTCTTAAAATGGAAGCAGCATAAAGCAAATTTTCAAGAAGTGGAGGATACTTGTAGTTACATGCAGTAAAATGCAAAGATACTAAGTGTACCACTTGATGAATTTTGATAAATTCATACACCCATTAACTAACACCCCAGTCAAGGTACAGCAAGCATTGCCATAATCCTGGAAAGTTCCCTCATGTTCTTTTCTACTCAAAGGAAACATCATTTCTGATTTCTATCATCATGGATTAGTTTTGCCTATTCTTGAAACATGTTTAAATACACAATGTTTTAATATACAATGTATATTCTTTACTATCTGGCTTCTTTTTGCTGAGCATATTTTTGAGGTTCATGTATGTTGTCAACAATAAATTCTGAAGTGCCATTATGTCATGCTTATTAGTTTGGGGACCTAACGTATATTGAAATATAGAATGATATTATTTAACTACCTGTTGGCATAAAAAATAGACCAAAAATTTTCATTTCATGATCCAGTGGCTATAATTCTTACATATTGCATTTCAAAAATCCAGTTGTCATTTTATACTTAAAAATGTATATTTATTTGACAAAGTGAGGTTTCAGGATGTTCACTGCAAATGACACATTGTTGATATGGAACCCTATTTCCAGTAGGAGACAAATTCCTTGGGAAAGTGGTAATATGTTTAATTTTAGTAGATGTTGTTGAACAGTTTTCTAGAGTGATTATATCCATTTACACTCCCACAAGTAGGATACGAGTGTTCCAGTTTCTCCACATTCTTGCCAGTACTTGTACCTAAGTTCAGTTACTCTAACGAGTATGTATGGTATTACATTGTGGTTTAATGAGCATTTCCCTAATGATTAATGATATGGAACAACTTCTCAGGTTTATTGGCCTTTTGGAAATCCTCTTGTGAACTGTCTGCTCAATTCCTTTGTCCATTTGTAAGGACTGGGTTTTCAGCCTTTTAAATACTTATTGACTTTTAGGAATTCTTTAATTATGCATATGAGTCTTTTGTCATTTATCGGTATTAAAAACAAATCCTTACTCTGTGGCTTACCTTTTCACTCACAATGGTGTTAATAAACAGAAGTTCTTAATTTTAATGAAATCTAATTTATCAATTTTAGGTTTATGTTTAATGATTTTTCTATTTTTTTCCAGTGTGAAAAATCTTTGCCTTTTGCTAGGCTATGATGATACTCTTTCATGTTTCTTCTAAAAAGCATTTTTTTTCCCCCCTTTTCACATTTAGATCTATGATCCATCTCAAATTACTTTTTCTGTATGATGTAAGGTAGGGATAAAATTTCTTTTTTGTTCTACACAGATATCCAATTCCTCAGTAGGGCAGGGAATCAGTGCAATTTAGTTGCTCAGTCGTGTCTGACTCTTTGTGACTCCATGGACTGTAGCATGCCAGGCTTCCCAGTCCATCACCAACTCCCGGAGCTCACTCAAAGTAAGGCAGGGATGAGTGTAAAATAAATGAGGCACTCAACTTGGGGACAACATTTAAGGTCACCATAAAACTTTGTGATTAAGATAATATTTAATGCAATATTGTTAAAAAAGACAAACTTAATGTGGAAAATCTATGATGAACAAAATATTAGAATTTTAAAACTGACTCTGCACTTACATGACCATACCTCACCACCTCACTCTAAAATCCTTTCTTCCAACACCATTTATTGAAATAACCATCATTTTCTCATTGACTTGCATTGGTGACCCTGTCATAAATTAGGTAATTTCATATAAGTGTGGTTCTGTTTCAAGAGTCTCCTCTTTGTCACACTGGTTTATTTTCTATACTTGCACTGACAACTGTTCTTAAATATATAATTGTTTTGTAGATAGTCTTGAAATCTGGTCTAGTAAATATTCCAACTTTGATCTTCTTCAAAATTGCCTTAGCTATTCTGGGTCATTGAACAAATTTTAAAATCACTCGGTTAATTGTCACATAAAGACATTCAGGATTTTGATTGAAATTGCATTGGATTTGTAGTTCAAATTAAGGATAACTGAGTTTCTAAAAATAATCAGTCTTCTGACCTATGAATGTATTTGTATCTCCATTTATTTAGGTCTTCTTATTTCTTCCAATAATACTTAGTTTTCAGTAAAGAAGGTTTTTTAAAATTATAGTAAGTGATTGTTTTTCATTTTTATTAGGAAAATTTTCAAACAAATCAACAGCATATAAAGTATTTAATGAATTTTCATGAACCCATCACCCAGGTTCAACTCTCTTACCACATAATTTTGTAGCAAATCTCAGATAATATAATTTCATTAATAATTAAATATGAATATCTAAAAATTAAAGGCTCTTTAAAAATACTTAATAATGTCATTATTATGCCTAAAACTTTAATAATAATCCTTGAATACCATCAAATATCATCAGTATTCAAATTCCAATTGTCTCATAAATGATATAAATTATTGTTTACGTTTAACTCAAGATCAAATAAGGTCCACATGTTGAGATTGGTTGGTGTGTCTCTTAAGTTCTTTCTAATTTGTGTTAATAGATTCTCCACCTCTATATTTTTCTTTGCATTATTTTTTTCTTTCCATTTTTGTATTAAAGAAAGATTGGTTGGTGGTTTCTTACAATCTTTCTAATTTGTAGATTCCCCACCTCCATGATTTTCTTTCTTTCCATTTTTTTGTATTAAAGAAAGGGATTATTTATCTTCTAGAGTTTTTCAAGCAGAATTTTGCTTATTAAATGCCCCAGTTGTCATTTATCATGTTTTGTTGTCTTCTGTGTTTCCTATAAATGAGGAAGTTGGATCTAAGACTTATCAGAATTAGGTTTGTTTTTGGGGGGCAAGATTATTTCATAGATAATGATGGTTATCAGGAGGTTCAGAGCGTTTGGTTTGGTATAGTATTTGAAGTGTCATCTTCTAAATGATGCCAATGCCTGGAAATAAGTAGATGTTTTTATATTGATCTTCTACTCAGTGAAGTGAAAGTTGCTCAATCGTGTCTGACTCTTTGCGACCCCATGGACTATACAGTCCATGGAATTCTCTAGGCCAGAATACTGGAGTGGGTAGCCTTTCCCTTCTCCAGGGGATCTTCCCAACCCAGGGATTGAACCCAGGTCTCCCCCATTGCAGGTGAATTCTTTACCAGCTGAGCCACAAGAGAAGCCCAAGAATACTGGAGTGGGTAGCTTATCCCTTCTCCAGCGGATCTTCCTGCCCCAGGAATTGAACCAGGGCCTCCTGCATTGCGGGCGATTCTTTACCAACTGAGCTATCAGGGAAGCCCCTTATGCTCAGAGACTTTGCTAAATTTGCTTATCACTCCTTAAAACTTATCTATATATTTTTGTTTGAAAAGTATATTGTGATATTCTACACAATTGTATTGTCTGAGAGTGATAATTTTATATCTTCTTTTTCAATCCTTATGCCTCTTATTTCTTTTCCTTGCTCTTATGCACTGACTAGAACTTCAAGTACATTGTTCAACAGAAGTGATGCTAGTGGAAATCTTTATCTTCTTTTTATTTATTTAAAAAATATATCTGTGTATCTGTTTCTTTGGCTGCACCAGATTTTAGCTGTGGCACCCGGAATCTTGGGCAGAATCTTCTGTTGCAGTGCACTTAGTTGCTCTACGGTATGTGGGATCTTCGTTCCCTGACCAGGAATCAAACTCTCATCCTCCAAGTTGCAAGGCAAATTTTAATCACTGGACCACCAGCGAAGTCCCTTTTTCTTTTTTTTTTAATACAAAAGGAGGTTTTCCTTACCTCATCCTTCATGTATATTGTTTTCTATGTGATTTTTGCAAATGTTCTTCATTAGATTAAGAAAGCTTTCTTTTATTTCTAGTTTGCTAAGAATTTTAGCATGAATGGGTATTGAATTTTATCAAGGCTTTTTCTGCCTCTATTGAGATGCTCATATGCCTTTTCTTGTTTATTCTACTAATGTGCTGCATTACAATTAATTTCTAAAATATTAAACTACCTGTGAATTCCTGGAATAAATATGACATGTTTGTGATGTTGTTCATGATCCTTTTTATGTATTAATAGTTTGCTGATATGTCATTTAGAGTTTTTATATCTGTATTTTTAAAAGTATCTTAGAAAACATTTGCATTTTTTGTAAATGTTGTAATGATGAAACATTTGTATCATCACTTATAATGATGAAAATGATTGACCTGTAATTTTCCTTTCTAGTACTATCTTTATCAGATTTTAGAATCAAGGTAATTCTAGTATTAGTATAGTATTAGTCGCTCAGTCGTGTCTGACTCTTTGCGACCCCATGGACTGTAGCCCGCCAGGCTCCTCTGTCCATGGAATTCTCCAGGCAAGAAAACTGGAGTGGGTTGCCATTCTCTTCTCCAGGAAGGTTATTCTAGGCTCCTACAATAAAGGGAGAAGTAATCCCTTTTGCTTTTTCATTAAAATAGCCAAAGCATTTCTATTACTCAGGAAATTCCAAGGGTTTTTGGACCTTTGGGCCAGGAACCCAAGACAAACACCAAATATATTCTTTATTATTACACACAACACTGCTGTGTGGTGTGTTTAGTTGCTTAGTCATGTCTGACTCTTTGCGATCCCATGGACAGTAGCCCACCAGGGTCTTCTGTCCATGGGGATTTTCCAGGCAAGTATACTGGAGTGGGTTGCCATGCCCTCCTTCAGGGAATCTTCGCAACTCAGGGATTGAACCCAAGTCTCCTGCATTGCAGGCGGATTCTTTACCATCTGAGTCACACACAACACATGCACACCTGAACACATATGTGAGAGCGAGAGAGAGAATTGGCTTACCTAATTATATGGGCTGACAAATCCAATATTCTTATGGCAGGTTGAAAACTAAGGGTTTCTATTTTTCAATCTTAAGGCAGAATTCCTTCCTCTTCAGGAAACATACCTCATTCTCTGCTTTAAGGCCATCAACTAATTGGATGGTGCCCACCTACATTATGTAGGGTAATTTCTTTTACTTAAAGTCTACTGATTTTAGATGTTAATCATATCTTAAAAATACTTCTACAGCAACATCTAGACTAGTGTTTGGTCACAATCAGGGGTACCATTGCCTAGCATATAAAATTAACCATCATGACATAAAATTAACATAAAACTAATCATCACAACCTTTTTTTTTTTCTAAGAATGTTATAGTTTTGGCTCTGCAGTCTAAGTCTTTGATACATTTTTAGTTAATTTTTGTAAATAGCATGAAGGGTTCTTTTTTTTTTTGGCTGTGCTGGATCTTCCTTGCTGTGCGGTCTTTTCTCTAGAAGCGGTGAGCAGAGGCTACTCTCTAGTTGTGATGTGTGGGCTTCTCATTGTAGTGGTTTCTCTTGTGGCAGAGCCAGGCTTTAGGGCATGTGGGTTCAGAGCTGTGGTTCCCAGGCTTGAGAGCACAGGCTCAATAGTTGTGGTGCATGGGCTTAGTTGCTCCACACTACGTGGGATCTTCCCAGAGCAGGGATTGAACCTGTGCCTTCTGCAATGGCAGGCAGATTCTTTACCACTAAGCCACCAGGGAAGTTCCACCCACCCCCACAACTTCATTCTTTTCTATATGTTTATTCAGATGTCCCAGCACCATTTGTTGAAAGACTGGTCTTTCCCTATTGAATGGTCTTGGTATCCTTATAGAAAATCAATTGGTTGTAAATATGAGACTTTATTTCTAGACTCTCAGTTCTATTCCATTAATCTATATGTCCATCCTTATATTAGTACCAAACTGTTTTTGACTACTGTAGCTTTGTTGAAAGTTTTAAAATCAGAAAGTGTGAGTAGTTCAACTTGCTTTTCTTTTTTAGGATTGTTTTGGCTATTTAGGGTCCCTTGTAATTTCATATGAATTTTAGGATCAGCTTTGCCATTTCTGCCAAAATGAGAAATAAAAGGCATCCAAATTGGAAAGGAAAAAGTAACTGGGATTTTGATAGGACTATACTGAATCTGTAAATTGCTTAGGAGTATTGCCATCTTAACAAAATTAAATCTTCCCATCCATTATTAAGGCTGTCTTTTCATTTAAGTCTTCTTTAATGTCTTCAACAATGCTTTGTAGTTTTCAGTACGTAAGACTTACATCCCCTTGGTTAAATTTATTTCCACATAGACAAATACTGTATGATATCACTTATGTGGAAACTAAAAAAATAATACAAACAAATATATATATAAAACAGTGTCACAGATTTAGAAAAAAACGGTCATTACCAAAGGGGAGAGGGGAGGGGGAAGATCAAATTAGGGGTATGGGATTAAGAAATACAAATTACTATGTATAGAATAAGATATATATATCATATAGTAATATTTTATATTACTATGTATAGAATATATACATTGTATATAAGGAATTATAACCATTATCTTGTAATAACTTTTAATGGAGTATAATATATAAAAATACTGAATCACTATATGCTGTACACCAGAAACTAATATTATATTGCAAATCAACTATACTGTGGTAAAAAAATCATTCTTAAGTATTTTATTTTTTTAATTAAAAAATTTTATCCTTTATGATACTAAAAATGGAATCATATTCTTCATTTTCTTTCCACATTGTTCACTGTATGTAGAAATACAACTTATTTTTGTGTGTTGATGTTATATCTTTTAACTTTTAGAGGTAAATTTATTTATTAGCTCTAATAATTTTTTGTGTATATGTGTTCTTTAGGATTTTCTGTAAGTAAGATTATATCATCTGTGGACAGAGATAATTTTACTTTTTCCTTTCCAATTTGGGTGTCTTTTATTTCTCTTTCTTACCTAATTGCTCTGGTTAGAACTTCCAGTACAATGTTATGAAGAAGTAGTGAAAGTGGGCATCCTTTTTTTATTGAATTATAATTGATTTACAATGTTGTGTTAGTTTGACTGAAAATGTCTCTTTTTCATCTTTCACTTTAAAAAAATTTATTTATTTTTTTATTTGAAGGATAATGCTTTACAGAATTTTGTTATTTTCTGCCAAATGGATAGTTTCACTGAGTACAAAGGTCTGGGTGGTTATTTTCTTTTAGCATACTGAGGATGTTATTCCACTGTTTTCTGGATTCCACTATTTCTAAAAAGATATAAACTATTAATCTTATTTCTCCTTTGAATGCTATGAGTCCTTCATCTTTGGCTCTTTTAAAAATTCAGCAACTTTGATTTTCAGCATGTACTTTCTAATGTACTTAAGTTTGGCTTTTCTTTGTCTTTACATTGCTCATAATACTTCTTGCATTTATAGCTTGAATCTCAGGCTTTTTCAGTTTTGGAAAGTTCCCAGGGATAAACTTTCCCCCTAAATTTAGGTTTTAGTTTTTAGAGCAGTTTTTAGGTTCACAGCAAATCTGAGCAGTAAGTACAGAGACTCCCCATATATCCACTAAACTATTAAATTTCTCAAATATTTTTCTATTCTCTCTCTTTCTCTTCTGGAATGCTTACCAGTTTGTCCTTCACATTTCTTGGTTCTTATATCTTTTTTCTCTTTTTTTCCTCACCATGCTTCAGTATGAATATTGTCTTCAGATTTCTCTTCAGTTAGGTGCATCTAATCTGCTGTTACACCCATTTTAAGTTCTTTGTTGTTGTTCTAGAATTTCCATTAGATTTATTAAAATAGATTCTAGTTCTTTGTTAAGATTCTCCATCTTGTCACTTAATTTCGTGAAGACATAAAGCATGTATATTTTAAACCCCATGCCTTTTTAACAATATCTGGATTGCCTGAGAGTTTGTTTGTAGTGCTTGTGTATGTCTCTTAGTTTTCAATCATTCAGTTTTATCTTCAAGTATACATGGCAATTTTTAGTTGAATAACAGATATTTTAAAAGTAAAATTTAAGAGATAATTCAAAGCTCTGGATAAATTTACTTTCCTCTAAACAGTAGAATTATTCTTGCTTCTGGAAGTCATCTAGAGTAAGGAAAGATGATCTTAATCCAATCAAGTATTAGACTCACTGAAGGCTGATCTTCAGTTTTAGAGACTAGTTTATTTCAGGTTTATTACTAAGCTATGGCCATTCGGAGGTACCAACTAAAAGCCTGGAATTTCTATTAAGGCTCCTCCTTCTTGGTCCCTGAAGTCAGTTTTTGTCCATTAGCCATATAAAACTACTGAATGTTCTGCTTAGACTTTTTTACATAATTTTAAAAATAATTTTATTTATTTATTTTTGGCTGTGCTGGGTCTTTGTTTCTGGTGGGCTTTTCTCTAGTTGTGGTGAGTAGGGGCTACTCTTTAGTTGCAGTGCAAGGGCTTCTCATTGCTGTGGCTTCCCTTATTGTGGACAGAGTATAGGCTCTAGGGCACTCCAGCTTCAGTAGTTGTGGCACATGGGCTCAGTAGTTGTGGCTCCCGGGCTCTAGAGCACAGGCTCAATAGTTGTGGCCCATGAGCTTAGTTGCTCTGTGTTTGTGGATTCTTCCCAGAACAGGGATCAAACCTGTATCTCTTGTATTGACAGGTGGATTCTTTACCACTGAGCCACCAGGGAAGCCCTTGCTTAGAGTGAACATCGACATTTTAGCAATCAGTGAACTAAAATGGACTGGAATGGGTGAATTTAATTCAGATGACCATTATATCTACTACTGTGGGCAAGAATCCCTTAGAAGAAATGGAGTAGCCCTCATAGTCAAAGAGTCTGAAATGCAATACTTGGGTGCAATCTCAAAAATGACAGAATGATCTCAGTTCATTTCCCAGGCAAACCATTCAACATCACAGTAATCCAAGTCTATGCCCCAACCACTAATGCCAAAGAAGCCAAAGGTGAATGGTTCTATGAAGACCTACAAGACCTTCTAGAACTAACACCGAAAAAAGACATCCTTTTCATCATAGGGGATTGGAGTGGAAAAGTAGGAAGTCAAGAGATACCTGGAGTAACAAGCAAGTTTGGCCTTGGAGTACAAAGTGAAGCAGGGCAAAGGTTAACAGAGTTTTGCCAAGAGAACGCACTGATCATAGCAAACATGCTCTTCCAACAACACAAGAGACAACTCTAAATATGGACATCACCAGATGATCAATACTGAAATCAGACTGATTATATTCTTTGCAACCAAAGATGGAGAAGCTCTATATGGTCAATAAAAATAAGACCAGGAGCTGACTATGATTCAGATCATGAACTCATTATTGCAAAATTCAAACTTAAAGAAAGTAGGGAAAAGCACTAGGCCATTCAGGTATGACCTAAATCAAATCCCTTACACTTAACACAGTGGAAGTGACAAATAGATTTAAGGGATTAGGTCTGATAGAGTGGCAGAAGAACTATGGACAGAGGTTTATAGCACTGTATAGAAGGTGGTAATCGAAACCATCCCCAAGAAAAAGAAATGCAAAAAGGCAAAACGGTTATCTGAGGAGGCCTTACAAATAGCTAAGAAAAGAAGAGAAGCTAAAAGCAAAGGAGAAAAGGAAAGATATGCCCATCTGAATGCAGAGTTCCAAATAATAACAAGGAGAGATAAGAAAGCCTTCTTAAGTGAACAATGGAAAGAAACAATAGTCTTTCCCAATAGAATGGGAAAGACTAGATATCTCTTCAAGAAAATCAGAGATACCAAGGGAACATTTCATGCAAAGATGGACACAATAAAGAACAGAAATGGTAGAGACCTAACAGAAGCAGAAGATATTAAGAAGAGGTGGCAAGAATACACAGAACAACTATACAAAAAGATCTTCATGACCCAGATAACTACAATGCTGTGATCACTCACCTAGAGCCAAACATCTTAGAGTGCGAAGTCAAGTGGGCCTTAGGAAGCAGCACTAGAAACAAACCTAGTGGAGGTGATGTAATTCCAGCTGAACTATTGAAAAATCCTAAAAGGTGATGGTTTTTAAGTGCTGCACTCAATATGCCAGCAAATTTGGAAAACTCAGCAGAGGCCACAAGACTGGAAAAGGTCAATTTTTATTCCAATCCTAAAGAAGGGCAAAGCCAAAGAATGTTCAAACTATCCCACAACTGTACTCATCTCACATGCTAGTAAAGTAATGCTCAAAATTCTCCAAGCTAGGCTTCAACAGTATGTGAACTGAGAACTTCAAGGTGTAAGCTGGATTTAGAAAAGGCAGAGGAACCAGAGATCAAATTGCCAACATCTGTTGGATCATCGAAAAAGCAAGAGAGTTCCAGAAATGTACTTCTGCTTCATTGACTATGCTAAAGACTTTGACTGTGTGGATCACAAGAAACTGTGGGAAATTCTTCAAGAGATGGGAATACCAGACCACCTTACCTGCCTCTTGAGAAACCTGTATGCAGGTCAAGAAGCAACAGTTAGAACTGAACATGGAACGGACTGGTTCCAAATCGAGAAAGGAGTATTTCAAGGATATATTTTAACACCCTGCTTATTTAACCTATATGCAGAGTAAGGATATCATGTGAAATGCCAGGCTGCATGAAGCACAAGCTGAAATCATGATTGTGGGGAGAAATATCAATAACCTCAGATATGCAGATGACACCACCCTTATGGCAGAAAGCAGAGGGGAACTAAAGAGCCTCTTGATGAAGGTGAAAGAGGAGAGTGAAAAGCTGGTTTAAAACTTGATAGTAAAAAAACTAATATCATGGCATCTGGTCCCATCACTTCATGGCAAATAGATGGGGAAACAATGGAAACAGTGACAGACTTTATTTTCTTGGGCTCCAAAATCACTGCAGATGGTGACAGCAGCCATGAAATTAAGAGACACTTGCTCCTTGGAAGAAAAGCTATGACAAACCTAAACAGCGTATTAAAAAGCAGACACATTACTTTGCTGACAAATGTCTATCTAGTCAAAGCTATGTTTTTTTCAGTAGTCATGTATGGATATGAGAGTTGGACCATAAAGAAGGCTGAGCACTGAAGAATTGATGCTTTTGAACTGTGGTGTTGGAGAAGACTCTTGAGAATCCCTTGGGATGCAAGGAGATCAAACCGGTCCATTCTAAAGGAAATCAGTCCTGAATAGTCATTGGAAGGACTGATGCTGAAGCTCCAATACTTGGCCACCTGATGCAAAAAGCCAACTTATTAGAAAAGAATCTGATGTTGGAAAAGATTGAAGGCAGGAGGAGAAGGGGATGACAGAGAACGAGATGGTTGGATCGCACCACCAACTCAATGGACATGGTGAGTTGGTGGAGGACAGGGAAGCCTGGCATGCTGCAGTTTATGGGGTCGCAAAGAGTTGGACACAACTGAGTGACTCAACAACAACAATAGTCATGGTAGTTTTTTGAAGCTTAGGATGAAGCTCTTTCTCAGAGAGTATCTCATCTGTTTTAGACTATGGCACCATCAATCCAGGATAACTTCAAAATCATGGTTTGGGGACCATGCAGATGATGTGAACTTGAGCTGCAAATTATACAAAAAGTCAACCTGTAGTTACAACTTCTCAGATACTTCCTTCCAGTCCTCTTAACTTCTCAGTGTCAAGGCAACTTTCCCTTCAGGTCTCTGATGTTAGAAGTGGCAGATTTGTCATTTTGTTGTCCTAGTTGAATATGGTAGTCTTCTATGGATTTTTTCCCCCTCATGCTGGTATTTTTGAAGTTTTCTTTAAGAAGTTATTCTGTGCCCTAGGTCACAATGGTTTTTTCCAACTTTTTAAAAATTTTCTAGTCTACCTTTCACATTTTAGTTTTTAATACATTTAGAGTCCATCTCCATATGCAGTATTATAAAGTGATCCAATTTTATTTTTCTCTTTATATTGAGCCAATTTTTTCATCACTATCTGCTAAAGAATCTTTTTCCCATTCATTTGTAGAATTCCTTTTTTTCATTTTAAGTAACCATATATATAGGAGTCCCTTTTGAGTTCTCTATTCTGTTCTATTGGCTTACTTGTTTCTGTTTCTATTACCATAGATTGTAGTGTGTCTTAGCTTTTGGTACAGCAAGTCCTTTCTTCGCTCTTCTTTTTAAGGTTGATTTAGCTGTAAATAGAGAAGGCAATGGCACCCCACTCCAGTACTCTTGCCTGGAAAATCCCATGGATGGAGGAGCCTGGTAGGCTGTAGTCCATGGGGTCGCTAAAAGTCGGACACGACTGAGCGACTTCACTTTCACTTTTCACTTTCATGCATTGGAGAAGGAAATGGCAACCCACTCCAGTGTTCTTGCCTGGAGAATCCCAGGGACAGGGGAGCCTGGTGGGCTGCCATCTATGGGGTTGCACAGAGCTGGACACGACTGAAGCGACTTAGCAGCAGCAGCAGCAGACCTTTATTATCCATACAAATTATAGAGATTTTTTACAAGTCCTTGAAATAGTCCGACTGAAATTTGAATTGGGAATGTATTAAGTATAATTTAATTGGGGGTATACTGACATTTTTATAATCTTAAATTATTCCAGCCAGAGCCTAGAATGTCTCTCCATTTATTCAGATCATGCTCTATGTCCTTTAATGGAGCTCTAATAATCTTTTACATGATGCTGTTCTGTCTTTTTGGTTAATATCTTGGTACTTGGTCATTTTATTGCTATTGTGAAAAACATCTTTCATTATTTAAAATTACATTTGTCTAGATTTTTTGCTACAGTAGAGAAATGCATTTATAAGACATTTATAAGTTGTGCTTGTATTCAAAAACCTTGGTGAGCTCTTTCATTAGCTCTGATGGAGAATGTCTTTGATTATCATTTCAATTGCTTTCATGCTTACTGTTCTACTCAAATGATCTATTTTTTCCCCAATTTTGATGTTATATTTTTTTCTAAGAAGTTAACCATTTCACTAGGTATTTCACATTTATTATTATAGTTATTCAAACTATTTTTCTTCTCTCTCCTCTTCTACTTCAATTTTCAAGGAGCTATTTATATTTACTTTTGCCTTTTGCCCAGGGTCACTTTTATTTTCAGTTTGAGGGCTCCTGACTACATAGGGTGTATAAATTAGAATTTTAAATCAGTATGAGGGTAGATTCTTGGTTGAAAATTTCAAAGAAGGCTTTTTCCCTACCCAGAGTTCAAGCTTCCTTGTTTGGCAATATTTTCCTTTTTTCTTTTTTTGTCTGTGCTGGGTTTCTGTTGCTGCTCAGGCTTTCTCTACTTGCAGTAAGTTGGGGCTACTCTCTAATTGTGGTGCAATGGGTTCTCACTGTGGTGCCTTCTCTTGTTGGGGGAGATGGAGCTCTAGGCATACAGGCTTTAGCAGTCGTGGCGCTTGGGCCTAGTTTCCCTGAGGCATGTAGAATCTTACCTGACCAAGGATTGAACTGCATTTTTCGAGGAAGGATTCTCCTGCATTGCAAGGCAGATTCTTAACCACTGGACCACCAGGGAAGCCCTGGTGGTATTTTTTTTCTAGCTACTTTTTTTACCAAGTGTGTAGCAATTTGTGAATCCTGGCTTTTTTTCCCTGGGGTCTCATTTAAATACCACTTCACACAGGCCTTGTCTTTGTCCCCACCTTGCTGTTTCCTCAGTGGCTGACACTGCAAATGACCAAGGGCATTTAAGTATTAACAAGTTTCCATTCTTGTTTCTCAGTTTTCTCCTGATTTTTGGCCTGGAGATTTTCCTTACTTTCTTGTAAGGAGCTACATTCTGCATTTAAAAAGATGTTTGTTGTATTTTATTCAGCATTCCCAAGTTTTTATAATGGGAGATTATTTTAGGTCTATAATATGTAGACATCATTTTGAGATAAAAATATAGAAAGGTTATTTGTAAATATATCAACTTGTATTTCAACATTAATTTTCCTTTTGCTTATGTTTTAATCAATAGTCCATTATGGATGTAAATAATATATCATGAAGTATAAAATCAATTTTAAACTGTCTAAAAGTCAAAACTACCACTGTATCTAGGGTTACTCTACTGAGTAATAAACTGAGTTTCTTCATCATCAGCATATTCATGAATTCCCAACTAACTGTTGTAAGCTCTTTCAATACACTTTCAGAGACTGATTTCCTAATTTAAAGAGAATAAAAAAAAAAGTTTAGTTGAAATTGTAACAATGTCACTTCTGCTTTCAAAAGGACCTGGAACACCCTTGCAGAAACACTAGTTTATTACATACTGAATGGGAAATTCTGACCTGCAGGATGAAATGAAAATCCCATATAATCTGGCTTCCCACTTACTTTTTCAGCTTCATCTTTCACTACTTAGCAAAGATGCATCTGACAGGGACTTCCCTGGTAGTCCAGGAGTTAAGAATTTGCCTGCCAATGCAGGGGACACAGGTTCGATCTCTGGTCAGGGAAGATATGATATGCTGTGGGGCAACTAGGCACATGTGCCACAACTACTGAGCTCCTGCTCTAGAACCCACGAGCTGCAACTAGAGCGAGAGTAGACTCCACTCTTCACAACTAGAGAAGGCCTGAGCACAGCAACAAACACCCACCACAGCCGAAAATTAATTTATTTAAAAAAGTACCCGACAATTGTGATGCTCAGTGATAGTCCTGCTTGCCTGGAAGGCTCTTTCTTCACCTAAAAACCTTCTGTTGATTCTTCAAACTCCAGTACAAACAGTAACTTCTTTGAGTAATTCTTCCTTTCTCTCCCAGGCAGTTAATCACTATCCTTTTTATGCCCTCACATTTCTATTTGTGTTACAGCATTTACCACGTGATATTGTAACTTACCTGTTTAGACTTCTCTTTTCCCTACTAGCATAAGTTCCTAGAACACAGGAATCATATTTATCTCTACAGTTCCAGCACCCCACACATCACATTGAACATAGTAAGTACTCAATAAATGATTCAGTATTAAATGAATGAAGTAACTGTTGCTGTTTTTATGAATGCCAAGTGTTTATATTTATGTCTATGAGGTGAAATGTGTTATCAATAAAGTCTTTAACCTAGAGCATTACTTGATTTTATTTGTTCTTTTTGTGCCTTTCTAGACTTCAAAGCAGCATATATTGAAAAAGATCCAGAAATTCACAGGTCAGAAAGATCTTATCTTTTATTCTTCAGTTTAAGACTAATGACAAATCAACTGCAGGGTCTGCTTTAAGACTTTAACCTGTAATAGCAGGTAGAAGGAGGAAGGTTGAAAAGATTGTTATATGAAAGAAATATGCCTACTCTTTCTAGCAACTACACTTCTGAAGAAATGTAAATGGCTTCATAATTCTTTTCATGAATGAAAATAATCATGAATTCTTTCATTCCTATCCTCGTACTTCCTTTTCTAATCTCCTTTTGTGCAAAGCTTAAAGTATCAGGAAAGAAACTCTGTGAGAGGGGTTAACTATGAAGAGTTTGGTGTAGGAAGTTTTGATATCTTTTTTCTCTACCATGTGCTCAGTCACTTCAGTCGTGTCTGACTCTCTGCGACCCCATGGACCATGGCCCGCCAGGCTCCTCTGTCCATAGGATTCTCCAGGCAAAAGCACTGGAGTGGGTTGCCATTTCCTTCTCCAGCGATAAAGTATGAAGTGAGTGAAGGGAGTAAAGTGAAGTCGTTCAGTCGTGTCCGACTCTTTGTGACCCCATGAACTGTAACCTACCAGGCTCCTCCGTCCATGGGATTTTCCAACCCACTCCAGTACTCTTTTCTCTACCACAGAGACTGAATAATACTTATCCTTTCCTCCAAAGATATGTATTTCTCTGTTTTCCCTACTTCTTCTCCCTACCGTGATTATTCCTGCTGTTTCCAATGGCTTACATTTACTACATGGTGAAGACAGCACACCGTAGCTAAAAAAAGAGAAACAAACAAAATGAGATGTTGGTTAAATCTAAGCTCTACCACTAATTAGCCTTTTGATTTTAGGCATGATTTTGTCTTTGTTTCCTTATTTGCAAAATGAGGGGATTGAACTAAGGTAAGGTCAAGAGTCATAATTCTAATAGATTCTTCACCTCTACTTCCAGATTCACAGTTGGAAAAAAATCTCAGGATGGGTTGCATTGAAGATAACCTGAAACGGTGAGTAAAATCAATCTTCTCTGTGTATATTTTTTCTCTCTCTACCCTACTGATAAATCCTGTGAAAGTTGGGAGTAATATACCTGGGATTCTGTTTCACTTTCCTCACTATGATAGCTGTCTTCTTTCTAAGTCTCTCTTTTCATTATTCTTATCAGTTCAGTTCAGTTCAGTCACTCAGTCGTGTCCAACTATTTGTGACCCCATGAATTGCAGCACAGCAGGCCTCCCTGTCCATCACCAACTCCCGGAGTTCACCCAAACTCATGTCCATCGAGTAGGTGATGCCATCCAGCCATCTCATCCTCTGTCGTCCCCTTCTCCTCCTGCCCCCAATCCCTCCCAGCATCAGGGTCTTTTCCAATGAGTCAACTCTTCGCATGACGTGGTCAAAGTATTAGAGTTTCAGCTTCAGCATCAGTCCTTCCAATAAACACCCAGGACTGATCTCGTTTAGCATCGATTGGTTGGATATCCTTGCAGCCCAAGGGACTCTCAAGAGTCTTCTCCAACACCACAGTTCAAAAGCATCAATTTTTCGGCACTCAGCTCTCTTCACAGTCCAATTCTCACATCCATACATGACCACTGGAAAAACCATAGCCTTGACAAGATGGACCTTTGTTGACAAAGTAATATCTCTGCTTTTTAATATGCTGTCTAGGTTGGTCATAACTTTCCTTCCAAGGAGTAAGTGTCTTTTAATTTCATGGCTGCAATCACCATCTGCGGTGATTCTGGAGCCCCCCAAAATAAAATCAGCCACTGCCTCCACTGTTTCCCCATCTGTTTGCCATGAAGTAATGGGACCAGATGCCATGATCTTAGTTTTCTGAATGCTGAGTTTTAAACCAACTTTTTCACTCTCCTCTTTCACTTTCATCAAGAGGCTTTTTAGTTCCTCTTCACTTTCTGCCATAAGGGTGGTGTCATCTGCACATCTGAGGTTATTGATATTTCTCCCGGCAATCTTGATTCCAGCTTGCGCTTCTTCCAGTCCAGCATTTCTCATGATGTACTCTGCATAGAAGTTAAATAAGCAGGGTGACAATATACAGCCTTGACGTGCTCCTTTTCCTATTTGGAACCAGTCTGTTGTTCCATGTCCAGTTCTAACTGTTGCTTCCTGACCTGCATACAGGTTTCTCAAGAGGCAGGTCAGGTGGTCTGGTATTCCCATCTCTTTCAGAATTTCCCACACTTTATTGTGATCCACACAGTCAAAGGCTTTGGCATAGTCAATAAAGCAGAAGTAGATGTTTTTCTGGAGCTCTCTTGCTTTTTCCATGATCCAGCAGATGTTGGCAATTTGATCTCTGGTTCCTCTGCCTTTTCTAACACAAGCTTGAACATCTGGAAGTTCACGTTTCACGTATTGCTGAAGCCTGGCTTGGAGAATTTTGAGCATTACTCTACTAGCATGTGAGATGAGTGTAATTGTGTGGTAGTTTGAGCATTCTTTGGCATTGCCTTTCTTTGGGATTGGAATGAAAACTGACCTTTTCCAGTCCTGTGGCCACTGCTGAGTTTTCCAAATTTGCTGACATATTGAGTGCAGCACTTTCACAACATCATCTTTCAGGATTTGAAATAGGTCAACTGGAATTCCATCACCTCAAGTAGTTTTGTTCCTATTGATGTTTTGTAAGGCCCACTTGACTTCACATTTCAGGATGTCTGGCTCTAGGTGAGTGATCATACCATCATGATTATCTGGGTTGTGAAGATCATTTTTGTGCAGTTCTTCTGTGTATTCTTGCCATCTATTCTTAATATCTTCTGCTTCTGTTAGGTCCATATCATTTCTGTCCTTTATTGAGCCCATCTTTGCATGAAATGTTCCCTTGGTATCTCTAATTTTCTTGAAGAGATCTCTGCTGCTGCTGCTGCTAAGTCGCTTCAGTTGTGTCTGACTCTGTGCGACCCCATAGACGGCAGCCCACCAGGCTCCCCCGTCCCTGGGATTCTCCAGGCAAGAACACTGGAGTGGGTTGCCATTTCCTTCTCCAATGCATGAAAGTGAAAAGTGAAAGTGAAGTCGCTCAGTAGTGTCCAACTCTTCATGACCCCATGAACTGCAGCCTACCAGGCTCCTCCATCCATGGGATTTTCCAGGCAAGAGTACTGGAGTGGGGTGCCATTGCCTTCTCCAGTCTTTCCCATTCTGTTGTTTTCCTTTATTTCTTTGCATTGATTGCTGAGGAAGGCTTTCTTATCTCTCCTTGCTATTCTTTGGAACTCTGCATTCAGATGCTTATATCTTTCCTTTTCTCCTTTGCTTTTTGCTTCTCTTCTTTTCACAGCTATTTGTAAGGCCTCCTCACACAGCCATTTTGCTTTTTTGCATTTCTTTTTCTTGGGGATGCTCTTGATCCCTGTCTCCTGTACAATGTCACGAACCTCCATCCATAGTTCATCAGGCACTCTGTCTATCAGATCTAGGCCCTTAAATCTATTTCTCACTTCCACTGTATAATCATAAGGGATTTGATTTAGGTCGTACCTGAATGGTCTAGTGGTTTTCCCTACTTTCTTCAATTTAAGTCTGAATATGGCAATAAGGAGTTCATGATCTGAGCCACAGTCAGCTTCCGGTCTTGTTTTTGTTGACTGTATAGAGCTTCTCCACCTTTGGCTGCAAAGAATATAATCAATCTGATTTCAGTGTTGACCATCTGGTGATGTCCATGTGTAGAGTCTTCTCTTGTGTTGTTGGAAGAGGGTGTTTGCTATGACCAGCATGTTCTCTTGGCAAAAGAGTGCCAAACAAAGAGAACACAAAATAGTGCATTCTCTATTAGCCTTTGCCCTGCTTCATTCCGTACTCCAAGGCCAAATTTCCCTGTTACTCCAGGTGTTTCTCGACTTCCTACTTTTGCATTCCAGTCCCCTATAATGAAAAGGACATCTTTTTTGGGCGTTAGTTCTAAAAGGTCTTGTAGGTCTTCATAGAACCGTTCAACTTCAGCTTCTTCAGCGTTAGTGGTTGGAGCATATGCTTGGATTAGTGTGATATTGAATGGTTTGCCTTGGAAACGAACAGAGATCATTCTGTCATTTTTGAGACTGCATCCAAGTACTGCATTTCAGACTCTTTTGTTGACCATGATGGCTACTCCATTTCTTCTAAGGGATTCCTGCCCACAGTAGATATAATGGTCATCTGAGTTAAATTCACCCATTCCAGTCCGTTTTAGTTCACTGATTCATAGAATGTTGACGTTCACTCTTGCCATCTCCTGTTTGACCACTTGCAGTTTGCCTTGATTCATGGACCTAATATTCCAGGTTCCTATGCAGTATTGCTCTTTACAGCATTGGACCTTGCTTCTATCACCAGTCACATCCACAACTGGGTATTGTTTTTGCTTTGGCTCCATACCTTCATTCTTTCTGGAGTTATTTCTCCACTGATGTCCAGTAGCATACTGGGCACTTAACCACCTGGGCAGTTCCTCTTTCAGTATTCTATCATTTTGCTTTTTCATACTGTTCATGGGGTTCTCAAGGCAAGAATACTGAAGTGGTTTGCCATGCACTTCTCCAGTGGACCACATTCTGTCAGACCTCTCCACCATGACCCGTTCATCTTGGGTGGCCCCACATGGCATGGCTTAGTTTCATTGAGTTAGACAAGGCTGTGGTCTGTATGATCAGATTGGCCAGTTTTCTGTGATTATGGTTTCAGTGTGTCTGCCCTATGATGCCCTCTCGCAACACCTACCATCTTACTTGGGTTTCTCTTACCTTGTACATGGGGTATCTCTTCACGGCTGCTCCAGCAAAGCGCAGCCGCTGCTCCTTACCTTGGACAAGGTCGCCCCTCCTGATCTTGAATGTGGAGTAGCTCCTCTCGGCCCTCCTGTACCCACGCAACCACCACTCCTTGGACGTGGGGTTGCTCCTCTCAGCCGCTGCCCCTGACCTCGGACGTGGGGTAGCTTACCAGTACATTAATATCACTTCAATTACACTAACACACTCTGCTGCATCTAGTTTTTCAGAACTCCCTGTGGGATGGACCCAGGAATATGTACTCTGGTCAATGGACAGGAATCTTCAACAGATCTTCAAACACCTGGAAAGTACAAGGTCAGGTGGTTTCTGAGTGGAGGTTGAAAGTGGTAGAGCTTTTAAGAGGGAGGAAGGGAGGGAGTGAAGGAGGGAGGGAGGGAGAGAGGGAAGGAGGAAGAGAGAGGGGGAGGGAGAAGAAAGATGGTTAGTTAGTTTTTGTAGTGGGGCAAAGTTTAAGAACCACTGGTCTGTGAATCATTTCTGATTAGAATGGGGACAAATGCCTCCCTTTTTCCTGGTGGAGGAATTCTTTCCATAAATAAGCAATTAATGTTGGGGAAAGCAAGCTTTTTTGTTTTCCCTCAGTCCAAAATATTTTGCATTCAAAATGGCCATTGTCTTTCCATTTTCCTACTTTTTCCTGTTTCAAAACAAATGGGAACTTTTCTCTTTATTTCTTAGATCAAGTCTTATGGAATTGGGTTTGCCTGAACCACAGGATATGATTTCTTCTTCCACCTCCTCTGTTTTTGTGGCTCAGGAGCCTGTCCTACCCTGTTGTGACTGTAAGAATGCAGAACATTCTACTGACAGTAGCATCTCCTCTGGATCATCCTACAGCTCGAGCCTGTCTCACCTTCCCGTCTTTTCTGAAGAAACAACTTGGCAATTCCGGAGCCATAGTTTACCTATTTTACCCCAAAATCAACCTCCTGTGTTCAGGAACCAAGGCACATCTCAGCCTTCTTTTATGCTTTCAGAGCTTGGGAAATCAGAACTTTTTCAGAATTTGGAAACTCTTTCATCCTTAAGCCCTCAAAGCACTTTTATCAACTCTCTTTTTGAATCTCCAGATCTCCACAGACAAGAAGAAAAAACAAAGGATAAGAGAAGAAGCAAGAGTGATTTGACATCAGATCATAAGCCAAATATTATCTTCAAAGAGAGACCACTATTGTCAGGGTCAGCTCCAATCCAGCTCTCTCCTTTGGCTAGGTGGGAGTTAGAGGGACATATGGCTTGGAAGGTTTGTACTTTGCGGGAACAAACAGTGCCTCTGCCTGTGAGGGAATCATGGGCAATGCTGAATTATTTAACTGAGGTGCAAGGAGGAGTCCCTGAACCAGAGAAACCCCAAATCCAGTTATCTATGCCCATTCATCAAAGCACTGAGCAAAATATCAACAATGAATCCCCAGACCTTCCATCTCTTCAGCTCCAAAGGAACACTGGAGTGGAATCTGGATTAAATAGAACAGAAACAAGAATTTCTCAGACTCTTATCTCAGGTAAGCAGTCACAACCTGGAGATGGCCCCCAAATCCTTGAATCCAGGCCATTAATGACATCAATAGATATTCTACTTCCCAAAAGCTTAGGAGCTGACATCACTCAAGAGGAAATGACTTTACTGAAGAAGGACCCAAAACATGTGCTAGAGCTTAATATAAAGCAGAGGGTCTTAGGTCTTCCAGAAAAAAGGATACAACCGCAACAGACCCAGGTGCCTAATATGGAGCTGACCCCACAGCTACCATACCAAGTCACAGATAGTGTGAAAGTTACTCCACTGGCATTACTTCAAGTCATGGATTCAATGGGGATGATTCCAGATTCACATTCAGAAGTGATAGAATCTGTGGGTTTGTTCCAATGGCCACCAAATGAAGTTGAAAAACCAATGGAAGCCATGGAAACAGTGCATGTAAGCCAAAAACCATCATATCAAGTCATTAAATCAGTGGAGGTAACCCCAAGACCTCAGCAGCAAGTTATGGAATCAAGAAAGATAACTTCAAGACAGTTGAATCAAGTAATAGATAATGTGAAGGTAACTCCAATAGCATTGCTTCAAGTCATGGATTCTATGGGGATGATTAAAAAATCACATCCACCTATCATACAGTCAATGGGAATGACCCCAACAATGCAATATCAAGTTATGGAGTCAGTAAAAAGGAGTACATTGTTGGACCATCAAGTCATACAACCAGGAAAGATGAATCCAAGACTACAACATGCAGTCATAGAAACTGTGGAAATAACCCCAGGGCCACATAAAGTTATGCAATCAGTTCATGTAACATCAAGACCACAAAGTCAAGTCGCAGAATCACTGAAGATTACTCCAGGGCCAATATGTCAAAATATGAAATCATTTGAAACGATCCCAAGGCCATTGCATCAAGTGATGGATTACATGAAAGTGACTCCAGTAGCACTATTACAAGCTATGGATTTTATGGGGATAATTCCACCAACAAAGTCACATGTTATAGAATCTGGGGGTTTGATCCCAGATACACAGTCTCAGATTGCAAATTTAACCCCAAGGGCAATTCAATCAGATTGTTTGACTTCAAGCTCTTTTACTACTATTGGTACATTTGGAGTGGTAGAATCTGTGGGCTTACCTCCAAAGCCACCACATAAAGTCATGGAATCAGGAGGAGTGATTCCAATATCTCAAGCCAACTCCAGGAGTCTGGAGTTGACTCCTGGGTCATGTATTCAAGTGCCAGACTTTGAGGGGATGACTCCACAACCATATAATCAAGGCACAGAATCTATGGCATTAACACCAGGGCCATCTCATCAAGTCACAGAGTCTTCGAGGTTGACCCCAGGGCATCAAATTCTGGAGTATTCAGAGATGAGTCCAAGGCAAAGTCATCATGTAATAGAAACTATGGAGTTGACCTCTGACCCCTGGATAAAAATGGAGAAATCTGCAGAGGTGACACATTCACATCATCAAATGATGGAATCTTTAGGGACAATCCCAAGGTCACTGGGTACAGGTACAAAATCTATGGGAATGAGCCAAAAGGCACTGCCTCAAGTCACAGAATCTGCAGAAATGTCCACTACATCAGTTCCAGATGTGAACTATAGAGAGATGAAATCAATTCCACAACTTAAGGTTATGGGTTCTATGACGTTATCCCCAAGACTGCAAAATTTGAAGTCTGGGAAACTGGTTTTGGCACCAGAGTCACAAAATATAAAATCTGTAGACATAACCACAGGTTCAGTCCCAGAACTGGGAAATTACACACAGCCAGTCTCAACTGTGAACTCTATAGAACTGGCCACAGAACCAGAATGGCAGAGTGTAAAACCTGAGGAGTTGGCCACCACACCACAGGGGCAAAATGAGAAATCTGTGCAGTCAGCCCCAGGGGCTCAGCTTCATGGTGTGAAATCTATCCAACTGATGCTGGGACCCCAACAACAAAGTAAAAAATCTACTGGGTTAGTCCCAGCACCACAGTTGCAAAGTAAGAAATCTATAGATCTGGTCCCCAGTTCACAGTTGCAAGGTATAGAATATGTTCATTTGGCTCTACCATCAGAGTTTCCAGGTATAAAAACTGTGGAATTGTCTCCAAGAATAGTACAAAAAGATATGAAACCTATGGAGTTGGCCCCAAAGCCGTGGTCACAGGATATAAGATCTGAGGAGACAGCCCCAATACCATTGCGTGAAGATGTAAAAACTCCTCAAATGGTAGAAAGTACAAGACTGACTCCTGAGACAAAGGTAGAAGGTATGAAATATGAAGAACTGATCCCAGGAGCACACATTCAAGCAGTAAAATCTGTAGAGGTAGACTCCAGACCAAATCATCAAGTCACAGAACCTGAAGGGATGATCTCACGGTATCAAGCTTCAGAATCTTTAGGGATGATCTCAGAACCAGGATATCCAGAAACAGAAGCAAAGCTAACCCCTGACACTGGTCACCATGGGAAAGAGTCTATGGGGTTGATACAATCATTTTTAGGAAGTACCCCCAGGTCACTGAGCCAAGCATCTATGCAGATGAACTCAATGTCATTCAGGAGCACTCTTGAGCCAATGTTCCAAAGTGTGAGAGCCATGGACAAAACTCCAATGTCACAGCACATGACACAAGAATCTCTGGAGTTGGTACTAGGATCAGAGATGCAAGGTATGAAATCAAACATGTTGACCCCAGAATCTCAAGATATGAAGTTTGTTCATCCAAATCTAGGACCATATTCAGAAGTTATGAATTATGAGAAGCTGATCTCAGAACCACAATTTCAAAATGTGAAATCTGTGTCATTGACCTCAGAACCACAGTCCACAAGTATAAAACCTGAGGAGTTGACTCTAGGGCCATTAAGGCATGATGATTTTGTGGATTTACACGTACCACTGGAAGAATCTAGTAGGTTAATTCCTGAGTCACAGTTACAACATGTTGAATCAAGGAAAGTGACCATGGAATTACATTTACAAGGATTAAAATCTGTGGGTCTAACTTCCAGACCAAGGCATCAAGACATACCATCTACAGAGTTAGCTGCTGAGATCTGGCCACAAGAGGAGGAATCTGTAGTCTTGAAACCTGGTGGTGTGATGCCCAGGCCGTATTTTCAAAAATTTTCAGAGTTGACTCCAGGTCAAGACCATCAAGACACAGAAACTGTAAGACTGATTTCTGAGGCTTTGCCCCAAGTTAATTTGCCCCAATTAATGCAAAAACCAACAGATCAAGTTATAGAATCTGCAAGAATGACTCCTCTAAGGCCACATCTTCAAGATACAGAATCATCAGAGATACCCTTAAGGTCAGAATATGCAAACACAGAAACTGTGGGGTTAGCAACATTTCCAGTTGAAAACATCCAGGAGGTAATACCAGTACAACCATATTCAGAAAAAGGATCTCTGGAGTTGACTTTAGAACCAAGGATGCAATATGAGATATCAGAGCCACTACTACAAAATTTGAAACATGTGAAGCTAACCTCTGAGTCATCCCCATTAGTGGTGGAATCTAAACAGTTTATTACAGGACCAAAACCACAAGTTACAGAGTTGACTCCAGAGCCACAGCTCCAGGAAGTAACATTCAGGCAGTTGGAGTCAGAGCCAAAACTACAAGACGTGAAATATGTTAATTTAATTCAACAGCCAACTACTACCAAAATGGTAGAATCAGAGAAGCCAATACAAGAGCCAGTCCTACAAAGTATGATACCAGAGGAACTGACTCAGGAGGTACAGCTCCAAGGTGAGTCCCTGGGACCACAGTTGCATAGCGTAAGATTTTCAGAGTTACGTCCTAAACCACCACTTCAAGGAGAAAGACTTTTAGATTTAATCTCAGGGTCTCCACATCACAGTGTGACATCTGATGAATTGACCCCAGGTTCCCCAATGCAAGAAATAAAATTGTCAGATTGTACCCCAGGACCAAAGCATCAAAGTGTTGTATCTATACAGTTGATGGCAAAACCACAAACTCAAAGTACAAAATTCATGGAACTAAGCTCAGGACCGTGCTTACAAGGTGTTAGATTTTCTGATCTGACTCCAGACCCAAAGCATCAAGGTTTTGAACATGTACAGTTAATGCCAGGAACACAGCTTCAAGATACAAAGGCTGTAGGATTTGTAACAGAGTCATCTTTGCAGTTAAGTCAAGGGCTCCTGGTTGAAAATATGAAACCTATTCTGTCTGTTGAAGGGTCACAGTTTAACAGCATGAAATCAGTGAAATTGACCTCAGAACTTCAAGATATGAAATCTGAGGAACTGAACCTAGGGTCAAGGCAGAAAGATGTCAAATTTTCTGAATTGACCTCAGGGCCAAAGCTTCAAGGTGTCAAATTTGGGAAGCAAATCCCAGAATCACCATTTCATAGTGTGACTTCCATGGAGACAGCTCTAGAGTTAGGGCTTCAGGATTCTAAATCAGCAAAGATGTCTCCAGGGCTTCAAGGTGTGAAACAGGTGGGGCCATGGCTACAAGATGTCAAATTTTGTGATCTAACATCAGGAGTTCAGTCTCAAGGTGTGAAATCCTCTGAGTTAAATTCAGGGCCACAACTACAATATGTGAAGATTTTTGAGTTAACTCCAGAACCAATGATGCAAGGAGAAAGATCTATGAAGTTGGCCTCAGGACCTGAGCAGCAAGGGGTTAAGCCTGAGATGTTAGGGCCAAAGCCACTGTTTCAAGGCATAAAATGTGAAGCATCAGACCAAATGTCAAGCTTTGAAGGTGACATTTCTTATAAATTAGTTTCAGAGCCACAGAGACCAGATGTAAAATCTATGGAGGTGTCTCCTGGACTCCAGTTGCCAAGTGTAAACTTTTCTGAGTTGACCAGAAGACCACTGTTACAAGTTATGAAATCTTCTGGATTGACCCAAAGACCACAGATGCAAGATGTAAAACCTGCAGCAAGGACCCCAATCTCAGAGGTTGAAGGTTTACAATCTGAGGCACTAATGCCAGAACCACAGCTGGAAGATACAAAATCTGTGAAGTTAACCCCAGGACCACATTTAGGAAGTATGAAATCTATTCAGTTAATATCAAAGCCACAATTGGGAAACGTTAAATCTATGGTGTTAACCCCTGGGTCACAGGGGGAAGATGTGAAACCGGTAGAGGTGACCCCAGGCTCAAAACTTCATGGTTTAATATCTGAGTTGCTGTCCTCCGAGTCAGAGTTTAAAGATGTAAACTCTGCAGTCTTAACTCCAGGACAACATCCAAGAGGTATGAAATCTACATTGCTAACCCCAAGTCCACAGCCGGAAGGTAAAAAATCTGTGGAGATAACCTCAGGACCACCGAGAGAAGATGTCAAATCTGTGAAACTCACCTCAGACTCCAAGCTTCAAGGTGTGAAATCTGATGTGTTGGCACTGTCCTTAAGAAATCAAGGATTAAAAACTGTGACGTTCATCCCAAGAACGCAACTGCAAGATGTGAAAGCTGTGGAATTGAAACTTGGGCCAAGGATGCAAGATGAGAATTCTGTGTTTTTGGCACCATGGTCATTGCTGCAAGGGCCTAAACTGCAAGGTATGAAACCTCAGGAATTGACAAATTTGACAAAGCCCCAAATGCAAGATATGAAAATTCTGCAGCTAACCCCATGTCCAAAGCTTCAAAGTTTAAAACCTGTAGAGAAGACTCCAGATCAAGAGCTGCAATTTGCAAAACCTATGAAGTTGACCTCAAGGCCAAAGAAGCAGGTAGTAAAATCTGTGAATGCAAGCAGAAGACAAAAGTTTCAAGGAGTAAAATCTGTGGATTTAGCCCCAAAGCAACAGTTTCAAGAGACGGCAATTGTGAACTTAACTCCTGGGCCAAAACAGGTTGGTGAGATATCTGTAATCTCATCAGAGCAGCAATGTGTGAATTCAGAGTCACTGAAGAGAGGGTCTAAGTCAGAAGATGGGATGTCTTTGGAGTTAATTCCAGAGCTAAAATTTAAAGATGGAAAATTAGTAGATCTCAACTTTGAATTACAGTTGAAAGGTAGGGAATCATCTGAATTGACTCCAGAATCAAATATTCAAGGTATAAAATCTAAAAAGTTAAAACTTGAACCACAGTTGCAAAGTATGAAGTCTCCCAAGTTGACCCCAGGACCACAGTTACACCAAGTAAAATCCTCAAAGTCAACTTCAGAGCCACAGCTTCAAGGTGTGAAAACCACTGAGTTTAAACAAGAGCCACAGCCTGAGACTATGAAACATATTCAGTGGATACCAGGATATGAGTTCCAAGACGTGAAATCTGCAGGGTTAAATCTTAAGCCACAACCTCAAGGTGGCAAATTTGTAGAGTTGAAATATTCAACACAGTTAAGAGATGTGAAGTCATCTGCATTGCATCTGGGGCCAAAAATTCAAGGTACAGCATATATGAAGTTTAACCTCGGGCCACAGTTGAAGAGGGTGAAAACTCCTGAGTTGTCTCCAGGACCACAGATGCAAGAAGGAAAAGTTTTGGCATCAACTTCAGAGCCACAGTTTCAAGGTATGAAAATTGTGGAGCTAAACCAAAAGCCAGAGTTTGGAAGTATGAAAACTGTTCAGTGGATGCCTGCACCAATGTTTCAAGGTGTGAAATCTCTGCTAAATCTTGAGTTGCAACCTCAGTGTGTCAAACCAACAGAGTTGATACAGTTGAGAGATACGAAGTCATCTGTATTGACCCCAGGGCCAAAGCTTCAGGATGTACAATCTTTGACATCACTCCAAGAGTCTCAGGCTCAAGGTCTCAATGTGAAACCCTGTCTACAGTTTAGCAGAATGAAATCATGTGACTTGACTTCCAAGTCAAAGCTCTGTGATATAAAATCTATGATGTTCAAATCTAGGCTTCACTTGCAAGATGGCGAATCTCCTTCATTGACCCCAGGACCATGGCATCAAGAAGTGAAACCATTACAGTCAGCCCCAGGAACACAGCTTCAAGGTGTGAAGTCTCCACTGCTTACACAAGAGCCACAGTTTCCTGAGGTGAAATCTGAGGTATTAAGCCAAGGGTCACAATTACAAAGTGATAAAACTATAGAGTTGAACTCCCCACTACACTTGAAAAGTATGAAGTCATCTGAGTTGACTCTTCAGCCAAAGCTTCAGGGCATGAAATCTGAGGATTTCAACACTGGGCCACAGTGGCAAGGTCTAAAATCTTCTGAGGTACCGTTTGAGACAAAGTCCCAAGACAAGAAAGTTACTGAGCTAATCCCTGGCTCACAGTTGCAAGGTACAATGTTTTCTAAATTGACTGTGGGGACAAAGACTCAAGGTATCAAATATACAGATTTTGACCCTGGGTCACTGTTACAAGGTGTAAACTCTTCTGGGTGGACCTCAAAGGCCAAGCTTCAAGATGTAAAACATAAAGAATTTAGCCCCCGTCCCCAGCTGCAAGTTCTAAAATCTTCTGAGCTGATCCCGGCATCAAAACTTCAAAATGTGAAATTGGTGTTCAACTCTGAGTCACAATTTCAAGGAGAGAAATCTTCTCAATTAATCTCAGACTCAAATTTACAAGATGTGGAATCTGCAAAGTCCAAATCTGGGCCACCATCGCAAGGTGTGAAATCTGAGTTGACACTGGGGACAAAGCTTCAAAAAGTGAAATCAGTGGAATTCAAGTCAGGTCCACAGTTGCAAGATATAAAATCTTCCAAGTGGATCACGGGTATAAAGCTTCAAGGTGTAAAATCTATGAATTTCAGGTCTGGATCAAACTTGCAGGGTGTGAAATTGTCTGAAGTTATCCCAAGGGAGAAGCTTCAAGGTGTGAAGTCTCTAGACCTGAAACCTAGTCCAAAGTTACAAGGTGCAAAATCTGATTTGACTCTGAGGAGAAAGATTCCAGTTGTGAGATCAGTAGAGTCAGACTCCGGCCAACACTTAAAAGATATGAAATGTTCTGAACTGATTATGGGTCTAAAGCTTCAAGATGTAAAATCTAAAGGGTTAAATTCTAGACCACACTTTCAAAGTATGAAATCTTCTGAAGCGGTCTTAGGGACAATGCTTCAGGAAGCACAATCAATGTTCAACTCTGAACCACAGATACAAAGTAAAAAATGTTCTGAATTGATTCAAGGGACAAAGCTTCAAGATGAAAAATTCTTAGAGTTCAATCATGGACTGAAGTTACAATGTGGGAAATCTGATTTAACCCAGAAGAGGGAACTTCAAGGTGTGAAATCACTGGAGTTCAACCCTCAACCACAGAGACAGGGTGAGAAATCTGATTTGGGGCTAGGGTGGAGGCTTCAAGATTTGAAATCTGTTGTTCCATGTCTGCAAGGTGTGACATCCTCAGAGTTAACACCAAAGACAAAGCTTCAAAGTGGAGAATCTATAGAATTCATCACCAGGCCAATGTGGCAAGATATGAAACCTTTTGAATTGACTCTTGGTACAAAGGTACAAGATGTGAAATCTTTGGGGTTCAACTCAGCTCCACAGTTACAAGATAGAAAATTATCTATGTTGACATCAAAGGCACACCTTCAAGGTGTGAAATCTATGGAATTCAACCCTGTGGCAGAGTTGCAAGGTGCAAAATCTTCTGGGCCTATAAAGCTTCAATTGATGAACTCTATAGAAGTCAGTCCTAGCCTAGAATTTCAGGTTGCAAAATTCTGTAAGTTGGCCTTGGAATCAAAGATTCACAGTGGGATATCGTCTAAGAGCAATGCTAGAAAGCAAAAGCAAGATGAGAAATCGTGTAAGTTGAATCCATGGGAAGAGCTTCAAAATGTAAAAGTCATGGTGTTCAGTCCTAGGACACATTCACAACGTATAAAATCTTCAGAATCATGCAAAAGGACAAAGCTTAAAAATGTGAAATCTTTGGAATTCAATCCTGACCAACAGCTACAAGATATGAAATCTTCTGATTTGAGTCTGGGAACAAGTCACCAAGGTATTCAATCTTTAGAGTTCAATCCTGGACCACAGTTGCAAGAGGTAAAATCTGAGTTGAGCACAGAAACTAAGCTTTCAGATGAGAAATTGCTGGAATTCAACCATGAGCCTAAATTACAAGGTGGGAGATGCTCTAAACTGAAGCCAGGGCCACAACTTCAATGTGTGAATTATATACCATTCAACACTGGGTCACAAGTGCAAGATAAAAAATCTTCAGAGTTGAATCCCAGTACGGAGCTTCAAGGTAGAAAATCTAAGGTGCTCTGCGTTGGGCCAGATTTGCAAGGTGTGAATTCTTCTGCATTCATTTCAGAACCAAAACTTCAGTGTGTAAATCCAACTGGATGCAAGCCTGGGTCACATTTGCAAGGTACAAGCTCTTCTGAATTAACTTCAGTTTCAAAATTTCAAGGTATGGAGTCTTCTAAGTTAAATTCAGGGACTGAGCTTCAAAGTGAGACATCTATAGTGTTCAACCCTGGACCACATTGCCAAGGTCTGAAAGGAGCAAAATCATCGGAGCTGACTTCAGGGAAAAAATGTCAACATATGGGATCTGAGGAGAGACTAAGCACAAAGAATCAGTGTGAGACATCTATGGTGTTCAACCCTGGACCACACTGCCAAGGTTTGAAACCTGAATTGAGTCCAGAGTCAAAGTTTCTAAATGTAACACCCAAAGAATGCAACCCTGGGCCACAGATGCAGTGTGCAAATTCTGAGTTGAATCCAGAGCCAAAATCACAATGTTTAAATTCTATGGGTTGCAAATGTGGGCCACCCTTGCAAGGTATAAAATCCCTTGAGTTGACTTCAGGGGAAAAATGTCAATATATGGGAACTGAAATGAATCCAGGCACAGAGAACCAATGTGAGACATCTATGGTGTTCAATCCTGGACCACACTGTCAAGGTCTGAAATCTGAATTGAGTCCAGAGTCAAAGTTTCTAAGTGTAGCACCCATAGAATGCAACCCTGGGCCATGGATGCAGTGTGCAAAGTCTTTTAAATTGAATTCAGAACCAAAATTACAATGTTTAAATTCTATGGGTTGCAAATGTGCGCCACCCTTGCAAGGTATAAAATCCCTTGAGTTGACTTCAGGGGAAAAATGTCAAAATATGGGGTCTGAAGTGAAACCATGTACAGGGAATCAATGTGAGACATCTATGGTGTTCAATCCTGGACCACACTGCCAAGGTTGGAAATCTGAATTGAGTCCACAGTCAAAGTTTTTAGGTGTAACACCCACAGAATGCAACCCTGGGCCACAGATGCGGTATGCAAAGTCTTCTAAGTTGAATCCAGAGCCAAAATCACAATGTTTAAATTCTATGGGTTGCAAATGTGGGGCATCTTTGCAAGGTATAGAATCCCTTGAGTCAACTTCAGGGAAAAAATGTCAAAATATGGGATTTGAAGTGAAACCATGTACAGGGAATCAATGTGAGACATCTATGGTGTTCAACCCTGGGCCACATTGCCAAGGTCTGAAATCTAAATCGATTTCAGGGTCAAAGTTTCTAAGTGTAACACCCACAGGATGCAACTGTGGCCCACAGATACAGTGTGAAAATTCTTCTGAGCTGAATCCAGAGCCAAAATTACAATGTGTAGATTCTATGAAGTACAAATGTCGGCCACCCTTGCAAGGTATAAAATCTCCTGAGTTAACTTCAGGGACAAAATGTAAAGGTAAGAAATCTTCTGATTTTAATCCAGGGCCAGAACTTGAAGGTATAAAATCTATTATGTTCAATCCTGTGCAGGATTTACAAGACATAAAATGTGAATTGACTCCAGGGACAAAGTCTCAAGGTAGAACCTCAACAAAGTTCAACTCTGGCCCACAGCAGCAAGGTGTAAATTCTACTGGGTTGAATTCAGGGATAGAACTTCAATACTTAAGTTCTGTAAAGTCTAATCCAGGGCCACAGATGCATGGTATGAAACCCTCTGGGCCAGAATCTCATGGTACAAAATCTATGTTGTTCAACCTGGAATCACACTTGCAAGAAGCAAAATCTCCTGAGTTAACTTCAGGGACAAAGTTTCCAGAAGTCCAATTTTTGGTCAATCATGCTGGGTCAGAGCAACAAGTTGTGCAGTCTGTGTTCACTTTGGGCCCTCAGTTAAATGTTATGAAACCTATGTTATTTTTACCAGAGCAACTGTTTGAAGATATAAAATCTATGAAGATGAACAAAGAGCCACTGCTTTGTGGTACCAATTCTACAAAACTGATTTCAGACTCTGAGCTTCAGAATTTGAAATGGAATGTGTTTGCTCTAGAGCCATGTTTTCAAAAAGTGAAATCTATGGAATTAAATTCAGGGCCACATCCTCAAGGTATGAATTGTGAGGAGTTGCCCTCACACCTCAGGCAGCATAGTATAAGATCTGTGGTCTTTGCACCAGAGCCATGTTTTCAAGATGGGAAACCTCTGGAGTTGAAACCAGAGACACAACCTCAAGATGTGAATTCTAATAAACTGATTTCTTGCTTCAGGCAGAAATCTGTAGTGTCTGTATCAGTGCCATGTTCTCAGGATGTGAAATCTATGAAGTCAAACCTACTGCCCCAATCTCAAAGTGTAAATTTTTTAGGATCATCATCATGTCTCAGGTCACAATGTGTTAAATCTGAGATCTCTGCACCAGAGCCATGTCTTCAAAATATGAAATCTGTAGAGTTGACACCAGGGTCTCAAGAACAAGGCATGAATTGCCAGGAGCTGACTTCAGGATTGCAAGGTGTCAAATCAGGAATCTCGGCACCAGAGTCAACTAAGAACTTCATACCAGGACCAATGTTGACTAGTGTCAAATTTTCAAATTTGTCTCCAGAATCACAGCAACAAGGTGTGAAACATTTGGAGTTTACTCCAGAACCAAAGTTGCAAAGCACAAGGCATGCAAAATCATCTTCAGTGTCTCTGCAACAAGCTATAAAACCTGTGGAGTTAGCATCAGAGTCACTGTTTCAAAGACCAAAATCTGAGGATCTAACTCCAAGAACAAGCTCTCAAATGATGGGCTCCTCTGAAATCATCCCTAGGCCAGGGCATCACTTTATAGAACATGAAGAGATGATTCCAAAGCCAATGCATCAAGTCCCTAAATCTGTTAGTTTGACTTCAATACCAATTTATCAAGTTACAGATTCTTCAAAAATGGCAAAAAGTTTGGCACATCAAGACACAGAAACTATAGAGAAATCTGTGAAGTTGACCCAAAAGCCAAAAGGAAAAGCCATGAAAGCTTCAGGAATGCCTCTGAAACTAGATCTTCAAGTACCAGAATTTGTTGATCTGACTCCAGTGCTAAGGAATCAAGATTCAAAATCCTTAAAATTAACACCAAAGAAAAGCCACCGAATCCTGGAAACTCTGGAGTTGCTCTCTCAGTCAGGGTCCCAAGTTAAGGAGTTACATACAGGGCAGCTGCAGCAAGTTGTGGAATCTGAAGGGATGACTTCAGGACCCAAGGATCACACTACAGAAACTATGGGGTTGACCTTCAAGACAAAGCTGAAAGGGGAGGAATTTCTTGGAAGGAGTCCAAAACCAATAAATAAAACCACTGATGCAGAGAGATATTCAAGGCCCTACCCTCAAGCCCAGGAATCTGTGGAGGTGATCTCCACGCAAAAACTGCCAAGGGGAGAGTCTATAGCATTGATTACAAAGGCATTTCAAGATGTCCCAGAATCTTCAGAGATGACAGAAGGGATACGATATCAAGTTCCTGGGTCTATAGGTTTGACCTCTAAGCGATTCCTAAAGGCAAAGCCAACAGGTCAAGTTGCAGGATACGCAGAATCTGCAGAGGTCACCACTGAGACATGGCAACAAGGGGAGGGAAAAATGAAGCTTACACAGTCACAGAATCAAAGTATGAAATATTCAGAAACAGCCCCAGGACTACTGGGTCAAATTACAGAATTCATGAGGATTAGTCCAAAGCCACTAGAACAAGTCACAAACTCTACAAAGACACAGCTTCAAGTTGCTCAAGCAATAGGGGTAAAGCCAGTAGCTCCCATCAGAGTTGCTACACCTGTGAAAGTGACTCCTGGGCCACCATATCAAGTTGTGAAGTCTGTAACGTTAACATCATGGCCAAACTCTCAAATGGTAGACTGTGCTGAGTTGACTTCAAAACCACAAGATGTGAGACCTTCAGAGTTTACCTCAGGCTTAAGGTTGCAAAATGCAAAATTTAAGAAATTAAGCACAGAACCAAAGTACCAAACTTTGAAAAGAATGGATTTGACAGGGTTTCAAATTGTAAAGACTATGGGGCCACCACTGCAAATTGTAAAATCTGAGGAATTAGCACCAGGGCCAATTCCCCAGATTGCAGAACCAATAGGAGTGGGGCTTAAGGCAACAAATTACTTGGATTTATTCCCAAGGCTACATCTTCAAGAACCAGTAGAATCTATAGAATTAACTCCAAGGCCAAATACTGAAGTGAAATCTGCAGAATTAACCACACAGCCAACATCTACACTTGAGGCACCTACAGTGTTAAATCATAAACAAGGGCTTCAGGCTGTGAAATCTACAGGGATAAAAACAGGGCCTCCTCAAGTCATGGAATCTGAGGATTTGAATTTAAGTGAGGTGTGTCAGAATAAGGACTCTGAGGAGGGATCATCAGAAGAAGAGTTACAAATAGGGAATTATTTCTCTAGGTTTCTAAACAACTCTTCAGACTCACTTAGCTCAAGTTCTGTCAGAACATCTGAATTAGATCTTTGGGATTCTGAGATGCCACAAGTATCAAATGTGTTGGATATAAAAAACCTTGTGACAGATATTTTGCAACCTGAGGAGTCTTTTATAGACCTTGATACGATACAATCTTCAACTTTTTCCTTATCCCTTCATAACCAACCCCTTGCCGAGACAGCTATTACTGTAAAAAACTCAAATTCTGAGATCCCAGGAGTGGATGTCATACCTAATGAAAGGACTAAGAGGAAACATGTGGAGGAGTCAGAGAGCTCACTCCAGAGACTCTCACAACATTCACCACAAGACTGGAGATCACCACCTAAGTTTTTCCAGGCAGAGTCAGGGGCTCAAAGAGCCCGTTCCTGGCCTGTCCTGGGCAGGCAACGGAATGTCTGGGAGAGTCGCTCCTCGAGGCCACGACTACCTAGAAAATACCTCTCCAATATGCTAATGATGGGGAATGTCTTGGGGACCACTATGGAAAGGAAGCTTTCTTCTCAAACATCTTTAACAGAAAGAGCCACTGAAGATACCTGTCAATCTATTCAGAATTTATTTGGGGTTCCAGCTGAATTGATGACATGTTCTGAGAGACTGCTTGAGAAGGGTCAAGGTACTATCTCTCAGCCTTCAGTGGTCAAAAACTACATTCAGAGACATACTTCATGCCATGGTTATGAGAAAAAAACACCTTTAAGGATATGGACACGTAGTTCCATGCCCTCCATAATACAGCACTACTCTGGGAGTAGAAAGAGAATAAAGAAAAAGTCAAAACCCTGCGATATATCTCAGGAAGTCATTCAGTACATGCCTGTTTCATGCACAGGGAGTCAGCCTCCTGCCCCAGCAAAGTCAGAGTCTTCCCTCAACATATTTTTTGCCAGGAGAGATTCTGTTCCAATGGAAGAGACTGAGAACTCACACAGTGATTCACAGACAAGGATTTTTGAGTCCCAACACTCCCTCAAGCCAAGTTATCTTCCCCAGGCCAAGACTGACTTCTCAGAACAGTTCCAGCTGCTACAAGATTTGCAACTAAAAATAGCAGCAAAACTGTTGAGGAGTCAAATACCCCCCAATGTACCTCCACCTTTAGCTTCAGGTCTGGTCCTAAAATATCCTATCTGCCTACAGTGTGGCCGATGTTCAGGATTTAATTGCTGTCATAAATTACAGGCTGCTTTTGGGCCTCACCTTCTTATTTATCCACAGCTTCAACTTGTAAGCACTCCTGAAGGCCATGGAGAGATTAGGTTACATCTTGGCTTTAGGTTGCGAACTGGTAAAAGACCCCAGCTCCCAAAGTATCACAGAAGAGACAGACCAGTCACACCAAGGAGCCTTAGATCAACATCATTAAGGAAAGCCAAAGGTTATACACGAGCTTCCAAGAGTCCTACTTCTACAATAAATTTCCAGTCTGGGTCGTCCCAGGCTCCTGCTCCTATAGAAGTCCGTATCAGGCAAAGGCAATATGACAGCTCTAGCCTAATAGAAAAGACAGAAATTAGAGAGCCTGGACACTATGAGTTCACTCAAGTTCACTCTCTATCAGAGAGTGACTCTGAAAGCAATCAGGATGAAAAATGGGCTAAAGTGAGAACCAAAAAGACCTATGATTCAAAATATCCAATGAAAAGAATCCCTAAGGAAGTTAGATCACAAAATACAAAGTTCTACACAAATGGTAGAGCTATAATACAGAGTTCCTCTAGGGAATTACCAAACCAGTTAAGAAGGAAGAGGACTGGAGCATCTCAGACAACGGCCGCCTCTTTAAAAAGACAACCTAAGAAATCCTCCCAACCAAAATTTATTCAACTACTTTTTCAGGGCCTAAAGCAGGCAATTCAAGCAGCACACAGAATTATGGCTTTGGCTGGGCAGAAGCCTGAGGACACAACAAGGTCAGACTACTTCTGGTCAAGCAAAACCTACCTTCCAAAACAAAAAGCCAGAGACTACTGCTCAACAAAAGACAGCAAAAGACACAGGATGCCAACTCTCAAGCTAAGGCATTCAAACTCAGTCACCAAGCAGGAAAGCACGCGGTGGGAAGAAACAGACCAATTCAGACCAGCTCAACAACCAAAAAGGGATAGCTCTTTCCAACTCAGACCTAAGCAATTACCCAAGCCCACAGTTTCCCAAAGAAGTACCACTCTCAAAAACATCTCAACCAGCCAGTGTTTGGGTCCTGTTCAAAATGAGAGTAGTAGCAGAGATAAGAAAAACTTTAACAGAAATGAAATCTCTAACCAGGAGTCCAAGAACTTCAAACCAGGAATCAGAGTTCATGCTGCAGGGAGACTCTTACAACCTGGTTCTCTTATGAAGAGGACTTCACATAGTCACCTTAAAGGGAAACCCACACACAAGGAACGAAACCACCAGAGCTTCGGCTTCAGTAGGGAAAGAACCCCATGTTACTCTTCTGGAAGAAGCCAATACAGTCCCTCTGAGAGGGACCAGCACAGTACCTCTGAGAGGAGCCATAGAAGTACCTCTGAGAGGAGCCATAGAAGTACCTCTGAGAGGAGCCATAGAAGTACCTCTGAGAGGAGCCATAGAAGTGCCTCTGAGAGAAGCCACCGCAGCGCCTCTGAAAGGAGCCATCGCAGTGCCTCTGGGAGAAGCCATCGAAGCGCCTCTGAGAGAAGCCATCACAGCGCCTCTGAGAGGAGCCATCGCAGCGCCTCAGAGAGGAGCCATCGCAGCGCCTCTGAGAGGAGCCATCGCAGCGCCTCTGAGAGGAGTCATCCAAGCCCTTCTCAGAGGAGCCATCACAGTCTCTCTGAGAGGAGCTATCGAGCTCCCTCTGAGAGGAGATGTCGCAGTCCCTCTGAGAGAAGGTGTCGCAGTCCCTCTGAAAGAAGGTGTCGCAGTCCCTCTGAGAGGAGCAATCGCAGTCTCTTTGAGAAACTTCGTCGCAGTTCCTCTGAGAGGAGAGGGCACAGTGCTTCTGAGAGAAGACAGCACAAGCCCTCTGAGGGGAGCAGACAAAGTCCCTCTGAGAGGAGCCACAACAATCCCCTCAAGGAGAGACTCAAACACAGCTCCCCTAGGGAGAGGCCCAGGCATGGTTTGAGTAAAGATTTCAATAGTAACTCGAACACGTCTCCTAGAGACCACACCAAAAATCCCCAAAGGAGGGCAAGTTTGGAGGCCTGACGCTAGTAGATGGAAGAGACCCGCCCCCGTTATTCATTGCCTAGCTCAAGTCTCCCCTGAGCGGCTCTGGCTTCTTTCCTACTCGGCCAAGGCCTCTACTTCCTAAGCCCTCAACAATGAAAGAGTTTCTTCGTCTCTCTACCTGGGGGGAGGGAGAGCGGGAATGGGTCTGTCATTTCCCTAAGATAAATAAAGGGGCAATAATTGACCTTCCTGTGCATCAAGAAAGACCACTCTTCTCGCGGGGTGGAGCCTGGGGGCGCCGGAAGGGCAGGAGAGGTTGTGCAAACCGAGGGAACGAAAGGGAGGGGCTCTCAGGCCAAAGTTGACGCTCCAAACCCCACCCCCAGTTTCCCGGGTCCCACCGCGCACTGCCGGGGCGGGGTCTCAGAGGAAAGGGGGCTAGTCACGTGACTCGCCCCTGCCGCAGCCCCCTCGGAAGCTGCTAGGCGGAAGTAGACGTTCGCCACCGGGCTCGCGGACCCGACTCCACATCCGGGAGCGGAGAGGAGAGCGGAAGTGGCGTTGGTCTGGCCGGAGCCCTTGGGTGAATTTGTTAGGCGTGGAGAGGGAGTGATGTCTTCCAGACTCGGTGCAGTGCCCGCTGTGAGTTTCTCGGTTTGACCGTTACGCTTTAGGGGTAGCGCTGTCGAGCGCGCCACACGCGGTGCCTCGCTTTTGTCCCCTGCTCAGAGTCGGTTTTCTCAGAGCTCAGCGTAGGCCCCACCCTTCTAGGTCAGATCTATGAGCCCCCGTATTTCCCCCCCACTTCTGCTGCCCGTTCCCTACCCCCCTTGGACTAAGTTCCTCGTCAGATTACCGTTAGTCTCTATTCCTTTTACATCCTCAATGTCTCCCATATCCTTTGTCCTGTCTTTCCGCCTCCCGCGTATTCTTGGACCAGGGCTTTGAGAATGGAAGAGATGAAGGCTCTGGTGTCACCTGCCTTGACCCCGTAGGTAGGGCGGCGCACTTTTCCTAAAAAGTCTTGCCTTGTTCGTTTTGCAGTAGTAGCCCCAGGAGAGCTTCAGTTCTTGGCGAAGGGGGATTCATCTTTTTGTGGTCAAGTTTCAGAGGTCCCTAGCATACACTCACTCATGTGCTTACCATTTGCTAGACCCCGGGACCCACACCCTTTAAGCAGCAGAGGAGCACGAGGATCGTGGGAGCTAAGAAGTAAGTGAGGTTTTCTGCAGTCCATTTATAATTGTATCACCAGCGTTGTCCAATAGAACTTCCTGTGATGATAAAAATATTCTGTATTTACACTGTCAAGTATGATAGCACTGGAAATGTGGCTAGTAGCAGTGAGGAACTGAATTTTAAATTGTATGTTGATTAACTTAAATTTAAATAGCCACCTGTGGCTAGTGGCCATCTGATAAGACAGTGCAGGTCTAATCTTGGTGTGGGGGAGGAAAAGGTCCCTTGCAAAAAAAAAAGTACGGATTATAATAAAAATGGAATGTGACTCTGTAGCCCTGCATTTCTTTAGACGTCATATATGTACTCATGAATACATTGATGAACTTGGGAAGGACTGATGAAAATGAATAAGTACTTATATTTTCAAACTACTTGGCTTCAAGACTAGTTTATTATATTGTATACTGAATGCACTAAGCTTTTCCATATTTGTTAATACAAAAAAAAATGTTGTTCAGGAGATACTCAGAAAGGATTAGTTCCTTCATGTAACGTTTACTAAATATCTGCTTTGTGCCAGTTGTGTGATAGGTTAGATACACAGACATGAAAAACACAAGGAGATCAACACAATAATGTGTAATGAAATATTTTTATTTCAAGAATTGTATATAGCCTTTTGGGAAGGGGAGTGATGTTTGGAAGGGAAGGGTTACCGGAGCAAATCACTCCTAAACAGACTTTCAAGTCAAGGAATAATGGATTTAACCATAAGGAAAAGGATTTTTTTGTTGGCTTTTCAGAAGAAATAACAATGTGAATTTGTAAAAGGTTTTAATGGAATAGCAAATGGGTAATTGTTAGGAAATGTAAAGGTTAATAATGGCCTCTCATCCATTGATAATCAGAATCATCCGGCATCAGAATCCCTATTTTTAACTGGTCTAGGATATTGTGAAGTTTGAGAATCACTGGTGAGAATTGAGATTAGAAAAGTAAAGGATGAAAACGTGGAAAAAATCAGTGTTTAAGGTTTGGGTAGAATAAAAAAAGGCTGTAGATGATACTGAGATGAACTTAAAATATTTTTCTAATAAAATATAACTTTTCATCTAGAGAATGAACTAGGGGCTCTTAAAAATTCTTGGTAGATCAGAAAGGAGTTGGAAATAGGTTAAACTTTTCATCTTCGTGATAAGAAGCCAAGACTAAACAACAAATTATTTTAAAGTCACTACCATTATGATAGCCATTGTTGGAGCCAAAAGCTTTTTCTTGTCATATTTATGGAAAGTGAGTGAGTGAGTGAAAGTCACTCAGTTATGTTCGACTCTTTGAGACCCCACGGACAGTAGCCCACCAGACTCTTCTGTCCATGGAATTCTTCATGCAAGAACACTGGACTGGGCTGGGTTGCCATTTCCTTCTCCAGGGGATCTTTCCGACCCAGGGATCAAACCCGGGTCTCCTGCATTGTAGACAGATTGTTTACTGACTGAGCCACCACAGAAGCCCCAGGAAAAAGAAGTTTGATATTAATCTGGTTTTTAATAAATAATAAAAAATAAACCCTGAGTTGATGAGTACTGTAAAATACTTGAGAATTGTTTTTATTGAGTGCTTTAAAAATAAGAGACCTGGAGAGAGAATTCCCTATCCACATTGACTTAATCCTCAAGGTGTTAATCACACTGACATATAAACTATTGATATTTCACTATACTCATGCTTATTCATGAGCAGGGAGCTGGGTATGTCTGAGTCCAACCTTGATAGTATAGAAATTCCTATGAGGATGTTTCTAAGAGGAGTCATATGGGACTTGACTCTTTATAGCCTGTTGATACTATCAAGTCTTTCTGGTAGAGATTATTCCCGTTGTTTGGTATGGTGGGTTTTGGCCCTAGAGGACTGGCTATTCCCATTAAATTTTTTTTTATACCTTCACTGAGGTATAATTGAAGTGCAGTGGCTGCATATATTGAAAGTATACAGTACCTTCAGCTTTGACATAATGTAAGTACCCACGAAACTGTCACCACAATCAAGATAAGTTTCCCTGTCTCCCATAAGTTTTCTCATGTCTCTTTGCAATTCATTCCTCCCTCTACTCCTGTTGCCAGACACCCACTGACCTGTTTGCTGTCACTGTACAGTGGTTTGCATGTTCTAGGATTTTACATAAATGAAATCAGACACTATGTCCTCTTTTTGCATGATTTTTTTCACTCAGAATAATGATTTTAAGTGAAAAATAGTTTCTGTTGCTAAAAAGAATTCCATTATGGATATACCATAATTTGTTTAGCCATCTACCTGAGAGATGTTTGCATTATTTTCAATGTGGGGGTGTTAGAATAAGACTGCCATGAACATTATGTGCAAGTCTCTGTGTGGAAAAATATTTTTGTTTTCTTGAGAAATAGTTAATATATATTTATTAAGATGGTATTTACCATCTTAGGTTGATTAGCTCATATGTCAGGAGTATGTTTAACTTTTTAAGAAGTTATTTTGCAAGTTGGTGGTAGATTTTACATTCCTACCAGCAGTGTATGAAAGTAAGTCTCTAATTTTAGCAACTTTAATGGTGTATAGTGGTGTTTCATTTTGGTTTTAATTAGCATTTTCCTGATGAATAATGATGTAAAACATCTGTTTATGTATTTTATTGGTCATTCATATATCTTCTTTTGTCAGATGTGTGTTCATGTCTTTTGCCACCAAAAAAGAAAAGTTCCATCTCGCTATTAAATTGTACTATTTAATTAAAAAAAATTTTTTTTAATACAGTTCATTTGTTACATATATCTTGACTATTTCTTCAAGTCAGTGGTTTGCATTTCATTTTCCTAATGATATCTTTTGAAGAGCAAAAGTTTTAAATTTATCATTAAAAATAAAAAGAATTTTATCATTCTTTCCTTTTATGTTTTGTGCTTTTTGTTTTATTTAAGGAAACTTTGCCATCTCTAATTGCAAAGATTTTTTTCCTGTGTTTTCTTCCAGGTGTTTTATAGGTTTTGCATTCAGATCTATGGCTCATTTACAGTTAATTTTTATGCATGGTGTGCTATAAAGATCAGTATTAATTTCTTATATATCTAGTTGTTGAAAAGATTTTCCTTTCCCTATTCAATTGCCTTTGCACCTTTGTCCAAAATCAGTTAAATGTACATAGGTGTGGGTTTCCTTGGTGGCTCACTGGTAAAGAATCCACCTGCCAATGCAGGAGACATGAATTCGATCCCTAAGTCAGGAAGATCCCCCTGGAGAAGGACATGGCAACCCATTACAGTATTCTTGCCTGTAAAACACCATGGACAGAGAAGCCTCGTGGGCTACAGTCCATGGGGTCACAAAAAGAGCCAGACACAACTTAGTGACTAAACAACAACATATATAGGTGTGGGTCTGTTTCTGAACTCCTGTTATCCTATTCCACTGATGTATATATATGTTTGTCTTTTTGCTAATGCTGAACTGTCTTGATACTGTAGCATTAGAGTAAATCTTGAAATCAGTTGTCATGTACTTTCTTGTTTTTTCAAGATTGTTTCAGCTGTTATATTTTCTTTGCTTTTTAATATAAATTCTACAGTTTGTCATATCTATAAAAAGAAGCTAAAATAAAAATAAAAAAGGAAGCATGCTGGAGTATTGATTGGTATATATATTGAATCTGTAGGTAGATTTAGGGAGAATTGCCGTTTTTAACAATGTATTTTCTGATTTATGAGCATATTTTCCATTTGTTTCGGTCTTCATTTTTTCTTACCATTGTGTTGTAGTGTTCATTGTAAAAGTCTTGGATAGCTTTTTTAAAAATTTTAATTGGAGGCTAATTACTTTACAATATTCTGGTGGTCTTGGATGGCTTTTGTTAGATTTGTTTTTAGGTTCCTAGATTTGTTCCTAGATGCCTGTGTTTTTTGTTATTGTCTATGCTATTATTTTTATAAGTCTATTTTCTAGTTGCTTGTTGCTAGCAGCTACGAATACAGTTGAACTTTTGTACTTTAACCTTGTATCCTGCCACTTGCTAAATTCGTTTTTAATTCTAGTAATTGTTTCATATATTTCCTTAGATTGTCTTTGTAAACAAACTGTGAAAAATCTGTTAAAAAAATCTGCACATCAGTTCAGTTGCTCAGTCGTGTCAGACTCTTTGTGACCCCATGGAATGCAGCACACCAGGCCTCCCTTTCCATCACCAACTCCTGGAGTTTACTCAAACTCATGTCCATTGAGTCGGTGATGCCATCCAATCATCTCATCCTCTGTGTCCCCTTCTCCTCCTGCCTTCAATCTTTCCCAGCATCAGGGTCTTTTCAAATGAGTCATTTCTTCTCATCAGGTGACTAAGATTTGTAGAATTCTCTGCTTTTCTTTTTCTGTCAGTTTGATTTTGTATACTTTGAGCCTCTGTTGTTAGACATGTACAATGAGTAATTATGTCTTCCTGATGTTATTTTTATTATGAAGTGTTTCTTTTTATCTCTGGTAATACTGTTTGTCTTGAGTCTATTTTATCTGATAGTAAAATAGCTACTCCAGCCTTAATATGTTTGCTGATGGCATAGTATAATTGTTTTATACCTTTACTTCCAATCCACATATGTCGTTTATATTTAAAGTGTACCTCTTGTGGATAGCCTATATTAAAATACTTTTTTATTTACTCTCTGAATGTCTGACTTTCACCTGGAGAAATTAGGCCGTAAACATTTAAATTAATTATTGACATGATTGGATTTAAGTTTGCCATTTAATTATTCTCTCTACCTTGTTTTTTTATTCCTGTATACCTTCTTTTGGACTATTTAAATGTTTAGTCTTCCATTTTATTTTATTTAATTTTTACTCCCCCCCCCCTTATTTTTGGTGGGGGAGAGATTTGGTAATGGTTGCTTTCAGAATTACAATATACATACCTGTCATTTCATCATCTACTTAAAGTTAATATCCAACCATTTTGCTTAAATGTAGAAGCCTTAACAACTATATAGATTGCTTTAACTGCCTATTGCTGACTATTAAATTATAGCTGTTGTATATGTTACATCTACATTTACCTTACTAGATAATGTTAAAATTTTGCTTTAAACAGTTTTTAATATCTATCCACCTATTTACCATTTCTCTTACTCTTTCTTCAGTATTAAAAATCCAAATTTCCCTCTAGTGTCATTTTTTCCTTCAGTTGAAATTATTTCCCTTTGCATTTTTCGCAGAGCAGGTCTGCTGGTGACAAATTTTCTTGGTTTTTCTTCATCTTAAGGGTATTTTTCACTGAATATGGAATTTCAGGTTGATGAATCTTTTCTCTCAGGATCTTAAAGATGATGTTGTGCTGTCTTCTGTCCTTGGTTTCTGTTGAGAAAATCATCATTTGAATCATTGTTCTCTGTAATGTCATTTTTTTCCTAGCTGCTTTCTGGATTATTTTAATCTTCAGTTTTAAACAGTTTCATTAAGATACATCTAGGTGTGTTTTTCTTTGAATTTATCCTATTAAGTGTTTGATTTACAGCTCCTTGAATCTGTAAATTTTAAGTCTTTCATTAAACTTGGGGAATTTTTCCACCATAACCTTTTAAAAAATATTTTTTCTTAGTCTCTCTCTTTCTTCTTCTGTGATTCCAACTATATCTAGGTTAGATCTTTTGATATTGATCCACAGGCTGTTGAGGCTCTGTGGACTGTTCTTCAGTCTTTTTCCCTCTTTGTTCTTCAGATTGGATAATTTCTCCTGATCTGTCTTAAGTTCATAGATTCTTTCCACTGTCATCTCCCTTTTGTTACTAGTCCATCCAGTGAGTTTTTAATTTTTTTTTTGTTGTTATTTTTCAGTTCTTAAATTTCATTTGGTTCTTTTTTATGATTTTTATTTTTCTGCTGATAATTCCTGCATTTTCCTTTATTTCAAGTGTGTTTTCCTTTCATGAAGTGTAGTTGTAATAGCTGCTTTAAAGACTTGGATAGTTCCATCATCTGCATCACTAACATCTGTTTATCATCTGTCCTTTAAGAATTGCTTGCATTTTACGGGTTCTTTGTATGCTGCATAATTTTGGATTTTTATTCTCAAGATTGTGAATGTTATTTGTGTAGACTGGGTCTTTTTAGAATCCTCTGGGGATTGTTGCTGTTTTTATTTCTGTTTAGGTTTAGACCATAAATTCTGTCTTGCTTCCGAAGGCATTGGTTCAATCTTAGTTCCTTTGAGTCTTTTTTATGATGGTTTAGAGCTAAGGGGTTAGTTTTAGACTTTTTCAGGTTTTTCAAATCTTGTTTTCAGTTTTCCAATCTTTTAATACATTGGTTTGGATCTGTTTCACACTGATAACACAGGGGTTAGTCTGAGACTTGTGTGCTTTGTTCAAATCTTATTACACTTTTCAAACCCTTTGCTAAGCTGGTTTGACTATGTTCCGTACATACATAGCTCAGGTTAAGCAGTGATTTGTGTGGATTTGTACACAGAATTATGAGATTACCTTCTTTGCCTGCCTTTACTCCGTGATTCACTCACATTCTCTGGTATGTAGAGACCCCTTTTCATGGATTCTAAGGCCAAAAAGTTTCTACTGGAATTTAAGCTGTCCATGCCAGTCTGCAGGTGGAGCCCATCATATTGCAAAGCCACTTGTGAGAGGGAAAAAACTAGAAAGCATACCTGTGTAACTCACTTCTACCAGTTTTAACTCTTCTGCACAATCCACCTGCTTTTGTTTACTTTTTGAGGTCCAGAGTTTTTAGTTGTAATCAGCAGGAGGAATGGGCTATAGTGGGCGTATGCCACCATGCAAAAGTGGGACATTTCTATATTAAAGCTGTAATATTGGACCTCATGTACAGAGAGCTGAGAATCATTTTTCCCTTTTTGTGGCATACTGACATTGTAAGTCCCTGTTATTTTTCTGTTTTTCCAATCCCCATGTCAGTCCCCATCCTCCCAGAGACAGCCGTACTAACAAGTTTGATATTTGTCCTTAAATAGTTGAGTCCTTGTAAAATAGCTAGTGCTGTTTGTGTATTTGATAATTTACTGAATTGACATTGTACTATAGATCTTGTTCTGTTTCTTTTTTTAAATTTTATTTTATTTTTAAACTTTACAATATTGTATTAGTTTTGCCAAATATCGAAATGAATCTGCCACAGGTATACCTGTGTTCCCCATCCTGAACTCTCCTCCCTCCTCCATCCCCATACCTTCCCTCTGGGTTGTCCCAGTGCACCAGCCCCAAGCATCCAGTATCGTGCATCGAACCTGGACTGGCGGCTCGTTTCATACACGATATTATACATGTTTCAATGCCATTCTCCCAAATCTCCCCACCCTCTCCCTCTCCCACAGAGTCCATAAGACTGATCTATACATCAGTGTCTTTTGCTGTCTCGTACACAGGGTTATTGTTACCATCTTTCTAAATTCCATACATATGCGTTAGTATACTGTATTGGTGTTTTTCTTTCTGGCTTACTTCACTCTGTGTAATAGGTTCCAGTTTCATCCATCTCATTAGAACTGATTCAAATGTATTCTTTTTAATGGCTGAGTAATACTCCATTGTGTATATGTACCACAGCTTTCTTATCCATTCATCTGCTGATGGGCATCTAGGTTGCTTCCATGTCCTGGCTATTATTCCACAATATGCTTTTTAGTTATGTTTGTAGATGTGTAGAGATGGTTTCTTGCTTCTAACAACTACATAGTATTCTGTAGTAAGCATGTATCACATTTTACTTTTTTTCCCCCTAAGAATGGTCACCGGTGTTACTTCTAACTCCCTGCTACCACAGACCTCTGTGTGTAATTCTTACCAACTCTACCTCTAAAGTATTGTCTTGAGTTTGTTGGTTTGCCATCTCTACTGCAAAACTTTAGTTCAAGTTCAAGCTTAAGCTTTTGTCATCTCTTACCCATACTGTTGCAACAAACTGCCAACTCTTCTCTTTTCATTCACTCATCCTCTGTGGGTCATTTTTTTCATACAGCATCCAGTGTGGCCTTTCTAAATCTATCTGCCATAAATCTAAGGCAGGTCTCACACAGTTGGTTGGAAAAGGGGTGTCTCAGAGATCCTGGACGACAGCTTGAGAACTGCTACTCTACCACACTTTGAGCCACCTAGAAGATACTGTGTTGCTACTAAGTAAAGTTTGTTAACTATATAAGTGACTGGTCTTAGATTTGGAAATTTGGATCTAGCTGTATACCAGATTTCTGGCCGGTGTAACTCAGATAAGATAGTTCCCTTCCTTTAGCTATGAAATCTAAGTATCATGTTGCTTAAGTAAGACAGGGTGCTCTGACATCAAGGTTTAGGGCTGAGGCTAAGGGAAAAGGAAGATGGATCAGACTAGAGCCTACAAACTGTTCTTTTCCTTCTTTATTCTCAGGGGTACTATTTGGTTACTGTCCCTCTGCCAGAGAAATAGAGAAGCCTGGATATACCTTCCAATAGACCAGGGGATCTTCTGAAGGGTCATCAAACACCCTGTTACTTTTACTACTTTCTTTTATTTGATGAATTTAGGAAAGAATACCTATTTTGGCTATAAAGTGATCATTATGGAGAGTGTTTATTCTTTCTGATTACAGTAAAGTATAATAACAATTTTATGTATTGTATCAGGCCAGCTGTTTTGTTAAAAAATTACAATCTAAATTGTTTTTGTTATCAGGCTTCTTAGTTTTTTTGCACAGGTAACCAACTTGATTATCTTCTTAGGATATAATACAATTAATAGGAACTTTATCCCAGACCACCCTTTGTGGTATTTCTCTTTGTGTCATGTTAGTAGCAGGACCCAATGCTCCATAAAGGATAATAGTTTCCAGTACACTATCCCTCACGATGACTCCTTAAGCGGCTCATCATCTGCTTCTTCATGTGAACCAGTGAGTGATTTTCCAGCATCTTTCCGAAAATCTACCTACTGGATGAAGATGAGAAGGATCAAGTCAGCTGCTGCTTCCCATGTAGAAGGTATCAGTATTGTTATCTTATTCTATCTTATTCCAAAGACGGAGAACTCTCTACTTACATTTTGAGGTCGTGGTTTAGTCGCTAAGTTGTATCTGACTCTTTGTGACCCTATGGATTGTAGACCAGGCTCCTCTGTCCATGGGATTTCCCAGGCAAGAATACTGGAGTGGGTTGCCGTTTCTTTCTCCAGTATTTTGAGGTAGCTATTGTAAATGACTTTTAAAGTATTAAGTACCACATATGTGTTTCTTATTAGTGATTGAATTTTCTTTTGGCTGTGCTATGCAGCTTGTGGGATCTTAGTTCCCCAACACAGGATTAAACCCGGGACCCAGCAGTGAAAGCACTGAGTCCTAACCACTGGACAGCCAGGGAACTCCCTTGAAATTTTTTAAGGTGTCAGGCTGTCACATATTATTAGTTTCATGAACTGTTCCTCTATTTTACTGAGTGAAAGTCTGCAGATCTTATTTCTCTAGGCTATACTGGTATCACCTTTCCTTTTCATATGAATTGAACTTTTTTTTCCATTGTTCTAGAGTGATCCTCTGTTGAAGGTTTAGGGGCAGGTGGTAAAAGGGCTATTCTAAATAGAATTTTCTTAGTGGTTATAGTCTGAAGGGTTCTTAGGAGCCCTTTATCTTGGACAGTTAGCCTCAAATCAGGATCAAACAAATCACACTGCCTAAAGGACCTTATTATTCACAGGGAACAATGAATTACTTGAAATGGAGAACAGTACAGAAGGAAAAGGGGAGGTTGAGTCAATTAATGGAAAGTTATATCAATTTCCCTAAAAAACTTCTTGAGGCCTCGCTCGCTGATGATCTTTTTCCTTTCATGATCTTGTGATAGATGATTTAGCGGCAGGCCCAGATGTTCACATATAAACCATACTAAGATTTTGTTTTGTTTTCTTGTGTTATTTCAGGGCCAGGTGGAGTGTCAACCAAAGGAAAAAGGAAACCCAGGCAGGAAGAAGATGAAGACTATCGAGAATTTCCTCAGAAGAAGCATAAGCTTTATGGTAAGGGAGTAACTTTGCTAATTCTTCTTCCCTGGGTGCCTAGGTTTTGTTCTTTGAAGGTGAAAGGAACCTTAGGTTTTGGCCCTTAAGCACTTCTGAGCCCTTTGAATTTTTTGGCAAGGAATGGCCTCCAACTTGCCTTATTTTTTACCCTTTTCTTCTCTCTTGACTTAAGGGAGTCAGTTGATTGAGGGAGTGGGGCAGAGCATGTTGAGGAGGGAAGAGATTTTGGTGGTAGCGCAGGATCAGCAGAGGTGATGTGTCAGGCTTCAAGTTTCTGTTTTGCATCAGGGAGGAAGCAGCGGCCTAAAGCTCAGCCTAATCCCAAAGCCCAGACTCGCCGTATTCGGAAGGAACCACCAGCTTATGCAGCAGGTATGCTTTCAGAAGCTTTGTGAGATCTAGTTCTCTCATTCTGTCTTTTTTGTTGTTGCTGTTGGTAAAGGAATGATGTACCAAAGCATTTCTTTAGGAGGCACTTACTAAGGACATAGATTTGAAGATAAGTCATGTTCGTTCAAATTTTGGCTCTTTGTTAATTCTTTGACCTGTGTCTTAATTTCTGCAAACTTCAGTTTCCTTGTCTCTAAATAGGAATAATAAAGCAGTCAGAATTGTGAAAATTAAATGGGATAAAAACATTCACCAATCTCTGGCACATACAAACACTTAGCACACTGATTGTTACATATCTCAGTTACATATCGCACTTTTACATGCTGCTATGAAAAATGTTACTCATTGTCACTTATAGGTCAGTAAAACTGGGGAAAAAATTATTGTCCATTTCTATAAGCCACTGGGCTTGGGAGTGCTTCTTGGATGGTTTTTGTCATGGGAATTGAGTAGGAGTTTCGGAAACTCTTCACTGTCTGAAAAAAATTATTTCTAGAAGTTATATACAGCAAGAGTCTTTCCCCCAAGAAGAGAAAAAGCCACTTTATGATACTTTTCCTCGAGTCTGAGATTGTGCTTTTTGTTTCTGGAGAATACTGCAAATTTTAAGTGTTCCTTTCTCTCCTTTGTAGGCAGCTTAGAGGAGCAGTGGTACTTAGAAATTGTGGATAAAGGCAGTGTCTCCTGTCCTACCTGCCAGGCAGTGGGGAGAAAGACCATAGAGGGCTTAAAGAAACACATGGAAAACTGCAAACAGGTTAGATAATTTGTGGCATTTCATAACTCTTAGGAATTTTTACCCAAACTGAAACCTCCGACACTGTGTTGGATATGCTGATTATTGTGGAGAAGAGGCAGCATTGTGTCATAAAGAGTCTGACAGACTTTGGTTTGAATCGTCATTCAGCCACTTACTTGTTGGGTCATTTAGCTTTTCATTTGTGGACCTCAATTTTCACATTTATAAAGTAGCTACCTGTGTAAGTCGTGAGGATAAAAAAGAAGTACTTGATGCTAAGTGCCTGTCCCATTTCTGGACAAATACTGGCATTCAGTAAATGGTAGTTCTTATTATTTTAAAAATGCATAGCTGTTACCTTTTTGCCCTTGAGGACATGACAGTGAATTTGGGGCATTTTGAGATTTATTATTATTATATAATTTGGGAAATGAAGATATAGATGAGACCATTTGCATAAGACTTTGTGACATTCTGTTTCTTTGTTGAACAGTTTGGCACTGAGCAGCATTTTTCCCTTGTAGGAAATGTTTACTTGTCATCATTGTGGGAAACAGCTTCGTTCACTAGCAGGGATGAAGTATCACGTCATGGCAAATCATAATAGCTTGGTAAGAGTGTCTTCTGTCCTTCATGAACATGTGATATTTGGATGTCTTTACTTGGATGAGTGTAGATACCTCAGTGGAGATGGCTGAAGCTCTGGGACTTTATAGGGTTGTAAGGAAGAAGAGATCCTTTTGATAGAAGAGTTACACACAATGAAATGTGGATATGGAAGTATTTGAGGTATTTGTGTGTTTAGGGTAGCCCAAAGGTTCATATCCTGGGAGATAGAGGCTTTTAACTCTTAGTTCCTTTACATTCACTTTACTGTTAAGGAGAAGATGAAGAAAGCCAGGAGTCAGATAACTTAGATTTCGTGATCATCAGCTTAGGTTCTAGTCCAGTCCTTGATTCTCCTCATGGAATTTTTTTCTGTGAAACATCTGCCTGTTTGTTTCTCTGGTTTTCTAGCCCATTTTAAAGGCTGGAGATGAAATAGATGAGCCAAGTGAGAGGGAACGTCTCCGAACAGTTCTCAAGAGACTGGGAAAGCTGAGATGCATGCGTGAGGTAAGAGCCCAAAGACAGCAACTCCTTCTGCCTGGAGCCTCAGGTCAGTGTCTTTCTGTTACTTGCTCCCATGTCTCCTCCTCCCTTACAGACCTAGTTTTGTGTCATCTTCCAGCATCAGACTGACTTCTGATTTTCAAGGTCTCCTGAACTCATTAACAGTTCTTTATTTTCTTTCTCATCTCCAGAAATGTGTGTGTCTCCCTTTTCCTTTTGTTTGAAGGAGTTTCTTTGTCATCCTTTCTTTTGTGTGATAAAGAGGATCGTAGTAACTTCATGTGAGAAACTTTGATATTGCTGGGTATTTGGTATTGGGATGGAGTTCGATAATAGATCAAGGAGGAAGCTCTGACACAGAGGAGGTATACAGTTCTAGTTTGTTGAATGCTTACTAAATTGGTTGAACTTCATGCTTGGTGGTAGAAAGGATTGCAGTCGGGCCAGGGAAAAAGGAAGGGTTGTGCCAGTGGGGAATGTTGGAGAGGGTCTAGTTGTGTGATATGGCTCTTTAGAAATTAGAGGTCATATCAAAATATGTAAGATTAAAATACAGGCCTTTCTCCTGTGTTCAGAGTTGCTCTAGTAGCTTCACCAGCATCATGGGATATCTGTACCATGTGAGAAAATGTGGCAAAGGGGCTGCTGAGCTGGAGAAAATGACCCTGAAATGTCACCACTGTGGAAAACCGTATAGATCGAAGGCTGGACTTGCGTATCACCTGAGGTCAGAGCATGGTCCTGTGAGTACTGATTACTTTCCAGACCCTGTTTAGGGGTTTATTCTGTGGTGACTGCTTTGCTGCTACATCTTTGTATATCCTTGGTTCCTCATTTGTAGTTCCTTTTATTCTGAATGTTTTTGTTCTCTTTTTCCTTGTTTCTTGTGCTCTTCTTTCTGCTGTTTGATCACTATTAGGTTAGAGAAATCAAAGTTTATTGTATAGTCTGGGTTGAAGTAAATTCAATACTATATTTTTAAGGCATAAGGCATTCTCCCTTAGCTAGAAATTTTATGGGACTCTATCCAGCTGGTTCTGTCCCTCTATTCCAGTTTTCTCATCCTGACTTTTTCTTTTCCTCATTACATTTCTAGGCTCCCCCACCTCTTGTTCCTTTTTAGCACTAAGTTTCAAGGTATAGTTTAGATATGGTAATTAATATTCACCCTTTTTAGTGTACAAGAGTTCTGAGAAAAACATATATAACTACTACCACAATCAAGATATAGAACAGTTTAATCATTCCCCCCAAATTCTTTTGTGTCCCTTTGTAGTCAGTTGTTCTTCCCACTCCCAGCTGGCTGACCACTGATATATTTCATGTCCTTATAGTTTTGCCTTTTTGGGAATGTTATATAGATGAAGTTGTACAGTATATACCTTTTTGAGTCTGACTTCTTCCTCTAAGCATAATACACTTGAAACTTGTCCATGTCTTACATGTATCATTAGTTTTTTCTATTTTGTTTCTGTCTAGGATTCCATTCTGTCTAGGATGTTTCACAAGTTGTTTATCCATTCACCAGTTGAAGAGCATTTTAGTTGTTTTTAGTTTTTGGCAATTAGGAATAAGCTGCTGTAAATATTTACATAAAGGTTTTTGTATGAAAATAAGTTTTAATTTCTCTTGGGTAAATAAAACCTTAGGAATGGGATTGCTAGGTCATATGATAAATGTATGTTTACCTTTATAAGAAACGGCCAAACTTTTCCAAAGCAGCTGAGCCATTTTCTCACCAGCAGCATATGAGAATTTTAGTTGCTTTACATGTTTATCAACTCTTGGCTATTGTCAGGTTCATTTTTGAAATCCATTCTAGTAGAATATAGTGGTATTTTACTGCTGTTTTTAAATTTGCACTTCCCTAATGACTAGTGATGTTGACTGTCTTTTCATGTGCTTATTGGCAATGTCAGTCTTTAGTGAAATTTCTTCTTTAGTGAAGAGTCTATTGAAATCCTTTGTTCATTTTATTGTTGGAGTATTTGTTGTTTTACTAATAAGTTTTAGGGCTTCCCTGGTGGCTCAGAAGGTAAAGAATCCACCTGCAATATGGGAGTTCTGGGTTTGATCCCTGCGTCGGGAAGATCCCCTAGAGGAGGGCATGGCAACCCACTCCAGTATTCTTGCCTGGCTTCCCTGATAGCTCAGTTGGTAAAGAATCCACCTGCAATGCAGGTGACCCCAGTTTGATTCCTGGGTCAGGAAGATCTGTTGGAGAAGGGATAGGCTACCCACTCCAGTATTCTTGGGCTTCCCTTGTGGCTCAGCTGGTAAAGCATCTGCCTGCAGTGTGTGAGACCTGGGTTCAATCCCTGGGTTGGGAAGATCCCTTGGAGAAGGGAACGGCTACCCACTCCAGTATTCTGGCCTGGAGAATTCCATGGACTGTATAGTCCATGGGGTCGCAAAGAGTCGGACACAGTTAAGCAACTTTCACTTTCATTAAGTTTTAAATATATTTTGAATTAAAAAAAATAGATTCTGGACACAAGTCTTTAAGCAGATACATGTTTTACAAATATTTTCTTCTGGGCTTAGTTTGTCTTTGCATTTTTTATAGTGTTTTTCAAAGGGCAGAATTCTTAATTTTCATCAAGTTCAGTTTGTCTTTTTTCTCCCTTCATGGATAATGCTTTTGTTGTTATAGCTAAGATATCTTTGCTCAGTAGGATGTATAATTTTCTTTTGCTGCAGTAAAACAGTCATCATAAAATTAATGGCTTAAACAATTTAAGTGTATTATCTCACAGTTTATTAGGCCAGAAGTCCAGGCTCAGCTGGTTCCCCTGCGTAAAACCTCATCAGACTGGACTCAAAGTGTTAGTAGGACTGTTCCTTTATGGAGGCTTGAGGGGTGGATCTGTTTGCAGGCTCATTAAGCATTAAGCTTAATCAAGAATTCAGTTCCATGCAGGTATAGGACCTTATTTCTTTGCTTGCTGGGGGATGTGCTCAGCTTCTGAAGGCCACCTGCAACCTTTGGCTCATGGGCCCATTCGTGTTTGAGTCAGCAACAGTATTGAGTCTCTCTCACCTTGGGAATCTTTCTTGTCTCTTTTTTTCTGTCACACCTGTCTTAAAGTCAGCTGACTATGGAGATGAATTAGATTTACCTTAAAATTAAAACTAGATTAATGTTTGATTGATTAACTGATGACAATAGCCTAACGAAGTGGACGCATAGAACCCTTCATGCCCAGGATCATAAGAATGTTCTCCCTAGGTTTCTCCTAGAATTTTATACTTTTTATGGTTTATATCTAGGGCTATGATGCATGTTTATTTCTTTTTATATGGGTATGTGGGTATGTCTTGATTTTTAACCACTTGGCACAACACAAGAGATTTTATCCTGCTAAGAAGCTTTTTTTACCAGTAAAATATGCAGTAAGATGATGGAGCTTGATACTCCATGTGGTTAGCAAGCTAGTAAAGAATTATTTTGATTTTTAGGGCAGGAAGGACAGCCTTTAATCACTGGCTCTAATGGAAACCATTTCTCAGGCCTGTGTTTTACCATGTCTTATTCTTGCAGATATCCTTCTTTCCAGAGTCAGGACAGCCAGAGTGCTTGAAAGACATGAGCTTGGAGTCAAAGAGTGGAGGCCGAGTTCAAAGGCGTTCTGCCAAGATAGCTGTATACCACCTGCAGGAACTGGCCTCTGCTGAACTGGCCAAGGAATGGCCTAAGAGAAAGGTGCTTCAGGATCTGGTACCTGATGATCGGAAGGTGAGGCAGAAACTTGTATTAATTTTGAACCGTTATGTCTGATATTGTGCTTACTACGTGCAGAAAGGTAAACACATTTGAATTACGTGACAAATAGTATTTTGCTCCTTTATCCACGGAGATGGAGTACATATGATCCGGCTTCAGTGTTTGAATTCATGTAGGTCTTAGAGTGACAGTCTTTTTCAGAAGTTCTTTAAGGAGCTCTCTTAATTTTAGACTACTTCCAGGGGAACTTGAATTCCCAGATTTTTGTTTGGTCTTTGCCCAGTGTGTTTTTACTTTGTTAGTTCATATGTAGTAGTTTAATATTTAGTTTAGGTAAGAAGTCCTCTTATTTGTTTCAGTTTGTTTTTATAGCAGTAGACCTCCTCTTGCCACCTACTTTCTTTTCCCAAATAAAAGCTTATGCAAAACACCATTTTATATGCTAAAAATAGAGTTGCACTGACTGGGGGTAGTGAGCCCAAAAATGAAAGAAAAAAAATCTTAAAAGCAGCAAAGCAACAGAATATGTACAAGAGAACTCCCATAGGACTATCAGTTGACTTTTCAGCAGAAACTTTACAGGCCAGAAGCGGGTAACATAATGTATTTAAAACCATGAAAAAACCTACAACCAAGTACCCTACCCAGCAAGGCTGTCATTCAGATTTGAAGGAGAGAGAAAAGATTTTACAAGACAAGTAAAAGCTACAGGAGTTCAGCACCACTAAATCAGTTTTGTAAAAAATGTTAAAGGGACTTAAGGATATATAAAATAAAAAGATGTAGAATATGTCTAAAACATTTGATGGGGATAGAATAAAAATGCAGGGTTGTTAGAATGCCTTCAAACTCAAGGGAACAGCAAGTACGTATTTATATGTGGCTTGCTATTGGGTTTCCTCTGGCGGCTCAGATGGTAAAGAATCTGCCTGAAGTGCAGGAGACCTGGGCTTGATCCCTGGGTTGGGAATAGCCCCTGGAGAATAGAATGGCTACACACTCCAGTATTCTTTCCTAGAGAATTCCATGAACAGAGTATCCTGGCTTGCTATAGTCCATGGGGTCCCAAGAGTCAGACACGACTGAGCAACTGACACTTTCAAGGTTGCTATATGTAAACCTCTTGATAACCACAAACCAAAAATCTGTAATAGATAAACATGAAAAAGAGAAAGGAATCCAAAACTGTCACTAAAGATAGTCATCAAATCACAAGGGAAGAGACCAAAAGAAGAAAAAGGAACAAAGAAGAATAGATAACCTGAGAACAGTTAACTAAACACAGTAAGTACATATCTGTCAATAATTACTTTAGATGTAAATGGACTAAATATTCCAATCAGAAGGCAAAGTGACTGAATGGATATGAAAATAAGATCTGTATATATGGTGTCTAAGAGAGACTCATTTCAGATCTGACTGACTGAAAGTGAGGTGATGAAAAAAGGTATTCCATGCAAATGGAAACAGAAAGTTGTTCAATACTTATATCAGACAAAATAGAACTTAAAGAGTATAGCAAGAAACAAAGTACATGACATAATGATAAAGGAATCAATCCAACAAGAAGACATAACAATTAAAAATATGTATTCGCTCAGGGTGCTCATGCTCAGTTGTGTCCGACTCTTTGCAACCCTTGGACTGTAGCCCACCATGCTCCTCTGTCCATGGGGTTTTTCAGGCAGGAATTCTAGAGTGGATTGCCATTTCCTCCTCCAGGGGATCTTCCTGACCCAGGGATTGAACCTGCGTCACCTGCATTGCAGGCAGATTCTTTATCCGCTGAGCCATTGGGGAAACCTGTTAAATACATGAAACATACAAATACTGTGAATTCTGTTGATTTTGGATGGAATATATATATTTAGTATATTAAGTCCATGTGGTATAATGTGTCATTTAAGGTGAATTTTCCTGGTTGATTTTCAGTCTGGATGATCTGTCTGTTGATGTAAATGGGGTGTTAAAATCCCATGCTGATACTGTGTTACGGTCAGTTTCTCCATTTTTGTTGTTAAATACATAAAGCAAATATTAACAACCAGTTCTGTACTCTGATTTATCAAAGGTTCTTTAGTTTACTTTCCTTACTTCACCTATTACCTCTACAGACTTGGTTCTGTCTCTCTATCTCAGAGAATCAGCTTCCTTTCAGATACTTTTGATTTTTCAAGTAGGAGGATTCTTTACTCACCAGAAATGCAACTATCTGTTACCAATGGTGAACTTTGTAAGAACTATCTCTGCAGATGTTACAACTTTTTTCTGTAAACTAGTTAACAGGACTTCTCTAGTGGTCCAGTGGTTAAAACTCTGTGCTTCCAATACAGGGGGTTTGAGTTTGATCCCTAGTTGGGAAAGTAAGATCCTGCATGACTCAAAGCATGGTCAAAAAAAAAGTCACTGGAAACTAGTTCTAGTTGTAAGAAGAGACCAACTGGTGTCAAAACATGTGAAAGAAAGTGCTGGGAATAATTCTAATTTTGTAGTATAAGGATATACTAGGTGTTCTGTTCTCTGAGTCTTCTCACATTCTTTCAGGTTGAACCTTAAGTTTTTGGTGTTAGAATTTTTTGAATATCAAAAATTAACATGATTTCAGTGAAGAAAAATGATAAATGCAGATAAGCAAAATAAAAATCACTCAAAATTCTAGCACCCAGAGAATACTGCGGTTAACATTTTGATTTCTATCTTTTGACCTATATACATATATTTCTATTCAGTTCAGTTCAGTTGCTCAGTCATGTCCGACTCTGCGACCACATGAATCACAGCACGCCAGGCCTCCCTGTCCATCACCAACTCCCGGAGTTCACCCAGACCCACGTCCATCGAGTCAGTGATGCCATCCAGCCATCTCATCCTCTGTCTCCCCTTCTCCTCCTGCCCCCAATCCCTCCCAGCATCAGAGTCTTTTCCAATGAGTCAACTCTTCGCATGAGGTGGCCAAAATACTGGAGTTTCAGCTTCAGCATCATTCCTTCCAAAGAAATCCCAGGGCTGATCTCCTTCAGAATGGACTGGTTGGATCTCCTTGCAGTCCAAGGGACTCTCAAGAGTCTTCTCCAACACCACAGTTCAAAAGCATCAATTCTTCGGTGCTCAGCTTTCTTCACAGTCCAACTCTCACATCCATACATGACCACAGGAAAAACCATAGCCTTGACTCGATGGACCTTTGTTGGCAAAATCACGTCTGTGCTTTTGAATATGCTATCTAGGTTGGTCATAACTTTCCTTCCAAGGAGTAAGCGTCTTTTAATTTCATGGCTGCAATCACCACCTGCAGTGATTTTGGAGCCAAAAAAAATAGAGTCTGATACGGTTTCCACTGTTTCCCCATCTATTTCCCATGAAGTGATGGGACTGGACGCCATGATCTTCGTTTTCTGAATGTTGAGCTTTAAGCCAACTTTTTCACTCTCCACTTTCACGTTCATCAAGAGGGTTTTTAGTTCCTCTTCACTTTCTTTCATAAGGGTGGTGTCATCTGCATATCTGAGGTTGTTGATATTTCTCCCGGCAATCTTGATTCCAGCTTGTGTTTCTTCCAGTCCAGCGTTTCTCATGATGCACTCTGCATATAAGTTAAATAAGCAGGGTGACAATATACAGCCTTGACGTACTCCTTTTCCTATTTGGAACCAGTCTGTTGTTCCATGTCCAGTTCTAACTGTTGCTTCCTGACCTGCATACAGGTTTCTCAAGAGGCAGGTCAGGTGGTCTGGTATTCCCATCTCTTTCAGAATTTTCCACAGTTTATTGTGATCCACACAGTCAAAGGCTTTGGCATAGTCAATAAAGCAGAAATAGATGTTTTTCTGGAACTCTCTTGCTTTTTCCATGATCCAGCGGATGTTGGCAATTTGATCTCTGGTTCCTCTGCCTTTTCTAAAACCAGCTTGAACATCTGGAAGTTCACGGTTCATGTATTGCTGAAGCCTGGCCTGAAGAATTTTGAGCATTACTTTACTAGCATGTGAGATGAGTGCAGTTGTGCAGTAGTTTGAGCATTCTTTGGCATTGCCTTTCTTTGGGATTGGAATGAAAACTGACCTTTTCCAGTCCTGTGGGCACTGCTGAGTTTTCCAAATTTGCTGGCATATTGAGTGCAACACTTTCACAGCATCATCTTTCAGGATTTGAAATAGCTCAACTGGAATTCCATCACCTCCACTAGCTTTGTTCCTAGTGATGCTTTCTAAGGCCCACTTGACTTCACATTCCAGGATGTCTGGCTCTAGGTCAGTGATCACATCATTGTGATTATCTGGGTCATGAAGATCTTTTTTGTATAGTTCTTCTGTGTATTCTTGCCATCTCTTCTTAATATCTTCTACTTCTGTTAGGTCCATACCATTTCTGTCCTTTATGGAGCCCATCTTTGCATGAAATGTCCCCTTGGTGTCTCTAATTTTCTTGAAGAGATCTCTAGTCTTTCCCATTCTGTTGTTTTCCTCTATTTCTTTGCATTGATCACTGAGGAAGGCTTTCTTATCTCTCCTTGCTATTCTTTGGAACTCTGCATTCAGATGCTTGTATCTTTCCTTTTCTCCTTTGCTTTTTGCTTCTCTTCTTTTCTATTAAGTATATATATATTTCTTGAGTGTAATGGGTACATATATAGAGAGAGGACATATCTGTATTGCTTTCTCTCTCTCTTGTAACAAATATTTTTACTGTGTAATGCTCTGTCACTAGCTTTTTAATTTTCAACTTTAGATGAAATGTTATATCTGAAAGTCTCCTGTCTTCTGTTAAAAGTCAAACTGTTTTAAGACAAAACAGTAGGCGATGTTTTGAAACATACATAATATGTTTCAGGAACTTAAAAGGATCTTAAGATCCTTAAGATCTTAAGTTGGATCTTAAGATCCTTCTTGATGAGCATGAGTTTGAGCAATCTCTGGGAGTTGGTGATGGACAGGGAAGCCTGGTGTGCCATGTTTTTTGTGTATGAAAATATACTTCTGAAAAAAAAAAATATACTTCCGTAACTCCAGAATTACATGACCTGAAGAGCTCACATAATTCTCTTACTTATGGGATATTTTGGTTGAAAGTTGTTCCTCCAATAAAATGTTTCCTGTCTTATAGTTAAAATATACTCGTCCTGGGCTACCGACCTTCAGCCAAGAAGTACTACACAAATGGAAGTCAGATATCAAGAAGTATCATCGCATTCAGTGTCCTAACCAGGTGGTTCTTTCTCTTTCATCTAGTCATTAAATGTTGATCAAATATCTGCTGTTGTTTCAGTTATTTATTCCTTTGTGACAAAGCACGTGAAAGAGTTAAAACATTGATTACTTTATTAACAGTTCTGTAAATCACCAGTTCTATCCACACTCAGAGGGCAGTTGTAGTAATACATGACATCAGCTGGAATCATTTATGGGTTGCTTTTAGCTGGAAGTTCTGAGTGTTGAATGGCTTCTAAGCAGCCACTTCAACTGGGATATTGGCTGCCCATATGGCCTCTCTATCTTGCATTGTAGTTGGGTTACCACCAGGATACATGGTGACTGAATTCTCAAGAAGAATATTCCAAGAACATAAAGGAAAAGCTCAGATGTCTTAGGCCTAGCTTCAGAATTTGTTCAGTATCATTTTCATAGCATGCTGTTTGTCAAAAGAATCACAGGACTTAACGCAGTTTCAAAGGGAGGGTTTATGACTCATTTCCTGATTGGAAAAGTGGCATAGAATTTCCCGCCATCATTAATCAACTGCAATTGTATATGCAGTGCTTTGGGGAGGAGTAGACATACGAGAGACATTTATACTAGAGAAAGTTAATTTTTGTAAAACCTGAGCATACGGTTTTTTGTGTTTCTAAGTATTGGAAAGGCACCAGAGAAGAGAATGTTTTAAGTTTTATTAAGCAGCTTGCTTATCTCTTTTTCTTTTACCTCTTGTTCTCTGGCTTGCATATGTTTCTGTGTGGTTGTGGTACAGTTTATTTGACCTCTTCCTCCCGAGGGTAGAGTGGGTTAATGTGAATGGCCAGATTGCTAAGAAAATGATGCTATTTGGTGTCATCTTCACATGCTTTCTTCTTCTCTTTTACAGGGTTGTGAGGCTGTCTACAGTAGTGTATCTGGTCTTAAAGCTCACCTGGGCTCTTGTACATTGGTTTGTAACATTCTGAACTATTTATCTGAACATGACCTCTAAAATAGTCTGACATGGAAGAGAATTCAGATTCGGTGAACAGCTAGTTATCCTATTGTCTGTTACTTCAAAGACTGGTTTACTTTTTTTGTGTGTGTCCCAAAAATTCTTGGTCTGTTACTAGGTGGGATACCAGGGCATGCCAAAGATGCAGAATACCCCAAAATAGCCATAAGTCATATCAATGAAAAAATTTGGAGAAAAATACATAGTTCTCAGTGCCTATCAGGGATTTAACTTTTTCCACCTGAGCCTGTGCTACACTGGGCCTGTCCTGCTTTGCTGGGCCTTCAGCTTCCTAGAATCAACTTAACATGTGTTTATCTAGATTGGTGAAGATCTCCAGAGCCATCTGAACTATACTGTCTTTCGGGGATGGGAGATGGGATCCCTGGATGTCAGGTTCACAGCCATTCACCTCACTGAATCTTTTCCATGTTGACCCAGGGGTCCTATAGCCCACCAGCCCTGGGATTGTTGCCACTTTCCGTTCCTGATCAGCAGTATCTGCTCACACAAAATGAGCACCATGGAAACCTGAAACTTCAGGAGGGGAGAGAAGTCTTAATTCAAGGCAACAAGGGAGTGATAGGCTCCCAAACCAGACCTGTGCAGGAATGCTTAGGGATTTGTCACCTTGATCCTAGTTTGAGTCATTCAGCTAGGTCTTATGGAGGGTGCTTTTCTGATTCTGGATTCCCAAGGCATTCTGTACAGCAGTGGATTGATTCTAGTGAGAAGAATTACATGTTGGTCCCTCATTGAACTTAAGGCGTTTGATCATTTAGGGGGAGAAACCTGGAAGGAAGTGGAAGACATAGGGAAAATAGAAGAATGTGACATCTTACATAATAAAATCGGGAAACTTTAGATTGTGTTGGGGGCTTAGTGGGGCCAGTGTTTGGTATAGAATTGCATTAGAATAGATGTATTATGGCGATAATATACCCAAACAAGTTTTCCTAAATATATTGCTGTTCTTCACTTTGCTGAAGTCATATTTCCTCTTTTCATCTCTAATAGTCCCTACCCATTGCCCAGGTAGCACATGTGGCTTGTTGGAAGGGTAGTGTGAACTATCTAACGTGTAATGGTGTACTTTAACTTTTACCTAGCATGCTGTCTTCTCCGTACTTTGAGGAAGGGAGGGTCTCTGCTGGCACTAACTTGCTTATCTCCTGAATTAGCAGTTTACTTGTGCTGTAACCATTATTTGTAGGTGTGACTTAGGTTAGGCTTAAAGTGCTCGGTGGTGATTTGAGTTCAAACAATAAATTGTATTTTTTCAATATTGTAAATATATGTATGTGTATATATATGTGTGTGTGTACACACACACACACACACACACAGATACATACATTACTGTTTGGGATTTTCGTAAATTTGTTCCTAAATTGACCAGTCATGCTTTTTTTCTTTCTTAAAAATAGGGAACGTTTGTGGCTGGAAAATACAAGTGTCTTCTCTGTCAGAAAGAATTTGTGTCAGAGAGTGGTGTCAAGTATCACATCAACTCTGTCCACGCTGAGGTGAGGGTCCTTTTTTCCCATAACTTCATAATCTTGTGGACCCCATGACTGTGCCACAGGGCACGTGGATTTTGTGACTCTTACTATGGGCTGGGACTGTCAGGAAAAACTAAAGGGTCCACTGGACTCATTAGAATTAAAAGACGTCCTTAAATCAGATGTAGACTAGTATTTTTCTATGAAAGCATTTGGGCTTCCTTGGTATCTCAGCTGGTAAAGAATCTGCCTGCAATGCAGGAGACCCTGGTTCGATTCATGGGTCAGGAAGATCTCCTGAATAAGGGAATGGCAACCCACTCCAGTATTTTGGGGCTTCCCTGGTGGCTCAGATAGTAAAGTATCTGCCCGCAATGTGGGAGACCTGGGTTTGATCTCTGGATTGCAAAGATCCCTTGGAGAAGGGAATGCCTACTGACTCTAGTATTCTCGAGAATTTCATGGACAGAAATTGTCCATGGCATGCTACAGTCCATGGGGTCACAAAGAGTCGGACATGACTGAGTGACTTTCACTCACTCACTCATGAAAGCATTTGAAATAACTGTGGCTATGAGCAGCCCTGATTCTTCTAATTAACTTGTGTGCACGGGCTCAGTCGTGTCTGACTCTGTTGTGAGCTCATGGAGTGAGGCCCACCAGGCTCCTCTGTCCATGGGATTTCCCAGGCAAGAATACTGGAGTGGGTTGCCATTTCCTTCTCCAGGGGATCTACCCGACACAGGGATTGAACCATGTCTCCTGTGTCTCCTGCTTTACCACTGAGCCACCTGAGAAGCCCTCTGATTACCTGAAGTCTAGTTAAACTAGGCATTTGACAACCAGGCTGCATTTACACCTTTGGAATTCTTGTTTCACAGCAATGTCTATACTCCTGTTTTCTGGTATTCCAACATCTTTGAGCAACCTGTTTTGAATATTGTTGAAATACCGCATAGAAACAATGTAAAAGATGTTATTGAGAGAACTGAGGTAATTTGAATACCAACTATACTACAAAGTGATAGTAATGAGTCATTGTTAATATTCCAGAATGTGATAACTGTATTGTAGTTATGCAGGGAATGCCCTTGTTCTTAGGCAGATACATGATGTTTTTAGGAATAAAGTATCATGTCGGTAACTAAACTGAAGATGGTTCAAAGGAAGGAAGAGAGAGTTGGAGGGAGGGAAGGAAGGGAAGAGAGATTAACATTGGTCAGTCTAGGTATTCACTGAACTATTGTAACTTTTGTGGAAAGTCTGTAAATTTTCAAAATTAAAAAGTTAAAAGTTGAAAATGCTTTAAGTTCAGAATGTCAAGAGTTTTCTCTTGGGGAAAGTCTTTAGGAGTTCAGATGAACAGAGAATTTGTTTACTATAGAATAAACCCCTTATTGCAAAAGCTCAAGGAGTAGAGTGTGCATTCTCTTGGCATATTTTACTGAAGAAACTATTGTTGCTTGCTGGGGAAAAATAGCAAGCCCCTGCAGCAGTTCTCTGCCCTCAGATGTAATAGTTCTTAGCCATGTGGGCTTCAGTTCAGTTCAGTTGCTCAGTCGTGTCTGACTCTTTGCGACCCGATGGACCGCAGCACTCGAGGCCTCCCTGTCCATCACCAACTCCCAGAGTTTACCAAACCCATGTCCATTGAGTCGGTGATGCCATCCAAGCATCTTATCCTCTTGTCGTTCCCTTCTCCTCCTGCCCTCAATCTTTCCCAGCATCAGGGTCTTTTCCAATGAGTCAGCTCTTCGCATCAGGTGGCCAAAGTATTGGAGTTTCAGCTTCAACATCAGTCCTTCCAATGAACACCCAGGATTGGTATCCTTTAGGATGGACTGGTTGGATCTCCTCACAGTCCAAGGGACTCTCAAGAGTCTTCTCCAACACCACAGTTCAAAAGCATCAATTCTTCTGCCCTCAGCTTTCTTTATAGTCCAACTCTCACATCCATATATGACCACTGGAAAAACCATAGCCTTGACTAGACGGACATTTGTTGGCAAAGTAATGTCTCTGCTTTTCAATATGCTGTCTAGGTTGGTCATAACTTTCCTTCCAAGGAGTAAGCGTCTTTTAATTTCATGGCTGCAATCACGATCTGCGGTGATTTTGGAGCCCCAAAAAATAAAGTCTGACACTGTTTCCCCATCTATTTGCCATGAAGTGATGGGACTGGATGACATGATCTTAGTTTTCTGAATATTGGAAGCCAACTTTTTCACTCTCTTCTTTCACTTTCATCAAGAGGCTCTTGAGTTGTTCTTCCCTTTCTGCCATAAGAGTATTGTCATCTGCATATCTGAGGTTATTGATATTTCTCCCAGCAATCTTGATTCCAGCTTGTGCTTCCTCCAGCCCCGCGTTTCTCATGATGTGCTCTGCATATAAGTTAAATAAGCAGGGTGACAATATACAGCCTTGATGTACTCCTTTTCCTATTTGGAACCAGTCTATTATTCCATGTCCAGTTCTAACTGTTGCTTCCTGACCTGCATACAGGTTTCTCAAGAGGCAGGTCATGTGGTCTGGTATTCCCATCTCTTTCAGAATTTTCCACAGTTAGTTGTGATCCACACAGTCAAAGGCTTTGGCATAGTCAGTAAAGCAGAAATAGATGTTTTTCTGGACTTTCAGTTCGTTTTTCTGGGCTTCAGGTAGTGTCATCTATTGTGGTTCCTGTTGCTTTACCAGTTGAAGCTTTGGGAATCCCTTTCCACATCTGAGATTTCTTCAAGAAGGCCAGTCCTTATTTTCTTTTTTAATAATACTGTAACTTTTTATGCTGCAGAAAGTGTTTGAGAGATAATTATCTCCTAACAAGATATGGTTTTGTGTAGTTCACTTGTTTCTCCAGTTTCTTCCTCAAAAGTTGGAACCAGCGAATTTCACTTAGTCTGGGACTTGCTCCCAAGCATTTGTTCAGTGATTTATGATGGTATTTATGAACTCTGTACTGTGGTAAACATGTTCACCTTGTTCATACCGTTTTTGCCTCACTTTCTTAGGCTACATTTTTTTAAACAGACATTCAGAAACATGTAAGTGCACAGAGTAGTGTAATGAACAGCTTTCACAGTCCTCTGTGTGGCCCATCTTGTGTCATTGGTAATTGCATCCACTTTTCTTGTCCTTTTATGCTTATTTTAAAGCAAATTCCACATCACATGTTAGCTGTCAATACTTCTTTCAACCTGTGTCTAGAAATATGAGGACTTTTAAAAATACATAACTGCAACCATCATCACACGTTAAAACTTAACAAAATTTCCTTATATCATCATATATGTACTCATTATTTATACTTCCCTAACTGTCTCATCATTTTATTTCAGATTTGATTTATTCCAATCAAGATCTAAAACTGGACTTCCCTGGTGGTCCAGTGGTTAAGACTCTGTGCTTCCACTGCAGGAGGAAAAAAAAGGAAGTAAATGAATGAATGAATTAAAATAAAATAGACAAATGCAGTATATGGACCTTTGTTTTAGATTTTTTTTTTTTTTGGCCTCATCACATGGCATGGGGAATCTTAGTTCTCCGAACAGGGAACCAGTGCCCCTTGCATTGTGAGTGCCGAGTCTTAACCACTGTACTGCTAGGGAAGTCCTTGTGTTTGTCTGTCTTAATCTAGAGTAGTGCTATCTAATAGAAATATAATGTGAGCCACATGTGTAATCCAGATTTTTCTACTAACTGCATTTTTAAAAAGTATAAAGATAACTGGTGAAATTGACTTTAATACTGTATTTTATTTAAACACAATATATCTAAAATACTATCTTTTTAACATGGTAGTCAATACAGAATTATTAATGAGCTACTTTACATTTTTTTTCACAGAAAGTCTTTGAAATTTACTGTGTGTTTTACATAGCATATCTTGATTTGGATTCAGCATATTTCAAGAGCTTACTAATGACACATGGCTAGTGACAATCTCATCAGGCAACGTAGGTGTTTCTTTTCCCCTATTATTGAAGAAACCAGGCCCTTGGTCACCTATATTTACTCACCTTCTGGACTTGGCTGTTTGCATTCCTATAGCAGTGATTCTCTATTCTGTTATTTCCTATGAATTGGTAGTTAGAGCTAGAAGACTAAGCAGATTTCTTGATTTACGTTGACATTTTGTTGATTTTATTTCTGTGTTTTGTTTTGGATTTTTTCTTTTGCAGGAATACTTCTTCATTGGGTTCCAGTTCTCCAGCCCTTAATTTTTTAAACTGAGACTCAGAGAGGTTAAGTAGTTTTCTGATGGTCACATGGTTAGAAACAGAGCTGAGATTTATACTTAGGTGGTCTGGCTGCAAAATTAAAAATTGAAATAAAGATCTCCTATGGCCAAATGTTTTATGTTTCATGAGGAGATCTTCAAAAGGAGAGGAATGGGTGGGATGATGCTAAGTAATCAGGCTTTGTAGATCCCTTACAGTAGTACCTGAAGTCATGTCTTAAACAAGAAATGCTTGTAATGACTGCTTTGTACTGAATTTCTCCAGTTTATAAGACACAGTTCTAAGCTCTAGTTTCATATCTGTTTCCTCCTTATTGTGTTCTTCCCTAATCCTACCTTAAAAAAAAAAGTCTTCCATACCGCTTCCTCAGGCACTGTATTTTGACTGGATGGTGTTTCTGTTTTGCCTTTGTAGGATTGGTTTGTTGTCAATCCGACAACAACCAAGAGCTTTGAGAAGCTGATGAAGATAAAACAGCGACAGCAAGAAGAAGAGAAGCGGAGGCAGCAGCACAGGAGCCGACGGTCTCTAAGGCGGCGGCAGCAGCCTGGCATTGAGCTTCCTGAGACAGAGCCAAGTCTTAGAGTAGGGAAGGATCAGAGGAGGAATCATGAGGAACTGCTAGTGGCGACATCCCGTAAAGAACCAGAGCAGGAGCCAGTGCCAACACAGTTTCAGAAAGTCAGGTCCCCAAAGACGAATCATAAACGAGGAAAGAAATAGGCAGTCAGTGTGAAAGCACTCCTGGGAGAGTGGATGGGAGGCTGTGGTTACAGGGACCTGTGTGGAGAGGCCTGAGTCACGGGGGCTGAGTGAAGAGAAATTTACTCTTTCAGCTGTTTGTGTAACGCTGTGACACACTCAGCTCCTTCCTCCTGTGTAAATTTCACTGTTTTCCCTACTGATTCTTGTGAACCCTCCACCACCCCCACCCCCATCCCCTTTTTGGTAGATTTTCCTGCTATTCTCATTGGAGTCCCCCTGTTTTTCTCTCATCTTGCCCAAAGAGCTCCCCCTTAAGGTCCACTGTAGGCCCTCTTGCCCTGTACAAGACTAAGAAACCTGTTTGATTATCCTTCCCATACTGGGGTATAGAATGTTCTTGGAAACGCCATTGATTTCGTAGTTACTCCATCATCTATCTTATAAAATGATTCCAAACTAACTTTTTAAAACCATATGATTGATGATTTTGTATTTGTGATATAACAAGCCTAGAACCTAGAACTGTTGTCACTCCTTTAATAAGGGTCCCCTGTCTGCTTGGGTGACAGAATTTCTGGAGGCTGTTTGTTGTCTCATTATGGTTTTAGGATTGAAAGTGAGAAGATACTTAGAATAATAAAGCTAGACCCTCTGGACGCAGGTTTTCCTGGGAAATACTTCATCCCAGGTGGCAGTAAGTAACTAGATGCACAGGTATGATACGCAGCCTTAGGAGGAATATGTCTCACATAAAATGACTGGAAAGAAGAAAGCAGCAGAAATAAATACCACCTCAAATGAACTTCCCTGCAGTTTATTTTGTTCCTGCAGTTTTGAGGATTGAGAAGTAATACCCTTTTACCTCTGATATTTGACACAGAACCCTAATATTGCTGGTACTGCCATGAAGATTGGTAGCCAGGGTGCACATTCCTTCTTCCCTGGACTTGACCTGATGGTTAGTCTGCACTCTGTTAAGTCCTTGTATCTCCCATTTAGCCAAAGTCTGTCTCTGAATTTTCTGAGAATGTTGTTCTCTACCCTTTTTTAGATCTTGTGTTCTGCCCTCTTTATAACCTGAGACTTTGACACCAGGTGTAGATACTTATCTGGAGTTGGAAAGAAAAGTTCTTTTTCTGATACTCATGCCTAGCTGATAGTATCTGTTAGGCTGTTCTCCTTGAGGCTGGCTTTCCCTGGAGCATTAATTAGAGCAGCTCTGTTATTGTATTTCTGAATTCTCTTCCCCCTTTCCATAAATATTGGTCTTCTGTATTCTTGCCAGTTTTTGTGGCTTATGCCGCATAAAAAGCCAGAGACCCTTAACCCTGATGTGGACCAGTACTGCCTTTTCAAAATCTAAAAGGCTGTTACCACTATTAACTGTTCTCTGTGCTCCTCCATATAGCCTTAAAATGTGGGCTTTTGTGAAGACCACTTTGAAACATAGGAGCATTGAAACTTGGTTGGGATACTACCAGAACAGGTAGTTTTGAAACGAAGGACATGGTCTGTCCACTCGACATTGTCATTGGCAGTTGCTCTCTTAAAGCCCTTTCCGTTCATGAGGATTGTCAGGGAGGAAAATGGAGAAGCTCTGTTAATTTCTGGTGAGTAAGATTTGGGGAATGTTTGGCAATGGCAAGAAAAATAAATGACTGTGTTAGAATGATGTTTTCCATTGTTCATTGACTCCAATGTGCTACCTGTCTCCTTGCTGACACTGTGTGTGAAGGGAGGGAAAGGATGACTAGAGATGGGAATGAGTTTTGAAGAAGTAACATACAGTTTCTCAGTTGCTTAGGTCCAAAATTATGCTGGTTCAAATGAATCTGCTCATACCTTGCTTTATTGCTCTTCCCTTTACAGATACTGATTTTGATTGAAGTATGTACAGTTGTTGCTTTAGACATAATGGCATTGCACACTATAAAGCAACTACAATGTAGTGTAGTCTACATTGCATACCTTTTATATGCACTGTTCAGTTCAGTTCAGTTGCTCAGTTGTCTCCGACTCTTTGTGACCCTATGAACCACAACATGGCTGGCCTCCCTGTCCATCACCAACTGCTGGAGTCCATCTAAACCCATGTCCGTTGAGTTGGTGATGCCATCCAACCATCTCATCCTCTGTCGTCCCCTTCTCCTCCTGCCCTCAATCTTTTCCAGCATCAGGGTCTTTTCCAGTGAGTCAGCTCTTCGCATCAGGTGGCCAAAGTATTGGAATTTCAGCTTCAACATCAATGAACCAGTCCTTCAATGAACACCCAGGACTGGTCTCCTTTAGAATGGACTGGTCGGATCTCCTCACAGTCCAAGGAACTCTCAAGAGTCTTCTCCAACACCACAGTTCAAAAGCATCAATTCCTCTGTGCTCAGGTTTCTTTATAGTCCAACTCTCACATCCATATATGACTACTGGAAAAACCATAGCCTTGACTAGACAGCCCTTTGTTGGCAAAGTAATGTCTCTGCTTTTTAATATGCTGTCTAGGTTGGTCATAACTTTCCTTCCAAGGAATAAGTGTCTTTTAATTTCATGGCTGCAGTCACCATCTGCAGTGATTTTGGAGCCCAGAAAAATAAACTCAGCCACTGTTTTCCCATCTATTTGCCATGAAGTGATGGGACCAGATGACATGATCTTCGTTTTCTGAATGTTGAGCTTTAGGCCAACTTTTTCATTCTCCCCTTTCACTTTCATCAAGAAGCTCTTTAGTTCTTCTTCACTTACTGCCATAAGGGTGGTGTCATCTGCATATCTGAGGTTATTGATATTTCTCCCGGCAATCTTGATTCCAGCTTGTGCTTCCTCCAGCCCAGCGTTTCTCATGATGTGCTCTGCATATAAGTTAAATAAGCAGGGTGACAATATACAGCCTTGACGTACTCCTTTTCCTATTTGGAACCAGTCTGTTCCTTGTCCAGTTCTAACTGTTGCTTCCTGACCTGCATACAGATTTCTCAGGAGGCAGGTCAGGGGGTCTGGTATTCCCATCTCTTTCAGAATTTTCCACAGTTAATTGTGATCCACACAGTCAAAGGCTTTGGCATAGTCAATAAAGCAGAAATAGATGTTTTTCTGGAACTCTCTTACTTTTTCGATATGCACTGGGAAACTGGAAAATTCATATGACTCATTTGTTGTGAATTTCACCATATTGCAGTAGTGTGCACCCAAGCCCCCCAAAATAGATGTGTGCCTGTAATTGGTTTGAGATTAAACTTGTCCAGTCTCATCCAGGGCCCTCACAGGGGATCCTTTTATTTTTGCTGTCTGAGCCAGGGATCAGCAGGACACACTAGAGAGTGTTCTAATCATATTACCGAGTGTTTTAAGTTTTTAAACCAAATTCATCAGAATAATATGTCCTGAAGTTGGACTGTATCAAGTCCAGCTAGATTTTGGAGCAGTGTGAACTCCCTGGACTTGGGAACGGACATTGGTACAATCAATTTATAAACAAATTGGCAAGGTCTCTTAAAATTGAAGATCTGCCCTGGGACTCAGCACACCCTAGGGCTATATAGATTCCTCCTGCTCAGGGGTTCCAGTAGACATCTATAAGAATGATATTCCAGTCTAAAATAATGATACTACAATCTTATTCCCAATTCATATTGGAAGCATCCTTGTACCAGACTACTGGCTGTCCAGCAAAATTGGACAGGGTTGCACAGTTACAGGGTTACAGGACAAATGACTACACTTCCCAGGGCTCCACCCAATCCCCCTATAGTGATAGGCTAACTAGCTAACTTCTCTAGTGGAGTGTGAGTAGAAATGTATCAATTCTGTGCCAGAACTTTTAAGAGGGTGAGTGTACCTCCATGCTCACTTTCCCCTTCTGGTAGATGCATATGATAAGGCATCTCTAGGGCGTGGTAGAGCACAACATGGAAATATTTGATTCTCTGAATCACCTCAAGAAAGACTATTGGCCCTTCAGGATGACCTCAGACTATTATATGGGGGAAAAATAAATGTTCTTTGAGACATGATACAGTCTTTGTTTTTTTTTTTTTTTCATGATACAGTCTTGGGTCTGTTCGTGAGCCTAGTCTCCTGTATAACCTATTTGTCCCCTCCCACTAAGAGTCAGCTCTCCCCTATGTCTAATGTTCACTCCCATATTTGCCTTTCCATTCAGAACAGTCATCACCTCTTGCCTTTTCAAGAGCTTCCTAACTGGATTCCTTTTCACTGGCTTGGTATACTCCACATACAACTGTGCTGAGTTTTTTATACTATAAATCAGACTTCATTCACTTGCTCAAAGCCTAATGATTTCCCAGTGCACTTAGAATAAAATTCATCCCACTTTGTCCTACAAGGCCTCCTTGCTGTCACCATTAACCTTTTTAACCTCCTTGGTCTCTGCTCCACCCTTTTTCTGTCCAGTCCCCAACTATACTTGGCCACATTGACTTTTGTTCCTTAATCCTCCCAAACTCCTTCCCATCTTGGAGCCTTTGCGTTCCCCGTTTCCACTGTCTGCTGCTGCTGCGGCTAAGTCGCTTCAGTCATGTCTGACTCTGTGCGACCCCGTAGACGGCAGCCTAGAATGTCTTTTCCCCCAATTGTACTGCAGGCTTCATTTTATCATTTAAGTCTTAACCTAAATTTTACCTCTGAGGTCTGTTCTAACACACTTTCTGTAACATCACCCTCTTTCCTTTCCAGCATAGGAAAGCAGACAAAAACTAGACTGAAATCTTAGTTGGCCAACCTACTGCTGCTGCTAAGTTGCTTCAGTCGTGTCTGATTCTGTGTGACCCCATAGACGGCAGCCCACCAGGCTCCCCCATCCCTGGGATTCTCCAGGCAAGAACACTGGAGTGGGTTGCCATTTCCTTCTCCAATGCATGAAAGTGAAAGTCGCTCAGTTGTGTCCGACTCTTTGCGACCCCATGGACTGCAGCCTACCAGGCTCCTCCGCCCATGGGCTTTTCCAGGCAAGAGTACTGGAGTGGGTTGCTGTTGCCTTCTCTGAACCTACTGCTGGCTTGCTGTTAAGAATTTCCAAGGGCCTTTATCAGATGACCCACCCCTTAAAGTCTTCAAGTCTTCAGAAGCCTCACTCCCAACAGAGAAGGCCAGAAGTACTATATGAAATCACATCCGTTATCTGGGATGAGAGGAATTCAAAATAGACAGGATGGAAATTATTCAGTCCTGAATTAGATCATCAGGGTAGCACTGGCAGGAGGGGGAATTAACAGAATAATAAGATTCTCCATCCATCATCCATTCCAACTCATTATCCTTAGTTACATGTTTTCCTGTGGTTTTTGCATCCATAGAGAATAAAAGTTTCAAGTGTGTTTTGGATACCACATTTTAAGAAACAAGCTCTATTTTCAGCTCCATTGACAAACTCTTTTAGGTTAAGGTTTTTGTGTGCTACCTAACATTTGACTTTGTACACTAAAACTGCATTTTTATTTTATGCACACCAGTATGAGGAAGACATTCAGAGTTGGTAAGAAGTGAGGAAAGATATGAGTAGAAGGTATATTACATTGGAACAATAATGAAATCACTGGGTAATCTTTAATTTTTTATTTTCAATAAAAAATTAGGAACCAAGACATTACACATTTAACAGCAAAGTTGTTAAAGCTAGAAGTAAAGGCACATGGAGGCAGAATCCTTTTCTGAATCTAAGTACAAGAATTCATTTTACATATGAATGAAACTGAAAACTGGGAAAATCATTCTGAAGGTTTTCATCACTGACAGTTTCTTAAAAACATAAAGTTGATTCTATTTTTTCATAAGGGAGTAATGTTAAAATATGAAGCTATATTTCTACCAGGATTCAGCATTCAAAGAAATCCCCGATCTGATCATTAGTATGTCCTAAGTGCCAAAAATGTAACTATCCTAAAAGTCTAAACTAATTTAAAATACTATTCCCAGTTCAATTGAAGGGGCATAGATGTAGGATACACATGACCTAAAGCTAAAGTGCTCTTTCTATTAAAACCAGTCATCTTTGTAATCTTAGAATTTGAGGATATTGCTAGGGAACAAGATGGCAAAAGAATCTTCAAAAAGTTCTCCAAATATATGATCACTTTCTTTTGATACATTTTTCTAAAACAGGCAGAAGCAGTCAGTCATCTCACAGGTTAATGGTATTTCTCCACAGAAAACGGACTATACTGTGCCCTCTACCCTTCCTTCACAGAGTTTGATGGTATAAGTGAAAGTGTTAGTCGCTTAGTCATGTCTGACTCTTTGTGACTCCATGGATTAGAGCCTGCCAGGCTCCTCTGTTCATGGAATTCTCCACGCAAGAATACTGGAGTGGGTTGCCATGCCCTTCTCCAGGGGATCTTCTCAACCCAGGAATTGAACCCGGGTCTCCTGCATTACAGGCAGATTCTTTACCATCTGAGCCACCTTCGTAAAGAATCTGCTTGCAAGCAGGAGACCAGGTTCGATCCCTGGTCAAGAAGATCCCCTAGAGAAGGGAATGGCTACCCAATCCTTGCCTGGAGAATTTCACGGACAGAGGAGCCTGGCGGGCTACAGTCCATGGGGTCACAAAGTGTCAGATACCACTGAGAAACTAACATCCCACAGTTTACGCAAAGTTAAAATTGTACGGGCTGAGCATCAGACAGCAGGTCATCCTGTTTACACTTGCTGTTACTAATCTTTCAATCATGAGAAAACTACAGAAGCAGCTACTTGATCACTAGCACAGACTTTATAAAGAAGCTTGAAAACATCGCACATGTGTGCTAAGGTGGCCAAAGAAGGGAGGATACATGGACATTGATTGTTTACAGAGCACAAAGCAGAATCTAACAATCTTAAATGCTATTCCTCAGGGGTTTCTTTTTCTGTAAAGAAACCTAACTTAGCTAGGTGGAACACACCACACAACTGTTCCTCTGTCACTTTCTCAAGGTGTTTTCCTGAGGTGTTTTCACAGGTGGAATTTTGGCAAATGTTACTGGGTTATCTGGAGGTATAAGGAACAGCCCAGTTATTACCAGGAGCTAATTAAAGAAAAACCTAACTTAACGGGAAGCCAGTGCTACCAATAATCTAGCAGTACTGGTAGAGAAAAACACCTAATCCTTCACATTAACACATTATAATGGGTATTTTACTATAGCAACCTGAGATCTCAAAGCCTTCCTAACCAGGGTTATGTTATATAGCACCTAAGAACCCTTGCTTCAGTCTTGACTTAGTGTTATTTTAGAAATTTCTTTGGATGCACCTTTGATTTGGTGCCTAGGGCAGGGTTCCTTGTGGTCTTTGGAGAACCCTGTCCATTTGGGCACCGATTACGCCTTTCTTGCAGCTGGTGCCTCCCTCGCCTTAAGCACTCCACGTACCAGTGCTCCTGCTGCAGCAGCTGCTGCTTCTTTTTTAATTGGCTGTGAGTATCCTCCAACTGATGGCATTTCTGAACTAGCTCTGGAAGTTCCTTCTGTAACTGTTGGTGCTGTCTGTTGATGTTACTGTGGAACTCAGAAACGTGCTGCTTTGCTGCCTTCTCCAAGGCCTGGTTCTTGCTTTTCAGCTCCTTTGTTAGCTTCTTTCCCGACTGCCTTGCCTCTAGCTCACTCAGCTGTGCCTCCAGTAATGCTTTGTCCTGGAAGAACTGGACGAGCATCGCCTGTTTCTTTGCAGCTGTCTCATCGTGGGTCTTCTTTATCTCCTGCTGAAGTTTCTCAATTTCTCTGTCCTGTTTTTCCTTTATCACTGAAATGTCCCTCATTGCCTCCAACTGCTTATTCAAATTGGATAGAGTGTTTTCCTTCTCCAAGAGCTCTCTTTTAAGCGCTGAATTTTTGTTAGCATATTTGGAGGTTAATTCTTGTTTTCTTTGTTCAATCTTCCTGCTTTGTTGTAGATAGTAGTTCCACAGCTTCTCGGTTCTCTGTCTAGACTCCTCTGTTTGCTTGGTCAGGTATTCCTGAAAGAACTGGTTTTCCTTCTGTATGTGATCTTTTTCCTCCAGTAGCTGCCGGGTTTCCACCACTAAGGGCTCTAGCCGAGTTTGAGTTTCTTTGATTGCTTTGTCCAGCTTCATCATTTCCATTACTGCTCTTCCCTTAAACCTCTTCTCAACCCTTGTTAGCTTCTCTGGCTTGAGAAAAGTATTTATGAAATTAACATCTGGTTGAAGGGAATTACTGGTGTCCTCAGCCAATCTGAAAGAAGAACAAAGGAGACATTTGCTCATGTTTTTCATGAGAAATTAGAAAATAATTTTTAAAATGCACACTTGTACTGTAAATCATATCTCAAGTATATGGGAGGACAAATTGATGTCCCTCACACAAGGTAAGTGGGTAGGAGTGGTGGGGGAAGAGTGGTAGAACTAGGGGTGAAAACAAGGGAGTGTAATTTACAACTGACATGTCTTCGCTGCAACCCTGAGAGGTAGTATCTCCAGCTTAAAGAGGAGAAAACAGGTTCAGAGAATTGAAGTGACTTCACTACAATGTACACCCCCAGAAATTCCTAGTTTCTCTGAACTAGTCTCTGCGGATCTCGGTGTGGCCCAGCAACTCTGGGGCAAGGATCCTGCCAGGGTCCGGAGTCCTGCAGTCCTAAGCCGTATAACGTCCTCAGCTGATGGCCAGCCCTCAGTTCAGTTCAGTTCAGTCGCTCAGTCTTGTGGGACTCTCTGCGACCCCATGGACTGCAGCACGCCAGGCCTTCCTGTCCATCATCAGCTCCCGGAGTTTACTGAAACTCATGTCCATTGAGTCGGTGTCCAACCTCTGTCGTCCCCTTCTGCCTTCACAAGTTAACTCCGCGAGTGTACAATGTACAACAGAGCCTGGGTGTAAAACCCACATCTCACAGCTTATTGAACACTACAGCCACTCCAAAGGGCCATTGGAGCCAACTGGGTGACGGAGGAATACACGCCTCAGCTCTTCAGCTTTCCGGGTGCCAAGGGAGCTAGGGTGGAGGGAGGTGCCCCTTCAGTACCTACTTGACAAACTTGTCAGCCGACTGTTTTCCCCCGATGTCACGGTTCTGTCCCTTTCGGGAGACCATCAGCGAGCGAGAGCTATTTTGGGGGGCCGGCAACACGCGGAAATAGCGTGTCATTACGGGGGTTGTCCCCAGTTTCTCCGAACTAGGCTCTGCGGATCTCGGCGTGGCCCAGCAACGCTGGGGCTCGCATCCTGTCAGGGTTCCCTGTCGTGCAGTCCTAAGCCGCCTAACCTCCTCGACTGACGGAAGAGCTCTGACGGCCGCTTCTCCAGAGGCTCGGTTCCCAGCTCCCCGGGGGCTGACAGGAAAACGCACTCTCTTCACTAACGTAGCGCGGGAATCCCTGGTCGTCCCTGGGGTCCCTGGTGGACCCTGGGGTCCCTGATTGTCCTGCCCGCCCGGGGTCCAGAGCTTTGACCTTCCCAGGCCCTGCCCGACGACCGTGAGCAGCTCTTTGGTTGGCCTTTTCCAGCCGTCCTCCCAGTGCCTCCACTTCCCCGACGGGGTCCCTAGTTGGGCCCCCATCCGGGTCGCGACGGACAGAAAAAGGTGCACGCCTCGCCCCTTGGCCCTGCCCTTTCTGGCCGGTTGGGTTGGATTCGATTGGTTTTGTTGGGTTCTAGTCTCATTCAGAATCCGGAAAGTCGCGGGTGTCTCTCTAGCAAGTAGCGTCTCTATTGTCTAGTGGGCGGAGCCAGGAACAAGATGGCCGCGCCCGCATCTGCCACGGAATCTCAAGCATCAGGGGGTCCTCGGCCCCCCGCGTGTCTGTTGGTGTTGGGAATGGCGGGGTCTGGGAAAACCACCTTTGTACAGGTGACCTACATGGCGCGGGCGTAGTCGGGGCGCGCGAGAAGTTGTCTGTGGTGGGAGTAAGGCCAGGGGAAAAAGGGAGGGAGGTCTCTCTGGGGAGTTGGAAGGAACCGATGCCTGCTTTCAGGGACATACCGGCAACTCCGGTTTCTTTCTCCGGGAAGCCTTCTCAGATCCTAACCTGGGTTCATTTAGACTCTTCTACGCACCCTCAGTGCCGATTTGGTACGACTGTAGTTGGTTTAGGAATTGTCATGTTATTGCCAACTCCACAAGGCAGAGGCTTAAAGGAATTCTGGCGGTTAATAGAGAGCTGCGTTTCTAAAGTGTAGATTTCTAAAGAATTCTTTCTGGGATGCCTGCAATGTTTCAGGCACTGGGGATACAGCAGAAATGACAAAGTTCCCGCTTAGGTGGAGCTACTATTTTGGCGGGGAGATAGAAACCCCACCCCCGCTCCAAGTTAAGTGATGGAGTGTAGAGGAGACTCTTGGATGTGTGACGAAGAAAGGTAGCATTTCAACTGAGAGTGAATGTTGTAGGTGGAGATCAGAGACGAATAAGGTAGAGGGAAATGGAAGTACAATTCTTCTGGTAAGTTGGATAAAGGAGAGGAAGTTCACTCTTGTCCCTTTGTCCTGCTCTTGGTCTCAGTCTATCCCTCTCTCCATGTCACTGCAGAGGCTCACAGGATATCTGCATAGTCAAGGGTGTCCACCTTATGTGATCAACCTGGACCCAGCTGTGCATGAAGTTCCCTTTCCTGCCAATATTGGTGAGTAAACTCTGCCAGAACTTGTGTAAAATTTCTTAGAGAATGGGAAGCTGTCAACCTATCCTACCCATCTTCAATACTTTCATTTTTAATGTTTTCTAAACTGCCTGATTTCATTTCCCTTAGATTTGCTAGTATCCTGAAACAGCCTTTTTCCTAGTTACCATTTTTTCCTTTGTTTACTCCCTCCCCTTCCTTGTTATTGTTGTTCAGTCCTTCAGTTGCTCAGTCGTGTCCGACTCTTTTAGACCCTATAGACTGCAGCACGCCAGGCTTTCCTATCCTTCACCATCTACTGGAATTTGCTCAAATTCATGTCCATTGAGTCAGTGTTACCATCCAACCATCTCACCCTCTGTTGTCCCCTTTTCCTCCTGCCTTCGATCTTTCCCAGCATCAGGATCTTCTCAAATGAGTTGGCTTTTCCCATCAGGTGGCTAAAGTATTGAAGTTTCAGCTTCAGCATCAGTCCTTCCAGTGAATATTCAGGGTTGATTTCCTCTAGGGTTGACTGCTTTGATCTCCTTTCTTTCCAAGGGACTCTCAAGAGTCTTCTCCAGCACCAGGTTTGAAAGCATCAATTCTTTGGTGCTTAGCCTTCTCTGTGGTCCAACTCTCACATCCGTACATGACTACTGGAAAAATCATAGCTTTATATGGACCTTTGTCTGCAAAGCAATGCCTCAGCTTTTTAATATGTTGTCTAGGTTTATCATAGCTTTTCTTCCAGGGAGCAAGTGTCTTTTAATTTCATGGCTGCAGTCATCATCTGCAGTGATTTTGGAGCCCAAGAAAATAAAGTTTGTCACTGTTTCCATTGTTTCCCCATCTATTTGCTGTGAAGTGATGGGACCAGATGCCATTAGTTTCTGAATGTTGAGTTTTAAGCCAGCCTTTTCACTGTCCTCTTTCACCTTCATCAAGAGACTCTTTAGTTCCTCTTTGCTTTCTGCCATTAGAGTGGTGTTATCTGCATATCTGAGGTTATTGATATTTTTCCTAGCAATCTTGATTCCAGCTTGAGCTTCATCCAGCCCAGTATTTCTCATGATGTACTCTGCATCTAAGTTAAATAAGCAGGGTGACAATATACAGCCTTGATGTACTTCTTTCCCAATTTGGAACCAGTCTGTTGTCCCATGTTCAGTTCTAAATGTTGCTTCTTGACCTGCATACAGGTTTCTCAGGAGGCAGGTAAAGTGGTCTGGTATTCCCATCTCTTTAAGAATTTTCCAGTTTGTTGTGATCCACACAATCAAAGGTTTTAGCATAGTCAATGAAGCAGAAGTAAGTGTTTTTCTGGAGTTCCCTTACTTTTTCTATGATCCAATGGATGTTGGCAATTTGATTCTGGTTCCTCTGCCTTTTCTAAATCTAGCTTGTACATCTTGAAGTTCTGGTTCCATACTGTTAAAGCCTAGCTTGAAGCCTTGCTAGCATGTGAAATCAGTGCAATTGTGTGGTAGTTTGAACATTCTTTGGCATTACCCTTCTCTTTGGGATTGGAATGAAAACTGACCTTTTCCAGTCCTGTGTGCTGAATTTTCTAAATTTGCTGGCATATTGAGTGCAGCACTTTAACAGCAACATCTTTTAGGATTTTCAGTAGCTCAGCTGGAATTCCATCACCTCCACTAGCTTTGTTTGTAGTAATACTTCCTAAGGCCCACTTGACTTCACACTCCAGGATGTCTGGCTCTAGGTGAGTGATCACACCATCATGGTTATCCAGGTCAAGACTCTTTTGTACAGTTCTTCTGTGTATTCTTGCCACCTCTTCTTAATATCTTCTGCTTCTGTTGGTCCATGCCGTTTCTGTTCTTTATTGTGCCTATCTTTGCATGAAATGTTCCTTTGTTATCTCTGATTTTCTTGAAGAGCTCTCTGGTCTTTCCCATTCTATTGTTTTCTTCTATTTCTTTGCATTGTTCACTTAAGAAGGCTTTCTTATCTGTCCTTGTTATTATTTGGAACTTGAGCATTCAGATGGGCATATCTTTCCTTTTCTCCTTTGCCTTTAGCTTCTCTTCTTCTCTCAGCTAGTTGTAAGGCCTCCTCAGACAACCATTTTGCCTTTTTGCATTTCTTGGGGATAGTTTTGATCACCGCCTCCTGTACAGTGTTAGAAACCTCCGTCCATAGTTCTTCTGGCACTCTATCAGATCTAATCCCTTGAATCTATTTGTCACTTCCACTGTATAAGTATAAGGGATTTGATTTAGGTCATACCTGAATGGCCTAGTGCTTTTCCCTACTTTCTTTAAGTCTGAATTTTGCAATAAGGAGTTCATGATCTGAGCCACAGTTGGCTCCCCATCTTGTTTTTATTGACTGTATAGAACTTCTCCATCTTTGCCTGCAAAGAACATAATCAATCTGATTTTGGTATTGACCATCTGGTGATGTCCATGTTTAGAGTTATCGCTTGTGTTTTTGGAAGAGTGTGTTTGCTATGACCAGTGCGTTCTCTTGGCAAAACTCTGTTAGCGTTTGCCCTGCTTCATTTTGTACTCCAAGGTCAAACTTGCCTGATACTCTAGGTATCTCTTGACTTCCTACTTTTGCATTCCAGTCCCCTATAATGAAAAGGACATTTGTGTGTGTGTGTGTGTGTGTGTGTGTGTGTGTGTGTGTGTGTGTGTGTTCTGGAAGGTCCTGTGGGTCTTCATAGAACCATTCAACTTCGGCTTCTTCGACTTTAGTGGTTGGGGCATAGACTTGGATTACTGTGATATTGAATGGTTTGCCTTGGAAATGAACAGAGATCATTTTTTCATTTTTGAGAATACATCCAAGTACTGCATTTTGTACTCTTTTGTTGACTCTGAGGGCTACTCCACTTCTTTAAGGGATTCTTGCCCACAGTAGTAGATATAATGGTCATCTGAATTAAATTTGCCCATTCCGGTCCATTTTAGTTCACTGATTCCTAAAATGTTGATGTTCACTCTTGCCATATCATGTTTGACCACTTACTATTTACCTTGATTCATGGATCTAAAATTCCAGGTTCCTGTGCAATATTGTTCTTCACAGCATTGGACTTTACTTTCACCACCAGACATATCCATATGCTGAGAAAGATTAAAAGCAGGAGGAGAAGGGGACAACAGAGGATTAAGGAAGACCTGGTATTAAGAACCAGAAATCATTATGAGAACAATTTTGGAGAAAAAATGTTTCCATCTTTTCACTTAAAGGCTCAGTTCAGTTCAGTCGCTCAGTCGTGTCCAACTCTTTGTGACCCCATGGACTACAGCTTGCCAGGCTTCCCTGTCCGTCACCAACTCCCCGAGCTTGCTCAAACTCATGTCCATTGAGTCAGTGATGCCATCCAACCATCTCATCCTCTGTCATCCCCTTCTCCTGCCTTCAGTCTTTCCCAGCATCAGGGTCTTTTCCGGTGAGTTGGCTCTTCCCATCAGGTGGCCAAAGTATTGGAGTTTCAGCTTCAGCATCAGTCCTTCCAGTGAATAATCAGGACTGATTTCCTTTAGGATGGACTGGTTGGATTTCCTTGCAGTCCAAAGGATTCTCAAGAATCTTCTCCAACACCATAGTTCAAAAGCATCAATTCTTCGGTGCTCAGCTTTCTTTATAGTCCAACTCTCACATCCATACATGACTACTGGGAAAACCATAACTTTGACTAGAGGGACCTTTGTTGGCAAAGTAATGTCTCTGCTTTTTAATATGCTGTCTAGGTTGGTCATAGCTTTTCTTCCAAGGAGCAGTATTTGTTGGTGTAGGTCTACCAACTGCTGCATAGGTCTAGTTAGATATTACTGAATAAATCAATTTCCTTTTTATTTTGAATTCCATCCAAATAAATTTTTTTCTAGTTCTATTGAGATATAATTGACATACAGCATTGTATATGATTAAGTTGTGTAACATAATGGTTTGATTTACAAACTCAGGAAGTGATTATCATAGTAAGTTTCAGTTCAGTTGCTCAGTTGTGTCCTACTCTTTGCGACCACATGAACTGCAGCACGCCAGGCCTCCCTGTCCATCGTCAATTCCCAGAGCTTACCCAAACTCATGTCCATTGAGTCGGTGATGCCATCTAACCATCTCATCCTCTGTCATCCCCTTGTCCTCCTGTCGTCAATCTTTCCCAGCACCAGGGTAGTGAACATCTATCGTCTCATATAGATATAAAATTAAAGGAATGCAAAATCTTTTTTCCCTTGTTATGAGAACTCTTAATAGCTTTCACATGTAACATATAGCAGTGCTTGTTACATTTATAATATTGTATATTACATCTCTAGTGTTTATTGGTGTTAGCATTGGAAGTTAATACCTTTTGCCTACCTTCATCCAATTGTTCCCTCCCTCCGCACCCACTTCTGATAACTACAAATCCAGTCTACTTTTTCTGTGTGTTTGTTTGTCTTTCAGTGTAAGTGACCTGCCAAAGTATTATCATTAGTTCCTGGTACACAACATACTAATTTGAAATATCTGTAAACATTTCAGAATGATTGCTATGACAAATCTAGTTAATATCTGTCACCATACAACAGTACTATATTATTATTGACTATATTCCCCACACTGTACATTTCACTCCCATGACTCATTTGTTTTGTAACTGAAAGTTTGTACCTCTTAATCTCCATCACTTATTTCTCTCCCTGACATCCACTCCCCAAGTTAATGCCTTTATAAAAATGTTATCTGCTTTAACTTAGTTACCAGTAAGTGAGGAGTAAAAAATAAGCCTTTTTTCTTGATTTAACTCCCTTTTTCTATATATATGGTCACTGAGAAAGTATTTAAGTTGTATAGAACTTTTCTTTTCATCTCAGACCATCCCTACTGTAACCAGAGAGCTCCTAGCCTAGCCTTCTTCTTGGGTTACTTGGCAGTTATCCTTGGCCATAAGGAAGTAAACCAGTGTGAAGCTGGAGAGGTTACTAAAAGACAGTGCTGAGCATAGAAGCTTCAAAAGCTGGTTTCAGTTTCTTGTTGGGAGGGAAGATACTTCCAGGGTACCTTTTGTCCTCCTAGTCTGTTCCTGAACTTGCTTCTTTTGCTATCACAATCAGTGATCTTAGCTTGAAAATTTAGGAAACAGATTTGAAAAGTGACTTGGATGCTAAGAGAGAAACTGATTTATTTCCTCAGAGGAAGCAGAGATGACTTGAGAGGTCAATTGGCTTAGATATTAAGAGAGTCTCAAATTGTATTGTTTCTTATGTGTTAAATTCCATTTCTTTGTTTTTTTTCCCCTCACAGACATTCGTGATACTGTGAAGTATAAAGAAGTCATGAAACAGTATCCTTTTCCACATCTACTTTGATGTTGGCTCATCCCTGGTTAGTTACTGTCTGTGTATTGTGTAGCTTTGAAAAAATATCTGTGCCTTTCCTTGTGAAGTATACTAGCAAAAGCATTTGATAGCTTTCAAGTAACTTTATAAAGAGGAGGGATGATGAATATGAGGAGAGGCATTGTAGGTGGTTAGACATCCTATTTCAGCTTGTGAGTTCCATTTTATGCCTTTGTCCCAAACTGCAGGATGTTGTGATTAGCACAGAGGATGCACGGCTAGCTGGTGGTGTGCCTGGGTCCACAAGGTAGTATTGCCTTGGATACAGCTGTTGGTCACCATCTCTTTAGACTGGGAAACTCAAAGGTTAGTAAGATCAACTCTAAGTTTTGGGTTGGTCAACTCTTAGTACATTGCCCATAAAATGTGTACTTTCCCTTTAGGTCCTACTGAGTAGGAAGACTGACTCCAATCCTCAGGTGACTTGAAGAGTGAGAATCAGAGCAAGGAGTGGTACATAGACGGTCTTCATGGCTAATACTCTCAGGCTGTCAATGCCTGAAATATCTGTCCATTCCATTTGGCCCCATTTTACGTGGCCATTTTTAAACAATAAATGAATGAGGTAGACATCAATAATGAATGTTTCCCTATGAGGTTAAGATTGTGTGGTTCATTCTAGTCAATGGAACACTAATGTTATGCTGGGTTTGTGTGTGTGTGTGTGTGTGTGTGTGTGTGTGATTGTCAAGATAATAAACTTTATCATCTAAATTGATCTATAAGCAATTTAAATCCTTAACTTAATGTCTAGGTATGGACTTGGACCTAATGGTGGCATAGTGACCTCACTCAATCTCTTTGCTACCAGATTTGATCAGGTATATCTGTCTCTATTTACATAGACATGGCTGTGTTAAAACTTGTGACTCTTAAATGCCTTAGCTTGATCACATCGGGAAAGAAGGGCAATCCATCTGGATGTCCATATAGAACATAAGGAGGCATTTTGGTGGACAGAGAAGTAGGCAATGTGAGGATGATCAACATGGCGAGAGACTTCACACTGAATGTTTGTGGCAGCCAACAAAGCAGACACCTAAGAGGCTTGAGTTCTTTTGCTCTTTCTCTTTTTTTTTTTGGCCATGTGGCTTGCAGGATCTTAGTTCCCCAACCAGGGATTGAATCCTGGGTCTTTGGCATTGAAAACACAGAGTCCTAACCACTGGACCTCCATGGAATCCCCCTGGGTTCTATTCTTCATCTGTGCAGTTTTACCCCAAGGATGGGTTGGAGGGATGGGGAGTGGGAAGGTCTGCCAGGCAGAGAATGGAATGATTATGGGGCTTTTCACTTGCAGCAGATAGTTGTCATCTGTTAGCTTTTCTCTGTCACATTCCACTTCCTTAAGAGAGTTTTGCATCACTATTTTTTTTTTAACCTCGGTTTCACTCAGTGAGACAAGCTGTTAACACTTTACCAAAGCACCAGGAAAGAGACTTGGTACTGACAGATCAAGTCTTCAGCTCCTCAGGCCCTTGCCCTGTGCTCCAGGGTGTTGTGGTGCTGCAGGTGTGGCTTTGTTTTTTTAGTTCCATGAGCATGTTAGTTGGTGTCCTCAGATGCAGAACATAGAGATTCAGTTGTTAATGGTGCCTGTGAGGTGGGCCACTCTGGACAGGGCCCTGTAATTTTTTTTTGTTGAACTTGGATCTTGTTGTAATTGACATCTTTCTCCTTTAGGTGATGAAATTTATTGAGAAGGCCCAGAACATGTCTAAGTAAGTGATTTCAGTCTAATGCCTATTTATTACTCTGTAGTAGATGTGTTTCTAGGTTTTTTTGAAAGATTTTGGGATACTATCAAGTTTTGAAAGAGTGAAGTTTGAGATGAAACCATGACAAGTGAAAAAACTGTGGGCAAGAAGACCAGTCATTGAGATGCTCTACAGTGTGGAGCTCAGTTTAATAGAATCCCACCCCCAATCACTTTGGAATATGGTTCTGGCTTCTTAGGAGGTATCTTTAGAATTTGAGTCAACTTACTTGTTCAGTTGCCTTCTCTTGCTTGTTGGCATTAAAGTGTCTGAAATACCGTTCTAATCCTTGATTAAAGTAATATAATTCACATGATTCAGAGAGACTATTTTTTAACTAAAAAGTATTTAAAAATAAAATAGAGTAGTATTCTTATTATCATTGTCTGTGATTAACTGTTGTTAAATTTTTAATAGGTTTGCTTTTTTAAAAGAAAGGAAGATAATTTGTTTTTGTGAAGAGTATAGATATTACTGTGACTATTTCATACCATGCATAGATTTAAAATAGGAAGCTATCACCCTTCTTATCATTAGAAATAACAATCATTTTTATCATTATTGCTACTATGAGGATATAGTAGCAGTGATTTATCATCCCAGGTGTTTCTGTTTATATGTACATAGATAGAAGGATGGCTGGATAAGGTGTTTTTACAAAAAAAGGATCATATAGGAGTAGGTTTTTTTTTAAAGTAATAGCTTTATTACAGTATGAATTCACAGACCATGAAGTACACTCTTTAAAAGTATACAGTTTAGTGGTTTTTGGTATATTCACAAAGTTGTGCATTGATCATAATCACCTGATTTCAAAACATTTTCATCTCCAAAAGAACCCCATTTTCATTAACATTCATTCTATTCCCTGTTCCTCCAAGCTCCTGGTGGCTGCAGGCACCATTTTACAACATACATGCATTGAGGGTTCCATTTTCTATACATACTTATCAGTACTTATTACTGTTTTTGATTAGAGCCATCTTAGTGGGTATGAAGTGGTGTCAGATTGTGTTTATGGTATGTATTTCCTAAATGATTAATTATGTTGAGCATCTTTTAATGTACTTCTTAGCCATTGGTATATATTTGGAGAAATGGCTATTCGAATTTTTTGCCTTTTTTTTTTTTAATAAATTTCCAGTACACATTATAATTTAATGTCTGTGTACACTGCAGAGTGATCACCCCCAAAGGCCAGCTATCATCTGTCACCATAGTTGATCCCTTTCACCGCTTTGATCTACCCACAACCCCTTTTCCCTCTGGTAACCACTGATTTGTTCTCTATCTGTGAACTTGCTTTTGGTTGGTTTTCTTTTCTCTTTGTTTCATTCTTTCTCTCCTTTTCCCAGATTATTCCACTTACGAGTGAAATTGTACAGTAGTTGTCTTTTTGCTTCTGATTTGTTTTACTTAGCATCATCCATGTTGTCACAAATGGCAGGGTTTCATTCTTTTTGTATGGCTAAATAGTTTTCTACTATGTGTATACCACGTCTTCTTTATCCATTCATCCATCGGTGAACACTTAAGTTGCTTCTGGGTCTTGGGTGTTGTACATAGTGCTGCAATGAACATACGGGTGTGTATATTTTTTCTAATTAGTGTTTTTATATTCTTTGGATAAATACCCAGAAGTGGAATTCCTGAATCATATATGGTAGCTCTACCCTTCAGTTTTTGAGGAATCTTCCTACTGTTTTTCATAGTGGCTGTACCAGTTTATACTCCCACTAACAGTGTACAAGTGTTTCTTTTTTTGTACATTTGCTTCAACACTTGTTATTTGTTATGTATTCGATAAGTAAGAGCTGTTCTAACAAATGTGAGGTGACATTTCACTGTGGTTTTGATTTGCATTTCCTTAGTAATTAGTGATGTTGAACATCTTTTTCATGTGCCGATTGACTATCTGTGTATCTTCTTTGGAGAAATGTCTACATATTAGATCCTCTCTCATTTATGAATCATGTTGTTTTGTGAATTGTATGTGTTCTTTATGTATTTTGGATACCAATCCCTAATCAGATGTGATTTGCAAATATTTTCTGCTGTTCAGTAGGTTGCCTTTGGGTTTTTTTTTTTAGCCATGTCCAGTGACTTGTGGGATCTTAGTTCCCCAGCCAGGTATTGAACCCTGGGCCACCACAGTGAAAGTGCCAAGTCCTAACCACAGGACCACCAGAGAATTCCCACCTTTTAGTTTTGATGATGTTTTCCTTTGCTGTGCAGAAGCTTTTTCATTTGTAGTCTCATCTTTTATTTTTGCTCTTGATTTCCTTGCCTTTGGTGTCCAATCCCCAAAAACTTCACTAAGACAGATGGCAGTGAGGCTACTGCCTCTGTTTTCTTTCAGGTGTTACATTCTAGTTTTTCATATATTTTGAGTTAATTTTTGTATGTGGAGTGGTCTGGTTTCATTCTCTTGCATATGACTGATTTTCCCAACACCATTTCTTGAAGAGACTTCCCTTTCTCCATTGTATATTCTTGGCTCCTTTGTTGTCAGTTAATTGTCCGTGTATGAGTGAATCTTTGTTCTTTTTTACAAACAGCTTTATTGAGATATAGTTCATGTGCCATACAGTTTACCCATTTTAATTGTGCAATTCTGTGGCTTTTATGGTAGTTATAGAATTGTACAGCCATCACCACAAGTTTAGAACACTGCATCCCCTCAAGAAGAGACCCTCTTCTTTAGTTACCACCTTCTTTTTCTCTTCTTCCCTTTCCTCCATTTTCCTCCAAACCCACCGCTAAGTAAACAGGTTTCCCAAGAGATTTACATACTGGTTTTGCTTCCTGGTGGCACAGAGGTTAAAGCGTCTGCCTGCAATGTGGGAGACCTGGGTTTGATCCCTGGGTTGGGAAGATCCCCTGGAGAAGGAAATGGCAACCCATTCCAGTATTCTTGCTTGGAGAATCCCATGGATGGAGGAGCTTGGTGGGCTACAGTCCACGGGTCGCAAAGAGTCAGACACGACTGAACGACTTCACTTTTACTTTGCTTATCTCTCATTTTTAATGCAGTGTGTTTCTAAAACTGTCAGTTTCCTCTATGACTGTTTGCAGCACTGATATATTGCTGCTCTTGCCAATGAACCTGAACACTGGACACTGACCAAAGCCTGGGGGAATGTGGTCTTCACTTTAATGGCAATGGGAAGATGTGAGACTTGGCATGGGAGGTTATTTCTTGTCTTAAATGCCCAGATGTTACTGTTTTGTGGTCTGGAATATCTTTCAGAATGCACAAGTAAAAACTTCTTTTATGACCTTTTTTGACACAGGTATGTCTTGATTGACACACCTGGACAGATTGAGGTATTCACATGGTCAGCTTCTGGGACAATTATCACTGAGGCCCTGGTGAGTATTCTAGGACTTGTTACTGAGGGTTAAGTAGAGAGCCAGACAAGAAAAACTTCATCTTTCTGCCTGGGAACTTACGTGGGATAGAGTCATAGAGCTCTGCACACCCTCCTAGAGTGGTTCTTCCTCTCCACAGAGGGTAGGAGAAGAGTTTGGGGACAGGTCAAGGACCTTTTGACTAAAGCTGTGATTATCCTGTGGCTTTAGGCATCCTCGTTTCCAACGATTGTCATTTATGTAATGGACACATCTCGAAGTACCAACCCAGTGACCTTCATGTCCAATATGCTCTATGCCTGCAGGTAATACATTATTGTTGGGCATAGTGTTGTGTCAAGAAGTGAAGTCTCCATTACTTCTTTTCCTTCATTTTTGAGTCCTGAGTGCTTCCCTCTCGGTTTGTGCTGCCCACACCCTTTAGTGTTTCTGGGTTGGTGAGGGAAGAGAAGCACATATGCCTTGGCATCAGCCCCTGGTCGTCTTTCTCCTTTGCTTATTACAGAACAGGTGATGAATGAAAATGCACCTTCTGGTAGATGCATTGCCCCCAGTTGAATGAAATCCAGTTCTGAATAGAATAGAGGCTCTGGTCTAAATGCCTTTTTTTTTTGTGTGTGTGCTAGGAAAAATGAGATTATAACATGAGGAGAGACTGAATTAAAAGATTCATCCGTGATTCTGCATGCACATATTTTCTCAAGCGTGGGGCTATTAGGAGAGGAAGGGCATGCCCTACTAGGCTATGTTAGTGCATTAGACCTAGGAGCAAGGTGGGCAATTATTAACACTGAGTTTAATTTTAGGCATTTGCAAAAAGCAAGCACTCCACTTTGTCTCTTCTAATGTGACCAGGGATATTCCTTCCTGTTAAACACAAGAAATCCTGGTCCAAATAGAAATCTGATATTTGACAGCATGATTTTATCTTCATAGTAACTGTTTAATAGACAGTTAATTTGGTGAAAAACAACACACATACATACACACATAAACATACCCAGGATCAGTACCAAAGCATTATTACTCCAAGAATAGGAGAGAGTGTGTATGTGTGTCAGTTGCTTAGTGGTGGTGGTTTCCTGCTTGGGATGAGAGCACACGTGAGTGCCGTGTGAGAATGGATACCTGTGTTTAGAGTCTGAACCCCTCTCCCTTTTAATTACTCAGCTTCATTGGATTAATAACACAAGCAGGAGCTTAAGTGCTTTTACTAATAATGCCTTCATATTTGATTTTCAGCATCTTATACAAAACCAAGCTGCCTTTTATTGTGGTCATGAATAAAGTAAGTGGAGTCTTCTTCCAGTCTTGCCTGAATATTTCATCAGAACCTTGTGTTAGAAATTTGGTTAGGTGCGAAGGATGATTTCAGATGCTGCAGAGCAGATTGAAGCTAACTGAAAGCAAAGTTGTGAGCACTTCTCAGAAATGGACTCAATTAAATTGAATGAATACACTATATGTCACTGATTCTTCTCCAAAGTTATTTTAGGCTAAATAGAGTAACTCCTGGTCCACAGCATATGGGTTATCCCTCAAGATCAGGACTCTATAAGTGGGGGAGGGACTGCCAGCCTGTGGGGAGTGGCAATTAAAACAAAACCAAAACTTCTCTGTGGTTGGTTGTTGGCCAGAATGCAAGAGACTGTGTACTTGACTTTGGAGCCTGGAAAATGCTGGCCTCCACTGTGGCCATGGTCACTTGGCAGTGGATAGTAAAGGGTCTGTTTTAACCTGGAATATACAGATCTTCATTTAATTATTTATACTGCACAGCATTCTTGGCTCTTTGTGGCTTGTTTCAGTGGAGGAGGAAATGGGGGAAGCAGAGAAGGAAAATCTATGAATGATTGCTCTTTGTTGTTACCACTTAATTAAAAGAAATTGGGAGAAGGAACTTCCCTGATGGTCCAGTGGTTAAGACTCCATACTTCCACTGCAGGGGATAGGTTCAATCCCTGGTCAGGGAACTAAGATCCACATGCTGTGAGATGTGGCCAAAAGTTTAAAAAATTTTTTTAATTAAAAATAAAATTTTTAATTAAAAAATTAGTTAAAAAAATTTTTTTTTAATAAAATTTCCCATTGTTTGGGATCTGACCTCATCTCTGGTTGCTGTTAATTGTCTTCTCTCTGGTACAGACTGACATCATTGACCACAGCTTTGCAGTGGAATGGATGCAGGATTTTGAGGCTTTCCAAGATGCTTTGAATCAAGAGACTACATACGTCAGTAACCTGACTCGTTCAATGAGCCTGGTGTTAGATGAGTTTTACAGCTCACTCAGGGTAAACTTTCTCTCTTGTTTATGCTGTCCATCTCTCCAGTTAACCTGTTAATCCAAAGGACTGGCTTTGAACATATCTTTGGAGAGGAAATTCATTACCTTCCAAAAAGTAATTTATAAGGCATTGCTTATTAAAAACTGGAGATTTAATAGATAAATATGATAGAGACCCTACCTTCAGAGATTTTATGGTCTAGTTAGGAGAGAAGACTAAACACAGAGTTGAAATATAATGTATTGTAACTCATATTGTGATATCTTAAGAAAGATATAAAGTTGGCCTGATAGTGGTTAGGTGGTAGATCACTTTTGAAATGAGGGATTTTGGAGGATATAGCACATATAGGTGTGCTTTGAAGGAAGGGTAAGATTTGTGTAAGCAAAAGAGGGTATGGGTAGCAAGGAGTATGTTCACTGCCCAAGCAAAAACATTGAGATACTAATTTTTATAGAGAACAGACTGTCGTTTGATGTGATAGGGAACAGATGAAAAGAACTGCTGCTTGTTTGGTCCTCATTTTCTTTTTCAGTTCTCTACTTTCCATGGACTTATTACCATGACTTTTAAACTTAAAAAATTAAAAAATTTTTTATTTCCATGACTTTTGAGTAAGCATGCTGTTCTGTATTCTTTTAGCGTCATTCTTTGCCAGGGACTTCTTAACATATCCAAACTTCTTCTATGAAGATTTTATGAAATTTGAACCAAATAATGTACACTGTTTAAAAATATGCTGTTGTTTCCTCAGTGGCATTAATGATGCTTTTGGCAGGTGGTGGGTGTGTCTGCTGTCCTGGGTACAGGTTTAGATGAACTCTTCGTGCAAGTTGCCAGTGCCACAGAAGAATATGAAAGGTGAGGACAAAAGAACATTTAATTGATGGCATTCTTAGTTACTCACAATTCTGATATGACAGCAGTTTTGTCAGGCAAAATGTTTTGGTTTTCATAATGTTTGTATTATATTTGCCATGCAGATGTGTACTGGGTCTCATCACATTTAGGGTTAACAAGTACCCATTAGATTAAAAAAAAAACAAACAATAATATAAAAAGACCCCACAATAATATAAAATCTTCACTTTATTGAATGATGAAGAGCAGGAGTCATCAGACATTGTAAAAGTCAGATATTAAAATTTTTGGCTTTGTGGACCGTAATAACTCTGTCATTGTGATGTAAAAGCACCTATAGACAATTCCTAAACAATTGGGTGGGGCTGTGTTCCAATAAAACTTTATTTATAAAAATAGACAGTGGGCTGGATTTGGCCTGTTTGCCACATTTGTTGACCCCCGATTAAGAACATAGACTTTGGAGTCAGATAGACATGAGTTAGATTTTTCCTTCATTTAATAAATGAGTAACTGTAGCATTTATTGTTAAGATTGGTCATTGTGAGGATTATTTGAGATTATTTGAGATGATATACCTAAAGCACCTAGCATAATTGCCAACAAATGGAAAACATATTTCTTTATAAATGATTGTTATAACTGTTGTCATGGTTAATATTCGAGTTCTAATTTATCTAAAGGAAAGTGGAGTCGGAGCACCTATACACTTTCTTAGGCCTGATAACTGGCTGCTTTCTAGCAAGCTTCATACTTAGTAAGATCCTAATAGCCACATTATTATTTTCAGACACATTATTTTTTGTTCATCAGACAAGCGTTGTGGGTTGTTGTTTTTTTTTGTGTGAGTGTTATCAAAGCCTCAGGATAGGCTCTTTTCTGTATCCTTTCATTGTTGCCCAGATGAACGACATAATTTATATACTGCTTCCTGAGTAGGCCTACCTTCTTTTACTCATCATTTAAACATCTTTTATTCATGTTCATCCAAGTGTATGATGAACTCATCAGTCATGGTCTCTCCAGAGTTGATCTTCCCAGCTCAGCAGTCAGTCTTTTGTCTCTTTGCTGGTTTCAGGGTGGGGGTCAGGCACCTTGCTTTTAATTCCTTAGGGATAGAGTTTTAGTGACTAAGAGTTGTTACATCTGATGTTTGGTAGCATAAGATCTTTTGTTATCGTCAAAGTACTAGGAAAATAGAAGTGACATGGGAGCAGGCAGGGCCCACACTGCTTAGTGTTTCTGTCATCATTCATCTTTTATCTCCCTCATTGTTTAAGTAGCCTCTAGTATTTGTATAATTTGTCAGTATTAATCAAAGGGATTTAGAGTGTTTCTCTTTCCAGAGAGTATCGTCCTGAATATGAACGTCTGAAGAAATCACTGGTAAGATAAGAAGCTGTTTGTGTTTTAGGGCTACTAAAAAACAGTCGCAACCCATCTATCATAAGTGATTTTGTTTTGGTATATCCTTTAGATACTTGTAAGGTCTTCCCTTGTAGCTCAGCTGGTAAGGAATCCGCCTGCAATGCAGGAGACCTGGGTTTGATATCTGGGTTGGGAAGATCCCCTGGAGAAGGGAAAGGCTACCCATTCCAGTGTTGTGGCCTGGAGAATTCCATGGACTGTATAGTCCATGGGGTTGCAAAGAATCAGACACAACTGAGCGACTTTCACTTTCACTTAGATACTTGTGAAGATACTTGTATCTTTTAGATACAGTGTATCCTTTAGATACTTGTTAATTTGACCTGTAAATTTGTATGTATGCTGTCTGGATGCAGAAAGGTCTCTTTTTCCCTTCTCTAAATTTGAAGTAATAAAAATCAGGTTTTTCCTGTTATGTGTGCTGAGCCCTTCTAGTGCTACACCTCTACCCTGACTCCAAGGTCCATTTAAAGGCTGTTGTAGAATTTTGTTTAACAGCAGTTCATAACTCTTACCCCAAATGATCAGGTGTCCTGTCCCCATTGGCTCCATTGAACATCTTATCATTTAGCCTTCCTGCTGTGTCTGCTTGAGGGTTCTTTTGAAGATTTTGTGTTGAATTTCTGAAACCTCTAATACAGTCTGCAGAGCCCTCTGGAATGAATTTATGCTAATATGGGCCCACACTGCTTAGTGTTTCTGTCATCATTCATCTCTTACCTCCCTCATTGTTTAAGTAGCCTCTAGTGTTTGTATAATTTGTCATTTCCATTAGAAGTCTGGCATCTAACTTGGGCCTTCTTTTTTAATATAATGACATATTTTTCTATGTATATAGGCCAGTGCACAGAGCCAGCAGCAGAAAGAACAACTGGAACGCCTCCAGAAAGATATGGGCTCTGTAGCCTTGGACACAGGAACTGCCACAGGTACTGGAGGGTCTTCTGGTGTTAGGAACTAAAAGAAGGGTACAGTTGTCTCCACTTAGTAGTTAGGTGCTTGGATTTAAGGGAGAGAAAGAGAAAAGGATAAAGTAAATGTGGTATTTTATGTCAGTCAATCAATTTAGATAAATCCTAGATCCAACAAGTAATTGGCTACCCTGTTTCCCAACTGAGCTTTTTTAACCCTTTTAGGCTCCTGAAGAGGGAGTGGTCATGACATCCCATGGCCTTAGGGTACATGGCTTGATGTTAGGTTCTCCTAGAGACCATTCCCTAACAAGCTGAATCCTCTGCTCAGGACTCAAACCCACTTGATTAGACTTTCTCCTGACTATTGGAGCTCAGCCCTTATTTAGTTTCCCTGTGTAGGGAGCTTACTTCTATTAGTATATTCAATTTTTTTCTCCTCTTTTTCTTTTTTTTAAATTAATTTATTTTAATTGGAGGCTAATTACTTTACAATATTTTAGTGGTTTTTGCCATACATCAACATGAATCAGCCATGGGTGCACATGTGTTCCCCATCTAGAATACCCCTCTCAACTCCCTCCCCATCCCATCCCCCAGGGTCATCCCCGTGCACCAGCCCTGAGCACCCTGTCTCATGCATTGAACCTGGTCCAGTGATCCGCTTCACATATGATAATATACACGTTTCAACCCTACTCTCTCAAATCATCCCACCCTCGCCTTCTCCCAGAATGCGAAAGACTGTTCTTTACTTCTGTGTCTCTTTTGCTTTCTCGCATATAGGGTCATCATTACCATCTTTCTAAATTCCATATATATGCATTAGTATACTGTATTCATGTTTTTCTTTCTGACTTACTTCACTCTGTATAATAGGCTGCAGTTTCATCCACCTCATTAGAACTGATTCAAATGCATTCTTTTTAATGGCTGAGTAATATTCCATTGTGTGTATGTACCACAGCTTCCTCATCCATTCATCTGCTGCTGGACATCTAGGTTGCTTCCATGTCCTGGCTATTGTAAACAGTGCTGTGATGAACATTGGGGTACACATGTCTCTTTCAATTCTGGTTTCCTTGGTGCGTGTGCCCAGCAGTGGGATTGCTGGGTCATATGGCAGTTCTAGTGCCAAATTTTTAAGGAATCTCCACACTGTTCTCCATAGTGGCTGTACTAGTTTGCTTTCCCACCAACAGTGTAAGAGGGTTCCTTTTTCTCCTCACCCTCTCCAGCATTTATTGTTTGTAGACTTTTTGATAGCAGCCATTCTGACTGGCATGAGATGGTACTTCATTGTGGTTTTGATTTGCATTTCTCTGATAATGAGTGATGTTGAGCATCTTTTCATGTGTTTGTTAGCCATTTGTATGTCTTCTTTGGAGAAATGTCTGTTTAGTTCTTTGGCCTATTTTTTGATTGGGTCATTTATTTTTCTGGAATTGAGCTGCAGGAGCTGCTTGTATATTTTTGAGATTAATTCTTTGTCAGTTGCTTCATTTGCTATTATTTTCTCCCATTCTGAAGGCTGTCTTTTCACCTTGCTTATAGTTTCCTTCATTGTGCAAAAGCTTTTATGTTTAATTAGGTCCCATTTATTTATTTTTGCTTTTATTTCCATTACTCTGGGAGGTGGGTCATAGAGGATCCTGCTGTGATTTATGTCAGATAGTGTTTTGCCTATGTTTTCCTCTAGAAGTTTTTATAGTTTCTGGTCTTACGTTTAGATCTTTAATCCATTTTGAGTTTATTTTTGTGTATGGTGTGAGAAAGTGTTCTATTTTCATTCTTTTACAAGTGGTTGACCAGTTTTCCCAGCACTTGTTAAAGAGATTGTCTTTTCTCCATTGTATATTCTTGCCTCCTTTGTCAAAGAAAATGTATCCATAGGTGTGAGGATTTATCTCTGGGCTTTCCATTTTGTTCCATTGATCTATATTTCTGTCTTTGTGCCAGTACCATACTGTCTTGATGACTGTAGCTTTTTAGTATAGTCTGAAGTCGGGCAGGATGATTCCTCCAGTTCCATTCTTCTTTCTCAAGATTGCTTTGGCTATTCGAAGCTTTTTGTATTTCCGATACAAATTGTGAAATTATTTGGTCTAGTTCTCTGAAAAATACCGTTGGTAGCTTGATAGGGATTGCATTGAATCTATAGATTGCTTTGTGTAGTATACTTATTTTCACTATATTGATTCTTCCAATCTGTGAACATGGTATATTTCTCCATCTATTTGTGTCATCTTTGATTTCTTTCATCAGTGTTTTATAGTTTTCTATATATAGGTCTTTTGTTTCTTTAGGTAGATTTATTCCTAAGTATTTTATTCTTTTCATTGCAATGGTGAATGGAATTGTTTCCTTAATTTCTCTTTCTGTTTTCTCAGTGTATAGGAATGCAAGGGATTTCTGTGTGTTAATTTAATATCCTGCAATTTTACTATATTCATTGATTAGCTCTAGTAATTTTCTGGTGGAGTGTTTAGGATTTTCTATGTAGAGGATCATGTCATCTGCAAACAGTAAGAGTTTTACTTCTTCTTTTCCAATCTGGATTCCTTTTATTTCTTTTTCTTCTCTGATTGCTGTGGCTAAAACTTCCAAAACTATCTTAAATAGTAGTGGTGAGAGTGGGCACCCTTCTCTTGTTCCTGACTTTAGGGGAAATGCTTTCAATTTTTCACCATTGAGGATAATGATCGCTGTGGGTTTATCATTCATATATGGCTTTTATTATGTTGAGGTATTCTTTCTCTGCCTGTCTTCTGGAGGGTTTTTATCATAAATTCTCCTTTTCTTGAAAAATACTCAGCTCCTCTGTCATTTCACCCTCTGTTCTCTTCAGACCCTCTCTGAACTTAAATTTCCATCAGGAAGTTTCCTGAACACTCCACACTTTTACTTTGGACTTACCAGCACACTGGGTCTGCTCACATGTCTTTAGCCTTCATAGGAAAAACCATAGCTGCTTTCAAGCTGAGAGCTAGTAAAAACAAATGACATTACTACTAAGACAAGCTTCTTGAGAGTTGAGTTTTTCCTCAACTTAAAAATGAGACTTCTTGGGTTACTGGCACTTTGTGAAATAAACTAGTGTAGAAATGTTTAATGGTATGAACAGTACATTTAGAAGAGAGAAGATACTGCATTTTATCATGATCACTTTCATCCTGCCAATTTTTAATCATAGTTACTTACTGATTCAAAATTACCCTTTTGAGGAGGCCTGTGTTCCTGATATGCTGCTGATAGTATTTTACATGCAGGCAGCTCATCTCCTGTGCTGGACCCTTCTGATTTGATCCTGACTCGGGGAACCTTGGATGAAGAGGATGAGGAAGCAGACAGTGATACTGATGATATTGACCACAGAGGTGAGAGGTGGCTGAGGTGACTCATGAAAACAGAACAACTGCTTATCCTCTCATTGTTTGCCTGGAGCTTTCTGTTATTGAGAGACTTTAACCATGCAGCCAGTAATAGGGGAGAGAGGAAATGGTAAAGGATATAGCACCAGAAAGGAGTTCCATACACTGAGAGTTCCTGGCCTTCCACAAGAATGGTTAGTACTGAGCTTGATTATGGCCTTTTCTTAGTCTTGTGTCTTCTCATCTTTAGGTCCTAACTCAATTTTGAGGAACCCAGGATTGTTTATTATAATTGTTTTAAGAATACAGGAGGCCTTAGTGAACCTAAATTAGTCAGAAGGGACTGTAACATTGAGGAGAGAATGGCTTTGGAAACCCTAAAGGGTTTTATGTGGCATAGTTTTATAGACTGTGGACAGAGTCTATTTCTTGAAACAACCCTTGTAGGTCCTTGCTGTGCTCAAGGGTAAACCTCTCTTTATTTCAGTGTGCTGGATGCTAACATGTAAATTGCCTCATTTAATACTATTTATTGAGGTATAATTTACAAATAATAAATCCCACTCCTTTAAAGTGTATAGTTCAGTTCAGTCACTCAGTTGTGTCTGACTCTTTGCAACCCCATGGACTGCAGCATGCCAGGCTTCCCTGTTCATCACCAACTGCCAGAGCTTGCTCAAACTCATGTCCATTGAGTCAGTGATGCCATCCAACCACCTCATCCTCTGTCATCCCCTTCTCCTCCTGCCTTCACTCTTTCGCAGCATCAGGGTCTTTTCCAGTGAGTCCATTCTTTGCATCAGGTGGCCGAAGTATTGGAGCTTCAGCTTCAGCATCTATCCTTCCAGTGAATATTCAGGGTTGATTTCTTTTAGGATTGACTGGTTTGATCTCCTTGCACTCCAAGGGACTCTCAAGAGTCTTCTCTAACACAAGTATATAGTTAGATGAATTTTAATACATATAGTCTTATAGTAATTACCATCATAAGCAAGAAACACAACACTTCCATCACCCTAAAAGTTCGCTCATGCCCATTTTTATTTAGTCCCTTCCCCTACACCAGTTTCTGGCAACCACTTATATGATTTTTGTGCCTATAATTTTGCCTTTTCCAGAATGTAATGTAAGTGGAATCACAGTATTTAACTTGGCTTTTTTCACTTAGTATAATGCTTTTTGTGATCCTTCCATGTTATTGCATGTATGAGTAATATGTTTTTTTAAATTGCTTAGTAATATTCCATTATGTGGATGTGCCTTTGTTTATCCATTCACAAGCCAATTGACATTTGGGTTGTTGCCAGGTTTAAGCTGTGGTAAATAAACTCCTATAAAGATTGGTTAATAGGTTTTTGTGTGGACACAGGTTTTCATTACTCTCAGTTAAAAATATGTAGGAGTGGGATCTCATTTTAGTTACTTTACGAGGGAAGCATCTCCCCACCTATTGGTCAAAGAAATTGTACATTTTGGGCAACATGATAAATAGAACCTGCTTCTAGGAAATACTTCCTTATTGGGAGAATTGAACATGGAGTGTCTTAGCAAGAGTACAGTTGACTCTTGACCAACTCAGGGGCTGGGGTACCTATTATCCTTGGTACAGTTTTAACAGTCCTCATATAACTAACTTATAGTTGGCCCTCCGACTCTGGTTCTGCATTTGTGGATTTCATCAACCGTGGATTATGTAATACTGTATGTACTACTGAAAAAAGTTTGTGTGTAAGGGGACTCACGCAGTTCAAGCCCATGTTGTTCAAGGTTACATGTACTATTTCTGATAGATGGGAGACAGTGGCTCTAATCCACTGGTCTAATGGGGAGAGTCTGAAAATAACTCACCTTCTTTTTTCCTTATAGTTACAGAGGAAAGCCGCGAAGAGCCAGCATTCCAGAATTTTATGCAAGAATCAATGGCACAGTACTGGAAGAAAAACAAATAGTTTCTAAATTTCAAAATTTTGGAACTCTGTGTGAAGGACTATCTTTAGCTCTGACTGGGGGCTACAATCTATAAAGGATGGTTTTGTTCAGAATAGCAGTTTGTCTTACTAGTGAAACTTCCTGACTCCGATGAAGCCAGAATAGATTATTTGGACCTGCTAATAATTCCCATTGGCCTTCCCCTCGGATTTATGCAAGGAAGCATATTCTGTTTTTGGACACTGATATCCCTTTGAGCCTAAAACCGCAAGTTGTATCATTTGAACTCACATACTTTTGCTACTGATGGATGAAACAGAGAACTTAGTAGGCTGGATCTCTAGCCTCTACTTCCTGAGCATTTGCCTTTGAACTTGTACCATGAGTTCCCTTCCTTTTTATCAGAAAGGGTGAGAGGAAACAGGAGCTTGTCCAGAATGACAGTGCAGTCTCCTTGGCAACCAGTCAATGTTAGTATGAAACGTGCCTCCCACTGGGGAGCTCATTATAGAACATCAGGTTCACTGAAGAAAGTGGGCAACACATAGTTAGTAAGAATTCTACTTTAGATGGTGGCTTAGATAAAGAGTTTTTAATTTTCACTCTGTTGTAAGCCTGCTTGTCATCATTTCAAGTAAGAAAATCATCACAAATAGTCACTTCAGTTCAGAAGAGAGATTTAAAGCCACATGATGTTTACTGAAGTTCTGTGTACACACCACACCTAATAATGAGCAATGAAGCCAGGCCCTGTTTGTATTGTACTTTAATGCAGTGTGTCCTTCCTTAGTGATTTACTCAAAGGGCATGGGTTTGGGTCAGGTGCACATTCCACGCATAATAGCCCTGGTAAGGGTTTGCTTCGCCTCCACATTCTTCACAGTATCTTAAAACATAGTAATATTTCTCTTAAGACATTTTATTCCTGCCTAACCTGTATTTCAGTTCAGTGGCTCTCAAAGTGTGGTCTCTGGAACAGAAGCATCAGCATCATCTGGCAAGTTACCAGAAATGGGACATTCAAGACCAAAATCAGAAACTGGGGGTGGGGCGTGGGGCCTAGCAGTCTATTTTAAAAAGGCCTCCAGGGGATTCTGATGCATGCTAAGTTCAGAACAGTGCTCTAACTCAAACAGCCTATGGCATAATTCCAGATGAATTCCAGGTGAATCTCAGGTATCAATGCTCTTATGACCTTCTTTATCAGAGTACCTGAACCTTGGCCATCTAGTGCCTATTCTTCAATTTAAATCTTCTAAAAATAAAAATATTTTGTTTTACATAAAGTATTAATTTCAATACTATATAACTAATGGGAACCACTGGTCTAAGAACTTGAATTTGTTCTTTAAGAGGGAACCACTTGGACAGCAAACTTGTACATACCTGTTTTTTTCCCTAGTGCCTTTGAATACTTTTTCATTAAAGAGGAAATCATCTGGCCTAAGCTCCATAACAGCAGAGACAGTCTTACTCATCTGTATATCCCTTGCAAAGGACCCAGTACATAATGGGTACTCAATAAATGTTTGCTAAGTGAACTAATTAAATACTAAGTGGCTACTTTCTGGAAACCAACCACCAGATGTGTACTTTCATCAGTAAATAAGGGGAAGTGAAGTGAAGTGAAAGTTGCTCGGTTGTGTCCAACTCTTTGTGACCCCATGGACTACAGTCCATGGAATTCTCCAGGCCAGAATACTGGAGTGGGTAGCCTTTCCCTTCTCCAGGGGATCCTCCCAACCCAGGGATCGAACCCAGGTCTCCCGCATTGCACGCGGATTCTTTACCAGCTGAGCCACAAAGGAAGCAAATAAGGGGAAATAAAACTAAACCTGGAACAGGAAAGGTTTAAACATGCCAAGGATGTCCAATTAGCAAACTTATAAATGCTTTGGCAACAGTTTAAATCATAACCTTATTTTGTTGCTGTTGTATTCGTATTTATTCCCAATACCTGAGACATTTAAGGCACTCAGTGATATGGGCCTTGATTTCTAGTCTACTAAAAGAGTGCTCTAAATTTCACAAGACTTGTATTCTGCACCCCCAAACCAAACTTCAGCAGTACTTAACTTGCACACATTTGCTAATTACTCCTGATTATTCCAGTGCTACATCAAGTATTTAATAAATAATGATTGACACTATCAGATGCCAAGTAGGGCAGATACTGCGATGGATGAGTAACAGCAGTCAATCTGTTCAGGACATGATGTAAAGCAGAATGGTGCATATTGTTAGCCTTTTAGAGGCTGCCCATCCAGTAGAAGTACAATGTGCAGATGTAGAATTCTGGTAAAGGAATGGACCACTGTCCTCTGATGGCCAAGCAGATGCAACAAATGAAACAGGCACAAGTCTGTCTACGGACAGGTCCTGTTTGCTTCATTCACAAAGTGGAAGTGTTAGTCGCTCAGTCGTGTCCCAGCTTTTTGCAACCCCACGGACTGTAGCCCGCCAGTCTCCTCTGTCCATGGGATTTTCCAGGCAAGAATATTGGTGCAGGTTGCCCTTCCCTTCTCCAGGGGATCTTCCTGACCCAGGGATTGAACCGGGTCTCCTGCATTGCGGGCAGACTCTGATGAGCCATCAGTTAGTTTCATCATTCAAAAAGGAGAAAATGAAAAGAGCTACTGAAAAATGTACATGCTGAAAATACTGGGTTGCCCAAAAAGTTCGTTTGGGTTTTTCTATAGCATATGGAAAAGCCTGAATGAACTTTTTTGGCCAACCCAATGTTAAAAAAAAAAAAATCTGACTGGAAATAAAGAGGATTGGAATACATGGACTAAGTCTAGAGAAGGAAGAAGAAAAATATATGGTTGAGATGGGAGAGGGCTATTTGGATAAGCAAAAAGGCTGTTCACAGACTGCTGTGATTTCACAGGAGATTCTGTGGGCAGCAGAAACAGAAAAAAAAAGACTACTGATAGATAAGCTGTGCAATGTTTAGCTATTTCCATTGGATTCCCAATGACTTGAACCAAAAATGAAGCAAGTTAAAAGAAAAAAATTGACATCTGATATCAGCATATATGTGAGTCTGTTCAAGCACAGCTGTGAAGCTTAATAACATCTTCATCTTCATAATATCCCTGCAGTGTAGGCCAGACCCAGTGTGATTCTTCTTGGTTGTGCAAGAGAAACAGCTTGAGAGAAGCTAAGTCACTTGTCACATGGTAAAGACAAGTCAGGGACACTGTTTTGGTCTCTGGATCACCATCCCGGTGTGATATCTGTGAAAGGTGGCTTGGTTGTGGAAAACAACAAAAACTAGATGCAAAAGGTAAAAGTAGACTTATTTGGTTAAATCCAGCTCCACTGATACCAGGAAAACCCGTTGTGTTTTAAGAGTTCAATCATTATTTGTGGAAACAAATTAGAATCCATCAGAGTTTCTGTTGGGTCTTCTAAGTCTGAAGAGGTCTCCCTCTTTGCCTTTTATATTTTCCTCATCCTCTTTTTGCAGCGCTGGTTGAAAACAGGGGAGGAGCCCATGAGGCTGTCAGTGGAGTGGGAGCCGTAGCTGCTGTCTGAGTCATCAGGGCTTTGGGGGATTCCAGCTTCACTCATGCCTGACATTGGCTCCTCGAACACATCGCTGCCCAGCACGCCGTGCCCAGAAACGTTGCCTTCTTCACTCTCTTGAGGCTCCATTTTCACGTGGGCCAAGTTCCAAAGAGGGGAAGCATTTACCTCTGTACCTGGGAATGGAAAAGAACACAGAACTAACTAGCAGCAAGAAAGGCTGGAACAAAGCAGGTGGCATACACCACCCAGGGCTGGCTGATGGCCTTTGAGCTCAGTTTTCATTCTGATTCTCTACTTGCCTAGAGAATATATTGTTATTCTCTGCTCAAAAAGTTACCAACTCAAAATATCTTCTTTTCCACTACCTCCCCTTCCTTTACCTCACCTCATCCATCTCCATTTCCCCTAAACCAGGGAAAGTAAAGCTACGCAGGTGGAAATATTCATGGTTCAAAGGCAGGCACAACCATGGGTTCTTGGGCAAGTGTTACATTTGCCTGTCCTTTTACGTGGCTGTCTTGTTTTTCTGCCTTGTGTTTGGGTCCCTGGTTCTCTCTCACATTATGAAAAGTTAGTGATCACTACAAAATGGTGGCAGCAGTTCCCAGACTGCTGAAAAGAGACATGACCCCTATGTCTGCAAGAATTTCTTTCTGGTTCTCCTGCCTCTGTGTCTTCTAGCAATGCTGTTCTGTGGTTATTACATCTCCCATAGTGAAAGGCTCTCTGCCCAGTACTTTGAAAATGTGGCCTAATTCTGTTTAGGCCACACTGAAGGACTGGCTGTTTGCATCATTACTTCACTGATGACATAATTTATATTTCTAAAGAACTGGGACTTCCCTAGAAGTCCAGTGGTTAAGACTTCCACTGCAGGGGGCTCAGGTTTGGTCCCTGATCGGGGAACTAAAATCCCACATGCTGCATGGCACAGCCAATAAATAAATAAATAAACTGTAAAGAACTGAGCGTCTAGCATTATTTGCAGTCCTTCTGACTTAGGGACCATTGAGCCATCGGGTTCTAAAGGGAATCACAGAGTCTATCTGGAAGAAGCAGCCAGCTGCCTATAATTGAGTTGCCCTATTTTAATCCCTTTCAGGTTCAACTTGTTGGTACTACTCTGACCAAGGAACCCCAACTATTCAAACATCCTTGAGCAATTAACATTACTCCACCTGTCTGGAAGTTGCCTTAATTAACTCAGCACAAGCATCAGGAAAGACCAGAATACAGAGAACAGGAGGCCATCTGTCCACCTAGCTGGGTCGGCTGAATTAACTGTCATCAAGAGAGTAACAGCAAATTTGGAAAACTCAGCAGTAGCCACAAGACTGGAAAAGGTCAGTTTTCATTCCAATCCCAAAGAAAGGCAATGCCAAAGAATGCTCAAACTGCTGTACAATTGCAGTCATCTTACACGCTAGCAAAGTAATGCTAAAAAATCTCCAAGCCAGGCTTCAACAGTACGTGAACCATGAACTTCCAGTTGTTCAAGCTAGATTTAGAAAAGGAAGAGGAACCAGAGTTCAAATTGCCAACATCTGTTGGATCACTGAAAAAACAAGAGAGTTCCAGAAAAACATCAATTTCTGCTTTATTGACTACACCAAAGCCTTTGACTGTGTGGATCACACAAACTGTGGAAAATTCTTAGAGATGGGAATACCAGACTACCTGACCTGCCTCCTGAGAAATCTGTATGCAGGTCAGGAAGCAATAGTTAGAACTGGACATGGAACAACAGACTGGTTCCAAATTGGGAAAGGAGTATGTCAGGGTTGTATATTGTCACCCTGCTTATTTAACTTACATGCAGAGTATATGAGAAATGTCTGGCTGTATGAAGCACAAGCTGGAATCAGGATGGCTTGGAGAAATATCAATTACCTCAGATACACAGATGACACCACCCTTATGGCAGAAAGGGAAGAAGAACAGCCTCTTGATGAAAGTGAAACAGAGTGAAAAAGTTGGCTTAAAACTCAACATTCAGAAAACTAAGATCATGGTATCTGGTCCCATCACTTTATGGCAAATAGATGGGCAAATAGGGGAAATAGTGTCAGACCTTATTTTTTTGGGCTCCAAAATCACTGCAGATGGTGATTGCAGCCATGAAATTAAAAGACATTTACTCCTTGAAAGGAAAGTTATGACCAACCTAGATGGCATATTAAGAAGCAAAGACATTACTTTGCCAACAAAGGTCCGTCTAGTCAAAGCTATGGTTTTTCCAGTAGTCATGCAGAGATGTGAGAGTTGGACTGTGAAGAAAGCTGAGTGCCGAAGAATTGATGCTTTTGAACTGTGGTACTGGAGAAGGCTCTTGAGATTCCCTTGGACTTCAAGGAGATCCAACCAGTCCATCCTAAAAGAAATCAGTCCTGAATATTCATTGGAAGGACTGATGCTGAAACTCCAATACTTTGGCCACCTGATGTGAAGAATGGACTCACTGGAAAAGACCCTGATGCTGGGAAAGATTGAGGGCAGCAGGAAAAGGGGATGACAGAGGATGAGATGGTTGGATGGCATCACTGACTCAATGGACATGAGTCTGAGCAAGCTCTGGGAGTTGGTGACAGACAGGGAAGCCTGTTGTGCTGCAGTCCATGAGGTTGCAAAGAGGAGGACACAACTCAGCGACTGAACTGAACTGAAGAGAGTAACATTGCATGTACATCCTAACTAGGAATAATTTCAAAGAATGTCTGTAAAGCTGTGCTAGTTCCCTCTTTACTAATTAGGACGAGAATGTTTGTATCTCTAGATCAGTGACACTATGCTTCTTTTTAGACTTTCCATTCCCCTGCCCATCCCTACTTTTGCTCTTTCATCTCCAGCCTTTGAGTCTAAAATGCAAGAAGTACTGAGGCTGGCACATCTCCCAGAATCAAGATGGGTAGGTTGTTCTCTCTTACTTGAAGCCTGTGGTGAAGCCTCGACCTCCAGGTTAGATGGGAAGCGCTCGGTCTGAGTGCCGAGGACTCCCATGGGCAGCGACTGGTCTCCAGAAGCAAGGTCGGCCTCCAGTTCTTCACTGACAGGGAAGGTGATGTCGCTCACAGGTTCCTCCTTGATCTTGACAGGCTTCGTGTCCTCTGTGGCCTTCTCAGGATTGACGATCCTCTCATACTCTTCAGAGAGCTGCTTACTAATCTGTTGGCAAGCAAGAGTCAATTTTCCAAAGGAATGTTAAAAGCAAGTTGGATAGTCAGCTTGTGGCATCTGGTGGAAACAGAATATGAATATGAATAAAGCATCACTGCTAATGGGAAGAATTTGAGTTTGAAATTCATAGATGACAGGGACATGTAAAGAAAACTTGTTTGGCAGAGAACATGTATGATTAATTAAAAGGTACATAAAGGTAAAATATTTAAATGTATTATATCAGAACTGGGACAAAAGGTGACATTTTTGGCTATAAAAACTAACATTTGACATAAATACAACAGGTGGCTAATGAACACTGTAGGACATCTGGATCACTTAGCAAAGCCGACTGGGTGTTATGAATTTCTTATATTTCAGATTTGGGGAAACCAGAACAGTGAACAAAATGCCTAAGGCCACAAGGGTGGAAGAGATTAGATAGTTCTGGTTTTAACCAAAAACGCTGTCTCCCCCATCCCACACTACCTTTGAGGGCAGTGTCATCTCACTGTTTTGCTCCTGGTTCATAGCACTTAACGCCATCTGAAATGATTTTGATTACCTGTTTTTGTCTCTCTCTCAACAAGAATGCAAGCTCAAGGAACTTGTCCTATTAAACTGTTGAATTCCACAATAGGCACTCCACAAATATGTGTTGAATAAAAGCAGGCTAGCCACATGCTATAATTTCACTGACTGAAGAAGAACCCTGGGTCTGGCCAGGTCAGTGTGGGTCACAGCCGGGGCCAAGAGGCAAGTCAAGTTAAGTTCACTCTATTCCAGGCCCTGTGCTCTGCACCCTAGGCCAAGTGTTAGGGATCCTGCTGAACACCCCTAGATCACATATCCTTGTGCACCCCTCCTCGGGATCCTCTCACCTGCAGCATGTAACTGTGATAGTCCTTGATGCGGTGCTGCCAGAATTTCTGGAGGGAGAGCACGCTGCCGATGCCCACTTCATGGAACACCTGCTCCATCACATCGGGGAAAGGAGTCTGCCCCAGCCGGGATTCTCGATCCACAGCAAAGCGCAGCAGCTTGGTGAACTTGAGGCAGTACTCGTGGGCCACATCAGTCAGGGTCTCCAGGACGCTCTCGTTAGCACACTCAAAGCCCGTGTGGGCCAGGATTGTGGCCACTGCCTGGTAGAGGAGCTGTCGGCAGGAGTGCCAGCTGAGTTCAGTCACAGGCTCCCCTTTCCCCCTGAAAGTGGAGACACGATGAGTGTCATTGGTTCTCTTGCAAAGGGGTGACCTGTCGTGTCTTCCTAGGCGGTTTACAATCCTAATCAAATGTCTGGCTCAGTTTTCCAGGAGAATTTCAGGCAGGTTATATAGTCCAGTTTTACCTTGCTGCCATTTCAGGGCATGTCTCAAGGACCCACAGTCATATCCCTGAGCAGTTCCAATTACATAAAGCTTGCATAGGTGATATGTGTTTATAGTAAACAGTATAAAAGGGTATCTACTGAAAAGTAAGTTCCCATCTTCTGGTATCAATTGTGTGATTTTGATCACTTTTATGGAGAAGGAAATGGCAACCCACTCCAGTACTCTTGCCTGGAAAATCCCATGGATGGAGGAGCTTGATGCAGGCTACTGTCCATGGGGTCACAAAGAGTCAGGCACGACTGAGCGACTTCACTTTTAGGATCTGATTAATTTTAAGAGCACAGTGGTGCACATTTTCAGCATAGCATAGGTTCCTCACATGCTGGGCAATATATGGACCTCTAGAATTTAACTGCAACAAACCGTTTGTAAAATAGGAAAGCAATTCAATTTTTAAAAGCAGTTTAAAACATATATTGCTTACAAGCGACAGAGGATGAGATGTTGGATGGCATTACCAACTCAATGGACATAAGTTTGAGCAAACTCCGGGAGATAGTGAAGGACAGGGAAGCATGGCTTGCTGCAGGGTGGGTCGCAAAGAGTCAGACAGGACTGAGAGACTGAACAACAACAATCGCTTACAAAGCATTTTTATCCTACTTTATGCTGTGAAATTGGTAGGGGTCCATATTATTATTCCTATCTGGCAGGTGAAGAAACTGAAGTTCAGAGGGGGTGATTTGCCAAATGTTTTTGTAATATAGAGCTTCTGACTCTAGATCCTGTGTTCTTCATGATACTCATTTTTACACCTAATCATTGTGGCAAAAATCCTATCTTTCTAAAACAAAACAAAAACTTCAAAAGTTGTCTGATTTCCTAAAAGTAACTTTTAATGAGCTCCTAATAATTTACCTGTTCTCCTGAAATTTCCTATCTTCTGCCTTCCCCTGACAAAGGAAGTAAATAGATAAAAATAAAAGAGGGTACAGAAAATGACTCTTCCCTGCACACACTTTGCATTTGTCACCCTGTGATTGCTGAACAGAGTTCCTGAGGAGCTATTCACCCACACTGCTATTATCTGCTCAGCAGCAACTACTGCAATTCACCTAATAATTGGAAAATAAGAAAACCAACTGTCAAGTAATTTTTCATTTACTGTTTATATCATCATTTCCCATGACCAGTTTCTCTGGACCAAAAGCTAAAGACTTCAGAAGTGCCTAATAAACAGAGCTAAATCAGTACTGTTTTACTTAATATGTGGACCCATTTTAAAGGAAAATAATTCTTCCTGCAGCCCCATACCTGATGCAAAATATTTTTGTAACAGTCTCTTAAATATATATAAAATAAACTATGTGTAAACTTCTGATGTTCACAGAATCTTCCTAATAATTAAAATTAGAAAACTGACACAAAACTACAAATTCTAAATAATAGCATCAATTTAATATGAGGGACAGTATTATTTTGTAAAAGCTAAATTGCTCTCAAAATGTAAAGCTGGTACTGAGTGTTACAGAGTAAGTATTCTTAAGTTGGGCACATCTATACCAATATGTGCCAAGAATGTGATGACACATTTCTCATTCCCTTTTTCACTATTCCAGTGTCTTCGAAACTTAGACAACGCACCATGACATCATCTTGCCTTAATCTGGGCCAACTGCAAACCTTACATAAGTCTATTTCTCTTCTTTTTTCATTAGTTTGGGACAATTAAAATAGTAGCAACTATCATCATCAACAGGCAGATGCAGTAAGTGACGTACAACACAATTAGTTATGAAGCATTTTTACCAAACATTTAATCTGAATCTTATCTTAAGAAAATAATCAGCAAATCCAGTCTGATTTGGAACAAATGACCTGAACTCTTAAAAAAGATTAATATCATGTATTATAAAAGGGGAAAGCTATTCTAGCTTAAAAGACACTAAAGCAGAGAAAGACAAATACTGTATATCATTTATACATAGAATCTAAAACAAACTAGTGAATACAACAAAAGAAGTAGACTCATAGATATTGGGAACACACTAGTGGTTAACAGTGAGGAGAGGGAAGGATGGGGCAAGATGGGGTAGATTAAGAGGTACAAGCTACTATGTATAAAATAAATAAGCTACAGGAATATATTGTACAGCACAGGAAATACAGCCAATATTTTATAATAACTTTAAAAGGAGTATAATCTATACAAATATTGAATTACAGTGTTGTACACCTGAAACTAATATTGTAAATCAACTATACCTCAAAAAAAAAAAAAAGACACTAAAGAGGTATAACAATGAAAAGGAATACATGGTCTTTATTAGGTCCAAGACTGGGGAAAAATATACCTAATAAAGGATATTTTGGGGACAATTGGAAAAATCTGAATACAGATGTATTAAATGATAGTACTTAATTTGTGTTCACTTACTTTGATGTAATACTGGTTATTGGGATTATGTAGGAAATTTCCTTATTTTTAGGCTAAGGTGAATAATTTAGGGGTGAAATACTGTGATATCTACAACTCTAAAAGATTTGGCAAAAAAACCGTGTGTGTATGTATATATGTATACATAAATGTTTGTATATTTGTGAGTAAATGTGTGTATGCACACTTATACATATGTGAGAGAAAGTAAATGTACTAAAATATTAACAATTGTTGAATCCAGGTGAAGGGTATTTGGGTTTTTGTCATCCTATTATTTAAACTTTTCTGTAGGTCTGACAAATTTCAAAATGAAAAGACAAAAGTACTTATTTGGCATCAAATGCAAACTTTCATACTGAAATCCAGTAGTAGCACTAGCTTTTAAGGCAATCAGAGGATATGCAGCAAGGCTTCTCAAATTGAAATTTACGTGTGAATCTCTGGCTGCTGCTGCTGCTAAGTCGCTTCAGTCATGTCCGACTCTGTGCGACCCCATAGACGGCAGCCTACCAGGCTCCCCTGTCCCTGGGATTCTCCAGGCAAGAACACTGGAGTGGGTTGCCATTTCCTTCTCCAATGCATGAAAGTGAAAAAATAAAGTGAAGTCGCTCAGTTGTGTCCGACTCCTAGCGACCCCATGGACTGCAGCCCACTAGGCCCCTCCATCCATGGGATTTTCCAGGCAAGAGTACTGGAGTGGGTTGCCATTGCCTTCTCCAATGAATCTCTGGAGATCTTGTTAAAATGAAAATTCTGACTCCGGAGGTCTGGGTGAGTCTGACACTCTGCATTTCTAACAACCTCCCAAGTGATGTTGATGTTGCTGATCTCGGATCAGATTTTGGGCAGCGAGGATCAGGAACATTGTTATACTATTATTTCTTGAACTGTGTTATCAAAATGAAAATACACCGTTAAAAAATTCTTGTATAGAACTCGTGGATTCCTAATAGTAAGAGAATAAGTCCATAAATCTCATCTTGAGGACAATGAGCTAAACCCACAGTATATCTTTTAATTAACAAGAAAAACTAGATTTGGAGGACTATAAGACCATGGCCTCTTTTACAAACCAGTGTAGTACTTTGCTCCTAGTAAAGTGCTTGGCATATATTAGGTACTCAAGAAATATTTGTTGCACCAGAAAATAAAAAAATACAGACTCTGGATTTGGAAGAACATGGTTCAACTCTTAAACTTTCCACTAATTACCTGAGCAACTTTGGCCCAGTCATTTACTCTCATCTTAAGTTTCCTCCTGGAAATGTGGTGACATGCTTAACAGGGTGTTGGGAAGAAAAGTAACATATAGCAAAGCCTTGTCTTACCGATAAAAGTCACTCTCTGGGTCACTGTGCCAGACCTGGAATGGTGCACTTGGATTCTTACAATCTAAAGGAAGGAGATCATCAGGAAGAGGAGGTGACCCAGGGCAGGACGGAAGAGGTTCAGTCTCTTCAGTCTTTACACCTTCTGTCTGTTGCTGATTCTGGGCCTGTGCCATGGCAATGAGGTTACGCAGACGTCGGTTGTGCTGGATCAGCTGAATGGTGTGGATGGTGAGGCTGCAGGGCTCTGAGGGGATGTCCAGCATAGTGGGGGGCTTGGGCTTGTTGGCTGAGGGTTGGTGCAGAGGCGGGTCATGGACTTCTACCAGTCGGAACTCCCGAGGGAGCAAGTCAAAAGAACTTCTGTTGGTCTGGCTTGACGAGATTGGTATCTCTCCCCAGTATCTCAACATTTTGGAATTACAAAGGAAGAGCTCCCAAGTTAAATGTGGATGGTTATCCTAAAGGCAGTGTTTTAAAATCTCTAGCAACTGCAGGTTAAGGGCTTCCGTAGTGAAGAATACGAGGTCTAGCCAGGTATTGACATAAAAACTAGGCAGTTCAAGACCACTTAGAAAAAGTCAGTGTCAGCAACACTGTTGGACCAAGGACGTTCTTCCTGAAGAAATTAAGAGAAATATAACTGTTAATATCACACTCATACACTGTGACAATTCCTACCGGACTGAACCACAAGGTAGAGTTTGGGTTTTTAGTAGACTAATAGCTGCAAGAGTATGTTAGGCTCTATAGTGTCCATATTTTCCAACTCACCCCACTAACTTATTACCAATCCTGAATGATTTGCAAGGCAAGACACTTAAATGAGACATGGAATATTTCTCAGAGTATCTTGACACATCTCCCCTGGATCCGCAGGAGAAAAAGGAGTAGAGTTAAAGATAGGAAAAGGTTCTTCTTCTTTTCTTTTTTTTGCTGTGCCATGCAGCCTGTGGGATCTCAGTGCCAAGTCCTAACCACTGGACTGCCAGGGAATTCCTGAGGTGGTTATTAGTCTGTGAACGCTTCCCAGGTGCACTAGGGGTAAAGAACCTGCCTGCCGATGCAGGAGTAAGAGACATGGGCTCAATTCCTGGGTCAGGAAGATCCCCTGGAGAAGGAAATGGCAACCCACTCCAGTATTCTTGCCTGAAGAATCCCATGGACAGAAGAGCCTGAGGGGCTACAGTCCAAAGGGTCGCAAAGAGTCAGACACTACTGAAGCAACATAGCATGCATGCATACATGCCAAACATGGGAACCTTTAACTAATCCTGGTGGAAAAATTTATGAACCACTATCCTAAACAGTCTTATGCATTCAACTTCTGACATTCATAGGGAAGAATCTCAGATATCTGCTATCTCTTAAATAATATCCCTTCCTTTAGTCTCTCCTTGTATCAAATCTACTCTCTACAGTGATGCTGTGCTTAATTGCTCAGTTGTGTCCAATTATTTGTGACCCCATGCACTGCAGCCTGCCAGGCTCCTCTGTCCTTGGGATTCTCCAGGCAAGAATACCAGAGTGGGTTGCCATGCCCTCCTCCACAGGATCTTCCCAACCCAGGGATCGAACACAGGTCTCCCACACGGCAGGCAAATTCTTTACCAACTGAGCCACCAGGGAAGCCCAAGAATACTGGAGTACCCTATCCCTTGGCCAGGGGATCTTCCCAACCCAGGAATTGAACCCTTGTCTCCTGCACTGCAGGCTGATTCTTTACCACAGCTGAGCTACCAAGTAAGCCTCTGTAGTGAGGCTAGACTTAATATTTTAAACTTAAACCTAATGACTTCCCACTGACTACTGGAAAAACGTCAGTCAAATTTTTTTGATTTACCATTCAACACCAATTACAATCCAGCTTCAACTCACCTTTCCAGATTCATTTCCCATATGTCTCTTCAAATTCAATGAATTTTTATCAAATGCCAAGTGTCATGTGAGGATATAAAGACTAATTCAAGGTCCTTACCCTGAGGTGAGGGAGAAAAACATGAATGTTTCAACATTAAAGTGTGTGGTCAGTGCTGTTCTACTAGAGACACAGACCAAGTTCAGTGAGAAAACACAAAGGAGGAACTTCCTGAAGAAAGTGACCATCTTAGTTCCAACAGTACCAGACTTCTCTGGTTGCAAATGCCATGCATTTCCACAGCTTAATGACATGATCTCTGCAGGCAATGCCTTGCTACCTGCCACATCCCTGGAAGACTTGTATTCATCCTTAAGTATGATTTAAGTCACCACCCTATCACCTCCCCAACACATCTCCCCTTGTTAAGTCTCACATCACTTTCTATGTTTCCATCACAGCATTTATACCTGTATTTAAACTAGTACTTGTTTCAATTTTATTCTTCCATCTGTCTCTCACAGCTGTGATCTTGGTGTCTAAGATTTGAGTGCCTACTACATGCCAGGCTTTGCCTCTACTGTCAATTCAATTTTCCCAACCTTTCTATAAGTAGATATCTTTTTTTTTTTTAAAGTAGATACTATTATTACCCCACTTTTCAGACGTGGAAGCTGAGGCCTTCTGTCTTGCCTAATGTCGGAAACAGCTGAGAGGGAAGATCGAGATGGTCAGGATCCAGGGTGTGCACTCTTAACAACTACACTATGCTGCCTCAATTGGTTTCAGAAAGAATAAAAGAAGGAACGAATACATGAATGAACCAAGTGACAACAAAAATCGCCCTCTCCCCTAACTTGACCCAAAGGAGCAGGAAGGACAGGCATCAAGCAGAGCAATGCCAACATCGCTACCAGGGCTCCTCCCTCACCATCAGCGGACTCGGGCGCCAATCACAGTGTCCTGGGGTCGTCTAATGCTGGGGCAGCCCAGACACAGGGAAATGTGGACCTGGACCGAGGCAAGGAGGCTCCACTATGGACTGCCACTTCGCAGGTACTGAACTGGGCGGCTGATGGGCTCCGAGAGGCCTGAGATATCAGGTCGTATCAGGTCCGGAAGGCTGGTGTGTTGACCAGCGGTTCAAGGCTGCCGGAAGCGCGTCTTCTCAATCAGGCTCCGCTGCAGGAAGTCATTACGACTCGGTTGCAACCTCTAAAGATGTCCCCATTCTGACAGCACCCCGACCGCCTTTTTCTTGTTTTCCTCTTACTACAACTTCCAGGGATAACTCTCGTCTTCACAAAGCTCTGGGTCGTAAAGGATCAACTCCACTGTCGCTGCTAGAGAAGCGTCTGGAGGCTGGAGAGAGGGAGACGTGGAGAGGAATGTAGAGACCCGAAGAGGGTGAGGTTTCCCAGGGACAGATTTTGAGGCTGCTCCTAGTTGAGAATGGCTGATAGTCCCTCTCAGTCCGAGCCGCTGGCTTCGCCGGAACTCGATGACGACTTCAAGAAGCCTTCCCTGCCGATGCCCTCGGCGGCGCGGAGTAAGGCTCCGGCCAACAATCCTCCAAACCCGGAGGAGGTGAAGGAAAGGTCCACGGCGCTGCCGGACTCTGATTCCGGGGAGCCGGATGTCCCGCCGGCCCTGCCGGACAGCGGGGAGAATAGGGGTCCAGCGGAGGAGCAGCCGCGACCCCACACGGCGGCTCCTTCCCCTGGCTGCTCGGCCCGGGCTCCCCCATACCGAGAGCCGCCTTGGGGCGGCCCCACCACGGCCCCCTACAGCCTCGAGACACTAAAAGGCGGCACCATCCTGGGCACCCGGAACTTGAAAGGACTGAGTTGCTGCCTTTTCGGGAGGCTCCCTAGCTGCGACGTGTGCCTGGAGCATCCTTCGGTGTCTCGCTACCACGCCGTACTGCAGCACAGGGTGTCCGGCCTTGATGCAGAAGGCGACGGCCACGGGCCTGGCTTCTATCTCTACGATTTGGGAAGCACCCACGGCACTTTTCTTAACAAAACCCGCATCCCACCCCGCACCTATTGTCGGGTCCACGTCGGACATGTTCTTCGCTTTGGAGGCAGCACCCGGCTCTTTCTTCTTCAGGTAAGTAGAAAACCCTAGAATTGAAATCTCTGGAGCCCACCTGGGTGCATTCCTGAGCTCCTTAAGTTTTCCCTGAGAAAGGAGATTGTCCTTTATGAAAGTGCGTTCCTCATCACCAGACGTCTGTACGCATTGCCTTGTTTCTGAAAGTGACTTCAGCTATCCTAAACTCTAAAAGAATTCTTTCGCTTGATTCATCAGGGACCAGAGGAGGATCGAGAGGCAGAATCCGAGTTGACAATAACGCAACTGAAGGAACTGCGCAAGCAGCAACAAATGATGTTGGAAAAGAAGATGCTGGGAGAAGACTCAGATGAAGAAGAGGAAATGGATACCGCTGACAGAAAGAGAAGTACTAGTAGTCAGGACGATGAAATGGGCTGCACCTGGGGAATGGGTAAGGCATTAAAACTGCTGCCAGAGGTTAATAAATCCGTTTCTATTGGTACAGTTACTTTTTAAAAATCATGCAGCTTTCATGACTCTTTGAGAAAGATAGGGCAAATACAGTTTGCACATAGGTTACCAAAACTTAGATTTATTAACTTTTATGATGCCAAAAAACTGAATTATGGGCCTAATTGATTTGTCTTCATGTGTTTTACAGTGCACTCCCTTGTTCAAAACTTTTAGTGTATAGTTTAACAATTAAAATTTATTTCGTTAAGTACTGATTATTGCCAGAGGGAGTGAAACTACATTCAATCAAATAAAACGGGATATTATCTAATATAGGAGTTCTGTCAAATTTTTTGTACTTTGTGTAAACACCCTGAAATGTGAAATACCTAATCAGAGGGATAAATTGAATTTTCTGTAACACCAGACATTTTGGCAGATAGGTATTCAGGAGTGGAGTCTGAAAAGCTGGATGACCTTAACTGTGTTGTGGGGAAGACAGATAAATCTTACGAAATTACTTGTGGTAAATGCCAAACAAAAGCTGGAAACCACTAGTATGCTGGAGTAAGGGTTCAGAGAAGGGAGCAGCCTCTGAGTACCTAGACCTGCACTATCCAGTGTGGTCATCATCAGTCACACTGGGCACTTATGGGGTGGCCAGTCCAAATTCACAAGTGCCGTAAAGGTAAAACACACACTGGGTTTCAAAGACTTAGTGTGAAAAGAAATCAGTCTGTTGGTGGACATGATAAGTAATGGAAAATTATATTGAAGACAAAGTATAAGTCCTGGCTGTGAGAGAATGAGAATGCAGGACTGAAGAGTTTAGATTTTTCTTTTTTTTACATAGAGAATGTGGTAGGCAGTCTTGCTTTTAAAATACATATAGTGATGGAGAACAAAAGTAAGGTGCCATGAAAACAAGTTTTAACTTGTCACACAATGTAGAAAACCAAAGATGTTCAGACGGATGGTTTTGTGCTTGTTCTTCCCCACCCCCACCTTTCTTTTCATCATTGGTAACTTATCTTTGTGCAGCCTAAAAGGATAGTGAGTGCCAGTCAGATAGTCTCATGTCTGATTGTCTTTGCTTTCTTTCCTGTATCCTATAGGAGAAGATGCTGTAGAGGATGAGGCTGAAGAGAACCCCATTGTCTTAGAGTTTCAACAAGAAAGGGAGGCTTTTTATATAAAGGATCCAAAAAAGGCTCTCCAAGGTTTTTTTGACCGAGAAGGTATGTACATAGATTTTGACCCTGTTGGTAAAAATGTATCCACAAGAGGGTGCTTTTCTAGATCTTCAAGTACTTAGAAATGCTGTATTTTATCTATTGTCCTCCTTGTTCAGTTCTTGGCTGTGTGGTCAGTTGCTTCAGGTTTGTTTTGGAAATTGTAAAATTTCTGTTGGTCTTTTTACACATCTTGGAAAAAGGAAGTACTTTTTTCCAACTCATCTCATCCTTCTCAGAAGATACAGGACAGGAGTGGTTGGGAGATGCACCCAATTTGTTACAATTTCTTTGTTTCTAATTCCCCTGATCTTTTGTCATTCTTAACATGGATTTCCACTTTATGTGATTTAAAGATTGTTTCCATTAAAAAAATAATTAAAACTGGAATAAAGCCTTTGAGATAATAATTAAACAAAATTTTTCTGCAGAGAATTGTTTCAGTAGATAAGCTTTTAGAGAACACTTATATGTATGTGTGTGTATGAGTATAAATATATACATATGAACTGTTTGCATTTTTCACTTAATAGTTACACTTCTAAAAACTAAGCAACTGTGACAAGTTAACAGCAAGTCTACAACTTACAAGTGTGAAAGCTTCTATTTAGTGGACAAACCTGTGTGTGGAGACACGATTGTTTTGAGTTTGCAGTTCTCTGTCTCAAGCTCATCCTAATTTTATTATCAGATAATAATACCTAGGAATAGGAAGTGAAATGCTTTGAAATTTAGTGTTCGATGTGGTTTGAGACATTTGTATTATTATTCAACCTTTGCTCTCTTTTCCCTTTGTATCAACTGGTAATTTTCAGATGCTATTAAAATTGTTTTGTCTTTCCTCCTCCCACAGGAGAAGAATTAGAATATGAATTTGATGAACAGGGTCATAGCACTTGGCTCTGCAGGGTGAGGTATGTTCTTTTGTCATAGCATCCATTTCTGGAAAGTGGCTAATATCAAGTTTAATTTATGGTTACAGACAAGAATCCAAAGGGCAATTTTAGTCTTTTTGAGACTATTCATGAATTTGGGGATTGATAGTTATTAACACATTGGGGTTATAGAGGGATGGGTAAAAGGTGTAAGGAAAAGAATTGAAATTCAGCTTTGGCAAGATAGAACAAAATGAACTGAGAGATTAAAAAGCTATCTCAAAAATATGACTTATCATAAAATATTAATGTTTTTCATGAGATTGGAGCTTAGTTCTGTGCTTAAATCCCTCCCATACCAATGCAGATTACCTGTGGATGATTCAACTGGAAAACAGCTAGTGGCAGAGGCCATTCACTCAGGAAAGAAAAAAGAAGCAATGATTCAGTGTTCACTGGAAGCTTGTCGAATCCTCGATACTTTGGGATTGCTGCGGCAGGAGGCGGGTGAGTATGTGGGGACTCTTTTTCCCTTTTTAAAAAAAAAGATGGATAGAAGGAAGAAAGATTGAACACATAAAGTAATAAAACCTTTTTTTAGGGGAAAAATGTAAATTGTACAGAATTCTATGAAATGAGAAGAAAAACATTCTCTATGTCTTTAACCAAAGGTAACCTTTGTTTATTTATATTCTCCCAGACATTATCTACAGACATGTGTTCAGAACTAGAACCTTTAACAAAATACAAACACTCATAGCAAATGCATTTATAGTTATATTCTTTTGTGACTTAAAAAAAGTTTTATTTATTTTTGGCTGCAGTGGGCCTTTGTTGCTCTTCGCGGGCTTTCTCTAGTTGCAGAGAGTAGGGGCTACTCTCTGGTTACAGTGTGTGGGCGTCTCATCACAGTGGCTCCTTTTTTTTGCGGAGCACTGGCTGTAGACTGCTGTCTAAGTAGCTGTGGCACACGGGCTTAGTTGCTCCATGGCATGTGGGATCTTCCAGGACCAGGGATCAAACCAGTGTGCCCTGCATTACAAGGTGGATTCTTAACCACTGGACCACCAGGGAAGCCCCTTTTGTGACTTTTTAACACAAGAATGTATCATGGATAGTTTTTATATTGTTGCGTTATTTACCTTATTTTGGTAATTTTTGTATTATTGCATTAAATTTGCCTTATTTTTTTAAAAATTGGGTGTGTAATTATTTTTTTTATTCCAAAGTTACTTTTTATTATTGCAAAGTAAATTACATATACTTTAAAACTACCAAAGTCTTAGAATATACCTGTTCTTGTCTTGCCCCTCTACCGTCTTCGACTATAGAAGACCTTTACCTCTTTCAGTTATTTCTTCTGGCATTTAAATGTATCCATATGTCTAATGCAATATCTTGTAATAACCTGTAAGGGACTATAACCTGCAAAACAAAAATTAATTACTATGCTGTATACCTAAAAGTAATGCAGTGTTATAAATCAGCTATACTTCAATAAAAAAAAGTTTAAAAATTTTCATATTTATAAAAAGCATGAGCATGCTATTATATTTTTAGTCATGTAAACATGACTATTTTTAGTCATGTAAACATTAACAAGTATTTAATGTTTATAAGGTTTTGTTTATGCAAATATTAATTACAGCTGAGCAGTTTTGAGTTAATAATTGTGTTGTGTGTAGTGTGTTTGATTTTTTTGGTACCTCTTTCTCATTCTTCCCGCACATATCAATAACCTTCTAGTGTGTTTTTCCATATGGTCAATTAGGTTAAGTAATTTATCAGTAATTTATCTGATTTTTTGGGAGACATTTCTCCTGAAGAACACTCTTCTTTTAAGGATGCCTGCTGCAGAACAGTAATCTAGGGCTTCATTTGCTATCTTCCTAGAGATTTCCTTTCTTTTTCTCTAGGGTTGGATTTTCTGTTTCATGATACTCATATTTCTCGGTTTAGTCGTTTGTTTTAGTGGAACACATCTTTCTGTAGTTTTGGCAGGTTAGGAAGCTGGTACCAACAATAAGGGCATGGATGGTAATAATCTTCAGTGGAGTTCACGTCTTTCATTTTTCTTGCTCTACTGTTGTTTTGGTGGACATCCTCTGGTAGATTCCTAAGAAAGGATAGATAGCAAGTCAGCTTTATTAAACTCTCCACTCTGAATGTAAAATTATTCTGGCTTTACTTTTGGTTAATAGTTTAGGAATAGAACTCTCATTTGGAAGTAATTTTCCTTCACAACTTTGAGGGCATTGCTCTTATATGACATCCAGCACTGCTATTGAAGTCCTAAACTATTCAGGTTACTGATCTATCATATGTTATCTTTTTTCCCCTCCTCTCACTAGAAGTTTGTAAGAGTTTCCCTTTGTTCTTAAAGTTCTGAAACTTAACTATGATGTACCTTTCTGTGGGTTTATTTTTATCCATTTCCCTGGGTACTTGTTGGCTCTGTTTGATCTGGAAATCTGGACAGTTCAGGAACATTTTGGGAATTGTGCCATTCCCTCATTTTATCTTTCTGTTCTCTGGAAGTTTGTTTGTAAGATATTGAACCTCTTGGGCTGGTTGTCTGTGTTTCTTTTTTCCCTTCTCTGTCCTGTTTCTGTGTCTCTCTTGTTCTTTCTGGGATATTTCTACAACTTTCTTTCTGTATTTTGCTATCAAGATTTCAATTTCCACAGCTCATTTTGTTCTTTGGATATTCATTTTTAAAACGTAATATGCCATTGTTGCTCATGGATTATTAATGTCTCATTGGTCTGCTGATCTCTTTTCTCCAGGTTGTTTTTTCTGTTTATTTGATGTCTATCCTGCATGGTAGAGGTTTTTCTCAGGTGTCATGTAGTTCTTAGTTGTAAAAACTACTTAGGGACAAAAAGGTGATGAGCAGCTTGGAATATATAGATGGGGCTATTTAAGTTTGAGCAACACTATAGAAGGATGTGGGTGGGCATTTTGCAGGGGAACTCCTGATGTAAGTATCTGTAGATTTTCATTTTTCTGCGGGCAAGATTCTCCAAAGAGTACTCCTCGGTCTCCTGCCTGAAGAGAGAGGACTGGCTGCCAGCATTCCTGGACCTATGTGGTAGAGATAGCTGAGCATGTTCTCAACATTTAGCCATTTTCAGGACAGTGCTAGTTTTTGAACATAGTACCCATGCCCTCAATTGTACTAGTCAATCCATAGTTCAAAGACTTTCTATCTTAAACTCGGGGTTTTTCCTGGGGGTGGGAAGGATGTGAGTAGGTGGGATAGATGATCTGTTTCTCCATCAGCTTTTACTCAGGCCTCTTTATTTTGTCACTGCTATCTAGCCCCAGTTCTAGACCTTTTGAGGATTCTGTAGTATGATCAGATTGGTTCTGTTTTTTCCCCCCTGTTGGGTTAGGATTCTTCTTTTTTTTTTTTTTTTTTTTAGTTTTGCTAAGTTAGTTTCCACTCATCTGTCTGCTTTCTAATTTCCAAAAATGTGGTGGTGCTGTCCCCATTCCTATTCTTCCTGTCTTTGTAGATTCAGTTCAGTTCCGTTCAGTTCAGTTGCTCAGTCATGTCCGACTCCTTGTGACCCCATGAATCGCAGCACGCCAGGCCTCCCTGTCCATCACCAACTCCCGGAGTTCGCCCAGACTCACGTCCATCGAGTCAGTGATGCCATCCAGCCATCTCATCCTCTGTCGTGCCCTTCTCCTCCTGCCCCCAATCCCTCCCAGCATCAAAGTCCTTTCCAATGAGTCAGCTCTCTGCATGAGGTGGCCAAAGTACTGGAGTTTCAGCTTTAGTATCATTCCTTCCAAAGAAATCCCAGGGCTGATCTCCTTCAGAATGGACTGGTTGGATCTCCTTGCAGTCCAAGGGACTCTCAAGAGTCTTCTCCAACACCACAGTTAAAAGGCATCAATTCTTCGGTGCTCAGCCTTCTTCACAGTCCAACTCTCACATCCATACATGACCACAGGAGATTTGGAAAACTCAGCAGTGGCCACAGGACTGGAAAAGGTCAGTTTTCATTCCAATCCCAAAGAAAGGCAATGCCAAAGAATGCTCAAACTACCGCACGGTTGCACTCATCTCACACGCTAGTAAAGTAATGCTCAATATTCTCCAAGCCAGGCTTCAGCAATATGTGAACCGTGAACTTCCAGATGTTCAAGCTGGTTTTAGAAAAGGCAGAGGAACCAGAGATCAAATTGCCAACATCCACTGGATCATGGAAAAAGCAAGAGAGTTCCAGTATTTCTGCTTTATTGACTATGCCAAAGCCTTTGACTGTGTGGATCACAATAAACTGTGGAAAATTCTGAAAGAGATGGGACTACCAGACCACCTGATCTGCCTCTTGAGAAATCTGTTTGCAGGTCAGGAAGCAACAGTTAGAACTGGACATGGAACAACAGACTGGTTCCAAATAGGAAAAGGAGTACGTCAAGGCTGTATATTGTCACCCTGCTTATTTAACTTCTATGCAGAGTACATCATGAGAAACGCTGGACTGGAAGAAGCACGAGCTGGAATCAAGATTGCCGGGAGAAATATCAATAACCTCAGATATGCAGATGACGCCACCCTTATGGCAGAAAGTGAAGAGGAACTAAAAAGCCTCTTGATGAAAGTGAAAGTGGAGAGTGAAAAAGTTGGCTTAAAGCTCAACATTCAGAAAACGAAGATCATGGCATCCGGTCTCATCACATCATGGGAAATAGATGGGGAAACAGTGGAAACAGTGTCAGACTTTATTTTTTTGGGCTCCAAAGTCACAGCAGATGGTGACTGCTGCCATGAAATTAAAAAACGCTTATTCCTTGGAAGGAAAGTTATGACCAACCTAGATAGCATATTCAAAAGCAGAGATACTACTTTGCCAACAAAGGTTTCTCTAGTCAAGGCTATGGTTTTTCCTGTGGTCATGTATGGATGTGAGAGTTGGACTGTGAAGAAAGCTGAGCGCCGAAGAATTGATGCTTTTGAACTGTGGTGTTGGAGAAGACTCTTGAGAGTCCCTTGGACTGCAAGGAGATCCAACCAGTCCATTCTGGTTGGATCAGAACCAATCAGATCTGGTTGGATCTGGTTGAAGGAGATCAGCCCTGGGATTTTTTTGGTAGGAATGATGCTAAAGCTGAAACTCCAGTATTTTGGCTACCTCATGCGAAGAGTTGACTCATTGGAAAAGACTCTGATGCTGGGAGGGATTGGGGGCAGGAGGAGAAGGGGACGACAGAGGATGAGATGGCTGGATGGCATCACTGACTCGATGGACGTGAGTCTGGGTGAACTCTGGGAGTTGGTGATGGACAGGGAGGCCTGGCGTGCTGCGATTCATGGGGTCGCAAAGAGTTGGACACAACTGAATGACTGAACTGACTAGACGGACCTTTGTTGGCAAAGTAATGTCTCTGCTTTTGAATATGCTATCTAGGTTGGTCATAATTTTCCTTCCAAGGAGTAAGCGTCTTTTAATTTCATGGCTGCAGTCACCATCTGCAGTGATTTTGGAGCCCAAAAAAATAAAATCTGACACTGTTCCCACTGTTTTCCCATCTATTTGCCATGAAGTGATGGGACCGGATGCCATGATCTTCATTTTCTGAATGTTGAGTTTTAAGCCAACTTTTTCACTCTTCACTTTCACTTTCATCAAGAGGCTTTTTAGTTCCTCTTCACTTTCTGCCATAGGGGTGGCATCATCTTCATATCTGAGGTTATTGATATTTCTTCCTGCAATCTTGATTCCAGCTTGTGTTTCTTCCAGTCCAGCGTTTCTCATGATGTACTCTGCATAGAAGTTAAATAAGCAGGGTGACAATATACAGCTTTGACGTACTCCTTTTCCTATTTGGAACCAGTCTGTTGTTTTATGTCCAGTTCTAACTGTTGCTTCCTGACCTGCATACAGATTTCTCAAGAGGCAGGTCAGGTGGTAGATTAGTGTCTTTAAAAAAAAGATCTCTTTGCTGCGGTCTTAGTGGAGTGTGGGGAGAGAATGAAATTAGATATGTGTGTTCAGTATACCATCTCAACTTGGAAATTACCAGGTTTATTATTAATAAGGACTGTTTTGTTTGCAAATAATAGAAACCTAATGAAAACTCATATGGGGAAAAGGTTATTGGCTGCAGAAGCTAGAAAGAGTAACTCACAGGATTGAAGAAAGAACTGCATGAACCAGGACTGCAAGTTCTGGAAGCAAAACTTAGTGCTGTGAAACCAGAACTCGGTATTCTGAGGACACATGCAACCTGTATATGTGTATATGTATGTCTGTCTCATGAGTGCATGGTTTTATTTTGCAGAGAGATTCTAACCCCATATGGAAAAGCTGGATGCTTACAGCCCTGGATTTGTATCTTCTGTTTGTAATAACCTCATTGGAAAGAGAGCCTCTTTTTCTCCTATATCTAAATATAACTCTGGGGGAAAGATTCTCATGAATCTGGCTGTGGTCACATGACTATACCTAATCTAGGTGGAATGGGAGAAAAATTTTCTAAAGAAAGAGGGTACTTTTACCACACCCAGGGGAGTTAAATGATATAGGATAGATAGAAACATAATGGCTACCATAGTCCCCTGCTGATGGACTTTCTAGATTTTCATTGTTACAGTGTTGCATTGGTAAATATGGTATGCTGCTGCTAAGTCACTTCATTCGGGTTGGATTCTGTGTGACCCCATAGATGGCAGCCCACTAGGCTCCTCTGTCCCTGGGATTCTCCAGGCAAGAATACTGGAGTGGGTTGCCATTTCCTGCTCCAATTCATGAAAGTGAAAAGTGAAAGCGAAAAATGAAAGTGAAGTCGCTCAGTCATGTCCGACTCTTCGTGACCCCATGGACTGTAGCCTACTAGGCCCCTCCATCCATGGGATTTTCCAGGCAAGAGTACTGGAGTGGGTTGCCATGTCCTTCTCCTTACAAATGGAATTGCTGAATTAATTGCATCTTTGATGTTGATGGATGTTGTAAGATTTACCATCAAAAACATTGTGTCAGTGTGCTTTCCCACCAACTGTTTGAGAGTGTGTTTCCCCATATCCTTACCAAGTGAAAGTGAAAGTGTTAGTTGCTCAGTTGTGTTTGACTATTTGCGACCCCATGGACTGTAGCCCACCAGGCTCCTCTGTCCATGGTATTCTCCAGGCAGGAATACTGGAGCGGGTTGCCATTTCCTTAGACATTATTAATCTTTTTATGTTCTTTCCAGTCTAGTATATGCTTCCCTTGTGGCTCAGCTGGTAAAAGAATCTGCCTGCAATGCGGGAGATCTGGGTTCAGTCCCTGGATTGGGAAGATCCCCTGGAGAAGGGAAAGGCTACCCACTCCAGTGTTGTGGCCTGGAGAATTCCATGGGGTCGTGAAGAGTTGGACAGGACTGAGTGACTTTCACTTTGAGTCTAATATATATGAAATGGTATCTCATTATTTTAGTTGGTGTTTTTAATTGTTAAAAAAATGTTTGACATCTTTTTAAATGTTTGTTGGCCATTTGTATTTCTTTTCTGTGAACTACTTTGATTATCTTTAAGATTTTCTTTTGGATTATTGGCCCTTTCCTCATTTATTTTTTTCCTTTTTCACTAATTGATTTTTGAGAGCTTTTGCTCATTAAATAAATTAGCTCTTCCTTTGTTTAACTTTTTTATTGTGGTAAAACATACATATCATAAAATTTACCTTTGTAGGCATTTTTATGTATACAGTTCAGTGGCATTAAATGCATTCATGTTGTATAACCATCACTACTATCCATCGCAGAACTTTTTCTTCATCTCATACTGAAACCTTGTACCCATTAAATAGTAACTTCCTATTCTTCCTCCCTCCAGCACCTAGTAACCAGTGTTGCTCTTTGCCTTTATGAATTTGACTAGTTTAGGTACCTCGTGTAAGTGGAATCATGCAATATGTGCCCTTTTGTGTCTGGTTCATCTCATCTTTGATAATGTCTCCAAGGTTTTCTCATTTAGTCGCTAAGTCTTGTTGGATTTTTTGAGACCCCCATGGACTGTAGCCCTCTAGGCTTCTCTGTCCATGGGATTTTCTGAGCATGAATACTGCCCTTTGTTTTTATATGTATTTTGGCAGCTTGTTGAGTCCTCTCTTTTAATAATTGGTGGTGGCATTTTAAGCTGCTTGCCTACTTGCCTTCTTTCTTTTTATTTTATTTTTTAAATTTTATTGTTTATTTTATCTACCTCTAGTATCTCGGAAAAGGAAAGCCAAGAACTGGGAAGATGAAGACTTTTATGACAGTGATGATGACACATTTCTTGATCGGACTGGCCTGGTTGAAAAGAAGCGTCTGAATCGAATGAAGAAGGCTGGGAAGGTTGATGAGAAGCCAGAGACCTTCGAATCACTGGCAAGTTTTAGTTATAGAAGTAGCTGTGGTAGGATTATAAATAGTGTATTATTTGTGTTTGTTTTTTAATTTTTAAAGCACTAGCATTGAAATCTGGTAGTGAAGTATTATTTTTGTGATCTGTAAGTTTGATGGTAATAAACAACCATTTAGTCTTATCCAAGTTGGAGAAAAGTTTGGCTTGTTGCTAGAAACTGTATCTACCTCTAGGTGGGTTCAGTTAAGTTCAGTTCAGTCGCTCAGTCCAACTCTTTGCAACCCCATGAATCGCAGCACGCCAGGCCTCCCTGTCCATCACCAACTCCCGGAGTTCGCTCAGACTCATGTCCATCGAGTCAGTGATGCCATCCAGCCATCTCATCCTCTGTCGTCCACTTCTCCTCCTGCCCCCAATCCCTCGCAGTATCAGAGTCTTTTCCAGTGAGTCAAGTCTTCGCGTGAGGTGGCCAAAGTACTGGAGTTTCAGCTTTAGCATCATTCCTTCCAAAGAACACCCAGGACTGATCTCCTTCAGAATGGACTGGTTGGATCTCCTTGCAGTCCAAGGGACTCTCAAGAGTCTTCTCCAACACCACAGTTCAGTGATCCATTAATGAGCATTCTTTGGATATTATCTTACCATATCTTTGGATATGATCTTTGGAAAAAGAAAAGGAAAAAGTTCCAAATTGTGACATTCTGAGGTGCAATTGACCTTGGCTTTTGGTAGTCAAGAATTGTGAAAGGAATTTCTGAGGAGTATAGTTCTGGTAATACAGGCATACCTCAAAGACATTGTGGGTTCAATTCCAGACCACTGCAATAAAGTGAATATTGTAATAATATGAGTCACATGAATTTTTTGGTTTCCTGGTGCATATAAAAGGTATATTCACACTGTACCGTAGTCTCTTAAGTGTATAGTAGTAGTATCTCTAAAAAAAATAGTATATATTTTAAAAATACTTTATTGCTAAAAAATGCTAACCATTGTTCTGTCAATGCAGAGTTGTGACAAATCTCTAATTTACAATATCTGCAAGTTGCAAGTAAAGTGAAGCTTCATAAAATGAGGTGTGCGTATAGTTTTAAACAATGTGTCCTTCATGAAATTATCATAAGATGGCCTGCATTTTCACCATATTAATTAGTATTCAGAGTTTAAAACATTACTCAATGTCTAGCTTTTTGATTCATCAGTGAAAACATGCTTTGGGTTCTTTTGAATAAAATAAAGTCTGTGTTTTGTATATTGCTTCTATTTAATTCTTGGTTCTTTAATTCAGAAATCACTTCAATTAGAATTAAATAAATGAAAAATGTTAACTCCATGAGGAGCAGATTTAAATGCACTTCTGAATTAATCCTCTTAAAACTTGTCACAATAATGAAAATAAGAGGAAGAAGAAAAGGAAAGCTACCATATTTTGAAAGATACAAAACATGCTAACCCTGTTAATTTGGTGTTATAGGTTGCGAAGTTAAATGATGCTGAAAAGGAACTCTCTGAAATTTCTGAGAGACTGAAAGCCTCCAGCAAAGGTAAGGGAGTGACTCATTAAAAAATGTTTATTGAGTGTCTACTGTGTGTAGTGCACTTTGCTAGGTACTAAAACTGTATTGGTTAGTAAGATATAATAGATATGGAGCCTTTCTAAGGAGCAACATAGAATTTTAGAACTACAAAGAATATTATAAAGTATTTGTTTCAGCCTTTTTATTTAATAGATGAGGAGAATGAAGCCCATTGAGGCAAAGTGACATTCTAAGATCTGGTACAACCAGTTTCCTTATTCCTAATATCAGTATCATCTTCTGTCCAGCTTCAAGTTAGTGACTTTTCTATGGAAACTTGGGCCGAATTTTAAAATATTTTCAGCTGTCTTTCTGAACATGTATTATCCCTTTCTTGGACAGCTCTGTCAGAGTCTCCGTCTCAGGACTCTTTAGATGCATTCATGTCAGAAATGAAGTCAGGGAGTGCATTAGATGGTGTGTCCCGGAAGAAACTTCACTTGAGAACTTTTGAACTGAGAAAAGAACAGCAGAGACTTAAAGGGTTGATAAAGATTGTAAAGCCAGCAGAGATTCCAGAACTAAAAAAGTAAGTAAGTCTTGGTTATACTTGAAATTTTAAATAAGCATGTATTACATAGATACCATTCTGAATTATATCTTTGTTTCATAGCTAATCACTTTGGACTAGAAATAGATTATAAGAAACTCTTTAAAGCACAAAAGGCAGTGGTTTTGAAATGGGTAAAAAAACATTTTATTTGTGAAATATAAACTGCTACAAGATTTTTAAAGAAAACTATATTGATTCCAGTTTCATTGGAGGGCTCTAAATTTTTACTTAATCTTTTAGTGCAGAGTAAACTTCTTTAAAAAGCAGAGACGTTACTTTGCCAACAAAGGTCCGTCTAGTCAAGGCTATGGTTTTTCCAGTGGTCATGTATGGATGTGAGAGTTGAACTATAAAGAAAGCTGAGCACCGAAAAATTGATGCTTTTGAACTGTGTTGTTGGCGAAGACTCTTGAGAGTCCCTTGGACTGCAAGGAGATCCAACCAGTCCATCCTAAAGGAGATCAGTCCTGGGTGTTCATTGGAAGGACTGATGTTGAAGCTGAAACTCCAATACTTTGGCCACCTGATGTGAAGAGCTGACTCATTTGAAAAGACTCTGATGCTGGGAAAGATTGAGGGCAGGAGGAGAAGGGGACGACAGAGGATGAGATGGTTGGATGGCATCACCGACTCAATGGACATGGGTTTGGGTAGACTCCAGCAGTTGGTGATGGACAGGGAGGTCTGGCGTGCTTCAGTTCATGGGGTCGCAAAGAGATGGACACAACTGAGTGACTGAACTGAACTGAAACTTCTTTAAAAAACAACGTGCACAAAAGGCTAATTTCCCTAATATATAAGGACCTATCCACCAAAGAGACAAATGGGCAAAGGGTATCAACTGAAAGTCCACTGAAAAAGAAATACAAATAACTCTTAACTATATAAAAAGAGAAATACAATTACTGTACTTATAATAAGAGAAATACAAACACTACAATGTATTACCATTCTTATCTATGATTTTAAAACCACAGAAGAAAAGATATGAGTACAGATTGTCATTTTAATGCCTGTATCTGTCATTCTCAAGAACAAATTGATAACTCTTTAGTATATTTAAATACTTTTTAAAAGTGGAATCTGTTCCTTTAAAGGTGGGGAAAAAGCACAGTCTCCTGAAGTTGATTTTATCGTTAACTTTGGTTTCAGGGGAATTATTGGACACAAATGATATTTGAATTATGTTATTGATAGATGGTAGATTAGCACTAGAGTTAGACTTCCTAGGTTTCATTCTCAACTCTGTCAATTACTTTTTGGGAATTTTTTTTTAATATATATAAAGTATCATTTTGTTTATAAAGTAGATTTGGAGTCTGTCAGTAGTTTAGCTTGACAGTCGGTCATAAATTGTACATAAATGTTCTTTTTTTTAAATTCATTTTTATTTGGAGGATAATTGCTTTACAATATACTTTTTGGGAATTTTAAAGCAAGTTGTATAACTTCTTTGATCTTTACTTTCCTCTTCTGTAAATTAGAAGAAATGATGTTGCAAAGATTAACTGAAAAGCACTTAACAATGTGCTGGCATATATGTATTGTCATCTTGTCATAATTTTTACTGTCACTGATATACTTAGCAGCTATTTGTGGAATTGTTTTTGTGGAGCAAAGGTAAAAACTCAGGAACCATAGTCCAGAGCAAACAAATTAACAGTGAGTTTCAAATCCAATTCTGTAATCCTTTAATCTGCGAAGTAGTCCAAGCTAGAAGACAAACATCAGCTTCCTCCAGAACCTCCCCTCCTGCTGTCTATGTGTCTTCAGTTTCTCCTCCCTTTCTTACTTTAGAAAGTAAAGTAAGAAAAAACTGCTTTAGAAAGCATCAGGCCTTCAGATGCTGTGTATCTTCTCCTTCCTCTTCTCACTTGAGGGTTGAACTTCGAAACTTCCTACCTAATTCCATTCCTCCTCCACCCACAGCAACTCTTGATTGTGATCCCATCTTCTACTTTTCATCTCCTTTGGGAGTCTTTGCGTGTCCTCCAGGCCAGCCAGGCTGTTTAATGGAGCTGAGAAATATCTGTGTTGCTCTTGCCTTTGCTTTCCTGTGCTTCCTGACGCTTGTGGGGAGGGGATATGAGGGATGTTTGACAAAGCATCTTTAAGGGCAGGCAGGCAGGATTTCCTCCGGTGGCCTTATCAATGCAATGGGTCTGTCTCAGTAGAGAAAGGGGGAGAGCACCTCTGAGCGGGGAAGACTAGGTAAAAGAAGGCAGGATTGGAACTGGGGCTTCAGTTGAGCAGAGTAATCAGTTTCTTGTATGGGTCCCTGTGAATCAGAGTGCCAGTGCTGTCCTTATGTTCCAGAGTGCAGGGTTGTCCTCTCGTCATGCAGAGAAAGCATAGGGCTTTCTTCCTTCTGTCTCCTCGTGCTATCTTGTCCCTGTCACTTATGCCTACTCTGAGTGTCTTGTCAGCTCAACTGCTGTCCTTTTTGTTTTGCTTTGTTCTTTTTTTCCTTGCATCTTTTCTAATTTTTACAGTCTCTTCTTTTTGCTCTTCCTTAGCTTTACCCTCAGGTGCTTAGCTTTTAAAACTATATTCAGCTAGTGAGAACATTGACAGCTCACCAGCTGTGGGGTCTATCATTAATTCTTTGTCAGGATATCCTGCCTCCCACCCCCTATACACATACTTTTTTTTTTTTTTTAACTTCTGTGCTCAGAGCTGTTGTGTGTGGTTATGATAAGTGTGGCCTCCAGGTAAGTAAGGTATTGAGTCCTTTTCAGAGGTTGGTAGAAAATAGGGCTTTACACCATGGATCCATCTCCTGCTACTTAGTTGGAATGGATCATGTCTATGTGTACTGGCATGTTATGAATAAGTAATATACAGGCAGTACCCAGGTCAGTGTCCTTTGCCACTGACCTGTGTACTGTATGTATCATTTTATGAATGTGAAGTCAGATAGCATGTTGTAAATTAAGCACCTTGTAAATTACTAGACTGTGGTAGCAGCTTCATCTGACCCTTAATAGCTCTGTGTCAGTGTTGTCCATTCAAAGTCTGCTGGCCTGAATCCCTCTTCATTGGTGTATGCGTAAGTGTTTACTTTATGGAAAGTTTTGTTTTGCCAAAAGTTTCTTTCTCATGGTATTTTTAGATAAAACCTTAGCCTCACAGAGGATGAGATGGCTGGATGGCATCACTGACTCGATGGACGTGAATCGGAGTGAACTCCGGGAGTTGGTGATGGACAGGGAGGCCTGGCGTGCTGCGATTCATGGTGTTGCAAAGAGTCGGACACGACTGAGCGACTGATCTGATCTGATATACGTATATATATAAAATTATTTTTTCTTCCTAGAATTGAAAGTCAGGCTACAGATGGAGAAAACAAAGCTAAAAAGCTCACATTGCCTCTCTTTGGTGCCATGAAAGGAGGAAGCAAATTCAAATTAAAAACGGGAACAGTAGGGGTAAGTTGTAGGTCAAGGTCTTAAACTTTTAGCTCTTGAGTTATCCTGAGTGAATTTTTCTCTTTTCTTTTCAAAACTCAATGACTCATTGCACAGTAATGTGAAAAGAGGCTGTGGACTTGGTACGATCACATCTTTTCCAGGATGTGGTTCTTGGATTTTTCTCTTCAGCCTAGGGTTATCAAGAATTGATGAATCGGGACTTCCCTGGTGGTCCAGTGGTTAAGACTCTGTGCTTCCAATGCAGGGGGTGTGGGTTCAATCCCTGGTTGGGATCTAATATCCTACATGCTGCCCAGCTGAAAAGAAAATTGATGAATTGATTCATGCCAATTTGCATGTAACCGATTTGTGAATTAGAATACCAGTTTATTCATTTGTGAACAATGTTGCATTTAAGAGAGAGTCTCCTGTGGTTTTTTGTTTTTTTTTTTCCTGGTGGATACATGTTATAATATTCAGACTCAGCTAACACTTGTTAGTAACATAATCTATACACCTGGTTCTGCCATATGGTTTTTCTTCCTTCATTTAATCCTTCCACCACTTTATGAGACCTTCCCTGGTGGCTCAGATGGTAGAGGATCCCCTGCTAATGCGGGAGACCTGAGTTCCATCCTGGTCATACTGTAAAGCTACTTGTTCATGGATTTTTTTTCCCCCTCATAGAAGTTACCCCCCAAGCGTCCAGAACTCCCTCCAACTCTAATGAGAATGAAGGATGAGCCTGAAGTAGAAGAGGAGGAAGAGGAGGAGGAAGAGGAAGAGGAGAAAGAAAAGGAGGAGCATGAAAATAAGAAAACGGAGGCTGGAAGCAGTAGGCTGCAGCAGGAGACAGAACCGGAAGAAGCAGCGCAGGAGACGAGTCCTCCCACAGACTTCACATGTTCTAAAGAAACAAACCATGGTAGTGTCTTCTCTCTCCTTCCTATGCTGTGCAGTGGGCATTTACATTCATCATGCATAGGTTTGAAAAAGCAAAGCCAGTCCTTGCTTATGCATTTTGACTTTGTGACACTTTGTGATAATGTGATACAGCTGACTGTAACCTACCTTCCTGGTCTTTCTTTGATTGCCAGTTATTATTTATTCTCACTGCAAAATATGGGCGAGTATTTCCAGTGTGTTCCAGAGTTACTGAAAGTTGAAAGCTGTGGAATCTGAAACCTCAACGGCTGTGGAGCAGTCCTGAACTGCTGCCACTCTGTGACTAGAGGCTGGTGGAACAGGGTGGATGACGGGGCCTGACCAGGTGGTCTCAGAGAAAGCCTTCCCTTAGTCATTTTTCCCCCACAGAGGCTAAATATAATTGTATCTGCAGCTTGTACTTCTCAGGAAACATCATACCTCATTCATCTTTTTGCCACAGTACCTGGCCGAGAACCTGACATGTAGTTTTCACCTACCTCAGCAAAGGGCTAATGAAAAATGTAAAAGAGGAAATTGATTGGTTATTAAATATTAAGTATAATTTCTTCTGCTTATAAAAGGCATATATGTTCATTTTAGAAACTTTGGATCATACATAAAAGTCCAAAGAAGAAAAGAGGAATCTGCCACCCCTAGATATTATTATCTTTTTAGTAGCCCCTTAACCCTTGTCAACTGTGGGGGTTATTTTCCTGCAGGTTTGTTGAACTGCTTTGCAAGATTAAGACTGCAGAGAAAAAAGGGAACATTAGGGAAAACAAAAAACATTGGCAGTAAGCTATGTGTGGAAATGTGTGCGTATGGACTTCCAAAACCAGGCATGTCCATGTGAAAACACCAGGCCTGCCTGGTATTTTTAAGTTACTTTCAGCTGTTTTAGGCACAGAAAAGTGACTGTTTGCTCATCTTTGAGAAGTAAATCTTTTGTTTTTGCATTTTCCTTTGTTACTGGCACCATGCTTGGCCTTTTCAAAAAAGGCAGTTATACATACTTTTTTTAGCATCTAGTCTTTGATTCATTCATTATAAGGATGATACATAAGCAGCATTATAGGGGAGCAGTAAGTATTGTATTTTTTTGTTTGTTTTAGGGCCTGAAAGCAAATGTGTGTGTCTAAAAATAGCCGATTAAAAATTTTGGTTTGTAAGATGCATTAATTAGTAAATGCACCTGATTAGGGGTTACTCCAGGCATTCATTTATTTATTAATTTACTTACTTATAAAACAACATTGGGATCATATTGTACATGCTATTTTATAATCTATTTTTTTCTATGTCTTAAAAAAATACTCTTTTAAGTGTGGTTTTAATAAGGGGCAAAGTGGCCCATCACGTGAATGTGCCATAATTCATTTAATTAACTATTATTATGCATGTATATTTTAATTAATTTTTGCTATTATAAACATGCTTGTATGTAATAAATCTTGGTGCTCATCTTTGATTATTTTCTTTGAATATATTCCTTGAAGTAGAATTTTTGGTTAAGGAATATGTCCTTTTTTCAGGCTTTCAGTAAGTATTGCTAAAAAGTTTTGCTTCAGAGGTGGCCAGTTTTTGAAGTAGAAAATTGGTGGTTCTCTGTTAGACATCTGGAGGCACGTTTATTGAAAACCTAATTAAGCTTATTGAAGCTAATGATAGGAAAACTGGATGATTATGTATGTACTTAGCTTTTCTTGCTTTTGTTTTCTTGGGTCCCCACCGCAAATTAAGTTAATACAGTATGCTTTGGTTCTGCATTTTATAGAAAACATGTCTCAACTCAGCCAAGTGGAACAGAATAAAGATTGCCAAGAGATTAGTGAAGCAGCTGCATCGTGTGAGGAGCCCTCAGGCAAGTGGAACAGTGACTCCTCCGCTGCTCCTCACACTGGCAGCCAACTGGTGTCAGAGATAGGGTGGGAGCTGAGCTGCGGGGTGCAGACCTGGGGTCGATGCTGCTGCCAGGGCCATGGACAGAGTTGGAATATATGAGAGATGTCTGTTTGGTGCCATCTCACTTGTCCTTCTTTCGTCCTCTGCCTCCTGGGGTTCCCCCGCAACCTACAAAGCACCCTAATACCTTCGTTTTCCTCTGGTTCTGCAAAACCCTCTACAAATTTACCTCTCCCAGAGTTGAGTATGTGCCTATCATGAGGGTAATTCCAACATTCTTAAATTGGTTGAAAGATTGGCCTATTAAAAGGACTGGGTTTTTTTTTTTTTTTTTTTTTTCTGCTTTTAACTATAATGATTAAATTGTAAAATAGTAAAGTCACTCCATTTTCCTTTACCTTTTCAAAAGGTGTGATTAAATTCAAGCTTAGGATTTGAAAACTAAGGTTATTAATGAAGGGACAGTTCTCTCTTTATATAGTCTTCACGGTAGTCAGAGTTTTTGAGAATTAGATTGTGGTGTTTTCTTCAATAATTATAATACTGTTTAAGGAGGAATTTTTCTTTTCTATTTTATTTTTCTGAAATAGCCATAGCCTCTTTTTTTTTTTTTCTTTTTCATAAATTAGCATCAAAGAATGAGAATGAGAAAAGCAGAGATGAATTCAAGAAAAAGAAACCTCCTGGTCCAGGCAAAGTAAGTATTTTAGTCATAATCTTCACTTCTGAAAGTAAAAATGAATCCCTTTGTCATGAACCATATCCAGAAGAGTGAATCCAGGGGCTGTCTTAGCAGAATTCCCAGATGTCTACTACTCTTTCTTCTAGAAATCTGGGCTCTTTTACTTTTGAATTTTTATTTTTTTAACCTGTGGTGGAAATCTTTGTATTAATATATCAGTGCAGTGAGAGCTTCCTACCATGTGAAGTGAAGTGAAATAAAAGTTGCTCAGTCATGTCCAACTCTTTGCAACCCCATGGACTGTCCATGGAATTCTGCAGGCCAGAATACTGGAGTGGAAAGCATTTCCCTTCTCCAAGGGATCTTCCCAACCCAGGGATCAAACCCAGATCTCCCGCGTTGCAGGTGGATTCTTTACCAGCTGAGCCACAAGGGAAACCCGAGAACACTGGAGTGGGTAGCCTATCCCTTCTCCAGGGGATCTTTCCGACCCAGGAATTGAACCAGGGTCTCCCGCACTGGGGATGGATTCTTTACCAACTGAGCTATCAGGGAAGCCCTCCTACTGTGTGGGTGTACTCTGTTGAACCAGTTTCCTACCGATGGACACTTGGGTTCTTTCTAGTCTTTTATTATAACAGTGCTATAGTGAATAACCTTAGTGTATATATAATTGTGTTGCTGCTGCTAAGTCACTTCAGTCATGTCCGACTCTGTGCGACCCCATAGACGGCAGCCCACTAGGCTCCCCTGTCCCTGGGATTCTCCAGGCAAGAATACAGGAGTGGGTTGCCATTTCCTTCTCCAGTGCATGAAAGTGAAAAGTGAAAGTGAAGTCGCTCAGTCATGCCTGACTCTTAGTGACACCATGGACTAGAGCCTACCAGGCTCCTCTGTCCATGGGATTTCCAGGCAAGAGTACTGGAGTGGGGTGCCATTGCCTTCTCCGTATAATTGTGTTAGGATAATGTAAGTTCCCAGAAGTGGAATTGCTAGGTTGTGTCAGGAGGTCCACCCTCAGGCTGGGTAGTTTCACAAGAGGCCCAGCATGTGATGGAATTTACAACTGTGGTGTCATCATTCACATGAATACTGAGCACAGCCAGCAAAGGGAAAAGGCACGTGGAGTGAAGTCTGGGAACCAGGTACAAACTTCTAAGGGTCCTTTTCCAGCAGCCACATAGGCTGTGCTTAGTTCCCTTCACAACAGGTGACAACTTGTGAAACCGGAGAAGCTCATTAGAGACTCAGTCCCCAAGACTGGTACTGGGGACTGATCACATAGTAATCCTGCCTGGCATCTACCCAAATTCCATTGTCCTAGAAGGAAGGCAGGTGTTTGGCATAAACCACGTTGTTTTTATAGTTTTGGCTCAGTGGGCCACTCTTGTCAGGTAGGGTAGTGGGAACTCTCCTGAAATCCAAGTTCCCAGATGCCAGCTAACAAGTCTTTCACACAGGCCCTTCAAAGGGTAACAGTTAGGCTGCTTTGTTAACTTTTTTGCACCTGTATCAAAAGGCAGATGTCAGATTTTCCTCTCTGGGGTTAGAACTCTGACCTGCATTGACTGCCTCTTTTAGAAAAAAGTGCCACTCTCAGTGGCTGACAATAAGCTTGTTGAAGCTTTATGGGAAAAAAAAAAATCAAGATTCAGAGAGAGAGTGATCCCCCATTTTTGGTTACTTATGTCAAGATCATTAGTGGAAACTGTTCTCTCAATTTTTGTTTGCTAATAAAGATAGGGACAATAGTTCTTAGACTTAAATTCTTTTGAGTAAAATAACATCTTTTCTTTGCAGGTTCCACTGATACTTTCTTCCAAATATCCAGAAGATGACCCAGATTACTGTGTGTGGGTCCCACCTGAAGGTAGATGGGTTTTACTTTTCTTTAAGATTCATTTATTTAGGTTTCAGAATAGGTAATATGTACATAAGTATAAGAACTTTACAAGAGTATATAGTAGAAAAGTCTCCCTTCTGGAGGAATAGGTAGATATTTGATGATACTAGGAAATTATTGTTAATTTTTTTTAAAGTATGAGTGATATTGAGTTATCTTTTTTAGAGAAAGTCCTTATCTTCCAGGAATATTGTACTGTATAGAAGTGTTTGCAGATGAAATGATAGCTGGGACTTGCTTAAAATAATCCCGTGGTGGAGGATGAGGGAAGATAGAGGAGGGGCAATAGATAAAGCAGGATTTGCCACATACTGATAATTGTTGAAGCTGAGTTCTGGGTACATGGAAATTCATTATATTTTTCTCTTTACTTTTATGTATGTTTTAAATTTTCTGTAAAGTGGCAAAAAAAAAAGTCTTCTAGCTGTGCTTTAGCTACTCAGTTTTTTTCCTTTAAAGACAACCAAATATCAGTTTCTTACCACTTCTTATATACATTATATAAAATGATTTTGAAAGCAATAAAATTTCATCACTTTTTTTTTAATGTAAATGGAAGTATATCCTATACCTTACTGTTTTGCACTTAATAGTATATGGAAATCCTTCCATAGCTGCTTACAGATTTCTTTTCTTTTTTTTTATGGTAACATAGTTCTTTTTTTATGGTATGGATATATCGTTACATATTTAATCAGTTCTCTCAATGTATATTTTCGGTCTTTCCAGTCTTGTGCCATTACAAATAAGTCTACAATAAGTAACTTCTAATAAGTATAATTTTGCAAGTGTAGACGTGCACTTGTAGAAAACAAACTCATAAAAGTCAACATATTGGAACAGAGGCTATGAACATTTTTAAGATAGTATAAATTGCGTTCTATAGGGATTGTACTAGTTTATGTTCATACATACACCCTTAAGGCAATATAGGGCTTCCCTGATAGCTCAGTTGGTAAAGAATCCAGCAATAAAGGAGACCACGGTTCGATTCCTGGGTTGGGAAGATCTTCTGGAGAAGGGATAGGCTACCCACTCCAGTATTCTTGGGCTTCCCTTGTGGCTTAGCTGGTAAAGAATACGCCTGCAATGTGGGAGACCTGGATTCAATCCCTGGGTTGGAAAGATCCCTTGGAGAAGGGAAAGGCTACCCATTCCAGTATTCTGGCCTGGATAATTCCATGGACTGTATAGTCCATGGGGTCCCAAAGAGTTGGACACGACTCAGTGACTTTCACTTAAGGCAGTATATGAGATAATTGTTTCCCCATGTACTTACCACAAGTTGCTTTTTCTGTGGGTTGGATTTCTAATATGCTAGCAATTAATAGAAATGTAGGTACTAAAATGCTTGCTTTTTATTTGCTAGTAAATGTTAGAGTAGTGGTGAAAAGACTGTAGTTTGAAATTATATACAAAAGGTCATATTTCTATTTGTTTTACTTTTTGGCCCACTGATGACTGGATATCTTTTCCCTCCTGACTTGGAAATGTGAATTATCTATTTTTCTTTGTTTCTTTTTATGCTGATATAGGCCAAAGTGGAGATGGCAGGACCCATCTTAATGACAAGTATGGGTATTGATTGCTTCTGAATCTTAAAGGAAGACCTTGTGGACCATGTGACATGGGATATTTAGGATAATATATCAAGTTGAATGTCCGGAGAAGGAATTCAGATGCTCATTTGTAAAATCTGGTGACTGGCATTTTCTTCTGTACTCCTAGCTTCCTAAATTTACCTACCTATCTGATTCTCTTGAATTTGATATTTATGTTTAAAAGTGTTTGTGTATGTATGTAAAAAGGAACCATATATTTTGAGAATTAGTAAAGTGAGAGACATGAGTCTATTAAAGTAAGAAGCTGAAAATGTCTCATGTTTATTTAAGGCCACAATGTCTTTCTTAAGCTTTAGGGACTATGCTTTTACTGAGCAATAGGGTGTTTTTGTCAGATGGGCTCTAGGATTCACTGATAATTGCCTTCTCAAGTAAGTGCTGAAATAGGAGGTCATGCCAGGGCATAACCCTGGGTTCTCTGTCATTTTTGGAACTAAGAATAGATACACAGTGGGGGTTTCCTACTCCCTCCCACTGTAAGCCTCCTGCCAAGTTTGAGGACAAACCCTGGCTTACCAGGACACAGTTCAGGAACACATAGCACACCTCATGCACTCAGGCACCAATGCTGATAGAAACTCAGCCCTTTGAATATCCTGGATTCTGACCAATCGGGTTAGTCACTCCTCCTGTGGAAAGGTGCAAATAAGGTCACAGAATGAAAAGCTGGATGTCTTCTGCCCCCTGTGGGGCTTCTCACCTCTGTAACGAGGGGAATAAAAGTCCCTTCCTCTCTGGAAACATGAAGAAATGCAGAACTATGTCTATTTCCACTCCCGCTTCCCATCATTAGTGCCTCTTTTCCACAGGAAAGGAAAGCCTAAGAGTGGAAGCAAGGTGGAAAACCTGTGGATTTGGCTGGAGGCAGACATAGTAATCAGGCAGGAGAAAGGCTGTGGCCCAGCGAGAGGGAGTGGATGAGGTGTGGATTCTACGGGATGATGAGGTGGGCAGGAAGCAGTAACGAGAAACTTCAGTTACCCTGACAGATGTCTGGCCTGCTAAAAATAAGTCTGACTTCTCAGAAAACAATACCAATATTGGCATTAAGAGAAACTACTATTTTGGACTTCACTTAGACCAACAGACAAGAACTTGATGTAAGGAGTGACTGGAATTTGGGGGCAGAGTGGCCATGCCACTGTAGATCTAAATAGTGGACTAATCCGGATCACTGATCTTCAAAGGTAAAACTCTTTATTTAAACAAAATTGCATGTGCAATCCTAATACTTGAACAGTTAAAAATATACCTAACTCTGGTTGAGTTGAAGGCATCAGGATTGGATGTACACACATACATACACCTGCATGCATATCTTCCTCTCCTCACTCTACTCTCACAGTGACCTTGAGGAATCCTAGGTGCTTCACAGAGCACAGTCTGCTTTAGGAAGGCAGATTTCTAAATGTTCTGGGAATAGTATGTACAATCCTATGTCTGGAGAGCATGAGAGCAAGTAGGATTCCATTGGCCAAAATAAAATATAAACATGTAACTTGTACAGTTAACATCAGTGTTTAAAAGACCAGCACGTGGATCTTAGCTTCTTTTTATCAAATAGGAGGCTTTGGGGACATGACTTATATTCCTTGAGCCTCAGTTCTGTCCTGTTTGAAGCCAGGACAGTAATGCTTTTAGCTCTTTGGATATCGGGTTTATTCTAGGATCACATGAGACCATGTAGACAGATGTGCTTTACACAGTTTTGAAGATACTAGTAGCTGTTATTCACCACAAAAAAGATCATAACATCTGGGCTGACTTACCTGTGAGAGACTGGATTGTATCAGTGATTCACCACTGTAGCTGCTTATTAAAATTACCTAGGGAAATTTTAAAAGTTTTTGATTCTAATACTTGGATCCCATGTCAGATCAATCTAATGAGAATCTTTGGCTTCCCAGGTGGTCCAGTGGTTAGGCTGCTGCACTTCTGCAGGGGACACGAGTTCAGTCAGGAACTGAGATCCCATATGCTGTGTAGTGTGGCTAAAAATAAATAAATCAGAATCTCTGGGTCAATCCCTTTTAAAAGCAGTCCAGGTGATTTTAATGTACAACCATAGTGGAGAACCTCTGAAGTGGAGTTGGCAGACCTTTTTTTTTTTTTAATTAATGGCCAGGTATTTTAGACTGGCACGCCATACAATCTGTTGTGTCTACTCAGCTCTGCTGTTGGAGTGCAAATGGCATAGACAGTATACAATGAATGAGTGTGACTGTTCCAATAAATATTTACTCATAAAAACAGGTGGTAGGCCAGGCTTGGCCCAACCTCAGCTCTAGGCTAATTCACTTTTCAGGGTCTCATTAGATTCAAGATGTTCCTTAAACTTCTTCAGGATATTTGAAAAGTTTCTAATCAAAAGGCTAATTACCTGCTCCTGTACTATGTGGTTGTAGTTTTTTGGTTATCCAAAATCTAAGTGATCCAGTGTCCTTTTCACAGAAATGGAGGCAAGGTTATTAGACATTACAAAAAATATTGTTAACACCAAGAATTCAACAGGTTATCTGTGAGCAGGGTGTCCCTGGTCTACTCTCGTGGCCTCCTTAGGAATTCTGCATCACATCTGCCTCTGTATTTAAAGAGCAATGGGAAGCCACTGGGATGTCAGTGATAGTGAAATGGTCAGATTTGGGTCTTTTAAAGAACACTCAAGCTACCGGTGGGAGGAAGGATGGAAGAGGAAAGAGGATGCAGGAAGACCAGTCAGGAGTCTGCTGCAGATATCCAGCTGAAAGACGATGGCAGCTTGAATTAAGTGGAGATCAAGATGCAGAGACAGAAAGGGGTCCTTGCAACAATTTAACGAGTAAGATGGCGGAGACTGAGTGATGGATTGTCTGGGAGTAAAGGGGGAGGAGGCTGGAGGGTAATTCCTCAGTCACTGGCTTGTACATCTGAATGGCTGATGCTGTTTGCTGAGATGAGGGGATACTGGAGGAGGACCTGCTGGAGGTGGAGGATATCATAGATGTCATCTGGACAAGTTGAACTTGATGTCCCTTTAAGACATCTAAGTAAAGATATCTAGAAAACAGTTGGATAAAGAGGTCTGGATCTCAGAAGAGGGCTTGAGAACAATTTCAGTCTTCACCAGCTGAGCCTAAGATTCAGACCAGGTGGCAGGCAGAAATTTTGCAGGCAGCCTCCAGTCTTGGACAACTGGTCTCCAAATCTTTGGTACGGGGAACAGTGTTTTTGGCTACAGGTACTCATTTATTTGGGGAAAAAGTAAGTGCTACAGTGAGCAGCATTCTGGAAAGAAAAGGTCAGTGGCATGAATTTAAACAGAATCTCTGTCTGCTTTTGGACATTTCTAGTGATTTTGCACAGTACCTGGTATATGCAATAAATGTTTGTTGAGTGCCTGCTCTAAAAATTTCCCCTGGAATTGTCCCAATCTAGGATAGAAAGTATGAAGTCCCATTATTTACCTGTAGCCCATTATGAGCCTTTACCCGTTACTACTTCACTGGAACTGGAAGGAGTTAACTATGTGGGAAATAATGACACAGTTCCTATCTATTGAACTTTGAAATCATCCACAGCCTGGGGGATCTGTTGCTTTACCATTGAAATGCTGCCACCTCCCAGATAGGGTGTGACAAGTGACCAGCAGCTGTGGACGGCTTCCTGAGAATGGGAGCCAGGGGGAAGCCTGCCAGCCCTGTGGCAATCAAAAGCAGGAATCCAAACCCCTGTTGAGGCTGAGTTCTCATGCAAGGTTTGGTCCACCCCTGTTTGGACCCAGCAGGTTTGATGAACTGTTGGGAAATGACGTAAAACTCTCCTTGACCTTTCTGGAGGGTGGGTCACAGCATCAAGCCAGTATGGCGTCTTCTCGTGACAGGTTGCTCTTTGATCCTGAGATGCCTCACTTGATGTGGGCATTGAGAACCATTTTTCAAGATTTCTTCTCAGCAATCTGAGAGGACTTTGCCCTGCTTTGTTTTAGAGATTTGGTGCAAGCACAGTCCAGGGTGGGACTGAGAGAGACTTCTATTATAGGGTCATATAATATTATATGGGTCCCCCAAAATTATAATATATATTATATATTATAGGGTCCCCCAAAGAGGACCCAGCATGGATGACAGGTTTGAGGGCTCAGCATATGATGGGAACAGTGGTTCCCACTGAGTGTAACTCCACCTTCTTCATTCCCCAAATCAATCTTTATTTCGAGTCTTCATAGAATTTGTAATTCATTTTAATGAGATATCAATAGAATTGATGGTATGACTTTGAATAGATTTCTATTTGGAAAATGGGAAAAGATTTAAGAATAACTCTCCTTTTAAACTTAGTCCACATCCTTGGTTCTGACTGTGCTAATTGCCAATTTGATATGGAATTTTAAGTGTAGCATTTAGAGTCCTCATTTATCCTTAAAAGTAAAAGTCTATTTACTTCCTGCAGAGGACAATTTTTCTTGCCATCTAACCCGTGAAAGAGCATCTTATAAATCAAGTGTATATCTTATATCTCTTGAGGAAGCATTTCTGCAGGCTTCATAAGCCTTTAGTGGAAAAGGATTCTATAACCATCGTGTCTAAATGTTTGTAGTAGAGGGTAGTATATAACATGAAACATATATCTCTTGAGGTCTTTGTCTGAAACCAAACACTGTGATTTTGTTTTGCTCAGCCATTTAAAGTACCTTCTTTTTTTTTCTTTTAGCATTAAAAAAAGACTGACCCCAAGTCAATCTTAAAAATTTCTCCATGTAGAGGTTTTAGGATTCATTCCTCTGTATCACCCCCTGCCCTGACCCAAGCTCCACTCCCCTCATGATTCCTCCCAGATTTCCCTTCCTTTAGTCTGTGCCTCATCCAGCTCTTGTCCACACCTCTGAGCTCTCCTAAAAAGAGAAAAACCCAAAAGAACTTCTTGGCCAGTACATCACTGAGCAGAATCCTCATCTCTGAAACCTCAAAAGCCTCTCCATTATCCAAATTCATTTGAGGCTTTAGAATCTGTATTATAGGGTTCCTGTAATTTTTGATCATAACTGATTCCCATATGCTCTTATCGCTTCCCTTTCTGCCACCCAACCACCTGTACCCTATACTCTAGTAACAATAGATTTGCCCTGAACAGACCTTTTACTTCTAACCATATTGTCCATCAAGCCTTGCTGTACATGGCCTTGAGCCTCCGTTTCCTTGTTTATTAAATAGAGAAAATATGAGCTACCTCAGAGTATTGTTGTGGAGATTAAATAACTGAGCTATCTATAAAAACTTTAGCCATTCTTGATACATAATCAGCTCCCCAGAATGTGGTCCTCTTGGGCTTCCCAGGTGGCGCCAGTGGTAAAGAACCCGGTAAAGAATGCAGGGGACGCTAGGGACTGGGGTTTTATCCCTGGGTGGGAAAGATCCCCTGGAGGACGGCATGGCAACCCACTCCAGGATTCTTGCCTGGTGAATCCCATGGACAGAGGAGCCTGGTGGGCTACAGTCCATGGGGTCACAAAGAATTGGACATGACTGAAGCACCTGGGCATGCAGCATGCAGTGTCCTGGCTTGTGTCTACTGGGTAGAGTCCTACCCATTTTTCAAAAGTTCAGCCTGAGTCTCACTATCTTCAGGAAACCTTGATCATCCTGATTGTCACTAAACCCCCCTCTCCTCAGCAGCCCTACAGACTGTATTTCTGCTTCTGTGATGGCTCTTGCTTGGATGGCCTGACAGCTGTTAATTATGTGTGTGCTTGGGCCATTTACGTTTGTAAGCATTATGAGTTGAGGACAGGAACTATCTTATTTTGTACCCCACCTGCACCTCATGGAACTTACCAGTTCACAAAATAGGTGCTCAGCTAACTTGCTTTACACGACTGAGGGTTGGAGGGCAAGTTCAAGTCCTGGCCCTTCTTACCATTGGGTTTTCCAGGCAGAGAAGGGGCCTTAGAGCTCTTTGTTTCCAGAACTTTTGCAGACAAGCTGGATAATCTCAGCACCTACCATTTTAGCAGTCTTAATGCAGGCAGAGGCCTGGATTCCTGTCCTACTTGGGGAAAAATCGGGCAGAACTACCCCTTCCCATCAAGGAGTTCTGGGTTACAGCAGCTGGCTTTAATTTGGGCTTTAAGTCCTCTGCTGGCCCTGGAAAATCTTGATCTGGATGGTTGGCTCTGGTTTCTTCAGGCTGTCACGCGCAGCCCTTCAAAAGTCAATGCAGCTATGTCAGGGAGTGACCACAAGAGGGCAGTAAAGCTCCATCGCTATACAGGAGTTGAATGCCAGAAGACAAACGTTTCAAAGCAGAAGAAAGAATAAGAAGATCCTGAACTCTTTCACAATCAGGATTCTGAAAGACTTCAGGGCAGCAAGCTGGTTCAGGTCACCAGAGTCTTCCCAGGCCTAAGACCTGGAAGCAGCAAATTAGGGACTCTGACAAGCTCCCCAGATCTCTTCCCAGCCTGTTATTTTTGGTGCTTCGTTTCACCTGGAGAAAGTCATCCTCCAGTCTTCATGCAAATATTCTATGGAGGAGTTTGCTGCTGCTGCTATCTGTCTTAAAAGTAAAAAGAGGAGCTATTATCACCTTTTGTCTAAGGAAACAGGCTCAGAAAATGAAGCAACTTGCTCAAAGGCATGCCAAGTTCATGGTGGAACCGTAGTTCCAGATTCTTTGCTCATTCCTTCTAGTTTTCAGTTGTTTATATTTGTAAGGTTTGTGAGTTTCTTGAGCAAAGACTACAGCTCATTTGTCTTTTTGCCTCTGCATGCTGCTCCCTTAACCTTTAGGACTGTGAATGGGTGTGCTGTATATGACTCTGTCCCTTAGGAGTTGGATTCTATGACCTGTCTTATCCCCTCTGTCTTAGTAGTTCTGTGATTTGGAGGCACAGCCCTAACAACGACAGTGGTGGCCCTGAGTGATCCTACTGGCTGAACATTTCAACAAGGGCAGCCACTTGGCTGCCAGCCTGTGACAATCCATCATTAGTAATGCAGGGAGGGCGGAGGACAGTTGGACAGTTTCTCAAAGTGTGCACCAGCATCACTGGCATTATGAAAGTTGACTTTGGGGGAGGAGAACGAACATGTTTAATTTTAGTAGTTGTGAATATAAATACATGCATTATTATTTATACACACATACACGTATGTAATGTTGCATAGAATGAGGTCAGCTTTTAAGGTAGTTTATTTAAAGAAGAACATTAAGTAACAATATGGTGGAATGAAACAGGTATACCATTGAGTGAAGTTCAAGGAACTGTGGTGGGACTTTCCTGGTGGTTCAGTAGCTAAGACTGCGCTCCCAGGGCAGGGGGTCCAGGTTTGATCCCCGGTCAGGGAACTAGATCCCAGACTACAACTAAGATCCCACATTCCGCAGCTAAAAGATTCTGCCTGCTGCAGTGAAGACTGAAGATCCCACATGCTGCAACTAAGACCTGGCGCAGCCAAATAAATAGAGTTTTTAAAAAGGGACTGTGATGAGGTGGGAAGATGCTGAAGTCACAAAACTATTTCATATTTGGCTCTGTGACCCTTAAGCCATGAAGCCCTAAGTTGCTGACCTTAAACAAGTCTTGGTTTTCTCATCTGTAAAGTCAGAGAAGAATTCTTGCCCTCCTTAACTCAAATGAGAACAAATGAAAGCACAGTGAAGTCTGGAAAAGTGTCCAGTGGTGCTGTATCACGATTCCCACTTGCACCCAGCTCTTCCTGGGATCTCCTCTTTACCACCACAGAGGGGGCCCCTCAACTAGCATCCGGTTCCCAGATCCCAAGGACCGAGTCCAGTCCTGCTTGTTGTCCACATCTGGGCCTGCCATTCTGAGGAGGAGGAGGAAGGAGGGGCTGGAGAAACCCTGGAATCAATCCAGGAACAAGTCCCAACACGTCACTGTTTGCTTTGTCATCCTGATTCAATGACCTCATACAAGGAAGGGAGGGAGCAGAAGGAGCTGTTCTCTCCCAGATACCTAAGGAGGCTTCTGACATCTCCTGTTTTCCTTGTCATGAGAAGAGCAGGCGCCAGGCTGTGATTTTTAAGGTCTGAGCTAATGCTGGAAGCGAAGGAGAACAGCACCTCCCATAACTGGCCAGACTCTGCTTCTTGGGGAGCTGCTTGGAGCAGAGGGGCAGAGGTGGCTGCGATGGGCATCGGAATCCAGGCTGTTGCCCCTACTCCCCGGAGGGCTCGAGAATACACAGCCTTGTCCCCGGGTTCTGAGCAATCTCAGCGCTACTTGGGTGAACCCTAAGGATTGGCAGTTAGCTGTCCCTGAGGCTAGGACAGCTCCTGGACTGGTTTTTTATCTGGTCCCCAAGGGACAGCCACTAGAGTTGACAGAGGCTTCAGTGACCCTAGTGTTGTCATCCTCATATACGCTGCACCTTCACGTACAGTATCCAGTGAATACTTTCTGAGCATCTACTGTGTACCAGGCCTTTTGGGGAAATGAGACAGCTGTGTGTATCAAAAGGCTACATGGGACCTTAGACTCACCTTACCATGGAGCTTGCTGTTGTCCTTACCATCTTCTCTGGTGGCTCAGACAGTAGACAATCTGCCTGCAATATAGGAGACGGGGGTCCGATCCCTGCATCGGGAAGACCTCCTGGAGAAGGGAAACGCAACCCATTCCAGTATTTTCGCCTGGAGAATTCCACGATGGAGGAGCCTGGTGGGCTATAGTGCTTGGGGTTGAAAGGAGTCAGACACAACTGAGTGACTAACACACGCACACACACACACACCAATCTCTTCTGCTACCCTGAACTTAATATTTAAATGAATTATCTTGTCAGCCAAACAAACTGCATTTGTAAGGTGTTCATTTCCAAGTTTTTTGTAATCAGACATTTATGTAACTGCAAATAAGTGCTTCTGATCAACACAAGATAACATTATGACACTGAATATCTAGTCACACAAAAGCAAAGAGATTCAGCATTTTTGCTATCCTATTTATCCTGGTTGGGCTTTTTAAAACTTGAAAAGTAGCTGGCCGTCCACCTGGGGAATCAGTTCAAGGTTTTTGAGGCAGTGACATCTCAATTTGGTTTAGGAAGATAAGCAAGCTGTCACAGGCAGGAAGAAAGAGATCCCTGCAGGCAGAGGGCGCAGAGCGATCCAGGTGCTGGGCCCAGCAGCTCCATCCCTGGGCTGGTCAAGGGCATCAAGCTGTGGCTTGAACTCAGTGGGGTGGAAGCTGCGGTTTGGGATGGAGCTGATGAGGGTGGAGATGGGAACCAGGAATCTTATAGTTGAGTCTAGTCATGTGATGGTCCTGGAGAAACCGAGGCAGGAAATACCACTGGAGTCCCTTTGGTTCCCAACGGCAGGAAGGAAAAAGATAGCAGAGGTCAAGCCAAAACTCTGCCCCAGAGCTGGCTGGAACCCCGTCTCCCACCCTGGCTGCCCCGCCCCTTAACTCCCAGAGCAAACCATTTTTCTCTGATTTTTTGGCTCATCTCTTAAATGTTCCAGAGTCAGAACAGGCTGTGCCATGGTTGAACAAACCTGTTGAACAAATAAACAAGGCAGGCTGTGGGGCTGGGAAAGCACCAGACATGGGCCCCCAACCAGACCCATGACTTCGGTAAGTCTGTCCCAAGCCTGGGCCTCGGCTTCTTCCTTCAGCCATGAGAGGTGGGAGCCTGGCAGCTTGAGGGGTCCCTCCTAGCTCTGTGATATAAGCAAGTTGCCCACAGAGAGGAAAACTCCAGAGCTGCGAGTTCAAAAGAAGCCTCCTTTCTTCTCACTACCCAATGCAGCTGAGGGCAGAGAGAGGGGAGATCTGCTGCTGCTGCTGTTAAGTCGCTTCAGTCATGTCCGACTCTGTGCAACCCCATAGACGGCAGCCCACCAGGCTCCCCCGTCCCTGGGATTCTCCAGGCAAGAACACTGGAGTGGGTTGCCATTTCCTTCTCCAATGCATGAAAGTGAAAAGTGAAAGTGAAGTCGCTCAGTCGTGTCCGACTCTGAGTGACTCCATAGACTGCAGCCTACCAGGCTCTTCTGTCCATGGGATTTTCCAGGCAAGAGTACTGGAGTGGGGTGCCATTGCCTTCTCCGAGGGGAGATCACCTCGTGGCAAATATTGAAACCAAAGGACATCCGTTTACTCGTTCACTCATCAAACACTAACCGAGTGTCCAGTCTGCTGGGTGCTGTGCTGCCTGCCCCTTCCCTCCAGGAACATACTAGGGCTTATAAATGCTCCGGCTGAGGAGACAGGGTCACAGTTCTTGTGTGTAACTAGTTCTCACCACCTCAGGGCCTTTGCTCCTGCTGTCCCCATCCCCTAGACCACCAACCCCTCCTTCCTCCTCCTCCAGGCTCAGCTTCAGCTGCATTTCCACTGCCTACCCTCTAAGTGATAGGCTTCCCCATTTCTCCGTGTCTCTCAGGCCACACTGCATCACCCTCATAGAATTTATGGCAGTTTGTATGCATGTCTGTCCTTCATTTAGTCATTGATTTTTTTCACCTTTTTGACTTGAGTATCAGCTACCTGAGGGCAAGAATTCTGTGTGCATTTTTCTTTTTCATTTTTCATGTGCATTTCTGTTTGCATTTAGCAGCATATACTTGTGGAATTTGGCATGGGCTGTATTTTTTTACATGGACTACCTTATTTAGTCCTCTAGATAGCCCTAGGGGAGAGGCATTGCTGTTCTCTACATTTTGGAGTGAAGAGACAGATATCCAGAGGATGTTAAGTATCTTGCAGTTGGCAGGGCTGAGTTTGGACCTCATCTTTTAATTTTAATTCTATTTAATTGTTACATGTCTTTAGTTGTTTTATGGTATACATTTTAAGACTTTTTTTGATGTGGACCATTTTTAAACTCTTTCTTGAATTTGTCACAACATTGCTTCTTTTTTATGTTTTGTTTTTTGGCCTTGAGGCACATGGGATCTTAGCTCCCTGAGCAGGGATTGAACTCACACCCTAAGAAGGCAAAGTCTTAACCACTGGACCCTCAGGGAAATCCCTCAGTCATTTTGTAGAATGTCCTTTTGCTTGGGTTAGTCTGATGTTTGTTAGTGATTGGATTAACGAGTCTCAGTTGGCAGGAGTCTCACAGAAGTGCTACTGTGCATCTCAGTGCATTGTATCAGGAGCCACCGTGATCTCTGTGTGTCCCGGAACTGGTGACGTTAACTTCCATCATTTGGGTAGGGAGGTGTCGGCCAGGTTTCTCTGTGGTAAAGTTACTGTTTTTCGCTTTGTAATTAGTAATTTAAGAAGAGATACTTTAAGCCTGCCCTCAATAAAATTTTCCATCTATTTTTTATTTATTTGATTAGTTAGTTATTTGATTTTGGCTGTGCTGGGTCTTCTTTGCTACTCGGCCTTTTCTCTAGATGCGGCGAGAGGTGGCTACTCTCTAGTTCTGTGTGAGGGCTTCTCATTGCTGTGGCTTTTCATGTTGCAGAGCACAGACTTTAGGGAGCTCGGGCTGCAGTATTTTGGCATGTGGGCTCAGTAACTCCAGCTCCCGGACTCTAAAGCACAGAGTTGTGGCACAGTGGCTTAGTTGCTCCACGGCATGTGGGATCTTCCCGGACCAAGGATCACACCCATGTCTCCTGTATGGGCAGATGGATTTCTTACCACTGAGCCACCAAGGAAGCCCCGAACTTTTCCACCTGTTGATGATTGTTGACTGAATCAAGAATTAGTTGTAAAATCAAGATCCTGGCTCTGATTTTAAGGCTGGTGTCTGTATTTCAGAATGATAGCATAGGATGGAAGGGAGGAGGAAGCAAGAGACAACATCTGACTCTGTAAACTGTTTCTCAGATGTCTATCATGGAGAATGGAAGGTGACTGATACTGACTTTCTAACCCTATTAAGAAAAAAACTGAGGGGGTGGAGGATTGGGAGCTTAGGACCAGTACATAACCACTATTAATACTATGTATAAAATAGGTACTAATGAGAACCTACTGTATACTGCAGGGAACTCTACTTAATGATCTGTGGTGACCTGAATGGGAAGGAAGTCCAAAAGTGAGGGGATATATGTAGATTCACTTTGCTGTACAGTAGAAAGTAACACAACATTATAAAGCAACTGTGTTCTTATAAAAATTAATTTTTTTTTCTTTTTTTTTCTTTTCTTTCTTTTTTTTTTAATAAAAATTAATTTTAAAAAAGGAAAAAAACGACCTGGGAAATCAGACTGGATTTTAAGCAATAAAAGCTTTTAATTCCTAATGGAATGGCTGCGATCCAAAAGTCTACAAATAATAAATGCTGGAGAGGGTGTGGAGAAAAGGGAACCCTCTTACACTGTTGGTGGGAATGCAAACTAGTACAGCCACTATGGAGAACAGTGTGGAGATTCCTTAAAAAACTGGAAATAGAACTGCCTTATGTTCCAGCAATCCCACTGCTGGGCATACACACTGAGGAAACCAGAAGGGAAAGAGACACGTGTACCCCAGTGTTCATTGCAGCACTGTTTATAATAGCCAGGACCTGGAAGCAACCTAGATGTCCATCAGCAGATGAATGGATAAGAAAACAGTGGTACATATACACAATGGAGTATTACTCGGCCATTAAAAAGAATACATTTGAATCAGTTCTAATGAGGTGGATGAAACTGGAGCCTATTATACAGAGTGAAGTAAGCCAGAAGGAAAAACATAAATACAGTATACTAACGCATATATATGGAATTTAGAAAGATGGTAACAATAACCTGGTGTACGAGACAGCAAAAGAGACACTGATGTATAGAACAGTCTTATGGACTCTGTGGGAGAGGGAGAGGGTGGGAAGATTTGGGAGAATGGCATTGAAACATGTAAAATATCATGTAAGAAACGAGTTGCCAGTCCAGGTTCGATGCACGATACTGGATGCTTGGGGCTAGTGCACTGGGACGACCCAGAGGGATGGTATGGGGAGGGAGGAGGGAGGAGGGTTCAGGATGGGGAACACATGTATACCTGTGGCGGATTCATTTTGATATTTGGCAAAACTAATACAATTATGTAAAGTTTAAAAATAAAATAAAATTAGAAAAAAAAAAAAATTCCTAATGGAATAAGAATTTCTCCTTATCTAGCACTAAGTCCCAAACACCACACCAGCCGTTAAGCAGACACAATATTTTTAGCCCTCGTAACCACTCTTCGAAAGAGTACTATAATCTCCAATTTATAGTTGAAGAAACTGAGATCAGAAGAGTGGAGGTGTATGCCTAAAGTTATACATCTAGGAGTGGAAGAGTGTGGATTCTGACTAAGATCCGTTGGGCTCCACACTCTTACTCTTTTTAGAGGGAAGGAGCTTGGGGTCATGTCATGGCTTGCAGCCTCAACACACATCCCGCCAGTGCCAGTTTTCAATGAATTCCCAGCTTAAGAGTGAGGTAATTCCCACTCCCCACGTGGATGTTAAGCCCTGGAGTCCTGCAAATAGGCTGATGAGGTCCCATTGCGGTGATCTTCTGGCCCCAGCCAGCTGGTCCTTGAACCCTAGCAGCCCCCTGGCTGGAGTGTCCTGAGAGGACCTCCCTCAGCTCTGCTACTGCCCCTGCGGCCCAGGTGGCAGGGCCATCCAGACATTGACTCAACAGTTCGCCTTGCCTGCCCAGCACGGCTGCATGTCCCGTGCTTAGAAAGGCAGGAAACTGAACTCCGGTATTTTAGAAAGTCTTTTAACAATAAGCTTGATTAAAAGGGGGTTTTCCAGTTAACCCTGGAGAATTTCAGTTAACCAACAACTTATTGTGTTCTAGTTCTTTGAAATGTGGTTATCTATGTTCATTGTGTATTTAGGGTAAATCTCATTTGCCAGACGATTCAATTAAACAGGATTTCCCTAAAGAGGGAAATCCTAAAATTACCGTTTGGTATAAGCCACAGAACCAGAGAATAACTATGTTGAAAAGGTTTTAGGGATCATTTAATAGGATTTTTTTATTGTTCAGATGAGGAAACTGAGGCCCAGAGAGGACTATAACTTACCCAAGGTCACATGGCTTATTATTGACATAACTATTAACTAGGAACCTCACATCCAAAGTGCTTTCTGCCACATCAAGAATAATTACAAGGCAGGAAACCTTTATGTCTAGGGTTACCTGCAGGCTGAATTTATCTTGAGGTTGTGTCTTTTGTTTGTCCTGCACAGTGTTCTAAAAGTTGGGACGTTTCCTGTAAGAATCCGCATTTGGTGTTTCTTTGGGAAAGCTGTACAATCCGGCCACACTGAGCCCAGTGGCAATGAAGTGGGGGCTGGGCTGCAGCAAGCCTTCTGGAGTGGGGTCATGGGATCTACATTCCTCCATACCCTGTCAGCTCACACCTGGGTAAGCTGACATTTCATGACCTGCTGGTAGCTCCAGGCATTGGGATTTGGGTTCTCTGCTTTCTGGTGGAAGGCACTCCTTAGTTAATTAAAATAAATAAATAAATAAAAGAGGGCTGGAGTGGCCAGACTGAAAAATAGGGGGACAATGAGGGATCAGAAACACTCGTGTTACATGCCAGGGTGCAGTGCCGGGCATGCAGCTGGTCCCAGGCAAGCTCAGATCAGGAGCTAGAAAGAGCTCCAAGAGCTTCTCATTACGGTGAAAAAGGTCAAAAGTTCAACAGCAAAAGGAGGGACCTCCTTCAGGGTCCAGTGGCTAAGACTTTGTGCCTCCCAATGCAGGGGGCCCAGGTTCGATCTCTGGTTGGGGAACTAGATCCCATATGTCTCAAAGGAGTTTGCATGCTGTAACTAAAGGTTTTGCACGCTACAATGAAGATCAAAGATCTTGTGTGCCACAACTGAGACTTGGCACACCAAATAAATAAATATATATAAAGAAAGAAACAGCAAAAGGAGATATAGCACCTGGCAAGATAATATGTACTGATAAAGTGAGTGGAACAGGAAAGATGTGCTAGAGTAGTTCAGATGGTCAAGGAAGTTCTAGTAGAGGTGGAACCTGACTCAGAAGTTGACTTATTTTAAAGAATGGAGACACTGTGGGCAGAACAACTAGCCAGGAAGCTATTTCAGCCATCAGAGCCAAGAGCCAGGGTTAGGTGAGTGGAGACAGAGAGGGAGGGAAGAGGTGGAGGCCAGAGAGACATCCCCCAGTGGGGATGGACAGGGTCGGATGCCTGCATGGAGGAGAGAGAAAGAGAATAGTCAAAGCTGGTGGATCCTTTGTGCCTGGGTGACCAGGAGGAGGTCATGCCCCAAACAGAGAAGGGGAGCTGGAAGGAAAAGCTGGATGGGAAATGATGAAGAATTTATTTCTAGACATGTTGAGTTTGAGGTGATAACAGGGTCAGGCAGGTCCAGGTGAGGAATCAGAATGCAGACCCAGAGCATGCCCCCAACCCCCAGTAAGCACTTTACAATCTAGCCTCCCTTTGCCCATTTGGGAGTGAAATCCTTAAACATATAGACACACTGATTAAAAAAAGGAGGCCTACGTAGGGGAGGGGAACAGCAGAAGGGAGTGGTGAGCATGGTTGGGAGGAAACTGGTGAGAAGAGATACATCTATGAGTACTCAGTTCTTTTGTGCTGGAGCTTTTAATCTGGGGTCTTGGGACACCTAGGGTCTCATGCACAGCCCTGTCCTTAGAGGCAGAACTGAAGTGTGTGTGTGTGTGTGTGTGTGTGTGTGTGTGTGTGTAGTGGAGGGATGGGAGTTGCCTAAGGACATTTTTTGGAAAGAGGGTGCATAACTTTCATTAGATTCTCAAAGGGGACTTGTCTCCCTGGCAAAGTTGAAAACCACTGAAATGGAAGCCCCTGCAGTCCCCCTGGTGGATCTGGAACACAGTGGTACCATTTATCCTGGTTCCCTGTCATTTTTTTTTTTCCAGATCCTTGCCTAGAAGTGTATTCTAGCCGGCCTCTCTCACCCGGAACAGGGGAAATGTCCCTCCTCCTTAAAGGCCTCTTTTTTGGGGTGGGCGTGGCTGAGTGAGTCCCCGAAGTCCCTGGGGTGCAGCGGAGAGGGGTCGAGGAGGCACAGCTTCCAGGGGACGGGAGGGGGAGGCTGCGGGGAGCCGGAGCGGATGTCACGGCTTACCTCAGAGCCTGAATTAGAAGGCTGAAAAAATCACAGCAGGAAATAACGTGGTGCCTAAAATAGAAGCATCAACTGGGAGAGAGGCCGGGAGTAGGTGGCATTTGAGGCTCCCGCCGCGTCCTCCCCAGCGGCTGCCTGACAAGCGCGTCGGAGGAGGAGGCGTGCGGATGAGCAATGGGGCCAGAAAAGGCCAGAAAGGCCGAGGAGGAGGGAAGGAGCCTCGGAAAACAGCCACAGTCTGAGGAGCAGAAGGGACCCTGCTGTCCTGGTCGTCTTCCCGACCCCCGCCCACACACCTCCACCGTCCCCCTAACCTCCCCCGTCCCCCTAACCTCCCCCTTCCTTCTCACCACCCCCTAACACACACACACAAAGCCCCCTCTCCCCTTCCTCTTCCTTCCAGCACCTTCGGTCTCTCACCTTGCCCACTGCCTCAGCCTGGCCAACCCCCCTACCTTTTCAGCACCCCTCCCTCCTCTGTCCTTCCCCCAGAGTCCCCTCCAGGCTTGTCACCTACAGCAGCGCCTCCACTTCCACCCCCTCCCACTGGCCCTGCCCCTCTCCTCCAAGCCCCTGGACTGCAAGGCCTTGGTCTCCAGACAGGAAGCTGCCCGCAGGTCCTCGCTGCCTTCCTGGGCCACGTAATCAGAGGTCATTCTAGGAGCAGCAGTGCTCAAGGTCAGCCTCCCTCTGCCTGACTGTAGTAACCCCTCTACCACCCCAAGCCCAGCCCCTTTCCCTCCTCTATGAGACTGCCAGGGCCTGGTGCCTTGGGAAAGGCCCCAGGCAAGGGGTGGGGGTCCTTCACCTAGACTCTGGCCTCAGGAAGGTTTGAGACCACACAAAACCTTTGCCTGCAGACCTGGGCTGGCCCTCCTTCCATGGCCACGTCTATAGAGAGGACTCTCAGAACTGTTCCCTGACTGTTGGTTCTCCCGTGCATACATACTCAGAGCAAACAGCCAGGCACAAAAACAGTAATGGCCACACTACTTATAGAGCGTTTATGTGTACATATTAACTCACTAATCCTCACAACCCCACGAAGTAGGTATCTTTATCGTTCCCATTTTATGGATGATGAAACTGAGGTTAAGACTCTTTCCTTCCACTGCAGGGGGCTTGGGTTTGATTCCTGGTTGGAGAAGTTCTACATGCCTTGAGGAACAGACAAAGAAAAACAAAATTTTTTTAATTATGTAAAAAAAGAAAATGATGAATTAACTTGGCCATATTCACGGAGCTAGTCAGGGGAAGGGCCAGGCTTTGGGCCCAGGGGGTCTAACTGCAGGTCCTAACTGAATTTCACACACCATTGCCTCTCAGCTTAGTGCTGTTCTACGCAGCTCTTTTTTTCTAAAAAAGTGGATTTTTTTTTTTTTTTCTGAAAATAAGCATAAGGTATTTGAGATTCTAAGCATGATGAGTGCTTGGAAATTTCAATTTTTTAAAAAATCAGATAGTTTTATTTTTACTTCTCTGGGTTGTTTTTCCCCCCAGCTGTTGCTCTTCTGAAAACAAGTGTTCTCATTTTTGCCAGTCTGAAGTGCTGAGCGTCCTCATCACCATCTGGAATGAAGGGGCATTCATTCGCGCTCAAGTGCACTGCCCACACACATACGTGGACCACTCGCTCCCTCCCGAATCACGCCTTTGTGTTGTTCTGGGGTTAATGGCTGATGATTTGCCAAACAGAATTCTCAGGGAAGGTATGTGGCTAACGTGGCTTCATGCAGGCTTTGTTCCCTGGAGGCTGGGAGTTATTGGAATCTTGGTAAGAAACAGTGGCTAAGGTTGTGGGTAGGGGACTCAAAAAAATGTCATAAGGAAATAATAATGTAGTTAACATTTATTCATACTTACTAAATGCAAGGCTTTGTGCTAAACATTTTACAGGAATGATCTCATTTAAGTGACACAATAACCCTATGACATTAGTAGTATCATTACCATTTGACAGAAAATTTGAGGTCATGTAAGGCTTAAGGGCAGAGGTTCTGATATACTGAACCAGCACTTAACTGCAATGAAAACTTGGTGGTTTCTGCAAGGTTTTTTTTTTTTCTTTCCGATATGGAAATATCTTTGTCATTGCTAATTATAAAAGTAATACGTGCTCAGGACTTCCCTGGCAGTCCAGTGGTTAAGACTCTGTGCTTCCAATGCAAGGGGCAGGGATTTAATTCCTGTTGGGAAACTAACATCCCACATGCCATGTGGCTCAGCCAAGAAAATAGAAAAAAAAAAAAAATAATACATGCTCATGGAAGAATTAAAACAACACAGAAGTGTTTAAAGTAAAACATTGACGTCTTCCCCAATAATGCCCCTCTGCATAGACTTTTAATGCACTTCTCCATTTTAAGATACCTGGTATCTCACCATTATACTCCACAGTGGACAACTTTGCACATGTCAGTACACACTAGATGATTTCCTTAATTCTAGCAGGGGAATTGGTGAGTCAGAAGGTAGAAACATTTACATTTTGGTAACTTGTTGAAATGGATGAAGTAATTTATTTTAAGCCATGGTATTAAATGGAGGGTAAAGAGGCAGGGAAAATAGGCCTTTGTTCTGCTGGCAATAGTTTAACTAGTGCAATCTTTCTTTTTAAAGAAATTTTGTTTATTTATTTATTTGATTGTGCCAGGTCTTGGCCGCACATGGGATCTTTGATCTTTGTTGTGGCATGCAGACTCTTAGTTGTAGCATGTGGGGTCTAGTTCCCTGACCAGGGATTGAGCCAAGGCCCCCTTGTTGGGAGCATGGGGTCTTAGCCACTAGACCACCAGGGAAATCCCTAAGTAGTACAATCTTAAAGAAATATGTTAACATATATTTAGAGACTTAAAAATGTTCACACTTTTTACTTTAGAGCAACTTATGGAAGTCTATTGAAATCAAGGAAATAAGTGGAAAAGTAATATTTAGCATGATGATAGGCAAAATTTGGGTATGACTTAAATGTCCTTCAATAAAAGAATGGTTAAACAAGTCTTGAAAAAAATTATGACCATCTTCATGCTGGAATACTATATAGTCATTAAAAATGATGGTTTTGAAGACTCTCATAACATGGTGGAAATGCTGAGAAAGTAAAGTCAAGTGAAAAAGTAATATACAAAATTATATGCATGTATGGTTATAGTTGGAAACCCTCTGTAGCTCAGTTGGTAAAGAATCTGCCTGCAATACAGGAGACCTGGGTTTTATCCCTGGGTCAGGAAGATCCCCTGGAAAAGGGAATGGCAACCCACTCCAGTATTCTTGCCTGGAGAATTCCATGGACAGACCATGGGGTTGAAAAGAGTTGGATGTGACTGAGCAACTTTCATTCATTCCATGGTTACAGTTGTACAAAAAGAAACAGTAAAGAAATAGTAGCAAAATGATAGCATTGATATGTTAAGAGTGTTGGGATTAATGCAGTTTTTCTTTTTCATTTTTTTTGGTAATATGGTTTATTTTTGTAGTAAATGTTATATTCGTTAAGAACTGTGGAATCGTTGGAAATTATCAAAAGACTTTGCTTCCTTTTTCCTCTCTGGATTTGAGTTCTTACCTCTATAAATGAAGCAGTTAGATTGAAGTTGATGACTTCTAAGTCATCCCAGTCCTGTTATTGTATCTTCTCTGATACAGGCAAGCTGTTCTTTCTGTTACAGATTCAAAGCCCAAAGTCAGTCTTCATACTGAAAATGGACAGATCAGACTGGAACCTATTTTGTGACCATGAGCTCAGGTTATGCTTACATGTGTCAAAGCTTCCATATGAATTTGAAGAAGAAAACAGAATGTTGGTAGAATCTTCATAGATACATCTTTAGGCTCAGTGTTTCCCCCTAGGACATGGGGTATTCGAGCAGTGACTGCCCAGCTTGTCCCAGTGTTGAGGGGCTGTGTCTTAGACCAGCTCCCTCCCTCATTCCCCCTGCTGTGAATCTGTTACATTGGAGACCAGTAGGATTTCACTGACCCTGGGAAACAATGGGAAATAAGTGAGGCTAGCAGTCAGGGGAGGCATGTTGAGTTGATCTGGAGAAATCCAGTTGATCTGGAGAAATGTGTGTGTGTGTGTGTGTGTGTGTATGAAGGGACAAGGCTGGAAGAATGCCACTCTGCTGGCACAGCCTTCGTCAGAGCCCTGAAAAGGGCTGAGTGGGCTCTGACTCAGCTCTGTGACTCACCCTCTGTACTGCCGTCTCCATGCTCTGGGCACATCCTCTGGACCATTTCAGCCCAGCCTCCAGTGGAGGAAGGTGAGATCTGGGCCGGCAGCTCCGGATGACTCATCCTGCTGAGCTGGAAGGAAGGGGCCACAGCCCCCTCTCCTACACCCCTCATCACCACCCTGCCTCCCCAGGAGTCCCCATGCAGGTCCAGACCCCATGTGGACGTTATGGCTGCTCTACTAGCAGCCCCCATCGAGGCTCAACCCACCCACCCATTCAAATACCTGCTCCATACCATCACTTCCTTGGTCCCTTTCCCTCGTTGTCCCCTGTCCTTCCTGTGGGCATCTGAGGTCAGCTTATAGGGAGGCTTGTAAGCCTCTCTGGATTACCCGTCATTCTGTTCTTTGCATCTCACAACTTCCCAGCTTACAAAATAGTTTTACATCCCTTTTCTCATTTGATTCTCTGGGACTCTAAGAAGCCTGGCAGGGTAGTAAACATCACCATTCTACAGGGAAGGACATGGAAGGTCACAGAAATGAAGGAAATTTTTAAAGGAATTCATGAAGAGCATTGAGGGCTGTGATGCAAGAAGCTTGCTGGGGAAGGGCAGAGCTGTTAGGGCAACTGCAAGGCTTTTGACTGGACAGTGGGCTGGGGAAGAGGGACAGTGCTGGCCACTTTGTGACATGACAAGAAATGTGCCTGCCTTAGAGCAGAAGATGGGTGAGGTGTTTTGACTTTATCCCAAGACCAATGAGAGGTTCCAATGAGAGGTTTTAAGTGGGGGACCTGAGGGTGGCATGCCAAGGAGCCAGGAGGCTATTTCCATGGTTCAGTTGAGAGTGGATGATCTACCTGTGAGCAGTGGCTCCTGGGATGATGTCAACCCTGAGAAAATTGTAATTTATTCCTGTAAAGAGGCCTGGAGCTCTCTGTAGATGGTGACTGGAGCCAAGCAGAGGGTGAGATGGCTTTTGGGGAAGAGGAAGGGACACAGGGGACACCACACTTAAGAGCTGAGCCAGGGAAGGAGTGCTTTCCCTGCTTTCCCTGAACGAAGGCATGTGTGGCCCCTGCAACAACAGCCCCTCAGGAAGAGGGCTTGTAGTAAGTGAGAGCACTGCCCACCTTGACCTCCATCCGTGTGGACAAGACCCTGTGAAGGAGACGTGCTACTGTCACCTCACAGAGGCAAGCATGAGCACCCGAGGGAACCCCTTGCTCCCCCTTCTGTCGTGGTCCTTCTCCTCTTCTGCCCAGTGCTGGGCTATGCGGGTCACCAACTGAGGACACAGTCTTGGCAGGCAGCCAGTGAGTGGCCTCTTGGGAGAGTTCCCGGAACCTCCAGTGAGCTGTGGCTCCAGGCTCTGGGAAGGGGCCGGGCTTCCTGAGCCGTTTTACCCTCGGGCATTGGTGGAGGTGACAGGACTTCCAGATAAAATAGGGAATGTCCAGTTAAATTTGCATTTCAGATTGAAAAAAAAAAAAAAAAATTTTTTTTTTTTTAGTATAAGTATATCCCAAACATGAGATATACTTATATTTTTAAAGTATTTGATGTGTATCTGAAATTCAGGTCTGACTGGGTATCTGTCCTGTATTTTTATTTGCTAAACACAGGACAGACATCCATGGAGGTGCCTCACTACCCCCTGCCTACTAAGGCCTCAGGGATTTTCCTTTGTCTGAGGTCACGATAAGACCCAGCCTCTGCATCCCTCAGCCTCCCCTGGGACTTCATGTGGGGCTCAGGGTTGCATGGGGAGACATGCCTGCCCTGATGGCCTCCCACCTTCTGGTTAACTAGCATCGAACCCAAGCTACTGTGACCTTCCACATGCCTGTGGCTCCCCACCTGGATGGACAGCTTGCTGCCTCTGCTTGTGAGGCCTAACTAGTGAGGGGACCGGGGCTCTCCTGCTCCGGCCATCAGCATCCCCCAAGGTGTCAGTTGCATCCAGGCCCAGTTGGTGGCCCCAGGAGCCTACCGCTCCCAGCCACCAGCAGCTTGCACAGTGGGGCCCAGGCTGAGGACTGGAGGAAAATGAAGGTATAAGCTCTGCACTTGGGGTAGTGTAGGTGTGTGTTTGTTCAGAGGCCTATGTTAGAAAACAGCAGCACCACATCTGGCCTGGGCTTTAGAGTTCAAGGTGCTTTCCCATGTCTGAGCTCATTTGACCCTCACCAAGTCACGGTCAGGGGTGCAGAAAGGGAGCTGCCTCCTCCTTTATGGATGAGCGACCTGGGGCTGAGAGAGGTTAGGTCTTTGCCCAGAGTCACCTATCCTAACACACGTGAGAGTGGCTGCTTCACCCTGGCACAGAGCAAAGTGCTACAGCTCGGAGTTGGTGCTCTGGGCGAAGTTCCTTCGTTCCCACAGTAGGGGGCAGACCTGAGGCCTTGCATTGAGAACCAGGCGGACCAAGTGGACAAGTCCTCTGTCCTGCCCTGGCTGTAAGCAAAAAAGGTGGGCCTCCCCACCCCACCCCCTGCCCCGCTCTCACTGGCAGAGCTTAGAGAGCTTTCTCGGGATACATCTTATCTCCCAGCCTCTCCAACAGGAGAGGGGAGCAGAAATCTTGGTGAGGACCTCCCTGGGGCAGCAGGGCTGGGCACTGAGTGCTCTGAGTGAGGATCTGGCTCAGTCACAGCAGAGTCTTGGTGAATGCTGAGCAGACTTTGAAGGAGGAGGTCACAGTGAAGAGTGCGTACATGAGGAATGGTATATATCTACTCCACAAATACTTTCTGAGTATCTGCTGTGTGCCAATCACCATTCTAGATATTGGAGATACTTAGTGAAAGTCACTCAGTTGGGTCTAACTCTTTGCAACCCCGTGGACTGTAGCCTGCTAGGCTCCTCTGTCCATGGGATTTCCTAGGCAAGAATACTGAAGTGGGTTGCCCCTGGAGAAGGATCTCCAGGGGATCTTCCCAACCCAGGGATTGAGCCCAGGTCTCTTGCATTGCAGGCAGATTCTTTAGTGTTTCTTTACCAAGGAAGCCCCGGGGATGCTTAAGGATAGAACAAATATGCATACACTGACACCTCACAGATTGCCTTCTCTTGCTTGTGAGCTATCTTGACCCCAGCAAATAGAATGTAAAATTCAGCCCCTTTACCAGTTTCTAGAAAAAAACTTTTTCCTCCAGACATGGGGGTGGGGTAGGGCATGTGTGTATAGGGTAGCGGTATTGTACTAAAGATTTATGGGGCCATGATGAGAGGCTGTCAACCCCCTCACAGGCTCTCACTCTGAATCAGTCCTCAGTGTAGGACACCCTTCTCCCAAGTCCCCGTTTTGGCCCTGCAGCCATCCTGGGGGTGCACCTGCCTCCCACTGCTCTGCCTCCCACCTCAAGCTCCCAGCCTAGCCAGGCTTTCTCCAGCAGTTTTCTCTCAGATGTCCACTCTTGGGAGGGAGGGCTTTTGAGTCATTCTGCTGTCACTGTTTGGTCTCAAAGGACACAGTCTCTTTCTGCAAGGTCCCTACTTTCTGACATGCGGATGCTGTCCCTATTCCATTTCTGCTTCTCAGAATTATTCCAGGGTGAAATGACCTTGTATCTGAAAAGAATTGTTCTCAGAACCCTCCGGCGCCGTAGGTCATGTCAACGAGAAACACACTTGACAGCGGCTTGCTCTCAGTGGTTGGGTCAGCCAGCAGAAGAGCAAGCCCAGCATGTTTACAGGAGGAAGGCTTGAGCTGCGCCCCTCTAGTCCGAATCAGATGTGATTTAGCATCTTATTCTCACACTTTTGTTAATAAAACAAAACAATAAACACATACTACCATCAAAAGAACATTGACAGCCTGTGTTTATGTGTTTATGCTGTATCTGTCTCTAATGCAACCACTATGTAGATTTTTTAACAAAATGAGTTTTCACTCACTGTTGGGGGGTATGTTAATTAAACCAAAGAGGGAGAGCCGATCCTTTTACTGTGTCTTTCTTTCTTGCTCTTTCTCTTCCTTTCTTATTTTTTTACTTTCTCCCTTAAAACAGATATGTAGGCCCTTCCATTAACGTTGATTTTGGCCATCTCTGACAAGGCTAAAGCAGAGAAACTGGGTTCTGAGTATGTCGGTTTTCACTCTGCAAAGTCTCCAACCAGTCAGGCAAATACTCTACATCTGCTGTTCCCAGATAGGGTAGCTGCTCTACCCTACCCTTCCTGGAAAGGACCTTCCTGTGAGATCTGGATACCTGAATATGGTGCCTAGGGCAAGAGGTGTGTGAATGAGGAGAGCAAGGAGAGAGGAAAGGAATGGAAAAGAAGAGAAAAGAAAAAAGGAACATTGAGAGAGACAAGAGAATTAGTGTAAGCTTTGTGAACTCAGTGACAAGAATAACAGACACGATGGCCATCTATACTTTTTAATGAGGAGTTTGATCTTTTGGCTCAAAGTAATAGAAACACAGCTGTAATTAGCTTAGGCCCCAAAGGAGGAGGCATTAGTTCACTTAAGCTGACTGTGGAGACAGCAGAGGGAACAATTGGGTTCATGGACGCCCTCAGGACTCACCCTCCTCTTTTGGGTGTTGGTTCCCTGAAGCTCTCAGGGCTGTGCCAGAGTAGAGAGAACTCCTCCCACCAGTGCCAGCACTGACACAAACCCCTGAGACATCTTGGCAAACAGCAACATACCATTTTTCAGTCGTCAGATTTCAAAAATGTTCAACTCTGAAACTCTCAACTATTGGTGAAGAACGGGGAAAATAGAGACGCTAATGCTCTGATATACTGCTGGAGGGGGTGTAACTTGTCCCAGCCACTTTAGAGGGACAGTTGACTCTATTCTTTTTTTTTTTTTTTGGCCTTGCTGTGTGACTTGCGGAATATTAGTTCCCTGCTGCTGCTGCTGCTGCTAAGTTGCATCAGTCGTGTCCGACTCTGTGCGACCCCATAGACGGCAGCCCACCAGGCTCCCCTGTCCCTGGGATTCTTCAGGCAAGAACACTGGAGTGGGTTGCCATTTCCTTACAGGGATCAAACCCATACGCTGGGTTGTGGGGTGGGGGGCAGTGAAAGTGCAGAGTCTGAACCACTGAAACACCAAGGAATTCCCTCTATTGTGATTTTAAAGGGCTTCCCTGGTGGTCCACTGGTTAAGACTCTGCTTCCACTGCAGGGGGCGTGGGTTCAGTTCCTGGTTGGGGAAGTTCACATGCCTTGAAAGTGAAAGTTCCTCAGTCGAGTCCAAGTCCGACTCTTTGTGACCCTATGGACGGGGGCCTGCCAGGCTTCTCTATCCATGGAATTTTTCAGGCAAGAATACTGGAGTGGGTAGCCCTTCCCTTCTCCAGGGGATCTTCCTGACCCAGGAATCAAACCAGGGTCTCCTGCATTACAGGCAGATTCTTTACCAGCAGAGCTACCAATGCAGCCAAAGGGAAAAAAAAGAAAAACAATTTGCAAACTATAAAAACAAATGTGAATATTATTACTCTGATGATGCCACTTCTCAAAATCCTGACCAGTAACTCTCACACGTGTACATAAGGAAATATAGGCAAGGGTGTTATTTGAAGTGTTGTTTGTAGCACAAAATTAGGAATAACTTAAAGGTCCATCTTTATAGTATCTTTTATACTCTGAAAACATGGAAACTTAAAAAGAATGAAATATACACTGACATAAACCCCTAAGATATCTTGGTAAATGAAGAAAGTAATTTGCAGAATGATACATACAATATGGTGTCACTTAAGTATAAACAAAAACAAAAGTTTGAAGGTATGTCTGTGTGTATGTTTATAACATATTTCTAAATGTGCCCAAATGCATAGAGAAAGTTCTGGTGAGGGACTAAGATTAGGGGTTGGGGGGGCGGTCACAGGAGACTAGCAGGCTTGAATTTTTTCAATGATAACAAATTATGTATTTAGACTTAATTTTTAAAACTTGAAATGAAAAAGCTACGGAAGCATTCTGATTGGTTTAACTTTGGTCATGTGACTATTTCTAGACCAAGCTCTGTAGCCAAGGAGCCCCTAGGGTTCTATGACTGGCCCCAACTGGGTTACACACTCACCTCTGTGAACCTGGGCAATACATTTGATTGGCAGCTCTTTCCATAATTACATGTTGGAATGGTGAAAGAGGAGTTCCCCTAAAGGAGGGAGGTGTTGTTCTAGACAGGCAACATGATAAGTCCCTATAGTGAAAGCTTTTGAGCCAGCATTGTTGTGGATTTATGTAGGTGTCATCCAAGGCTGAAATGCTTCATCTGGTATATTTCTATGACAATATAGGATAAGGATTTGTTCTGCTCACTGGAAGTTCACCCATGGAAGTTCTGGGAATACAGTTGTTATTGTTCAGTTGCTTAGTTGTGTCTGACTGTTTGCGACCCTATGAACTGCAGTACGCCAGGCTTCCTTGTCCTTCATTAGCTCCTGGAGTTTGTTCAAACTCATGTCCATTGAGTCATTGGTGCCATCCAGCCATCTCATCCTCTGTTGCTCCCTTCTTCTGCCTTCAATCTTTCCCAGCATCAGGGTCTTTTCCAATGAGTTGGCTCTTTGCATCAGGTGGCCAAAGCATTGCTTGGTATAATAGATATTTGTAGAATGGAGACAACACTACCATAGTCTATGGTTATTTTCATAGTAATCTACAAATGGACAGCTGCAAAGGCAGCTCCTCCCAATGCTCTCAGCAAGGGCAGAAGAACAAAGGAAAGGGAAGACAAACCACCAGCTCGGGACTTCTCCCAAGGCCAGGGAGTGGTCGTGACACAGGCTGGGACAGTTTGACGATGATGTGGACTAGGTGTGGGGTTGGGCAGGGGGAATGTCTTCAACCCAGTTGCTCACACCCACTCATGACTAAGTGGTGATTTCTTTCCAGGCTACTGAGAGTTTGTAAATGCTCCTTTAGCTGGTGTAATACCTCACAGTTCAGCTATGGGAGATGGAGACACAGTAGAAGAGAAGGTGGCAAAAAGGCCCAGGTCACCCAGGATGGGAGACCCGTGGGGGGGAGTCACCTAACTCATCTAGATCCTTTCCTCCTCTGCAAAGTGACGAGGATCTCCTAAACAGTCTCTCCATGACGCCGTGACCATGTTCCTTCACTATCCATTGTAAACATGGAGGCATCAGCCACAACCATAATGAGGGTGTGGTTTTCGAAGAGAGGCCCCTGAAGAAAGAAGAGCAGAGTCCCAAGGATTGAATCTTGGGGGGTAACCCCAGCAGGGAGGGAAGGGTTTGTAAAGGGTACCAAGGAAAAGAAGGAGTGGTCTCAAAGGAACAATGACAGACAGCTAGAGGTCAAGAAAACCAAGGGTACAAAAGCTTCTAGGAAGGCCTTCCCCTACCCCTGCAATGTTAACACTGGTGCTGTTGGAAGGATGCCTATGGGGCTTTGGAAAGAGAATGGTCCCAGAAAACAGGTGAGGCTAGAAGTCAGCCTGCAGAGGAGAAAGAGGGATATGACGTCCAGTTCTTCCTCAAAAACTTTCCCAGCTGTATCTAGCCTATGAGGTGAGCCCCAGGACAACTGGAGACCCCTTCCTCCTTCCTATCTTGCTGCTGGATGCTCGCCTCTGCCCCAGAGAACAACCGTTCTGCCCCTGGTCTACAGGCATGGAAGCCTCAATCCTGAGCCCCAGACCTGACTCTAGCCATTGTCACCCCCTCTGCAAGATAACTGGATCCTGCTGGGTCCTGCGCCCACCCCACCTCTCTACTCCCTGTGGGCTGAGGTCCTCCCTGGAAGGGCGCAACCAGCTGGAACCTTTCTTCCCAGGACTGGCCTCCCAAGAGCACGATGGCAGAATGAGCTTCCTTTAGCCAGCTCCAGAGCATGCCTGCCCAGAACCTCGGTGTTCCAGGCCATGTGGTTTTCCTGTTTATAGTCTTCCCTGCCAGGCACGCTGTTGAGTTCCCAGCATGCCTCTCACTTAAGCGCACTTCCTGAATGGAGAAATAGGGGAGAAATAATATGGTCTTAAGACACAGCACTGAAGTATTATAATATTAGACATATACATAAATATATAATATATAAATCATATAACATTGTAATGTATACAGCATCCATATTCCTATTAATATTAGTTTATTTTAGGGGGGTGAGGCTTTACTGTAGATACACAATTTGTATCTCTCTTTTTTTCCTCACATAACACCAAATCACAAGCATTTTACCAGGCCATAAAAAAACTTGTGAAGGCATTTTAATTAAGGCCAGGAGAGGCCAACGTAGAAACCAGTGTATAGTTGTAGGCAAAGGAGAAGGTGTGAGTGGAGAAAGAAAGCATAAAGATGCTACAAGGTGAAGGAGTTCAGCCAGGGGTCCCAGTGGGGCCACGAGGGTGGAGGCTGAAATGGCAAAGCTGGTGGTGTCCCAGATGAGGAGTTGGCTTGCCCCTGTTTGCTGACCCGAATTTGATCCCTGGGTTGGGAAGACCCTCTGGAGAAGGGAATGATGGCAACCCCCTCCAGTATTCTTGCCTGGAGAATGCCATGGACCGAGAAGCCTGGTGGGCTATAGTCCACAGGGTCACAAAGAATTGGACCCAACTGAAGTGACTTAGCACTCACTCACTGCCTTACTCTCACTCCTGCAGGTGCTCTAGTGACCCTCAGAGATCAGGCAGGGAGTCTACACTCTTTAGGTTCTATGGATTCTTCTGGTTGGAGAAACTTGAGAATTTTAATTGTGGCAACCAAACCGATTTAGTTGCTATACGTTGGGTTGAGTCTAGCTTGGCTCAGTTTTCCCTAAGGAACCAAGAGGAGCTAGAGATGTGTATGTCTGGTAGAGATGAGAAACCCAAGCCAGATAGCCCACGGACTGTGCACATTCTAGGGTGGGTTTTCAGATACATTTCTTTCGTTTCCCACCACCTTGTCCCCTCCCCAGCCTCGTCATCGCTGGCCACCTCAACTCACACAGCTGGGATTACACCCTGGTGAACACCTCCCTCCTTTGCTGTCATCTTTACCCAGCATTTCATTCATTCATTGGAAATATTTAAAGAGCATCTCCTGGGTGTCAGATGCCATGTTATGCTGTTGTTATAAGTCACATCCTTGTCCTCAAGAAGCTTCCATTTACCTAGCAGTCAGCTCAAGGGACCACAGAGATCACCAAACCTTTTGTCTGATTATCAGACTTCTCCCCTCACCATTAACCGATGACAGCTTTGCACACTTCCCCAGAAAAATATGCACATGCATAGACATGTGCATGCAACTGTGGGCAGCACCAACCTCCTGAGGCCCATTTATCATTTAAGGATCTATGTTCCCCAAGTTGCAAACAACTGATCTAACTGTCTCATTTTATAGATCAGGAAACTAAGACCTAGAGACAGAAATGACTTGTCCATAGTGGATTATGGGCTGAGTCAGCCCTGGAAGCCAGGTGACTGGCTCCGCAGACACTGCTCCACTGGGCTCCTCTCTCTTCCCTGTTGGCTGGAGGAACCAGGCTAGAGAGGGGATGTAGGCCAGTTCCCTTTTCAGCTGCCAAGACCAGGGTGTCCAGCCTACAGGCTCTGGCTTTCACCAGCCCTCTGGCTCCTGGGGTATACGGGCTGGTGATCAGGAGCTCCCAGAACAGTCTCTCTGACCCTGACCACCCCAACAGGTTCCCCCAGACGTCAAAGGAAATGTGATAGAGGGAACAGGATGTGTTTTCCTGCAAAATCACTTGTCTCACAAGATGATTTGCATACTGGTGGGACACAAATGTCAGTCCCTGCCCATTTCCTCCCTAGAGAAAAGTGTTCCCATCACAGCTTTCCCTGCAAAGGAGGAGACAGCTGTGTGGGCACAGCCCCAGGCCCCTGGGGGATGACTTCCTGATAGAAGGGAATCAGACATGAGTGAGGACTCCCGGAAGTAAGGAGGCGCCTTTATTTGACTTCTTCCCACTCCCAGGGCTTGGCTGGAAGGGGCTCATGGCTCCAACTCTGGCAGTCAGCCTGCTTCTGTGATCCCTAGAGCCCTGGGCATCCCACCTTGCTCTATATTTGTTGTTGTTTAGTCTGTAAATCATGCCCAACTCTTTGTGACCCCATGGACTGTAACCCACCAGACTCTTCTGTCCATGAGATTTCACAGGCAAGAATACGGATCTTTCCTCCTCCAGGGGATCTTCCCAGCCCAGGGATAGAACCCACGTCTCGAGTCTCCTGCATTGGCAGGCGGCCTCTTTACTACTGTACCACCTGGGAAGCCCTGTATTATTATTGGAGTTAAATAACTGGAGGTTCACTTGCTAAAAGAGAGGGTTGACGTGATGATAGGTAAAAAATAATAATACTTAGTGTTTACTCTGTGTCAGACATTGCTCTAAGCATGTTACATGGACTGTAAATTCATTTAATCCTCACAAGGATCCATTGTGAGAAATCAGAGTTCAAAGAGGTTAAGTACCTTGCACGCATTGCATTTAGTTGTCATATTCTCTTCCAGTTTGGAATAGTTTCTCAGCCTTTGTTTATCCTTTAGTGGCTTTGTGAAATGCTCCTCAGTTCCGATTTATCTGCTGTCTGGCTGGCTGAGCTTGTATGGTCCGTTTGGTGGGCACCGAGGTCAGGTCCCGCAGCTGCAGAGGGGAGGAGCCTGGGCCAGGCACAACCTCCGGTGAGGGGCTCAGGGGAAGCCAGAGGAGGAACCTGGGCTGCCAGCTTCCCCACTTGGCGGATTTACTGGTAAGTGCCCCGAGAACGACAGAGGCTCTGTGGGGGCTTGTCCGTCACCCTTTCCCAGGAACAGCCAAGAGAGAACACGAGGGTGTGTCTCGAGGCCAAGTGCTTCCCGTTGTGGCTTCACTGAGGGCTCCACCAGCCCGGCCCCGCCTGGGAAAGGCAGCAGAGAGAGACGTCGGGATGTCCGGGAAAGGGCGGGTGGGGGGAGACCAGCAGGCCCAGTGCTAGGAAGGAGCTGCCCCTTTCTGGGAAGGACTTTGATGCAAGAACCCACCCCCTTCACCCCTCCCTCCCCCACGCCCTGCACTCCAGCTTCCGGAGGTCCCAGCCCGGTTCTCTGGAAGGCTCTCAGGGAGGAGGCTGCAGCCTGATTCTAATCAGAGGCTGAAAGTGGAGATGGGGGGCTGGAAGGCGGCTGGCTTCACTTGGCCCTGAGCCTGTGTGTTCCTCAAGGACTCCCAGCGCAAGGCCCCGCCTACCTTTGCAGGAGCTCCATCAACAGGACTGAGGGCTGCAGAGTCTTTGATCCTGCCCCTCAGCTGCCCAGAAAAGTTCTGCCTTAGGCAGTAGTGGCTTGTTCGTTCATTCCTTCCTTCATTTTGTGGCTGAAGATCCATGTTCCTCACCCTGACCTCACCCTCCTGGGGAAGAAGCTTGGTGGGCCCTCCAGGTGGCTGTCTGGGACTGGGCCTGCTGCTGTTGAGAACACGGGTCCGCTCAGCTCCAGGGCCTTGGGTTCAGGCCACAGCCAGGGCTGAGCCAACCCCAGCTCGGTTTACAGTGTGGTAACTGTAACCACCTGGGGAGGGCGGTGCCTTAGGGAGCCAACCAGAAGCGGAGCAGGGAGAGGAGGAAGGAAATACAGAGTGAGCCCAGAGGCCAGCAGGCAAATGGACATCACCTGAGTTCATGCACTGATCACCAGCAGGTATGCTGTGTTCTACCCTCACTAGCTGTTGACAATTGAACAAGTTCACATAAAAATCCAGACTTCTGATTTTTCTTGACAATTAGAAAGATTTGGCAACCCTGAGCCTACCTTTCACGTTGGCAGCCATTGTAAATCAGAAAACTTTATTGCGGAAACTCTCTTCACTAGTTCCATTACCTGCCTGTTCCCCAAGGGCACCTGTGATCTCATTCAGGCCTCACCGCCATCCTGCTGAGGCCAGAAGCATTAACCCCATTTTAAACGTGAAGAAAGCGAGGGGAGAGGTCAGTAGCCTCGCCCAAGGTCCTGGCCAGGGAAAGGCAGAACTGGGCTTCTCATCCAGGTAATCTCCTCCAGATCTGGGCTCTCTGCATGCCCCTCAACTTTTCCCTGGTCAGAAGGCTGGTACTCCCAGCAGCAGCTGGGAGGACTGCAGATGCAAACAGAAAATGAAAACCCTCTGACTGTCCAGGTCTGGGGCCTCCGAGGCCTCAGCAGAGTCCTGAGCTGGGTGAAGTAGCGCTTAGCTGAGGCACTGGAGAGGCAACTCTTTACCCACACATGGAGCAGGAAGTGGCTGGTCATTGGTCCCACCTCCTCTCAGACAGGCAAGAGGACCCGGGCACCTCTGGTCAGTCTGGGTGGTGTCTCCCTTCCTGGCTTCTCTCCCTTTGCTGGAAGCTGTCTCCTATGGCAGGATCTTGCTCCATTGGCCTTTTTACCACACATGGTGCAGGCCAGAACCATTGCTGGTTGCGAATCACGGCACAGTTCAGACCAGTCAAGCTTCCCTGAGCAGAAGCCCTCTTCCTGGTCGGTTGTACGTGTTCCTTCCTTCTGGAGAGGCTTGCTGACCCTTTTCCTGGAAGGGTTTGTCCAGTGTTCCTGGCAGTTTTTGGGAATGAATGGAGGAGCAGTGCCTGAGGATGGCAGGGCGTCAGAGGAGGAAGGGTAACTGCCTTATAAAAATAGCTCCACTGTGTATGGCACTCTATAAATCCATTCACATCCACGTATAGTATTTGGTTCTCACAACTTGATGAGTCAGATAGAGTAGCAATTGGCAAATAAGGCTCATCTAGGAACAGGCACGGGATTCTGAGTTCCATTCTTAATCATGCAACTTACCTTGAGCAAGTTTATGCCTTCTCTTTCAGCTTTTATTTCCTCATTGACTAAAAAAGATAACAGTTTCTTTATAATGGGTGGTTTTTTGTTTTGTTTAATTAAAACAAGATGCTACTGTCTCCCAGCAAGGCTCCTCTGCTCTGTAACTTCCGGGAGTATTGTTCACACGGACTACCATGGATCCCCTTGAAACTGTGCCACCCACGGAACTCATGTGTGTGTCTTGATGTAATCTATGTGCTAACACAAAGCCTGGGAGATAGTAGGTGACTAACAAATGCGTATTGAGTGGATGAACTAACTCACTCTGTCAGGATGGATTTTGAGGGGAGCTCACAGGAAGAAGGAAGTAGTGCTGGCTCCCTGTGGCTGGTATTGCATTTCCTGCCCATTTTTTCTGTGACTTTTGCCAAGTTGCCCTTTGTCCTAGGCCTCTGGGCTCCGAGCTGGCTGGAGGCACAGACTTATCTGTGGGGACTGGAGAGCTGGGTCTGGACTGGGTAATGACCAGCCTTCCGCTCACTTGAAGTTTCCGCTGGGGGGACTGGAAGCCACAGCATCCAGATGGCTAATTGCTTTGTGCCTGTTTCTGCAAATCACAGTGATTCACTGTCCCTGCTGAAAACACGCTCTCGTTTCAAAGATTTAATGGTTTCCAAAATTAATTTAGCCTCATCTGTTATCCCCCTGCCCTTCTGCATTGTCCCCTCCCCCCAGTATCCTCCCCCATCCCAGGATGGAGTTTTCCGATCCAGAAAACCCGCTTTCACCCTGCAGGGCATAGTGGAGAGGGGTGGGGAAGGCAGGCTCCTTTCCAGGGTCACCTGAGCACATACTGAGCGTGGATTTTGGGGGGAAGAAACCTGGGGAGGACAGGGCTAATGTTAGGAACACACTTACCTCCCACCATCCTACATGCTTTTGACCACCCAGCTCACTGACTGTCCTAGATGAAGAACTCCAAGAAGCTCCCATTTGCACTGCTTTGCTTATAAGACTTCCAAAAATCATCTTTTTTTTTTTTTTCCTTCGCATGTGAGAGACATGGGCAGCTCTGTTTTAGGCAACTCTTTATGGTTCCCTGAGACCTTAGGGCCAGAGCTCTGGTTAAGAGGCCAGACTTTAAGAAGTTTTCCTCCATCTGATTCTGAATTGTTTCTTGACCATCTTAAGACTTCTGTTCTTCCCCGGTAATATAATCCCTCCCTGTGCCCACTATTCATTTATTTAATAAACAGTTATTGAGCTTCTCTGTATATCAGGCATGTGCTAAGGATTGAGAACACAGTAACCAAAAACCTCCACAATCCTGGCCTTTCAGGATTAACTTCCACTCTAGAGTAGAGAAAGAAAAGGCCTGAGGCTAGCAGGCTGATACATTCTGTGTTAGGGAACAGTGGGGGTAAGGGAACACCCCATCTGGAGGAGCCAAGAAAGACCACTGGACAAGGTCATGCCTGAGCTGAGCCCAAAGTGATTAGAAGGAGTTATCCTGAAGAAGAAGAAAAAAGAGCGGGGAGAAGAAGAAGAGGACAGATGAGCAGTGTCCAGGTAGAGGAAATAGCATGAAGTCCAGGGTGGGAGAAACCGTGGTTCATGCTGAGGAGCTGCACACCTGTGCAGCATGACTGGTGGGAAGACAGGGAAAGCAGGAGTGGTGCGAAAGGTGGCTGAGGACACACGTGGAGCCAGAGCAGCAAAGTCCTGTTAGCACCTGTGGAGTCACTGCGGGATTCTAAGCATGGTCCAGTGTGTGCTCTGGAGAAAGCAGTCTGGCTGCAGTGTGGAGAATGGATTGGATGGATAAGACTAGAAGTAGGAAGTCAGTCTGCAACGGCTGCATCTTAAAAGCATTCTGAGACCCTGGGTGAGATATTGCTAACCATATTTTATGATACAAATCGAGAAACTATCTTTATGGACTTGTAAAATTCTCTCTGTGACTCTTTTGGATTTTGCTTTATATATTTTAAGACTGTGATGTTGAAAACACTCAGATTCCCAGTTATCACATCTTCTTGGTAAATTGTTCCTTTTATCAGTATGAAATGTCCCACTTTTATCCTTATAATGCTTTTTACCTTGAATTCTATTCTGTTTTGTCTGTCAGTAAGAGAGTCATTGAATCAATCATGGTATATCTATGGCCAATAAAGTCACAGAGAGAGGCATTCAGATATAATATGCCTCCTGATGAAAGTCTACAACAATGTCTATTAAGTATTCTGGTCAAAAGCTGAACCTGAATCAGATAAAAATTCTATATCTTGTTACTGGTTCACAGGAAATACAGGGTCCAGAAAAAGATGTAAAGAATACACAAAGAGGCAATCATAAAAATCCAGACCAAAATCCAGAAATTCTCAAAAAAAGATACAATTCAATAGATATAATAGAGAAATAGAATTTTAAATATATTTAACATATACTAAATATAATATTTAATATACATAATGTAAGTATATATGAAGAATAAAAAAGGAAGAACCTTACAAATTAAAAGAGACTTAAAAGATATATAGAACAAATACAATTTGATAAAAACAAACTTGATAAAAACATTTTCAGTGTGATACAATAGCCAAGAAGTGGAAGCAACCCTAATATCCACTGACGGATGAATGAATAAACAAAGGCGGTATATACACAGGTGGAATATACAGTGCCACAGCATGGGTAAACCTTGACAACATTAAGCTAAGTGAAGTAAGCCAGTCACAAATGGACATACACTGTATGATTCCACTTATATGAAGTAATTAAAATAGTCAAATTCATAGAGACAGTAAGTAGACTGGTGGTTACCAGGGATTAGCTGTTGCTTCATGGGTATAGAATTTCAGTTTTGTGAGATGAAAAAGTTCTGGAAATCTGTTTATAATAAGGTGAAAATACTTGACGCTACTGAAATGTATGCTTAAGAATGACTCAGTAAATTTTATGTTATATATTTTTTTAACCACCATTTTTAAAAAGAATAGGTTCAAGGCAAAAAAAAAAATGTGTGATAACGACACTGTGGTTATTTTTAAAGAGAGTCCTTAGCTGTTCTGGACGTGTACTGAAATGTTCACAGCGTAAATAATAAGGAATCTTGGACTTGCTTCAAAATAATCTAAGACAAAGACGGAGGAGTGAGTGGGGATAGAGCTGAAATAACGTTCCTTACATGCTGCTGCTTATTGAAGCTTCTATAATGGGTATAGGGAGCATCATTATATTATTTTCTTTATTTTGCTTACGTTAGAACATTTCCATGAGGTATTAGTCAGCTTTTCTGTGCTAACAATTCTTTAAATCTCATTAACAAAATTTAGAGAGGCACTCACTCTCTGGTGTGGACTCAAAGGACATTTTATATCCTAAACTGTCACAGTTTCTTTTTGTACAGGTTGGTAGTTCTTTTGGTGATGCAATTTTCTCAAAAACTTTGCCTTTTTTTTTTTTTTTAAAGAACTGTTTGATTTCAGTCAACTCTGTGTCTCCAATGTTGTACCCATAATTCTTTTGGAGACTTGCCTCTCTTTCGTGACTTTGTTACAGATCTGCTCCTGTGGAAGGCTGTGCATACTCCCTTTTTAAATCCAACTGAAAGTATTTACTAGGGGCCATCTCATAATGAGCTTGCCTCGTTGCTCAGATGGTAAAGAATCTGTCTGCAAGTTTGATCCCTGGATTGATCCCTGGGTTGGGAAGATCCCCTGGAAAAGGGAATGGCTACCCACTCCAGTATTCTTGCCTCCACACCCCCAGGCTTTAGGTAATCAGTTCTTTTTCTGTCTTGACTTCAAAACTTTAAAATTTATTCTTGATATTCTCTTGATAATGTTTTTGATATCTCATTTGTTATCTCATTTCTGGAAAATTCTCACATATTCTTTGAAAAAAATTACTTTTTGTCATCCTTTTCACTTTCTTCCAGAATTCTTACTATCAGACTCTTGTCACTTCTTTCTTATCCCATCTTTTTATCTCTTTGATGTTTCTGGTTATGATCTAGAAAACAGTCCTTACTTCTGTTTTCTAAATCACTCAAGTGTCACACCTCAGAATAGAGCTACAGATGGTGTAAAACTGCTTAGCCACAGTCTAGAATTGGCCCCACAGTTAATGCACACCCCACAATTCATGTTTCAGTCATCCAACCCCCTCTGTTTCAGTTTGTTTGACTGGTGTATGGGACCAGGAGCACAGGGAACTGGCACCTTTGGCTTCTTCCTTTGCTGTCTATGTGAGTAAAACATTGTCTAAGTCTCAAGGTGGCTAATTACATCTTTACTAGTTAAATCAGTTAGGTCTTGACTTTGCTTTGCCTTATATGCATGGACTTGACAGATAGTATCTGTTGATTTTCTCCATGGTAATTGAGGCGTTAGTTCTCTTATATTTCCCCTTTCTCATGTTCCCATATAGGTGTAGACATGATTTTAAAAATTAGTAGTCAAATGTGAAACTGTACAACCATACAACACTGGGACTTGACTCACATCCTGGGACGCAGCAGAGCCTCCTTCCCCCCTGTTGCAAATGCTTATCTTATGATTTTGTAAATATAATTTACTGCTGAAAAATAGTATTATATAATTATATCCCCTCTGACTTTGTGATTTTCTTGCAGTTAACACTTGTCACAGTTTTTATTTTGCTTAGTTTCTTTATAATAGCTATTGCTTATGTTCAAAATGTTCTTTCATTTCAGTTCAGTTCAGTCACTCAGTCATGTCCAACTATTTGTGACCCCAAACATTGCAGCACGCCAGGCCTCCCTGTCCATCACCAACTCCTGGAGCTTGCTCAAACTCATGTCCATTGAGTCGGTGAGGCCATCCAACCATCTCATCCTCTGTCATCCCCTTCTCCTCCTGCCTTCAATCTTTTCCAGCATCAGGGTCTTTTCAAATGAGTCAATTCTTCACATTAGGTGGCCAAAGTATTGGAGTTTCAGCTTCAGCATCAGTCCTTCCAATGAATATTCAGGACTGATTTCCTTTAGGATGGACTGGTTGGATCCCCTTGCAGTCCAAGGAACTCTCAAGAGTCTTCTCCAACACCACAGTTCAAAAGCATCAATTCCTCTGCGCTCAGCTTTCTTTATAGTCCAACTCTCACATCCATACATGACTACTGGAAAAACCATAGCTTTGACTAGATGGACCTTTGGTGGCAAAATAATGTCTCTGCTTTTTAATATGCTATCTAGGTTGGTCATAACTTTTCTTCCAAGGAGCAAGTGTCTTTTAATTTCATGGCTGCAGTCACCATCTGTAGTGATTTTGGAGCCGAAGAAAATAAAGTCTGTCATTGTTTCCATTGTTTCCCCATCTATTTGCCATGAAGTGATGGGACCAGATGCTATGATCTCAGTTTTCTGAAGTTTTTAAGCCAACTTTTTCACTCTCCTCTTTCACTTTCATCAAGAAGTTCTTTAATTCTTCCCTTTCTGCCATAAAGGTGGTGTCATCTGCATATCTGAGGTTATTGATATTTCTCCCAGCAGTCTTGATTCCAGCTTGTGCTTCATCCAGCCCAGCATTTCTCATGATGTACTCTGCATGTAAGTTAAATAAGCAGGGTGACAATATACAGCCTTGATGTACTCCTTTCCCAATTTGGAACCAGTCTTTTCCATGTCCAGTTCTAACTGTTGCTTCCTGACCTGCATACAGATTTCTCAGGAGGCAGGTCAGGTGGTCTGGTATTCCCATCTCTTGAAGAATTTTCCACAGTTTGTTGTGATCCACACAGTCAAAGGCTTTGGCATAGTCAATAAAGCAGAAGTAGATGTTTTTCTGGAACTCTCTTGCTTTTTCTATGATCCAACAGATGTTGGCAATTTGATCTCTGGTTCCTCTGCCTTTACTAAATCCAGCTTGAACATGTGGAAGTTTACAGTTCACATACTGTTGAAGGCTGGCTTGGAGAATTTTGAGCATTACTTTGCTAGCATGTGAGATGAGTGCAATTGTGTGGTAGTTTGAGCATTCTTTGGCATTGCCTTTCTTTGGGATTGGAATGAAAACTGACCTTTTCCAGTCCTGTGGCCACTGCTGAGTTTTCCAAATTTGCTGGCATATTGAGTGCAGTACTTTCACAGCATCATCTTTTAGGATTTGAAATAGCTCAACTGAAATTTCATCACCTCCACTAAGTTTGTTTGTAGTGATGCTTCCTAAGCCCCACTTGACTTCTCATTCCAGGATGTCTGGCTCTAGGTAAGTGATCACACCATTGTGATTATCTGGGTCATGAAGATCTTTTTTGTGTAGTTCTTCTGTGTATTCTTGCCACCTCTTCTTAATATCTTCTGCTTCTGTTAGGTCCATACCATTTCTGTCCTTTATTGTGCTCATCTTTGCATGAAATGTTCCCTTGGTGTTTCTCATTTTCTTGAGGGGATCTCTAGTCTTTCCTATTCTATTGTTTTTCTCTATATCTTTGCATTGACTGCTAAGGAAGGCTTTCTTATCTCTCCTTGCTATTCTTTGGAACTCTGCATTCAAATGGGTATATCTTTCCTTTTCTCCTTTGCCTTTCGCTTCTCTTCTTTTCACAGCTGTTTGTAAGACCTCCTCAGACAACCATTTTGCATTTCTTTTTCTTGGGATGGTCTTGATCCCTGCCTCCTGTACAATGTTACAAACCTCAATCCGTAGTTCTTCAGGCACTCTGTCTATCAGATCTAATCCCTTGAATCTGTTTGTCACTTCCACTGTATAATCATAAGGGATTTGATTTAGGTCATACTTGAATGGTCTAGTGGTTATCCCTACTTTCTTCAATTCTTCCCTACTTTCTTCTTCTTTCTTCAAGTCTGAATTTGGCAATAAGGAGTTCATGATCTGAGCCACAGTCAGCTCCCTGTCTTGTTTTTGCTGACTGTATAGGGGTTCTCCATCTTTGGCTGGAAAGAATATAATCAATCTGATTCAGTATTGAGGTGATGTCCATGTGTGGAGTCTTCTCTTGTGTTGTTGGAAGAGGGTGTTTGCTATGACCAATGTGTTCTCTTGACAAAACTCTATTAGCCTTTGCCCTGCTTCATTCTGTACTCCAAGGCCAAATGTGCCTGTTACTCCAAGTATTTCTTGACTTCCTACTTTTGCATTCCAGTCCCCTATAATGAAAAGGACATCTTTTTTGGGTGTTAGTTCTAGAAGATCTTGTAGGTCTTCATAGAACCATTCAACTTCAGCTTCTTCCGCATTCCTGGTCAGGGCATAGACTTGGATTACTATGATATTGAATGGTTTGCCTAGGAAACGAACTGAGATCATTCTGTCATTTTTGAGATTGCATCCAAGTACTGCATTTCAGACTCTTTTGTTGACCATGATGACTACTCCATTTCTTCTAAGGGAGTCTTGCCCACAGTAGTAGATATAATGGTCATCTGAGTTAAATTCACCCATTCCAGTCCATTTTAATTCACTGATTCCTAAAATGTCGATGTTCACTCTTACCATCTCCTGTTTGACCACTTCAAATTTGCCTTGATTCATGTACCTAACATTCCAGGTTCCTATGTAATATTGCTCTTTACAGCATCGGACTTCCATCACCCGTCACACCCACAACTGGGTGTTGTTTTTGCTTTGGCTCCATCTCTTCATTCTTTCTGGAGTTATTTCTCCACTGATCTCCAGTAGCATATTGGGCACCTACCGACCTGGGGAGTTCATCTTTCAGTGTCCTATCTTTTTGCCTTTTCAAACTGTCCAGTGGAGAAGGGAATGGCAAACCACTTCAGTATTCTTGCCTTGAGAACCCCATGAACAGTATGAAAAAATGTTCTTTATGTATCTGTTAAATATCTAACAATGTTTTTCCCCCCAAATAAATAAATATATGAAATAATCTATCACTATTCTCTCTCCACTGCCCCACCCCTCAAATTCTCTGTTTTCCTGATTCAGTTTGAATGGGTTTTTCTCTATACCTGGGCCTCAGATGTCATCTTAGGACTTCCTTTTATCAGTCTTCTCCTTTGAATTGTTCTTCTGTTTTCTGGTATTTCTTTGTTCCTCCTTCTTGGCTTAATCTTGCATTTCACTAAATCACACCCTTCACTATCTTCCTAAGAAAAGGTATGTGGGAGGTAAAATTTTTTAGTTCTTACATATCTGAAAATATCCTTATTCCACACTTAACACATAGCCTTTATTTGGGTAAGTATAGAACTCTAAGATTAAAATAGTTTTCTCTCAGAACTTTGGGTTCCCAACACTACTATCCTCTAGTATCTTGTACCACTGTTGAGATGTCTGATGCCCCAGCTTTTTACTCCTTCACATACGATGTGATTTTTCTCTCTAGATGCTATGATGTTATTTCTTTTATCTGGGCATTCTGAAATTCAAGTTATTCCTTGGTATTTTCCCTCCATTCTACTGGACATGCAGTGGGTATTTTCAGTTTGGATATTTCTCTCTTTCACTAACGGGAAATTTTCTTACATTGTTATTATTTTTAAAATAATTTACTATCCTTTGCTTTCCTTTTCCTGAAACTGCATACAGATGTCAGAACTTGAATAATCCTCTAATATTCTTTCTCTCCTAATTTTCATCTGTCTTTCTCTTCTACTTTCTAGGAGATATCTTCAAGTTTATTTTCCTACTCTTTTGTTTAATTTTTAATTTTAGCTATCTATTTAAAATTCCTAATTGCTCTTGCTCATTCTCTGATTATTCCTTTTTTTACAACATGGCTTCCCCAGTGGCTCAGTGGTAAAGGATCTGTCTGCAGTGCAGGAGACCTGGAGACTTGGGTTCAATCCCTTGGTGGGGAAGATCCCCTGGAGGAGGAAATGGCAACCGATTCCAATATTTTTGCCAGGAAAATCCCATGGACAGAGGAGCCTGGCAGGCTACAGTTCATGGGGTCGCAAAAGAGTCGGCCACAGCTGAACAAGTCAACCATTCTTTTTCATGGATGTGCATCTTCTTTTAGCTCTCTGAGGCTATTAAATATATACATAAAATTTTAAAATTCAAAAAATCATTTTCTTAAATTATCTCTATTTCTTCTGAGTTCCTTTTTTATTTTAATGTTTGTTTGCTTTAGTCTCTCTCTTTCATGGGGGATACTTTCTGTAGATTTCGGGTGATTTCAGGCTGTCTAGTCCTGTGTAACAGTGAGGATCAGTGTGATTGACAGCTGTGTGTGTGGGCAAGGATTTGACTGGTGGGCTTCATCCTCAGGCCATTTCATTGGGGAACCCTGAAAAGCCAATACTTGGAGGATTTCTCTCGGAGGCAGGTAAATTTTTTTCCAGTGAATCTTCTATCCAGGGGACATATGCCTGAAAGTTCCTTTCTGGGAAGGAGTCTGGTGGAGGGCCCTACTATTATCATATGAACTGACACTTAATCAGACATCTGCCCTTTTTTCTTGCTGGAATCCTGGAATTTGGGGATGCTCTGATTCAATTTCTCTAGAGAAACCTCCACTCTCTGGTAGGAGCATGGTTCCTGACCATGTGATGGAAGGGTATCTAGAGTTGTAATTTCATCATATATCTCTTCCAGCCAGTTCCCTAGAGTCTAATCCCATGCTTCAAACTCGCTTCTTGCAGAACCTGGTGCCTCTAAGTCTCCTGCCTCTCTGGGCTCTGTGGGGAGAGTCTGCTCACTAATGACTATCAGTTCTTCTCCAGGTCCTTCAAGTCTTAGTTTTCTCTATTCTGGCAGCTCTGTTACCATTCTCCAAGCCACTTTCTTTCTTTTAAAAAACATTTATTTATTTGGCTGTGTCATGTGGCACACAAGATATTCTGTCTTCATTGCAGCTGCAAGATCTTTAGTTAGGGCATATGGGATCTAATTCCCTGACCAGGGATCAAACCTGGGCCCCCGTGCATTGGAATAGCAGAGTTCTAGCCACTGGGCCAGCAGGGAAGTCCTTTCCAGCCCCAAATTACTGAACTCACTCTTGTCCACTGATGTCCTCATTTCCACCCTCTGTATTCTCATGAGTCTATACTTTAAAAAGAATTTTGTGGAGTCTGTGGAGGAAGAGGAGATAAAGATACATGATCAGTTTGTTATCTCTAACTGGAAGTTCATACCTACTTTAAAAAATGGTTTCAGATTATATAAATAGTACATACTTTGTAGAAAATTTGAAGCAAACTTGTATGATCCTACCATCCAGAAATAATCAATATTAACATTTTGGTGTATGGTACCTTTTTTTTTTAAAATAAACTTTTTGTTTTAGAATAGTTTTAGATTTACAGAAAAATTACAGTGATGGTACAGAGTTCTCATCTACTCCTCACCCAGTTCCCTCTATTACTAACGTCTTACGTTAGTGTGGCACATTTGTCACGATTCGTGAGCCAGTGCGGGTGCACTGTTATTGTTGTTCAGTCTCTCAGCCGCGTCTGACTCTTTGTGACTCCATGAATGCCAGAGTCCAGTCTTTATTCAGTTTTCTGTAGTTTTTCTCCAATTTCCCTTTTCTGTTGTAGGATTCACATCCAGGATACTATGTTATCTAGTTGTCATGTCTCCTTAGGCTCCTCTTGACGGTGACAGTTTCTTGGAATTTTCTTGTTTTTGATGACTTTAACAGATTGACAGTTAGGTATTTTATAGAATGTCATTCAGTTGGGATTTGTCTAATGTTTTTCTTATGATCTGACTGGGGTGTGGATTCTGGGGAGAGGAAGACCACTGTTATCATATCAAGAACACATATATCAGCATGACTTCTCCATCTCCTTGAAGGCAGAGTATCTATAATACACGAGTTATTTGGAATTCTTCTATATGGAGGTTCGTCTTTTCTCCCTCATTTATCTAATTATTCAATTTTTTATTTCTATTAGTATGCACTCATGAATATTCATTTCATACTTTGGGTTATAATACAATAATACTTAATTTTCTTGTTCAAATTGTTACAGCTTTAGCCCTTAGGAGTTGTTTCAATTGGCTTCTGTATTCCTTTGTGTTATGTACCCACTCCAAACCCCATCATTGTGGAGTTTTGAGCTTTGTAAGATGCTCCTGGATCATTCTGTATATTTCCTGCCTCAGTTCTAGATCAACCATTTCTCCAAGATGACCTAGTCCTTTTTTTGAAAAATGGTATTAGAAACCAAGTTCTGGGCAGTAGGTGTGCTTGTTGCTACTGGGATTTCATTGCTTCTCGATCCTGTAGGCTGACATAGCAAGGAAATAGATGTGTGTATACTAACCTATGTATGTGTACATATATCTATAAATATTTCCATATGTAACCATCTGTATTATATCAAGTTATACATGATTTCCCACTTATGTCTCTAAGTCATTACCACATGGATCATTCTACCCTGCTCCTGTTTGTCTGTAAACACCTACTCCAACAATAAGAAACCTGGCTCTTACCATCTGCCATTCATTTACTTAATTATTCAATTCCAGTGTACATGTGTTGTCAACCACCTGCTTTTTAAGGTAGGAATTTAATTATTCCCAAACTACTTATTTAACATGTCAAGATTCCATAAAGGACTTTATGCACTCAGTCCTTATCGTCCCTGATCTGCTGCCAGTCTTCAGTTCGCCAGTCCAGGTCCTATGCAGGATACAGGAAGCTTGGGGCTGGTGCACTGGGATGACCCAGAGGGATGGTATGGGGAGGGAGGTGGGAGGGGGGTTCAAGATTGGGAACAAGTGTACACCCACGGCACATTCATGATGATGTATGGCAAAACCAATACAATATTGTAAAGTAAAAAAAAAAAATACTTTATGAAAAAAAAATAATAATAAAAAAATAAAATAAAATGCCTATTCTTACACCGATGTCCTCTCCAGGCTTGGGTTGACTGAGTTTTTCCTAGTCTCTCTCCAGCTAAATGTCCTTCTGTAGGTCTGCTGACAGGAATGCATCATTTCAGACAATCCCCGAGTAACAAACTCTTATTCTACCAAATCTATGCCTAAATGGTTGACCAGGTGGTATAAAAGGCAGAGCTTGCCTTTGCTGCGAGGAGAGGAGTACGTTCTCTACATTCTTCCTCACTGTAGACAAAGTTCTCAGAAGCCACTTGGGCTGCAATGAGAGAGACAAGTATCCCTTAAATGGTGTGTTCCCACATCACCACACACCACACTGCCTGAGGAAACACTGCTATAAATAGCACGTGGTCTCCTTACCAGTCGGCCACAGCCGGGTTAACCCAGACATGATGGAGACTTGGTAGGAAGAGGAAAAAGCAGAAAACTAGATAAAGCAAGAAGTGGGGAGGAAGAAGGATGATGTGGAAAGGGTGGTGATAATATTAATAATACATATAATTAATGATTTTAGTAATCACTGATATTTGCAGAAATCTTCCACATGCACGGTGTCATTTATTTCATAAAGTATAACAACTTGAGAAAGTAAATATTTAGTTCATTGTAAGGTATCTTATAGGTTAAATTGACTTTTGTGGGTTCTAAATTCAGGGTTCCTTGAGTCTAGAATCCAAGCTGGGCCAATGAGAGTTGGTCCTGGGACCATTGCTATTAATAGAACTATTGGAAAATAACATGTTCTCTTTTCACTGGAATTATAAAATAAGCATGGCTGGGTGTTCAATATATCTAGTGATCTGTTTGTTTGTTTGTTTATATGCATAGAGGAAGATCTGAAGATAGTATCCCAGGTGTTGACATCGATTCATTTTGGGGGGGTTAGGTAATTGGTAATATTTATGGTTTTTACATGTTATGTATTATTTATATTTTCTATAAAGTAGCATATTACTGTATATTATCATAGATTTTTCTGTTGTAAATTATTGTTTTAAATTTTATACTATATGTATGTTAAAATATAAATATAATATATTTATAATGTTTTCTTATTAATAGAGGAGTATAATTTTTATACTAATATAAGACAGAAGTCCTTTACTCCCCATTTTTTAAGAATCATTTTGCACCTTCATAGGTGTTATTTTTTAAAAAATGTTTATTTATTTGGCTGCATCCAGTCTTATAGTTGTAGCACGTGGGATCTTCGTTGTGGCACATGGGCTCTATAGTTGTGGTGCACAGACAGGCTTAATTGCTCTGCCCTATGTGGAATGTGGGATGTTAGTTCCCAGACCAGGGATTGAAGCTGTGTCCTCTGCATTGCAAGGCAAAGTCTTAACCACTGGACCACTAGCGAAGTCCCCGTGTAACCTCTTAATGCCCACTGATTCTTTCCCTTGGTTACTGACTCAAGCCCAGTTCCATATGCCTGGTAGGACACGCACTCTTAATCCCAGGATGATCCAGTTCCCTAGAATAACTTTTTCAAAATAAAGTTTTTTACCTTTTCAAAGTAAAGTATTTGTAAAAAAGAGATTTTTCAAAATAAGAATATTTAGGGACTGAGAGGTTCTGTTGGTTTTGGCCGCATTCCATCAGACACTGCTGTTGCTGCTGCTAAGTCGCTTCAGTTGTGTCTGACTCTGTGCAACCCCATAGATGGCAGCCCACCAGGCTTCCCGTCTCTGGGATTCTCCAGGCAAGAACACGGGAGTGGGTTGCCATTTCCTTCTCCAATGCATGAAAGTGAAAAGTGAAAGTGAAGTCGCTCAGTCTTGTCCGACTCTTAATGACCCCATGGACTGCAGCCCACTAGGCTCCTCCATCCATGGATTTTCCAGGCAAGCCATTGCCTTCTCCGCCATCAGACACTAGGCCTCATCAAAGAGCAGAGTGGAAAAGTGGGTGAGGTTCTGGTGTCATGGAGGTGCTCCTGCTTGAGGCTGACAGTGGCAGGGGTTTCAGGGGTGGATGGGTCAGTTTCACTTGGATTTGTAGTCATTTTAGAAGAAGCTTGGTTATTTTTCTGTAGCCCTGCCAGAGGGAGGAACAAATCACAACCCCCAAACAAAAGAGAAGCAGCGCCAGTGGCCACGATCTTGCTGGGGTTCCCTCCTCCAAGTTTGTGAGAAATCTGGGAATTGTACACAGACCTGCCGTCCCTGCCCAACACCCACTCAATCCAGCTCTCTCCCACTGTAGACACAGGCCCCACCCTCAAGTCCCCAAAGCACAGCTAAGGCCAGGCTGCAGCATTCAGAAAACTCCCCATAAACCCTGACGAGATGCCACTCATTCCATAAGAAAACCACCTTTTACAATTACGATGCAGAGCCTGTAGTTTCATGTTGTTCTGAATTGCATTGTCTCTTTTCCAGAATAGGTTTACATTTTATCCCTGCATAACCCCAAATCCTATTAAAATATTTGCCTAAAAACAAAAAGGATTATTCCCACAAGAGCAATTTGCTTCCCCCTCCACAGGAGATAGAGGAACTGGGATGAAAACCCAAACCCACACAGTTTAGACTAGCGCTTTGTTCCCTTTTTCACCATTGCAGTTTTCAAAAATAGTAGAGACCACTTTCTTCTACACATTTCAGTATCTACCCATTTGGAAGCAAAAGCCTGGGTCTAACAAGGGTGAGGGGCTTGGCTGGGGGACGGGGTGGGTGTGGGTGGGGAGTGTGGATAAATCCCAGGGGTGGGTGCCCTGGGATTGACTTTAGGAGGAGGGAGGGAGGTCAGGACACAGAAAGTACCAGATTCCCTTTGGCTCAGATTTTACATCTTGGAGTCAGAAGTAGGGACAGAGGGATAGACAGCCATCACGGGCAGTTGACCTGACCACTGAGTGTTTATTTCATCTTTAAAGGAGGCACCTGGGATACAGGACCTCTCAGCCTCCTTTCAGCTCCCAAGCTCTCTGGACCTCAGCCAGGTCAGTGAGGCAAGGGGCTTGCTACCCACAGTCCTTTTCCTGGATGGCAATCAGCGGCTGCCTGCCCACCTGCCCGGGAGCACTCATTCTCCTGATTCCAAGGCACCTACACTTCCCAGACTTCTTAGCTTGAGATAACAGCCTGTTGTCCTCTCAATGACTCCACACCCAAGGGGAGAGGGAATGAGGAAACCTTTGGGACAGTGGGGCCTATCTGATGAACGTAAGAGGTGGGAGGCTGCCCCATTGCTCCTCGTGCCTTCCAGGTTCCCAAGGGCCCCCACCCAGCTCAGGAGGCATTTCTGGGCTTGGCTTCCTGGCAGAGGAGGTTTGCAGGCACTGGGGGAGCTGAGGAGGGTGGTGAAGGCCCTTGGCTCATAAATCTTCATCTTGGGGATTCATTAGGGATTTTTTCCAAGGACTCTTCCAGGGTGGAGGTGGGTGTCTTCTAATAGGTTCCCATCAGACTCAGGATCAGGTCCCAACTCCTCAGCCTGGCATCAGGATTCTGCAAAATCTTGCCTCAGCCTTCCTGGCCAAACCTCTCTTCTGTTATTTTTCCCAGACCCACTGAGGTCTAGCGACATAGAACTACACTATTTCCCTGGACACACCATGCATGCTCACATCTCTGTGGCTACTTTGCATATTGTTTCCTCTGTCTGAAGTGCCCACTGACACTTCTCAAAGAACTCCTATTCATTCTTCAAGACTCTACTCACTGCCTCTTCAAAGCCTTACTTGACTCCTTACACAGGGTTGATTGTTCTGTGCTCCAAGGGATAGGGTTCCTTCCCTGGCTCATCACCCAGTACGGTAATTATTGGGATTTGCATGTTTATCTTCCTCCTAGTGGCTCCTCTAGGGCAGGGAGCGTGTCATTTACTTTGGTAAACCAGTGCCAGGCTAATAATTCTTCAGGCAACATTTGTGTTAGAATGAACACCATTTCTTCTAGATTCATGGTATTTTGAGTAGCATTAAGAGAATGCTTCTGGGGACTTCCCTGGTTGTCCAGTGGTTGGGACTCTGTCCTCCCAATGCAGAGGGCATAGGTTCAATCCCTGGTCAGGGAACCAGATCCTACATGCCAAACTAAGATCTGGTGCAGCCAAATTAAATAAACATTAAAAAAAGAGAGAGAGAGCAAGAGAACACTTCTGTTACCATGGCCATTTCTTGGCCCACAATGCTATTTCTCCAGACAGAGGTCATATATCTGTTAGTCTATGTATTCACACAGCATCAGTACAGCACTCCTCAGGTAACTTTATATCTGATTTATTTATTTTATGCATTTACCTGATGGGTGGTTATTATAGTTGCCATCATAAGATGAAGAGACTGAGATGCCAAGAGATTAAGCAACGTCATGTTCAATGTTACAGTCTGTGTATGGCAAAGCTGAAACTTGAACCCCGGTATTCTTACTGCAAGATCTCTGCCTACACCAGAGATTCTCAATAATCTTTGGATCAGCATCACCTGAGAACTGGTTAGACACGCCCATCATTGGGCCCCACCCCAGACCTACAGAATCAGAAACTTCTAGGGTGGGCCCAGCAATGCTTTAACCACCTGCAGGTGATTCTGTTCCACACTCAACTCCAAGCACCCAGGCCTACATCCTCAGAGCTACTCCAGTGGCTGCCCAGAGCCAGAGGAGGGCGCTCCAAGGCAAACTTTTACCCCTGAATAGTCATGGCTTCTGTGATAGAAACCTAGCCCCTGGGTAAAGGGGAAGGAAACAGGTTGACTGGGAGTTAGGAGCCAGAGTTCTAGTCCCACGGGTTCTGCAATTACTGACCTTACTGACCGTGATTTTGAGCACCTCCCTGGGTCTCAGTTTTCACATCTGTAAAGTGAGGACGTTGACTAAATGCTCTCGTCTCTGATTTCCCTTTGCGCTGTTATTTAGCTCTCCTTTGCACTGTGTTGTCCATGGCAGGACTGCGATGAAGATGGAGTATGTGTGCTCATGTTTCAAGACTTTTCCCCGTCCTTGGAAATTGATCATTCCCAAATTCCAGATCCTTGGGCCAGCTATCCTCCTGTCATCTTCTTCTTTGGCGGCAGAAAATGGGAGCAAACATTTGAGTTGACTCATGAAACTTAATTAGGCAAAAGGTAGGAAACTGTTTAATGATGTTGGATTGGACCCCCTCCGGTTGCCCGAGGCTCCTCATCCGAGCCTCTCCCCTGATTCCTCTCCTGTCGCCTGCTTCCTCACTGTGACTGTGCCAGACGCTCTTGCTCACAGGACCATCTCCTGTCCCTGTCCCCGCTGTGAGCTCCTATGTGTCTCCTGTCCCTCTCTGTGGGGTTGCCTGGTTCACAGGCTCTTGGTAACTCCCCATCCTTCTGAGGAGGGGTTAAGGGTGATGTGTCAGGGTAACTTCCTAGGTGCACCAGCGAGGGGCTTGGTGACCAAATGGGGGAGCCCCATGAACGCAGTGAAGCCCTGTCCTACTGTTTCACGTGGACCTCATGGCTCTCCCAGGAGCACACCTGATTGTGGATGTGTTGTGCTCATTGGTACCTGCGGGGGCCCAGCATTTAACCGGCAGCTGGCAAATCTCCTGTGTGCAGAAGGCTGAAAAGAAGGAAAAATGCCTCTTGCCCCTTTGAGATAATGATAAGAAACTCAAGGTGAGTAATTGCACTGTAAGAGTAGAGCCCTAAGGGATGTCCCTAGTGGTCCAGTGGTTAAGAATCTGCCGTCCAGTGCAAGGGACATGGCTTCGATCAAGGATGCCCCGGTCCCACCGCTGGGCAACTAAGCCCACACACTGCAACTAAGACTCAGTGCAACTAAAAAAAAGGAGAGCCCCCCTGAATCAGAAAGGTGGATTGAAGAATTTTAATCTCTCAGGACCTGGGTGTCAGCAGAACATGGCTGAGCTCTCAAATCCTGAAGGGCCCTGAGAATGTGGGCAGTTCTAGAAGTCAGTTAAAGAAGATATTGCCTTCAGCAGAGTCACAGGTGCCAGATAAATAGCACAGGTGTCTGTTAAATTAGTGTCAGGCTCAGAGAGAGACTCATCATGAGGTTTCCAGAGTCCAGGAAAAGCCTAAAAACTGCAGGACATCACGTGTTGCTGGCAGCCTTTGGGTTAAAAACCAAAAAAGGTGGTTCTTAAACGAGGTCCCAGAGAGAGCAGGAGCCGATGATGATCCTTCATCAGCTAAAGCTCAGTGAGGCTGCACTTCTCAGCTGCAAGTAACCCAGGAAGCTGGGCTTCTCTTGGACTGAGCATTGGTGGAACTACACGTAGATAAAGAATATGTGTGTATTCCAAACTCATCAAATTGTGTACATGAAGTATCTTCAGCTTTTTGTGTGTCAGTCATACCTCAATAAAGTGATTTTTTAAAAAGAATGTATATGTGGATTTGTGTGTAGCTCTAGCTTCTGTTGTTGCTGTTCAGTCACTCAGCCTTGTCTGACTCTGCCACCCCATGGACTGCAGCACTCCAGGCTTCCCTATCCTTCACTGTCTCCCAGAGTTTGCTCAAACTTGCGTCCATTGAGTCAATGATGCCATCCAACTATCTCATCTGTCACCCCCTTCTCCTGCCTTCAATCTTTCCCAACATTAGGGTTTTTTCAAATGAGTAGACTCTTCACATCAGATGGCCAAAGTATTGGAGCTTCAGCTTCAGCGTCAGTCCTTCCAATGAATATTCAGGGTTGATTTCCTTTAGGATTGACTGGTTTGATCACCTTGCTGTCCAAGGGACTCTCAAGAGTCTTCTCTAGCACCACAGTTCAAAAGCATCAGTTTTTCAGTGCTCAGTTTTATGGTCCAAATCTCAATATACCCTTTAAATCAGGATACATTGTCAGTAGTTATTGATCTCCACCCAGTGCCCTGGAGTCCCATGCTCATACCTTCAGCTGATGGGTGCTTTCTTTGTGCATCCTGGGCCCCCACAGTGGGCCTGGTAGTTGAGTTCAACCTGGAAGCTAAAGTCCTGCCTTAGTGGACCTGAGACTTCCCAGTATTCCAGGGACTTGAAGGCTGGGGGAAGAGCCAGGCATTGGTTAGGCTTTCTGGGACTGCTCCAGAATGGGTCCCTCCCTTCCCCAGTCTGCTCCTGTCCAGCTCAGTCTAAAATTGGCCTGCTTTCCTGCAAGACTTGGATTAAGGGATTCTTCTGCACAGGTTCAGAATGGATTTCAACCTCACTCATTAGAATCTCCTAAGCATCCTGCTCTCCATCTTAAATGACTTTACAGGTCTCAGAGCACTCATTTCTGGTGGTGTCTTCCATTCAAAGATTTCTCAAGTCCAAATACTTTGGTCCTTTGTTTCTGAGGTTGTGCAAGGAGAGAGAGGAGATGTGAGCTTTAGACTCACAAGCTGATGCAATCTAGCTGTGGGCTCTTTGGCGAGTCATTTTGCTTCTCTGGGCCTCAATTTTATCATCTGTAAAATGGGAATGTTGGTTCAGGTGCCCTCTGAGGTGTTCCAGCCCTAACATTCTGAGATTCTAGACCCCACTTTGACCAAAAGAGAAGGCTCAGAAGTCCTGTCCATCACTGCATGATGTCCAGGTGGAGGTAGAAAGGGCTAAGTGTAGTGTTAGGACAGCTGGGAGGACTCCGGGCCCGAAATGTGCTTTCCCTTCATGGACTTGGATTGGGAGTGCCTGTTGGGTGGTGCCTGGCTGGAAGGAGTGAGACAGTCTCTTCCAGACGTCCCCCTGCCTGAGTGGTTGCCTCACAGGCTCTCCCTACCACTTTCCAGGGTGGGGCGGGGAAGGGCAGCTGGGGAGCAACTGATGCAATAGGCAGGCTCAAGCCTGTGTTCTTCGAAGACTAAGCAAAAATCGGCTGGCTGGGCTGGGCCGGGCCGACCTAGGCAACAGCTTCAGGGCCCTACTCTTTGCAGGGTTTCAGCTTCCTCTTCTCTGCCTATAATTGAAATGGGGTTCATTCTCTGGTCACCAGAGCCAGTAATTGACACTTTGTATTATACGTTTACTCCTGGAGCTCTTTAATCTTATAGCTTAAGAGAATATCCTTCCTTGCTAGGAATGGGGACATGCACGAGTACACATACACAGTGTGAGGACACACACACACATACAACGCAGGGACATTCATGGATGTGCGCGCGCACACACACACACAGTGGGGGCCTCCAGAAGTAGGATCATTGTTTTGAGAATCTGCTCCCACCAGACCATGCTTCCCACCAGCTCTTCCAGGAGGAAGTGGATCCAGTCAAAAGGATCAGAGAGCATCAGAAGATGGGGAAATTGCCTTTGTATAGCCAAAGCCTCCAAATATGCCCCAAGGGATGCCATTTCTATTCAAGGCCCATCTATCAAATATAAATGAGTCTCTGGGCTACTTTCCATCTCCCAGGGATCTGGATGCCCAGAACACAATAACTAGTCCTTTAAGTTAGTGAAAAGGAAAAAAAAGGAAGTGCATCAAGTTCTCAACAAAAGGAAAATGGCTAAATATTGCACTCAAACTATGCCTCCATCATAAATTCCAAGGAACTTTGTCTTACTAAACCCATGCTTCAAGGCTCTGTATTCCCTGCAAAAGGCTCAAGAAGGAAAGTTGAAGTCCATTTGGGTTCTATGTCCCTTGTAATTATCATAATTTACTTTGTACTTACTATGTTTCAGGTCCTATGCTAAATGATTCATGTGATTTATCACATTTCATTCTCACAAAAACCTTATGAGATAGGCTACTATAATCTCCATTTTACAGATGCAGAAACTGAGGCACAGAAATTTATGTAACTTGCCCAAGGACACAGGGCTAGTAAGTGGTAGAGTCAAGGTGTTAACCTGATTCTCCTGACTCCAGGACCTAGGCTCATAACAATCTGAAAAACCCACATGTACAAATAGAGAGTTTAAGTCGCATAGACTCCTTCACATTACAAAAGGATTCGTCAGAATGTTTTCTAAATCCCAAATTCCTCTATAGCTTTAGTCGATAAAATCCATAATTTTATTTTCCAGGGTTTGTTTTATGTCCAAATTTTTAGGAATGTATTGTTTTTCTTTTTTAAAGAGTAATTTTTGTTTATGCTGGATCTTTGTTGCTGCGTAGGCTTTCTCTAGCTGTGGCACGTGGGGGCCCCTCTCCAGTTGTGCTGTGCAGGCTTCTCATTGCAGTGGCTTCTCTAGTTGTGGCTCCCAGGCCCAGAGTGCAGGCTCAGGAGTTGTGGTACTTAGGTTTAGCTGGTCTGCGGCATGTGGAATCTTCCCAGACTGGGGATCGAGTCCATGTTCCCTGCATTAGCAGGCAGATTCTTATCTACTGTACCACCAGGGGAGTCTAGGAACATATTTTTTAACTTAACACACAGACTTCTGCTCTTTGGGAAGTGTCACTCCTAGACTTTCATCAAATCAGTTCATTCTGTTAATAGTTAACAACTGACTTGCTGTCTTATTGACACTGAATACATTTAGAAAGGAGCTTTGGACAAGGTAGTTCTAATTTAAGTATGAATTGTATAATTATACATTTGAATATATTCACACATAATCAAATTTAATCAAATGGACAGCTCGAAAGAGTGAAATTGGAGTGTTTTCATGGTGGAGCAGGAGTTGGGGGCTTTCTTCTTGATTTGGCCGTCATCTTGATTTATAGATGTTTTATCTCATTAACCTTAATGTCACGGAGCTAATTAGTAACTCTGAAAACTGCAAAACACACTTGAAGCAGTCCTGTAGCTCTTTAACTTCCCCATGCACCAGATTAAACTGGACTCAGTTATTCTGAATCACAGAAGACATCTTTCAAAAGGTTTTGCCTCCTTCATTTGGAATGGCTTACTGCCATGAAGATCAAGCTGGATGTGGATCCCAGTTTTCCCTTTTGGCTGCACATCACATTACATCAAAACCGTCTGAATCCTTCAAATCCCTTGCTTCACAGAGAGACACACATATGCAGATTGCTGTGATTACCTCTGTTTGGGTTAAGTACTCCCAGGACCCTGCGGAAGGGCCCAAGGATCTCACTGCCTGCCTTCTGCCTGCTGGTGAGCATCAGGGCAGCTGTGTGGGGACCCAGCCCTGTTCAGGAGGCTGCCATCTTCAGGATGCAGAAGGTCCCTTGGGTCCTAAGAGCACTATGGGCATCCTTTTCCTTCTTTCCCTCTTTTCACCTCCGGACCAAGACCCTGAGGCACAGGTAGTTACAGTCTTTCTTCCCTTATGACTTTCTATGGGAGGACTCTGGGCTGCTTGGCAAGTCCTCCCCACCCCCTCCCTCCCTTTTCTTATGGCTGAATTAGATGGTTGCTAGGATAAAGGATGGTAGACATCAAAGAGGCTAAATTAATCTACAAGATAAAGGGGAAAGCCATTCTCTGGAGAGTGAATGGGCTAGAAATGGCTGTCGAATGGGACTTTGGGTGAGAAAAATGGCCACTTCTCAGGAAACTTCTCAAAGGTTTCCATGATTTTTAAGGCATTTGGAGTTCAATTTATGTTTCTTTGAATAGGATACCATGTGAAGATGGAACTACATAAGGGAGGAAGGGAGCTCAGGTTTATTCAAGTTACATTTCAAATAATTTTTTTGAGAAAGGAAAGTGATTCAGGTAGCAAAATCTAAGATGATGACTTGCAGTGGGGTTTTCTGAATTTGCCTGGTCCTGGAACAGGACTGTGAATTGTAGGAGTAATAGAGAGCAGCCTGTGATGACATATTATCAGGTGGGGAGCCTTGGATCTGTGGGTGAAGCTGAGGTTTCTCCTAGGAGGATTTCACACGAAGGACAAACTCCAGTGCTGAAATAGGTGATAACAAGTGAATCTCTATTCTTGATTTAGTTTGAAAATGGACTAGATTGTTAACATACAGACGAATTTTTGTGTGGGCCCTTGTTCCTTAAGTGCCAAACTGATGTTCTAATGCCGTTTGACATGTCTCCCTGCTGCGTGACTCAGCGCTGGCCTCATGGACCCTCCACAGGCTCTCCCTCCCTCAGGGGCGCAGGTGTGTCCCCACCTCGGTCAGAGGCCAGGAAACTAACCACAATCTCCTGGCTAGAGACTCAGGCTTCTGCCTTGGAGGCAAAACAGGGTGAAACACAGGCAGGCAGGATCCCAAACCACAGAAGCTCAAGTTAGGTCATCCTTGTGAACATGACAACTCGCTGTCGTTCTCGATCAACAAAGAAGAAACACAGACCCATTCAAAATGGCCCTAAAAGACAGAATTTGCATGACTATGGCAACTTGCCATTGAATGCTATTCCTAAACAACTGAAAAGTTAATTAGCCATTCTTTTCACAAGGCAAGAAAGGTGCAATGATACATTCACACCAGAACAGGGGAGTACAGGAGTTTAAATCACTTTTCTGGCAGCCAATGAGTCCAGTGTCGGAGTTCACGATCCCTCCTTATATGCACCTGGCAACTTGGGGGACTGGGTGCTGGGCAGGGACCATCCTCCCAGGAGATGCTGCCGAGACATTCAGAGGATTGTCCCTCTGTGGGACCCGCCTCTCTGGAACAGTTAGAAATTAGGTTGAGGATTGGGTTGAAGGGGAGGAAGTCATAATGGAAAATTATTATTCTTTTGAAAACAGTTATTCATGGGGACTTCCCTGGTGGTCCAACGGCTAAGACTCCATGCTCCCAATGCAGGGGGGCCTGGGCTCGATCCCTGGTCAGGGAACTAGATCCCACATGCTGCAACTAAGACCCAGGGAAGCCAAATAAATAAATAAACGTTTTTTTTAAAGGAAGGAAAATAGTTATTCACGGAAACTTTGCCATGACTGGTATGGCCATTACCGTGGTCATTTTACTTTACCTTAAACATGGACCCCAGTTCAAGACAGAGGTAGACGAGCCCTAGGGAATGCACAGTTACTATTTATTCAATTCATTTGCAGGAATCAAGCAAATCAAGTTGATGATAAAAATGACATTGCTTTAGAAGGCATTCTCTCATGTTCACAGTATATTTAAAATAATCATTAGGAAAAAGGTTACGGTGTTTTGAAGAATCTGTCAGAAATCTTCAGCCCAATTTGTTCCTAGGGCAGGATGAGAATGGATTTCCTTTGGCTGAAATCCTAGCTTCTATTGTTAGGATGATGCAGAAATTTTGGATAATAGTACACATAGGAAAAACAAAGAGAAATATTTTCTCTTCTAGACTGACACCCTTGAAGACTACTTCAAATATGAATTATTGTGCTGTTCCTCTAAGGCTAGTTAAGAACAAACACGTTTGTCTTTTGCAGGATCTACTATTTCCCCAACTCACAAAAGCCATACTGGTTGCCTTTGACTCTGGGGTAGATCTTACTGACATCCATTTTAAACAGAGGAAAGAGGAGGTATATTAGAACTGTTGCTGAGTGTAATTAAATTCTACCCACTATAAACATGTTGGAGGCAGCTTCATGGATTCCCTCCTCCAGACCAGAAGAGTTATTTCTGGAGCTGGGGCTCCTTTGGCCACCCATACCCCACTGGTTGGCTCAGCCCCTGGTTCTTGTAGCTAGGTCCTACTTGAGAAGACCAGTGTATTTTTTGGCTGCAATTTCATATAGCCTTTTGGTCTTCACAGATGAGACAACTAAATACATTCCTGCCTCACATGGCCATGAGTTCTTCTCTGTGCCAGCATTAGACCAATCTTGTCTTGGACAGAGGGCTGGAAAGACTTAGACCCTAGAAGTTGGCATCTAGTCATGGTGATTACTGGCCCCACTCTAGCCTCATACCTGGCCCCAGAAACTGGACTCTTAGCTCATCCACTCACTTTACAAATATTTATTGAGCTCCTATCATGTGCCAGGCCCACAAATATGGCAGTAACTAAAAGAGGTGAAAATCTGTGCCCTTCTCTAACTTAGACTCTGTTTTAAAGAACCGAGCCTTGTCTTCCCATTCCTCTTCCAACCTTGGTTCCCTGATCAGTTAGTCACTTCTTCTAGAACAATCTTCCTCGAACTTCAAGGTGCTTATGAATCACTTTGAGTTGCAGATTCTGATTCAGTGGGTCTAGGGTGGGGACTGAGATTCTGAATTCCTCACAAACTCCCAAACGATACTGCTGCAGCTGCTGGGGGTGTTGCCTGGATTACGCTATGAGTGGCATTGATGCACAGCCAGTAGCACCATCAGTGAGTCTTTCAGAAACACAGAATATTAAAAAAAAAAAAAAAAAAATCTCAAGCCTTACTTTGGACCTCATGGCTGAGATCCCCTTTTGACAAGATCCCCAGGCGTTTCTCCCCATGGTCTAGAACAGTGATTCCCAAAGCACATGAAACAGCAGAAGCACCAGGTGAAAGTTACAAACCGCCTGCGGGCCCTCATCCCCCACTGAGTTGTATTATTTGGTGTTGAACACCCCACGTGATTCTGATGGATAGTAGGTTTGAAAACCTCAAAGAGCATTTTCGGAGGGCACTTTCCTAGGCTCATGGGACCTCACAGCGAAAAAAGCCTTTGAGATGACCTGAGGATAATCGTCTGAGATTGTGGTCTTCTCTGAAGTTACTGTCACACAAGTTCCAGGTAAGGAACTGAGGCCAAGTCCTCGAGCAGGGCCCCTGGCTGGCACACGGTGGGGTCAGGCCTTACACCAAGTTCTCCTTCCACCACAGCTGCCTCTCCTGCTGCTGTGATGCAGAACAGCTCCCACCCACCAGCATCCCCAGATTGCTTCTCCTTGACCACACCCCAAATCTTCCTTTCCTCCTGCCAAGAGTTTCAGCCCATTACCTCCACACCCTCACACCCGCTTTATTTCAGCACCCACAGTTGCCCCCCTCTCCCGACCTGTGTCACCAACCACGTATTTAACTGGTTGACTTTCCCCAAAGGCCGATTCTGCCCACCCTTTGATAATGTTTGGAGCTCTTCTTGGGGAGGTGCAGTGTGTGGGTGGGAAGGGTGTTGTCTGCTGGCCTTCCATCCATCTCTCAGGAAGGCAATTAAGCTTCCTTCTCTTTGTCTTCAGTTCCAGCGCCTTTTTTGCTAAGTATTCTGCAACCTTCTGGAATGCAGGTGAGCACCTCTTCTCTTTACTGACAGCCCCAAGACTTCCTCATTCTTTCAACCTGGCTACATTCTCCCCTCCCCTGCCTGCACAGGTAGGTGCTGCTCACCGTCAAAGTTAAATGGACACACATGGAATTTATGGTCTACGCTAGGGGCCTTCACTTGGAGTCCACAAATCCCTAGCCCAGTACTTTAAAAATTTGAGTGTATGCTAAAATCTCCTAGGGAGTTTAAAAACCCAGACTGCACTGAAGTCAATTAAATTAAAAACTCTGGGGGTGGGAGGCAAGCATCAGTTGCTGATAAATCTCCCCAGGCATTTCTACTGTGCAGCCAAGGTTGAGAACTACTGGAAAGTCCAGGTAAAATTGGACAAGTATATGTCCTTTTGGTGGAAAAACTAAGCCACAGCTTTTAGCAGATCCTTAAAGGCTCCAATGACACTCTTCTACTTCCCTTTCTTCCCCTTTCAAAAACGGTGAGTTGACTGGTCTAAGATAACAAGCAGGAAGAGCTTACCAGTTATTAGAGAAACACCAAATATATGTGTTAACTAAATAAGCAGGTATTAACATGTAGGGCAGAGAAAGTGCCTACTGTTGCTTCACGAAGTGAAGGGGGCTTGGGAATATTGTGTTTGGTGAGATGGGTTGATCTCTGCCTCTCTCCCAGTTAACAGGAAAAAGGTGTGATTTCAGATGCTACCACTACAGAGATCTGATCACATCACTTAACTCCCCTGCTGCCCACAGAACCAAGGCCGCGCCCCCACTACATCATCTTGGCTCCTTCCTTCCTGGTTACCTAGCCCCAGGGATCCTTTCTAGTCACCATGCTCATTTTTTCACACACTCTAGCCCCAGAAGGATGTGCACTGCTTATTTTTTTTTTTTTTTTGGACAAGTCTGTGCCCTTTCTTCTATTCTTCTCTTGGTTCCTCCCAATCTCCCTGTCTCAAGTGGACCTGGGAGGGGAGGTAGGATTGAAGAGACGGAGAATGGCTCAAGGCAAGGTAACCTAGTACAGAAGGTGCTCAGTTCATACTTGTCAAAGTTAGTGGGGCACCGCTTTGTGTTAAGAGCTCCTGCTGGTGGGGAGTGGAGGGTGACACAAGTGTGGGATTGGGAAGATATACAGAGACTCGGAAGCTCTGGCTCTCAAGGGACATAGATGCCAGTAGGGAGGCAGACCAGTGATCCAAGGAGGGAAGGAAACATAACAAGTGCTCTTAGGGGAACCTGTGGAAGGTAGGATGGGAAGTGGAGGGTAAGGAGAGACTTCCTCCAAAGAGTGACTGTTATTCTTCCAGAAAGGTCAGGCTCCATGGAAGAGAGATGGGGCTGAATTAGGAGAGTGAGGCCAGACTACAGAAGGCACTTAATGCCAACTTTAGGATACTCTGCACACAGATTAAACCTGGTTGGTGCCCCTAGGTCTTGCCAGCCTTTAGTCTTGCTCCCTCAGGAAGTTTTTGCTGTAATACTAAGCTGTTGAGGTGGAGGACCCGATTTTGAAACTGTCCAATCTGCCAGGAGGTGCCTGAGCTGGTGAAGTGAAGTGAAAGTCACTCACTCTCTGCTACCCCAGGGACTGTAGCCTGCCAGGCTCCTCTGTCCTTGGCATTTTCCAGGCAAGAATACTGGAGTGGGTTGCCATTCCCTTCTCCAGGGGATCTTCCCATCCTAGGGATCAAACCCAGGTCTCCTGCATTGCAGATGGATTCTTTACCATCTGAGTCACTAGGGGAGTCCCTACAGATGCGAGAGCTGGACCATAAAGAAGGCTGAGTGCAGAAGAATTGATGCTTTAAAACTGTGGTGTTGAATAAGCCTCTTGAGAGCCCCTTGGACTGAAAGGAGATCAAACCAGTCAATCCTAAAGGAAATCAACCCAGAATATTCATTGAAAGGACTGATGCTGAAGCTGAAGCTCCAATACTTTGGCCACCTGATTCAAAGAGCTGACTCACTGGAAAAGACCCTGATGCTGGGAAGGATTGAGTTGGTGAAGGTAGAAGCTATTCTCACCTTGTCCTGTAGTCTCCCTCCCTCAAATGCCCATGTGCCCAGGCCCCTGGGATAGCCAGGCAGCCGAGATCACTGACCCTGTAGACAAGAACAGTGGCTGTACTTCCCAACTGTGGTCAGGCAGGATGTAGGTAGGACAGTGGGCTGAACAAATAGGCAGTTAGGGGCCTCTCAGCACAGCAGAGAGGGGAACAGCTGTGATCCTAGATCCTCACGGTCGAATCCCAGTGCTAAGCAATGTGGGGCCGACCAGCACAATGCAGACACTGGCTAAGGCCCTGTGAGAGCAGATATTCAATAGATGTTGTTTCCCTCCATCTATTTTTCTGGGCTGAGAATCTAAGTTAAATAGCTCTACCTTCTCCCAGGTGCCAAAGAAGGATGAGTGCCCCTCCCCTAAGGACTATACCCTTTCTATTTGGGCTGCCAGGATGCTCTAATTGTTCTGCACTTTAATAAGACACAGAGGGCTCATTATGTAAATTCAGACAAATATACACAATTACCCCAGATCATAAATTACATCTATATTAATAAACATTTTAATTAACACTTACCAACTGCCAACAAAGTGTTAGGTGTAAATAACAGGTGGATGTAGAGTGAAGTAATAAGACTAGAAAGCCACTGCTTCTCTCTACTCCATACAAGAATATCAACAAACAGTGTACATGCTCTTTTTAAAAGTAAGCTTATAAGTTTGCCTGAAGCCTGAAACAATCAACAGTATACAAATTCTTATCACTGTTTGCCATTTAAATGTAAGTATTTATTAATAATTTAACATTTGTATGGTGTATCTCATTCCAGAGTCATTCATTCATTCATTGAACAGATATTTAATAGAGGCAGCAAGCATTGTTCCAGGCACCAGGATACAGGAGTAAAGAAGACAAAATTCCTGATCTTAAGATGTTTACATTCTGGTGAACAAAGATAGACAATAAGGAAATTAACCAGTACACAAGTAATATTAAATGATAATAAGAACTGTCAGAAAATATAGTGGGGTAGAGTGAATAGGGAGTGTGTGCCTGTGCATGCATGTGCTTGCCCGCTGCTTTTTTACATAGAGTGGGCACAGAGGCCTCACAGATTAAGTGAAATTTGAGTGACAGGACTTGTTGATGGGTTAGATATAGGGTGTAATAAAAAGAGGTATCAAGTTGGCCACCAGGGTTTTCATATTAGCAACTGGAAAAGTTAAATTGCCACATACCGTCACAGAGGAAGCCTGTGGGGTACAGTGCAATTCTGGGAATTTGATTTTGGATGTGTGATGCCAAGGAGGCAATTAAATGCACAAGTCTGAAATTTGGAGAAAAGATTGGGACAGGAGACATAAATCTGAAAGTGTTCAGCGTGTAGATTAAAAAATATATATTTATTTATTTGACTGACAAAGGCAGGATCTTTGTTGAATCATGTGGCGTCTTTCTTTACGGCCCACAGACTCTCTAGCTGTGGTGTGTAGGCTCAGTAGTTGCAGTACACAGGCTTAGTTACTCCACAGCATGTGGGATCTTAGTTCCCTGACCAAGGGTCAAACCCATGTCCCCTGAATGGCAAGGTGGATTCTTAACCACTGGATCGCCAGGTCCCAGCTTGTAGATTTTTAAAAACATAAGCCAGATGTGACCATCAAGGGAATGAGTGTGGACAGAGAAGAGATCCAAGAACTGGATCTGCCCTCATAACCTCATCACCTCCCAAAAGCCCCACTTGCAAGCACCATCATGTTGGGGATTAGGTTTCAACATATGAATTTGGTGCAGGTGAGGGGATACACAAACATTCGGTCTTTGGCAGATACTCTATAACTGTGGTCCTGAATTGATTCTGAAGTGCTGTTTCCTATCTCTGAGGAGGTGTAGGTTTTGAGTGGTCTTCTGCTCCAGGCTGTTCCTGCTGCTGCCAATGCGCCCATAAGGCTCTCTCCTCCCTGGACAAGGCCTCTGCATGGTCAGACAGTTTGGGAAGGAAGACAATGGAAGTATGACAAAAGGCTGCCGGGCCTGTGGGTGGGATTTGAAACCTCAAACTGGAATCCAGAGCAATTGGGACTGGAAGAGAATGTGGCCATTTCCATAATCCAGAGTTTCCTTGACTTGTGGAGGCCAAGATTCTGAAGTCATCCCTCAAGAGATGATGCTTCATTTTACACTGTGAGCTCTGAGACAGATTTCATTTAAATGAAAATTCTATGGCTTAAAATAAAACTTGAAATCCCCTAAAATCTAGTCAAGTGCTGTGCATCAGATGGTGGCTTCTATATATCACTTCCTTCCAAAAGAACCAGAGTACCTTGAAGACATGGCTGATTCCATGTTTGGGCCAGGGAAAGTACAAGGTTAACCTGAGATAGCTGGTGACAGAAAGCAAGGAAGGAAATGCATTGAAAAAACACTGGACCAGCTTGAAGGGACTCCTAATGACCTCCTTTGGGAAACTTTGAACATCAAAAATAATGATGACCATGTTTGATTATAAAACAAGGGAAAAAATCCATTATAGTGATACTAAAAATTTAAAGAAAATTACACAAAGGGGAAAATGTCTTTGTCACCATTGGAAGTGACTCTTATGTTAATGTCTTACTTGAATATTAGTAATTAAAGAGAACAATTAGCATTTATCTTGCCTTTTTAGGAAGAATTATAATTCTGCCTCAATTGATTATAGAAAGCCTTTCTTTACAGAAGAAAACTAACAAATGAATAAGGAATGTAATGTTAGAAAAATTACCACTGTGTACCCCAAAACATAATTCCTGAGTAAAAACAAAGATCAACAATGATTGTTAAAACCATTGAGGAAAGGTTGATGGGGAGCAAGATATTTTCATATGCTGAAGTATCACCATACAGAAAACTTCAAAGAGTAAATCTACTTTTACAATGAAAAGGAGGGAAAGGTTGTGATGTCTCCAATTTGCTTTTACACAGCTAGCCAAAAACCCTAATCAAATAATATATATATATATAACATATATATGTTAATATGCATATTAAAAATTCAATATACATAGAATCTTAACATTTACTGGATTGCGTATACAGTTTGTTCATTATAATACCTTTTCTACTTTTTGATATATTCAAAATGCTTCTTCATAGAAAATTAGGGAAGGGGAAGAAATACTGTATAGACTCTGGGCCTCATCTCTGCTTTTAAAAGACCCCAGATGACTGATACACTCTCAGGAATGAGAATCACTGATTCAGTGCCCACATTCAGCCTGAAACTGAGGTCTGGAGAATTGAAATGACTTTCCAAGGGACAGAATAAATACTAGAATTCATGTCCCTTGGCTTCCAATCTTGTGTTTTTTTCTTATAAATCTTCAAAAGGAATTTCTTAAATAAGAAACCTTATCCTCTTGAACACCTGAAGCTCTTGTTTGTCAGCAGCTGAACCACACATAGTAAGGAAGGATTTGGCCACCTAGAGCGGGCTCATTTGTTGGAATCTAGGTATGGGAAAAAAACCATTAGAGGTACCCAGGGCAAGGACAGTCCTAATTTTAAAAATTGAGTTGTATTGTATAACATTTTCTCTTTTTAATAATTTTATTACCTTCAGTGAGGATAATCTATGAGAATAAGTCTTTCACTTGTTTGTAATATTTAATATGTAGATAAAACCACAGATTAGAAAAAAAAATCCCTAAAATCCTGATTATTAGCTGGGAAATGAGGTTTTGGCTGAAGTACCTGGTGTTGCAGGACTTGCAGGTTTCCTGCAGAGAGATGAAGATTGGAAGATGGCAAAGTGGTTAGGTCCCAATGCTAGTGGGAAAGGCATGAGTCTTTGCAGTCAGACAAACTCTGGGTTCAAATTCTGACTTTGCCATTCACTAGTTTTGTGACATTAAGCAAATTATGTGACTGCTCTCAATCTCAGTTATTTGCCCCCTATTGCCAGGTAGGTGCTTAGATACAGCAGTTAAGATTCCCAGGGCCCAGCCCTCCTAGAAATCCAACACATAATCAAGGAATAGGGATATTCAGGTGGAGTTCTTAATTCTGGAGAGACTGAGAGTAGATCTTAACCAGATGGAGATGGAGTTGGGCTGGAGGAGGAAAACGAAGGCAACAATTTAAGGAAATAGTGCAGAAGCCTGATAGTCTGGAATGGGTGAGGAACATGGAGTTCCTGTGGCTTTAATGTAGTCGACTGCGATTATTTAGTGAAATATGTATGGAAAACATCTAACTTTGACCCAGAAGTAGGAGTTAGGGTCTGGGGCACGAACCCCTAGCGATAACAAAGGTCCTCTCCAAAAATAAAAAGGACTCCACACTCCAGCACCACATAAGAGACACCTGGACTGTAGAGGCCACAGAAAAGAGGCGGTCTCACCTGAGGTTTACGTAGGGGGCGTGGCTGTGGAGAACTTCCGGACTCCTTTTCCGGAACAGGCCTGTGCCCCGGAAGCAGTTGTTTGTTGCTGGACCTTTGGGCCCGTTACCGAGTCTTCAGGGGTACTGTCGCCATGTTCCTGTCGGCGGTTACGTGTAAGTGGGGCTGGAGGCGGCGGCGGGGCTTGCAGCGCGGGCGGGAGGTGGTGACAGGTGGGCCTTGGGACATTGCAGGGTGGAGTGCGCACGCCGGTGGGGAAGCTGCCGCTGCGACATCCCAGGCCTTCAGGACTACAGCACCCGGCATGCCCCGCGGCATGCTCCCTGTGGGGCGAGTGGGTCTTGGGGGTCTTCGGCGCAGATTTTGGGTCCGTTGCGGCTCATTCGGACGGTAGAGTCTGGCCGGCAGAAATGGGGCTCTCCCTCGCCCTCTGTAGCGGTGTGTCAGCAGAATCGCTGGACGTTCTGAGAAAACTTCAGAATATTTAGTTCACTCATTTCGAGTTCGCAAGGTGAGAAACAGTAATTGATCCTAGGTGGTACAGCGGGCTGGGAGAGAAGCCCACTGCCTCCCAAGACAGTGTTCTTTGGTGCACCAGGCTGACTTCCCGGATGGATTTAATTTCCTTTCTCCACCTGATGTGATGGTTGTTGAATTTGCATAGGTTAATTTACCAGACAAGAGGCTTGTTCTAGTGCAAATATTTGCACCTTAGAAGAGGAGCAAATGGAGCAGATCTTTGGGAAGATTTAGAAGGTAGTCAGTTCAGCTGAAAAGAGATTGTGTAGAGCATTCCATCCAGAATTGTGGTGGTCCGATTGGATTTTTAAAAAGCATCTATAAAATCCTAACGGGAACCCCCAAAGCTCGGGAGTAGTTACTTGAGTGACAATTTATGACATATTTCATGACTTAAATATTTTTATTATAATCTTAAAATTTGAGCTTTATTTGAATTTTGCATAAGCAAGATAATAAATTGTTTTTTTTCCTTTTCTATCCGACTTTCCCTGCCTATGAAAAAGTTGCCAAGAGCAAGTCAAAGTAAGTAGAAGTTTTTCTTTTTTTTTTTTTAAAGCTTGTTTATGTTAGATTCATTATTTCAGCTACTCTCAATGAATCCTTACGTTAAATTAAGCATTTGGCTTCAATTTTCTAAAGTCTGATTTGAGAATTACACTCGATGAATTGTTTTGGCCCTATGAACTGTTTACTAAAATATTTTCCCTCCCTCCCAACTGATCTATTTAAGTGAGCTTTCAGTTAATTTACTTAAAAGTTGCTTTTGCTGTCTTGTTCCTAAAGAAATCATCAGGGTCCCCATGTTCTTTGGACTACTACTGCAGTTCTGTTTCCTCAAATTGAGGACCAGGGGCCATTTGTCTGGAGCTCACTACAGGAATATAACAAAAAAAGCTGTGACTTGACTATCCACAGAGCCAGTGTTGAGTTTTGTAATCTTTTGCATTCATGGTACAAGCATTTCAAAAATAGCAAAGGCTAAAGATTCCATGCTGTACCAGGGAGACTATTAATACCAAACTGGTATTTCAAAAATAAAATTTGTAGACAATAACTGAAGTAAGATGTTCTGTGGTAAAAATAGAAAAATTCTAAAGCAGGCAGCATTTGTTTATAACCCAAGACATATAATAAATCCTTAAAGCTAGATTAAAGTTAATGGAAAACATGTATGCTTATATTCTTCCCTCAATATCTTTTATTGCTTTATATAGCTTTTCACACAATCCAGTTAGCTTGCTTTCCTTCTTCACATTCTGTGGGAATCGCCTGTGTCTTCAGTTTCTTTAGAGGTGTGCCCTGCGTCTCATGTTCTTTGTGTCCTTCTGGTGCCATGTGTCATATGTCTTGCCTTACAGACCTTGTGTACACAACGCGCCTTCCATACTGTTGGTGTTACGTCTCCAGGGTGCAGATGTAGACTTAGAGGGCCTTGCGTATTGTGCTTGCCATAGCGCAAGTACTTAATATTGTATCACTCTAATGCATGAAGCACTATGCTGAACACTCAAAGGGATGTAAAGGTGTATAATATATTTTAGGTGCTTCAAATTCTTTTTGGAATTAGATGAGAAATCAAATAGCATGATCTACATAGGAAGATAAGACACCTGAAAAAGTAACAAACAGTATGAGGTATTAAAAGGTCCAATGGGACAAAACATGAACTTTCTGCTTTGGATGATTGTAACTTAAACTATGAAAGGGAGCAACAAGGTTTTACACATTGTCAGTGTGAAAATTCCAGTCCCTTTATTCTGTAACTTCCTGATTTCACTCTCACTGCTCATACGTGAAAGATAAAGCTCTTCCGAGACAATTTTCTTCCTGACTGGCCTGCTAGGGTCACCAGTACTTGTGTATTTTCCTTGTCCTGATTTCTCCTCCTGAAATGTGGGGGTCTGAGTCTATTCCCACAATGCAGTTTGATTAGTCTTCTTGCTTTGGTTAGGTCATTTCCAAGTCACTCTGTGTAATGGAACAAATATTGGGAATCAGAACCATTCTAAGATATAGACTGTCTTAAAACTGAACTTAAGGTTTAATTGATGTCCCCACAAGTAATACTACTTGTATAGTGTTCTTAGAATGTGGCATCCCCCTACGACTGATTTTAGTCTATTTCCTTAGCTTGTAACAGCTTGCTTTTAAATCTTAGAACAATTCTGGTGAAAATGGTGAGCCAAGCTGGAACAGGTTTTTCCTTCAACACTAAGAGAAGCCGACTATGGGAGAAACTGACTCTACTGCATTACGATCCAGTAGGTAAGATTCCAGAAAAGTTGCTCCATAATAAATTCAAATGCTTTCAAGGCCTGTTGCCCTTTTCAGATGATGTTGAACAAAGGCAGTTTTGTGACCCCTTTGTCACTAGAGCATTCATTCCTAGTGTATATTGAAAGTTACTTTGGTGCTAGTTACTGTCCAAGGTGCTGGGATATTCATGCACATAAGATAGACTCACTGCCTTCAGTCTTGATGATCAAAGCCTGGTTTTGGAAGGGAGAGGAAGGAAGACGACAAATGCTCAGTGCTATGCGAGAAAAAAGCAGGATGCTGAGATACAGGATAGAGTTGCAAGGAGGTAGATCCCATCTTCATTCTTTAGGTAGGATAGTTCAGGGAATGTCTCTCCGGTAAGAGATAGTTAACTGAAGATTTGAAGGGGAAAAACCAGATATGTAAATAGAATAGGCGATACTGTTCGGTAAACAGAAAGAGAAGTGTGTCAAGGTTGAGTTGAATTCTAAGACACTTGGTTGGTGTTTAGAGTTGGAATTGGTGCTAGAATCTTATTTCTTCAAATTAATCCATTACATAATGAAATATAGGCAGTTAACGTCATAATCCCTGAGGGAGTAAATGGCAATCCACTCCAGTATTGTTGCCTGGAGAATCCCATGGACAGAGGACCTTGGCAGGCTTCGTCCATGGTGTCGCAGAGTCGGACATGACTGAAGTGTCTTATCATGCATGCAGCATCATAATCAGTTATTTCGTTAACTAAGAACAAGGCCTGATAGACTCACTTCTGGCCAAGATGGAGCAATGGGACTGAATTTACCTTCCCTCCTGAAACAACAACCACAGAAGGACAATATAGGCAACAGAAGGCAGTGACCCTTGAGAGAAAGGAAACAAGTGCTTGTGAATAACCAGACAAAACGGAAGATTCTGTCTTCTTTGTTTACCTGCCTTCAGTCTTCAGATACATGAATGCGTCACGACACAAGCACCCGTACTCTCCAGGCAATCTGAACCCCATTTTACAGATGATGAGCTTGATGCCAAGGATTTTAGTTAAGGACACGTAACTAAAATATGTGACAGAATAAAGGTTTGAATTTAGGACTGTCTGATTCCAAAACCTAGGCCCTTAGTCACTTTACATATGAATCTCTTATTGAGAGAGGAGGCTAAAACTTGCTCACTAGTGTGTGACCTCTGGTTGGGCACCAGTACGAATCTGCCTGACAGCCATCTTAATAGCTGCTTTCAGAGTTTGTAAAGAAGATCTTACAAACTGTTCATTATGCTGAATTCATCAAAATAAAAAATAATATCACCTTCAAAAAAATCGGGGCTGTACCAGTGTAAGGAGGCATTCAAAAAGGGCTCTGAGAGGGATTTCCCTGGTGGTCCAGAGGTTAAGACTGTGCTTCCACTGCAGGAGTGAAAGTGAAAGTGAGAGTTGCTAAGTCCTGTCCGACTCTGCAACCCCATGGACTGTACAGTCCATGGAATTAGCCTTTCCCTTCTTCAGGGGATCTTCTCAACCAGGGATCGAACACAGGTCTCCCTCATTGCAGGCGGATTCTTTACCAGTTGAGCCACCAGGGAAACCCAAGAGTACTGGAGTGGGTAGCATGGGTTTAATTCCTAGTTGGGGAACTAAGATCCTGCATGCCATGTGGCCAAAAAAAAATTGTTATGAATTCCATTCTTTAACAGAAATAAAATTTCCTGCTGTTTTTATGATGTGAAACTTTCTGGTCATTCTTTAATAAAATGGGAATTCTAGGTTTATCCCTGATGATTAGCAGTCTGAATTTCAGGATATATATCTCAAATGATGGAAAATTATTAGAATGATAAGGTATAGGTCTTAGTCTGGGTTGATATAACGAAATACCACAAACTAAATGACTTATAAACAGCACAGTTTTATTTCTCACAGTTCTGGGACCTGGAAAGCCCAATATCAAGGTGCCAGCATGGTGACTTTCTGGTGAGGGCCCTCGTCCTGGTTTATAGGAGGGGGTTCTTGCTGTGTTCTCACATGGTGGAGGGGTAGGCAACTTCTGTGGGGTATCTTTTATGAGGATTCATCCCATTCACGAAGGCTCCACCCTTGTGACCAAGGCACCTCCTCAAGGCCCCACCTCCTAATGCCATCATCTTTGTGGGTTAGGATTTCAACATAAATTTGGGGGAACACAAACTTTCAGACCATAGCAATATGATATTAGATTGATGTGGTGGTTCTCTTTCTGATTTCTTTGTATCAGCTGGTGAAAACCTAAAGTGACGAACTTTACAATAGAGTGGTTTTCTACCATTTTAGCTCCTTTAGAGCTTTTTTAGGAACTTGTACAATGTTAATAAATGTTGATTGAATAACCTTCTCTGAGATTTTAAGCGTGAAAATGTACTGGAATTTTCAGTCATAGTATGGAAATATTAGGAACTTTCTGTCAGATTGATTTTACATTTTGAGGTCAGGAAAGGATACAACCATAAACAGTTCCAACCATGAGCTGAAAGTGGAAGAAAATATTCATATCTATATTTCAGACAGACGATTAGAGCTTTTCTGAGAAGGGATCATTGGAACCTTGACAACACAACTTTGTCTCTTCTGAAGAAAATGTTCTGGGATAGCTGACTGCTTGGCATTCTGCCCACCTACCGAATGCCCTGTGGGCTTGCATGATGTTTGCCTTGCGGCCTGCCCCATTGCCCAGGGTACCAAATAGCTTGGCAGTTGTCCTAGCATGTTTTACTGCAGTGAGAAAATGGTTTAAGGGTTTAGTTTAAGGGTAATGTTTTGCTTGTCTGCTTTACAAAGAAAATCAGGCAAGTAAACATAGAAAAATTCCCAATTATTTGAGGACTTCATGGTATATACTCTATGGCTAGAACCAGCCTATGTCTTTTCAAACTCCTTTTCCTCATATGAATCTATATGCAAATTTCCCAGGAGGAAGGATTAAAGGCTGAGGCATAAGTGTATTAAACTCTGTTAAATATATGAAGGTTTATTATAAAGAAAATGAAAACTTGTCAGTTTTAATTCCTTGGATGACTAAACAAGACAATATTGACTTTAATTGAAGCAGAATAGATTTAGGTTAGATGTAGGGCAAGAACTTGACAGATTCATTCTTCTATGAATTAAGCAGCGAATATTTTGACAGAAAATTAATTTATTGTTTATGACTGAGGATAGCAGCGTGTCATCTGGACTCAGCTAACACATAGTGAGTGAGTGCTCTCTGGCAGCCCTGTGAGGGAGATGGAGTTAGCCCTCTCATGGGGAATAAAACTGAAGGAAGAGTATTTTGAGAAATTTTCCCAAGAACTTACAGTGGATAAATGGTGGCGGCAAGGCTTGAACCCAGTCTTTCTGATTCCAGGCCCCCTATTTTTTCTATTACATGGAGCCAGTCTAGTTTATTTTTTTCCTTTTTTAATCAGGACCTTCCCCTGCGATCAGCACTGTTGTTCTTATCTCCTGCCACCATTTGTCTAAACTAGATGCTCTTCCCTGTTAGTTCATCCAAATGCTGCTGCTGCTTGAGAACCTAAACTTGACCCTCCTTGTGAGATGTTTGCCTCACCATTCCAGTCCCTTTTAGTCTTTAGGTTTCTGTGGGGCTTACTGGATGTTCATACAGGTACCTCATGGTATATTGGTACTAAATCAGGGACTCTTCTTACACTTTCATAAATCCCACATGGCCTAGCACAGTTATGTGGACTTAAATATTTATTCTTTGAATTAAGGGAATGAACGCAGCAAGTATATCAAATTTTCATGAATAGTCTTCATCAGTTATTCCTATCCGGGGTCACTTAAATAATCTCCTGACCAGTTATCCATGAGACAAGTTCTTTTTTTAATCCATTTTTTAGTTTCATGTAGAAAAACATGGCGAAGAAGGCAATGGCACCCCACTCCAGTACTCTTGCCTGGAAAATCCCATGGACGGAGGAGCCTGTTAGGCTGCAGTCCATGGGGTCGTGAAGAGTCGGACACGACTGCACGACTTCCCTTTCACTTTTCACTTTCATGCATTGGAGAAGGAAATGGCAACCCACTCCAGTGTTCTTGCCTGGAGAATCCCAGGGATGGGGGAGCCTGGTGGGCTGCCGTCTGTGGGGTCGCACAAAGTCTGACACGACTGAAGCGACTTAGCAGCAGCAGCAGAAAAACATGGAAATATTTTTTGCAGTGAATAACAATGGGAAATTGTTTGGGTTCTTTGCTACTGTCTTACAATGCTTTGTAGTCTTCCTTGGAATTTGAAGGAGCACTGGTCCTACTTGTTTAATACTAGATCTTTTGAAATATATTTAAAATATTCCTATGTACAAAGTAATAAAATACATTATTAATTTTGTAGATAAGTTTCTGTTGACTGGTTAATGGTTATTAATTTTAGCTGCCATCAGAATCATCCTAAGAGTTTAAAAAAATACAGACTTCCAGTCCCACTCTAGTTCTACAGAAATAGAATTAGGGTAGAGATGGAGGTAAAAGTAGGAATGTATTTAAATAAGCTCCCTAGCTAACTGTTGATAATAGTTTGGGGATCTCACATGCAGGGTATCCATATTAATTATAGAAGAATAACAAAAAACAAAGCTAAAATTTCTTTGTGTGGTAGGGACAAGTGAGTTGCTGTCATGTCATACATAGTCTTTGGAGTTCCTGGCTCTTCCTTGGTGCACTGTTCTTGTTTTTTTGCAAAGAAAAATTTAGGTAGGGTGGTTTTGTGTGTGTGTGTGTGAGAAAGAGAGAGAGAGATGTGTGATGTTAGTGGAATGCTATATAGGGCATTACAGGAACTATCAAAACCTTATTGCCTAGTATCTGGTCTCTAATCTTTCATCCCGGCAGTGAGCGCTTTTGTTTGGTGTGTTTCAGAGCACTATACTCTGTTACGATATTCATAATAATAAGATTTGGGTTATAATAGTAAATCTGTACTTGGATATATGAAACCATTTCTGGAAAGTACAAGGTTTAATGTATATTTACTCTTCAGCCAGACTTCCTTTTCTTCTGTGGTCTGCTCAGTTTTTACCACTCTTTTTCTGGAGTCCAGCTTTTTTCTACAATCTCTCCTTGCTTTACCTCATACAAGAGTGGGCATTAGCTGAGTGAAAAAATTTTTTTGCCTGTAATTTTCTTTTTTTAATTTGAATGTTTCACATTGGTTATATGTGACTTTGTGGGGTATCAGGGTTGCCACTGGTTGGCTGGTGGGCCTTCCCTGTTTTCCTTACCATTTTCTGCAGTCCTCTCTGGTCTCTGGGATCAGTGAACTGAGTTTGCAAGTCAGCTCCATCCACATGACAAAGGAAAGTAAAAGAAGAGAAAGGAGAGGGCTCATGGTCTGATGTGTATTTTTATTAAAAAATGCTGATGATAAACTTTTTAGTTTTCTGCTACAATCCTTTTTTCTCCTCCTACAGTGAAAAAAAAAGTCCTCTTTGTGGAACAGAAAAAAATACGCTCCCTCTAAACAATGGATTGAAAATGAATTTGATTTATAAATGAGAAGATCGAGGGTGGGATACTGATTCAGAAATCTGCAGCGTGTAATAAAAGAAGAGGAAATGGCATGGAATCACTGCCTCCTGTGATTTGAAGGCCATTGTGAAGGAAAACAATGCAGTGAAAACAAGTTCTTCATATTAGGACATATACCATTGCATCACATTTATTTATCTTTCTGGATATTTTTATAGCCCTTAATAAAATATATTAAAATAGCCTGTGCTATTGTCTTTTAGTGATGTTTTCCCCCACTATTTGAAATTTAAAAACTACAGTACTAAAAAATAACCATTGTTTCATATAAGAAAAGAAAATTTTCCATAGTGAGATTTGTGCAAGAGTTTCCAGTCTGCCCTCACTTGTACTTCATAGAAAAGGCAGGGTCATGGTCCAGAGAGATCTTGAAAGAACTCCTGTGCGATAACACAGATGGCAGAGGTGAGCAGGAGTGAAAGGAGGAAGCCAGCCTGTTAACACAGAAGAAACCAAGAGAACTTCTGTTTTTGATCTGTGCTTATATAATTAGAAAAATGCCATTGGTCCACACACTCAAACTCAGGTCACCAAAGCAGTATCTAGGATTTTCTAGGAACGGTTTGGACTACTAGAATTTTTTTTTTTTTAATAAGAGGTGCTGTAGTGTATTTCCATAAAGCTAATGGCTCAGCTCTTGGGGCAGTGGTACTACACAGCCAACCAGCTTGGAAATTCCACTGATTATCCCTAATGTACAGGTAAGAACTCCTGCCCTCCCTAGATCTGTTATGCTTTCCCACCCAAGCTGTTGTTTACCACAAGTTTTCAAAATTGCCCATTTCTCTCCCTGTCAAATTTCTCGTTGAAGATAAGGATCAGCTCATATTTTGAGCTCTGCTGGTATGTATCCCAAAGCATTTAAAGCATTTATAGGGGAGAAGGATGGAGTGTCCACCATGACCACAAGCATTAAGAAACCAGTGCTGTTCCTGAGTAACAGGTGTTCCCTCCCTGTGGCCCAGTCTTGTCTCCTGAGGAAATGTGAGAGCGCCTCTCTGGAAATGGAATTAGACAGTTGTTGAGTCTTAGAGGCTTGTGGCATTACAGTCAGCTCTTTTTCTGGCATCTTTTGTTAAAGCTCTAATTGAAAGCAATAATAGGTGAGATCTTGGCTATTTTTAGATTGAAACTCTACATTGTGGTATTGGGTTACAAGAAAAATACTTCACTTGATTCTACCTAAACCCAGTGTAAAGGGTCTGTGACATGCATGAATCACTAAAAAAAAAAAAAAAAACAACTTAAAATCTGGCTTAGCAAATGACTTGTCTATTTAGAACATAGGCTAAAAGTGGCCCACAGGTGGTGTTTACAATTTTAAAAAACTCAGTTGCTGATACTTAAATGTTGAAAGATTTCAATAAACATCTAAACTTCTGGCTTCTCTTGCAGAACCAGAAGCTCTGACAACACTCAAGGCAAAGCTGAACATCAGCTGCCCTTCTTAGGAACTACTTGTGTGACCCAAGTCATACCCCTCTTTCCCTTATTTAACATTCTCTGCTCTGATTCTAGACACTGTTGCTTGCAAATTCTGCTCTTTGGTGTACATAACGGTATTCATGATGTGTTGGCAGTAGAGTTTGCTGGTTCCTGAATGGCGGGGTTGTTTGTACAGGTCTTTGTTGTAGTATCCTTAATTCTGTCTAGTTGACTTTTGCATGAAAAGCAAATCATTATAAAGAAATAATTGAAGGCTTGAGGATGACTTGGTAAATGAACATAATATTTGCAAAGACAGGAGGTGACATTTTATAGTAAGCTGCTAATTAACAGTGCTCATCCTTAAGTACATTTTATTTCCAGGTATATTTGCTTTGGAGTTAATAGCAATCAAAACAGATCAAGGGGCAGGTCTTTTTTGTATGGATAAGATGACTGTGTTCCTGTGACCTGGACACTGACCGCTGCGATGAAATTAGATCTCTTGAGCATTTCTTCCAAGGATAGATGTGAGTAGTAAGCCAGGTAGAAGGCCAAAGCTCCCACAAAACTGTCACCAGCACCCTGTAATTCAAAGCACATTTGTAGAGATAAGCATATAGTCATTTGTTGCCCAATCTGTGTTTTCAAAATATTTAAGTATACTTTTAACTTTAGTTTTAGGTTTACAGAAGGGTACAAGGATAGTAGAGATTTCACATAGCACACATCCAATTCTGTAAACATCTAACTTCACTAGGGTACGTTTGCCACCACTAATGAAATAACAGTGTTACAGTATTAACTAAACTCCGTTCTTCATTCTGGCTTCCCCGATGGCTCAGTGGGTAAAGAACTGCCTGAAATGCAGGCGATAGAAGAGATGTGGGTTTGATCCTTGGATGGGGAAGATCCCCTGGAGGAGGAAATGTTCATCTTCTCCAATCCTTGCCTGAAAAAATCCCACAGACGGAGGAGCCTGGTGGGCTACAGCCCAAAGGGTCGTAAAGAGTCAGACACGACTGAGTGAATACACACACACACCCATACTTCATTTGGATTTCATTAGTTTTGCTTAGTGTCTTTTTTCTGTTCCAAGATCTCATCCAGGATACCTAAATTACATTTCATTGTCATATTTCCTGAAAGTCCTATAGCTTGTGACAGTTTCTTAGACATTCTTTGTTTTTGATGACCTTGATAGTTTTGAGGACAGGTTGAGTACTTTGTAGAAAGTACCTCCATTGGGATTTGTGTCTGTTTTTCTCAAGATTAGACTGTGTTTATGGTTGTAGGGAGGAAGACCACAGAGGTGAAGTGTCATTCTCATCAGAGCATAACGAGGGTACATACTGTCAACATGACTTACCACTGATGTTGATCATGATCGCTTGGCTAAGGTAGTCTTTGTCAGCTGTCTCCACTCTAAAGTTACTCTGGTCCCTCTTATCACACTATGTTCTTTGGAAGCACATCACTAAGTGTAATCCACACTTAAGGGGTGGGGAGCTATGCTCTACCTTCTTGGGGGTTGAGTATCTCCATAAATTATTTGGAATTCTTCTCTATGGAAGATATGTTTCTTTTCCCTCATCTATTTATTTAACTCTTTATTTATATGAGTATGAATCAGGGATATTTATTTCATTCCTTGGGCTATAATCCAACACTACACTATTTTGTTGCTCAAGTTGTTCCAGCTTTGACCATTGGGAGTTCTTTCATCTGGCACTTGTGTTCTTCTGATAAACTCTCATCATTTTGTTTTTTGAGTGCTTTCCTTATTTTCTGACATTATAAGATGCTCCAAGCTCATTTTGTATATTCTCTGCTCTAGAGCTCGAATTAGCTGTTTCTCCATTAAAAATTCATCAAGGAAGTGGTGAGAGGCATTCAGATGTTATTTTCAAACTAAATGTAGGGACATATAAGGCTTATTCCATTTTTCCTGAATTTCCAAAGGCCTGCATTGGTGAAGGCCTTTGGAAACAAAAACCACCAAAGAAAGTCTGTTGACCTCGCCTTCAGATTGGGCAATACTTAGTCATGTGTTCATCCAACAAATGTGTTTAAAATAAATCTGATGACACAATTTCACTTGAAAAATCACTCTGGTATTTAACGGCTTTCAGGGTCATTGTCCAGTTTTCCCCAGTTTGTTGCTTCCTTAATCCCAAGGGCTTTCATAACAAATCTTGAGGCTCTACTCGAGCCTTTACAAAGAGCCTTGGTATGCAGTACTTTTTCAGTTGCAGTTTAAGTATTTAATGAGCTATGTGCCTAGCACAGTGATGGGTATTTGAAAAACAGTAAAATCCATTGTGGATTAAAGGCTAATGTGGCAGTACTTTACACATACTGTTGAACTACAAGGAAGGGTTTGAGGAAAGCCTGCTTAAGGGGAGTCCTTATGAAATGGGACAGATTTATAGGGAGAAGGAAGGCCTTAGAACAAAGATATAGGAGGCGGAAGGAACTGGGTGAGCTCATGAGACAGCGAATGGCTTTAAGGAGAATGACATTTCCCCTTGTTTATACAGATAAGCCGTCAATATTAAACTTGCCAAGGAGTCATAGTAACACAGGTGTGAATTCAACACTTTCCTTCCTCCCATAATGTTTTCTGAGTACCGAAAATATGTCAAGCACTATGCTAGGTGCCTTAAAATTGTTTATTAGTGTTTCCTGATGGAAACAATGGAAAAAGAGACAGACATGCCCTCCCTTAGTTTGGAGCACAGCAGTGCGACAATAGACAGGTCTGAAAGCAGAGAAATCATGAGCTAGGTTGAGGGTGTATTATGAAAACATGGGAAATACTACAATATATGAAGAGTTATGGCAAACACCCCCCCCCTTTTCTTTTTTTTTGGCAAACTTAAGATTTCACGTTCTCATTCCTCCTTATATTGTACACAAAGTTAAACTCCTGGTAGGTTAAAGGCTTGAATGTAAAAAAATAAAACTAACATAATATGAAAATTTAAATGAATATTTGAATAATTCCAAGTAAGGAAACCATAAGCAAGTCACTAAACCCCAAAACCATAATGAAAAAAAGAATAGATTTAATTTATAAAAATTAAAAAAAATATATGTCCAAAGACACTGTAAATAAAGTTAAATGAGGGACTTCCCTGGTTGTTCAGTGGTTAAGACTCTGTGCTTCCTCTGCAGAGGGCCCAGGTTCAAGCCCTGGTAGGGGAACCAAGAACCCACATGCTGTGTTGCTCAGGCAAAAAAAAAAAAAAAAGCCAAACGAAAAAGTACAAATTTGGTGAAAATTCTTTTAGTATATATGACATATTCCTAATATTCAAAGAACACCTTCAAATTGCTGGGAAAAAGACAAATCCACGATAAAAATGGACAAAAGATACAGGTTTGAAACTTCAGAAAAGGAAAAGTAAATTGCCAATAAGCAAACAAGAAAAGTTGCCACATTATCAGCTATTAAAGAAATTCAAATCAATATTTTTTACCCATCAGACTGATAAAAGAATAAGATTGATAGCAAAAGCAGCAAGATGAAGATAGAGAGGACAATGATATTCTCATATAATACATTTGTTGGTAGGAATGGAAAAGAGCAATACAGTATTTGTTAAAAAATGTGTATGTCTTTTGACTCGATGGTCTTGCTTCTGGAAATCTACAAAACTGAAAGCTCTTACATATTGGGATATATGCCCAAAGATGTTGACTGCAGCATTGTTTCTAAAGACAAAATACTAGAAATAATGTGATTTTCTATCAAATAGGAGAATGGATGAATAAACTTATACTTTTGTATTATGGAAAAAATATGCAGCTGTTAATAAGGAAAGGTTAGCAGTATATGTACATACCTGGAGGAATGTCCATTACTTGAGGCAAAAAAGATTTCAACATCATGATTCCATAGAGGGTTAGTGGGAGAAAAAAGAAAAACAGCTGTGCCTAGAGTATGTGTGTATTTAAAAAAAAAATACAGAAAAAATGAAGGATATGTATCAAATTATTAAAATTTATTTTTCTTATCTGCAAAGAATGGCAAATTCTTTTTTTCCTACCTACTTTTATATTATTGTTTAACCTTGTTATTTAAGCTTACTGTTTTAAACTTATAATACTTTTCCAAAAAATTTTAAGGCAATAAGCATATTTAATGAGAAGTTAAGTCATGCCTCTATGCCTTGCTCATTTTTAACTTGCAGCCTAACCAGAGCAGAGGCACAGGGCTGACAGGAAACATTCTGGCACCAGTGAAGACATTAGGCTTACATACTCCAGTCAGCTAATACGCCATTTGACTGCAAAGGGGATTTTTAAGGAAGTTTAAAAAATACTATACCTATATCTGAAAAGACTCTCCTAGATCACTTAAATTTTTCCCCACTATAGCCAAAGTCATGGAAACACAGTGCTTGGTAGAACTGTGTGTGCCAGAAGCATTATTTTGGCACCAGCAATTTTTACAGCTTGATTTCCATTTATTCTCAGTGCTATATAGTTTGTTGGTAGATAGCAAAGGCAAATCCTTTCTGTATTAAAAAAAGGGATTTTTTTTTTTCCCCCCCTGCAAAGAAAACTCTAGGCTAGATGAAAGAAAACTGAAGTCTTGATGACTTCACTGGAGAATTCTAGCAAGTGTTTAAGGAAGAAACAATACTAATTCTACATAAATTCTTTCAGAAAATAGAAGAGACAAGGGAACACTTCCCAAGTCATTTTATAAGGCCAGCATTACTGTGGTGCCAAATTCAGACAATGACATTACAAGGAAAAGCAAAACAAAACAACAGATCAGTATCTCTCATGAATACAGGTGTATAAACCTTAAAATTTTTAGCAAATTGAATATATATCATGACCAAGTAGGGTTTATCCAAGGAATGCAAGACTGGTTTAACATTTAAAAAAAAGGAATTCACTATATTAAAAACCTCAAAACATTGTATATTACTTATACTCCAAAAAAAAAAAAAAAAGAAGCAGAAAAAGCATTTGATAAAATTCTACATTCATTCATGATAAAAATTCAGTTTGGAATAAAAGTATAACTTAATCTTCTTGATAAAGAACCTTTATGAAAAATCTATAGTTAACATCATTCTTAATGAGAAAGACTGAAAGCTTCCCCCTCTAATACTGAAAACAATTCAAAGATTTGTTCTCACTGTTTGTGTTCAGCATCATACTGGATTTCCTTGCCAGTGCAATCAAAAAGGAAAAGCAGGAAAATGTATACAGATTTGAAAGGAAGAAGTAAAACTCTTACTATGCAGATTGCATAATCACCTATGTAGAAAATCCTGCTACTGCTGCTGCTAAGTCGCTTCAGTCGTGTCCGACTCTGTGCGACCTCATAGAAGGCAGCCCACCAGGCTCCGCCATCCCTAGGATTCTCCAGGCAAGAACACTGGAGTGGGGTGCCGTTTCCTTCTCCAATGCATGAAAGTGAAAAGTGAAAGTGAAGTCGCTCAGTCGTGTATGACTCTTAGCGACCCCATGGACTGCAGTCTACCAGGCTTCTCCGTCCATGGGATTTTCCAGGCAAGAGTACTGGAGTGGGGTGCCAGTGCCTTCTCCGATGTAGAAAATCCTAAGAAATCTAAAAAAGTTACTAGAAATAGTGGTAACCAATAACTAGTAACCAATATTTAAAAAAATCAATTTTATTTCTATGTACCAGCAATTATTAATAATAAGAAATTAAAATTATCAGAGCAATACCATTTGCAGTAGCATAAAAAATATGTTGTCAGTTCTCCCTAAACTGATCTACAGATTCAATGCAATTTCAATAAAAACCCTAGCTTGCAATTTTTAGAAACTGGCAAACTGAGTCTAAAACTAATATGGAAAAAATAAATAAATAAAATTAATATGGAAGTGCAAAGGACCTAGAATAGACAAAACAATTTTGAAAAAAGTAGAACGAAGTTGGAGGATATCAACTATCTGATTTCAAGAGTTACCATAAGTTATAATAATCGCAGATGTTGATGTAAGGACAGACATGAGATCACTGGAACAGAAAAGAGAATATAGAAATAGACCCACAGATATATATGGTCAACCTGTTTTTGACAAGGCAGTTCAATGGATGAAAGGACAGTCATTTCAACAAATGGTGCTGGAACAAATGGGAATCTACATGCAAAACATGAAACTTTACCTCACACCGTACACAAAAACCAACTTCAAATGAGTCAGAGACCTAAATGTGAGCGTTAAAATGACACAATATCCAGAAGAAGAAGATACAGGAGAAAATCTTTGTAACCTTGTGTTAGGCAGATTTCGTAGGACACCAAAAGCATGAAATATTAAAAAAAAAACTGATAAACTGGACTTTGTCAAAGTTAAAAGTTTTTGCCCTTCAAAAGAATATCAAAAGGCAAGCCACAGACTGGGAGAAAATATTTGCAAAACATATGTGATAAAGAACTCATAACTTGATACTAAAACTCAATATGACAAGCCAATAAAAATGAGCAAAAGATTTGAACAGAGGTGTCTTCAAAGAAGACATAGATGGCAAAAACAGTATATATAAAGATTCTAGACATTATTAGACACCAAGGAAATCCAAATTAAAAAAAATGAGATAATACTACATACTCATTAGAAAGGATAAGTTTAAAAAGACTAAAATACTGACTTTTGGTGTAGATGTGGAATAATCTCATTCATCGTTTGTGGGAATGCAAAATGACATAGACACTTTGGAAAAGAGTTTGGCATTTTCTTATAACATGTAACATACACTTAACGTATAACCCAGCAGTTCTCCTCTTAGGTATTTACCCAAGAGAAGTGAAAACATATATCTACATAGAGACCTATATGTGCATGTTTATAGCAGCATTATTTATAATTGCACCAAACTGGAAACGATACAAATGTCCTTGAACTGATGAATGGGTAAACAAACTGTAGTATATCCATATAATAAAATACTATACTTAGCAACGAAAGGAAATGAACTGCTAATACAACAGCATGAATGAATCTCAAAAGTATTATGCTTAGTGAAAGAAGCCCGTCAAAAGACTACATAGCATATTGTATGATTTCATTGATATGAAATTCTAGAAAAGGCCGAAGTATTGAGATAGAAAGCAGGCCAGGGGCTGGAGAATATCAACTGCAAAGGGACTGCATAGAGAGCTTCCTAGAGTGATAAAGTTCTATATTATGATCATGTTGGTAAATGATTTTTAGCAAATTGAATATATATCATGACCAAGTAGGGTTTATCCCAGGAATGCAAGACTGGTTTAACATTTTAAAAAAAGTTTGACATTTGTCAAAACTCATTAAATCATAAACTTAAAATGGGTGAAATCTTATTGCATACTAAAATGATATCTCCATAAAGCTGATATTTTAAAAATAAAGACTGGGATAGGGTGGGGGCATTCAGACATGCAGGGTCATAAATTGTGAAAACCTTAACTTTCTTAAGCACACTGGGCTTACTACAGATTTTCTCTAAAGTGCATGGTTGGGATAATTACTGAGATGTTATGACTGTCACATAGGAACCTGTCTTTTTATATTGAGAGCCCTAATTCTATCACTGCTCTTCCACTACAGATGTGTCTCTTTCTTTTGACAGCGTGGGCTTTAAAGTTAGATAGATTTGTGTTTAAATCTTGGCTTTAAACTTAGTATTTTGGGGACATTGGGAAAATTAAATTCTCTGCGACTTAGTTTTCTTATAAATAAAATGCAACTATTAACATCTTCCTCATGGGGATTTTAGGAAATCTGTCATTCCCTGCTGCTCAGTATTCTTACCCAAAGTCATCAAATAGAACTCTTAAGTACTTCGCATACCTTTCCACCTTACTCCTTTGACCTCCGTTGCTCTTCTGCACACTCTACCCTCAGACTGGGCATATTAATTCCACCTTTGGTTCTTTCCCTGCTCTTTCCCATCCTCAACATTTCTGCTGAGTCCCCCTTTCTCTGTGTCTAGTCTGAAAGACATTGATTGTACCTTCTCTCACCTGTCTGTGGAACCCCTTTCCTTCCATTTTCAAAAAGGCCTTCCAGATTACCCCATTTTGCCACAGCTGTTCAAAACACTTCAGTCACCTATGTGTTTAAGCTTAAAAGTGCCATAAACGTTTTCTACTTCCTGTTCACCTTTGCACATACTGGGGTGTAGATTAAATGTTCAAGTTCACATAAAAAAGAGATCCACTTGCAATTAGGTTGACCTAAAAAATGGAGACGTAGTTTATCTAAGGAACAGATCCCAAATATAGATAAGTTGTTAACAATTCCATTAAAATTTATTAAGGGAAGACTTCCCTGGTGGTCCAGTGGTTAAGAATCCATCTGCCAATACAGGGGACGTGGGCTTGACTTGTGGTCCAGGAAGATCCCACATGTCGCTATGGAACCACTAAATCTGTGCTGCAACTGCTGAGCCCACGTGCTGCAACTGCTGAAGCCTGTGCACCCTCGAGCCCGTGCTCCACAAGGAAGCGTAGCCCCTGCTCACTTCAGCCAGAGAAAGCCTGAGTGCAGTGAAGACCAGCACAGCCAAAAATAAATAAATAAAAAATTTACTAGTAATCCATAAATCTATACTGATATTAAATAAAGGGAAAAAAAACGCTAGTAAATACAGAAATCTGAAATATCACCATTTTGAACCCAGAGTAATAATAACTAATTCAGGGAAGAATCATCAATGGATACATTAAAACTGCTGAATAAAGGTCTGATGAAGGCAGAATATTTATAAGTTTCAAAGTCTCTCCCCACAGATTACCTATTAATTACAAAAGGGAAAAAGAGTAACTCTACATGGAGAAATCTGGTGGACAGCACCTTGACCAAGGGATCAACATATCAGTAAAGAGAGAAACGGACATCACACGCTCCATGATGCGGGGCCTCGGAAAGGAAATATGGCCACTTGTGTCATATTCCTGCCCCAAATGCATAACCTAACGTGGATTATGGGGAAGCATCAGACAAACCTAAACTGAGAAAAACTCTATAAACAATGAGGTTGTGCTTTTCAAAAAAAAGATCAATATCAAGAAAGGCAAAGGTTAAGGACCTGTTTCATAGTAAAGGAGACTAAAGCAACATGACAATTCAGTGAGATACATAATCTTGGACTGGCTCCTGCACAAAAAATTTATAAAGAACATTATTGCACTGTGCATGGAAGATAAGATTATCTCAGTGTTAAGTTTCCTGAATTCAGTAATTACATTGTAGTTTTTTTTTTTCATGTCCTTGTTCTCAGGAGATATATCCTGAAGTATTAATAGGTAAAGAGTCACCGTGTCTGCAACTTACTCTCAAACTGTTCATCAAAGGAAAAAGTATCTTTATGTATTTTGAGAGACAGCAATAAAACAAATTGGCAAATTTGTTAGCATTGTAAAAATGTTAATAATTGGTAAAACCATGAAGAGTATATGGGAGTATTGCAACTTTTCTGTTCTTTTAAAAATTAAAATTTTTGTTAAGAGAAGTTTTTAATAAAAGAAATTTTACTAAAGAAGTTTAAAAAAATCAATGTTGGTCACTCTTGAATTTTTAAATGGTCCAATTTCAGCCTCTGAATGATTTCCCTCTTTTTCTAAATTCAATCAAGTGGACATCTGAGACAAGCTGGAGCGAACTGAACTGAGCAAACCTCTTTCCTGCAATTGGGAATACCCCATCTCATTGAGGCAATTTCCTTTGCAACTGAGGACTAGGCAGTGACACCCAGCTGCAAGTCCAGGGGACTGGAAGGAACATTTTCTGGCTGTGACGCTGACTGCAGAGAAACTGAATTCTGCGATGTCAGTGGTAGCACTGTAATGGTGTCCAGTGCTGCATGCCAGTAACACAGCTGGTTTTCAACCAGGAGCTTTGACTGAGGCAATTCCATGTGTCAAAACTCCTCTGAGAGGCCAGAAATCTTATCTGGTTCTTCCCGATCTGCTGACTCCCCGGAGTTACACAATCCTTAAAAGTAGAATGTGCTCAATTAATGACTGCTGATGGGCCAACTCTCAGCTGCCTGGGTCTCCACCTTCTCACCAGAAAAGAGATGGTGGGAGTCCGGGGTGGTGGTGGACTACATTCTTCTTCACAAAGAAGGCAGCTGTCTAGCCTCATTCCAAAAACAGTACAAGAAAGCAGGGAGGCTCCTGGCTGACAGGGGGCCATCAGCTCAAAGACATGAAGGCCAGTAAATACTATCTTAAAAGTCACATTGCATCAAACAGTGAAAAAACTCTGAAATTTAAGCATGAAGGGGTGGGACAGTACTACTTACGTAGAAGAGTGTTAGGGAAAGGAAGGGAGTGAACTTCTATTGTCTGCTCTGCATCCATCAGGAGGCCGCAAATCTGGGTACTTTGATACACCCGAGACTGACCTCATTTCATTTTACAGTGACGTCCCCTGCCCCCAACCCCCCCCACACACACCCCAAACCAAGCTGAAAAGAGTCTCCCTCCCTTTCGAATATTTATTTGGCCGCACAGGTCTTAGTGTGGCACTCAGGATCTTTAGTTGTGACATGTCAGCTCTAGTTCCCCAACCAGGGATTGAACCCGGACCCTCTGCCTCTGCATTGGGAGTGTGGAGTCTTGGCCACTGGACCACCAGAGAAGTTCCTCCCTCCCTCCTGATGTATTTGTTTGTACTTCTTTAGGACACTTAAAACACTGTAGTGACTATTTGGTGTACAGGCCTAGAGTCTGGGACAACTTGAAAACTCCTTGAGGGCAGAGACCATATCTCTGTCCCTTCTGTCTCTGACTGCCTCACTCAGCGCTGACTGGATGAGCTGACCTGAGTCTCGATCCTAGCTTCACTGTGTTTTTCTCTCCTGGTGCTCTCTTCCAAGGGGGCCAGATGTCCCTCACTGAACTATGTGTGACTTTGTTTTGTATCAGTGAAAATGGAGGTTAGGTTGCCACAGCCCAGCTACTTGATAGTCTCATTGTTGAATCTATTTATACCACAAGGCTTTCAAGTGCCAATAAATTACTCGGCTGTTGATTCACATCTTCAGTATAACTATTTTTATACATTGGTATAATTTTTTTTTTAATGGAAAGTGCTTTAAAAGTAGAAGCTGTATTGTATCACTGTGATTTTCCTGTAAGTAACGTTCTTTCCAATCAATCATTCTTGGAATAATGGAATAGTTCTCATTGATACAACATGATGGTTTTAACCTTTTACTGAAAATTATTTTTGTGCCAAAAGGGGTGATGGCATAATTCATCTATCTTCAATAAAAATACCCAGGTGGCTACTATTCATTGCCTTCTCAACAATAACTTCCTCTTAAGGAAGAGCTGCCCTTAGAGAATGGACGTGCCATTCTGAAAGTCCTGCTCTCCCGAGGGCCTGCCACTCCCGGATATCCTGCCACAGCTGGAGTATCCATGAAGTGGAAGGAGCAAGACACGCCTGTGGAGAACCTGAGGCCTCCAGTGGGGTGGAGGGTGGGAGGGCAAGGCACTCTGCAGGGCTGGTGGGGTAGAGATAACACTCATGAGCAGCTGATGAGAGGAACCCCAAGAGGAGAATCTGAGAGGTGGGTACTCCTAAGGACAGCACCCAGAGGTGGCTTGGGGAGGGGACAGCCTCTGGCACCAGGACTCGATGCGATGTGGCCCTGGGGAGGCTGGTGGCTCTTTTCCCTTCTCCTCCCTTTCAGACCATCCTCTCTGTCCACCTGCCCCCACTCCCCATTCCCTCCCACTGCCCCTTGCCTGCCTGAGTCCTTGACTGTGACCCTGGTCTGCTCCTGCACTGAGCTCACCGGCTCAGTCTCTCAGGGCTCTGCTGTCTGACAAGAGACACAGTGATAAACCTCATAGGTATTGATGGGGCTGTAGAGTCTGGTTATACAAGGTGGTTCTGCATGAGGGTGCCCAGGTGACAGGGTGACCCTGGGTCTGCAGGCCAGGCTCAGCACTCTGAGCTGCGTGCCTATTCAGAGGCACCTTCTGATTTGCACAAAGTGCCTCAGGGGTTGGCAGCAAGCCTGGGGGATCCTTATTTTAAAACAGAGGAAACTAGGATTTAAGGAGGTTAAGTAACTTGCCCACGGTAGGAATAAAGGAGGTAGATGGCAGTAAAGACTGTACCAAGGACATCTGGGTGGAAATGTAGCGGCAGAGCAGGTGGATAAGCTATTTTGGGACTGAGATTGGGCTTCTGGCTACTGCTCAATTTTTCCTGTTTCCCTAGGGAAGGACTTATGTTTTCTGTAGTGATGAAGAATGCCAGGAGTGAAGACCATGAATGTCTTCTGGAGACATTCCAGAAGACCAGAAAGACCATGATGTCCCTCTGGAGGGGGTCCCGTTTCTGCATGTTTGGAGCAGGAGCAGAGAAGAGAATGGGAATCAGAGTTACCCTGAGCAGGTGTGGTGGAAGAGGGCGGGTCTAAAGGGAGCAGAGATTTCAGGAAAGAATAACCAGATAAATAATCAGTCTAGCCTGGGTAAGGAAGGAAGAGGTCAGGAGGGGTCAACAGGTCAGAAGAAAACAGGTAACTAAGGAATATGAGAACTAGTGTAGGAGAAGAAGGGTGAGAGCTGGTTGTGGGATGTGAGTTTATTCCCACAGAACAGAAGCGGTGCCAGGTATTAACCATTTCCTGGGAGTCGTCATGGGAGTGGGAGGCTGGAGTGGAGGTGAAGAGTCCCTGGAGGTGAGGGCATCTAGGAACTATGGGACTTGGTGATGGTTCATCCTCGTGATACTGGAGTCATCTTATGTTGGTAGCATTGCAGGGGTGGGAGGGGGATGGAGAGAGAAATGGTGATGTGGATGCCAGCGTCTTAGATAAACAGAGAATGACCAGGAAAAGAGGTCCAGGCTTTGTAATTGAATTGCATGAGCCTCGAAGATGCAGGAATCTACAGGAGGGGAGAGAAGGGGCGGCTGGAAGCCACAAGAATGTGCCTTAGGACCAGGAGCAGCTTTCACCTACAGGGGCTGTGTGGGGAGTTAAGGATGTGAAAGAGTTTACTTATGAAGAACAGGACAGCCAGAGGTTTAGCGGGCAGAGACGTGCAGAGCAGTAAGGCACCCTTTTGGGGCCCTGTGGCTCTGTGACCCTCCTTGGTCTCTGCTCTGGGTCTGTCTCCCCCTCCGGCACCGTGGCTGTTGGTATTCTCCCAGGTTCTGTCCTTCACCCGCTGCCTTTCTCGTCCTCCTAGTATCCCGGGTGTGTCAAATACTGTGCTGTTACGGTCTCGACTGCTATGAACCTGAGGAGTCCTCAGTCATTACGTTTAGCCCAGATTCTCCTCTGTCTTCAGGCTTGTGTATCTTACCTACCTGTGAGTCAGCTCAACCAGCCTCATGTCTCTGGCAGGCGACTCTAACTCCACATGCCCGAATCAAACTCCTAATCTTGACCAAACATGAGCCTTTTCTTGTCTTTTCAGTTTGTGGCACTTCCACCCTGAAAATCTTGGGGGTCTTCTAGATAGCCACCAGCTGCCAAGTTTAAATTCTAAATATTTCTTTAATCTGTCCCCTCATCTCATCCCTACTCCATCCCTACCACATGCTCACATAACCACTGGAGGACCACGTTCACTTCCTTCGCTATTCGCCCTGTCTCTGATCTGGCCCCTTCTATTCCATCCTCCATACTGCTGTACATCGGGCCACCTCACTTCCAGCTTAAATCCCTTTGAACATTTCTCATCTTTCTTGGGATAATGTTTTAGCTCCTTAGCATGGCACACGAGGCTCCCCCTGCCCACCTCCCCAGTTTCATCTCTTACTTTTTCCTACTCACACATGTAACCTTGGGTCTTCATTCATGGAGATGTCTGTGCTTGACCTCATTTCTACATTAACTCCTAGACTCAACTCAGCTATGAACTTAGTCATCACATATTTATTGACTGGTACCATATTCAGAGCGCTACATTTTCCTGGATCCCACAAGTCTGGGTTACATACCCTCCTACACACCCCCGCCCTCCTCTGTGGTCTTCATCACTTCCATACCCTCGCACTAGTGCAAGGCCAGGCTCACTGCTGAAATATGTGCTGACTGAATCAAGGACTGTCAGGAGGCTGGGTGCTGAGTGATTAGGTGAGGAGCACACGCTGTCTCAAGACTGCCCTGTAGGAGGGATGACAGTGAGACAGACTTGTGAAGGTCCTAGTTTGCCAACTTCCAGTTGATAGAAAAATGGAAGAGTTGTAAGGCGTGATGGGTATTAAGTGTGGCTAGAAAAAAAAAAAAACACCATGTGGTGAAAATCCCCAAGGTAAGAACTGTCAGGCGCCTACAGCAGAACCTAGATGATCTTGCAAGAATGATGTCATCACGAGGGTTCATTTGTTAGGAATCTGTACCCACACGGGATGATTCATCACCCAAACTGCAGAGGGACCCTAACAGTTAAAGTCCTTGCATTCCTGCCCAATGTGTTAACACATTCCATCTGACAAGCAGATACCACTTTCCTTTCTTCTCAGAACCTCTCCCTACACAAAGCTATTCAAAGCCTACACTGTGGACCTGAATTCCTCAGCCACGCTTGTGGTTCTTGAGGCCAGGGAAAAGGCAAATGGGATGAAACATGACTAAATCCCAAATCAAGGCGCTACTTCTCCTTCATAAAAAAGAATATTGCAAGGGGCTCAGGAAAGGGACAGAGAACAATGGAAATGCACCAGGCTCGCTGCTCCATCCCATCCCTGTGCAGGCAGGGCTGCTGAGGCAGCACTGAGCTGGCTCACCCTCAGGCTAGCTTGGTGGCAAGTCCTGCTTTGCTCTTGCTCCCAGGTTCCAAGAATGGGGCTTCTGCCTCATTCATGTGTGCTGGAGGTTTAGGCATGAGCATCTGGTTAGACCTGGGAGAAGAAACGTCATCCTTTGTCCTTAAAGGGCTAGTCATGGATGGACAGGAGACCTGGTGTCATGAACTTTGGTCTTGGCTTTGAAGGAGCACAGAGGGAACACACACATGGAATTAAATCCCACCTTCTTCCCTCTATGTTTCCTCTGTCATCATTTGGGAATGGTAAACCTACAGTGAAGTCCCTCTGTACACAGCTGGGAAAAGATGTGTTTCTCAAGTGGAAACATGTTTTCTCAAGTGGGACAATGCGGTAAACGGTGTGGAGTCACACAGACCTGACCTGAAGCCCTGATTTCACCACTTTGGCGAGTGGACTCAACCTCTCTGGTAAACACTGAACTGGATAACGTATGTGAAAAGGTCTAGCACGGTGCCTGGAGCACAGACAGTGCTCACCAAGGTGGGGGGTACTGGGTGGTACCATCTCAGAGGCCCTTTAACTTGCTAGCGTTTTGGGAAATGGAAGCCTGTGATCTAAGTAGGAAGGTTCTAAGGGACAAAGAAGGTCATGTTCCTGTGGATCCCACGGCTGGGGGTTTCTGCTGTGCCTGGCGTTATGTCCCCAGCTCCAAGCAGAAGAGGGCCTCCAGAAATGCTCTAAGAGTCAGGGAAGGCAGAGGAGGCAGAAGCATGTCCTGCAGCTTTTAATTACAAGGAGGCTAGGCTCCAGAGAGTTCTAGCAGTGACTATCCATGTGTGCTGGGGTCTCTGAAATGCATTTCTCTGTGGGGGCAAGGGAGATCTTTATGAGGCCTTTAAAGAGTTTGTGAGCAGAGACTAAAGAGTGTAAAACGAGAAGCAGAGAGGTCAGCGCAAGACTGGGGAACCTGGTAAATCTCCTGCTTTTATTTGGATGAAGGAACAGAGGGAGAACAGTGAGCAAGGGTTCCAGGAGAGGCTAGAGCTGGGAGGCGCTGGAGGACTGCCCGGGAGGGAGGGGCCCTGCTGCACAGAAAGCTGTGCATCTCCACCTGCGCTGCCGCTTTGATGGAGGAACTGCCTGCGTCCCCACCAGCCGGTCACTGGGCAGAGGGCTCCTGCCAGTGAGAGGAGGTGGTGGCAGAGCCCCGAGGGTGGCAGGCAGGCTGCATGGATAGTTGCGGGGACAGTGTGACTCAAGAGGACAGTCCTCAAGCTGTGCTGGAACCTGATGTCAGGGCCTCTCCTGGTTAGTGATGGACACTGGGTCACCTGGTCCACCTTCTCTGTGTCACTGACCTTACCACTCCAAATGTGAGCAGAAAGAGAAAGGCCCTGTTAGACTCTTCATTCCCTCCAGGGCATGCATTCTTAATGGAGGGTGAAAATTCATTCTTGTGTGCATGGGAGAACCACAGTATGTAAACAGACACACACATATATATACACATGTGTATATATAATATACACATGTGTATATATTATATATACACACACACTTATTTATATATATATACATACACGCATACACAGAGAAAAAATATGAATGAGTATCTGTGGTGTTAAAATTTCATGGGAGAAGATGACAATTAGGAAAAAAAAATCTCTTAAGAGGCTCCTTGGGGTGGTGGGTGGTGATTAATGATAAAAAAAAAAAAAATGTTTGAGATACTCCAAAGTAGGGCCTCTCACCACAGAGAATTGCCAGTGGCCAGTCATACGCTTCCGGTGCGATAAGGAGCCCTAACCAACAGCCTCCAGACTGCAAGGCTTGCTAGGCAGGTGTTGGTAACTCCCTGGTTTCTTTCCACTGAGCTAGAAATTCCTCCATCTCCCAGCCAGTTCCCTTCCTGTTTACCTCATTCGACAGTCTCCATGGACACCAGTGAGCCGAGGGCAAGCCTCAAACCCTGGAGCGAGGACTTACACGAGGAGATTAGAACTAGTGTAGCCTGGCCTATCTTGCCAAGGCAGGAAAAGGGCAAATGTTCTCCTGGGCAGACAAAACTGAAGCTTAGACGATAAACATACCACAAGATATGATGCTGCTTATACAAGAGCCCCATTTCATAGCTTGAATCTGAGTATTTCTAATTTCTCTTATCAACACATATTCCCATCATAAGGATGAGATCACATCCTTTCCAACTTCAACCTTCCAGCCTTCCCTAACCAGATCAGCTTAGGGATTCATGATGGATAGTGAGAATCCAGTCTTCTTATCATTATTGTGTAAATGCTGCTGATTTTTATTCTAAATAAATCTTAGGGAATATGGACTAATTATTCTGTCATAAATGATTTTGGTTTCAACTACTGGTCACCTTAATTTATTACATTTAAATTTCAGTTAGTTGGCTGAGATAGTCTGCTTTTAAAATAGTGTGATTGAAAGAAAGCAAATATTTTCTGCCTTAATGTATTTCAAATGATCACTATTTCATATTTATCAAGTAGGAAGCCACATGCAGCAAAGTTTTGATGTGATTTTTATTTCTGTCTTAAATAGACACAGCATTTTCCTTGGCTCCACAATTTATTAGCAATTTGACTTAAAAAAAAAGCTTGGTTGCGATATAATTCATATTCCAAATAATCTGTCCATTTAAAGTATACATTTCAATGTTCTGAATATTCAGTTCAGTGTTCAGTATATTCACAGGGTTGAGCAACCATTAGCACAGTCTAATTTTAGGAACTTTCATCTCCCCTAAAAGAAACTTTGGACCCATTAACAGTTACTCCTCACTCCTCCCTACTCCCCCCAGACCTAGGAACCACTAATATACTTTCTGTCTCCACAGATTTATTAAATAGGCACACATTTGGAGCAAAATCATTTCCTTTTCTAATTTCATAATTAACCAACAGCTTATTTTCCCATAATTAACCAATAATTTAATCCTAATTAACCAGTTAGATTCCTATAGAATCTCTTGACTTTAGCTGCCACTGTGTATGAGAAGTAAAGCTGATGTTGGCCTAGTGGGAACTGTTCTGTGTCACTAAAACTGAATTCTCAGTAAGCACTAAGGCCACAGATTTAGCTTTCTTCCTGCCCAGATATGGTCTCTTAGGAGTCTGTAAAGTTTTCAAGTTAAGTAATAAACGCACCAGGAGCTTGGTGTTTATGAATTCCTATGGTGAAGCTGTTTGTAAGTGCTAACCTCTGAGGGAAAAATCCACCCACACTCTCTTCAAGCACAGACACATTAACGGGTCTGTTTTACAATCTTGGTTGCTCTAGATTTGGTTTGCTGGAGGGAGCTTCTCTTTGGTCCTCTTGGCAGTGACTAGGATGTAGCAGTGGACACTTAGCTTTCTTTTTGAAGGTCATGATTCCCTTGCACAGGGCTGATGTGGGTGGTTTCAGCGTAGACCCTTTCACTGCTAGTGTGTGACATGTTCTGGCATGAGCATGCAGTGCCCACATACATCATCCATCCATTCGCACCATCACTCATCACAGAGCTTTCCACAGAAAGTAGCATGTCTGAAAATGAATGTATTTTCCTTGCCCTTTGTGGCCACTAGTCAGGCAGTAGTTTCCCTCTCTTAACACCAAATAAATCGGTGGGTTGCAATGGCAGAATCTTAGACATATCTACCAAGGTGATGAATCGGTCATAAAATGAACAAAAAGGTGGATCTGGCCAAGCGAATGATAACTACAGGCCTTTCCCCAACTCTTTGCCCTGACATAACGCCAGGATTACCAGATGCATTTCCATAGTACTTTCTGGTTTCCAGCGCATATTTGTAGTTGTGACTCACTTTGAATCTCATTACAATCCTGTGAAGTAGGTAGGGTGGGCCTTTCATTTTCCAGATGAGAAACCAAGTGTTAAGAACTTGCTCAAGGTCAAATGGCTAGGTGGCAGACCTGGAACGTTTCAGTGGAAGACCAGTCTCTATTAAAGCAGTCCCCTGGAGAGGGATACATGTATTCCAGCTATGCTCAGAAAGGTTTTGAAACCCGTTCTTTGGAATGTCTTAAAAAAGCAGTAGCACATCTTTGAATATCCTCAATAAAGGCAATAGTTCATCTTGTAAGCCAGTGGTTCTCAAACTAGGATTGCCTTGCTAAATGCAGATCGTTGAGCTCCACCACCACCGTTTCTGATCCATTAAATGCCCAGAGAATCCCATGGACAGAGGAGCCTGGTGGGCTACAGTCTATAGGGTCACCAAGAGTCAGACATGACTGAATCGCATGCATGCGTGTGTTTCTTATGAGTTCCCAGGTGATGCTAATGTTACTGGTCCAGGGCCACACTTTGCGAATCACTATCCTCAGGAATTTCTTTCTGGAAAGAGTAAATCATTTAGAATCAAGTCTAGCAATTAAGGTGGGGGATCCAGCTAGGAAGTCCCACCAATGGCCAGAAACAATGGCAACTGTAAAGAACAACACTGGCTATAAGGGAGATCTGAATGAGAGCTCCAAAAGGTGCTGAGTAACGGCCGCACACTGGACTGACCCTTCTGGATGTATGCTAAAGAACAGTTCTCCTAAGTGTTAGGAACACCTCGTGCAGTCGTACATGTCTGAAATGTTCATTATCAACCTTTTATTTTCCAGCTTTAGGAAAACAAGAGAAACCACGGATGAAACACCCACATTAGAAAGAATCCATATTAAGGAAGAATTAATAGCTATTTACAGCAGCTGAACTAGTCAGACTGGTAGAGTGGGGTCCTTTCTGTGCTGCAAACGTGATGGGTGTGGAAGATGAGGGGAAAACTTTGAGTATTCCTACTCTGACTTTCTGTTGAGATCAGGATGGAAAAAGTGAAAAGATTTAATTCTGGATGCCAAAGATAAACAAGCAACATGTTATGGGAAAAAAAATACCAGCAGAAAAGAAAAATGAACTGCATTAGGTACTTAAGCTGGGAGTCAATCCTTCATGTCACAGTAGGGAAGAAAGAGGTAGAGAACTGCCTAAATATTGCTTCTAATTTTATTTTCAATTCTACATTACATTAAACTCTCCATGTACTTGTCTTTAATTTACAGCAACTGCTGACACAAATTGGTGTGCCTTCTCTTCTTTGACATCAGTATTTCTCTTGAATTATGCATTTCCATCTGGAATGAGGTTTATGGGGCTGAAGGCTTCTTTCATTTAGATGGATGAAAAAAGAGAGGGATCAATGGGGGGTCGAGTGCAAAATCTAAGTAAGGTGGGGCCAGATATGTTCACGGCAGCATTTCATGCTCCCCAAAGGTTGTAAGTGGTGTTAAAAAATGACTCTGGTCTTTCAACCTTCAACATATTGATTAAAATTCAACTACTAGAGAACAAGAAAAACTCTACCAACCTTCATCCCAGAACTGCCAGATTCTTTATTTATTGGTACCCTACTAATATTTAATAATAATTTGTAAGAGTAGGGTGATCATAATAACTGCATCACTTTGATCTGATCTAAAATTGAGTCAGGGACTTCTGCTCCCAATGCATGGGGCCCGGGTTCAGTCCCTGGTCAGGGAACTAGATCCCACATGCTGCAACTAAGAGTCTTAGTCTATTCCAGGGCAGGGGCAGGGGCATGGCCGGCACGTGCCCAGCATGCTAAGCGGCACAGAATGGCCTGTGGAGACTGAAATTGATTAAAAACTCCATTCTGCCCCAAATGACTGTGGTGTATTAATTTATGCTATAATTTAAAGAATTCCACTATTAACGAGAGAGAAGTAAAATCCTGAATATAAGCTAAAACTGGAATAAAAAAGGCCCATTCTTCAGGCACTATTAATGGAAGCTTTGTATATAAATAACTTTATATATTGATGAATAAATGGCACTGACAACTAAAATGTCTGTTCATCATTCACTGGGTTCTAAGACTGCCCTGGCCTTCTGTGGTCAGTGATCTTTCTCCTTTGTGACTCCACCATTCGAGACAGAACACAGTTAATCCAATATGATTTAGTATCTCAGAGAAGATTCTTCTACAACATTTTCTGCCAAATGTTCCTCTTCTAACAGCTGCTTTTTTATTTCAGTGAAAGCTACTTGAAATAAAATCATTGTTCTCTGTGAAAACTGCATGCTAAATAATATAGAGCTACCAGATTATTAAACAGCAAAGGCATCTGATAATATTAGCACCAACCACAGGTCCCACTTCTGCTGATGCACAACATTTTGAGTAATTAGTCATTGCACAATATTGTATTTATATCCTTTTTTTTTTTTTTTGCTTGAGCTGTTAGGCCACAAAATCAGCAGGCAGTTGCTGTTATAAAAGGGTTCTCTGGGTTATTTATAATGTTTCTGCTTCCTTACAGTTACTGCTTCACTCTTGGGTCTTGGGCCAGGTCTACACCGTGAAGGACCTGAGCAATTGTTCTGTGAATCTAACTGCTGAAGCTGGTGTAGGTGATTCACAGTGGGCTGTGTGGGCCTTGGCTGGAATACCTGGTATTCTTGTCTGCCTAACCCAGATTCATCACATACTGGCTGTTGTGTCACTTCATCAGCGGGGAGACTGTGTAGTTTCATGAAGGCTGTGTCTTTATCAGGAATCAGCTATTGTCTAGGGCACCGGTGGTAGGGCGAGATAGGTGAACTAGCATCCTGTTGCAAAAGAGTTTCCTTCAAATGTTATTTACTTTAAATGAAGGATAAGTTTTTCTTCCAAATGTTTCTCTGTTGCATAGACCAGTGATTCCCCCAAATGGTGGCAGGCAGCCAGGCCTGCCCAATAGAAGGGCACAGAGGAATCAACAGAACATTTCATTGTCTTTTTTTGTAAATGACAGAGGCGTCTTCAGTGCCCTATGCAGAGAATCACTGATGATATGAACTGTATCTAATGGGAGGAGGTCTGAGCCTTAGGTGAGTCTGGGCTCAAAAAGAGCTGAGAACCAGAGACCAGTAGAATGATCTATTTGTTCTGACAATGAAATAGGCATCTTACGTAGCCCCCACCCTGCCACCCCCATTTGTAAAAAAAAGGAAATGAACTACCATTATGTCCTCTGAATTCTTAAGAGCTCTCAAACCCATGTCTCCACATCCCTCGTTGCCTTGTTTCCAGTCTAGGCTGCCATAATCTCTCAGATCAATGCAACACTCTTTGGATGGTTCTCTCTGCCTCCACTCTTATAATCTCCAATTTATTCTTCACTCAACAGCCACGTTAATCTTTTTATAAAGTACAAATCTGATAAAATCTATCCCTGGCTTAACCTCTTTTCAATGACTCTCACTGCCGGCCAGAGAAAGTGCAGATTTCCAGGAGTGGCAAACCAAGGCCTTCACAACCCATCCCCATTCCAGATGTGTGTGCGTACATGTGTGCTCAGTCATGCCCAGCTCTCTGTGACCCCATGGACTGTAACCTGCCAGACTCCTCCGTCCATGGGATTCTCCAGGCAAGAACACTGGAGCAAGTTGCCATCTCCTCCTCCAGAGGATCTTTCCAACCCAGGGATCGAACCCGTGTCTCTTGTGTCTCCTGCACTCGCAGGCAGATTCTTTACCCCTGCACCATCTAGGAAGCCCTGTATTCCAGCTGTATCTCATCCTTTCCCACTCTTCTTGTACTTTGACCTCTTTACAATCAGAACTACTTAAAAAAGCACAAGCACGACCTGTTCTCTTGCTTCTGGGCCTTTTCATGAGCTGTTGCTATAGATCTTAAAGGAAAGAAAGTAGGAGGTGGGAAGCAAGAGCGACTAGTTATCCCTTTAACCTCTGTCCCACGGTAGTACATTTCTCACCCTCCTGCCACACACACACACACACACACAAACACATGGCATTCATGCAACTCATCACTCACATGGAGCACACGTCATCAACACTGAAAATACACAAAGCAGACATACCACTAACCTAACACACTCACACTTTATAACACACTTACACACAAAGGGCAGACAGATGGTCAGCAATCTGTACCCCACACAGCTGTTTTCTCACGTCTGTGTCCCCCTGTCAGCCGCCATGGGCACCAAGGGCAGTGGGTTCCAACTCACTGGGCTCTACAGTTTGGCTCCAAATGGATTTTTCAGCTCCTTATTCCAAGCCTACCCAAGAAGTGTCCTCACACGATAGAAACCTTTTAGGAGACCTACAGTACAGTCCTGGGAGCTCTGCTCTTGGGGATACAACCGCAGCATCCTAGAAAGATGAGCAAACAGCAGACTGCCAGTTCACTGCTGTGCCCTCACACTGATGTCCAGGACACTGAAGGAGCAGGGAGAAGGGGAGCTTAGGCATAGGAAGCTAAGAAGACTTAATCATGGATGGGTAAGCAAGCTCCCACAACCTCATCCTATCCTTTCTTACACGGAGAGGGACTGTTTCCTGTCCCTTCTGTTAGGGGCCTAATGGATTTAGATTTTGCTCTCCTGACTTTTGCTAAGGCTATAACAGTTTTTTTCCCCACTACATCCTACTTCCACACCCTTGCCCCTAGTATCCCCACGACTGCTCTTCTTTAGTCTCTGGCCATTATGGCTTCTGAAGCAGGGCCAGGGGAGACACTTGGGAGCGCCTAAGATGTCCAGCTCTAGGCACATGTACCAATACATGCAAGTCCAGTTCTGGCCATGGGATGGTACTTTAGAAAAATGGGAAAAAAACCTCACAAAAAACAGTCTTGTATCTGGCCCTGGTTCAATTCTTCAAAGTGAAGATGACATTTCTGGTAAGCAGTTACAATTAGATTTTTAGAGCCCTGGGTTTTCAAATGTTCACATGCAGGATTAAGGAAGATAATTTAAAATGTTTAATTCTGCCTGATTAGCTAGTAAATGAGGTGATCTGCTGATGTGGAAATAATGTAATAGAGTTAATAAGGCCCCCCGGCATGACAGATGTCTTGTGCCTTGTCGATCAGTCTCCTCAGCAATTACCTTGTCCTCTGTCCTTTTTTACTTACTTTTTTTTTTTCTATAGTCAATGAACTTTGTTTTGTCATCTTCATCTTTTATGGCAGCCAGAGTCTGCAGAGTTTGCACAGACATCATGCCCATTTATTAGTATCATTCCTAAGGTGAAGATGACTATCTCAGAGCTCATTTGGATGTAGGTTTTCTTCTATGATGCTGATTTCATTTAGCCTCTTAACTTTTTTGGGGGGGGACCTGGCCTTTCTATGACTGGAGGTAAAACAATCAAAGGGTATGTTTTAAAATGGGAAACTGGGTAATTATTTTGTTTGCAAATCATTAAAAAAGAGCATTTGTACCTGAGATTGAGTCTCTCCGTTGGCATACTCAATGTGGCATTGAAGTACTGAAAGGCATCCTGTAGCTTCTAGTACCCCGAGAACACGGGGGGTCAGCAAGGCTGCATGCGTGCATGCTAAGTCACTTCAGTCGTGTCCGACCCTTTGCGACACTATGGGCTATATAGCCCACCAGGCTCCTCTGTCTATGGGATTCTCAGGCAAGAATACTGGAATGGGTTGCCATGCCCTCCTCCAGGGGATCTTCTTGACCCAGGGATCAAACTCACATCTCTTATGTCTCCTGCCTTGGTAGACAAGTTCTTTATCCCGAGTGCCACTGGGGAAGCCACTCAGTGAGGCTAAGTGACTTACTACTTTCCCAGTAGGAGCTGGAACTCTTTCCTTATTTCAGGAGGACCAAGCATTGTACTGAGCACTGGGATGTTAAGAGTCAGACAGATGGGCAGGCAGACCTAGAACCAGTTCCTGACTCTTCCGACTAACAAGCTGGATGACTCTGGGCAAGTTGTTTACCTTCGGGAGTATAACTTTCTTCTCTCTAAAGTGGCATCAGCCCATCTTGCAGGGTTGTTCTCAACATGTGAGAAAATGCACATGTGAGAAAGTGCAGCACAATGCCTGGCCTAAAGTAGCACTCCGCTTTTCATTATTAGTCAAAGGGTCCTCATGTTCCCAAGAATCTGCAAGAACCAAGGGACTTCAGAGGCTGAAGACACCTCCGAGATTGCCCACTCCAAACACACCATGTTTGGATGCACCACCTGGACCCCAAGCATAGTGAGTCATTCCCCCAAACTGTCTGCTAGTCACTGGGTAAATGAGGATGAGAACCCAGGACTTCACCTGCCCCTAGCTACTGGGACCAGTGATTCCAGTTAACCCATAGGTAATCCTCTTGAGATATTTCATTAAAAAGGTGTTTTACACTGACCCTAAATTTAGGGTTAGTTAGTTTGCTTCAGCTTATTTTTTCCTCACAGAACAGCTGACCTTTTGAGATTCAATCTCGGTCACCTCTGAAGCATGCTCATTTGCTTTCTTGTGCCAGTTGACTTGGGTCAGTTCGGTTTAGTTCAGTTGCTCAGTCGTGTCTGACTCTTTGCGACCCCATGAACTGCAGCACGTCAGGCCTCCCTGTCCATCACCAACTTCCGGAGTCCACCCAAACTCATGTCCATTGAGTCGGCGATGCCATCTAACTATCTCATCCTCTGTCGTCCCCTTCTCCTGCCTTCAATCTTTCCCAGCATCAGGGTCTTTTCAAATGAGTCAGCTCTTCACATCAGGTGGCCAAAATATTGGAGTTTCAGCTTCAACATCAGTCCTTCCAATGAACACCCAGGACTGATTTCCTTTAGGATGGACTGGTTGGATCTCCCTGCAGTCTAAGGGACTCTCAAGAGTCTTCTCCAGCACCACAGTTCAAAAGCATTAATTCTTCTGCGCTCAGCTTTCTTTATAGTCCAACTCTCACATCCATACATGACTATTGGAAAAACCATAGTCTTGACTAGACAGACCTTTGTTGACAAAGTAATGTTTCTGCTTTTCAATATGCTGTCTAGGTTGGTCATAACTTTCCTTCCAAGGATAAGTGTCTTTTAATTTCATGGCCGCAATCACCATCTGCAGTGATTTAGGAGCCCCCAAAAATAAAGTCAGCCACTGTTTCCCCATCTATTTGCTATGAAGTGATGGGACCGGATGCCATGATCTTTGTTTTCTGAATGTTGAGCTTTAAGCCAACTTTTTCACTCTCTTCTTTCACCTTCATCAAGAGGCTCTTTAGCTCTTCTTCACTTTCTGCCATAAGGGTGGTGTCATCTGCATATCCGAGGTTATTGATATTTCTCCCGGCAATCTTGATTCCAGCTTGTGCTTCATCCAGCCCAGCGTTTCTCATGATGTACTCTGCATAGAAGTTAAATAAGCAGGGTGACAATATACAACCTTGACGTACTCCTTTTCCTATTTGGAACCTGTCTGTTGTTCCATGTCCAGTTCTAACTGTTGCTTCCTGACCTGCATACAGGTTGCTCAAGAGGCAGGTCAGGTGGTCTGGTATTCCCATCTCTTTCAGAATTTTCCACAGTTTATTGTGATCCACATAGTCAATGGGTCACCATAACATAAAACCACAGTCCAGGTGGCTTAAACAACAGAAGTGTATTCCCCACAGTTCTGGAGGCTACAAGTCCAAGGTCAAGGTGCCAGGAGATAAGTTTCATTCTGAGGCCTCTTTTCCTGGCAGGCAGGAGGCTGCCACCTTGCTATGTGCTCACATGACCACTGTGAATGCACACACAGGAGAGTGAGCTCTCTGGTGTCTTTTCTTATAAGGGCAGTAATCCTACTAGGATCAGGGTTCCACCCTTATAATCTCATTTAATCTTAATTGCCTCCTTATAGGCTCTATCTCTAAATACAGTCACTTTGGGGGCAAGGGCTTCAACATATAAATTTTGGAGGAAGCACAATTCAGTCCAAAGGCTTGTATTACATATGCTCCTCCATCTCTCATGAACCCTTCCATTTAGGTTGGTTTCTTTTTTTCTTTCTTTTTTTGCCATACCATGGTGGCATGTGGGATCTTAGTTCCCCACTGAGGGGTTTGAACCCGTGCCCCTTGCACTGGAAGCATGGAGTCTTAACCACTGGACCACCAGGGAAGTCCCTCAGGTCCGTTTCAAATAGAAGGTGCACGAACAGTGAAGTCCATGAACTAGTTAGTACCTCAACTGAGGCATCTCTTATGGCCTGGCCCCTTTTACAGCTCCTCCAGGTCATCCATTAGCCAAAGACCAAGAGATGTGGTAAAGCCAAAGTCTGGATCATTCATTCTGATATCAGTTGTGAGAATGAGGGTTAAAGAGTTAAGCTGAGATATATAAGCAGACTCATTCAGAAAGAAAACCTGAACATGAGTGAAGTTTCTCTGAAGATCTGCTGTGCATTTGAGTGACAAACAGGCACAGTGCAGCTCTGACATTTATTCTGATATTTCCAAAGGAAACTGTATAAAATAACATGTTTTTGACGGAAATTGTATCTTTAGAAAGATTAAGGAAAAACCTGTCAAAAGTGTGTAGTGAAATATCCAGATTTATGGAGGCTCAAGTACAATGGATCTGAAGGACATGCAAATCTACATGTCCATATATAATCAGGACTATCCATTCAGAGGTCATCCTAAATCAAGGGCTACTCAACCTACACATAGAGACTTGGGAATGCATGAGAGGTTCCTTATGAGACTGGGAGTGAACTGTGGTCCCTTTGTGAGAACAATGCCCAGTTTGCCTCTTGAGAAATATTACCTATCTTACTTGCTAGATGTGGCTCCAAATAGGTTTTTTGCTATGTCTGAAAGTCATATTTATTCCAAATTTCAAAGTAATACGTTAAAAATACAGGTTTATGGAAAAATTGCAAACAAGTAAGAATGTGGAGTAGAACATAGAAGTCCTCCTTTATAACACTTTCCTATCCTTCAGTTTATTCCCTTTCCCATGAGTAATGGAAAACAGTTTGGTGTTTTATCTTTTTCATTTTTATATTTCTTTTAAATTATACTTATGGATAGCTAGAGTTATTTTTAAATCAACGGCACCATACTATATCATTTGACCTTCTTCTGATGATGATTATGTAAACCTGTCTAGTCAATTTTTTGGTTATAGCAAACAAAGCTAAAATAAACATTCTAGGACAAATAATTATATATGTGATCAATCCTGTAGGACAGATTCTTAGAAGGAAATATACTGGTTTAAAGGCAAAACATGTTTTAAAAATTGCTATTGTCAAATTGCCTTCCAAAAACATTCTGTGAATTTATACTCCCACCAGAATTACATGAGAGCATGTGCTTTCCAATTTATTTGGACTTTGACATTAGCAATTTTTTATTTTTTGTGACCTAATGGGCAGTGAAGGGAATCTCACTGTTATTTTGATTTGCATATTCCTGATTTCTTGTGGGGTTGAACAGTGTCTAATTTCTTTTTCTTTTGTATTTCTTCTTCAGTGAATTGTCTATTTACATTATTCTAAAGAAATGTTTGATTTTTTTGAGTTGTAGAGCCTTTGCATAATAACACATTCACATTTGCTGTTAACAGATATTCAAAATTATGCATAGAAAAATCTGGATGGATTTATACTAAAATGTTACAGTGGTTATATCTAAGTGGTAGGATCATGAATATCAGACTTTCTTTTTTATACCTCTCTATGTTGTTTGTTCTTTTCTCCTCTTGAACACTAAGCATGTATTAATTTCAGAAAGTGGAAAAAAGTGTGATTGGGGGGTAAAGGTGATGAAGGCTCTCAAGGCAATTCTAAAAGAGCATTTCCCAAGGTACTCTGAGTATTGGCAGTATCAATATAGATGTAATTCACCTAAGGTCAAAATTTGAAAGAAATAACAGTCATTTCTTAAATAATAAATTGATAGTTAAAGTTAGCCTTATTATTTTATAGTAACCTCTTTAGCACCCAAGATCCTGTCATTCAGGATGTCATTCATTCATTACCTACTGTATTTTATGGCCCAACCCTTTCCAAAGTATTGGCAATCAACAGTGAGGGGCACGCAAACATTTTGGCTCTAACAGAAGTTTCTGGATAGAAATGTGCAAAGTCTCTACTGAAGGTCAAAATGGCTACTAAGCTTCAAAGACCCCTTAGAAACTCTACCAATTATTAACAAGTGCAAAGAATGTACATGTTGATCAGAAAGAAGGAGGTGGGAGAACGAAAGGGTTGCTAGCGAAACACAGTTCAAGGAGCATCACAAAAACTGCCACTGGCGGGGCCACATGAGACTGGTGAGTCCCCAGTCCTCTCAGCAAGACTGTGGCTCAGGAGGAAACAGAACCTAAATCTGCTGGAGTTGAGAAACACCTCCTGAGAGCACCTAAATTCAGTGGTCCTAATTATATCTGACAAATGGCCAGGTGGCTGGGGATGGGAAGCAGATGGAAACTGGGGGCAAGGTCACACCAAGATGGAAATAATGATCTTTCCGTTGTTGGATTTTCAAAGACTGAACTACCATTCTGGATGACATCTCAGAAGTGGGTCAATGGGAACCTATGCTTGAGAGCTGAATAAGCCTGTGCTTGGATGGCTGAAGGCCAGACCCCAGGATGAGGGCAATATACCAAGGAGGTTACCTTAGAAAGCTGTGGGTAGCCCACCGGCCCCAGCAATCTCCCCACCCTCATGAACTGGCTTCCAGATCAATTTTAACAGAAACAATTCCACTTCCTACTGGTACAGTCTCCAGTTTGGAGCTGATTCTCCAGCCCTGTATTGTCCCTTGGGGATATCCTAGCTGGGCTGATGCTGTCTAATGCCTCATCAACAACTGTGAATACCACAGGACTCAAATGGATAGAAAGAAAGAGGAATAAAAAATAGGGAAGATGAATCCCTCATCTCACTGGCTTCTGATTTTTCTCAGCTTACTTATATACCCTGAATTATGATGATTTATTATAAAGCGAGTGATTATTGAAAAGACAGATTTAGCCTATGGGCTGAATTCTTAAAATTAAGCGTGTCAATGTAGCTTCTAGGACTCAACCATTTACACATGGAAACTTGTAAATCAGGAATTTTACAGAGTCGACAGAACAAGGATAATTAATGTTACAGTATGTTATTTCACACGGTCACAATAATCCTACAGTATCACCATGCTTATATGTGTGTAACTCTGACAGTGGAGTGAGTGTTCAGTGCAGTCATGAACACAAGAAAGCAAGCTCCTGACCTTCAGGTTGGAAGGTCCTGAGCGAGGACATGAGTGCCAGAGATGGGAAAAGAGACACATCTGTCACGTCTTCCAAACTGAGCTGAGGACATCTGCAGCTATTGCCACCCTCTCACTCTAGTACAACGGGAAAAACGGATTAAAAATAGAAGCGATACATCCAACTATTAACATTGAGGCAAAACCGAACATAGCCTGCAGAGGCCTGGTGTAGAGGGGGCGATGGCTCCTTCTAGGGCTGGCTGGCTCCAGTGGACAACGTGCCTACTAACTAAAGAGGTTTCCACCATCCATGCCATTCCTGATGTACTGAGTTCCCCCCAAGATTTCCTGAGATATGACTGGAAAATAAAAAAGTTGGCTATATTTAGGTTGCACAGCAGGAGTTTTTGCTAAGGTGTAATGGATGAGGAGGAGGAGAAAAGGGAGGAGGTTACAAACTGCCTGAGAGCCAGTAATACCCTCCTGACATGAAAGTGAAGGAGCCCATTTGTTCAGAAGAAAATGCCTCCCTGGGAGTTCCTCACCTCACCAGGTGAATTAGCTCATCTTTACCAGGCTTATGAAGAAGCTGAACAGTTGTGTGCAGAACAAGCAAGAGGTTTAATAATGAAAGTGCTGGATGAGAGGAGAAAGACAGCATACAAAAGCCTGAGGGAGATTCTATGCCCAGAAAATAACTACCCTTGTTTCCTGTGGCACCTCCGTTGCTCGGGGTTGAGGAGGGGGATGTTGAGTGCCCATTCAGTAGATTTAGTAGAGCAATTAAGTGAAAGATTCTTTATCACAAGAGTATCCATTAGTGAAGTAGCTTTTTGTTATTTTTGTCTGTTCTTTGTTTTCTCAATTGAGAGATAAATACACACACCATAAAATTCACCCTTAAAAAGTGCACAATTCAGTGATTTTGAGTATATCCGCAGGGTTGTGCAACCATCAGCACTATCTAATTCTAGGACATTTTTTATCACCCCCAAGAGGAACCCCTATGCCCATTAGCAGTCACTCCCCTTTCTCCCCCATCTAGTAACTGTCAATTCACTTTCTGTTTCAACAGATTTACCTACTCTGGATATCTCATATAAATTGAAGTGAATTTATATGAAGGCTACAATATGTAGCCTTTTATGCCTACCTTCTTTCACTTAGTATAATGTTTCAGATGTTTATCCATGCCATAGCATGTATCAGGATTCCTTTCTTTGGCTGAATAATATTCTATCATATATGTCCACCACAATTTGTTTATCCATTTATATCAGTTGATGAAATTTGGTTTGTTTCCAATTTTGGTCTTTTATGAATAATGCTGTGTGAACACTTGTAGATAAGGTTCTGTGTAATATAAATTTTTATCTCTTTTGGCTATATACCTGGAAGGAGAATTGCTGAGCCTGTTGTAATTCTAAATTTAACTTTTTGAAGCACTTCCATAGCATTTTCCAAAGTGGCTACATCATCTTGCATTCCTGCAGGCAATGTTTGAGGCTTCTGATTTCTCACATCTTAGGCCAGAGTTGCTATTATCTGTTTTTGATTATGGCCATCCTAGTGAGTGTGAAATGGTACCTCATTGTGTTTTGCCATTAAAAAAAAAAATCCAAGCCATCCATATACATAGTGGATGTACGGTAAAAGACAAAGCTTAAAGTGTAAATGCCCCATTCCTCTCCACTCTCATGTCTATGAAGGAAATACTTTAAATTCTTTTATTGCTTTCCTCTGTTTTTATCTTCTATTTCTTGGAGTGTTTATACTGTGTGGTTTTTTTAAAAAAATCTGTTTTAGATATTATCTGTTGAATTCTAGCTAAGGAAGATGAGCATTTAGTTCTCTTATCTTCCCTGATATGCACGCAAATACACACTCACTTTATCTTTCCATTTTCATGATATGATCATAATCTCCATGTTTGGTTAATTAATTATTGTTTCATCCTCAAATTCTGCAAAAGAGCTAAAAATCTCTGAGCATATTCAAACACACTGGATAGTTCGATATTCCACTATTTCTTTCTTTTTCCTTGTTTCTTTTTTGTTTCTGGAAGACATTCCTTCCAGAATGGAAGAGCCCTCCAAGCTCCTGCTCTAATCTGGACTGACTGAGGATGGGGTTTCTGCATAGCTACTGTCCTGGAACATTTCTTCATTGTCACTGACTTCTCTCTCTCTCTTTTTAATTAGTTTATTTTTTAATTGAAGGATAATTGCTTTACGGAATTTTGTTGTTTTCTGTCAAACCTCAACATGAATCAGCCATAGGTATATCCTCTCCCTTTTGAACCTCCTTCCACCTCCCTCACCAAACCCACTCCTCTAGATTGATACAGAGCCTCTGTTTGAGTTTTCTGAGGCATACAGCAAATTCCTGTTGGCTCTCTATTTTACATATGGTAATGTAAGTTTCCATGTTACTCTCTCCATACATCTCACCCTCTCCTCCCCTCTCCTCATGTCCATAAGTCTGTTCTCTATGTCTGTTTCTCTATTGCTGCCCTGCAAATAAATTCTTCAGTACCAAGTTGCATCACCTGTTTCCTGGACCCTATATCTTCCTCGGTCTTAGTTTTATCCCAGTTTACACCAGCATATCTTTCAGTATCTTTATTCCTCTGTCCCTCCATTACTATCTTCCTTTGTGCTTAATAGATATTTTCTAGTGTACCATTTAACTATCTTGATTTTTTCTTTTTTTTGTTCTTAGTAATTGTAGTTAGTTGGTGATTCCAATTAACACCTTAACTTAACCTAGTTTAGATTAATATTAACTTAATTTCAGGAGCATACAAAGCTGTTTATGGATGCTTTCATGTTACCACGATAGTGCTGAGTGGTTGTAACAAAGCATGTATGCATATGGCATATAAAGCCTAAAACTCTACCATCTGGCCCTTCACAGAAAAAACTGGTCAATCCTGATCCAGCACCCTGATCTTCCTGATCCCATCTTCTCTCTCTTGCCTCCAAGTATTAAGTAATCTGTTCTCTCTAAACTGTCATTGCCTCTCACCTTTCCTGAACCTTAAGAATTAACTGCAGGAGCTCAGAAACCAAACGAAAGGGCACAAGACGGTATCAGTGAAGTGTGAAAGCCTCCTTGGTGCACACGGCTGCACGTAAGATGCTCAAAGTTATTATCCACCCTGATCCGTGAAAGCCAATCCTTCAACGTGAAATTACTGAGCATTATTACTATTGATTCCAATTTGAACATTTCCAAGGCTAGTTTCTCTAATCAGTCCTATACCCAAGCAGTGCATTTCCACATGAATGTTCTGTGGTGGGCGCAGGTGGCTTTCCCTGATCAGTATCTACTTCCCATCCTCTGAAAAGAGCTCTTTGATTTTTATTTGACATCGGGGATGGGATCATGATGTGAGACAGTGCGGGAAGGGGGCTGCCAGGGGCTACCACCCAGAGGGTGCCGGTCTGAGCTCAAAGCCCACCACAAGGCAAGCAGAGCTGACAGGGCAAGGGTGAACAAGTGAGTCCTGAGGACACGGTTTAGTCTCTGCGTTCTGCCGTACCTTTGAATGTTCTACTTATGTGCACCAGATACAACCCTTGTTTGGAATTAAGTCATTTAGGTTGTATTTCTGGTTGGTAACTATGAGCAAAAGGAGTTGTGACTGACACAGATGCTGAAAGCAGAGGCTGAGCCACTTCTCGGCAGCCACAGAGGTCCGACAGCTTCACAAGGACCCTTCATTTTATTTTCAGCAAAAGAGAACAAACTCTTCTGCTCTAGTTCAGGACCTAGAATCAGTTCAGTTCAGTCGCTCAGTCGTGTCCGACTCTTTGCGACCCCATGAATCGAAGCACGCCAGGCCTTCCTGTCCATCACCAACTCCCGGAGTTCACCCAGACTCACGTCCATCAAGTCAGTGATGCCATCCAGCCATCTCATCCTCTGTTGTCCCCTTCTCCTCCTGCCCCCAATTCCTCCCAGCATCACAGTCTTTTCCAATGAGTCAACTCTTGGCATGAGGTGGCCAAAGTACTGGAGTTTCAGCTTTAGCATCATTCCTTCCAAAGAAATCCCAGGGCTGATCTCCTTCAGAATGGACTGGTTGGATCTCCTCGCAGTCCAAGGGACTCTCAAGAGTCTTTTCCAACACCACACTTCAAAAGCATCAATTCTTCGGCCCTCAGCCTTCTTCACAGTCCAACTCTCACATCCATACATGACCACAGGAAAAACCATAGCCTTGAATAGTTTTAGTCTAATGGAGGACTTCCCTGTTGGCTCAGATGGTAAGTGTCTGTCTATAACGCGGGAGACCTGGGTTCGATCCCTGGGTCGGGAAAATCCCCTGGAGAAGGAAATGGCAACCCACTCCAGTATTCTTGCCTGGAAAATTCCATAGAAGGAGGAGCCTGATAGGCTACAGTCCATGGGATCTCTAAGAGTCAGACACGACTGAGCAACTTCATTTACTCAATGGAGGACTGAGTTCAGAACTAATAAGGAGTCTCTCAAATGCAAGTTACTGTCTTTCTCAACAAAGCAGAAAAATGAGTGGTTTCAGAAATAAGTAAATATGACGAGAATAACACTGCCAAGTATAGTTTATCAAATTCCTGATAAAGCACATTTTAAAAAGCATTCAGGATGTAATTTTATGTAATAGAAGTACTCCTTGCACTTATGTATTTCAATGCATATTTGTATCTAAAACTTTATCAAATGCCCATAAGCTTCTTTTTTGATAAATGACCCACATTTTAAAGTCTTTCCTAAGCAACGAAATAAACAAACATACTGTATAAATATAATAAAACATATAATATATAATATAATAAATTAAATATATTATCTAGTATATATATATAATACAATAGTAACTAGTGCTCCTTGCTATTTCATTCTAGGCAAGAGGCTTGTAAGATCCAGCAGTGTGCTTATTGTTTAAAAATCTGGCCCCATGAGGGCAGAGACTCTGTCTTGTACATCACTATATGCTGCTAAGTCACTTTAGTTGTGTCCAACTCTGTGCGACCCCATAGACAGCAGCCCACCAGGCTCCCCCATCCCTGGGATTCTCCAGGCAAGAACACTGGAGTGGGTTGCCATTTCCTTCTCCAATGATGAAAGTGAAAAGTGAAAGCAAAGCCGCTCAGTCGTGTCCAACTCGCAGTGACCCCAGGGACTGCAGCACCAGGCTCCTCCATCCATGGGATTTTCCAGGCAAGAGTACTGAAGTGGGGTGCCATTGCCTTCTCCACATCACTATATATATGCATGTAATACATGACTGGCATATAGCAGGTATTCAATCAAGGCTTATTCAATGAATGAATGAATAAAGGTAATATGGGTATAATTTTACTGATATTCCAGTTTTATGGAGGAAACTGATTCAGAGAGGCTAAGGGACTTGTATAAAGTCCCACAGTGGGCTAGAGAGGGTTAAGATACAGTTCTCCAACCTGATTGATTGTTCTTCTCTTCCAACATATTACCTCTTAGGGCCTCTACCGCATGATCCAAAAATTCAGGTGCAGTATCTTAGTTACTAAATGATGATTTTCAAAGGCCAAAAGGATTCTGAAATTGAAAAACCTACCGTAGTATCCACAGCCTTGACCTTCTCTGTGGGAATGTGCTTTGGGACAGGTTCTGTCTGTGACAGCATCACACATCCTTCAGCACCCAAGGTGATGATTACAACCTGGCAGCCCCTTTCCAGGAGCACCAACGCAGCCCTCCCAGCATCTGTGGGGCTGCAGACCTCAAGGCCGGTCAGAATCTCAGCCTGAAATACACAAAAGAGAAATGAAACAGTGTTGAGAATAAGTGACTGGGTCCACTTCTAGATTAGATCTGTTTTTCTAGGAGATATCTCCCTTCTTTTTCATAACAACCAAGGTCATGGCAAACACTGGTGGATACTGGCTCAGGAAATAAATGAAATAATAACAGTGACAACAAAAAAACTATGAAAGATGTTCCTGGAACAACTGGGAAAATTTAAATGTGGCCTGAATATTAGATGATAGTATAGAATTACTGATAATTTTCCTAGGTGTGATAATAGTATTGTGGTTCCTCTTAGGAGATGCAAGCTGAAGTGTTCAGGGTTGAGGGATCATGTCTGCAGCTTACTCTCAAATAATTCAACCAAAACAAAAATAAAAACACACAGGGGAGAGGGGAAGCCAATGGAGCAAAATGGTAACAACTGATTAGGTGGAGAGGATATGAGTATTCATTGCCCATTTAGCTCTTCCTTATTTATGATGATTTTCATAATAAAGAGTTAGAAAGAAGGGAAGGGGGGAGGGAGGAAAAGAAGGAAGCAAGGGGCCACTGCCAATTATTTTTGATGTAAATCATATCCATAACTTTCACACCTAAATCCTTTTAGTCCTCTCTTGGGCCATAATGCCTTTTTCATATTACTAGTTTGCAAACCATTCATTTCTTCTGTTTGTTTTGCTTGAGAAGATGGAAGCAGAGTAGGAGAGGCTCTGATATATAGCAGAAAAAGTAATGCACTGACATTCAGAGACCTCCACTGCTCACTCACTCTGGAAACTTCTCCATAAGTCACATAAAATCTGTAAAATGTGGGGCTTGGACAGAATCAGTAGTTTCTCCCAGAATATAAACAAGTCTCTAGCTGAAGTAGGGGTGAAGGGCTGCAGTCCTGCTTCCTTGCCCGGCCAGCATCTCTGGGGAACCTTTATGGTTTTGAGATAAGCAGCTGAAAGTACACTGGACTAGATGAATCATGTGATGCTTTTTGACTTAAAAAGTTTATAGCCAGATTCTGTCTTTTCTGTGTTACAGTTTAATCATATGCCATATTTACTTAAGAGTGGGTCTGTCCTTTCCTGTGCTTACTCCAAATGTGCCCAGATTAACCCTTCTTGCTGCCTATAAATCATCTCAGTGTCTGCTCATTCTTGGTGTCAGTTTTCCCAAGAGCACGGGTTTTACTAACCTCACCGTGTACCCCCCAGCTTGATCTTTTCCATAGACCCTTTCAGTATGAGTGGTTATACTATGAGGCCACTTTCCTTTTTCTTTTTATAAAAAAGAAGGTTTGCATTATTCTTCATTACTGGGATCACTTATGTACATTGAGCTGGATGGTTCATTTTCAGAAACATTGATTTCTTGTGGTTTTTAAAAAACCTTTTAAACAGCTATTCTTTAATGAAAAAATCTTGAACATGAAAAATAATGCATAAACACTCATGTACATACCACCCACCTTTAATAAATTTTACTTAATTTTATTAAATTGTACTTAATTTGCTTCTAATATTTTTCTTTAAAAAAGTTAAATGATATCTTCCACATATATTACTTAGCAATGTAGGTTTCCTCTTAACATTTAAAAATTTGTGTTGATATATATAGCTTAAAAAAAAAACTGCTCTGTATTCCATACTGCAAATATGCTACTGTTTAAACAAAATCTGTTCTCTTTTTCATGGACACTTTCATTTTTTTCCATTTTCCCCCTTTATAAGCAATGACGTATCAGATATTCTTGGTATTTATATGTAATCTTTTTTCCTCTAGCTGTTTAAAAATATTTTTATCTTTATTAAACCCCTTGATTTTATACAGTTCCAGTAAAATGTACATTAGTAGAAAGTTATATTTATTTACTTTATATGGTGCTTTTAATACACTTTTGATGTTTTGAGGGCTCATATCTTTTCTCAATTCTACAAAACACCCTGCAGTTTTTCCTCTAATAGAGTTTCTCTTCAGTTCCATTCTCGTCTTCCTTCAGTGCAGTTTGACACATGTTGAAGCCTCTCAATTTGTCCTTCATTTCTCTAATTTCCTCTTTAATAGTTAACTATTTTTCTTTCTGTACTATTTTCCAGGAGAATTGAGTTTTCTTCCTCCAGGTGAACTGATCAAGATTCTCTTTCAGTTTGCAAATTCTTAATCCCACTTTAATGTTTATCTTTCTATGAGTGCTTTAAAATTTTTTTCAATGACTATTTTTTCATTTTCAAGACTTCTGATTGGTTGGTTTTCATATTCACATACCATCGCTTCAATTCTGTTTTTCTTTCACAATTTCTTCTTTTTAAAAAAATTTTAATTGGAGGATAATTGCTTTACAGTGTTGTGCTGGTTTCTGCCAACAACAGTGTGAATCAGCCGCAAGTATACATTATGTTCCCTCCCTCTTGAACCGGCCTTCCATCCCACCCCATCTCACCTTTCTAGGCTGTCATAGAGCGCCAGGTTGAGCTCCCTGTGTTCTCCTTTTTTAATGAATGAGAATCTTGATCATACTTAAAGTCTTTTTTGCACTGTTTTATTATTTGGATTTCATCTGGGGCAAATTCCTCTTCAGATTGTTGATTCTGCTGGATCTGTCGCAGCAGTACCTTTCTCCGTCTGTAGGCTCACTGCTCGCTGTGAGGTGGAGAGTCTGCAGATTTCACTCCCACTGGGTTTATCCCTGCCTTTCTAGTGGTTTAATGGCTACATCCACTAGGTCCCAGAGTGAGATGTTACTTCGACAACAGGGAGTTCTTCTTCTGGGGTTCTTGGTGATACTGTACCGCCCGTCCAATCTCTACGTCATCAGTTGGCTTGGTTTTCTTTCTGATCTGAGGCAGTCTCTCTGTTCTCCTATCTCCACATGTTGGGAGCCTTCTACGTGTTCTTGGCATAGCAGCTTCCACCACTCTTTTTCCTTAGCAGGGAAGCCTTAGCCCAGCACTTCTGGTTTCCAGCCATGGGCACTGCTCCATGCTCCCATGAGTGGCACCCTTTCAGTGCCCATTACCCATCCAGCCACCAATGCCAGCTTCTGGGTCTGGAGTACAGCATACCCAGGGCTAAATGCTCTGTGATTCTGTTCCATTTCTGATTTGTAGAATTATTTATCTTGTTTTTGAGCTTGTAAGTATGTTTTTGTTGTCTCTTTTTATATTTATGAATCAGTGGTTTGTGTGTGGTGCACAAGGCATATCTTAGGGCATGAATTTACATTGTTATCATGATTAGAAGTCATCCATGATAATGTTAAGTTTAAAAATTTTTTTTATTCCATTAAGTTTTTGAGGTCAATTTCCTTAAAGACCAGAGTTCAATTCATTTGTTCATTCATTCCATAAAGATTTACTAGGTACCAACTATGTTCTAAATATAATATAAAAGGTGAAAATTTCCAAAGATAACTATCAATATATTATCACATTGTATATGCTCTTTTCACACTGTGACAATGAAAATCTTCTGTTGAGAGGGTACCAGGGTGTACTTTCCTATGTCAATCATTAGAATGGGCTAGAAGAGACACTGTGTGACTTACAAAAGTCACATAAAAGCTACCATGTCTTCTGCTGGGCTCTTCCACTCTCTCCTTCACCCTTCCTTAGGAGACTGGATCTAGTGGGAACCTAACTTCCATATTGTGAGGAAGCCCAGGCCACAAGGAGAAGCCATGTGTAAATGTTCTGGCCAACAGCCAGCATGTGAGTGAAAGAAGCTTTAGATGATTCCAGCCCTCAGTCTTTGAGTCTTCTAGCTGAGACCCCCAGATATTGCAGAGGAGAAACGAACCATGCTGTAACCTGTCTTAATTCCTGATGCACAGAAACCATGATGGACATAAATAGTTACTGTTGTTGTAAGTCACTGGATTTGGGGGTAATTGATTATGCAGCAATGATAGCCATTGGGATACAACAGTGAATAAGAGATGTCCATGCCCTTCCAGGAGAAGACGGAGGTATTGAATAAGGAATCTGAGCTGTGATAAGTGTTTGAAGAATAAACAGTGATGCTCTGTAAGTGTCTAACAGGGAAATCTCAACCAGTTTGGCAGTTGAGGTTAGTCTAACATCTTATTGTGAAATGGCCACTATCTCCCACAGTTTCTTTTTCCCAGCACAATGCTTGGCTGTGATGGTTGCTCAAAAATATTGCATAACCTACTGCGGCTTCTTGAAATTATTCTCCTTGTGGCAGTCTTCTTTCTTGTTTCCTTTATGTTCTTGAGAGATGAACTTAACCAAAAGGCAGATCAGGAAATCCTAAAAACCTTCATTCGGCCTTTGTACCAAGCAGAAAACTACTATTACAGTTTATTAATTATAAACTGTCTTTCTCTGTATGTTGCATTGTATAATACGTCTTGCCTCGCAATGGTGGGGGTGAGTGCTGGTCTAAAACTGTCTGGTCGATAAAAGGGAAAACGTGGAAATTTTTTCCCTAAAATACTTCAGTGGCATGATATGAATCTATATAGACATTTTATGCAGATATATACATTATGACCCTGAGATGGACTGAGAGGGTGGTTCCCCAATGGAGTGGCCACCAAGGGCTTCCCATGGCATCAATGGAGAACCTGTGTCTGTCTACCAGTGCAGTCACAGGGTCTTCACAACAGAATGTAGCAGATGCTCCAGGGTTATATGTTAATTATTAAGAGCACTGCTTGATAAAATATAGGACTTTCAGTTAAACTTGAATTTCAGATAAACAACAAGTAATTTTATAGTATGTTTAGTATATTATTTCTTGTTTGTCTGAAATTCAAGTTTAACTGGGTGTCATATTTTTGTTTGCTCTCTCTGGCAGTTCTAATGGTAATTAGTCCATAGACTATGGAATGATTAAATAAGAAAACAGAACATGGGTATGACTCAGGGAATCCTTTTTCTTCTAGGACTGACTACTTTCCTTTTTTCTACATCCCAGTCAACAAAAAAAATCTGTTTTCATTATGCCCAAGAATTCACATGCATTAAAGTTCATGTGGTTAGTCCTGGATTCTTTGCTTTATCCACATACATGAAAGTCTTTTGGTCTCTCAAGGAATGAGCACAACCTTCCATCCTTACCTCACTTTCATTGCAGCAGAACACATCCGAGAGGGTGTAGAATTCGGGGTCCAGGTCAGCAATGGCAGGCGCCGGATTGAACAATGTTTTCACTACAAAGGAGTGAAAAGGGAGTTCCGTGGTTATCATTTTTAACATGGTGCATTTGTGAACATTCAGTAAGGGAACCCCCCGAGTACAACCATTTTCCCCAGCAGATTAAAAAAATCAACTTAGTTATAGATGTAGAAAAGTTTGGATTGTCAATCTCTGTGATAGCCTAGTATCAATTCCTTCTTATGTCCATTTGGTCTGCTTTTTACTTTACAACATTTCAGCCCCAAGGGCAAGCATCAGTATTTACAACTAAGGTGGTAACAAAGTTCTGGCAAAGAGCAAGAAGAACATTAAAGAAGAATTTGAATGATGTGGCATGAAAGGACATGTGCAAATCTGAACATCCAGGCTGGTGAACATTTTTGCAGATTACTTTAAGCACTCAAGTCGCATGGCTAGTTCGTAAATGCATTTTCCAGGAAAAAAATAAAGACATGATAGAAAGGAAACAATGAACAGCTCAAAAATTTCCTGATAAGGATAGTAAGTAGGAGGATCATGTACATATGCATGTTTTGAGCACCTATTTTTTTAATATCTTACAAATATATTCCATGTACTCACGCAACCATGCACATTCACACAAAAGCTTACAATCTTGGCTTCTATGGACAATCTGGGAACATAAAGTAAAGATTGATAAAGGAGGAGAAATTCAATCAGAGGCTGAGAGCTAGCTCAGAATAGGAGACTCCAAGAGGAGAATGGGTGGGGACAGCAGAAAGAGGAAAAATGAGAATGTCACAGCCATCACAGTGTCAGAAATACATTTTTCAGAGGAGGAAAGTGAGCCTCAGAGATGAGGTCAGCCTGAGGACACACAATGGGAGATGGTTAAGCAGGGTCCCTACCCAGGGTCCTCTAGCTTGAAGTCTAGGGTTTAGTCATTTCTCAAGTGGTTGCCTCTCTAAGAGGACAGGACTCTGTCCATAGCAACACAAGCCCCCCATGCCAATGCACAGTATTTAACAATAGTCTTTGTTGTGGAACTTTGTAAACATTTTTAAAAAGTATTTAAAAATTATATTCACAGGAAGTTCTCCTGTCAAAACACTTATGTATCCACCAGAATACCTGACTAGATTGGTTGGTTTGTTTTTTAAACTTGTTTTTAATTGGAGGATAGTTGCTTTACAGTGTTGTGTTGGTTTCTTGGTTGGTCGTCTTTTCCTTACCCAGGTCCACTGACTTATGTGTTTAGTAACTCTAATTTACTATAAACCTGCAGAGTAAAATACTCTAGCTGCAGTCCTCAGAGACTCTTCTAGAACAGTGGTTCACAAACTTGGCTGCATATCAGCCTCGCTGGGAGAGCTTATTAAAATGCCCGATTTCTGGGCTCCACCTTCACTGAATCAGAATCTCCGGGGCTAAGGTCAGTGAGTGTGCATAGTAACAAGTTCTGCAAGTGGCTCTCCTGTGGTTAATTTGGTGCAGATCCATCCACGTTCCTGGGGAAGATGTGTATCTGCATGTAGCTAGTGAAAGCTGTCCACTCCTTCTGCCTGGGGAGGTGAGCTGGTGTATGGCTGCACCTTCTTTGGTCTTACTCAACATTTTGGTTTGGTCGGTGGATGTTGACCAGAGGTTTGTAGGCCAACGCTATTCCCACATTTTCATTATTTTAGAATCTAGAATGTCCACCCAGAGAAATTCTATGGTATATTTTTGGCTGCTCATATTTTTGCACAGGGCTATTGTGAAGCTTAAATTAGAAAATGGATGTAAAAGCCCTGTGTAAACTGTAAAGTGTTGTACAAAAGTAAAGGATTATTACTATTATTGTATTGTCCTTTAGCCATAGCCCCATACTCCTGCCTGTCCACCCATCTTGTCTGCCTTCTGTTGAAGTTTGGATCCTGGCAAAAATCTCTCTCATTGGTTTTCCTGCTTCAGCAAGGTCTCAGAGATGTCAATTATGCATAAAGGCTGTAATTGCCCAGCGTTCTAAAACACCCATTTAGTTTTTAGGTTTTCAAAACAAATATGTTGTTCCCTATTTTCCACAGGCATAGAGTTGAAACACCATTGCTCACCCTATCTGATCCTCAGTTCTGCACCCAGCAGCTCTCAGCACAGGTTAGAACAAGCTGTCAGGATGGAACAATGGGACAGAGTCATTTTTCTTATAAAAGTTCCATTTTATTGCAAAAGAGCCTTGATCTAGCAATTCCTTTTCTAAACCCGTCCTACACACACATACCCAGGCCTGCAAAGATGAGGCACAGTAGTGTTCATTCAGCTCTGCTGATAACAGAAAAAAACAAAAGAAACTAAGTATCTATCAGAGTAGATAAAAAATTATGACAAATACTCCCGGCTGCTACTCAAAAAAATGAAGCAGATCTCTGTTTTGTCATAGAAAGACTTCTATAATTTATTTATAAGTAAAAAAGTATTATAGTAAAGTCTGTGCTAAGATTCCCCTCTTTTTTTAAACAAAAGAAATAAAATATAACTATATGTGTATTTATATTTATACACCTACACAGAAGAGAAAAAAGTCTGAGAGATTACTCACTAAATTAATAAGTGATTAGTTACAAAAGGCTGAGAATAAATCTGACCACAGATTAGCTGCTATATACCATGCAAAGACAAAATTTTTAAAATATATATACTATCTCACATCAAAAAACAAGTACACTCTGAGCGAAATGATATAATGTCTTGGTTTCATTTCAAAATAATCCAAGGGTATAAGTGAAACAAGACTGGCCAAGTGTTGGTAACTGTTGAAGCTAAATGACAGTATATATGGGTTTACCATACTATGCTCTATATGTTCACATATATTTGAACTTTTTCACAATAAAAAAACAAATTTTAAAGAAACTGTGGTGGATTCATTTTGATATTTGGCAAAACTAATACAATTATGTAAAGTTTAAAAATTAAATAAAATTAAAAAAAAAAAAAAGAAAGTTACATTGAATTTTCAGCAGTAATTGCTGGATTGAGAAATTCTGCAATTTAATTTGACTGTAAATACTGTATAAAAACCAGTCAAATCTTATTTGCCTATATCTTACTAAGGGGAAGCATTCTTACCAAAAGAAATTGAATACATGGGATTAGAGTCCAACTAATAACTAAATTTAGGAGAAAAGTGAAACTACCATAAAGAAAGGATCCTCTTTGGCTCATGCTACCATAAATAAGCATGGATATTTTACCGTGATGACAAAATGAAGAATCAGTAGATGGAGCTCATCAAAGAAGAATGCAAATTTGTAATAGTCAAGATGGAAAAAAAAATGATGTCATCCTGGAACCATGCGAAACTAGAGAACACAGGATGTGCAATGCCTTGGAGTAACTTGGAGCTTCAGAGGTGACAGACGGTACCCGACAGTAATTATTATTCATTACCATGTACAATGGACTGAACTCCCGATTGTCTTAGCCTGTCGATGGCTGGCACAATAATATCAGTGAGGAACTGGTGAGGCCCAGGAAGGCAAATGTACAGGCAAAGACAGGAAAATGAAGCTGACTCTTAATGATGTCAGCATGAAAGGCAGAGGCTGGATAGTTAGAAGGCCCTACGAGCGAGCTCAGAGAAACAGAAGACATCACCCTAAGTAAAGAAACCATGGGAGAGTTGGGCTACCCAAAACACCGGCTAGCCAGTCTCTCACTCTAGAGCTTCCTCTCTGTGACTTGAGCAGCAAAAACACCCAAAGCTTGGGTGATGTGCTGAACTATGTCATCAAAGTCAAGGTGGCCAGCCAAGAAGCCTGGTTTGCTAAATGGAAAAGGACTAAAGTGGCATTAAAAGATATTTTGTATCCTACCTAGAATTTAATTTCTTGGCGATCTTACAATTTCAATTATTTATAATTGTTCCTGTAATGTTCCATTTGCTTTAAAATGGATATAAAGACCAGAACCAACATGCATAATTTCATCACAAGCAGCTGCAGCACCAGCTCGGCTGTGGGCCTCTCTTACAACACTGTGACCTAGACAGGAGAGGGCTGCGGAGGGATCTCACGTCATTTTTGACATTGCAGGTGTTGCGTAAAACCAATGCTTTCATTTTGGTAAATTCTGAGACAGTATATACAAAGATGTAGCGGGGACTTTCTTCTCTGTATTTTAACACCTGATATATAATCCAGTTGTACAATGTGTTTAATTCAAACCTCACTGCTTATAAATATAGAGATAAGGGAGTCGTGAAATAAACCCATGGCAATGGGTTTATTGTCGTCAATGGATGACGACAATGATTTTACCATCTTTGTTGTAGATGGAATAATGCTGATCAGCACCTATGCCAGCCCTGGGCAATGGACAGGACACTCAGTGCTCAACAGATCTTCATGCTCTGCCTGTTCTACTCTGTGATCAGCCCATTCTCACATTACAACATTAAAGGAATGTGAGGGCTCTCAGTCCGACTCCCATGTTTCACGGAAGAAACTGAGGCCCAGTGCGAGGAACTGACATACTTGCACGAAGTCCTCCATTTGGTAAGTGATTTGACTCTGAATTCAAAGCCATACGTCATGACTCCCAAACCAGTGCTACTTCTATTGTACTATACACTTCTCTCAGGTGAGAACGAAGACACATTAAATTCAAACACACACACACACCACTCATAGTATAGAATCTAAGCTATGTCTGACTGATAAGTACCAATTGGAGACCAGCTGGATACTAGACAAAGGCACACGTGTGCACGGTTGCTTGTGTATGTGTTTTATGTGGGCAGGTAGGGGACACACTGCCGAAAACACTGTAGGGTCTTGTCTCTGTGACTTAAGCAGTAATAACACTGAAAGCTTAGGCTACATGTTGGACAGTATTACAATTCATTGGTTTCACTTTTCTACAGATACTCTTCATAAAGGCTCAGTTCCTTGAAATCAATGGGGCACGGCAGTTTCTTTATTTAAAGTTTGCCCTAGGACACAGAACTTGGGTCTTGGAGTCTGGAATTGTGGTTTCTACAGTGACCTTGGTTGAGCCAATTACTTAACCTCTCCGAGTCTATCTTCTCCTCTTTAATCTGGGAGAATAATGTGTGCCTTACTTTGTCATAAGGCTTTTCTGAGAATCAAATATGTATGAAAGTGCTTTCTAAACTGTAAAGTACATACAGGTGCAGGTATTACTAGTCCCAATATTACAATTTAAGAAAGATCATGCAGAATTTCCTGAGGCATGCTGGCTCTCAGGGAAAATGTGAAGTAGACTAGGTGGACTGTGGCCCTGCATCACCTACTCCTGCCCATTCCTGATGCCCCAGGTCCTCCAGCTCCTCAACAGAAAACTGCCTGGCAGATAACAGAGGAAACACTGCTGGACCCCAACCAAATGACCGCCTGGGTCAGGCTGCCTGCCCATCCAGATAACTCTAGCCTCACCTGTGAAAGGTTAGCTCTTCCACTGTGGTTGCTGTACCTTTCTCTCCTCCACAAGCTGGGTAGGTAACAGGCTATTAGACTAGGACAGAAGAAGAGTCATCTCTGAGAAGCAAGGGATAGCAGGAAAAAAAGAGAAGTTACATGAGAACATGCTTTGACCTATACAAGGAAAGATAAGAGCTTGAATGAAGAGGCTCATTGTACTCACATCACCTGATTACAATGTGCAGTGTGGAGAATGTTTACCATAAGCCTTAGACTTTATCTGTGACACCCTAAGAAAACGTAACCAAATGAGTTTTGGCTTAAAATTCTTTCTGACGGCTTCATGTCCATTAGAAATACATTAAATGTCAGTGAGAATTCGCCACAGCATATTGTTTTGCCAAGAGGAAATTTGTTAAATCAGGACATACGTTTTAAAATTCTCCACAAAATCATTTCGATAACTTATTTTCCATTTATTGCTATGTAGAACACTTATACTTTGAGAGAAAGCACTTATAAACATACACACATACACACACACACACTTTTCCTTTTCTTTTTTTCCTTTTTGTCTTGATGAGAAAGTTTGATCTGGAAAAGTCAGTGTGGTTCTCTCCCTATTTTCTTCTTAGTATAAGTCACGAAACTATGGCCACAATATCAAGAAGCCACTGTCTCAGATAAGTGGCTACTTTTTATTTTTATTTTTTTCACCAAAGGGTGCTGAGATCAGGATATTATCCTAATTTTAATTTAAAAAAAGAGGTGAAAGAGGGAAGAAAATTGGTGTCTACTGAGAAGTACTACACCAAACTTGGCATCCTATTTTATTTCATTCTTAGAACAATTCTCCAGTGTTCTTGCCTGGAGAATCCCAGGGATGGGGGAGCCTGGTGGGCTGCCGTCTATGGGGTTGCAGAGAGTTGGACATGACTGAAGCGACTTAGCAGCAGCAGCAGAACAATTCTGTAGGGGAGTATGTCTATATGCGTTTAACAGATATGGCTCAAAAATAATCAGATAATTCTGCTAAGACTATAAAGCTAACAAGGAACAGAAATGGGATTCTAACTCAGATGATTTCCTATTAGTCAGTGGTTAAAAAAAAAGAAGCAAACAGAAAGAAACTACTTAGATTTTTTTCAAGTTTGTTATATGTTGGGGCGAGAGAAGGGGAGTGGGCGAGAGAACAGATGAACCAAGATTAACCATGAGCTGACAACTGTTGAAGCTGGGTCATGGGTTTCCTTATAGAATTCTGCCTGCTTTTATGTGTTTGAAAACTTCCAAAGCCTAAGATAAAACAAAAAGAGCTACTTAAAGGACATTGAAACATAGAAAATATTACATATAAATAATCTTTTGTTGTTTTTAGAAAAGATGATAAAGTTTTACAAAAAGGAGGAAGATTTAATCTTCAGTCCTTGAGATGTTTATCCAAGTGTACCTGGGCAGTGATTATCCAGGACCTGAAGCTTAAACTCTGCTTCTCAGAATGGAACTTATTCTACTACTTAAGAGTATATCTTGGACAAGGAGCTCTTTCAAAGATTCCAGTTACTACATGAGTTATTTCTGCTACTAGACTCGAGATTTATATTTCAGAATATCAGAAATGCTACTCATGTTATTTCTCCCCTCCCCATTTGTAAGGTTTTCTAACATTATTGAGAACTACAGGAAGACAGTGAATCTTAGATGGGAGAAAATATTTTACTGCAGAAAAATATGGCATTGCTTAACTTGAAAGGTTAACTTTCACTGAGACAGTGATAAAAGCTTTATAGAAAGAAGGACAAATGTGTAAAATTACCTCCATTGCTGTGGGCTATTCTCAGGGCTTCCAAAGAAGTTGCAGGAGTTACTTCTAGCTGGCAGATCATCACTTTGGCTCTGCTGATGGCACTGGCTGCTTCCCTCAGGTCTTCTGTATTCAAAAGTAAATTTGCTCCAGCTACTATAACGATGATATTCTGGCCTATAAAGAATTTCTAGATGTTTATATTAAAAATCAAGCAAAATCAAGCAACAACATCCTGCAGTGTTACATTCACCCTCAGAAAACCATTATATAAAAATGTGTTATAAGTATCAATTTTAATATTTCTAAGCCACTCAGGTTAAATTTTGTATTCCCCATGGATCTTCTTTTATATCTCTGTAGGAATCATATTATTCTTATCATCTTGAGCAAAATCTAAAAAAAAAAACAGATTTCCCTTTCAATATTCTTATGTACACAGAATATTAGCTGATAAATTATACATAACATTTTGTTTCTCTTATGGGAAATGGCTGATACAATGTATATGGTAAAGATTCTGAATCCTAAATGACAGATGTCATAATGATGAGTATAAGCAGGAAGAAGCTTGCTTAATGCTAAAAACTAATGCTCTGTAGTATGCAGTCAGTTCACATGTATGTCCCAGGGTATTCTTAAAAGTGATTTTGTAAATCAAAACGCATTTTATAATATTAAACAGATAAAAGCTGTACTAGGTAAGTAGGGAGACAGTGGTATCTGGCCTGTACTGTACTAGATCAAACAGAAGCAGGACTGAGGAATCTTGTATGCACATCACTTGGAGCCACTCTCTACAGTCCAACCCAAGCTGGGGAGGGGTGGTGGTGCGTTTTCTCTGTCAGGTGAAGTCTCCGGAGCTGTGCCGTCCCCTAGGGTAGTCATGAGTACAAGCCATGTGTGGTGACTGAGCCCTTGAAATGTGGCTCGTCCCAACTGAGATGAGCTTCAATTGCACAATACATAGCAGATTTCAGAGACTGAGTAGTAAGAAAAGAAGGTAACATCTCATTATTTTTAAAGAACATTTTGATTACATGTTGAAAGGATAATATTTTGGATTAAGTCAATATATTAAGATTAATTTTACCTGGTCCTTTTTACTTTTTAAAATGTGACTAAAAAGGTGGCTCAGTGGTAAAAAATATGCCTGCCAATGTAGAAGATGTAGCTTCAATCCCTGGGTCAGGAAGATCCCTGGGAGGAGGAAATGTCAACCAACTCCCGTATTCTTGCCTGGGAAATCCCATGGACAGAGGAGCCTGGTGGGCTACAGTCCATGGGGTCACAAAGAGTCAGACATGACTTAGCGACTAAACAACAACAGGGGAAAGTGTAAATTTATGGATATAATTTGCATTATAGTCTATAGGACAGCCTGACTCAGAGGGATGGGCTGCAGCAGTCTTCTGTGCTCTAGGCTGCTTGTGCTGATCATGTATAGACATGACCTAAAACCTCTTCCGACTACAGAACACGTGCCGGCCTGTCATCTTACCACAGGTATGTGTGTTGACCAAGGAGGACCTGATAACATGGGGGTGCTTCAGGGTAAACCCAATCTCAGTACTGGAAAAATTCAAAGTACCTGCATCCTGGAAGACAGCATACCTCCTCCTCTCTCTCCTCCAGTGACTTCATTCTCTCGGCCACAGTCCACTGCTGCTCTGTGCTGCTGACGGGTTTGGCCTGGCTTTGGCTGATGTCCAACAAAGCCCAAGACTACAGCTGTCTGGTGGACACTGTCATATGGCTAGCTCATTCATACCTTAAATTTAACTTGTCAGAACCACTACTCATCCCTCCACTTAAAGATGCTGCTTGTTGCCTCTCTGGGTGTCTGTGTTAGCTCTTATCTCATATGCTGTACTGGAGAAGGAAATGGCAACCCACTCCAGTGTTCTTGCCTGGAGAATCCCAGGGACGGGGGAGCCTGGTGGGCTGCCATCTATGGGGTCACACAGAGTCTGACACGACTGAAGTGACTTAGCAGCAGCAACAGCAGCATATGCTGTAAACCAGACAAAGTTTACTGTAATAGGCAGCCCATACACAATATTAAATTGTATTTTTGCATGGAAAACGTGGTATTGTGTCACCCAGATAAGGAAGAAATAGAACTTGACGATATCCCTAGAAACCCCCCCACCACCGAAAAAGAGGATTCAGACACGGAATGAGCTGTTGTTGGAAGTGATAATTACATAAGATATGGCTTAAAGTAATGGACACAGACTGCTGTTAGAATGAAAACTTTCGTCTACTGTTTTTAATTGGAATATATTTTTTGGGGTTGTTATTGCAACTTTGAGATCACTAAAGTAGACTAAAAATACCATAATTTCTGTGATAAATGATTTTGTGAAACTGCATTATAAATAAAAGACATATTGGGACAGTTCAGTTCAGTCAAATCCTAATTTAACACAGTGTACTCTGACTCCTGACAGTATAGTAGGTTCTTCTGTCCTAGGAGCTCCATGAAATGCTTGGTCCTTCTGAATATTGTGTGTGTGTGTGTGTGTCTGTGTGCCCAGTCATGTCTGACTCTTTGTGACCCCATGGACTGTAGCCTGCCAGGCTCCTCTGTCCATGGAATTTTCCAGGCAAGAATACTGGAGTAGGTTGCCATTTCCTACTCTGGGAGATCTCCCCGACCCAGGGATCGAACCCTTGTCTCCTGCATTGGCAGGTGGATTCTTTACCACTAGCACCATTCAGAGGGTGGTGGGAAGCTCTCTGAATATTAACTCTGATTAAAAAAAATCTTATTTAGGAGTTTTTACACTTAAAATAGTTGGCAGAAATTCTAAAAACCTTCCTTGAGGGTAAAGAGAAGTTACTGTGTTTTTTTGACTGCACCTTGTGGCATGCGGGATCTTTGTTCCCCAACCAGGGATCGAACCTGCACCCTCTGCAGTGTAAGCATGGATTCTTAACCACTGGAACATGAGGGAAGTCCTGGAAGGTTACTGTTTTTAAAAGACACATTTCAACTATTGCAAGGTCCTGTGACAGACATGGTTGTATATATATACTTTTGAGATTTGATTGCTGTTTAAAGAGCAGACAAAATTGAACATTAACGACGAGTTATAGGCAATTGGTTGCTGCCATTTGCTCAGTAAATATTCTATAAATATGATTCATCAACTTTCCTTTGCACCTATCTATTTACATGTATTTACTTAGTAACTGAAGTGACAGATGAATACTTAACTACTTTTAGAGATAAATATCAATTCTGGGTTCACATGAAGGGTAATGGGATGCTACAGAATATAAGTATAATTTTGAGGCAACTATATCACCTCATTTGTATTGGACGGACAATTTTGTATTTGAGCAATCAACTTGGGAAGTATAAATAAAGGGAAACATATATATTTAGATTGGAAAGACCATACATTAGGCCTTGGAGTGGTGGGTATGGTAAGAGATCCACAGGAATAGGGTAAAAAATGGATGTTTCTGCTCTAGTTCTGGAAACGATACTCCAACGTGCAAAACATATACCTTCATTATCGACAATGATAGAAGCAGCTCCGGTCGCAGCATCTTTAGTCTGATATGTAAATTCTAAAAGAAAAAAGAAATCATCACGTATGTACAGCCTGGCAGGGATAATCTATTTTTTAACAATTTCAATGCAACACTAATCCTTGGAAAACTTTTTAACCTTTAACCATCTGGAATGATAAAAAAGAAATAAGTAATTAGTGCTGATTTATACCCATCACCTACACAGTGAGGAACATACAAGTCTTCACACTTAGTTGTGCCTTTTTTCTACATTAGTGGCAGCCCAGTAAACCACCCCCGCTTCCAGTTCCTTCAGATTATTCACAGTGGTACATGTGCATTTTCCTAGACCACCATATTTCTTTTCTTTAGTGAAAGAAATGACAGACTTGAGATGAAAGACTAAAGGTCAGACTCATAAAATGAACTTGTTTGATTCTCTTCATTTTCATAAGCTTTGCATCTTATCAAGGATTATGGTCTGGCGCGTAAATGGAAATGTTGATCAGGCAGCCTTTGGCAGCAGCAAAAAGCCCTGAACTGGAGCCAAAGACCTGCATTCTAGTCCTAGCTCTGGCTCCAGCTTAGCTGTGTGCTCTTGGACACATTCAGAACCAATCTGGCCTTCAGTTTTCTCTCTTGTGAAATGATGGTATCAGCATCAGTGGTTTCTCAGATCATTTCCAGCTATGACATTCAATGACTTTTCTTAAAATATCTTCTGTGAATGCAGCACCTGTTTTCTCTTGTCACCTACTTTTGAAACATTTCTACGAGATGAAGGTTTGTAACCTCCTACCATTTTATTCCCATCTGGAGAAATGTATATGAAAGAAGTAACCAAAGGGTAATCAGGCGAGACTAGACAAAGCTGAGCATAAAAATTCTCTGGCCACCAGGGGAGGATCTAATAACTCTATTCTATATTTGACTTTTCTTATAACCAGATTCCAGAAGAAAGTTATAAAAACTAACTTTAAGAAAGATGAAATTTTACCTGTAGAAATATCATTCTGTTTTAAGTTTTCTATATAATCATTGCCAAAGGAATCTTTGCCAACCTGTACCAAAGAAATGATGAACATTAGATGTTTTACACTTAGTAAAATGCTACAATGTAGTTTTTAGAATACTTAGCATTTTAAAAGGGCATATCTGCACGGTACTTTATAAACATTAACTAATTAATCTTCTTAATGTAAGATGCTAGACTTGATTTCAACCCAAAGAATTGTTATATATTAATGTTCCATTTATATCCTGCCTAAAATGTGAAGCATTTAATGACTGTCACAAGTTCCATAGCTTCATTCTCATTTTGATCTGTTCATACGAAAATTCCCATTGAGACAGAGCTGTCCACCATCAACAATCCTCAATATTAATGAAGAATCTGTTATTCATACTATCTGTACTATCTATAGATAGTATATATCTATATATACTATAGAGATACTATATACTATCTATACATAGTATATATCTATATATCTACACTATCTATAGTATATACTGATATACTATAAGTCACTCTACATGAAGACAACTTTGGAATGACCTGCCTGCTGTTTGAGAATCTTCTTTATCTTCTCCTCTGACCCTGACATAGGGAGCAAAGAAGAGAGAATTTAAAAAGCCCTAGCTAATTTGGGTAAGTTGGTACAGTTGAATTCTGTTGTTTAGCATCCTAGCATGCATTCTGGTAATGATACTTCAGTTTTTCCTTTGGATTCTTCCAGTCATAGACAACATGAGTAGGGTGGCCTATTTGTGAATCTGTATTGACACATCATTATCACTTAAACCCCACAGCTTACATTTGGGTCCACTTGGGTATTGTACAACCTTTGGGTTTTGACAAGTGTATAGACATGTATCCACCATTATAGTCTCATACAGAATTTGTTGTTGTTCAGTCACTAAATTGTGCAGCCCCATGGACTGTATCACACCAGGCTCTTCTGTCCTCCACTATTTCCCAGAATTTGTTCAAATTTATGTCCACTGAGTCGGCGATGCTATCTAACCATCTCATCTTCTACCACCCTCTTCTCTTGCCTTTAGTCTTTCCCAGCATCAGGGTCTTTTCCAATGAGTACACTCTTGTACTCAGAATACACACACACACACACACACACACACACACACACACACACACATAAAGCTATGTATCTTATTCCTTTCATAAGAACAATATAGTCAACTGGGAGCATATCTATGCCTAGGTTCCAATGTTCATTGTATTGAAATGTGGACAAAAAGCAATGGAGATCTGAGTTCTTTTTAAAGGGACTTTAAAAAGTCTTTTATTTGTACATTACAGAGTTGCACAGATGACTTGTGCAATGTTTTGTTGTTGTTGTTCAGTTGCTAAGTCATGTCTGACTCTTTGTGACCCCATGGATGGCAGATGCCAAGCGCCTTTGGCCTCCACCATCTCCCAGAGTTTGCCCAAATTCATGTCTGTTGAGTTGGTGATGCTATCTAACCATCTTATCCTCTGCTGCCCCCTTCTCTTTTTGCCTTCAGTCTTTCCCAGCATGAAGGTTTTTTCCAAAGAGTCAGCTCTTTGCATCAGGTGGCCATAAAAGCATGCCATCTTCCCTATTTCCTCTCCCACAAAATCTCTTACACATTCATTCTTCTGGATTTACTTTAAAAAAGGATGAGAGAAGTGAACATCTTCCAATCTCCTTTGTTTACTTCTGACTCAAATATAAGCCTCCTCCCCAGCAACTGGAAGTTGATAACCAGAAGACCACTGACAAAATGTGGTCCAATGGAGAAGGGAATGGCAAACCACTTCAGTATTCTTGCCTTGAGAACTCCATGAACAGGCAAAAAGATATGACACTGAAAGATGAACTCCCCAGGTCGGTAGGTGCCCAATATACTACTGGAGAAGAGTGAAGAAATGACTCCAGAAAGAATGAAGAGATGGAGCCAAAGCAAAAACAACACCCAGATGTGGATGTGACTGGTGATGGAAGTAAAGTCATTGCATAGGAACCTGAAATGTTAGGTCCATGAATCAAGGTAAATTGGAAGTGGTCAAACAGGAGATGGTAAGAGTGAACATTGACATTTTAGGAATCAGTGAACTAAAATGGACTGGAATGGGTGAATTTAACTCAGATGACCATTATATCTACTACTGTGGGCAAGAATCCCTTAGAAGAAATGGAGTAGCCATCATAGTCAACAAGAGTGTCTGAAATGCAGTACTTGCATGCAATCTCAAAAACGACAGAATGATCTCAGTTCATTTCCAAGGCAAACCATTCAATATCACAGTAATCCAAGTCTATGCCCTGACCAGGAATGCTGAAGAAGCTGAAGTTGAATGGTTCTATGAAGACCTACAAGATCTTCTAGAACTAACACCCAAAAAAGATGTCCTTTTCATTATAGGGGACTGGAATGGAAAAGTAGGAAATCAAGAAATACTTGGAGTAACAGGAAAATTTGGCCTTGGAGTACAGAATGAAGCAGGGCAAAGGCTAATAGAGTTTTGTCAAGAGAACACATTGGTCATAGCAAACACCCTTTTCCAACAACACAAGAGAAGACTCCACACATGCACATCACCAGATGGTCAATACTGAATCAGACTGATTATATTATTTGCAGCCAAAGATGGAGAAGCTCTATACAGTCAGGAGAAACAAGAGCAGGAGCTGTCTGTGGCTCAGATCGTGAACTCCTTATTGCCAGATTCAGACTTAAATTGAAGAAAGTGGGGAAAACCACTAGACCATTCAGGTATGACCTTAATCAAATCCCTTACGATTATACAGTGGAAGTGACAAATAGATTCAAGGGATTAGATCTGATATAGTGCCTGAAGAACTATGGATGGAGGTTCATGATATTGTACAGGAGACAGTGATCAAGACCATCCCTAAGGAAAAGAAATACAAAAAGGCAAAATGGTTATCTGAGGAGGTCTTATAAATAGCTGAGAAAAGAAGAGAAGCTAAAGGCAAAGGAGAAAAGGAAAGATATACCCATTTGAATGCAGAGTTCCAAAGAACAGCATGGAGATATAAGAAAGCCTTCCTCAGTGATCAATGCAAATAAATAGAGGAAAACAATAGAATGGGAAAGACTAGAGATCTCTTCAAGAAAATTATAGAGATACCAAGGGAACATTTCATGCAAAGATGAGCACAATAAAGGACAGAAATGGTATGGACCTAACAGAAGCAGAAGATATTAAGAAGAGATGGCAAGAATACACAGAAGAACTATACAAAAAAGATCTTCATGACCCAGATAACCATGATGGTGTGATCACTCACCTAGAGCCAGACATCCTGGAATGAGAAGTCAAGTGGGGCTTAGGAAGCATCACTACAAACAAAGCTAGTGGAGGTTATGGAATACCAGTTGAGCTATTTCAAATCCTAAAAGGTGATGGTGTTAAAGTGCTGCACTCAATATGCCAGTAAATTTGGAAAACTCAGCAGTGGCCACAAGACTGGAAAAGGTCAGTTTTCATTCCAATCCCAAAGAAAGGCAATGCCAAAGAACGTTCAAACTACTGCACAATTGCACTCATCTCACACGCTAGCAAAGTAATGCTCAAAATTCTCCAAGCCAGGCTTCAGCCATATGTGAACCGTGAACTTCCTGATGTTCAAGCTGGTTTTAGAAAAGGCAGAGGAACCAGAGATTAAATTGCCAACATCTGTTGGATCATTGAAAAAGCAAGAGAGTTCCAGAAGAACATCTATTTCTGCTTTACTAACTATGCCAAAGCCTTTGATTGTGTGGATTGCAACAAACTGTGAAAATTCTTCACACCACCTTACCTGCCTCCTGATAAATCTGTATGTAGGTCAAGAAGCAACAGTTAGAATCAGATATGGATCAACAGACTGGTTCCAAATTGGGAAAAGAATGCATCAAGGCTGTATATTGTCACCCTGCTTATTTAACTTATATGCACAGTACATCATGCGAAATGTTGGGCTGGATGAAGTACAAGCTGGAATCAAGATTGCTGGGAGAAATATGAATAACCTCATATATGCAGATGACACCACCTTTATGGCAGAAAGTGAAGAACTGAAGAACCTCTTGATGAAAGTGAAAGAGGAGAGTGAAAGAGTTGGCTTGAAACTCAACATTCAGAAAACTAAGATCATGGCATCCAGTCCCATCACTTCATGGCAAATAGATGAGGAAACAATGGAAACAATGACAGACTTTATTTTTGGGGGCTCCAAAATCACTGCAGATGATGACTGCAGCCATGAAGTTAAAAGACTCTTGCTACTTGGGAAAAAAGCTATGACCAACCTAGACAGCATATTAAAAAGCATAGATATTACTTTGCCAACAAAGGTCTGTCTAGTCAAAGCTATGGTTTTTCCAGTAGTCATGTATGGATGTGACAGTTGGGACTATAAAGGCTGAGTGCCGAAGAGTTGATGCTTTTGAACTGTGGTGTTGGAGAAGACTCTTGAGAGTCCCTTTGACTGCAAGGAGATCAAACCAGTTAATCCTAAAGGAAATGAACCCCGAATATTCATTGGAAGGACTGATGCTGAAGCTGAAACTCCAATACTTCGGCCACCTGATGTGAAGAACTGACTCGTTGGAAAAGACCCTGATGCTGGGAAAGATTAAAGGCAGGAGGAGAAGGGGACGACAGAGGATGAGGTGATTGGATGGCATCACCGACTGGATGGACATGAGTTTGAGTAAAGTCTGGGAATTGGTGATGAACAGGGCAGCCTGGTGTGCTGCAGTCCACGGGGTCACAAAGAGTCAGACATGACTGAGTGACTGAACTGAACCAGAAGTCAGAGGAATAGAAGCCAAGTAAAGGAGTCATTCATTGCCCACCACTGAGAGCTAAGTGAAAGTACCTTGAAAACCACAGTGAATGCTACAAGGGCAAAGCCCCTGGAATAACGACAGTTACAAAGGAATCCTCATGGGTATTGTTGGAGGCTTTCCCATTTTCCCTTCACACTTTGGCTGTCAAATGTGTGAAAACTTTAAATGTTCCATGAGGCAAAATGGCGCTTGTGCGAATCAGGGCATATGGAACTGAATTTCAGTTCTGCTATTATCCTAATTCAAAGGCTTTGCAGTTTGCTGTAAACTGTTCCACCTGAGCCAGGCTATAGGGTGGGACTTGTATGAGTTATCTCAGGCAGGTAGGAAACCAAGATTTCTCAGCCTGAGGATGCCCAGGTTACACCCCAGACCAATTAAATCAGCCCCCGTGGCAGGCGGGACAGTGGCAAGGTCCCCAGGTGATTACAATGTGTGTAATCACTGAGAGCTAACCTCCAGTCAAGGCTGCTGATTGCATGGTTAGAGCTGGGAGAGTGTCCGGAAAGCTGTGTCTGAGTGGAAATGAAGAGGGGGAGCATGGTCTTGCTTGGTTTCTATTGGGAAGTCAGCTCAGTGGGAGCCTGGTGGGACCTGCAGAATCTGCTGGGGGCAAGGGGCCCATCAGGATCCAACACTGCATCAAGGTACTGTAGAATCTGAAAGCTTTCTTTGGCTTGTGTTTCCTGACTCCAGATTGATTTTGACGTGGCCCAGGCTTGCTTCCCCTGGCTTCTATTTCTCCAAAACTCATAATTGGCAAAGTAGTAGGATTTCTGTTTTTCAGAGTGGTCAGTAGAGGCACTCCTAACTTGAATGGTCAGTGTTTATATTAAAAACATGCTGTGAGTACAATATATTTATGCCTATTTCCTTGCCTTCTACTTACAAGAACTAAGAAGTCCTTTCATCTCTCCTCTACCTAATCAAACCTCACCTGTTTTTCAAGCATCAACTTAAGGCTTACCTTCTCGATTCTAGCCCTTGATATTCCTTTTATTTCCAGAACTCCTACAGCATTCCTCATGGATACCATATAATTAAACACTTAATTGAATACCATCTTATCATGTTTGCCCAGTCTTAAAGTCTAGTCTTCCTAAAGGCTTACTGGAGACTCTAGCTTAGCATATATTTATCCCTCCCCCAGTCCTGTGCACTAAAGGTGTTCTGTAAATATTTGATCATCTTAATTGCTTGTCAGTTCATTTTCCTTGAATCTAGCTTATCATTCTTAAAGGGACATAATTTACAGGCATCCAGACTATGCTGGTTATGGCTACAGAAAGCTTCTAGCCAAGGTTTTGCTTAGAACAGCCTTCTTGAAGGCCCCCTCATATTCTTTTGATTGCAGCACTGAAATACTTTTGGGAAGAAAGACTCTGGGAAAACCACATAGTCTGAGGCAGCCTGTGTCAGGCTGTTGCAGGTGAGAGAAGCCAAGTCAGCAGCAACCAGGGACAACCACTCACACGTAAGCCAAGGCAACTTACGGAACGCCAGGTGCCCTTCAGGAAATCCCAGGTTTCAGCCCTACCTGAACACTGTAGAGTAGAACTTTCTGCAATCATGAAATGTTCTATATCTGTGCTGCCCAATACAGACACTTGAAAATGTAGCCAGCATGACTGAGGAACTCAATTTTTTTTCTTTATTTTTAATTGAAGGATAATTACAATATTGTGTTGGTTTCTGCCATACATCAAAATGGATCAGCTATAGGTATACACACGTCCAATCCCTCTGGAGCCTCCCTCCCACCTCCCTCCCCATCCCACCCCACTAGGTTGTCACAGGGCCCTGGTTTGAGTTCCCTGAGTCATACAGCAAATTCCCACTGGCTATCTACTTTACAGATGTTCGTGGTTATGTTTCCATGCTACGCTCTCCCTTTGTCCCAGCCCCTCCTTCCTGCCCTCTGTCCCCATGTCCAGAAGTCTGTTCTCTTACGTTTGCGTCTCCACTGCTGCCCTGCGAACAGGTTCCTCAGTGCCATCTTTCTAGACTCCACATATAAGTGTTAATATACAATACTTGTTTTTCTCTTTCTGATGAAGAACTCCGTTTTTAATTTCACTTGAATTACATTGAAATATAAATAGCCACATGTGGCCAGTGGCTAGTGTAATGGACAGTGCGACCGTGGAGAGATGTGAATTAGGATCATGGAAAAGTAAAGGGCCGGACTGTGTTGGGAACAAGAGCAGTTCCTCATGCTGAGGGCACCGAGGTGCTTCCTTCACTCTGAGGACTGGAAAGATCTCTCTGCATCGAGGGAGAGCCACTCAGTGGCTTCCACCGTCCAGAACTATGACCAGTGTTGAGGAGAGTAACTGCAGTTAGTACGGTCATGATAACCAATATTGTCAAATGGGTGAGGAATGATGGGCTGCTTGGCATCCTTGAATGGCAGAAAATATCTAGGAATTCCACCCATCAACATATACTTGAGGTAAATGAAACAGGGGACCAAGATAGCATACCCAGGGACACATGAAATGATCTATACTGCTAAAAAAATGATCACATGTATTAAAACAGGTTCCTGAGTTTCAAAGTTAGAATACATGAAGATACAATTAACAGTAAATCTAAGTTGAACATAATTTAATCTTTATGATTCAAGAGATTTTGTGGCTTTTCAGTGCCTGAGGGTCACAATGAGCAGCACGTTGAAGAGGCTATAAGCTGCATTTGTTGTCACATAACAAAACTCAGCAGTTGCTTTTTTTGGAGGAAAACCCTCATGGTAATTTTATAACTTGTCATTTGTGGCTTTATCATAAAAGATGAAAGAAGAATACGTAAAATTCCAGTTCATGCTGTCTGGTTGTTTAAATCCTAGATAAATGGGTGTTTACCTTACTGAATGATGGCTTTTAACATGCAAAGTTAATGTTTCAGTCTCCATTATCAGGCCTGCTTATCTGAGAGTGGTGGTGGGTTTGTGGTAATCCAACTGTTTCTTCCATTCTTCCTGTATGAGGCATATTGGTTAGGGTCATAGGATCCTAGTGTTTGAACATGCATTTCTATCAATACAGCCAACTAGTTTTAGCTAGTCATCTTTCAACAGAGTTCAGAAAAGAGATTTCACTTCATTATGTATATTATCTATAAAGGCCTGGTGACTAGTTTTTGATCTTTGAAGATTAAAATCTCAGTGCACAATCAGTGGATTGTCCCACAGTAATCTAACATAGAGGGCTTTCCAGGTGGCACTAGTGGTAAAGAACCCGCCTGCCAATCCAGAAGACTTATATAAGAGACTCAGGTTTGATCCCTGGGTCAGAAGATCCCTGGAGGAGGGCATGGCTACCCACTCCAGTATTCTTGCCTGGAGAATCCCATGGACAGAGGAGCCTGGTGGGCTACAGTCCATAGGGTTGCAAAGAGTTGGACATGACTGAAGCAACTTAGCACACAATCTAACATTTAGAAGGGTACTTTTATGGCTAACGTGATGGATACATTGCTTTTCAAGTTTTTTGTGGTGAAGGATCAGGTTTCTGTTTTATTTTTTTCCCTTTTTTTCATTTTCTATACATTATAGACTAATAATTTTTAAAATACAACAGTAAAATGAAAATACAAGTCATATAAAATACAAGGCCTAATTTATTATTGTTATATTCAGCAGCTATAAAGCTACCTTCAGATTGCTGAAAATGCTCCTAACTGCTTACTCTCAAGTTTCTGTACTGTCCTGATCAGTGACAGTTTGCCCTGAGGACCAGATTTTGAGTGGAACTGCTCTAACATACTGCCTCTGTCACAGACCTTTATGCCTTTAAAAAATTAAAAAAAAATTTTATATTGGAGCACAGTTGATGTTCTGTGGAAGAGGGCAAGGGCAGGATGATTTGGGAGAATGGCATTGAAACATGTATAATATCATATGTGAAACAAATCACCAGACCAGGCTCGATGCATGATACAGGATGCTCGGGGCTGGTGCACTGGGATGACCCAGAGGGATGCTACAGGGAGGGAGGTGGGAGGGGGGTTCAGGATGGGGAACACATGTACACCTGTGGCGGATTCATGTTGATGTATGGCAAAACCAATACAATATTGTATTTAGCCTCCAATTAAAATAAATAAATTTATATTAAAAAATGTTGTGTTAGTTTTAGGTGTACAGCAAAGTGGTTCATTGTATACACATACATGTGTCTATTCTTCAAATTCTTTTCCCATTTAGGTTATTATAGAGTATTAAGCAGAGTTCCCTGTGCTGCACAGTATGTCCTTGTTGGTTATCCATTTTAAATATAGTAGTGTGCATATGAATCTGACCATTCTTAAGAGAAAATAGATGACTGCTTATATGACAGTTTAGACTATCCCATTGTGTGAAGGAGGCGAGACCAGGTAATTTTGTGAAGGTCCTCCCAGTTTGCTGATTTGCTGTGTGGGCTGTCAGGGTCCACACCTGCTCATGGCTTCTTTCTGCCCTCATGGGAAACAAGGACCCTGGGCTTATGCTGGGTCACTGAACCTTGAGCTGTTTATGCTATCATTCTCCTTCTAAGCTGCTGGTTTTTGATATTTAGAAATAACTTCCTTCTAACATTTGGCTTCAGTGAAATGGAGGGGGAGGAAATACTTAATTCGGGTGAGGTCCGATGCAATGTGTCCTAACAGGCTCTTTGCCCCGCCAAGTAGACCTTCATTTTCTATATCTGCCTGAATTTTTAATGTTAAAACATCACCTCCAATTATGCGTGGACCATGACTTTGGCTCATGACTCAGTTGAGTACTGCCTGCACAGCTCTTAACTTCTGGAAGTGTCTCATTACGCATGTATCACTGTACACATGTTGATGGACTCTTGTTTAGCAGCCCTCATCACAGCTGACAGACATTTCTCCTGAGTTCAGTGCAAGATGTTGTACCTGTATCATCAAACAGTGTTCCTTCATCAGAGCTCGAATCTGAGCTTGTTGCAAGGCAGTAGTAGATAGGTTAATGTTGCTAAGAAAGCCATAGAACATTTTCTACCTGTTTTTCTTTTGCTTCATCTGTTCATTTTTATCTTGAGTAATTTAATGATTTTGGTTTTCTACTTGGAATTTGTTATCTTTAAGAAACGGAGAAGGCAATGGCAACCCACTCCAGTACTCTTGCCTGGAAAATCCCATGGATGGAGGAGCCTGGTAGGCTGCAGTCCATGGGGTCACGAAGAGTTGGACACGACTGAGCGACTTCACTTTCACTTTTCACTTTCATCATTGGAGAAGGAAATGGCAACCCACTCCAGTGTTCTTGCCTGGAGAATCCCAGGGACGGGGGAGCCTGGTGGGCTGCCGTCTATGGGGTCGCACAGAGTCGGACACGACTGAAGCGACTTAGCAGCAGCAGCAGCATAAGGCAGTTAGGTTAATTTGCTCAATAAAAATATACCTCACAATTGAATGAAATATTATGATTAATGGTTAACAATAACTCTTATTAAAAGATATTTTATTTTTAAGAAGCCTAAGAATATGATGCACTTTGTTTAAGCTTAAATAAATCTATATCTAAAGGTGCCTCAGGGTATCTAAGCAAAGTAAACTTGTACAGGTTTTAGATGAGGCCATGTTTCCATGTCCTTTCAGTACAGATAATCAGGGTAAATTTCACTGTGGGGCTAAACCACAGACGACTAGATCAGGCACTGTAGACATAAAGAACTTTCAGAATTGTACAGGTGCTCACATAGCCATCACACACAGACCAGAATAAAACAAACAGCACAGCTGTTTAATCAACCTCCTTACTGGAGCATTTCCCAAAATACAGTCCTCTGTCTTCTATTCTGCTCACCTCCACTCCTATGGTTTCATGATTCATTTCCCAAGTTCAATTCCACAATTCAAATATTAATATTTTGCATTTCTCTTTGCCTCATGTTCAACAGACCTAAAAGAAAACCAACCTCAAAATCGTTGAGTTGGATGACATTGCAGGGGACATCCATTTTTTACTTTAATGGGCTACAGGAATGGCTTTTATAAAGCTTCCAACAGGGGGTTCTCTAACTCTCCTTTCACATCTCCAACTCTAGGGGACTCCCCTCTGCCCAGGGCACCCATTTTTGGTACCTTGCTTCCAATACCAGTACTAATTCTCTGTCCAGGTTTCCCAGCCAGGAAATGATACCATCTTCTTTTCACTTCCCAAGCCCCGCTTAAAGCCTGCACCATCTGATTGTTCCCCAAACCCCCATTTATAATCAGGTATAGGATGGGTCAGGCCTAATACTTTTAATCAGCTCCTTCTCCCAGTCCCATAATTCTTAGCACATAATAGGTCATCAATAATTAATTGCTAATTGATATTTTAAAAATATTAAGAGCTCAACCTTAGCAAGTGAAGGTTTCTTAATTTGAATTTTGTGCTTCATGTGATGTTTTTGACCAAATAGCCAGGTGAGAATTATATCATCAATTAGAATAAAGATACAGTTCCTTAGCAGATGAAGTGATAATGGTATAGTTTATACATCATTTAAAGACTCCTGTGGAGAGAAAAGTGCTGTATATAATGGGAAATGACATTTCAGAGAAGTTTTGGTAAAATCTACCCAGCTCACAGGAGAGAGATTATTCTTTTAAATTTCTCATGTTTTTCTTATCCTCTACTGTGCAGACCCTAGCTAGCTTTCCTAAAGCAAATAAATGATTTTCCCCGTTATACCAATAACAAATACAAATAACGGGAATTTTTCCCGTTATACCAATAAAATTTCATTAAAGATGCAAAAATTGAAACTTTGGCAGCCAATTTTGTTTTATTTTCAAATAATTTCAGTAGAATGGATAGAAACAAGATTTCCATATTTTACATGTCTTTTCTTAACATACCTGAAAACAGAACTAAAGATCAGTTATGTGCAGTTCATTAAGGCCCAGATTCCTTTCTGATCTGAGATACAGCATTAGAAGGAAACAGCTTAGAGGTGAGGCAACCACCAGTTATTAGATCAAATTTCCAAAAGCCATGCTGCTGGAGTGAAACTCGCTAAAAACAAGATGATTCATGCTGTTGTTTAGAAGCTGGACCACAGGAACCCATCAGAGTAGACTAATTCCCCTCACTTCTCACACTCCAGTTATAAACCTGTTAAATTCAGGGAATGCAGCATTAAGTTATTTGAGGACTGCTACTTCCCAGAGGATTCAGTGAGGTAGAAATTAATACAAAGGACAAGGAAGATTACTCTCTCCTATTTAAATCTTTAAAAACAATGAGCCTCTCAAAGGCTCACACAGATACTTAAACAGGCATGTACATGTACTTGTTTATAGCGGCACTGTTCACAATAGCCAAAAGGTGGGAACAGCCCATCAACAGATACATGGATAACTGGTATATACAATGGAATATTATTCAACCACAAAAGGAATAAAAGTACTGATACATGCTATAAGGTAGATGAACCTTGAAAACATTGTGCTCAGTAAAAGAAGCCAGACACAAAATGTCACATATCATATGATTCCATTTATAGGAAATATCCAGAATAGATAAATCCATAGAGACAGAAGGCAGATTGGTGGTTGCCAGGGGCTGAGAGGAGGGGGAATGGTGAGAAACTGCTTAATGGGTAAGGAGTTTTACTTTGAAATGATGGAAATGTTCTGGAACTAGATAGATATGGTGGTTGTATAACACTGTGAATATACTAAATGCCACTGAATTGCTCATTTTAAATAGTTTATAAAAAAACGAGCTCATGTCTTAACCAGGTTCTTGCCTCTAGAACCCTCTTCACTGTACTTTGTGCTTACCTTGCACACCATGGATGTCTTTGCTCCAAGCCTAGCAGCTTGGACACACTGGTTGGCACCTTTCCCTCCAAAGCCAATAAAAAACTTATGTCCATGGATGGTTTCTCCAGTTTTTGGCAGACGAGAAGTAAGGCTATAATTTAAAAGAAAAAGAGGGGGGAAAAGCACATTGGAAACTGCAGTCAATTTGAGTTTTTCAGAAGACAGAGGGAAGTTTATCTGATGGAGCCCTGGTCTTAGCAGCCAGAACTGCAAGCAGGAGCAAGAAGGATTCTCTTTTCCTTGAAGATAATATTCAGTAGTTTGTATCACTATCAAGAAGTCATCTGTTTGACAAAATTCCTCACTCTCATACCACTGTAGCTGTACTTCAGAGCACAACTCTTAGCGTCTGTACTGCATCAGGGTTGTTCATGGGTGCCTCTGTTTTCCTTCTCGTGGAACTCCAAGAGGGAAGTAACTTCATATTCTCGCTTCCCAATGCCCAGCACAGAACTTTATTCACAGTGGGACTTAAAAAATGGGACCAAGTTAATGTGTTCTGTACAGGTTTATCTAGTCACTTACAAGAAGGAGGAAGTGTGCTATAATTCTGGTAACCATGTGTAAGACCTAAGGAGAAGAGGGAAGTTGCAAATCCAGGCATGAAACAATCTTATTTGTTTCCTTGGGGGTGGGGTGGAAGTAGGGTATTTAGATGGCAGGATTAGGTTTTAGTCCTAGTCCACCTGTATACCATCCATTTCATGCACTGACTCAAAAAGAGCATTAATCAAAAAAAAAAAAAAAAGGATTCTAAAGATCTTAGTTTACAATTTTTACTATAGAAAATTCCAAACATAAAACTATAGAAACTGTTATAGTGACTTCCCCTAGCCCCATGTACCTATCACCCAGATTTGATTATTGTCAACTCAAAGCCAATCTTTTTTCAGTTTGTACCTTCACTGACATCTCCAAGTGCTAAGGATTTTTACTGACATGTTACTGCCTAGTGAGGATAGTATTAAGTGAAGCAGAAAGAGTAAAAGACTTTCTCTAGGATAACATTAAAGATATAAGATGTGAGGAAACAGTACCTTTGAAGAATAGACAACTTTAAAAGGAGAAAGAGTTCTGGGTATAGGGACAAGTGGAGAAGATGGACTCCAGCAGCATGAGGACTGCTCAGCTGGCCACAAAGAAGTGGGCCAAGGGCTGTGCATGTGTGTGTGCTAGGTCGCTTTAGTCATGTCCAACTCTTTGTGACCCTATGGACCGTAGCCCAACAGGCTCCTTTGTCCGTGGGGTTCTCCAGGCAAGAATATTGGAGTGGGTTGCCATGCTCTCTTCCAGGGGATCTTTACACCCCAGGGATTGAACCTGGGTCTCCTATATTAGCAGGTGGATCCTTTACCACCAGGGCCTGGAGCCAGTGGAGAGATAGCAGGCATTAACTAGCTTTAGACAAGAAGGAAAGGCCAAGAGATAAGTCCACAATAAGTCAACTGAGAACCTACTCTGCTTTAGCAGGTTAGAAATTTATATTCATTTCCCACATAGGCTGCAATCTAACAGAAGACAGTATCTTACTGTATTAGAGTAACAGAACAGTGCCAGTTCCTACAGGTCCCTAACAGCCTATTTGCAATGACTGATGCCAGGAACACATGATCATGTCAATAAAAACCAAGTTTGACCTGTGAACCTCCCTTATGAAGTTATAAAAGTCTCAATAAATTGGGCTAAAACATTGCTCGGTTCCCTAGCAATGCCCTGTCAAATATGGTTATTTGAGATTCAAAAGAGATTCATCAATAATTTGAAAACATCCCACTCTACTCCTCCCCTTTTCAATTCTATTTTTATCTTGGATTCTAAATGCATTTATAGTACCGATGGAAAAAATATACATCTACAAGGTTCACTTCTGAAAAAGGTACTCAATCAAGAGAAAAATGCTCTTAATGTAATGTTATTATCCTGTCATTTAATTTAGCAATGACAAGTGATGATGAGAGTTTGATTTGCATCAGAAATCTTAAGCACTTTAGGATTCTGTTATGAACAGGCAATGATGAGTAATCTGTGTGATTGAGTAACTGTGTGAATTCTTGGCTTATTGATGCTGCTACAAACAACATTCATAACAACCTTAAGAAGAAAAAAGTATCCAATGTGGCTAAAAACAGGCCGAAATAACTTAATTAGTAAGACTGTCACTAAATAAACTTATGACTTCCACTATATTTATACTTAGATCTGGGTCACAATTCACTGGTTTGAATTAAGTGTATTTTTTATTATCAACTGTGGGAAATCATGAAAAACATATCAACAGATTATTATTGGGATGTACGTGTTTGTGGGGGAGGAGTGAAGTCAAGGGTACAGCGTGTATGTGTTTGACGTGGGAGCAGATGGCTGAGATTTAAACTCATTTCTAAACAACTTATATTAACACAAGCACTGTACTGATTTAGCCATCACTTAAATTTCTCACTCCTTTGGAATGCTACTATTTTCTTTCCTGTCTGCATCTCTGTTCTACTCTTATCTCTTCCTCCCCTCAGTTGTCGCCTTTTCCAGTACGAGGACAGGGACCAATGTCTGTACCATCTTATCCCCATTTGCTAACTGGATGAACCTTTGTAAGAGTCTCTTCTTGTCTCTGAAGAGCAGCAGAACATGCCACCCCAAAATATGACTGTAGGAGTTGAGGACATGCCACTGCAAAATGTGCTGCTTTGGCATATTATCTGGAGTTGTGGGCACTTGAAAACCAGCAGATGCAGGGAGAGGTTTGCTCTGAACGCCCTTATAGGAACTCAGCTGTCATCAATCTCCTTCCTGGAATTTGATCAACCAGACGGGATGACTCTTGTCACAGGAAAGGAGAAGAGAAGTCAATACCACGCCTAGACAGCCTTTCTTGCAGACTATCACACCTCTCATCTATTTTTCTAAGGGCCATCAGTTCAGTTCAGTTCAGTCGTTCAGTCATGTCCGACTCTGCGACCCCATGAACCACAGCACGCCAGGCCTCCCTGTCCATCACCAATTCCAGGAGTCCACCCAAACCCATGTCTATTGAGCTGGTGATGCCATCCAACCATCTCATCCTCTATCGTCTCCTTCTCCTCCTGCCCTCAATCTTTACCAGCATCAGGGTCTTTTCAAATGAGTCAGCTCTTTGCATCAGGTGGCCAAAGTACTGGAGTTTCAGCTTCAACATCAGTCCTTCCAATGAACACCCAGGACTGCCATCAGTCTGTCCTAAAAATCATTTACTGTCCCCTAAGGGTTCTACCAGGCTTCCCAGGTGGCTCAGTGGTAAAGAATACACCTGTCAATGCAGGAGACATGGGTCTGATCCCTGGTCCATGAAGATCCCCTGGAGGAGGAAATGGCAACCCACTCCAGTATTCTTGCCTGGAAAATTCCATGGACAGAGGAGCCTGGTGTCCTACAGTCCGTGGGGTTGCAAAAGAGTCAGACATGACGTAGACTAAAAACAATGAAGAGACCTACCACTCCCCTCTCCCTTCCCCATTAAGATGTTATTTAATCCCAAATTCTAAGTCACCTTGTGGATTCATTTCTTCCCCTGGATATCTCCCATGTATATCTGAGGGATACATGTTACTGAATTTCTGTTTTCCTCTTGCTAATCTGTCTTTCATTACAGGGGTCTCAGTCAAGAACTGAGAAAGGTAGAGGGAAGGTGGTTATTTCCTCCCCTACATCTCTTTTCCATGTCTCCCTTGTATGGCATCCTTTGTTTCTTCTTATTTGAAGATGTGGAGGTGTTGACAAATGGGGAAGAGGAGGCTGGGATGACTGTTCAATTGTCTGGCAATTACAATTCCATGTTTTCAAGACCTTGTCCACTGCATTCCCAATATCAGCAGCATTCCTTTTCTATTAATATAAGCAAGAACTGTAACTATCGTTCTTACATTCAGACATTAATTCAACAATTGTTAAATCAGTGTTTTCCAATGAACTTCTTACAGGGCAAAATCAGCTTGCTGACAATAAGATAAAATCTAACCATGATGCAAATAACAGAGGAGTGAAAAAACATGTTACAGAATAAGATTAGTATAACCTGATTCATGTTTCTTAAAAGGAAGAAGATACTATGTATATATCCTCTTATGATATGCAAGTGTATAGAAAATGAAATGTTAATGACAGATATCCATGAGAAAGATGGGAGTGGGGAAAGTACACGGAAATGTATGTACCAAGAATATCTTTGTGTTTTATGGGAAGCCACTTGTAACTATTTCAGATTTATCTGGCCTCCCTGCATCCCAGCACCAGTTGGCTTCTTGCAGGTGCAACCTAACAGAGCCTTGCCTTGGGCGACCCTCTCACCATTTCAGGGTTTCTGTTTCTGTTCTGGCTGTCCTGCAGGACAGAGAAATCTGTTAAAATACATCAAGTATCTTGGTATAGACGCTTCTGCTTCTTGGCTTCACTTTCTCTGGCTCTTGCTTCCTGGATTCTAGTCCAGCATCGAGGACGTGCACTCAAGCCTTTGTCTTATTGATCTGCTTTCTGCTGAACCCAGAGTAAGGCAGTTTATTGCTGATTTATTATTTTTTAAAAGTGAATGAGTTAAAGAGTGGAAAGTGGACTGGAGAGCAACTAAAAAATTAGTTATAAATGGGCAGAAGAATTTCTGAATTAAAGATCCTAATTTACTTTGAATTAGGTTTTTCTATCTTTTCTTTTCTTTATTAAAGCCATGAAGTTAAGGTCAGGTTCATGAAAGAACCTGCACAAAGTACTGTCCTCTGTATGAAAGCATCACCATGATTCTTCCCAATTCAAACATGAGCTCTCAGTAGGGTGTCAAAGACTGTACTCAAATAAGTACTCAAAGGAAAAAAAAAGGAAGTAGGACTGGTAGAAATATGGGCATCCCAGGTTGCTCAGTGGTAAATAATCTGCCTGCCAATGTAGGAGACTGGGGTTCAATTCCTGGATGGAGAATATTCTCTGGAGGAGGAAATGGCAACCCATTCCAGTATTCTTGCCTAGAGAATCCATGGGCAGAGCAGCCTGGCAGGCTACAGTCTGCAGAGTCACAGAGTTGGACACGACTGAGCATACACTGGTAGAAATATACTGTTGCTACCATTTTAATTTTTAAATAGTATAAATTTCTGAATGAAGGAGAAAACCAGTTATAAGAAATATATTTGAATTTAAAACAAATTTGTAGCTTTAAAATGTCATGATATTTCAAATTTGGACAGAAGGAAGAACCAATAAATGTTTAGAGGTGGCCCCCCAGTCTCCTGGGCCGTGAGAGGCCATGCAGTTAGAGCTTAGTTGTACAAGGCAGGAGGGCTGAGCCACTTACAGACTGCGTTACCTTTGACAGCTTTTCCCTCTTTGAACCAGATTCTTCTCTTGCAAAACAGGTTTAATAATACTTGTCAACTCCTTAAATGCCTGGGTTTTGTACTCTGAGTTATTTCACTGACAGGTATTATCAGAACAACTTATCAATTGCTTTTAACTTCTTGACAATGACGTCCCTGTTAAAGATTCTCACAGATGATTCATATTGAAGGAAGGAATGACCTGGTGAAACAGGGATGAGAAGTGTTTTGACCAAAGAGGTCACACTGATACTGACTCCAGCCAAAAGTTAAAGGATGTGCTGCTTTTTGGCTTTTGAATTCCATCCTTTCTTCTTTCAGGCTGCAAGCTTCTGACACATGGTATACCCCTGTAATGGGGGATTGTACCATTCGTTTTTACCCAGTTAACATTCATTATGCTCATTTATTATTCCTACAGCCTGTATTTTTCACCCATATCTATTCTTCTCAGCATTTGTGTATGTCACACTTACAAGCATAAGAGTAATTCCCAAACCAAGCTGGTGACAGCTATTTCTACCCTTGTAAAAAGAACTTAGCCTCAAAACTAAAACTTCATTTTGTGGAGCCTAATCCTACATTTTCAGACATACATTTAAGATTTATTTAAGGAAATGAAACATGAATTAGGCTTTAAATGCGTCTTAACTGATTTCCATTTCTAACTCTTTTCCTGGCTAAACAAGCCTGTGGCTAAAAAGTCATTTTCTCTGAAGATACAGCTACTCTTGAATCAATATAGATAAACAATATTCTAGTCAGAAGTGGCCAGCCTTTCAGCGTGTCATATACTTGACCCTTATTTATTTAAATTCTGCTTATGTGTGAAAAAGCATGCTAGTCATTGGAAGAGCCAGTAAAGCTTTAGCATGTTATGGTCTTCTTCCGTGTTATGGTCTTCCATGGCATTTCATTCACTACTCTGCTCAAATGTTACCTCCTCGGAGGGGCCTTCCCAGACCACCTTACAGGTGAGATACCTGTATCTAACTGAATTTTTGTGAAGTATTCATTCATTCATTTTGACAAGAAGCACTAAGTTTTTGAACCAGATCCAGGCTTTTAATTACTCATAACTGTGTTAGTTCTCTGTGTACCAATCCCCCGTGGGGTGAGGTGATGAGAAAAACCTTTAAATAGTGAGTTTGGGGAGCTGATGCAGGACAACCGCCACAGCTGCTGCTCCTCCTGCCCTCTAGGGTGGGATGGGCAGAGAGCGAGGGTGGGAGGGAGGGATGGGGAAGAACATGACCTACTGACCTTTGCTCTGCATTGTGAACCAATCCTCTTAGGGGAAAGGAGGGGGAGGTCTCTAGCTTTATAACCCCAAGAATGTAAATAAATGTATCCAAGGAAAAGTCTAAATCTCTCCAGAGGTCTCTGACTTTTAGGCTTTGTTTGGCATTCAAAAACAGTCTTTAATCCAAGTGCCAACAGACTTTCTCAGAAAGTCCTGATCGCACAGCAACGTGAAAACATTTATGGAGAACTGCTTCCCAACAATTTTCTTCATAGCAACACCACTGCCCAACATTACAGCACTCACTTCTGTCCTCTTGCCGTAGTTTCTTCAGGATTAATTGTACTCTATTTCTTCTTCACTATACTTCCCTGGTGGCTCAGTGGTAAAGAATCCGCGTGCCAACGCAGGAGACACAGAAGACCTGAGTTCAGTCCCTGCGCTGGGAAGACTCGCTAGAGAAGGAAATGGCAACCCACTCCAGTATTCTTGCCTGGAGAATTCCACGGACAGAGGAGCATGGTGGGCTACAGTTCATGGAGTCGCAAAGAGTCGGACACGATTGAGGGAGTAACAGTGATGTGTTATTGACTCTATTTTTAAAAAAGTGACTGATCTAGGATTTACAATATGCAGTTTAACTTGGTTTATTTCCCAATGTTACTAAACTACTTTACTTATAAATGTAATTTACAGTAGTATTCTTCCATTTCCCCTTCTTAACCTTTGTGCTATTCTTGGCATACATTTTACTTCGACATGATATAAACCTTACAATATTGTGTTATTTTTATTTAAGTTGTCAACTGCCTTTTAAAGAAATTAAGAAATGAAGAAAATAACTCTTTGCATTTACCCAAAGATTTACCACTTTTGGGGCTTTTCATGCCTTTGAGTGCATCTGAATTTCCATTCAGTATTATTTTAGTTTCCCCTGAAGAACTTCCTTCAGTATTTACTGTAGTGCAGGTTTCTAGGAAGAAATTCTCTTGGCTGTTGTTTTTGTCTTTATTTTCCCATCGTATTTGAAGGATATAGATTTTATGTTGACAGTTTATTTTCCCAGTACTTGAAAGATTTCTTTTTTTTTCTGGTTTGTATTGTTTCCCACAAGAAGTCTGCAATCAATTTTTGTTCCCCTTACGTAATGTGTATTTTTCCCTCTGGATACTTTTAGGAGTTTCTGTTTATAATTGGTTTGTAGGAATTTGATTACACAGTGTCCTTTGCTATGGTTTATATTGTTTATTCTTCTTGGGGTTCATTGAAATTATTAGATCTATGTGTTTATAATTTTTATAACATGTGAAAAAAATTCAGTCATTATTTCTTTAAATATTTTTTGTGCCTCTCCCACTATGTTTTTCTTCTTAGATTCCATTTACATACATGATACACTGCTTGTCTCACATCACAGAAGCTTGTGCATTTTGCTCAGTCATTTTTTTCCCTCTATGTTTCAGTTTAGGTAATCTCTATTCTGTCTTCGAGCACAGTGATCCTTTCTTCCGTAATGTCTACTCTGCTGATAAACCCCTCCAGTGAATTTTTCATTTCAGATATTGCATCTTTCATTTCTTAAACCTCCATTTGCTTCCTTTATACATCTTCCACTTTTCTCCTCACTATATTCATGGTCCTCTTTAAATCACTGAGCATATTTATAAGGGCTCTTTTAAAATCCCTTTCTGCTAATTCCATTATCCTTGTTGTTTCTGTGTTGGTTTTGACTTTTATTTCTTGGTTATGCATAACATTTTCTTGATCCTTTGCATGTCCAGTGACTTTTGCCTGAATGATGAACATTGCAACTATTGTATCAATGAGTATCTTAATTTTGTTGTATTTTTCCAAAGGGTTGAACTTTGTTTTTGCAGGCAGCTAAGTTGTGAGTCTGTTTGTTCCTTTGAGGATTGTTTTTAAGAGTTGTTACACGGAGTATCAGATCAGATCAGATCAGTTGCTCAGTCATGTCCGACTCTTTGCGACCCCATGAATTGAAGCACGCCAGGCCTCCCTGTCCATCACCAACTCCCGGAGTTCACCAAGACTCACGTCCATGGAGTCAGTGATGCCATCCAGCCATCTCATCCTCTGTTGTCCCCTTCTCCTCCTGCCCCCAATCCCTCCCAGCATCAGAGTCTTTTCCAATGAGTCAACTCTTGGCATGAGGTGGCCAAAGTACTGGAGTTTCAGCTTTAGCATCATTCCTTCCAAAGAAATCCCAGGGCTGATCTCCTTCAGAATGGACTGGTTGGATCTCCTTGCAGTCCAAGGGACTCTCAAGAGTCTTCTCCAACACCACAGTTCAGAAGCATCAATTCTTCGGCGCTCAGCCTTCTTCACAGTCCAACTCTCACATCCATACATGACCACAGGAAAAACCATAGCCTTGACTAGACGAACCTTTGTTGGCAAAGTAATGTCTCTGCTTTTGAATATGCTATCTAGGTTGGTCATAACTTTCCTTCCAAGGAGTAAGCGTCTTTTAATTTCATGGCTGCAGTCACCATCTGTAGTGATTTTGGAGCCCAGAAAAATAAAGTCTGACACTGTTTCCCCATCTATTTCTCATGAAGTGATGGGACCAGATGCCATGATCTTCGTTTTCTGAATGTTGAGCTTTAAGCCAACTTTTTCACTTTCCACTTTCACTTTCATCAAGAGGCTTTTTAGTTCCTCTTCACTTTCTGCCATAAGGGTGGCGTCATCTGCATATCTAAGGTTATTGATATTTTTCCCAGCAATCATGATTCCAGCTTGTGTTTCTTCCAGTCCAGGGTTTCTCATGATGTACTCTGCATATATATAAGTTAAATAAACAGGGTGACAATATACAGCCTTGACATACTCCTTTTCCTATTTGGAACCAGTCTGTTGTGCCATGTCCAGTTCTAACTGTTGCTTCCTGACCTGCATACAAATTTCTCAAGAGGCAGATCAGGTGGTCTGGTATTCCCATCTCTTTCAGAATTTTCCACAGTTTATTGTGATCCATACAGTCAAAGGCTTTGGCAAGAGTAGCTTTTACTTCAGGACAAATTGATCTCTTTTACTAAATCCAATAAATGGTCCTTATTGGGTCTCTACTGAATGCTCCAGGAGTTCAACAATGTCTCTGGCTGGGCAGAACTCAACACCTCCCATTCCTGTATAATCTCTGGGACATGTTCAGTTTGCAGCTCTCCAGTAGGAGCCCAGTTTTGTGGCATTTCTTTTTTTTTAAACATTTATTTGGCTGTGCCAGGTTTTAGTTGTGGCACACAGCATCCTTAGTTGGGATGTGTGGGATCTAGTTCCCTGATCGGGGATCCAACCTGTGCTCCCTGCATTGGGAGCACAGTGTCTTAGCCATTGGACCACCAAGGAAGTCCCCAGTTTTGTGGAGTTTCTATGTATGTCCACTGAGCATTTAGTAATAAAATCAAAGGGACTCCTATGCAGATTTATGGACCTTTCTCTGGTTAATTTCCTCCTTCTCAGTATGTGTTGCCATAAATTCTAGCCACTGTAGTCTTCCTAAATTATAAACTCAGTTTTCTCAGCTCATGAGAAAATGCCACCATGCTTTCCTTGAACTCCTCCTCTTTGTGCCATGGTTGGTAACGTGCTTCCAGGGCTCACCGTATTTGTTTCCTTAGTCTTCTGGATAATACTCCTGTTTGTCCAGTATCAGAAACAGTTGCTTCATAGGTTCTGTCCCATTTTCTAGTGGTTTATAGTGGTAAGATAAGTCTAGTATTAGTTATTCTAATATGGCCAGAAGTAAATATTTTTGAACGAATGGTCTTTACCTTAAAAGGTGCTTAGATAGTTCTTCCAATGTATACTGAGTCCTCTTCCAATAGAGGACCGAGTACAGAAGGCACCAGGAGAGGCACATAGGTCAAAGTATTAAAAACTTTAAAGTACCAGCTAATGTCAACTATTCCTATTCATATATGTGTGTATATATATATATATATGTATATATATACACACAACACATATATATGGCTTGCGCCTGCAAATGCCAGAGACATAAGAGATGCAGGTTTGATCCCTGGGTCGGGAAGATCCCCTGGAGGAGGGGATGGCAATCCACTCCAGTATTATTGCCTGGAGAATCCCTTGGACAGAGGAGCCTGGTAGGCTACAGTCCAGAGTTGCAAAGAGTTGGACACTACTAATGCGACTGAGCACACATACAAACACACATACATACGTAGCTCCTTACTCCCAGCTGAGAAAGTCCTGGAGAAAGAAGAAAAGCTTGGATAGGTAGGTGCAGAATGAGCTAATTTTGGAACTACAAGGTGCAAGAGGAGAGGACAGGAGAAGTACATACATGTCTATATGAGAGATCAGTAAGGGGGGACTGGACAAGATAGGATAGCAGAAAGGTATGTAGGATGAGGAAAGAACTATTGAAGCCAAAGCATTTATCAAAGTTCCTAATGAAAATGTTTTAATTCTTTGAAGAAGACAAGCAAAGTATGATAGTGACAAATAACTATAAAACCAATATTTTCTATTTTGCCAGTTAATTACAGTACATTTTAAATTTCAAAATGACTTCTGTCACCACCATTGTAATTTCTTGCCATCTGCTGCTGTGTATGCTAAGTCACTTCATTCGTGTCTGACTCTTTGCAACCCTGTGGACTGTAGCTCTCCAGGCTCCTCTGTCCATGGGATTCTCTGGGCAAGAATACTGGAGGGGGTTGCCATTTCCTTCTCCAGGGCATCTTCCCAACCCAAGGACTGAACCCATGTCTGCTGGGGCTCCTGCATTGAAGGCAGATTCTTTACGGCTAAGCCACCATTGTTTACCGTCTCCTATGAGTCTGCATTGGCAGGTGGGTTCTTTACCACTAGTGCCACCTGGGAAGTCCAGCTGTTAGGGGGATGAGCCTAAATTATAATTCCGGACTTAGAAATCCACTGCCGTGGTCTTTAAACCACTCAATACTACTTTGTTTCACAATCAACTTTCAATTTTTTAAAACGAAAACTTAAAAAAAATACTCTCTTAGCAATATAGTATTATTTCCTATAGTCACCCTGTTACACTACATCCTTACAACTTTTTTATAAGGGGCAGTTTGTTCCTTTTGAGCCCAGACCCATTTTGCCCACCCCTGAACCCCACCTCTGGCAACCAATAGTCAATTCTTTGTATCTATGAGCTTAGTTTTTAAATTAAAAAAAATTTTTTTAAAGATCCCACGTATAAGTGATATCTATTTATATTGTTGCAAATTTTAATTTTTTTCTTATGGCTGAATAATATCCCATTGTATATATGTATAACCACATTTTCTTTAACTGTTCATACATCAGTGGGCCCTTAGGTTGTTAGTTCTATTTTTAATTTTTTGAGGAACCTCCATTCTGTTTTTCAGAGTGGCTGCACCAATTTACATTCCCACCAACAGTGCACAATGGTTCCCTTTTCTCCAATGCTTATTTCTTGTCTTTTGATAATGGCCACTCTAACAGGTGTGAGATAATCCATTGTGCTTTTGATTTGTGCTTTTGATTTTCTTCATGATTAGTGATCATCATTAGTGACTGAGCATCTTTTCATGTACCTGTGGATCATCTACAGGTCTTTGGAAAAATGTCTGTTCAGAACTTCTGCCCATTTTTTAGTTGTGTGTGTATATATATATATATATATATATATATATATGCTATTGAATTGTGTGACTTCTTTATATATTTTAGATATTTTCCCTCAATTTTGACTATAATACTGGACATTCAGTAGCTATAACATATATTTAACATTTTTATGAACATAGAAAACAGCAAGCTCTGTATTCAAAAAGACTTGTAGTTCATTGCATTCCTCTACTCCCTTTGACTGTGGCACCAAGTGATATTACACAGGAGAACAGTGGCCTCCACACAATGTCATAATAGATAATTGTTCATTCGCCTGCAGGATCTTCACTGCGTCATGAGGGATCTTTCCGCTGTGGTGCACACTCTCTAGTTGTGAGACGTGGGCTTAGTAGTTGTGGTGTGCGGGCTTAGTTGCTTCATGGCACGTGGAACCCTAGTTCCCTAACTAACCAGGGATCGAACCTGCATCCCCTGCATTGCAGGGCAGATTCTTAACCACTGGACCAGCAGAGAAGTCCCGATAAATGTTCATGCTTAAAATTTAACTTGTATGTTGAATCTCTTTGCATACGCTATTCCCTATGATTGGAAATTTCTTTCCCCTGCTTCTTTTTGGAGCCAGTCTATACGCGTCCTTTAAAATTCAACTCAGTTATTACGCCCTCTGGAAGTCTGAATGTAACTGTGTGGGTTAGCTGCCCTGCCTCTACTGTCTAGCAGTCTATGCATGTTATCTCTCATAGACTGTATCCCATCTGCTTCTGTATCACCATGGCCTAAGACTTTGCACATAAACACCAAGTGTCCAATAAACAGCCATTAAAATATACGTACATCGATAGTGCCAGATACCATTTCTTCTTCTTTTAAAAATATATTTATTTATTTGGCTGTGCCAGGTCTTAGTTGTGGCATGCAGGGTCTTTGATCTTAATTGCAGCATGTGGGATCTTTGTTCCCCGACCAGGGATGGAACTGGGCCTCCTGAATTGGCAGCATGGAGTCTTAGCCACTGGACTACCAGGGAAGTCCTCAGATACCATTCTTTGAGTGTTTGTAAGACAAACAGTGCACTAAGCATCTTAGGACTGCTAAGTCACTTAATCCTTACAATAACCCCAAGACAAGGTTATTATTTTCATTTCCATTTCACAGATAAGAAGAATGAGAATTAGATTAAAAAACATACCCAAGTTCACCCAGTAAAAGACAGAAGAGCTAGAATTCAAACCAAGGTTGGTCTGACTCCAAAACCCATATAAGATATTATGTACAAATGTATTTAATGTCCCTTGGAATTATTTACATTTCGTGTTTTTATAATTTCTCACATAATTTTTGGTAGCTGTACTTTTGAAGAACATTGGAATTTTGCAAGCTGAACCAAGATGGTAAGGTGGGAAAACCAAATAATGGTGTTCTTTTCCTTAGAGTTCAGAAGGAATTAAGTTGATGGATCAAAGAAGAAATCCAATGATATTTAGGAAGTAATAAAAACTAAGTTATAACAACAACAAAAAGTTACAAGCATACCTCAGAGATATTTCTGATTCAGATCCCAACCAGCACAATAAAACAAATATTACAATAAAGTGAGTCAGATGAATTTTTTATTTCCCAGTGCATGTAAGTTACCTTTATATTATACTGTAGTCTATTAACGTGCAATAGCATTACATCTAAAAAAAACAATATACCTACCTTAGTTAAAAATACTTCATTGCTAAAAAATGCTAACTATCATCGGAGCCTTCAGCGAGTCATAATCTTTTAGCTGGTGGACTGTCCTGTCTCGATGTTGATGGCTGCTGACTGATCAGGGTGAGATAGCTGTGGCAATTTCTTAAACTAGGACAACAATAAAGTTTGCCACATCAATTGACTCTTCCTTTCATGAACGGTTTCTCTTTACAGTGTGCAGTGCTGTCTGATAGCATTTTGCCCTCAGCAGAACTTCTTTCAAAATGAGTCAATCCTTTCAAACACTGCTGCTACTTTACCAGCTAAGTTTATGTAATATTCTAACCCCCTTGTTATTGTTTAAACAGTCTTCATAGCATCTTTACCAGGAGTAGATTCCATCTCATGAAACCACTTTCTTTGCTCATCCACAAGCAACAGCTCCTCATCTGTTCAAATTTTGTCATGAGATTGCAGCAATTCAGTCATATTTCAGGCTCCATTTCTAATTCTAGTTCTCTTGCTATTTCTACCACATCTGCAGTTACTTCCTCCATTGAAGTCTTAAACCCTCAAAGTCATTCATTAGGGTTGGAATCAACTTCTTCCAAACTCCTGTTAATGTTAATATTTTGACCTCTTTCTATGAATCACAAATGTTCTTAACAGCATCTAGAATGGTGAATCCTTTCCAGAAGATTTTCTATTAACTTCGCCCAAATTTATCAGAGGAGTCACTCTGGCAGGTTTAGCCTCATGGAATGTATTACTTAAATAATAAGATGTAAAAGTTGAGATTACTCCTTGATTCATGGGCTGCAGAATGGATGCTGTGTTAGAAGGCATCTCGAAACATTAATCTCATTGTAAACAACGGTAATCTCAGTGTATATCTTCATCAGAGCTCTTGGGTGACCAGGTACACTGTCAATGAACACTAATATTTTGAAAGGATTTTTTTTTTCCCCTGAGCAGTAGGTCTCAATAGTGAGCTTAAATAGATGTTGTAAACAGACGTCCTGTCATCCAGGCTTTGTTGTTCCATTTACAGAGCACAGGCAGAGTGGATTTAGCCTAATTCTTAAAACACCTAGGATTTTCAGAACAGTACATGAGCACTAGCTTCCACTTTGAGTGGCCAGATGCATTAGCCCCTAATAAGAAAGTCAGCCTGTTCTTTGAAGCCAGGCATTGACTTCTCTCTAGCTATGCAAGTGCTAGATGGTATCTTTTAACATGCAGCTCTTTTGTCTGCACTGACAATCTTATGCTTAGTGTAGCCACCTTCTTATGATCTTAGCTAGATCTTCTGGATAACCTGCTGCAGCTTCTAATCAGCACTTGCAGCTTCACCTTGCACTTTGATGTTATGGAGATTGCTTCTTTCTTTAAACATCATGAACCAACCTCTCTGCTGGCTTCAAATGTTCCTTCTGCAGCTTTCTCACTTCTCTCAGACTTCATAGGATTGAAAAGATTAGGGCCTTGCTCTGGATTAGGCTATGGTGTAAGGGAATATTGTAACTGGTTTGATCTTCCATCCAGAACACTAACATTTTCTCCATATCAGCAATAAAACTGTTTTGCTTTCTTATTATTTTATGTGTTCACAAGAGTGAACTTTTAATTTCCTTCAAGAACTCTTCCTTGGCAGTCAAAACTTGGGTAACTTTTTGACACAAGAGGACCATCTTTCAACCTCTCTCTGCTTTAGACATGCCTTCCTCATTCTGCTTAATCATTTCCAGCTTTTGATTGGAGCCTGAAATATGACAGAGAGATGTGTGACCCTTTCACCTGAACACTTGGGAGGCCACTATAGGGTTATTAATTGGCCTAATTTAAATATTGTTGGTTGTCTCAGGAAACAGGGAGGTGTGAGGAGAGGGAGAGAGACGGGAGAATGGCCGGTCAGTGGAGCAGTCAGAACACACAAAATATTTATCAAGTTTGAAGGCTTATATGGATGTGATTCAGCAGCTCAAAACAATTACAATAGTAACATCAAAGATCCCTGATCACAGATCACAGTAACAAATACAATCATAATGAAAAAGTTTGAAATAGTGCAAGAGTTACGAAAATGTGACACAGAGACATGAAATGTGCAAACGCTGTTTAAAAAGTAGCATTGACAGACTTTCTCCACACAAGGTTGATATAAAATTTTTGTTTGTGAAAAACATATCTGTGAAGCACAATAAAATGATGTTATACTTGTACTGAAGAACTGCTTATAATCTTTGGAAGCCTGAAGGACTTTAGAGTTGAGTTTAAGAGTTTTGGCAGAGTACAGCTGACCCTCGAACAACTAGCTTGAACTGTGTGGGTCCACTTATAGTCAGATTTTTTTTCACTAAATACACACTGTTGTGCCTCATGACCTGTGGTTGGTTGAGTCCACGGATGTGGAACCATAGATATGGGGCGGGGGGGGGGAGGTGGTGGGGCTTAACTCCTGCAGTATTCAAGAGGCAAGTGTACTTATTTGCAAACAGGTAACTGACAATTTAGATATGTTATTTCTCACTTGAAAAATGAAGATTTCTAATTTAGAAAAAAATTAATATTATTGCTATCACAGTTTATGGATTATATAGCATTTTAAACTAGTGGTAAAAATCAAGATGTAAAATATAATATGTAAAAGGTTCTTAAAAACAGCTGCACAAGTTACTTTCTGCAACATTACGGAAGAGTTGCATTAGAAAAAAATTTTGGCCACAGAGGAAAAGCCAGTATCTAAAATGTGATATATTTGGGAAACAAACTAAAAACAAAACAAAACACCTCCAAGCCCCCCAAAAATCCAAACCCCAAACAAAACTCCCAAATTTTGTTTAGAAAGCAAATTGACCATATACATACAAAGATCATTTATACCTGCCTGCCTTCTGCAGATATACAAGAAATGCCCCAAGTCAAGCTAGTATTACAAAAATTGTAAAGAAAGTAAAGATAGATGGAGACATTTAAAGTGCTCACATGAAGATTTTAGGAAGATAATCAGTTGTCATAAGAACTTTGCACAATTCAAAGAAATCCTCCCCTGTGACCTTTGTTGTATGACCTTATCCTACAACGAAAAGGGTAACTCATCACCATGTAGAGAATACTAACACGAGATTAAAATTATATCCAATGAGGCAGACTTTGACTTAGTAGTATTCTTGCCTGGGAAATCTCATGGACTGAGGAGTTGGCGGGCCACAGTCCACGGGGTCACAAAAGAGGTGGACATGACTGAGCAACTGCATGTAACTATGGAAGAAATACATTGGAATCATCTCAGACCTGTTTGGGATACTTAGTTCAACTGTCAGCACACATTAATTATGTTATTATATTCCAGGCTCTGTCTTGAGGTTCTGGGGACATCCATACCCTGTTGTCACCGAGCTTACAGTCAAGTGCTAACACTGTAAGCTTACTCTCAAAATGGAGGAAGATCCAGCCACTTAACTACGAGGTAACTATCCTTAGCAGAACTCATGTAATTCAAGAACTGATATCCATTGTGTCACTGTTCTGTGACACAATGTGTCAGGAGTTAACACTCTGTATTATCACAGCTGAGAGACTGTATAACCAGGTATTTGCTGTTATTTAGTTGTTAAGTCATGTCTGACTCTTTGCGACCCCACGGACTGCAGCACGCCAGGCTCCTCTGTCCATGAGATTTCCCATAACCAGGTATGGTGTCACTTAAAAACTGATGTGCTCATCTGTGCCAAGGATGACTCCCCAGGGTCAGGAATAACCCTACTCCCATTCTCTCAAAGGGTAATTTCTCCAAAGAATTGAGTGTGTTTTTCCACATTCACATGACTTCACAGTTCCTGGTTTTATTGATTAATCACTATTCTCTACCCTGGTGGCATATAAAAATCTATGGTGGTAGGATGGGAGGGAGAAGGGAGGCTCAAGAGGGAGGGGACATATATATAATTATGGCTGATTCACGTTATTGTATAGCAGAAACCAATACAACATTGTAAAGCAATTATCTTCCAATTAAAAAATAAAAACATATTTTTTCTCTCTGCAAAAAAAAAAAAGAAGTTAAGATAACTGGGCTTCCCTAGTAGCTCAGACAGTAAAGCATCCACCTGCAATGCAGGAGACCTAGGTTCGATCCCTGGGTCAGGAAGATCCCCTGGAGAAGGAAATGGCAACCCACTCAAGTATTCTTCCCTGGAGAATCCCCATGGAAGCTGGTGGGCTACAATCCATGGGGTCACAAAGATAATTGTAAAGATGATTAGTTATTAAATACTTCTCTATCTTTATTGATCACCTTAAAAAAAATCTATGGGAGCAATTTATTTAAAAAAATTTTGATAACTGGGCCCTATCCCTGGAAGTCTAGTTTAATTGATTCTAAGGGCAGCCAGTGTTGAGACCTTTTTCTTCTTCATTTCCACAGTGTCTTATGCTAGCTGGAGTCAATTTTCTAGCTCTACTTTCACTTTTACTCTGTTCCTTTGCTAGAGAAAGAACTCTCTTTCATTTTAGACTCCTCACAATTTTTTTTTTTCCCCTCTGAACACTCTCATTTAAAATCTCAAAGGGAGGGCAACAGAATAATGGACAAAAGACATATGGACGGCCAATTCTCGAAAGAAGAAGTACAAACCAACAAACATCTGAGAAGAAACTCAATCTCACTAGTAGTAAAACAAGAGAACATTTATCACCTTTCATACCAGCAGTGTGTTGGTTAGTTTTCTAGGAAATAGGTGTTTCTCACATTGCTGGTGGGAGTGTATTTCAGAACACTTTTTATGAAAGCAAATTGGCAATATATTACAAAAATATTATTTCCCTTGATCTAGAGATTCTACATATAGAATTTTCCTAAGGGAAAGGAATCAAGTCCAAAAGATAAGAGTTCAAAGAAGTTTATCAAAGCAAATAGATCAACTAACAGATACAAATTTAGGACACTGTATCTTCAAGTAATACAGTGGTGAAACCATGCTGTTGCTGAGTGTGCCGCTAGTGGAGAAGGTGTGAGGTTTACTGAGCTCCTCTTCTGCACAGACATCCCCTCCCCCACCGAGCATAGACTTGTAACATGTATGCATGCACAAGGGAGATACATAATCGCATAAGAGGACACAAAAGAGGGATTACCAGGCAGGACCTGCCTCCTGAGAAACCTGTATGCAGGTCAGGAAGCACCAGTTAGAACTGGACATGGAACAACACACTGGTTCCAAATAGGAAAAGGAGTACATCGAGGCTGCATATTGTCACCCTACTTATTTAACTTATACGCAGAGAACATCATGAGAAACGCTGGGCTGGAGGAAGCACAAGCTGGAATCAAGATTGCTGGGAGAAATATCAATAACCTCAGATATGCAGATGACACCACCCTTATGGCAGAAAGTGAAGAAGAACTAAAGAGCCTCTTGATGAAAGTGAAAGAGGAGAGTGAAAAAGTTGGCTTAAAGCTCAACATTCGGAAAACTAAGATCATAGCATTCAGTCCCATCACTTCATGGCAAATAGATGGGGAAACAGTGGAAACAGTAGCTGACTTTATTTTTGGGGGGCTCCAAAATCACTGCAGATGGTGATTGCAGCCATGAAATTAAAAGACGCTTACTCCTTGGAAGGAAAGTTATGACAAACCTAGACAGCATATTAAAAAGCAGAGACATTACTTTGTCAACAAAGGTCCATCTAGTCAAGGTGATGGTTTTTCCAGTGGTCATGTATGGATGTGAGAGTTGGACTATAAAGAAAGCTTCTGAGTGCCGAAGAATTGATGCTTTTGAACTGTGGTGTCAGGGAAGACTCTTGAGAGTCCCTTGGACTGCAGGAGATCCAGCTAGTCCATCCTAAAGGAGATCAACCCTGGTTGTTCATTGGAAGGACTGACGTTGAAGCTGAAACTCCAATACTTTGGCCGCCTGATGCGAAGAGCTGACTCATTTGAAAAGACCCTGATGCTGGGAAAGATTGAGGGCAGGAGGAGAAGGGGATGACAGAGGATGAGATGGTTGGATGGCATCACCGACTCGATGGACATGAGTTTGGGTAGGTTCCGGGAGTTGGTGATGGACAGAGAGGCCTGGTGTGCTGCAGCTCATGGGGTCACAAAGAGTCAGACATGACTGAATGACTGAACTGAACTGAAATGAATTAGGCAGCAGCTAAAAATAAGAGACAAAAGAAAAAAATCTTACCCAGATTTTATAAACTGGAATAGAAAAAGGAGGCTTAAACAGGTAAGATGAAAAGTGGGCAGTTTAAAAAGAAATGCAAGATAGGAGAGGAAGTGTACAATTGCTATAGAAAATAATATGGTTCCTCAAAAAATTAAACAGAATTACCATATGATCCAGCACTTCCAGGTACATACCCAAAAGAACTGAAAACAAAGGACTTGGAACAGATATTTGTACAGCCATATTTCATAGTAGTAATATTTACAGTAGCAAAACTGGAAGCAACGCAGTGTCCATCGATGGATGAATGGATAAACAAAACGTGGTGTCTACACACACTGGAATATTATTCAGCCTTACAAAGGAAGGAAATTCTGATACATGCTAAAACACAGATAAACCTTAAAGATGTCATGCTAAGTGAAATAAGTCAGTCACAAAACGACAAATACTGTATGATTCCACTTATTCATGAGGTACATAGAAAAGTTGAATTCATAAAGAAAAGTAGAATGGTGGTTGCCAGGGGCTGGGGGGGGAGGGGCGGTGGAGTTATTATTTAAATGAGTACAAAGTTTAGGTTTGGGAAGATGAACAGTTTTTAATTATGGGCTTTTTGAGTTAGTGGTTCTCAACCCTGATGCATATTAAAATTATCAGAAAGTAATCCAAAAAAACCCAAGGGGGACTCTGTCTAGCTGGAGGAAATCGACCAGGTAGGGTGGGTCTATTTTTAAATTTTCCCTGCTGCAGCTAGGGTGGCAAAGACTGGTGTAGGCCAGAGGAAATAAAATATTGTGATTTTTCTATAACTTAAGAAAATAAGTTCTGGAGATGGATGGTGATGATGGTTGAATGTACTTGATACCACTGAACTGTGTACTTAAAAGTGGTTAAAATAATTTTATGTCTAGTGTATTTTACCATAATTTAAAAAAATCTGAAGAAAAAAAAACCTCTAAAGGACAATATTAAGCCCTTTGATACAGGTAATTGCATTATTTGCTTTTTCTTCCTTGCAAGGAAACTGTTCCCTAGTAGGATTTTGAATTCCTCCTTATCTCTTGCAAATATATGTCAAACTGCTGAAATGCTACTCTAACCTTCACGATAATGTGTTAGTATCTGAGAGTCATGGAGAAGGCAATGGCAACCCAGTCCAGTACTCTTTCCTGGAGAATCTCATGGACGGAGGAGCCTGGTAGGCTGCAGTCCATGGGGTCGCAAAGGGTTGGACATGACTGAGCGACTTCACTTTCACTTTTCACTTTCAAATAGGTAAATTTTAATCCTGGCTCCAACCTTTATAGGTTGGGGCCAGATCACTTAAGTCTTCCCAAGTCTTGTTTCCAATAATTAAAATGAACAGGGTAGCAGACAAAAAAGAACTGACTCAAAGTCTCTAGTTTCATGGTATTTAAGTTTCCAAACCACACTTTTGCTACATTACAAATATCTCTGTTACATGGGTAGTTGAGTTTGTATAGTTTCTGTGTTTTTAAAATTATTGGTGTATTTACTATCTTAGTTTCATTATCTCCAATAAGCAGTTGTGAATTTCCTGAGCCAACTTTGTCATTAATTTCTCCATTATAATTATAAAAGCCTATCAGTGTTTTTTCTTAAATCTCAAAGCCAAATTTAGGATTCACTCACTCCCACCCCCTGCCCCCCTACTCCCTGCCAGGAGGGATTTGACTGCCTTATAGTTACTTGATAACACTTACTTTGATTTTTTCAGGAGTAGAATCCTTTTCCCTGCTAAAAAGCATGAAACCTAGAATTCTTTCGTTCCACAAAGTGCGATTCTTTCTAAGAACTCCACTTTCCAGGTCTTGTCAGTGTGGGAAAGCTAACAGGGTTTGCTCATAAAGAAGAAGCTTGACTCATGCCCATTTTACTTAACAGATGTTTTGAAGTCTTTTACTCCCCAAGTATTTAACTTTTTTCCTCTTCTTTACTTCTCACTACTGTCTTAGTTAAGGCCCCTATCAACTCTTGTGAAGACCACTGCTTTCCCTTGGGTGTCTCTTGTCTTCAGGGACAAGATCTTTGATGGCTTCCAAACATTGCCTTTTTTTACATCTGCCTTTGGCACTGAGTAAGCTAAGTGAAATGCAAACCTGACCTTGTCATTTCTATACTTTGAATCCTTCACTGGCTCTCCGAGCCTACAAAGTAAGACCCAAGCACCTTAGCATGGCTGATGGGGCCTTTAATTGACACCTTTTATCTGATGCTCAGTGTACAGTGAACAGACCCAGTGGTTGCTGTCCCTGGCACACCCATGCATACCCACAGCCATGACTTCATTCCTGTGTGACCATCCCAACTGGCCAGGATGTCCTCCTTTTTCAAGACTTGGCTGGGGAGGCATCTTATCCAGGAACATTCCTCTGTGCTCCCACAGAACCTGCAGGTACTGAGCCCATCATACTACAATGATCTGCCTCTGTGTCTGCCAACTTCTTTGGTCTGTAAGTTCTTCAGGAACCTGTTACACTATGGCCATGTTACACCAATTGCAGTATCCCCAGCACTTAGCAGTCTCAGCATTTCAATATTAAATATAAGTAATCAAAATACTGGAGCACATTCATCACAAAGCCCACCTCACTGTGCTCTCCTCACCATGCAGACACTAGGGCATGAAGAGCTGGCCAAGGAATAGATCGCTAAGTGAAAGTTGCTTAGTTGTGTCCGACTCTTTGCAGCCTCATGGACTATACAGTCCATGGAATTCTCTTGGCCAGAATACTGGAGTGGGTAGCCTTTCCCTTCTCCAGGGGAATCTTCGCAACCCAGGGATCGAATCCAGGTCTCCTGCATTGCAGGTGGATTCTTTACCAGCTGAGCCACAAGGGAAGCCCAAGAATACTGAGGTGGGTAGCTTGTCCCTTCTCCAGGGGATCTTCCTGACCCAGAAATCAAACCAGGGTCTCCTGCATTGCAGGCGGATTCTTTACCAACTGAGCTACCAGGGAAATCCCAAGTATAATAATACCAAGCAATAGGTGCTCTTTCTTTGTCACATGCAATTTACCTTTTAACATGTATTTTCTTTGAAGGGACCAAAATTTGCAAATTTCCCATGCATGATTGCTTTTGAATTTAGAGAATTCAATTGACAGAAACATGTTCAATGAAATTTTAATTGAAATATTGATTTGTAACTGATAAGCAACTTTCAAGGCCAATTTAAGGAGCAGAAAGAATAATGATGATATGATATTCTTCTTATATTGGGAATGCACGATACTTCTTGGACCAACATTACTTTGGCTTTTACTTTCCTGAAAATGTGACTGCTAGGGAGATCTTTCTGTTCTAAATACAAGAAGGTTTTGTGGAAGGCAGGTTAGAAGGTACTATAATTCGCCAAACACATATAACCTTTCTAGGTATAATATAAAATTTTGCCTTTTTTTTTTTTTGTAATCGAGGTCCAGGATTTCATCCACTTTGGATCTAAAAAGCTTCTAAATTCACTTCTGCCACCATCCAATTAAAATCTTTTGAGAATTAAGCAATCATTTCCTGACTTGCCAAGGATTAAATTTAGATGCTTGGTTGAACATGAGCCTTATCTCTCCAGCCATCACTTTTAATTGGAGCATGTAAAAGGATAACATAGGGTTTTAGTTGACATCATAGTCTATTGCCATGGAAATGTAAACATGGGTTTGTATTAAACTTGTCTCCAAGCAAGTTTTAGGGGTACAGATAGACTGGGAGACAGGAGATAAATTATGTAAAACAGATCCTCTCAATGTTGGAGTGCCCCAGGAGCACAGACCTGGGTGATGTCATCTTGTCTCATGGCTTTAAATACCATCTATACACTGATGTCTCTCAAATTTATATCTCCAGCTCAATCTTTCCTCTGAACTCCAAACTCATATATCTGTCTTCTTGACCACTTCAGCTGGATGTCTGACAGGCACCTCAAGTCTCACACATCCAGCCTGAGCTGTTAATACTGCCCTCTCTCTGTGCAATTTGCTCTATCACCATCTCAGCACATGTCAATTTCCCCTTCCACTTGCAGAGGGCATAGAACTGGGGGTAATCCTTGACCTGTCTCGTATTCCTCTGCAAATCCTGTCAGCTCTACCTTTAAAATACAATCAGAAGATGCTCACTTCTCCCCACTTGCACTGTTCAAACTACCATCGTTTCTAGCCTGGACTATTAATTGACTCTTAACTGGTCTCCCTGTTTCTGTTCTTACGGGTCACATCATGTCACTTGCCTGCTCAAACCCTCCAGTGGCTTTTCGTTTCATCCAGGGTAGGACCCACTGGCCTTCAACCATCAATTATCTCCTCCTCTCCCTTGTTTTCTTCTTCACACTGGACTCCTGGTAGCTCACTGATCCTACGAGGTGCGCTCCTGCCTCTGGGCCTTTGCCTGTGCTCTTCTTCTGGGGATCTGTATGGCTTGCTTCCTTTCTTTCGGTAGGTCTTTACTCAAATCACTTTCTTGCTGAGGCTTTCTGTGGCTAACGATCTAAAATTACTCTTTCCACCCCTGTTTCATGCTTTATTTTCCTCCTTAGCAGTTCTGTAACAGGCTGTGAATTTCACTTATTTCTGCTGATATTGTTTGTTTCTGCCACTAGAATGTAAGCTCCAAGTGGCAGGACCTTTGGCTGTGTTTTTCATTGCTGTATCCTCTGCCTTTAGGGAAGTGCAGAGGCACACGGTATAAAACCAATAAATATTTGCTGAGTGAATCATTTTAAAAAACGGGTGATACATGTCATAAGAAATAAAGACTAGTGAAAGCATGATTAACAAGTGTCTAAAAAAATTCATCTGTTATTGGGTTTTCATGGGAATCTGTCTTTGGTGGAGCTCTAACTTAATTTTCCACAAGAACAGACTTGATTTCTCTTATCTTTGCCATTTGGAACTTCAGAGATGATTGTTCAAGAAGGAAGAGAATAATTAAATAAATACAGGTGGGTAGTAAATAATGTTCATTGTTTGCCATGTTGGATGAGCTAATGATTTTTAAAAATTATTAGCACACAGAGCTTACTATTCATAGTGGACTGAAATTAGAAATGAAAAAAGCTGCTCATTGATTGCATTAGCAGTGTCTGGCACCCAGTAATGTAATATATAAAGTGAGTTAGACTTGGATACTATCCAAGAGGGCTTAGTTACTGAAGTAGTTTCATTTCTAAAGTGATTCTACAGTACAGGCATTGGTGTCCAGGTTGGTTATAGTTAAGCTTAGACAGAAACTAAGAAACAGTAATGGAGATCCTATCTTTAGACCTGAAAATAATAAATCTTTAGTTGCTATTCCTTGCCAACTTATAAAGTAAACACTTAATGAATGCACAGACTATAAGCCCTTAAATGAACTGTAGATGAAAAGGGCAATAAATATGTGCCAGAGCTAGCGGTACAATGATATAATGGAAAGATAAAGGTTGAGAAACCCAGGTTCCCACTGACTGGCTCTATGATTTGGGGTGAGTCATCTAACCTCTCTTAATTACCTCATCTGTAAAATGTGGAGGATGGACTGATAGGCTTCAGTGGTCCTCCAAGCTCTACATATTATAAGATTTTTTGACTTTAATCACTGTGGTAGGAAGAATTATGCCCCACCCCCACCTCAAGAATGTCTACATCCTAATCCCTAGAACCTGTGAATATGTTATATTACATGGCAAGGGGGAATTAAGGCTGCTAATAAGCTACCTTAAAATAAGGAGATTATCCTGAATTATCCATTTGGGCACAATGAAATCACAAGGGTACTTAAAATGTAGAAGAGGGAGGCAGAAGAGTGAGTGTGAGAGTGAAGCTATGTGAGAAGGGCTTCACCGACCATTACTGGATTTGAACATGGATGGGGAAACAATGGAAACAGTGAGAGACTTATTTTGGGGGGCTCCAAAATCACTGCAGATGGTGACTGAAGCCATGAAATTAAAAGACGCTTGCTCCTTGGAAGAAAAACTATGACCAGCCTAGACAGCATATTAAAAAGCAGAGACATTACTTAGCCAACAAAGGTCCATCTAGTCAAAGCTATGGTTTTTCCAGTAGCTATGTATGGATGGGAGAGCTGGACTATAAAGAAAGCTGAGTGCAGAAGAATTGATGCTTTTGAACTGTGGTGCTGGAGAAGACTCTTGACAGTCTTCAAGGAGATCCAACCAGTCAATCCTAAAGGAAATCAGTCCTGAATATTCACTGGAAGGACTGATGCTAAAGCTGAAACTCCAATACTTTGGCTACCTGATGCAAAGAACTTACTCACTGGAAAAGACTCTGATGCTGGGCAAGATTGAAGGTAGGAGAAGGGGACAACAGAGGATGAGATGGTTGGATGGCATCACCGACTCGATGGACAAGATTTGGGAGTTGGTGATGGACAAGAAAGCCTGGTGTGCTGCAGTCCATGGGGTCGCAAAGAGTCGGACACGACTGAGTGACTGAGCCAGTTACTGAGCTGAAGAGGCCATAAGCCAGAATGTGAGCAGCCTCTAGAAGCCAGAAAAGGCAAGAAAACAGATTTCCCTTAGAGCTTCCAGAAAGGAATGCTGTTCTACAAAAGACTTGATTTTAGCCCAGTTAGACCGGTATCAGACTTCTGGACTTCCAGAATTATCAGTATTCAATTTGTATTGTTAAAGCCATTAGGTTTTTGGTAATTTGTTAATGGAAGGGATAGAAAAATAATACAAGCAAAATTGGACCCAAGTTTATTACAGATGCAGGCTTTAAGTAAAAATCCTATACTCTGGTATTCTGTAAAGATCTTCAGAAGTAGCAATAATCAGAAACCATGAGAAGCCTGTTAGAAAAATTGTGGGAGAGTATATGTGTGTGTGTGTCCATGTGTACACTTGCGCTAAGTCACTTGAGTTGTGTCAGACTTTTTGTGACCCCCATGGACTGTGGCCTGCCAGGCTTCTCTGTCCAGGGGCTTCTCCAGGCAAGAATACTAGAGTGGGTTGCCATGCCCTCCTCCAGAGGATCTTCCTGACCCAGGGACTGAACCCTCATCTCTTACATCTCTTGCATTGGAAGCCGGGTTCTTTACCACCAGCACCACCTGGGAAATTTACCAGCAATTCATGTGAAGAATAGAAATCTGGGTATCTTATAAAGAAAAGAAAATGTCAAGAGAAGAGAGATCAAAGATTACCCACAATGTAAGAGTTTCTTCTCTGGATCTCACTGTACTCATCTATAAGTATAGGGAAGGACTGGGATAAATAATCTCTAAATTTCTCTAGCTCTGAAATAAGCTTTTAAATGCTGATAGATGCTAACATGGGCTTTTGAGACCCTCCCCTCCCCAAAGTTTGAAGAGTATTCATTTTAGAAAGTAACTATAATTGTCTTTAATGTGTAATAGTCAAGCTTCACAGAAAGCTCTACTTAGTTTAACAAGGAGGGGGCTCTGAATTCTAACCCTGACATTCTTATTCAGGTAGATTGCATGGGGAACTTGTTCAGCTTTCCTTCTCTTCTGTTACTTCCCCTATAGAAGTATGGTAAAATTTTAGTTAGATGGATTTTCTAAAGAATGAATTATTTCAGATGTCTCAAGGTTTAGTCCTTTATGTATTGAATAACTAAACTTTAAATATATTTGATGGAACTATATCTAAAGTAAAACTCATGCCCCATTTTTATATACAATTTAATGATTACCATATTCCCTTCTCTTGAAAAGAGTCATGACTAATAACATCAATTACTAGAGTAATGCTCTAGACAGCAGTTGGCAAGCTATGGCCTGCAGGCTGTTTGTAAGGTGTGCTGCTGCTGCTGCTATTGCTAAGTCGCTTCAGTCGTGTCTGACTCTGTGTGACCCCATAGACGGCAGCCCACCAGGCTCCCCCGTCCCTGGGATTCTCCAGTCAAGCACATTGGAGTGGGTTGCCATTTCCTTCTCCAATGTGTGAAAGTGAAAAGTCAAAGTGAAGTCGCTCAGTTGTGTCCGACTCTTAGCGACCCCCATGGACTGCAGCCTACCAGGCTCCTCCATCCATGGGATTTTCCAGGCAAGAGTACTGGAGTGGGGTGCCATTGCCTTCTCCGTTGTAAGGTGTAGTTTTTTATATTCTGTACATGTTAAAAAAAAAGGTGTGTGGGGGGGATATATGACCTTAGACCCTATGTGGCTCAAAAAGTCTAAAATAAACATTATCTGGCTCTTTGCAGAAAGGTTTGCTGACTCCAGCTCTAGAGAAAGATGTGTAGGCCTCTTCATCAAATGTCCAAAACTAGACTGAACTTTCTTATGTCACTAAACGAAAAACATTCATCTTGGCACAAGGTAGCTCAAGTATTTGTGGAAAAATAAAGGCTCCAGGCATTTTTTTCTTCTTGGCTGAGCTGCAGGACTTGTGGGGTGTTTAGTTCCTGAACCAGGACTCCAACCCCAGGTCCACATCAGTGAAAGTGCAACAGTTCTGTCCACTGGACTGCCAGGCAATTCTCCAGGATCTTGGCATTTAAAATTCTTCTGTTGCTTGTTGATACACTCTCCTCACTTTCAGGGTTTTTTTTTGTACTTACTACCTGCCCCTGGCAGTCTCTCCCCCTTTCTAATCTCAGTCTGGAAATTTGATAACCTAGCTTATAAACATTGTAAACGATGTAAGATTTAGTCAGTTATGTGAATACCCTAAAACTAGTTTTTAAGTAAATCACAGGTGGTTTAGTGCAGGGATTTGGTGACTAATTTTGCTGGTCCCAAGACCTTTATACTTATTTCCAGGTTCTCAGCTGTCCTTTGAAAAGGCAAGGTGTCAGGACAGATAAGGTCTTACTGTAGTGTGATCATTTTTTATTTTTATAATATAAAAATAGCAGTATATCTGAAAAGCCACTCACCAAAAAATTAAACTCAAGCAATCTAAATGGTAGGATTTTCTTGGAACATTTTTTTTTCTTTAAATAAACATTACTTTTACAATCAAAAAGGCGATTTCATTAAAAAAAAAAAAGATATCTTGTAACGATCTCTCCATCCAGTCTCACTGCCCTAACTCAACAATTTTCATCTAGCGTATTTTGTTTATTCAATGACTTTAAAATGGTTGTATATACTGGCTTTTTAATTTTACTCCCATTTGGTTTGCCATGGGTAACCTATGGTTACTCTTAACACTGAAAAATAAGCGGTAAATATGAAATGCAAGAAAGCTGACAATCAATATGGTGAAAGATGACTGCCTAAAATTTTGGCTTCGGCTCCACCCATTTTTCTACACATTCACACATATAATACCCAACCTGGATAGTGTTACAGCTCAAAACACTTTCCTCCATTTAGTGTGCAAAAAACAACTCTATTAAGTGGGCACATTCTCGGAGATAAAATGACTTGGCCAAAGTCACTCGGCTAGCCAGGGAACAGGTTTAGCAGCGTAGTCAAGAAAATAGGAGCAGGTCTTTGGAGGCGCTCCTAGTTAAACGAGAGCTTTCACTACACGCTGGCCTTTATGTTCCCTCATCTGACAATGACCTTTACAAACTCAAACCTGCCTCTTCTACCCTATCGAGGCACGTGAGGCGGGCTGCGGAAATCTGTGGGCTAGTCGCTCAGTTGTGTCCGAGTCTTTGTGACTCTATAGACTGCAGCTCGCCAGGCTCCTCCGTCCATGGAATTTTCCAGGCAAGAATACTGGAGTGGGTAGCCATTCCCTTCTCCTGGGGATTTTCCCGATCCAGGGATCGAATCCGGGTCTCCCGCACTGCGGGCAGATTCTTTACAGACTGAGTAGCTCACATCCCAAGTCAACACTCCATCCCCAAAGCCCTAGTTCCAAGGCAGAGAGGAGAGAGAGCACAGTTCGCCCCTCGCTGGAGGCGCAGCTTCTGCGCGCTGGTCCCGAACTAACCTGACCAGGTCGGTCATGCAGGAACCCACCACCACCGCCGCCGCCGTCTCCGCCTCCTCCTCCTGCCACTGCCTCCCAGGGTCCCCAGACGCGGCCATTGCTCCGAGTCGGCAGTGTCCAACCTGGACGCTGCCCTTTAACCTTTGCCCCACCCCGTAACCAGAGACGCCGCTCCCACGTTCCCTAACGACGCGGGCCTTCCGGACGCCCGGGTGGGTCGCCCACCTGGGTGCCCGAAATAACCCCATCCACCAACTGCCCCCAGTTCTTCCAGGAATTATCTTCCTGCACAGCCTCTCGTAGCTGAGCCATCCTACGAGTTCCAGACTCCGCACAGCTCGCCGCGCACGAGGTAGGCGCGGAGGTAGGAACTTTCAGGCACTAGGGGGACGCCCTTCCGAGCGCCCGGCCTGGCGCGGCCGGGGACGCGCACGCCGCCCGGCTCTAGGGCCGCCGAGGGGGCGGGGCGGGGCGGGACGTCCGGGGACGCGCACGCATCCGGCCCGCGGTGCGCGCGCAGGTTGGTGCGTCGGTCGGGGGCGCGCTCGGGTAACCTGTACCCCACGTAGTCGCCGGTTACCGATCCGACTTAAGTTCCAGGTACCTGGACTGGGGCTGGTGCGGGGAGGTTGGATCCCGAGTTGCACAGGTGGCGCTGAGGACCGTGGTTTACATATATCCAGGGCTCGCCTTCTCTTCCTATAGAGAAGGCCCCTGTCCCAAAGATGCCCTACTCATTCCCGTCACCCTGGTCCCCTCAAGAACGAGCCCCCAAGGCCAGAGGCTGCTCTCTCTCCACACCTAGCCCGCCCCCTGGTTCCTGATTAAGCTCAAGACTCTTTGGTTTTTCCTGCCTGATTAGGGGATCTTACAATTTGGGAGAAGGTGTCCCCTTTTAGAGCGGGGTGGTCATTCTTTGGGTTCGAGCTGATTGTTTTTCTTGAATGCTGCCCCTTGGAGAAATTACTTCCCCTGTGTACTTCCCTCGTGCGCCGTATGACGTCGACGTGACGCATCAGGACGCCACCCCTTTCCGTTCCATGACGTAAGCTGGGCACGTGTTTCCGTGTTTGTCATCCCATCTTAATTGCGAGAAGGTAGACGATGCTTTAGACGTGTTTGTATTCCCCAGACTGCCCATTGAAGTACCTCATGTGACCCTATCTTGAGGCAGCAAAGCTCTGTAAAAATTGTATTTCTGCATTTCCTTCTGTATATTACACGTCAAAATCAGGAAATAGAAATTTCACAACTAGCTTTCAAGGGAAACGGGCCACAGTAAATTGTTGCCTATCTGGGAACGATTATTGTGCTTTGTTGTGTAAAAAATACTACTGGGAGATCATCCCACATCTGTGTACCCCGCTCAGAAGCCAAAGAACGCTATTCGGTGACCTCTGATTTTGGAGTCAGGTTTCCCCCCCCCCCCCCCCCCCCAATTGTCTAGAGAAAGTCACAGCAGCTGTGCTTGTAACATTTTAATGCTGCATAAAATCTTGCACTGTCAAAAGATAGTATTATGGCTGTTCAGGAAACAAAGACAGATTCATTCCTTCAGGTGTCATTCTAAGGTCATGACAGTTGTTGAATTGGATGGGGTGTTGTCACCTTAAGTATAGTTTGGTTTCTGGAGCAGGTTTGTTCCCTGTAGCATTTTACCTAGTGAATCACTTAGGCCAGCTTCAGCAGTAGGCCAACATTAGTCTAATTTGTTTCTATTTGTCAAGCAACCTTTAGTCTAAATTCATGACTTTTTTATTCATTTTACTAGATGTATACTTTTTACAAAAACAAATTCACTTTGATGCTTTTCTCTTTGGTATTTATTTGAGAAGAAGTTAGGTATAGTGGACTTTGAGGGAGATCTGGATTTAAATTCCAGTCCTGCTTGGTAGGTTTGTGACTTTGAGTAAGTTACTTAGTCTTGCTCAACATTAGTTTTCTTATCTTTGAAATGGGAACAGTAATATTAAACAGAGGATGAGTTAGTTGTTGGGAAGTAAATGAAATTTCAGCTAGAGATGGGTAGTATAGTGCCTGATATTCAGTAGATTTTGAGAATGTCTTGGTTCTGTTTCCATTTTTCATAGAAATGAGTGATGAAATAATAATAGGTATTATGGGAAAACACATGGAAGAATAATTTTGTAGTGTAGGTAAGGTCCTTTTGCTTTTATCCAAAATGACTATTTCTGTTTTGCATATGATCTAGATAAGCATCCTTTCAAGAACTGTGACATCAATAAGCAGAAATAAAAGTGGAAATGTTGCAGAAATAGGAAAAAAAATAGACTTCAAAGGGATAATAGGTCTAGTATACTATTCAAAGACAAATTGTAAGTTATGTCATCTGTAAAATGGGAATTCTAATATATGCCTTACCATCCAGAATTGTGGAGGTCAAGTGCACTAATGTTTATGGAAGCTCTTTATAAGTGATAAAGTGTTATAAAATGTACTTGATTTTTATGACTGATAATACAGTGCATTAGATGTTTACTCTTATTTTGTGATGACATATTGAAATGGTGGTGGGAGGCCATCTATTAAGTGGTCAGAGGAGGACCTTGTTTTATATTTGCAGAAAAGATGATTTGAACACTAAAGTATAAAGCTTTTTCTACTTCAGAGATACTTTTGGGTGTCCTCAGTATGTAGGGTCACAGTGGGTTTTTTGTTATTATTTGTTTTTATGATTGTTATTTATTTTTTTGCCCTTTATTACTCTGAAATGTTTAAAATGGGTACTAGTTTTCAGCATTTATCAGGGAGCTGTAAATCCTCATAGGGCATAGTATATGAAAACTAGAATGAGCACATCATTTACTTGCAATTGTAACTTGCAGGAAATTAATTTGCTTTTGATGTGGGATTATCCTTTCAGATTGAGGAAGAAAATGATCATTTAAATTGACTTATTCACCTCTGAAAGTGGAGGCTTTCATTTAGAAATCTATTAAGAGGAATTCATGTACTCCCTCCACCAGCCCCATGGGTTTCCAAGTAATTTAGAGATGATTTATTGGTTTTACTTTTGTATTTTCAAGTGTAAGAATTTCTTAGTGCCTTAGAGTCAAAAACTTTTAGATCTATGATAGTTTGTGCTGCTTAATATCTGGATAGGTGTGTGTTTTCATGATTTAATGGTTACCTAGATTTTTGCTACATCTCACATATGCTATTTTCTACAAGATTTTTTGAGGGCATAATATCTTTTCTTCATACCTAAATATTTCTGTAGCTCTTGTCTCCTTATTCATCTTTATTAAAAGATGCTTCTTGATGCTTATGGTGTACTAGGTACTTCTGTTAAGCACTAGAGAGTCAAGACAGTTCTGCAGGGAATAGATCACTAAGCAGGTAATTATACTGTGGAGGGGAAATAAGAAAGAGGTGTATCAGTAAATACACCTACAAGTAAATACCTTGTAAGTAATAATTGCAAGTATATTTGCTTCTTCTGAAATTTTGCAGTTTTATCAATCAAGTTCTTTCTCTTTGTGGGGACACAGAGCGGGGACTCCTAACCTAGCAGCATGTGTGTTTTTTGTGTCAGGGGAGAGGATTGTCAGTAAACCCTTCTTGAGAAGGAAGGACCTGCCAGTTGTAAGACAGAGTAGGGCAGCTTTTAAGTAGAGTGTGGCAGCACAGAAACTGGCTTTGAAAAGGGGGAGGCAGTTAGATTTCAGGGGTTGCTGCTCCTCCTGCAAAGTCTGTGTCTTGAGTAGGCGAGCAATAGTGAGCTAGGCTCTTTTGGAGGGTCAGTGCAAGAGGCTACCATAAGACAGGAGATGAGGTATCAAGCAGGAGACACTTCTGTGTACTGCACCAGTTTCCAGGAAGGTTGTTATTCTAGTTCCTTTGGATATTCTGATCATCATTCTTTCCTTCTTCTTTCAGTGGTGATTTGCAAGGCAAGTTAAAATGTCTCCAGAAGTGGCCTTGAACCGAATTTCTCCAATGCTCTCCCCGTTCATATCTAGCGTGGTCCGTAATGGGAAAGTAGGACTGGATGCTACAAACTGTTTGAGGATAACTGACTTGAAATCGGGGTATGTACCAGAACCAATTCATCCATTTCCTCATAACAGACCTTTCTCACCAGGCTTGTAAAAGTTGAACACCACAAAAATTCATCAAGTCATGCCCTTATGTGTTAAGTTGGTTTTGTCCAGTTGTTGACATTTTATGTTTCAGGTTATTTAGTTGTGCTGTGGGCCATTGCCTCATGATCAGAATGGTGTGTGTGTGTGTGTGTGTGTGTGTGTGTGTGTGATTAAGGCATATCTCTTTGTTAACAGTGTGCCATGTGGTTTTTAGCTAGTGTGTTTTTCATCATTGACTTGTTTTCTTGTTCTGTGTTCTGTGATTCAGTATGCACTGTAAGAGTTGGGATTTGAGATTGTGAATCTGACATTATTTGATAGTCTCTCCTAATAGGAAAATTATAATTGCTAGTCCAAAATGAGTCATTTTTCACAATGGAGTTGAAACAGTAATATCTCATGCCTAGAAATGTTGCATTAAAAAAAACCAACTTTTTATTTGGAAATAGATTTACTTAAAGAATAGTTACAAAAATGCTACAGAAAATTAATGCTGTTACATGCTGATAATTGTTCTATAAGTCTTATTTGAATTTTACCAGTTTTCCTGTTAATGTCCTTTTTCAGTCCAGAATCCAATCCATGATACAGATTGCATTTAGTTGTGATGTGTACCTTATCTTCCAAATCTGTGACAGTTCTTGTCTTTCATTGTCTTCCATGATTTTGAAGCTTTTAAAGATAGCATTGGTTAGTTACTTTGTAAAATATTGCTCAATATGGGTTTGTCTAATGTTTTCCTTTTATCAGAGTGAGTATTTCTCACTCTGATACCCGCCCTCAGTATTACAGAAGGGATGTATGATTTTCAGTACATCATTAAGATTGTGTGTACCAGGTTTTGCCACTGTGAAACTGATTTTCCCTTTGTAGTTAGTAAGTACATTGTGCAGTGTGTTTGACATTGTGCAGATGTTCTGTTTCTCATCTTACTTTTGTCTGTTAATTTCAACCTCCATTAATGGTTCTTGCCTGCAATAATTGTTATAGTAGTTCTTGGATAAGAGTGATTTTTAATTTCCCTTTTCCTCCTATACTTAGTCATTTAATTCTTCTGTAAAGAAGCATTACCCCTTCCCTGCCAATTATCTGTTTATTTATGTCAGTATGAATTTTGAGGCATTTATTTTATTCTTAAGAGTCATAATCCTCAATGAACTGTGTTCATTAATTCTTTTGCTCAGTTGTTCTAGCCTTTGTCATTGGGAGCTCTGTCAAGTTGTCTTTGGAGCATATCCCCATCATTTTTTGAACATTTTCTTACTAGAGATACTACATTCTTGATTTAGCTCTTCTTTTAAAAGGTCTTTTATTTTTACTTTCTACAAATCTTGCTATTTTCTGACTAAGCTGAAGACCTGGGTATAAGTAAGATAGAGAAGACTAGGTTAGTTGGACATTTCATTGGAATGGTACTATGCTTTTTAAGTAATCAGTGGGTAGGGGTTTCTTTTTGAGGTGATGAAAATGTTCTAAAATTAGTAGTAATGGTACATGACTCTCTATTATTCTAAAAATGACTGATTTATGCACCTATAAGGGTGAATTTTATGGTTTGTGAATTATCTCTCATTAAAGTTGATATTAAAAAGACAAACCTGTGTACCCAGGGTTATTTACTGGCTTGAATGGATAGGACATGGAAAAAGATCTTTCTTCTTTAGTTTGTCACAAATATTCTTTTCAGAGATATTGAAGATGTGACAGGACTGATGGCAGAGGACTGGGAGCTGGTTTATGTCAGATGGTAAAGCACATAAACCTGAACTTCCTACTCTTTTGTTGGTATCCTGAGAGCACAGTTGGATTCACCCAGATAAAGTCACTTTACTTCTTCTTTGTAGACTCCCTCTTTGGTGCTCCCAAATTCCTGAATGTTTAGTTGAGTGTTTAGGTACAAATAGTGGATCTGATGATTAATTTGAAATGAATCAACTAAACCTGGCCCTGTCTGGACTAAGTCTGTAAAAAATACTTGAAAGGGTGTTTAATGACTTGTAGTATTTATGGAGTTTACTTTCTTTAGATTTAGAAAAGGAATAAAATTATCTCTACCTACATTAACAAACCAGCTACAGATAAAATGATGTGAAAAGCCTTATTAATCTAGAGCATTATTGATGCCTTTTATGTAGTACTTAACCGAAAGATTCATGAAAGTTCTTTTGAAGCTCATTAACAATTCTTTCCTCAGTGTTTCAACCAAAGTATGAATTCCTGAAGTTTCTATAGCAAAACAATGGCAGAGTTAGAGAAAATAGTTTTTTTTTTTTGGTGTGTTGCTTTTGGCATTTCCCTTTCTTTTAGACCAGCAGCCAACTGGTGGCTCAAACTGTAAAGAATCTACCTGCAACTCGGGAGATCTGGATTCAGTCCTTGTGTCTGGAAGATCCCCTGGAGAAGAAAATGGCTACTCACTCCAGTATTCTTGCCTGGAGAATTCCATAGATAGAGGAGCCTGGAGGGCTAGATTCCATGGGGTCACAAAGAGTCGGATATGACTGAGTGACAGACACTTTGATTTTTCAGTCAGTTATCAGAATTGGGATCCATGTTTGGAATTTCTCTTAACTCAAATGTTTAAAATGAGGAGACTAATTTTTATAGATCACAAGAGCCAGTATTGTTACCATAAATAGCTACTTGCTCTTGAAGAGATGAGGTACCAGGGTTTTTGTATTCTAGGTCTGACTCACAAAAGGACGAGTTAGGCAAGAATCTATGCAAAGTAAGTTTTTTTTTTTTTTTTTTTAATTTTAAATAGCAATTCACTTTTCTTTCTCTTATGGTAACTAAATCTCTCTACCTTATGTAAGATTATGTGTGTTTCCAAATTCCATTGCTAGGCTGTCAGTATCAAGGACAGGATTCTTATTTAAAATATTTTTATGCCTCTGTATAAAAACAAAAAATATTTTTATGCCTTCAGAAACCTGTATGCAGGTCAGGAAGCAACAGTTAGAACTGGACATGGAACAACACACTGGTTCCAAATAGGAAAAGGAGTACGTCAAGGCTGTATATTGTCACCCTGCTTGTTTAACTTATATGCAGAGTATATCATGAGAAACGCTGGGCTGGAAGAAGCACAAGCTGGAATCAAGATTGCTGGGAGAAATATCAATAACCTCGGATATGCAGATGACACCACCGTTATGGCAGAAAGTGAAGAGGAACTAAAAAGCCTCTTGATGAAAGTGAAAGTGGAGAGTGAAAAAGTTGGCTTAAAGTTCAACATTCAGAAAACGAAGATCATGGCATCCGGTCCCATCACTTCATGGCAAATAGATGGGGAAACAGTGGAAACAGTGGCTGACTTTATTTTTTTGGGCTCCAAAATCACTGCAGATGGTGATTGCAACCATGAAATTAAAAGACACTTACTCCTTGGAAGGAAAGTTATGACCAACCTAGATAGCATATTCAAAAGCAGAGACATTGCTTTGTCAACAAAGGTCTGTCTAGTCAAGGCTATAGTTTTTCCAGTAGTCATGTATGGATGTGAGAGTTGGACTATAAAGAAAGCTGAGCGCAGAAGAATGGATGTTTTTGAACTATGGTGTTGGAGAAGACTCTTTTTTTTTTTTTTGGAGAAGACTCTTGAGAGTCCCTTGGATTACAAGGAGATCCAACCAGTCCATCCTAAAGGAGATCAGTCCTGGGTGTTCATTGGAAGGATTGATGTTGAAGCTGGAACTCCAATACATTGGCCACCTGATGCAAAGAGCTGACTCATTTGAAAAGAGCCTGATGTTGGGAAAGATTGAGGGCAGGAGGAGAGGGGGACAACAGAGGATGAGATGGTTGGATGGCATCACTGACTCAATGGACATGGGTTTGGGTAGACTCAGGGAGTTGGTGATGGACAGGGAGGCCTGGCATGCTATGGTTCATGGGGTCGCAAAGAGTCGGACATGATTGAGCGACTGAACTGAACTGAACAGAATGCCTCTGTAAGTTCTACCATGGTGTCTTTCTAATGTAGTAAGTAAAGGTTGAATGAATGAATGCATTAACTGTTTTCCCAGAGCAGTTGCTCTGTTTGGGGATCAGAGTAGTTTGGACATGTGGTTCAGAACGTGTTTGTTGGTCTGAAGTTGCTCACTTAAATTCTGTTATGCATAATCCTTTTAAATGACATTCCCTGACAAATGAGTTGGTTTTAGAGATTATGGTCAAGTGTGTTACAGTACTGGGTTTACTTTTCTAGGTGGAATTTATATTGAGACCTGGAGGGGCTGAATTTTTAATGTTAGGGAATTATTCCTTGAGCCTACTGAACGTTTATTAGCTCTCTGCCCTATATTAATTTGATCACAAGCATGTGTTATTTGTAAAACGCTATATTTTGTCTTTTTTTAGTGATTTGCTAATCTCAAAGATGTCTAAGTGTTCCACATTCTGGAATGATGCCTGAGAGGAAAGCAGGGGAGGGCTCACTGCAACCTGTGACAGCTGAGCCTTAATATCTTTTTTCAGCACATCACAGTGACTCAACCTTACTGGCACATGGCTGTGTTTGGGGCATCTGCTATGACATCTCATCCACCCACAATTACCTGTTGCATTTTTTGGGTCCATGTTCTGAATTTCATTACTTAGTTAAAAATAGATACTCAGGGTAGTTGATTACTAAATGGAACAGTTTTGAAAGATGAGTGTTGTCGGCTTTGAAGACTGATCTCAGATTGGCTGCTTTACTCTCTAGCTGGCAGGCTGAGCTTCTTTAGCCTCATGTCTAGAAGGGAGTTGCTGCCCCGAGAAAGTGTTAGTTGCTCTGCTGCTGTTGCTGCTAAGGCGCTTCAGTCGTGTCCGACTCTGTGCGACCCCATAGACGGCAGCCCACCAGGCTCCCCCGTCCCTGGGATTCTCCAGGCAAGGGCACTGGAGTGGGTTGCCATTTCTTTCTCCAGTGCATGAAAGTGAAAAGTGAAAGTGGAGTTGCTCAGTTGTGTCCGACTCTTAGCAACCCTATGGACTGCAGCCTATCAGGCTCTTCCACCCATGGGATTTTCCAGGCAAGAGTACTGGAATGGGTTGCCATTGCCTTCTCCGAGTCGCTCAGTTGTGTCTAACTCTGTGACCTCCAGGTTCCTCTGTCCATGGAGTTCTCCAGGCAAGAATACTGAAGTGGGTAGCCATTCCCTCCTCCAGGGGATCTTGCCAACCCAGGGATCGAACCTAGTTCTCCCACACTGCCGGCAGATTCTTTACCATCTGAGCCACCAGGGAAGCTTCCCTGAGAGGCAGTAGTTTAATTTTGAAGATGAGCAACTTAGTTAACAATTTAACTATCTAGCTGTTCACTTGGTTTTTCCATTTTACTTGCTTTTTCATACTCTTCTGTGATCTTCTTCCTTTTTCCCTGTGCATATTCTTATACTTTATTCATTATGTATAAATGTATCTCTAAATAATATGTAGTATTGTTTTATATGTTTAAAAAGTTTATGCAAAGGATACCATACTGGATGTATTCTTCTGCAACTTGCTTATTTTGCTTAGTGTTAAATTCATCAGATTTATTGATAATTACATTTAACAGTTCTCATTCTTTCATTGCACTGCTGTATCATATTCCATTGTCTGAATATGTCTCCAATTTTTTAATTCACTCTCGTGCTGACTGACTTGTATGTTATTTTGAGTTTCTTTTGACAAAGCAAGCCATGATGAACATTGTCCCACCTTTGCTCAAGAAGATATTTTGAGATTATTTTCTGGGGCAAAGGTTTTTGAATTGGGTATGGTTACCCATTTTTGGTTGTAGAATCAGTGGAATGAGTCACCCCAACATTTAACAACTGAATGAGAAGAGAATGGAACTATCAGAATGTGTCACACTTAATAAGAATAAGCACCATTTTGTGAATTTTCCTTTGAGTTGTATGCTTGAACTGGGTCACAGTATAAAATGTATGTGATGATCAAAAAAGTTTGAAAACTACCCCTTTAGGGTATATTCATAGAAATGGAATTGCCAGCTTTTAGGGTATTTGGTATTTTATTCCATTGGATATTGCTGGATTGTATCAATTTCCTTCTACCAAAAATGAATGAGAGTTCTCATTTTTCTATAGCTTTCACAATACTCTGTGTTGTCAGACTTAATTTTTTGTGAAACTGATGGATGTGAAGTGGTATCTCATTATGCTTTTAATTTGTGTTTCCCTGATTACTAGTGTAGTGAAGAATCTTTTCATTGATTTCTTCTTTGGGAATACCTTTGCTCATCTTTTGGGCTTCCCTGGTGGCTCACATGATAAAGAATCTGCCTGCAATGTGGGAGACCTGGATTTGATCCCTGGGTTAGGAAGATCCCCTGGAGAAGGGAATGGTTACCCACTCCAGTATTCTGACCTGGAGAGTTACATGGACAGAAGAGCCTGACAGGCTGCAGTCCGTGGGGTCACAAAAAGTAAGACACGACTGAGCGACTTTGACTTGCCCATCTTTTAAGTGGATTGTTTATATGTGTGTATGTGTGTGTATATATATAGAGAGAGAGAGAGAGAGAGAGAGAGAGATCTTAAAATGTTGTTTATGTAGTTTGGATACTAATCTTTCAGCAGCTACATATATTACAATCTCCATTTAGTTTGTGGTTTATGTTCTTAATTTGGTACTACTGATATCTAACAGTTTTAATTTAATGAAGTCATTCATCAACATTTTCCTTTTTAGATTTGTTCTCTTGTGTGTGTGTGTGTGTGTGTGTGTGTGTGTGTATTTGTAAGAGAGAGAAAAGAACCATTTCAGGAAATTCTGTCCTACTCAAAAGTTACATGTCTTTCTCTCAGAAATTTAAAGTTTTCCTTTTTGGATCTTTAAATAGGCATTTATTTTTCTATAAAATACGTTGTAAGATAGGAGTATAGTTTTTTCCACCAGTGGATAATTGGTTGTCCCAGCATCATTTATTGAAAAGCTCATCCTTTGCTTGTGGCTCTGTAATGCTGTGTCTCTTATTATGTCAAGTTTACATTGCACATGGATCTATTTCCAGGCTTCCTGTCCTGACCAGTCAGCCTCCTTGTCCTTGTGCTAGTTTGTGCTGTATTAACCATTACAACTTTATAGTGTATGTTGTGATAGCTGGTAGGAAAATTGCTCCTCATCCATCTTGTTCTAATTCTTAAAACTTGTCTTGCTTAACCATATATCCTAAATACTCTTTTTTATAACCTCATTTATTTTGTTTGTTTGTTTTTTGGCCACGCCATGCGGTTTGCAGGATCTTAGTATCCCGATCAGTGATTGAACCCAGGCCCATGACCGTGGAAGTACTGAGTCCTAACCTCTGAAACTCCAGGGAAGTCCTTCACTGAAATGGTTGCATATGTAAAGAATCTGCCTGCAGTGTGGAAGACCTGGGTTCAACCCCTGGGTCAGGAAGATCCCCTGGAGAAGAAGACGGCAATCCACTCCAGTATTCTGGTTTGGAGAATTCCATGAACAGAGGAGCCTGACAGGCTACAGTTCACGGGGTCTCAAAGAGTCAGACATGACTGAGTGACTTGCACTTTCACTTTTCACTTTCACACTGTTCTTTAAGGATATACCGTAATTCACTGAACAAAACTCCTTCTTTTTGACTCACTGAGAAAGGAAATGAAAGGAAACTGACTTGGTGAGGGGCTAATTGAGAATTGACCATCAGGAAAGCTCTCTCTGAGGAAATGACATTTAAGGTGAATCATGAAAGATGAGAATAATTCAATGTGAAGACCTGGGGAAGTTGTTGTAAAAAGGGAATATCATGTTCAAAGACAGGAGAAAGCTTCCATGATCAAGGATCTGCAAGGCCACTGTGGTTGGACTGTAGGGAGGGAGTGGGAGAGGGATATAAGGTGAGATTCTAAAGATAGTCAGGGTCTAGATTATGCAGAGTCTGGTGGGCTAAATTTGGGAACTTGGATTTTATTCTGGGTGGAATGAGAAGCTATTGAATGATTTTAAGCAGAGTGACATGGTCTTATTTATATTAAAAATATTACTGGTTGTTACATGGAAAATGGTTTGTGCAGGATAAGGTAGAGTAGTTAGCTGTCCATTACAATAGACCAGGTGAGAGATAATAGAGTCTTGGAATATGGTGGTGCCAGTGGAGATGGAAAGAAGTGAATGTATTTATAAGTTATTTAGAAGGTAAAATCAAGAATATGTTGAATTTGGGTTTTGAGAGGGTCAGGAATGACTTCTTTGTTAGCTTAAGTGGGTAGAGTAGATGGTCATGTCATCTGCTGACATGGGAAGGTGAGAAGATGGATGGAGGAACTGCTTTAATCTGAATTGATTGTGGTCTAGGTCTGCCAGGCAGCTCTCATTGTATCATGTATCATTCCCTTTACCTCTTTCCTGTGTTGAATCTCATATCTTACTTGCTTGTTTTACCTTCTAGCTTTGTTGGAGCAAGTACTCCAGTAGCATCCTAAGAAAGAGAGAAGAGGAGGTTCCTTTTTGAGTTCTTGGAAGTCTAGAAGTGTCTTTATTCTACATTAAACTTGGTTGATAATTTGGACAAGTACAAAAGTGTAGGTTGCAAGTTATATTCCCTGTGAAATTTGGGAGGCTTGATCTTGGGGACTCCTAACACATATTGTAATTTTATGGATGGAGTATTCGCTTTTCTGCAGGGATAGTAATTGTAGTTTTTTTTTTTTTTTTCAGTTGAGGTATAATTGACTAAGTGTTTAAAAAACACTTCTTCTTTACCTTGTAGTATCCCTATTTTCTCTTTCATCTTGGTAGCTTTCCTTAAACTGATGATTCTTGGCTGTCCATGTCTATTAAAGAGTGTGAGGTTCTGAAATGTGAAACTGAAGCTCTTTGAGCGTAGGTGGGCTTGTCAACTACTGAGCCTCACTGCAGTGTTATCAGGAAGTGTGGTATTGTGGTTTATATTTATCTCCTATATATTTGGTCTTCATCCACAGTTTGAGGCTCATAGCTCCCCAATTCCTTGGAATTTCCTGAATGATAAGAGCAATGGGATAACATTTGGTCTCTTGTCCTCAGTTCCTGAACCTGCTTCAGGGAAGGTGACTATTCGTTCCCACCCAAGGTTGGGAGCTGGCCCCTTAGATTGTAGTTTTACAATATTGACTATTCCTGCTACATATTATTGAGTATACCTCTTCAGGAATATGGTCAATTTCTCTTCTTCACATCTGTTTTTGTATCTGTGAATAAAAGTTTGTGTTTTCTTCATTTTGTTCCTGCACATTTACTGTTAACTTATTCCTAGGTTGTTTATTCTTTGTTGTGCTATCAGATAGAAATTCTTAGTGGTTTTTTGGCATATATGAAAGCTAGTACAGAAGTTAAAGTGAAATCAGGAGATGTTTGAAAAATTTAATAATTCAGAAATCTATTATCAGAATACTGAAGAATACTTAGGGAGAATTTGGAGAAAGGAAACATAACCGTGAACAGTCTTTGCAACTTTGTCAATTATCATATATTATGTTTGTGTTTATTTCTGTATGAGTTCTATTTCATTAGTCTTTATATCTGTCTTTATGCCATTACCCACAGTTTTGATTATAGTAGCTTTGTAGTTAATTATGACAGCTCAAATTGTGAGAAACCAAATTCTGTTCTCTGTTTTTTCTTTACTTTCTATTTTCCAAGATTGATTTCTTCGTTTTCAAATTGTTTTGTCCAGTCAGGGTCCTTTGTAATTCCAGATGCATTTTAGGGTTAGTTTTTCTACTTCCCCTTCCTCCAATAATGTTGGCATATATAAAGTTCAACTGAAGGTGTAGATCACTTTGATTAGTTTTTTGTTTATGAGGGAAAGTCAGTCTTTTTAACAAACAGTGCTGAATAAACTTCACATCTATATTCAAAATAAAGAAGTTACCCATTAACTTATATCACACACAAAACCACACACACACACACACCAAAATGCATCAAAGACCTAAGTATACAAGACACAAATATGAAACTCCTGGGAGAAAAACTAGAGGGAAGGCTTCAGGATATTAGATTTGATGTTTCATAACAAGCACAGGCAGAAAAATAGATAAATAAATTTTGTCAAAATTCAGAATGTTTTTGTATCAAAGAAATTATCAAGAGACTCAAAAGACAATCCACAGAAAGGGGAAAAAAACTTTGCAAATTGTATTTCCAATAAAATTGAATAGCATGGAACTTCCTGGAAACACCCTAAAAATCTAATTTTCAAATTGCTTGATTCACCAAGGTCTCTTGGTGATCTTTATTTTTTATTCCTTAATATGTTCATAATTAAACTTTTGATTATCCCTGCCTAGTGAAAAAAAAACCAAAAACATAACCGTGACTGGAAGAGCTGAAGCATGGCTGGGGAGTGGGGCTGGGTGGGCACAAGTCAGAAGTCAGGGTGATGGGACTGGAACCCTCTGAGCCATCTTTAGAGGTGTTGGGTAGCAGCATCATATAGTGGTGAGTATGCAGGTTTTTCAGCTGGTGAGGTCTGAGTTTGAATCCTGACTTTACTGCTTAGTAGCTTATGACCTTTGGCAACTTACATACCCTTTCCGTGCTTTTTCTTACACAGGGATGATGTTAATAATTATCTTATTAGGTAGTTATGAGAAGGCTTGTGGAGCCCAAGGTGCTGCTATGGCTTCCAGTGGGGCTGATGTGAACATTTTTGGCTGGGCAAATGAAGCTCCTGAAATGCCAGATTACATGGATGATTGGCTTGAGGGCATCTACTGCCTCATCACTGATAGGAATGCTTTTCGAAATAACTTAGTTTGGGACTTTTTGCTGTGGGAATGTGGCTCTCCAGGAGTTTGAGTGACATTGATCTAATGGTACCTCAGCTTGGGGTGTAGCCAAAAAAGCACATAGAACCTCTGTGCTGTACTCGAACCTTCTAGAAACAGAGCCTCCAGTCTATGAGTGTCACAAGAACTTGCCCAGAGGGGCACCTTTCCTCCTCTGCCTGATTTGCTTTCTCCACAGAGTCTACTCAGAATACCATTCTCTGGTCAGCAGTCAGGTTTCAGCTACAGTGTTGTTTTCTGTAAAGTTCTGTACGTGGTTTCTAAGTTTCTGTAGGGAATTATCTTTGCTCCTGTCCTGTGGAATGACCAATGGTATTTTAACAAATACGTGAAATAAAGACTACTCATAAAATAATTATAGAGATGAAATGAGATAACTTATGTAAAGCACTTAGAGTAACTTGGTCATAGTGCTCAGTAAATGGTAGCAACTATTATATTACTATTGTTATGTTACATATAGTATATATATATTTTTCATAGTTTATATATTATATATATTTATTATTTCACTGTATTATTGTTGTTTGGTAGTTGGTAGAGTCACACTGGCATTCCAGAATCAGGGACTCTGTGAAGAGTGAGTGTCCATGTGAGTGGTATAAAGGAGGATAATAAAACCCAGGTGATTTGAGCAAGCTAAGAACTCACACATGTATAACAGAGATCAGAAATCATAGAGCAGAAAAGCACAGGAAAGCCAGAGACTTTTGTTTCTAGGGTAACTTTCTGTAACTTTCTATCTTGTTCATTGCTTTTTGGAGTTCTATGGAGGGAGGAAAAAGTGTGGCTAACTGAGACCCAGCAGGGGGATATATTCATTTGGAATATTTGATTATGTTGAAGAATGGATGGGTGTGAAGATACAAACTTTTTTTTTTTTTTAAGCAGATGGAGCCTAACAGTTTTAAACAGCTGTTAGAGACTGAACATTACTTGTCCTGAGCAGAGACAGCAACAGTTTTTAGCAGAGGGTTAATAAGCCTGCCTAGCAAGGCCTGTTAAGATGGTGTGCAGGCTAGATTAGGGAGCTCTGTTGGAGGGTGGAGAGTTAGTGTGGGGAGTGGGTGGATGGTGGTGAGGATATTACAGAGCAGATCTTTGGCCACGGTTCAGGGTGCTTATCGGGAGAGGGCAATGGCAACCCACTCCAGTACTGTTGCCTGGAGAATCCCATGGATGGAGGAGCCTGGTAGGCTGCCATCCATGGGGTCGCTAACGGTCGGACACGACTGAGCGACTTCACTTTCACTTTCCACTTTCATGCATTGGAGAAGGAAATGGCAACCCACTCCAGTGTTCTTGCCTGGAGAATCCCATGGACGGAGAGGCCTAGTGGGCTGAGGTCCATGTGGTCGCACAGAGTCAGACACGACTGAAGTGACTTAGCAGCAGCAGCAGCAGGGTGCTTATCTAGGTACCGAAGCATCTAGAAACCTAGTGAACGGTGCATGGTGTTGATGTTTTGAGTGCTGTCACCATGTTCAGGTAATCCTCTAGGAATTAGTCCTTGAGCTGTTTTAACCATTAGAAGCACATCCTCCTCTGCCCCAGCCCCATACTCTGTACTTGTCTAAGATCTTTGTCCTGAGCAGCCTGCTTCTGATCATAATAGTATACTGCTGCTGCTATTGCTGCTAAGTCACTTCAGTCATGTCTGACTCTGTGCGACCCCGTAGACGGCAGCCCACCAGGCTCCCCCGTCCCTGGGATTCTCCAGGCAAGAACACTGGAGTGGGTTGCCATTTCCTTCTCCAATGCATGCAAGTGAAAAGTGAAAGTGAAGTCGCTCAGTCGTGTCCGACTCTTAGCGACCCCATGGACTGCAGCCCACCAGGCTCCTCCATCCATGGGATTTTCCAGGCAAGAGTACTGGAGTGGGGTGCTATTGCCTTCTCCGATAATAGTATACTACAGTAATATAAATAATGTCAATGAAACAGTTAATGGGTCTTTTTAATGTTTCAAAGAGCTGTCATTTATATTTTGTACTTAGGATTTTTGGGGAAAAAGTCAGAGTGGTGATACTGTCTTTGACCCAGTGAACTCTGCCATCACTAGCCTTGGGAACTTTTGCTAGGATTCCACAGTCTTCCCACAGAGTCTGGGGTGGTGAGTGCTAGGATAAATCTGAGTCTGGAGTTTTAGATGATTGTTAGTCTTGGGCTTTTCGTGCGTTATAGTGACTTCATTTCAGGGTGGCTTCTTTTGGGTAAGGGGAATAAGTAGAGGGAAGTAGCCAATTTAATGTGCGAAGGAAAGAACAGAAGATTCATTTAGTCAGTTCCTGGCTCTACTTTGTATTGTTCAAGGGAACAAAAAAATCACTCCTACCCTTATTTTTGTCCTCTGTGTTATGTGCAATTTTAAGGTAGTATTTTTTGACTAGTTTTTGTTTAATTAAAATGAAAAATTTGTAAATTGCTTGATTAAAGTGAGGCTCTTTCAATACATGCTAATAGGCACATCAGTTTGTTTTAGGGCTCCAATTAAGTGTTCCTGTGCCATCACTTACATGTTAAAGGACCCCTTATGTCCAAGTAACACAGCCCCCTTTTTAAGCTTCCATGTTGTTTGAATTATCTTGCTTTTTGATGCCATGGTCTTGAGAAATAATTTTGTAATTTTCCTTTCCAGGGCCACATTTCCTGAGTCATTTAGTTATCTTTCTAATGGCATGTTATGAAAGTTGTTTTTCCCATTGACCTTGCTTCTCTTGACTTTTTGAAAAACGTATCCCTTTTGTTTTCTGAAAAGGTTTTTTATCTCAAACTTGGCTCTTGCCAACTTATTGATAAGAGATCTTGAATCAAGTAGAAGTTTTGGGAAACATTTTGATGTTCTACCATTAAGTAGATATACTGTCCTCAGAAAAATTGCTTGTTTCATCTGTAGACACATTTGTAGCCTGCTAACACTTCTTCAGTTAAAAAGGATTATTTAAAAATTTTTGTGTTTCAGTAAAGTATGAACATGTAGGTTCAATTTGGGACTTAGCACATACTTTGTTTTTAATGTGGTGAAATATACATAACATACATTTACCATTTTCACCATTTTTAAGTGTACAGTTCAGTGTCATTACATACTTTCACATTAAACAAGAGCTGCCCATTCCGCCCTTCCCTCGGCCTTGGCAGTCACCATTTTATTTTTTGTCTTTGAATCTTACCACTTGAGGTACCTCATGTAAGTGAACTCAGGAAGAATCTGTCTTTTTGTATCTGGCTTATCTCAGTTAGCATAATGTCTTCAAGTTTTACCCATAGCATGTGTCAAATTTTTCTTTTTTTTGGCTTCATCTTGAGGATCTTAGTTCTTATAGGATCTTAGTTCTCTGGTTAGGGATAGAACCTGGGCCCTTAGCAGTGAGAGTGCAGAGTTCTTACCTGGGAATTCCCAAGATTTTCTTCATTTTTAAGGCTGAATATATTTCATTGCATGTATATGCCACATTTTGTTTATCCACTCTTTCATAGATGGACATTTAGGTTGCTTCTATCTTTTGGCTATTGTGAGTAATGCTGCTATAAACATGGGAGTACAAACATCTGTTTGAGTCCCTATTTTCAGTTTGGGAATATACCCAGAAGTGGAAGTTCTGGATTATATGATAATTTTATGTTATCACCATACTGGTTTCCATAGTATGATTTATGTTCAGTCACTCAGTGGTGTCTGACTCTTTGCGACCCCGTGGACTGTAACCTTCCAGGCTCCTCTATCCATGGAATTTTCCAGGCAAGAATAGTGGAATGGGACACCATTTCCTCCTCCAGAGGACCTTCTAGCCAAGGCATCACACTGGTGTCTCTTGTGTCTCCTGCTTGGCAGGTGACTCTTTACCACTAGCGCCACCTGACTGTTCCCACAGTGGCTGCTGCCTTCTGCATTGCCCCTAATGCACAGGATTCCAGTTTTTCCACACCCTCAGCAACACTTGTTGGTTTTTAGAAAAAAATTTTTTTAAATAATTTCCAAATGTATATGAAGTGGTATCTCATTATGGCTTTGATTTGCATCTCCTCAGTGATGTTGAGTATCTTTTCATATGCTTATTGGCTATTTTATATATCTTCTTTGGAGACATGTCTGTTCAAGTCCTTTGCCTATTTACATTTTTTCATTGATGTTGTCTAGGAGTTTTTTATGTATTCTAGATATCAAATTCCTTATCAGATATTTGATTTGTGAATATCTTCTCCCACTCCAGGGGTTGCCTTTTCACTCAGTTGACAATATCCTTTGATGCATGAAGTTTTTACTTTTGTTGAAGTTGAGCTTATCTGTTTTTTCTTTTGTTGCGTGTTCTTTTGGTGTTGCATCCAAGAATTTTTTTTTTCTCTTTTAAACCAAGAAGTTATTGCAGAATCCAGTGTCATGAAGTGTTACCCCTGTGTTTTCTTCTAAGAGCTTTATCATCTTAGCTCTTGTAATTAGGTCTTTGATCCATTTTGAGTTTTGAATTAAATATTTTAGGGTATGGCGTAAGATTAGGGTTCAACTTATGTTTTTCTTTGCCCATGCATATCCAGTTTTCCCAACACTGTTTGTTGAAAAGACAATCTTTTCCCTATTAAATGCTTTTGGTACTATTGTTGAAAATCATTTGATTATATATTCAAGGGATTATTTCTGGGCTCTCTGTTCTGTTTAGTTGGTCTGTATGTCTGTCTTTATGCCAGTACCACACTCTTGAGTCCTATAGCTTTGTATTAAGTTTTTTTTTTTTTTTTTTTCTGGCTTAATTCAATCTGTATTAAGTTTTGAAGTTGGAAAGTATGAGACCTTCAACTTTGTTCTCCTTTTTCAGGATTGTGTTGGGTATTTGTGAATCCCTTGAGTTCCCATTTGAGTTTTAGGATAGCATTTTCTGTTTCTGCAAAAAATGTCATTGAGATTTTGATAGAGATTGTGTTGAATGTATAGATTGCTTTGGATAATATCAATATTTTAACAATAGTAAGTCTTCAGTGAACATAGAATGTCTTCATTTATCTGTGCCTTTAATCTCTTTCAGAAATGTTTTTTTAGTTTTGAGTATTCAAGTCTTTTGCACCCTGGTTAAGTTTATTCTTAGGTATTTTATTCTTTTGATACTATTATAAATGGGTTTGTTTTTGTAATTTCCTTTCCAGATTATTTATTGTTAATATATGGAGCTGTAACTGAATTTTGTGTGTTACTTATGTATTCTGCAACTTTGATGAATTTATTTATTAGTTCTAACAGCTTTTTTTCTGGTGGAATCTTTAGGGTTTTCTAAATGTATGACCTTGTCGTGTGCAAACAGAGGTAGTTTGCTTCTTTTTCAGTATGGATGCCTTTTATTTCTCTTTCTTGCCTAACTTCTCTAGTTAGGACTTTCAGTACTATTTTGAATAGAAGTGGTGAAAGCAGGCATCCTTGTCTTGTTCCTGACCTTAGAGAAAAGGCTATCAGTCTTTCACCATTTTTTTTCCCCTTCAATTTATGCTTTGATTTAAGTCTTTGGCCGAGAAGGCAAACTAAATTAAATACTGTGAGGAAAGCTACAACAGTACTGAAGTTGTGAACTTATTTTTGAACTGTAAATTATTATGAAACTAGCTTCTGTAAAAGAGGCTGCCCTGATTTATTATTAGCCAGAATAATAGCAAGGGGAACACCTTCATAGTTTTACAAACAGTTGAGGTTCTTAAAACTCAAAGAGGCTTTTTTTACCTTTCAGTCTGTGCAAGCACATAGGTTTGTGTCCACACTGTATTTTTAGCTTTATGGTGTAAATGTGGCTGAGAACATACTGTTCTGTGTAGGACTGAGGGATACAGTCAGGAAAAATAGAGGGGATGAATGTGTTGACAATTTGGGCTGCATATGAGTGGCTTTTAGTGGACTTCTGTCTATAAAATAGTCACAACAATACTAGCAACAATAGTAGCAATAATAGTAACAATAATCTTGGGTAGGCAAGTTAGGTATATAATCTCTTGCACATCACATCACTGCATAAGGTGTAGATATTAGCATCCTCTTGTTACAGGTGAGGAAGCAGTCCTGAGAGGTCAAGGTAAGGGTCTCAAGCTGTTACATGGCAGAACCAGGATTTGACACTAAGTCTCTGATTTTACAGCCCTTTTGCTTTCCCCTGAATTTGTTGTTTTTGTTTGATTTTAGTTATGCCACCATATCTTTAGTATGGACCTTGATTCATTGTGGTACCAAGAACGTACCAGGTGATAAATGAAGGTACTGCATATATTTTCTTTGGTTGGTTAATTTGAACTCTGAGGTGATGTCACTTGTCTCGCCTTCTCCTTTCTTAGCTCTGTCTGTCTGTGCTTGCTTCTCTTTAAAGGCTAGAGAGGGCTGTGCTGAAATTGAGTCAGGCCTTTGTGTCAGCGCTTCTTTAGAGGGAGTGGAGAGCCTGTTATCAATACACTTGCTTCTAGCTAGAATAGAAGCCCTTTAATTGAGAATTAGTGACCTAGAAAATACTGTTCCTTGTTATTATTACTGTATTAGTGTAGACCAGGCTGGGATTGGTTAACTCAAGCAACTTTATATTGAGCATGTACATGCTAAGTCCCTTCAGCTATGTGTCTTACTCTGTGTGACCCTATGCACTATAGCCCACCAGGCTCCTCTGTCCATGGAATTTCTCAGGCAAGAATACTGGAATGGATTGCCGTTTCCTTCTCCAGGGGATCTCTCCCCAACCCAGGAATTGAACCCTTGTCTCTGGTGTCTCCTGACGAGACGAGTCTTTGCCGCTAAGGCGAGTCTTTGCCACTAGCGCCACCTAGGAAGCCCCAAAGTGTTAGTCTCAGTCTGACTCTGCCACCTCATAGACTATAGGCCACTAGGCTCTTCCGTCCATGGGATTCTCCAGGCAAGAATACTAGAGTGGGTAGCCATTGCCTTCTCCAGGGGATCTTCCTCACCCAGGGATCAAACCTAGGGCTCCTGCATTACAGGCACATTCTTTACCATCTGAGCCACCAGGGAAGCCCTCTTATATTGAGCAGTAAGGACAGTAATATGATAAGAGCTGTTATCATTAATAATGCTATCATTACAAGTGCTTTGAAAGATATTATCACATTTGATCCTTACAATAATCTCTTAAGGCAAGTGAGGTAATTGAGAGATTCAAGTAAGTTAAGTGACTTGTTCAGGATCATCTAGCTAGATGATACCATCAAAAGCAGGTCTCGCCTCATTTTCTCCATTACAGGATCTGCCTTTTTGCTAATTTCAAGCATATATATATATACACACACACATACACACACTCAGACACACATAAACTTGAAATAAATGTATATACACACATGTATTTGTTGCCTCAGAGAAGGCAGGCTTCTCATCTGGCATCACAGCTGTGTCCTCAGTGCCTAGAATAGGACCCAGCCCAGTAGAGGAGCATTAAGTATAAAGCTGGGAATCTGAGAGTGGATTTCATGGTTCCAGGTTCAGAAGCACATCACAGTTGTCTCCTGGGGTAAACAAAGTAAGTCATTAGGATCTTGAGGTTCTAATGATCCATGAGGGCATCATGGGTCAAAAAAGTGGCTAGTTGTTGCTACTGCTCACTTCTCCTGGACATTAAAGTTTTAAGCTCATTGATTTAAAAAACTTTTATTGAAGTATGGAATACATTCAGAAGACTACACTTAATCAAATGTGAATATAACTGTGAATTTTCACAAACTGAACACATTTGTGTAATCAGCATCCCCCAAAACGGAACATTACCAGCTCCTTAGACATCCTCCTGGCGCTCTTCCTTCTCCATCACACACAAAACTACTATCCTGCCCTCTAAAAGCATAGATTAGTTTTGCTTTTTTTAAAAAAAATTTTTGGTACAAGTAGGATTTATATTCCACAAGATACCATTTTGTGTCTGGTTTCTTTTGTTCAATGTTACATTTGTAAGATTCTACATTGTGGTGGATATATTGATTCTCCTGGCTGAGCAAAGAGTATTCCATTATTTGAACACATCTGTTTATCTCTTTGGCTGTTGGAGGATATTTGGGTAGCTCCTTGTTTCTGTCTTTTAAAAAAAAAAATTATTTAATTTTTGGCTCTGCTGGGTCTTCCTTGCGACATGGGCTTTTCTCTAGTTACAGTGACCGGGGGTGCTCTCTAGTTGCTGTGTATGGGCTTCTCTTTGCAGTGGCCCCTCTTGTTGTGGAGCACAGGCTGTAGCGCTAGTGGGCTTCAGTAGTTGTGGCGCTCAGGCTTAGTTGCTCCGCCACATGTGGGATCTTCCCAAACCAGGAATCGAACCTGTGTCTCCTGCATTGGCAGGCCGATTCTTTACCACTGTGCCACCAGGGAAGCTCCTAGTTTTGTCTTTTGTGAATAGTGCTGATGTAGACATTCTGGTACATGTCTTTTGGTGAATGTGTATAAACATGTTTGAATCCTCCAGATTTTAAATTAAGAACTGTTCATTAAGTAGAATAGATATTTAAAAATGATTTCCATTTCATATTGTATCTAAATAAGGGAGGAGGTTATGGAGGGAAAAAAGAAGGGCTGGAAAGGAGGCAGAAGGACAATATGGGGAGATTAAATTGGGAGAGGGAAAGATCAGAGAGAAGAAAGGGTGAAGAAAACCAGAGGCCAGTATCCAGACATTGAGAAGGGTTCCTATGTAAAGGGAGCTACTGAAACAGACCCCTAACCCAACCTTGAGTGTGGACTTCAAGGTTACTTTACTTCTTTTTTATTTTTTTCAAGGAAATTAAAAAATTTTTTTAAATTATTTTTATTTGTAGGATAATTGGTTTATAATATTGTGTTGGTTTGCGATACATCAACATGAATCAGCCATAGGTATACATATGCCCCCTCCCTCTTGAAATTCATCTCTTTTTAGTCTCATCAACTCTTCTCAGAGGCTATTTGATTTCGTCTACCCATTTCCCTCCATCTACGTTGTCAGCATCAACTCTTATCTAACTAGTCTCTTCATAAGTGCTCTAGGTCTTCTCTGTAATTCTAATGAATTTAAGTTAAAAATAAAAAATAGATCCTGTGACTCATTCAGAATTATTGAACAGCTTCCCTTTGCTCTTAGAATAAAATCTCCAAATGCTCATTGATTTGCCATGTGGTTGGGCTCCTCTCCCCTGTTCTGCCTTATCTTGTATTGCTTTCCTCCTTGTTCCCTTCCCTGAGCTTCGCTGACCTCTCTGTTCCCAGAAGGCCCCAGACCCTTTTCCAGGTGGGGCTTTTGCTCACCTTCTTCCTTTTTCTGATTCATTCTTTGCCATTACTGATTATCTGATTTTTGTAATGCTTTAGATTTATCTTGCATGCAGCTTTTTTTAGTTTCAGAGGAGTCCCCCAGCCCCTGTCTGAATTAGATCTCCTGGCTGTGTTCTTCTGTAACATGTTATTTTAGCACTTACTGCCATTTGAAATTATGTGCACAGCTGATTATTTAATGCTGTGTCTTGCCAGACTTTTAGCTCTATGAGGGCAGGCACCATGCCTGTTTGTTCAAAACTTAAAACCCTGCAGATGGCACAAAGTAGGTGCTTGGTAAATACTTGTTGAAGCTCTAAGAAACTGTGCTGTGAGTGGAGTAATCTCAGTGGCTCACCTCTGGGAAGTATTGCTTGTACTGTCAAAGTGCCACTAAAGGAATGTTGATCAGGACTGAATGCCAAGTAGGTTAAGTGTCAGTCTACAGCATAACAGGTACTGTATGACTGTGTTATACCTGCATGCATGTGTAAACAGGTACTATATGACTATGTATACCTGCATGCATGTGTGCGTCCTAATTTGCTCAGTTGTGTCCGACTGTCTTTGACCCTATGGACTGTAGTTCACCAGGCTCCTCTATCCATGCAATGCTCCAGGCAAGAGTGTACTGGCATGGGTTGCCATGCCCTCTCCAGGGGATCTTCCTGACCCAAGCATTGAACCTGGGTCTCCTGCATTGCAGGCGGATTCTTTACTGCTGAGCCTTCAGGGAAGCCCTTATGTATACCTGTGAATTTCTAAGTGTACACAGGAAGTTTTGGAAGGATATTAAACAAACTTTTTTCAGTGTTTAACTTAGGAAAGGGAAGGAGTGTGAGCAGTAAAGGGATTCTTGGTACTTTCATTTCCATATTATTGTAGTTTTTTAAATAGTAAAAGATTTTTTTTTTTTGCTTGTGTTTATTTTTAAAAAAAGGTAGATTTGGCTTAAGAACAGTTTCTGCTGTAGGAGCCCAGTGGGATGAGACAGTAGCAGGAGATATTTGTCTTAGTATTAAGAAATGGAACTTGAGGAAGAATGAAGTTCTAGAAAAAGCGTATTTTTCACTTTTTGCTTTTCCTGGTGTAGGTTTATCATCAGGATTATTGTGTGAGTATATATTTTATATTGTAATAATGACAGAACTTTCAGTAGTATTCCTGGAAAGAATATAAAATTTGTTTTATTGTGAATTGAACAGTGGATTCAGAGCTCTAAATAGACAATATCTTTTTGTATATCTGCCTGTCTTTTACCATAAAGAAATGGGTGATAAATGTATTTAGCATTTGTGAATAGTATAAAGCTCTCTTTTCATTGGCTTTCTTTGTCTTCAGTAAATCCATGAGGAATGTTTTTATAATCATCCCTTAAAATTTATGTGTATATATTTTAAAAACATGTGAGGACATAAGTCTCAGAGAGGTTAAGCAACTCATTCAGGGTTACTTAGCTGATAAGTGGTGGAGGATAGGACTGGATCCCGGGTCTTCTTTATCAGATGTTATTTATTTTTCATGAAAGCATTGGCCAGAAAAAGATAAAAATCACTTATTAATACAGTATGCTGGGGAACAGGTGTTTTGACCATCTACATTTGTGAAACATCTTTATATATGACACTAAGAAAACCCATTTACTGGATAGATTTTAGAAATTGTTAGACAGTTGAGACTAAAACTTAAACATCAGAAAGAGGTCAGTAGTTGAAGTTATTCAGAAAAAGCAGTCTGAAATAACGTTTTCTAGGCAATAAGTTACTACAAATGAGCTAGCTCTCAGCATTTTAGATAATTTGACAAGAGTTTGTAGATGTCTACAAATCAAAATGACTATGGGGAGAGAATATAATTTTATAGTTGAAACTGGAGCAGAAGTTAAAAACATGTAGTTTTTTTTATTAAGACTGTCACTGATTCATTCTTTGACCTAAATCTCAGACTCCTTCGTAGTTCCTTTTTTTTTTTTCTTTTGCTTTTTACCATTATTCAGGTTATTGAACAGTTGGAAGCTTAAGTGATATTGCAAATCTTAACTAAAAGTATGTAATTATTGGCATCCTGGAATTTTCTTATAGTACAGCCTTGTATATTTATTCAACTTTTCCTCAGAGTAGTATTGATCATATTTTTGTGTAATATAAATATCTTCGGGAATTGTTTGTTCTTGGCAGGTTTTTATAACTACAGCAGTTCCCCTCCTCTCCTCACTTTATCCACGAGAGATACGTTCCAGAAACCCCCAGTGATGCCTGAAACTACAGATAGTACTGAACTCTACATATATGGTTTTCTTTCTCTACATACAGATTTATGATAAAGTTTAATTTATAAATTAGTCACAATAAGAGGTTAACAACAATAATAACATAGACCAGTTATAACAATGGGGCTTCTTGGGTAGCTGAAACCGTAAAGAATCTGCCTGCAACGCAGGAGACCTGGGTTGAATCCCTGGGTCTGGCATATCCCCTGGAGAAGGGCATGGCAACCCGCTCCAGTATTTTAGCCTGGAGAATTCCATGGACAGAGGAGACTGGTGGGCTATAGTCCATGGACTCGCAAAGAGTAGGACACGATTGAGCAACTAACAAACACACACAGTTATAAAATATACTATAAAAAGTTGATGCTTTTGAACTGTGGTGTTGGAGAAGACTCTTGAGAGTCCCTTGGACTTCAAGGAGATCCAACCTGTCCATCCTAAAGGAAATCATTCCTGAATATTCATTGGAAGGACTGATGCTGAAGCTGAAGATCCCAATACTTTGGCCACCTGATGTGAAGAACTGACTGTTTGGAAAAGACGCTGATACTGGGAAAGATTGAAGGCGGGAGGAGAAGGGGACAACAGAGGATGAGATGGTTGAATGGTATCACTGACTCAGAGGACATGAGTTTGAATAAACTCTGGGAGTTGGTGATGGACAGGGAGGCCTGGCATGCAGTCCATGGGGTCGCAAAGAGTCGGACACGACTGAGCAACTGAACTGAACTGAACTGCAAATTAAGTGCCTGCAGTGTGTCTCTCAGGATATATTGTGAGCACCCTTTTTCATCTTAGGATGATGTGAGACAATAAAATGCCAGCATGATTAGGTGAATTGAGGTGAATGATGTAGGAATTGTGACTTGGTGTTAGCTTCTCACGACCTTACCATTTGTCAGAAGGAGGATCATGTGCTTGGGGTGATCCTGGATCATTGAATCCTGACAATGTCAGTGACTGGATGTCAGGAGCAGACTGCGTTGATTGTTGGGAATTCCTTATGGGATGGCCGAAAATTTCATCCTGCTAGTCAGAAAGGACATGCAACTTAAAACTTATGACTTGTATATTTTTGGAATTTCCTGTTAATTCCTTTGGACTTTGACCATTGGTAACTGAAATCTTGGAAAGGGGAACTGCATTTAAGGGGGGACTTGTTGTTATTGTTGTTTAGTCACTGAGTCATGGCTGACTCTTTTGTGACCCCATGGACTGTAGCCCACCAGGCTCCTCTGTCAATGGGATTTCCCAGTCAAGAATACTGGAGTGGGTTGTCATTTCCTTTTCCATTAAGGGAGACTCTATATGTATTATATCCATCTTTGTACTTATTTGTGTAAGAAATGAAAGAACATGTAAGTCAGGAAAGAGAGTTCTGGGGACCAAAATAGTTCAAATGGAGAATTGAGAGTCCAGGTAGATTGGCAGAATTGCAGAGGTATCAGATCTTTAATCATGAGTTCAGGATGCAGTAGGCCACTACTTCAGGAGTGGAGGCCTAGGATTTAGACTTGAGCGATACTTGCTTTAGACTTTCTAAAACATTGTGACTTGCTGCCACAGATTCTGCCAGCAGTCATATTATAAGATTGGGTGATTTCCTTCAAACTGGATCTCAAATTACTTAATATCTTTTTAAAAGGAATGAATCCAAGAACATGTTGGAACTACATCTGGATACAAATGAAGTAGTGTTACAAATTCTGAGCAGTCAGATAATCTGATGATAAATTATAAGCAATGAGCTATATTGATATTACTGTCAGTTTAGCAGAGATATCAAAAGAACACTTGGCAAGGAATAAATTAATAGTGTTTGTTACTATAGTGGGAAAACCAAAGTGAGTGGAGGGACTGGGGGACTTCAAAGTAAAGCAGTTTATCTTTATAATCAAAGACCTTCAGCATTTAATAAAGGATATTTAGCTAAATGTTTCTCAGTTGTCTTTGGTGAAGGACTAGAATTTTAAAAAGCTTCCAGTCTATCACCAAGTCCTACTTTTATAAAATATAATAAAAAGGAATTAGTAAAAAAATGAAATTAAAAAAGACACATGAAATACAAGGCATGGCTTTTTTTATGTTAAACTCACCAGACTTAAAACTGCACTTGTAAATTGTTATAAAATTTTCCAAATTCTTACCCTCAGTATCTATTCTTGTCTCATCATGGATTAGTAATAGTTTGTAGTCTAGTACTGGTCCATGGGTCTCACTTTGAGTATCACTGTTCAGGGGGTTTCTGCATTGTAACAGTCTAAGAACTGGCCTTTTCAGAATTCTGAGCGGTGAGACGGTGGTACACTAGTGATAAGTAATTGCTAGCTACACATGGGATAATCTGAGATAATTTTTTTTCCTTTTTAAACAAATACAATAGAAAAATATGGTAGGAGGTTGTAAGAATGCAGACTTCTTTCAAAATTACTAAAGTTTTCAATTAGTGGGTCAGTGAAAACTGAGAGCATCCTTACTTTATTTATGTTTTCTGCATATAGACCAAAGAAGCATGACTTTTGATTAAGGAGAGAATGTTTACAATATAGTTCTTTTTTGGGAAACCTTCTTACTTTATTCCTGTACATTTTAAAGACTTTTTTTTTTCTTTTTGCTTTTTGCCTGTTAAAGCTATGTATAGATTTATATTTTCTAAGTAGGTAAACATCTTAACACTATGCCAGTGACTTGGGTGGTAATTCAGTTTTTCTCTCCTTGTAACTGATGAAGGTTTTTATTGACTGGGCTAGGCACATTTTGGAAAAGGCAATGGCACCCTACTCCAGTACTCTTGCCTGGAAAATCCCATGGGCGGAGGAGCCTGGTAGGCTGCAGTCCATGGAATTGCGAAGAGTCGGACACAACTGAATGACTTCACTTTGACTTTTCACTTTCATGCATTGGAGAAGGAAATGGCAACCCACTTCAGTGTTCTTACCTGAAGAGTCCCAGGGACAGGGGAGCCTGGTGGGCTGCCGTCTATGGGGTCGCACAGAGTCGGACACGACTGAAGCGACTTAGCAGCAGCAGCAGCAGCAGACACATTTAATCAATTTTTATTACACTATTTTTTGTTAAAATGTTAACATTTGCTATTTCAAGTTCGTTTAATGTAGTTCATGGTAGAATTTGTTTCTTTATAAAAACTTAATATAGTTGTAAAGAGAAAAACAAATATATTAATGCATATATGTGGAATCTAGAAAAATGGTACAGATGAAAGTATTTGCAGGGCAGAATAGAGACGCAGATGTGGAAAACGGTCGGGTGGACATGGAGGGGAGAAGAGGGAAATGAACTGGGAGATTGGGGTTGATGCATGTGCACTGCCGTGTGTAAAACAGGTGGCTGGTGGGATCCTGCTGTATAGCACAGGGAGCTGAGCTATAGCGCAGAGCCATGCTCTGTGATGGCCTTGATGGGTGGTATAGGGGGCAGGGAGGGAGGTCTAATAGGGAGGGGCTGTATGTATACATATAGCCGATACACTTTGTTGTACAGCAGAAACTTACATAACATTGTAAAGCAACTATATCCCCCCCACCCCCCGCCAAAAAAAAAAAAAATTAAGAACTGGTGTTGGCTTTGGGGTCATATTATAGTTTAACATTACCTTAATCTAGTCTGGAGTTAATAGAATTTAAGGATTGGAGGCATTAAACCCTAACATCCACCATGTGTTCTATTAGCCCCTCCTGATGCTTCCTTGCTAAATACCTACTCAGGCTGTTCCTTAGTATCTCCAGTCACAGGAAATCTCGAGTCCCAAGGCTACTCACTGGGCACCTGTGCTGTTAGAAAGTACTTTTGTGTCACTTCTGCTTACTGACACACAGTAAGGAACGAACTTAATCAGTCCTCCACGTGACAGCACTTTGAATAAAGGAAGGTAGCTGTCGTGTATTGTATTCTTCTCTTCTGTAGACTGGCATATAACCTCTGCTTATACCCTATGATTTGTGTCCTTTTACCATTCTTGTTAGCTTTTCTGAAAGTGATCCAGTTAATCTCTCTGCTTCTTAAAGTGTAACACCTAGAACTGAGTGACTTGTTCGATGGATAGCTTTGACTGCTGTGTAGTATAGTACTGTTGTCTTCATTTTTCTGGAAGCTACATTCTTGGAGGTTGTTTTGGATAGAGCTTTGGTAGCAAACCGTTTGGTAGGTTGTAATCCATTGGTGTGTTATAAAATCATGTTAGTGGGTCTTGATCCATATTTTAAAAAATATCAAATACGATAGAATTGAATAAAAAATTTCAGTGCATTTCATGTAGTATTATAGCAAAAAAATTTTCAATTTATGTAGACACATACACACTCTTGTGTACACTTGTATGTGTACATACTCAGCACATGTGTGTGTATTGGGTGGTGGTATAAAGTGGTGACATGTAAGTTTCTTATTGTGTGTCAGAAACGTGTGTATGTCTCTGGTCTTGACTTGAGGCTTTCTTCCTTGCCTCTCTCTGAGGGCTGCTTCCGGTCTCTTCTGGCTCTGCCACCACTTAGATCTTCCAGCTGATACTCTTTGTTCTGCCATGGGCCCTGCTGTGCAACCTGAGGGGCATCCTGGGCTCCATTTGAATTGGCACCTGGAGAAATCCCAGCTCTGATTCAGTCTCTGCACAGTGGGACTACTTCTGATAACTTTTGTCTGTAGATTAAAGAAGGCGTAGTAATGAGGTGAGGGGGTACACTGAAGGTTTTTTAGGTGGTTGCTTTAAATTCTAAAAATTATTGCCCAAGTGAAATTAAGGCTTTAATGAAAATAATGTTTGAGACAATCTTTCCTTCTCCATATTTTTGATTTTGCAGTTGTGCAGAACTGTTTTGCAGTACTTTTAATGGTGAGTACTTATTCTGTGCCAGAATCTGTTCTAAGTACTTTATCTGTATCATGTCAGTGGATCCTCATAACAACTCCATGAAGTGACTGTCATCCCCCTTTTACAGATGAGGAAATTGAGGAAGAGACAGACTATTTAACTCACACAAGGCTTTACAATTCATGGTGTTTAACTGTTATATCCCTGATGGCAAGCTAAGGAAAAAATCCTCTAAAACAACCTAACAATGTAAAATACATGGATAGTGTGTTTATCCCATTGCCCTGTAGTTCTTGATACATTTATATTAATATTACTAAGTCTTCTCATAATCACTTAGAAGAATTTGAGAATTAAAATTTTTTTTCATCTTTAGAAAGCACCTCTCACCAACAGTACTGGGAATCCTTTAATGACACTGCAGTCTGTTAATTCCCCCGCTTCCCTTCTTCTCTGCTCTCCCATTCTATCCTCCATTTTTATCTCTGCCTTGTCTGTCTCCACTGCAGTTCACTCTTCTACTTTTTGCTTGTTGTTTTTTCTTCTCTCTGTCCCCTGCCAGTTTCCCATCTGTTTTTTTCTGTACCTTCCCTTTGCACTGTTCATGTTCACTCAAATTTATTTATTTTTTATTAGAAAAGCATATATTGAGCAGCTAGTAAGTGTAAGGCACTGTGGAGATACAAACATAAATAAAATGAGCATCATGGAAAATCAGTGAGAGAAAGATCAAGGCTCTGCTGGTTCATTCCCTTGAGAATCTGAACCACTGCAGCCTGCCAAGATAAACACTCTCCAGTCCTTTCTTGTAAGGAGCAGGAATTGAGATTGAGATCTAGATACATAGGATATAAATGATACAGAATATAAAGCCGAGTTCCGAGAATAGGGAATACATCCATTTAGGTCATGTTTGGGGTCAAGGATTGAAAATGGTGGCATAAAACTGTTATAGGAATATTTTTATTGAACAAATTAAAAGTGTTTAGTGTAAAAACTGCTTTTTCTAAATTTATGTTGTATAGTACATTAAATGTAAAGGAGTAGTATGTAAGTTGGCCTTGTCCCTGGGGATTTCTTATTTTTTTTTTTTTTTTTAGTGTAAGAATTAACGGCATTTTCACAATTGGAATAAGAATCTGTCGAGGACATTTATGTAACTTATTTGACTTTGACATGACCTTGAAGTGTGCTTGTCATCTCTGGCTCCACTTGCTCACCTGTACTATATATGCAGTAGTTATCAGGAACCTCCTGTGTGTTGTCGGGTATGCTGCTGAGCACTAAGGGATCAAAGTTTTAATGTACTCTAGTTCATTATAGAGCTTTTATTCTAGCAGACTATTTGTGTCTTTGGTTTTGCCCTGTTAAGGACACTTGCTGGTAGGTATTTTTCCTTCCTCTGTCTTGATCAGACCCAACTTATTCTTTGAGGCCAGTTATATTCCAGTGAACCTTCTTTGATTACTTCTGCTGAAAGTGGTTTCTCTGCTCCCTCAGCTTCTATTGTGTTTATTTTCTTTAGCCACTAATTTGGCAATTAATCATGTTAATTGCTTTGTGACTTGTATCTATTGTTGTCTTGAGTTGTTATTTAAGTTGTGCCTTGTTTGACTTTCACAGATTTGATTTTTGTCTTCTGATTACAGTTCAAGGTTCTTGAGGAGAGAGACTCCTTTCTGTAACTTACAGCAGTCATCTTGTTCAATCATGAACCTCAAATAATTTGATTATGAACCCCTAATACATGCAAGTTTATTTAATTATAAAGCATGCTTGTATATTATAAAGCAAATATAAAAAAGAATGATATATCCACTCTATATATAAAATAGATAATCAACAAGACCTACTATATAGCACAGGGAACTCTACTCTGTATTCTGTTATAACTTTTGTGGGAAAGAATCTAAAAAAGAATACCTGAAACTAACAATACACTGTAAATCAACTATACTCCAATATAAATTAAAAATTAAAAAATGATATAAAATGGAATAAGCATTACTGTAAATGTAATTTATATAGTTGAAAAATTGTTTTTGGCTGTGGTGTGAAAAATGCAGGATCTTAGTTTCCCTCAGTTCAGTTCAGTCGCTCAGTTGTGTCCGACTGTTTGAGACCCCATGAATCGCAGCACGCCAGGCCTCCCTGTCTATCACCAACTCCCGGAGTTTACTCAAACTCATGTCATCGAGTCGGTGATGCCATCCAGCCATCTCATCCTCTGTCGTCCCCTTCTCCTCCTGCCCCCAGTCCCTCCCAGCATCAGAGTCTTTTTCAATGAGTCCACCCTTTGCATGAGGCAGCCGAAGTATTGGAGTTTCAGCTTTAGCATCAGTCCTTCCAGTGAACACCCAGGACTGATCTCCTTTAGAATGTAATGGTTGGATCTCCTTGCCATCCAAGGGACTCTCAAGAGTCTTCTCCAACACCACAGTTCAAAAGCATCAGTTCTTCGGTGCTCAGCTTTCTTCACAGTCCAACTCTCACACATCCATACATGACCACTGGAAAAACCATAGCCTTGACTAGACGGACCTTTGTTGGCAGAGTAATGTCTCTGCTTTTAAATATGCTATCTAGGTTGGTCATAACTTTCCTTCCAAGGAGTAAACATCTTTTAATTTCATGGCTGCAGTCACCATCTGCAGTGATTTTGGAGCCCCCCAAAATAGTCTGACACTGTTTCCACTGTTTCCCCATCTATTTCCCATGAAGTGATGGGACCAGATGCCATGATCTTCGTTTTCTGAATGTTGAGCTTTAAGCGAACTTTTTCACTCTCCTCTTTCACTTTCATCAAGAGGCTTTTTCGTTCCTCTTCATGTTTCCCTGGTGGCTCAGAGGTTAAAGCATCTGCCTGGAATGTGGGAGACCTGGGTTCGATCCCTGGGTCAGGAAGATCCCCTGGAGAAGGAAATGGCAACCCACTCCAGTACTGTTGCCTGGAGAATCCCATGGACGGAGGAGCCTCGTAGGCTATAGTCCATGGGGTCGCAAAGAGTCAGACACGACTGAGCGACTTCACTCACTCACTCATCTGCATATCTGAGGTTATTGATATTTCTCCTGGCAATCTTGATTCCAGCTTGTGGTTCTTCCAGCCCAGCGTTTTAACCTGCACCCCCTTGCAGTGGAAGCACGGAGTCTTAACCACTGGACCAAGAGGAAAGTCCCAGGTGTAACACTTTATATTCATCTTTAACAAATACTTATAATTTGATTTGGAGTAAAGAAAATGAGTATTCCCAGTTACAAATTTTTAGAAAACTTACTGGCTCCATAAGAGTTAAGAAAAATTCAATTAAAGAGGAGATGAAGATTATGAAAATAAACTATTTCAAAATGATTTGGTATCATGGGAAAGGAAAATGTGAAGTTGCATATGCAGGTGGCTGTGTTGATCCACTGACAATAAAAAATCCGGCTCAGATTACTGTGATCAGTACTAAGCCTAGACATGGTACACATTCATAGCAGTGGTCAAACTGAGTGTGCATTAGAGTCTCCTGGAGGGCTTATTAAACCATAGATAGCTTAAAACATATTCTTACAACTTAATGAATATTAAAACATGAACGTCTGAGTTACCACTACCCCAGTCAAGAAATAAAATGTTTGGCAATGCCCCAGAAACCCCTTATGTGCCTCTTCCCAGTCACCACCCCATTCTTCCCTCATTGGTAAACCACTGTTCTGACTTTTGTAGTCATCACTTTCTGCTTTCTTTGCACTATTTTTATCAGTATACAAACATTATAGTTTTTTTTTTCTAGTTTTGAATTTCAAATAAATGGAAACACACAGTATGTATTCTCTCTTTAAGCAATATGTTTGTGAGATTTATCCACCTTGTTGCCTGTAGATATGGTTTATTTATTTTATTGGTATATAATATTTCTTTTGATGATTACATCCTAATTTGTCTTCCTAGCTTCCTGAGCTTCCCTGGTAGCTCAGCTGGTAAAGAATCTGCTTGCGGTGCAGGAGATCCTGGTTTGATTCCTGGGTTGGGAAGATCCCCTGGAGAAAGGATAGGTTACCCACTCCAGTATTCTTGGACAGTGAAGAATCTGCATGCAGTGTGGGAGACCTGGGTTTGATCCCTGGGTTGGGAAGATCCCCTGGAGGAGGGCATGGCGACCAACTCCAGTATTCTTGCCTGGAGAATCCCATGGACAGAGGAGCCTGGTGAGCTACAGTCCGTGGCGTCACAAAGACTTAGACATGACAGAGCGACTAAGCACATCCTGTAGCTAATAGGCATTTATATGGTTGTTCAGTTTGAAATTCTAGTTTAGTTGTTCAGTTTGGGGCTATTTTCAAAGATTGCTACTGTTATTGACATTTTTGTATTCTTTGGTGAGGGCTTACCTGGTGGCTCAATGGTAAAGAATCTACCTGCCAGTATAGGAGATATAGGTTCAATCCTTGGGTTGGGAAGATCCCCTGGAGAAGGAAATGGCAACCCACTTTAGTATTCTTGCCTGGGAAATCCCACGGACAGAGGCATGGTGTCACAAAAGAGTTGGACACAACTTAGTGACTAAACAACAAATTCTTTGGTGAGGTGTTGTTGGTGGTGGTTGAGTCGCTAAGTGGTGTCTGACTCTTGCGACCCTATGGACTGTAGCCCACCACGCTCCTCTGTCCGTGGGATTCTCCAGGCAAGAATCCTGGAGTGGGTTGCCATGCCCTTCTCCAGGGGATCTTCCCGACCCAGGAATCGAACCCAGGTCTGCATTGCAGGCAGTTTCTTAACTGACTGAGCTGTGAGGGAAGCCCCATTTTTGGTGAGGTATATGTACACATATCAATTGGGATCATTTTAGGAGTAAAATTGCTAGATCGTAGGGTTGTATATGTATTTAGCTTCAATTACTACTGTCCAGTGGTTTTTCAAAGTGGCTGTACCAATTTATACTTCTGCCAGCAGAGTATAAGAGTTCTTGTTTGTCTTCATCCTTGTCAGTACTTGGTTGAGATTTTAATTTTAACTACCGTGATGGGTGTGTTGTGGTAACTTATTGTAGGTTTAAGTTGTATTTTCCTGGTGACTAATTCAGTTAAGCACATTTTCATGTGTTTATTGACCATTTGGATCCCCTTTTATGAAGTGCCCCTTTGAATCTGCTAACTTAGTTGCCATTTTCTTACTGACTATACAGGAGTTCTTTATATATTCTGAATATGAGCTTTAATCAATTTTGTATGTTGTAGATATTGTTTCCCACTCTGAGGGTTGTCTTTCACTGCCTTATGTGTGTGCTAAGTTGCTTCAGTCGTGTCCAACTCTGCGACCTCATGGACTGTAGCCCACCAAACTCCTCTGTCCATGGGATTCTCTAGGCAAGAATACTGGAGTGGGTTGCCATGCCCTCCTCCAGGGGCTCTTCCAGACCCAGGGATTGAACCCACATCTCTTATGTCTCCTGCATTGGCAGGCAGGTTCTTTATCGCTCACACCACCTTCACTCCCTTAATGGTATTTTTTGATGAACAGATCTGTAATAATATTAATGTGATCCTATTTACCCATCTTTTCCTTTATAGTTAGTGCTTTTGGGGAATTTTGTTCACCCCAAGTTCTTTTATTAAAGGTTTTAATTTTGTTTTGGAATATAGCTGATGTTGTAATAGTTTTGGGTGGATAGCAAAGGAACTCAGCTATGCATATACATGTATCCATTCTCCCCCAAACTCCCCTCCTCTCCAGGCTGCCGCATGACATTGAGCAGAGTTCACTGTGCTTTAGAGTAGGTCCTTCTTTGTTCACCCCAAGTTCCTGAAGATATTCTTCCATTATCTCCCTCCATCCCAGGTTATCTTCTTAAAATATTTTTTTTCCTTTTTTTTTTTTTCCAACTACAATTTTATTTTATTTTTAAACTTTACAAAATTGTATTAGTTTTGCCAAATACCAAAATGAATCCGCCACAGGTATACATGTGTTCCCCATCCTGAACCCTCCTCCCTCCTCCTTCCCCATACCATCCCTCTGGGTCGTCCCAGTGCACTAGCCCCAAGCATCCAGTATCGTGCATTGAACCTGGACTGGCAACTTGTTTCATATATGATATTTTACATGTTTCAATGCCATTCTCCCAAATCTTCCCACCCTCTCCCTCTCCCACAGAGTCCAAAAGACTGTTGGACTTGATTTTTGTGGAGTGTTATGAGGGTAGGCATTGGGTTTTGTATTTTTCACTGTAAGTATCAATATGTCCAGCTGACCCAGCATCATTTATTGAAAACACTTTTCTTTCCTCACTTCTGTGTAGAGCTACCTTTGTTAGAAATCAAGTGTTCAGGTATGTGAGGGTCTTTCTCTGGACTGTCTCTTCTGTTTATTTGTTCTTTTTGTCTATCTTTGTACCAATATCAGTACTTTAATGATTTATAGTAATTTTTGATAGCCAATAGAGCAGGTTCTCCTACTGAGTTTTTTTCTTATTGTGGTAAAATATCATACAAAATTTACCATTTTAATCATTTTAAGTTTATGTTCAGTAGCATTAAGTATATTGATGTTGTTGTGCGGTCATTGTCACCATCCATCTCTATAACTTTTTCATCTAGCAAAACTGCAACTCTGTACCCAGTAAACACTCTTTCCCTTCTTTCCTCAGCCCCTGGCAACCATCATTCTCTTCTCGGTCTCTCTGACTTTGACTACTCTGTATACTGCACATAAGTGGAATCATACAGTATTTGACCTTTTGTGGCTGGCTTGTTTCACTTAGTGTAGCATTTTCAAGGTTAATCCATATTGTAGCATGTGTCAAAATTTCTTTCCTTCCTAAGGCTACTGAATAACATTCCATTATATGTGTAGACTACATTTTGCTTATCCATTCATCAGTTGATGAGCACTTGGATTGTTTCCACCTTATGGCTATTATAAATAACTCAAGTTTTTCTTCGTCAAGAGAATCTAGTCTATTCTTAGTTCTTAATATTCCATTTACATTTTAGATTCTGCCATTCGGTTCCAGATCAACTTAAGAACTGTTGTCTTTTCATTATGTTTCTTTTAATTTGTGCACATGGTATCTATGTTCTTTTTTTTTTTTCTTTATTTTCTTCTTAATAATAGCTTTTCTATATAGTGCTCTTGTGCACCTTTTGTGACATTTATTTCTATATATTGATTGTTTGATGTTATTTTTAATGGCATCTCTCTAAAAGTTTTTATTTTTTGACTGACTATTGATGGTATATCGATATACGTATACAGTATACAGTTGATTTTGTGTATGTTCTTTGTCTAGCAGCTTTGCTAAACTTGAATGTCATTTCCAGTGATAGATGTGAAGATTTTAAAATGCTTTCTACATAAGGCCATATTACCTACAAATAAGTATAGTTTTATTTCTTCCTTTCCAATGTTTATACCCTTATTTCCTCATATTGCAAACTTTGTACTAGCCAGGATTTCAATTTCAATGTTAAGTAAAAGTGGTAACAAAGGATATCCTTGTTTCATTCTGTCTCAAAGGTAAAAATTTAACATTTTGTTACTAGTATAATGTTGCTGTAAGTTTTTTATAGATGGCTTTTACCATATTAAGGAAGTTTCTTTTTTATCCTTGTTTTCAAAGAGTCTAAAAAAATATGAATGGATATTTAATTTTATCAAACACTTACCCTGAACTTACTGAGGTAATCCTCTTAATTTTCTTTACTGTTCTGTTAACAGAGTGAATTAAATGCATATATTAGAAAAGAAGAAAGGTTGAACAGTAATGAGCTAAGCATCTATCTCTAAAAGTTAAAGGATTTCCCCTTGCCTACTTAACTGTTAAAAATAGTATTTGAGCCCATCATTCCTACTGAAATGATATTATAATGTAAACCACATTTTTGCTATAGAACACCTACTAAGATTTAAAAATACTCCCCACTCTAAAGTCAAGTTGAAACCTCTCATTTGTAAATGGAGATACAGCGGAGAAACTGAGAATAACAGTTGATGCCACATGAACTGGCAAACACATATTTTTGAATATTTTAATTTTATAATTTTTAAAACATTCTGGGCTGAGTCACTTATTTTGGTAATGGCATTTTGGATTCCTATGCTATGAGTTACATCCCTCACTTTCTAGTAGGGTTCAGAAATAGATTTTAGACTTTAGAGATGTAGAGGATGTACTTGGTATATCAGGAACATCATATGTCATCAAGTGGGTAGTTCAGTCTCCTAGATAATCATCTGAAACATCTACCTCAGTGTGATTTTGCTGCTTTCTTTTACCAATTTTAATTCATGAGTCTTCTTGTAGAAAGGCCTAAGACTTGCCCTAGTGGGTTTTGATGTAGTCATCTAGTTGTACCATAATTTCCTTCCAAGACTGAAGGTGAAAGATTCTGTGAATCAGAAGTTCAGATACCGCCACAGATAAAATGCCCATTTTATAGATTATTTAGATGGCTGTTAAGATATCCTACTTCAGGCTTCTAGCTTCTTTATTGCTGAATTTCAGTCTGGAAACCATGATAATTTTGAAAGTGCTTTAGTCTGAGTGGAATTTTTGATGTTAGAGTTAATTCAGAGAAAATTAACTCTGTAAAATGAAAATGTGCTGAATATCAACTCACAGTAATTCACTCTAATTTATGACTTAATAGTTATTTAAAATGCAGTTATTGGTCTTTGAACCTGTTTTTGCTTCATATTCACCTGGTATTTTAGGTTGCCAAAGCTGAAGACTTCCTTCTTAGCTGATGTTAAATATTGTTAGTTAAGCACACACGTCATTATCAAGAAAACAGGAAGCTATGTAGGAGAACATGCCAAATGGTGAATTAATAGTTAGAGTAAAGGAAACTGACGTCTACTCAGGGAAGGAACCCTAGACTCATCTACTTTGTTCTTTTTAGGTGGCTTGAGGAATAGAAATGGTTTGTCATTACTTTTTTCCAGAAAGTATGTCAAATAATAGGTTTAGCTTTAAACTGGAAAGCATATATTTTGCATTGTCTAAAAAATGCTGATGTCTTAAAGGTTGTACAATATCTTCATTTAAATTTGTTAAATCAAGATTAATTCTTGGCTGTTACTCAGATCGTGTGAAGTCTTGTGAAATTGCCTACCTTTTCTTCTTTATAGTGAAACTCTCCTTATTTGAGTACGATCTCAGTAATTAGGAACAAGTAATGATTTAAAAAGGATTCAAATCTAAATTTACATTTCACTATTATTTAAAGACTTTGTTGAATAAATCAAGAGTGTCAACACTGCAGCACAGATTTAATCAAATACATTTGTTGAGAAGAATTATAATTCACATTTTTCATTAATTCTGATGGTTTTCTCTTTAATTATTGAGAGACGATTTAGTTTGGTGGTTAAGAAAACGGGCCTTAAAGATGAAAAGAAAATGGGCCTTGGAGCTAGATATCCTGGGCTTGGATCCCAGGTCCGTCACTTACTAGCAAGTTATATAGCTTTTATTTGCCTCAGTTTCCTCATCTGTAAAATGGAGACAATAATAGCACCTATTGCTGAAGGTTGCTGTGGGCTTAAATAATTTAATTAAAGAACTTAGTGCCCTTTGCACAGTATATGCCCAATAAATGTTAGCTGCTATTGTTATTATTTATTTTGAAAATAGAGTAATTTTTAGGTTATGACTTTAAATTCTGAGTTGCACGGACAGTTCTTCAAAGGGAGGACCTTCCACAAAAAGTCACTTTTAACTTTCTCAGAGGTGCAGATGAGAATGGCTTCCCAATTCCAGTTAAATCATTGGTTCTTGCAGGAAAAGAGCACTAGACTGAGAATCAAATTTTACGCAAACCTTTCATTCAGCAAACCGTTACCTCCATGCATAGTTGTTGGACTCTCCATGTCCTCGACATAAGTGCTGCTGGATTCTGAAGATTAGAGATGATTTAAAGATGCTTAGGTCAGGGAGACTAAGCTGTGACTAGAGTGCCTTGGAAGTAGTTTCCAATCTGTTGTCTATAAAATGACAATTTTTGAGTTTAGTTGATGATTTCAGTCATCAGTACTGGGTTCGTAGCACTCTGCTGGATTGCTGTACTAAGACATTTTGAAAATGGTAAAGCAGTTCTTGGCACCAAGAATCTTAGAACTGGTAGGAAAAACAAACCAACATTAGAAAATAGATAAAAGATAATATCGAGAGTCATGTGATTAGATGGGAAATAGGAAATTGTAGGGATGATAGTTTGAGAAGATTATTATGCTTAGCATTTTATCATGTCAGTGGTTAGCTCCAATTTCTTAATAAGGTACCAGAGTAAACTGCCTGATTTGATGTTAACTTGAGAGGAACCTTCTTTTTCTCAGAGTACATCATGAGAAATGCTGGGCTGGAAGAAGCACAAGCTGGAATCAAGATTGGCAGGAGAAACATCAATAACCTCAGATATGCAGATGACACCACCCTTATGGCAGAAAGTGAAGAAAAAGAGCCTCTTGATAAAAGTGAAAGAGGAGACTGAAAAAGTTGGCTTAAAGCCAACATTCAGAAAACTAAGATCATGGCATCCAGTCCCATCACTTCATGGCAGATAGATGGGGAAACAGTAGAAACAGTGGCTGATTTTATTTTTCTGGGCTGCAAAATCACTGCAGATGGTGACTGCAGCCATGAAATTAAAAGACACTTGCTTCTTGGAAGGAAAGTTATGACCAACCTAGACAGCGTATTAAAAAGCAGAGACATTACTTTGTCAACAAAAGTCTGTCTAGTCAAGGCTGTGGTTTTTCCAGTAGTCATGTATGGATGTGAGAGTTGGACTGTAAAGAAAGCTTTCGCCGAAGAATTGATGCTTTTGAACGGTGGTGTTGGAGAAGATTCTTGAGAGTCCCTTGGACTGCAAGGATATCCAACCAGTCCATCCTAAAGGATATCAGTCCTGAATATTCATTGGAAGGACTGATGGTAAAGCTGAAACTCCAATACTTTGGCCTCCTGATGCAAAGAGCTGACTCATTTGAAAAGACCTTGATGCTGGGAAAGATTGAAGGCAGGAGGAGAAGGGGACAACAGAGGGTGAGATGGTTAGGTGGAATCACTGACTCATGTCTAATGAGTTTGAGTAAACTCTGGGAGTTGGTGATGGACAGGGAAGCCTGGCGTGCTGTAGTCCATTGGGTCGCAAAGAGTTGGATACGACTGAGTGACCAAACTGAACTGAACTGAAGTGTCACTTGGGAATTCCCACATGCATAATCTTTTTAAAAGGGAGCTCAACACCCTTTGTTTTCTTACCTGTTAAACTTTAAAATAGTGAATCCCCAGTATAATGAGGTAATTAGAATTTAGTGGAAGATACATTTTTAGAGCATGGTTCATCCCCAAACCCTTTTTATGTTATAATGGTAAGATAATGTCTTTTTGTTCTTGTCGTTGCTGTATTCCCAGCTTCTAGCACACTGCTTGATGTGTAGTCAACACTCAAGAAATATATTTGAGAGAGCATCCTGCAGTGATCCAGTTAACGTTAGGCCTCTATACTTTCATTGCTGAGGGCATGGGTTCAGTTCCTAGTCAGAGAACTAAGATCCCACAAGCCTCCACTTGGTGTGGCCAAAAATGAAAAATAAAGTAAGAAAACAAAAATATCGTTGAAAGGCAAATTTGAAGTTACATTTGAATTATCAGCAATTTCTAAGTCATTAAAATTATTTTATTATTAAAAGATACTGGTCTTTTTAAACCTTAGATCTAACTATGTTAGGGCAAGTTGCCATTATGCAAATATAATTTTAATGAAGTTAGTAGCTTCTTACTTACTAGCTTTTTCATACTTGGGTAAGGAGATGTCTTTCTAGGAGAATGAACTTGCGTATTGTATTAGTTCTCTGTTAACTGCATTTGACCGCAACTTCATAGGAGACCTTATGCCAGAGTTGCCCTGCCAAGCCATTCCTAAACCCTGACATGTGAGAAACTGTGAGAGATAATAAATATTAGAAATGTCATGTTTTGTGATATCATAATATAAAGAGTTTCATACATCTCATTTGAAGACTGTTCATCGGTAAATCACCCTGCCTTATTTCCTTTTGAAAAGGAGTGAGGCACTTTAGAAGAAAAAGATAAATCAAGCCATCATAGCCAAGTTTCCTGAGTCAAGATATAAAAGAATATGTTTAGCTTTAAAATATTTAATTGTAGAATAGTTCATGTTCATTATTAATCAAAACAATGCAGAAGGTCATTGAAGAAAGTTCTAAGGATCACCCCAAATCCTACTACATTTGGTGATGCTCTTTTTGAAACCTGTTTTTGTACATGGACATAAGCACACTTAGATCTTTCTTTTCCATATGTGGAACCTTTCTTTTCATCTGTGTTTTTCAGTATTTTTTAACCCAAACGTTTTTTTTTTTATTAATTGAAAAACTATTGGCCTCCTTGAGTATGGTTTGAAATTTCACAGTAAATTAAACATGACCAAAACCAGTTTTAGACGGAGGTAATTTAAAAACAAAACAGTTTAATCTTAAATGAACCATTAGGTAAGATGACATTGGCTTGTTTCCCATCAAGCTGTTTATCCTAAGAAATATGGAAGACAGCATAACAAGATATTTTAAATAATTTGCTCAATGTTTCCTTGGAGGAGAAGCTGAGTGCTGTTTAGGAGAGAGAGACAGCTTAGCCTTTCTTCTCTGCTCCCTTGAATAGTTTGGTTCTTGGCCCCAAATTTGTGTATACCTCTCAGCCAGACAGAAGCCCTGCAGTTAACTGGAGATTAGCTGATGTAACCCATGTATAGTCCTGCTTGAGGACTTTTACCCCTGCCACCATCCCCACTAAGTAAGTGATCTTTCCAACAATAGACAGGGCTCTTTTTTGATGAGTTTTTCTTCTATCTTCTTTTGTGTGTGTGTGCTGCTTTAGTGGCTCTTTTAGAATGGCTATCCCTCCCATGGATCTGCCTCTGTTTCCCGGAAGAATTGGCTGTCAGCTGACACTCAGCTCTTGACTTCCCTTCTCCCTCAGCTTGCTTCTCTCGTAGTTGTCCCCGTTGAGTAAATCCTCTCGTCTCCATTGCCCCTAGTCTTTCCCCAGCCCGAGGGCCCAGCATCTTTCTTGCCTGTAGTGGATTTGTCTCTGGTTGCCTGGTTTCTGTTTTACCTTTTCACAGTCCCCTTTTCCATACAGTGTACTGGATAATCTTTTAAAAACATAGACTCAGATAATAATACTCCTCCTAAAACCCTCCTTTGTACTCAGAATAAAACCTGAATTAATCGCCACCGCTTCCGTGGCTCTGCGTGGTCTGTCCCTTGTGTATCTCTTGTCCTGATCTTTTGCTGTTCTGATCTCCTGCCGTCACTCTGCTCTAGCGGCATTGCCCAGACTTAGCAAGATCCCTTCCCCCAGAAATACCCAACTTGTTCCTGCCTTCACGCCTTTGCACCAGCTGTTTTCTCTGCCTGGAATGCTCTTCACCAGAACTGTGCATGGTTGGCCCCTTTGCATTATTCAGGTTTCAGATTTCACCACCTCCAAGGGTCTTTCCCAGTCTTCCAGCATCCTGTGGCTCCTGTTTTATTGCAGCTCCCTGTTTTATTTTCTTCATCACATTTAGCAGTCTTAAACTATCTTTGCACATTTGTCGCTTCTTTTTATTTTTTAAATCATTTCTCCTTCCCTTGCCAGAATTTAAGTATCATGAGACTGTAGCTCTTGTCTATCTTGTCCACCCTCTATTCCTAAGACGTGGAGCAATGTTCAGTCAGTCTTAGCTAAGTGAAAAGAATCAGTGAGTGAATCACTCAGATGGAGAAATGTATTTTTTTCTGCCCTGAGGTGGCTGGGACCAGCCATTCAAGTAGAAAAGGAGGAAGGTGAAAAGGCAGAGCACAAAGACACTTTCCTAGTCCTGGTTTAAGCCTAAAGTGAATAATATAAAGTGTGGCACCACAGTGACTGTAATTATTTCAAAATTTAATTCACATAGTAGAAGGATGAATTTATTCAAATTAGAATCAGATTAATCTTGAGGATTTCCTGTACTACTAATAACTTCAGTCATTAAGTGATGTAGGTGATTTGATCTTCAAGCCTCCAAAGACACTTGATTGTATGGTTATTTGTTAAATTATTTAAAAACATTGTTGAATATAATGTAAGAGAAAAAAATTCTTAGTGTTGCTTGTAGAGTCATTTCTGTCATTAGATTATACTTCATATTTTATAATGTTAGTGTTTAAGTGTTTTCCATAAGTGTTTTCAAAGAACTACTATGTTGTAGGCTAGAAAAGATGTTACTATGAGAGAGAGATTTTAGTACCTTTAATAAAATGTGCCCCAAAGAATTTTTTATATTGAAAGGTAAAGGAGACTGTGATCTTAAAACTTGTAAAAAAAAATTAAAGTAAGTTACTCTGTAATTACTAGTGCCGTTTTGTTGTTTAGTTTATAAACTAATGTTTTTATTGACCCCTAAGGATAAAGAGGAATACTCGACCTGGTGTGCGTGCGCTCAGTCCCTCAGTCTGGTTTATGCTAAATATGTTAAAGTTTCTGTCTACTTTTCTCTTTCACATTTATAGGGTTTTGGGAAAAAGTAATAGTAAATCTCATATGAGCTCTGAGTTAGTGTTTTTAGAGTCAGCACTTCTCAAATTTCGTTTCACGTGCCGGTTGCCTTTCACAGTGGCCGTCTAGGGAAGTGGCACATTTGTTCCAACAGTGCTTCCTTTCCTTAAACCACTTAGGTAGGTTCTTTTTCAGAAATGTTTCATAGGCAGTTTTGGAATTCTGAAAAAAATCCTTCTTACTCTACCAATGAAATACTTTGCTTATTTTTTTGACTAAATGAAGACATACAACTTCCTCAACTGACTTCATATTAATATTTTATTAATTTATGAAGCCAATATTGCTGTTACACAGTTGAAGTTATGACTCAGAAGATCATGAGAGAGAGTTTACAAAGTAAATCTGTGTAAAGAACAAAGAACATTGTATAACCTTGCGAAGTAATAGATTTAAAAATAAAACAACAAGCTGTTGAGACCTGGGTGACTAACTCACCCACCCCCCCCTTTAAATTTGCATTTTATCTGAAACTGAGTGCAGAGCATTGTGCTCTGCTACAGATGTAAGTTATGGGGTGCCAAATCTAGAGGAAGCGCCTTGTTTTCGGGGAAAGAGAGAAAACCATCTGGTACCAGAAAAAGGCCAAAAGTGGGCTCTTTTTAGTACTAACTGAGTGAAAACTAAGAGTCTATATATAAAATATGACCATAAAACTACGCTTCTTTTACAATTCTTGGCATCAAAGACTACAGACCTGTTTTGGATCATGTACCTGTTTTCAAAGTTGAGATACACTTCTTTGAGAGAAGTAGCTGAAGCAGTGTTGGTATTTAATGTTAGAAGGCATATAGGTTTTCTTGTGAGATAAACGAATTATTTCTTTGAACACAGGTCTTATTTTGCCTTAGCCTCCATGACCATTAAGGGCTTTTATTTTGGTCTATAAGTCAGTGTTTTAATCACTGGTCTGTAAGGATTACTTTTAATTAACTTTATTTAATATTATAAATATGTGGGGTTTTGAGAAATGCTTTTCATTTCTTTCTTTTTTAAAAAGCTGCACGTCATTGACTCCTGGACCCAACTGTGACCGATTTAAGTTGCATATACCATATGCTGGAGAGACATTAAAATGTAAGTAAATGATGACTATTTTACTGAAAATGTAGATTACAGTGCTAGCTATTGGACTTTGTGCTTTAGTGTTTTTATTTCTGGCTTTTAAGTGTTATCTCGTAAGATATCAATCAGAAGGATTTACCATTTTTTGAAAATTTGTCTTTTAGTCCTAGTTCTAGTCAAAGTAAGACAGTTGGCAGGCAGTAAGTTGTGGTCAAGTGGGCATGCACATGTTTTTTATAGCAAAGATCAGAAATATAAATGACTATAAGGCCAGACTGGTAACATGAATGAGGGAAGTAGGTTAGGGGTGGCAAGTTGGAGCACTCAACCCAGTTTTGAGGGGTTACCATTACTGATTCATTGAGAAAAGGTGGAAATCTGCATTTTTATTTGAATTCTCTCAGTTTTAGACATTGGCCACTTCTTCAAAATTACAGTGTGGGCCAGCGTTATGTAGGCCAAACCAAATGTGTGTGTGTGGGCTGCCTTGAGCTCTTGAAACTCTGGTTTGTGACCTCGATGAATAATATGCAAGACCTCCTGTTGGATTTAGTCCACCATCTGTAGCACTTGCCTGGGTTGCGTCAGCACTTCTCTGCCGTAATCACCAGGACTAAAGCTGTAGCCTGTGATGATGGAGATGATGATCGCTTTGGTTGGGTAGTATCAGTACTCTCATCAGGAATTTTCCCTTGAAACCAGTCTACTGAACAGGGTATGAAAGTCTGACTTGTCTTACAAAGAGGAATAAAGAACAAAGATATTGAAGGTGGGACAGATGGGCAAACAGTACCTTTCAGACCATGGATTGTGTGTTTTGGCATTTTAGACCAGGAAAGGCCACATCTTAATATTTGTAGAATCACTCTATATTAATTTACCAATTGAAACATGAACTGAAAAATTTGTGACGTGCTGACCTGTTAACCTTTTATTGTTAGATCATTCTCTGGAAACCATTAAAATAGAAAAGAATTTCACCTGCCTGAGATAGTAGGACAGATCGGATTGCTACTCTTTTGGGGAAAAATATTATTAACTAAATTTGAAAGAAATGATCAAAGTAAATCATTAATGTGGTAAAAAATGTAAGTAGTTCAGAATTTTTTAACATATGAAAGCAGTGGTCCTCTGTCCCATTTCTCTCCAATCCTAGACCTATGTCTCAAAGGAACCACTTAAAACCTTAAAAAAAATTGTTTCAGTGTCTAGTTCTCCTGGGGATGATCTCCATATATCTAAGTAATATGCTTATGCCTCTGTTTCTTGGCTTATCAGTTTTAGATGTTACTATCTTTTGACTTCCTGCACTGATGAATGAGGTATTGGCCTGTTTTCATTGTACCATTTATCTCTCTCTTGTCATCTTCATCTTATAAAGTTACATTATTGTGATTATATCACCACTGTTGGTTCCTGTATTGGGAAACAAGGGAACAGTGAGAGACTTTATTTTCTTGGGCTCCAAAATCACTGCAGATGGTGACTGCAGCCATGAAATTAAAAGACGCTTGCTCCTTGGAAGAAAAGCTATGACCAACCTAGACAATGTATTAAAAAGCAGAGACATTACTTTGCAAACGAAGGTCTGTCTAGTCAAAGCTATGGTTTTTCCAGTAGTCATGGATGTGAGAGTTGGACTGTAAAGAAAGCTTTCGCCAAAGAATTGATGCTTTTGAACTGTGGTGTTGGAGAAGACTCTTGAGAGTCCCTTGGACTGTAAGGAGATCCAACCAGTCCATCCTAAAGGAAATCAGTCCTGAATATTCATTAGAAGGACTGATGCTGAAGCTGAAACTCCAATACTTTGGCTACCTGATGCAAAGAACTGACTTATTGGAAATGACCCTGATGCTGGGAAAGATTGAAAGCAGGAGAAAAGGGCAACAGAGGATGAGATGGTTGGATGGCATCACTGACTCAGCGGACATGAGTTTGAGCAAACTCCGGGAATTGGTGATGGACAGGGAAGCCTGGCGTGCTGCAGTCCATGGGGTCTTAAAGAGTCAGACATGACCGAGTGACTGAATTGAGCTGATTGGTTACCCTGTAGCTTCAATTTTTTTTTAAAGATTGTTTGATGTGGACCACTTTTAAAGCCTTTATTGAATTTGTTGCAGTTTTGCTTCTCTTTTTTTATGTTTTGCTTTTTTGGTCCCAAGGCATGTGGGATCTTAGTTCCCTGACCATGGCTGGAACCCCCACACCCTGCATTGGAAAGCAAAGTCCTAACCATTGGACTGCCAGGGAAGTTCCTTCTTTTTTTTAAAGACTCATTTAAAGCATTGTATTGTATAGTTAAATGAACAGCTCCTGAAAATTCTTAGTAAATCCCTGGCACACAGTTACCACTGTTGGTTCTTAAGCAAAATCTCTGTGCAATAATGATGCTCACTTAGTGTGCTTTTGTTTAGTTTCCCATTAGCCAGTATTCTTGCCTAGAGAATCCCATGGACAGAGGAGCCTGGTGGGCTGCTGTCCATAGGGTCACACAGAATCGGACACGACTGAAGCGACTTAGCATGCATGCATGCATGCGTTGGAGAAGGAACTGGCAACCCACTCCAGTATTCTTGCCTGGAGAATCCCAGGGACAGAGGAGCCTGGTGGGCTGCTGTCTGTGGGGTCGCACAGAGTCGGATACGACTGAAGTGACTTAGCAGCAGCAGCAGTAGCCATAGACTGTGTCTTTTGGCTCCCCACTGTGTAAGATGATGATATTAACCCCTGTCCTCCTTCACCTTTCAGTTTTTGTCTTCTGTTATTTTCCTTTTGCATTGTCAAAGTTGATAACTTATTGTCTGTTCTAAATCTGTAATTGCCGTATGTGCTTTGTCTATAAATTGCTTGACTGATTACCTTGCAGGCCTGCTCCTGTGGTTATCACTGTAGGATTCACCTTTATTCTCTTGGGTTTGACCTTGCGTTAAAAAATTATCTGAAAAACTCTCAAATCGATACCCTTTGAGGTGCCTCAGCGCTTCAATATGAAGGCCAAACTAAAACCTCTTTAGATTTACAGATGGAAATTGTTTTTTAATATCTTTTGATGTTAAAATAGGATAGAATCATCAAAATAACTGAAACCAACTGCATAAATTTTGAAACAAGTTATTGCTGTCTGATAGTATAAACTAGAAAAATTTATATACATAAAGTCAAAACAGATGAACAAACTCTTCAAACACCTAGTTAAAATTCAAGTGATGATCCATTGAACTTATTGGACTGGTGTTTTGTGAATCTGCCCACCTAATGTCCGTGATTATATAGCAAGGTTATTTTGCTTTCCTTAATTTGTGTAACTTTTAGGCCATGGCAATTAAAGTTTCTCTCTTTGTAACTGTACTTATTTAAATTATTTCAAAATTAAATCTCTTTACAGTATTTTATACAGTTTATCCCTTGGTATCGATGGGATTGGTTCCAGAAGCCCCTGCAGATACTCAAGTCCCTTAGATAAAATGACATAGAACATTCGGTCCTCCATAGTCATGCGTTTTGCATCCATAAATATGGAGGGCTGACAGTAAACGTTTCTAAGCGGAGTTTGTTGAATTATGATGCATCAATGGTAGTAGTAATGTAAAAAGCTTCTTTATCTAACGGTTCTCATTTAAAACTTGTGGTATGAGATTTAAACTATAATTTTAACCAAGGCTGAATCAAAGTATTTGGAGTTTACTTATTACATAACTTTAAACTCAGAGAAGTTAGAAATGGAGACCTTTTTGTTTATTTTGTTTATCAAATTATATCTTCAGACCCTAGCACTGTAATGATATTCAGTTAGATATTTATTGAAGGAATGTGATGAATGCATGCATGAATTTTTGAATCTTAGTGTTCAGATTTTTGTTGGTTGAAGTATAGTGTAGTAAAGAATGTGACATTCTGTTACTTGTATCAGCCAACAGAATTCAACAGAAATTCAATCTTTAGAAGTTATTTATTACACAAGGAATTTGTAATTGGAACATTGCTCATAACAATTCAGAAAACGGGAAGGACATACAGTATTTTGCAGATTTGGAGTCTGTTTCCATTTTCTGTATATATTTTACTGTGCCTTCTCAAAGCAGATTAATGAAAATAATGTGTGACTAAATTTTATATTTTGGAATATTTTATGTACTAGGAAATAGTTCTTCTATAAATGTTTCATCTGGAATAAAGGAAGCTGAATAAAGGAAGCTTTGCAGTTAATAATAGTGAAAATGAAAGACAAAGGAGAGGGCATATTTCTACCTGTAAATTTATGAATTGATTCCTAAGAATTACCTGTATGTATAATGAAATAATAGACATTAAAAAAAAAAACCACAGAAGAGTATCGTGCATTAAGAATGACGTTTCCTCAGCTCTTTTTAATGTGAAGAGAAAACTGTTGGGTGTTGAAAGAGGTGCCAATTTGTGTTAGATTCTCATGGAAAATATCAAAGGATATCTGAATTGAAGAGAAGTCCTTGAATTGCATGATTGTAGAAGAAATAACTAGTACTTACTTAAAGAGGTTTGGAAAAGTGACTCTTCAGTGATCAAATTGATTTAAATAAAACAAATAGTAATGTCTAGGATAGTGCCACTGAAATGACTCAAAATATGCAAGGTACAGCCAAATTCACAGAGGAAGATGAGAGTCATGTATATGTGTATTTGGAATAACTGTCATGCTCTATAGCACTTAACTCTTGAAAAAATTATTGTGTTTGTGCTTTTGTGTATCCTATTTAAATAGGGTGGTAGTGAGGCTGTTTTGATCATTTTATTTCCAGTCTGTACCTGGCATTTAGAGGGACTAAATACATGTTTGTGAAATGAATGAACCATGCTCATTCTTTGGATATAACACTGAGAGGTTTGATGAAGTGGCAGAATCCTGAAATATTCTCAATTTTACAGGTTTTTTGAACAGCACTATTTCATAACTATAAAGAGAGATAATGGAAATATTTTAAGTTTTATAAAGCAAATCTGTGGCTAGTAAATCAAAAGATTTCCTAACATTGGTTTCAAATATGAAATTATCTTTTGTTTAAAATTGCTGTTTTTAATACTGACAATTTGTTTTAATCAGGGACTGTTTGGTTATAAGAAACCCATTGGAACAAACATAAACTAAGGAGTTTGTTTGTTTGTCTTTATAAGGAATTAAGTGAATTCCATGGTGCCCACGGACAGGAAGTATAACCAGGCCTTGTAGGGACTGGAAGGATGGTGGGCACAATAGTAACCAGGCAGTATCTGTGTTCTTGAGTGTCTTTGTCCTGTAACATATTTTCTTGTCATCATATTCACTTTATTCTTTATAAAAAAATTTATTTATTTTTAATTGGAGGATAATTGCTTTATAATGTTGTGTTGGTTTCTGCCATACATCAACATGAATCATCCACAGGTATACATATGTCCCCACTTTACTCTTTTTCCACCAAATTTCTGTTTCTCCTCACAGAGAGTAGAAATGACTTCCTGAGCTCCCCTAGGACATGGTGACTAAGCTCATGGCCAGCAGAGACAGCCTATGGTCTAAATTCCTGGGAGAGAGGGTCTGATTGGCATCTTGGGCTGGGTGTTCACTTGTGATCCAGTCATATGGTCAAGAGTTTTGGTTAATGGCTTGGGTACTAGAGGCCAGTTTAACACAAAATGAGCATGGGGTGGGCAGGTACCCAGGAACCTATCTATCACACTGTTTCAGGAGTTCTTTCTAAAGAGCTTCCAAGTGAAACTAGAGACATTTTCCCTTTGTCTTTAGCAACAGAAGCAATGCCATTGTTTATCATCTGAGAGGAATGATGAATATTTCAAAGCCATTTGTGACAGAGTCAAGAAGTCATGCCAAAAAAATTATCTCCAAAGGTTTTGAAGTTGAAAGACTTTCCCAGAGGAAAAGCTTTTTTTCCCACAGGAAAAAGTGAAAAAAAAAAAAAAGATAATGATTTGAATAATATATTATTATCCTCTTCCATGTCTTCAGAGGAACAGTATAAAATTACTGTTCGTTTCCAAAGCTTTGATACTACATCACTAAATTTAAATTTTTTTTGAGAATTATTACAAGAAAAAGAAATCAATCTCAGAGCTCCTATTTCAGTAGAATGCACCATTTAATTGAACAATAGTCAGACACATACAAAAATTTTTATAGGCAAATTGCAAATAGTGTTCCCGAATTTCTGCTTTACTGAATCTTGAAATTCAGCTTCATTTTTGATTCTGTCTCAAGTAGTTTGGCTGCTTTATGTGCGTGTGTGTGTGCGTGTGTGTGTGTGCTTCTTTCATCTCAGGTCTATTATATATTACTTTGTCTTAGCCAGTCAGCATAGTAAACTCAGAATACTCTCTTTCCCTCCTCTTTGTCCTCTAAGACTTCACTTATGTAGTACTGTGTAGAGACACTCAAGGTCTTCATACTGATGACTGTCAAACAGAAACTAAACCCCAAACTGGTAACACCAGAAGGTCCCAGTGGTGTTGTGGAGAAGTTTGTTGCCTCAGCTGAAGGAGATACTAGGGTTCTGTTGATATATCTAAAAGAATCTTGCACTTCCCTTAGGTTTGTTCTCATACCTTGTGTTTTGAACTTTGGTACATCCAAAGGCTGGCTGCTGTGGCTGCAGCTGTTGGCAGTTTTGTTGTGATGACAGTGTTATTTTATGAAAAAGTTCTAAATAATCTGCTTGGGAAATGTTAACCACGTAGTCTTTCCCCTCTTCCCTTCAATATTTTAGCAGCCAAATCCCGCAGCCTAGCATTAAAACTGTCACAATCTGCCCTTCCAGCCCCTCCATGGGCCCCCTTCATGGACCTCAGCTGATGACAGTCCCAGTCAAAAGCCTGTACAAATGATTTGCTTGTTGTCCTTCTCAGATATCCTGCTTGTCCTCTTTCTGCCTTTGTTCACACTGTTTAGTCTTCAGTGTTTGTGCTTAGTTGCTCAGTTGTGTCTGACTTTGCGGCCCCATGGACTGTAGCTTGCCAAGCTCCTCTGTCCATGGGATTCTCCAGGCAAGAATACTGGAGTGGGTTGCCATGCCCTCCTCTAGGGGATCTTTCCAACTCACGGCTCGAACCCGCATTGCAGGTGGATTCTTTATCCTCTGAGCTGCCAGGGAAGCCCTTTAGTCTTCAGTAGGACTTCCTGATAGCTCAGTTGGTAAAGAATCTGCCTGCAATGCAGGAGACCCTGGTTCCATTCCTGGGTTGGGAAGATGCCCTGGAGAAGGGATAGGCTACCTACTCCAGATAGGCTTCCCTTGTGGTTCAGCTGGTAAAGAATCCGCCTGCAATGTGGGAGACCTGGGTTCGATCTCTGGTTTGGGAAGATCCCCTGGAGAAGGGAGAGGCTACCCACTCCAGTGTTCTGGCCTGGAGAATTCCATGGACTATACGGTCCATGGGGTCCCTAAGAGTTGGACATGACTGGGCAACTTTCACTTTCAGGACGGACCAAAGAAATAGTAAAATGGCCTGACAGTTCTGTGACATATTTGGTTCTTCACTCGCACTCACCAGCCTGCCTCTCCAGTGGCTGTACTCTCTACAGGGCTCCTTGGCCAGCACTCTTCTTGTCTTTAGGATCACCTGCAAGGAGAGGAGGAGCGAACCAGGACTTTTACTAGGACTTGTAACAGTTGCGCTAAGCAAAAAGTTGGATGTACAGTCCAGGGATTTAGTTTGGCATCATGCTGAGAAGCATTATAATTTTCCTTGGTAGCATAGTTCATTTTACTTTATTTTTATCTTTTTAAAAGATTCATTTACTTAAGGATTATTATTATCTAGCATTCAAGGTATTTTTAGAGGCTAATTAGGGAGGCAGGTCACCTTTGATTTAGTGACTGTTCTAAAAAATGCTCATTGAAAGGCAAGTAAAAAGTGCTAATTTTGTGGATTAGACATTAACTCTCCCTTAAACTTTGAGGATTCCTTTGTCTTGGTATTTCAGAATGTTTTTTCTTGAAATTCATGGAATGTTAGAAGAATTTTTAAGAATAGCAACTAACATTGTTAAAATTTTGTAAAGTGAACTTAGTTATAGCTAACTGTATATGTTTAAATCTGGTTTTGATGCTGATTATTATATATTAAAAATGATATAATTGTTGAAAGTAACTTATTGAACATATATTTTATAGAGTATTAGACTTATTTTTATACATGTTCTCATTCAATCACACAGTAAGTTTGGAATAGAAATTTATATCCCACATTTTTGTATTAACTTTATAGAGGTATAATTTATATAAAACAAAATACCCATTTTAATGTACAGTTCCATACATTTTGGCAGTTAGAAATAGCTATTTAACTACACTACAAAGTGTAGAACATTTTCATCCTCCAAAGATAATAGAACATTTTCTTTCCTCCCTGTCATTCCCTTCCACCATCATCCCCCAACCCATGATCTTTATCTTCTCTCTGAAATTGTAAAACAGTCCTTCCTAATTTAGTTAGAATTTCATATAAATGGAAGCATATACTATGTAGTTTTTGGTGTATGGCTGCTTTTATTCAGCCTGATGTTTTTGAGATTCATCCATATTATTCCTATATGGGTACTTTGTTCCTTTTATTACCAAATGGTAGAACATTGTAATTGTATGGATATACCACAGCTTCTTTTTTTTTTTTTAAATCATTCATCAGTTGAAGGTTATTTGAGTTATTTCTAGTTTTTGGCTAATATTCATAACAGTGCTGTTAAATTTTTGTTCACATCTTTTTGTTGAGATACGTTTTTTCATTTTGGGGGGTAAATATCTAGGAGTGGTATTGCTGTATTGTAAACTCTGTTAATGGTTAAACTGTTTTCTAAAGTGATTATACTATTTTGCATTCTGGTTACGAGCAATTTGCAACCATATTTCATAGTCATGCCAATGTTTGGTATTGCTTGTCTTTTAAATTGTATCTGTTCTGGTGGATGTGTGTAGTGTCTCCTTGTGGTTTTGATTTGCATTCTCATGTGCATATTGGCTATTCATATATCTTTTCTTAACTGTTCAGATGTTTTGCTCAATGTTTTGATTGGATTGTTGGTCTTTTTGTTGAGTTGTATGTTCTTTATATAATCTGGAAAGAAGTTGTTTGTCATCTTGTCAATATTTTCTAATAGTATGTGGCTTTTCTTTTCATTTTTTTTATGGTATCTTTTTAAGAGCAAAAGTTTTTAACTTTGATGAAGTCCAATTGAACAGTTTTTTGTTTTATTGTTTATGCTTTTGACTTCTTGTTTAAGCAGTCTTTGTCTACCTGAAGGTCTTAAAGGTTTTATCCTAGAAGCTTTCCACTTTTATCTTTAACATTTTGATCCATTTTGGGTTAACTTTGACCATATCTGTGTTAATCAAATGTGGGCCCATTTTTGAAGTTTACGTTGTATCCCACTTATTATGTCTGTTCTTACATGAATATAACACTGCTTTGATTGTAATAGCCTTGTAGTAAATCTTTAAATCAGGTACAGGAATCCTACTTCTACTATTTCTGTTTCCATAGAAATTTTAGAATCAGTTTGTCAATTGTCTACAGAAATCCTGCTGAGACTTCCTTGAATCTGGAGGTCGATTTGTGGACCTTAATAACATCAAGTCTTCCAATGGATGAAAAATGATAACCTCTTCATTTATTTAGGTCTTCTTTAATTTTTTTAAGTATTTCATAGTTTTTAGTGAACAGGTCTTATACAATTTGTGTTAAATAAATCTCTGAATATTTCATATTTTGATGTTAATTTGTAGTACACATATTTAACTTTCTTTTTCTCTTTATTGCTCATCTATTGAAAATAAAATCCCCCCATGTTTCTTTTTCTTACTTTAGTGCATTGACGAGAATCTTGTTGGATTCAAGTGATGAAAGCATATATTCTTGCCATGTCCAGATTTTAGGGGAAAGTGTAAAGTCTTTCACCCTTAACTATAATGTTGGCTATATATTTTTCACAGATACCCTTTATCAGTTTAAAAAGTTCCTTTCTATTCCTAATTAATTGAGAGGTTTTTGTTTTGTTTTAAAATAAAAAAATGGATGTTGTATTTTGGCAAATACTTTCTTCATCTATTGAGATGATCATGTGATTTTAAAAAAATTTTACTAATATGGTGATTAACTTTTGAATATTCAGGTTATCTTGCATCTCTGATATAAACTCCAATTGGTCATGATGTATTAGCTTTTTAATATGTTGATGATTCAACTTGCTAAAACTGTTTAGAATTTTGCATTTATGTTCATGAATGATACTGGTTTGTAGTTTCTCTTATGCTTTTTACTGGTTTTAGCATCATAGCAAAACTGATTTCAGAATAGAATGAGTTGTGAAAGAATAGTGAAGGAAAATTGTGAACCATTTTCCTTAGTATTTGGGAATGGTTTCTGAGGAATTAATATTATATCTTCCTTAAATGTTTGATGGAATTCTCCAATGAAACTACTTTCAAGTACAGATTAAATTTCCTTAATAGACATAGGCTTAGGTCATCTACTTCTCAAGTGTCAGTGGTTTGTATCTTTAAAGAAATTTGTCTGTTTCAAACAAGTTGATGAATTTATTGACATAATTTTTATTTATTTATTTATTTTTCTTATTTGTTTGGTTCTTTTATTTTTTTTAAATAATATATATATATTTTTAAATATGTAAAGTCTGCAGTGATGTCACATTTGTTTATCCTGATGTTGGTGACTTGTTTCTTCTCTCTCTCTCTTTTTCTTTTTTACCAGTCTGGCTGACTTTTTAATTTTCTCTTTTCAAAGAAACAGCTTTTGACTTCATTCATCTTCTCTGTTGTATTTCTGTTTTCTATTTTATTGATTTCCATTCTGATCTTTAATATTTCATTCTTCTCTTTGATTTTTCTTGCTCTTCTTTTTTTAGTTTGTTAAGTAGAAGCTGAGGTTACTGATTTGAGATCTCTCTTTTTCTACTATCAGTATTTAATGCTATAAATTACTATCTAAGGACTGCTTTAGCCTTGTCTCAGAAATCTGGACATGTTATATTTTCATTTTAGTTCATCATATTTTCTTATTTCCTTTTTGATTTCTTTTTTGACCCATGGGTTATTTAGAAACATATCATTTAGTTTCCAGAATTTTCTTGATTTTCCAGATATCTTTCTTTTAGTGATTTTGAATTTGGTTCCACTATGGTCAGATAACATATTTTGTATGATTTACATCCCTTTAGAATTGTTGTGACTTGTTTTATGGGTTATGATTTGGACTGTCTAAGTAAATGTGTAGTGTCTTGTGAGGGTACAAAGTTGTTGTCAGTTCAGTACATGCTTACCTTAGTTATCTTTGGGCAATTTCCCCCCGCTCTCCTTTTTGGCAAGATTATGGCACTGGCAATAGTGTCTTCATATCAGAAAAGAGGGACTTGAAGTTTTTCAGAGTAGGTAAAGCAGAGACTTTAAAATTCTGGTCTGACCTAAGAATTAAAGGAAGCCAGTTAGAACCTTACATGGAACAACAGTGACAGATTTTATTTTCTTGGGCTCCAAAATCACTGTGGACATTGACTGCAACCATTAAATTAAAATAGGCTTGCTCCTTGGAAGAAAAGCTATGACAAATCTAGACAGTGTATTAAAAAAGCAGAGGTATCACTTGGCTGACAAAGGTCCGTATAGTCAAAGCTATGATTTTTCCAGTAGTCGTGTATGGATGTGAGAGTTGGACCATGAAAGAAGACTGAGTGCTGAAAAATTAATGATTTCAAATTGTGGTGCTCAAGAAGACTCTTGAAAGTCCCTTGGACAGCACAGAGGTCAAACCAGTCAATCCTAAAGGAAATCAACCCTGACTATTCATTGGAAGGACTGATGCTGACACTGAAGCTCCAGTACTTTGGCCACCTGATGTGAAGAGCCAACTCATTCAAAAAGACCTTGATGCTGGGAGTGATTGAGGACAGAAGGAGAAAGGGGCAACAGAGGATGAGATGGTTGGATGGCATCACTGACTCAGTGGACATGAGTTTGAGCAAAGTCCAGGAGATAGTGAAGGACAGGGAAGCCTGGCATGCTGCAGTCCATGGGGTCACAGAGTCAGACATGACTGAGCAACTGAACAACAAGAAGTCAGATTCTTAATGGAAGTTTATGGAGGGCCTGGGTGTGCTCTGTTTGTTTTGAACTAGTTCTTTTTCTTCATTATTTTGGTCCTTAAGTACATTCAACCTCTCACCTCTAGGATATTTCTACAGAAGGTAGTATAAGACCTTTTGGGACATTTGATGGGCATTCCAGATGACATAGGCACTCCAGATCACTGTAGGTTGGTTGCATGGCGGGATTTGTGTGTTAGTCACTCAGTCATGTCCAACTTTGTGACCCCATGGGACTCTCTTAGGTGGCATTTTCTGATTGCTGATCTCCATTGATTTTCATTGGGTCATTAGTCTATTTTAGAGGAAATAATTGAGATTTCATATTTCTGTTAGGTAGAAAGTTAGGCATGAGCAACAAGGGTTGGCCTAGCTGGAAAGGATGCAAGCTGATCTCTAAACCCCACCCCAGACACACCCAGGAGAGCTGCACAGATATGCTACAAAAATAGCCACAGAGACTTCTAACTCCTGCACTTGCTCCCTAGGCATGCAGTGGATACAAACTAACCACAGGGGTTTCTCCAACTTGGTCACATGTGCCCTTGATATACAGCTATATCCTCAAGTAACCTTAGGCAGCCTGGAGCCCATTAAGGGTTCCATGTATGTATAAATACTCTATACATACATACATCTGGTTATAACAGACTGAATTATGGGAAAGGCACGTGCAGCAGAGCCTGTTGTTATTAACTTGCAACTGTCAATCAAAACTCTCAGTCCAGGCCCACCTGGATGAATATGTAAAAGACCTAATTTGCATATACCCAGACACACCCCTTCCCTGATTGGCGTTGAGCACACACCTATTTGTATTCCCTTTCCTGATTGGTGGTGGGTACAGGCTGTATTTTGCACAGGGCCAGAACCAAGAGTTGGAAGTATAAAAGGGAAGCCAAGAGGGATCATGGCCTCTGCTTTGGGGTTTGCCTGCTCCCATGTCAGGAGTGTATTATCTGCTGTCAGTTTAATAAAAGTTCTGTCTACTTGAGCTGTAACTGAATTGTAACTAGTCTGTTGTTTCAAATCCTTGCTACCGCTACAAGAGCCTAGAAATCCTGCCTAGTTGAGCTGTAATTAGGCCCTCTTGCCCTACTAAATCTTTGTTACAACAAAACAAGAACCAAGGCAGAGAAATAAACCAACCTGACATTTCCATCCTCCCGAAGGATATACTGCTGCTGCTGCTAAGTCGCTTCAGTTATGTCAGACTCTGTGCGACCCCATGAACCATGTCTAAATTTCCTAGTATGTGATATCATTCATATTAACTTGTATGTGTTGGTTCTTAATGAATCAGTCTCTCTTTATATACTTGTTTGTGTGGTAGATATGACTCTTCTGTTTCTACTGAAATTAAAAAGTGAGACTTCTCTCTGATATAAGAAGCCTAACTCTTCATAGCCTTTTAATACTTTTTCCAGGTTGCTGTCAAACTTCCGATTTATTGAAAGCCTTCTTCACATTTCCAGAATCAAGCAAAGTCTTTTGATTCTTCTACAGGTTCTGTATCAGTATATAAAAAAGAAAACCAGCAGTGACTTTATCCTTCCCATTTGATGCCATTCATGTTAATATCATTAGTAACCACCCCACCAGAAACAAATAAATAAAATTCTTGTTTTTCTTCTGCTTTTGGCTACAGGCTAGGTTGTAAAAAGAAGAGAACAAAATGTTTTAGTATGCTCATGTCTTTAGTGATGGGGAATTAGAGCCATTAAAAAAAAATAAACAAGTTAACCAAAAATACGGCAAAATAGGAAGGTAGATGCAAGAGGATTTCAGAAGTCCCAGAGCGAAAAGAGTTACAGATATGGGATTTCAGGTGAAGACCACATACATCCAACTTTTCAGGGAGGTGAAGGGACACAGGAAGAGAGTTAGCTTGAGGAGAAAGAAAGGAATTTTTAAAAAGTTTTCATGCGGTCTAAATAAAATTTATAGCTTCTCCCTCCCCGGGCCTTAGAAATTAGACTCTTTTCCTATTATTGTCACTCTGTATGAGAAACTCTGTTTGATAGTGGTGCTGTAAAGCTGAATTGATGTGGCTGCAGTCAGTGTATAGAAAAGTTCCAACTCCATCTCTAGTTAGTTCTTCCTTTGTACTTATGCCTAAACCTCTTCATCTGGAGAAGTGCCAATTTACCACTACATTTAAATAAATAAGAACATTTCTCATCAATAGGGGTGGCAAATTTAGCCCCTCTTTAGAGCACTGAGCAATTTATGACCATATGTTAAATACCATAAAACAGCTTTAAAGACTTGGTCCCTGGCCATTGCCAGATTGTACCGTAGGAGTAGGCAGCACTGCGAGGAACTGGGAATGTTTCCTCCGGCCCTTGGAGGCCTCAGTAACTCACTGATGTCACAGCCAGAGAGGCCTGTTTTCAAACATTCCCTTTATAAAGGTGAAATACTAAAAGATTCCATTTTGGCATTTGGGTGCAAAGAAGGCAAGGCTTCTTTTTTAATTTTTAAGGGTCGAAATTAGTATGGAAAGTGTTGTGTGGGAGAATGAGTAACTTGGCAGCAGCGAGTCCAGAAGGCAAGTCTAGGAATAGGTAATAGATATCCTACTCATTCTTTTTCTTGGAGCGTGAACTGGACTTTTATAAGGCGTAAGCAAACCAAATACCACGTTTCTCAATCGTTTTCTTTTTGCCAACTTTTATGGAATTAATATTAATGTTAAAAACAATTTTGAAAATTTCGTCCTATAGGGCTGCCAGTTCCAAGGATTTCTTTTCTTCCAGGAGTGTGACTCATTATTTGGTGAACTCCAAATATTAGTTTTTATTCTTACCATCATCACAGCCTGTGAATCATTTATGGCATTCTGTGGGCTCATGGCTGAGAAAACGAAGATGTGTGCCAGCAAGCATGTGATTTTTTGGTCAAGTAAGTGCCATAGGATCTTTGATGGACTTCTGACACGTGAGGAAACCACTGGTTCAGGCAGGGGGACTTACTAAATAGGAATGGGCCTCAAGATGCTTTGTCTAAGATCTTTCTGACTGTTCTCTCTGATGGATAACTCTTCCTACAAAGGAAGATGATGAAATTGGGTGTCAAAGGTCTAGGAATCCTAGCCTTCTTAAATGTGTCAGTGCCAGCCCAAGGGCTGACTTCCTGTCAGTTCCTGTGTGGTTTGCACTACATCCTCTTTGCACCAGATTAGTGTTTTAGATCATCTATCATAACTGCTATCCTGTGAATTCTTGGCAATCTGATCTCACTCTGCAGAAGGCAGCTGGCACCCTTGTCTAGGAAGTGCAACTGGAGAGCTCCCGTCTCCCTCTTCCTCAGGCCAGGAAGTACACTATTGTTATCCATCGGTGCTTTCTTCCTTTGAAAGAACAAAAAAATCTTCAAACTTTGGCAACTCCTAAAAGTGCTGGGTAGCAGTTTGAAATGACCCTTTCCATTTTGTTGGTCTAGGGCAAAAACTTGAGTGATCTTTGACATCACTTGTAAATCTTGTCTGTTTGTCCCTGAGGCATGTATATGCATTAGTGGACATTTTCCCCCATTGTGAAGGAAGTCATGCTTAAGTCTTCAGACTCACATCAGAGTGCTTTGTTTTATTTTGGGCTTTGATTTTCAAGGATATTCTTTTGACTTAGGCTATGTTGTTGCCCAGTTATTTCTTCTCTGTGTGTCTTCTTAACAGTGGGAATTTTCAATTCCTGTTACCAGCATTCATTAAAGACTATTCACTTTGGATATGACTTCAGTATTTGCATTGGATTTTCACTCTTTGGAATAAGTGATAATTTAAAGCACATTTCTTCACTATTGAATGTAAAGACAAATGTCATCTTAGTTGTCCTGATTTGTCATGCCATAGTTTGGCATTTGTCATGCCGAACATGACATGGTTCATGTCATATCATGAGCTATATTGTGGATCTTAAAATAGTTTTTTTCCTTTCTCATGACTCAGAGGTCTCATTTGGGCAACTTGATTTTATTCATATAGAATAGGAGTTACCTTTAGCTCAGGTCATCTAAAGAACTTGTTTATAAGGGAATATAAACCCATGGATGAGTTATTTTAAGTGGCATCCTTCAGTCTCTCTTGGCACACATCATTTTTACTTCTGACTCTTCTTCATCTTATGAAAACCCCATCTTCTGTAAGGTTTCAAAATTGATGTAGCTCTTGGTTTCTTTTGTGTTCTGCTTCTTAAGATGGGTGAGGGGAAAGGAAAGATAAATTGTGCTTCTTTACAGAAAAAAGGTGAACTTTCTGAAGGTGGATTTTATATTTATGGACATCAGGCAGTATCATCATATAAAGAGCCTGAATCCTACTAATGCACTAAGAACAGCATGAAGGGAGAAATTTGGATTTCAAGACGTGGGAGAATTTGTTATTCAGATTATTTATATCCAATCAAATCTGTGGTTCCTGAAATAATACACTGTTAAACTCTAGGGGTGGTATCCCTGAGATCTGTAAGGTCTATATACCTCACACAGTAGCTGATAAAGAAATGCTTGTTTATTAAATGAGACCAGAGCACTAAAAGAATTTATGTGGAAAGTCTCAATTGGAAGAATACTAAATTTCAGAGGGACTTTAAGTAGGACGTGGGTTATCTAAAGATATTTGAGAAAGAGCATCATGGTTTCTGCATTGAAGACAGGGAAAGAGAGCTCTGAAAGTTTATATAAATCTACCAGGTTGACATGCATATTTAGAAAGAAACAGGAAAAAGACTCACAAAGGCAGTTTTGCCAACACTTGGCTACAACAGGACTAAATGACTTAACTTTGTAAGAACAACTCTTAATCAATGAATCTCTTATTTTAAAATGATAAGTATAGTATATTGGGAAGGAAAGAATAAATTGACTTTGTCCTGTGGGTAGCAGCGCTTTTGATTCTATCTTCAGAATGGATCGGAGAAGCAGATCATGAAATGATTAGTGAGACATTAAATACATTGCTTGACAGTATGCCTAAAGCCTGTGACGAAGAATGAATGCTCCTTATTGTTGAAATCAGACAATTTGGTCATCCTAATGTAGAGCAAATTGCAAAATGGTTTGTTTTGCAGTTAATTTTTTATTGTTCTTATTTTCCTGTTTCTCCTTTTTCTGTTTTTCTGAGTATAATTTCACTGCTCTTGGGTAAGACAAGTTCCAGGCAGTCGTCCTCAGACATCTGACTGTTTACCAGCTTTCTCAGGGTTGGCCGTCTCCTGTAGAAAGGAGAGGTAAGGATCCACGAATCTCAAAGCACTTTCGCCCATCCACTCATCCAGTCCGTATTGAGCGCCTCCTCAGTCCAAATTCGGAAGCCCGATACTTGAGGGCCTCCACTGTTTGGCACCATCATAACGTTGTTCATATTCTCTCTTTACCCACTTTTTGACTGTGAACAAGACTGCTTGAACAATCTCTCCCTAACCTTCATTTTCATCTCTTATCTGCCCTCTCCCTTCTGAACATCTCTTTCTTACCAGTGTAATCTACTTGCTATCCCCTGGGCACATAATTTGCTTTCTGCCCCCAAGTTTCGCTCATTCTCTTACCTTTGCCAAATTTCTCTGTTTTTTGAAGCCTACTATGGACAGCCCTCAGCAGTCATTTTAAGAGAGATTTGATTAGACTGAGCATGATTTTAAACTGAAGCAAAGCAGGCAGTGAAGTGGGAGGCTGTGGCAGGTTGTCTGTAGATGGTCATGGCAGTGTCTCCTGCTTTGCATGCTCTTCTGTACTCAGTGAGACCTTGCCACCTCTCCTTCAAGAGTTGGAGTGTAATTTTCCTCCCGTTGAATCTGTGTAGGCTTGTGACTGTTTTGATCAGTAGGGTATGATGCAGATAATGGTGTTTGACCTCTGAGGCTGGGTCATCAAAGATAATTGAGTTTTTGTCTTACTAGCAGGGACACTTGTGCTTGGCGCTTTGAGCCACTGCCTGAGAAGTCTGACTGCTTTGAGGTTGCTGTGCTGTCTGGTAGCCAGGCCATCTGGAGACTTCACATATAGGCACTGCAGTTGGCTGTTCTTGCCTTGGGATTATCCCAGCCCAGATATTGGACCCTTCAAATGAATCTGTCCACTAGCTGAGTACCACTTGGCGATATCAGTCAATGCTGTGAAGAGTAAAAGAATCATTCACCTGCATTCTACCCAGGTTTCTTTCTTGGTTTCTCGCTTGCTCTCTTTTTTTTTTTCATTCTTCTTGTTGCTGTTTTGGCTGTGCTTTGTGGCTTGTGGGATCTTAGTTCCCCAACCAGAGATTGAACCCACACCCTTGGCAGTGAGAATATGGAGTCCTAATCAGTGGAATTTTCTCTACCCAGGTTTTTAACCCACAGAATCTGTGAGCATAATAAGAAAGTTGTTGTTTGAAGCCTTTGAGTTTTGGGGTAGTTTGTTAGGTAGCTTTAGTAATTAGAATACAGACCCTGATGAACAAGAGTGGATTAAGAGCCTGTAGGAGGGCGGCAGAGGTGGGACCCAGGGCAGAGACCAGAGGTGAGGTCTGCAGAGGGAAGAGGAGAAGACAAAACGATTAGGAGAGAAATGGGAAATTACTTTTCATTTTATATTGGAGTATAGTTGATTAACAGTGTTATGATAGTTTCAGGTGGACTGAATCAAAGTGATTCAGTTCTATTCTTTTTTGAATTCTTTTCCCATTTAAATTGTTGCCCAATACTGAGCAGAGTTCCCTGTGCTATATATCGGTCCTTGTTACCCCTCTGTTTTAAACATATCAGTGTGTACACGTCAATCCCAAACTCCCTAACTCTCTCTCTCTGCTTCCCCCCAACCATAAATTCATTTTCTAAATCTGTGAGTCTGTTTCTGTTTTGTAAATAGGTTCATTTGTATCATTTCTCTTTAGATTGCTTATATAAACAATATCGTGATATTTCTGTGACTTAACTTCAGTCAGTATGACAGTCTCTAAGTCTACCCATGTTGCTGCAAATGGCATTGTTTCCTTCTTTTTAATGGCTGAATAATATTCCACTGTATATATGTGCCGCACCTTCCTTATCCACTCCTCTGTCAGTGGACATTTAGGTTGCTTCCATGTCTTGGCTGTTTTAAACATTGCTGCCATGAACACTGGGGTGCATGGACCCTTTTGGATGTTTTTCTCCAAATGTGTGCCCAGGAGTGGGATTGCAGGATCATATGGTGCTTCTCTTTTTCATTTCCTGAGGAACCTGTATACTGTTTCCCATAGTGGCTCCACCAGTTTACATTCCCACCTACAGTGCAGGAGGGTCCCCTTCTCTCCACACCCTTTCCAGTCTTTACTGTTTGTGGAGTTTTTGATGATAGCTGTTCTGACTGGTGTGAGGTGATATCTCGTTGTAGTTTTGATTTGAAATTTCTCTGATAATTAGTGATGTTTAACATTTTTTCATGTGCCTCTTGGCTATCTGTATGTCTTCTTTGGAGAAGTGTCTGTTTAGGTCTTCTACCCATTGTTTGATTGGGTTGTTTGTTTTGATGGTATTAAGCCACATAGCAATGGGTAAATTTTGAGGGAAAAAGGTGGGGAATTCACATCGATGATCTATTATTATTAATTATATATGTATATATATTAAATTTGTCTTTGAATTATGTTAACTTATTTTCATCTCTGGGTGAGGTTGGAGTTGAGGTCATCTTTCAAGAAGCAGAAGCTCTGGAGAGGGCCTGGCTGCCTGATAGAGAGCACTGAAGACAGCTGACCTGCTGTCTGGCCTTTGACAGGTATCTGGTGAGGAAAGACAGAAGCTTGGTGTTTAGTCATTATGGTGTGCTTTCCTCAAGTGCATACTGTCGGTGTGAAGTACTTGGAACCCTCAGAAGTACAGGAGACCCTCCCCAGAGGGGTGCCTTGGACCTCTGTGGCTGTGTGGGAGTTCTGAACCTCAGCATGGCTCTTCGGGATTAACAATAACACACAGCTGCCTGTGGTTTTGGGGAATGAAAAGGATCCTACCTTTGCCTGGGGACATTGTTTTTAAGTAGCAACTTTCTTGAGAGAAAAGGGGAACACACCTCCAGTTTTAGTTAAGGACCTTCAGAGGGCTTTTGTCCACACTAAAGACTCAGCACGTGTTATGAATTGAGTGTTGGCATTGCTTTCATAAAAGAATTGTTTTCTGTATCCATCCAGCAGTCTGGCCGCCAGCCACATGCAAGTCAGTTTATTTCTGTGAAGAATTACATGCTCCCTGTCTAAGTGGACTCTTAAGAGTCTGGGAATCTGCAAGTTTTAGACAGCTTTCCATTTAGTAAAATATTTAATTCGTAGTTGGAATTTTTTAATTACTGTTGTAAGGAGAAAGATGCTATAGCCTCACTGAAATACTATTACTGGATAAAAGAGTGCCACTTTTGTGACAAAGTAACCATGATGTATCAACCCTTTGCTTCATGTATTATGGTCAGGATAGAATTTGCCCCTGTGCTGTAAAGGATTCTACTGTGTTTCCCTTGGTCTCTGTTAGGTGCTTTTAGATTTCACTATTTCTTATCCCAGCTCCCCACCTCCCCCCGACTGTGTTGGAGTGACCTTGGCACTTCTGAGATGTGACTTGTTTTTGTGTACCACTCTAACCCTTCCCTGAAAATGGCAGGACATGTAAATAACTTGATCTTACAGATCCTGCTTGATCTGTTTCTTTTTGACTTGTGAAATTTTCCTGTCTGGAGCTTGACTGTCTCTGTCCTTTGTTATTATCAGTTTGAATTTAAATTAAACAGAAAATCTGTCATGATACCATTGCTTAAAACTGTTCATTTTCTGTTGCTTTATTTTTCAGTTTTCGTTTTTTTTAGGGGGTATTTTGTTTGAATGTTGGCTAGAGCTTTAACTGTTCTTACTTTGGTAGTGGTTTTATTTTTATGAATTTTATCATTCCTTGCTTTCTGCAAAGCATTTTCTTTTATCTACTTTTGAAGAATTTTATTTAATTTGTTCATCTTTATTGTTCAGCATTCTAAATTTTCATTCATTTGGATAGATTTCCCCCCTACTTTAGCTTCCGTGGATTACACGACTTGCTTTTGTTCATTGTTAGACTTGTTTGACTCTTGTCGTGTGTGAACTCAAAGGATCCTTCACTATTTATTTATTTATTTATTTTTAGCATCTTTTTTGGTCCAGCTGCTGGGCATTTCAGAGTTATTTGACAGTGAGAAGTATTATTCTGTTTTTTTGTTTTCATTAATTCCACAGGCTAGTCCTTGGTTTTCACAGGGTTTCTGAAAGTTTATGAGTGGGCTTTTGCACGATCTTCCAAGCCCTGTTCTGTGGGAGCTGAAGCACAGGGCCCGGCCTGAGATTGTTCTTTGTGTGCTTGTTTGATTCTGCCACTGGTGCTCTGGTTTATGCCAGTGGGTGCAGTCAGCAGAAGACACATTGCTAAACAGTGAACTCATAACTGAAAGAAAGATTGGTGTGGTTTTTTCCTCCCCATCTAGCATTCTGTGGTTATTTCTCCTGATTTTTTGGCAAGTGTTATTTGCCTTTGTCAAGCTGTGGCCACATCAGCCTTAAATTTCTGCTTTGTATAATTCAGCTAGGAATTAGAAAGAAGTATTTGCAATTGTATAGCATTCCATATTTTTTGAAGTATTTATACTTAAATGATCTCACTCTAATTGCCCGACAGCTCTCAGAGGGCCAGTGACTTTGCTTCTTCACATACAAGAGCGGACTTACAGAGTCTAAGTGACAAGGTCACATAATTGGGAAGTCAGGGACCCAAATCCAAGACTTCTGAGTACAAGCCCGATGCTTTTCCTGCGGTTAACATGCTGGGAAAGAATTACTGTCTTTATTACCATACACTCATAATTGGCTTTTCAAGTAGACTCAGATAAAGGCAAGTCGGCGTGGTGAGAAAGTCATGCAGGAAATAAGGACAAGCAGTGGCATTGGTGAATAGGAAGTAAACACAGCATCGAACACTCATGCCTTCTGTCATACCTCAGCTGGGAAAGGTGTGGTGGTCAGTTTGACTTATACCTGATTGGGAAACTAACTGACATGCTTCCACTTTTGTGTGGATCTCTCTTGGACACTTGAAGAGTAATAGCTCATGGCTGGATATATTTGTTTTGTTTGTTTCTGAAGGCAGAAATCACAAGCAGAAGTTGCTGAAAACAGAATGAGAAGTGAATCAGGTTTGTGAGAGATAAAGGCTAAGTGTCACCCCCGAGATGTAGAGAATAGTCTGAAACGCTGATTTTACTGTGTGTGTGTCTTTAAGCCTGTGATCTTCAGTTATCTTATAGACCTTGACCTGGCAACGTAGCTTTATGATTCAGATCTATTATCTGGCCTAATACATCTTTCATTGTCTTAATTGTATCTTTGTGATATAATAAAATCTGTTAATTTGCAGTCAGATCATAAATTAAACAACAATTTTAATCAACTTTTCAAAATCACTTGGATGGTTTCTCTTTAATGTGGGAAAGATGAGGGAAGAAAATTTAAAGGTCAAGATAACTTAAAAGTCAAGATAATAAAATGGATCAGTTATGTAGAGCCAAACTCTTTGGGTCTTTTTGAATGAAATAATTGGCTTTTCATTTAAAAATGTACTTAACGTTTATTTAGAAATGAAATTATCAAAAGATTTTGACCTTAGCATAAGCTTTAAATATCAAATACTCAGTTTTATTTTATGAAACAAAAGGAATCTTAAAGGAGTTAGATATGATCAAAAGCAAATTTAATTAAAATGGAATATTCTACCCTCAACCTATTAGTCTTGCTGTAATTCCTCTTATGAGACACATTGTATTGTTAAAACTTATGTCATCCTAATAATTAACTGAAGTAAAAGAATTTTATTTTTAGAGCTGTAGACTCTTTGATGTCGTGTAATCCACTACCAGTTGTAGCAATTTCTTTGGTAAGTGGAGATACGGCTACTGTCATCAATGGGAATCTTATCATTCATAAGACAGCACTGCAGAGTGCTCTTCAAAAAATATTTTTTGTCCCAGAGACAAAACAACTTTATTTCCTCATCTGTATGACAGTTTCCTGGTACTAAAAGGAATGCTTAGTGGAATTCTTGTTTGAATTAATTAGCCAAACCAAGATTCTTTTTATAGTGGTGATCTTTTTTTGAAAATGGAATTGCTGGAATTACTAGAATTACCAAATAATTATTAGGGTTGAGAAATTGTGGGTAATAAGCAGACTACAGATGAGGAAAATCATGGACCCAGTATTTAAAGAAAAAAGAGAGATATATTCTTAAAATGACAGATTAATTTTTATGTTGATGCTGGTTAAGCTTCAATAACTGATTATTTATTTATTTATTTTTGAGCTGATTGTTAAGCAAATGGTTTGAGAGCATTTAAAACATGTTATGTTTTTAGTAGCCAGCACAGGTTTACTTAGAAACAAGTTGTGCCAAACTAACTTATTTCTTATTTTTGGTACATCAGCTGACCTAGGAAATAATTTTAGCGAAAGTCTGACCATATCTCTGTGATGTCCTTCTGGATATATATATTAATAAACCAAAAATATGGTTAAGTAAATTTTCAGTAATATGTACAATCACTGAAAAGTCTCTAAATGAAATACTCTAGGGTTGTATTTTTGACTGTGTTTTAAGATTTTTATGAATGATACGGGCTTACGTGTTCAACTTGTGGGAGAACGCAAGTTTAAAGAGGCTAATACAATCTTTCATTACTAGGCAGTATTCAGATTTCCCTGAGTCGATACATACACACAGACACACACATACATATGTAAACAAAATGTATTTGTGTGTTCACAGTTTGTTTGGATAGTGAGAGTGTATGCATTGCAATGATAGGCTGGTGTGTTATTTACAGTCGTCTCATCTCCCATCCTTCCTTCTTTCTCGTTTTTCCTTTTTCTCTTCATGGTCTTTTATGTCCTGTTCTCTTTCCTCTTCTTCCTCCTTCTTCAGTTTTCTTTCTCTCTTTCTTTTTCAGTCTATTTGTGAAGAAACTGGGGCATTTTGTCCTATAGAGTTTTCCCCCATCTGAATTTTGATGATTTTAGCCATGTGATTTAGCATGTTCCTTCGCTGCTGTGTATCCTGTATGAATTGGTTATCAAAATGAGTAGTTTCCTTTGCATTTTTCAAAGATAACTTGATTGTTTTAGTGTTTCATTGTTAACTCATGGTTAACTGGTTATTGGAGTTTCCCAGATGGCACAGTGGTAATCTGCCTGCCAATACATGAGACACAGGTTTGATCCCTGGGTCGGAAAGATCCCCTGGAGGAGGAAATGGCAAACTATTCCATGTTTCTGCCTGGGAAATCCCATGGACAGAGGAGCGTGGCAGGCTACCATCTGTGGGGTCGCAAAGAGTCGGACACAACTGAGCACACGGGCCTGACTAACTTAACTGGTTATTAATGTGTTTAGCCCATTACATTTATTGTTGTTGATGCTTGAAGCAACCCATCTTTGGCCAGTGAGAGCCTCTCTGTGATGTTCCTGTCTTTTCAGTATGACCCCCAAAGCTTTGATAGCTTTCTTGCTTGCTGGCATGACCAGATGTTCCAGGGTCATCTTGTACTTTTTTTGCCCTGGGCCTCCAGCTAGCCTTTTCACTCTTCCTCTCCTTCCAGAGAACAACTGGGAAAAGAGTTTTTTTGTAGGAAATTGTTGCACTTTGCAAAGTTGTGTGTCTGTCTCTAGTGAGTTGCTGAGCCAGATTCTCTCAGGTCTCAACCTACACTTTGGTTTGTTAAGTTGGTAGAGGTAGCTTTAATAGTGTGAACCATTCTCCTCTGTTTGAAGTAGCTTGGTTTGATTGTTTAGCCGACTGTTCCATTTTTTTGCCTTTTGGGTACAGGGATTCTACATTCCTTTTCTGGCTGTGGATTAGAAGTGGAAGGACTGAAGCCCAGTCTCATGACACTAAACTGTAGGTACTCAGACAGAGCTCTGAGCAAAAAACTGTCAGCAATGTGGTAATGGAAACGCCCACCCAGTCATGGTTAAACATTTCATTTTTCCAGGAGGAACATACCTTTCTTCTCTGAACAGCCACATGTTCTGCCTTAAGTTTGGATACTTAGAACAGCGGAGCCTGAGACAAGGATTTGGGTACAAATAGTTTATTTGGAAGGTGATCCCTGGAAACATAGTGAGGGAGTAGGGAAGAGAGACAAGGGAGGCAGAAAAGCCAGAAAAGGGTGTATAAATGAGTGGGTTATTGCTGTGGGCAAATGGGGTTAAACCGTATTTCCAGTCTTCCAACCGTAGAACTCTTCCATACTGTCCCAAGGAAGGGCAAGGAATGTTTATATATCCATTCTCATCCTTTAGTCTTAGTGTCATTCACTTTCACTTTTTGTAGCCTTTGTTTTTTGTTTTGTTTTTTGGCCAGGCTCTCTTTTAGGCCAGAGAATGCCCTTAGGGAAATAGGTGAGGTTACTTAAGCTGGGTGGGATTGGGGGCAGGAGGAAAAGGGGACCACAGAGGATGAGATGGCTGGATGCCATCACCGACTCGATGGACGTGAGTTTGAGTGAATTCCGGGAGATGGTGACGGACAGGGAGGCCTGGCGTGCTGCGATTCATGGAGTCACAAAGAGTTGAACACAACTGAGCGACTGAACTGAACTGAACTTAAGCTGGGTGGCTGTTAGTTTATAGTGTGTGTGTTTGTGTGTGTGTGTGTAGGGGGTGTGTAGCAGGATTAAGAGGTGAGGTAGGGGAATGGGAATGGGGTCTGGGGCGGGGAGGTTGGTTTGCTCCCCAGTGACCATTTGGCAGTATCTGGAGATAATTTTGATGGTCACAGCCAAGGGTAAAGGAGAGTACCACTGGCTGGTATTTAGTGGGTAGAGGCCAGGGATATTGCTAAACATCCCTCTCATAGGGTTGCCCTGTGCAGCAAAGTATGGAGCTCCAGATGTCAATGGGACTGAGGTTAAGAAGCTCAGGTGGAATCCAGAGCTGCAGTGAGTGCTGCGGTGGGGGACCAGGGGGTGTGTTGGGAGCACTGGAAGTGTCTGCTACATTTCTCTTCATGTGCTTTGGGTTTCCTGCGACTCTGCTTTTTGCTCATGATGCTCCCTTCGTAAATTCATTTTTAAATCTTTTTCACTCTTTAATTTTTTGGTATAAATTCTGTTGTTATTTCACTTTTTATAAGAGAATATATTAATGTATTTTGTAAATTTTTTTTTCTTTTAGAGCCATTTTTGTTATCTAACACACAGCTCAAGTGCCACTTCTTTGATGAAGCCATCTCTTACATTCCTTATTAACTCCTCCATTTTCAGAATTTCCGTGGCATGTTATTTGTCTGTTTACTGTGACACTGATCTGTTTTAACCCTATACCATTTTTTCTGTCAAATTTTTATTTTTAAAAATAACATCTATAAAAATTTGAAAGAACTGTGTGATGAATATCTGTAAACTCTTTAATTTGTCAGTTGTCAACATTTTACCATATTTATTTCTCTCTTTACTCACACACATGTACAGATGTATGAAGTTACAGATTTTATTTATATCTGTATGTCTTCATTTTTTGTAGAATCATATTAAAGTGAGTTGCAGACATTTTGATACTTCACATGTAGTACTTCAGTATCTCTAATGAAAAGGACATTTTTCTTCTACAGAATCTCATGCCATTATCATATTCAAGAAATTTAACATTGATGCAATGATATTATCTAATATGTGGCTCATGTTTATATTTTCACTTGTCTGGTGATGTCCTTTTAGCTTTTTTCTGCTGATCTATGGTCCAAGGAAGAATCATCACTGTTCTTACTGCTCATCTCTTTTATTTTCTTTAATCTTGAAGAGTTCTCTAACCTTTTTTTGTTATTGTTGTCATTGTTGTTGTTTTCTTTTTTCATTCATGATATCTATGGTTTTGAAGACTCTAGGCTGGTTGTTTCGTAGACTATCCCGCAATTTGGTTTGTCTGATTATTTTTCTTCATGATTCCATTTAGCTTAAACACATTTGTCAAACTTTGTAAACCAGTGACGTTATGTCCTCAGTGCGGTCTTCATAAGGTCCATGTTGCCTGTTCCATTGTTGGTGTTGCTGAGCTTGACCACATGGTTAAATTAAGGTAGTATCTGCCAGGTTTCTCTGTTATAAAGATAGCCTTTTTTCTATTGTAATTTATTAGTAACCTGTGGGGGTGATGTTTGAGACTATCCTGTTCCTCAACAAGATTTTGTAAAATGGTTTTAGTATCTATTGGCTAATCCTATACTGAATCAGTAATTTATCAGTGTTTATAGTTTTTCAGAGAAGACAATGGCACCCTACTCCAGTACTCTTGCCTAGAAAATCCCATGGACGGAGGAGCCTGGAAGGCTGCAGTCCATGGGGTCGCTAAGAGTCGGGCATGACAGAGCGACTTCACTTTCACTTTTCACTTTCATGCATTGGAGAAGGAAATGGCAACCCACTCCAGTGTTCTTGCCTGGAGAATCCCAGGGACGGGGGAGCCTGGTGGGCTGCCGTCTATGGGGTCGCACAGAGTCGGACACGACTGAAGCGACTTAGCAGCAGCAGCAGCAGCAGCATAGTTATTTTCTATTTTTGTGGGGGGTGTTCTAAAAGGTCTTGTAGGTCTTCATAGAACCTTTCAACTTCAGCTTCTTCAGCATTACTGGTTGGGGCATAGACTTGGATCACTGTAATATTGAATGATTTGCCTTGGAAACGAACAGAGATCATTCTGTCGTTTTTGAGATTGCATCAAAGTACTGCATTTCGGACTCTTTTGTTGACCATGATGGCTACTCCATTGCTTCTAAGGGATTCCTGCTCACAGTAGTAGATATAATGGTCATCTGAGTTAAATTCACCCATTCCAGTCCATTTTAGTTAGCTGATTCCTAGAATTGCCAACATCCGCTGGATCATCGAAAAAGCAAGAGAGTTCCAGAAAAACATCTATTTCTGCTTTATTGACTATGCCGAAGCCTTTGACTGTGTGGATCACAATCAACTGTGGAAAATTCTGAAAGAGATGGGAATACCAGATCACCTGACCTGCCTCTTGAGAAACTTATATGCAGGTCAGGAAGCAACAGTTAGAACTGGACATGGAACAACAGACTGGTTCCAAATAGGAAAAGGAGTATGTCAAGGCTGTATATTGTCACCCTGCTTATTTAACTTCTATGCAGAGTACATCATGAGAAACGCTGGGCTGGATGAAGCACAAGCTGGAATCAAGATTGCCGGGAGAAATATCAATAACCTCAGATATGCAGATGACACCACCCTTATGGCAGAAAGTAAAGAGGAACTCAAAAGCCTCTTGATGAAAGTGAAAGAGGAGGGTGAAAAAGTTGGCTTAAAGCTCAACATTCAGAAAACGAAGATCATGGCATCTGGTCCCATCACTTCATGGGAAATAGATGGGAAAACAGTGGAAACAGTGGCTGACTTTATTTTTTTGGGCTCCAAAATCACTGCAGATGGTGACTGCAGCCATGAAATTAAAAGATGCTTACTCCTTGGAAGAAAAGTTATGACCAACCTAGATAGCATATTGAAAAGCAGAGACATTACTTTGTCAACAAAGGTCCATCTAGTCAAGGCTATGGTTTTTCCAGTGGTCATGTATGGATGCAAGAGTTGGACTGTGAAGAAAGCTGAGCACCGAAGAATTGATGCTTCTGAAGTGTGGTGTTGGAGAAGACTCTTGAGAGTCCCTTGGACTGCAGGGAGATCCAACCAGTCCATTCTGAAGGAGATCAGCCCTGGGATTTCTTTGGAAGGAATGATGCTAAAGCTGAAACTCCAGTACTTTGGCCACCTCATGCAAAGAGTTGACTCATTGGAAAAGACTCTGATGCTGGGAGGGACTGGGGGCGGGAGGAGAAGGGGACGACAGAGGATGAGATGGCTGGATGGCATGACTGACTTGATGGACGTGAGTCTTGGTGAACTCCGGGAGTTGGTGATGGACAGGGAGGCCTGGCATGCTGCGATTCATGGGGTCGCAAAGAGTCGGACATGACTGAGCGACTGAACTGAACTGAACTGATAGTTATTTTCGTATCTCCTAGATTGCAAGCTTTATTGAAATAGAATTTTTTGGTTCTTTTTCTGTTACTGACATGACTCAGAGTACTGTATATGGTTAATATTTTTTGAGTATTGAGTGAATTAATAAGTCAAGATTATCTCTCTAGAAAATGAGAAAAAAATCCTTCTTTCATTCTGCCAGTTCAAGCTAAATCTTTACAGTATGTAACTACTTCAGTGGTTACATACTTTTTTTGTTAAGCTTCTTCAAGTATAGAATAATCAGTTACTCTTTTGTTTGGTATTGCTTCACATTTCAAGAATTTTTTCTATAGTGTCCTCCAAAGGACAGTGTTTCTTATTCTGTAAGTGCAAAGTTACTTGCTCTTTACTTTTAAACTAACCTTTTATTCACCCAAATATGATATTTAGTTCACAGAAAGTGAAATGTAAATACGTAGCAGTTTAGAGGCTATACTAAATTAATTAACATCAGTGTTTCACTATTCCATGACAGTCATCATTACTGACTGTTTAAAAATTATATTTGATTCCTAACTACTTTTAAAAACTATAAAAGAATCATAGAAAGGTTGAGAAAGCTTACTTTCTTTGTGTGGTGTCAGATACATTATAGTCATTAAAAAAGATTTGGTAATAAATTGTATTAATGAAACATTTTGTGAATATGCATTAGAAAATTATTATGACTAAAATTGTCTGCAGTAGAATATTTATTACTCAATAAGTAATGCTAATTCACAGCGTTTGGCTTAAGGTATTATTTTATGTGCTGAAATAAGAACACAGAAATTCAAGGGTAAAGGTTCATTTAAAACATATTATAGCATCTGAAGACGGGACATTATACTACTAATTAGCCTAAGTTTCTAAGAATCAGCAACATAGCAAATTCCCTTTGATAACCTAAGGATTATGTAGCTTAGGCTTAATTTCCTGAGAACTGTCTCTTATTGTACAGCAACCACTGAAAGAACTGGCATGTTTTATCTGAAGAAGAGAAAACTAAAAGAAGAGGTCATTTGCAGATAGATGATTTAGGGACTGCCGTGTAGGATGATGCTTAGGGTAGGATTTCCATGAATGGGTAAAAGTGATATACAGGCATATATATTCTTCCTATATAAGAAGGTACTTTATCCATCAACTAATAACTGTCCAGCAACAGAATATGCTGCTTATGAAGCTGTGAGCACATTTTACCTGGAAGTGGCCATGGAAGGTTGGGTGACCTCTCCTTCTTGATTTCCTTTCATTTCCTTTGTTCTCTTCTTTCCTTTTATTTGTTCCTCTAGCTCTCTGCTACTCAGTGTGGTCACTGCTAGCCACATATGGCTGTGGAGTACTTGAAATATGAATAATCTGAATTTGAGGTGTGATGTAAATATGACACATCAGATTCTGAAATCTTAATACTAAAAATAATATAAAAATCTCACTAATTACCTTTATATTGATTATGTATTGAAATGATACTATTTTGTATCTGTTGGCTAAATAAATATGTTAAAATTAATTGAGTTTACTTAATTATTTTATGATTATTTATTAAATATTTATTTCTTAAGATTATCAATTACAGATAAGAAGATGTAAATGTATTCCACCCAATCTCTCTCAGTGGTTGCAATTAAAAACCCTAGAATACCTAAAGAATGTAAATAGCAACTACTTGAGGACTCAGAAAAATAAATAATAGATACTAAGAAGAGAGATACGAGCTTAAAGAATGGCCCATATAGAGGTAGAGGTTAATTTCCTGCCCCCCTCCCTATCTTTCTTCCTTTCCCTGGATCCTGGAACCATGCAGGGTGTGGACAGAAGAAGCTTCAAGGAAAACCCTTTCTCTTGGGTCAGAAGATCAAAAGGATTGAGTGGGGGTTAGGATGGAGCTGTTTTTAAACTGCTGGCCCTAATCGGGTAATGAAACCGGACTCCTGCAGCAGCCTCCATAACTCTTTTCTTTTGTTCTTTCATCTTTAGGTGGACATAGACATAAGAAGTGCACTTGGGGAGGCTATAATACCTACTTGCTACCATAACACCAGGCAGATGCACCCCTAGGAGCCAGAGAGTATAGAGAGAAATCGTGAAGCGGAGGGAGCTGGAGAAAAAGCATCCTTTAGTTTGTGTGTGGAATCTCAGACTTATCCTCAGGCTGCCCGTGTATGGAACTGGACAGAACCAATAGGGCAAAGTCTTTGAGAACTGGACTGTAGTGTAGCCTCTTGCCCAGGTCCTAAACTGGTTTCTGGGTAATAAACACTTGGGGAGAACCAGGATAGCATGAAAAGGCTTTGAAAACTATACTGACATTTGAACGAAGCCCACAGAATGTAGTTCTGCACTTTTAGTCTGAACCTAACTTTTTATCAACTCATTTGACAACTTAAATGAACAAATTCCTCAAAAGACTTAAATTATTGAAATTCACTCAGGAAGAAGTAGGTAGTCTGAAAAATCTGATATCTATTAAAACAATTGAATTCATAGTTTATAAAAGAAATATTTCAAAAGTAAAACTCCAGGTCCAGATTGTCTCAGGAGAATTCTACTAAACATTTAAGGAAGAAATAGCACCAGTTCTGTACAGTCTCTTTCAGAAATTGAAGTGGACACAGAATTTACCAACTGATTTTATAAGGCCACATTTTCCTGATAGCAAAACCAGTCAGAGAAAGTACAGGAAAAACAAAGCATACTATAAACCAGTATCCATCATTTAAAGAGAGAAACCACTCTTCAAAAAATTACCAGCACATTGAATCTGTTCTGTTTTGTTCAGTCGTCAGTCATGTCCGACTCCATGTTGCGACCCCATGGACTGCAGCACACCAGGCTTCTCTGTTCTTCACCATCTCCCAGAGCTTGCTCAAACTCATGTCCATTGAGTCAGTGATCTAGTGGGAAAAAAATGTATCACTACCAGGTGGGTTTTATCCTAGAAATAGATAACAGGTTCAACATTTAAAAATCAATGTTACTTCCATTGTTTACAGACTAATATAAGCTATATGATCATACCAATAGATGCAGAAAAAACATTGAACAAAATAAAAAATCTCTTAATGATAAACCTAAAAATATTATGATGGACTGTAAACTAGAGAGCTAAATCTGACAAGTTTGAAGTGGAATAGGGGTAAATTTAAAATCCTGAAATGGCTTCTGAAATTCAGGTGTCCAAATTAAGACCAAGTCTTAGCATTAGTGTATATGTAAAAGTTTGGGGGCTTTTTTAGTTGACAGGAAGTATAACATGAGTTAACATTGATACGGCTACCAAAAAAGCTACTTCAATATGCTATGATATTTGTTGGTACAAATTTAGTGTCTAAAATGAAGGCATGGATTTTTATTTATTTATTTATTTATTTTACTTGATCTGTGTTCTTTAGAGCATACCTGAAATCTTGTGTTTGTTTCTGGGTATTACCCTCAAAGAGGACTGTAGACAAACTGGTACACATGCAGAGAAGAGAGAGGAAATGGTAATAAAGGAAATGAGACCAAGTCATAAGAAAAGTAGTGGAAGAAGCTGGGATACTTAGCCTGGTTACTAGATGACTCTTGGTAGGGTTGAAAGAGAGGTCATAAGAACTGCCTGTGAATAATTGAAGGGCTATGATATTAAAGTGAAACTATACTTGTTCCATAAATTTCTAAGAACCAGTGGATGAAGTTTTCAGAGAAAGAGAGATAAAATTTTCAGAGAAAGGTAGGTTAAATTTCAGTGTAAGGAAACATTATATCAGGAGTTAGAACTAACTCTTGGAAAAGTTACCTCTCCAAAATCTTTGGTAAAACTATTGCCTAAACCTACCTTTCCAATGAAAATTTCCTTCAACCTGGCATTTCCACAAGACTCTTGTCTGACCCTTACTTCCTATAGTTGAGAGTTTCAGTAAATAATCATTTTATGTAGCCACTGAAAGAGTATTTCTTCCATCACTTCCCTGGACTTCCCTGGACACCAGTCATTTGCCATTTGAATTGTTTCTTTGAAACTGTGTTTTCCTGGCAGTTATTTCAGCTTTAAGGTAGACGAAGTAGCATGATACTATTCATTGATGAAAATAAGGAAGGAGCTTGGGGACAAGCTGCATTCCTTCTATAACGGGAGCAGGACAAGTGACCCACTCTGCAGCTCTGGTGACTGGGTTTTACTGAGATGGTGCTCATATGTTCCAAAGAGTGTCAGCTACCAAGACACAAGAATGTAGACAAAAACTTTCTTGCTCCTATTGTGCTTTTTATGAAGAATTATAGACATATTTTCAAAGAGAAGAATTTCTGCCCCATTGGTCCTACAGTTGTAGTGCGTGAATTTTCAGGGAATCATGAAAATTAAGACTTACAACAGCTCCATTTTGTTGTTAGGTGTTTGTTATACTTCTAGCCATTCTAGGAGTTTTGTTTCTTTACTTACTTTTTTTTTAAACTTCACCTTATATCGCCTCTGATTCTATTTTTATTTCTTTGTTCTCTTGCCTGCTCTTCCTTTTTATGAAAAGTTGGAGCAAGCAGTATCCAAGGGATCTGTCCTCTGAGTTCCTATCATCTTGTCCAGGGTGAAATAAAGGAAACATGATGTTATTGCTCTTCTCCGTGATTTGTGTTGGTCTTTTCTCCACCATCTCTGCCTTGAGGTCAGGGACTGTGCTTTCTACTTCCTGTATATCTCCCCAGGTGTCCAATATGTGCATCTGTGCATGGTGGGTTTTTAATAAATGTTCTTGACTGATTTACTGACTGTTCTTCCTAGCAAGGAAACAATGCTGCATTTTATTCCAAAGAGGCTGTACAGTATTAAGGTAAAGTATTTTAGGAGTTCTTTGAGGTTGAAGGTAAAGAGTTTGAGAAATTCTGAAATGTTTAAGAGTGTGAGATTCTGGAAGACATTTAAATTTATTTTTTGTTTTGAAAATTACTTGTATTTTGCTCTGTGTAGTATGGTAATGTCTCTGCCTCTAAAAGAGTTGTTACAGTTGAGGATGTAATCATTGGTATACATTGTTTCCTTGAAAAATTTTTTTTGTATATTTAAATAATTTTGGCAGCTTAAAAATTTTTTTTAGATTAAAAAAATTAACACCCCCCAGTACTCTCCTTTAAAAAACCCATTGGGAAACTTCTTGAAAAATAAAGATCTTTGTAAGTATTCATCTTATAAAAAGATTATTTGCTTTTAAAAAGGACTCATTGCAGAGTTTTGTTTTTTTTTTTTTAATGGAGAACTATACAATTGAATTTTCAAGATGATTTTATTTATAAAAAGTAATTTACTCATAACCATTGAGTAAACGCCTTCTAATTTATGTGTGTTTAAGTTCAGATTAAAGAGGTGAATTTTTGCATCAGAGTAAAAAACAACAATGGCCTTATTGAGATAATTCACATACCATGCAATTCACTCTTCGAAGTGTATAGTTTAGTGGTTTTTAATACATTCATGAAGTTGTGCAATCATCAACACTAGTTCCAGAACATTTTCATCTCTACAGAAAGAAACTTTGAACTCATTACCTGCTGCTGCTGCTAAGTCACTTCAGTCGTGTCCGACTCTGTGCAACCGCATAGCCAGCAGCCCACCAGGCTGCCCTGTCCCTGGGATTCTCCAGGCAAGAATACTGGAGTGGGTTGCCATTTCCTTCTCCAGTGCATGAAAGTGAAAAGTGAAAGTGAAGTCTTTCAGTCGTGTCTGACTCTTAGCGACCCCATGGACTGCAACCCACCAGGCTTCTCCGTCCATGGGTTTTCCAGGCAAGAGTACCAGAGTGGGTTGCCAGTGCCTTCTCCGGAACTCATTAGCAGTAACTCCCTATTCTGTCCTTTTTAGGCCCCTGGCAACCATGGATCTACTTTCTGTCTCTATGGATTTATATATTCTGGACATTTCATAGAAGGGGAATAATACAGTAATCATATAATATATGGTCTTTGGTGTTCGGCTGTTTTCACTTAGCATAAAGTTTTCAGGGTTTATCCATATTGTAGCATGTATCAGTATCTTTTTTTAAACTTGAATAATATTCTGTTATATGTATATACCATATTTTGTTTATCCATTTATCAGATGAACATTGGATTGTTTCTGCTTTTTGGCTATTGTGAATGATACTGCTACAAACATTCACGTGCAAGTTTTTGTGTGGACATATATTTTCATTTTTCTTGGGTATATACCCAGGAGGAGTCATGACCTAACTCTAGCATTTTGAGGACTTGCCAAACTATTTTCCAAAGTGATGGCACCATTTTATATTCTCACCATCAGCAAATGAAGGTTCTGATTTCTCCACAACCTCACCAACACTTATTATATTCTCTCTCTCATTTTTTTTCTTTAGTCTCATCCTTATGAGTATCAAATTATGAAAAACTCTTTTTACTCCATTGAGTTGTCCTGGCACACTTGCCAAAAATCAGTTGACTATAAACAGAAGATTTATTTTCAGACTCTGAGTTCTATTCCATTGATCTGTATGTCTGTATTTATGTTGTTGCCACACTGTCTTAATTACTGTGGCTTTGTAATCAGTTTTGAAATTGGGACGTGTGAGTGTTTCAACTTTGCTCTTTTTCAGGATTACTTTCTGTTCATACAGAATCCCTTACATTTCCATATGATTTTTAGGAGTGGTTTTTCAGTTTCTGCCCAAAGAGAAAAAAGCCAGCAGGATTATTTGAAATCCGTACCTTAATTTAGGTAGTATTGCTATCTCACCAATATTGTCTTCTAATCAGTGTACAAGAGATATTCATCTCCCTTATATGTAGGCTTTCTTAAAGTCTTTCAACAATGTTTTGTAGTTTTCAGCGTACACATCTTCACACTTCTTTTGTTAAGTTTATTCCTAAGTATTTTATTCTTCTTGATATAGTTGTAAATGGAATTATATTCTTAACTTCATGTTTGGATTGTTTGTTGGTAGTGTATAGAAAAGCAATTGATTTTCTACATCCGTCTTGTATTCTTGGAACCTTGCAAAACTTGTTTATTCTCATTGTGTGTATGCATGTGTGAATTCCTTAGGCTTTTCTCTATGCAAGATTATGTCATCTATGGATAGAGATAAGTTTGCTTTTTCTTTCCAATATAGATGCCACTCATTTCTTTTTCTTGCCTAATTGCCCTGCCTAGAACCTCCAGTACAGTGTTGAATAGAATTGGCAAGAGTAGATATCCTTGGATCAGATTCATAGTATTTAGTGGTTTGGAAATATGTATTACTGACAATGCTCCTTTGAGAATTTGAAAATCCAACTTTGCGTCCTCCTGTAGTAACAAAATTTCTTCTATTGGAGTTTAGCATGCTATTTATTTTTTGAGCATCAATAGATTCTAGCATGGCCTTCCCCAAAACTTCAGTGCCTCTGTTTTATTAACTTGTGAGTATAGTTGAGTAAGAATGAATAATTAGAACGTTCATATTGTCTTTGACTCCTAGTCTTAGCTTGGGCTAATGCTTTATAGTTAGCACATTTGAAAGAGGTTTATAATTTGTAATAGATATAGTTAAAAACCAGAGATGGTGATAGTGGTAGGGTGAAGGAAAGGTAGTGCTTTTATTACTTTTGATAATTTAACTCTACACCCAACTTCTGATGAGTGTATTTCCTTGTTCAGATTTATTCACTACAGAAAGTGGTAGAAGTAACTCTTCTGTACTTTATTCCTTACTGTAGATTTTGTCGGTACTTAGATATCCAATTCAGAGAATAGGATTTCTTTCATATATTGAACATTTCTTGAATATATTCTCTATGTGTTGTATTTTGCCCTGTCAAACACATGAAGTCAGTATAAGAGCATGCTTATTCTGACTGCGTGTGAGACACGTAGGAAGGTCAAGTGTATGTACTCACTTTGTACCACTGTGGATTTGTGCTTCAGTGTATGTGTTCTGTCCCTCTTACTAAATGTGAGCTCCTTGAGGTTAACCATCCTTGTATTGAAAGGCTGTGTATCGTAAAGCCTCACATATACCATGTGTTTATTATGAATTTTTAAAATGAATGGAGCCACTTAAGTATAAGCCTCCAGTTAAGTATTCTCACTCCATGGCATGACCAATCAGTATTGTTGAATGTCACAAATAACAAGGATCAGTGTGTCCTGGATTTATTAGGGAAGGCTTCATACAAGAGAATGTAATTAAAGGGGCTCACACAGGATGAATAAGAACTGAGCAAAAAAAAAGAACTGAGCAAAGAGAAAGAGCATTTCAACTAGGTGCCATAGTTTTTAGTTCAGTGAGTAGATTGTGTTGATTGGAATAGAGAGTTAATATTGGCTTTTAGATATCTAAAGAAAAGGGTAGATAAATAAGGAACATTGTGGTTTGGAGGCCTTAAATTCCAGTTTGAAAAGTTTGCTCTTACTCTGTTAGAGAACCATTTGAAATTTTTGGAGGCACAGCAGTACTTTAAGATTTGCTTTTTGATAGTATGTGTTATGGGTTGGAGGTATTGGGACAGCACTTAGGAGGGTATGGTAATAATTCTTCTAGTCTGTTGCTTTTTTAAGAACAGAGTTCTTCATTTGCTTTTTAATGCTCAGCATAGTGCCTAGATGAGAGTTCAAATATTTGTTCTTTGGATGCACGCATATATGGACTAAGTCATCTCAGCCTAGGTTGAGCAGTTAGCAGTAGGAAATAGCATATGAGAAACACTTTGGGGGAACCATTGAGATGATTTGTTTTCTAAGGATGTGGGTCAGGTCAAAGATGACATTGAAGTTTCAGCCTGGGTGATTAAGGAGTAGCAGTGCCATCCTTAGAAATAGGGAAGTCAGTTAGAGGAAGAGAGGAGTGAGAAAGTGATAATCATGGGCATGTTTTTAGACTTGGTTGAGTTTGAAGTTGAAATCCATAGTACACAGGGTTAGTTAGGCTCAAACGAAAACTGAAGTCTGAATGTTTAAAATTAGAAGTCACTACGAAGATATTATTGTTTGAGTAGTAAAAATGATTGGACTGATATAATGCTATGTGTGTACAGGGGTGCAGAGGTTGTGTGCATGTATACAAACAGATACAGTCTTACACACTAGAACCCAGTATGTGATTTAGAGTGTGGATATGCTAATCTGTTAGTGGAATGATGAGGACTGATTCTTTGTGTGAGCAGAGGGGAAAGAAAAGGAAGTTAAAGAAGGAGAAAGGGGAGGAACAAAGAGGTAGAACTTACAGCACAAATTTGGCAAGGAATTTTTGTCTTATGCTTGAATGTAATACTAGTAATAACAGTAGTGGTACTCCTGTATGACTTGTTGAGTGCTTCCAGTATGCCAGACATCTGGCTAGACATCCTATCTTTTTTACCCTCATAACAAATCTGTGATGTCAGTACTATTATATCTCCTTTTTAACTGATGAGGAATCTGAATACTGAAGAAGTTAAAACTTGCCCAAAAGACTTGAATTAATAAATAATTAGGAAACTTTTTGGGTTCTGAGCCAAAGGTTCTTTCCATTATACCAAAGGTTTGTATGTTTAATTTCTTCAAGGCAAGGACTTTCTCTTTAGAAAATCAGTCCTTGATAAAGGCTTATTAATTAGCAGGCAGTGATTGGACAGTCATGTTTGCTATTAACAAAATCTGCATGTACTGTGGATGTAGTTGTTTCTACTTTTCTACCTGGGTATTTATATTTATGTGCTTCCCAGGTGGCACTAGTGATAAAGAGCCTGCCTGGGGTTCAGTGCAGGAGACAGAGGCAGGTTTGATCCCAGGGTTGGGAAGATCCCCCTGAGGAGGGCATGCCAACCCTCTCCAGTGTAGTGTATTAGGAGGTCGCACTTTTGACTGCTTGTTGTGAATGTTAATTTAAAAGAAGGTATCAATTCTTTTTGTTTCTGAATGAAAGTGCTTTTCAGTATTTTTGTTAAACTACTATAAACTTGTTTTAGAAGTTTTTCTGATGCACTGCTCCGATCATTCATACATTTGCAAGGAGATAAGAACTGACATTTTCTGTATTACAGGGGATATAATTTTCAATGCCCAGTACCCAGAGCTGCCTCCCGATTTTATCTTTGGAGAAGATGCTGAGTTCCTGCCAGACCCCTCGGCTCTGCATGTGAGTACTACAGGCGTGTTCTGTGTTCGGATGATCTTTATTTGTTGAAAGGAAATAAAGTTGCCTGTTGACAATTCTTTAACAGATACATTTGCTGAACACATAGATTTTTTCCACCCCTTTTTTTCCCTCTGTCCTGTGAAATTAGTACAACTCCTTTTGTGCCAAAATTGTTTAAATAAGAGTTTTTTTTTTTTTTTTTTTTTTTCTTCCTTCATTGCAGCTTTACTTGCAGACTATTTTGAATTAAATAAAGTTTCTAGCCTTTTGGTTAAAATATTGTTGCTTCAGCTTAAGGAGACATGTTGAAAACATTTTCTTTGTTTTAACTTAATATTTCATGCCTGCAATCAATTTTCTAATGTTTACTAACACTTCATCACAGGACTTGTTAGGAGAGTGTTTCTTGGCTTTTCAAGAGGCCTTTTTCTGTATAGAAGTGAAAGTGGCAAATTTGGACTTGTATGCGCATTATCTCAGTCTTATTATCAGAAGGGTAAAGACCAGATTAAGTGTTCTTTATAAAGCAAGACCAAAAACTGTGTAATTGAAGTAAACTATTTCTGGATTTAAAGCAGAGAAAGGGGTGGTAGAATTGATAGTTGTCAGAGCACATGCGGTTTGTATAAAAAGTGTGTTTTTCATGGCTGGTGGAGAAAAACATATGCCGTTTTGTTTAAAAGGTCTGACCAGACAAAATGTCTGTTTCTTTCCTTTCCCAAGTTTTGGTTTTGCTATGATGCTTGTACCATAAGAAGTTCTATTGTTGTTGAAAAACTTTGTTCTTAGTTGTGTTTTTTTGAAAATTTTTTGCTGCATTGAAGTTTTGTAATTAAAAGTTTGAGAATTTGCTTTGAAATCTTGCCCTCTGTCCCTTTTTTAAAAAGGGAAGTATTAAACAGGAAGTATTAACCCAAACCTAAAGAATTTTCTTAAATTTTGGAACACAACTGTATAAATACAGTTGACAAGAGTAGAATGGATTTGTTACTAAATTTCTAATATTTACACATAAACTGTTACTTTAGGTGATTTTTTTTTAAATTGTAGTTTATCTGTTCAATGTTATGTGGCAGCCTGGATGGGAGAGAAGTTTGGGGGAGAATGGATACATGTTATGCATGGCTGAGTCCCTTTGCTGCCCACCCAAAGCAACCATCACATTGTTAATCAGCTATACTCCAGTATAAAATAAAAAATTTAAGAAAAAGAGAGAAAAGAAATGCCAAAAAAATTTAATTGAAGCTTTGTAAAAAGAATTTCAAGTTGGGACCCTTTAAATGCTTCCCTGATAGCTCAGTTGGTAAAGAATCCGCCTGCAATGCAGCAGACCCTGGTTCGATTCCTGGGTCGGGAAGAGAATCCGCCTGCAATGCAGCAGACCCTGGTTCGATTACTGGGTCAGGAAGATCTATTAGAGGAGGGATAGGCTACCCACTCCAGTATTCTTGGGCTTCCCTTGTAGCTCAGCTGGTAAAGAATCCACTTGCAATGTGGGAGACCTGGGTTTAATCCCTGGGTTGGGAAGATGCCCTGGAGAAGGGAACAGTTACCCACTCCAGTATTCTGGCCTGGAGAAATCCATGGTCTGTATAGTCCATGGGTCACAAAGAGTCAGACAAGATAGCAATTTTCACTTCCCTTTAAATGCTTTGTATTACAAATTCACCCCATGTTGAAGCTGAAGGACTTACCTGAAGAAAATAAGGCAGAAGTACCCCTATAGATGTCTCCTGTATTAAACCTGCCCAGTGGAAGTAGCATATGCTAAATGCCAAAGTTATATAACAGGCTAAGTGCTCCAGAAGTTTAAGGATACTTGTCAGAAAAGGCTTTGTTGTGGAGATGAGATTTGTATCGATATTTGCAGAATGGAGTAAAAGTGTGGGCAGTATAGTGGAAAGTGTTTCAAATGAAGGGAATGACATAAACAAATGATAGGTATAATATATTGTAGAATAAGGTGCTTGACAGGTTTGCTGAAGAGTAAGTATAAGGAAGGGCTAGAAAAGGTTAAAAAGATAAAGTAGGGTGAGATTGTTGAATGCGTTGAATTCTAGGTTAAGCGTCACTGAAAGAAATGAAACATGGAGAATTGTCTAATAGTAAGTAGTGTGGTTAATATACTAGATTAGAAGAAATTGAGGAAGAGAATTGAGAACTGTTGTATAGATCTAGGTGGAGGTGGGAAAGGGGCTTTAAGCTAAGATGATGCAAGAGGAAACAGATGTAAGCGATAAATACATGTATACAATTTATTTTTTTGGAATTGCCTTTAAAATTTGCAAGGCACATCTTCACTATTGGCAAGGATTGTGAGTGTATTAGACTTTGTCTTTCTATTTATTTATTTATATACTTATTTATTTGTTTTGATTAGAGTGTGGACTTTAAAAGCTGTAAAGGGCTTTAAGTTTTATCTTATTCCACTTTTCGGTTTTAGTATTCAGGAAATTGACCTAGATTTATATTGTTGTGTTGGAGTTTATATTATAACTTCACTTATCTGATGTTTAGTTTTAAGTGGAGTTACCATGAAACATTTTTGGGAAATTAGCTGCAGAAGAACAGCCCAAAAAATCAAAGCACTGTGTCTAAAAGAAAGATCCCAAATCTAGGGGAACACCTGTCTCTAGCTATAGTTAATCTCAGCCCTCAAGCAGTCTACCCAGTGCTTCTTCACAGACTAGTGAGTGAGCTGGGAAAGCCTAGAGAATCAACTGGATACCACCTTCCCTAGTTGGGTGACGTCTACACAGCTCTGGAGGGTACCCTGTATCTTTCCAAACAGTACTTTGAAGTAGCTTATAGGATACACAGAGGGTTAATAAAAATATATGAGGTGGTTATATATATTTAAATATTTTCTTTGGAAAAATGTCTATTCAAATCCTTTGTCCATTTTTAAGTTGGGTTATTTGTCTTTTTATTGCACTTTTTCACCATTTGATAAATTTGGGGCTATGTGAAGTCAAGTGGGCCTTAGGAAGCATCACTATGAACAAAGCTAGTGGAGGTGATGGAATTCCAGTTGAGCTATTTCAAATCCTGAAAGACAGCGCTGTGAAGGTGCTACACTCAATATGCCAGCAAATTTGGAAAACTCAGCAGTGGCCACAGGACTGGAAAAGGTCAGTTTTCATTCCAGTCCCAAAGAAAGGCAATGCCAAAGAATGCTCAAACTACCGCACAATTACACTCATCTCACACGCTAATAAAGTAATGCTTAAAATTCTCCAAGCCAGGCTTCAGCAATACGTGAACCGTGAATGTCCAGATGTTCAAGCTGGTTTTAGAAAAGGCAGAGGAACCAGAGATCAAATTGCCAACATCCACTGGATCATGGAAAAAGCAAGAGAGTTCCAGAAAAACGTCTATTTCTGCTTTATTGACTATGCCAAAGCCTTTGACTGTGTGGATCACAATCAACTGTGGAAAATTCTGAAAGAGATGGAAATACCAGACCACCTGACCTGCCTCTTGAGAAATCTGTATGCAGGTCAGGAAGCAACAGTTAGAACTGGACATGGAACAACAGACTGGTTCCAAAGGAGTGCATCAAGGCTGTATATTGTCACCCTGCTTATTTAACTTCTATGCAGAGTACATCATGAGAAACGCTGGGCTGGAGGAAGCACAAGCTGGAATCAAGATTGCCGGGAGAAATATTAGTAACCTCAGATATGCAGATGACACCACCCTTAGGCAGAAAGTGAAGAAGAACTAAAGAGCCTCTTGATGAAAGTGAAAGAGGAGAGTGAAAAAGTTGGCTTAAAGCTCAAAATTCAGATTACTAAGATCATGGCATCCAGTTCCATCACTTCATGGCAGATAGATGGGGAAACAGTGGCTGACTTTATTTTTCTGGGCTCCAAAATCACTGCAGATGGTGATTGAAGCCATGAAATTAAAAGACGCTTACTCCTTGGAAAGTTATGACTAACCTAGACAGCTATTAAAAAGCAGAGACATTACTTTGCCAGCAAAGGTCTGTCTAGTCAAGGCTATGTTTTTTTCAGTGGTCATGTATGGATGTGAGAGTAGGACTATAAAGAAAACTGAGTGCCAAAGAATTGATGCTTTTGAAGTGTGGTGTTGGAGAAGACTCTTGAGAGTCCCTTGGACTCCAAGGAGATCCAACCAGTCTGTCCTAAAGGAGATCAGTCCTGGGTGTTCATTGAAAGGACTGATGTTGAAGCTGAAACTCCAATACTTTGGCCACCTGATGTGAAGAGGTGACTCATTGGAAAAGACCCTGATGCTGGGAAAGATTGAGGGCAGGAGGAGAAGGGGACAACAGAGGATAAGATGGTTGGATGGCATCACCGACTCAATGGACATGGGTTTGGGTGGACTCCGGGAGTTGATGATGGGCAGGGAGGCCTGGCGTGCTGCAATTCGTGGGGTCGCAAAGAGTTGGACACGACTGAGTGACTGAACTGATTGAAAGTGAAAGTGAAGTCGCTCAGTTGTGTCCTACTCTTTGCGACGCCATGGACTGTAGCCTACTAGGCTCCTCCCTCCATGGGATTCTCCAGGCAAGAGTACTGGAGTGGGTTGCCATTTCCTTCTCCAGGGGATCTTCCCGACCCAGGGATTGAACCTGGGTGTCCAGCATTCCAGGCAGGCGCTTTAACCTCTGAGCCACCAGGGAAGCTCAAGGACTGAACTGATTAGTTATCTATTTCTGCTCAGGTGACCAAATGCCCATGTTCAGGAGAGAGGGATTTTCTGGGATTTTTATGTTCACTGTTAAGATAGGACAGTCCTGGGGGAACTGGGATACTGAACATCGTTGTTTATTCACTGGACTGGAAGCTTCTTGAGAGTTTGTTTTGTTCCCTGTTGCATCCTGTGGTCTACAAGAGTGCCTAGTGCATTGAGATTAGATGAACAGTTTGCCTTCAAGGTTCTGTATTCCTTAAGGGACTTGTTGGTTTCCAAGACTGAAATGCTTTAAATGAAGAATTCAAACTAGAAGAAAGATTCAAGTTTTGATAAATTTGGGGGATAAAAATCAGTTAACAGAAACTCTGAAGCAGTGATTTTTCAGCCTTGCTTTTGCAACACCCTGTGGTGTGTTCAACTGCCTCAGAAGGTATTGTGAAATTCTTTCCCCTCAGAGTAACAGTGATAATTCACTTTAATTAAAATAAAATTGCATAAAGGAGGAAGGGTGGATCATATGTTTAAATGAGAAGAATGTGTTGCAATTATTGTGTGTTAGAAACCACTGATATCTGACTTCCTAATTTAAAGAAGGTGACGATCTTATGTTTGGGACAAGCATTTCAGGGTAGGGAACCTGATGCTACTGCAGGTAGTACCTACTGGTTGTGTAATTCCTTCACTGACTCTGTTCTGCTCGCGTGGAATGTGACTGTATAAAGAGTATTGTACTAACATCTTGTCATGTCTCCTCCCCTGCTCTTCTCTGTGCTGGAAGACATGTTTTGAATGTTTCCATGCAAAATAGTTCATATCTGGTGTACATAAAAAGTATTTGAAATACATGTGAAGAAAGCACTAAGCTGAGATGGACTGCATGGCCTATTGAAAAATGCCATCCAGGTGTGTGGTGCTCCCGCTCCTGGACACGTCCATTGCCATGGCCACTAATGTATTATAAAATAGGATGCTCTGCATTTTTTAAATATCTATTTAATGTTTCATTGGAGAGCTATAAAAGAGTCATCTTTCACCCTGAAGCTGGACATAATCCTCAAGATAAGTAAGTGAACAGAATTGCAGCCTTGGGTGATATGAACAGGAATAGAGGTGTATGCACAGGGTGCTATGGGACATGTAGGGGAGAAGTTTATCAGATCCACGGATAGTTAAGTGTCGGAGACTTAAAAACATATTATTTGGTTGTTTATGCTCTCTTCTTCTAGAAGGTTCATCGTTCCCATCTAGAAGGTTCATCATTCCCATCTAGAAGGTTCATCATATCATAGGCAGGTACGCATTGATGGATCACCTTAATCTGGATATGGATTCTGCTGGGTTGAGGCTGATTTATGGCTCTCGTTAGGATGTGTCTACCTCTGGTTTGCTGTTGCTCTTGAGGTAGAGCTCTTCAGGATTTTTAACTGAGAATCTGGCGTGGTCAGCATTCCTAGACCCTTCAAAGTGCTTGGGCCAATAAAATATTTTAAAATATACTGACATGTTATTTGGGCTTCCCTGATAACTTAGTTGTTAAAGAATCCGCCTGCCATGTAGGAGACCCCTGTTTGATTTCTGGATTGGGAAGATCCTCTGGAGAAGGGATAAGCTACCCACTCCAGTATTCTTGGGCTTCCCTTGTGGTTCAGCTGGTAAGAATCTGTCTGCAATGTGGGAGACCTGGGTTTGATACCTGGGTTGGGAAGATCCCTTGGAGAAGGGAAAGGCTACCCATTATCCAATTATTCCAATACCCACATGGCATGGATCTTTTCTTAAATTTATTTAAATTGGAGGATAATTGCTTTAAAATGTTGTGCTGGTTTCTCTGATATATCAACATGTATCAGTCATAAGTATACCTATGTCCCCTCCCTCTTGAACTTGCTTCCCAGCCCTCTAGGTTGTCACACAGCACCAGGTTCAGCTTCCTGTGTCCTACAGCAAATTCCCACTGGCTATCTATTTTACATACGATAATATATGTTTCAATGCTACTCTCTCAGTTCATCCTTCCCTCTCCTTCCCTCACAGTGTCCACAAGTTTGTTCTCTATGTCTGTGTCTCTATTGCTGCCCTACAAATAGGTCTATCAGTACCGTTTTTCTAGATTCCATATATATGTGTTAATATACTATACTTACTTTTCTCTTTATAACTTACTTCACTCTGGAAACAGGCTCTAGGTTCATCCACTTCACTAGAACTGACTCAGATTTGTTCCTTTTTTTGACTAAATAATATTCCATTGTCTATGTATACCACAACTTCTTTATCCATTCATCTATTGATGCACATCTAGCTTGCTTCAACATACTGGCTATTGTAAATGCTCACAGCATGGATCTTTGTCCTGACAGATGTCATATTCTAAATTTTGTTTTGTAAGACTGCTGATAACTCTGCTCTGCTTTTCAGAAGTGGTTGCTTAATTTTTATCTTCTTGCCCTGGGCTGTCCAGAACTTATCAGATGTTTTGAGGAGAACTGGCTGCATGTTTGAGGTCTCTCAGGACTCTGTTCTGATGATTTTTTAGAGTCCAGCAGCAGCTTTGTGCTGTGCAAAGCTTGGTTTATCAGTTTGCCTCCTTTGCCCCGAATTTGTAAATGTCCTAGAGATACCTTTCCCTAATGCTTTCTCCTCTGAATTCTCAGCCCCTCCAGTTCTCATTGCTTCAGCAGACGTTGAATACCTTCAGATATCTGGCTTTCTGTTGTTTTGTTGAGAATGTTGGTTTATACAAAGCCATTCCATCCTATCTGGAAGCAAAAGACAGTTGTCCTACATATCATTTTGTCCTTTACTTTAGAAGCAAAACTAAAAATCTTTCAATTTAGTTCAGTTCAGTCGCTCAGTCGTGTCTGACTCTTTGCGACCCCATGAATCGCAGCATGCCAGGCCTCCCTGTTCATCACCAACTCCCGGAGTCTACCCAAACCCATGTTCATCGAGTTGGTGATGCCATCCAGCCATCTCATCCTCTGTCGTCCCCTTCTCCTCCTACCCCCAATCCCTCCCAGCATCAGGGTCTTTTCCAATGAGTCAGCTCTTCACATCAGGTGGCCAAAGTATTGGAGTTTCAGCTTCAACATCAGTCTTCCAATGAACACCCAGGACTGATCTCCTTTAGGATGGAATGGTTGGATCGTCTTGCAGTCCAAGGGACTCTCAAGAGTCTTCTCCAATACCATGGTTCAAAAGCATCAATTCTTCAGTGCTCCGCTTTCCTCACTGTCCAACTCTCACATCTATACATGACTACTGGAAAAACCATAAATCTTTAGTGGACTGTAAATACCACTTACTTTCTTGGTAAGAATACAGAATTTAAAAATTATTATTCATAATAAAAATACTTAATAAAAATTTCAGTAACATTAATAAAAATTAATAAAATGTTAAAAACAATGTACTTTTTTGTTTCTTCTAAAAACCTAGATTTTAAGTTCCAATAGATTTTCCTAAGGTGGAAAGAAGGAAGGGTAAACATTAAATAGAAATGGCATCTCTGGTTCTCTTGGGTTGTTCAGCTTGGATTCAAAGGGTACATCAATGTATGGTTTCAAGTGAATATGAGAAAATTACCAGAAATTTCAGTGTGAACTTGGTTTATATGCTGATGAGTTAGAAACTCTATATTTACACCATGATCTATTTTTACTTACCAGCCATGGAAGCATTTTATGAGGTAGGAAGATAATGTTGTTCTTTGTAAAATGTACCTCCTAAGGGGAGAGAGTAGAAAGGTCCCCAGTCTAAAAATGACAGTTTGTATAAGTTCATCTATTTTTTTCAAAGGTGTTGCTACTATAACAATTGTGGATTAAGGAGAGGAGTATTAATATACACACATATGCATACACACACAATTCTGAAGGCATGTGTTATAAACAAGGCTTTAAAAGCACAGTTGTAGAAAAACAGAACATCTTGAAAGTACAAACAAGGTACATTTAAAATGTTCACTCTCATAAGACAAATGAAAAAAAGGCAAACCAAGTTATTTTTTGAAATCCAATGGCAAATATAACATTTAGCAGATGTTGCCAGTTTTGATTTACTCAATTGAATTTGTAAAAATGCTTTTAGGAAAATGAGGTACTGAATTGAATATGAAGCATTTCCGTTCAAAAATTGCTTACTCAGAGGATTATTTAATGATCGGTTTTGAAGATTATTCATTGTCTTTGGTTGGTCGGTCGTCTCTCTTCATCATCCTCTCTTTTTTTAATTCATTCTTTTATATATAATTTTATTTATTATTTTTGGCCTTGCTGGATCTTTGCTGCTGAATGGGCTTTTCTCTAGTTGCCTTGAGCAGGAGCTATTCTCTAGTTGCGGTGCATGGCCTTCTCATTGCAGTGGCTTCTCTTCTTGTGGAGCACAGGCCCCAGGGCACATGAGCTTCAGTAGTTGCGGCACACGGGCTCAGTAATTGTGGTTCCCGGGCTCTAGAGCACAGGTTCAGTAGTTGTGCCACATGGGCTTACTTGCCCCGTGGTATGTGAAGTCTTCCCAGATCAGCGATCAAACCCATGTTTCTTGCATTGGCAAGTGGATCCTTTACCACTGAGCCACCAGGGAAGCTCCATCATCCTTTCCTTATCACTTTTCTTTCTCTCCAGCACTCTCCTCAAAGAGTTGGATTTTTAAATTAAAATAATGTATTTTTTTTAATCATTAATGACAGATTGTATAGAATACAGATAAGTACCAAGAAAAGATACCCTTAGTCACACAGTTAAGAGATGAGTATTAAAATGTTAATTATTTTAGTGTATTTACTCCCAGTATTTTTCTGTGTCTCTGTCACATGCATACATGTCCTTTCCACTTTTCAGCAGTTATTTTTTTACTTTACATATTATTGAAAGCATTTTTCCTTTGATGTTATGAATTCATCTGAAACATCTTTTAAAATTGACTTCTGTTCTTCTGCCCTGGAGAGGTTAGTGCCTTCCCAGGAAAATAAATATTAAAGTCACTCTCTGAAAAACTAATGTATGCATATTAATTTCTTAACTATTCCCAGAAGTGCACCCCCCACAACAGGTAGCTAAAAAAGAAAAGCATCAAAAATCTGTGGAATTCTTAAGACCACAGGGGTATGTTTTCTTACCCCTTTCTGACAAGATATTTTATAGCATGTCTCTCAACTGGGATTTGTCTAATATTTTTCTCATGGTTAGACCATAGTTATGGTCTTTTGGTAGGAAGACCTCAGAGCTAAAGTGCTGTTTTCATCACATCATGTTTAGGGTACATGCTATGAATATGACTTATCACTATTGATATTGACCTTGATCACTTGACTTGAGAGAGTGTTTGTCAGGTTGCTTTACTGTAGAGTTACTCTTTTCTCATCCTTTCTGTACCGTCCTTCTTAGAAAAGAGTTACTGTGTGTAAGCCACACTTAAAGATTAAGAGGTATGATCTACCTCTTCAAGGGCAGAATACCTGCATAAGTTATTTGTAATTCTTCTGCATGGGAGATTTGTGTGTTCTCCCATGTCACTTATTTATATCAGTATGGGCTGATAGGTATTTGTTTTATACTTTGGTTTACAATCCACTGCTGCTGCTGCTGCTAAGTCACTTCAGTCCGACTCTGTGCAACCCCATAGACGGCAGTCCATCAGGCTCCCCTATCCCTGGGATTCTCCAGGCAAGAATACTGGAGTGGGTTGCCATTCCCTTCTCCAATGCATGAAAGTAAAAAGTGAAAGTGAAGTTGCTCAGTTGTGTCCGACTCTTAGTGACCCCATGGACTGCAGCCTACCAGGCTCCTCCAATCCACTACTGTATTATTTATTTTGTTGCTAAAATTGCTCCAGCTTTGGCCATTGGAAGCTATTCAGTTGGCTCCTATCTTCCTTTGACATGCCCCCATTATTATAGATTTGTTTGTTGGAGCACTTTCTTACTTTACAGGACTACAAAATACTCAGTCCCAGCTTATCTAGTTCCTGCTCCAGCCTTAGAATCAACCATTTCCCCAAGAAGCCCTAGTTCTTTTATTTTATTGGAGAAAGGTATTGGAAACCAAGATCTGAATGCTAAGTGTGCTTGTTGCTACTGGGGTGTCCCCTTTTGGGTCCTCTCAGCATATAGATCAAGGAAATATGTATATATAGAAATATATGTATATATTAGCCATTTGTATCTATATTAAGTGAAACATGATTATTACTGATGTCTTCAACTCTAATTCACTACCACATGGATCATTCTAGTCTCTGAAAAGTGTTATTTCAAGATACCGTTTGAACGTGTCCTGATCTCTGCTTTATTGAAATACTATTTCCAGCTGCTTATTTGTCAGTTAATTCCTTCTACAAGCATGTATTGAGTCTGTAGTATATTTAAGCCTTTGTATTAAGTATTAGGAATGTAAAGATGGATGGTTTAGTCCCAGTTTCTTCAGTATATATTTATCCAGTACCTCTCTTGTCAGCACCTGTGCTCCATGCTCACAGTTCAGTAGCGGAAGAAATCTGGCTGTAGATAATTATGATATAAGGTAGAAAGATAATAACAAAATTCAGATGAAGAAATGCTTCAAGAAGGGAAATCATATGATGAATTGTATCAATTAGATTCTGGTAGCATTCAAGTGACAGAAAATTTAACCTAACTGGCTTAAGTAAAAAGAGGATTTATTGGCTCAAATAACAGAGAAGACCGGGGTGGAGCTAGCTGGGGGCATGGCTGATTTTAGGGTCCAATACTTAGTAGCATCAGGGCTTTGTTCTCCTCCCCCCCTCTTCTGGCATTGCTCTCAGGTTCTTCATAGCATCTCCTAATACCTCTAGGTCAACATCACAGTACCAGAGTAAGAGAAAATCTGACATCATGAACAAAAGTCTTAGAATTGAGACTTGTTAGTCTTGATTAGCCTCACTTGGGTCATCATATCCATGAACATTGTTGCTCTGGGGGCTAGAATGTGCTGGTCAGCTTAGCTTTGTACATGTGCTCCATTCCTTTCACAGATGCTGATTTTATGATTATTAATTGAGCTATATACATTTTTGTTTTGTGACCTTGTCTATGTATGTATTTTATAATAAAATATTAAAAAATTGAATTCATCACTCAAAATTAGCATAATCACTCAGATTCAGAAAATCCAGTTAGAAGAAAAACACTTCTAGATTCATGATGTCAAAATTACAGATAACTAGGCAGTAAAAGAAGTCTAAGAATAGCTAGAGAAAACAAAAGCATGACTTATTAGACTGTTAGCTGACTTCTTATGGCAATATGGATGATAAAAGACAGTTAAACAATATCTTTAATGCAGTTAAACAAAACCACAGTCATTTAAAATTTGTTGCTAGTAAATATATCCTTCAAGAATTTAAGTGAAATAATTACATTTTTAGGTAACAAAAACAGAGAGTTCATCATCAGCAAATCTTTAATAATTCTTCAGGGAGAAGAAAGGTTTCACTTCGAAGATTAGAGATTTATTAGGAAGATTAGGATATATTCCTTCGGAAAGGAATGAAGAGCAATAAAATATGATGAAGGGAGATAGCAGTAAAGAAAGTATAAAATTACACATCATCCAGAAAGTATTTCATCTGCAGTTGTCTTTTATATTTTGGTGGATGTTAGGATTTATGTTCCCAATAGACTTCATATGTGCATGCTAAGTCACTTCAGTCGTGTCCGACTCTTTGCGACCCTATGGACTGTGGCCCACCAGGCTCCTCTGTCCAAGAAATTCTCCAGGCAAGAATACTGGAGTGGGTTGCCATTTCCTTCTCCACACTTCACTCAGGCAAATATTAAAATTAAATGAGTTTTTCTTGGTATTTACTAATTTGGGAATGAGGACGTGGATGTATGTAGGGTGAGAAAAAAAATGGCATTAAAGCTTGCCTTTACAATTGGTTGGCTTAATATTGCCATCCTTCTTGCTAACTCTTCTGTTCTTATGTTGCTGCTTTGTGTAATACTGTGATTCTTTCATGGGGTCACTGGAAATATACCGAACCTCCTATCTCCTAAAGATACTACCTTAGTCTAGGTTAGAGCCGGGGTACCAGTGGTTTTTGAAAGCTCATTCTCGTGTACAACCAGAGCTGAAAACTAAGGTTACTGAAAACGAATATGATTGAAACAGATCTGAATTCTGGTTTCAGCTCTGTTGATTACTATGTGGACTATGCTGACCAGGGTACTTAACATCTCTGTGTTTATTTATTAATAAAACTACTAATATTAGTACCTATCTCACAAGGCTGTTGTGAAGAATAAAGTAACATTTGAATGGAAAAATGGAAATAAAAATAGAGGTGGAGAAACCAAAATGACCAAGGGCAACGTATAATCTTAACTATAGAAGGTTTAGCAGATGTTTGTATTTTCAGAGAAGCCCTCTGGTTTCCCTTTATAACTCAAAGCAGTTTATTCTGATCTTTGAGTTTGCATTTTAACTCACATCAAAGTGAGGTTTTGTACTTATTGAACGTCATTAGGTTTGGGATTATTTTACTATACTTGGGTTATCTTTGGGGATAAGAACATTAAAAAGGGAAACAGTATTATAAATTTGAAACTAATTCTAATGTATGCTTTCTCCAACGTTTTTAAAAAGAAAAAAAAAAAAAAAAACTTTAGCCATTTAAAAACGTTTTTCGGATAAATTATCTGTATCCGGCTGAGAATTTTATGCCAAACTGCAGCCCCCACATAAGCTTGGAAGAGCCAAGATATTTAAACCTGCAAAGTAAAGTGCCAGCACAACCTTTACACTGGTCTGATGTAATCATTTAACCATAGAATGGTTTGTAGCCTTGAACTGACAGTGACTCAGTAGATCTTGTATACATTTAAAAATGTTTTTAAGTTGTTGGGATTATGAAAATACCATAGAAACACAATATTATCATAAGTAAAACACTTAACATGTTTAATGAAGCTTCTTGAATATGTTTCAAGAACATTTATGAAGAAGCCAGATTGAAAAGTAGAAAGTCTGGATTATAATAGATTTTTAAAAGAAGGTCAGCTCATTACTTATAGTATCTAAAATATAGCATACCAGAAGTGATCAGTCACATTTTTAAATCAAAGGAGTTCTTTAGAAGATTTGAAAAAATTAATTGGTAAGAATAGTGATTAGTATAACCATTGTATATAATTTATGTGTTTAAAGGTACATTTTAAAAGGATTTATTTCTTTTATTACTTTGGAGATGTTTGCAAGGTTAACATGAACTTTTAGCACAGCCAGGTTCTATGAGAATTATTTTAAAAATGTAAAAATTTGTCCCAGTGAAGTTTGATTTAATGTAAAAACTAGTATATTATTTTTGTGTTATTATATGAAAGGTGTATGTTAACCATTTGTTTTACTTTCAACCTTTACCTAGGTAATACTGCTCCTAAAACCAAATTAACTAAATCCACCCATGTTATATTTAAAACATTTTAGGGTCAGAAAAATATGAAAAACTGTTTTGAACGTTTGAGTTTGTATGTTTGTCTTGATATATGAATAGAACTGACTAGAAATAATTTTGGTAATAGGTGTAGATTTATGTTATAAATGTTTCTTTTGAAGTTCATAGTGACTATATCATAGGAACCCTTAATTATATTCTTACTGAATCAGAAAATCTGTAAATAGTAATTTTCAGGCTTTTAGGACTAAAAATAAACAATTGAAATATATCCATTAACCTAATAACTTTAACTTCCTGAAGAGAGCAAAGGATACGTTTCTTAGTTTTTGTTGGTACTTTTTTGTACCTTTGTATTTATGACTATTAAAATTGTGATCTAAAATTTCATGTTGTTTTGCAACATGTGCTGTGAGAATTCATTTCTAAGACAGTAGTGCAGTGTAAAATGTTAATAACATTTAAGGTAAAGGATGAATGAAGATTTTGAAAACTGAGAAACTCTTTTAACTGGATTAAAAAATTAAGATTACTGATATAGTTTCTTTAACTTTTAGTATGAATTTTTAACTAGCCATTTTTAGAAATCAAAGCAAAAGAAAATTCTAACTATAGAGTTGCTTTATTTTAAAAAGTGCTTCATTTAAAAAAAATTATTGTGGAAAATTCCAAGTATATACAAAAGTAGAAAGTATTATATAGTAAATCCTCATGGGTCTGTCACCCAGCCTCAATAATTGTCAGCCCATGATCAGTCTTGTTTTATCTGTACTCTCACCCACTTACTCCCTAGCATATTATATTGAAGCAAATTCTGTACATTTTATCATTTCATCTGTGAATATTTTCTTATGTTACTAAAATGATAAGGAATCTTTTAAAACACATAACCAAAATATCATTTTCTTGTCTAAAAAAAAAAATAACAGTAATTCTGTAGCACCATGGAATAACCAGTGTTCAAATTTCAAATTGTCTGAATCAAAATCTGTGCATTGTAATTGTTACGTCTTTTAAATATCTTCTAACTTGTCAGTTTTCTCCATCTCCCCCCCCCCATTTGCAGTTTATGATGGAAGAAGCAGATCTATTTGTCTTATAAAATTACCACAGACTAGATTCTGTTGATTATATTCCCGTGGCACAGTTTAACATGTTCCTCTGCATTTCCTATGAATTGGTAGGTGGAAGTATGTCCCAGATTTTGTGCACCTTCAACCACCTGGTACATAGTCACAAACCAAAAATAACCCCACCCTCCCAGAGAAAGAGGTTCTGAATTTTATAATAGGGACTACATGCTGTATTTTATATATGAGCTATAGAAGCATCTTTAGTTTTCATTTAGATAATTGTGTATAATGTATGACTGAAGATTAAAATTTACAATGTCACTGGATATAGCAAAATGAGACAAATGTTTGTATAGTAGATAGAAAAGAACTATCAAAAGCAACAGAAGGATTATTAAGGTAAAGTATCCTGGATGAGTTCATTTTAAGGACAGCCTATTCACTTAAAAACCTCTAATGATATCATTGTTTTTTAAAAACATACTGTCAGTATAATACGCTCTCATAAAAATGACCTTGGTTCATCAGGAAAGGTGAATTATATTTAATATGGCTTATTTTAAAGAATAACCACAACTAGAGAGTCAACAGTTTGGCATTTAAAGGACTGAAGAATTACCATGGCTATAAAATATGGTGTTGTGGTTAATCTGCAATTCCTGTTAATAATGTATGTAAATATGTACATTTCAAAGATAAGAGTCATATATAAAAATTATAAAAATTCTGCTTTATCAAGAATAACTGGGAAATATGTGTACTGGTTAATCAAATATTCATAATCATAAAAATTTGCTGTGGACGTTATATATAGATCACCAATTCTTTTAAAATAATTGATTTTTGATAAAATTACTCTTTACCCTTAAAGTAAAAGATAATTTGATCTTTTTTTTGATGATTCACAAGCTTTTAAGGGACTGTTTATAGCATCAGAATTATTATTCAGCTTGATTGTCATATTGTAGCTGCATCGTAGAGTTGATTAATGCAGATTTCCAAAGTAATGTTAATTACCAGAGCATTATCACTGGATTCAGAAAGCCCAAATGGGCTTTGCGTCTGTGGTGTTCGCCGAGAGTCACGTGGAGAGACTTTCAGGAACCAGTGTGCGTGCGTTTGTGTGTGTGGCTGCGTGTATAGACGTTTACACATGTGCACGTGTGTACATATTACTGTTAGATTTATAATCTATATTGTTAAACACATAACACATATATACCGACTTGTGACATGTGTAGCCATTACTAGTGCTGAGGAAATTGCAAATTGAAGGAATTTGATCAAAATTTACCAAGAGGAAATTGGCTCCAAGGCATAATGATTTTGGCTGGAGGAGAGAGTGATCCTGGCACAGTATGCTCTCTGTTTCCTTGTGAGGGCTCCAAGATGATAAGAATTAGCTACATAGAGGCAGATGCTTGGTAGTTTTCTGGAAGCACAATTATAAGGTTTATGAAAAACAGGAAGATCAACATCTCATGCAGGTTTTTCTGAACGGAGAACTGATTTAATGTGCTGTTTTGTACCCCTTAGACCTTGACTGTTGGACCATGATAATTTGATTTTTAAAATAATTTTTTTTCTTATTTTAAGTGTGCTAGCTTTTGGAGAAAAATTGTGTCTTAAAAATGCTTTTAGGATAATATTTTTCAGATTGTTCAAACTTTTAATGATTGATGACTGTAATTAGTCATATTGCAATATTGTATTTTCAGAATTGCTGTCCCATTTCTTTTTGTCTACTTCTTCTCATAACCACAGATTAACTTGGCTCCCAAGAGCCAGTATCTCTATTGACACTGGAAAATTTTCAGATCCTTTAACTTGGTTTATAATGAATTGAATAGTAGTGGTCATTTGACAAATAATTTTGAGTGCCCACATTGAGTAGCCCATGATGTCTAGCACTCCTCTTGCACACAGATGAGTAAGATACTGTCCCTGCTCTTGGGTAGTTTATAGTCTTATAGAAGAAAGGTAATATGAAAGAACTGTAGCACCCATTCTTCATGAACAGTAGTGGGTGCACTGAAAAGGAGAACTTTCTTTTCATCTTCAGTTTTCAGTGTCTGAGAAACTTTAGCCATTTGTTTTGCATTTTGCTTACATGACGCCAGTAAACACCTTATGTATCTACTGTAAGTGAAGGGACCAAGGAAGGAACTAAAAGTTAATCTTAGTAAATTCCCTAAAACCTGAATTTAGGTGTTGCAAACTCAGATACCTAGAGGAGCCAGCCAGGCAATACAAATGAATGAAAAAGGTCAGTATATAGCAGTTGTAATTGGTGGTGGTTGTGTCCTGCTGAAATGTGTATGCTTTGTCTAAAGATTTTCAAATAGAAATTTTGTGTAGGTCAGAGAAAGTGTGTCTGCAGGCTGAAGCTGCCAATTTGCAATCCCTCTGTAATTCCTTTCCATGAAATGTTCCTTTGGTATCTCTGATTTTCTTGAAGAGATCTCTAGTCTTTCCCATTCTGTTGTTTTCCTCTATTTCTTTGCATTGATCACTGAAGAAGGCTTTCTTATCTCTTCTTGCTATTCTTTGGAATTCTGCATTCAGATGTTTATATCTTTCTTTTTCTCCTTTGCTTTTCACTTTTCTTCTTTTCACAGCTATTTGTAAGGCCTCCCCAGACAGCCATTTTGCTTTTTTGCATTTCTTTTCCATGGGGATGGTCTTGATCCCTGTCTCCTATACAACGTCACGAACCTCCGTCCATAGTTCATCAGGCACTCTATCTATCAGATCTAGGCCCTTAAATCTATTTCTCACTTCCACTGTATAATCATAAGGGATTTGATTTAGGTCATACCTGAATGGTCTAGTGGTTTTCCCTACTTCTTCAATTTAAGTCTGAATTTGGCAATAAGGAGTTCATGGTCTGAGCCACAGTCAGCTCCTGGTCTTGTTTTTGCCGACTGTATAGAGCTTCTCCATCTTTGGCTGCAAAGAATATAATCAATCTGATTTCAGTGTTGACCATCTGGTGATGTCCATGTATAGAGTCTTTTGTGTTGTTGGAAGAGGGTGTTTGTTATGACCAGTGCATTTTCTTGGCAAAACTCTATTAGTCTTTGCCCTGATTCATTCCGTATTCCAAGGCCAAATTTGCCTGTTACTCCAGGTGTTTCTTGAGTTCCTACTTTTGCATTCCAGTCCCCTATAATGAAAAGATACCAAATGAACATTTCATGCAAAGATAGGCTCGATAAAGGACAGAAATGGTATGGACCTAACAGAAGCAGAAGATATTAAGAAGCGATGGCAAGAATACACAGAAGAACTGTACAAAAAAGATCTTCACGGCCCAGATAATCACGATGGTGTGATCACTGACCTAGAGCCAGACATCCTGGAATGTGAAGTCAAGTGGGCCTTAAAAAGCATCACTATGAACAAAGCTAGTAGAGGTGATAGAATTCCAGTTAAGCTATTCCAAATCCTGAAAGATGATGCTGTGAAAGTGCTGCACTCAATATGCCAGCAAATTTGGACAACTCAGCAGTAGCCACGGGACTGGAAAAGGTCAGTTTTCATTCCAATCCCAAAGAAAGGCAATGCCAAAGAATGCTCAAACTACCGCACAATTGCACTCATCTCACATGCTAGTAAAGTAATGCTCAAAATTCTCCAAGCCAGGCTTCAGCAATACGTGAACCGTGAACTTCTTGATGTTCAAGCTGGTTTTAGAAAAGGCAGAGGAACCAGAGATCAAATTGCCAGCATCTGCTGGATCATGGAAAAAGCAAGAGAGTTCCAGAAAAACATCTATTTCTGCTTTATTGACTATGCCAAAGCCTTTGACTGTGTGGATCACAATAAACTGTCGAAAATTCTGAAAGAGATGGGAATACCAGACCACCTGATCTGCCTCTTGAGAAATCTGTATGCAGGTCAGGAAGCAACAGTTAGAACAGGACATGGAACAACAGACTGGTTCCAAATAGGAAAAGGAGTATATCAAGGCTGTATATTGTCACCCTGTTTATTTAACTTCTATGCAGAGTACATCATGAGAAACACTGAACTGGAAGAAACACAAGCTGGAATCAAGATTGCCAGGAGAAATATCAATAACCTCAGATGTGCAGATGACACCACCCTTATGGCAGAAAGTGAAGAGGAACTCAAAAGCCTCTTGATGAAAGTGAAAGAGGAGAGTGAAAAAGTTGGCTTAAAGCTCAACATTCAGAAAACGAAGATCATGGCATATGGTCCCATCACTTCATGGGAAATAGATGGCGAAACAGTGGAAACACTGTCAGACTATTTTTCTGGGCTCCAAAATCACTGCAGATGGTGACTGCAGCCATGAATTTAAAAGATACTTACTCCTTGGAAGGAAAGTTATGACCAACCTAGATAGCATATTCAAAAGCAGAGACATTACTTTGCCAACAAAGGTCCGTCTAGTCAAGGCTATGGTTTTTCCTGTGGTCATGTATGGGTGTGAGAGTTGGACTGTGAAGAAGGCTGAGCGCCGAAGAATTGATGCTTTTGAACTGTGGTGTTGGAGAAGACTCTTGAGAGTCCCTTGGGCTGCAAAGAGATCCACCCAGTCCATTCTGAAGGAGATCAGCCCTGGGATTTCTTTGGAAGGAATGATGCTAAAGCTGAAACTCCAGTACTTTGGCCACCTCATGCCAAGAGTTGACTCATTGGAAAAGACTCTGATGCTGGGAGGGATTGGGGGCAAGAGGAGAAGGGGACGACAGAGGATGAGATGGCTGGATGGCATCACTGACTCGATGGACGTGAGTCTGAGCGAACTCTGGGTGTTGGTGATGGACAGGGAGGCCTGGCGTGCTGCGATTCATGGGGTCGCAAAGAGTCGGACATGACTGAGCGACTGATCTGATCTGATCTGATCTGTAATTCTTTAATATAAATGAAACCATCATAAAAACATTTGAGAGAAAAGAAGTGGTTTAAAATTAAACACAAATAGGGACTTTCTTGGTATTCCAGAGGTCAAGACTCCTCACTTCCTCTACAGGGGATAAGGGTTTGATCCCTAGTCAGGGAAATAAGATCCCACTTGCCACGGTGTAGCCAAAAAAAATAAAAATAAACAAATAAATACTTCCAATTTAAGAATGATTGCACCATTTAGTAAGCTATTTGGTGCTTTTATTCTGGGGCATGCTGCTGCTGCTAAGTCGCTTCAGTTGTGTCCAACTCTGTGTGATCCCAGAGACAGCAGCCCACCAGGCTCCCCCGTCCCTGGGATTCTCCAGGCAAGAACACTGGAGTGGGTTGCCATTTCCTTCTCCAATGCAAGAAGGTGAAAAGTGAAAGTGAAGTCGCTCAGTCATGTCCGACTCTTCGCAATTCCATGGACTGCAGCCCACTAGGCTCCCCATCCATGGGATTTTCCAGGCAAGAGTACTGGAGTGGGGTGCCATTGCCTTCTCCGATGATGATGGTAAAGAATGCACCTGCAATGTGGGAAACCTGGGTTTGATCCCTGGATTGGCAAGATCCCCTGGAGGAGGGCATGGCAACACACTCCAGTATTCTTACCTGGAGGATCCCATGGACAGAGGAGTCTGGCGGGCTACAATCCATGGAGTTGCAAAGAGTCAGACACGACTAAGCACAGCACACAGATGGCATTAAATTAGGGATGATGTGTTCTCAGGAGGAGCCTGGAAGATAGAAATCTAGGCAGATGAGGGGGATCGAGTTTGTAGGAATTCACAAGAGTGATGTTGGTTCTCCATCGTTGAAGATTTTCTTTTCTTGATATAGACAACCCTGGATTTCAAATGTTAGTTATTGTTAAAAATAGGTCACAGGTCTGAAGACACATTCTGTTATTCCTGGGAAATGTTCAGGGCAACTCGAATGGAAAGCTCTAGTGGATGGAGCCTTTAGCCATCATTTAAACAGTGGTTCTTATGTGAAGGATCAATGAGTTTATATGAAATTATTTGGGTCTTTGAGAACAATAAGAAAATTTGTCAGAAAGATGATCTAACTTCCTGGGTTTCTGCCTTGATATCAGGATACCTGAACATGACTCCAAAAATTACAAAACAGATTCTCTAGGGCCACAAAGTGGGTGTCCCTCCAGGCTTACTGAATCAGTGTCTAAGTGTGTTATTGTTGTTCAGTTACTAGGTCATGTCTGACTCTTTGTGACCCCATGGGCTGCAGCATGCCAGGCTCCTCTGTCCTCCACTATTTCCTACAGTTTGCTCAAATTTATGTCTGTTGAGTTGTTGATGTTACTTAACCATCTCCTCCTCTGCTGCCCAGAGTGCAGGATCTGTGAGTCTGTCTTTTTAATAGATACTTTTACAGTTATTCTGGTGATAGACAGGAGGGGAACTAGAGCTGTAGGTAGAAAAGGTTTCATATATTGCTAAGAATACCAGGTTTCTTTGCTCAATGAAGATTGTATACCGACAGACCTTTATTAAAGAATTTTTTTAAAAAGTGGTGTTTATTGATAGAAAGAACCCCATTCTGTCTGATAAAGTGTGTTGATGGTAATAGATATTGGTGGCTTAGGTTATAAGGGCATTGTTAAGATTATTGAGGTACATGGTTAGCAGGGTATGTATTTGTAATTATTTACGCTGAGACCCAGGGAAGATTGGGTGGTGTAATTTGAAATAGATACTTCTCTTTAGTTGACTGTGAGGAGCACCACAGTTTTGAAAGAAGTGGTTAGAAGAATGGCCTTGGGGACTGGAGAGGGATGTTGAGTTTAAGGAACTAAAAATTGATGAAACTGAGTAATAATCAGTGTGCATTGCTGAGTTGACAAATGGCTTGGGGCCATCAATGTGGCTGCTATTGTGGGGACCTATTTTTAATATCTCTGGAGAGAATCTGTAGAAAAGATGTAAAGGCTTATTAGTCAAAGCTGCACACTTCAGGCTTGGCATGGAACCAGCATTCATAAGACACCTAGTACAGTGCGTCCATGCTGATTGTTTCACTCAAGTGGAGGAAAGGTAAAAATACCTCCTGTTTACAGGACCACGAAGTAAAGGCCTCTCTGAGCTCGTGTTAACAAAGTGCTCCCAAGACACATGTTACTAATCAAAATGTTCTTATCTGGTTTGAAACAGTTGTTCACTTTTCTCCCTTGCAGCCTTCAACAGCCTATTGAGTTTTTCAGAAACCTCACTTTATTAGTGAATCAAATACCTTACTGGTATTTGAAAAGCTCTGGGATGGGGAACATCTCCGATACCTATTTCAGATTCATTTTAACTTAACATGTATTGAATGAGCTGTAATATATAGCAGTAGAGTCTTCTATCTTTCCTTCTTTCAATTTACTTTTTCCTTAAGGGAAATTATTTTAATCATTGTTGGGTTTGTGGAAATAGATTAATCCTCTGTGTAGATTTTCCTGCAGTAATGTAAGAAGCTTTCTTTTTTCCTCTGGCAGAAAACATAAGGACCCATGTCAAATGTATACTTCAGATTAAAGGGCTCTCAAATAATGATCAGAGTTTATGAATGTTTCCCTCTTTTCTTTGTCTTAGGGAGGTGAAATAGTGACATGGTGTATCAGTACTCTTTTATTTCTTCTCTCCCTCTCCTTTTCCTCCTCCTTCCTCATTTTCTTACAACAGAAAATCTGATTAAAATTAGCTTAAACAATAAAGGGAGAGTTCATTGACTTACAGAACTTAAAAGACCAGAGGTGGGCTTCAGATAAGGCATGGTCCAGTGGCTACAATAATGTCATTTAAGGACCTAGTTTCTATTCCTTTTCTTCTCTGCTCTGCCTTCCACTGTGTTGACTTTATTCTTACTCTTCATATTCACCCAGCAGATCAAGTCTCTTCCTTAGTGAATATAAAATTGTTACTCAAGTTCAGATGGAGCTTGAAGTAGAAGGTCTTACTCGAAACTCATGCCTGAGAGTGGGGAGGGGTGGTTTCCCAAGGAAATTTGGGTTTGTCTTACCAGAAGAAGGGAAATGGATGTTGGAAATCAAACAATAGATGTCTACTAAATGTGGGTTTAGGCCAAGGACGTTGTATGGACCTGGGATGAGGTGGAGTTTTTAGGGGGAAGGATAAAGACATTGAAAGCTTTACTATCTTGTGTGTTACATTTTTTGGGTATCTCTTCCTTTAGTTGATGGTCTACTTTACATTGCTTTTTCTTCCTTTCTCTTTTAGTAGTTGCATGTGGCTGGTGTAACAGGAAGAGCTTGAAGAAGAGCCTTCTTTTCAGTTGGCGTTTCCCTTCATTACTTATATGCACACTGTGTTACTAGGACTTTGGTTGCTTCAAGACCGCTGGCCAGAAAGGCCCAAGACTGGGATTTTGGCTAAGAGGACGAAGGTCTGTCAAATACTGCCAGTCTGGAATTAAGTCCAGGGAGCTCGCTATGGTGAGGAGAAGCAGTGGTGTAGTATAAATCACTGTAGCCCAGGGGCCAAGTCTAGCTAGGGAAATCATTAATAGGGCAGGGGTCATAAACCAGGCGTCGGAGCTTGCAGGTGTTTGTCTGGTTAACAATAACAACTTGGTTGAAGCTGTTTGTTCTCTTGTTTTGTTCCATATGGCTCATTCCTATATGTCTCTTTGTGATTATCATAGTTGGAAAGAAATGAGAATCTACCCTGAGGTCTGGTCCTGACTTAAGTGGAGAAGAGATTATTGTCTTGACAGGGGAGACTGGGTAGGATTCCTGTGGTGTTGTGACTCACCTATGGCTATAAAACACTCAGTGCCAACAAAGGCTACTAAGCTTGAATCATCTTCTTCCATTATTTAAATAATTTGCTCCAAGTTTAAAATCTCTGTGCAGAAATTGGGGTTCTTCATCTTTTAAGTTTAAAAGACCCCTGAAGACATTTTTCTAATGAAAAGTGAAATCCTAACAAAGTGTTTGCTTTAACTAAATAATTGCAGTTAATTTCTTGTAAAGAAACACAGAAGCACACTTTAACTTAAAATAAGCTCACACTGTTGTTTCTTGTAGTACAGCCAGGAAAACCAGAAACAAGCTGTTTCCTTCAAAATCACATCCCTGGATGATATTCGAGCAACCTGGACAATTTAAATGCATCCCCAGGAAAAACAATTTGAGTCAAGTTGGAAATCATATTTGCTAATTTCCTTTCTGTCATGGCAGTGTTGCCTTTTATTCTCAGAGTCCCAGTAGGCTTGATTGAGAAGGTGCATGGCATCCGCGGCTCAGGTGAATAGCAACATTCACTTCAGAGCCACAGCCAATCTGGGGTCGTGAAAGGTTTTTTTTTTTTTTTTTAATTGGGGTTTTGGTGAACTGGATACATGTACAGCCTAAAGGAATTTAAATTTCTTTGAAACACTTTGCTGGCCGGACAGAGGGATTTCTAAATGTTTAGGGATCACTAGTCAAATTCACTTTCATGCATTGGAGAAGGAAATGGCAACCCACTCCAGTGTTCTTGCCTGGAGAATCCCAGGGACGGGGGAGCCTGGTGGGCTGCCGTCTATGGGGTCGCACAGAGTCGGACACGACTGAAGCGACTTAGCAGCAGCAGTCAAATTTTAGTCTACACTGACATTTTGTTCAAATATTGAACTTAATAATATTATTTATTTATGCTTTTTAAAATTTATTTGAGAAGCATTTTGGCCCCAATAGATTTGATTTTGTATTTTAAAGATAGCACCTTAAAGTTGTGTGTGTAGAGACAGTATCTTAGGGAAGAAGTAAGAGTGGATTTGGTCATTATTAAATTCAGCAGTTAGTGATTTTAGTGTTTCCAGTCTTAGTTTATATTCATTTTGGAAAAGATGCTGGTCCTGTGCTCTAAATGGTTGTACTGTTAAGAGAAGAAAGGCTCATAAAGGCTCTGCGGAGCCTCTTTGTTTTCAACTTTGTTCCACTTGGAGCAGGGTTTCCAAGATAGAAAAGAATCTGCTCTTTACTTTCTTCCTCTTGATAGACAAGAAACGCTGGGTCAACAGATGTGGTTTGAGAGTCCTTTCTTCCCCTGGTCTCTTCCACCCTAGGTTGCTCCCATCTCTTCAATCCAGCTCCAAAGAAACAGAACTTAGAAATGTGCCTGGTGATCCTAGAGACCTATTTGAAGTAGCAGTTTAGCGTGTCCTGGGGTTGCATGCTGGTCACTTTCTTTTTAGAGGGGCTGAAAAGTCATTTGTAAGCAACTTCTCATGGGCAAGAAGCGATATTACAGGGTTTTTTGTGTTTTTTTTTTTTTTTTTTTTTGAGTTTTCTAAATGGAGCTAAAACTCTATTTTTGAGATATATTGTGCTGTGCTTAGTCACTCAGTCATGTCCAACTCTGCGACCCCATGAACGATAGCCTGCCAGGCCCCTCTGTCCATGGGGATTCTCCAGGGAAGAATACTGGAGTGGGTTGCCTTGCCCTCCTTCAGGGGATCTTCCCAACCCAGGGATCAAACTCAGGTCTCCCACATTGCAGGTGGATTCTTTACCGTCTGAGCCACGAGGGAAGCCTGTATTTTTGAGATACTTTGTATATTTTAGATTAAAAGTATGCTGGCCTGTGGAAGAAAGCAAACATGTATGTCAGTTCCAATGAGTCTGCTGAACATAAAACAGGGATGGTAGAGAAATTCTGGTGTGATGCACCAGTAGGTGGTGGATATTTGAAGATTCCCCAGAACTCCTCTGTTATTTGGAAGTTTTGCTTACCTAGCAATTGTTGGTGAGGCTGCCCACTGAATGGCATTTAAAAAATTCAGATTTAGGATTTATTTTTCCTTTTCTCATTTGTGAACCCGCAAATGAGTGATCATGCTGAAGAGTGATTTTTTCAGAAACCAAGCTATTTGTATATTTTGCCCAACACATTACCTTTGTCCTTCTCAAAGATGTTTATCTGTCATGTTCTATATTGGCATAGGGTTAGTATCACATTACCATTAGTATCCAGAAGATTTAAGCCAGAAAATGGACTGCTATCTTTTTTATTTTTTTTCCTGCAAGGCAATAAATCAGACCTTTTAGAAAAGCCTAGGTCACAGAAAATCCAGAGAAGGTAGTTGTTGATTGAGAGGGAGGTCAGAACCTTGGAGAGCTCTAGAGAGAGCAGGGACAGAATGCAGTGGAAGCTGCCATGGCTGGCCCCAAGCAGACTAGGTTTTTTTGAGAAGATTGTGATTCCACTTTGTTTATTGTTAAGATATGTATGATTTAAGGAGATAAACCCCTTTTACTCCCAAGCCATGAGCGTGCACGCACGCGCGCTCTCTCTCTATATATAGATATATATATATAAAATCTATAATTCCATGACTTGGGGCTACAGCCTTATAAACCAGAGAAATGCTTTTCTTCAGCACATCTGGAAGACCCTCCAGGCCATTGTATGATTTCAGATTCCTCCTGGGAGGACTTCTGGTATCATGATGAAGATGGTCACAAATAGGAAGGATAAAAGAAGCATAAGATTTCAGTGAAGTGTTTACTACTTACTAGACTAGATCCACTTCCCAAAAAATAACATTTTTTTCCAAATGACATGTTAGGTAAAACTTCAACACAACCCAAACTCAAACCAAACCAAAACAACCAACCAAACAAAAACCAAAAGCAGAATGACAGAGGTGTTCTGGTTAAAGCAGGTTAAGAGGCTGGGATGCCTCTACTAGGATTACTCCTGGCTCCATCAGTAGCCACTGAACACAGGCTGCAAATTGCCACATTTGAGCAGAGTACTTCAGTTTACTTCTCAGACATAGTTCTTAAGCAAGTGTGAGAATTTAACTTAATTGTACTTCTAGGAATATTTTTTACTAGCCCGTATTAATCCCAGAAATGGCCGTATGTTGGTCGTCGTCTTAGCTATTCATTTGGATGTCACAGATTTGCATCTCTTTCTAATTAGCTTCTGTGCTTCCAAGAACCCACTGAGTTTTCAAGACTGTAATTAACAGCAACTTCAAAGAACATGGCAACATTCTCAAATCTCAGATTCAATAGGCTCTGCTTATAAGAACGAAGAGAATTATTAGACTATTTGAAAATAAAGCCATTGAGGATTATAAAACTACCCTAATTAATTTTTTGCCATACCAATATTTATTTCTGTGAGTATTCTTATAAATTATAGAGGTCTCAGTGTGGCTCCATCTGGGGGATAAGAATAGTCTTTCTGGAGAGTAGAGGGATCTGATAACATAGGTTGTGAGGAAGACTTACCTTTGTTCTTTATTCTCTTATGCTATCAGAAAAAAATGCTATTTCTCTTACCATGTGTATATTACTGTTTCAATGAAACATTAGTTTATGAAAAAGAAGAAATCAATAAAATCACATTTATTTGCTTATTATTAAGGTTATATACTTTTCACACATTGTTTTTTAACTTTTTATCAAGATATAATTGACATACAACATTTAGTTTTAGATGTACAACATGTTGATTTATGTATATATTACGAAATGAATACCACAATAAATTTAACTTTCATCATCATACAGTTATAGATTTCTTTTTCTTGTGATGAGAACCTTTAATATTTACTCTCTCAGCAGTTTTCAAATATATAGTACAGTATTATATGTTGTGTACAGTACTAGATAGTTGTATGTAATTTTGTAATGTTTCAGATAATTTTAAAGAAGTGTTTCTAATTTATATCTATACTTTATCCTCTTATTAAATAACAGTTTTTATTATAAGCATTTTTTAAAAGAAATTTTTTCCCCCATATAAGATTTTTTCCCCCTTCTTTATTAGTCAATGATGGTTCCAGGGCTCAATTACTAATTTGCTTATTTCTCTTCTTCATCTCCCCAGTGCTGTGAATCTAGTACATTGTTTCCCGACTCTTTTCATATATTTGTGTCATTGTGAGTGAATTTGCTTTAGTATGACTGAGAAGCCTTGTTTTGAATAAGTGAGATGTGATTTGGGGGTGAAGTGAGTTAGGCATTTGCAAGAGTTATAATCTGCTGTGTTCTCACGTAAGGAAGCTCACATAAGAAGCTGAGGATTGGTTGTGCTTTTTCAAGTCTGCAGGGCCATCGATTTGGGAGTATAACACGTGTGGTAGAGTGTATTGATGAGAGAGACGTGGGAAGGTTGAGGGTCATACAAACAGGAGCATCCCTCAAATCAGGCAGCCTGTACAGTGAGCCAGAGTGGGGAATCCAGAATTACTGCTAGATGGGAGACAGGTTGTGACTACAAAGAGGCAGATGCCAATTCTTTGGTTAGAAACTGATACTTTAGTGAATATCATGTCACTGAGGGTTGGCAGGTTTACATTCTACACTCTCAGTTGTCTATACTTGAGTATCATCAGAGTTGTTCAACCTCTTTAATTAACCAGCATTTAAAAAGCACTGGCATGATATCTTCCCTGAACTGCTTCATATGTGTTTGGTAAAATGAATAAAATTTCATGATAGTAGTTCATTTTTTCACTTTTGTCTGTTTTCTCTTATTATACTTTTATCACTTTCTCCTAATGCATTTTTACTCCTTTCTATGTTGATATATTACATGTCTCATGCCTATTCTTCTTGACCATCCTCATTTAAGATTTCCTCTTTCATAAATCACCAATAATAAGTAAAATAAGAACCTTGTGCATAGAGAGAAAAACTTACTTTTCTCTTTTTCATGAAGAGGCTTCTTAACTTATGCTCCCTCACCCTTTCCTTGAAGAAGCTTTATCTCTATCTCCTTCTCAAGAGGGTGGAAAACCCCAACGTCTTGCATTGTTAGACCTGTTTTTAAAATATGCTTTCATCTTAGAAAGTGACCAAAATCTTGTGTATCTTCTATGTTCTCCCTTTCTAGGCCAAGTAATTCAAAGCACAAATGACTTCATATGTAAAAGTGGTCATGCAGCAGCAGTAGAGGAATTTTTATCCCAGTGAACATATCTCTGCTTCTCTTGATGGGAATGTTTTTCAACTAAGTTGTTTTCCACTGAAGTGCACTTTGAATGGCCAGAGAGGTCAAATGCATTTCCATGTATTGGGAGATTGTATTTAATGGAAAGGGACTGCTTGGCATGTCGTTACTATGCATTTAATAATTAGATTGAATCACTTGAAATGAATTCAAATTGGTAATAGATGTTTGCCAGCTTATATGCTTTCATAATTTAAAAAAATTTTGTAGATATAGGGTGTAACTTGCCAAATAGCTAAAGAGAAATGATAGAATTAACAATTTAAAATGAGAGACTTTTCTGGTGGTCCAGTGGTTAAGCATTTGCCTTCCAGTATAGGGAACACTGGTTTAATTCCTTCCGGTGCAGGGGACACTGGTTTAATCCCTGAACTAAGATCCCATGTGCCACAGGGCAGCTAAGCCTGTGTGCTTCAACTGCAGGCCCACACGCTGCAGCTACTGAAGCCTGAGTGCCCAGAACCCGTCCTCTGCCACAGGAGAGGCCACTGCAGCCAGGGCATGTGGCACAACCACCAGAGAGCAGCCCCTGCTCACCACAGCTGGAGAAGGATTGCTCGTGCAGCACAGAAGAGCCAGCGCACCACAACAAAGACCCCGTGCAGCCAAAAACAAGTACATAAATGAGGGGAATAAAGAGTTTAAACTGAGGCAGCTGAAGCTTTTTCTTTTTGTGTTGGAAGAAGGATTTGAATACTTGACCAAGAAAGGAAAGATTGTGTATTTTTTCTATATGTCAGTGTTTAATGATGATTTCTGAAAGAAATGCATAGCCAGCTATATAATGATCATTTTGAGTTTTATACTGTGTTGTTATATCCTGTTGATACTTTAAATGTGGTCTTTAGTACCTCAAAAGGACCTCGGGCTCTTGAGATTCAGAGGTTTGCCAGTGAGGAGGTTATACTCTTTTTGTTCAGTCACTTCATAGCAAAGGGCTCTCTTTGATTCACTGTACAATGCTGAAGCTCCTGCTTTTTCCTCTGTTCATCGAGTCTTTATTGGATATTCCTGAAGAGCTATCTTTCCTATAAGTGAAAGAGCATTTAGTGACTTTTCCATTGTCATTTATTCCCTAAGTCAACCCACTCATTGGGGAAAAATCATTATTATTCTTTTAAAGGATGTATTTCTTTACCTTCTGTTTGTTTTCTTTTGATAGAAGACTTCTCTGGTGAGATTGGTCATGGCATTAATGAATGTGATTTTTTGGTATTATATAAATGAAATGTGTTAACATTTGGAATATCTCCATAACTCAGTGAATCAGTATTTTCTAAATGACCAATGAATGATGGTGCAAAGTCATGCATGAGTAAGTTTCATTTAAAGTACAGGATAGACAAATGGAATTTAGGGTAAGAGTGTGAAATATTTATCAATATAATTTTATCCTACTGATTAACACAGGGAATTGCATTCAGTATCCTGTAATAAACCATAATGGAAGAGGAAAAAAGTAGCTTTAGATTCCACGTTACAACTAACCTTTAAGAAACCACCACTTGTTGAGTTTTGGTGTAGTATCAAAGAAGAACATCCAGAATTATTTGGAAAGGCTGTGGAACTACTCTTCTTTTTTCGAAGTATGTATTTGAATGAGGCTGTATTTTCTTCATAATACTTCAGCCAAAACAACATATTGCAACATTGAATGTAAAAGCACATATGAGAATCCAGCTCTTTAATTAAATCAGACATTAAAGAGTTTTGCAAGAATATGAAACAATGCCATGCGTCTCATGATTTTTTGGGAAAATACAGTTTTTTCATTATAAATGTTAACGTAGTAGGATTGTTATTTTTAAATGAATTAGTATTTGAAACTTTCTGTTTTAACTTTTACTATAGTAAATTTAATCCATATAATTCATATATGTAGAAGCTCCTTGGGGTCCCCAATACATTTAAGAAGGTTCCTGAGACCAGAGTGTACGAGAACCTGTGCTGTAGTGCTTAAACGGGGACTTGGAGCCAAATTGTTTATGTTCAAAACTCAGCTTTATTATTTAATAGCTCTGTGACCTTGGACAAGATACCAAACTACTTTTGGCCTCAGTTTCTCATCTAAATAAAATGCTATAGTAATGTAACTTGTAGGTTGTCTTAAGGATTAATTTGAATATATGAAAAGTTCTTAGAATTTATATAGTACTCAGCAGGCTATAAAATTATCACCTTTTGAGCATTTATAATGTATTGGAGTTTTCCTTTATAGATGCCAGATTTCTAAATTTCTGGAGATTCAGTGTTTTGCGGTATTAACATGGTCTGTCATCAGTAAAGTCCCAGATACCCTTAACTTCTCTACACCATTCCCCCCGCCCCAACCCCGTCAAAGTCAGTGGTTCTCAACCTTTGCTGTATTTTAGAATCACCTGGGGAGCTTAAACAAACAAACCCTCAGTGCCCAAGACACACTTCAGACTGACTCAGTTAAACCAGAATCTGAAGGTGGGAATAGGGACCAAACATAGTATTTCTCACTCCTGAAGCCTGAATATTCAGATCCTCTGCCCTGAGATTCTGTCTTTCCTTCCATGTTCTCAAATAATTTATTTATTACAGCTGATTTCTCTCTCATCTTTTGTATCACTACACTTGGAGGGGCGGTAGGTGTTCTCCCTGCTCAATGCTGCTGCTAAGGAAACCATCGTTCCCTTTTCCCTGACACCCCATCCCCAGCCTTGAAACTCAGCCCATCAGACAGTAGGACACACCCCTCCCTCCTTGTTATCTAGAGACATCCTTTGAAGATTTTGGCGCATGGCTCACAGTTATTTTCTCAGCACTGTTGATTGCTCTTTTTGTGATTGCAGGTGATTTAATATTCACATAAATGCTCCTTCCCACATGTGGGCCTCTCAGTCCCTGACTTCCTTTCCTGCAGGGATCTTGTCCTTCCTCCACCCCCCTCAGCCAGACACATGCTCATCCAGTCCTTGTCAGTACCCATTACAGATCAAACATCCCGTTCTCTGACCACACCTCCTGTCTTTTAGAATTCATTTTTTTTTAGAATCTCCCAGCTCACCAGGACCATTGTTCCTGTCATTTTCCCACTAACTCTCACTTGTCTTATGAACTTACTTTGCTTTTTCCTGGCTTAGGGAGTCCATGTCCATAATTACAATCAGTCTTCTGCAAGCCCTCAAAGATCTCTTGCCCCTCTTTCTTTCTATTGTACTTATCTAGCAAAATCCCAACCTTTGTTAAATCTAAATTCCTCCCACTCTACATTGCACCCAGGCGAGGGAATTTATGCTGATTGGTCTCACTTACAAATCATACCTCAAGCTCAATGGGGCTTTTAGTGCTGTCTGGAATTCCTCCTCCATTTCCCCAGTTCATTCATTGTTTATTGTTCTAAATGACTATTGCATACTCTCTTCTCAAACTTCCTGTATCCCCTCCTTCTTCCTCACTCTCAGCTGATGGCCTTGTTTCTAGGAGAAAATGTAAACTCTTAGGAGAGAACCACCACAAGCTTCTATCACCGCATTGAGCAACCTGCCTACATTTGTAATTCTAAGCTGGCCTTTTCTCTTATACCTACAGATGGATTCTCTGTGCTGGTTTCTAAGGCATCCCTCTTGGAGATCCCATTCTGCCTACCTAATTGTTATCTTCTCTGATGGTGTTCTGTGCCCACTTCCCTTTACAGCAGCATGTTCCCCTCTCTCTATGGGGATATTCCCTCAGACTATAAACATCTGAGCAAAACTTTCTCTTCTCCTCTGGTTACCAGTTTTCATTGTCTGTGTCACGTTTCTAATTTCTTTCTACTCATTCTCTCTTAAAGCCTCTACAGTCAAGCTTCTGCTTCACCAAGATAGCCCTTGTGGAGCACACTGCTGACCTGTGTGTCAACAATACCCAGCCGTCAGTTCCTAGGCCTCCTCTTACTCAGCAACGCCATTTGGCACAGCTGATCACTTCTCTCTTTTGAAGCTCTTCCTTCACCAGTGTTCTCAGTAGCATTTATTACCATATGATTTTGTTGATTATTTATTTTGGCCAATGAAACTGTAAGCTCCTTTAGCAAGGACTCGGTTTATTCCTGTCACTGCCTGTAACAGTGGCTGATACGGAATAGGCACTTGATACGTATTTGTTGAATACGTATCAACATACGTATACTGTGAGCTTAAAATATGTGACTGTGAGCTTAAAGCAGCTATATACTTGTCAGATCTTTCCCATCTCCTTTCCTGGTCAGGCTATCACAGCCATGTCCTTTCTCTTTTTCTCCGGACCTTGCATTTCCTAACTGTATTTTCTGTCATCTCTACTCCAGTCCTATCTTTTTCAGGCTGAACCACCACCATTGTGCTTACGTGTCTCTGGGGCTCTAATGTTTACAGAGCGTTCATTTATATCTGGTATTATAGATGCAGATGGTCTGTGGATCTGAGTTGAATGACATTAGCATTTAATGCTGAATTTAGGTGCAGATGGAAGAAATTAAAATTATGAAAAAATAAGAAACAAGTCTTTATGGTCTTCTTATTCTTCTTAAAATTATGGTCTTCTTAGGATGTTTTGGTTTCTTGTTTTGTTACTACCCTACTTTACACTTTACTATTTCTGCCTGCCCATAGTGGAATTCTCCTTGATTGTCTGCAAGAATTTTTAGAAAGCAGGAGAAATCAACAAGTTCAAGAGGCCCTTTTGACTTCAGCTCTGAGCTTATCATTAATTAAGAGTAGTGTGTTTTTCTCTTAGATTATTTGTGGGAATATAAATTGGTTCAGCTTCTATGGAAAACAGTATGGAGGTTCCTTAAAAAAATAAAAACTATAGAGTTGCCACATGCCCAGCAATCTCACTCCTGGGCATATATCCAGAAAAACTAATTGGAAAAGATACATGCTCACCAATGTTCATAGTAGCACTGTTTATAATAGCCAAGACATGGAAGCAACCTAAGTATTGCTTAGGCAGCATTCATTGGCAGATGAATGCTAAAGAAGATGTGGTACATACATACAATGGAATATTACTCAGCCATAGAAAGAAGGAAATAATGCCATTTGCAGCTACTTGGAGGTTAGAGATTATCATACTAAGTGAAGTAAATCAGAAAGAGAAAGACAAATACCCTATGATATCACTTCCATGTGAAATCTAAAATATGATAAAAAGGAACTTATTTACAAAATAGAAGCAGACTCACAAACTTAGAAAACAAACATGGTTACTAAAGGGAGAAGGGTGGGGGAGGGATAAATTAGGAGTTTGAGATTGGCAGATACAAACTACTCTATATAAAATAGAGATGCAACCAAGTCCTACTCTATAGCAAGGGAACTGTATTCACTATCCTATAATAAACCATAATATGAAAAAGAATATATTATACACATATATATCTGTGTGTATAATTGTGTCACTTTGCTATACCCCAGAAACTAACAAAACACTGTAAATCACCTATACCTCAATTAAAAAAAAAAGTAGTCTATTTCTCTTAGATTTTCATCCCTCTTTCCCTCTATATTGATGAGCCAGTGTGATACTGGATTTGTGTGAAAACTCATTTGTTACTGGGCTTTTCTTTTTGGCTTCTACAGAACCTTGCCTCCTGGAATCCATCAAACCCTGAATGTCTCTTACTGGTGGTGAAGGAACTTGTGCAACAGTATCACCAGTTTCAGTGCAGCCGCCTTCGTGAGAGCTCCCGCCTCATGTTCGAATACCAGACGTTACTGGAAGAGCCACAGTATGGAGAGAACATGGAGATTTATGCCGGGAAAAAAAACAACTGGGTAAGGTTTTTCGAGAAAGGGAGAAAAAGGTCACTTTATCTGTAATAGAATAAAATAATCAATTCCAACATTCATTTATAATAAACCCTGGCCATTTCCTTAGATAAACATGATTGAGGATGCTCGGATACTCTCTCAGTCTCACACCCACAGCCCCTGACTTCTGAGTGTCTGCAGCTGGGAATATGAGTCTCCAAATTTTACAGACTTCCCAGCCGATATCTTTGAGAAACCACATAAATATTAAGGTCTCTTCAAAACTCTGAATTATGAGAAAGTATATTGTATCTCAGCCAGACAAGAGAGGTCAGTAACTCTGGAGCTAACTAGCTTATGTGGAGCCTTTTATAATTTCTTTTACATTGTGTGATCCTTTAAAGACACAAGTCAGAGTGTATCACTTCTCTGCCCAGAACTTTCATATCCCTCTCTTTTTCTCTCACAGTAAAAGCCACCATCTTTCCAGGGGTGTAAAAGAGCTCAGCGTGATTCCCGTCACCACCATCCTCCATCCATCGTTCCTGCTCTCTCTTCATCTCCTGCTTTCCTGTTCCAAATAATCATCTCAGCCACACTAGCACCTCGCTGTGCTGCAGACACACCAGACATGCCCCTGCCCTTGGGTCTGTGCATAGCTTTCCTGTCATCTGGCTTGTTTCCCCTATATAATCACAAAGCTAATGCCCTTCCTCCTTAAAGATTGTACTCATATGTGACTTTCTTAGAAATGCCTGTATTAACACCCCCAATTTTTTTAAACAACTTTTTTTGAGGTATTATTTTGATATCATATATCCACCCATTTTAAGTGTAAAGCAAGTTGAACAACTACCATCAATCCAGTTTTTGAATGGTTCCATCATCCCAGTGATATCCCTCAATGCCCATTTATAGTTAATTCTGTTCCCACCCCCAGTTTTGGGCAACCACTAATCTAGTTTCTGTCTATATAGGTTTTCTTTTCTGAACATTTCATGTACTTGCATACTTGGGAAATACTGTGGGTTTGGTTTCAGACGATTGCAAATAAGCAAATATCAAAGTGAGTTACTTGAATTTTTTGGTTTCTGAATATACATATGAGTTATATTTACACTACACTGTAGCCTCTTAAATGTGCACTAGCACCATGTCTATAAAAAACTTTTGATATGTTCTGCTTAAGTCCAACGTATACACTGAGGAGGCATTACATAAGAGTGAATACCCCCAGAGATCATCGGGAGCCTACCACACTTCCTTATTATGTTTGTTGTCTGTCTCCTCCCAATGGAACGTAAAAGTCCACGAAAGCAGAGATATTTGTTCACTGGAAATATCGTAAACACTTAGAACAGTGCCTGGCATATTGTTTACATTCCATAAACATTTGTTGAGTGAATGAATGAATGAGTAAACTCTAGTTTATTTAAGCACAGAGTAAGTTTAGGGTCCCTTCTCTGTGTTAAGCCTTTCAGATTTCTCTCACTCTTTCTTTTTTTGGTTAAACATACCTCTCCCTTTTTGCTCTTCAGCTCTTTCTCAAAGGACATGTTTTCCAAGGTCTTAGATGTGATTAATGCCTTTGAATCAGTAGGACTAAAATTTATCCTTGTTACAAATCATCTTGTTTGTTCAGTTCAAGGTTTTTTGGTTTGTTTGTTATTTTGTAAATTCATTTTGTTTATTTTATTGTGGTAAAAGACACGTGAAATTAAATTTGCCGTCGTAACTGTAAGTGTACAGTGCAGTAGTGTTACGTTTGTTCACATTGTTGTGCACTCACTCTCGAGAGCTTTTCCATCTTGTAAAACTGAAACTCTGGACCAGTTTAAACACTAACTCCATTTCCCTGCAGCCCTTGGCAGCTACCTTTCTACTTCCTGTCTGTATGATTTTGACTCCTTTAGACACCTCATATAAGTGGAATCGTCTAGCATTTGTCTTTTTGTGATTGGCTTATTTTGCTCAGCATACTGTCTTTGAGGTTCATCAGTGTTGTAGCCTGTGACAGGATTTCTCTCCTTTTTGAGACTGCTTGGTATTCCAGTGTACACTTATGCCACATTTTGTGTATCCATTCATCCATCAGTCAACATTTGTGTTGCTTTCACCTCCTGGCTATTGTGAATCATGCTGACTACACCTGAGTACGTACAAAGACACTCCTTTGAATTCTTTTGAATACATCCCCCAGAGTAGGATTGCTGGATCATATTGCTAATTCTGTTTTTAATTTTTTTTTTGAGAAATCTCTGTAATGTTTTCCATAGTGGCTGCACCATTTTATATTTCTACAAGTAGTGCAGAGTTCAAGGTTTTTAAACTGTTATTTTGAAACTTTATTCATATGGATAGTAAGGAAAACTTTACTGAACTTAGTTTATCCTCTAATCCAAGCATTTCTCATATTAAACAATCACCTTAGTTGTCCTTTCAAAAGAGTTGTTAGGTTAATTTGGCATGACTTCTTGATGAATCTGTTTGTGTTGTCTTTAGTACTGATAGATTCCTTTAAAGACAGAATCACTGTCAAACTAATTGGTCTTTAGTTTTTAGGATTTTCCTTCCTACCTAATTCCCCCTTTTAATATTTATCCAGTTTTATGGTGCCATTTCTGATCTAAGAATGTTTGAAATTATGTTCATTGGCCCAGCTAATACTTGAATTGTAGTTCTTCTGAATGTAGGAGTATAGTTAGGTAGTTTGAATTTATAGTATATTTAAAACTTTCAATTTAATGTTACTGATTCTCCATTCTTTACTTATAAAACCTACTACTGCTGTGTTACCCCCAGATTATTTTCATATGCTATTGAGTAGTTTGTAAGCATCAGGGCAACAATGATTAAGGACTGAGGGGAAGTAAAGGAACTGAGCCCTGTAACAAGACAAGGTGGACAATTGGAAGCTAAGCTGACAGCAAATCAACCCAAGGAGGAGATCAACAGAAGTAGGAGCTGAGACAGTAGAAGTGAAAATATAGGTACATGAGTTAGTTCCTGGTCCAAAAACAGAACATAAAAGTGAGTCTTGCAGAATGAAACACATTGGAGCTTGATGTGCTGCTTCAGGAACATGGTAAAGGACAACTTGCTACTGGAATTCAAATACACCCCAAGAGTTTGGTTGACAAATGTGGGACCCTAGCAGAAAGAAAGGAGTTTGATTTTGAGGTGAGATCTTTTGAATCAGAGGCTTTATTAGTATCCTACTGCTGCTGTAACAAATTACCACGATCTTGGTAGCTTAAAACAACACAGATATATTACCTTATAGTCCTGGTGGTCAGAAGTCTGAGGTCAGGCTCCCTGGGCTAAAATGAAGTTGTTGGCCAGGCTGTGCTCCTTCTGGGGGTCTGTTTCAGGGCTGAAGAAACCAAAGAAATGGGCAGATGTACTTCAGAGGAATTATCTTTGAGAAATGGAGAAGCAGAAAGATCCTCAGGGCTGTAGAAAGTAAAAACATTCTGGAGATTTTTAAAAGAAATTGCACTCAGGTCTTTAAGTGGATGATTTGCAGGCATTTAAATAAGAATGCAATAGTCAGTTGGAAGAATAGTTAGGTAACTAAGAAACAGTTATGGCAAACTTATTTTATCCTTTTAAGGAAGGTTAGATTGTCTCATTTTCAGTAAAGCATTCAGTCATTCTCTCTTAGTATTCTACTGTGTGCTCCTTTCTTAGTTGTCTGAGTCTCTGGAAGAGCTACATCTAAGAGATTGGATGTACGTCTAGTTTGCCATCAGATGTCTTGTGAAATGTCACAGAGATGCTCCTTTGATCCTATTTTGTTCCTTCTTTTATTAGGTAATTGAAAGGCATGCTTTTCAGTTTTTCTGATAATACAGAGCTTGGAAAGATAATTATTTTGAAAGACTACAGAATCAGTATTTTAAATGATATTTATACTTTCTGGAATGCTGCACCATACCTGTAAGATATAATTCAACAGGGCTAAGCCAGTATATAAGTGATAAAGAAAGTCTACTATGCTGCTAATGGTTGGATTAAAAAAAAGCAGTCCTGGCTTTTGCTCTTGAAGGTGTTAAAATCCAGTTAAGAAGACTCAACACGTGTTTGTAAAAGATGAAATAGCAACGCTAAATAGATTGCCTCAAATGGGATGGACAGCCTGTGTATGAATTCAGAAGAAGACCCAATCACTGAGAAATGAAGTAACTATGGAACCTTCACTGGTGAACCGGAATTGACCTAGGCCCTAAAGGAAGGTGGAGATAGGTAGCACTATAGGTAGAGGAGGTCAGCGGGTTATGTAGTTGCAGAGAAACTTGAGGGAAATTCCCCAGTGTTCAGTGATTAGGACTTGCACTGCAGGGGGCCCCGGTTCTCTCTCTGGTTGGGGAACTAAGATCCTGCAAGCCATGTGGTGCAGCCCCCAAAAAAGAAAGAAAAACTTATAGGCGTAGCATATGTGGGAGACAAGAATTATAAGTATTCATATGACTGGTTTACGGATCAGTAAATCACATCTCTAATGTCTTACTGTAGCAAGAAAACATTTTAATATGAAATAAATTGATATAGGAAATAAAATATGAAAACTAATATATTCTTTTAATAAAATAGAGCAAGAATCAATATGTTCTTCCTGGGCTAAATGTGAATCCATGTATTGTGGTTCTCCTGATCCTACTAGTCCACCTGATAAATATTTTCTGTAAGGAATCTAAGACTGTGCATAATGACTGAAGACCTTTGGATTACAACATCCTGTGTTCATTTGAGAGGATGGTGGCTTTCTATTCCCCTTTCTGTTTCCACTTTTGCCATTACTGAAGTTTTCTTTCTAGAACATATGTTTACATTCTTAACCTTCCATTTCTGCTCTAAAAGTACAAGGCTCTAAAAATCCTGAGATGCCTCTTCCGTTTTACCATCAGTTGGCAAAAGGAAAAATTTAAAAACCATGTAGAAGAGAGAGTGAAGGCTCTCGTCTCCTGTTAACCTTCTGACAAGCAAGTTAATTTGAAATACACTGCTTTTCCATGTCACTGCAGACACTCTTCTTTTTTCTCCCCAGTTTCCAGTTAGAGGATTTCACAAAGTGCACATTTGAAAGTAAACACTAAAATTAAAAAAAATATATCAGCACAAACTATTATTCTTTGCCATGGTCTTTTTATGAAGCCATCTCTCTTATTGCTTTGTCCATCTCCTTTAATGAATAGAGTTTTTAATGAGTAGAGTTTTGAACACTGTTTTCTTAGTTTGTGCTGGTTTTATAATTTTTAATAAATGCCATTTTTTTTTAAATCGAGAGAAAACAGGCGATAGTTTGGGATGCAAGGTTACCTGTTCAGAATGAAGAATTCTAATGTTCCTGCATGATCAGAGTAATTTTAAGAAGATATATTAAATAGTTAACAGATTCACAAGAAGTTGCAAAATAGTACAGAGAGGTCTTATACCCCTTCACCTGGTTTCCCCCAGTGGTTATATTTTATAAAACCAAGAAATTGACATTGATACAAAGTATGTGTATGCCATTTTATCACATGAGTAATTTCCTGTAATCACCACTGTAGTCAAGATTCAGATTACCACAAAGACCTCCCTCCTGCTATTTGAGCAGTTATTTTTAAGATTAGAATTTTAATTTTGATGAATGTCCCAATGTAAGCTATAGATACTAAAATTATATATACTGTTTAATACAGTATATCAACATAAAGGTACATTATAAGTTTTCTCAATGGACAAAATTTAAGGTCTCACTTTATACTGTAAATAATCAACTGCTTTCCTGTGTCAGTAGTATCTAAAGAACCAATGTCAGTTAATAGTAACAAAGCACAGTAAGCAAATTTGTGAGTTTTTCTTTGGCTTTTAATTACCAGAGCTCAAAGTTAGTTTATCATCCCTAATATTTTGATCAAAGGCATTTTTCTTTCCTGCTATGAAAAGAATGTTTTGAGATGTTCTAAAACCACATATTTTCACATATTTTACATATTAAAGAGCACCAGTGGGTGATCTGTGAGATAAAACATTTTTTTAGCAACTGATTTTTTCCTTTTGTGGGAATTTTCTTAATAATGACATATGATGGAGACTGAAACAATTACCGCCGCCCCCCCCCCGCTTTTTTTTTTTTGCTGTACCTGGCCACAAATCCCAGTAAGATTTTAAGAATGTATGGCTTATCAACTCTGGCGACATTTTAAAATACCGTGCAGAGAAGAAAGGAGCCATTTCATGATAGCTCTTCATCTGAATTAATGACATGATTTTGTCACCCCAGCTTGCTGTGATGTTATGTTTGAAGGAAAGTATATGAGCAGTGTTAAAAGATAAACTGAGACATACTAAAATTTTTAAGTTTATTTGAGCAAACGTTGATGCATAGTGGTTAGGAGCATTCTACTGCTAAGAGTTATGGGCAAGGGATTTAGAGAGAGGACTTGGAAGAAAAGCAAGGCAGTTGTTTGGCTAGAGCTTGAAGTGGTTGCGTTATTTGGAAAAGACTAGCTGGCTGTTTGTGACTGGCTATTCTTAATCTTAAGGCATTTACAGAAAGTGATTCTGGCTTAGGTTTCCGTTTGCTTAAGTTGGCTACCAAGGCATTAGAGTCATCTCATCCTTATGGTCTCCTTGTTTGATTAATTTTATAACAAGGTGGTTCGAGTGTAAGCTCCTTTAGGGCAGAGGCTTCAACAATACGTGAACAGTCAGATGTTCAAGCTGGGTTTAGAAAAGGCAGAAGAACAAGAGATCAAATCGCCAACTCCATTGGATTATAGAAAAAGCAAGAGAATTCCAGAAAAACATCTTACTTCTGCTTCCTTGACAATGCTAAAGCCTTTGACTCTGTAGATCACAACAAACTGTGTCATACACTAGTCATATAACACACATGAGGCTACTGAGCACTTGAAATGTGGCTGGTCTGAACTGAGATGTATGCAAATGTGAAATACAGAGTTCAGGAAACTGGCACAGAAAGTGGTCTCATTAATAATTTTTCATGTTGATTATATGCAGAAATGATAGTATGCTAGATATACTGGATATATATTATTGAAATTAATTTCACTTTTTTTTTTTTTTTTTTTACCTTTTTAAATATGGCTATTCAGTTCAGTTCGGTTCAGGCGCTCAGTCATCATGTCCGACTCTTTGCGACCCCATGAATCGCAGCACGCCAGGCCTCCCGGTCCATCACCAACTCCCGGAGTCCACTGAGACTCACGTCCATCGAGTCAGTGATGCCATCCAGCCATCTCATCCTCTGTCTTCTCCTTCTCCTCCTGCCCCCAATCCCTCCCAGCATCAGAGTCTTTTCCAATGAGTCAACTCTTGGCATGAGGTGGCCAAAGTACTGGAGTTTCAGCTTTAGCATCATTCCTTCCAAAGAACACCCAGGATTGATCTCCTTTAGAATAGACTGGTTGGATCTCTTTGCAGTCCAAGGGACTCTCAAGAGTCTTCTCCAACACCACAGTTGAAAAGCATCAATTCTTCGGTGCTCAGCTTTCTTCACAGTCCAACTCTCACATCCATACATGACCACTGGAAAAACCATAGCCTTGACTAGACAAACCTTTGTTGGCAAAGTAATGTCTCTGCTTTTGAATATGCTATTTAGGTTGGTCATAACTTCCCTTCCCAGGAGTAAGCGTCTTTTAATTTCATGGCTGCAGTCACCATCTGTAGTGATTTTGGAGCCCAGAAAAATAAAGTCTGACACTGTTTCCACTGTTTCCCCATCTATTTCCCATGAAGTGATGGGACCAGATGCCATGATCTTCGTTTCTGAATGTTGAGTTTTAAGCCAACTTTTTCACTCTCCTCTTTCACCTTCATCAAGAGGCTTTTGAGTTCCTCTTCACTTTCTACCGTAAGGGTGTTATCATCTACATATCTGAGGTTATTGATATTTCTCCCAGCAATCATGATTCCAGCTTGTGCTTCTTCCAGTCCAGCGTTTCTCATGATGTATTCTGCATAGAAGTTAAATAAGCAGGGTGACAATGTACAGCCTTGACGCACTCCTTTTCCTATTTGGAACCAGTCTGTTGTTCTATGTCCAGTTCTAACTGTTGCTTCCTGTCCTGCATATAGGTTTCTCAAGAGGCAGGTCAGGTGGTCTGGTAGTCCCATCTCTTGAAGAATTTTCCACAGTTTATTGTGATCCACACAGTCAAAGGCTTTGGCATAGTCAATAAAGCAAAAATAGATGTTTTTCTGGAACTCTCTTGCTTGTTCGATGATCCAGTGGATGTTGGCAGTTTGATCTCTGGTTCCTCTGCCTTTTCTAAAACCAGCTTGAACATCTGGAAGTTCACGGTTCACGTATTGCTAAAGCCTGGCTTGGAGAATTTTGAGTATTACTTTACTAGCGTGTTAAATAATGTCAAATTGCCTAGAAGGATCAGAATAGCTGGAGGGTCTGGAAAAGGGTGACCCTTTCACTGCTGGCCATGATGATGGAGTAGATATTCTGGTGACACCATTCTGCCACATGGAGCAGGGGATACAAGGAGCTTCTCATCATCTCTGTTTAATTTATGCCACTTGGGAGTTAAAGTCTGATGGCATTTCACCTGTGGCAGGGATAAACTTGTGTTTGCGCCTTTGGAAAAATGTGTATCATGGTAGTGAAATCTATTAGAGTCACTTCTTATAACTGTCCGGGCTTGTTTGTTTTTGTTTTTAACCGCATGGAACTATTGGGAGTTGAACCGTATTTAAAATAATAGAACCAATGACAGGGGCTCTAAAATTTTTATTGTTTGTGTAATGGAATTTGCTATATTGGATTTTGACCTGTATGTCACTAAGAGTACTTAGGATCTTGTCACAACCGTTTATTTGTCAGGTTTTTACTTTATTTACTAAAAGTGGTTGTGTGCATGTATGGGTGTGTATGTTTGGGCCTAAATTTCTTTATATCTCAAGATGTTTAAATATGGTAGGTTTTTCAATCTTACTAATCTTTAAAAGGACCTTTATTATTATTATTTTTGGAGGCCTGGTGTGCTGCGATTCATGGGGTCGCAAAGAGTCGGACATGACTGAGCAACTGAACTGAACTGACTGATCAGTAGAAAATTCCAATTTTCCTTTAGCAGCAGGGCCCATCAAGTAGAAAAAACCTGGTTTTACAGAAACATATGAAGCACAGAGGAAATCCTTTGCCCGCACCTTGCAGAGCAACGTGTGAGGAAGGACTGGAATTGTGTCACCTCACTTGTATTTGTGATGCCACTTGTTGGTTCTGAAGTCTTGGGTGCCTTGCCACATTCTTGGTAGTACTTAGCTGTTGGGGGCACCCCTTGCACAGTTTCCTCAGCGTGAGGAGAACGTATGAGTATCTTCAAAGAACTGACTGAGTCCAGTTTTAAAAAGCTTCTCTCTACATATAAAAGGAAGAAGATCAAGAATCTCTCGTATTTGAAGTGTTCTGTAAGACAGGTCCTCAGACTTTTTTTTAGGGCTTTGGGGAAATGTATGTATAACTGTACCCTACCTCTCCCAAAGAGTTGCCTGGTTTTCAATTCTTTTCAATGAATTTGTGGTAACAGTAACTTTTTCATTGTAAAAACTGTGGAAATAGTGTTGATTAGATCAGGAGACACCTGAGCCAAGCAGAGTTCTTGCCTAGGAGTTTGGAGTTAGTTGTGAGAGTAAGATTGGTCTTGTTAGGAGTAGCTGGTCTGTAACATGTATATCTAGGACCTTTTTTCCCCTCAAATTATCTAGTCAAAAGAATCAGAAAGTGGTAAATAGAGAGTAAGATGAAGCACAGAGAGAGCAGAGATAAGAGACAGAAAGTCCTGGGGGCATTAGAGTTCTTTGAACTGAGGTTGGACTGCTTTTAAAATATTAGATTCCCTGAGATACTGCATATCTTTAAAATAAAGTATCTTTTATTTGCTCAGTTTAGTTTGAATTAGAATTCTCTCACCTGAAACTAAGAGTCCTAACTTAGTTACCTCCAATGCATCTTGTAAATATCTCCCTCCAAGCATCCCTTTGTAATATTTTGTCTGTCTGTCAAGATAGACTTTAAGCTCTGTGAATACAGAGACTGTATTTTGTTGATCTTAACATCTCTATTATCCAGCCTGGAACTTGGCATGGTGGGTGCTCAATAAATGCTTGTTGAATACATGAATGAGTATATGATTATAAGCATCTCATTATATATACTTCTAGTTTTATTTTTCAGATCTCTAAAATGTTTTTGAGTGGGTAATATATTCTAGTGTTCAGAAATCAAAATGTATATAGTAAAAGGTCTCCCTCCCATCATTGTCTTGTGTCCACCCAAATCAAACCTCCTTCCTTTCTTTTTCCTACCCCAAAAAGCGCTGGTGTAGCTTTTATCTAGTGTAGTTTTTCAGGGTTTCTTTATGCACATATAAGCAAATACAAATACACACATACACATATATACATACATATATGCATGTGTGCATGCAAAGTTGCTTCAGTCATGTCTGACTTTGTGCGACCCTATGAACTAGCCTGCCAGGCTCCTCTGTCCATGGGATTCTCCAGGAAGGAATACTGGCATGGGTTTCTTTGCCTTCCTCCTGGGGATCTTCCTGATCCAAGGATCAAACTTGCATCTCTCCTGTCTCCTGCATTGGCAGATGGGCTGTTTACCACTAGTGCCACCTGGGAAGCCCCTATATACATAGATATTCCACCTTTTTATGCAAATAGTAACATATATTACATACCCTGTTTTGCAGCTTACTTCTGACTTTATATAGCTCAGATCTTTTTTCCATATAAGCATTCCTTTTAAAAAATGATTGTATATTACTACACTGAATAATTGAACTGTAATTTATTTAATATGAATTTATTGTTGGGCATTAAAGTTGTTTTAAATCTTTCACTGTTACAAATAACACTGTGGTAAATAATCTTGTACATCTGACTTTGCCTGTGTTCCAGTATGTCTATAAGATAAATAACTAGAAATGGAATTGCTGGATTAAAGATTATATGTGTTTATAATTTTATCACCAGAATGCCCTCAGAATGTTTATACCAATTTATTAACCCAGCAGCAACATATGAGAGTGGTTGTTTCTCCACAGCATTGCCAGTTGTAAATTAAGCATATTTGCAGATTTCTGTCATGTTCCACTTTGCATAATGGCCAGGTAGCTCCTGTTAGACTAACTCATCCACAGATACAAAGCCATGTGCCTTAAGGCACTGGAGAGTGATCAAAAGCAGGCAGATATTAGATGGGAGGTTGATACTTAGAAGGGAAAGCAGAGCTTATGGGATAAAATCTAAACATCTAATATGTGTGAAAGAAAGCAGGCAAATAATTTGATTAAGTAATGCCCAGATATTTTCAAATAGAATGGAAGACATGCATTTACAGATTTAAGAATCTCAGCACACCCCAAACAAGACAAATGCAGGGAAAAAACAAGGCACGTCATAGTCAAAATACTGAAAATCAGACATAAAGAGAAAATCTTAAACCACCACAGAAAAGAACACTTTACATATAGGTGAAAGTTATTTGTGTCACCACTAACTTTTCATCAAAAACAGTGGAGGTCAGAAGACAGTGCAGTGCTATCTTTAAAGTGCTGATAGATTTCTCCCAGTCTGTTTGGTGAAAAATGATACTCAATTTAGTTTTAATTTGTATTTCTTTTGATATGAATGAGGTTAAGCATATTTTCATATGCTTAAGAGTCTCTTGTATTTCTTTTCTGTTTATCCTTTCTTTTTGTTCTCTTGGGTTTTTAGTCTCTTCATTAAGAGCATTGTTGTTTGTGATGGAGTTGCAAATATACTTTCCTCAGTTTGCCAGTTGTCTTTTAACTTTGTTGATGGTGGTTTTTATCATCCAAGCAATTTTTATGATCAGGTAGTCCAGTTTGTCTATCTTTTCTTTTGTGGCTTTTGAATTATAAAGTCATTCCCTGCTGCCAGCTTGTATAAAGACAGTTGTCAGTGTTTTCTTCTATATGGTTTCAGTTTTTACACTGAAATCCTTAGTCCACTTGGAGTTTTTCCTTATATATGATGTGAAATATGGGTCTAAGTCTTATTTATTTCTAGATGACTACCCAGTTGTCCCACATTATCAGCTAGGCACTAAATCTTCTGGACTGGTTTCCTGTCCCATTAGTATGTCTGCTGATGTAACAGCAGACTATCCTGCTATAATTACTTTGTTTTTATATGATGCTTTGCTGTTTGGTATAGCTAGCCTCCTTTCATTGCTTTTCCTTTCATTGCTTTTCTTCTTCACAGTTTTCCTGGCTGGTATTTAGTCTTTTATTCAGAATAGAAGACGTTTATCAGTTCCTGGCTGGTATTGATTGTTTATTTTTCCACACTGTCTTTTGACTCAGCTTTTTAAAGTTCCCTCAAGTAATGAGCCCCAAAGCCTGGACAGGGGCTTCAGGCCAGGTCTTCCTGAATATGCTCTCAGAGCTCTCTGCCCTTTTATGGATATTATTTTTTGGGGATTTTAAATTATGGGAGTATTATTTTATTTTGGATTAATGACTGACTCACTCACTAGAATATAAGCTCCAGGAGGGCAGGAATCATGTTTCTTTTACTCACTGTATTTGTAGTGCCTCATATAAGGCCTGGCACATGTGAGGCTCTTAATCCACAGTAATGAATAGGTGAATGACTTTTGAATCTTGAGGTTGAGTTTTGACTCTCTCTTACACTCTCAATGACTTCAGGCAGGTTTCTTGACTGTTCTAAGCCTCAGTTTTCTCATTTCTAAAGTCGATGTAAATGAATTATTCCTACTGAACTGGGCTTTGGGAATAACTAAATGATATATCTTAGAAAACATTTTTGTGAAGTGTGAGATGTTCTAATTAGACTAACTTTGGCTTTCCTTCTCACCTGTGGTAGATAATTATGCATTTAACAAGGAACAGTCTCTAGATTTAGGCTGTTGGTTCTGAGTCCATTTGAAGATTCATCTACCAAGCTGTCACACAGCTGAAGTTAGTCACTCTTGAGTATTTCTTAGCTTTTAGCCACCTAAGCATTAAGACAGTCAATTTCAGATAACAGCTTGTTTGTTGACAGCAGACTGTCTCTAAGAAAGGAAATACAATTTCACTTTGCAGAGCAACCTTGTTTTGGAATCCATTCTGCACAAGATGTCTACCTGCCACTTCTGAAAGGAAAAGAGAACTATGACGCAGCTGCTGTTACCAGAAGAAAAGCTTAGACCTAATAAACTGCCAAAACTCAGCGTTGTTAGTTTAAGTTACTTGCCAATGTACTATAACTTGAAGGAAAGGGAGGATGTGCATTTTTATTGCTAATGCTGGGGAGATTGCCATTAAAGCAGTTGGCAGAACGGCTGACATTTTAACGGTCGTAGGTCAGATCATCTTCTGCGTCTATCGAAGAGAAGATTTGACCAAGGATTGACAAAAAGGAAATCAGATGATTCTGTTGACTTGGCTACATCTAAATGTCTCCTTTTCGGCTTACAGGAAAGATTGCTATGGAAGCAGTCTTTGATGTTGCAACAGAGTGGCTGTAAATTGCTTGAATAACTCTTGGAACTTCAAATATAAAAACACAGGAAGAGTCACTGTCTGAGGTCGAACTTGAGGAGTTTTCACTTGTGTTATGCTCCTCATGTAATGTTTGGGGCTCAAATTTTACATAAGATCTGTTTTCAATCACTGTTTACTCAGTTTCCCAAAAAAGGGTTCACTTACAGGTTGCAAGGAAAATCCGTGGCAACTGAAAACTGAATTCTAGAACCTTAGTCTCCAACGTTTCTGACGCTATTAGAAACAAGTGCAAAATTTTCTTTGTTCTCTCAAAGGCAAAATAAAGAATGTATAGTAGGCTTGAAAGTTAGAGATCATAAAGCACTTTTATGGTTTTCAAAAAGTTCAAATTCTTTACACACTCTTAAGGTTTTTTTTTATTATTAATTTAGTTATGTAAATCAGCCCTTTTCTGATAAATAATATTAATCCTGAGATCAACATTTCTTTTATTGTGAATTTAGCTGTATAAATCAGTCTTTTGCCACCAAACATAAATTTATATTAGTTCTAGGATCAACATTTTGAGAAGGGATAAAATAGGGATCGTCTGAGCATTTTAAAAAGAATGTTGGGCAAAAATAGCCAGTAGAATAAAAATACATTGTGCAAGCTAAAATAGGGCAAAAGAGCTAAAATGCAGCCCATGGACTAAAATAACTGGCAGTTCAAATGAGTCCAAGGGCTAAATATGTGAATATCTTCCGATTACCTTATATATAGAAGAGTTTTTAATTTTTTTAATTGCACATTTCACTTCTTTTGTTGTTGTTTTCAAAAATACTGTAAGAGCCATTGAGTTTAATAAACTAAAAGATCGGAGTTTGTTAACATTTTAACCTACAGGTTGACATTTTTAGGCTAGTAGGTAGAAATGGCTATTTATTGATTGGTAGGGAGTTTATCTAGTAGGCATTTAATGTTCACTCTTTTTATGAGTGAGTCTTGCACAGCCTACAGGGGTTTAGCAGTGGTGCACACTGGGAAAGTTTCTAGGAGACCTGAGATCAGTGTTAGTGCTTATTTGTGCCAGAGACACTGACCTTGTTGCTGTTTCTTGAACATCCAGGTGGACTCCTGCATCAAGCCTTTTTACGCTTGTTCTCTTTACCTGAGATATTTCCGCCATGTTTCATATGGTTTACTTCCTCGCCTCTTTCACATCTTTGATCAGTTGTTACCTTGTCAGATGCCTCTATGAAGAAGCTAAATCACTACCATCTGAGGCTTTTGAGCCAAGGAGAAACGTAATCTGACGAACATTGAACGGATCTGTCTTCCTGTGGTGATGGGAATCAGTTGCACGTGAGCCATGGCTGAAGCGTTTAGGTGTGGTTGCAGTCATCTGGGCTGGAGATAACAATGGCTCAGGTCAGATGGCTGTGGAGGTGGTGGAATGTGGCTGGACTGAGGATATAAATTGACAGTAGAGTCAGCAGGATTTGCTGCCACTTGGAATGTGGATGCAAGAGAAACATAAGAGTCAAGAGTGATGCTGAAGTTTTTTGGCTTGATAGAATGAAATCGCCATTCTCTGAAACGAGGAATGAATATCAAAGGGAAAGTACAAAATCAAGATTTGGGTTTTTGTTGTCATAGCTGGATAAATGAAACTTGAAGTAGAAAAATATCTGAGATGGAGATAAAATATTTGCGAGTCATCCCGGCATAACATCAGGAACCTGGATGAAGTAACCTGGTCACCTGGGGAGTGTAAAGAAAAGAGGTCTTGGGAAGAAGTGCTGGTACACAACAGTATTAAGAGGTTAGGGAGACCAGAGCAAGGGCCAGTGAAATAAAAAGCTCAGAGAGACTGGCTCTTGGAAATCAAGTAGAGAAGTTTCCAGGAAAAGAGTGATCAGCTATGCTGGAATGCTGCTGATAGAACAGCAAGAAGATAAAGACTGAGAAAGGACATTAGAGTTGGCAATGGTGTGGTCACTGGTGACCTTCGTGAGCTGTTTTGGGAGAGGGATGTGGTGGCAGGGCTGACTTAAGAGGCTTTTGGAGAGAAAAAAGAGAAAATGTAGACATCAAATATAGACTAATCTCTAGAGAAGATAATTTTGTATAGTAGAACAGAGAAATAAGATGGGACCTGAAGAGGGTATGAAGTCAAGAAAGACCTTTCAAATGATGTTTGCACGCTGATGGGAGTGAGTGGATAAAGAGGAAAAAATAGAGTTTACAGAAGATGGAAAAGGGGGACATTGCTGGGAACCTGTATTCTTTGATGAGTCTTCCTCCCTCTATAGCCTTGTATGCATCACTCAAGGGAGACTTTTCTGTTCTTTCCAAAATCTCACTGGGCTGGATTACCCTCTTATGTGTTAGTTGCTCCGTCATGTCCAATTCTGCGACCCCATGGACTGTAGCCTGCTAGGCTCCTCCATCCATGGAATTCTACAGGCAAGAATACTGGAATGGGTTGCCATTTCCTTCTCCTGGGGATCTTCCCGACCCAGCAGGGATGGAACCCAGGTCTCCTGCATTGCTGGCAGACTCTTTACCCTCTGAGCCTACAGAAAAGTCCCATATTCCCCTCTTGTAAGTTCCTGTATAATTCTGTTTCTCCCATACATACCCCTTCCAAAGTATGACCTCCTGTACTTACACTTCACGGGGTATGTTAGTCCTCTAGCAGCTTCAGTTCAGTTCAGTTCAGTCGCTCAGTCATGTCCGACTCTTTGTGACCCCATGAATCGCAGCACGCCAGGCCTCCCTGTCCATCACCAACTCCCAGAGTTCACTCAGACTCATGACTAAAACCACACTTTCTAATAATCTGGGACTATAACAGAAGATAAGAATTTTATCAGGCTCTTTCACAAACCTTCTCCCGTCCATCATGACGAAGTGTTTATAGATCCTTAAGTGGCTCTCAACTGTTCTCTTAAGTGTTCGGTTGTTAGTAGCCTGTGCGACTGGGGTTCCATACTGTGTCAAAGATGATTCTGAGGTTTCTGGCTTGAGAGACCAGAAGAATCAAATTAGTATTTACTGAAAAGAGGAATAAATATCAAAGGAAGAGCACAGCTGCTGAGCCCTAAGGAGTAGCATCATTTCTCACCATTGGCATTCCTGGTGGCATGATGACTTCTGGGACCTCAGCATTGATTCTGGCCATTTGGTTCTCTGTTTTCTGCCTTTTCTGTCATGGGATTAGGCTTGTGGGGTTGAAGAAGTACTCTGTCCTTAGCCAGAGGTTGATTTTAGTGAAAAAATGTTGCATGCAGTAAAACAAACAACACACAACTATGTGGATGGTAGCTATCATTTTTATCTTTTGAGCTCAAGGTTTATATTTCTGTTTGCATTTTCAAGGTTTTAGGTCACAGTTAGGGCCAGGACCTTGAAGCCAGTCACTTGGGTGTTTGTAGAAAGGAGTGGTGACTCTTGTGAAATCTTATGTAAGAGGTGTGCATACATCCTTAAGTGTGTTCATCCACCCATCCATAAAAAATGTTTATAAATGCTTGCTATATTTAAAGATGTGTTAGGGAGTTTGAAGTGCTTGTTTTGTCAGGAGGGAAGAGGTAGAGATTCAGGGAGCTCTTTAGAGGTCATAATGTGAAAAAGGCAGAGACCACTCTTTAGAGTAGTTCTAGCTCATCCCGAGAGTTCTTTGTTCAAACAGCACATCGTAAGAAAACCCATGGTATCATAAGGAAATCCCAAGCTGCACTGCAGGCTTGCTGTCAGAGAGGCTGAAAGACCTAGACCCTCCTACCTCAGCACCCCTCTTTGTTGCCTTTGCAGAAGTTTCTTCGAACTCTGAGGTGTCTGCATAGCACAGGTGGAAAAACCCCTCCTTCTAGACCATGACAGAGTTGTTTCTCTCTTTTTTTTTTTACTGTCATTCCTTAGTCTTTCCCATCATAAAAAATACAATAAATTATGATGATTTCCCATTTTAAATTGAGAGGGAAACTTTTACATGAGTTTTCTGTTTTAGAAAAAAAATAGAAGTTATTATTTAACTTGGTTAAATGTTTTAAATCACAAAACCTCTGTACATCTTTCCTATAGAGACTAGTTCATAGAACTGCTGAAAAATTTTAGTTGATGATGATGGTATTAACAGATCATCAGGAGTTTAGAGTCTTATTTGGGGTACCTGCTGATGTACTCCTTTATATACGTGGATAGAAGTTTGACCTTTGTTCTTACTTCCAGATGTAGTATAAAGGATGGTGATTTATTTCAGTAGCCCATGGGTTATAAGTGAAATGGTCTGAATGCTTTAGTAAAATCAGGTGAATCGAATGGGCAGGTCTGTGCCTATTGTTTGGATTTTAAAAAAATCACACATTCATGTATTCTTTTGATACTGTTAAAAAACAGAAAGGTAGTACTACTGCATTATAATTCTAGTGCACACTTAAAATGCAGATTAAAAATTCTAATTGTATTTTTTAGTAACTAATAATTTAATAATGCTTTTTGATCCTCCCCTGCTTTTCCAACTTTCTTTTCTTGCTTGATGTTAGGAAACCCAAATTGAAGATGCCTACAGTTCAAATAGGTTGAACTTGTGGCCTTGGCTGTAATTGTCACTTCATAATCTATTTTTTATTTTAATCTTATTATTAAACCTTTTTTATTTCTTGCAGACTGGTGAATTTTCAGCTCGTTTCCTTTTGAAGTTGCCAGTGGATTTCAGCAATATTCCCACGTACCTGCTCAAGGTAAAAATGTATGGTTATCGCTATGAGAATGCAGTTGAGCTTTTTAAGTCATTATTTAACTTTGAATATTTGTATAGTTTGCCAACATTTTGTTTAGATGATGAATTCTATTAAAAGTTTTATTGCATGAAGATCCAGTGAGTTAGTTACCTAACAGCTAAAATCGTAGCCCTAAAAAGTAATTTCAAAATGGACTTTCCTTATAAGATAAAATTAGTATAAACAAATTAAGCCTTGGGAAAAAGACTGCCTTTAGTTAATGATCTTTTGGAGATGAAAGACTCTTAAAAATTACCTTAATATTCATTTTGTCTTTAAGTAGGATTGCATATTAACTATTTTGTGTTACAGGGCATTTCATTCTCTTTATTTATGTTAACACTTGATCTCAGGCATCTTCAAAGTTGGACTGCCCTAGAGAGATCTGTAACTGAATTAGGTCAGTGTATATGGCACTTTAAAATACAGCGAGGGCAGGGGATGGCTTGGGAGCCGCTGCTTTGGGAAGGGGTCTGCAAAATGCTTTGTAGAGGAGAGGTGGAACCCAAATCCACACGAGGCTGTGATTGTTGTTGTTTAGTAGCTCAGTCGTATCTGACTCTCTGTGACCCCATGCACTGTAACCCACCGGAGTACTCTGTCCATGGGATTCTCCAGGCAAGAATACTGGGGTGGGTTGCCATTTCTTTCTCCAGGGGATCTTCCCAACCCACGCATCGAACTTGGGTCTCCTGCATTGGCAGGTGGATTCTTTACCACTGAGCCACCAGGGAAGTCAGGTGAAAGAAACTAAATGGACCAGTGAAATGGCAAGTTCTGAACAGGAACTCTTGAGACAGGGGCCTAAGTTTATCGTGGATGTGGTTTTGGGTATCGCCTCAGCCACGTTTAGCCTGTGGTGATAATAGCTTTGCTGTAATGTAAGAAAAATTTCTGCCTTCCAAATTTGATGTTATTCAGAGAGTTAATCATATTTACAGTCTAGAGAGAAGACAAAATCCTCGTGCAAGTATTCCTGTGTATTATTGTAGTCATAAATAACATGAGATTATTCCTGATAGTGATTGGAATTAAAGTATAGTCTGATAGAATATAAACTGTAGACCATAGGAAAAATTAGGGCTTTTTTTTTTTTTTTTAGCATTCTGCCCATGGGATTTATTAGTTTTTTCCCCCCTAAGTAAAACATGGGATTTTTGTGCCTCATTAAATTTTCATTTTTTATTTCTAGTTGACTGTTTTCCCACTCTGTATCCAAGAGTTGTGAAATCCAAGTGAGAATGAAAGTTAGCAATTTATATTAGTTTCTCAATACTTCTGTTGTGGAAAATATACATATTAGACCTGTAATTACCAAGCATAATTAATTTGGTTTCAACAGTTACTGTGCTCTATTAGAATAACAAAGTCTCCTTGGAGACTCTTACGTAACAGACTCACTGACTTCCATATGTCCAGTTAAAACTCTATTTCTGCTCATTTAAAACAAAATTTAATAGTATATGAGAGGATTATTATTCACATAGTCACTTTAATCCTTAGTGTATAGTTACAGTGTCTTTGCTTTGATCTGTTGGGCCTTATCAGTTTGAATGGTTATCCTGTTTATTTGAACTTTGTGTTGCCTCTGCTCATGTTCTTGAAGGTCAAATGAAAAAAAAAAAAACCCACTTCTTGGATCATAATCTATGTAATTTTTTTCCCTCTTCAAAATCAAATTTCTGTATTTTCTGTTCTAAGAATTCTATCTTCAGATTGTTATGCCCTTACTTTCCTTGCCAGTCAGATAGGAAAAAGGTAGAACCTATTTGGCAAAATTGGAAAGTGGTTTTTTTTTCCTCTCCCAAAGTACAATGAAGTACTTTTTCTACTCTAAGTAAAAGACCTACCTTGCAACACTAATATCTTTCTGGATCTTTTAGTTCCTGCAAAGAGAGTAAAACAACAGGACAAAAAATATCAGTATAGGCAGGTTCATTTTTCGCCATACCCTCTCCAGCATTTATTATTTGTAGACTTTTTGACGATGGCCATTCTGATTGATGTGAGGTTATATATTATTTTAGTTTTGACTTATATTTCTCTAATAGTTAGCAGTGTTGAGCATCTTGTCATGTACCTGTTGGCCATCTGTTTGTGTTCTTTGGAGAAATGTCTATTTAGATCTTCTGCCCCTTCTATTTAGGTCTTTTTTATTTGATTTTTTAATTGAGTTGTATGAGCTATTTATATGGGTTTTTTTTTATATTGGGTTATATGAGCTGTTTGTATATTTTGGATATTAACCCCTTATTGGTTATATCATTTGAAAATATTTTCTCCCGTGTAGTCGATTGCCTTTTCATTTTGTCGATGGTTTCCTTTGCTGTACATAAGCTTTAAGTTGAATTAGGTCCTGTTGATTTATTTTTCCTTTTGTTTTCTTTGCCTTAGGAGACAGATCCAAAAAGTATTGCTGTGATTTATGTCAAAGAGTGTTCTGCTTATGTTTTCTTGTAGGAGTTTCATGATTTCAGAGCTTACATTTAGGTCTTTACTTCATTTTGAGTTTATTTTTGTATATGATGTGAGAAAATGTTCATGTTTCATTCTTTTACAAGTAGCGTCCAATTTTCCGGGAGAAGGCAATTGCACCCCACTCCAGTACTCTTGCCTGGAAAATCCCATGGATGGAGGAGCCTGCTAGGCTGCAGTCCATGGGGTCGCTAAGAGTCAGACATGACTGAGTGACTTCACTTTCACTTTCCACTTTCATGCATTGGAGAAGGAAATGGCAACCCACTCCAGTGTTCCTGCCTGGAGAATCCCATGGACGGAGAAGCCTGGTAGTCTGCAGTCCATGGGGTCTCACAGAGTCGGACACAACTGAAGCGACTTAGCAGCAGCAGTAGGAGTCCAATTTTCCAAGCACAGTTTATTAAAGAGACTGTCTTTTCTTCATTGTATATTCTTGCTTCCTTTGTCATAGATTAATTGACCATAAGTATGTGGGTTTATTTCTGGACTTTGTTCTGTTCCATTGATCTATATGTCTGTTTTTATGTCAGTATCATACTATTTTGATTACTGTAGATTTGTAGTATTGTCTGAAGTCAGGGCATGTGATCCCTCCAGCTTTGTCCCTCTTTCTCAAGATTCTTTTGGCTACTTGGGGTCTTTTGTGTTTTCATACAAATTTTAGAATTCTTTGTTCTAGTTCTGTGGGAAAATGCCATTGATATTTTGATGGGGGTTGTAGTGAATCTGTAGGTTGCCTTGTGTTGTATGATCGAGAATTAATGATATTAATTCTTCCAGTGTATGAACATTTTATATCTTTCCATCTGTTGTGTCATCTTCAGTGTCTTTCATCAGTGACTTATAGTTTTCTGAATAAAGGTGTTTTACTTCCTTAGGTAAGTTTATACCGAGTTATCTTATTTTTATGGATGTGATTATAAATGCAATTGTTTTCTTGATTTCTTTTTCTGGTAGTTCTTTGTTAGTGTGTAGATATGCAATGGATTTCTGTATATGAATTTTGTGTTCTGCATCTTTAGTGAATTCATTGATGAGCTCTAGTAGTCTTTTTCTGGAATCTTTGGGATTTTCTACATATATTATCATGTCATCTGCAAACAGTGACAATTTTACTTCTTCCCAATTTGGATTCCTTTTATTTCTTTTTCTTAGCTGATTGCTATGACTAGGACTTCCAGTACTGTGTTGAATAAAGGTGGTAAGAGTGGGTTGCTATCATTCTTTTATATAGTAGGGGGAAAGAGATGATAGCATGATCATTTAAAAAGTTTGTGTATGATAGTCACATTTTGTGACTTGTCATCGGAAGACTGAATGTTAGTAAATTTGCAGTTTTAAAATTCCTCACTCTTCTTACCTTCCCTTAGGAAGAGGGGAGGGTTTTGCATTCTGTGCAGCCAGAAAAAGGATTAGGCTGATTAATCTCCCTGGATTTTTTTTTCCTTTGGATGAATACTTGCTTTGTCCTTTATTATGCAGAAATGTTTGAAAGTCCATTTAATTTTACATATTTGCTAGGAAGGAAACTGATAACTTCCTCCAAATAGTTTCTTTTTAAAAATATAGCAAGCTTGTTAGGGTGATATGTAATATATTGATTGTAGTTGTTTCTCAGAAAGCATAAGATACCAAATATTAAAAAACCCACTGACCCTGGTAAATGAATATAAATTCAATGAATTTTTATTTAGTGAAAATAAATTTTATCCTTATAAAATTTTTTTCTCTGAACCATTCATTAGATGATGCTTCAAAGTTTGAAACTTTTTAGTTTATGAAATTTTTTGGATCCAATAAAGTCACACTTAATAAGCAGCTTTTATAAATAAAGACTGCTTTAATTCACTCCTGTGAAGTCTGGTCTTAAAACAGTTGTCTGGTGCTTGAAAGACCATAAAAAATTCCCAGGAAACCCTCATCTTATCTGAAAGGAATAGTTTCTGTCTAATCAAATAGGAGTAGGCATACCTTTATAAAAGCAGGAATGTGTACCTGGAAGAAAGTGCCATAAAAGTAGGGTGCTGTTTATTCCAGTAATAATTCTGATTTATCATTGCTAAAATTGAGCCAAATTTGCATTTGAGACTTAATCATGTGGAAAGTAGTGAGATGGTCTAGAAATAGCCTGCAGGATATTTCCCTTTATTCCTTCATTAAGCAGGAAACAAATGACTGCTTTTAGTTCATTGTCCTTGTCCCACCTCCCTTCTGTAGAGAATCCGGGCTTAGAGAAAAGCATACTCTAGATCAGGGGCTCTAGATGTCTGCACTAGAGGGCACGATAGTAAAATTTTAGGCTTGCAGGCCATGTGGTCTCCATCACCACTACTTAACTCTGTTGTCACAGCGTGAAAGCAGCTATGACAGTAGCTAAATGAATGATTATGTCTGGGTCCCAATAAAACTTTATTTACAAGAAACCAGACATTAGATTGGCTTTAGACTGTGGGCAGTTGTTTGCCAGTCCCTTTTCCTAAATTGTAGGATGGAAAGTGGGAGAAATATTGCTTCACAGTATCATCGTAGAAAGATGAGAAAAAAAAGATTTGGTTCACAGAGTTCAAGTTGTTTTTTAATACTGTGGTCTGTTTGTTTTTATTTAACTAGTACCTTGAGCTTGGTTGTAGTCTCCCTCCCTCTTTTCTTCTTCCTCTCTTCCTTTCCTTCCTTATTTTCTTCCTTCCTTTATTGCACCTTCTCTCTTATATTTAAACAGTCTGTTAGCAGCATATAATTTACTAAGTTCTCTTCCAAGTCTTAGTTCCCCTAACTGTTAAAATGTGGTCAGGCTATTGCATACCATATTGGGTTGTTGGGAATATCAGTGAGATGATGAAGATGGTAGTACTTAATACACTTCTGAGCTTGGAGTAAGTGCAGAATAGAAATGGTTTTGATTTTATTTAGTCATTAATTTATATTTCAAAGTATTGAACTTATTGTGTTCTAGGAAGAAAGTAAGCACTTCATTGAAATTAAGATAGAGTTATAGTTACTGCTTCTTTTTTCTTCTGTCCTGTTTTCCCCCCATCTAGAATTCAAAACCCAAATTTTCACTTGCCAAACCCAAATTTTCACTTGCCCCAAATTTTTGTATATAATTTATGGTAATCTGAACATAGTATTTTTCCCTACAGAAAATGAAGAATAGTCACAGGCAGCTTCTGTGAAATTTCTCCTTTTGGTTTTGTTTTATTTTACTGTTTTCTTTTGCTCTTATTTTTTTATGGTACGCTTTTGTTTTTTCCTCTAAATTATAATTTTATAGTGGAGCTGTGTCTCAGATCACTATTAGTTGACTAGCTTTGTTGCCTTGTCCCCATATATCTTGTTAGTTCTTCAAGTAGAGTGTATTCTATTACATACAATGCTTTAGTATCATGAATTAATTCATACATGATTGATAAATAGTGGAAGTATATCAGTATAAGGCAAAAATTGCCATGGTTTATAGTTAATAGGTTGACCACCAAATAACAGCTGAATGAAAGTTCACTAGTGCAGATAAATTTAGCAAGCTGTGAAGGGTTCTTGTGGCACACAATGTCCATTCACTTCATTCCTTCCACTTGGCTCAGTTTTGCTGTACATTCTGTTTTTAAGTATTTACTGCATAGCTTCTTCCCATCTTTGTGGAAAAGAAACAAACATAAGACAATAAGCCAGAGCTCTTTCTCTCTGGCATCATTACATTTTGTCCAAAACCTGCTTCTCCGCTGTAACTTCTAATGATGATGTCCCTCTACGCTTTCCTGTAACTCAGCTGTTTCAGGCTTTCCTTGTCACCCCTTTCATTAAGTTATCTTCAGCTTTTTAAAAGTCCTATACTTAGTATAATAGTTCTTTGTTTATTACAACTATAGCATGTCATTTTAGGTATATTAGTAGTTTCACTGGATATACTTTGGTTTTTGTTAATGCTATAGTTACAGAGTTGTACAGGCAACTGTAAGGTAAAGTCTAGACTTGCCATAGTTTTCTCATAAGCCTCTTATTTTTAATGTGTGATTTATCAGAATGCAGTTTTTTTTTTAAAGGAATGCAGTTTTTCACTTTATAGCAGAAGCAGTTATATTCAAACAGCCAGAGATTCTGTTCTTTTGTAGGCTAGGCATCTTTTGTCCTTTGTGCTTATATGTCATAAGTCTTTAAATCCTTCTCTATCCTTGTACTTGTCTTCAGTAGGTATTCCAGATTGCTGGCATCTCTCTTAAACTGTGGTGCCCAGAAATATGCACAAAGCTTCAGATAGGATTGATCAGGGCAATGTTCATTAGAACTCTGATCATCACCATTAATTAGTATTTATTGAGCTTGTGAAGAAAAATTAAACCTCCTTATTTTACTAATCCTGTTTTATGTAGTTGGTTTTTTAAGGCAGAGTATAGATGAATCCCGTAATATTGATTCCTTTTTTTCCCCCCAGTTCGTTTATGGGGGAAGTATTGCCACCTGTAATTCAGAAAGGAAAGTGTGGATTGAAACCAGATAGTTCAGTGAGGGTAACAAGAATTATAAGATACGATCATTACAGGTTGACCCTTTGTTTTTTTGGAGCTGCTTTCTCAATGGTGGCATTTCCCCTACTCACATCATAAAGTTACTGCCTGGCACTTGACAGGGGTGGTGTCAGTTTATCACTGTCATCTGTTACTGTTAATGTGTTTTCATCAATCAGCGGACGTGCAATTCAAATAAAAGAAAAATCTAGTTTGGTGTGTAGGATGATTGCATAGACAATAGTAATGCAAGTCATAGTAAATTAAGTACCATAAGAGAAGTACAAAGTTCTTTAGTGGATTGGTGAGAGATTACATCTAGGTAGAAAAGACCTTTATAAAGGAGGTGATATTTGAGATGGGCCTAGAAGACTTGTTTTGATAAAGTATGAGCATGGTTTTAGGTGGCAAGGAAAGAATATTTGGAGAATAGTGGAACAGTTTAGTTTGCTTAAATGACAGAACATGTGTACAGACTAGTGAGAAATAAGAAAGGAAAGGCATTTTTAAACATGCATAATGATATAGAAAGTGAAAGAAGTGAAAGTGAAGTTGCTCAGTCGTGTCCGACTCTTTGCGACACTGTGGACTGTAGCCCACCAGGCTCCTCCGTCCATGGGCTTCTCCAGGCAAGAATACTGGAGTGGGTTGCCATTTCCTCCTCCAGGGGATCTTCCCGACCCAGGGATCAAACCCAGGTCTCCCACATTGCAGGCAGACGTTTTAACCTCTGAGCCACCAGGGAAGCAAGGGAATGATATAGATAGAGTCTTAAATATTCAACCATGGAGTTTAGTGACTGTTTTAAGTAGTACTATGATTGGGATTGTATTCAGGAAGAGAAATCTGCCAAGAAACAGTATATAAAATGGGGAGAAGGAAGAGGGAAATGAGGCAGGTAGGCAGGGTTCAAGGAATGTAGAACTGAATATTAAGGCTCATGTTTCAGACTCGATGAAGTTTTCATACATGTAGGCGGTGTGCTTACCCACTCCAGTGTTCTTGCCTGGAGAATCCCAGCGACGGGGGAGCCTGGTGGGCTGTCGTCTCTGGGGTCGCACAGAGTCGGACACAACTGAAGTGACTTAGCAGCAGCAGGTGGTGTGCTTACTCACCTAACTCAATGATCAACCTGAGAAAGTGGAGGAGAGGAAACGGTATAGTCAGAACCTTCTAGTCAGTCCTATCCAAAGTGTATGTTTTAACTCATGAAGAAATAAGTACAGAATTGATAGTCTTTAGAAGCATTTAAAGCAATTTGACAGAATAATCATATGTCTGTTGACTGTAATGATAAAAATATTGGGTTTGCGTTTTGATGTTTAAATTTTTTTCTCTTTATAATAACCCATTTTTAATGTATCTTATGAAGCCATCAATCTGTGAAGGATTAGAAAAAAAAAACAAACAGTAGTGTCTCCTTTATCGTAGATATTTTGAGAAGTACTGTTCTGGCTCATACCTTGTCTTCTAGAACCCTGGCTGCCCTTGCCTCCCTTATCCTGAGACACAGCAATCTCTTAAGTATCCTTGGGGGTTTTCAGTTTTGTCCTTTTTTGCTGAGCTGGGTGTTGTGTTCACTGTTAGACAATGTTCCAGTCTCCTTTTTTTCTTTATAAACGCACCACCAAGACTTGGAGTAGCAAAAGGAAACTTTAGCCCTTGATTAGGATGGCATCTAATACAGAACTGGTGGAGAGGGATTTTGTTTTTTTCTTTTATAAAATATTTTAAAACAAATTTTAACAGCACATTTATATTTTGATCTTAGTTTCATTACAAAATAATGTCACAGTGATATTTGCCCTCTTTCTACTATTTTTCTGAAGATCCCATTCCTTTCTTGAATCTATTTACCACAGCTTTTTTTTTTTTTTACATGATGACCATATTGTTGAAATGGGTGACCCCCAGAAACAATGTTGGTGTCATTCTTTGTTCCAAGGGTGCTTATAAAATGCTTTGGCTCCCTTGAAGCAGGATGGACAATAATTTAGGTTTTTCAAACTTTGTGCTAACTCTGGAAAAGTAGTCTATACTGCTTTGAGTATCTGTTCAGTTTGTGGCTACTTCATGAAAATAGTCTTTAACATAAAATCCTGGAATATTGATGGTGATGGTATTCTTAGCCTCTATTGCATAGCCTAGTACTCAGCAAAAGTGTGGTCCCCGGACTCCTGGTGTCACCAAGACCATTTTAGAGGGTCCATGAAGTAAAAACTATGTTCAAAATAAAATTAAGAATTTATTTACCTCAAGATTGAGTAGTGAAGTTTTCTAGAGGCTACATGGTGTGGTAACATGTCATCATCACTCTGATGGGCAGTGACGTGTTGGCTTATGTGTTCTTGTATTTTAAAAAATTTTCAGTGTTTACCAAAACACATTCAAGAAGAAATGGCTAACTGGAATAGTCTTATGTCTGTCATAGTTAAATGGTTAAATACCTTCCTGTAAAGGAAACTATAGGCACATGATGCCTTCACTGGTAAGGTTCATCGATTATTTAAGGAAAAATAATACAAGAATTCTACACATTCTTTTGGAAAATTGGAAAAAAGAGATTTTGTGAGGATATCATTACCTGATCATTATCATTATCAAACAAAGATATTACAAGAAAAGAAAAATACAAATGAATGTCTTTCATGAATATAGATGCAAAATTCAAAATAAAATTTTATATTGTATTGAAATTCAATACAGTAATATATAAAAAAAGGTAACATATATCATGACCAAGTGGAGTTTATCCCAGGGGTGCAAGATAGGCTGCATGTTTAAAAAACCAACAATATGATTCACCATATTACCAAGAAAAAAAAGAAAGACTGTATGATCATCTTACTAGGCACAGAAAGAACATTTGGCAGAACCAAACATCTGTTCCTGATTAAAAATCTCTAAATAAAAACCCAGGACTAAAAAGGGACTTCCTCACCTGGTAACTTGTACCTCTGAAAAGTCTATAGTTAATGTTATACTTAATGGTGGAAAAGACCACTGTTTTTCCTCTAAGGTTAATAGCAAGGCAAGGATGTTTACTTTCACCAATACTGTTCATTACTGGAGTTTCTAGCCAGTGCAATAAGGCAAGAAAAAGGAATAAAAGGCACACAGAGTAGAAAGGAAGAAGCAACTGTTTTTATGCACAGAGGATATGATTATTATGTAGAAAAACCTAAGGAATCTACAAAAATGTTTCTAGAACTAATACATGAATTTTGTCATGTTGCAAGATACAGGATCAATATATAAAAATCAATTATAGCACTTTGACTTTTTTTCCCCTACCAACAAATAATTTGATATAAAAGCTGAGAGAAGTTAACTGGGTTATGCAGGTTACCTTATCTGTATGTGGCAGAGCACAGGGTTTCCATTCAGGTTTGTCTCACTTGAAAACCCAGGCTCTTTCCACCATGAGAGATTGTCATGCAAGCTAGTGGTAGAACAGGCCTGTTTCTTGGCACAAAGGGGAGGAACTTTATTGTTACACGTTTGTAGATCAACATAGGTCTCTCTAGCCTCTGATATAGTAGAATTATGAAAATACTTCTGTTTTTGACAGGAACTTTTTGGGGCGAATACATTCCACCTCTACCCCTCTCTAAAAAGTTACTTCAGCAAATCACTTGGCTGTGAATGGAACCTGCTTCAGTCTTGCATATCCTGTGGTCACGTGTCCTGCTTTGTAGACTGGTAGAGTCATCTAGCCTTGTTTCATTTGAAATCTATTATAGCCTGTCCAGGAAACTTTATTAGTACCTCTAAACAATTACGTCATTAAAGAGCAAGACTTACGAGCCCTGTTAAGGCTGCGTAACATCTGTTTTCCACCCTGAATATAGTTAAGCAAGTTCCCACAGTAATTTCAGAATGATTCAGTCTTTTCTAGGTTCCATAACTGATGTTGCAAAAAAAATTGGAAATCAACATGAGGCTATTCTTTTTCAGTTTTTCAGTCATTTTGAATGATTACAATACTCTACTGTTTAGTTGACAGTTGATCTCTTTTAGGAAATTTGTCATAATCCTATATGCAGAGGATTAACAGGCACAGAGCTGAGATTTTATGCTAGAACATTCAGGCAATCCATAATCTCAGTAAAAAAAAAATTTATACCTGAAATTCAACTTATTTACCTTCTTAGCACACTATCAGCTGTTTCATTATTAGACAATAACACAACAGTTCAAGGCAGTTTAATTTTAGTGAATAATGTGGCATAAAGCTCCCTAAAATTAAAGTCTACAAAGCAAGAGTGCTGTCTGATTTACAATGTGAGGTCTGGACCTGCTACCACCATTACATCTCATTCAGGAATTCCATCCTTGCCTCTTTTATGCTATGTATTAAAATTTTAAGGAAGAAAAGACAATAGATTGACATTAAGGGGCTTCCCATTCATGATCCTGTCACACAGCTCTTGCTTCTCACCCACAGGTTTTACAGTTGGCAGCCAGGAACTCTGCTCATGAGATTCTGGCTGCTCATGAGATTCTGGCCATGACGAGATCACCCCTTGGATCTGATTCTCTTTTAATCTCCTCTCTCTTTTCTAAGCATAGATAGTCTGGTACTTTCCTTGCTTAGATATGGGATGTAAGGAAACTATGTCTGCACACATGCTCTGTTTGGAGGGGCTCTTGGGATAGCTGACAAAGTTCTATTTTTTGACCTGGGAGGTTCTTTTGAGGGTGTTTGTCTTTTAGTAATTCACTAAGCTATAGATATTTTTGTGTGTCAGTTTCTGTACTTGTAGTTGTATTTTTTAATAAGAAGGGTTAAAAAAAAAAGAAACCCAAAAATATTGAATGTAGAGGGTTTTAAGGAATTGTATTCTAACTCCATTTGTCATGCCTAGTCTTGTCTTTTGCTAAGAAACTCAGGGCTGTAAAATCTATTATACTGTAAGAAAATCTGCTTCAGAGCCATCCTCAGAAAGGGGTCCATCCATTCAACAAATATTATTGAATTGTTACTGTATTAGGCCTCCATACTTAATACTGAGGATGTGTATGGGGGAAACCTTGATAAATATGATCTGTGTCCTCACTGTGCTTTCTAATTGTATCACTGATACCACAGGTTAAGAGGCTATTTATTCTTTGGTATACTGTTTGGGAATATTGTCATAAAGATTTATATTTTTATCTGAAGTCATTATTCCTGGTAGACATTTATCCCATAGGTAGTATAGCAGTTATTTACTATTGCATAATAAATTATTCCAAAACTTAATGCCTCGAAACAGTGAACATTCACTATGTCATAGTTACCCTGGGTTACGAATTTGGGAGTGACTTAGCTGTGAGTTTCCAGCTTAGAGTCTTTCATATGGTGGCTGTCAGGATGTTGGCAGTGATGTAGTCATTTGAAGGTTTATCTCTACCTGGAGCATCCACTTCCAAGATGGCTCACTCACAGGACTGTTGGCAGGAGAATGTAATTCCTCATTTAGACGGACTTCTCTATAGGCTGCTTGAGTGTTCTCACAACATGGCACGAGACTTCCTCCAGGGTAAGCACTCTGAGAGAGTAAGAAGGAAGCTTCAGACCCAGTGTCTAAAGTCTCACAGTGTCTCCTTCATTCACTTAGATAGAAGTGGCTGAAGTCCAGCCCACAAATAGAGGACTTTCTGGTAGTCCAGTAGCTAAGACTTGGCACCGCTAATGCAGGGGCCCTGAGGTTCAATCCCTGGTCAGGGAACTAGATCCCACATGCCACTACTAAGAGTTTGCATGCTGCAACTAAAGATCCCCCTTGCCGCAACTTAGACCCGGTGCAGCCAAATAAATAAATACATATGTTTTTTAAAAGATTTATTGGAGATGGCACATGGAAGCCAGAAGTGTAGGTTAGAGGAGACAGCAAATGTCTAGACGTGACATGATACAGTAGTAGTGGTACGTAGAAAGGAAAGGATCATGTTTGTGAGCTTAAGCTCTTTATGGCAGAATTAGTATTCTCTTTATATTTCCCTGCATTCTAGGGTACTGTCCTGAACACAGTATATACTCTGGAAGAATTTGCTTAAAAAAAAAATGTGTTTGTGTATATCTCACATGCTAGTAAAGTAATGCTCAAAATTCTCCAAGCCAGGCTTCAGCAATACGTGAACTGTGAACTTCCAGATCTTCAATCTGGTTTTAGAAAAGGCAGAGGAACCAGAGATCAAATTGCCAACATCCGCTGGATCATGGAAAAAGCAAGAGGGTTCCAGAAAAACATCTATTTCTGCTTTATTGACTATGCCAAAGCCTTTGACTGTGTGGATCACAATAAGCTGTCGAAAATTCTGAAAGAGATGGGAATACCAGACCACCTGACCTGCCTCTTGAGAAACCTGTATGCAGGTCAGGAAGCAACAGTTAGAACTGGACATGGAACAACAGACTGGTTCCAAATAGGAAAATGAGTGTGTCAAGGCTGTATATTGTCACCCTCCTTATTTAACTTATATGCAGAGTACATCATGAGAAAAGCTGGGCTGGAGGAAGCACAAGCTGGAATCAAGATTGCTGGGAGAAATATCAATAACCTCAGAGATGCAGATGACACCACCCTTATGGCAGAAAGTGAAGAGGAACTCAAAAGCCTCTTGATGAAAGTGAAAGAGGAGAGTGAAAAAGTTGGCTTAAAGCTCCACATTCAGAAAACGAAGATCAAGACATCTGGTCCCATCACTTCATGGGAAATAGATGGGGAAACAGTGGAAACAGTGTCAGACTTTATTTTTTTGGGCTCCAAAATCACTGGAAGTGGTGATTGCAGCCATGAAATTAAAAGACGCTTACTCCTTGGAAAGAAAGTTATGACCAACCTAGACAGCATATTAAAAAGCAGAGACATTATTTTGTCAACAAAGGTCCATCTAGTCAAGGCTATGGTTTTTCCAGTGGTCATGTATAGATGTGAGCGTTGGACTATAAAGAAAACTGAGTGCTGAAGAATTGATGCTTTTGAACTGTGGTGTTGGAGAAGACTCTTGAGAGTCCCTTGGACTGCAAGGATATCCAACCAGTCCACTCTAAAGGAGATCAGTCCTGGGTTTTCATTGGAAGGACTGATGTTGAAGCTGAAACTCCAATACTTTGGCCACCTCATGTGAAGAGTTGACTTATTTGAAAAGACCCTGATGCTGGGAAAGATTGAAGGTGGGAAGAGAAGGGAACAACAGAGGACGAGATGGTTAGATGGCATCACTGACTCAATGGACATGAGTTTGGGTATACTTTGGGAGTTGGTGATGGACAGGGAGGCCTGGCATGCTGTCATTCACAGGGTTGCAAAGAGTCAGACACAACTGAGTGACTGAACTGAACCGATATAGTATCTGTAGAATGACAACATGACAGTGTAGATGATTTCTTTTATTATTTTAGCGAACTCTGCTTTTTCTGCTGATTTTTTTAAAAAAACATTATGATCCACATTATAGCAATTAAAATCTTAAATCTGAAGAAAACATGGAAAAGGATATATAATTCTAGAACTCATTCTATTTTTATTTGGTATATATATTTTACTTGGTATGATGAGACTAGTCTAATAAAGGATAGAAACAGACTCCTGATTATGTAATAGCCTACAATTATTTTTATGGCTATTGCATTCCAGTCTTCTTATGCAATATTTACAATGTACATGTGTAACAAGGGCACAATACAAGTTCTAACAATCTTAACCGTAAATCAGAATCAAGTCACGCAATGTAACATCTGTGAACTTGCTTGGCTGATGCAGACAACCTTTGTTAAGAGTACATAAAATTCTAAGTTTACAACTCTGTAGTAGATTTGGGGTTTTAAGCTCTAAAATTTAATTACCCTTCCCACCCTATAATTAATTCTGCCAAGACATTTTGATATTGGTTTAATTGTGAAGATGGGGAAAACTCATATATTACAGTTTGAAAAAAAATGAAATGTTTTAAATATTCTATGAATGTGATGAGAATTTCAGCAGATTATGGCTACAAAAGATTATGATTCAGCCTGAAAACATAACCTATGGAAAATCATCAACTGTGCAGAATGAGCTCTTCCAGATGACAGATCTTACTAGGAAAACCTGCCAATAAAAGAGAGAACGCTAGAAGAAAAAGAATCCTGTTGACTTTCAACATATGGCCTCGACACTGACATTCTTATAGCTTTTAGTGAATAGCAACCCAAAATAACTGGGTTGATAAAAATCAAAAAAATAAAAAAAGAATGCATGAATTAAAAAAAATTCTGCTCTGATTTTTTTCTTTACTTTTAGTTCAGAGGACTTAAAAAATTTTTTTTTAAGTTGAATATTGGAGTATAGTTGATTAACAGTGTTGTGTTAGATGTACAGCAGAGTGATTCATATACATATACATGTATCTGTTCTTTTTCAAATTCTTTTCTTAGGTTATTTGAGAGTATTAAGGAGAGTTTCCTGTACCATACAGTAGGTCCTTGTTGTTTATCTGTTTAAAATATAGCAATGTGTACCTGTCAGTCTCAAACTCCTGATCTATCCCTCCCCCTTCCCCTGGTAATATAGGAAGGTGATGAAGTGGTACATCTTCCTTATAGTTTCACCTTTCAGGATAATAGTGACTCCTAGCAAACTGAAAATAAAAGACAAATATCCATATATATTTAGGCATTAGTGAGAAAACCTGAATCATCGCGTATTACCCTCTCTATTGGTTCTCTTGGCTACATACTCCTTGCATTGGTCTTTTTCTTTCCCACTCTTCTTTCCAAGGATCCTGCTTTTTACCCTTTTTTCAGTTCAGCCTTTTGAACTACTTAAAAAGAAGTAGGCCACTAAAGATGATCAGTTTACTTCTTTGGAACTATGAAGATTATACAATGTGTCTCAAAGTTTTGTGATTGTTGACTCATGTATTTGTTTTCACTTTCATTCAATACTGAGTACCTACTGTGTGCCAACAATCACTGTAATAGAGAAATCTATAGTTTATAGGCTAAATCCTGTCTGATAATGAGTCAAAGATTTAGTTATAGCAAGTTAAGCATAGAGATCAAGTGTACCTCTAATATTTCCTTCCCTGAAATAGAATGGACTCAGATTATTTCCTCTAGAGAGCGCTTAGTTTCTTCTGAATTCCATTAAGGTTGTACCACTACCATGGGGATTGTGGTGCTAATTTAGAGCAGTATTGGCCCAACTAGAGGATTAACTGCCAGGTAACTGCAAAGCAGTGCATAAATTAACACACAAGAGCCATAGAAGTCTCGGTGTTCCAGGTCTGTGGCTTACTAGTTGTGTGCTTTGGTACATACAGAATTGCAGCCTACTTCCAAGAGTGGCTCTGAAGAGTAAATGAGTTGATGTCTGTAACTGGTTAGTTCAGGGACTACCACAGAGCCCTCTAGGAATGTTACTTACTATCATTACTCCTATTGTGATTGGTATAAAAACTAATTCTTAAAATAACAGGACAAATATTTACTACTATGATTTACAAACAAATCCAAGGCTAGATGTTACACTGAATATATGCAAAAGAGCTAGACCTATTTTAAGGTACAGTTTCAAATAGTTGCGTTAAACCTAACTGAAATCAAAGTACTTTTTCATTCTAGTTTTCTTTATAGTTTTAAGAAAATTTTTAATTTGCACAAATCTTTCTGGTGTCTTTTTATGCCTGCTCTGGAGATGCTATGAAAGCTTACCCCTTTATTGCCGCTGCTGCTGCTGCGTCCCTTTAGTTGCGTCCGACTTTGTGTGACCCCATAGACGGCAGCCCACCAGGCTTCCCGTCCCTGAAATTCTCCAGGCAAGAACACTGGAGTGGGTTGCCATTGCCTTCTCCAATGCATGAAAGTGAAAAGTGAAAGTAAAGTTGCTCAGTCATGTCCAACTCTAGCGACCCCATGGACTGCAGCCCACCAGGCTCCTCCGTCCATGGGATTTTCTAGGCAGAAGTACTGGAGTGGGGTGCCATTGCCTTCTCCGAACCCTTTATTAGCTAACCTAAAAGTTTATGTCCACGGTAGCCCTTACTCTAATACCCCATGCCTGTCTCTTTTTTCTGTGGAGAGAAAATACTTTGTCATCTCTTACTTCCAGTGAAGCCATACCTTGGCTTTCTTCATAAATCCCTGGGAAGTATTAATTGGTCAGTAAAAAAAGAAAACTGAAACACTAGATCACATAGGAAGCATCGTCCTATCTTATCCCCAGTTCCAGGAAAAGCTCACTTATTGCTGTGGTCTCTGAAGTACCTTTCTTGTTAATCTTAAATTGTTAACAACTTGGTTTTGCCCTGGCAAACATATTTTCTTAAAGAGATTATGCATTTCTCTCTTTAAATGGATATTAAAACCATCAGAAGAAAGCAGTGTTTCACATGTAAAGTTCATTGGGCTTTACTCTCAAGTACAAGTTATACTCCAAGTGTATGCACTTTAGGTTTTGTAAGTTAAACTTAAAAAAAAAAGATGCTAAATTACAGATAAACCCTGCAGGAGCTCAGGTCTGTGGAGCTCAAGCCTGTAGTCAGATAGTCTGTGTCTGAGCTACAACTACACAACCACTGCTTATGTGTTATCTTGGTGAGTTGCTCAAACCCACTAAGCTTCAGTTCCCTTAATTATAAGATAGTAATATCTGTCCCTGCTGCTGCTGCTGCTAAGTCACTTCAGTCGTGTCCAACTCTGTGCGATCCCATAGACGGCAGCCCACCAGGCTCCTCTGTCCATGGGCTTCTCCAGGCAAGAACACTACAGTGAGTTGCCATTTCCTCCTCCAATATCTGTCCCTAACAGGTGACATCTCTCTAATGTCACCTGTTAGCTCTCCATCGAATTTCTGTGCCCCATCTCAGTCACAGCCTTCTTCCTCACATCAAGGATAAACACTACTCTGAGTTTTAGGAAAAACCATTGAGATTCTTTATGGTTTCATTAACCAAGTGCATAGCCTTCAACTATGTAGTGAAAAGTGAAAGTCCCTAAATGGTATACGACTCTTTGACTCCATGGACTGTAGCCTGCCAGGCTCCTCTGTCCATGGGGATTCTCCAGGCCAGAATACTGGAGTGGGTAGCCGTTCCCTTCTCCAGGGGATCTTCCCTACTCAGGGATCGAACCCAGGTCTCCCTTCTGCATTGCAGGTTGGTTCTTTACTGTCTGAACCACTAGGGAAGCCCAAGAATGCTGGAGTGGGTAGTCCATCCCATCTCCAGGGAATCTTCCTGATCTAGGAATTGAACTGGTGTCTCCTGCATTGCAGGTGGATTCTTTACCTGCTGAGCTACCAAGGAAGCCCCATCCTTCAACTATAGTTGTGTCTTATCTGTTGTTTTAAATTTGATGTGTCTTCATGTACCCCCAGAGAAGGCAATGGCACCCCACTTCAGTACTCTTGCCTGGAAAATCCCAGGGACGGGGGAGCCTGGTGGGCTGCAGTCCATGGGGTCGCCAAGAGTTGGACACTACTGAGCGACTTCACTTTCACTTTTCACTTTCATGCCTTGGAGAAGGAAATGGCAACCCACTCCAGTGTTCTTGCCTGGAGAATCCCAGGGACGGGGGAGCCTGGTGGGCTGCCGTCTATGGGGTCGCACAGAGTCGGATACGACTGAAGTGACTTAGCAGCATGTACCCCAGTGTTCATTGCAGCAACATTTACAATAGCTAGGACATGGAAGCAACCTAGATGTCCATCAACAGACGAATGGATAAAAAAGTTGTGGTACATATACAAAATGGAATATTGCTCAGCTATAAAAAAGAATGCATTTGAGTCAGTTCTAATGAGGTGGACGAAACTGGAGCCTATTATTCAGAATGAAGTAAGTCAGAAAGAGAAACACCAATACAGTATATTAATGCAATTTAGAAAGACGGTAGTGATGACCCTATATTCAAGACAGTGAAAGAGACACGGATGTAAAGAACAGACTTTCGGACCATGTGGGAGAAGGCAAGTTTGTGACGATATGAGAAAATAGCATTGAAACATGTATATTACCATATGTAAAATAGATGACTGGTGTAAGTTTGATGCATGAAGCAGGGCACTCAAAGCTGGTGCTCTTGGACAATCCAGAGGGATGTGGTGGGGAGGGAGGTGGGAGGGGGGTTCAGGATGGGGGGGACACCTGTATTCATGTCAATGTATGGCAAAACCACCACAAAATTATAAAGTAATTAGCCTCCAATGAAAATAATTAATTTAAAAATTTGATGTCTTTTAAGTCTTCTTCCTTTTATTTGGCGGGGGGGAGGGGGGGGCTACAGGTTCCTCCTTTATTCCTTTCCTTTCATCTTTTCCCCCCTGAAGAACACAGGTCACTTACATTTAGAGTTTCCCACAGTCTAGAGTTTGCTGATTGCAGACTCATTGTCTGTGAAGTATGTTCCTATGTGTTTCCCTCAAATTGGCAGGTAAATCAAAAGGCTTAACCAGATCTGGGTTTAATTCCTTTGGCAAAACTATAGGTGGTGGTGTGTTCTTTTCTCAAGAGGCACATAAATATTCTTTTTGTGATGGTAGCAACCATTGGCACTTAATGCTTAGATCCATTAATTCATAGGGAGTTGCAAAATGGTGATGCTTAAGTTTATCATTGTCTTTCTGTGGATTAGCTGGAATAATTGAATAAGGAGATACTTTCTCTCATCTGCAATTTGGTTATCCAGTGATTGAGTTCATATGGGAAAGGCTGGTCCAAAAGCACTGAATCCTAACCCCTCCCCCCATTTTTGTTTCTACAATGCAAATCTGTTTCTTTGACTTTAATTCTTAGTCTCTTCATATCAATTTACATAATGATTAAATTCCTGAAATGTAGTTAAAATTTTCTCATATATGTTGCAGTAGTTTGAAGGGGAAAACAGCTTGGGTTTAGTTTTTTTGGTAAAACTAGAGGTGTTTCATGCATTGGAGAAGGAAATGGCAACCCACTCCCGTATTCTTGCCTGGAGAATCCCAGGGACAGAGGAGCCTAGTGGGCTGCGGTCTATGGGGTTGCACAGAGTCGGACACGACTGAAGCGACTTAGCAGCAGCAGCAGCAGAGGTGTTTTTGCCTTTTCCTTGAACAGTGAAGACAATCTGTGGGAAATGTACCATGTTGAAAACTTATTTATGCAACACAGTGATTTATAATGTTCAGTTTTGCTCACTCCCAACCCTGACGCCCGCTGTAAACTTGGCGGTGCCGTCCCACTGTGTTGCGTCTGATGTCACTCTCTGTGGAGCCTGTGGCCGTGCCGGTCACCTTCCCTTTATCTTCATTGCATCTGAGGACCACCTGCCCCCCTAGTTTTACTCAGTGGTGATAACCCTTTGCTGCTGCTTCTCTGGCCGTGATTTCTCTTAGAAGTGTAACACTCCCCCACCCGCTAAACCACAAATGAATTCAGAGCATAATCTTGGAATTTTCTTTCCAAGCTAGAAAGTTGCGTATGTGGTGTTTCTGTTGGAGCTGAAGCTGGTGGAGCTGATAGAGACCAGATCTTGAATGTTGTAGAGAGCAGACTGCGTTTCGTCAGTTTTACTTTTCAAAATGTTTGAAGTGGTATGTAAAGAAATAAGAATCATTTGTTACCACAGCTTTACTCTTGTGACAGGAGCCATGACAACAGAGTCCTTCTCTGACCCTGAACTCAGTTCCTGCCTAAGATTTAGGATTGCAAAAGTGTGTCCTAATAAAGAGCTAGTTACGGATTTAGGAAGATGCTTGAAGTGGGTGAAATGTCCACTTGACCTTCAGATTCCCCCTTGACTCAGTTAGGAAAAGTTGATGGTGTGCTGTGCTTTGATGTCTCCCCTTGTTACTGTCTATTAATGTGAACCTTAAGTTCAGAACACTTTTTGGTTGTTCAGCTTAGCATCTCTTAGGGCCATAGCAAGTTCTCTCTGATCTCTGGTCGAAAATCAGATGCTACTGGTATCATTTATATTTCTTTATTCAACAGATTCACAGAGTGCCTTATTTCTGAGAAAAGGGGCTAGGACCAATGCTTATGAGGCAGAAGTGAAATTTTGTGCTTTGTAGGTTTGTGTCTGTGTCTATAAATAAAACAGGATGTTGACTTCCTCAACCCTTCCTAAGAGTGTCATACTATTGGCAAATCTTCAGTAGACCCATTTTGCTCTCTCTGGACTTTCACATTTTCTCTTCTTTACTGTTCTCCATGGCTTTAGTACGGGTAGGGGAAGATTGACAGTGTGCAGTATTTATTTGAGGGGATGGTCGTCCAAGCAGATGAGGACCAGTGGATGGCACTTGTTTATCATCCATAGACACCCCATTGATTCAGATAAATTTGGATTTTCAAACTCTTGTTTGAAATGTAGACTTTCCTTGAGAATAGTGAACTTTATACTCTTAGTGTACATTTAACCTAAATAGTTATTTGAGATCATGCTTCTGCCAAAAATCTTTGGGAACTGGGGAGATTGCTACAGACCAGGAAAAGGAGGCTTTTTTTTTTTTTTTTTTTTAAAGAAGCTCCCCTAGGGCATGCCTAAGGTAGTCACAGACTTTCCCAGTTCATGGACCATCAGGACCACATCTGTGTTGAACTTTGAAGATTTTCTATACTACTTAGTTAAGAAGTCAGCTGTTGTCTTTGCCTCCTTCCAGTTTTAATACAAAGTACACCCAGTACAGTTAATACAAGTTCTGACAAGCAAGCTTTTTTCTTGATCACAATGGAAACTATTTGAATCTAGCAGAGTATTCTGGGACACACAATTGTCTGGATTGGACCACACCTCTGGTCCAAAAAAGCTGAGAGGGCTGTTTTTTTAATTTCTTCTTTAAAAAAAAAAAACAAAAAAAAACATGCAGGTTAACTTGGCCTGCAGGCTCCTAACAAGTTAGTGAGGGAGCTGTACAACTGTGGGGCCCCATCTCTTTAGTAAACAGTGGCTCCCTAGTTCATAATGGCATTCCCTTCTAGGCAAGGAAAATTGGTACTTATATAAGAAAGGATGAAAGTACAGTCATCTCTCAGAATCTGTAGGGGATTTGTTTCAGGACCCCGGGAGGTTACCCTAATCCTTGGGTGCTCAAATTCTTTATATTGCTATAAAGTGACACAGTATTTAAATATAACCTGTACACATCTTTTAGTGTACTTTAAGTCATCTGTAGATTACTTATAATACCTAATACAATATAAGTGCTATGCAAATCATTGTAAATAAACACTATGAAATTAGCTTCAGGGCAAATTCAAGTTTTGCATTTTAGAGCTTTCTAGAATTGTTTTCCCCCAAATATTTTTGGTTTGTAGTTGGTTGAATCTGTAGATCTAGAACTCTTGGATACAAGGGCCAACTGTAAGGTTAAGTTTGAAAAGGCATTGCATTTTCTAATTACCATTTCAAATTAGAGCTACCTTAAAAACAAAGTACGTTAGTATGTATGTATGTGTGTGTGTATGCACCGACCAGCCCAGCTTTTTCCTCAGGTCCATCACTTGTATTTGTTTACAAGTCTTTGTGTTCTGCAGTTTTTGATAGATACGGAAAATCACTTTATTTGTTCAAATACAGCGTTTGTATACAGCGTTTGCTGTTGTAGTTCAGTTACTGCAGTTACTGTAGGCAGCTAATCAAATAGAGTGCTTTTGGCCTGTGATTCCTATAACTCTAATAAAATCTTTATTTTCACTTCATTTGAATAAGACTGTCTACTTCCATATTGTCTCATGGCTTTTTCCTCATTTGCTGTATATATTTTATAAATTACATATTATAGATTATTACTGGAGAAGGCGATGGCACCCCACTCCAGTACTCTTGCCTGGAAAATCCCATGGACAGAGGAGCCTGGTAGGCTGCAGTCCGTGGGGTCACTAAGAGTTGGACACGACTGAGTGTCTTCACTTTCACTTTTCACTTTCATGCATTGGAGAAGAAAATGGCAACCCACTCCAGTGTTCTTGCCTAGAGAATCCCAGGGACGGGGGAGCTTGGTGGGCTGCTGTCTGTGGGGTCTCACAGAGTCGGACACGACTGAAGTGACTTAGCAGCAGCAGCAGCAGCAGCAGCATAGATTATGACATTTAATTAAAATATTAAGGTCAAAAATTTCATCCCTGTTTTTTATAAAATTTTATATTTGAAATGTTTATGGAGATAACTCCTGTTTTAGTAATTTAACATACAGTTTAATTGGAGGTCATTTCAATCCTAGATGCCCACTTAACATTTTTAATAAAATATCTTATCATTTCATTTTTTATGCTATGTATCTGTACCATGAGCTTGCAAAAGATAGATTCAGTACTTTATTTATCTTTGTATCATCAGTACCTAATTTAGATGATCAGCAGTGTTTTTCAGCTCGACATATTCTTTCATTAATTGCAAATTGGTAGTGGGAGTAAATGACTGAGAAAATCTATAAGTATTCTCTCAAATACTATCATCTTTCATTTTCAGAACCTGAGCAAACCTTTCAGCCTTTAGGTTTTGGAGACAAACACTAAAATTGCCCAGAGTTTTGTCTACTTACTGACAATAGAATTAAATATAATTAATGGGAGTGGAGAGACTAGTTAATTATAAAAGTACAAAAATGTTTGTAATACAAAGTTTAACTTTCTGTATTTGAATATCTTCTTACAGCATATATAAGTAAACTTTTTGCTCTTTAAGGACGAGATCCTTAAGAGAAGACTGCTACTCTTTGTTCCTATGTTTTATGAATTTAAAATACTTTTATAGAGTATATAAAATGCTATTAAAATTGTAGTAACTTTTGGTTTTTATGCTGTGGTATAATTATCCTTGATTACAGACTTCACAAGAGGTAGTGTATGGAAGAGCTGTTTATCTCACAAACATTTTCACATAAGATTCTAGAACTTACATTCTAAGAATAAAGGCTCTTCTTTTTGAGGTAATTTAAACCTAAATGAATATTATTTCAGAGAAAGATGAACTTTATTTTAAAAAAGGACAACTGTCTTTGGTTTTGAAGTACAAATATTTGTTAGCATGGATAGTTCTGAATACCCAGAATGCTCCCAATGTCTAATTTGATCATATCGCTTCAATTCTTTTCCTAACCTCCCTCCCCCTCTTTAATCCCACCCCAAAGAAAATGCTCAGAAAATACAACAAAGGCGCCAGACACTATTATCAGACTTCTTTTCTTTACTTCACTAGAGTTTCAGTATCTTGAGAAGGAAGGACAGTCTTAAGTGCGGTTTTCATCAGATTATTTGTTCAGTTTCTCAGCCGTGTCTGACTCTTTGCACGGACCCCATGGACTGCAGCACGCCAGGCTTCCCTGTCCTTCACCATCTTCCGGAGGTTGCTCAAACTCATGTCCATTGAGTCGGTGATGCCATCCAACCTTCTCATCCTCTGTCGTCCCCTTCTCCTCCTGCCTTCAATCTTTCCCAGCATCAGGGTCTTTCTAATGAGTCAGCTTTTTGCATCAAGTGGCCAAAGTGTTAGAGCTTCAGCATCAGTCCTTCCAATGAATATTCAGGATTGATTTCCTTTGGGATTGACTGGTTTAATCTCTTTGCTGTCCAAGGGACTCTCAAGAGTCTTCTCCAACACCACAGTTCAAAAGCATCAATTCTTGGTGCTCAGTTTTCTTTGTAGTCCAACTCTCACATCCACACACGACAACTGGAAAAACCATAGCTTTGACTGTACAGACCTTTGTCGGCAAAGTAATGTATCTGCTTTTTAATGTGCTGTCTGGGTTTGTCATAGCTTTTCTTCCAAGGAGCAAGTATCTTTTAATTTCATGGCTGTAGTCAACATCTGCAGTGATTTTGGAGCCAAAAAAATAAAGTCTCTCACTGTTGCCATTGTTTACCCATCTATTTGCCATGAAGTGATGGGACCGGATGCCATGATCTTAGTTTTTTAAATGTTGAGTTTTAAGCTAGCTTTTTCACTCTGCTGTTTTACTTCCATAAGAGAGGCTCTTTAATTCCTCTTCACTTTCTGCCATAAAGGTGGTGTCATCTGCACATCTGAGGTTATTGATGTGTCTCCTGGCAGTCTTGATTCCAGCTTGTGCTTTATCCAGCCTGGCATTTCACATAATGTACTCTGCATGTAAGTTGAATAAGCAGGGTGACAGTGTACAACCTTGACATACTCCTTTCCCAATTTGGAGCCAGTCCATTGTTCCATGTCAAGTTCTACTTACTGCTTCTTTCCCTTCCATTATTAAGTCAAGACAGTTCATTACTAATAGAAAGCAAGGACGACTACTAGGTTTCTGGCTTGGGTAACCGGGTAGATAGTGGTGCCTTTTACATAGATGGGGAGGATAGGGAGGGAGAGGGGTACAAGTTTGGGGTGGGATGCAGAGGTGAGGGGTTGACTAAGAATTCCAGTTCTGACACGTTAATTTGGAGCTGCCTAGTAGATGTTTGGGCTTCCCAAGTGGTGCAGTGGTAAAGAATGCACCTACCGATCCTGCCAATGCGGGAGACACAAGAGATGCAGATTCCATCCCTGGGTCAGGAAGATCCCCTGCAGTAGGAAATGGCAACCCACTCCAGTATTCTTGCCTGGAAAATTCCATGGATAGAAGAGCTTAGTGGCCTACAGTCCAGGGGGTTGCAAAGAGTTGGACATGACTGAATGACCGAGCACACGCACACAATAGATATTTAGGTCAAGGTATTCAGTAGACAGGATCTGTAAGTTAAGTCTGGAGTTTGGAACAGAGGTTGAAGTGGAAATGTAAACTTGGAAGTATTGCCCAGATGTATTGGTAATTTGGATTGTTAAAATAAAATTCCTTTCCAAATCTCTTGATACTTGAAAAAATAAAACAACTTGGAAGTTTTTAGCACGGAGACATTGCTTAGACGCATTGGAATGCCTGGGGTCATCTGAAGAGAAAGTACAGAGACTGAGTAGTCCAAGCCCTGAAGATTATTTAGAGGTCTTGCAGAGGAAAAGCAATCAGTAAAGGAGACTGACAAGGGTGGTTAGTAAAATGGTAGAAAACCCAGGAGAGAGTGGCATTGCAGAAGCTGAGAGAGGAGATGGCCCAGAAGAAAGCGCGGTCAACTGTGTCTATTGCTGCTGAGCACTGACTGAGAGGAAGATAGTGTTAAAATATGATGGCTACATTGCTTGTTCTTCATTTATTCATTTGTTCACTTGTTATTCATTAAACAAATGATTTTCAACTCAGATCTTAAAGTTATTAATATTTGCAACTTGAACCAGTTTTTCATCTCTTATTTTTGTGTCAGTTGAACATACAAATTGACATATACTCTCAAATAAATTGGGGAATATTTATCTCAATTTCTCTATCAAATTATCAATATTTTCTAAGCAATAGAAATTTATAGAAGGGAAAAATGACAATAAAAACCATTACTCAAAAAGGCATCAGGCGTGCCAAAGTGGCCTCAAAAAATTTCAGGATGTTGGATAATTGAGAAAGGTGATAGGCGGATGGAGGGTGGAGGATACACAGGCACTTCTTTTGTATTTTATGTGTTTCTTTATATGCATAATTGATAAGTTGGTGTTAATTGTATCTGTCTGAACTACTTCATTAAATGGAAAAAAAAACCTTTTACACGCACGTCTAGAGAAAGTCTTCAGAATTTGATGATGGCTTCAGTGACAGTGTTTCTTCATTTTCTTTTTTGTTGTCATAAAAATAAGGCAGGAATTAGAATAAAAGGTAAATAAAAGCTCTTTGTTTCCTTTATTAGGAAATATAGCTTACTAAAGAAAAGTTTTATGATTACTTATTGAATTGCAGTACAATTTTATTTATGTAAACTTTGTTCTGTATAGTAAGTACATTATTTCACTGTTGATAAGTATGACCAGTGTATTTGTTTTTTTTTTTAACAGGATAAAACCACAAAAAAGTTCAATAATGTGTACATGGGAGAGATCCAGGAAATCTGAGTAACTCCCTTTGTATATATTTCTAAATAAAAATTTGAGCTCTAGATCCTTGGTCAAGTATCTTTCCTTCATAATTCTTTTCATGGGAAATTCAGAGTCTAATTACATTATTTGGATTTACAGTGCTTATTAAGGAATATGATTCTCTGAGAATGTAAGCACCCCCTTTAATTTGCAGTAAAGATGGATGGATTTAATTTTATTGATTGAAACAGTGTCAAAGACATTAGAAGATAAAATGCTTTACTTTTTTATTCTCAGATGGACCCTTTTGAAGAAAGCAGAATTATCCTAATGTTTTGTTCACAACGGCATAAACAGTAAAAGTTATCTTCTACTGTTTTACAAATATGTTACCCAAAGATCAGTCATGAATCTGGGCTGATAGTTAACTATGTACTAGAGGTATATTTCTATGGATTTATTGTACATTTATTTGCATAGTAAATTTTTAAATAGCTCCTAACTACAGGAGCTCATTTTTTAAGGAACCCTTCAGCAGTCCTTTTATAAAATGAGTAACTTTTTATAAGTACCAATTTTTAGGTTGGATTTTTCAAAATAGTTAACATTGAATGCCCTGTATTTTATTTGTCCTTAATTAATCATGTTTTCTGGGAATGTTAAGAAACCTGTCTGAGTTTCAGCCTTCTTATTTTTAATTACAGAATTTGACTAGATAATCTCTGAGGTTCATCCTTAAAATTCTGTGATGCTTATTTAAAAATAACTGTGTCATACAGCATTTAAAAAATTATTAAGGGCCTGTGAATTATTAAATGAAAACAATATTGGAACATTGCGGGGAAAGTGAGTGTGATCTCAGTTATGTAGATGGACAGTTACATAGTCTGTCTATTGGGCAGACTACTTGGATGAGGCAGAAAAATCCATAAACTCCTTGCCTAAGAGGGAGAAAAATCTCCAGAACTAGTGGAATAGATGGTACTGTTTATAGATGAGCTATCTATCAGCTGATGGTTTTTTAAACAATTGTGGTAAGATATATATGACAAAATTTTCCATCTTAATCATTTTTAAGTAGTATAGAGTTCAGTGGTTTAAATGCATTCACATGGTTGTGCAGTTATCACTGCTATCCATCTTCATAACTCTTTTCAAGTTGCAAAAATGACACTGTGCTCACTAAACAATAACTTCCCATTCTCCCCTCCCTTCAGCCCCTGGAAATCATGGTCATACTTTCTGTCTCCATGATTTTGACGACTCTAAGTATCTCATATAAATAGAATCATATAGTGTTTGTCTTTTTGTTAACTTGCTGATTTTACTTAGCATAATGTCCTCAGAGTTCATCTGTGTTGTAGCATAATGCAGAATTTCGTTCCTTTTAAAGGCTGAATAATAGTCTAATGTATATATGTGTGTGTTTGTGTGTATACACTATATTTTGCTTATCTGTTCATCTTTCAATGTATACTTTGGTTCTTTCCACATTTTAGCTATTGTGAATAATGCTGCTATGAAAATAAGTGTACAAATATCTCTTCAACACCTTGCTTTCAGTTCTTTTGGGTATATACCAGAAGTAAAATTGCTGGATCATTCAGTAATTCTATGTTTAATTTTTTGAGGAACTGTCATACTGTTTTCCGCAGCAGCTTTACCATGTTACATTCTTACCAACAGTGCACAGAATTTCAGTTTCTCCACATCCTTGCTAATACTTGTTGTTCTCTGTGTTTTAGAGAGCGGCCATCCTAATGTGGGTGAGGTGGTGTCTTATTGTTTTGATTGGCAGTTTCCGTAATGATAAGTGATATTGGACATCTTTTGATGTGCTTATTGGTCTTTCATATATCTTCTTCGAGGAAATGTCTGTGTAAGTCCTTTGTCCATTTTTGAGTCAGGTTATTTTGTTTTTTTGATGTTGAGTTTCAGGCATTCTCTCTATATTCTAGACATTAGTCCCTTATCAAATGTATGCTTTGTGAACATTTCTTCCCTTTCTCTGAGTTGCCTTGTTATTCAGTTGATGCTTTTGATGCAGAAAATTTAAAAAATTCCTTATGGAATCAGATTTGCCTGTTGTTTTTTGTTATCTGTGCTTTTGGTATCATATCCAAGAAATCATTGCCAAAGCTAGTGTGAAGCTTTTGTCCTGTGTTTTCGTCTAAGAATTTTATTGTTTTAGTTCTTACATTTAGGTTAATTTTTTGAGTTAATTTTTGTATATGGTATTAGGTAAGGGTGAAACTTCATTCTTTTTCGTGTGGATATTCCATTTTTCCAGCACTTTCTGTGGTAATGGTTATGAATAACAGTAAACAAAACAAGTGATCCTGTTATGAGAGACCAATCCATGCCCTTGATTTTCAGGGCCCTGTAGACCACATTGTTTAGAGCATGGTTCAAATAAAAGAAAATTGCTTTTAAATCCTTGTAAAATTACCTTGACATTCTCATTTTTAGTAGCCCTCAACAAGCATATCAATTTCATTATTTCAGTGAATTCCCTGGTTGATTAGCTGGTGACTTGATTTAGTAAACATTTGTCAGGATATGTCTTCCCTGGAGATATACTAAGCTCGGAGTATGTAAGGCATCTTTTCCTCATCCAACAGTGTTAAGTTAGGAAAGTGTTGTGGTAATATTATGAGTACAATTGTCTAAGAACATTAAGAACCTTAGTCTGGATCTTTTGTAACCATAAAAGGCAATGTGTCATGCTTTCCTGTTTTGCATGGATGAGAAGGGAGTAAAAAACACCAAAAGAATTTTTATTGCATAGAAATATTTCCTTCCTAGCAAGGAGTGTGTGAAGCAATAATGAGCCTAAAAAACAATCTTATATATTAATAGTAAGGGGAGAGAAAGGCAGGGAAACACAGTACAGCCACACAGACTCGAGGGCTGATCATGAAACTGCTGATTCCAGCCAGGGTCCCTTCTCCCTCCCTGCACAGCACTTTACTTTAATGTGCATCTTCTCACAGCCCTCTTAAGATGGGTTGGATAAGTTGTAGCTTCCTCTGTTTAGAAGAGGAACTTGTCAGAGTCTGTGGTGCAGATAATTGATGAAGACAGGCTAGAACCACACTTCCCTAATTGCCAATCTGTGGCTAAGACCAGAGGAGTGTCCTTTGTGTTGAGAAATTGTTTTCCATGATGCAGATTGCTCAGTACAGAAGATGTCATTTTTAGTGTATTCAGTGGTAACTTGATCATCATAGACTGTCCCCACGAAATACCATCAGTCCACCTGAACTGAGGGTTTGAGCACAGCTTGACATGGTCATCACACCTCAGCACATCTTAAGAGCATACATTTTCCACCAGACTGATTCACACTGGGCCCTTCTCACATTGTTAATGACATACTGCTCACACTTCTTTTATTACCATTTCCTTCATCTCGTTCCTAGAAGAATGTAGGTTGCTGAATTGAAATGACTGTGAATCTCTGTTTACACCGAATTAGAAGAGGCCAGTGGCTTCCTGAGTTTGTTTCAGACCCATTGCCTTTCGGTAGACAAATCTGCTTCGTTCTCTGGGTTGGAAATGATACAGCTACTGAAAAGGTACAGGAATTCTGTCAGGTACTCTTCTAAAGATGTGTTTATGTGCAGTTTATTTTTTTAAACAATTCTGCACTGTGTATAAGAATTAAGGTAATAATACCTTAATATATGTTCTTACATATTGTTGTTGTTTAGTTGCTAAGTTGTATCCAACTCTTGTGACCCCATGGACTGTAGCCTGCTAGGCTCCTTCTGTCCGTGGGATTTCCCAGGCAAGAATACTGGAGTGGGTTGTCAGTTCCTTCTCCAGGGGATCTTCCTGACCCAGGGGTCGAACCCATGTCTCCTGCATTGGCTGATATCTTTTTAGTAATGTATCTTTTTAGTAATGAGTTATAGTAACAAAGTGAAGATAATCTAAAATTATTTATTTTCTTCTGAGATGAGGAAATAAATCTTGAGACTAAACAGAGCTGCCTAACATTTTGTTGGTGTGACGGTGATGTGTCCTTGGGACATGATTGTGGAGGAGAAAATAAAAACCAGGCCATTCACTCTGATACCAGTGATTTGAAAGTGGAGAGCAGTTGTTCTTCAGCATAATGCATTTTTCTGTTTTAGGTTAGAAGTGTCGCATTCCCCGGGAAGATACTACAGTGCATTCTCAATGCAGTGCAACTGTGTGGTGTGAATTCTCTGATGTGGTTGAGAATTGGTATTGCATAGCTTTAAAAGACATGTTTTAAAGATAAAAGAATGAGGAACAGAAATGTGGGAAGAGGGAATACTTTATACCATCTTAATTCTGTTAGTGGTTAAGAACAGCAATGGCCCAGTTACCCCTGGGTTCCAGTCCCATCTTTATCACTGACTCTGACCATGGGCAAGTTATTTGACTTATTTATGCATTTGTATCCTCTTCTCTAAAATGAATGTAATATCTCTTTCATAGTCCAGTTGTAAGGATAAAGTTCGATAACTCATGTCCACTTCATTATAGTCTCTTACATGTAAGTCCTCAGAAAATTATTCTTAAGTCATTTCTTCACTCCTTTATGTAGTTTCCCTCCTATTCTTAGCTTCTCTCATAGCTCAGGTGATAAAGAATCTTCCTGCAGTACAGGGGACCCAGGTTCAATCCCCAGGTCGGGAAGATCCCCTGGAGAAGGGAATGGAAACCCCCTCCAGTATCCTTGCCTGGAAAACACCATGGACAGAGGAGCCTGGTGAGCTGCAGTCCATGGGGTTGCAAAGAGTCGGGCACGACTGAGCGAATAACACTCTCCTCCTATTCTAAGTGAAAATTGATTCTTCCCTCTTCTGTGGAGGTCTCATTTTCCCCCCTTACCTTGACTTGTTGAAGAAGTATTAAAATGCAATCCTTTGTCAACCTGTACCATTCTCTTCCTCCTTACCAACTTTGGATGTGAGATGGTGATCCACCCATCATTCTTCACCCTGCTATAGTCTTTCCACCTTCATCTCTGCTTCCACTGCCCCTTTTTGCTGTGCCTTATACTCATCATTGCTTCTCTGCTTCTAAGGTTCTCTCCTCTGTTTGCAGAGTCTTGAGCTACTGCCTCTTCCATCCAGGTCTGTGCCTTGAGCCATTCACTCCCTGTTGTTGTTGTTTAGTTGCTAAGTCATGTCCAACTCTTTTGCAACCCAATGGACGGTAGCCCATCAGTCTCCTCTGTCCATGGAATTGCCCAGGCAAGAATAATGGAGTGGGTTGCCATTTCCTTGGGGATCTTCTTGACCCAGAGATCGAACCCACGTTTCGTGTTTGGTAGGCAGTTTCTTTACCACTGAGCCACCTGAGAAGCCCACTCACTCCTAGACGCTAATCCCCTGCCCTTCCTGGTCCCCAAAACCTGCTTCACTCCCACCTCCTGCTTCACTACCACTTCACTATCACCTAGCCATGCGCTTGGTCTGCTGTGTGCTTTCCCCCTTTTTACAATCTGATGGTAGAATAGTATGGGAGAAATTTCCAGAACCATGCTGATTTGGTCCACTACCAATTTGTGATTCTAATTTCACTTTGGGCCCTTTTTGTGGCTCAAAAATTTATCAATTCTTTAGCATATTTTCTGCAATGACTGAAAATATATATTCCATTTTCTCTGTGCTTCCAGTTCTAAGTAGCCATCCTTCCTCTTGGGAAATGATTTTACCTGTTACTTCATGAGATTATTGATGTTTCTTGCTACTGTGTATGTACGGTCATGATCCCTCGAAAACTTATAACAAAATGTTACCTGGCAGCATTGTATCTCTGAGGTCTGATTGAACCTTTAAGTAACCAGGTATCTAACTCTTACCTTTGTCTTAGCTTTAGAAAGTGGCCATCTTTGACATAGACGATGTTTCCTTCCTTGTATGTGTGTATTCAGTAATTTGATGAACTGTGTTTATTGAGGGCACTGTCCCATGTTCGGTAGTAAGAGATGTTAAAAAGAGAGTAAAACACATGCAGTTTTTACACTTGTGCTAACACTTAGAGAAGGTCTAAAGACAGAAAAGTCACAGAAACTACCAAATTGACTAGAATAAGGGTCTGAAAAGGCCTCTGAAAGGGTGTTAAGAGGGAACTCAGAGCTGGGCTTGGAAAAGAGATGTGTCATTTGATGAGAAGGTCTTGCGGAGGACATCTCAGGGATGTGAGTGGCATTCTTGGCTGGAACAGCCTGAGAGCAGGCCTTGACTCTGTTGAGAGATGCGTGCAGATAGGCATTTCTCTAGCAGACAACATAAATGTAAACCCTTGTAGAAGCTTGTACATAGAATGTACCCATCATTTTTTTCTGGGTGTGTTGAATTGTATTTGAAAGTAGAACTTGGAAGGGCTCCATAACCTAGGCAGTTCCTTTCCTCCCTTCTAGTTATAGGTCTTGAGGGAGCCAAGGGGTATGTGGAGGGGAGGATGTTTATTTTGGTTGTACACCTTGGGTGTCTCCATTTCAGGTGGTTTCCTGAAGAGAGAGTGTTGATGCCTTTTCATGTGCTGTTGACATTTTAGTCTGTTGCTGAGGAGAATAATCCTAGAGATTTGATCCATTGGAGGAATCCAGGAAGCCTAAGTGGTGGACTCTGACAGCTGGTCTAGACCGGTAGTTTAGGGGCCGTGGTACATGAAAACAAGGCCTAAGAATCCCTTCTTCTCATAGTCTGTTAGGAAACCATGATAAAGAAAGAAACCCAAGGTAAACTTTAAAGTGTCCCCATTTTTGACACCTTCCCAGTCCTGTGTACTTTATTTTAAAAGATAGACTATGTATTTGGGCTTGCTGGTGTCATTTTACTTAGTGTAGTGTTAGAAGCACACCAGACTAATCTCTTTTTTATTTTTGTTTAAAAAAAGAAAAAGAAGGTTGCTCTTACAGACTGAAGAATAATAAATAGTACTAGGACCAATAAAAGGAAGACATTTCAGTCCATTTTTACAAGAAATAACACTTTCAACCTTTCCACTTTGTGTATTTCCCAACTTGAATACTGCTCTTAAATGTCATTTATAATCAGCTGTAACATAGGGAATGTTTTAAATACCACATTTCAGTTGGAGATGAATAGAAGATAACTTATATTGTGTTAACAAATACATAAATTGCTCTAAGGTGCATATTAAGCTTTAATGGGCAAAGAGATAAATATTTTGTGTCTGTTAATGTTTAACTCAAGTAACAGTAAATCTCTAAAGTCTACCAAATCATGAAATCATTGCACAATGCATGGTGCATTGTGAATGTATTCTTCAGAAGTGATTTATGCATCTGACTTTTATGGCACTGAATTTCAAAACCTCATAAAGAAGTCTTTTAGAGAAATGTCATGCTGACCTGTGTTGAGGGAGAGGTAAGATTTGCCTGTGTGATCAGCTTCATACCAACTTCACTTTCAGAATTATAGATGTAGTTGAAAAGTTACATATTGCTGATATTCAATAAGTATTTGTTAAATGAATTAATTACTTGAGTCATGTGTTAATGATTTCTCTAAAATTTGAGCTTTTTAGCCCCAATAACTGAAAGTTTATTTCTCGTATATCATATTATCATTCTTTCCTTCCTGTTGGGCAAACCGAAGAGAATCTTAGTGTTTCTGGGACTTTGCCTCAGGATCATCACAAACTACTTGTATGTACTTTAAAAATTCATATCATGGCATCTTTAATATATGGCAGTTTTAATATTTTGGCATCTCCTACACATTGATTTATCAGGGAAAATTATGTCTTTATTTTACTTTAAATGAAGTACTGTTTTCAGAGATGATTTCCTTAAATCCATCTGCACTGAAAAAATGTAATTGATCTGACATTTTGTAAAGGTTTCATTGAATTATATTCTTGTCTTATGCTGTGCAAGGATACATACGTATACATTTTCAGCTAAGATTGGCTTTAGGATGTGTTAAGGAAAAAAGATAACAGTACATATTTTATGATCAATATATTTTAATTAGTCAGTTTTCAAATGAGCTTGTCCATCTGTAAATTGTAGATAGGATATGCCCAACTGCAGGAAAAAATGATTTAGCACTTAGACAAATAGAAGAAAGCATTTTGGATGTATCTGTGTGAAGCTCATATCCACATGGATATGGCTGGTTTGTGTATGACCCAGTGTTCTAACACATTGACACAATCCCCACTACAAGGAAAAACTTGACTTGGGCTTTAAAACACAAATACTCTTTGAGTTCATAATACAATTTTCTTTTTTTTCCCCCTTCCTAACTAAATTAATTTAATTATTTATTAACCACTGTGAGTAAATTTGGACCCTGGAGTAAACATGCCTCCATTTTTGAGGAGCTTACATTTTCACTTTACCAGTGGAAGGGTTTATCAATGAATACTTGTTTAATGCATGTGGACACCTGTTTCAGGGTTAACAGTTGTTTTTATTTTAAGTTTAGCATGGCATGGCATGTAAGTTCCTTTTGTGATTGATTGAGGTGTTTTTTTTTTTTTTTTCTTGCCTGAAGGAAAGCAAATGTTTAAATATGCTTTCAAGGGCCTTATCTATTTTTCTAGTCTTGTGATTTTATAATTTAACTACTGTAAAACTTCTTTGAAATAGTAAAACAAGTACTTTGGTAGAGATGTATTTTTCTCCTCTTCAAATGAATAATTTCAAAAAAGTTCTTAGGACAAGCACAAAAATGCACCTATAAGTCTCAAATAAATTGCATTTTCCTTGATTCCAACATGGTTTCTTGAATTGTTTCTAATGGCTTCATATATCTTAAAAATATCTGTGTAGTCAGCCTACTCTCCAAATTGTTGTTGTTCAGGTGCTCAGTCATGTCCAGCTCCTTGCAGCCCAGTGGACTGCAGCATGTCAGGCTTCCCTGTCCTTCACTATCTCCTGGAGTTTGCTCATACTCATGTCCATTGAGTTGATGATGCCATCCAACTATCTGATCCTCTCTCGCCCCCTTCCCGTCCTCCAAATTAAGAGAAAACAAATGTTGACTTGGTTTTCCTCTGCTCTGCCACTGTACTTTAGCAACTTTTTGATTTATTTTTCTTTCAAGAATGCAAAATTAATTTTAGTATCTGTTTAAGCAGATCTTCTCTGCAAATTAGCAGAGAAGCAACCCTGCTGTTCGAACAAAACAAAAAAGTCTACTCATGTAATTCATCATAATATAGTTGCCTGTTCATTTTGTCCTTCTTCAGTGTGGATAAACAGAAGGTGAATGTGTAGGCAGTTGGGACCCTTTTGGCATGGAGACTCTTATCTTTCTAGGAAATTGTCTTATATTTTTTCTTTGAAAATGTACTCCATTTCATTTTCTTTGTTCTCTTTCTCTAGAACTCCAATTTATTGGAAACTAGACTTCTGGATTATATTTCTTTCCTTTTTTTTGGTTATGCCTCTCCTGATTCTCTTTGCTTTTCTTCATTCTACTTTCTGGGAGGTTTTGTTTTTTTTGTTTTTGTCGTTATCTTTTCCATTGATATTTTAAACTTTGCTATCATATCTTTAGGATATTAATTCTGTGTTTTTTTAATTTCAGTTTTTCTCTGAGTTCTTTCTTGTTTATATTGGAAGCTTTCCTTGAAAACCTGGTAGTTCTTTTATATTTAAGAATGAGATATTAAGAGTCTAAACAGAAGCTGTGTCTTGCAGTGGGTGGTGGGGGGGGAAGAGAGATTGACTTTGTGTTTGTGTGTGTGTAGGGAATGCTTCGGAGAAGGCATTGGCACCCCACTCCAGTACTCTTGCCTGGAAAATCTCATGGGCGGAGGAGCCTGGTAGGCTGCAGTCCATGGGGTCACGAAGAGTCGGACATGACTGAGCGACTTCACTTTCACTTCTCACTTTCATGCCTTGGAGAAGGAAATGGCAACCCACTCCAGTGTTCTTGCCTGGAGAATCCCAGAGACAGAGGAGCCTGGTAGGAGGCCGTCTATGGGGTCGCACGGACTCGGACATGATTGAAGCGACTTAGCAGCAGCAGCAGTAGCAGGGAATGCTTATTGAGGACTCAGCTGTGGAAAAGATCAGGCAGTGAGCACTCTTTTTCACTTGGAGATACTCAATGGCCAGAATCAGTAGGTGCTTCTGGAGGAATTTTTAACTTCTCTAGAGGGTAATATTTTGTCTCCTGCCTGGAGACAGAGGAGAGGTGTGAGAACATAGAGACCCGACTGCTGACATTCTAGGAGTGAATTTCTGGTTTCAGCTCTGTGATGTGAAGAGTACGAACAGCCTAAGACCCATCCTTACCACAAGAAAAATGCTGGACAGACAGATTTTTGTGAACCTATCAAAGAGCCAAGGTCACAAAACAAATGACCACCCCCAAATCTGGAAAGAGACAGGGGCCTTCAATAGATAAGAACATAAGCATTCTCTTATCTGAAGTAGAAGTCACTGCATGGTGGTAGGACGATGGAACTAGAAATTTTGATGAATTGCTGGAAGCCAAGGCTGTTGAGAACCTGATGTTTCTGGGGCCCACAGCCATAAAAGAACTCTGTTCCTCTTTTGCAATCTTATACTTAGAAGATTCTCTCCTTTTCTTTTGGCTTGTTCTCATCTAGATGTTTAGGATCATAAATGGCTAGTATTCTACTGAAACTTGTCGTTTGGGTGCATAAAGTGGTGACAAGCATAGTTCTTTATAGCTGGACCCCAGTGATGGCCCTAAAGCTCTTTCTTAGGGTCCCCTCCCAAGCAGCAGGGCTTTAAATTAAACTGCTCTGGAGCTGCACATGTGGAAGACGATGGCCCGTGAACTCCTGCAATTATTCTTTCTCCCAGGTGAGGAAACTTTTCAGGGCAGGGTGACTATTGAATTCCCAAGAGATTCTGAGCTCTTTGATGCCAGTGGTGCTCAACCCTGGCTACATTTGAAGAGCTTTCACAACTCCTAATTGCTTGGGTCACACCCAAGACCAGTTAAATCAGAATCTCTGGGGCGGGGTCCCAGACACCTATAGTTTTTTAAACTCTCCAGATGATTTCAAAGTCACTGTTCTGAAGGACAAATTAAATCTTTTCATTTCTGAGTAGCCCTCTGTATCTTCAGAGACAACCTGGAAAAATAATCTCTGACTGACTGTATCTCAGTACACACCTGGTAGGATTCTGTAGCCACTTTATACCCTGTGGCTGATAGGCCACACTCATTGTGTATCTGTGTGTGTATATCTGCCTCAATGTGACAAATCTTCTGTTTTATTATTGTATCCTAAGTATCCAAAATCACTGCAGGTGGTGATTGCAGCCATGAAATTCAAAGATGCTTACTCCTTGGAAGGAAACTTATGACCAACCTAGACAGCATATTTGGAGAAGGCAATGGCACCCCACTCCAGTACTCTTGCCTGGAGAATCCCATGGACGGAGGAGCCTGGTGGGCTGCAGTCCATGGGGTTGCTAAGAGTCGGACACAACTGAGCCACTTCACTTTCACTTTTCACTTTCATGCATTGAAGAAGGAAATGGCAACCCACTCCAGTGTTCTTGCTTGGAGAATCCCAGAGACAGAGGAGCCTGGTAGGAGGCCGTCGATGGGGTTGCACAGAGTCGGACACGACTGAAGCGACTTAGCAGCAGCAGACAGCATATTCAAAAGCAGAGACATTACTTTGTCAACAAAGGTCCGTCTAGTCAAGGCTATGGTTTTTCCAGTGGTCATGTATAGATATGAGAGTTGGACTATAAAGAAAGCTGAGCGCCGAAGAATTGACGCTTTTGAACTGTGGTGTTGGAGAAGACTCTGGAGAGTCCCTTGGAGTGCAAGGAGATCCAACCAGTCCATCCTAAAGGAGATCAGTCCTGATGTTCATTGGAAGGACTGATGTTGAAGCTGAAACTCCAGTACTTTGGCCACCTGATGGGAAGAGCTGACTCATTTGACAAGACCCTGATGCTGGGAAAGATTGAGGGCAGGAGGAGAAGGGGACAACAGAGGATGAGATGGTTGGATGGCATCACTGACTCAATGGACATGGGTTTGGGTGGACTCCGGGAGTTGGTGATGGACAGGGAGGCCTGGCCTGCTGCAATTCATGGGGTCGCAAAGAGTCGGACATGACTGAGCGACTGAACTGAACTGGAGTGTCTAGAACAGTCCCTGTCCTAAAAGGTTATCAAAGATATTTGTAAAATTAATGAATTCAGCTTTTTTTCTTTAAAAGGGGGCATAGACTGTTAAATGGTCAAAACATCATTCCACAGTCTTGATTGTTAAGGGCTGTACCAGCCTGGACTGTGTGGCCTTCAGTGAGGAAAGACCTTTCCTTTTCCTGTAATGTGTGTTTTGAATACCCATGGTTTGCAGAGGGCTATGACGGCTGTGATAAAACACATACCTTTGACACTGTGCCTCGGAAGAACTAAAACTCAGAGAGCCAAACCTTTAGAGAAATAACAAACTTCTCAATACAAAAGTGAAAAATCACTGTGAGCTGGATTCATTTGTCCATTTAACAAGTGGGTTTTGACCATCTCTATCTTGTACTCATTGTTCTAACTATAGGAGGCCCTGAGGTCAGTTTAACAAATTCCCTGATATTGGTCAGTAATTTAAAAACGTAACTTTAGGGCCTGATTTTCATTCTTTTCATAGTCATATTTTGGACCAGAGCCCAAATAATGGATTTCTGGCTCTTATAATAGATGATGAAATCTGTAATTGCACTTGTAGTTTATAGTAAACAATCTGATAAGAAAAAAAGTGGATATTTTTATTATCCTTATTTTATAGATGAGGAAACACTTTTTAAAAATTATTTATTATTTATTTTTGACTGTGCTGGGTCTTCGTTTCTGTGAGGGCTTTCTTTAGTTCTGTGAGCGGAGGCTACTCTCTCCTTTCTATAAGCAGCCTTCTCACTGTGGTGACTTCTCTTGTTGTGGAGTAGTAGCTCTAGGTGTGTGGGCTTTAGGAACTGAAGTTCCTGTGATCTTGGAACAGAGTCTCAGTAGTTGTAGCGCACGGGTTTAGTTGCTCCAAGGCATAGGCTGCTACTGCTAAGCTGCTTCAGTCGTGTCCGACTCTGTGCGACCCCATAGACGGCAGCCCACCAGGTTCCCCCATCCCTGGGATTCTCCAGGCAAGAACACTGGAGTGGGTTGCCATTTCCTTCTCCAATGCATGAAAATGAAAAGCAGCCCACCAGGCTCCTCCATCTGTGGGATTTTCCAGGCAAGAGTACTGGAGAGGGGTGCCATTGCCTTCATATGGGATCTTCCCGAATTAGGGATCGAACCTGTGTCTCCTGTGTTGGTAGGCAGATTCTTTACCACTGAGCTACCAGGGAAGCCCAAGATGAGGAAACACTTTTAATGTACTTCGAGTAACTTGCCCAGGTTCATAACCAGTAGTAGGACAACGGATTTCAATCTAGGTCCTCCTGTATCTTCAAATATTCAGAGTAAGAAGCTTAGTATTTTGCTTGTTACATTATGGCAGATTGGATTAACTTTGTACTTAGTGCAATGAAGTTACTGTTAAAAATTTAGTTACAATAAATCAGTTTCAATGCCATTAATATTTGTTTTGAAATCACCCAACAGCTATCCCTTTTAAGCTCTGTGGTGTTTTTGTGTGCATGTGTGCGTATGTTTAATGAGTTAGCATTATTTTACAGGAAGATGTGACCTTTTGAAGGTGCCTTCAGATGAGTTGGCAGAGCCACTCATTACACTTAGGAAGGGTTTTTCAGTCTCCAGTGTTCAAATAATCTTGGAATAATTTTTACCTGTCTTTGTTAACAGGGATTATACTTACAACTTCTTAACTCCTAATACACGATTAAAAGGTAGTAATCAAGAGATGGCCAAATGACAGAGAACTTGTATCTGGCACAAAGAACTTAGGTCATTGAGAAAAGTAAATTGCCTCTTCCAGTTTCTATTCTAGCTGTTTTCATGTTCTCATTGTCTTTCCTGAAGATTTCACCTATCAGAATATTTAGTTTTAGACTTGAAATAGATAGAAATGGTTCTAGCTCAGGGTGCCTCCAAGGGGGTTGTTTTTGTTTAAGATCTCTATTCTTTAAGACAGATGTATCTTCTGGTTTATCTCTGGAAGATATTCATGTGTAAATTATACATATAGCCAAGCAAAGGACCCGCGGCCAAGTAGAGTCATTTTGTTTCTGGAATTGGAGGGCAAGGGTAAAAGCCCAGACTTGACATTTGCTGGGAGCGCAACCTTGAGCAAATTACTTAGCTTTCTGAACCTGTTTTCTTACCATGAAGATTAGGATTGTACAATTTGTGTTTCTGTATTCCTGGGTTTTGGGAGAATCAAGTGAGACATGTGTAAACACACATTCTTAACTACCAAGTGCTGTGTAAATGATGGACTTCATTGTTTAAAATCTACCATGGTGATCATGTCGTTTTCCTCACTCTTTAGCCTTAATAAAATATTTCCCCCCTGATACTACCTTTATATTTTAGTTTTTCAATTTCATGTAAAGATATGAAAGTAGTCAATTTGTTTTCACGTACGTTCTGCTCTCCATCAGTACTTCTTGTTTTCCAGTCCTAAAACAATTAAAATGCAGCCAAATGTCAATTAAAACCTTGCTTTGATTAAAAATGGTGTAAAAAATGCTATTTTCTTTAATTGAGTTTTTTTTTTTTTTTTGTAATCAAATGGATACATGATACTTAGGTGTTACCTGCTCGGAGTTTCAGTGTTTTCTGTTGAACTTGCCTGGGAAAGTAGGGGTGCCCTTCCTGGTAGGGGTGGGGTTGGGGTAGGGCCAGGGAGACTAGAGTGTATCTTGGATAACTGTAGGAATGGGAAGTAGTAGAGTTTCATTGCTGCTTATGGTGTGAATGGAGCAGTTTTGTTTCTCAGAGTCAGGGAAGCATGTGTAAAGATACAAGCAGTAAGTAAATACAAATCTCTGATGTTTAACATCATCCTGAATTGCTTCCTTGTCTCTGAAAGATAAATTATTAGGACTAGGGAATATGGAGTTAAAGTGAAATATGGCTTAGTTTTCTCCTTATGCTACCCTGGGAAAATAATTTTGTCAATAAAGGTGTGTGTGTGTGTGTGCTTTAGTCACTCAGTCGTGTCTGACTCTTCGTGAACCCATAGACTGTAGCCCACCAGGTTCCTCTGTCCATGGGGATTCTCCAGGCCAGAGTACTGGAGTGGGTTGCCATGCCCTCCTCCAGGGAATCTTCCCAACCCAGGGATCGAACCTTGGTCTCCTGCATTGCAGGTGGATTCTTTACCATCTGAGCCACCAGGAAAGCCCAAGAGCACTGGAGTGTGTAGCCGATCCCTTCTCCAGGGGGACTTCCTTACCCAGGAATCGAACTGGGGTCTCCTGCATTGCAGGTGGGTCTTTACCAGCTAAGCTACCCTGGAGGCCCCAATAAAGGTGTACAATATGCTTATATAATAATTTCTCTAATTGTCTTACACGTAAAATTTAGCAACCATTCTCTGAATTTGCCATTTTCAATCTATGCGTTGCTAAAATCAGCTGTAAATTTCAGCCCATCAGTGTAGTAGTAGAATTGGTTATTATGAGGCCAGAATAACTCTACCAAAACCTACTAGGATACTGCAAGAATAGAAAATTATAAACTGTTATCCATCATGTGTGAGCACACAGAAAGCTTTAACGAAATATTAGCAAATAGAATTAAATATTATATTTAAAATGATAATAATACATCATGACCAAGTAGAATTTTTCCCTGGAATACAAGGTTGATTTAACTTCCAAAAAGCAATGTAATTAACTGTGTTAACAAAGAATAAAAATATGATCACTTCAGTAGAAACAGGAAACACATTTGACAAAATTCAATACCCATTCATAAAGAAAAGGAAAGCTTAGTGAACTATTAAGTATTAATAGAAGGTAACATCTTCAGTCTGATTCAGGGCATCTGTAGGAAAACCGTAAGTAACATCATACTTATGATGAAATGTTGAACGTACTAAGCATCAGGAAAAACACAAGGATGTCTGCTTTTACTACTTGCATTCAACATTGTATGGGATGTGCTAATCTGTGCAATAAGGCAAGAAAAATAAATAAGAGACACAACGATTGAAAAGGAAGAAGCAAACATGTATTTGCAGACATTACAACTGTGTGTGTAGAAAATCCAATAAAATCTACAAAAAGGCAATACCTTTACAAAGGGTGAATTTAGCAAGAGCATAAGATACAAGGTTAATATTAGAAATAATTTATTATATTTAAATACACTAAGAGAAGAACTAGAAAATGTAATTAACAACAACTTCATTTAAAGCAGCATCAAAAACATAAAATAGTTAGCAATAAAATTAATTAAAAATGTAGAAGATCTCTACACTGACATCTATAGGATATTACTGAGGTAACTTATAGACCTAAAAAAATGGAAAGATAAAACATGAGGTAGACCCTGGGAATCTTGAAAATACCCCACGATGCCTTGAAACGGGCCTGGGGGAGAAATAGGTTAGAATGGGTTCCTAAAACTGCCATAGTACTCTGTACCTAAGCAATCAGTCTTAATCATTATATGGAGCCTCCCTCAGCCCCTCCCTCTGTCCCTCCTTCCTTTTTTCCCTTTGTTACACACACGCGCTCACACAGACGCACACTATCATACCTTAATCACTTGTACTTTTATTTCTGCCATCCTCGTGGACTGTGAGCCCTTATAGGTTCAGGATCATAGGATCTTATCTTCTTTGTCTTCGTATTCTCAATATCGGGCTTAGTCTCTCTGACACGTGTTCCCTGAGTAAGCTGTGCAAAATACGTTTTGCTGGTGTCATCTTCAGGCCGTTCTTTTTGGTTTCCATTGAAGTATAAAATGGCAACTTTTGAGGAACTTAGTTTAAGATGTGATTTGTCCCTGTTGTATTTAGTCTCACTGAATTTTAATCATTAACAGATCTTTGGGCTATTTTGATCCAGATTTGAAGAGTAATCTTTCTATCCATTGTCTGCATGTACTTTACCATCATGAAACGCTCATAAAGAGTGTTTTCTGTGTTAATCCCAACAATTTCCCTGTGGTAGATAGGACATATACTATATATATATATTTTTTTTTTTTTTTTTTTTTTTTTCCATTCTCAGGAGGAAATTGAGCCAGAAGGTAAACAGCTTGCACTGGGTCTTGTGGCTAGTACCTAGTAATGCTGGGAGGGCTGAACCCATTTCTTTTTTTAAAATAATTTTTGACCACACTGCAGAGGCATGGGGAACCTCCCTGACCAGGGATCAAACCCATGCCCCCTGCAGTGAAAGCGTGGAGTCTTATCATCAGGGAAGTCCCTGAACTCATGTCTTTTTATTTCAAATTCATTTTTCTTTACTCCACCATATCACTCACCACCATCTTAGTTGAGCCATTTGCCCCTCTTTTGGAGAAGACAGCAAGTCAGCAACATGGTGTCAGCACTCTGCTTACTTTATTCTCTGCATAACCACACCTTGCTTTGGGGGCCAAGAGCCAGCTATTGTGTATACTTGTAATGACAGTAAATATAGAACATTAATTTCCTTGTGGTTTCTTTTCAATATTTAACTTCTCCATAATTTAGTTTTTTTGTAGTGTAACCATTCCTTTGTTTGTTTACTTGTTCATTCTTTTATCCGTCCAGCAAATGTTTATTGACCATCTACTGTGTTTTTCAGGTGTTGAATAAAACTGGGGCTGAGCCCTCAAAATGTTCACAGTTAGTGGGGAAACAGATAAGAAATCAATTACTATAATAATTAAGAGAGAAAAGCAGACTACCTTGTGAAATATTTTAACCAGTCTGAGAATCAAACATTAATACTGCTATTAGAGATTGACAACATGAATCTATGGCAAACTAGGGGGTGGGAGGGCTAACTTACGAAATGATAACCAAATTCTAATCTGTCCTGAGCCAGGTTGAGGAACACATTGAAATATCCAGCAGTATTTTCTGGCCTGTTCAGGGCAGGCCCAGGTTAGATCACCAGAACAATGAGCTGTCTCTTTTCAAATTTAATTTAAGTTTTAAATCAGATTTGAGAAAGTTTTCTATAAAAAAATTAAAAGCAACTCAAATATCTATTTTTATGTAGAGAAAGAAATGACAACATTATATTTAAATTCAGTATTAACATCTGTAATGAGGATAATTTAAGGTCTGTACAGTAAATGCTTTGTTAATTCAGAGACCTACTTTTTAGTCTTGGTCATAACTATGCCTGGCCCAGGTAGGTACTCAGTAAATCTTCATTAAAGATTTACTTTAATTAAAATTTATTTCATAAAATAAATTGAAATTTCAATTTATTTCAATAAATTTCCATTTATTTTTCAGTAAATTTAGAGGCATTAAAAAAATCTAAATATAAGTAGAAAGAGAAGATTGTGTTAGTCACATAATATAGTGTTTTAAGATACTCCTCTTGGTCTGACGTAAGTATTCAATTTTTAAAAAAATAATAAGCTTTAAGCTTTCTTACAAATGAAGAATCTGATGAATATTTGGTTATAAGTTAAATGTAGGTTAAGTCATATAATTACAGAATGTTAAGAGTAGAAAAGCTTTAGAAATGATCTAGTCCAATTTTAAAGTTAATGTAAATAAATAGATTCTGAGTCATTTACATGACTCAGAAATTGAAATATATAAACAGGTACATGTTGATAAAAAACTCACTGCCATCCCATTTTCCTGAGCCCCATTCACCTTCCAGTTCTCTATAGACAATCACTTTTATTACTTATTCTTATATATCATGGACAAGAGGAACCTCGTGTGCTATGGTCCATAAAGTCACAAAGACTGGTACACAACTGAAGCAACTTAGCACAGCACAGCACACACACGTTTCCTTCCAGGATGTCTTTATACCAGTACATGCATGTGCATATATGCAGTCTTACCTATCCTTCTCATACAGGTGTCATACCACATACACTACTCTGCATTTCAGAGTTTTTTCCCTTAACAAATGTATTTTGGCAGTCTTTTTATGCTCCCGTATAGCCCCCTGTTTCTATGTTTTTCACACATGCCTAGTAGTTTATCATGTGAATGTATCATGGCTTCTGTAATCATCCGCTGGAGACACCTGATTGTTTCCAAACTTTGGCTATTATAAATAAAGCTGCAGGTGAATAACTTTGTATATGCGTTATTTCCTGTATTTGCTGGTATATTTGTAGGCCAAATTCCCAGAAGTAGGATTTCCAGGTCAAAGGATAAATGCATTTGTTATTTTGGTGGGCAATGGCGAGTTTCCTCCATAGTCATCACTCCATTAGGAGTGACAGAGTGAGGACATTTCTCCAGGAGATCTTTCTAGACCAAGTTTTGGTCAGGTGCATGTCTTCTGAGCTCCCATAATACCTTTTGCCTCCCGTAGCAAAGCCTTTATCACATGTGCTGTAATTGTTGATTTATTTACCTGTCTTCCTGACTACATGTTCATTACTATAGTTTTGATACTTAACACAGCACAGAGCCTGATGCAGAGTTGATACTCAATAAATATTTGTTGAATGGATGAATGGAAACAAGTTCAGTCTTTTGATTTATGGTCCTCCTTCCTTCCTACTTTCATTTTTTCTCCTTCCTCCCTCTTCTTGACCACATGAAATCAGGCAGGACCCATATCATACACCGAAAAATCTGGGACTAGCTGGGGAGATCAGTGGGGAGATGGGAACAGGAGGCAAAGCTTTGTACCCAACCCTGGCCTAATTGGATTTTCATAATTTATTCTACTAAGTAGTTATGGTTGTGATACCTTAAAATGGTCTTTCATTGCCTAATTAAGCTATATATATTTCCAGGGTTCATTTTTCTTGGACCACTTTTTCAATTAAATTCTGTTGATTGACTCTTTTTCTTGATATGCTATGGGTAGTAACCTTACATCACATGCATCACATCTCACCAGTCTACTCTCTCTGTCTTTAGATGTCTAATATCATATTGCATTCTATTGGTATGTTTGATATTTGATATATTTAGGGGAATAGATATTTTTATCATGGAAAGTGTCTTGTCTGTGATAATATTTTACTTTTGGGGGAGCAGTTTTAAAGTTCTCTCTCTTCCGTAGTTGGAATAAATATGCTATTCTAGTTTCTTCTACGTGTATTTTCGCTCTTTAGCTTACATGTATGAATGAGCTTAAGGCTCTAAGTTACTTCTTTGCATTTGGGTTCACTTCCCAGTTGCTCAGTAGCACCTTTTCCTCTCATAGGATTGCTTTAGCCTGGTCATTATTTATGAATTCTATTCTGAGTTTTTTCTGCTTCAACTAATACCCTGTCTTTCTTTAAGAAATAATTTTCCTTTTGTAACAATTTAAATAGTTGGAAACCACTATCATAACTTCAGTGTTTTTCTTTTGGTGTTTTTCCAACTTTTCAGACAGATGTGTTTTAGTACCAATATCAAATTCTGTAAAATCAGTATTTTATTTAATCTACATAATAATTTGGGGAATGTTGTCATCTTTACTATATTTAGTTTTCCCAGCATGGAGCAAATTATATTTCTCCATTTATCCATCGTTCTTTAATTCAACTATCAGACCTTATGTCATTTTGAATAAGATGTCTCTAATTTTCTGATTTAAATTAATACCCACTTACTGAAATTTTTGTCATCGTTATGAATGGGGTCTCTTCCACTGCATTTTTTAGCTGTGGCCCTGTTACTTAGGCCCGTAGTAGTTTCAAATGGCTTTTTATCCTGCAGTTATGCTGAAGTCGTTACTTTAAATAATGACTTAGTTTTTTTTTTTAATTTTAAATATTTTTGTGGATTTTTTTTTTGGTTCTGATTTTTGTTTTTTGGCCATGCCACACAGCATGTGGGATCTTAGTTCTCTGACCAGGGATCAAACCTGCACCACTTGCACTGGAAGCATGGAGTCTTAACAACTGGGCTGCCCGGGAAGTCCCAGCTAATTTTAGATTGATCTTAGTAAGTTGTATAACCATGTAATTTCACAACATGATGTTGAACTATGTCATATATAAAACATTTCTTCTTACCTTTCTATGTTTGTACTTTTTAATCCTTTTCCTAATACCTAATGGTTCATTCAGTGAAGTAACTATTAATATCTTCACTTCCCTAAGAACTAGGAAATAGGGGAATCAAATTACCCTGTGAAAGCTGTAGCCAGCACATAAACAGATGAAGATATTAACATGAGATATTCTCTTTGGGAGGTGAAATGGACCCCAGATGAGCGATACTACACCTGTTTGAATGTAATCATGTATCTGGAGAAAGAGTATATCAAATGAAAACTAAGGAAAGAAGAGGAAAAAAAGATTACTATAGAGTCAGTTTGGTAGTAACTGTTCCAGTCTTATCCAAGATAAAGGAATGGGTGAATTTTGAATAATCTGAATTATTGCAGGATAAAAGGCTATTTGAATCTACTACAGACCTATGTGCCATGGGCCACAGCTAGAAAATGCACTGGAAGAGACCCCATTTAGAGTTGGATGCAGGAGGATGTTGCTCATAGTCTAAGCACTCCTAGTATCCCACTGGCCCCACTGACAGGATTATTCCTACGGTGAGCTTGACGCATCAGGCTTTATTAAAATGCAGTTCCTCTAGCTCACCTGGGTTGCCTGGCAGCCCACATGGGTCTTTCTCATGCAAAGAGCATGCGGTGATAAAGGGGCTTGAAATATTCCATTCCCTGTGACTAATTTATCATTACAAAGCAATGGACTGGTATTATGGGGATAGAACACACTAACCACGTGAACTTGGAATATTTTAGTACCTAATTTCCCATAGTAAACTAACAAGTTAGCATTCTGGATGTATGTCACCTACCCCTGGGCCCTGGCCCTGCAGTTGGTGTGCAAACAAAATTGAGTTTCTGAGCTCAGAAGGCTCAAAAAGAATATAAATGTGCTCCTGAGGTCTCTTGGAGAGAGCCCGACAACCTGGCTGTGGTGTTTGCATTGGCAAAAGGCTAAGAATGAGTATTTTAGTTTTCTATGAGCACTTACTGCAGTGATGCTGTGATTCTTATCACTTGTCCTTTTCATGTGATGAATTTTAATATTTTCCTTGTGTCCAGTCATGCAAGTGTAAACTTTGCTTGTTCATAGTGGAAAATTATTTTAATGTTGTCTTATATTTTATTTATTAAGATTTTTATTTAGTTATTAGAGCCATACTCATAAAAAACTATTGTGACTATCTTGTCTGTTTATGGGAAATAAAACCATATTTCCTTTTATTTCATAATGTATATAAATGTTGAATCACTGCATTATGAAACAAATGTAATATATGTTAGTTATACATCAAATAAAAAATTATATTTGCTTTGTGAAGTAGATTGAAAAGTATAACATTCTTATCTATTTTTGGAAAATTTAGAAACATTCTGCACCAAACTGATTGGCCAGAGGCATTTTTTAAAACGGTAGTTCCTAATAACATTTCTTTTTTTGTAATTTTTTTTTTCATTTTTCTTTTCCGTTTGCTGTTTCTGGGTACTTCTTTTTTGTTCTCCAGTTATTTTGAATTTTTATCCATTTCTGTTTAACTACTAAATTTATTAGCAGATAACTAAAATTTATATTGCCCCAATTAAAAAAATACTATTTTCTAACGTGTAGTCTTGATTTAATAAAATGATTTTTCTCTGGATTAATATTATATTTTGCTTGTTATGTTTTTTCTGCTCTTGGTTTTATTTTTGCCTTTTCTGATTTTAATTTGATATTCTATTTTCTTTTCCTAAATTCTTTTAGACAGATTCTTATTTGTTTTTATTTCTTTCCTTGGTAATCTATACAGGTGACAAGCCTGATTTTCCTTAAGATGGCTACCTGACTTTTGAAAGTCCTATGAATTGAAATGCTCTCTTTATGGATATACATGTAGGGCCATACCTGCAGCCACTAGTAAATCATTTGAGAATTGCCTTCTTAGTCTTCACAGTCAAATGATTTTATTACCTTTCATTTGAATAGAGATAGGAAGCACAAACAAGAAGGCACTGGAAAGGAGACTATAACTAGAAGAGAGAAAATATTATCTGTTGATTTTTTTTTTTTAATGCCACAGAGAGAAAACAGCCAGGAAGTGAGCTGTCAAATGAAAGGGCAGATGAAGGCTGCTGGTCCACGGAGGTGTAACCCTGAATTCAAAGTCAAGGGGCTGGCCCTCTGCCAAGCCAAGCAGGAAGTGGCTTTAACATCATCAGTTGTGGGGCCGTTCGTTTATCCTGGTTAGAAGGGACCAAACTAGAAACTGATGCTGCACAGTCAGGCCAGAATTTGCCAATAAAGAGTTTATACACAGAGAAGGCAACTGACAGGTGTCATTTCCAGGTGCACGAGCCAGGATCAGTGTGTGCAGGAAACAGGTGGGCCAGGTGTTCCAAGGTGATCTGGGATAACAGTGACAATGATGGTGGCCACAGTGATGGCCACCCTTTATTCATGGTATAACTGATACCGTCATTTTGTATAACTACTCCCATTTTACAGTTGAGGAAACAGAGGCTTATCCAGGTGTTAAATAACTTACTCAGCCAACTGAACATAGCAAGCAACCAGGGGGAGAGCCTGATTCTCACTAGCTTGTCTAATCTGGAAGCCTGCACTCTTTCTACCTTTATCACATGGTCAGGAATCTAACATGCACAGACACATTCACACATGATTCAAACGACTGACACAACAGGATTACAGCTGCTGAACCTAGGATGGAGTTTATATGTTTTTCCAAGTGTGGTTTTTCCATACTTGGTGTATGTCAACAAGAGCTGGCAGGTATGTGTGAGGCAAGGTCTCCTGAATTCCTGCCACTGAGATTCTAGTTCTAATGCCCTCTGCCTACTTCTCTCCCCTGTGCCATAAATGAGAAAGTGTAAGTTTTCAGAGCAGAGTGAGGGCTGAGGTAGAGCCTGTCTTCCAAGGCTGTGAATCAAAGGGCTTCGCTTTCAGTTGCCCTGCTTCCCAGTCTGTGTGTGAGGACTCTGCTGGCCTCTTGGTTTGCTCCACTTCATAAATTGCAGCCTGTGCAGGCAGCCAGCCGGGTTGGGAGAAAATATTTGTTTATATTTATTTTTATCTCACCTTCCTAGAATTTCTACTGTTTGTACATGTTTTATGATATTTGTAATGTATTAGCATAGCAGTCTATGTATATAGCTTTTCAGTAAATACATAGAAGATATGTTGATCTGAAGCCCAAACTTTAAGAAAAAATTTTATTGAAGTATAGATTACAGTGTTGTGTTAATTACTGCTGTACAGCAAAGTGTCAGTTTATACACACACACACACACAGGCTTCCTTGGTAGCTAAGATAGTAAAGAATCTATCTGCAATGCAGAAGGCCCAGGTTTGATCCCTGGGTTGGGAAGATCCCCTGGAGAATGGAATGTCTTCCTAGTCCAGTATTCTTGCCTGGAAAATTCCGTGGACAGAGGCTGGTGGGCTACAGTCGGTGGGATTGCAAAGAGTTGGACACAACTGAGCAACTAACACACATACACATATATACATACACACACATCTCTTTTTCATAATCTTTTCCATTGTGGTTTATCACAGGATATTGAATATAGTTCCCTGGGCTATACAGGTTATCCATTCTATATATTGTTTTTAATCTATTCTCTATGTAGTAGTTTGTATTTGCTGATTGCAAACTTCCAGTCTATGCCTCCCGCCCACCACACCCCCAGCTTGGGAGCCACAAGTCTGTTCTCTCTGTGAGTCTGTTTCTTTTTTGTAGATAAGTTCCTTTGTATCATATTTTAGATCCCATATATAAGTGACATCTTTTGATATTTGTCTTTCTCTTTCTGACTTATTTCACTTAGTATGATAATCTCTGGTTGCAACCATGTTACTGCAAATGGCATTATTTCATTCCTTTTTATGGCTGAGTAATATTCCATTGTATATACATACCACATCTTTAGCCATTCGTTTGTAAATGGACATTTAGGTTGTTTCCATGTATTGGCTGTTGTGAATAGTGCTTTTATAAACCTGGGGGTGCATATATCTTCTTTTAAATTAGAGTTTTGTCTGGACATATGCCCAGGACTGAGATTGTTGAACCATATGGCAGTTGGCAGTTCTATTTTTAGTTTTCTAAGGAACCTCCATACTATTTTCCATAGTAGCTGCACCAACTTACATTCCCACCAGCATTATAGGAGGGTTCCCTTTTCTTCATGCCCTCTCCAGCATTTGTCACTTGTTGACTCTTTAATGATGGCCATTTTGACCTGTGTGAGGTGGTACCTCATTGTAGTTTTGATTTGCATCTCTTTAGTAATTAGCATAGAGAAGGCAATGGCACCCCACTCCAGTACTGTTGCCTGGAAGATCCCATGGACGGAGGAGCCTGGTGGGCTCCAGTCCATGGGGTCGCTAAGAGTCAGGCATGACTGAGTGACTTCACTTTCACTTTTCACTTTCATGCATTAGAGAAGGAAATGGCAAGTGTTCTTGCCTGGAGTGTTCTTGCCTGGAGTTCCAGTGTTCTTGCCTGGAGAATCCCAGGGACAGAGGAGCCTAGTGGGCTGCCGTCTGTGGAGTCACACAGAGTCGGACACGACTGAAGCAACTTAGCAGCAGCAGCAGCAGCAATTAGCAGCATTGAGCATCTTTTCACATGCCTACTGGCCATCTGTATTTCTTCTTTGGAGAACTATGTCTTTAGGTCTTCTACCCATTCTTTGATTGGGTTATTTGTTTTTTTGTTGTTGAGTTGTATGAGCTGTTTGCAAATTTTAGAAATTAAGCCCTTGTTGGTTACATCATTTATGAATGTTTTCTTCCATTCTATAGGTTGTCTTTCATTTTGTTTCTGGTTTTATTTGCTGTGCAAACGCTTATAAATTTGACTAGGTCCAATTTGTTTATTTTTGGTTTTATTTCTATTGCCTTGGAAGACTGACCTAAGAAAATATTGATATGTCAGAGAATGTTTTGCTTATGTTCTCTTATAGGAATTTTATGGTGTCACATCTTAAGTGTTTAAGTCTTTAAACTATTTTGAGTTTATTTTGTATATGATGAGAAGGTGTGTTCTAACTTTATTTACCTGTGGCTGTCTAGCTTTCCCAGCACCACTTGCTGAAGAGACTGTCTTTTTCCCACTGTATATTCTTGCCTCCTTTTTCGAAGATTAATTGACTATAGGTATGTGGGTTTATTTCTGGAAACCAAATATTTTAAATTGATATTTTTAATTTAATGCTTTTAAATGTTTGGAGGTCAGTATTCTAGGGCAGTAGACTCCAAACCTGATGAGCGGTTCAAGCTCTTGATAAGTTGAAAAAAAAATCCATTATTTTTGTATCCATATTTTTGTATCTGGGCCACGTATCCTTGGCCCAGATATGTGTACTGAATCATAATGGCCAGGGGTAGGGCCCAGTAATGTGCTTTTAAATAAGGACCAGGGTTGGAACCACTGCTCTAGGATATGGTTCCTAAAAACTATCTTATTGCTTATAGTTGCTGGGAAAAAATCTTAGTGCCAATGGTATCAAATAGACAGTTGGAAACCTATAGTGCTTTGAAGAGTATTTATGAATAGGCTTACTTGTTGTTTGTTTTCCCCTGTGGAAAGGTAAGCTCCAAGAGGTGGTCATTATCTTTCCTGTTCCCCACTTGTTCCCAGAATCGTACTTGACACATAGAAGTGTTCAGTAGTAAATATTTGTTGAGTAAATAAAGAGACCCTTTCCCTACTATAGTTAGTATGTGTCCCCGCTTTCAAGTACCAAAGAAAGAATTGGTTTCAGCTGTGCTGCTGTCAATTTGAAGTAATCTGATAAAGTCCTTGGTTATTCCACTCTTATTGCAATGTTTTAATGTTCAAAAATTATGTAAATTCTCATATTTTATTACATTTGTAATGCCATCAAAGAAAGTAGTGGAGGTTGGAAGGTGACATAGAGAATCACTTTGATTTCATTTCTCACTTCAAATCCCTGTGTCTTTAAGGAGCGGGCTAAGCTACAACTTGGTCCTTCTCCAGATCCAAGAGGAAATGGGTTGTAGCAGTTGTGCCTTTGTAGAGCAGATGTTTTGGTTGGAAAGACTGTCAGCCATCTGACTCATAATAAATCCTCAATTCCAGTAAATTCCCAGTTTTCAGTTACAGTAGGTAGGATGCAAGAAAACAATGTCTTCCACTTTGGGAACTTTGAGCTTGTTTCACATATTACCACTACCCCCTGTGCATTATTGTGTGTGAAAGGATGAAATACTAGGGGAGGTTAAGAGCAATTCCAGGAATAGACTCAGTTGGTGTTTGTAATGGAGACCATTGGAGGTAAACCAAAGCCACGGACTTGCCTGACATAATACTAATGATGAGAAACATGATAGCATTGAGTTTTCTTACATATTCCCCTATTAAATCATTTTTAAATTATACTGATTTGAATAATATATAAATAGGCTTATAGTTTCCTATTGTCTTATGGGGAGGATTCCCTTTTATTTTTTTCTCCATATAACTTTGAAAGTAAATATATGATTACTTACATGTTATCTTGAATTTTAGAAATTTGTTTTATGGGGAAATCTATTCATACATATAAGCTTCTCAAAATTCTGCCAAGACCTATATCCAGTGTTTTATATGGATAAATCAAGATTACAGAAATGATAATAAACATTTCACTTTTGTATTATGAGCTTGGTGGAGGGAATTCGTTATTGATGAAGTAAGCTGGCATCTCATTGTCCTCCCTCTGCTTTTATATAGCAGTCAGTTTCTTTTTAACCATCACTAAAGTGAGCAGAATACCATGATCTTCATAGAGATAAATGAGGAGTTCAACATCTCATTGCTTCCTCAGAGAATGACAGTCCAAGCGAGAGCACCATTGCTCTAGTCAGGAGCTTGAGATTTCTGAAAGCTCCTTCTTTTTTTTTTCTTAATATTTATTTATTTATTTTGGCTGTACTGGTCTTAGTTCCAGCTCGTGGGATCTTCATTGAGACATGGGGGCTTCTTAGTTGCTGGGCATGAAAACTTCTTTGTTGCGGCATGCATGTGGTATCTAGTTCCTTGACCAGGAATTGAACCTGAGCCCCCTGTAATGAGCGACCAGCATCTTACCCTCTGGACCATCCAGGAAGTCCCTCTGAATGCTTCTTAGGTGACCTCTTCTACCAAGTAAAACAATAAAAGTTTGGAAGGAAGCAGTTCACTTGTCCAGAACTCCTGACATTTCCTGAATTGGTCTTTGGCTTTTTTCTTACCTAGTATCACATTATTTAGAAGTAATACTATTTTCTTTATACTCCTTCTGTATTCTTTTGTTCTTTCTGTTTTTAGCTGATTAAGTGGTCATTGTATACTCAGAAACCTCATTTAACACAGTATGTTAAGTGCTCATTTTTTTGGTCTTTATATTCTAAGGCACATTTGTACATCTTCAGAATTGCTGTCTCATCTCTTCAATGACAGAAAAGGTAGAGAAAACAGTGTTCCTGAATTCACCCACTGATAAAATCTGAGACGTGGGAGAGTCATAGCAGGAGGCAAGAGGCAGACGATTCTGACTGCGACATAAAGGGGAGAAAGCAGAAGTGGTTAGTTCCGTGAGAACATGTCTTATTAATCTTGTCTCTCCTGTGGTGAATCACATGATGCCTTGCACGTAGCAGGCTACTGGATTGTAGTGGGAAAAGCAGGGGCTATGAGTGAGAGAAATCTGAATTTATTTTCTGATGCTCCACTTACTAGTAGAAGATTTTGGACATTTTGCTTAATCTCTTGGAGAAATTTTTAGATCTGCAAAATAGAGATGACAATCAATGTCTATCTTGAGGGTTGTTGACAATGTAAGTTTAGGTATGATGTGTGGTACCCAGACAGAAATCAGCCTTATTAAACTATTTTCTGTAAGAAACTGGAACTACTTTAGGTGTCAGATCTTGACTCCAGGATCAGGTGGAGGTCAGCCATTCCTGGTAGATAATTGTAACCATACCTGGCAAAATTCCTTAATTTGGGGGAAAATGGCAGTATTTGGAGAAATTACTTAACTGTGTTGTGATTTGAGAATTATATATATTTTATTATGCAGTTAAGCATAAACATGTACCATAAGACTTTAAAACGTGTATAATGGGTTTCTAATTTAAGATTCCAACTCCTCTCCTCCTTTTTCTTCCTAAAGAACAGTGTCTTTGTATGGTCTGGTCTGGATTTTTATCATCTATTAATTCTTTCCTTTTTTATATTTGGAACAATATCAAATTCATACTAGAAATGTAAGAACAATACAAAGCATTTTTTTTAACCATTTGAGAGTAAGTTGCAGTGTGATGCCCTTGATCTTCATATACTGTAACATATTTCTTAAAAATAAGTACATTTTCCTACACAATTCCAGTATAGTTATAAAACCGGGAAATAAACATTGATGTAGTACTACCATCCAGTGTAAGACCTTATTCAAATTTTGCCATTTGTCCCCCTGATTTCCTAATGGAGAGAAGGATTCCACTTAGAATCATGGATTCTATTCTTTTGTCATGGCTCTTCAATTTTTAATAGTTCCTCAATTTTTCCTTGCCATTCACAACCTTTTTGAAGATTATAGACCAGTTTTTTAAAATGTGTGAATATGGGTTGTCCGATGCTCAGCCATGATTGGATTCCATGTATGCATCTGTGGCAGGAATAGCACAGAAGTGGTGCTGTGTTCTCACTGCACCTCAAGTGGCACATCTGATCTGTTTACTGATTGATATGATCACCTTGATGACTTGTTTAAATTGGTATCTGTAAGGCTCTCTACAGCAAATTTGCTTTTTTTTAAAATGTAATCAGTAAGGATTTTGTGGGGTTGTCCTTTGAAACTATACAAATATCCTGTTTTTCATCTAACTTTCTTTACAGCAGCATGGACCCATGATTTCCTGTTTGAGTTAATGGGCTATATAGTCAGGTAGCATCATTGTTTATTTTGATGCTCAGTGTTATTTCTATATCTAATCTGTGTGTATTAACCAACCATGTTCATACTGATATCTCCATTTCCAATTTAATATGTTGAATTTGTTTATACATATTTGTATCTTTCTTCTTTGAAAGCGATAAATCCCATTATCCATAATATATTTTGGATATACTTCCCATTGTCTATAATATATTATAGCTATATTACATTGGTTATATATGTAACCAATATGTAACCAATTGGTTACATATGTCCCAGTGTTTCTGCTGTCCCTCCGTCATGTGGGCACCTTCTGCGCTCCACTTGGGCTCAGACATCCTGCACCAAATTGCCTTTCTATGGGGACATCCTTCGTGTTCTGCTCTGGCCCACTGTAGAGCTCCCCCTTCCTGCATTTAGTCTCGCCCTGCAAGCTGCTAGAATGTTCTTTGTAGAGCAATCTGATCATGTCATTACTTTGTTTGTAATCCATTATTGCCTTGCCCTTAAAAAAACAAACTCTTTGGTTGTGTTGCTGCCTGAGAACTGGAGAAGGTCCTTGATTCGGGGCTGCAGCTCTTCAGCCGCCTGACAATGTCACCTCATTTAGTAGAACAGCCACTGCCCCTGCACAACAACAACTGTGAGAGAGGTGAACAGTCTCTGCCACTGCCTGCTGGCCTCAACAGTTCCTGGGTGGAGCTCCCCGTGAACAGCAGCAATGGCAACGATAATGGCAATGGGAAGAATGGGGGGCTGGAGCACGTACCTTCCCATACTCCATCCATAGCGGGGACATGGAGAAGATTCTTTTGGATGCACAGCATGAATCCAGACAGAGCAGTTCAAGAAGCAGTTCTCACTGCAACAGCCCTTCCACAAGATGGGCAGGTCATGTTTGATATGGAAATGCACACCAGCAAGGACCATAGCTCTCAGTCAGAAGAAGTTGCAGAAGGCGAGAAAGAAGTGGATGCTCTGAAGAAAAGCATAGTCTGGGTGTCTGACTGATCCAGTAGACCTGAAAACATTCTACCCAAGGAGTTCCACTTCAGGCACCCTAAACATTCCATTTCCTTAAGCATGAGTTAAAGTGGGGCCATGAAGAAAGGGGGGATCTTCTCTGCAGAGTTTCTTAAGGTATTCATTCCATCTCTCTTCCTCTTCCATGTTTTGGCTTTGGGGCTCAGCATCTACATTGGAAAATGACTGAGCACACCTTCTGCCAGCACCTACCGAGGGAAGAGAGGAGCCCTCAAGCCAGTGTGTGACTTGTAATGTGGTGTCTTCTCACAGTAATTCATTTGAACTTGAGACCATTGTAAGCATGACCCAACCTCCACCCTCTTTTAACATATCCAAGTTCCAGTAATTCTCAAATCCAGTATTTTATTCCAACTTTGTTGAGGCATTTTACTAAGCTCATTCCCTTTTTGGCCTGTAAAACACTTTAGAATTTTCTAATAAGAGTTTACTCTTGTTTAGAAATTCGCAACGGCTTCTTTTCTGCAGATGCCACCAGCGGATTGTAATTTTGTCAAGAATGCCATTGTCTCCTCTCAGTACCACCAGACCTGGAACTGCATCCTTCATGGTATAAATCTTACTCTTGCAAGATAACTCCCACCTGTCTCTTCAAACTAGATCAGGTTGCAAATGATATGAAAGCTTTGGTGTTTTGTTTTTCAAGACAAAGACAAGCTTCACTAAACTTATGAAAAAAGAAAACAAAAACAAATAAAACAGACAAAATAAGACACAAGGAAAAAAATATCCTGGGCACTAAAGTTATTAAAAAAAAAAAACAACAACAACTCCTTGGCTGAAATGGATCGAAGTTGTTTATGGTCAGGCCCTTAAACTTGTCCCGGAACTTTCCTGTGGGCCAGTGGGCCAGTGGCTAAGACTCCACAGTCCCAATGCAGGGAGCCCAGGTTCCATCCCTGGTCAGGGAACTAGATCTCACATGCCACAACTAAAGATCCCACATGCTGCAACTAAAACCTGGTGCAGCCAAATATTTATATATAGACTCATTCAGCTTCATCTGTCACCCCTCCTCACTAGTATCCGTTGTTTCAGCCTTTCTGAACCCTGCCCTGGGTGTGCCATATGCCTCTGTACCCCCATATCTTTCCACGTGCTCTTCTTTCTTCCTTTCACTTCCTTATACTTTCTATTCCTTCAGAGCACTGTGATTCCTTCCAACTAAAAGCATTATCTCCTTGATGTCATTTAGTCACTAAGTTGTGTCTGACTCTTTTGCAACTGTAGTCAGCCAGGCTCCCCTGTCTGTGGGATATCCCAGGCAAGAATACTGGAGTGGGTGGCAGTTTCCTTTTCCAGAGGATCTTCCCGACACAGGGATCGAACCCCCGTCTCCTGCTTGGCAGGGGGATTTTTTACCACTGAGCCACCTGGGAAGCTCAACGTTATCTCCTTAAAAAGCTGCATGTGACAGTCAGTTTTGCCCTTTCTTTAACTCCTTTCCTTTTTTCTACCAGAAGTTCACACCTGCATTATAATATACCTTTATTCTAACAGTTTTAATCAAATGGTCGGTTATTATTTTTTTATTGTTTATTTAGTTTTCCTACTTGTCTCTGAAGATTTTGAGGGTGTGTGTTCCTAGCACCTTCTGGGTGGTGCCTAACACATAGTAGGGCATTAATAACATGTTTATAGGGATGAATGAATGAATGAGTCCTGAGGTCAGCACCAAAGATATAATCAGTATAGAAGGAGAATGTGGCGGATTCATTTTGATATTTGGCAAAACTAATACAATATTGTAAAGTTTAAAAATAAAATAAAATTAAAAAAAAAAGAAGGAGAATGGAACTAATTGAAGGCAGAAGAAAATAAAAGAAATCTGCAATATATTTTGCCCATGGTGCATAGGCTATAGTAGGTCCAGTCATGGTTTATCTTGGGGAGAAGCCCAGTTTAGTTTGCTGAGGCATTGGGAAGGTGTTCTGTCTGCCCTTGTGTTTTTTTTTAATAGTTTGATTATTTGTTTTTTTAACATAGTTCATGAAACCTATTTTGGATTATTGTGCAGGTTTTCTTGTACACTTAACCAACATTTGATTCTGTAATTAACAGACCCAAGAGAGCCTGGAACTTAAAGGGTTCAACCTAATCTGCTTAATAACATTCTTTCATGCTTATTTGATATTAATATAAAGGTTTTTTTAGTAAGTTTAATCCACATTCCAATGTGAACCAGAAATGTTAAGCTGTTAATAGCTTCCCTGGAGAATTGCAACTTGCTTGGATGCTTCAGTACTTTGATCATCATTTATGCATCGTGAAATGTCACAATTTCTTTTCATAAGCACAAAACTGCAAATGTTCATCAATTGGTCTATCTTCAACCTGTTATTAGCTTAGAAATGAAGTATTCTTCACTAACCCAAGCCAGTGATAAAGTCTAACTCAATTTTTAGTTGATCTAAATCTAGTCATCAGCATTTCTATAATTAGTCAAGTTCTAAATAACAAAGCCACATACTCAATAGTTATGCTAAGTCCAACATTGAGTTTTTCATTTTGGGAACTTTTTAGTATAATATGTTCTTCATAAGAAAATTTCCACTCTTCATAACTTCCTCCTCTTTGGGGGTCTTACATTTTCTTTTTGGTTCACACAGACCTCATTTAGTAAGTGGCACAGTTTTTGAAGCAGATTTGGATGTAGTAGATTGATGTAGTGAAAAGAAGCATTGAGGCAAGAATCAGCAGTCATGAGTTTTGGTTTCAGCCCTGTGACTAATCAGCTCTACACATCAGACAAATCACTTCCCTTATCTAAGTTTCTCCATCTATAAATCTACGAAGTGTGGGTGTTGGGATCAATGGCTACGAACTCTATTTTTAATATAATAGAAACCTTCTTACAAGTGAAATCTTTCTCCCGGTGCCCAGTATGCAAAACACAGTAGTAGTTGCTCTTAAGACACTTGTAGGTACACATGATCCCAAGTTTTCCTCAGAGCACGAGGTTACAACCCCTGGCCCAGATCTCTAAAGGTTTTTTTTTTTTTTTTTTTTTTTTTAAACATTCTCTGATTTTATTTACCCTTGACTCGAGTCCTTTCACCTTTGGCACGTTACCAGTATCATTGACCCAAAGGGGATAGTGTCCATAATACGAGCTCTCTTGATCTGGCCCCTTTCTCTGGCTCCTCCATAGCTTATGGATGTGGCCAGTTAGAAGAATTTTTGAGAAATATCTTATTGTACTTTTCAGCTTCTACCACAGTTCTTTCCTCCATTAAACTCTGAGTTTTTGGAATATGCCACAGAGACTTATTTTTAAATCCTAAACTTTGTCTACGATACCTTCCACAGCCCTGTGTGACATCACAGTTCCTCTGTGTTCTGTTTAATCACAGGATGAATATCTCAGTCCATTGCTTTTCAGTTCTCTCTCTATTTTTGAACCTGTTTTCTCTTCCTTAAATGTCATTTCTCTAAGTCAGTGCTTCTCAGACTTTAATGTTCTAGAGATCATCTAGTCCTTTGTTATAAGTGTCCCCAAGGTGAAGCTGATGCTGTTGGTCTGATTAGCGAGGCTCCACCCACATAGGCTTCAGCTGCTGGCTGTTCAGGAAGGTAATACCACACCTGCATTTGGGATCTGGAACTGGTTCTCTGTCTGTATGAGTTTTGAACTAGATAACCTGGAATACCAAAGTGGTAGAACTGTTTTCCTGGGAAAACACCAGGACTTGCTGTTTAGCATCTTCCAGGCTGGGAAAGTTAGAGCTCCTTTTCCTGCTTTTTACTACTTGTAAAAGTTTTGCATTTTTTCACTTAGGATGCTCATTACTCTCCTGCTTTATCTCCTTATAAAAGTCTAATGTCAGAAAAAGTCTGATGAATTCACTCTTAACACATAGAAGAACTGATGAGTTTTTCAGCCTTACCTTATAATGATTAATCATGTCTTATCTTACTGGATCTCTTATTTAAGAAGGAAGAAAAAAAAGTTTCTCATCTTCATGTTTTTACATATGAAGTTGGGAGATGGATTCTTGCCATTTTTTCCCTTATTGTTTCCATCAAAATGTCCTGCACATGGTAGGTAAATAATAAATGAGTACTGACTTAGTGATAGCACATGGTGTGTTATTTGGAAGTTGATTAGAAATGGCAAAAAGATTGCTTTTGCCTTTTTATCTTGTAGGGTTTGATCTCTCAGTCAAGTGTTAGAACTTGAATTTTCCTATTATTCTAGAGGATATCCTGAATCCAAGGATAATGGCTCATTCTGCCCAAAATTACACCTACTAATTTATATTGGAAGGTCAAATTAATAAGAAACATAGACCTCTGCTATTTCTGCAAGGGAAGTCTGCTTGTGGAACGCAGTTTTGGATCAGTAGTTTCCTGGCAAGCATATGTAGTCATTTTTTTTCATACATATATTCATACATTTGTTCATCAAATATTTACTGGGTGCCTACTTTTGTGGTAGGCACCTATATAGTAGGCACTGGGAATACAACAGTGAATGCGACACTGCCCTTAAGGAACTCAGCCAGATACATGATAAGAGCACACATGTAAGCAACTTTAAAACACAGACAAAACAATCAGATGTTATCATATGAAGGGTGTAGCTAAACATCTGTAGGATCCCAGAGGAGAAACCATTACATCAGAGGGCAGGGCCAGGAAGTCTTGTGAGAGGACATGGCAGCTGAGTGTGACATCAGAGAGCAGATAGAATTGGGGGGTTTGGGGTTGAGGGATGCAGGGTTGGAAGAAGGCATTCAGAATTGAGTGGCAGGATGGTGTGTGGGCAGCTGCTGCAGTTAGGGTGTGTCAGTGACGTAGTGTGGAAATGAGGTTGGAAAGATACCTTGTAGAGGCTGGAATGCCAGGGGGCACTTTTGAGTCTGAGAGAAAGATGTAGTATTTACTTCTCAAAGCTCTTTTCCATTCTGAAATCATTCATCCAGCCAGTTCCAGAGGGATATGGCTCCAAGCCACTAGATTTTTTCAGAGCTCCTAGCTGCCCTTTAGTTTCTGAAGATAACATCAATATGCAAATTAGAAGATCTCATTATAATACTTTAAGGAGAGAGTGTCTAGTAGGTTCCATTTTCTGTGCTAGCACCTGTGGTTTTTGATTGTCGCCAATTAATGAGGGTGCGGTACCAGGTGGCTCAAATCACGTGGAAGTAACCAATTGCCTAGTTGCCATGGGCACCAAACAGTTTGTGCGAAGAGACTGGCTGGGTGGGTGGGTGCAACGGTGTTATGCGCTTCTAGGGTGCTTTTCCCTTCTGTCCTCACTCACAGAACCTCCCAGGAAGAATCTCTAAGCCCCATAACTCAAAGCCACCTACAAGGAGAGGAAAGGGTGGAGCTTTAACAGTAGGAAGAATAGCATGGCAATGGATATGATCTCAGACCCGGAGTCAGGGAGGAAGGAATAAGAGAAATGAAACAGCGTTTAACGAGCCCCTTTTTCATGCCTGGTTCTGTGCTCAGCTACTTTCATACACTTTTGCCAATGCCATAAGAACCTGTTGCTGAAAAAAAAAAAAAAAAAAAAGAACCTGTTGCTTCCTGTGATGCCCACATTTAGCACGTCTTACTGAAAAAAATACAAAAACATGCAAACTCTTACAATTTTTATTTATATTTCTGTAGGAGGAGGCAATGGCACCCCACTCCAGTACTTTTGCCTGGAGAATCCCATGGATGGAGGAGCCTGGTAGGCTGCAGTCCATGGGGTCGATAAGAGTCGGACACGACTGAGTGACTTCACTTTCACTTTTCACTTTCATGCATTGGAGAAGGAAATGGCAACCCACTCCAGTGTTCTTGCCTGGAGAATCCCAGGGACAGGGGAGCCTGGTGGGCTGCCGTCTATGGGGTCGCACAGAGTCGGACACGACTGAAGCAACTTAGCAGCAGCAAACAGCATATTCAAAAGCAGAGACATTACTTTGTCAACAAAGGTCCGTCTAGTCAAGGCTATGATTTTTCCAGTGGTCATGTATAGATATGAGAGTTGGACTATAAAGAAAGCTGAGCGCCGAAGAATTGATGCTTTTGAACTGTGGTGTTGGAGAAGACTCTGGAGAGTCCCTTGGAGTGCAAGGAGATCCAACCAGTCCATCCTAAAGGAGATCAGTCCTGATGTTCATTGGAAGGACTGATGTTGAAGCTGAAACTCCAATACTTTGGCCACCTGATGCGAAGAGCTGACTCATTTGACAAGACCCTGATGCTGGGAAAGATTGAGGGCAGGAGGAGAAGGGGACAACAGAGGATGAGATGGTTGGATGGCATCACTGACTCATGGGTTTGGGTGGACTCCCCAGGAGTTGGTGATGGACAGGGAGGCCTGGCCTGCTGCAATTCATGGGGTCGAAAAGAGTCGGTCATGACTGAGTGACTGAACTGAACTGGAGTGTCTAGAACAGTCCCTGTCCTAAAAGGTTATCAAAGATATTTGTAAAATTAATGAATTCAGCTTTTTTTCTTTAAAAGGGGGCATAGACTGTTAAATGGTCAAAACATCATTCCATAGTCTTGATTGTTAAGGGCTGTACCAACCTGGACTGTGTGGCCTTCAGTGAGGAAAGACCTTTCCTTTTCCCGTAATGTGTGTTTTGAATACCCATGGTTTGCAGAGGGCTATGACGGCTGTGATAAAACACATACCTTTGACACTGTGCCTCGGAAGAACTAAAACTCAGAGAGCCAAACCTTTAGAGAAATAACAAACTTCTCAATACAAAAGTGAAAAATCACTGTGAGCTGGATTCATTTGTCCATTTAACAAGTGGGTTTTGACCATCTCTATCTTGTACTCATTGTTCTAACTATAGGAGGCCCTGAGGTCAGTTTAACAAATTCCCTGATATTGGTCAGTAATTTAAAAACGTAACTTTAGGGCCTGATTTTCATTCTTTTCATAGTCATATTTTGGACCAGAGCCCAAATAATGGATTTCTGGCTCTTATAATAGATGATGAAATCTGTAATTGCACTTGTAGTTTATAGTAAACAATCTGATGAGAAAAAAAGTGGATATTTTTATTATCCTTATTTTATAGATGAGGAAACACTTTTTAAAATTTATTTATTTATTTATTTTTGACTGTGCTGGGTCTTCGTTTCTGTGAGGGCTTTCTTTAGTTCTGTGAGCGGAGGCTACTCTCTCCTTTCTATAAGCAGGCTTCTCACTGTGGTGACTTCTCCTGTTGTGGAGTAGTAGCTCTAGGTGTGTGGGCTTTAGGAATTGAAGTTCCTGTGATCTTAGAACAGTCTCAGTAGTTGTAGCGCATGGGTTTAGTTGCTCCAAGGTATAGGCTGCTACTGCTAAGCTGCTTCAGTCGTGTCCGACTCTGTGCGACCCCATAGATGGCAGCCCACCAGGCTCCCCCGTCCCTGGGATTCTCCAGGCAAGAACACTGGAGTGGGTTGCCATTTCCTTCTCCAATGCATGAGAGTGAAAAGTGAAAGTGAAGTCACTCAGTCGTGTCCGACTCTTAGCGACCCCAGGGACTGCAGCCCACCAGGCTCCTCCGTCCATGGGATTTTCCAGGCAAGAGTACTGGAGTGCCATTGCCTTCTCCGGACTGAAGCGACTTAGCAGCAGCTAAAACATCACCATTTTTGTGCCAGTTGTTAAGTTGTGTGATAAACTTGCAAAGCAGTGTATATGTTCAAATAGCGAGCCGCTATGGTTTGACATCCATTAGCATTGGCACCCCTGATCCATTTTCCTTCATTGGGTGAGGTTAGGGAGGCTACAGAACAGTGAGGGCAGGCTGTTCCATCCAAGGCTTGGGGTGGGTTACTCTGCCGTTTCAGATCTTCCAGGATGAGAAGCAGTAAGTGCAGGGAAATAGCCTAGTTGCAGCCGTAGCCTGGTGCTGAGGCAGATTGCTCCAGTAAAGCTTTCTTCTGGCACGTGCAGAGGCATGCCGCACCTCTCAGTCCTAAAAGCCCTTTCCAGGTTCTGATTAGAGCCTGGCATTTAATAGTATGCATCAAGTATTTAGATAACTCAAGGATGAAAGTCTCTTTTTAGCACTTAATTCTGTAAATTTCCATTTGCCATGGTTATCATCTGTATGAGTCAGTTTAATCATTTACGAGAGAAAATGTTGATTGTACATGAAGGAAAACTACCTCCAACCAGCTGAAGCACGTAGGCAATTTATTGGCTTTCTGAAGTCAGAAAAAGGTTGAAGGCAAACAACAGGAGGAGCAGGACACAGCTGGACCAAGCACATGGGTGTGCGTGCTGCCAGGACTCTCTTTTCTCTCAGCTCTCCTTCTCTTGATTGTCATTGTTACTGTTCAGTCACTAAGTCCATGTCCGACCCATGGACTGCAGCATGCCAAGCCTCCCTGTCCCTCACTATCTCCCAGAGTTTGCCCAAGTTCATGTCCGTTGAGTTGGTGATGCCCTCCAACTATCTCATCCTCTGCTGCCCTCTTCTCCTTTTGCCTTCTCTAGGGTGTGGGCTTTGTTCTCTCACGATAGCCTGGCCTCTTTTGCAGATGGGGAACATAGCTACTGACAGTTTCTTTTGCCTCTGCAAAAGAACTAGGTCACTCTTCTAGGGACCCCTCAGCTCTTCACAGGGGGTTGGGACTTGTATCTCTGCCAGGTACTGTAAGGATTGGGGTCTAGGAGTGGGGACTGGAAGAGAAAAGGGCTTCCCAGGAGAAGAGAAGGTGTCAGCCAAGTAGTATCACAGATGTCCACTATATCAGCTTTCATTTCAAATCTGTGTTTTCTATCCTTTACAAAGAGCCATATGAACTCCTATGTAAAAGCTTTATCTACCTTTTTGTTAAGTTTTGGAGACATACTGAGGATGTGGTAAATGGTGTTCATATTTGTTCCATGTGTGCTTAAAGAAAACTCACTATTGTTTTAACTTGTTTTCTTGGGCTCCTGGAGAACAGTCTGGCACAAGGTTTTTATCAGTAGGTGTGCGTAAAATCACAACTCAGATGTCTGAGGATGTGGTTTGGTACAATTTGTAAAACAGTTGCAGAAACTGATGCTTATATAAATAAGCTTAGCTTCTTATCAACTCATTAAGAATACATTTTTACAGTAATAGAGGAAATCCCACACTCCAGGTTCTTTCTCTAAAAATGTTGGTGAGGAGAGAAGGTAGTGGAAGCCAGGGAATATTCTGTGCTTCTAATGAGGACCTTGGCTGTATTGCAACTCCCCACCCGCCCTCCTATCCCCCCAGCCTCCAGCTTTCTAGAGAAAAGGCTCCATTTCACACACCATTTAGTCAGAAGGTTGGTGTTCTCAAGACTATGTCTGTTAGGTATAATAACTGTTGAGACAGTAGTTGACTAGTGAAATCTTCATTATGGTTGTTTTGAAAGAACCAGGAATTCTTTTTCCCCAAAGTTATTTGTACAACATGTGTTTCAATTTAGTTTTATAAACAGAAGCTATAACCAACATATTAGGGGTGAGTACAGCTTCACAAGCAGATTCCTGTATAAATGAGGGCAGTAAAATGGTTTCTGTTTATGAAAATAATAAGCAAGATATAAATTAGAAAAACGCTAGACCTATACTATATCATGACATCTCATAGGAATGAACTCAAGATGTCACTTTTAGGAAACACGGTGGTGACAGCAGCTCCATCCTGGTGTTTGGGACTCCCCCTCTTAGAGCTGCTGTTTCAAGAATATGGCAGTTATCCTTTCCCGACCTGATGATCAGCTCTTCTTATTTCCACAGAATGTAGTTAGTTAATCATGTGCTGTGCTGTGCTGTGCTTAGTCACTCAGTCGTGTCTGACTCTTTGTGACGCCATGGACTATAGCTGGTCAGACTCCTCTGTTCACAGGGATTCTCCAGGCAAGAATACTGGAGGGAGTTGCCATGCCCTCCTCCAGGGGATCTTCCCAACTCAGGAATCGAACCCAGGTCTCCCACATTGCAGGCAGATTCTTTACTATCTGAGCCACCAGGGAAGCCCTAGTTAATCATAGAATGTGCCTAATCGTACATACAATTGAAGGAAAGTTGATATTATGCCTTAGAACTCCACAGCCCTCATCAGTGTTCTCAGAGAAGCCATCCTTCTTCCTTCAATGAGTCTGTGTAAAGATGTCAAATGAATACATTTTGTTTGGCATGGTGATCTTTATAGCTTTTAGTCTTTGTACTCTTAGAATTTTAAATTTCTTGCTCCACAGTTTCTAAAAGTAAACATTAAAACACATAAAGCATATACTCTCTTCAATTTGCTTTGAATACGTATTGATGCAGTCAGGATAGTCTTCTTGGGATAAAAAGGGAATAGGGAGTGGTGCCTTAAGTTTCTCATGGTTGTTTGAAGCACACAGGATTTAGACATTAAATGGAGAACGAGTACATGTACAGCACATCTCTGCTACCTTTTCTGCATGTGAATTTCCACAGTTTTTACATTTTTCTCTGAGCACTGATACTCTCTTCTTTGTGCCCAACAGCATGTCAGTGGGTATAGCATTGTGGCTAGGAGTCTGGGTTCTGAGTCAACATACATGACTTCAAAATGCATTTTCACCGTTTAATCACTTTCAGCCTCAGTTTCTCCATCTGCAAATGTGTAATAACAGTACCTACCTTATAAGGTTGTCATGGTGATTATATGAGAGAATGTATATAAAACACTAAGCAAAGTGACTATTGAGTAAACCCTTAATAAATGTCACCTGTGGTTGTTAGACTTAATAGGAAGTAGATCTCTACCCTGCCCTCAAGAAATTCACAGTCTATTTGAAATATAAACTCTACACTGCTTAAATAGCATGAGGAATTCATAAGGCAACATGTAAAAACTACCAAGAGTAGACATAGATCACAGTGCAGTTGAAAGGAATCTTAATGAAGCGAGTGAATTTACAGAGTTAAATTAAAATCACACCACTTAAGAAAAGGAGAGAAAGAGCATTTTTAAATTATACTTTATTTTTTGATTGAAATATAGTTGAGATACAATATTATGTTAGCATCAGGTGTACTACGTAGTGATTTGACATCTGCATACGTTAAGAAATGATAACCATGATCAGGCTAGTAACCAACTGTCCCCACACTAAGTTATTGCAATATTATTGACCATATTCCTTATTCTATATATTATATCCCTATGACTGACTTATTTTATAACTGGAGTTTTGTACCTCTTAATCCTCTTCACCTATTTTGCCCTTCTCAACAATCACAAGAGAAAGAACTCTTTTTTTTTTTTTTTTTCTTTTTGGCTGCATGGCATGGCATGTGGGATCTTAGTTCCTCAACCAGAGATTGAACCTGTGCCCTCTGCATTGGAAGTGTGGAGTCTTAACCACTGGACCAGGGAAGTCCTGAGAAAATGTTTTTTTATAAGGGGAATGGCAACTGCAAAAGTGTTAGTCAGGGAAACACATGAGAAGTAGCCCAGTTTCTCTGGACTAAGCAAAGAGAATCGTTTTATTCTCATCTTCATTTGGTGAAACCAGATCCAAAGTAACTCTCTTAAATGCTGTCTTCACACGATATATCAATATATTGAAGTGAGTGTTAGCCAAGAACTCAGTATGTGGTGAGATAAGCTGTAACTAGACTTTCAGAATCCCGACCCCAGTGCTGCAAGCCCTGCTGCATGGAACAGAGGGGCCCAGGGTCGGGAGCCAACTAGCAGGCCAAAGGGCCCAGTATGATGCCCATTGATTCCTTACTCTTGTATCCATTTTGCTTTCTGACTGAACTGCCTTTCCTTGCACTTATATATTTCCCAGCACTTTGATGAAGAGAAAATGACCTGATTTCCAAAACGAGTAGTGTCATTATTGGACAGAGACTTCTTAGCAGTGAGACCAAGGTCTTCCCTTAGATACATCGTTTTTCTTATTCTTCCATATTTCTTTTGCTGTTGTTCAGTCGCTCAGTCATGTCTGACTCTTTGCAACTCCATGGACTGCAGCACGCCAGGCTTCCCTGTCCTTCACCATCTCCTGGAGCTTGCTCAAACTCATGTCAATTGAGTCAGTGATGCCATCCAACCATCTCGTCCTCTGTCATCCCCTTCTCCTCCTGCCTTCAGTCTTTCCCAGCATCAGGGTCTTTTCCAGTGAGTCAGCTCTGTGCATCAGGTGACCAAAGTATTGGAGCTTCAGCCTCAGCATCAGTCCTTCCAATGAATATTCAGGATTGATTTCCTTTAGGATTGATTGGTTTGATCTCCTTGCAGTCCAAGAGACTCTCAATAGTCTTCTCCAACACTACATTTCAAAAGCGTCAATTCTTCAGCTCTCAGTCTTCTTTATGGTCCAAACTGTCACATCCATACATGACTACTGGAAAAACCATAGATTTAACCATATGGACCTTTGTTGGTAATGTCTCTGCTTTTTTAATACACTGTCTAGGTTTGTCATAGCTCTTCTTCCAAGGAGCAAATGTCTTTTAATTTCATGACTACAGTCACCATCTGCAGTGATTTTGGAGCCCAGGAAAATAAAGTCTGTCACTGTTTCCATTGTTTCCCCATCTATTTGCCATGAAGTGATGGGACCAGATGCCATGATCTTAGTTTTTTGAATGTTGAGTTTTAAGCCAGCTTTTTCACTCTCCTCTTTCACCTTCAAGAGGCTTTTTAGTTGCTCTTTGCTTTCTGCCATAAGGGTAGTGTCATCAGCATATCTGAGGTTATTGTTTTTCTCCTGGCAATCTTGATTCCAGCTTGTGTTTCATCCAGCCCAGCATTTTGCATGATGTACTCTGCATATGAGTTAAATAAGCAGGGTGACAGTATTTCTTTTGCTTAATGTCTTCTTTTGACTGCAATGCATCTTAGTTGTGGCAGACGGTATCTTCCTTCCATCGTGCAGGATCTTCGTTGTTCTGCACCAACTCTCTAGTTGAGGTGCATAGACTCTCTAGTTGAGACCCTTGGACTCAGTTGCCCTGGAGCATGTGGGATCTTAGTTCCCTCACCAGGGATCGAATCTGTACCCGCTTCATTGCAAGATGGAGTCTTAACCCCTGGACCACTGGGGAAGCTCCTTGTTGTCATGTCTTAATGCTAGTAGAATCCAATTCAAATTTTAACTGGGGCTGCTTATACTGATATGTAACAGTGAATCTAGAGGACATGTTATTGTAAATCTCCTGTCTCAAGTAATGAGAGGCCACTGCTGAGTCTCCATAAGCTGTCTTGACCACTCTTGAAACTTCTGTTCCCTCCTTTATATTTATATATCTTTATCCCTTTCTCCAGCTTTAATTTTCCTCCATAGTATTTGTAACATACTATATGTTTTACTTACTTTGTTCCGTGCGTGTTAAATGAATGGTAGCATTGTGAGTGTCTCATTCTCTTACTTGAAAAAACTTGACTTGGAAAAACCTAAATTTATGTAATCTGATGACAAATCTATACTGTCAAAATTCTGGGGCCTCTAGAGTACAAACCTCATTTAGTATATTTTAAAATAAGGTTCTGTTTTGGAAAATTTTAATTTGCTTATATCTTTTAAAAAACTCATACCTTTTGTATAATGAGGTGCTTACTCAGACGTAGTTTTTAGTCACCCTAGGAATCATGATTAATCCTGGGTCTTATTTAATATAATTTTAAATACAACTCAAAGTAGTTCTTACTCTGTTTTTGACAGACGGGATAATAGCTTCTTTATAGTCTTTATATCCACAAACTGGTTTTACTAGTAATGGTTATAGTTTTGTTGTAAAACTTTTAGAAGTGAGCAATGCAGTTTTTTATTTTTTTACAGTCTTCCTATGTGACATGTGGTTTGTAATATATATATTGTCCAGCTAATATTTTCTGTCAGCAACTAGTTAATTGATGGTTTGATCCTACATATAGGATCAACATATAGGGGCTTGTTTAATGCCTGCTTTCCTCATTTGGAAAATTAGCATATCAAAAAAGTATAGCATAATGATAAATTGTACTTGTGTCTACTTTCATTTCCAAGGCTAATTATTGTCTTTTTTATACCCTTTTGATATTGCAGTGAGCCCCAATGGAGAAAAGGTGTATAAATAAACCATTATAACCTAAGCAGAGTGTTAACTTTTATTGGTCAGTATATCCTTCGCTTATGTATGGTTCAGATTTGAGTTTTCTTTGATAAAATCTGAACTAGTTGTAGATTTAAGGCACAGAAGAGATAAATATTGAGAATCTTTGTAACAGAAAGCATTTTCTGTTTAACTCCATCATTTACTTACTCTTACAGTCATTCCTGTGCTAATTCAGTTTTTTTCAACCAATTTGCTATATATTTACTATGTTCCAGACACTGGGGATACAAAAATGAACAGGAAAAACTCCCAGCCTGCAAGGAACTCACCATCTAGTGACTATTCACTGCAAGCCACAGGAAGCCCTTTCTGCTATAACCAAATGCCATGCCAAATCCACTGATAATTCTCAGCAAAATATCACAGCCATGATTGCCTCGCCATATGCATATCAGTGCCTGACGTGCTTTTGTAAAGGTGTGAGGCAGTATTTTTCTTTCAGCTTTAGCAGATTCGGCATTGCCCCCCACCCCATTTTAGTCTGCTGCAGTTTCAAATGGCGCAGATAGGAAGCCCTGAAAATGTATACTTGTACATTTTAAAATTTCCCCTGCTACACTGTTGCCACCCCCTGTTTTCCAAATGCTGCCATTAGTGGTTACAATAATCATCTGTAATGTTAGCTTCTAAGAACCATGGGACAAGAGCTTCTTTTATAATTTCCCAGATGGGAAGGAACACATGTACAAGCCTGTTAGAGCTGCAGAAACTGGAAGCAGCACTGTGTAGATTTGTATTTTTGGAACTCTTTGGGCTTATTTAAGCTCTCAAAGTCAAACTTACGTATCCATTAGAAATCAAATACCAGCTCGGGGGAAACTCATGTGCCACACCGAGGGGAATAAATCATATTAAAGAAGTTCGTAAAAGGAACTCCTAGAAACAGCTATTTTCATACTCAGACTAATGTTTCATGTACTTTTTGCAGGATGCCAGATAATAAATGTTGATTATGTAAACAAGGGTCATCCTGGTTGTTTGGAGGACTGTCTCTGAGCATTTCTGTTCTTTGCTTAAATAGTAGTGAAATGCAAAGTTCAAAAGCAGGAAAGGGAAATAATTATAAATTATTCATAGGCATATGAAATGAAGCTGCTAATTAAAAGGATTTTTAGTGGCCCCCATTTTTTTCAGTTTTTTTTTTTTTTTTAATTTTAACAGAGTTCTGTGACTTGTAGTCAGAGACCTTTAACAAGGAAACTCAGTTGTTGGGCAAAGGTATCTGAAAGTCAGTTCAATGTTAATTCTTTTTTTATTGTCTCTCTGAAGGTGACTACCCTAACTCCAAAGGGAACTACTTTAGCACTTAGATTATAAAATGAATTTGTCTCTCTGAATGTGAATTTTTTCAAGCTCAGCTTCACCCTTAATTTTAGATATTTTATGAGTTTTAGAATCATATAATTACATAGTTTCTATTTGCTGAGGCTATAAGTATTTTTAAAATTTTCCATCCTTACTTTATAGAAAGGAACATACAAAGTTGGATTCTTTCTCATCTATAAAAAAGTAAAAAGTGATAGATAAACTCAGACTCCCAGTCTTGGCTTTCCTTTTAAAACCACTAGTTCTGGGGACTTTGGTTTACTGGGGAGGGGAGGTAGAGGAGAGGACAGGAGCCAGGAACCAGTACTTAGTTACCAGACATCACTGGTGACAGCAACTTTTATAAAATCACTAGGTGTGGAGGAAGAAGGTTAGGAATTAACATTAAATTGTTTATTGATTTATCCATTCAGCAGACACTGAGTGGCTTCTGTGTTCCAGGCACTGCGCTACTTGTTCCTTGTATACACTTCCTCTGTCAGCCCACCTAAGGATATAGTCCAGATAATACTTGCATTGCAAATCTGCGTGTAAAAATAAAAGTGTAACAGTGTTAGATGAACAACTAAGAAAACGGTTAAACAACCTCTGAGTTATTAGCCAGATTTAACCCCATAGAATTCTCAATTTTCTTCTGATGTCAGAAGAGCCCCCAGACAAAGTCCGAAGCCAAAAAGAGAAAATATTTATAATACATGGGATAGACAAGGGTTAGTAAATCTAATAAACAATAACAAAAACAACAAAAAAGCCCAAAAACCTTTAAGCAAAATGGGCAAAAGATTTGATAGGAAAGTTTATAGGAGAAATGTAAATAATCTATAAACAAGTGGGAAAAAATGGCCCAGCTTCATTCATTGAATATAAATTGAGGTACAATTTTCCAGCTATCAGATTGCCAGTGTCAAATGAAAGAGAAACAGCCAGTATCATCTAGTTACTCAGGATGAACGGAAAGAGGCTCTTTCTCATATTGATGCAAATTCATGGGTCCAAATGTGAATTTTAGAAAAACAATCTATTAAAATGTAAAATGTTTATAGCCTTTGACCCAGCAAGCTGAGTTTTAATTATCTCCTAAGAAATAGAAGTCCCACTACTAAAGGGTATTTATCCAAAGATACTTACTGCAGCAATATCAAGTGGCTAAGAACTACAGGCAACCTGAATGTCTGTTGCTAGGGAAATGGTTAAATACAAAATAAATCCATGACGTGAAATATTATGTGACTATTTAGAAAGCCAGTGGTAGAGTCCTGTGTATAATAGGACTCTTATTAGGGAAAACAGAACACACAGTTAAAGAGTTATTTATATGCAAGTGTGTGTATGTTTTTATGATCATAGAAAAAGCTGTTTAAGGCCACGTACACGGTTACTGTTGGTTACCTTGAAAAGCAAGGATGGAAATGCCTTTTTAAAACAACAACAACACAAAAAAAGCTTCTGTATCATTTGAATTGTTACAACAAGCCTGAATTTTGTAATGTAAAATGAAAAAACAATTGCGAAGTTAAAAAAGAGAGGAAGAAAAGAAAGGAGGAAGTGGCCAAAGAGACAAGAGAAGACCCGGAACATATAGTTTCTTAGAAGCAAGAAGGCATATTTTCAGAGGAGAGAGAATTCCATGTCAAATACTGTTTAGAGATTGAGTAAGATGGGGACCGAGAGGCATTTGTTGTCTTTAGTGACTGTCCTGGTAGGAAGTAGGGTCAGAAGGCTACTAGAGTGGGCTAAGGGGAGGTTAAGAAGAGGGGAGGGAGTGAGACAGGGAGTGTGGAGCAGTCTTTCAGCAGCAGTCTATGCAGTGGAGGAGGAGAGATGTCAGAACGCAGGGAACTAAGCAGAGACCAGCATGATTTCTTTTCTTTCTTTTAAAAATTTTTGTATTTTAAGATGGGAGAGACTTTCAGTCCTTGTCCCTGTGTATACTTGCCACAGTGGTGCATCCTGTAGACACAGTAGAAGGCAGAGCAAGGAGATCAAAGATGCTTGAGGTAAGCAGGTGAGTGTGAGGACCAGCTTCCTAAGATGCAGGAGAAGCTGGGCTGAGGCCTGTTTAGACCAAAGGAAGGACATGATGTCTGAGATTCCCAAGTATCACGGGCAGTGATTCTTAAAGTCTGGGTTGGGACCCTCCTAGGATGTCTGCTGAGAACTTGTGATCTGATTTAGAAATGTGGGTTGGCTCTTAGCAGTGCCTTAGTGTGAAAAATGTGCAATTCTATTAAGTTTCTTAAAAACTTGTATTTGATTTGGAGCCATTTGTGTGTGTGTGTGAGTCACTCAGTCATGTCCGACTTTTTGCAACCCAGTGGACTCTAGTCCACCATTCTCCATCCATGGGATTCTCCAGGCAAGAATACTGGAGTGGGTTGCCTTTCCCTTCTTCAGGGGATCTTCCTGATTGAACCCGGTCTCCCACATTGAAGGTGGATTCTTCACTGCCTGAGCCAACAGGGAAGCCTTTGTAGCCACTTACCAACCAGAAATAAATTGTTAAGGGTTATTAAAATTTTCTATTCTCAAATTGAAATCACCATGCTATGAGAATTTATTCTAATTTGGTATTTGCTTCAGAAGTCTGCCAAATAGTCAGTGCTTGGCAGTGCTTGTAAAGTACATTCATGTAGTGGTAAGTCCCACAGTTTTAATTCAGAACAATTTAGTATATCACCAGTTTGGCTTCAGTTGATTATGACATTCGATTGTTGCTATTCTTATTTTTTAATTATAAATTACAGTAAGTTTAGCTTTATCATTATCAGTTCAACCTCTCAATGTTTCTATGTTTTTGTCTTATAATATTCTTATAGTTCAGTTCAGTTCAGTTGCTCAGTCGTGTCCGACTCTTTGCGACCCCATGAATTGCAGCACGCCAGGCCTCCCTGTCCACTAACTCCCGGAGTCCACTCAAACTCATGTCCATCGAGTGGGTGATGCCATCCAGCCATCTCATCCTCTGTCATCCCCTTCTCCTCCTGCCCCCAATCCCTCCCAGCATCAGAGTCTTTTCCAATGTGTCAACTCTTTGCATCAGGTGGCCTAAGTATTGGAGTTTCAGCTTTAGCATCATTTCTTCCAAAGAACACCCAGGACTGATCTCCTTTAGAATGGACTGGTTGGATCTCCTTGCAGTCCAAAGGACTCTCAAGAGTCTTCTCCAACACCACAGTTCAAAAGCATCAATTCTTCAGTGCTCAGCTTTCTTCACAGTCCAACTCTCACATCCATACATTACCACTGGAAAAACCATAGCCTTGACTAGACGGACCTTTGTTGGCAGAGTAATGTCTCTGCTTTTCAATATGCTATCTAGGTTGATCATAACTTTCCTTCCAAGGAGTAAGCATCATTTAATTTCATGGCTGCAGTCACCATCTGCAGTGATTTTGGAGCCCAGAAAAATAAAGTCTGACACTGTTTCCACTGTTTCCCCATCTATTTCCCATGAAGTGATGGGACGAGGTGCCATGATCTTCGTTATCTGAATGTTGAGCTTTAAGCCAACTTTTTCACTCTCCTCTTTCACTTTCATCAAGAGGCTTTTTAGTTCTTCTTCACTTTCTGCCATAAGGGTGGTGTCATCTGCATATCTGAGGTTATTGATATTTCTCCCGGCAATCTTGATTCCAGCTTGTGCTTCTTCCAGCCCAGTGTTTCTCATGATGTACTCTGCATAGAATTTAAATAAGCAGGTTGACAATATACAGCCTTGACGTACCCCTTTTCCTGTTTGGAACCAGTCTGTTGTTCCATGTCCAGTTCTAACTGTTGCTTCCTGACCTGCATATAGGTTTTGCAAGAGGCAGATCAGGTGGTCTGGTATTCCCATCTCTTTCAGAATTTTCCACAGTTGATTGTGATCCACACAGTCAAAGGCTTTGGCATAGTCAATAAAGCAGAAATAGGTGTTTTTCTGGAACTCTCTTGCTTTTTCCATGATCCAGCAGATGTTGGCAATTTGATTTCTGGTTCCTCTGCCTTTTCTAAAACCAGCTTGAACATCTGGAAGTTCACGGTTCACGTACTGCTAAAGCCTGGCTTGGAGAATTTTGAGCATTACTTTACTAGCATGTGAGATGAGTGTAATTGTGTGGTAGTTTGAACATTCTTTGGCATTGCCTTTCTTTGGGATTGGAATGAAAACCGACCTTTTCCAGTCCTGTGGCCACTGCTGAGTTGTCCAAATTTGCTGGCATATTGAGTGCAGCACTTTCACAGCATCATCTTTCAGGATTTGAAATAGCTCCACTGGAATTCTGTCACCTCCACTAGCTTTGTTCATAGTGATGCTTTCTAAGGCCCACTTGACTTCACATTCCAGGATGTCTGGCTCTAGGTGAGTGATCACACCATCGTGATTATCTGGGTCGTGAAGATCTTTTTTGTATAGTTATTCTGTGTATTCTTGCCACCTCTTCTTACTATCTTCTGCTTCTGTTAGGCCCATACCATTTCTATCCTTTATTGAGCCCATCTTTGCATGAAATGTTCCCTTGGTATCTCTAATTTTCTTGAAGAGATCTCTAGTCTTTCCCATTCTATTGTTTTCCTCTCTTTCTTTGCATTGTATAACTAGACTTTTAAAATAAATATGTCTTGTGGTTCACATATGAATCATCCATGATCATTTTGCTTAAGCAGATATGTATGTAACACCCTGCCATTTGCATGTACAGTGGTACACTTCATAGTAATATGTTTCTTGGCAATGTTTACTAAATAACTTACAGTATATTATCAAGATAGATATAATAAAATTCCTAGGGTATTTTAAGATTTCGTTGTTGTCTGGTGATATAAATCATGTTTATAATGCATCTTCTTCCTAGGAAAAGTAAATTTTAAGCCATTTGTATGTATTATATAAATTATAAGACATTATATATCTTGCTAGCTACTGTAACTTCACTACGTTTTCGTCTAATCCTTTATTAACACCAGATTCACTTTTCCCTTCTTGGAATGTGGAAACAACTGAAAGATTGGTGGGGATCTTTTTATTACTATGGTGGAGTTTGATCGGAATGTTTGAAAGCTGTCACTGTTAAAAAGTGACTAGATATGTGGCAAAGCATGTATGGAGTCTCAAAACTTGAATCCAGGTGACCCACACTTCTGGCCTTATTGCTGGCAGACAGTAAGCTGGTCACCAGAAAAATGTTACGAGAGCAAGTACTAATGCCATTGTGTTTTTCACTAACTGTTTAAGGATGTGAATGAAGACCCAGGAGAAGATGTGGCCCTCCTTTCTGTCAGTTTTGAGGACACTGAAGCCACTCAGGTGTACCCTAAGCTGTACTTGTCACCCCGAATTGAACAGTAAGTATCGGTGTCATAATTTTATGTAGCCTGATGATTCTTCTTGTTAATGAGACATGATTGCTACTTCTTTGGCCAGTCTTAAATTCTTAGAATGGTTTCTCTTTATTGACTTTTGTTTTCTTAAAATGAATTGTATTCAACGTTTAGATTCCAGATTAAATACCGACAGTATTTGCCATGGTGATCTTTGGATAAGACTTAGCTCTGCAATTTGTGATGTGAATACTGTGCCTGAGTCCAAAATTGTGACTCCTTATGAATATCCCTGCGTATGTGTGGTTGGGCTTCCCCTGATGGCTCAGTGGTAAAGAATCCGCCTGCCAAGTAGGGTTGGGAAGATCCCCTGGAGAAGGGAATGACAACCCACTCCAGTATTCTTGCCTGGAGAATCCCGTGGACAGAGGAGTCTGGTGGGCTACAGTCCATAGGGTTGCAGAGACAGATACAACTGAAGTGACTTGGCACGCATGCACTGGCTAGTGGAGAGAGGGAACCATGCAGACATTGTCGGGGCGGATCTTTCAGCCAGGGGAGAGCATTCCAGACAGCAGGAGGGAGGCTGCTGGGGACTGGGAATCCCAACTCTGGGGCTGGTGCCACTCGTATGAGCTCCTGAAGCACTCCCCTGCATCCCTAGCAGAGTGCACCCTAATAGTTAATGCATGCAGGTTAACCCGTCTGTCTCCCCTCCATTCAGCGACTCTAAGGATTGTGCCCTGCTTGCCAGACTAATAGCTTAGCCCTGTGTCCCCTGGCAGTCCATGGGGTTGCAAAGAGTCGGACACAACTGAGCAATCAAACTGAACTGATGTCCCCTAGGGCTTCCCTGGTGGCTCAGTTGGTAAAGAATCTGTCTGCGATGCAGGAGACCCGGGTTCGATCTCTGGGTCAGAAAGCTCCCCTGGAGAAGGGAATGGCAACCCACTCCAGTATTCTTGCTTGGAGAATCCCAAGGACAGAGGAGCCTGGCATGCTATAGTCCTTGGTTTCACAAAAGAGTCAGACGTAACTTAGCGACTAAACAACAACATGTGTGGTTACCTTAAAGAGGACCGCTGAACAGCATCCTACTCAGTTTCTTGTGTATTCATAACTCTTCTCATTGTTTGTAAAAATGTAACCAGTAACCTGACAGTATTAACTTATTCAGAAGTTAGTGAAGGGAATATTAGAGGCAGGTAGCTTAAAAAGATGACATATTTTTTGCATTGAAATAGTTCTGTATCACTTGACACAGCATTCAGACTATGTGGTACCAGTAGTTTGATATTACGTTTGTGTTTTAACTCAGTAACTTTGTTCATCAGTAATGAATCTTATAAGCACTAACCTCACAATGTGCTTATTGTTGGCTAAAATGCTTTAGTAGCTTATTCTACTTCAAAGGAAGTTGAGGTTCATTGAAAATGGATTGTAAGCAGATTTGGTTGGGAACTTCTGACAGGACAGATTTTTCATCAGCAGAGAGAGTTTTTACAGACTCTGCTTGAAATGTATTATTAAAATTCTCTGTAAGTCATCTAGTCAGGGTTGGCTGATTTCTGTCTGAGATGTGGTCACCATCCACATTCATATACCAAGCTCTTTCACCCCCCGTCTCCTTAGTTGCTCTTAATTCATGAATCATAAACATACCATCTTACACACTGATAAAAGACATGGCTCTTTATATTCAAATATGGAAGATTATGAGCATTAATAACCCACAGGCATTCTCTCATCTATTTATATACCTCTGACAATACCTGGAACAGGATCTTACAGTAGCAGTCACTCAATGAATATTTTAATTTTTAATTGAAAATACTGAACCATAGCAGTAAGTGGCCAAAGGGTATCGGAGATAATAGTGAAGTGGTAACAGGCAAGGGTTCCGGAGTCAAGCATATGTGATTTAAACCTGGATTCTGTCACTTACCAACTGGCAAAATAGTTAACATCTCTGAATTTGTTGCCTCATCCGTAAAATAGGGATAATCATACCTTTTTCATAGTTTTGTTTTGAGGATTATATTAAATAACTGTTCATAAAGCATTAATTGCAATGCCTGTCACTATAGCAAGTTGGAGCTAGTAATGTTATTATTATTGATAGTGTTTACAGGAGAAGAGCGAGTGACTGAGTGAGTGGTTGGTAGGACAGATTGGGGCAGAAAAGGAGAGGATGAGTAACCATGTGAGCAAATACTAGTTCCGGAGTAGCTACTCGGTACATACAGAATGCATTAAACCTAAGAAGGTATTTTGATGATGCGAAAAGAGAGTTGTAAAACAATCACAAGATATAGGTAATAAGAATATTATCAGTTCAGCTGCAGCCAAGAATTTGCCAGCATTTACATTATTTTTCTTTGAAGTGACTGCTCCTAGTTTGCAAGTAAACTTGCTAATAAAATATTTCTCACTCTAAAATCAAAGATATGGTGGGAAAAATTATTAGTAAAGGGTATATTTTAAAAGTGATTTCCTATTTCTAAAATCTAGCTTTCTACACCCCCAACCCCTTTTATGTTAAGAACTGGCCACAGCTTACTTTTCCAGATCAGTTTCCTGTCATTTCTCCCCATGTATCCTGTTTTCCTGTCCTTCAGCTGGACTCCTTCACTTGAAGTTTTCTACATTCACATGTACTCTCTTTCCTCTGTGCCTTTACTAAAACTGTACGTCCATGTAAAATGCCCTTCTCTAATGCTGTCTTTGTGTTGAAATATTATACATTTTCTAAGGTTTTTTTCAAATGCTGTCTACCACCCATTTTCCCTGGGAAAAATTAATCTAGCTTTCCTCTAAGTTCTTACAACACTAAATTTATATCATCACTTATAATCTGCACACCATAGATTTAGTTAGTGTTGTGCTTTTCTTTTTTCCATCTTTTATCTATATCGCAAGCAACTCACGGGCAAGGAGCAAGTCTTTTCATTCCTTTAATGCTTTTACAAATGCAGTGCAGGGTAAATAATATCAAATAATAGTAAATAATTGACAGTGTTCTAGGGCAGTAAGTAATTTTCACAAGAAAATGTGAAAATGCATCATTGAGAGGTTGTACGTTTTTACTGTTTGATACAAGTTCCCTTAATAGAACTGCATGTGTAATACCAAAGAAAACGATAAACGTTCTTATACCCTTGAGTAAAAGTTGTAAAAATGAGCTTTTAGAGAAAGTTAAAATGGAAAGTGGTCAAACTGTGGTATGATCTTCTAAGGGCTTACATAGTTGTTAAAGTTATTCATATCTTTGGCCTGACTCTTACAGAGATCAGAGCATAGAAAAGAAGTAATGTCATTTCACTAAGGTCAAAGTCACAGGATAGATTTTAGGAACTGAGAGAAGAGCGGTTGCCACTATCTTTGATACTGTGTTAAGCTCTCGTTTCTGTGTTTCATACAATCTGTCAACTTTTAACTGTTGAGGCATTGATTATAGAGTCAGACTTGGAGAGTTCTTTCAGGAGTCATGGGAAAAGCATCCTACATGGACCCGCCCGAAGCCAATGCCAGACGCTTGCCCTAGCTCAGGCTTGCACACTTTTTGGCTTCTGCTATGGCTCTTTCGAGGAAGTCCCAAGTCCCATGCACTGTATTTGACAGGCAGAAGCCCTGGAGATCGACAGCCTGATCCACAGTAGGTAAAAATTGATAAAAGACTTTTCATGGCATAGAAAGCTGTCTTGAGCCTGGGAAATACCCTGTTTTAGTCTGGCTGATGTAATGTCTCTGCCCCAGCTAGTCCATGCAGTAGGCAAGGGCACTGTGCTCACATTAACTAGTCTCAAAAATAGGAAAAGGCTACTCTGGGGTCTTGTCATCACATATAGGAAGGGGGATAAATTTACTTTACCCTAAAGATTTCTAGGGATATGGATACCAAATGTCCCCGAATTAGAGGCTCCCACAAAAGAGAACATCTGTCAGAGACACTGGGTAGAAAACTCCCAAGTGTATTATAATTTATGAAGCCCTGCAATGCGGTCTCACTTCAGAAATCTGTCCTGGAACGGTTGTCCGGTGTTTCTAGCAGTGCCGGGACGCATGGCTGACTGAACGCCTGTATAGTGTTTAGATGCTTGTTGTTTCCTGGTCTCTCGCTGTGTTATGTATATGGCTTGCAGAGTAAAAGGTTCTGAGGACTTTGTGTTCTTATCCAGCAAGGGACTTTGATAAAATGCACATGTTTCTGGGTCCATACATTTGTTTTCAAAGGAACCCAAGCCAGTCAGTTGAATTAGACACTAAGTAATGTTCATTAAAAAAAAAAACAAAAAAAACAATGGTGAGGTATGCAAGAAAAGCTAATGGTCTGTTATGTAAAGTAGATTTTGGTTGAATAACAGGAGAAGTGGGGTGAAAAACTGGATTCCAAACCAGTTGCCTTTTTTTCCTGGCAGGAAAGCTGGAATCGTAGGGTTACGTCATCAGAGCTGGCACGAATCCTTCCTTGCCTGCACCTCCGCCCCAGACTGTGGCAGTTCCAGCGGTGACACCAGAGGTCAAATGGCAGCAGAGGCTGCACAGTTCTCTTCCCCAGAAGGTGTGGGCCTGTCCTTGGCTGCAGCCGGTTAGTGGGAGTGGTTTGAAGAAAACCAGCTCGTCACTCCCTGTGCTGTTCCCACTCCATGCATAAAAAGAGGACTTCAGCCCCTGAGGCGGACCAGGTGGCATCTTTCACAAGTACAGAATTTGTTTTTAGAACTTTGTGTTGTTGAGTTACAGTCCCACCTTGGAAATAAATACTCAAAGCTTACCAGCCCACAGACATTCACCATTAGTGAGGCCTGTGTGCCTGCGAATATCCATGCATGCCTTCTTTCAAGCAACAAAAACACATTGAAAAGTGACCCAGTATAAGGTCCTTTACTAGATGCTTCAGAGAATGTCAAGAAAAATGAGATATGGCTTATGCCCTTAGTTTGCATATAATCAGTAAGGGAGATCAGAACAAATATGGCAAGTTCCAACTTGTGTGTAGAAATAGCACAATAAGACTTGGCATGAGAAGCCCTCTGTTCCTCCACTTGCTAACTGGCAGTCTTGCTCAAGATACTTTAACCTTTTTGAGCCTCATTTCATCTTCTGTAAAGGGAGATAAATCTTGAGCTTCGGTTTCATCCACTCCAAGGGGATATGGAAGTGCCTACAGTAGTGTTTGACTCATGGTTGATGTTCTGTTAGTGCTTCTCTAGTTATATAAACACCCAAGAAAAGATATTAACTACTGAAAGACTTCAGGGAAAGAGAAGGAGATCAGTTCCAATCAACTTGTTGAGGAGGGGACTTTGGAAAACTTTGGAAAATATGGCTCTGCCAATGTGACGTGGCTTTTCTAGAGATTAGATATGGTAATACTGTAGCAATAAAAATATATTTGTTTAGTGTTTTGAAATGTTCAAGTTGCTTTACAATTTACCATCCCATCTAATCTTCATGGTAATATTCCTGGCTTGCATTTTTTTTAATTGACGTATAGTTGATTTACAATGTTGTGTTAATTTCTGCTATACAGCAAAGAGACACACTTAAACACACACACATTCTTTTTTGTATTCTATTGTGTTTTACCATAGGATATTAAATATAGTTCCCTGTGCTATACAGTAGGACCTTGTTTTTTTCATCCATTCTATGTACAGTAGCTTCTATCTGCTAACCCCAGCTTCCCACTCCATCCCCCCAGCCTCTTCCCCTTTGGCTACCACAAGGCTGTTCTCTGTGTCCATGAGTCTGTTTCTGTTTCATAGATAGTTTCATTTGTGTCGTACTTTAGATTCCACATGTCAGAGTTATCATATGGTATTTGTTTTTCTCTTTCTGGCTTCATTTAGTGTGGTAGTCTCTAGTTGCAGCCATGTTGCTGCAAATGGCATTATTTCATTCTTTTCATAGCTGAGTAGTGCTCCATTGTATACGTGTACCACGTCTTCTTTATCCATTCATCAGTAGATGGACGTTTAGGTTGCTTCCAGGTCTTGGCTACTGTGAATAGTCTAGCATGAGTTTCATAATACATCTTCTCCCCTCTAAAAGCTGGATTTCTTAGATCCTTCCTGGTATCCTTCACTGTCTTTACTTCCTTTCCAAACACTTTAAATTATGCTAAATTATGTTTCCCGTGATTCCACCCTAGGCCTCTTTCATGGCCTCACCTCTTTGTGGACGACCCCCAAATCCCCATTTCGAATCCCAGCTTTCCTCCCTGTCTACAGGTCTGCTTTTCTAGCCATTTGATAGATTTTGTGTCTGTGTGTTCAGCTGACACCTCAAATTCAAAGTGTCTGAAATGAAACTCATCATTCCTCGAGTAGATGTTTCTGCTTTGCAGCCTTCTTTCTGTTCACAGCGCTCTCATGGTCTTCAGTGCCCAGTGCTGTATCTCAAGATCAATAGTCAGCCCATTGTTTTATGCTAGAAACCCTCTCTCCACAGTGTCTTTATTTTTGTCACTCTTCCTGTCATTTTAGTTCAGGTCTTCAATTGCCACATCTCCTGATAGCCTTTTAACTTTCCCTGCTATTTCAGTTTATTTAGCACAAAACTCTCCTGTCTTCTTAAAGTAAGTTCTAGTCATATCATGTCCTTTCCTTGCTCCATCCACACCACCAGTGCCTCCCTGTTACCGACTGAATTAAGCACATCTCTCTCATCATCCAGAGTATTCTCTCTTTTAATCCCATCTGATCTTTCTACCCTGATCTGGCCTCGATGTATTTCCTGTTGTTCAGCCAAACTGGTTTTTTGTGTGTGATTTCCTGTGAACACAGTTTTTATTTTTTTCATTGTTATACCTTACTACTTCTTATACTTGAACGTTAAATTTATTTCCCTCTCCTGTAGGGTCTGTCCTCTTAGGCCTTCTCCCTCACCACCTCCTTTGTGGCGCGTTCGTGACCACCACCGTCTGTGTCCCAACATGACTGTACTCTCCCCTATTTGTGCCTCTGTTGTCATATTGTTTCCCTGAACTATAAACTCCTTATGGGTGGGCTTCTTCTTCCAACAGTTGTGGCCTGGCGAGCCACAGCCTACCTCCTGCCAAGCTGGCCCTGCCCTTAGTCCCCACGTGAGTTCAACCACAACCCCCACTGATTAGACTCCCTGTGGGGGCAGAAAGCTCTGAACTCCTTATATCCTGTGCCTGCGAATACAAGTGGTTTCCATCATTGGTTTCCATCTTGGTGTACTTTGTGACCAGCCAGCAGGCTTTTTCCCCTTGTGGAACCTGGCTTTGTTTGGAGAGGTGGAATTTATTTTGTAGAGGGGCTTATCAGCTGAATCCTGGAAGTGGTGCATATGCTTGTGATCTCATATAATATATACAGTATGAAGTGTTAGTCGCTCAGTTGTGCCTGACTTTGCGACCCCATGGACTGCAGCCCACCAGGCTCCTCTGTCCATGGGATTTTCCAGGCAAGGATACTGGAGTGGGTTGTCATTTCCTTCTCTAGGGGATCTTCCCAACCCAGGGATTGAACCCAGGTCTCCTGCACTGCAGGCAGATTCTTTACCATCTGAGCCACAAGGGAAGCCCATGTGATCGCATATGACCTGTCAACTCCTCCTCCTGTGGCCTCTCCAGCCTCCCCTTTCCCTGTCTTTTCCCCATGGTGTGCCTAGCCACAGACATAATCACTGTGAATATTTGGCTGGCCTGTAATCCACAAAGGCTGGGATAAACTGAAATTTGACCAAAGAGACTAGAGAAAAAGGGGATGAAGAGAACTGAATATTAATACTTAGGGGTGAGAGTCAGTGAGATTGTGGATATTAAATTCAGATAAACCAGATAAAATAAGTTAAAAGCAGTAAGCTAATTCAGTATTTTGTGAGTTTTATTTAAATTTGATACTGAATACAACATCTTAACAGGATGGGAAATTTTCATTTTAGATGCTAAAAAGATTTTTTAGAATAATTGAGGAGGCGTGAGATTAAACACAAATAGATTTAAAAGAAATCTTGCCCTTTAACTTTTAAAACTGCATCAGTTGTCTCAAGAAATGGACCCCAAATCTCTTGCGGTGATTTTGTGTCAGGATTTAAGTAATAGAACATCATAGTAAACATGGTTTAATTTAGCTTTACTTATGTTTACTTGAGTCACAGAGATAATCCTGTAATAAATATTGTGCTGCTGGAGATTTTTTTTTTTTACCTTTGATAAATACATAGTCCTGAGTATGCTAAGACAACCAGCTGTCAGAAGATGCATATTTGGTTTTAGTGGAGCAAGCTATCTTCGCCTCTGGGGACTTGAGATGTTCGTTTTACTAGTCTGGGAGCAGGGCCAGAAGGGTTCTTCGTGACTTAGAATGGAATTCTGAAGAGTAAGTTCAGCAAGTTTTCATTAGCGAGTTTGGCCTTTTGTCTTGCCGGTGCCTCCCAAAAGATCAAGGGCTCAGCCTGCACTTTGAAACATTACAAAAAAGAACCAGAACAGAATTTAGTTCTGGAAGAAAAATCAATCAGTCCCCAAATAACTATATTTTTTGAAACATTCTGGTGCAGAACTCCCACCTCCCCAGCCACCCAAGCTAGTGATAGATTAATGTTTTTAATCTAGCTTTCTTTTCAGGCAAACAGTAGACTTTCAGAAAGAAGATGTATATAAGTCTGTGATAGCTTAAATCTCACTGGTACATGGTTCTTAAACTCGTTTGACCTTTAAGCTCTTAGATTTGTTTTGTGTCTTTGGGCAGTTCTCAGCCTTGCTTCTTTTAAATGCTTTTCTCTTCTCTATAGTGTAATGATTAACTTACATTCTTACAACTTAGCTTGATATCTTTAAACTATAAGATATAATGTGTCCTCACTTAAGAGTGAGTGAAGCCCCTTAGTCATATCCGACTCTTTGTGACCCCGTGGGCTATAGCCCACCAGGCTCCTCCGTCTATGGGATTCTCCAGGCAAGAATACTGGAGTGGGTTGCCATTTCCTTCTCCAGGGGATCTTCCCAACCCAGGGATCGAACTCAGGTCTCCCTCATTGCAGGCAGATGCCTTAACCTCTGAGCCACCAGGGAAGCCCGGCTCACTTAAGAGCTGAGGCCAAGCACCTTTCAATTAAATAGCTCAAAGATTTTGTGCCGAGTTTTTTCTGTAATGAAAATGAGAAGTTTATGATTTTCGATTTAAATGTATATATCTCAACAGTGAAGCTCTGAGCACTGATCATTACATATAGCCAGTGTTCATTTATATTTCACAAGTAGGAAAATCTTCCTCAATGAAAGGTCTGAGATAAACAGTGGATAGTTCTTGAAAACATTAAGCTGTTTTCAAGAGGCAGGAGCAGAGAAATTACAAAGCAGAAGAGAAAATGGTCTAGAATGTTCCAGAACTGATGGAAGACACCAAATAAAGGAAATACAAGGAATCTCAATAGCCTAAATAAAACAAAATTGACATCTATACACATCATCTGAATAGCAAAGATGTAAAGTATCTGAAATAGACACATCATGTGTAAAGGAATAGCAGACTGACACAGACCTCTTTGAAAATCTTGGAGAGCCATGGACTTTATCCAGGGAAATATACAGGTGCAAAAAGTTCAAATGCAGTTTTGAGAATACCACACCTGCCCCTAAAATCAATTCATAAACTTTGTTTAAGAATCATTGTTCTTGGTTTCATTTCTGCATTGTTAATTACCTTCTACAGTATCTCGTGCTGGAACAATCACTGAAGCTTTGAATTTAATATCTAGGGTGTAAGTCATCATCTAACATTACCCATTTTCTCTTCCTGATAATCTGCTTTTTTTCTATGTTCTTATTTTCAGTAATGATTTAACTATCCTTCTACTGACCTTAGCCATGAAACCTAGGCATCCTATTTTTGACCTTCCTCCCGCCATTGTTTCCTGAACTTAAAAGCTAAGTTCATTCTCTTGTCTCATAAGTGATCACTCACCAGTTTTATCCAACTCGTTACTTTTCCTTGTATCTCCCAGGCATATTCCTTTTTAAAAAAGAACTATCTATTCTACTTTATGCTCAAGTTCCAGCATTTTTTCTTTCATACTGTCTTGAAGTCTGAACTCCTCCAAGACTGTTTCTTCTTATCCCATTGTTTCAGCTACCTTACCCTTTAATCCTTTTGGTCAAGAACTGAGTGGAAGTACAATAGAAACCCGTGTGTAAAAAAGGTGGCATGAAGGTATGAAAAAGTTGATCATCGGTGCTATGAGGCACTCATCCTCATTCTTTTCAAGTGTGAGGACCTGTTTTTAATGTTGAAACCTTTTACACAAGGTTGACTACAAAAAGTCAACACAAGAAAATTTTAGTATGATGGAATTGTTCTGTATCACGATGGTGGTAAGAGATATACAACTCTATGCGTTTATCAAAGTTCAAAGAACTGTGTGTCACAAAGAGTGAATTTTACTGTGGGTAAAAAATAAACTTAAAAAACATTTCACAGACTTGAATAGAAAATAGTAGTACTTTTTAGCATTTCACGTTATTGCTGCTAAGTCACTTCAGTCGTGTCCGACTCTGTGCGATCCCATAGACAGCAGCCCACCAGGCTCCCCCGTCCCTGGGATTTTCCAGGCAAGAACACTGGAGTGGGTTGCCATTTCCTTCTCCAATGCATGAAAGTGAAAAGTGAAAGTGAAGTCGCTCAGTCATATCCGACTCTTAGTGACCCTATGGACTGCAGCCTACCAGGCTCCTCCATCCATGGGATTTTCCAGACAAGAGTACTGGAGTGGGGTGCTATTCACGTTATTAGTGATGAATTCAATGCCTTTTCAGTGACTTACATTTTATTAATCATAATAGGTTATATATTGGAAATAGGTTATATTTAGGTTGTATAACAATAGGTTATATAAATTGGAAATGGATATATATACACATACACACACACACACACACTTGTATGTGCTGTATATTTGTGGATAATATATGTATATAGGTATGTGTGTGCATATATGTATCAGTTCAGTTTAGTTGCTCAGTCATGTCCGACTCTTTGGGACCCCATGAACTGCAGCACACCAGGCTTCCCTGACCTTCACCAAGTCCCAGAGCTTGCTCAAACTCATGTCCATTGAGTAGGTGATGCCATCCAACCATCTCATCCTCTGTTGTCCCCTTCTTCTCCCACCTTCAATCTTTCTCAGCATGAGGGTCTTTTCCAGTGAGTCAGTTCTTTGCATCAGGTGGCCAAAGTATTGGAACTTAAGCTTCCAATGAATATTCAGGGTGGATTTCCTTTCGGATTGACTGGTTTGATCTCCTTGCTGTCCAAGGGACTCTCAAGAGTCTTCTCCAACACCACAGTTCAAAAGCATCAATTCTTCAGCACTCAGCCTTCTTTATGGTCCAGCTCTCACATCTATACATGACTACTGGAAGAACCATAGCTTTGACTAGATGGACCTTTGTCAGTAAAGTAATGTCTGTGTTTTTCAATATGCTATCTAGGTTTGTCATAGCTTTTCTTCCAAGGAGTGAGCATTTTTTAGTATGTATATGTATATATACATTTGTGTATATATACATACATATACATATTTTTTTATATGTGATACCACACACAGCATTTACATAGCATTTAATTGGAATTCAGATGCTTCAGTTCAGTTTAGTTCAGTTCAGTCGCTCAGTCGTGTCCGACTTTTTGCAACCCCATGAATCACAGCATGCCAGGCCTCCCTGTCCATCACCAACTCCTGGAGTTCACCCAGGCTCACTTCCATCAAGTCAGTGATGCCATCCAGCCATCTCATCCTCTGTCGTCCCCTTCTCCTCCTGCCCCCAATCCCTCCCAGCATCAGAGTCTTTTCCAATGAGTCAACTCTTCGCATGAGGTGGCCAAAGTATTGGAGTTTCAGCTTTAGCATCATTCCTTCCAAAGAAATCCCAGGGCTGATCTCCTTCAGAATGGACTGGTTGGATCTCCTTGCAGTCCAAGGGACTCTCAAGAGTCTTCTCCAACACCACAGTTCAAAAGCATCAATTCTTCAGCGCTCAGCCTTCTTCACAATCTAACTGTTACATCCATACATGACCACAGGGAAAACCATAGCCTTTACTAGAGGAACCTTTGTTGGCAAAGTAATGTCTCTGCTTTTCAATATGCTATCTAGGTTGGTCATAACTTTCCTTCCAAGGAGTAAGCGTCATCTAATTTCATGGCTGCAGTCACCATCTGCAGTGATTTTGGAGCCCAGAAAAATAAAGTCTGACACTGTTTCCACTGTTTCCCCATCTATTTCCCATGAAGTGATGGGACCGGATGCCATGATCTTCGTTTTCTGAATGTTGAGCTTTAAGCCAACTTTTTCACTCTCCGCTTTCACTTTCATTAAGAGGCTTTTTAGTTCCTCTTCACTTTCTGCCGTAAGGGTAGTGTCATCTGCATCTCTGAGGTTATTGATATTTCTCCCGGCAATCTTGATTCCAGCTTGTGCTTCTTCCAGCCCAGCGTTTCTCATGATGTACTCTGCATATAGGTTAAATAAGCAGGGTGACAATATACAGCCTTGACGTACTCCTTTTCCTATTTGGAACCAGTCTGTTGTTCCATGTCCAGTTCTAACTGTTGCTTCCTGACCTGCATACAAATTTCTCAAGAGGCAGATCAGGTGGTCTGGTATTCCCATCTCTTTCAGAATTTTCTACAGTTTATTGTGATCCACGCAGTCAAAGGCTTTGGCATAGTCAATAAAGCAGAAATAGGTGTTTTTCTGGAACTCTCTTGCTTTTTCCATGATCCAGCAGATGTTGGCAATTTGATCTCTGGTTCCTCTGCTTTTCTAAAACCAGCTTGAACATCAGGAAGTTCACGGTTCACATATTGCTGAAGCCTGGCTTGGAGAATTTTGAGCATTACTTTACTAGTGTGTGAGATGAGTGCAATCATGTGGTAGTTTGAGCATTCTTTGGCATTGCCTTTCTTTGGGATTGGAATGAAAACTGACCTTTTCCAATCCTGTGGCCACTGCTGAGTTGTCCAAATTTGCTGGCATATTGAGTGCAGCACTTTCACAGCATCATCTTTCAGGATTTGAAATAGCTCAACTGGAATTCCATCACCTCCACTAGCTTTGTTCGTAGTGATGCTTTCTAAGGCCCACTTGACTTCACATTCCAGGATGTCTGGCTCTAGGTGAGTGATCACACCATCGTGATTATCTGGGTCGAGAAGATCTTTTTTGTACAGTTCTTCTGTGTATTCTTGCTTAGTGTTCAGTAAATTAGTAAACCTTTAAGTCTAAGGTCGCATAGTGTCTTGAAGCCAAAAGATTGAAAAGGCTTGCTACAAGGGGTGTATAATGAATGACCATTTTTCTAAGAATGATAATGTTCATGCTTATCAATATTTGCTTCAGTAAGAGCAAATTTTAACTTCCGTCTTGTTCTCAAAATAGCTAACATAATCACTAAGTTAGGAAGCAGTTTTTAACCTCATTGTTTTGGCTCACGGTGGAAGGACAGATTCATGAAGACCTGCCACTTGCATTCCTTTCTGCCCAACACAAGCACCTAGGTTTCTGAGTTAGGCTTACAGTGGAGAGAGAAGCTCCAGGAGCAAGGATCCAGGGGGCTGAGCCCTGACACTTTGGGGCTTTCTTCTGATGTTTGGGCCTTGATTTCCAGGAAACTCATGGGTTCACAGCACTTCTTTCCCAGGGCTTCCAGCTCTCGGATATTCCACTGGTTCTCATTTTTTCTCAATGTTTCCATCTCCACAAGGATCTGTGAATTGGTCCATTGTTGTTTAGTCACTAAATTGTGTCTGATTCTTTGTGACCCCAAGGAATGTAGCCCTCTAGGCTCCTTCTCTGTCCACAGTTCTTTGGAGTGGGGGAATCGAACCTGCATCTCTTGCATTGGCAGGCAGATTCTTATCGTTGAGCCACCAGGGAAGCCAAATTGGTCTATGACATTAATATGAATATAATAGCTTTTCCTTAGTTTTCAGAGCAGAGTGTGGATGTGCATAGGGTGATAAGTCAGTTGGGTTTTAAAAATAAAGTCATTCTATCTCATCTTCTTCATAAAAATGTATATGATTTGTTATGTCTACAACATGATTTCAGTGGGTAATTACTTAATACCAAAAGGTAATGGCATGGTTCTTGATTACAAGTGTTTGGTAGGAGTGGGTAATGACTAAAGCTCTTAATGTGTAAAATTAATGTATAAAGTGGAACCCTTATATTGTTGTTGGAGGAGAGGTTGAACACCAATGTTGTCAGATTTTACTGTGTGACCTTTTATTAAAGAACATGTAATTTGATCCTGGTATGTCTGATTTTGAGTCTTATAATATAGGGCTAATAATTATATTGGACTTTTTCTGCACTGGTTAAAATTCAGACATGCTGTCTTTCACTAGCAGCACTAATGACTTTAATGAGTGGATAAGCCTTTAGTTTAAAACAAAACAAATGATGAGTTAATATAATATTGTAACTAGGACCGTAACAGGGAATGGACATCCTGTCTGTGAACATTATCTTTTATAGACAGCTTCAACAAAATAGAGGTCATACCTGAAAAAGACTGAAATCTGCTACCTTGCCAACTTTAAACTAAAACCAAGCCAGTAATTTGAAGAATTTATATATCAGTGGAAAATTTATTTTACCAACAACCTTTTTTTCTCTTACATGTAAAGAGCTTTGCCCTCCTGCTTTTTAATCCCTCCCATCCCTACTCCACCCCAATCTTTGAAAAGGATGATGTAAGATTGGGTTATTTTGTGCCAAGTTTTCATCCTGAAACACGTTTTTATAGCCCTGTTTCTCTGAGAAAAGTTTGTGACCAAATGGCAATAATGTTTCCATGTTTCCATTTCCTCCTCTGATCTTGTGCTTTTGTGCAAACTTCAGTTTTGTCAGAGTTTGACATGACCAGTATAATATGTGTGCTAAAGAAAATTACATTGAAAGCTTTTGAGGATTTATTCATTATACTCAATATGTATTGAGTATATGTGGTTCCTTGGGAAAAACATTCAATGTACGTGGTTCCTTGGGGAAAAAAAGACTGTAGAGGGTATTATCTTTAAATTTTAGATTCTTCTGTTCTTACAATTAAAAAACCCTTCAAAATATTTGTTTGTAGGTATCATTTGTTTTAGTGATTGGTTTCTGTTATTTCTATTCTATTAGTGACTCTTCATTTACTTTTTGCACATACTTTCTTAAGGACACAGATAAACTTTGGAGCCCTGTTTTTTCTTGGTCAGTAGAGAATTTAATATTAAAGGTCCAGATGGTAGAAACAACTGAAATGGTTGTCAGTAGGAAAATGACTAAAAATACTTTGGCATAGAATGAAGCAGTAAAGGACCAGGTAGATTTCTGTTTACTCACATGGAAAGTTTTCTGAGTTAAAAAAAAAAAAGCAAATATCAGAAAGATGAGCAGAATTGTACGTTTTTATGTTTTAAAAAAGCTAAAGATCAAAATCATAGTATATATTCTCTACAAGGGAGTGTGTGTGTATGTGGGTGTGTATATGTGTACTGGATACTAATGGTAGCTGATACTTAATGAGTACTTGGGTCACATGTTTTTAGTATGCTGTACCCATTAACTCACTCAGTCCTCACAGCAACCCTATAAAGTTGGTTACTACTGTTGCCCCCATCTTATAGATGATGAAGCTGAAATTCAGAAAGGGGTCTCTTCAGTTCACTGTCTGTCTGCCTCCTGTCCTCCCATAATCTCAGGAAGAAAGCCCATAGCTTTTTACTTGGTACCTTATTTAAAGTGTGTTTCTTCATTTGTAGCTTTGATCTTTTTCCTACTTTCCACTCCATACTCAGTACAGACAGTATTTCCTAGTCAGTCTTCAGTTTCCTTACACACTTTGTTGATCAGAGCAGTTTTGCATGTATACCTTTCTGGGCTGATTTTTATAGACTGTTTTGGAAGGATCCCCCATCATTTTAGTTCCAAAGGCTAACATAGCTTGAAGACTAACTGGGTCCAAGGTCTGATTCAGCCCTTTTGCCCAAATTCTCAATTCTCGATAAATGTAGCTGAGCCAAGGCATACTCCTCCCCTCTGCTCTCAACAGCCACTTCACCTCTCTCCGGCCCAGCTGCCCTTCCCATCAGGAGCAAGTCTCTAGTGAAACACCAAGGCAGAGCACTGCTTAGCCATAAGACAGATGGCGGTTTATGGCCTGACTGTAACTTTCTGGTTCTGTTAACCTAGTGCAAATTACATCTCTGTGACTCAGTTTCTTTATCTATAATCCTCATAGAAATTTTGCTAAGATTGAATGAGAGAATGTATATAAATTGTTTTAAGATCAGTTCAGTTCAGTTCAGTCGCTCAGTCATGTCCGACTCTTTGCAACCCCATGAATCACAGCACGCCAGGCCTCCCTGTCCATCACCAACTCCCGGAGTTCACCAGTGCTTGGCATATTGTAAACACCAGATACCTAATAAGTGGCTGTGTTATTATGACTGTCATCTCAATCAATGTCATCATCTTCCTCCTCCTCTTGAAATACTTGGAGATCCCGATTTTTGAAAATTCTACTCCAGATACTTCCCATCAGGACCAGAGGTATTATCAGTCCCCTGAATTCATTTAGGATAGGCTGGTGGGGGAAATACAGGAATAGACATGAGAATATCATGGTAACTATGACAACCATGACCATCAGTGGGCAACCGCAGACTGCTGACAGGCTAGACCTATTGAGTATTAAATCTGGATACTGCTCAGCCTCTGAGATCTTCAGGCTGAAGCAGGCTTTCAGTCAGAACGAGAAGGTCTGGAAAGTCTTCAGCGCTCTAGTGAATCCATACTGATTTTGTGTTGGGTCTTAGTCTTAAGAACTCTTACATGGATCAGATTTCCAGCATTTTTAGGAATTTTAAGAAAGGTCAGTATGGGCTTTTCAGTTCAGTCCGGATTTAGAGGTTTTCAGGATTCCCAAAGGAAGTCCTGGAACTAAGGAAGTCTTCTGTGTTGACCAGATTGTCTGGGTCCTGAGTTGGGCTGGTTACAGAATGAAGTGGGATCTGAGGATCTGCCTGTCATTTGGGCCTTTCTGGAGATCTGAAAGGAGGCTTTTGCACATAATCCCTGTTCCTCTGCACGATCACTGTTGCTTGCATACACGACAACTAGAAAGTTTCAGTTACTTGCAGAGTGAAGAGAGGGCCTATCCGGACCCTGACCTTGGACTGACGAATTCTGAACGCAAAGATTACAGTAGGCCTCAGGGCAGCTTTACCCTGTTAAGCCTGGCATGGAGCCTCTTACTCCCACCAGCTTTTTGGAGCCCTGTCTGTCCTTTCTTAGAAATTAAAGTCGCTTCCTTCTTCATTTTTTTTTTTAAATTAATTTTATTCTATTCTCAAACTTTACATAATTGTATTAGTTCTGCCAAACATCAAAATGAATCCACCACGTGTATACATGTGTTCCCCATCCTGAACCCGCCTCCTTCCTCCCTCCCCACACCATCCCTCTGGGTCGTCCCAGTGCACCAGTCCCAAGCATCCAGTATCGTGCATTGAACCTGGACTGGCATCTCGTTTCATACATGATATTTTACATGTTTCAATGCCATTCTCCCAAGTCTTCCCACCCTCTCCCTCTCCCTCTCCCACAGAGTCCATAAGACTGTTCTATACGTCAGTGTCTCTTTTGCTGTCTCGTATACAGGGTTATCGTTACCATCTTTCTAAATTCCATATATATGCGTTAGTATACTGTATTGGTGTTTTTCCTTCTGGCTTACTTCACTCTGTATAATAGGCTCCAGTTTCATCCACCTCATTAGAACTGATTCAAATGTATTCTTTTTAATGGCTGAGTAATACTCCATTGTGTATGTGTACCATAGCTTTCTTATCCATTCATCTGCTGATGGACATCTAGGTTGCTTCCATGTCCTGGCTATTATAAACAGTGCTGCGATGAACATTGGGGTACACGTGTCTCTTTCCCTTCTGGTTTCCTCAGTGTGTATGCCCAGCAGTGGGATTGCTGGATCATAAGGCAGTTCTATTTCCTCAATATCCGCAAATCAATCAATGTAATACACCATATTAAGAAATTCCTTCTTCATTTTAACAAGTCATTTTTAACTTTTACATCATTGGCTTAACACACTCGTCAAACAGATTAAGAACTTTAAAAATATTATTTAGATTTTTTTGCCCCCTTCCTTTTTATCTTTCATTTTTTAAAGAGAAAAGACAAGTGGTAACACGTACATTAAAAAAATTTAATTTAAAAAAGAAGTACATTAAAAATTGATTATTTTTCTCATTAGGAACTTCTTTTGAGAACATGACGCATTTTCTCATGTGGATGTTATGTGGTCCTGTCCGGTGCAGGGCACGGCATTTAGCATCCTCAGCCCCGCCTGTTGCTTGAATGACCCCTCAGATATTGAGACCATTTCATGGTGCATGTCCCCATGCATTTCCATATCCCCCTAAGAGGGTGCTGTCACCCCCATTGAGAGGGAAACTAATAACCTTTTTCCTTTGAGTTCCAGATTATAAAATGAGCACTTTGTTAGACTGTTTATTTGAGAACCTTAGTCCTATTCTTAGCAGAGATTTCTAGGAATCCCAGAAGTACTTTACTCTTACTCTGTGGTTGTCAAGCCTCTTCTTTCCAGACCAGGATCTCATCTCTTGGGACGTAGCTTCCGCAGAAACAGTGTCACATAGCTCAGGCTGGCACATTTCAGATTTGGCCTTGCCCTTCTGTGTTACGGCACCCTTCAGATTGGGCTGCATGGAGACGTCTGCTTTGGGGCTGCAGTAAGGGTATCATGACTTTTTAAGATTACTAATTTTTCCTAGTGTGACCAGCCCCCTACTAATAAGTTACATTTCAAATTGTATGCGTATGTTGATTATTTGGACTCTGGGACATGCTTTGCCATGGAAACCATTCAGTACATAGTTAGGTTACCAAGGAAACTAGATGTTCTCAAGCCATAGTGCCTGCCGTGTAGAGCAGCACATTTAGAGGGATAGGGCCCAATCCTTTTATTCCTCTTCAGTGGCTGTCACTTGTACAGCTTGCCTTGCTGGGCAGTGGCAGGGGGCCAGCAGTGATCCAGTCACAGCAGATTGGGCAGACTCAGTTCAGCCAGTACAAGTCTATATACCATCTTTCTAAATTCCATATATATGCATTAATATACTGTATCAGTGTTTTTCTTTCTGACTTAGAAACAATGACCCTATATATGAGACAGCAAAAGAGACATAGATGTAAAGAATGGACTTTTGGACTCTGTGGGAGAAGGCGAGGTTGGGATGATTTGAGAGAATAGCATTGAAACATGTATATTATCATATGTGATATAGATCACCAGTCCAGGTTCAATGCATGAGACAGGGTGCTCAGGGCTGGTGCACTGGGATGACCCTGAGGGATGGGATGGAGAGGGAGGTGGGAGAGGGGTTCAGGATGGGGAACACATGTATACCCATGGCTGATTCATGTCAATGTACAGCAAAAACCACTACAATATTGTAAAGTAATTAGCCTCCAATTAAAATAAATAAATTAATTTTTTAAAAAGTATATACCAAGAGGTCTGCAAACAAAGCTCAGGCATGTCTTCTCTATATAAAGTATAAATGCAGGGCAAACCACAGCTGAGCTGTCGCTTGGCCCTGGATTGTTGTCTGAAACAGTGGTGATCACCTTTCCTTTATTGCTTGTGAAACCCCCTGTGCATCCCAAAGCCAGGGCAACTGGAGCCAGAATGAACACAGAGCGAATGGGGTACTTTTTTTTCTTCCTTGTGTTATCAAATGTCCTTGCAAGAAATTACTATTTCTGAGCCTCCATGTGGGCCCTCTGTCACCCAAAGAAAGCCAGCCAGCTCAAACCGAACAGGAGTCTGTCCACAAATGCTTATTAACCCACGATCTAGGTTCTTGAGTATTAACCACGTTTCTCTGTTATTTGCCACTTAGTCCAGTAAAGATAGGAACCGAGTGACCTCTAGACCCATTGTAGTCTTCTAAAGACAGGGGTGGTAAGAGTATTAGTGCTCTCCTGTTTTTATGGCCTGTTTTGAAATTAAGCTGAATTTGGCTTAAATGTTTATGGTGCCTGTTTATCGCCTGCCCTAGCATGGTGGGTTAGGGTCGCCTTGCCAAGCAGTGCTGAGCCCTTCCGTGTTACTCCTGGGCCTCTTCACTTTGTGTCCTCTAGTCAGGGAGATGGCTGCCGTCCTCCTGTCTTGTCATCACCCTTTGGGCCTTCCTCATTTTATAGTCTGTTATTTCTCATCTTTGTATGCTGTCTTACTCAAAATATTTTCACTTTACATACATATTGCACTTCCGACCTTAGAAGTATATTCTCCACATTTACCTTTGCAGGCTAGATAGGACACGCATGGCCATCTCCATTTTCCAGAGTTAAAGTCACAGCTCAGATACCTTAAAGGCCTTGCCCAACTCTCCCCCTTTTCCGACAGGTCTGGAGCTGGACCTCAGGGCTTCTGAGGCCCAGGTTTCTCATGCTCTTCCCACCGTGGCAGTCTGCGTGCCTGTGCTGTTGCTGCTTCCTGCAGCCCTGGCTAGACGCTTAGTTGCTCAGCAGACCCCATGGACTGCAGACTGCCAGGCTCCTCTGTCCATGGAATTCTCCAGGCAAGAGTACTGGAGTGGGTTGTCATGCCTTCCTCCAGGGGATCTTCCCAACCCAGAGACTGAACCCAGGTCTCTCATATTGCAGGTGGATTCTTTACCGTCTGAGCCACCGGGGAAGCCCGTGAATACTGGAGTGGGTAGCCTATCCCTTGCTGTTTTCCTGCTTTGGGTTTTTACTTCAGTGCTAACCATCCCTGGTAGAGAGCTAAACTTCCTTCTCCAGCTGCTCTAGACAGAGTTCTTGGCGCTTTGGCCCTGCTGTACCTCTTCAGCAAATTGGCAGTCTCAGACTGCCATGACTCCTGCCATGACTTATTTATTGGTGAATTAGTACCTTTGCATATTTTATAAAGTGAATTAATGCCTTTAGGTATTCATCTTGATGGTTAATAATCATATTTTGTTTTTATATAGTGTCTTTTCATCAGAAGCATATATTATCTTCCATTATGTAGGGGAGGTTAACTAGTTAATTACTTGTCTAAAATCTTAATAGTAAGAGCAGAAGAGGGGAAAGGGAACTCATTTCTTTGAGAAGCTCGTGTGAAACAGATGTCGAACTAGGAACTTTAAATATATGATTTCATTTCATCTTCACAAAAGTTCTGTGATGTTTCTGTAAGATGGTATAGAAAAACTCAAATGAACTTTTTGGCCAACCCAGTATTTTGAAAAAACTGTAGGTCACACAAGCCAAGTAACTTATACTGCAGGGAAAAAGTAGATGAAATATTGAAATCTAGCCTTCTCTGTTCTGAAACTCACGTTCAGTCTACTCTCCTGTGTACCTTCCTCTTGGGCAAAGGGCTCAGTTTGCAGGGCTTACAGTAACAAACAGAAAGGTGCCTGGGACACTGGGTGACACAGAGGGGGAGGAGGTAAGCTGGGGGACAGCTATTTCTTTTTCCTGATAACTCCCAGGAAAGAGCGAACTCACTCCTTTCCTTTTCCTCTGAAGATCATGAATGTATTGACAAATGCTCCGATACAAGTTTGAGCTTGTCACTTAGTTGAACCAGATGGTAAAGAGTCCACCTGGAGTGTAGGAGACCCAGGTTCAGTACCTGGGTTGGGAAGATCCCCTGGAGAAGGGAATGGCTACTGTAGGGGAAGAGCAAATTAGCCAAAATGGCTCTCTGGCACCACATCTCGCCCCCTGTTTTGTAAATAATGACTTTGCATGGTTATGCAACTGCTGAGATAATTTGTAGACCTATGTAAGCACTACCTGAAAAGCCCTTGTGGCTGTATCCGCTGGGTCAACCGCAAGAGAATACAGCATGTCTGCTGCTTATCTGCCTTGCTGCTGTGGCAGTCAAGAGAGAATAAAACATGTTTGCAGTTCTTACGGCTCCTCACATCTTCTTCCAGCTTCCCCACTTGCTCCTTGCCTACCCTGGGTTAAGTGATCAGCGATGCAATTGGCATAGTTGGCAGGATACAACGAGACAGCTACCCACTCCAGTATTCTTGCCTGGAGAATTCCGTGGACAGAGGAGCCTGGTGGGCTATAGTCCGTGGGGTCACAAAGAGTTGGACATGACTGAGCAAGTAACACTTCCAAAGTAATCAAGAGCAATGAGTCAGTGTTTTAGGAGCTGTTCAAGGAGGGCCCATTCAGAAACATCACCCACGCCAAGCAGTTAGAAAGCTGCTTGGAAAGAGTGGTGCTTCTCTCCTAGAAAGGCAGTGAGACCTGGGGGAAAAAGGGCCAGCCTGGAAGGCAGGAGTACCGTGTTGTGGTTGTATGACCCTAGGTCAGTAAGTCACCTCACCTGGCTGGGTTCCAGTTCCCTTAGCTGTGAACGTGGGAACTGAACTCGATGGGCCTCCCAGCAACTGCAGTTTTATTATCATAAACATGTCTTTAGCATATTTGTAGGAAAAGAATCTTTAGAAAACAAGACTGAGAGAATGATGAAAAACCTCTTGCTACTCAATGTCCTTGCCAATGACAGTTTTTCGTTGGGAACCTAGTGTCAGTAGCTCCCGGGGTCTGACTCTTTTGCAGAAAATAGGGCACCACTGGAGCAGCGCTGCAGTCAGACTTGTGGGTGAGACGTTATTGATTAGTGAGTGACTGGGGCTAGTATTTAAGGTCTTCAAAGATACCTGTGATTTGAGATTTTGCTCTGTAGGTTTTAAAGAAAACATATCCCAGGCTTTGAAATTTCTCTTGGACACTATTTACAGCTCTTCTCGCTGACTCCAGATGACTTGTGTTTATGCCCATGTGCTCCAGGCAGATCGGCTGCTATGGAGGTGTGTAATCACTAAGAAAGGAGGATAATGGCATACTTGTTCACTGGACAGTCAAGTGTTCCTACAGTAATTCTTAAGTAGCTAAAGCTAATAGCTAATTACTTATATAATAAGTATGAAAAAAACAACTATAATTTAGAGCAAGATAGTTAAAAATACTTTGGTCCAATTTGATCTCTTAATAAACTACAAAAAATTTAACATTTGTGGTTTAAACTGCCTCTGGCTTTCTTTCCCTAAATAGAAAATTCAGTTCAAATCCTTTCTTGGAGAAAGACAGGAGAATTTCCAGAGCTTTCAGGGGACCTTCCATCTTCCTTGAATCTAGCGTGGGCCTTTTTTTGGTCTTGGCGAGGAGAGGGGACTTTGCAGGAGCTGAGTAGCAAGGAGGAGCTGGGAGGCTTCCCTGCTCTACCATAAAGGTGTCTGTGGTTGGAGGTTGGGGAGGCAGGACTGGACAGAAGGAATTGCAGAGAACCAACAATTGAAAAAACCCAGGATGAATGATGCTGCCTGGCCCTTGTGGATTCATGCTGGAATACCAACAGAAATATCAGTATTTTGATTTGTAAAAATAGTGTGATACCAGAATACCAAAACTAGTAAAATTTCCCTTGGTGGAGTAAGGAAGGGAAGACTTCACAGAAGAAGTGTGATTTGAGCTGAGTTTTAAAGGACAGTCACTAACTACTAGGCCTTGAGTCCTAAAAAAACATCAGTTGATTTGGCTGGTGACGACAAGAAGAGTTTCACGTGGTGTTCGTTGCTCTGTTGTGTCTGGCTCTCTGCGACCCCATGGACCATAGCCTGCCAGGCTTCTCTGTCCATGCACTTCTCCATGCAAGAATACTGGAGTGGATTGCCATTCCCTTCTCCAGGGAATCTTCCCAACTGAGTTACATGCTATTCGTTGCAGGAGTTCAGTCTGTAATTTAGCTGGGGGGCAGAGTGGGGAATGGTGTAGATAGCTCTTCTGTTCTTTAGTTCTGTTCGTTTATAGTTCTGTTCTTCATTCAGCTGCATCTTTTCTACCCCTTCTCCTCTTTGTAATAAAAGCTTCCAGTAATCACTTGAGCAGTTCTGTGTGTTATTCTTAGTGGGTAACACTTTGATACATTAACACCTCATAACATTTCACATAGAGTTGTTTTTTTCTCCCCAGTGACTTTAGCATTTAAGAATGCAAAGACACATTAGGATTTTGGATCCTGTTTCTTGGATGCTCCTCTTTTCAGAGGCTTATTCACAAATGGCTTTTTTTTCCCTCATACTTTTTCTTTAATGGGCATTAAATTGGCCCATTGTTTGTCACACCTGTTTTCTGAGCTGCTAGTTGGTGTATTTGAAAATGCAAAGCCTGTAGCAATCACTTTTTCTATCTAAAGGCTTTTGTTCTGCTTTATTCTGTTCATATACGTGAGTATTTCTTGAGGTTGCGTTTTTGGAACAGCTTTTCAGTTCAGCTTCTTTTTGGTCAAGATTTTAGAGATTCTAGTCTAAATCTTAGCCACTTACATTGCTGTTTAATTAAAGCTGTGTTTAAAAAAAAAAAAGTAGTTCATTCATTTCACTTGTTTTGCTGTCTCTGAGACCTCCAAGTCTTTGTTGAATGTGTTGAATCAGAATTTTGCTGTTTTATTAGATGGCTTTCTGGAACCCCAAAGAAGTGCTTTTCAAAAGTGTGACCAGAAGACTGTTCATGTGTAGTATAGATTTCCTGAACTCATCCCAGGACTACCAAGTTAGACTTTTGAGGGCTCTGAAATCTAGGCTTTTAAAAGCTTCATAGGTTGTGCTGTGCACATAAAATTTGGAAAGTTCTGTCTTGAGCATTTATTTATATATTATATTTGGGATTTATTACCTAATTGTCTTTAGGACATGCTTGAGTGAGGTTTGGACTTTCTGCGGATTCTCTTTGATTTGACTTTTGTGAAGCATACTCCTCAGAAAGAGTAGGGTCATGCTTTCCCTGGTATTCAGGAGCATTACAGAGAAAATCAGGCTCCAGCAGTGTTATCTAAACCCAAGTCACCATAAGGCCTCTTGTTTGTGTGACGCTTTGATACGTACAAGGGCAGCACACCTGCACGTGATGCTTGGAAATCACCCTCCTGGGTCACAGAGGGCCACATGGCACATTAGACATTAGAATATAGCTAGTCTAAGCTCTGGAGCCTTGTAATAATAGTAATTACCATAATGATACTTTGTATTTCTCAAGTGTTTCTAAGCCGAAGGCCTTCAAGTGCCCTGTTAAATATGGTATGCAACACCCGGGCAAGAGAACTCAGTGTTAAGTTTCTCATTTTATAGATTCAGAACCTAAAACTGAACAAGAAAGTTAAGCTTTGACACTTTGACACTTCTTTGGGATAATGACACATTCAACTTAGAGAAATGGGACTCTTTCCAAGAAAACGTTTGTGATTTGGGGGGAATTGGAGGAGCAGTAGTGGTAGGATATTTTGGTGTTCCAGATTCTATCCTAAGTGAAAATGTTTTTTGGTTACTTTAATTAATGCCTTTAATAACTAGAGGTGTTACCTGGAAAACACCATCATTTTATTAGAATTTCTGTGCATCTTATAAATCCCATGTTCCTTTGGGCTCCTTCATCTGCCTTTCCTTTACTGAGTCTTCTTTATTTTCAATCATTTATACAAGTCAGAATATTAAAAATAAAATAAATAAAACCTTCTAGAAAGGACCTTAAAGATCATATGATCAGGCCCCTTTGTTTTATACGACGAGATACTTGAGACTAGAAGCGTTAAGTAAAAGACTCACCCAAAATGGCCCAGAAAGTTTGGATATGAAAGATATGAACATTTAAATTCTATAGTCTTAACAAATCTCAGTAGTGCTCTACTACAGCATTCTCAACTATAGTCACCACATTTTACATTAGACCCTCAGACTTTATTCATCTTACAGCTAAAAGTTTGTATCCACCTCCAACAACTTTCCTTCTGTTTCCAGAGTTCTTACATTTGTGTGTTTTATTATATCTCTGTTCTCAAATGAGCTGGAATATACATTAAGTGAATACAGTATAGGGTTGGGAGTCAGTCCAGGTCCTTCAGAGTCCCTGTATAGTTGTCACCTTTTTTTTTTTTTTGCCATTTTTCTTTCTTTCATGTTCTTTTTAAGTTCACCTTTGGAGCCTACAGTATTTCCTTGCTATTACTACCTTTTACATTTTCTCCCATTTGCTTTTCCTGTGTTCTTCCCATCATCTCCCTTCTCTTTCTTCTGCTTTTGTGAACTAATAATACTGTTGCATTTTAAATAGTTAAATATCCCAGAAACATAAAATTAAGTTTTTAAAAAAATTCTGAATATGTTTATCATTTAGAAAAGGCAGACTTAATTAAAGAAAAAGTACTGAGAGACTTCTGGAATATTTGAGGTTTTTTTTTCTTAAGCACTTTAGCAACTGTAGAAATAAATCATTCTTAATTATCTCAATCTTCAGCATTCTTTAGCTCAGCAACAAGTGTATGCATAACTAGCATTCCTCTTATGGGTGATTTCTGGTGACTTTTGCCTTACAAATAAAGTGAAGAACAATTCCTAAGATAACAGATTAAGAGAAGATAGGAAATTTATTCATCAAATAATTGATTGATAGAGAGGGATCATCTCCTTATAGCTAGAGTGCAGTGTAAAAATCTCAGTGCAGGCTGAGAATGCTGGTGACTTATGCAACAGAGTTCTTCATCTTCATACCCAGATGACTGAGCTAAAGGTACACAGTAAAAGTACTTGGGAAAAATGGAAAAGGTCTTACAAAAGTGTTAAATTAGGAACTTCTTATTTGAAGCAGTTCAGCTCTGTAAATATTTATTGGGAAACTGAAGAATAAATATTAGTGTACTAAAATCCAGGTGCTGGAGATACTGAACTACAGAAAGAGAAGTAGGAACAGTGAGGGAGCATAGTATTTATTCTTCCCTCTGGGAAAGGAAAACAGGGACAGAAATACTAACCACATAATTCCCCATCTTGACCACCAGAGGGGGCTGTCAGCCATAGGCAGCTCAGTTGCTGTTCCATCACGCTTCCATTTGGAAAGCAATGGGGTGAAAGAAGTGTGAACTAATTGTTATATATCTGGATAATTCATATCATGAGATACCCCTGTGTTACGTTTACCAGAATTTTCTACATCACTTTCCTGTTTTTACCTCCTGGTACCTGAGAAGAAAATGAGAGTAATCTGATGTGATTTGTTTGTAGAATAATGTTAGTTATTATTGACTCCTCTTTTTCTGAAGCTTATAAATTTATTTGGGGGCACAAGTATGGATAGGTTTTTTTAAGTATATGTACCCACACTTAAGAGACAGCATGAGAAAATTTATTTCCTACTTTTTTCTGCCTGTAATCTTGCTATCCTAGTCAGTTTTTAGTCTTCCTTCAAGATTCAGATTAAATGTCATCTCCTCTCCAGAGCCTTTCTTGGCACTATTCTGTATAACAGAGCTAAGTGCTCTCTTTCATACTCCTGCATGGCCTTTATGCTCAATCAGGGTTTTTAACTTCATCGAATTAAAATTTCTTCAGTTTATCTCTGTCACTAGTTGGAAGATCCTAGAGACTACATGGTATTTATATTTCTTTTCCCATTGCTGTGTACAAAACCAAATACAAAACCTGGTGAGTATCAGTCACAGAGTGAGTAAATTTTAAAATATTTGTGAATTACAGTTCTCCATGGACTATTTAAAGAATATTGTATTATATATTAGTAGTTATGGAGCCTTTCCCAGAATTATAAATAAGCTATCAGAAATCATCTTACAAAATAATTGATTTTAGAAGACGTTTAGAAAGTAGTATTTACCCTAAAAGGGAAGAGGTTATAGGGTTAGCTTTGCAGACCAGGCCCTATATGTGCTTTATCTTTTCTTCCTGTAGTTTGCTCCCAATGCAGCAGCTTTATGAAATTTTGAGACCTATTTGGAATTTTGATTTTGTGACTTGTTTGAAATGCATTTGTTTATTACTTTGATTAGAGAGAAATAAGTATTTTCTTTAAATGAGTTTAGGTAGTCTAGGGACATCTTTGAGTAGTAGGCCAAATTTGATTCAATATTATAAATTTTAAAGTGGAACTTAATGGGAAAATGTGATTCACTCCATTCAATTCAATTGATAGAAATCTTTTTCATTGCCAACTTTTCTTTAAAGTGAATTATGTGTTTCTGTTTAGAAAACAAATATATTGATGTATAATTTTTAGATTTCTATAAGGATGAAAATAGTAAGCTCTTTGACTTAAAGAAAATTGTAAGACTTTTTTTTTCCAGAAATAACATCCCAGTTACTTCCCTGTATATGGAAAATTTCCATTTCTCTTATCTTGACTGGAGAAGTTTCTCCTGGGCAGTTTAGAACTCTAAAGAAAAGTATTTCATCATCTTAAATGAACATTTATCAAGTGACTGCAATGGGAAGGTCATACTACAGTCTCTTGGAAAAACCCCACTTATCCAAAGGTGAGACTCCTGGTAACCCCCAGGAAAAGAGCCATGCTCCCTGGACTCAGAGAAAGGGAGTGAGTCTGAGTATTGAAGAGCCTATTTTATTTTTATTTTTTAATTAATTTTTATTGGAGTATAGTTGCTTTACAGTGTTGCTGAAGAACCTGTTTTAAGGACAAACTCTGATTTTGTTTTATTAATATACTAACCTGGCAAACTTGGTCAGCCTATTTTTACACCCTCAGCATATATGAAGTAACATACATGAAGGTAGGTAGGCTGGTCTACGTATACTTTTGGCAGCAGCAGCAAATACAACTTTAAGAAAGCAGGAAAAAAAAACAAAACCTAAATTACATTATATCAACTGACTTCTCCAGTGTTGGCTCCACATCATCAATAGAGTTTAATAGTGTAAAATTAATTCTGTTCAGCAGATTATTTAAGGACATGAGTGGGGAGATCAGACAAGCCTGGTTTCTAATCTCAGATACATTCACCCAGCCATTCAAGCTGAACTTTTCTTCTATGTCAGGAATATCATGAAAACAATTTAAAAACAAACTGGAAAGTTATCTGTCACAAATATAACAATAATTAACATCATTTCTGTATAAATGATCAGAAGAACACTTAAGATCCCATTGTAAAAAGATAAAGAATAATGTCTTTCAGTTTCCAAAAGAGGAATAAGACAACAAACAAATATCAAACCATGTTCAGTGTCTGCTGATGATCTAGAAACTCAAAACAAAATCAGCAGAATACTTGCATCAGGTTTAAGTCTGCAGGACAGTAACCTATACAAACAAACTCAAAATGAAGAAGGGAGAAAAGACACAGATCTAGAGGAAAAACAAAAATGACTTTATATTATATAGTTTCATCAGGAAAGTTTAAAAATGCTGATATACACACAGTTATCTTAATAAGGTGGCTCCCACTTCATGCCTCACTATGTGATCCTACAACTATTGGTAGCAAAGGTACTTTTGGTAAAGGACTCCCTGTCTCTATTCTGTATCTCTGTGCTACTACTGTTTTACCCCACTAAGAGGGTTTATCCCTTAGGACTAGAGTATTCACTCTTACATTTGTATTTTCCTTTTTTCAGACCTTTCTGGTCTGTCTCCTTCATTATTTAGAAGCCAATTCTTACTCTTTCAACATTACAAAAGAGGCGGTGAACTCAGCTTGAGACTTCCACCCTACTCTTGATCCTGCGTGCCTAAGGCAGCTTTCGCCTGCATTATTATTATTTATTATTGCATGATTGACACTTTGACTCTTTAGCTAGGAGTTGTGGGAGGTTTTTTCAATAGAAAAGAAGTTGAAGTTGGCAGAGTAGGAAATCTTTGTTTATTCTCATTAATGCCTTTGTCATTTCTTTCTGTTTCAAGTTATCACCTGTGGTTTAAGCTATCTGGCAACCTCAATTCTGCTTTTAGTTCATGCCTGGAAATTTTATTGGTATGGAAAACATATTTTGGAGCCTTAAGTACCATCAACAAAATTGTCTTTTCAGTTGAGTGGGTGAGAGAAGAAGCTTTTGTTTGATCTGAAGTTCCTATGTTCTGAGTGAATTGATTTATGTCAAAGTATTTCAGGATTTGTTTGTTTATTTGAAGAAATGAAAAGTATAGTAACCAGTTTTTGAGTTCCTGTCACATGCCAGGTGGGCTTCCCTGGCGGCTCAGTGGTACAGAATCCACCTGCCAAGCAGGTTCGATTGCTGGGTCAGGAAGATTCCCTGGAGGAGAAATCGGCAACCCACTCCAATATTCTTGCCTAGGAAATCTCATAGAGGAGCCTCGTGGACTACAGTCCATGGGGTTGCAAAAAGTTAGACATGACTTAGCGACTAAACAGCAGCAGCCCACGCCAGGCACTTGACTAGCATTGTTTGGGTCGGGGTAGGGAGTTGTGAAATAAGGATAAAGATGTCACTGCCTCAAGAATGAAGTCTCCTGGTAGAGACAAGCACAGCAGTAACCAGCTGGAACAGTGTGGTCAGTCCTGTACTGGAGGTGAGCATGCAGAACTGCAAGAACCCAGCTGGGAGAGCCGTGCACTTGGTCTTCTGGAGGCCCAAGGACTCACGGAAGGTACGGCTCCTGACGTGGACATTGCAGGAAGAATAACAATTTTCCAGGAAGGGAAGGGCAGCCAGAAGGGATGTGTGAACTAGGCCCAGGTGGGAGAATGTGCCTGGCATTTTCAGACACTGTCAGGGAACCACTATGGATGTTTAATTATGTCATCCTGGCCGTAGCTTAATCACGTGCCAGAATTTAGTTAGGTAATACATGTACCCAACTAAAAGTTAATGATCCAGAAGGATTCTACGTCCTCCAAAAAAAAAAAACCCACCAAATTATTCTTTTGTTCTGGGCTCTATGCACAGAGCTTACCATGTGTTCAGCTGGAGCCAATGTCTATCCAGGTCCCTCAGCCCCCTAGCCTGCTGGGTTAGTGTCTGTCTTCATATATTATGTGGCCAGCATTTCCCCGTTCACTTGGCCAGGGCACTGGGCTGTGGAAGCAACAGTTTAAAGGAGCCCACACACGTGCCCTTGCGTGCTTAAGCACCACCCACACAGTCACACAGATATGCTTTTTGTATTCCTTTCTATTATTCCTAATAGAAAATTGAGCTCCCAGAAGGTACTTTCTAAATATTTGGTGGCTTTTTTTTTTTCTTTTTCTTTTTTGGCACAAGCACTACATTTAGCACATGCAAATATCACATACACATTTATCCAGAGGACTGAATTAAGTGAACTGGGAAGGGACACAATTGTTTAATAAAAAAAATAAAAGCAGTGGTAGGTGGAACTTCAAAGGACTTCATAATGAATAGTGAGTGTGGGCAAGTGAGCAAAGGGTGTGATCTGGTGGCTATTGGTGACAGTGGTGAATAGGAGAGTTTGGAAAGTATAGAAACTTGTGGTCTAAGAGTTGTCAGAATCTGGTACATGAAAGATTTCTGCTATCCATGCTTTTTTCCCCTTTAATTTAAGGCTATTTAGTCAAATTTCTGGAGACTACTACAAAGTTAAAACTATTAGTGTGGTTTTTCATGAATTTATTAATGATGGCTCATAACTGTGGTGATAGCAGTTTGCAATTGTGAAGAGCCAGCTTTCCAACAGATTCCCATTAGAGGAAAGGCTCATAACTGAGGAATTAGTTAAACCAGCCAGACATCTTCAAGGAATTATGGGTAAGCAGTTTTCTTTTCAAGTGGTTTATAAAACATCTGAGAAATGGCACTGTGGGGCAGAGGGCACATGTCCAACCATTGCCCTTCTGGGGGAAGGGACACTAGTTGGCACTTTCTTATCTTTAGTTGCCTGAACCCCAGGACTATTCTGTGACCCCTAGGGTTCTTGGGGTGACTCTAGGGCTTGGGGCTGGTGATGGAGGAAGCCGAAGACCTGCCTGCTTGAGCAGGTTTCAACAGTGCACATGACCCCAGAGTTTGTCATAAGGATGAGGACAAGAATTGGGTTGAGAGTAGGTGGAAAGTGGAAATTATATATAGGTTAGATAAGAATATGCCAATTTTAATTTTCCCCATTTTCAAAGAGTGTCTGATTTGATCCAGCCTCCCAGTGGCTCAAAGCTCCTTCTTCCTTTTATTCTGAAACTGTTTAGAACCCAGATTCTCCTTCCACTTTTCAAGCAAGGATTAGCCAGAGCTCTGTGGCAGACCTGTCCCGGATATTATCCTGAAGCCCCTTGAGCAATGCTGAGCCCTGCATTCATAATGTAAAAGGGAACACAAGTGGGTGTGTCCCTTCTGGCACTTGTCCCCTTCCAGTTCTTTTGTGGTCAAAGAGTCCTGCACAGCAGTTGCACAATGCCAGGGTGGCACAGCTGCAACTCATTTAACCACTCATCTGTTGAGTGAAGGACTGTTTCCTTTCTACATTTTGGGTAAACTGAGGGATGAGATGGTTAATTGTTTAATCTAAAGCCAGAGATAGACTCTGGTGGATCTTGGACCAAACATTTGGACATCCCTTTGGCTTGCTTTCAATTTCAAACATAATTCACTAGGTTATACTGTTTCCTATACCTTAATTAGCATAAGTTTAAATCTGAGCAATGGTAAACATCTCTTCAGATCAAATACTATCAAAAAATGAATACCATTGGTTTCAAATAAAGCCTTTTGAATTTATACTCAAGTGGTTAGGGGATTGGCAGTTAGTTGTTGAAGCATAACATTTAGAAATTTGAAACGTTGAACTTTTCCTGTTCGATGCTGCCTTTAGGAGGTGTTCAGGGCAAGATGAAGAAGGTGCCACCTTTGGACTCTGAGTACAGGGCTCACACCTGGGCAGTAAAGATACAGGACACTTGAAATGTACACCACTTTCTGCAGAGGGGCACAGTGAGAAACTAGAACCTGCGTAGTGGTTAAAGCATGGGCTCCAGAATCAGAAGGACCTGGCTTTGAATCCCACCTTTGGTGCTTACTAGCTGGTAATACTGGATTAGTTCCTTACCTGTCTATGAGTCAGTTGTGTCCCCTGTAAACTGGGCATAAGGACAGTTGTGGGGATTGAGTTCCAACACATAAAGCACATAAAGTGTCTGGTATACACAGCCACACACAGAAAGCGCTCGTGCAGGAGAGCTCTTCCTGGCGCGACCTCCTCTGTTACCAGCCTCTTTCCTACCTAAGCACTGTTATGCTCATTAACGCATTTCATTTTCCCCACCAACCAGCCAGGTAATCCTCTTCCTTCTGCAGCTAGAACAGTGTTAGCTGAACATTTGCATTTTGAAGCATCTTGACTGAATATGACACTGCATTGGTGACATTTTGATAGCTGTCACTGCATGGTTTAGTTCCAGCATCTTTCAGCACATTCAGAAGCATCAACCTTTACATGTTGGGGCGTCTCCAGCAGCAATTATAGCCACAAATGAAGAAAAGCTATACATGTTCCCATAAAATATCGAGATTTGTGTCACAGGCCTCTGGTGACAAAGACTTGTTGAACTGCTAGATGTCAGCTTTTTTCCCCCCTTCAGATAAAATTAAACTGTGGCGTAACCATCCACTCCATTAGAATAAATTGGTTTTTCAATCACAGTTCTATAGAAAATCAAATGTGGTACCATATGTATGCATAAGCATTTTTTATTGTGTGTGGACAGATAGAGGGGGTGTCCCAAAGAAAAGTTGGAATTGTGTTTGAGGGCAGGCTTATGGCATGCCCCACCCTACCTCTGACCCCTGTGAAATCCTTGCTGTTCTCTACATGCCTTCCCAGCCTCAGCTACTCTGCTTTCTCCATGACCTTCTTCTGAATGTGAAGCTCTGAGTGCTGGTACTTGTTCCAGCCAACTCAGTAGGTGGACTCTGGTAAGTTTTATAATTAGTTTTCTTAACAGCCCCAACTGGCCACTTTCAAAGTGATTCAGTTAAATGCAGCCTCTTTATGTTGTATGGCATAAGTCAATAGCTGGCTCTACCAGGAGACTTCAGAGATACAGAGAGGTATATGCCTAGGCCGGGGGCGCCGGGATGGGGGGAAGAGTTTTTTTTCTGGACTTGAGGCAGGTCAGAGCAAAAAGATATCTGGGGGGAAAAAAAATCCCATATGACTTAGATAATCAAGGCACCATGGTTATCATGACTTAAACTCCTTGTGTAAATAACAGAGCCAGGAACAAAGGTCAAGGAAAGAAGCATAAGGCCGTCACCCCTGCCTGGTACTTAATAAAATGCCAGATTTAGACATTAATGCCATAATGAAAGAGAATCATAAAAAGCCTGTGCTCGCAAGGCGTTAGGAAGAGAAAAGGCAAGTAAATTGAATGTCAGTACAAGTTTTGACCACAGCCAGAAAGAAGGATGGAGAATGAGGCAAAGTCTGTCTTCATCTTGACACGATGTACAGTTCAGAGTAAAACTTGTGTAAGATGGGCTGGGCTGACAGACTGGGTCAGAGGGTGCAGAAGTGGACCTATGTGGCCCAAGACACTGAGGTGAAGTGATCTACTGTCTTGAGGATAGGAATTAAAGCCACCCAACCCTCCTTGGGGGTGTTTCCCTCAGGGCACTCACTGCCCACTGAAAATTGTTAGTGTTCCCATCTAATTTCACCTCTCGGCCCACAGCTACTCACTTCTACTCTGTTAGAGAGGCAGAAACTAACAGGTGATCCTGGAGACTGGAGAATTTGCCCAAGGATCTCTCTCCTTAACAGAAACTCTCAGACTCAGTGACTGATTGCAAGGGACACATCTGGCACAAGCAAACAGGTGCTTTCAGCATATTGTACTGAGTATCTTGATACCAGGAACCATAGGGATGGGAAACAAATGCCGATCCCCCTGCATGTGACATGTCTGGTGACTTTAATGGAAACAGTGAAAATGGAGTGTTGGGAGAAACCCGTACAAACAGAGCAAGGCAGTTCTGTACGTACACGTGATTGGTGTTTGCCCTTCCCTCCTTCTGTGTGTTTTTTGCCATATCAAACACACTAAAGGAGAGCTGCCCCCAGCCCCAGCCCTGACTGGAGAGAGTGGAGTGTGTTCTAGCCTGGAATAGGCCTCTTTCTGGGCCACTCTCTGGGCTGTCTGCACAGAGAAAACACAAATAGAAACCTCGGGCACGTAAGGACACACACAGGCCACAGATCCTGTCAAAGGGGCTCCATCGTGTTCCGAGTGAACAGATGTTTATTCCACAACATTCTCCTTGGGTTTTGTCCAACGCATTAAAAAAAAAAGCAAAACAAAACAGTTTACACTAATTATTCCCTTTTGCTGCCTTTGCTTGTTTTGCTTTGCTCTTTTCTTTTTCCCATACGTTAAAAACTATTCGTGTGAGGAAATTCTGCCCAGCTGCTTGCTGGAACAGACCCTTCCATAGCTTAAACCAGGAACCCTTTGTTCTTGGATCGGAGTGGAGCTCAGATTGCCTTGTCACATGTGTCTTGGCGCTTCTTCCCTGAAGTTTATAGGCTTTTTAAAATCCATTTCCTTTTTACTCCAAAGATGATCGGCTTTCATAACTTTTCTTCAAGTGAATTAATCCAGAGCCCCTCATTGTTTTGGGTTTTCTTCCATGGTTCAGTCAGTATTTTACTCAGCAATCATGTATTAAGCACATCCTAAGTTTGGGGACTATCATACCACTATACTGGGTATTAAAAGAGGAATTAAACACTTTTCGCTGTCACTAATTTGTTCATATCTTCATTTCATTATTCATTTCCTTCATTCAAGAAATATTTTTTCCGCTCTTGCTGTGCACCAGGTCTGCACTGGGTGCAGAAGAATCAGTAATGAGGAAAACCAGGCTTGGTCCTTGCCTCAAGGAATTCCCAGTGTAGTGGTGGAAACAGACATGGAGAGAATTAATTGCAGTTCAGGGTGATGCATGCTGTAATAGCAAGGTGTTCAGGATTCTTTGAGGAGTGGGAAGAATGTAATGGGCTCTGCCTCAGGCATAGAAATTTCAGAGCATACCTGATATGGGAGAGTATTGTAGACAGAGACAACAAGATATTCAGAGTCAAGGAGGTATGAAAGAGTATGTTTGGAAAATGAACATTGGTTCAGTGGGGTCAGTATCTAGGGTGCAAAACCAGGAGATACAGCAGATGAAGCTGGAAAAGTAAGATAGGCATCCAGGTTGGTAAGGTCATTTTACACGCCACGTTTAGAAATCTAGAATATGTTATATAGAAAACGGGGGGAGAGAGCAACAAAGGCTCTTAAGCAGAGAAAACATATACTCGTTGCCATGGGCTGAATTGTGTTCTTTCCAAATTCATATATTGAAGCCCTAACTACCCCCCCCCCCACCCCATATGTCAGAGTGTGACTATGGAAAGAGGATTTTTAAAGAGGTAATTAAGTTAAAATGAGGTCATCAGTGTGGACCCCGGTCTGTATGGCTGGTATCTTTATTAAAAGATGAAATTAGGGCACAGATACACAGACGGATGACCTTGTGAAGACACAGGGGAAACTGGCCATCTACAAGCCTGAGACAGAGGCCTCAGAAAAAACCTAACCCTGCCAATACCTTGAGCCTGGACTTCTAGTCTCCAGAATTATGAGAAAATAAAGTTCTGTTTTTTAAGCCAGTGACTAGTGAAACACTTTCAAAGAGAATATTTAAGTAACTTAACATAGGAAAATATTTTTGAGACTTCTTAAAGATTTCAGAAATATATTTATTTTTAAGTACAGTTGGCCCTCCATATCCAGTGGTTCTGCATCTGTGGAGGTGGCCAACCAGGGATTGAAATACTCCGGGAAAACATCTCCAGAAAGTTGTGAAAAGCGAAACATGAACCTGCTGTGTTCAGGCAACTATTTACACTGTGTTTAAACTGTTTACATAGAATTTAATTGTATTAGGTATTATATGTATTCTAGAGATGATTTGAAGTATGGGGAGGACTCTGCCATAGGTTTTATGCAAATATCACACCACTTTATAGCAGCCATAAATTTTGATATCTGCTGAGGTCCTAGAACCTACTTCTGACGATTGCTAGGGAACAACTATAATCTGTGTGTTTCCAGTTCCAGTTCAGTTGCTCAGTCGTGTCCTACTCTTTGCGACCCCATGAACCACAGCACACCAGGCCTCCCTGTCCACCACCAACTCCCAGAGTCCACCCAAACCTAAGTCCATTGTGTTGGTGATGCCATCCAAGCATCCTCTGTCATCCTCTTCTTCTCCTGCCCTTAATCTTTCCCAGCATCAGGGTCTTTTCAAATGAGTCAGCTCTCCGCATCAGGTGACCAAAGTATTGGAGTTTCAGCTTCAGCATTAGTCCCTCCAGTGAACACCCAGGACTGATTTCCTTTAGGATGGACTGGTTGGATCTCCTTGCAGTCCAAGGGACTCTCAAGAGTCTTCTCCAACACCACAGTTCTAAAACATCAATTCTTCGGCGCTCAGCTTTCTTTATAGTCCAACTCTCACATCCATACATGACTACCGGAAAAACCATAGCCTTGACTAGACAGACCTTTGTTGGCAAAGTAATGTCTCTGCTTTTTAATATACTGTCTAGCTTGGTCATAAGTTTCCTTCCAAGGAGTAAGCGTCTTTTAATTTCATGGCTGCAACCACAATCCACAGTGATTTTGGAGCCCAGAAAAATAAAGGCAGCCACTGTTTCCATTGTTTCCCCGTCTATTTGCCATGAAGTGATGGGACCAGATGCCATGATCTTAATGACAGGTTATTTTCACTATTTGTTAAAGCGGTGTAAGTCCCTTTGGTAGACAACATTTTGTTGGTTGAGATTAGTTACTCTATATATTCCAAGGTAATTAACCTGTGGTACCTATAACAATAATGTTCACATATTGAGTGTTTTTCCTGTGCTGTCTTATTTAATCTGCATTTTTACCCCATAAGGTGGATGCCATTAATATCTTTCTTATTACTGATGATGAAACAAAGTCTTAGAGAAGTTAGTAATTTTCCCAAGACCATACCACTACTAAATGTCAGAACTAAATTATTTTATCTATCTAACTAAATGAGAGTTTTCATTTATACTTGGAAAGACTTTTTTGGACCCCGTCCAAGAGCTTTTTGTTACAGAAGAACTCAAGGAACCCAATGTAATGTATTTTCACCTGAAAGGTGTCCTTGTGGTCTAGACTTGGAAGATATTTTAAAGAAGATCCAGCACAGAGGTGAACCATTTTATTATAAAGGGTGGATTGAAAAAAATACATCTTTTATCTCTTTGGCTATTGTAAAAGTTTTATCCTTTGTACTAAATTAAGTAATTTAACCAGAATCTGATTTTGTTGGAAGACCATTATTCATACTTTGAATACTGTTATCAGAGTATGTTTGATTCTTTTATGAGCCATGGCCTACTACTTCTAGAAGTCTGCACATGGCCTGGTTTGGTATCATGGGGGTTCGTTTCTGCTTTGTACAGGTAATAACCACTTCTAGTGGCCGTGAATTTTTCTCCTTTCATTTACTCCAAATTCTACCCCCTTTTTAGGTTTTGAAAGGTGGGACCATGCAAAAGCTGAAATGGATTGGGTTTATGACCCAAGGCCCTTTTTACCGTTTTTGCCCAATTCATTGTTGAAAGTTATCAGCATGGTTATAATTCTCAGAGGACAGGAAAATTAGTTCTGAGCAAGATTGTAATATCTGAAACTTGTTTTTTAAATGGATTTGAAGGACGTGCCTAAAAGTTGAATGGTTTCAAGTCATACTGGAAATGCAGACAAGAAGTTATTAGAATCTTCACACTTTCTCCCTTTGTCTTCTATCTGGGTGGGCACAGATCTGCTAACTTCCTCCATGGTGTGAGATAGTTAGTCTCACTTGTCCCCAGATCAGTTACTTCAACTAAACTTTCAAAAAGACAGTGACACTAGGCGTAAAGCTTCAGTCTTATTATTCAGTCATTTATTGGTTTAATTCTAATACTCTGCTTTTTTCCCCTCATGGTGTGGTGGGACTTCTGAGCAAACTATAAAAGATGTAGCTTACTTCCAATATGTGGGCTTCTGATTATCTTCCTGCTCACACTGAAGACCTGATAATGGAATTTTAGTATGGATTTATTTAAACCTTCACTTCTTTTTAAACCCTAGGAAGGACTGTGGGTTGTTTTTTAAGAGCAGTTCTGAGCTCTGTATTGGAATTTTATTTCAAGCTGTGGTAACAACACTTGAAACCTGTTACCTTAACTATTCTTATAGCTGTCTTTGGTTCAGGGAGAAAAATCACGTTTATTTTATGTGTATGATAAAAGACATTTTTATTTTGCTCTAAATATGTCCAGTGTTGTTGGCATTGTTGCTTCTGGAAGATAATATGAGAATATTATCTTGAGAATATGTGTTGAAAACTTTTAAAAGGTTCATATCAATTGTTCAGGATTTCACTATGTTAATATAATTCTAACCTGGGTCTAATCTAACATGAGGGCTTTTTAGCTGACATTTTTATGTTCTTTGTGACCTCTTCAAAGAAACAATCTAAATATCCAGGAATAAGGGACTAGCCAAGTATATGGTGACGTATCAGTGTAACAGAATCCTGTTATCCATTTAAAAAATATTTAATGTCATGAAAATATATTTATAATACAGGGCATTCCAAAAGTCTTCAGTTCAGTTTTAAGCTTTAACAACCTTAGAAGTATAAATGCTTCAGATTTTCAAAAAGCATTCTTTGAAAGTTTAATTATGTAAATTTCTTTTATACTGGTTTCACTTTGTGAATTTTGAGTCATTTAAATTTTTTTGATTTCAAGTAATATTTGTCAAAGAGACTAAAACAAAATTAAAATTAAAAATTTATCTGAAACTTTACAAGTAATGCATATTTTATAATCTTAAGCACAAAAATTATAAAACAAAAGATAAATAGAAGTGATAATTTATTAAAGTAGACTTTTAAAACAATTAGTGCAGCTTGATTCCAAGTATTTAAAATATATATACTTGAATGCATTGAAAATAGAAAAGGAAGGCTATACATCAAAACTAAGAGTAACTTTCTCTGGGGTAGTAGGATAATGAATTGTTTTAATATTCCTTTTTGCTTTTCTCATTTTTCAAGTTTTCTACAGTGAGCATGCATTACTTTCTTATTCAGAAAAATGTAATTTAAATACTTTAAAGAATAGAACTAATATTTTGACTTCTCTGAAACCCAAAGGTCATAGTTAGTATATGTAAAAAGCCAGGAAATATTAACTCCATCCACCAATTGTCATTAAAGTAATTAACTTAGCTATTAATTCTGAAAATAAAGAACAACTATAAAATATAAGAAAGAGTCCTCCCTAAAATAGCTAAAAGCTGTGTTCCAAAGCTTTTTGTTTGATTGAAACTATCATATTTTAAGATATTTTTAGATGTTTGTGAACTACAACAGAATCATACAACTGAAAGTGGGAGATTAGAGGGCATTTTGGTTATCATTGTTTTGTATTTTATGATTCTAAGAGATCATACAAAGATTAATGAATAGAAGCTACAAAGGAAAAGAATTTAACTTCACAAGAAGAAATTCATTTCTCTTTCACATTTTAAGACATTTTTTAAAGAAAAATCAAGCAGTATATCCATAAAATGAAATTAAAATTTAAAAAAATTTAAGCAAAGAAAATGATATAAAAGGATATACAATGCAAAGGACATTTTCTGCATTCCCAGACCACCTAGACTTCCAGTTTCTCTCCCCCATTATAGCCAGTTATAAAACTGTTCTTCATGAGTATAAAAGTATGAAAGTATTTTTTCTGTCACTTGTATATCATACTATACAAAGTATGCTGCAACCTTTTTTTTTTTTAAACTACACAATATATCATGGAGATTATTCTGTATTAAGCCAGGTGGGTCTATTGAATGTTCGTAACATAGTTTATTTAACTAAATCCTTGATGATGAACATAGCAGTTTTTATTTTCATTTTTCAGCCTTTTGCTACTCTCCTTAACACTGAATATCTTTATACATACCTTGTGGAATACTGTTCTAACAATCACATATGTCAATGAGAGATGATGGTGGGATTCTCATATTCCTATAGTACTGATAGTTTTGAAGGCTTTTCCTGTATATCTTCTTCTTTGCTTCATTTGTTTGCCTTCTGAAATGATTAGCTGTCCGCTGCTGGAAGTGGGCGACCGTCAGGTGCATCCAAGGTTGCTATGGTTAAGGAGTCAAGAAATAAGACAGTCCATTCATGTTTTCCTTTCTAATGGATCTTCCCAAAATAAAGGCTTTCCCCCCAACCCCCACAGTTGGTATTTTCTTATTGATAGCAACTGAAGGCAAAGGAAGGGGAATCTCATTGTCCTTTAATTGTTCTTCATGTTTTGTGCCCTATGCTCATTGTTAATTGGACTACTGTGGCTGAGAATTTCATTTATCCCTTGTTGGAGGCACCTCTTAATTCCATATTGAAAGTGAAAGTTGCTCAGTTGTGTCCAACTCTTATGTGATCCTATGGGACTATACAGTCCATGGAATTCTCCAGGCCAGAATACTGGAGTGGGTAGCCTTTCCCTTCTCCAGGGGATCCTCCCAACCCAGGATCAAACCCAGTTCTCCTGCATTGCAGACGGATTCTTTACCAGCTGAGCCACAAGGGAAGCCCAAGAATACTAGAGTGGGTAGCCTATCCCTTCTCCAGCGGATCTTCCAGACCCAGGAATCGAGTCGGGGTCTCCTGTATTGCAGGCGGATTCTTTACCAACTGAGCTATCTGGCACCTTGAAGCCAGGGATATGGAATTAGCCCTAATTCCATATTAATGAATAAATCATGTCATTGACACTAGGACTGACTCTTCTAGGATAGGTATAGCACTTGAAATGTTTAGTGATTTGTAGGAGACATGTCAAAGTTTGTAGATTGGGACCTTATTTTCCTCAGATTTAAAAATTAATGTGTCTTCCTTCAACGGCTACTTGATTTCTTTGTGTGTAAATTTTAGAACAAAAGACTTTCTTAACATGTTGTATGTTCTTTAGAGTTTAGTTCAGGGATGTGATCAAAAGGGAACAATAAAGTCAGAGGTACTCAGGAAATGCAGCTGTACTAGAGGCTCCCTACCTCTGCTGTGCTTTCTTTTCTTGCGAGGGGTGCATGTGTGTGTTTACATTGTCCGGCACACCATCCTTAATAGAATTGACCAGTCCTTTTTTTCTGGCATCTGATAGCAGGATCAGGTAAGTGTGTTTGTTCAGGGCTTTGAAGAACAACATCTACGATACTATGCATGGGTTTATCTCCCTATTCCTAACTTGGACATTCATTGTGTTAATTTTTCTCATCAAAAAGCCAAGAACAGATTCGTGTGCGAGTTTGGAGGAGCTCCTCTGAATGGTTGCAGAACAGGGACGATGCAGCTGTGCATTTCATGCCTCTGTGTTTAGCCCTAGCCTGCATTAGCCCCAGCCCACCTTCTGTGCATTTGCTTCCCTGTCCTGCTTCTCGCTGCCTTGGATAAGAAGAGCACTGAGGGGGTGGGGGCCAGGGCTCTGGGACCCTGCCTTGACATGTCTTTTTTTCACTGGGACATTCTGGAATTGTTCTTTCCATCAGCTTATGGTTCCCTGTAAAGAAGACTTGTCTCAGCATGATGTGGCTGCTTTCAGAGTAGTGTGTGTGTGTGTGTGTGTGTGTGTGTGTGTGTGTGTGTGTAAGAGGGAGGGAGGGAGAGACAGGGAGATGAGGATGGGCAAAAGTATTCCTATATTCTCCTGTAGTGAATAGCAGAAATCAAATTTAGAATGTTGTCAACAAGCATTACAAATATGCTTTCTGAGACTTGGCAATTTAATGCAACTTTTAAGATCTAAAACCTCATGTATTAGTCAGCTCAGGCTGCCATGACAAAACACCATAGACTGGGTGCCTTAAACAACAGAGTTTTATTTCTCACAGTTCTGGAGACTGGAAGTCCAGGTTCAAGGTGCCAGTCTGCTCAGTTTCTGGTAAGGGCTCTATTTCTGGTCTGCAGACAGCTGCCTTTTCACTGCCTTCCTCACAAGGCACAAAGAGCAAGCCCTCTGGTCTCTTCTTCTAAGTGTGTTGATTGTGTTGGTCCAGGGCTGTACCATGACTTCTTCTCATCTAATTACCTCCCAAAGGCTCCATCTCCAGATACCATCACACTGAGAGTTAGACCTTCAGCATATGACTTTGAGGAGAGCACAAACCTTCAGTCGTCACCTAAGGAAGCCTTGGTGGGTGGGGTGCCCTGGCACAGGTTAGCATCTGCTTTTGACAAGACCCTAATTGAGCAAAAGCTGACTGATAATACATAAATAAGTGACTCTTTACTTTCCCCACTTTGGTGCATACAAATAGCAACCCACTCCAGTTCTCTTGCTTGGAAAATCCCATGGACAGAGGAGCCTGGTAGGCTACAGTCCATGGGGTCGCAAAGAGTCGGACATGACTGAGCTACTTCACTTTACTTTACTTTCCCCACTTTGGTGCATACAATTCACAGCTTGAACTCAAGCCTCTAGGCCTCATAAGACTTCAGGCAAGGACCAGGTGGGGTGCCCATATCCCTCAAGTCCACACAGGCCCAGGAAGGCATAAGAAGGGTTTTTGTTATTGTTAGTTATCTGGGGTGTCCTAGGATTCAGAGCAGCAGGAGGATGTGCTTTAAGTCATTAAAAGCAGCTACGGTGACCCAAGCCAGCTCCAGTGATCTGGCTCCCAGATTGTAGAGTGCAACAGGGGCGAGGCTTTGGATCACACTGAGTGTGGCTTTAATGCGTGCAGACTGACTTCATGCCAGGATCACAGCGTCCCTAATCTTTCCTTGCTGTTTTTAGATTTTTAACTCAGTCAAATCTAGTTGTTGGATTAACATGATGTCATTTCTGTTTGATTTATCAATGCATCACTTGACAATGTACTGCCAAGAAATCAATGACAGTTCTGTATTGCCAATGAAAATTTCTGGCAGCTTAAAGCATTCCGTGGTACAGGTTGATACATGACCTTTGGGTTTGCAAGCCTTGGATATAATCCAGGAGAAAACGAAAAATAAAGATGAGATTGAGAAGTTGAATTTACAAAGTTTAAAGAATTAGGAGAATGAAGAAAAAGATTAACCATAAACTCCTTTAGTATATAGGAATTTGAGTAAAAAAAAATTATTAAGGGGCAGAATACCTTGCTTGAAGTCATTAAAAGCAGCTAGGAATGCAGGGAGATCAAACCAGTCAATCCTAAAGGAAATCAACTCTGAATATTCATTGAAAAGACTGATGCTGAAGCTGAAGCTCTAATACTTTGGCCCACTGAGACTAAGAGCAGACTTATTAGAAAAGACCCTGATGCTGGGAAAGATTGAGAGCAGGAGGAGAATGGGGCAACAGAGAATGGGATGGTTGAATGACATGACCGACTCAATGAACATGAGTTTGAGCAAAATCTGGGAGACAGTGAAGAGCAGGGAAGCCTGGCGCGCTGCAGTCTGTGCGGCTGCAAAGAGTCACACATGAATTAGCTACTAAACAATGACAGTCCCTTGCTTTAGAGTAGAATGGTACTTTCTAGCCAATTTATTTGTGAAATACCTTTCACTAAGAAGTTTTAATTTTCCCATTAGTCTTCATAATAGAAATCAGAAGTATAGTTTTGCATAGGACTGTGTTGTAAACCCTTGGGATGGCGTATTTGCCCATTCATTCACTCATTAAACAAATATTTATTCTACATTTACTGGCAGTGTTCTAGACACTTGGGGATACAGCAGTGAGCGGAACAGATGAAGTTCCTGTCCTCATGGAGAGCACACTGTAGCTGGCAGAGACAGACAATAAAGTAAACAAGAAATATTCAGAAAAATAAAGCTGAGAAAAGGGGCAGGGTGTGTGGATATGGGTAAGGGTGAGAGATGAAGTTGCTGTTTTGGATGGGGTGGTCAGGGAATGCCTCCCTGAGAAAGCAGCATTTGAGCAGAAGGAAGTGTAGGAGTGAGCCATGCATAGATCTGGGTGAGAAGCACTGTGGGGAGAAGAGTCAGCAAGCATGAAGGCCTGAGATGGGAGGCTGCTGAGAGTGATCCAGGATCAGCCAGGATTCCAGGGAGGCCAGGGCACAGCCGGGCAGTGGGGAAGATGAATGATGTGCTCTGTCATTTTATCCAGATCACTCTGACTGCTGTCATGTGAATGGATGAAGGGGATCAGGGTAGGAGCCAGGAGACCAATTAAGAGGCTCCTGCAAGAATCCATGGGAGAGACTATGGTAGCTTTGAGTGATAGCAGCACAAGTGATGGTGAGTGGCAGGTTTCTGAATATATTGAGGCAGTTGAGGATTCGCTGGTAGACTGGATGTGGACTGAGAGTGGAATTATTGGAATTAGGGGTAATTTCAGGGTTTTTGTTTGGTTGGTGGGTTTTTATTGGTTTAATTTGAGAAATTAAATAGCCATTTACTGAAATCAAAAGCACTGTGGATAAGTGCAGATAGAGGAGAGAACACCTAATCTGAGTGCTGGAGCTCTAGAATGAACCAGCCCAGGGCAAAGGTGAAAGTCTAAGTCAGAGGTCAGCAGATTTTTTCTGGAAAGGGCCATATAGTCAAGAGTTTATGCTTTGTGGGCCAACAATTCAGCTGTGCCAATGTATCAAAAAAGGAACATAGACAATGTATAAAGTAAGGAACAAGGCTGTGTTCAATAAAACTTTACAAAGCTAGGCAGCGGGCTGCATTTAGTCCATGAACCATAATTTGAACCATAATTTGCACATCCCAGTGTTTGTCTCTATGCCAGGAGTTTCCTTTCTTTCTTTCATTTTTCTTAGACCCTGGGATTTTCTTTTATTCCAGGCAGACGCATTACCATCTGAGCCACCAGAGAAGCCCCTTTATTCCAGGAATCCCTTTTAATTAGATAGCCATACTGTGTAATAGAGCCAGGATCTAACATTACACTTTACTGTTAAATTGGTCTGGCCTGATTCAGTCAAGAAAAGTCCTAAATTCAAGATACTACTTTAAAGTTCTGTGCCTTATTATTTTTTAATTCGCTTATATGAGGAGAAATACACAAAAATTACTGATGATGTGATGATGGATAATCAGTAAAAGTCAGTTACAGAGAAGGAGACAAATTTGCAGCAGCAAAGATTTAGGCTGTATATAAGTAATAATATTTTGATGGTAAAATTTGTTAAATATTTTGCCCAATACAGTTCATGGGATAACTATCTTAAAAGATGTTAGTTTTCTTAGGATTTTGCTTTTTAATGTTATTTGTACAATTTGAAGTAACCCACTGCGGATGCTGATTGCAGCCATGAAATTAAAAGATGCTTGCTCCTTGGAAGGAAACTTACGACCAACCTAGACAGCATATTAAAAAGCAGAGACATTACTTTGCCAACAAAGGTCCGTCTAGTCCAGGCTATGGTTTTTCCAGTAGTCATGTATGGATGTGAGAGTTGGACTATAAAGAAAGCTGAGTGCCCAAGAATTGATACTTTTGAACTGTGGTGTTGGAGAAGACTCTTGAGAGTCCCTTGGACTTCAAGGAGATCCAACCAGTCCATCCTAAAGGAAATCAGTCCTGGGTATTCACTGGAGGGACTGATGGTGAAGCTGAAACTCCAATACTTTGACCACCTGATGCGGAGAGCTGAGTCATTTGAAAAGACCCTAATGCTGGGAAAGATTGAGGGCAGGAGGAGAAGGGGACAACAGAGGATGAGATGCTTGGATGGCATCACCGACTCGATGGCCATGGGTTTGGGTGGACTCTGGGAGTTGGTGACGGACAGGGAGGCCTGGCGTGCTGCGGTTTGTGGGGTCACAGAGTCGGACACTACTGAGTGACTGAACAGAACTGAACTGATGTACGTTTTATATAGTCTGAGGACAAAGGCATAAATGCATGGCTTTGAGTTCTCTTTTTGACCATTAATAGTAATTAATCTGTTCAGTTAGTAATGTGTGTTTAAGGTTCCTTTGTGTCTTATTATGGCATGATCATTTATTTTTAGTGCTGAATAATATTCTATTGTCTGGATGTACCACAGTTTCATTTATCCATTCATCTACTGAAGGACATCTTGGTTGCTTCCAAGTTTTGGCATATGAATAAATTTACTGTAAACATCCACATGTAGATTTTGGTGTAGATCTAAGTTTTCAGCAGCAGCTAGTAGCTCAGACAGTAAAGCGTCTGCCTGCAATGCAGGAGACCCAGGTTCGATCCCTGGGTCAGGGAGATGCCTTGAAGAAGGAAATGGCAACCCACTCCAATGTTCTTGGCCTGGAGAATCCCATGGACAGAGGAGCCTGGTGGGCTACAGTCCATGGGGTCGCAGAGTCAGACACGACTGAGCAACTAACACACACGCAAGTTTTCAACTTTTTTGGGTAAATGTACCAACCTAGATAGCATATTGAAAAGCAGAGACATTACTTTGCCAACAAAGGTCCGTCTAGTCAAGGCTATGGTTTTTCCAGTGGTCATGTATGGATGTGAGAGTTGGACTGTGAAGAAAGCTGAGCGCTGAAGAATTGGTGCTTTTGAACTGTGGTGTTGGAGAAGACTCTTGAGAGTCCCTTGGACTGCAAGGAGATCCAAGCAGTCCATCCTAAAGGAGATCAGTCCTGGGTGTTCATTGGAAGGACTGATGTTGAAGCTGAAACTCCAATACTTTGGCCACCTGATGCGAAGAGTTGACTCATTGGAAAAGACCCTGATGCTGGGAGGGCTTGCGGGCAGGAGGAGAAGGGGACAACAGAGGATAAGATGGCTGGATGGCATCACTGACTTGATGGACATGAGTTTGGTTGAACTCCGGGAGTTGGTGATGGACAGGGAGGCCTGGCGTGCTGTGGTTCATGGGGTCGCAAAGAGTTGGACATGACTGAGCGACTGAACTGAACTGAACTGAAAGGCACACAATTGCTTTTGTTTGTTTGTTTTTTTAAACAAAAACTTTTTTTTTTTTGGTGTTTAAAGAAACTGCCAAACTGCCTCTCCCAACGTGGCTGTGCCATTTTGCATTCCTGCCAGCAATGAATGAGAGTTTCCGTCGCTCCGCTTGCTTCACTAGCATTTGATGTTGTTGATGTTCTTATATTGGGGCATTCTAATAGGTGTGTAGAGGTGTCTTTTTCCCTGATGACATGTGACATGGAACATCTTCATGGAAGATGCTTATCTTCCATCTGCTTATCTTCTTTGGTGTGGTGTCTGTTAAGGCCTTTGGCCCACTTTTTTATTTGGGTTGTTTGTGTATTTGGTTTTCCCTGGTGGCTCAGAGGTTAAAGCGTCTGCCTGCAATGTGGGAGACCTGGGTTCAATCCCTGGGTCAGGAAGATCCCCTGGAGAAGGAAATGGCAACCCACTCCAGTATTCTTGCCTGGAGAATCCTATGGATGGAGGAGCCTGATGGGCTACAGTTCATGGGGTCGCAAAGAGTCAGACACGACTGAGCGACTTAACTAACTTGTGTATTTGGCATATTTGATTGTTTGGTTGGTTGATTGGTTGGCTGGCTGGTTGAGGAGGCAGAATTAAAAGTGTATTTCCAAAGAATTGTCACTCATGTGTAAACAATCCTAACAACCATCTAAAGAAAGCAGAACTGTGGAGAGTCAGTGTCAGAAAGTATTTGGAGTGTTTGTGTTGTAGTTCCGGGTTCTTGGCCTTTAAACAGAGGACCCAAGTTGGGGTGGGTGTATCTGCTGTGAAATTATTGCAGAGACGACAAACTCATATGAACACTCACTGTTGTTTGTAGACTAAATAAATAATGTCCAACATCTGTATACCATTCCTTTAAAAATCAATGCAGACTCTGCTGTGATTAGTAAATTGGAATTTTATTTTCAACTGTCACTGTATTGAGAGTTTCTTTTTATCATTATTTATTGCACAGATTTTTGAAGTGTAACTGCTTTCTAATTGCACAGATTCTTGAAGTATAACTGCTGCCATTTGATTAGGCTGAGAGAGATTTTGATGTGTTAAAATGCCCCTCATGCCTGAAAAGTTTGAGAAATGCATTTCTAGTCCAAGTGCTCAACTTACTTTACAGCCTGGGACACTGAGATCCAGAAGATTTACCTGACTGCCTTGGGGAGGTGGAGATTGTCAGCAAGAAAGTAAGGACTAGATCCTGGTTCTTTGGGTTCCAAAAGTGAGTTGTTGTTTTTTTCAATAGGTCATATATGGCTCCCGTTAATCCAAAACATCCCTTTGAATCACACAATACACTTCTTACACTAATTACACTTCAGTACACAATCACACAATACAATTTACCAAAATATACTTCTCCCCTGAATGTAACTGAAGGTTGTATAATAACGAGGCATGAAGTAAGCAAGCCACAGCAACACAGTGTGGCACATGGCAGTGCCTGGGCTCACTTTAGAAGAGATGGCATTTCTGCAGCTCAGCAGCCACCTTGTCATGGAGCCAGTCACCAGTGCAGACAGCATCTAAATGAGCCTGCCAGGTGTTCGCCCCCTTATCATTCTTAGGCAGATTCCATAGACACACTGTCAAACCAGCCACACAGCTTTTCACATCTCTTTTGGAGAGAAGATGCTGCACAAAAATCAAGTGCACTGATCTGTTTGTGAAAGCTGAGAGCAGACGCCAACATCTGTTAACCAAATGGTGGTGGTGTACAAAATGCGTCTCCTGTTGATGTTTGTGTGTGTTTTTTCTTTTTCCTTTTTTTTTTAAAAGAAGGGACTTATTTCCCTTGGAAAAATCTTCATATCAGAGAGCCAAAAAGTAGTTATTTGATCACAGAGATACATATATAACGCTTCCCTCTGTGCTCTTATTCATACAAAACTTAACTCCTAGTCTGTTGAAAGTTTGCGTTTGGACACAGGAGATAAGTGTGCACTTGCTTAGTTGGGTCTCCAACTCCTTTCCTGTTGTTAGCTTTCTTTTGTAAGTGAAATAAATTCCAGGCTTTCTGTGAAGCTTAACCAAAGTTTCAGGGCTATGACTTAAAAAGATTATCTGCCCTGCCTTCTATTCAATTCTCTCTCTCTTTCTCTCTAAGTAGTTTTACAATTCATGAAACAGTTACTGTGCACTGCCTTTCCATACAGGACATATTTAATATTAAATGCATCATTGGATGGCATCCACACACTACTTCATGAGGTGGTTTTAATTAAGTCACTTATTTTCTTAAGATGTCATCTTGATAATTTTCTTTCTTGGTTCATAATGAGATGGAAAATATTTCTGCCTTTACTGTCCTGAAACCTTTGTACTCTTGTCTTATGTTTATTGAGACTGAAAATAAGTAAGGCTGTTTAAATCATGGGTGTCTGTAACCCATTTATGTTGAGAAATGGATCTTGGAATAGATTAAAAAGAACATAAAGGCAGGTGTAGAAGATGCTTGTCAACTGAGAAGACCCACCCACTTTAGAGTAGTATAAATGCTTCAAAACCTCATTTCTTATCAGAACACAGTTATATTAGAACAAAACTCCAGAGATAAATTTATCTGCCTGCAGACAGAGCCATACACCTGAGCCCCAGGTGGGTGTTTGTGTTTGGGTTGTTTCTAGGTAGAATGATCTCATGTTCTGCCCTTACCGCAGGATTGTGCAACACTGATACACACCTGTGTTTTGATCTTTAAAATCTGTCGTGCTTACATGTCAAGCAATTGTAAATAACTCATGGATGATCCAGAACACACACCTGCCAGAAACAGCACTGGGCACAGTTTTGGAACTGGCTTAGACTCCTGTAATATTAAACTCAAGTTATACTGAAAACATATCAGGTCTCAAGTTCCAGTCTTCTGCCTGAGATTCTTGTCTCAGTGTGTATTGGTCCACAAGTGACCCCAGTGCAGGGGTCGGGGCATGAGGCCTTTCAGATGCTCTTAAAGAGAGTGGGACAGACTACCTAGAAAGTAAGGCAAAGTACCGGAACCACCACCTTTCTTTTCTTTTCAGTATTTATCTTAAATACTTAAAGTATTTTTGACCCTTTTAAATACATCTTTATTTTTAAATGTGACAATTTAAAAATGTGTTAGTCGCTCAGTTGTGTCTGACTCATTGCGACCCCATGGACTATAGTCCACCAGGCTCCTCCATGCATGGGATTCTCCAGGCAAGCATACCGGAGTAGGGTGCCATTTCCTTCTCCAGGGGATCTTCCGGATCGAGGGATCAAACCCGGGTCTCACATTGCAGGCAGACTCATTTCTGTCATATCTGCAAATCCGTGGTGAATTCCTACCTTAGCCTACCACCACATTTTCATACTGTCCTTTCTGGGCGTCTTATCACTTTCTTCATCCTACTTCCACATTCCCCTGTGTGACAGTGGCCCAGCATCCCAGCCATTCAACTGGCTTGCCACTTAAAAAACACCGTTGATGACTTCCTTAAACTGTCCCGCATTCTTTGTGGCAAATAAGTTTGAAACTGATTTATTATGTGGATTGGGGGACCCTAGAGTTCAAGGGCTTGAAAACAAGTTGGTTACAACCTTAAATTCTGCTGAGAAATAGTTAGGGCCAGAAACCGGAGTTCAGTAGTGGGCCCAAAAACACTGAAATAAATTCCTGGATATTGGAGGGTAGAGTTTGGCCTGTGTCTTGTAAACAAACAACTGCCTCTGTATTGTAAACAGACTCAATCAGATGCTAACAGCTATTTGTCAAAACTGTACATACCAGAGACTGAAATGGAAAGTGGACAGAAGCCTCCATGCAGCTAGGCTTCCCCTGACAACAGGCCCTGAGGCCCTTTTAGAACTGCCATCTAGGTATGTAGCGGGATGGTCTCTTCAAGTGCTTTCCTTCCTAGTGAGCTCCCGAAGGACAAGAAAACAAATCTACAGTTCCTTGAACCCCTTAGTGTCCAGGCTGTGGTTGAATATAAGAAACACATATTTAATATTTGGTTTTTTATCTGCTTAACTGTAAGGTAGTACTGAATACAGGCTAGAGTTTTAGACAGGTTTTGTTTGCTGAATTTATGAGTGCCTTCACTAAAAAAAAAAAAAGATTTATTTCCTATTTGCCTATCAATATTCTAAGCATTGTAGATTTATAATTAAGTATAAATTATAGTTGTACTCCCAAGGGGTTTGCAATTTAATTGGGCAGATAAGGCATATACAAGAAACAATTAAAGAATACAACAACAAACATAACAATGTTGTGTGATGCAGTTAGAATAAATGTACTGTTTGCATATTATAGGCAGTGAGAGCAAAAGGGAAGAGATCAGCATGGGCCAGAGTCTTCAGATCCTGGTACATGGATTGCACAGAAAATATCGGTTGTACAGAAGGACAGAAGATTGGAGATAGGCAGAACAGAACAAAAAAAAGAAAAAATCTTTTCTTTGAAAAGGAGCTGTTTTTGTTACATACCATCTACAGTAGTATCAAAAATAGGAAGTACTCAGGGATAAATTTAACAACAAAAAAGGTTAAAAAATCTAGATGCTGAAAACTATAAAGGAGAAGTTAAAGAAGACATAAGTAAGTGAAAAATATATTATCCATGGGTCATAAGGTTCAGTATTAAGATGTCAGTTCTTACCCAAATTGATCTTTAAGATTCAAGGCAATCTCAAGCAAAAATGTCAGCAGACTTTTTTTCACAGGAATTGACATCCTGACCCTAAAATATATATTTAAATGCAAAGGACCAAGAGTAGTCATAACAATTTTTAAAAGAGCATAGTTGGAAGAAAGACTTACACTACCTGATTTCAATACTGACTAGAGTGTTATAATTATCAAGGCAGAGTGATCCTGATATAAAGAGATAAAAGTAGATAAATGCAACAGAGTACTGAGTCCAGAACTAGATCTACATATACATGAACAATTTGATTTTTGACAGAGGTGCCAAGGTGACTCAACAGGGAAAGGATAATCATTCAACAAATGATGCTGGAACAATTGGAGCCATAAGCAAAATGATGAACCTCAGTCCTTTCCCCATATCAAATACAGAATTAACTCAAAGTGGATTTTAGACCTACATGAAGGAGCTAAAACTAGAATATTTAAAAGAAAACATAGGCAAAAAAAAATCTTAGTAACTTTGGGTTTGGAAGAGATTTCTTAAGGATGGTACACAAAAAGAAAAAAATATTAATAAGTTGGACTTCATCAAAATAATAATGTTAGCTCTTCAAAGGCACTATTACTAAAACAAAATGGCAAGCCAATAGGCTAGAGAGAAAATATTTTCAAAACATGTATCTGACAAAGAACTTTGTCAACATATACAAAGAACTGTTAGAATTTAAAAAGAAGAAGACAAACAGCTCAATAAAATATAGGCAAAAAAAATATTTGAGCACATACACAGCCTTTAGGGAAAGATGAATTAAAACCACAATGAAATAACACTATACATCCCCTTTAACTGCTGAAATTACAAATACCAGCCAAACCAAGTGTTAGCAAGATATAGAGAAATTGGAACTTTCATGGGAATATAAAATAATATATCTACTTTGCAAAGCAGTTTGGCAGTTTCTTACAAAGTAAAGCATACACCTGTCAAATGACCCACTCATTCTACTCTCAGTACTTAGCAAAAGAAACAAAAGCATATGTCCACAGAAATATTTGCACATGAATTTTCATAGCAGCTTTATTTTCAGTAGCTAATAGGTGGAAACAATTCAAGTGTCCATCCAGCGGGTGGTTGGATAAATATATATTGTGGTATGTCTATACAATGGAATATTACTCAGCAGTTAAAAAATGAATGTACTGTTGAAACATCCAGCCATTCTGGGTGGGGAAAAAAACTAGATAAAGAAGAATACATACTGTATGATCACATTTATATAAAGATGTGGAGAACACAAACAAGTCAACAGTGACAAAGCTAATCAGTGGTTGCCTGGGGATAGGAGTGATGTACTTACAGGAGGGAGAGATTACAAATGCAGGAGGAAACTTTGAGAGATGATGAATGTGTTCATTATCTTGATGGTGATGATAGATTCCTGGGTGTAGTGTATACCTGTGTCAAAAGTCTCTAACGTTGTATGCTTTGAAAATGTGCAGTTTATGTCAGTTTTTCCTCAAAGCTGTAGGAAAAAAAAATATTGATTGCTTAATATGATCATTTTCATCTAACTGATGACATCACTCAAAGAGATATTTCCGACAGGAGCAAAGAGTCCCACTGATGTTGGCAGAAGATTATACATGACGCCAGGTAGAGAAGCTAAAGCATCACAATTTGTGGGTTTCTATCTCCTGTCTCAGTTTCCTCATGTGTGAAATGAGAAGAGTCATAATATCTGTCCAGCCTGCCTCCCAGAACTGATATAAAAATCCTGTGACTATTCCTAAAAAACTGTAAAATAGCATAAAACTACAAGGGGTTATTGCTACTTCTGTTGTATCTTGCCTGGGATCTCATTGTCAGCATATTCATTGCTCAGGAAAATCCAAGGTATGTCAGTCACCCTTGCAGTTTACAAGAAGGAAGAGAAGGCTATGTCATGATCACTTCTATGTAGAAACAGATGATGTCCCTAAACTTATGACATGATTGCCATGGACACCCCACCCTGCTCCTTCGGAAGCAGTGCTCTCTCTTCCCTTTTTCCTCTTCCCTCCTCTGCTTCCTCATTTTGCTTCATTCACTTAGTCAGCAGATAATCTCTGAGCACCTGCCAGGTGTCAGGTCCTGTAGGCAACAGAAATAAAACCAGGAAGAAAACAGATGAGTCAGTGCCTTTGAGAAACTGCCCTTCTAGTGTGTGTGTGGGGAGAGTGGAGGGTAAGCAGTTTGATATGTATTATGAGAGGAAAGAAAGGGGTCCTGTGGAGCACTTGAGAGGACCCCCTAACCCAGACTTGGGGTGTCAGGGGAAGGAGACATCTAAATTGAGACCTGAGGATAAGTAAGAGTCAGCCACGCAAAGAATGGGGGAGAGAGTTCCACTCAAAAGGAACAGTATGTGCAGGGGCATAGAAGAAAGCTTAGTATGACTGGAGATGAGAGTGGAAGGCAGGTGGGTGAGATGAGGATGCTTTCTGGGGTTCGTGGTAAGAGCAGGGAGCCATGGGTCAGCTTGCCCACTCTCTGGCTCCTACTTGGTGGCCCTCAAGATTAAGAAGGTTGCTAGGCAAGATTTTCTTGGATAGAACTAAGCTTATGGTGACCAAACTGACTTTGTTTACATTGTTTTCTGCCAAGAAAACAGAAACTTCTTTAAGTAAGCAGCAACTATCACTTATGCTGGTTAGTAAAACCATACTTCTCATTGTCTTCCTCACAACGTGTGATATGTTTGCAACATAGACATTTTAAATGGGAATCCTATACCAGAGAGAAAAGTGTGCTCTAGCAGGAACAACTAGAAAGATTTGAGTACAAGGAAAGCTCTGAGGTTAAATGCAAAGAGTTTATTTTTTAACAGTAGAATAGTTTCTGTTTCCCCTTTTCACAAATGTCACATTGGCACTTTTAAACACCTTGGGAGAAAGGCATGCTAACTTTTGCAAGTTGCAGCTTGCTGTTAAGAATTCATCTTCAGTTTTTGCTTATTGGTACTTGCATTGGTCTTCCCTTTATCTTTTTACTGTATCATTTTATATTTGTTTGGACAGGGTTTCTTCTCTACTTTCCAGATTCCTTAGTCTCTTCCAGATAATACAGACAACCTTTATAGAATTTTCCATAGTTGTCAGGGTATTCTATTTATTTTTATATCCATGATATAAGAATTCCAAAGGGCAGAGGGCATGGACCTTATGAAGCAAACTCCTGGATTCAAACTGCAGCAACTGAGCAAAATTCATCCTTTTGGGTCAGGGGCAGTGAGGGACAGGATGTGGCTTAGAAGGCCAGAGCCTCTAGGTGCACTAGTGTGTCCTGATTGACCAAATAGTGTTAACTGTTTACGTGTGTGTGTGTGTGTATGTGAACAGCCTATGTGTGTAAAAGTGGCTCCCATTGGACATAAGGTCTCAGTCAGTGTATTTGACAAAGACCATTGGTCCACATACTAGCAGAAATGAGTGTGCCAGGTGAAAATAACACATTTTCCACTCAAAATAGTTAAAAATTCAAGTCTGTCTAATACAGAAGTAGCTTTGGGCAAGTCTAACACACACATAAAATATTAGCTTGAACAAGCAAAGACAGAATCCCATCCTAGAGGCACTGGGGTTGTAACTAGTGCCAACAGGTTTGAAGGTGTTGCCCTGTGAGCCGCCATACTTGAGAAGTAAGCATCAGCTTCCACCGTAGTGAGCAGAGTGCCTCTCACCATTGTGCATAATTAATCCAAAGTTAAAGACTTTTCCACAAAAACAATTTTACATTTTTTTTTTTTAAGTTAAGCCTGGCGTTTGCGACCAGGGACTCAGCAAACAGTGCCCGCTCCGCCATTCTCTTGGACTGTGTCTGTCAGCCTGTCCCTGACCCTTTTTTTAACCTTAGTTCCTTCATCTCTGAATTGGCACACTGGTTGACCAATGGAAATGTCAGCTCCAGGAGGACTTGAGCCTTTATTTTCGACTCCTCAGGAACAACATTAAGGGAGGGGAAAAACACATCCTTTTGAGTCACACTGACTCTTGGCTCAAAGCTTCATGCGTGTGTGTCCTTGACCAGTTTGTTTAGCTTCTCTGAGGTCACTGCTTTATCTCATAATACTTAACTTACTAGGTTGAAAGAAGAAGTCAAAGAAATAGTGTGTGTGAAATCAAAAATCAGAAGACTTTTATGCTTTTCAAGTGCTCAGAATATGCTTTCCTCCCTTTTACAAGCACCACAGATACTCGCAATAGAAAGTGGGCATGGCATATTAGAATGCTTAGAATGTTTCCTCTTTACAGTTGTCTACACATCCTACTCTTTAAGCTAGATGGGAGATGAAGATGGTAAAAGAGATTAACCAGATAATTGCTATTTTTGTTAGAAGGAATCAGGAAATTATGTCTACTGCAGCCACGGTTGAGAGCTCTCGTAACCACACCTGATGGAATCAGGAATTCAGACGTGGACGTCTGAATCATTGGGGGAACTTTCTGACACAAAATACACGTCCCAGCTTCTGTTTCTCCTGGTGTGCAAGATTAAGTACCTAAACAACTCTGACCAAAAACTCTGGAAATGAAATAAAATAAAAACTTAAAGAAAGTTACATCACTTCAAAGGCCAGAAATAATGTTTAAGCAGAAATAATAGATTAGCACTCAAGTCGGCTTTCAGTCCAGGGACATCTACTTAACTATGATGCCCTTGGGCTTGGGTTCTGATAACTTGTTGGATCTGGGGCTTCCCAGGTGGTGCAGTGGTAAAAAATTCACCTGCCAATGCAGGAAACACAGGTTTGATCCCTGAGTTGGGAAAATCCCCTTGAGGGAAAAATGGCAACCTGCTTCAGTGTTCTTGCCTGGAAAATCCCATGGACAGAGGAGCCTGGCAGGCTACAGTCTGTGGGGTCGCACAGAATCAGGCATGACTGAGCATGTGTGCACACACACACACAACTTGTTGGATTTAGGGGACAGGAGCCAAATCCAAGGTTTTGTCCAAGGTGAGGAGTCTAATAAGAGGGACCTGAGCAAAACTGGGGCCCCAAAGTACAAAACTCTCCATGTAAGGCTAAATGAGAAATCTGTAGTACAGAAGGGGACAATAAGGAAACCTGTCTCCCATGACCTTGGGATTGGGTAGCAGGGAACACAAGCTCTTTCCTGAGAATTCACAACTTCAGGCAGCCTTCAGGCAAGTTTGCACCTGCATTTACACTGTCAAGAGGGTCTGAAAGCCTTTAGCGAAAGCCTTTCCTTTAACATAGTATTTGGTTGTTGGTACCCAAGCTGCCTTCCTGCTCCACATCCAAAGCACCTGCCCCTCCTTAACCTTCTTGCCTTTAGCTCTAGTGACTAAATACTGGGAGACTGGGTCTTCTTTTGACCTTCAGATATTGGAGTTTTTAGTTGGCTGCAGTATTAATATCAGTCTTACCTCAGGCCTTTAGGTAAGCAGAGACCCCTGCTGTGATATCCACAGTCTTTGGTCTTTACCTGCAGGATGCAAGTGGCAATGGGGAAAGAGAAAGGAAGAGATATTTTTTTTTATGCCTTAACTGTATTAAAAATCGTTTCTGATTGTAATAAAGTCCCCAAAACAAGCAACCCTAAAGCAGGCCCTTTGTGGGCTTTAGGAAGCCAGGGGGTGTGGATTAAGAGTGTGGTCATTTTGGCAGCAGGACAGAGAGGGGAGGATTTCGACTGTAGCAAGATCTCCTAAGGCAGCCAGTGGAGGAGAAAGTGGGTGACTGGGCCTTAGGTCCCTCAGGGCCACTCCCACTAAACAGCCTGGAAAGGCAGGCTCAGGGTGCCTGCTGTTTAGGTGTGGTTATTAAAAGCTAGAATTTGGGCTTTGCTGGCTCTAGCTTGTGTACCTGTTCCCATGGTTCCTACCTAGCATATCTTTTTAGAGCCTTCCTTGTCTTTGCGATTCTTGGATTCGTTTTTTTTTTTTTTTTAATAATGCAGTGCTAATCTCTTTGCTGGGCCAGTATTGGGGAGAGACAATTGATTTTGGAAGCATCATGCCAGTTGGTGTAATCCCAGAAGCAAAGTGGCATGCGCTACATTACATGCTGAATTGACTTCTTGGCCGACTCACAGCCTCTGCTCTTTCATTACATGCTTGTAGCAAGTTGCATGTTTTATGTGTGTATTCTTGGCCAGCCTGGCACAGGTTAGTGCCACCCAGCTCTTCCTGTTCCCAGCCTGTATTTGCTGCTCGGGCAGCTGTGGGTTTTTCTAGAAGATTGCAGTCTTTATTTCCTCAATGTAAAAGTTTAACAAATGACTTTGTCCACTCCTATACACCCAGCTCCTAGAACTGTGTTTGGCAAATAGTGAGCACTCAATAAATTCTCTGAATGAACTCTTATTTTTGTATCAACGGCAGTTAAAGTACAGAGGATAAAACGGAGACTAGGTATAAGCTAAAGAGATTAGGGACGAGTGACCTAAGGCAGGATTGGAGAAGAGCTCAGGAGCTGTGTTGTCCCATTAGTTGGCAGTAAAGCAGGTGAGGAGCGAAGAACCAGCTAGAGTGCTGGGTCACATTGGCAGATTGGGTTCTGGGAAGCTTAACAGTGTGTTTCTGGCCATAATTTAGGAGCCACGGTGAGGCATAGAAGAAAACACCCTGGACAGTAAGACAAAGTAAGTGCTCTGTAATTGACATTAAAGCAGGGCATGGGTAGAGCTGGTCTGTGAAGTAAATATTAGGAAACCCCTTTCCATTTTGTGCGTGTTAATGAAAATGAACTGTTAATCACAGTTAGCACTGCTGTCTTCTCTACTAAATGTGTGAAAGGTGCCTTTTAGGGAAATATGCGTTCTCTTCTTGTTTACCTTCTTCATGGTTGATTTAGAATCTACTTTCTGAATAACCTTCCTGTCTGCTAGACTACTGACAGTGCACAGCACTTAAAGGAAAAGGCAGGACAAAAGACTGTGGTCTTTGCACTAAATTCCTTTCTCTCATCAGTCACTGATGAGTCTTCTGTGTTCATTTTTCACGGATCATCATTCAGTGTTTGCCTCTCACTAAGTCCCAAGTGTCTCTCCACTGAATGTTTTTGGATATTATTACTGTCTACTAATGAAAGGCTAAAAAGGCTAATTTGTTAGGGAAGTGAATGAAATATAAAGTAATTTATAGATATTAACCCTCTTCTTCATTCCCTGTTAATAAAATCAGTGTATCGTTGCAGGTGGAAGAAGGGACCGCGAACTATCCATTTGTAACCACACTCTGCACACTCTCAGTTGGCCAGAAGGGTCAAGTGTATATTAGTAAGCAGCTGGGAGTTTGCTGAAGCAATTAATTGGACTTGTCATCTATAAATAATAGTTTAAATAACTTCCTCTTCTTGCTCACTTGACTGAAAGAGCCATTCAAATTCAAATCATCAATGACCTTTCCAAAAATAGACTAGAACTACAAGGTTTGGCTGTTTTATTAAAAACTCTATTCAGTACTCTGTGATGGCCTACATAGGAAAAGAATCTTAAAAGAAAAAAAAGGAGTGGATATATGCATATGTGTAACTGATTCACTTTGCTGTACACTTGAAAAGAATACAACATTGTAAATCCACGATCAGTTCAGTTCAGTTCAGTCATTCAGTCGTGTCCGACGCTTTGCGACCCCATGAACTGCAGCACGCCAGGCCTCCCTATCCATCACCAACTCCTGAAGTTTACCCAAACTCATGTCCATTGAGTCAGTGATGCCATCCAGCCATCTCATCCTCTATCGTCCACTTCTCCTGCCCTCAATCTTTCCCAGCATCAGGGTCTTTTCAGATGAATCAGCTCTTCATGTGAGGTGGCCAAAGTATTAGAGTTTCAGCTTCAACATCAGTCCTTCCAAAGAACACCCAGGTCTGATCTCCTTTAGGATGGACTGCTTGGATCTCCTTGCAGTCCAAGGGACTCTCAAGAGTCTTCTCCAACAACACAGTTCAAAAGCATCGATTCTTCTGCTCTCAGCTTTCTTTATAGTCCAACTCTCACATCCGTATGTGACTACTGGATAAACCATAGTCTTGACTAGACGGACCCTTGTTGGCAAAGTAATGTCTCTGCTTTTGAACATGCTATCTAGGTTGGTCATAACTTTCCTTCCAAGGAGTAAGCGTCTTTAATTTCATGGCTGTAATCACCATCTGCAGTGATTTTGGAGCCCCAAAAAATAAAGTCAGCTACTATTTCCTATTTTTTTCCTATTTTTTTCCTATTTCCACTATTTCCCCATCTATTTGCCATGAAGTGATGGGACCAGATGCCATGATCTTAGCTTTCTGAATGTGGAGCTTTAAGCCAACTTTTTCACTCTCCTCTTTCACTTTCATCAAGAGGCTTTTTAGTTCCTCTTCACTTTCTGCCATAAGGGTGGTATCATCTGCATATCTGAGGTTATTGATATTTCTCCTGGCAGTCTTGATTCCAGCTTGTGCTTCTTCCAGCCCAGCATTTCTCATGATGTACTCTGCATAGAAGTTAAATAAGGAGGGTGACAATATACAGCCTTGACGTACTCCTTTTCCTATTTGGAACCAGTCTGTTGTTCCATGTCCAGTTCTAACTGTTGCTTCCTGACCTGCATACAGGTTTCTCAAGAGGCAGGTCAGGTGGTCTGGTATTCCCATCTCTTTCATAATTTTCCACAGTTTATAGTGATCCACACAGTCAAATCCACTATACTCTAGTTAAAAAAAAAAAAGACTCTAGGCTGTTTATAAGTTTACCAGGTTTTTTGGATTTTGTTTTTTGATGGGGTGGGGGGTGGTAAATTTCACTAATAACCAAAGAGTTGTAGCCTGTATAGAAAACAAACTATGGTTACCAAAGGGGAGAGACAGGGGGTCGTGGGTGGTGGGGGGAAGAGAGATAAATTAGGAATGTGGGATTAACAGATACACACCACTATATATAAAATAGATAAGACAACAAGGACTATAGCATAGGAAACCATATTTAATAGCCCATGTAAACCATAATGGAAAAGAATATGAAAACAGACACATATATATATAACTGAATCACTTTGCTGTACAACTGAAACTAACACAATATTTCAACTGCAGTACAGTTTTTTTTCTAAGTAGGAAAAAAATAGAAAAAAGGAATTATGTCCTGAGTTCTATTTTTTTATGTTTAAGGTTTTTTGTTGTTGTTGTTATTAAGCATTTAACTATAAGGAAAGGAATCCTAGTATTATATGATGAGGATAGCAAAAATAAACAAGATACCAGATTTTAGAGATGAGTCTGAATGTCATATTCCTTGGTTCTAGTATCACATAATGATTGTTTTTACCCCAAAATACCATATGGCTAATGTGGACCCAATCTCCTCGACATTTGCTGTTCTATACACACATTTTCATTTATATTTATTTTTTATATATGAGGCTTTGAGGATGCCAAGAGAGATGATATTTTTGGAGGAAGTCAGTGCCCACTCAGAGAGGCTGTGGTGTCAGCATGGGTGTTACATGGAGCTCTAAATCTCAGGGTGCATAAGAAATAACCTTCAGCTTGTGGCTTTCATTGTCACCAAAGGACAGATCATTGGAAAGTTTGCTTAAAAGTTCTTCTGTTGTGTATAGGTGGGTTTTTAATATGAAGGGAAGGAAGGAAAAAACAAAGAATAAGCATGACCCAACTCTTGAGATTTGGCCCTACCAGGAATTTCATCTCCATTTTGTAGCCTCATCTAACCCTCTCCAGCTTCTTGCCAGGGATTTCTTAAGTCTCGAGACGCACAAAGATCCTGGCTGGCAAGAAACTGCAGTGCATCAGCAGGAACAGGTTGCAAAATGAAGACAAAGCCTCTGGCAAGACACGGGGGAGTGGTAGAGGCCTGGCTGCAGAATGAATATGAAGGCCTGGGTGGTGAAAGATCACCGTGGTCACCGCACACATGCAAAGACGGGCTGTTCCTCCCTCAGGGGAGTCATGTAGGGTGAGCCACCAGGAGGGTTGGCCAGGCCAGCAATTGGGAACAGCAGGCCAAAGGCATCCTTTGCCAGAGCAAGTTAAAAGCTTTAGAACTGAGGGTGCTCCCGGGTCTCAGGACTGTCTCTGGGTGCAGTTCACTCCTCCATGCTGATAAGGAGTGTGCGACTGGTTGGAAAAGCACTTCAGGGTCAGAGAAGGAAAATAAATCATAGAGAAGATACCAGAAAGGTTTGGTTAAATACTGCTTAATGGAGTACAACTTGTGACCAGGGTGCTTACTGTGTTCCCAATACTGGATTACTTTAACCCTGCTCTGTTAGTTGTCCTCAACTTTGACCTTCCTCTCCCCTTCCTTGGCTCCTACCCCACCCACGTGTCCCCTGCTTCCTGTTGCCTCCCCTCCCCATTCCTCCCTTTCTTTCTCCCTCGTTTGTACACTCTTCTTTTTCCTCCGATTTAAGAAGTGACTCTTCTCTCAATAGCTTTATCAAGAACTGCTTATATTCTTACAGTGTTAAGAAGTTCCTTGGAGGATAGAAAATTTAAATTAAATTAAATTAAATTAATGCTTTAATTCCAGCATCTAGTTGCTTCAGAAACAGCAAGGTGAATTTGACTTGCCAAAGCTGAGCTTAGTGTTATTGTTCTGGTTAATGTGATGGGAACAGTTTAGCTGGAGGCTTTTGTTAATTTAAGACTTGCAGCTAGGGAAAGAAGAGAGGACATGGCATTATTTAACTTGTCCATATGTCCGAAAGAATATCTTCAAATGTTCAAAAGAAAAAAATTGAACCTTTGAGTACAAATCATCAAAAAAACTCTCATCCTTTCTTTAGAGGTATTTTTAAGAGAAAATCCAAGCGAAAAAAAAAAAAAGAAGAGACTGAAACTTAATAAAAATCTTCAGTTAGTAGTACAAAATACGGTCTGTAAACACAATATAGGGCTTCCCAGGTGGCTCAGATGGTAAAGAATCTGCCTGCAATTCGGGAGACCTGGGTTTGATCCCTGAATCAGAAAGATCCCCTGGAGGAGGTCATGGCAACCCACTCCAGTGTTCTTGCCTGGAGAATCCCTATGGACAGGGGAGCCTGGTAGGCTGCAGTCCATGATGTCGCAAAGAGCTGGACACAACTGAGTGACTAAACACACAACACAACAGGCAAACACAATACAGATGTGTGTTTTTAGCACTTCAAACATGGGGGGAAATTCTTCCCTTCTTTTACTACCGTTGATTATGGCAAAGCATCGGCAGGTATTTTGTACTTTAACCTCCTGAGAAAGAATACGTTCTTATCGCTGAATCTTTGTGGGACACTTCCTGCCTTGTGTATGGGTAGTCATGTCTCAAAATTAACCCATACCAAAATTAGAAAAGTCAAAATGAAGTGTCAGAGTGAGCTAAGGTGGCAGGTTGGACTTTGAACCTTTGTAATGAATTCACTTGGTTTACTTCTGTTTTTAAAAATTTATTTTTAATTGAAGGGTAATTACAATATTGTGTTGGTTTCTACCATATATCAACACGGATCAGCCATAGGTATATGTATGTCCCCTCCCTCTGAGCCTCCCTTCCACCTCCCACCCTCTCCCACTCCTCTAGATTATCACAGAGCGCTGGTTTGAGTTCTCTGAGTCATGCAGCAAATTCCCACCAACTGTTTTACATATGTTAGTGTTTATGTTTCTATGCTACTCTCTCCATTCATCCCACCCTCTCCTTCCTACCTGCCACCCAGTGTCCATAAACCTGTTGTCTGTGTCTGGTGTCTCCACTGCTGCCCTGCAAATAGGTTCATCAGTACCATCTTTCTAGGTTTCATGTATATGCGTTAGTATACGGTATTTGTTTTTCTGACTTCACTCTGTATAATAGGCTCTAGGTTCATCCACCTCACTAGAACGGACTCACATGTGTTCCTTTTATGACTGAGTAATATTCCATTGTATAAATGTACCATAGTTTCTTTATCTGTTCATCTGTCGATAGACATCTAGGTTGCTTCCATGTCCTGCTGCTGCTGCTGCTAAGTCACTTCAGTCATGTTCGACTCTGTGCGACCCCATGGATGGCAGCCCACCAGGCTCCCCCATCCCTGGGATTCTCCAGGCAAGAACACTGGAGTGGGTTGCCATTTCCTTCTCCAATGCATGAAAGTGAAGAGTGAAAGTGAAGTCACTCGGTCGTGTCCAACTCTTAGCGACCCCATGGACTGCAGCCTACCAGGCTCCTCTGTCCATGGGATTTTCCAGGCAAGAGTACTGGAGTGGGGTGCCATTGCCTTCTCCGGCTTCCATGTCCTAGCTGTTGTAAATAGTGCTGCAGTGAACATTGTGGTACACGTGTCTTTTTCAGTTATGTTTTTCTCAGGCTATATGCCCAGTAGTGGGATTGTCTCTGTGACTATATTTCTCCAGGGCTGCCTTTTATTTTAGGATCTTGGTTTCTTATTTTACAACATCTGTCAGTTCATTAAGAAAGGGACTTACTTGTAAAGGCTACTGTGAAACAATCTTGATCTACTCTAGCTGTTAAAAAGCAAGTAACAACATCAGTATTTTTCATTTGCTTAAAGTCTTTTATATTCAGATCCCCATCACTCCATAGCCCATTTCATTTTATTTGTCTGCATACTTTAATCAGTAATTTTAGGAAGAGCTTCATGAATGGTTATCATCTAACTCTTGCCAATGCTTTTCTACTTTTTGTGTATGGTGGTGGTGGTTTAGTCGCCAAGTCGTGTCCAACTCTTGCGATCCTGTGGACTGTAGCCGGCCAGGCTCCTGTGTCCATGATTGTCCAGGTAAGAATACTGAATTGGATTGCCATTTCCTTCTCCAGAGGATCTTCCTGATCCAGGAATTGAACCCAGGTGTCCTTCATTGCAGGCAAATTCTTTACCGACTGAGCTGTGAGGGAAGCCACCTTTGTATGTGGGTATGAGTATCCATGGAAACTTGGGGTGGAAAGTTGAATTCGTCCTACTGCTAGGTTAATATAAGCACAGTACCATGACCACCAGTCTGTTCAAGGATTACTTATTTTCTCTGTTTACTTCTTACCCTCATCTCCATTTTATTCTCATTCCCATGAATAATGTTCGTGATATACCCTTAAAAATATATTGTGTTTTTTTGTGGACTTTACAGAAGTGATGTTTTTCATTCACATAGGTGATTACTAAAGTTCATGTTCTATTTCTTACATTTGCTAGGCTTTATTCTTTTAAGATCTTTCCTTTATATCTAGGTTGTTGAACTTGATTGCCATGTGGGGTTCCATATCAGGCATCCATCACATTTTCCTTTTCATCCCCATAGTGACAAACAGCTAAGTTGTCTCAGTGTGCTGTATACGGTGAACATTCTTACAGCACGGCCAGGTTGCTCTCCCAGAAGGGCTGTGCCACGTTAGAATCTCATCAGCAGTTCCAGAGATGCTTGTGGTCCCACAACCTCACCAACACTTTGTATTATACAAATTGATAGTTTTTGCCGATCCTTATGGCATTTTGCTTTAATCTTTATTTCTATGATTATTAGTAGACTGATCATCACTTTGTTTGCTCTTACACATTTAAGTTTCCCCTTCTGTGAATTGCCTGTTCGTATTTTTGCCCATTTTAACATTTTTTCTTATTGATTCACTAGAGTTCATTACATATCTTAGTTATTAATTCCCTATTATAATCTTTGCCATTATCTTCTCTCTGTGTGTTACCTATCTGTTCATTTTTTCTGTTGTGCCCATCTTTGAATGGATATCATTGTTTATTGTATTTAAATGTTTATAGCTTTCCAGGAAAAGTATAATTTTCTATTTCCATTGAACTAGAGATTGGCAATAAATGGTATAAAAATTATGATGTTTAGGCCATGACTTTAGAGAATTCAAGAAGCAGCCTGATCTCTGGGATGAGAAGCAGTGTGCAGAATGTATTCCCTGGGAACTTACAGGGAAGACCAGGACTCCATTGCGTGCTCAGTCACTTTAGTTGTGTCTGACTCTGTGAACCCATGGACTGTAGCCCGCCAGGTTCCTCTGTCTGTGGGATTTTCCTGGCAAGAATACTGGAGTGGATTGCCATGCTCTCCTCCAGTGGATCTTCCCGACTCAGGGATCAAACATGCGTCTCCTGAATTTCGGGAAGATTTTTCACCGCCAGCTGAGCCACCAGGGAAGTCCCAAGACACCATTAGAGACATGGAATTCAGGAATATTAGAAAGATCAGCAATGGAGAGTAACCAGAATTGCTGACGTCTTTTTTGAGTCTTCATTTTTCATCTGGATTCTTGATAATGATGATGATGAAGATGGTGCTGATCCATGAGATGATGATCGGCGTCTGAGATCCCACCACTTGCCCAGCTGCTTTTGTTGCCAAACCAGCACTTTGGCACATTTCTCAATGTAGAGGAAGGGGCATCTTTTTGTCATTTATATTTTGGGGAGGAGTATATCTTTTTAAAAATTTCTGTAAAGATTCCTTATATGCCTGCAGCAGCCCTGATTAAGTAGCAGTGCTATGATTTGACTGCAGCCCTACCTAACTACAAACCTTGGTGACTTTGCCACAATTTACTACTATTACAACAGCTGCCCCTATTACTACTACAGTTACTAGGGGAGAGAGGGAATATAGCATCTGATAGTCCTTGAGTGCTTGCCGTGTGCCAAACACAGCATTCAGTGGTGTACACATATTATTTTATTTGGTCTTCACAGTCTCCCTGTGAGGTGAGTCCTGACACTAGCTATCTCACTGGCAGAATGGGGATTGAAGCCAATCTTTCTCACTCCGAATCTGAGGGCTCACCCAGTATGGTAGTAGCTCCTCTGAACACTCAAGGATGAAGTATCTCAGAAAACAAAATCGCTGCACTACTAGAAATCAAACAACAAATTTTTTAAAGCAAAACTTGACCAGGGGATAGCATTAGTTCAGTACTCTGTCAATAAATGTTTCACTTAATTTATACACACAACCATCTTGAATGCTGACACTTGAGGAAAAAAATATCAGGTTAAAGTGGAGGACACAGTAAAAATAAAGATTATTGTGAAAACTCTGATGGGGAATTTGGGATATTTCCAAGAGAGTTTAAGTTTGGTGGTATAGGCTGCCTGTTAATCAGGTCTAATTCTTCTACTTTTCCTTCATATGAATAAATGCCTAGTTCACTGTTAAATCCTGGTAGCTTCTCTGTGATTTAGGTCCCTGGTTTCCGCTATTATTGTTTTCATTGCTGTTTTGTTCCTTTCCTTTACAAAGGGAACAAACACAGAGAATACGTTTTTCTTGAGCAATTCATCAAGCATTGTTAGTGAGAGGGGAGGTGTTAAAGGCTGTGTGCGTTTGTGTGTGTGTGTGTACACACCTATATGAATGGAACAGCCCATCGGCAGTAGGTTTCACTGAGCTCTGATAGAAGATCCCTGCCTGCAGGTAGTTAGCTCCAGGTACCGCTCTCCAGAGTTCATACTGCCCAGCTGCGATGAGAACAGACTCAGGGTGGGACAGAGGGAGCCTGGCCCAAGATGTTGTGTCTGTAGCCGGCCGTGTATATTTATGGAACATTTCCTAACAGGGTGTTGCTATTTGAAAATAAAAAAGCTTACTTGTTGAGTTTGGTACTGTAGGACAGTGGTTTTGAAACTTTTAACATTTTTTTTTTAAAGTTAACAAATACCTCCTTTTCCAACCCCCATATTTACAACTTAGAATCAGGACCCAGCCTGGTGGAACTCTATTTACTCAGTCTTTGGTATGTCCAAAAAGGGGCCCCTGAGGCACTGCCTTCTAGACAAATTCTTCTTTTTGTACCTTTCCCACAATTTTGGTTTCCCTTTTTTTTTCTTTTCCTTTGCATACCTGCCTGAGTGTTCACCCTCTTCTATTCTTCAGACCAGTATGGGAGTTCCTAAGCAGCCCCAGGGACTTGAGAGTCCCTTGGACTGCAAGGAGATCAAACCAGTCTATCCCAAAGGAAATCAGTCCTGAATATTCATTGGAAGGACTGCTGCTGAAACTCTTAATACTTAGGCCACCTGATGTGAAGAACTGACTCACTGGAAAAGACCTTGATGCTGGGAAAGACTGAAGGCAGGAGAAGGGGTCGACAGAGGATGAGATGGTTGGATGGCATCACCAACTCAATGAGTTTGAGCAAGCTCCAGGAGTTGATGATGGACAAGGAAGCCTGGCGTGCTACAGTCCATGGGCTCGCAAAGAGTCAGACACGACTGAGCGACCGATCTGACTGACTGAAGCAGTCCTATGCTATTAACAGTTTTATCCTCTGTTTAGATAGGATATGACAAACCTACCAGGTGAGCAGGGGCTCTGGACGAAACAAGTTGGGTAATGCGATAGTGATCTCTAATAAAGTGTTAGGTGGGCTGATTGATGATAGGTTTTACCTGCCTTTCTCTTGGTCCCCTTTCTCTGCTGGAAGGTTAGAAGCACGGACAGGTGATTCTAGTTATAATGCTGCCTCCACCGGCTCTGTGATCTCAGGCAAGCCTTTTTACTTATCTGGGTCTCAGTTTCCTAAAATGTACAAGGAGGCTAAATTAGGTCTGAAGGTCCATGAGAAGTTATTTGCAGTAATAACTTAGGATATTCTCGGCTGGCTGAGTTGGTCATAGTTGCTGTCATGCCACATTCCCAAAGCTCAGAGATCCTTTACTGGATAAATGTGGGCCCCCAGGCTGCATGTGTCCATAGCAGGAATCAACAGCTCACTGTGTGGATTCTTCCACTTAAGGGTGGAGGTGGAGTTGGGTGAGGATTGCTTTGTTTATCTCTGAGGCAGTGTTTCCTGTCATGGCTGCATTGGGTGGAGAAGGTTCTGATTACCTATTAGCTATCTGCCTAGGATTGACATCCCACAAATTGGGGGTGGGGACTTGGCCAATAACAGAAACTTTGGACTTTAACCTGATCTTCAGATTCCCCGTAAAAGGTGTGGCCTGGAGGAAAAGAGTTACCTTGATAAGGAACAGAAAACATTTTAAGGTTTCTACACATTGACTTTGAGCATTGCCAACTGAGAATAGGGAAGGCCTGCCAGATTAGTCGGAGAAGGCAATGGCACCCCACTCCAGTACTCTTGCCTGGAAAATCCCATGGACAGAGGAGCCTGGTGGGCTGAAGTCCATGGGGTCGCTAGGAGTCGAACACCACTGAGCGACTTCACTTTCACTTTTCACTTTCATGCATTGGAGAAGGAAATGGCAACCCACTCCAGTGTTCTTGCCTGGAGAATCCCAGGGATGGGGGAGCCTGGTGGGCTGCTGTCTATGGGGTCGCACAGGTCGGACACGACTGAAGTGACTTAGCAGCAGCAGCAGCCAGATTAGTAGATGATGTGTGTGCTATAATCGTGTTGTTACTGTTGTCACGTTATTCATTCATTCATTCATTCATTCAACATTCATTCATTCAACATACATTCACTGAACAGCCATGTGGCAGATACTTGTCTGGCCACTGAGGGCTCTTTTTAGTCCTAAGGGCCAGTACTGAGAACTGTTTTTACTTATACACATTTGCTCTGCAGTTAGGGTTTCCTGCCATTAGGAGGTAGTGATTTCTTTTTTTATACTACATAATCCAGTCCTAGGAACTGAGATATTAGACATAGTTTATGTGAAATAGGGATTCTAGTATGATTTTCCTTTTTCAGTTCAGTTGCTCAGTCGTGTCCGACTCTTTGTGACCCCATGAATCGCAGCATGCCAGGCCTCCCTGTCCATCACCAACTCCCAGAGTCCACCCAAACCCATGTCCATTGAGTTGGTGATGCCATCCAAGCATCTCATCCTCTGTTGTCCCCTTCTCCTCCTGCCCTCAATCTTTCCCAGCATCAGGGTCTTTTCCAATGAGTCAGCTCTTCACATCAGGTGGCCAAAGTATCGGAGAGTCAGCTTCAACATCAGACCTACCAATGAACACCCAGGACTGATTTCCTTTAGAATGGACTGGTTGGATCTCCTTGCAGTCCAAGGGACTCAAGAGTCTTCTCCAACACCACAGTTCAAAAGCATCAATTCTTCGGTGCTCAGTTTTCTTTATAGTCCAACTCTCGCATCCATACATGACCACTGGAAAAACCATAGCCTGGACTAGATGGACCTTTGTTGACGAAATAATGTCTCTGCTTTTTAATATGCTGTCTAGGTTGGTCATAATTTTCCTTCCAAGGAGTACACATCTTTTAATTTCATGGCTGCAGTCACCATCTGCAGTGATTTTGGAGCCCAGAAAAATAGAGTCATCCACTGTTTCCCCATCTGTTTGCCATGAAGTGATGGGACCGGATGCCATGATCTTCGTTTTCTGAATGTTGAGCTTTAAGCCAACTTTTTCACTCTCCTTTTTCACTTTCATCAAGAGACTCTTTAGTTCCTCTTCACTTTCTGCCATAAGGGTGGTGTCATCTGCGTATCTGAGGTTGTTGATATTTCTCCCGGCAATCTTGATTCCAGCTTGTGCTTCTTCCAGCCCAGCGTTTCTCATGATATACTCTGCATAGAAGTTAAATAAGCAGGGTGACAATATACAGCCTTGATGTACTCCTTTTCCTATTTGGAACCAGTCTGTTGTTCCATGTCCAGTTCTGTTGCTTCCTGACCTGCATACAGGTTTCTCAAGAGGCTGAAATAAAATTATTCCACAAAATAGGCAACTTTAAACTCACTTTGCCAACAAAGGTCTGAATAGTCAAAGCTATGATTTTTCCAGTAGTCATGTACGGATGTGACAGCTGGACCATAAAGACTGAAAAATTGATGCTTTCAAAGTGCAATGCTGGAGAAGACTCTTAAGAGTCCCTTGGACAGCAAGGAGACCAAACCAGTCAATCCTAAAGGAGATCAACCCTGAATATTTATTGCTGAAGCTGAAGTTCCAATATTTTGTGGCCACTTGACGTGAAGAGCATACTCATTGGAAAAGACCCTGATGCTGGGAAAAGTTGAAGGCAGGTGGAGAAGAGGGCAACAGAGGATGAATGATTGGACGACATCATCGACTCAATGGATATAAGTTTGAGCAAACTCCAGGAGATAGTGAGGAACAGGGAAGCCTGGCATGCTGCAGTCCATGTGGTTGCAAAGAGTTGGACACGGCTAAGCTACTGAACAACACCAGAAAACTCTAAGGCTTGATTCTATATTTTAAAGTCATTGGTATGGAGAGAAAGCAGAAATCTGAAGTATAATTATGTACTTTGTTCACATACCTTTAACTTCTGTAACTGTTAACCCTGTGGTTCCATTTCCCTGGTGTCTAGAAGAGGAACTATTTATTCTTTTCTTGCACCTCCTTTCTTAAATGTAGAAATCCCTGGACTCATCGGCTCTGTGGGTTTGAATAATGCCGTTCCATCTCTGCAACATTATTAGCCTCTTGACAAAGTAAAGCCTGCAGGGGGAGCAGAGCCAGAGGAGCTCCTCTCTTCTATGATTCTCCTCCCCTGCTTCTTGCCTTTTATTAGTTTACAAGGTATTTGGTACCTCTGCCCACAATGCAGAAAACCTGGGTTCAATTCCTGGGTCAGGAAGATCCTCTGGAGGAGGAAAGGGCAACCCACTCCAGTATTCTTACCTGGAGAATTCCATGAACAGAGGAGCCTTGGTGGGCTACAGTCAATGGGATCGCAGAGAGTCCGACAAGACTGAATGACTAATACACATGTGTCTAGGATGGAGCCAGGGCCTACAGCTCTAAAGATAAATAAGAGGTGTTTTCCACTTTTGAGCTGCTCACAGTCTGCGAGGAAGAACAACATAGAAAATAGTAAATTATGCTATACCATAGAATGTACTGTGGTTTTTTTAACTTAAATTTTTTTAATTAGAAAAACTTTATTGTTAAAATTGTTCTTTTTCATTGTTGCTTTTAACTTTTTATTGAAATACAGCTGATTTACAATGTTGTGTTAGTTTCAAGTGCACAGCAAAGTTTTTCAGTTATACATATATATGTATATGTATATCTATAATACACATATACATATATTCTTTTTTAGATTCTTTTCCATTTTGAGTTATTGCAAGATATTGAGTATGGTTCTCTATACTATACAGTAGGTCCTTGCTGGTTATCTATTTTATATATCATAGTGTATATATTTTAATCCCAAACTCCTAATTTTAGAGTACTTTTAATGCATGTAAAGAATTACCATAGCACTTGGCACTATGGTGCTATTCAAAATATTTAACAACCAATATAGCTCTGGCATTGATCAATCAGAATTCATGGAGCTCCATCCTCAGAATGGAGCCAGCTAGTGCTGTTGCTCTGACGTGTACAGGCTGAATATCTGTGATGCCTGGCACACACAAACTAGGATAGTGGTGCACTGACTGATCAAATCCAGTCTTTATCCCCTTTCCCTCGTAGAAAGTGCTGTGTTTGCAGTATACCAGAATAGGAGAGAGTGCTGCTGACGTCCTGAAAGACCAAGGAGTAGGACTTTCACCAAGGTATGATAATGGATGAGCTGGGCATTAAAGAGGGCCGTGAAGCATGCCCAGTGGCAAAGGTGGTAGCAGGAGATAGTATTTCACCTTCAAGCCTCAAGAAAAGAGAAAGATATCAAAAGCATGTGCTCCAGTGACTCTTATTTTCAAAGAAAAAAGGAAGTACTTTGTTTTTCCCTTAAGAGAGAGTTATAAAATGCAAGAGAAAGGAAGAGCGAGGGCAGTCAAGATTCAGATCAGATCAGATCAGATCAGTTGCTCAGTCATGTCCGACTCTTTGCGACCCCATGAATCGCAGCACGCCAGGCCTCCCGGTCCATCACCAACTCCCAGAGTTCACTCAGACTCACGTCCATTGAGTCAGTGATGCCATCCAGCCGTCTCATCCTCTGTCATCCCCTTCTCCTCCTGCCCCCAATCCCTCCCAGCATCAGAGTCTTTTCCAATGAGTCAACTCTTCGCATGAGGTGGCCAAAGTACTGGAGTTTCAGCTTTAGCATCATTCCTTCCAAAGAAATCCCAAGGCTGATCTCCTTCAGAATGGACTGGTTGGATCTCCTTGCAGTCCAAGGGACTCTCAAGAGTCTTCTCCAACACCACAGTTCAAAAGCACCAATTCTTCGGCGCTCAGCCTTCTTCAGAGTCCAACTCTCACATCCATACATGACCACAGAAAAAACCATAGCCTTGACTAGACGAACCTTTGTTGGCAAAGTAATGTCTCTGCTTTTGAATATGCCATCTATGTTGGTCATAACTTTCCTTCCAAGGAGTAAGGGTCTTTTAATTTCATGGCTGCAGTCACCATCTGCAGTGATTTTGGAGCCCAGAAAAATAAAATCTGACACTGTTTCCCCATCTATTTCCCATGAAGTGATGGGACTGGATTCCATGATCTTCGTTTTCTGAATGTTGAGCTTTAAGCCAACTCTTTCACTCTCCACTTTCACTTCATCAAGAGGCTTTTTAGTTCCTCTTCACTTCAAGATTGCCTCCTCCTAATACTTAGTGCCCGTAGATGCTCCTGGATTAGGTGTTCCTTGAAACTGAAGTAACAGTAGCGGAGCTTAGTCACTGAGTACTTTTGGCCAGCCCCTTACAAATGAATATCCAAAAGGAAAGAAAAAAGTACTTCCTCAGAGCAGATCCCTTGAAAAGATTATATTTCTTTAAAGTAAAACATTTAAAACATTTAAACAGAACACTCAACAGAGATTTTGGAACAGAGATATAAAGTGATTTCATCTCAGCATTAAGTGTTAATTTCTGGTGCAAATCAAGACAGAGGTAAAGACAATTCAGATATTTTAAATCTGTTTTCAGAATGTGGTTTATATGATTTGGTTTACCAAGTTTACCATGATACTTTTATTGGCTCAATAATAAAATTCTCATTCCCTATAAATGGGGCTAATAACTGTCTCATGTTGTTGTGAGGATTAAATGAGGATTATATATGTATATAGATATACATACATATATATAATGCTTAACAGATAATAGACATTTAGTAAGTGTTGGCTATTGTTTTTATATTGTTCTTACAGTATTTTTATATTTAACAGTACTTTATTAAGCTCTCTTTAGTTTGTGATAGAGTTAAGTGTAGATTTTCTTATAAGAATGTACCATTTAACTTTCAAATATTCCATATATTTGAATAAAAGAATAAGCGATCTACTCTTCTGTCAGTCCAAGACCAGTTAGTGTTTGGTCCTTACCCTTCCACTCCTTTCCTTTGCACATGTCCTCTTTTTCTTCCTTTCTCCTTCCTCTTCGTTTCCCTGTTTTTTGGTCACAACCCAGCTTCCCAAGTGGCGCTAGTGATAAAGACCCTGCCTGCTAATACAGGAGATGAGGGCTCAATCCCTGGGTTGGGAATCTGGGTTGAGAAGGAAATGGCAACCCACTCCAATATTCTTGCCTGGAGAATCCCACGGACAGAGGCGCCTGGCAGGCTGTGAGCGAGCTATGGTCCGTAGGGTCGCAAAGAGTCGAACAGTACTGAAGCGACTCAGCGTGCACACACACAAACTATTTGAGGTGAGCCAATTTCTACCCTTCCACTCTAATGGGAATTTCTTCTTCTCCTCTTCCTTCATTTTATTTTTTCAGTTTTTCATAGTTCCCATAATTGTATTTTAGGCTGTCTTTCTCTTTAATCTCTTAGTTTCCTTAGAGAACGTCTAGATGGCCCAGCAACCTCAGGACAGCCACTCCTCATGGTTTGCTCTTTTATTTCTGAGCCCAAAACGACCATGATCATGACTAAGCTATCTCAGAGATACCTGAATCCAAAGTAATAATAATATAAAATTAGTGACATTAATGTCTAAAAGCCTTGACGGTGCCCAGAATTCCTTAATAGAATCTCTTCTAAATTTTCCATTTCTCTACTCATTTTCTTCTAATTAAACCTTCTTTCCCTCAAATGACAGTATGAAGAAGAATTAAAAGCTCCAACTTAATTTTTGTTTAATTGCCACATTTCAAAAGAATTCACTTCTATTATTTTCTCAATGCAAATTTACAGTATTTCTGCCACTTTATGAATTTTAAAAAGCTTTAGTGGATTGGCCTGAGTCTAACCTCCTTTATAACATTATTTCTAAAGGAGGATGCATTCCCCAAACTCCTCACAAACAAGCCAAGTTTAGGAACCCACTTTGTTGGTAATTTGGGCCCTCCCTGAACTAAATGTTTGAACTTGTAGAGGATTGCAGTTCTCAGGTATTGTAGAGAACCAAATCAGCCTATAAGTGTATTACTTGGTTCATCCTCCTTGGAAAAAAAAACCATCTAATTAGAATTGTCATGACAACTCTGTTTTCATGCGGTAAAATAGACTTACTGACCTGAGGTCAAGGTTCTTAGAGTCAAGGTACATGATGGTGACAGAAACCATCATTCATGATCTTAGAGTATTGGCTCCATTTCTCTCCTAGCTGCTTTTCTAATTTTTGCCCCTAATAAGCATTTATTAAGCACCTATTGTATGGAGAGTTTATATAAGTCCATGAAATATCTACCATAAGGAGAAAGAAACAATGTAAAACCATTTCACAGACGTAGAATCAAGTCCAAATACCTTACCGTCACCTTCATAATCTGCCCTCTGCCAGCACGTTTGACCTTCTCCCACCTGCCCCTGTGCCCTCTGCTTTGTCCTCACTTGTTGACCTCTTGCTCTGCTTCGGGCCTGCCAGGCTTCTTACCTGCCGTTTGAGCTTTTGCACTTACTCTTGCCTCTGTGAAAGGGACTTTCCCCCCAGAGGTTTACTTGCTTGGCTCCATGTTACCATTTGGGTGTCAGTTTAAATTTATTTCCTCAGAAAGCTTTTCCTTGATCTCACTGAAGTTGCCCCCCACATAAATAGTTATGCTCTTTAACATTATGATATTTTCTTTCTTAGTGCTTTCTGTTCTCTTCAATTACTCTATTATCATTATTGTATTGTTTGTCTCTTATTAGAATGTAAACACTGTGAGAGAAACAGCAGTATTTGTCATGTTCCCTGCCATGTGTGTTAATATTTGTTGAATGAGTGAATGAAGAGAGATGGATGATTGAGTTTCATGGGGGTCAAGAAAGGCTCCGTGGATTGGCACTTAATTGTTTCGGTAAAGGTGATAAGTATGATTGGGCAGAAATAGTGGCCAGAAAGCATTTTATGTGTGAGGATTGATCCATACGAGTAAGTGCTGTGTGGAGGTCAAAAATCATTTGTTCGGTAAGAGCATTTTTGAGTGTCCAGATCAACTGTGGTGATGGGACCTCTTAGAGAGTGAGTGTGAAGGAAGCTGGATCAATGAAATTCAGAAATAAGAAAGTAGTTCAAATTTGACCTGAGAAACACAGGGACTCATTCCAGATTCAAGAAAATAAACAGCAGACCTACAGTAGAAAAAGCAGAAAGCCTTACGTGCTTAAGCAAATCTCTATTTGAAGAAACATGTCTAAAGTTGTACAGCCTCGGAGGAGAGGGGAGGTAGGACGAGTGAGACTAGTGACCTGGAAAGTTTACAAAGAACCTTTAGTTGCTGTTTCCTCCAGGATAAACTGAGTTTTAAAGTTCATTAAAAGCGTGATTTTTCAAACATTTGACAGTGGATACCCACAAAATGAATTTGTTTTTTAGCTTGGTTTGAATGTTGATTCTCTTTCCTGTAAAAGAAATAATTAAACAAGTACAGAAGTAGTAGAACTCAATGACAGTAATAAATAACATTTAAAATTGTGGCTGAGGCACAAGATTCTTTACTTTTCACAGTAACCCTGTGAGCTTTATTATTATACTCATTTCACAAATGAGCAAAACTGAGGCTTGTGTACATGCGTGCCCAGTTGGTTCAGTCATGTTCAACTCAGCAACCTCATGGACTGTAGCCCTCCAGGCTCCAGTGTCCATGGGATTCTCCAGGCAAGAACACTGGAGTGGGTTGCCATGCTCTCCTCCAAGGGATCTTCTCGATCCAGGAATCAAACCCGCGTCCCCCACAACTCCTGCATTGCAGGTGGATTCTTTACCTACTGGGCCACCTGGGAAGCCCAAAACTGAGGCTTAGAGAAATTTTAAACAACTTGCCCTAAGGTCAGTATACTATATGGATCAGTTCAGTTCAGTCACTCAGTTGTGTCCGACTCTTTGCGACCCTATGAATTGCAGCACGCCTGGCCTCCCTGTCCGTCACCAACTCCCGGAGTTCACTCAGACTCACGTCCATTGAGTCAGTGATGCCATCCAGCCGTCTCATCCTCTGTCATCCCCTTCTCCTCCTGCCCCCAATCCCTCCCAGCATCAGAGTCTTTTCCAATGAGTCAACTCTTCGCATGAGGTGGCCAAAGTACTGGAGTTTCAGCTTCAGCATCATTCCTTCCAAAGAAATCCCAAGGCTGGTCTCCTTCAGAATGGACTGGTTGGATCTCCTTGCAGTCCAAGGGACTCTCAAGAGTCTTCTCCAACACCACAGTTCAAAAGCACCAATTCTTCGGCGCTCAGCCTTCTTCAGAGTCCAACTCTCACATCCATACATGACCACAGGAAAAACCATAGCCTTGACTAGATGGACCTTTGTTGGCAAAGTAATGTCTCTGCTTTTGAAAATGCTATCTAGGTTGGTCATAATTTTCCTTCCAAGGAGTAAGCGTCTTTTAATTTCATGGCTGCAGTCACCATCTGCAGTGATTTGGACCCCAAAAAATAAAGTCTGACACTGTTTCCACTGTTTCCCCATCTATTTCCCATAAAGTGATGGGACCAGATGCCATGATCATCGTTTTCTGAATGTTGAGCTTTAAGCCAACTTTTTCACTCTCCACTTTCACTTTCATCAAGAGGCTTTTTAGTTCCTCTTTACTTTCTTCCATAAGGGTGGTGTCATCTGCATATTTGAGGTGATTGATATTTCTCCCAGCAATCTTGATTCCAGCTTGTGCTTCATCCAGCCCAGCGTTTCTCATGATGTACTCTGCATAGAAGTTAAATAAACAGGGTGACAATATACAGCCTTGACACACTCCTTTTCCTATTCGGAACCAGTCTGTTGTTCCATGTCCAGTTCTAACTGTTGCTTCCTGACCTGCATACAGGTTTCTCAAGAGGCAGATCAGGTGGTCTGGTATTCCCATCTCTCTCAGAATTTTCCACAGTTTGTGGTGATCCACACAGTCAAAGGCTTTGGCATAGTCAATAAAGCAGAAATAGATGTTTTTCTGGAACTCTCTTGCTTGTTCGATGATCCAGCGGACGTTGGCAATTTTATCTGTGGTTCCTCTGACTTTTCTAAAACCAGCTTGAACATCAGGAAGTTCACAGTTCACGTATTGCTGAAGCCTGACTTGGAGAATTTTGAGCATTACTTTACTAGCATGTGAGATGAGTGCAGTTGTATGGTAGTTTGAGCATTCTGTGGCATTCATTGCCTTTCTTTGGGATTGGAATGAAAATTGACCTTTTCCAGTCCTGTGGCCACTGCTGAGTTTTCCAAATTTGCTGACATATTGAGTGCAGCACTTTCACAGCATCATCTTTCAGGATCTGAAATAGCTCCACTGGAATTCCATCACCTCCACTAGCTTTGTTCGTAGTGATGCTTTCTAAGGCTCACTTGACTTCACATTTCAGGATATCTGGCTCTAGGTCGGATTTCAAATCCTAGAGCCTATCAATTCCAGATCAAGGACACTTAACCTCCTCATTTTTCTGGCTCATTTACACTTTAAGCTAATTTTTTAAAAAGTTTTTATTTCATATTATGTATATATCTCCATGCTTTTATTTGGAGTGCTGACTTTTCTACTAAAAATAAATTACTTCTTTTTAGCCTGCAGATACATACTGCTTGCCTACTATAGTCATGGTATTAAATAACATATTAATATTCATTGAAAAATCACCTAGCCAGTTATATATTGTATTACTTTAGAGAAAATTAAGTTCATCGAATTCATATTTTCCTCCTCAAAAATTCTCTTTGTATGTATAATAGTATATCTAGTATAAACATAAGAATTGAAAGCATAATTTATATAGTTTGGGAATAGAGTTTTTTATGTTGATATCTAAAAAGTAAAAATAAGTTACTAGAGTGAGGAACTGCCTCATATCTTTTACCCATTTTCACCAATTGTTTATATTTTGCCCCAGTTGCCTTACTATTCTGTGTATTTCTATTTGTGTATTATGATTATCTTTTAACACAGCCATCTGAGAGTAGGTTGGAGACATGGACGCTACCCTAAATGCTTCCGAAGGCATTTCCTGAGAACATGGGCCTTCTCTTTCATAGCCACAGTGCAGTTATCAAGTCAGGAAGTGTATCACTGACACAGCACTATTATCTAATCCCCAGCCTGTATTCTAATTTCGTCAGTTGTTTCCCATAATATCCTTTTTAGCTATTTTTTACCCTGGTCCAGGATCCAGTCCAGGATCACATGTTGCCTTTAGTTGACGTGTCTCTTTATTTTCCTTTAGTCTGGAATGGTTTCTCAGTCTGTCTTTATCTTCCTTGACCTTGACAGCTTTGAAGAGTAGAGGCCAGATATTTTGTTTCTCAATTTGGGTCCCTTTGGTGCTTCCTCATGATTGGATTCAGATTATGACATTTGACTACAGACATGATAAGTGTCCTGAGTACATCATTCCGAGATGCATGTGATGTCAGTTTGTCTCCGGATTGGTGATGTTAGCTTTGATCACTTGCTTAAGGCAATGTCTACAAGATTTCTTTACTGTAACGTTACAAATTTTCTCTCTATGACTAGTAAGAAATTTATAAAGACCAGTGTTAAGACTATGTAAGTGTCCTCATCAGACTAACCCATTAGGTTTAACATCCATTGATGACTGATGATTTTTCTAGCTTCGTATTTCCTTTTACATTTATTAGTTGGCCTTCTACTGAAAAGACGAGTTTTTCTTATCTATTTATTTATCCATTAATCTATCAGTATAGGACATAGTGATTCTGTTTTTTTTTTTAATTCTTATTTTTTTTTAATATAAATTTATTTATTTTTAATTGGAGGCTAATTACTTTACAATATTGTATTGGTTTTGCCATACATCAACATGAATCTGCCACGGGTATACACGTGATCCCCATCCTGAACGCCCCCCACCTCCCTCCCTGTACCATCCCTCTGGGTCATCCCAGTGCACCAGCCCCAGGCATCCTGTATCATGCATCGAACCTGGACTGGTGATTAATTTCATATATGATATTATACATGTTTCAATGCCATTCTCCCAAATCATCCCACCCTCTGCCTCTCCCACAGAGTCCAAAAGACTGTTCTATTCATCTGTGTCTTTTTTGCTGTCTCTCATACAGGGTTATCATTACCATCTTTCTAAATTCCATATATATGTGTTAGTATACTGTATTGGTGTTTTTCTTTCTGGCTTACTTGACTCTGTACAATAGGCTCCAGTTTCATCCACCTCATTAGAACTGATTCAAATGTATTCTCTTTAATGGCTGAGTAATACTCCATTGTGTATATGTACCACAGTTTTCTTATCTATTAATCTGCTGATGGACATCTAGGTTGCTTCCATGTCCTGGCTATTATAAACAGTGCTGTGATGAACATTGGAGTACACATGTCTCAATTCTGGTTTCCTCTGTATACCCAGCAGTGGGATTGCTGGGTCATAAGGCAGTTCTATTTCCAGTTTTTTAAGGCATCTCCACACTGTTCTCCATAGTGGCTGTACTAGTTTGCATTCCCACCAACAGTGTATTCCCACCAGCAGTGTACTGTTTGCAGATGATATGATCCTCTACATAGAAAACCCTAAAGACTCTACCAGAAAATTACTAGAACTAATCAATGAATATAGTAAAGTGTCTGGATATAAAATGAACACACAGAAATCCCTTGCATTCCTATACACTAATAATGAAAAAATAGAGAAATTAAGGAACAATTCCATTCACCATTGCAACGGAAAGAATAAAATACTTAGGAATATATCTACCTAAAGAAACTAAAGGCCTATATATAGAAAACTATAAAACACTGGTGAAAGAAATCAAAGAGGACACTAATAGATGGAGAAATATACCATGTTCATGGATCAGAAGAATCAATATAGTGAAAATGAGTATACTACCCAAAGCAATCTATAGATCCAATGCAATCCGTATCAAGCTACCCTGGTGGCTCAGACGGTAAAGTGTCTGTCTACAATGTGGGAGACCTGGGTTCCATCCCTGGGTCGAGAAGATCCACTAGAGAAGGAAATGGCAATCCACTCCAGTACTATTGCCTGGAGAATCCCATGGATGGAGGAGCCTGGTAGGCTACAGTCCATGGGGTCACAAAGAGTCAGACACGACTGAGCGACTTCACTTTCCTATCAAGCTACCAACGGTATTTTTCACAGAAATAGAACAAATAATTTCACAATTTGTATGGGAATACAAAAAACCTCGAATAGCCAAAGCAATCTTGAGAAAGAATAATGGAACTGGAGTGATTCTGTTTTATTTGGTGGAATATGCACCACTGTTATTATCTTGTTGCATAAGGAAAGATAAATTCATCTCATTGTATTTGCTTTAAAAAACAGTTGTATTTGGAGTTCTGTATTAGATTTCTACAGCTACTATAACAAATTGCCCCAACTTTAGGAGCTTAAAACAACATAAATATAGTTCTGTAGGTCTCAAGTCCAGTACAGTTGTCACTGGGCTAAAATTAAGGTGTTAGCAGGCTGTATTCCTTTTTGAAGGCTCTAGTGGAGAACCTATTCTCTGGGTCCCTTGGATTGTTGGTGGAATCCAGTGCCTTGCAGTCATAGAACTGACATTCTTGTCCTTGCTGGAGGTCAGCCAAGGGCCTCTCCCAGCTTTTCAGGGCTGCCTGCATCCACTGGTTCCTGGCCTTCTTCCTCCATCTTCAAATACAGCAGATCCAGTCCCTCTCACACTTCACATCTTTTCTGTCTCTTCATCGGTTGTCACATCTCTCTTACCTACTCTTTTGTTGCCTCTTCCACTTTTAAGGACTCCTGTGATCAGATTGGGCCCACTCAGGTAATCCAGGGTAGTTGTATTGAAGTCTTAACCTTTATTGCATTGCAGGATCTCTTTTGCCATGTAAGGTAACGTGTTTGCAGGTTCTGGCAGTTAAGGCTTGAACATCTTTGTGGAGCCATTATTCTGCCCACCACAAATGCTTATTCTTGTTCAAGGCTTATGCTGGAGACTTCTATTTAAACAGACAAAACATCAGGCAGAGGCTTGCAAGCAAATAAACTGTTTAGTGAGAGACTGAACAAAGTCTGAACTTTTGTTAACTGAACTTTTAGTTAAAAGTATAGGCTTGTGGGCTACTCCAGTGGCTCAGCAGTAAAGAATCTGCCTGCAATGTAGGAGATGCAGGATCCCTGGAGGAGGGCACAGTAGCTCATTCCAGTATTCTTACTTGGGAAATCCCATGGACAGAGGAGCTTGGCGGGCTACAGTCCATAGTGTTTCAAAGAGTCAGACACGACTGAAGTGACTGAGCATGCATACATGTGCAATAGACTTGTAGTAGTAATGGTCAAAAGTCAGAGCTGAGAAGAATATGTAGTAGCAACAGAGCCTCAACCACAGTCTTGAAAGGTTGGACAGACCATGTAGGAGCCAAGCAAGCATGTGGGGCTTCTTGTCCAAGTGACCCTGTTGCAAAATAAAGCCATGATGCTCCTGGCCACAGGGACTTCAAGTGCACCCAGGCTGGTGAGCAGAATCAGTTGGACAGTTGTGGCTCAGGGTTTCTGTTTCCTGGATTTAGGACCTGCCCTCTTTACAGCATCTAGACCATCTGTTTATGAATCGTGTGCTTTCCTCAACTAGTCACTATTTCATAATTTGGTGCCAGGAAAGTTTGGGCGTTAAGATTGGATCTTCCAGGTATTATAGGACTTCTTATAAAGCTTTCCTTAATGAGATACTCCCAGCTTTTTGAATCCAAATATCTACCTGTCAATCTGTACCACTGCATCAACCCAGAGTAGAATGAAGGAACCAAAAGAGATCTGAGAATGAGTTGGCCTCATCCTTGTGCATATAAGGAAACTGGACAGTAGAAGAGTTAAGTGATTGCTAAGGCCTCACTACCAGATGGTCTGTGGTAGGAGGCAGGGTGTTGGGTGGTGGTGAAATTGTGTGGCTTCAGGAATTAAATGGCCCAGCTCAATCCAGTCTCCGTGATTTACTGGATGAGTTAATTGAGTCAGTTACTTAACCTGCCAAGCCTTACTGTTTATCTGTAAAATATATCAACCTTATAGGGCTTTTGTAAGGAGTAAATAAACATAATAAATGAGAATTCTCAATACAATGCCTGGCTCACAGAAAGTGTTCAATATGTGTTAGGCATTATGACTGCTCTTCTAAATAGTGGTAGGAATCAGATCAATAATATGAAATCCCAAAGTCCTTGGGAATTTTAGGTTCCTAAGCCCAGAACCAAACGATGAACTACTCTGCACACCCCTCAGGGGCTCCATCCATTGGGTCCCTGCCTTTTTCCTTTTCACCCTCACCTGTCCAAGTTCAGTACCTTCTCTTCTTTGCATTCACTTCTTTTTATATCCTGGTCCCCGTTACCCTCACAGGTCATAAATGACAATTGTAACTTTCCAGTAGCACCAAAGAACCAAGTGTACAGGGTGAAATGTCAGAGCTGTGCCCTATTGCAGCTCCCCCTTGGTGTGCAGGCTGTTCTGCAGCAGCATCTCCTCAGCCCCAGGGGGAAATTGGAATAGAAACCCCTCTCCACTTGGATTTCCGTCAGGTGATCTGAAACTTCTAACCTCTCACCATCTCTACCCTGCTTCTCCCGCACCCACTTCCTCCACTTATTTCTTTTTCCCTGTCTGTATGTCTGTCTCCACACAGACACACGGAGGTCCAAGGCCGTTCTCTCAGACGCCCAGGCAGACCTTGTTTTCGCAGATTCTCTCCCCCTTCTGCTTCTGTTTCTCTTCCTTCCCTTCTGGCAGATATGAAATGGATCTAGCCATATTCATCCCTGAACTGGGGGATCGTCTGACCTGGGCAGGACCACCCACTTCCTTAGGACAGTCAGTGAGCCTCAAGTCTCCACCTCAGTGAAAGGAGAGGAAGTACAGATTTACTGGGAAGTGCAAAGTAGTTCGATTTTGTGTTTTCACAGTGTTGTCCCTGCTAGTTCATTTGGGGTTTTTGGAGTTATTGCTGTTGCTTTAGTCACATGGATGGTTTGACATCTTAGAGACTGGTCTGTAGCTTGCTTTTTTTCCCTTTAACAACACATCATGGCCAATGTTCTCACTCAGGACCTTCTCATGGGGGCGCAGTACTGTGTCAGAAGAGTTCACTCTAATGTATTCAACTCTGCAATTGACAGATGCTTCGGTGGTTTGAAATTTGTTGTTTATGTCTGTGATTAGGTCCTACCCATATGAACCCGTCATTTCTTCTCTAGGAGTTGGCTTCAGTTCCCCCCACCCCACTCCCTGCTTCTGAGGAGGCCCCAGTCTCTCAGAATATGCCTACTGCGTGTATTGAGTCTGAAGCACAGTTGGTGTGTTTGGTGCTCAGGCAGCGAGCATGGCTGCAGCTTAGTAATTTGGGGATGTGATGTGAGTGAGCACAAGGGCTCCCCTGGTTCTGAAATGACCTTGACCCCATTCAGTGAGAAAATACTCAGAAGAGACAGTTGTGTGGAATTTGTCATCACTAATACTGGGAAGCAGTCTTGGTCTGACTGGGAAAGAGAGGTGCTGCTGGGAACCCAGCCCCCTTGCAAGGGGCTGGAAGCTCTGTGATGGACCACTGAGCCCTGTGTGTTCAGAACTTGCCAGGTGGCCCCGAAGCTGTGGATCCCTCCCTACCTTTCTCCTTGAAGACTATAAATATCCACATAGATTTCTATGGGATATTATTCTTGGAGAGCACTTAGGACTCCGGAGGATTAAATCACGTCCTAAGCTGAATTCTTACATTGAGCGTCCATTTGGCATCTGTGTGACTCTCGGTGACACTGATGCCACGCATGCAGTATTGACACATTCACTACTGCAGGGTCAGGATTCAATAGCTGTGGTTCAGCCACACAGCTTGTTAAGTAAGTCATTTTGACAGTCCCCTGTATGCTCTTAATATTGCTCTGTTAGTAAATTTTGAGTGTTTGATTTTAAAGATTTAAGAGAACAGTAGTAATAAAAATTCTGAAGCAACCAAGAAAGTGAGTTGCAAAGAAGTTACTAATAGGCCAACTTCAATTATATTTGACCAGTTAAATTGGCATCATCCTTATCTACCTTTTCCAGAACTGGTTTCCTTCCTGACACAACCTTTCTACTTCTGTTGCATCTTGTGCCACTGGGTTAAAGAAAGCAAACACATCTCCTTCTGGGGTTATTGTGTTCCCCCCAAACAGATTTCTCCAAGCTGCCTGGACCAGTGGGCTCTCCCAGGCTGCCTGCTGCTCCTCCTCAGGCCTGCCCGGCAGCCTTTGTCTGGGAGCGTGTAGACCTGTGTTTATTGTCGTGGCTGATTTGAATCATCTATTGCAGAGAGTCGGATAAAAATATAATTTAAACTGACGGAGGTATTTTTAAAGCAAAAGATGCAGGTAAATAAATTAAGATATTCAGAAACAGGCTCCAGTTTTGCACAGATGGGTGTTAACAGAACTGAACTCCTACTTCCTTCATTAGTAAGTAAACAGTTTATTTAGTAAGATAAAATGTGTTTTTAAATGACAGGAATCTACTCAATACTGGTTGTTTTTGTTAAAGTTCTGACTACGCCGATAGCCTCCTCGGTTCCTCACCTCTTCAAGTTCCCAAGAAAGGACTTTCCCAAGAGAAAAGACTTTCTTGTCATCTTTTCCCCAGTTTCCTCTCCCTAGTATCTCCAGAAAATGGGTCCTCCGGCTTCCCGGGTGCGTTTTGGAGTTCAGGGCCTGGCGGGCTGGGAGTCCCATAGAAGGGAGTAGTGTTCCCATCCAGCATCCGTGCCATGTTATAGTAGGATGATAGCACCCTGCATTCACGTTTGTAGGCATGTCCTGGGGCTGTAGCTGGCATCGAGGCCTGGCACCTCTGCGGCAGCAGCACAGTGTGGAACAGAAGTGGGTCTGCTGAGCAACAGCTGCCAGCGGTGTCCCCTTCCCTTCACTGCCTTGCATCAGTCACACACTGTCCCATTGGGCAGCCAGGGGTGTGTGGCAGAGAAGAGGGGCTGGGAGAAGGGCAGGAAGATCAGTGGGCAGCTGGAATGACATGGATGATTTGGCTCTTAAAGGGGTAATAAGGGCCAGACTGAACATTGCCAAAATTGGAAAACTGGCAGTTTCACCTGTTAGCTAAAAGGGTCTTTATCTCCTAAGGGTAAAGGACTCTTCCTTCTGTATGTTTGACATGTGATTTTTCTGCTGGTGCGAGGGTGGTTGAGAACCTATCCTATTCATTCACATCAGAACCAGCTACAGGATTTGCTTTTTCAAATCACACATTTTTCTAAGGTTCTAATATGCTACTCTACAACAGGGATGTGTGTGTTAGTATGTGTTAGTCATTTAGTCGTGTCCAACTCTTTACGACCCTATGGACTGTAGCCCCCCAGGCTCCTCTGTCCATGGGATTGATTTCCCAGGCAAGAATACTGGAGTGGGTTGCCATTTCCTTCTCCAGGAGATCTTCCCGACCCAGGGATTGAACCAGGCTCTTCTGAGTTACAGGCAGATTCTTTACCATCTGAGCCACCAGGGAAGCCCAGAACAGGGATTGGTAGAGATTTCTCCTCTCCCCAGAAGAATCTCTGGAGGGTATCACATCACTTGGGTATAGTGGGGAATAGGTAGAGAGTCACTGCATAGTGGCTTGTCTGTGGATGGCTCATGTCGAATATGCTAGAGATAATGTTCAAGAACGGACGAACTTCCAACATTAACCAGAATCGCATGCGACTATTGGCCAGCTGTTGTTAAACATCAGTGATGACCTGTATATCTTGAGGACAGGGAATAGTGACTTCCCAATGTTTGGAGATTGTGGCACCTTACTGTTGTCTCTAAATGGCTTGGATGTTGGGCATATGTTTTTAATTTTTTTTAAAAAAAAACACTTTAACTTTACACAAGCCCTTTTGTGATAAGTACAGGTATCATGAGAGCCAGACCTGAGAATTGCTGTTGCCTGTAAGCTGAATGTAGATTTTCAATGTCTGCATGCAAATTCAACCCAAACTTTACTCAGCTTGCTAAAATTTGGGGTGCTTCGTGCTCCAGCCAGTGGTACTTGGAGTGGCTGCCCCCCTTGCAATGGCAGAAGGATGCCTGAATAATGCTTGAGGCCTCTGCTGACAACCCTGAGCTCTCACAAAACTTTGAAGGTTTGGCCCACATACCATCAAGAAGCCAACATCCCGATCCTAAGTACAGGCCTAGCCTAAGGTTAACAGTAAGACCAACATTTTGTTGCTTCATTTTCCTATTAAGCTCCAGATCGCTGATTGAAGCAGAATTCCAATGTATTGACACACCACCACATTGTTAACACGACAGGGAGGATTTGATTATGGGAGATCAAGTCCAAAAACGGTAAACTGGCAAAAAAAAAAAAAAAGAGAGAGAAAAAGAAAAAAAGACTCTGGGGCCTTGCTTCTCAAGGCAGCTTTTGTGGTTGCATTCCTTTATTTGATGTGGTTCCCTTCTTCTCCTGTGCCAAACGGTGCAATATGGGAAAAATGATGAAGTTGCAAAAAGGGTGGGATGGCAGGGGGCAGGGGAGATAGGGAGTGAACCGTTTAGTAACAGGAGAAAGAAAACAGAGCTTAGGGATCAAAGACAGAAATACCTGTCTCTCCAAGCAGGAAGCAGAAAGAAACACAGGAGTCTTTTCCCTGTGCTCAGGGAAAGGCTGAGACGCTGTCAGCTGGCGCCTTTCAGGCCAACCCAGGCGGGCACAGTAGACGGGGTGGCCAGGAGCTGCCTGCAGGTGAGAAGAATCAGCTTGAGAAAGTCAAGGCTGAGCATGCTGTGCCTGCGTTACCAAGAACTGCGGGGTTAACCTGGGAGGGCCCCGGGGAAGAGGGGTGGGGACCAGAGGTTGCCTCCCATCAGCAGATTATGGGAATCAACACGTTTTAACACCAGCCACCCTCAGAGGCCAATCCTCGGACAGTATTGGAATCTAGATGAGGAAAAAGCTTCCATGCAGAATCAGAATTTTATTTATTTACAATTTTCAGGCTGGGCAGCCTTTCTGTTGTGTGGTTTGTGACTTCCCAAAGTGACATTTTCTGAGTTTTAAAATTATCTCTCTTTGCACTGTGAAAAGAGCATCTATGATTCATCTTAATATTTCTGAGGATCAGTCACCAACGAACAGCTAGTATTTCGGGTGGGAGGAAGGCTTTTGTAGGCAGCTTTTTCACCTAGCATAGAAGTAAAAGCACCAGAATATGCCTCAAGCGTCATTTGAGATCATATAAATAGTTCTCTCTTGCAGTTCTAATCCAATATCATTATGAGAACTCCCACAGTCCACGAGTTGCCTAATGTTCACCTCACCCTTGCCTGAAAAAGGCTAATGCTTGTGGTTTACCTGCTGATTGAATATAGTTTCTGAAAATGCTTGTGGTTTACCTGCTGATCGAATATAGTTTCTGAGAGGTTTGACCAAAGGATCTGCTTTTCATTTTGGCTGATCTAATCTAGGTCTTTTGGCCTGTATTTCTCCCTGGATATTTTCCTCAGCTTCAGCATCTGTAGAACTGTCAAGTGATCCTTTAATCCTAGTTCAAGAGTCAGCAAAAACTACAGCGGCCCTGGCCGTATCTGGCCTGCAGCCTGTTTTGTATGGCCTGGGAGCTCCAAATGATTTGTACATTTTTTAAATGATTAGAAAAACATGTAAAGAATAGTATTTTGTAACTTGTAAAAATTATGTGAAATTCACATTTCAGCATCCATAAATAAAATTTTATGGAAATGCCGCCACGCACACTTATTTACATATTTCGTCTGACTCTCTTCCTGCTACAGCATCAGACTTGAGTAGTTCCGACAGAAATCTTAGGGCTGCAAGGCCAGTGATATTTACTACCTGTCCCATTGCTGAGAAAGTTTGCCAATCCCTGTCCTCGACCCTTAAAACCTTTTTCACACTGACTGTTTCAGAAAAGATAGATACATTTATAGACTTCTCATGTCCATTTTAGAAATTAAACTCTCATCTTTCTTTATTCTTTCGACCTTAATGCCACAAATATTTATTGAGTGCATACAATGGATGTGGCCTTATTCTTATTTCTGGTGTCTTAGCAGTAAACAAAACAAATAATTCCCATTATGGAGAAGTTTACATTCTAGTGGAGGGTAATGGGAGAAAATGGTAAACAAATACAATATGGAAAAGTGTTTTATGGAGCTCTGTGCTGTAAACAAAGTAAAACAAAGAAGAGCGGTTACTGGAAGAGGAGGTGGATTGTTTTAAATAGGTTGTTGAGGAAGCTTTACTGAGAAGGCGGTGTTTGAGTAAGACCTGAAACAGGTGAGGAAGCCCCACACACAGCTGGGAAGAGAACTGCAAGGCAGAGGAGACAGTGGAAGAACTGAGCCAAGTGCACTGAGGTGGCATAACCCTTGCATATCTTTGGAGGCAAGACTCCAGACAAGAAGCTATTCTAGCTTGGACTGAGTCTAAGGAGCCGATCAGTTAGAGCTGGCTTGGGCTGAAATGGGAGAGCAGGAGCAGTAGGTTTTGCAGGCAGAGTTTGCTGATGAGCAGGTTAAGTTTGAGGTACATTTTATACACCCAAGTAGAGGTGATGAGTAGGCAGTTGGCTCTATGAGTCCTGAGTTCAGTGAAGGTCTAGCAAGGGTATAAATTTAGAACTTGTGGGTATAAAAGAGCTATGTTAAGCAGTGAAGCTGGCTGAAATTCAGGCTCAAACCCCAGACCCTTCCTTCTCTTCAGGACATCTCTCACTATAAAACTACACAGAACTTCTTTTTTAACCTTGAATTTTCTTTCCCATCCAGTTCACCATTGGCATGCCTCAGGATGGACATCAGAGCTTTTTTCCCCCTCTCTGGGTAGATGCCCTTTGATCAGTAGATCAGCTTTTCTCATTGGGGCAAAAAACTGCCTAGCGTGGTCCAGGCCCCACAGCTTGCTGTCCGTAGAGTTCTTAGCCTTTGATCACGTGCCTTACCTTGTTGCATAGAATCTGTTTCCTCCTTCCTTCCAGCTGCAGTCTTGATTTGACAACTCTTTGCTTTGCCTTTTGGTTACCTGCATGTAACTGGACTTCATTTTGCCCATGTACACACTTAGCTGTAATCACCTTTTTCTAGTTGTTTCCATAAATGCCTGCTCTCCCATTCTAGACTTTGAGTCCTTAAGAGCACATCTGTGTGTTGTTCTTTTCCTCTTGTCCATACTGCCTTTCAAATAGTCAGTGACCGCATGCCTTGGGGATGGAAGGCAAATTTGCTTTTGCCACACGCCTTCCCGTCCTCATCCCTGTTGTGCATCCTCAGGAGGTACAGGGCAGGGTGTGAGGACCACCTGCACCTGATCCACTGGGAACCAGGTCAGCCTAATCAGTCACCTTCTCTGTGGATGGGCCTTGGGTGTCTGAGTTATTAATAGGCTCCTTAGATCACTCTTATGCAATCATGAAAAGAGTGCAGAGGAAAGATTCCAAACCCACTTTGACTATTGCCAGCCTTAAACCCTGGACAAATTATGCATCTAAAGCCTCTGTCTTACCATCTCTACAGTGAGTTAACACTTGTTACAAAGCAAAGGAGAAAGGGAAAGATATAAGCATCTGAATGCAGAGTTCCAAAGAATAGCAAGGAGAGATAAGAAAGCCTTCCTCCATGATCAATGCAAAGAAATAGAGGAAAACAACAAAATGGGAAAAACTAGCAATCTCTTCAAGAAAATCAGAGATACCAAGGGAACATTTCACGCAAACATGGTCTCAATAAAGGACAGAAATGGTATGGACCTAACAGAAGCAGAAGATATTAAGAAGAGATGGCAAGAATACACAGAAGAACTGTACAAAAAAGATCTTCATGACCAAGATAGTCACGATGGTGTGATCACTCACCTAGAGCCAGACATCCTGGAATGTGAAGTCAAGTGGGCCTTAGAAAGCATCACTATGAACAAAGCTAGTGGAGGTGATGGAATTCCAGTGGAGCTATTTCAGATCCTGAAAGATGATGCTGTGAAAGTGCTGCACTCAATACGCCAGCAAATTTGGAAAACTCAGCAGTGGCCACAGGACTGGAAAAGGTCAGTTTTCATTCCAATCCCAAAGAAAGGCAATGCCAAAGAATGCTCAAACTACCACACAATCGCACTCATCTCACACGCTAGTAAAGTAATGCTCAAAATTCTCCAAGCCAGGCTTCAGCAGTACATGAACTATGAACTTCCAGATGTTCAAGCTGGTTTTAGAAAAGGCAGAGGAACCAGAGATCAAATTGCCAACATCCGCTGGATCATGGAAAAAGCAAGAGAGTTCCAGAAAAACATCTACTTCTGCTTTATTGACTATGCCAAAGCCTTTGACTGGATCACAGTAAAGTGTGGGAAATTCTGAAAGAGATGGGAATACCAGACCACCTGACCTGCCTCTTGAGAAACCTGTATGCAGGTCAGGAAGCAACAGCTAGAACTGGACATGGAACAACAGACTACTTCCAAATAGGAAAAGGAGTACATCAAGGCTATATACTGTCACCCTGCTTATTTAACTTCTATGCAGAGTACATCATGAGAAACACTGGGCTGGAAGAAGCACAAGCTGGAATCAAGATTTCCAGGAGAAATATCAATAACCTCAGATGTGCAGGTGACACCACCCTTACGCCAGAAAGTGAAGAGGAACTAAAGAGCCTCTTGATGAAAGTGAAAGAGGAGAGTGAAAAAGTTGGCTTAAAGCTCAACATTCAGAAAACGAAAATCATGGCATCTGGTCCCATCACTTTATGGGAAATAGATGGGGAAACTGTGGAAACAGTGTCAGACTTTGTTTTTGGGGCTCTAAAATCACTGCAGATGGTGATTGCAGCCATGAAATTAAAAGACGCTTACTCCTTGGAAGGAAAGTTATGACCAACCTAGATAGCCGAAGAATTGATGCTTTTGAATTGTGGTGTTGGAGAAGACTCTTGAGAGTCCCTTGGACTGCAAGGAGATCCAACCAGTCCATTCTAAAGGAGATCAGTCCTGGGTGTTCTTTGGAAGGAATGATGCTAAAACTGAAACTCCAGTACTTTGGCCACCTAATGTGAAGAGTTGACTCATTGGAAAAGACTCTGATGCTGGGAGGGGTTGGGGGCAGGAGGAGAAGGGAACGACAGAGGATGAGATGGCTGGATGGCATCATTGACTTGATGGACATGAGTTTGAGTGAACTACGGGAGTTGGTGATGAACAGGGAGGCCTGGCGTGCTGCGATTCATGGGGTCCCAAAGTGTTGGACACGACTGAGCGACTGAACTGAACTGAACTGAGATAGCATATTAAAAAGCAGAGACATTACTTTGGCAACAAAGGTCCATCTAGTCAAGGCTATGGTTTTTCCAGTGGTCATGTATGGATGTGAGAGTTGGACTGTGAAGAAAGCTGAGCTCCGAAGAATTGATGCTTTTGAACTGTGGTGTTGGAGAAGACTCTTGAGAGTCCCTTGGACTGCAAGGAGATCCAGCCAGTCCATCCTAAAGGAGATCAGTCCTGGTTGTTCTTTGGAAGGAATGATGCTAAAGCTGAAACTCCAATACTTTGGCCACCTGATGCAAAGAATTGACTCACTTTAAAAGACTCTGATGCTGAGAGGGATTGGGGGCAGGAGGAGAAGGGGACGACAGAGGATGAGATGGCTGGATGGCATCACCGACTTGATGGACATGAGTTTGGGTAAACTCTGGGAGTTGGTGATGGATAGGGAGACCTGGCGTGCTGCAATTCACGGGGTTGCAAAGAGTCGGACACGACTGAGCAACTGAACTGAACTGAACCTACCCTGTAGTGCTCAATCAGTTGAGTCCGACTCTTTCGCAATCCCATGAACTGTAGCCCACCAAGCTCCTCTCTTCATGGAATTTTCCAGGCATGAATACTGGAGCAGGTTGCCATTTGTGTAGTCCAGGGGATCTTCCTGACCCAGGGATTGAATCTGCATCTCTTATGTCTCCTACATTGGCAGGTGGGTTCTTTACCACTAATGCCACCTGGGAAGCCCCACCTATTATGTAAGCCTGTTGTAAAAACCCAAATGAGGAGCACTTTGGAAACAAATTATAAAGTGCTGTGTACTAGTACCCTGGCTAACTGCATCTCCTGGTATCCTTTCAATCTTGGTGTGTGAAAGCCAGGCTCCAGCTCCCTACAGCTTAGCTCTTGGAGTGCAGAGACCAGTGCTATATGTAGGAAGTCATTTATGCTGTTTATAGGCCTATAGCATGTGTGCTTAGTCGCTCAGTCATGTCTAACTCTTTGCACCCCTTTGGGCTGTAGCCCACCAGGCTCCTCCGACCCTGGGATTCTCCAGGCAAGAATACTGGAGTGGGTTGCCATTTCTTCCTCCAGGGGATCTTCCCAACCCAGGGATCCAACCTGGGTCTCCTGCATTGCAGGTGGATTCTTTACCATCTGAACGACCAGGGAGGCCCATTCATAGGCCTGAACCTTCAGTGAATACCAACAAACAGGAATCAAGTGGATACATTTCTCTACCCTGGTCAGACAGATGGTGTTTTTTTCTCTTTTGTCCATGATTAAAACCTGTGTACAATGAGGAGGAGGGAGTTATAAAAATGCTTGTGGGTTTAGTCTAGGGTAACTATTACATGCATTGATTTTTTTCCCAGCTTTATTGAAGTATAATTGACAAATTAAAATGTAAGATATTTACAGTGTACAATGTAATGATTTGATACACTTGATATGTATTGATTTTTCTCAGTAAGTATGTTTCAAAAGTAATTCATAGGAACAACAACCTCTACCTGTGTAGTAGCAGAGCCGTAAAGTCATTCATTGGAGTCTCAAAGTTGTAAATAACAAATTCACTCATTCCTAATGACTGGTGTTTGAGAAATTGTGATGGAATCATACTGCAGGTAACAGGCCAGGGATCAACATACAATAAGAGGGGGAAAAGCTTTTCCTTCCCTTCGCCTGTTCATGTCTTGCGTGGCCAGGCATCATTATAAGTAGTTCATACCAGATCTTAATAGAACATCTGCTAAGTTCATTGTTGTTTTCCAGGGCTTACTTTAAATGCTTTTCCACATGCTAACAAAATCCTGATGGTGGACATCTGTTAAGATTGTCCCTTAAAGGCTTTTCTGAGATGTTAACAAACTTAAACACATTTCTGAACAAAAACTTGGTTAGTGTTCATGTCATTAGACAGACTCTGTTTGCAATTAAAATATTCTCATCTTTTGTATTTCTTGAAGTATAAAGTTTCCTTGCTTGTATTTCCCCTCCTTTCTCCTGGAAAGTGCCCATCAAGTCCTCTGGCCCTCAGAGTTTCTAACGGTTCATTTGCCTAGGATGAAAACGTCCCTAACCGCTTCAACTTCAGGTACCTACATAAGTTTAATGAGTGTTCCTGGCACTGCCTCAGGGCTCAGTCAGCCCAGGCATCTGCCTGAAGACACCCAGGCCGGAAGGAGCCTGATGGGCCTGGCACACAGGGAACCGGATGTCAGGCCTACAGATCAGGATTCAGTAGTCACAGAAGTGATCAGTGAAGACCCAAGAGTGGTAGACTGAGGGCAGAGAGACCTAGATGCCAAAATGGCCACCTCTCCAGTATTCTTGCCTAGAAAATTCCATGGACAGAGGAGAGGAGCCTGGCGGGCTACAGTCCATGGGGTCCCAAGGAGTCAGACAAAACTGAAGCAACCTAGCACGCACACACTGCCTACCACCTGTGTGACTTCAAGGAGGGTTATGTGGCTTCTCTAAGCTTTAGCCTTCTTATCTGTAAAATGGGACAACACCTTTCTTGTAGATTGATGTGAAGAAGAAATGATATCATTCATGTAAAGCACTCAGTATTAGTGCCTAATATTACACATAAAACTTCATAAATGGAACGGTTATTCACCACACAATTCTGTGGAGAATTCATTTTACCAACTAAATCCTCCATATTACCTTTTAAATTCTCTTCTTTTATACTGCGAGTCAGCAAAGAATGTGTATGTGCTTTTTCGCTCAGTCCTGTCTGACTCTTTGTGACCTCATGGACTGTAGCCTGTCAGGCTTCTCTGTAAATGGGGATTCTCCAGGCAAGAATACTGGAGTGGGTTGCCATTCCCTCCTCCAGGGGATCCTCCCAACCCAGGGATCGAACCCAGATCTAGCAAAGACTACCTGCTTCAAATTTGATCATTATAGTATGCCTACACCTTTTAAAATTACTCTATTTAATAACTCCATAACCTTCTAGGTAATTTAACTCAGCATTTCAACTTCTTTAGACTTTGCTCCAAATAGGAACATTTTCTGAGTGTTTAATCCTACTCACCCCATCTCAGAACATTTCCATTTTTATATGTTCCTCTAAAAATGGGAAACAACAAATGGAATAATAAGATCTGATTTTATGCCTTGAGGTACGCTTAGTGGAACTTTTTGATCAGGTGCACAAATGGAACACAGCTAGGCCCACATCCATGTCTCAGTGACGTCTCATCCAGCGTGACTCCCGGATTTTCTCCTACTTGTAGCTTGTCATGCCGATCTTTTATTTTATTTTCCTGTTATACTATTTTATTCTCCTGTTATAGTCACTGAGATTTTCAGTATTTTGAATTACACTCTGATTTTGTTTAACTGAGGGGTGGAGAGGCTCTTAAGTAAGGGCTCAAAGCTGAATCTATAAAATGAGACAGTGGCTAACAACAGCGGTAGAAAATGCTTTTCTAAGAAAAAGAAAATCCAGTTAGGAAAACAACAACAACAAAACCCAGACTCTTCGCTTAGTGTGGTTGTACTTTTGGAAACTACATATGATTTTTCTTTATCCTACCCAGGTAATAGCTTGTGACATGATATCTTAAGAAAAAGTGGGATAACAAGGTGATGAATTTCATGGATGAAGGTTTTCTGAGGATAATTTCAGCCACTTCTACTGCTGTTTCAGTATATAGGTAGGGATTAGTAGAGATTAGAGCTTTAGAAATTCCACACCATCCTTCTTATGAAAAAATTTCTAAAGAAGGGCACAGGCTTTGGAACCAGAGAGACTCGGATTCAAACCCTGCAACTTACTTGCTGCATAATCTCGGACAAGATACTTAGACTCTTAGAATCTCAGTTTCCTGATCTGTAAGTTGGGCTAATTAGATCTGCCTGGCAGAATTCTTGGGCGGTTTCAAGCTAATGAAACATTTAGTAGAATGCCTGGCAAAAGTGGATACTCAGTAAATAACAGTGACTTTTGTTTTATTGTAATGGTTTTCCTGGCACGCTACCAGGAAACATACTCTCTCATTATAGAGTGCCCTAGATTCTTGAGGTCCCTGGCATTTCTCTACCTTGAAAGGAGTTAAAAGTGGTGCCCGAGTCTTATATTCAGAATGGAAAACTCAAGTCCAGAAACAGATTTAGGCATATAGTTCATGTTTATTGGATTGAATTGAAGGCTCACCTTTCTCTAGGATTTCTCCTAACTTTGGGGCCAGTGGCGGATGGTGTCCTTCTATCATCCTTGAAGTTCTCCATTTTCAGGCTTCACCCTCACACTCCCCTGAACCCTGCTGTGGAGGAGGCAACCAGGTCAACTTCCTGTCCCTCGGAACCCAGTTCAAAGGCAAAAACGAAACATCAAGACCGCTTCACACATCTCTGACCATGACTTGATGTAACCTTTGACATGAAACACTCGCACAAGAGGCATTCTAGAATAACATCTCTCTTGGAGTGTGTGGTGCTATTTTCATATTCAGTTCAGTTCACTTCAGTTGCTCAGTCATGTTCGACTCCTTGCGACCCCATGAATTGCAGCACGCCAGGCCTCCCTATCCATCACCAACTCCCGGAGTTCACCCAAACGTTTGCATGTCCATTGAGTCGGTGATGCCATCCAGCCATCTCATCCTCTGTCGTCCCCTTCTCCTCCTGCCCCCAATCCCTCCCAGCATCAGAGTCTTTTCCAATGAGTCAACTCTTCTCATGAGGTGGCCAAAGTACTGGAGTTTCAGCTTTAGCATCATTCCTTCCAAAGAACACCCAGGACTGATCTCCTTTAGAATGGACTGGTTGCAGTCGAAGGGACTCTCAAGAGTCTTCTCCAACACCACAGTTCAAAAGCATCAATTCTTCGGAGCTCAGCTTTCTTCACAGTCCAACTGTCACATCCATACATGACCACTGGAAAAACCATAGCCTTGACTAGACGGACCTTTGTTGGCAAAGTAATGTCTCTGCTTTTTAATATGCTATCTAGGTTGGTCATTGGAGAAGGCAGTGGCACCCCACTCCAGTACTCTTGCCTGGAAAATCCCATGGATGGAGGAGCCTGGTGGGCTGCAGTCCATGGGGTTGCTGAGAGTCGGACACGACTGAGCAACTTCACTTTCACTTTTTCACTTTCATGCATTGGAGAAGGAAATGGCAACCCACTCTAGTGTTCTTGCCTGGAGAATCCCAGGGACAGGGGAGCCTGGTGGGCTGCTGTCTATAGGGTCGCACAGAGTTGGACACGACTGAAGTGACTTAGCAGCAGCAGCAGGTTGGTCATAACTTTCCTTCCAAGGAGTAAGCATCTTTTAATTTCATGGCTGCAGTCACCATCTGCAGTAATTTTGGAGCCCCCCAAAATAAAGTCTGACACTGTTTCCACTGTTTCCCCATCTATTTCCCATGAAGTGATGGGACCAGATGCAATGATCTTAGTTTTCTGAATGTTGAGCTTTAAACCAACTTTTTCACTCTCCTCTTTGACTTTCATCAAGAGGCTTTTTAGTTCCTTTTCACTTTCTGCCATCAGATCAGATCAGATCAGTCGCTCAGTCATGTCCGACTCTTTGCGACCCCACGAATCACAGCACGCCAGGCCTCCCTGTCCATCACCGACTCCCGGAGTTCACTGAGACCGACGTCCATCGAGTCAGTGATGCCATCCAGCCATCTCATCCTTCTCCTCTTGCCCCTAATCCCTCCCAGCATCAGAGTCTTTTCCAATGAGTCAACTCTTCGCATGAGGTGCCGAAAGTACTGGAGTTTCAGCTTTAGCATCATTCCTTCCAAAGAAATCCCAGGGCTGATCTCCTTCAGAATGGACTGGTTGGATCTCCTTGCAGTCGAAGGGACTCTCAAGAGTCTTCTCCAACACCACACTTCAAAAGCATCAATTCTTCGGCACTCAGCCTTCTTCAGAGTCCAACTTTCACATCCATACATGAGCACAGGAAAAACCATAGCCTTGACTAGATGAACGTTTACGTTGGCAAAGTGATGTCTCTGCTTTTGAATATGCTATCTAGGTTGGTCATAACTTTCCTTCCAAGGAGTAAGCGTCTTTTAATTTCATGGCTGCAGTCACCATCTGTAGTGATTTTGGAGCCCAGAAAAATAAAGTCTGACACTGTTTCCACTGTTTCCCCATCTATTTCCCATGAAGTGATGGGACTGGATGCCATGATCTTCGTTTTCTGAATGTTGAGCTTTAAGCCAACTTTTTCACTCTCCACTTTCACTTTCATCAAGAGGCTTTTTAGTTCCTCTTCACTTTCTGCCATAAGGGTGGTGTCATCTGCATATCTGAGGTTATTGATATTTCTCCCGGCAATCTTGATTCCAGCTTGTGCTTCTTCCAGCCCAGCGTTTCTCATAATGTACTCTGCATATAAGTTACATAAGCAAGGTGACAATATACAACCTTGACATACTCCTTTTCCTATTTGGAACCAGTCTGTTGTTCCATGTCCAGTTCTAACTGTTGCTTCCTGACCTGCATACAGGTTTCTCAAGAGTCAGATCAGGTGGTCTGGTATTCCCATCTTTCAGAATTTTCCACAGTTTATTGTGATCCACACAGTCAAAGGCTTTGGCATAGTCAATAAAGCAGAAGTAGATGCTTTTCTGGAACTCTCTTGCTTTTTCCATGATCCAGCGGATGTTGGCAATTTGATCTCTGGTCCCTCTGCCTTTTCTAAAACCAGCTTGAACATCAGGAAGTTCATGCCATAAGGGTGGTGTCATCTGCATATCTGAGGTTATTGATATTCTCCCAGCCAATCTTGATTCCAGCTTATGCTTCCTCCAGCCCAGCATTTCTCATGATGTACTCTGCATATAAGTTACATAAGCAAGGTGACAATATACAGCCTTGACGTACTCCTTTTCCTATTTGGAACCACTCTATTGTTCCATATCCAGTTCTAACTGTTGCTTCCTGACCTGCATACAGGTTTCTCAAGAGGCAGATCAGGTGGTCTGGTATTCCCATCTTTCAGAATTTTCCACAGTTTATTGTGATCCACACAGTCCAAGGCTTTGGCATAGTCAATAAAGCAGAAGTAGATGTTTTTCTGGAACTCTCTTGCTTTTTTGATGATCCACCAGATGTTGGCAATTTGATCTCTGGTTCCTCTGCCTTTTCTAAAACCAGCTTGAACATCTGTAAGTTCACAGTTCACGTATTGCTGAAGCCTGGCTTGGAGAATTTTGAGCATTACTTTACTAGTGTGTGAGGTGAGTGTGATTGTGCAGTAGTTTGAGCATTCTTTATCATTGCCTTTCTTTGGGATTGGAATGAAAACTGAACTTTTCCAGTCCTCTGGCCACTGCTGAGTTTTTCAAATTTGCTGGCATATTGAGTGCAGCACTTTCACAGCATCATCTTTCAGGATCTGAAATAGCTCAACTGGAATTCCATCACCTCTACTAGCTTTGTTCATAGTGATGCTTTCTAAGGCCCACTTGACTTCACATTCCAGGATGTCTGGCTCTAGGTGAGTGATCACACCGTCGTGATTATCTTGGTCATGAAGATCTTTTTTGTACACTTCTTCTGTGTATTCTTGTCACCTCTTCATAGCTGTGAAAAGAAGAGAAGTGAAAAGCAAAAGAGAAAAGGAAAGATATAAGCATCTGAATGCAGTGTTCCAAAGAATAGCAAGGAGAGATAAGAAAGCCTTCCTCAGCTATCAATGCAGAGAAATAGAGGAAAACAACAGAATGGGAAAGACTAGAGGTCTCTTCAAGAAAATTAGAGATCCCAAGGGAACATTTCATTTTCATATTAGTGTAACTCTAATTGTTACTTTAACCCTTGAGAGAGGTGGGTCTTTTTGGAGTAGTAGTATCCCCACTGTACTCAGGGGAAAGTGGAGAAGGACCAAAGAGAGCAGACTTGGTAGAAGCAAGAACTGCAGTTGAAAATCAGTGGCCCTTCTGGTTTTCTCTGGTGCTAAGTCAACGTTTTCTTCATTTTTATTTGGCCTATAGGTAAGGCCCCACAGGAACAGAGGGGAGTTACTATTTCATAATGGGTTAAAAACCCATTGTCCCAAGTCAAGCTTGCAGACAGGTTGATTGCCTGCCTTTTTCCACACCAGAATGCCCCAAAATATTTCCTTATGCTATTGATTGTAGCCAAGTCAAGTCTTCAATATTAGAGACGCTTTGAATATTTGCAGACCGAGCAAGGTCCACAGAGGCTCAGTTAGCTGTATTTGCATGGAAACAATAATATTAGTACATAGACAGTTCTTATATTTGACTTTTAGAACCCAAGGAGGACAGACTTGGAATTGTTTTTCTGGCTACCTTTGGGTCTGTTTACCTCCACAAAAGGTGGAAAGGTTTCTCCAGCTCTGGCCTTGTCCTTGTCATTTCTGTCCATGGACTCAGTTTCAGTTCTATGAATTATCAGCTAGTTTCATGTTTCATTGCATCCCATAAGGAGATAGAAGGTACTTTCTCATCAAAGCAGCCCTTTTCACCCTCTCCTCTTAAGTTCAGCCTGAGACCCTGGCACACCAATTTAGTTTCTCCATCTTTTAACCCACCTTTCTCCCTGAACTGCTCCAGAGATCAGAAGAGTCAACAGCCCCAGTGGTCCCTTTGATCTCCCCATCACCCTGTCCCTAGCCCCTACTCAGCCACAGAGTGGGTTAGCGAGGCGCGGCTTCTCTCCAGCCAGCCCTGCATTCCTGAGAAGAGCTGAGTGAAGCTGGGCATGCCTGCAGAGAGGGAGTTTTCTCTTGTACATGCTCAGCATAGTATTTTTTGATTCATGAATATTAAAGGATTTGAGATCACAAGGCCTTACCTCCTCCATCTTGCACCCTTTGAAAACATAATAGCTCTTTTATTTCATGGCACTTGACTTTGTTTATTCAGCACAATCAGGGCAGCATTCAGGCTATAGCAAGCCTGTTAAATATTTACCCATGAGGCGGATATTTATACATGAATCAGCAGCACTTATCAGCATGCAATGCTGGAAGTCAGGTTCAGAACTCTCATGGGCTGAAAAACTACTGAGTTAAATAAAGAGTGCAGCGAGTTTCCTTTAAGAAATCAACTCTGATTTAAAACTATCCTTTGTAGTATCTGAAGTGCTTCACACATTGAGGCTTCCTTCCCCTGCATAGCTAAGTCGTTCACAATTGAACATGACAGAGTGGTTGGTCCATCACATCCGAGATGCAGTGAATCTGGTTGTTTGACCATCTGGGTGTGAACAAAATCAGGAGGAATGCTTGCCCTGCTGCCATGTGGAAAGTTGCAAAGGGAGATGAGCTGTGCAGCACTGTGCTTCTGTGGTGGTCTGAGTGCTCCTGCTGCTGCTACTGCTAAGTTGCTTCAGTTGTGTCCGACTCTGTGCGACCCCATAGACGGCAGCCCATCAGGCTCCCCTGTCCCTGGAATTCTCCAGGCAAGAACACTGGAGTGGGTTGCCATTTCCTTCTCCAGTGCATGAAAGTGAAAAGTGAAAGTGAAGTCGCTCAGTTGTGTCCGACTCTTTGCGACCCCATGGACTGCAGCCCACCAGGCTCCTCCATCCATGGGATTTTCCAGGCAAGAGTACTGGAGTGAGGTGCCATCGCCTTCTCCGCTGAGTGCTTCTAGAAGCCCTTTAACCTCATTGAAATCCTGACCCCGCTCACTGGTAGTCACCCCCAGTGTGTCTTTCCATCCTTGCAGCCCTTTCAAGATTATACTCCACCCCAACTTGGGTGGCATAGTGGTAAAGAACCCACCTGCCAATGCAGAAGATGTAAGAGACATGGGTTTGATCCTTAGGTCGGAAGGATCCACTAGAGGAGGGCATGGCAACCCACTCCAGTATTCTTGCCTAGGAAATCCCATAGACAGAGTAGCCTGGCAGGCTACAGTTCATGGGGTGGCAAAGAGTCAGACATGACTGAAATGACCTAGCACACACCCCCTCCCCAGGGAGGTGCATAATTCAGCAGTCACAGCAGCCTGGACACTAGCAACAGGCTTCCCTGAATTCAGATCCCAGCTGTACTATTTCCCTGTTGTGTGACTGCAGGGAAGTTTCTTCTGCTCTCTGAGCCTCAATTTCTTCACTTGTAATATCACAGTGATGATTTCCACCTCATTGAGTTGTAGAGAGGGTTCAATTAGATAATGGGAAAGCACCTAGCAACCAGAGTTAGTTCTTGATAATCACAGAAGCAGGGTGCAGAGAGATGGCCCTGGCAGTTGAGCAGCCGGCCTTTGGGTTTCTCCAAACCTCTGCTTCTTTCTATTGTTATAGGTAATTTTGTTAAATGGCTGTATCTCAGAAGCAGAGAGAGAGATTCAAGTTGATTTTTCACACACTGTTTTTACTCATTGTATTCAATGTAGTGAATGATTTAAAACTTACTCTGTAGTATTTTATACAGATCAAAGTCCAGTGCTGTCAATTCCAGGGAACTATCCAAATCATTTGGTTGGGGGGAGGGGGTGTCGGTTTATTATGCTAAAGATTGTTTCTCTAAGTAACCTATGAGAAGCCTGAATCTTAGTATTCTGTTATGCAGATATTTCACCAAAAACCACAGGCTATAGATACTGGATTTATTGTTCTCGTAATTTAAAATTTTCTTCTTAATCAGTTTTCCATCCTAATGGAACCATTAGACCCTTGGAGTGAGATGCGCACCCTCTGTGTACTTCTGCGTACGTAAGAGGAAACAGAAAGCCTTCCTCTAGTTCACAGAAAGTCACAGGAATTTTCCTAGCTTTCTTCAGAGTTGAGGCTAAATCTCGTCTAGTGTCTCTTCAGAGAGTAGCAAATGGAAATGACGTTCTTGCTAATTCTGTGCAGTTACAGGGTGTATGTGATTCATGAATGTCATACTTAGTCAAACGCTGTCTCAGAATCTTCTCAGTTGTCAGAGTAGTGCGTTTTACTTATCTTCTGAGGAGGCTAAGTCAACAGTGAATGTTTCCACTCTGTGTTGAGTTACTTGCATCACCTGAAATTTTGTTTCTTGGGATTTTTCATTCCCATAAATAAACATAATATTCATTTTTACCTAAAAAAATTAACTTCAGAAATCTGTAGTCAACAGAGTGACAGGCTGGTCCTGGAGTCCTTTAGCTAGTTACAGATATTATTCCACAAACTGTGAGTGTGTGTGCGCTCAGTCACTTCAGTGACCCCATGGATGTTAGCCCACCAGACTCCTCTATCCTTGGAATTTTCCAGGCAAGAATTCTGGAGTGGGTTGCCATTTCCTCCTCCAGGGTTCTTCCTGACCCAGGTATCGAACGCGCATCTCCTGCACTGCAGACAGATTCTTTGCCACTGAGCCACCAGGGAAGACCACAAACTCTAGACTGAGTCTCTCTGCTCTAAACTATTTGAGAATGATTTTCCAGACTGTTATTGTCAAATATTTTGTTTTCATTTACAATCTCATTACTGTGGGGACTTGGATAATGAATAATCACAGCATTAAGGGATTGAGGAGTGTTTTTATATCCTGTTTGTCTTAAAGAAATGGTTTACGGGGGTCATAGAAATATACACATTAAAATAAAATTCAAGTAAGAAAAACAAATTAGGACCAAAGAAGAGTAGGACAAAAGATGAAATCAAGATTAAGAATGATATACAAAATGCATGCTATAAGGTTCTGAACAATTTTCTTAATAATTCTATGCCAGTTAATTTAAACTGAAAAGAGAATCTCCAGGAAAGTTCTGGAAACTGTTTCTAGATCAGCAGTGTGTCTCAGTGCTTGGATTGATGATTTTTTACTGTCCCTTCTTGTTTAGATGAATCGAATGTCAGCATTGACTGATTAGTTGCTCACTTTCTACCCATATTGGCCCACAGACTCCAGACCAGTATTTCAGAAAATGCTTAACTGCTTAACACCATTTAAAAATTGAGAGCTTAAATCATCTGGATTTCTGGCTTCAGTTGAAAAATTAGGATCTGATGAGACCAGGCGTGTGTTCCTTACATATTAGAAACCAGCCGAGGCTGAGCAATGGGAGCCCTTCCCACTGTGTGCAAAATCCCCAGACCCTACCTGGTTCTCTGTACTCATTTACAAAACCTGCCTGGGTTGCCTAACCACCGGGGTGACTGCATCCCCTTCTCTCAACCACCTACTTCACATGGCTCAGTGGTAAAGAATCCACCTGTAATGCAGGAGACGTGAGTTCGATCCCTTGGTTGGGAAGATCCTCTGGAGAAGGAAATGGCAACCCACTCCAGTATTCTTGCCTGGAAAACCCCATGGACAGAGGAGCCTGGCAGGCTATGGTCCCTGGGGCTGCAAAAGAGTCGGACACGACTGAGCGACTTTCACTCACTTCACTCACAAGAATAAGAAAACTAAAGTCCAAAGAGGCTGCTCAAGGCTGCCAAGCCGTGAGCTTCACAACTAGTCCCTTTGGTTCTCTATAACACCGGCACATCAGTTCAACATTTAATGAATGACGTATCTTTGCTTGGCTCAATTATGAATTGGGCATAATTAAGAGTATAAAAGTCTGTGTTTCAGTAACAGGTACAACCCATTCGTGTTGGTAAGACATTTACCTATGCCAATCAAAATATGCTTATCTGTACTTTTGTGATAGGATCATGAGTTGTCATTAATTGTTAGTTGTTTGTTATGTGAAACGTGAACATGCTGCTGTAACAAAATGGATTAAAATATAGAAATGGAATCATAAAGTGAAGCACCTAATTTCACCCTCATTGATTCAGGCAGTTGGTGGCCAGACTTGGACAAGAGAAACCAAGTGTGTTGGGAATGTCATGTAAGTTGCTTGAGCCCTAAGAGAAGTATCCACTGTACTCTTGTCCTTTCAGTGCACTTGGCGGCTCCTCGGCTCTTCACATCCCAGCTTTTCCAGGAGGAGGCTGTCTCATTGATTATGTTCCCCAAGTGTGCCACCTGCTCACCAACAAGGTAAAAGCAAGTCCCCTGCCTCCCCAGCCTTGTAAGGCTCCTTCCTCCACTGTCATTTCCCCAGCATCGTGGTGCAGACGCCATCCTCTCCACCCGGTCTTAGTTTCAGCCTCCATCTAACATGGCCTTTCCTGCTCTGAATAGATTTCATCAGTTTCACTCCCACTTTGTTTGCCCTCCTTCCTTTTCTAAGGATTCTGACCTCCCTGTTCCAGTCTTACCTTCATCTTCTTTAAAATTGGAGGACAATTGCTTTGCAATGTGTTGTTTTCTACCATACAAAAACTTGAATCAGCCATAAGTATATGTATGCGCCCTCCCTCAAGAGCCTCCCTCCCACCTCCCCCACTCACTCACTCCTCTGGGTTGTCATAGGCACTGGGTTAAGCTACCTGTGTTATACAGCACTTTCCCACTAGCTATCTGTTTTACATGTAGTAATGCATATCTTTCAATGCTGCTCTCTCAATTTGTCCCCCTTCTCCTCTCACTGTCTCCACAAGTCTGTTTTCTATGTCTGTGTCTCTATTCCTGCCCTGCAAAAAGGTGCATCAGTACCATTTTTCTTGATTTCATATATATGCATTAATATGTGATACTTGTTTTTCTGACTTACTGTACTGTAAGTTTACAAACAGGCTCTAGGTTCTTCTACTTTACTAGAACTGACTCAAATTGGTTCCTTTTAATGGCTGAGTAATATTCCATTGTATATGTATACCACAACTTCTTTATCCATTCACCTGTTGATGGACATCTAGGTTGCTTCCATATCTTGGCTATTGTAAATAGTGCTGCAGTGAACATTGGGGTACATGTGTCTTTTTCAATTATGGTTTTCTCAGGGTATCTGCCCGTTAGTGGGAATGCTGGATCATATGGTAATTTTATTCCTAGTTTTTAAAGGAATCTCCATATTGTTCTCTGTGGTGTCAGTGTCAATTTACATTCCCACCAACAGTGCAAAAAGGGTTCTCTTTTCTCCACACCCTCTCCAGCATTTCTTATTTGTGGATTTTTTTGATGTTGGCCATTCTAACTGGTGTGAGGTGATACCTTATTGTAGTTTTGATTTACATTTCTCCAACAATGAGTGGGAGAAGGCAATGGCATCCCACTCCAGTACTCTTGCCTGGAAAATCCCATGGATGGAGGAGCCTGGTAGGCTCCAGTCCATGGGGTCGCTAAGAGTCGGGCATGACTGAGCGACTTCACTTTCACTTTTCACTTTCATGCATTGGAGAAGGAAATGGCAACCCACTCCAGTATTCTTGCCTGGAGAATCCCAGGGACAGAGGAGCCTAGTGGGCTACCCTCTATGGGGTTGCACAGAGTCAGACACGACTGAGGCGACTTAGCAGCAGCAGCAGCAGCAACAATGAGTGATGCTGAGCATTTTTTAATGTGTTCATTGGCCATCTGTATGTCTTCTCTGGAGAACTGTCTTCTTAGGTTCTTCATCTTTTAAATATATATCTTCTTATTCTTGAATTTCCATTATGCCCTAAGTTTTTTCTTCTTCTTATGGTTTAAAAAAATTTCAACTCTTTCATTTCCCAATTATTATGTTCGTGTGTGTGTGTGCCACTAGTTAATATCACAGTGATCTTGTCAAGCGGCTCTCATCTCTTTCTGCTTTTCTGTACAGCACATTTTAATAGTTGGTTCCTGATTCTTCCTGTCATGCCCAGGAACAGTTTGCCAGAGTCCTGCTTGTTGGGACAGGGTTTCCAGGTCAGATTGGCTTATAGCCAGATTATACGGAGAAGGCAATGGCAACCCACTCCAGTACTCTTCCCTGGAAAATCCCATGGACAGGGGAGCCTGGTGGGCTGCAGTCCATGGGGTCACAAAGAGTCAGACACTTACTGAGCGACTTCACTTTGACTTTTCACTTTCATGCGTTGGAGAAGGAAATGGCAACCCATTCCAGTGGTCTTGCCTGGAGAATCCCAGGGATTCTGGAGCCTGGGACGGATTATACGGAGAAGGCAATGGCAACCCACTCCAGTACTCTTCCCTGGAAAATCCCATGGACAGAGGAGCCTGGTGGGCTGCCATCTATGGGGTCGCACAGAGTCGGACATGACTGAAGCGACTTAGCAGCAGCAGCAGCAGCATCCAGATTATAGCCAGATTATCTAAAGCTTTCCCTTAGCTGCGTTAATGAGCCTTTACACTGGCAAGTAACTGAGCTTACACTATTGGTTCTAATCAGGTATTTCTGCAAGTATAGAATATACTTGTTAATGTCCAGCCAACTTATTTAGCTAAAAACTGGAGCTATTAGTCCACAGACAATACTTTCTTTCTTCTCCCACATGGACTTAGTTTGCTTAATTCGCCAAATCCTATTTTCTTTGCTTCTGTTGACTTGTTCACAATGGCTTGGAAAATAAATCTTTTGTTTGTCTCTTTCATTCAAAAGATAGCTCATCTCTATATAGAAAATGCTTTAAAAATATAATATTTCAAAGTCTTCAGTATTATTTTTTAAATGTCAAAGGAACTAAAATCTGGCAACTCTGCAGTCTGTGGGCTTGGCACAGATTCTAGGGCGTTTAACTCTCACGGAGTGGTTGCTGTTCATTGGACCAGATTCCCCCAGCCCCTGCCCTCCCACAAAACTGATCAGAGGACAGCATTCTTACTTACAGTGTAGGTTTTACACTGCCTTCAAATCTGTGTCCCAGTATTATAGAGAAAAATGCAAATTTGGTCTTCCAGAACTGAGAAGAAAAGCCTTTTTAAAGCTCTCCAATTGAGATTAATTTCTAGTCATACATTCTCCTCAAAAAAAATTATAATACCATTTTCCCAGAAATACAAGAATCAGTCAGTTTTTCTTATCTGGTTCCCTTTCATTAATTTCACTTGTCTTTCAAAATTGATGTTCTTCTGCTTGCTACAAACGAGGACAGTATGGGCTGCTTTTAGAAACAATCTCTTCAAATGAATTTCCATAATTGCATTGGAATCTATCTTTATAGCCAGTTTTGTTGTGGGTTTCTGTTAAAATGGTTTTCTGTTTTTAAAATCAAGTATACAGAACTGTTTTCATCCCCTTTTTAAACAAAGCCACTTAAGCAAACTTATCATCTGTTTTTCTTTCCCCAAAATAACATTTCTGATCCTACGTTGAGCCTGCAAAGCAAGCACTGTTTTTATAAATTGACATAAAACCCCTATTATATAAATAGAACTGTTTTACTTTTAAAGGGTACAAATGGCTATCAGTACCAATTGTGTCAAGGTTATTTCAAGCACTTTATCTTGAGCTTTTGTTATCCATGGAGACTCAGTGTGGCTACAGCCAATATAAACTATTTGGGGGGTCTTTTTCTCCCACTGTTTCTTTCAGCCATTATAAAGACGTTTTATGAGGAATGTATTTTTGCGTTAGAAACTGATGGGTAAATGACTAACTTTCAGATGCCTAGCTTAATGAGTTCACAATTTTTTTTATAGAAACTGCCACTTGGTGTTAAGAAGGAAATATAAAAAGGCAAAATCGCCTGTTGTAACACTCCTTATTCTGAATGTTACAAGCCTAAAAAGAAATAATTGAGCATTACTGTCCTTTTCAATAGGAGTTGTAGTTCAAGATAATCAATTAGGCCCATTTGATGAGAGGAAACTCTTCTTTATGGAGAATGCCAGCTGTTAAATGAGATAGAATGAGAAAATACAAACATACCATTTTTCAGGCCTCAGTTGAAGTAATTGATTCAGACAAGGATCTCCAACAAATACTAAAACCATTAAGGAACTTGATCTTCACATGCTTCGAGGAGTGTACCCCTGGATTACTCATTTTGGCAAAAGGGAACCATTCCCTTACAGTACCGTGGTCTGGCTGATGTCAGCTTAACCAGTGATCAAACTCAGTATCACCTAGGAAGTTTTCTTGCCAAAAATGTTTAACCTGGATCTAATCACACCTTTAGCTCTAACTTCCAATTCATAGGAAATACAGAAGGTAGAGAAAAAAGGAAGGAGACAATCAGAGAGTCTAGAATGCAGGATAAGACAGCCCAATCTCTAAAAAGTCAGTATTAGGCACACACACTCACATCCCAGGAGGTACTATTATTCTCTAGTAAAAGACTTTCTAGATTAAATGCCTGATCCCTGTTTATATCCTTGCTTTTTTTTCAAACATATTTTGGGGACAGTTGGGAAGTTTGGAAAATTGTCAGGGTACTAAATAAATTCAGAGAATGAATTACTAAATTTTGTTGAGTGTGATAGCAGTATTGTGATTGTGTAGGAAACTGTCTTGTTTTTCAGAGATGCATGCTGAAGTGTTCAGGGGCACACTGTAATGATGTCTCTAATTTCTTCTGAAACATTTCAGCAAGATTGATTGACAGGTTGATAGATAGGTAGATGGCTAGATAAAGCAACTAGACAAAATATTCACAGTTATTGAAGATAGATGTGGGAATATGGGTGTTCATTTTACTATTCTTTCTACTTCTGTGAATCTTGGAAATTTTACATGATAAAGCATTTAATAATTCCCTACTGTACTCAGCTGTGGGTTCGTGTTCCAGGTGCAGTATGTGATTCAAGGCTATCACAAAAGAAGAGAGTATATTGCTGCCTTCCTCAGCCACTTTGGCACGTAAGTTCTTCATTAAGACCATAAATCAGTGATGCCCTCACATCCTGAGGGGAGGGCTCAATGAAGAAAATAGCACTTAGTTCTTCCATATGATACCTTTCAGTGCTATTTTGGTTCTTCCTGGTGTGTTGCTCATACTAACGCTCCCAGAAAGACATTTTTTTCAGCTTTGTTTGGCAAATAGAGTCAAATATCTTCCCTGGAGCAGCCACATAACTAGCCCGGAACACCACAGTCAAAGTGGTTGCCATACCTGCTTCTTCGTGCACTCTTTACAGTCTACACAGTACTTTCACCTCCGTCATCACACAGTGGCCATGAGGTGAGCCAGGTGGGCATTCCTGGCACATCCTACAAAGAAAAGCCTATAAAACTTGACCAGTTCAGTCACCTGTGGAAGTCTCAGAGGTAGCTGGGGCAGGAACCCTGTTCCTCAGAACTCAGGTCTCCTGATAAGACTCCCACTCCCCACAGGGCCGCAGAGATTCGGGAAGGAAATCTGACTTAGACACCAGTGCCATGACTCACACTTGGGATTAGTGTGTTGGAAGAAGGCCCTGCGAGGGAGGAGGGCAGTGTGTAGCTGCAGTCCCAGGGTGGGCGTCTCCTCTGGCCACCCACCCTGTGCTCTGGCCCTTTCCGTCATGCGGCCCGTGCTGGCTGCTCTGCAGCTGTTTCCTTAATGGTGGCAGAGCCCTTATCAACCTCCCACTTAGGGCTTAGCTTGGGGGGTGGTGGGTGGTTACCTTTTCCTCACAGTCTCTTTAAAAGGTGGAGCACACTCTGCCTAAGCACTAAGCATTTTAGTGCTCTCATTACCTCCCACCTCATTCCAGAGAAGATGTGTATATTAAAATTTTAAATCAGTAACTGAAGAAATTAAGATAAAAGGAATGAAAAGATGAAATCAAGAATAAGGTTAGGATATAATTTTTACAAATGTGGCATAATTAAAAGAAAATTTCTGACTCCTCAAGACAATTTCAAGAAATTTTCTTGTTATCCATCGTGGAATTTCTCATATTGCCAAAATAGAGTAACAATATCTAAACAGCATAACTGTTAATGAGTCTCTTAACACTTAAGGTATTTTTCAGCTTTCTTTATGCGCATTTTGAGAAAGTGTTTATGATATGAACAGTGCTTAATAAATAACTCTGTTAGTCTTCTCATTTTTGAGTAAGATTATTTTTTGTGTATGTTACTGAAAATGAAGATATTAGCACAGTGACCAGCAAAGCCGGGTGTGTGAACCTCAGGGGCATGTGCCTCCCCTCACTCCAGTGGTATTCAAGAAAAGGGTGAACAATTGCATTTACACTTGTTAACAATTCTTTTTAAATCTCATTCTATGTATGCACATTTTTGTGTTTTATTACACATATAATATAGTAGTACTTGTCTACAACTGCAAAATCATATACAAATACTACCATATACTGTACTATATGCATGATGAGAAGGATTCTGTCAGTGCTTGTTTTTGCTTATGGGGTGCAGTATCTAAAAAGTTCAGATATCAGTGTTGTAATATTGAGTAAATTACATATCCAGAAAAGAAATACAAACTGATGAATAAAGTTGTTGACTGAAGTCAGCAGACTTTAATGATGTGTCAACAGTCTTTGAGCAAATCACTCAACCTTCAGTGTCTCAGTTCCTTTACCTTCACAGTGGGGTCAACTGTTCCTTCCTACTTAAACCTGGAGGCCATCAGTATTAATGGTCTGTTTAGTCTGACTCAGCCAGGGAGAAGGCATTTCTAAGGGCAGCAAAGGTCTCCTTGTATGGATGAGAGAGAAAGTTATCCTTGTCCTCTCTGTGTGGTTAGTATTGGCACATTGTGGCCGTGTCACCTGCTGTACACTCAGCTCCAGAGGGAAATGGGGGAGAGGAGCCCATCAGAATTCAGTCTAGGCCCTTCTGTGTTCAGACACTGTTCTCCTTTGACACAGGAGGTATGCATCTCCCATCTGAACCCCACATCCACCCTGCTAATGTTGCTACTTTGTCTTGAGCCCAGTGGGGAAGATCGGGGGACACAAGAGAAAGGATGCCAAGTACTTTGGAAGATAGTCATCTATAATCCTGAACTTAGTAATATTGTCATTGCTTGTGACTGTTCAGTACCTGAATGAAAGTGAGACTGGACAGTCACTGTATAGACCTGGGGTCTTTGCTGCCCTGACTTCTTCATTTGTCCTTTTGCTCATCACTAGTGACTAACATTCGGAGAAGGCAATGGCACCCCACTCCAGTACTCTTGCCTGGAAAATCCCATGGACAGAGGAGCTTGGTAGGCTGCAGTCCATGAGGTTGTTAAGAGTCAGACACGACTGAGCGACTTCACTTTCACTTTTCACTTTCATGCATTGGAGAAGGAAATGGCAACCCACTCCAGTATTCTTGCCTGGAGAATCCCAGGGACGGGGGAGCCTGATGGGCTGCCGTCTGTGGGGTCTCACAGAGTCGGACACGACTGAAGTGACTTAGCAGCAGCAGTGACTCACATTTGCATAGTATTTTGTGGATTGTTATTGTTGTTCTCTCACTAAGTCATGTCCAACTCTTTGCAACCCCATGATCTGTAGCATGCCAGGCTTCCCTGTCCTTCACCATCTCCTGGAGTTTGCTCAAACTCATGTCCACTGAGTCAGTGATACCGTCTAACCATTTTATGGGTGGCCTTACTTGTTTTTCACAACTCCATGATGAAGTTTGCACATATGATTATATTTGTTTTACAGATAAGGAAACTGAGGCTCCAAAGGCTAAGTGATTTGCCAGAGGTCATAATAGTAAAGCTGTAATTCAAACCTAGATGCTTTCATTCCAAATCCCACATCCTTCCTATGATAGCACTCACTTGTCTTAAATGTATCTTGGATTCAATAACCTTGCTTTATGAATATATTCTTTACTTGGTTCCATCTCTTTGATACCTTGTTTTTATGAAGGTTTTTTGTCTGTGTGTGTTTTTATTACTTAGGGGTGTCGTGGAATATGATGCAGAAGGCTTTACAAAACTCACTCTGTTGCTGATGTGGAAAGATTTTTGTTTCCTTGTACACAGTGAGTATACTTTTGCTATTAGCATGTCAACAAACATTTCTGAATGCACTAAACCACATGTAATAATGAATATAACAGCCTTTAGTGTCCTGACTTAGTTCCTTTTACTTTAGCATAAGTGTATTTACTGCATGATCTCAACCAGGTATAATTTGCTACTTGGGGGATGTATGGTAGTGTCTGGAAACGTTTTTGTTTGTCATGATGGTTAGGGGACCAGGGCTGGCTTTGTTGTTCCTGCATCAGTGGGCAGAGGTCAGAGATGCTGTTAAACACCCTCCAGTGCACGGGATAGGCCCCTAAAGCAAAAAGTTATTGAGTCCACAGTGTCGGTAGTGCTGAATTTAAGAAACCCTGTCCTAGAGAGGAGTCTTCCCCAGTGGTGCTAGGAGTAAAGAACCCACCTGCTAATGCAGGAGACGTAGGAGACGCAGGTTCGATCTCTGGGTCAGGAGGATCCCCTGGAGGAGGGCATGGCCACCCACTCCAGTATTCTTGCCTGGAGAATCCCATGAACAGAGGAACCTGGTGGGCTACAGTCCATAGGGTTGCAAAGAATCGGATACCCCTGAAGCAACTTAGCATGCATGCATCCTAGAGAGTTCTAAGTATCTTTCCACATTCAGGCCTCAAAATCTTCAAGATTAGTCAAAGTGTAGTGCCTTGATCATTTGGTTATCATTCTTACTTTTTAAGGCAGGGGTTCCCAACCTCTAATCCATGGACCAATCCCTCCTGTTAGATCAGTGATGGCATTAGATTAGAAATACAGCACATAATAAATGTAATGCACTTGAATCTCCCCGAACCATCTCCTCCCTGCCCCCAGTCTATGGAAAAATCGCCTTCCACGAAACTAGTCCCTGGTGCCAAAAAGGTTGGGGACCGCTGGCTTAAGGTATTTCCCAATAATAACTGCCTTGTCGGGCAGTGCTTCATATGGAGCTCCTACTCTGTATAACTAGTCTTACATGGGACCATCATTTCAAATGCGTCTGAAAAGTGCAAGCATATTGTCTACATTAATTATATGCACAGAAAAGCAGAGTTGGAGAGGTGACAATTTTCATCTTGGGTGTGCCTCTAACTAATTATATGACCTTGTTCAAATTGCTGGGACAAGCCTCCCCCTGCTTTAGTCTCCTCTTATGTCACTGGGGATCGGGTTGTTAAGTCCTATAGAGACATCAGCAGACGGAGCTTATCCTGCAATATAGGACCAGGTGGAAGACGGAGTCCCAGTCAAGGCCTCCTGGCACTCTCCTCTTTGCTCACCATCTTCTGTGGCCCTACCCAGCTGAGCTGTATACTAGTGCTTCCAGCTCTTACTTTTGATTCTGACCTTTTGTATCACAGCTTTGGTTTTCTGTTCTGAGTGTTAATTCCTTTCTGAGATTTCACTTCCTATTTGCCATGTCCGCTTTGCCCCACCATCTTGATCCTGTGATTCTGTGATTCTGTTTCTAGCTTGGTAATCTGACCCTAGATCCTGAGTATATGCTTGGTTTGTCTTTCATGACCCTGGACAGCTGCCTGGGAGATTAGTCTGGTGTGTTTCCTCTAGGCCGGCTCAGCAAGAGGGGTCTGTAACCTGCCACAAATGGTGGTGGCTGTGGGCAGAGGCCTCCCAGAGGAGCTGTGAGAGAAGGATTCAGAAGGAGGGACACATGGAGAGACAGTTAGAAACAGTAAATTACCAAAGTGGCATGAAATCTCAACAGTCTTCCTGAAAACTTACTTTGGTCTCCTGGCCATGATTCCACTTTCAAAAAAGATGTTGTTCAGTCACTAAGTTGTATGTATCCAACTCTTTGCAAGCCAGGCTTCCCTGTCCTTCACCATCTCCCAGAGTTTGCTCAGATTCATGTTCACTGAGTCTTTGATGCCATCCAACCATCTCATCCTCTGTTGCCTCCTTCTCCGCCTGCCCTCATTCTTTCCTAACATCAGAGTCTTTTCCAGTGAGTCAGCTCTTCCAGGTGACCAAAGTATTGGAGATTCAGCTTCAGCATCAGTCCTTTCAATGAATATTTAGGGTTGATTTCCTTTAGGATTGACTGATTTGATCTCCTTGCAGTCCAAAGGACTCTAAAGAGTCTTCCCCAGCACCAAAGTTCAAAAGTAAAAATTCTTTGGCACTCAGCCTTCTTTATGGTCCAACTCTCACATCTGTACATGACTACTGGAAAAATCATAGCTTTAACTATACGGACTTTTGTCAACAAAGTGATGTCTCTGCTTTTTAATATGCTATCTAGGTTTGTCACAGCTTTTCTTCCAAGGAGCATCATCAAAAAAGATGATGTCAGGTCATACCAGATATATGGAAAAAAGAAATCCTTGGCACTGATCTTTCTCACTGTGTTTTCCACATGGGACTCAAGAATGGCTGCTCTGGTGGTGCTGGCCGGAGAGGTGTTCAGAGACAAAAGAGCGCCCGCCTCTCAGTTCCTGTTAGCTCTCTTCTCAGTGTGCTCAGTGTTACAGCAATTCCTGTTCCTTAGGAAGCTCTACTCCCCAAAGAATATTTTCTCCATAGTACAGTGTCCAGTATTTCTTACAGCTCCTTCTCTATCTTCCTTTGTCGGACATGCAGAATTAAGTCCCAGAGTCATATTTTCAAAGTTACAGTTTCATTTAGTTTTGATTACTTCTTCAGAAACATAGAACCCCCAGACACTCATTAGAACAGGTACAGGGACCTTGAGGTTTGTATAATTAACTCTTTCCAAAGTGTTTCCTCAGGCTCTTACTCCTTTCTTCCCCAGCCCATTTGCTCCCTGCTCTTAGCATCATGGCCACATTCTTGGCTCTTTGGCAGGTAAGATCTTATACAGACAAGGGACAGAATCAAGGGACTTTGATGCTATTTACTACTTAAATAAGTTATTTCCACCCTTTTGCTTCTTATATCTAAAATGTAGGACTTGCTACCTCATCAGAGTGAAACTTGGTTGTTGTTGTTCAGTCACTAAGTCCTGTCCTGCTCTTTGTGACCCTATGGACTGCAGCACACCAAGCTTGATTAGGTAATGCATTTTATTCAGTCATACTGTTAAGCATCTGAAACTTACCTTCTTTGGGAAATAGCTGCTTGCTAGGTTTTAACCCCCAAGGGACTACTTGTTGCTTTTGTTCTTGCCATGAAGATGGGAGTTGAATATGAAGTGGCAGAGACTTAATGATAGAACATTGCAGTGAATTATTCTGAGACCCCAAGAACATGAAAAAGAAAGAAGTGCCTAGAGATGGAGCCAGTTTTCTGTGGCTGGCTCACTACTTCATGGAGATTGAAGAGCTGGCAGGACATGAAATAATGTCTCTGATCTCCCCCACCCTCTGTTCTGCCCAGGCCTGGGAAGAAGACTTTTGAGAGGATAGGTGCTGGCAGGAATTCTGAGCCTTTGGGATGCTACAGGAAAGAGGCACTGTTCTCTTGAGGCCAGTGGCTCTGACCTCAGCCTTTGCCAGAGCGCGGAAGCAAAAATGCCCTAGGGGAAAACATTGTACACATTCTTGGATCTCTCAGGAGACACTGCAACTTCCTGGCATTCTGGTGGTTCCAGGAGTGGGAGCTGTGGCCATGATTATGGCCAGGGAGTATTTTTATCCATTTATTCCTTCTTTCCTTCCTTCATCTAGATCAGTATATCACAAGATTTGGAACCACAGCAAGAGCAAGTACTTGCTCTCATTCAGAAACTGTTTTCAGAAAGGTTTCCTGGTCACCATCTAAGAATTATCTGTAGTGGTTAAATATGTAATTCTGTATTTGTCAAGCTGTTTTTACCTCTGGAGGTAGATGCGGTCTTTAAACCAGCAGCTTTTCAGAATGCTGGGCAACAAGGGAACCAGAGAGCAAGGCATAGTAATGCAGAACAAAAGTAACCACTGGGGAAAATTGACTCTTGTCAGCCCCTGTCAGCCACACTGGACGGAGGGCAGCTGCCTAACTTCACAGGGTTGCTGCTTGGAAGCAGAGGGTATTAGGATTGTGACAGAATGAGAAGCTGTCTTTTCCCATTGCCTGCAATCCCTGTAAATGACCCTTTGAGTCATTCAGCCTGGACCATAGGCCTTCTCTCCCTGCAAAACACCTATTAGACGAAATCTGACTGTTTTAGGTGTTCCATTTCATTTCATCTCTATGCCTAACCCAATCAATTTAGCCCAATGCAACTGAGTTCTGAGTTTATGGAGAACCTGCTGTGTGCTCAGTATTGTGCTACGTCCCAGAGGATATATGTAAATAACTCAGGCTTGACCTTAAGACAGTTGGAGTCTACACAAGGGTTGACTGCCTACAGCCTATGGGCCAAACTCCACCCTCAGTCTATTTTTATATGGCCCTCGAGCTGAGAATGGTTTTTATGTTTTTAAAGGGTTGTTGAGGAGGGATGAGAAGAATATGCAACAAAAATGATAAAGTCTCAAATATTTACCCTTTGACTCTTTACAAAGTTTGCCAACCCCTGACCTAGTTAATGAGACAAGAGATCAGATAAAGGTGAAGTATACTGATACGCATTTTTTAAAAGCAAATATTTTGTGAGCTTGCTTACTGTATACAAGGCACAAAGTGATATATAGCCCAGAGAAAACTTCATGTATTTTATATATGAGAGAATTAGAAAGACACCCTCCCTAATGGAGTCTAATAAGAGAAAGAGACAATAAAGAAGTAAACTAACAAATATATGTTACAAATGGTCATAAATACCATAATGGAGCAAAACAGAGGTCTTTGAAAGAGCTTAAAAGGGGAGCTGTTGTTAGGATGGTCAGGGAAGCCTTCTCATAGGAGGTGACAATTCAACTGAGACCTTGATGAGCAGTTATTCAGATTCAGGGAGATTTCAGGTGGGGAAATGTCAGCTTCCGCAAAGAGCTACAAAAGGCAGTAAAGAATTCTGCATGCGCCCGAGTGGCTGGAGCACAGTGAGCAAGGAGAGAGTCATACAAGAGAGGTTAGAAAGAGAGTCAGGGCCGGGTACGAGTGCCTCACAGGCTGTATGTATCAGGATGGAGTAGCAGGTGCTTGAAAAACAATGGTTTAACCAAAATAGAAGTTTATTTCTTTCTTGTGTATAAACAAGCAGTCCAGGGCAGGAATGACAAATCCAAAGGACACGTGGGACCAAAATTCCTTCAGGCTTTATCCTCTATCATCCTTTGGTGTGGTTTTCTTGCTTAAAGTCCAAAAAAGCTGTTGGAACTCTAACCGTCACATCCATTATCCAAGTAACAGAATAGATAAATGATGGAAAGAGGGTGCAGACCTTCTCGTTTACTGAGACTTAGTTCATATGGCCTCAGCATGTGTGCTCAGGCAGACTGGGAAATGTAGTTCTTTTTCTGGGGCAACAAATGCCCAGCTAAAAATCAGAGTTCTTTTAACTTGAGTGAGAAAGAGAGAATGGCTATTGAGTAAGCAACTTCTAGTCTCTTTCAATCCAAGGCGAGGAATTTAGATATAGGTCAGATTTCTGTCAGAAAATGGATGGCACATCACACAGGTGGTGGTGGTTTAGTTGCTAAGTCGTGTTCGACTCTTGAGACCCCATGGACTGTATCCCGCCAGGCTCCTCTGTCCATGGGGATTCTCCAGGCAAGAATACTGGAGTGGGTTGCCATTTCCTTCTCCAGGGGATCTTCCCAACCCAGGAATCGAACCCAGGTCTCCTGCATTGCAGGCAGATTCTTTACTGATGGAGCTATGAGAGAAGCCCCATTACATCCCAGGGGTACCTAGGGAGAATTCAGTGGAACCAAAAGGGCTGATTAGCCGCAGCAATAGGGAGTCATGACCTTCCCTAGGACCCCTGGGGTGAGAGGAGAGTGTGGGTACCAGAAGCTGGAAAGAACTATAGTTGTTGCTGTAGGAAGGGGTTTTCTGGCAGGAACTGGGGACGGCCTTTCATTGAGGAGTGTGGATACTACTAACAGATGCAGGAAGGATTATTTCTACTTTCAGTTCTGTCTGTTTTGTTCTTAGGTACATGTCCATTCATAATTGTTTCATCCTCCAACGTTTTGACCTTTTTATCATTATGAAATATTCCTCTTTGTCTCTAGTGATATGTCTGAACTTAAAGTCTATTTCATCTGATATTAATAACCTGCTCTAGCTCTATTTTGTTTATTGTTTGCTTGGTATACCTTTTCCAGCTCACTGCTTTCAACCTTTTTTTTTTTTTTTCCCTAAATGCCTTTAAATCTAAGTGTGTCTCATAGATAGCATATGTTTGGGTTTTGCTTTCGTATGCATTTAAAGAAACTCTGCTGTTTTATTAAGATAGTTTACTCCATTGACATTGTATGTAATTGTTGGTATGGTTGGATTGGGGGCTGTCATTTTGATATGTTTTCTCTTTGTCTCATTCTTTTTTTGTTCCTCTTTTACTGCCTCATTTGTGTCAAGCAGAATTTTTTAGTGTACTGTTTTGATTGTTGATATTTCAGCTACCATTTGGTTGTTATTTTCGTAGCAGTCTTTTCTAGATATCTCAGTATGCATCTTTAGCTGACCCAGTCTACTTCGAGATTAATGATGACTTGATTCTGGTAAAATATAACAATTTTGCCCCTCTGCCTCTCCCTTTATTGTGCTCTTATTGTCATATATGTTATAGTGATATGTGTCACTATGTAAATACAACAGTACAGCTTTTTGTATTATTGTTATAAATAATCTTATATTTTTCAAAAAAAATTAAAAGAAGGTAATAATTTTCTTTGTATTTTGCTCAGTCCATTATTTAAGGTACATCTTAGTAGGACCTTGTTACTCCATTTCATAGTTGTAGTAGAGGCAGAGGGAAGTGGCAGGGTTTATTTTTTCTAGCAGATGATGAGTTTTTACTCTGATTTTTTCCTTTATTTTAAATAATTAAAAGTTAACAGAGTTTTCTTTTTTTTTTTTTATTTTATTTAACTTTACAATATTGTATTGGTTTTGCCATATATCAAAATGAATCTGCCACAGGTATACATGTGTTCCCCATCCTGAATCCTCCTCCCTCCCCATACCATCCCTCTGGGTTGTCACAGTTTTCTTAATATACTTTTCGTATTTGTTTTTATCTGTCTCTTTCCATTCATTCATTACTTTTAAGCTTACTTTTAAACTGTTCAGAAAACAGTTATTTTACTTTATAAAGAGCTCAGTTTCTGGTAAGTTTTTTTTTTTTTTTTTTTAAGCTAGAGGAGATTGACATCTGCAGACTAATTTTGCTAGTCATTTAAATAATTCTTTCCTCATAGGCCTGTAATCAAGGCCAATAAGCTAGAAATCAGGACAGCTTTTGAAATTTTAAGTAAAAATCAGAGGCTTCTGTTTATTGTTGCAAATGCCCCTTCCAAGCTCTGATTGTGTTAGGCTGTGTGATTGCTGGTCTAACCAAGGAAATTATTTACATTGATGTATCACTGTCTTTTCACCACTCAAGGCAGAGCTATTAAAGTGACAGCTACTCATCTCCTGAGCAAAGTGGTGTGAACTCATCTCTTTGTCACAGAAACAAAGTCTTGTAGAATATTTAGCAGCAGCAAACAAGATAGCTACTAGATAATTTAGTAAAACCCCAACTGTGCGGTTTCCCAAACCTACTTACTTTTTGAATACAGATCACATTTTTATATAAATAAGCAGATTTGAAGAGTAAATCAGTCAACAAAGTGATTAAAACTAGGATATGCATGAGAATTCATTTCAAACCAGATTTATGAAAAGTGTAATATAATTTTAGAATTAGTATACTTAGATCAGGCATATATCAAACTTCATGATTTAATTTTATCATTTTGGTAGAAATAATAACTATCAAAGCAACAAGAACTAAAATTGATTATGAACAAAAGGCGAAACCAATCAATTCTCTGTACTGTTCAAAATGATTTAAAAATACAGAAAAAGATAAAATCTGCTATCTAATGCAAAATGCCTTTTTGCTTTGATTAAGAGAACTATGGGTCTTTTAGATACTTTAAACATTTGGGTTAATTTTTATCCTGGACTTCCTTGAAAGTGGTTAGCTCTGCTGGGCAAAGTGGTTTTTGTCTTTTGATTACACACACAAACACACCCTATTCAAGGTTTACAGCTCAAATAACTCCAATCCTTTAGAAACCACTATCACTATTTTGATTCAGATTGAAACTTCTGTTTCATGTTGAGAGTTTACTTCCAGAAAGTCTTTTTTTTTGTAATTTCTGACAATGATCTGAGAATTGTTTCATTAATTTTCATCGGGAATATTCTCTTCATTAGATTACCTTGTGAGACCTTTTCAGTGACTTTAAAGGACTTGTAAGGAAAGAGGTTGTGAATATCAGGTCAGTTCAGCTCAGTCGCTCAGTCATGTCCAACTCTTTGCGACCTATGGACTGCAGCACGCAAGGCTTCCCTGTCCATCACTAGCTCCTGGAGTTTACTCAGACTCATGTCCACTGAGTCAGTGATGCCATCCAACCATCTCATCCTCTGTTGTCCCCTTCTCCTCCCACCTTCAATCTTTCCCAGCATCAGGGTCTTTTCAAATGAATCAGCTCTTCGCATCAGGTGGCCAAAGTATTGGAGTTTCAGCTTCAACATCAGTCCTTCCAATGAATATTCAGGACTGATTTCCTTTAGGATTGACTGGTTGGATCTCCTTGCTGTCCAAGGAGCTCTCAAGAGTCTTCTCCAACACCACAGTTCAGAAGCATTAATTCTTCAGCGCTCATCTTTCTTTATAGTCCAACTCGCACATCCATACATGACTCCTGGAAAAATCATAGCTTTGACTGACAGACCTTTATTGACAAAGTAATGTCTCTGCTTTTTAATCTGGTGTCTAGGTTGGTCATAGCTTTTCTTTCAAGGAACAAGTGTCTTTTAATTCCACACGATTCCAAATACCTTCTTATATATGTTATAGTATTCTTTTCAACTGTAATTATTGGATTAGTGCAATTGCTAAAGTGAATTTATCTGATTTAAGAAAGGTCATGAAAACTCAGTGTTTTTAACTTAAAAATGTTTGTAACTGCTTTTGAATTAACAAATTATAACACAACAAGGCACCTAACTCAATGAAAGAAAGGACTCATTTTACAGAGAGTAACTTTTATAGTATCAATCTCATTTAGTATAACCTTTCCTTAGAATTAATTTTGAGATATTATTGAAACATGGGCATTATTTTGGTGTAAAACTTTTGGTGTTGTTGAAGATAATAGTTATGGTAACAGTAGGTAGCAGATATTAACTGTATACCATGCTCCAGACACTGTTCTCAATATTTGTGCATATATATATGTGTGTGTATGTGTGTGTGTGTGTGTGTGTGTATATATACATATATATATAAATATATATAGTTATTCTTCCTCTTCATCCTTCTGAGGATAATTACTAGTAGTTCCCCATTTTACAAATGACAAATCTGTGGCACAGAAAGAATAAATATATTCACTGTGACAGAGTTGGGATTTAAATCCACGAACCGATTCCATAGCTCATATGAAAATGAACTGCATTTCTACAATGGCTTCATGTCATTGGTTGGCAGTGTCCCCACAAATGTGATGAATGTTGCAAGCCTTTGGAGTTTTACAGAGAACTGTGAGTCCCAGGAACTAAAGTAAAGGGTCAGTGTCCATCCATGCAGTGGGAGATAGGCATGTAGTGTCTCATCTGCCAGGAACATGGGTGAACATCTCACCAATGATGTTACTGATTTGAAAGCAGTGGGGTATAAAACTGGTGTTGCTCCTCAATGGTGGTAACAGTTTGTCCAGCTGTGATCCCCTGTCCAGTGGCACAGGTATATTGGCTCAAGAAGGGTTTCACTCTGTGGCCATAGGAAGACAAAAATAAGTGGTTTAATTAAGGAATTACCAGCTCCTGCAGCCACTATGAAAAACAGTATGGAAGTTCCTTAAAAAACTAAAAATAAAATTACCATATGATCCAGTAATCCCGCTACAGGGCATATAGCCAGAAAAGATAAAATCTCTTAATTCCAAAAGATATAATACATGCATCCCAATGTTCATAACAGTACTATTTACAGTAACCAAGATATGGAAGCAACCTAGGTGTCCATCAGCAGATGAGTAGATAAAGAAGATATGGTATACATACAAAATAGAGTATTACTCAGCCATAGAACAGAATGAAATATTGTCATTTGCAGCAACATGGATAGACATAGAGATGATCAAACTAAGTGAAGTAAGTCAGACAAAGACAGATATTATATGATATCACTTATTTGTGAAATCTAAAAAAATAATACAAATGAACATATTTAGAAACAGAAACTCATACATAGAAATCAAACTTAGGGTTATCAAAGCAGAAAGGGGGAAGGAGATAAATTAAGAGTATGGGATTAACAGAGACACACTATTATATATAAAATAGATAAGGGTTTTTACTGTATAGCATAGGGAATTCAAAAGCTTGTAATAACTTATAATGGAGAAGAGTGTCAAAAGAATGTGTGTGTGTGTGTATGTGTGAGTGTGTATGTGTGTATCTGAATCATTTTGCTATATACCTGAAACTAATACAATATTGTAAATCAACTATAGTTTAATTTTTTAATAATGAAGATTTGGAAAAAAACAAACCAAAATGAACAAAAAAGAATTACCAGTTCCTAATTATTAAAAACTAGATTTAAGCTGTTGAGACATAGTGAACGTGGTCAGTTAGAATGGTTCATTATATAAAGACTTTGCAAACCTACAAAGTCAAATGTTATGTGAGCCAAATAGGCAACATAGATGGAGTAGCCCAGGTTCTAAGACAAGAGGGTGTGGTAGGAACTGTGGCAAGCTGCAGACTCCTTTACATGATTTAAAAAACTTTTAATATATAGAGTACAATGCAAGCATTTCTGTGGGCTTGATCTATCCTGAAAGTCTATGAAACTTTTTTAAAAAAATATTTTTTAACACTTTTTATTATAAAAAATTTCAAACAAAACACAAAAAAGAGAGAAAAATATAATGAACCCCCATGTACCCATCATCCATATTGCAATTTTGTCTACCTTATTTCTTTTTTTTTAATTTTCTGAAATATTTTGCAGCATATGTGAAATATGATCTCACCTATAATTCAGCATGTATCTCTAGCAGATAAGAAAATTTTCAAAGAAGATGTAACCAAAATAACATTACATCTAAAATTATTTAACATTATCTAATAGCCAGTCTATGTTCAAATTTTCCTATTTGTCTCAGACATGTTTCTTTTTTGTTTTTTGTTCTTTTTTTACAGTTCGTTTTGTTCAAAGCAGGATCCAAATAAGTCAAGACCCATAAATCTTGAAAAATCTTTCTTTAGAAATGTGGGCCCAAGTAATGGGTATCACTACCCATTTTCCTTGCCCTAAATTTAGTTTAAAAAGCTAAGGAGTGAAATCGTTGAAGACATCACTTCACCCATGGGCCCATAGAAGACAGCTTCTCACAGTAGTGTACTACCTTCCAGTTTCAAAAGTGCTTTTTATCATCTTGTTTACAATATGAGCTATCTATCTCTATGCCAGTTTTGGATAGAATTCCTAGCACTTGAATGAATGGTCAGAGGCCATCTTGCCTAGGGATTTTTAATTTTTTTTATGCCAAAGACTCCTTTGGTGAACCCTATAGATTCATCCTTCAGTGTTTTAAAATGCATTAAGTGTATAGTATACTACAAGGAAACCAACTAAAGTGCTGTTACTACATCTTTAAAAAATAATAACAGAGATATAATTCTTTTTAAATACCTTAAATAACCATATCCACGGCAAATCTAATAATCACTGCAATTTTGAAGTAGTGACGAACATAGACTATTTTGAAAATATGAGCAACAACCACAATGTGATATAAAAATACCTGTGATTTTTCTTGATACCAAAGTCAGGGTACTGCTAACACTGCTACAGATGGTTGCCTGCATTCATAATTAGAAGAAATGCTAAATTTCAGTTAAAAGTAGTGAATATAAAGATACACATTTTTCCCATGCAAGTTCCAAGATGCCCTGAATTTTATCCAAGGACCTTTGTGGAAGGCAAGGAAGAGAAGGGGGTTGCATGGACCTCAGATTAAGAATCTCTGAAAACCTGTGTTACAGGAGTAGGATGTGGCTCAGTGGCTGACCTGGGGCCATGCATGATGTTAGGGGAAGAATAGGACTAGAAACCAGGTTTCCTAAATCCAGTTGTTTTTCCTGTGTTTGAATGGCTCAGTTCCAAGATACTAAGATAGGTGAGCACTTTTATAACAGTATGTGTTCAGTATTGTACTGCTGATATCTTAACACTAGCCTGAAGAACTAAATAATGTTCAGCATAAGGAAAATGCCAGAAAATAATGCTCAGATTTGAGGTTTAATGGCTTTTTCATTTACATATTGTATACTTCCTAACTGTACAAGTGCAACTTTCATAAGTCAGTGAGGCAGATTTTACCATGAGGATAGCAAGAAGTTACTGAAGGGACTTCCCTGGTGGTCCAATCTGCCTTCCAGTGCATTTGACCCCTGGGTGGGGAGTTAAGATCCCACAGGCCATGTCCCAGCTGAGCCTGTGTGCCAGAACTGGAGAGAATCTGAGCACCGCAACAAAAGATCCTGTGTGACATGACTAAGACCCCAAACCAAAAATAAATAAATAAATATATTTTTTAAAGTCATGTAGCCTTAAAAAAAAAAAAAAAAAAGTCACTGAAGAATGCCTAATAGAGAAGGGACAAATATTTGCTTTTCATAAAAACAGATTATTCTCATATATAGATGATTTGAAACGTGAACCAGGAAATCGGAAAGATAGATTAGGCAAAAGATGATTAGACCAGAACTAGAGCGGTCATAATAGAGATGAAGGGAAAGAAGATATTTCCAGAAATATTTTGGAAGTAAAACTGGCAAAACTGAGTAATTGCTCCCAGTGAAGGACTGAAAAGAAGTAGAATGATTCCCAGCTTTCTTCCATAAGCATCTGTTAGCCGATGATGCCAACCACTTGGAGCAGGGGTTATGTGAGGAGGAGCAGATTTGGAAATGCTGAGCCCAGTTTGGGATATGTTGAGTTTTATGAGCCACTGGATATCCAGGTGAAGAATCAATGAATGAACATTTACATAAAATGAATGTGTGGTGGAGATTCTCACGGGCTTCACCTGGAGTCCATCCCAAGCTAGAAACCTCTGGTCATCCCCAGTCTGGACGATTCAGAACTATTTGGCCTGATTGAACCCTTAACAAAAGGATTCAGTCATACGTCACACTGACAGAGTTTTGGTTTGAAACTTGAAACCTTGTTGGTAACTTTTCCTCCTATAGAGGTGGTCCAGATTCTTAACATGGTCTGGTGTGGAATGTACTGTAAGAGGCTTTAGGGAGTGATTTCTGAACTGAGAATGACCTTTGGGTAAATTTAAACCCTTGTGTTCAGATAGGTGAAGTGAATGTCAAGACACAATTGAAAGGACAAATACCGTGTGATTCTACTTGTATGAGGTACCTACAGTAGTCAGTGTCACAGACCGAAAGCGGAATAGAGGTTACCAGGGAAGAGGCAGACGGGGAGTGGGGCATTGTTGTTTAACAGGGAGAGGTTCAGTTTGGGAAAAGTCCTGGAGATGGATGGTGGTGCTGTTTGCCCAGCACTGTCAGTGTACTTAAAGCCACAGAACCGTACATTCAAAAATGGCTGAAATGGTAAGTTTTATGTTCTACCACAATTTGAAAAATGAAGAAATAAAAAAACCAATTCATTAGTAGGCAGGCATCTTATTGACCACATTTCTTCAGTCTTAGTTAACCTGGTATTTTTTTCTCTTCAATTCATTCTCAGAAGATACTGAGATGATAAGAAGCGCCTTCTGGTGATAGGTGATGATGATAGTGATCATGATGATGCCATTGTCTTATTAATACATAAATAAAATCACTTATTGAATGCTCATTATGTGCAAAGTGCTGTGCTAAGTAGTACTTAACATTCCTAATTCCATGTACTTCTCTCAACAGCCTTATAAGATGGCTACTTATCCCCATTCTACAGTAGAGAAAACTGAAGCACCTAGAAATAAAGTAACTTGCCGGGGTCACCTAGCTAGTAGTTGAGGGAACAGCATTTGAACTAAGACCTTTCCAGAACTCTTGTTCTCCACATTCACTAAAGCTTCCCAGCCCATGTCCTGGGACACACTCATGGGGTGGGGACAAGCTCCAGGTAGCCTGCTGATCATTTCAGTCCTTGGAAATAAGGACTGGGCTCAGGACTGGCTCCTATAGTTAGTGATCTCTGTCTGCCTTACATAATTTTCCTGTTGTGCCATAAAATAGCTTTATATATTTTTCCTGTTCTGCCATAAAATCATACCACTTTCCGAGTTCAGTTCAGTCACTCAGTCATGTCTGATTCTTTGTGACCCCATGAGCTGCAGCACAACAGGCCTCCCTGTCCAACACCAACTCCTGGAGCCTACCCAAACTCATGTCCATTGAGTTGGTGATGCCATCCAACCATCTCATCCTCTGTTGTCCCCTTCTCCTCCTGCCCTCAATCTTTCCCAACATCAGGGTCTTTTCAAATGAGTCAGCGCTTCACATCAGGTGGCCAAAGTATTGGAGTTTTCAGCTTCAACATCAGTCCTTCCAATGAATGCCCAAGACTGATCTCCTTTAGGATGGACTGGTTGGATCTCCTTGCAGTCCAAGGGACTCTGAAGGGTCTTCTCCAACACCACAGTTTAGAAGCATCAATTCTTCGGTGCTCAGCTTTGTTTATAGTCCAACTCTCATATCCATACATGACTACAGGAAAAACCATTGCCTTGACTAGACGGACCTTTGTTGACAAAGTAAAGTCTCTGCTTTTTAATATGCTCTCTAGGTTGGTCATAACTTTCCTTCCAAGGAGTAAGCGTCTTTTAATTTCATGGCTGCAATCACCATCTGCAGCAATTTTGGAGCCCCCAAAAAATCAAGTCAGCCACTGTTTCCACTGTTTCCCCATCTATTTGCCATGAAGTAATGGCACCTGATGCCATGATCTTAGTTTTCTGAATGTTGAGCTTTAAGCCAACTTTTTCACTCTCCTCTTTCACTTTCATCAAGAGGCTCTTTAGTTCCTCTTCACTTTCTGCCATAAGGGTGGTGTCATCTGCATATCTGAGGTTATTGATATTTCTTCTGGCAATCTTGATTCCAGCTTGTGCTTTGTCCAGCCCAGCAGTTTCTCATGATGTACTCTGCATAGAAGTTAAATAAGCAGGGTGACAATATACAGCCTTGACGTACTCCGTTTACTATTTGGAACCAGTTTGTTGTTCCATTTCCAGTTCTAACTGTTGCTTCCTGACCTGCATACAGGTTTCTCAAGAGGCAGGTCAGGTGGTCTGGTATTCCCATCTCTTTCAGAATTTTCCACAGTTTATTGTGATCCACACAATCAAAGGCTTTGGCATAGTTAATAAAGGAGAAATAGATGTTTTTCTGGAGCCCTCTTGCTTTTTTGATGATCCAGTGGATCATCAAATTTGATTTGGCAACTTGATTTCTGGTTCCTCTGCCTTTTCTAAAACCAGCTTGAACATTTGAAAGTTCACATTCTGTGAGAATGTGGTCCACTGGAGAAGGGAATGGCAAACCACTTCAGTACTCCTGCCTTGAGAACCCCATGAACAGTATGAAAAGGCAAAAAGATAGGACACTGAAAGATTAACTCCCCAGGTCGGTAGTTGCCCAATATGCTACTGGAGATCAGTGAAGAAATAACTCCAGGAAGAATGAAGGGATTGGAGCCAAAGCAAAAATAGCACCCAGTTGTGGATGTGACTGGTGATAGAAGAAGCAAGGTCCAATGCCGTAAAGAGCAATATCGCATAGGAAGCTGGAATGTGAGGTCCATGAATCAAGGCAAATTGGAAGTGGTCAAACAGAAGATGGCAAGAGTGAACGTTGGCATTCTAGGAATCAGCAAACTAAAATGGACTACAACGGGTGAATTTAACTCAGATGACCATTGTATCTACTACTGTGGGCAAGAATCCCTTAAAAGAAATGGAGTAACCATCATAGTCAACAAAAGAGTCCAAAATGCAGTACTTGGATGCAATCTCAAAAACAACAGAATGATCTCTGTTTGTTTCCAAGGCAAACCATTCAATATCACAGTAATCCAAGTCTATGCCGTGACCAGTAACACTGAAGAAGCTGAAGTTGAATGGTTCTATGAAGACCTACAAGACCTTTTAGAACTAACACCCAAGAAAGATGTTCTTTTCATTATAGGGGACTGGAATGCAAAAGTAGGAAGTCAAGAAACACCTGGAGTAACAGGCAAATTTGGCCTTGGAGTACAGAATGAAGCAGGGCAAAGGCTAATAGAGTTTTGCCAAGAGAATGCACTGGTCATAGAAAACACCCTCTTCCAACAACACAAGAGAAGACTTTACACATGGGCATCACCAGATGGCCAACACCAAAATCAGATTGATTGTATTCTTTGCAGCCAAATATGGAGAAGCTCTATACAGTCAGCAAAAATAAGACCAGGAGCTGACTGGCTCAGATCATGAACTCCTTATTGCCAAATTCAAACTTTCTGAGTACATGCTATCATTTGAAAGCGGTTGGGGAGCACAGTATATAAATTATATAACAGTATGTATGCAACATAATACTATACTGCCTCTTCTATAACAATCAAAAGACTCTGTGTGTGTGATCAAGAGAGTGCCTACCCTAGTGTACATGAGGGTTTGAATTCTGAGTCTTAGTTCTTTTCTGTAAATGAGTTATTTATCCCTGCGTTACTTCTGATGCTCCCAACTATGAATCTGTCTCTTTGTACTGTGAGTCTTTTGAACTCTCCCAAGTGTTGAAAAGGTGGATTAAGAGTTCCCTGTCTCTAGGGAGACCATAGTACCCACCAGTGATCAGCATTTTGCATACAGGGGAGCTTAGTGAAGATAATTACAGAAATGAATCTCTCCATGCGGCCATGGAATTAGCAACTACATTCACATTTAAAATGCCACGCACCCAGCAATCGCTGACCTAAACCCGTGTCTGAACTCAGTTTGTTTCCCAATAAAGATACAAGTTTAGTTCTGTGCATGTTTCTAGTTCGTCTGTTAGGCTGGGTCTTACTTCGCTTTATAGACCCTAACATTTGTGGAAATGGAGTTCGCCTTTTTATGTCCTCCCAGGTGGCAGCTGCGTGTAACTCCATGAACATTTAAGCATATTCTTCGTGACAGGCACCATACTGAATGCTAAAGATAGAGGGCTGAAGGGGACATGTTCATTTTCCAAAGGAACTCGCAGTCTGCTATACTCAAATTCCCTGAGGCTTTTCCTAATAAACACTCTTCTTTTTTTAAAATCTCTTCTGCTATGCTAATATTTCTTATTTTTCCATTTGGCTGTAGCATGGAAACCTCATATGTTTTGTAAACTGTCTCCTATGTCAGACAAATTAAAAGAATTTGCAAAGTTTATGCTTCGGTTCATGTTTGGTTGAGACCTCAGAAATGAACTGTGGTCTCAGCAAAGCATCTCCCAATGGCATAGCCTCTGTTTTATGTTGAAAGAATGGAGAGGGCCAAACCTTCTGTTCAAACTGTTCCACCACAGTCAGTCAATGAGAAGGTAGAAGCCATTTCGATTGGGACAGTGCTGGAACACTGTATTTACAAGAAAATGAAAACATGAGCACTTGGCCTTCAACCAAGAGGACAGAATACTTCAAAAGGCCCATTCTTCTGGAAGGTGAACAGCCCAAGATTGCAGGCTTAGTGGACTCCACAGAGAGTAAACAGAAAGAGACTATACACTCTAAGGTTCAAAGACGGTTTACTCCACATCATTGACTGTTTCCATTATTGTCGAGATGGTGAAAGCTGCAGAAAACCAACACAGTCAGAAAGAACTGCTTCTTGATTTCAGCTTTTCAAATTTAATTCTTGTAACAACTAGAAAGTCCTTTGAGACAACCCAGGTTTTACTTTGGTACCCTGAGAGCATTTGTGTTTTAAACTGCTTAAAACCCAGAGGAAGTCCTGACTGGTGGTTATAGAGCAGATATGGGAGGAAAGAGCTCAGCTGCTATTTCTAATCTCCTTTTGTCTGGTTGACTGAGTTAGGTCAGCCTCAGTTTCCCCATATAAAGTGATCATTTAATTAATTGGTGTTCTGAAACATTGTAATAAGCTAAGGAGCAGAAAATTGAAAAGCAAGAGTAGCAGTTCCAGTGGTCCCCTGCTCCATGATTCCTGGGTATTTCCAATTTGGAGAGACAGGAAGGAGGTAAGACCTCGTCCAGAATTCTCTGGCATGTGCAGACTTATACTAAGACACACACACTGGTATACACAAATACACACCCCAGTGATAACACTCAGCAGACTTCATCCTTCTGGAACTAAGGCTTTGAGAAAAACAAAAGTAACTGTCACACCCACACACACAAAATAGGAATCCTCCCTAAGAATGTCCCTTAAATGTTGTATTTTATTGTTTGAATAGGCAATATATATTCACCTAGTTTTAAAAAAAGGCACACTATGAAAAATCTCACCCCCTCAATCCACCCTGTTCGTCATCTTGTCGCTTTTATTAGTTTTTAGATTCAGGCTTACATAGTTTCTTTATGCGAATAAAGTAAAAATGAGTATATACTGTTGATTTTTTTTTCTTTATTACATGAGAAGCAGTGTATTTCACACTCGGTCTGCACCTGGAACAAGGAGGACCTTTATCTTGTTACCACAAAGGCGTAGTCACTAACAGCCCCTCAGTCTTGGTCACTGAGTTCACACAAAGGCTCAGCGCCCACCGCTTTCCAGCGCTTATAAATGTAGGTGGGATTTGTACAATGCTTTGTCATTGCAAAGTTGTTACTAGAAATGAGTCTTCAATATCCTGTGTAAAACTTTTCAGTGTTTCAAAGTACTTTCCTATTTATCATCTTGTGTAATTTGAATCTGCCAAAACCCTATGAAGTTTTAGGGCAGGTACTATCCTTGTTTTTAAGGTGAAGAAACCAAGGGCATAGGGTGTTCCCTGGGGCACACCCCTGGGTCTAAGGGCCATCCTCTCTACCTGACACCACTTTATTTTGCCGTTTTCTGAAAAAAAGGGAGAAACTGCCTTCCGTCTTTTGTTTAATACTTCTCCATATTTATGATACTGTCTTTCACAGTTTTGTAAACTTTTTTCTTTTCAGATAATTCTATAATACCTGTGAGGGTAGCATGTAACACAGAGGGATGCTGGGTTCCCTTCATCCAGTCTCCTCCTTGAACACGTGTGGTGCGTTATCAGCAACCAGGATATTGACATTGACACAACCAAGACGCAGAAAGTCTCCATCACCCCATGGATTCCCTGGTGCCATTTTATAGGCATACCTCCCTTACTCCCTCCTCAACCCTAGCCCTGACCTGACCCCTTCTGACACATATACACACACTCTAATCTATTTTAATGGAGGTTGTATTAGTCAGGAAAGCCTTACAGATATAACAAGCAACCAGCCCCCATCTCTGTGGCTAACAGTAAAGGTTTATTTTTTGTGATATCACTTCACTGATGGTCATTGGGCAGTTTGGGAAGGGCCCTGCTTCTTGCAGGCATCCCAGGACCTGGGTGTTTCTGTTCAGTAGCTCCACCATCCCTTGTGGCCTCAGCATTCTCCACTGCATCTTCTGCCTCAGGCCAGCGTGTCCAGGGTTGTAGGGCCAGGTCTAGAAGGGGCATTTATCCCTCCCGTCCACAGTCCATAGGTCAGAATTAAGTCATGTAGCTTCACCTCATTGTAGAAATGCCGAGAAATTTTGTTTGGCTTTGCCCAGGAGGAAGTGTTTGAGGCACACGTGTACAAGAGTAGTCACGGTGGCATTGTTAGCTGTGGTATCAGCTAATGAGAGAGTGAGTGTTCACTCATAGGGGAATGGATAAATAATGTTAAACTCATCCCACAGAATATTACGCAGTTGTGGAAATGACAAAACCGTATCTGTACATGATGAAGATGAAATCTTAGAAACTCAATGTTGACTCAAAGAAGCCAGTTATAGGAGACACCCTAGGTGATACAATTTATATATAAAAAGCTCAAAAGTAAGCAGAACCAGACACTCTATTATTTAGGGATAGGGATATAGGCAGTAAAATCATGTTTTAAAAAACCAAGAAGGGACCTCCCTTAGAGGTCCAGAGGCTAAGATTCTGTGCTTCCAGTGCAGGGGTCCCAGGTTCAGTCCCCAATCAAGGACCAGATCCCACATGCCATGCCACAGCTAAGACCTGGCACAGTCAAATAAGAAAGAAAATATTTTTTAGAAAGGAATGACAGCGGACAGTGGCTATCTCTGGGCAGAGAGGCAGGGGGTGAGTGGAGAGGGAGCACACAAAGGGCTTCCAGCTGTAGGTAATGTCTTTGTTCGGAAAGGGAGTGTGGATTCATGCACGTTCTGTTTTTTCAACATGTTGTATGTGTATTACAAGTATTCTTTGATATGTATCAGATATTACATAGTAAGTTTAAAAATGAACTGAAACACTATCATTAGTAGCAATACAAATAAAGCTTTATTAGTTATAAGAATGTGACAAGGAACAGACGCATCACTTGAAAAGGTGACATAGTAATTGGTGTTCCTCATGCAGTGAAAGCGACCCACTTGGGGGCTGGGTCCACTTGAGATCACAGACGTTGCTGGCCCTGTGGTTGGGGTCAGAGATCAGCTCCCGTGCCCTGGTTCTCCTTTCTGGTTCTCCTGTGTGGATCAGTCGTCATCACACTCTCAGCGTGTCACGTCACTTGATGTGTACTGTGGCAATTATTCCTTGCCATGAAAGGCAAGCTCTGTGTATCTAAATTTCCTAAAAACTGTCCCTTTAAAAGTATCTCCTGCCTACAAAGATGCAACTGAATCCTGCATCTCAGCAAACAAAAGCTGAGGCTTGTAACAAGCAGGAGTCATCACTAGAAAGTTACCACCACAGGTAAAGGCCCAACTTCCAGGGCAACCAAATGACTTAATAAACACATCAAATCTCCTTTATCGTTAAGTGAAAGACCCAAAGAAGCAGCATGGTAACAGTCGCCAGCCAGGATCCATCCCTTATCGAGCTGCTGGCAAACTGTCTTGTAAATAATCAATCCAGCTCTCTGGGTTCCTGTTTTCTCCACCCCTCTCCCTTCCCCCTTCTCCTCCTCCTTCCAAGTTTCACCCTTTGCTGTCTCCACCCTCTGTAGGCTCCACCCTCTGTAGAGGACTCTGCTCTCTGCACCCAGAATGAGTCAGCATATGGATACATAACCCACGTTTTCAGGAAAATGGACTGAGGTTATCAAAAAATGCAATCCCTCTAACCATAGATAAAAATCAAGGCATTTACAGCAGCCTGGAGAGTGAGTCCAGCAGCCGCCCGCACACTGGAACGGACAGTACATCTCCTTTGGGAAATACCTCCCTGGGGAGTGACTTTTGGTCTCCTGGGTAAAATGTTCACTTGTCAGACAGCAAGCCCTTTGTAAAAGGGAAACAGACTCCGTCAAAACTGGGTGGCGATGAGATAAAGGCAGGCCACTCCTGTTTGAATGTTTGTCCTGTTGGTGGGGATTTTGTTTAACAAGGTGCCTACCTTATCTGTCTTCTTTAAGATTTATAGCTTCAGAGCCCATAAAAGGGAGGCCACAGATATGACCGTGGGCTGTAGAAAGATTAAAAACAAACCTAGGCTATTCGATAAAAATAATCTTGAGATATTTTGGATTTTCTTCTTTTTTTCCCACTGAAGATCACATCAGAGGCTCTAACAGTACTTGACTAATAGTACTTAGCAGCACTTGACTAATATACATATTATGAAAGTGCTGGAAGGAGTACTGCCTTGGCACTGTTTATAGCACATGTGCTATTTTCCTCTACTCTGCCCTGGAAAATGGGGTTAAGCCCACTACTCAAAACTTCATCTTGGACCATGCAGTGTATCAGGTACACAAATAAGATATGATCCTTCCCTCAAAGGAACTTAGAATTAAAAATTCACCAACATATCCTACTGTTACAGAAAATGATGTTAAAATTGTCTCTTAAGAAAGGACCAGATCTAGGAACAAGCCCTTTTAGTGCTAATGTCTGACACCTGTGTTACCCATTTGTGGACTTTATGCTTTCAAGAGCATTTCAGCCACTGCTGCTGTTGGTCATGGATTTGATTGAACCTACACTGGAAACCACCTTCATCTTCGCATTCCTGAACCACGAATCCTGTTCTCCCGGATGGAGTTCTTTCTCCAGTCTCCTGATAGCTACCCTGCTGTTCCTATGGAAGAGAAAGTATCTGGGCCGGATAGTTGCCATGGACCACTCGTTAGGAGACGGCCACTGTGCAAGATAGTTTACGTGCATTGTGTCCTAATCCTTACAGCAGTCCTGCCAGATGAAACTCATGATTGCCATTCCCCGAATGGAAAGGTAGAAAGCAGAGAGGTTTACTAATGTACCTAAGATCCCATGGGTGGTAAATGCAGGATGATTAGATCAGGTTCCAGATGTTTAAATTCAAACTCTGAGCCCTTTCAGCTCTGCCTTGCCTTATCTTACTCACTCAGTGATGTAATGCTATTATTTCTTGATTATTGCAATATGCTCTTGCCCTGTTTCCATGGGATGCAGGCATCAGGTATGCAGTGGGTACATGAACACCAAGTTGACATATACAGAGTATGTGCCAGAGCCTTGAAGACAAAAAATGATGCAGAGCGTCTTATTTGGGTCTCCCGATGTAGAAGATAGCCATCCACAGACATACAGCTAAAGCTCAATGGAATGCTTTACTCATCTAACAGTGTTGAAGATAAAAGGAGGCAGCTGTGTCACATGTATGCAATTCTTCAGGAGAATACAGACCCAGTGTTCAAGTTTTCACTTCTCATCCAAACAGAAGAGGTTTTTGTAAATGCCATGGTGGTTGGCTGTGTTTGATTTGGTTGGGCCTCAAGCTGGACCAGAGCCACCAGGGCCACTTCCTGCTGCACCAGGGACGTTGTTCCTTCAAGGTCTCACCCACCTGGGGAGTGAACCAACATAACCTCCCCTCCTCACCACTTGGGCCCTCATGGGCACGACTGTGCCTCCAGCTGCAGTGATGTGACTCAGCTTCAGTCTTCAAATAGTTGCTGGTGTTCTCGTTCAAAGAAAGAAATTAAGAGTGACCTGTCAACATATTGTGAAGGAAGCAAGGCTCTTCAAGTTCCATGCCACCCTTCCCCCACCCTTTATTGAGGTATATTTGACAAGTGAAAATTGAGGTATATTCGACAAGTGAAAATTGTATATATTTAAGGTACACAACTAGATGTTCTGATATATGTATATACCGTGAAATGATTGTCACCATCAAGTTAATTCACATATCTAGAACCTCAGATAGTCACCTTTTTTTTTTTCCTTTTCTTATTTTTGTGTGTGGTGATAACATTTAAGATCTACTCTTTTAGCAGATTTCAGGTGTACAATGCAGCGTTGTTAACTGTAGTCACTATGCTATCCATTAGATTTTCAGAACTTACTCATTTGGTATAACTGAAACTTGGTATCCTTGGACAACATCTCCCCGTTTCCCCCTCCCCCACAACCTCTAGCGACCACTGTTCTACTCTCTGTTTCTATGAATTTTACTGTCTTAGATTCTGCATAGAAGTAAGATCATGCAGTATTTGTCTTTCTGTGTCTGACTTATTTCACTCAACACAGTGCCCTCCAGGTTTATCCGTTTTGTCACAGATAGGAAGATCTCCTCTTTTTTGAGGCTGAATAATACTCCATTGCCTGTGTAAACCAGGTTTCGTTGGTCCTTTTGTCTGCCGATGGGCATGTAGGTTGTTTCCATATTTTGGCTGTTGTGACTACTATGACTGTAGGAATACAGATGTCTCTTCAAGATACTGGTTTCATTTCCTTGGATATATACCTTGGAAGCGAGATCACTGGATTATATGGTAGTTCTATTGTTTATTTTTTGAGGAATCTCTATATTATTTTTCATAATTTTGGAACCAGTTTACATTCCCATCAGTAGTTCCCTTTTCTCCACATCCTTGCTAACATTTGTTATCTTTTGTCTTTTTGCTAAGAGCCATTTCTTTCTGTGAGGTGATAGCTCATTGTGGTTCTGATGATTATAATCTTGAGCACCAGTTGGCCACTTGTATGTCTACTCTTGAGAAATGTCATTTCAGGTCCTTTGCCCGATTTTTATTGGGTTATTTGCTTTTTTGCTATTGAGTATGAGTTTTGTAAATATTTTGGATATTAACCACTTATCAGATAAATGGTATACAAATACTTTCTTCCATTCCATAGGTGCCACTTCACTCTGTTGATTGTTTCCTTTGCTGTGCAGTAACATTTTAGTTTGATACAATCCCTTTTGTTACCTGTGCTTTTGGTATTATATCCAAAAAATTTTTACCCAGACAAATGTCAAGAAGCGTTTTCCTCTATGTTTTCTTCTAGTGGTTTTATAGCTTTGGATCTTATGTTCAAGTATTGAATCCGTTTTGAGTGGGTTTTTATATGGTGTGACCTAAGTGTCCAGTTTCGTTCCTCTGCAATGGCTGCCCAGTTTTCTGAGCACCATTCATTGAAGAGACTATTCTTTCTCCATTGTGTGTTCTTAGTAACCTTGTCAAAGATCACTTGACTGTAATTGAATAGATTTATTTCTGGGCTCTCTATTCTGCTTCTTTGGTCCATATGTCTTTTTAATGCCAGTACCATACTATTTTGATTAGTATAGTTGTGTGATATATTTTGTAATCAAGAAGTATGATGCCTCCAGGTCTGTTCTTCTGGCTCAAGATTGCTTTGGCTATTTGGGGTCTTTTGTGGTTTCATATGAATTTTAGGATTTTTAAAATGGTAAAAATTACCATTGGGATTTCAATAGAAATTGCATTGAATCTGTAGATTGCTTTGGGAGTATGGTAAATATCCATGTATTTTACAGTAAGTATTCCATTAACAAAGAGAGAGTGAAGGAATCTCATAATATGGGGTAAGATTTTAGATACATACAGAAGCATGTATCACCTCCATATTCATCCTTTATTGAGTCATTTGCTAAAAGGGAAAAGGCCAACCAAGGAGGTTAACTGTACAATGTAATGTTAGAAGACTCTGCCTATCCATTTGAAATTGGTATTTATAATGGATTTTCTAGTTTCATAGATATGTGCTTAAGCTTGGTAATTGCCCTCAGCTTATGAAATTTATGCTAATTAGTAACATTTATTAATTTCAAATTATTCATGTAATTATATTCTAAGCACATGGTAGATTTTAGAGATGGTTTCTACTCTCAGTGGTATTAACTTTTGGTTGGCATGTTTGTAGAAAGTATAGATAGAGTGGGTAAAATTACCCTTTAAGCAGAAAGGAGAAGGGAGAATTATGTTAGCTGGTAGAGAATTGGGAGAATTCTTTTGGGAAAGCATCCAAGAGGTCTTAAGTTTCTCCTATGAAGTTAGGGTATGGTAAATAGAAGATAAGAGATTCTTTCTAGTGTTTAGACCAGTTTAACTATTCACAAAAGCATCAGTGGAGGTCTATGACCCAACTGTGTTCAGAGGTGTAATTCAGAAAGCCTAATAGAAATCAAAACTCGTGGTAAAGCTGTATCATATGGATATGTTTCATATGGATAAATGAAACATTAAATTTTTTGCTTTAGTTTGGAATTCTGTCAGTTTGGCCTAGTAAATGTGGCAGTTTCATGGGAAAATCATTGTTAAGGCAAAATCTCTTAAAACCTATAGCTTCAGGGAGGGAAACAGAGTGTAGGATGAACCCCATATAGTAAAAGGGGCAACCAGTTCCTTGGACAAAGGCAGAACAGTCCAGTGAAGACATGGTTTGATACCAGTTTGTGTTTGCTCCAGAGGATGGGGTTGGGGTGGGGGGGTAGGGTGAAGCAGGAAGCTGAGAATTGGACAAAATTTTATTCAGTTTGGTTTAGATTCAGTAGTCACACAAAGTAAGAGCTTCCCAGATGGCGCTAGTGGTAGAGAACATGCCTGCCAATGCAAGAGACGTGGGTTGGGGAGATCCCCTGGAGGAGGGCATAGCAACCCACTCCACTAGTCCTGCCTGGAGAATCCCATGGATAAAGGAGCCTGGCGGGCTACGTCCCATAGGGTCGCAAAGAGTCAGAAACCACTGAAGTGACTTAGCACATGCACGTGCACACACATACACACGCACAAAGTAAACCAATAGTCCCCAGGCCTCTCCTGTGTCAGGAAACAAGATGGTGCCCAACTGTGCGTGCCAGCAAGTGGTTCCATGTCTAGCAGGGGACTCTCTGAAACCAAGAAGGCCCACAGCAGGGTAGGAATTTCCAGAGTTCTGTGGAACTGGAGAAAGTTCTGAGGAAGCTGGGGAAGGCTTCACAAAGACCCCGTGTGGACTAGGAACTGACAGGGCTGACGTAGCAGAGGGAGGCATGTAGCAGAGGGAGGCATGAGCGATAGGAGATGGGGAGGCTGGGGCCCAGCGGCACCGTGCTCACTCAGAGCCGGGAGAGTGCAAGCCCCCGACACACAAGGTGGTCTTCACAGCCACTGCTGTCAGCCAGTCTTCTGGAATCCACAGGACCCTTTACTCTGACTGGTGAAGGCACAAGATAGGAGCTAAGACAGACACATGGAGCTGATAGACGGCATCCCAGGCTAGGAGACAGTTTTTACCAGATTCCCTGGATTAAACAGCTTCTGCCCCACCCAGCATTTAATGGCAGGACCAGACTCCCATGAACTGAGGCTCCAGACCTTGGAATGGAGGGTCATTTCTCCTCTTTTCTTACCCACTTTATCCACTTGGGCTGCACAGGGTTCCAGACCCAACCCTACGTCAGGACCCCTCAAAGTCTTGAAAAAGTCTGACACTTGAACACCTACCTCCCTGCCTCTGTCCTCTCCTCAACCCACCTCCCACCCCTTATTACTGAATCAGAATCCAGAATTGGTGAGGGGGAGATGCTGAACTTACATATTTTTTTTAAAACTTCATGGGTAAGCCTGAGGCATAGCTGGTCTTGAGAACCACACACATCGTAGAAGGAACCCTCACCTCACAGTCAGGAAACCTGGGTTGAGTTTCCAGCCTCACCTATACACTGGCCCTGAGACTATTTCCTCATCTATAAAATGGTATTGTTGCTTATCCTGCCTACTTCACAGGGGTTTTGTGTGGATTAAATCACATGATAGCCAACTGGAAGCCCTCCTCTGCTCTAGAAATGCAGGTGCGCCTTGGCCCTCTTTGCCCCACCCCTGCCTCCACCCCAGTTTACAGCCAGTCACCTCACCCCTGGATTGTTTCTGGGCTAGCTGGTTGGTTTGTAGCGCCTGCGCCCTGCCTCCGAGTTAATCCTCTTGAAACACCACTTCTGTTGTGTTTCTCTTCTGCTCAGCGTCACCTCTCTCAGGACACAGGCTCCCCATGCCCACTGTGCTTTCTCTCTCTTTCCCACCTTTAGCCTCTGCTGTCAGTCCTTGACCTCCATATATTTCTTGCATAGTTCGTTTCTGAAAACCTGTCCCCAGTTTTTCTAATCTGATCACCTCCATCTCAATTTGAATAACATAATTATGAGACTTTAACATATATTATATTGAACGGTTCCTTTATTGTTATGTGTATTTGCTTCATTATTCTGGTTGGTTTGCTTGCCAAGGTCCCAGACTACTAGGGCTGATTGATCTTTTAAATGATGTTATTATTATGTGCAGTGCCCCCCACGGTGATAGGCCCCGGGCCGAGCTGGGAAGTGCAGTGGTCAGAGCACACTGACCCGTCTGTAAAGCCCTTTCCTTTATAGGTCTCTTTTCATCTCACCACCCTGAGAGGTAGATAGTTATGCTCCCCGTTTTACAAGTGAGGAAAGAGAGGCTTGGGAAGGCTAAGTAACATCAAAATTGCAGGAAAAACAGGGAGGCGAGGGGACTCTGTGTCCTGAGGAGAACCAGAGCGGCTGGAGCCCACGGTAGGGTGCAGATGTGAGCGACAGCTCCTGCACGTAGTGCTCAGGCCACAGCAGGTGCCCAGGGCTGAGACTGAATTAGTGCAGAGACCTCGCAGAAGGGACCAGACCTGACAGGCTGCAGTAGGTGCCCCTGTAGGGGGCAGCTGCACCCCTGGGGTGAAGGTCAGGCCAGGGTGACCCCAGCTGGCCTCCTGGGGACAGGTCAGGTGATCGGGAGATGGGAAGGGTTTAATGTAACTCGGCCTCTACCCGGGTAGGAGCCAGGCAGTGGACTTTGTAGGCTACTTCCTGGGGAATTTTCAGATGGACCAGTGGTTTCATCTTCCTGTTCTAAAGCACCCCGGTACCCTGTGTGATTATCCAGTTGTGGCCAAGTGGTCTGATATCTTAAAGGAGAAGCTGAAACAGCAGTGGAAACTTCCTAGGTTTCGAGGCATCAGTAATTCCATTCCTGAGTAAACACTGATGAGAAAGAAAAACCCTTCCAGTCTTCTCTGGCTTCAGCCAGAGTGTAATTTAACAGTGCTTTGATATTTCCAGATTGCTCCCTGACTTATGAAGGTATAAGCTCCTTGCAGGTAACATGTTCCCGCCCCAGGTTGAATTCCTTGCACTTATTGCCTAAGTGGGACAGGCCCGGGGTGGGGCAGCTGAGAGCTGGCAATGCCAGGCCACAAATGCAGGCAAGCAACCGAGAGGCCAGCAGGCAGGCCTGAGGGCTGGACAGCTATCCAGCAAGTGGGTGGAGTACTGAAGCTTAGTTGTGTGGCTGAAGAATCCAGGGCGTGGCAAAGAAATCGACTATGGAACAGTAAAGATGAATGCTTAATACCCATGCATTTATTAGCATGGCTGGGTCTTTTGTCAAATATGTCATACATTCACAGTTTAGGATTTTAGAATAAACAAGATTACTGATATTTCTTTCAAAAGCTGATAAGCACTCCTTACTAAAAGTTCAGAGTCTTTGATTAATCTTCAACTTAAAATATTAAAAATCTAGTTTTCATAAGCTATTAGAAATATTTTTCAAAGGAATCCTTCCCCCATCCTGCACCCCAAAGCCCTGCCCATGTCAAAGGTTAGGAGTAAACCATATTTTCTGTAAGCCATCTGATGAAATTCTCCTCCCTTCCCCAAGTCTACCAAATTTTGATCTTTAAAAAAAAAACAAAAACAAATGGGGCTAATGTGACAGTAAGATTTATACCTTCACAAGTAAATATTACAGTTTGGCTGGGTAGCTTGTGGAAGCTTGTCAGGTCACAGTGACTCACTTGCATAGATGAAGTTATTTTTAGAGATGTAATTTGTACTGTTTAGAAAAGAATAAAGAGATGGTAAAAGGCTAGATCGCTCATTATAGTTTACAGAGCTCATGAACCCAGCATCCATGCGAAAGATGACTAAGCAACGGGTCGGTTGGTACTTTCTCTCAGAATTTTACAGGCATGAGTCACCCACTGGAGATTGCAGACACAGCACCGAGGTACCTGTGACTCAGCTCCCATTAGGACGAGCACTTGAATTCAATTCTGATACACTTTGGTAGTTAAGGACTGAGGAAATTACATAGCAAAGCAAAATATGCCTTTCTAGCACGCAGCCATCAGATGTTTTTAGCAAGGATTGATTTATCTTCAGCTCTGGCCTTTGAAAGACTCTCTGGTTTGTGTTGGGTGATCTGCCTGTTCTATCTGCTGCTCTCCATAGCAGTGCCACCTGACCCTAGGGCACCACTATCCTCACCCTTTCTGCACTGAGCTGTCCAGCATTCAAGCCCACTTCCTGTGTGTGTGTGTGTGTGTATGAAAGATCTTCAGCCTAACATGGAAATTCTAGTTTTCTTAAACTGGGAGAAATACCTTTCAAAGACTTGCTTCCCCCACACTGTGCCCAGGTCAGGGAGTAGAAGAAATAAATGGTATTTTCTTAGGGTATTTTTTTATGTTTTTTAAAAAGCCATATACACAAACCTACATATCCACGTGTGTGGTCACAGATCAATAAGAACCATCTGTGTACGTAAGCAGACTTTTTGAAGTGAATGCGTTATTCTCTCTTCAGGGCTGCTGCTTTGTTCTCAGGCACAGGGCTCTGCTGGCCCCAAGGTGCAGCCGCACACTAGGATTGCCCCCTGGTCATCAGCACACGTGCCTTATGCAGCCCCTTTGGGCTGTTAAGCCCTCAGAACTTGACCTCTCCGTTCAAACACACAGAAAATGGTCCTTTGCAGCTTGTAGACATATCAATAGACTATTCAAACCAACAAAGAATATTATGCTTGCTGCTGCTAAGTCTCTTCAGTCGTGTCCAACTCTGTGCGACTCCAGAGACGGCAGCCCATCAGGCTCCCTCGTCCCTGGGATTCTCCAGGCAAGAACACTGGAGTGGGTTGCCATTTCCTTCTCCAATGCATGAAAGTGAAGAGTGAACGTGAAGACACTCAGTCGTGTCCGACTCTTATTATGCTTATTACTTTTATAAAAGAAACACGAACATGGTTACAAAAGCACATACTCCAGAAAGAAATGCAGTGAAAAGTGAAAGTACTCTGCCTCACACCACTCATGGACAGTCACTGTTAACCACTTCTGTCACCTGGCAGTTACTTCTGAAACCATTGTATTCCTCAGCTGCTATGCCTGTAGCACTATTACTAAGAGCGTCAGGCCATGCAGCGGCTACGAAGTGGGCCCTGTTGTCAGAGAGAAAAGCCTTGTGTCCATTCAAGTCAACTCAGCAGACATTTGGGGATCTCCTATGGACTGAGCCCTCCGTCAGGAGGGGTGGTCACAGAAATGGGTAAGAGTTTACAGATGTGCAAATACATGAATACAACCACTGCACAAAAATGCTATAAAACAGATGTAAAATACAGGTGTATAAAACCCCTTCTGTGGGATTTTACAGAAGGATCCAAGAGCTGGGTCTTTAAGTGCTTAATAGAAACATCCTGTGGAGAGAACCAGGCGAGGATGCCCAGGGAGAGTAGCGTACTCGTGGACTGATGTGGAACATTCAAAAGACTGGGAATAATTCATAAACTTGAGTGTTTAGAGTGTATGAGTTAAGGGAGTGTTGGGAGATGAGGCAGGAAAGAAATGTGCCTGATGAGGAAGAGCCTTCCACTTGAGGAATTCAAAGAATGTCCTGTTCCTGATGGAGAGTCTAGGAAGGATTTTAAACAGAGCGGTGCTGTGATCTCACTTATGCCACAGGTCTGATGGCAGGGTGGAGTATGAGTTCTAGTGGGAAGAAGCCTGGGGTAGGAACTGCTTCTCCAGCAGGCCTTCGTGAACACTCAGATTTTGGAAACGAGGGGGAGTGGCAGATGGCTGTGTGATGCCTGGGGGGAAAGCTGAGTAGAGAGTGAAGGGTCCCAGAATTGAGGGGAAAGACTGAGCTTGAACTTGTTGAGTTTGAGGTGTTTAGGTGGTAAGCAGGTGAAGTCAATAAGTAATCAGCAATGTAAGGCTGAAGTTTGGGAAGAGCCCTCCTAGTTGATACAGACCTGTGATCCACGTAGCATGGGACGGGGGAATGGCCAAAGGACGAGCCTGTAACAGGAGAGGACTGAAAACAGCTGTGGGGAAGGCAGCAGCTGGTGGCAGTCAGAAGACTCAGGTGGAGACAGAGAAGCAGTGGCGAGGTAAAATGAGAACCAGGAGAGAGCGGCCCTAGGAAAGCAGGAGGTGCAGATGAGGTGGGAGTGAAAAACATTCGCTTTGGTAATTAACATGGACAGTGTCCCAGCTGAAAAGCAGTTGAAAGAAACGTCCATGTGTTAGAGTTGGCAGAAGCCAGGTGTGAATGGGTTACAAAATTAATTGGTAATGAAGAAGGTGGACCAGTCTTCTTTATGGGGGTTTAGAGAATGAAAAGAAGAGCAGGTGGTAAGTAGCTAGTAGGGGTGGTGGTCACGAGGGGTCCTTATGCGAAGAGGAGGTTCTTCAGCATGATGAGAAGGAACCAGTGGAGAAGAGATTGTAATTTAGAGGGAAAAGAGAGAGAGAGATCTTTGAAAGAGCAAAATCCTAGAGGTGGTTTAAGAGTATGGAACCTGGAACATGGGTCAGGGAAGGAGATTTGGACAAGAAGGAACTGCACCACCCCTGAGGCAATAGGAAAGGATACAGATATTGGAGTTAATTCATCCCTCTATCACCACCACCCAGCAGTCCTGGAGTATAGTCATCACTCAGAAATGTTTCTGAATCAATGAATTTTTAAGTCATAGTATTTTAGAAGTTATTATTTTGTGGCTCAGCATGAATAGATGATGAGAAAGTTGGGGGTGTGGCCACAGGGAAATGGGTGCTGGGTAGGTTGCCCTTGTTAGATGCTGATGTTACACTGGATGGTTACAGAAACCCAAGTGGAGAGGAGGACTTGAGGCCATTGTAGACGTTTCTCAAGAAGTTAGTGTGTAACCAGGAGACTGAGTAGATAACACACAGTGAGAATTAACAGAAATGATCTAGCCAAATGGTAGAAGCTTCAAATAGGGTTGCTTTTCTTAGGGGCAAGGTTGATTGTGTAGGCAAGTCTGGGAAAACAAGTGGCTTCTACTCAAGGGAGTGGCCAAGGGGGAAAGCTAGGTTTCGCTTGGGACAAAAAGGTGGCAGGAACATTCTGGGAAGAAAGTGAGAAGGCTTATCTTAGAGTCAGAGCAGAGGTAACGGTCTGATACAGTGGGTATTTGTCCTGTGAGGATCCAGAGTGACAGGACATCAGGAAGAGTTGGGAGGATGGATTTTTTTTTTCCCCAACAAAAGATGAGCGTCACTGTGAGAGACTAATTAGCTAGGGAGGCAGTGGCTGAGAAAGACTGTATGCAGGGGCCTCTACACGGGCAGTGGGTTGCAAGGCAGTCCCAGCAGCTGGGAATGTTGTGGTGGAGAACTTGACGCTGTCTGAAAGTCTGCAGACCCTCAGAGGGCCACAGTTAGTTGGTGGTTGGATGGTCCAGGATGCCACCTCCATGAGCCCACGTGTTCCAGGAGAGCTCCTCTGGAGGCCTGGACTGTCCCCACTCCAAAAACGCCTCAGGCATATCTCATGGCCTCTCTGACCCGAGGCTCAAAGTACGGTCTGCAGCTGATTACCTGACCATGAAGATGCATGGAGACATTGCGAGTAAACAGAAACTTTTATAGCTGTTTGAAATTGCTACGGCATCTGGGCATGATTCTTTTTCTAGTCGTTCAGTTTTATTTTATCAATCTATGACAGGTTGGAATTTAAAACGAAACACAGTAGGATGTCCCTGGTGGTCCAATGGCTGGGAATCCACCTGCCAATGCAGGCCATTATGCACACGGTCCATCTGTTATACCAAATCATAACTGATTCTTAAATACTTAAAATCCTATAGGTCTTTCTATGCTGTGCTAGAAGGTGCCCCAGCTCTCACCAGTCAAGAATCCCATGGTTGGGAATGCTCATGACCACTATCTTTGAGTTTCAGACAAGCAACTGTCTTCTCATTTGTACAAGTCTTAAAACTTTCGAGTTCTTTAAACCAAATACATGCACGTATATACCTGCATGTATTTAGATACGCATGTGTGTGGTGTTGTTGTTTTACTCACTCAGTCATGCCCGACTCTTTGCAACCCCATGGACTGAAGCCCACCAGGTTCCTCTATTCCTGGGATTTCCCAAGCAAGAATACTAGAGTGGGTTGCCATTTCCTTCTCCAGGGGATCTTCCTTACCCAGGGATCTCCTACGTTACAGGTGGATTCTTTGCCACTGAGCCACCAGGGAAACCCATATGTGTGTGTATACACACATAAAAGATGACATCTCTTGGTAAAGAATTCCTCTGGACCTGGGATTCCCACACCTCTCCTATAGATCCATATTGGTGCCTACTCAGGGCACCCCTTTGCAGACTCTAGTTTAATCTAAGGGTAAGTGATGACTTAGCAAGTTGCACATTGAAAGAATCAAACCTGTTTTTCCATGCAGCCAATTAATAATATACCTAAATAATATTAACCTTTTGGCTTATGGAAACAAAGAGAATTCCATCACCAAGAGCATTGATAAGGGGTAAGAGAAAGGGTGGGGCAGGATAGAATAGCTATTGTGAGAGCAGCAGGCAGGCTGAACAGAAGGGGTTAGCTGTTGAGCCCAGATCAGGTTCTGTTAAGGTGTGCCCTGGTTTAAAGTACTTTATTTTAAAGCCCTTTGGATCTTCCCTCTCTTTTTTATTCTTAATCTGATTCTTTACACCTGTCCTTCAATACTCTTGTGTATATGAACTTCAACTTCTATATTCAAACCTTAGTCTTAACTGAAGCCTGATGGGCTGTACCACACATACCCTCTTAAGAAGGGCAGGCTGTGTAGGCCTTTCCTGACCTGCTTCACCAACATTTAAGAGTTATGTTTTTATCCAGGAGACCGTGGTTAGTCCCTATCAGCTGAAACAAGGGGGGAGAATTAAGGTAATCAAGCTGGCACCAGTGTGTAGGACAGACAGAGAAGCAATTCCTGGAGGCAGAGAAAGCTTATTGAATTACTTCAGGTGTGAATTGATTAGTACTTGGAGCTGACCTAAAACGATTGGCATAGGAGGCCTAACGTGGTTGTTCTTAGGTTTAAACGAAAGTATATTCAGTTGCATAAAGTGGGCTGCTATTTTTAAAAATACCCATTCCCACTTCTGTTTATCATGATGGAAGTAGATGGGCCTCCCACCCCATCAAGTAGGACAGTGCCTTGTGGACAGTCCTCTCCAGGGTGTGCTGCCAACAGTGAGCCTTTCAGAGCTGCAAACGGCAGGATGAAGAGTCAACGGTGACTCAAAGGTCCTGAGCTTGGCTGAATATTAGACCCAGCCTTTGTGGGTGAGCAAGCTTATGGCTTTTATTTCAGACGTGTGGTATGATTCTTCCCCTGTCGATAGTAGGACATCCTGATGATGTCAGAACCATGGGTTTAAAATTGAAGACCTGAATCCAAGGTCCAGCTCTGTCACATAACTGTAATTTTAAATGAGCTTCTTTCTGTTCCTGAGTTTCAGTGTTCTTACCTGTAAATGGGATAATATGCCACCTTGAACATCACAGATGAGATATGAAAACTTTAAAGCCAAAAAACATATATTATGACATTCACCAGGCCTCTGGTCTGGAATTATCAGATTGCACAGGTGAGCAGTCAGAAGGATACGTAGATTTTGAAGACATCAGAGTGTACTGAGATGGAGCTTTCTGGGACTTTCTAAAGGAGGAAAGCTCAGGGCCAGCCCTTCAGGGTTAACTATCCCTTACCTCGGCTTTGTGGGGAGTTGTTACACGGATGGAGAAAGGAAACAGTAAATGTTTTAAAAGGAAAGGAAGTACAGGTCGATGTGGTGTCATGGAAACTATGGGAGAAGAACAGATGTGAGCACCAGGGTCTAAGGCCATTAAAATCCCATAGATATGACCGTAAAATATCTTCCCAATCCAAAAGAAAGAAAACAAGGAAATTGAAACATCAAAAATAAAAATCCTTAAAAGCCTGAGCTCATTGAACCCAGAGGAATAACTCGTGAGGTCTGGAAGGCAGGCACATTCTGTTCTTCCTCTTGGTCTGTGAGGACCGTGAGAGTCAGTCGCACTTTCTGATTCACGGCCAGAGAACGTGCTTGCCCATAGCAACCCCTGACTGAGATGGCAGACAAGCCAAAGTGTCCCTGAGTAGGAACTCCTTCCAGAATGTCAGAAACAAGCAGTAAATCTAATTTGCAGCACTTGTGATAGAAAGAACACGGACTCCAGACCCAGACTGGCCAGGGCTCACCCTGGCACCGTCTCTTCTTCCTGGCTGCAAGAAGGTTCTTGGGCTTGCCACAAGGCATGGGCTTCCTCCGTAGTGAAAAGGGACAAGAGAACCATGTGGCAGGAAGCACCCAGCACATTGTAGGTATTCAGCAAATGCTTGTTTCCTTCCCTTTTCTTAGCATTAAAAAAAAAGTACTTATTAGAATGGAGCACAAAAATAAAACCCACCATGCCTAACTTTTGTGTAGTGAGAGATTTTTCAGACTTGGGTTAAGGGAGAACCCAGAGTCATACTGTGGACTTCCTTGGTGGCTCATTGGTGAAGAATCCACCTGCCAATGCAGGAGACATGGGTTCAGTCCCTGGATAGGGAAGATCCCCTGGAGAAGGAAATGGCAACCCACTCTAGTATTCTTGCCTGGGACATCCCATGGACAGAGGAGCCTGGCGGACTACAGTCCATGGGGTCACAAAAGAGTCAGACAGGACTTAGTGACTAAACAACAGCAACAACAAAGTCATACTGTAAAAGCAGCTTTGGTAGCTGTGGTCTACTTTGCTCCTGTAGGGAGATTTGCTGAGCCACAAGAGGCTTGCTGGATGGGGGGTCAGGACCCTGGGGTTCTCTGTCAGCTGCCCAGGCAGCTCACCACTCTACACCACAGGCTTTTCAGTTAAATGGATAGATGACTTCCAAGCCCTCTTTGTGAACTGTGGTTTAATGAGTTTGTCCTCTGTTGTGACAAGACATGGAGATCTTTAAGCACCTCAGCTCTTCCCTGAAAGCACATCTGTCAAAAACACAGCTGAAAGAAAGGGAATAGACTAAAGAGGTATTGCAGCGTTTATGTATTTCACTCACAGGGACCTCAGGCCTGACTCCTACACCTGCTGTTAAGCTTGGTGCATTAGTTCCCTGATTCCTAGCAGCCTAACTGCTCAGAGAAGGTCTGTGGTCTCTAGACAGCCTAACCTATAGCCTGAGCTGGGCGGTGGGCGTGGAGGGAACTAAGAAACTATAGACAGCAGAATGCTAGACACTTAGACACACACGCCTCATTCGGCCTGGGTTGTCATGACTGTATGGCCCACTCTGAGAGCTAATATTCATAATTGTGATTTAAGTCACTTAAAGGGGGATATGGAAGAGTAAATGTGAAGGCTACTTTGGAAGGATTTCAATCAAAAGCAATAGGGGAAAAAAGTTTTGGAGCTCGCAAGGAAGAGCTCTCAGTTACTGGGCGAAAGTCTGCTTCTCTTAGGAGAACCTTTGCTTGAAAAAGATTTTATTCCTTTACGTTTGGATGTACAAGTCAAGCAGCTAATTTAAGTCAAAGGCTTGCCTCAACATGCTCACCTTGTATTTATACGTGTGTTCTCTATAATTCAAGTTAGGAGAATATGACAGTTTAAAAACATCATTTTAGACAGCTGTCATACTTTCATCTGAAGTGAAATTTCTAAATGGAGTTGCTATTAAGGAAGAACATGAATTAGTTTCTCTTTTCCCACTGTATCCCCCTCCCATTCTCACAGAAGAAATAATAACTAAGGAGATGGCCAAAGAAACAACTAAACAAAAACTAGGCTAGTTCAGGGACCACATAGCAATCTTTAAATATACAAAGATTCATTATGTTTCTGGTCTTTTTTTTTATCTAAGCACAATGGAAAACTGTCTGACTGAGTTTTCAGTAGGCTTCCTCTCTGTTTAAATGTTTTATGGTCTTTGGTCAGCTCTTGCTGCAAAACCCCATTTGACCTTATACTCTCCAGAGCTGTTTTTTGTGTTTTTTTTTAATTTGAAGGAAGATGAATATAGAATTAAAAATGGGGAGTTCCCAAGGACTGTGAATTTGCCCCACATAAAATGATGGGCAGAACTAAGTTGGAAGCTTAATTGAAAGAACCTGGCTACCTTAATCTATGGGTTGGATTTTCTCAGCTGGAAGTCAGGTTGGAGAAAGAAATTAGGTAGACTCAGGTTTGTTTTAATTGCTTCTAAGAAAAAAGTGATAATAATAGGTATCATTATAAATATCTGCTAGGTGCCAAGTATTCTACATGTACTCATTATGTCTTATAAACCACCCAACAGCCTTGCATGGTAGGTACTATCCCATTTTAAAGATGAGAAAACCTAGACTCAGAGAGTTTAGCAAATTGCACAAGGTCACCCAGGTCATAACCGGTTGAGTAGGAATCAAGCCTGGATCTGTCAAATTCCTAAGATCATATTCTCTCCACTATACCTGCCCGTTCTTACATTCCCTTAGGCTCCACCCTTTATGTATCGAGCACTTTCTACGCACCAGATGCTGTACCACATGCGTTATTTTGAACCTGGAGGTTAGAGTGTTTCCAGTTTTGCAATGAGGAAGAAGCTCGGAGAGGTCAGTGAATCTACCAGTGCGATATGATCACTAGGTGGAACCTAGGTCGCCACCTCCAGGGCACATGTTTTTCACGTGACCCTTCAGCCTCAATGAGATAAGCTCTTTCCTGTTCATCTCACCAGAGGAAACTGAACCTTAAGCAACCGAAGAATGGAGTGACTTATCTCTGAACATTTCCACAACCATCTAGTGGGTCAGACATTTTCCTGTAATTTTGATACCCCAGCACAGTATAAATCTGGAGTGGAGAATGCTTGGGAAGTGTAATACACAAAAAATAAGTTCATGCAGCTTTCTGCATAGGAGAGTGACAGGGTGGCCAGGGTTCTAACGCTGTCTTGTAAGGAAACATACAGTCACTCTTGAGGGTTCTGGTTTCCAAGCGCTGCCACATATTTGACCTAAACTATTTCCCGTCCCAGTCTTAAACCCAGTCCCAAATCTCAGGCTCTGCTGTAGAATTGTCCTCATAGAAAGTTAGAGTTGTTTGAGAGAAAACGGAAGACTCCTATAAGCTGATGAAGCCCATCACCAAGCTTACCCCTCATAGCCTCCCTCTGACCATAAGGGACACACTAGTAAGTCTTAAGAGATGTTTTGTAAAGTGGAATCGGTTCACAAACTTAGAAGTGAGTGACTGCACTCCTCTAATAATAAATAATAAATTATTTGTGATTTGTGCATGTGTACCTTCTAAAACATTCTCCTTTCTAGAAGACTTCTACCATTTGAGGGTATTTAAATTACAGGAAAATTTCTGACCAGAGTGGGTGAAATGTTCAAGGATCTCGCTGCTCATGGAAGAAAGCCCACACTGCTTTGCTTTGTGCTCATGACTCTCCACAGTTTGGAGTATTCATCCAAAGCGCCCCCGCACCAGCATTGTATCCTCTGGTCAGTGCTCCCTCTGCCCTGATCACCCTCATCCCCTCACCCTCCTCTCCTCTGACTGCTCGATGCTGTTCCCTCTGCCTGGAATCCCCTCACCTTTCTCTGTCCCTTCCCTGTCATAAGCCTCTCACTGCAACTGCCTGTCCAAATCCTAGTGGTCTTTCAAGGTCCTGCTTATCCAGCAAACCTTCTAGAAGCCCTTGGATTATCTTTCCACCCCTACCCAGGCAGTTACTACCTCTATTATAACCCACCGTCATTTTCCTGCCTGAGAACAGTGATGGTCAGCGGGAAGGACCAGGCTTTACTCAACTTGGCCCCCTAGAGCTAGCTCATAGTAGATTCTCCAGGAATGCTTCTCAAATTGGATACTTGTTGCTATTTTCTCTAGCATATAAAGCTCATAACCAGACCCTTTCAAAAATAAAAATAACTAGTTTCAGAATTCTTTTTCTTCTTAAAGCCTAGTTAGTCATCCTTCACTTTGGAGTAGTTGCGTTATTTGCAAATTTGTGCCTGGCAGGATGTTCTAATTTTTTAAGACTGGAATTTAAACTGACCATTGTCAGTCCTCCTCCTTTTCAGAATTTGTCCTATTCCTTCTAATCATCTGCCTTTGGTAAATCATCCATGATATTTTGAAATTAGAAGCTTATGACTCTTTAAAGACTTTGCCCAGCTTTTAAATGCCAAGGATTTTGCATTTGAATATATTTTAACTTATTTAAGGATTATTCTAATCAAATTCTTCCTTAATTTAGCCAGATTTCTGTTTTAATCCTCCCAGGCCAGGAGTTTATTTATTGTGACTACATTCTTTTAAAGATAGAAGTTTAAATGGTATTAAATTATGTTGGACTATAAAGGAAGCTGAGTGCCGAAGAATTGATGCTTTTGAACTATGGAGTTGGAGAAGATTCTTGAGAGTCCCTTGGACTGCAAGGAGATCCAATAAGTCCATCCTAAAGGAGATCAATCCTGGGTATTCATTGGAAGGACTGATGTTGAAGCTGGAACTCCAATACTTTGGCCACATGATGTGAAAAGCTGACTCATTGGAAAAGACCCTGATGCTGGGAAAGATTGAGGGCAGGAGGAGAAAGGGACGACAGAGGATGAGATGGTTGGATGGCATCACTGACTCAATGGACATGAGTTTGGGTAGGCTCTGGGAGTTGGTGTTGGACAGGGAGGCCTGGCATGCTGCAGCTCATGAAGTCACAAAGAGTTGGACACGACTGAGTGACTGAACTGAACTGAACTGAAATGCTATTTATGATTTTTCTCTGCATCTCTTAAAAACATGCTTCCTTCTTTATGTCTCGTGCCGTTGACCTCTCCTCACTTTTATGGTCTCTGCCAGGCAGAGTTCCTAGACATACATCAACTACCTGCCTTGTGTCTAGCCCAGTGTTCACATGTGGAGAATATAGAATTACAACGGGAACACTTCATTGTTAGTAATTCAGCCAAGACTATATCATGGGCACGTGTCACTTAGTGACAGAGTGGGCAAGAGAGGCTTCCTAGAAGAAGGCCGCAGAAGCAAGAGCAGCTTGTAGGGACTGAACCAGAAGCCAGGCCTGGGGAAATGCCAGGATCCAAATGGAACACATCCTCAGGGGACACAGAAACCAGAGGACATCACAGGAAGTGCACAGTGTCGCGCCTACCATTCATTTCCAGGAAGCATGGGTCCTCATGTGTAGCCTGGGACCTGCAACATGGGATGTGCTCACTCAGTGTGTGTTAGATTAGGGAATAGACAAACCTGGAAAAGCAGGGAGAGAAACACCAGGCTAAGGAAGGTTTCCCATGCAGGGGATCCCTCAGTCCTGGCCTCGGCCATTGGCTGCTTTTCTCCTGGGGAGGACAGCCCTGATGAGGCCTTGTTTGGAGTACAAGTTGAAAGCATACAGAGTTCTAGGACAGAGGCATTTCCAACAAACTGAGTCATGACGAGAGGAACCCCAGATAAACCTAGGGAAGGAAGGAGGTTCCTCCAGGAAGGAAGAGCAGCTTGGCCGTGAGCTTCCAAGGGTGGCGTCCTTCATCTTTGCGTCCCCTGTTCCTCTCCACGTGTGCAAAGGTGAGGGCAGTGGTGAGAAAGAAAGTGGGATCGGTGAAATAGGACAGGTTATAGCTTCTCTGAATTGAATGTATACAATACGAAAAGAGTCAAATAAAAATGGAAAACTGATGACTTCCCTGGTGATCCAGAGGTTAAGACTCCATGCTGCCATTGCAGGGGTACCCAGTTGATCCCTGGGCAGGGAACTAGATCCCGCATGCCCCAACTAAGAGTTCACATGCTGCAACTAAGACCTGGCACAACGAAATAAATAATTTTTTTTTTTAAAAAAGAAAATTTTTACATCTACACAACATCAAAGCTTTCTTGACTTCTTCCCTGTTTACGGAGTATCCCCCAGACTCTGGTTCTGATTCAGCCCTTAACCTTCTGGATCCAACTCAAAATCCATCTGTTCTGCAAAGCGTCCACCTCAAGCAGTGTCCCGTCCCTCCGCACCTCTGCTGTCACCCCACGTGAGCTGTGGGAACTTCTCCCCTTCCCCTGGGCCTGCCGGTGCTCAGGGCCCAGACACCTTCATTCTTCCCAGCACTCCGCCTTCCACTCAGCAAATCTGGGAGCAAAGGAGCAACTCAGTGGACCAGCTGACTGTGCCAGCCTGACAGTGTTCTCATGAGAGAATGTGCCTCTTCTGCAGTGCCTCTGTAAGCTGTATTCCAGGTTTTCTGCACCATTTTCTTCTATGTTATTTTATTTTTCTTTACAACTTGGTGTCTTATTTTTCCCTGAAGACCATTCAATTTTCTAAACTCTCTTAGTTTTATAAATGCTCCCATTTAAAAAAATATTTCTTTGAATATATGTACAAGGATCATAGAAAACATACCCATGTACTTTAAAGACTAATAAAACACCACCGACTGCAGAAATGGAACACAGCGCCAGTATCTTAGAAGCCCTAAGCGTGTCCCCCTCAGGAGTAACCACTCCCCTGAATTTTATGTTTACGTGATACTTCTGTCACGTAACATATACCCATGAACAATATATCATTATTTTTTCCTGTTTTTGAAATTTATACAAATGGAATCATATTGATTGTTTTGTGCTGCTCTGAATATCAATGTCTGTCTGCTTTGCTTGAGTATATGCTGCTGCTGCTAAGTTGCTTCAGTCGTGTCCAACTCTACGACCCCATAGACGGCAGCCCACCAGGCTCCCCTGTCCCTGGGATTCTCCAGGCAAGAACACTGGAGTGGGTTGCCATTTCCTTCTCCAGTGCATGAAAGTAAAAAGTGAAAGTGAAGTCGCTCAGTTGTGTCCGACCCTCAGCGACCCCATGGACTGCAGCCTTCCAGGCTCCTCCATCCATGGGATTTTCCAGGCAGGAGTACTGGAGTGGGGTGCCATTGCCTTCTTCGACTTGAGTATATAAAAAGTACCAAAACAAACACCATGTACCCACCTTAGCCAAATCTTAATGTTTTGCTGGTAATTGCTTCTGCTTTTGTTTTCACTTTGTTTTTAAAGAAAGAGCACATTACTAATTTGGTTACGTCCCCCTGAGGACCCCTCCATAATGCATTCCTATCCCTCTCTCCTTTCCCATTACCCCCAGAGGGAACTTCTTTCCTTAATCTGGTGTTTATCATTCCCGTGCACGTTTTTATACTTCTACTACATAGGCATTCATAAGCAGTGTGTAATACTGTATGCATGTTTTTGGACTTTGTAAGTTTATACTGAACACTGTTCATCTATAACTTGCTTTTTCCACTGAACATTATGTTCTTGAGGTTTTTCTGTGTTGGTACATGTAGCCCTAGCTCATTCATTTGAACTGCTGTAAGGTATTCCATTGAGGAATGTACCACAGTCTCCTGTTGATGGACACTTTAAGATGTTTCCAGTTTTTGTTATCACAAACAGTGCTACAGCAAACCTTCTCCTACCTTCTTATGCACTTGTGGCAGTGTTTTAGGAGTGGGAATGCCAAGTTATGAAGTCTATACATCTTCACTTTTACTGTACAGGAGGTTATAGAAATTTATATTCTCATTGTCAATGATGAGAAATTACAGTGTTCCACATCTTTGACAATACTTGGGGATTGCTGGTGCTTTTAATTTTTGCCAGTCTAATACGTATGAAATGGAATCTCCTTGAGGTTTATAATTTTGCATTTCCCTTAAATACTCCTTTAGTTCAACAAGCATCTATTGAGTATCTCTCCTGTGTTATGTCATGCCCTGTGCCAAGTGCTAAGAATATAAAATAACTAATTCATGACCCCTACCCCTAGGAGCACTCAACTTTTGTAGTAATTCCCAGCTGGGGAGGCATATCAGAGACACTTCAGGTGCACTTTCAGGAACCAGAGGTCTGAGATGGGGCCCAAAGGTTAATTCCTTGGTGATGCAGATGCTGACTTCTAGTTGAGACCCTCTGAGCTCATGGCAGAAGAAGCTTAGCTGATATGGTTCAGCCTGGGTTCATTTATGTGGCCAGGTGGGAGAACCTGGCTCTTGTGGGCCCACACTATGGCATCCCTTTCACAGTGAGATTCTTCCTGGAGTTTTGTGTGAATGGCTCATTGGGGGTCAGAAATATTAATTTGTCTCTAGAAAGTACCTCAAAAGCAAATGGTAAACAAAATGTAAGCAGGAACCAGATTTCCTATAACTTCACCTACCTGGGAAGTTAGCTGTAAACCTGGAAGGAAACGAACAACAGCAGGTGGAAGAGGAGGAGGAGATAGTATCTGAACTCCAAACAGTGCCCGAACCAGAGCTCACACGGCATCACTTCACATCATACGGCCCCTGCTCCACACCAGGTGCCGGCCTACGGATAGAGAATCAACCACGCTGACTCTTCAGGAGCTGAGATGCAGGCTGGATAAAGCAGACCAAAGGCAAAGAGAAGAGGCAAGAGAGAGAGACCATACTGAGGCCGGGCTGGCCGTGGTGAGAAGTGGCCAAGGAAAAGGAGCAGAAATAAATAAAGGGACAGAAATAAATAAAGTTTGTGATCAGGGGGCGAATGGCACACACATGCCAGTAGCACTCCCCAGTGTGCTCCTCAGCACCACCTCAAAGGCATGTCAGCTCCTTAACTGAACAGTTCTGGGGGTCTGGCTCGTGGTAGGAGGCATTTGTGAAAGAGCAAGTGAAGTCTTTTCTCTTTTTAAACTTTTTATTTTGTATGGGAGTATAGTTGATCAACAATGTTGTGTTAGTCTCAGGTGGACAGCAAAGTAATTCAGTTATATCAGTACATATACATACATCTGTTCTTTCTCAAGTTCTTTTCCCGTGTTGGTTGTTACATAATATTCAGCAGAGTTCCCTGTCTATACAGTAGGTTTTTGTTGGTTATCCATTTTAAATATACCAGTGTGTACAGGTCAATCTCCAATTCCCTAACTATCCCTTCCCCCCCACCTTGTAATCATAAATTCATTTTCTAAGTTTGTGAATCTGTTTCTGTTTTGTAAATAAATTCATTTGTATCATTTCTTTTTAGAAGGTGAAGTCTTATTAACACTTGAGACTCTCGTGTATAATCTTTTCATGTGTTGTTTGTCATCAAGAAAAGGCTAAATTCTTTTCAGTATGTTATTTTTACTGAGATGTAAAGGTCTGTACACAGTTTAGAAAGAGATCCATCAAAATAGTTAAACACTGTGAAAATTTATGCTATAGGTAGAAATTTCACATATATAGAAGTGTATAAAACTAGACTGAAAGAAAAATACAAAGTAAGGAAAAAGGACGAGTCGGAGGAAAGAATGAATGTTTATTTACTACCTGTTCTGTTTTTGTTCAGTTCTTTCAACAATGCTATAAGAATTATTACCCTCATTTTTCAGGTGAGAAAAATCAAGATTCAAAGAGATGAAATATTTTGCCTATGGTCTCACCACTAATAAATGAATAGGGCTCAGAATTGAAACCCATTTTTATCAGACTCCAAAGGCTGTGTATACTTTTTCCATCATATCGTGCTATCACCTCCCATACTAGGATTTTTAGCATTTACAGCAAAATCCAGGAAACTTCAGCTTTTAGTTTGTTAATATTACTACACCCCCAAAGGTCATCTGTTTACATGATCAAATCACACAAAAAAGTGAAAAATTGAAATCAATGTATTAAAATGTGGTTAATATTTGGTCTCCTTAGTCACTTAAATGTAAGGCAGTGATGATAAAAAGAGACTCCATTTGATTTTTAATGCCTTGAGTAGGGACACTTCTGAATTGGAAAACTTGTCTTTTCTGTTTCTTATAGGTGAGTATTTTGGATATGTGGTAGTTAACTTTCTAGTGGTTGGGATCCATGTGTCTCAGAGGTACGATCAGGGGTGGTCAGTCAATAAGTGGCAACTTCCCTAATTGGTTGTGTGCCCACAAGCCTGGGAATGAGACGTGTACAAACTGCTCTTAAGAAGAATGGACCTCAGATGGAATCATTGTCGGAAGGGGAGTTTACAGCCAGTCAACATGGGGTTAAAACTAGCTCCTATTGAGGCTTCGAGGAACTGGAGGGGCCTGAGAGGACTGGAAATCAGAACGTAACCATTGCCACCACAAAGTGAATCCATGAAGCATCTTCCCTACTAGCCCAAGCACACAAGAATACAGAGTTGGGAAGGTTTGGAGGAGTGAAATAATGGCTCACTTGTGAATAATGATGAAAATATTTGATGATGCGACTCCCAGGGAAGCAATTATGGTTAACCCCTCATTTGTCTGGCATTTTCAAGGATTGAACTGTCCCACATAACTGAATTTTCCAGACAGCTAAAACTTTCCTGTTTATGCGCCTTGAATGTTTTTAACCATGCTTGATGGAAATATTTCTGAAATAGATTATATGATTATCCTGCCTTCTTGAACAGAAGCTGCAAGGAATAACATTTCCTTTAGTTTCCTTGCATTGCAGGTCCAAGAAGACCTGATTTAAAAAGTTGAAATAGTTAGGTCTTGTAATGTCTGACATAACAAGGAATCCAGAGCTGGGCAGTACCAGAGAGAGATGAATTCGACAGCTCAGTGACGTCAGGCTGACTTTCCGCTCATGGTCACGAGATGAGTGCCAGCTCCAAGCCTCAAGATCTCACATGATAAGATCTAGGCAAAAATGAAATGGGGGCTTCTCCATATGTGTCTTAAATTAGGAAAAGGTTTCTCAGAGACCCCTGGCTGACTTCCACTCAGGTCCCATTGGCAGAACTGAATCACATTTCTTTGCCTTGGTTTTATAGAAGGTTGAGGAAGTAAATGCTCTCCGACTATGGGAGGAGGTGTCTGAACATATAAAAGAAGATGGAGAATGGCTGTTGGTTAGGCAACCAAGAGTGTTGGCCCCGTTACCAAGATTGGGAGTGAACATCACTATGTACGGTAATAGCTTGAGGGAACGATCAAGCTCTTTGTTCCTGCACTGAATCGCGCCCCCACCCCCCAACTGGGATGCTTTGTGATTTCCTAAGTCTGCTTTTATTTATTATTCTCTCTCAGTGCTTTGTGCCAGACTGCTAGTTATCACTATTTGCTGTTAATGTCCCTTGTTCTAATCTTGCCATAATTAGATTTTTTTCCTTTTTCCTGGAAAAACCATATGATCAAACTTGTTAGAACAAAGCCTGAAATGTTGAGTATCTGGCAGCTGTCCTGTGGATCGGTTACACAATGTGGCATTTTTCTTTTGGCTGTCCAGTGTCTTTTTTCCATTGTTGAGGTCTGAGGCTGGGAAGTGAAGTTTCTCGAGAGTCTTGTGAACTTAGATAAAACTAATGAAGTCTTCTGGTGCAAGGATGAGCACATAGGAGCAGTTAAGCATATTTACTAGAGAAGATAAAACCATCAGAACTTCAGCATGGTTTGGAGAGAGGCGGCAAAAGTTTCTCAGTGCATCCGGCGCCTCTCAAAGCTGCACGGCGGGCAGTTCTCTGGGACTGTGACCAGTAGAACCTGTCACTGCTGTGACTGTCCAGCGTGAGGCAAGCTGGTGCAGAACTTAATTATTCCTGCCTTCTGCCAGGGCGTCAGAGCCCTGTGAGCAACTCCTGTGAAGTGCCTAGGTTGAGCAGAATTAGCAGTGTTTGAGTGTGACTCGTTTCAACAAGTTCTTGAAGAAAATAATGCTTAGGAAATGGCTATTGAAAATTATACTGAACAAGGAGGGGACCATTTCTTCTGTGGCTCAAGAGCTGGGCAAAATTCAGTCTCTGAATCCAGAGAGAAGGAAATAGGAAGCACTTGTGAAAACAGCGCTGACAATGAGTAACTGAATCCAATGAAATGATTCTACTCTGGGAATCAAACCTGAGCTAGTAGAGGAGTTGGATTCTAAGGAAGCAGATGTTCAGATGCTCAGATTTAACGTGGCTGAGACAATGAGCCCAAACTGCCTAGAAGCTTAGGAGTTTCTTAAAGCGAGTTAGCTGTTTGAAGGCTCAGCAGTCATTATTTTAATGTTCAGAAAAATCATGACGTAGCCTGAAGGCAAAATGTAGTGTCAGAAGCATTTGGGGATAAGGAAAACAAAAAATTTTTTTTTTAATTCTAACTAATTTGTACCATTCAAATCATTCTTATAAGAAAAATGCAAAGTATTTCTCATAGGTATTTTAGTTATTAACTCCTTCTTAGAACATTTTTAAAGAAGTCATCCTTCTACTGACTGCTGACTGATCCAGGCAGGATATGCCCTCGTTAAACTGAGCAAGATATTTATATTTTTTAAATTTTATTTTCTCATATGTGAATTAATATGTGGATTACCAAGTTTTATCTTTGAAGGACTCTGACCAGTCCTACCCCTTCTAATGATGTAGCCACTGTGTTCAAATTTTAGTATTGACTCCAGCTACACTTTTTAAGAAAAATCTCCATGGCAAAATAATTATGTAATCAAATACTTTTGGGGAAATCTTGGTACATATCAGCTAATAGGTTTTTTAAAATCAGAATAACTCACTCATTTAGGTAAATAAAATTTTGTTTATATTTTGAATTGTTCCTGGTCTTAATTGGGCATTAAGGGGGTCAGAGTGGATGTTTCAGGACTAGGTGGGAAGATCATTTTTTAGCCTATCAAAATACCAGCATCTAATTTTCTACAAAACAAAATAACAGGAACAAAAAATAGAATGCATTTCAAAGCCCCAGAAATCTGGTAGCTTAAGAGTCATGAAGCTTCTGATATTATGTATATTGCTTGGATACTAAATGATGACTGTACTTACTTTGAATTGGTAAATTATTGCCATTGAATTTTATTATTGAAAATTACTGCTGTTTTAAAGGGAACCTTGCATGTTAAATACTTCGCACCAATGCTATAGCTGTTGCTTTGGAGATTAATCTGAATCTCATTTTATGTATGAAACATATAAAATATAAACATGGTTGAAGTAAAATTAAAGTACATGTGAATAGGCATTTTTTTCTAAAATTAATCAGAGGAAATGAAATGAGTAATCAGAAGAGAGATAAACAGTTTTGGAAAATGATAGTTATTCCAAATGACTGAAGATATTTTATATCAAACTCTGTAAGATGAAGGGATTCAAAAGGGTTTTCTGAATCCAAGTACTTGTCATGTGAATTAGTCTGTTTTTCGTGTTTTGTATTATTCCTATATGTTACCAAATTTTTGCTTTGGCACAAACAGACATGTATTGAAACTGCATTGAGGCACTTGGAAAATGTGACTAAAGGATGGACATTCAAAATCTTGCCACTTTTCTTTGGTTGGGGGGTGATTCATCTGTAGAAACCCCCTACAGCACTGAGTCAGAGTCAGATATGCTCAGAGGTCTAAGAGGCCTTACCAACTGGACAGTTTTTTGTTTTTTAAGTTTGCTGCAAGCCTAACTTCCTTCAAAAAAATCATTTTGGGTACTTGGTAGTCCTATTCCAAGTCAAAGGTCACCCTAACTGACTTGGTGATACATGTATAGCTATCTAGTATGTCTTTTTCTTTCCTATATTTGCCTCATGGAGCCAAAAGGATGAACCCTGTACATCCTTCACAGCAGAGACTTTAGCTTACTAAGTTGTAATTTTAACATAGTGAGCAGTAAACCCAAGAGCAAAAGGCAACGTGAGCCAGTGGAAGGAGCTTAGGATTTAAATTACAGAACTAGATTTGAGTCCTGCCTCTGTATAGCTATGGTATGAACAAGTTAATAAACCTTTTGGAAACTCAAGTATGTCATTTATTAAATGCAGCTGGTGAAAATAATGTCTGCTTCAAGGAATTATAGGTATCAAATTAGATAAAGTATATAAAAGTACTCTGTAAAGCTAGAAAAGTCTATACACATTTTTCTTATTATTTTTTTAAACGGATGTGCCTATTCTGTGTCCTCAGAGTGAGTAACATTTACAGAAATACATGTTATATGCCTTGAGGAATTTGACATCAAAACAGTCTGTGTTTTTAGTGATAGTTTGCCTGAACTGAAAATAGGAAGTCATTTTATTTTTAAAAATGGAGTTAAAGGATCCCCAAATGAACATAAAGCACATAATATTTGTAAATAGCAAATATTAAAATCAGTATATACTGTAACAGTAGACATATGTAGTCCCTTTGGCATTCCATTAAGCAGCTCGTACTGATTGAGGAGATATATATGGTAACATATACGGAAAAATGTAAAACTGCTCAGTATCAAAGTTCACCGCTAGATTGAAAATAAAGTGATATACTTTGTTCTTTCCCGTGGCCCAGTTCACTTGCCCTCTTGATCCCCTTTCCAAATCCAATCTTTAAGAACAGTCTTCTTCAGATTCTGGATGAGAAAGACACTGCCCAGCCTTTGATGAGCTTATGATATAATAGGTACTTAAAAGAGATACACAATTAACTTCTCTGTGAATACTGGACAGGTAATTAGTGCCACAGCAGTTCAGGGGCCTGGGGTTGCCCAGTCTCTGTGACCATTTCCTAGTACTCTTTCGCACCTGTCTACACATCATGCCTCATATTGGTTTAATTTTTATTTATGGGTGATTTACCTCTCTACAGAACTGTACAAAAAATATCTTCACAACCCAGATAATCACGATGGTGTGATCACTGACCTAGAGCCAGACATCCTAGAATGTGAAGTCAAGTGGGCCTTAGAAAGCGTCACTACAAACAAAGCTAGTGGAGGTGATGGAATTCCAGTTGAGCTATTTCAAATCCTGAAAGATGATGCTGTGAAAGTGCTGCACTCAATATGCCAGCAAATTTGGACAACTCAGCAGTGGCCACAGGACTGGAAAAGGTCAGTTTTTATTCCAGTCCCAAAGAAAGGCAATGCCGAAGAATGCTCAAACTACCAAACAATTGCACTCATCTCACACGTTAGTAAAGTAATGCTCAAAATTCTCCAAGCCAGGCTTCAGCAATACGTGAACCGTGAACTTCCTAATGTTCAAGCTGGTTTTAGAAAAGGCAGAGGAACCAGAGATCAAATTGCCAACATCTGCTGGATCATGGAAAAAGCAAGAGAGTTCCAGAAAAACATCTACTTCTGCTTTATTGACTATGCCAAAGCCTTTGACTGTGTGGATCACAATAAACTGTGGAAAATTCTGAAAGAGATGGGAATACCAGACCACCTGACCTGCCTCTTGAGAAATCTGTGTGCAGGTCAGGAAGCAACAGTTAGAACTGGACATGGAACAACAGACTGGTTCCAAATAGGAAAAGGAGTACGTCAAGGCTGTATATTATCACCCTGCTTATTTAACTTCTATGCAGAGTACATCATGAGAAACGCTGGGCTGGAAGAAACATAAGCTGGAATCAAGATTGCTGGGAGAAATATCAATAACCTCAGATATGCAGATGACACCACCCTTATGGTAGAAAGTAAAGAGGAACTAAAAAGCCTCTTGATGAAAGTGAAAGAGTTGAGTGAAAAAGTTGGCTTAAAGCTCAACACTCAGAAAACCAAGATCATGGCATCTGGTCCCATCACTTCATGGGAAATAGATGGGGAAACAGTGGAAGCAGTGTCAGACTTTGTTTTTCTGGGCTCCAAAGTCACTGCAGATAGTGACTGCAGCCATGAAATTAAAAGATGCTCACTCCTTGGAAGGAAAGTTATGACCATCCTAGATAGCATTTTCAAAAGCAGAGACATTACTTTGCCAACAAAGGTCCATATAGTCAAGGCTATGGTTTTTCCAGTGGTCATGTATGGATGTGAGAGTTGGACTGTGAAGAAGGCTGAGCGCCAAAGAATTGATGCTTTTGAACTGTGGTATTGGAGAAGACTCTTGAGAGTCCCTTGGACTACAAGGAGATCCAACCAGTCCATTCTGAAGGAGATCAGCCCTGGGATTTCTTTGGAGGGAATGGTGCTAAAGCTGAAACTCCAGTACTTTGGCCACCTCATGCGAAGAGCTGACTCATTGGAAAAGACTGTGATGCTGGGAGGGATTGGGGACAGGAGGAGAAGGGGACGACAGAGGGTGAGATGGCTGGATGGCATCACTGACTCTGTGGACATGAGTCTGAGTGAACTCCAGGAGTTGGTGATGGACAGGGAGGCCAGGCGTGCTGCAGTTCATGGGGTCGCAAAGAGTTGGACAAGACTGAGCAACTGAACTGAACTGAACTGCCTCTCTACCTAGATCATAAACTCCTTAAAGGCAGGGAAGACACCTTGTCTTGGATTGGCCAAAAAGTTTGGAAAACCCAAATGAACTTTTTGGTCAACCCAGTGTTTCCTGGGCTCTCTCTCCACACCTGTTACCTAAGCGTCAGCCAGTGTTCATGGTTTAAGGAGAGTCTTGTACCCACCATTCATATTTAGCCAAAAATGTGTATTAAGATGCATTTAAGCCCTAACTTCCTTTTCCTTTCTTCTGTCTTTACAGTTGACCTGCCCCTGTTTTTTCCTCGAGATCAGCCAACTCTCACATTCCAATCTGTCTATCACTTTACCAACAGTGGACAGCTTTATTCCCAGGCCCAGAAGAACTACCCATACAGCCCCCGATGGGATGGAAATGAAATGGCCAAAAGAGCAAAGTAAGTGAATCATTGTTTTTGTTGTTGTTTTATTTGGCTGTGTTAGGTCTTAGTTGCGTACGAGGGATCTTCATTGCATCTTGCAGGATCTTCCCTTGCAGTGTATGGACTCTCTAGTTGTGGCACGCAGGCTCGGTAGTTAGAAAGATGCTTGGACTTAGTTGCTCCACAGCATGTGGGATCTTAGTTCCGCAACCAGGGATTGAACCTTCTTCCCCTGCATTGCAATGTAGATTCTTAACCCCTGGGCCACCAGGGAAGTCCCCTGAATCAACTGTTGTTTCTTGCAAATAGGTAACATATTGTTTATCTAGTCCAGGGGTTGGCAAGCTACTGCCCTGTGCCTGTTTTTATGAATTAAGTTTTATTGAAACATAGCCATACCCATTTTTAAACTTATCTTCTGTGGCTGCTTTCATGCAACAACGGCAGGATGAACAGTTGGAACAGACCACATATGGCCTGGAAAGCCAAAAGTAATTGCTTTCTGGCCCTTTATAGAAAAAGTTAGCCAACTCCTCATCTAGCCTCATCAGGTAGATTGCCTTTAAAAAAAAAAATGGGTTACAGGATATCTCTGAAATCTACCTTTCTATTTAGATTAGATTCTATGTACTAGATGGGAATTGGAGTTATGGATAAACGGTGTCTATGATGAAAATATTGACAGCTGCTTTCACATTTTTTAAAATGGGAAATTTCAGCAGACAGTAAACAAATAGAATTTTGGTCTTGTTAGTCAACATGTGGATCCAGTACCTAGTTCTTCATATGGAACTGTAATGCCTTTGAAGGAACAGAATGAGTTATATTCCTCATTGCATCTCTGCAGCCATTGCCCAGAGTAGGGCCTGCATCATCTTTGAATAAATGGCTATACAGATAACTTAGAACTATTGATATCCTTAGGGAAATAAGTTGGGAATTTGAGGTTGAAGTTTAGCTGGAGTTTGGAATTTAGAGATATAACTATTGCACTTGAACCTCTCTATAGAAAGTGTTCCCCAGTCATATGGAATAGGTAAATATAAATGCAGAATGTTTTTTATAGGTAAGACTTTAGTATCTGGAGCACCAGTCTTCATGAACCATGGCCTTCCTAGACTGAAGCAACAGTGAGTGGGTCAGTGTCATACTTTCCAAAAATAAATTACAATGTGGCAGGTGATTATTACTTTATCATATAGCTGTATGCTCACACCTGTGATTCCAGCTAAAGGATGTTCAAATCCAAAGAATTACAGAGATGAAGAATATCGATGCAGCGTCCTCTTCATTGCTCATCCAGTATTCACTGAGCATCTCCCATGTTCCAGGCAGTGTGCCCAAGGCTGGGGTACGGTGATAAACAAATCAGAAATTTTCCATGTCACCATGGAATTTATAGCCCAGCAGGAGAGATCAAAGCCTTTATGATATCAAACCAACTTGTGATGGTTTTTTAAAGTGTATACTAGTAAAACCTGGCCTTCCAGACCTAGAATGCTCTTGATTGGTAAGGCTTCTTGCTCTTTTCTTCCCCACTGTGGGTTCTCTTTCGGTCCGCAGGTGTCCCCTGGCATCTCCTATACTTTCTGTAGTACAAGGCTTTCACTCACAGCAGAAGTGGGACTGTTTTAAATAATGACAGGACAATTTTCTCTAGAAACCCAGATTGCCTCAGATTCGTATGTGGAATCCAGAGCTGCTGTTGTCTGAACCTTCAGTGTGCCCTCCCTCCCTGTGTTTTTCCTTTTTGTCCACGATGCCCAAGTCTGAATTTCTATTTAAGAAAAAAAACAAACACACGCAAAGGTAACTAATGATGATGAGTAAGACTTACTTATCTTGAAATAAACTTGAAAGGGGGATTATGAAATAAGTTTTATGTTTGATGAATTGCAGTTTAATTTTCTGGGCTTTCCCTGGGTCTACATAGGATCTGTCCTTAAAAGATGGGCTGTTATTTGTGGTATGTGCTGTGGAGTCTAAACTAGACGTGTTTTTGTGGTTTCCATGGCAAAGTTATCTCCGTGTGTGTGTGTGTATGCACATGTGCGTGTGTATGCCCATAGACACACATGCTTTTTCAGTAAACATTTTAGCATGTATGAATTTAGTCTTTAAGGAGTTGCAGACCAAAGCCTATGATTTCAGTGTAGGCATATCATAAGTGAAGTCTGTTTATCTTAATAGATTGGTTCAGAATTGCAAGAGACCTTTGCTTTACGTTACCACCAGCCTAAAGAAAACATCTGAGGTAGTGTTTAAAAAAAATCTGCCTCCTACTGTAGTGAAGATGGATCCATTTTAAGTGTAATAAAAGAGAAAGCCAGCAGCTCATGCTAGAAAGAAGTAGTTTAAAAACTCCCTTCTTAAACTGACCCGAGTAACCCTGAGCTGTGTCAGAAGTCCAGGTAGTGGATAAGCACAACCAGAGAACTGTCCTGCAGTACAGACTAGAGATTGGGGGAGAAGGTGAAGAGACAGGACAGAAAGAGACAGAAGCCAACTGCAGCCTTCCTTACACTCCCTGCTGCTTTGTCCTGTGAAGATACTGTCTGTACACAGTGCGCACAGGCTATAATTCACTAGGAGAGCTCTGCCCAGGACATAAACACTCTCATGGTTTATGAACAGCACTACAGCCCTTGGAGTGGAGTCAGCTGTTTATTCCTTCCCATAGAGCAAAATTCTAAACATGTGAACTCAGAAAGGCCACTTTCTGGCACTGACCAGGGCTTCTCCTGTGACTTGTACTTCTTGCTCATGGCTGTCCAGCAAATTCTGTCCTCACAAGTGAATCCCCTCTGCTGGGTGAGCACAGGCCCTGGGGTCATGTGCACCCCAGTTCCCATCACAGGTTCTAATCTGTAAGCTCTGTCACCGTGGGCAGGGCTATTAATCTTCCCAAACTTCCTCTTGTAAAACAAGACTATACTCCTCCCTATGATAGGCTTGAGGTGAAGGGTCAGTCAGGGGTTGGACATGGGAAAGACCCTTGGTTGGATTTAGCGTCTGCTTTGACTTACAGTGCCTTTGCCTGCTGCTTTCATCCTGCTCTCTTTCTGCTCCTGCAAATCTCCCCTTCCTTCCACACTCTTCCTTATGGTTTTCCATCCACGTTAAATTACAGGCAGTTCTTTCACCTCTCTCCAGTTTGGGTTGACTATTGGTCATAGACTGCTTTGAAATACCTTATGTATTGTTCTTTGCTTTTTCACATCTTTGTATACATCTCATTTCCTTCATCTACCTGTGACTCCTTTGAAGGCAAGGGTTTTGCATATTTCTTTTAAAGATATCTTTATCATTTAAACTTATTTATTGTAGCATAATTTAGGTACACTTATAGTTTAGCAGTGGCCACAGGACTGGGAAAGGTCAGTTTTCATTCCAGTCCCAAAGAAAGGCAATGCCAAAGAATACTCAAACTACCGCACAATTGCACTCATCTCACACACTAGTAAAGGAATGCTCAAAATTCTCCAAGCCAGGCTTCAGCAATATGTGAACCGTGAACTTCCTGATGTTCAAGCTGGTTTTAGAAGAGGCAGAGGAACCAGAGATCAAATTGCCAACATCCACTGGATCATGGAAAAAGCAAGAGAGTTCCAGAAAAACATCTACTTCTGCTTTATTGACTATGCCAAAGCCTTTGACTGTGTAGATCACAATAAACTGTGGAAAATTCTGAAAGAGATGGGAATACCAGACCACCTGATCTGCCTCTTGAGTAATCTGTATGCAGGTCAAGAAGCAACAGTTAGAACTGGACATGGAACAACAGACTGGTTCCAAATAGGAAAAGGAGTATGTCAAGGCTGTATATTGTCACCCTGCTTATTTAACTTCTATGCAGAGTACATCATGAGAAATGCTGGGCTGGAAGAAACACAAGCTGGAATCAAGATTGCCGGGAGAAATATCAATAACCTCAGATATGCAGATGACACCACCCTTATGGCAGAAAGTGAAGAGGAACTAAAAAGCCTCTTGATGAAAGTGAAAGTGGAGAGTGAAAAAGTTGGCTTAAAGCTCAACATTCAGAAAACGAAGATCAGGACATCTGGTCCCATCACTTCATGGGAAATAGATGGGGAAACAGTGGAAACAGTGTCAGACTTTATTTTTCTGGGCTGCAAAATCACTGCAGATGGTGACTGCAGCCATGAAATTAAAAGACGCTTACTCCTTGGAAGGAAAGTTATGACCAACCTAGATAGCATATTCAAAAGCAGAGACATTACTTTGCCAATAAAGGTCCATCTAGTTAAGGCTATGGTCTTTCCCGTGGTCATGTATGGATGTGAGAGTTGGACTGTGAAGAAGGCTGAGTGCCAAAGAATTGATGCTTTTGAACTGTGGTGTTGGAGAAGACTCTTGAGAGTCCCTTGGACTACAAGGAGATCCAGCCAATCCTTTCTGAAGGAGATCAGCCCTGGGATTTCTTTGGAAGGAATGATGCTAAAGCTGAAACTCCAGTACTTTGGCCACCTCATGCGAAGTGTTGACTCATTGGAAAAGACTCTGATGCTGGGAGGGATTGGGGACAGGAGGAGAAGGGGACGACAGAGGATGAGATGGTTGGATGGCATCACTGACTCGATGGACGTGAGTCTGAGTGAACTCCGGGAGTTGGTGATGGACAGGGAGGCCTGGCTTGCTGTGATTCATGGGGTCACAAAGAGTCGGACACGACTGAGCGACTGATCTGATCTGATCTGATCTGATAGTTTACATACAGTGAAGTAGACAGATTCAAGTGTAACTTTTGATGGAGTTTTGACAGTTACCTTCTACCCCTTTCCAGTTAGTCTCCTCACTCCCAAAACAATGCTTTTTTCTATCACCATGTCTTAGTTTTTCCTTTTCTAGAAGCTTCTTTTAAATGGAATAATACAGATTATACTCTTTCACATCTTTTGTGTTCAACATAATTAATTTTAGACTTATCTGTTACGGCATTGCTTCTTTTTACTGCTGAGTAATATTTTATTATCTGAATATACTATAATGTACTAATCCATTCATCTGCATATGTGTGTTTAGGTTGTTTCCAGTTTGGGGATTTTTATGAATACAGCTGCTATGAACTTTCTTACATAAGTTTTTAATAGACATGCTTTCAATTCTGTGGGTAGATGATTGGGAGTGGGAATATGTGTATAATGAACTTTATAAGAAACTGACCACCTTTTTCATAATCGTTGTGCCAGTTTGTACTCCCACTATTAATATGTCAGGTCCCAATTGTTGCATATCCTCTCCAACACTTGGTATTGTCAGTCTTTTTAATTTTAGCTATTCTAGAGGGAGTGAAGGGATATCACATTGAGCTTTTAATTTTGATATTCTAATTATTACTGATAAGCATATTTTCATGTGCTTATTGTTATAAGTGTTTGTTCAAATTTTGTGTATTTTTAATCAGGTTGTTGGTCTGTTTATTATTAAGTTTTAAGAGTTCTTTATATGTTCTTTGTCAGAAATATGTATTAGAAATATTTTCTCCCAATCTGTGGCTTGCTTTTTCATTTCTTAACAGTGTCTTTTGATGAGCAGAAAATTTTTAATGAAATCTGTTTTATCAGTGTTTTATTTTTATGTTAATATTTTTGTATCCTCATAATTATTTGCCTTCCACAAATGCCTGAAGAGATTCTCCTCTTTCTCTAAAGCTTTGGTTTTGATTTGACATTTAGGTCTATAATCCATCTCAAATTCATTTTGGGGTATGGTATGAGGTAGAAGCTGAAGTTAATTTTTTTGTTTATATATCTCCAGGTATTTAAGCAACACTTGTTGAAAAAAGTTTTTATTTTCCCCATGGAATTACCTTCATGCCTTTATCAAAATAAATAGACCATATATGAGTGAGTCTGTTTCTGGATATTCTGTTTATCTAGTTTTCTGTTTATATACCAATAGTTCTTAAAGTCAGGAAATATAAATTCTCCAACTTTATTCTTTTTAAATATTGTTTTGTCTGTTTTAAGTCCTTTGTATTCCTGTATAAATTTTAGAATCAGTTTGCCAATTCCAACCCCAACCTTCAAAAAAGACCTGCTGAGATTTTGATTGAGATGGCATTGAGTCTGTAGCTCAATGAAGAACTGACGGACATTTTAACAATACTGAGTTTTCCAATCAACAACATGATTTTTGTTTAGATCTTCTATATTTTATCTCAGATATGTCTTAAGATTTCATGTGGAACTCTAGTGTTTTGCTTTTATTGTGAATGATAGTTTTTCAGATTTCGTTTTCCAGTTGTTGCAAGTATATAGGAATACAAATGACTTTTCTAGATTGACTGCTAAATTTATAATCCTACCAAGTTCTAGTAGCTTTTTTGTAGATTTCTTAGGATTTTTTACATAAACAGTCATATCATCTGTTAACAGCTTTACTTCTTTCTTTCCAGTGTTTATAATCTTTATGTTTTTTTTGTTTCTTTTTTTTTTTTAACCTTCTGTACTGACTGGGACTTCCAGTTCATTGTTGTACACAAGCACTATGAGCAGACATTTGGCTTTATATATCCCCTTAAGGTTAGTGTTAGCATTAGGTTTTACTTAGATGTCTTTAGCAGATTAAAGAAATTCCCCTATATTCCTGCTTTGCTAAGAGATTTTTATCATGGCTGAGTATTAAATTCTGTAGAATGGTTTTGTATCTATTGACATGATTCTGTGTTTTTTCTTTTTTCTGTTAAAATGGAGAATTACATTCATTAGTTTTTGACTGTTAGACCAACCTTGCATTCCAGCAGTAAATAAACCCTTCTGAGTCATGATATTTTATCCTTTTTTGTATTATTTGATTCTATTTGCTAAAATTGTATTGAGAATTTTATATCTATGTTCATGAGTCATAGTGGTCAGAAGTTACTTTTCTTGTATTGTCCTTATTAGACTTTTATAGTAGCACTAAACTGGCTTCATAAAATGAATTGACAAGTTTTCCTTCCTCCTCTGTTTTCTGAAAGAGTTTGTGTAGGTTTTGCATTATTTTTTTTCCTCAATGTTTGGTAGAGTCTATTTGTGGAAAAAAATTAAACATCTGTACTACACACAGAGATATTCAGATTTTTACAATTTCTCCTTCCATTAGTTTTAGCAAGTTGTGGGTTATTTTTTAAAGAAATTTATCCATCATATTTAAGTTGTTGAATTGATTGGCATTAAATTGTTTATGGTATTGTCTTACTTTCCTTTTAATATCTGTAGGATATAGTGGTATAACTTCTTTTATTCCTTATAGTGAAAATTTGTATCTTTATCCTCTTATCCCCTTTTCTTTAAAAAAAAAAAAAATCTAGTTAGGGGTTTATCAGTTTTTCTAATCTTTTCAAAGAAGCAGCCTTTTACTTTGTTGATTTGTTTCACGTGGTTTGTTTTCCATTTTGTTCATTTATGCTTTTATCTTTATTATTTCCTTTGACTTATTTTCAGTTTAATTTCTTCTTTTTCAGTTTTCATTTCTCAAAATGGAAGTTTAGATCATTGATTTTAATCCTTTCTTCTTTTTTAATAGAAGCCTTTAAAGCTATAAATAAGGTTTGTTTTAGCTGTCTCTCTCAAATTTTGATACATTGTTTTTCTTTATCATTTTGTTAGAAAATTTTTTAAATTTCTTTTGTGATTTCTTTTTGAACCATGAGTTATTTATAATTGTGCTGCTTGAATTTCAAGTGTTTGGGGACTTTTCTAGTTGTTTTATTGTTACTGATATCTAATTTCTATTTTGGTCAATTATAATCTGTATGGCTTTAATCCTTTGAAATCTGTTGAGATTTGTTTTATGACTCAACATGTAGTCTATCTTGATAAATAGTCCATGTGAACTTGAAAAAAATGTTTGTCCTGCAATTTTGAGTATAGTGTTTTGGATACATATTAGTTACTTGTTAGTAGTATTCAGTCTTCTATATCCTATTTTTTGTGTGTTTATTATTATATCAGTCCTGAAAGGAGGTGTTAAAATTCCACCTATGATTTTGGATACGTTTATTTCTCCTTTTAGTTCTGTCATTTTTTTGCTTTTTGGATTTTGAAGGTTTGTTATTTACGTACATACATATTTGGAATTGTTACATCTTCTTGATAAATTGACCCTTTGACTCATGCTATTTCTGATAATACTCCTTCACTTGAATTCTGCTGGGTCTAACATGAATCTAGTTTCACCAGCATTCTTGTACTTATTTTTTGCATGGTATATCTTTTTTCATCCTTGTTCTTTCATCCTGTGTGTGCCTTTATATGTCAAGAAAACCTTTTATAGGTTGTTTTTTTAAATCTAGTTTGATAATCTCTGCCTTTTAATTGGAGTATTTCATTCATTTACATTTCATATTATTAATGAGCTGGTTGCATATGTCTGCCTTCTTACTATTTGTTGTTTAATTTCCCCTGTTCTTTGTTCCTTTGTTGTTCCCTTCTAAATCTTTCGCTTGATTTATTTGAGTATTTTTTAGTATACCATTCTCTCTTCTCTTGGTCTTTAAGTTATCATATTTTAGTTTTTAACACACTAAAACACATTCTTAATTCGTCTCAGTCTATGATGAATTAATACTATAACATTTCAAGTATAATGTAGAAACCTAAAACAGTATAATTCTCTTTATACTTTCTGCTATCCTCTGATATATCTTCATATATCATGAATCCCACAATATATTGTTATTACTTTGGCTTTAAATAGTCAGTTGACTTTTAAAGAATTTTAGAAAAGAAAGAAAGGTTATGCTCCACTTTATTTGGTGATTTCCAAATAAAGGTAATGGAAAATATATTTCCCCTCCAAAAAAGAAAAAAAAAAAAACACTTATTTTTAAATGTCTTCTTTGGAACAAGCCATCAGAGAGCCATGTCCAGCCTATATGCAGAAGACATTGAGACTCTCAGTCACCAAGAAAAGATACACCTGCATGACATCCAGACACCTCTGCCTTTCCTGTGGACTTTGCCATTTATCATGCACCCTCACATACTTTCTTGAAATCATCACTGTAGTCCTATGAGAAGATTAGTAAAGAAATTCTCACCACCCTTCATACGTATGAAAAATCCTGAGGCTCAGAGAGACTCAGGGACTTTCTTAAGGGCACAAAGGTAACTTATAGTGGAGTCAGGACTCAACACAGGGCCTCTGACTTTCTGTACATCCATACCTAGGCAGATGGATTAAGTTTTCCATTCTCTTTACCACTTCTGAGCCTCCTTTCTCAGAAGCCTGGTATTTGAGTAACATAAATATAGAGAAGAAATACATGTGGCCTTTAAGAGCACTGACCCTAAAGTCAAGAGAGAGTTGGATTTAAACCTGTCTCTGCTGCTTACTAGCTGTGTGACTTTAGGCAGATTCATAATCTGAGTCTGTCTCCTTATCAATAAAATAGGGAAGCTAGTTTAGAATATCAAGTCAGTTCAGTTCAGTTGCTAAGTCGTGTCTGACTATTTGCGACCCCATGGACTGCAGCACGCCAGGCTTCCCTGTCCATCACCAACTCCCAGAGTTTACTCAAACTCATGTCCATTGAGTCGGTCATGCGATCCAACCATCTCATCCTCTGTTGTCCCCTTCTCCTCCTGCCTTCAATCTTTCCCAGCATCAGGGTCTTTTCTAATGAGTCAGTTCTTTGCATCAGGTGGCCAAAGTATTGGAGCCTCAGTTTCAGCATCAGTCCTTCCGATGAATATTCAGGACTGATTTCCTTTAGGGTGGACTGGTTGGATCTCCTTGCAGTCCAAGGAACTCTCAAGAAGTCTTCTCCAACACCACAGTTCAAAGCATCAATTCTTCAGCATTCAGCTTTCTTTAGAGTCCAACTCTCACATCCATACATGACTACTGGGAAAACCATAGCTTTGACTAGATGGACCTTGTTGGCAAAGTAATGTCTCTGCTTTTTAATATGCTGTCTAGGTTGGTCATAACTTTTCTTCCAAGGAGCAAGCGTCTTTTAATTTCATGGCTGCAGTTACCATCTGCAGTGATTTTGGAGCCCCCCAAAAATCTGTCACTGTTTCTATAGTTTCCCCATCTATTTGCCATGAAGTGATGAGACCAGATGCCATGATCTTAGTTTTCTGAATGTTGAGTTTAAAGCCAACTTTTTCACTCTCCCCTTTCACTTTCATCTAGAGGCTCTTTAGTTCTTCTTCACTTTCTGCCATAAGTGTGGTGTCATCTGCATATCTGGGGTTATTGATATTTCAAGTAGGATATGTGATTTTCTATTGTTGATGAACAACAGAAATTTAACATCTTATAACAGCACAAATTGTTATCTCATACTTTCTGTAGATCAGGAGTCCAGCACAGCCTTCCTCATTTCTCTGTTCAGGGTCCCAAAAGATTAAAGTCAAGCTGTTGGCTCAGGCTGTTACCGTATCTGAGGCTCAGGGCCTCTTCCAAACTCATTCAGATTGTTGGCAGAATTCATATCCTTGTGGTTGTAGGACTGAGGTCCCTGTTTTCTTGCTGACTGTCAGCTAGAGGCTTTTCCCTGTCGTGTGGGCCCCTCCATTGTCAAGCTTTTAGTGGTACATGAAATCCTCATATTTCCAATTTCTGACTGTGTCACTGACATCTAGACTCAGATTTAAAGGGCTTATTTGATTAGTCCAGGTTTACCAATTAATACTTCTTCCCTCAAGTCATCAATCCATTCCATGTAACATAAACCACTTGTGTGTGTGTTTGCTCTGTTGCTCAGTCATGTCTGACTCTTTGCAACCCCATGGACTGTTGCCAGCCAGACTCCTCTGTCCATGAAATTTTCTAGGCAAGAATACTGGAGCAGGTTGCCACTTTCCTGTTCCAGGGGATCTTCCTGGGATCAAACCCACATCTCTTGCATCTCCTGCATTAGTAATCCACTGACAGGAATGAAATACATCATTTTCACAGTCCTGAGGCTTATACAGGGAGTATACACCAGGGAGTGAGGACATAGGAGCTATCTTAGAATTCTGCCACTACACAGGTAATACATACAGGTGAATTGTCTAGCAAAGGATATGGCACGTTGCGACCATTCAGTAGATGTTAGCTATCAAAGTCATCATCCCTGAAGGAAAAACAGATTTTTCATTAGAAGGTAGCAGAGTCAGCATTGCTATCTACACATGTGACCCTGTAAAACAGTCCCTCACCTCAGTGACTTCACCAGAGATTCTTCAGTTCTAAGCTGCCCCATTCATGGTTGCTACCCTCTGTGATTGTGTCTTCTTGGTGTCAGTATCAGTTCAGTTCAGTCGCTCAGTTGTGTCCGACTCTTTGCGACCCCATGAATTGCAGCACACCAGGCCTCCCTGTCCATCACCAGCTCCCGGAGTTCACTCAGACTCACGTCCATCGAGTCAGTGATGCCATCCAGCCATCTCATCCTCTGTCATCCCCTTCTCCTCCTGCCCCCAATCCCTCCCAGCATCAGAGTCTTTTCCAGTGAGTCAACTCTTCGCATGAGCTGGCCAAAGTACTGGAGCTTCAGCTTCAGCATCATTCCCTCCAAAGAAATCCCAGGGCTGATCTCCTTCAGAATGGACTGGTTGGATCTCTTTGCAGTCCAAGGGACTCTCAAGAGTCTTCTCCAACACCACAGTTCAAAAGCATCAATTCTTCGGCACTCAGCCTTCTTCACAGTCCAACTCTCACATCCATACATGACCACTGGAAAAACCATAGCCTTGACTAGATGGACCTTTGTTGGCAAAGTGATGTCTCTGCTTTTGAAAATGCTATCTAGGATGGTCATAACTTTCCTTCCAAGGAGTAAGTGTCTTTTAATTTCATGGCTGCAGTCACCATCTGCAGTGATTTTGGAGCCCCAAAAAATAAAGTCTGACACTTTCCACTGTTTCCCCATCTATTTCCCATGAAGTGACAGGACCGGATGCCATAATCATCGTTTTCTGAATGTTGAACTTTAAGCCAACTTTTTCACTCTCCACTTTCACTTTCATCAAGAGCCTCTTTAGTGCCCTTCACTTTCTGCCATAAGGGTGGTGTCATCTGCATATCTGAGGTTATTGATATTTCTCCCAGCAATCTTGATTCCAGCTTGTGTTTCTTCCAGCCCAGTGTTTCTCATGATGTACTCTGCATATAAGTTAAATAAGCAAGGTGGTAATATACAGCCTTGACGTACTCCTTTTCCTATTTGGAACCAGTCTGTTGTTCCATGTCCAGTTCTAACTGTTGCTTCCTGACCTGCATACAGGTTTCTCAAGAGGCAGGTCAGGTGGTCTGGTATTCCCATCTCTTTCAGAATTTTCCACAGTTTATTGTGATCCACACAGTCAAAGGTTTTGGCATAGTCAATAAAGCAGAAGTAGATGTTTTTCTGGAACTCTGTTGCTTTTTCCATGATCCAGCAGATGTTGGCAATTTGATCTCTGGTTCCTCTGCCTCTTCTAAAACCAGCTTGAACATCAGGAAGTTCACGGTTCACGTATTGCTGAAGCCTGGCTTGGAGAATTTTGAGCATTACTTTACTAGCGTGTGAGATGAGTGCATTTGTGTGGTAGTTTGAGCATTCTTTGGCATTGCCTTTCTTTGGGATTGGAATGAAAACTGACCTTTTCCAGTCCTGTGGCCACTGCTGAGTTGTCCAAATTTGCTGGCATATTGAGTGCAGCACTTTCACAACATCATCTTTCAGGATTTGAAATAGCTCAACTGGAATTCTGTCACCTCCACTAGCTTTGTTCATAGTGATGCTTTCTAAGGCCCACTTGACTTCACATTCCAGGATGTCTGGCTAGATGATTGATCATACCATCGTGATTGTCTCGGTCGTGAAGATCTTTTTTGTACAGTTCTTCTGTGTATTCTGCCAGTATAGCTGGTTTGAAAAGTGGAAAAACTCCAGCCTTCAATTGTTTAATCTACACAAAACCAACAATCACTGAAAAAAAGTTGAACCCATTAGTTACCTACCTTTGTATCTTTTACATAGCTTTAGCTCTATCTAGAGGAATGAACTAGGTAACTTTTATAATCCTTCCTAGCTTGATAAATCTATGAATAGATGGCATGAGTTTTCCCTGAGTTTCATTGTATAAAGCCTTAAGTTGATTCTAGAGATCTGAGTAGGTTCTTAGAATAGAATTTAACCCCCAAACCACCTACTGCAATGGCTTGTCACACATTAAATCCATTATATAAATGGAATATTTTGAAAAATAGCTTCTCAGTCAACACATGGGAGTAATTCATTGTGAGCCATCTAAAACGTCTTGTTTCCCCCTTGCCTCCAGGTCAGAAAGAGATGTTAGTTTCTTATTTAGAAACTTATCCAAAGCTGTCTATATTTCGCCATATATGGCTTTTCACCATGCATACTCTATTATTTGTCATTCCATTGTCCTTGCAGAATAACTTTCTCTTTCAAGAATTTTTTAAATTTTACATTCTGGACTACTACAGTTATTTTTCATCATTAATTCCTTAGTATTCCCAAAGACACTGTTTTCTTCAGACTTCTCATTAGTGGCCAAATGCTTCAATCCAATCTTACACATTAGTCTTCTAAGTCAAACAGATAAAAACAGATCTCCTGTCCTCAAGAGAAAGGGGTTAGATGTCCCGTCACCTGATACATCCCCCATCCCATCCCTTACTGTGGCCTCTGGGCCCCTCTGGGATGCCATGGAGCACAGCGTGGAAGTCCCAGTACTAAGAGGGTACTTCACAGTATGCTTTCAGGACCCCTGAGGCCTGAGAATTCCTTGGAGACCAGGGTAGGGCTGGTGACGGGGAGGGGATGATCATGAAGTATAAGTGGTTATAATGTGAGCCTATTTATGTGTTTGTTTCTCCAGAAATTACTCACTCGCGTCTTCTGGTAAGGTTTAATTGTGGCATCAGGCCTCTCTCTCAGTCCCTGTGCTTGGCCAGCTGACCACAGGGAGTCCTGGCTGAACCAGCTTTGGGGCCCAGGTAGTCATCGCTCAGTGTTAGGGAAAACCCTGATGGGGACTTCACAGCACTCTTCTGGGACCACTGCCCCTCCCCTCTCCCCTTTATGGTTATATTTTTGGAACTCCCATCTGGCATCCAAGGGTAGGGGTTGACCAGGAAGGTAAGAATTGCGGCCACTATGATTTCTTACCCCCACAGCCCTTTTGGGAGCGGGGGGGAGGTGGGGGTGTAACTGCAGAACTGACCCACTCTGGGCACAAAGCTCCCTGGGCAGAAGGGAGAACCCTGAGCTGGGCAAAAGCAACCAAGCTTAGGCTCCCAGGAAGCTTAGCTTCAGGGGCCCATCAGGGCTCAGACCTCAGTGGCAGAGCCTGCAAGCCCAACTGCTGCTATGATTCATGTGTTTTTTGTTTTCTTTTTTTTTTTTCCTTTGAGTTTCCTAGGAATAGTTCCCTTTAAAAACTCCCAACTTCATCTCAGCTGAACTCCCCCAGAGAGAAGGGGGAATTTTTCAAGCCCAGGCTAGCCTAGCTTGGGGGATGAGAGCACCCATTGAGGACAAGCGAAGAACCAGTGATGGTGCCTGCAGAGGAACTGGTCGAGGACCCCAAACCTTCCTCTCCTCCAACGTGCCCTGGGTTCCTGCATGCACATGCTTACCATCTCCCAGGTTTAGAGATAGAGAGCATATGCATGCGTGCTCAGTCATGTCCAAATCTTTGCAACCCCATGGACTATAGCCCATCAGACTCCTCTGTTCATGGGATTTCCCAGGGAAGAATACTGGAGTGGATTGCCATTTCTTCCTCCAGGGGATCTTCCCGACCCAGGAATCGAACCTGGGTCTCCTGCAGAAGCTGTGTGAAATGATTGCATCCTTGAACTTGCACAGAGATTCATTTTGAAAAGTATCTTCAAGGGATTCAGTTTGTTTTTCCTCTGAGAAGAGAGAGCAACAGAGATGGGAGGAATCCAAATGTGCCTGGCATCCAGGCCTCCTCTCCAAATTGCGTAGGTCAGAGAGAACATGTTATTTATTAGAACCTGACATCTGTTGCTGTGAAATGATAAGCTCCATTAAAAAGCCTGGCCATCAATTACTGCTAATACAGCCCTCATCCTGGAGTAGGCTGCTCACCATTCTTCCAGCCTGCACAGACCAGGCTGTACCAGGCACGGAGTGTTCGCAGCCCCGAGCAGCCTCCCCACTCCTTCCATATGACCCCACAGGCCATCTCTTCCAGGTCCTCCATCTGTGTTCCTGGCTTCCTTTGATTCCACTCTTTGGCCACTGTTTTGCGGACTGAACCCCCTGTCCAGGCTGCTTTCTCATTGGAAAACAGGGTGAGGCTTTACCCTCTGGTCTCAGTCATGCAAGCCTGAGTCACACCAGAAGCTGCAGGTGGAAGGGTAACGGAGTGATCAGCAGGTCTAATTGGAGGAATTCACCTAGTTGTCCTGCTGTGAAAGCTACTGATCAGCTCAGGCTTGGATTCTGATTATCCCTCCCAGATGGGAAAATGTTCATGATAACCAAGTACAGCTACTTCCTTGTTTGTGAGTTACACTCCTACATTTTCTTGGAAAAATAGACAGATGTCTTACAGAGTCAGAAAGGAAAGAGTCGGGGGAGTTGGTTTGGGATTTTTATAGTGTACCAAAGTAGAAACTTTGGAATTAAATACTTCCGTAATACTTATGGAATTAAAGTTGCCTTTGAATGGATGGAAGGAAAACCGTAAGTAATGAAAATGCAAAGAATAGTGGCCTGGGAGTTCAGAGACCTGGGTCGCATCTGGACACCATTATTAATTTCCTGTGTGAACTTGGAAAGGACACTTCACATTTCTGGGCCTCAGGACCCTCATCTGAAAGTATTGGGCAAGTAGCTGATGATCACCAAGCTCTAACTTATTTCTGGAATTGTAAATGAAAATTATGTTTAAGGTAATTTTACATATTTTTTTATTCTTGTTGAGAAAATTCCATCTCTGTTGCCAGAGGTCAGGCACAAATTGAAAACACTGCTAAATGGAATTAAGTACACTACGTACGTGATGCTTTTTTGTACAACCCGTATCTAATATTTATAGAACACTTCAGCTGTGGAACGTGCACACAGATGCCCTGAACACACACACCCAGTAAAATAATTCTCGATGTAATACTTTTTCAGATGTCAAGTTAAAACAGCTTCTTGGGAATTAGGCTTGACTGTTCAGATGTGTGTGTTGGTTTCTGACAGGTGCTGTTGGGGCTGCTCAGGGCTGTCACGTGTGATGTGGAGTCCAGCCAAGGCGAGAGGGCCAAGCCTCACGGTTCTATCGCTTCTCATTAAGGCATGAATTTTAGAAAAGGGGGGAAGCATCAAAGAACAGCCATCCAGTCTGTGCACATCATTAGTGACAAGCAGAGGCCTTGTTTCTGCAGAAATGAGACTCTGTCTTGTGTTTTGTCAGTTTCCTCAGCACAGGGGCCACCTGTGAAGATGAACTAGATTCATGACTTGTTAAAATCACAGCTTTATAGACGTGAGCAAAAACGGGGCACAGACACTGGGGTGCTTACCACTGTGTCAGTGACCTTCCAAATCCACAGCCAGGAACAGAGCTGAGTTAGGTGGCCAAGCAGGACTGCATCTAGGAAGGTAAGTTTGCCAGCAGTGGCCAGTCTCAGGCTGGGAAACAAGGAAGGCCCTCAGGGATCATCCAGTACAGCAAGGTTGAGTGTGGTCAGCATTTGCCATTGTGGCGCAGATTAAATGGAGTGATTGGTGTATTTAAAACCCTCAGCACAGTGATTGGCATAGACTTGACACTTCATTTTCATTTCCTGGAAGAATTTGTTCAGAGCCATACAGTACAGAGATTAGAACCCTGTGTCCCTGATCACTGGTCCAGGGCCAGCCCAAGCCATCTCTGACCTCCCCCCTTTTCTGTGCCTGTTTCTTGCTCCCTTGCTCACAGGAGCAGCACAGTCGAGTCCAGGGCTGAAGGGTAGCATGCCTGCATTCACGTGCCCATCACCTTCCCATGGGGTGACCTGGCACGGAAACCTTCTTCCTAGCGGCTCACCTTGGAGGCTGAGGGCGTCTGTGGCCGTGGAGGCAGCCCAAGATATTCTTGAGCAGAAATAGCTCTTCTGAGAGTGTGGAGACCTGGCACTGAGCACCTTTAAGGGAGGGTAAACATTCCTGTGGCTTGACTTATTACTATAATCAATGGGCCAACGAAGAAAAGGGGTGTCACAGCAGAGCAGGCCAAAGGAAGGACACTGCTTCACAGCTGCCTGCAAACCAGCAGGAAGGCTGCACATCGAGAAAAGGACGAAAAATTCCAGTGACTCCTATCTTCCCAGACAGACAGAACCTCTGGCACTTAGTCATGCCTAATGGAAAATGGAAGCCGAGAAAGCAGAAGTGAGCCTGGAGTGATCTCAGGTAGTCCTTAATCCAGAGTCAGTTCTGAGGAAAAAAAATGGTTTGCTTCCTTTTGTGCCCTGGATGATCAGGGCTGAGTTGCCAGGTAGAGATGCCATGGCGTGGAGAAAACGGGCTTTAGGGCAACTGTGATTGTAAGAATCAAATGCAGCAATGGCTTCTGCAGTGAAGTTATTGCTAGTATTGCTAGTAAGTCATTCAGCAAACAGTTAAGAGCTATATACACTACAGTTGACCCTCAAACAATGCAAGGTCAACTTACAGTCGACTCTCTGTATCCAGAGTTTCTCTGCATCCACGGATTCAACCAACCACAGACTGTGGAATTTACAGTTGAAAAATATCCATGGTTAAGTGAACCCTCACAGTTTAACCTGTATACTTCAAGGGTCAACTGGATATACAGAGTGCAAGGCCCTGGGGACAGCACACACACACACACACACACACACACACACACACACACGCACAGGTCGCTGCCCTCCAGGTGCTGAAACTCATCTACCTGTCGTGTAGAATCCCAACTACAAAGCTTGCTGATTGATTTTTGGAATGGTCCATCACGGGGTGAGATTCCATTCCAGAGATGGGGCATCCATGGCATTAATTCCTCAGTATATTGAGTACAAGTCAGAATGCAAAGCAGGAAGCTCTGTAGCTCCTCTAAAACTCAAATTTAGAAAACCAAAATTTTCTGTTATTGATCATTTTGGGGATGAGATAACCCTTAAATTGTCATTATTTGAGTTGCCAAAAAAGTGAAATTAATGGGAACATGTATGTAAAGGCAAGATTATATTGTTTCTTTGTCAGAATAGGTGATAATGGATTGATCATTCAGTCGGTCCTGATCATCTTATAGATGATGATAATAACAAATATACATCAAGTACAGCGGCACAGCTGTTAACAGCTTATGTATTGATATTTTAACACTGTGGCTCTCATAACAACCCTGTGAGACAGGTACTGCCCTTACACCCATTTTACACATGGTAAAGCTGACGCCCCGCAAAGTGAAATGGCTTGTCCACTAGGTCATAGTGTGACATAGTGTAGGATCTGAGGATATAGTTTGGGTTTCCCAACTTTTAGACTGATATTCTGCTCTTATAACGCCCGGCCACTCTTCCACAAACTGATTGCCTGAGGTATCCCCAAATTGCCAGACAGCTGAGCTCAGCTGTCTGTTTGGAACTGCAGAGCTTCCGGGTGCTCGCTCAGGTTTGGTGAGCCATAGCATGGATCTGTAGTGGCAGACGTTTAGGTTAGGTTCTGTCCAGATCACCAGCACTCTTCCCATTTGTTTATTCATTGAGCAGATGTTTTATTGAATTCAAAGTAGGCGTCAGGCACCATGTTAAGTGATGCATGGGATGCAGTCTGCCTTCACTGGACCAGCTTTCTGAGCTGAAGTTTCTTCATAAATGACTTACCAGGCAGCAGCCTGTGCAATGTGCAGGCGAAACACCGTCGGCACAGTTGGGAGTCCAGAGGAAGGAGATGGTGTCTGTCTCCTGAGATTGAAGTGGCTGGCACTGGAGGTCAGAGGTTGGACAGGAGCTGATGTGCAGAGATGGAGAGAGGACGCTCCAGCCAGATGATGCTCAGAGGCCGGGAAGTACAGGGGTTCCAGGTAGGCCAGTCTGCTTTGAGGAGGGCTGCAGTAGCTGAGGCAGGAGAAAAAGAAAGAAAAGAGGCAGATAGCAGAGTTCTGCAAGGTGGAGAGAATGTGTGCTCTGGGCTCACCCAACCAGGATTCACATCCTGGTTCTGCCACTTTCTGCGGCATTTTGTCACCTCTGTGGATGTTGGTTTTCTCATCTGTGCAGGAGGGTGACAGTCCTCTCTCACAGGGGGCCGTGGATGTTTTTTGGTGTTTGTTTCGGGTCTTCATTGCTGTGTGGGCTTTCTCTAGTTGTGGTGAACGGGGCCTACTCTTCATTGTGGCGCATGGGCTTCTGATTGCAGTGGCATCTCTTGTTGCAGAGCACAGGCGCTAGGCACGTAGGCTTCAGGACTTGCAGCACGCGGGCTTAGTTGCTCTGTGGCATGTGGACTCTTGCCAGAGCAGGGATTAAATCTGTGTCCCCTGCACTGGCATGTGGATTCTCAGTCACTGGACCACCAGGGAAGTCGCTGTGGATGTAAAATGGGAAAATGATTGTAAAATGTCTGGGTTATTGTTGTGTGCAATTAATGGTAACTTGTTATTAACTGCTGTGCTAAGACACTTGATTCTCTTTTCTGTAGGCAATAAGATTTTCCTTAAATCAGCAAATTACATACTGATATGGTGACCTACCTTGGCATAGGATCACAATAGATCCTCCTTGCCTTGGAAATAATAAGGAAAGCAGTGAAAACGGAGATCTGTGGTCACACATGTCCATTCCTATAAAGGAATCCTTGTCCTGGGCCCTTTTGCCTTTCCTTTGCCGCCTCAATGCCCAAAGACCCAGTCCTACTCTCCAAGTTAGGGGCTCCAGTTACAGCAATTGAAAATACAAGTTGCCCAGGTAAATTTGAATTCTATAGAAACAACAAATACCTTAGTATAAGTATATCCCTTGCAATATTTAGGATATACTTATATTAAAACGTTATTTGAAGTTTAGTTGAAATTTAAATTGATGTGGGCATCCTATGTGAAGGGACAGCTCAAGAATCAATTGAACAGTCTGTCCACTGACTTGGGGAGGAGGACTCACCCATTTTCTAGTCCTCTCCCTCTGGTAATAAAGGCTCAGCAAGACTTTGGCTGTGCCTTCAAATCATTTCCTGGGTAGAGACAGTAAATGCTGACAGGTCCTGCTGTGTGTCTTTGGGGTGGGAGCAGAGGTGGGGGGCGGGGTGTAGGATGTCTTATACCAGCCTTCACATCTCCTCAGCCCTCTTTCTTCTGAACATTCTCAGAGACAGTTGGCAGAATAAAGACAGCCTTTGTGGTCTAGTAACTTGTCTCGTGAAATAAGGGCAAGCCCTCTTCACAGAGGTTCTTCTAGGAACATTGCTAAAAGTGGGGACTGTAGCTGCTCCTGTGATGTGACTAACTTGAAACAGCCAGAGCAGGCATGATGGTAACCGACTGGATGCTCCTTACTCTGGGAAGTCTAGGGACTGCAGAACTGGAGCTTGGAGGATGATCCAGCTGCCTTACAGCAGGTGAAGTAAAGAAGACCCAGTGAAGGGAAGTGCTTTGCTCAAGGTCACACAGCTATCCAGAATTGGAGTCTGAACTTCAGTCTGGGTCTGCTGTCTTGCATTCTTCTGTAATAATTCAGGGGGTCTGAGAACTCCCCACACACTTGTTTGGCGGACTTGGCAATGTTTTCTCTGGATGACTTGATAACTCTCATCTCCAGATGTCAACTCAGTCGTGTGTCCTTCAGCACTGCCATGCTCAGCTTCATGCTTGCCACCCTTAAGAGCAAGATGGTAGAGAGCTCATGGCACTTTCTAGACCAGCTTGATCTTGGCCCGCCCCAACAGTGCCTCCTTGCTGATCCCTTTGCCCCACCCTGATCAAGTAGTTCTGTGGTTGAGATGGAAAAATCCACCTCAAAGCAGAGAGCTTTTAACCTCAGTTTCAGAGGAGTAATTTGTCCACATAACAGGAGGTGAAAATTAAAATAAAGCAGGGCGTAGGTTGGAGCAGTACAGCACTCCTGAGCTTAAGAGTGCCTTTGACCTGTCCCCCCGAGACTGGAATGATGATCTGGCTGCCAGAGAGTTCTTAGAGGACGCCCTCTGTTCAGTGGTGTCACTGGCGAGGTGGTATTAGCCCTAAGACCAGCTTTATCTGCACACTCTGAAAGCGGACCTGACGGTGCAGGCAGAGCCAGCCCACGTGGAAGCCCGGAGCGGTGATCATGGGATCTTCCACTCTTTTTATTTTCTTGTTCTTGCCACAACCTGTCATGAGACCAAGAAAACTTGTTTTGAAAATGCTTGACAGCCAAAACAACCTGTTCTCGGCCCTGGACGAGAGGGTTTGTCCTCTCTGACCATTTCTGTACTGTTTGATGTTTGACTGGCTGCTGACTGGAAAAAATGAAGTTGCTGTTTTCTTCTCATATTGTTCACAGACTAGGGCCGGTAGCTTGCCAGGTCCTTGTTTCCCGTTTTTTTCCCCAGCCCTTCACCAGAGAGATTTAAGACGGTGCCTGAGTTTAAGTGATGAATGAACGTTAGCAACTTAAACTTATGAGGATTTAACCGATGGTTACATCTCTGCAAGCAGAGCTTGAAATATGGGTTGTCTTTCCCAGTCCCATTAGATTTCAACCTGTGATTTTCCACTTGTGTTTTGGTCCTCTTTCCTGAAGTTGAGCGTGTGAGTCAGAATCTCCAGTTATCCCGGTGGCAACTTTGGGCTTCCACACCGATGGCAGTGAGACAGCAGCATCTCTTCTCCCGGGGGGTCTTGGTTTTAGATGGTCTCAGGTGGGTCCTGTGAGTGGGAAGGAACCACTTCACTTCTATTCTGCAAATAGAGGGATTGGACTGGATAAAGTACTGGCAAACAGTTTGTTGTTGTCTAGTCACCAAGTCATATCCGTCTTCTTTTGCGACCCCATGAACTATAGCCCACCAGACTCCTCGGTCAATGGGATTTCCCAGGCAAAAATACTGGACTGGATTGCCATTTCCTTGTCCATGGGATCTTCTCAACCCAGGGATCGAACCCGAGTCTCCTGTATTGACAGGCGGATTCTTTACCACTGAGCCACCTAGGAAGCCCTTGACAAACAATAGCCAGAGGGTGAATTTTGCCAACTGCTTGTTTTCATAAATAAAGTTTTATTGGAACATAGCCCCGCCCATTTATCTTCATTTTGCTCATGGCAGCTATCACTCCAAGGGCAGAGTTGAATTGTAGACAGGGTCTATGGTCAGCAAAGCTGAAAATACTTGCTATCTGGCCCTTTACAGAAAAACTTGCTGATCCCTGGATTAGTTGACCTTTAGGGTTTTCTAATCCAACTTTTTATGACTTTTGAACTCATAGCAGTTTTTTTTTTTCTTTTATAACAAGAACTCCTGAAGTAACTAATAAGGGGCTAACTAGAAGGGACTTCTCTCTTCCCTGCAGTAGTTACAATGCAAAAGGTTGGGACTTATTTTGCTTTGTTTTTAGTTTATTTTGCTGTGTGTCTGTATTTGTTTATTGGTCTGGCATCTTTGGTGTCCATCAATTTTGGTAAAAAGACACCAAAGCTGGGGTAGATCTGATTGCATTCAGTGGCATGGTTCAAGGTAGGACACCCGTTTGTACCCACATGGAAGAAAATGAAGATTTGTTTGCTTGATAACTATGGCAGGAAAGGGAGCCAGTGCTGCCTTGAGAACCTGTGTGGCTGCCCAGACCCACCCCACCCGCTGTTTGTGTTTGCCTGTCTGAGTCTGAGCCGTGAGATGGGGGCAGGAATAGCTCAAAGTGGTGAGGTAGGTTGGTGGCCGTGGCTAGAAAAACAGGAAGAAGCCTTGAAAAATGCAGAGACTAGGGAAGAACTAATCTTTTTAATCTTCTTCCCTCGGTGCCAGTCCAAACAAGAGGCCAACACAAAATTTGCATCCCAGTGACATGCATTCCATACCCACATTGCCAGTGCATAATAGGGGATCCCAGGCACAGAGCTGCATGGTCCTCCTATCAGGCCACCCTAGCCTAGAAAGAACTTTTGTACGAACTAGAAAAAAATGCCCCTTTGGGTTGGTGCAGGCTTGGCTAACAGCTTTGAGTAAGAAAACCTTGCCCCTTTCTCTTGGCATCTAGCCCTGGGTAAACTAGCAAGTGGGCAGGGGCTGAATTTCAGCCTCCACTTGGCCCCTTGGCCAGACTTCTTTTGCAGGACAGACACTGCACTGCCTAATGTAGCAGCCACTCCTGCTACCTGGCGTCTCTGACGTCTAGGCGGGGTGGGGCAGGGGTTCCTCTCACGGGGGCTTGCTGGCCAAAAACAGGTCAACTCTGCTTGACTTTGGTTTTTGAGACCACAGCAGCCTGGGCTGGACCTCTGCATGTCCATTAATACCCACTCGCTCAGCAGTGCTATGGAGCAGGGTGGCCGAAAGCATCGGGACAGGGAGCACAGAGATGTGGTCCCCCCACAGCTGCACCAGGGGCCCCGATCTGGTACTTTGGAGAGCCACAGCCTGGCTCTTCTTTGCCAACTTCTGACCTAAAACTGGCTCAGCTCAAGGAATGCACACAATTTTCCAGAGTTACATCTCAGAGGTAATACGCTGGCAGCACAAAGAAATGTGCTAAGAGGGCCAGAACAGACGAGCTCACAGCAGTAAGAACTGACCTCACCCCCTGGGCTCTGGGTTACATGTAGCCCAGGGTGCACAGTGACGACATTGTGCCAGGCCACCCTCCTCTGCAGGGTGTGTTGTTGGCGTGGTTTGAGAAGGCTGTTATGCACTCCCTGTGGGTGAGACAACTTTGCGGTCAGATCTGGTTTCCACCTCTCAGCTCACGTTGGAAATTGTATTGAGCCGGCCATGTGGGCAAATTTTGAAAGATCCCTAACCTACCCTTTTCATTTTGCGTCTATCAGCAGTTCCCAGCAGATAGTTCAAGGCTAGAGGATTGGGAAGAAAGCCTGGGAGCCCAGAGTAGCCAAAGACCCAATATCTACTTCCGGTCCCCTTTCTTGGTTCTTAAAAGGCTCCTGGGAATAAGAAGGAATGTAGTTTGTCGCTGTTCTGAGCCCCTTGCCAGTGTGGAATGCTGTGCTAAGGAACAGAGTCCTGTGGACCAGAGCGCTTCTCTCTGTGTACAGGCAAGATGCAGTGGAGGGGAGAACGGGTGGAGTGTGGGCATCAGTGCTGCTGCACCCCGTGGGGAGACGGTGGGAGCCCATGAAGTTGACCCAAGAGAATAGCCCTGTACCTAGTTGCGGACCAGAGCCTCAGGGCTGAAAAGAAAGAAGTCTCCCAGTTAGGAAGTGTTCCCAATTTAAAATTTTTACTTTTCCAAGTCACCAGATATGTGATGATCCCCAGCACTTTTAGCTGCAGATGTTATGACCAGATATGGGGTGGGGAGCAGCACTCAGCAGGGCCCTTCTAGTGGAACATGGGTGCCCTAGAGCCATGCTCATCCCACTCCAAGCCTGTGACTACAGAGGGCCCTTGGAGCTGACAGTGTGCTGCCGCAGGGCCCTGGCTCATGTCTGAACCTCACTCTGCCTTTGCCACGCACCTGACCCTGGGTAGGTTATCTGCTCTCTCCCAGCCTGCCTCTTCATGTGTACAGTGGGAGCAGAGCAAAACTATCTATTTCATACACAGGACTGTTTCTTGGATTAAAATGGGGTTATTTTTAAAAACACAATATAAACTGTAAAATACTAAGGATCGAGTTAGTTCATTTACTTATCCAGTAACTATTAAATGCCTACTGCTGCTGCTAAGTTGCTTCAGTCGTGTCTGACTCTGTGCGACCCCACAGACAGCAGCCCACCAGGCTCCCCTGTCTCTGGGATTCTCCAGGCAAGAACAGTGGAGTGGGTTGCCATTTCCTTCTCCAATGCATGAAAAGGAAAAGTGAAAGTGAAGTCACTCAGTCGTGTCCGACTCCTAGCGACCCCATAGACTGCAGCCTACCAGGCTCCTCCGTCCATGGGATTTTCCAGGCAAGAATACTGGAGTGGGGTGCCATTGCCTTCGAAATGCCTACTAGGAGCAGGCATTTTCAGGCAGTGCCCCAGGTATTCCAGGCCCTCCCGTAAATAGGAGCTATTCAACACATGTGTGTTAAAATCGAGTGAAATGGGAGTTCCTCAGCTAGGTGATGGGAGGGAAGAGTGGGAGGAAAGGAAACTACTCGGGTGTGAATTCTGACTGTGTACCTGACACTGTTGCTTAACAGTTTCTCTCTGGCTTCATCAGAGAGAAACACGCAGAGACTCAGAGAGGTTAAGTATGACTTCCCCGAGACACACAGCCACCGAGTGACTGACCCACGTTAGAATTCAGTTCCCAGTGATCCCAGATGTTCCCTTGCCACAGAATGACACAAGCAGATCCCCTCTCTAGCCCACTTTTCTCCTCCCAAGCTTCCCTCAGATCAATGAGCTAGGCCAAATCCAAGCCAAAACCGACCACCCCCACCCCATTCTAGGCCAGTATAAGTGGGGACCATGTGAAATCAGGGCAAAATGAGGCTCTATCACCACAAGCCAAATCTCTGTTCACAAGGGCGCAGGTTTTAGGAAAACAACAGCCTTCGATGCATGCTCGGAATTCCTTCCATGGCAAGCCACTGTGAGAAAAATCTCACCCAAACAATGCACTCTTGGCCGCCAAGGGAGGGTGGCTGTCTTTTCAGGCTTAAAGCTACCAGTAAGGACCCAGAAGTCACCCCAGGGAGCTGTTGGTTTCCCTAGAAGATCTAGCTGTTTGAAATCAACTTAGCAAAGGATTCCATTTACCCCTCTGCCCAGCCTCCCAGTGCTGAGGCCTCCCTTGCCTCTTAAGTCCTGGGAGAGCAGGAGGGTCATGGAGCTCGTTGTCTTCATGTGGGTTTTCAGTTGAGCAGTCAATGATTCCTTTTCTCAAATGTAACACCGAGTATTTATTCTGAAAAAGGATTTTAAAGAAAAAAGAACTAAAGAGATCATTGTCTGGCTTGGTCTCCAAAAACCAATCCAGGTATTGTCTAGATTTAAGATGATCGATTTAGGAAAGACTATTCATTCATTGTCATTCAGTCATTCAACAGAAGTTTAGGGTATTTCTGGGTCAGTGAGGTGCAGCCCCCAGAAATGAACACAGGAAGCCTCCCGTGTTTACACCACAGCGGGAAACAACTAAGGAACTGTGTTTAAAGATGGACAGACCCAGGGCTCCAGCTGGAGGAGGGCATGACAACCCGCTCCAGTATTCCTGCCTGGAGAATCCCAAGGACAGAGGAACCTGGCAGGCTACAGTTCATAGCGTCGCACAGAGTCGGACACGACTTAGCAACTTAGCACACACAACTCCAGAGCCAGCAACATCCAGGGAATTCCTGCCCAGGAAGTCAGCCTGGCCCTGGAACTCAGAGCACACGGGGGAGGCCTTGACTGAGCTCCACCACTGAGTTCACAAGGCCTCCCTGAACCTTGGTAACACTGAGCCACCAAGCTCCACCCAAGGGTGACTATAGAAGTAGACAACATGTGTACAAGGGACAGCAGCCAGCAACCCCAGACAGTTTAGTTGGAATTGTTTTGTTCCAGAAGGCAAAAGTAGACTCTGTGGGTGGGGGTTCCCAGGGGACAAATTCCAGTTCAGGAGAAGGAAGACCATCATAACTGTTCAGTGCTGCACGCTCTGCAGAGGGCCTGATGCTTATGCCAGGCCTTGAGGGTGGTTAAGTTTTCAGTAGATATGGAGGCCCTCAAAAAGTGTTGCGTGGTTCAGGAAAGTACCCTTCGCCTGCAAAGCAAAGGGACTCCTACTTAGCTGGCTCCCAGAATTGCCAAGGGGAATTAATTATTGTTTGTGAAACACTTTAAGATTCTCCGATGAAAGACCTTATATAAATGCAAATTATTATTATTGTCATTAAAAGTGCTAGACAGACGTCTGGCCTGCTGGATAATACGCTGGCATAGCTCTGAGCAGCAAAGAAAGTCAGTTCCAGGCAGCAAGTTTGCTCTAGTTGCTCCAGAGGAATAGCAGGAAGAAACAGTGGGCGGAGGAGGGCTTAGCCCCTGACTGTGAAGTGAAACCACCCAACTCCCACCCAGGCTGAGCAGGCAGCAGTCTGTCTGGGAGTTCAGGGCCCGTGTGTCTCCTGAGGGTCCCTTGCCCCTGCAGGAAACAGCCCTTGTGGAGTACAAGAGCTCGCCATGAGTGAGTGAATGTCTGGTTGTCTGCTAGTCTGACAGATGAATGCTGGCCTCCATTCTTGGAGTCCTAAGTCAGATCTGGAGACAAAAGAGAGATAGATAGAAACCTCTTGTCATGCCTTTGATGGTGCTTATTAAGGCTCTTGAGGGAACCCCTTGAGCAAAGCCCAGGGAGAGGTCATTTATTAAATTACTGCTTCCACTAAAGAAACTGTCTCTGGCTAAAGTGCTTGGATTGATACCAAAGCAATAATAATAATAATGGATAATAGTACAGTCGGCCCTTCATATCTGTGGGTTCCACATCCAGAAAATATTTTAAAATATTTGGTGGAAAAAACTCCAAAAACTTCAAAAAGCAAAGTTTGGATTTGCCAACCACCAGCAACTATGTACATAGCATTTATATTAGTATTTACATTGTATTAGGTATATAAGTAACCTACAGGTGATTTAAAGTATATGGGAATATGTCCATAAATTGTAAGCAAATTCAGTCAGATTTCCACATTTGTACATTCCATACCCACAGATTCAACCAGTGGAGGATAAGAAACCAGAGTTGGTTGAATCCAAGGCTGCAGAATCCAAAGATATGGAGGGCCAACTAGTGTACCACTTTCTATAAGGGACTCGAGCATCCTTGGATTTTAGTATCCGAGAGGGTCCTGCAACCAGCCTCCTGTGGCAGGTTCCACAGGATAACTGTATATTAGACCTGGAAGTAAACGCAGAGGCTATCCCCTCACTTTCCAGATGAGGCATCTGGGACCCAGAGAAGTGAAGTGGCTCATCCACGGTCACATAGCAAGAGCCAGGATCACAACTCATACTTAATTATGTCAGGGTAGTAATCCCTCCCACTGTATAGCATTTTACAGTCACATCACTTCTGAACAGCTCTGGAGAGTTTTCAGAAGCCCACAGACGTTACTGTTAAAGGAACCTTCTGGTACCTTTGCTCTTCTGGGGCTCATAATTTGGAGAACATTTCTGGTGCCTCCTGTGCCCTTATGGGGATTGCAGGTGCCTTTTCTTCTCCGGACAGTCGGACTAGGCCTCATTCTTCCATAGGATGTGTTGATACTTCCAGGAACAAGATGGGCAAGGGAGCGGGAGGTCTAGTTCCTCCCTTCCATCCCTTGTTATCACGGTCATAATTCTACTGGAAAGTCACCCAACGCATGTTCCTAGATGAGAGCTAAGGATACCAGTCAGCACCTCCGGACACACAGACTTACAGGATGGAGGAAACAGACGCAGGTGTAATGGGAGTTAGCAGTAAGCAGCCCTCGGCATTCATTACTGGGCCATTGGTAATTCCAGTATTATGGACTTTTAATGAAGGAGAATAAAAGATCCTAAAATGATGTTTGGGAGGGGAGGATCACCAAATCAAAGAAATTTAGAAATCGTCTCTTCCACGCCTTCATTGTGTGGATGAGGAAACAGAGGCGTGAGTCAGCGTCACACAGCAGACGCGGACGTGGAGGCCTCGGCTCTGTGCTTAGCCACCAGCACTCTTTCCACTGGAAATCCTGGCGGTGTGCAAAGTATGTGCACTCTGGAGTCGAGCAGCATTGCCACCTGTTAGCAGTGTGATCTTAGAAAACTACTTGGCTTCTCTAAGTCATAGGTTTCTCATGGGCAGAAATGGAGATATAGGCGTCCCCCTCTTCTGGAAAGTTCACTTTATGCCACTTCGCTTTTACAAAAGGCCTACATTAGTGCCTGTTTTCAGTGACCCAAAGACATCCAAAAAGGATTTTCACTTTTTTTTTTTTTTAAAGCAAAAAACAAAAATAGCTTTCATTGTTTGTTTTGTGGCAAGCCCTTGTAGAGGCAGCATACACCCCTAGCAGCTGGAGTGGCACCGCCAACCTCGTTCCCCAGGAACCACGCTCACATCTCAGCATCAAGCCACCATAGCTCACTTTCTGGAATTGCTGCGTTTCTATCTGTGAGCCCAGGTGTCTGGAAATATCATTTTAGCTGCTGGACCAGGGGATTAGCCTGAAAAGAAGAGGGACCATAGCCCTCCTTGCTGTCCCTCCCTCAGATCTTCAAGGGGTATCTGTGAGCACCCAACTAGGAGGGCAAACACCCAGAGTATTGGCGTGACCAGGAGGTGCCTTCACAAGCCAGTAGACAGGGGCCCAGGCAGCTATGGAAGACAGAGCTTCGTCCTCTAAATGCTGCGAGTCTAGTGGGAGAAACCAAATTTACAACCAGGCAAACAACACTTAAAAGCCCCAGAGAGACTCTCTGGAAAGGAAGAGAATCGTTCATGCTCCAAGGAGTTGACATCCTAAGTGTTCCTTTGGGGTCCAGTTCTCCCCTGTGCCAGCTGATGCCTGGTGATGCTGAGTGGAAGCCTGAAAACACCGTCCCCCGCATGCTGCCATGGTCAGCTCCACCAGGACCCTGGGCACTTCCTCTCTGTGGGCAGTTCTTTGGTTTTTCCCCTCTTGCTGACTAAGGGGGAGAGGGTTGTCTGTGATCCTGAGGTGACTCACTACCATCAGACAGGCAGCTGGCTTCCCCTCAGCGGCCCAGCACAGGTGAGCTGCATGAGTAGCCCTCCTCCCGACAGGGCCTGCGGACGATCCCAGCACTCTCCACAGGCATCTGCCTGGCCATCGGCAGAGCCAGTGCTGGGCTCCTGCCCACACAGCCCCAGGCAGAGTGAGCAGACAACTTGAGATGCCCGTTGCCATGGCACCTACCACTTGAGATACGTCAGATGTAGGCGCAAATAGGGCAACAAAGTGGACACAGAGAGTAGCTCTGCTCTGGGGTCCCAGGCTTCAGGGAGCACCACAGTCCTTAGCCCCCTCCACCCACTATCTGGCCTAAGCTTAGCACAGCCAGGTGCACTAGGTCATCACAGCTTGCCCGCCCCCGCCTCCCGGGTAGATGGGGGCCAGCCTTTCTCTGTGGCCACACTGTCGGCTCCTCTTCCCAGTGTCTCATCAGGTTCACAGTGGAAAGAGCATCAGCCGGAGAGTAAGGAGATAGGGAGGACGGGCTCAGATTCTACCTACCAGCTCTGGAGCTTCAGGACAGCCCCTGGGGACAGCCATTCATTCGTTCATTCCTGCCTGTGAGGCCTATGGACGGTGAGCACCATGGGGCACTAGGGATGAACCATCACCAAATTCTGCCCTCAAGGGGCTTCCAGAGAAGAGCTAGGCCTTGTGAGAGGAAACCATTAACTTCTCCAGCCCTTAATTTTTACTTCCCCATAATGATTGGAGTATATGGCCACTGAGGTTTCTGTTAAAAAATTGTATTGTTCTAAAGTACATCTTTAAATAAACCACGTGGTTATTACATCGTTTGCGAAATGTTTGTTGAGCTGCAGTGTGTCGGCACTAGACTTGAAGCTGGGCTGCAGAGAGGGATGAATATGTGCAAGAGGGCTTGCAGTTAAGGAGCTTCTGGTCGGACATGGCGGGGTGAATAGACAGATGCGGGCAGAGCTGGAGCCCCAGGGAGGAAGGCAGCCCTGGGGCTGGGGGAGCCCATGAGGACTACCCTGCCCCCCCCACCCCCATCCTGCCAGCTGGCCATCTCATGGCCTCCTCCTCAGACCCTGCACCAGGGGATGCTGAGGGGGCAGAGGCACCTACAGCTCCCCCCCACCCCACCCCCACTCCTGGGCAAGGACTGGCCCTGCAGTTGCAGAAGCTGGCTGCATGCTGCTTTAGCCCCAGAGGAACTGGCTAGGCTCCAGAAGGCCTCCTCAGAGAGTCTCAGAAGGAGGGAGAACCACTAGGTAATTTTGATCATTTCAGTACCCATTGACAAATACCCTATGATTTAGAAGGAGGCAGATTTCATCCCAATACTTTGATGTCTAGAAATGGATTCCAGTTGGTTGTTTGTCCTCGTAAAACAGCATTTTATTTAATTCAACACATACTGAGACTACAGCCAGCTTTCTCATGGGCGAGGAGCCCGAGCTGTATAAGACAGAGTCTAGACACCAATCTAAACATCTCAAACTCAAGGCAGACCATGGCTGGGCCTGAGGTTAGAGGCCAGTGTGCCATGGAACCCAGCAGAGGGGAGATTGATTCCAGCTGAGAGCGAGGGCCTCTGCCTGAAGCTGTGAGCGTGTTCTCAGTGTGATATCAGGCTTTTTGCAGCTCTTGGGTTAGTTTCCTTGCTTTGTGAGCTTAGATTCCTTAAAAACAAACCAGGCCTGCTTGAGGATTGGCACCTCTAAGGAGACTGTGTACATGAACCAGTTATAACCACTTGTTTGTTCCTAAAGCCCATACCAGCAATCCAGGCTGGCCTGGCAGGGCACAGCTACAGATTAAGCTCCCATCATGCCAGGCATTTGCTCACCAAGGCGCCCAGAGTCGGTGGGCCATCTTTACAGGGGCTTTTGGAGGGCTTGGGGTGATGGGCATCGAGGCAGAACCAGGTCTCTTTGTAGAGATCCTATTATGAGGATGACCCTTTGTCACCGGAGAGTAACCCCCGATGAGTCAGTCTTTACCATGGCCGTTCAGGACCATGAGGACAAGGCGAGACCACAAGGATGATTAGCGGGACTTGTCTTACCCTATTTACAGGACCGCTTTGATTTTCACACCACAGTCAGCTTGCATATGACTGATTAAAAACATGTGCCAGTTGAAGTCACAGCTGCAGAAGAAAACTCGAAAAAAGAAAGGAGCCTTAGATGTTTAGGAACTCGCCTCTATTTGCAAAAATGAATTCTGACTTGATTTGTGTGTCTTTGATTTCCTGACAGTGAGGTTCGTGTCCCCGAACCACTTCTCCCACCCTGCCCCACCCACCCCCACACTGGCCTGACTTGAGCAAACATTGTAAGGCTCATCTTATGATTGCCCAAAGAAAAGCATTTGGGAATTCCAGAAAGAGACCTCAGAGTCCTATTTCGGAAGACAGCAGCTGTTTAGGCTTCTGCAGAAATAAAGGTCCCAAGTAAATGAGGCTAAAGGCAGCAAGATCCCAGGGGCTACTCCGTCAGGTCGTGCTCCCGTGGGAAGACGAGCTCTGGTGGGACTGGTATCAGAGGCTCTCTTGACTGAACTCGCTCAGCGTCTGTTTTCTCACCTGCAAAATGGGACCATGACTCCTGCCGCACGCGGCAGTACTGTGAGCAATGTTCAATCTGCTTTGTGGGTTTCCTTCCTCTTTCCCCGGAGTCTCCAACCTCTTGGGACTTTTTATTCTCTGTTTTTTGTTTTCATTTTCTTAAAGTGGTACTGATTCAAAGTTTAGATGTTAATTTCACAGATTTTTGTCCTTTTGAAAAGGTCCATTGAATAAATCGAGGCTTATAATTCCAGCAGGGAAAACCCCTTTTGGTGAGAAAGGCTCCTAATTGCCTTCATCTCAAGGTCTCTGAGGATTCCTCTCACAGCTCTCTGTCCCCACTCTCCTTAGTGTCCCCAGAGCCCCTGCCCAGGAGCACCTAGATGATGGATTTTCCAGGCATTGTTACCCCCTGATGACTTAGCTTGAGCTCCCTGACTCTGGAGCTCTGCTCAGTGGGAGGGCAGACATGGCCGAGAGAAACGAGCGTCCCTCCTTCTCACCACTGCCTGTGGTTCCCAGAACATGTGTTCGGAGCTCTGCCATGTTCGCAAAAAAGCATCCCAGATAATGATGAGCTCTGCCTCCCTGCACCACAAGTCCTTACAATGCCTTGAGGCTTGGGCTTGGCTGGTGCCTTGATTTAACCAGTGAAGGTCAAGACACAAAGAGGTTAAGTGGCTTGCTCAAAGTCACGTGGATTTCTCAGAACCATCACTGGGTGGCACCTAGAGATGACCAAGTATCCATCTGCCTTTTGGAGGTGAGGAGCCAGGCCTGGACTAGAGCCCATGACTTCTGCCTCGTGGCTCAGGGATCTTTCTGTTCACCCCGCTGCCTCTCCTTTTCAGTACTTGTCCTGGACAGAGAAAGGTCTGTTCGAGGACTGGGCCAACTGTGATACCCCCACTTCTGGTAGCCAGAGCCACGTGATTATCTTAAACATCTGTCAGGCCCACAGCTCACCTTCCCCCAACCACACTCTTGACCAGAACTGTGCACAAGAGCACACCCAGAACTCAGGCAAAAGCCAGCCAGGGGTGCAGGTGCCTCCTGTTGCAGAGCCCATCCTTAGATACCATGAGTCCACCTCCAGCCTCTCTGGGCTGCATTTCAAGAGGTTCACAGTGTCCTGACAACTTTGGCTGGTGTCAAGTCCTGAGACCGACTATCTCTGTGCCTCCAACTGCGAGCGCATATGATAAGTGAAAAGTGATCCAAGAAGGCCCAGAGGAAAGGATGATCTGGGACTTTTCCATCCACACAGGGTTTTTCTCTTTTGCAGCCACACATGCCCTAGCTGTTCCCAGGGACTCAGTCTTTCCCCCTCAAACCCAACTGGGTCCCCATGGTAATAGTTGACATCTATTGATCAAGTAGTATGCCAGGCATCAGGCCAAGTGCTTACTTGGAGCATCTCATTTAATCCTCATGAGGATTACTCTTTAAGGTAGGCATTATGGCTCCCCTTTTATAGTCGAAGAAATTAAAGCTGAAGAGGTGAGTCACTTGCACAGGTGGGACAGCCAGTAAGGAGCAGGGCCAAGCCTTGAGCCCAGGTGTGGCTGGCTCCAGAACACACAGTGCCTATCTTGCACAGCCTCCAGCCTGTGAGGCCTTGGAGATCATCGAGCACAGCTCCCTGCCTTGAAGATGAGGGATCTGGTGCCCAGAAGGGAAGAAACTTACTCGTGGACCCCAGACCCAGAAAAGCAGACCCACTGAGCTCCCCAGCACCCTGATTCCTGACCTCAGGGAATTCCCTCCTGGCAGTGCCTGTGAGCTGAGGCCAGGAGCCAATCCTGCTTCCAATTCATGGAAAACCTACCAGACCTCGGCCTGGAGTCAGTTCTTTAAGTTTTATTCTGTTGACCTGAGACTCTGTGATGGACTAAGTTGTGATTTTATAAACCCAGAGTGAAGGAACTGAGGTCAGTGGAAAGGGTCAGAACCTGATGTCATCCTCAGGCATATTTAGCTCTAATCTGGTCTAAAAATAATTTCCCTTCCAGTGTGAGTAGAATGGGAGCTTGACTGACTCAAGGCCTCTATCCTGCAGGTCCTTTTGACCAGTGAAGGGGGATGTGAGAAGACCTTCCCTTCACCACCCCTGTAACACACTTACACTTTTGAAGCTTACCACACACTTTGTCTTTGGGTCAAAGAGTTTTTTTAAAGGTGACAGACTAGTGCCATTGGCAAGTGATACATTCTGAGCAGCTCTCCACTTTCTCTGATTAAAAAAAACTGAAATAAATGAAAACAATGCTTCAAAAATATATATATAAATGGCTGGGAGCCAGTTGTCATTTTCCCCTTCCTCCCCCTTTCCCCGAGCTGACTTCGTGCGGCTCCGTGTTGAGAGGCGCTCACTGACAACAGCGGGTAGCATCATGCCTTTAAATAGCCCTGCTCCGTACTGCTTCCCCTTGGCGTCACACAGTTTGCCCTGGCAGGGAAAGCCCAGGACAGAACAGGAAAATTCAGAATTTTCTGAAGGAGGAAAGAGCTTGCTGTAAAGCTTTCTCCCTCTTGCCAAGACCTTTCTGTCGAAGGAGCTTGCACTGGTGTGGCCCCTTCCCCCAGAGCTTTCCAAGGAAAAACTGAGCTGAGGAGATTCGCTTCATCAGATTTGCCCCATGTGACACCGGGCATGAGGAGAGAGCACGGGAGAGAGGTGCCCATCCTGGAGCCCAGGGCCCCATTTCAGCAGCAGTCAGTCCCACTCCCTCATCCGGCACCTATTGTGGGGCCGACAGCCTCTCTCTATAGTGTCCTCACCTGTGACCTAAAACAGGGGCTCCACCCCACCCAGTGCTCTAACTCCAGGTGTCCTTTGGGCAGGAAGGCAAATGCAGTGGAGGTTGGCAGCAGCCCATTGGTGCCGGACCCCCTGAAGAAGGGCCAGCAGGCCCCCCTCCAGCAAACACAAATTCTGCTGGGGAGATAGCCGCATGTGAAACACAGGGAAGGAATGAACAGCCCTCACGACTGGTGGCGGCAGCCAGTCAACAAGCTTCCTTCCCACACGTGGTCCTGTGAGAGCATCACATCAGGGTGGGTTTGTCTCCCCTTCTCACCCTGGGGAAACAGAACTTGGGGCGTCTCTTGCCTGGTCCACCTGGCTCTAGGTCTGGGGCAGCTCCTGCCTCATTGCAGTCCTCCTCCCCATAAGGATGATTGTGGGCAAGGGTTCCAAGGTTCTGCGGCTCAGAAAAGGTGGCGGATTGGCTGGAACCAGGATGGTGGAGGGTGTTGATCCTTCTCACCAACAGTCGGCGTAGGCTGAAGTTTGAGAATGGACAACACGTTTGCAGTTTTCTTCCTCAGAGTCTAAATGTCTCATCTGCCTGCTTTCTGGGCTTGCTCTGTTTCACCCCGAAAAGCCTGCAAGGGACCTGCTTTAACTGCTCTCACAAACCGGTGGTCATCAGTAGTTACCTTAATTACAGCCATGAAGTCCTCACCCGGCCCTCCGTACAGGCCAGGCCTGTGGGGTCACCGAGAAGGAGACTTGCTCCCTCCTTTCCGGAGCCGGCAGTGCCACCTAGTCCACAAGCCGTGTGCACACATGAGACATGCCCAGAAGAAGCACAGAGAATGTCTGCACTCAGGGAGAGAACCTTCTGGTGACCAGGGAAGGCTTGATGGAGGCAAGGGCATTTGGCCTGAGCATGACTAAAGGCCTGGGGTGGTAATGGCATGTGTGAGGAAGAGCAGGTGGCCAGACGGGAGGAAGTGGGAGTGGAGGTTGGCGTCTGGACCGTGCGTGGGCCTCAGGGGGCTTATGACACCCCCGATTGCTCTCTTCTCACGGGTGGACATTCCCTCGTTGCCTCTCACAGCTTCAGCACGTCTGCCATCTGCCTTTAAGTGAGCACCCTGACTCCTTAATGTGCTTCTGATCTCCTGTGACATCACAATGACTCATCTGTAGGTTTTCTGGAAGAGGATCTTCAGCTTTCTTAGCTTCTCAGTGGTGAGGGCAGGGCATGATCCCAAAATGTGACTGAGGAAAAGTGCAGATGACAATCACGGCACTCCAGGCTGCGGGTTTGGGCAGATGAAGGGTCTTGGTTGGGATAGGGACACAGACCCACGCTCAAAGAGAATTCATTTACCTGCAACAGGAAGGTGAAGCCTTGCATCCCAGGAAGAAATAGCAGTGTTGTAACAGGTAACAAGGCAGGGAGCCCAGGGTGTGGGGACACCAGGGAAGAAGAGGAAGAAGCTGCAGGATGAATTCGCTGCAGAGGTTTAGGGAGAAGTGGAAAGTGAGGGTTCTGTTACAGAAGTACCAGGGCCCGACGCACTTTCAAATGCGTAATAGCAATGAACACATCCATGTGGCACGCACTGGCTTGGATGAATGATAGATGTTCAGGTCGTGATATCCTGGTTGGAAATGTGAGACTGGCAGTTTGGGAGAGAAGGACTGGAGACCCAGGTCCCAGGGGTGGGGAGAGGTGTTCTCTGCTGAGGGTGTTTCAAGCCTGAGAGGAAGCGAGGGGAGTAGAGAGCAGGACTGGAAGAGGCCAAGGAGACATGTCACCTGGAGGTGAGGAGGAGCAGGGAGAGGAGGGAGGGAGCAGGTCTGGATGTTTAGTCCAGGCAGTAGCTTCCAGACGCAGGAGCCACTGCAGAGAGGCTGCCGAGGCTAGGACTGAAAAATCTAAGCAAATCCCTGAAATGTGAAAGAGGGCTTCCCGTGACTTGGCATTGCGGGGCGGGGATCAGGCAGGTGTCATCAGTGACGCTCTGTGTGGCTACCTCGTGGCAACCCTGGGGCTGCTGGGTTTGTGGGGCTCCTCGCCCAACATCGAACCACCTGTTTGAGCTTCTTGACTCCTGAGTGGTTCTCTGCTCTTTTCTCACGGGTGGCCATCACCTCGTCGCCTCTCACAGCTTCAGCACGTCTGCCTTCTGCCTTTAAGTGAGCGCCCTGACTCCTAATGTGCTTCTGATGTCCTGGGAGCCTGGAGCACCAAGTTTCCTAGGACTGTATCCTAAATATTAATAACATAGACTTGGGTGAGGTACCTGAGGCCTTTATGGTACCGATGGTGACAGGTCATCTAGCTCGTGTCCCAGGTCCGGGGGAGCCACTGCTGGATAAGTCAGCTGCTCTGATCTCACCGGCATCAGGGGCAAGAGAGGGGGGACCGGAGCACACAGAGTGCCCACCCCAACCTCCCCGTCTTGCTGCCCTCCGCCTCCCACCGTGCCCTTTCTCCTCTGGAACAGTGTTGAGCTCCCAGCTCACGTGCAGCAGTCCCGTGCTCCCAGGCCTCTGCCCTGCTGTGTCTTTTCCTGGAACACGTGTAAAATGCCTGCTTCACCTCCTCCTCCATTGATTGCCCCAGGCTGGTGCCTCATGGCACCTCCGTAAGCACCCGCACCACAGGAGTCGGTATTTCTTCTGTGTCTGCTGCTCCTCAAAACTGAGCTCACCTGCATGGGGTGCCATGTCTGGAGCATCTCCCAACCCCTGGCACTTCAGACAGTGCCAGGCACAGCCTCCTGCTGTTGAATGGAAAGTCTGCTTCTACAGGTTCGAATCTGGGTGCCAGAAGAACCAAATGGTCCGCCCCAGATCCTGTCACTAGTCTGAGAAGGCTCTCCTGACACCCAGCCTGATTTTCTTTTCAATAGATCAAACCACAAGCATGTTTGCAAATAAATGGAGACCATGGTTCACTTAGAAATTCCTCGTATTAGGCCTTGCTTATCTATACGCAGGAGACCTGGGTTTGATCCCTGGGTCGGGAAGATCCCCTGGAGAAGGAAATGGCAACCCACTCTGGTATTCTTGCCTGGTAAATCCCATGGATAGAGGAGCCTGGTGAGATACAATCCACAGGGTCACAAAGAGTCAGACACAACTGAGCGACCAGCACTCTTTTCTTGTCTTTGTCTGTATGAAGTTGATCCAACTGAGTGAAAAGTACAACCCTGTTGATATTTCAGATCACGAAAATGACTGGTTGCTTGGCTTGGTCACTCTCTGGCTTGTAGCTTGGACCCAACCTGGGAAAGGGCAGACAGAACCTGAGTACTGATGTCTAATGGGGATTGGCAGCCAGGAAGTTCTGAATACAAGCCTTTTAAGCATCCAGGAGAGAGAGCACGGCAGTGAACTGCATGGACCTCTCTTGGAAAAATCCAGAAGGCTTTGCATCAGCAGAGAAGGAAAATCCAACCCAAGATGCATGAACAATAAATAACAACTGTTCTGAGTTAGGTTGAAAGCTCTGAGTTGCACTTTTTTTTTTTCAAGTTGTTTGTGCTAACCACAATTTTTTTTTCTCCCCTTTTCCCACCAGGGCTTATTTCAAAACCTTTGTCCCTCAGTTCCAGGAGGCAGCGTTTGCCAATGGAAAGCTCTAGGAAACACCAGTCTTGAGAGGTGGCCAGCCAGACTGCTCTGTCCACATGCGTGTCAGCACATAGGGCTGCTTCCTGGAAGCCATTGGAATGTCTTCATGGCAGCGTTTCGCTCACACAGCAGCTTTGCTCCACGACTGGAACCCAGACTTGAGCTGGCTGGCGGGAACCTGGGTCCCAGAGCCCCCGCCTCTGGTGGCTCCCTCTTTGTTTCCTGCAGTATATTTCTTAGTTGAAAGAAATAAAGTCACAAATCATGATGCTGTATTTTTCCAGGGAAAGTAAGACATCCTGAATGCACACACCCTGATTCCAAAGCCTTTGTCTCTGAGACCTCTTTTTAAGTTTTCAGATTAAACACACCTTTGCTTTTCTCTTTCCCCCGAAATGAGTGCCTGTGTGTTTCACACCCCCGTGTGTCCCATTTTGGACAGTCCTCCAGAAGCGCTGCTGCCTGAATGAGCCTGACCAGCTGGCAAGGTTTCAGCCACTTCCCAGCCGGGCCCAGGACTGGCGCTCAGGAACAACCAGGTTCTAGCACCAGCCTCGCCTCCAGGCCCCTGTGTGTGCTCCAGGTACAAAGCCCGTCCTGACCCAGGAGGCGGTCATTAAAGTCATTAAAGCTTGTTGAATGCCTCAAGAAATTTATCTCTCTTCTCCTGTCCCTCCTCCCGATGCCATTGGGAGAGTTGTTTGAGCTTATGAAGCACTCTGTGAATTATACGTGGAAGACACAGGTAGGGTCCCGTGGGCGAACCCTGGGCTCAGGCCTGCCAGCTCTGCTGCCACCCAGGAACAAGACTGGGCAAGGCACCCTGAGCAAGCTCCATCTTACCTAAATTTGTGGATTATCAGAGCCGGGTGGGGTTTCAGAAGTCATCTGTTTCCACCCCCCGAATCCCTCTCCCCTGCTACTCCCTTTAAGGTCAGAAGTGAAAACCAAGGCCCACAAGCTAAAGAAATACTGCCAGTAAATTAGGGCAAACCTGGGAGCTGAGAGCCATCACATGACTTCCCTGAGCTTACACCCAGGCTGGCCACGGCCAGCTTGTCCACTCGACAAGGTCTAGTTTAGTTTAGTGGGGTTCCACCCTGAGGGCTTTCAGCCCCGGAAGTGGGACCCTGGCATGGAGGCGAGAGAAACAAGCTGACCTGCGTGGCCTGGGCTCCTTTCTTCAACTCACCTGCCTCCCACCCTCTGTAGGGCCTGCACAGGTGGAACCCGACCCCTCACTGTTCCCTCAGCTCCTCTTGTGGCTCCTGGAGCCCACGTAAACCTGAAAGGGAGCCAGCTCAGGGCCGCTGTGGGGGCTGGTGAGAGACACCCCTCCTTCCTGTGTTCTCTAGCACTCGAGAATGTTCTCAGGAGGCAGGGGAACCACTAGAAGAGACCTCTCAGCTTGGCTTCTAGCTGAAGGGCTGCCCTCCTCTGGGATCTTTCACCACGTGAGTACTTCACCTTGAAGCCTTGGGAATTCCTGTGACAGAGAACAGTCCGGTGTCCCATGTCTGCACCCCAGCTCTGCTGTCAGCCAGCTGTGTGACCCTGAGTAAGTCCCTTCCCTGTGTAGTCAGAACCACCCCGGGAGCTTTTTAAAGAACCACTGCGCAGGGCCCCACTGCCAGCCTGCTGAATCACATCTTGTTAGCTGAGGCTTGGGTGTCTGGATTTTGATAAAACTCCCAGGTGATGCTGTTGAGCAGGTGGTCATGACCACACTGGAGTCTCCTGACTGTGGCCAGCTGCCTGCCTCCTCTACGTCAGGCCAGCTGTGGGCCAAGCTCCACTCTCCTACTCCTGACACGGTCACTTAGGACGGAGGGCATGGATTGGGCTCGCTGCACACGGAACCAAGAGTAGACTGAGTCAGACTTTGTTTCAGAACCAATAGGGGCTTCCAGCTCCAGTTCTAGCAGGGGCTGGTTGGCAGGTATGAGATGGGTGCGATCACATGGCCTGGACCCTTGGCATTTCAAATATTCAGTAGTGGCAGCAGCCAGTACTGGGCAGTGCAGCCCAGGAGTGGCCTTCCTGCCCTTGCCAACATCTAGGGGTCCAGACGGCTCAGGCTGGCCAGATCGTCCATGGTAGCCCACACATCTGTGAAGCACGCCCGACCAATCAGAAGTGCTATCTGTGCTTTATCTCAGCACATCTCTCTACAGCAGACCTGTGAAATAAGCAAGTGAGGAGGAAACAAGATCAGAGAGGTTAATTGAGTTACCCATGATCACCAGCTAGTCGGTGCCAGTCGGGACTCAGCCCATGCTCCAGATCCAGTGCCACTTCTCACTTTTGTCCGTAACTCTAGGAAACAAGGGCTTCCCTGGTGGCTCAGCGGTAAAGGATCTGCCTGCAGTGCAAGAGATGCAAGAGACTCAGGTTCAATCCCTGGGTTGGGAAGATCCCCTGGAGTAGGAAATGGCAACCCATTCCAGCATTCTTGCCTGGAGAATCCCACGGACAGAGGAACTTGGTGGGCCACAGTCCATGGGGTCACCAAGAGTCAGACACGACTGCGCAACTAAACACACATGCACACGAGTAAACAAACAGGTTTTTTCCCCAGTGAAGGGTGATGAGCTATGTGTAGCTTTGTGAGCACGGAGATGATAGGATTTTTGAGAAGACTTTCAGCCCTAGTAGCACAGAGGGAAGGTTTGGGCTGCTTTTCTTAGGGGCAAGCAAACAACAGAAGGTGACAGTAGCCACTTCAAATGCCAGGGACTCAGAACCAGTATTTGTGAGATTTTTATCTCCACCCCCAACAGCAACGGAAGCAAGTGGCACTTGTAAATGGGCGACAGTTGCCTGTGTGTTTTTTAAACACTTCTTGCTAGTTCGGCCCATCGCTGCATTGTATCTGCACACAGAGTGCAGCCCAGGACTAATTAGTAAATGGCTATAAAATGCTTTGAAGATGAAAAGTACCATATATGAGAGCACATTATTATTACCTCATAAATCCTGTCTCCAGCTTACTCAGCCCTTGTAATTTCAGTTGCATCTTTAAGCTCAGCACAGACAAGGAAAAGGTGTTATGAGTGTTTGCTGCTAATAGCTGGATCAGGGCATCTCCTCGGGTGCCAAGGAGGAGGCAGAAGAGACTGGAGAAGCAAGTGTTCATCCTTCTCCCAGCCATTTGGCTTCCTGAGGACCTACCACCAACAGAGAGATGGTGCTTCGTTAGAGAGAGATGGGGCCCATTTACTCCTCAGGATGAACTGGGAAGTGGGTGAGCTTGAGGAGGAGAGAGACTTATATTTGAATCCTGGCTCTGCCCACTGAGTCACTAGCAAATATATAACAAGCTGTTCTTCAGCAGTTTAAAAAAGAAGACGAGGGTAGATGAGGGTTGGGGGGAGGAGGAGCCTCCTTTTTATCATTTGCTGCTTTTCATGATGTGAACGCTCCCACCATGACCGATTCCAAGCTCCCAGCATGAGGTCCCTAGACGCAGCCTTGGGGAGAGCACGGAGAGCCGCATGGTGGAAGCCTCTTGGAGTGAGCAGACTCTGGTGTGGATCTTAAATCTCGCTGAGTTTTGTTATCCTCATCTGTAAAATGGGAATAAATACCATCTGCCTCCCGGGGTGGTGAGAATTAAATAAGAAAAGTACATGAAGCACCAAGTAAGGAGCTCGGCACACAGAAACGTTTGCTAAACCATGGCTATTACAGAGCAGAAAAAGGATTTTTTGATGTTGACTTTGGCCTTTTCCTAATAAGTCAGAATGTCCCTGCTTGGATTTCCCTGGCAGTCCAGTGGTTAAGACTCCATGTTTCCACTGCAGGAGGCATGGGGTTGATCCCTGGTCGGGGAACTAAGATCCTGAATGCTGTACAGTGTGGAGACCCAAAAAAGAGTTTTGCCAATGAATGTGGCCTTGGGAAGAGTGACCCTGTCTTTATAACTAGGAAGAGAAGATGATGTCATCCTGATTTTAATACATGAGGGATTAGATGTATCCATGAATGTTCCCTCCTCCCCTCCCCCCACACCAGTCTTGGTTTAACTCTCAGCAGGTCCCCAGGCACTCGAAGTGACCTGCTTTTTTGCCCCCACCTCCCGTGGGCAGGAGAATCAGAACAGCACAAGCCACTCTTGCTTCTGACTCAGTTTCGGTTCCTGACAGCTACAGGTCCTTGTTTTGGAGTCACAGCCTAGCCAGAGAAACGACCACACTCAGTTGGCCTCTTCCTTGGGCCTATAAATAGAAAGAGCCCAGAATCTGCCCCAGTTCATGGGGACTGGCCTGTCCCACAGTTCTTAACGTGAATGTTAAAACAGCATCTAATGGTAAGGTGACATCGAATTCTCTCAATGGCATCTTCTTAATTCACTGGTGCTTTTAAAAATGAAAACAAGAGAAGAAACATCCCCTTTATGTATCTTTGGTGTTTATGTGCAGTGGCAGGAGAATAAAAGCCAAGAGAGCAGACCAGCTATGTAACAGTCACAGTGTACTGAGTGGAGGTCACACTGATCACTGACCAGTGATCACTGACCACTTAGGGAGCTATGAATGATAATTCCATACTAGCTGCTTTCCTTTCTTTTTTACAAATATTTATTTACTTGGCTGCTCTGGGTCTTAAGTTGTGACACATGGGATACTCAATCTTAGTTCCAGCATCCAGGATCTTTAGTTGCGGCATGTGGGATCTAGTTCCCTAGTCAGGGATGGAACCCAGGCTGCTTGTACTGGGAGCCCAGAGTCAGCCACTGGACCACCAGGGAAGTCCCACTAGCTGCTTTTCTAATCCTCGCAACAGCTAAGCGAGGTAGGTGTTACGATCCCCATCTTATAGAGAAACTAAGCCTCAAAGAAGTTAAATAACTTACCTACAGACAGGAAACTGGTACATTTCCTTATTCATCCATCGTTTCTAACTTTCCCTCCCTGACCCTCATTCTCTCCCTTTCCATCCCCTTCCTGATTTCACAAAGGAAGTGAACTCAGATCTCTGTTTCTATTTCCTTTTTCCAGCTTCCCCAAATGAGAGATTTATTGAGCATCTATTGTGTGCATGGCTCTATATAAGACATTCATATACCTGTTTTCGCTATTTTCCCAAGGAGAAAGAGGGACTTGGATGGATGGGACTGGTCAGGGTCAGATGCCCAAGGCTGCTGGTTCCAAGGCCAGGCTTCACACACTGGTTCTGTGTGTCTGTCCCCCAGGTAAGATGCTCTGCAGCAGTCTTTGTAAACATGGATAGGTCTATCTATGTGGCTACCTAAATATATATATAAATTCCAGTTGATTTTCAGATGGTTGAACCAGGGTCAGCGTACAGTTTTAAAAAAAAAGTCCAACTTCAAAGCTTGTGCCATATTCTCAGGTTAAAGTCCAACACACACTTGGTTGAAATAATGGCCTAATATCTGGGAAAAACAAGATGAAAATAGTTGTTGTAATCATTAAGAAAATTACCAAGGTATTACCAAAGACAGCAGAATCCATGACTGACTCCAGGTTAAATATGAAATAACTCCAAGGGTTATTTCCTAACATAACTCATGTTTTTTTCTTCAGGGTTCCTACATTGACTCCTTCATTCTTCTCTGATTCCCTGAGAAGAACCACACTTTACAAGCCTGCAAGGTCATGGTTGGGGTCACGATGAATTATGACTAATGGTGGCAATAAAAGTAGCCCCACAGGCCCCAGGAGTGACCAGATGGCCTTCCCTGCCCTGGGTCAGCTGCCTTGGTACTATCTTGGGATGAGCCAGATGGTGTGGGACACACTTGTTCCTCCAAAGCAGAGCCCACCACCCCCTTCTTTAAAGCCCCCAGGGGGCAGAGTCCATCTACAGAGGTCTCCTCATTCCAGGGTCTCTTGGAATATACCCTTGGAGCCGGTTTAGAAGCCACTCAAGAAAATTCATTCCTTTCGATTCCATGACCACATTTCTGCCACAAAATGGAACTCCCCAGCTCCCGGAGACCTGTGGCTGTTTGAGTAGGTACCAATAGAGTAGAAGCTAGGAGGGTACCAGGTACCTCTAGAAATAAGGTGGTGGATGGCTCTCAATAGTGACACTGTGAGTGGTATTCCAGGCCCTTGTTCCAGGTCCTTCGCATCCATTGCCTTCTTTGTCCTCTGACCCTTCAAAGCATTAGGAGAGGCCACTGCTGCAGAGAGGGAGTCAAAGGGAGGGGTCAGGGCTCTGCTGGCAATTCCTGAGAAGGTCAAGATCATTTGAGGAAGGCAGCGTCCCCCACCTCCCCAGGGGAAATTTTGAATGACATGGTTCATGCGGGTGCGTGAGTTCAAGTAGGTTCTTGGAGGGGTTTTCCCTTGGAGTTATTTTATATCCCAGCTGGAGCCTGGTGTCATGCCATGCCTGGGAACACGAGGACTGGGGCAGGGGTCACTGACAGGCCAGACCGCCCTGAGGGGAGACGCAGTTCACCTGGAAGTGTGTGCACACCCCCACATGCACACAGCCGGTGACTTAGCTGACCTGACCCTGCTTATCCTGTCCCAGCGGTCACTCCCAGGACTCAGCGCAGGCCCGGGCCGGGGTAGACGCCTCACCCCAACTCCATGCCGTGGTGCTCGGCCTGTGCTGGCCAGTGGGTTGTGCAACCCAGCCATCTCCCCACTTGCCACCTGCGCCAACAGCCCAGGCTGCCCCCGGGCCACCCCGTTGCCTCACCTGCTGTCACCCTAGCCTCCGGAGCTGGTGGCGCCTCCCCCACCTCGCCCACTCCAGCTGCTGGCCGGTCAGCAGCCGGCAGCCACCGGGCAGTGACCCCTTCCAGAACTCTCCCCAGGCTGGAGCCTCGTGTGGGTGAAGCCAAGCCCTGGGCTAATTGGCTTGTTGTTGGAGTTGAGGCCGTGGGCTCTGGAGCCAGCTGGCCTGAGTCAAATACCTTCTCCACCACTTTCTGGAGGCGTGGACTTGAGTAAGCTGCTTGACCTCAGTTTCCTACCCTGCGAAATGGGGCAACTGCCTGTGTCCTGGGCCTGGCAGCGGACTCGGTGAATCCAGCCATGAGGGCCAGCGTTGGCAGAGTCAATGCCCAGACAAGGCTGTCTGGTGTTAGCCCGTTTTTCGGTCTGACGCAGGCTGTTCCTCGCCTTCTTCTTAACTGCTTCCTTTCCTTTAACATCCCTGCCCTTGAGCATCACCTGACCCAAAAAAAAAAAAAAATCCTTTTCTGCTCCTGCCATCCAGTCTCATAGATGCGGCCCCCTCCTCGAACATCTGGGAGCCCTTGCTACCAGCCTCCTGCAGTCCCACTGGCCCACAGCCACCTCCTCCCCTCCCGGGGTCCCCAGCAAGCCTGTGCTGAATGAACCTGGGCTCCTCAACTTGTCACTTCTGTCAAGCTCCTAAGACCTCCTTTTTTCAGAAAGTTTTGCTTATTCCACTGCATTTCTTAAGGAATCATTTGAAACCAATGACTTAGATACTTGCTTACATTCCAGTGAGCACCAGAGACTGGAAGTTACCTCACTGAATGGGCACGTTTCCAGTCAAAACTAGAACACTTTACTAGCTGGGATTCCTGCTTGCTGGTAAACAGGCAGTAGGTATTAGCCTTCCTTAAAATCTTGACTGTTGATGGTGGACCTCTTTCCTGCCTTTCGGACCCCCGGTTGAAAAGCCTGGTCTGCCTGGGCCAAGCCCAGGGGTTAAATGGAGAAACAGAAGGAACTCCTAGTGTAACCATCACAGCTCCCTCTCTAGTACCCCCTCCTCCTCTCTCTCACATGTGAGCCACCCGGCTCTTGACAGGCTGCCCAGAGAGTGAAAAGCAGGTTTCCAGGGCCGGAGACGGTAACGTCATCCAGAAACCTTGAGGAGAGTCACACACCCATGGAAGAGATGCCAGGGCCATCCTGGAACTGAAAGATGGACTGAGTTCAAGGAGGACACAGGTGATCCCAGGCTGTCAGTTTAGGATAAACAGATGTGAAGTAGAACAGAAATCAGTGCCCAGCCAGGTAGCCCTCCATCCCTTCCACACTTGTTTATTGAGTACTTTCTGTGGGCCCAGATGTGGGAGTTGCTTCCCCAGAAAGTAGGAATTGAATTCCGTCTGTCAGCACCCCACCCCTGATCCTGGCACTGAGGCTGTACTGATGATAAAACCAGCCCTGCCCCAGAAGAGCCAGGAGGATAAGGCAAGTACCAAAGGTCAGTCTATTCAAAGCTATGGTTCTTCCAGTAGTCATGTATGGATGTGAGAGTTGGACCATAAAGAAGGCTGAGCACTGAAGAATTGATACTTTTGAACTGGTTTTGGAGAAGACTCTTGAGAGTCCCTTGGACTGCAAAGAGTTCAAACCAGTCAATCCTAAAGGAAATCGATCCTGAATATACATTGGAAGGACTGATGCTGAAGCTGAAGCTCCAAAACTTTGGCCACCTGATGCGAGGAGCTGATTCATTGGAAAAGACCTTGATGCTGGGGAAGACTGAAGGCAAGAGGAGAAGGGGATGACAGAGGACGAGATGATTGGATGGCATCACCGACTTGATGGACATGAGTTTGAGCAAACTCTGGGAGATGGTGAAGGACAGGTGAGCCTGACATGCTGCAGTCCATGGGGTCACAAAGAGTTGGATATGACTGAGCGACTGAACAGCAACAACTCCCCTCACCCCCCACTGCTGACAGGGAAGACAGTGATGAGCTGTGTGGTGAAAGCAGATTCACACTGCTTAGGTCCAGGCCATGCACATCAGGGAGGGCTTCCTGGAAGAGGGGCCAGCTATGCACACATTCAGCCTCTTGGCCCCACTAATACTTTATCCCTTTACCTCCCCGTGATGTTCCAGCTTCCTGGCAGGCTCTGCTACGGGGCTGAGGAGCACATGATGCCTAGTTTGGATGCATATTCAGTTATCGCTTGAACATGTACTTGTTGCTCAGGCACTGTTCCAGAACAGCAGGGCATAGAGCATAACAGTCCCTGCTCTCGTGGAGGTTCCACTGCGGGGAGAGCACGAACAGGATACGGAGGAAGTGGCCCACATGGTAGACGATAAGAGAGGAGGAAAATCAAGCAAGGATGGGGAGGAGTGTGCTTTTAACCAGGGTGGTCAGGGAAGGCCTCACTGAGGAGGTGACATTTGAGCCAAGACCTAAAGGAGGAAAGCGAAAGGGGCAGGGCATGGTCCTCCACCTTCCCTTCCCAGAACCTGCCCCATCCCCAGGGCCTGGTGTGGACTTGCCTCGGGTCCCCTGGGAACCTACCCAGAAATTCAGGAACCCAGAACACCCAGGGGTGGCAGGCAAAGAGCAGTGAAGCCCTCAAATCTCCCTGGGACACAGGAGGTCTGGGCAGTGAGGAGAGACCCGGAGCCCAGCCCTTCCCCTGTTTCCCACGCCCTCAGCCCCTCTCTCTGCCTCTACTCCTGCCACTTGGTGGGAAAGGCAGGTGGCAGGGGGCCCTAGCAGGCAATGGGCAGCTTTTACTGTGGCTCTTGTCAGTGGGTCACCAATGTCTAGGCTTCTGAGGACCATCAAGATCATCGGGGCTAATGCTAACTCAGGTGGGCAACCCGAGGCCCAGAGAGGAGCAGGGACCCAGCGTGAGGCTAAAGCCCAATCTGACTCCAGCAATTTTTCACCTTCCTCTTGAACTCAGCTGAAGTGCAGTGGCTCAGTTGTGTCCAACTCTTTGTGACCCCATGGACTGTAGCCTACATTTCCTTCTCCAGGAGATCTTCCCGACCAAGGGATCGAATCCGGGTCTCCCGCGATGTGGGCAGATGCTTTACCATCTGAGCCACCAGGGAAGCTCAGCTGAGGCAGAGGCCAAGCAGGCTCTTCCCCAGTATCATGGGGCCATGGTGATGAGGAGGGAAGGAAGATGCCCTGAAGGAAGGCAGGAGGGTCGTGATCTGCAGGGGGCCTTCCCCTGTCAGGGCCACCTTGAACGGGAAGGCTGGGGAGGAAGGCTGGTGAAAGTGCAGCACAACCCTCTGAACCTCCCACCCCCGCCCCCGCCACCTCCAGCTACTCTGCAAACCCGGGGGCAGACCCCGGGGGCAGTGGCCCGGGAGGAGCACCTTTTTTCAATTTTCCCTCAGGCCCTGCAGAGAGACCCCACAGCCCTGATGCAGGTCACCTGGCCTATTTTGGAAAGGCTCCCTGGCCAGCCTGGGCTGTAGCTACAGCTTGCTATTGGAGAGCCCGTGGGCCTGGGGGCGCCGGAGGGGACATTGGTAGCTGGAATGCTGGCCCGGCCCTGGGCTGGTCGCCTCTTTCCTCCTGTCCCGCCTGGGAGCCACGGCGCTGCGTCTGTTTGGGGTACTGTTTTCTCACATGGTGTCCATTCCCGTCCAGGCTGGACGTATCTGCTTTGGGCTCCTGTCTCTTCTTGTGTCAGCCCCTGGCCCACCCAGAGCCCCACCAGAGCCACCCTTACCCCACAGGCGGGGCTGCCACACCTGTCCACTGTGGTGGGCCAGGGCCCGGTCCTCAGGGTCCCTGGCCTGACTCTGAGCCCCTAGGGACCACCCATGCCGACTGGAGCCCAGAGGCTGACAGGGCCGCACACACAGGGCCGCAGCTGACCTCCCTCTGCCTTGTGGTCTGCATGATGTCAGCAAGACCGTCCCCTTGAGTCCGGGTGCTGGTGTCCACCCCCTTCCTCACAGGATGCCCTGAGCGGTGCAGCTTGTCCCCCCCACCCCACCCCCCCAACCCCCCTCCCAACCCCCGTCTCCATTAAGAGGTTCAGAGCCGTCTGACGGTGACCCAAGTCTGGGGAAGGAAGCTTCGTGTTTGGCGTCTCCTTTCTTCCAGGGGCTCAAAGCATTTTTATAAGCATTAATCTCCTTTATCCACACCGGCTGTTGTCTTGTTTCCTCTTTGTGTTTTATTGTTAGCTGACGTGTTTAAACCTTGGGCAGCCAGCGAGAGGGAATTCCCCAAGCCCAAGGTGGTGCAAGCACAGGACGCCTCCTGGCCAGCACGGCGGGGACCCTGGGGCCAGGTCCCACCCCGGCTGCTGGGCAACGCCTTCTCCCATACCTGCCTTTGGCTGGGTGTCTGCCTTCAGGATCTGTCTGGGCAGTGGGGAAGGTGTCCCTGTGAGGCCACTGCTGGACGAGCTGTGAGGTGGGGATCCCAGTGACCAAGACGTGTGGGAAAGAGAGCGCTGGAAGGGGAGGGAGGAAGCCTAGGCTCCACCAGGCGCTTGCTGCTGTGCGACCTTGGACCAGTCACTTCACTGCTGAACCTGGTTTTTTTGAGATATACAGCAGGGGTAATGAGACTCTGTGAGTATTGAGTTGGAGTCCGTAACAGTGATCTGTAAATGCTACAGCTCTGGGCGAACGTCCAGGGCAGGGCACCCCTTCTTCAGGACAGGTGTTTGTTGAGATGATCCCGTGGGGATGTCAGTCCAGATCCCACTTGGATTCTAAGATGAAAGGAGCTTTTACCCTTCTCCCCACACCACCCTGAGCCTGTGTCCCGGGGCCCAAGTGACCAGAGCAGAGGGCAGTGAGGAGAGGGAGGGAGATGTGTCAGAAATCAGCCTCAGATGCCCCCAGATAGATGGCCTGACCTGAGGGGGCTCCTTCCACTGCTCTGCGCCACAGGCAGCTTCTGTCACTCACAGCTCTTAGACATAGGTGAGCCCATGGCGTGAGGGTATCTGTCAGTGTCTGCCGGGGCAGGGCCACTCTGTTGGGCTGTGTGGTTTGCTGGTGTGGTGCTGGCCTGCCCAGAGGAAAAGATGCTTTCCCAGCTCACAGTCCGCTATCTGTTGGCCATGTCTCACTCCCATGGGTGCTGAGCCGGCACAGGGGGATTGCTGTTGTTTAGTTGCTAAGTCATGTCCGACTCTTTGTGAACCCCTGAAACTGTAACCTGCCATGCTCCCCTGTCCATGGGATTTCCCAAGCAAGAATACTGGAGTGGGTTGCCATGTCCTCCAGGGGATCTTCCCAAGCCAGGGATCCAACCCGTGTCTCTTGTATCAGCAGGCGGATTCTTTACCACTGAGCCACCTGGGAAGCCCTGCACAGAGGGATGCTTTACTCACATTCACACAAAGGTGCCCAGTGCCTGGTGGAGGCCCTGCCTGACTGGGCACTCTCCAGGGCAGGCCATGGTGGGCGGTCCAGTGGGGCAGAAGGAAGTGCCCTGCCACCCTTCATGTGTGGCTCCACGCATTGCCCGCCCTGTCCATGGCCCAGAGCCACCGGGGAGCCACCACAGAGCAGTGGAAAGCATTCCAGCATTTCCTCCTGAATCGACCAGCATAATAACAATACACTTCCCCCAGTCCTTCATCTGCCATTCCAAACTCCCCAAAGCACTGAAAACCCAAGTTTTTTTTTTTTTTTTATAACTTAGTTGGCATAAAAATCTGGCCTGATCAAACATGAGACTACCTATAATTTTTCCCACTTAGGGTAAATAGTCATGGGCGTTGATGAAGAAATAGCAATGTGTTTCATCATGGGGTGCTGCCCAGACCTCACTGCATCAGATGAGGTTATTTATATTACCTTCCTAAAAATGCAATAATGTATAAACTCTGAAACTCAAGTGACCAAAGGTTCTAGGTAAGAAATTCCAGATCCATAATAACCAGCACTTGGTGTGGGCCTTTGAATAAGCTCCAGAGGGTGGTGAAGGCAGGGAAGCCTGGCATGTTGCAGTCCATGGGGCGGCAAAGAGTCGAACACGACTGAACAACAAAGGGTAGGCCTTGCCATTGCCCAGACATTGTGCAGAGAACTTCACTCATATAATCCTAACAACTCAACTTATTTCCATTTTACAGATGAATAAATTGAAGCCTGAGGAGCTCTGTAACATTCATATAGTTAACTGAGGGTGGTGCCAGGATTTGAATCCTGCTATTAACCCTCCACCGTAAAGATGAGGAGATTGTGGTCCAGAAGGAAGAGGGATGGGCTTGAGGTCATCCAGGGAGTCCTGGGTGGAGCTGGAGCCACCGACCCCCACCCCCACCACCAGCTGTGCCTGCTCCTCCTGATGGGGGGCTGGCTGGTTGGGGGAGGTGAGTCCCCCAGCAGTTGCTCAGGGGCTCACAAACCCAGCTCAGGCTGGGTTTGCCCAGCCCATCCGGGAGAGTTTAAAATAGAAGACGTTCCCGTGGAAAGTTGGAAGATTCCACTGGATTGAAACCAGATGATGCTGTGCAAACAGACCCCATCAGCAGGCGCAGAGTCTGGGCCTGCGCTGAGCCCCATGCCTATTCCCAGCCCAGGGCAGGGAGAGAAACTGCCCTGGGGCTTCAGAGAGGTCAACAACACAGGACATTGGACAGGACGAGCTCTGGCTGATGGGCAGGGGCAGGAGACCCTCTTGCCAGCAGAGAAGTGCCCCCAACACTTCACCTGCTCCATCTGTTTTCCAGTTTCTGAAGATGGACAGAGACTCTAACAAAGCTCATTTCCCCATTGCCACATGCTTCCAGTCATTTCTTTACTCCACCAACTTGTTCTCCTGCAAATTCAATCCTTTATTTGCATGCCCTCAGTCATGCCGCAAACATACGGGACTTCCCTGGTGTGATGGCTGCATGTGAAGCAGAGCACAGTGCTGCCCTTTAGAAAGCCCCAGACACACCAAATAGTCATCTTAACAGGGCTGGGGGCTTGAGGCTGCGGGCACAGGAGCAACGCCAGGCTGCTCAGGGAGGGCTTCTCAGAGCAGGTGATGAACAGGAGCCCTGAGGCAGGGAGAAGTCACGTCTTCCCGGAGCCAGGCTGTTCTAGGAAGACTCGTCTCCTGGCAGTGGCCACATGAAAGCAGCCTGAGCAGTTTCCACAACAATCTCTAGGTCATACTCCTTCTAGGAGCAGCAGACTGATTTCTCGGACATAGAAATTCGAGCTGGAGATTGTCATTCAGCACACAGATCATATCACGGGTCACCTCAGCTCAGTGATCTCTCCCTGAAGAACAGAGCTAGGAGCTAGACTACAGAGGTGACAAGGGCGGGCCCTGACCCAAAGGAGACTGATGTGGAAACTGCTCAGGTCACTTCCACGTGGCCCCTGCCAGGAGACAAGACGTACTTATGGGTAATAACATGATGTCTAGGATTATTTCCAAATATTTTTAAAAATTGGGCTGGGAAGTAGAGATTAGAAAATGTTGATGGGTATTGAAGCTGAATGGTGGGCTGATGGTGGGAGTAGGGGTGTGGGTCACAATACTTTTCCCTTCTTTTGAGTGTGTTTGGACTTTTTCATGATTTTAGTTACAAGTAGAGAGAAAGTTTGTGAGTTTTTAGAGCACTGACCCCATAGAGCAACTGAAGCCAGGCAGACAAGACCTCAGTCATCCCACCTTGGAAGCAGATGGGATGGGGGAGCCTCTGGAGTTAGAGGGTGACTACATAGGCCCAGAGGGGCTTCAGGCTCAGATGATGGCACCCCAAGTTGCCAAGAGACATCACCTCTACTCTCTCTAATCCCTCATCCAACCAGGCACTGGCCCTTCTTGAAAGTGAAAAAGTGTCACCGCTCAGTCGTGTCCAACTCTTTTGCAAACCTATGGACTATAGCCCTCTGGGCCCCTCTGTCCATGGAATTCTCCAGGCAAGAATACTGGAGTGAGTTGCTATTTTCTTCTCCAGGGTATCTTTCTGGCCCAGGGATTGAACCCAGGTCTCCTGCATTGCAGGCAGACTCTTTACCATCTGAGCCACCAGGGAAGTCCTTCTTACTCTACTTTCAAAACTGAAGCAGAGAGCAGTGCCTAGGAATGAGGTTCCCCTGAGCATCGTGCTCTTTGAGAGCAGAGGTCTAGCCGATAGCTTCCAGAGAAATCGAGGGGCTGGTCATTGGGGTCAGACCCTCACCATCCTGGCCACCTGCAGAGGTCATTGTGGCCACTGCAGCCACTACACACAAAGTGGCCTGAGAGCCTGTGGTGGCCACATCTCTGTCCCTGTGTCACCCAAGCTTGGCCTTTAAGTGGGCCTCACTGGCTCACTCTGGGGACGGCTACCATGATCTGGGGACCTTGCTCCTCCCGGGTTCCAGAGCCAGGGCTGCAGCAGGGCAGCTGAATGGCAGGTTGGTATGGAAGAATGCTGCCCACCCCTCAGAGAGGCTCTCATTAATTACCATGGCAGCAAGGAGAGCGAGGAGCCTTCTAAGGACTGAAGGAGGCAAACCTGCTTCCCCTGGGGGCCTGGCTGCCAGGCCAAGTCTGGATAATTGGAAAAGCCTTCCTGCTGAGTCCGTCAATCTTTACCCAGATGCCTAATGAAGAAAACGGCTTTTCCGTGCTTCTCGGGCCCCCACACACAGCCTGGGCGGGCCCCACAGGGCCATGCAGGCCCCACAACTTGACTTTCCCAGGCCCCTCCCACCCAGAGCAGGGCCCAGGAGGCAGCTTCTCAGTCACGAAGCAGCCTGTGAGGCCAGCTCTGAGCCTGGGCCTCCTGCCAGGAGTGTGAGCCAGGGGGAGCTGGGCTCAGACACCGGCCCAGTGCCTTCGTTCAGGGCTTGCTGCCCTTGGCCCTGCCCCATCCCTACCTCCCAGTCACCCTTGGGCCTGGCAGACCAGCCCAAGGTCCTGCCTGCTCTGGGGCCTCAGAGAACAGCTCCTGTCGATGGAGGAACAGACTGACGAGAGGAGTGGGTGTCCGAGGGCAGAGTGGAGAGGAGCTGCCCAGGACTGTGGCTGTGGAATTATCACCCCCTCCCATCCTCGGGTGCAGAAGAGACCTCCCCACCCCAACCAGGAGCTGCCGGCAGGGTGGGCGGGCAGGCAGTTATGGCTGCCTAAGAGTGATTCGTAATGACCAGCAATGATCTGGGGGACAGACTCCAAGGGGCCTGGAGGCCCTGCAGCCAACCCAGCCTGCAGTGTGGACGCGCCTGCTCCAGCTGAGCTCTGGGAGCCCAGGCCAAGGACAGAGGCGCCCCGCCTGGTTTCCTCCCAGGCTCTCCCAGAGACCACCCACGTGGGCGCTATCTGCTCCCATCATTGTCCAGATCTCCAGCTCAGCCCACAGACCCAGCAGTCTCTGAGTGGCTCAGGCTTTCCGCTTGCTCGGGGACAGCTTAGTCCCAACAGCTGACCCAGGAAGGCATCTGGGCCACAGGGAGTAAGGCGGGAGGTTGACACAGCTGAGGAGGGTGGCCCACCCCTGGAGAAGCTCCCGCCTGGACTGGCCATTGACCCCGAGGACACAAGCTTCTGCAAAGGGCTTAGGCTGCACCAGGGTGGGGTCTGTCCCCTAGCATCTACTTTGCCGGCTCAGTCCTTCATCTCTCTCCCCAAAGGCACCCCCTTCCCACGCCCAGGTTCTGTCCTAAGGGGACGATTTGTACCATGAACCTTGACTCAGGCTGCACCCCTCTTGAGAGTGCCCTTTGCCTCCTCTGTTCCCTTCTCAGGTCCCTGGCTCCCTTTCATCCCTCCCTCGGCACACTCAGTCCAGCTTTCTGGAATGGGGTTTCTGCTTCAGGGCAAAGTTATTGGAGCTTTGTGGTCAGGACCACAGTCCTTTAGTCTTGACTGTCCCAGATTTGAATCTCAGCTCTGCCATTTCCTAGCTGGGTGACCTGGAGCAAGAGACTGAAGCTCATTTTCCTCATCTACAAAATGGAAACAGTAGCCACTTTGCAGGTTTTTAAAAAATGCTGATGTACTTATTTATTTTTGGCTATACCGGTCTTCATTGCTATGTGGCCTTTTCTGCAGTTGCACAGAGCTGGGTCTACTCTCTAGCTGCAAGGCGTGGGCTTCTCATTGTGGTGGCTTCTCTTGTTGCGGAGCCCAGGCTCTAAGGTGAGTGGGCTTCAGTAGTTGTAGCACAAGAGTTCAGTAGTTGCAGTTCCTGGAGCACAGGCTCAGGAATTGGTGGCTCACAGGCTTAGTTGTTCCCGCGGCATGTGGGATCTTCCTGGATCAGGGATCGAACCTGTGTCTCCTGTGTTGGCAGGCGGATTCTTGACCACTGAGCTACCAGGGAAGCCCCTGCAGGTTGTTTTTAAACGGGTTCAACAAGAGAAGCGTGTGACATGCCGAGTGCGCGGCTAGGCCCCAGTCACACAGTGGTCATCACGCTGTGGCGGTGCTGGCCCACACCCTGTCATCATGTCTGCAAAGAGTGCAGGTTCCCCGAGGACGGGAACCAGGTCTCTGTGTCCTCTCCCTTCCCTTCGTTCCCTGCAGCACCCTGTGGAGTGAGCAGGACAGGCACAGGGTGGAGGCCCAGTAAGGATTTGGGTCAAGTAGAAGGAAATGGCCCCCTGGGAAGGCAGAAGGGCCATCATGCTCCCCAGCAATGGACAGGCCTGAACTGAGCTGACTCTGGGTCACTCTAGCCATCCCTGGCCCCATCCAAGCTCTTTCTGAGGAGGCCCTACTTAGCCAGGACCCCTCCCACCGTGGGTACAGGTGCCCCTGGAAAGGAACTGGTCTCGTCCTGGGAGTCCTGGAGACCTCTGCTTCTCTGGAAGGTACCATCGGGGCTCATTTCTATGCAGCAGACATTCTTGAACACTGACTGTGTGCCCATGGCTCACTGGGGCCTTGGGCAAGCCTCAAACCTCTCTGAGCTTTAGGTCTGTCATCTGTCACTGAGCGCTCTATAAACTACCTACTTCAAAGGGTGGTTAGAACATCACTTGAGATAATAGAGCACAGAGCCTGGGAGAAGGGGGATGTTCAGCAGACATAAGCCGCCCCTTCCCTGTCCCCCAGCCCTGGCATCCTCCAGACTTTGTGGGGCTGGCAGAGGGCAGGGAGGGGTTTGTGGCCTGGTATGAGGAAGGGGAAGGGTCCTCTGTGGGTCGTGGCGGGGGGGCCTGGTTCTGTCACCTGGGACCCTGGAGGTCCCAGCCCTTCCTGACCAGCCTCAGGGTCCCCAGCCCCTGCCCTGAGCCTGATTCCCACGTGTAGAGAGCTCTGTCCAAGCCTGTACCAGCCCAGGTTCTCGGTGCTAGAAAACCCGCTTTGGCCATCCCAGGTCAGCCTGGGGACACATGGCCTGGGGATGCCTTCAGCTGCCCTCTCTGAACCTTCAAAGGACCGTGCAGGCCCCATTTCCCAGGACCAGCGAGATTTTGAGCGGTAAAGTCTCTTCTGGTTTATCTGGAGGAAGGAAGATGACGTCATGAGGTAAACCGCACAGTCTCAAACCACGAGGCTGGGTGCCCCAGTGATGTTTGCTTTTTAGCAAAAGTTACTCATGTGCACAGAGGGACAGAGCTCGGGCCATTCTGGTCAGAGGAGAGCCGGGAAAACAGAGGGAGATTTCCAAACATGGAACCACAAGAAAGGAGAGGGCTCCCAGACAGGACGAACGTCAGAGGCCAGGCAGCGTGGCTTCCTGGGGTGCTGCGGGCAGGGGCCGTGGGGCGGGGCATCTCCTTGGCACCTGAGGCACCAAGGATCATGTTTACTGTGGTGGGTATAAAGAGTAATAATGATAATAATATTGACAGTAAGGCCCATTTGTGTGGGTCCCTGACCCTGTTACCTCCTCAACAGCACCCCCTGACTACCCCGTGAGGTCGGCGTGATTCCCACGCAGAGATGAGGGAGAGGGGCTGGTGGGCCTCTGCTGTGTGCCTCCAACCTTAAAACAAGCCTGTTTCCCTTCCAAGGCCGGGGTGGAGGCTCCCAGGTCCAAGCCCCAACCCCCTCCTAGTTACTAGGTTACCCTCGGAGGCTCAGCTTCTTCATTTGTTCCATGTCCTGCTCATAAGCTAAGAGGTTTCCTCACATGAACCCCACTCTTCAGTCTCATTCCATTCCTTTCTCTATCCTTTGAGCAGCTTTCTCTGGAGAAATTGGCTCTGAAGGGTAGGCCTGGGCACTGTCCTGATGGGCTGGTGAGCAGGGATGGAGGGGGGTACCCTCTGTGTAGGAGAAAACATGGACAACTTGTATGAGGATAGAAAGCTGTCTGGGGAGGCCAGAAGGGGCTTCCACACCCCTCTCCAGGGCTGCATGAGTTGGGGAGCCAGTGCCTAAAGGGAATGTGTGGGGTCTGGGTGGGTCTGGGTGCTAGTGTAGGGGTAAGTGTGATGCCCTCAGGGGTAGGTGAGATCCTTGATCCTATGGTGTGCACTGACCTGCCCCAGGTCCAGTCACTCTACCTCAGGGAGGGGCCATTGCTCCAGCTTTGACCTACTTTGAGAGCTGCAGGGGCCGCTGTGTGGGGCGGGAGATGGGAGGGCTCTGTGCAGACAGTTAGCCAAGGTGTCTTCACTGGACTCACAGCTGTTTGGGTTGAGGCCCACCCTTTTCAGATCTCTTTCTTATAATGTAAATACACAATGAGAGAGAGAGCACTCCATCAGCCTCGAAGGTCAGACTGAGTAACGATGTGGCGACATCCGACAGAAGCTCGCTTTTTATAGAGGAGGACACTGAGAGCAGAGAGGGGACAGGATTTCTCCACAAGCACATGCTTAGCTATCAAGAGCCCGGGAGCCAGAACACAGTCCCACCCCCTGCCCCTACTCGCTAAGGGACTTTCCCTCCCTGGCACAGATGTTACCATCCCGTATAAAATACCCATCAGGTTCTTTCCAAGGCACCCCCAGCTTTGCGCAGAGAACAAGCTTGGGATTGAGGAGCCCTGGCATGCAGATGTGGGACTGGGGGAGGGTCCTGGGGGTCCAGGGCCCAGGGGAGGCTGCCAGAAACAGATTTAGCCTCCCTTGCCCTTTTCCCAGGGCCAACTCAGCACCTTAAGTGTGAGGATTAGTCATAAGCAACTGCTTGACCTCAAAAGTCATTGTTCACCGGGTTGGTGTCACAGTGATGCTTCTGTGACTCACGGCCCAAGGTGACACGAGGGCCAGAGGGACGGGCAGAGATCCCACTGGCCCAGCCAGATGCTCTGGGGTCTCTCCTGCCCGCAGCCATCTCGCTTGGCAGCTGGGGCTTTAAGGAAAAAGAACCACCGGCAGCGGAAGGTGGGCAGAAGTGGAAGTGGAAGAAGAGACAGGCAACTGGGGTCCAGCCCTCCATCTGCCGGGGCTTAGGGGTGGGCCTGCGGAGTTCTCTTCCCTTCCCCAGGATCAGTCTGCTTGTCTGTGCAATGAGAGGGCGGATTAGATGGTCTCTGGGTTTCTTCCCAGCTCTGAGAACCCAGCAGTTCTCCGGGAGGAGAGAGTAGTTTGGTCTTGATGCCTGGGCCCCGAGGCTATCAGAGCTTGGCGTCCTCGCGCCCTGCTCCCATGCCATCCGGGTTCTACTGGGGCCAGGCCGCCGACGCTCGGAGCTCACCCCTGCGCTGGCTCCTCTGTGGGGAGAGCCTCGGTGTGTCTCAGCTGAAAGGCCTCCCAGAGTCCTGAATCCCACTGTTTCCTAGATGGGCAGAGTGAGGCCAAGAGAGGGTAAGGAGCTTATCCAAGGTCACCAGTGAGCCAGGAACCAGCTTCCCATAGCACTAGCCGCCTTGTGTTTGCACCTGAAGGAACCCTCTCATGGGAGAGCTGGAAGCAGCCAGATTCCTCAGCAGTGCTCCCTGCAGCACCGCCTCCACCAGCTTTGCCAGCATGGGCTCTGACCCTCCAGCACCATCACCCCCGCCCCCATTCCGCTCCCCTTCCTCCACCTCTGTGTTTGTGGCTCTTCTCACTCATTCTCAGAGGCAGGATAGTGCCTGTAGGAAGGAAGATGCAGATCCAGGCAACCTTGAACTGGGGTCAGCTTTCATTCTCACTGTGCTTTAGTCCCTTGACTGTGAAATGGGAATGCTAGAAATGTCTTCTCAGAGGGTTGTTGGGAAGCTTACAGAAGTTGATACCATAAGGTGCTTAGAACAGGGCCTGGCATGTACGTAGAGACTGCTACCATCCATTCATTCATTCACTCAGTCTGTCCTGACTGTTTCCAAATAGGTTAGAGATGACTCACAATGGAAAATACAGGCATAAGAGGCCTTTAAAGTCTGGTTTCAAGGAATACAAGGCTGAGGTAGAAGAGGAGAGAGTTCTCCCAGAACCGCGGGCTGAGTGGCTTTGGCCTCAGAACACAGCTTCCAGGCTGGCTTGTCCTAAAGGTGATGCTGTTGGTGCCATGCTCTCTTTTCCTGATAAAAGGAAGCGCACCAGCTTTTCAGGAGATTTTTCTGGTTCAGCGTTTTAAATGGCAATGTCTTGGGCAGAGATTCTCCCCGGCCTTCCCGTTCCACTTTTTGAATCCACCCCTGAGAAACTCGGGGCTCCTCCTCATGCCATTCCACTCCCCACCTTTGGAAGCTGGGGAACTGGGGGCCCAGGACCACTGCCCTAAAGCGAAGCCATCGGCCGTCTCAGGAGCAGAGCTAGCAGCTCTGAGAGAAGCCAAGTCAGTGAGACGTGAAGGGCCTTCCCTCTGAGGCAGAGCGGCCCCTCCCACAGGCTGCTTTCCCAGCAGCCGGAGCAGCCAGTGCCCCAGGGAAGGGGGCCTGGGAACGGTCACCGAGAAATCCCGGAGCTGCCCACACACTTCCCCTTCTCTCAAATGCCAGGAGGCAAGGGGAAGGTGAGCGGGGCACTCCATACTGAGTCACTGGAAAGACTGGGGGACCCAGTGGGCAAGGGTCTCAAGGCATCTCCTCCAGGACCCCTGACGGGGAGTGCAGTCCTGGGTGTGGCCCAAAACCACCTGCACAGAGCTAGGTAGCACCAGGGGATGGAACCCCCCTCTCCCCTGCCTCCACATGTACACACACATGTTATGGGGACAATGGGAACTGCCCTCCAGTCCTGTGCAAAAGTCCTTTGCAAAAGACTTGTGGGGCGCCCAGCTGTCACCCACCCCTTGGCTGGAGGAGTACCCTCTTCCTAAGCCAGCCCCAGGGGTGTTTCCCCAGTGTCTCATGGGCTTCCATCCTAAGCTGTGAGCCTCTCTGCAGTGGGAGGAATCCCCCTGCTTGCTGTCTTCCCAGAGAGCCCGCTGAAGCCCAGCACAAAATGTACCAGCTCCTGGGGGCCCAAGTGCAGCCGACCCCCATCCCAGTTCCCCTGAGCCAGCTGGAGGGAGCGGGGAAGCCAGCCCAGCAGCTGGCCTGGCAGCTCTCCCTCCTGAGGTGGTTGGGGAAATGCCTTTGGTACCAGGATGTAACCATCAGGATGTAATGATTTCCCCACATCAAGGTCTGTCCATGCATCGGTCACAAGAACAGTTTGTCCGGAGGGGTTTTTGAAGGCCAACACTAGACATGAGTGTGAGGGAAATCCCATCTGGTCCTTGGTCCCCTCCTATAGTTTATAGCTGGTATCAAGAGGCAGAGCTCAAGAGCTTCCCTGGTGGCTCAGTCGGTAAAGAATCCACCTACAATGCTGAGACCTGGCTGGGTTCAATCCCTGGGTTGGGAAGATCCTCTGGAGAAGGGAATGGCAGCCACCATCCCCCACCCACTTCCCTAGAAGGACCCAACCAAAGGCCTCGGCTCTCTTCCGGCTCTAGGCCTCTCCTTCTCCTGGCTGGGCCTCCGCTCCCTCCCCTCAAGGCGCAGCCCAAGCCCCACCTCCTCCAGGAGGCTTTGTCTGATGAAAACACCCTATGAAATCTTGGCATTCACCTGTTGGGAAACAGCCCAGTTTTAGAGTCAGAAAGGTCTGGGTTAGCGTCTCGGCTCCCTTCTCATTCACTGATTCCAAGTTTCCATCTCCCACTCAGTAAGCGGGAACAAGCCCACCCTGGGAGTCCAGAGGCCGAGAAGCATCTGTTATTCTGGCCTTCCCAGGGTCCATTCCTTTTTCTTTTGGTGATATCATGGACTTGCACTTGGATGTGTGGTCCAGGTAGGGCTGACCTTACTTCCTGGTTCCCATGTGAACACATGGGAATCAGGATAGTCCATTGCCCTGGCCACAGAGATAGGTTCCCAGGGATGGACATGCGACTCACACCAGGCCCGTGGGAATCCTACTTGAAAATTTACTGGAGTTACTGAGACTTCATTTCCATCAAAGTTCTAGGCTTACAGAAGGAAAACTGGAGCCTTTAGCCATTGTTATGGGTTGAAGTGAGTCCCTCAAAAATATATGCTCAAGTCCTAGCCACCTCTAAAGGTGATCCTGTTTGGACAGAGGGTCTTTGCAGATGTAAAGTTAAGATAAAGCCATACTGGATGAGGTTAGACCCTAATCCAAAGACTGGTATCTTAATTATTGTTGTTATTTAGTTGCTAAGTTGTGTCCAACTCTTTTGCGACCCCATAGACTGTAGACCGGCAGGTTCCTCTGTCCGTGGGATTCTCCAGGCAAGAATGCTGGAGTGGGTTGCCATTTCTTTCTCCAGGGGATCTTCCCAACCCCGGGATCTAACCTGTCTCCTGCATTGGCAAGTGGATTCTTTACCACTGAGCTCCCAGGGAACCCAGCATCTTTATAAGAAGAGGGAAATTTAGAAGTGGAGACACACAAGGAGAAGACCCCATGACAAGAGACAGCCATGTGAGTGATGCGGCTACAAGCCAAGGAGCACCAAGCGGTGCCAGTAGCCACCCGCGGCTGGAAGAGAGGCCTGGGGCCGGTTTTCCTCTCAGCACCTCCAGTGCAGACAGGCCTTGCCAACAGTCTGGCTTCAGACTTCTGGCCTCCACAACTGTGGGAGAATGTACTTGTGTGTGTTAAGCCACCCAAGTTTGTGGTGATTTGTTACAGCAGCCATAGGAAACTAATACAGGCCCAGAGGAGAGACTGAGCCTGAGCTGAAGCCAACACTGGAAACAGGGCCACGAACCGCACTCTTGGCGCCAGCACCACACTCGCATCCAACGGGGGCTGAAGCAAGACGTTTACCGGACTTTTCAGTCGTGTGAGCCAATACATTCCCTGTTTTACGTAAAGCTGCTTCAGCTGAGTTTGTGTGTCTTTCAACGAGAGAGGCCTGGCTAATACAGCGATGGTGGATGTAAAATGCAACAGTACATTTTTCATCCACCATCCTGGCCCATAGGAAGCTCTGTGGTTACTGTTACTGCTGCTGTTGTTTCTATTCCCAACTAGGTGGAGCACTCTTTAGAGCAAGGGTCATATCTCTCCTTGGCGTCACTGGACGGGTTCCCCGGAAGCAGGCTCTGACACAGTCAGCATAAACCCCAAGGGGGCAAGGGGGCAAGCAAGCAGGACTTTGCAGAGGGAAGCTGAGCAGGGCTGCCCGGTGCCAGCCTCAGCCAACCCTGTGGGAGTCGTGGAACCAGAGCTGCTCTCCAGAGTCATTCCGAAGGGGTCCTTTATACTCTAGAATGCATCGGCATGAATCTGTGCAGCCCTAGGAAACATCAGATCTTGGGAGAGGTGGATCCCTGGAGCTGAGGCCATGCCTAAAGGGCCAGATGGCTGGCCAGCCCCCTTGGGAACCTGGGCAACAAGTCCTCACCTTAGGGGACCCAGCTGGGCCATCATGATGCCCGCCACACTTGGGGTATAACTCAGAGCCTGGCACCCAATAACTAATCGTTGTTGAAAACATTCCTTCATTCACTCAAACCCAAGGTTGACAGGGCAGAATCAGGTGTCCTGGTGGTCTGACACAGAGTCCTTGGCAGAGGGGTCCTGGTGGCGGTTGGGTCTGATGGAAGCCCCGTGAGGAAGCTGGCGAGAATGTGGTCAGGGTGATGTGACCATGACTGGTGGTAGGACCTTGCCTGGCACAAAGTAGGTCAAGTGAGTACTGAGGGATCAGGGTGCTGAGGCAACGTTTCCCGTGCTTAGAGCTTTAGGCTCCTGGGGCTGTAACTTGCTGCTTCCTTTTCTATGTTGATTTCTGTATGTTAGGGTGGAGTCTAGGCCAGCTAAGTCTTCAGAGTTTTCTTTCTTGTGTCTCTCCTGCCTCCACAGGCAGCTCTTCTTATAGCTGGGTATTCCCCAATCTCAGCCCCCAAGGGTGGCCTCTTGCATGGGCTCCATGGGCCCAGGGCCTTGGGATCCATGCTGGTGGGGTCGGGCCCTCCTGAGAAGCCAGGTGCTTCTTATCAGATGAGAAACCAAGAGTCAGAGAGAGGAAGCTTGTTGTTCAAAGTAACAGTCCGTGGTTGAGTCAGGAAGCAGGACCCACTTCTCCCTGCTCGGCCTTCCCCGTGCACAGCGCAAACCGCAGCTCTAGCCACAGCCCTCCATCTAAGGAGCGTCCGGCCCCTCTGCCTGCAGCTCCTCCTTGCAGAGGGCTACCTCCTTGGCCTGGCGATGAGGGGCAGGGGCTGCCAGCTGCACGTGCCACGGGGGTTAGCCCGGGGCCTGGGCTGAGGATCAAGAGGGTGTCAGGCCTCCCAGGACTTCTCCAGGAAGCAGGGAGCAACCAAAAGGCCCTCCGGGGCCAACTTGTCCTGCCCTGCCCGCTTCTCCTATCACAAGTGAATGGAAAGTCTTGAGGTAAATGATCTTCCTGAGGCCACACAGTAAGGGGTTGAGCTCAGTGGTCGTCCTGTTTTCTCGATAGTTACTCACCTCCCCAAGTTTACATAGAGCCCTTAACTCTGTGCTGTGGGCCAAGTTGCTTCAGTTGTGTCCGACTCTTTGTGACTTTATGGACTGTAGCCCTCCATGTTCCTCTGTCCATGGGATTCTCCAGGCAGGAATACCGGAGTGGGTTGCCATGCCCTCCTCCAGGCAATCTTCCCGACCCAGGGACTGAACCCATGTCTCTTCTGTCTACAGCATTGGCAGGCAAGTTCTTTACCACTAGCGCCAGCTCATCTTATTTCCAAGTGGTCTTAACAGAGAACAATGCAATAATACGCCAACTAGAACAAACACCCCTGAAGGGTGGGTCACCAGCAGGGAAGTATATTGCTGATGGGAAGGGCAAACCCCTTCACCTGTGGGCCCTCCTTGGCTTAGGTGACCTAGGCTGCTGTCTAAGAAAGGTAGCTACACTAGATAAAGGGCATTTTGCTCTGTGAGCACCTGGCTGACTTGGATGTGCAAAGAATGGTCTAGAAGGAGTCAGGCAGGAGGGGATGGGGACGTTGGGCTGCCCGACAGAGGAAGAAAACCTGAGAGGGCACATCAGGAGGGGAAGGTGGGGGGAGGGAACGGGGAGCAGAGCCCGGGAGAAGCTGACTCTGGGACTCTGGGCCCTGCAGGGAGAGGCAGATGGGAAGTCTTGTGCCTGAAGAGCATTTGAAGAGCTGGAGGGTGCAGTGTGCATTTAGGAGTTCTTTGCTTCTCTGTCCTCCCAGGCCACTGTGCAGTGAAGACCTCTGGCTCTGGGTGTGGGAGAGCTGGCTTTTGACAGAGAGGAAGGGACAGATTGCCTGGGCTGTCACAGGGTGCCACACACAGAGAAACTCAGAGGCTGAGGGGTCCTGAACCTAGGTGCCCCCAATCTCACCCCACTGGGTGATCTGCAGACATCCTGAGGAGGGCCCTGGACTCCTTAGAGCCTGGTGTGGGGTCTCTCGCTGATTCTTGGAGACCTCTGGGGCTGGGGAGACCCCAGCTGACTCTGTTACAACTGCATTTTCTGATTTGTTCTTCTTCACCCCTCTCTGTGGGTGGTAACGTTCTACCCATTTTCCAGCAGAGACACCTGGAGCCCAGAAAGGTTCAGTAGCCCCCACCTGACCACACTCCTGGTCAATGGCTGAGCTCACCCCACCTCTCCAAACACTCATCCTCTGCACATGGAGGGGACTGAAGCTCAGGCCCCGGGCTCCGTAGATGGCATCCAAATCCTGCTCTGACCTGACCAGCTTTGGTGCTGTAGGTAAATCAGACTCTCTGAGTTTCGGTTTCCTCATCTGTCAAGTGTGGCTCTGATTCAGGCACGCGGCAGATGCTGAATGAGTATTAACATCACCATCACTATTACTCAGCAGCCAGAGCCCGGGATGGAAGCCCTCCCCTGGGGAGAAGCTCATCCTGCTGAGGGGGTCCCATCCTCCCTGCCTCCTTTCTTCTCCATCCCCGCTCTGCAAGTAGGACAAGCCTCCAAGTTCATCCTGGCATTTCTGGCATGTCCTGTCCCTTGAGGAGTGAGGGTCCTACCCAGGGGAGAGGTGTCCCTAGCCATGACCCTGGGAAGGGCCTGTGACCACACAGAGTCCAGGAGGGGCCTTTGGGACGAGGAGCGTGGTTGGAAATGGGTGGGGTGGAGGCATGTGGTGGCGGCCGTTCTCTTGGGTCCCAGCTTAAATGGAGAACTACAGAGACCACCCACTGAACCACAAGCCAAGGGCCTGTACCTTCCCTGCCTCTCCGTGCTCCCCTGCCACGGAGTCCCCTGTGTCTGAATTCCGTTCCTAGATCCTAGGCCTGACAAATTAGCACCTGTCTGGACTGGAAAACCTGCTCTCGATACCCCCCACCTCTAACTCCACTGCAGGAATCCAGGCCCTCTCTCTTCCCCTTTCTGCCCGGGGATCTGCTCAGCTTCTGAGCAGCCATCAAACGTGCAGTGCTAGGTGGTCCTGGGCTCAGAGCAGGGCAAGATTCAGTGGCCTGTGGTCGTAGCACTGGTGCCCTGTTCCAACTTCAGGAGGCATCATTACCCATTTTCCAGATGAGACCCAAGATTGCCCAGGTCCACGGAACTTGTCATCGAGCTGCTGGGATTTGAGTCTAGGGACTGGCTGATGCTGACAGCTGCCGGGAGGATCTGGAAATGAGAAAGGGAAATGGAGGATGGAGTAGGGGTGGGGAATGATACCCAGTTCTGCCTGTAAGTAGAACATATCAATCACGTTTTGTGGGCACTATCTGCAAAAGCCATTTAGCATCTACTTGAAGATGTTTAATTACTTAGTGCAAACAATAATAAGAACAGTGGTTCTGTTGGGCTTTCTTTGTGCTAGGCAAGTCTATTAACTCATTGAACTGAATCGATCTTCACATTGAGATTAGGAAAGTCACCCCTCCCTTGGCAACAGTTCTGACCTCTGCCTGCTCTGATGCCTGGCCTCACAGAGCAGGCCGTAAGCTTCCCTCTCTCACCTCTGCACTTGAGCCCAGGAGAGGGCAGGACAGTACTCAGCCACCATGGTGTGTGTTGAGCCATTTCACCCTTTTTAGAAAGAAAAAGAAGTCACCTTCCCCTTGGGGGTCTTCTCAGCAAAGCAGGCCACCAGCCCCTCCGTGCTGTTGCAATCTCACCGGCTTCCAGGTCATGACCCCACTGGCCTGGGCACTGACTCTGCCAGTTACTTGGCCTCCACTTGGGGAGATTTCGACAGCCAAGTGGGCAGCCTATCCAGATCCTTGCCTCACAGTTTCTTGACCTTTCCAAACCCCATAACTTACAGCTTTTCTTCAGCAAGTCACCCCCTGGCCAAAATGTGGGACTTGACCCCACCGGAAAGGGCTCCATTCTTTAAATTCCGCTTTAGAACTCTCTGCAGCTTGCTGTGCATCTGTCTCTCCTGTGCCTTCCAGGGACATTCCCCCACCCCTGCCACCCGGCTTTTCTCTCACTTGCCCTCTGTCCTTTCCTCCCTACCTGCATCCTGGTTCCACCCCACCAGGACATCTAACCAAGACAAGAAAGAAAGGGAATACCAAGCTCTTCTCACTTATGAATATTGGATTCATAATTCCTAAATATTAACACACTGAATCAAGTATTCTAAAAAGCACATCCTGACCATATAGACTTTATTCTAACCACAGAGAAAGAGATGTGGTTTTAATACTGCTAAATTTGATACTATAACTCATATTAATATATCAAAAGAGGAAAAACAACTTGGCCATTTAGATGAATGCCAAAAAATCTACTTAATAAAATTCAATACCCATACCTCCTTAAAAAAAAAAAAACAAAAACTCCTAATAAAATTGAAATAGAAGGATACTTCTTTAATGTGGTTTTAAAATATCTATGTCAAACCAATAGACAGTCACGTGTGATGCTAAAGCATCAGGGATATTGCTTATTAAATCAGGCATAAGGAGAGGGTGCCAGGATGTGCCCCTGTTCTTTGACATTATTCTGGAATAGACAATCAGTGCTATTGGTTAGAGGCAATTGCCTAGAGGCAGTGATACCCTGGTAGCAAGAAGCCATCAAGAACCCACTTCTTGGTTTTAAAATATCATTCTCCACTCGAAGGAATCAGAGCTAATAGCCAATCCCAGGGCTAGAACAGGAAAAATACAAGATGAGTTTAAAATACCTTTTTGTGCCAGAAACTAAAGAAACAGTCCAAAAATAATGGGAACATGTCAAAATGACATTGGAATCTCCTTGAAGGCTTAATTTTAAACAATCTGAGCATCACAATAAACAGTGATGGTAACAGATTACAACCTTTGGATTAAAATAAGAATCTGCGAGTCTCTAATGATATAAATGAATAAATGGTGGAGAAAAAAAACTTCCTTACAGTAGAATGCCAACTAAAATGTGTAGAATGAGTGATGGAAATAGATCTTCTCCATTTGGCAACCAGCAGCCTTGTGGAGTCGTCATCATCAAAGGTGGGTGGAGATTTGAAGAGAAACGGGATATTAGGGTAGTCTTGGAGTACCTCCCCACCACATAGGTGTCAAAGACCAAGATGATGAGTTTACGGTGGAGAAGCCCAGCAGGCACCAGCCTGACCTGTGATCAAGATTAGCATCACTGTTGGTGGGTCAGGTCAGTGACGTATGCCCAGATGTGGAGCCCTGAGATGAGCACATTATCATTTCCGTGGGATTCTTACCCAGAATGCATGTCCTGAGAGTGGACATGAGGAAACCAGGACAGACCCACCCTGGGGGACATACTATAGACCGAATGACCAGTACTCTTTAAGACTATCAAGGTCATCATAGACAGAAAGATCAGCTTGCTCCAGATTGAAGGAAATTAATGAGGCATGGTAACTAAATGCCAGTCGGACGTGGACCCTGGGCCAGAAAGGCAAATGAGGCATTGCTGGATCAGTTGGAGAAATCCATCCAAGTCCATGGATTAAGGGGTGGCATTAAACTAATTTTGATTTCCTAATTTGGAGGGGTGAATGATGGTAACAAGGAGTAGGAAATGACAACCCACTCCAATATTTTTGCCTGGAAAATTCCATGGACAGAGGAGCCTGGCAGGCTACAGTTCATGGGGTCGCAAAGAGTCAGACACGACTGAGAAACTGAGCACACACGAGCAGAGGGTGTTTGGGGGAAGTACAAACTGGAGTATTTGGGGCTCATGGGACATCCTGTCTACAAGTTTTTATCAAATGGTTCAGGGGAAAAAAGGCAGATCTATATGTACGTCAGAAAAGAGAGCAAGAAACAAATAGAGATTGCACAGTTGTGGTCAACCTTTATCAGAGAATCTGGGGGAAGGGGATATAGAAGTTCTTTGCATTGTTCTTGATAAGTTTCTATAGGTTTGACATGATTTCAAAGTAGTAATAAATGATCAGTGAATAAACCTCACACCGGTCATGGGGCAGACAGCTCTCACATGGCTCTGCTGACAGGTGCTGCCGCAAGCGTGTGGTACCTGATACTCAGGCACTTTTGTGTCCATTTAACTGCCCCTTTCATTCCTGACACAGAATCTCCAAACTTTTGCCAGTGACTCAAGCCCATATCTGTCTCTTTCTCCCTCCCATTTTGTCAGATGACTTATTTTTCAGAGAAACTATAGGACGTCATGAAGGGTGTCTATTAATTCCCCTAAACTTATCTCGGTATCTATCCTTCCCATTTATTCTCAACACACTGCAACATGGTTCATCTAACCTTGAGATGGGCTTCCCTGATAGCTCAGTTGGTAAAGAATCTGCCTGCAATGCAAAAGATCCTGGTTTGATTCCTGGGTGGGGAAGATCCGCGGAGAAGGGATAGGCTACCCACTCCAGTGTTCTTGGGCTTCCTTTGTGGCTCAGCTGGTAAAGAATCTGCGTGCAAGGTGGGATACCTGGGTTCGATCCCTGGGTTGGGAAGATCCCCCTGGAGAAGGGAAGATCCCCTGGAGAAGGGAATGGCTGGCCACCCCAGTATTCTGGCCTGGAGAATTCCATGGACTACAGTCCATGGGGTCACAAAGAGTTGAACATGACTGAGCGACTTTTTAATTTTATTTTATTATAACCTTGAGACAGAGTGTGAAAGCCCCCTCAGATCTGTGATTCATCAACCACATGGAAACCCCTCCCAGAGGCCTCCACCCTCAGGCTCTGATCTGGATGGGTCGCTCTCCGTGCCTGCAACACAGCTGTCACCTGAGATGTCTCTTCACCGCTCATTCCATTCCTGGGCTCCTAGCTCTTCCCCTTTTCACTTTGTTAGGGAAGCAACTCAAATAACAGCTTCCAGTGAAAGAATTCACAAGAGGTAACCTTTTTTGAGATTTTCCATGTCTGAAGATTGTGCATAGCTAGTTTTTGTATATATTTTTCTACCCTCACAGTTTAACCAAGTATTCATTAAAGACTGTTTTTCTTCACAATTTTTAAAATACAGCTTCCTTGTCTTTTTTGCTTTCAAAATTGCTCTTAAGAAGTCTGATTTCATTCTGATTCCTAATCCTCTTCATGTGACCTGCTTTCTTCCTATCCTGGAAGTTTTTAGATTCTTTTATTTCTCTCCATTCTGAAACTTGACAGTGATGGTCCTTGGCGAGGGTCTTTTCTCAGCTATCGTGTTAGGCGTTTGGTAGGTCCTTTCATATTGGTCACCTATTTCATTTCTTTGATTATCTCCCCTCAAATTTCTCCATTTTCTTTTTCTGAGATTATTTACAAGCAGATGTTGGAACTCTTGGATCCATTCTCTAATTCTCCATCTTGTACTTTTCCCCTTTTCTAATATTTTGCCTTTTTACTCAATTTTCTGGGAAAGTTTCTTGACTTTATCTTCTGACTTTTTCCATTAGATTTTTTAAAAAGGTTTTTTATCACATTAATTTCCAAGCTCTTCATTAATTTTCCAGTGTCACCTTTTAAACTGTCACCTTGCTCTTATTTCATGGATGCTTCTCCCATTTCTTTGAATACTATAGGTTATTTTAAAGAGGCTTCTTCTGCTCCCTGACTAGTTAGTTGGAGGCAGAGGAGGCTCGGAATGCTGTGCTTGAGGCTCCCAGCCAGAGCCTCTGCCCTGAGGCCTCTCACTTTGACAGTCACCTGGACCCCTTCTAATTCCTTGCCTTCACAAAACCCACCCATCTTATGCCCATTTCCTTAGGCTTTAGCAGCCTTCTGCCACATCTCAAGAAGACACCCAGGGAAAGAGTCTTACAACCCTGGGAGTAGGTAGGTGCCTCAGCCCTCCTTCTCTCCATCTATGTCAGAGCTCTACTGGAATTGAAGGTTTCATAGGAATTTCTGGTGACAGAAGAATCAGTGAAGAAACCACTTTGAGTGAGAAGGACCTCCCGGTTCCCTCCCTATGGTACCAGTAAGCTCCCTCTCTCTCCTTGGGGAAATGGTCTCAGGGGATGGTGGTGTGAAGGAACTGGCTTGAACCAGCTTCAGAGAACCAGCTGTTAGGGTTTTGAGAGATGAGTGAGCTGATTGATGTTATAGCACTAGCTTGAAGTCAGCGATGGTATTTACACCACTGAAATTGGCAAAAGCTACATGTCAATCTTTTTTGCCTTTTTTTTTTTTTTTTTGGCTTTGCTTTTTGAAAGGTTGTTATTAAACATTTAGAACACATCTCTGAATATCAGTATTGCTCACTCAGTGCTCTGGTTCCTAGGGAATGGAGCTGAGGAGCAAGACAAGGACTAGGAGTTGTGCAGCCCCAATGGGGCTTCATGCTCTGAGGCTGGATTTGCTGCAGAATACCTCTTTAGCATGCCACCTTAAAGCACTGATTTTACTCCAGGTACTTGGAATCATGGCTTGTTCTGCAAACTAGTGCAACCTGTCTTCAAACTACCAGCTCTGGGATACTTAAAAAAAAAAATTACCATATCCATATAGCAGGGCACCAGGGAGCCAGTCAAAAGCACCAGGGGCTCCTGATTGTCTCCAGGAAGCAAATGGACTTCCCTCAGAAAAGGCAGATGGGGGTGGGGCTCTCTAGTCCAGTGAGTCCTCGATAGACTGACAGCCCAGAACCACCCACTTCATCAGTCATAGAGCCTCATGCTTCTTCCCCTTGTTGAATGCCCTTGGAGAGATAGCTTGGAAGACTGGACTCATGTTGGTTCACTGGAACTTGATGTGATCCCACTCTCCAGGTGACAAGAGGAATTTGGGGAGCTTCTGAACCCAGCATCCAAAGCAGTGAGCTGCCCTGCGTCTCGTCTCCACTCCCCCGGTCCCACTGTGCCCTCTGCTTTCATGGTCCTCCTTCCAGTCCCCTCAGTGCCAGCTTCTGCCACCCAGCCAGACTGGAGATGGGCTGCCCTGAGGGAAGGCTTAGAGGAACAGATGAGGGAGTACCTCACCCGCCCCTCGTGGGCCCTGGCTGGCTGGTCCAAAGGAAGATGCTCAAGTGGACCCTGGGGGCTGAGGATATGAGCCAGGGTGGCAACAGATTCTAGGAACCCTGGGCCAGCTCTTCCCTTTTCTACCCTGCTCTGACTTCACTTCTCTCTGTGCCTTGGTTTTCCCAAATGTGAAATGGGACTAATCACCCTCAAAATATCCCTGCAAGGTACTAATTACCATTTGTAAGAGACTTTGAGATCTTTGGATGGACTATAACAGTACTAATAATGTATAATAACACTCTGCTCTTCTCTGGGGCCTTTCATCCATGGGTCTCAAAGCCTTTTACAAACCTTAATTAATTCTCCCTACATCCCAGTGCAGGAGGCTGATGGTCATTAGCCCGATTTTTACTGGTGGGGAAACTGAGAGAAGCCAGGAGGTTGGCTTGAGGCCACACAATAAGTCTGTAGCCCTGTGAGGGCTAGAACTCACAGCCCTTGGCCCCTGGGAGAGGATCGCATGATGTAGGCTCCAGCCCAACCTGCAGTAAGGCTGAGGGAGCAGCAACAGAGCCTCCTACCTGCCAGAGCCCTGGAGTGGCTGCCAAGGGGAGTCTGGGCCACTGAACTCTCAGAGGACGCGGGCAATAGGAGGAGGCCCTTAGGCATGGGTTTTACTAGCTGGTCTAGAGATCTGGTGAGAGAAGTAGCACTGATAGGGTGCCCCATGTGTGCCAAGCCCCTACCTAAGGCACTTGTGTCATTCGATTACATCCCACCTGTGATAGGCATAGTGTTCCCATATCGTTCCCGTATCACAGGTGAGAAAACTGGCTTGTTGAAGAATCCACCAGTTATGCTCAGCTATGTTGGACCGAACGACGTGCTTGTGCCTTCATCGTCACTCATACGGGCCACAAGTCATCCGGGTAGCAGGAAGCATAAGTAGGCATCATTTTAGAGATGGGGAAACTGAGGTACCCAGAAGAAAAGTGACTCGTTCAAAGGTGTGACCTTGGACAAGTCCTGTTCTTCCACAACCTCTCCCTACCCACCAAGTCCTCAGAGTTCCCCAGCCCTGACTCCCTCCCAATCCCAGCTGGCCGGCAAGGCTATGTGAGATCATGGCAGGAAAGGCTTTGAAGTGCTCTGAGGCAGCACCTAGGTCCTCCCAGGGGCAGATGAAAAGCCTCCTCCCCTGGGTTCTTTGTCATCCCACAGGAAAGCTCTCAGAAGATGGAAATGGCACAGTCACTGGGCTGACCAGGGATCACCTGGGGACAGTGCCCATGGGCTTCCCTCCAGACTTCTAGAGTGCACCCCCATGTCCTGCCTGGGGGATCCTCTGGGGAGGACAAGGCTTCCTGGGACAGAGGGCTGAGGGTGTCTCCCCCCTCCAGAACAGGCTAGGGAGAGTCTGAGGCCAGGGCATGTGACCGGACAGTTCCTGCCCCTCTTTGGGGCCCTGGTCTGAAGTCCCTTCTGGCTCTGATGATCCCTGACACCCTAACTTGGATCCATGCTCCCCAGAATCCTGTTTGTTAATGATTGCCCCACAGGAACCCAGAGAATTCGTTAGAGAGCCGATTCCTCCGACGTGACAGTGATGGGAGCTTTAGGTCTGAGCAGGGTGTCTGGGGAAAGATTGAAGGCAGGAGGAGAAGGGGACGACAGAGGATGAGATGGTTGGATGGCATCACCAACTCGATGGACATGAGTTTGAGCAAGCTTCGGCGGTTGGTGATGGACAGGGAAGCCTGGCATGCTACAGTCCATGGGGTCACAAACAGTCTAACAGGACTGAGCGACTGAACTGAGGGTGTCTAGAGACCTGGCTCTGGCCCCCACAGACAAGCTGTGTGGTCTGGACAAGGGTTTTCCTGATCCTTGCCTCAGCTTCCCTGTTGGTAAAAACAGCAGTGGGGGATGCCTGAGTGGCCTTTGAAACTGGAGGAAAGAAAGAGAGATGAGTCTCTGTCTGGGGTGGGGAGTGGGGGGCGGGGTACGCAGGGGACACAGTGCTCACTGAGTAAAATGCGTTGGAGGCGGGGGTGGGGTGGGAGGACCGTGGAGTGATATTTGGCAGCTGGAAGGGGGTGGAATGAAGCTCCAGCAGTGCTGTTGCCCACTGCCTGCTTAATCTCGATAGAAATTCTACCTAATATTTATTTATGCAGCCTTTCATCCGACTTAACAGAATGCTTTCTCCCCTGTTGTCTCTTTCAACTGCCCTCCCCATCTGTGGGAGAGGTCTACGAGCACTCCCAACCTACAGATGAGGAAACTGAGGCTCAGAAAGATGAAGTCATCTCAAGGATACCTAGGTAGTAAGGAGCAGACCCAGGCTTCTTGCCCAGGTCTGTCCCCGAGACATGCTTCTCTAGCAAGTTCCATACCACAGGGTCCCTTCTGGAACCAGTGCAAGGCAGCCTTGACCTGGGTTGAGGACCTTGACGGCAGAGTCCCCTCATGGGGCCCTTTTCCTCCTCCCAAGGCTCCTTGGGGGTGGCAGTTGGGTGGGTGGTGGGGGCTGGCCCTGAGGGAGGAATCTCAGATGGTGAGTCCAGGGTGCGGCCAGCAGTGGGCGGGAGGCACTGGAGGCTGCTGCTAGCTGGGCCGGGTGGGGCAGGGCGGGCATGGGAACAGTGTGACCTGGACGGTGTGACCTGTGATAATTGAGAGCTGCACGCAGTGGCTGCGATGGAGGCAGGGAGGCCCCCCTGTGCTTGAGGGTGGCCTCGCCATCAAGGCTGGGGCCTCCGTGCCTCCTGCCTTGCTTGTCCCCCTCAGCCACAGCTTGGCCGCTTCTAGGAGATGGTGCCGTCTCTCCCACCAGCAGGCTCTCCCCCGGGAGCCTGCTCAGACCTGCCTTCCTCACAAAGCTCGGTAGCAACTCCCTGGGGCAGAAAATGTCTCTTCTGAAAGCAAGACAAGAGTTTAATTAAGCCCTAAACGCACACAGTTGAGCCTGAAATTAGGGTGGTGATGGGAGGGGGAGAAGGCAATCGAGGACGGTGGGTAGCGGGGTGGGCTTCAACGCACTTCTGGCCCAGCTGAGCCAAACAAGCCTACAAGCAAACATTTACAGAGCCTGTGGGCGTGGCTACAAAGCCTCTCTGACCTGGAGAGGGGAGAATGCCACGTTTCCTGTCCTGTTTGGGGTAAGTCTGTGGAGGACTTGGAAAGTGGGAGAAGGAGCAGGGAAGTGAAGCGAGGCCAACCTCTGAGAGCAGATTCTGAGGCTCTAGGGACACACGAGGGTGCCAGGGGCAGGGGTGGGGGGACGCTGGGGGGTCCTGTGAGACTGCAGCTGGGCCAGTGGGAACCCTCCCCACGCCCAAGGCCAGCTGGGCTCTGGGTGAGCCCAGCCAACCGCACGCGCAGGTGTGCCGGGGCTGGGGCTCCTGCCCAGCACCCCGCTTGGCTCACCCAGGTGTGCAAAGCTCATTCTGCTCCCTAAGAAGGCAGGCAGCAGCCAGCCAGGTGCCTGATCGGCTGGGCTCCCAGCTGGAGGACAAAGTCACTGACACTGGCTTTGCCATGGCTGCAGGCCTTGGGGGCAGTCAGGAGCTTTGAAGGGGGCAGAGGCTTCACCCTCCTCTCTCTCCTGTCCCCAGCTCTCCCCAGGTTGTTGCTCAGACAGTCAAACCACAGCCTCCTCCTCTACCTGGCAATTAATCCTGCTGTGCCCTGCAACCTGGGTTGGGTCTTACTCTGCCAGGGACTGAAGCAAGAAGAGACGGGCCGCCGGGCGTGTTATCGCTTGTCTCTGGGGCAGAGAAGCGGTTGCAACAGAGCCCCTGCGTGCGTGTGGACGTGCCTGCGTGGAGCAGTGAGGGAACAGGCTGTCCTCGGGGGGCGCCCTGTCCCCCTTCCCTGTGTGTGTGGCAGGCAACCCAAGGGCAGACCCCACTTGATGGACACAGAAGCTGCTCTCACAGAAGCCAACCCCCCACCCCCCTGGACAGGTCATCTAATCAGTTAGTGGAGATGCTGTAGGTTCTTTGATTTAAGGGACTCTCTGCTGAAGACACCAAAGTGGGGGTCTTTGCCGGGGCCGTAGGGAGCACCAGCCAGGGTGCAGCCACTAAGCAGCCCCCATTGGCTTTTCCTAACTCGGGCCTTATGCCCTGTTGGCTTCCCCGTCCCAGGGCAGATGGGGAAATCCTGGCACAGGCTTTCTGTCACTGAATCACAGGTGTCCTGGAGGTATGATGACCGCAGGGCAGAGGGTCAGAAGAGGCCCCAAGGTTCATTCAAGGAAGCCTCCCTCCACCCATCTGTGCTTATCTCCCCTTGACAGCATCTCTTTATCCTGTGGCTTATCCTTATCCTGTGGCTGCTGTGACAAATTACCACAGACAAGCTGGCCTAAAATGACAGAAATGTACTCTCCCACAGTTCTGGACGCCTGACGTCTAAACTCTGGGTGTGGACAGGGCCTCTTTCAGCCCCTGGTGGCTGCGGAGTTTTGTAGCCTTAGCGCATCTGTCTCCATGGTCTTCACATGGGCACCTCCACTAGGTGTGCCATCTCCTTCGGCTTCATTCTTATCCAGACATTTGTCACTGGATTTAGGGTTCATCCAGATAATCTAGGATGAGCTCCTCTGTTGAAATCCTTAATTTCATGACACTTGCATAAACCCTTTTTTCCAAATAACACATTCCTAGGTTATGGGGATTGGAACATGGACTTATCTTCTGGGAGCCATCTGTTACCCCACCCGGTGGTCAGTTAGCATGAGTTGGACCCCTCCAATGATGGGAAGCTTGCTACCCCATGGGTTGGCTCAGTTCATGTCTGCTGCTGCTAAGTCGCTTCAGTCGTGTCTGACTCTGTGCGACCCCATAGATGGAAGCCCACCAGGCTCCCCTGTCCCTGGGATTCTCCAGGCAAGAGTACTGGAGTGGGTTGCCATTTCCTTCTCCAGTGCATGAAAGTGAAAAGTGAAAGGGAATTCGCTCAGTTGTGTCCGACTCTTAGCGACCCCATGGACTGCAGCCTACCAGATTCCACCGTCCACGGGATTTTCCAGGCAAGAGTACTGGAGTGGGTTGCCATTTCCTTCTCCCAGTTCATGTCTAGACAGGTCTAATTATTTTAAAGTTCTTCCTTGGGTGGAGCTGAAATTCCACTCAACAAGAACCTCTACCTGGCCCTGGTTCTGTCCTTCAGAGCATATATAATGTGCCTAAATAAATAAACTCTATTCCCACTGCCCCATGCCCTCGATTACAATGCAAAAACAAAATTAGAAAAAAATGACCTAGCTTAATCCTGGAATCAGAGACAGTACACAGACCCTGGGGTCAAGAGACCTTGACTCACTGAAGGTTCTCTCCCTAGAATCTTGTGCCTCAGTTTCCTCACCTAATGCCAAAGGGCTGGTGGAATCACTCTTCCCAAGGGATGCTTTTGGAAAATGCATCCTGGATATTCATAATTTGTACTGGCCTACAAAAGCCTCTGAGAAGCCCTGACTAGAGAAGCCCGCTGAATTCAGTCATTTCCAAATTTATTTGAAAATGGAGGCATTTTATTGACTACCATCTTTTTTTTATCACCCTGCCAGAACTTCTGTGTTGCTTTGGAAGAAGAACCGGTCTCTGTGATGCCTGGGCATCCTTTCAGCTTTCACAGTCTGTCAAGGTCAAACCAAAGAGTTGAGTTCAAGTTCCCATCCCTAGAGTTGTTGACAGGCATTTTGCTAGAGGTGACACACCATCCATTACAAGCTGAGAGTCAAGGATCTGGAAAATGAGAAGCCCCTCCCCTAAGCCACAGACAGCCTGGGTGAGGCTGTGGGTGGGGGTCTCCTCCCAGGGGCCCTGGGCCTGCGGGGGGTGCCCTGTGGGAGGAAGCCAGGAAGGGACGAGCATTTCTGCTGTTCTGCCCCCACAGGACCTCCTCTTCACATCCCCGGGGCCAGACTTTTCTGCCTCAGACTCCACCTACTCAATCCTCCTTCATTAGATAGAGCTACCTCAGAGCCTGGGGGCTTTCCAGGTGGTGCTAGTGGTAAAAAACTTGCCTGCCAATGCAGGAGACCTAAGAGATGTGGGTTCAATCTCTGGGTCAGAAAGATCCCCTGGAGGAGGGCATGGCAACCCACTCCAGTATTCTTGCCTGGAGAATCCCATGAACGAGGAATATGGCAGGCTACGGTCCACAATGTTGCCGAGTCGGACACAACTGAAGCGACTTAGCACGCACCTCTGAACCTGGCTCTTCCCAAGCTTTCTGCTGAGGGTGCCAGTGAAATCCCTCTTACATTCGCTGGGGGGAAGGGGGTGGGCAGGGATACCCCAGAGAAGTTGGATCTTCTGAAATGAGAGCAAGAAGAAACCTAGACCTCCCAAGGGAAAGGCAGGGCTGGTGGCAGAAGAGAAGGGCCTGCAGGTGTGTCCCAAGGAGAAAGGGGAGCTGAGGGTGGGATGGAGGGGGTGTGGGGCTCCTACCCTGGGAGCAAGAGAAGGATGGAAACATCGAAATGACAGCTAAACTGAAGATGATGATCGACTGAGAAGGCTACCAGGGTTATTTCTCTGGCCCCAGGTGAGATTACTTCCAGGCTATTATCTTCCCCAAGCAGGGGCAACCCAGCTCAGATCCACCTTGTATTGTAGGGAGTCCCTGTGGCCTGACAGTTTCATCTGCAGATACAAGTTCACCATGCTCTCAGACACAGCTCCGGGTTACTTGCTGCTAAGTCACTTCAGTCGTGTCCGACTCTGTGGGACCCCAGGCTCCGCCGTCCCTGGGATTCTCCAGGCAAGAATACTGGAGTGGGTTGCCATTTCCTTCTCCAATGCATCAAAGTAAAAAGCGAAAGTGAAGTCACTCAGTCCTTAGCGACCCCATGGACTGCAGCCTACCAAGCTTCTCTGTCCATGGGATTTGCTAGGCAAGAGTACTGGAGTGGGGTGCCATTGCCTTCTCCGGGTTACTTACTGAGCACCAATATATCAGGGACTATGCTAGCTGCTTTTACGTGTATACTATTTCATCCTTGCAACCCCTAATATTTTACAGATGAGCACACCAAGACAGAGGTTCAGTATCTTGCCGAAAGTTGAGAGGAGAAGCTACGAATAAGACCAGCTCTGGCTCCCAATCCACCCCACAGCTTTTGATGGTACTCAGTGGTACACCCTTGGACCCCGATGGTGTGGGCAGTTCTCCCACAGGTCTGGCCCGAGTCTCTCCTACTCTCGTCTGAATTGGATCAGATGGAAGGACCATGTCAGTAGGTCGGTTCTGCTCCCAACCCAGCCTCAAGAGACATCACCCATCCCTTGGTACAGGTGGTAGCCTTCCAGTTACTGGGGTGGGGATGTTTGCCTTCTGTTAATGAAAAGAAATAGATGTGATAATAAATAAATGCCCAACCCAGTGCAGCAATCGATGTCCCTAACAATGAGGCTCTGTGTTTGCTCTCAGCTGTGGGTTATGTTCATTGGCCACAGTCACTGCTCAGGAGCCCCTGGGCACATCATCCTGGGTGGGTCCACAGGGGAGGGAGCAAACCTTCCTGCCTTCAGCTACCGGAATTCATCCCACAATGTGAGGTTCCTACAGACCTGCTTCCAGGCACCCCAGGCCAGAGTGAGGGGAAACAGGCCAGGTTCACAGAGAAAACAGAGCCCTACCCTTTTCATCAGGAAATGAGTCTGGCCCCAGCTCTGCCTCTGCTGCCCTGGGTGACCTGAGACCAGCCTAGTTCCTTCTCTGAGCCTCAGTTTCCTCATCTGTCAAATGGGGTAGGGGTAGAGTAGTAATACATGATATCTCATGTTCCTTCTAGCTCTGACGTTACAGGACCCTGTAGCCATGGCTTCTCCCAGAGCTGCTTTATGAATTAAGTATATAGGCCCCTAGCTGGTGCCCTTTGGGGCTCCAAGAACCCAAACTCTTCTGTTAGGAGGCCAGACGTCCATTCCTGCCTCAGCTTCCCTCAATCCTTTTCTTTCCCATTTTATCTAGCTGTCATGGGTCTGGAACTCCCCAGTTTGCAAGGCATTTTTCTGAAAAATTATCCCATTTGAGCTTCACCCCAACCTCGTGAGTTAGGCAGAGAAAGGGATGCGGGGCTTTCAGCACAACCAGGTGTCAGGCCTCTTCCTTGATGCTGCAAGGAATCTTCCCCATAGCTACAGAAATCCTTTTGGGAATAAGCAGAATATAAGGAAATAAACGGTGGGTGGATAATTAGATGAATGCATATGTGCGTGATCCTCACCACACCCTGAGGTCTTGGTGTTATGATGGTCATCCACATTACAAGGGAGGAAAGTGAGGCTTGGAGGGATTCAGTAACTGCCCTGGGTCCCTTGGCTCTCAGGCAGTAGAGCGAGGATTGGAACCCAGACCTCTCTGATCTAAGCCCACAGCCCTTTCTGAGCACCTACCTGTGCACAAATTAGCCTTTTCCACCCCACTTTGCAAATGAGTGTATTTGGTGTCTAGAGATGATGTGACTTTGTCAAGGGTTTGCAGCTCTGAGTAGCAGAACCAGGATGCATGCCTTGTCTTTTGCCTACAAACCTAGGGCTGTTTCTGGAAACATCTCAGTTGCCTCCAAAGAAAAACCAGTGGTGTCCCTTCCTCCCTCCCTTTCTGCCTCCCTTCCTTCCGGGAACATCTCTTATCTCTCAAGTGCTTCCTTGTCCGAGGCAGGGAATCACGTGATGTGCTCACTGTGCAGATAACAGGGCCACCACCCCCTGGGCTCGGTGTGTCTTCAGGGGTGTGGGTCCCCATGGCAGCCCATGTGCTCCGTGGCCCACATCAGCTGATCCACAGGGGTGCTGGGTGGGGTGTGCTGACACCCGGGGGCTCTCAATAGGGGTAGCGCCTGCACCCTCTCTATGTGTCATTCTTGGGGTGCCCGTGAAACTGTGCATGGCTGCCCTCCCCAGGTGAGCATACGCTGGACGGCTGGAGTGCTGGGGACTGTGGGGGGTGGGCGAAGAGCACTGGGCACGGACGCTGCTCTCCCAGGCCCTTGCCCTCTGTGGTGCCCCCACCTCTCTCCTCTCGGTCTCCACTCCGGGCTCTTCTCACTCCCCCCCACCCTCTACCGTGGTGACTTGCTTAATGCTAGATTTTTGTCTTCCGGCTGCAGCCCATGATGTGTGTCTCTGAGTAATGCAAACACAAACAGAACACTTCTCCCTGAGGGGAGCATTCAAACTTGTTTGGAAAACTCAGGCTTAAGGCCACAGCTCACGTAGTGTCTTCTAAGAAATTATCAGTGGAGGAGTGGTGTGTGCTTCAGGCCGCTCTCCCTCTCACGTGTATATCACAGTTCTGGTCTCTGTCCCACGTATATGCACGTGTGTGTGCACACATGTATGTAGGGGTGGCATTTTGGGGTAAATTCACTGATGTATGAAACATACACCCAGAGGGAGGGGACATATGTATACTGTGGCTGATCCGTGTTCATGTGTAACAGAGGCCAACACAATATTGTAGAGCAATTGTCCTCCAATAATTGTATTTTGTTGTATACTGCTCCATATTGTACAATTATAATCTTTGATAATTATTAGTTACTCAAGAGTTATGTTTTATGAGTATTGTTCAATTGTCATCACTAATAGAATGATGGCATCACCAATGCGGTGAACGTGAGTCTGAGTGAACTCCGGGAGTTGGTGATGGACAGGGAGGCCTGGCGTGCTGCGATTCATGGATCGCAGAGTCAGACATGACTGAGCGACTGAACTGAATAGAATGATACTCAGAAAACAAAAACATCCAGTCAAGTACACAAATTGTGTGCAATTCACTAAGTTTTTACAAAGTAAACACATAACACACATGTAAGCCTAACCTAGCCAAGAAACAGGACTCAGCCCTCACACCCCTACAGTTTGCCTGACCTGCAATGACTTCTAGATTTGTTTTGTCTTTAAAAATTATATACTAGAACAACACAATCAGTATCACTTTCTATCTGGTATCTTTTGTTCAACATTATATTTGCTAATTTTGTGTATGTGTCTAGTATACATATACACACATATACATACACTTGTGTTTATCCACACATACACATGTATGTGTATGGGAAAAAATACATCTTTTCTGCCTCTTTTCTTGCTTAAATATTCTAAATCAAGATGCAAACATTATGTCCTTTAATACCTGTGTTCTTCAGCATGCATCTAGAAAATATGGCTACTATCTTATATGAATGAATACCATTATCCCATCTAACAATAATGAAAAGTTTCTGGGGATCACCTCTGATCCCATTCATACTAAAATTTCCCAAACTGTGTGTTTACAAAAGAAAGTCACAGATACAGATATATCTCTGACCCCATCACTGTGCCTGCTTCCTTTCCTCCCTCTTCAAGTTGCAAAATATTAGCACTGCCTTTGAAATGAAATCCAAATCCCTCCAGTATCAGCCAGATTTCCAAGTCTGGCTCAGTATTCACAGAATGGTGAGGGTCAGCCAATTCAGACTCCCTTCTGCTTTCTGAATCCCCTTATAACACGCACCAGAGTCTGGCCTCTTTCTGAACATCTTCCCCAAACTTCCCATGATATTGACTGGCAGGGCTGCCTTCCTTAGGCTAAGGTTAACTCTGCCTCTCCCAATACCAGCATCTACCCTTCACCCTAGCCTCATCCTTTAGAGCCATACCAAATAGACCTAGTTTTTTTTTTTCCCCCCACAGGGAATGCCTTCATATATTTGGAAATAGCTCAAAACCATTCTGTCCTCACCACCCCCCAATACTATAAACTTTATAACATTCCCCTGGTCTCAGTCAACCCCATCACTTGATTCTTGCCCCTGCATATGCATACTTCCCTGAACCTGGGCTCTTCCTAAAGCTGTCCACTCTGCAGCCTCCCCCACCTTCACGTGTAAGCATCTCATCTGACTCCTGAGGCCAGTGTCAGTGCCACTGCCTTCACAAAGCCTCTTCTCAGGTGTTCCACCTGATATGTTCTCACCCTCTGCATCAGCCAGAGAATCCTGGTGGCTGCCTTGTGGTGTTTACTGCTCTCTAACTTGTTTTAAAATTGTTTGAGAATCTTTCTCATGCCTCACCAGATTCCAGATACTTTGAAGACAGCCACTTCCTTACCTGACATTGCTTATTTCTGAAATGTCTAGAAAACAGTAAGTGCTAATAGTCGATGCTCTTTAGGTGCTCCCTGGTGGACTCTTTCACTTGAAACTGACAGATTTGCTGTTGTTCAGTTGCTAAGTCATATCCGACTCTTTGCGACCCTGTGGACTGCAGCACCCCAGGATTCCCTGTCCTTCACTATCTCAAACTCATGTTCATTGGGTTGGTGATGCCATTTAACCATTTCATCCTCTGTCGTCCCCTTCTCCTCCTGTCTTCAATCTTTCCCAGCATCAGGGTCTTTTCTAATGAGTCAGTTCTTCGCATCAGGTAGCCAAAGTATTGGAGCTTCAGCTTCAGCATCAGTCCTTCCAATGAATATTCAGGACTGATTTCCTTTATGATTGACTGGTATGATCTCCTAACTGTCTAGTCAGTCAGTTCAGTCACTCAGTCGTGTCCGACTCTTTGCTATCCCATGAATCGCAGCACACCAGGCCTCCATGTCCATTACCAACTCCCGGAGTTCACTCAAACTCATGTCCATCGACTCAGTGATGCCATCCAGCCATCCCATCCTCTGTCGTCCCCTTCTCCTCCTGCCCCCATTCCTCCCAGCATCAGAGTCTTTTCCAATGAGTCAATTTTTTTGCATGAGGTGGCCAAAGTATTGGAGTTTCAGCTTTAGCATCATTCCTTCCAATGAACACCCAGGACTGATCTCCTTTAGAATGGACTGGTTGGATCTCCTTGCAGTCCAAGGGACTCTCAAGAGTCTTCTCCAACACCACAGTTCAAAAGCATCAATTCTTTGATGCTCAGCTTTCTTCACAGTCCAACTTTCACAACCATACATGACCACGGGAAAACCATAGCCTTGACTAGACGAAACTTTGTTGGCAAAGTAATGTCTCTGCTTTTGAATATGCTATCTAGGTTGGTCATAACTTTCCTTCCAAGGAGTAAGTGTCTTTTAATTTCATGGCTGCAGTCACCATCTGCAGTGATTTTGGAGCCCCCAAAAATAAAGTCTGACACTGTTTCCACTGTTTCTTCATCTATTTCCCATGAAGTGATGAGACCATATGCCATGATCTTCGTTTTCTGAAGGTTGAGCTTTAAGCCAACTTTTTCACTCAACTCTTTCACTTTCATCAAGAGGCTTTTTAGTTCCTCTTCACTTTCTGCCATAAAAGTGGTATTATCTGCATATCTGAGGTTATTGATATTTCTCCTGGCAATCTTGATTCCAGCTTGTGTTTCTTCCAGTCCAGCGTTTCTCATGATGTACTCTGCATAGAAGTTAAATAAGCAGAGTGACAATATACAGCCTTGATGTACTCCTTTTCCTATTTGGAACCAGTCTGTTGTTCCATGTCCAGTTCTAACTGTTGCTTCCTGACCCGCATACAGATTTCTCAAGAGGCAGGTTAGGTGGTCTGGTATTCCCATCTCTTTCAGAATTTTCCACAGTTTATTGTGATCCACACAGTCAAAGGATTTGGCATGGTCAGTAAAACAGAAATAGATGTTTTTTCTGGAACTCTCTTGCTTTTTCCATGATCCAGCGGATGTTGGCAATTTGATCTCTGGTTCCTCTGCCTTTTCTAAAACCAGCTTGAACATCTGGAATTTCACAGTTCACATATTGCTAAAGCTTGGCTTGGAGAATTTTGAGCATTACTTTACTGTGAGGTGAGTACAATTGTGCGGTAAGGGACTCTCAAAAGCCTTTTCCAGAAGCATAGAAACTGACAGATACTCAACTCAAATTGGCTCCAATGGAAAAGGGAATCTCTTTTAAAAATGGAAAGTCTAGGAGCAACCATTCTAGCCTTGCCAGTGTTGAGAAGGTGCAACAAAGTCATCAGAAGCCTGTTCTCTGTTGAAAAGAGAGGACATCTTTCCCAAAGGTTTCAGCCAAAGCCTCAGGTCTGCCTCTTAGAAGCCAGTTTTGTGTCATGAACACAGCCCTCAACTGTCGGTGCCTGTGGCCAGGGAAACGGGCGTTCTGATTGGTTAGGACTGCATCATGTGTCCTTGTGTCCATCCCTGGGGCCCAAGGGTCAGGATCAGTGGGAAAGTGCAGGCTCTCCCAGAGGAAAATCAGGGTGCTCCTACCAGAAAGGGAAGTGGGCGCTAGGCTGCCACCCGACAGAGATTCATCAGCACTGGAAGGAGACCTGTGACAAGCAATGAGGTCTCCTGCTCTTGGTTGTTCTATGAGCTCCTTTTGCATCCCCTGTGGGCCCCGTGTGTGGAGAAGGAAAGCAAAGGCCAGGCACATGGGAGTCTGAAGACCTGGGTACACTGTGCTCTGCCTGCAAGGTAGGTATGACCCTGAGCCCATGGCTCACCTTTCCTGAACCTCAGTTTCTCTGTTTGGAAAATAGGCCAATAACACAGGTCGTAGCTACTGCATACCCAAGTATGCAGAGATGGTTTGTCATGATTCCATGCCAAGCTAGGGGGAGATTCATTAACCCCTCCCATACCAAGAGTCTGGGGCCTAAATCAGTTCAGTTCAGTCACTCAGTCATGTCCAACTCTTTGCAACCCCATGGACTGCAGCACACCAGGCCTCCCTGTCCATCTCCAACTCTCAGAGCTTACTCAAACTCATGTCCGTAGAGTGGGTAATCCATCCAACCATCTCATCCTCTATCGTTCCCTTCTCCTCCTGCCTTCAATCCCTCCCAGCATCAGGGTCTTTTCCAATGAGTCAACTCTTCACATGAGGTGGCCAAAGTATTGGAGTTTCAGCTTCAGCATCATTCCTTCCAATGAACACCCAGGACTGATCTCCTTTAGAATGGATGCACTGGTTGGATCTCCTTGCAGTCCAAGGGACTCTCAAGAGTCTCTCCAACACCACAGTTCAAAAGCATCAATTCTGTGGCGCTCAGCTTTCTTTATAGTCCAACTCTCACATCCATATATGTCTATTGGAAAAACCATAGCTATGACTAGACGGGCCTGAATACTCGTGTTCAAATCCCAGCTCTGTTTCTCTTTTGCTCTGGAATCTTGAGAGAGTTTACCTCTCTTGACTTCAGTTTTCCTCATCTGTTGAATGGGGATAATTGTAACTAACTCATAGAGTTGTTACGAATATTAACTCAGTTAATATATATGACAATTAAAACACTGTCTGGTATGGGGAAGCCCTATAAAAGGTTTGTATAGGTGTCACTATTCTTGTTGCTTCCTGCCCAAACTATTGTGCATGTTACTATTTTTCTCAGCTAGATTGTGAGCTGCCTGGGGGTAGGGTCCATCCAGGCTCCAGACTTCTACTCCCCCTTCCTCAGGAAGTGCTCAGCAAATCCTGGGGTCAGGCTGATGGACAGCTGCGAGAGCCGGGCAGGTCTTGGACTCTGACCACATTAGAAGTGGAGGGAGCCTGCCTGGAGCCTCTGGCCTGGGGTGGAACAGGAAGGGGAAAGCTCATGCTGGAGTCTGAAGAGCCCCTGGGTTTCTGTAGTCCTCAGGAGAGACAGGATAGATGTTTCTGTGTGAGACTTGAAGATGCCTGGCAGGAGACTCGTCCTGGATGGAGGAGGGGTGGGGAAAGTGTCTCCCTCTTTAGGGCTTCTCTGTATCCCTTGCCCTATGACAGGGCTTGCGTTCAGTCTAGCCTCTTGGTGGCAGATGAGGAAGCAGAGGCCTGGAGATGTCAAGGGACTCGGTCCAGGTCACACAGCCAGCCACAGCAGGGCCAGCCTTGGACCTCTGTTTCTCAACTCAAAGCCCAATCTGAGCTCCTCTCCTTGTGCAGATCTTGGATCCAGAAGAGGAAGCGAAGGAAACTGTCCTGTTCTTCCTCTCCAGACCCAACAAACATTCCTACCAGGGGTCACTTCTGTTCTGACTCATAAAGATATTTCTGAATAATAGCACTGGTCACCTTATCTCTGGAATGTATCCTGCTTACACACACACACACACACACACACACACACACACACACACACACACAACTGGGGAAGTACCTTCTTCCTGCCTGAGTCTTCTAAGGCAGTCACTACTCAGAGTCTCTCAGAGGCCACGAGCAGAGCTGGGACCAGAAAGGCCTCATTTGCATATGCTTTCTGAGAAGTTTCTTGCACAAACTTCAGTATAATACTAAATGTGGTCTAAATCAATCAAAAGGATTTGCTGTTGTTTGTTTGTGTTCTTTAAATTGGAGGTAACATACAGTAGAGGGCCCTAAGCTGAGGGCAGAGCTTGATGAGTTTGTCACATGCATGCAGATATAACCACCACCCAGATGCAGAATATTCTGTTTTAATATTAATATTAGGATGGCCTCTAGAGCAATAGTTTTTGGACTCCCTTGCTTTCACATCTCCTCCTTGGTGTGCATCCCATACGTGAAATGGAACTCATTGTGGGTAAGGGCACGGGTCACGTCTCAGAATACTTCAGCTGGGTGGGCCCCTCTTGGAATGTAAAGGAGGTTGTGTAAGGCCACAGGGAGGAGTCAAACATTGCTTATTCACCCAGCTCTTTCTTCCAGATGCTGATCTCTTTTGATCCATGGTTCCCAGCCTTTCTTTCTGCCCCCACACCTGAGGGATACAACACATTCCCTTGGGATTAGTGGCTGAGTGTATCCCTGAGGTTTAAAGGGAGGGGAGGTGCAGCTTGAAAAGCTGTGTGGGTTATTCTGATGTTTACCCTGACTTGGGGTGAGATGTGAGAGTCACTGATGGACCGTATTTCCCCCATCCTGAAATGCCACCCGTAAGAAGATACATCTGGGTTTAACAGCATCTGTGCTGGTTCTTCCTCATTTGCTGAATGTGTCTTCCCCACCCCACCAGATCCACCATCACCCTTCCTTGCCCTCTCTGTACCCTGGGAGGCTGACAGGGGTGGGAGAGATGGGCTTGGGATCTTGTCGCCATCCTCTTCAGGGCTCTCTCTGGCAGGGGCTGCTTCTCTTTATCCTGCCGATGGCCTTCTTCCACGGTCCAAGGGTGCACAAGGCTCTTAATAACTCTATTTTCTTCCCTTTTCAACCCTGGGGGTGGTCAGCAGTTTCCACCACCTGTTACTAGGCCTGGGGTGCAACAAGGTCCCTTGTCACTCTCTTCGCCCTGCTCACACCTCTTTATGGAAACATTCTATTAAAGCCTCTTCCTTTGAACCATCTGGGCTGAAGTCTGTTTCCTGATGGACTCCTGACTGATCCAGAGATCTTGGGACAAACACAAATGCTTCCAGGTTAGTCACTGATTATAACTTGCACCTGACTTTCAGAAATGTTCAAAATGTATTGTTTACAGTAGAGAAATGATGGCAGATTCACTCAGGCTTGGTGGATAGAGGACCGTTTATCATTAAGCCATGGACTTTGCGTCTGACCTGGCAAGGCTGGGAGCACAGGGAACAGGCTGTAATGAATGTAAAGCTGGGTGAGAAGGGTTTGTGTTCAGACTCTGGTTGGGAAATCTTGAGCAGGATGCCTTGCCACTCTGTTCCTCAGCCTCCTCTTTGCCAATCCAGAGTCACCCTGATTGTTGTCACATCCCTGGCAGGGATGTTGTATGAGAAACGAGACCATGTATGTGAAAGGGCTTCATGAACTGTCCAGCACTGAGACAGGAGGGCCAGTGCAGTCCAGCCAGGCAGTCATTTTGGTCAGGAGTCAAACATCAGAAGGGGAGGGACAGAGGAGGAAACACCTAACTTTAGTGCAGGGAGGTCCCAAGACCCAGAGAGGCAATGAGAAGGCAGCCCAAGTACCTTTTTCTCCCCATCTCATTTTATGATCTCGTCTTCTGGCACTTGACATGACCTTTCCTTAACCTGAGTGATAGTGGTGGGCGCTGAATTAAGGAGCACCTCTAAGTGTTGGACAGAGTCAAGCACAAGATGAATTCCATGCTTTCTGGGGACCAGTAAGAGAGAAACCTGACCCGTAGGAGGCAGGTCATGCATGTCCTGGGTAAGAGGAGGAGTCTGGTGTCATAGAGGATCAGCTGCACTTCCAGCTGGGTCACTAACCCTCTAACTAATTCTCCTGGGCAAGTTACTTCATCTCATTTTCTTGATCTACAACCAGGGAATAATACCCACCTCAAACTTTTGTTGGGAGGATTGCATAAGACAATCCCTTAAAGTATTCCGCCTGGTAAGTGTTCAATAAAGATTGGCCCCTATTCTTCTTAGTATCTTATTCCAGGGAGTCAGAGAATCCTTTGTTACTGGGTGATCCTGGAATGATTCCCCACAGAGGGGGCCATGAACTGGGCTTGGAGGCTAAATTCTCGGCTTGGCATTCAGTTAGTCCGAGGCACCAGTTGCACCAGTCGGTCGGTCCCGCAGCATCAGGGCGCTTCTCTGTGCCTGGCGTTCAGGGACTGAGAGGTGAAGGCCGGCTGCAGATCGCGGGCCTCCCCGCGGACAGAGGGAGCCAGCACAAGTTCTGGAGCCGGGAAGGCCGGGATCAAAGCCCTTCGAGGCAGGCCGGGGCGCACCAAAGGAAGGCTAGCGACTTGCATCAGCACAGATTCCGTGATGCTCTGCAGACGTCTCGGGGCTGCTGGGCTTTACGGGAACCCACAAGAAAGGAAAGGGCTGGGGAGCAGGCAGGGCGGGGGCGGGCGAAGGCGCGAGGGTGCGCTCGCCCGCCCGCGCGCTCCCGGCGGCGCCTGCCCGGGCCTGGACGCGCCTGGGACGGCGGAGGCCACGGAGGAAGCATAGGCTCCCTTTCCCCCTCCTTCTTTCCCCCTGAATTACTGGAAGGACTGTGTGGGAGAGACCCAGAAGCACTGGATTTTCAAGCGCTGGGTGGGGGAGGGCCGGGTAGCCGCTGCAGCTCAAAGAAAAAAGAAAAGTGCGCCTGTTCGCGCCGCTTGGACACGCGGCTGCTCTCAGGAGGGAGCTGGACGCCCGGACCGCGCCTAACTTTGTAGCCCCACCTAGGAGTTCGCCAGGCCGGCCGAGGACCGTGCGGTGCGGGAGGCGATGGCGGGGCGAGTCAGAAAGTGTCACGATTTCTTCTCCTGCGCTCTCCCCACACCGTCCCCACCCCCAGTTTTCTGGGTTTTGCCGCTGCCGCTGGGGAAAGGGCTGAACGGTTTTGCGTCAAAGGACTGCATTTACTCAGTCCTGCTGGGAGAGGAGCGTAAACACACCCAGGCAGGCAGGACGCAGGATTAAAAAAAAAAAGAGAGAGAGCGAGAGATGGCAAAAAACGGCAAGACCCGCACTGGGTGCGCGCATCCAACTGCCTCGCACTTCTCGTCCCGACCCGTGGAGTTGCGGACGCTGCGCTGCAGGCGGCGAGGGAGGTGCGAGGAGCCCAGCCAGCCTCGCCTCTCCACGCGCGTCCTTGGGGATGGAGCCGAGGACAGAATGTGTTTTATAGTTGTAAACAATGACCCCGAGTATTGTTTAGGATTACCGTATCTTGGGGCCATTGGGGCGGCCAGATGCCGCCAGCCGTCCCGGAAACGCCAGCGCTTTATATAGAGCCCCGGGAAAGCTTTGAGTTCCCGGCTGGGTTCTATTTTTCTTTCCTAGCAACACCCCCACTTTACAGATAAGGAGACTGAGGGCCGAAACTGTGATGTGTTACAGTGCACAACGCTTCACAGCCTTCACGCATCTTCCTGCTGGTACATTAAGAGCTGGGTATGAGACTAAGGCAAAGCCTGGAGCAGAATTCGATTTCCTTGACTCCTAGTACAGTGCTCTTCCGGATCATCATCTCTGCAGAAGGACTGAAGTTCCAGAACTGACAAGGGCCTTAGAAGGTCATGTCTCAATCCCTTCGTTTTACAGACAGAAATTGAAGCCCAGAGAGGTTAAGGGACTCGCCCAAAGTCTCACAGCTCGTAAGCAGCACAGCCTGGCGTTCACACTCCAGGGCCTGTGCTCTTTACCCCGCACCTCGCCCCGCCCCGCCCCGCGAGGCAGGAGAAGCTAGGAATCCGGACTACCTACTGCCTGAACTTCGCTCCAAAACAGCTGAAGACAACGTTGGGGCACGCCCTCTCTCGGGCCTGCCTCTTCCCTGTTTGTTTTTTTTTTTTTTCTTTCAAATTCCTAACAGTCGAGGTTGCTTATAATGCCCGATTACTCCTATTAGATGCGTCCTAATTGCCCAGCATAGAGGGCGGCCGGAATGTCTTGACTGGTTAATTTCGTCTTCAAGGCTACTCCTAACAAATTAATTGCAGGGCCGAAAAGAAAGGGGAGGGGGGCGGGAAGCAGTGGGGAGCCAGCCGCGGAAGGGAAAATAGGCAGGCCGGCCCCGCCCGGCTGCGCTGCGCCCCGCCAAGCTCCGGCCGCAGGGAGGCGCGGATGCCCAGGGCGCCCAGGGCGCCCGCTGCTCCGGGTGGCGCCGCGAAGGGCGCCGACGACCGTGCGCGGCCGCGCCCTCCCTGCGAGCGGCTCTGCGCGCCCGGCTCTCGGCCTCGCGGTGGCGCCGCACTGAACCGCCCGTCTCGCTCTTCAGGACTGTGATTATTTTCTGAAACACGGCGCCGAGGCCCCCGCGGCGGCTCTCAGGGGCCCCGCCCCGCGCCCCTTCGCCGGGCGGTGGAGAAGGTGGGGAGGCCGTGGCGCGCTCGGGAGCCGGCGAGGGAATCCCTCTCCCTCCACGTCACCCGAAAGCTAGGGAACCCGCACTCGCGTCCTCTAACGCAAATGACCATCTTTGGCAACGTGCGCCAGTGGAACAGACCAAGGGCGCGTGGCCCGGGGGGGTGGGGTGGGGATGGGCCAGGCTGCCTCGGCTCCCCCAGACCGCGCCAGCGGTCCGCTCCCACCCCCGCCACCGCCTTCCTTCCTCGCGCGGGGTGTGTGGCTGGCGTCAGCGCGGCCAGGAGCCGGGGCAGATAGGGGAGCGCTGCGCCCGCCTCCTCCCGCGCGTCTTCCTCCTCCTCCCCCTCCTCCTCGGCCTTCTCCCCCCACCTCCCCGCGCGCTCCTCCCTGCAAGGTGGAGTCGGGTTGACGTGAGGTACAGGGGCTGGAGAATAAAGAGTGTGGAGTTGAAATCGTGCCATTGTAGTGACTCATCTCGGGCAGAGCGCTGGGGCTCCGAGCAAACCAGCGAGCAAGCGAGCGGCGCTCGGCGGGGACCGAGAGAGGGAGAGAGAGAGGCGCGGACGGGCGAGGCGGGCCCGTCCGGGAGCGGGCGCCGGGAAAGGGGTGCAGGTCCGGGCGCCGAAGCCGCGGCACCGCGTCCCTCTCCACGCCGGCTCAGCTGGATCCTCCCGGGCCGTGGGCCGGGCGCAGGCTGCCTTCTTCTCCTAGTCAAGTGTCCGAGCCGCTCCAAACTCCGGCTGCGAGTCGGCCACAGGAAGTTTATTCTCAGCTCCTTTTCTAAAAGGAGGAAATAGAAGTTTCTCCAAGCGGGCAGCCTTTCTTTCTGCCTTTTTCCCCCCTCTTTCTTTTCTGCCCTGACATCGGGGGTCCCCAGACCTGGCAGGCTTGACCCGCCGGGTTGACTCCCATTCTTTTTTGATTACCGATTTTTGATTGAGCCGGCGGTCTCGGCTGGGCTCCGATTGCGCGCGGGGGCGGGAGGGCGCGCGCAGGGGAGGGACCGAGGGACGCGCGGACTTTTTAGAGGGAGGGACTGGGTGGACAACTGGTCCCGCGGCGCTCGCAGAGCAGGAAAGAAGTGGTGTAGCGCTCGGCGCTCAAGGGGCCCTGTTCCCGGGGTGCCTCCGCCGAGGGGGACAAGCCCGAGGCGCGGCCAGCAGAAAGCCAGCGCACAGCAGCCGGTGCGCGGCCGCGGCGAGGGCGGGGGAAGAAAAACACCCTGTTTTCTCTCGGGCCCCCACCGCGGATCATGTACCAGGATTATCCCGGGAACTTTGACACCTCGTCCCGGGGCAGCAGCGGCTCTCCTGCGCACGCCGAGTCCTACTCCAGCGGCGGCGGCGGCCAGCAGGTAGGTGCGGGCCCCGGGTGCACCTGGCGGCGCGGGTGGACCCCCGCCTTCCTCTCGCCGCCACTGCCTCTTTTGCTTTCTTTGCCCTTTCTCGGTTTGGTGAGAAAATACCTACGGGCCACCATTGTAAGTTCTGAATTCTCATCTCCTGCCCACACCTCCTTTCACCCCCTCTACCCTCGCCAACACTTTTTTTTTTTTTTTTAACTGGAGCGGCGAGTGGGCTGAAAGAACCTACAAACCCTGTCCTTCACGCTACATCGTATCCAGACAAGCTCCTGGAATTGCAGGTCCCGTTCCCAGAAGCCTGTGCCTCCCTCCTCTCCCAGGAATTCATCTCCATTCCCCTCTATCTCCGTGGTGGACCCCCCCTTCCCAAATTTTTCACGCACGGGCCCCTTCCGATATCTAGAGAACTTATTCCTGCGAAAAAGCCCTCTCCTTCTTTCCCCACCCCGACCCCGCACCTTCTCCCGCCGTTGGTCTTAGTTAATTTCGGAAAGAGGTTGGGAACTCGGAAACTGGTTGGGCTCCTTCAAGTGATCCAGAGTGAGGGCGAGAATTGTCACTCAGGGAGTCAGGTGCGAAGGTCAGGAAGAAGGAGGTCAGCCTTGATTGGCTCCGGCTGCGTGCGTCTATGTACCCTGCGCCCATCCACCTCCTGTTAGGGTCAGTCTAGGAGCCTGAACTGCCACCCAAAGGGGCGCCTTGGGGCCTGGGGAGTACCTGGGGCCAGGACGGCTGCACAGAGACGGGAAGCTGGAGAGACCTCTTCTAGGCTCCTGAATGGTTCTGGAAGCCGAGAAATAACTTGTTTCTAAAGCAGGCGGACTGGTTTGCGCTGGAGAGGTTGTGCCTGCCATCTCTGTCTATAAATACCAGAATAAATACCAGAAAGTTGTTGCTAGGTTGGTGGTGCTGATGGGGTGCCTACCCTCTGCAACAGCCACCTCCCACCCCACCCCCACCCCCCACCCACCCACCCACCCAGAGGCTTGTGAGGGATCTGACTTAAACAAGGCTGCTAGACCCTGAAGCCCGTCTTGGTCAGGATCTGCCGAGTTTCTAGCCCAGTTGGCTGCAGCAAGAGTTGCTCTGGTTAGGCGGTGGCCTTGGCCTCTATAAGCCAGGCAACCAGGAGGGGCTGCGGTGGGCTTCCAGGGCGGAGGGACCCTGATGGAGAATAAAATGGAAACGTGGCTCTCTTAGTAACTGAGGATATCTTATTCCAAAGTGGTTCCCCATACCTGGTGGATCCTCAAAACGCTTTTCTGTGCCTCGCCTCTACCTGCCCTGGTATCCCCATAAGCACCCACTGTAGAGAGCCTTGTCAGTGCATTGAGGGCACAGTCAGTGCATGCACCCTTAATAATGAACACTAAGGTGATGAGTTTCAAATCTTGTCCCAAAGTGATTTTGTTTGCTTTCCAGCCCCATTGGTGGTTTCTATTGAATCCAACCATCATTAGGCAATGGGTTGGAGTCATTTGACATCTATTCCCTCATTCTCCAGTTCAACAGCCCCTCTGTTTTTGTCCCTCTCTGCCTCTCCAAATCAGGAAGGAATCTTTTGATTTCTCATTTGCTCCTTTGGCTGCTGTTTCTGCGGCAGTCATCACTGAAATGTTACAACCTTGCAGCCAGGCTTTACTCAGACTCTGGGGCCTAGATGGAAAATCAGACCGGACATCAGTGCCCCGATTGAATAATCTGTGTCACTAGGGCTTTGAGCCCAGGATGTGAGTGGAGGCAATTCCCTGTTTTGGAAGAAAATCAGACAGGAAACCAGAGCTAGGAAGAAGGAAGAGAACTCAGTCCAGCAGAGTGTAATGGGGCCTCATTACCGAAGCAAAAAGCAGCTGTTGGCTAATTCCTAGCGTGCTGTAACACATGAGGATTTTGCAATTAGTAATAACTGGTGCACGGGGTTCTTGCGTATGTGCCTGTCCATTCGGCCCAGCAGCTCAAGCAAGGAGCCTTTCAAACCAGAGGGATTGGTAAGGTAATGCCGCTTTGGGCAAGTTTCTCAGCCTGTCCACTCCTGAGGAGGGGAAGGGGTGGCGGGAGGACGGGAGAGGGTTTTTCCATCATCCCTGTGACTGGGAGCAGAGCTGTTCTGTGGTCCTAAGAGCTGACGTGAGAAGCTTTTGTTATTTCACATGTCTGTGACCCCACCCGGGCTCAAGGTAACTTTATTGCATACCAGATAAAACCTGTAATCACTTTATTTCTCTTAGCTTCCTTTATGGAGAGACTTTCCTGGCAGTTGGTGATGGGCCTTCCTCCTTTTGTGGCAGCTCAGTGTAAGAGCTCTGGTTTTACCTTGGGCAAGTGAATATTATTTTTTTCTCCTCTCTTTGTTTGTGGGGTCTAATATTCCTTAGAAATTTGTTGCTGTTTACTTAGCCTAGGACTTTCTTCTCACTTCATGAAGCTTGGTCTTAACACATGGCTGTGAGTTTCAGTGACTTGAGGGGGGGCGGCAGATAACTCTTTGTTAAAACCTCTGTTCTTGTATGTGGCAGGAACTTGAAGTATGAAAAATATTTCCTGTTCCAGTTATAGTTTTAATCTCAGACGTTGGTCATTGGTGATTTGATTTGCCCCTAATAGTTGCACACACACCCCCACCCCTGGCTTTTTCTTTTTATTGTTGTTTTCTCTCTTTCCTAACTTTCCTAGGAAAACACCTCCCAGATATATGCCCTGGCTGACTGCTCGACTCACGGTTTCAGGCCCTGAGCATTACGCAATCTAGCCAGTTACACAAACATAGGTCATTTCATAACTTGTTTTCATCAGCTTGGCCCCCTTTTAATGAAAAAAACAAAACAAAAACAAGACCCAGAACTTTTCCAAGGCTGCCATTTGTCTGTTTCTCAGATAACTTGTGAAAATAAATCAAAGGGGACAGTTCCTTTTTGGAACCAAGGAATAACAGAATAACTCTCTTCTTTGGCAACCATTCTTTTCCAAGAGACAGACAGACACACATACACGCGCACACACACACACACACACACACACACAAAATTCCCCAGAGTGAACTTTTGCCAACTGTACCAGGCTGGGACATTCCTCACATCAAAGAACTTTTACCAGAAATGACTGTGATTCCCAAGTCAGCCCCAATCGTGCCTCTTTAGTGCCCCCTACGGGACATTCTTAGAAGAACTATCTGGGGAATGTATTTTTCCAGCCCCAGAGAGTGTTAACTTGGTGAGTTTTCGAAATTCTTAGGACTTTTTTTTTTTCTTTTTAATTCAGGACAAATAAATGCCACATATTTAACAGTGGTTAACTAGGAGTTGCTTGACCTCGAAATGCAGTTTCTTTTCTAATTTTATTTTGTTCTAAATAAAGCATGGTTGAAAAAGGAGTGCTTTTTTCTTTCTCTATTTTTATATCTGTTCATTGGCAGCACAATGTCTTCAAATTCCGAAGGCTTGTTTTCTTGATATTGTTTGTAGCAGGACACTGGAAATTGTTCGAGGAGACGGTCTTCAGAATTGGTGGGAAGGTGGGAGGTGTATATTAAGGGTCTGGTACCCTTTTTTTTTTGTTTTTGCCTTGATCTCACAGATGTTGTAGATTAGGATCAAACAAAATGTTATCCCAGGAATTTGTCTGTTCCGCTGATTCTTGCTGGTGGAAGTCAGTGTCACTGGTTCATCAAAGTGAATGGGGTGAAGCAGCAGTCACGTATTGTCTGAGTGGCAGTTGAATTTTCCTATTCAAACCCCTGAGTGCACTTCCATTGCTTTATTTCTACCTGGCTCATTATTCAAGGTGAGTGTAGAGTTAGGAGCCTCTGTTTTTTTTCTTTCCTGTCTTAATACAAACACACCAGAACTTATGCATCCAAATCAGCTGTTGTCCCCTTCATAACCGTTCCTTGAGGAGACTAAATTCTTATTTGGATGCTGTAGCTATTAGTCAGACTCAGAAAGATTTTACAACATCCCTCTTTGGAATTGGCTTCAGCAAATTCTTTTGAAAACCCTCCCTCCTAACATATTTTTGTCTTTTGAGGGTGAATTTAATATTTGGAAGTTATCAAAAGATCTGGCATAGAAGGAACCAAGGGTGATGTGTGAGGTCTGGGTGATCTGGCAGGGTCCGAAGCAAGATGTGACCCCAAATCCTGCTGGTCTCCATCTCAAGAGTCTTCCTGGGAGAGCAGTCACCAAGACAAGGCACACCAAAGCAGGCACCTCTGCCACCTAGACCTTTCGATTCGCCCCAACCCCCATCCCGTTACAGGGGAATAAATGCACTGATTTTGAGAATTCAGGAGGCTAGGTTTCTCGTCTATCCATTGAAAGAAAGAAAAAGAATTAGTGTTTTGTGACTCCGTCTCTTCCATGCTGTGTGTGGCATCTTTTGTGGCCACGGCATTTCCAAATGACGGCAGCTGCCCTGATGGAGGCAAATAAATCTGTTCCCAACCCCAGCTGGTAACTCTGTCCCTCTTGGACTCGATGGGCCAGAGAGGGAAGGTGTAAGAGTCATCTTACCCAATGCCCCATCACGGGACAATGACTTGGCCATGCTCACCTGCTGTGGTTGTAGAGAGGATGAGATGGCATGCCATTCCCGTGGAGTGCAGAGCTGTCTTAGCTTGGTGGGGGTACAGAGTGGGGTCTACAGAAGGGTAGAGGGAATTCCCTCTTGCTTTGGAGTGGAATTTCTGTCCAAAAGGGCCCTGGAAGGCAAGACATCAGGGAACCTGGTGGACAACTCAGTATTGGTCACCTTCTTTTCCTTGCTTTTGTCTTTTCTTTGCTGTTCTTCACCCTAGCAGTTAGGTGAAGGAGGATAATGTGATTTGTTCAAGTGAACCTGACAGGAATCACTTGGAAAATGGGGGGGGGAGGTGGCGCGGGATTATGAGTTATTGATGACTATTTCCATGATGACATTAGTGCTGAGCCTCAGGAATGAAAGGTCAAAGGTCAAGGTGATGTCCCATATAGAATCTGTGAAAATTGGTTGAATTCCACAGAGAAGGCTTTGGAGAACACCCCACGTTTAGTAAAAGTACAGAGCATTTGAGTCAAACTGGACCTCAGCAGGTTTATTCTGGGGCATTTGAGGCAGCATTCGCCCTGCCCTCTCCTCTTCCCCCAAGCGAGTCTCCTGGGATGTTGGAATTTTCCTTTTCCTGTGCTGGGAAACTAAAAAAAGGGGGTTCTTAAGAGAGAGAACCCAGTCTCTTCTCAGACATGCATAATCATTTCTACCTGTCGAGGCAGGTCCCAGGTATTCAGGGTTTTGATGGCTTGAGTGCTTGGTGGCCCAGTCAAGAGTCAACCTCGTGGAGAAATGCCTGGCTGAGGGGATGGACCCTGAACACCAACTCTGATTCCATCTTAAATGCCACTTCTGGGCCCCTCACGCCAGGAGTTTCTGGGATAGGCCCTGCCACATCCATGTCTGCAGGAAAGCAAACCCTGCTTCCTAGACCTTTCTGAACCTGAGGCCCTACAGAGTTCAGAAAAGTCATTTCCTCAAGTTAGCAATTTCTGGACTGAAGGGACCTCTCTGATCTGATGAAGCTGGGTAGCACTAAAGGCCCCTTGTTCCGAGCTTTCTCATAGGCAGCAGGACACACATACATACTGAGCGGCCCCAAGGCTCCCTTAAATTCAGGATAAGGAGGTTCTGCTGCCCGAAGACCCCCATCAAGGCTTGCAACCTCAACATTCGGCTTCAGGTTCTGGAGATTGACGCTGGCTAGTGAGAGTCCATTGCTTGATTCCCTGCGTTAGAAGAATGGTTCTGCTTTTTTGCTTTCTCATTTCCTCTCTTTATTCTTTTCCCCTCAACCTGAGCTTACTGAGATGAGAATAATCCTCTAGGACAGAGGTCGCCAAACTATGGCCCAAGTCTTTTTGTAAATAGGGCTTAAGAGAGTCCAGGCACGCCTGTTTGTTTACATCTCGTCTGTGGCTGTACTCACGCTACAGTGCCTGAGTTGAGTAGTTGCCACAGAGACCTTATGGCCTGCAGAGTCTAAAATATTTACTATCTGGCCTTTTACAGCAAAAGTTTGCCAAACTTCCAAAGGAGGTTGGGGGGAGGGGGGCAATTTGTCCTTTTATAGGCATTCTTGCCCACCCAGAAGTCAACAGGATGACACAGTTAAATAAAGCATTTGGAGGCTCTGCCAGACTGGAATACCACATAGCCATCCAGCACCTTCCATGCTGTCCTTAGAGGAGGAGTTTTCAAGGGAGTGGAGAGCTCCAGGGGGGTCAAGTGAGGGTCCTGGGTTACCTCCTCTAGCCCCCCACCCCCAGCACACCAACATCCCTGTTGGTGCTGCAACAGGGATCAAACCACCGTGTACCTGCAGCTGAGAAGCCCCATCTTGGTTTCTGTTCGGTGTTAACCCATTGGTAGAGAACTGTGATTTCTCCCCAACATGACATGTGACTGGTTCTTGGGTCCTCTTGGGAGAGAAAAACGCCAGGCTAACTTCTGGGACCACAAACTCTGAGGCTCACCTCTTCTCTCCAACTCCAGTGTCACTTTCTGAAAAATACCTTCAGAGTTGACACAAAACACAAATCTGCCAGATCTCACTTAAACTTTTGTGTGTGTCTCAGAGAGGCTCCTGCTGGAGACAAAAGCCTCCTTTAGCAGTCCCCTCTGGGGCTGGACATTGTTTTCCTTGCAGCTCAGAAGCAGTGTGTTACCCAGATGGCTTTACCTCCCTCTGAAACGAGTTGTGCATGCATTTAGAGGCAGTCATTACCTACTGCCTTGTTTTTATTGCGTCTTGTTTTGTCTAGACCAAGCTACTGCTGCAAGGAATCTGGCTGATGGCCGGGTATGGCCTTCTGTAGACCTGCCATCACAGACAGAGTGGACCGGAGGGCCTCCTGAGAGGGGCTGAGAGTCTGCCACTTAGTCCTAAGCAGAATTAGTCTTTCCAGCTTTGCTTCAGGCTTTTGGCTCCCCTCCCTTAGCCTGAAATGGGAGCTCTTTTTTTCTTGGAATGAGAAGTCAACTTCTTGGGTGCTCTCCTGAGAGGAAAGCTGACAGCCCCCTGCCCCTCGAAGGAAGGACGTTAAACTGTCCTACTAGATGCCATGGGTGTCTTTCAAACCCAGAACCTGACTCGGGGAGAGAAACAAGAAAAATGTTGGGTGCTTCCCAGGAATGAGAAGCTGGCAGTTCTCCCAGGAGCCACCCCTTCCCCCAGACACTTCCAATGACAATGCGTGTGGTGATGGTGATGGTGGCTGTGATGGTTGTCATTGTTGTGATGATGATGATGATAGCACCTTCCATTTATTTGCAGCATCATTTCTCAACCCTGACTGCACATTAGAACCTCCTTAGTTTTTTTTTTTTTAAAAAGCTTATCAGAACACCACCCGAAAGCAGTGATTTTAGAACTCTAATGGTAAGGTTGGCTCCTGCATTGGTGTTTTTGAAAAGCTCCTCAGAATATTCTAATGTTGCAGCCAGGGTTGAGCACCACTGATGTGCTTTCATAGCCTGTGATTACAAGTAGCTCCTTATTTAATCCTTGTGATAGTGCAAAGAGTTTGGTGTTACTGCTCCCCTCTCCAGACAGGGAAACTGAGTCCCCAGTGATTCACCAAGGCCTCACATCCAGGCCTCCTGACTCAGATGACCTCCCAGCCTCCCTCCCAACGCAGCATCCTAAGAGAGACATAGCTGCCTGGGCTTTGGTGCTTCTGCACACACTCAGCTGCTCATGTGTTCCCAATGCCCTCTTCCTTAAGCTCTGGTTGTCTGTTTTTCCTCCTTGAAGATCATTTCCCACTTGTATCCTTCCATGTTCACTGCACCCAGCCCTCCTTCACACACACCACACATACTTAGGTACATCTGGTACTTTTCATTCAGCTCCTGATAAAAAGCCCAGTTGTCTTTGCCCTGCGAGATGACTCAGAATCCATTCTTGCACTGGGCAGCTCTCCTCATTGCCTCCCAGAATCCATTGCACTGGCAACTTCACAGAATCCCAAAAGACGTTTTATCCAGGTTAGTCTGGGATGTGAGGCAGCCCCATCCCACCTCCTAGATTGGGGTCAGGCAGGGGAGTGAGCAAGGAAGGGTCCCCAGCTCCCTGAGCTGCAATGAAGGACTCTTAAGCTTCACTTTTATTTACACAGAGGAACACAGATGTCATCACCAGGGGCAAAGACCATGGTAGAGGCAGCTGCCATTGCTGCTGCTACTTCTAATCTTGGTTGGGCCGCAAGAGCAGGGATGCTATAGCATCCATGCTAATGTCAATGGGCTTTCATCTGGGGTCAAACAGACCTGTGCGGCCTCCTGGGTGAGGGACTGTCTGTAGGGATCCTGGGTGGGAATGACCCTGATGCTCTGTCCAGGTGCATTGGGGGTGGATACCAGCACTTGGGGCTGGACTTCAAGATAGGAAAAACAATTCTGCAAAGTGGTGCATTGTGTGGGAGAGACCTGGCCTCTCTGTCAGACCGAACTGGGTTTGAATCCTGACCCCACTGCTTATTAGAACGTGGCTTTGGATAAGTTACTTAATCTCTCTAAGCCTAAATTTCTGCCTCGAAAATGGAGATAATGGTAGTTCTTACCTCAGAGGGAGAATTAATGGGATAATCTAGGTTAAACACTACTGTGGTGCCTGTCATTTAGTAAGTGCTCAGTAAGTGTTAGTTATTATTGTTGTCATCTTTGCATCCCCCAAGTTAGGGAAGAAAGGATGTGCAGAACCTTTTGTGGGAACAGGAATCATCTGAGGCTGAGGGTTCCAGAAGGGGGGCTCTCCCCTGAAAATCTGGAAGTTGGGGGGTCTTCCCCTTCTCCCTCCTTCTCACTTTCTAGTAGCTGCTCTGAAGGAAGGTCAGGCCCATCTGCTGAGGAGCATGGCCCAGTTTAGCTTTGGTACTCTGTCATCATGTTATATTTTAAATAGACTGCTTCCTGCAGCATGTTCCACAGGGCTCTGCAACGTGGTCTGGGCATAAATTAAGTGACAGGGAGAAAACCCAGAGCTAGCAGCGCTAAAGTTTCCCACAGACAGGCCTGTGAGCTCGGATAGATAGATACATGAATGGGTAGAGAGAGATGCAGGATCTCTCAAGATGGGGGTGAAGGTCAAGGAGGGCAAGGACAGCAAGGGGAAGCCTGGCAGCAAAGGCTACCGCTTTCAGTCTCGTGGGTCAGGGGAGATCTTTTCATGGTCTCACACTGATGGGATCACAGCCCCATGATGAAACTTTTTGGAACGTAACAGAAGCAGACACGATAAACTTCCTGGTGATCTTTGTTGCTGTAGAGCAGTTGGTCTGCAAATCTCCTCAAAGGATACTAAGCTGGTACCTGGGGAATAAGAGCAAGTGACCCAGAGGCTTAGGTGGCCCAGATGGGAGGCCTGCTCTCCTGCAGATAGGGGCATAGCTGGCCTGGAGGGTTTCAGAGAGGGCCTGCTGGGATGTGAGCTGCTGAGGACCACATCTGTCCTGGCAGCCATTGGGGATATGACCACATCTTTCCTGAGCCGGTGGGGGATGGAGTTTCCAGGACCTCAGTCAGGGAGCAGATCTGACGGGGAAGAGTTAAGATCCCCTTGATTCTTGGATGTGCAGGAACCCCGCCCAGTTATCCTGACCTCGGCACTCCAGGCACTGACCCTACTTTCTGCTGGTTTTGGCCTTCTATCTCGGCTTGGCCTGTTTTGCAGTATTTGTTGGCTCAGTCCTATCTTCCTCTTCATTTCAGAAATTCCGGGTAGATATGCCTGGCTCAGGCAGCGCCTTCATCCCTACCATCAACGCCATCACGACCAGCCAGGATCTGCAGTGGATGGTGCAGCCCACGGTGATCACTTCCATGTCCAGCCCATACCCCCGCTCGCACCCCTACAGCCCCCTGCCAGGCCTGGCCTCTGTCCCCGGGCACATGGCCCTCCCGAGACCCGGTGTGATCAAGACCATTGGCACCACGGTGGGCCGCAGGAGGAGAGATGAGCAGGTACAGTTCTGTTCGGGAGCCACATTAGTGGCTTTATAGTGCAGAGTGTTTTCCTGCAGACTGGCGAGGAGCAGGGTGTGTGTTCTGGGAGCACTGGGGAGATGAAGGAACTCAGGACCCTCCTCCTTGGAGGCAGAGCATGTGACCTGAGAGTCAGGTATCTTGCCCATGTCCCTTAGAATCTCTGAGTCTCAGTTTCCTCAGCTGCAAAATGGGGATGGTGTCTTGCTAGCCAGGACTTGCTGCCACTGGAATGAGATCATGGTAGGAAAGCACGTGGTGAATGATGAGGCGTCAGCACACGGGCAGGACTGTTGGGACCTGCCTACAGCAGTATCCTCTGATCCTTGGCAGAGGGACCATGGGACAAGCAGCCGATGAACCCTGGTGGGGAGCCCTTTGTGGGCTTATCCCTTAAGTGTCTCCTAGTATCTAGTATGGGCAAGAACCCAGCTGTCCTAAAGGGGCCCACTTCCAGGCCAGTACTGCCTACGGTGTGTCCATCACCCCTCCATGTCCCAGGCCTCCAACTCGAGGCTGGAGCCCATTTCAAGTGCCTGGGATGCACATTCCGGAAACACATCTGGGACTCTGGGGTCTTTGGAATCTGCTCAGCTCCTTAAGCTCCAGGGACACATTGGGGAGCGGGGGTCAGACAACAGCAGCCTTTTTTCCCCTCAAGGGGCTTAGCTTTGAGCAGGAGCCAACTTGGCTGGGAGGGATGCCAGAAAGGGGCGGGGCCTCTGCTCTCTAGATAGCATCTACCCGAGCCTCCAAAAGTCTATCGTCTGTATTAGCGGAGAGTGGGGCAGTGATGGCCCCCCGCTTCCCAAAAGAGAAATCAGAGTCATGCATAATTCTAGAAAGGAGGGAATGAGCCTTGTAAGAGCCCCACCTGTCCCCCTTCGCAGATGACACAGCCAAACAGCTACCTGGGGCTACTTGGCCAGTGAGTGGGGAAGTGTGGTCTAGAACCAGGCCTCTGGGATTCCACCCCTCTGCAGTGCTCTTTCTACAATGCCATGCCACCGTGAGTCCAAGGAAGGGAAATACTTTAGTAGCAGAATCCCTTTTTCAACTGAAATATTAGCCTGGAGAATTACTTCGATTACAGCTTTGGAACCCCTTCCCATTTCAGTCACTGTCCACCTGCACTCTGGGATCCCCAGGCCCACAGTGTTCCAATACAAGGACCTTCCAAACGTGGTGCCAGTGGCTAACTGTGGGTCCAGTGCCACTAGTCCCTTTGTGTGTGCCAAGTCACTTCAGTTGTGTCTGATTCTTTGTGACCCTATGGACTGTAGCCCGCTAGGCTCCTCTGCCCGTGGAATTCTCTAGGCAAGAATACTGGAGTGGGTTGCCATGCACTCCTCCAGATCTTTCCCACCCAGTGATCGAACCCGTGTCTCTTATGTTTCCTGAATTGGCAGGTGGGTTCTTTTCTGCTAGTGCCACCTGGGAAGCCTGCCACGAGTTCCCAGGATACTTAGAATTACAAGGATCACTGCTTTGAGGAACCAGAAGCTTTTACACGAGTCCCGTTCCTCTGAGGATAAAGCTGGGCCTTGTATCCGCTACTTGTTGGCTTGTTCTCTTAATGGCCGGACCTTGTGCAGGGGCAGCATGGGGAGATGTGTGTAATAGACACTAACGGTTCCCAGGTCCTGTTGGGCTTCTGCTCCTGGGGCAAGTGGCCAATACCCTCCTCCTCCCTGCTGCTTCCATGCTTGTAGTTATAAATATGCAGTAGCAGTGATCCCAGTGTCTTCTATAACTGTGCTTCCTTCAGGGAACTCAGGGTACCAAGCTTTATCTCCTGGTATGTAAAGGACCCCTTATCCTTTACAAGCTAGGCTTGTGAGGGGCTCCCAGGTTAGCAGGACAGCCAAGCAAGATGTGCTAAATACTCTTCATTCTTTTGTCCAACTCTTTGTGACCCCACGGACTGTAGCCTGCCAGGCTCCTGTGTCCATGGAATTCTCTAGGCAAGAACACTGGGGTGGGTAAGCCATTCCATTCTTCAAGGGATCTTCCTGACCCAGGGATCCAGCCAGGGTCTCCTTTGCAGGTAGATTCTTTACCATCTGAGCTACCAGGGAAGTCCTTTTTCTGGACCCAGGTCACACCAAATTTGCAAGATTAGAGAGGAAGAGACTTTGGAGACTGGCTTTTCTAAATCTCCCTCTGCACCCATTTTACAGATGAGGAAACTGATGCCTAGAAAGAAGGGCCTTGCCTAGGCTCATGCAGTGAGTGGCAGCAGAGCCAGGATTGGAATCCATCCCCTTTGACCTTCAACCCTGTGATTTTTCCCATCACACCACCCAGGCGTGCCCTTGGAGAGTTTCCTCCTGTTTTTGAGATAGAAGGAGAGAGCCAGGAACATTTTATCCCATGTCAATTAGGAGTTCAGACCATCATGCAACAGCTTAGAGGAAGCCTAGGCAGCAGCATCCTAGAACTTGGCTCCTCAGGTTGCTAGCTCTAGGGTCTTTTCTCGGAGGCTCTCTTCTGCCTTCCCAGCCTCCCCCAGGGGGCAGAGGCTGTTATGGCGCTGGCCTGGTGTCTCATTGCCCTCCTCTGGGGCCTGCCCCGGAGGCTCCCTCTGAGGCCACCAGTGGCGGGGAAGGGAGGGTGTGTGTGGCTTGTGGGTGGGTACGTGGTGGTGTGACACACTCATGCTGTAACCATATTGTCACCGCCCCTGAACATTTCCTATGCCAAGAGCTCCCACAAGTTGCCCTGTACCTCACCAGACACTTCTTAGAAGAGAGAAACTTCTAAGGCACTGGGGAGAACAGAATCTGTCCAGGGGGAATGGAGGCAGAAGTGGATCAGGACCAGCTCTCTGTCTTGTCTGCCCCTCATCAGTGAGGGAGCGGGGTGCTAGCTGGGCCTCAAGGGGAGCCCTGGTAGCCTTTTGATGCTGAGCCCTGAACCTGGGGCTGCAACAGGGCCATCAGGCTCTCTCGGTCCCTCTCGGGCTCAGGCTGAGATGGATTTTGGAGCGGCAGGTATTCAGGGCCTTGGCCAAGTGTCCTTTTGTGACCTCAGCCTGTGATCCTCTGTGATCCCACAGAGAATAGGGTGCCCCCGTCTGTGTTCTCTGGGTGTCTGGTTGATTTGCTGCTCAGTGAGTGCAGCAAGGGTATCAGAGAGGAGACCTCTGGACTGCGTTGTCTTCTTTCCAGCACTTTCTGGTTTAGAGAAGACTCACACTGCGTCTCATCTGATCCCTGCAGAAGCTTTGTGGGAGGCGGGGCAGGTCCTATTAACCCCACTTTCCAAATGAGGATCTGAGGCTCGGAGGGTCAGTAATCTGTCTGGGTCCATCCAGAAGTGCCACATCTGCGTTTGGCTCTGAGCCACCCGACACCTCTCAGGAGAGAGACCATGGAGCCATCAGCTTTCCCGGGGAGGTGGGGCAGGGGCTTGAGGAGGGAAGTGGAGCCAGGATCCAGTGTGGGCTCGAAGACCAGGCCTTTGTAAGAGGGTTGAAGACTAACAGGAATGTAATGTTACCAGCTGGATGGGCTCAGGTCAGTGTGCCCCACGTGGAGGCCGCTGCAAGGACAGATGGTGCTAGGGAGGGACACAGTGATGCTATGCCCTGCTCTGCAGGCAGTGTCCTGGGGACTCTGGCCTGGGCCCAGCCCGGGGAGTGGCTCCCTTACTTGCAGGCTGGCTGGAGGTCCAGGCAGCATCCCTCAGGGGGGCAGCTTCTCTCTCAGCCCTCCAAAAATGGCTTTGGCCTTTTCCCCACATGTCCCTTGAGGGGAGGACTTGGGCCTTACTGCCCCCAGAATCTTCTAAGCCCCCAGTACATCACTTGGCACTTAGATGGTGTGCTGTCAGGGTCTGATCACTGAAGGAGGGGGTCTTTCCTTTTGAATTCCTTCCTGCCTTGGCCCACAGCCATCTACTCACATCAACTCTGGAATGGCTCTATGTAAACAGAGTATCAGCCCTGGTGGTGGAGCAGAGTTCTTGCCCTCTGGCCTGAGCTGCAGGCCCCTAACCAGCTTCCTGGTGAGGAGCTAGGTCATAAGCTCTACAGGCGGATTTTTGTTCATTCGGTTCGCTGACAAATCTCTAACCCCTCAAACCATGCCTGGCATGTTGAAGGGCTGGTTGGTTGCATGAGTAGATGTGGTGGGCAGCAGAGTTTTAATCTGCTCCAGGGCTCCTCCTCCTCTTTGCTCGTTCTGCCCAATCCAGCACTGTGCCAGGCACACTGGTGAGTCCTCTGGGTTGAACTGCGAGCAGCCAGCACTCGAGGGCTGGCAGAGGGACTTGGGAGTGGGGTGGTCCTCCCTCCCGCCATCTGGCAAGAGAACATGCACCCCCCCCTCTGGGTGGTTCTTACTCTTGGCCCAGCTACATAATCAAGTGGGGATAATAAGGCTTGCAGAGCAGGCAGAGTGTTGGGGAGGAGTAATTAGGCCGAGTTGGGAGGAAGCTGCTTAAGTGGGTGGGGCCAGGCCTGGCACAAGGGGACTCTCTGGGGAACGGTCCCAGCTCATTCTCTCGGGTCTTGGCACTGAATCAGGGCTGACATGTCACATGCTGCCATCATGCCTGGGCTGGTGAGTCTCTGACCCATGGCTACCCTGCTCTCCCTTCAAACACGTGACATCACCTTCTGGGGGCTGGGGTTTAGTTCTGAGTGCTCCCCCTACCCCCAGGCACCCAAACTGGGGTGAGGTACATGTTCTGGGGCCCCTGAGCCACGTTCCTCTTGCCTTCCTCCTTCCCTGCCCGGTCCCAGAAGGGGTTCTTCCCCTACTTACAATGCGGTTAAAAGCGGAAAAGCTTTGTGAGCCACGCACCCGAGCCTAACCGTGATCCTTGGCCCTGGCCTCTAGCTGTCCCCTGAAGAGGAGGAGAAGCGTCGAATTCGGAGGGAGAGGAACAAGCTGGCTGCGGCCAAGTGCCGGAACCGCCGCCGGGAGCTGACGGAGAAGCTGCAGGCGGTGAGGAGCCCTGCGTGGGGTGGGCGCACTCCTGGGTGGGCTGAAGCTGGGACCCCAGGGCTCCCGGCCCTCTCCCCTCCCTCCCTCACCCCTAGTAACTGACAGAGTTAGTATGGGCAGAAGCATTCCTTCTTCTGAGCACATGGGTCAGCCCTGCCCTGATTTGAAGGAGGTGGGTGGGGAGAAGGGAGCTGGCCTTTATCACCCAGCATGGACCCAGAAAGAACTGGATAAGCTTCTTGGGCCTGGCACCCTGTTCACCTCAGCATCTGAAGGATTCTGTGCTGAGATCTGCTGGGGCTCCTGGGCGAGGGATGGCAGAGGGTGTCGCCGTTGCCGGCCAGCAGCCAGGCAGGCCCAAGCCTGCCCCCTCCAGGGTTCCTCTTCCCAGGTTCCAGCCGCCCCCATGCCTGCCTGCCTGCCGCCGGCAGGAGTGGGCCCAGCCTGGCTTCAGCCATCTGGTTCTCTGGGCTTCTCCACCTCTGCAGGGTCTTGGCGCTCCCTGGGTCTCATGGGTATGGATCATAGGCAGCTGAGTTGTACTATCTTGGGGTTTTCTCATATCCTCTGTGGGCGGGAGGGTTCCCCGCCTCTGCTCTGATCCTGAAGCTGTCACCTCATTGGTACCTCATTCTGCCCTGTGAGTCATTCTCCCCTGCTAGCTAATTGCCCCCACCTGGGGGCCCTCAGCCCCGCCCTTCCCTCCCCAAACCTTGACCTGACCGACATCACGTAACTCCCTCCAGAGCCCAGCCCTCCAGGAGGGGCCGTGTGCCGTGTGGAGGAAACCCAGAGCCAGGACTGACTCTTCCTGGGTGGAATGTTTTCCAAGTGAGGAGATGAGGTGAACTGTGTCAGTGGTCATTGCACTGAGCAGCCAGGTTGGAGCTCTGGAAATCGAAATGGACTTGCAAATCCTATTACTTTATTTAATCCTCCCAGCTACCATTCCCCTGCTTCCACTTCTCTTTGTCCATCCCAGAGCCCTTGTTCATGGGCCTTAAATGTGCACCGGGTGAATTCTATGATGCCCTTGGTAGTGGCCTGTGGAGGTGTTAGAGGCGGGAGGAGGAGTGAGAGCTCTCCGATGCCAGGTGGGGCAGATCCATTAGTGATCAGCACTCCCCGGGAGACACCCCGGAGAGCCCTCCCCACCACTAACCTTTCAGGGAGCCATATCCCCCTGGGTCTACCCCCAGGTGCTTCTGCCACCAGCCCCAGAATAGCCTGTGCCCCAAGGCCCGTCGGTTTTCCTCCCCTCTCTCCCCTTGAAGCCTCACACCCTACACCCCCGCCTCCCCACGACCTAGCCACCCAGCCTCTGAGCCACATCCTGCACAGGAAGCCTCTCAGAAGCTCATGACGTTCATCAGACCCTTGAGACAGATGGAAAGTTTTTTTCACTCCGGAATATGCTGTACTCTGCTTAGCAAAGCTCTGGCCCATGTCATCTCGTTCTCAAACAGGAATCTGTGTTCGGGAAAAGTGGGGAGGAGGCTGGTGACACATACCTCTCCGTAAATTCCATGACGACCCCCCCACCTCCCGCCACCACGTGCATCTGTTGCTTCTCTAGCTTTGTGTGAAAGGAGGGGCTGAGGTCCTTGCAGAGGGTCCCTGCCGGCCTCATTTGCCCACTCAGGCTGGCAGGGGTCTCATCTGTTGAAGCATGGGGGCTGAACTGAATGTTCTCTGGGGGTTCTGTGAGTCCTGAAGAGCAAAAAAAGAGAAGAGGGGCAGTGAAGATCCAGTGGGATGGATTGAGTGCTTCCTACAAGCCAGCTACTCCTAGGCTTGTGTGTGCAGACAAATATCCAGTCACGCAGCTCAGAGTTCAGTGTCGATATGTCCCTGGCGAGCTGGAGGGGCTTGAAGAGGCATGGGGGGTGGGGGGAGGGATGCAGCTGCCTGTTCTGCTCCCTTCCCCCGCCAGGTCTCACTATTACTCACCCCCTCGGAGTACCAGGGGCAGTCCTGACAGAAAAGCGTAGTAGCACGTGGACTCTGCAATCAGATATCTTGGAGTCAGATCCAGGCTACCCTATCTGCTTACTCTGGCATCGGGCAAATGGTTAAACCTCTTGGAAACTCAGTTTTATTATTAGTGCTCAGTCATGGCCACTACAAGGGTTAATTCACCCTTCCTCCAAGCTGACTCACCTCTACTCTCAACCTGGAGTTCTGGAAACAAGGAATCCTGAACATGCAGGTGGCCCAGAAGCAGTCGGGTGTGAGCTCACTAGCTTCATGGTCAGCCCTCTGAGGACCGTGTTTGGTTTTCCCTCTCTCACCCAGATCTGACACCCCCTGGCCCATCTCCTACCATCCTTCACATCCTTCCCCTCTTCCCCTGCAGGAGACTGAGGAGCTGGAGGAGGAGAAGTCGGGCCTGCAGAAGGAGATCGCCGAACTGCAGAAAGAGAAAGAGAAGCTGGAGTTCATGCTGGTGGCCCATGGGCCCGTGTGCAAGATCAGCCCCGAGGAACGCCGGTCCCCGCCGGCCTCTGGGCTGCAGGCCCTGCGCGGCGGGGCCAGTGGAGGGGTCGGTGCCGTGGTGGTGAAACAGGAGCCCCTGGAAGAGGACAGCCCCTCGTCCTCATCGGCGGGGCTGGACAAGGCCCAGCGCTCCGTGATCAAGCCCATCAGCATTGCTGGGGGCTTCTATGGCGAGGAGCCCCTGCACACCCCCATCGTGGTGACCTCCACTCCTGCCATCACTCCGGGCACCTCGAACCTCGTCTTCACCTACCCCAGTGTGCTGGAGCAGGAGTCGCCGGCATCGCCTTCTGAGTCCTGCTCCAAGGCTCACCGCAGAAGCAGTAGCAGTGGGGACCAGTCATCAGACTCCTTGAACTCCCCTACTCTGCTGGCTCTGTAACCCAGCTCCCAGGGGCAGGGGTGGGGGTCCTCGTCACTGCCTCCTGCCCAGGGACCAGCACCTTCCAGCGCTCCGGGGCCGTGAGGAAAAGAGGGGGACCCTGCCAGAGAGCTTCCTGGCTCTGGGGAGACCCAGGTGGGATTTGGTGGTGAGTCGCCGGAGGACTTGGATGAGCTCTTGGAAGGCACAGGACCTCCTCCTCCCTCGTCCATCTCGCGAAGCAAATCCGTTTCTTGAAAAACATTGGAGAACTTGGTCTGGTGGACTCGGGCATCTCCCTGGCTTCTGAAGAGCCTGAAGCTGGTTTGGGCCATTCTTGTCCCTCAGTTCCGATGTGTCTCTGGAGTGATGGTGTCCTTCCCGCCCCACCAAGCATGCTCAATGCCTTTTTGTTTTCACCTTCCCTCTATTTGCCCCTTCCTTCCCCCAGTGTCAATTTCACTTCCTCTTAGTTTTTTATCGAATTTGCCATGACATTTCATCTGGGTGGTCTGAATAGTAAAGCTCTTCATTTCTGAAGAGGGGGCAGCAGGGTGACTCTTTGGCTGGGGCTGACTTGTCCAGAAGGGGACAGTCCATGTGCAATACAGAACCTTCCCTCCTCTGACACTTCTGGTCCACCACCATCTCCGGAACCGCCAGCAGGGCTCCTTGAACTCTCCAGGAGAGGCCACCATCGCCAGGAGGTTTGGAGGACCCTTCCTACCCATCCTCGGAGACGGCTTTTGGAGGAGCAGCTTGGCCAGAAGACAGGGTGTGAGTGAGACAGCGGGGGCACGGATTGGGTTTGCCAAATGCCTAATTACCAGGCCAGGAATGGCCAGGAATAGTGCCAGCGGGCCACACGGGTGTCCCAGCCAGCCTCTCTTCACCCCGTGTCTTGAATAGGACGTCTCTTGTAATTACCGCCTCGTCGTTCAGCCCTGGACCCTTCTCTCCTTCCTTCCTCGGAGCCACACGTCACTCCGAGTCCCTGCCCGCTCCACCCTCCCCCACCCTGCCTCTCAGGGTGACGCCGCCCGTGGAGGTTTAATGAGCGTGGGCCTGGCCCCTCCCCAAGCCTCAAAATCGCCTCTGCTGTGGATGGAAAGGAAGGGGGAGGAAGGAGGGAGGCAGTCAGAGTGGGGTTTGCCTCGCAGCAGCCCCAGCGCCTGCTTCTCACCTCTCACCAAGGTGCTGGGCCATGCTACCCTCTGTGGTCATCTGCTACCTGATGGATCTCGCGCTTGTTCTCTTACACTCCCCTGCCCCCTCACCCCAGTGTGCTTCCCAGGTCCACCAGCCAGCTGTGAACAGCTGGCCCAGAGCTGTTGTTGTGGCTTGCAGCTTATGTGCCATTCCCCAGGGGCTGCTGAAATCAGAGATGAATCCCACTGCAAGAGAGCTGCCCTTTCCTGTGGGGTGGAGGATGGGGAAAGGGGGTCCTCCAGCCACCCCCCCACCTCCTCCCGGGAGCACAGCTCCGCAGAGCTCAGCGGAGTCCCCGCCTGCCACCCCTCGGAGACTTTTTTTCTCCCCAAGGCTGGTCTTCCAGCATTGGCCTCTGCTGGCCTAGTACTCTGAGGGAGGCCCCGCTATTGTGATTCAGCTCTAGAGATCATTGTATGATAATTTAAAACTATATAGATATTATTTAAATCAACCCAGTGGGGGTTAAATCTCAAAGTTGGACTTGGGAGAGGGAGAAAACGTGATGACATGATTGCTCACCTGTTCCCTTCACAGACCCAGGCCTGGCACGCCGGCTGGTATTTAATGTTCATTACTCACTTGCCATGCCCTAGACACACTGAATGGAACAACCCAATGCCTAAAATACGCAGCCCACTATGACCGGGAGTGATGTGTGGAGGGGTAGGACTTGCAAAGAGAGGAGACTAAAAGAAACAGGATTTTCCCCCCAGATGCTTTAAATATGTTATTTCCCACATTCCTTGGCTGTGACGCTGCCCCCCAGTTCCCCAGAAGTTCTGGGAGGGGCGCTTCTAATAAGATGGGGCCTTTGGGTTTCTGGCTTCAGATTAATCAAGGACACAGAGGTCAGCTAAGAGTAGCAGGAGACAGGCAAAAAGAACTGGGGTGAACTCAGCTCTGAAAGACTTAATCATCTCAAGTGGTATTTGTGGCCAACTGGGAGCTATTTCTTTTTGAATATATGTATTATATATTTCTTAAATGAAGCTGCTCTCTGGTGTTTTGTTTCTAAAGTCCCTTTGTGCCCCACTTTGCACAGCTCTGATCCCAAGGCAGGCCCTGGCATGTGACGTGGGGCCAAGCTGGACATTCCTGAAATGGAGTCTGGCTTTAGTTCAGATTTCAAACTGCATTGGCTTTGGGACCAGCAGAAAGCAAGAACCCAGCCGCCTTGCAGGACTTCGAGGCCTCTGAGCTGTGTTTCTATTCAGGACCCTCTAACTTTGTTCTTGGAGGTAGTTTGGCTTCCTCAAAGCCAGAGGTTATTTGGAGAATTCACTCTTGACTCACAGGCATATCCTCAGTCACTGCCTTCTGGCTGGTTCTCTAAAGTTGCTGCCAGACACCAGGCCTGCTGCTTCCTCCTCCTTCCTTTCTCCTCCTCCTTGGGAGCAGCGGCAGGGGGAGCCTTTGGACTTGGGCAGGGAACCCCATGCCCCCCTGTGTCCCCAGCCGTGAGGCAGCTGGTGTGGACTCCAGTTGGGCTGCAGGCAGCTCTGGGACCACATAGGGCAGGCACTCCTTGACAGGCTGGTGTGAAACACACAGTCCCCTTGGCCACCTGGCTAGCCTCTTGGGAACAGCCCTCTTCCTGTCGAGTGGATGGGGATAGCTGCTGACACAGGACAGAGAGAAGATCCCAGGTGAAGCTTAGGCAATTACCAGAGCCAACTCAAAGCGGAGAATTCACTGGGGAAGTTTTCAGAAAGAAATCATTTTTCTGCCTGTGAGACTGGCCAGGTGTCTTCACTGTGGCCCATCCCACAGGCAACTCAAAGCCAGGAACCATCAGAGGCTACTGGTTCCCTTTCTCAGGCTTTGGGGAAGGGAGTCTCCTCTCTGTTCCCACTAGGCTCCATCTTAAGATTGAGCTCAACTTACAGGCGTTGGGACTTTTCTCCCTTTTCCTTGATGGACCAACAGTGCTTCTTGCAATCTCACCTTGTAACTTTTAGGTTGATTTCCTCCCTTGATCAGACATCCATGTGGCCTCTTTAAGAAGGAAAAGAATAGCACCTTCTATGTGCCAGGCACTGTGTTAGGCACTTTTATATATATATACTCTCTTTAGGGTGAGACTAAGTGATGAGGACTTCCCTTATTAAAAGCCCACCACTAATGGATCAACAAAAACACTTGGAGGTGAGAAGGTCTTTCTCCAAAGATCCAAGGCAAGATTGCCTTCAGTCTGAGGTTTGTTCTCAAAGACCCACCCCCTACAATATCCTCCACCTCTAAATGTGTTTCCCCTGTGATGTGCTCCTTTGCACTCTTCAGATGGTTAACCTGAGTCCTTATAGACTTTGTGGACCAATAGGATATGTGGCGTGTGTAACTTTCTTTTAAAAACTTAAGTAAAGTGGTCTTGCTACTTTCTGCTTGTTGAGTCTTCTTGGCATTCAGTCTTAAAAGCCAGCATCTCACTATTTATTGACGGGTCGTGTGTATGTGTGCGTGCGTGCGTGCGTGCGTGTGTACATTTCTAGGTGTGCCCATGTCCTCCTGCACCTTTTAAAAAGGAAACCCAGTCACCCCACTACCTATGTGACATCTTCTCATGCTTCTAGTATATTGGTCATATATCAACAAAGGGTTTTAATTTTCTAAGGCTGACATGTTCAGGAGGAGCTGGGTCAAATTTTGAGCAGGGCATGGGAAGGGAAGGGGGAGAAGTAATTGACATTTATTTTATTATTTATTTTAAATGTTTACATCTTTGTGTTGTACCAAGCCTGAATAGAAACAGATAGCATTAAAATGCTCAGTTCCTCTCTCCCTCTCTTTCTTCTTTATAATTTTTTTTTTTTTAATTTAGGCTAATGATGCTTTGTTTCTAAAATGATTTGTGACTTGTGCTGTATAAACTGTATAAAAAAAGGTTCTGTTTTTAAAGATGGTGTGTCATTCCCCTGGGGACAGTGGTCACCAAGAACTCTACGTTAGAACACAAGGAAAGATCCTGCTCTGTTCATCAAAAATTATTTTCTGTGTATGATTAAAAGTTTATTCCATTTATTTTAGTTTGTGGTTACTTGATGTCGAGGAAGAAAAATGTTCACGTTTGTATAAAGAATAGGTATCAGGGTGTCTTTTCTGAAGTGACAGATGTATATATAGTATTTTGGTATATCGTGGCAAATCAAAAGCTTCGTGCATCTGTATTTGAGGTATGTTGATGATGTGGAATAAAGACTGCTCTAAGATCCTGGAGGTAAAAAAAAAAAAAAACATTGTACAAGATTCCTACAGCTTGATGGGGGAATTTAATTATCTTTCTGAGCACCTTGTCTTTTTTTTTTTTTTTTTAAAAATATTGGTGAAATGGTCCCATTGGGAAGGCTTCTAAATAGGCCTCTCCAGGCAGGACTATGAGCTCAAAAATCTTTGTATAGTTTTGAAATTTGAGGAGTAGCTCAGCTCTGAAGCATCTCTGGTGGTGTTTTGTTGTTGTTTTGTTATTTTACTGTAATACAAGCCTACAGTATTTGCACTAAAGAAAGCTTGTTAGAAAAAGCTTGCTGCTATGGAAGAAAGAACATATTACAACTTTTTTTCCTTTTTTTTTTTTTTGTTAGCTTTTTCACTTTCAATTGAGTAGCTTTTTGTAGAATAAAATGAATTAAGATTGAAGAGCCTCTGATGGTTGGTTTATTCTGTCTTTTCTTCCTATCTTTTCTGTCGCTTCTCTTTTTTTCCTTCTAGGCTTTTCTACCTTTGGCTCCGTGAGCAGAGTTGGTCTTTCTGTTGGGAATGGGGAAGCAGGGAACAGCTCCCTGGGAATCTCTTACAGCAAAATTAGAAGGTGAGCTGCTGGGGGTGGGCTGCCTAGACCTTCCCCACCTCCTTTCTCATGCTTCTTTCTCTTTACCCTCTCCAACCCCTCCCAGTCCCATTTCCCACTTCTTAGGGCCTGATTCTCAGCTAGCTGCCACGTACTGCCAAATGCTAGCCACTAACAGTTCACAGGGCTGTCCCTTCCTGGGGGCACTTTGTATTTTGTTTCAATAAAATTGACTCTGGGGACTTGAGAATCTTCAAAAAGCCAATTTAAGGTATTGCTCAGAGGGTCCAGGTGGTTGCATGAGGTCATACGCAGGCCTCTGGAAACAACCAAGGCATGTACATAAGTGGGACAATCACATCCCGACGTCCTTTTTGAATAGACACAGGTTGGTGGGTGTGGAACACTGAGAAGTGTCAGCTGGACCCTGCCCAGGAAGCCGGGGGTAAATGAGAGTGTCTGTCCTGGGTGCTCTAGGGAGGCACACGTGTGAGTAGTTAGCAGTCAGGATGGTCGGCAGCAGCTGAATGTTAGGCACTGAGTTACCACTCCTAACCTGCGGAAGAGGAGCCCAGAGTGAAGGCCTCGTTCCTTGGAGGACCCAAGAGCTCTGGACTGTGAGAGTTACGGGCACTCTGAATCCTAGCCCTGCCTCTCTACTTGTAATCTCTCTGAACCAGAGTTTCCTCTCTGTAAAGGGGGAGGGTATTGATAGTGCTGTGGGAACCCCCATGTTTTATCTCCTTTCCCTTTTGAGAAGGCCTGGGGTGTGAGGAACCGGACATTCAAAACTCTTGGCACTGGGTCTCCCAGCAACAACTTTTGCCTGAGGAAACAACACAGGCCATGGTACCTGGGGTGTCTCAGTGGTACCTGCATTTTTCTGAGCAGTTGATGCGGCTCTTTTCGGTGTAAGTGTCCAGGAGGCAGATGCTGGGAATGTTCACATCAGCTTCAGTCGGCTTTCTGGGTTATGCTGCCCTGAGAGAAGCATGTGTCTCTGCTTGCCTCTCATGCCTAGGCGCTTCCGTCACATTTTTCATCTTCCAGTAACACTTCGAAATCTCCTTCGTTTGTTTGAATTCCCACCTCTTCACCCACATGGCAATTAGAGAGGTTGGTGATTGCCAGGTGCTTATTAAGTGGAGTCATAAGTAGTCCTGCTTCTCTGGGCAGCTGTAAATGCCTTAAAAGCATGCAGAAAGCTTCTTAGTTTTGGTTGTTTTTTTTTTTTTTTTTTTTAATTGAGAAAAACAATAAGGGGCCACCTTCACTGGGTTCTAACAGGGTCTGTTGGGGAATTCTGCAATTCCAGCTGAGTCTAGGCTGTCTTGGTCCAAACTGGTTCAGTGATCTGGCTTGATGGTAAATGCTGTCGATTACATTTCTAACAGAGTTGGAGTTCTTTGGACTGAATGGGGTTCTCTCCCAGGAAAGGCATCTTGGTGAGGAACTCCCAGGACCTAGAGTTTCCCAAGTGGATGCTTGTCACTGGGCTTTCTTTGCTCACTGGACCACTGCTGGCTAAGGGAACAGGAATTTCCCCCGGAGTTGCTATTTTCCAAGGTGGTAGCTATGTTTGTTTCTTAGGCTAGTGAATGAAACGGTATATGTGAAGGCACAAGGAAAGGTATCAAGTGCTAAAAAAGGAAAAAAAAAAAGGAGGAGACTTGGTTATAAACTTGACTGATGCAACTTGATTATAGCATAGCCCCTGGGTTTTGAGCTCCGAGCTGTGTTTGAAATGAAAAGGTGTGATTTCCCCTTGGGTCCTGTGTGTTTAAAGGATGGATGGGTACTTGTTCGTGGGCAGCCCAACCCCGCTGGCCCAGGGCCCACCGGGCCTGAAAGTCGAGAAGGAATGCTGATGGCCTTCCCTCCCCACCAGCCTCGCACCTGCCCTTGTTCACGAGTCTGTTCCTCCCCTGACACAACAAAAGGACTGTTTCCTGAGACACTGTGAGCTGTTAGGACAAGTCCACCCGCCCTTCTTCACAACTGGTCTTCTCCTTTTCTGGACCTGCCTGGAGTGGAGAGAAACTGACCCCCGATTCTGCCCTCTGGGATGGGATCATCCTCCTTCCTCCCCACGGGTCCCAGTGGACAGTCAGATGGCCCAGGAGAGCATCTGGGGCGCCATCCGCAGGCTGTGAGCTGTTGTCTCTGCGAAGATCCCCCTGGTTTAAAGGAAAAAATAAAGCCTGCTCCAGGCTCCACCTCTGGAACTATCAAATCCTTAATCAAACTAAGCACCTTCAGAAGTCCTTGTTAAGGACTCAGCCAGTGAAGTAACAAACCAAAATACACACACTCAGCTGGTTGGTAATAGTGCTCAGCTGAGTGTCTCTGAGGACACTTGGAGGTCTTGCTTACACATGGGGGGACTCCAGTCTTGATCCAAAGGTGCAGTACAAGGTGCCATGGGACCTTGACTCTGGGGCTGCCCTGGAATATAGCACTGCCGTGCCCTTCGGGACATTTAGAAATGATTCAGTGTTTATGCAATTTTTTTTTTAATTGAGGTAAAATTCACAAAACTATAAAAGCAACCATTTTATGAACTTCTCTGGCAGTCCAGTGGTTGAAACTTCCAGTGCAGTTTGGATCCCTGGTCAGCGTGCTAAGATCCCATATGCCTCCTGGCCAAAAAAAACAAAACATAAAACAGAAGCAGTATTTTTAACAAATTCAGTAAAGGCTTAAGAAATACTGGTCCACATCAAGAAATCTTTTAAAAAGTAACCATTTAAAAGTGAACAATTCAGTGGCATTTAGTACCTTCACAGTGTTGCGCAACGACCATTTCTGTCTAGGTCTAAAACATTTTCATCACTGTGAGAGGAAGCCCCGACCCATTACACAGTTGCTCCCTTCCCCCTGCCTCCAGTCCCTGGCAACCACCCATCTGCCTACTGTCTCTATGGATTTATATTGAGGTAGAACTTTTGAGAATCCCAATGACTCTATTTTCTGAACTAAAAAACAATCGTGAGACCTTAGCATGGAAAATAATAGCTATGAATAGTGATGTAGTTTCCTTCTTATTTTAGCGCTTTGTAGATTTTATATGCTTTCACTTACCTGGTCTTATTCAGAAGCCCAAGAGACAAATGTTGCTGAACATGTTGGAAATTATCAGCTCCAGGAGAAATTCCTTTTCCCTTACGCAGTTGTGTGTCTGGTACGCTGGCAAATACAGTCACCACCTTGATCTGCTGCATGAGGCATGCATTTGTTTCTCAAGGAAAGGTGGAAAAAATCTGAAAAGACAGATTTTGTTCATGGATAAAAACAGGCACTCTTTTTGTGTTGTAAGCATAGGAAAACCACATTTAAATTAACTTAAAAAATTAATGTAGATGGAGACTGTCACCATCATATTCTTACAGGTATGACGGAGAAAATATTCATTCAAAATTATTTTTGTGTCCCTAACAAGTCCATGACACCATGCAGACACCACTGGGGATAAAGTTGTAAAAGACTGTTTATACAGAAGTTATATAAGGTGTTTCTTTGCCTCACAGTCGTGTTTTCATTTGAAATAACAATTACTACCTAGAGGTTTCCCTCAAGGTGGTTGCAATGTGATGGGAGGAAAGGGACAGGAAAGAGATATTCACAGTAGAATATGGTAAGTGGCTCAGCTTGTGGCTGGTGGGGGTTTCAGAGAAGATTCTGTAGTGGAAGGGTCCCTGGGCTGGGAGGGGAATGGAGTCTGTACAGAACAGAGTGGAGGGTGGGCATGCTGGGCAGGGAATAGTCTGAGCAAAGACCTGTGCGGAAGGAAAGCATGGGGCAGCCTTGGGAACCAGGAAGGAGTACCCAGCATCTGGAGCGTGGGCAGGTTTAGGGGATGCTGGAAATTTAACCTGAGATCTTAAGAGCCTCAGTGACAGTCTTGAGTCTTGCTGTCAGTTGGTCACTCAGCCCAACGTAGTGCCTCTTTGTGCCAGGCTGTCCCCTGTGCTTTGGAGATAGAGGTGATAAGCACTCACATGCATACATACACACACACAGAGGTGATCAGTACTCACATGCACACACACCCACATGCACACACCAGCCATTGTCTAATGGAGTGGTCTGATCACATAATTACAAGGTCAGTGAGCACCTCAAAGACATATAAGCTGTTGTGGCTGTGGATTATCACCGGGACTTTCCCTAATCAGGGGGGCTTTTCCAGAACTAGCCCCACTTAAGGTGAGATCCCAAAAGTCAGCAGAAATGAGACCTTTGTTTTGAGGTATTGGGAGCTGTAAACGAAGGGCCAGAGGATGCGGCTACAGTCACTCTAGGAAGATTAAGGTAGATGTGCAGGATAGATGGGGGTGGGGCGGAAGGAGGCCAGGGGCTGGGAGCCCTTGAGAAGGCTCTGCCCACAGCCCAGGAGAGAGCCAGCCTGTCTCCCATCTGCCCTCCTTCATCTGCTTTAACAGAGAAGGGGTTCTCCTGCTCCCCAAAACTCATTCCTCCCAACTTCTTCTCAGGGATCCTCTTCAAGTAGCTTCTTCCTCTTCTTATTCCATCATTGACCTCTACCTCTCTAAGGGTCCTTTACTTTAAATGAGGTCAAGTTTTGCCCATTTAAAGAATAAGAACCCTCCATGACTCCACCCCTAGGTCAGTTTCAGAGGAGTTATCTCTCCGTGCTGGGCCCACTTCCTCACCTCCCACTCTTCCTTCAACCCACTCAAGTCTGCTTCCACCTCCACTGTCCTGAGGCTACTTCCTTGTGACCAAATCCTGCAGACTTGTCTCAGCCTGCATCTTCCTAGGCTGTAGCACCACTGACGGCTCTGCTCACTGCTCCTTCCTTGCAGGGCCATTTTCTTTGACTTCCTTCTTCCTGTCCTCGTCTCTTCCTCACCACCACCAACTCCTGTCTTACCTCCTAAGTGTGTTTCAGATCTGAGTGTTCTATCCAGCTCTACTGTTACCATCCTTGTACAAGCCTCTGTCATCCCTCACCCAGACAACTCCGGTCACCTCCAATTGCCTCCTGCACTCAGAACATCAGCATTGTGTCTGTAGGTTTTGGGTCCCAACCACTAAACTGATGATGTAAGTCTCCCACCCGACCCCTGTCTTAGAGGTATATCAATTAGGATTACATTCAGCTGCCAGTGACAGAAAACCCAAATAAGCAGAACTGTGAGCACACAGAGCTTCTTTCTCTCCCTTAAAAGTCTGGAGTCAGAAGCTTGAGGGCTGGTCTGGTGGTTTCAGGAAGTTGTCAGGGGCCAGGATCCTCTTTCCTGTCTGTTCCCAAGGTATGGCTCTAATTTCCATGATCTACATTCTAGCAAACTCTAGCCATCATATTTGTTTTCCAAGAAACAATATGGCAGAAAGGGAAGGGAGCTTCCCCTTCCATCTTTTATTTCAACTCCCATTTTACACAGACTTTCCTGAAAGTCCTTTAGACATTTCTGCTTATATTTTGTTAGCTAGAATGTATACACATGGTCAGAGCTAGCTGCAAGGGAGTCTGAGAAATGTAATCTTAAATACAGCCTTAGTGATATACAACCTTAAGGCATAAAATTGAGGGTTGTGTTATTGAGGCAAAAAGGGAAGAATGGGCACTGGAATAACCAAAGAGCAGTTTCTACCATAGTCACGCTAAAATTCGCATGCCCCCTTCTTGTACATCAAATTCTTTCCTTTCCTCCCCAGGGGAGATGACCCTAAAACCTCATGCAAATCAAGGATCATCAGGCTATGTGCAACACTCTTCATGGGCTCCACATGGTCTGAGCACATAGACATGAAAACCCTCCACCCTATGCTGACTATGGCAGGTGGAATAGGAGCAGGATAACTGCAATGAGGACTCCCATTCAGAGAAAAGAAGCATGGGAACACATCCGGCACTGGTTCATGACAACGATCAGATGCTGATGGGCTGGAGGAAGGAGCCCCCCTACCCCGGCAGTGGAGCTTTGTCCATCGTCCATGTCTCTGGGCTTTTCCTTCTGGGAGGCTCTTATCCCCCATGGCTACCCCTGAAACAGGCATTGGTGAGAGGGGCCCCTGGGAGCTTCAGAGTGTTCACCTCTACTTCCTGCTGCTGCAGATTGTGGATCCCAGCGATTGTATTAGGAAGTAACGGTCATAGTCAATACTTTTTATTGTTTGTTCAGTGCTTTCAAAAAAAAAAAAAACTTAGCAGGCTTTCAATCTATCTGCTTCTGATCAGTTTCTTATATAAAATCCACAACTACAGACCTGCAGCCATCATTCTAACACTGCAGGGGAACCAGGAGGGACTTGAGAAAGTTAAATTCAAACTTGCCCTGTGCCTAACCACACTGCAGTTTACTTTGATGTGAAGACCTTTAGAGTGATATGTAAGGGCATCTCCTCCCAGAGCGCCCCTCTCCCTTTGCAGTCTGGGACTTCAACTGGAAGATAGACAATGAAGATACACACCTGACTTGCTCCCACACTTGCGTCCTTTCTCACCTCCTCCCCGCCATCCTCCAGACCTGAGATCAGGGCTCTCCTGTCTGTTCTCCTCTTTAGATAAAGCTCTAAGGTCAGTTCTGTCAGGCTGGCTTCTTGATATATTACAGAGAAAGTTAAAGACATCCAGAATATCCTTTTTCTTAATAAAGACTGTCTTTCAAGACCATTGTCTGGCTGAAGAATCTGATTTTGAATGTCTGCAGCTCAATACTCCTTATCCCCTTCTCTGAATATTTTTTTCTTTGGTCACTCTAACACCACTTTCAAGGCAAGCAGACCAATGCACTGACGAGGAAGGTCACATACACAGAAATGCAAAAGAGAAATGCAAGTGATCCTATTTTTCAAAATAGGATCCTGCTTACATCATTCAAGACTTCCTGTTTTGCTGAGGGTAAGTCCAAAATGTGTAAGAGTGTTCTGTGGTGTTTGATTCCTGCTACCTCCCCAGCTTCATCTGGTCAAACTTCCAGCCTCACATTTTCACAAGAACCACACTGGACTTTTCTCAGTTCCTTCAGCATGTTTTGCTGAGGACCTTCATAATAGCTTTAGTGTTGTCTGGAAAGCTCTTTGCCTCTCTCACTGACCATCTCCTGTTCATTCATTCCTCAGGTTTCAATTTAAAGGACCTGCCATGGCATCCCTTAGAGTACCTTGCACATTTCGGACTATTTAATTATTTTAAATAACATATGATGTATCTCTGCTTCCCATTGGAAATCAGCTGTAGAGGGGGGCAAGAATGACCTCTCTTCTGTCTGCCTGGCACATCCTTAGGTCATCATAATCTCTAATCTACATTAGAACAATGAGTTTCTAAAATGCAAAGCTGCTTGTATTCCTTCTCTTTTCACTCAGGTTAAAATCAGTCTCCTTTATGCAGCTTCCAAGGCAAAGTGTGATGTGGCCCTATCTTTTCTCACTTGTCTCCCTCTCCCCTTCTGTGTTCATCTAGATTGAAACATTGTTTAGGGTATTGTAGGGGCTGAACCTTTGCCTGCAAGTCTTCAGGTAAGTTATGCCGAACTCCTGGTATAAATGACTCTCATCCTTTGGCTCCTAGCTGAGAGAGCTGTATTGATGGATGGATGGACGTGCCATTCATCCTGTTCTAGGTGCCAGAAATGGTGCTAAGTGCAAAGGAAACAGAATGAACAAGGCAGACAGCATCCTCAGTCTATCTGCCCTGGGTAGCCTCACCCTGAGGCTGAGTTACCTGTCTTTCCTCTGGGCTCCTCTGGCTCTCTGAAAAACCTCTAGCAGTGCCTCATCACACTGCTGCAATGATTGCTACCTGTCTCCCCTGCCAGCCCAGAAGCTGTTTGTTGAATGACTCTGCTGCTGCTGCTGCTGCTGCTAAGTCACTTCAGTCGTGTCCAACTCTGTGTGACCCCATAGGCGGCAGCCCACCAGGCTCTCCCGTCCCCGGGATTCTCCAGGCAAGAACACTGGAGTGGGTTGCCATTTCCTTCTCCAATGCATGAAGAGTCGGACTTGGTCATGTCCAACCCTCAGCAACCCCCTGGACTGCAGTCTACCAGGCTCCTCCGCCCATGGGATTTTCCAGACTCTAGGAAGCATCAAAGTCCTCTTGTGTGGGTAGTTACAAGAAATAGGAAATGGCATAGAACAGATGAGCTGGGCCACAGACACTGTGGGCAGGGGGTGCAGGGCAACATGGGCCGGGGGCAAGGATAGACACAAAGGAAGCAGAAACGGCCCTTGCTCTTCCTCCTTTCTTAGGGAGTTACAGAAAGCGGGGCCCCAGAAAGGTGTTTGGAGCCAGACACAAAAGGTCACATACCGTATGATTGTGTTTCTTCCATTACTGGAATAGGTACACCCACAGAGGCTGAACGTGGGTTGGTGGTGGCTAGGGGCTGAGAGAGAGAGAGGATGGGGATGATGGGTGCAGGGTTTTCTTCTGGGGGCAGGAAAACGTTTTAGAACCAAGGAGAGGCGGTGGTCGCATGACACTGTGAAATGTGATAAATGCCGCTGAACTGTACGCTTTAACAATGGTTGATTTTATTACATGAATTTCACCCAAAGAAGGGAGGAAGGAAGGACTTGGAAGCTGGAGGAAAGGAGAGAGCATTTCTTTCCCCTGCCAGTCCCTGATGAAGTCACAGAGATTGCTGGGACTCTGGGGCTTGGTCGGCTTTGACAGGAGAAAGAGTCTCCCAGGGCGTCTGGTTCTTCTCTAGGTACAGGTAAGCCTGGAACACCAGGACACTGGCCCCTATGCACCCAGGCATTGGCAAGAGTACCACAGTCTTCTCAGATGCAGGAACTAGAACAACAGGCCTTCCTCGATGCAGAAGAAAATACTCGGCACATGTATGCACCAAGAACTAGGTCTCGAAAGCCAATGGTGAATAAGTGTTTGTGAGGGTGCGTGCTCAGCGTGTCCAGCTGAGGGGCAGTGTGGTCAAAGAGCAACCACCCAAAGGGGCACTGCCTTCGAGTCCTTCCTCTTTCAACAAATGGCTATGTGATCGTAAGCAAGTCACTTTTCATTTCTGAATAAAAATAAAAGCCACAGCCATTGCTGCTGCTGCTGCTAAGTCGCTTCAGTCATGTCCGACTCTGTGTGACCCCGTAAACGGCAGCCCACCAGGCTCCCCCATCCCTGGGATTCTCCAGGCAAGAACACTGGAGTGGGTTGCCACTTCTTTCTCCAACGCATGAAAGTGAAAGTGAAGTCGCTCAGTCGTGTCCAACTCTTCGCAACCCAGTGGACTGCAGCCCACCAGGCTCCTCCGTCCATGGGATTTTCCAGGCAAGAGTACTGGAGTGAGTGCCATTAAGAATGAAAAATGGTACGGTCACTTTGGAAGACAGTTTGGCAGTTTCTTATAAAACTAGGCACACTCTTAAAGTTTTTTCTTACTTTATTGAAGTGTAGTTGATTTACAAGGTTGTGTTAGTTTCTGGTGTACAGCAAAGTGCCTCAGTTTTGTATTTTTGTATGTATACATAATGGTTTGCATGTGCTAATCCCAAACCCGCACTCCATCCGTCCCCCTTCCTCCAGCCCCTTTGGCAACCACAGTCTGTCCTCTGTGTCTGTGAGTCTGTTTCTGTTTCATAGATCAGTTCATTTCTGTCATATTTTGGATTCCACGTATAAGTGATAGCACGTGGCGTTTGTCTTTCTGACTTCACTTGGTATGATGATCTCCAGATCCATACATGCTGCTGCAAACAGCTTCACTTCATTCCCTTTATGGCTGAGTAGGAATCCATTACACACGCACACCCCCCACATCTTCTTTATCCATTCATATGTCAATGGACATTTTGGTTGTTTCCAACACATACATATCTATCAACAGTTACCTTAAGTGTCAATGAACTAAATACTCCAATTAAAAGACAGAATGGCAGGTTGGATAAAAAACAAGGGCCTACATTAAACATACTCTTTATGAACCCGCAGTGGTGCTTCTAGGTATTTTCCCAAGTGAGTTGAAAAGTTCTGTCCATGCAAAAACCTGCGCATGGATGTTTACAGCAGCTTTATTCATAATTGGCAAAACTTGGAAGCAACCAAGATGCCCTTCAGGAGGTGGATGAAGACAGAAACGCTGGTTTCCATCCAGAAAATGGAATATTATTCAGTGATAGAAATAAATGAGTGATTAAGCCACAAAAAGATATGTGCAGGGTATTGTGTGGACATAGAAGGTGTGCTTTTATTCGATGAACTTGTTATGTAAAGGGTATGTGTAATAAGCTCTTGGAAAGAAGAGTTACTTTAAACCAAGGGCAGCGGCCTTTCTCAGACCTGTGGGAACAGGAGCAGGTGTGTGTGTTGTGGAGGTGCCAGAGCTCTCACTTCCTCTATGTTCTCAGGAGTCCTGGTGGTGACTTGGGTCATCCCCACCCACACTCTGCATACCAAGCCCAGGGTCCAGCCCTCAAACAGCAGTGAGATGGAGCATAAAGGAACCGTGGTGGCCCTTCTGGATTTTTCACACTCAGGATAGAGCCAAGAGCTGACCCTGAGGGATCTAGCATTGGGGTTAGCAGGCATTCAAGTCTTTAAAGTCCTATTGGGTGGCTCATTAGCTGTGTGAACTTGGATGAGTTACTTAACCTTCCTGAACTTCCATTTTCTTATTTGCAAGATGAGGCTAACCCTCCAGAGGATTATTGGAAGGATTATGTGAGATAACATACTTAAGGTGACTCAAACACAGTAAGCCCTGCATAATGATTTACACCATTGTTATACAGCCCTCCTTCCTTCTTACAACACAGTGGAGGTGAACCCAGAGAGTGGAAGCAGCTGGTTCAAGGCTATACAGCTGGCTCATGGCTGTCTGGGGCTTCCTCTGAAATCATTTCCCTGGCTGCCTTGGTCGGGCCTATTCTGAGAATCCCTAACAGATAGGATGAATTGATAGCCTGCATTTCACATCATAATGAAATTACAAAACTATAGGCTGCTACTTTTTTCCAGCTCTGCCACTAGTTTGCAAACTGGGATGGTTTGTTTGAGCTCCTCTGTGCTGAGTTCCACCCACTTCACGGAGTTGGCCTCCCTGTGGGAGACAGCAGGGCTCCAAGGATCACACACCTCTCCCTCTGCAAGAGCTATGTTAGCATTCCAGAGCCCCTGGCCTGCTCATCCTGCAGCCAGACCCAGTGCCAGACACCCCACCCCTACCTCTCCTGAGTGGACCCAGACTCATCAGCATTTCCCTGACTTTGTGACACCTTATCCTCTCCTCAAAAGTGCTGCCTGACATACAGATCTTTTGTACAATTAAAATGAATCGAAAGTACGTTATTCTCTTTGGAACATTTCACAACAGCCCTGGACATAATGAAAGACATGTCGGTATTGTGAAATAGAACCAGGAGTTCCAGCTCCGTAAAGCTGTCTCTGACACCCCAAAGCCAGGCATTTGGTGACCGGCAGTGTCTGCCCTGGGCACATCTCCCCTTTGAAATCTCTGCTACTTTGGACCCCTCCCATCCCCTCCTCCCACCATGTCGGAGCTCCTGCCCCCATAACTTCTGTCTCAGAAGCCGTCACTCCTTCCCCTTCTCTGTGCTGCAGACCTTGCTGCCCACACCACCCCAAGGGCTGGAAGAGCAGGTGTGAGCAGGTTAGGGCCATGGCCAAGAAATGCAGGTGGCCTTTAGCAGCTGGAAAAGACAAGGAGATGGATTCTTTTCTGGAGCCTCCAGAAGGAATACAGCCTTGTAGAAACCTTGATTTTCATCCAGTGGGATATCTGATGTACAGAGTAAGATAATAAATATGTGTTATAACATATTATAACATGTTATTGGCCAGAGATGTATTAATATGTCTTTTGTGCAGTTCAGTTCAGTCACTCAGTCATGTATGACTCTGCGACCCCGTGAACCACAGCACATCAGGCCTCCCTGTCCATCATCAACTCCCAGAGTTTACCCAAACTCATGTCCATTGAGTTGGTGATGCCATCTAACCATCTCATCTTCTGTCGTCCCCTTCTCCTCCTGCCCTCAATCTTTCCCAGCATCAGGGTCTTTTCAAATGAGTCAGCTCTTCGCATCAGGTGGCCAAAGTATTGGGGTTTCAGCTTCAACATCAGTCCTTCCAATGAACACTCAGGACTGATCTCCTATAGGATGGACTGGTTGGATCTCCTTGCAGTCCAAGGAACTCTCAAGAGTCTTCTTCAACACCACAGTTCAAAAGCATCAATTCTTTGGCACTCAGCTTTCTTTACAGTCCAACTCTCATTTCCATACATGACTACTGGAAAAAGTATAGCCTTGACTAGATGGACCCTTGTTGGCAAAGTAATGTCTCTGCTTTTTAATATGCTGTCTAAGTTGGTCATAGCTTTTCTTCCAAGGAACAAGTATCTTTTAATTTCATGGCTGCAGTTACCATCTGCAGTGATTTTGGAGCCCCCAAAAATAAAGTCTGACACTGTTTCCACTGTTTCCCCATCTATTTCCCATGAAGTGATGGGACCAGATGCCATAATCTTAGTTTTCTGAATGTTGAGTTTTAAGCCAACTTTTTCACTCTCCTCTTTCACTTTCATCAAGAGGCTTTTTAGTTCTTCTTCATTTTCTGCCATAAGGGTGGTGTCATCTGCATATCTGAGGTTATTGATATTTCTCCCAGCAATCTTGATTCCAGCTTGTGCTTCCTCCAGTCCAGCGTTTCTCATGATGTACTCTGCATAGAAGTTAAATAAGCAGGGTAACAATATACAGCCTTGACATACTCCTTTTCCTATTTGGAACCAGTCTGTTGTTCCATGTCCAGTTCTAACTGTTGCTTCTTGACCTGCATACAGGTTTCTTATGAGGCAGATCAGGTGGTCTGGTATTCCCATCTCTTTCAGAATTTTCCACAGTTTATTGTGATCCACACAGTCAAAGGATTTGGCACAGTCAATAAAGCAGAAATAGATGTTTTTCTGGAACTCTCTCACTTTTTCGATGATCCACCAAATGTTGGCAATTTGATCTCTGGCTCCTCTGCCTTTTCTAAAACCAGCTTGAACATCTGGAATTTCACGGTTCACATATTGTTGAAGCCTGGCTTGGAGAATTTTGAACATTCCTTTACTAGTGTGTGAGATGAGTGCAATTGTGCGGTAGTTTGAGTATTCTTTGGCATTGCTTTTCTTTGGGATTGAAGACTTTCTTTGGGAATGAAAACTGACCTTTTCCAGTCCTGTGGCCACTGCTGAGTTTTCCAAATTTGCTGGCATATCGAGTGCAGCACTTTCACAGCATCATCTTTTAGGATTTGAAATAGCTCAACTGGAATTCCATCACCTCCCCTAGCTTTGTTCGTAGTGATGCTTCCTAAGGCCCAAGACTTCCCTGGTGGCCCGGATGGTAAAGCATCTACCTACAATGCGGGAGACCCAGGTTCAATCCCTGGGTTTGGAAGATCCCCTGGAGAAGGAAATGGCAACCCATTCCAGTACTCTTGCCTGGAAAATCCCATGGTCAGAGGAGCGTGGTAGGCTACAGTCCATGGGGTGGCAAAGAGTTGGACATGACTGAGTGACTTCACTTTCACTTTTCCTAAGGCACACTTGACTTCACATTCCAGGATGTCTGGCTCTAGGTGAGTGATCACACGATCGTGATTATCTGGGTCGTGAAGATCTTTTTTGTACAGTTTTTCTGTGTATTTTTGCCACCTCTTATGTATTTTGTTACCTGAACGTTATTGACCGGAGTGTTTCAACACTCACCTACATAACAATTTGTTGGCCACAGGCATTTCTTTCTGCAAAAATACCCCAGTCGATAATGTGTTAAGCCAGAATGTTTGAGATTATTTGTTACAGCAGCCAGTGAACCAGTGAAGTTGCTCAGTCATGTCCGACTCGTTTCGATCCCATGGATTGTAGCCTACCAGGCTCATCCATCCATGGCATTTTCCAGGCAAGAGTACTGGAGTACTTTTTCCTTCTCCAGGGGATCTTCCTGACCCAGGGATTGGACCCAGGTCTCCCGCACTGCAGGCAGACACTTTACTGTCTGAGCCACCAGGGAAGCCCAGTTACAGCAGCAGTAGGAAACTAACATGGTGGGTGTACAGCTGAGATAAGCAACAATACTCATGGCAGTAATTAGTGTTTATTGAGTGTATATAATATGCCAGATGTTATTCTTCTGCTTTGGATCGTGTATTAGTGGGCTAGGGCTGCCATAACAAAATGTCACAGACATTTGTTTTCCTAGGGTTCTGGAGGATAGATGTCCAAGATCAGTGTGCCCACAGGGTTTATTTCTCCTGCGGCCTCTTTCCTTGGCCACCCTTTTGCTCTCTCTTCACGTGGTCTTTTCTCTGTGTGCCCATTTCTTTGTCTTTTCTTCTTCCCACAAGGACACCAGTCACATTGCATTAGGGCCCCACCCTAATGGCCTCATCCTAATGTCATCACCCCTTATAGGGCCTGTCTCCAAATAAATTCTGAGGTACTGGGGAGTTAGGGCTTCAATGTGTGAATTTGGTGGGGGACACAATTCTACTCATAATATGTGGATTATCTCATTCAATTGCCAAGTAACCCATGCGTTAGAACCCTTATTGTCATAATTTTACAGATAAGGAAACAGGCTCAGAGTGGTTAAGTTGCTTCTCCAAATTTACATAGCAAGTAAATAGCAAGGCCAGGTCTGAGAATAATCAGTTCATATCCTTTGCTCTTTGTTTCTATGAGAGAAATGTCTGCCGTTTGGGGTTTGCAGGTGCACGGGGGCTGAGGAAACATTGATTGATGAAGGAATGAGTGGGAGTCGCTCCCACGACTCCTAGAAGAACACTGGCCAGGCTGGGCTGAGCCTGAACGCAGCTTGTGCCCCAGTTCCCCAGGTTGGCAGGGAGTGCTTCCAGGGGAAAACCAAAAACCAAGCAGGAGGTGGGTAGCCAGGAGGGGTGATGAGGGGCGAAAGGTGCTATCTGCTATTCCCCGATGAGCACACTCCTCAGAGGTTTTCTGGGTGAGGGGGTGGTCTGGTTTCTCTTAACCCTCAAAGAACTGTGGCAGTTTTGTAGCTTGAGGTATCCCATGGGCAGCGCTGGGATGCTAGTGTCAAGTCCCTCCACCTCTAACTCCAGATTTCAGGTATTCAGATGTCCCAAGAGAGCTCCTCTTCAATATGGACAATCGTGGCCAGCTGCAAAGGAGGGATGGACAGTGACACAGCCAGCTGTCCCTTGGACACAGGTGGCTGGCCAACACCCAAGGCTGAGGCTGGACTTGCCTTGACCTGGCCTGACAGCTCATTTTGGTCACTGTGGCAAAGGAGACAGCTGCCCATGAGGGCCAGGCAGGTCTTTGGCTGGTCGCCCAAATCAATGGGAATGGCCCAGTTACCTCTTGGGACTGCAGAGAACAATGGCCTCGGAGTACTCAGCTCTCAGAGCATGGAGCTCCAGCAGACCCTTCCCTAGTCAGACTCTCAGCTTGCTGTGGTCCAGAGCCCGCCATGCAGCCCACCACCCCTGCTCTTGGCATCTTCTCTCCATTCTATCCTAGTCTGTAACAGCATAAGGTAGAGACACTCTGCAACAACTTTATCATGATCCAATATGGCACTCATAGAGGGTCGCTCAGTCATGTTTGACTCTTTGTGACCCCACAGACTGTGGCCTGCCAGGCTTCTCTGTCCATGAAATTCTCTAGGCCAGAATGCTGGAGTGGGTAGCCATTTCTTTCTCCAGGGGATCTTCCCAACCCAGGGATTGAACCCAGGTTTCCCTCATTGTAGGCAGATTCTTTACTGTCTGAGCCACCTTGGAAGCCCCATAGAGGGGAAATTGAGGCCCAAAGGGTCAAATAGAAGCTAATATGGCTTCTATTTCATCCTAGGCTCCTGGTGTGGGAAAAATGTAAATATTGTGTAGCCTTATTCTTCCCACTCACCATGACAAGAGTTGAATTTCCTGTATAACATTCCCAGGGTAGAATGATTACCCAGCCTTTACTTGAACTCCTTCAGCGATGGGGAGCTTACCTTTTTGTAAAGCAGCCGATCACAACCCCTGACCAGGCTGGAGAGTTCATCTTCATACTGATCCTTCTCTACATTTTGTCCCATCTGCTTGCTGCTGCTTCCACCCGTTGTCCCCACCAAGATAGCCATTCCCTGTTCCTCACAGCTCTTCAAAGAACATCATGGGGTTGAGCAGGAGGAAAGAGATTCAGCCTTGTCTAGCCTCAGGCAAGGTCTGCCCTGAGATCTCAGGCACACTAGAGAATGACTTCACTTTTCTGACCTTCTCGATGAACCGGCGCTGCTGTGAAGGGCAGAAGCGTGGTGGGCCTCTGGGCCCTTTGGGCCACAGATACACAGCTGTGCTGGCTGGGAAGGCCTCAGCCCACTGTCTGAGTCCTGGTGGGGCTTTTCTGGGTCCCTAGGGCCTGGAGTGAGGGACACGACATCCCAGAGACAACGATGACCTTGGAATTTGACCATCTGGGTCCCTGTCCTAGATTTACTGCTTCCTAGTTGGTATCCTTTAAGCTCGTTGCTTAAACTCTGAGCTTTAGTTTCCTCCTCTGTAAAATGAGGAAATATTGTTTTGTTATGAAGATCAAGTGACATCACATGTGAGAAAAAGGTTTATCAACCAAAACAGGCTCTGCCAATGAGTAACCAGTTCTAGCCATTAGCAAAGGGGCTTGTGGGGCTTGGAGATTTCTCTGGTCTGGGCCTTCCTGGGAGGGTGAATGTCTGAAGCAGAATTGGTTTAGACAGGACTTCAAACTCCTCCTCAAGCCCTGTGGCTGGTCCTTTGGCACCCTCATGGCCTCCCTGTGGCAAGGCATGATGACGGAGCTCCATGCCTGTGTCTTCAGGAGCAGACTCTGGCCCAAGTGCCTCAGCCCTGCTTTAGAGACCTGGAGAAAGCAGGTAAGCCTCACGAAGTCAGGGTATGGAGTGGGGGCGAGGTGGGAGGTATGAGGCAGGGCCCCCTCACCCCCAGCTTTCAGGTGATTCTCCTCTCCTCTCAGGAGACCCCAGGGCTGCCTGCCCAGAGCCACACATGCATGGCCTCTGCCCATCATGGCCTGTCATCCCTCCCTGCCCAGCCTTTAATATGCTCAGTCTCTTCAGTTGTGTCCAACTGAATGGACTGTACCCTGCCAGGCTCCTCTGTCCATAGGATTCTCCAGGCAAGAATGTTGGAATGGATTGCCACTCCCTTCTCAGTCTTTAATATAGACACAGGTTTATTCTCATTCCCCAATAGAAGGGTTTACTGAGGGAAGCAATTGAGGAGTGGGTGTGAGGCCCAGCCTGACAATAGTTGAAGAGCATGAAGTGAGGGGATCTCATCTAATCCCACTCCTCACTGGACAGATGGGGCCCTGGGAGAGGAGGGCTGCTCCAGCCCAGTACGAGGGGGCTAGTTTGCTGTGCTGGGGACTCGTGCGTCCCAAGCCTGGGTTCTTTCCTGGCAGCTTCCTTGGCTTTCTGCAGACTTTGAGCCTCCAGGCTGGCTTCTGCCAGCCCTGAGCCCCGTGACGGGGCAGAGATGGCAGTTGCCCTCACCCTGCTGATGTCACAGGAGCAGGAGGCCAGGATCCTTCACAAATAGCAGCATGTCACCACCCGCCTAACCCCAATCCGGTTTATCCTGAGTTAGCAGAGGCACCTGTGGGACGGACTCCCCAGGTGGGGCCGGCTGGGCGGCTCCAGCCTTCCTCATGTCACATGCCACAAACGTGGGGGTGGGGGAGCTAGGTCTGGATCATCTCGGGGCTGTGAGATGATGTGGGTCTGGTGGGTGGGGGCAGGCAACTTGTCTCAGTGGGGCACACCCCTGCCCCACAATGGCAGTGGCCATCCAGGAGGCTGAGGGCAGCGTGGGCAGGGCCAGTCCCCTGGCTGGTCCCAGATACAGGGTAGATGCTGGGCTGTGCCCGTGGCCTCCCCTCTCTGCCTGCTCATCCACTCAGCTTGGGCTCCCATGCTATAAAGCAGGAACAAGTCCCATCCCTTACCTGCCTGGGGGGACATTGAGCCGGAGTGAGATAATGTCTGCACAGCTCAGCCCTCCACCAAGGAAGGCAGCCTCTAAACACGAATCTATTTTTACTGCCTAGAGCTCTGCCTGACTCCTTCTGGGGGCCTCTGCTGCTGCCTGGCCTCCTGGAGACAGACACGGGAGCTGGGCCTGTGTGTAGGCCCTTCAGGCCTGTCCTATGCACGGTAGTGGCAGAGGCAGCTCCAAGCAAGCACCCAGCCCCTAGCTTTCTGGGCCCCCTGGCCCTGGGGCTGGATTAACTCCTCACAGGCCATTGTTCAGGGTTCAAGGAGCCGCCCGCTCCTGGCATTCTGGTTCCACCAGGAGTCTGGGCGGACAGGCGTGGCCGGGGCCTAATGAGCAGGGTGTGCCCCGAGGAGTTGTTAGGAACAGGGTGACAGCTGTGGGCAGGTCCCCGCCCTCAGCTTGTGGGCGGGCCGGCTTGCACAATAGTCACCTGGGCTGGGGGTACCGCACGGCATCCTGGCCAAGTATTTATTTTTAAAAAACAAATACTCAGCTTTGGTGGTGGGGCAGAGAACGTTTCTAAATATTTAAAGGACATCTTGCCAACACTTTTTAAACCCCCAAATCTATTGTATTAGGAAAGCTGATGCGAGTTTATAAAATTGCTCCCAACTACAAACTCCAGGAGATACTGAAGGACAGAGAAGCCTGGTGTGCTGCAGTCCACGGGGTCACAAAGTGTCAGACATGACTTAGCGACTAAACAACAACAAAATGAGTAGAACACCAGACCTATATCTGGGTTCTTATCTCCCTCGGCTTACCCCTTCCCCACCAGTTTTAAAAGGAAAGGGTTTCTGCAATCACTAGGCAATTGTGGGCAGGTGGCCTCACCCCATGGCCATCCTCCACGCCTGCGTCAGGATGGGTCTCCTGGTCTCAGTCCTCTGCAGGCATACAGCCTGCTGTCGTTTCCTGGGGTGAAAATCGCTGGTAGGAGGGTGGCTTCCTGGCCTTCCTGGTTTTCATGGTAGAATTGTCACCTAGATCTCCAGCAGCTCATGGAGTCCGGAATGAAATCAGTCCTCCAAGTAATAACCAAGTGGAAGTGGACTCAAAATGCTGAGTGTTTGTGTGTCTTCGGGGGACTGTTTCTCTGTTTTCCAAAGCAGGTCTCCTGCCCGGCAGCAAAGGTTAGTCTGTCTGTTGCATACGTGGGAGAGGGCCTGTTGAGACAATGCTGAAGTATGTGTGTGTGTGTGGAGTGGAGTCTTGCATCCCGGGTCCTGCTGTCGGCTGGGAGGCTTCTAGCTTAGAAATGGGACTGTGGAACCCAAGGGCTCAGTGGGAAATGCTGTGGGGAAGACGAGAGCAGGCGGGCCTGAGAACACTGTGGTGGTAGCAACGTGTTTTGGAAGCTTTCCGCGGCTGCTGCTGGGTCTAGCAACAGGGCAGACCTTGGAGACACCAGAATTTCTGTGGAGTGGGGCTCAAAATAGAGGCCGTTCCTCTAGAATCTCTTTCTAGGATCATAAGCACTAGGGCCCCAGTGAGGACATCTGCTACAATCCACCAGTCGGCCATTTCTGTTCTCAAGCAGCTTAGTCATTCACCGTGGCAGACTCTGAGAAGACCATGAGATGAACGAGCCTGGGGTGATCTCCCGTCAGCCCAGCTTCTGGTCTCACTCTAGCCTGGATCTCTCTGCTGAGCCCCAGACCCTGTGGACCGCCCACCCGACACTACTCATCCAGTCTTCACAGGGCTGCCGTGCGAACACCACGGTCTCTGCTAGGAATACCCAGGGGATTAAAAAATGCAAACCTCATCTCTTCCCACCTCCCCACCCCCCATGTCCCTGTGTTCCAAACAGTGGCTCCTTCAGCCTTGTGGGATGAGCTAAACTCATTCTTCCATTCACCTCTGCAACACACTATAACTTGTATCCTTCCCTCCATTTTTTCCAATTGATTTCAGAAAAATTTAAATTCCACCTCCCCTCTTCTGAGGAGCCTTCTTCAGCCAAACCTTTAAACTCTATCTCAGTAGAGGGAGTTTCCACCACCAGCAAGGGAAGAGGGTCACTGGAAAGAACTGGAAGTTGTTAAAGCAGATGATAGCCACTGGGGTGCAAGGAGGTCAGAGTAGAGCATCTAGAAGTATCTTCAGTCTTACAAATAAGATGGTTCTATGTTGTGATGAAGGGATTGAGGTAAGGGGGTGCAGGGGTGATGACTAATTTAGTAGGAGACCTTGAACAAATCCACTCCCCATTCTGAGCTTTCATTTCCCCATTGACAAAATGGGAATGATGAGTTCCATCTCTCAGGGTATATGATATACCCCTTATGAGTTTTTAACACAGATCTGACCAACAGGAGATGCTTGCTAAATGCCAGCTCTCCTTCCCCCTTTCACAAGGCACCAGTCTGCTTCAAAGGCCAGGGGAGTCTGGAAAGTGCCCCCAGAGCATTGACATCCCCCAGGGCACTCTTGGGAGATTGAGGAGGCCAAGGGACCAACCAGCAGGGATGACAGGGACTCTGAAAACTGGGAATCAAGACATTGCCAGTACCATGGCTGTCATGCTGGTCTCTTAATTAGCCTGGGTTAATGAACAGCATGATTCATGATTTGCTACTTCTCAAGGATGCCCTTTCTGTTTGCCTTCCTCCCACCTGGGCCCAACAGCTATTGCCACCCCAATTCCGCCGTCTACATCACCCGTCAGCCGTGTCAGGGAGGTGGGGTCTGTTCTCCTTGGTCCCCTGCGCCTCCGGCTCTGCCCCTGTCTGGTTCTTGGACTGGCTGAGCCAGAGGGGAGTCCCAGCCAGTGCTGAGGAACTTTGTGTAGGAGGCCTTGGGCTAGTCCCTTCAACACAGGTGACAGATGACAGACTTGGCAGAAACCGTACAGGGTGTTATGGGTGGAGTTCAGGCTAGCGGACTGAGGCCTCCTGGTGCAGGGACTCAACTCCTTCTCCTCCACCTACTTCCTTCCTTCAGCCCCACATGCACAACTGAGGCAGGGCCTTGCCCTTCTTGTACATGCAGACCTCTAGGGGACTGGCAGTGTGTGCAGTTCTCAGAAAATGCGTTCATGAGAGAGGTCTCCTGCACTTTCCAGCTCCATCTGTCTCTGTCCTCTGGGGAGCCGAGATGGGCTGAGACCTGGGAACTTTAAAGAGTCTGCCATGTTGCTCAGCTTAGAGCAGGGCAGCCTGCTCTAAGACAGAGAGGACTCACATCCTTCTCGGTGCCCACTCACTTGTCCACGGCCATCTGCAGCACCTTCCGTGCCCCTGAATTACCTTGCCTTCTATTTCAAGGACTACATAAATATTATGAAATTAACTTGCTTATGTTTGACTCTTCATGAGAGTTGGACTGTGATAAGCTGAGTGCTGAAGAATTGATGCTTTTGAACTGTGGTGTTGGAGAAGACTCCTGAGAGTCCCTTGGACTGCAAGGAGATCCAACCAGTCCATTCTAAAGGAGATCAGCCCTGGGTGTTCTTTGGAAGGAATGATGCTAAAGCTGAAACTCCAGTACTTTGGCCACCTCATGCGAAGAGTTGACTCATTGGAAAAGACTCTTATGCTGGGAGGGATTGGGGGCAAGAGGAAAAGGGGACGACAGAGGATGAGATGGCTGGATGGCATCACTGACTCAATGGATGTGAGTTTGAGTGAACTCTGGGAGCTGGTGATGGACAGGGAAGCCTGGCGTGCTGCGATTCATGGGGTCACAAAGAGTCGGACACGACTGAGCGAATGAACTGAACTGAACTGAGTAATATTTTTTAGGCTATATGTGGTAGAATATTTTGTTTTTTAAAATGTGGTATTGTGCTGTGCTGTGGTGAGTTGCTTCAGTCGTGTCCGACTCTTTGTGACCCCATGGACGATAGCCCACAAAACTCCTCTGTCCAGGGAGTTTTCCAGGCAAGAGTAGTGGAGTGGGTTGCTATGCTCTCCTCCAGGGATCTTCCTCACCCAGGGATTGAACCCAAGTCTCCTGTGTCTCCTGCACTGAAGACAGTTTCTTTACCACTGATCTACCAGGGAAGCCCTAAATTGTGGTGCAATACATATTATATCAAATATACCATTGTAACAATTTCTTGGTGTACATTTCAGTAATGATAAGTATTTTCACATTGTTTGCAACCAATCTCCAGAGGTTTTCTGTTTTGTTTTGTTTTTGCAAAACTAAAACTCTAGACCTATTAAATTGAAGAAAGTAGGGAGAACCACTAGACTCTTCAGGTATGACCTGAATCAAATCCCTTATGATTATACAGTGGAAGTGAGAAATAGATTCAAGGGATTAGATCTGACAGAGTGCCTGAAGAACTACGGATGGAGGTTCATGACATTGTATAGGAGGCAGTGGACAAGACCATCCCCAAGAAAAAGAAATGCAAAAAGGCAAAATGGTTGTCTGAGGAGACCTTACAAATAGCTAAGAAAAGAAAAGATGCAAAAGGCAAAGGAGAAAAGGAAAGATATACCCATTTGAATGCAGAGATCCAAAGAATAGCAAGGAGAGATAAGAAAGCCCTCCTCGGTGATCAATGCAAAGAAATAGAGGAAAACAATAGAATGGGAAAGACTAGAGATCTCTTCAAGAAAATTAGAGATACTAGTGGAACATTTCATGCAAAATGGGAACAATAAAGGACAGAAACGGTATGGACCTAACAGAAGCAGAAGATATTAAGAAGAGGTGGCAAGAATACACACATGTACTGTACAGAAAAGATCTTCATGACCCAGATAACCACGATGGTGTGATCACTCACCTAGAGCCAGACATCCTGGAATGCGAAATCAAGTGGGCCTTAGGAAGTATTACTATGAACAAAGCTAGCGGAGGTGATGAAATTCCAGCTGGGCTATTTCAAATCCTAAAAGATGATGCTGTGAAAGTGCTGCACTCAATATGCCAGCAAATTTGTAAAACGCAGCAGTCCACAGGACTGGAAAAGTTAAGTTTTCATTCCAATCCCAAAGAAAGGCAATGCCAAAGAATACTCAAACTACCGCACAATTGCACTCATCTCACACGCTAGTAAAGTAATGCTCAAAATTCTCTAAGCCAGGCTTCAACAGTACATGAACCGTGAACTTTCAGATGTTCAAGCTGGATTTAGAAAAGTCAGAGGAACCAGAGATTAAATTGCCAACATCCGTTGGATCACAGAAAAAGCAAGAGTTCCAGAAAAACAACTACTTCTGCTTTGTTGACTACAGCAAAGCCTTTGACTGTGTGGATCACAATAAACAGTGGAAAATTCTGAAAGAGATGAGAATACCAGACCACCTGACCTGCCTCCTGAGAAATCTGTATGCAGGTCAGGAAGAAACAGTTAGAATTGGACATGGAACAACAGACTGGCTCCAAATTGGGAAAGGAGTATGTCAAGGCTGCATATTGTTACCCTGCTTATTTAACTGATATGCAGAGTACATCATGAGAAATGCAGGCTGGATGAAGCACAAGCTGGAATCAAGATTGCCGGGAGAAATATCAATAACCTCAGGTATACAGATGACACCACCCTTATGGCAGAAAGCAAAGAAGAACTAAAGAGCCTCTTAATGAAAGTGAAAGAGGAGAGTGAAAAAGTTGGCTTAAAACTCAACATTCAGAAAACCAAAATCATGGCATCTGGTCCCATCACTTCATGGCAAATAGATGGGGAAACTATGGAAACAACTCACTTTATTTTTGGAGCTCCAAAATCACTGCAGGTGGTGACTACAGCCATGAAATTAAAAGCCACTTGTTCTTTGGAAGAAAAGTTATGACCAACCTAGACAGCATATTAAAAAGCAGAGACATTACTTTGCCAACAAAGGTCCGTCTAGTCAAGGCTATGGTTTTTCCAGTAGTCATGTATGGATGTGAGAGTTGGACTCTGAAGAAAGCTGAGCGCCGAAGAACTGATGCTTTTGAACTGTGGTGTAGGAGAAGACTCTTGAGAGTCCCTTGGACTGCAAGGAGATCCAACCAGTCCATCCTAAAGGAAATCAGTCCTGAATATTCATTGGAAGGACTGATGCTGAAGCTGAAACTCCAATATTTTGGCCACCTGACGTGAAGAACTGACTCATTGGAAAAGACCCTGATGCTGGGAAAGATTGAAGGTGGGAGGAGAAGGGGACAACAGAGGATGAGATGGTTGGATAGTATCACCGATGCAATGGACATGAGTTTGAGTAAGCTCCGGGAGTTGGTGATGGACAGGGAAGCCTGGTGCATAGCAGTCCATGAGGTCACAAAGAGTCAGACATGACTGAGCGACTGAACTGATTAAACCCATTTCCCCCATTTCTCCTCGCCCAAGCCTCTGACAATTGTCTTGTTCTTTCACTGAGATATACTACATATGGTGAGATAAATAGATCTTAAGTGTAAAACCCATAAATTTTGACATATGTATGTACGTGTAAACATGTCTCCAAACAAGATGTAGCATCTTTCTATCACCTCACAAACTGGAGTTATTTTCCTTTCCTTTTTCTTTTTTTAAAAAATTTAGTTTATTAAAGCTAAAGCTAACAAAAAAGCCAGTTCATGTATTTCTCCCCGCTGTCCCCCTTTCCTGTCTGGCAACCACCAATCAGTTCTCTTTATCTGTTGGCATGGTTTTTAAATTAAAAAAAAAATTTTTTTTTAGAGTCTTCATATAATCCTTCTTTTAAGAAACAGTTTTATTAACTATAATCATATCACCATGTTGTACATTAGGTCTCCAGCATGTTTCTGTCAGTCCCCATTTGATAACTATCATCATAGATCAGTTTTCCCTTGTTCTAGAACTTCATGTAAATGACATCATACTGTATGTATTTTCTTGTGCTGACATTTCTTTCAGCATCATATTGTTGAGATTCATCTATGCAGCATCTATCAGTATAGGCACACCCCAGAGACACTGTAGGTTCCATTCCACTGCAATAAATCAAATATTTTTGTACTTAATTCTTTGTCTGATCTGACCTTTTAGACTCCTTTGTCTTGTTAATTTGATGACTTTTTAAAAACTTTTAATTTTATATTGGATATAGCCAATTAACAGTGTTGTAACAGCCCCAGGTGCTAAAGCAAATATTGTAATAAAGCAAGTCACAAACAATTTTTGGTTTCTCGGTGTTAATAAAAGTTACATTTATGCTATATTGTAGTCTATTAGGTGTGCAATAGCATTATGTCTTAAAAAACAATGTACATATCTTAATTGCAGAATACTTCATTGCTAAAAAATGCTACCCATCATCTGACAATACAAGGTTGCCACAAACCTTCAGTTTGTTAAAAAAAAAAAAAAAAACGACAGTATCTTCAAAGCTTAGTAAAGTAAGGCACAGTAAAGTGAAGTGCAGCAAAACCACACATGGCTATAGCTTGCTCATGTCTATTGCTGAGTAGTATTTCAGTGCACACAGATACCACAGCTAGCTTATTGACCCACATATGGATGGACGTTTGGGCTATTTCCAGTTCTTGTGGTTGTGAGTAAAACTGCTGTGAACACTTTTGGACAAGTGTTTGGTGACTATATGTTTTTATTTCTCTTGGGCATATGCTTGGGAATGGAATTGGTGAATTACAGGGCAGACGTATATTTAACTTTATAGGAAACTGTCAAACAGTTTTCCAAAATAGACCCTTTTACAGCCCCACTAACAATGTCTGAGTCCCAGTTGCTCCATGTCCTTGCCAACATTTAGTATTGTTGGTCTTTTTAGGTGTAGCTGTTCAGTAGGTGTAAAATGTGATTGTATGGTGGTTTAATTTGCGTCTCCTGATTAACTCAATGATGTTGAGCAATCTTTAATTGTTTATTGGCCAATCTTCTTTTGTGACATGTCTGGTCAAGTTTTCTGCTCTCTTTTATCTAATATTTCTTTATTTGGGGGGAAGTTCCTTTTTATTGGAGCTTCCCAGGTAGCACTATTGGTAAAGAACCTGCCTGCCAACACAGAAGATGTAGGAGATGTGGGTTCAACCCCCGGATTGGGAAGATGCCCTGGAGAAGGACATGGCAACCCACTCCAATATTCTTGCCTGGAGAGAGGACTCTGGCTGGCTACGGTCCATGGGATCGCAGAGTGGGACACGACTGAAACGATATTGATCTGTTGGTATTCTGTATATATTCTGGACACCAAAACTTTTTCAGATATATGTTTGGTGAATATTTCTTTGTTAGACTGGCCTGCTGATTTTTGTGACAATGTCTTTTGATTTTTAAAGAAAATTTTGATGAGGTCTAATATATAAATCTTCCATTAAAAAAATGGTTTGTGCTTTTCATGATCTGTTTAATAAAACTGTCTTCTGCAAGGTCATGAACATTTTCTGCTCTGTTTTCTTTTGGAAGTTTTATAGTTTTAGGTTGCCTGTTTAGGTCTATAATCCATCTTAGCATAGTTTTGGAGTATGATGTAACAGTCAATATTCATTGTTAAATATGTGAATATCCAGTTATTCTACCGCCATGTGAAATTAAAGACTTTTCTTCCCCATTGAATTACCTTGATTTGCTGATGATCAGTTGACTGTATGTGTGTGGATGTAGTTCTGGATTCTGTTCCTTTGATCCCATTGTCTATTCTTATGCCAAGACCCACCATTTGATTACTAGAGCTTTAAACCAGCTCTAGAAATCAAGTCCTAAAGCAGGTAGCAAGAATCCTCCATGGGGCAGCACAGTTTTGAAATATGAACCCATTTCCTCAAGTATGTATCCTCTGCCCTTTTCACCACAATTCTGTGCTGATTGCCAAAGGGAAATAAGCACAATCTCAAGAGCAGTCAAAAAAGGGAGACTTCCTGGCTTTGGTTTTGAAAGCCCAAGTCCTCCAAGGACTAGAGACAAAACATTTGGGGAACAAAGGGTGATAAAAAGTGGCTCATCCATCCACTTCTAGTTAACAATTCTTCTAAGATGAGAGAACCCACCCTAGGCTTGGTGGAAGGAACCAGAACAACCATGCATCCCTACCTTGGGGTTAGAATCTCAGGGAGGCAGGGGAACCCTTGCAGAACACCTCCTGTCTCTGATGGCCCAGGGAAGCAGAATGAATCCTGGACCCTCACTGTGGCCCTGGGGAAGAGCTGTGCCCTGAACAGCCTATGTATCAGAACAATGGCCATCCCAGAAGGGGGATGAAAAGTTACCCTAGTGCGTGTGGTTTTCTGTCTGTCCTGACGCTAAGAAAGGGGAGAAGGAATCATGAATTGACTGTAATTAATGTCCTGCCACTCTAGTAGCAAGGGGTCTGAGCTGAGTCATAGGGAAGGGAAGCAAGTAATATCCTGAAGCACATGAGTTTATTATTTAAAGTTTATCCTGCTTTAAATGGAACTTCTAACAATCCATATTTAAATAACTGAGGCTAATGATAATAAAGAGTGAAGGTGGAGGAGAGGAGCCCTCCTTTCTGCTGGGAGAGGGACTGGCGAAGAGGAATCAGGGGGGTGCAATGGCCAGTCCATTCGCCTGCCTCACCAATGTTTTAGCTCCTGCATCTAGGATCTCAAGATGCTGTGAAACAACTCATCCTGTATTCTTCTGAGATCTAGTGCCTCCTCTGTTCTGAAATGCCTTATTAAAATCCCTCCCCTTGATGCATCAATCTTGTCTTGAGCAATTCAAAAGACATCAGAGTGGGTCCCAGGTGATACCTCAAGATCCTCATGGGGCAACGCTTGAAGGTGAGTCCCATTTCCTACACGGAAGGACCATCTGGGGAGCCGAGGCTCAGAGTGAGGACACCGTCTTACCCTGGTTGCAGAGAACACCCACGTGGGTCTGCCTCCGCTTCACAGCCCTGCGTTGTCGTCCATGCCATCCATGCCGTCCATGTCCTGACTGCGCCCATGCTAGGAATGGGGAAACTGATGCTTCAGCACTATTTACTAAGTGCAGGAAATCTAGTTTGCATGTTGTTTTGCTTATAGTAGTATGTTCTGCTTGTACTTTAACTCCAAGAATGTAAAGCAAACATTTCAGAACATGTTGAATTAATACCTCCCCTTTGCTGAGATCCCATTTCCACCAAATGTCCAGAAATGGGACATGTGGATAATGGAAAACAGACCCAAAATATTTGCTTGACTGGCACCATGGATTAGGGCGTACAGGAGAGTGTAAACACACACACCCACTCCACGTACGCACCCTGCAGATTGAGCCCTGGATTAAGGTCCTTTCAAAGCAGCCAAGGCTAGGCTGCCAAGTTCAGGGTTGCCTGGGGCCTGGCTGTGCTGGGGTGAGGCTGGGGTGCTTGGGTCAAAGAAACACAGTGTCTTGGAACCCAGTGAGAGCCGCTGCACCCGCTGCCCAGAAAGGGGTGGGGGCTGTCAACCCATGTTCAGAAGGCTACTGTCACCTCACCCAAAGGTTGGCAGAAAGCCTGGGGGAAGGGGGAAAGGACTTCTAGCTTGTCCTGACTGGCTTTTCCTAGCTCCCGTCTAGGGTCTTGTGGCCCCTTCTTCCAGCAGGACTCCTGGCACATGTTTAAGTGGCCCAGCTTGAGGGAGCATTGAACTCATTCACCCTCCCAGCAGTTGGGCCATGACGCGCATGGGCCTCTTACTCATCCCGAAGTCATCAGTCATGTTTCCAGGAGTGTGAGTAATTCAGGGAGGGAGGGGGAGGGGAGAGGACTGGCGATTGTGGGGGTGGGATGATGTTGAAGAGGCAACGTGGCCCCAAATGAGCCCTCATCCCTCTTATTCCAAAGCTGGAAATGTTACTTGTTTTGAGAAGTAATGCATCCTTAATCTGCTGCAAAGTGTGGTGTGTGTGTGTGTAATGCTGACAGTTTAAGGAAATTGGAACCCAAAGCAATAAGGACTTCTCCCTTCATTCCAAGGCAGCTGAGAAAGTGTGGTAGCCCAGAGAAGGGTTGCCAGTAGGATACCTCTGGGACTTATTGATAAAATATGAACTCACATTGTTCTAACACATTATCCCATGTGTCTCTCTGAGGGGAACGTAAGCTCAGAAAAGTCTTGTGAGTTGCCCACCATTGGAGACTATCAGAGCTGGGAATAGAACCTGGGTCCCCACACTAGTCCAGTACCCACCTCTCTGGACTGTGAGATCTGGTCTATGCAAGCCCCTGGACTTGTTTTCTCTGCCTGACCAGCTTCCATAGCTGGGTCAGCCTGGACTCGATGGTTGTCCTCACCCTTTCCCACATCACATTCTCACAGAGGTCCTGGCAGTGGGTACTGCTGATGAAGTTCAAGTCCAGATTGTTTTCCCCTCTTCTTGCTTTGGGGCCTGGCTGCCCCAGAAGAGGGTGGAATCTCTCCTAAGCCAGTAACAGGTGGAAAAGTCGGGAGACCACCTGTGGGGTGGAGAGCTGGTGAGCTGGTCAGCCTGGACTGTAAGAGGTGCCCAAGGAAGGGTCCTTCTGGCCCAAACCTGAGGAGTCAAGTACAGCAGTCAGGCATTTGGGCTATGGATCAGCTGAGGAAACTGACGTCTTAACCCTGTATCTGAGTTTCTTATGTTTCCTGGCACACTCCTCTCCAGGGAGCGAGAATGGATGGGATACATAGAATACATCTTTAATACTCTGGAAGAGGAAATCCTGCAGGAGATACACCTGGAAAAGGAACTCCCACTAGGTAAGCGGGCTTCCCAAGTGGACTAGTGGTAAAGAACCTGCGTGCAAATGTAGGAGACGTAAGGAACCAGGGTTCAATCCCTAGAGGAGGGCATGGAAACCCACTCCAGTATTCTTGCCTAGAGAATCCCATGGACAGAGGAGCCTGGCAAGCTACAGTCCATGGGGTTACAAAGTGTCAGGCATGACTGAAGCGACTCAGCACACATGTACTTAGTGAGTACTTACCGTGTTCCCAGACACTGTGTTATGTTTCACATGTATTATCTTTTTGGATCTTCACAAAAACTCCCTGTGAGACAGGCTGTATGATTCTCATTATACTGTGAAGAAGCAGAGGCATCAGAGCCTATGTAACTTGAGCTACATCAGCCAACTAGTAAGTGAGGGAGGCAAAATTTGAATTCCGATCTGACAGTTCAGTGCCTACTCCATAGAGTCATCCTGCCTTAGAAAGTCTACAACAACACAGGAAATACATCCTAAACCACCTCGTCTCAGGGCCTAACCTCAGATGGCAATCAAAGAGAAAGCTGTTGTCACAGGAGAACGCCTCGTTGAGACCAGAGCCTCTTATCAGCTGAATTGCGTTCCCCTTTAATTCATAACTCCAGGAGATAGTGAAGGACAAAGAAGCCTGGCGTGCTGCAGTCCATGGTGTCACAAAGAGTCAGACACGACTTAGCAACTGAACAACAACAAGATTCATAAATATTGAACTCCTAATATGATTGAATTTGGAGACAGGATCTTTAAATAGGTAATTAAGTTAAAATGAGGTCATATGGGTGGGTTAGGGTGGCTTTCATCAATGTGACCGGTGTCCCTATAAAAAGAGGAGGTCGGGGCACAGACACACACAGAGGGAAAACCATGTGAAGTCATAGGGAGAAGGCAGCTATCTGCAAGCCAAGGAAAGAGGCTTCAAAAGAAACCAGCCTGCAGACTCATTGGTCTTAGACTTCCTGCCTCGAGAATCATGGGAAAATAAATTTCTGTTTAAGCTGCTCCATCTACGACATTTGGTTATGGCAGCCCCAGTAAATTAATTCAGAACCTCCTTTAAAATTCACCTCTGTGTTCTCTGCACATGGTAGGCACAGCATCCACGTTGGCTGATGAGCTGCTGCTGCTGCTAAGTCGCTTCAGTCGTGTCCGACTCTGTGTGACCCCAGAGACGGCAGCCCACCAGGCTCCCCCATCCCTGGGATTCTCCAGGCAAGAACACTGGAGTGGGTTGCCATTTCCTTCTCCAATGCATAAAAGTGAAAAGTGAAAGTGAAGTCGCTCAGTTGTGTCCGACTCCTAGCGACTCCATGGACTGCAGTCCACCAGGCTCCTCTGTCCATGGGATTTGCCAGGCAAGAGTACTGGAGTGGGTTGCCATTGCCTTTTCCAGGCTGACGGGCAGGAGGAAGGAAATGCAGCTCCAACAGGCAGAGAGAATTCAAATTTTGACTTTTGCAACCAGCCTTTATCCTTCTGTTGAAACTTCCTGTTTCTGAAGAACAGAGATTTTTACAGATCCCAGAGGGCATCCAGTAAACCCAGCAGTGATTACCAAATAATTCTGGTTTTGATGAGCTCAGTGGGTATGAATCAGAAGCAGACAGAGAAGTGTTTCCCTTGAAATACACTCAAGGTTAAATGTTAGAGGGAGAAACAAAAATATGTTTGGGAATTTGTTGCCAGCCAGGAAATATGGTCAGTGTCGGCACCCTAGGCCAGGTGGAAAAGGTCTTTCCTTCCTTCTGTGCAGAACAGAAGCCACCATGGGCCTGGGCGAGCCTGATGCTGATGTCATTGCTCATGCCAGGGCCTGTCCTGGTGGTTCTCACACAGGTCTCCTTTTTGAAAAAGGAATTTCCGGGTTAAGAGTCCCTCCTGCAAGCCCCGTCATCTTATTAGGCCGTGGCCTAGAGCAGTGGTCCCCAACCTTTTTGGCACGAGGGACCAATTTCGTGAAAGACAATTTTTCCATGGACTGGGAAGTAGGGATGGTCTTGGGATGATTCAAGCCCGTTGCATTTATTGTGCACTTGATTACGGGCTTCCCTGGTGGCTCAGTTGGTAAAGAATCCGCCTGCAGGGTAGGAGACCGCCTATGACACAGGAGATGATGGTTCAATCCCCTGGGTCAGGAAGATCCCCTGGAGAAAGAAATGGCTAGCCACTCCAGTGTTCTTGTCTGGGGAATCCCATGGACAGAGGAACCTGGTGGGCTATGGTCCATGGGGCCGCAAGGGTTCGACTCGACTGAGCAACTAAATCACCACCTACTTATTTCTATTATTGTTACATTGGCTCCACCTCAGATCAACAGACATTAGATTCTGGAGGTTGGGGACCCCTGACCAGAGGATAACCTGGCTTCAGTTCCCCCAGGAGAGAGTCCTGGTAACTTCCCTGGAGGTGTAGAGGTTTGGGACAGGGTGGCAGTATGGGGTCCTCACAGCTAGGAGCCCCCCAGACCCTGACTTGGGGAGCCAGGGCTCTGGGTCCTGTGATGGGATCAGAAGGGGCATGGGTGAGAAGGTTGAGGCGGGGAAGGCCACACATCATGGTGAAGCCTGGCTGTTGTTAAGAGCAGCCTGTGAAGCTTCTGTACCTGGGGAGGAGCTGTGAAAAATCATGGAAAGTGAGTTCAAGCAGAGGTCCTAGGAAGGCCTTGTGGTAGTCGGGTTTGGAGTGGGGCTCGTGTGAAAGCTTCTGGTTTCTCAAAGCAGTGGTCCTTGTAATTCTAAGTGTCCTGGGGACTAGTGGCAGGCTTCCCAGGAGGAGCTAGTGGTAAAGAACCTGCCTGCCAATGCAGGAGACATAAGAGACGTGGGTTCTATCCCTGGGTTGGGAAGATCCCCTGGAGAGGGAAATGGCAACCCACTCTGGTATTCTTGCCTAGAAAATCCCATGGGCAGAGAAGCCTAGTGGGCTGCAGTCCATAGAGTTGCAAAGAGTCGGACATGACTTAAAGTGACTTAGCACGCAAGAGCTCAGAAGGCCTGGCTTCTGATTTTGGCTCTGCCACTTATTGGCTGTGGGATGTGGGCAAGCTTCAATGCCTGAGGCACCCCAGACCTTACATTCATCCACAGGGGAAATCGGATCTACCTCCAAGGGCCAGTGGAGGGTGGCAGCGGGGGATGTGTGATGAAACCTCCAACGCAGGCCTGACCCCGTGAGAGCACCATACTGAGGCCAGTCTCTTCTGAGCAAGCCGGTCACCCATCTATCAGAGTCACTTGCCCACATCAGACATGGGGTCTCCTCTCCCAAGACGGGGCCTGATCCATGCTCTCCTGGGTTTACACCTTCCAAGGACCTTGATGCCTGGAAAGAGCATCTCAGCTCCTTCAGGATCAGCTGTGCTTAGGTCTTCAAGCTCATTTCTCACCACCATCCTCTGCACCCTTCTCAGGAACTACCTACAGCTCCCCAAACCTCCCCCACCCTGCAACCTCCGTGCCTGCCAGCACGGTGCTCCTTCCTCTGCCTGTAACTCCCTTCCCCCTCCCTCTGTCTGGCGACAGACACTACTCCTCCCACACCACGTCTCCTCCCCACTCTCCCCTTCCCTTCTGGGGGGCAGTCTTTCCTGCCACTCCCTCAGTGCCACCCCTGCCCTCTGGCCCCATCTCCCTCTGCCCCCTGCACACCTACGCTCTGCAGGAACTGTCTTTACTTCGAGGCTGCCAGCTCCCAGTGTCTTAGTTCTTGCTCCCTCCCCGCTGCCTAGTCCAGTGTCTAAAACAGGATAACAGCTCCATCGATGTGTATTGAAAGACTTAATGACTTACTAAATGAATGACTTCTCCTGGGTATGGGGGCCAGACTCATGAATGAGTCACAGGGCTTTGCTCCCACCCACTGACCTGGGTTTAACACTCCCCATGATAACATCACTAGTTACCCTTAATTCTCAGAATCACCCATGCCTTCTTTCTTCTCCTTTTGGTCCTGTCATCCCCCTCCTCTTCCTTCCTCCTCTGGGAGCAGCACATCTAAATAAGGCGATGCTATTCTTGGGGCCGGCCGTGTACAATTACGATTTGCACCCAGTTATCCTCTGGGATAACTGTGAGATAGTCATGAGTTCGATCCCTGGGTGAGAAGGTGGGACAGACGACACAGAAACCCTGCAGCAAATGTGGGGCCTGGTGATCAAGTTAACTGAGTAGGAATCTGGGAGGACGTGGGTGGGGAAAGGAAGAGTGTCTGATGAGACCTGAACCAAGAACAGTGGGCACGGGGTGAGGGAATCTGGCAGGTTTGGGCCCCTTAAAGCCTCCATTTCCCAAGAAATTCCTGGTTCTGATTTGTGTGGCCGGAGGGGGACCACTCTTACCCATACTCTCATGTCTGGCCACCTCCAATTCCTTCTGGAGGCAGTTGTCCTCCCCTGACCCAACTCAGATGATCAGGCACGAGCCCAGAGGTTCTTGCCCCTGACATAAGCCCCAGCCAAACCCAGGGGTACCCTGCCCCTTTCCTCTCATTTCCCCAAGGCTTCCCCCAACTTCATTAAATTTCATGGAGGTGTTTCAGGCATGTTATGAGGGTTGGCCTTGCAGGGGGTACCTCTAGGTCACTGCCATTTTCCAGTTGTCTACTTTGTCATGAGAATGAAAAAATAAATTAGCACCCTGCTTCTGGAACATTGATGTTTACAGGATCACAAAGGAGCAGACAGGCTATCTGCGATTCTTAAAAAAGAATGCCCCACCATCTGAATGGAAGGCAGCTCCTGAGGCTGGTGAAAAATATTATAATGAATAAAAGGAATGCTACTTCATGTCTCTGGTTGAAAATGTATGGCGTGAAAGTTGGTTTGTAAATAAGTAAAAGTAAATTAACCCAAGGAGAGAGAAATCAAAGGAGGCTTCTCGGTAGGGTCTTAATGGGCAGAGGGGCACCAGCTGGCCACGCTTCTCCAATCATCTCATCTGTTTCCTCACTAGCTGGTGAGCCCTATATAAGGCTTTATAAGCCCAGTGGCTTTATATAGCATCCCTCTCTGTCAATCCTTAGGGCCTAGCACAGGTTCCAGCACACTAAGTAGGGTGATCATGTAGTCTATCACCCAAAGTAGGACACCTCAAGAGTGAAAGGAGGCCATTAATCATCATGTCAGGACAACAGTTGTAATCTGGGACTAATGCATGAATGAACAAATGAATGAATGAACAAATGATGCTTTAAAAGGTTGAGGCTGTTGGCACTGAGACAGCCATGGCTTCCTACATCCCCTGATGTCACTGTCAAATAGAAAATTCATCCGCATGTACCATAGGTACCATCACATGTTTTATGGTCCATCTTTGTTCTTCTTTTGCAGACAAGGACTCCGGCTTCAGAGAGAGAAGCTGGGCTGGGACTGAGGGGCCCTGCTGGTGCTTCCCAGGGTCTCCTCCACCGAGGGCACTGTGTCCTCAGGTGCCAGGCACTGAACTAGGTGCTCTGTGTTCTTACTGCATTTAATCCTCCCACCACCTTTGCGAAATAGCTGCTCTTATAACCTTTGGTAGGTGAGTCAACTGAGGCTTAGAAAAGTTAATTAATGCGCCCAATGTCACACATCAACCAATATCAGAGCTATAACCCAGGCCCAAGTCTGTTGGAAGTCAAAGCATGTGGTTTTAACAGTCCCCAACCTTGCTTTTGTGTGGCCTTCTCTCTACAGCTTGGGGCCCCAGTAATATCGGGTTCATCAAGGAGAGGGGTCATGGGGGTTGGGGGCTGGGGAGAAGAACAGGAACAGAGAGTTTGCCTCCCAGGTGGCCGATCCTGTGTCCAGTTGTGGGTTGGATGGGGCAGTGGCCAGGTCAGGATGGTGAGCAGCAGGCTCTTGGCAGGTTATATGCCTTCCAGGCTCTCCACGGGAGAGGATGCCCAGACCCAAGTGTTGTGTCTGAGTCTGTATGATGGAGAGGGTGGGTTAAGGAAGAGAAAGCAGGCCCCTCCTACCTCTTGCCAGCCTCCTCCCCACCTTCACCCCTGCAGGGTTGTGGGGTTTCCTTTGACCTGGCCGGGCCATTTTTCCAGAATGGCCATCTGAAGCCAGCCCCAGCCCACTGGGAGAGGCCCAGTGGTCTGAGGCCTCCAGCTGGGGTGGACCATGCCACACCCTGGGGAGAGAGGCTAGCAGGGACTTGGCCAGGCTGAAGTGGAGGAGGGGAGGCAGAGTGGGTAGGGCTCAGCATTCTGCTGGGTGGATGGGGGCAGTGAGAGGGGTGGGTCAGGCTGGGTGCAAGCCAGGAAAGGGTGCGACTAGGGCTCTGCTGGGCACTCGCCCCCACCTGCACGTCTCTGCCTGAGATTCTCTTCAGACAGGTCTTGGCCCCGGCTGCCAGTCCGGCCCATCCTGGAGACTTTGCCCGCCCAGTACAGCTAACTGGCGCCCTCTAGTGTCCACCTCTCTGGGCCCAGTTGCCCCCTCTTGGAAACCACACATCACACACAGCTCCCCTGAGCCTGTCCCTCAACAATCCCCCCAAACCTATCATGTGTCTTCCAAACCAAGACACCTCTAAGAGTGAGAGGGGGGCTCTGAGGATAACGAGGCTGGGACGACAGACATAAAATGGGACTGTCCCTAAGACAGGGCATTTGATCCCCCCAACCCAGGTCAGAAACAACCCCCCCACCCCGCCCCGCCCCACAAGCATTGTGGCTGCCAGAACCATCTCTGGGAGGCATCCCATCAAGGAAATGAGAATCTCATCAGCACGAGGCCTGGGAGAGCAGGTGATCAAGGACCGTGCGGTCAATACACAAGTAGTAGCTGCATGGGTGGTGGTCATCACCTATTGGTCTAGCTTGCCCAGTTCCAGCTGGGCGGCAGCAAGGGAAGCTGCATCTGAAGCTCCTGTGAAGAGGGAAGGAGGATCTGATTCTGGAGTCCAGTGCACAGCAGGAGGGTGGCAGGTCATGGAGCCGGTAGACTGACCGAAACATCGGCCTATGAGTAACTGAGACATCCCTGCTCCTGTCATTTTGGGTGTTGCTGGGGCATCTGGAGAGAAAACTGCCCCTCCACCAAGAGAAGGACATTCTGACATGGCATCTCTTCTGGCTAGTTTTCAGGTGGGTCCTCCGTCTCCCCGCCCACCCCTTTTGGGGTGGCGTTCACCATGACCACATCTCTGCAGGGCAGGCTTCATGCCCTCAGTGACGAACACAGGCTAGTGCGTGGGCCGCCACCTGTCCCCACCCCTGTCGTCCCCCTCCATTTTCTCATCACTGCCTCGTGGCTTCTGGAACAAGGCTTCGGGGTGATATGATAACTGCTGACTCCCTGGGGCTCCCTGATGTGGGCTGATGTGAGGTGGCTGGCATCCGTGACCCCTGCACCCAGTGGGGCCTGGCATCAGGGCTGCATCCTACCCTGGGGAGCCAGCCGAGAAGCCCAGGGGCCAGAGCCTGGGCAGAAGGACCAAAACAGGCTTGGGAGAGCAGAGGAGAGGAGGTGCCTCAAGTCTGGGGAGGTGGGATGGGAGCAAAGGGTTTCCACAGGTGGATCTGGGGCAGGGCGGGGGGCGGTGCAATGCTGACTTGGGCTCAGCTTGGGGACCCCCAGGGGAGGGCCCTGGGGTGGCACTCTGTGTGTGTACGATTTGAAGAGACTCATGAGTGGCGTTGGTGAAGTCAGGCAGCTTTGGAGGCAGGACAGGTGTCGTTCTGGAGAATTCTTTGGCATAGGGATGACAGGGCAGGTCTGGTGCCTTGTGTGGGAAAGGGAAGAAAGCTTTCAGTTGGGTTTTTTTGTTCCTCAAACCAGTCTGCCCACATCCTTGGCATCTGTGCCCCAGGAAGGATCTGTTCACAGCCCTGCATGTCTGGGCCTGAGGGGCAGAGTGCCTACGTGAGGCCTGCGGTCTCTCCAGCCTCTCCCCCAGGGGTCACGGCCACTGCTGGAGTGGAGGGAGCGTCCGGCTCTGCCTGTGCCCCTCCTGCTCCTCACTCTCTCCTCCCCCCACCCCATCCCCCAGCCAGTGGGCTCTGCTCTCTGTGCCGCCTTTTCTCTCCTGGGGTGCTGGCTCTAACATAAGGCTTCCTTCTCCCGCCACATGCAGGGCTCTGCACGACCAGCAACACACAGACACTGGGGCCGGAACAAAAACCCAGGGTGTGAGATTGGACTCTGCCATTTACCAGCTATGTGGCCTGGGGCAAGACAAACTCTTTGAACCTCAGTCATCTCATCTGTAAACAGGGGATAATAGCACTTGATGGTCCTTATCTCATGGGGCTGTCATGAGGCTCAAATGCATGATGCGTGAACACTGTGCAAAGGGCTCCGCCCATGGGAGGGATTATTATTACTGTTTTCATACCATGCGGGAGACCCAAACAGAACACTCATCCAAGACTGGAAACGCGTGCTGAGAGCTGTGCCTTGACTCATTCCTCACTGTCTAGTGAGCTTACGGTGTGCCAGGCCCTGTTCTAGGCACATGGGCTGCACAAACAGACGTGAGCGCTCACCATCCTAGAGCTCACATTGTGAAGGAGGAGCTCCCCCACACGCCCCTCTACTCGGCTCACACTCTGACCCATCTCCTGCATCTGCAGACCTAGCCTGAGAAGTCAGGAAACATCGATCGGCTTCTAGGAACTCCCTTCCTAAAGACCTCGCAGTCACCCAGTGGCCTGGCATAAGCCCTTGAGTGGAAAAACAAGGTCATTCTGATACTTGCTGGAACATTCAGAGCATTGTAGCAAGAAGAGTGCACAATCATTAAGTCTAATCACCCATTTTACAGATGAGGAAATCGGAGTCCAGAAAAGTTTAACTGCCTTGCCCTGGGTTATGCAGCTGGATACCCGATTACTCATTCAGTCAACAAACATTTTTTGAGCTCCTACTCTGTACCACCCACCAGGCACCAGGGACAAGGCTCTGCCTTAGTTTTGGCCTGTGTAAGCAAATAAGCTAATTTCAGGTGGTAAGGAGGGCTGGGCAGAAAACCAGGCCTCCAGATAGGGAGGTGGGGTGACTAGGGGTTGGGGAGGTCAGGGGAGGCCTTGTGAGGGGTGACATTTAAGCTGAGGAATCAAGTAGAGGGCTTGAAGGAATCCCCTCTACACACTTCCAAGGCAAAGGAGCACCTCTCCATCCCTGACCCTGGGAAAAAGAAATGGCATAGGAAAAGAAGATGGGGTTGTGAGCCCTCCTGCTGGTGAACACGTGTCTCTGAGCCTACAGCTGAGTCACTGTGTGTGAGGAGCGAGGTGGTAGCCCTCTCTGGTACCCAGATCTCAGGGTGTCTGGAGCTGCTGGTTTTTTTTTTTTAATAGACTTTATATTTTTTTAGAGTTTGAGGTTCACAGCAAAATGGAGCAGAAAGTACAGAGAATTCCCATACGCCCATGGTCCCCACCCCGCACGCGCACAGCCTTCCCGCCATCCATATCCCCCACCAGTGTGGCCCGTCTGTCACAATCCATGAACCTGCCCTGACATGTCATTATCACCCAGAGTCCATGGTTTCCCTTTTAGGGTTCACTCTGGATGTTGTACACTCAACGGGTTTTGACACTTGTAACCATCATAATAGCAGCATGCAGAGTAGCTGCACTGTCCTAAAAATACCTTGGGCTCTACCGATTCGTCCTGCCCTCCTTCCTAACCCCTGGCAACCACTGAGCTGTTTACTATCTCTGTCGTTTTGCTTTATCCAGAAAGTCATAGGGTTGGAATTGTACTGTATGTAGCCTTTCAAGCTTGGCTTCTTTAGTCATCTGTATTTAAATTCCTCTGTGTCTTTTCATGACTTGATGGCTCATTTCTTCTTCTTTTTTTAGAAATTTATCTTGATTTTTGGTTGTACTGGGTCTTTGTTGCTGTGCGGGCTTTCTCTAGTTGCGGTACCCAGACTTCTCACTGTGGTGGCTCCTCTTGTTGCAGAGCGCGGTCTCAGTAGTTGTGGTACGTGGGTTTAGTTGCTCTGTGGCAGGTGGAATCTTCCCAGACCAGGGATCGATCCCTGGCATTGGCAGGCAGATTCTTAACCACTGGCCCATCAGGGAAGTCCTCATTTCTTCTTAATGCTGACTAAAGTTCCGTGTGGATATAGGGGCTGCCTTTCTTCGGGTTCTGGTTTTTATCTAGCTTTTCCTACAGTGGTTTCAGCTTGCAGACCTTTCCTTCCCTGGTGGTGGGGTTGCAGCAGGCATATTGCTGCCTGGTGCTTGTGGCAGGTCCAGCTGGAAAGGATGGGGTCTCTCTCTGGGCCCCAAGGCTGCACCACCCCTGGTTCCCAACAGGTGGCCACACCACCCTGCCCTGGCCAGCTTCTAGTTGGCAATGACTGAGAGGGACAAGGGCATCGTGGGAGACTGGGTGAGGGAACAAAGTAGAAGTGGTGGATGTCCCCATCGGCCACCTCTCTCCCCCTCTCCCCAGGCAACTCAGGTGGCCAAGCTACATTTCTTGGTTTGGGGCAGCAGAAGGACCTGGAGCATTTTGCCATCCCTGTTCTTCAACAAAAGACACAATACTGTCTTCTAGAAGACTGGAAACTACCACTGTTCTCATAATGGGATCTGATTCAAAGGTGGTAATTCCCTGTGCAAATAACCCCATTGCATGGAGAGAGCATCCCTGGGGTAAAGAACAAGGATGCTGGCACGGTCTGCTCTTGGAGCTGACAGTCTAAAGGGGGAAATATTTCAGGAGAAACAGGCTACTCCTTTTGTCAGCAAGACTGAACCACAACAACTGGGAATGAACACAGACAATGTGGTATTTAATACATACAGTTCAGTTCAGTCGCTCTGTTGTGTCCGACTCTTTGCGACCCAATGGACCACAGCACGCCAGGCCTCCCTGTCCATCACCAACTCCCAGAGTTTACCCAAACTCATGTCCATTGAGTCGGTGATGCCATCCAACCATCTCATCCTCTATCATCCCCTTCTCCTCCTGCCCTCAATCTTTCCCAGCATCAGGGTCTTTTCAAATGAGTCAGCACTTTGCATTAGGTGGCCAAAGTACTGCAGTTTCAGCTTCAACATCAATCCTTTCAATGAACACTCAGGACTGATCTCCTTTAGGATGGACTGGTTGGATCTCCTTGCAGTCCAAAGGACTCTCAAGAGTCTTCTCCAACACCATACTTCAAAAGCATCAATTCTTTGCACTCAGCTTTCTTTGGAGTCCAACTCTCACATCCATACATGACTACTGGAAAAACCATAGCCTTGACTAGATGGACATTTGTTGGCAAAGTAATGTCTCTGCTTTTTAGTATGCTGTCTAGGTTGATCATGACTTTCCTTCCATGGAGTATGCGTCTTTTAATTTCATGGATGCAGTTACCATCTGCAGTAATTTTGAAGCCCCCAAAAATAAAGTCTGCCACTGTTTCCACTGTTTCTTCATTTATTTGCTATGAAGTGATGGAACCGGATGCTGTAATCTTAGTTTTCTGAATATTGAGTTTTAAGCCAACTTTTTCACTCTCCTCTTTCACTTTCATCATGAGGCTCTTTAGTTCTTTTTCACTTTCTGCCATAAGAGTGGTGTCATCTGCGTATCTGAGGTTATTGATATTTCTCCCGGCAATCTTGGTTCCAGCTTGTGCTTCTTCCAGTCCAGCGTTTCTCATGATGTACTCTGCATAGATGTTAAATAAGCAGGGTAAGAACATACAGCCTTGACATACTCCTTTTCCTATTTGGAACCAGTCTGTTGTTCCGTTTCCAGTTTTAACTGTTGCTTCCTGACCCGCATACAGGTTTCTCAAGAGGCAGGTCAGGTGGTCTGGTATTCCCATCGCTTTCAGAATTTTCCACAGTTTATTGTGATCCACACAGTCAAAGGCTTTGGCATAGTCAATAAAGCAGAAATAGATGTTTTTCTGGAAGTCTCTTGCTTTTTCAATGATCCAGAAAATTGGATTTGGCAATTGGATCTCTAGTTCCCCTGCCTTTTCTAAAACCGGCTTGAACATCTGGAAGTTCATGGTCCACGTATTGCTGAAGCCTGGCTTGCAGAATTTTGAGCATTACTTTACTAGCGTGTGAGATGAGTGCAATTGTGCGGTAGTTTGAGCATTCTTTGGCATTGCCTTTCTTTGGGATTGGAATAAAACTGACCTTTTCCAGTCCTGTGGCCACTGCTGAGTTTTCCAAATTTGCTGGCATATCGAGTGCAGCACTTTCACAGCATCATCTTTTAGGATTTGAAACAGCTCAACTGGAATTCCATCACCTCCACTAGCTTTGTTCGTAGTGATGCTTCCTAAGGCCCACTTGACTTCACATTCCAGGACATCTGGCTCTAGGTGAGTGATCACACCATCGTGATTATCTGGGTCACAAAGATCTTTTTTGTACAGTTCTTCTGTGTATTCTTGCCACCTCTTCTTAATATCTTCTACTTCTGTTAGGACCATTTCTGTCCTTTACTGTGCCCATCTTTGCATGAAATGTTCCCTTGGTGTCTCTAATCATCTTGAAGAAATCTCTAAGTCTTTCCCATCCTATTATTTTCCTCTATTTCTTTGCATTGATCACTGAGGAAGGCTCTCTTATCTCTCCTTGCTATTCTTTGGAACTCTGCATTCAGATGCTTATATCTTTCCTTCTCTCCTTTGCTCTTTGTTTCTCTTCTCTTCACAGCTATTTGTAAGGCTCCTCAGACAGCCATTTTGCTCTTTTTCATTTCTTTCTTGGGGATGGTCTTGATCCCTGTCTCCTGTACAATGTCACGAACCTCCGTCCATAGTTCATCAGGCACTCTGTCTATAAGACCTAGTCCCTTAAATCTACTTGTCACTTCCACTGTATAATCATAAGGGATTTGATTTAGGTCATACCTGTATGGTCTAGTGGTTTTCCCCACTTTCTTCAATTTAAGTCTGAATTTTGCAACAAGGAGTTCATGCTCTGAGCCACAGTCACAATACATCAGTGAAATATTATTCAGGCTTTTAAAAGAAGGAAATTCTGATAAATGTTATGATACAAATGAAACTTAAAAACATTTTGCAAAGTGGAATAAGCCAGACACCAAAGGACAAATATTGTTTCATTCCAAATAGGAAAAAGAGTACGTCAAGGCTGTATATTGTCACCCTGCTTACTTAACTTCTATGCAGAGTACATCATGAGAAACACTGGGCTGGATGAAGCACAAGCTGGAATCAAGATTGCCGGGAGAAATATCAGTAACCTCAGATATGCAGATGACACCACTCTTATGGCAGAAAGTGAAAAAGAACTAAAGAGCCTCATGATGAAAGTGAAAGAGGAGAGTGAAAAAGTTGGCTTAAAACTCAACATTCAGAAAACTAAGATTATGGCATCCAGTTCCATCACTTCATGGCAAATAGATGGGGAAACAGTGGCAGACTTTATTTTTGAGGACTTCAAAATCACTGCAGATGGTAACTGCAGCCATGAAATTATAAGATGCTTACTCCTTGGAAAGAAAGTTGTGATCAATGTAGACAGCATATTAAAAAGCAAAGACATTACTTTGCCAACAAATGTCCATCTAGTCAAGGCTATGGTTTTTCCAGTAGTCATGTATGGATGTGAAAGTTGGACTCTGAAGACAGCTGAGTGTCAAAGAATTGATGCTTTTGAAGTGTGGTGTTGGAGAAGATCCTTGAGAGTCCCTTGGACTACAGAGATCCAACCAGTCCATCCTAAAGGAGATCAGTCCTGAGTGTTCATTGGAAGGACTGATATTGAAGCTGAACCTCCAATACTTTGGCCACCTGATGCAAAGAGCTGACTCATTTGAAAAGACCCTGATGCTGGGAAAGATTGAGGGCAGGAGGAGAAGGGGATGACAGAGGATGAGGTGGTTGGATGGCATCATCGACTCAATGGACATGAGTTTGGGTAAACTCTGGGAGTTGGTGATGGACAGGGAGGCCTGGCAGGCTGCAGTCCATGGGGTTGGAAAGAATTGGACACGACTGAGTGACTGAACTGAACAGAACCACTTATATGGCATACCTGAATAGTTAAATCCATAGAGACGAAAAGTAGGATGATAATTACCACGGGCTGGGGATGGGGACAGAGCTTCAGTCTGGGATGATGAAAAGTTCTGGAAGTGGATGGTGGTGATGGCTGCACTATCTTGTGAGTGGACTTATTGCCACTCACAAGAGTACACTTAAAATGTACATTTTTAACTGTACACTTAAAAATTATTAAAGTGGTGCATTTTATGTCAGATATATTCTACTACCATAAAAAAGCTTTGTAAAAAAAGATTGAACCAAGATCATGAGATCATAAAGTGCACAGATTCCATCATGTTCTACCCTGGTTCACATTCCCTCCCCCTGCCACCGCCCCCCCATGACAATCCAACATGCAGCCCTACTGCTGCTCTCAGCCAGCACTTCAGGAATGGAGCTATGAGAGCCTCAGATGAACTCTGAACTTCAACTGAATGGACTCGAGTTGAACCTAATGGTTGAATCCCTGCTGCCTCAGGTGTAAAATAGGAAAAGAATACTTACCCTTTCCTACATTACAGAACTGTCACAGAATCAGTGAGGTTACGTATGTGAAAGCATTGTAAACCCTGAAGTCCTCTGAACAGATAAGGAATCATTAGCAGTATCGTCCTTATTGCTTGCCTAGGTTGTTGGCTCCATCTGGGGACATCTCTGACTGTTGGAAAGGTCAGGCAGAATTGTGAAGTAGCAAAGGTTGCTCTTGCTGTCCCCTCCTCTTACATATTTCTTAGGATGTCCCTCTCCATTTAGCAACTTCATCTTCCCTCCCGACCCCTTGATACTGTGAGCGATGCTAACCTCCTGCCTGTATCTCATCTCTTGGGAACTGTGCAAGGAACACCCACTTCTCTGGTGTGTTTCCTTTGCTCTCACACTTCTGTCACACTCACAGCGCTTCTGACACCAGATGTGTGGGGCTCGGCCCCACCCCCCGACATCAAGTAAATTTGTGACACCAGCTGGTTGTCCTACATGGAATTTCATCCAGTTCTGACACTGTCTACCTGGAGATAACGTCAGATGCCACAGGTTAGGGTTTAGTCCCACAAAGCTGCCCCCTTCTACCTCACTTTCTTTTATCCTTCCTCCCTCCCTCCCCCTTCTCTCTTTCTTTCTTCCTTTCTCTCTCTCTTTCTCTCTCTCTCTCTCTCTCTCTCTCTCTCTCTGTCTCTCACCATGCAGCATGCAGGCTCTAGTTCTCCAACCAGGGTTCAAACCCATGCCCTCTACTATGGGAGCATGGAGTCTTACCCACTGGACCTCCAGGGAAGTTCCTTCTACCCCACTATATATTTTTTAAATTTTTAAGTTTTTTAGACTTAAAAAAGATACACTTATGACTGTGCTGGGTCTTCACTGCTGCACGCGGGCTTTCTCTAGTTGAGGCAAACGGGGGCTTCTCATTGCAGTGGTTTCTTTTGTTGTGGCACAGGCTCTAGGGCGCTCAGACTTCAGTAGTTGCAGCTCTGGGGCTCTAGTGCGTAGGCTCAGGAATTGCGGCTCATGGGCTTAGTTGCCTTATGGCATGTGGGATCCTCCCGGACCAAGGATCAAAACTGTGTCCCCTGCATTTACCATCCCCTGCATTGGAAAGTGGGTTCTTTAGCACTGAGCCACCAGGGAAGTCTCTCCCACTTCACTTTAGATGCCAATTTGCAAATCCTGGTTGCCACCTATGCTGCTGACTGATTGACTATAAATCGGAGGAGGTTCAACTAATCTGCTGCAGTGGCCCACAGACCTCAGGAACAGTTTCTTTACTGTTTACTGGTTTATTATGTATGTGTGCTCAGTCATGTCTGACTCTTTGTGACCCCATAGACCGTACCTGCCAGGCTCCTCTGTCCATGGAATTCTCCAGGCAAGAATACTGGAGTGGGTTGCCATTTCCTTCTCCAGGGGATCTTCCTGACCCAGGGATCAAACCTGAGTCTCTGGTGTCTCCTGGGTTGGCAGGTGGATTCTTTACCACTAGCACAGCTGGGTGATCATCAACTCCATTTCCCCTCTTCTATCTCTGGAGAATGTGAGGTGGGGCTGAAAATGCCAAGCTTCTAATCATGGCTTGGTCTTTCCAGAGACCAGCCCCCACCCAAGAACCTACCAGGAGCCACCTTATTACAGCAAAAGCATTGCTATCCACCCAGGAAATTCCAAAGGATTTAGGCATTCTGTGTCAGAAACTGGGGTCAAAGACCAAATATTGGAACAAAAGATGGTCCTAGTGCTCTTATCATGCGGGGAATTATAAGGGTTTTAAGACTCTGTGCCAGGAACTGGGAAACACATAAATACTTTTTCTCTTACCTCACAGGATTCAGAATACCACCTCCTCCAGAAAGTCTCTCCAGATACTTCTGGTCTCTCCCTCATCTGAGCCAGATAGGGGTTGGGGAGCTGTGTGAGGCAATGAAGGTATCAGTGAAATTAATAATTTCATTGTTGAATGAATTGCCGCCTTCACTTACTATACATGTGACCTTGGCAAACTACCTTTCTGAGCCTCAACATCTCTCTGTAAGTTAGTGACAATACATGATTTAACAGGCTAGTAATGAAGATTAAATGATATAACCAATAGTGATAGAATATGAAGAATGCTCAGTTAATAATAGTTTCCTTCCTTTAAACTCTCATAACTCGTTATCTGAGCTTTCAGTCTTGTGTTTTAGGTATTTGCATCATTCATTCATTCAAAAATGTTTAAATAATTATGAAGCCAAAACATGTTATGAAGAAAAGTAAAAACAAAAGAAGCTGTTTAGGAAAGACTTTACTGATAAAGCATCATTTAGGCAGAAAATAGAGGGAGTGGATCCTGAAAATACCAGAGAAGGAGGTTGGGGCAAGAGCAAAGTCCCTGAGACAGCAACATGCTGGTGTGTTTGAAGACTGAAGGCAGGAAGAGAAGGGGATGACAGAGGATGAGACGGTTGGGTGGTATCACCTACTCGATGGACATGAGTTTGAGTAAGCTCCTGGAGTTGGTGATGGACAGGGAGGCCTGGTGTGCTGCAGTCCATGGGCTCACAAAGAGTCGGACATGACTGAGCAACTGAACTGAAGGAAGCCAAGGTGGCCAGATCAGAGTGAGCAAGAGACAGAGGGAGGAGGAGCAGAGAAGGAGCAGGGACCACATCACGTGAGGTTTTTGTAGACGGTGGCAAAGACTCTTTTTGTTTACTGGTGAGATGAGAAGTCGGCAGACAGTGATGAGCAGAGAGTGAAAGAACTGACATAGGCTTTAAAAGGATCACTTTGGGGGAACTTCCCTGGTATTCCAATGGTTGAGACTTCTCCTTCCAGTGCAGGGGGTACAGATTCAATCCCTGGTCGGGGAGCTAAGATTCCACGTGCTTCATGGCCAAAAACCAAAACATAAAACAATACTGTAACAAGTTCAATCAAGACTTTGAAAATGGTCCACATAAAAAAAATCTTAAAAAATTCTTTGACTGCTATGTCCTGTGCCATTGACTGCATGGTAGCAAGGGTAGAAATAGGGAGATTGATTAGCAGGTTAGTGCAGTAACCCAGGCAAGATATGCTAGTGGCTTGGACCAGAAAGGCAAATGGGGGTAGAAAGAATGGTCAAATTCTGAATATATATTGATTTGAAAGGAGAGCCAAGACTACTTTCTGGGGAGTAAGAGAAAGGCTTAACACTAGTATTTTTGGCCGAGGAACTGTGAAGATGGAGTTTTCATCATCAAAATAAGGAACCTACAGGGAAAAGTGGATTTGGGTGGGGCAAAGTGGAAATTACAAATTTGATTTTGTATTCATCCAGTTATTACTATTTGCCATGGTCTTAATTTGTTTATAATAATCCACATTTCCTTATATTACTTTCCTTCAGCCTGAGAACTTCACTTAGCATTTTCTGTAGTGAAGATCTGCCAATGGTGATATTTTAGTTTATCTTTAACTGCTACTGCTAGGTCACTTCAGTCGTGTCCAACTCTGTGCGACCCCATAGACGGCAGCCCACCAGGCTCCCCCGTCCCTGGGATTCTCCAGGCAAGAACACTGGAGTGGGTTGCCATTTCCTTCTCCAATGCATGAAAGTGAAAAGTGAAAGTGAAGTCACTCAGTCGTGTCTGACTCCTCGCGATCCCATGGACTGCAGCCTGCCAGGCTCCTCCATCCATGGGATTTTCCTGGCAAGAGTACTGGAGTGGGGTGCCATTGCCTTCTCCTATCTTTAACTAGAGATATCTATTTTAACTTCAGTTTTAAAGAATATTTTTGCTGGGGTAGAATTCTGGGCCAAAAATTTTTACTTTCAGCACTTTAGAGATGTTTCTCCATTGTTTCCACTTCCCATCACCATTTTAAGTTTTATTAAGGTCAGTTCAATTAAGTTCAGTCACTCAGTCATGTCCGACTCTTTATGACCCCATGGACTACAGCACGCCAGGCCTCCCTGTGCATCACCAACTCCCGGAGTTTACCCAAACTCATGTCCATTGAGTCGATGATGCCATCCAACCATCTCATCCTCTGTCATCCCCTTCTCCTCCTGCCCTCAATCTTTCCCAGCATCAGGGTCTTTTCAAATGAGTCAGCTCTTTGCATCAGGTGGCCAAAGTATTGGAGGTTCAGCTTCAATATCAGTCCTTCCAATGAACACTCAGGACTGATCTCCTTTAGGATGGACTGGTTGGATCTCCTTGCAGTCCAAGGGACTCTCAAGAGTCTTCTCCAAAACCACACTTCAAAAGCATCAATTCTTTGGCACTCAGCTGTCTTCAGAGTCCAACTTTCACATCCATACATGACTACTGGAAAAACCATAGCCTTGACTAGATGGGCATTTGTTGGCAAAGTAATGTCTCTGCTTTTTAGTATGCTATCTAGGTTGGTCATAGCTTTTCTTCCAAGAAACAAGAATCTTTTTATCTCATGGCTGCAGTCACCATCTGCAGTGATTTTGGAGCCCCCCAAAATAAAGTCTGCCACTGTTTCCACTGTTTCCCCATCTATTTACTATGAAGTGATGGGACCAGATGCCATGATCTTAGTTTTCTGAATGTTGAGTTTTAAGTCAACTTTTTCACTCTCCTCTTTCACTTTCATCATGAAGCTCTTTAGTTCTTCTTCACTTTCTGCCATAAGAGTGGTATCATCTGCGTGTCTGAGGTTATTGATATTTCTCCCAGGAATCTTGATTCCAGCTTGTGCTTCATCCAGCCCAGCATTCCTCATGATGTACTCTGCTGCTGCTGCTGCTGCTGCTGCTAAGTCACTTCAGTCATGTCCAACTCTGTGCAACTCCATAGATGGCAGCCTACCAGGCTCCCGCATGCCTGGGATTCTCCAGGCAAGAACACTGGAGTGGGTTACCATTTCCTTCTCCAATGCATGAAAGTGAAAAGTGAAAGTGAAGTTGCTCAGTTGTGTCTGACTCTTCATGACCCCATGGACTGCAGCCCACCAGGCTCCTCCATCCATGGGATTTTCCAGGCATATAAGTTAAATAAGCAGGGTGATAATATACAGCCTTGACGTACTCCTTTCTCAATTTGGAACCAGTGTGTTGTTCCATTTCCAGTTCTAACTGTTGCTTCCTGACCTGCATACAGATTTCTCAGGAGGCAGGACAGGTAGTCTGGTATTCCCATCTCTTTAAGAATTTTCCATAGTTTGTTGTGATCCACACAGTCAAAGGCTTTGGCATAGTCAATAAAGCAAAAGTAGTTGTTTTTCTGGAGCTCCCTTGCTTTTTTGATGATCCAATGGATATTGGCAATTTGATCTCTATTTCCTCTGCCTTTTCTAAATCCAGCTTGAATATCTGGAAGTTCACATACTGTTGAAGCCTGGCTTAGAGAATTTTGAGCATTGCTTTGCTAGCGTGTGAGATGAGTGCAATTGTGCGAGAGTTTGAACATTCTTTGGCATTAAGGTAGAGCTGATAAAATTATAAGATATCTAAAGTACATAACACAGTGATTTGATATGATATTTGTTAAGGTATAACTGATAAAATGATAGGATATCTAAAGTACATAACAGTGATTTGATATACGACCCATGGTGAAAGGTTGCCCCCATCTAGGTTGATTAGAACATCCATCACCTGATATATTTATCTTTTTTGGGGCTGGGTGAGAACATTTAAATTTTCCTCTCTTAGAAAATTTCAATTATACAATATAATGTTGTAACCTTTAGTCATCATGTTATACTGTAGACCATCAGGGCTTATTTATTTTATACCTGAAAGTTTGTATACTTTTACCAACTTCTGCCTGTTTCTCTGACATATAGCCCCTGGCAACCACTCTTCTGATCTGTTTCTATGGGTTTGACCCCTGCCCCCTTTATTTAAGATTCCACATATAAGTGTAAGTGATACCATGAAGTGTTTGTCTTTGTCTGACTTATTTCACTTAGCACATTGCCCTCCAGGTTCATCCATACTGGTGCATATGACAGGATTTCCTTCTTTTTTAAGGCTTAACAGTATACTGTTGTACATATATACCACATTTTCTTTATCAATTCATATTTTGAAAGGCACTTCAATTGTTTCCATACCTTGGCTATTGTAAATAATGCTGCGATGAACATGTGGGTACAGATATCTCTTTGAGATAATGGTTTTACTTCCTTTGGATATATATCAAGATGTGGGATTGCTGGATCATATGGTAGTTCTAGTTTTATTTTCTTGAGTAGCCTCCATACTACAGTGACTGTACCAGTATACATTCCCACCAACATTGTACAAGGGTTCCCTTTTCTTCACATCCTTACCACATTCTTCTCTCTCTCTCTCTCTTTTTTTTTTCTCATAATTTCTCTGATGATTAGTGATGCTGAGCACCTTTGCATGTACCTGTTGACAATCTGCCTATCTTCTTTGGAAAAATGTCTATTCATGTTATTTGTTCATTTTAAAATTGGGTTACATGGTCTTTTTCTATTGAGTTGTACAAATTTTTTTTGTATGTTTTGGATATTAACCCCTTTTTGAATATTGGTGTCCATTATTTCTGGTGAGAAGTCAGGGTCATTTGAGTTGTTTTTCCCTCTATACAGGGTTCCCTTGTGGCTCAGCTGGTAAAGAATCCGCCTGCAATGTGGGAGACCTGGGTTCAGTCCCTGAGTTGGGAAGATCCCCTGGAGAAGGGAATGGCTATCCACTCCAGTATTCTGGCCTGGAGAATTCCATGGACTGTGTAGTCCATGAGGTCTCACAGAGTGAGACATGACTTTTACTTTTCCCTCTATATGTAAAACATCTTTTTCCTCTGGTTACTTTCAAATTTTTCTCTTTATCTTTGATTTTTGGCAATTTAATTACAGTGTGCCTTGGGGAAATTTTCTTTGTATTTGTCTTGCTTGGGGTATACTGGGCTTCTTGAATTTGTAATTGTATATCTTTCACTTTGAGGGAATTTTGGCTATTTCTTAATTCTTTTTTTTCTGTCCAGCAGTCTCTCCCCTTTTTTTCTGTGATTCCGGTTACATATGTTAAACATTTTGATAATGTTTCTTACACTCTGAGGTGCTGCTCAATTTTTTTCAACTTTTTTTCCCTCCTTGTCTTCAGATTGGATGCTTTATACTGATCTAACATCAAGGTCATTGACTCTTTCCTCTGTTTTCTCCATTCTGTTGTTAAGCCTAGCCAGTGAAGCTTTTATCTCAAACATTACCTTTCTCAGTTCTAGAGTTCCCATAGCTTTTTAAAAATAGAGTTTATTTTCCCCCAAGGTTTTCTATCTCTTCATTTGTTACAAACACACAACCACTTACCTCATGAAGTATAGTTATAACAGCTTATTTTAAAATTATAATCTACTGATTCTAATGTGTGGGTCATCTCAGTTTTCATTGATTGTCTTTTGAGTATAGGTCACATTTTCCACATTCCTCATGCATTGAGTACTTTGGGGATATTCTGGACTTGTGATTAAGTCATACGACTCTGGTTTCTGTTGTACAACTCCCCCCAAAACGCTGGACTGTTTGTTTGCTTTAGCAGGCAATCAACTTGATTGCATTATCAGACTATAAACTGTCTTTTAGGCCACAGTTCAAATCTCAGTCCTTTTATTCTTATCTGGGCCTCTTAAGCCTGCCTCATGTATTACATTTCAGGAACTGTCCAGAGATCTGGACAGAGCTTATACATAAAAATGTATGGCTTTTCATCTCTGGGTCTCTTTTCTTGAATTCCTCCCATCATTTTCTACAGGCTGTGGCTGCATTGAATTCTCTCCTTCGAATCGTCAGGCGAGAAGGACCACAGGTTTTCTATTATTTTAGCTGCCCTGTGTGACTCTACTGTGGCCTGCTTCAGGCTAAAAGCCATTTAAAAAAAAAAAAAGGAAACATGCCCTATGCATTCTCTTTTTCCAAATGTTGATTCCTCTCCAGAAACTGCTTGCTTTTGTTCACTCTCCAGGGTAATTGGTAGTGTCTAAGAGTTCATAGTTGCTCTCTGCAGGAGTCTGTCTCCTATGAGCTTAACTGAACTATCCTGGAAACAGAACTGTTAACATTTTTGGTTTGGACACATTAAGTTGCAGAAGTCCATTAGACATCCATTCACTATCCAGTCAGAAATGCACCTGGAGCTTCTGGAGAGAAATTATTCAACATTTGAATGGATGGTGTATAAAGTTATGGGTGTAGGAAAATCAACCAAGATGTGAATATACCTATAGAAGAGGGAACCAAACCCAGTTGTGCTGGGATCCAGCCCCGGTGGATCCAGGGAATTTGAAGGGGGAGCTCCACCCGTGGCACAGTTGTATTCCAGGGCTTAATGATCAGTATAACGAGGAAGAATTAGCAAAGAAAGTCAAGAAAGAGTGGACAACAAAGGAAGAGAAAAACCAAGAGAGTGTTATCATGAAGTCCAAGTGAAGGAAAAATTTCTGGAAAAAAAAAGGCAAGGCAGTCACCTGTATCCAATACTGCTGATAGATTAAAATGAATAGTAAAAACTGACTTCTGGGGGACTTCCCTGGTGGTCCAGTGGTTAAGACTCCACATTCCCAATGCCAGGGACATGGGTTGGATCCCTGGTCGGGGAACTAAGATCTCGAATGCTGCATGGTATGGCCAAACAAATAAATAAAAACTGACTTCTGGATTTGGCAACAGGAAGGTCATTGGTAAACCTAAAATAATTGCGTTGTTCAAGTGGGGTCAGTTCAGTTCAGTTCAGTCACTCAGTCTTGTCTGACTCTTTGCTACCCCATGGACTGCAGCACGCCAAGCCTCCCTGTCCATCATCAACTCCCAGAGTTTACTCAGACTCATGCCTGTTGAGTCGAAGATGCCACCCAACCATCTCATCCTCTGTCTTCCCCTTCTCCCACCTTCAAATTTTCCCAGCATCAGGGTCTTTTCAAATGAGTCAGCTCTTCGCATCAGGTGGCCAAAATATTGGAGTTTCAGCTTCCACATGATTTCCTTTAGGATGGACTGGTTGGATCTCCTTGCAGTCCAAGGGACTCTCAAGGGTCTTTTTCCAACACCACAGTTCAAAAACTGTGGAGTCAGAATTCACTGAAAGTGGAGTCAGAACTCACTGAAATAAAGTGAGGAATTGAAGTCCAGGAGAATGGAGAAATCTATCAGGGAATTTTACCATCAAAGAAGAAAGAAAGATGTGATTGAGACTGGAAGGGGTTGTGTGACATCAAGAAATTTTGCTTTGCTTTTTGACATAAGGAAAAATTAGACCATGTTAGTTTGCTAAAGTAGAAAGTAGTTGAGAGGAAATAACTGGTGTGTTGAGAGAGAGAGGACAGGCTTCTGTGCACATGTGGGGAGTTGGTCTTAGATAAAATCATGAGCAGCTCTTTCAGAGCAGCTGGAGGCAAGAAAGGAAGCTGTTAGATGTCGGATGTGATGGGGGTGGGAAGGTCTATTATGAGAGGACCCAGAAGAGGGACAAGTAGAAAGAGGCAGCACACCAAAAAGAAATCCCCTTCACTTCTTAAACCAGTTTGTGTCAGATTTTGTGTTGCTTAGGGTCAAAATTATCCTAAATGATAAATATAGTTCTTATGAATCTTTCAAAAATGAATTTTCATAGACCAGAGCATTACCGTTTATAAGAAATGACCACAAGGGACTTCACTGCTGGTCTAGTGGCTGAGAGTCCGCACTGCCACTGCAGGGGGCCTGAGTTTGATTTCTGGTCAGTAAACTGGATCCCACGTGCTGCAACTAAGAATTCACATGCTGCAACTGAAGATCCTGCATGCTATAACTAAGACCTGGTACAGTCAAATAAATATCTATATATCTATAAAGAAATGGCTATAAAGTAATAACCTTTCTTATTAATGGACAGGTCAGAAGTTCTGAGTCCAAATGGGTATTTACTATGCTTTCATTTACTTCTGGGAACCAATTCCAAAGAATGTCACACCTCAAAATATCTTTGGACTCTATTCTACTTTGATTTCCTTTAAAAATCTGTTACACATTTTGAGTACTCTCAAAGATGACAGATTTGGTCTTTTGTTGGTAGATTTGGTGTTGGAAATATACATAAGCTATTTGGGGTTGAGTCTGGCAAAAACCTTTTTATTTTTAAGGTTTTTAAAAAATTTTGGCCATGCTGCACAGCATGTAGGATCTTAGTCCCCTGACCAGGGGTTGAATCTGCACACTCTGTACTGGAGACCTTCCCAGGTGGCACAAGTGGTAAAAAAAAAAAAAAACCAACAACAACAAACCTGCCTGCTGATGAAGGAGACATAACAGATGTGGGTTTGATCCTGGGAAGATCCTCTGGAGGAGGGCATGACAACCCACTCCAGTATTCTTGCCTGGAGAATTGCCATGGACAGAGGAGCCTGGTGGACCACAGTCCATAGGGTTGAAAAGAGTTAGACACGACTGAAGTGATTTAGCACACACACACTTAACTCTGCATTGGAAGCACAGAGTCTTAACCACTGGACCTCCAGAGAAGTTCCTGGCAAATATCTTTTTAGATCAAAACTTGTTCCATGGGAAGTCCAGTGCAACCTGGAGCCTGAGTATGGGAAAGAAAAGTCACTATCCAGAGCTTGTCCTTTTGGAGTAAAAAAGTCATCTCAAATCCTTCTTAGTTAGCCTGACCATTCAACCCTGTGGATTATTTTCTGCAGGCATCATACTGCTGATGGCAAGGAAAACAGCCAATGTGGACTTCATTTCTGATGTGCAGAAAGTTAAATTTTCTGCTTTGAGACAGGATTATCCTCAGATGTGTGTGAGGCAAGAGAGCCAAAGAAGGATCTCCTCTTCCCATTTATCTTTCACAGGGAGTCTGCGCCTTTCTTACTTCGCTTCCTCTCTCTCTTCCTCACCCCCTTTCTCGTTCTCATGCCCCTCCTCCCCTTTGTTATGGAACTGTAACTGACGTATAGCAATATAAGTTCCAGGCGCACAACGTTGTGGTTGATATTAATTATCACCACAGTAGGTCCAGTTACCATATGTCAGCATACAAAGATACAATATTATTGACTATATTCCCTGAGCTGTTCATTTCATCTCTATGACTCATTTATTTTATAACTGGAAGTTTGTACCTTCTAATCACCTCACCTGTTTCACCCATTCCCACCTATTCCTCTCTGCTTTAGCAACCATCTGTTTGTTTTCTGTATCTATGAAATTGTTTTGTCTATTCATTTGTTTGGTTTTTAGATTCTACGTACAAGTGAACTCATACAGTGTATATCTTTCTATGTCTGATTTATTTGACTTAACATAATACCCTCCAGGTCCATCCACGTTGTTGCAAATGACAAAATTTAATTTTTTGTGGCTGAATAGTATCCCATTGTATATATACACCACATCTTCATTATCCACTCATCTATCAACTGACCCTTAGGTTGCTTTCATATCTTGGTTATTGTAAATAATACTAGTATGAACATTGCGTACACATAACTTTTCAAACTAGGGTCTTTATTTTCTTTGGAAAAGTACCCACAAGTGGAATTGCTGGATCTTATGGCAATGGCACCCCACTCTGGTACTCTTGCCTGGAAAATGCCATGGACAGAGGAGCCTGGTGGACTGCAGTCCATGGAGTCGCTAGGAGTCGGACACAACTGAGCGACTTCACTTTCACTTTTCACTTGCATGCATTGGAGAAGGAAATGGCAACCCACTCCAGTGTTCTTGCCTGGAGAATCTCAGGGACGGGGGAGCCTGGTGGGCTGTCATCTCTGGGGTCGCACAGAGTCGGACACGACTGAAGTGACTTAGCATAGCATAGCATAGCATGGTAGTTCTATTTTTAATTTTTTGAGGAACCTCCATACAGTTTTCCATAGTGGCTGTACCAATTTACATTCCTACCAGCAGTGCACAAGGATTCCCTTTTCTCTGCATCTTTGCCAATACTTGTTATTTTTGTTTGTTTGTTTGTTTTTGATAATAACCGTTCTAACAGATGTGAGATGATATCTCGTGGTTTTGATTTGCATTTGCCTAGTGAGCATCTTTGCATGTATCTGTTGGTCATCTGTATGTCTTCTTTGAAGAAATATCTACATATTCAGATCCTCTACCCATCTTTTAATCTGTTTTGTTTTTTGAGTTGTATGAGTTTTTGTATATTTTGGATATTAACCCCTTATCAGATATATAATTTGCAAATATTTTCTCTCACTCGATAGACTGCCTTTTTGTTTTGTTAGTGATTTCCTTTGCTGTGCAAAAGCTTTTAGTTTGATACGGTCCTATTTGTTTATTTTTGCTTTTGTTTCCCTTGCCTGCTGTGACTGATGTCAAAGGATGTACTTCATATGTTTTTTCCTAGGAGTTTCATAGTTTGAGGTCTTACATTTACATTTTTAATCCATTTTGAGTTTATTTTTATATATGGTGTGAGAAAGTAGTCCAGTAGGATTCTTCTGCATGTAGCTGTCTAGTTTTCCCAACATCATTTATTGAAGAGTCTTATCTTTTCTCCATCATATATTCTTGCATCCTTTGTCTTAGATTAACTGATCATGTAAGGGTGGGTTTATTTCTGGGCTCTCTATTTTGTTCCATAGATCTATGTGTCTGTTTTTGTACCAGTACTATACTGTTCTGATTACTATAACTTCATAGTATACTTTGAAATCAGGGAGAATGATACCTCCAGCTTTTTCTTCTTTCTCAAGACTGTTATGGCTATTTGAGGTCTTTTGTGTTTCCATACAGATTTTAGAATTATTTGTTCTAATTTTGTAAAAAATGCCATTAGACTTTGATAAGGATTCCATTGAATCTATATATTACCTTGGATGGTATGGTCATTTTCCCAATATTAATTCTTCCAATCTGTGAGCACAGTATGTCTTTTTATTTGTGTCATCTTCAATTTCTTTCATCAATGTCTTAGAATTTTTTTGAATACAGCTCTTTTACCTCCTTGGTTAGATTTATTCCTAGGTGTTTTATTCTCTTTGATGGAATTTTAAAATGTGATTGCTTTCTTAATTTCTCTTTTGATACCTCATTTTTAGAGTATAGAAATACAACACATTTATGTATATTAATTTTGTATCCTGCAACTTTACTGAATTTATTTAAGCTAATAATTTTTGGTGGTGTCTTTAGGATATCCTGAATATTCATTGGAAGGACTGATGCTGAAGCTGAAACTCCAATACTTTGGTCACCTGGTGCAAAGAACTGACTCATTGGAAAAGACCCTGATGCTGGGAAAGACTGAAGGCGGGAGGAGAAGGGGACAACAGAGGATGAGATGGTTGGATGGCATCACCGACTCAATAGGTATGAGTTTGAGTAAACTCTGGGAGTTGGTGGTGGACAGGGAGGCCTGGAGTGCTGCGATTCATGGGGTCGCAAAGAGTTGGACACGACTGAGCGACTGAACTGAACTTAGGATATCATGTCATTTGCAAACAGTGACAGTTTTATTTCCTCCTTTTCAATTTTGATTATTTTATATCTTTTTCTGTTTGATTACTGTGGCTAGGACTTCTAATACTATGTTGAATAAAAGTAGTGAGAGTGGACATCCTTGTTTTGTTCTTGATCTTAGAGGATATGCTTTCAGCTCTTCACTACTGAGTATGATGTTAGTGGTGGGGTTCTTATGCTGTGCTGTGCTCAGTCATATCTGACTCTTCATGACCCCATGTACTGTAGTCCACCAGGCTTCTCTGTCTGTGAAATTTTCCAGACAAAAGTTACCTGATCCTACTCCAAGAGATCTTCCCAACCCAGGTATTAAACCCGCATCTCTTGTGTCTCCTTCATTAGCAGGTGGATTCTTTGTTTTTCTAATTCCTTTAGGTGTAAGGTGAGATGGTTTATTTGAGATATTATTTGCTGTTGTAGGTCTGAATCACTATAAGCATCTCTCTTAGATTGCTTTTCCTACTTATCATAGATTTTGGATCATTGTGCTTCCATTTCCTCTTGTCTCCAGATTTTTTTAAATTTTCTTTTTTATATTTTCAGTGATCCATTGGTTGTTTAGTAGCATGTTGTTTAACCTCCACATGTTTGTGTGTTTTTTTTTGTAGTTTCTTTCTTATAGTTGATTTCTAATCTCACTTCATTGTGGTCAGAAAAGATGCTTGATTGATTTCAGTCTTCTTAAATTTATTGAGACTTGTTTTGTGGCCTAATAGGTGATCTTTCCTGGAGAACATTCAATGTGCACTTGAAAACAATATGTATTCTGCTGCTTTTGAATGAATATTTTATGTCAAAAGTCCTGTATGTATTTAATCTGTCTGATCTGTGTCATTTAAGATCAGAGTTTTCTTTGATTATCTGTCTGAATGATTTGTCTGTTGATGTCAATGGGATGTTAAAGTCCCCTAGTGTTACTGTCTTACTGTTAGTTACTTCCTTTATGTTTATTGATATTTGTTTTATGTGTTTAGATACTCCAGGGTTGGGTGTGTATATATTTATAACTGCTATGTTTTTTTGTTGGATTGATCACTCAATCATTATGTAATATTCTTCTTTGTCTTATTAGTCTTTGTCTTAAGTTCCATCTTGTATGATCGTATTGATAGTGCAGCTTTCTTTTTGCTTCCATTTGCATGGAATATCTTTTTTCATACTCTTACTTTCAGCTTGTGTGTACCTTTAGATCTGAAGTGAGTCTCTTATAGGCAGCGTATATATAAGTCTTTTTTTCTTTTTTAATTCCATCAGCCACTCTATGTGTTTTGATTGAAACATTTAGTTTATTTACATTTAAAGTAATTATTGATAGTTAGGTCCTTATTACCATTTTGTTAATTGCTTTCTGTTGTTTTTATAGTTCTTTGTTGTTCTTTTCTTCTTTTGCTCTCTTCTCTTGAGATTTGATGACTATCTTTAGTGTTATTTTTAATTTCCTTCTCTTTTTTGCATGTACATATTATAGATTTTTGGTTTGTGGTTGCCATGAGATTTATAATAGCTCTGTGTATAAAAGCCATATAACATATATACATGATTATTTTAAGTTGATCTCTTAAATTTGTACACATTCTAATAACCCTGCATTTTTATTCTCCTTGTCACATTTAATGTTTCTGATATCATATTTTACATATTTCTGTTTTGTGTATCCCTTAACTACTTATTGTGGATACACATGATTTTTACTACCTCTGTCTTCTAACATTCCTACTAGCTTTATAAGTGGTTGATCTGCTACTTTTACTATGTATTTACATTTGCCAATGGTATTTCAGTTTATATTCTTCAGTTCTGATTGATTCTTCTTTATATTTTCTAATTCTTTGTTAAACTTCACACTATGTTCATCCATTCTCCTGAATTCATGGAGCATCTTTATGATCATTAACTTGAACTCTTTATCAGATAGATTACTTATCTCCACTTTGCTTAGTTCTTCTTCTGGGATTTTATCTTGTTCCTTCATTGGGAACATATCCCTGTTACCTCATGTTGATTTTCTGTTTTTATTTGTATGTATTAGGTAAGTTGGTTGCATTTCACAATCTTGAATAAGTGGCCTTATGTAGGAAACATCCTCTGGGATCCAGCAGCATACTTCCTTTTGGTCACCAGAGTTACATGCTCTAGGGGTGCCTATGAGCTGCATGGATCCTCCTGTTGTAGCATGTTGACTACCATGGCACACTGGTAGCTGGGGCTAGCCACCATCCCTGTTGGCTGTCAGGCCCTACTTTGTATAGAGGCTGCTGGCTGCTACCTGGAGGGTAGCCTCAGGACTGGTGCCAAATGACTGGTGAGTGGTAAGACCCTGATGCTAATAGGCTAGAGAGTGGATTCCAAAATGGCACGTGCCAGCACCAGTGTATTTGGGATAGAATGAGCTCCCCAAAATGCTGCCACCAGCATCTTTGTCTTCAGCAGGAGTCCCATTTGCCTCCTGCCTCTCTGGGGAGGCCCTCTAAAATCAGCAAGTGGATTTGACCCCAAGCTCCTTTCAAATTACTGCCTCTGTGCTTGATCTCAGAGCAGGTGAGATTTTGTGCATCCTTTAAGAGTAGAGTCTGTTTCTTATAGTCCTCTGACTCTCCTGTGTGCAAGACGCCCTGACCTTCAACACCAGGTGTTCTGTGGATACATCTTCCCATTGCAGGACCCCTAGGGTTGAGGAGCCCCATGTATGGCTCAGGCCACTCATTCTTTGGGAGTAATCTCTGCAACCATGATTATCTCTCATTTGTGGGTCACCTACACAGGAGTAAGGGTCTTGACTACACTATATCTCTCCCTTCATACCTGTCTTTTGAAGTTTCTTCTTTACACCTTTAGTTGTGAAAAATCCTTCCTGCTAGTCTCGGTCATCCTCGTCACCCTGTAAACAGTTGTAATTCTGGTGTACCAGTCAGAGGAGGAGCTCAGGGTCTTCCTATTCTGCAGTCTTAACCATAAACCCAAATCTGCATCTTTAGCTAAAACAAAGTCGCCAGCAGGCATTTGGACTGTTAATTTTCTTGAAAACTTTGACTTCCCCAAGGAAAACTACTCATTGGTCTTCCCTGGTAGCTCAGACAGTAAAGAATTCACCTGCCATACAGGAGACCCAGGTTTGATCCCTGGGTCAGGAAGATCCCCGGAGGAGGAAATGGCAACTCATTCTAGTATTATTGCCTTGGAAATCCCATGGACAGAGGAACCTGGTGGGCTGCAGTCCATAGGGTCGCAAAGAGTCAGACGCGACTGAGCGACTAAGCACACACAAAGGAAACTACTCAGGAAGTGTGGAATACAAACTAGAATAGGGGTCAGAAGCTACTGGCTCAGTTTCGGCTCTTGCATTTATTAGCCCCTGCAACCTTGGATAATAAACTCACGGGGGAGAAACCCAATTTCTCCATCTGTAAATAGCAGTGATTCATATTCAACCCAAGAAGGTTAAAAGAGGAAGGGTTTATGAAAGCACCTAGCAACATGCAATAAAGGAGTCATCTTGCTCAAGTTCAGATCCTGGATCTATTGTACTAGCTATGTGACTTCAGGCAAGTTACTTAGCTACTCCGCCTCAATTTCTGGGTAAACAGACATAATAATAATAATAATAATACCCACCTCATAGATTTTATATCAGTCAGAGTTTAGTGCAGAAAACAGCAGAGAAACAGTTTCTGCCTTCCTTCTGTATTCCAAAATTCCTTCTAATTGGTGGAACCTATTTCATATCCAGAGCCTCAGCTGCAAGCTCCTTTCCAGCCTCTGCAGTAGGAAGTACACAGAAGGAGGATGCTGTGGGGGCTGAGGAAGTCAATGCACACATACCTCCCGAGTTCCCATGAGGATGAAGTGAAATGATGTGTATGAGGGCTTGGTAAGGGTTCAGTAAACACTAGCCACGGTTACTTTCAGCACACAGATAATGCTTGAAATATATTTCTTTATTCATTTGTAATAGATCAGAATATAATCTACTCTGTCTACACAAAGAGCAACTCTCTACTTCCATGTATTATGGACCCAGGTTTTCCCACAGCAAACTGAAGGTCTGAGTTTCCCTATTTCAATCAATATTATTCAGGCTTTAGACACTGGTGTCTACTGTGGACCGTTGCTGCCCTTCTTTGAGAAAACTACGGAATGATTTGAGATAATGTGTGTAGAATGTAAAATGTTCTCAATATCTTTGGAGGATACTTAAGAAACTATGACAGTAGTTTCAATGGTGTATGCAGAGCTGGGGGTGGGGACTGGTTGCATGGGGAAAAGAAGGGGGAGATTTGCATTTCACTTTCAGTGAGAAGAGTTGACATTGTCTGGTTCCTTTGAATTTTGTGATATGTTTATATATTACCTATTTCAAAAATTATAGAAAAGGTAAATCTTTGAAGCATTTTCTGATTTATTATTGGCATTCCACTTCAGAACAAAGCCATCCTAGGATCAAGCTACTTGAGTCATAGCATCCTGGTTTTTAATGCCCATTTAGGGCACTCATCACAAATCAGCTGCCTGCAGTACAGGAGACCAGGGTTCAATCCGTGGGTATGGAAGATCCCCTGGAGAAGGAAAAGGCAACCCACTCCAGTGTTCTTGCCTGGAGAATTCCATGGACAGCTAGGCTACAGTCCATGGGGTCACAAAGAGCTGGGCACAACTAAGAGACTAACACATGCACTCATCAAAAATCAGGGTGGGTAGAAATGGATTATTTACAGAAGTTCCAGTGTGAAAGGCAAAAAGCAGTGTATAATTCTGCCCCAACTCCAGTTCTTTTTTTTATGATTTATAAAAAACCCATTTTACTTCCAATAAACGCTCTTATTTTCCAGAGGTTTTAACTTCTAATACATTTAAGGATAGTCTTATTATGGATAAAGATAGTGAAAATTTATCAACGTAAAATGACATCCTTTAGAATTTTCACGCCTTTAGAATTTACCAGGACTACTCATGCTCTTGCCAGTGTGTTTTTATTGACATCATATTTATTCTGTCTTGATCATCTTTTTCTGAATCTATGAAGGCATCTAGAATATACCACTGTGGCATAAAGATTATTTTGAGCTGAAGATGTCTAAGAAACAACAGAGGTTAAAAAAAAAAACTCCATCTGAACCGCCTCCCATCCCCACTCTCTGCCTAAAAGCAGACACTTCAAAAAGAATTCAAATGCCTCAAATCCTTTTTAAGGAAGATTTTCAGATGAGAAATTGCATTAAACAGGCATTGTCACAAGATTATCATAACTCCCATCTATTTTCCTAAAGGTCCATTTTGTCTTCCCTAAAAGTCATTTGTATGACTGTTAAGTATCCTTTCCCCCCTCCTCTTCCCCTATTAAGATGGTATATAAACTAAATTCTAGCCATTTCTTTTTTTTTTTAATTTCAAGTTTATATTTTTTTATTTTATTTTTTAACTTTACAATATTGTATTGGTTTTGCCATATATCAACATGAATCCGCCACAGGTATACACGTGTTTCCCATCCTGCACCCTCCTCCCTCCTCCCTCCCTGTACCATCCCTCTGGGTCGTCCCAGTGCACCAACTCCAGTTCTTGTGAAACGGTGTCTAAACAATCTGCTCCAGCCCTTAGGTAAGCCCGAAAGGGTACTTGTGTTCTCCAATTCGATGGCCAGGTACCTTCCAGCAGGTCACTGAGGACTAGCTGCTTCTAGTAGGCAGCTCCTGCAAGGAGAATAGCTCAGCATAAACCACACCATTGTGCTTCTGTTTTTTTCCCCCCTCTTTGGTCAGTTTCTTCAGTCTGCAGATAATAGTAAAGGAACATATTTAACAGATTACATAATTCAGGAAATGGGGAAGGGATACGGATTATGCAGCTAGTTCCTTGCCATAACTCGGGCACTTAGGTAATCTTGGGTGAAAGGTATCAAGGAGCTGAGGTGGAAGGGTCAAAGGAACAGACCTGGTCATGGGGCAGACTCCAGAGGCTCAGTGGCTGTAGAAAGAAGTTTCTGGCTTAATCCCAGGGTGAATTAAGGCCTGTGATCAATGAAATTACCAAGACAGTAGCTGTCATCATGGAGAGGTATTTCTCCAAGTGGCAGGATACTCAAGGAAACAATTTCATCTGAGAAGACAGACACCATCTTCCTGATGAAAGTCTGGGATCTGCCAGTGCATTCTGCCACTGCCTCCTTGATTTGTGTACAGCTGCTAGCATAACTGACGCCATCTTTGACCCTTACAGTTTCTCCTGTCCTTTGGCTGACCCTACCCAGGACTGTGCTGTGCATGAATCACTCTTCTGTCATCAAGGGCTTTGTAGTTAATAGATATTGCTTAATAATGATTAGGACTGAGTAGCCACTGTGCTCTGTTAGTCCCCAAACAATGATAAAGACCTTTGGTGACATATTCCTGGAGCTCATGTGACTTGTTACCCATCATAGGAATGTGTGCCCCATTTCCAAGCTCCTACCCCAACACCTTTCAGTCTTTTTGCAGTCCTTGCATCTCCATTGGACTGCAAGGGGATCCAACCAGTCCATCCTAAAGGAAATCAGTCTGTATATTTATTGGAAGGCTGATGCTGAAGCTGAAGCTCCAATACTTTGGCCACCTGATGTGAAGAACTGACTCATTGGAAAAGACCCTGATGCTGGGAAAGATTGAGGATGAGAGGAGAAGGTGGTAACAGGGGATAAGATAGTTGGATGGTGTCACTGACGCGATGGACATGAGTTTGAGTAGGCTCTGGGAGTTGGTGATAGACAGGGAAGCCTGGTGTGCTGCAGTCCATGGGGTCGCAAAAAGTCAGACACAACTGAGCAACTGAACTGAACTGAACCCCTACACCCCAGGTCAACTATAAAGTTGTCCCAGTGGTGCTTTGGCAGCACAGAGTGTAGCTGCAAGTGATTCTAGATCATTGCCTGCCTGATCAGATCCCACCCTGTGAGTAGGTTACCCTGCAACAAACTGATCCATGGATTATATGGAGCTGCTGCTGCTGCTGCTGCTAAGTTACTTCAGCCATGTCCGACTCTGTGCGACCCCATAGATGGCAGCCCACCTCAATTTTCAGTCTCCAGATGCTGTATCAGTTTGGTGGGCACTTTTGTTCTCTCTGTCCTCCAACAACTGGGAACAGAGCCCATCAAAGTTTGGTCCAGGAGGTTGGCTTTTATTCACCAATTTCACATCATAAATCAGCACATGCACACATATTATATGTGGACTTACCCATTATTGAAACTAAACTTTAAAGAAATAGTTTGTAGTAAGTTGTGATGCACTCTTTTTTTTTTTTTTTTAATGCTGGTCACAACCAATCAAATTGATTTCATAACCCACCAATGGGTTCCAACCAGTAGTTTGGAAAACACCACCCTAACCACATAAGCTAATCAGTTCTGGGTCTCTCTGTTCTCAAGGGTGGGGAGCCACACAAGATCCCAAGAGTCTCTTACACAACATATTATCTCAGTATATCTATCCATCCCCCACTATTTGCATATACAAACTTCAGAGTGCACTTATGTAAATGCACACTTTGTTCTCCTTGACCTAACCTCAAATAGCCTCACTCTCCTGACAGTGGAGCCACAGTGCTGAGTTCACCTCTTTATTCCTTGCTTCTGTCCTTTGAACCCAGCACTCCGCCTTTTCCACTCAATCCCCATGGGAGGTCCCGGAAGGTAAAATATTTGAGTCACAGAATGTCAAGGATGAAAGAGACCTTAAGAATCATGTAATACAACCACCTCTTTGATGTGTCTTGGTAGTCTCTGGTCTCTGCTTGCATTCCTCTAAGGACAGCAAGCTCAGTACTGCCAGGGACAGCCTCTTCCCTCCTCGGACAATATTAGTTAAACCAAAATCTGTTTACCTATGCTTCCATTTATTACTTTTTGTGTCAAAATTAGACTTCTTGGAACAGTGCCTGGCACAGAATGATAAATATTTGTTACTAGTATGAAAAACCTAGACAGTATGCTAAAAAGGAAAGACATCACTTTGCTGACAAATGTCCGTATAGTCAAGGCTATGGTCTTTCCAGTAGTCATGAACGGTTGTGAGAGCTGGACCATAAAGAAGGCAGAGCACCGAAGAATTGATGCTTTCGAACTGTGGTGCTGGAGAAGATTCTTGAGAGTCCCTTGGACTGCAAGGAGATCAAGCCAGTCCTTCTCAAAGGAAATCAACACTGAACACTCTTTGAAAGGACTGACGCTGAAGCTGATGCTCCAATACTTTGGTCACCTGATGCAAACAGCCGACTCATTGGAAAAGACCCTGATGCTGGGAAAAATTGAGGGCAGAAGGAGAAGAGGGTGACAGAAATTGAGATGGCTAGATGGCATCAATGATACAATGGACATGAACTTGGGCAAACTCTGGGAGATGGTGAGGGACAGAGAAACCTGGTGTGTGGCAGTCCACGGGGTTGTGAAGAGTCAGACCTCACTAGACAAATGAACAACAGTGCAACTAGCAGTGGTTGTGTTAGTGCTATAAATAGTAATAACTAATCTCTAACCCTTTTCTCACACAGCTGCTCTTCACGTGTTCAAAGGAAGGCATTGTGTTGCCCGAGTCTTGTCTTTTCTCTGCTAAACACCCACAATTCCGTCCGTCCTTGCTGTAGTGTGCTTTCCTGTGCTTTCCCATCCAGTTCACTGTCCTCCCGATGCAGGTGGGTCTCTGACAGGTTGATGAAGTGAAGTGAAGTCGCTCAGTCGAGTCCGACTCTTTGCGACCCCATGGATTGTAGCCCACCAGGCTCCTCCATCCCTGGGATTCTCCAGGCAAGAACACTGGAGTGGGTTGCCATTTCCTTCTCCAGGGGATCTTCCCAACCCAGGGATCGAACCCAGGTCTCCTGCATTGCAAGCAGACGCTTTAACCTCTGAGCCAGGTTGATACTTCCTCTGAAAACACCAGCCTTCAGAATTAGCCCCAGGCTTCCCCAGTGGCTAAGAATCTGCCTGCCAATGCAGGAGACACGCAGGAGATGTGGAGGAGTCTGATGGGCTACAGTCCATGGACGGAGGAGTCTGGTGGGCTACAGTCCATGGGGTCGCAGAGTTGGACACGACTGCACACGCAGGCACTCCCCGTGTGGGGCACCAGGGCAGAGAACAGAGACTTGCACCTCCTGTGACCTGAGACCTTGGTGGCTAATTATGCTGCCCAGGATTAATTAATAGCCCACATCAGAGCAGAGAGAGCCCTGCACCCACAAATAATGGAAGAATGGGAGAGATGGCATCCCTCCCTCCAGAGCACATTCCCCTGGGGGAAATGTACCAGCTGCTGTCCTGGAAGGAATGAGGCCTGCAGGCATGTAGTGAGCCCACCCAGGAAGAATTAAACATCCCATGGCTGCCCCAGGGAGTCTCAGTGTGGTCCAGCGGTGGGGCTGTGATGATCTTGGGAGGAAGCACTTACCCTGCTCCAGCCAGTTATCACCATGCAGGAATGTAGGCCCTTGTGTTTCAGGATCATCCACCTTTTCTAAAAAGCCAGAAATATGAAGCTTTAAAATAGAATCATCCCACTTGAAAAAGTCAGCTAGTTCCAATTTTTTCCCCCCAAATATGGTGTGAGGCAAAAATGTCCAGGCTAGACCAAATGGTGTGACCTCAGCTCTCCTATTAGACTTCTGTTCTCTATCTGCAGAGCAGAGGGCTTTGGAGGGTGAGGCTGGGACTCAGTGGAGCCTGATGACTTCCAGGCTGGAGCCACCCTCCTCTTGCTTCAGTCTCTCCAGACAGTTTTCGAGCCACGTGGCAGCCAGGGCCAAACTTGGAAAAACAGCTCTGTTATCTGAGCAGCCCGAGGGAGCTTGCCTGAGTCTCACACGAGTGTTTTCTGGGCAGGTGGAGAGGGCAATTAAGCCTGCCATATGGGGTGGAGGAAGGTTTTAAATGGAATCCACCCTCTCCTCCTGCAAGAGGCGGAAACACTGCCACCTAGTCAACATCACCTGCTCCGTGGGGCTGGGAATCAGGCTTTCCTCGGCCCCTGGCTTCCTGAGTGACCTCATCTCTCCTTCCTCGTGACTGCGAAGTAATGAACATAAAAATGCTTTTGTGTGTTTTCAGGTATAAAGCATGCAAGACAGGGCCAAAATGTAATCGGTTTTCCTAAAATTTTTTATTCATTATGGGATCCACAGAACTATAGATTTTTAGGGCAAAAGGGAGCCTTTCAACTGGTGAGCTGGCCAGATGGGATAAACTGAGGCAGAGCATCATTTGCCTAAAGTCTTGCTGTTGGTTCACTAGTTCCTTTATTTCATGTCATCCTCCCTGTGATTTGAAAAAATGAACCCCAGTTTCCCCTCACCCGATCCCACCACTCACAGCTGGTCTGGTTAACTCACCTTTGCCATAGTATCATATCTTGTGCAGAGTATAAAATTTGGATAAAATATAAATAAATTTTAAGATATAATTTTATTTTAAAAAGTTAGTAAAATAATTAATAAAGCCTTTATTTATACGTAACACATGAAATAATGAGAGTCCCCAAAAGTTTTAAAAATTCTTCACCGATTGCATGATTTGAAACCTGGCAGGCCAAGTGAATGATAAACTGTTAATCCTACTACCATATGGAGCTACGGCTTCAGTGAGTAAACAAAAACTACTACCGGACACTGGCAGAATTGGTTTTAATTTGCATGAGCTTCAAAATGTGCAGGTTTCCAAAAGTCATGTTTCACGTACAATGAAGTGCCTGGTACTCCATTGAACAGGTTTTATTGTTTTCCCGATTGATGAAGCCTGCTCTGATCTGAGAGCTCTTGGTGATGAGGGAGACATTGTTGGCTCCCTTCCCAACAGCTATTCCTGCTTTTTATCTTGTGAGTAGAATCCCACTTTTGCTTAGATATTGATCAACAATATGTTCAAAGAAGGTGGTACCAACCCTAAGAGATGAGTCATGCTTGCTCTAGGCCAGACATGGTAATACCATCTCCCTTGCCAATGACTGATCCAGTTCTGCCCCTGAGGAGGAGTCAGCTGGAGACCTCTGGGAATGATTTCCTCTGACAAAAACCAGACATACACCAAAAGAGCCACGTTTCTGTCCTGCCTTTGGACATTGTTATACAAACATGAGATGCTTGGAGATGTGGCAGCTATTTTGCAACCATGAGGGAAAGCAAAAGAGACTTGCAGAGAACTATATGCCAGGCTGAAACATGTGTTTTATGGTAAAAATAAAGGGACAGGTAAGAAAAGGGAATAGACACAGAAATGTGAGGCATATAGGGCTGAGGCCCTATATGCCTCCCAGCAAGTCAGGACCAAAGCTGAGGTGACACTGGGCTCCCCCTCTTAGCCCTGGAAAGAAAGGAGCTCTTTTTCCTGCACCAGGGATTTGAAAGAAACATATGTAACTGGAGTGGGAGTGAAGGGTTCTCAGAAGGTGTGGGAGACCCAGAGTGTCCTGTGCACCCTGAGGGGAGTGTGTGGAACACTCCTGCATGTGTCACACGCAAGGGGGCTCCAGAGAGAACATGAGAGGGTCCTTGTGCCCCATACTTATGTATGGAGTTGTGTGACAGTGTGGAAAATCTTCTCCCCTGGAAATGAAGCTATTCATCAATTCACTCAGTCATTTTATTAATTTACTGACTTTGGGTCATACTCGGTATTGCTTCTTTGTGGGATGCAAAAAAGGAGAACATAGCTTTGCTGCCTTTTTGACATTTGCTATCCTGCACAGAGAGACAGATTATGCTTGCAAATTCAGAACCAAAAATAGGAAAAATCAAATAGCAGGTGAAGAGCCCAGGCAACCAGGGCTTGAAGGTTGCCCTGGGGAATGGTCTCTGGGACCTGGGTAGTCAGGAAGGGCTTTGTGGTGGTAAGGACAAGAAGAGGAAGGAATCTGATGATGCAGGTTTGGGACCTGGAAGACAGGGAGAATGGAGATTCACAGAGTTTGGGGTGTCAGAAGGAGGCTTCATCTTATTTCTTGGCATCAGTGGGAGAAGTTTAAATTCTAGATCTTAATCTACATTCTAATTTGTGGTTTCATTCATGTCAATACATTTTCACTGAGCAACTGCTGTGTGCCAGCATGTGCTGGCAACTGGGGCCAAAGACAGGCAGATCCCTCCAGGAGCTCTTTGTCTATGATAAGACAGTCAAAGACAGGGGTGAAGCGCTGTTCCAGGAGAGACACAGGATGCCACCAGGCCTGGCCAGAGAAGGGACACCAAGGGGGGCAGAGGGGATGGCAAGGTGGTTTTTCAGGGGCACAGATGGAAATTTGTCTTGGGGCTCCAGGGAATCCGCTAGGCTAGGGGTTGGGCTGCCAGTCTGCTGATGAACCCATCCCCACCTTACGGTTCAGTCCCTAAGGCCAAGAGCTCACCATGTCTCTTTGTGCGGGTGGTACCCCTGGTCCATCTGATTGTTTTGGTCTCTAAACCCAGTTGTTGTTCAGTTGTTAAGTCGTGTCCGACTTTGCAGCCCCATAAACTGTAGCAAACCAGGCTTCCCTATCCTTCACTATCTCCCTGAGTTTGCTCAAATTTATATCCATTGAGTCAGTGATACCATCCAACCATCTCATCCTCTGTTGTCCCCTTCTCTTGCCCTCAGTCTTTCCCAGCATCAGGGTCTTTTTCAATGAGTCAGTTCTTTGAATCAGGGGCCAAAATATTGGAGCTTTGACTTCAGCACCAGTCCTTCCAATGAATACTCAGGTTTGATTTCCTTTAGGATTGACTTGTTTGATCTTGCTGTCCAAGGGACTCTCAAGAGTTTTCTTGAACACCACAGTTTGAAAGCATCAATTCTTTGGTGCTCAGCCTCCTTTATGGTTCAACTGTCACATCCATATATGACTACTGGGAAAACCATAGCTTTGACTATATGGACCTTTGTCAGCAAAGTGATACCTCTGCTTTTAGGAAGGAGGTTGAACAAGGAAAGACTCTGCTTTGCCACATTGGGCAGATTCTCTTTGCCTTGAGTTATATGGATGTCTGTAAGTTGACACCTGTTGTGCTGGGGTGAGGAAGTGCAGTGCAGACCCGTCCTGCACACATAGATCTCCGTAGGCAGAGCTTGAAGACTGCTGGGAGGAGATGGGCAGCTGTGAGCTGCCTCGAGGACCTGCTTCCAGCTCATGGAGCGGGGACCATCAACACTAACATTTCTACTGAAAGTGACTGCGTCTGAAGTCACCTGGTGGGAGACAGCACCAGGGGCCTTGGGAAGGAAACCCCTCGAGTGTGGTGCTCCATTGGCTCAGTGTAAAGACACGAGGCCATGTGGAGTGCCCAAGCTGGTGAGGCAGGAGCCCGGAGTGGGGGGACACAGCTTCTCCTTTGGCCCTTGTTAGGGGTCTTTTCTGCTCAACGAGGCCTATTCCTGCCCAAGGTCACTGTGTTGGAGGGACAGGAGAAACGGGGAGGTGGTAAAAGTAGTCCAGTGCCTTGGGATGCGGTGTAAGACCAGATGGGGAGGTAATTTGGGGATGAAAAGGCAGCCACTGGCCTCTGTTGGTTTGGGGGCATCTCCAACCACAGGAAGTATTTGTCCTTCCCAGATTGGGTCCTTACTGGTCCATCCTCATTTCCACTCAACAAATACCTTCTGTGTAGGACCCACAGGGGCACAGAAGCAGTTTCTGTTTTAGGGAAGTCTGTCACCTGTAATAGAGGGCCAATTTGGGTGAGACCCCAAATGTGCCAGAGCTTCAAAGCAGGGTGAAGTCACAGCTGGTAGGAGGGGAATGGGAACAAGCTTTCCTGAGCCTCTGCCAGGAACCAAGTGCTGCCCTGAGCACTTCGCACACCTGGCCTCCTTTCATCCTTGCTTCACTGAGGGATGGATCAGCGCTTGCTTTTACAGATTGGAAAACAGGCTCAGGAGACATGAAGTAACTTGCCCAGGGGCAAAGAGCTTCAAAGTGGCCAAGCAGAGATTAAGGTCAGAGGTCTCTGGCTCTAAAGTGCATAGTCATGTACATTTGCTTGGTTGCCAGATGAGACAGATGGAGTTTGAGATGAATCCAGGGGGGAAGGAATTTGTTAGATGGAAAGAGGAGGAAGGTAGTTCAGGCTGAAGTTACAGCCTGAAAAGAGGTGTGGAGGCAGCCTGGTACCAGTGATGTGTGGTTTGCTCAAAGGGAGTCTTTCAGGGCAAGAGAGGAAGGGAAGGTTTCGACTCATCATGGAGGGTATTGAGGGCCCCGGCCAGGGGCCAGAGGAATCCCTAGTGGAGGGAAGAGCCTCAGTGATGGAGAGAAGTAATGACAGAGAAGGCTGAGGGCTTTTTGCCCCTCCTTGTTCCTCCTGTTCCTCCAACACAGTGACCTTGGGCAGGAATATGCCTGGCTGAGCAGAGAAGACCCTTAACAAGGAAGGGTTGTTAAGAACCTTGGTTGAGGAGGAAGGAGGGCAGCTGGGCATGTGGGCTGAGGGGAGGGGACAATGGAAGAGGTTGCTTCCGTTGTGTGGGCAGTGGAGCTTCTTGGAGAAGAGAGCCCAGAGCACTGCTGTCTTGGCCTGGAGGTACAGTGGGGAGACACCAGGAAGGAGCCTAGCAGCACCCACCACCCTGGGGAGGAGAACAAGAGGCCCGGCACGAGGCAGGTGAGCAGACGGAGGAAAGGCTTGTGAATGGTCAAGGTGAGAAAGGACCCCCCCTGTTGGCTGGAGTGGGGGCATGAGGAAGGGCCAGGGTCTGGTGACAGCCACAGTCAGTTCTCCAATATTCTGCCACAGCTCTGGCTGTGACATGCCATGAGTCTGTGAGTTCATGTATCTTGGTCAGGGCTGAAGTCACTCTTTGGGGGCAGGTCCCTATGGGGTGATACCTGTGTTCACAGGTCCCATGAGGCATTTGACCCATGGTGCTGGCTCTGCCCTGGAGCAAGGTCTGTGCCCTGGACCCAGACGGAAGCAGCCATGCACACATGTCCCCATCTCTGGGGATCCCCGCCCTGCCAGACCTGTCAGCCAACCTTTTATCAGTCTGCTCATGGCTCTCCTCTATGCCTTTGCCCAAGTTCTTCCGATGTGTGCTCATTGGGTCAAGGTTTGCCTACTCCAAGCAGCTTGCCCACAGGGACCCAGCCCTTATTTTCTGCTCGGTGGTTCGGTGTCCACCTACATGCTCTTTCCTTGAATTTACACAGTCTCTAGGCTTTATTTTTGTGTATGTTCACTGTGCTCCCCAAAGAGATGATAAGATCATTGAGGGTAGGGATCACATCTTAGATCTTTTCTGTCTCCCTCATAATACCTAAACTTGACTCATGGAAGGCCCAGCACTCACGGAATGCCAGATGAATGGGAATTCCCTTCCACTCACATGTAGGTCCTGCACCTCTAGGAATGTAACCCTAAAACATACCCAGAGGATGCAGTAAGATGCAGGTGGGGAGTAGGGCCAGGCAGGAGCCGAGGCATGCCTCCATCATGATGTTTCTCTGGAGTGATGCTCAGCTGGGAGGGACCTTGTTGATGATCCAAACTTCTTCCTCCACTGACTGGTAAACAGAAGTCTCAGGTGGAGGCATAGTTCCCCCAGGGGCACAGAGCTGCACTGAGACTCAAGGCACACCATGAAGACCAGCAACAACTCCCTCTGCTAGAACCCAATTTCCCAGGTCTCAGATCCTTGGCTTCTCAGCACCATCCCCAGGCTTCTCTCTGACACAAACCTTTTACTTCTCTGGCCAGTTTTTCTCTGGCTAATCTTTAAATAACTGGAAGTCTAATGATTAGGATTGGGATGCAGTCCTTGGAGTTTTCTCTTTTCTCCCTCCATCCTCTCTCCGTAGGCAGACTCATCCCACATCCAGAATGGCCATCTGACTCCCACATGACTCTGGTTCAGAATTCTCTGCAGAGTTTTCAATCCATTCATCTGCTGCCCTTCTGGCATCTCCTGAGTATCCAAAGTGACACTTCTGAAGACTTCTGAAGTCATCCCTCAGCATTCTTCCAAACCTTCCTCCCTGCCCCATAGTCCCTATTCAGCGTGTGAACCACTGTCTGGGCCAGTGCACAGGCCAGAAATGGAGACAGTTTTCCTCCCCTCTTGTGCATAATCTGTAGGTATGACTTCCTGAGCATCTCTACATCCCCACTACTGTCAGCCTGCTTCAGACCTCCTCCACCTCCTGCCCAAAGGCTGACAGCCTCCTGACTGGGCTCCCTATGGTCCCTAGTCCACTCAGCCATCAGTCCACTTTTAAAAACATTAGGTAGATTCTGTCACTTACCCATTTCAATCCTTCATTGGCTCCTGGTCTCTCTTGGGATAAAGGCCCAGGTGTGACTGAGGCCTGTGAGGTTTGAATAGCCCCTCCAATCTCCCCTGCCTCCGTCTCCCTTCTCTCCGCATTGCAGTCACCCAGGCTTTTCCCAGGATCCTGCTAATCATAGAGTCTTGAAATGAGCCCAGGAAAGATCCCCTGGCCACACGTTTCCATATTCTTATCTTACATGCATTTGTAAAATGAATTCATGTTTCCCTCTCTAGCTGCCTAGAATCTAAGCTCCATGAGGCCAGGGGCCTCCCAGGGCACACAGAAGTAGCTCAGGAAGCACGTGTTGGCTCTTAGGTCTCTCAGGGATGATGTGCCTGGGTTCCGGTCACCGAGCTGTGGGCAGATGTGTGCCGTCTTGTGCCGGGTAAGGTGTGAGCACCTGGGCTGGCACTGGGGGCAGTGGGCTGGGGGACAGGGGATGTAGAGAGGGCTTGGAGTACAAGATCCAGGGAGGTGATGGTCACAGGGAAAAAGGCATTCTGACCAAGGGACTTGGCTTTGAATTTGGGGAAGAATTGCTTTGCTTCCTGGCAATATGTGATGGGAGGAAGGAGAATCCTCTTGATCACAAGGTGGGCAGTTCTTGTTTTCTCTTTAAATCATTAGCACACACTGGAGACTCATGAGGTGATTTAGGGTCCAGAATTAATAGAACTCGGCAATGAATGATACATTGGGGCTGAGGAGATAAAGTTTTTAAGAATATTTCTTGGGTCTGTCTACAACCACTGTTGCCATTTGCTGTAGGAATGCAAATGAATGTGGGAAAATCATATGTTCAGTTCTCAGTTTCTTGAGTTTGAGGTCCCATAAAACATCACAGTGGAGATGCTGAGTCAATGAATCTTCATGGGATTTGAAGGTTGGAAGAGAGGACTGGCTGGGAATTGAAATGTGGGAGTTACCAATGCATAGATTTTAAATGAAGCCATGAGTTGGGGAGGAGGTGTACGTGAGATCACCTTAGGAGACAAGGAAAGAGACAGAGGGGGGTCCAGGCCAGCATCCTGAGAAGCCGGCAAAGGAAGCTGAAAAAGAACAGCTGGAGAGAAGAAACCAGGAAACTGAAGCATCGGGGTTGTTTTCTGAGAAGAGGGGTAGCAGTCAGGGAAGGAACAAACTGGAATGAACAAAAGCAAGGCAGTGCTGTGTCTAGGGTTTTGAGGACAGGCCTTTGGGGCAGAAGAATCAGTATTAAAAACCGGGCCTCATCATCTGTATTCTGTGTGATCTTGGGCAGATTTCTAACCTTTCTGTGGTTTATCAGAGTCTGTTTTCAGATATGTTACAGTATGAAAATGGACAAGGCTTAGAATGGAGAAAATCAGGAATTTGAAAATTCCTTTTTCTCAGGCTTTCTGTTTGGGTTATAACCAATTATAAACCCTCCAGTTATAAACAAGGTCCTTCTAGAATCAGAGAAATAAGAACAGGCTGGCCTGCCTCTGTCAACAGTGCCCTGAAGAGAGGCACACAGGTGCTCCCTGGAAAACAGAGTTTGCGGTGACAAAGTTCCTTGGAGCTAAGCCTGATCTAGGCCTGTCTGTCCTGGGGGCTGGAACTCACCACCGATCTGCCCAGCAGGGCCCCTGCATCAGCGCCCTGGGACGGGGAGGGACCCCACCCACTCCCAGGCCACTCACACAGCCCTCAACCCGGGTGATGCTCATCAAAGGCAAACAGGGAGCCAGCCAAGCGGACACACTCGTGTATCATCATTATTACCAAAGCTATTAACACTGAGCACGGTGTGTGTGTGGGTGGCTGACGGCCCAGCCCCACAACAAGCTGGTGTTGCCAGACTGCAGCCATCCCCTGTCCCACAGCCAAAGGCCCAGAGGCCCCCTCCTGGATCAGCAGCGTGGATCAAAGACGCTGACAGCCGGTAAGCTGCCCTGATTCGGTGGTAGACAGGCTCTCTTCCCGCTCTGGCTCCGTGGTCTGGGAGACACCCTCCTGGCTGGAGGTCTGCTCTGAACACAGGCCAGGGAGGCATGTGGGGTCAGGCCATGATGGCTGGGGCTGCGGGAGCCAGGAGCCTCGCAGCATGGCCTTACACATGTGAGATTCCTAGGAAAGACCAGGAGACTTTGGTTATACCCTTTAGATTTGAAGGATAGATCATAACTCTCCAAGGATGCAAAAAGGATCAAATAAAAGAAAGCTTAGCCACATAGCACAAGTCTGTGTGTCCCCCCAGCCCCACCCCACAGTGGGCAGAGTATTCTCACCACCACTTCTCTCCCCCAGGGCATTCCCTGACCTGTGCCCTGGGGACCTTGGGTCTAGAAGCTCCAGAGAAGAGCTTCTCCTGTGTTCTAGTGCCTACTGGCTATGTTGGCCAGCCTGTCTCCACAGAAAGCCCCTTCCCAGAAAGCCCAGAGGTGTGGGCCCTGGGTTTTAGTTGGTATCTGCTAGTGTGAGGTCTGTGCCGAGTCTCTCTGCCTTGAACTTGGCCATTCCTGGGCTGTGGTAGACAGGGCAAGTGCCCTGGGTTCTACCCTGAGTAGCTGAGCGACTGGGCAAATTCCTAATCCTCTTTGGGTTTTCATTTCTTATTGGTAAAACTGGCCTAAAATTTCCATTGCTGCAAGTGTTCTGGGGTGACTCAGCCCTGCAAGATGAGTGGGAAAGAGCCCTGGACTTGAAACAGGGCCTACAAGCCCTAGCTCACAGTCACAGCCTGGCCCTCTACTTTCTTTGCCTCACTCTTCACTGTACGGTGGGGGTGGAGGGGACTGACGAAATGGCTGCTAAGGTTTAGGTGCCCTCTGACCAGTTCTGACCTAATCCCTGCTGCTTTGCTGCCTCCGGGTGGGATCCTCCCTGGCAGGGGAAAGTACATCACCAGCAGAGATGGAGCAGGGCTTCCTTCTTTGGTCCGCTGGTCCTCCTGAGATGGAGCCACGGAGGACAGCATCTCCCCTAAAGGTTAGTGGGTGCCCCAGGTCTGGGCTGTGAGGCAGTCAGTCTGGGTGGTCTGCTCAGACTCAGTGCCCAGGAGGGAATGGTCACGTTGCCAGACTCTCCTGCCAAACTGGGTGCATGCACCAGAGGCTGCCCTCCACCAACTCACCATCAAGAACCTTCCTGGGTTTCAGTGGGCTCATCTCTCAGTCATGCCAAGGAGAAACTAACAGACATGGAGGTAGAAGCCTTGGGTCAGAACCTCCTGTTTACAACTTACTGGTTGGGTGACTTTAGTCGTGGCTTTTAACCCCCATGGATATAACTGGTATTAAACGAGATAACATTCATTTATGAGCTGGATTAGAAAGACTCCTGGCACCTAGTAGGTGCTTAGCAAATGCTGCTCAAGTCTTCACCTGGGTGTAGGTGCATATGGTGTACAGATGGGGAAAGGCATTGACGATCCCCCATGCCCAGCCCTGCTTGGTGTGGCAAAGGTGGAGGGGAAGGCGGGGAAGAGGTCTGGGAGCAGTCCTGGCTGATCATTTCAGGCTGCAGATTGCCCCATCGGCTCCCTCAGTGTTGTGCAAGTACTACCATCTTCCATGTGCTGGGAGGTGTAGAGGTTGGGAAGCACTGGGGGGTCTGGGGGGCTCAGCGTCTGGAGATGGTGGATGAGAGAGAGGAGAGAGGAACAACAAGTGTGTGACTTGAGGATGTCAGAGTTCATGCTGGGGATGCCTCATGCTCCCCATCTGTAAATACTAGTCAGAAGATGCCCTTCTCTGTGCAAAGGGCTGTGTGGAAGGGGGTACTCTGTATGCTTGAAGGAGGCAGCTCATCTCACCGTTTCCCCAGTTGCCATGCTCCTCTTCTTTGTATTGCGTGTAAGAATGGAATTCATGCCATCAATTTCACAGATCAGGAACCAGGAAGAGGAAAGGCCTGCTGGTGAACTGTAACCCACACAGCCTGGAACTCAAGGACTGGGCATCTCCAGACACCAGGATCTGGCCCTGTCCCATCTACTCCCTGAACTCAGGGGGAAATCCCAGAGCTTTTATCTAATATGTTCATGTGGGTTTCCTCTCTGGAGAGGCTGCCAGGTCAGTCTGACTTTGTCAGCATCCATAGCTTGTTCTGGCATCAAGCCGCATCCCCTGGACCTTTGGTTCATCCAGAACAGCAGAGATGAAGCCTCTTCACCCCTCAGTGCTGGGCACTAGGCAGGCCTGGCTCCACTAGACTCCATCACTGAACTTGATGCCCAAGTTCCTGTTTAATTTAGAATGTCCGAGGGTAAAGCCAAGGCCAAGGTATTTTTCTTTCTTTCTTTTTTTGGCTGCTCAGCATGCGGGATCTTAGTTCCCTGTCTGGGGTTGGAACCCACTCTCCCTGCATTGGAAGCATGGGATCTTAACCACTGGCCAACCAGGGAAGTCCCCTACAGGTATTTTTCTTAGAAAGCTCTCCAGGTGATTCCCTTGTGCAGCCAGGCTTGAGAACCACAAGGTGGGAGAATAATGGTATGACCTGGGGGAAGACCATGGGCTGAGTGCCTCAATATTGCTTCTCCATTATTTTTCCCATCCTGCTACACGGTATTGGAACATCATGCCTCTCTTCTCAGTGTTCTATTCTAAAACAGAACGTATGTTCCCTTCATCTTTTCTATTCTGCAGTATTGAGCTGATCTTTTTATAGCAGTCTTGGTTTCTTTCCTTTTTATTATTTCGTTCATTCATGTATTTGTCCAACATTGAATGAATACCTGCTACAACAGGCAATGTGCCAGCGGCTGGGGACATAGCAAAGGACAAAGAGGTCAGGTCTCATGAAGTGAAGTGTGCATTCTACTGGGATTTATCCTCTTGTTCTTTCTCTTTTTATTAATAAGGCTGTGATACTTGAAAATCATATTTTTTTTCCTAGACCTCCATTGCTGGGCCCTTTTTCATTTTGTCTCTTACTGATTCACTTCTTAACTGAACTCTTATCTTTAGTATATTGACTGTAAGAAAATCCTCTGCCCCAGGCAAACTAAATCTGCTCAGTCACTCACACTGGACAGTGTTTTACTGGTGTGTGTGTACAAATAGGCTTGTGTTTTGTATCCACAGGAACACGCGTCTGGGTCACATTTAGGTCTGGAGATGCCTAATCCAAGCTTCCTTTTACTTCTGTGACCAGGAAGGGCTAGGAGAACATAGGTTTGGTTAGACCAGTTGTCGCTTTGCCCTTGGAGAATATCCAACCAATGAATGAAGATTTGTTGAGGGCCTTGTACATGCAAGACATCGAGCTAGGTGCTCTGTGGGGAGGGGTTCCAGGAATGCTAAGATGGCAGGAAGAGAAAGCCCCAACCTCTCCCTCAGGAAACCCACCAGGATCATGGGACCATTTCCATGCAGGACTGAGTGACACAAGGCTGTCATGGTGAAGGCCAGTAGGTGCTTCAGAAAAGCCAGAACTCGAGGCAGACACTTCCCAGGGCCTGACATCATCTGTGCAGATTATTCTGAAATGGACACTCCTGGTTCCACCCCTCCCACAGTTCTGACGTGTACCCTTCCTCTTCCAGCTATGGACCTTTTTTAGAACAGGCCCCAATGGGTACTTATCCTAAATAACAGGCACACACTTCCACCTCATTGCCAGAGTGTACCTAGGAGCCAAAGATTAGATTTTCCTTTGTTGAAAGAATAATTTTATTTACTCCTTGCTCACAACCATCTAAAAGCCTGGTTTGTACTTTCTTCCCAAGGCCCAGATCTAATCACAAGTATGGCAGGCTTCCCAGGCAGCGCTAGTGGTAAAGAACCCACCTGCCAATGTAGGAGAGGTAACAGACTTGGGTTCCATCCCAGGGTCAGGAAGATCCTCTGGAGAAGACAATGGCAACCCAGTACAGGATTCTTGCCTGAAGAATCCCACGGTCAGAGGAGTCCATGGGGTCCTAGAGTTGCACGTGACTGAGCGACTGACTCTTTCACTTTCCACTATGGCTTCTAGCTCCTGGCACATGGGAATTTGGGGTAGCTGTATCCTTCCCCAGAGGGAAAAACAAATCAGCTTTCTTTTTTGTGAAGTTTAGGGATTTCTTTGTGGATACAATCAACTACTCTCTGAGGTAGTGGTTTTCTTTCTTTTTTACTGTGATCCATGTTTAGAAATGCATATTGTAATATTGTATCACCAGGTTTACTTGAAATTAAAGTTTCTTAGAACATTACTTATCCTTACTATATACAATACACTCCATTACATTATATTCTTCTCAGTTTTTTTTAATAGGATTATCATCCACCAAATAAAATTCATGGGGTAATAATAGATTATAACCCTCCAGTTTGAAAAATACTCTTCTAAGGCCAGTGCCCCTTTAATCCACCCAGGCCCTGTGGCCGAGGCTTGGTCTAGCGCCCCCTTGTGGATTCTTGGACAACAGCAAAGTGAAAGTGAAAGTTGCTCAGTCCTATCAGACTCTTTTCGGCCCCATGGACTCAGTCCACGGAATTCTCCAAGCCAGAATACTGGAGTGGGTATCCTTTCTCTTCTCCAAGGGATCTTCCCAACCTAGGGATCGAACCCAGGTCTCCCGCATTACAGGTGGATTCTTTACCAACTGAGCCACAAGGGAAGCCCTTAGCTTTTTCAGCACCAAGAACTAACAGCAAGCACATAGCTTTTTCAGTCACCAAAATGCCTTCTGACCAAGGCATGGGCTGCCATCCCTGAAAGATTTGAATTCCTAGGGCTGTGCCTTTCCCTAAAGGAACATCTGCTGAATGTTGCTAAAATCTGAAATGGAGCACCTTTTCCAATCTCTAGGACATGTCCTCATAGGATATTTTAGTAGCGAAAATCAGAGAGTAAGTTTATAAGTTTGGCAAGTCCTTTTCCCCTTGTTTTCACAGCTGCTAACAGGTCACAGTCCATGCTAAGAGTCAGACACGACTGAGCAACTTCGCTTTCACTTTTCACTTTCATGCATTGGAGAAGCAAATGGCAACCCACTCCAGTGTTCTTGCCTGGAGAATCCCAGGGACGGGGGAGCCTGATGGGCTGCCGTCTATGGGGTCGCACAGAGTCGGACACAACTGAAGTGACTTAGCAGCAGCAACAGATCACAAAGGTCATTGGTGCTAATTAGACTACGACATGTGAAGAGCACACCACAGAGGGGGACAGGGCGCCCAAGAAATGTTATTCCCCCAACACCACACAGCTGATGAGAATTCCCTGATGCACTGACAGGACTCAGAGATTTTTTTTTAATCTAAGAGGTAATTCAGTATACAAAAATGCTTCACAAAGGTTCAAGATGGTTTTAAATCACTTCTCAGTTTTTCTACATGGAAAAGGGGTGAGAGATTGGTACATATATCACTCTAGTTGGGTCATAATGGTCATGCAGAGAAGCAGTAAGAGATGGAAGGGGGTGCATGGACTCCGGGCTATTTCTGCCCATTTCTCATCATGCTTGCCACCCCACCTGCAACTGACCTAAGCATGAGTGAGGACCTGAACACTCATGCAGTCCAAGCAGGTTCAGGGATGCTCCTCAAAGCTGATGGTGGCCTGGAGCTGACTCCTGGACTCCTAACATTGTCATAGAATGGGAGCCTTGTGTCTCTCATTGAGCTTATGGGCAGATTGGTGAAGACAACAAGTGTCACGGACTTCCCTGGGCAGTCCAGTGGTTAAGACTCCATGCTTCCACTGCAGAGAACATGGGTTTGATCCCTGGTCAGGGAACCAAGATGCCCCATGCTGGGCGATGAGGCCAAAAACTAAAAATAAGTTAATAAAACAGAGAACAAGGGTCAGATGCTCAGAAGTATCTATGCTCAAATGACCCCTGCAGACTCATCTTGGGTTTACTACTTCTTCCTTCTCTGCCTTGTGTGCCACCCTCTGCCAGGCTCCAGGACCAGTGGACGGCCAGCTGGTCAAGTTGAATCAGTGCCTCCACACCCCTGGTGTGACCTGAGACCTTCGTGTCTCCCAGAGGCTGAGCCTTTGGCATGGCTAAACCTGTGGTCACCCACAAGCCACATTATTCTGAGCAGGTGAGGAAGGAAGACATGTTAATGTCTGGAAGTCAGAAACAAAGGGGCCACCCACTCTGTCTTCACTTTATACTTAAGACAACCCAACTATGATTTTATGCAATTGAGGAAAATGTCAGCAGATCAAGACTTGAGGCTGGATGATAGAAACCAGCTCAGTCTCCTGGTTAGATCTCAGGAGCCAGGCTCTCAGCCTGGGTGCTGTTAGTGTGGCCATAATGCAAGGATGATTTAAATACATCTGTTTTATTAACCATGGGCCACGATTCCTTGATACTTGCGGGAAAAAATTTCAGCTTCACCCTCAAGACTATTTTGTCACCCATGCTTTAAATTCCAGCTCCATCTGCTCAGCTGCCTAGACCCAGCCCAGTATTCTGGCTTCGTTTGCCCAAAGGAAGCTTCTGGTTCTATCCAATGAGCTCCATGGCTCATCTCTTGGCTTACATCTGTCAGTTCAACATGCAGCCAGTAAGTGTGTGGCATGCACTTCAGCCCCACACTCCCGACCACCATGGCTCTGGGAGTGGGGGGTCTGAGAAAACCTCTCTGCACCAAGCAAACCAGGGAGCCGGTCGGCGCTCCTGAGACACTGTGGGAATGCATTGCACACTCAAAGACCTCACGTTTGGAGGTGGCCGTTTGCTTTACAAATGTTACAAGGTACTTTCAATCCTCTCATGGCTTTCATTTCCATAACTCACAGCAGAAAAACTGGGGCTAACCTAAAGGATGACCCCAAGCTCTGACCCGGGATTCTAGCCCAGCACCTTCCATTTCTAGTGCCCGGACACTAGCAATTTCTGTGCCCTCCATCCTGGAAGGCCACTCGAAGGGGGCTATGTGGTCCTGGTCTTCTGGTGCCTTTGCCTAGAATGTGCCACCCATCTTTGACCCATCTACTTTGAGATGTCTTCTGCCTAAATGTTAATATTTATCATTTACAGCTGGCCACGGCCCCTCTCAAAGGTGAAGACAATAAAATTTATGACTGGCGCTCTATCAGACAACAGAGGAGCATAAAAGCCACAGGAAGAGTGAGAGCCCATTAGTCTGCAGACATCTGGAAGGTTCCGGCATGGGGCTGCTGCCCTGCACTTTCCTCCTGGGGCTGCTACTGCTTCTGGGGCGAGGTAAGTCCACTTTTTGCTCATCGGGCAACCAATGGCTTGGCCCTGCAGGTGTCCCACGTCGCTTCGCTCGGAGCTTGGGAGAGGAGCAGGCAGATTGCAAAGCAGAGATTTGAGTGCCTACAGCTGTGGGGAGGAGGCAGGTCTTGGAACAGGAGAGAAGGTGCAGGCGGGCTGCAGCCCCGTTGAGGGGAAACAAGCAGTGGGGGTAGGGCCCTGGCTGCTCCTTCTCTGTGCTGTGTGGTCTTGGGCAAGTTCTACCTCCTCAGACCTTGATTCTTAACATGGAGATATTAATACCTCTGCTACCACTAATGGTAAGCCCATTTGTATGATCGCATGGGCTTTGCTTGTTTTTTTGGCTGAAAGGGGAGAGGGAGGCAGATTTGATGGCCCCATGCTTTTTAGGGATACTGGCCCTGATTGAAATGAGAGGTCGCCCAGCCAGGGCTCTGGAGTCCTCAGAACTAATGGTTAGAAGACTGGGCCTCTGCCCCTCTTCTCCTGGCCCCTGGCTCTTCCTTTCTCCCTTTGTCTAGAAAGGCAGAATCTCTTAAATCTGAAGTAGACCTTAAAGATGACTTTTTTACCCTCTCCAAATGAGAGGCCTGGGCCAAGAGTGGGAAAGCCCTGGAGCCCCCTGACGGAGAGGAGGAGATGGGGACAGAGGCCAGGGCCCACTGGCGTCCAAGCCCTGCCTCTGCTAATTACCTAGGACATGTCGCCGCTTTCTCAGAGTCTTTGGGGTGGGAGGTAGGTGTGGTGGTGGAAGATGGTACCTGCTCAGCTCCCTGTATGGGAAGACTGCATTTTCCTGACTACTCCTGAGGCCTAGGAATCTTTATTGACCATTTGAATTCCTCTTTTTTGAAGTGCCTATTCTTGTGTGTTTCCCATCTTTTTCCCAAATGTTTGTCCTTTTTCCTACTTTGTTTTAGTTTTTAATATGCACTGTGCACTTGCTGTTCGTTTGGTATAACCAAAAATATCTTCTGGGCACTTGTTTTTCCAGTCTCTTTATAGAGACTTTAAGAGAGCAAAATTCTAAATTTAGAGGGAAGTAAATTCACCAGGAAACCCCAGAGAAAGACCACCCAAGTGAAAACAATTGGAGGCATTTATTCTGAGGTTCGGAGAAGGCAATGGCACCCTACTCCAGTACTCTTGCCTGGAAAATCCCATGGAACGGAAGAGCCTGGTGGGCTGCAGTCCATGGGGTTGCTAAGAGTCAGACATGACTGAGCGACTTCACTTTCACTTTTCACTTTCATGCACTGGAGAAGGAAATGGCAACCCACTCCAGTGTTCTTGCCTGGAGAATCCCAGGGACAGGGGAGCCTGGTGGGCTGCCGTCTCTGGGGTCACACAGAGTCGGACACGACTGAAGCAACTTAGCATTCTGAGGTTTCTTCCCAGGTGGCACAGCGGTAAAGAATCTGCCTGCCAATGCAGGAGACGCCGAGAGACGCGGGTTCCATCCCTGGGTTGGGAAGATTCCCTGGAGAACGAAATGGCAGCCCACTCCAGTATTCTTACTTGTAAATCCCCTGGACAGAGAAGCCTGGCAGGATAAAGTCCGTGGGGTCACAAAGAGGCAGGCACGACTGAGCACATCAGTGAGTTACTCTAAAGTTGCTATGGCCAGGAGGCAGCTGCTATCATTTGCGTTGGGCAGAGATGCCTTCAAGGCAGGCAGAGGAGTGGGAAAGCTTGATGACCAAAAAGAAGGTTTCAGGGGTGCTCTGATTGGCGGCAGTTGCCAGAGGGAAAGTAGCTGCAGGTGGCCAACTGGAAGGCAGGCCCGAGGAAACATACTCGGCTTCTCTGGTTCGTCCTGTGTTGGAAGCAGAGACAAAAGTAGGGGAAATGTAGACATGCACCAGGTCCTGACTGACCTAGGCTGATTGCTGCGGGAGTGGTGGTGGGGCTTCCGTGCCCGTCTACTGCAGATGTGTAGGTCAAAGTTGTATTGTCAACTATGGTCTGGCTGTTGTCTGTTTGTATATTACCTGTCCATTTCTAAAGTTTTTTAATCTTTTCTGGTTTGTGCTTTTTGTGTTGTCTTTAAGAACTTCTCTCTGGTCTCTAGGTCAAGAAGATATTATCCTATATATCCTTCTAAAAATTTTATAAATTTGCTTTTTTCCATGGATCTTTTTAAAGACATCCAGGATTGATTTTTGTGACTAATGTAAGAGGAGAACCATCCCCTCTTTTTTTTTTAAATTGCACAGATGTGTCCAACTGACTCTTTTTAACCCCATGGGCTGTACAGTTCATGGAATTCTCCAGGCCAGAATACTGGAGTGGGTAGCCATTCCCTTCTCCAGGGGATCTTCCTGACCCAGGAATTGAACTGGAGTCTCCTACATTGCAGGCGGATTCTTTACCAGCTGAGCTACCAGGGAAGCCCTAGTGGCTTTTTTTTCCCTCTCACACAATGTCTGATTGTCTCAGCACCATTGAACAGTTGGTTGCTTCCTCACCTCTGTTCACATATAAAGGATTCAAAGGGCCTGCATCTGTTTGAAATCTGTTTTGCTTTATTGGCTGCTTTGTCTATTTTTGTGCCAGGAGCACATTATCTTAATTCTGTAGGTTTATAGTAAGCTTTATTATTGGGAAAAACAAGTCTATTTTATCTTCTTCTTTAAAAGTGACTTGGCTTTGAACTTTCATACAAATTTTACTATTTGTCAATTTCTACCCCCAAAAAAACCTGTCAGACTTTTGATAGAAATTGCTTTTAATTCTACAAATCAAGTTTAGGGGAAAATAAATATCTTTACAATAATGAGTCTTCTTTAATGTCACTCAATGCTTCATAGTTTTCTCTGAGGTCTTGCATATGTCTTATTCATTTTTTTTCTTAGTTATGTGATTCTTTTGGTGTAGGATAAATGGAATGTTGAATTATCATTTTGAAAATGTTATTGATATATAGAAATAAATTTTTATTTTGTACCCAATTAAACTCTTGGGCTTCCCTAGTAGTTCAGACAGTAAAGAGTCTGCCTATAGTACAGTTTGATCCCTGGGTTGGGAAGATCCCCTGGAGAAGGAAATGGCAACCCATTCCAGTATCCTTGCCTGGAAAATTCCATGGACGAGAAGTCTGGCAGGCTATAATCCATGAAGTCGCAAAGAATTGGGCACAACTGAGCGACTTCACATGTACAAACTTAAAAATTTTAATCAGTTATCTATATTCTTTTGAATTTTCTGTAGATGCAATCCTGCTAATGAGGACAGTTTGGTTGCTCTTTTTTCAACCTGTATACCTTTTCTTTCTTTAGCCTTACTGTGCTGGCTGGTGCCTCCAACTACTATTTTTTCATAGCATTGATGGTTGGAGGCACTCTTGTCTTATTTCCAAGTTCAAAAGGAAAGTGTTTTTAATGTTTCATCAGTACGTGTGGTGTTTGCTACAGGCTTTTCTGTAGGTACTCTTTATGAGATGAAGAAAGTTCTATTTTATTCCTAATTCGCTAAGAGGTTTAAAAAAAAAATCGTGAGTGGGTGTTGAATTTTATCTAATGCTTTTTTTGCACTTATTGAGATGATTGCATGATTTACTCTAATATGGTGAATAAGTTAATTGGCTTTGTATTATTTTGTTCATTTTTTTTTCAGTCATTGCTTGTTAGATTTACCAAAGACCACACACTGCATTTATTTTCCTGCCTCTTTAATCCCTTTTAATCTACAATAGTTCTTTAGCCTTTTTTCCCCGCTTTCTTTTTACTTTATATTTTGTGTTCTTAAAAAATTGAGGCTTGCTCTTTTGTGTACTGAAGTTTGAATTTTTCCAAATTGTTTCTTTATTGCTACAGTCAGACTAAACTCTTCAGGTAGAAATACAACATAGATTGTGTTGTGTCCTTGATACGTAACATTTAGGGATACATGTGATATTAGCAAATATTTTCATTAATGTTAAATTCGATAATTTGGTTAAGATGGTGTCTGCCAGATTTCTCCCTTGTAAAGGTACCTCCCCATGTGATTTATAATTTGTAGGGAGATACCAAGTGACTGTTCTTATAACTAACGGTTTTAGCATCCACTGATAAATTTTGCCTGAATTATTACCATGGTGAGTGTAAGATGGTGATTTTTAAATGTCTATCATTTCTTCTTCTACTGTTAGTTGGCATTCCTCTTTAAAAAAATTCTCTCCTAAAAATACCCCATCCTTTTAGATTTATCTTTCATAAAAGATAAAATGGACTTATGGATTCTTTTTTTAATCAGTATGTTATAACCCAGCCTTGTGCTTACTCATTTTGATGCTCAAGTTATTGGCCTGTGAGAGCCTCTCCAAGCTGACTTCTGTTTCCTCATCAATTTTTAAGCACTTCTAACTTTATGGAACAAGTTATTCAGACTAATCTATTTTCCCTATTTCAGCCATGCAGTTAGCAATGCCTTTAAGATGTTAATTGATAGGGGATTTTATTTAGATCCAGGTGCTAGTGGTATTCATTGCTGCTGGAGTGTCATTATGTCTAATGTCTAATGAGCGCAGAGCTCAGAAACATAGTTTTCTCTTTAAAAAGCTGTGTTTATACAGATATCTCTACTTTTAGTCAGGTTAGGGTTTTATCTCCTTGTTCTATTCCAGACTTGTATTTTCCTTATCCCGCAGTGCAAACCAGCTTTACAAAAACTCGATACATTTGTTCATTTGTTGAATCCTACAGTACATATATATCCTACAATATTTGAATTAGTACAATAGTACACCACAAACAAAATCTTTGTTTTTTTGTCCTTAGACTGTTCTGTTCCACTCAGGGTATGTAATCAAAATATTTTGATCAAAATCACTTGTATTAACTCTTTTCTTCTCTCTGTGTGCTTATCTATTTGACATATAATACTGTTTCTGTTTGGGTTTCTCCCATTCTTGTTGATTTTACTTTTTTTTTTTCAAGATTTTTTTTTTTTTTTTTTTTGATGAGGACTATTTTTAAAATCTTGATTGAATTTTTTACAATATTGCTTCTGTTTTATGTCTTGTTTTGCTTTTTTTGGCCATGAGGCGCATGGGATCTTAGCCTTCCGATCAGGGATTGAACCCATACCCGCTGCATTGGAAGGCAAAATCTTAACCACTGAACCACCAGGGAAGCCCCTCACTTTATTTTTTGAATATATAAAACATTAACATGGTTCAAGAGTCAAAGCTATGTGAAAAGATATACTCAGAATTTCCATTCCTATCCCTAGCCTTTCCATCCCATTTCTACCTGTCCCTGTAGGTAACAGATTTAATTATTGTCATATCCTTTCTATGTTTCGCTTTGCAAACATATATTATTTTTCTTCCTCCACAAAGATAAACTATTATAAATTTCTTTTTCATCCTGGTTTTTTTTTTCATTTAACAATGTATCCTGAAATTACATTACATCTGTTAAGATATCTTTTTAACTTTTTTCCCAACTATAGTATATTTCATTGTATACCACATGTATTCAGTCAGTCTCCCAACATGAGCATTAGGTTGCTTCCAATATTCTGCTATTTTAGGTAATGCTGTCATGAACAATCATGTATATGTGTCTCTTTTATGTTTTTGGAGGTATAGCTTAGGGTAAATTCCTAAAACTGGGATTTCTGGGTCAAAGGATAAGTACACAAATGGTTAGATATTACCAAAATTTCCCCCAGCCATAGGGATTGTACCATTTTACATTCCCATTGGCTATATATATATATATATATGAAAATGCCTACTTCTCCATAGCTTGACAATAGAATATATTGTCAGGCCTTAGAATTCTTGAAATGTCACAGATGAGAAGTAGTATTTTAGTTAAATTCTCTAATTGCAAAGGAAGATGTCTTTTAAAAAAAATCATATATTTTCAGGTGCCAAAAAGCAATGAAAGGGTAAGTTCCAAAAGTATCAACACTTTTCAAGTCTCATGCTTGCATCATGTTTGATAATGTCCCATTGACCAAAGCAATTCATATGGCCAACCCCGGGGTTTAAGGAGTAGAGAACTTAACCTCTCCTCTCGCTGGGAGGAACAGCAGCGTTATATTGCCAAGTGACATACATTCAGGGATAGGAAGAATTCGTGATTATTTTGCAATCTACTTTACCTACTTCCTTGCTCTTGTTTTCTAGGATTTTCATAGCTATTTTTGCATGTTTATTTTTCTATATGAATCTTAGAATCAATTTCACCTAGCTTTAGAAAAAAAGAAAGGTATTGCTGTTTTATTGAAATTGCCTTAAATTTGTAAATGGAGGAAAATAGGCTTATTCAGAAGCCTATTTTATCTTATATTATTATAAATGTCTTCCATTATATTTGCTAACTGAGCCAGGCCATATACTGGGGTATATGAAGGTTTTTAATTTTTATGTTAATTTTATACTTTATATCTTGCTAAATCATTTTATTGTTTGAATTAGTTTTAACACTGATTCTCTAGAGTTTTCAAGGTTATTCTCACATGATCAATAGTTTTCCTTTCTCTGACTTTACTTTTCTGATTGCATTGTCTGCTGCTCCAATACAGTGCTAAACAACAAGGGAGATAGTGGGAATTCTCATTTTGCTCCTGACTTTAGTAGAAAACAAAATTTCCTTGTTCAGTTAGATGATGGGCTTTGGGAATTATACATACATACACATAAATTATGTTTTGTGTGTTCACATTTAGGAAGTATCCACAAATTTCTGTTTTCTTGAGTGTGTTTATATTTATCAGAAATGAATGTTAAAGCTGTTAAAGGTCTTTTCAGCTTCTATGGAAACATCTTTTTCCTTTCAGATTTTTGAAAATTGGTTTCATTTTTCAAATGTAATTTACATTTAGTTCTCTATCAAATTTGCAATGTCACTTTTAAAAATGTTGTGTTCCTATAAATATCCTCAAATTTGTCTTTTATTTAAAAGAACACAACAGTTCTATAATTTTTGTCTATAATTTCAGTCTTCAAAGTTTTTGATCTATTTTCTGCTTTGTTTTTTTCTGCTAATACTTGCTCCTGGATATGTTGTTTGTTTATGTGCTTGGTTGCTTTTTAGTGTGTGATGCTTTAACTCCTTGAAAAACTAAGGTTCGTTGAGGCCCAGGATGAAGATGCCTGTCTTCAGAGACTGTGAACATTACCTGTCAGGCACCCGGGGCACTACCAGTATACCCTTCAAAATAAATTCTTGGTGTGAGGTTCAGTAGAACAGCCAAGCCCCATGCTAAGCACTGCACATGTAACAACTTCCCTTTAAGCTGGGTGTACTATTATCCTCATTTTATAGATGAGAAAACTGAGACTCAGAATTTAAATAACTTGCCCAAGTTCATCCAGCTAATAAGCACCAAAGCCAGAATTCAGTTCTGAGTCCACAGAAAAGGCCTTTCACCATCTTCCTGCATCACGATAGAGCCCAACGGAGGAAAGAACAAAACCAGAGGTTTTGTTCAAGCTTTAAAATGGACTCAACAAAACCCATATGAAAACAGATTCCTGTTCTGAAAGTTTCAATTTAGAAAAGTTTTGATTTAGAAAATGGAGACATCCCTATCTCAAAACTGCAATTTGCTAAAGCAAGTTGGCAAGGAAGCCCTATGCCTAATAAAATACAATTTTCTCTAGAATTTCACTTTCCTGGCAGGGGTCAGAAGTTCTCCAGGAGACTGTCATACTAATAAATGAAGGCTCTTGGCTTGGTAGCACACCCAGGCCAGGCCTGTCGCTGCAAAGCCAAAGATGGGAACTGGGTGAAGTCATTCTGTGAGGAAAGGAATGCCTCTTTTATTATTAGAACAAGTAAAGTTAGTCAATATTTGTTCTACAAGGGCCTGCAGTCCTTCCTGGCGGTTACCAGTACAGTCTTCTAGAAATAGTCTCTTTCCAATTAACAGAAAGCAACCTTGGAGGAGTTCTGGTTGGCCCAGATCCTTTCAGTTATTGATGGGAAAGGGGCAGGGGGACTTTCTCAAGTCGCCTGTCTCGTTGGTGCAGAGCCATCCCTGGAGCTTTGGTGTCAGACTCTCTCCTCTACAGCAGATGCCTGAATACCTAGTCCCACCCCCGCTTCAACTCACACACTTGCCTCCAAATTCCTGCCCTGAGTAGTAGGCACAGGTATGGGATTTTCTCTGGGGGCTCAGGAGTCCTACTTTTCTGGAATGTCATCTGCACCGTGTAGATATTGAAGACTTTATCGTCACTCATCATTTTCATCTAGTCGCATTTTTGCTACTGTCAGTTAACTGTCTGAGCACCCTTCCAAGAACCCAAGTAGGGCTGAGCCTGGTTGGGAAATAAAAAACCAAAGGTAAGGAAGCCTCTGGGGAGAGAGAACTGATCTGCATAAAATCACTGGAGAAGAATTAAGCACCAAAATAGGTGCAAGTAGATGTAATAAAAGCAACAGGATTCAGAGAACTGAGAGATGAATGTGGGCTGGAGAAGTTTCATGTGGGAGTTGAAACTCAATTAAGTGCTGAGGATGAGTGGGATTAACGTAAAGACAGAGGAACAGGGAGGGCATCCAAGTGGGGGAAACAGCATACCCAAAGGCAAAGTCAGGGCTCAACGTGATGGGTTTGAGGAGCAGGGAGCAGGCCTGCCGGACTGCAGTGCAGGGTTGGTGTCGGGGGAGGCGACAAGTTAGGTAAAGTGCGATTTTTGAAATTCTTCAGTTCAGTTCAGTCGTCTCAGTCGTGTCCAACTCTTTGCGACCCCATGGACTGTAGCACACCAGGACTCCCTGTTCATCACCAACCCCCAGAGTTTACTCAAACTCATGTCCATCGAGTCAGTGATGCCATCCAGCCATCTCATCCTCTGTTGTCTCCTTCTCCTCCTGCCCCCAATCCTTCCCAGCATCAGGGTCTTTTCGAATGAAATTTCAAATTTGAAATCCTTAGATGAGAACAATAGCGTATCAGAGTGTCTTAAGACTTAGAGACTTCTAAAATGATTTAATCCAAATCTGTTATTTTACATTTTAAAAAACTAAACCCTATATGTAAAATAGATAAATAACAAGGTCCTACGGTATAGCATTAAGTAAAAATGTTAGTTGCTCATTAGTGTCTGACTCTTTGCAACCCCATGGACTGTAGCCTGTGAGGCTCCTCTGTCCATGGAATTCTCTAGGCAAGAATACTGGAGTCGGTTGCCATTTCCTCCTCCAGGGGATCTTCCCAACCTGGGGATCGAACCCAGGTTTCCTGAATTGCAGGCAGATTCTTTATCGTCTGAGCTGCCAGGGAAGCTTGGGAAACTATATTAAAATCATGTAATAAACCATGTTGTGAAAGAATAGGAAAAAGTGTGTATGTGTGTATAACTGAATCACTTAGCTGTACACCAGAAGCTAACATAACATTGTAAATCGACTATAGTTCAATTAAAATTTAAAAGCTCAAAAAACTAAGCCTTAGAGAGTGACTCTAAGTGACTGGCTCAAGGTCATGTAACAAGCCTAGGGTTCGGATTTGCTGTATTGGGACGAGGGAACTATTCAGTGTTTTTCAGCAGGGGAGTGGCCTAATGGAAGTGGTCCTCTGGGCAGGATGAGCCTGCTGGCTTCAGACATAGAAGGTCACAAGCTGAAAGAGGCGACAGGCTGGTGAGTCAGTGGGCCTGGCTCCTAGCAAGAGGCCCCGCGTGGTGTGTGCTGGGCTCTGGCAAGCCCTGCTTTCCTCCTGGCTTAGGCAGCCATTTCCTCTTACACCCCTGCGTCTCAGGGAGAAGCAGTGGTCCTCAGGCAATGGTCCCTTCTTCACACAAGCAGGTGGTTTTCCAGGGAACTCCAAGCCCTTCATAGATCCATGAGCTTGAGGATAAAGCAGCTTTCCAAATGGGAAAATTCCCTTGGGATTCCATGATTAGCGTCCAAGCAATTCACAAATGCTTTGATGATTTCTCCCAAAAGGCCTAAGGGTGATGTGAGAAAGGCAAGAATTTTTCTTCCCATTTACCTGGTAGGAAACAGAGAACTGGAGTGAAGGCCAGAGAGTCAATGGGGACAGGTCCGAGGGGTCCTGAGTTTCCATCTGGGTCTTCAAGTCTAGACACTTTGATTCCAGGAATAGCCTCTTTGTGATGCCTCAGAGCAGTTTTCAGGCATGAGTTAAATCACCAAGGTAAACATGAATTCTCTAGTTATATGAGGAAATCCCAAAACATTGAGACCGGAAGGATCTGAAAAGTGGTCTATGCTTGGTCATCTCTCTGATATTGAAATTTGAATAATCACAGCTACAGTTACTGAATCTCTACCATGTGTCAGACGCTACACTTTGTGTTTCCATGGGTTTAATCCTGATAGCAACTCAATGAGGCAACTGTTATCAACCTTATCTTAAAAGTGAGGAGATGGAGGTCTGGAGACATCGACCAGACCAAGGGTGTCCAAGCTCCTAACACCTGTCTGATGTGTGTGCCACACGCTCACCTTGGTCCTCAGCCTCTGCCTGGACCAGGTGCCCTGAGTGGCCCGTTCTTATTCAGGTAGCCCAGGCTATTCTGCCAAGGGACAGTCTGTCTCCACCGGTCCTGTCCTGGTTTGGGGGTCATGTGGAGCAACACCATCCCCCTTGGCTTTCCAGTCCTTTCGGATACTGAAGGAAGTTCTCATATATCGCCCCTAAGCTTCCCATTTCTGGTCTTCCCAAGCGTGTTTTTAAATGATACCTGACTATTCTTCAATGTGTCCTACCTGTTCTTTGATCTTCTTTCCTTCTTTCTTGTCTTCTTCAGATTAAATATTTCTATTGTTTCAGTTGCCCCATGCTATCCTGCTCAGTGTTAGCTTGCTGACTATACAGTTTTGTTATTTTGGCATTTGATTATAGCATGCATCCCTGTCCTATTAAAGTCCAATTTAAATAAATGAATGGGCTTCCCTGGTGGTTCATACGGTAAAAAATCTCCCTGCAACGTGGGAGAAGGTAATGGCTAACCCCTCCAGTATTCTTGCCTGGAGAATTCCATGAACAGAGGAGCCTGGTGGGCTATATCAGTACTTGGGGTTGTAAAGAGTTCGACACGACTAAACGACTAACATTTAACCATTTCCCAGATAAAGGGAAAACCTCACACAAGTGTAGCTCCATTTGCTCCGTTCAAATCTGCTCATGTTACATATATTTTAAACTCTACACTGTATTCTTTTTTTTTTTAATTATTTATTTATTTGACTGTACCAGGTCTTAGTTGAAGCATGTGAGATCCAGTTCCCTGACCAGGGATCAAACCTGGGCCCCCTGCATTGAGAGCACAGTCTTAGCCACTAGACCACCAGGGAAGTCCCCTTTTTAATTTTTTTTTTATATCAAGTTTGGTAAACTTTTTGTCTGTAAAGGGTCAGATGGTAAATATTTGGTTTTGTGGATCATGTCTGGTCTCTACCACAAGTTCTTATTTGTTTTATAACCCTTTAAAATGTAAATATCATTCTTGTCTAGTGAACCATATAAAAATAAGCTGTGGGCAGATTTGATCTACGGGTCATAATTTGTTGACTTCTGTTTTATACAGGCAATTTTATTTGGATTTACCTCCACATTTACTCTTTGTGTACTTCGTTTCTTTTTATATTACCATGCTTCCACGTGGGTTCATCTTCCTTTTAGCATTTTAAATACATCATTCCACTGCCTTCTGGCCTCCACCATTTCCCATAAGTCAGCTGTTTACCATAATGTTGGTCTCCTATACATTAAAAGTTGTTTTTCTTCTGTTGAGTTTTGTTTACCTTGGCTTTAATCTACATCTAGACACATCAGTTATTACAGTTGATGTGTCCAGGGAAAATTGTGTTTTTCTTACCTAAAGTGGTTTTTTTGTTTGTTTGCTTTTGTTTTTTCCCTGCTTCTTTGATCTGTGGCTCAATGTTCTTCATCAAATGTGAGAAATTTTTAGCCATTATCTCTAAATCTCTTAATTTTCAGCCTCCCTCTCTCTGCCTCTTCTGTGACTCATTATCTGGATATTTTCTATGCTTGACAATACCCCCACACTTCAGATGCTCTATTCATTTTTCTTCAATCTCTTTTCCTCTGTATTTTTCAGAAAGGTACTTTCTATTGATCTATCTTTAAGTTTAAAGATTCTTTTCTTCTGCCATCTCAAGTCTGTTAATGAGACCATCTAGTAAATTTTTCAGTTATTTTAATTATCATTTCTGGACTTTTTTTATATAGCTTCTATTTGTTGAGTCTCTAATCTTTTTTTTTTTATTTAAAAAAGAATTTTTTCTTTAATTCTTTGAACATATATATAATAGCTACTTTGAAACTCTTGCCTGCAAAACTCAACATCTGGGCCCACTCAGAGCCAGTTTTCATTGGTTTCTGAACTAGTTTTTCATTGGCTAGTTTTCATGGAAAACTAGACATGTCTGATAAAATTTAGCATTCTGCTTTATTTTTCTGAGGATTGTTGGTTCATTTTTCAGTTTCTTGCCTCAACTTAAACTGCTTCCTTCACAGAAGGCAGACACTGATGTCTTTGCTCAGTTCTTTCTTTTCTTTTTTTAACCTGGCATTCCATGAATCACCCTAGGTTTTCATGATTAATGATTTTGAAAAAGATAGTGGTGGCCAAAGACCTTGAGTTTCTAAGGCTCTGTTTATTGGTCTATGTGTAGGGTGGGGAAAGAACACAGATTTGCAGCCAATTCTAAAGTTTGTTTTCACTTAAATTTTATGTGAGTTGTACAAGTTGTTTGTATATTTTGGAAATTAAGCCCTTGCCAGTCACACCATTTGCAAATATTTTGTCCCATTCTGTAGGTTGCCTTTTTTGGTTTTTTGTTTTATAGTTTCCTTTGCTGTGCAGCTTGGACAGCAAAGAGATCCAACCAGTCCATCCTAAAGGAAATCAGTCCTGAATATTCGTTGGAAGGACTGATGCTGAAGCTGAAACTCCAATACTTTGGCCATCTGATTCTAAGAACTGACTCATTGGAAAAGACCCTGATGCTGGGAAAGATTGAAGGTGGGAGGAGAGGGGGACGACAGAGGATGAGATGGTTGGATAGCATCACTGACTCAATGGACATGAGTTTGAGTAAGCTCCGTGAGTTGGTGATGGACAGGGAGTCCTGGTGTGCTGCAGTCCATGGGGTCACAAAGAGTTGGACACGACTGAGTGACTGAACTGAACTTGCTGTGCAAAAGCTTGTAAATTTGATTCAGGTCCCATTTCGTTCATTTTTATCTATACTGCCTTGGGAAACTGACCTAAGAAAACATTGATACGATTCATGACAGAGAATGTTTTTCCTATGCTCTCTTCTGGGATTTTTGTGGTGTCATGTCTTATGACATCTTTATGTCGTGTCTTTACATCTTTAAGCCATTTTGAGTTTATTTTTGTGTATGGTGAGAAGGGTGTTCTCTGACTTCATCGATTTACATACAGTAGTCTGACTTTTCCAACACCACTTGCCGAAGAGACATTTTTCCATCATATATTCTTGCCTCCTTTGTCAAGGATTAATTGACTATATGTGTCTCGGTATATTTTTAGGCTCTCTATTCTGTTCCATTGATTTATATGTCTGTTTTTGTGCTGATACCACATTATTTTGAGTATTGTAGCTTTATAGTATTGTCTGAAGGAGGGTTATGCCTCCTGCTTTATACTTTTACTTCAGGATTATTGTGGCAATTCTGGATCTTTTACAGTTCCATGTCAATTTTAGGATTATTTGTGAAAAATGTCATGGGTAATTTGATAGGGATCACATTAAGTCTGTAGATTGTTTTGGGTAGTATTATCATTTTAACAATATTATTTCTCCCAATCCAAGGGCATGGGACAGCTTTCTATTTACTTGAATAATTTTCTGTTTCCTTTATTAATGTTTTATAGTTCTCAGCATATAAGTCTTTCACCTCCTTGGTCAGTGTTAGTCGTGTCCAACTCTTTGTGACCCCACGGACTGTAGCCTGCCAGGCTCCTCCACCCATGGAACTCTCTGGGCAAGAATACTGGAGTGGGTTGCCATTTCCTTCTTCACCTCCTTGGTCAAGTTTATCCCTAAGTATTTTTTAATGCAGTACAAAAGGTTTTTTTATTATTTAACATTGTCTCTCCGATATTTCATTGTTAGTGCAAAGAAGTGCAGCTGATTTTCATATGTTAATCTTGTATCCTGCTGCCTTGAGAATTTATCAGTCTAGTAGTTTTTGTGTGGAGTCTTTAGGGTTTTCTACATATAAAATCATGTCACCTGCATATAATGACAATTTTACCTCTTCCCTTACAATTTGAATACGTTTTATTTCTTTTTCTTGTCTGATCTTTATGGCTAGGACTTCAACCACTATGTTGAATAGAAGACGTGGGAGTGGGCATCCTTGTCTTGTTCCAGATTTTAGCAGGAAGGCTTTCAGCTTTTCACTGTTGAATATTATATTGACTGTGGGTTTGTCGTAAATAGCTTTTATTATGTTGAGATATGTTTCCTTTATACCCACTTGTGGTAAGAGTTTTTATCATGAATGGATATTGAATTTTGTCAATGCTTCTTCTGCATCTATTGAGATGATCATGAGGTTTTTGTCTTTTATGTGGTATATCCCATTGATTGATTTGCCTATATTAAAACATCCTAGTGAACTTGGGATGAATCCCATTTGGTTGTGGTGTGTGATCTTTTTAATGTGTTGTTGAAGTAGGGAAAACCACTAGACCATTCAAGTATTACCTAAAAAAGATTATCCAGTGGAAGTGAGAAATAGATTTAAGGGACTAGATCTGATAGATAGAGTGCCTGATGAACTATGGATGGAAGTTCGTGACATTGTACAGGAGACAGGGATCAAGAGCATCCCCAAGAAAAAGAAATGCAAAAAAGCAAAATGGCTGTCTGAAGAGGCCTTACAAATAGTTGTGAAAAGAAGAGAAGCAAAAAGCAAAGGAGAAAAGGAAAGATATAAACATCTGAATGCAGAGTTCCAAAGAATAGCAAGGAGAGATAAGAAAGCCTTCTTCAGTGATCAGTGCAAAGAAACAGAGGAAAACAACAGAATGGGAAAGACTAGAGATCTCTTCAAGAAAATTAGAGATACAAAAGGAACATTTCATGCAAAGATGGGCTCAATAAAGGACAGAAATGGTATGGACCTAACAGAAGCAGAAGATATTAAGAATAGGTGGCAAGAATACACAGAAGAACTGTACAAAAAAGATCTTCATGACCAAGATAATCACGATGGTGCGATCACTCACCTAGAGCCAGACATCCTGGAATGTGAAGTCAAGTGGGCCTTAGAAAGCATCACTACAAACAAAGCTAGTGGAGGTGATGGAATTCCAGTTGAGCTATTTCAAATCCTGAAAGATGATGCTGTGAAAGTGCTGCACTCAATATGCCAACAAATATGGAAAACACAGCAGTGGCCACAGAACTGGAACAGGTCAGTTTTCATTCCAATCCCAAAGAAAGGCAATGCCAAAGAATGCTCAAACTGCTGCACAGTTGCACTCATCTCACATGCTAGTAAAGTAATGCTCAAAATTCTCCAAGCCAGGCTTCAACAATACGTGAACCATGAACTTCCTGATGTTCAAGCTGGTTTTAGAAAAGGCAAAGGAACCAGACATCAAATTGCCAACATCCGCTGGATCATCGAAAAAGCAAGAAGGTTCCAGAAAAACATCTATTTTTGCTTTATTGACTATGCCAAAGCCTTTGACTGTGTGGATCACAATAAACTGTAGAAAATTCTGAAAGAGATGGGAATACCAGACCACCTGACCTGCCTCTTGAGAAACCTGTATGCAGGTCAGGAAGCAACAGCTAGAACTGGACATGGAACAACAGACTGGTTCCAAATAGGAAAAAGGAGTACGTCAAGGCTATATATTGTCACCCTGCTTATTTAACTTATATGCAGAGTACATCATGAGAAACACTGGTCTGGAAGAAGCAGCTGGAATCAAGATTGCCAGGAGATATATCAATAACCTCAGAGATGCAGATGACACCACCCTTATGGCCGAAAGTGAAGAGGAACTAAAAAGCCTGTTGATGAAAGTGAAAGTGGAGAGTGAAAAAGTTGGCTTAAAGCTCAACATTCAGGAAACAAAGATCGTGGCATCTGGTCCCATCACTTCATGGCAAATAGATGGGGAAACAGTGGAAACAGTGTCAGACTTTATTTTTGGGGGCTCCAAAATCACTGCAGGTGGTGATTGCAGCCATGAAATTAAAAGACGCTTACTCCTTGGAAGGAAAGTTATGACCAACCTAGATAGCATATTCAAAAGCAAAGACATTGCTTTGCCAATGAAGGTCCGTCTAGTCAAGGCTATGGTTTTTCCAGTGGTCATGTATGGATGTGAGAGTTGGACTGTGAAGAAGGCTGAGCACTGAAGAATTGATGCTTTTGAACTGTGGTGTTGGAGAAGACTCTTGAGAGTCCCTTGGACTGCAAGGAGATCCAACCAGTCCATTCTGAAGGAGATCAGCCCTGGGATTTCTTTGGAAGGAATGATGCTAAAGCTGAAACTCCAATACTTTGGCCACCTCATGTGAAGAATTGACTCATTTGAAAAGACCCTGATACTGGGAGGGATTGGGGGCAGGATGAGAAGGAGACAACAGAGGATGAGATGGCTGGATGGCATCACTGACTCAATGGACATGAGTTTGGGTAAACTCCAGGAGTTGGTGATGAACAGGGAGGCCTGGCGTGCTGCAATTCATGGGGTTGCGAAGAGTCGGACATGACTGAGTGGCTGAACTGAACTGAATTCAATTTGCTAATATTTTGTTCAGAATTTTTGCATCTATATTCAACAAAGATACTGGCCTGTAGATTTCTTTCTTGGTGGTGTCTTTGTCTGGTTTTGGTACCAGGGTAATGGTGGTTTCATAGAATGTCTTTGAGAATACTCCCTCCTCTTCAATTTTTTGGAAGAGTTTGAGAAAGATTGGTATCAGTTCTTCATTGTATGTTTGGTAGAATTTTCTGTGAAGCCATCTGGTCCTAGACTTTTGTTTGCAGGGAGCTTTTTTAGTTATAGATTTTATTTCACCTCTAGTGATCTTTCAACTTACCTATTTCTTTAATTTTTTTTTCAAATTATCTATTGATTCCATTTTGGTGGGCAGTGTGTTTCTAGAAACTTGTCCATTTCTTCTAGGTTGTCAAATTTGATGGCATATGATTATAACGTTTCCTTATGTTTTTGATATCTCTGCAGTATTGGTTATTATGTCCCCTTTTTCATATCTTATTTTGTTTATCTGGGTTCTCTTTTCTTCTTGGTGAGCCTGGACAGATGTTTGTCAATCATGTTTACCCTTTCAAAGGATCAGCTCAGTTTTATTGATTTTTTTTTTCTATTTTTTAAATCTCTATTTTATTTATTTCCTCTCTGGTCTTTATTATATCCTTCCTTTTGCTGACTTTAGGTTTTGTCTGTTATTCTTTTTCAAATTCTTTTAAGTGGTAGGTTAGGTTGTTTGAGATTTTTCTTGTTTTTGAGGAAGGTCTCTATAGCTATGAACTTCTCTCTAAGAACTGTTTTTGCTCTATCCCGTAGATTTTGTATGGTTATGTCTCTGGATTGATAATGAAACAATAGCTTTCAGCAAATTGAATGTATCTCAATATACACTTTGTATATTGTCCTTCATCTTTTCCTTTTTAGAACAGTGCCTCATGCCCTACACTCTGCTTCTTCTCTCCGTAAAACTTTACTTCATTGGTGAAGTGAAGTAGACACTGGGCTAGATCTTTTGCTTATATTACTCAATTTTTAAAAATCTTAAAAATATATGAACTGTAGAGTACAAGTATATCCTTGGTCATAAAAATCTTTTTTTCTTTTTTAAATTAGAACTTCTATTTACAGCAAAGACCAAAAACATTCTTTGAAGAGCAGTTTACTCCCTACCCCCTCAGGCATGAAGCCTGAAAGACCAGGAGACGTGCTGAGTGGGGCATTTCTCAAGGATCAGGGAAGAGTTGCTCCAGGACCTGTATTCCTCTGCTTGTGAAGATGCTGGCAAAGCCCAGGGAGGAGCTGAGGCAGCAGCAACCAGCCTGGTAATCTAGAGGTAGATCCAGGCTCCCACCTGGGATGCCTGGGGCTCAGAGCTATTGCTGATCACTAGAGATGTCATCTTCCCACTTCACTTTGACCTCTTTTTAGTAGTGTCTAAGTCAGACACCGGTTCTCAAACAATAGCCCATGGGCCAAATTCAGCCTTTACCTCTTTTTGTATGATCTGTGAGCTAAGAATGATATTTACATTTTTAGATTGATTTTTTTTTTTCCATGTGAACTTCTGGTTATCCCAGCATTTGTTGAAAAGCTGTCTTTCCTCCCTTGTGTTGTCTTTGCACTCTTATCAGAGAGCAGTTGACTCCCTGTGGGTCTATGTCTGGGAACTCTCTCTTGTTCCATGGATCTCTTTGTCTGTTCTGCCAATATCACCCTATAGCTTTACGGTAACTTTTGAAGATGGGCAGCGTCAGTCCTCTGACTTTATTCTTCTCCTTCAATATTCTGTTGGCTATTCTGGGTATTTTGCCTCTCCATATAAACTTTAAAATCAGTTTGTTGATATCCAGAAAGGTTTTTACATTTTTTTTAATGGTTAAGAAAAATAAAAAGATATTTCATGGTACATGAAAATTATATGAAATTCAAATTTGTCTCTATAAAGTTAATTTGTTTACATATTATCTATTGTAGCTTTCTTAGTACAAACAGAGCTGAGTATTTGTGACAGAGACGGTACAGTCAGAAAAATCTAAAAGACTGACTATCTGGCCCGTTACCAGAAGTTGACTGAGCCCTGGTCTAGATCCTAGGCTGTTACTTACACTTAGTTTGGTTCTGAGCATGGCCCATGGGTCCAGACTCCCCGTTTTCAAATCCTTCCATCACCATTTGTTCACTGTGTCACCTTTAAAATGTCACTTACCCTTTCTGGGCCTGTTTCTTAACTGTAAGATAGGGAGGATAGCATTTATCTCACAGAGTCATTGTGAAGATTAAATGAATTATTTCATGCAAGTGCTTAGAATAGGGCTGGGTACCTAGAAACTGCATATAAATATTGACTTCCATGCTTGTTTTTATCCTGGCTTAAAAAGAATATTACCAAAATGGTCTCAAATCTCTCCCCTGCTAATTCATCTACCCCACTACTTCCCAGAGTGATGATCATCTTAAAACACACCCTAATGCTCATCTCTTCAAAGACCTGTCACAGCTTCCTGTTTCCTATGGAGTAGCCTGGTGTTCACAGCTCCACAGCCTGGCTGCCATCTGTCTGTGCAGCCTCATCTACCTTGCCCTCCGGTTATGATCCCTGTGCTCCAGCCCTTTCAAGCACTCTGTGTTTGTCCACATCTCAGCACCTTCCCATCCTGTGTTTCTTTCTGCTCAGAAATATTTCTTCTGGGCATTTCCAAAGGGTCACTGAGATCTGGGGGCAGGACACAACCCACATTTCTGTTATGACTTCCTACGTGGAAATCAATGCCAGATTGCACTGTAGGCATGAAATGGAAATACACTCTTGTCCCTCATGAAACTCCAGATAAATTCTTTTCAGGTTCAGGAAGCAAAACTGCAGAAGAAGGCTGGAGTGGAAAAGAAATCAAGTCCCCTCTCCCCAAGTCAGGCTTCCCTTTGGCCTTGTCTGATGCTGTCTGGGGGTTCTCACATGGCATGCCCATTCAAGGAATGTGCACCCTGGACAGAGAGCTGGGTGGAGAGAAGCCAGAGGGAGCAAGGGAGCCAGACCTCTGATTACATATCAGTATCATAAATGTTTCTTGACGCTGTTGAAGTAAGCATCAAGATTATGTATCAGTGTGAAAAAGAAAGTTCAAGTTACAGCATTAAAGGAGCTTGTAGGATACAAGATTGCATCCCCACTGATTACAACTCAATGAAAAGTGAGACTGATCAGGAGCCTGATGGTGGACATGAGTGTGAGCACATGAAACCACTCTTGGCTATAGGGGTGCTGTCACCGTGGGTGATTGTTTTCATTCCTTTATTTAGAGTGCTGTTACTGTGCTATACCCTTATTTGTGTATTTAGAAAGCTAAAGGTTTGATGGGGAAACTCATTGGCTTATAAAGTGAATCTCTCATTGTACATAAAATTTTTTAAAAACCAAGTTTTAAAAGACTGGCACAAAGTAAGCTGGGACGAGAACAGTGTCTTAGCAGTCTCTCCACCTGCCTTTTCTTCCTCTTCATTTCATGTTCAGTAAGATGTCTGAAGACAGCCCTTGTCCAGCTATTATGTACAGTCATGGCTATTGGGAATGCCACTATTAGCTCTTGTCTTAAGCTCACATCACCCTTCAGACTGTTCCAGAATGTCCTCCGCTTTCCCTGATTCATCCCGGATCCCCAAACAACAGCGGTTATTTGTCCAACATCACTCTCCCCTAGAGTTCTGCCCTTCACTAAGGAACCCACAAAGCAATCTGCAGTAATGTGTCTGTGCAAGATATAGGGTTATTGCTAACCCCTCCCAGATGACACTTTTGCTTCTCAACCTAGGGATTCTGCCTTAAGAGGCTGCATTAATGGATGTACAGGGTCCCAAACAATGGAGGTGATAGTTGGAGGAATGGAACCTGGACTTTCCTAACACAAGGCACATTAATGAGCAGGGCAAATAGGTAGGGTGGAGAGGAAAAGCACGAAAGCTGTGAATCTAGAGCAGGGAGTTAATTCCAGATAAATAACCAGGACAGTTCTTGCTTTCTTTTAGGAACGACCCAGGCCCATACTTCCCCTGGAGAGAACACATTGGAAGAGCAGCTGTGGCCAGAGGTAAGGGCTTTGTCTTCATGGGAGAGGTAGTGACTTCCCTTCTGAAGGGTGAGTCCTAGTCTTGATACAAGTTGACAGGCCCTTCCCTGAGGCCTTGGGGGTATAGACTAAGTGAGCTGCTTCCCCTGGGACAGGCAGGTTACCTGGCAGAGTGGAGGCAGCATAACTGTAGCTCCTGGAATTTGGGGCTCAAAATCTCTTCAGACTGAGCAGGTAGTTCCCAGAAGTGCCCAGAAAGACTTATAAACAGCCTGGTTATCTCTGTGAACCTTGAAGCAGATGCTGTGAGTTATCCGAAGTCATTTGGGTGAGGTTTTCCCAGAACATCTACAAGATAAGAGTTGAGAGTAAATGCTTTATCTCTTACTGAAATCAGTAATTCATGAGAAATTAACTTGTGTCTCCTGGTCACAGATGTGCAACCAATTTACTGCACATTTTCCCCCATTGGAATATTTCCCCTTTTACTCTCGGTTCTGGGGAGAATACATATGACCTCCTTTCCCAAAGTCCTCCACCTGATTCCCAGAAGTGGAGGCTGCTTTGGATGTACATGGGCATCTGAGGCAGCCAAGTGGTCTTGAGGACCAGCCCTCCCCCCACTACACACACTTGCTTTCAGCAGCCCCTCTGGGCTTAGGACACATTCTGTTCCAGTAGGGACACAAGAGTCTCCCAATTTCCACTTTATCCAATTCCCAGCTTTAAATAACTTAATGCCCCATATACCCGCTTTTGTATAAGCAATCAAATTTAAAGAAGGAAAGTAGATAATTCAAAAAATATAACACTATAGAAGAGATTTAAAAAATTTTTAGTCTAGATATATTGGGTCTCTTCATGGTTTCCTTTTTATTGTGATAAAATATGCATAATATAAAATCGATCATTTTTGAGTGTACAGTTCAGTGACATTGAGTACATTCACATTGCTGTGTACCTGTCAGCACTTTCTATCTCCAGAACTTTCTCATTATCACCAGTTGGTTTTTATTCTTTATCCTGCCTCCCTCTCTCTCTACCCTACTGTTCTGAGGCATCCTTACTTGCCACCTCTAAAATCGTTCTCAACAGGCATATGTCTCCTTTTACTAAGTGAACTGGATATAGGGTTAAAAGAGCATGACTATGGACAATTGTTGCTTCTGGATTTTGAGCCTCATAGAATAAGCACATGGTCATCTCTACATCAAGTTTTCAGGACCTGTAACATTCCCTTACAAGGCAGTTGATATTTCTGACATTTGGTTTCAGGGGCAGAGCCTGAAGAGTTTTTCATTCTTTTGCAACCCAGAGAATGTGCCTTCTCCAGGATCCAGCGTGCCTTCTAACTCAGGTACGTGACCCTGAGCCATGAGCCAGGAAGGCCAGCGTCTTCTCTCTGGTGTGGCTGGCAGAGGCTTGAGCCCCACTCTACTTGCACCTTTGGCTGTTCACATCTTCCCTCTTCTCCCTGTTCTCAGTCCCTCCTCTTTTGATATCCTCAGTCATTTCTGTGGAGGGACACAGCCCAACACACCACTCAAGAGATAAAACCAACATGGCCCCATGGTGGCTTTACCTGGGTGAAGGAGACCCCTGGGAGCTCACCTCCAGGTGGGTGGACCACGTCACAGGAGCTGTGGGTTGGATCTTGGCTATGCACGTACCTTCCCAATCCTGTAATGTAGCCGCAGTGGCTGCTCTAGACATATTTTTTCCTATAATGGGTTAGGTTCATCTAATACCTGGATGCTATGAATGTTGCTGTTGAGCTGGTCCTCTTCTCCAGCTTTATCGTCTTACATGGCTGCATTGTGGACTGTGTTTAATGGCTTTGTTTGCATTGTACTGGCTTACCAGGATTTCCAGTTAAGCATGCTATTCTTACTATTCTGTCACGTAACAAGTGTGGTTAGAAAAAGAAATCGACGTACTTCTTAGGAAGTGGCTTCTTTAGGAGGCTTACCCTTAATGCCACCATAACATGACCAAGGAATATATCAGTGGTTTCTAAGGAAACTTAATTTTAAGGATGCTAGTGACCCAAGTAGGTGGTGGAGGCTTCCTGCAGCTTGTGTCTGATATTTATGAGGGCTGTTCACAGCCCTGTTCTCTGGCAAGCCTCCAAGCCGACATGATCCCTTTTGAACCCAAATGGTTTTCATTTTTCTGTGTTGCTGTCTTATTAATGGTGGCCGAGAAATGCAGAGTCAAGGGATAGAGGGAAGTGAGAGGCAGAAAGAGCGCCAGGTGAGAAGGAAAGGAGGTCCGTGAATAACCTTCCATGGGACACCTACTCGGAGATCCTGAGACCAGTCAGCAGTGTGGCCTCCACTGAGGACTGAGCCTCTTTGGAGCAGGTTTAGGGCTTCCAGTGACTTCTTGGTCTTCAGATTCCCCCTCCCATGGCCAACCTTGGGGCATTCTTGGGGTGAGGGCCTTGGGTCTGCTTCTCCCATTTAGCATCCTGGGCCCACACTGTGCAAAATGTAGATCTGATCTTCTTAAATGGGTTCTTGTCTTTGCAGTTCACTCTCTGAGACCTTCTGATATTAAATTTGTGGCAGCCATTGGCAGCGTGAGTATAGCAAGGAGATGGAGGTGGGAGGTGGGGTTTGGGACTGAGGATTCTTTGAATGAGCTCCTAGTAACCAGGAAGAATGTTTCACCTGGGGAGAGAGAACATTCTCTGAACTGGAAAAATCCTAAAATCTAGGGTTCTGAGTTGATGTTGTTGTTTTAAATTGAGTGACTGACTCTCTTTACATTAGGATGAAGAAACTTTTGAACTTTCTCATGAGTAAATCAAACCTATTGATAAATAAGCCAAAAATCACACAGAAATTTAAAAGCAATCTCTTAAACTATCTACTTATGAGATAGAAAAGAAAAATGTCCTTACCTGCTTGGCAAATTTTTAAAAATATACCCATCTTTGCTAATAACTTTGAAGTGGTATTGTTTTATGTGGTCAGGAACTGAGAAAGGGAGCGATAAGGGAAGGATGGAGAGAGGAGAGAGGGATAAGCAGGAAGAGCAGAGGCTTCAGTCCTGGCTTCCCACAGCCCCACTGCTCTGGTCTTAGCACTGCTGCCCCTCAAGTCCCAGCAGTCCCAGCTGCATGGACCACTAGTCAGGTGTTCTCAGCTCTGCCCTGTACCCCTCACACCTGAACCAGTACACCCTCGCCTCTCCCCTTCCATGTCTTCCTCCCATCTCTGCCCACCTTGTTTCCTTCCCCCTGTCCTCTGTGTCACCGCTGCCCTCTGCACCCCTGCAGCCTCAGCCCCTGCCCCTGGCCCAGGCTGCCTCCTTGCTATATCCTACTTCCCTGCACACAGCACTGGCCATAGGTGAAGACTTCACATTAGAAAAACTGACCAGGGCCCAGTGAAATCTTCAGCCAGGGCTCCCACCCTTGTTCTTTGCTACTTGTGATGGTGGGGTTAAGCCTGCAAGTGTGACGGTGTGTGTACGTGCGTGCACATGGATGAGGGTGAAGGTGGAGGTGTCCCAGCGGGAGGGATGTAAAGGAGAGGTGGGAATAATGAGAAGAGAGATTTTCTGCCCCGAGGAGCACATTGCCGCTGCCGAGCCTGTGTGTCCCCAGAGCCGAGAGCGTGACACTGGCTGGAGGACTCACGCATTCTCCTTCCTGAGGCAGGGAAATTCCCTGCAGGGAACTCTCCACTCCAAGCCAGGTTTCTAAAGTTAAACCAATCAGCGGTTTCCACTCTTTGGTCCTGGCTCTGAGAGAGTTCTTTGACTCATGAATTATTCAGCCTCGCAGTTCCTGCTGTCACTCAGCTCACCCTCTCTCCTCCTGGGACCCCAGGGTGCTGGGAGATGCTTTCAGTCCATGATGGTCTCCCAGCCCCCGATCATTATCCTCAACCTTCAGGATAAGCCCCAAGAGCACAGTTCGTAGGAGGCTGCCTGCCTCTGTCTGCCCTGAGAGTCAGCTCTCATGAACTCAGCCTGGTTTATGAAAGACATCAGGATAGGGAAAGACAATGGAAGATAGTGAAATGAGAAAGAAGGAAGGTGGAAAGCCGGTGCTTTTGCTCCAAGGCCTAGCACTTCCTTGTGACCGATGCTAGCACCTGTTTGTTTAATTGCTCTGGACTTCCTTTTCCTCACAGAGTGTTAAAGATCAGAGTCATCAAAATTGTTTTCAAACTAACACTTGTGACAGACATTCATTATAGGGAAAAAATGAAAACACATGGAGATAGTATTAAAAAATGGAAGATCTCGTTCATATCTCCTATTCTCTTGTCTCAACAGCCATATACAAACACACACACACTTCAATATATAGGGTGTGTGTGTGAGAGAGAAAGTGTGTATGACCTAAATAGGGTTACACTGCAGTATGCTACGGAGAAGGCAATGGCACCCCACTCCAGTACTCTTGCCTGGAAAATCCCATGGATGGAGGAGCCTGGTAGGCTGCAGTCCATGGGGTCGCGAAGAGTCGGACACGACCGAGCAACTACACTTTCACTTTTCACTTTCATGTATTGGAGAAGGAAATGGCAACCCACTCCAGTGTTCTTGCCTGGAGAATCCCAGGGACGGGGGAGCCTGGTGGGCTGCCCTTTATGGGGTCACACAGAGTCGGACATGACTGAAGTGACTTAGCAGCAGCAGCAGCAGCAGTATGCTATCTGTGACCTTTTATCCCTCTTAACTAAGAGTCACAGACATTTGCCATGCCAGGGAGGTTATAATCCACTTTATCAAATTCCTTGAAGCCAGGGCTTGTGTCTCAGTTATGTGTCTCTAGGGCCACAGAACATGCAGCCAGTGAAGAGCATGGGGGGAAAATGGCCAGCAGTTGTCAAAATGGTGGCAAAGGAGTTTGCTGGGTTTGTTCCAGCCTTCCCCTCTGTGACCTCTCCCTGAGCTCTCCCATACTCTCTCTACCTTGTTCCTCTTGTTCTCTCCCTTCCTTCCCCTCACCACCCCCATCCAGCTTTTCTGAGGAAAACCTCTACTGTCAGTCACGTCCACTTTGGCCAGGCACAGGCTGACCCCTTTGCCTCAGCCCCAGAGCCAGGCCTCCCTCAGGACTTCACCTGCATGTGGTTTTCTGTTTAAAGTGTTACTTTCCCTCAGAAAACTTTTTCACGCTCCCTCTCATTGAAAAGAAGAGAGGACTCCATCCCAGTCAGAGGAGAGTCAGCCTGTCCTCCCCAGAGGGAGCCAGAGATGTGGCCCATTTTTACAGACTGACTGGCTGTCTTTGAAGCCGGGTCCTTAAGGACAGGCAGGCCCTTTAAAGGGAAGCAGCAGCAGGCTGGGTGTAAGGTAGTGAGGGTACATCGTCACCTGTGATCACCACACCTGGAGACACTGTTCTAGGAGTTTTGAGAGAGAGAATTTGTGTCAGAACCTGTGAAAATACTACTATTGACAACAGCTAATATGTGCTGAACATTTTCAGTGTTCTGGGCACAATTCCAAGCATCTCTGTGCTTAGTCGCTCAGTCATGTCCAACTCTATGTGAACTCATGGACTGTGCCTGCTAGGATCCTCTGTCCATGGGATATTCCAGGCAAGAATACTGGAATGGGTTGCCATTTCCTCCTTCAGGGGATCTTCCCAACCCAAGGGTCGAACCTGCGTCTCTTATGTCTCCTGCATTGGCAGGCGGGTTCTTTACCACTAACACCATCTGGGAAGCCCCAGGCATCCCTGGGACCTCACAAAAGACAAGATTCTCATGGTCTCACCTCTGCCCTATGACCAGGGAAACTCTCCAACTGAGTCCTGTGTGGTTCAGCTTTTACCAAGAGGACAATCAAACACTTACATTGTTCATTCAAAAAATAGTATCGAGTGAGTATTTACTGAGTACTTATGACACATCAGATGCTGTTCTAGGTCTGAAGAATATAATCAAGAACAAAACAGAGGCAAATTCCTGCCCTCCTGGAGTTTTCATTCTAGGCAAGGGAGACAGACCAGACACATTTTAGATTGTGTATTAGATTATCTAATTATTTTAGAGTATGGAAAGTCACAATGAAACAACTTATTGTGTTTCTATGAAGGACGTTAACATTCTACAGAGACACATTTAAGTCTAAGCTCCCGCACCCAGTTTTCTAATCTAAAGAAAAAGGTTACACCTGTTATTCCCTGAGTTTGGACCAGCAAGCTTTGGAGAAAATTTAACATCCTTTCTTCTCTCCCTGAAAAACGAATGCAGGCAGGTCTGGCCATTTTCTGGATCCAGGGATTCCCTTTTGTTGGTGGGAGGGGGTGTACGGCAGGCAGCTGGGGTCTCCCCAGGACAGGCTCTGCCACCTTCCCTGGCTGGGCTGCTCATACCCCATATCTTTTCCAGCCTCCAGACTCAGGGACGGACGACCTGGAGGAACAAGAATGGTAATTGTTCGGGAACCCCAGAGCAACAGAGCTGAGCTGAGCCTCCAGGTTGATCAGCTCTTGTTGTCTCCCTGCTTCATTGGTGGGGAGACCTGAGGGCCAGGGAGGAGACGCCGGCTCCAGGCTCCCTTAGGGGCAGGCAGAATAGTGGAGACCAGAACACAAACCCCTGCCTCTTCATCCAGCGTTCTGTGCGGGAATCCCCCTGGCTCCCTGGGGTGAATAAGGGAGGGACAGCGGGAAGGGCTGAGTAAGGGGTTCTTGCTCTTCCTCCAGCCTCTGTGCTCTGCTCCGGGGGATGCAAGCAGAGTTGGACCAGGGTCAGGCTCGTTCTACGTGGTGGTCTGTGTCCCCTTCCAACTTGGGACCAGACTAGAGGGGCGGGGAGGAGGGTCCAGAGCTGCTCACCCTATTTTGGCAGCTCCATTGGCCTCTGAGGTGTGCCTCTGTCTCCAGGAAGGATAAATCCAGAATCAGAGCAATGCTAAGCCGAAGCCTGTGGTGAAAGAGACCACAGCAGTTGAGGGCAAGCATTGCTAGGCGACAAACTCAAGCTGACATTTGTATGTTTGTTCTACTTGCAGGACTGAAAAGCAGGAGCCGCAAGCGTGCATGGGAGTGGTGACTGGTGAGTTCGGTGTTTTCATGGCCGGAATCCAGATTGTCCCTGTCCCTCCCAACACAGCAGCCCTTTGGTCAAAGAAGAGGATGTGCCCTACTGGCCACATTGTGGCAGGGCCTGAGGAAAGGGGAGGCATTCTGAGAGGACAGAGAGGGAGCCAGAGTGTGAAGAGTCACGTCCCTTGAAGGCGTGAGAGATGTGTCCGAGGGTCCCTGAGTGAGAAGACTCCAAGAGACACGGGGTTAAGGTTAAGGGATGTAGGAGAGGGGTCGGGGTGCCTGGGCCCAAATCCCGAGGCAGCTTCTCCCTCAGGACCCCAAGGCGGGACTTACGGCACTTTGTCTGGAAACTGTCCACCATTCACTGCCCCCACCACCACACCCAGGAGAAGACCCAGCTCCAATTATCAGTTCATTTCATTTTGTAGTAACTCCCCTTACTTACAAAATAGATATATCAATTGGCTTCAGCAAAGTGAAATGAGAAGAATGAAAACTAACCATAATCCCTCCATCTAGAGATAATCATTGGGGTTCCCTGGTGGCTCAGATGGTAAAGAATCTGCCTGCAATACAGGAGATCTGGGTTTGATCCCTGGGTCAGGAAGATCCCCTGGAGGAGGAAATGGCAACCTACTCCAATATTCTTACCTGGACAATTCCATGGACAGAGGGGCCTGGCATCTACAGTCCATGGAGTTGCAAGGAGTCAGATAATCAGTAACCCAGATCTTCCACATCGTAGACAGATGCTTTACTGTCTGAGCCACCAGGGAAGTCCATTAACATTTTGGCCTTTTATATATGAATGTTCTTAGGAATATGTTATATGTAGCATGTTTCTTTTTTTTTTTTCCTTAATATCAGAGGTTCCTTGCAACTCGATTAAGTCATCCTGAAACCCCTGAGTGCCTTAATGCCAGCTGAATTAGCCTGGTGGATAGTCATCTATGGCTGGTGTTCAGAAGCCAAGAGCAAGAATACCACTTTTCACTCCATAATTAGAGTGAAAAGACTCGGGTGGCAATGCAAATGCTCTCCTGAGCTGACACTTGAGCAGAGCATAATAACAAGTGAGGTAACTGGTGCCCTGTCAGTTCAGCCCATAAATGTCACCAAGGACCTGGGAATTATGAGGCTCCCTGCAGAGTGAGGGATAAATAAGACACTGGTCCTGCCATCTGCCCTTGCCATCCATCAGGGGAGGCAGAGGCCTGGTGTCCAGCCCTCCAGGATCTGATTGACAGGTGAGGGGACATTGGTGGCCAAAGCGGTGGAGGGGTCCTCTTGCAAAGGGTCAAGGGTTCAGAAGGAGCGGGCCCCTGTGACTTGGTGACTGTCTCAGCTCAGGCTAGGTTTGGCCCTATTTACCTTTAACTGGTAGGAAAATAGAAACGAAGTGGTGTATTTGGGGGAGTCTAGGAAGATGGGATGTAGTTTAGATCCTGAAACCGTAAGCACAGCTATGGCTTTACCTGATTTCTCAGTCTGTCTCCATTTTGGGGGTCCCTGCACAACCTGGTAACAAATCCTGCTAGCCCCCCATTAAGTACAGCATGGCCAGGAGCCCCACTGGCCAGAGGAGCAGCAGAAGGCAGGGCGGTGAGGGCAGGTGCACCTGCGTGCCCTTAGGGACAGGACTCACCTGGAGCTGGCAGTGAAGCCAGTCTAACTAAGAGGGATGGGCCAGGGAGGGGGCAATATTGGGTAGTCAAGCCCACAGAGGAGCAACTGGTCTTCCAGAAGAAAGTGCTACAGGGGCATGGAGGCCCGAGCTCAGCCCATCTGTCCTTCAACCCCAGAACCTTAGAGCCCTTCCAGTCTAGCTGTGTCCTCTCACACACCACAGCCATTGTGCCATTGTGCAGAGGGGAAAACTGAGTCTCAGGGAGGTAAACAGACCTTCCCAAAGTTACACGGTCAGTATGTGGCAGAATCCCTAGGAACCCAGGCGGCCCAGCCCCACAGCCTGCGTCCTTTGTTCTGACTCCAGAGAGGGATAACTAGGACAGAGCAGGTGCCAGCAGCCCTAGAATAAAATAACGGGCAGATTGGTGTGAAAAGACCCAAGGCCACGTTTGATCACAAAGAAGCAGTGTTTTACAAACACCCTTAATTTGGTCTTCCCTGGTGGCTCAGCTGGTAAAGAATCCACCTGCAATGCGGGAGACCTGGGTTCCATCCCTGGGTTGGGAAGATACCCTGGAGAAGGGAATGGCTACCCACTCCAGTATTCTGGCCTGGAGAATTCCATGGACTGTGTAGTCTATGGGGTCACAGAGAGTCAGACAGTTTCACTCACTCACTAACCTGGAGAGCCGTTCACTTTCAAATATGTCACAACAGGCTGTTTTGTCATTCATCCTCAAAGACCCTCCTGATGTGCGGAAGAGAAAGTGCCCCATCCCCCATCCACTCACACATGCACACTCTCACACAGACACACCCACACTGACCCTGTCACCTTCAGCTCTGGGTTCCCACCACGCGTGGGGGGTGGGCTCCGTCCACAGGCCGGTCAGGGCACCATAAAGGAGGCTCATGAGTTTGGGTTGAGGATGAAGAAGTTGTGGCCCCAGGTGACTGAGAGGGCTGCCCAAGCAGACAAAGCCCAGTGGACAACTCCCGCTCTCCTGCCCCTTCTCTCTCTGCTACCTGCACAGTGTCAGCTTCCTTCAAAAGCAGCCCCTCTAAAGCTGTCTTTTGGATTCTGCTCCAAAAAGCCCCAGGCACTTGTGGATGGGGGCGGTAGAAAGAGGGGCCAGGGAGGGGGACACCACTTCGCTGCCGTGACACTCTCCCGTCTGCCCTCTCCTCTCTCTGGAGCAGACACAGCCTAACTGCTCCTGACAGCACTATTTTTAGCGGTCCTCTGGCTGTCAGCTCTGGGACGCATCTTCTGTGTGCTCCCCGGAGCTTTCCCGCTCTGCTGTCACTCTCAGGAGGAGGGAGGACAGGGAGGCAGCCTGCCGAGTCCCCCATCCCAGCACACTTTCCCTAACAAGTACACAGTGCAGGACAGTGAAGAACTGTGGGATCTGAGTGCTCAGGCTCAGATCCCAGCCACCTCAGGTAGCTGGTGTAGCCTCCCCCAGCCTCGGTTTCCCTTCACACACACATACCTCAGGGCTTAGCACTTGGCTGGCCTGGCACCCGATGGATGCTCCTTTTTCTCAACTCTGTTCACTTCTAAGGGCCTGCTACAAGGTGGACCTCACAGCCCAAGGCAGGTCATGCTTTGGGGCAGGGGCAGTGACCTTGGCACCTCACCAGAGTGGGTCAGTCTTTACAGGTGACCATTGGCTGCTGGGAACACAGCCTCAAACCAGCTCTCTCTTTAGTCCTTTCAGATGTCATCAGATACTTCAGCCCATCTGTTCTGAAGCCCATATGCACTCTTGGGACGGAAGTGGTACACCATGATGCTGCTGAGTAAGTTCTTTTTCTGACTCTCTGTCGTCCTTGGCATCTAGATGGGAGGATTTGATGGCGAGTGGGGTTGGGGGGGAGGGTGGTGGTGCTGGAAGAGTCAAAGAGGCTTTAAAAGAGAGATCTGTGTTAAGTCAAAGCCGAAATGTGTCTCCTGTGCTGACTTTAGTCTGTTGATGGGCCTAATAAAAAAATCAGGTCAGTGTCTGCCTTCCAGGACTCAGGAGGGGTGCAATGCAGCCTCCTGCTCAGAGCCTTGTGCGTAGGCTGGGGCAGGCGGCAAGCTTTCAGCCCCTGACAAAGTTGTGTTTAACTGACTATTCTCTTGGCTCCCTTCCCTCTGTGCAGAGATTTGTGGATTCAGGCCAAAGACCTGGTTAGGAACATGAAAGAGAACCAGGTAAGAATCCATCCGACTCTGCTGGGGGCTGTTCTATCTGCTGGGAGGCCATCAGACCAAAGACACCAGGCAACCAAGGCCCTGCAGCCATCATGCCCTGAGCTTGGCAACCAGTGTGGCCTGGGCCCTCCAAGAACACCCCTGCCCCTGGTACCCTCTGGAGGCCAGTAGAACACAGGACCTCTTCTCATATCCCCAGTTTGGTCCTGTCGAAGTCAGCAGATGAACTAAATAACTTCTTGCTCAGTGAGGTGGTTGAAATCTAGGGTTCTAGAGGGACACCTGTTGGAGGGTGAATCCTGAATTTCCACCTATTAGCTGTGTGATGCTGGGTAAGGCACTTAACCTCTCTAAGCCTCAGTTTTCCCATTTATGAAATGAGAATAATACGAGGGCCTGCAGCGCAGGGCTTGGGGTGGATTCAGTGAGGTGCTGGGTGCGCCTAGCACAGAGACAGTGCCCAGTGCCAGCCCACAGCTGTCATTGTCGTTAAAGAGACTGTTCCTGTCATTATTAATCATCACACCCATTCTAGTTCTTGGGTGGAGGCTTCTGTCACATGCATCCTGGGGCCCTAGTCCCCACACTCCTAGAAGTGTAGACACCCTTTACTCAGAAGCTCATATATGAGTTTGTAATAAGCTGCCTCTAATCTTTTGTGCTCTCCTTATGGACAAGTATCAAATCCAGGCAAGATCTGCTACCAAGCTAGCTTTTAATGAGGGACTTAGCCTGAACCACTGGAACCAAGGGAAGCCACTGTCTCAGCCAGCCATGCATTCATTAAAGAGTCAGGGTGTTCAAGCCAGGTCATCCCAATATATACAAGGAGAGGGGCAAATATAGGAGCAGTGCTATAAAGAGTGGCTTCTTCCAAACTACAGACTTCTCAAATTTCTGGAATGATCATAACATTCTGGAGAATGGCTAGAGGTCTTGAATCAAATCCTGTCATTTTACAGATGAGGAAACTGAAGCCCCAGAAAGTCTTATGACCTGTTTGAGTTCACAGCCAGTTAGTTAGAGCTAAAATCAAAAGTGCCTGATTCACATCTAATGCTCCTCCAGAGCACCATGCTGCCTCTTACAAAACAGAAGTTTGTTTTTTTGTTCCACAAGTAACACATGTTCATTAGAGAAGATCAGAAAACACAGATAAACAAAAGAATACTGAAACCATCCCAAAGCATCCTTAAACCTGATGTCTAGAGATAATTACTGTTGACGGTGTACATTCCCTTGCATAATTTTTCCAAGCACATACGTTTGTATACATTTTATAAAATAGCCGTTACTTGATGTATATACTTTTTACAGTCTGCTTTTCTTGATATCATATTTCTGCTGATGGCAATATGCTTTCCAGCACTGTTTGAACAGTCGCATGGTATTTCATGTCATGAGCATTCCATACTTTACACAGCAATCCTCTGTTTTAGACATTTATATTGTTTCCAACTTTTGACTCTTATGACAAGGCTTCATCATTGTAGCTAAGTCTTTCACACATCCATTTCCTTAAGACTCATTTTTGGAAATGGATTGTTGGATCTAATGGTAAGCCTCTTAAAAAAGTTTTGATGAATTTTTCCATATTGCCTTCTAGAGCAGGGATTGAACCCGGGTCTCCCGCATTGCAGGCAGATTCTTTACCGTCTGAGCCACAGATCTTGGGGATTCTGATCTAGTAGATTCTAAAGTTGTACAGCTTTAAATGCCTACACTATATGTCTCCTTTTGAAAAAACCCATACATATGGTTTTGGGAGGGGTTGTATGAAATCAAAAGACATGCAAAGAAAGAAGCTCTTTTGGCACCAGGATTCCCTGCCATCTCTTTTTCATGCTATCGTCCTTTATTTCTTTTTTACAGCAACTTGACTTTCAAAATGATTGGAAGCTCATCAACGTGTTCTTCAGTAATGCTAGCCAGTGTCGCCTGTGTTCCTCCACCCAACAGGTAAACCGCAGGCGGGAGGCAGAGGGATTGCAGATGCTGGGGTGGGTGCCGAGTGAATGAACTAAACCTGACTGACCTGCACCTGGCAGGCTGGGCCTGATGGCACATATTTCCAAGTTAGGGCAGGCAGGTAGACAGACGGACAGATATCTAAGGGTCAAGGAACCATATTGAAGGACATGCATATATGCATGCTTAGTCACTCAGTTGTGTCCGACTCTTTGCAACCCCATGGACTGTGGCCACCAAGCTCCTCTGTCCGTGGGGATTCTCCAGGTAAGAATACTGGAGTGGTTGCCATGTACTCCTCCAGGGAATCTTTCCAATCCAGGGATCAAAACCACAACTCCTGCATTGCAAGAGGATTCTTTACCACTGAGCTATGGGGGAATTTTTAACTTACCATCCTATCAGGAAAAGGAAACCATAATATAGATAAACTGAGTTGATCATTCTACAACTGAGGAAAATTCACTTTCTGATAAAAGAGCATTTTGCCTCTTGTAGCTCCAGTTTTATTTAAATGCTGACATCAGGAGTTAAAGCGGGATCTGTACTTTGGGCATTGCCTCTTAACTAGTTTACTGTGACCTCCAGTTTTAAAGGAAAGTTGTCGAGTTGTTCATATAGGTTGACTATATTGTCAAGGCTCTTTGGCATTCCCAGGAATGGGATATGAAATATGTGACTTTTAAAATATTTTATGTAGGTGACTGACTGTGACTTACATCTTTATTGAAGAGTGTTTAGGTTAGGATCAGTTGAAGGTGAAAGGGTTAGCTATGGTGACATTAATGGCACACAGATGATTCTTCAGGAGTCTGCTTGCCTCCAGGATGGACCCACCACTCACGACAGTTCAAGTGCCTGCCCGCTGTCCTTTCAGCCACCTTCCAGGGCCTCCACCAGGCCCTGGCACAAGCAAGGGTGAAGTTTCTTGGGTGCTGTCCTCTTATTTTCTGTGCCCCTCTCCCAAACACATACCCGTGCCTTCTTCCAAATGCTCCACGAATCCCAGCCTACCGTCAAAACTCCACTTCCTTTAGTGATGTTGGGCATGCAGATCTTGAATCTTGTTCTACTTCGCTTCTGTCTTCTCCCATGGCAAGTGAAATTTACATTATCTGTTTATTCTTGGCACCCTCCACTTAGGCCATCACGCAAACCAGCATGTACTCATGAATTTACACATTCATGCATTGAATGCTCAAACAAGCGATTAGGCATTGCTGTATTCCTCTGTATATCCACTCATGCATCCATTCATCCATCCATCAGTTATCTATTCATGCATAACTTCACTCTTTCTTCTTACATGCAGGCATATATTATGGTATTTATGATGAGTTGTTCATGCTAGCATTTGACTTTTTAAATATTTGAATGTATTCATTAACACTTACACTCATTCATGATTTCTTCCATACATTTTATCTCGGGTTCAAGCATTGCTGCATGGACGCTTGCATTCTTTCATGTATTTATTCCTTCAATACATTACATTTATTCTTAAATATGTACACAATATATTCCTGTGTGCATGTGTCCATTTATGTATTATTTACTTTTTTAATTTCTAACTACACAAGTAGTGCACAGATGCTTTCTCCTTTTAAAAATGAAGCATTACAGTTAAAGCTAAAATATTCTTTAGCCAGCACCTCTGATCCTCTCACTTTTTTCTCCCAAGTATTTTGCACATCTGTAATCCCTAGTATTCCTTTATGCATGTGTATATGAGAGAGGTTTAATATAAATAGTGTTATAGTGTATCTACTATTGAACAATTTTTTTCACTAAATATTTTTGAGATCTAGTCATTATGATACTTATAGATTAAATTTATTCCTTTAATTGCTAAACAATATCCCATAGTGTATGTTTACCAGATTTTATTTTGCTATTTCTATATTGGTGACCATTTAGGTGTTTCTAGTTTTTCACTATTGTAAACAATCTTGTTCATTTACTTGAACATAATGTTTTTCTAAATACAGTGATTATATTTCATTGTATTCAATTATAGTGTAATTATATTTTGAATTGTAGATGGAAGTATATTAATAGGTCAAAAATCAGTTTAAAAGATTATAACCAAAAATTATAAAAAATAGAATAGAATCAACTATAAAATACTAGAGTTTATTGCATGTAGAGTTTATTGGCTTGTGATTATTTTTGTTTCATTTATATATAGATATGTATGTACTGGGCTGTGATGTGAAATATACCTCACACCATGGGTCATGATCAAGGCAGTTTTAAGAGAAGTGCCTTGAGTAGATTCTTAAACAGAGAATTGCTGGTCATCAGATACATACGCTTGAAATCTTTAAGGACTACCTAATTGCCCTCCAAAGGAGCCAAACCCATTTATAGTCTAATATCTTGGGACCAATGCCAGCATGTAAGGGGGTTTTCCATACCAATAAGCAGTTCTCAGATACCAGCGGGATGTCCTACAATTCAACTCAATTCTGACACGATCTACCTAGAGATAGCATCAGATCCCACAGGCTAAGGGCCCAGTCCTCCAAGACTGCCCCCCACCCCACATTTCAGATGCCAGTCCCAAGTCCAGGTCATCATTCTGCCTAGCTGGCTATAGATTGGAGATTCCAGCAAACCCCTCCTTGAGTTCAGTTAGTTTTCTTGAGTGGCTCTCAGAACCCAGGGAAACATTTTACTTATTGGGTTATTGGTTTATTATAAAAGGACATAACTCAGGATCAGCCAGATGGAAGGGATACACTGGGCAAGGTATGGGGAAAGAGCCAGGACCCTCCATGCCCTCTCCAGCTGGGCCACTCTCCCAGCACATCCAGGTGGTCACCAACTGGGAAGCTCTCTGAACCTATCCTTTTGGGCTTTTATGGAGGCTTCATGATATAATATGATGATTGACTAAGTCATTGACCAATGGCAGTTGATTCAACTTTCAGCCCCAGGTAGGGGGTTGGGTGGGGGAGGAAACTTAAGTTCCAACTCTCTAGCCACAGGGTCGATTCTCCTGGCAACCAGCCCCTGTCCTTAGGTGTAGTCCAAAAGTCACCTCATTAGCATAGCAAAACACACTTTTATGCTCTCATCACTTAGGAAATTCCAATGGTTTATAAACTCTGTGCCATAAAAAGGGACAAAGACCAAATATATACTCTGTATTATAAATCACAATATCACGTATTCTCACCAATGTCTGAGCGCACCCATTCTCTACAACCTTCCCAACACTGTTACCAACCTAATGACTCTTTTTTGTCAATGTGTGAAATTCCCTCAAGATCTAGTCGTGTTGATACATATGGATTAAGTTTGTTCACACTTAGAACCTCACACTTTTAATTGGCTGTAAACGTACGACAAAAGTAATCGTGCCTCACCTCTGGTTTCTAAATGGCTACACACCAGTGACTTAATCTCTGTAAAGTGAGCTCACTGCAGCAATGTTTACTAGCATTCACTTAAATTCCCACTTCGTTGCATTTTTTCTTCTATCTTGATTTGTGTTTTGCACCAAGACCACCAAGGCTTTTGAGCCTAGAATAAATCCCACCTCCACTGCCATTGCCCCCCAAAGGACCTCGTGGCTCATAGGCCTGGCTCTCAGCCTCCTTGGCCTGGGTTGGCTGCTTCCTCCCTTCATTCCTCCAGTCTTGCTTCTGCAGCACAGACCCACCCCTCACATCCTAGTCTTCCTGGTGGTGCCTCTGGCCACAGCTGACCCAGAACCACCATCTGAGAAGCTCTTACCCAGCAGTTTGCATCCCCAGTGGCCTCTCCATGAGGGGTTGTTCTGCAGTCTCAGGAGTTGCAGGAGGTACTCTGAGACTGTGGGCTCTGGCTTCCACCTGACGTCAAAGCAGTTCTACCTTTACTGGCAACATACATACATCAGGTTCCCTGAAATAGTTCATATGAAATAAAGGTATTTTACTGTTAAGGAGAAATTGTAAACATATGTTCCTATCCTACTTAGGACCTGGAATTTTCCTCCTATAAGAGGCCTTGGGGCTCCTTTCATGGGGAATAGACAAGGGCCTGGGTCCACATTTGCTTTTTAGGGGGCTCTTAAGACCAGAGTTGTAAGAGGAAGATGATGAGGAGTCACTCATTAGATGGTGACAGTGCTGCCTCAGGCCTGCTGTGGTGCGTCCAGCTATTCAGAGGTAGGTGCTTCAGAGGCAGCTGGTGACCTGGCTCAGAGCAGTGACACAGGGATGATTTTAGGGTCTGGACTCTTACTTACTGCTCTCCAGTTAAAGTCTAAATGTAGGGAGTAAGAAAAAAATCAGAATAAGAGAGAGGAGAAGGGAAAAAGATGAAGACTTACACTGCAAGAATTTGCTCCTGAATCCAGTTTGTTTGCCCCATGCACAGCAGCCCTGGGACACCAAGGTTTGCAGAGAGAAAGGATTTATTCACCAGGCAGCCAAGCGAGGAGGTGGGAGAACAATTCTCACATCTACCTCGGGACATTTATGGGATAGAGACAGGGTGATCTGAGGCATGGGGAGTGTGGGAGAAAGGTGACCGGAGAGAAGAAAAAGGTGAGGGAATTGTAGTTCTGCACAGGTGCAACCAAGCTGTTAATACCTGCTTATTCATGGGACGCGTGTTCAGAAAAAGGCTGTGTCGGCCTGTTCTCAAGGTGGAGTTCAGGGTCTTCTGATATCAAAAGGTCACCAATGGAACACTCAACACATGCCCATTTGGAGGTCTCAACCATTATTCAGTTAGAGCTCGAGCCAGTGAACAGCTGACTCCAAATTCCTGAAAAACAACTTGGGCAATCATCTCATTGTTTAAGCTACATCATGCTTGGAAGACATACAAGTTATTGTAAAAACAATTAAAGCGAGCTTGATCAGTGAAAGCAGATTAAAGTTCATTATTTATTAAGCAAGTTACAGTTTAACGTATCTAATGGATAACAACCCTTGGTTTCAAAAATACACTCACTTATTCTTTGGAAATGGATGTCAACATTTTGGAGGGCACACACTGGCAGTATGACTCAGGAAATCTAAAAGTGTTTGTGCCTTTTGGCTAAATAATCTTACTTCTCGGAATGAATCCCAGGGAAATAATTTGTTAGAAAAAGTTGTCTGGTTGCAGGCACATATTTGATAATAGAGCGTTCTTCTGATTCTAGGGGCAAAAGATATCAGTGGAAATATGCAAGTTCATTTGAAGAAACAGGGCTTCCCAAGTGGCGCTAGTGGTAAAGAACCCTCCTGCCAATGCAGGAGACATAAGAGATGTGGGGTTCGATCCCTGGGTCAGGAAGATCCCCTGGAGATCTTCATGGCAATCCACTCCAGTATTCTTGCTGGAGAATCCCATAGACAGAGGAGCCTAATGGGCTACAGTCCCTAGGATTGCAAGGAGTTGGACACAACTGAAATGACTTAGCACACATGCATTTGAAGGAATAAACTTTTTCCTGATTTCAACTTATGGAGAAGTTTATCATATGTGATATCATAGGCAAGGGACATTTTATAGGAGTATCTGTCTTCCACTAAAGAACAGGGACAGTTGGTGCCCCAGGGGCAACCATTCAGCACTTGGAAAGCCTAGGTGGGCCCCAGCTCACTCTGCAGCAGTGACTAGGCACCTTGACCAAGAATTTTCTAAAACAGAGTTTGCAGTCCAAGGAGAACCATGCAGGGACTCCCCAAGGGAAGAGGGATGCCCTGAGTATGGTCCAGAGGGAAACTGAGGCCGTTTCTCGACAGACTTCCCATGCCTCTTTAGAAGGGAAAGTGTGATGCTGAATGTCATGCTCAGGGAGAGAAAAAAAATGAGACAGAAGGCTTTATTGCTGGCTATGGCAGCAGCTGACTATGGCTCAGATCATGAACTCCTTATTGCCAAATTCAGACTTAAATTGAAGAAAGTAGGGAAAACCACTAGACCATTCAGGTATGACCTAAATCATATCCCTTATGATTATACAGTGGAAGTGAGAAATAGATTTAAGGGCCTAGATCTGATAGAGTGCCTGATGAACTATGGAATGAGGTTCGTGACATTGTACAGGAGACAGGAATCAAGACGATCCTCATGGAAAAGAAATGCGAAAAAGCAAAATGGCTATCTGGGGAGGCCTTACAAATAGCTGTGAAAAGAAGAGAAGCGAAAAGCAAAGGAGAAAAGGAAAGATATAAGCATCCGAATGCAGAGTTCCAAAGAACAGCAAGAAGAGATAAGAAAGCCTTCTTCAGCGATAAATGCAAAGAAATAGAGGAAAACAACAGTATGGGAAAGACTAGAGATCTCTTCAAGAAAATTAGAGATACCAAGGGAACATTTCATGCAAAGATGCACTCGATAAAGGACAGAAATGGTATGGACCTAACAGAAGCAGAAGATATTGAGAAGAGATGGCAAGAATACACAGAAGAACTGTACAAAAAAGATCGTCACGACCCAGATAATCACTATGCTGTGATCACTGACCTAGAGCCAGACATCCTGGAATGTGAAGTCAAGTGGGCCTTAGAAAGCATCACTACGAACAAAGCTAGTGGAGGTGATGAAATTCCAGTTGAGCTATTTCAAATCCTGGAAGATGATGCTGTGAAAGTGCTGCACTCAATATGCCAGCAAATTTGGAAAACTCAGCAGTGGCCACAGGACTGAAAAAGGTCAGTTTTCATTCCAATCCCAAAGAAAGGCAATGCCGAAGAATGCTCAAACTACCACACAATTGCACTCATCTCACATGCTAGTAAAGTAATGCTCAAACTTCTCCAAGCCAGGCTTTAGCAATGTGTGAACCGTGAACTTCCTGATGTTCAAGCTGGTTTTAGAAAAGGCAGAGGAACCAGAGATCAAATTGCCAACATCTGCTGGATCATGGAAAAAGCAAGAGAGTTCCAGAAAAACATCTATTTCTGCTTTACTGACTATGCCAAAGCCTTTGACTGTGTGGATCACAATAAACTGTGGAAAATTCTGAAAGAGATGGGAATACCAGACCACCTGATCTGCCTCTTGAGAAACCTGTATGCAGGTCAGGAAGCAACAGTTAGAACTGGACATGGAACAACAGACTGGTTCCAAATAGGAAAAGGAGTACGTCAAGGCTGTATATTGTCACCCTGTTTATTTAACTTATATGCAGAGTACATCATGAGAAACGCTGGACTGGAAGAAACACAAGCTGGAATCAAGATTGCCGGGAAAAATATCAATAACCTCAGATATGCAGATGACACCGCCCTTATGGCAGAAAGTGAAGAGGAACTCAAAAGCTTCTTGATGAAAGTGAAAGTGGAGAGTGAAAAAGTTGGCTTAAAGCTCAACATTCAGAAAACGAAGATCATGGCATCCAGTCCCATCACTTCATGGGAAATAGATGGGGAAACAGTGGAAACAGTGTCAGACTTTATTTTTCTGGGCTCCAAAATCACTGCAGATGGTGACTGCAGCCATGAAATTAAAAGACGCTTACTCCTTGGAAAGAAAGTTATGACCAACCTAGATAGCATATTCAAAAGCAGAGACATTACTTTGCCAACAAAGGTTCATCTAGTCAAGGCTATGGTTTTTCCTGTGGTCATGTATGGATGTGAGAGTTGGACTGTGAAGAAGGCTGAGCGCCAAAGAATTGATGATTTTGAACTGTGGTGTTGGAGAAGACTCTTGAGAGTCCCTTGGACTGCAAGGAGATCCAACCAGTCCATTCTGAAGGAGATCAGCCCTGGGATTTCTTTGGAAGGAATGATGCTAAAGCTGAAACTCCAGTACTTTGGCCACCTCATGTGAACAGTTGACTCATTGGAAAAGACTCTGATGCTGGGAGGGATTGGGGGCAGGAGGAGAAGGGGACGACAGAGGATGAAATGGCTAGATGGCATCACTGACTCAATGGACGTGAGTCTGGGTGAACTCCGGGAGTTGGTGATGGACAGGGAGGCCTGGCGTGCTGCGATTCATGGAGTCGCAAAGAGTTAGACACGACTGAGCAACTGAACTGAACTGAACTGAACTGAACTGATGGCAGCAGCATGGGTGGGACTGGCTAGCAGGGGATAGCCTTGCACTGAAGCAGAGGCACAGGATGGGGGAGACTGCCCTCCACGCAGTCCCAGCCTGAGTGATTGACAGCTGTCTCCAGAGTCAGTGCCTGCAAGGCATGATTTGTCTACCTCTGAGCCACTTTGCCTCAGGGGACGTCAGGTTTGCAGGCAGCTGAGAAGATTGTCTTGTTGAAAAGTTTACTTTTGTTTTGTTTTTACACCAAAAACATAAACCATGGCTGTTTTTTTTGAAGTGCTCTTATTTGCTTATTTTCATTACACAAAAGGAATTGGGTGGGCAGGAGGTGTCTTTAAATAGTCAGTGACAGGAGTCCTTTTCTTGGGGTGGATGTGGTAGGGGGAGGTCTGCTAAGAGTGCCATGGAGAAGTTTGGAGGACCTTCCGTGTCCTTAAATCCAAGCGTAATTATGTCCCCGCTCTGGACCTGATTTTCTTCAGGTCAAAGTGATTCCATCAGCCTTTGGGAGTAAGTCTGGTCTCCTGTCCCAAATGTCAGCTTTCTAATTGCCTTGATTTGGGCTTGCTCTTCCCTGACATGACACTTTTCCTGGTGGTGAGTGATGTGTCGGGGAAGTCAGAGAATGGACCAAAAAAAAAAAAAAAAAAAAACCAACCTAGGAAGCTCTGGGAACTCTACACCTGTCTGTGGGAGACTGGGATCTAGACAGGGCCTTTGTCACTATCAGGCCCATCGAGGTGGGTGGAGGTGGTTGGGGAAAGCAAGAGACAGGCCGGTATGAGCCTGGGCATCTCGTCCCACCCACATTTAGCACATTTCTCCTTCCATAGCAAAGTCACGTGATGAGCAGCATGGACCAGCTGACCAGGACGCTGGACTACTTGCACCAGGAGGTGAGGCTCCCCCAGCTCTGTGGGCCCAGGCACCCAGAACTCCGTCACAGGTGCCTGTAGCAGCCAAGAGAAGCTGCCCTTCTGCGGGTTGGTGGGGTTCAGGTTTTCTTTAAATGGCCTCCAATGGGAGGGGAAACAGACTCCCAAGAAGAAGTCCAAGACCCCAGAGAAAGGGAAGGCATTGGAAGAGCCAGGCTTCTTGCCCTTTTGATGATAAACGGATCAGATATAGAACTGTTTACTCTTGCAAAGGATATTCCTGAGGGACCTCTGGAGAGGAGGAAGGATATAGGCCATTTCTCCCCTGGGTTCTTGGTGACCTGCTATTTCCTGAGGACTGGCTCTGACTGCGTCTAGGGGGATGATGGCCTGGAGGGACCTTGAGAACCCTCAGAGCTCCACTAAGTGACCAGTGAGAGCACTGCATATCTTGGAAACCCCAGGGGAGCTCTGGGAGAAGAAGAGAGGCTACAGTCCTATTATCACCAGGTCTTGCTGCCCTGTCCATACTGTGGTGGGGAGGCGCCCTGCCCACCATGGGGGATGATGGCACAGCGGCAGGGCTAAAAGCTTTGAACCAAACCCTACCAACCATCTCCCAAAGGGCCTACCTATTTAACAAAGAGAGGCCTAACGTGCTCAACTGGACCCCAAACTAAGCTCAAACCAAGGGTTCCAGAAAGGCCATGGAGCCGTGACCCTGACTCTGCAAATGTTCATCTTTTCCCTTGTATCCCCCTAGGTCCCCAAAGCATTTGTGAACCTAGTCGATCTCTCTGAGGCTCTGAGGGGCTCACACTGGCATCAGAAGACTCTGCTTAGGTAAAAAGGGAAGTGGAAGGGGACCAGCATTTGCGGCTTGGTGCCATGTGCCAGGCACTGTGTGAGGCACTTCACGTGCATTAACTGATCCAAGGGATGGAGTTGGAGAGAGGCTAGGGGACGTGTGTGTGATCACACAGCCGGTGGGGGCAGAGTTGGGCTGCAGGAGGGGCCTGAGTTAAGGAATGAAATAGTCACTCTGGTTGACATGGCGCCAGGTGCCCTCCTCCCACCAGAATGACTTGAGAGTTTACAAAACAGCTTGGGCAAAACATCCAGAAGCCAAGACGTGTTACTTCAGGACATTGGAGAGACAATTTAGCCTAAGTGGATTTTATTTTCATACAACTTGATCCCCATATATTTCTGAGATGTTTCAGAGAATTTAAACTTTCTGAACCTAAATTTTGAGATTTCTGGCCTTGTACCCAGAAAAGATATCCTTCGTGATGTCCTTGGTGATGGATAGTACTACAGTCCATGGAGTTGCAAAGAGTCGGACATGACTGAGCAACTGAACTGAACCCAGAAAAGAAGTTCACGTGGATAAAGTCAGGACAGGGATGGCTGGAGGTGGTGGTGATGGAAAGGAGAGGAAAGGGGCATTTGAAGAGGAAGAAGGGAGAGGGTTTTAGAGTAGGGGAAGGAAGGAGAGGAGGTGGGCCTCTAGGGGAGGGAGGGAGGCATCAGGAGATGTCTCCATAATGTACTCTTTTTCTCCCCAGTGTGTCCCTCCCATCCTCCCTTTCTTCTTTCCTTACTTCCTTCTTTTTCCTGGACCCTCTGAGACCCCCACCTCATCCCTTCCCTGCTCCCTAAGCAGCTCCCAGTCCCCGCATCCCCATCTTTCCCCAAGGGGCTGCCTGGATGGTCCCAGCACTGCATCCACACTCACTTCTGGCTTGTTTTAACCTGCAGCCCCACGGCCCAGCCCTGCAGGTGCTCAGGGGAGACCTCGCGGCTGAGCAGTGTTGTGACCCAGTGGACTTACCAGGTGAGCCCACTCTGAGACACTGGCTGCTGGCTCACAGGGGAGGGTGGTCATAAAAACAGAGGTGTAGGAACAATGAGGGTGCCAGCTTGCTGAGGTGGGACCCCACCTGCTGAAGTTGGGACTGAGAGTCAGGAACCGAAGGCAGCAACTCCTCTTGGGTCACTTCCGGGTGGTGACATGATTTTCCTGGATGTAAAGTGGGGACTACAGTACTGGTTTCTGGGGGGAGAGTAGATGGAAGTGCGAGGGTGGTGGTGGTACCTACAGTTAAAGATGCTGAAGAACTTTGGAGATCACTCCGAGATCGTTTGGTCATCATTACCGCTTATACTGTGGCTGCTGAGCTAGTTTGCCCAGATTAGGCTTGTGCCCCAGACTATAGTCAGGGACAATAGCCCCTGAAGATGTGTATCTAGCTTACAGCAGAGACCCCATGACAGTGTGGGTGGCTCAGCAGAAGCCTTCATCCCCACCAGCAAACAGCACAAAGCACAGCTCCCACTGATACACGTTACCACGATGATTTTTAATCTAAGAAGAAAATTATATCTGTGAAGCTGTGTGGCACTTAACTCACTCAGGAAGGGACAGTTTCTGACGGGGGTCATAGCATATCCCTCTACAGAACTCAGCCCTTGAAGAGAGCATGGGGGCCCTAGCTATGTGCTGGCAGCTGTACACTTCTTGAGCTCTCAGAGAATATATTTCAGGTCTAACTCTGCTATAACCTGATTCTAGCACTTCAGAGAAGAATGAAAACCCAATTTAGTCAATCATAGGGCCCCAAAATATGAGATGAGAGGAGCTTCCAAACAGCATACAAATCAGACCAGCATGGGTGGGTCATTGTGACCGGGGCAGGGGTGAGGGACTTGCTGGGAGCTCCTTGCTGGGACGATGGGAGGTTGGGGCAGGCTGAGCCTTGACGGTACTCCTTTCTTCAGGAAACTTGGGAACGTCTCCTGGCCTCCAGCAAGTACAACGAGCAGGAGTCCTTCGCAGTCGTCTTCCAGCCCTTCTTCTACGAGAGAGCCCTGCCACCAACCTCGGTGAGTGAGGCCCGGCCCCCACCCTCTCCTGCCCCCGCCCTCTCCTCCACAGGAGACCCAGCCCAGGACGTGCAGTCTCAGGGGAAATGCTGCAGTTTTCTCTTATACTCTGGGGCCCATTTCCCCGTGGGGCTGGCTGACCCTGTGAGGTGGGTTCCGAGAGTCAGAGCAGCCTGGAGATGAAGAGCATGGACTTCACACAGACAGCTTCCAGCTCTGGAATGGGCTTCCTCTGTGACCGTGGGCAAGTTGTCTGAACTCTCTTTGCTTTGGTTCCTCACCTGGGATGTCAGGGCCATTGTGAGTAGTCCCTCCTTTAGGGTGGTTGTCAGGGGTGAGTAAATAGGTGTGAGGAACTTCGAACAGCGCCTGGTGTGTGGAAGCCTTCCGTATCTCTCAGCCACGGTGACTATTCAAGGTGGAATTTCCAGGCACCACGCCACACTCCTCTCTCTGCAGGCTCCTCCACACCCATCCTTACAAGGGAGGATGATTCTAGTTGCTTCCTCACCCAGGTCACTGGACCCATGCCTCTCACCCCAGGAGGCCCACGACCACAAGCGCTGTGGTGGGTCCAGGCGCGCTCTGCTCCGCAAGGTCTCTGATGCCTCTGTGGCTTTAGCACCGTGCATCTGGGGCCGTTCTCCCTCCAGGCTCTAGGTTTCTGTTTCCTGGAGTCACTGTGTCCCTCCGGGACTTCTGTCATGTTTAAATAGTGGTTTAGAAAGAGGAGGAGGAGGAATATTAGTTCCCATCCCCCTCCTACTCAGACCACACCTGAATCACTTCTGTGCCACCTGTTCCTTCTGCTCGTTAGTTCAGTGTGTACAGCCCCACGATGACAAGTAGCAGCCAGGCGTGTAACCCGCCTCTCCAGGCCCTCACCTCCCAGCCCTGACCCCAGACAGCAGTCCTCTAAGTTCCCACCATTGTTAATGGGGAAGCATGAAGGATCGAGGTGCATCAGGGGCCCCCCATCTCTGCCGGGAGAGCTTCAAGAGTGTGTGGCAGGGCTATCCCATCCCTCGGGGCACACAGGGCTCTTCCTCTGGTTCTCTTTCAGGGGGAGCAGCCATTCCAGGATCCCACCGCTCTCGGCTTGACTCTCTGGAACAGCATGGTGAGTGGCTGGGGGTCCCGGCGCTGCACTGATAACCTGGGGTTTGTTCTGTGGAAGGAGGGGCAGGACTCTGCCACTGCGCCCGGCCTGCCCACTCGCTGCTGGAGGGGCTGCAGGAACCACGAGGACTCCAGGATGATGGTGATTCTGGGCCACCAGGGGTCCCTCCCACACCTAGTGATGGCCCAGCTGGGACCCCTGGGAGCTTCCCCTCCTCTTCCCAGAAGCTGGGCTGTAGCCCTGACAGTGAGCAGGGCTCCCTGGAAAGCCTCAGTTCCGCTCTTCCTGGAGGCAGGGACACCTCCCTGGAGTCTGTCTGGGAGACTTCACTGGGAGTCAGGCACTAGGGATCAGGCTCACGTAGCCAGTGGGTCTGGGTTTCCCTCACTTCACACTTAAGGACTGTCATGTGGTGCCCAGGGCCCAGGGTGGTGCCTGGGGTGAGCGCAGACTCGAGACTGAGGAAGACCTGGGCTCAAAGCTCTCACGGGCGGGCGTGCAAACCTAGGGTCTCAGCTCCCTTTCTGCAAAACCGCTGAGCCGACACATGGTGAGCCTGTGGCTCCCTCCCTCCCGGCCCGCGGCGAGTACTCACTACAGTGACCCTTCCTCCTCTGACTGGGACAGGCTTTCTCCAGACTCTGAAGTTTCCCCCAGGGCTGTCTGGGATTCGTCGATGGATGGAATGTTCTGTCAAGACTCTGAGCCTCTCCAGGACACCAGACAGAGACCTGATTTTGCCATTTACTTTTTTCCCCATCCAAGCTGTCTTATTTTTAGAATTCCCAAGACAGAAACGTGGCTTTCTTCTTCCTTGAATTAGAAAAATTTTTCTCTCCATCTCCACGACTGGGGTGCTGTGCTGAGTCCATGAGCAGCTGCAGTTGGATGTGTGGTAGCCAATGAGACAGGGAGGGGCAGGGCCGGCCCAGGCAGCCCGGGTCCATGGAGTCACACCAGCCTTCAGAGGAAGCATTTGATTTCTTTGGATGAGGACCCTTTTTAGTGGGCCTGACCCCTGGGCGAGATATTCCCCGGAAAACCACTTTGCTGCTGATCTCCTGTGAAGGGCCAAGGAAAGTGACTGGTCCTGCACAGGCTGCCCTCCCCTGTCCTCTCTCTGGGGGAGGAGAGCTGATGCTTTAAGCTCAGCCAAACCTCTCTCCTCCCCAGGAGCCCAGAGGGGAACAGAAGGTCTCGCATTCAAGACCAGGGACTGGGACCTAGTTGGTGTCCCGGGGCTTTGAGGTGGAGATGGCTTTCCTAGTTGGGCAGTTACCTGCCCAGCCCAAACAGTAACCATTTCCCAGCGAGAGGCCTCACGCTTCCTGGAGCTGTCACTAGGAGAGAAGTGTATCCCCAGGAAGGTCTGTGCCCTTCTTCCTCTGGGGTGAAATGACAGGCTATCACACCATCTCACTCCCAGAGCAAGCACAGCTGCCAGAACACACCGACAGTGCCTGCAGGCCTGGGGTTATTTATGAGAAATCAGGGCAGTAACAGGTTTCAGGAAAGGGCACCGGCTAACAAGCCAGAAAACCTAGGTTCGGGTCCGGCTGTGCTTTTGGTTGTTTCTTGAGGTGCATCACGTGGTCTTTCTGGGCCCCATTTTCTCTCCTGGCCAGCCTCAGAAGGCCTTGGAAAATACAGGAGCATTCTCCCTTGGGTTCTCCCCTGTGTCCTCCCAGGGACATGGGGAGACCACGAGCCTCCCTTCCTCTACCTCTGTGCCTCTCTGCTGTGTTGGACCCCACCGAGACCACAGAGTTGTCAAAGCCAGTTTTGTCCATCATGGCCAGATTTGCAGACCCACAGAGGCCCGAGAGAGGGCCACCCTCTTGCTTGGGGAGCAGAGAGGAGCCAGCAGAATTGCTATGACCACAGAGGCCCGGATTCTATCGCTTCTCTCCTTGGCCTCGCCCCAGGACACAACAGTGGGGCTGGCTGAGCCAACCACGTGTTGTCTGCTCCCCTGGCTGAGCTCAGGATGGGTGTGAGCTCTGAGAGTTGGTAAAGGAAAACCCCACACACCTAGCACCATCCTAGCTGAATGAACCACTCAGATGGAAGTTGAGCTCCTGACACAAAGCAGAGGAGGATTTGTGTTTGGGATGTAATTCATTCCCAGGCCCTTCCTGCCTCCCCGGTAAATTCTGATAATTCTTATACAACAGTAGTGTTGACGAGACCCACCTGTGGGGGCTCAGTTGCCAGATCCAGTGGCCACGGACCCCCACCTTATGCCAAGCCCTGTGCTAGTGTTAGAATCTCAGGGCAGAGCAAGAAGGCTGGGGAATGGCTCCCAGTGGAGTGGGAGTCTCAAGAGCATGTCTGAGGTCATCCCCCTGCGCCTCCCACACTCCAGTTCATCGTGGGGGCAGGGAAGCCAACGCACAGGAGACGCAAGCGATGAAAGTACTGAAGGGCGACCAAGAGCAGAGACCAGCATCAGTGTCCCTGGAGTGCGTGCGTGTGTGTGCAGTGTGGGGTGGTGGGTGGAGGGACACACGAGTGTCCTTTTGATGGAGCAAGTCATTTTCCATCCTGAGGATGGAAATGAGGCCAGAGCAGGTGTAAAAGGAATTAATGGCAGCAGGAAGGATGTAGGTGATGGATAAAGAGACATTTCAGTTCAGTTCAGTTCAGTCACTCAGTCGTGTCCGACTCTTTGTGACCCCATGAATCACAGCACACCAGGCCTCCCTGTCCATCACCAACTCCCGGAGTTCACTCAGACTCACATCCATTGAGTCAGTGATGCCATCCAGCCATCTCATCCTCTGTCGTCCCCTTCTCCTCCTGCCCCCAATCCCTCCCAGCATCAGGGTCTTTTCCAATGAGTCAACTCTTCGCATGAGGTGGCCAAAGTACTGGAGTTTCAGCTTTAGTATCATTCCTTCCAAAGAGACATTTAGGACAAGATTATTCATGCAGAAGGGTTTATTGAGAAAACCTATGAATCTTCCTTTGGAGTCCTTAAAAAAATTAGGCTCTGTGATATCCATTTGACTAAAATAATCATGATGTGGTTTTCTCAGTGTTTCTTTCCAGATTCTATCATTGATTAAATTCTTGAAAGATTGGAGAAATCAGGCCAGTTTGAGTTCAGGCCACCAAGCCAGGCCCACTGAACACTTCCTTTCAGAGCAGTCCTGAACCTTATGGTTGGGACTCCCATACTTAGAAGTGTCCACCATCAGAATAAAACTGAAAGGAGCTGAGGAGCCCTGTTCTTCCTCCAGCCCCTGAGTGAAAGGTTGCCACTCCTTTGCCAAAAGGTTAATTACACCCTTTTATCTGACCTGGTCCGTTTGGGTGACAAGCCAATCCCAAGAAGGGTAAAGTTCTTTCCTGTTCACTGGGCACAGATGCTAGGATAAGATACTGCTGAGGAGTCTAAAAGGCTCTTGCAAGATGGCAGAGCCCATGACTGAGCCAGACAGGGGAGTCCGTCCCACAGTCTACTATCTCTCATGTCCCTTATCGGGGTCCCTGGGGAGGGAGTAGCAGGCTGGGGTGCCCTAGGAGCCCAGCCCCTTGGGGCAGCAGTGATGGCAGCAAACACAAGGTTTCCAAGTAGTAGAAGTGCAGGCAAGAGAAAATCTACGATCTCTCAAAGCCACTGCATTTTTCTCTTAAGTGTTTACAAAGGTATATATGTGTGTGTGTGTGCATTCTAAGTTGCTTCAGTCATCTCTGACTCTTTGCGACCCTTTGAACTGTAGCCTGCCAGGTTCTCTGTCCATGGGATTCTCCAGGAAAGAATACTGGAGTGGGTAACTGTACCCTCTTCCAGAAAATCTTCCCGACCCAGGGATCAAACCCATGTCTTTTACATCTACCTTCATTAGCAGTCAAGATCTTTACCACTCGTGCCACCTGGGAAGTCCCTTACAAAGGTACTGTGAACATTTTAAAATAACAGGAGGAGCTTAAAATTCCTCCTCCATTGAATTCTCCAACTGCCTTCATTTTCTCATCTTCCCTCCAGTGAATTTCCCCGAGTGGATCCTCCGCTGCTCTCCCTGTGGATACACCACACACTTTTCGCTACGTCGCTTTTTGCTATGTCAGATAGGCTTCAGTCATCATTTAAGTAGCTGTCTCTATCAGTGCTGATACCACTATCACTGTTCCTGAAATGCAGACACTTTCTCTGGTTGTTAGCATGGGGCCGTGCTGTGCCCCATGCCCCTGCACCTCTGTGTCCCAGGTAGGAACACGGGGCTTGCCAGGTGACCAAGGGTTTCATTCATTCCCTGCTGTTTTACACCGTGTATTTGCCTTTCCTTCCCATTCCTATTCTCCTCTCAGAGGGAAATGTAATCAGGGAGCCAGGCAGCAGCAGGGCAGCAAGGACGGGGTACAGGAAGTCAAGCAGAACAAATAACCAGCTGCTGGAAGGTCAGGAAGCCTGCATGAGAGTGATTCGACTTGATCTGGACACCCAGGTCCTCGTGTCAGTTCAGTCTCTCTGGTGTTCAGTTTCCCTGTCATAACAGTGGGCTGGGAATCGGTGGTTCCTCTCCTGCAATGGAACTCAAGTTGTTGTTCAGTCGCTCAGTCATGTCCGACTCTGCGACCCCATGGACTGCAACATGCCAGGCTTCCCTGTCCTTCACTGTCTCCCTGAGTTTGCTCAGACTCATGTCCATTGAGTTGATGATGCCATCCAATCATCTCATCCTCCGTCACCCCCTTCTCCTCTTTCCCTCACTCTTTCCCAGCATCAGGGTCTTTTCTGATAAGTCGGCTCCTCACACCAGGTGGCCAAAGTATTGGAGCTTCAGCATCAGTGCTTCCTATGAGTCTTCAGGGTTGATTTCCTTTAGGATTTACTGGTTTGATCTCCTTGCTGCTGAAGGGACTCTCAAGAGTCTTCTCTAGCATCACAGTTTGAAATCATCGATTCTTTGGTGCTCTGCCTTCTTTATGGCTCAACTCTCACATCCATACGTGACTATTGGAAAAACCATAGCTTTGACTAGATGGTGTTCAGTTCTCTCTGGTGTTCAGTCTCCCTGAAATAGTAGCAGTGGGCTGGGCATTGGTGTTTCCTCTCCCGCAGTGGAATTCAGCTTGAGCGGACATCAGAATCCCTGGAGGACTTGATAAAACACAGGGAGCTGGGCCCCACCCCAGGGCTGGGGGCTGGGAAGTGGCATTTCTAATGTGTTCCCAGCTGATGCTGCCCGCCCAGGGTCACACTCTGAGAAACACAGGGTGAATGAGCCTCTCTCAGTGGTACCCTAGGATGCTGCCACCTGTGTAAGACTTTGCTATTCTAAATATTACCTTCTATTCCAGATGCAACCAGCAGGACAGAAAGATGAACCGTTCAGTGCAAAAGAGAGACGGCCTCTGACATGTCCCTCCCAGGTAGGCAAGGACTGGAGGGGGCGGAGGTGGGGGGGCGGATCTCCTACTGAGTTGGGAAGAATGGCGGGGTCATAAGGAAGTGGGCTTTGCTGTGAAAGTGGGTCTCACCTGGATGAGACATTAGCCCCATTAGAGTCATGGATCTGTTCTTCTGGGCCTGGGCATACCTAAGGTTTATACCTGTGGGCCAGGAGAACTGTTTTAATAGAACTCAGGCCCCTTCCATACCTATGCAGGGCATAGGAACAAAGCCATAGCTCACCTGGCCCCAGATGCCAAGATGGGTGTCTTAAATATGTGCTCAGTGTATAGTAGGTGTAGAATTAATGTCGATTAATAAATTAATTTTTAAAATGACAACGTAAATGAGTAGAATTCCTCTTATCACGTAATGCTGGTCAAATTTTTGGCTTTCTTGATGAATCGGTAAGTTTTTTGTTACTGGACTGTAAGAACTATGCAATTCATCACATTTTTCTCTTGGCCTTGGCTCTCAGGAAACTTTAAGTTCTCTTTTCATGGAAATATACCTACTGCGTCTGGTGGCATGAACCTCAGGTAGAGAGCAAGAGATGCTGACTGTAGCAAATGGGAAATTTCAAAGTGTTAATGAACTCCTGCAGGGAACTAGTGGGCAGTACAGAGAAGAAAAGCCAGAGAATGGTTTTCTCATCATTTAAAGGATGGTATGAATGCTTCAAACTGGCCAAAGGCATTGCTGGATGATAAGACCTGATGGTTCAAGGATATGGATTCTTGGATCATGGTTACAATACATTATCTTTCTCTGCAGGAGAATCCCTATCTGTTCACCTACAGGAACAGCAACTATCTGCCCAGGATGCTAAAGCCCCAGGTGAAGACTGAGGTACGGAGAGGTGTTCTATGATTGACAAACATGCAAATGAACCAGGGGCAGCCGCCTGATGAGTCTTTAGAAGCTTCCGAGGGGTTCTTTATGTCCTGGACCCCCGGGGGCAGGCTGGAGAGGGTGAAGGAACACGTGTGTGGGTGTCCCCTAGGTGCTTGAAGCAGGGCTGCCCTCCAACTCCATCTTTAAAATGATCTTGGCAACCAGCGTCCCGTGGCTTCACTGGGTATGCTGGGGGCTCAGTGCTGCTAGCTTCCTGTTTATTTTGATGTGAGGCAAGAATCTTTGTATATGATTGTGCTCAGTCATGTCCGACTCTTTGTGACCCTATGGACCATAGGCCACCAGTCTCCTCTGTCCATGGGATTTCCTAGGCAAGAATACAGAAATGGGTTGCCATTTCCTCCTCCAGGGGATCTTCCCAGTCCAGGGATCGAACCCATGTCTCTTATGTCTCACGCATTGGCAGGCAGGTCCTTTACCACTAGCGCCACCTGGGAAGCCCTAAAAATCTTCACTCTCCTCAAATCTCTGACAAGTCCTTTTAGACTCATCCAAGCCCTTAATCTGAAGAGAAAGTCAAGAAAAGACAGGGAAATGGGGTGAGATCTGAAAGCAGTCAACATGGAAGTCCGCAGCCGTCAGCCACCCCTTAGGGGCCGCCTCACACTCACTCACGTCTTCCTTATGACTTATCTCATGAGTCTTTTTCTAATACTTCCTGTTGAGATTAGATAGGGCACTCCACAGTCCTCTGTGGACACAAGAAACACTTGAAGGCTGTCATCCTCCTTCTCAGAGGACCGGGGACCAATGTGGGTTGAGATGAATTCAGTCCTAGCTCCGCCCCTGTCTCCCTATGGATAAAAGAGGGTGCAGTTTGCTCTGAGTGGTGAAGGCAAAGCTGATGGCCAGGGCCTGTATCGCAAAGCCCCAGAGATAACAGTGTGCAAGACTTGATTTATCAACTCATCCCACACTTTCTCACTAACATCGCAGCAACAAGGATACATCTAAGAGTCAGTATGGCTCAGTGAGTTGAGCGAGTGGGCTCTGGCTTCAAATCCAGACTCTTCCTATTACTGGCTCTGTGTCAGCAGGCAAAGTACTCAACCGCTCTGTGCCTTGGTTTTTCAAATCTGGTAAATGATGAGAGTCATCATCCTACTTCATAGAAGTGTTAAATGGTAATAAGTTATAAAGTATAATGCACATTTAACAGTATCTACCGGGCCATGAGTTTTATATAAGAGGGAGCAATACAGCCCTTCAGGATACACTTACTGAATACCAGCCGTGTACCACTAGCATGCAGGCTCCGTGAGGGCAGGGGCTCAGGGCAGGTATCTCGTCACTGTCAGCTGAATGAGTGGGTGGATGAAGACCAGGTATAGGAGATAAAGATACAAATAGTCTAGCGGGGTCAGCCAGCAGTGGCAGCACAATGTACCAAGCGCTGTGAGGTTTCCATGGGTATTCTGAGAACACAGCTGGACAGCACATGACAGGAGGGAGCCGAGAAGGCTTCCCCAGGGCTCCCACGACCTCAGCCTTGGGGGTGATAAGGCACAGCCAGGTAGGTGGGTGGGAGAAGGGAAACAGGGAGAGGGAAGAGGAAAGAAAGGGCAGAGGTGGGCATGGGGCAGAGACACGGAGGGGACAGAGAGCTAGGTGGGCGGTTTGGAACGTCGAGGGCCTCCTAGGCCATGCCAAGGAGGATGGACTATGCTGCTGTTAGTACAGAGTAGAAACATGCTTATTTAACCAACAAGCATTTACTGAGCTTCTACTGTGCAGTGTTATAGGCTCTGGAAACACAAGAATCAAACAGACAAAAATTCCTGATTTCACTGAGAATTTGGGCAAGGGAGTGATTTTTATGTTGAGAGAAAAAGAGTCCTCTGAATGGATTCAGAAGGCTAAGGAGGAAGCCTACAGGCCAGCAGCAACGATGCTGAAGAATACAGCCATATTTTAGAAAGAAGTGATGAAGCCTGAAATTAGGCTGTGGGACTAGAGAAGAGGGGCAGGCCTGGGAGCAGCTGGAAGGGGTTTTGTGGACACTCGGTGTGAGTATTGAAGGAGAGGGACAACTCCTAAAAGATGCCTGGGTTTCTGTATTAAGTGGTATCTCCCCAGTAGAGGCATACTTTTCACCCAGTTTCTTACATGGAAGAACCATTTCTTATTATTTCTCCTTTTGTCTCCTTTCAGGTGAGAGATGGAGTGGAAATCAGGTGCTCTGACAAGGATCCCTCTGACACGGTTCCCACCTCAGGTACACGGCTCAAGTCCAGTGATTTGTAAACTCATGTGAGGTCTAAACCCATCACAGTAAGAGTAGCCTTAGGATGTCAATCCCCACAATCTGAGATACACCTGAGAGGTTTTCAAGGCCATCCAGCTCTGTGTGTGTACTTGTAAGTTCATGCCTGTATTTGATTATTCTTTAACAAAAATGTGATAACATTATCAGAAAGCATTTATTGAGCATTAGCTGTATGCTAGGCCATGCTCTGCGAAGGGCCCGGTGTCGGGTGAGTGAGCTGATGTCATTGTTCCCGCTGGGAAGCCTCGATGAGGCAGATTTGTTCTGTGAAAAGCAGAACTACCTTCCTCGATGAGGCAGATCTGTTCTGTGAAAAGCAGAACTACCTTAAGCAGGAAGCAAAAAGTCCCCACTCTGAGTAGAGCCGTGTCGGGGTGTACTCAAACACTGCACAGCACAGGGAACCACAGAGTCTCACACACGTGCCGTTTTCACTACTTCTTGGTATTTTCAAAATGACTGTTGCTGGGTCATGAAAGTGAGACTCACGGAACATTCTAGGCAGAGACCTTCCCAAAGAGGGGCTGCCTAAGGGCTGAACCTTTTCCTCCACATGAGTCAGCCTGGGGGTGATAGCTGTGTGCACAGGACCCTGGAAGGTCCCGGGTCGGAGGATGTGGTGGCCCACATGACTCAGAACCTCAGCCTAGGAGCATCTCTGCAACTGTGCAGTGGGTTCTCGTGCGTCCCGGGGAGTGACTCGTGTGTTCATTGATTTGTTCCCTTGTTTACTCATCTATTAGATGATTGTTGAATGCCTCCTATGTGCCTTCCAGAATAGAAAGCAAAGTTTGGAGATGTCACAGTATGCAAATCTTTGTGGGCAGGTTGTCTCCTTTTGCTGAGTGTTAGTAGAAAGTAAGTGTCAGCTTGCCCTTCATGCCTGTCTTAGCTCTACACACTCTAATCAAGCCAAGTGACTGGCAAGTAAGTTAAAAATCTTCTCACGGAACACTTCAGTGTGTAACTGGCTCTTGACTAAGTTGCAGAAGAATGGAATAGGTGATAAAAGTCTTAAACACACACAGCATCTTTATGCTTTTTCCCCATATTAGTGACAGCCTCTTCCTGTTGGTTAGTTTGCTAGCAGAATTTTAGTAACAAATTATTAGAAACAAATTATTAGCTTCATATGCAGGCTCTCCAATAGCAAAAGCTCAAAGATGTATGTGTATATGTATATTACATATGTGTATAATATATACACGCATATGTAAGATGTGTGTTATATACATGTAATGTGTATGTAATATACATACGTATGTATGTATACACATGTGTCTATACATATATGTGTATGTATCATATGTATGTTTGTATAAGGAGAGGGAGGGTGGTGTTTGTTTTAATAGCCATACTCTCTACAGTGAAATGATATCTATCCTCTTTTAACCTTATCATTCTAAAAGGATGGTCTGTAAAGATTTTGCAATCTGTCCAGATTATGTTCCTATCACAACAGTGATAAGCAAGCAATCCATTAGAGCATATCTGAACATATGAAAGCCAAATGAAACATGAACCTCTCCTTTATCCCCTGACCCTGGAGATGGTCCTGTTTATTGGCACTTGAAGATGTAAGCACAAGAAATCTCGAGACCATGAGATATGAGATGCTCTGGTGATAGTTGTTTGGATAAGCAGATGGACAGATACAGGCATTCTTGATCTAACCAAGTAGGCCTGGGAACAAAACGCGGCACTGGCCTACTGGGTGGTGGTACTCAAGGGCTAATACTGGGTTGGCCCCTCTGAGTACCCACCTAAAATGCGTCATTTCGAAAAAGGGCCACAGCTAACTGGACAAAAATGAAAAACACATTTCATTACTGCACTTGATATCTGATTGAACATTTTAATCACACGTGTGGCTATTGGGACAGGAGAAAGACTTACACCGGGTCACGCTATTATCACCCTCGATAATTGTCACATTTCTGATGAGGTCATTCACCCTTCTGGAGACCATGTTTACAATTTCTAATTGAGATGAAGGCATCTGATATGTACTTCTAAGAGCAGATCATCTATCTTTAAATCGCCAGTGACTCAGCACATGGTGGGAGCCTGATAAACACTTGTTGAACTTATCTTTATTGCAGAGAATTTCTGCTTCAGCAAATCAAAAATTCCCAGGGTTGAAAAAGATCCTAAAAACCCACTGCACCAAACTGCCTTCCATTAAGACAATATTTCACTGAAACTATCTTACCAAATAACTGTTTAACCTTCAGAGTTATTTTCAAAAATCTTCTTTGTAGTCCCCTTTTCTAATGTCTCTCTCAAGCCAATCCACCAGTACACCCAGCTAATGAACAAATGATAATTTCAAAATAAGATACTGCCTTCATCAACAGGCCATAGCCCCTGGCCGCCCAGGTGCCTCACATCACTCCATCTGGAGCCCGTAGGTGATGAACCTCTTCTGCTGATCTGTGGGGTTTGGGATGAGATATGTAGAGCTGATGTAAGTAATTTTTATTGCCCGTTGCTATTTGGTAGCATGAATAAGTGAATGCATGCATGAACGCTTCTAGTTTTCTCCTTCTGGTCAGTGGGCTGTGGCTTGTGTTCATGCTCAGTCATTTCTGACTCTTCATGCCCCTATGGTTTTCAGTGTGTACATAAAATTTATTGAATGCTACCTCCTGTGGGCTTTATAACTTCATAAGAACTTACATCATTTTGTATTACTTCATGGCCCTGTCCATAAGATCATTGGGATAAGTTAAAAAAAAAAAAAATACAATGGGCCTTGAGGATGACTTAAGGTTTTCCCAGTGAGAAAAGGGGTAGCATTTTGTAAACAAAAGAGTGGCAATAAGGAGCCAGAGAGGGCACAGGCTGTCTATTGAAGTTGGCTATCTTGAAGTCAAGCTGCTAATTCCATGCAAAGGGGGAAAATTCATAGCATTTGAAAGTAGAACAAAGTTAATTCTATGCCACTGTCACCAATAGTGTAAATTAGAACAAGTCATTTCTAAGTCCCTGACGTCATTTATTGAAAACGAGCAATTCCAGCGCTGATATTGAAAAGGCCAAGGCTGCAGCCCTGTGACCACCAGGGGCTTCGCTTCACTGTGAGTCAGTGGTGAGCTGTCCTGTGTGCATCCTGAAGCTGTTTCTAGAGTCACCACATGTTCATGAGTCTTGGGACCTAACTAGCCTGTGACTAGGAAGTCATGATGCCCCACAGGGAATAACAGCCTGCCTGTCCCCTGGCGGTGCAGAGGTTAAAGCATCTGTCTGCAATGTGGGAGACCTGGGTTCGATCACTGGGTTGGAAAGATCCCCTGGAGAAGGAAATGGCAACCCATGCCAGTATTCTTGCCTGGAAAATCCCATGGACAGAGGAGCCTGGCGAGCTACAGTCCACAGGGTAGCAAAGAGTCGGACACGACTGAGTGACTTCACTTTGTTCCCTTGGCGGGACCCACCTACTGAACAAATTCAAACTCTCCCCAAGACACTTGGATGAATGTATTTCCCTTCCCTGCAGTTTCCATCATTTAGAGCTTCAAGAGCTATAAAGTCTCTGATACAGGGCCTCTTAGCCTTTAATTCAGCCGGACACATTTCTTGAGCTCCTATGTGCCAGTCACATATTTTTTCATATAAACTCATGCCAAAGCACTTCAAAGACAGAAACATAGATTAACCTGGGCCAGCAGTTTACCACCACTGCAAAAGTCCTGATATAAGTCCCTAAAATCTGAGAGCAAAGGGTTGGGCAGCTCTAGCTGACAATTGAGAGAAAGTTGGTTTTTCAGATTATAGCCCCAGGTAGTTTAAGAACTCCCAAGCGTCAAAGCTTCTCCCTGCCGTTCCTTTTGTGTTCAGTGGGCACTTTCCCCATTCTGTTCTCTAGTCAACCATTTTCTGGTAATTCGTGATCTTTCATCATAGTTTAGATGGCCTTCTGATAAGAGGCCCCTTCTGTAAAAAATTTTGATGAGTTAACAATATGTTTATCAACTTCTTTCGAGGTGATGGACTATCTGTACCAGATAATGTTTAGGCTAATCAGCCCACACAAATTTAATCTTATCTCTGAAGAATTCTCTCCCCAAGGAGAGCAATTGCTAAAGTGCTTTGCTGTGGTTCCAGGCTGTGTCTTTATCATATATGATGATATTAACAAAATTCAAATCGAGGTTTCCAGAATAACAAACCAATGAAATATGTGTGCAGGGTTCTATTTTAATAAGATCCCAGATGAGTCAAACTTCTTCCATCTCTATTTGGTTCTTTTGGTTTATTATCTCTTACAGGTCATTTCTTACAGAATGACCAACAGGAAGCCACTCCTTCCAATATACATATCAAGCTATATTCATGTATGTACACACACAAATGTGGACATACATGAGCACACATGTATGTGTGTTTCCTTTCTGCCTGCTACAAATTTAGGAGGCAGAAATGGACAGCTTCAGCCACCCCTTTAGAATACTGTAATGTGCTTTCAAAGCAAATCTCTCATCTCCTCCACATTTTACCAGCCCCAAAGATTTCCCCTAACCTTTGCACACTAGTTAGTGTTCCCAGAATTCACTGTATTACACATTATGGCAACAAGAATACGGTGATTGGCCATCATCATCAGAAGCTAAAATAAACCCTCTAGAGTTGAGGAGAGGAGGTCTTATTTTTCATTTTGTTGCCTTTTTTACCCAGAGCCTGATTTCTTTGAGAAGAGGTCATTTCAGAGTTCTCAGGCTCAGCCCCGTGGATGTGTGCTAATGTCTGCAGCTGGCTTTGTGATTTGATATTGTTCTTCTAACCACAGAGCCTTGGGCCCACCCGAGACCTACAAAATCAGCAACTCTGAGGGTGGGGACCAGCCATCTGTGTTTTAACAAGCTCTCCAGATGATTCTGATGCATGCTCAAATTTGAAGACCACTAATCTCTATATTTTGCGTACACACATTCACAGCTATGCATGGTTCAGTTTGCATGCTGTCATAGGAAAGAAGCAGGGACTTTTACTTTTCCAATGAGAGCAAATTCTCAGTGGGAGCAACAGTTCCCATAGGCGGACAGCATAGAAGTCGGGTAGACAAGATGTCTCCATGGAGGGAGCAAGACCTGGAGACCCCTTTGAACGTTGTTTCCGCTGAATGTGAGCACAGCTTCCCATGCAGATGTGATCATACAACATGCTGATGAGTGGAGTAGACTCTAGGTTGTCAGGTGGTGTTGAAAGCATCTTCTGCGTTTCACCGCCCTCATCATAGAGTGACTTGGTAAAGAAGGGCTGTTGAGAGAACCTTCTAGAAGATAGATTTTAGTTTATTTATCTTAAGCAGTGGCTCACTGAAATGAAAGGTTTCTTTCTCTGTTGGAGTAGTGGGCTACTCCCTGGTTATAAATGCTACATTAGACTTCTTCCAAGGCTGAAAGGTAATTGACCAGTTAGTGCAGCATCACACAGCTAGAGACCATGGAAGGCACATCTGAGGAAAGACGGAGCTGTGTCAAAGTCAGGGTGACTATGGAAGGAGGCACTCCAGGGAAGTGGGAGATATAAGGGGGAGTAGGAGGTAAGCTTGTGATTTGACGAAGGCATAGACCAAAGGTGGTATACCCACACAATAGGATATTAGCCATAAAAAAGAACGAGGTGCTCGCAGCTGCTACAACATGGGGAGCCTTGAAAACATCATGCAGAGTGGAGGAAGCCAGACACACAGGTCGCATTTTGTATGATTCTATTTATATGAAATATCCAGAATAGGTAAATCCATAGGCAGAAAGCAGACAGTGGCTGTCACAGGCTGGAGGGAGGGAAGAGTGACTGGCTTAGTAGGTACAGGTCTCCCTTGGGGGTGATGACAATGTTTTGGAACTAGATAGAGGTCATGGTTGCACAACTCTGGAAATGTACTAAAGGCCACGGAATTGTTGACTTTAAAGTGGTTAATTTTATGTCATGTGATTTCGCCTCTGTTTTTTAAAATAGTCAATAGTATAAAGGCATTTCCCTTTTCACTTCAGAAAAACTGAGCTGAATTTTTTCTAATAAAAATAAAATAAAATATTTTATCCCAAATATCAACAGATCCTAGCATAGATGAAGTATAGGTTTCACCTCCACCGCAACCCCTTCCTTACTCCCAGATCAGGTCATCAAGGACTGTTTACACCCTGAGGATAACTGTCCACCTGTGGCATCAGGTTCACCCAATACCAACAGCTGCCCCTCTGAAAGTGGGGCCACCTTCCAGCTCCCCAACCCTGTGCCCAGGCACCCCAAGGAGGAGACTGGCAGTCAGGCTCCGCAGCTGCTACTGCTGGGCTTTAAGACAAGGATGGGCGTTTAGCATCTTTGTCCAAACGGAATTTCCCTACTTTGTGTTAGTCTTCCTAGAACATTCTTCCCTGATTCAGAGGAGACAGGAAGCCCATCTTCTGTTCATCTTTGCATTCAGTTCACAGGCTGAAGCTGGCTGACATCAAGGTCATCGGAGCCCTGGGCGACTCACTCACGGTGAGTTATGGATGGTGGAAGGAAGGGCAGGAGAAGAGGAGATCTTGGTTAATAGGAGAGTCTCACTTTGAGCCCTTAGAGCTGCCATCATCCATGCAACCTCAGTCCCTCTCCACCCCCCTGCTGCTGCTGCTGTTGCTGCTGCTGCTAAGTCGCTTCAGTCGTGTCCGACTCTGTGCGACCCCATAGACGGCAGCCCACCAGGCTCCCCTGTCCCTGGGATTCTCCAGGCAAGAACACTGGAGTGGGTTGCCATTTCCTTCTCCAATGCATGAAAGTGAAAAGTGAAAGTGAAGTCGCTCAGTCGTGTCCGACCCTCAGCGACCCCATGGACTGCAGCCTACCAGGCTCCTCCGTCCATGGGATTTTCCAGCAAGAGTACTGGAGTGGGGTGCCATTGCCTTCTCCGTCCACCTCCCTATCCACCCTGGAATCCAGCATTCCCTACTGGCGTTGAGTTTTCCACTGCCATTCTAACCTCATCTTTCTTCTCCTAACATTGGATTGAAAGAGAGAGCAGGAAGTGGGGGGGTCCAGAGGGGCCCCCTGAGATAGAAGTGACCCGGCCCAGACCACACAGCCTGTCGGTGGTGGGGTGGAACAGTTTGAGGTCTCCTGCTCACAGTGTAGGGCCCCTTCAAAGACCAGATGCTTTGTTCTGTCTGTAGGAAAGCTAAGGGATCATGCCAAGGGCCACGCGATAATGCAACAGGAACTAGTACTAATGGAGGGGATGAAAAACCAGGGTCAGTGGAAGAGACGGAAATACTAAAGATGATCCAGCCTGTGTCTGCAACTGCCCCGTGGTGACCTCCCAGTCCCCACAAAGAGTGATCCAGAAAAAGCAGAATCAAGTCCTTAGAGAGCCGGGGTGGGAAGTGAGGGTCCCTGCTTCTGGCCCACAGCAGCTCATTACAGAGGAGTCCAGCTTCTGTTCTCTGGGTCAGTAAGGTCCAGGGCGTCCAGCTGAATTTCCCCCCAACTACCAGCTGAGACCTTTCATGCCTGTGGCCTGTTCCCATTGATATGATCTCAGTTTCCTCAACAAAATCCTGTGACGTATCTCTCTCCTCAAACTTAAACCAACAAAGAAGGTGAAGGTGGATGAGGCAAAGTGAGTACCACGGCCACAGAGCCTGTAAGTGCTGGATAAGGACAGAACTCTCAGGACTCTGAGGCCAGAATCCTGTCTCTGTCCCGTAGCCCTCTTCTCCATGACCCCTCAGGACTCTTTACCCCAAAGGCAGGGACACCTCTCCTGGAGGCCAGCCTTCCCCCGCTTCCTTGAAACGGCTCGTCTCAGAAATAACAGGCTTCGGGCAAGGGACGTGAACCTGCAGTGCGTCACGTGGTGGTTTTAAAAGACTCTGCTCTTTCTTTAGCTGAGGAGTAGGTACATGGCATTTCGTTTTAATTTTTCACATTGTACATATGCAAGATCTATTCATATCAAAGGATTACAATATACTTCCTTTTATGATATAGTTCACAGCTTTTAGAAACATGGGGCCCTGAAATGAGTCCTTTGGAAAACCACACTGCAGTCTAATTTCCAGAGCACTTTTGCCAGCCTGGTGTCTGGGCAGGGTTTCCCAGGGTGGGTTCCAGGATTCCCAGCGGGAGCTTGCACTCATTTCTAACAAGGCAGGATTCACATCAAGACGTGCTGTCAAGACCCTGGGTTCTAAAGGGCTTGGCATTCTGGCCTGGCCAGGACAAGAACACAGACCCTCTGGTGAGCAGGCAGGAAAATCACCCCCGTGTTGTTCTCTTTTCAGGCAGGTAACGGGGCCGGGTCCAAGCCTGGAAACGTCCTGGACGTCTTGACTCAGTATCGAGGTCTGTCCTGGAGGTGAGTACAGCTGTGGCAAGGCCCAGAGACGCCTTGTCGTCACAGGACAGGGGAGGATCCCCCTGAGCATGTAGAAAACAAGTTCTCTAGCAGAGAGATGAGTCACCTGGTGCTTTTCCATGAGAAATTTCTAGGTTTAATTTAAGGAAGGTATTTATCAGCTTTCCCAAACCACTATTTTCTTCCAAACAAGTCTGGACCTGAACAGGAGGAGTTTAGGGGAGAACCTACTCAAACATTTGGGTTGGAAAAGATTGAGCTTCCATTTCTCCCTCTACGCAGTAGTCTCAGAAGGACGCAGCAGCCTTCAGAACCACAGTTGTGTCTGAGTCCCAGCTGCCTGCTCTGTGTGATCTTGGGCAAGTTATTCAGCCTCTCTGAACTGGTCTCATCTTTGATTCAGAGACAGTAATACTGGCTTAGCATTGTCATGAGGCTTGCATGCTAAGTCGCCTCAGTCATGTACGACTTTGTGCGACCCCATGGACTGTAGCCCACCAGGCTCCTCTGTCCATGGATTCTCCAGACAAGAATACTGGAGTGAATTGCCAGGCCCTTCTCCAGGGGATCTCCCAACCCAGGGACCAAAACCACATCTCTTAAGTCTCCTGCATTGGCAGGCGGGTTCTTTACCACAAGTGCCCAGGTCACTAGGCTTAGAGAGAATTTAAATGCCTAGCACAGTGCCTGACAGAAGGAAGGTGTAAATGGTAGCTGGGATCACTACTGAAGGGCCTTCATTTAACAGACGAGGAAGCATGGCTCAGAGAGGACAAGTAACCTGTCCAAGATCACACAGTCAGATGATGAAGGAGCAAAAAGTAGGGTAGATGGCTCCTGACCCCTAATCCAGCACCTCTCCTAATCACGTATATATATATATCTCGTGCATGCTGGTCCTGCTCCATCTGTAATCAAATCCAGGCACCGCAGACTGTGGTGAGTAGCACTCCAGCTTCACCTTTGAAAGTCTGGCTCATGCCAACCTGAGAGGGCAGGTTTGGTGTTTCCTCAGCCTGCAATCCATCATCTCTGGCACCAGCTTGGACCTGAGTGCTGAGTCCCTGGCCTCCTCCCTGATGATGCTCTGCAGAGTTAAACCCCAAACCGTTTTGAGAACCTTTGAAATGTTCCCAGATGTACTTGGCAGAGAAGGAGGAGATATGGAAAAGCAGGGAATCCAATCAACTCTGGAATGCTGTGTATTTTCATGCCTAGAAACCCATCCAATTTTGATTTCCTTGGAATTTTAGAAGTGGTTTGGAAGATGGAGAAGGCTCTCTAGAAGACACCCTTTAAAGACGGGTTTTCCCCAAGCCAAACAGGAAGAAAACCATGAGGGCAAACTTTTTTTTTTCCTTTAATGAAGGGGCCCATTTAATTCCCTTGCTTGGGGTTAAAGATCAAACTTAAAAAACACATAAGTCAGCCCCGCCGGCTTGAACGAGTTTTTTTATTTGGACATTCTGGTTTGTGGGGCAAGTAGAGAAAAGTTGCTGTGTTCTGGATTTTTTCAGTTTTTCTACAGAACTAGAGGAAAGGGAAAGCCCCAAGCCCCCAGAGTGTTTCTCAGAAGGAGGAAGGTGTGTCTTGGTGGTGTCTGGGGTGTTTCAGCGTCGCTGGCAGTTTTAACCTTCATTTTCTTTTTTGTCCCCACGACGACGACGTAGTGTGGGCGGCGACCAGAACCTCAGCAGCGTCATCACCCTGCCCAGTGAGTACGCGCTCCCCCGGGGTTCAGGGCGGCCCGTCACAGCCCTGCGCGTTTCGGCAGCTCCTCCTGGCGGTGACCGCGGGCTTAGCAGGGAACCGGGCTGCAGAAGACAGCCGTGTTCGGCAGGGGGCGCTGCTTCCCCAAGAGGGTTTCCTCGCTCTGCTTCTTGAGAGTAATTAAAGCCTTGCGTATTTTGTCTTTAAAAAAAAAAGAGAGAAATTGTATTTGTCTGAGGAAGAAAGAGAGTAAGAGAGAAAGAATGCTCCATCCAGCTCTTAGTGCAAGTTATTATTAAGAAGTGATTGAAGAAGGAAGGAAAGGAAACCCCTCTCTGCTTTGCCTGTCATTCTGACCAGAGCACCTTTTTGGGAGGCGTTGACTTAGGCTTGGACTGCGTTAGGCACCACTGCATACAAAGACGTTGAATTCCTGTGTGTCCGGTTTAGGAAAAGCTGCTATGGCAGCAGCAGAGATGAAATTACCTTGTTTAGGCCATGCAACACAGCCATATTTGGGGCGCAACATTTTCCTTAAATTGCTTCATCAACAACCTGTTTGGAATGATTTGTTTAAGCCTGACTGCATTCTTTCAATGATCTTATCTTATTCATCTTTTCATTCTCCTTAGTGCATACGCAGTACTTGTTCTTAAAGCACACATAAAATACGTGTTATTTTCCCTTAAAATCTTCTGGCTAACAGGTTTGCCCGAGAGGAATTTAATTGATCCCATTCTCATTTGCTTTTCTTGTAATTATCCCTTGGTAATATATCTTTAGAAGTTAAGAAATTGTTTCAGCTCTAAGTCACCCAGACTTTGATGATAAAGACGGCTTGATTGCTACATAGGCAGAACTGGTTGGACTTCATGTGCTATCTGTTCTTGCTATTTGCAAATCCTGTTGAGTGTAAGTAGGTACAGTTCTGTGGCACAAGTACCCCTTGTCTTCTTTATTTTTAGGTCCACATGAAAGAGCTATGAATAAACTCCACTATCGCTAGGAGATGGTTGGTGTTGCGTTTGTGAATGTAATTGACTGGGCTGTGAGCTGGGCTAGCGTACACAACGCTTTGCTGGGCTCTCTGATTGCCATGCAGTTGTGGTCAACAACATGACTGGAAACCATCTGATTCAAGGTCGTCCACTAAAATGATTTGTGGAAAAATGAGTGTCCAGAGTAGACAAACCTTTAGAGACAGAAAGGAGATTAGAGTTTGCCATGGGGCTGGAAAGCTGAGTGCTGAAGAATTGATGCTTTTGAACCGTAGTGTTGGAAAAGATTCTTGAGAGTCCCTTGGACTGCAAGGAGATCAAACCAGTCAATCCTAAAGGAAATCAGTCCTGAATATTCATGGGAAGGACTGATGCTGAAGCTGAACCTCCAATACTTTGGCCACCTGATGCCAAGAACAGACTCATTAGAAAAGACCCTGATGCTGGGAAAGACTGAAGGCAGGAGGAAAAGGGGATGACAGAGGATGAGATGGTTGGATGGCATCACTGACTCAATGGAAATGAGTTTGAGCGAGCTCTGGGAGTTGGTGAAGGACAGGGAAGCCTGGCATGCTGCAAAGAGTCGGACATGACTGACTGACTGAAATGAACTGATAGGGCTGGCAGAAATGGGGAATGACTGCTAGTGAATGCCAAGTTTCTTTTTGGGGTGATGAAAATGTTCTAAACTTTATAGGGGTATGGTTGCACAACTGTATGAGTGTACTACAAGCTATTGAGTTGTACTTTGGTGAATTTTATGTTATGCGAATTCTATCTCAGCAAAGTGATTATATATTTGGGAAAAAAGCAAAGTGCCCTAGACCTGAGCCAGACTGGCACTTACTCAGCACCAGTTTATTAAGCCCCTGTGTGTGCTGTCCACATGGCTCAGCATCGCCCTTCTGGACGTTTTCTTTGGGGGCCGAGTGAACGGTAAGGGTGAGATTTGTAGGGGGGGTGGGCTCTGCTTTGTCACCAACACCCCTTGGCACTTATCTAAGGAATTCAAAGATGGCTTTGGGGTACTGACATCTCTTCCTTGTATTTATAGACATGCTCCGGGAATTCAACCCTTCCCTGAAGGGCTTCTCTGTTGGCAAGGGAAGCGAAAGCAGTTCTGGGGCCTACCTAAACCAGGCCGTGCCGGGAGCCCAAGCTGAGTGAGAATCTTGGGGGTGAACCCCAAGGGTCCCCTGGGGACCTGGTTGGGCTCTTGGCCTAGACCAGGGTGTATGGCTGAAGGCTGGGGAGTTTTGTCTGGGGGAAGGATCTGAAGGTCAAAGATGGCTGAGTGGGCTCTCTTGGGGGGTGTCTCTTGCTCTGGGGCACAAAAACCCACTAACCCACCCCTAACCACAGCCACAGGAACTAGTCACAATTGGTTCGGATGCCAGGTACATGCTTTGAGCAAATTACTTTACCTCATCCATATTTCTTCTAGAATGATCACAAACCTTACTTTACCATGTAGTTCCTAGGGATTCCTATGTTTTGGTTCCTAGATCTCCTGATACCATTCTCTCAACTCTCATCACCACCCTGAGCTTGAGCCCCCATCCCCACCCCCACCCTGAGCTTGAGCCCCCATCCCCACCTGCGTAACTATTATTTATTCAGGACCGGAAAGGTGACAGATTATCCAGAGCAGAGATCATACAAAACCTAACAGGCTTTATCATGAATTCTGTGACTTCCTTTTCCTTTTGGTGGGGGAGGAGTGAAGACTACCACTTTATGGCTTAAAATTTGAGGCTTACATTAATATTACCTTAATCTTGCTTTTTTCCAAGTATATGTCAACTGGTAATATAAGAAGAGAGGCAGTTCTCAGAATGATTAGATCAGGAGGCCATCTAAGAATGAAGCCTGAGTTGAAAGCGTGGAAGTAACCAAAGAAGAGAGTGATTCATATGGCCCTGGATTTCTCCCCTGCTTTCCCCCAGACCCCAGGGCTCTTCCATGTGAGAAATATATGTATCCAAGCATGTCCTGTGTTGTAGGGGAGAGTTAGGGATTATTATCCCAGATTATTGTTATTATAGATGAAGACACTGTAGCACCAAGAGATGAAATGGCCTGAACAAATGTATTCTCTCAACCACACAGTCTCTCATCTTTGTGCCTCGCAGGCTTTATCTCAAGTTCCGATAACAACCTGTCCCGCTAGACAACAGTGTGCAGTTTAGAAAGTACCTTTGTTATCTCTCATATATCCGGTGTAGTAACTGTGAGATTGAGCAGAGGGTCAGATGCCCATGTTTCCTTGGTGGTGCTGCTGAGGCTCAGAGAGGCCAAGTAATCATCCCAACACTCTAGTCCATAGAAAGAGCAGCAGCCCTGCTAGCGTCAGAGCAATCGACGAGGAAACTGAGGCTCGAAGAGCAAAGGGTCCATCCAGGTAATCTGATACCTAGCCTGCTCTGCTGGTCACGTGACTTTTTTCTTATGTCTGCCCTCAGGGATTTACCTGTTCAGGCCAGGAGGCTGGTGGACCTGATGAAGAATGATGTGGTAAATCTGGGGAAAGTGGCATCTGGGCCTACTTGAGGTAGGATACCCAGAGCAGGGAGAGGCGGGAGGAATTATGGAGACGGAGAGTTTTGGCTCTGGGGGAGGATGGGGACACACGGGAATCCAGAGAGGCCACCTTAAAAAAAAAAAATGATTTAGCACCTGTGACCTCAGTACCCCCAAACCAAAGGAAAGGAATTATAATGTCCCCACTAGACCTCCAGTGTGTCCAGACCCATCCCTGCAGCGTTCAGTACTTTGTATTTTCCTAGACTTGGCTCTGGGGCAAGACATTTACTTGTTTGTTTCCTATTCATTTCAGAATATAAATTTTCAGGAAGACTGGAAGATAATAACCCTGTTTATAGGTGGCAATGACCTCTGTGATGTCTGTGATGACCCGGTAGGTCTCCAGGCCCTAACCCAAGATTCCCCCAGGAAGAATTTCCACCCTGGGTCACTGGAACAGTGCAGCTGGGTTGGGACTTGGCTAGTGGTCAGGCATGGATCCAGCCTGGGCAATGTGCTGGGGACCAAGCAGACACTGAAACACTGCTCTGTCCATAGGAGCTCACACCTCCAGGGCAGGGGGACACAGACAGCTCACTATCAGGTGTGATAGAACTGTACCCAGAAGAGAAGTCTGGGGTTAGGACTGCCATGGGATTTGGCATGGGGGTGGGGGTGGCATCAGAGTTTTACAGAGAGCAGGAGAGTCAGGGTTGTGAACACGAGAAGCTTTGTCAGGCAGAAAGGGGACCAGCAGAGCAAAGTGGTGGGTCTGGCTGTGGCTTGAGAGCACCTGCCCCCAGGGTGACCCTGGCCCCCGAGACTCTGCAAGGCTTGCTTTCCTGGCATCAAAGTCACCAGAGTCTGGGATTTCCAAGCTGTGTTGCAGAGGGCCCACAGTGGGGCCTGAGGGCCGCTGGCTGCGGGGTGGAGCAGATGAGGAGGTGGGGCCATTAGTTCCTCCCTCACTTCCCCTGAAGCTTTGATCATTTGGTAGAGCAGGGCTCTTGGCTAAATTTCATTCAGAGAAAGGGTTCCACTGCTTTTCTTTAAAAAAGTTTGATAAGCACAAGATGAGAGGAAATCAGCCTTAAAATGTTTTACCCTTGGGGAAGGGGAGGCAGGAGCCTCTTCCCCTCTCCTTATCTCCTCAAGTAATATGGTTGAGCTGTGGGTTCCCAGGCACGGGTGACTCCAGAAGTGATCAGCCACTAGGATGTTCAAGCTGCAGGAGATCTTAGAGGCCCCCTGCTCCAGCATCCCAGTTCAGAGGTGTGATGTGCTTTAGCTAAGGCCCTACCTCTAGTTGACACGAAGTGGGTCCAGAGCTTTCCATAGCAGAAGAAAGGGTGTTTCCCTGAGGGTCACAGCCTTAACAACCTTGAGGACTGTGAGGTTAGGGTGGAGGTTGGGGTCCCAAAAGACAGCCTGTGCTTCAATGTTGCCCATTCAGACTGAAAGGCAGGGAGGAGGGAACCCAGGAGAGGACCCAGTCCTGGTTACAGAGAGACTGGGTGGTGACTGGGCTTAGAGACGTCGCCTCTCCCTGCAGGTCCGCTTCTCTCCGCAGAACTTCGTGGACAACATTGGGCAGGCTCTGGACATCCTCCACGCTGAGGTACGAAGGGTGGCCCACGTGTCCTCTGAGCCGCTCAGCCCCCGGCCTCCTCCTTGGGCGTCTGGCTTCCTGCTGAGACCCTCCTACGTGGCTCCCTTCCCCTGGAGACCAGCGCCGGCCATGCTGTCACTCCTGGGCCCGGCAGCCTGAGCACACGTGTGTTAACAGCGAGCAGCAGAAAGGCGGAGCCAGGGATGATGGATGTGGGTGGGCCCAGGTGAAAGGCCACAGACCTGACACCCAGCAGGAGGCACGGGCCCCAGACCTGAGGGAGAGGCTGGCGCTGCCCAGCCCTGATCCTCTTGGGGATGATCTTGCCTTTGCTCAGGTGCCTCGGGCCTTTGTGAACCTTGTCAAGGTGCTGGAGATCATCAACCTGAGGAAGCTGTACCAGGATAAGAACGTCAGCTGCCCGAGGCTGATCCTCCGGTGAGTTGGATGTTCTCCACCTGTTCCCAAAGGGCCTATGGGACCCTTAGCAGAGAGTGACTCTGGCTGGTGAGAAAAGCCAACAGCAGGAGTGTGAGGAGTGCTGAGACCCCCTGGTCAAACCTGACAAGGCCTCTTGGAGGAGATCCCCAGGGCATTGTGCCTGCCCCCCCAACCCAGTCCAGGCTCCTATACCCTCAGAGGACATGCATTTGCCACCCAATGTACTTCTTTTGCCACGACAGCTCAGGACACTCTTCAGTCCTCCAGGGAAGAGTAAAGCATGAGGGACGGGCGAGCCTCTGTGGGCTCACTAGGGCCACATCTTTCTCAGTGTCCAGAACCTCCCTGCTCCCTCCCAGAGGCCCAGCTCCTGGACAGATGAGCCTCTGTTCAGCATGGGTGCTCCAGGCTGCACATTCACAAAGGCAGGGCTGTGGTCACCTTCTAGGAGAGAGGGTGGTCAGGTCAGAATCAGCATGGTAGAGGACAAAGAACCCTCGCCCTGAGAGGCCGCCTTCATCCCCAGCCTCCAAAGCCGAAGATGGCTCCCCTGCTAATGTTACATGTGACCCTATGGAGTAAGAGGTCCTTCTGCCCCAAGTGTGAGCCGTTCCTGCCTGCAAGGTCTCCTCTGGGCTGTTAGCCCAGATCACGGTGGCTGTGCCCCCCACCCCCCTTCTTCCCTCCCCAAGCTCTATACAGGCCTCCACCGTAGGCCTAAGCACATCACATGGTAATGACCCCGAGGTGCCTCTGCCCGCTCAGCCCTGAACTCTGTCTGAGTCACTGCCAGCGCAGAGTCAGGGCTCCGTGGCTGTTTGCTGAATGACTGAATGAATAATTCACAAGGGCCGGATCTGCTCTTGGAAATGAAGGGGTATCTTGGCTGTTCCCTGAGGATGCATGCCAAAGCGCCCCCAGGGGGCCTAGACTGCATGGGTCCCCTGGGGAAGGCCCGGGGATGCTGTGAACAGTGGGAGGACGGCTGCCGGGTGACACATGCCTATTAGCGCAGCTGGTGTCAGGCGGGCTATTTTTGGCTGCTGACTCATCCCTGGCTCCCACTTTCTCCAGTCACTGGGCCACATGGGGCAGGGGAGGGGACAGGGAGAGTTCAGCATTTTCATTCCATTTCAGAGCACCTCACCTAAAAGTCTCTGGCTGCCCATCACTACAAGGTTTCCAGACGATTAAAGCTGAAGGTTCAGAGTTGTTATTTGTCTGACCTGGAATGGCCAAGTTGCTGACAGCGGGATTAGGAAGGCTCAGGGTCACTGCATTCTGCCACCTGTGCGCTGTCCTGTCTCAGTGGCTGTGCTTTCCTTGGCGGTGCTGAGTCTGCACTGAGCCATCCTCACTATTATTGCCTCCTGCCTATGGACCACAAGCCCGAATTTGTGAGATGGTTAGTCAGGGCAGAAGCAGCTTGAACAGGGGTTGAGAGCTCAGGTTTAAACCAGAGAGACTTGAGTTCAAGTCCTGGCTCCCACACTCAGCATCCACATGAACTTGAGAAACTGCTAATCCATGCGGAACCTTAGTTTGCTCATCTATAAAATGGGGGCAATGAAAAGACAGCTTCTAGAATAGCTAAGAGGATTCAGCAAGTTAATACTCATAAAACTCTCAGCACAGTGAACTTTCAGTATGTGTTATTATTGTTGTTACTATTATTTAGAAGGAGGCATGCCTTATCTCTACTACACTGTTCTCAGACATTCATCGGGTAACTTGGCTCCATAAAGATGTCACTCCTTACAGACGTCAGAAGATATAACTATTTCATTTTCATGAGCAAATCCAGATCTGGGAAATTTTCTTAGGTTTCAGCTGATGCAGTTGACAGGTTAGCCAGCCAGAGCCGCCCACCCCCCGCCCTCCTCCTCCTCCAGATGCACAGGCATCTGGTACCTCTGAGTTAAATATATTCTGAATCTCAAGCCAGTGTTCCTGTGTCGTGCTCTCAGACGGTGGTTCTGGTGGGTGAGCACCTCTGTGGTTTGGTCTGCAGGAATCTGTGTCCCTGTGTCTTGAAGTATGATGATAATGCAACAGAACTTGCCTCCCTCGTCGAAGTGAATAAGAAGTATCAGGTAAGCTGGGAACTGCTGTGTGGTTCATGGTTCTGGTTAGAAAAGGAACAGACACTTAGATTATTTCAACTTCAACTGCATGTGACATTACCACTGACCAGTTTGCAGATATAAAGACCGCCCCCTCCCTCCAAGGCAGCAGATTCCATTCATTTGAATCAAGTTACAGAGCCAAGTCACTCAACACACATGACCAAATCTCAGTTCCTGGCCTTACACCAAAATAAATATTTCCAATTGTCTATGGAGAATGGGTATGAGTTCTGACTCCTGGGGCAGGAACCCTTGCCACCCAAGAGAATCTGGAGGATTCAGTGCAACAACACGTACTCCATCTGCCCTCCCTTCCTGGGGGGAGCAGGTGTTATTAGGTGTTACTGGGGTGCACAGGGAGAAAGAAAGCTGATGCTCTCCCAGCATCCTGTGGGCTGTCCCTTTGAGGCTTTTCTCCATCAAATCTTCGAGCAGAGCAATGGACTCTCTTGAGTTTTGTCCCAAATAATCACCCAGTCACTTGAGAACAGTGGTCACCTTCCAGCTCTTCCAGGCTGGGTGGGATGCAGAGAGCTTCCAGGGTGGATCAATCCTTCAAGCCCATAGACTCCTTGGAGCAGAACCCCTCCTGGCAACCTCTTTCAGAGCAGTCTTGTCCACGAGTGGTGTCTGGACTCAGGGCAGTGACCTGTGTATCATTCTTCGAGGCCATTGCCAGGCCCCTTGGGTGACTAGGAGCCCGTTCCTTTGTCTCTGCTGAGGAAGTCATGGCCCTCACCAGGTGAGGGAAGGCAGCCAGGCTTATGACTCTGAAGGCAGTCCTTTTGCAGGCACGGTTTGAGTGCAAAGCATAAGCGCTTATGCAATTCTGGTTGGTTTATTGTTTATTATTATATCAGATGTATTATTTTCTATAACTTGATTTATTGTTGGCTGTGCAGGGTCTTTGTTGCTGCACAGGATTTCCTCTAGTTGCGGAGGGTGGGGGCTACTCTCTAGTTGAGATGCTCTGGCTTCTTCTTGCCGTGGCTTCTTTTGTTATGGAGCTTGGGCTGTAGGCACTCGGGCTTCAGTAGATGCGGCATATGGGCTCAATTGCATGGTTCCCAGGCTCTAGAGCACCCGCTCAATAATTGTGGCCTATGGGCTTAGTTATCCCTCGTCATGTGGGATCTTCCTGGAATGAAACCTGTGTCTCCTGCATGAGCAGGTGGATTCTTTACCACTGAGTCACCAGGGAAGCCCCAGATGTATTTTTTAAGCAGACTATCTGGAAGAGCTAAGGTCAGAGGCCAAGGCCCAGAAATTGAAGAGTCATGGAATTCTGGGGCCATGCCATAAGAATAAAATCAGGCCAAACAACTGGTTTGATGGAGTCACCATAGACGCCACTATCGCTGCTGTTTCTAGAAACTAGATGCACCCTCAGCAAAATGGATTCTGTGCTGTTCCTCCATCTTTCAATCTCTAGTTTCCAAACCGAAGCCTGAGGCGGGAGCCCCCACACATCTACTGGCGGACCCATGGGTGTGTGTGAGGGACGTTGGGAGAAACAGCATCTGGGCTTCTCACCTACATTGCAAGGTGGGCTCTTCTTCACACGGTAGAGTAGGTTCAGAGAACCAAAGGGGAACTGTTCCCTAAAATGGCCTTTGCAACCTCTCTAGATTAGCCAACTATTCCCAGGTCTGCTCTTGGTGACCACTGAGACCCTGCTGTAGCATCCCAGACGAGCTCACAGCTCAGCCCCATGAGGCCATCATGTCCTCTCTCTCAATCCTCTGACTTTCTACTTCCTGTTCCCCTCTCCTTGAAGATGAGCATTGCTGTTAATTATTACCACCATGTGCCAGGCCTTCTCCATACTACTTACACCATTTCTGAAAAGTTGCGGTGGTGGGGGCGGGGGTCTCCACTGTGAGCCATTGTGGCTGATTCACAGAGGCCCTAGCAGCATTTAAAAGAATTTAAGGGATGGTCCAGGCCTCAGTGAACATCCTCCACTTACAGGTGAGGAAATAGAGGTCCAGAGAGGGAAAGCAGCTTGCTGAAAGTTACACAGCTAGTTAGTGGTATCGTACCTTCTGCCTGCCTCAAGGCTCTGTCTGTAAGAGTCTCCCCCAGGAGGTCAGAGCTGATGTATTCCCAGCCTGGGGGCTCTCTGGCAGACCGTGGAAAACAGAAGGTGTCCTGGTGTCTTCTGAAGTAACTGCACTAATGTTCTGGGTGTGGAAGCCTGACTTCCCCCTCCAGACCGGGTCCTGGCTCCAAATGATGGAAACCGAGCAAGCACTGAAATGGCAGAGTGTGGCAGAAGTGGGAGCCAGAGCTAGGGTAACTGGTCCTTCTGGAACTGAGTCTAGGTGTAAGCTATGAGAGTAACAGCTCTGCTACCTCCTGGATAGATCTGAGCACTTCAAGGGTGCATGGAAAGGAACACTCGTGCTCACACACACTGCTTGCATGAATGATACAGATGGGCATTAAATGTGGTTGTTAATTCACCTTTGATTTCCTGAACCAGTGTATAACATAAATAAATGTAAGGATAATCCCCCAAAGTCATTAAATCAAATTTGTACTCACTCGATCTCCACCCTAATCTTTAATCAGAATCTTTAAAAGAGGCTCAAACTGATGAACTTGGGTTTTTCGTTTTTCCCAGCCTGGGTCAAATAGATGCAATGGCAGCAGAGGTTGGGGGCAGGGCCTGAGATAAAGGCTGATCTGAAACATAACTAGCTGGCTCCTGATCAGTAGGGATTTTACTGCAGATTGATTTCATGCAAAGGTCAGATTGTGTTGAATTCTCTGGTGGAGAAAGATTCCACACAAAGACCAGACAGGTGCAGAGAGCCCCCTGACTACTGACTCCCTTCCTCCTGCAGGAGGGGACTCACCAACTGGTTGAGAGTGGGCGTTACGACACCAGGGAAGATTTTACAGTGGTCGTGCAGCCGTTCCTCGAAAAAGTGGACATGCCCATGACCCCGGTAAAGCCTCATGGATAAGTGGGAGCTACAGGTAGTGCCCAGCTCTTTCTGAACATCACTGGTGTTATCTGACATTCCTATGACACGGCCACTCTATTCTATCCTATGACCAGGAGGGGTTGCCTGACAACTCTTACTTTGCTCCTGACTGTTTCCACTTCAGTAGCAAGGCTCATGCCCATGCAGCCAGTGCCCTGTGGAACAACATGGTAAGATGACCAAGACAGGGAAAATTATGATTCCTCTGATAATAAAAGATTCCGGAAAGTGTTCAGAGGACTTCAGAGACCCATCACTCAGGCTGTGAGATTCCCCACACAGCACTGATGATAAACCCAAACCCCTCTGTCCCACCCTCCCTTCCCCAGCCCTGCCTCCCGACTTTTCCAGTCTTACCACCTGTTTATCACTCCCCATCTTCCTGCTTCTTGGTTTAGTTGCAACCTGTTGGCCAGAAGACAAGACAGCATAATTTTGAAGACAAGATCAATATCACATGTCCAGACCAGGTAGAGTGAAGAGCGTAGCCTTGCCAGGGGTCTACCTAAAGACTCTTTTGCAGCCTTTTGAATCTTTCATTTAGGTTTCTCCGTTCCTTTCATCCCAGTTTCGCATCCACACCCCCAGCTCTCTTCCCCTACCCATCCAATCCATACTGCAGTTAACCATCCACAATGCCCCAGATGTCACCCCATCTGTGAGGGGTGACAGCCAGTGCCCAGGAGGCCCTAGATTTCACCTCTGTCTCTCCCTGTCCCCATGAGCCCTGGCACAAGTCTGCACCCAGGCCTCTTTCCAGCTGGGAGGAGGAGAGTGGTAGTACCATCCAGCCCTCATGTTGAAGCTGAGGCTGAGAGGACATTAAGGGCAGGATGGAACCTCTCCATGTAGTCCCCATGGCAGGATGAAAGAGTGAGGGCCTGAGACCTGGAATAATATCTTCTAGGATGGAGATGAGGGTGAGAGTGGGGAGGTCCACTGGAAGCCAGAGATAAGAAAGCAGACATTCAGCAGGAACACAAAGTAGATCTCCCTGTTCACTTGCAAGTTGTCAGAAAGCTTCTCAGACCTTTGCAGCTGCTCCCTCACGCCTATCAGTTCCTTCCTCTGGATTCCCAGAGGGGTCCCAGGTCTGGGACAGAAACCTGCTGGGTAGGGGGCTTCAGAGGGAGGAACCTCAAAGCACTTGGCTTTTCTTGTCTGGGTGTGAGGCACCTAGGCTACTGCAGGACAGGAGTGGGAGAGGTGGGAAAGGGGGCTAGGAGTTCGGGACCTGGGCTTGTATTAGTAGACAGTGGGACTCTGTTAGAAAGGGGCAAGGTGGAGAAAGAGAGGTGACCTAGCCACCCCGGCCAGCTGGGTAAGAGGCAAAGTGCAGAGGTACTTGTTCCTGGGAGCCCTGCAGGGTTTATTGCGGTCATTTAAGGGGGTTGCAAAGAAGGCTGGGTGCATCCTGGGAGGGGACCCAGCAGTCACCCTGGAGGGCAGGGACTTGGGAACCTGGAAGGTATTTCTGCACGTGGGAGCAGAGCAGGAGGCAAGTTGACTTGCTCTGGTGGTTCGCCCCCTCTTCTCACAGGCCCAGCCGTTTCTGAGCACCTACAAGAACCTCGTGCAGGTATGTACTTGTTGCTTCCTTTCAGCTCAGCCGCCAGTGCAGTGGGCAGCCCCTAGCAGGCACCAGTCCTGCAAGGCAATGGGAATGTGGGTGAGCATTCCTGATGGACAGTCGGAGGGTATTCACACTCTTCTATAAAGTCCATTTACCTACACCTTCAGACAGTGGGGCGGGCAAAGTATGCACTATTGATAACAGTTCAGACAGGGGGGCCAGCCAGTCAACTCTCAGCCTCTTTAGACATAAGTGAAGAGAACCATTCCCTTATAAATCTGCTGCAGAAGTGGGGGAGGGAGGGGATGGGGAGGATATGTTTGCAGTGGGCTGGGATAATCTTGTTGATGTTGATTTTGGCATTGGATGGTAGGGGTGGTGTGGGAGGATCAGAGCTAGGTTCACAGGTGGAGCCTGGCCTGACACTCAGAATCACCTGGGGCACCTTCTTCAAATGTCCCCCTAGGCCCTCCCCAGGGTGGGGCCCAGGAATCTGCATTCATTAAAGCTCTTGGGTGAGTCCGATGCCCAGCCAGCTTCTCTGGCCCCTGGCAACCCTAGGATCTATTCTGCATCCCTAGGATCACGGGAGCCAGCTGCTGTGCAGTGACAGAGCCCCTTCTGCCTCACCACCCACCTCAGGTGAGCCCCTGGTGGCACACCAGGACCCTGGGCCCTTCTACAAGAACTCAGTTAATGGCCAGTGCTTGCTTCCTGTCTGGGTGGCCACCTAGGAGAAGTCCCCCTCTTCTATAGCAGAGTCTGACCCAGCAGGACCCAGAGCAGCCAGGGTCCCCCCTGTTCCTCCCACTAATGGGAGCACATGTGGGGGAGCACAGGAAAACCGCCCTCAGTGGCCCAGCCTGGGGTGTGACCTCACCAAGGCCCAGAACCGGGGTGTACGGTGCCCACCAGGGAGTCACCACAGAGAGCCAGCTCTGTGGGTCACCCTGTGGCCCCAGGCTCTTCAGGCACTGCTGCCACCTGGCAAGTTCTCAGGAGTCTTCAAAAGAGAACTGGGGGCAGGAAAAGACCCAACATGATTATTCCTCAGACTCTTGGAAATCCAGAACCCAGCTCTAAAGGGGCCATGCATCAGACTGTGACCGCCTCTCCATGGGCCAGTGCCCATCTGGTCATGCACTCCGGTCACAACTAGTATCCCATGTGACTACTGGCACCAAAGTGCTGGGATCCCATGGTGCCCAAGCATCCTGCCCTCCCCTTCTTCCTCCCACCCTCTCAACACCTCTCCCTTCCCATAGGTCCAAGTTGATTGGTTGTGTCTCTGATGGGGAAGCTGTTTCCCCTGCCCTCTGCCTCCACGGCACCACAGATGCTCAGTCTTGCACAGCCCAAACTCGCACGTGGGTCATGCGCCTGGTCTGAAAGCAAGTAGCACTGGACTCTGATGGTAGCTTCCTCCCCACAGACTCAAGTGTTTGTCTGTCTGTCTCTCCAGTGCACACCCTGAGACCTGCAGACATCCAAGTTGTGGCCGCTCTGGGGGATTCTCTGACCGTAAGGACTCTTGGGCCCCGTCCTTGCAGGGTGAGGGTGACTGTGTCAGCTCCAGGTCCCCGTTCTTCTACCTCCAAGGCCTGCACTCCTGGCCTCTGAGCTCTCCCACCCCTCTGTCCTGACTCCATCAGGCTGAGAGCAGGACGAGGGTTTGATTTTGCAGTCGTGTTCTCAATCAGGTGTGTAAGTGGGAATTCTTCAGGAGTGAGCTGAACTGTCTCAGGCAGCAGAGGTTATGAACACTTGACATCACATTTTGAACTACTCCAAAAAATAATGTCATTTTGACTCAAAAAATCTTCTAAACCTCCCGTGAGGGCGCTTTTCCCTTGGATTATACTTTACAAGAAGCTCCAACCCTCACATCTGTTTCCTCTTTGCATCCGCCGCAAAGCAGGAAAGACTCTGTAGTTGTGGTAAAAGTTACGCTCTTAAGTTCCAAGAAATAGGGCCATGGTATCATTCCAGAGCACCACTTTCTGGCAGCACTTCTGAAGCCATGAGATTGCCTTACAGAATGTCTCCAAGGGAAAGAGAACTGTGAAATGCATGAGAAATCTGTCCACTGCAGATCCGTAGGCTCTTTCTTCATGCACATCAAGAACTTAGGAGCAGAATGCTGCTAATGGTATTGAATCTCACGTTCGTAAAGCACTTTAAAGGCTTCAAAACTGATTTTGCAATTATGATCCAATTTGGTCATAAAAACTATCCTGTGAGATAAGCGGGGCATGGGCTCAGGTCTGTAAGGAGGCAGCTAAGATCTGGGGAAGGAAAAACAGCCAGCCCAGGAATTCTGACCCCCTGGGGTGATCCTCTGCTCATGCCACAGCGCACACACAGCGAACACCTTGGGAAGCCCTGCACATCCGCAGCCTCCCTTTTCTCTGACTTTCTGATTTTCCTGTGGATTTTGATATTTGGATATGTTTTCAAAGGCCGGCAATGGAATTGGCTCCAAACCGAATGACCTTTCTGATGTCACCACTCAGTACCGGGGGCTTTCGTATAGGTAATGTTAACCTGTGACCCCCTCCCACCCCAATGCTTACCGCTTCCCCCCACCCCCAGAGATCGAGTCGGGATGTGTCTCCTGTAACATGTGTAAATACCGAAGAGCAAGGACCAGGTCTGGAGGGGGCTTTCAGAAGGAAAACCTATCTTATTTCTGGAAAAATGGAACAATTTGATGAGTGGAGAGGATATTTTTCTTTGATAACTCTTTTCTTTTAATTGTGCAGAAGAAGCAAACTGAGGTTCTTATCAGACTTCTGGGTCAACAAATTCGACATGAAATGCACCAGGAAAGCGCCAGATCTCTGAGTCTTCACCTGCCTGTTTGCATGTATATGTGCCCATGTGGTTGTTCCTATGTTTCTTGTTTACTGTCTGTCTGTGTTTATTCATGTTGTTTATTCACATTGTGTAGCCACACCTCTGCCTTTATGTATATGCATACATCTGTACAGAAAGTTCTGAAATGAGGTACCCACTTCAGGTGGAATCAGCTGAGTCAAAAACCCCAACCAATAGGCATTCCAGGGCTCCTTCCTTGTGCCTGCATAATGGGGTAGTGAGGGAGGGTGGTATGGGAAGCGCAGGCTAAGCGTTATGCTCAGTTGGCAAGTGCCTGATGCTGCAGGAATATAAAAGGGGATACTCAACCCTGCCAGGTGGGAGAGGAGGGCTTCCCAGAGAAGGTGGTACTCCGTTAGACCTTGCCATGTTAGCAGTTTGGTAGGCGAGAAGAGTATTCCAGACAGGAAGTAGGAAAGCTTAAGGCATGTCAGGAAAGTGGCTGCACAGGAGTATTCTTGTTTCTTTCTTTCTTAATAAAGTTCATGTTTCTGAGCCCTTCGAAGTCATTGGTGACGAGCTCAGGACTCTGCCACGAGAGGGCAGAGCGCTGATGAAAAGTGGGGTAGCCCAGGGCCGGCCCTCCCTTTCCTGCAGAGAGAATCAGATGAAATGTTTCTTTCAAGGAAGCGAGAGGGAGCAGTGTGCGCTCATGCAGGCTGTGGCAGCCCTCTGCCGGCCCTGAGGACCGTCCTGAGAGGAGGTTTTTCCTGGGTGAGGGGCATCCTCACTCAGCCAGGAGCCACCCACAGAGAGGACGCAGGTGTGGGTAGTGTGGGGACATCACCTAGCGAGAGCTGAGCTACAGGCCTCCCAGTGCGTGAGGTCCCATACACCTTCAGCCCCCTTCTGGCGGGGGGTCTCTGAGGAACAAAGTCAAGGTTGCCTCCTTTTTTTTTTTTTTTTTTTTTAGTCTCATTGATTTTATTGTAAAATATTTCAACCCTTCAGAAAAAAATACAAAACAACATGATAAACACCTGTACTAGTTTGCATTCCCACCAACAGTGTAAGAGGGTTCCCTTTTCTCCACATCCTCTCCAGCATTTATTATTTGTAGACTTTTGGATCGCAGCCATTCTGACTGGTGTGAAATGGTACCTCATCAAGGTTGCCTCTTACCCACTGGGTCCCAAGTGTTACTGGGGCTGCAGGAGAAAGACAAACCAGAGGGGGAGGAGCAGGAGAGTGGAGGGTATTATAGTCGAAAAAACACGAGGTAGGGGCAGCTTTACTTGGTCTGAGCTAAAGGAGGAGGCAGTGTTGTCGCATCCTCGTGTGGGAAAACAGATAATAAGATAGACAAGCCAGCCAGCAGTTGACAGGTGAGCTACCCCTGGTGTGGTCAGGGGAGCGAGGTGACCTACCTAACTTCACAGTTACTGCGCAGATTCCCAGGATTCAGATACAGACAGGCCATCTTCTGCTGAACGTTTCTCTCTACAGCAGTGAAAAAATCCAGCCATCGATGTTTCTTCCTATGAGTGAGGTCTAGTAAGGCCTGATGTTTTAATCTTCTGGTTCTGTTTTCAAGGCCTCATATATTCAATGGCTCCTGTCCCTTTAAACCCTTTATTCTAAGTGTTTCAGAGACCTGCCCCAAAACCCACATGTGTTAAAAGTAGAGTTTCTTGGTCAGAGTCTAAGAGATACTTTGACTCTTCATAAAACATGTAATGTTTCCCAAAGTGTGTTCCATAGAACACTAGCCCTGATCTTTGTGTTTTGGGGGAAATTTTTCCTACTATATCCTTCCTCTGGGAAATTCACATGCATATAAGCACATTAAAGGCTCTGAGAAGCCCGACAATGAAGAAATCTATTTAAATTGTGTCTGTTTAATCCAATATTTCCCTTAATCCCAGAACACTTTGTTTGTTCAGAGTACCTGGTAGCATCTCCTGGGAAATGTCCATGTAGTAGACCAAGCTGAGAAAAAGCAATTTTCTGAAGCCATTAAAGCTTCTGGATAGGAAATAGGAAATTAATGATTCCAGGTAAACTAAGAATGCAATTTGAGCCTCTTTCTCCAAGGAAACAAAGTGGAGGGAGTGGACCTCATGGAGTCAGACTAGAGAGAAGAGTTCTTGGTAGGTGGGTAGCTATGAGCAGGCCTTTCAGGAAGAGGTTGGGCTGTGAACATTTCCAGGGCCCCTTGGCCTGTAAGAATCACACAGCAGTGAAAGGCCCCAGCTCTGGCTAGCTTACTAGTGTGCCAAATCTGGAGGTCTTTAGAGAATTGCCTTTCCTTCAGTTGAAATGTTGGCTTGATTGCTCATTCAAAGGACCAAAATAAAATTTATTTATCACAAAAAGCATTTCTTTTTCTTATTAATTAGGAGTTCAGCCTCACATTATTGAAACTCCTTTGATAAATGTTATCAAGCATCAGTTTTGCATTTCTCTGCATACTGTGAGTGACTCTGGAACAAAGCCCATCCTTTGAGCTCGTGGTGTAATATGAACTCCATTCATCTGAAGGGTCTTGTCTAAACTAGCTGTTTCATGTGGGTCTGTTTTCTTTCATGTTTCCCATAGTTCTGATCAAAACGAGGGTTTTCATATTTTTGTTTCTCCTTATTTATTTGTATAATTCTCTCTTTTCTCCTGGAAATGGGTTCTGAGAGATTTCTGTAGCCTATTGTCTTAATCAGCTACCACACTTTGTAGAACAAAGATAGTTTTACATAAGAAATTGCAATAGAATGTACTTGATGTGTATGCATTTATATATGTTTCTGTGTTTATAATTTTTTAGCTTTTATATGTTTCTAGAAGGAGGAAGGGAGGCAGGGTTAGAAGACAGTGATGGGAGGAGGTATAAATCTTTGTCATTTCCTGCCAAGTGAAAAATGTTGTGATGAGGTGCTTTTGGTCCAAAGAAGGAAGGCTCAGGAAGCAGCTAAAGTAGTAGCTTCATGCAGAGTTGGGAAAGGATCAGAAGCTTTAAAAGCAGTGCCCAACCAAAGGCCAAGTTCAGTTCACACTGGATGGGAGTGGGGGGAGATACCTGAGTGAGAATAGAAGGGTAGAGTTTACCTGGCTGCTTTTTCTCTCCACCTTTTGAGGATCTTGACCCTTTGATTTAAGCCCTTAACCCCACCCTAGTATAAAATAGTCAATTTCACTCCAAGCCTTCTCTTGAATGAAGAACAGCCATAACTTTGATTCATGGCCCGTCCTTCGAAAGTCTACACTGGTGGGCTGAATGCTAACACTGTATTCTCTGAAACCTCTTAGCCTGGAATAATATACTGGGATGGAGGAGGGAGTCACAGAAGAAAAATAACAGTAAATATAGTACATCTGAACAGTGGACTTCATTAAAACAGAAATACTTCTCCCCTTGCCTCCCACATGTGTTCAGTTTAAATGCATGAAAGAAACTGAAACTTTGAGTGTGTCTTGAAGTTAGATTTGAGGGCCATAAAACTAGATTATATGAAATTAGATCAGGTGTTGAAAGGCAGTGAGAGGCCATCCCCTGAACTTTCCAGTGGAATTTACCTGTCCACTGGGCAGAGAAGAGCCTATCCATTTTCTAAAGGTTTCCAGTTCAAGCTGGTTTTTAGTTACCTTTATGGTTTTAAGTTTCCATAGAAAGTTGATTAACCCCTGTGTGCCTCAGCTTCCTACTCTGTAAAATGGAGATAATTCATCTACATCCCAAGCTTGTTTGGAGATATGAGATAACTAATGTAGAGCATGGCTGGGTGCATAGTATAGAATCAGCTAAGTATGCACCCTCCTGATTTGCAGAAGAAAAAAAAAAAGCCCTCAGATTTCACCATCAAATCCTGGATTTGGAGGAGCCAGCCTCTTGGGGAATTCACATTTTTTTCAGAATCCCTCAAACACAAAGAGGTGGCTCTGGGACATGACAGATGCTGATGGTGTGGGTGTCCTTAAAAGATGGGGGCACTTTTCTAGAAAGCCTGTACATTGATTCAGTCTCTCTCACTGACTTGCTCACTTTCTACAGTTCAGGAGGGGACAGCTCCCTGGAGAATGTGACCACCTTACCAAGTAAGTAACAACCAGTGTCTTGAGTCTGTCCACTGGGTCCCTCTGATGCCCAGGCTTCCTGAAAGTGCCTCTCAGCTAAGAAAGAGAGAAATGACATCTTCCTTATGGACTGCCATTGAAATGAGAGGAGAGACCTGTGGACAGGCCATTGAAGGGGCTGGAAAAAACTAGGTTAAAACCCTGGCCCTTCTATATGCTGGCCAAGTGACCTGGGCCAAGTTACCAAACACCCTGAGCCTCAGATCTCTTCACCCAGCCCAAAGGATATGAAGATAGATGAGCCAGAGAGTATGGCTGCACTGCAAAATATAAAGAAAGAAAAGAAAAGCTGAGAGGCTCTTGCTGCCCTGGCTCAGCCTGTCATCAAGTCATCTGAGGCCTCAACTTCTTTCTGGGGCATACTCCACCTCCCATCCTAAAAGCTCTCTGTGTCCCGTGTACCCCCTTCTCTTCCAGATATCCTTCGGAAGTTTAATGGGAATCTCACAGGCTATGCGGTGGGCACAGGAGATGCCAATGAGACAAATGCATTCCTCAATCAAGCTGTTCCTGGAGCTAAGGCTGAGTAGGCATTTTTGGGTTGAGGGAGCTGTTGGGTAGGGAGTGGGAGGCACATCATTCCCTTCAAGGCTGTAATTCTGACCTGTGTATACACAGGGGGCCTTTATTTACAGCAATGATTGGAGAGTCTCTTGGCCATTCTCTTCGCTGGCTGCCTCTGGGACTGCAGGGAGGCTGGATGGCTGGATCTTGGACAGAGACCATGATCCTAGAGCCTGAACTTGGTCTTGCTTTCCTGGGAAGCATGTTCTAATCTTCCAGCTACCTGACCCACCATATCCAATTTTTAAAACTTACCATGGCATAATGGTATTCTTTCCAGTGCCTCATAAGTGGCAGTTCCCCTCATGGATCAGGGAGTATCAACCAAATGGATAGACAATACAGAGTCTCCATGTTAGAGGCTGCTTAGAGGAGCTGCTTAGAGGAGTGGTGAGTCATGTCCTCTCCTTATGCCCATTGTGGGGCTGCAGGAAATGCAGTTGAGAAGCTAGAGGCATCTGGCGCCAACCACTCAGCCCCCCAGGCTGACCTCCAAGGAGACCCCTCCTCCCACACCCCACTCCTAGAGGCTTCAGCCACCTAGGTCTCCTCACTCCTGGCCCAGCCTGGGAAGACCCTTCTTGGTGATAGAAACAGCCAAAATGGTGGTACAAATGGACCCACCGCCAGGTGTCCGGAGACCTCTGGTCTGTGGCTCCATCTCACACTAAAACAGGGGCCAAAACTAGTGAGGAGCTGAGGGTGCCTGAGAGCTAGTCTTTCCGTGAATTACAAACCCAGGTATGTGTAGGGTGTAAGTTTACTACCCCACCTCTTTCTATGCGTGTGCACTCAGTCACTTCAGTCATGTCCTCTGACTCTTTGCAACCCTATGGACTGTAGCCTGCCAGGCTCCCTGTCCATGGCATTCTTCAGGCAAGAATACTGGAGTGGGTTGCTATGACCTCTTTCTAAGAGAAGCATTTAACTAAGTTGTGCCATTACCAAAAATGACACAACTAACATATACCTAAGAAAAATCACAGCCACTGGTGGGGGGAGGAGGGGAAGAAGCAGCTGTGTCAATATGAGGCTTTTAACTATTGTGCTTGAGCATCAAATGCTCAGCTTTCTGGCAGCCAAGGTAAAAGAGGAAGCATGGAACAACTTTCCTAGATCTAATTTCAGAGTCTATACCAGTCCTTTAAAGGAGATGAACAGTTTCCTGCACGGAATCATTAAAGACACTTTGCACTAGAAAGGAAACCATGCGTAACAAATATAATTGGCAGTACCCTTGACTATAGAGGCTTGGGACAAACACACAGCTATAGTTTTGTGAAGGGTTATTTGTTGTAATAACTTCTCCAGAAGAGGCAAGTAGCTTCTTGTCCCTGAGCCTCAGGGTCTCTGCCAGTTCATGTTGACGGTGGGGGGTCAGGGGTGGGGTGAATGCCATGGAAGCCTCCAATTCAGGCCTTTTAGGATGAAAGATTTAGGGGCTCTTCCTCAATGGGACTGATTTCCTCTCCTCCTCAGGGAACTTGTAAGCCAAGTCCAGACTCTGATACAGAAGATGAAATCCGACCATGTAAGTCAGATTTATGATTATCTTTAAATACTAGCTTGCTAGCCCAGTAAAATCCCCAAATGGAATTGTTGGCCATGAAAACAGTGAGCCCTCGGTCCCTAGAGGCATTCAAGTGGCAGAGGGCAGCCTCTGTCGAAGGCTGCCTGGAGGAGATTACGTCAACCAGAGAGAGGTTTGTCGCTGATCACAGTGACCCTGAAAGTCCTTCCTGATGCTAAGAATCTGTGGTCTATAAATAAATCTTTGAAGTGCTGTCAGCTCTGAGGTTCTGATCCTGTTATTTCAAAAGGGCAAGGAAGTTTTAGAGGTTTGAATGGATTTCCTAGAGCTGTGTTGTTTTTTGGTTTGTTGGAAATCATCAAGCGTTTTCCTGCCTCTGTACAGAGAGTAAATTTCCATGAGGACTGGAAGGTCATCACGGTGCTGATTGGAGGCAGTGATTTATGTGACTACTGCACGGACTCGGTAATGGGGGCGGGTCAGGCCTACTCATTGCTCTTGACTTTGACCTGTGGGCCCTAGAGATCCTCTTTGAGAACAGTCCCTAGAATTAACCTCAGGATTGTCCAAGGATACCTGTGTGTGTGTGCATGCACACACAATTCACACACATGCACATGTACACACACACACTTCTTTCCCCGGCCCCTCAAATTTCTGGCCCCACCTCCCTGTCCCATATAGTGTGAGTCAGCAAGTGGCACATATACAGGGCTTCTGGTCCCCTCTCTTACAATTCCTGAAAGAAAGAGAAGAAACAGTAAACCCCAAGCAGTTAGAAGTGGGACTTGACACGTCCTACTCCTGAAGTAAAGCTCCAGCTGAAGGTTGCAGTCTTCTGTCTGGCCCAGCGAGTACCCAGCTGTTCATCTCAGATTCTGACATCATGAGCTGGTCACAGTTGGAGGCCAAGGGAGAATGAGTCCTTGGGGCTGGAGCTGGGGGTCTGGGGGAGAACCCAGTTTTGCCTGCTGCCCTGTCTCCCTAACCAGCTTCTCTTCTCTCTCCTGTCTCTTCCAGAATCTTTATTCTGCAGACAACTTTTTTGACCATCTCCGCAATGCCTTGGACATCCTACATAGAGAGGTGGGTGCGGGCTCCCACAAACTTGACACTGCTCAAGCATGGTGGGGAGAAGAGAGTAAAACACCCCCTTCCCAAGGAGCTAGACAAGGACATGGGCTCCTGCCCTTTCCATAGTTTGGGGGTACCCCCAAGGAAGCCTCATGCTATTTGGGACCAGTTCCAAGGGTCTCAGGCTTGAAGGGCAAAGCAGTGTGTGCACTAAGCATCCCCTCACCAGTACTGGGAACGTTCTCTGGTGGTGGCAGCTGGGTGGTTCACAGGCTGGGCACTGCACCCTGAGTGGCAGGAGTGTCTACAGCAGGCCCCTTTCTGGTCCTGCACTCAACATGTTCTCTCCCTATCCCCTGGCATGGACAAGACTTTCTGGCTGCCTGGGAGGGGCGCTCAGACAGCCAGGTGCTTCTCTGGGTTTGCCACAACCCTGAGCCTGCTCAGCAGAGTTAGTCCAGGCCAGGCTAGAGGGAGCCCATTATGGGCTTATGTACTGGCAAACGGGGCTACCTCACCAAATTGAAAGCTAACTGATAGCTGAACAGAGCTAAGTCGTATTTGACTCTTTTGCAACCCGTGGACTGTAGCCCGCCAGGCTCCTCTGTCTATGGGATTTCCCAGGCAAGAATACTAGAGTGGGTTGCTATTTCCTTCTCCAGGGGATCTTCCCAACCCAGGAATCAAACCCAGGTCTCCTACATTGAAGGCAGATTCATTATGAGCTGAACCCTCAGCATTTAGACCCAAGACTGCCATGTTGGCCCACTCTGGGAGGCCCATTCACACTGCTGCCCATGTGGGTGGCACATACTGCAGGGCTCTAGGTGCTCACCTTGTGCTGACACCTCCCAGAACCCCACTCAGGGACCCCGCAGCCTGGTCCCACTTCTCAGGGTCCTAAGGCAGCTGGTGAAAGAAGCTTCCCAGGCCGTCTCTCACCCAGAGCCTCGCACATAGGTACCCCGGGCGCTGGTCAACCTTGTGGACTTCATGAGTCCCAGTATCATGAGGCAGGTGTTCCTGGGGAACCCCGACAAGTGTCCTGTGCATCAGGCCAGGTAGGCGGATGCTTGCTGATCTGGTTCACATGGTGGGAACTCCTCCGGGTCTCTGGGACTTGATCTGTCCGTGTGCATCTATAAAGGGGTCTGTGCCAGGACCACCTCCTTCTGGGAGTTCAAAGTCAGGGCTCCCACTTCCCTGACCTCAGGGTACCACTGAACCTCTATGATAGGGGAAGTTGCTGGGCAGAGGTCAGGGCTGGGCCACACACTAGTGTTTGAGAGACAGTGCAGCCCAGCCTGTGAGAAGGAGTGACATACAGATGTGTCCACACACGGTGAAACCATAACAAAAGCAGAGCTCACTTACCTTCGCGGGGAAGAAGTGACCTGGGGAGCGACACGCAGAGCTTCCAGTTGGGAGTGTTTTGTTTCTTAAGTGGAGTGAGAAGGACACAGGTGTGTGTTTTATTGTTCCTCCTGCATTACACATCCATTTATTCACCTAACAAATGCTTTTTAAAATCTTACTCTGCACCAGGTTCTGTTTTGAGTAGAGAGATCTTTTTTAACATCCGGTAGATTTTATGAGTGTGAAATAATTCATCATAAAACAAAAAGGAACACAGCAGGACACTAGTGTGAATTCCAGAGGTGTCTGGGGACCTGAGCAACAGAAGCTCGCCAAAGCATGCGTTTGTACTTATTTTTAAACACTAAACATGGGCTTCTCATTGCCTCAATGCATTTGTTCAGTGTAATTTGTTGAAGGCCCAGGGCCCGTGGTCCAACACTTAGTACTTTGTTAACGTGAGAGGGTGCCCATCCATATATCCTCCCCTTGTGCCTCCCTGGGTCAGGCCTGAAACCTGCCCCTGAGCATGTGTAGCAGAGCCTCCTGCGAGCCACTCCCCCACCTCCACCCTGACCGCAGCTTTGGCTCTGGGTCCTTCTGTCTCCCCTCTTTTTGCAGCATTTTGTGCAATTGTGTTCTGACCCCGCGGGAGAGCTCCCAAGAGCTGGCCAAGTTGGAGTCCATCACCCGAGCCTACCAGGTAAGACCAAGAAGGTCTCTCCTCCGCCTCAATCAGCACACCAGCCCAGAGCCCCCCTGGGGAGGCTCATGGGAACGGAAGAGCTATTCAGAGTTTGAGAGGCAACATTACCATCCAGGCAACTTCCTGGCTTAGGTATCTCAGGCACCCAAGGCAGATTCACAAAGGAACCTAGGTGACAAAGTCCTCATGGCTGAGCTGTCTTGCTGGCTCAGCCCCAACCCTTGGCCTGACAAGGGGAATAGCCCTGGTTGTCCCATGGGACTGCCTTTCCCTCCCCTGTCCCCCAGATGCCCAGCTGCCCCCGCAAGCCCCCACCACTCCAACAGGCAGGCCACGAGCCAATGAGGGTGTTGCAGGTCCCAAGCCTAGCAGCCCTCTGGAGACCTCTCCTAGATTGCTGTTCCTTTTGGGACTTCCTGCTGGCCCTTCAGAACTTGCAGTCCACTTATAACCAGGACCAAAAGGAGGCACAACCCATTTCCAGTTCTCTGGGAAGAGATTTGTCATCAAGTATGTTTGTGTTCTCAAGAGAAGAACTGAGTTAGCACACCTGTTGAGGGAGATTGGCACAAAGTCACTGCCCATCACCCCCAGCCTTGCGCTAACGGGTACCTGGAGCTCCCAGGCCTGTGCTGAAGATGCCCACGGGTGTGTCCCCAGAGCAGCATGCGTGAGCTGGTGGAGTCCGGTCGGTACGAGACGCGGGAGGACTTCTCTGTGGTTCTGCAGCCCTTCTTCTACAACATCCGGCTCCCTGTCCTGGCGGTAGGCTCCCTGCCCTCCCTGACAGGGCTCCCACAAGGAGGAGGAAATTTAAAGTGGAAACACCAAGTGCTTCCACAGACTGGGAACAAATGGGGCGGACCCAGGCAGCTCTCTAGCTGCTGCTCTGGTGGCTGCAGCCTTCTTGAACATCAGAACTGTATTCAAGAGGCAGCCCAATGTTTGATGTTCTCATGACTGCTCTTTGCAGCCTCCATTTTACTAAGTACCTACTACATGCCAGGCACTGTGCATACCATAGGTAAAATCTTCACAATTACCTTCTGAGGTGAGCTTTATCATCCCCGTGTAAGAGAGGCTCAGAGACATGAAGAATCCTTCCTAAAAGCATGCAAGAAATAAGGGACAGAGGTGAATTTTGAACACGTCCGACTCCAGACTGTTCACTTTCGGCCCCATCCCCAGCACTGTGGCTGTTGTTTCTCTCCCTGGCTCTGCTCTCCACCTGACTCTTCCATTCTGAGCAGAAGGGCTCTGTGAATGGGCCAGGGTGGACACCTGGGTCTGTCCACCTGGGCCTCCATCCCAAGGGCCTGGCCTACCAGAAGAAGCTTTAAGCACCGAGACTTTGCCCAGGCCTGAAGCCCTATTCTCCCCATCAAGCTCACTGGGACCAACTGGTCAAGAGTTGGGAAATAGCTGTTCCCAGCTGGCTGGCTAAGACTTCCTCAGGGACTAGGATCTTATTCCCTCATCCATGGCATGGGTTGCATAAATGCGCCTAAAAATATATATAGCACTTTTTAAATTAAATAATGGGAATTGTGAGATCCAGAAAGCAGGTTGGGGGCTTGGGGTCACTCAAAGTTGTTGATCTGTGGGACTACTCTGAGCCCTCTCTCGAGGTGAGCAGGCCCTTAGGAAGCCGCAGGCTGGGAGCACCCCCCAGGGATGTGGGTTGTTGAGAAGTCCACTCCAGAGGGCAGGCCTGCCAGTGAGCCCCACTCTCCACCCTCGGCACCAACAGGATCTTAAGGATGTCAATTTCTCTCCTTCAGGATGGGCGCCCAGATGTGTCTTTCTTCGCCCCAGACTGCCTCAACCCAAGTCAGAAATTCCACTCCCAGCTCTCCAGGGCCCTTTGGGTCAACATGGTAAGATGAGTGGGGTTTCCTGATTCTCTGGGGTTCTAGTCTAGAGCAAAGCACCAGCCCCTCCAGAATGGAGCTTGTTCTTGGCCTCCCTTTGCAAGCAAAGTGTGGAGGAGAGCGACTGGCGCCTCTGTAGAAATCAATGTAGAATGAAAAATACAGAGTCCTTAAGATTCCTGGATCAACCACATCCTCTCCGACAGGCTTTGAACTGATGCAGGACTCTTTACATGAATACAAGGCAGAACCCTCATGTTTATTCAGTATTTTCTATGTGCCAACAACTCTGCTAGGCAGTTTAAGCCATGTTTATCTCATTTAAGCTTCTCAACAGCCCTGCAAGACTTATAAGTTTACAAGGAAGCTGAATCCTACAGAAGCTGAGAGACTTGCCCAGTATCCCACAGCTGGTGACGGCAGAGCCAGGAGGAGAAGCCAACCTCCCTGAAATCAAGTTCTGAGCGTTCCCCCACTGCAGGATGCCCTGCCAGGGAATGTTCACTTCAGCGGAGACAAATTAATACACTCACAGCTCTCTTTTTCTCCCCCATCAGCTTGAACCACTGGGAAGGAAAACAGATACCCTGGATCTGACAGCATACATACCCCTCTCCTGCCCTGCTCAGGTAATGCTGCTCTCCAGAAACCCAGAGCTCAGGCCCTGCCCATCTCCCTTTACACCGCCCCCAACCCCTGACCCCCGACACCAGCACTTCTCTGTCACCCATCTTGCCCCTTGCCTGGGAGCAGATGGATTCAGAGGATGAAGGGGAGTAGAGGAGAATGGAGAGGGGAGAAGAGGGTGCAGAAGCACCTCTGTCTTTGGGAGAAGCAGGTGGGAGAGGAGGCCTGAGCCCAGCAGAGGGAGAGGAGCAGGGTAACAATGTGGATTCTTCAGGAGGGGAATTAAGAAGCCAGAGGTAGCCAGACCGAGCATTTCAGCAGAGACACGTGGGGCCAGTGGGAAGGTCCACCTGCAGGTTGGTGGCCTAGTATGAAGCCAGCTGAGCTCAGAAGTTGCAGTTAGTCTCGTGGAATCTGGATCGGGAGTATCTGGCAGGAAATTGGTCAAAGAGGAAAGCCCTAGAGCCACCTGGGGAAGGGACAGGCAGGACCGGCTTTGAGATAGTTGGAGTGAGGCTGGCCTGGGCTCATTTTAAGGAGGAAGATGTAAGTGGTTGTTAGACCTGATTTCAGGCCTAGGAATGGGGCAGGTACACATGCCCTTTGCCTTCAGCTCCCTCTTCAAGCCTCTGTCTTAAGGCTTTTTAACCAAATAAGGTTGAGGCCAGAGAGCCCTCAACAGCAATGAAAGAAAGACAGCCTGACCCAGTCTGGGAGGCCGGGTTTCCCACCTGGGTCTGACTACGTCACCTTCTCCCAGCCTCCTGACTGAACAGAGAGAGGACCTACATCTCCCCCTTGTGTCTGCCAGGGGTCTAGAGGCAGTGGGCACCCTTGCCTGTCTGCTGCCTTCCCCACACCAGTCTCGGACCCAGGCTCAGCCTTGGGTACCATTAGCCTCACCAGGCGGGAGGGTTGAAGGGATGCAGAAGTAGAGGCGGTGATAGTAGAGGGCTCAGATGCTGGGTCCAGGGCTCAGGGCAAAGATGACCGTGAAATGATGTAACGATCAGTGTAGCGTAGATGCCTCTGGTCCAGATGGTCAGATGCAGGCTGAAGGGGTGGGGCAGAGGCCTAAGGGCCCTTCTGTATCACGTGTAAACGCTTAAATTGCTAGATCCTGAGCTTGTCCAGCGCATTCTAGGGGTAGGGCCAGGCAACCTGGGTAGTAGAGGCATCTGGGGACTCAGAGTGGTGGCTATAAACCATATGGGGGGGGGGGGGTGATGTTTCAATATTTTAACAACCATATGGCCGTACTGAACATCAGCCATGGGAAACCCTCTCCAATCTGCCAATTCTCCTTCTATTTAATAGTGAAAGTAATAACAACCTAGCCCAGGGAGCCATCCTTTGCTCTCTTTCTTTCTCACAAATATCTACTATATACCAGGTGGAAGCCTAGGCTCTGGGTCAGGTAGAGCTCTGTCACCACTGGCCTCAAGGCCGCAGACGAGGCAAGGAGCCCCAAAAGGCTACTGCCTCAGCCAGAATCTCAGGCCACTCCTGAGGTGGGCTCCGCTCCTCCTCCTGGACCAGCCTGACTGAGCTGTCGGTGAGCAGAGGAGAGCAAATCCAGCCTCCTGGAACCGTAGAAGCCCCGCCTGGGAGAAGCGGTTGCCAGGCAACCCCGGAGCCCATTCCAAAAGATCCATCTGTTGGCCGGCCCAACTTCAAGGCACCAGGCACTGTGGAATCCTGCACTCCTCAGGTCCCATCTGCTCCCTGCAGTGTGCCATGGAGCTATATAAAAGTCCACCAGCATCTCAGTGTGAGCTGACAGGGACCAGGCAGCACATATTTTAATCCTAGCTGAGTCTAAACATAGAGGCAACAGGCAGGACCCAGCGGGGAGGAGGGGCTGAGACAGATGCAGGCACCGGGGAGCTTCTTTCTCAACTTCCTGCCTGCTCCTCCCCCAGCTCCAGTCTAGGGCAAGTGCATTCTGCTCAGCCAGGTCCGGCGCTTAACTGCGCTCTGTGGATTTCTGTTAGACTTTCAGGTTGGACATGTGATTTTATGGGCAACTTTAGCTTACTTGCTCTGTGAACTGTGACTGTGGTCCCCTTGCTGCCCCTCATCACCTCTCTGCCCACTCCTTCCCTAACCCAGGGCAGCTGCCTGTGGCCCCTCCTCAGGCTTTGAAGAAATGGGCTCAAAGATGGGCAGAGTCCTTTTTCAGCTCTTATTTTTCTTGCCCTTGAAAAGCATTTGTCAGAGTTAACCACCTCCTCCATGAATTTATTCCTCCCTGCATTCGTGGATGGAAAACCACCTTGACTGCTCTGCTTTTCTACTTTCTGCCCTGTCCCATCTCCTTTAATGACCCCCTCTTCCCTTCTCCCAGCCTCAAAAATGTGGACATTCTCCAACTCAGCCCTCTTTTCTCTTTCTCTACACAATCCTCACTCTGAGATTTGTCCATTTCCAGGGTTTCCTGTTAAATTTCCTTGCCTAGGATCTCCCAACCTACATCTTCATTTCTTATTTTTTTCTCCAAACTTGAGCTATATTTCTAACCCTTCAGAGGTCTTTCTCCCTTGGTTATAAAGTTTACCCAGAAGACAGATTAAATATTTGGTCAGGGTACCAACAAAATAGAAAGACATAATGAGACAAACAGAAATAATTTCAAGTGATATTTCATCATTCAGTCTTTCCTCTTGAGAAAAACTGAACTTTGTTGGATTCTCTTATACTTTATTGTTTAGTGATATTTCTATTTTAGCATTACATATGCAGGGCTATTCTCTTTTGAATGCTTTGGACTTCCAGATCTCCCATATCTGCCCTGAACCCATCATCTCAAACTCAACATTCATTTAGAAAATAATTTTTGAGTAAGAATGTCAAAATAGGACCAAAATCAATGTCTTCCCAAACTCCCTAATCCTGAAGACTTCCTCTGTCTGTCCATATTGTCGTGGTGGTCACAGTTCTGCAGGTGTGAAACGTCAGGCCCCTCACCTGATAGAATCCTTCCTAGGCCTTCCTCTTCCCACTTCCACCAGCCCAGTTCAGGCCCTTGTCACTGTGGGTGTTAAAATTCTTACCTACTTCTTTCCGTCATAAAGCAACAGAGAATTTTATAACTTTAGAATCTCAGTGGGGAGGGCTTTGGAGCCCTGCTGATGCGATCTCTCGTATACTTGAGTTATTCTACCACATCCTCCCAGGCTTCCCATGTGGCACTAGTGGTAAAGAACCCACCTGCCAATGCAGGAGACATAAGAGATGTGGATTCAATCCCTGGGTTGGGCAGATCCCCTGGAGGAGGGCATGGCAACCCACTCCAGTATTCTTGCCAGGAGAATCCCATGGACAGAGGAGCCTGGAGGGCTACAGTCCATAGGGTCGCACAGTTGGACACAACTGAAGTGACTTAGCATGCATGTACCACATCCTCCCAAAGCAAGCAGAGGCTTATGGGCCCTGTTTAAACCTCCACACTCTCAAGGCAGTGCATTACTAACAGCCAAGTGGCTATCCATTAACAGGTTGTGGAATCAGCCTAGTAGGTCATGTTTGGGATGGGATGATGGGATGGGATAGAAATGTCAGTGGGTACTCCTATGTCCTCCTCCTCTTTACCACTACCACCCTTCCCTGGATCTTCTCAATTTCCTCAACCATTTATGGCAGACAAGTATCCCAAACCCTGCCTCATATAGTAGGTATGAGTCCTTGGAATGTGACCCCACTTAAGTCGGTGCCTGGGCCTGACTATACACATCTGGTTTGGTCCGAGCAGCACAGAACAGAAGAACACCAGCTTTCCTTCACTGTGGAAGTTTACACCTGTAAACACTGCCAGGATGCACATGCCCTTTTCCAATAGCCACTGACTCATGTCGCTGACTCACATCAGTGGCTGACCAGGCTCTGCCCCCAGGCAGGCTGCACCATCTTTTCCCAGCTGTACCGAGGAGAACAGTTCCTTGTGCTGGCATTCAGCGGGCTTCACTTTCTGCTTACTGGCATTACCAGCCTAGCCTAGGAGAGCCAGCAGACTAAGTGGACTCCCTTTTCCCTCTGCTGAGCTCCAGGCCTTTCACCCAGTCTGACTCACGCATGCACAATGCAGCTGACGGTCAATAAAACAGGCCCCAGGCACTCGGCCACTTGCCTGGCCCTGTCCTGGACCTGTTCTCATTGTTCCTTCTCCGGCCTCACTTCCCTCCACATTCCAGTGTCTCCCTGACCTCTGACCTCTTAGTTCAGTCTCTCCCCTCTGGCCCTTCCCTCTACCCTTGGGTCCTGTGATGAAATAAACTCCCCGGCTTGACTTTCAGCACATGCAGAAGGGCAGGTGGAGTCTGCCCTCCGGTTCCTCTTATGCTAGCTAATCTGAGAAAAGCTCCGGCTCCCAGGCCCCGTGCCCAGTCAGGGTCTTGGGAAGTGGGGGGAGAATAATGAGGAGTGACCTACCTCCCACCGAGTCTCATCTTTAAGGACCACACGTCCCCAGATCCTGCAGTCCTTCCTCAGCAATTACTGCACTTGCTGGACACACTGTTCTTTGATGCTTCGCTACCCAATACTTGTCATGTTTTCTGCCTCACTGAATTGTATGCCTCTGGATCCTCCCTTCATCCAGCACCTAGAACAGAGTTCTGAACACATGGGGTTTTACAAAGGTGAGTCAGCTGTTTATAGGATGCTACGTGCCCTCAGCTGCTAGGGAATCTCAGGGGACAGGGGACACTGAGTAGCCTTGGCCGGAGACAAGTCTGGTTAACCGTGGTGACATGCCTCTGTAAGGTCTCTCTCACCTTGCACTGTCGCAGATGGTCCAGGGCACACTTCCTGCCCTTGACCCTGAGTGCTCCTCTGGCCCGTGTTTCAGGGGCCTGGACTCAGACCAAAGGAGAGGCGTGGCATGCCCCAGGGGGCAAGGTCTGTGCTGAGGGCTGGGGGTTGGGTTTTGCCCATGTAGATTTCCTCCTCCAAGCTAACCGCTAAGACCACCTCCTCATCCCTCTGTCTGGCCAGCAGGTCTTTTGCAGGCCTGACCCCGGTGTGAGCCGTGGAATGAGGGCATTGCTGGTCAGGAGGCCTGATGGATCAGGCCCAGCTCTGCCCTCAGTGCACCTGGGGCAGGCCCCTGCTCCCCTCTGCACCTCAGTTGCCCCTCACCTGTAAAGCGGGATCACTCAGGGTTGAAAACTCAGATGCAGTGCCAGGCTAGAACATGACTGTGTGGGTGGGATGGACAAGAGACAGTGGCAGGGCAGAACTGAAGGTTACACGCTTCTTGTGGCAGTATTCAGGGTTGTCGTCTTCTCTCCTTCTCCTTTTTAAACACCTTTCAGGCCAAAATAAAGCAGATGGGCAATAGGCTTTCAACCCCTGGAACAGATATCCAATGACATCTCCTCCAACATTCTGGTTCTTCCTACTTACTCCCATATTATTCCCAGATTTTCAGACTGTGGCCCTTCTACTCCACTGAACATGACTTGTGAAGGTGTTGACAGCCCTGGGCTGTCTGGGCTGATCTCTGTCTTACAAACTTTTTCTTGCTTCACTATCATTTCCACATTTTTCATTACCTGCTTTCCCCTGCTACCCCTCTGTCTACTTCATTCTTCCTTCTTTGACTAACTTATCACCCACAATGGAATACACTTGGATTCTTGACTGGGCATGTATGAAACCAGTGGTGAAATAGATAGGTGGGCAGGGAATGAAGAGGCTGTTTCATGAGAAAAAAATGCAACCAGCGTTTGTGAAGCCAACCCGAAATGGGTAAGGGACATAACTCAAAGGAGGCAAAATCGTAGCAACAGATGTTAAAAATACACTGATGATCATAACATATTTTGGAGAAGAAAAGATCCCTATAATATCAATCTTTTGCCAGAGCAATGACAAAGGAGAGAAGGTCATTCTGATGACTAGGGAGATGTTCCATTGTCAGGGTGAAAAGAAAAGCACAGAACCCTGAAAAGAACGTGGATGGAACCCTTTTTAGTCCTTTTATTGTGCATGCCTTGTCAAAGCTGTTATGTAAAACCCTCTAGGGAATGAATGAAATTCTGTCTGTATGATTCTTTCTATTCAAATGCAGAAGAATCATGTTAAATGAACCTAGAGGACAGGACTGTTGGTATTAATATTTCCTAAGCAGTCTTCCAGGCTGTCAGGTAACTTCTCCCTGTGGTTTCTTTTCCTCTCTTAGATTGAGCCCTTCTTGCGAACCCCCCGGAACAGTAACTACACATACCTGACCACGCCCGCCATTGAGGTAATAACTCCTGACACATATCTGCCTGTCTCAGAGACAAACCATTTCCACCCCCCGCCCCCAGCGACTCGGGGAGTGGTGCGGATTTCAGAGAAGTAGCTTAAGCAGAAACGTACCCTTCTTACCTACTGGATATTGGAATGTGAAACAAAGGCTCCTGAACCACAGAGTCCCAGGATTGTCCTAACTTGTTCTCAAGTGTTTTCCTGACGTCAGCAACTGATAGAGGAAGTGTCTGTGGATCAGTCTTCTTTGACCTTTGCACAGACATCATTTCTGATCAGGCAGCTCAGCCTTTCAAGAAGGGATGAGGGGGAGGCAGCGAGTATAATGCACATCGATTTCCTGTAAGGTGGGAGCTGAGTAGGAAGAGCCTCAGTTCCAGGGGCTGGGCCCCCAGGAAGCTGATGTATATGCAGGTGGGTCTCCAGGGCTTGTCTGGTTCAGGTCAATCATTCTAGCTCTGAGGATTTAAGGCCCATGGTTTAGGGACAGTTGCTGCAAAGATGGCCTGGAAGATCCTGAACCACACCAGGCCTTGTGGGACAGGCTTGGTCCAGGCCACATCTGTCGGCCACCTGGACAGGGAATCAATCGCCAGTGTCAGCTGAGCACCTGTGGTTTGCCCAGTCTTGTGCTGGGGGCCAGCAGGGATTCAGAGGAGTGTCAGACATTGTTCTGTCCTTGGGAGTTAAGAGATTCCAGACTGGGCACCTCCTGTGTGTCGGGCACTGTTTCAGGAAGATAGAGCCGTAGAACAGACAGATGGAGCCCATCCCTTTTACGGACTCTACAGCCTACTGAAGGAGGCACCCGATAGATAGCGAAGCATAGTCATGTCAGAGAGTAAGGACAGTCTTGAGAAAGTGCGATGGGACAAGGAAAGCACATTCTGGTGAGCTGTGACCAAGACCAGCGATTGCAGAGGCTCAGAACTGGGGCTGAGTTGGGTGTATTTGAGGGGAGAAAGAAGTCAGCATGGCTATGGGCATGCGAATGAAGTGGAGAGTTGGGGTCATGAGATAAGCAGGGTCGTCAAGGGCATAATCGTACAGAATCTGAACCCCTGAGAAAGAAGGTTGAACTTTGGTGGAGAGCTGTGGGAAGCTCTTGGAGGTTCTAGGAGAAAGCGGTATCATCTGGCTCACCTTTTTAAAAGAGCTCCCTGACTAGTGTGGAAAATGGATGGGGGAGTAGCAGAAGTGATTGAGGAAAGACCTTTTATAAGCCAGCTGAAGCACTGAGACTAACTTACATGAAAATATTGAAGAACTGTCGGATGCTCAGCTCTGAGATACAGGCCACATCAGCTTCATGGCTGGGGTAATGCCATGGTTCAGCGTCGCCGAATTCTCTCAGGCTCACATTAGCCCAACAGAGGCTTATTTCAGGCCAATCGTGGACCAAAATCCATTAGAACTGAAATGTCAGCTGCGTCTTGTCAGTTAGGCTTTTATTTATTTATCTAACATGTGTGTATTTATCGGATGCCTAAATGGTGCAGGTGCTGTGCTAAGTGCCAGATATACACTGATGAACAAAGTGGTTCTGGCCCGTTGTCTTTGATCTTAGTCTCACATGCCTTTGCTTCTGTTGCTGGAAGAGTGAAAAACTCAGGCATAGAAAGTGATTTTTTAAAAATACTTTGCTATTTAAATTAGCCACAGACGGGCCACATCAACATTACTTGAGAACTTGTTAAAAATACAGAGTCCTGGGTGGCACCCCAGTCCTGCTGACTCAGGACCTGCATTTCCCAAGACCTGCAGGTGATCTGGGTGCTCTGGCATAGGGTGCAGCCTCTGCACCCTAAGCAGTTCTTCCCTTGGGACAGACGAACATGCTCCAGTTCCGACCTGCGTCTGTTCACCTGCAGGGGATGGGCTTGTCTCTGGCTCATCATTTCTCTGAGATGTTTCTAAAGCACTCACGGCTGTAGAATTATTTTAAATTGCATCTTCTCTGGATATTTGTCATCTACACACAAACATGTTCTTGATTTCAATAGAACCTCCACACAGAATGAGGACTCCATCAAAATGACTAATGAGCAGTTCCTTGGAATACTCATTTACATCAGATTAAGCAAATAATACGTAAAGGAAGTTGCCCTGTTGCTCCCTTGTGAAAGGAGTGTTTTAACAAGGTGTGTCCATATCAGCCTCTGATCAGATGAAAGAGACAAAGTTCCAAAGGTTTGGCAACCACACACCTAGAGAATCAGCCAACCAGAAAACACCTATGTGTGTGGAGCCCTACTATGCACTCAGCACCGGGCTTGTGCCTCAAGCCCCTCTGGGGATGTGCAGGTGTCTGGGACACTAGGGAAGGATGTCTGTTTCTCTCCCAGATGCTATGCCCTCTGCTTCCTACCTCACCCCCTCCTCCAGCCCTTGGAAAGTGTGCTCTGTATTCCAGAGTCAAGAAACTGTGACTAAAAGTATACAGGTTATGGGCTTCCTTGGTGGCTTAGTGGTAAAGAATCTGCCTGCCAATACAGAAGATATGGGTTTGATCCCTGGGTAGGGAAGAACCCCGGGAGAAAGAAATGGCAACTCACTCCAGTATTTTTGCCTTGGAGATCCTATGGACAGAAGAGCCTGGTGGGCTACAGTCCATGGGATTGCAAAAGAATTGGACATGACTCAGCGACTAAAAAAAACAAAAAATCCAAGTTATAGACTTTAGTTTATACACATGCAAGGAACTGGTTGGCTATTAAATACACAAAAAAGACATACACACATTCGGAAATGATATACAGAAACTAGAAACTTTGCATTTGTAAAAATTTCACATTGCTTTCCTAAAAATATTGTAATTATTGTTTTGGTCCTAGCATGGTAATTAGTGTCCATTAGTTTCACGTTAAGCAACACCACCTAAACCCATGTGGAGCCCTGTGGTTGCCCTATGGCGAGGAGACCTAAGACAGTAGTTTACAATCTCTATGCAATGATCACCTGGAGAGCAACTAAAAGGCATCGAATCCAGGTGCCGCCCCAGACAAAGTCAGAGTTTCTGGGGACGAGGCCCAAGCACTGTTTTGTGCATGGGGAGGTGGCAAACACCCTTTTCCTCTTTGATTCCCCTCTCACTCCATCCACAAGCCACAGCTCTTTGCCTCACATGATCCTCTACAGTGACATAGTTTTAGCTAAGGAATTCTTGGTGGAGACTGGACGAAGGTTGAGGAGGCATTTGTGTTTATGTTGGTGTCTATAGAGAATCTTAGGATAGATTCTAGATTAGTGAAAGTGAATGTGTTAGTTGCTCAGTAGCGTTTGATTCTTTGTGACCCCATGGACTGTAGCTCACCAGGCTCCTCTGTTCGTAGGATTCTTCAGGCAAGAATACTGGAGGGGGTTGTCATTTGCTTCTCCAGGGGATCTTCCCTGGATTTAACATGAAAGAGTCAATGACCTATATCCGGGATGCCAGTGTCCCTCAGCTGCCTATGCCGGTTTTCATCAAGGCACCACGTTCAGGGAACAACTGTGTGCGGGGGAAGAATTCTGTAGCTAACCCTTCTTGGGCTAACCTTCCTGCACCATGAGTGTCTGCTGTTGTGTGTTTGCTTTTGTTGATTTAGAACTGGGGGAGTGACTTCTTGTGTATGGAGCAGAATCCTTCCAACAGTGTCCCCACGTCAGGTGAGTATAAACGTCATCACCCCCTTCAGTCAAGGGCTAAGTGTCAGGTTGCTGGGAGAACCTACAAGCACATCTTAGAGCCTTGGGCAGGCCTTGCTGATTTCTGTGCACTGTAGACCTTGATCCTGGGCAGCCCATGACAAGCTGGCCTGCAGCACTGCTGGGCTCCCAGGTACTCCTCAAACCACACTTCTCATCTCAACTTATTCCTAATGGCAACTCCTCAGGCCTCCCTGCCTAGTGAGGTAGGTAGAGTCAGGGATGGGGGTCCTCTCTGCCTGTGCTTATGATCCCCACAGCCGGAACTTTCTTGGACCCCTCAAGGATGAATTGGGCTCCTCTCCGGATGGCTAAAAGCCATCAAGCCCATTACCTTCAGTGCCTTGGTGGCTCTGGATGCATGGAAGAGACAAATTTTCTAAAGCCTTAGGCTGGAAATAAGTGTAATGGGGATGGATGGGATGAAAATGGAATCTCAGGCTTCTAGTCAGGTTAACTGTTTAAAAGGAAGACCTCCACCAACCATCCATCTCTTTGCCTGTCTCCTTAGTCCATGAGCTCCGACCAGCAGATATCAAAGTGGTGGCTGCCCTGGGTGACTCGCTGACTGTGAGTACGGAGTTGAGCCAGGAATCAACTCTTCTTCCACACTGGCTCTGCGTTCAGCATCTAGCTGACACTGTCGAGAACCTACCTGTGTCTGGCACTGAAGCACAGCCAGGCAGCCACAAGACATTAGCAGGCAATCTAGAAGCCCTGCCCTCCACCCTTCCACACCCCTGCTCAAACACCACCTCCTCCCATGAGGCTTCCCTCCAGCACCAGATTGAAGCCATCCCATCCCTTCTTCCCCACTGTTCCCAGGCATTCCATCTGTATGTGCTAAGGTACTTATCTAAGTCTGCCTGGCATCACTAGGGAACTCATCTCCCTCACTCTCTCCTCGGGTGGTGGGTCTACCCACAAACCACCCAGCTCCCCTCCACCCATTCAAAAGTGTGTTCTTGGGGGCAGAAGGGACCCAATTCCTGCACATAGTATAGTTTCACTAAAGGAATTATATTGGCCAACCCAAGATTTCGCTATTGCTATGTGTGAGACAGTCTGCTAGCTTTTCAGAGGGAAAAGAAGTATGAGATGTGGTCTTAACCCTCTTAAAACTTGTCCAGCTGGGGAAATAAAAAACTTACACTGAAGGAGATACCTATCCAGATAGGTGACAAATAGGACTCTTGAAATCAGGTATTCATGTCTATAGAAAAACAACTTCCCTGTATGTGTGTGAGTGCGTCTTAATTTTCATACAAACATGGGGAAAGCTGTGGAAGGATACACATCAGGCTCTTAACCATTCATCGGCTCTGGTGGTGTGTATATGTGGGTAAGGGGTGAGGAGGGATGTGGAACCTGCAGCAGGAGGCAAGTTTATTAAAGTAGGGGTAAATTATTAACTAAAAAATCCTTGTATTATTTCCCTGGTTCACTTACTTTAGTAAGTTTCAAAGAGGAATTTCTCTTTTTTAATAATAGGGCCTTTAGGTAAAGCTTGATGGAGGAGGTAGAAGCTGACCAAGGTCTTAGGGAATGAACTGGAGACGTAAGGGCTAGAAAGGAGGAAGTTTAGTATTCCAGAAAGGGATGGAGTGGCTGTTAATAGGCTGCCCCAAAGCTCTCATGCTTCAGATCAACTTGTTTAGACCTGAAGGTGTGTGTGGACAGGAAAGGGGGGTGAATAAGAAAGGAAAGAGGGAACCAGGTCGTGGTGAGCTCAGAATGTTGGTGAAGGGTCAGAGTCAGGGGAAGCGTAAAGAAGCAGGTGTGCTTGGAGGAGCAGGTGGGAAACTGAGTGAGAAGGGAAGAGACGCTGGGGGCTGGGGCCAAATGGATCCAGAGCTGTCCATGGCGAGGAGATGAGAGTCTCACCAGGGAGTATGGCAGAGGGAACACAAAGGGTTGGAAGCCAGAGAAGTTGGGGAGGAAGAATCTTACTTCTTCCATGACTTGGTTACTGGTGGTGTGTGGAAGGTTGGGGAGTCAGGACAACTCAGAGATTAAGCAGCCTGGAGAAAAACTGGTACCATTTTCAGAAAAGGTAAATCCAGGTCCCAGCTGCTACACCAGGGCCAGAGGGGCTCTCCCCAGTGCCCCCAGCCTGCCCCGGACCCAGCCCAGCTCTACAGCCTTCTCTTTGCCTTTTTCAGACAGCAGTAGGAGCCCGACCCAGCAACTCCAGTGACCTCCCCACATCCTGGAGAGGACTCTCCTGGAGGTGAGGGTGTTCTCTCATCTCTGCTGATGATGCTCCCCATACAGGCATGGGTGGTATGTTTCTCCATCACTCGTCAGAGATGAGGCCAGGTACCCATGGCCCAACGCTGGGATGCAAGGGGATGCCCTGATGCTCATGCTAGTCCTAAGGGGGATGGGAATCCTGCCCTGGGGCAGCCTCTCTGGTTCTGACTCAGAAACATGATGACCGATGATTTTAACAAATGTGCTTTCTCTTCCCCAGCATTGGAGGGGATGGCGACTTAGGGACCCACACCACACTTCCCAGTAAGTAGCAACACAGAGAAGCACCATCACTGTGGCCATAACAACCCCTCGCGGTGGCCAGGGCCCTTCCCTGAGCAAGGGAAGAGAAGGTTATCTATAAGGAGGGGGAGTCAGCCCACCCTGAAAAGACCAGGAGCATCCGGTCCACACCTGTGCCCCAACATTGTATATCCATCTCCCTCTCACCTGTGCACTCTTCCATCTCCCCCTTCAAAGACATTCTGAAGAAGTTCAACCCCAACATCCTTGGCTTCTCCACCGGCACCCGAGAGGAGACAGCAGGGCTGAATGTAGCCACAGAAGGGGCCAGGGCTCGGTGAGTAGACGGGGGTACTGGAGGCAGAGGAGGGCAAGGCTGAGAGATCGGGGAGGAGAGAAGGGTGGTGTCTGAGCAGCACTAGTGGCTGTGGACAGAATCCTTCTGCTACCCAGCCCCGAGCTGCCCCTCACCTGCATTAACTCCTGAAATCCTCACCCACTTTGAGATGGGCATTAGCATGAGGACCCAGAGGCTTAAACCGCTTCCTGAACAGCCCAGGGTCATCAGAGCAAATGCCCAGAGAAACCTGGATGAACCAGGCTGAATCAGAGCCTTCGCTCTGCCTGCGGCACTGTTAACACCTTTCAGGGCAGTGGGAGGAAGCACTTGAGGGTGTCTGGACGACAGGCAGGTGGCCGGGGCCCAGGATGCATCCTGCTGACCTCAGCTGACCTCCCTACCCAGGGGAGGCCAGAGTCGAATGCATGGGGGACTCTTGGCACCCCTGGAACACAGAGCAGAGGAACACCCCACAGAGGGCCACCCTTCCTTTCTCTCCTCTAGTCCTGGACTCTGAAAAGGCTGTATTTGACACTAGGGAGTTAGGTGGTAGAGCCCCTAAAACACCGAGGCAGTTGTTTGTTTTCACTTGGATTTCTGAGGTTGACAACAATCCAGATAATTAAAGTTGAAATGCCTGATGGAGTTCATTGATTTTCTGCATGGAGTGTGCTGGGTCTTTGCTTTGTAGAAGGGTTGCTGCAGTCACATCACCAGGGAGACAGAACCGGCTTGACTCACTCTGTTTACAGGCAGCATTCCTTTCAGACACGGTAAGGAGGGCCCCACGCTCGCTAGGTTTGAGTCTCTGAGCCACAGGAAGCAATGTCAGTTCCTCAGCGTCATAAGCAGGAAGAACTTATTTTTCTGTGAAAAATTGGGCTGCCTGGGGCTGTAATATCAACATCTAGTTTCTGGTATTGCCATTATTATTATTATGATCATTATGATTTTAGGAATATCATTATAGGGCTCAGGCTTCATTAACCAGGAATGGGTTCTTTAGTCTGTTGACGTTCGCCCCCCCTTCCCCTTTCTTGCTTCACTTCTCTTAAACTGCCTTTTCTATTTCACTGCTACTTGGTGCCTCCATGAGAACAAAGAGTGGCGGGGGAAGTGGCCGACACGTGCAGCTTCTTGTTAGGATCTCAGAGGTCCCGTGTTAGGGGAAGGGACAGCAAGCCATTAGTCAGCTTAAGTAAGCAAGAATGGAGCACCGTTCTGTGAGCCTTCCTTATCTGCACTGTGTCATGTGGCATGGTGTGGAAAAGGATGAGTTCACCTAAAGAGAGAGATGAATGCCACAGCAGAGCAACCAGGATAATGAGACCTCCAGTTAGATCATCTATGTCCAGCCATTGCTGGCTCTGTGACCTTGGGCAAGTCACTTGGTATCTCTGAACCTGAGTTTCCTCATCTATAAATGGAGGTAATAATAGTACCTACTTCTCTTGGCTGTCACAAAGATTCAATGAGACCAATAACCCACCTAGTTTATAATATGTATGCAAAAAAAAATGGTCATCATTAGGGTATTTTGTTTCAAAGTTTTATTTAAGATCAAACTTTCTATCAATCAATAAGCAAGAATTCACTGAGCACCTGGGAAGGACTGAGCCCCATGGTGGTTACTAAAAGATACAGAAAAATCAAAAAGTGAACTGTCTGCCCACAAAGAGCTTGCTGTCTAGTTAAGGAGCCTAAACCAATAGGAAATAATTTGGCGGGGGTAGGGGGGCGGTGGGGGGAGAGGGGAGTGTTGTTTATGGCAATGTTGCAGACTGAAATGATTTTGTACTTTGGAATGATTTGAAATGATTTTGTACTCAGAAAACAGAAAAGTGTAAAATATGAACTGGGCAGTCTAGTTACAGACAGGTACAGACCCAGAAGGGACCCCAGAAAACATCTAGTCCTGCCTCTTTGTATAAAGATGAAAAAATTCAAGGTTAGCAGGGTTCTGTAACTTGGGTGAGCTCCACAGCAAATTGGTGGCAGAGCTGGAAGGGGATCCCTGGTCCCATAGCTCCCAAAGCATAGCTCTGCACACCAAGACTGAAAAAGGAAATGGAGGAGATGTGGGTAAACAAACCCAGAGAGAAGGCTCCTCGGGGAGGTAGGTAGGGCTTGCTCTGAGCCTGAAGCGTGGGAAGAACTTGGCTAGGGAGAGGGGAAAAGAGGGCATTCCTGACTTCCGCTAGTGTTCTGGAGGGCTTATCACCCACAGATACCCCTGTTCATATCTCAAACCTGTAAAAAGATTACAGAGACTTCTGTGGTCACCTCTAACCAAGCCAGGCTTTCTTTATGACTTTCTGACATATCCATGATAGCAATAGCATATGAGATACGGTCCTGAGTGAATAAATGAGAAACATGGCAGAAATGGTACCATGTATGCTTGGCCACATGCCCAGCATGTGGACATGCAAAGATTTAAAATACCCATTCTGCACCAGTTCCTTCTTTTATGACTTCTTCCATGGAAGCATCCATTTGCTGTATCCCTTCTGTTATACATATCTGTTTTAAATAACTGCTTTATTGAGGTGTAATTGACATAAGTACACTGAACCAGTTCCCTGGTGGCTCAGACAGTAGAGTCTGCCTGCAATGCAGGAGGCGTGGGTTCAATCCCGGGTCAGGAAGATCCCCTGGAGAAAGAAATGGCAACCCACTCCAGTATTCTTGCCTGGAAAATCCCATGGATTGAGGAGCCTAATGGGCTACAGTCCATAGGGTCACAGAGAGTAGGGCACAATTGAGTGACTTTCACACTGCACATATTAAAAGGGTGCAATCTGATCAGTTTGTTATATGCATGTACCTATGAAACCATTACGTCAATCAATAATGAATGTATCCATCACCTCCAAAAGTTTCCCTGTGCTGCTTTGTAATCAGTCCCTCCCTCCTGCCCCTTACGGTCTCTACCCCACTCACTCCCTGGGACCCAGGTAACCACTGACCTGCTTTCTTGTCACTATAGATTAGGTTTAATTTTCTAAAATTTTATAGAAACAGAGCCATGGATGATGTACTCTTTTCCCTTTTTAAAAAAATATGTATTTACTTATTTGGCTGCACCAGGTCTTGGTTGTGACTCGTGGGATCTTTGATCTTTATTGCAGCAGGCAGGATCATTAGTTGCAGCGTACAAACTCTTAGTTCTGGCATGCAGGATCTAGTTTCCTGACCAGGGATCGAACCCGGGTCCCCTGCGTTGGGAGCACAGAATCTTAGCCGCTGGACCACCAGGGAAGTCCGTGTACTCTCTTCTTGTCTAACATCTTTCACCCAGCAAAATTATTTTGACATACATCCCTGTTGTTATGTGTATCACTAGTTCGTTCTCCTTGATTGCTGAGTAGGGTTCCGTTGGCACGCCTCTCTCTAACCCAGAAGCATTCGTGGCACACATCTAGGGGGTGAAGTGAGTTCTAGCCTAGCCCTGTCGGTATTTGTCTCCCTCATCCTGTTTTGTTACCAGCGGGGAAAGTGAGGAGATGGGGAATGGTTTGGAAATCCAAAGGAATGATAGAGAAGAAAAACAGAAGGATTAAAAGAAGAGAAACTGGGACTTAAGAGGTAAAGGTTGAAGGAGTCATGAAGCTTGGAAAAGAGGAAGCTGAGGGATCATTTGGGGTGATGGCTTTTTTCAAATATACAAAAGGTTATTTTTAAGACAGGCAGCCAAATAAGAACTGAACAGGCTCAGCCTGCAATGAAAAGAGCTGGATGAAATATAAGGGAACGTCCCTGACGGGAAGGTTGAGCAGATCCCCACTGCCTGCCCACCAACCCACCCCTCCCCACCACCACCACTATCCCTGCGGCCGAAGTGGCCTCAGAGGACCAGGCCTGCAGAAGGGGGTGGTGAGATGCATGTCAGCCCCCTGGCAGGGTCAGGATCAACTGGGGCTCCAACACCCACAGCAAATCTTTGATTGTTCATAGGTTGAGATTTCTTGAGAATTGAAAGCCTTTCAATACCTTCTGAAGGAATAGGTCTTTATATAACATTTTTTTTTCCTGAAACATCTCCTCGCCAGGCCCAAATCCTGCAGCTTGAGCCCTTGCTCGTGAACCAGCTCTAATGTTCCCCTCTTTTCCCCTGCCCAGGGACATGCCAGCCCAGGCCCGGGACCTCGTGGAGCGAATGAAAACCAGCCCTGTGAGTACAGGCCCCTGGCCACCCTCTGTCTTTAACTAGGGTGGGTGCGAGTGGCCCTAAATGAGCCCCCTTTGCACCTCTGCACTTCAATCTCTTGGCTCGTCTTTACGAGGGACCAGATGAGTAGGTCTTGCCACCAAGACGCCGTCTCTGCTGCACCCCTTCCCCAGGCACCCTCCTCTCCAGGCCGGCTGCAGGAGGAGAGATGAGCAGAGGGCTGGTGGAGGTGGCAGGCCTCGGCCTTTGGCAGCTTTCCATTGCACCCAAGAGCTGGCTTCCCAAACCCTATTATGTAAACTTTGGCTTCTAAAAATAGTCTTCCATTCCAGTCCTTCCTCCTTCCCTCTTCCCCGGCCCCTCTAAACCTCCTCACCAGCACTTTTTTCAATGCTCTGGGTTTATGCCTTGGAATTCACTGCCTGGCAGCACTCCTACTATGGGGCTGCTGAGTGGAAAGCAGGCTCCCTAGAACCTCTCCAAGCCCCCTCCTCACCTCTCTGTCCAACCGGTCCCCTTCCCTAGACCCAGGCAGCTCTGGGCTCTTGCTTCTAGATGTGTCTTTTGCCCTGGGCTCCTTTGAAGGCCTTTGGATCACATTTTATTGTTGTTTGGTTGCTAAGTCGTGTCCGACTCTTTGCAACCCCACGGACCGCAGCATGACGAGGCTTCCCTGTCCTTCACTGTCTCCCTGAGTTTGCTCAAACTCATGTCCATTGAGTCAGTGATGCCATCCAACCATCTCCTCCTCTGTTGCCTGCTTTTCCTCATGCTCTCAATCTTTCCCAGCATCAAGGTCTTTTCCAATGAGTCGGCTCTTTAGTAGTATGTTAATACAAGCCACCTCCAACTGGACTTCAGCTTTCTTAAGATCTCAAAGGGAAAAAAGTTCTCTGTACTGAGCGCACGCACACACACACGCACACGCACACGCACGCACGCGCACGCACACACACACACACACACACACCCCCTTGCCCAGCACCAAAGTGAGGGCGAGGGAACTCCACTTGACTTCTTCTCTCCACTGTGATGTAGAGGATGAAAGGCACTTGGGGGAAGGGGTGTCTAGCACATGCATGTGCCCCCCGCCCCCCACCAAGGCCTAAGTGGGCTCTTCTGTCCCCTCAGAAAATCAACCTACAGAAAGACTGGAAGCTGATCACGCTCTTCATTGGGAGTAACGACTTGTGCCATTACTGTGACAATGAGGTAGGCCCCTGACTGGCCCCCAGGGAGATGGATCTGATGGCCAAGGCCACTGTCTGTACCCAGGCTGGGATGTCCCCCATGGGAGGCACCCAGGCCAGCCCTCCCAGGCACCTGAGTCTGCCCAGAGAGCCCGGCTCACACACGCCAGCCATCCCCACTACTGAGTGGCTGCTGCATTGGTTCCTTGATTCCAGATGTGTCTGGACGTCCCCACTCTCAGGCACTACTGAGGTGGTCTCTCTTGCACCCTTAAATACTGTTCTCTGGTAGCCAGTGGATAACCAGGGAGCCCCCTCACCTGTCTGGAGTCTCTGCCCATTTTTTCGGTGTTTCTTCAGGGTGGGGAGGTTGCAGGGGGAGGCTGAAACAATGTCATAAATATGGTTGATACAGCTGAACCAATCCTGATCCATGGCTCACTGCCCTTCAGGGACAAAAATGTGTTCATCACCTTCAGCCAGCCTGTGAACCCAACCCACTCCCAACCTTGTTTCTATGGGGAAATACATCCAGACGTACAAACTTTGGGAGGTAATAACTTTTGGAATTCATCTTGTTCTAAGTTGAGGATGTGCTATATTTTATTTGGCCAGGAAAAAAAAAAAAAGCAGCTGCCGTAACTCAGAGGTTGTGCTAGAATGTTTGACAGTCACAGGCAGCAGGGAGAAGGCATTTATCATTCCTTGTGGCTGAGAGAGACAGTCCCCAAATTCTAGATGAGAACCAGCCTCCCCCACACAGGGACCTCTCTTCCTCACTGCCCAGACTAGAGGCAGAAGTGATCCAACCCCGTGGGATTTTAAATGTCATTGTGCCCTGCACTCTGTGGGGTCCAGGGAGCCAGAAGTGACCCCAGAAGACCTGTCTTCATGCAAAGTCAGGTTTACTTTCCTAAGAGCAGCGTTTTGTGCAAATGACTTGGGGCCACCACCAGGATTCAGGCCATGTTTTTGGAAGGGGCTAAATCAGCCTCCAGTTGGGAGAGGGGCCAGGAGAGGAGGCCCGCAAGCTGAGTTATAAGGGTAGACATGATGGGGAGGCAGTGGCAGGGGGGCCAGCACTGTTAGGATCTGGGTTAGAGATACCATGGAGGTGGGGTGTGGGAGCCATTAATGGTACCTAGTAGGCATCAAGGGATGACTTTTCTTTTTCTTTTTTTCGGCCTTGCTGGGTCCTTGTCATGGTATGTAGGCTCTTCATTGCAAGCTTCTCTGGTTGCAGCATGCCGGCTCTATAGTTGCCGGGCATGGGTTTCTTTCTAGTTGCAGCATGTGGGCTTAGTTCCCCAACCAGAAATCAAATCCACATTCCCTGCATTGGCATCCACTGACTACCAGAGAAGTCCCCAAGGAGTGACTTCTTACCAGAGACTGTATCCATCAGCAACAAGGGTTGGGCTTCCCATCTGGTACAGGACCTTCCTGTGCTGGGCATCAGGCCAACTTCTCCCCCTCCTCCCAGGAGCTGAGCAGAGCCCCTTCCTTCTTCACAGGAGGCCCGCTCTGCTGAGGAGTATGTTAAGTACATCCGACAGGCCCTGGACATCCTCTACGAGCAGGTAGGGAGGCACAGCGGCATGTTCTCGGGTCCTATTTCCTGCCAGCAACCAGGCTGTCTGCTGGCTCACCAGGGGTCGCTCCCTGAGCGCAGCTAGAAGACTTGTGTTCAGTGAGATACACACTGCAGAGTCCCCCAGGAGCAGGTACCTGGATGGATGGGATGGGAGGGAGGCAGCTGCCAAGCTTCTCTGTGAGGTGGAGTCTAACTGGATCTGACTGCCTTGGTTGGGTGCCAAAGAGCCTGCTTCTGGAGCCAGCTGGCCTGACTTGTAGCCAGGCACTGTGGCTTCCTAGCCATGTGACTTTGGGCAAGTTGTGTCTCAGTTTCCTAATCTATAAAGTAGGGCCAATAAAGACCATTCCACAAGATAATATAAGGCACGTTCCCTCTCTCGGCCTCAGTTTATTGGTAAAATTGGGGAGGGGGGAGTAGACTGTAGACAATCCCCCAAGCTCTTTCCAGCAGTAAGCTCTGCTCCCCAAGTGCTTGCGGACTACTGAAGCCCACCCCCTCTGCTCTCCACAGCTTCCACGGGCTTTCATCAACGTGGTAGAGGTCATGGAGCTGGCTGACCTGCACCAGGGTCAAGATGGAAAATGTGTCATGCCACTGCCAGCCCAGTAAGTAGACGGACATGGTCCTGAGGCAAGGGCATCTAGGGAAATGGGGCTCAGATACCAGCGGGTGAGACCGAGACTGGCAGAGCTGGACAATCCTGTCCAAGGGGCAAACATCAACAATTAGCCAGGGGCTTGGAAAACCATTTTAAAGTGTTGCTACCTTATTGAATGCCTACTGTATGCAAGTTGCTTCAGTTCTCTGGACCTCACTTTGCCTTTCTGGAAATGATCTGTGAGGGCTCCAGAATTTCTGTGGTGCCAAACCCCAACTTCAGCAAGTTGTTCCCTGTTTGAGAGGTGGCACGAGGCAACAAGCTTTCGAGACAGCTCTACTGGGCCTCACGTCCTGGCGCTGCCGTTTAGAAGCTGTGGAACCTTGTACAAACCACACCACCTCTCTGGGCCTGTTACTCACATGTAAAAATCTCCCGGGGAAGTAGAGGTGACATCTAGGGGAAACACATGTAAAGTGCATGGTCCCCCTTGGGCAGGCGCTCAGGAAATAGTAGCTATAATGTGCTTCTTAGGACTGGCCTTGAAAGCCAGGCTTAGAGCTAAGTGATGTCCTGCAAGAATCTCTGTTGGCCTGGAATTTGTTAAAGCTCATCCCTGACCCTGCAGGAAGTTGCCCTCTTTAAGGCCAGAAGGTTGCCCAGAGTTCCTGTGATGGTTTTTATGGGGGAGGAGATTCTACAGGGTGGCTAAGAAGCCTTATCTGGAGTCAAATGGATTTGCTGGGAAGGTGACCAGCTGGTTCCAATCTTGCCTGGAACCTGGTCCCTGCCTGGAGCAGCCAGTGCTGCCCAAGAGCGTCTTCCTGCAGGAGAGTCCTCAGCAGCTGAAGGTAGGGAAGGGAGGCCTCAGGAACATGAGGAAGAAAGGCTGGGCCACTTTGGGAGTCTTCCCAAAACCCCAGCCCCTCTGGAGAAACTCCAGGAGCCACAGGCTAGGGAAGGAAATAGGTGGCCAAGGAAACGGACAGCCTGTCCGCAGGAGCCCCAGGCACTGTTGCCAGCCCTTCTGCCTTCTCTCCTAATAAGCACCTGCTGGATCGCATGTCTCTGAGTCATGCTTCTCTGACCCGGGCCCCAGAGGCAGCAAGTCTGTGTTGTGGGGGCACCTGTGTGTATGGAAGGGGGTTGGAGTAGCCTCTGAGAGGCCCTGAGCCTCAGGACTCCTCACCACACAGGAGCAACTGCACCTGCCTACAAGGCTCCCAGGAGAACTTGCCAGAGATGCAAGAATTGAAGACGGTGAACTGGAACTTCCAGGTGACCCTGTGCCCCTTTTCCCTCCCCACCCTCCTCTTTACTCCCGAAGCAAGGATTGGGAAATCGGGTGTTTGGCAGGGTTCTGCTGCGAGCAAGGCCACTTCCTAAAGGCAGATCACAGCCCCTGAAATGTGTGTCCAGGTAAACCAACATCAGGGGAGGGCAGTGAGAACTCAGAAGGGAAGCTGGAAGAAACCCGTCCTCTCAACTCTCAGAGGAGGCATCACCCCTTCACCCCCCACCCCAACCCCACCCAGAGGGGAGAGGTGCTGTGTTCACTGCTCTTGGGCTCCCTCCCTCCTTACTTTCTCACGTCTGTCTCTGCTCTTGCTGTCCCCTCCCTGGACCTGCCCGCCTGGGCCTTTCTGCAGCACATCCATGTCACGGTCAGAACTTTGTCTTCTTACCTCTCTGAGAAGCTTCCCTTGACTAAGCTCCCTGCTGGCAACTTCAGTCAGCACTTCACTGACCCTAAAGCCATATATGATTTTGACTTTTACATCTCACAGATGGATAACCAGCTCCTTGAGGGTGAGCACAGGTAGTCTATCTTTTACAGTCCACCTTTGGGCACTTAAGCAATGCCAAGACTGTGGATACTCATGCTAAGGTCTAAGGCATTTTGAGGAGCTGGTGTTGAAAAGTTCCCCATTTGGACTGGAGTCCCACGCTCTAATCCACTTCTTCATGCAGTGAGAGCAGGTTGGTGTCTGTGCCTGGTGCAGTCTAAGTGGATGCTTGTGCAGTAGAGCAGCTCCTCTGGGTCTCCTGGCCCTGACATGACCCACCCGAGGCCTCAGGGACAGTCCGTCTGTCCAGCCTCGCTGTGGGACTGAGCAGCCTCCCTCCCCATCCCTAGAGTGCCCTGTCGACACTCTCCTACCAGTACCTGCAGCGTGAGGACTTCGCCGTGGTCGTACAGCCTTTCTTCCAAAACACTCTTGTCCCCCTGAACAAGGTGAGCATCTGGGAGGCACATGTATAGTGGCCATTATCTTGGGGAATGTATTTCCTTTTCCACATGGGCTTTTTTGGACGATCTTTCTCCAGGAGTGCTCCCAAGGAGCTGCTGTTTCTGCTTTTGCTCCTTCCCCCCTTTTGAGTATTACTTGAACTTAGATGTAGTTGGAAAGAAAATGTGAAAATTAACAGTGACTGAGCTCCCCAGGAATGGCCCTGATATTTGCCAGGTTGGAATAAAATGAAAGCTTCCCCAAAACATTCTTTTCAACTATTAGGGCAGGGATGCTGAAGGAGAAGGGATGGACTGTAGGTGGCTATGAATCCGGGAGACCTGGGTTCAATCCCTGGGTTAGAAAGAACCCCTGAAGGAGGAAATGGCAGCCCACTCCAGTATTCTTGCCTGGGAAATCCCATGCGCAGAGGGCCCTAGTGGGCTACAACCCATGGGGTCCCAGACGAGTCAGACACAACTTAGCCACAACAAACAATTTGGTTGCTACAAATTTTTTTAAAAATAAAAATTCCAAAACTAGGTAGTTTCTCCATCAATATCTGATCCAATTGGCAGCAGAAATGAAAGGATGGAAGGTAGAATGCCCAGGGTGCCACTGCCTGGGGCAGAGGGGTTGGGCAGGTAGCAGTGCTCTCATCTCAGGAAGATAATCCCCTTCCTTTGGTCACAGAGAGGGGGCGCTGACCTCACCTTCTTCTCCGAGGACTGTTTCCACTTCTCAGAACGTGGGCACGCAGAGATGGCCATCGCTCTCTGGAATAACATGGTCAGTACCTAAGGGTTGAGTGGGCTCGGGTCAAGGGTACCCCCGAGGACGCTCTTTCTCACAAAGAAAAACCTATTGGTTGATATGTCTCCTTTCTCCCCAGAGTTCAATATGGCAGCTCACGTATTTGTCCTGACAGATTCTATTCTTTCTGTAATTTCCCAGCGCTGTTGGGGTATAACTTTGTCATCAGATAGACTAGATGAAAATACCAGCATCGCCCCTTTACTGTGTGATCTTGGGCCGTTGAGCCCACTCTGGCCATTTGTGGGCTTACCAGGTAGTGTGGGTGGTAAAGAATCCGCATGCCAACGCGAGACACGGGTTCGATCCCTGGGTCAGGAAGATCCCCTGAAGTAGGAAATGGCAACCCAGTCTAGTATTCTTGCTCAGAAAATTCCATGGACAGAGGAGCTTGGCAGGCTACAGTCCATGAGGTCACAAAGCGTCAGACATGACTGAGCAACTATGTCCACACTGGCCATCCATATCAGTATCTACAAAAACAACAGCAGTGACACAGGTCTTAGAGATAATGTGTGTGCCGCACCCAGCACAATAATCCCCACACTCCCTACTACTATTTGTTTAAACACTAAAAAGAGCCACTCAGCCAGTTTTCCCAGGCTGCCACCTAGTCTAGTCCTTTCTGGTGGGGAGAAAAGGAGACCTTACGAAATGAAGGTACAGCCCAGGGGCCACAGCCCTGTGCCTTGCTCTACCCTTTACAGCTGGCCACTCATGACTGGACAGTCAGCTATGTTTGCACAGAGCTTGACAAGTAACCCTGAGCGCTGTATCCTCTTGTGCAGAGCAAATGAAATGCCTTTCCAGTCCACTGGCTTCTTTTGATCTAGGCTCAGCGGTAACCCAATCCCCACCCCAACCTGCATGTTCTCTCCCTTCTCCCATGGTGACTAAACCATCCACACGCCTGCTCCTTTCACTGCAGCTTCAGGCCCACTGTGACTCTGCCAGGCACCGCTGTGCAAGTATTCCCACACCTGTCAGCTCCACCAGCGTGGCCAGTATCTTCCTCGGCTGACTCACAATATTGACTTTCTCCTTAGCTACACCACCTCCTCCTCTCAGAACAGCATGTAAGGAGGTTTTCTCCTTGGCCTACTTAATTGCAGGCTCAACCTCCCTCTGCTTGTGTTTTCCTGGTGTTTTCCTCCTGTTGACATCACAGTCTGCCCACTCCTGGAACTTCCGTCATCTCTGTCCGTCCAGGACCGGGAATTGCAATTAGAACACTTTGATTTTAAAAAACCACTGTGGAAGTAGGGTTGGGAGCAAACTCAAAGTTAAAACAATATAATCCCTGGGAGCAGTTATGTTTCTCTTGATGATTTTTTGCTTTGCAGTCCAGTTGTCTTTCAGTGACTGAGTCATTCAAATTCATGCTTTTAACCACCCCCCGCCCCCGCCCCAGTAAAGGCTGGATATCTCTGCATGGTTTCCTTTCTCCCCCTGCAACCCTGGGGGAATCCATGGATTCCAAGGAGGGGCGGGAATGCTAAGCCCTTAGCCTTGCCCTCCCAGTGTCCCCGTCAGGGTATGGTTTTCCTACCTGGGGGTATTTGGAGACTTCTCAGTGCCAGGACCCTCTGAGTCTCCTGGGACCGATGGCCATAGTGATGACTTGAGCATTACAGGACCCACCTGTCTCATTCTGCATGATTTAATGTAGTTCTGGCCTTTCTCTTCCAAAGCAGCTCAGTAGGTCTTCCCATTAAATGGTTCTGTTTCATAAAAGCAAGTGGAAGGGATTTAGATCTGAAAATGAAAGGTAAATGCTGCATGGAGCCATATTATTGCTACTACAAGACTGTTCATAGCTCCCCAGCCATACCCCAAATTTGAAAAACAGCAGCAAACACAAAGCAAAACAAACCTAAAACTATATGTTATCCTGTGCTATATGATTTGTGGGAATAATTACATAGTCCAGTGTTTTCCTCCAAAAGTATCTCAGATATAAACCTACAGCATCATGCCAACTTCTCAGGTCATCTTCTTCCTGGAATTTCACCCCTAAAGTGACATAAAATAAGTGACAAACCAATAGGGCTGGAGAGGATCTTAGAGGTAGGTCATCGAGCCAGAATGTCCTGTAACTAAAATGCAGAGACATGGAACAATTTGCGAGGGGTCAAACAGCAAGTGGCAGAACAAGGATTAGAACTCAGGTCTAATCACCAGGCATCCTGGCTACAGCACCAGCCTGATAAGCACATGTGTAACCGGTGAATTCATGTCTCATAATTAGAGGCCTATGACATAGTGTCTGCAGGCCTTGGCTGATACCCCGGGTGCCCCACTGTGGCAAAAGACACTCTTGAAACTGTTCCATCTCATGCCCCTCCTCTAGGAACAGTTTTTGCCTCCTTTTTCAGAGACTTTTGCAAAGCCAGAAACTCCAGCAGCACTAGGGCATGTTTTTCTCTTCCATTTTCTTTTGTCTTCTTACGAACAGTCTCGTCGCCTCTTTTCTGATAACTATTCCTCCACTGCTGCCTGCTCCCTCTTCTGTGGAAATCTTACTCTCTTCTAACACTGACATCTCCCTGGGCATCTCCCCTACCACTAAACAGAAAACAATGCTAGCCTCCTAATTGACGTCCCTATCTCCAAGGCTTACAGCCATTAAAACAGCTCTGGCTGTGTATTACAGTTATTTGGGGGCTCTTAAAAATAATGAATACCTACAACCACTTTGTATGTCTACTAAAGCTGAACACACGTATTCCCTATAACCCAACAATTCTACTCCTACGTATATCCCCAACAGAAAGGTATACACACATTTCTTGTCCAAAAGATGGACAAGAATTTTCATAGCACCACTATTCATGACCACCAAACAGGAAACCCCCCAAATGTCTACCAGGATGGGTAAACAAACAGCACATTCATGCAATAAAATAACCTCACAGCAATGAGACTAAAACTTTAACAACATACAACTATACATATAAACTTCAAAAACAAGCAAATATATACATGGTCTTATTGGGACATGGAGAGAGCAGGAGGGAGCTTTTGAGTGTTGATCATATTCTGTTTCCTACCTGGATGCTGACTATGCGGGTATGTTCATTTTGTTATAATTTATCAGTGATTCATTTTTTATATTTGTTTCTATATGTATGTTAGCTTCAATTAGAAAGAAAACAGTGCCTGGGCCTGATCCCTAGGAATTCTGACTTTGTCTGGGGTAGCACCTAGATTCAATACTTTTTAGATGCTCCCCAGGTGATCATTGCATAGGGTTTGTGAATTACTGCTTTAGATCTCCTCTCCACAGGGCAACCATATGCTCTCCATAAATGAAATATGACCAAGTCACACCCCTGCTCTCAAATGTCCAAGGCTGGCCCCTCCCTGGGGAAGAAAAGCCAGGCTCCTTAGCCCGGCATGCCAGGCCTTCCGGGTCTTGGCCCCAGTTAACCCCTCCAGCAGCCACTCCTACCAAGTGATCTGCACTTGGCAATCCAGCAAGGAGTGAAGTTTCCTGCACCACCCATGCTGGCTCCTGCCTCTGTGTGTTTGCCTTTGCTCATCCCCTTCTCTCTGGCTGCCCTTTCTACCTCCTTCCCCTGACTAGCTCTGACCCACCTCAACACTGGCACTGGCACTCAGGTGCCAGCTTCAACAAGAAGCCTTCTCCAAGTCCCCAGAGCAGGCTAGAGCCCCCACCATCACCCTGGCCCCCTGGTACACACGCTGTCTCAGTCCTGTCTTTTGCCACAGTGTCTGTATCTACAGTGTTGTATCCACAGTGTCTGTATCCACACTGTTGTATCCACAGTGTCTGTCCTTAGGAAAGGTGGGTTCTAGCAAATACAACTCCCTTTCCTGTGGGCTCCAGGTCTCTGTGACTCCAGTTCATCCATCCACCCACTAGGCCACTATTTCCTGAGCACCACGATGCCATAGGGGCTGCCACAGGTGCTGGGGAAAAGAGATGCCCTGCTCTTGGAGAGCTTCCAGTCTAGTGGGGAAAAGAGATTTAAAAAAATAATCAAAAAGGTAGTTTGTGACCACATTCAGGGCTTTTAAAAAATTAAAGCAGAGTGCTGGGACAGAGAGAAATGGTGGGGAGAGGGAGGCCTCACTGGAGAGTGACATGTGAACTGAGAACTGAATGTCAAGAGGCTGCCAGGCAAACTGAAGTCTCAGGCCGGGGTGTTCCAGGCAGAGGAAACTGGACCTGTGTGGGCCAGGAGTCAGGAATGAGCTTGAAGTGTGTGAGGCGCGTAAAGGCCAGTGTGGCTGGAGGGAAGGGAGCAAGGTCAGAGACGTGGACAAGAGCAAGGGCTGGGTCCTTGGATGGCTTTCGACGGGGAGCCATGTGACCTGGTTTGCCCTCTGGCTACTGCATAGAGACAGCTAGGAGGGAAGCAAGAGAGGAACTCGACCATTAGCAAGCTGCTGAAAGTCCAGGTGGAAGGTGAAGGTGGCAGAGACCAGGGGATGGCAGTGGAGAGGGGAAGTCGCTGGATCTGGGATGTGGTTTGTACTGGCTGGTGGATGAGGTAGAAGAGGAATAAGGGATGACTCTTCAGTTTGGGGTCAAGGAATCTGGGTGGACAGTTGAGGTGCATAGAGAGAAATACAGTTGGTAGGGGAAAATCAAAAGTTCTTATTTTGGATATGGTCAGTGTGAGCTGCCTTCCAGAAGTCCCCCTGAAGGAATCAGGTAAGGTGTTAAATGTATGATTCTGGAGTCCAGGGAGTCAGCAATGGAGATTTGGCGGGGTGGGTGTGGAGAGAATGTGGGGATGATTAGCCTAGAAGTGCCATTCAAGGCCACAGGATTGACTGAGAGCAACTAGAGAAAGATTAGGTGAAAAAAAGCATAGGGCCAACCACCAAACCCTGGCGCTTTCTTCCAACTTTTGGTCTAGCAACAGATGAGGACAGGAGGAGGAGGGGGCAGGGAAATAACAGTGCTGTGTCTTGGGATCCAAGACAAGTGTTTTGAAAAGGAAGCATCAACTTTGACAAATTCTGCTGAAAAGTCAAGCAAGACAAAAAAGAAAGTGAGTGCTGAATCCAGATCACTGGTGACCTTGACCAGAGCTTGAGTCAAGTGATAGAGACAGAGAGAATGGGAGAGTAGGAAGTGCAGTTCAGTTCAGTCGCTCAGTCATGTCTGACTCTCTGCGACCCCATGGACTGCAGCACACTAGGCTTCCCTGTCTATCACCAACTCCTGGAGCTTACTCAAACTCATATCCATTGAGTCCGTGATGTTATCCAACCATCTCATCCTCTGTCATCCCCTTCTCCTCCCACCTTCAATCATTCCCAGCATCAGGGTCTTTTCCAATGAGTCAGTTCTTCACATCAGATGGCCAAAGTATTGGAGTTTAAGCTTCAGCATCAGTCCTTCCAATGAATATTCAGGATTGATTTCCTTTAGGATGGACTGGTTGGATCTCCTTGCAGTCCAGGGGACTCTCAAGAGTCTGCTCCAAAACCACAGTTCAAAAGCATCAATTCTTCGGTGCTCAGCTTTCTTTATAGTCCAACTCTCACATCCATACATGACTACTAGAAAAACCAAAGCTTTGACTAGATGTTCCTTTGTTGGAAAGTGCAACAGGGGCTAAAAACAACTCTTCTAGAACTATGGGGAATAAGAGTGAAGGCAGTCCAAAAAAAAAAAAAGGTGAAGGCAGCTGGTGGAGAGGTGGGAGGGACTTCAACCTGGGAGATAGAGGATAGAGTAGATTGTGTACCAAGCTGAAGGAATCAGTAGAAACAGATACAATCATCAAAACCATATGATTATTACCTTCCTCTACGCCAGTTAGTTCCTGGGTTCCTGGAATATCACTGGGAGTCAGCCAACCTGATCTGTGGCATCTGTTCTCTCTCTAGGTGGTTCTGTTACAATAGAAATAATGCTGTTACCTGTGTAAGCCACCTCCCGCTCACACGTGTTTCATCTTCTCATTTGATGCTCACAACACCAGATGTGGAGTTGTCCAGTCACAGTTTAATGCCCCACCCCTAACCCTGGGGTAGTTCTGGAGCCCGCCTAGCCCCACACAGCAGTATTAGCAGAGCCAGGACCCCAGCCCATGAGCCCACTGTGCTCTGTCCATTCACAGCAGCATCTCTCCCAGGACCAGAGCACCTCGTTCTCCTCTAATTGTTACTAACAAACAGGTACAAAAAGGCTTTAAGACACCAAAAAGCAAGGTCCTGGGCCAGGTGTGGTCATTAGCTGGCACAGTGGACTTTCACTTCCCTCCTGGGCAGTACGTGGGTGTCAGGAGCTGATGAGGTCAGGGACAGGCAGAGAGCAGATCACGGGATGGGTGGAGGCCAGACGTTCAGGATGGAGTCTGGACAGGTGAGTGCCAGGGATCCATCTCCTTGGTGCAGGCCACGTGTCACAGGGCAGGGTACTGGCTAAAGAAGCTGGGGAGGAGGTTACAGCAGCCTCCAGCTCATTCTCAGAGGTCCCAGGATCAAATGCATTAAGCTAAACATGAGCCATAATTGCTCCCCAGGAGGTTTCAAGTAAACCTTTTCATCTATACAAAAAAACACAAAAGTAGCTCAAGCAAGAAAGCTCCAATTTCTTAAGGATCAACAAGTCAAGCATAGTAATGATGTCATGGTAACCAGTGCATTTTCAAAGTGTTCTTGAAATTGATTATCCCCAGACACTTCGAGAAGTTGGGAAATATGCTCATCACCATTTTGTAAAGTTGAAAATGCAGAGTATCTGCATTCACAGCCACTCCCAGGGATACAGGAGATGGAGGTCCTGAGCCCTGTGCCCCCCAACCCTGACTCATCATTTGCTGAGGCCTCTGAATGAATCAGACTCCCCTAGGTCTCAGTGTCCTTCGCAGTAAATCCCAGATATAGTCTCAGGGTCCTTCTGCTCTGATGGACTCTGATTTGCCAATCTCTGAGTCATAAGTCAGGTCCAGCTCTGGCCTCAGGGTGGCAAGTGTCGGCCGTGGGTCTTGCGCCTTTGCTGGTTTCAGAAAAAGGGACGAACCTGGTGTGAGATACTCTTCCCTCCAACAGCGGTTGGGGCTCAGCCTTGGAGGAAATCAAGGTTTCCTTTTCTCTCTTCAGCTAGAACCCTTGGGCCATAAGACCACCTCCAACAACTTCACCTACAGCCGAACCAAGCTCAAGTGCCCCTCTGCTGTGAGTAAGGTCCCTCCTCTCTGGTATGCAACAGGAGTCTGACCTGGGGGAGGGGGGCCCTGGCCACCCAGAGGCACCAAAGTCCCCTGGGAGGCTCTACCATTGGACACGGTCATTCATGGCCACCCTTCTCAAATCTCACCTCCCCTGGCTGCCCCTGACATTTCTCAGGTCCTCCTGAGAAATGAGGAGGGAGCCGGGAGTGAGGCAAGGGAGAAAGTACAGGCTCACCGAAGCAGGAAGAGGCCCAGGGGAGGCAGATGAACAAACACTGGCCAGACCCTCATTACCCACCACAATCCCAGAGGGTCTGAGGCATCCTCTGCCTTAAACGTGTACCAAGGAGCCCTCCCACGCCAGGCATGCTCCTGATACTGGGGGCTGCAAGGCAGAGAAATAAGACATCATGTCTGTGCTGGGTACCTGCATCTCTTTCTGGCTTTCTAGCACTCCCAGTGTCCAGGCCCAGACACCCTCCCCCAGACCACTGACAAAGCCCCCCACCTTGCCTCCCTGGCTCTTGTCTGCCTTCTCTGCCCATTCTGTAATCATTGCCAGACACAGAGTGGCATACCTGGAAGGAATTCCAATCTTGTCAAGACTGCTTGAAACCTTTCCCTGGTCCCCATGTCCCACCGAAGAAAGTCCAGACCGGAGGCCCACCTCCCTGTATCACCTTAGATACACGACTCTGCTCCTAGAAAATGGAGCCACTTCCCAAACAAGACCCACAATGGCCCCTGTCTGTGCTTCCACTTCGGCCATCTGCTCCCCTTGGAGGGTCATCCCCCATTTCCGCTGTGGAAAATGTTCATATCCTACAAGGCCGAGGTGTTGCCCCTTCTCTGCTGTTGTTCACCCTATCTCCTCTACACTCCCACCCCAGATGCACCCCAGTGTTGGTGTCTTTTCTCTGCATACCTCTCACAAGCCCTGACCCAGGCCCCGTGGCGATGTGATTATTTCTAAACACCTCTCGTCTCCCAACTGGACCACGAACGACATCACATCTCAACCCTCAGGCACTCTCCGAGCTCCCAGCACATGCCAGCATGCCATCAGCCTTCACTGGGGGAACAGAACAGATCCAGGGAGGCAGGCCCTTTGCATTTGGGGTGCTTAGTCCACTGCAGAACCAGCTGTCCATGCACCCCAACCTTCCCATTCACAGGCACCCCTGGGATGGGAGGAGGGGAGTAGCTGTCCAGTGGCAGCCTAGAGGAAACAGAGGTGGGGGCTCTGCCAGCACCCCAGGTCTCCCTTCCATGGGTCACCTATCAGTTCCTGATCATTCAAAACTGAGTTGACAAGAAAGGAGGTGCTGGTGAGAAACCAAAAACCAAACCAAAAGTGTATCCACTTTGGATACCCCTCCTCATCCAAGGGGCTTGGGCTGAGTGTGGATGAAGAAGCTTTACAAATAAGAGATGGGCTGTGGAAACAAGGCCATTGCTCCATCACTGGGATAGAGACCACAAGCCTCAGATGGATGGTTTTCCAGCCCCTGACCCAGAACTCTCTCCTCCTCCACAGGAGAACCCCTATCTCCGCACCCTGAGGAACAGTCAGCTGCTCCAAGACCAGGCTGACACAGAACCCTCAGTGCTCTCCTGGGCCATGCCAGTGGCGGCAGGAGGTGGCCTGGTGGTTGGCATCGGTGCGGTGATGACCTGGAGAGCCCTAAGAGGCCACCAGAAGGAAAACTCTCCCCTAAGTCTGAACACCATGAGCTTCTAGGCCTGCCAGCCTTGTACGGGCTCTCATCTTGAACTTCCCAGCCCTCCACATCGGCCCCCGTTTGCCCACTACAGAGGCCACTCCAAAGCTGGGGCACAGGAGGCCAAATGGATAGTCGTGGCTTCCTGGGGCCTGGGACCTACCCTCCTGGAATTGGTGCATTTAAATAAAGGCCAAAGCTGTTCTATTCTTGAGTTTGCCTGCTTGAAGCACTCACCTTTCACCTCTTGCATGCTGCAGGTGTGGGAACTAGAAACTTTCATCTCAACCAGAACTGCCCAAGGGATGGCCAGCCAAGCCCAGACTGTCACCCTACAAGCCTGTCTTCCATCACCAAAACCCTATTTCAAATGTGGGGGAAATGCCAGTCACCATTGCCGGCCACCACTGGATACAATCCAACACATATCTATTATGCACATTTCTGTGCTCAGGGCAAGGTAGAACACTGCAGTGCCTCCAAGGTTGCGCATGTCCTGGCCCAGAGATGCACTCTTTTCAGAAGATAAGATGCTCTGTGACTGTGTGACTCAGTCCTGGGGCAGCTGTGGGTTAATGTGTCTGCTCTTGAGAATAGGAGTTCCTTGGGAAAGGTTTCCCAGAAGACAGCAACTTTGAAATGTCATTTTACAAAAGGATTGGGATACGAACACTTCATATATCCTCAACCTTTCTCGAGGTGCTACATTTAGGAAAGAATCCCTCTTTCTACAGTACCAAGTTTATGAGAGAGCTAGACAGAGTCTGTTAACACAGCCTCCCTTCATTCAGCCCCTACCAGGGACAAGCCCCTCAGCTGAATTCTTACACAGATAAGCTCTTTTATTCAGCACAAAAACCTAGGGAGGGGATAATAAAAAACTCTGAAGACAGAGCTAGTGATTTCACAACATTGTCAATCCACTGAATGCCACTGAATTGCTCATTTTAAAATGGCTAATGATATGTCATGGGAACTTCACGTCCATAAAAAACAAGCAAAAGTCTATTAAATCAGGATCAACGTATCTTTCTGATCCCAAAGCCTGAGATTTCAAAGAATATGATATATCATCTGAATGTGTGGCTTTCATCAAACCCCATTACCAACCTGAGTTCCAGTTTCTCAGACATTTCATCTATACAATGGAAAAATGGAAATAAGAGTATTTATTTTGCCTATCTCCCAGTCTTGCTTAAAAAAACAGAAGCTGTATAAAAGTTTTCTGTTCCTCTAAAACACTGCACACATGAAGGTGGGTCATTTGCTCTTCTATGAAGAGTTGAGCTTGGGTCTAGATTACTGGGGACTTAGGTTCAGAGATGGGTTTGGGGACTTGGGAGTAATGTGTGGATGAAGACTACTTGCCTTCCACTCACAAAGGTTCATCATCTTATTTCTCTTTGGCAAAAATGAATAGTCTCTCCAGAGGAACTCCCAGTCCCAGTTTTCTAGTTTCAATTTCTGCTTCTGAACAAGAGGAAACGGCATACCTGCCCCCACTTCTTCCTGTGGACAAAAAACAATGACTAAATAATCACACACCCTAAAGAACGACCACATCCCAGCTTGTGTTCTTGGCTTAACACAGCATAACAACCAAGACAACCCATGAGGTTGAATAATTCAATTTGTTTTTGATTTCCTAAGTTTCCATTTCAGTAGTTCCTACTTCAAAGGACCATGAAACTCACAAGTCTACCCTCACTTGGATTGGGATTGAAATTTATACTACCTGAGTAATCCAGGAGCCCCCAGTCTGAAAAATTTATGAAAGATGTGGTTCCACATGGGGAACCAAGGAACACTTTGGAGAAATAAAAGGAAACCCCCTCTGGAGGGACTCAACTACAAACCCACCCACATTCCCACCAAATCTATGCTAAAAAGCTGAAATTTAAAAATACATGAGAGCACTTACTTGAACCTGGTGGTAGTATATATACACTGGAACATTCCCTTTTCCCCCAGGAAAATGTTCAGTCTAGTTAGGAAGACAACCATGGCCACACCAGGAGCAAAGTCACCAAATCCTAAGAAAGCAGCACTCCATGATACTTTCCATGGAGGCTTTTTCATTCAAAAAAGGTTGAAAGAAAAGCGTTAGTCCCTCAGTCATGTCTGACTCTTTACAACCTCGTGGACTGAAGCCTGCCAGGCTCCTCGGTCCATGGAATTTCCCAGGCAAAAACACTGGAGTGGGTTGCCATTTCCTTCTCCAGGGGATCTTCCCAACCCAGGAATTGAACCCAGCATCAGAAAAGATTAATGTGGATTACACTTGGTCAAAAGCCTTCATAAAGAACATGGAAATTTGAGTTCTGAAGGATGAAGAGATGCTTTGGTTAGAGGCTGAAAAGAATGGGGTCATGGAGACTGGAAAACTCCATTTAAGTAGAGAGATGAATGAGTATGGTGTGTATATAGGACAACAAGAAAGATGTTTTCCAGAAAATGAGGATGTTTGAGCCAGCATGAGTTTAGGGGGGACACTATGGCAAGGACAAGGAATTAATATGATTATATTGTTATAATAGTTATAGTATCAGGCAGTATTTGATTTGGGACTGAATGCTACTGGGAAAAGATTGGTACAAGAAAAATAATGCCAATAAAAGTTGACATACAATGTTTACACTACAACAGACAAATGGTGCACAATTAAGCTTCCATATGCCTTTGATCATCCCCCCGCTTCCCCCCACCCTTTTTTTTTAAACAGAAGAGAAACTCAAGACTCAGAAAGTGTTAATTGACCCAGAGTTATGGTTTCATTCCATAATGGAACATTCATCAAAATGAATACTGGTTTCCAGAGTAGAAGAATAACCCCAAAATACAAAATAGATGATTCTAGCTGAAAATTGGCCTGAACTGCAAATAAATGTGATATAAGATCAAATGTGATCTAGAAAAACAGGGATACATATTAGCATCACAAGGCTATGATGGCACCGTAAGTTTTTGTGCTTCCAATGGGTCTGAAGAATTCAGCCATCTCTAGCTAGTAAGCTTTTAAAATTTTACTATAGGACTCATCTGGTGGTACAGTGGATAAGAAGCTGCCTGTCAATGTAGGGGACGGTTTCAATCCCTGGTCTGGGAATATTCCACACGCCGCAGGACAACTAAGCCAGACAACTACAGGCTGCAGGACAACTACACCACAGCTACTGAAGCCCACATGCTTAAAGCCCACGCTCTACAAAAGAAGCCACTGCAATGCGGAGCTCGCGCATCACAAGAGTAGCCCCCACTCACCTCAACTGGAGACAGCCTGCACGTGGCAACACACGCAGACACAGAGCAGCCAAAAAAAGGAAAGAAAAATTAACTACAGTGGGGTTATAGCAGCTAGCAAGTCTTTTAATTAGGGGAAAAAAATGAAGAGACAATCCCAGTGAGAATTAGTAGACCCAATATATGACAGGAAACATATGATAGGATTAGAGCCCCATTTTATGTAACAGTACTGAAGACAGACTACAGACAAGTAGATTTCAGAAGATTAAAGACAAAAGGCACTTAAAACATGAGACAAGAAAAAGGTAGTATTTTTTAATAAGGGCAGATTTATTAAAAAACTAAGAACCAAATGGAAATTCTAAAAATAAAATATATTGTTATTAAAATAATCTTCATTAGATTTGTTCAAATAACAGATTAGAAATTCAATAAACCAACGTCTGGTGTATTTACTGCGTATCAAGTACTGTTTTTAATAGTCTATATTACTCATTAATTCTCACAACAGCCCAATGAGAAAGGTACTACAGTTATCCCAATCTTATAGACAGAGAAACTGAAGCAGATTCACTGTTTTTTCAGTCTTTTTGTTAGAATTAAATTAGATGAAAGCAATAGTTTAAAAAGTAGATATTCAATAATGCACTCCCTTCTCATATCCATATCAAAGCCAATAGATTATTCAATGGGGATTTGGTGAAACAACCATATAAGGAAGATATATTTGGTACCTTACAGTTTACAAAGTATTTTTATATGCTTTCATTTGATCCTCACCACAAACTTGGAAGCAAATTGCTGTATTGTTAAGAAAAAAATATCCCAAACTTAGAAGGCAGGCAAGAGTGACCACATGTCCTTTAATGTCACTGCTGAACAAGCTCGCTCAAGAAATATTGTTATCTAAAATACACTTGTGTTTGACCTTTCTATTTGATTAGAGCCCAGATACTCTGAAATTATGTTAATGTTAACATATTTCTGACTGATAAAAAAGATAAAATCAAGGTTATGATTTTATCACCCTGTAGAACATTAACCAGTTTTCTATTAGAAACATATTTCAGCATTTCTTTGGCCAACTAACAATGTAAATCTCCTTCCTCAAATTCTCATTTAAACCAAACTTGACCATCATAATGATTCCCTCGTTAATAACTGAGTTAAAGTCTAGACGGTGGGATGGCATCACTGACTCGGCGGACATGAGGTTGAGCAAGCTCCGGGAGTTGGTGATGGACAGGGAAGCCTGGTGTGCTGCAGTCCATGCAGTCCTTGGGGTCACAAAGAGTCAGACATGACTGACTGAACTGAACCGAAAGTCTAGACATATGTTCATCCTATATTGAGAATTTTTTTTAACTTTTTGAAAATACTTTTTAAAATTCATAAGGGGAAAACTTTTTTAATTATGAGAAAATATATAAAACAATAGGATATATTATGAAAACCTAGTAGGGTTAAACAAGTGGAAAGCAATGATCCATTAATTCCATCCCTAGGTGATGGTTCTCAAATGATCATTTGCAAATGTGTCTCTTTGGGGAGATGTGCACAAGAATATTTGTGGCAGTGTTGTTCATAAAAACAATTAAGCCAGAAATGAGATGAATATCCATCAATAATTGGAATGGGAAAATAACCTATGGTATATTAATCTAAGTATTTATGCATCAGTGGAAATAACTACAGTTACATTCATCAGCTTGGGTGACTCACATATAACTGAGCAAAAAGTATGGCAAAGAACACGTGTAATACGGCTCCATTTAAACATGGGATTAGGTAGTGACAGTGAAGTCGCTCAGTCGTGTCCGACTCTTTGCGACCCCATGGACTGTAACCTACCGGGCTTCTCCATCCATGGGATTTTCCAGGCAAGAATACTGGAGTGGGCTGCCATTTCCTTCTCCAGGGGAACTTCCGGACCCAGGGATGGAACCCGAGTCTCCTGCATTGTAGGCAGATGCTTTACCATCTGAGCCACAAGGGACCTCTGTTAGGTAGTAGTAGTCGTCAAGGAAATCAGTGTAACAATTATCAGAAAAATCAGTAATGTTACTTTTGAGAGAAGGAGGGGTTGGCAATTGAAGAAGGATCTACAGAAGGCTTCTAAGATACTGGAATGGCAATTTCTAAACGTGGGTGGTAGTTTCACAAGATCTTGCTTGATTACTGTTCTTATAATTGAATGTATATACACTTCAGACTTTTTCTGTATGTGTACTTCATATTTTTTAAGTTAAAAGAAGGAAGGAGGAAGATGTTTTTATAAAAGAACCAAGCTAAATTAAACTGCTTATTTGTTCAATGACCAGTTGGAGGGGGTTTTTTCCTGAGTGCCACCTACAGAAGTTGCGAGTGCTCATTCCAAAGTCACCTGGGTGAAATAAATACAAGTCAAAGTTGACCTGGGCAAAGAAAAAGAGATCCCACATCCAGCTGGCAGGGAATCTGCCTCCCTGCAGCAGATCAGTTTGAGGCCGGCTCCTGAGCAAGCATAGGCTTCCCCGGTGGCGCAGAGGTAAAGAATCTGTTTGCCAATGCAGAGGAGCAAGAGATGCAGGTTCGATCCCTGGGTCAGGAAGATCCCCTGGAGTAGGAAACAGCAACCCACTCCAGTACTCTTGCCTGGGAAATCCCATGGACAGAGGAGCCTGGTGGGCTACAGTCCATGGGGTTGCAAGAGTCAGACCACGACTGAGCGACAAAGCACACCTGAGCCGCATGGCATTGCTGGGTGGCAGCCAGGACTCACCAGGCTTCAGCAACAGGAGGCCACTCAAATGTGTACCCGCTGTGCTCTATGCGAAATCCATAAGACGTGTCACTAGAAGCTTGTGCCTCTGTTTGGCAGCTGGCACTGTGACACACCAAGGGCCAAGGGAACGTGTGCCTTCCTGGAGGCCCAGGACCCACCCCTACTGGGCTATGGCTGTCCCATCTAGCAACAAGCCTGCTGCCATCAGAACACTGTCACCCTGTGCTGGGTGAGCAGGAAGTGAGGACAGTGAGAGGAGCAGGAGAAAGCAGAGGCTTCTCCTGAATACATTCACCTGGGTGGTGTTTCAGTCGCTTGAATTCCATCCTTCATGATCAAATAAAGTCTCGAGCACCTGCGGGCTCTGGGTGGAGGGGAGCTGGGGAGCAGACAGGAGTACAAAATGATTCCCATCCTGAATTATTAGGACTGACCTTCTTTCTTCAACTGCAATAAAGCATGGATAACGTCTACCTTAAAAGGCTATTAGCAGATTAAATGAAGCAAATGTATGAAAAGGGGCTGGCAGAGGAGGAGTTTGATCAATGGCAGCTGTCATTTTTCTCATCTCCTGTGTACAAACTGGGCTGATAGCGTGTCCATGAGCTCTGCTCTCCCTACCCTCAGCCACTCTGCATTGTCCACTTGGGTTCTCAACCTAAGAATAAAATGATTGGTCTCCCAGCAAAAACTCAGCCTCCCCTGGAAGGGGAAGAGTGGAAGAGGCCTCTCCTCTGGATAGAACAACCAAGGCAGCAGCCAGGGTCTCCCACTCAGAGGTGAACAGGGTGGCTGCAAGTGCCTCTGATGGTTCCTTTCTGAGGAACCATTAAATTAATTTAATTTGAATTGTCTGTCTTTGCTGATATCCGAAAAGGATATGAAAGAGGTTGACAGGACAGCCTCCTTCCAAGCGTTATCATCTCGGTTCCTCTGACTTGGGGAATATCTCAGGGTCTAGGATGCAAAGGAGGGCACGCTCACACCTCCTGGTCCCCACATCACCTGGGAGGCAGCTGTTTCCTCTGCCCACTCCATCAGGGGACTCTGTCGTGGAAGAAAGTCTGCTTTTAGTCCATTTCTATACCTGCCTAGGTTTAGAAGTGAAAAAGCCAGCCCTGCCTTAGACCACTTAGTGCTCTGATTTCTCAAAAGCCAGACAGGAACTCCCTGAACCCCTGTTCCCCATTTGTGGGCAGAGGAACAGAGGTGGCCAAAGGGCATCAACCCCCTAGAGAGGAAGTGCCGGGCCCTGGAGTAGAATTGAGGATGCCCTGTCCACAAGGAGGCCTGCAGGGCAGGTTGGTTTTTTCCACTTGCTGGAAAAATCACTCAGAGCATATCTCCTGTGCCCAGGAAATCAATGATAATGTCATTATACATGGAGGCTCCATTTCAACCTTTCTCTTGCAGCTCTATTTCTGTAACTCGTTTTACACAGGAAGGCACATGATCGGGATCTCTTTGGGTCTGAAATACCCTGAGCAGACAAGGAAATAGTTCTCAGAATTGGTCCCCAGAATAGTTCACCTTCTAGAAGGTGGCACAGGGGCCTGTGACAGCAAGCCCTGTGCTGGCGCATATCACAAGGCCGTTGTGAAAATTCAAGAGGGTCTGAGTGTTAAGCCCAGAACACTCCTGGCATGGAGTAAGCACTACATGAATTTAGCTACTAGTAAGTGTTTTTCATAGGATGCACCTCAGGCTTCATATTTGATTGTTTTTGTCCCTCTGCCAAATGCTTATTTATGTATTCAGTCCTTTCCCCCCTGAGTTGATATTTATGTTGTTCCCATGATAGAAACACTTTTACTGATAGTTTTCATTCAGCCAGCCAGCCAGCCTATGGAACTGAAGCTCATAATCATGTGTCCTGTGTGGGCCATCAGTAAACCTTAGCAAGGAAGATAGGTCACCTCCAAGGTATTTACAGTCTGCTGAAGGCATTGCCACACTCTTTCAATTATGTACCTGCAAAAAATATTAGCACATGAACCACAATGGAGAGATGTTTATTTATAAGTTGTATTAGCCCACTAAGCTCCTCTGTCCACGGCAAGAATGCTGGAGTGGGTTACCATGCCCTCAAATAGGGGATCTTCCCGACCCTGGGATCGAACCCAAATTTCTTCTGTCTCCTACATATATATCAGGAGACAGATATATATATTAATATATCAGTTACGAAACACATAAAAATAGACATTTGTAAAGAACAAGGTAGTTAAGATTTGGGAGGAAGAGAGCATTTTGATTGAATATATGTCACTACTTTCAAAATCTTGGGGAAATTCCCTAGTAGTCCAGGGGTTAGGACTCCAAACTTTCGCTGCCTATGGCATGGGCTCAATCCCTGGTCAGGGAACTAAGATTCCACAAGCTGCATGATGCAGCCAAAAAATAAAATAAAATCTTGATTGAGAGCTTTGTGATTTGACTATGCAAAGGTCTGGTTTTAGGTTAATTTTCTTTCTAAACTTGTCTTCAAAGGTAGTCATGGCTCAAAAATAAGCAGAGACAGAAGGAAGAACTGCCCACAGTAGGACTGCTAGTCCCGCTCTTGGTTTCCTGTGTGCACGTTGCCTCTTCCCAGGCAGAACAGGACACCCTGTTGCTTTCATTTGCTTCCCAGAGCTTGGTGCACAGAAGATGTTAAACATTTCTTGCCTCAGTCCCCACTAATACTGGTTATGCTCTGGGCAGGGCTGGGGATACAATGGTCACCACCTTCCAGGGCCCAGGACTGTGTGCAGGACTGCATTGTGACTTCCATGATCCTTAGACACTTTGTTTTCATGGGTACCTTCTTCCATTAAAAAAAATTATATATTTTACAAGTGTTTTGGCATAAAGACAAATATATCCAGGCAGGATTTTTAAAAAGCAAAAACGTGGTCATGGCTGAAAAAAGATTCCTCACCAAGATGGATAGTTCCAAACAGAAGATGTACCTGGTTGGTTGTGCTAAGTCATGATTCTCATTCAATCGTGTAAAGATTTTTGTTAAATGTCACTCATGAAATACTCTTTTTCCTAAAGTTAATCTTTTTATTTTTTAGCAAACTAATTGAAAAGTGTCCCATTTTTCATAAATGGGCTTATACTCCACAGTTGGAGTAATTTTCAAGTTTTGAAGTTTTCTTCCTAGATTTCTTTAATGTACACAGATATAAGAATTTACGGAGGAAGTACATGATTGCCAGAAGCACAATCGCATGATAGTAGCAATGCTTCCAAACATCTACTTTCAAAGTCAACTCCCAACACCGCCTTTGTTGTCATTTTATTGACTTTTAAAAGTTTAGTTTATTGAATTATAGTTGATTTGGTGGTTTTAGTCACTAAGTGTCCTACTCTTGTGACCCCAAGGACTATAGCCCACCAGGTCCTCTGTCCAGGGGATTCTCCAGGCAAAAATTCTGGAGTGGGTAGCCGTTCCCTTCTCCAGGGGATCCTCCCAACCCAGGAATCAAACCCAGGTCTCCTGCATTGCAGGCAGATGCTTTACTGACTGAGCGATGAGGGAAGCCCAATGTGTTAATTTCTGTGTATAGCAAAGTGATTCTTTTTCGTATTCCTTTCCATTATGGCTTATCACAGGCTGTTGAATGCAGTTCCCTGTGCTACACAGCAGGACCTTGTTGTTTATTCATTATCTATACAATAGTTTGCATCTGTTAATCCCGAACTCCCAATCCTCTCCTTCCCAAACCCTCCCTGTGCCTTTTTTGTTATTATTATTTTGCTTTTGGCTGCTCTGGGTCTTCGTTGCTGTGTGTGGGCTTTCTCTAGTTACGACAAGTGAGGGCTACTCTCTAGGTGCACAGTGCTTTTCTCTGAGGCAGCTTCTCTTGTTGCAGACACAGGCTCTAGGGCATGTGGGCTTCAGTAGTTGTGGCCCACGGCCTTAGTACTTGCAGCTTATGGGCTCTAGTGCTCAGGCTCAGTAGTTGTGACACACAGGCTTCGTTGCCCAAGGTATGTGGGATCTTAGTTCCCAGATCAGGGATGGAACCTGTGTCCCCTGCATTGGCAGGTGGATTCTTAACCACTAGGTCACCAGGGAAGTCTCCCTAATTTTGTTTTAAAGAGTACCTTTGCATATCACACTCTACAACTTACTTTCTGGAAGCAATTACTTCCCCTCCATTTCCATGAAGTGAGGTTGTTTTTTGTTTTTTTTAATATATGCTAGGTGACATATTATCAACAGCCAGTTGTCATCATAGAAAAGGTCAGCAAGTTTGAAACAGTCGTCTCTTGACTTTAAAAATGCATAATTCATGTTTAGTCTTGGTGGCTTTTATAAGCACATTGCCAAAATATTTACATGGTGACTCCCCATCTCCTTACAAAATGTTATAAGGATTCTATGACACTTAAAAATCTGGCTCTAGAAACAATAACCACATTGATAATATCCTATCTCTTCCTGTAGGATTTGGCTTTGCTGCGACAGTTTGCCAACAAATGATACAGTGAAAGACTTTCATTGATGGGGCTGTATTTGTACTCTTAACCAGGAGTCTTTTATTCTAGTTAATGCAGTTACTCTATTAGTGAAGACATTTCCACAATTTTTCCAAAGTATTGGTTTTATTAAAAAGCAATTTTCTGTTGAGTATATATCTTCACTGGTACATTTTTCTTTTTTTTAATGGTACACATAGAAAGAGTGTGTATATTTCATAACTGAAGTGATTCAACAAATACCATAGGCTAAGACATATTGGGTTTTTAATCTATATTTTATCCAGGTGCCCAATGCTTCATAACTTGTTCAAACACTTGGCAATATTTTTTGTGCATCTTTCAACAGTGAGCTCAGACAAGCATGTACCTATTCTTTTTGCATTGTGTGGTTTCTCTTGTTTTATTTTAGTCATTATGGCATGCGGTTGTTTGCTAGTAAGAAAACTAAAAAAAGAAAAAAAAAACCCTCTAAACATTTACTGGTAAGTTTAGTGAATTTTATAAGGTGTTGAATTCAGAACCCTATGATTTCAAACATCACTTTTAAAAAGTGTAGTGGTTTGCTGACATGTTATCAAATGCTTAGTTTTTAAATGTCTTGTGAATCCATATGACTTCATTTCATTAGCTTAAATCTGAATGCACCATAATGCACTTAGGGAGGGGGTTATTATTACTAGGAAGAGGTGCTTATAAATTCATAGTCTATATAGACTTCTTGACTTCTTGATAATTTCAATGTCAATATTTCGGGGCATGTGGTTGTCATTTTTTGTATTGTTTTTGGAGGGTTTTTTTATCTCCTTGTCAGGTCTGCTTAGATCATTGTTTTTCTTTCACAATGTGGCTTTGAAAAGCCCTTACTCTCAGGGCTGTCAGCTCTGCCATTTTTCTTGTGGCTTTAATTGGTCTGACAGCTTGTTGTCAGACAGCTTTCAGCTCTGGTTCTATTACTTTCTAACTCCATGACCTGGGAGGACAGTCATCACACCACACTGGAAGTAGACGATCGAGCAAAGGACCACTTTCAACCCCTCTGTGTTGGGTTCACATTGCCACCCCTGGGAAACCACTCATACTTGTGACACTTGCATGAGAACGCCAGGGTCAACCCACAGATAAGACACTAGGAAGGTCAGCTTCTTTCACTGATATCAGAATCACCTGGAGAAATTTAAAAAATGCAGACTACTGGGCTCCATCCCAGATGTTCAGAATCAGAGTTTCCAGGATGTATACAGAGAGCAATTTGTATTTCAACAAACTCTCCAACTAAATTTGTTTTGCATTACTCTATCACCCCACTGCTTTACCTCCACCCTGAATTGTTCGGGTGCATATTAAAAATTGAGAACAAAAACTAATAGAAAAAAATTTAAGGAAAAAAATTGAGAATACATTATTTACTTTAGAAAATAACTGTGTGGTTGGTTTCTAAGATAGAATATATCAGCAAGTGATTATGTTTCTATCTTAGCATTCCTGATATTTACCTAAATTATGCTTAGATTCAAACTTGAAATTACAGTGCTCATTATTTTTTCAATGTTAAGCCTATATTGTTATTAAAAAGTCTAACTCTTCCCCTCTCTCAAACTTGTATCCCTCTCCTTTTCCTGGCTCCCAAGTTTTACATAAATCACGTGGTCCAAGCCAGGTGCTTTACCTTTTAACACTGTATCCTTACAACAACTTCATGAGGAAGGTATGATTCTCATTTTTAAAATGAGACTGGAAGCTGGACCTCGATAAGAACCAATAACTCATCCACAGTTAAGAGGTTAGCAAGTAGGTTTCCCTGGCAGCTCAGTGGTAAAGAATCCACTGCCAGTGCAGGAGACATGGGTCCAATTCCTGGTCTGAGAAGATCCCACATGCCTCGGAATGACTAAGCCCATGTACCACAACTACTGAGGCTGTGCTCTAGAGCCCAGAACCAAAAACAACTGTGCCCGTGTGCCACAACTAATGAAGCCCTTCTGCCCTAGAGCCTGTGCTCTGCAACAAGAGAAGCCACCGCAATGAGCAGCTCGTGCACCAAAACTAGAGAAACGTCTCCCTGCTTGCTGCAACAGGAGAAAGCCCGCACAGCAATGAACACCCAGCACAACAAAAATATTTTTTTTAAAAAGAGGTTAGCAAGTAACAGAACTAGAATTTGAAATCTGTCTAGCTACAAAACCTGTGTTGTTGAAATTTTAAACACTAACAAGTGTTGGTGAGGCTGTGGAAGAATTGGAATCCCCATACACTGCTGATGGGCATGCAAAATCATACAATCACCTTGGAAAACAGTTTGGAAGTTTCTCCTAAGGTTAAAATGTACCCTTACCATATGACTCAGTAACATATTCCTGTGTTTGCCCCAAAGAAAAGAAATATACATCTATACAAAAAGTTGAACAAAAATGTTGACAGCAGTTTTGTTCATAAAAGTCCAACACTGGAATCTCAAACTAATGACAGGAAAATGGAATGAACAAATTGCAGTATACCCATACAACTGAATACTACTCAGCAGTGAAAACTACCAAGCCTCACAACATGGATGGATCTCAAAAAGAAGCCAGATATGTAGGAAGCACTCTGTGGGACTTCCCTGGTGGCTCAGATGGTAAAGAATCTGCCTGCAGTGCAAGAGACTGGAGTTCAGTCCCTGGGTCAGGAAGATCCCCTGGAGAAGGAAATGGCAACCCACTCCAGTATTCTTGCCTGGAGAATCCCCTGGACTGCGGACCCTGGTGGGCTACAGCCCACGGGGTCGCAAAGAGTTGGACACAACTGAGCAACTAACACTTGCATATACTCTGTGTGAAATTCCGTTTATATGAAACTCTAGAAAAGGTAAAATAGATCTATAATGACAGAAAGCAGATACGTGGACTCCCTGGGCTGGGGCAGTGAGTGCAAGAGGGCATGAGGGAGGTAATTTTGGGTAATGGGACTGCTTTATATCTTGATGGGGATACATTTGTCAAAACTTATTAGATACACTGAAAATGGGTGCATTGTATCATTTATGTCACACTTCAATAGATTTTTTTAAAAAAACAACAACTTATGCTCTTTCCACTGAACCACATTGCCTCTTTCTCTGACTCTACCATAAATCACACACTCTGCCCACCAGCCAAGTGAATGATGTAATGTGCTGTGGCATCTATGATGGAGGCCTGGGAGGCTGCACAGCTGCCCCTGGTGACTGAATGAGATTTTGGTGCATATCATGTTCAAGTTCATTCCTTCGCTGCTGCTACTGCTGCTAAGTCGCTTCAGTCGTGTCCTACTCTGTGCGACCCCATAGACGGCAGCCCACCAGGCTCCCCCATCCCTGGGATTCTCCAGGCAAGAACACTGGAGTGGGTTGCCATTTCCTTCTCCAATACATAAAAGTGAAAGTGAAGTTGCTCAGTCGTGTCCGACTCTTAGCGACCCCACGGACTGCAGCCCACCAGGCTCCTCCGTCCATGGGATTTTCCAGGCAAGAGGACTGGAGTGGGGTGCCATTGCCTTCTCCATTGCCTACCCTGGTCCCCTTCTAAGTGCCTCCCACACTGAGGAGGGGCTCTGGAAGAAGAAGGAGTGCATCTCCTCCAATCTCTGGAACTCAACATTTTTCAGTCACCCAGATGCAACTTCATGCCGCACCTTCTCCTTGACACTTTTTCCAACTTCTAACTGCCAGCACTACTACTCCCTGTCTAAGCTCTGAGTTCACTTATTACCTTGCCTGCATATGAACAGCTTAATTATACTGCGTATAAACCCAAAGCAATCTTGAGAAAGAAAAACAGAGCTGGAGAAATCAGGTTTCCTGACTTCAGACAATACTGCAAAGCTACAGTAATCAAAATAGTATGATACTGACACAAAAACAGAAATATAGATCAATGGAACAGAATAGAAAGCCCAGAAATAGACCCATGCACCTATGATAAGTTTGTCTATGGCAAAGGAGGCAAGAATATACATTGGAGAAAAGACAGACTCTTCAATAAGTAGTGCTGGGAAAACTGGACAGCTACACACAAAAGAATGAAATTAGAATATTCTCTAACACCAAACACAAAAATAAACTCAAATGGATCAAAGACCTAAAGAGAAGAAAAGATCTGATAAAATTCTTAAAGGAAAACATGGGCAGAACACTCTTTGACAGAAATTGTAGCAATACCTTTTTTAATCTACCTCCTAGAGTAATGAAACTAAAAGCAAAAATAAATGGCACATAATTAAACTTAAAAGCTTTTGCAAAACAAAGGAAATCATAAATACAATGAAAAGACAACTCACAAAATGGGAGAAAATATTTGCAAGTGAAGCAACTGAAAAGGGGTTAATCTCCAAAATATACAAATATCTTGTGCAGCTCTTTATCATAAAAACAAACAATCCAATAAAAAAAGGCAGAAGATCTAAACAGACATTTCTCCAAAGAAGACATATAGATGGCCAGAAAGCACATGAAAAGATGCTCAAGATCACTAATTATCAGAGATAATGCAAATCAAAACTACAATGAAGTATTACCTCACACTGGTTGGAATGGCCATCATCAAAAGTCTACAAGCAATAAATACTGGAGAGAGTATGTAGAAAAGGGAATTCTCATACACTGCTGGGGGGAACGTAAATGGGTGCAACAACTATGGAGAACTATATAAACGTTCCTTAAAAAACTAAAAATAGAACTACCGTATGATCCAGGATCCCATTCCTGAACATATATCTGGAGAAAACTGTAATCCAAAAAGATATATGTGGAACTTCTTTGTGGTTCAGTGGTGAAGAATCCCTCTGCCAGTGCAGGAGACGCAGGTTTAATTCCTGATCCGGGAAGATCCCACATGCTGCAGAGCAGCTAAGCACACGCGCCACCACTACTGAAGCCAGCGCACCCGAGAGCCCATGCTCTGCAACCGGGGGAGCCACTGCATGAGAGCCCAGGCACCACAACTGGAGAGCAACCCCCACTGTCTGCAACTAGAGGAAAGCCTGCGCAGCAACAAAGACCCGGCACAGCCAAAAACAGACAAATCATTTTTTAAAAGGTACATGTTCCCCCAGTGTTCGTTGCAGCACTATTTACAATAGCCAAGCTATAGAAGCAACCTAAATGTCCACTATTTACAATAGCCAAGCTATAGAAGCAACCTAAATGTTCCTCTAAACAGAGGAACAGATAAAGGCAGATACATATATAAAAAGGAATATCACCCAGCCACAAAATGAAATAATGCCAATTGCAGCAACATGGATGGAACTACAGATTATCATACTAAGTGAAACAAGTCAGAGAAAGACAAATACCATACGATATCATTCATGTGTGGAATCTAATTTTAAAAAATGATACAAATGAAGTTATTTACAAAACAGAAGCAGATTCACAGATATCAAAAACAAACCTATGGTTACCAAAGGGGAAACATGGTATAGGAGATAAATTAGGAGTGTGGGATTAACATACACACACTACTATATGTAAAACAGATAACCAACAAGGACCTACTGTGTAGCATAGGGAACTCTACTCAATATTCTAAATAACCTATGTGGGCAAACAATCTGAAACAATGAATTTATGAATATGTATAACTGAAATACTTTGCTGTACATCTGAAACTAACACAATATTATAAATCAACTATACTCCAATAGAATTTTTTAAATAAATATTTAAAAACTACAAGATGTCACTTTACATTTGTCCAGTTCAGTTCAGTTGCTCAGTCATGTCCGACTCTTTGCGACCCCATGGACTGTAGCACACCCGGCCTCCCTGTCCATCACCAATTTCTGGAGTTTACTCAAACTCATGTCGATTGAGTCGGTGATGCCATCCAACCATCTCATCCTCTGTTGTCCCCCTCTCCTCCCACTTTGAATCTTTCCCAGCATCAGCGTCTTTTCAAATGAGTCAGTACTTCGCATCAGGTGGCCAAAGTACTGGAGCTTCAGCTTTAGCATTAGTCCTTCTGAGGAATGTTCACGACTGATTTCCTTTAGGATGGACTGGTTGGACCTCCTTGCTGTCGAAGGGACTCTCAAGAGTCTTCTCCAACACTGCAGTTCAAAAGCATAGATTCTTCGACATTCAGCTTTCTTTATAGTCCAACTCTCACACCCATACATGACTACTGGAAAAACCATAGCTTTGACTAGATGGACCTTTTTTGGCAGAGTACTGTCTCTGCTTTTTAATAAGCTGTCTAGGTTGGTCATAACTTTTTACATCTGTTAGGATGGATATTATCAAAAAGACAACAGATAATAAGTGCTGGCTAGAAAATGGAGAAAAGGGAACCCTTGTACATGGTTGGTGGAAATATAAACTGGTACAACCACTGTGGAAAACATTTTGGAGGTTCTTTAATAAATTAGAAATAGAACTACCGTATTATCCAACATTCCCAAGGTGAATACATATCCAAAGGAAATGAAACCACAATCTCAAAGAGATATCTGTACTCCTGTATTTACTGAAACATTACTCATAGTAGCCACAGTATGGAAACAGCTTAAGTGCTGATTGATGGGTGAATGGATCAAGAAAATATGATATTTATATATATGTATATATACACACATAGCGAATATTATTCAGCCTTAAAAGAATATCCTGTCATTTGCAACAACACAGATGAAATTGGGGAGATATTATGCTAAGGATCAGTAAAATAAGTCAGACAAAGGCAAATACTGCATGGCATCACTTATATAGAGACTCTTGGAAAAAAAAGTTTTTTTAAATAACGTCAAACTATAGCAACAGAGAGTTGAAAAGTGATTGCCAAAATCAGGAGAAGTTGGCAAAAGGTTATAGCACTTTCAGCTATAAAATGGAAAAGGGCTGATGAGCTAATATGTAGGATAGTGACTACAGGTCATTAGACTGTATTGCATACTTGAAATTTGCTAAGCAAGTAGAACTTAAATATTCTCACACACACACACACAAAGTGGTAACTATGTGAGGTGACAGTGTTAACACCATGGGGGAATCCTTTCAAAATGCACATGTATATCAAATAAAATACTTAAAATATATCTCTTAAAATACTTTGCAGTTTTTGTCGATTATACCTCAATAAATCTGCAAAAAATTTAAAGACTGTAACCATAAACCAACCAACTGCTCCCACAGATAGCTTCTCATTTAATTTCCCACAGACCAAATGGTGTATATGTGTTTTGCGCCTACAACGTCTCCATAAAATGTCTCACCAGGTAGCTTCATATAAGATTTCCTTGTTTCTTTCCCGGAACAATCATCTGAATTTTATTGACATAAACTAAATATAGGTCATTTTTGCCCTTTGTCAGCTGAGGTTATATTTCTAAGCCCTTCTATCCGGCAACCACTTGAAACAGCCTAGTGAATCAGAGGCCAGCCCAGTTTCAACCCTGGCAATGAGTTTACTTGTATAACTCACATGTAATGGACAGAAATGGATGGAAGTGCTCCTAGTGTTTTTACTATGACCCCAGTTGAGGTCTGCAATGCACTGATGTCTTGAATATACTGTGGCTTTACCATGGCGTACAGTGCCCCAAGCCTGGCTAGATTGAACAGGAGCAAATGCAAGTTGGTACTGAAAAGAGACAAAGGAGGGGATGGCTAGAGAACGTGGATCCACAACAAGGCAAGGACAACATGAGTGGGTAAGTCAGAGACAAGCAAGGCATCCAAAGCTAAAGAGGGGGAGGACTGAACAGAAAGGAAGGGAAGGAAGGGAGAACTGCATAGACACTTTGGGATCAGGGCTTAAACAAAATGAGCCTGGGTGGTAGATACATGGATGGAGGAATCCTGAAGGGCCAGTCTTATTTTGTTCCCCAGAGAGACTGTGTTCTTGGAAGACCTGTCAAAAACCTGTCCCTTCTTAACAAAATGATGGCATATCAACAGGGGCTAGAATTACCAGGTAACATAAAAGACACTCGGTTAAATTTGAATTTCAGATAAGCAATAAATAGTGTTTTAGTATAAGGGTGTCCTAAACAATATTTGGGACATACTAACACTGAAAAAAATTCATTATCTGAAATTCAAATTTAACTGGGCATCCTGCCATCTTAAATCTGTCAACCTTAGGAGGGGTAGATAATTAATTTCTCACCAAAGAAAATGTTTGTTTGAGAGTCACACCTTGACAGAAAGCTCCCACCCCAACAGTGAGATACGAGTGTAGACACTGAAAACAGAGAGAGCATTTGAAGGGACCAAGCAGGACCATTAAGAAATTGAAGAGAGAACAGTAGAGGCAGGAAAAGAAAAGAAAAGAAATGAGATTTAAGATGTAGAACAGGGGCGGAAAAGTGCAAGTGATGTGCAGAGGGAAGCAATAAACCCAGGCTTCAATTCTGAGCAAAGCAAGCTGACACTCTTCCAAACAGAGGAGGGAGCCAGCAAAGAGTGAGGTCAAGTAGGGCAGGCTAACATCAAGAAGGATAGCCTGCTGGCACTGTGTCCTGGACAAGCCATTTTACCTTGCTGAGCCTCATTTTCTCAGTTGTAAAATGAAGATTAAAAAACAGGGTTTTAAACCCTAACTCAGGCACTTGTGCGTTTTAAGTTGTTTCAGTCATGTCTGACTTTGTGACCCTATGGACTGAAGCCCGCCAAGCTCCTCTGTCCAAGGGATTCTCCAGGCAACAATACTGCAATGGATAGGCATACCCTCCTCCAGGGGATCTTCCTACCCAGGCATTGAACCCGCGTCTCTTTATGTCTCCTATGTTGGTAGTTGGGTTCTTTACCACTAGTGCCCCCTGGGAAGCCCCCAAGCATTTGTACCACATAGACTTACTTTACCTTTTCCAGAAATGTCATGTAAATGTAATCATAGAGAATACATTCTTTGATATCTGGCTTATGTTTTTCCTCAGGTCATCCATGCTGTTATTATTTTTTATTTCTAAGTAGTATTTTTCTGTGTGGATATACCACAATTTATTTATCCCATTCACCTGTTATTGGATATTTTGGTAGTTTCTGGTTTGGTAGATTACTGTGAACAAAACTACAAGTCTGTGTATGTTTCATTTCTATCGGGTAAATATCTATCATGCTAGATGACTGCTGGGTCACATGATAAGGGTGGGTTTAACTTTAGAAGAAACTGTCAAACTTCTTTTCAAAGTGGTAGCACTATTTTTCATGCCCATCAGTAGCATATAAGGGTTCCATTTTTCCCACATCCTCACCAACGGTAGTTATTATTCATCATTTTAATTTCAAGAGCACAGTTTTAAAGTCAGACAAACTTTAGATTCTAGTTCTGCCACTTGCTACCCCTATAACCTTGAATAAATCATTGGTCTCATTGGGTCTCATTTTTAAAATGAGAATATTTTATTCTAATTTCATAATATTTATATTATGAAATATTAGAATATTAGATAATATAATATTAGAATTATATTATAATAATATATTATATAATATAATAATATTAGAATAATATTTATTCTAATTTCATACAATGAAATTTTATGTGGCAAGTGAAAATGAAAACTATGTGTTCAGACGTTTAGCACCTCTAATTACATTCACACTGCATTTACTCAGTATCAATTCTGAAGACTGGTTTGTCTGAGGTTCTAATTTCAGAGCTCTATCAAGATGTTTTTGTATAAAAATTACCTGAAATAAAGTGCAGCCTTATGCCATGAGCTCACCACAGTGGTCAGACAGAGGTATTGGGTTTGCCTCCACAACTGCCCCCAGGTAGAAAGGGGAGGAGACTATCCTCAAAATCAGGTGTAAAGACACCATTCTAGATCTTTCTCTCCAGCACTGGATAATAGGAAAATAATGGGACTTGGAGTCATTAGCCAATTTCTTAAACCTTCTGAGGCACAGACTCAGAAGGGCTTAAAATGGAGCTTATGATTCTTTACAACATCGTATTATTGTTGAAGACCAATATTCAACAAATTGTAAGTGCTATGCAAATGATAGTTTTACTTCCACTAGAGAGAGAAAAAAAAATCATATCCAGATAGGCACCTTCTTTAAACTAATCAAATGGCAATACAAATCCTCATCAACTCTTCTAGCCACACTGGAGATGGTGGATTTCTATGCCAACGGGCAATTGAGGAAGATAACTACAGAGGGGCCAGTAACCTGGTATTTCCTATTGGCACCAGAGAGAGGGAAACTGGCCACCGGAGGCCAGACCAGAGAGGGGCAAAGGAGATATTGACCCTTGGCAATCTCAACTCAGTAGGGCTGGTGAGCTCCAGGAATCGCCATGTAAACAAGCTACCCAGTTGACTCTGATACACAGGTCTGGAAACTGCAGATAACAGTTCTCAAAAGGTGGTCCTCTGAAAAATAGCATCAGTACCACATGGGAACATACAAGAAATGCAAACTCTCAGGTTCTATCCCATCAAAAATTCTCGGAGTGGGGGGGGTGGGGGCAGCAATCTGTGTTTTCAAAAGCCTTCCAGATAATTCTGATGAACATCCAAGTCTGAGAACCACCGTAGAAGATCAGTGACTATTGAAGTAAAGTGAAAGTTGCTCAGTCGTGCCTGACTCTTTGTGACCCCATGGACTACACAGTCCATGGAATTCTCCAGGCCGGAATACTGGAGAGGTAGCCGTTCCCTTCTCCAGGGGATCTTCCCAACCCAGGGATTGAACCCAGGTCTCCCACATTGCAGGCGGATTCTTTACCAGCTGAGCCATCAGGGAAGCCCAAGAATACCGGAGTGGGTAGCCTATCCCTTCTCCAGGGGATCTTCCCGACCCAGGAATCGAACTGGAGTCTCCTGTACTGCAGGCAGATTCTTTGCCTACTGTTACCAGGGAAGCTCACTGGGACTTTCCAATACAGAGGGGCTGAGGCCAGAGCAGGAGGAGCAGCAGGGGAATAGATCCCACGAAGAAAAGTCAGGAAGCATTGCTGGTTTCAGCCCAAATGGCTATGGTTACACATAGAACTCGGCCTGATCCAAAGAAACAAGGACTGACTGCACCCTACTCCACTCTGTCCCTCTGGGTCCTGCTCACTTGGGTAAAGAAGGTGGGCAGCTTCTGTCCTGGTAAGTAGAGAAAGGCTAGAGTCCCTAGGCTTTGCAGATCTTTTCTTCTGAATTTCAGTATAGTTTGGCACATTGATTGAGACAGGCTGCCAACGCCAGTGCATGAGACCCCAAACACTAGCTTTAAACGTGTTAGACTGTGATAACCAAGCTTTAAAAAAGCACTGGGGGAAAAAAAAAAAAAAAAAAGGACTGGAAGGAAACATGCTGAATTCGAGATGAAAGGGTAGGCTAATCTTAAAATCACAATTCTGTTTTGTTCAGGTTTCTAACCCTAACCACCCTTCCTACAGCACACTCAGGAGGAGGCAGAAGGCCGGAGCCCCAATATGGAAGCAGAAAGCATTGCAGGGGTGTGCCACTGGCCCAGCTGAGCATGGGTTGGACTGAGTTCCCCAGTGTTCCAGGAGATGTTAACACATGTGCCAAGGGAAAAACAAAAAATGCTATTAAAAAAAAAAAAAAAGTTTGGAAAACTCTGCTTTCTATAGCTCTCACCTAAATATTCACATTGCGTATTTGCACATTAAAGGTTCTGAGGACTCCTGTAACACAGGAACCTGTGTAGCTTCCTTTGATCCAGTATTTCCCATCTTTACTGAGCACAGACCCTGCTGTCTTGACACACTCAGAAGCATCCTAGGGAACGGTGTTCTGCAGACCGTCAGCTTGGGAAACAGCTCTACCAAAATCTGGCAGACATTCTTCCACTCCATCTCCTGCTTCTCTCACCGCAGTCCACTGGCCAGCTTGCCTTCCACAGTGGATTCAGACCAACCTAAGCACTTACACCCAGTTCTGTCTTGGACAGGAAGTCTAAAAACAGCCTCTGCCTAATGCAACCCTAGATAGTGTCTGTCTTGGTATTCTTGGTCTCTTGCGTAGACACTTTCTTTTTTCCAGACTGTTTGTTGCCAGACATGAATCACTGACAATTCTTCTTCAGAATTCTGGGCCTGGGTTCTGAAAACCCAGGCTCTCAGCTTGACCTGCCTCCTGCCCCAGCTCTTTCAGATCAGAGCCTGGCTTGCTGGGTGGTGCACCCTGACTGCTGCTCTCCACATCAGCTATCTCCTGGCATGACCTTGGACCTGCTCAGTTCTGTACCTGTGCCCTTCCCTCCAGAAGCATTCCTGCCCCTCCTCTGGGTGTTTCAGGTCCTCTTATTCAGATGCCAACTCAGCTCCCAGAGCACTTTGGGTAATTCTCAGGTGTTTTTCTAAAGAGTTGTATTTGGGGGTAATAAAATAAGGAATGACAGTTACTGGTAGTAAATCTGCCAGGACTTGGGTGGACTGCCCCCCCCAAGATACTCTGTTGGCTGGCGACACTGTGTATCCACAGCAAGTGACCCAAAAAGCACCAGAACTGGGGACAGACAATTTGAATTTTAGACCTAGAGCTGAGACCTTGAGCAAGTCTATTAACCTCTTTGAGCCTCAGTTGTCCCATCTATAAGATGAAAATAATAACACCTGTCCTGCCTACTTTAAAAGAAGGCGTCAGGAGGAATAAGATGAATAAAAGTCTCATGGGCTAATTGGAAGTGACCATTGCCATAACAATGGAAGGTGTTATTACCAGTGTTTTACAATTTAGCGTCTTTCTGCCCACATCATAGGCTCAGGATGGGAGCAAGGCGAAGGGGGCTATTGCCTTTTTTTTCCCCCCAAAGGTTGGCTTTATAAGCAGTTGTGAAGTGATAGTGACTTGCTGACCATTTCCCCATGTCCACCTCATTGAATTCAAAGCTTCAGTGAAGTGACCGTTCAGCCTGCTGCTTTGACACAGAAGCATGGCCATAAACAAATGGGATTGGTCACTGGACTCGGGGAGATTTGAGTTCCTGCTCTGGCTGGATAAGCACCATGCCCCAGAGGAGAATAAATGTGCCCCTCTCCATGGAGCAGGCCCTCCCTGCGAGGATAAAACCACAGGCTCACTGATGAGACTCCAGTAGAAGAGGCACCTGTGACCCCTTAGAGGAGACAATGAAACAGGGAGTGATGACACTTGGTCTGGAATCAGGGGACATGGATTTGCATTCCACCCTGCCACTTGGAGAAGGAAATGACAACCCACTCCAGTAATCTTGGCCTGGAAAATCCCATGGACAGAAGAGCCTGGTGGGCTACAGTCCATGGGGTCACAGAGAGTCAGACAAGACTGAACGACTAAGCACCTGACACTTACCAGCTCTGAGACCTCAGACATAGAGTGTAGTTTCTTTCACCCTTATCCTTTTTTTTAATACAGGTAATAGTGCCTACCACATAGGTTGAATGACAACACCATGAAACTACCAGAGCTCTACATGAGTACAAGCTAGAGGCAGAGGAGGAGGAGATGATGGAGTTGGTGTTGGAGAGGCAGAAGCAGAAGTGGCAGTGGTAGAAGTGAAGTGTTGGTGGGAACAGAAGTGATGGCTGTTGTGCACAGCTGGATTGGATTCCAGAGGAGAACTGGGTATGTGCAAAATCTCCAGAAGTAGTGGCTCAGATGGTAAAGCATCTGCCACCTGTGGGAGACCCAGGTTCAATCCCCGAGTCTGGAAGATCCCCTGGTGAAGGAAATGGCAACCCACTCCACTACTCTTGCCTGGAAAATTCCATGTACAGAGGAGCCTGGTAGGCTACAGTCCTTGGGGTCACAAAGAGTCAGACACGACTGAGCGACTTCACTTTCACAATGTCCAGTCTAGAAAGAGAGCCTCAAAGATCCTAGAACTCAGCCAAGACCCCTAACATGACCATGGGATCCTAGTGACTACATCCCTGGAATCCAGGAAGGCTTTGGTCACAAGGGGTGCTTGATGAGGCTGAGGACACAAACCTCTCCACTGTAGGGATGTTCCTGGGGGCCAGCAGTGTGAAGAGGGGAAATGCTTGCCTTCTCTTTCTGCCTGGTCCTGGCGCTAGACCACAGGGCTCAGGTCTGGCAGACAAGGCTGGGAACTACCTTCTTTTCGAATTCCAACCTACCATCTTCTGCTTTCTGGTGAAGAAGACTTCAGCCTTTCTAACGACCTCTCAGTGAAGCCCAGGTGGGGATGTTAGATCAAATCAGTAGGTGACTGGCCAGCTTTTAGGAAGGATGAATACCTCTGCTCCAAGTGTGGCCCAAGGACCAAGAGGATCAGCATCATTTAGGAGTGTTAGAAGTGCAGAGTCTCAGGCACCACCTGGACCTACTGAATCAACATTTAAACTAGATTCTGGACTGAGTGATTTTTTTAGGGGGTGTCAGCTGGAGGCTAGGGGCGGGGTGATGCATGGAGAATCTACTTCTTTGCATTTTGCAGCTTATAGAGGCTACCTGTATTCCTTGGCTCCAGACTCCTTGCTGCATCTTCAAAGACAGCAATACAAGACTCAAAAAAAATTTCAGAAGTGCTCATTTAGTGAGCTATGTCTGGACTTAAGTCCTTCCTCAGTCTCTGGTGTCCTTTTTCACAGTATTCAATTAAATATTCATTCCTGTTAATGCAAGACATACCCCGTATGCATCTACCTGGTACCAAGCGTTTACCAGACTCTGGAGATAGGGTGGGAAACAGCACCAGCATAGTACTGAAAAGGTCGTAGTGACATCTTCTAAAGGAATGGAAACCAAGGCCATGGTCAAAGCCAGTCCTCCAGGGCAGAGGCTTCCCTGGCTTCATTCTGGGAGACATCCAGAGCTCTGGACACTCACTGGAACGTATTCCCATGTGGACAATTCACCTTGCTGTGGACAGCAGAGCACAGGGCGTGTTTACGAGTGCAGGTGCTGGCCTCAGTACCTGGCATACAGTAGGGGCATACTATACACACACAGAACCGAATTGCTCAATTCCAGCTGATCGCCTCTCCTCCCCCATCCTTCTCTCTCCTCCCCTTTGCTTTGTCCCCTCCTCTTCTCTTCTTTCTCCTCCTCCATAATTGTCCCCCTAAAGGTTTCCTTTCATGTGATTTTCCTCCCTACATCTTCCAAAAATCTCCATATTGCACTTTACCAATCTGTGTAGCAAAAACAGCTGGGGACCCAATGGCTCTCCAGAGTTTGTTTTAAGCCAGGATGACACACACACACGTCACGAACCCCTGACGCACAGCACTTAGGAACATTTATATTTTGTAATGTGACTCTTCCTTTTGAAGGCTCTTCAGCTCAAATGCATGGTTGGGGCAAGCCAATCACCCGCCCACAGGCGCCAGGATGCTGGGGTGCCTCAGCCACCCACTCCAGGAAGATTAGATGCAGCTGTAAGGCTCAGATATGCCAGGAGGCCTCGCCTCTCAATGACATTTTAAAGGGCCAAGGAACCACTCTGTTTTGACTAATAGCAGCAAATACAGCTCAAACTCAAGGGGAAACAGGAGGCACAGGTGGAACACAGAATAAGCAGGGCTGTTTGAAGAGAAATTCATTCCTGCAGAGAATGAAGTATCGGGTTGTTCCAAAGTGGTGGCACAGAGCAGATGGACTGTCCAAGTGCCCGAGGCCACACTCCACCCTGGCTCTCTCACCAACATGCAACCAGAGCTAGATAGACTCTGTGTCCACAATCCACATTGTGGGTGAGGCCCAGACCCCAGCCTTCCCTGTAATTGTGATGGATATTGTGTGACTCCATGCCCAGAGGACCGAACATGATCTCTAGGATAGAATATCCAGCATAGATTCCATCTTAGGAAAGAAAGAATGTTGCCTCTGGCTTTCCAAGGGAAGGAAATAGACTCTGTCTCCCCAACCTCCTGTTTACAGCAAAACTGACACAGACGAGTTAAACTGTGTTTATGCAAGGCACTCACTCGGATTTGCAAAACACAAGGGGTTCAAGTCCCCTGTATGGGATGCAGGCTGGGACGGGGGAGCAGGGTACTTCACCCTCGTGACCTCCTTCACCCTCACGACTGCACCATTTGTGAGGTAGGCATGAGAAACCCATTTTAGAGATGAAAAAACTGAACCTCAGCAGGATGAAGAGAAATTTCCTTGAAATTCCCAGATTAAAACCAGAGTTCAGAGCTGTTTGGCCCGATTCCAAAGTGCTTTCCTCTGCAACCCTCTTGGTTCCCCCCAGAAGCCTCCCCCAGGGAGGACAGTGTGGGGAGGTGGGGGGCGCACGAGTGAAGGCAGACTTGTCATTAAAGCTCGGAAAATCCATGACCTCCTTGGAAACTATCTAACTGATAATACCCCACGTCGTTTCCCAGCAATGGAATCTGGGCTCAGGCATTGACAGCCCCGCCTCCCCCTGCCCCCACACCTTTCCTGATCTGAAGCCAATCCCGGCAGGCATCCAGCCCTCTCAGCCCCCAGCCAGGACATTGACATCACCTTTCCAGGCGCACATCTGTTGCAACAGACACCCACATGTCCACTTACCTTCTCTTCTCTAACCATCCAGTCACCACTGAGTTCTTGGGTAGCTCTGCTTCTAGGCCTGGAGCACCCGCCTCCTCAGCTGGTCCCTGCTATGAGACCTTGCCCCGCCTCACCCAGCTCCAAACCTGATGGGTTTTTAGGTGGCTACCCCCCAACTCTTGCTTCCTTCTCCCCATGACCAAGAGACTCCCCTTTCTGTGTCCCACAGTTGGGCTCTAGCAAGCCCCATTGTATGTCAAAACCAGTTACTGATGTGGACACAGTAAGGTTTTGGCCACCTCTCTCAGAATCCAGCTCCACAAATGAGTGCCAACTTCCTCTCCACCCCTACCGCTAAGATCTCCGAATTCCTTCCAGCCCTGCCCACCTGAGCCACGACCTTCACAGGTGCAAACAATAATGGTGATGTGCCTGCGAGGACTGGTGCATTATTTAGCATCAATGGGCAAAACATGGAGGCTGGAACGCTCACTGCCTGCCAGCAAACATGGAGTTGTGGGATTTAATTACAGCTCTGGGACAATTGATTTTTACCAACAACTTTTCATAAGATGATTTATTGATTTTAACATGACACATCTAACTCGGGCATGCCAGTCCCTGACCGCATGTAATATTGATATCCCATTCATCTTCCCGTCCCTGGAATGACAGAGCACTGGCAGGTAGAGATGTGAAACAGAAACCCGAAAGCCCAGAGACAGTGCTCGTGGTACAACAGCCAACTGCACCCCTTCCAAGGGAAGTGATGCCCCACACTTCACCAGGGCAAGGAGCTGGAGGAGGATGGGTGACGAGAAGTGTGGGAAGTGCCAGGCACACTGTGAAATGTGGAGAATGCAAATTGCTCACTGACAGTGTTTGCTCATGCAAGGCAGCTATGAAGGTTACTGCCAAGTAATAGGGCAGAAATCAATAACTCACTAACAACCAGGCAGCCTAGAATCTTTGGCCGGTACCCAAGAGCACAAGTGAAAGTGGCCGAAGCCAGCATTGCTCTGGCCTGGCCCGCACATTAGGGCCTGGCGTCCCTAACCGGGCCTGCCTGTCCCAGCGGCTGCCCATCCTCCTTCGCAACGGAGTCCCGCCGGTTCCCTTACCTGTTATCTCTGGCTGCCAAGGTTCCTTCAGGATGGACCTCCTCTTCCCAGGAAGCAGCATGTACTCAACAGACACCTTAGTGGCTCTTCAAAGCCAACACCCCAAACAGGCCAGGACACACCTCACTAGCCTGCCCACCACTCTCACTGTAGCCCAGAGAGCCTGTCACCTCTTGCATCCAACCCTTATCACCTCTCACCTGAGCGCCTACGAGAGCAGTGTTTCTCGGAATCATCTAAAATTCAGATTGCTGCTAATTCAGTTAGCCTGAGGGAGTCCGAGAATTTGCCTTTCTAACAACTCCCAGGTGATCCTGATGCTGCTGGTCCCAGGACCACCTTTGGAGAGCCAACCACCGAGTTAGAGGAAGCCTGAGTGTCCTCTGAACCAGTCGAAGGCCCAGCAAAGGCTTTGTGCATGCGAGTATGTGCTCAGTCACTTCAGTTGTTTCTGACTCTTGCAAACCCGTGGACAGTAGCCCACCAGGCTCCTCTGTCCATGGGATTCTCCAAGCAAGAATACTGGATCGGGTTGACATTCCCTCCTCCAGGGGATCTTCCTGACCCAGGGATCGAACCCACATCTCCTCCATTCGCAGGTGGATTCTTTACCACTGTGCCACCAGGGAAGCCCCAACTAGGGGCTTCACTATCTTGCAAAACTTGTCCTGAGCCCATGATGGAACTAGACAGAAAAACACGTCAACAGCCCTACTTTCCTGTTGAGTATAAGACTTCCTTCTCCCTGAGCGAGGCCTGGCTCTAATGTTGTCCTTGGGTTCCTGTTTGGGGGCAGTCAACAATTAAATGAGACCTTTATGGCACTTTAATAGCACAGTGTGTGGGATGGGCCCCGAGATAAACTTTTACTGAAGTCCAGGCAGCTGCAGATTACAGGTCCAGGCCTCCCATGAATTTACAAGGCTGGCAATGGACAGAGGCCAGACAGGCCTGGTGGGGTGGCCCTGCCTTCAAAAGGCAGGCTTTGAGGTTCCTCTTTGGGCTCGCCTGGAGGTGCTGCTGCCTTCTGAAGCTGGTCTCCAGGATTTCATTTATTTACAAAGCAAAGGAATGTGGAGCTGGTGCAGAGAGGTAGATGATTCAGCAGTCTTTCTGGCCTCCCCCTTCTAGGGAAGAGACGGCTGGGCTAGGGGTGAAGGAATGCAGGCTCAGACCTGCTGAGTCCTAACTGAAGCACTAACTGATGTGTGACCTCAAGCAGCATCTCTACATCACTGAACAACTTATTTCTTCTGTCCAGGGGAAAAAATGTCTTGTCTAACTCATAAGGTCATGGCAAATGCATAATGATGTAGGACATTATTTATTTTCATTATTATTGTTATTTTTCTTAGGATCTAATTCATAAGGTCATGGCAAATGCATAATGCTGCTGTAGGACATTATTTATTTTCATTAGTATTGTTGTTATTTTTTCTTGAGAGAGGATTATTTATCCCAAAGCAGTTTCTTCCCTGTTTTGGGACACTTTCCCGGCCCCTCCCTCTTATATATTTTTGCCGGTGGTATCTGTTTATTCGTCAAGCACTTGTTGAGCCCCTCCTCCTTAGCAAGCACTGCACCAAATACCAGAGCCCAAAAATGAAGCAGACAAGATTCTCAGCCTTAAAGAGCTCTCAGCCTAGCGGGAGTGATAGCAAGTGTCAAATAATCCATTCCAGTGAGACGTGCTGATACCAGGGAATGCAGAGGGCACTCCGAAACAGAGGTGAGGCCCAATATTCCTACCTAATATTTAGGCTTCCTTCTTCCTTGGTAACAACACTTCCAGTTTTTAGTACGCTATGCAGTCACCCAAATAAAGATTATAATTTTCATTCTCCCAGCAACTAGATTTGATAATGTAACTAAGTTCCAGCCAATGAGATATAATTACAAATGGTATGAGGATACTTCTAGCATGTGCAATTAGCATGTGCCCTTTTCCCATACCCCTTCCTTCATCCTGTTGCCTAGAATGCAGATATGATGGTTGGAACTCCAGCTGCAACTTAAAACCATGAGGATAGAGATGTCTTTGAGATGATAGAGCACTGAACTAGAAGGGGTCTGGTTCCCTAACAGTTTTGTGTACCAGTCCTGGGCTGCCTATCTCCAAAATTCATTCACATGAGACAGAGTAAATAAACTATCTCATTTTAAAGCCACTATCATTTGGGGCTTTCTGATACATGCAGCTGAGCTTAATCCCAACTAATTCAAAGCTGGATTGAATTAGTGGCCTGAGAACTTTTTACTTCATTCTATAGGCAATAATAAGCTACAGATAGTTTATAAGCTGTGGAGCAACTTGAGGTGGAAAGATAAAGGGAGAGATAAAGGGAGAAGATAAAGAAATGACCCAAGATATAAAGAGACTATGGAAATTTATTTCTGTTGATAGAAATGAGGAATTCTAATTTGAATGGACAGTAGGCGAGCATGGTTTTAGACTTGTGGTCTTTGAGGTGACTAATGATTCCATGTTAAAGAGTCCAAAAGGCAGCTGGGGTTGTAGATGCAAATCTTCAAAGAGAACTAAGGACTGAGCTTTAAGAATTCCTTGTATAAAAGAGCTGACATACTGCACCACAGATGAACTTTAAAAACATTGTGCTAAGTGAGATAAGCCTGTCACAAAAGGACAAATACCATATAATTCCACTTGTATAAAGCACCAAAAGTAATCAAATTCATAGAGACACAAAGTAGCATGGTGGTTGCCAGGTGTTGGGAAGGTGAGCGGAGAAGGCAATGGCACCCCACTCCAGTACTCTTGCCTGGAAAATCCCATGGACGGAGGGGCCTGGTGGGCTGCAGTCATGGGGTCGCTAGGAGTCGGACACGACTGAGCGACTTCACTTTCACTTTTCACTTTCATGCATTGGAGAAGGAAATGGCAACCCGCTCCAGCGTTCTTGCCTGGAGAATCCCATGGACGGAGGGGCCTGGTGGGCTGCAGTCCATGGGGTTGCTAGGAGTCAGACACGACTGAGCGACTTCACTTTCACTTTTCACTTTCATGCATTGGAGAAGGAAATGGCAACCCGCTCCAGTGTTCTTGCCTGGAGAATCCCATGGACGGAGGGGCCTGGTGGGCTGCCGTCTATGGGGTCGCACAGAGTCGGACACGACTGAATCGACTTAGCAGCAGTAGCAGAAGCAGGGAAGGTGAGAATTGGGAGTCCATATTTAAAGGGGACAGAGTTTCAGTTTTACAAGGTGAAAAGACTTCTGAAGACAGATGGTGGTGATGGTTGTACAATATGAATATACGTAACACCGCTGAACTGAGCTACCCTGGTGGCTCAGTAGTAAAGAATCTGACTGCTAATGCAGTAGACTTGGGTTCAATCCCTGGATCAGGAAGATCCCCTGGAGAAGGAAATGGCAAACCGCTTCAGTATTCTTGCCTGAAAAATTCCATGGACAGAGGAGCCTGGTGGGCTACAGTCCATGGGGTTGTGAAGAGTCAGACACGACTGAGCAACTGAGCACATATGTAATATCACTGAACTGCTCACCTAAAATGGTCAGGATTGTAAATATAAAGATATATATAAATAAACAAAGGAAATATCTATTGACTTTTAAAAGTAATAGTCCAACCCCAAGAGTAGATGAAGTTTCCTAGAAAAGTGAGATAAAAGTGCTCACCGTTGAGGAACAGAAGAAGGAAGCTGATCTAAAGAGAGATAGTTGGTCTGAGAGATGGAAGGAGATGGAGGAAAGGCTTTGCATCACAAAAGGCAAAGAGGTAGAGAATTTGTGACATGATTCAGAAATTTTGGAAAGTGGCAATGCCAGGGGAAGAGAGAGAGAGGCTGTTCAGAAAAGTCTAACCAAATTGTTTGGTAACAAAAGAGTCTGAGTAAGCATTGCAGGTAAGACTGAAACTGCTGGTGGTGCCAATCTAAACTGGATATTTCAAAGCTGATCAAAGAAAATGTCATGTACAGCAAGACTGGGCTTGCATGAAGGGCAACCCAGGCACCCATTCCATTGTAATTATTTCCAAAGTCAAAGGGCTGCCTGCATGAAGTACAATGGAGAATCCATCCTATCAAAAGTCAGTTTCTGAGCCATGTTAGAGAAACCTGGGCTTCCTAGGTGGCTCACTGGGTAAAGAGTCCACCTGCAATGCAGGAGACGCAGGAGATGTGGGTTCGATCCCTGGGTCAGGAAGATCCCCTGGAGGAGGGCATGGCAACCCACTCCAGTATTATTGCCTGGAGAATCCCATGGACAGAAGCACCTGGAGGTCTACTACAATCCGTGTGGTCACAAAAAGTCGGACACAGCTGAAGCGACTGAACATGCACGCACACGTGCTGAGAAGCCCAGAAAAGCAGGGTAAAATGCGCCAGCAGCATGCTGGGGGAAATGCCTAGGAAGAGGGAGAAAAATGGTCTCAGAGAGAAGAGGATTCTAGAAAAGTGTCTTCACTGTCCCTCCAATTTGAGTCAGTCAGGAGAGGTGACCTTTAACACTTGATCTATCTGTGATCGCTGTAAGAATTAACTGAGACCAATGGGAGAAAAACTGAAAAACCCTTAAGGGCTGGTAACAGAATTCCCCTTAGGGCAGAAACTGTCCTCCCACAAGATAGTACCTTTGCTTTCAGACGGCAGGTGTGACCAGAGGCAAAGGCTAGCAGGAGACAAACTTAAGAGGGAGAAAGTTAAACAGGGCTGCATCGGTGAGGGGATGGGAGTACAGAGTGGGGACCCGCAGGAATACGGAGTCACCAAAGGACTTCTGAAAATAGAGGCTCCTCATAATCCATTGTGTGCAACTCAGTAATGAAAACACACTCCTTCTGTCTCCTCAAACTTTATTCAGGTAGGAAAGTTTCGGTAAAAAGTAAGGAACAAAGGATGAATTCCCTGTTGGTACAAACACCAGGGTAGCAATAAAGGGAAAGGCCTACGGCCAGAGCAGAGAACAAGAACCCTTTGCAGACAGGAAGCTGGAACCAGAGGTCACCTTGAGAATGAGAGCAGGAGGCCTCCAGGCAACGTCTGGGGTAGATTACTGTGAAGGTCTGCCTTTGTGAACAGCTGTGCTGGAACTTGGGGCTATTGGAATAGCCAATCAATTTTGTAGTAATATACCACTTGTATCCTTATTCTGGCTCCATCCTGTCTCCTTCAGTTCAACATTGTTGTTCACTCACTCGTGTGGGACTCTTGGCGACCCCGTGGATTGCAGCACTCCAGGCTTCCCTGTCCTTGGCTACCAATTCAGCATAACAAGTTGCAAAGAGGAGGGGGTGGTTTACAATGTCACATGAAACCGAGAGAGCAAAGAAAAAGAGAACTAAGGAAAGGTCATCAGTTTTGATGACACTGGAAAGGAAATTTTCAGCAGAAGGTACCTGCCGTGGTATGGATTGTGGACTGCACCAAGGCAGCCCATCTGCAAGGCACCCTCCCCTCCTAGTCCTCACAGAGTAGATATTCATGACAATTCTCCACCCAAAGGGAGAAAAGTATCTCAAGGAATGGGTCCCACTCCCCGCTGTTTTGTTGACCGTGCCACAAGCAAGGCTTGCAGGATCTTTGCTCCCCAGCCAGAAATCAAACCGGGGCCCATGGCAGTGAAAGCACCAAGTCCTAACCACTGGACAGCCAGGGAATTTCAGGGTCCCTTTTCTTAAATGGCACAGGTGCCTAATGGGCCAGCAGAAGCCTTGGTGGGGACAGAAGGTAGATGGCACAAAGGTTATAAATGATCACTAGTGAAGAAATGAAAGCCGTGTATTCAGAACTCCTACGTGGGGATATATATTATTTATCTATAACTGCATAATCAACTACTCCAAAATTCAGCAGCTTAAAACAACAGATATTTATCATCTCAGTTATGTGAGTCAGGAAGCCAGGAGAGGCTCAGCTGAGTGGTTCTGGCTCAGGGTCTTCCGTAAACCTGCAGTGAAGCTGTTGGCTGGAGCTGAAGGATCCACTTAAGAGCTTTCTCGTGGGGAAGTTGGCAAGCTTCTGCTCTTCCAGTTGTTGGCCTGAGAGTCTCAGTTCCTCATTGCACCACATGGCCATTTCCATAGCGTTGCCCACAACATGGCTGTTTGCTTTCTCCAGTGTGAGTGATGCAAGAGAGAAGGATGGACAGAAGGGATGAGGAGAGGAGGGGAGGAGAGGGGAGACGAAGATGGGAGGAAAGTGTGGCTACATTTCTAATACAGAAACCATAGTCTTTTCATAACCTAATCTCAGAAGTGACATCCCATCCTTTTGCTCTATTCTGTTCTTAAAACAGGTCAGTAAGTCCAGCCCTCATTCAAAGAGAGGAGAGTAACCTAGAGTGTGAATACTGGGAGATGGAGACCACTGGAGACATCTTAGGGGAGGCCTGTCGGGATATCAAGGCTCAACCACTATTTCAGAGAGAAAGCAAAATCTCTCTCTCATCCTGGGGGTGAGATCATTAAGAGACAAACGGAAAAGTTCTAAGCTCACTCTCAGTGGAAACCAGCTTGTGCTGCAAGTTAGTGACATGGAACCTGAGTTGAGCCTGATGGCAGAAATCTTTGCCACTGGGCTGTCCCTTGGAAGGGACCTGGTCACTAGCCTTACAGGGATTTAAGCTTTGGTGCCCAAGCAAAGTTTTCTCTGCATCTACCTCACATGAATGTGAAGAAAGTTCGTGAATGCCAACAAAGGTTTCTAATCAGGAGAAACAGCCCATGCAAACATCTACAGAGGCATTCAAGAAAAATAAAGCACCTCACAGGCCAGCTTTGATTCTGTTTTCTGTGTGGGCAGACCTGTTATGCAGAAGCATAGAGGGAAGAAAAGGCTCATTAGATCTGCCAGTAACAGGCAACAATTGTTTCCCTCACCTTCACTATCAGGGGCCCTGTCCAGGCCACCTAGAAGGCTGGGCTTGAGGCTGCCAACTATGCTGGAGAATAAAAGTCCTATATGGAGAGCAGCCTCTTGTCTCATCCTGACTCACACCTTTGTGGGACTCTCTATGCTTTCTTTTAAACTTCTGGACACAGAGAAGCACAGGGATGAAAGAAAAGTCTTAACTTGGAACATACCATTAGATGACAGCCAGCTCTCCTGGATTCCTTTTTAGAAGTACCTGGAATTTCTGAACCACTCTGGAGTTGATTCAATTCACAATTATTTATTGAAGACCTGTTAAACGTGATGGGTCAGCTCCAGGCCATTGGCTGTCTTGGATGAAGTGGGTCAGGCACTAGAAGGTGGGTCAAGCTGGTGGGCATGGTGGCAAGAATTTGTCATGTCAGCAGTTACAGTTCAGGGGTCGGTTCATTGAGGAAGGAGATGTGTGTGGTAACCAGGAACCCAAACATCAAAGTCAAGGGCAGAGACTGACAGGAGATCAAAGGCCAGACACACATAAGACAGAATCTGGGTAAGAGAGCCAAGGCTAATGCTCAGCACTTCCAGGTGAACAGAGAAAACATGTATAGCCCTGGTCAGAGAGCAGAGAACAGGAGCCAGCATCCTTTCCTGGAAACAGGCTCCCTTCTGCCATGTTCAGCATCCTATCCATATCTGGCACAGTGATCCATTTAGGTGTTCAAGCCAGGCAGGAGAATACGGAGGTGTGGTCATCTGTGTGTGTGTGCTTAGTTGCCCAGTCATGTCTGGCTCTTTTCAACCCCAGATACTGTAGTTCACCAGGCTCCTCTGTCCATGGAATTCTCCAGGCAAGAATAGTGAAGTGTGTTGCCATTTCCTTCTCCAGGGAATCTTCCTGAGCCAGAGCTCGAACCCAGGTCTCCTGCATTGCAGACAGATTCTTTACCTTCTGAGCCACTAGGGAAGCCCAGTCATCTCTGTAGATACCTATAAGTCAAGGTTTGGGGTCTAAGATGGGCATCAGGAAACAAGCAGGGAAAATTGTCCAGACCCAGCAGCTAGGAAAGGCAGCTCAGGATCCAAAATAGGTGGGTAGGGCCACCTAAGAGCCCAGTCAAAGTATGAATGCTGATTCCAGGAAATTCTCAGGATTAATTATAGAATTAATTATTTTAAACAGGATTCTGCTGGACTGAGGACTGAAGCCACATCTGTCTTACGTATTGGGTATCACCAAGCTGGCACAGAGCCTGGCATGAAATACATGCTCAGTAAGTATGTGTGGAGGGAGCAACTGATCCCAGAGAAAAGAGGGATTTGCAAGGGTTGGAGCACAAGCCCAGGCCCCAGAGAGTCCTCACAGTCAGTGCAGAGGTAGAAAGGTTTTACTTCCAGGTTATAGGCAATGAGGTGAAGCCAAAGGAGCCCAGATTTCAGATTAAGAGCAAGGAATAAGGTGCCAATCTTCTATTTAATGTCCCTGTCACCCTCCTGGCTGTCCAGAATAGAGCAGAGGGTTTAAATGACAACAGCCATTCACCTTTCCCAGAGCCCAGTCTCCAGATAATGGACCTCCATAGGCAGAAACCAGGCTAACTCAACATGAGACTGTGAAATATTCCCTATACCCAAAACTAGGTTGGTGGCCTTGAGCAAGTCATTTAGCCTGTATCATAGCTTTAAACTCTTTCCTTATCTGTACTGAGCAGAAGCGTTTAAATTTGATGTAGTCCTGCTTGTCTGTTTTTGCTTTGGTTGCCTTTGCTTTTGGTGTCAAACTTTAAAAATCATTGCCAAGGATAATGCCAAGGAGCTTGATTTCTCTGAATTTTCTTCCTAGAGTTTTACAGTTTCAGTTCTTGTGTTCAAGTCTTTCATTCATTTTGAGTTGATTTTTGTATATGGTGGAAGATAATGGTCCAATTTCATTCTTTTGCATATGGTAGTCCATGTTTCCCCATTTATTTCAGAGACTATCCTTTTTGCATTGTGTATTCTTGGCCCCTTTGTTGAAAATTAATTGACCATATATACATGGTTATCCTTCTAGGCTGTCTATACTGGTCTATGTACCTATTTTTATTCTAGTACCACATTGCAGATGGTGACTGCAGCCATGAAATTAAAAGACGCTTACTCCTTGGAAGAAAAGTGATGACCAACCTAGATACCATATTGAAAAGCAGAGACATTACTTTGCCAACAAAGGTCCGTCTAGTCAAGGCTATGGTTTTTCCTGTGGTCATGTATGGATGTGAGAGCTGGACTGTGAAGAAAGCTGAGCACCGAAGAATTGATGCTTTTGAACTGTGGTGTTGGAGAAGACTCTTGAGAGTCCCTTGGACTGCAAGGAGATCCAACCAGTCCATTCTGAAGGAGATCAGCCCTGGGATTTCTTTGGAAGGAATGATGCTAAAGCTGAAACCCCAGTACTTTGGCCACCTCATGCGAAGAGTTGACTCATTGGAAAAGACCCTGATGCTGGGAGGGATTGGGGGCAGGAGGAGAAGGGGATGACAGAGGATGAGATGGCTGGATGGCATCACTGACTCGATGGACGTGAGTGTGAGTGAACTCTGGGAGTTGGTGATGGACAGGGAGGCCTGGCGTGCTGCGATTCATGGGGTCGCAAAGAGTTGGACACGACTGAGCGACTGAACTGAACTGAACTGAACCACACTGTTTTGATTACTATAGTTTTGTAATATAGCTTGAAATCAGGAAGTGTGATGCCTCCAACTTTGCTCCCCTTTTCTCAAGACTGCTTTGACTATTTGGGGGTTTTGTGTTTGCATAGATTTTAAAATTATTTTTTTCTACTTATAGGAAAAGTGCATTGGAATTTCTTTTTATTGTTTATTTTTACTTGGAGGATAATTGCTGTACAATGTTGTGCTGGTTTCTGCTGTACAGCAAGGTGAATGCCATAAGTATACATATATATCCTCCCTCTTGAGCCTCCCTCCCATCCCTCCCCCCAGTGGAATTTCTATAGAGGCTGCATTGAATCTGTAGATTGCTTTGGATAGTATGGATATTTTACCACTACTGATCCTTTCAGTCCATGAGCACAGAATATCTACAGGAAGCCATCACAAAATAAAAAGGCAACCTATGGAATAGGAGAAAATATTCACAGCCACATATCTGATAAGGGATTAATATCCAAAATATATAAGTAACTCATATAACTCAGCAAAAAAATAATAATAATAATAACAAATAAAAATGATCTGATTAGACATTTTTTCCCCAAAGAAGACATATAAATGGCCAACAGGTACATGAAAACACCCTCAACATCACTAGTCATCAGGAAAATGCAAATCAGAAAAAAAAAAAAAAAAACCACAATCATGCCGCACCTGTTAGGATGGCTGTTATCAAAAAGACAATAATACTGGCTAGGATGTAGAGAAAACACCTGAACACTGTTAGTGGAAATGTAAACTGGTACAGCCACAACAGAAAATAGTATGGCTGTTCCTCAAGAAATTAAAAATAGAACTACCATATGATCCAGCAATCCCACTTCTGGGTACATATACAAAGGAAATGAAACTATTATCTCTAAGAGATATCTGTATTTTCATGTTCATGGCAGTAATATTCACAATAATCAAGGAATTTAAACAACATAATGTCCATTGATGTATGAATGCATCAAGAAAATGTGATATAAAAATACAATGGAATATTATTCAGCCTTAAAAGAGAAGGAAATTCTATCACTTACAACAATGTTGGATAAAACTGGAGGAAATTATGCTATGTGAAATAAGCCAGACGGAGAAAGACAAATACTGCATGGTATCACTTACATGTAGAATCTTAAAAATAAAAAACATTTTTAAAAAAGATCAAAGTCATAGAAACAGGGAGTAGAAAAATGGTTGTCAGGGGCTGGGGGGAGGGGGGTAGAAATAGGGAGAAGTTGGTAAAATTGTATAAACTTTTAGTTACAAGATGAGTACAGTCTGAGGCTGTACTCTATGAAACATGGTGATGGTAGCTGATAACACTGTATGGTAGTTGATAACACTGTATTTGTGTAATTCAAACTTGCTAAGACAAGGGTGTGTTAACTAGACAGGGCAGAGCGGAGGAAGCCTTTCACAATGTACACGTGTTTCAAATCATCACATTATAACATTACATATCTTACCATTTTGTAACTTATACCTCAATAAATCTGAAAAATGAAAGAAAATTTTTTCCTCATCTGTAAAATTAAGGTATTCAACTAGAAGAAGACTCTGGTTTATTTTCTGATATTCTGTGATTCAATTTTTCTGGTTTTGAAGAGGACACGGGCCAGGATTGACCCACCATGAAAATTCAGGGTGGCTCATCAGCTACTAATGAGAACTGGAGTGGGTCTAGAGGAGACACCCGTACACACCCTCTGTGTTCCGTTTCCATGGAGTTTGGTTCTGGAACGCCGTGTCTGTGAAGAAGGTGAAGCATATTTCCTGTAGGCAGTTGCTTATGCTCCCTAAGCCCTCTGGGAAAGAGGCTGCATGACAAAGCTGAAAGCTTGTAGCCTTAAATATGAGAAGACCTGGATCCTGGTCCTGAACCGGGCGTGCAAGTCAGCAATTCATTCACACTCTTTGGGTCTCCATTTGCTCGTCTCTAATGGACAGAATGCCCACTCTGACAGCCTCACGAGACTGTGGAGAAAGTCCTCACCAAAACATTAAGTGCTAAAACAGGTGTATTGTTAGGAGAATCCTGTCAAATGGCTGGTGGGAAAGAATGAAGAATGTGTGAGGCAAAGAGTCCACAGTTTGGAGGCACAGAGGACTCCTTAAAGATTTGTACATTCTGGAAATTAAGATGAAGGCTGGACTTTGTGAGTCTGTCTGGTGAAAGGCAACGTGGCATAGCTGTCGAACCTGTAAAACTGGTGGATCTTGATTCCAACGTTGCCATTTATGAGCTGGGTGGCTGCAATAGTCACCTTTTTTGAGTCTCAGTTTTCTCATCTATAAAATGGGTATAATCTTTGGCCCTGCCTATTTCCCAAAGTCATCCCTTGATCAAATAAAATCGTTGTTTCTAAAAGTGTAGTTCACTAGAAAGGCCATCACATGCTGGGCATTGGTACTCCCGGGAGAGTCAGGCACTTAGCAGGAACTCTTAGTAATTAACCTTGCTGAGCACCCAGCAAGGCGGATCCAGGCTACGGCATCGGCTCCACCATGAGAGTAGATGGACGAGACAGACACTACACAAGACAGTTTGTGGGCAAGTATGAGACTTAATCTGCGTCCAAAACTTTCCCCTCCTCCCTAGCCTAGAGCCTTTCCCATCAGATTCACTCCCACGAAGCATATGCAGTTGAGAGAGAGCTCAGAGCCCAAGGGTGTCCAGGCAAAGGGCAAGTAGGGACTAGAATCCAACCTCAATTCCACCTGGCAGGGCCTGAGCCTGCCCAGAGGGAGGGACGTTTTTCTCTAATTCTCATGGACAGCCTGCCATATGCACCAGCTCATCCCTCCGCTGGAGGTTAGGAAACAAGTGATCAGGGTTTAAATGAACAAACATTCCCCTGAAATGTGAGTCACTCTTCCACTGCCTCCCTTTAGTAAACAGAACTCTGGAGAAATAAAATGCCAACTGGTGAATTCTGTGTGTGTGTGTGTGTAAACCTTAGTCCTGGAGGGTATGGCAGGAGAGGGTTGTATAATGAGACCCACCAAACCCAGTGTTGGCCCTGGGAGCTGGTAGATGTGGGCCACCGTGGGAGGAGTGAGCAGGGCAACATGGCACCCTAGGATATGGGGGGGTAGCTTGACCATCAGAAACTTGGCTGACCTCAGACTCTTGCTGAAGATCAGTGCTTCCAGGTTGGGCTGTGGGGGAATAACCACAGTGCGTGATATTACATGAGGGGTCCCAGGACTCCACCCTCTGACCTCTCAGGCGAGCCCTTAGCCTTCCGCCAAAGTGCATGCTAGAGCGTCTTCACCCCCTCTCCTCATTTTGGCAACATGGTAGACCTTGAGCACAGCAAGGTAGCCTCAATCCAACAGGAAGAAACAGTCAAGACCACTCCAAGGTCACTGCATCCACAAGGATTCTGGTGACTCCCTGCCCCTCCTTTCTCTCCAGATGAGACACCTTATTGTCTGGGGCGTGCCAGTCCTCCAGGGAGTTCTGGGAACTGGACTCTGGGCAAGACAATAAAGAGAGACGGTGGATTGTGCCATTGTGGGAAGGGAAGAACGTTTTCCTTCAGGGAGGGCAGCATAAAAGCGCAGGGTGTAGCTCCGTATGAACCTTGGCAGTGCAGCCTTGCAGCCAAGGGCACACTCACCTCATAGGCATGTCCAGCAGCTTTCTAGGCAAGCAGAAGGGCCACAGCAAAGGGTTTTTGCTTTGGTCTTCATTCCAACCCCTCCCCATGGAGTCCATCTTTCCTCACTTTGGAGTCGAGAAACTTACCCATGGAGAAAAGGAAAAGGAAAAGAAAAAGGACTATCCAGGGCAAATTGCACACCTGCCCCCAAAGCTCCAGTTTTGAGGAATGGGAAGTAAAGGCTACTTATTATCAAAGACCTTGTTGGTATGGGAGAAGGCCTAGACATAAACACTTCAAGACATTTATTTATTAATTTATTTTTGGCTACGCTGGCTCTGCATTGCTTTCTCTAGTTGCGTCAAACCTGGGGCTACTCCCATTGCAGTGGCTTTTCTTGTCGTGGGGCACGGCTTCTAGGCGCACAGGCTTCAGTAGTTGCAGCCCGCGGGCTCAGTAGTTGTGGCTCTCGGGCCCTAGACCATGCAGGCTTCAGTAGTTGTGGCTCCCGGGCTCCAGAGCACCGGCTCAGTATTGTGACACATGGGTTTTGTGCTTTGCCGCATGTAGACTCTTCCTGGACCTGGGATCGAACCTGTGTCCCCTGAAATGGCAAGTGGATTCTTATCTACTATACCACCAGGGAAGATTCCTTCAATATTGATGCAAAATTGATCTGAAGGCCAAAGAATCACCTCTTTTCACAAATGGATATTATATTAATACAATAATGCAGTTGATTCTTCTAGCCCTTATTTACATCCCATTCACATTTCTCATACTGTTGTCTGTGCTTTTTGATATGTTTGAACATCCACAGAGCGTTAGGAGAAGCACTCAGCTATGTTCCCCCAGGTATCTCAGAGAGCAATGAATTTTCTTTTTTATCAGGCTTCCCCTTGGGGCTCTCATAATAGATCACTATGAAGAAGCCCACCCCTAAAATTTGTGGGGCCCAGCACAAGAATACAAATAGAGCCCCGTTTATGTAGATCTCCATTTATGTAGGTTTAATATTTAAAGGTTACAGATCAACCTAACAAATAAATAAATGTTATACCATCCTAACCAGGGCTTCCCAGATAGCGCTAGTGGTAAAGAACCTGCCTGCCAATTCAGATAGACGTGAGAGACTCAGGTTTAATCCCTGGGTTGGGAAGATCCCCTGGAGGAGGGCACAGAAACACACTCTAGTTTTCTGCCTGGAGAATCCCATGGACAGAGGAGCCTTGAAGGCTGCAGTTCACAGGGTCGCATAGAGTCTGACACTACTAAAGCCACTTAGCATACACGCACACCATCCTATCCTAATGAATACATGTCCACATTGACTCAGAAAGCCAGTTTCACATTTAGAACTCTTTTCCTCCTCAGAATTCAGCTACCAATGTAGAATTTACCCCCAAATGCTCAGACCTGGGCTCACGGACCTTTCTTCCCATCCCCCATCATCTGCCCATATCCTAGCCCGTATACACAAGCTCCCTCTACACACCCCACTATCAGCCTCCCATATGCCACCTTTTGTACAGACTGGCCATATTGGCTGTGACCTCTGCCTTTGGTAGGAAAAAACCTGGGAAAGAGACATGAAGAGGGCTGGAAACAGGCTCGGGATCATTTAGGCAGCAAATTCTAGGTACCATAGAGAATCTTTAGGTAGCCAGAGAAGGTTATAGAAGAGGTAAATGGGCTCAAGACAGTCACATTTCCTTAGTCCTACAGACTCCTTACCCATCTATACCCATAGAGAGAGGCACAGCTGAAAGAGGGTCATAGTGGGGGTCCTGTAAAGTCCAGGGTCCAGGGTAAGAGAGGGTATCTAAGGGCATTATTATTATGTAAAATCTGAATCCAGGAACTCAGTGCTCACCCAGATCACTCCCCATGACTTTGGGCAATCCCCTTCAACTCTCTGGACCCAATTTCTTCATTTATGGTTTGAACCAAGAATTTTTCAGTGCCTTTGCAGACGTCAAATCCTATGCATCCTCTCCAGAGTAAATTCCAGTAACACATGTGGAATACCTATCATGGGCCAGGTGAGTGCTTTTGTGTACATGGTCTTATTTAATCCATTATTACCTCACTGCACACCCACTTCACAACCAGACAAATTTCTGGAGCTGTGCCCAGGTCAACCCACTCCAGTACTCTTGCCTGGAAAATCCTATGAACAGAGGAGTCTGGTAGGCTGCAGTCCATGAGGTCACTAAGAGTCGCACATGACTGAGCCATTTCACTTTCCCTTTTCCCTTTCATGCATTGGAGAAGGAAATGGCAACCCGCTCCAGTATTCTTGCCTGGAGGATCCCAGGGCTGCCATCTATGGGATCGCACAGAGTGGGACACGACTGAAGTGACTTAGCAGCAGCAGCAGCAGCAGCACTCCAGGTCAAACATCCCAACGACTTTCAGAGATGGAACTAAAAATGATGCAATTCTAAGAGCATCCAGGAGGGAACCTAAGATTCAAACAAACCCACAGTACACCTACAGCAGCAACCATGAGGGGCTAGCAGAGAGGATACTATGAAACAGACCTGGGGGGAATGGGTGCCTCCTGCCTAGTCTACAGGTGGACAGCGAGCTGTTTAGGACTGTAGTGCAGACACAATTTCATACTCACAAAAGCAATTGAAAGTTCCTGGGTCATTCTATTTGTCTTTTTTTTTTTTTTTTTTTACTTTTTAATGGTGCCACAAGGCATAATGGGATCTTATTTCCCTGACCAGGGATCACACCCATACTCCCTACACTGGAAGCACATTCTTAACCACTGGACCACTGGGGAAGTTCCTCTATTTGCTCTTAAAGGGAGGTGTCTGGGGCAGGCAAAGAGAACAGCAGTGGAAGAAGGGAAGCTAAAATCAGAAGAGACATTAAAGTCAGTTCCAGGATTCTTGTGCTAAGACTTGAGGCAGGTCTGCAGATGTTTGGCAACAAGGTTTCCCATCGTTATTCTCTTTCCCTAAGATTCTCTAGCTTGTGAAACACCTCTGCCTGAATACCCCAGTTCTTGTGGTCAAGTTGACTCATGTACTTATTCTCCTTGGTTAGCTGGCCCTCCTCAGGTCACGACTATTTGACCTTGAGCGAGTATCTTCATTCTCCAGGCCTCAGTGTTCTCAACTGTAAAATGAGCCTTCAGAGGACTAAGAGATAGCACCTGTTACGTGCCTGGCATAGAGGATAAGCAGTCAGCAATTGTCAGATACTAGTATTATTATCCTTTCAAATGGGAGAGCAAGAAAAAGACAGAAGCCAGTTTTGAGCCGGTCAGCCCTGCTATCTTCCCTGAAGGACAGTGGGCCCCTTATTCCCCGAGGACATCGCTCTCTGGCCTGTCACATCAGGTGCAGGACAGCTGGTAGTCACACAGCAGAGTCGGTCAGCCAAGCACACCACACACCCGGGCCTTATCAATTATTGATGGAGTGTATAATGTCTTCTGAACACAATACACCTCTTCTTGAACGTGAGCCCGACCTTCTCTGACCCCAGAGGAGGGTGACAGCTTTCCATACCTCTTAAGCAGCTGTACATCTAGGGAAACTTGCCCTCGTCAGGTGCAAACATCTCAGAGTGTGTTATCTTTTCCATGGCAGGAGGGAAGCTCCCACTGCCTACTTTTAGGTTTTTCCTACTAGGGCAGCTCCCCAAGAAAGGAAGGGATGGAGATGAAAACTAATGTTGGAAGCATGTCTTCTGTGCCAAGCACCGTACAGAGGGCAGTGCATACATGGTCCAATTTAACCCAACAGGCCCCCTCTATAACATGGTTTGTAGTTGAAGGCAGTGTGATGCAAGAAGACTCACTGGGTAGCTCAAGCAAGACCATGACATTTATCCAGGGTGGAGCTGACATGTAGACTTCTGTCTAAGAGTGTGCTTCTGCTGAGAGTACTCAGGAAGTGAGGCCAGAGTCAGGAAGCCCCCAGGATCCAGGTGGATCTATTCCTGGGACCACTGCTCCAGCTCAGGCATGCCTGGCTGTGCAACCTTCCTCGAAGGCTGATCACAGAGTAAAGCCAAGTCAAGTAAGTTCTCTCTGTGCTTCCAGTGCAGGGCACTCGGGTTTGATCTCTGGGCAGGGAACTAAGAGCCCACATGCTGTGAAGCGTGCCCGAAACAAAACAATAAGACAAAACAACAACATCAAGAACTCCAAGTTCTACCAACTAGTGTTTACCAGGAGGGAGAAGGAAGCGGGTAGGCACACCGTAGGAGTAGAAGAGTAAGAGGTACAAACTATTAGGCATAAAATAAACTACAGGGACTTCCCTAGTGAGCCAGTGGTTAAGAATCCGGGCTTCCACTGCAGGGGGCAAGAGTTTGTTCCTTGGTTGGGGAGGTGAGATCCTGCATCCCATGCAGTGTGGCCAAAAATAAATAAAATAAACTACAAGGATATATTATACAACAGGGGAATATAGCCAATATCTTATGATAACTATAACTTTTAAAAATTGTGAATCACTATATTATACACGTATAACTTATATAATATTGTGCAGCAATAAACATTTACTTCTGCTTTATTGACTGTGCCAAAGCCTTTGACTGTGTGGATCACAATAAACTGTGGAAAGTTCTTCAAGAGATGGAAATACCAGACCACCTGACCTGCCTCCTGAGAAATCTATGCAGGTCAGGAAGCAACAGTTGGAACTGGACATGGAACAACAGACTGGTTCCAAATAGGAAAAGGAGTATGTCAAGGCTGTATATTGTCACCCTGCTTATTTAACTTATATGCAGAGCACATCATGAGACACGCTGGGCTGGATGAAGCACAAGCTGGAATCAAGATTGCCGGGAGAAATATCAATAACCTCAGATATGCAGATGACACCCTGGTGGCTCAGAAAGTAAAGCGTCTGTATACAATGCAGGAGACCCAGGGTTGGGAAGATGGATCCCTGGGTTGGGAAGATCACCTGGAGAAGGAAATGGAAATCCACTCCAGTACTATTGCCTGGAAAATCCCATGGACAGAGGAGCCTTGTAGGCTACAGTCCATAGGGTCACAAAGAGTCGGACACGACTGAGCAACTTCACTTTCATGCAGATGACACCACCTTTATGGCAGAAAGTGAAGAGGAACTAAAAAGCCTCTTGATGAAAGTGAAAGAGGAGAGTGAAAAAGTTGGCTTAAAACTCAACATTAAAAAAACTAAGATCATGGCATCTGGTCCCATCACTTCATGGCAAATAGGTGGGGAAACAGTGGAAACAGTGACAGACTATTTTGGGGGGCTCCAAAATCATTGCAGATGGTGACTACAGCCATGAAATTAAAAGACACTTGCTCCTTGGAAGAAAAGTTTAGACCAACCTAGATAGCATATTCAAAAGCAGAGACATTACTTTGCCAAAAAAGGTCCATCTAGTCAAAGCTATGGTTTTTCCAGTAGTCGTGTATGGATGTGAGAGTTGGACTATAAAGAAAGCTGAGTGCTGAAGAATTGATGCTTTTGAACTGTGGTGTTGGAGAAGACTCTTGAGAGTCCCTTGGACTGTAAGGAGATTCAGCCAGTCCATCCTAAAGGAAATCAGTCCTAAATATTAATTGGAAGGACTGATGTTGAAGCTGAAACTCCAATACTTTGGCTACCTGATGCGAAGAACTGACTCATTGGAAAGGACCCTGATGCTGGGAAAGATTGAAGGTGGGAGGAGAAGGAGACAACAGAGGATGAGATGGTTGGATGGCATCACCAATTCAATGGACATGAGTTTGAGTGAACTCCGGGAGTTGGTGATGGACAGGGAATCCTGGGGTGCTGCAGTCCACAGGGTTGCAAAGAGTCAGACACGACTGAGCGACTGAACTGCAGCAACTATATTTCAATTAAAAGAAAAAAAAAACTAAGTTCTATGGTTCCCTGTCAAGCAATCCCTGACCATGTCTCCTGACCTTCTGAACTGAACCTTGTTTTCAGATTCTTTGTAAATAAAATTCCATCTATTCTTTTAAAATCCTCATTGATAGTAGATATCTACTGAGGTGTCCCCTGTGATGGGGCCCTGCATAGGTTGGGGCAGGATGGGACAAAGGTGTGGCATATCCATTTCTCAGCACAACTTCAATCAGTATTTGCCTCAAGTTATTTATAATCGACTTACAAGTCATAGGGATTGTGCTGATAATCAATGGTATTTATAAAATGCATGAGAATTTAGAAATTGATTCCATATTAGGGCACCACTAAAGGAAGATTACACGTCTCCTGGGATCTTCATGACATCCTGTTGAAGTCATGGGGATTTTTATGAAAAAACCGAGTCAAAAAGTGTTCAATGACTGTCCCAGAGGTAGTGCTGCGCCAGGACTGGAACCCTGGTCTTTTTTTTTTCTTCCTTTCCTTTTTTTTCTTTGCTATGCCGTATGACATGTGGGATTTTGGTTCCCTAACTAGGGATGGAACCCAGGTCCCCTGCAGTGGAAGCGTGGAGTCTTAATCACTGGACCACCAGGGAAGTCCCCCAAGTCTGTCTTATAAATGATATTTAATATAAACCATCATTGTAGAGGGCTCTCCTGGTGCCTCAGATGGTGAAGAATCTGCCTGCAATGCAGGAGAACTAGGTTCGATCCCTGGGTTGGAAAGATCCCCTGAAGGAGGAACCCACTCTAGTATTCTTGCCCGGAGAATCTCCATGGACAGAGGAGCCTGGTGGGCAGCAGTTGATGGGGTCGCAAAGAGTCCGACACTACTGAGCGAATAAGCACAGCATAGCACATATTGTAGGGGCCAGCGATTTTAGAAATTAAACAGATAGTTGTTTTTAAAAAGACCGGGGCAAAACAGAGAAGTAAAGTGGAATGGCTTGACTCTGATCACACAGCTAGCCAGGATTTGAACCTACGCAACCTAGCTGCAGGGTCTGGTACTTAACCATCATATCTTCCTCTGTAACAATTTAATTTCTACACCAAGTTCCCTTCCACTGGGGAAGCAGAAACTACGTTCTGTCATTTTGTGATTTTTCTTCCCTTTTCTCTGAAGTGTGCGCAAGTTCTGGTGGCGGGGGTAGGGTGGGGGCAGGGTGGGGTTGGGGTTTGCCAAGTGCCAAAGGGGCATCTCATGCTGAGGTGGTCTGGGGCTGGCTGACCCTTCAGGGCCTCAGTCATCATGCCCCGTGTGGGTAGCCCTCACTGTCCACTGTCCCCAACTCCAGAGGGGTGCCATGCTCAGGGCAGGGAACTCACTCCCCTGTTCTCTGCCACGCTGGCCCTAGGAAGTTCTGTGAGGCAGGCCAAGGCGTAGTAGACCAAAGCTCACCACGTGGCCATCCCCTCTGTGGTCTGGTGACCTCCCCAGGGCTCCCCTGCAGGGCGCTGACAGTCTCTCATCCTCCCCTTCTCTTGCCCCCCAATTTCCTTATCTTGTGTTTCCCCCAACCTTTCTGTCTACACCTGTAGCCCCATCTGGCCTCCTAAAGGTAAATTTATGGGCCCCAAAGATGAGGGGAAAAAAAACCTTCCCTGGTAGCTCAGCTGGTAAAGAATCCGCTTGCAATGCAGGAGACCGCGGTTCAATTCCTGGGTCAGGATGATCTGCTGAAGAAGGGATAGGCTGTGCACTCGTATTCTTGGGCTTCCCTGGTGGCTCAGCTGGTAAAGAGTCCGCCTGCAATACAAGATACCTGGATTCGAGCCCTGGGTTGGGAAGGTCCCCTGGAGAAGGGAATGTCTACCCACTCCAGTATTCTGGCCTGGAGAATTTCAAGGACCATATAGTCCATGGGGTCATAAAGAGTCGGATGTGACTGAGCAACTTTCACTTTCACTTTCAAAGATGGGAAGGGGCTTCCTAGGTGGCGCTAGTGGTAAAGAACCCACCTGCCAAAGCAGGAAACATAAGACATGGGTTTGATCCCTGGATGAGGATGATCCCTTGGAGGAGGGCATGACAAACCACTCCAGTATTCTTGCCTAGAGAATTCCTATGGACAGAGGAGCCTGGTGGGCTAAAGTCCATGGGTTTGCAAAGAGTTGAGCATGGCTGAGCAACCAAGCACAGTGCACAGCACAGGTAATTATCTACATACATACACATATATATGGAGGAAGATCCAAGAGTAGATATAGTAAGGCTTCACAGTCTAACATGTATTTGAGCGTGATCTTACAGCAGGTAAACACTGATCAATCAAGAAGAGAGAAAAGGCAAGTATTCATATTTCCACCCAGTCAACCCAGGGATAATAACACCACCCTTCGCAGCGCCAGAGGAATTGAGGGGAGAAGGTGGTGAGTTGTTTCCTTCACACTCGAATTACAGTAAAGGCGAGACAATTAACTTCATTCATTCTTGAGCGCCTGCTATATGCCTGGTACTAGTACCTGATACCAGCACCTGGTACTGGGGATTCACCCAAGGGCAAAACTAACACACAAAACGTATAGCAGGTCCAGTGCCAGTAAGAGGCCACAAAGTCTAGCATTCCAGGTGGATGCCACGGCCATGCATCCTGAAGAGACATCAGCTCCCAGGCTGAGGGGTGGACACGAGGTCAGAGACAGAGGGGTCTTGGCAGAGAACCTGATCACAGTGAGCGCCCAGTAAATGCAGCTACTGATGGTCATTATGAGTCTTCCCCAGGCAGGAGCCATTGCTGTTTGGACTCCTGTGGGCATCTCCACTGTGGCCATGGGGCCAGACCAAGGAAGCCACATGCTCTACATCAGGCTTGGTGGCCCCGGGGACTGATGTCTCCAGTGTTGGCAATGCAGCCCCAGATGCTGGCTCTGGCACAAGCACTCCAGGCCCCTGAGCCTAGAGAGAAACCTGCTTCCCAGCACGACTCCCACATTCCTTCTGGGTGGAATGCCTTTATATGGCCAAGTCCCGTGGGCAGGGATTTAATTAACCCTTTACATCCCTTTGCAAAACTCCGCATGGGAGAACAATTCTTCCTCTATCCACTGAAAACGCTGATGCCAAGGGAATGTTTATATTTGGTGATTCTCCAGTCTCCTCTTTATGAGATCTTGCAGTGCCAGGTAATCAGGGCGGGGAATCTCTCTGAGCACCTCAGGGGCAGGACTGAGTCATTCCTGGGGGAGTGGTAAGAATTTGTTTAGTTGGTTTTGAGTTAGGCAAGAATGTTGCATGCCTACTGTGTGCAAAGCATGGTGTGAGATATACAAAGTTAGAAAAGATGTAACTCTTGATACAAGAGAGTAAATATATAGTGGTGAAAAAAGGGAACAAGTAATCTGGGTTTCCCTGGTGGCTCAGACGGTAGAGAATCTGCCTGCAATGCAGAAGACACAGGAGACTCGAGTTCAGTCAGGAAGATTCCCTGAAGGAGGAAATGGCAACCCACTCTAGTATTCTTGCCTGGACAATCCTACGGACAGAGGAGCCTGGAGGGCTACAGTCCCTGGGTCACAAAGAGTTGGACACGACTGAGGGACTAACACTACTTGCTACTACTAATCTGGAAGAAGCATGACCCTCCTAGACTATCCAGAGCTCAAAACCCCGAGTTTTAACACAGGGGTCTGACAGGAAAGGGAAAAGCCAGGGCAGCTATTTGATCCTCCCTCCCCGCACCCAAAGGGACTGGATAAGGTCAGTCTGTGAGAGAGGATCTCCACTTATCTGTGACGCACCCGCTGAACTGGCCTATGTAACCTGGCCACCTTATCAGAAGCCCTGTCTCGCAAGGCTAGTGAGGATCAGCACAGCAAGGAGGGTGGTGAGGTAGCTCCAGGTCCCCAAGAGGAAAATGAAAAAACTCAGGCTTCCACTAGACTGCAGAAGAGCCTTCTAGAAGGTCCTCTGGACACCAGGCACTCCCTACATCAACCTATGGCAGGTGTGATTTCCATTCTGAACTCTCTGAAGCCAGTAACCCATGTCCATATTGTCTGTCCCCTGCCCTAAACCTCCGGGAGGTTACGTTCTTACTGCCAAGCTCCTGTGTCAGCAACTCAGCCCAGCATCCCAAACCCCACCCCCGGCATCGACAGCAGGGACCCTTCCAGCCTCTCCCCAGTACTCAGGCTGCTCAGGCCACCTAGAACAGCCTCCCCTGCCTCCACCTGTTGAAATCCTGCCCCCTCCCTCAGGGTGACCTCAAATGCCCTTTCCCTCACAGAAGCTTCTCTGTTCCCCCAACCCCCACTTCCTGCCTGCCCTAACCCCACTCCTGAAACGCCCCTGCATGTCATACCTGCCTGGTGTCACGTGTCTCAGTCCAGCCAGGACGGGCCTCTCTTACTTCATTAACTTGGCAGCTCCTATCCCCTCCTTCTCCCTTCCCCAGAGCCCTTGCGGCAAAGGAGCTCTCTGTGCTCCTAGCTTCTCCATGATGTCTGCTGCCCCTGCTCCCCTGCATGAGCCATGCCTGCCCCGCCCTTACAAGGCGATGGTCAGGGCCACTGGAAGCCCGCTGGGGAGATCCTTTGTTGTTCGGCTTTGGCATTCATTCACATACAACCAAATTGCTATGAGGTCCTAATGGGCCCTTCCCACTCCTCCTTTCCTTGAAAATCTTGGTGTAGCATTTGGAATTTTTTTGCTTTAATTTTTGTTGGAGTAGAATTGATTTACAAAGTTGTATTAGTTTCTGCTGTCCAACAAAGTGAATCAGTTATACATATATATATATCTCCACTCTTTTTTAGATTCTTTTGCCATATAGGTCATTACAGAGTATTCAGTGGAGATCCTTGTGTTATCTATTAGTTACCTATTTTCTGTATAGTAGTATGTATATGTCAACCCCAATCTCCCAGTTTATTACTTCTTTCTGCTCTGGTAACCATAAGTTTGTTTTTCTACATCTGTGACGCTATTTTTGTTTTGTAAATAAGTTCATTCATATCATTTTTTTAGATTCCGTATATAAGCAATATCATATGATACTTGTCTTTCTCTATCAGACTTACTTCACTTAGTATGATAATTTCTAGTTGCATCCATGTAGCTGCAGATGACATTACTTCATTCTTTTTATGGCTGAGTAATATTCCATTGTATATACGCACCAAAAGAGAACTGACTAGAAAGCCTTTCTGTGCATTCTTTCAAAACTGACTTTTCACTCAGAATTTTCCACAGGAAAGAAGCCTACCCCAGAATCAAGGAAGCTTCATCTCTCCCAGCTTTCATGTGAGGCACCACCTCTGGTTCTCATCCTGCCTCTCTGATTATTCTGACTTCTCTTCCTGCAGCTCCTCAGTCCCTGTGGTCTCCAGCCCTCTTCCCTCCTTGATGGTGTCTCCCTCAGAGGATGGGCCCAGTGCTACAGCTCCTATGATCTCTTCGAAGTTGTTGACCTGAAAACTCCAGACCTCAAGTTCCTATGTCCCATAGCCCTCAGCATTGGTGCTTGTACATGCACTTAAAATCTTTGCAAATTTAAATCCCCAAGTGCAAACTCTACCCTCCTCCTGGACTTCTGCCAACACTACCTCCAAATGCAGGTAGGGCCTTCAAAACCCCACTCTGGCCCCAAAATGCTCAGTCACTCACAGAGATGGGAACTCTCAGAATTTACCCCTAATCTTCCCTTTCCCTCACCCACGTCTCTTTCCCCCTCCCACCCCCACCTTGCTGTGGTCACCCTTCCTTTTTTCAGGCCAATCCTCTAGCACCAGGCACCGATGGACCTTCCCTGGTTATCAGTCTTCTTGCTATGTCCCAGCCTCAGGCTTGGGTTCCCTCCTTCACCAAGACGGAGTAACAGACCCTCCTTCAGCCTGGTCCTGAGTCCACACACTGTTCCCTGTTCATAGAAGCCCCCACCAGCCTCGGGAACTTTCAGACAAATGCCATCTCTTGTTCAAGTTGCAAAGTCCAGGATCAGGTGTAACGCCTCTTGTCCCTCAGTGCCCACAGGCACTCACTCTTCTGCTGTAATGATTTGGGACTCTCCCTCTTTAGCTCCTTCATCCTTGTTTGTCATCCCGCTCAAACATACTAACCACGCTCCCTCTCCTAACAGGCTCCTGTAAGGTGTTGCCCCACTCCCATTCTAGAGTTCAGCACTTGGCTGTGAGTCTGCCTCCCACTACATGGTGAGGCTGGAGATGGGGCTCATCAATCCTGAACCCCTAATGTTGAGCAAAGGTCTCTTTATATCATATTCTGCTTAGTCACTCAGAGGAGTCACCAGGCTCCTCTCTGTCCATGGGAATTCTCCAGTCAAGAATACTGGAGTGGGTTGCCATGCCCTCCTCCAGGGGATCTTCTCAACCCAGAGATTTAACCCAGGTCTCCTGCACTGCAGGAAGATTCTTTACTATCTGAGCCACCAGGGAATAGGCGTTCCATAAATGAAGAATTGAATGAGTGCCTATCTGCCTTCCACGTGCAAAATCTGATGTGAAGTCCTAGGTGGACCCTGAACTTGCCCCCTGGGAATGGTTGGATATGGACATACAGAGGGATAACAGCAGCAGGACAGCAAGGGAGAGGTCCAGACTGAGTGCTGCTGGACTCCTGAGAAAGGAGAAGTGACCAGAGGCTGGAGCTTCAAAGGCATCTAGTAAAACAGGCAGACTTAGATAACTAGAAGAATGTGAGGTTAATGCAGGGAAGAGAATGGGGAACAGGAGAGAGGATTCGAGAGCCAAAATGGCACTTCGCTTATGTGAGCCACCAGGGAAGCCCACTTGGCTTATAAGAGACAGTAAGGAGACTTGTTTGGGGAGGACAGGTTGGAAAAGTGGGCTGGAGTTCAACTGCAGGGGCAGAAAAATACCATGCTAATAGCAATAACTTCAGTTCAGTTCAGTCGCTCAGTTGTGTCCGACTCTTTGCGACCCCATGAATCGCAGCATACCAGGCCTCCACGTCCATCACCAACTCCCAGAGTTCACTCAGACTCCTGTCCATCGAGTCAGTGATGCCATCCAGCCATCTCATCCTCTATCGTCCCCTTCTCCTCCTGCCCACAATCCCTCCCAACATCAGAGTCTTTTCCAATGAGTCAACTCTTTGCATGAGGTGCCTAAAGTATTGGAGTTTCAGCCTTAGCATCAGTCCTTCCAAAGAACACCCAAGACTGATCTCCTTCAGGATGGACTGGTTGGATCTCCTTGCTGGCCAAGGGACTCTCAAGAGTTTTCTCCAACACCACAGTGCAAAAGCATCAATTCTTCAGTGCTCAGCTTTCTTCACAGTCCAACTCTCACATCCATACATGACCACTGCGAAAACCATAGCCTTGACTAGACGGACCTTTGTTGGCAAAGTAATGTCTCTGCTTTTGAATATGCTATCTAGGCTGGTCATAACTTTTCTTCCAAGGAGTAAGCGTCTTTTAATTTCATGGCTGCTGTCACCATCTGCAGTGATTTTGGAGCCCCAAAAAATAAAGTCTGACACTGTTTCCACTGTTTCCCCATCTATTTCCCATGAAGTGATAGGACCGGATGCCATGATTTTGTTTTCTGAATGTTGAGCTTTAAGCCAACTTTTTCACTCTCCACTTTCACTTTCATCAAGAGGCTTTTTAGTTCCTCTTCACTTTCTGCCATAAGGGTGGTGTCATCTGCATATCTGAGGTTATTGATATTTCTCCTGGCAATCTTGATTCCAGCTTGTGTTTCTTCCAGTCCAGCGTTTCTCATGATGTACTCTGCATAGAAGTTAAATAAGCAGGATGACAGTATACAGCCTTGATGTACTCCTTTTCCTATTTGGAACCAGTCTGTTGTTCCATGTCCAGTTCTAACTGTTGCTTCCCGACCTGCATACAAATTCCTCAAGAGGCAGATGAGGTGGTCTGGTATTCCCATCTCTTTCAGAATTTTCCACAGTTTATTGTGATCCACACAGTCAAAGGCTTTGGCATAGTCAGTAAAGCAGAAATAGATGTTTTTCTGGAACTCTCTTGCTTTTTCCATGATCCAGTGGATGTTGGCAATTTGATCTCTGGTTCCTCTGCCTTTTCTAAAACCAGCTTGAACATCAGGAAGTTCATGGTTCATGTATTGCTGAAGCCTGGCTTGGAGAATTTTGAGCATTACTTTACTAGCGTGTGAGATGAATGCAATTGTGCGGTAGTTTAAGCATTCTTTGGCATTGCCTTTCTTTGGCATTGGAATGAAAACTGGCCTTTTCCAGTCCTGTGGTCACTGCTGAGTTTTCCAAATTTGCTGGCATATTGAGTGCAGCACTTTCACAGCATCATCTTTCAGGATTTGAAATAGCTCAACTGGAATTCCATCACCTCCACTAGCTTTGCTCATAGTGATGCTTCCTAAGGCCCACTTGGCTTCACATTCCAGGATGTCTGGCTCTAGGTCAGTGATCACACCATCATGATTATCTGGGTCGTGAAGGTCTTTTTTGTACAGTTCTTCTGTGTATTCTTGCCACCTCTTCTTAATATCTTCTGCTTCTGTTAGGTCCATACCATTTCTGTCCTTTATCGAGCCCATCTTTGCATGAAATGTTCCCTTGGTATCTCTAATATTCTTGAAGAGATCTCTAGTCTTTCCCATTCTGTTGTTTTCCTCTATTTCTTTGCATTGATCGCTGAAGAAGGCTTTCTTATCTCTTCTTGCTATTCTTTGGAACTCTGCATTCAGATGCTTATATCTTTCCTTTTCTTCTTTGCTTTTCGCTTCTCTTCTTTTCACAGCTATTTGTAAGGCCTCCCCAGACAGCCATTTTGCTTTTTTGCATTTCTTTTCCATGGGGAAGGTCTTGATCCCTGTCTCCTGTACAATGTCAGTAACTTACTTAGCTAACTCTTTTTGAGCACCCACTGGATAGCAGACACTAATCTATGTTTGTTCATGAAATATCTTGCTTACTCTTTACAAACTTCTGAAGTAATTACTACGACTATGGCCATTTTACAGATGAGGAAACGAAGGCACAGTATGATTACATAATTTGTCCATCATAGGATGGTAATATTACAGTGTCAAGTGGTAGAGAAGGTTTGATGCCGTGTCTCACCCTCCTATCCATTATCCTCAGCAGCCTAAGGCTTGGTCTTTATCCTGAAGGAAGCAAGAAGATATTTTAAATGGGGGGTGGGGGTGGGGTGGGCAGGGAGAGGAGAGGGAGAAGAGTGTCACACATCCACTGGGGCTTGGGAAGTAATCATTCCACGAGCACCCTTTAGAGTTGATCTGAAAAGGAAATCCTGAAGTCTGAGGGGTTAATTCAGAGGAAGGGGACAAAATAGTGCTCTAGAAAGAGATCCTCAAATTTCATGAGAAAACATTCATTTGAAGTCTGTATCAGTACTTAAAAGGCAGCTTGGTCCTTTCTTAGGGACTCAATTTTCCCATTTGTAAATTGTTAGGGAGAGTTCGAGTCCCTTCCAGCTCTGAGGTTCTGTGGTTTTATAAATATGAGGATTTTTTTAATGTAAAGAGATGGCCACCTGAATTAATCCTTGGCATAGAATAGGGGCTTTCCAATTGGCTCAGTGGTAAAGAATCCACCTGTAATGCAAGAGACGTGAGTTCAATCCTTGGGTTGGCAAGATTCCCTAGAGAAGGAAATGTCAATCCACTCCAGTATTCTTGCCTGGGAAATCCCATGGACAGAGGAGCCTGGCAGGCTATAGTCCATGGGGTCACAAAAGAGTCAGATACGACTTAACAACTAAACAACAATGTAAAAGCAGCCAGTCCCCAGCTCCAGCCCCACACCCTTTATGGAGCCTTTCTGATATAGCCTCTAATTCATGTGCCCTTCTTGTCAGCACCCCACATAAGTCACTTAACGTGAACGGCCTCAAACCATTAGGGAACTTGGAGGGTTATGTCCTCAACCGAACCCATGGCCCCAGAGGTCAGCATAGTCTCATCTTAAACTTCCCTAGGCTCTTCCCTTAGCACCTAATTCTGTGCATATACACTACAGATATTCACTAAAGACATCCTGAATTTTGAATAACCTCCATGTGTGCAAGCCTAAGGTTATCTTGCCTGTTACTTACATCATGCACCAGGTAACCAGGACATATTCCTGTGATGGAGTTCTGACCTTGCCACAATCATAGACCCCTTCTCTGCACTCAAGACCCAGCAATGCTAATTTTGGCTGAGTGATTCTTGCTCTTTTTAGTGTCCCTTATCTATAAAATCAGACTAGGAATACCTACTTCATAACATAGTTCTGAGGATTAAATAAGACTGTATGTGTTAATGCATGTTGTAACAACGAAACGCTATCTAAATATAAAATAACGTAAATCATACAAGGCACTGAACCAGGTTTAAGCTCTGATTCCAAACTGGCCTAGCCATTTAATTTGGACTAGCCATTTTGTTTCTAGTCTCTTCCGTCCTCATATGCACTCTCTCCTTTGAAGCCCCCATCATCCTCTTGACCTGCCTTTTCCCACCCCTCCCCACTCCCAGGCTCTAGGGCTCAATTTCCTTCTCAGCCTTCAAGGACTGGCTTAAAATCCTAACGACCACTCAGGTCAGGATTCTTTTTTCTAGGTCAGTTTAGATGATTTACATTCTCCTGCAAATGGCTTCATCCTGATTATACATCCACCTTCCTCTCTAGACCAAGGGTCAGCAGACTTTTTCTGTAAAAGTCTTGATGATAATTATCTTGGACTTTGTGGGTTATGTGGTTGCAATGACCTGATTCCATGACTGTAGCCAGAAAGTCATCACAGATAATGTGTAACTGAATGGACTTGGAAGTAAGTAAGCTTTATTTACAAAACAGGCACAAGGCCAGAATTGACCCAAGGGCCATAGATTGCTCACCCTGCTCTAGACTGCCAGCTTCCTAAAGTACTGACAAGCTTTTCCTCTTCTCTCTGCATTCATGTTTAGCCTCAATGCCAAGCACAGAATTTAGCCCCAGGAGGTCTCAAATAATTTTTAAATGGATAAATAGCAGTAATAATAATAGCATCCTTTTACTGAAGCCTTATCAGATGCAAAATACTTGGAACTTTGTAAGAAAAGTATGGGAGTTGCCCTGGTGACTCAAATGGTATAGAATCTGCCTGTAGTGCAGGAGACCTGGGTTCGATCCCTGGGTTGGGAAGATCCCCTGTAGAAGGGAATGACAACCCACCCCAGTATTCCTGCCTGGAGAATTCCATGAACAGAGGAGCTTGGTGGGCTACAGCCCATGGGGTCACCAAGAGTTGGACACAACTGACCAACTAAAAAAAAAAAGGTATGTATTATTTCACTTTACAGATGAGGAAAATGAGAGATGAAGGACTTTGCCTGCAGAGCTGGCAAGCAACAAAGAATCACACCCAGGTGTGTGCAAATCAAACCCACCGGTGCCGTGCCGCGTGTGTGCAAATGTTAACTGCATTGCATCTGAGTGGTGCGGTTGAACTAGGTGTCATCTTGTTTTCCTGGCAAAGTTAGCCAAAGAATCTTCAAGTCCCAGCCTGGCTTCCCAGGCAGTCTCAGGCCGCTGCACTGTGGGGTGAACACCATCTGACTTGTTCTTTTGTCTCCTTCTCACTCACCCAGGGCCAGTCCCTCCATCTGCTCTGGCATGCACAACTCAGCCACAGGCACAGTGGGACCTCTCTGAGCATGAACACACCCTGCCTTGGGGGGTGGGGAGGAACTGGGCTGGTTGGTGCACCAAGAGCCTGGCCCCTCCCCCTGCCCATTCTCTCTCAGGAGCCCAGAGAAGAAGAACCATCGTGACGTCCTCCCAGCTGCTAAAGTGGGACCACCATCCCAGACTCTCCAAGAGACAGAGGGGATTTATAGGAGGGAGAGAGAATAGGAGATGGGGGTTAAGGGCCAGATCAGAGTTCAGCTACCTAACTTTGTGTTCCCCAGGCCTGTCTCAAATCAGCTTAGAATCCCAGGCCTTAAAAGGACAAAGATAGATAGGGAAGAAGCCGATCATTTTTAAGTAAATGATCTCCACGGTGTTCCTAGATTGAGAACAACGTGAAGAGTCCAGGTTGAAAGCAAGAGGTAGAAGCTGATACTCAGAAGCACACAACAGAATTTAATCTCTACACTTCCAGGAGCCACTATAGCATTGGCTCAAGCATGAGATTTTGGGAAAGTCCCTGAAGCAGTGGTCAGGTAGATTGGAGGAAACCAGCCAGGAAGCTGCCGTCTTGGGGGAGCTGTTCAGCAGCCCTGAAGCAGGGGATGCAGTGGGAATGGGGAAGTCCTGCCTTGTTCTTTGCTAGCGCTACCCATGCTCCCCACCTTCTCCTTCTCCTTCCTCTCATCTTTCATTCATTCGACAAGTATCACTTGAGCCCTACTATGTGCAGACACATGATAAACATGGATACACCTGTTCCGTTCTCTCTCTTCCCCGTCTTTTCCCTTTCTTTTCCTCCCTTCTTCATGCCTCACAATCTCTCTTTCCTTGCTTGCCTGACATCCTCTTTCATGCTACTTTTCCAGTTGGAATTCAGGAGTGAGAGCCTAGGGGCACCAGGGACAGGGGGCTGGCAGTCAGGGGGCTGCATGGATTTCCTGGAGGGAGACTGTGCACAGGGGGCCCTCGGAGCTCAAAGTGAGCATCATTGTGGTCTGGAGACCAAAAAATGGACCCAACCTCCCACCCACCCGGACTAAACATATACACCATGCACCTTACCCCATCATAAACCAGAAAAAGACAGGAGTACACTACCTCCGCCAAGGTGCACATCAGTGACCTCACTCCCTGCAGTGGGGTCACAAAACTCAACTAGTCAGGGTCCAACCAAAAAACAGAAAGCACTAAATACTTACCACAATAGGGATCTATTTAAGCACGAAATTAGTTACAGGAGTGACAGAGGAGCTGGTAAGTCTATCAGGGGATGATGAGGCAACCCTGAGCAGTTGGAAGCAACTATCACCCCCAAGGACCAGCGGGACCAGGAAAGAGAGAGGTAGCATTACCTGAGCCCAGGGACCTGCCAGAAACCAGAATAGTAGCAGGCCATCTGGCAGATACCCAAGACCCCAAAAGAGTCACTGCCAACAACGGCCCAGCTTCCCACCAACAACCTGGTCAGAAACCGCTGACACGAACCCTCTGGCGTCAGCCTCCCTGTGATTCAGAGCAAGCAAGAGATCTGGACATTAACGGGCTAGACTGGTTTGCCTTTGCATGTTCCCCTGCCGTGTACCTGTGCCAGGCCTCCGGAGGCCCACTTGGCTTTGCCTTTGATCCATAAGTTTGGGTCCCAAAGGTCTCTGATGTCTGGAGGCCAGACATCATCTGGGCTCCATTTCCCCACACCCTTGGGTCTTGCCTTCTGGATGTTCGAACTCACTTGTTTCCATCACATCTTCCTTCCTTTCTCCTTCCCTCCCTGCCTTCCTCCTATTCTGCCTCCATCTCTCTTCCTTCTTTCCAGTATCCCTCACTCACACATTTGGTGACATGTGGCTCACCACCTATGTGTCAGGCACTGTGCTGGGCACTGGCCACATGTTGGGGGATGAGAACTACTCCCTGCCCTCCAGGAGTTCACAGTCAAGGGGCAATTCCATCCATAACCCTCTGAAGCAAAGACAGGGGTGGTCAGTTCTGCCTGGGAACTGGTCAGGGAAGGTTCACAGAGATGCTAATGTTTAAGCTGATTCTCGAAGAACATTTCACAAGTAAGTAAGAAGAAGCAAGGCTTTCCAAGCAGAGGAAACAGCAGATTCAAGGATCTGGAAGCAAGAAAAAATTAAAATCCAATCCAGAGGATGTGATGGCGTGACAAAGGATGGGTAACATTTACTAGGCAGGGCTCATTGCTGAGTGGCCTTGTAGGCATACTTCTCTTGGGAGCTATCAAAGGATTTTAAACAAGAGAGGAAGCCTATGAGAACTGAACTCTAGAAAGAGTAATCTGTCTACAACATGGAGGAGGGACTGGGGTCAGACCTGAAGCTAGAAGACTGGGGAGAAAGCTGGTGTCCATGCAGGAGTCCAAGCAAGCCAGGCACGGTAAAACCAGCATCTCCCGGAGAAATCCACAAGGACCTCGTCATAGTCAAGGTCTGATTGTTTGAAAAGAAGGAAAAGAAAAGAGAAAGGAAGAAAAAGAAAACCTGCTTGGAGAAAGTCAAGCTTTTCTCCAGTAAATCAGTTGTCAGGGGTGCAGGTTGCTAAGCTACAGCCCACTCTAAAAGGAGCTTTGGGGGAGGGGGGTGTCATCAGTCAGGTTGCTCCCTCCTCCAGGCCCAGAGGAGGGGAAGGGGTCGCTCCACCTCCAGGAAGGACCCACAGGGTGCAAATGGCAGCAGTACAGCAGGCAGACGAGGCTGCAGGGCCTTGGGGCGTCTGACGTTCAAGCTGGGTGCGCATCTCATCAGCTACTCAGCATGGCTGCGGAGTGCAGGGCTCCAGGGCCAGTGAGCACAGCGCTATTTTGCTATGTAGGGTCACAAGCTTCCGTCTGTCTTCTAATCTGTTTTTAGGCCATGGAGGTATGGGTGTTTCTGCATCTCTCGTCTTGCAGGTTTGCCTGTGCAATCAAAGAGGCTTTCAAAAAAGAAAAAGTCAGTTTAATCATCCAATGATTTAACTACTATCACCTGTAGCTTCTTAAAATTCAGAGGATGGGGGTGGAGAGAGTGGAGGCTCAGTTTACTTTCCAATGTCTTAAATTGATGTATTTTCCCCTGGAATTCAAACGTGAAGCAACAAGGCCTGGGGTCTTGTAGGGGCTCCTCATGGGGTCTGGTCATACTGTGTGTGGCCTGCACATTCCTGAGACTTTGTTTCCCCATCCAGGCCCAGCACACATCAGCTTTGTGTTTATCAGGGGTGTTTTATTATTATTTATTTACTTATTTTTGGCTGTGCTGGGTCTTTGTTGCTATGCAGGCTACTCTCTAGTGGCGATGTGCGGGCTTCTCATTTCGGTGGCTTCTCCTGTTGCAGTGAACGGACTCTAGGCGCATAGGCTTCAGTAGTTGCGGCACATGGGCTCTGCAGTTGGAGTTCCCAGGCTCAAGAGCACAGCCTCAGCGGTTTTGGCACACAGGCTTAGTTGCTCTTCAGCATGCGGGGTCTTCCTAGATCGGGGATCGAACCCACGTCTCCTGCATTGGTAGGCAGATTCTCTACCACTGAGCCACCAGGGAAGCCCCCCATCTTTGTGTTTATAATAGTCACTCGGAGACAAAGTACTCTTAAAGGTCAATCACATCCTACCTCCCTCCTTCTCTGATTTCCAGATGTCCCCACATCAAATAATAAAACCACCTTGCCAGGGGTGTTGTAAGGACAGTGAGGCCATCAAGGTAAAGAGGACAACACAGAGCATTTACTTTTGATGACAAGACTGTCATCAAAAATCAAAAAGCATGAAATGATTCTGCTGCTTCTTCCCATTGCCTGTGGATCACTCACTGCTGTTTCCTGGCTTCCTGTCCACCCTGGGAAGTCATTTTTACCTCAATTTTTGAGATACCTTTGCTCACTCTTTGCTATTTTCTTTCCCTTTAGTTTCTACCTACTTCTAAGTTTCTAGTCCCTGTTTGCAGTTAGTGCCAGCACCTAGGCTTTTAGCTGGAGAACTGAAATACTGTTTCATTCCAAGGACCCATTCCAAGCCAAATATGGGATTGGGTAAAGCTGGTCTTTGACTTCTCTGACTTTGTATGCACCCTCTCTTTCCAGCCCCTGGTACCAAGTGTCCCTAGGTTCCCTAGGTTTTCTCTTCCTCTAACCAAAACTGATCTCTGGAAAGAATCTGAAATTCCTTCCCATTCATGTAAAAGCGATAGACAATCATTAATACTCTAAAGAATATATATATATATATATATATATATATAAGCAATGGCAACCCACTCCAGTACTCCTGCCTAGAAAATCCCATGAACAGAGAAGCCGGGCGGGCTACAGTCCATGGGGTCGCAAAGAGTCAGACACAACTGAGCAACTCACACACACACATATATATTTGGCTGTGCTGGGTCCTTGTTGCTGTGTGGGCTTCCTCTAGTTTCAAGCAGCAGGGGCTACTCTTTGTTGCAGTGCATGGGCTTCTCACTGGCTGGCTTCTCTTGTTTCAGAGCACGGGCTCTAGGCATGTGGGCTCAGTAGTCGTGGCACCCAGGTTTTAGTTGCTCCAAGGCATGTGGAATCCTGCCAGACCAGGGATCAAACCCATGTCCCTGCATTGGCAGGTGGCAGGTGGATTCTTATGCACTGTGCCACCAGGGAAGTCCGCAAGAGCATTTATATATTTTTATTTTATTATTTTTTTTTTTTGCCACTCTGCAAGGCATGTGGGATCTTAGTTCCCCAGTTAGGGATCGAACCGAGGTCCCCAGGATTAGAAGCACAGAATTTTAACAACTGGAAACCACCAGGAAGTTCCCAGCATTTATATTTTAATGACAATGAGAACCTTCTGCCAAACACTGAAATCTCCCTGCAGAATTTCAGTTTGGTGCGTCTCCAAAGTGTAGGGCCTTCCCTATACCATGCAGGTGGTTGGGACTCACCTATGCATCATTCAGGCCCTTGCAGTGTTTCTGGAATGTTTCCTTGCTTTGGGATCAGTATGTCACACCTATGACAGCTCTTATCTTTGTATCTTAAAGAGCTCTGGGAATGTTTAATTAATGCAAGATCTTCTGAAAAAGCAGACTTGCAGGCGGCAACCTCCAGCTACAACTGCAGTTCCTTTTATACTTTTATCCTTTTATACTTACACTTTTAGACTTAAGTCTCCATTAAGAACAAAATTCAAGGTTTCTAAAGCTCATGTCAGCCCTTGTTCTAGCAAAGAGGTAACATGCCTCGAGTGTTTTGGACATATTTTAGTTCCATTCCTAGCCAATTTCTAAAAACGTATTTCATTATTATTATTCCATTTGTATCAGGTACCGACCTCAGTATGCAGGTTCAAGTTCTAGCTCTGAACCCCAACTTCATGACCTTAGGCAAGTCCTTTGAGCTTTCTGTCTCAATTTCCTCATCTATAAAGTGAGATAATATTATAGTGCCTAATTCTGGGGATTGTTGTGAGCCTTAAATGAGATAATATCTGCAAAGTACCCACCCAGTTCCTAGTTCTTAGAGGCACTCAGTAGAAGTCGGTTCCTTTCTCTCTTCTTCCCCCACATCCCCACTCATTTGCTCCACAACGCTGTAGAGAAGTAAACAGAGAGATCCACTCAGGTTCATCCACACCATGTGGATGTACATTTGGTGATTAAAAACCTCAGACACACATCCTCTTTGTTTAAAGGCTTTTCAAGGAGGAATTTGTTAGGAGTTTGAGATTAAAATATACACCCTATTATATATTGGAGAAGGAAATGGCAACCCACTGCAGTATTCTTGCCTGGAAAATTCCATGGACAGAGGAACCTGGTGGGCTACAGTCCATGGGATTGCAAAGAGTCGGCCATTATATATAAAATAGATAACCAACAAGGACCCATGGTATACCACAGGGAACTATACTCATATCTTGTAATAAATAACCTATAATTGAAAAGACTCTAAAAAGGAATAAATATATGTGTGTGTATGTATGTATATATAAAACTGAATCACTTTGCTACACACTTGAAACTAAAACATTGAATATCAACTATATTTCAATTTTTTTTTAAAATGAGGTGTTTTGTTCTTTTTTTCGTTTTCTGGTTGTGCTAAGTCTTCATTGCAGCATGCAGCTCCCTTGTTGTGGAGCACAGGCTCCAGAGCATGAGGGCTCAATAGTTGCGACAAGCGAGCTTAGTTGCCCCTTGGCATGAGGGATCTTAGTTGCCCCAGCCAGGGCTCAAACCCCTGTCCCCTGCATTGGAAGGCAGATTCTTAACCACTGGCAACCAGGGAAGTCCCCCCCAAAAAATTTTTTTAAGACTTTTCAAACACTCCTTTTTTACTTTTTCTCTCCTTTCCTAGAAAAGAGAAGAAAGAGTAGAAAGTGAACTGAAGAGAAAATTGTGGAAAGCTGTGCATGCTGATCATTAAGACACACCAAAATAAACAGATTGCTTTGAACAAAGAGATTATTTACAGTCTGCAAAGTAGAATTACCAACCTGGCCCAAGCTCCAATGTATTAGAAAGAAGCCAGCCAACTGTTTCCTCCTTTGGAAGCCCCATGACAATTAAACTGTCAGCTGGTATGGCTGGTATTCATCTGAAGGTTGCAATAACAAAATCTTGTCCAATTCGCTACGGCCTTCTTTAACCTGCTCTGGGTGCCTCCACTGTCCTAGATCCAGGTAGGTGGGGCAGGTGGATAACTGCAAATCACCAACATCTTTCTGATTTGGGATCAGAGCCAGGAGATCAAGGGCAGTGGTTAGATCTAAGAACAAATGTGAAGTTATGCTCAGGAGACAAAGCTGGAAGTTAAGAGACCAGGTCAGAAAATAGAATCACAAATTGTGGATGGATCCACCATGGGTGCTGAATAAATGGAACAGTCAGCATCAGATGACCCAAAAGTGCCAGGCACACAGCAGGAGCCAAATGCCAACCCTGAAACATGAAAGGAGTAGAGAGCAGAGACCAGGAAATAGCCAAAGGTGCAAACAAGTAGGAGAACAGGTTAAGGTCAGAACTCTGTGATCCCACTGCTAAATCCAAGAGTGAGTGACAGCAAGAACAGAGGCGAAGACCCAGGCTGAGGGCTGGTGCATTTCCACCAGAGCAGGACTGGAACACTCTGAGGGGAGGGACCCTCCCCTACCTTGGACACTGCCCTGTGCTCAGAGCCTGGAGCAGAGTTCAGCAAACCCACAATAAGAACTACATAAATCCTGGCCATTGACCAAATCAGCAGAAGCCAATGAGTGAGCAAGATGAGAAAGACTGGGAAGTCGACCAGATGGAAGGCACCGCACCTGAAATGGGCCTTTCTCTACCTGCCTTAGAGCACTGGTAGACAGCATCTTCAATGGGACACACCTCAGACCTTCCACTTTGGCTTCCTTAGTTCCCTGTGATTACCATAAAGAATTCTGACCAAGCTGGTGGCTTAAAACAGCAGAAAGTTATTATCACATGGTTCTGGAGGCCAAAAGTCCAAAACTGGTATCAATTGGCCAAAATCAAAGAGTCGGCGGGACCACATTCCTTCCAGAAACTCTAGGGGAAAATCTGTTCCTGGCTCTTCCAGCATCTGGGGGCTGTCGACATTACTTGTTTTATGGCTGCATTGCTCTAAGCTTTGCCTTTGGTTTTACATGACTTTCTGTGTCTGTATGTCTGTGTCTGTGTGTGTACAAAATTTCTCTCTGCTTCTGTCTTATAGGGGCACTTACAATACCATTAGGTTCCACTTGGATAATCCAGGATAATCTTGTCAACTCAAGATCCTTAATTAAATCACATCTGCCAAGACCACCCCCACCCTTTTTCTCTTACAAGGTAACACTTGCAGGTTCTAGGGATTAGGATCCAAAGCTTTGAGGGGCTTCTATTTTGCCCACACAGGGCCTAGGGCATCAGTGATTTGGACAAGATTCCAGGTTGCCCCTCCCTGGAGTGACTTCCCTGGGTGGCTCAGATGGTAAAGAATCTGCCTGCAATGCAGGAGACCTGGGTTTGATCCCTGGGTTGGGAAGATCCCCTACAGAAGGGAATAGCAACCTACTCCAGTATTCTTGCCTGGAGAATCCCGTGGATAGAGGAACCTGGCAGACTACAGTCCATCCCTGGAGTAGGTGGCAGGGCCAGCAGCAGAGCTGTCACCAGGGCAGAGACAAGACAAAGCAGGGCAGAGCAGGGACATGGGGGAGGCTGGTGCAGACCACCTGGCAACAGGCAGGGTGACCTCAGTGAGGCTGTGGGCCAGAGTACAGCTCAGCACCAGCGTCTGGGCAGGAGTGTGTTAATGGAAAACGTATTGAACACCTGGCCTGGGGAAGGAAGAGACCAAGGCCTAGCTGATTGCACTGCTTAGGTTCAGCGTATTGGTGGATGCTACTGGGAGCCTCAGGCCTGAGAGCCTGTGTCCAACCTCCCTAAACTGGGCCCAGCTGGTGAGTTCAATGAACAGGACCCAGTCCCTGGTGAGTTCACATCCTACTGGTGGAGGCAGGCACAGCTCCATCTTCCCAGGGCTGTCTTCCTCTGTGTCTCTTATAGGGAGGCTTGGCCTTGAATTGAGGCCCACCAAGATAATCCTGATGATCTCATCTCTAAATCCTTAACTTGATTACATTTGCAGGGATGCTTTTTCCAAATAAAGTCACACTCACAGTTTCTAGGATGTGGACATGTCTTTTAAGAGCTTCTCTGGTGGCTCAGACAGTAAAGAATCCGCCTGCAATGTGGGAGACCTGGGTTCGATCGCTGGGTCAGGGAGATCCTTTGGAGAAGGGAATGGCTACCCACTCCAGTATTCTTGCCTGGGAAATTCCATGGACAGAGGAGCCTAGTGGGGTACAGTCCATGGAGTCACAAAGAGTTGGACACAACTGAGCGACTAAGCACATAACTACATTCAACTCCACTTTCCCTGTCAAAATTTACCTGTCCTGTGGTTCATTCCTTAAGTCCCAATGTGATGTTAAATATTTTGAGCAAAAATTGTTAATAATTTAACGCATTACCTCTCTATTTCATCAGAGAAATCCTAGAAACTTAATGTCTGTCAAGAGACAAAGGCTCTCTAGGAACTTCAAGCTCTCTGACAAAGACAGGTCTGGGGAGTGGCTCTTTTATCAGCAGCCTTCTTATCAAATCACTGTTTACTGTGGATTTGCCCCAGTATCCCAATCACTGAAAATCTTGGGAGAGTTTGGAAATGCTGATTCCACCATTTCCTCTGCTAGCTTGTTAAATAAGGTTTACTTCTTTTTATTCCTAACCCTTCCCTTTCAAACCAGTAAATAGTAATTCTGCACGGTGCTAAGTAATTTACAAGTATCTTCTTTCCTGCTCAGAACATCTCTATGAGATCGAAACTATCAGTATTGCACATGTAGAAGAAGACTCTGCAACTTTGAGGATAAAAGGCAGAGCCCGGACCTGAACCTAGGCTCTCTCTTGCCCCAGATCCATAATGTTAACAATTCTCAACAGGAAACTCCTACAGACCTTAGAATGGTGTTGCTCTGGAAAATGGATTGTCAGAAGCATGATGGGAGTGGTCACGGGAGCCATGGTGGAGGGTGCTGGCTCTGTTTCCAGGAAGTCAGGATGAAGGAGAGTGATGGTAGACCCTTGGGGTCTGGAATGTGCATTTATTAGGACCACCATGACTGAGAGATCCCTTATTTTTAGTGGCATGGAACCTCAAATGGGCCAAGTTGAGAGGCACAAATGTGTGTGTGAAAGGATCAAACTGAATCCTTCTGCATGTTTACTTATGAGTATAGGGGGAGGGAAGAATGAGGAAGAAAATAGATTTGAGAAAACAAGTCTAATTTCTAGTGAGATGGGATGCCTTTAATACCTGTAAAGGTAATAGGTAGCTTTGTTGTGCCACCCCGAGCACGAAGAGACTTTGCCCCAGTGATGCTCTATCAGACTAAGCTGCCTTACCTCTCAGGAAGGAGGAAAATAGCATTTATTTGAACATGTAGATTTTTAGACCATTTTCCCAACATTATTTTACTTAATCCTAAAAATCATCCTCTGAGGAAGATGTTAACACCCTCAAGTTACATACGGGGCCCTCAGGCTCAGAGGGCCTTCATGGTTTGCCTAAGGTCACAGAGGACAAGGTCGCTTGCGGACAAGGCAAAGTGAAAGGTGGGCAAACAGCTGGGCAAGGCAAAGCCGTGACTCGTGCTCACATGTTCTAACTCCAGATTCGGAGTTCAGTCTTGCATTGTCACTCTAAGGTAAACCCTGGCGATACTCAGCCGCTTGTTCAGATGTGAAGAAGAAGCCGCATGCCTCACAGGAAGGTGGAATTAGGAAACCTGCAAAGACACAGCTAGTGTCCCTAACCTCACATGTCTCCTTATCACTCACCCAGACTTTGCCCACCTTTGCCTAGAAAACTCCTTGAACTTGAAGACTCACTTCAAATTGTCCCTTGGAAAGTTTCTAGATCCACCACCCTCTGGCTCCAGGTAGAACAACTATTCTTAGACCCATATAGATACGAGCTGTATGAATAGAGCACTTTGAATGTCTGCCTCTGCCAGTAAGATGTAAACTCGCCAGGGACTGGGTCCTATTCATTGTGGCCCACCTGGGCCCAGTCTAGGGAGATGGGGCACAGGCTCTCAGGTCTGAGGCTCCCAGAAGTTGTTGTGGTTAAGATTCCGTATTACCAATGCAGGGGGCCCAGGTTCCATCCCTGGTCAGGGAACTAGATCCCTCATGCTGCAACTAAGCCTATATGTGGCAACTAAGATCCAGCCCAGACGAATAAACAAATAAACAGAAATTTTAAAAAATAACAAGAGCTTATTATGGGCCAGGCATTGTGTTCAGCACTTTCCACACATCAATTTATTTTCGTCATCAAAGCAACTGCAGGAGGTAGGAGCCACTAGTAACCCCTTCCACAGACAAGAAAGCTACCACCAGTGGTAGAGCCAACCCCAAGCCCTGGGTTTTCGGGGGGTCCTGGACCAGTGTTACTTCCTCTGATCCATTTTGCCTCCTGCTCACACTAGCACACAGGCTATAATTTGACTTGGATGCAGTTCAGACTTCTGAAAGTTTTCTCTGTTGTCCCAAGTCTGGAGGACTTCCATCAAGTGTATGTGTGGAGCTTGCTTATTAGTTTCCAGAGAGTTCAAAACACCCACCGTGCTGAGAAGTATTCCACTGCCCAGACATTCACAAACACCCTGCCCACATTTTCAAAAGTCTCTCTACCTAGTCCAATCCACCCTCCTCCCCCTTCTCATTAGAAAAATTGAGAAAATTATAGGGTGTAATTAATATACCCCAAAACCCTGCAAAATATAAATTGTTGCAGCATTGATCATTACAACAATGATCATACAAAAAATAGGAAAGAAAATATTAAAGATTTCAGCAGATTTTTTATCCCAAGTCATTAAAAAAAAAAAAAAAAAATCTTAATGAAGGCAGGTAGAGGAAAGAAAGCCAGGGAAGAAATACAATGAGATAGAAAGCAAGATTCTTCATATTCATAAATCCTGAATATCTGAATTGATTTATTTAGAATCAGTGGTAATTTGCACGCCCTCCTATGAAATGCTGAACAACTTAATTGAACCAGCAAGCCACACAAGATGGCCAACAGACAACAAACTGCTTTTGGAAGTGAATTAGGACTTCCTGCATTATTTTGGTTCTTTATGGGATTTTTGAGTAAAGAGAAGAGATGATTGGAAGGGTGAAAAAACTTGCCCATTATTGTCCACAGAAGTAGGATAATGAAAAGAGAACAGGACCAAAGCAGAAAACCTAGTTTCAGTCTTAGCTTTGACACTCATTTTCTATGTGAGCGTAGACAAAGCACTTGCCTTCCCTGGGCTTCAGTTTCTCATGTCTGCAGTTGATTTCTATGGTGCTTTCAAATTCCATAATGATATTTTAAAGTTATAGAATCACAACCGTGTTTTTTTGTTTTGCTCTGCTTTTGCTTTTCTCCTCACAGTTGCATAATCAAGTCAAAGACTGAGATGTGCTTGCTGCTGAACACACACATTTATCCAGAGGGCAAAGCCACACAGACATTTGATTAAAAATTTTCTGACAAAAGCTGTGTCTCACATCCAAATCCCAAGTTCAATAAAACTGCCTTGAGATGCCGGCCGGGGCAGCCTCTGCTAGGAGGAAGTCCATGGAGCCCTCTGAATTTCTTTCATTGCAACACTCCCAGAAAGTCAGCCCTGTCATTAGCCTGCAAAGTAAACACCATCCTCTGCAAAAGCCCGGTCAGAGTCACCTAGAGTCAACCTCGCTCTTTTAAAAAGAGAGCTTTCACCATTCATCACTCTACCAGGCCCTGCTTTAAAACATGAAAACAAGCATGGGGCTCCCCTAGGAAATCACCCTGGCCTTTCATCCAAAATCACGGAGGCTGTGGGTAGAACTCAGAATTACGTTTCACTGGCTGGTCCGGATCACAGTTTGTCTGGGAAGAAAAATCAACAGAGGGGAGAGAGAGGCAGGGTCCTGATGCTGGGGGTAAGAAAAGAGCCTCTCTGCTGTGATGCCATAGAGCTGTGCGTGGTATTAACACAGTCAGAACATTTTATCCAGAGTCTAGCATTTAGACTTATTAATAAGCATTTCTTTGAGGAATTTTTACCATATCATTTTGTTCTTGTTAATTCAGATTCTGCTTCATTACATTAAAGCTGCATCTTGTGTTATGTCTTGAATCCCCACTGAGCTAGAAAATTCTTCAAAGGCAAAGGAAGTTCCAATTCTTTGGTTTCCAAGCCCAGCAAAGAGCCCAGTGGTGAACTGAGCCGAGATAGGCAGACTGCCTGGGCCAGAATGCCAACTGCAGCTCTTCAATCTGCCCCCCAAGCCCTTCTCCCGCCAGTTTATCCCCATCCATTTCCGTGACTCACAACGCACTACTTCCTCACCCAGGTCTGAGAAGACTAAGGAGGGCATTGCAGAAAGCGCTATGAGGTTCCTACACAGCCCAGACTAGCCTATACTCCATCTTGGACTTTCTGAATAACGATTAATAATAATGATAGCTAACATTTATTGAGTACTTAATACGTGCAGGCATTGCCACGTGATTTCTTTTTGCCACACAACTCCTGACGACCATATGAAATAGCTACTTTTATCATCATCATTTTACAAATGAAAAAACTGAGGCCCAAGATACACACCTAAGAAACGGTGGACCTGGGATGCAGATCAGGCCTGTCTGACTTGAATCCTGTGTTTTATCATCTCAGATATATTGCTTCCGAAACTGGTTTGTATATGACTTAAGAGAAGAGATTCTTTTTTTTTTTTCTTTCCCTGAACCGTCACAGAACCTAGAGGAATTCTGAGCAGTAAATAGTAGACTCATGGTACATTCCTGGTAGCTGACTGATGGGAGACCCTTGCCCAGGGTAGTGAAATGCCAGAGACAAGAGTGACAGGAGGATAGACAGGGATCCTGCAGAGAGTCTGGAGAACTGCTTAAAGCCAGGCCAATTTAGGGTATGGTAATGTAGGCACAGAGACCCCTTGTAGGCAATACTCAGAAATTTCCAGAAAGCTCTGAGAAGGAAGATGGCTTTCTCTCCTCTGAGGAAGACTCTCCAAGGAATAATGAGGCATCCAGATCTACAGCTAGGGCATGGGGTGGCTACTGAACCAAACCTAATTCACAGTCCCCATCCATTGGTGGTTAGTAAGGAGCCAGTATTGATCTTTGCAAGCAACTGCTGATGGGCTATCCCAGCTGATATCCAGTTTAGAAAAAGTTAAGCGCTCGACAGTTTCTATGCTTTGGGTGGTGTGCAGAGTTTTTTTCCTTTCCCTACACTAAAAATATAAACTTTAGTAGGGGACTTCCCTGGCAGTCCACAGGTTAGGACTCTGCACTTCCATGGCAAGGGGGCCAGGTTCAGACTCTGTTTAGGGAACTAAGATACCACAAGATGTATGTAGTAAAAAAAAAAAAAAAAATATATATATATATATATATATATGTCAAGGAAACATATCGTTTAAAGAGTTTAGGATCTCAGATAGGTTCTAAAGGCCTTATTTCACCCATCGTTAATAGTACTGAGTTCAATGGTACATATCGGTTACAAAGAATCATGTTGGTATAAGAAAATACAATCTCAGTTCTTTATCAGCCTTTCAGGATCCCCTAGCCCTTGGAGTAAGGATTCAGGACAGGAGCTCTTCATTGGTTATGACTGATTTCTAGTCAAGAGAGGCCAAATATGATTATGACACACTGAATGAATGACGGTTTTACAGCTGATCGAACAGAGACAGATCATAAGAGGCTTGCCTCCTTATGTGGTCACACAGCACATGGTAATATAGGGATGCCAAATTCACAAGGACTTGCCCCTTAGGTACCATCCTCAGATTGGAAGCATTTACCTTACATAGACTCCACCTTTCTCTAGCCAGCATTGCATACCATGTTGACTCATCATTTTGAAAACTAGCTAATTGGCTGCTAAACTGCTTTAGTACCCAGTGCGAATTTTTAAGAAATAAAGTTCTTTACCATATCTCCTCTTAGCTATTTTTATTTTCTGATGAGTAATTACAAATATCCTCTAGAATCTTCTCATTTGCCTACCTAGAAGAAACTCAAAGTAACAAAACAGAAACCTGCTGGTTCAATCATATATAAGTAGCCCAGGAAACATGTTTATGAAAAAGGAAGAATCACAACGTTTAACATTAGAAAAAGTGGGAGAGAAAAAGCAGTACACATAGGAAGCACAGAATGAGATGATAGAAATAAATCCAAATATGTCAGTAACCACTAAATGTGAATGGACTAAACTGACCTATACTAGAGAAAGTATTAGATTGAAAAATATTATAAATCCAAATATATTTTAGAAGAGACTTATTAAACTGTAAGGATCCAAAAGGACAGAAAAAAGCATGAAAGAATATAGAGCTGTCAAATACTCACCAAAAAAAAAAAAAAGGTAATATGGTTATTATATCAGACAAATGAGTTTAAAACAAAAAAGTATTATTAGGGATAAAGTGAGTCACTACATTGTGATGTTAATTCATCAGGTAGGTGTAACAACTCTAAATGCATATGTACTTAAAGTTGACCTAGGAGGAATCATTGGAAATGTTCTTAAAGGATAAGTAGGAGTTCACCAGAAAGACAAGGGGAGAGGGCAGGGAGAAGAACATGCCAGAGAGAGGAAAGGTAAGGCACCAAAATGCAGAGAGGTAAGAAAATGTAGCATCGTATGGAGGTCTAACGCACTGGATAATTACACTGATGATATCTTTGTTTCTTTTACACTTTTATGTACCAGGAAGAACTAGACCAAGTTCCTCTTCAGCATAAAACCAAAGCCACTAGAAAAAGAATATTTACTTACACAGGGGCGAGAGGACTGAAAGAGTTATGGTTTCATTTTCTCTGGCAAGTCCTGCACTGCAGATTTGCAAAATCCCAGAGTAATTCGCTCTGGTGATGTCATTTTCACCCCGGATGATGACACATCTTAAACCGTCATGTGGCTGATACCCTCTGGCTGTCATGGAAAGGTCCAAACAAAACCAGCAGCATTGCTCAGCCTCAGAGTGCCAGCAGGCCTCCTTGGTTCCTCGCTTTCAAAATTACAACCTGACTTGCTACATGTAATAAAGAGGGTAAGAAAGGAGAAAGAAAAACAAGTGTGGAAACAATTTCATATTAATGTCATGACCTAATGCATCCATCTGATCTCAGTTGCCAAAGGAAGCAGAAGATCCAGTCTGACAAAAAAGATCCAGGATAGTTGCACAACGGGGTTCTGAGCTAGGATCATCTTTTATTTATTGTCAGTTTCTTTATATATTGTCAGTCAATCGCAAGGAAAACACCTCAAAGAGCAGCCCAAAAGTTTCACTAAGTAAGGCACACTTGACAAGGAATTGCTTTTTAAAATTTCAGATGATTTAGATAATTTGTGGCCTTTGAATTCAGACCCCATTTTTTGCTGATACTTTAAAGGAAGAAATTATCTAATATGTGATAGGAATTGGTGCTTATCTGGCTCAGTAAAGAATCTGACTGCAATGCGGGAGACATGGGCTAAGTCCCTGGGTCGGGAAGATCCCCTTGAGAAGAGAATGGCTACGCATTCCAGTATCAGTTCAGTTCAGTCTCTCAGTCGTGTCTGACTCTTTGCGACCCCATGAACCGCAGCACGCCAGGCCTCCCTGTCCATCACCAACTCACGGAGTTCACTCAAACTCATGTCCATCGAGTTGGTGATGCCACCCAGCCATCTCATCCTCATCCCCTTCTCCTGCCCTCAATCCCTCCCAGGTTCAGAGTCTTTTCCAATGAGTCATCTCTTCACATGAGGTGGCCAAAGTACTGGAGTTTCAGCTTTAGCATCAGTCCTTCCAATGAACACCCAGGACTGACCTTTAGAATGGACTGGTTGGATCTCCTTGCAGTCCAAGGGACTCTCAAGATTTTCTCCAACACCACAGTTCAAAAGCATCAATTCTTCAGCATTCAGCTTTCTTCACAGTCCAACTCTCACATCCATACATGACCACTGGAAAAACCATAGCCTTGACTAGACGGACCTTTGTCGGCAAAGTAATGTCTCTGCTTTTTAATATGTTATCTGCTGCTGCTAAGTCACTTCAGTCGTGTCCGACTCTGTGTGACCCCATAGATGGCAGCCCACCAGGCTCCCCCATCCCTGTGATCCTCCAGGCAAGAACACCGAAGTGGGTTGCCATTTCCTTCTCCAGTGCATGAAAGTGAAAAGCGAAAGTGAAGTTGCTCAGTCGTGTCCGACTCCTAGCAACCCCATGAACTGCAGCCTTCCAGGCTCCTCCGTCCATGGGATTTTTTTTTTTTTTTTAAGGACAAAGAAAACAATTTGAATAAACAGAAATACACACATAAGATTTTTAAGGAAAACATTTAAAACAAAAATATTGTCAAAGGATTTTCAAAATAAGAATTTGGTATTACAGAAAGAGATAGTTAAATGAAGTTAGCCATTTCTTAAAATGGCATCTATCTATCATCACTATTTATTTTTCTTAAGCTCTATTTATTCCTTGTATATAGGTTTTTTAATATAAATATATTTATTTTAATTGGAAGTTAATAACTCTACAATATTGTATTGGTTTTGCCATACATGAGTGAACTCCGGGAGTTGGTGATGGACAGGGAGGCCTGGCGTGCTGAGATTCATGGGGTCGCAAAGAGTCAGATACGACTGAGCGACCGAACTGAACTGAACATGAATCCGCCACAGGTATACATGTGTTCCCCATTCCGAACCCCCCTCCCTCCTCCCTCCCTGTACCATCCCTCTGGGTCGTCCCAGTGCACCAGCCCCAAGCATACACACCAAGGAAACCAGAATTGAAAGAGACACATGTACCCCAATGTTCATCACAGCACTGTTTATAATAGCCAGAACACAGAAGCAACCCAGATGTCCATCAGCAGATGAATGGATAAGAAAGCTGTGGTACATATACACAATGGAGTATTACTCAGCCATTAAAAAGAATACATTTGAATCAGTTCTAATGAGGTGGATGAAACTGGAGCTGATTATACAGAGTGAAGTAAGCCAGAAAGAAAAGCACCAATACAGTATACTAACACACATATATGGAATTTAGAAAGATGGTAACAACAACCCTGTATGTGAGACAGCAAAAGAGACACAGATGTATAGACAGTCTTTTGGACATCCATGGGATTTTCCAGGCAGGAGTACTGGAGTGGGGTGCCATGCCTTCTCCGAATATGCTATCTAGGTTGGTCATAACTTTCCTTCCAAGGAGTAAGCATCTTTTAATTTCATGGCTGCAGTCACCATCTGCAGTGATTTTAGAGCCCAAAAAAAATAGTCTGACACTGTTTCCACTGTTTCCCCATCTATTTCCCATGAAGTGATGGGACCAGATACCATGATCTTTGTTTTCTGAATGTTGAGCTTTAAGCCAACTTTTTCACTCTCTACTTTCACTTTCATCAAGAGGCTTTTTAGTTCCTCTTCACTTTCTGCCATAAGGGCGGTGTCATCTGCATATCTGAGGTTATTGGTATTTCTCCCAGCAATCTTGATTCCAGCTTGTGCGTCTTCCAGTCCAGCATTTCTCATGATGTACTCTGCATATAAGTTAAATAAGCAGGGTGACAATATACAGCCTTGACGAACTCCTTTTCCTATTTGGAACCAGTCTGTTGTTCCATGTCCAGTTCTAACTGTTGCTTCCGGATCTGCAAATAGGTTTCTCAAGAGGCAGGTCATGTGGTCTGGTATTCCCATCTCTTTCAGAATTTTCCACAGTTTATTGTGATCCACACAGTCAAAGGCTTTGGCATAGTCAATAAAGCAGAAATAGATGCTTTTTTGGAACTCTCTTCCTTTTTCCATGATCCAGCAGATGTTGGCAATTTGATCTCTGGTTCCTCTGCCTTTTCTAAAACCAGCTTGAACATCTGGAAGTTCATGATTCATGTATTGCTGAAGCCTGGCTTGGAGAATTATGAGCATTACTTTACTAGCATGAGAAGCAAAAAGCAAAGGAGAAAAGGAAAGATATAAGCATCTGAATGCAGAGTTCCAAAGAATAGCAAGAAGAGATAAGAAAGCCTTCTTCAGCGATCAATGCAAAGAAATAGAGGAAAACAACAGAATGGGAAAGACTAGAGATCTCTTCAAGAAAATTAGAGATACCAAGGGAACATTTCATGCAAAGATGGGCTCGATAAAGAACAGAAATGGTATGGACCTAACAGAAGCAGAAGATATTAAGAAGAGGTGGCAAGAATACGCAGAAGAACTGTACAAAAAAAGATCTTCACAACCAAGATAATCACGATGGTGTGATCACTCACCTAGAGCCAGACATCCTGGAATGTGAAGTCAAGTGGGCCTTAGAAAGCATCACTATGAGCAAAGCTAGTGGAGGTGATGGAATTCCAGTTGAGCTATTTCAAATCCTGAAAGATGATGCTGTAAAAGTGCTGCACTCAATATGCCAGCAAATTTGGAAAACTCAGCAGTGGCCACAGGACTGGAAAAGGTCAGTTTTCATTCCAATCCCAAAGAAAGGCAGTGCCAAAGAATGCTCAAATGACCGCACAATTGCACTCATCTCACACGCTAGTAAAGTAATGCTCAACATTCTCCAAGCCAGGCTTCAGCAATATGTGAACCGTGAACTTGAAGATGTTCAAGCTGGTTTTAGAAAAGGCAGAGGGACCAGAGATCAAATTGCCAACATCCGCTGGATCATGGAAAAAGGAAGAGAGTTCCAAAAAAGCATCTATTTCTGCTTTATTGACTATGCCAAAGCCTTTGACTGTGTGGATCACAATAAACTGTGGAAAATTCTGAAAGAGATGGGAATACCAGACCACATGACCTGCCTCTTGAGGAATTTGTATGCAGGTCAGGAAGCAACAGTTAGAACTGGACATGGAAAAACAGACTGGTTCCAAATAGGAAAAGGAGTACGTCAAGGCTGTATATTGTCACCCTGCTTATTTAACTTATATGCAGAGTACATCATGAGAAATGCTGGACTGGAAGACGCACAAGCTGGAATCAAGATTGCCGGGAGATATATCAATAACCTCAGATATGCAGATGACACCGCCCTTATGGCAGAAAGTGAAGAGGAACTAAAAAGCCTCTTGATGAAAGTGAAAGTAGAGAGTGAAAAAGTTGGCTTAAAGCTCAACATTCAGAAAATGAAGATCATGGTATCTGGTCCCATCACTTCATGGGAAATAGATGGGGAAACAGTGGAAACAGTGTCAGACTATTTTTTTGGGCTCCAAAATCACTGCAGATGGTGACTGCAGCCATGAAATTAAAAGACACTCCTTGGAAGGAAAGTTATGACCAACCTAGATAGCATATTCAAGACCAGAGACATTACTTTGCCAACAAAGGTTCATCTAGTCAAGGCTATGGTTTTTGCAGTGGTCATGTATGGATGTGAGAGTTGGACTGTGAAGAAGGCTGATCACCGAAGAATTGATGCTTTTGAACTGTGGTGTTGGAGAAGACTCTTGAGAGTCCCTTGGACTGCAAGGAGATCCAACCAGTCCATTCTAAAGGAGATCAGCCCTGGGATTTCTTTGGAAGGAGTGATACTAAAGCTGAAACTCCAGTACTTTGGCCACCTCATGTGAAGAGTTGACTCATTGGAAAAGACTCTGATGCTGGGAGGGATTGGGGGCATGAGGAGAAGGGACGACAGAGGATGGGATGGCTGGATGGCATCACTGACTCGATGGTCGTGGGTCTGGGTGAACTCCAGGAGTTGGTGATGGACAGGGAGGCCTGGCGTGCTGCGATTCATGGGGTCGCAAAGAGTCGGACACGACTGAGTGACTGAACTGAACTGAACTGAACTGAGGTGAGTGCAATTGTGCAGTCGTTTGAGCATTCTTTGGCATTGCCTTTCTTTGGGATTGGAACGAAAACTGACTTTTCCAGTCCTGTGGCCACTGCTGAGTTTTCCAAATTTGCTGGCATATTGAGTGCAGCACTTTCATAGCATCATCTTTCAGGATTTGAAATAGCTCAACTGGAATTCCATCACCTCCACTAGCTTTGCTCATAGTGATGCTTTCTAAGGCCCACTTGACTTCACATTCCAGGATGTCTGGCTCTAGGTGAGTGATCACATCATCGTGATTATCTTGGTTGTGAAGATCTTTTTTTGTACAGTTCTTCTGTGTATTCTTGCCACCTCTTCTTAATATCTTCTGCTTCTGTTAGGTCCATACCATTTCTGTTCTTTATCGAGCCCATCTTTGCATGAAATGTGACAGAATGTGTCGCATCTGACAGAATGTGGTCCACTGGAGAAGAGAATGGCAAACCACTTCAGTATTCTTGCCTTGAGAACCCCATGAACAGTATGAAAAGCAAAATAATAGGATACTGAAAGAGGGTCTCCCCAGGTTGGTAGGTACCCAATATGCTACTGGAGATCAGTGGAGAAATAACTCCAGAAAGAATGAAGGGATGGAGCCAAAGCAAAAACAATACCCAGTTGTGGATGTGACTGGTGATAGAAGCAAGGTCCGATGCTGTAAAGAGCAATATTGCATAGGAACCTGGAATGTTAGGTCAAGGCAATTTGGAAGTCGTCAAACAGGAGATGACAAGAGTGAATGTCAACATTCTAGGAATCAGCGAACTAAAATGGACTGGAATGGGTGAATTTAACTCAGATGACCATTATATCTACTACTGTGGGCAGGAATCCCTTAGGAGAAATGGAGTAGCCATCATGGTCAACAAAAGAGTCCGAAATGCAGTACTTGGATGCAATCTCAAAAACGACAGAATGATCTCCATTCGTTTCCAAGACAAACCATTCAATATCACAGTAATCCAAGCCTATGCCCCAACCAGTAATGCTGAAGAAGCTGAAGTTGAACGGTTCTATGAAGACCTACAAGACCTTTTAGAACTAACACCCAAAATAGATGTCCTTTTCATTATAGGGGACTGGAATGCAAAAGTAGGAAGTCAAGAAACACCTGGGGTAACAGGTAAATTTGGCCTTGGAATATGGAATGAAGCAGGGCAAAGGCTAATAGAGTTTTGCCAAGAGAACACACTGGTCATAGCAAACACCCTCTTCCAACAGCACAAGAGAAGACTCTACACATGGACATCACCAGATGGTCAACACCGAAATCAGATTGATTATATTCTTTGCAGCCAAAGATACAGAAGCTCTATACAGTCAGCAAAAACAAGACCGGGAATTGACTGTGGCTCAGATCATAAACTCCTTATTGCCAAATTCAGACTTAAATTTAAGAAAGTAGGGAAAACCACTAGATCATTCAGGTATGACCTAGATCAAATTCCTTATGATTATACAGAAGAAGTGAGAAATAGATTTAAGGGACTAGATCTGATAGACAGAGTACCTGATGAACTATGGATGGAGGTTCGTGACATTGTACAGGAGACCGGGATCAAAACCATCCCCATGGAAAAGAAATGCAAAAAAGCAAAATGGCTGTCTGAGGAGGCCTTACAAATAGCTGTGAAAAGAAGAGAAGCGAAAAGCAAAGGAGAAAAGGAAAGATACAAGCATCTGAATGCAGAGTTCCAAAGAATAGCAAGGAGAGATAAGAAAGCCTTCCTCAGATCAATGCAAAGAAATGGAGGAAAACAATAGAATGGGAAAGACTAGAGATTTCTTCAAGAAAATTAGAGATACCAAGGGAACATTTCATGCAAAGATGGGCTCGATAAAGGACAGAAATGGTACCCATTCCAGTTTGGCTACCCTTTAATGGCTACCCTGTTGCCTGGAGAATTCCACGGACAGAGAAGCCAGGCGGGCCACAGTCCATGGTTTCACAAAAGAATCAGACATGACTGAGTGATTAACACTTCCAAATATACATATATACCCATTTTTAACTTTGGTGATGAAAACTGGAAAATCAGAGGAGGAGGCAAGAGGGATGTGAGAAAGGATTATTTCTTTTCCTGGTTTCTTCTAAAATGTCCTTTTCTGCAAGGTAAATCTTGTTTTTCCTTTAATCATAGCAGAAAGCATTCTCCATATCAGAGAAAGTGAAGGGCAGGCCTTGAACTCTGTGCTCTATTTTCTCTCCAGCTATCCAGGTTTGTCCTCTGCCCTTCAAGGAGCTCTGTCCCTCTCTTCTCTTATTGATTCCTCCTTTCTTTGTTCATTCCTCAGTTTCTTTCTTGCCCAACACATAATGGGAGAACTTTTGCAACCTAGTACTTTATGTAGAGGCTGCTTTATTTCATTAATTTAGCAAGTGTTTATCAAGCACCTGCTGTCTGCCAGCACTGTTCTGGGTGCTGGAGATACCGCAATGAACAAAGCGGAAAAAAATCCTTTCTGTTACCAAGTTCCCTTAGGGGGCCGCCAGGGAAGGCAGCGCAGAGGAAGTGCTCTCTCAGCTGACATCTGAATCATGAAAAGGAGTGAACTCAGGGGAGCACACTTGGAAGAGGTTTCCAGCCAGAGGGACCAGACCCAGAAAAAACCGCTTTGAGAGGAGCATCAGTTCCATGCATTCCAGGAAAATGAAGGAATTCCATGAGCTATTCCTGGGATTCAGTCACCCACCCATGAAGGGCACTTGTAGCTGCTAGGTCACTGGACTAGAGCCATGTCAAGAGAGAAAGACACACCCTCTGCTCAAAGTGAGAAGTTCAGATTCTAAAGGGTGGCTTATAATTTCATTCCGAGCTATGGAGTTGGAGGTCAGGGTGGGGGATCCTGTGCTTCCAGAAAAGCAGTGTGATAGCTGTTGGCGATGGCAGAGTAGAAAGACTAGAGCCTGAGGAGCAGAGAGGGGAGGCCAGTGCAGCAGTCCGGTCTCCCAAGGTGGTGGCAAAGAACAAGAGAAAGATGAGGACTCTCTAAGAAAGGGAGAAGGGCGGGCACAGTGTCTTCCAGAGAAAATGTATCAGTTTGGATGAGGAAGAATGGGGGTTAGAAATATGAAACAAGGGAAATTAGCTTAGGACATTCTGCTCACAGAGTTTCAGAGTCGGATTAAAAGCAGTCTCAAGAGAGAGACCTAAACACCTGGGGGACCAATGGCCTGGAGCCAACACACAGATAGGTGTACTTACCTGTATACTTATCTGAGTCACACGTATAGTCACACACTCGTGCAGCCATCACAGGTGCCTTTTCATCGTGTGCCAGGTTGAGGGAAAGGAGCACAAATATTGGATTGGCCAAAAATTTTGTTCAGGTTTTTGTATAACTTCTTATGGAAAAACTCAAATGAGTTTTAGCCATCTCAATACCTTTTTTTATACAGAAGGCAGGAGGACCAGTTCATTCTTTCAGACTGCATCCTCAGTGCCTTTTAACCTGTGTTCCCCTTCAGTAAAACATGGAAGTCACAAGTGTGGGTGTGTGCTCAGTCGGTAAGTCATGTCCAATTCTTTGGGACCCCATGAACCGTAGCCACCAGACTTCTCTGTCCGTGGGATTTTCCAGGGAAGAACACAGGAGTTGGTTGCCATGTCCTCCTCCAGGGGATCTTCCAGACCCCAGGATGGAATGTACGTGTCTTATATCTCCTGCATTGGCAGGAGTGTTCTTTATCTGCTGAGACACAGTGGAAGCCCAAATGTCACACATTACCTCTCAAAGCTATTTGAAACTTCAAAGGAGAAATAGTAACCAGAAACAAACCAAGGTAATTTCAGAATGTTTCTTCAAGCTACATATATCCCCTCTGCCCAGATTTTGGTCTGCCCCTTTCTGATTTAGAGGCTTTCCATCAGGATCTCTGCTGAGTTGTTGAGACTGAAAGAGTGGCCACACCTGCACACCAGCCTCGGGCTGCGTTCATTAACACAAAAGAGAAAAGGAAAAGGCAACAACTTAGTGGACTGCCAAAGCTTGTCTTTAAAAATACGTAGATGGGTTGAGTCAGAGAAGGAGAAGGACCCTGGGGTAAAGAGAGAGCTTACCTGGCTTCAGAGAGCAAAGCTAGGACCAGGAACTAAAATTTTCAGGAAAAAAGTTTCCTGGAAAAAAAAAAAAAAAGATCTCACTAAAGATGCTAAAGATCAGAACTTTCTGACAGTAGATGAACTGCAGGTGGGCTGGGTTGCAAGCAGGAGCCTGCCCTGGGTCAAGGTCCCTTCCAACACTTTTGTTCTATTATTTGGTTTCTATCTTCACACCATGAGTGCAACACTGAGTGAGGGTGTTCACAAAGATTTTTGTTTTCTTTCTGTTCAGGAAGTCGATTAAAAAGAAATATCAGCTTCATTAGCCATTAGGGAAATACAAAGCAAAATCCCAATGAGACACCACTTACCACTCACTATGATGGTTATAACAAAAAAGATAGACCCTAATGAATGTTGATGAGTATTGTGTAGAAACCAGAACCTTCATGTATTACTGGTGGTGATCTTAGAGAAATAGCAGTGGGCGGTCCTGAACAGAGATCTTGGTTCCCTGCCCAGGACTTGAACCTGCGTAGCCTGTATGGAAAACCAAGAATCCTAGTCGCTAGACTACCAGGGGCTAGAAGCTAGAAGCAAAGTGGCCCTGGTCCTTGCCCCTGTTTGAAAGCAAGAATGTTTCAAGGAGGGAAAAACTGTTAAAACAGGTGTTGTTGTTCAGTTGCTAAGTCATGTCCGACTCTCTGCAACCCCTTCGACTGCATCACACCAGGCCTTCCTGTTCCTCACTATCTCCAGGAGTTTGCCCCAAGTTCATGTCCATTGAATCAGTGATGCCATCCAACAATCTCATCCTCTGTTGCCCTATTCTCCTTCTGTCCTCAATCTTTCCCAGCATCAGGGTCTTTTCCAATGAGTAAAAGCAGGTACAAAGTTTCTTATTAGAGATAGAGCACAAGAAATGGGAGCATATACAGAGAAAACAGTTTATTTAAGACAGAAGCAAGGCAGAAAAACACACCCCGAGAGAAAGGGCATGGGCGTCCTCTCTAATGAGGAGGAACACAGTAAAGAGGCAGTTAAATTATTTATATAAGACAGTTCTTCTGGGTATTTGTTTACCTTTCGCCAATTATCTCACTTCTCTTTTCACACCTGAGTGGTCCTGGAATCCTTCCCAACATGCATGTGCTACTTTTTGCTAAGATGGCTCCCACTGCAGAGGCCTGTGGCAGTATGTCCACACTTACTATGGGGTGGTACTCCCTACCTTTTTGACGCCCAAGGAGCCTTCCTGCACATGTACAGACTGGGAAGTGTTCTTTGACCTCGGGTGTGGTCATCTCATCTCTTTACTTCAGCTGAGCTCAGCTCCTGCCATTAACTTTGTCCTTGGAGTGTCTGGGGAAAACGAAACTTCAGTTTTACTCCACTTGACAAACATCAGCTGTCCGACCGAGAGGCCCATCTGTCTCCTACCTCAGTGGGAATGTAAGATGGTATAGCCTCTTTGGAAAACAGTCTGGCAATTCCTCAAAATGTTGAACATAGAGTTGTCATATGACTCAGCAATTTCATTCCTAGGTATATACTTAAGAGAAACGAAAACATAAGTCCACACAAAAACTTGTACATGAGTTTTCATAGCAGTATTATTCATAATAACTGAAAACAACTCAAATATACATTGGAAACAATTGAAATGCCCATCAACTGATGAATGGCTAAATAAAGTGTGGTATATACATATAATGGGATGTTATCCAGCAGCAAAAGGGAATGAAGTCTTGATACATGTTACAATGTCGGTGAACCTTGAAAACACTGTAAGTGAAAGAAGCCAGTCATGAAAGACCACATATTATAGGATGCCAGCTATGTGAAATGTCCAGAATAGGCTCATCCATAGAGACAGAAGACATAAGTTGATTAGTGGTTGTCTAGGTCTGGGGACAAGAAGGAAGGGTGAAGAATAGAGAGAGAGGAGTTGGAGAGGAAATAGGAAGTGACTGCTAATGGCTACACAGTTTCCTTTTGGAATAATGAAAATACTCTAAAGTTGATTGTGATGATGGTTGAGCAACTATGCAAATAAACAAACAAAAAAACCCTCACAGCTAACACAACATTGTAAATTAACTATTGTTGTTGTTGTTGTTTAGTCACTAAGTCATGACTAACTCTTTGTGACCACATGGACTGTAGCTCACCAGGCTTCCCTGTCCTTCACCATCTCCCAGAATTTGCTCAAACTCATGTCCATTGAGTCAGTCATGCCATCCAACCATCTCTTCCTCTGTCATCCTTAAACTGCCTTCAATCTTTCCCAGCATCAGGGTCTTTTCCAGTGAATTGGCTATTTGCATCAGGTGCCAAAGTATAGGAGCTTCAGCGTCAGTCCTTCCAATGAATACTCAGGGTTGATTTCCTTTAGGATTGACTGGTATGATCTCTTTGCTGTCCAAGGGACTCTCAAGAGTCTTCTCCAGTGCCACAATTCAAAAGCATCAGTTCGTGCTCAGCCTTCTTTATGGTCCAACTCTCACATCCGTACGTGACTATTGGAAAAACCATAGCTTTGACTATACAGATCTTTGTCAGCAAAGTAATGTCTCTGCATTTTAATACTCTGTCCAGGTTGATCATAGCTTTTCTTCCAAGGAGCAAGCTTTATACTTTAATTTAAAAAATCACATGACATTAAAGAAAGAAATTGATAAATTTTTAAAAATTGACAAGTACACAATGATAAAAATGTATAGTATGTGGATTATATTAATATCTCAATAAGACTGCTAAAAAAAAAAAAAAAAAACAAACAGAATGCTGTCACCAAGTTCAAAATGCAAATTGATTGATGTATCCCAGACCAGTTTAGATTTCACTGTCAATACATAGGGGGCAGTGGGAGAGATAGAAAGAGAGGATCAAGAGAGAAGGAAAGAAAGAAGGGGAAGAGGGTATAAAAGAAAAAGAAAAAAGAACTATTCTCACAGCACAATGGGAAGTAGATTTTTAGCATAAATATTATTTGTAATTTGCTAATTAAAGCAGGATCTTTATCATGTAAATATGTACTTCTGAATTCTGACACCAGAGGTATTTTTAAGATGACTCATTCTGAGTTTTCCCCTGAGACCCAAACAACAGAGCACTCTGAGCTGCACCTAGTGTTTAGCACATGTGCGCACACACACACATACATACAAACTTAATGAAAGACCGTCCCCAAGGAAAAGAAATGCAAAAAAGCAAAATGGCTGTCTGAGGAGGTCTTACAAATAGCTGTGAAAAGAAGGGAAGCGAAAAGTAAAGGAGAAAAGGAAAGATATACCCATTTGAATGCACAGTTACAAAGAATAGCAAGGAGAGATAAGAAAGCCTTCCTCAGATCAGAGCAAAGAAATACAGGGAAACAGCAGAATGGGAAAGACTAGAGATCTCTTCAAGCAAATTAGAGATACCAAGGGAACATTTCATGCAAAGATGGGCTCAGTAAAGAACAAAAATGATAGGGACCTAACAGAAGCAGAAGATATTAAAGGAAGTGGCAAGAATACACAGAAAAACTGTACAAAATAGATCTTCACCAGATAATCACAATGGTGTGATCACTCACCTAGAGCCAGACATCCTAGAATGTGAAGTCAAGTGGGCCTTGGGAAGCATCACTATGAGCAAAGCTAGTGGAGGTGATGGAATTCCAGTTGAGCTATTTCAAATCCTGAAAGATGATGCTGTGAAAGTGCTGCACTCAATATGCCAGCAAATTTGGAAAACTCAGCAGTGGCCACAGGACTGGAAAAGGTCAGTTTTCATTCCAATCCCAAAGAAAGGCAATGCCAAAGAATGCTCAAACGACCGCACAATTGTACTCATCTCACACGCTAGTAAAATAATGCTCATAATTCTCCAAGCCAGGCTTCAACAATATGTGAACTGTGAACTTCCAGATGTTCAAGCTGGTTTTAGAAAAGGCAGAGGAACCAGAGATCAAATTGCCAACATCCACTGGATCATCGAAAAAGCGAGACAGTTCCAGAAAAAAAATCTATTTCTGCTTTATTGATTATGCCAAAGCCTTTGACTGTGTGGATCACAATAAACTGTAGAAAATTCTGAAATAGATGGAAATACCAGACCACCTGACCTGCCTCTTGAGAAACCTGTATGCAGGTCAGGAAGCAACAGTTAGAACTGGACATGGAACAACAGACTGGTTCCAAATAGGAAAAGGAGTTTGTCAAGGCTGTATATTGTCACCCTGCTTATTTAACTTATATGCAGAGTACATCATGAGAAACACTGGATTGGAAGAAGCACAAGCTGGAATCAAGATTGCTTGGAGAAATATCAATAACCTCAGATATGCAAATGACACCACCCTTATGGCAGAAAGTGAAGAAGAAATAAAGAGCCTCTTGATGGAAGTGAAAGAGGAGAGTGAAAAAGTTGGCTTAAAGCTCAACATTCAGAAAATTAAGATCATGGCATCCGGTCCCATCACCTCATGGCAAATAGATGGGGAAACAGTGGAAACAGTGTCAGACTTTATTTTTCTGCACTCCAAAATCACTACAGATGGTGATTGCAGCCATGAAATTAAAAGACACTTACTCCTTGGAAGGAAAGTTATGACCGACCTAGACAGCATATTAAACAGCAGAGACATTACTTTGACAATAAAGGTCCGTCTAGTCAAGGCTATGGTTTTCGAAGTAGTCATGTATGGATGTGAGAGTTGGACTATAAAGAAAGCTGAGCGCCGAAGAATTGATGCTTTTGAACTGTGGTGTTGGAGAAGACTCTTGAGAGTCCCTTGGACTGCAAGGAGATCCAACCAGTCCATTCTAAAGGAGATCAGTCCTGGGTGTTCACTGGAAGGACTGATGTTGAAGCTGAAACTCCAATACTTTGGCCACCTCATTTGAAAAGCTGACTCATTTGAAAAGAACCTGATACTGGGAAAGATTGACGGAAGGAGGAGAAGGGGACGACAGAGGATGAGATGGTTGGATGGCATCACCAACTCGATGGACATGGGTTTGGGTGGACTCCGGGAGTTGGTGATGGACAGGGAGGCCTGGCGTGCTGCGGTTCATGGGGTCGTAAAGAGTCGGACACGACTGAGCAACTGAACTGAACTGAATTAAAGCAAGATCTCTATCATATAAATATGTACTTCTGAATTCTGACACCAGAGGTGTTTTTAAGATGATTTATTCTGAGTTTTCCCCTGATACCCAAACAACAGAGCACTCTGAGCTGCACCCAGTGTTTAGCACACACGCACGTGCACACACCCACACACACACTAATGAAGAAAGGCCTCTGCCCCCGACTCCCCAAGATCCATCACTTCATGCTGGCTCAGCGCAACCCATGATGCTAAACATTTCTCCTTGAAATAACACTATCCTGAACTCACGGGACCAGTTCTGTACCTCTTTTCCTCTCTGTCTTCTAAATAAAAAGTTTGTGTGTTGTTGCGCTGCCCATATTAGAAATAAAAACTACTTTGGGAAGATTTGAGTGTCAGAAGCTCTAAGAAAAGACGAATTAAGTTGTCAAACCCTTCTTTTCAGAATATGAATGCAATAGATTCTTGTATAATGAAGTATCATTATCCAGGGGTGCTGAGAATCCCTTTTCTTTCTCCTCTTTGTTTTCCGTCTCATAGTCCTGGAGGTACTTGAGAATTATATGACACTTGTAACAATTGTACAGGTGACTGAAAATATTTCACAGAAGCAAACCATTCATATTACTTTAAAAATGTAAATATGTAGATGTAGCTGCATTAAACATAATACTGATTCTTTATATTGATAACTAGATGGGTATGGACAGAGGAGCCTGGAAGGCTGCAGTCCATGGGGTCGATAGAGTCGGACACGACTGAGCGACTTCACTTTCACTTTTCACTTTCATGCATTGGAGAAGGAAATGGCAACCCACTCCAGTGTTCTTGCCTGGAGAATCCCAGGGATAGGGGAGCCTGGTGGGCTGCCATCTCTGGGGTCGCACAGAGTCGGACACAACTGAAGCGACTTAGCAGCAGCAGCAGCAGATGGATATTAAACACAAAGATTGCAATCATTTAAATTTATAAATATATTTATTAAGATTTAATAAAATATTCAGTTAAATTTAAAAGTTCAACTATATTTAAATAATTTTATTTAAAATGGTGTATTCATATATTATTTTCACATTTTGACTTTAATTTTAACAGATAATACAAATAGTTTAAAGCAGTCACTTTTTGAAAATATTCAAAGTAATTATAATTTAAAATGTACATTCATTTTAAATTACATTTTGATAACATGTACTCAAATTTTGAACATTTTGAATGAGATTGCACTTTATTTTTAATTTGTTATTACTGTCAGTTGAACACAAATTACATGAAAATCTTTAAGAACATAATTGGGAATTCCCTGGTGGTCTAATGGTTAGGATTCTGAGTTTTCACTGCCCTAGGCCTGGGTTTAATCCCTGGTAAGGGAACTAAGATCTCGCAAGCCATGCAACATGGCCTAAATAAATAAATAAACAAACAAATAAAATATGGCTCTATTTTTTATTTTTAAAACAAGAACATAGTAATTTTGCTGAAATCAAGAAAATGTTGCAAAATAAATGAATGATTTATGGATTACTTATGTCTTTTGTCACTCTTACAAAATGTCACTAGCTCATCCAAACTCCTTTATTAAACTGTTCCATCACAGCTCAGTTGGTAAAGAATCTGCCTGCAATGCAGGAGACCACGGTTCAATTCCTGGGTCCAAAAGATCCCCTGGAGAAGGGATAGGCTACCCACTCCAGTATTCTTGGGTTCCCCTTGTCGCTCAGCTGGTAAAGAATCTGCCTGCAATGTGGGAGACCTGGGTTCGATCCCTGGGTTGGGAAGATCCCCTAGAGAAGGGAAAGGCTACCCACTCCAGTATTCTGGGCTGGAGAATTCCACGGACTGCATAGAGTCAGACACGACTGAGCAACTTTCACTTTCACTTTACATGCCAAAGCAGACAAACAACATACATTTTTTAAACACCCACATTTGAAAATTCTTCTAGGTACAATCCACTGTAATGTATAGCCAGCAAAGCAACCATGACATCCCCTCATTTTCTTGGCTAAATTTAGGAGCATATATTTTCAGAACATGAAATTAAATTACACAGGTCATAGGACAAATGAATAGTATGCCATGTGTGGTTAATTACACTTAGTTCTAAAGAACAAAGTCATCCTAGCCTCTGTATAAATTTGTGTGTATAGTTATTTCATTTTGAAATGTCAAAGGGTTACTTGGTTTCAAGAGGAAAATGGATAAGCACAAAGATATTTATGTAATACTGGAAAAAAATATCCCTTAAGAGAATGTAATGTTTAATTCTTTATTGCTTTCTTTTGTCCTGTGGCTGGCTTATAAATATGCAATGCACAATTCTTTGTGCCACTGAAATTAAGGGTTCACAATATTTTTAGTCTTTTCAGAGAAAAGAACCAAATAATTAAGATACAGAAAAGATATGATTGTTTCCCAACAGTTACGAAATCTGATGAACCATTATAGTCATAAGATACACAGAATTACATTTAATCTTTTTCCATGAGATAACCTGTACTTTTAACTTCAAACCAGATGCTGTTTTCATCTACCCTTAATACTTCAGACTTCAAAAGGAAAACATTTCTGAAATACTTGAATCAAAGCCACTTGTCTGCCTAGTTTTTATTTCTACTGTAATTAAAGCAAGGAACTTAATTGTGAGTGGACTCATTCTAATACTCCAATAAGACAAAAATAAGCAAGCAATATTGTTAACAGCAATGATCGAAGTGACACCTCTGGGCAGTCTAGCAAATGCTTACCTGTGACTTGGAGTGTTCACCGGTTTTGAGGGAAATTCTGCTCTGCCATGTTCTGGGAGATCAGAGACAGTTTTCCTCTCAATATTTTTTTCCTCTGTTGCCCTAGGACTTATGTTCTAGCTTATTCCGGTTGGTTTAACAAGCATCACTGGACCCTTATTGTCAGACACTGTGCTGAATGTTAGGAATTCAAAGATAAAGACTACAGTCTTTGGGGTCAAAAAGCCCAATCTAGAGGATTCAGATAATGGGAATACTGTGTGATATGTATTCTCTGCTAGAGGCATGAGTATGGTCTAGCCCAACCTACAGATTTTGAGTCCAGAAGAGGGAATCATTTACTTCATCTGGATAACTCCTCTAGGGTCCATTCAAACTATAAAATGTATATGATTCTAGTTGATTTATATGTATATGATTCTAGGTTTCTTATTATTTCAGCTGAGGCATTTAACAGACCTTCTCCAGTGCTGACATCAAAATTGGTCTTACAGCCTCTTCCAGGCTTCTCTTAATGTTTTCCTTATGTTATTAACCTGCCTAAAACCCCACAGTTACTTTTTATCCAAAGAGGGCTGTTTTGAGAGTGCAGTACCCCTTCAGCCTGATTTGGTGGAGTAAATCTTTGTCATCTTACTCAAGTTACTTTCCACAGACTCAAACTTTAAAGACTTTACTTGTCTTTGATTCTTTTTAAATGAATACAAGTCTGAGACTTAACTCCTGTCTTCTATTTCGGAAAGGAGAGGCCTTAAATTGGTTCTATCCTGTGATTTGTTGGGCAGCTTCTTCCAGTGTCTGAGGCTGGTCACAGTCTCAGTTTCTTGGTTTGCATCATGCAAGTGCATAGGGTTTGCTGATTCAGGAATCATTCTGTTCTTTGTAGCCCTTCTGCTGGCCACTTCTAAACAAGTAGAACCATCTTCCAGCTTGAGTTGTAAAACTCACATTTTGTTTTGCTTTCTTGAGGAGTTTTCAAGAAGACCCAAGGTAAAATGAGATGAATTGTAAATCAGTGAATTTCAAATGGGAGTAAGGAGGGATAAGAGCTTTTTCAAACCACACAGCACCCCTCTGCCCATCCCTGTCCACTGCTGCAATCTGAGAAGAATGACTGCTGGAGAAAGTGATAATAGCAGATTAGAACCTGGAGGCCAAGTTTCCTTTACATTTCTGTCACCAGCTCCCCAGATGTTCTGTGATCCTAGTTTGCCTTCTGGTCAATAGACTAATCTGTTCATCTCTATATTTTGAATTCAAATAAATAAAAATTTTAAGTGAAATCTCAAAGAATGAAATATATATTGAAAAAGCTATCATAGAAAAAATATATGTACTTCGACTGTCTACTGTACTTAATCCCCAAAACAAATGGCAGAGTTGGTTGAATTGGGTTCATTCAGTAAGCCTCATTTCCCCCTCAAAGAAGCAGACATTCAGTTGTAGCTGGAGGATGCAGTTTCAGAATGATGCCATTCATTTCCTGGGATGCATTTTGAGGTGTGTTATCCAAACTCCAAGGGCATATATCCCTTTACCCAAGGGATAGTAGAATGCTGACAGGGCCCAGCAGAGCCAGGCAGTTACAGACCCACAGTGGGTGAGGGTGTAGCTTGGAGACCCTCATGAAAAGTCTCAGAGAGCCTTTGAATTTGGTACTCTCTACCAGTTACCTGAGTTCATCTCATTCCTGGCCAAAGGCATTTTTCTCCTTAGCTTTCTCTAAAAGTCTCACCTTGCCCTGCCTCCCTCTCCACTTTAGTTCTAAAAATCCTTGTTCTCCCTAGTGTTCTAAGAGACAATAGCTCTTGTCTGGCCCCTGAAATCCTTGTTCCTCTCTCGGACCTGCCTATCTTTATGGCTTTGTTGCTGTTCAGTCACTAAATCATGTCTGACTCTTTGAGACCCCATGTACTGCAGCACACCAGGCTTCCCTATCCTTCACTATCTCCTGGAGTTGTTCAAACTCTGTCTATTGAGTTTGTGATGCTACCCAAGCATTTTATCCTCTGACACCCTCTTCTCCTGTCCTCAATCTTTCCCAGCATCAGGATCCAATGAGTCGGCTCTTCACATCAAGTGTCTGACTATCTTTATGGCTAGCAAAATCTTATTTATTATCAGGCCATTCACAGAAAAGAAATGTGTCAACCCATGGTCTAAAGCAGCCATGGCTCCTCTGCAGGGATCCAGCAACACCATCACTCCTGGCCTCTCATCTTTCCCTTGTTCAACATCCCCTCAGGAAGTCATATGAGCTGTATTACTGTTGAACTTGGGAGAAGGAACAGAGCTTAGGTCAGCCCTTATTTCCACAGAGCCAGCCTGTCACAGCAGGATAAATTCTGGTCTATTCTCTGCTATGTAGTACAGGGCCAACAATCACTCTGCTCTAGAACTTTGTCTCAGGATAGACTCCAACTAACCCAAGCTCATAGAGACTGCTATATAGCCAGAATTCAAGCTTATTCCATTTTAGTGATAAATGTAATCAGCTAGCCAATGGCCCCTCACATCAGCAGATTGGGGCATTTGCTCCCTGTAGTCAGGGAGCAAAGTGATTTAAATTCTGTATTTACAGCATCACAACTGAACAGGGAGAAGTAGGGCAATGATCTATCAAAGGATACATTTGCCACAGAGACTAAAGAGCTCATATTCTTGGCCCAAGGCCCATTCTCTCCCAAAGAGTATTTGGGAAGCTGCTACCAACTTTGGTTCCCTAGGCTTTGGTTTTCTATGCTATAGGCTGACCGCACCTCTGCCCACCACCTCTGTTCATCCAGGTTTTCTCCAAACCATCAATTAATTTTACACTTGTTAAATTAACAGTTACTTTCTGGTGCTTGCTAACCTGAGATTACCCCCTAGGTCTCCTTGGCTGAATTTATAGGTGTTTCCAAAGTTTTCAGTTACATACTGATTATCTATCATCTTACTTCAATTGACTTACCACGATCTGTGTGTGTGTGTGTCTTACTCATTTAACTCCCAGAGGCAACCTCATTTCCTACTTCCAGGTTTCCTTGGAAGCCATTACTCCATTTACTGCCAACAAAGGCATTTTTGAGCTCTCTGGAAAGAAAGCTTCCAATGTAATTGTTTTATTATACTTTAAAACTTAACTACCTGAATTCAAGCACTTAAGCAGTTTTTGCTGATTTCATATTGTAATAACTTATTATAATATGAGCTAATGATGACAAATACCTTGTAAAGCCTCTCAGTATAACTCATCTGGTTTTTAACCACTGTTAGTCTTATGCCATAAACTCAGCACATCTCTGAGATCTCTGATTTGTTTCCAAAGAAGATGGATAAAAATATTTGACTCTTGAGCAAAGAAAAGCTAGCTGGATGCCTTCTACAATCAGAATCAGTCTCAGATCAGAAGCATCTACCCCCACTGTCTCCCTTTTTTTCCTCACTAAAAGGCACTGTAGCTTTAACAGTGAAAACATGATAGATTGTTCTTGACCTAATGGGTCTTGCATTCTAGTTGAGGGAGACAGACTATAAAAAAGAAAAAATAATAAATATGAAAAATAGCAGCACCTGGTAATTGCTACAGAAAACAAAACTGAATAATGTAATAGATGGAGGTCATCAGTTTAAGCTGAAACCTCAACAAAAAGTAGGAGCCAATTATAGGAAAATAAGGGTAAAGAACATTGCCAGAGAGGAGACCTGAGATAGGCCTGAAAGGAGAAACAGACTTGGTGAGTGAGGGAAGAGAAAGAAGGCTGGAGGGTGGCTGGTGAGGAGGAGAGTGGGAATCAGAATAAGACTTCCATCTAGAGCACAGAATGGGGAATGTGTCAAGGGCAAATACCGTGATAATTTCCTCAGTTAGAGGGACTGTGGAAACTGTAACTGCCTTACCCTGCCTTATGTTTTCACTCTATCTTAAAAATATGTAATAAACAAAATGTGGGTGTATAACATGGGTTTGTTCAGTCTCCATAGCATTATCTCTGGCCAAATTCATCTGTAAGTCTTCGTAAGATTTATCAGATGATACCCATGTTCCAAACAAATGAAATGATGTTTGAGAAGAGCAAAAGGGCAAGGATGTTAAAAATTCATCATCATGGCCCTCAAGATCTCAGCAGTCACAGGTGGTTAAAAACCAAGTGCAGAAAAGTAAGGCCCAAGTGAATGACTTGTTATGAATTGTTTCACTAAATTTGATGAAATTATTCCTTTGTGGAGGGATGGAGGTATCAGGATTCTGGGTCCCAGAATGTGTCTTCCAGCTCAGTGGGACCAAGGAAAGGATAAGTCAGGCCTCAAAATGTATGTTGGCCCTGAAGTTTGCAGGTTTGTAAACTCATTGTTCTCAGTTCATTTGTGAGAGAGCTGGCTCTGGGGAACTGATTCACATTAATCAGAGTTATAATAGACTAATTAATAAAGTATAATGCCATTTATTCATTACCTATGAGAGTTATAACTACCAACTGAAATTCATATATTTGGTCAGCACACACTCTTCCTGGTAGAAAAATCTATTTAAGAAATCAAATTAAAGTCAGATGGCTAAAAGTTAAATATGGAAGCTGAACAAATCGAGTTGGATATTTGGAAAGGCAATATTCATTAAGGAGTGTTTTTTCTTTACAAGGACATACAGTCCTAGCTGGGCAAATGATCTACTGTTCAGCTGGACAGGGAAGGCCAGTGTTGGAGAAACACTGGCAAATTTCTACTCCCAGTCTCTCTTTTTTTCTAGAACTGGGCCACTGATTCCCAGAGGGTGGTCTGAAGGCCACCTACAGAAAGTACTCCTTGGGTAGTTATTAAAAATGCATATTTCAGGCCCTGTCCCACACTTCTGAATCAGAATCTATAGTCTTGGGCTGGGAATACTGATTTCAATTATTTTTCTGTGGAACTGTAAGCACATCAAAGTTTTGAAAACCACTGCTAACTGCTAGGCTATACAGCCTTAGGTAAGTTAGTTACTTAACTTCTCCAAGACTTAGTTTATTTGTCTGTAAAACAGGGATAATAATAGGTCCTATCTTCCAGAGCTATTGCAGGGATCAAATGAGTCAAGATATGTAAAGCCCTTAGAACAGTGTCTGGCACCTAGTAAGCCCTTGGTACCCGCTTCCTGTCATCATTATTACCACGATTATTGTCATCACCTTCATTGTCATTATTTGGCTTGCCACATTCTTGTTTGCTTACCAGATTTTACTTTTTTTTAATTAAGCAAAGCCAAGTTTATTGGTTATTATTGGAAGGAAGACCATACCCTTGACAGAGTCTTAGAAACATCTCCCAGATTGTTTTTCAGTGATGACAGTTCAGGATTTCTGCTTCTTAAATGATGGAAAAGATGGTATCCTAAGCCACTTCTAAATCACGAATCAGTTCAGTTTAGTTCAGTCGCTCAGTTGTGTCCAACTCTTTGCGACCCCATGAATTGCAGCCTCCCTGTCCATCACCAACTCCTGGAGTTCACTCAGACTCATGTCCATCGAGTCAGTGATGCCATCCAGCCATCTCATCCTCTGTCGTCCCTTTCTCCTCCTGCCCCTAATCCCTCCCAGCATCAGAGTCTTTTCCAATGAGTCAACTCTTCGCATGAGGTGGCCACAGTATTGGAGTTTCAGCTTTAGCATCAGTCCTTCCAAAGAACACCCAGGACTGATCTCCTTTAGAATGGACTGGTTGGATCTCCTTGCAGTCCAAGGGACTCTCAAGAGTCTTCTCCAACACCACAGTGCAAAAGCATCAATTCTTCAAGCGCTCAGCTTTCTTCACAGTCCAACTCTCACATCCATATAGGACTACTGGAAAAGCCATAGCCTTGACTAGATGAACCTTTGTTGGCAAAGTAACGTCTCTGCTTTTGAATATGCTATCTGGGTTGGTCATAACCCTCCTTCCAAGGAGTAAGTGTCTTTTAATTTCATGGCTGCAATCACCATCTGCAGTGATTTTGGAGCCCCCCAAAATAAAGTCTGACACTGTTTCCACTGTTTCCCTATCTATTTCCCATGAAGTGATGGGACCAGATGCATCAGGGTGGATTTATTTTCCAGAAAGTTTCTAATGGCATCCACAGTATTTGAATTCAAGTTTATTTTGATCTCAGAATTTGGTACATCCTTGCCTCTGCTTTGAAAGTTAGGTTGCATCTTACTTGGGGCTAAAAGTTATCTGTCCACTGGCAACAGCAACATATCAAGTTATATAAAGTCATTTCTTTAAATGTTGTCACTTACCATGAATTACCCTCATCTTTACACCTTCCTTTACAAAATGAACACAATGTAGAAACAGAGTTCTCTCATCTAGAAATTGTTGAGTGAAATCTCTTACAGTATGGAGGTCTTAAAAATCTAAAAACAGAATCTAAGAATAGAACTATCATATGACTGAGCAATTCTACTCCTGGGCATATATCTGGAAAAGATGAAAACTCAAATCTAAAAGGATACATGTACCCTAATGTACATAGCAACATTATTTACAATAGCCCAAACAAAGAAACAACCCAAATGCCATCAACAGATGATTGGTTTAAGAAGATGCGGGATGTGTATGTGTGTACACACACACACACACACACACACACACACACACAATGGAATATTACTCAGACATAAAAAATAATGAACCATTGCCATTTGCAGCAACATGGTTGGACCTAGAGAATATCATTTTAATTGAAGTAAGACAGAGAAAGACAAATATTTATATGATATCACTTTTACGTGGAATCTAAAAAATAATACAAATAAATCTATATAAAATAGAAACAGACTCACAGACATAGAAGTCTGTTTACCTTATGGTTACCAAAGGGGAAGGAGTCGGGTAAATAAACTCAGAGTATGGAATTAAGAAGACTGCCATACATAAAATAGGTAAGCAACAAGGGTTTACTGCGTAACACAGGGAACAATATTCAATTTCTTGTAATAACCTATTATGGTTATTACAAGTGGCTTCCCTGGTGGCTCAGTGGTAAAGAATCTGCATGCCAATTCAGGTAGACACAGGAGACACAGGTTCAATCCCTGGGTCAGGAAGATATTCTGGAGGAAGAAATAGCAACCCACTCCAGTATTCTTGCCTGGGAAATCCCATGGACAGGGGAGCCTGGTAGGCTACAGTCTATGGGGTCACAAAAGAGTTGGACTTGACTCACTGACTAGACGACAACAACAGCAAAACTATAATGGAAAAATAATTTGAAAGAAAAAACAATGTACATATACAAAACTGACTCACTTTTCTGTATACCTGAAACCAGCACGGTCCTGTAAATCAACTATACTTCACTTTAAAAAGATAAAATAAAGTTGTTGAAAAATGAATACATTTTTGCTAAAACAAAAGCTGAGTCTAACCTGGTAAAGAAAAAGGGAAGGTATACTCTGGGTTTAGCCAGGGCTTAACTCCTCTGACTTCCTTTATGTCCAATCTGCTTCCCAGGGCTGGGTCTCTGCCATTGTAATCAGTAAAGATTCTCATCCTTCCCTCTCACTTTTACGCACCAGTAAACTGTGAGCCTACACTACCCACTGATCTGCAGTGGAGGGAACAGCCTGAGTTACTGATGACAAGCATGGGCTCAAACAGCTTGCTGAGAGCGAGCCATGCCTACCAGACTCGCAGTGCTCCACTTGGCTCTCCCCCATGTCACTCACGTGCTGGTTTCTGCTAAACATAGCCCAGTTCCCAGGTCACCAGCTGGCAAGGCTCTGAACTATTTTTAGTTGGGTCCAGGGCTCAGGGCACTAAATTGGGATAGGTAGCTGAGATACCGCTCTGGCTTTTAAAAATAATAACTTCTATTTTTCTCTTGTTACAATTTATCATGACTTCATTTTAGACTTTTTGGAAAATATTCCTGAGGAAAAGGTGAGAACATTGAAAACACGTAGCAAAAAGAGAAAAATTAAAATTTCCCTGATTTTAGGGCAATACTCTTCATTGAGGTGCTATATCTATACATAGTAAAGCATACTAATCTTAAATGTACATTTTCATTCATTATGTAAGTGTGTACTTCTCTAACCCAAACCCAGATCAACATTACAGATATTCCAGCATCCCAGAAAGTTCTCACTTGTTCCTCTGCAGTCAATGTCCCTATGCTTCACACATCTATAATTCCTATCTTTTATTGCTTTTGATTTATCTATTTTTGATTTTCATATAAATGGAATCATATAGTATATACTTTTTTTTTTTGGCCACACAGCACAGCTTATGCAATCTTAGTTCCCTGATCAGGGATCGAACCTGCACCCTCTGCATTGCAAGCACAGAGTCTTAACTACTGGACCACCAGGGAAGTCCCCATCATCATGGTTTTCTTTTATATCTCTCTATATATAGGAGAAGGGAATGGCAACCCACTCCAGTATTCTTGCCTGGAGAATTCATGGACAGAGGAGGCTGGCAGGGTATGGTCCATGGGTTGCAAAGATTTGGACACAACCGAACGACTAACACACACACACACACACACACACATAATTTTTACCTATTTATTTATTTTTGGCTATATTAAGTCTTCGCTGCTGCATGGACTTTTCTCTAGTTGCGGTGAGCTGGGGTCAGGGGGGCGGCGATCACAGCCTACTCTAGTTGCAACGCGTGGACTTCTCATTGCGGTGGCTTCTCTTGTCGTGGAGCATGGGCTCTAAGGTGCACAGTCTTCAGCAGCTTCGGCATGTGGGCTCAGCAGTTGTAGCTACCTGGCTCTAGAGCCCAAGCTCAATACTTGTGGCACAGGGGCTTAGTTGCTTTGCAGCATGTGATGTCTTCCCAGACCAAGGATCAAACCCATGTCTCCTGCATTGGCTGGCAGATTCTTTACCACTGAGCCATCAGGGAAGCCCTCATCATGGTTTTCATTTGCATTTCCCTAGTGATTAATGCAGAGAAGGCAATGGCACCCCACTCCAGTACTCCTGCCTGGAAAATCCCGTGGACGGAGGAGCCTGGTAGGCTGCAGTCCATGGGGTTGCTAGGAGTCGGACACGACTGAGCGACTTCACTTTCACTTTTCACTTTCCTGCATTGGAGAAGGAAATGGCAACCCACTCCAGTGTTCTTGCCTGGAGAATCCCAGGGATAGCGGAGCCTGGTGGGCTGCGGTCTATGGGGTCGCACAGAGTCGGACACGACTGAAGCGACTTAGCAGTAGCAGCAGCAGTGATTAATGATGCTGAGTACTTTTTCAGACACTTATTGGACATTTGAACAATCTCATCTGAAAAATGCTGGTTCAAATCTTTGGCCCATTTTAAAAATTGAGTTGTTCGCCTTTTTTCTTATTGGTTTATAGAATTCAAGCTATTTGTTGGATAGTTGGATATCTATCTATCTGTGTCTCTATCGATCTATTTCCTCTTGGTCTGTGACTTGCCCTTTCACAAAACTTATTAATTTTAAGGAAGTTAAATTTATCAGTCTTTTCTTTTATGATTGCTGCTGCTGTTGCTGCTAAGTCACTTCAGTCATGTCCGACTCTTAACGACCCCATGTACTGCAGCCTATCAGGCTCCTCCGTCCATGGGATTTTCCAGGCAAGAGTACTGGAGTGGGATGCGATTGTCTTCTCCACGTTTTATGATTACCTTTTCCATATCTTGTTTAAGAAATATTTGGGGAGGGGGGTTCAGGATGGGGAACATGTGTATACCTGTGGCAGATAGGTTTAAACCGATACAACAGTATATTCATATTCTTTTGACCTATGGAGATAATTACCAAATAAAATAGCTAAATATTAAATGTGTTTGCTCTTGAGGTGTAGGTCTTAAATTGTCAAGAAATAATTTTTAAAAGAATAGGCATTTCAGGGATAGGTCTTTTAACCAGTTTTATCTAATAACACATTTATTTCAAATAAATACTAATTTTAAAAGAAAAAAAAAAAAAGAAATATTTGACTGCCCTGCAGCCATGAAAATTTTCTCCCACGGTTTCTTCAGAAGCTTTATTGTTTTACCATTTAAATCTATGATTCAGCTGAAGTTAATTTTTTGTGTATGGTATGAAGTAGAGGTCAAAGCTCTCTTTTTTTTTTTAAATAAAACTATCCAATTCCTACAGAATTGTTTACTGAAAAGACCATTTTCCCCCACCGCATATGTGTAAGTCTTTTTCCGGACTCTACTCTCTTCGTCTATTCTTGCACCAATGCCACATTACAGTAATTCCTGTAATTTTATATCAAATATTTTAATTTGGTAGTTTGTGTTTTATTTGTTCAGCTGTGTCTGACTCTTTGTGAGCCCCCTCCCTGGACTGTAACCCATCAGGCTCCTCTGTCCATGGGATTCTCCAGGCAAGAATACTCAAGAGGTGTGCCATTCCCTTCTCCAGGGCATCTTCTCAACCCAGGTCTCATGCATTGCAGGCAGATTCTTTACCATCTGAGCCACCAGTGAAGCTCTTGGTAGTATAATCCCCAGCTTTGTTCTTTCTCTTCAAGGTTGTCTTATCTGTTTTAGATTCTTTGCATTTCTATATACATTTTAGAGACAGCTTGCCAATTTTAACCACCTCCTGAATGCCTTGAATCTATAGATTAATTTGGAGAAGACTGATATCTTATTCTCATTTTCTCAATTCATGAACATAATGCTGCTGCTGCTGCTAAGTCGCTTCAGTCGTGTCTGACTCTGTGCGACCCCACAGACGGCAGCCCACCAGGCTCCCCCATCCCTGGGATTCTCCAGGCAAGATCACTGGAGTGGGTTGCCATTTCCTTCTCCAATGCATGAAAGTGAAAAGTGAAATTGAAGTCGCTCAGTCGTGTCTGACTCTTAGCAACCCCATGGACTGCAGCCTACCAGGCTCCTCCGTCCATAGGATTCTCCAGGCAAGAGTACTGGAGTGAGGTGCCATTGCCTTGTCCGATGAACATAATACATAGATCCATTTATTTAGGTCTTCTTTAATTCTATCCTACTTTTATTTTAACTTAGAAAAAAATTATGCATAGGGTTTTCCCTCTGTGTGTGTGTGTGTCTGTTTTGTTCTCTTTTGATTTCCTTCTTATAGCTCTCAGACACCCATCAAAACATACACACACACAAAGTATAGTACATGGTCACTGGAAGGTGACTTCCATGTTTCTTCTCATGCTCTGAGTAGTTTAAACATTATATTTGAGTATCTCATGACTCAAGCAAAACCCATTCCACACAGGAATAGCTGGAATATTTTTTTAAACTAAAAAAATTTTATTCATTCAAGCTACAGGAGAAAATTTGGTCTTCAGTTCAGTTCAGTCGCTCAGTCATGTCTGACTCTTTATGATCCCATGAATCACAGCACACCAGGCCTCCCTGTCCATCACCAACTCCCGGAGTTCACTCAGACTCACGTCCATCAAGTCAGTGATGCCATCCAGCCATCTCATCCTCTGTCGTCCCCTTCTCCTCCCACCCCCAATCCCTCCCAGCATCAAAGTCTTTTCCAATGAGTCAACTCTTCACATGAGGTGGCCAAAGTACTGGAGTTTCAGCTTTAGCATCATTCCTTCCAAAGAAATCTCAGGGCTGATCTCCTTCAGAATGGACTGGTTGGATCTCCTTGCAGTCCAAGGGACTCTCAAGAGTCTTCTCCAACACCACAGTTCAAAAGCATCAATTCTTTGGTGCTCAGCTTTCTTCACACTCCAATTCTCACATCCATACATGGCCACAGGAAAAACCATAGCCTTGACTAGACGGACCTTTGTTGACAAAGTAATGTCTCTGGTCTTGAATATGCTACCTAGGTTGGTCATAACTTTCCTTCCAAGGAGTAAGCATCTTTTAATTTCATGGCTGCAATCACCATCTGCAGTGATTTTGGAGCCCCCAAAAATAAAGTCTGACACTGTTTCCCCTTCTATTTCCCATGAAGTGACAGGACCGGATGCCATGATCTTCGTTTTCTGAATGTTGAGCTTTAAGTCAACTTTTTCACTCTCCACTTTCACTTTCATCAAGAGGCTTTTTATTTCCTCTTCACTTTCTGCCATAAGGGTGGTGTCATCTGCATATCTGATGTTATTGATATTTCTCCCGGCAATCTTGATTCCAGCTTGTGCTTCTTCCAGCCCAGCGTTTCTCATGATGTACTCTGCATAGAAGTTAAATAAGCAGGGTGACAATATACAGCCTTGATGTACTCCTTTTCCTATTTGGAATCAGTCTTTTGTTCCAAATAGGAAATGTTGTTCCAAATAGAAAATAGTACTGTTTATAAGTATATTTAGTGACTTATAAATGTAGTAAGTCACTATATGGAAAAATGGAGAGGCTTGTTAAAAATGCAAATTAAAATGGCACTAGTGTATCACCATCTACCTATTATACTAGCAAAAATAAATGGAAGTTATAAAAGCCCAGTAACAGCTATACTATGGAAAAGTAAGGTATTTATTGGGTACATAATATTTTGCTACTCAAAAATGTCATTGTTTAATGAGTTTCCTAGAGTTGGGCATTTAAATTGTCACAGGACAAAATTTAATGAAGAGCAACCTGTGAATATGTATAAAAGAGCTGTAAAATTGTTTATCATTTTTACTGATGATGGAAATTAAAATTTAAAGTTTTTTAAAATATTAATAATAGTATTTTATTAATAAAAGCTTGGGCACAGTCCAAATCTTTCAATGAGGAAAAAATTAAATAAAAGAGGAAACAAAGTCTTAAAAAAAATAATTTACTTATATCTCTGTTCAACAAATGTTTAAGTAACTATTTGGAGGAGATAGAAGATTTAAGAAAATCTTTAAGACTAAATCCCTAGACTCATCCTTTAAGGAGCTCAAACTCAGGGAGACAGATGTAATAATTTTTAGATATATTAACTCTCAATATTCACGACAATCCTGTGAAGTGGATATTATTATTGTCCTGAAGCACAATGATGAAGTAACATGCTCAAGGTCATGGCATTCTAGTTTAGGGAAGTATCATCCTTTATTTAATTAATTTCTAATCATTAGGCCCAGCTGTTAAGTAACAGGGCTGGGATGAGGATGGAGGTTGGGTGGCTCCAGAAACTGAGCTCTGAACTCCTGCATCAAATACCTTGGTATTTTTATACAGAAATAATGGGAGGTAAGTATCAGTAGGTACGAAGTGCCTTGGAAGCACGAGGAATAAAACTGTGGACTCGGCAAGGGTGGAGGATGGAGAGTGGGGCCAAAGATGGGGGCAAGTCAGGGAGGAAAGTCTATGGAGAGGTCAGCAGAGGCAACATGGACAGTGCAAGACCAGCTCAGGTGTTTAGATTTTTATCCTGGAGATGTTGTGGCCTGAAAGATGTGAGAGCATAGGTTGGAGGATGGGGAGACCGGCTGGGAGGTTTCTGTAACTATCCCAGGGAAAGGAAAGGCACATCTGAACAGAGGCAAAGGAAGGAAAAGAACCAACTGTCCAGAGTTGTGGACTCCACCAAAACACAGAAGTGTATTAATGGAATATATAGGCTGGCGGGTAGGGAAAGGGGCCGAAGAGCACAAAATGACATATGTGGTACTGATCCCTTCTGAAAATGTGTAGGGACATGGCCTGAACTCCAAGGGTGCAAACAGAGGGAGAGAATGAGCCCAGACTGAGGGCTCAGCATTGTTCTGAACTAGGTTCTCTCTGAGTGTATACCTCATTCTGTGCTCCCAGCTCTACCAGGAAGGTGTCAGCATTACTATTTCACCGTCAAGGGGACTGAGAGCCCCAGGGTTTAGGTGGGCTGCCTGAGTGGTATGACTTGTCCACGGTGGAGACTGTGAAACCCCCAAATGCCTGCTCTTGCTACCATGGAACCCTCCTCATTCCAGGAGAAAACTTCATGATCCCTGAAGTTTGGATCAGGACAATTGAGGGAGAAATTCAAACTAGGAAAACAAGTGTGTGAAAGACTAGCTTGTAATCATCTTTGATTCATCCCTCTCCTTCATCCCCCTGTACTATCCTGCACCACCAACTTCTGTTAATCTCATCACCAAGGCAACTCTAGATGTTTCCTCCTCTCCACTCCCAGTCCCTGCTCAGCCCAATCCTGCCCAGGCCCATCTACTTGAAAGGCATTGTATACTACTCTCTCTCTGATCAAACATTTGGAGAAGGAACTCTTTAAGACTTTCAAATGACACTGCTTCCTAAATGGTCTTCCTGTTTCCGCTCTTATTTTCCCCACATTCTGAGCTCTGTTGTGTCTCTGTTCTCAGCCCTCCAGGACCTCCCATCACACTCAATATAATCCAGGGTCCCTGACAAGGCTCACTCTCTTGGGACCCTCTCTGCTTCTGACTCCTCCTCTCAACCTGTCAAGGCTGTTCTTTCTTCATCTGTGCCACGCACGTTGCCACCTCAGGGCCTTTACATGGTACTTCTCTTTGTTATAAATAATCAACTCTCACCAACCCACCCTGAATATTTACATGGACCCGCTCTCATTTTATTCAGATTGCTGCTCATTTATCACATTCTCAGAGATCCTCCCTGACCACCATCTCTAAAAAAACATTTTTCTTTATCCCCAGGCTCTTACTCTGCTTTATGTTTCTTTATGGCCCCTGAAAACTGAGAGTGAAGTTGCTCAGTCGTGTCTGACTCTTTTTGACTCCATGGACTGTAGCCTGCCAAACTCCTCCATCCATGGGATTTTTCAGGCAAGAATACTGGAGTGGGTTGCCATTTCCTTCTCCAGGGGATCTTCTTGACCCAGGGATTGAACCCCAGTCTCCCACACTGCAGGCCGACTCTTTACTGTCTGAGCCACCAGGGAATCCTTTTATAGCCCCTAGTACTACACATGTATGCGCATGTGTACTCCACATCCCAATCACTGTGCTTTGCCCAGGGGGTCCCTGGGCCAAGGCACCTTCAGTGTTAAACCCAGACAGTCCCAGGCAAATCAGGATGGATTGATCACCCTACACTTGCCCTACCAGAATATAAGCTTGACGAGGAAAAACTTTATTTTGTTCTCTGCTGGATTCCCAGCACATCATGCCTGGCACTGAGCAGGTTCTCAATAGTCGTTGAAGGAGAATATATGAACAGTTTCCTGTTTCAAATAGCTCTAGGTTTAAACTTTCCTGCCCAGCATTCTGGTTCCTCCTAGACTGCTCACCTTAATCACTCCACCCTATTTCCTATCACTCCCTGTGGACACTCTCTGCCCCAGGCACTCCAGTCTCTTTATACTTCTGCAAACTCCACCAGAAATGATCCCTTCCCCTGAAGAACCCTCCCTTGGCTCTCCTATCTGAACCAGCCTCTTTGATATGCTTTGTTTTATTTTTTGCAATCTATGCCAGTGGAAAATGGAGGATGGATGTCTGGGCCCCTATCAGAACTTCCTAGGGGATTGTTCCAAAATCTACTCCTCTCCTCCCAGTGCTGAGAATTATTAACAGATAGGACTTCCTAAGGAGAGGAATTTGAATTTGAAGTTTATTAGAATTTTAGTCTGTCCCTATGGTTGCAAAGAGTCGGACACGACTGAGCGACTGAACTGAACTGAACTGAATAAGGATATTGAATACTCTGGGAAGTCTTTGTTTTGTTGTACTCTTTTTCATCAATAAGAAATCATTGGTTTGCTGTTGTGTGGTGGTATTTCCAAGTGCTATGAATTACTCTAAGGCATTTGACTTTGGTCTTTTGCTTTTGGTTTGAGTATGGGGTAAATGGGCTTCCCTGGTGACTCAGGTAGTAAAGAATCTGCCTACAAGGCAGGAGACCCAGGTTTGATCCCTGAGTTGGGAAGATCCCTGGAGGAGGGAATGGCTACCCACTCCAGTATTCTTGCCTGAGAATCTCCACGGACAGAGGAGCCTGGAGGGCTACAGTCCATCAGGCAGCAAAGAGTTAGACATGACTGAGTGACTAACACTTTCACTTTCAAGGGGAAGAGGGGAAATCAAACACTGGTATTTTCAAAAAGCTCCTGATATGATTGACAACAAACCTACAGCACCTTGTTGTAAACCCCACAGCACTTCACAACTCAGCTCCAGCCCCTCGGCTGCACTTGTGTTATGGTCTTACCTGCCCTCTCCCATTCTAAAAGGCTCAGAATCTGAACCACATTCCCAAGACTGATCCTGGGGGCCTGGCGTAACATGTGGACAAATCAGGGTTGCATATGTGGGACTCTTGGTCTCGCTTGGGAGCCCTCTCAGGAGGATGAGTCGGTCATTTCCTGCCCTTCCCCAGCCACTGATGTGAATGGACCTCTCTTCCCTCTCTGGAATTCTCTGCACTACTGAAAAACCACTCACCTTCTGCCTACCCGCATTTCTGCTGTGAGTGAACTATCCCTGCCATCAAAGCAGATTACAGCCACTGCCAGGGCCCACCCCCTCCTCACCTTCTCTTCTCACAACCCTGTCCCAGAACCGGCCTACCGAACCAGCCCTGACCTCTAAGTTGTACTGCGTGGTTGTTCCAGCCAGGTCTTAGACGTCAGACCGAGATGGTGACTCAAGGTAAGCCAAAGTCTTTGAGCTTTCATTCCCACGTCTATACAGGGAAACATACTGACCTCACAGGATTTTTAGGGGGATTAAGTGTGATAATGTCAGTGAAAATTCCTAGCACAGGGTAGGAACCCACCCCCACCACCCCTCCCCGGAAGCCTTTTTTTCTGACAAAGGAGCAATGCCTGTCACCTGGACATGGGGACAGTGGTTCTCCCAGCCAGTCTGGGTTCTGTCCTAACAGAAACATCACTACTAGAAGTACCCCATTGTCACTAGAGTTTGGGATTACTCCAGCTTGCTCTCTGGATGGCTTGTTCAAACCTGCACTGGAGTGTGAGAGGCTTCTTTTGAGCAACTAGAGAGTCGTTCTTTGAGCTGGTGGCACTGTTACACCACACATGGGCAAAACAGAAAAGTGCTTGCTGATGGTTGAGCAGGCTGTCCTGGAAGACCAGGGGATGAAAAAGAGGATGAAAAAGAGGATGAGGATGGGGGTGGGGTGCAGGCTTCTAGGGATTCCAGTGCAGGAAAGAGGGAGGTGAAAAGAGCCAGTTCTTGCACAGCATGGTAGCTTTCAAGTAAAAATCAGGGGGAAGGGGAGGGAGTGGGGAAGGAGGCTGGGGCTGGAAGGAGTGTAAATGAAGAATTCTAAGTCTCCGTTCAAGTCCTAGTTTTGCTAAATGCAGTGCAGCCTTTTTAGATCTCAACTTCCTCAACCACAAAGTGAGTGAGATCGAAACAATTGTATCTTTTTAAAAAAGTTCCCAGCACATACATGTTCATGCCCTTATTTTTTATCTTCTACCCTTACATTCTCTATCCTTTGGTTTGGAGCCAACTTCTCCCTAGTAACAAATCTCCAGAAGCCATGAACTATCTTCAGCATCCCCCCACCGCTTTATGAGATCAGAGGTACCAGAGCCTCCCTCACTCTCCATCTGCCACTCCAGCCTTTGTTTCACATTTGGGGCTCAGGTCTGCCTGTAAATTAGAACTAGAATTGCTTCATGCCTACTGCTTCGGATAGTGGAAAACACTGATAGATGTTTTCTGCCATGCCAAGTTAGAATACTCAATGGCTTTTCCCATAAACTTTGTTATACGTAATTGGTGGTTGGAGTCCATATTACCATGGATACTCTTCTACAGTTACATGAAGGATTAAATTGATTTTGCAGACGGATCTGGGATTTAACCATCACTTGTATCACAGTCTCTGTGGGAAAATATATTCTGTGTTCCAAACAATTGACCTTTTGGAGTTGATCCAGTTCCTAAGTTGGGGACAGCCTGTACCATATTATGTTACATTTTGGATTTCAGTCTTGTGTCCTAGAATCAAAGATTTGTTAGAGCTGGAAGAAGCTTTGGATATCTAATGGAACTAATTTTGTAGGTAATGAAGCCAAGATTCAGAAAGACAGAGAGATTTGTTTAAGGTTATTCAGCTACTTTGGTCTCCCACCTTCAAGCCAATGCCTTTCCCACTAGCCAAATCATTTTGTGGTCAGTTTCCCAAACAGCCATTAAACCACTTGAAAGTTGAGAAGATCATGCCTTCTTCAGTGCAGTATCAAATATACCAAATATTTCATAAATACTGAATGAATTCATTATTCACTTTGTTTTAGATGTCTATTTGCTGTAAGATGTCCTCAAATAACAACATGAGGGCATTTGAATTAAGAATGTATTAATAGTAGACTAGATTTGGTTTAAATCAAAATAACTCAAAAATAACTTAAAAAAAAAATCCCAAAACAAACAACCCTCAAAAATATTCTATTTAACTAGTGTTTCCTATATAAAAGGGTCTATTTAGTGTTGGATATCACTCCAATAACTATTTTTCACAGCTTACAGGCACATCTGGTTTTAGTTTTAGGAGATACATGCCATTAATTTTAATGTGGCCTTAAGGGAGGGCCACTACTTTATAACTACATTAAAAAACTTAATAACTCTTTGATTTATTTATGAAAGCCAACTGAAACAGAGACTAACATCATTTGGATACAATAAATGAGGTGAGCTACTGTCATTAGAAACAAAACATTTAAACTGTTTTACTTGTAACAATCTTTCCATTTGGTATGCTTTTCCTTACCAGCACACACAATGAGTTATTTCTTGAATATCCTTGAATGAGGAGAATGGGAGAGCCTGAAAGAGAAACTATGTTATATATGTAGATATCCTGGCTTTATTGTAACAAACTATGGCATGACCTAAATAGACAGCTGGTCCTGTAATCTAATTGCAAGAAGAAGAAAAAAGAGCCACAGATCAACTCTTCAAATATTAAATAGCTATCCTTTGTGATTGTTGCCCAACCGACTTTAGTTGTCTTAGAGTTAACTGTTCTATGCAGCCAGTTAACTCCATCAATTCATAGGCATTTACTTTGTGATCACAAAGGATATACCAGAGAGTTACTTTAAGAGACAGCACTCAACAGAGAGAGAGAGTTAGAAGTCAGGAAGGGGAAGGTTTGAGACCAAGGGTGGGGGAAGAGGCATTTGGTTATACCTGGCTTTATAATTTGGGGGGCTAAAATGACTGAGGACATGCCTTATGACTTAAATGATCACTTTGGTGCTTGATTATTCTCTCATATGGGTATTGAAATGAAACCAAAAGTAAATCCTAAGCAAAATTCTTGGTCCTGCCTGGGTGTACACTGAAGCTTGGCTCTGTATGGATAGAGGTAGCCTCCTACTGATATGTGTGTCCTGACCTGGTTTCTCAATATCCTTGAAGTAAGCTGACTACAAAAACCTGTGATATTTGACTACAGAATGGCTGCCCTCAAGGTATGTCTAGTAAAATTTAAAACTTACTGCCATTTAAGACTTATTCAAGACTTGATTGAGAGGAATCGTATTCATGGAAGGACAGTTTGATGAATGTTGATTCATTCATTTCTAAGCTATCTTGGATTAGTCAAGGCAACAAAAGTCTATATGTCATTATCACAACCTTCAAACTTTGCTACCTAAACCTACTCAGCTTCACACCATATTGGCTATTGACCAATATCAAGAGGCATATAAAATGTGCCTATGAAAGTCTGTGCTGTGTTTACTAAAAGGAATCATGAGGCTACTGCTCAATGTGTTCTAAAGTGCCTTCTTTGAGGGCAATCCACAGGGACATCTCTCTGGTTTCAGTACAGTGATAGCTGGGTTTCTCTGAGCACTGGTCTACCCCAGGCAAATAAGATCATGAGTTTATTGAGACCCTAAATCATGATTCCCCAAGTCCTATACAATCAGGAAGTCCAATTTCCCTCCACAGACATTTCTGGAATTACCCAAGGATATTAACATGCATGTTGTCACTCCTAAGCCCAGTGGCATGGTGGTAAAAATGTTGAACAACTAGTTTTCTAGTGGAAAGAAGCTCTGGATTTATAGCATGTACTGATTTCCTTGGTGTAAATATTCCTCCCACCTTGGCCAATATAATGTCACTGAAAGTAGAGTTGGAAAGTGATGCATAATAGCATTTCATTATATAGTATTTCCACCTTATGGATACATGTTAACAACTTTTAGGCTATACATAATAGTAAGATGTAGCAACATAAATAGAATGTGATGAATCTTGAGTAATTATTACCTTTGTCTGTGTTATATTTATTGTAAGTCTATATAATTTACTTTTTAAATAATGATTGTTTGACAACTAGCTTGCAAAATTCCCTGAAATTTTAACAACTGGGTCTGACACGCCATTATCTAAAGCCCTACTGGGTTGAGAGTCTAGCTAATGGTTTGCCCTTTAGTCTATTATTAATAGATTAACAATCCTGGTCTCACCAGGAGGAGGACCTTAGCCTCATCCTTTTTCTAAGTCTGGCCACATGTCCAGAAAGAAAGATAGGCAGTTTTCTGCATGCAATCAGGACTACTACCTGCTAGTCCCCTGCTCTAAAATCTGCTGGTCTCCAGGTTCAGGTGCTCTTCAGAGACCACCAAATATTGTTAGTGCTCCAACTGATGTCTCCTATACCACTGGCAGCTTTCTTGTGTCTCTAAGCTGCTGACTTCCCTAACTGGTGATCCCATTCTGCCCACAGGTCACTGCTCATACTCAGGCCAAGAAATTCGTCAGTGTCAGTATGTGCTAAATGAGGTTTCTGTCTCTTTGGGACTACCTACCCTTGATCCTCACAGTGGCTCCAACTGCCTCTATTGCTGCTGCTGCCGGCAGCACTCTCTTGTCTGGTCTCCAGATCTCCACCTCTTGCCTCTTCCTCTGTCCTCAATGTCTTGCCTACATTTTAAGGTCTAAATTAACTTTGAAAACTTAGATTTACATAAATGTGGCATGAAAAATCACTTAACAAAGTAGGATGAAATGGAAGTGAAGCATGATCAGTTTTATAAAATAGGCATTCATCTATCTCTTCCCTGCTTTAAGAAAGTTCACTTTATGCAACTTTGACTTTATGAAAGACTTACATGAGTATCTTTTCCTGCTAACTGAAAGAAATCTAAAGAGGACTTTCATTTTTACAAAAATGTGAGAAGCAAAAATAGTGTTTGCCCTTAGTTCTCCAGTGGGCTGTGATGGAGGCAGTGCTCACACCAGGCACCACCAAGCTCTTTCCCTAGGAACTATACTCAGCATCTCAGAATCAGGCTGCCACAACTTTGAATTGTGTCTGTGAGCATCTGTGCTTTATCTGATTTATTTTGTGTGTCTGTTAGCAAGATATGTCCTAGGGTAATTGCATAGGAATGCTCTACTTTCAGATAGCAGGGGAAACCCACTATATATGTATATATAGTAAATATATTTATAAAATAATTATATATTATATAAATAAGTATATATATATATATATATATATATATATATATATTCAGAAGGGCTTCCTAGGTGGTGCTAGTAGTAAAGAAAACAAAAAACAACCTATCTGCCAATGCAAGAGACATAAGAGATGAAGGTTCGATCCCTGGGTTGGGAAGACCCCTTGGAGGAGAGCATGGCAACCCGCTCCAGTATTCTTGCCTGGAGAATCCCTATGAACAGAGGAGCCTGGTGGGCTACAGTCCATAGGGTTGCAAAGAGTCAGACATGATTGAAGCAACTGAGCACTCATGTGCATTCAGAAAGAAAACAGAAAATGGTTATCTATGGCTGGTGAAATTATAGGTGATTTTATATGCTTTCTTTCTTTTCCAAATTTCCTTTGACCTAAACTAACATGAGGCATAATGTAGTCTTTATTTACCTTATATGACATAGATATTCATATGATTTTCTTTAAAAAAAATTTCAGTTTACAGTGAGCTGTCCCAAAAGCTGCAGAAGTGTTTAGTAATATATATAGTATACACACTAGTCAAACTTCAAAATCTGAAGAAATCTGATTTTAATTCTCATGTAATATTTTTGGAGGGAGATCCCACAGGAAAGTTGGTTGGGCCACTGGTAATATAGCTCTTTCATTTCCATAATAGTCCCTTCTTACCCAGGATTCTAAGACACTAGAAAATCTGGTGATGGTAGGGGTGAAGGGCCATCTTCTACCTATAGGCAGTACTCAGAACCACTCTCCAAGCCCTTCTGACTTCCAGAACTCTGCTGAGACTGGACTCTCTCTGCCCTACTCCACTTGTAGTATTTTCTCTAAGGTGCTCACTTTCTCTCTGTATAATTCCGTTTACTTTGGGTGTTCCTTATCTGTTACATGTATCTGCATATATTGGACCTTAATTGAGGACAGTGTTCAAAGTTCTCTTTCATGGGGGTTCATTCAAAAAACTTAGATCATGACATCCTGTCCCATCACTTCATGGCAAATAGATGGGGAAACAATGGAAATAGTGACAGACTATATTTTCTTGGGCACCAAAATCACTGCAGACAGTGACTGCAGCCATGAAATTAAAAGACATTTGTTCCTTGGAAGAAAAGCTATGACCAACCTAGACAGCACATTAAAAAGCAGACACATTACTTTGCCAACAAAGGTCCGTACAGTCAAAGCTATGGATTTTCCAGGAGTCATGTATGGATGTGAGAGTTGGACCATAAAGAAGGCTGAGTGTCAAAGAATTGATGCTTTTGAACTGTGGTGTTGGGGAAGACTCTTGAGAGACCCTTGGACTGCAAGGAGATCCAACCAGTCAATCCTAAAGGAAATCAGGCCTGAATATTCACTGGAAGGACTGATGCTGAAGCTGAAGCTCCAATACTTTGGCCATCTGATGCAAAGAGTCAACTCACTGGAAAAGACCCTGATACTGGGAAAGATTGAAGGCAGGAGGAGAAGGGGATGACAGAGGATGAGATGGTTGGAGGGCATCACTGATTCAAGGGACATGAGTTTGAGCAACCTCTGGGAGATGGTGAAGGACAGGGAAACCTGGTGTCCATGGGGTCACAAAGAGTCAGACATGACTGGTCAACTTAACAACAATGGGTCCCATGAAAAGTGGAGGATAAAAAGACACTTATTTAAGTATTCTAAAGGATTGTTACTCTTACAGGCTTGTGGAGAGATCTGGGAAAGAGGCATCCAAGTCCATAATCAGGTCTACTCAAGTTCCAGATCCAGTTCAGCCAGAACACTTACTCCTCTTGCTGCTGACTGATTGCAATTTTCCCTGGTCACTAGAAAGCTTAGAACCATACTTGTGACCTATTCCTAGCAAACCAAAAGGACCTTATGCCATGCATTTTGCATACAATACTGCTGGTTTTACCATTATCTCTCCCTCAGCTTTCTTTTCTGCGATTATTCTCTGTACTTATTTTAATTGATCACATTGCACTTATTTATATAAGCTACTTTAAATCCCTTCTTCTAGAATAAAACAGGTATAAATTAATGTTCATTAATAAAAGAGTTTGATGAGGATCCATTCCTTCACCCCTAAAGGCCCCAGGATGAACTGGCAGCAATAAGAGTCAATGAAAACTACTTTCGACAGGATCACTCTAATAGATTGTCACCTGGTCTGTGTTCACCACCAATGTACATGCTAAATCTTGAAATGGAGAGAGAGCTAGATAAAATGGGATTCAGTTCAGTTCAGTTCAGTCACTCAGTTGTGTCCGACTTTTTGTGACCCCATGAATTGCAGCACGCCAGGCCTCCCTGTCCATCACCAACTCCCGGAGTTCACTCAAACGCATGTGCATCGAGTCAGCGATGCCATCCAGCCATCTCATCCTTTGTCATCCCCTTCTCTTCCTGCCCCCAATCCCTCCCAGCATCAGAGTCTTTTCCAATGAGTCAACTCTTTGCATGAGGTGCCTAAAGTATTGGAGTTTCAGCCTTAGCATCAGTCCTTCCAAAGAACACCCAAGACTGATCTCCTTTAGGATGGACTGGTTGGATCTCCTTGCTGGCCAAGGGACTCTCAAGAGTTTTCTCCAACACCACAGTGCAAAAGCATCAATTCTTCAGCGCTCAGCTTTCTTCACAGTCCAACTCTCACATCCATACATGACCACTGCGAAAACCATAGCCTTGACTAGACGGACCTTTGTTGGCAAAGTAATGTCTCTGCTTTTGAATATGCTATCTAGGTTGGTCATAACTTTCCTTCCAAGGAGTAAGCGTCTTTTAATTTCATGGCTGCAGTCACCATCTGCAGTGATTTTGGAGCCCCCAAAAATAAAGTCTGACACTGTTTCCACTGTTTCTCCATCTATTTCCCATGAAGTGATGGGACTGGATGCCATGATCTTCGTTTTCTGAATGTTGAGCTTTAAGCCAACTTTTTCACTCTCCACTTTCACCTTCATCAAGAGGCTTTTTAGTTCCTCTTCACTTTCTGCCATAAGGGTGGTGTCATCTGCATATCTGAGGTTATTGATATTTCTCCTGGCAATCTTGATTCCAGCTTGTGTTTCTTCCAGTCCAGTGTTTCTCATGATGTACTCTGCATAGAAGTTAAATAAGCAGGGTGACAATATACAGCCTTGACGTACTCCTTTTCCTATTTGGAACCAGTCTGTTGTTCCATGTCCAGTTCTAACTGTTGCTTCCTGACCTGCATACAAATTTCTCAAGAGGCAGATCAGGTGGTCTTGTATTCCATCTCTTTCAGAATTTTCCACAGTTTATTGTGATCCACACAGTCAAAGGCTTTGGCATAGTCAATAAAGCAGAAATAGATGTTTTTCTGGAACTCTCTTGTTTTTTCCATGATCCAGCGGATGTTGGCAATTTGATGTCTGGTTCCTCTGCCTTTTCTAAAACCAGCTTGAACATCTGGAAGTTGATGATTAGGAAATCCTATCTCTATAAGTCATCTGAACCATCATAAAATTCTTGTTTGGACAATGCTTCACTCCCCTGCCACCCCCCCGCCCCCCCACCGCAAAAAAAAAAAAACACCTATGATTTCTGTTCTCAACGTTTATGATACAGCACACACATTTTTAAGCATCTCAGATCACAGGGGGAGTATATCACAACTGTTGACAGTGCAGACACTGGTGCTAGATGCCTGAGTTTGAATCCCAGATCTGCCACTGAAATGGGGCTAGGTAGTTAATCATTCTGAGTTTCAATAAATCCCATCTACAAAGTAAAGACAATAATAGTACCTACCTCATAGGGCTGGTGTAAGGATTAAATAACACATGTTGTATAACATTTAAAACCGTGCCAGAGCACATACAGGGATCTCAAAAATGTTAGTTATTATTAGTGATATGAGAGTGGGGGGAGCACTGCCCTGAGCTTGAAACAGCATCTTAAGTTTCTGGACAAACACCTGAGGAATGATTAAAGACTTTGCCACTGACCACTTCTGAGAACAGGCCAAAAACTCTGGCTTATCTAAATCTTCTGTGTGGCTACTCTTCCCCCTGCTTTTCTAGAGGCAGAATTATGTGATGGAAAGAAAAGGCGGGCAACCAACCTTTCTGAGCCTCAGTGTTTCTTTGTCCCTCTCTTATACATTACCAGATGTGGCAGGAGCTGAAAGCACAAAGATAAACTGCGTTTACCGTGTAACTTCTCAGTCGACTTCCCTGCTGGCTCAGATAGTAAAGCATCTGCCTGCAATGTGGGAGACTTGGGTTCAATCCCTGGGTCGGGAAGATGCCCTGGAGAAGGAAATGGCAACCCACTCCAGTACTCTTGCCTGGAAAATTCCATGGACAGAAGAGCCTTGTAGGCTATAGTCCATGGGGTCGCAGAGTCGGACACGACTGAGCTACTTCACTCACTCTCAGTCGAGTGTAGGAGATAAATGCAAAATCACACGGTAGATGATTAAGCAATATAGTGAAGGTATTTTTCTTGTTGTTAAATGCACTGTGGAAAACAGTATCCACAGAATTTAAGACGTAAGGTATGTGAAAGAGATCTAAAGAAAGCAGACAGCGGGAACCATGTGAAATATTTTTATTGCTGACCCTCCCAAGGCCCACTTCATTTCATCCACGAACACTTAGCAACGAACCTTGTGGAACCGTTGGATTATAAAACCCTTTATTTGCAAAGTCAAACTTTTCCAGTAGAATAATCCCTTCTCGTTTTCCAAACGGACAAATCCAGCTTCAAACATGGGTAACAGCAGTCCACGTTTCCCGCTTACTGAGGAATTGCTTGTCAAATCAGGGACTGAAACGAAAAAAAGAAAAGCGAGGCGGGAACAGCCACAACCGCGTATGCGTAGCGCCGGAGCCTGGCCAGCTGGGAGGCGGGAAGGTCAGCACTGCCTACGCGCGCTCTGCGTAATGGGAGCTTCCCCAGCGCAGCAAACCCTGGGAGCCTCTGGGGCGCTTGCGCAGCCGCCGAGATTCAGCGCAGTGGAACTGGCGAGGAAGGGCGACGCACCTGCGCGAAGGGGGCGGTGCGGCGCGGCGGCGGTGGTGGCGGGAGAACCGAGTCCAGTGCGATTGCGCGAGGGCAGGGGGTGGGTGAGGCGGGGACGCGCGGGGAGTACGCCGTGCGCCTGCGCGGGGGGCTGCGTGGCGCGGTGGCGGGGCAGGGCGGTGTGGAGTGAGTGGCGCTGCGGGTGGGGCCGTCGGCGGCGCTGGTGAGCTTTGCGGAGTTGGGCGGTGCCGAGGAGGAGGAGGAGGAGGAGGAGGTGGCGGCGGCGGCGGCGGCGGCGGCTGGGTCTGACGCGGCCCGGTTCGTGGGGGGCTCCGCTTGTTTATTTATTTATTTATCGTGGGTGCCTCCGAGTGTGTGCGAGCTCCACTGCTAGGTGGGGAGGGGGTGGGGGGAGGGCCCGGGGGAAGGGGGAGTTGGAGTTGGGGTCGAAACGCCGCGTGACTTGTAGGTGAGGGCACGCCGAGCGGTCGCCGCAGACTCCGCCGCCGAGAAGCCCTTGTTCCCGCTGCCGGGAAGGAGCGTCTGGTGCCGACAAGATGGCGGACGGAGAGCTGAACGTGGACAGTCTTATTACCCGACTGCTGGAGGGTGAGTCGGGGCCCGGCGGGCCGCGGGGAGGGGACGCTTTCCCTTATCCCTCCTGGTCCCTCAGGCGCTGGAGCCCGAGGGAACACCCCCCCCCAATCCCCCCACCCCCCCGACGCCCGCTTCCCTGCTTTTCCCGCCCCGAGGCGGCCGCCGAGGATGGGGGCGAAGAAGCTGGTGGGCCAGGGGAGCGGCCTCCGGGAGAGAGGCCGGGCGAGAGGTGCTGTCCCCGCGGGCGGGCAGTGCCCCGCGGACCTTCGGGGACCCGCACGGCGGCGCGCGGCCGGGGCGTGGGGTGACCCTTTCCAGAAGGAGGGGGTCGGGATGCGTGCTCCGATGCATTGTATGCCCGCGAATTGTATGTTTCTCCTCTGTTCTCTTTGTGCCTTGCCCTTGGCTGCCTCCCGATTCTTGTTCTGGGAGTGAAAAGAAACAAATTTTTTTTTAAATCTTTGTGGGAAAACTGATCGGTTCAGCAAATTTTACATGATCCTACAGGGCGAACTATTCAGGGAGAAGATAACACTAGCGAGAGTACCTCCCATGTCTAATTTAGCTTTGAAAAATAGTAAAACAGGTCTGACCGAGGCGAAGAAGCACGCCAGAAATAATGTAGACACACGTTTGCTGTGGGGATTAGTTTCCGGATTTGAGAATTTTAACAGGTTTGAGCAGGGTTTAATTTCTGCACAAACTTAGAAAAGGTCGATTGTAAAGCCTCTGTTGTGTTTAAAGGGTCTTTACAAGTCTTCGCAGCTTTTGAAGTTTCTGGGCCCTTCTGTTTTTATTGGATAGGTTTATGTTAGGGTTGGGGATTGAGGGATAAGGAAGAGATGGAGAGGCTAGGATATTACTCAAAGTCCATCGCGGTCTTCTGCCCGCGAATGCCTTTATCCCAACATTTGCGTCATCACTAACTGCTTTGTGAGTGTGTAGAAAACAAATTAACCCATTAAAAAAAAAAGATTTAGAGTCCTCTCTGTCGGAAACCGTGGCAGGATTACATAGACGTTGTTACTTGCTTTCGAATTTCCTGAAGATAATTGTTTTTCACAGTGAAACAGTATGTACTTACTGTGATGGAAAAGCATCATACAAGATTGTATGGTTGGGGGGCGGAAGGGAGGGCGCTAGTTCCTTTTTTTGGCCGAAGTGTCGGTATCTCATCAGTTTCTGTGTATACCGGTTGTGTAACAAACTACAGTAAATTTGCTGCAGATGTGAGACTGAATGTCTTTTAAGACTGAATAAGAAGCAAAGTTTTACCAGGAACTCTTACTTACTTTTTCCTTTACTATCAAGTTATTCCTGGGAGGCCCCCTGGTGCCTGCAGTCAGTGTTCACTGTTTAAGACTTGGTGGATTTTAACAGATGTGAACATCTTGCTGGGTGTGAGACATTTGCTTTAGGGGGGAATTTTTTTTTTTTTTTAATTTGTTGTTTGTTCTGAGAGGGAAATGTAGCTGTTTAAAATTTTTATTATCTTGTTAACTTTGGGAGAAGTTTATGCTCACCATGAACTTGGCTTGTAAATTTAAATATTTAAAAATCTGATGCTTGTATCCAACTTGTTCATTTTTATTTTCCATATACTTATTTATATACTTTATAGGCATAAGACAGAATAAACTTATGTATTTTTAAATGCTTGATGTGGGACGTCTTAAATCAGATGATTTTATGAAGTGATTGTTTCTGTGAATTTGAATTACATCAGTGTTCGGTTCTGGTTTTTGATGATCATTTTCCAGACATTTTCCCCTTTTAAATTAGCAAGAATTTATTGACCTGCTTTGTGCCAGTCACCAGGAGTGCAAAGACAAGACACTGTCTCTTCATTCAGGGAATTCCCAATTTAAACAAGTGATTTTCAAGCTTTTGCAGCCTGCTCTCTGTCAGTAAAGGGTACCATTACTTGCTCCTTAATCCTGGGAAGTATATTTAGTTTTGACAGTGCCTCCCTGGGATTCTTAAATTCTCCAGGCTCCTTTCTCCTTTGCAAAATCTAGACCTGTCCAAAGACATCCAAAACAGACTTGGATTTTCTAGTAAGTAGTTATTTTTAGTCTTGAAATAATTTTTTTTTTAGTTTCCAAATAAAAATTAATTGATTTTCAGTGACATTACATTTTAATTAAATTTAACTGAAATTCAAGTGAGGTTGCTTAGCAGAATAGCTGTAGTTAAATTTTTGGTTTGTCTTTAGTATTAAATGAAGGTACAGAACTTGATCAGCAATACTTGATCTCATTTTAAAGTGTTGATTGTAGTTCCATAACATAGTCTCGATTTTTTTTTCTTTTTATTACATCAAATTACCAGTCAGCTATAACACTTTTAGTATAAATTTTTATGAGTTGCTTTGTGTTTTCTTAGGTGGGCAAATCATGTGAATTGCCAAAGCACCATTTACATTTAATTTTTTTTGTTGTTATTATTTAATGCAAAACAGTATACTGATTTATTGTTTGGACAGTGCATATTCCTCCAATATATTTTCTTGATTCAGTTTTACTTACTACAAAGCCAGAGATTCCTAACACTCAGCTGTAGTGACCCTGATACTACATTGTTGTGGGTTTATCATCGTGCTTTTGACTGGTTGTTTAAATTGAAGCTAGTTTCTGTGAGTATCCTGAGAAATCCACTAAAAGCTTTTTTACTTTGATGAGCAGTTCCAAAAGGACTTAGGATGGCAGTGGGAGTATAGAGAAATCACCTGGGGAGCTTTATTCAGACTGTCAATGTTGAGTTTACTTTGGAGGAGTTGAAATAGGATGAGTAGAATCTGCTTGTTTGGGAATCTGCTTCTGGGTGGTTAAGATTGTGCTAGCTTTGTTCCCAAATACAGACATGATCCAAGTGTTTAAAAACTGGGCTGTATCAGCTGATGATAACTAACATGTGCCCATTATATATTTGATTATGTATGTGTATCATGTACATTTAAAACTGAGTGTCTGGGATATGCTTTTCTGATTATAAAAATAAGCATTCTTATTCTTACAGGAAAGAATTTCTTATATGAAACAGTGAAGAATTAAAACCAGAGTCCTCCCCATAATTCCATGATCCAGAGATAACTTGTTGAAATTTCGATGCATTTTTCTTTCAGATACTTTACATCTTTAGAATATTGTTTATGTAGCTTTATGAGTTAATTTTTAAACGTTTTCTTACAGTTTTTTTTTTTTTTTTTTGCTTTGCTACAAAGCTAAACTTAATATTACAAGATAAATTGTAGACTGTTAGTATCATGTTAGTAGACTGTTAGCAAAAACTTAACAGAATATGATTGTGTTTGTATTTTTGGCCTGGTATTTATGAAAATCTTGGGATGTGTGTATTTTTGTTTATAAATCCGTTTTTCACTTAATCACAACCTATCAGATGTCTAAATTTGTGAAACTGCTGTGATTATTTTTAGTTAAGCTGGAAGACTAAGCAAATAGGAAGTTTATGTCTTTTGTGTCCTTTTGAACGTCAAGAAAAGGAATGGATTTGGAAAATGAAGATTAATGAAACCATATTAAAGCCCTACCCCCCACCCCTTTTTTTAAGCTTTATTGTTGTTTTTTTGGCTGCACCACACAGCTTGTGGAATATAAGTTCCCCAGCCAGGAATTGAATCCTGGTCCCCTGCAGTGAAAGCACTATGCCTCCAGTTACTGGATCGCCAGGGAATTCCCAAGTCTCTCCTTTCTCCTTTTTAAATAATAGTTTTATTGAGATACAGTTCGCATACCATGCAATTTCACCTTTTGAATTGTATAATTGAGTGGTTTGTAGTATATTCACAGAGTTGTGCAACCCATCAGTCACCACCATCAACATTAGAAAGTTCTCCCCATCATTCTCAAACACACCCCTGTTCCCATTAGCTGACAAGTCCCTTTTCCCTTCACTCCTCTCCAGCACTAGGTTATCCCTAATCTACTTCCTGTGGATTTTGCCTGTTCTGGACATTTCATGTGAATGAAATAATGCATTATGTGATCTCTTGTGATTGGCTTGTTTTTAATGTTTTGCAAGTTCATCTATATTGAAGCATGTGTCAGTATTTCGTTCCTTTTATGGCTAAACAGTATTTCATTGTATGACTGTACTACATTTTTATTTGTCTGTTTGTCACTTGATGGACATTTGAGTTGTTTCCTGCTTTGGGCTGTTGTGAAAAATACTGCTATGGATGTTTATGTACAAGTGTTTGTGTGGGCATATGTTTTCATTTCCCTTGGGTAATATAACTGGGAGTGGAATTCCTTTGTCAATGGGTAACTCTGTTTAACCTTTGGAGGAACTGCCAAACTGTTTAAAGCTTCTTTTCTGATTCAGTTGTTTAATTATGACCCAGCAGTCTAAAGGTTAGGCAGTTTTGAAGGAAGTGCTAGTTGATCTTGGCAACCTCAGCTTCTGCAGGGCAAGTGTTATGTGTAAACCCAAGGCCAGGTCTCTTGGAAAAAGCAGGTTGAGGAATAGGGGAGATAGGCTGAAGGTTGCTTTCTCTCCTCTTGCTTCTTTTTAGATGAAAAGCTGGAGAAGGCATAAAGATGGTTCATTGTTCAGAGATTGAGTATTTAAATGGTTTTCCTGTTAGTTCCAGGTGAGGGAAATTTTGACAGTTTGAAGAAGTAGTCCGGAGTGTTATTATTGTATTTGAATACAGGGCTTTTCTGATAAATGTTCAAATCCAAGATTAGGATTTATTGGGATTTAGAAATCTATTTACATTTGAGTCTAGAGACAGGATTATATTAAGATTTAGGATTAGTGAGGAAGATATTAAATTTTATCAAGTAATTTTTTTCCCTCTGATGTCTTATTATCCACATTTATTGTTTTGATAGAATATCTGTTCTAATATCCTATGTTCTCAAGCAACTCTAACAGGTAAAATAATGCAGCTGTTAAGAATGTCAAAATATTTAGAAATAATTAAAATCTCAGTTTCTGAAACAAAGGTTATCCTAGAAGTCTTGGGCTCTAGGGATGCAAGAAGAAATGGTTTGCAAATGTCAGTAGGCTTACTGTGGTGTGGTGGTGGAGGATATGGATTCACAGTTGAATCTTCTAGGATTTAATTTTGAGTCTATACAAATTTATACCCTTGGACAGCAATCACTGCTCTAGTGGCTAGAAGTAGTCATTTCAAGACTTACTGTTTCTGGGAAAATAGAGGATCAGTGAAGACAGGAAGCAGAGAGATGGAGGTTACAACTCTCCTTTCTTTTTGTAAACTCTCCACCTTCCCCCAAGATTGCATATGGTTACCTTTGAAGTCTTGGTTATTAGTAGGTGAAATGCAATTTTTTTTACACCTCATCCTCTGTAATACACTGCACCTCAGATTTTTCTCTGTTAGATAACATGAAAATGCTTTAATGGAAATTAAGTCCTTATTCTACAATTAGTGAGGTAGGAGGCTAAAAATGCAGAAATTCATTCTGAAGTTAAGTATATGTAAATAACCAGTAGGCACTAGCTTGATAGAGGAATTCAGTTCCTGGTCTAGGTGGGTATTTGCCATACATAGGGAAAATAGATAAAGGACAGGGGCAGTTGTCCTTTAATCTGCCTATCCACCTGTGTATAGCAGAGTGATTTATGAGGACATACATAACCTTCCTAATAATCACTGACCTCAGGGCCCTCCCTTCCCAGATTTTCCTGCTTCTGTGCAAAGACTAGGTTTATTTCATCATGAAAGAGTTTAAGCCTTGGGCTGTTCCTTAGACCATGCCTGAGTTTCCATCTTAGTCAATTACCAAACTATTGATAGAAACATTTTCTTGATTTGAGTGCTTGCCTTTTCGGAGAAGGCAATGGCACCCCACTCCAGTACTCTTGCCTGGAAAATCCCATGGACGGAGGAGCCTGGTGGGCTGCAGTCCATGGGGTCTCGAAGAGTCGGACACGACTGAGCGACTTCACTTTCACTTTTCACTTTCCTGCATTGGAGAAGGAAATGGCAACCCACTCCAGTGTTCTTGCCTGGAGAATCCCAGGGACGGGAAGCCTGGTGGGCTGCTGTCTATGGGGTCGCACAGAGTCAGACACGACTGAAGCGACGCAGCAGCAGCAGCAGCAGCTAACACCATTTTAACTTTTCCCTTAATCCTGCCACCTATTTTCAACATTTAAAGAAATCAAGTTACTTTTCCCCATAAAAGAAATTTAAAGTGAAAGTGAAGTGGCTCAGTCGTGTCGACTCTTTGCGGCCCCATGGACTATAAGCTTCCGTCCATGGCTCCTCCGTCCACGGGATTTTCAAGGCAAAAGTACTGGAGTGGGTTGCCATTTCCTTCTCCAGGGGATCTTACCAACCCATGGATTGAACCCATGTCTCTCACATTGTAGGCAAACAAATGCTTTTACCATCTGAGCTACCAGGGAAGTCCAAAGAAATTTAAGGACTTCTATTAATATAGCTTTCTCTAATGTTGTACTTAGCAGTTACGGCTCTTTTATTTTAAATGGAAAGCTGAGAAGAAAACTTTATAGATACTTTTAGGTTTTTCTGTGATATTTGAATATTTATCAAATAATTGAGCCAGAGTAGTGAAAGAAAATGACTAGGCTTCTGAGTGGAAGTGAAAGATCTAAGTTACATAATGACAGAGAGGAGGGTATTTTATGAACATCAGACCTTAGCTGCAATTGTTATGTGAATCCTAAATAAAATCAGGTGTACATTTGTTTACTCAAGGTGTATCTAAGTATTGGTACATGCTGATACTTGTTAAAGATACAGGTTCTACATGTGTTACAATTTCAGCTTATTCCCAGTTTCTTCTGTATTTCTGGGATGATAATAGGTACCTGCTTCATAATGTATCTATTTGTAACAATTAAACCGGTAAAACACTTTGAACATAATAAAAGCTCCGAAAATGTTAGTGTTCTTGTTTAGTGTAAACCTGAGCCAAGATAAGGTAAGAGAGGGCTTCTTAATGCTGGTGAGCCCTGGACCCTCTCCACAGTAATTTTTGAGAAGGTTTATTTCTAGTGAGGATCTAACAGACGTGCGTTGTTTGTTGCATACAGCCACGTATAGAACTGTGTGTGTGTGTAAAACATTTCTTTCCTATTACTGTTATTTGGCATTTATAATCTGGTTTGACATATTAATGTTGGTGCTGAGGGGGAGAGAGATTTTTAGGCAGAATAAAGTGGTGAAAGGTGATTTAAGGAGATTTGGTGTATGCTTTCTTTTGATTAGGGACTAGAGAGCAGTGGATTTCAAACTTTGAATCTTGAGACTACTTTATATTCATAAAAAGAACTGAGGACAAGAGTTTTCGTGTGAGTTGTTTATCAGTACTGTTAGAAATTAAAACTACGAATTTAAAATTTTGATAACCTGTTCATTTTATGTAAGTAGAGTTTGCTTTCTACAACAAAAATATTAGGGATCAGCACATTTCTTTAATGTCTAGCTTTGTAGAAGACAGAAGAATTCTCATACCTTCAGTTTGTTTTGATAACATTGTTTTGGTTGAAGTATCTGAAGAAAATCTGTACTTTTACAGATAAATCAGAAAAGGAGTATTTTAAAAGCATTTATAGATAATGGTGGATATTCTTTAATAGTATAATAGAAATTGACAAGTGGTAATTTCTTAAAGGTTAGTTGTAATGTGGAATCTGAAATGTTCTCTTACATCAAAATCCATTGATCTATCTTGCATTTTAAATGGATCTTACAAATGATTTTGTAACATGCCTTGGTTCTTTTAAAATCACTGGTTAAGGTGATTTATGCAGATGTTAAAAGTTGACACATTTTATACAACATTAAAGAATCACATTTGTTAATTTAGAACAAGGTATCAGATGAGTCCTTAAGTATGAAAAAGCTGTCAAATTCATGGTGCTGGATACAGAGTTTCCAAAATTTTAATTTTCACTAGCAACAAATGCTGTCAATTGTTTCATTTGAAATGACAGGCTCACTTTGTTCATTTTCAAGCATATCTGTTATATATCTTGAGTGAGTAACTATAGTTTGTTAGTTGTGCTTTCCAGCAAAAGAGATGTTCTGTGAAAGAAAAATTAGCTGGATCACTTTGGTACTTCAACAGTCACTCTAGAGCTTTTCTTGAAGACAGCCATTGTACTAGAATATGCAACAGGAAAGCTTCATGGATACTTTCCATTTCCTCATGCAGAATATTAGAAAGATGTATACTCAGTGGTGGAGATTTAATAAAATTCATCATTTTTACTGCTTAAGGGCATTTTAATTTGAAACTGGATCTTTCTGTTTCACTGTAAGCGCATGGCACTTCAGTGCCACTGACTTGGTTTCTGCTCAGGTGCCTGCATTTTAATCATCGTTTTCACCATGCATATGTCAATGCAGTAAAAAAGAGGATCACACTCTGAGAACCCACAGGCCTACAGCACTCCCTTCTAATCCTGAAATGTCTAGCCTGCCCCTGTATCTGTTAAGTTTTCTTCTTTACTCTTTTTTCATTATCTGTTTGTTTACTAGTGTACCTGAAATGATACAAGCAGTTCACAGACTCCTCTGAGAAATCGTGAAAGCCCTGGGCCTTCCCCGAAAAATATGCATGTTTATATACACAGTACTACAGACAGGGGGATTACAGAGCTCCTGAAGGCCATCTGTAGACTCAGATCATATTAATAATTACTATCAGGCAAACTTAAGATAAAATTATGGCAGCTGCCTAGTTCTTTCATTTAAAACCAAAATTCCACATTCTAGCCAATTGTAAAAATTTTACGTTTTTAAGTTAACTTTGCTGTTTAGTATGTAACCTTGATTGAATCATTTTAGTATTGTAGAAATTAAAATATTAAAGGTTAATGAAGATTACTAAGATTTCATGGGGCAAAAATAGTAATGGAATTATTCTCTTGACATTCTTTCTGTTTCAGAGAAGACAGTTATTAGTAAAAAACTTGCTGGAAAAAAATTGCATATTGTTATTGAAAATAAAATTTAGCATACACACAACACAGACATACATATCATGCACCATTTGTAATTTAAGAGACAAACCTGCATTGAAAAGACTTTTAAAAGAATTTGAAATATAGTGATTGAGTATAATTTTTTGCAGTCATGAGAAGGGACTTCTTTTAGGGGAGAAGACAACATTTTGTTTAATTGAGGTTCAGAGTTGGTGTTCTGTATCATCAAAGTCAATGGAAGTGTTTGTCTATTGTTGATCTATAATGAGATTTTATGTATTTTATCTTGGAAGCTGTCTTAACACAGATAGGTACTGCCAAAACTAGTATCAATCTACAAGCATATGGTTTTAGTTAAGTGATTTTAGTCATCACTTGGAAGGTATTTATAGGATTTTATTAGTCCTCTCTTGATATCTGCCTTTTAGCATGTCATTACATTACAGATTAATCAATTCCAGTAATAGGTTAGGTGGAAGCTTCTCACCTGCACAAATAAATGAATTTTGATATATTTTGCATTAGCACTAAGATCTGATGAATGCTGTTAGAACTGTGGTTTGAGCTTAGAAAATAGTATTCAGTGCAAAACTTATGAGGGAGTAAAAATCTCACTTGTTTTAACTTTTGACAACCCTGAAACTGTATAAAGCAACCTGACATTTGCTTGTGACCCAGGCAACGTTAGTTGTTAAAGTGACTTAATATAGTATATGTTTCACATACAAGGTTTTTTGTTTTGGGGGTTTTTTTGCATTTTAATTTTAGGTTTTAACTGAGAAATATTATTAGGTTTGTAGTAAAATCTAATTTATAAAACCTACTCTCTGTTTGATAGTAGTGATTGGGGGTTACTCTTCTCATTCAGAAAAATTTCAGTATCAGCCCTAAGCCTTAAAAAAATCAGTAAAACTTCATCACTACTGAACTGCTCTGTGCTAGGGCAAGTCAGGATATTCAGCTTTTGTTTCTCACAAACATTTGTGGACCCGACCATGGTTAGGTTTATGAGAACTAATGAAGTATACCATTGGTATCGCTGGTTCAACGGTGTGATTAGAATCTTTTTCCACTCAGTAACTGCACTATAAACTTTAAATACCTTCAATTTTTACAGGCTTTTTAAAATTATCCAACTAAGTCTTTTTCTGCTCCATGCATAGTTTTACCTGCATCATTGTTGTGGGTTTGTTTGTTTGGCTTCTTTGGAAAAAAATTTTTTTTTTAGGCCGCACAGTGTGGACTGTGGCATCTTAGTTCCCCCACCAGGGTTTGAACCATGTTGCTCCCCACTCCCTGCCGTGGAAGCGTGGAGTATTAACCACTGAACCTCCAGGGAAGTCCCTCTTTGAAAATATTCTTGTCTGTGGTTGTTCCACTCATACTGTTCATGGAGGCTAACTTTTCTGTCATTTCAAATTCAGTATTGGCTCCTCAAATAAGCAACAAATAAGTATTGGCAGTATCTGTGAATGCATTCATTAAGAGCCAATGAAACCACTCAAAATTGTTCGTTTTTTTAACTCATTATTGATGTTGCTTCCAACGTTGTCAACTCTTCAAGAGCTGTTTTTACAGAAAGACTTCAATAAATACATATAGTTTGGGGACATATTTCTTTGGCTTTTCCAAACAAACATGATTTAATTAAGTCACCATTAGTAAATGGCTTTCCTCACTTGCTAATACATGAATCAGTTGGAAACTTACTTTCATTGCAGCCTCATTTCTATTTTTGTGCAGAAATTCTGCTGTGATGAGATTCTGTTAAAATTTTTTTTTAAAGTTTTGTTACTTCCTGTGAGTTGGGAATGTTGTGACAAGTGCTCAGTTTCCTAATGTTAACACATATTTTATTCTTTTAGCTGGAAAGTCATAAATATAATGCCTGATAGTCTAATCCAGTAACAAAATAATCTACACTCCATTGTGCCTTAGACATTCACATTCCACTTTTCTTCCTTTAACATGATGAGTATGCACTAGTAATAAAATTAAAATAAAATGGCACTCAATACATTGTTGAGTTATAGCTGTATCTCTGCAATTTCTAGAACCTTGGGAAACAATGCAAAGCCATGAGGGTACCCCATGTACTCGCTGCTACAACTACTCAACTCTGCCATTGTAGCGTGAAAGTACCTGTAGGTATTGATAATAACTAAATGAATGAGAGTGGTTCTGTTCCAGTAAAATTTCATTTTTGAATGCTAACATTTGAATTTCATGTAACTTTTATGTGTCACAAAGTATTATTTTTTCCCACCTCCCCACCGTTATTAAAAATATATAAAGGACCAAATTTCACCTTGGACCTTAGTGTTTTCCCCCCTTTCTGTTGTAAACATGATTTTGCAGAAAGCTTGCTTTATCAGGAGTCAGGTACCTTGGTGCTCACACCCATGTTGCATGACTGATTCATTCACATAATGTATGGAGTTATGGCCCTTAATGTCTAGTCCTTGGCAAGGTATTTCTCAAAATTCTTTATAAAATCATATGAATTTCTAGTGTATACCCAATAATCATATTTTGTGTACTTACTATTTTCACTTGAGCAGAGGGTTTTGATCTTGAAGTACCAGTGAGTTCACCAGTCACTCCTAGAGGCATAGGGGAATAGACTCCAAATAAAAAGTGGCAGTCTTACTGGAGTAAAGAGGAGAGGTGGAAGTCTGGGGCAACTAAAGCAGTTGAAACTTAAGTCCTAAAGAGGAGAGAATCACATAGACTCTAACCTCAGAACCTGTAGTCGACTCCCGCTAAAGTCGAGGACTTCCCTGGTGGCTCAGACAGTAAAGCGTCTGCCTACAATGCGGGAGACCCAGGTTCAATCCCTGGGTCAGGAAGATCTCCTGGAGAAGGAAATGGCAACCCACTCCAGTATTCTTGCTTGGAAAATCCCGTGGGCAGAGGAGCCTGGTAGGCTACAGTCCATGGGGTCACAAAGAGTCAGACACAACTGAGCGACTCCACGTTCATGTTCTCCCTAAAGTCATTGACTTCTAAGATGCACACATGCAAGAGAAGATTCTAAGAAGTGCAGAAGAATCTGAGCAGAGATTACAGCGTTGTCCAGTACCTGCGTGGCAAAACTTGACGTTAAGACTTAATAAAGTAAGAGAGACTATATTGTACCCTGAGTTTTCTGTTGAGACCTCCATCATGGCCAAGATTGAGGGCAAAATGAAATAGACCTGCCCTCAAGAAAATGTGGGTGCATTATTGCCACACTTGCTGCTGCTAAAGGAAACAACCCTCTGTGGAGAAGATGTCATAAAAAACTACTACAGTTATTCATCCATAATCAAATATTTCTGTGAAATACTACAGGAATGCTAACATGATCAATTGACCAAAAAAAAGAAGAAAAAGTATAAATCCACCTTGTATAATTCATATATTAGAGATGTCACACAGACTTTAAGATAACTGATTTAATATGCTCAAGGTAAAGAGGAAAGGAAAAATTTCATCAGAGACCTGGAAACTTTATAACCAAAAAAATACGTTAACTAAAGTTAAGAATTTCGTAGTTGTGTTTACATACTTGCAAATTAAAAACAGCAGAATAGAGGAGTAGTAAACTAGGGGAAAATAGTTGAGTGGAAATTCTGCAGTGCTGAGAGAGAAAAAATAAAGGGGGAATACAGAAAGAAGGCAGCAGAAGACCATAGAAAAGTTTAACATGTCACCTTACACCTGTCAGAATGGCTGTTATCAAAAAGAGAACAAATAACAAGTGTCAGCAAGGGTATGGATGAAAGGAAATGCTGGTGCACTGTTGGGGGTGGGGGGTAAATTGATGCAGCCACTACAGAAAACAGAATGGAGGTTCCTCAAAATATTAAAAATAGAACTACTGTAGGATCCAGCAATTCCACTTCTGGGTATGTAGCTAAAGAAAACAAAAATACTAATTTGGAAAAGATGCACCTTTATGTTGCAGCATTATTTACAATAGCCAAAATGTGGATAAGTGCCCTTTATCCAGTGAATGGATAAAGAAGATATGGTGTGTGTGTTTGTATTGTGGACTATTAGCCATAAAAAAGAATGAAATCGTATCATCAGTGACAACAGGAATGGACCTAGACAGTATTTTGCTAAGTGAAATAAGTCAGACAAACAAAGACAAATACTATATGATTTCACTTGCATGTGGAAGCTAAAAAAACAAAACAGGTGAACAAACGAAACAGAAACAGTCGTAGATAGAACAAACAGATGGTGCCAGGGAGTGGGGGCTAAGAGAAATAGATGAGGAGGGTTAAGAGGTACAAATCTCTCAGTTGAAAAATAAATGAGTCAGGAGTGTGAAATGTACAGTCTGCGGAATGCAGTCAGTACCTTTGTATGGTGACAGATGGAAACTAAACTTATGGTGATCATTTTGAAATGTATAGAAATATCGAATCACTCACTGTTGCACCAGCAACTAACAGTGTTGCAGGTCAAGTACACTTCAAAAACAAACTTACTTGTGGGAAACAAAGATCAGATTTGTGGTTACCAAAGGTGTGGTTACCAGAGGAGGGGAATTGATTGAAAGTAGTCAGAAGGTACAAACTTCCAGTTATGAGATACATACTGGGTATGTTATATACAACATGATAGTTATAATCAACACTGCTGTATGTTATATATGAAAACTGTTTAGACAGTGGATCCCAGGGAGTTGCCTGGCAGTCCAGGGCTTAGGACTCTGCACTTTCACTGCAGAGGCCCCGGTTCAGTCCCTAATGGGGGACCTAAGATCCCACAAGCTACATGCACAGCCATAAAAGAGAAAGAGTGGAACCTGGGAGTTCTTATCACAAGAGAAAAAAGCTTTTTTTCTGTTTTGTTTTGTTTCTATGTGAGATGATGGCTATTCACTAAACTTAATTGTGGTAATCATTTTGTGTTATTCTCCTTAAACGTATTCAGAGGTGTATGCCAATTATATCTCAATAGAACTGGGAAAAAAATTTTTTTAAGGGGGAGAAAAAGAATTTTGACCTTTATTCTATACCATACACAAAATTAAGGTAGATTATTGAATGAGTTAGGCTAAACAATAAAGTATCTAAAAGGTTTAAAAGTAAACATAAGGAAATACTTAGGAGAAGGCAAACATTTCTTGAACATGATGTAAGACACCAAAAAAAAAAAATTCAAGATGGATTTAAATACATTAAAGTATATCAGTTTTATCAAAGGCAGCAGTAAGAGAATGAAATTTTCTTGGGCCCCAAAATCACTGCAGATAGTGACTGCAGCCATGAAATTAAAAGACACTTTGGAAGAAAAGCTATGACCAACCTGGACAGCATATTAAAAAGCAGAGACATTGCCAATGAAGGTCCGCCTAGTTAAAGCTGTGTTTTTTTCAGTAGTCAGGTATGGATGTGAGAGTTGGACCATAAAGAAAGCTGAGCGCCAAAGAATGGATGCTTTTAAACTGTGATGTTGAAGAAGACTCTTGAGAGTCCCTTGGACAGCAAGAAGGTCCAACCAGTCCATCCTAAAGGAAATCAGTCCTGAATATTCATTGGAAGGACTGATGCTGAAGCTCAATACTTTGGCCAATACTTTGGCCACCTGATGCGAAGAACTGACTCATTGGAAAAGACCCTGATGCTGGGAAAGATTGAAGGCAGGAAAAGAAGGGGACAACAGAGGATGAGATGGTTGGATGGCATTACTGACTTGACGGACATGAGTTTGAGCAAGCTCCAGGAGTTGGTGGTGGACAGGGAAGCCTGGCGTGCTGCAGTCCATGGGGTCACCAAGAGTCTGACAGGACTAAGCAACTGAACTGAAACTGGGAGAAGATACTTACAATGTATCTGACAAAGAATTCATCTGGAATATGTAAAGAATTCCTACAGATCAGTTAAGTCCAGTTTTAAAGAATGAACAAAAGACTCAAAATGAACTTCACACAAAAAAAAGGATGTCCCAGTGGCCTATTGAGCATATGAAAAGGGTAATGCAAACCAAAATCTCACTGAATATCACTACACCCAACAAATTGACTAAAACTGGTGACAAAGAGGTAGAGCAGCATTGCTGGTGGGATTGTAAATTGGTTTAACCACTCTAGGAAACTGGTGGTATCTGCTTCTTAATAAAGCTAAGTCTTCCTGTGACCCAGTAGTCCTCCTGTTACATGTATACCAAGAGAAATGTACATGAATATTCAAAGCATTCATAATAGCCTCAAACAGGAAATGACCCAAATAGAGTATATAAATATATTTTGGTGTATTCGTATGAGAAAATACTTCAAATGGCTGCTAAATACAGCATGCATGAATCTCACGTGACAGTGAACAAGAGTGTATACTATTTATAAATTTATACTATAAATTTCTATTTAAAATTCAAAAACATTAGACTAATCTATGCTGAAAGAAATAAGAATAGTAACCTTGGGCATTATTATTGAATGGTTAGGGCTTAAGGGAGCCTTGGGCTGCTGGAAGTATTCTGTGTCTTGATCTGGGTGGTGGTTACCTAGGTGTATACATAAACCGTACTTTATATAATAGCTCAATTGATTTTTAAACATTAATAGTACAGTAGATATTTGCTGTAACAGAATTTTCACCTGGCTTGCATTTATTACCTACTGAAAATTTTTGGGGGGGAAATTTTTGACTAAAAAAATTTTTATGAGGTGGACTAGAAAGAGTATTGATTTTTTTTTTTTTTTGGTTTTTTGAATATTGAGTTTTAAGCCAGCTTTTTCTTTTTTTTTTTTTTTTTCTAATTTTATTTTATTTTTAAACTTTACATAATTGTATTAGTTTTGCCAAATATCAAAATGAATCCGCCACAGGTATACATGTGTTCCCCATCCTGAACCCTCCTCCCTCCCCATACCATCCCTCTGGGCCGTCCCAGTGCACCAGCCCCAAGCATCCAGCATCGTGCATCGAACCTGGACTGGCAACTCGTTTCCTACATGATATTTTACATGTTTCATTGCCATTCTCCCAAATCTTCCCACCCTCTCCCTCTCCCACAGAGGCCATAAGACTGTTCTATACATCAGTGTCTCTTTTGCTGTCTCGTACACCGGGTTATTGTTACCATCTTTCTAAATTCCATATATATGCGTTAGTATTCTAAGAGTATTGATTTTTGAGTTTGAAGACCTTGTTCTGAATTCCTTTCTGCTGCTTTTTACTCCTGTAGTAATCTTGTGCAGATTATTTTAATCTCTTTCTGTTATTGTAGAATGTAGGTAGTAACTTCCCTTTTTAATTCTCGGGATACCAAAAGGATTAAATGAGATGATCGATGTGAAGTTGCTTTGCACTAAATTAATTATGCAGATATGTAGTATGTTCATAATTTAAAGACACTTGGGTCTAGATGCATAAACCCACATTCTGTAATTCCTCATGAATATTGTGATAGTGATCTAGTTCCCCCGTGTAACAGATTGCCTAGATTTATTCCCTTTTATCAGATAACTGAGAATTTTGAAGTGTTCTTGGAAGCCTTGGAGTCTGCACTGGTGGGAGCATGACTTTTACATTGAAAGACAGTGGGATTGCCCTGAGCAGTTTACCCTGTTCTCCCAATCATTTTGCTGATGTATCCTAAAATTTGGTCACGTGTCAGAAGCTTAACCCTTGGAAGAACCTTTAACTTCATCAACTTTTAGAAGTGATTGATTATGAAAGTCGCTGTTTTATTTGCCTGTGGAGGGTAGGGCAGCTATTACCAATTACAATTTTAAGAAAGTACTGATTGCAAGGTATCTCCTAACTTTTAGAGATATTAATTGGGAAAAAGCATGCAGTGAAATACAAGAAGTTTTGGTAAATTTTAGTTTCTGTGGATTAGCATGACTTAAAAGTTGAAGCATTTTTAGCCCTGTAAAAATGTTAGTTGAAGTGTACCTAACTGTAACTTAAATTACTTGCATGGGAGGCCAGAATTAAAGATGGAGCTTACAGAGGAAATAAAGCAAATTATGAGATAAAATATTCACCACTGGAATTTAGACACTTTAACACATCAAAGTGACCCACACTAGTCTTAATTTGCTTAATAATCATTGCCATCAAATTAAAACTAAATTTTGATAACCAAGAAGTGTTTTATTACTACAGAGTCACAGCAGAAATTGTGGAAACTTCTTTGAGAGCCCAAAGTATTTTGTTTGTATTGTCCATTGCTGTTATCTCTAAATAATTACCTTTAGGTGTGTGTTTGTCATCTGAAAGCCCCCAGAAACCTTTAATCCTTCAAGGAGAATACTTTTTACCTCCTAAAACTAAAATAGATAGGTATTTGATGTACTGATTGTAAAACCTTTTTTGTAATCATCATTTCCCACATTTACATTTTTGTACCAAGATTAATAATTGTTCCTATTGCAGGGCATTGAATCTAAGCTAGTATTTTAGATACTTAGAGGAAGATAAAAAGTTGTGTGTTTCTTCATCTTTAAAAAATTCACGTGTTTCAAGAAAGTAGGTAATTGAGAACTAGTACTTAAAAGGCTAAGTTTCCATAGTAAAAGCAGTTCTGATCATGGTTTGGATTTCAGAAATGGTCTTACTGTCATATTTGCTTAAAATACATTTCAACATTGTCTCTTTGTTATATTAGTATATTAATGGATTATATATATGAATAGGCTTTTGCAGGGTTAGAGGCTTTTTTTTTTTTTTTAAGCCTCTTTCAACCTGACAAAGGAATCCGCAATTTTTAGCAAGAAATGTATGGATTAAAATGTAAATGGGAAGTCATGGGTGTATATAAAAATGTAGTCTCTGTTTTCTTTAATAAATGCTGTCAAAGTAAGATTGGCAGCTCACAGTGTATTTAAAGAGAAGGAGCCAGTAGGGAAGGTAATAATGAGAGGAAATGATTAGAAGTTCAGTTCAGTAGGGCAAGGGCTTCCCTTGTGGCTCAGCTGGTAAAGAATCCACCTGCAATGTGGGAGATCTGGGTTTGATCCCTGGGTTGGGAAGTTCCCTTGGAGAAGGGAAAGGCTACCCACTCCAGAATTCTGGCCTGGAGAATTCCATGGATGACTGAGTGACTTTCACTTCATTTTCAATAGGGCAAATAAGGGAATTCTCCATGGACCGTTCCTCCCCACTCCATCCCAGAAGTTATTGGGAACCGTATTAATTAATGAGTTTTAGTCACTTGAACTGCAAGGCCTCAAATTGACCACTGGAAAACAAAAAAGACCACATTTCCATGGTAGCAGCCTTATGGCAACCCACTCCAGTACTTCTGTTTGGAAAATCCCATGGACGGAGGAGCCTGGTGGGCTGCAGTCCATGGGGTCGAGAAGAGTCGGACATGACTAAGTGACTTCACTTTCACTTTTCACTTTCATGCACTGGAGAAGGAAATGGCAACCCACTCCAGTGTTCTTGCCTGGAGAATCCCAGGGACGGTGGAGCCTGGTGGGTTGCCGTCTATGGGGTCGCACAGAGTTGGACACGACTGAAGCGACTTAGCAGCAGCAGCAGCCTTAAGGAGCATTGGAAACCACCAACAGTGAAGATAGAGATAAGCCAAAGATCATAGAATAACCTACTGTTAGCCATGGAACACAACAGGGTATCTGATAGTTTGCTGCCTGTGTGAATCTTCTGATACTCAGAATATAGGCATGACTCCTTTTTTTAGAATTAATATTTTAAATTAATATTATTTATATATTTATATTTATATATAGATATTAATAAATTAATATCTAAAATGGATAAATTTTAGAAAACTGACCATTTTATTTACTGTTTACCAGTACGAGGATGTCGTCCAGGAAAGATTGTACAGATGACTGAAGCAGAAGTTCGGGGCTTATGTATCAAGTCTCGGGAGATCTTTCTCAGCCAGCCTATTCTTTTGGAATTGGAAGCACCACTGAAAATCTGTGGTATGTAAATGGGTAAAGTTGGCAACAATCTCTTTTGAATTCACTACACTGAAGATGAGTTAGAGAAAACATCTAAAAAGTTTTGTGAAAAAAAGGTTTGCTAGGTTTTATTACATACAATTGTAGAATTTGAGACTTTGAGAAAATGACAAGTTAGAGATGAGAAGAAAATGTTTGCTATATATACAGCAGATTAAAAGATTGCTGGTCACACTGTTACAAAGAGTTCTTAGAAATAAGAAAAAGACAATACAATTTAAAAAAAATTGAGTGGGAGCAGATTGTAGAAGAGATTCAAATGACTAGTAAACATAAGATTCTCAGACTCACTTGTAATCAGTGAGATGCAACTTAAAAACAAATCTGGGACTCTGATGAAATTGGGGGGAAAAATGTCAAAAATTGTTATCTATTGTTATCAAGGATATGGATTCGAGTACACAGGTATAGAATTTTGGGGGTCGATATGGCCATATCCATGGTCTTCTAACTTAATTTTGATTGTTTTATTTTGAAGATTATATAACTATACAATTTGTATTTGATCTTTCAAATCTTACAGTGGCTTTTGGCCAGAGGCAAAAACTTAAACCTTAAGTTAACATTGTTGCAGTTGGAAAAACTGTTGGCACAGAAAAGCATTTTTCTATAGTTTATATACAGTAGGATGTGGTATGTATAATGTACTGACTTTTGGTTTGATAATGCAGTTTTTCTTTTAGTCGGAGAAGGCAATGGCACCCCACTCCAGTACTCTTGCCTGGAAAATCCATGGACAGAGGAGCCTGGTAGGCTGTAGTCCATGGGGTCGCTAAGAGTCGGGAACAACTGAGCGACTTCACTTTCACTTTTCACTTTCCTGCATTGGAGAAGGAAATGGCAACACACTCCAGTGTTCTTGCCTGGAGAATCCCAGGGACGGGGAAGCCTGGTGGGCTGTCGTCTCTGGGGTCGCACAGAGACAGACACGACTGAAGCGACGGCAGCAGCAGCAGTGTTTATCACATAGCTTTAATGAACTTAACCATCAGCTTTTGAAGAGATAGTTGAAATTGTGTGGAAATAATCAATCCCTTCTATGAATTAAATGAAGCAAATTAAAAGTCATCTTAAAATTTAAGTGACTCAATAGTCTCAACAAGATAGTCTTTACATGCTTTCGTACAGAAATAATTTGAAAGTAATAGAAGTTATTTATACTAAATATTTAGTTTTTGCTGTTTGCTCACTACTAGGCATGAAAAAAGTGAACCTAAGTTAAATTACCAGATAATGAATGTAACTGTATTAGTATATAACAAATTGCCCCCAAACTTTGTTATTTAACAACATTAATTTATCATGTCACAGTGTCTGTGGGGTAAAAATTCAGGCAGAGCTTAGTTGGATCCTCTGGTTTTGAGTCTCTCACAAGACTACAGTCAAGATGCCATTTGAGCCTGTAATCATCTCAAAGCTCAATTGTGAAAGGATTCAGTTCCTTATGGGCCAGTGGACTGAAGACCTCAGTTCCTAAGGAGCTGTTGGCCCATGGCCTCCTTTAGTTCTTTATTAGGTTTGCTTCTCCATAAGGCAGCTTAATCATCGAGCATGAGAGATGGCAAGAGAAAGTGCAAGCAAGATGGGAAGCTACAATCTTTTGTAACCCAGTCTCCGAAGTGACAGCCCATCTCACTTTTGCTGTATCTTTTTCGTTAGAAGTAAGTCACTAGTTACAGCCCACATTCAGGAGAGAGGATTACATAAGGGTATAAACAGTGAGAATCATTTCATAGAAGCTGCTTTACCACAGTAACCATAAACTTTCTCAAACTGGCTTTTTCTGTTTTTAGGAGATATTCATGGACAGTATACAGATTTACTGCGATTATTTGAATATGGGGGTTTCCCCCCAGAAGCCAACTATCTTTTCTTAGGAGATTATGTGGACAGAGGAAAGCAGTCTTTGGAAACAATCTGCTTGCTATTGGCTTATAAAATCAAATACCCAGAAAACTTCTTTCTCTTAAGAGGAAACCATGAGTGTGCTAGCATCAATCGCATTTATGGATTCTATGATGAATGTAAGTAAAAATAAAAGCATTTCTTTTTAATTGGAAATTCTCTAATAGTTTTCCATTTCAGAAGAATTCTTTCAAGAGTTTTAAAAAATATGATCAAGCAGAAGCCCAAGAAGAGAGCCTTTCATGGAAGAGGAACCTGAAACTGGGAAACATGTTATTAGTTAAATAGGTTGCTTAGGACCTCTTCGGTCATGTTGTTTCAGGTTGGCTGCAGCTTACTCAGCTGAAAGGCCCTCTTATAATTAGTTTATGTAGTAAAAATATCCAAGTGGAGCAGAGGTCACTATAGATAGTAAGTAGCCTGTTTCTAGTCTCCATTAAGGTTTTAGTTTTCTTGTGATATGATAAAAACTCTTATTGAGCCTGTGTCACAAAAAAAATTGAGAAGTTCTATGAAATTATTTAAAATTTGAAGTTTATTAGAATTTTAATCTCTACCAATAAGGATGTTGCGTACTCTGGTCCTTATTTTGTTGTACTCTTTTTCATCAGTAGAAGTCACTGGTTTGCTGTTGTGTGGTGGTATTTCCGAGTGTTACAGATGACCCCGTTACATATCACTTTGGTCTTTTTGCTTTTTGTTAGGTTATGGAAGTGAATGGGCTTCCCTAGGTTGGGAAGATCCCCTGGAGAAGGGAATGGCATCCCGCTCCAGTATTCTTGCCTGGAGAGTTCCATGGATAGAGGAGCCTAGTGGGCTACAGTCCATGGGGTCGCAAAGAGTTGACGCGACTGAGCAACTAACTTAACAAGAGAGTGGATGAACATATGTTTGATTAATTAAAAGTTAGAACCAGTTAACAATGATGTTCAAATGGAATTTTATTTTTCAGTGCTGAATTCTCCATTAGAATCTATTTTTGCTTTTCTCCATGCTTAATTACAGTAGAACTATTAGAACCCCTCTCTCTTTGTTTCATGTAATCATTTATTTGACAAACTTTTGAGGATGTATTATATGCCAGGCACTATTCTAAATACTAGGAATGCAGCAGTGCTCAAGAGAGATAGATGATCTCTATTCTTACGGAGTTTAGATTCTAGTTGGAATGATTTTATATTGCATTTTTATTTCTAAGGTGTAGTGTATGGTTTCAGTTGTTTAAATCAGACCAGTAGACAGGAAGTGGATTGTAGTACACCAAGCTATAACCACTTTTCTGAAGCTATATCAGAAATAGAGGTGTATTATTAAAGGATAAAATATGGACTTGAATACTCTTAAGGATAGAGAAGAAATCAAATGAAATGTATGTGAGAGCAGCTTGTAAACACTTTCAGTTATGCTTGTTCATTGAGAGAAAGGTTATGGCATAAAAAGCAGAGGAAATGAGTGCTTTGTGTCTGTTATTCCTCCTCTTGGTTAGTTGCAACTTACTACCAAATTCAGAAAACTCAGTAACTCCAAAAAGGTAAACATGCATTTAAGACTGTCTTCATTGTAGTTCTTGATGTTAGATTACAGGAAAATTATAGCCTTTGTGTCTCTATTTATCCTTGCTGTGGTGCCAAGTAGAAATTTACTCAAAAGTTAAGCACCTGGAAATTCTCCTTTCTTGGCAACAAGTTTATACCATGTTACCAATGCATTAGAGTTGTACCAATGCATACCTCTCCAGAGGCACTCTTTTCACTTCTGCTTACTTATTTGGCTAGGTATTTAACATGTTGAACGGAAAAAATTAATAATCTGTTAGCTTGTTTAGAGTTGCTATATTATAGTGATCTTAAAAGGCAAAAATGTTTTATTTGTTTCATAAAACACCTGGCAAAATCTTTTTAGTCTTTGTAATTTTACTGAAGGTGCTGAATGTTTATTGTATGTATTACCAAGTGACATTCATTATAGAAAAAAACAAGTGCTAGGTGAAACATAAAGAAAATTGGAATCATGTATAAGTCTGTGGCTATTAGAATAACTAATGAGAACAGTTTTAGATTTGTTCTGTTTGTTTGTCCTTTTTTTAGGCAAACGAAGATTTAATATTAAGTTGTGGAAGACCTTCACTGATTGTTTCAACTGTCTGCCTATAGCTGCCATTGTGGATGAGAAGATCTTCTGTTGTCATGGAGGTAGACTAGTAAATCTGCTTTATGGGCTTTTCTTTTTTTTCTTCCCTTATTTAGAAAGGGCCTGTGTTTATTGAGGTGCTGTGGGAAAACAAAGCAGTGCTTGTTTGAAAACTCAAGTGATTAAAACTGTTTTAAACATAGCCAACAATACCTTTTAATAACTAGAAATTTGTGGTGGTTTATACATAATGAAAATGCAGATTTAGTACTTGTCTTTAAAGAGTTTCATATATGAGGAGGATGACCAGAGTTTTGCTTGAAAAAAATGTCTTTCCTTTGCCTCAGTTTTGACAGGAAACTATCAGTGAAAATGCAAGGATCATGACTATTTTCTTGTCTCTATTAAATGCCTTTCATCAGAATTCACATATAATTGAGTTTAATATTCTCACATGCCAAGAGTTCTAGGCTTTATGTACTATGTCTGCATTAGTCCTAAAAGTAATAATAGAATGATAAATATATGACAGTTTATTTGAAAAACTAATATGTGTCTAGCAGTTGGCTGGATACCATGAAAAAATATAGGTAGTGTATGATCTGGCTATCTTGAAGCATTTTAAAACCTGTTGATAAAACATTTTCAAAACAGATAATTCAGTAATGAAAGGAATTTGTCAGAGTACTTGTTGACAGTAATTATAATGAAAAATCAGGAAAGGAGAGAATTGTTGGGCAAACATTTACGGAAGCTTGGGTTTTGGAGATGAAAAGGACGTGAGAGTCTTTCTAGTTGAAGGACTATGTGAGGGCTGGCCCAACTAAGATGTCAAATACATTTTGGAGAACAATGGGATCAGATTTTGGAGATGTGAGTACTGGGCAAAGGAGTTTGTTGAATGGTTTAATAACCATTTTGTACAGGGAGATAATTTAATGAAAATAGTTTTTCATCAGTGTGCAGGAAGAATTAAGGTAGAAAAATGCTAAAAGATAGATGCATGTGTCTTAGCCTGAGGTAATAAGATGTTTATTCTTAGAACATAATTTACTATGTTAGTTGAAACATTGTATAGGAAACACTAGACATTTAGGAAATGTTTAGGATTAAGTGGTAAGAAGTGGCCAGACTTCTTAGTAGGAAGGACTAGAATTGAGGTGCCTTCCTATGAAGAGCAAGGAGTGGTTGGAAAGAAAGAAAAGTGGTAGGATTTTTTCTTTGAAAAATCTTTTGAAATGAAAAGGACTTTTATTTCTCTGATAGGGAAGAATAGGGAAGACCTAATCATAATGTTCTTTTATGTCAAGGTGGGATTCTATTTAATAACCCAATGAACATTGAAAGGAATGCTTGAAAGTATCTTTAATTTCACATAGGGAATCTACTTTGATTAAATGCTTTTTATTTGGAGTGAAAATTTTTTAGATGTCAGTACTATGAGTCCTGTTTTCATTCATAGGACTGTCACCAGACCTGCAATCTATGGAGCAGATACGGAGAATTATGAGACCCACTGATGTCCCTGATACAGGTTAAGTATATAGAGAAGTTTAACCTTTAGTGTGTGTGTGGTCATACCATGCAGCATGCAAAATCTTAGTTCACCAACCAGGGATCAAACCTGTGCTCCCTACATTGGGAGCACCTGGGAAGTCCCTTAATCAATTTTTAATGTAAAATGTTGACATATATGAACTTTATTATATTTAATGAAGGTAGGACTGTATTGTGTAATAAATAGAGCTTTGTTTTAGTAGTCAATAAGCTAACTACAGATTACTTGGAATAATACAAAATATTTCACTCTCCACTAATTCCCCATAGTACAGAAGTTTTAGATTTTATTATAACTGTAATATGGTTCTATCAAACTTATTTTTTGCCTAAAATCTTGCCAGTTTTTGCTCAGTGTACTAAAGCATACTGAGAGCATAATGATATCACTCAGAATGCTACTCATACTAAACATCAACCATATAAACAGTTGTATAGATGCTCTTTTATCAGTAAGCCACTGACATATTGCAGTACATTGTCTCCTAACAGAGTACCACTGTTTTTGTGTGGATTATTTTTTTAAAAATGCATTTTGCCAGATTTTGACTGTAATTTAGAATATATTTGACTAAACCTAATAGAAGCTAGTACTTAAGTAATAATATTTATTTAAAATAAGGTACAATACAAATTTTAGGTGATTACATCTTGAGAGTTCCTGTTGATGGTATAGTTCAGGCATAAATCAGTTTCAAAGATGGCATGTTAAGTTTCTCTTTCCATAATATTTTAATGGGAATTTTTGAGATGCCATGAAATGGCCATTTTGAGCTTTCATATTGTCCGTCATATTTAGAAATTTATTTTCTAGAAACAATAGCCTAATGATTATAATACTTATTCATTAGGGCATGGATTATAAACATTAAACCTTGACTGTTGGATTCTTGTCTTGATTCCATTAAGGTTGAAGAATGCCACATTGTTGTTGCTACGATTATTTTATTTTGTATGCATCCAGGCGGTTGCATTTTCCAGATAGTCCCGAAAGCCAACTACATTTTAGTTATTTTGTCATATAAAAACCATAGAATAGTATCTTAACCTCCTCACTGCTCCTTTTGTGGAAACAGACTGGAAACTATGAGCATTATAGAGCTGTGTGTGTGTGTGTGTGTATTTAAAGAATCAGCTTCTGATTCTTTAGCAACCAGAAAGAGCTTGTAAATTGAGACCATCATAGTGGATTTGTTATACTGGTGGATTTCTTATGACAGGAGCTTAGGAAATGATGATAGAAATTAAGTGTACATTGCCACCATTTCTACAATATGTTTTAGGTACTTCACCTACCAAGATAAGCTATGCTACTGCTAAGTCACTTCAGTCGTGTCCAACTCTGTGTGATCCCATAGACGCCAGCCCACCAGGCTCCCCCGTCCCTGGGATTCTCCAGGCAAGAACACTGGAGTGGGTTGCCATTTCCTTCTCCAATGCAGGAAAGTGAAAAGTGAAAGTGAAGTCGCTCAGTCGTGTCCGACTTTTAGCGTCCCCATGGACTACAGCCTACCAGGCTTCTCTGTCCATGGGATTTTCCAAGCAAGAGTACTGGAGTGGGGTGCCATTGTCTTCTCCGAGATAAGCTATATTGTGACTCAAAATGAAGCGCTCCTTTTGTTATAAGCTATATTAGTATATGGGTTATCAAAAAAAATCTTTGACCCCAACTCATTCTAAAACAGTCTTCCCTTAGCATTTATTCATTGTACTTGAAGCTTAACCATTTCGTACTTCGGAGAAAGGGCAATGGCACCCCACTCCAGTACTCTTGCCTGGAAAATCCCATGAATGGAGGAACCTGGTAGGCTGTAGTCCATGGGGTCGCTAAGAGTCGGACACGACTGAGCGACTTCACTTTCACTTTTCACTTTCATGCATTGGAGAAGGAAATGGCAACCCACTCCAGTGTTCTTTGCCTGGAGAATCCCAGGGACAGGGGAGCCTGATGGGCTTCCATCTATGGGGTCGCACAGAGTTGGACACGACTGAAGCGACTTAGCAGTAGCAGTAGCAGGTTAATTCTTACCCTTTAAGGAGAGCTGCTATTCTCTCTTCTTTTGTTTTGACAATACCTTTCCAATACTTATTGCTCATTCCTTCTCTGCCTGCGTATTAGATGTTTGATTTCTCAGAGTAGATTTATTGGTCTTCTTAATTTACATTCCCAAGATGGTCTCAGTGGATGATGGAGATGTTGTTGTCGCTAAGTCATATCCGACTCTTTTTTTTCGACGTAATGAACTGCAGCATGCCAGGCTTCCCTGTTCTTCACTATCTCCTGGAGTTTCACTTCAATTGCTCAGTTGTGTCTGACTCTGTGACTCCATGGACTGCAGCACGCCAGGTCTCCCTGTCCATCACCAACTCCTGGAGTTTACTCAGACTCATGTCCATTGACTCAGTGATGCCATCCAACCATTTCATCTTCTGTCATGCCCTTTTCCTCCCACCTTCCAGTTTTTCCCAGCATCAGGGTCTTTTGAAATGAGTCAGTTCTTTGCATCGGGTGGCCAAAGTATTGGAGTTTCAGCTTCAGCATCAATCCTTCCAATGAATATTCAGGACTGATCTCCTTTAGGATGGACTGGTTGGATTTCCTTGCAGTCCAAGGGACTCTCACAAGTCTTCTCCAACACAGTAATTCAGAAGCATCAATTCTTTGACACTCAGCTTTCTTATAGTCCCAACTCTGACATCCATACATGACTACTGGTAAAACCATAGCTTTGACTAGACAGACCTTTGTTGGCAAAGTAATGTCTGTGCTTTTTAATATGCTGTCTAGGTTGGTCATAGCTTTTCCTCCAAGGAGGAAGCATCTTTTAATTGCATGGCTGCAGTCACCATCTGCAGTGATTTTGGAGCCCTAAAAAAATATAGTCTATCACTGTTTCCATTGTTTCCGCATCTATTTGCCATGAAGTGATGGGACCAGATGCCATGATCTTAGTTTTCTGAATGTTGAGCTTTAAGCCAACTTTTTCACTCTCCTCTTTCACTTTCATCAAGAGGCTCTTTAGTTCTTCACTTTCTGCCATAAGGGTGGTGTCATCTGCATACCTGAGGTTATTGATATTTCTCCCGGCAATCTTGATTCCAGCTTGTGTTCATCCTCATCCAGCCCAGCGTTTCTCATGCAGTTAAATGATCAGGGTGACAATATACACCCTTGACGTACTCCTATCCCTATCTGGAACCAGTCCTGTTCCATGTTGAGTTCTAACTGTTGCTTCCTGACCTGCATACAGATTTCTCAAGAGGCAGGTCAGGTGGTCTGGTATTACCCTGTCTTTAAGAATTTTCCAGAGTTTGTTGTGATCCACACAGTCAAAGACTTAGGCATAATCAATAAAGCAGAAGTAAATATTTTTCTGGAACTCTCTTGCTTTTTCAGTGATCCAATGGATGTTGGCAATTTGATCTCTTGTTCCTCTGCCTTTTCTAAATTCAGCTTGAACATCGGCAAGTTCAAGATTCATGTACTATTGAAGCCTGGCTTGGAGAATTTTGAGCATTGCTGTGCTAGTGTGATAGATGAGTGCAATTGTGCGGTAGTTTGGGCATTCTTTGGCATTGACTTTCTTTGGGATTGGAATGAAAACTGACCTTTTCCAGTCCTGTGGCCACTGCTGAGTTTTCCAAATTTGCTGGCATATTGAGTGCAGCATTTTGACAGCATCATCTTTTAGGATTTGAAAGTGCTCAACCTAAATTCCATCACCTCCACTAGCTTTGTTCATAGTGATGCTTCCTAAGGCCCACTTGACTTCACATTCCAGGAGTTTGCTCATACTCAGTGTCCATTGAGCCAGTGATGCCATCCAACCGTCTCATCCTCTGTCACCAATATTTAAATATTTTCAGTTCTATTTTTTTTTTTAAGCCTGAAAACTATAAAGTTAAGGATTTGATCTGATTTTGTTTCTCCATACTTTATTTAAATCTTCCAGGCTTTTGTAGAAAATATTTTCTTCCCTCAAATTGATCTATAGATCAGAAATAGTTACAATGAAATCTCAGTTGGATTCACAGAATTAGACAAACTGATTCAGAGGTTTATATATAGACGAACAAAGGATTAAAAGTAACCAAGACAGTCCTGAAGAAAATTAATGAGTGGGGATAGATCTACTAAATGGAAAGATTTATTTAAAAGCTCTGGTGTGTTGATGTCTCAGTGATAAAATAGATTAATGGAATAGATTATAGCACCAGAAGCAGGATTGGTAGCTCTGTAAGGAAAGGATGAAATTATTCAGGAAATGCTGCTGAATCAGTTGGTATCCATACAGAGAAACTATAGACAAAGATGAAGAGCCTTTTCCAATATCATGTTTAGAGCATTCTGTGCATATATTTCTTACCTGTTTAAAGGGCTGGGGAGTACTACCTTAAGCCAGGCAACATTGTATATGTGTGGTTACTTTAACAAAAAATGGCTGAGTTTTATAGGCCAGGATACTAGGGGGCAATGATTGGCAGTATTTATTAAAAGGTAGGAGGACAGGAGAAGAAATGTGATTTAGATATACTTTATTTTATAAATTCTGTCTTTTCATTGCTGTGTTTTTATCCTTTAAAGGTTTGCTCTGTGATTTGCTGTGGTCTGACCCAGATAAGGATGTGCAAGGGTGGGGAGAAAATGATCGTGGTGTTTCCTTCACTTTTGGAGCTGATGTAGTCAGTAAATTTCTGAATCGTCATGATTTAGACTTGATTTGTCGAGCTCATCAGGTATGAAATACAAAACTTTTGGATGTTTTGGTATTTATTAACTTCATCCAGGTCTATGCCATTTTTTTTTTTATTTTGAGAAAATCGAGATCTAAGGAAACTAATTATTACAAGGAAAACAGAAGAGGTAAATCATCAAATGCATTGTATGGATTTTGATAAGAACAAACCACACTCTAAAAAGACACTTTTAAGATCATTGGGAAGATTTGATTATAGACTGTGTGTTAGATACCAAGGAGTCATTGTTAATTGTTTTAGCTGCGATGAATTGTATTGTTATGTAAGAACGATGTCCATATTTTTCAGAAATGCATGCTCAAGTATGTAGTGGTAAGATGTTTTGTTTTAAAATACATCAGAAAAAGGAGCGGGGAGATAGATGAAATAAATGTAGAAAAGTCTTGGTAATTATTGAATCAGGGTGGTAAGTAAATATCCAGTCCTCATGCTCTCTAGAACATAACTGATTCAAAATACACTGAAAAGCATTTTTTAAAAATCCTTTTAAGCTGCTCTTACGTATTTTAAATTTGTAAATATTTAAAGATTCCTTGTTTATTAAGGTAAAATTTATTGTTATTTATATGCTATATATACTTACATAGTTTTTTTCTGCAGCTTTGTGCCCCATAAACCTTGACTGCTTCTACCTCTTTATGCGATCCTATGTGATAACACAGATGACAGGCTTCTCATTTTCTGTACATGTTGTATATCACATGCCCTTTTTTTCTGTTAAAATTTTCTGGTTCAGTTGAATGAAGTCATATCCCCAAATTCTTTGCTTTTGGCAAAGTTATCTTTTAATCAGTGAGCATTGTGTTTATATAAGATTTCTTGTTGTGTTGTTCGGTCGCTGAGTTGTGTCCAACTCTTTGATCCAGTGGACTCCAGCACACCAGGCTCCTCTGTCCTCCACTGTCTCCCAGAGTTTGCTCAGATTTATGTCCATTGAGTTGGTGATGCTGTCTAACCATCTCATTCTTTGCTTCTCTCTTCTTTTGCCTTCAATCTTCCCAGCATAAGTCTTTTCCAATGAGTCAACTCCTTGCATCAGTGCCCAAAATATTGGATGCTGGCTGAAGCTCCAATAAAGGAGCTTCCAAGGAATATTCAGGGTTGATTCCTTTAGGATTGACTGGTTTGATCTTCCAGGACTCTCGAGAGTCTTCTGTAGTACCACAATTCCAAAGCATCAGTTCTGCAGTGCTCAGCCTTCTCTGGAGAAGGAAATGGCAACCCACTCCAGTATTCTTGCCTGGAGAATCCCAGGGACGGAGGAGCCTGGTGGGCTGCTATCTATGGGGTCCCACAGAGTCGGACACCACTGAAGCGACTTAGCAGCAGCAGCAGCCACCTTCTCTGCTTTCTGATATTCTATCTAGGTTTGTCATCACTTTCCTTCCAAGGAGCAAGTGTGTTTTAACTTCATGGCTGCAGTAATTTTGGAGAAAATAAAATCTGTCGCTACTTCCACTTTTTCCCCTCCTATGTCCCATGCCGTGATGGATGCCATGGTCATTTTCTAGACACCTCCAAATCCTGTTCTGCTTATTTTCAAGCCTGTTATCTCTAAAATTAAGAGTCTTATGATGGGAAATAACACAGAGTTTCCTTTAAAAAAAAAAAAACAACCCTGTTCTTTTGGTAAATATGTGAATAAATAAACATATGAACAAGCAAACTAAGAACTTGTAAAAGGATGTACTGAATGCCAGGCAGTATGGTGAACTGGAGTCGATAATGTGGCCAAGGTTTTAACAGAAAAGTTTATTACCTAAATTTCACCATGAAGTAATAACAACAGGAACATGTGCCTGATATCTAGGTAGGAATTATATAAAAATGTGGATGGTTGTGGAAGTGCTTTCTCCAAGTATTGTAGGATAATTTTGCTTAATCATAGAATACATAAAAGACTTCAAAATGTATTTTTACCTGTTCTGTAAATAAATAGAAAATGTTTACATGTCATTGTCTACCTCTCAGAGTTGTAGATCTGAGAAACATAAATTGTTTAATTCACTGAGGAATTGACAACAGATTCTAGAAATCATTTTAAATCATTAAGGAAAAGAGTTATACACATAAAAATCTATCGGCAGCTAATTTGTAGTAGCACCATCTGTAAATTAAGCTCAGCTTAGTAAAGTTTTCAATGTTTGTAATACTAATAGGAAATTACAAAGTAGAAGAAGAAAAAATTCATAACATAATCTGTCTTTCATTGTCTGATTATTGTTCATTGAATTAAGGATTTTATATTTGGATCATAATGCCATTGTCTAAGAAGTATTTGGTGTCTCAACTCCCTTTAGACACTGTTCTAGGAGAATGGTAGTAGAACACTTGAAAATGGTATTTTTGAACTTCAGTAATCATAAGTTTATTTCATTTAAGCTAAATTCTTGCCTTTATAGAAAGGGAAAGCCAATTTTAATATTTTCTCAGGTAAGTTTAAGAATAAAAATCAGGCTTCCCAAACAAAATAGGGGTTTGTATTTTTTCAGGTCTTTGTCACATTTATCTTAATTAGTCCTGATGGTTGAAAATTTTAAAAGATACATAAATGTTTTTTCTTTTGACTTTTTCTCTGCCAGGTTGTGGAAGATGGATATGAATTCTTTGCTAAGCGACAACTGGTAACCCTGTTTTCAGCCCCAAATTACTGTGGCGAGTTTGATAATGCTGGTGGAATGATGAGTGTGGATGAAACTTTGATGTGTTCATTTCAGGTATGCTATATGTATACTTTTGTTTATTCTCGTTTGTTCTCTTTTTAAATATAAATTTTTAACAACTGGAAAATTGTTTTAATTGAAGTATAGTTGATTTACAATATTGAATTAGTTTCTGGTGTACAGCAAAGTGTTACATACCTATTCTTTTTAATATTCTTTTCCATTGTGATTTGTTGCAGTATATTGAATATAGTTCCTTGTGCTGTATAGTAAGACCTTGTTATTTATTTAATTTATATATAGTGGTTTGTATCCCAAACTCCTAATTTATCCCTTTCCTACTCTTTTTTCCCCTTTGGTAGCTATAAGTTAGCATCTAGAAATCTAATTTAAAACTATTGTCAGAAGAATTTTCTTTCAGATTTATTTTCTTTCCTTGAGGAAGTATAGGAAATCAGTTTAATTCAGAAGTAATTATCACTCTTGGACTCCCTGTAGATTTCTATTTTCATTCACAAATACTCTAGTCTTTGAGGTATATATCTCGTAATTAGAGTTTTAGGAATCCTAATTCATGTCATTCATTCTTGATGGCATGTGTTTACATTGGAAATTCCTGTATGAATCCTTACGTAGTGGCTTCGCTACTAAAAGAATGTGAATTCAGATTGTGTTTTCTTTTGCAAGATGCATGGATGGGACAGGCGTTGAGTAGAAAGAGTTTATGAATTCTGATGAAAATAATGTAGAATATTTACCTAGAAAAACCTTCCAAATAATCTTAAAGTATCCATTTGTGAATATAGAAACATTTACATTTAAAAGAGAGACCAGCTTTAGCATACTACTTAATCATTCTTGTTCATGGACTAAAATAACTTTTTGTCCTTGACACAATGTTTTTCTCTTAAAAAATGTAAGAGAGGTTTCCATTACTATCAGCTAATAACAATTGAATGCTAAATGTTTGATTTCTCATTCAGAATTTAAATGTAGTAACCATAACCAGGCCATATCCTTCAACAAATAGTTTGTTTTTTTGTTTGTGTGTTTTTTTGGTTTTTTTTTTGCTATAACCAAAGTGTTGCTGGGGATGTGGAGAAGTTGGAACCTTACATATTGATAGTGGGAATGGAAAATGGTTTGTCAGTTCTTGAAAAAGTTAAACATAAAAAGTTTCTGTATGACCCAGTATTTCCACTCCTAGGTATATACCTGAAAGAATTGAAAACAGTACTTAAGTACATGTATATATACATATTAATAGGAACATTATTTATAATAACCAAAGGTAGAAACAACCCAAATGTTCATCAGCTAAAGCATGAATAAACAAAATGTGGAGTATCCATAAAATGGCATATTGTTTGGCAATTAAAAGTAATAAAGTACTCATACGTGCTACATCAAAATCATTATCTCAGTGAAAGAAGCCAGTCACAATAGCACAAATTGTCTGGTTTCATTTATTTAAAATAGCCAGAAAAGACAGTTCAATAGAGGAAAGTAAAGTAGTGATTGCTTATAGAGTTGAAGGGGGTTAGGGCAGTCAATAATGGAAATAGTGAGTGAGTGAGTGCTTTTGGGAACAAGGTTTCTTCCTGGAGTGACAAACATGTTCTAATGTTAGATTATACCAGTGGTTTCATAGTTGTAAATATGTTAAAAGTTGTTGCCTTTTCTACATTGTAAATGGTGAACTTTATGATACGTAATATATATATAGCTTTTTAAAGTGAAAGGTCTGTACACACATAATAAATGAAGATTGAAGAATTTGTGACTAATTACCCTCTAAAGAAATAGAATTATGATGAGAACCTGGGTCTTTTGACTCTTAGTGTTTTTTCCTCATCACAGATATATACTAGTTTGAAAATTTTTATACTTAGATCTAAGGATTGAATAGTTGATGGGTTTTGTGTACTTGAGCTTTTGTCACTAAATTGTCAATGGAATGACCAATAATAGTAATATTCAGATATTCAGACATTTGTACTTTTTACTTATTTTTTGATACTTTTTAAATGTGAGAAATGATTGTAGAACTTTGCTATTTTTTTCCTACAATTTTACAATTGATGTCATTTATTGAGAAGCCTACTATGTAATAGTAATCTCTTTAAACTTATTGTAATTGAAAAAGGTAACGTTGTTATTAAATTATTTACTTTAAGATTTTGAAACCATCTGAAAAGAAAGCTAAGTACCAATATGGTGGACTGAATTCAGGACGTCCTGTCACTCCACCTCGAACAGCTAATCCACCGAAGAAAAGGTGAAGAAAGGAACTCTGTAAAGAAACCATCAGATTTGTTAAGGACATACTTCATAATCTTTAAGTGTGCACTGTAAAACCATCCAGCCATTTGACACCCTTTATGATGTCACACCTTTAACTTAAGGAGACGGGTAAAGGATCTTAAATTTTTTTCTAATAGAAAGATGTGCTACACTGTATTGTAATAAGTATACTCTGTTATAATATTCAACAAAGTTAAATCCAAATTCAGAATTACCCATTAAAGTTACATCTTCACGTATCACAGTTTTTAAAGCTGAAAAGCATCCCAGTTAAACTAGATGTGATAGTTAAACCAGATGAAAGCATGATGATCCATCTGTGTAATGTGGTTTTAGTGTTGCTTGGTTGTTTAATTATTTTGGACTTGTTTTGTTTTTGTTTGTTTGTTTTTGCTGAAATAATGGCAAATTCTTTAAATTTTTTCCCCAAACATTTTAAAAAGTGCAATGTGGGAAGATTTTTGAAGACATTCATCAACTATTAATTTTCCATTGCTTATTTACTTATGTACCTGTTTGATCTTACTAAGAAAATTTATGCCTCATTACAGTAAAAAGGAATTTAGAGATATTTTTTAAAATATGCAAACTGTCCAATCGAGTGATTTAATCAGTTTGGGCAACTGTTACAGCTGATAGTGAATATTTTGCTTCATACAGAAATTGCCACTGATTTGAGTTTGTGCACTCTAATTTTAACTTATTGATGCTCTATTGTGCAGTAGCATTTCATTTAACTTTAAGATAAGGCTCATTTAGTATACCCAACTAGTTGGTAATGTGATTATGTGGTACCTTGGCTTTAGGTTTTAATTCGCACGAAACACCTTTTTGGCATGCTTAACTTTCTGGTAACACCCTCACCTGCGTTGGTTTTGTTTTTTGGGGTTTTTTTTGTTCTTGTTTTTTGTTTTTAGATCCACAGAACATGAGAATCCTTTTTTGACAAGCCTTGGAAAGTTGACACTATTTTTTCTCCCTCTGTACGAAGGATGTATTTATATGAATGCTGGTCAGTGGGACATTTGTCAACCATGGATATTGGGTGCTTGACTGTCTAATATTGCCATGTGAATGTTGTATACGATTGTAAGGCTTATGTCACTAAAGATTTTTATTCTGATTTTTCATGATCGAAATTCATATGATATTGTATAGACATGCTTTGTAGTGAACTATAGTAGCAATAATTTCTGTACATGATCAAGGGTTTATTGCAGCCTTTCTTTTCCTGTTCTCTTTTTTTTAAGGGTAGTATTAACAAATGACAGGAGTAGAAGAGTCAACATAAAGAATTTAGGAGAACTTACAGGACACCGATTTGTAATTCTTTGGGTGCAACACTTTTGGATGTGATTCTAAAAGCTATTATTGAGCATTGTCAAATTTGTAAGCTTCATAGGGATGGACATCGTATTTATAAATGCCCTCCTATAAGTGCTACCATAGATGTGAAATTCTTGACCTTAATATCGTCTTTGAAAATGTAAATTGAGAATTCTATTAACTTAAATCTTAAGAATTGGCGTATTGTATTACTGCAGGAGATTTGATTTTCAGCGCAGTGCAAAGTTCAATCAAATGCATATGTCTTTTTCTTTTCTAATTCCATTTTGTTTTAAAGCACATTTTAAATGTAGTTTTCTCATTAGTAAAAGTTGTCTAATTGATATGAAGCCTGACTGGTTATTTTAGTCCTTGTTTTTCCTTTACAGTAAAACATGTAAACATTTTATTCAAATAGATTTTTAATATCTTTCATGATGAATTGGTTCTTTTTAAAAATTGTTCATATACTGCTTATGATATATTAGGTCAAACAGGCTTTTACCTAATGTGATTTTAATATCTTTCCAACTGAAGAGTAAGTTGAACAATTTTTAATAGAATTTTAGCTGTACTCTTAGTAGTCACAGTGTGAAGGGGGTCTAGAAAATAAGCCTTTGGGAGGAAACAGAGCAGTCTTTTATTAATCTTAGTCAAACACATTAATTTGAATCCTCTGTACTGAGTTTTTATAATAATTTAGTCAGGTTAATACTGAATAGTCACTAATTAAGCAATTTAATATTGGTCATTGAATTTGAAGAATGGAAATTATCACATTTTAAAATTATTCAGTCTTCAAACCACTTTTAACAGCTTCTTTTCATATACTGTGTTCATTACAAATATTATTTGCTTGGTAACACTGTTACTTGAAATAAATAAAACTTTGTTTTTTAGGAGAAGAGTATCTAAAATTCTAGTGTCACTAATTTCTATTGTTCTTCCCTGTCACTAATTTATGTCATTTTTCCTCTCTGAATTTTAATAATTTTCTATGTTCAAATTTATCTTTATTCTAAATGTCATGACATTCATAGTCACTGAACACACTAGGTAACTGTGATAATGTGATTGATCACATGGATTATGTTGGTCAGTTTCTATTCTTGAATGGAAAGAATCAACTACAAATATTTGAAGCTTTAGCATTCACTATTTTAATTTTGCCTAGGGACCAGTTTTAATCATGATCAACAAGACTGGTTTATTCAAAATGTTGGGTCAAAATACCTGCAAGCAGAATTTAAAGTTTAAAAAAAGTGACTAATTGGAAGTATAAGAGGTTATAGGCCTTTTAAAGAAATTCATCTGAGGGAAAATCAGGAGCATCATGAGATGTCTCTTAAGATGTCTCTTAAGAATATGTAAATGTATATTATTAATATATTGAGCCCAAGAACTTAAATATATCTCCATTTATAAGTTCAGATACATTCCTTTTTCTCTTTGGCAACTGTAACTTTTGAACCAAAAAAACCCCCAATTTTTTTTTTTCACATTCTAAAAAATGTGTTTAGATAAGAAGGAAAATAGGCAAGCTTACTCTACTCTTGTTACCGTGACTTAATCCACCTCTTCTGTTCCTTGTAAATCCATCTATGAATAAAAACTGTGCCTGAAAAGATACTTAACAGCCTCACTGTACCAGTTGCCTGACCTAGAAATACTGTGTCCCTCTTTGCTAATAGAGTTTAGTGTTTTATAACTTCCTTAAACAGCTAAAAAGTGGTTAAAAGGACTGTAAAGTGACAGCATACCTAGCAAAGTGAACAGTAGTTAAGATGTAAGTTGATTCCATGTAAGTACATACTTTAAAGCTTTATTATCTTTATTCTCTTTATAATGTTTCAACAAAAGTGAAATTTAGATGCAATGTAGAAATTTTGATCTCTTGTTGAAGTTTTACCTATACATTTGAATGCCAGAATTTCTAAATAAATCCATTGATCAGAAAATTTTTTTAAGTCAAAACTTACTTTCTTCAGCTACCACCTCTTCTTACATTGGTTGACTTATTAAATCATAACATTCTTTAATTTCTCATTGTTACTTTCTTTACAGGTGGTCAGTGTTGTATTAAACCTTATTTTTACATTGTTGTTTAGTTGCTTAGTCATGTTCAGCTCTCTGTGACCCTAAGGACACTAGTGCTCCAGGCTCTTCTGTCCATGGGATTTTCCAGGCAAGAATACTGGAGTGGGGTGCAATTTCCTTCTCCAGGGCATCTCTGCCCGCACCCCCCCACCCCCCCCACACGCACACACCGGGGATTGAACCCAGGTCTCCTTCATTGCAGTTGGATTCTTTACTGTCTGAGCCACCAGGGAAACATTTATTTTTTATTCTACTTTATTCTTAAGTAGCCATAAATCTTTGCTTTTTTTCTCTTAGGGATCTTTGCCAACTAATGTTACAAAATCTTATTTGTAACACATTATTTGGGGTATCAGTAGTGTGGAAGGTTATAAGTGTGTTGTGCGGTCTGTGTTGTACATATGTAAAACAGTGAGAATAAACTGCCTGAAGCTCATAGACTCAGCATTTCTTTGATACTATGTGCAAAAAGGTGGGAACCTAGATCTATCCCTAGAGGTTTTATTTTAAGCCTGGCCTGAGCTCACCAAGTAAGATATACATTAATTTTTGCAGCTTTCTAAATCTGAGTAATTCAGTGGATGTACAGGCCAAAAAATCTTCCTGAGAGAGCAGTAAGACTACAACTAAACATCTGAAATTATATTATTATACTAATTATTACTAGTTATTAAAATAGTGTCTTTTAGTATACTAATTTATAGTCTTATATAAACACGGAGTTTTGACAAAGTCACAAAGACGTAATATAGAGCAACAATAAAGTAGTCCAGAGAAGTCCTTAATACATGTAACAAGTTTAATTGGAATAACTTGTTATATGTAACAATAATAAATAATAATCTTAAATATTTCTTCGGAGGGGGAAGGGCAGAGGAAACAAAACTGGGGTGGTGTTGATATAAGGTAACCTTATATCAGGCTACCCTCCAATATGTAATTCTCAAACTGATACCGGCACCGTTTGAAAATGCATTCACTCACCAACAGGTTATTAACAAACTGACACCTATCCTACCATTCTTGTGCAAACATGAGCTCTGTCTCTATAGCTTTCAATATAATAAGGATTCCTGAAAAGGCAGGTGTGAGGGGTGGAGTCACCTTAATCATATTCTGGTAGAACTCAGGAAACTACTCAATACCTCAGAAAAACTTAATGTGAGGCCTAGGGCCCCATTCTTAGCACATGTATCTGTTACGCAGTATATGCCTTAAGTTTTAGAAACAAATCCCCATCTTCCAGGATAATTGCCCTCAGGTTTTGTAGCCCATCTTAGTTGGGGCTTGGTCATGCCACTGAAAATCAAATTATCTGCTGTACAGATCCATTAGTATGTTGGGCACTCCTACAAAAAGTTCTTTTTGGTCCTTAGAAGCCTTTGGGTCTAGATCAGTCTCATTGTATGTGACTAGAATGTAAACGCATACGGACCAGAGATTTTTGTCTCTTGTTCGCTGATGTGTTTACAGCTCCTTGTGTAGTGCCTGGCACATAGTACGGATGCAGATGTTGGTTTAATGAATGACAATTGAGTTTCAAAAATTACTCTTACTGGTTCTGTTTTGACACTGATCTTTTGGAGAAATTAGTCAAAAATAGTTCCAGTTTTTATCCTCATCTAAATGCCTTTTCTGTCTTACAAGAATGCTGGAATAGTCTCAGGAGAAAATTGATTTGGGTCTGTATGGCAAAAATAGTTTGTTGTCAGAACTATAATCCTTATTTGGTAAAACGTTGGTAAATAATGAGAAGTCAGTGTTCAGTTGGTTGAAGGAACATTTCTCAGCTAGTTGCTGACAGGCACATTGGGGAGATTGTCTCTTATTCAGTATCAAACTTTCCAATATCCTTATGGTTACTTTCTTGGCTCCCCTTTGCTGCATTTTATTTAGGTTTTATTTTATTGACCTTAAAATCATCTTTGTTGTGAGCCACTTCAAACATTTTTAGGAAAGTGATGTAGTTTTGTGTGACACTTTGTCTTTCAAAAGTCAACCTAGTAAATGAACACTTAAAACTGAACACTTAAAACCAGGAATCAAAACTTGAAAGTGGACAGTCTGTTGCCTCAATTTAACAAATAAGGATTATGTCATAAGTAGAAGCTAGAATGAGGAGAAATAAAAATAGATATTTTCATTACTGAACAGAAAAGTGAAGTACAGTGGATAAAACTGGAGAGAGGTTTTATCTTTTTGATTACTGCTCAATGCTAATACTTCTGAAGAGTTTTTAACCTCTACCATATAAAAGAGCAATTAGCCATACTTGGTCATAGAACAAAATTCCAGGAAGTGAATTTTGCCCAGCTTGTATCAGTGGCTGGCCCTTAAGATTAATCTTTGTCACACAAAGTCTGAAAACTTGATGTTGGTAAGATGTTGACAAGTGGAAACTCTTACATAAAATTAGTACATACAGCTCATTGGCAAATGAATTTAGTTAGCATTGATAATCCTGCTTAGTTGAAAATGTGCATACACCAAAAGCCCAACAGTTTCACTTTAAAGCATTTATAGGAAAACTCCATGTGTCCCCCATGGGGCATACATACATAAACAGAAGTAGTATTCAAAATATTTGACTTTAATACATGTGCACTGATCAGTCAACCAACTAATCAGAGCCTGTGCAAGCTATAAATAACTTAAGTGGCCTTACAGAGACAGCACAACAGATAACCAGGTCTGTGTATGGGAATACTCAGAGCAGTCATAGCAAAAAATAACCCAAATGACTTGACAGAGGCATTGATTATGGTATATTTATAGAACAATCTTATACAGAATGAAAATGATTCACTGTCATGCATTAGCATGTCTAAGTCTTAAAAGTATGGAGAATAAAGAGAATGTTTTCAAACAAGATTTATGTTTGGGAATATGGTAAATCTAAAAAAAATGGAATGGGGGAGTTCCCTGGCAGTCCAGTGGTTAGGCTTTCAGAGCCCCTGGGAGGAGGAGGCGTATGGAGTGGGAAAAACAGAAGTCACCTTTTCTAGGAAGTAAGGGAAGGGAGGAGGAGTATACAGAATCTCAACAGTATTGTGTTCTGTTCCTTGAGTCTTAGGTTTCATGCTTTTTTGGTGGGTAGTGGTTTCTTGACTGTTTATTTTATGCTTAGCTTGCATATATATTACTAATATTTTTGTACATATCAAATATTTCATTTTTAAAATTTATATGCAATCCCATTTATGTAAAAGATGCCTGGAGTTTGATTTAAAATGGGAGACATCCACCTCTACCTTTCACTTAAACACTGTGGAGCCGCTGTAAAACCTTAACTGGCCTGATGTCAATTTTGTTGTGTCTCAGGGAAAAGGCCCAAGGAAAGGGAGTGAGATGAGTGAATGGCTGGTTAGTGGAGCAATCAAAACATTTATAGATGGGCTTTTATGGGCTCCCTTTGTGGCACCTCAAAATAGTAACATCAAAGATCACTGATCATGGGTCACCATAACAATAATAATAATAATGAAAATGTTTGAAGTATTGCAAGAACTACCAAAATGTGACAGAGACATAATGTGAGAAAATGCTGCTGTTAAAGCCACGCTAACAGACTTGCACAGGTCTGTTAGGGTTGTCACAAACCTTCAATCTGTAAAAAAGAAAATATAGTATCTGCAAAGCAGCATGCCTGTAGTAGACATTCAGTATTCAGTAAACATACTGTACCCAAGGCTGGAAACTAGTAATCACAGAAAACCGTGATATCTTGGGGAAAAGGGAACCACCGGAGAAAGCGGGATGAGGCTTCAAGCAGTGTTTTTTCAAGAGACTCAGTATTTAAGGTTTTCACAGTTTGTTTCTTGGTTCATTCAAGAAAATATCCAACATGCTTAAAAAGAAAAATGAATTCCCAGATTGTATCCTCTTACATGTAGGTGGTTTTTGCCATCCTCTAAAAGGGTGAGAGCCCAAGAAAGAAGGGAACTAAATCGTTCTTCAGAGTTGCTGACTGAGGAAGTACTCAGTTTTGCTAGGAAGTACCATAAATAGGGGGCTTCCCAGGCTGCTCAGTGGTAAAGAATCTGCCTGCAGGAGATTCGGTTTCGATCCCTGGGTTCAGAAGATCCCCTGGAGTAGCAAATGGCAACCCACTCCAGTATTCTTGCATGGAGAGTACCATGGATAGAAGAGCCTGGTGGGCTGCAGTCCATGGGGTCACAAAAACTTGGACAGGACTGAGCTTGCATATACCACAAATAGGCAAGGCCAAATTTCTTTTTAAGTGTACATGAAATTAGAAGCAGTGGCTGACTTTATTTTTGGGGGCTCCAAAATCACTGCAGATGGTGGCTGCAGCCATGAAATTAAAAGATGCTTACTCCTTGAAAGGAAAGTTATGACCAACCTAGACAGCATATTTAAAAGCAGAGATCAGTCCTGGGTGTTCATTGGAAGGACTGATGCTGAAGCTGAAACTCCAGTACTTTGGCCACCTGATTCAAAGAGTCGACTCACTGGAACAGACCCTGATGCTGGGAGAGATTGAAGAAGAAGAGCGTGACAGAGGATGAGATGGATGGCATCCCCGACTCAATGGACATGAACTTGGGCAAATTCTGGGAGACAGGGACAGGGAAGCCTGGCGTGCTGCAGTCCATGGGGTTGCAATGAGTCAAGACACGAGTTCTCGACTGAATAACAACAACAATGGTGGTAGCTGAAAAAAGGTTCCTGTAGAAGTTAGAACAATAGATTTAACAGGATAGAAGAACATTACCCCTTCTCACAGTGAGCCACAGTATTCACACATTTTTCAGTTTAAGTTGCCTTTTCCTCTGTTTCTGTAATTATTTAACGTAGCAGCAATTTATAATTACTGCTGCAAAGTTCCTCTCTGATTCTTCGTCCTCCCACTACTGATGTCTCCATTTTTCGCGTACCTGCCAGTGTATAGGTTTGGTGTGGGGCAGAATTCCCGGCCCAGTGGTGCCTCTCTGTCTCGCTGGAGGGGAGATAAATGGCTCTAATCCAAGCCTGACTTTGAAATGTTCTCAGGGGAAAGGGGTTGTATTAGAAGGCACGAAGAGGCCTGGTAGGGTCCCGCCTTTTTACCAGGCCCTTTTCGGGAGGGGAAGCAAGTTCAGTTCAGTCTCAGTCGTGTCTGACTCTGCGACCCCATGAATTGCAGCACGCCAGCCCTCCCTGTCCATCACCAACTCCAGGAGTTCACTCAAACTCACGTTCATCGAGTCCGTGATGCCATCCAGCCATCTCATTCTCTGTCGTCCCCTTCCCCACCCCCACCCCCTGCCCCCAATCCCTCCCAGCATCAGAGTCTTTTCCAATGAGTCAACTCTTCGCATGAGGTGGCCACAGTATTGGAGTTTCAGCTTTAGCATCAGTCCTTCCAGTGAACACCCAGGACTGGTCTCCTTTAGGATGGACTGGTTGGATCTCCTTGCTGGCCAAGGGACTCTGAAGAGTCTTCTCCAACACCACAATTCAAAAGCATCAATTCTTCAGCGCTCAGCTTTCTTCACAGTCCAACTCACATCCATACATGACCACTGGAAAAACCATAGCCTTGACTAGACGGACCTTTGTTGGCAAAGCAATGTCTCTGCTTTCAATATGCTATTTAGGTTGGTCATAACTTTCCTTCCAAGGAGTAAGCATCTTAATTTCATGGCTGCAATCACCATCTGCAGTGATTTTGGAGCCCCCCCCCCCAAAATAAAGTCTGACACTGTTTCCACTGTTTCCCCATCTATTTGCCATGAAGTGATGGGACCAGATGCCATGATCTTCGTTTTCTGAATGTTGAGCTTTAAGCCAACTTTTTCACTCTCCACTTCCACTTATCATCAAGAGGCTTTTTAGTTCCTCTTCACTTTCTGCCATAAGGGTGGTGTCATCTGCATATCTGAGGTTATTGATATTTCTCCCAGCAATCTTGATTCCAGCTTGTGCTTCTTCCAGCCCAGCGTTTCTCATGATATACTCTGCATATAAGTTAAATAAGCAGGGTGACAATATACAGCCTTCACGTACTCCTTTTCCTATTTGGAACCAGTCTGTTATTCCATGTCCAGTTTTAACTGTTGCTTCCTGACCTGCATACAGGTTTCTCAAAAGGCAGGTCAGGTGGTCTGGTATTCCCATCTCTCTCAGAATTTTCCACAGTTTATTGTGATCCACACAGTCAAAGGCTTTGGCATAGTCAATAAAGCAGAAGTAGATGTTTTTCTGGAACTCTCTTGCTTTTTCCATGATTCAGCGGATGTTGGCAATTTGATCTCTGGTTCCTCTGCCTTTTCTAAAACCAGCTTGAACATCTGGAAGTTCACGGTCAAGCAAGGAAAAGTAACGGTTAAAAGGTCGGCAGGCGTCGCGCGCAGCCTCGGGCTAGCCCCGCCTCAAGGGGCGGGCTCCGGGCGCTGATTGGCCTGCCTTGGCCTCGCTCGGGTTGGCGGGAGGTCTCGGGGCCCGCGGTGCGGCGGTGGAGCGAACTGCGAGTAACCGTCTGGAGCGTTCGGCGTCTGTGAAAGGCTGGCCGTCGGTCCGGCCCTCGCTCACCAGCCTCAGGTTTCTGCAGGTACCCTCCGCTCGCTCTCCGGCTTCGGGCCTCACCGGCGACTGTACAGTTTTGGTTGTGTCTGGTCCCTCCGTCCCCTCTTGCCTCCAACCGCGCCAGCCTAAATGTGTGAGGCTATGGCGGCGGCGGCGTCTCGACCCCTTCTTCAAACTTCAGCCCTTGAGTTTCCTCAGGTGCCGGTGGGGAGGCGGAGGCGTAGCGCTAGGACTGCGCAGAGCCGGGAGGAGCGGGATGGAGGACGACGGTGCAGTAGAGAGAGGAGGCAGGGCGCTCCCCTCGGCTGTGTTTGTTGGGGTTTGCCGCACTTTGCTCACCAGCTCAGCTGGTTGTGCTCACTAGTCGGCGGGGGAGAGGACAAAGGAGACGCGTCCCCAAGGGCTCAACGTGCCCTCTCAGCGCGCGCTCCCCCCTTCGGAAAGGAAGGCCTTTAGGAAAGAGCTCGCGCCTCCCCGCAGCCCGCCCTGCTTTATACAGCTGAGCGCGGGATAGCAGTGTTTTTAATTCATTCTGCCTCTTGTGTCCCATTAAACGCATCTTTTTTTTCCAGGAGCATCTGCACCAGAATCCTGAGACCTGAGTTGCTGTATCTCAGGGCTATGCCCTTAGCCCATTTATCAAAATTTACAAATGTCCTTTCCTAACATTTCCAGTAAAACTGTAGGCCAGCTAGCTTCAGTTAAAAAAAAAACAAAAAAAAAACCACTTTAGAAGTAATTGAGAGCCTGTCTCTTTACAAACTTTATTCTTTATCGTAAGCACATTAAAATGTACCTATGGTGCCTGTTACCAATAAAATTTTAACATTTAAATTACGTTTATTAGTTGAGGTGAAATTTGGTTATCTGTCATATTGGGACTCTTTCCTTCAAAGACCTCTTCCTGTAAAAACGATACAGTAATAGTGCTGCCATAGGTTGAGTTTTTGCCAAACATTGAGCACTGTGCATTATGTATTATAACAATACCTGATAATAGGTAACTTTAAATGAATACTTACTATGTACCAGCTTCTAAAAAAAAAATAAGTGCTTTTATTATCTCAGTATCACAAGTGAGAAAAGGGAGACTCCCAGAAGTTAAATAACCTAAGATCATATCACTGGTGAGAATCAGGTTTTAATCCAGGTCTTTTGTCCAGTATTTTAACATTTATTCTCAGCCAGTTCTGTCCCTTTGACTTCAGTCATACTTTAAAATCCTGTCTTATATATAGTATGGAGATTCCTTTAAAAATTAGGAATAAACCACCATATGACCCAGCAATCCCTTTCCTAGACATATACCCTGAGGAAACCAAAATTGAAAAAGACACATGTACCCCAGTGTTCATTTACAATAGTTAGAACATGGAAGCAACCTAAATGTCCATTGACAGATGAATGGATAAAGAAGTTGTGGTACATATACATAAGGGAATATTACTCAGCCATAAAAAGGACTACATTTGAGTCAGTTCTAATGAGGTGGATGAACCTAGACCTTATTATAAAGAATGAAGTAAGTCAGAAAGAGAAAGATAAATATCGTATACTAATGCACATATGGAATCTAGAAAGTGGTACCAAAGAATTTATTTGCAGGGCAGCCATGGAGAAGCAGACATAGAGAACAAACTTACGGACACAGGGAGAGGAGAGGAGAGGAGAGGAGAGGGTGAGATGTATAGAGACAGTAACATGAAAACTTACATTATCATATGTAAAATAGCCAAAGGGAATTTGCTGTATGTCTCAGGAAACTCAAACAGGGCCTCTGTATCAACCTAGAGGGGTGAGAGGGATGGGATGGGGAGGGAGATGGGAGAGAGGTTCAAGAGGGAGGGGATATATGTATACCTATGGCTGATTCATATTGAGGTTTGACAGAAAACAAAAATCTGTAATTATCCTTCAATTAATAAATTTTTTAAAAGAATTATTAAAAAATTAGCCTCTGTCTTAAAAAAAATTCTCATTTGACTATTGCCATTCTCTTAGTATGTCTAAATGAAGAGCAAAAATTGAAGTTACCTAAGGTTGGAATTTGAACAAAAATTTATCGTTAATACCTTCTCTCCTTAAGCTCCTTCTCCATAACTCTTTTGCCAGTGTTTGCTTATTAATCTCAATGAATCTCTACTGGGGAATTTCCTTCTGTTTCTCTTTTCTCAATTTTTATATGAAGCAGAATAATGTAAAGTGTGGTCATTATTTTTTTTTATAGAAAATTTGCATTCTGTCATCATATATCCCAGGTTGTTTTAATAAAGCAACACTATCTTACGTTGCTTAACATTAAGTAAAAGTGATATTCTGGGAGAAGTGCTACAGTTATTCTGTTTTCTGGCACATCTGTCCCTCACTCCCTAAGCCTAGCCCTCACACCCCAATGTGAGAAGCATGACTAGTTTTTTCCATCTAGATTGTAAGGCTGCTCTTTCTTTGAGGGGAAAAAAAAAGATACAGATGAGGATCTAGGAAGAAAGAGGAGTGGAGAGGAGGGAAGCAAAGTAGAGGAGAAGGAATTATATATAAAAGTAATTGAATATAACTTACTCTGCCTGGTTCTTCATAATCTAGCCCTGTGCTGTCTAATATGGGTAGCTACTAGGCATATGTGCTTATTAAACAGTTGAAATGTGGCAGGTGCAACTGAAGAATTTTTACTTTACAATTAAATATTGAAGGAATATAAAATATTTTTCCCTTACCTCCTAGATCATTGTTTTGGCAAGACTACATTTCACTAACTGTTGCAAATTTTAGCATTCAAAATTGAGATATAAGTATAATACAAACCAGATTTCAAAGACTTAGTATAAAAGAAGAATGTAAAATGTATTCTTAGTTTTTATATTGATTACATGCCAAAATTATATTTTGGATATATTCAGTTACATAAAGTATATTTGTAAAATTAAATGACTTGCTTATTTGTGCTTTTTAAATGTGGCTTTAGAAATACAAAGTTATGTATGTGGCTTACTTTATATTGGACAATTCTGATCTAGACTCAGTATATCCAATTTTATTTTCCATTCCTTCCTTCAGCAGGGAAGTTTCTGAGGGTCAGGAAGGAGAATCTGTACCTAACTCACTGAACATTGAGGGAGGCACGACTGTCTGGGTCACTGTTAGTTATGGATTCAGAGATTCTCATTAGGGTCTTAAAGTAGTTTGCTGCTTTTGCTATTGATAACTGCATTTCCTAGTACCCTATAAATACTTTGATCATAAAAGTAATACTAGTAATTATGTGAACTAATTACCATCAAATGTAGTAGTGATTATGCATATCATTAAATACTGATGGATTAACTTTCAATTTTTATTAGACTAAAGCAGTTTACATTCATATACACTGGTAATCAGCCACTCAAATAGCATAGTCATACACTCACAACTTTAGAAATTAAAGTGATCAATTTATGAGAATCCCTCAATGCATGCATTTGTTTGCTAGAATTGTTTTTAACATTTCAAAAATATCAATAAACACTTGTTGAATCAGTGAGTTTTATAACATATCCAGGAATTAACCAGTTAGAAAATGTTTGTGTGTATGTGAATTGCTTTTTAACATAATAATGATATTGATAATAAATTAGTTCTCAAAGCAGTTTGCCTTATTCTATAAAAAATTTGAGATGACAGTAAACATATAAAATTATGTCAGTACAAGCAGAATAAAAATTATCAGGAAAAAAGAATACCACAAATAGATTATAAACTCAGTACAGTTTCTATAATTAACTTTAAAATTTGGTTTTTAGTTCCCTAGTAGTCAAAGCAAAATAGTATGCAGTATTTTATTATTTGGGAATAGAGGCATACTAGACCCAAAGGAAACATAGCTTTTCTTGAAGTGAACAAGAGTGTGATAAATAACTTTGTGTTTTATTTTTACAGGAATCGTGGGAAACCAAAATGAGACATAATCAGCTGTGTTGTGAGACACCACCTACTGTCACTGTACATGTAAAATCGGGGTCAAATAGATTGCATCAGCCTAAAAAACCCATTACCCTGAAGCGTCCTATTTTTAAAGATAGTTGGCCAGCATCTGAAAAAAATGCACATAATAGCAACAAGTCTAAACGCCCCAAAGGACCCTGTCTAGTTATACAGCGTCAGGAAATGACTGCTTTCTTTAAATTATTTGGTAGGTTTAAAATATTGTAATAGAGGTAATTATAAAGTACTTAAAAATGAGAGAATGTAAGTTCTGTTTTATCATTTTCATGATAATCAAAAAGGATGCTGTTATTTTCTGTGTCAGATTTTCCATCTCCAACCAAATTTGTTTTTGCCTTAGTCTGTTGTGTTTTTTTTTCCCCCCACTGCTAGATTTTTGTTTGTTTTTGTTACTTTTAGAGTAGAAATTCTGACTCATCTAGCTTCTAGTCTACTTAATTCAAGTGTCAAATATAAATTCTGGGCAATTCAAGGTCATAGCATGAGTTTTGTTTGACCTAAAGTAAATACACAGAAAGTCTCAGGTGAGCTAACTGACTCGTGTCACTGAGCTGGAGGGGTTTCCCAGGACTCAGTGCTAAAACTGAGCAAACTGGCAAGGTTAGTCAACTTAGAGAAGTTTCAGTATAATCTCTGGGGAATATTATTAAAAATTAACTATGTTTTATCATAATGTTCATATAATAAAATTGAATTTTGTTCAGATCTTGAAACAGTGCTGCTTTGCTGATAATCTTAAAAATAACCAAAAAGAAACTTTGTAGTATTTCTCCTGGCCCAAGAAAGAGGACCTTTTTTTTTTTTTTTTTGAGGTAAGGTAGTAAGGTAGACAGAATAAAAGGTTGGATAGATAGATTCTGGTACTTATCTGTGGGACTGAATCAAGTAGCTATCACAGACTGGTAGATTGAGGTAACAACCTTCCTTGCTTATAAAGGAAAAGAGATGCATAAAAGAAGAGAGAGTTAGGGACAAGAGTATTTGCCCTTCTGAGAGGACAGAAGTCTTTAAAAAATGGGGGATGGGGGTTCCCTCTCTATTAAGAGTAGAGCAAAATTATTACCCAGAAACTTTTTTGTTATTCATAACTGAATGTGGGAAATAAGGGAAAATACATGGCTCTACCATTTTAGGTAATTTAAGAAATAGAAATGGAATTAACAAGGCAGAGATTAATTATTCTCAGAAAGTCGATACATATTGGAACTTTCCATTTATTTGACTACACTGATAATATTCCTAGGATGTAATAAAAAGTTATACTTAGTTATTTAACTAAAAATGAAGGGAGAAATGGAAAAAAGTGGATTTTTTTCCAAATTATTTTCTGACAGCTACACATATATTTTGGTATTATGTATTTGAGTCTTTGTTTGAAGTGAGTGTTTTTTACCTATTTTTTGGATGTTATTCTTTTTAACAGTACTTTTTTCTGTTGATCTTTTTGTCATAACACTGTCTTTCCAAAATTAAATGTTATAAATAACTAATGAATTTTAAATCTTCCTTACATAGACATTTTCATGTGTATTTGGATAATAGATAATTGGACAGAGATGAGATAAATATGAGGATAGAAAAAGAACCCAAAACTAAAAATACCCTATACCTAAAAGGAGAAAGTGGTTAAAAAAAAAAAAAAGATATTTAGAAAACAGAGTATTCATTGAGTCATTATTTCTTAATGACTGAGTTATTTTTTATCAGATTCCATTTCCACCTGTTAAAGATTTGTTTTGGAAATTAACAAAGAGCCCATCTAGAGCTACCCAAAACATTCCTAAAAGAGCTACTGGAATATTTAGTAAATCAAACACTTCTGGCATTCCCCCTCTAGTCTGGGCTATATATTAAAGCAAATCAGGTAGGAAGAAGCCAAAAAATAAAGTGGTAGTTTTCTGTACAGTGCTTGCAGTGGTAAACACACTAAAGAACCAAAAACTATACTTTGTACAATACCAGTCCAGCCATTTTGTGTGATTTATAAGCATTGTTTATAATCTCATGTAAAAATTAATTCTTCAAAAGGAAACCTGTTTTCAAAAGACAAGTCATAGCCTTCTTTTGTTGTAGATGACGATTTAATTCAGGATTTCTTGTGGATGGACTGCTGCTGTAAAATTGCAGACAAGGTAAATTTGATAACAGTATAATCATTAACTAGCATTTTTATGTTAATGGACTGTCTAATGAACCTTATAATGATTTTCTATCTTATTAATTAAGGTTAAGAAAAGAACTAACTTAACGTTGCTCCTTCAAAATGGAATCCTTATACGTTAGTATACAACATACATTTATTCCATCTATACTCAAGGAATTGTAAAGTATTATTGATTTAGGTTCATATGATCTTAAACCCATATTTGTTTGATTTAAAACAAGAATCAATATAGACGTAATATGTTTTTTGTTTGGTTGGTTGGGTGCTTTTGGTTTGGTTTTGCTTTTGATTCTTTTTTAATTGAAGTTCAGTTGATGTACAGTACAGGTGTACAATATGATTCACAATTTTTTTAAGTTATACTCCATTTATAGTTATAAAATATTTGCTGTATTAGGCTTAATATGTTTTGATCAGAATTGTTACCTTCTATAAGGTAATAACATCTGATAAAAGTGGTTGATTATACATTTTAATATTTTGTAGATAATTTAAATGAAACAAATCCCAATAATCTTGTAGAGTAAAATTAGTTTATCTTATTCTTTGTATAGGAATCAGTGTTTCATAAAAGAACATCATGATGCTGATTTATACAGTAGGGATTGTGATGTCTCTGTACTCTTTAGGTTTAGCCAAACAGTTAGAATTTCAGCTTTATAAATGTCATCTTAGACCAGTTAGTCATATCAGAAAATGCGACATGACTTCATATCACATTTAAGATAATGTGCCAACCAACAGAAAAGGGAATTAACAGACTACCTCATGATTAAATACCCATTAACTTAATATTGATGTAAACTCTCTTATTTTAAGCTTAAGATAACAAAAATAAAATTGGAGGTTTTCTTTTAAAGTTTGAAATTTTAATTTTATAAAATTTCAAACATGCGGTAGTACATTTAAAATTATAATAGAGATAATAGAACAAAGACCGTCTGTGTACCTAAGCTAAAACAGTGATTAACTCATTGCCATTCTTGTTTCTTCTCATTTCTGTCCCCAAAACTGGATTATTTTGAAGCAAACCCCAGACAGCCTAACATTTTATCCATAAATATTTAAAGATGTACTTCTAAAAAGTGAGATCTTTCTAAACATAAGCAGTGTCACTAATACCTTTAAAAATTAACAGTAATGCCTTAATATCAAATATCCAGTTCATGTGGACTTCTAAAGTTTAAATTTTAGTTTTAAGTGCCTTATCGGTAATTAAAGTTGTTGGACAGCAGGGGGCAGTGCCTCTAAAGTAACTAACCAGGAATAGTGTATCTTAACAAACTAGTATCGAGTCCTCTACTGAAAGTTACCTTGAAGAACTTGGAATCACCTTTGTGGTCAAACCTGCGAAGGTAGGATGAATTAGCTATTTTATGAAAGGGAGTCTAATATATTTGTATTGTAACTTGTTTTTAACTTGAACAGGCAGAACCTGGCATGGGTCCTAATAACAGGCTAGACATGTCTTCCTAGTAATACATTTAAAACACTTTTCCCAGTGAAAATAGAGCCATGTGATTCTAATTTTTGGTTAGAAGTTATTTTTTAAATTATTTTGAGTATGGATGTCTACAACTAACTCAAAGAGTTGAGGCAGGGAAAATTGTATATACACACACATCAAGCCAGTGTGGCAACAGAGTAACAGTTGATGAATCTTGGTAAAGGATGTATGGTTATTCACTTGATTATTATTTCAGCTTCTTTATATGTTTGAATAATAGAAAAAAAAATGCGTTTGGGGTTCAAAAGATATTGGCAAGAATAAAATTTAGGAGTTGATTCCAATTATGACTTAGTCATAAGTGATCCAGAACTATTTCTCACTGTTCATATGGATTAAAGGAAGCCAAAAAATAAGGACTCAAATAGGTATTTCTATAATAAGGATAAATAATGCTTTATTGTTTTAGCATAGAAAGACAGCTAGTTTAAAGCAGTTTTACTTATGAAAGCAAAACATTAATTTTAACTTTTAACTTTTTTCTCTATAGTATCTTTTGGCTATGACCTTTGTTTATTTCAAGAGAGCTAAATTTACTGTAAATGAGCATACCAGGATAAATTTCTTTATTGCTCTGTAAGTATGCTTTCTACTAAGTGGTAGTTTTTATGGTAGTTATTTATAAGTCGTGTCTGATTCTTTGTGACCCCATGGTCTATACAGTCCATGGAATTCTCCAGACCAGAATACTGGAGTGAGTAGCCTTTCCCTTCTCCAAGGTATATTCCCAACCCGGGGGTGGAACCCAGGTCTCCTGCATTGTGGGCTGTTTCCTTATCAGCTGAGCCACCAAGGAAGCCCAAGAATACTGGAGTGGGTAACCTTTCCCTTCTCCGGAGGATCTTCCTGACCCAGGAATTGAACCAGGGTCTCCTGCATTGCAGGCAGATTCTTTACCAACTGAGTTATCAGGGAAGCGCAATATATACAATACCTTATTTAAAATAGAGGCTGTTTAAACCCTGGTATATATCTTTGAATAGGCCTTCCTGTTTAAAAGCTGTATGTTTTTTTTTACTTTAATAGGATTTTCTTATGTTCTTTTCATTGATCTTATGCCTAAGATTTATTTTTTAATATTCCACTTGAGTTTGTATTGTACTTTTCACATTGTCATACTTTATATAGTGTTCCATATAAATTATCCCCAAAATTTCTTCTTTTGGACTTAGAGACTTGTCAAAAGCCAGAATATCCTCTTTGAAATTTAATATTTAGTAAAAATCATTATAACTATTGCCCTTTTAAGTTGAACAGTTTGTGGAAAATACTCTAGACAATCTCAGTATCAAAAGCCCAGTACCTGGATACAATGCTACAGTTTGAAATATATGAATATAATTTTAAGTACCTAACTAAGGAGCTACATATAAACATATTGAAGTTAAATATCACAGCAACTATTAGCAATGAAGAATTTAAAGTCTGCTTAATTCAGAATGCAATTCAAGAAATAGGACTAGAAGAAATTGATCTTTGCATGTTTTCAGGAGATACATTTCCCCATGCATAGGAAAAAGTGAACTCAGTATAAAATTTGATGATGATTGCTAAATTGGAGGAACATAATAGTATTTGCTAATTTAAGTATCATGTGCGAGACACCAGAAAAATGTTTTCTATAAACTCATTTAATTTTCCTATGAGATATATTTTTAAATTATCTCCATTTTACAGATAGGAAAAATAAAACTTAGGAAGATTAAGTGCTTTCCAAGATCACAAAAGTTAGTAAGCAGTGGAACTGGGACACAGATTTAGGTATGATTTGCCAGTGGCCACATCCAGCCATTTGACACTAAGCTGTATTGTTGTTAATGTGTCTTTTAGTATTATATCTGTATATTGATGCAATATCTATTTTGTAGTTTTTTTCTCACCTGAAAATTGAAAACAAGCCAAAATAAACTTTATTTAAATGTTACCACATGCCCAAAATTGGATTTGACCAGCTTTGTAAAATTATTACCAGCAGAGCACTTTGTTAGCTTACACTGTGTAGTAGCATGTCAGGTTTTATTGCATGTTGTATTATAAGCTTCATATTAAAAGTAACATGAATCATAATTTCCATTTTTATATCTAATTGTACTTTTGATATAACCCCACTTAATGTGAAGTAAAGTGATAGTCGCTCAGTTGTGTCCGACTCTTTGCAGTCCCATGGACTGTAGCCCACCAGGCTTCTCTATCCATGGAATTTTCCAGGCAAGAATACTGGAGTGGGTTGCCATTCCCTTCTCCAGGGGATCTTCCTGACCCAGGGATCAAACCTGTGTCTCCTGCATTACAGGCAGATTCTTTACAATCTGAGCCACAGGGGAAGCCCACCCAACTCAATAGTTCTCATTAAATATTTTCTCAGCCACGGTTCTATTTCAAGTTATTTTCTTTTTTTTTTGAATTTATTTATTTATTTATTTATTTATTGACAGCTTTTTCAGCACTTTTTTTTTTTTATTTGATAAATTTAACGCCTTTTATTGCCATACCTCATTTTACTGTGCTTTGCTTTAGTGAACTTTATAGATACATGTTTTTTGTTTTTTTTTTCCTTGTTAATTTTCTGTTTAGTTGATCTATCCATAAGTGTGAGTGGGGTATTAAAGTCTCCCACTATTATTGTGTTATTGTTAATTTCTCCTTTCATACTTGTTAGGATTTGTCTTACATACTGCGGTGCTCCCATGTTGGGTGGATATATATTTATAATTGTTATATCTTCTTCTTGGATTGATCCTTTGATCATTATGTAGTGACCTTCTTTGTCTCTTTTCACAGCCTTTGTTTTAAAGTCTAATTTATCTGATACGAGTATTGTGACTCCTGCTTTCTTTTGGTCCCAATTTGCATGGAAAATCTTTTTCCACCCCTTCACTTTCAGTCTGTATGTGTCCCCTGTTTTGAGGTGGGTCTCTTGTAGACAACATATGTAGGGGTCTTGTTTTTGTATCCATTCAGCCAGTCTTTGTCTTTTGGTTGGGGCATTCAACCCATTTACGTTTAAGGTAATTACTAATAAGTATGATCCCGTTGCCATTTACTTTATTGTTTTGGGTTCGAGTTTATACACCATTTTTGTGTTTTCTGTCTAGAGAATATCCTTTAGTATTTGTTGGAGAGCTGGTTTGGTGGTGCGGAATTCTCTCAGCTTTTGCTTGTCTGAAAAGCTTTTGATTTCTCCTTCATACTTGAATGAGATCCTTGCTGGGTACAATAATCTGGGCTGTAGGTTTCAAGTTATTTTCTATGTATTCTTTTAACACACTGAACTTCTACTATTATTTTTCTATATTCTTTTTTAGTTATGTATTTTTTTCATGTTGCCTTTTCTACTTGACTATAAACTCCTTAAAGGCAAGGAATGTGTACCTTACTTTTTTTGCATACCTCAATGGCTAATGTAGAATTTCTTAAGTCTTTATTTGAATAAATATAATTAACCTTATGCAAAATAAATGGACTCTGCTCCAAGAAAAATCTATTTCAAATTAGAAGACAACTTACATGTGTAAGATACAGACATTTCATTGCATGGAGCCTGAAAAATTGTTAATGTAGAATGAAATCATAATGTGGTCCTATTGAAAAGTGAAAGTGAAGTTGCTCAGTCATGTCCAGCTCTTTGTGACCCTGTGGACTGTAGCCTAGCAGGGTCCTCTGTAACATAGTGCATTATCAGTTCAGTTTAGTTGCTCAGAAGTGTCCAACTCTTTGCAACCCCATGGACTTCAGCACGCCAGGCTTCCCTGTCCATCACCAACTCCCGGAGCTTGCTCAAAATCATGTCCGTGATGCCATCCAACCATTTCATCCTCTGTCAACCCCTTCTCCTACCCTCAATCTTTCCTAGCATCAGGGTGTTTTCCAGTGAGTCAGTTCTTCGCATCAGGTGACCAAAGTATTGGAGTTCCAGCTTCAACATCAGTCCTTCCAGTGCATATTCAGGACTGATTTCCTTTAGGATTGACTAGTTGGATCTCCTTGCTGTCCAAGGGACTCTCAAGAGTCTTCTCCAACACCACAGTTGAAAAGCATCAATTCTTCGGTGCTCAGCTTTTGTTATAGTCCAACTCTCACATCCATATGTGACTACTGGAAAAACCATAGCTTTGACTAGACGGACCTTTGTCTGTAAAGAAATGTCTCTGCTTTTTAATATGCTACTAGGTTTGGCATAGCTTTTCTTCCAAGGAGCAAGCATCTTTTAATCTCATGGATGCAGTCACCATCTGCAGTGATTTTGGAGCCCCCCCAAAATAAAGTCTGTCACTGTTTCCACTGTTTCCCCATCTATTTGCCATGAAGTGATGGGAATGGATGCCATGATTTTAGTTTTTTGAATGTTGAGTTTTAAGCCAGCTTTTTCACTCTCCTCTTTCACTTTCATCAGTTCTTTATGAAACTTTAGTTCTTTGCTTTCTGCTATAAGGGTGGTGTCATCTGCATATGTGAGGTCATTGATATTTCTCCCAGCTTGTTTTCATCCAGCTTGGCATTTCACAGGATGTACACTGCATATAAGTTAAATAAGCAGGGGGAACAATATAGAGCCTGACATACTCCTTTCCCAATTTGGAACCAGTCCATTGTCCCATGTTCAGTTCTAACTGTTGATTCTTGACCTGCATACAGATTTCTGAGGAGGCAGGTAAGGTGGTCTGGTGTTCCCATCTCTTTAAGAATTTTCCACAGTTTGTTGTGATCCACAGTCAAAGGCTTTGGTATAGATGTTTTTCTGGAACTCTCTTGCTTTTTCTATGATCCAATGGATGTTGGCAATTTGATCTCTGGTTCCTCTCCCTTTTCTAAATCCAGCTTGAACATCTGCAAGTTCAAGATTCACATACTGTTGAAGCCTGGCTTGGAGAATTTTGAGCATTGCTGTGCTAGCATGTGAGATGAGTGCAATTGTGTGGTAGTTTGAACATTCTTTGGCATTGCCTTTTTTGGGGATTGGAATGAAAACTGACCTTTTCCAGTCCTGTGGCCACTGCTGAGTTTTCCAAATTTGCTGGCATACTGAGTGTGTCACTCAATATGTGCATTATAGATTTTTCATAATCAGCAAGCATGAAAGGGGCCAACCTCTTCCAACTCTATCTACAGTTTACTAACAATTATTAGGGATACTAAAGTGAGAAATTACTTGATGTAATTTCACAAAGGACACAATTTGATTCAAATAACTGAGTTTAACAATGAAGTGCTTTATGATATTAATAATACACATATAATGTAAAATAATACTAAAATATATAATTATTTTAAGGGAGAATAAAAATATATAAGTACTCATATTAATGTAACTAAATATGAATGAGTACTTTTCAGGTGGCACCAGTGGTAAAGAACCTGCCTGCCAGTGCAGGAGATGCAAGAGACGTGAGTTCGATCCCTGGGTCAAGAAGATCCCCTCGAGGAGGGCATGGCAACCCACTCCAGTATTCTTACCTGGAAAATCCCATGAACAGAGGGGCCTGGTGGGCTACAGTCCATTGAGTCACAAAGAGTTGGACACAACTGAGACACACATACACATACACAAATATGAATATGTGCATGGTTAAAAAGACTACATAGGAGTGTATACAATTAAAAGTAAGTCTTCTCGTATCTCAAGATCTTGATCTCCCTCCTCAAGGATAATTAACGGTTTCATATGTATCTGTCTAGAAATAATTCTCTATATATGAACCAGTGTGTATGTTACTGGTATTCATACTGTGTATGAATAGAAATGTACTCACACTTCTGTGTGTGCTTTTAAAATTTTTTAACGTGAAATATCTACAGAAGAGTGACTGGAGTGTATATGTATGTGTGTGTGAAAGAATAAAAGCAAAACAAACATTCATGTACCCCTGACTTAAGAACAGAACATTACCAGAATCTTAGAAGCTCACAGCACAGTTTCCCAGTTAGAGCCTCTTCCTTCCACAAGTAATCATTTTTTTGCTTTCCTTTGTTTTATGTATATACCTCTAAATAATATATTATTTGGTTATTCCTATTTTGGGGCTGTACAATAAAAATTATATGTACGGTCTTCTGTAAATTCCTTCTTTTGCTTTATGATATTATTCTGAGGCTAATTTCTGTTGATATGTGTAGCTGTAGTTCACTTTCACTACAGAAAAAAATACTCTTGTTTCTTATATATTTGCATTTTTTCCCACCATCTTGTTTTGTACTTTGTAAATACTCCATTTTTTTTTTCCTGTTTCTTCTTTCCCCCCTACTTTTATCTTTTTTTTAATTGAGATTAAAATTTTTTTACCTTTGACACCTTTTTTCCTCTACTTCTTTGGAAATCTTACATTCTACACCTATTCTTTCAGCAATTACCCTAGTTATTTTTAATTACAAGACCCAACTTATGTTCTCTTATCTTACAATTCCATTAGTTCTACATGATGCTCTCTAAAAAGTCAGACATTATTATTGTTGTTTTATAAATTCAACATTTGTTTAGATTTGCCCACATATTTATGTATCTTTCATTACTGTTACTTCTTGTATCTCAAACCTTCCACTTGGGATCATTTGCCTGCCTTTCTGTTTGCCTTTAAGACCCCCTTTTATTGGGTGTTTGTTAATTACAGTATCTTCACACTTCACAGCCTGTTTCTGTTCATTTTGCCTTGTTTCCTTATATGTTTTATAAATCTTTTTATTACAAGTTGCCTTTTTTTCCCTTAGAAAATCATCTATGGAGCTTGCACTGTTACCAGTGAGAAATCTGCTTCATCCTTATCTCTATTCCTGTGTAATGTAATGTGTCTTATTTTTTTCTCTGACTGCTTTTAAGATTTTCTCTATATCACTGAAGTGAAGTGAAGTCACTCAGTTGTGTCCACCTCTTTGCGATCCCATGGACTGTAGTCTACCGGGCTTCTCTGTCCATGGGATTTTCTAGGCAAGAGTACCGGAGTGAGTTGCCGTTTCCTTCTCCACGGGATCTTCCTGACCCAGGGATCGAACCCAGGTCTCCTGCATTGCAGGCAGACACTTTACCCTCTGAGCCACCAGGGAAGCCCCTCTATATCACTGGCCCTAAGCAATTAATTATGATATGCTTTGGTGTAATGTTCTATATGTTTTGTGCTTTGGAGTTTATTCAACTTCTTTGTGGGTTTATAGTTTTCATCAAATTTCAAAATTTTTCATTAATTATTTCTTCAGGTGTTTTTTTTTTTTGTCCACCCACCACCCTTTAGGGATTCCAATTTCACCTTTATTAAGCTACTTGAAGTTGTCTCACAGCTTACTGATGCTCTGTTCATTATTTTTGTTTTGTTTTCTCAGTGTGTTTCATTTTGGATAGTTTATATTGCTATGTCTTCAGTGCACAAATCTTTTCTTCTGTGACATTTAATCTGCTGTTACCCTCACTCAGTGTAATTTTCTTTGTACACAAAGTTTTCATCTCTAGAAGTATACTTTCAATGTGTCTACTTGTCTTTTTGAACATCTGGAATAATTGTAACTGTTTTAGTGTCTTTGTCTATTACTTCTACCATATATCAGTTTTGATTGGCTAATGATTCTTCTTCTTATCTGTCCTGTTTTCCTACTTCTGTGCATGCCTAATCCCCTCAGGTATTTGAGTGTAAAGAAAGACCATAAGAAAAGGTTAGAGGGAACACAGTGCCTAACATTCACCCATGGCTCAAATAGTGCCTGTTCGCACCAGCCAGACTGAAAAAACTTCCAGTTCACACTGAATAATTCAGTACTGAGTAGAGTACTTGGAAACATCTTGCCCTAATGGGGAGTAATTAGCCCCAAACTGAACATTGCTCCAGATCTATCTAACAAATCATGAAATCAAGACTTGAAAGGATCAGACTGTTTCAATAACTGCATACTAGAACAAAGCTCAAAATTTATAGGAATATAAAAATATCCAGAACTCAACAATGTAAAATTCATTGTATCTCTAATTTTTATATACATTTCTTTAATCATTCATAAGGCTTGAACATCTGTTATTGTGTTTATAAACAAGCTGGGTTTTTTGTATGTGCATAAACTCTCTTCCTGTCCTTTACCCATTTCTTTTTTGAGTTGTTGGTCTTCTTTTTTAGGTATCTCGCTAATACAGTTGAAGAAGATGAAGAAGAATCCAAATATGAAATTTTTCCATGGGCTTTAGGGAAAAACTGGAGAAAATTATTCCCTGACTTCTTAAAGTTAAGGGACCAACTCTGGGATAGAATTGACTATAGGGCTATTGTAAGCAGGCGATGCTGTGAGGAGGTAAGATTTTTAAATGCTTTATATATATAATCTCTGTCTTCTCTTTATGTAATTTTCCCTGTCTTGTTTTTTAATGTGCTTCTAATGCTTCATTTTTTTTGTAAATGAAGGGTAAACTGTTAACCTTGATGATTACCATGAGTACAACTTGTATATTAAAATGTTGATATTTTAAATTTATAGCACAATAATTAAAAAGTGTCATTTCTTTTTTTCTGAACAGACTACTTCCATAGAAAGTATTTTTTATTTTAGTGTATTTCTCTTCTCTAAAGGATCACCAATATATTAGGAAGAAATAGTGTGCACATTCCAAAGTACCTCAGGGTAATAACATTGGAGCTGAATAATAATTTCCACTAAATTATCAAAATTTCACATTCACAAGGTTGAAATATAAACAGTGTGGTATTAAAATTTAAATAAATTTAAATAAGCTTAAAAACTATACCTCTGTTCATATAGCATACATAAAGTAAGTTTCCTTGATGACAGATTCTATTAATGTAAAGCAGAAGGACACTAAATTAAAAGATCAGTTATTTTATCTGATGTTCTGGTTTTCAGTAAAGAAAGTTAATGTTTCAAACTAAAAATATTGGAGTAGAAAATTAATGGAAGGCAGTAACTAGTTCATGTAATTAATTAAGTTCATTAATATAAGCCAGAACTAGTTCAGAAAAGTTTGGGCAGATAATGCTGTAATTAAATGAAGTCATACCTAGTCATATCTAGGCCAGAGAAGCCAATTAATGGATTAGTATCTAACCTGAGAGAAGACTTTAGAAGTGTGTCACAGAACTCTGTCCAGAACTAATCTTGTTAATTATATTTATTAATGAGATGAAGTTATAGAAGTTATACATGGTTTTGGATTAAATTAGAATTGTTGAATATTGGGAGAAATGCAAAGATTCCGAAATAACTTAGAAGACTGTATAGCACATGATTATATTCAGTAGAAAAATATGAAAGGATGAGTATATATGACTACCTCTCTTCCATTAGTGGATCCTCATTAATGAATTTAAAGGACTCATTTCAATTACAGGGCATTGAAAAATTCCTGTCTTGTTATTTTTTGTCACTGCTTCCCCAGGTCAGGAGTGGGTAATTTGTGTACCTGTTGCCATCCTTGGTATAATGGTGCCCTTATTTGAGCACTTCGGTTTTATCAAAGTAAATGCTTCAAGCTCCATGGAACACTCAGCCAAGTGCATGGAGGAGGCACTGGAGGCAAGAGGTCAGGATAGGCAATGCTTACTCATGGTAGACTGCCCACCACTCCTAAAATAAAATGACTCACATTTTAACTGCAACAGTTTTATTCTGTTGGATCTGGAATTACCTTGGTTGCTGGCACCAGACTGTTAGAGAATGATGTGGCTTATAAAAGACTACAATGTTTTAGACACCTGAAAAGTCAGTTGTTGTAATGACTTTTTCACTGATTTTTCACTGACTTTTTCACTCATTTCATTGACACTGAAAATGTCAGTGGGATTTACAGAAAAGTTCAGTCTCTCAAGGCTTCAGCACTGAGAACTAACAGAGTCCTCCCCTAATTCCAGATTGGCATATCTAACTTCCTACTTCATATTTCATTATCTAGTAGATACCTCAGACTTAACATGCTGAAAAGTTTTTGATTCTCCCACACAGACCTCCACACTTGCTCCTCCTACAATCTTCCACATGTCAATAAACAGTAACTTCATCATTCTAGTTGTTGGCCAAAAACTGTCACCCTAGGGTTTTTTTTTTTTTTTTTCAGATCTATATCTTAAAGAAATATCCAGCATCCCACCATTTCTCACCTTCTCCACCACTAAACCCTACTTTGTCATCTCTTGCCTCAACTATTTCCATGACGTTCCAAATAGACTCCCTCACAGTCTTTCTCTCCTATAGTTTATTCTTCACAGCAGCCAGAGTAAATCTTTTAGGAAATCAAATCATGTCTCCTCTACTCACAAACCTTCAGAGGTTTCTCATCTCACAGAGTAAAAGTCAACCTCCTTATCTTGCTCCACATGGTCTGCCAGCTCTCCTCCCTTATTTCATTGACTTTATCTCCCAGATTTGTTCACTTCACTTCAACGACACTGGCCTTCTAGCTATTCCTCAGATTTATCAAGGACCGTCCCACCTTGGAGTCTTTGCACTTGCCATTCCTATTATCTGGAATGCTTTCTCCCAGGTATTAGTTAGTATGCTTCACTTCCTCACTTCATGCAGAACTCTAAGTGTCACCTCAGAGAAATCATTCCTTACCCCTATATTGCATAGTATCTCCCTCAATGGAATAAAAATTGAAGAGTCCAGAAATTTATGTTCAATTGACTTTTGGCAAGGGTACCAAGAAAACTCAGTGGGGCAAGAATAATCTTTTTCAACAAATTGTGCTGAAGCAACTGGATGTCCACATGCAAAAGAAAGCACCTGGACCCCTGCTTCATATTATATATAAAAACTAACTCAAATGGATCAAAGACCTATATTTAAGAGCTAAAAACTATAAAATTCTTAAAACATAGGTGTTAAATCTTCATGACCTTGGATTAGGTTTCTTAGATGTAATAACCAGAAGCACAAGCAAGAATAGAAAATACAGATTAAAAAATTAGCATCATCAAAATTTAAAAATTTCGTTCTTCAAAGGGCACCATTAAAGTGAAGAGACAGCCCAGAAACTGGAAGAAAATCTTTGCAAATCATCTGTCTTATAAGGTACTTGTATCTAAAATATATAAACAGCTCTTAAAACTCAGAAATAAAGAGACAGACCAATGTTCTAAAGGGCAAAGGATCTAAATACACATTTCTTCAAAAAAGATATTCAGATGGGCAAAAAAGCACATGAATAGATGTTCAACAGCCATCAGAAAAATGTAAAATCAAAATCAAGGAGATATTTCTTTACATGCACTGCTGCTAAGTCACTCAGTCGTGTCTGACGCTGTGCGACCCCAAAGACAGCAGCCCACCAGGCTCCCCTGTCCCTGGGATTCTCCAGGCAAGAACACTAGAGTGGGTTGCCATTTCCTTCTCCAATGCAAGAAAGTGAAAAGTGAAAGTGAAGTCGCTGAGTCTTGTCCGACTCTTAGCGACCCCATGGACTGCGGCCCACCAGGCTCCTCCATCCATGGGATTTTCCAGGCAAGAGTACTGGAGTGGGGTGCCATTGCCTTGTGTGTTACATGCACTAGGAAGGCTATAATTAAAAAAAAAAAAAAAGACTGATAATAACAAATATTGACAAGGATGTGGAAAAATTGGAACTTTCACTTCTGGTGGGAATGTAAAATCATTTAGTTGCTTCGGAAAACAGTCTGGCAGTTCCTCAAAAAGCTAAACAGAGACCATATGACCCAGCAATTCCACTCTTAGTTTTATACTCTAAAAAAATGAAAATTATATTCACACAAAAACTTGTACATGGGGCTTTCCTGGTGGTCCAGTGGTTAAGAATCTACCTTACAATGTAAGGGATCCCAGTTTGATCCCTGGTCCAGGAAGATCCCACATGCCATGGAGCAACTAAGCTCGTGTGCCACAACTACTGAGCTTGCACTCTGCAGCCCAGGAGCAGCAACTACTGAAGCCCATGTGCCCTTAGAACCTGTACACTGCAACAAGAGAATCCACCACAACGAGAAGCCCATGCTCCACAACTAGAGAGTAGCTCCTGCTCACGGCAACTAGAGAAAGTATAGCAATGAAGACTCAGCACAGCCAAAAATAGATATTTTTTGAAAACTTCTACATGAATGTTTATAGCAAGCGGCTTTATTCATAATAGTCAATAGTTGTAAAAACAATTGAAATGTCCAGCAGTTAATGGATGATAGACAAAGTATCAATACAATGATATATTACTTGGCAATTAAAATGAATAAAGTATTGATACATGCTACAAAGTGGATGAATGCTGAAAACCTTATGCAAGTGAAAGAAGCCAGTCCTCAGAGAGCCACGTAGTTCATTTACATCAACTGTGAAGAATACATAAATACAAAATCATAGAAAGTGGTTGCCTGAGGCTGAAGGGAGGGGGGAATGGAGTGTGACTGCCTTCTCTATGAAGTGATGAAAATGTACTAAAATTGATTGTGGTAATCATTGTACTACCCTGAAGATATCAAAAGCCATTGAATTTTGTACTTTAAACCAGTGAATTGTATGATATCTGAGTTACATCTCAATAAAGCTGGTAAAATAGCAAGTAGTACGTCCCTCTATTACTCCCTACTCCTTTTCCTGGTTTTCCTCACAACACTTAGCCATTGTATAACACTCTATTTTACTTACTTATCTTGCTGATGTCTATTCCTCCTACTAGAATATAAATTCCAATAAGGTCTTTTTTTTTTTTTTTTTTTGGCTGCATTGTGCAGGTTGCAGGATCTTAGTTCCCTCAACCAGGGATTGAACCTGAGCCCTCGGCAGTGAAAGTGTTGTGTCCTACTCACTGGACTGCCAGGGAAGTCCCCAAGAGGGTCTTTATTCTGTGCTTATTACGTGTACAGCATCTAGAACAGTGCCTGACTTGTAGTAGGTACTCAGTAAATACAACTGACTGACATAATCAAACTTAAAGCTTCCATTTCTTTTTCATACTTTCTTATCCATGAAAACCAACAAGGACTTCTACTGTATAACAAGGAAACTACATTCAGTATCTTGTAATAATCAACAATGGAAGATAATCTGAGAATGTATACAACTGCATCACTTTGCTGTACACCTGAAACATTGTGAATCAACTGCACTTCAATAAAAAAACATTAAAAATAAACAAGACTTTGGAACAATTCTTTACTGAGTAGCCTTGGCACTGACCCTTATCCAGATATCCAGATATATAATTTTTTTGGGGGGTGGGGGTGGGGATACATGCTAAGAAATTTAGTTAAGTGTTCTATGCATTTGTTATTAAGAGCCCAGTACTGGCACACTGCCAACCCATTTTTTAGTCACATATCTGAAAATAAATGCAAGTTACAATACTAGCTACAAACTGGCTTACAATAATTATACTATACATTTGCATTGTGCTTTACAAATTTATATTTTCATATAAATTAGCTTCTTATCCTCACAAAAGTACTTTTGAGGATTGTAGCATTCTCATTTTATAACTGATGAAACTGAGGACCACGGAGGTTGAAATTTACTCAAGATGATACACAGTTAAATGGCAGAACCAGAGCTTGACTTCACATCTGATGGTTTCCCAATGTTCTGTGTTCTCTGACATCTGTCATTTCATTAAGTGATGTTTCAAGTTTGGTAGTAGATAAAAGATCCACAATGAAAGTAATGTTAATACTTTCTGAGCACTGGTCTCAGTACTGCACATGTATTAACTCTCACAATTCTTACAGCTAACTAGGTAATCCAGATAAGGAAACAGGCACAGAGAGACTAACTAAATGACTTCTCCAAGTTCACACAATTAGAAAAGCAGCACACCAGTATTCAAACCTAGGCAGTCTAACTCGAGAGTCATTGCTTTTAACACCTTATATTATACTGCCACTTGAGATCATAGAGAAATAGAATGTATAGAGAGCAAAACAGCCAAATATTAAATTTTAAAAACGCCAAAGCCCACTTCCACCCCCCACCAAGAAATCACTAAAAATAACAGAAGAGTGAGATAAAGTAAAAAAAACTAGGATAATGTTTCTGATAGGTCAAGTGCTACCAATGCTTCAGAGAAGTCACTTTCATAGAATTGTAGAATTTGATAACTCTTAAGTGATCTATTTGCTTATATATAAAAGGCCTGTGGCTGAGAAAGTTAATGAAATTTACCTAAGGTAATAGGAACTAAATAGAATTAAGACCAAAATCTTGCTTTTTTGACTGCGGTACAGTTTTCTTTTTAACTCACTGTTGTTATCACTGTAACATTCTAGTGTGTGTGCAAAATATGGGTAGACCTCATATATATTTAAAAGAGTGCACTTGCATGCACTTCTCTGGTTTAGCATGTGGAGAGACTATGATGCCTAATTTATTGCAGAAAGAACAATATCAAATCTTCTATATTGTGCCCTTTGCTTCAGAGTTCCCTTTACTTCATAGTTTCCTCTGCTTTCTTCATTAGACTTTGCTGTAGGGTTCCTACAAAAGTTATATTGTTGAAGGCTAGTAATGTCAGTGGCCTCTTAATTTCTTATTTTCATCTATCATTAAGAAATATTTAATGACTGTGTACTGTTGTGGAGAAGGGAACTGGCTACCCACTCCAGTATTCTGGCCTGGAGAATTCCATGGACTGTATAGTCCATAGCGTCACAAAGAGTCAGACACAACTGAGCAACTTTCACTTTCACAGTTGTGGAGAGGGCATTTGAGAGAGAGATGTACAAGAAGCTGTTCCTGTCCGGAAGGGGTTACATGCATAAAAAGATGTATCTGAGTACTAACATTTATATGCTAAGTCCTAATATAGGATTAACAATAAAACAAAATTTGAAACCTGGAGTTTCTAGAAAGGTGGGATTTATGCCAGGCATTAAAGGAAAAGCAATGCTAGGACAAATAAAGGGAAAGGCCATTCCAGGTATGGGAAATAGAGAAATACTAAGGAAAAATTATAGATAAATTTGGAAGGAATAAGGAAAACTGACATTTTACTTCCTCACCTTGTGTATTTCTTAAACAAATTTTACATTGTCATAGAAATATATATGTTTACAGTTAACATCTTTATTTACTTCTGCCTTTTAAAAGATATATAACTTTAATTACATGTCTTTGGTTGAAAACTTTTTTCAAGGATTTAACAAGTAGATTATAAAATAAATCCAATCCTAAAGTACACTTTAAAAATTAGCATAGCTACATGGAACTCTGCTCAAGTTATATGGCACTGTGGATGGAAGGGGAGTTTGGGGGAGAATGGATACACATATATGGATGGCTGAGTCCCTTTGCTATTCACCTAAAACTATCACATTGTTAACTGGCTATACCCTAATACAAAATAAAAAGTTTAAAAGAAATGATCATAAAGTTAGCATAGCTAGTATTCTTTATTCATTGCCTTGAATGAGACAATAACCGCAAAAACCCTATTTTCTGAGGGATTCAGCTTTAACCGGGACTGGGGGTGGGAGATGCAGTTAAGGTTTTCATTCTTAACAACAAAAGCTTCTTTCCAAAACAATTTTATATGATCTCCCAAACTGAGGTTCTCCAAGCTGCTCTGTCTTCCCTTAGCCCCTCCTGTGATCCCCAGCATTGTCTGTGAAACCAAGGGCTCCTCAAACCAGTCTGAAAAATCACTTGACTAGGCAATTAATAAAGCACTGTCTATCTTTTTGAATTATAGTTTTGTCCAGAAACTTAAATGTTTTTTAAAAGCACTGTCTAGCTCTCAAATTCTACAATTCTAATTTACCTTGGGTCATTGATAACTGCAACTAAACATTTTTTTTGTGTTTAGAAGTAACATTCTAACATTCTGTTTTGAAGTTTTAGACACCATGAGGTCAGCAGGTAGGTACATTTCCCTAACTTGTCTTCTTAAATGACTGTCATTTGCTTTCATTGGCCAGATGTTTACTGTGTGATAAGGATTTTATACATATTTACCCTTCAGGACAATCCTATGAGGCAGATAGTATCCCTGGTTTTAGATATGAAGAAATTGAGGCTCCTAAAGGTTAAGTAACTAGCATCATACAACTAGCAAGTGGCAGAGCTAGGATAAGAAACTAAGTCTATCCCAACTCTAAAGGCAGTATCTTATCTAACACACTTTAGAGAACAATGTCTGACATGTAGTGCAGAATCTTCAGTACTTTCTAAATAATTCCTCATCTATTACTTGCAACAACCTGCTAAAATAGACAGTATTATTCTCCCCATACTACAGACAAGAAAACAGGAACAGAGAGGTTAAGCAACTTATCTGTGTTCTCATTTACCATATCTCTTGCTGTTATTGCAAACATGCTGATAAACATACGTAGGTGGAAACCTCAATTAAAAATATTCTCAACCCAGTACATTCCAAAGTTAAGAATGATGTATTATTTGGGGGGCATTATCTTTCCCAAACCTAGAATATCTGAGCAAAACCTGGAAAGTTGCTTCAGTTCTATTTCCTGTTAGAAATAATTCAAATATTCTACCAATTATCTTAAGGATCCAAGCAATGCATCACTTTATAGGTAATACTGCCCTATCTGGAGATGCTTTTTTTTAAACATTTTTTTAGATCTAGTTTTAGAGATACTGTTCTTAAGTTATAATTTTTGTTCTTTAACTAAATTTTAAAATCTTATTAAAAATTCTAAAAGAAAGCTTTCCACTATAGGTTATGGCCATTGCTCCAACCCATTATATATGGCAACGAGAACGCTCTGTGCATCACAGTGGAGCTGTTAGAAACTACAACAGAGATGAAGTTCAACTGCCCCGGGGACCTAGTGCCACACCGGTAGATTGTTCACTATGTGGTAAAAAAGGAAGATATGTTAGACTGGGATTGTCTTCATCATCATCTTCATCCAGTGATACACTAGAGGTGGTGGAGAAACATTCTCAGGAATCACACAACTCATTCTCAGTGGACAAAATAGTTGATACTTCTCAAGCTTATAGCTATTCTCAAGGTATGATTTAGCAATATGGCAGATCTATGTGCCTTACTAATGAATTGAAGTTATCTATTGACCTGTAGTCCTTGTAGGCAGCGGTACGTAATAATTTTATACTATAACAATATGAGTTAAATTAGTATTGAAAAATTTCCCCTTTTCAGTTGCTACTTTTTGTTTTGGTATCTGTTTTGTGGTGGTTTACCTAAACTAAGATTTTTAACGTGACTTTTGTTAAAACCTAATTCACCATGGATCCCAAGTATTTTAAGAGCCTGAACCATTTTCTTTGAAGTGTTTATTTTATTCAAAGCAAGTTTTAAGAAGAAAATAAATTTACTTCTAATTTTACCATCCAGCTTTATCAGTGAGTAACTGGTTTCTTTTACACACTTTTAAAAACTAAAATAAAAGTAACATGTAACATTGTATTAGTTTTAGGTGGATGACATAATGATTTAATAGATGTTGCAAAATGATTAACACAATTGTAGTTAACATCCATCACCACACATAGTTTGTTTTTGTTTTTTTCTTGTGATTTTTAATTTTAGGATTTTCTTAGCAACTCTCAAATATGGGATTTTGTCAACTATAGTCACTGTGATGTACATTATATCCCCAGAACTTACTTATCTTATTAATCAGTCAGTTCAATCCTCAGTCGTGTCCGACTCTTTGCGACCGCATGGACTACAGCACGCCAGGCCTTCCTGTCAATCACCAACTCCCAGAGCTTACTCAAACTCATATCCATTGAGTCTGTGATGCCACCCAACCATCTGAACCTATGTCATCCCCTTCTCCTCCTGCCCTCAATCTTTCCCAGCATCAAGGTCTTTTCGAATGAGTCAGTTCTTTGCATCAAGTGGCCAAAATACGGGAGTTTCAGCTTCAACATCAGTCCTTCCAATGAATATTCAGGACTGATCTCCTTTAGGATGGACTGGTTGGATCTCCTTGCAGTCCAAGTGACTCTCAAAGAGTCTTGTCCAACACCACAGTTCAAAAGCATCAATTCTGCGTTCAGCTTTCTTCATAGCCCAACTCTCGCACCCATAAATGACTACTAGAAAAAACACTGACTAGACGGACCTTTGTTGGAAAAGTAATGTCTCTGCTTTTTAATATGCTGTCTAGGTTGGTCATAGCTTTCCTTCCAAGGAGCGTCTTTTAATTTCATGGCTGCAGTCACCATCTGCAGTGATTTTGGAGCCCCAAAAAATAAAGTCAGCCACTGTTTCCACATCTATTTGCCATAAGGTGATGGGACCGGATGCCATGATCTTTGTTTTCTGAATGTTGAGCTTTAAGCCAACTTTTTCACTCTCCTCTTTCACTTTCATCAGAGGCTCTTTGGTTCTTTGCTTTCTGCCATAAGGGTGGTATCATCTGCATACCTGAGGTTATTGCTGTTTCTCCCGGCAATCTTGATTCCAGCTTGTGCTTCATCCAGCGCAGCATTTCTCATAATGTACTCTGCATATAAGTTAAATAAGCAGGGTGACAATATACAGCCTTGACGTACTCCTTTCCCAATTTGGAACCAGTCTGTTGTTCCATGTCCAGTTCTAACTGTTGCTTCCTGACCTGCATACAGGTTTCTCAAGAGGCAGGTCAGGTGGTCTGGTATTCTCATCTCTTTCAGAATTTTCCAGTTTATTGTGATCCACACAGTCAAAGGATTTGGCATAGTCAACAAAGCAGAAATAGATGTTTTTCTGGAACTCTCTTGCCTTTTTGATGATCCAGCGGATGATGGCAATTTGATCTCTGGTTCCTCTGCCTTTCCTAAAATCAGCTTGAACAACTGGAAGTTCACGGTTCACACGGTTCAACCCAGGCTGAAGCCTGGGTTGGAGAATTTTGAGCATTACTTTACTAGCATGTGAGATGAGTGCAATTGTGTGGTAGTTTGAGCATTCTTTGGCATTGCCTTTCTTTGGGATTGGAATGAAAACTGACCTTTTCCAGTCCTATGGCCACGGCTGAGTTTTCCAAATTTGCTGGCATATTGAGTGCAGCACTTTCACAGCATCATCTTTTAGGATTTGAAATAGCTCAACTGGAATTCCATCACCTCCACTAGCTTTGCTAGTAGTGATGCTTCCCAAGGACCACTTGACTTCACATCCCAAGATGTCTGGGTCTAGGCGAGTGATCACACCATCATGGTTATCTGGGTCATGAAGATCTTTTTTGTATAGGTCTTCTGTGTATTCTTGCCACCTCTTCTTGATATCTTCTGCTTCTTTTAGGTCCATACCATTTCTGTCCTTTATTGAGCCCATCTTTGCATGAAATCTTCCTTTGTATCTCTAATTTCCTTCAAGAGATCTCTAGTCTTTCCCATTCTGTTGTTTTCCTCTATTTCTTTGCATTGGTCACTGAGGAAAGCTTTCTTATCTCTCCTTGCTATTCTTTGGAACTCTGCATTCAAATGGGTATATCTTTCCTTTTCTCCTTTGCTTTTCATTTCTCTTCATTTCACACCTATTTGTAAGTCCTCCTCAGATAGCCATTTTGCTTTTTTTGCATTTCTTTTTCTTGGGGATGGTCTTGATCCCTGTCTCCTGTACAGTGTCACGAACCTTTGTCCATAGTTCATCAGGCACTCTGTCTATCAGATCTAGTCCCTTAAATCTATTTCTCACTTCCACTGTATAATCGTAAGGGATTTGATTTAGGTCATACCTGAATGGTCCAGTTCATAGAGTGCCAACAAATATCTATATAGTCAATGCTATGGTCTTCCCAGTGGTCACATATGGTTGTGAGAGCTGGACCATAAAGAAGGCAGAATACCAAAAAATTGATGCTTTCGAACTGTGGTGCTAGAGAAGATTCCTGAAAGTCCCTTGGTTAGCAAGGAGACCAAACCAGTCGATCTTAAGGGAAGTAAACCGTGAATACTTGTTCAAAGGACTGATGCTGAAGCTGAATCTCCAGTTATTTTGGTTATCTGATGTGAATGGCTGATGTGAATGTCACTGGAAAAGTCCCTGATGCTGGGAAAGACTGAGGGCAGAAGGAGAAGAGGGTGTCAAAGGATGAGATGTGGATGGTATGTGGATGGCATCACCAATGCAATGGACATGAACTTGGGCAAGCTTCAGGAGATGGTGAGGGACAGGGAGGCCTGGTATTACAAAGCAATATTAATACAGTATGATATTTGTATAAAAACAGACACATAGATCAATGGAATAGAATGGAGAGCACAGAAATAAACCCACACATATGGTTAATTTATGACAAAGGAGTCAAAAACACATTGGGAAAAGACAGTCTCATCAATAAATGGAGTTGGAAAAACTAGATAGCCACATGTAAAAGAGTTTAAAACTGGACCAGTATCTTATACCATGCACAAAAATAAATGGATTTAAGACTTGAAACCACAAAACCCTAGAAGAAACAGAGGGTAAGGCCCTTGAAATTGGTTTTGGCAATTGCTTTTTGGATTTTATACCAAAAGCAAAGGCAACAAAAGCAAAAATAAAGAGTGGAATTCCATCAGACTAAAAAGCTCTCTATGGTATAGGAAATGATCAGCAAATGAAAAGGCAACCTACAGAATTGGAGAAAACATTTGCAAATCTTATATCTGATAAAGGGTTAATATCCAAAACACATAAAGAACTCATAAAACTCAACAGAAAAAAAATCCAATCAAAAGATGGGAAGAGGAAATGAACAGACATTTTTCAAAGACATACAAATGGCCAACAGGTACATGAAAAGGTGTTCAACATCACTAATTAGCAGGGAAATGCTAATTAAATCCACAATGAGCTAACCTCTCACACCCATTAGAATGGTGGTTAACAAGAAACAAATTTTCATAGGGATGTGGAGAAAAAGGAACCCTTGTGCACTGTTGGATACAGTCACTACAAAAAATAGTATACAAGTTTCTCAAAAAATTAAAAATAGAACTACCATATGATCCAGCAATTCCACCTCTGGGTATTATCTGAAGGAAACAAAACCAATATCTTGAAAAGATATCTGCATCTCCATGTTCATTGCAACATTATTTGCAATAATAATTGCAATAATTGCAATATAATAATAATTCCATTCCAAGGAATGAAATGGAAACAACCTAATTGTCCATCAATGGATGAATGGATAAAGAAAATAAAATGAGAATATTTTACACACACACATCTTTAAAAGAAGGATATCTACTATTTGTGACAACACGGATGGACCTTGAGGGCATTGTGCTAAGTAAAATAATAAATGAGATAGTGAAAGGCAAATACCATGTGATATATGTGGAATCAAAAAAAAGCCTAACTCATAGATACCCCATCAGGTGGTGGTTGCCAGAGGTGGTGAGGAAAGGGGCAAGGGGTGAAAATAGTGTAAAGTATAAACTTCCAGTAATAAGATAAATGACGGTGTCTTCCTGGCCCCTAGCTGACTGGGCCCCTTTTCCTGTAGTGCTCTTGAATCTGATATGGTGGGACAACTCACCCCCACCATGGGAATGAGCTCATGATAGAGTTTTGCCAAGAGAATGCAGTGGTCATAGCAAATACTCTCTTCCAATAACACAAAAGACCCTACACATGGATATCACCAGATGGTCAACACCAAAATCAGATTGATTATATTCTTTGCAGACAAAGGTGGAGAAACTCTATACAGTCAGTAAAAATAAGACTGAGAGCTGACTGTGCCTCAGATCATGAATTCCTTATTACCAAATTCAAACTTAAATTGAAGAAAGTAGGAAAAACCACTAGACCATTCAGGTATGACCTAAATAAAATCCCTTATGATTATACAGTGGAAGTGAGAAATAGATTTAAGGGACTAGATCTGATAGACTGCCTGATAAACTATGGATGAAGGTTCGTGACATTGTACAGGAGACAGGGATCAAGATCATCCCCAAGAAAAAGAAATGCAAAAAAAGCAAAATGGCTATCTGAGGCTTTACAAATAGCTGTGAAAAGAAGAGAAGCAAAGAGCAAAGGAGAAAAGGAAAGATATACCCATTTGAATGCAGAGTTCCAAAGAATAGCAAGGAGAGATAAGAAAGCTTTCCTCAGTGACCAGTGCAAAGAAATAGAGGAAAACAACAGAATGGGAAAGACTAGAGATCTCTTGAAGGAAATTAGAGATACAAAGGAAGATTTCATGCAAAGATGGGCTCAATAAAGGACAGAAATGGTATGGACCTAAAAGAAGCAGAAGATATCAAGAAGAGGTGGCAAGAATACACAGAAGACCTATACAAAAAAGATCTTCATGACCCAGATAACCATGATGGTGTGATCACTCGCCTAGACCCAGACATCTTGGGATGTGAAGTCAAGTGGTCCTTGGGAAGCATCACTACTAGCAAAGCTAGTGGAGGTGATGGAATTCCAGTTGAGCTATTTCAAATCCTAAAAGATGATGCTGTGAAAGTGCTGCACTCAATATGCCAGCAAATTTGGAAAACTCAGCCGTGGCCATAGGACTGGAAAAGGTCAGTTTTCATTCCAATCCCAAAGAAAGGCAATGCCAAAGAATGCTCAAACTACCACACAATTGCACTCATCTCACATGCTAGTAAAGTAATGCTCAAAATTCTCCAACCCAGGCTTCAGCCTGGGTTGAACCGTGTGAACCGTGAACTTCCAGTTGTTCAAGCTGATTTTAGGAAAGGCAGAGGAACCAGAGATCAAATTGCCATCATCCGCTGGATCATCAAAAAGGCAAGAGAGTTCCAGAAAAACATCTATTTCTGCTTTGTTGACTATGCCAAATCCTTTGACTGTGTGGATCACAATAAACTGGAAAATTCTGAAAGAGATGAGAATACCAGACCACCTGACCTGCCTCTTGAGAAACCTGTATGCAGGTCAGGAAGCAACAGTTAGAACTGGACATGGAACAACAGACTGGTTCCAAATAGGAAAAGGAATACGTCAAGGCTGTACACTGTCACCCGGCTTATTTAATTTCTATGCAGAGTACATCATGAGAAATGCTGCGCTGGATGAAGCACAAGCTGGAATCAAGATTGCCGGGAGAAATATCATTAACCTCAGATATGCAGATGACACCACCCTTATGGCAGAAAGCGAAGAAGAACTAAAGAGGTTCTTGATGAAAGTGAAAGAGGAGAGTGAAAAAGTTGGCTTAAAGCTCAACATTCAGAAAACAAAGATCATGGCATCTGGTCCCATCACTTCATGGCAAATAGATGTGGAAACAGTGGCTGACTTTATTTTTGGGGGCTCCAAAATCACTGCAGATGGTGACTGCAGCCATGAAATTAAAAGACACTTGCTCCTTGGAAGGAAAGTTAAAACCAACCTAGACAGCATATTGAAAAGCAGAAACATTACTTTGTCAACAAAGGTCCATCTAGTCAAGGCTTTTGACTGGTTTTTCCAGTAGTCATGTATGGATGTGAGATTTGAAATATAAAGAAAGCTGAGTGCAGAAGAATTGATGCTTTGAACTGTGGTGTTGGAGAAGACTCTTGCGAGTCCCTTAGACAGTCCATCCTAAAGGAGGTCAGTCCTGGGTTTTCATTGGAAGGACTGATGTTGAAGCCGAAACTCCAATACTTTGGCCACCTGATGCGAAGAGCTGACTCATTTGAAAAGACCCTGATGCTGAGAAAGATTGAGGGCAGGAGGAGAAGGGGATGACAGAGGATGAGATGGTTGGATGGCATCACAGACTGAATGGACATGAGTTTGGGTAAGCTCCGTGAGTTGGTGATGGACAGGGAGGCCTAGCGTGCTGCGGTTCATGGGGTTGCAAAGAGTCGCACACAACTGAGCAACTGAACTGAACTATGAACTGGAAATACATGGAGTCAACCACATTCTAATTTCCATTTAAATTATATTTATAAAGGTTGTTTTTCTCTGACATTTCCCAATTTGAAACAGAACAATATTCTAGCAGCAGTGATCCTTTTTACTCATAGTACTTTTGTCCCAGATTTTCACCCATCTGAAGATAGGACTGGCAATTTCTTATGGCTCATTATTTCAGAATTTCACCTATTTATTTTTACCACATCCTTATAGCAGTAGCTACTGAAGTTTTACTAAAAGAGAAACTAATCTTTTAAGACTCTTGAAGGTAGCGGGTCATGCCTGTCATTGTTCCCTTCCCTGCTCAGACGGTAAAGAATCTGCCTGCAATTTGCGAGACCTGGGTTTGATCCCTGGTTTGGGAAGATCTCCTGGAGAAGGGCATGGCAGCCCACTCTAGTATTCCTTCCTGGGACAGAGGAGCCATGTGACCCATGGGGGTCACAAAGTTGGACACAACTGAGCAACTAAAACTTTCATTTTCACTGGCCATAATAATCACTAAATATTTTGACTGATTCTTTAGTTCTTTTCCCTTGTAACATCTTCAAGCATAATTTTTATTCATTCACTCATATTGGAGGGTAAATAGTATCTACCATAGGCTAAATTATAAAATAAGAGTTGCCTCTAAGTATCCCTCTCCTCTCTCCCAGCTCTTTTTGCTTACACTCTTTTATCCTCATAACAGGTAAGATTTACTAGATGTTTAAAATGTTCCATGCAATATGCTGATCGTTTTACATTCATAACCTCACTTAATACTCACAGCCAAGCCTAAGGTAAATACTAGTATTTCCACTTTGTAGATAAGGAAGCAGAAGCTTAGAGAGGTTAAATACTTTCCCCAAGGTGATAAGAGTGACACTTGAACCCAGGTCTGAATCTACTACAGCCTGAATTCCAATGATGCTATACTGACCTCTTTGATGAAATCCTGCCTTCTGTGGTAAAACTAAGTTACCACAGAAGTCCTAGCTGACTGCCAAGGACTAAGGAGATGGTGAAAGCATTCAGAACAAAGTCCCTGATGGAAGGCTGTATGAACTAGAAGAGAATTCCAACCACAATTTGAACAAATATTTAAAGAAAGAGGAACAGAAGCACTTATATTTTATTCAAACTAGCCCCTCAGATATCAAGAGTAGTCACAATCTATGTTTTAGACGTTGATATTTCAACAGGAAATCAGAGTGCACCAAGGGAGGAAGAAGCTCTGCCAGTCAGCTTGCTTCAAGGAAAGGAAAAAAAAAAAAAACCAAACAGGTCTTTGAGGATTTTAGTTGAAAAGGGGGGCACTTGATTTAGGGCAATTGTAAATGGAATTGTGCTTTCATCTGTTTATAGATGAACACCCTGACACCTGGCTTAGGATATATAAGTCCTATATAGGAAGAAACAATTACTTTCTTATTTCTGTTTTGTTCTCAGTATTAACTCAAGGCTAATGTAAAACCTATTGTTTCAGGATGACAGAGGGTACAATACAAAGAAAAATTATTTTCTTTCTGGCTTAGTTCACTCTGTATAATAGGCTCCAGAGCCTATTAAAAAGAAATGTATTCTTTTTAATGGCTGAGTAATACTCCATTGTGTATATGTACCACAGCTTTCTTATCCATTCATCTGCTGATGGGCATCTAGGTTGCTTCCATGTCCTGGCTATTATAAACAGTGCTGCGATGAACATTGGGGTACACGTATCTCTTTCAATTCTGGTTTCCTCGGTGTGTATGCCCAGCAGTGGGATTGCTGGATCATAAGGCAGTTCTATTTCCAGTTTTTTAAGGAATCTCTACACTGTTCTCCACAGTGGCTGTACTAGTTTGCATTCCCACCAACAGTGTAAGAGGGTTCCCTTTTCTCCACACCCTCTCCAGCATTTATTGCTTGTAGACTTTTGACTGGCATGCAGCCATTCTGACTGGCATGAAATGGTACCACATTGTGGTTTTGATTTGCATTTCTCTGATAATGAGTGATGTTGAGCATCTTTTCATGTGTTTGTTAGCCATCTGTATGTCTTCTTTGGAGAAATGTCTATTTAGTTCTTTGGCCCATTTTTTGATTGGGTCATTTATTTTTCTGGAATTGAGCTGCAGGAGTTGCTTGTATATTTTTGAGATTAGTTGTTTGTCAGTTGCTTCATTTGCTATTATTTTCTCCCATTCCGAAGGCTGTCTTTTCACCTTGCCTATAGTTTCCTTTGTTATGCAGAAGCTTTTAATTTTAATTAGGTCCCATTTGTTTATTTTTGCTTTTATTTCCAATATTCTGGGAGGTGGGTCATAGAGGATCCCACTAATGCCTATATATGGAATTTAGAAAGATGGTAATACACAGAAGAACTGTACAAAAAAGATCTTCACGACCAAGATAATCATGATGATGTGATCACTGACCTACAGCCAGACATCCTGGAATGTGAAGTCAAGTGGGCCTTAGGAAGCATCACTACAAACAAAGCTAGTGGAGGTGATGGAATTCCAGTTGAGCTATTTCAAATCCTGGAAGATGATGCTGTGAAAGTGCTGCACTCAATATGCCAGCAAATTTGGAAAACTCAGCAGTGACCACAGGACTGGAAAAGGTCAGTTTTCATTCCAGTCCCAAAGAAAGGCAATGCCAAAGAATGCTCAAACTACTGCACAATTGCACTCATCTCACACGCTAGTAAAGTAATGCTCAAAATTCTCCAAGCCAGGCTTCAGCAATACATGAACTGTGAACTTCCTGATGTTCAAGCTGGTTTTAGAAAAGGCAGAGGAACCAGAGATCAAATTGCCAACATCCGCTGGATCATGGAAAAAGCAAGAGAGTTCCAGAAAAACATCTATTTCTGCTTTATTGACTATGCCAAAGCCTTTGACTGTGTGAATCACAATAAACTGTGGAAAATTCTGAAAGAGATGGGAATACCAGACCACCTGACCTGCCTCTTGAGAAATCTGTATGCAGGTCAGGAAGCAACAGTTAGAACTGGACATGGAACAACAGACTGGTTCCAAATAGGAAAAGGAGTATGTCAAGGCTGTACACTGTCACCCTGCTTATTTAACTTATATGCAGAGTACATCATGAGAAACGCTGGACTGGAAGAAGCACAAGCTGGAATCAAGATTGCTGGGAGAAATATCATTAACCTCAGATATGCAGATGACACCACCCTTATGGCAGAAAGTGAAGAGGAACTAAAAAGCCTCTTGGTGAAAGTGAAGAGTGAAAAAGTTGGCTTAAAGCTCAACATTCAGAAAACAAAGATCATGGCATCCTGTCCCATCACTTCATGGGAAACAGATGGAGAAACAGTGGAAACAGTGTCAGACTTTATTTTTTGGGGTTCCAAAATCACTGCAGATGGTGACTGCAGCCATGAAATTAAAAGACATTTACTCCTTGGAAGGAACGTTATGACCAACCTAGATAGCATATTCAAAAGAGACGTTACTTTGCCAATAAAGGTCCGTCTAGTCAAGGCTATGGTTTTTCCTGTGGTCGTGTATGGATGTGAGAGTTGGACTGTGAAGAAGGCTGAGCACCGAAGAATTGTTGCTTTTGAACTGTGGTGTTGGGGAAGACTCTTGAGAGTCCCTTGGATTGCAAGGAGATCCAACCAGTCCATTCTGAAGGAGATCAGCCCTGGGATTTCTTTGGAAGGAATGATGCTAAAGCTGAAACTCCAGTACTTTGGCCACCTCATGCGAAGAGTTGACTCATTGGAAAAGACTTTGATGCTGGGAGGGATTGTGGGCAGGAGGAGAAGGGGACAAGAGAGGATGAGATGGCTGGATGGCATCACCAACTCGATGGACATGAGTCTGAGTGAACTCCGGGAGTTGGTGATGGACAAGGAGGCCTGGTGTGCTGCGATTCATGGGGTCGCAAAGAGTCAGACAAGACTGAGCGACTGAACTGAACTGAACTGAACGATAACCCTGTATGCGAGACAGCAAAAGAGACACAGATGTATAGAACAGTCTTTTGGACTCTGTGGGAGAGGGAGAGGGTGGGATGATTTGGGAGAATGGCATTGAAACATGTATAATATCATATAAGAAACTAATCGCCAGTCTAGGTTCAATGCAGGATACAGGATGCTTGGGGCTGGTACACTGGGATGACCCAGAGGGATGGTACAGGGAGGGAGGTGGGAGGGGGGTTCAGGATGGGGAACATGTGTACACCCATGGCGGATTCATGTTGATGTATGGCAAAACCAATACAATATTGTAAAGTAATTAGCCTCCAATTAAAATAAATAAATTTAAATTAAAATTAAAAAAGAAAAATTATTGTTTATACATACATTTGACTAATAAACATTTATATTCATTTTCCCTCAGGTTTAACAAGAGAGTGAGCTAATTGGGGCTGGGGAGGTTTAAGGATAACATGATATTATCAAGACAGTGGTCATTCTCTTACTGCCTTAGCAGTTGTTGATGCCAGTAGTGGCCTCTATTCAGCGAAATTCTCTTCCTCCAGTTCACATAAGGTTATTGGAATCACCTAAGGTTTGTGGTTGCAGACAATTCATTCTCCAGGAGAGATACAAAGAACTGATGCTCTGCTCTGGGCTTTTATGCTAAAACTAGCAATAGATGGTATCCATGCTTCCATCCTTCTTTCAAATACAAGCAACTTCTTGCTTTTCAGGTTAAAATCATGTTTTTCTACCTTAACATTTTTTTTTCTCAAAACAATGTGTTCAAGAAACAAGTTTATGTAAACATTTATAACATTTATTAAGAATAAAATAGTTGATTTTGATAAGGTTGTGGGAGATAGATGAAGCTTTCTGTACAAATTTACATGCATCACAATCACCAATCATGTACTAAGCTACCTTATAAAGGTTTAAACAAATAATTTTTCCTCAAAAATAAATCCTTCTCATTTAACACTTGACTCCACCAAGAAATCCTGAAGTGGCACTATGATATTCATTTTACTGCTGAATAAACAAACTCAGAAAAGTCACAGTTGCATAGTAAAACAGCAACAACAAAAACACCAAGATGGAACCCAGTTTTATCTGAAGAGATAGTACATGTTTATACCAACTAAATTACCTATTTTAAGCCTATGGCACCTAGGCTAATCTATCTGAAACATGGGTACATATTATTATGTATTATCTGAGGACTCCCCAGAGTTTAGAGTGAAGTCAAGGGAAAGAAAGCAATACACCAGACCTTACTCCTGGGTCATGTAGACAGGCATGAGACATTCCAACTGCTATATAATCTAAAAGCAAATAATTTTCTCTCAAAAATAAATCATTGTCTGAATTTGCTTATTTACTTTTGTCATTACCACTGTTCTAGTCATCCCATTTTAAAATCCTTAGTGAAGGCATAATCAGGGCTTATAAATTACCAATGCTAATTATATAATCAACATTTACAAGCACAAAAGATTTCAAAATTAACTCTGCAGGGTAAGAGACATAGTGAAGGCTGTTCCAAGGAAGTAATTTATGAGCTGGGTGTTGACTGAATCCTGTTCAGCCCAGAGAAATAAGGGAAAGGGCTTCGGAACAGTGGATGAAAGTTTGAGTATATATAGCTTCTCTCCCTTTACATCCAGTGAACCACCAGCTTATCTGGTTCTTCCTTTACAATAATTTTTTAGATTCTCTCCTCTTCCACCATTCCTAGTTGTATATTACTTCTAATGACCTCATAGTTGTACACTATGTATTAGTATGAAATTTCCCATTTAATGGTTTTTCCTTCCTTTAAATACTCAGACACTGCTAACAGACTTTTAAAAAATACCTGCTTTTGCATAAACACGGAAACTGAAACTTAACTTTCCTACTGATTCTGAAGTAAGTTCAAAATCAAAGTTTTCCACAGTCCATGAGCTATATACTTACATTTCCCCCTAGAACAACCAAGTCAACATTGATGAAATAATACCTGCTCCAGTGTAGGCTTCAAAGCCATCAGCAAACTTTTACTGACCATTTACTGGGTAGAAAAGTCAGGACTTCTGGAAGTTACTAGGAAGACAGTTGTGAGTCAGTCACAGATCTTTAGGAGTATTTTATGGTAAAATGAGGGGCAGACATGAACCGAGAAAACTAACTTTAGAAGAGGGCATCTGTCCTACAAACTGAATTATAAAGATGCTTAGTATTCAATGAACAGATGGATAAAGGGCTTAAACTGGACTTTGATTAAATATACAAATAAATGTTTATTTTCTTCTGTAGTTTTGTTTTCAACTCATTATTAGAATCGACACTGTTAGGTCTTGTGCAGTTCAACGTCTACTGAGCAGTGTACCAAACCAATTATTCTACATGAAACAGGAGAAAGCACAACTTTTCTCTCTTCTTTAAGTCATCCCCTTCTCCAAAAAGTACAATTAGGGCCTGCGTTCAAAACAATAAATGAAGGACAGAATTTCACTAGCAGTTAAATAGAAGGGCAGAAGAATGGGGAGTATTCCATGATGGAATTTAAAAATGTATATTAGAACTTCTATACACCTGGAAATGTTATAAAAACTTTAAAGCCATTATTATTATATGAGTGTTCAGATACCACACAGAAATAGTATGAGAAGACTTCTCTGCTTGTGATTTAATCAGTTCTCTAAATGCAACCAAAGTGATTTTTTTTCAAAACACAGATCTAAGCATGTTACCCCTTACTTCACTAAATCCTTCAGTAGCACCCCATTTTTCTTGGGTTAGACCAACTCCATAACAGGTTTACAAGATCCTGCATGGCTTGACCCCTACCTTCTTTTCAGTCTCTTTCAGTCAACTGCAATATCACTGACCCTTTTTGTGCTCATTTCCCTTGCTGTAATTAACTCTGTAATTACCCTTCAGGTCTTGGCTCAGTTGTCACTTGCACAGGTAATTACTTTACCTGAGCAAAATCTCTATTGTATCCTGTACTTTGCTGAAGCATTTATAACAGTTCTGGTTTTATATTTGTGTGATTTTCTTTAATGTCCATCTCTATGATAAGGTGTAAAATCAAGGCAGAGATTTTAGACTAGATTTTTCCACATAATGAAAAGTATGTAAAATGTTTTTTAGGATATGTATATTAAGTAGTTCTAGCCTAAGAGATAAGTAGCATTTATCCTTACAGGCACTACTACTTCAAAACCTATAAAAATCTATATTTAAACAATAACCATGAGCTTATGTTTATCTGTAAAATATGGATAACCTCAAGGATGAGCAACACATATTAAATAGAAAGACATTATAAAGTCCTTAAGACATGTAAGGCACATGGTAAATGCTAAATGACTGGTGCCTATGAATAATAAAATCTAGTCCTAATTAGTTCATATTTATAAAGTGTATCTCTCCAAACTTTTTTTTAGCTGCATAATGCAGCTTATAAGATTTTAGTACCCTGACCAGGGATTAAACCTGGGCCATGGCAGTGAAAGTGCCAAGCTCTAACAACTGGACCACCAGGGAACTCCCCAAACATTTGACTTATATAACAACAGAATAATTCTGATGTTCTTTCAAACTGTTAAAATAATTCTGTGAAGGGCAAAAGAGATTCAAGAATTGTGACATCTTTTGTTACAATTTTAAAGATAGTGATATCATTATCAGTTTTTTTCTTTATTATTTACTATAGCCTAGACTTGTTATTTTTTAAGATACAAGCCATTAAGGTATATATTTAAAATACACAGATACATAAAATTTACCTCAAAATGCATATTTTATTTTGGTAGCCAATGACCATCAATCAAAGAAAGAAAAGAAAACTAATTTCATGAAGAAAGACAAATCTATGGAGTGGTTTACAGGAAGTGAAGAATGAAATGGCTCAACTAAACCAACTTGGAATCATTTACTACAAAATGCCAAACTGCAAGACAAGTGTCAAAATGGGACATTTAAGCAGTTTTGAAATGTTACATGTTTCTCCAGCTTTTATTACTTTTCAAAGTTACATGTAAAAGTTATACAAATCATAGTGATAGTTAAAAATACCAATCTATGAAAGTAGTGATTTTCAATAAAAAGTTCTATTTTGATACTTTTCAAGTCTTCAAATCAGTTGTTATCTGAGGTACTCAGTTAAGTTGTGGTTTGCACTTCCTCAACTTGACAAGAAAAGCTAAATTAAGGGGAGAAAAAGGTAAGGTGATTGCAATAATGAGAAGAAAACACCATATAATATAGCCTGAAAAAAACTACTCACCTGTATGACCGATTTGCCAGTGTATAGGTCTAGCAATATAGGGAAATGATCCATAGGGAAAATCAGAATGTGATTCTTCTGTTATAGAACAAAATACGTATTATAAGCTACATAAAATATTTGACAGTTGGTTTACAAAAGTGTTAAACAACAAATTACTGTCCCTTTCTTGTAAGTTTTTTCTCTCAGTTTTTTGTTTTAGTATAGTGTTTGTTTTGGAGCTATTCTGACAGTTATCTTACAGAAACAACTTGTCGAGGATTACATGATAAACTTTATATATGGTTTTATTACCAAATGAATAAGCTCATATCATAAATCTATAGATGACTGAAAACTTGTTTATAGTCTAAATAATGTGTACATACAATAAGGAACTAAATTTAGTTCTTGGAAAAATTCCAGCAGCATACTAGAAGTTGCATTTTGGAATTTTAGCTATTTGCATACCAAGTCCTATTGAATTCTTTCCCTTCAGTGATAATCACTGATCTAAATTTAAAACATTCTTTAGTGTATTTCATAAACCAACCCCCTTGTCACAAATATGAATATTTTAAGAAGTTCAATTCTTCAAAGGTATCAGAGTTTTACATAAAAGGCAGGAAAAGTCATGATTCTTTCTCTTAGAGATTTTAACTTAATAGAATAAATACATTTCAATTTCCATAGGATAAAATAATAAATTCCTGAGAAATACTTTTATAATGTATTGCTCATACACTCAGGAATATATTCTCCATTTATTATTGCAGACACATGCATAAAATAGAATTGAAGCTCACCATGGTCATCATATTGAAACATCTCACCTTCAATTCTAATTTTTTCTTGAGAGTGTGCTTGTAAGTCTGTGTTGATTTTAGGTTCTACTTTTTGAGCTAAAATTCCATTTTTCTGTCTTGCAAGGCAAACCAACCAATCTCTGACAATAACTTCACTTATCTTTTCACATGAGAGGGCAAGTTCACAGATGCGAATTCCATCTAAAAGTTCAATAACCTGTGTGATGCTTTCAAAAAAGTGAAAAAGTACTTTAAACTTCTACTACAGCAATAACTTTAAGTTCACTATACCTCTTATCCCAATTTAAATGCTATACTTAAATCAAGACAGGAGGAAAACAGTAACAATGCAAGTTAGGGCACAGAAGAGAATACTAAATAAAAAAATATAGATTACACTTTTAAAAACTTTTCTTCTAAATTGTCAGAAGAAATAGCCATCTTATATCACTGTTTATGTAAAGGATGATTTAACCAGAAATATAACTAAATTTGGGACATATGCTCTTTCATAACAGTTTTATGAGATAAAATATATATCTAACTCAGTTACAAAATGAACATTTTAGCCTAATATTTAAAACAAAAGTGTGTTTAAAATAACATTTAACTATGGCTGATTTATGCTGATATATGGCAGAAACCAACACAATATTGTAAAGCAATTATCCTCCAATTAAAAATAAATTAAAAAAAATAACATTACAAAAAAGAATAGTCACATTACTCACTTTGCTAGATATACAGCACATATACCACCCTGTTTAAGATTTGGGAATAAAACAGGCAAAGCAACTTGAGGATTCAACATATCCAAAGCTACCTATAGTGGGTAAAGAGAATCAGACTGAGTTTTGTTTAAATAAAGCATGTATTTTCTTTTCTTATTGTGGTGAAATGATACACTTTGGGAAAGCAGTTAAAATAGCCAGTTAAAGTATTTCACTTTTTAGAATACAGTACTGATGATGATCATTTTACTTCTCTCAAAAAGGCACATTTATTATTATACATTTTATCATAATTCTTGACTACATAAAAACTGTAATGCCAAGTCTTGTACTTGACAATATTGATAATACAGGAATCTTTAGCTACTTTTATACATACACATAAACACACACAGAGTTGCCCCTTGAACAACATGGATTTGAACTGCGCAGGTCCACTTACACAAGGATTTTTTCAATAGTAAACACTACAGAACTACACGATCTGCAGTTGGTTAAATCTGAAGATGTAGAACTCTTGGAATGGAACTATGGAGAGGTTCAGTCCTGACTGTAAGTTATACTCAGATTTCTGACTGCAAGCAGGATTGTTGCCTCTAAACTTTGTGTTGTTCAAAGGTCCACTGTATATATAAAATTTCAATGCTTTATTTTAGCCTTTTGCAATAGAAATTCACACTATCTCAAATATGTATTTTTATGTTCAAAAGAAAACTTCTGAATATTAGAGATTCTAAAATATAAGAATCATGTCCCTTATTTCTTTACTCTTCATTCAATTGCAGAATACAAGGCTATATACTCAAAAGATGTCAAATGAATACAATGAGTAAGTGAAATTTTCAAAAAAATTTCATTGAAAACAAAAATAAATAGCCAAAATAGAAAACAACTGACTTACTGATAACTCCAGAAATCTAATCTAGTTGGTACATCCTTAAATTTACTAAATTAGAAAGTATTCTGTTCACATTTTTTTTAAAATAATGGGTCATCATTCATTAATAATTTATTAACCAAATATTTATTGGGCAACTTCCATGTGCCAAGTATCTTGCTAAGTGGTAAAAATAAAATGGGAGCTTATGTTCTATTTTGTTTCATAGGAACTTATATTCTAATTAAGGGATAGGCATTAAACAAAAATTCAATAAATATGTAATTCAGAGAGTAATGAGTGACATGAACTACAAGATTATAAAGGAGAAATGAAGGATAGAGTGACAGGGCAAGGAAAGGAAGTGCTATTTTATACATAAGCTGGTCATGGAGAGACCTGAAGAAAGTGATTAAGCTCACCCTGTGGAAATTTAGGGGGGGAGTGTACTCCAGATGGAGAGAAGAGCAAATACAACTGCTCTGAGGCTGAAGCGTATTTGATGAGTCTGAGAAGGCCACTTTGGAAGGAATGATGCTAAAGCTGAAACTCCAGTACTTTGGCCAGCTCATGCGAAGAGTTGACTCATTGGAAAAGACTCTGATGCTAGGAGGGATTGGGGGCAGGAGGAGAAGGGGACGACAGAGGATGAGATGGCTGGATGGCATCATCGACTTGATGGACGTGAGTTTGAGTGAACTCCGGGAGTTGGTGATGGACAGGGAGGCCTGGCGTGCTGCGATTCATGGGGTCGCAAAGAGTCGGACACGACTGAGCAACTGAACTGAACTGAACTGAGAAGGCCACTATCGCTGCAGTGGGGACAAAAGTGGGAAAGTGGCAAGAGAAGAGTTCTCAGATGATGGGGATGTGGTGGAAATGGGGGAGGGAAAAATTATGCAGAATTTTACAGACTTTTAGCTTTATTCATGAAGAGAGAAGCCACTGGAGAGTTTTAGACATGGTCTGACTTTTTAAACTTTTTTGAGTGTGGTAAACATACCATAAAACTTGTCATTTCAACTGTATAATTCAGTGGCCTTACATATATTCTGACTTGGGCAAGGAAAGCCTTGCAATAGCAAATAGCATTGAATGTGATAAGACAGAGCCAATTAGAATTAGGATTGGCTGTGAGATATGAGAGAAGTAAGGATAAATTCAATGTTTTTAGCTTAAGCTACTGAAAGAATGGAGTAAATTTTCCTCATTTACTATTGAGGAAAATGACTAAGACAATGGGAAGAACAAGCTTGGGGAGAAATATTTGAAAATTCAGATTTAGACATGAGTTTAAGATGCCTATTAGATATCCAAGTAAAGATCTCAATGACTAATCAAGGGGCCAACACTGTAGACATAAATGGATTTCTTTGATTGTAGTCTTATTATATTATTGACAAGGACCAAAAGTCAGACTACCAAGCAGCCTGCCAATCCAAAGCTCTTATTTATACTCGGCCAACAATATTACCATTCATTAGCCACTCAAATCAGAAATTTAGAGTCATTATTTTCTTTACCTTGAATTCTCTTTTGAGAATCTGTAGGGTTATGATGCTTCTGTTTGGATTAAAATTACCCAGTCCTACAAATCTATCTCTCAGTATTTCTCAAATTCATCCTACTGCTAATGCATAGAAACCAAACTTATGGTTACCAAATGAGAAACAGGTGGGAGCGATGAAGTAGGAGTTTGGGATTGCCAGACACAAACAGATTAGACTACTGTATAACACAGGGAACTATATTCAATGTCTGTTGTTGTTCAGTAGCCCAGTTGTGTCCAACTCTGCAACTCCATGGACTGTAGCACACCAGGCTTCCCTGTCTCTCACCATCTCCCAAAGTTTGCCCAAGTTTATTCACTGAATCAGTGATGCCAACCCCCATCTCACCCTTTCTCACACTCTTCCTCTGCCTTCAATCTTTCCCAGCATCAGGGTCTTTTCCAGTGAGACAGCTTGTTTTGCATCAGGTGGCCAAAGGATTGGAGCTTCAGCTTCAGCATCAGTCCTTCCAATGAGTATTCAGGGTTGATTTCCTTTAAGATTGACTGGTTTGATCTCCTTGCTGTCCAAGAGATTCTCAATTGTCTTCTCCAGCACCACAGTTCAAAGACATCAATTCTTCGTCACTCAGTCTTCTTTATTGTCCAGCTCTCACATCCATACATGGCTACTGGAAAGACCATAGCCTCGATTATATGGACTTTTGTTGGCAAAGTGATCTCTTTGCTTTTTAATACACCATCTAGGTTTGTCATAGTTTTCTGGCCAAGAAGCAGTCATCTAATTTCATGGCTGCAGTCACCATCCACAGTGATTTTAGTGCCCAAGAAGAGGAAATCTATCACTGTTTCAAATTTTTCCCCTTCTATTTGCCATGGAGTGGTGGCACTGGATGCCATGATCTTAGTTTTTTTAATTTTGAGTTTTAAGCTGCCTTTTTCACTCTCCTCTTTCACCCTCATCAAAAGAATGAAGTTCCTCCTCATTTTCTGCCATTAAAGTGGTATCATCTGCATATCTGAGGTTGTTGATATCTCTCCGGAAATACTGATTCCAGGTTGTAACTCATTCAGCCTGGCATTTCACATGATGGACTCTGTATATAAGTTAAACAGGGTGACAATAAACAGCCTTGTCATGCTCCTTTCTCAATTTTGAACAAGTCAGTTTTTCCATATAAGATTCTTACTGTTGCTTCTTGACCCGCAGACAGGTAAGATGGTCTGGTATTCCCATCTCTCTAACAGTTTTCCAGTTTGTTGTGATCCACACAGTCAAAGGCTTTAGCATAGTCAATGAAACAGCAGTAGGTGTTTTTCTGGAATTCCCTTGCTTTTTCTATGATCCAGCAAATTTTGGCAATTTGATCTCTGGTTCCTCTGCCTTTTCTAAACCCAGCTGTGCCTCTGGAAGTTCTTGCTTCACATAACTTTGCAAGTTACAGTCCATGGGGTCGCAAAGAGTCGGATACAACTGAAGTGGCTGAGCATGGCACTCATGCCACAGGCACATTTATTAACAACTCTGGCACCTAATTCACTATATATCTCTGCCCTAAATCCCACCATGATATTAAAGGAAAATATTCCCCCCACTCTTAGAAATGGAAATGGGACAAATAACGAAGATCCTTTTCCATACAAAAGAAGTGTGGTCTTTGTTTTTTTTGTACTCAGTATTAGGTAATATCATAGGACCCACTTTAGAAAACTTACCGCATCAAATGTTAAAGATTGTATGTCTTCGGTTGCTCCTAAAATATCCTTATGAATAAAATCTACATTGTCTGGCCACTCTTCTACATGACTTATTTTCCATGAATCACGCCAGTGTCTATAATTCTTCATAGCCAGTTTGTGGTGGTCCTTTCGAATTTCAAAACTTATGACTCGTCCTTGTGATCCAACTTAATTTAAAAAAAAATTATGACAGTACATAGTATAAGTCAGTTTATTAAAAATGTCAAAAATTTATTTTTCAAAGATATTACATGGATGTGAAAAAATAATTCAAATGGTTCAAGGTTACAAAAGTCTCTATCCTATCCCAAATCCCCAGTCAGTCTCCCTCTTCAGAGGCAACCATATCACCACAGTTATTTACCCTTCCCAAGATAGTCGGTGCCTCTACAAGTGTGCAAGTATCTCTTTTTCTGTTTTTAACACAGGTTCCCATCATACATACTGTCCTTTCCCATCATACATACTTACCTTTCTTCTTATTTACCAATGGCATTTCAGTGATTAACAATCTATTGAATTTTTTAAAAGAGCTATTATGTTCCCTTGTACGGCTATGTTTTTTAACCAGTCACCTGCCAAAGAACATTTAGCTTGTTTCTCGTCTTAGCTATCACAAACAATATCGCAGTGACAATTATTTTGCCTAGGTCTTTGTAAACATAAGCCATTTATATATATAGGATAAAGTCCTAAAAATGGAATTGCTAACTCAAAGGATATGTGAATTTTTTTTACTTTGAAAATTATTACCAAATTGTTCTCCAAAAAGATGATACCAATTTACATTTGACCAATAATGTATTAAGAGTGCCTATTTCTCCATACTTCCTCCAACAGAGTTATCAAACTTTGTATCAACCTAAAAATTGCATACAGTTTATCACTGTAGTTTTAACTTGCATGTCTTTTGTTAGGATGAAGTTAGGCCTTTTGGATACTTAAAAATACTTGGGGCTTCCCTTGTGGCTCGGCTGGTAAAGAATCCGCCTGCAATGTGGGAGCCCTGGGTTCAATCCCCGTGTTGGGAAGATCCCATGGAGAAGGGAAAGGCTACTCACTCCAGTATTCTGGCCTGGAGAATTCCATGGACTGTATAGTCCCGCTGCTAAGTCACTTCAGTCGTGTCCGACTCTGTGTGATCCCATGGATGGCAGCCCACCAGGCTCCCCCATTCCTGGGATTCTCCAGGCAAGAACAATGGAGTGGGTTGCCATTTTCTTCTCCAATGCATGAAAGTGAAAAGTGAAAGTGAAGTCACTCAGTCGTGTCCGACCCTTAGCATGGACTGCAGCCTACCAGGATCCTCCGTCCATGGGATTTTCCAGGCAAGGGTACTGGAGTGGGGTGCCATTGCCTTCTCCCTGTATAGTCCATAGGGTCACAAACAGTCAAACAAGACTGAGCCACTTTCACTTCACTTTCAAAGATACTTGTATTTTTGTGTGTGTCTGAGAAACTTTCAAACTATCATAGTAACACTGCAGTTTCACAGAAAACTACTACATTTTAAATACAGCAATTAATTTTCTATCCTTCTCTATATGAGGTGATTTGATTTGGAGGCTGTCCCAGGTCAATCAGTCTATAGTTAAAATGAGTTTAAATTCCAGCACGTGTCTTTAAAAATGTAAGTCCAGCTGTAATTCATCATGTTCTCAAGGGATACAAATTAATGTTAATAGCAGCATAAGCTAACCGTTTAGAAAATTATGGAGCAAAAATATCCATCCTGAAGGTAAACAGCAATGGTTTCTTGATCATTCATAGGTTGGGATTATTCATGCTAAGTGACACTCCTCCAACACTATAGGTATTAGAAATATGGATACTCCTATCTCACAAACTTTTATAAATTCACTTTGTCAAATGCATTTAGGAATCAGTCACAGACTGTGAAGAAATGGCTGCCTTTAACTATGCACAGAAAAGAGTACAACAAAAGATGTGAGGAGCCCAAAATGAATTTCCTCACCCAGTATAAGCTGGATTATGTTTGTATGTGATGACATTAGGTAAAAAAACAAAAGGTTTAAGTTTAATTCAGTATATGTCTATCTGTAATCTTTATAAAATCTACCCTACACCTACATACACCTACATACATACATATAAAATCTACATACACCTACAACTGCTCTAACAATGTTTATTAGCTAAAAAAGAATGCACTAATAAAAACGTGAATGATCTTTTTAAAAAAAATTTATCCAAAGAGAGTGCTGTCTATTATTAGGTGAGAAAGGGAACAATGCAGAGGCAGTCAAACAAGCCAAAGCAACCTTGACAATCAGAGGAATTCAGTGGCCAGAAGGAGCAGTAATCAGCTACAACAACAGTAACCAGAATTCAAGTGGAGGTAACATGAACAGATATGTTTACTATATACCTCTTGATTTTTGACCTTCAAGCAGTACTTTAACCAACTGACAATTTTTAGAGACTTTCTCTAAGAAAGGAAAATTCTTCATGATCTAGTTTTAGTAATAGTTTAATTAATTTATTCATGAACAATGATAATTCTTTGCCTCTAGTAGTATATGACTCTTCCCCAGCAGCTGACAGCCCTTTTCCCCCTTCTATAGTTTCTGATACTGAGTATTCATTTGGCACTATTATCAACAAAAACATGTACACGTTTGTGTACATGTGTACATGTACACAAGAACGTTCAGAGGAGCACTGGAGCACTGTTTACAACATTCAACTCAACTGCCCATCAACAGCAGAACGGATAAACTGTGCTTTACTTATAAAATGGCAACTAAAATGAAATAACCACTGCTACATGCAGTGACTGAACCTCACAAACAGAATGTTGAATGAAAGTAACCTGATTCAAAAGAATACAGTACTAAAGGATTCCTTTTATGTAAGATTCAAAACAGGCAAAACTCATCAATGGTGATTAAAGTCAGAGTAGTGGTTACCTTCTACCTTTGGATAGGATAAGGACTGAGAGGGATTTGAGAAGGTTTCAATAGTACAATAATATTCCCTATCTTGATCTGAGTAATAACTACATGAGTGTGAGTGAGTGAGTGAAGTCATTCAGTCGTGTCCGACTCTTTGCGACCCCGTGGACTATAGCCCACCAGACTCCTCCGTCCATGGGATTCTCCAGGCAAGAATACTGGAGTGGGTTGCCACTTCCTTCTCCAGACATGAGTGTGGTCACTACATAAAAATTCACTGAGGTATACACTAATGATCTGTGCACTTTTCTGCAGCTGTGTTATGTTCTAATAAAAATTTCAGTTAAAAAAACAAAAAGCATGGAAGGGGCAAATAGAAAGCAGAGAGAGGGTTAGACAGAAAATGACTTGAATAAATGTACAAAATAGAAAAATCATTGCTTACATTTGATTTCAAGGAGAATGCTCTCTATCACAAAGTTACGTGAACATTTTCTGAAACATCTGTATCTATTTAACTTTCTGTTATTATGAACAGATTGAATGTTTTCTTTGTCATCTAAATTCAATTCATTTACCCTAGTCTCTTACCTGCTTTGGATAAAAATAAGCTCATTCCACCAGAGCCCGAGCCAGCTTCCAAAACAGTATCACCTGGGTGGATATTCATCATCGACAGTATCATATTTATATCCTATGATTGAAATACAGCAAGGGTGATTGTGTGGCCAATAAATACATACTAAGCACCTACTCCTTCAAATACCATGTTGGGCTTGGAGAAAAGTGGAGGGGGAAAAAAAGGATTAAACTTTGGCCCTTTCTACCAAAAGTTTATAGTTTACTTGACAAAATGAGAGATTGAGGAATCAACTAGCAAATACAGAAGGACTTAAGTATAATATTGAAATTACAGACAATAAGTAACATTGAGAGCTCTGAGAAAGAGAAATCAGCAGACTACCCTAGCTTAAAGACATAGAAAATGTAAGGAAACAGTCACAAGGTAGGGACAGCTTTCAACAAAAAAGAGGTAGAATAAAACACAGTTTGCTTATCTGAATCCAGGCTAAAGCATTTAAACTTAACATGGTAAGTAACTAGGATGTGTCACTGAGGTAATATAAATGGCACTTTATAAAGATTAATCTGTCAGGGCAATATAGGATGTACTAGAACTGAGAAAAATTAGAGGCAGAAAGACAAGTTAGGAAGTTATTACATAATCTGCATTAAATGATGAATTCTCATTTAGAATTAGGATACCAGGAACAGACAGGACATATTTGCCAAACTTTATAACTAAAGAATTGTTTTGTTAACAGGAATATCATGGATGATAGTAGTAATAGCTGTTTATTGCAACTTCACCAGGTGCCAGGCTTCTGTTAACTACGCAAACTGCTTTCAAATATTATCTTGTTTAATCAGAATAATAATGAGAAAATGGTCACCATTGCCATTATAAGGATGAGAAATCAGAAAGGTTAAGTAATTTGCCCAAAGTCACACAGCCAGGAATTAAGTGGGCAAGTAACACTGATGCTGAACTCCCAAACAGTTATAACAGTTGACTGTTATACTATTTGTTATAAATGCTATAGAGAGAAAAATGTAAATGTTAGCATTTATTTCATCATTCCCCCCAAGAGCAAACCTTTCGAAGTTGCTAATAAGTAACATATCAATTAAGTTTTTACTATCTTTTTCTTCTCTGGGAAAAGCTGCCGTGAAAATTCTAAAAAAAATAGGATCCTCTGTTGAATCACAAAAAAACTGTGTATTAAATATGGGTTTGGCTGCATAAGAAACTATTAATATTTAACAGGTACAGTGGTCCAGCTGAAAGCCAAAATGTATTTTCTGAAATGATGGACTAAGACTTGAAGCAAATGATGCATAGACACATAATACTTAAGGTGTACTCCTGAAAAAGTTTCAGTCACAAATTCAAAGTCTTTCAGACACACATATCCTTTCCCATTTGTCAGGCACATGGGAGCAGAGGTGGGAGGGGGCACAAATAATTTCACACAGGAGTGGGAGGCAGCTCCAGCAATCATTTCAATGAAATGCCCACGAGAAGCAGTTCTGTTTCCTTGGCTCTTTCATATAAGACATAGAAACACTTCATTATATATCACAATGTAATAATGATAGAAATAAATGCACGATAAACATAATGTGCTTAAACCAACCTGAAAACACTGCCTCCCACCCCGCCCCCAGTCTGTGGAAAAATTGCCTTCCATGAATCCGGTCCCTGGTGCCAAAAAGGTTGGGGACCATTGCTCTAGGACATATGGTCTATGTTGAGAGCAAGGACTATAGTTCACCACTATACGTCCCTAAAATAGTGCCCTGAATGTATAAAGTTGGTGGTTACTTGCTGAAGAAATAATGAATGATTCTTCATCTAGGACTGGAGGAAGAGTTGCTATAATTACAAATGAATATTCTACTCAAGGACAGTGACTATGATGAATGATTAAAATAATCCACTAGCAATAGATATAAGACTGTAACAAGGAATTGGTAGGTAATTTCCTTTAAAGAATATCCCTTTTATGTTTAGTGTCTAATTTTAGCTGTTTTAATACAAACATTTTTCCCTAATGATAAAAGCATTTTTTGTTGATAAAATATATTTTGGTCACCTGATGTGAAGAGTGGAATCATTGGGAAAAAATCCTAATGCTGGGAAAGATTGAGGGCAGGAGGAGAAGGGGGAAACAGAATGAGATGGTTGGATAGCATCACGGAATCAATGGACATGAGTTTGAGCAAACTAAGGGAGACAGTGAAGGGCAGGGAAGCCTGGCATGCTGCAGTCCGTGGAGTTGCAAGGAGTCGGCCACAGCTTAATGACTGAACAACAACCTCTAATAACTTACCTCATTAAGTATGATGCTTAAAATATCACCAGAGATATCACCCCAAGAGTTCAACATTCTCTTGAAGGCTGAACCTGCAAACTTAAGTATTATGGGGAATAAATGTACATTCTTATTAAATGCCTAGTAAGTCCACATCACTCCATAATAGTAAGTCATTTTACAGATCAGAGAATCAAGGCTCCCAAGTTAAAATTAAAATCTGGCTGTTTCTTCCTAGAATTAGAAATCAAAAATATGCAAAAGTTACAGCCATTGGTTTAAAAAAAAAGTGAGAATAGAAACTTGAAATATTCTGAGAGGTGCTTTAAGTACATTAATCAGGTCTGTAGTACTGCATCCGTTTTGCTCTTAGTAACTCCCATGGCATTACCTTAGGATACGTTATGGCAGGCCCTCTTTGCATCAGTAACACATAATCCTCCAATGCCGGCCTCCTCAGCATGAAGTGCTTACCAGAGGAACTCCTCAGAATCTGGCCGGGGAACTTACCCACGATCTCGCTGAACGGGACTGTCCCCCAATTACTATTTAAGTGTCCGGCGTTGCTCAACCTAAATAATTTTTTAAATTGTGTTTCTCTCTTCCCAGTCTCAGCTAAAATCAGCTCCCCAACCCGAAAAGGCACCACTCTGGAAGCGGACCAGGAAGAGGAGACGTGAAGGATTTCGTCCTTGGTGGCAGGCTGGACCAAGGCGGGCACTGAGGGACTCCTGGATCCCGGGTGTGCAGGATCCGACTGGCCCTGTTCTCCACTTGAGACCTCGCTCTCTTGAGGGGGTGACTCCTCTCGCGGAGTCGGGAGTCCGAGGCTTTCCAGAGACGACAGACATCTGGTCCCAAGTCCCCGGACGCGGGAAGGGACAGATGGAGGCGAGTCTGCGCCTGGGGCTTTCCTCTGTGCCGCCTCGCTCTCTCTTTCTTCATTTCCCGTGTCTCTAGGTGAGGCCTTAAAACACAGTAACCGGCCTCTCTCGAAGGACTCTCGCCCAAGGCGGCGCAGGAAGAGACAGGTCCTAAATCCTGGAAACCTCTGGAGGAGCCGCAGCGGTAGTAGGACCAGACCCACACACCTCGTTGACAGCATGACGATCCGCGCAGGCGCAGTCGCAGGCGAGTGACGGAAGGCCCGGCGAGGCTCCGCCTCTCGCTGCGCGTAGCAGTGACGCAGCCTCCCGCGGCTGGACAACTATTGAGCGGGAAGAGCTCGGCTACCGCGCCTGTCTCCAAAGGGCGCGAGGTGGCCGCCCGTCCTCGCTGACTAACTGTCCTATGAGTGTGTCCCTTTCCTGCGCGGGGGCGCGTTTTCCTCTTTGGAATGTGTTCAGACTAAACAATTGACCGCTGACACATCTCCACCAGCCTCGTCCGGGTACAAGAGGATTAACAGAGACACAAGCTGTCAAAGCGCTGTCTAAGCTGAAGTCTTGTATCAGAGTTAGCTCGCTAGTCATCAGGAACAGGAACGTCGCTCAGTAAAACTGGCCATGAGATGTGTTTTTACAGATTGCATTTGTACCTACCACCTGCTGACTGTCTTTCCTTTCCCCGCTGACCACCTCCTTCTTCCCCTGGTCTTAGAGAGTCCCTTTTGACTGGGCTCTGACCACTTGAATGTCCTCCCCAGGCCCTGGGAACAGCCACCCTAGATTACAATGATTGTATCCACCGTGTGCTCATTTAACAATTGTTTTCAATAACTATAATACTAAAAGTATTTTACCCTCCTCAAAACTAAGCAAAATTTTAGTGTCTTAAAATGGGAAAGTGAAAGTGAAATTCACTCATTCAGGTCTGACTCTTTGTGACCCCCATGGACTTCTGCATGGAATTCTGCAGGCCAGAATACTGGGGTAGGTAGCCTATCCCTTCTCCAGGGGATCTTCCCCACCCAGGAATGGAACTGGGGTCTTCTGCGTTGCAGGCGGAGTCTTTACCAACTGAGCTATCAGGGAAAGACCTTTGCTAAAACAGGAGTGGCAGAGTAGAGGGGTGTTACAGGCTACATTTCATTCCCCACACCGCCCCACCCCCCACCTCCAGCCCGCTAAATTCATGCACTGATGTCCTAACCTTAAGTACTTAAGAATGGGACTGTATTTGGAGACAGGGTCTTTAAAGAGGTAATTAACTTAAAATGCCATTAGAGTGAGCCCTAATCCAGTATGACTGCTGTCCTCCTAAGAAGAGATGAGGATCCAGATGGAACACCATGTGAAGACATAGGCCGAAAATGGCCATCTACAACCAAGCAGAGAAGACTCAGAGGAAACCAGACCTGCCAACACCTTGATGTTGGACTTCTAGCTTCCAGAACTGTGAGAAAATTAATTCAATTGTTTACGAAAAAAGAAAAAGAGAGATTGACTGTGCTTTCTAATTCTCTCTTGCTGAATCTCTTTAAAAATTTTTATTTCCAGGTTTTGGCACCCTCCCCCCTCCGTTTTTAAATAAAAATGAATTTAACCCTAAAAACTAAACAAAATTAATAACGGGGGGAAAGTTATCTATGGAGTCTCATAGACATTTGAGACTATGAGACAAACAAAACAAAATCTCATTTGACATTAAATATCACTAACTTGTTTGCTTAATATTAATTCAGTCGGTAAAAGTTCATTGAGGGTTCGGCATTACAAGGTACATCAGATATTTATTTCATATAAATTTATAACAATCCTGTGTCAGAAATAAGTATTCCAGTTTTACGCATAAGAAAACTGACCCAGGGAGATTAAATGATTTGGGCAATAGCCCACAGCTGACAAGTGGCATGACAGGGTTCCCTATCTAGGTCAGTCTGGTTCAGCAGTCCATGCTCTTTGTACTGTAACACCCCTTCTCAAAGACCAGTCAACAGTACAACTGAATTCAGAGCTAGCATGGGAATACGTTCAGAGAGCTACTAATTCAATTTAAATTTGAGAAAATAAGTCTTGTTATTACTTTCAAAGACATAAATCATTTTTAATCTGTGCTTTCTAAAACATCAACCATTGTAAACTCCATCATCAAGACTTCTCTCTTTTAATCCTAAACATGAAAAGACAAAACAGCCCTGCTCTTCCGTTCCCAACTGCACGTGTCACTTTTGGTTTCGATTTAAGAAAAGTTCTTTTTATTATCACTGCTAAATATGGGTCTGAGTTGGAACCTTCTGAATCTTAAGCCTTACAATTGTTTTAAAATTTATCATTCCTACTTTATTATCTCTTAAATGTTATTTAAGATATTTGGATGTTATTTCAGAAGGAGTAAGAATTAGAAGGTACATTGACAAAATATGGGAACTACATTTAAATACATAATTTCTGAAATTGTGAACAGTAAATAGCATTCCTTTCTTTCTGTTGTTTGAATAACAAATACAGTGATATAAATATTTTGTCCTACATACATCTAAAAGTACCAATATTGAGTATGTCTGCTCAGCCTCCAGCCGTTTCATCCCAATTCTAGTCAGTAAGAAGGGAGAAGCGGGAAGAAGGTCATGCCCTCTTTCTTTAAAAACACTTTGCTAAAAACACATATACATTTCACTCACCAGAACTTAATCGCATGGCCAGATCTAGCAGCAAGGAAAGCTGAGAAATTTAGTCTTTATTACAACTGAATATCAGCCTAAGAGGGAAATGGATTTGAAGGCAACTAGTCAGAGAAGGCAATGGCACCCCACTCCAGTACTCTTGCCTGGAAAATCCTATGGATGGAGGAGCCTGGTAGGCTGCAGTCCATGGGGTTGCTAAGAGTCGGGCACGACTGAGCAACTTCACTTTCACTTTTCACTTTCATGCATTGGAGAGGGAAATGGCAACCCATTCCAGTGTTCTTGCCTGGAGAATCCCAGGGACGGGGCACCCTGGTAGGCTGCCGTCTCTGGGGTCACACAGAGTCAGACACAACTGAAGCGACTTAGCAGCAGCATTTTCTCTCCCAGGTTCATGCTAGTGAAAAAGCTGGCTTAAAACTCAACATTCAGAAAACGAAGATTATGGAATCAAGGCCCATAAAGGAAATCAACCCTGAATATTCTTTGAAATAACCGATGCTGAAGCTAAAGCTCCAACTCTTTGCCACCTGATGGGAAGAACCAACTCATTGGAAAAGATCCTGATGCTGGGAAAGATTGAGGGCAGGGGAGAAAGGGACAACAGAGGATGAGATGGTTGGATGGCATCACCAACTCAATGGACATGAGTTTGAACAAGCTCTGGGAGATAGTGAACGAGAGGGACGCCTGGTGTGCTGCAGTCCATGGGGTTTGCAAAGAGTCAGACAACGACTTTGTGACTGAACGGCAACAGTGAAACAGTGAATGAATTAGGGACCAACTGTTTGATAACTGGTTAGCACTGACTTCCCATGTGAGGTTTGTGATCAATTTAAAGTAGATTAAGAGTCATAATGGAGAAGGAAATGGCACCCCACTCCAGTACTCTTGCCTGGAAAACCCCATGGACGGAGGAGCCTGGTGGGCTGCAGTCCATGGGGTTGCTAAGAGTCGGACATGACTGAGCGACTTCACTTTCCCTTTTCACTTTCATGCCTTGGAGAAGGAAATGGCAACCCACTCCAGTGTTCTTGCTTGGAGAATCCCAGGGACGGGGGAGCCTGGTGGGCTGCCGTCTATGGGGTCTCACAGAGTCGGACATGACTGAAGCGACTTAGCAGCAGCAAGAGGCATAATAAGGTGGTTGTGGCTTTCCTCTAGTCATCTTCAGTTGTTTGTGGGTGGAGAGTTAGATTTTACCAATTTTACCAGGCTTGTGTTGTTGTTTTGGCCCCACCTTGCAGCTTGTGGGATCTTCTTAATAGTTCCCTGACCATGGAGGCAATGCCGAATAATGTTCAAACTACTGAACAGTTGCACTCATCTCAGTCAATCAGTCAATTCAGTTGCTCAGTTGTGTCCGATTCTTTGTGACCCCGTGGACTGCAGCACGCCAGGCCTCCCTGTCCATCACTATCTCCTGAGTTTACTCAAACTCATGTGCATTGAGTCGGTGATGCCATCCAACATTCTCATCCTCTGTCATCGTCCCCTTCTTCTCCCACCTTGAATCTTTCCCAGCATCAGGGTCTTTTCCAACGAGTCAGTTCTTCGCATCCGGTGGCCAAAGTATTGGAGATTCAGCTTTAGCATCAGTCCTTCCAATGAATATTCAGGACTGATTTCCTTTAGGATGGACTGGTTGGATTTCCTTGCTGTCCAAAGGACTCTCAAAAGTCTTCTCCAACACCACAGTTCAAAAGCATCAATTCTTCGGTGCTCAGCTTTCTTTATAGTCCAGCTCTCACATCCATGCATGACTACTGGATAAACCATAGCTTTGACTGGACAGACCTTTGTTGGAAAAGTAATGTCTCTGCTTTTTAATATGCTGCCTAGATTGGTCATAACATTTCTTCCAAGGAGCAAGCGTCTTTTAATTACGTGCAGTCACCATCTGCAATGATTTTGGAGCCCAAGAAAAGAAAGTCTGTCACTGTTTCCATTATTTCCCCATCTATTTGCCATGAAGTGATGGGACCATTTGCCAAGATCTTAGTTTTCTGAATGTTGAGTTTTAAGTCAACTTTTTCACTCTCCTCTTTCACTTTCATCATAAGGGTGGTGTCATCTGCATATCTGAGGTTATTGATATTTCTCCCAGCAATCTTGATTCCAGCTTGTGCTGCAGCCAGTGTTAGTTCTATAAGGTTGTATGTCTTCACAGAACCATTCAACTTCAGCTTCTTCAGCATTACTGGTCGGGGTATAGACTTGGATTACTGTAATATTGAATGGTTTGCCTTGGAAACAAATAGAGATCATTCTGTCGTTTTTGAGATTGCATCCAAGTACTGCATTTTGAAATCTTTTGTTGACTCTGATGGCTACTCCATTTCTTCTAAGGGATTCTTGCCCACAGTAGTAGATATAATGGTCATCTGAGTTAAATTCACCCATTCCGGTCCATTTTAGTTCGCTTATTCCTAAAATGTCGGTGTTCACTCTTGACATCTCCTGTTTGACCACTTCCAATTTACCCTGATTCATGGACCTAACATTCCAGGTTTCTATGCAAGATTGCTCTTTACAACATCGGACTTCACTTCCATCACCAGTCACATCCACAGCTAGGTGTTGTTTTTGCTTTGGCTCCGTCTCTTCATTCTTTCTGGAGTTATTTCTCCACTGATCTTCAGTAGCATATTGGGGACCTACCAACCTGGAAAGTTCATCTTTCAGTGTCCTATCTTTTTGCCTTTTCATACTGTTCATGGGGTTCTTAGGGCAAGAATACTGAAGTGGTTTGCCATTCCCTTCTCCAGTGGACCCATTTTGTCAGAACTCTCCACCATGACCAGTCCATCTTGGGTGGTCCTACAAGGCATGGCTCACAGTTTCATTGAGTTAGAAGGCTGAGCGCTGAAGAATTGATGCTTTTGAACTGTGGTGTTGGAGAAGACTCTTGAGTGTCCCTTGGGCTGCAAGGAGATCCAACCAGTCCATTCTGAAGGAGATCAGCCCTGGGATTTCTTTGGAAGGAATGAGGCTAAAGCTGAAATTCCAGTACTTTGGCCACCTCATGCGAAGAGTTGACTCATTGGAAAGGACTCTGATGCTGGGAGGGATTGGGGGCAGGAGGAGAAGGGGACGACAGAGGATGAGATGGCTGGATGGCATCACTGACTCGATGGACGTGGGTCTGGGTGAACTCCGGGAGTTGGTGATGGACAGGGAGGCTTGGCGTGCTGCGATTCATGGGGTCGCAAAGAGTTGGACATGACTGAGCGACTGAACTGAACTGAACTGTGGTCCATATTATGAGATTGATTAGTTTTCTGTGATTGTGGTTTTCAGCCTGTCTGCCCTCTGATGGAGAAGGATAAGAGGCTTATGGAAGCTTCCTGATGGGAGAGACTGACTGAGGGGGAAACTGGTTCTTGTTCTTATGGGCGGGGCCATGCTGAGTAAATCTTTAATCCAATTTTTTGTTGATGGACAGGGTTGTATTTCCTCCCTGTTATTAGACCTGAGGCCAAACTATGGTGGAGGTAATGAAGAAGATAATGGAGACCTCCTTCAGAAGATCCCATGCGTGCACTGCTATACTCAGTGCCCCCAACCCTGCAGCAGGCCACCGCTGACCCACACCTCCGCCAGAGACTCCTGGACACCCACGGGCAAGTCTGAGTCAGTCTCTTGTGGGGTCATTGCTCCTTTCTCCTGGGTCCTGATGCACACAAGTTTCTGTTTGTGCCCTCCAAGAGTGTTTCCCCAATCCTGTGTAAGTTCTGATGGCTCTATGGTGGGGTTAAAGGCAACCTCCTCCAAGAGGGCTTATGCCATACCCAGGTCTACTGCACTCAGAGCCCCTGCCCCTCACCAGTCCACTGCTGACCGGTACCTCCTCAGGAGACACTCAAACACAGTTCTGTCTCAATCTCTGTGGGGTCTCTGGGTCCTGGTGTGTACAAGGTATGTTTGAGCCCTCAGAGCACGTCTGGCAGGTATGGGGTTTGATTCTAAATGTGATCTCACCCCTACTACTGTCTTGCACTCATCTCACAAGGTAGCAATGTAATGCTCAAAATTCTCCAAGCCAGGCTTCAACAGTATGTGAACTGAGAACTTCCAGATGTTTGAGCTGAATTTAGTAAAGGCAGAGGAACAAGAGATCAAATTGCCAAATCCGTTGGATCATAGAAAAAGCAAGAGAGTTCCAGAAAAACATCTTACTTCTGCTTCATTGACTATGCTAAAGCCTTTGACTCTGTGGATCACAACAAATTGTGGAAAATTCTTAAAGAGATGGGAATACTAGACCACCTTATTTGTCTCTTGAGAAATCTCTATGCAGGTCAAGAAGCAACAGTTAGAACCAAACATGGAACAACGGACTGGTTCCAAATTGGGAAAGGAATACATCAAGGCTGTATATTGTCACCTTGCTTATTTAACTTATATGCAGAGTACATCATGCGAAATGCTGAACTGGCTGCAGCACAAGCTGAAATCAAGATTCCAGGGAGAAATATCAGTAACTTCAGATATGCACATAACATCACCCTTATGGCAGAAAAGGAAGATGAACTAAAGAGCCTCTTGATGAAAGTGAAAGAGGAGAGTGAAAAAGTTGACTTAAAACTCAACATTCAGAAAACTAAGATCATGACATATGGTTCCATCACTTCATGGCAAATAGATGGGGAAACAATGGAAATAGTGACAGACTTTCTTTTTTTGGGCTCTAAAATCACTGCAGATGGTGACTGCAGCCATGAGATTAAAATATGTTTGCTCCTTTGAAGAAAAGCTATGCCAAAACTAGACAGCATATTAAAAAGCAGAGAGATTTCTTTACAGACAAAGGTCCATCTAGTCAAAGCTATGGTTTTTCCAGTAGTCATGTATGGATGTGAGAGTTAGACTATAAAGAAAGCTGAGTGCTGAAGAATTGATGCTTCTGAACTGTGGGGATGGAGAAGACTCTTGAGAGTCCTTTGGACAGTAAGGAGATCCAACTAGTCCATCCTAAAGGAAATCAGTCCTGAATATTCATTGGAAGGACTGATGCTGAAGCTGAATCTCCAATACTGGCCACCTGATGCGAAGAACTGACTTGTTGGAAAAGACTCTAATGCTGGGAAAAACTGAAGGTGGGAGGAGAAGGGGCCAACAGAGGATGAGATGGTTGGATGGCATCACTGACTTGATGGACGTGAGTTTGAGCAAGCTCCGGGAGTTGATGGTGGACAGGGATGCCTAGTGTGCTGCATTCCTTTGGGTCGCAAACAGTTGGACACGACTGAGGGACTGAACTGAACTGAACTGACCATGGAACTAGGGCCCCAACAGTAGAATTGTGGAATCCTAACCACTGGCCTGCCAGGGAACTCCCAGGCTTGTGATTTTACCAAGACTTTGATGAGGGAAAGAGGCAAGGGAGTCGAGGGTTGTAATGAGAGAATTTAGGATAAATTAAGAGGAAAGTGCAGCCATCAGGGAGGAGGTATGAGGGCTGGTGAAAAGACTATGCTATGCTATGCTATGCTACGTCACTTCAGTCATGTCCGACTCTGTGTGACCCCGTAGACGGCAGCCCACCAGGCTCCCCTGTCCCTGGGATTCTCTAGGCAAGAACACTGGAGTGGGTTGCCATTTCCTTCTCCAATGCATGAAAGTGAAAAGTGAAAGTGAAGTCACTCAGTCGTGTCCGACTCTTAGCGACCCCATGGACTGCAGCCTACCAGGCTCCTCCATCCATGGGATTTTCCAGGCAAGAGTACTAGAGTCGGGTGCCATTGCCTCAGGATGAATGAATTGTTGGTCTGGTCGGGTAGAAGGACCGGCTGAATGCTGGGAGTCAGAGGGAGTGAGCTGAAAAGATCGGAGTTGGTGGTATAGACTGGTGTGTGGAAACTGAGATTATGAAAGAGGTGCATTTATTGCATGGCAAGGTCTGGGACATGATAGTGGGAGTGAGTGGCTGGTGTGGCATAGAGATCATTGAAAGGGAGGAGGTCAAGGAATTGATATGCTTGGGTATCAGAGGGTCATCTATATAAACCCTACATACTCATTGGGTCTGGTTGTCTGTGCTCAAGCTTTTCCTCCATTGCCCAGCTCTACATGTCAATTTCTTATCAGAAAGATGTAGATGTTGATAGTTTCTACATCCTAAGGCTGTTGTGAGGACTAAATGAATTAATACACACTGAGCACCTAGAAGACTGCCTGATGTATAATTCGTGCAAAACAAGCTTTTATTTTCATTTATGACTAACAAGTCTGTAACTCTAGCTCAGACCTGTCTTTAAGAAGACTAGCACAAGCTCTTTTATAACAAAAATCCTAGAAATAGCTGTCTATACTTTTCTGCCCTTTCTCACCTCCCATTTCCCGCTCTATTTTCCGCAATGAGTTATTCCCCTACCTCTGTACTAAAAATGTTTTTGAAAAGCCAACAATGATCTTGATCTTGCCATTGATTCTCAGTCTTCATCTTACAGAATTTGACATGGTTTTGATTATGTCTTGCTTCTGAAATCCTTATAAAATTTTTGGTTTTCAGGGCATCTCATTCTCCAGGGCTTTAATCACTGTTAACCCTTCTTAATCTCCTTCGCTGGGTTCTCTTTCTGTTCCTGACAGGTTAGCACATTTTGGAGCTAAGCTTTTTTCTCTATTTATACTTACACTCTAGATGATCTGACCAGTCCTACAGTTTCAAATAGCATCTGAATACTAATGCATGCACAATTTATATCTGTGATTTCCTCATATATCTGACTCCCCACTGAGTAACTCTATTTGGATGTCTAATGGCCATCTCAGCCTTAACTGTCCAAAACAGAAGTCTTTATTTCCACTCCATCCAGACCCACTTCCCCAGTTCAGCTAATGGTTATTTATTCACCATTCACTTATCCTCTCAGGCCTTAGAGTCATCCTTCACTCTTCCTCATCCTTCATAATCAATCCATTTAGCAAGTCTTGTTGGCTCAACTTCAGGCTATATCTGAATCTGGACCATTTCTCACCACCACAATCCACCATCCTCCTTCTTTCTTGTCTCTTTGCTTTCATTCTTGCCGCTCTACTGTCTCCATGAAACATGCAGGAGGCCTTTTAAAATGTAGATCAGTTTATGTCATTCCAGATAATATAAAATGCAGATTTTACCATGACTCTTTCTACTTATAAAAGATTCAGAGTCTCCTATAGCCCTTGAGGGCAGTGGGTTTCTTTTGTTGTGTGTGTGTTTTTCCTGCTGATCAATAAATTCTGTGTGGCTGAATAGTACCTGACATTTCTTGAATCAGAAATTTGGTGAAATGTTATGGAGACATTAAAAACTGAACATTTGGTGCGGTAACATGGGATAAATCTTGACCAAAGAAGACTGAAAAGACTCTCCCTTTACTTTAATACTATTATGACTGAATAGATTATTAATGTGAGCAGGATTACAGATTTTAAGTGGATAAGGAAAAATGGAAAGTGTTGTCACAATCACGGAATTATAGCTGAACGCTTGTTTCAAACATCTCGTTCAATCATGTTATTTAAATTAAAACAAAAAACACCTTTTCCTTTTTTTTTTTAAGGCCAGAGTCCTGTCATTCTCCTCCACTCACTCGTCTCCAGAACAAATTAGCACTGAGCCCACCGGGCCACCGTCCATGGGTAGGCGGTCCAACGCTCGCTCGCATCTCGAAGAGATACTCCCTCTGCTCCCTGAACTCCCTCCGCCCCACTTCCTCCCTCCAGGCCCCGCCTCTCCCCGATGCGCCTGCGCAGGGCCGAACACGTGGCTGCCGCGGAGCAAGAGCAGCAATGGCGGCGGGTGGCGGTGGTGTTGCCGACCCCCTGTCCCCCGCGGGGGTCCCCTGCGCTTTCTCCCCGCAGAGCCAGGCCTATTTCGCTTTAGCGTCTGCCGATGGTCACCTGCGAGTGTGGGAGACAGCCAACAACCGGCTACACCAGGAGTACGTGCCTTCCGCGCACCTCAGCGGTACCTGCACCTGCCTGGCCTGGGCGCCAGCGAGGCTGCAGGCCAAGGTAAAGTGAGCAGAACGGCGCGGGGCGGGCACTCTCCCAGGCTCGGCATTATTGCCCCCCGGCCCGGCGGCGCGCGGTCTGGCATCGCGCGTTGCCCTCGGAGGCCCGGAGCGAGGAGGCACCGAGCGCAGTGGCGGCGCAGGGTGGGCCCACGCCGCCACCCCCGTGCGCGGCCTGTCCAGAGGGCAGAGAGAACGGGTGCGGCCAGATCCGACGGGCAGTGGACTTGAGCCCTACCGGTGGGCTCCGTGCTGTCTGGGCCTCTCGTCGCCGGGGCCGCCATATTCGCCGAGGCCCCAGGCCCCCCAGGGGCGGCTTCCTGCCGCCCGGCCGGTTCTCTTGGCTTGCGCTCTTCAGAACTGTGGGTTTTGACAGAGCCCCGCTTTGGGGCAGTACTATTCTCCGACCCTTACCGAGCTCATCGACTTTGCTTTGGGCAGTTAAAATGAACAAGTCTGTTTCCTTGCTTCCGGACACCCCCATCCACCGCCCCCCCCCCGCTTGGGTGCCGGCTCACCACGTGTTCTCTCCCACGTCTAGGATGTGAGACTCTTGAAAGTCCTAACTTTCCCAGCCTGGGTTCCATTCTTAGCCATTTGAACCTTCTTGCTTTTAAAATTTTAACATCTGCACGCCTCGCCCTTGATACATCCCCTTTTCCCCAAGTCTGAAGTCTGCATTAAGACATGGAGGTAAAGTGAAATTGTAGCTTAACGAACATGAGTCCAAGTGAAGTTTCTCTTAGACGGGGCTACTGCTGAGTTAGGGAAAGCTTTTCACTCTTAGGGACCCATCTCAGGTAAGATGCCATTCACTTTTGAGTCACTCGACTACGTCTGCACTAACTCAGACGCACGTGGGTACTGCACCTATAAGGTAGCCAGCCCGGATCAGTGCAGTATGATTTGAAAATGTCAGTATTGAGCTGTGTGGGGTTTAGCTAACACTCTGTTTCAACCTTAAAAAGTGTTTAAACACAAATGCACTAAAAAGGGGAAAAAAAACAACAACTGTTTGGTACAGATCTTAACTCCCTCTGACTATTCCAGGAAACTTTCCTCTAACTTTTTAGGTTGAACGTCGGGATATAACTAATTTGTTACACTTTGCATGAGTATGCTTAGATATTTTTCAGATATTAAGCTAGGTTTTTATACTTTCTAGATGAAGTAACTCCGATTGACTATTAAAGAAGCCGTATCAGTGCACAAAACTAGGACTTAAAAAAATCACAGTTGTCATCAAGATTACAGCACTTTGCATATTTCTCCTTTTCAGATTTCTGTGTTTGTGTTTTTTTTTTGAATGTATATTTTAAATTTTATATAATTTTTAAACTTTACGTAATTGTATTAGTTTTGCCAAATATCAAAATGAATCCACCACAGGTATACATATGTTCCCCATCCTGAACCCTCCTCCCTCCTCCCTCCCCATACCATCCCTCTGGGTGGTCCCAGTGCACTAGCCCCAAGCATCCAGTATCATGCATCGAACCTGGACTGGCAACTCGTTTCTTATATGATATTTTACATGTTTCAATGTCATTCTCTCAAATCTTCCCACCCTCTCCCTCTCCCACAGAGTCCATAAGACTGTTCTATACATCAGCTGTCTCGTACACCAGGTTATTTGTGTTTTTTAACAGTCTTGTAAATGATAATAGTTCCTATGGTGATAGGAAATGTGGAGCAATGATTAGATGCAAGGACCCAAACTAAACTCCTGGCCTCCCTATGGTGATAGGAAATGAGGAGCAATGATTAGATGCAAGGACCCAAACTAAACTCCTGGCCTCGAATCCAGGCTTGGTGTCTTTGTATTTGTGCCTCTAGTTCCTCATTTGTAAAATAGGAGTAATAGTGCTCACCTCAAGAGTGGTTGTGAAGGTTAGTATTACTTAATGATGCCTAAAACGTCTAGAGTAGTTCCTGGTGTGTAAGTGCCGCAAGTATTAATTGTTACTGTCTCTTATTTGCATGGTTAGTCCTGCACGGTAGATTAAAAACTAACTTTTTGCTTTGTTCAGGAAGAAGAACCAGGTTTTGGAAAATCAAGCGACTTGAAAAACACCAAAAATAGAACCAGGACTAGAATACCAGTGTTTAGAGCTCAGCTCTTCATTATGAGCAACAAATCGTTACTATTAGGCTGGCAGACATTTGTCACCCACTTGATTTTCTCTTGCCTTGCAATCATATGTCTGAAGAATAAAACTTTTACCTAGTCTTAAACTTACTGTTAAAATCAGTTTGGGATTGTTTATAGCACAATGATACGGTAGAAAAATGGGTTTGGTTTCATACCCATGAACCAAACTTGTTTTGTCACATTGAGCAAGTCACTTTACTTTTGGAGGCCTCCTTGAAAAAGAGTCAGGCTGCATTAAAAAAAGTTCTTACAGGCTTCAGTATCCATTTACTCGTATGCTCTCACTTTAGCCAGCTGACTCTATGAAATACCCTAAAGTCACATTTTTAAAAACTTGAGAGTCAGAACTAAGAACGTTTAACTGACTTCACCGAAGCCTTAATAACCAGTGAAGTAGTTGTGGCCATTAGAGTCGAGGGCATTGACTGCTGATCCAGTGCTCTTACTTGAACCTTAGATCTTGAGTCATAGAATTGCGAACTGGGAGCAATGTAGAGACATCCAGTGTTCATCTTGGGATTGTATTCTCGTGGAGCATCAATTTCACTTGAAAATTAGGAAGAGAAGCAATTTTCCTGTATTACACTTGCATGTGTACTTCGTAAAATTGTAAAGTCAGGTGATTTTTAAAGATAGTGGTTGCTGCAAATCTTCATTTTCTACCTTTGCTCCCAGGTCCCTGGGTTATGATCCTTGCCACTTAAGTTCTAACATGTTTTCATAAGCTTTTATTGTAGATTTATATTATTTTATAGGAGTATTCTCTGGCTTAGTAATTGGCAGTTTGCCACCCAAGGACAAATTTTGGTGACATTACACTTATTAGTGGAGAAAAACGATTTGGTGCTGGGTTTCTTGGGTGACAGGAGTTAAAGCAGTGGTTCATAAATTTTTAGAAAAATTAGACTGTTGCTGCTTGTTTTTGGTCACAAAATGATGATAATTCTTGGCATCTTTGTCACAGTGGTCTTTAGGACTTTTTTGTATGTATTATGTAGCTAAGCATTTTATTTCAGTGATGGAGCCTGGAGGAAGAGGACCGCAAATGATGATGAGGAACATGCAAGGAGACAGGTTGAATGACTGGGTGAACGCTTTTTTTAGAGTCTCAGGTTTATGTGTTTAAGGCTGAGATGTTAGATGATATGCCAGAGGCACACATTAAGTGGCTGAGCCACCTGCTATTTCATTGCTCCTTTAAGATCCAAACTTTTCAGTTTTTCCTTCCTTAACTGCTGATAAGTCCTGAAGAAACGGACTGGCTACCACAGTAAATGCATTTATGTTGCTTTGCTGTCACTGCAATTAAAATGACCCTGCATAGCTTAGTGCTTATTGAATGAAGCACATGGCATTTCAGGCTTTGGACAGGGCAGGCACAGTAGCATTAAGCATGTTTCTGGGAAAGACCTGAGCAACCCCAGTCCTAACCCTTAGAGAAGAAGCACAGTTTACTTATGTTACGATATAATGCTCTGTCCTAAGGTCTCTCCAGTGTTTAGACTTAAAAAGAGTAAGGTTTGTGTATTAGATCTTATTGGCAGAAATAAATTAAGATTTATTTTTGATGTACATACTGTATGTAATTACATGTAAAATGCACACATTTTATTCGTTGTTACCCATGAAATTTGAGCATTTGCCAGAGTAAGGGACAGCTAAAATAGGCCAAGAAATGGTGGCATAGGAGACCAATTGCAGAATGAAACTTGAAACTTTGCCATGATTTTCAGTGACTAGAGGTCAGTATTTCTCAAAAATAGGTTTTGAACTATTAGTGGATTGTGAAATAGATTTAGTGGATTGTGATAGCATTACAGAAATGGCATAGACAATGTAGAGTGTATTTTGCATAGTAAAGTTTAAGTTTTTTGGTGAAACTTGTTTCAGCTGTATACACACATGTTTTTATGAGTGTGTATGTATGTAAACTCTTCTTACTCTAGGATCTCAGCCTAAAAAGTCAGTGCTTAATTGATCAAAATCAGACTTCTCATCACCTGGTTGTGCTTTTTCTCTCTGTCTTCACATCTGTACCATGCCTTGCTTTTATGAATCATGCACATGCAGATTCTCACTCAGCCTTCCGATTGCCTTCTAGATCAAACACGGCTTTCTTGAGACTGTTGTTTGCATTTATTGCTTACCTCAGCCAGCCTTTCACATTGGCAAAGACTCTGTAGTCTAAGTAATAGACCCTGTCCTTTTGGTCTTCATTCCTGGTACCTTCTGGAGCTCAGATTTTCTTCTCTCTCTTTTTTTTTCCCCACGCTTCGTGTGGCTTGTTGGATGTTAGTTCCCTGACCAGGGATTGAACTGGAGTCCAGCAGTGAAAGTGCCAGAGTCCTCACCATGGAACCACCAGGAAATTCCCTGAAACTCAGATTTACTGATTACAGATAGATGAACTAAATTTTTAGCCTACCTTTTCCATTACTTTATATATTTACACATGTCATTAACATGCACATGACATGAAACAAAGCAGTATGACTAAGACATTAAAGAAGAAATAAAGACAATTCAGATATACTGTGTCTGTAATGCAAAGCAGAGTATGACTTGAGTCTTAAGAGAAAGAGGAGATTTTTGTGGAGAGAACATATTTGAGGTCGACCCTGAAGCATGGATCGAGTTGTTTTTTTTTTTAACCAAATTGAAATTTGAGATGGGTAGAAAAAGTTCTCTCCAAAAGGAGGGACAAGCCAATGGGAAAGTGTATTCGTGACTCTGGTGGCTCAGATGGTAAAGAATCTGCCTGCAGTGCAGCAGATCCGGGTTAGATCCCTGGGTTGAGAAGATCCCCTGGAGAAGGGAATGGCAACCCACTCAAGTATTCTTGCCCAGAGAACTCCATGGACAGAGGAGCCTGACAGACTACAGTCCATGGGCTTGCAAAGAGTCGGACACAACTGAGCAACTAACACACATTCTTGACTAGGGAGTGTAATGTAAGGATGGAATTGGAAATGAGACTAGAAAAGGTGGGCTGGAGGGAAATTGTGGATGCTTTTGAATGCCAAACAGTTGTTTTTTTGATTTACTCTTCTCTGAGGAGTCATTGAAATTTTTGATCACAGAAATAATAGGTTCTAATAGAAAATGCCAACAGAAGTCTGTCATGATCTATAATCATTAGTCCCATTACACTCTTGATTTCAGAAGTATATAGTAATGGGGTTAAAATATTCAGTTCAGTTCAGTCGCTTAGTCGTGTCCGACTCTTTGCGACCCCGTGAATCACAGCATGCCTGGCCTCCCTGTCCATCACCAACTCCCGGAGTTCACTCAGACTCACGTCTGTCGAGTCGGTAATGCCATCCAGCCATCTCATCCTCTGTCATCCCCTTCTCCTGCCCCCAATCCCTCCCAGCATCAGAGTCTTTTCCAATGAGTGTGGCCAAAGTATTGGAGTTTCAGCCTCAGCATCAGTCCTTCCAATGAACACCCAGGATTGGTCTCCTTTAAGATGGACTTGTTGGATCTCCTTGCAGTCCAAGGGACTCGCAGGAGTCTTCTCCAGCACCACAGTTCAAACGCATCAATTTTTCAGCACTCAGCTTTCTTCATAGTCCAACTCTCACATCCATACATGACCACTGGAAAAACCATAGCCTTGACTAGACAGACCTTTGTTGGCAAAGTAATGTCTCTGTTTTTAAATATGCTATCTAGGTTGGTCATAACTTCCAAGGAGTAAGCATCTTTTAATTTCATGGCTGCAATCACCATCTGCAGTGATTTTGGAACCCCCAAGAATACTGACACTGTTTCCACTGTTTTCCAATCTATTTCCCATGAAGTGATGGGACCAGATACTATGATCTTTGTTTTATGAATGTTGAGCTTTAAGCCAACTTTTTCACTCTCCTCTTTCACTTTCATCAAGAGGCTTTTTAGTTCCTCCTCACTTTCTGCCATAAAGGTGGTGTCATCTGCATATCTGAGGTTAATGATATTTCTCCTGGCGTTTCTCATAATGTACTCTGCATAGAAGTTAAATAAGCAGGGTGACAATACACAGCCTTGACGTACTCCTTTTCCTATTTGGAACCAGTCTGTTGTTCCATGTCCAGTTCTAACTATTGCTTCCTGACCTGCATACAAATTTCTCAAGAGGCAGGTCAGGTGGTCTGGTATTCCCATCTCTTTCAGAATTTTCTACAGTTTATTGTGATCCACACAGTCAAAGGCTTTGGCATAATCAATAATAAAGCAGAAATAGATGTTTTTCTGGAACTCTTTTGCTTTTTTGATGATCCAGCGGATGTTGGCAATTTGATCTCTGGTTCCTCTGCATTTTCTAAGTCCAGCTTGAACATCTGGAAGTTCGTGGTTCACGTATTGCTGAAGCCTGGCTTGGAGAATTTTGAGCATTACTTTACTAGCGTGTGAGATGAGTGTAATTGTGCAGTAGTTTGAGCATTCTTTGGCATTGCCTTTCTTTGTGATTGAAGTGAAAACCGACCTTTTCCAGTCCTGTGGCCACTGCTGAGTTATCCAAATTTGCTGGCATATTGAGTGCAGCACTTTCACAGCATCATCTTTTAGGATTTGAAATAACTCAACTGGAATTCCATCACCTCCACTAGCTTTGTTCCTAGTGATGCTTCCTAAGGCCCACTTGACTTCACATTCCAGGATGTCTGGCTCTAGGTGAGTGATCACACCATCGTTAAAATATTAGGTTTCACTGAAACACACATTGGTTATATAAACTTATCTGGTTGCATGTGTTACTTGTTTGGACATACGCATCCTATTGAATGAGAAGTTAGTTTTTAAAAAGATCACCCAACTTGGAGAAAACTTATGTGAGTTGTTAGTTGTTTGAGGTTAACTAATTGGATTATTATTTAGGTTTAGACCAATGATCCTCAAAATTGGGCATAATTTCTGTAATATTCCTACCACTAGCCTTCGCTTGCTTCTCCCCAAAATGGAGATTTTGCTGATAGGTAAATGAGGGTTTTGAATGTTAATGTTTAATTTCTAAAATTTCTTTGTGCTTTAAAAAAAATAATTTATCTATTTTTGGCTGTGCTGGGCCTTTGTTACTGCCCAGGCTTTTCTCTGGTTGTGGTGCGTGGGCTTCTCATTGGGGTGACTTCTCTTGTTGTGGAGCACAGGCTCTAGGGCATGCCGACTTCAGTAGCTGGGGCTCTGGGGCTCTGGAGCACAGGCTCAGTACTTGGGGCCACAGGCTTTAGTTGCGCTGTGGCATGTGAGAGCTTCCTGGGCCAGGGATTGAACCTGTGTCTCCTGCATTGGTAGCCGGATTCTTTACCACTGAGCCACCAGGGAAGCCCTCTTTGTGCTTTTTAATGCAGATGCATATCTACAGAAAAACATACACATATTTGGATCAGCCCATGTTCCACACGTTAGAAACCTCAGTGTAGGTAATTTTAGTTTGATTTAAGGAAAACCAAGAATAGAAGAAATACTTTCTAGAATCTTTCAGAGAAGAGTTTTCTGATGAGGTAGTATTAGGTTGGTACACTTTCCCCTGCTTCCCTTGCCTGAAATTGGTGTCTGTGTTCATAACCTTACGCAGAAGCCACATTTGCCCTCTGGGATCATTCAGAGGTGCCTTTAGAAATTCATGTAACTGAAGGTGGAGCTTGGGACAGTTCTTGATTGAGTTTAGTGTTCAGTCAAATTAAATGTTACTGATGAGACCATCAGACTTAGACTTTGACTCTTAATTTTAACTTCTCTTTTGGGTTTATTAATGTAATACATTTCTCAAGACTTGTAAAATGTGCATTATTTTTTCCATATTTAAAGATATCTTATTTTTTGTTAAATCTTTCAATTTTTTGTTGACTTAGTATGTCCAGTGAATCAAATTCTTCAAATGTAACATCTCTGTAGGATAACTAAGAGGAGAAAAAGAGGAAAATGCCTTATAAATCTCTTCCTTGATAGTCTGTGTACTGCTAACATCAGTTTTCTTGGTGGTTTTTTGGGTTGGGCAGATTTTATGTATCGTGAACTGCTTTTTATGTGCTGTAGAGCAAAGATCTTGCAGTATTGAAAAAAAAAGTTATCTTTTTTATGGTTTTGGTCTGTTTTACATGAAAAGAATGGATTTCTCAGAATTTATGTTAAAACATAGGCTAACAAGCTTTAATTTTAAAAAATTATAAATATATGGAAGAAAAGTTACAAAATTATAAATTATTATTTGGCATTATAAACTCTAAAATAGTACTCTGAAGTTGTACGCACTGGTTGTCTTCTTGATGGACAGATAGAAGCTGTTAGTTTCATTTTTTTTTTTTTACTTTCATTTTTTGAAGTAAGTCAAAGAAGGCTTGGACTCTTTGACACTAATCACAAACACAGCATGGAACTTTCAGATTGACCCTTAATCAGTCACTGGAGCAACTTCTCTGATGTGTGCTTTGCGCTTCTCTGAGAGTTCAACTATTTTTTGACTCAAATTGAAGTAATTGTATGTTTATAAATGTAAAAATATTTGAATCCCATTTCCTGAAAATGAAGCCACAAGGCAAGGAAAGATTTTGTGGGTAAAGGGGAAAGTATTGGCTGCTTGTATATGGATCTGTAATCTTTTTGCTTCGGAGTGGAGACTTCGCTTGGACTTGTTGGGAATGGTTGGTTTCTGAGAAGTCGAAAACAGGCTGCTTGGAGCCCTTAGAACCCTACCAAGAGCATTCTAAGTTCTCCTATTTCAGAGGTAGGAGACAGGGACAGGTATTAGAAGTTCTTCCTGTGGAGTGATTATACTCTAAGTAGTGAAAAAGAAATCATCTGAGAGCAAATCCCATCTCCACTTTAAAAAAACATTTTTTAGAAGCAGGCACATTTCATTTGTGGGCTCAAGGGCATTTGCATTTATGCATTAATGATGGTTCAGTGTTTGAAATAATAAAATAAAAAATTGTCTTTTTTTCCCCCCAGGAAGGTCCACAGAGGAAAAAAAGGAAATCAGAAGCTATAGTAACAAGTAACCAGGCTGACTTGTTGGCTCTTGGTACAGCAGTTGGTAGTATTTTATTATACAGTACAGTAAAAGGAGAATTACACAGTAAATTGATAGTAAGTACCTATCTGTATGTGTGTTTTATGTAAAAGAGTGATGTTGGGAAACTGATTATGAAAAACAAAGCAGTTCAGGATATGCTATAGGATCTGTAGTATAAGGGCATTTTCTGCCCCTTCCATATTTAAAATTTTGAACAGTAATATTTGATAATAGCTGTGCTAGGTAACCTTGTCACTATTATAGGTCAGAATATGAAGAGTGTGAAGAACTGTTGCGTAGGCTTAAAATAAGAAAGGATAAGAAGAATTCTGGGTATCGCAGACAGTAGCTGAAGGAAGGAGCACACCACGTCCAGGGCTCGGGAACAAGGGAAGCTGTGAGATTGTTGCTGAAACTCAGACCTTTGTGAAGCAGATGTTGCTCTCTGTACAGATGATGTCTGTCGAGGGAGATTGGCCCTATGGACTTGAGGTCCAGACTTCTGGGAGGAGGGAGTGGGCCCTAGCTGGCTGCTGGTATCTTTGAAAGGAGCTGATGAGACAGGTTCTCCAAGTGTTGAAAAAACTGCATCTTAAGTTCAGCTGCTGCTGAAAGGATTGCTCCTGCTGGGTTGAAGAAACGCTGGGGTGATGCAAACTGGGAGACAGGAAGGTAATAAGTCCCTTGGTCTGGAGCCCACTAATGATCCCACTAGCAAAGCAGAAATGGGGTTTGCAGAGCCCCAGCCCCAGCATCCAGAGCAGAGAGATGTGGGCTTGGTGCTGCCAGACAGTAACTTAATTGGCATGATTTGTTTCAGACTGTTACCTATTACAGTATGCTTTTGATGTTCACTTAATTTCTATCTGTATATAGGAATGCTTTCTGTATTTATAAATAAAAGACTGTTTTCTCTTTTAAGTAACATCTATCCATAGTAATTTGGAATACCTGAAGTTAGGGAAAAAAATTGTACCTAAATTTTAAAAATTAATTTATTTTAATTGGAGGCTAATTATTTACAGTATTATAGTGGTTTTTCCATACATTGACATGAATCAGCCATGGGTGTTCATGTGTCACCCATCCTGAACCACCCCCCCCCACGTACCTAAATTTATCAATGAGAGATCCTCTGTTGATAGTTTTAGTCAGTCTATTTTGTATCCTGATACTTCCCATTATATTACAGCTTGAGTAATTTTTATATTTGTTCAGACCTAGTTGCCTAAAGTCCTATAAATTGGATAGTCCCTTGGTGGTGTTACTGACCATTGAGGTAGTTTCTGATTTTTTTGTTATAAAACTTTTTTTTCTTACATGGGTTCCCACAATTACTAATCTATAACTAATGAGTCCAAGGTGTGTGTTAGGTGTTTTTATACATAGTATAAATTTTTTCTGAAAGTTTTCCTAATTTGTCCTTGTCTCAGTGGTGGCAGGGTACCTGTGTTTCAGCAATGTTTTTGTCATCATTGATTATTCTATTAAAACAACAATGAGACCAACCAAAAACCCAAACTTATTTAATAGGTGAAAATTTTTATTTGATTGTTAAATCTGCATTTAAAAATATATCACTTGTTTTTATATTAAATACTGTAAAAATAATATACAAATGAAATAAAAACTTTCAGAAGTATATGTAAAGGGACACTCCCTTCGTTCCTCCTTCCTCTGCAAGTTGAGTGTAGGCCTCATGTTTGCTTTTACCCCACTATACCCTGGATCCCATCTTTTGATTTGGTCAGTCTTCTGTGATCAGCAGGGACCTACCATTGGGTACACGGTGGTACTGTTTCAGTCAGTTACAGACGTGATACTGATGGAGGCTTGAACTCCTTTTTAGGTCATTTTGATACCTCGCAGGATTATATATAAACCTTTGGCAAGGAATGAGTTTATTAGAAGTAATTGGTATTGAGTCAATGTTTGTTGAATGAGTAAATGAATGAATGAGTGGACAGTTGCTAGATGCTTTCCAAAAAGGTATGCTGGCCCTCTAGCGACATGCGATAGTGTCGTTTTCACTGTAGCCTCACCAGGATGGATATTACAGTGCTGAAAAATAGGTAGATGAACACACTGAAAATGTTGCTTTGTTTTGCTTTGTATCTCTTGGATTACTTACTGAAAATTTTTTAAAAAATTTCTTACTGAGTTCTTTCAGTGGAATTTATCCGTTCATATCCTTTGTTCAGTTTTTTGTGTGCGGTTATGAAGTAGGGCTTTGAGTAGATAGCTGTTAGGAAGGAAGGGAAGTAATTGAATTTAACATTTAAAATTATTTTTCTTTTTTGGTGGGAGCAGTCTGTATGATAGTAGTAGTGAGTTTACCTTTATGCTTAGCGTAGATATGTATACAGTCATGATTCATTGTATGTATATTTAATTAATGTGAATTTAGGTGGAAAGAGTGAAAAAACAGTAATTGCTCAGAGAGTAGGTTTTATCCTAAGATTTAACACCTTACTCTGCTGAATGAGCTTGTTCTGGGATGTGTTAGATGGGAGACTTGAACTTGTCTTTCCGCAGTTAATGTGTCCATTTCTATGCGGTGCCTCTGAGTAAGCAAGCATTTTGCTATGCTAAGTATATTTAAACTTACATCTGTATGGTATGAGCTGTGACACATGGAAACATTCAATGTTTCCCTGAAGAAACAATGATTTTTAAAATTGAGAGAGTGTTTGGTACTTTTTTTGTAAAGGGATTTTCAAGGATAGTTTTAACTAGAAGTGAATTTTACCTTAAGTGCTGACTTTAAACCCTTTAAGATTTGACTTTACTAGTTCACTCAGGTGTCCCAGACTATTGCCACTATGCATGAAGTATTTTATCATGCTTAGTGCTGGCATTCCTATCAAAAGCAGCAGGCATTTAGGACTTTGACTTATGATGTATGTTTTTCCAGCAGAGGGGAAGAGAAAGTTAATATTTGATAAAGTTATAGCAGATTTATCTCATTTTTAATGTTGGAAATGGATACTCATTTTAATTAGGTTAATGGGTAGGCCTTTTTATTAGGTTAAGGCCTAACATTTTAGTTAAGTGTTCAGTAATGAATCTAGGGTGCATATTATACATTATACCGGATGAGCTTTTTTTTTTTTTAAACTTTTTTTAAAAAATCTGCAGAATGGCGGACATGACAACAGAGTCAATTGCATACAGTGGCATCAAGACAATGGCTGTTTGTATAGTTGTTCAGATGATAAACATATTGTGGAATGGAACACACAGACATGCAAAGTAAAGTGGTGAGTAACATTGATACTTTTGGGATAGCTCGATGCCTATTTGGGAATGCATTAATGTTTTGACAAATCATGGCTGTATTCTTGATATAAGTAAAGTTGGGTATTGGATACAATGGGGAATGTAGACATTGGTAAGGTTATAGACTGTTTTCAAGGAATTTTTAATCAAATTGGACATAGAGGATTTTAATACATAAAAGTCTATGTATTAGATACATAAAAATACATAATACATAAAAGAGGATTTTAATACATAAATAACGGTACAGGAGTAAAATAACTGCATAAGAGATGCCATAAGGTAGCATGTAATTCGGAGAAGGCAATAGCACCCCACTCCAGTACTCTTGCCTGGAAAATCCCATGGACGGAGGAGCCTGGTGGGCTGTAGTCCATGGAGTCGCTAGAGTCGGACATGACTGAAGCGACTTAGTAGCAGCAGCATGTAATTACTGGTCAGATGAGTAGGGTGGTGTTGGGAAGGCCTGGTGGAAGAGAAGAATTTTAGCTGGTCTTCTTAAGAGAGGTAAGACGGATAGAAGAGGGCAGGAGAATCTTTTTGAGGGTGGGGAAAGGAATGTGGCATGGAGATATGGCAGGAGCAAAGGCTAGGAGAAAGAAAAGTGAAAGATTTACTTGGAATGGAGCAGTAGAATTTAAGAGGAGGGCCATGCTGGGGAATAATGGCTGGTAGAGGATATGAGCCAAAGTATCTGTATAAGAGTCTGGCCGTAAGTTTTTGATAAAAATCTCAGACAATCTTCTAGTTCAAGCACCTAATCCTGTGAGTGACTGTATAGTAGATGCTTAGTGAATGTGGACTGTTGAATGTAGTTGAACTTAGGCAGATGAGGATCCTAAGGGGGATAATGATACTCATAGTCTTAGAACTAATAAGTGGCAGGGGAGTTCTAATCTTGCTCTCTTGAATTCTGGCACAGTGTTTTCCTGCTGTACTAAAACTACTTTTTTTTAGAGTTTTAGATGTTTGATAAGCAGGAGACACTGAAGGTCAATGTCATGGGAGCAGAGTAACCCAAATAATGTTTTAGGAAGACAATTTGCTAGGACTGTGTAAAATGTATGGGAAGGAGCTAGTTCAGAAACAGACAAGCTAGTTCAGAGGCAGAGAAGCTAGACCCAGCAGAAGGGGTGGTGAGAGAGGCTTAGAATTTTACAGAAGGTTTGGGGCTGGTGGTGCAGTGAGTCATCTGCCTAGAGGTTTAGTGCATTCCAATAACCACACTCATGGTTGTAAAGAGACACCTGTGGAGATTCTTGTCCACTAGGTCAGGGTGGGGCCCATGCAGCTATACTTTTAAATGCTGTCTAGATGAGAGTTCACCAAGCCAGTCCTTCCAGGAATGACTGATAATGTTCAAGGCACTGTTCAACATGTTATACACAGTATTGTTTTTGTAACACTGCAAGGTGGTCTCCGTCCCAGTTTTGACTTAAGAGAGAGGTTGAATCAGAGTCTAAACTTTCACCCAGCTACGCTCTCTCATACAATATTGTGTTTACAGTTTCATTCTTGGCATTCTTATGCTATAGTTAATTGATTTTATTTTCCATTTTAGGAAGATGAGGATTTAGCTCTTAGTCCCTACCTTTTTCTATCTGCATTTCCCCAGTGTTGTAATGTCACACTTTGATTAAACAATATTCATTGTTCACGTTATACCTACCTAAATACTGTTTTAGATGAAACTTGGACTCTGCTGTTTGTATTATCTTTGGGCACAAAATTTTGGGGTGTATTATTGCTTCATTTGCTTAGTTTTGTGTATACTTGTCATTAGTTCAGTCTCATTCCTGCAATAGTTTAAATTTCACATATTTTCAGACACATCAGTTGATGAATCAGTAATTTAATTTTTGTAGGCTTTTCTCCAGTTTCATTTATTTCTTGGAGGACTTCTCTGCTCTATTCTAGTGATTATCCTGAGATTTCCTTTCATTATCTTGAAAATTATCTTGTCAGATGGAACCTCTGTTTCCTAGACCCCATTCTTCTCTTCGTTGGTTTATTTCTTCTTTTTGGTGACACACACAAATTGGTAGCTTCCTGGAAGACAAGCAGAATCTCAATACATTTACCATGCATGTCTTCCAGTGTCTTTATTTCTGTCCTCACAGTTGATTAATAATTTGAAGATACAGACTTCGAGTTGGAAATAATTTCCCCCAGGATTTTGAAGCATTGGTTCATTTTTTTGGCTTTCATTGTTAATTATTCTTATACACTGAAATATTCTGTGTTTTGTTTATTTTTTTCTTCAGTCAGTGCATTGTGTTGGCCCTTGAGGGACCATTTAGCCTGGGAATTCATGTTTTTCATTCTTCTTGTACTACAGATCTGATAATTTAATTCCCGCTTTTTCCTTTCTCTTATACTGCATACTGTTATTTAGATATTGTGTCTCCTGGACCAATCCTTTAAGTTTCTTACTGTATTCTCATTTTAACTCTTTTGTCTTTTCCTTCAGTTACCTGGGAAATTGCTTCAATTTCACCTTCTAAGTCTTGTATTGAATTTTTAAGTTCCTCAAACTAAATTATTAACTTCTGGGAGTTATTTTATGTTCTTTGAATATTTCTTTTTCGTTCTGTCATGTTTCTTTCATGCCTGTAATATTTTCTAATTCTCTAAAGTAGTGCAGGATTTAAGTTTTTTTTACTTATCATCTCCCTCTTGAGGATGTGTTTTGATTTTTGTTTGATTTTGGTTTCTTTCATGTTAAAGACATTCTTCAAGTGACTGGAGATCCTTGACTGCCTGTTGTTTTTTGAAAATGAAACATTAAAAAGCTGATTGGAAAGCCTGTGTGGGTGTGTGGCTCAGTTGCTGGGCTCATTTGTAAAGTGGTTGGGAGGCCTTCAGAGTTAATATTGTAGGTTACTCCTCTGGAACCAGTCACATTTCCTATTGCTTTTCCATCTTTAAAGTGCACATTATGCTACTTGTGTCTACAGGTCTGATTTAGTGGGTCTAGGTTGGAGCTTCAGAATTCACACAAGTTCCCAGGTACTACTGATGGAGGGAGGTTAACAGGTTGCAAAGCTCTTAATGGGGAGGGGGGCGGGCTTTGGTGGTGGTAGCTCTATGCTGGCGTTTTCAGTGCTCAGTGGTGAAGTAGATTCAGAAAGCTTGTCAGGATGGTGATCATGTCCTTTTTTTCTTTAAAGTCTCTCAATTCAATGACCAGATAGTAAATAAGGAATATAGGTGAGTGCTAAAGCTGTGGGATTTGGTGAAAAATTGTCAAGAATGTTTGGTACCAACGAGAGTAAAGGAAAAGTTCTTGCTCATTATTGCAGCATTTCCTTGATTATTGGTGAGATTGAGTTTTTCACGTTTACTGACAAGTTGCCTTGCACAGACTTCTCATTGTGGTGGCTTCTCTTGTTGAGGAGCACGGGTTCTAGGGCTGTTGGACTTACTGCTTCAAGGCCTGTATCTTCCCAGACCAGAGATTGAACCCATGTCCCTGCATTGGGAGGTGTGCTCTTAACCACTGGACCACCAAGGAAGCCCTTGTCTGTTTTTATTTTGGGGTTTTTTTTTTAATCAAGGAGTTTTTTCTTTATTTGTCTTTCTAAAAATGTTTATTTGGCTACACTGGTCTTATTTGCAGTATGTGGGATCTAGTTCCCTGGTCAGGGATTGAACCCAGGCCCCCCACATTGGGAGCATGAAATCTTAGCTACTGGACTACCAGGGAAGTCCCTAGGAGTTCTTTCTTGAGTATAAAGAGATATTTATGTATTCTGAGTATTAATTCTTTTTTTAAATTTTAAATTTATTTTTTAATTGAAGGATAATTGCTTTATAGAATTGTGTTGGTTTCTGCCAAGTATCAACATGAATCAGCTCTAGGTATACATATGTCCCTTCCCTCTTGAACCTCCATCCCCATCCCACCCCTCTAGGTTGTTACAGAGCCCTGGTTGCCTATTTATTTTTTGTATCTTTCCCCCCCAGGCTTTTGCTTTTAATTTTTATGACTTATTTTGTGGTAAGAAGTTTTATTTAATTAAATTTGTTTGTTTGTTTGTTTTTTCTTTGTGATTCCTTATTTGTAATTGCTTTGGAAGGCCTTTTCTAACCCCAGAATTATAAAAACATTCTCATAAACATTTTTTTATTTTTCATCAGTTTTGATTTAATTTCTAAAGGTCATTGTATGTGTATTTTAAGAATCTAATTTTGGTTTTCTTGTTTTTTGAAAACCACTTATCGTTTAATGAATTTCCCAGCATGTCAGTTCAAGCTACCAGTACACAAGCTGCACCTATAGCCTTAATCTTCGCCTTAGCTCTTCTGCTGAAGAGTTTGGCCTTCACAAAGACAGGCTGCCTTGGGAGCTTTCCCTTCCCCAGAACTCTGTAGTAACCCAGTCACACCACATCAGTGATAGGAGCAGCTCCAGTCTTGGTCTTGGCAGCATGTACCCATGTCTGTGTACTAACCAGGGTCCATAATTTATCATGGCTGGTAGTTGGGCAGAAACCCTGGTTCCTCTTTAAGTGGTACTGCCTCATACCAGCTTTCCCAGAGTACCCTGGGTGATGTTTTTGAAGTTGATTCTGTGGTGGTACTTGCATTGCCTTGGCCTTGTGGTGTTTCCGGAGGCGACTGTGGCCGTGGCTCACGTGCTCCCAAGTTTCGGGTCTCCCTTAGTTCGGATGGCATGTTGGCAGCCTAGACAAAAGAGTAGTTTTGTTTTTCTAAATGAGTTATTTGACAGTTCCAATATGACTAGCAGAGCAATATGTTTTCCACTTTAGAATTAACCTTTTTTGGTAGGAAAATTGCTGCTGTTATTTCTTATTATATAAGTGAATGGCCAGGCTAAGCTCCTTGTTGCTTATAAAAGTTTGTTAACGTGTGTGACAGTCTGCAGACACTCTTGCTGCTGATCGTATTTGTGATATTAGAAAGGGATCATCGATACCTAATTTAGTTTACTCTATCAGATGGGGGCATATCTGTGTGCATTTGGAATAGAAATAGCCTTTTTGTACCATAGGTTGAGAGATCATTTGTGCTACCAAGTACATTCTCAACCTTTCAGAGAATGCAGGAACTTTGGAGGGGATAGTGGCTTTGCAGGGGTCCAGCCAGCATGCCCAGTTTCCTGGGTATTAATAAAATCCACCTCATGGATCACAGGATACACAGCTACCCATTGTACACTCTCATAGCTCTTACCCATTTCCTGGTACCTCTCCAGATTCTCTGTCCTGTTGGGGAGGCAGGACCTTGGAGATCTGTCCAGGGTTGGTTACTTGACTCAAGATTCGGAGGATTGTCATTTGGCCTAGAATCTTAAGTGGCATTTTTAAGGCCTGATTTGTTTTTTGTTTTTGCTCTGAGTAAAGTTTCCTCCCCATTTACTGAGATGTTTTTATTTCTCTTCAATACAGCAAATGGAAAGGTGATAATAGCAGTGTCAGTTCCCTGTGTATCAGCCCAGATGGAAAGATGTTGCTTTCAGCTGGTCGAACAATCAAACTATGGGTTTTGGAGACCAAAGAAGTCTACAGAGTGAGTGGATCAAATTAGTCATAAGCATAACAGTGGACTGGAGCAAGTATGGAGAAAGGCAGAAATCTGAACAAGAGAATATTGTTTTATAAGATTTGTTACTTTGAAACATATGAAATAGTAGATTTTTAATAGACAAAACTTAGCCTCCAAATCTGTTAAAATAAATTAGATACATCTATTTCACATGCATTGCAAAAATGAATATAAATGGAAGAAATGAGTAGAATTTGAATTAAATCTCTGTTGATAATTATAATTGTGTAATAATGATAGTAATTTTTAATTTCTAGCTTGCATCCAGTATTTGGTACACTTTTAGTATTTAACTAAGGAAGCTTAGAATTAACACCATACTTAACTGTGGAGATACAGACTTACGATTCAGTGTACTTGGGTTACTGAACTTTTGGTGCTATGATGATGCCTTAAAATTGTGGTTTCGACTCACTGAGAGTAACATGAAGACCTACAATTCCTTGGCTGTGTCTGAGCACCCAAGCACCCCTTTAAAATGGGTAGAATGAAGTGAGTCTTTAGGGTAAAGATGGAGGGAAAAAAGATTATGGGATAGGGTCATGGGAGTTGGAAGGGACATCTTTAATGTTCAAATATTTTCAGATGAAATTTTTTAAAGTGAGAGGAATATAGCACAAATAATTAGTCTGGAGCTCTGATTTCAGATATGTATTATCTATATTGTGTTTGGTACATGTGAACTCTTAATTTTTGTTACTGCTTTATATCCATCTTCTCCTAAATGAGATTTAACTTTCTCTAGCACTTCACAGGACATGCGACACCAGTTTCATCACTTACGTTCACTACTATCAGACCTCCTAATGAGATCCAACCCTTTGATGGAATTACAGGTCTTTATTTCTTATCTGGAGCAGTCCATGACCGGTTACTTAATGTCTGGTATGTAGTCTTTTGGATTTGGGAGGTAACATTACCTTGAAAGGATTGGTCACATTTACATGGTTAATATAAGTGATGAATATGAGATTGGCTTTATTGTATCTAGTGTTAGATTTACATTGACTTATAATGAGAAGTTAAGCCTGCCTAAAAATCAGATCTTTATGAGAAAAATTTAAGAGTGTTACATTATAGAACTTCCTCTGTGCTTGTTTAAAGGTACACTAGGCTGAATATTTTTGTGACTGGGCAGTTTAAAACCTTGAAAATTTTTTTTTTTTTTTAGGAAAATCTCTGATTTTGTTGAAAGAAATGACTACTGGATTAGTTCAGTAATGTCTTTTTGCTGACGGTTTAATACACACATACATAGGTGATGAACTTATGTTAAATAACAGTTTATCGAACTCAGACACTTTCTCCATAAGAATATCTTAGCCCTTTTACTCTTAGGGATACTAGGCTTCACTTCAGCATTATTCTTGGGGGCCATTTTAAACAGAAGTCACCAACCAAAAGCACAGGAGCAAAAAGTGTGGCACTAAGCAGGCTGTGAAAAGAATCCTTAGTGTGAAAGCTGCAGTACAAAGGCAGAGCATCGCCTTGTTTAACCTCATGGGTGTTGGGCTGCTCATAGTCTTCACTGCTCTGTGTATACCTGTTAAAGACCATGAAATCACCGCAAATACTGATTTTGGGGTCTGCAAATAAATTTTAACAAGTAGGCATATTCTCAAATAAGGAATCAACAAATAATGAGGTCATTTATCTGTTTATTTCTGGACTCTGTTTTCTCAATATTACTATGATGTTAATTCTCCTCGCATTAATCTATAAATTCTGAGTGAACCCAGTCAAAATGCCAGCAATGTGATTTTAAAATTCAAGTGGAACTGCAGAGCACTTAGAGTGGCCAAAATGACTTTGAAAGAGAAGTTGGAGGACTCACTTCAAGACTTGCAAAGCTGTAGTGATCAAGAAAGTGGCATTGCCATCAAGATAGACAAATGGTCTGTGGAAAAGAAGGTTGTTCGTTATTTAAGTCTGCCACAAACACGTTAGTGCTTTCTTTTTTCCCATGCAACCATGGTACATGGTAGTGACACAAATATTTTGCTTATTTTTGTCTTTAATTACCTTATTTAGCTTTCAAAAGATGAACTGCTCTTTGGCCCCCTTTTTCCCCCCTCCCAGTGTCTTGCTGTCTAAACCTTGGTTTTATTATCTAGGCAGGTCCGGTCAGAAAACAAAGAGAAGAATGCAGTGATGTCTTTTACAGTTACAGATGAGCCTGTCTATATTGACTTGACTTTGTCAGAAAACAAAGAGGAGGTAAGCGGCTAATTTTTTTTTTTTTGTGAATTTGTTTTTGGACTTCACAAATACTCTTTTTAAATCGGGATTTTGACAATGTGATGGTTCAGGAAAGAGAGAGAATGAAGTAAAACAAAAGTCTTAGACTGCTGGAAGTGAACATTGGGTTCTGTGTTAAGTGCTCATGAGGGGAAAGGCCAGGGCGTGGTGGCGCTTTCAGTGATCCAGACACACATGCTGCCGGTTCCCTGTTGTCAGCCAATGCACTTGGCAGGAACTTAGTGCCTCTGAACCTCCAGGCTGCATGGTCATTGACTACGGTCTTCATAGTCTAAACTTCTGTTTATAAGCTTGACAACTTCTATTTGAATTGTTCTTTTGATGGCAGTGATAATTTTTAAATTCAGAAGTTGTCCATCCTTACTGTTGTGTTATCTCTGGTTACTATTTGAAGGGTGGAGAGGGTAGTTGGATTTTCATAAGTAATTATTAGAGTAAACTGAATTATATTTCCTATTAGAGTAATGTTACGTTTTTGTTTTAGCCTGTCAAGTTAGCTGTTGTTTGCAGAGATGGTCAAGTTCATCTTTTTGAACACATACTAAATGGGTAAGTAAGAAAGTTCTCAAGTCAGAAATTTATTTTCTTTCTGTGACTTGCTACTGTTTATTTATACTCCCACCTCAGCCTTCTTTGCTTTGTTACTTTTCAGTAATGTCATTCTGAAAGCTTTAATTCTTTGTCTGTATGAATACATACATTCCCATGAAAACTTGAGTTTTGGAGTTGTGGCCTATTTCTTCATATTTCTGGTTAAAGAGGGTGGCTTTTTATGCTGTGTATTTAGTAAATTTTGTTAGTTCTAACATAAATTTTAAAAGAAATTGGCTTAGTAGGAAAACTTTGTTGTGAGCTTTGGTGAAGCTTTAATTTCTAATTTTGATAGTGTTGCCCTTGTCACACAGTGGTGGGTCAGTGAATGCTTGTTTGTGTTCTGGTGGACAGAGAGGAATGTTGCTGATGTTATGTACAATAGTCATAGAATAGGAATCAGTAAATTATGGCCTGCAGGCTGCATCCAGTAGAGACTATATGTGGCCCCCACCAAAGCAAAAACATTTACTATCGGGCTCTTTGTAGAAAGTTTGCCAGCTCTTGCCATACGCTGTGAACATGGTCTGAGACTCAGTCAGTGTGCATAATGATGTGAAACTTTAAAATCGTTTCAACTTTTTATTGTCAGTTGGCAGCTTCCCTTGTAGCTCAGTCAGTAAGGAATCTGCCTGCAATGCAGGAGACCCGGGTTCAATTCCTGGGTCAAGAAGATCCCCTGGCGAAGGAAATGGCAGCCTACTCTAGTACTCGTGCCTAGAGAGTCCCATGGACAGAGAAGTCTGGCAGGCTACACTCCACGGTGTTGCAAGTCAGACACGGCTTAGTGACTACACCACTACCACCACCGCCCTTTCTTTTACAATAGGAAGTATGAAAGCAGTATAATTTATTTTAAAACATTCAGGACACATAGACGGTTATAAAACCCAAGTCTCTGGAGCTCCATTGAGTTCCACTCCTTAGAGGTAGCTGTTAACCTTTTGGTGTGTAGCCCTCGAGGCCTTTGTTCCCATAGTCATATGTGTACGTGGAACGTATAACTGAGGGCCCAGAAGAGGGCCACAGTAAGGACTGGGCATTTCTTCTTGGGCAGTAGCCTACCATTAAAGGGTTTTAAACTGATAATTGATGGCGTTTGACCTAAATTTTAAGACATTGCAAAGAGAATAGGCCATAGAAGGGTAACGGCCAAAGCAGAAGCCAAAAATCCTGGCTGGAGATGGTTGTGGAGTTGGGAAACTAGGAAGAGAGAGTTGGAAAGCTAGTGGGGTGCTTAGAATTGGAATTATTTATGGAGGATGTGTACTTACCGGTGATAAGATGTCTGTGGTGTGAGTGTGTGTGGCTGAGATACAGGGACGGATAAGGTTGTTGGAGGCAAAAGGCTTAGGACTGAGGTGGGGGGGCGGTGTCAGAAGGATCATCCGTCTGCACGCCATGTGTGGAAGTCACCAGGAAGGGAATTCTTCAGCAGAATTGTTGGACAGAATGACAGTGAGCCACTCACATCTTAAAGAAGGGCTGAGTGATCCAGAGGCCACAGGATTAGCATTAGCTGGTGACGACAATTTCAGTGGTTTTAGAGATGGTGGAAGAAGAGACTGCTTGTAGTGAATGTTAGTGAAGAACAAGGTGCACACTTAAGTCATGGCGAAGGCTCCTGGCACAAGGTGAGGGGAGCTCTGAAGTTGAGGATTTAATTTCATTTATATTTTACTGACTATTTTGCCCCTGGAAGTGTGTTGCAGAGGTCATGATGAGTGTTCGGAGATTGGAAGCGTTTAGAGATGGGCCTGAGGGGAGTAGGGGTGTGGACAGAGCCATTTCGGTCTGAAAGCTCATGGTGGTGAGAGAGCACTTGGAAGCTTGGGGCCTTTTGTGGGGATAGAGCAGGTGTACCTAATGGCAGATTTTGGTGGTGAGGTCTTGAATGTTGGCAGGGTGGGGACAGATGACAGAAACACTGGCGCTCTGGGGACCCTCTCACTCCTGGTGCTGACATGGAGGCCAGTGGAGGATCCCATTTCTTTACTTGACACCAGCTTCAAAGAATTAGTGTGAAATGCTATCTCACATTTTCTTTTTTTATATTTAATTAATTTATTTTTGGGCTGCACTGGGTCCTCATGGCTTTGTGCCGGCTTTCTCTAGTTGTGGTAAATGGGGGCTACTCTTCTCGTGGTGTGTGGGCTTCTCATCGTGGGGGCTAGTCTTGTGGTGGTGTGTGGGCTTCTCATTGTGGTGGCTGCTCGTTGCAGAGCATGGGCTCTGTAGTGTCCCGGCTTCAATAGTTTTGGCTCCCAGGCTCTAGAGCACAGGCTCAGTAGTTGTGGTTCATGGGCTTAGTTGCTCCTTGGCATGTGGGATCTTCCCAGATCAGGGATTGGATCCATGTCCCCTGTATTGGCAGGCAGGTTCTCACCCACTGCGTCACCAGGGAAGTCCTCTTTTCACATTTTCTTATCTATTTGTTTTTCCATTTCTAGGTACTGCAAAAAGCCTTTGACTTCAAACTGTACAATTCAGATAGCAACACCTGGGAAAGGCAAGAAATCAACACCAAAACCTATCCCTATTTTAGCAGCTGGTTTCTGCTCAGACAAAATGTCATTGTTGCTCGTATATGGCAATTGGTTTCAGCCCACCATTGAGCGAGTGGTACGTACATGCTCCTGAAGTAAAGTAGTGTAACATCAATACATCTCTGTAGATGATGATTGTGAAAGGGTACACTGTGCTTATTGGAATACTTAAGAAGATGTCATATATTTCCCTTTAACTGAGGGACCTTTCAGTGGGTGGTTTATTTTAACTTGTGAGAGCTTTGGTTCTACAGTTGATCCTTAAACAACACAGATTTGAACTGTGTGGGTCCACTTTTACATGGCTTTTTTCAATAGTAAGTACTGTACTACTACACCATCCAAGGTGGTTGAATCCACAGTTGCCAGAACTATGGATACATTATAAGTTATAAGTGATGAATTTTCGATTGCATGGAAGGTTGGTGCGCCTAGGCTCTGCATTGTTCAAGGGTCACCGATGTAATTTTACTTAACTCAGTATATCCAAAATAATATTTTAATCCCGAGTTAATATAAAACATTATTTGAGATGTTTTACTCTCCTTCCTTTACTTGGTATTATGTCTTTGAAGTCTGGCATGTATTATTCACTTGTAAGCACATACCACTTTGGGCTAGTCACATTTCAAGTGCTCAGTAGCCACAGGTATGGGTGAATGTTGCCCAGTTACCCAAAAGATAAATAAGATTTCATGGTAATACCACACATTGAATATTCCAAGTAGAAATGTGATAGGTGGGGCAATGATTTAAAATTTTTGATTACAAAAGTTTCTTGAGGACTTCTGGTATGTAATTATGAGCATATCCAGTAGATGAGGCTGTGAGAAGGCGGTGGCTTCTCTTGTTGCAGAGCGTGGGCAACGTGGGTGAGAGAATATTTCTTGCTCAGGCAATCTGTTGTTGATTCGATTTAAAACTATTTACTTACTTTTAAAAAACATAATACATGGATATGATATAAAAAAGGGGAGAGAAGTGTTAAGCTGTGAACATAAGTCTCTTACCATATGTGACTCCTTTAATAATCCCACTCTCCAGATGCAGCCTGTTACCTGTTTGCTTTGTGTCTTTCAGATATTGATTATGTGGATATAGGAAATTACCTATAACTTTAAAGCCTTGTAGATACATAGGGGTTTTGCTGCATAAACTTAACTGTTTATTACTGTATCAGGACATAGAAATTCACCTTTGAGCCACTGCTTGTCTTTGACTAGCCTGTGGAAGGATAGCAGTAGGAAATTTTAGAGTAGGACAAGTCTTTTTTAGCAGATTACTCTTTACAAGGGCAATGAGCTGATAATATTTTCTTTAAAACTTGTTACATTTAAAATCTCAATCTTTTGAAGGTGCACATGTGAAAACTTAGAGCAGTTCATAACTAAGGAAAGTAGACATTATGTTTGCTGTCTTCAGAGTTTATCCGTTTTCCTCAAATGCCCCCAGTCTGAATGATGATCAGTCTGAGTGACCAGGAGTTTTTTCTGGAAACCTTCTATACCTTTTTGTATTTTTATAAATATGCACAAGTAGGCATTTCTTTTTCACTTTATTCTTACTCCCAATTACTCTGTTTAACAGTTTTTTTTCCCCCCTCTTCCACCTTCTGTCCCCCTTGAAAATCCCGTCCCCAGGCTTTGAATCCCAAAGAACCTCATATGTGTTTAATAAGAGATATTTCAAACTGCTGGGCCCCAAAAGTAGAAACAGCTATAACAAAGGTGAGTGCATTGTATATTAGAAGTTAAGAAAAAAGATATTTGAATTGAATCGTTATGTAATACTATGTTTAGACTTTAAATATTATCTTTATTTGTGATCTTGTCTTAACTTTGTGGGATTAGGTTTTAGATATCAAAATTATAAAACTTTATTCATTTCCGTGTTCTTAATTTGTTGAATGAATCAGTGGATAGGTGACTAGAAGTTGAAAACCTTGGATTTAATTCTTCCTCCTCTATCCCCCCATGCAGTATCACTGAATAAATATCAGATTTGTTGATAAATTATTTTTATCAGTTTCTGTACTTAAAAAGCACCATAACTTTGTTGAGAGGATTGTTGTATTTCAGGGTGAAATAAAACTTGAATCCGTGATGGGGCTGGAATTAAATACCATATATAAGAGCGTTATTGTGATGCTCTATTTTGAATATAATGTGGCATCTACATGTAGACTTGTGTTTGGCAGTCTAATGACCAAGATATGCTATGATGACATCCATACGGTTTCGCTTCTGGCTGAGTTTCAGAGATGACACCTTTCTCTTGGCTGTCTGAGCATTTCTGGCAAAGATCAATTATTGAAGGTAGTAGTAAAAGGGACAGCTTCACTATTAACATTTTTAAGTCAATGTGTCATTAGGTAATAGGTAGATTTTTGTTTTTCTTGATTCTTTCTCTTACCTGGTGTTGAAAGCTTTAAAACCATGAATGTTCAGATTGTACTTAAATGCCCATATTCAGTTAAAATGTACCTTTATTTCATATCCTATTGAGTTAGTTGTATTAAACTTTTCAGTAGAAAAACCTTTTAAAATCTGTTAGTTTTCTCACTGGGGATAAATGTTACAAGGACTAAAGACATAATTTCCTTTGTCACATGCTTCCTATTCCTGTGTAACAGGTGAGGACACCAGTGATGAATTCTGAAGCAAAAGTTCTGGTGCCCGGGATACCTGGTCATCACGCAGCTGTCAAGCCGCCTCCTCCACAGACCAAGGAAGTAGAGAGCAAGAGGAAATTGGGGGAAAAGGAGGTAATACAATCCTTCTGACCATGTTTTAGTTTGAAATTTAAGATGACTTGGGAGAATCTAATGAATGTATTGGAAGGAGCCAAAGCTGAAGACTTCAGAAAATGGAGAGGACAAAACTCTGTTAACTAAAGAGGGTGCTCTTCTGGCCATGTGTTAATTTTTAGCTGTATAAGGTAATTGTGGTTTAAACCAGGACTTGCTGTGATGATTTTCATTGGGTTTCGCATGTTGCTGAGTTCCAATGATGCCTTTTCTCTTGGCTGTCTGAGCATTCCTGGCTGGTTTAGGGCCAGTTAGTCTTTAAAAGTGATCATCGTTATAATCTTTTAAAGCACTTATAAGTTTCATTCTTTTGCAACTTTTAAAACCCTCTTATGGTTTACTCTTCTTGTCAATGAAAAGTCCTCTTTTTTGTCTTCCATTCACTTGTCACTCTGATCTAAATAATCTAAAATTTTAACTGTTGTATTGTTAGAGAAAGAATGTTATGTTTCTTTACCTGATTTTAAATGTCTAGCTTTATTCATAAAAATTATTACTCAATAACGTGGTATCTGTATGTAAAAATAATGGCCAACTCTCTCTAGCTTGGCCTGGATACAACCCTTTAATTTCATCCTACCTTTTAAAAATTGTTTTTCGTAAAACATATCCCAGACAGGAGGCTTTACCAAAGCATATTTGTTTGTTTTGGTAATAATAGATCATTTGTATTTTGATTCATTTACCAAGGGGCTGGCAGAACATAGTTGTTAGATTTGCTTTCAGAGGGATTGGTTAAGTACAAGTCAGTTTCTGTAGCAAATAAAAAGGAAAATAGGAAGACATCTTATAAATTTGGGGGAGAATCTGTGCTCTTTCGATAATATTTGTTAGCAAGAGATTTGAGGTTGATGGCAAGAGAAGGTTATACTACGGGGAAGCTTTTATAGAAAACTATAGAAGGGGGAAATTATAGGTTTTTTCTTAGGCTCTAGTAATCAGATTTCAGACCCTTCTCTTTTTTGAATCTTACAGAGGGATTTTTATGAATTAAATTCTCAAATTGTGATTTTTCAGGTTTTTTCTCCCCCCCCCTAAAATCTGTGAACGTGGACTGTAGTTGTTACACTCGTGTGCCGCATTGGCTTTATGGTGATGAGATTCTATTGGAATGAGAAAGAGCATGTTTGTGTTTTTCAGTGTTGAGGTGTAAATCAGTTAGAGCTTTTTGTCTCCTGAGACATAAACACAGAGTAATTTGACCAAACTGGTTTAGGTCTTGTCTGGTGCAACATTAACTGGTCATTTATGTTCTGTAGGTTAGCATTGAAGAACGCCTGGGAGCCCTGGATATAGCTTCAAAAAAAGAAAAGGACAACCTTCCACAGACAAATAGTTTTCCAGTTCTCCTCACACAGGGCTTAGAAAGTAATGATTTTGAAATTCTAAATGTAAGTATTATAGCAGTTTTTAAAGGAATAAGATGGTTAATTTTTCTTAGAAGGCAATTGACAGCACATTTACAGAGTGAATAGTCATGTACTGTCTTGAATTTACTGTTTTGTGAGTTTAGTCAAATGTCTGTCTCTTGGTGGCACTATACAGACAGTCACCAACCTACAAAGGGATTGAATTGAGTTATTTTGAACCTGGAATGCATTTTCTCATAGAAATATTGTTGTGACTTGTTACTGGGTTCTTAGGCTTTAGTTCACAAAAGCCTTTATAAACGTTGTGTAGCTGAATTATAATACTCAGCATTCTAGATCACAATTTATATTTTTTTCTGTAGGAAAATGCGTTCCTGAGTTTTTACTCTGGATTCCAGAAACTTATTTCCCCCTGGCCGTGAGAGGGGGCGGTGAGGTGGAACCTTGGCAATGGATAGGAGGTTTGAGGGAAAAATTCAAGAGGGTTGGGGGTATATAAAAGGGAGGCATTTGCTATTTTTGTGTTTGTAAGTTGGTGACTGCTTGTATGTTGCTTAATTCGGTCCTCTTAAATTCCAGAATTTGAAAGTGGTCTGTAGAGAAAATTTAAGTGTAAAAAAAAAATGGGCTTAAGCACTACCTGATTAGATTAAAGCAGGTTTCCATTTGCTCAGCGCATTTGTTATTAGTGACTCTTGGTGCCACTTAGTATAGATGTGACTTGAATAGGCAACCCATGAATAGTGTTTCTCTGCTTTATATTTTGATCTAAATGGGAATGTCCTATGTTTAAGGTGATTTTGTAAAATGAGGGGGGAAACCAGACATATGTGAAAACCTAAAATCACTTTCAAAACAGTTTGTGAGCGTATGTATCTTGGGAGATCAATTTTAGTCTAACATGGTGAAGAAACCTCGGTGAGGATTTGGTGAAAAATAAGCTACAGAAAACAGTGTTTTAAAAAAATATAACTTATTTGCCATCATAGCTTACTTAATTGTGCTTTGAAAAATTCCTTAGTAGTACAAGTGAATCAGTTATCTTTTTTTTTTTTTTAAAGAAACATCTCGTAATAGTACAATGGGCCACAGTGAACCCATCACTCAGTTTCAAAAATTATCAACACTAACCAACCTGTTCTTGTTTTATCTGTTTGCCATGCCCCTCCCCCAGATTATAGTGAATCAAATTTCAGACCTATTATTTATTTCAACCACAAATATACCCCTGTTCAACTCTGACAATAGCAATTCCTTTTAAAAACATAACCACAATCTGTTATCACCTAAAAAAAGGAAATGATGATTCCTTAAAATTATCAAATATCCAGTTAATACTTACCTCTGGCTGATTATCTTGTAAACTTTTATTTTTTCTCTTTCTTTAAAACTATATTCCAACAAAATCCACACTTAGGGAAATATTGGTCCCTTGGATTTAATAAAAAATTAAAGCTGCTTTCTTGAAATGGCACTGTTAAGATAATGAAAAGGCAAGCCATAGGTTGGCAAAAAAAAGCGACTTATGTATCAGACAAAAAACTTACATCCAGAATTTATAGAACTCTTTTAACTTATTTGTGAGACTCAAATAAAAACCAATTGGTAAAGGTGTGAACAGATATTTCACAGATACTCCAATGGCCAGTGAGTGCATATAAAGGTATTAAACATCATTAATCATCATAAATGCAAATTAAAGCCACAATGAGATGACAGCTACCTGTCCGTTACGATTTATTAAAAGTTAAATAGCAGTACCGTCCGTTGGGGAGTATGCAGAGTAACTGAAACTCTCATGTCTTGCTGGTGGGAGGTAAAATAGTACACCTGCTTTGGAAAACAGTTTGGCAGTTTCTTAAGGACACATCTACCACAAGAATGTGCCATTCTGTCCTTAGGTATTTACCACAAGAACCAGTGTTCATACAAAGACTTGTACAGGAATACCAGCCCCAAGCTGGAAAGAACTCTCCACATGTGAAGGGATAAACAAACTATTATCTAGCAGTGTAAGGAATGGGTATTGCTTCATCAACAACATGGATGAATCTCAAACTTACGCTATGAGAAAGAAGCCAGGCAAAAAAGTACATATAGCTTGCTCTCAGTTATATAAAAATTCTAGAAAATGCAAACCAAATATATAGTTCAGTAGTAGTTGCCTGAGGGAGGTGGGTTGAAGGGAAAGCTAGAAGGTAAAGAGTCCAAGGAGTAAATGTCCTGATAACTTGCCGACTATACTTGTCTGATAGCCATAAGAAATAGTGCATTCTTCATTTAATCCCAACCTTTATTTGCTAAAATTCAGTTGGTTCTTCATTGTGTGGTTTTTAAGATCATTTTTACTGACAGTATTTCCTGTAGTGTCCTTAGTTTCTGAGTATGCTTATTTATATTTTTTTTCCCCCCTCACAGAAAGTACTTCAAACTAGGAATTTAAACTTAATAAAGAGAACTGTATTAAGGATGCCCCTGCATGCTGTTATTCCGTTGTTGCAAGAGGTAACTGAGTACACTTTTCATTCTAAGGTCCTAATGCTGTGACTCGAAGATGAAAATCCAGACATGGATTTGCAGTATGTAAGCGAGCAGGGTGCTTAAGAGTGGGTGATAGATGACCACTAGATCTCCTCAGCCAAAAGTTTCCTAACCTAGATTTTTTTCTATATATTTTAAAAATTGAGATATAATTTACATACCTTTAAAGTGTACAGTGTTGTATAGTATATTATAGACTGTACAACTGCCGCACCAAAAAGAAAGCCTGTACCCATTAGTCACGTCCCATTTGTCCTTACTCCCCAGTGTCTGGCAACCGCTAATCTATTTTCTGTCTTTGTGTCTGTTTTGGACATTTCATTCATAAATCCTAGCCTAGATTTTTATCAGATAATTACTGTTATTTTAGGAGTGTATTCCTAGATGATGTTAAATTGGTCAAAACATTTAGGAGTTAGGAAACAAGAATAATGATTTCCTAATATGGCTGTTCTTTTCCTTTGGTTCTCTGGATGTGTTTTCGTGTGAATTGATGGGAGATTGGCTGGCTCTGAAGTACTGTGACTAATACTGTTTTTCTTTTCCTCAGCTTACAAAGAGATTACAAGGACATCCTAATAGGTAAGACGTTTGGGCAACCTAAATTGCTTTGATATTATAAATATTTTAAATGTGATTGTTTAATAACAGCAATGTCTTACAGCATGTTACTACATAGTAGGTAGCCCGAAATTCTAATAAAACTCTTTTAAGTGTGAAATATTGATCTCTGCACTTACTTTAAATTAAATGATTCTTATTTCCAAGATTGTATTGGAGTTTTTTTCCTTTCTTTTAGAAAACAACGCAGGCCATTTAGTGGATTAATTTTTAATGATTTAGGCCTAATCATGATGTGTAAAACTGGCCATTTGTAGAACTTGTTCAGTCTCTGGTAGTTGCTAAAAGACACTATAAGGAAACAATTTTATATAACTAAATCTTACGAGTCATCTTTTGTTAATTTGATGATTAAACATTTAGATAGGATGTTGATGGGCCTCCTCAGGTGGTGCCAGTGGTAAAGAACCCGCCTGCCAGTGCAGGTAGATGTAGGAGATACAGGTTCAATCCCTGGGTCAGGAAGATCCCCTGGAGGAGGGCATGGCAACCCACTCCAGTATTCTTGCCTGGAGAATCTCATGGACAGAGGAGCCTGGCGGGCTACAGTCCATAGGGTCGCAAAGAGTCAGACACAACTGAAACAGCTTAGCACACACGCAGGGGATGTTGATTTCTCAAAGATATTAAGCTTGTACTATGGAATCAAGATTGCCGGGAGAAATATCAATAACCTCAGATATGCAGATGACACCATCCTTATGGCAGAAAGTGAAGAGGAACTAAAAAGCCTCTTGATGATAAGTGAAAGTGAAGAGTGAAAAAGTTGGCTTAAAGCTCAACATTCAGAAAACGAAGATCATGGCATCTGGTCCCATCACTTCATGGGAAATAGGTGGGGAAACAGTGGAAACAGTGTCAGACTTTATTTTTCTGGGCTCCAAAATCACTACAGATGGTGAGTGCAGCCATGAAATTAAAAGATGCTTACTCCTTGGAAGGAAAGTTAGGACCAACCTAGATAGCATATTCAAAAACAGAGACATTACTTTGCCAACAAAGGTCCGTCTAGTCAAGGCTATGGTTTTTCCTGTGCTCATGTATGGATGTGAGACTTGGACTGTCAAGAAGGCTGAGCACTGAAGAATTGATGCTTTTGAACTGCGGTGTTGGAGAAGACTCTTGAGAGTCCCTTGGACTGCAAGGAGATCCAACCAGTCCATTCTGAAGGAGATCAGCCCTGGGATTTCTTTGGAAGGAATGATGCTAAAGCTGAAACTCCAGTACTTTGGCCAGCTCATGCGAAGAGTTGACTCATTGGAAAAGACTCCGATGCTGGGAGGGATTGGGGGCAGGAGGAGAAGGGGACGACAGAGGATGAGATGGCTGGATGGCATCACTGACTCGATGGACGTGAGTCTGCGTGAACTCCAGGAGGTGGTGATGGACAGGGAGGCCTGGCGTGCTGCGATTCATGGGGTCGCAAAGAGTCGGACACAACTGAGCGACTGATCTGATCTGATGGCATCATCAGTGTCTATAATATATTTTTTCTTTTCTAAGTTGTTTTTCCTGATAGACTCCATTAGACTTTGGAGCTCACAGAGGAAAGTTGAAGAGTTCATTAATTAGGGCCTGACTTACATTTGTGGCCCATGTTTGTCTTCATGCTGGTTTGGAAATCTTTTGCTGTTTGTACCTTATGATGAATAGATGGGCTCAGATACATGAGCATAAAATGCAGTGTCAACTGAGCCCAGTTTAGTGCCTTGGTATCAGCTAATTATGAAGTAAAACATTAGTTTTATATCTGGAATTGAATTATTTTTAGAGGAAGGGGTTTTTGTCCTGTTACCTAGTCCATCTTACTCCCCTCTCCCTTCCCCAAGAGATTCCTATATTACACAGACCTCAAATAGACCCAGTGAAAGGATGAAAGGACTGTCATATTCAATAGTGGTTGACAATGGCACCCCACTCCAGTACTCTTGCCTGGAAAATCCCATGGACGGAGGAGCCTAGTAGGCTGCAGTCCATGGGGTCGCTAAGAAACGGACACGACTGAGCGACTTCACTTTCACTTTTCACTTTCATGCATTGGAGAAGGAAATGGCAACCCACTCCAGTGTTCTTGCCTGGAGAATCCCAGGGACGGGGGAGCCTGGTGGGCTGTCATCTCTGGGGTCGCACAGAGTCGGACATGACTGAAGCGACTTAGCAGAGTCATTTTCTAGATCTTTATAACTCTGTTGTATTTACTTTTGGATTTGTGAATGTTAGTTGATTTGTTGTTTGTTTGTTGTTTTTCAGTGCTATTTTAATGGTTCAGTGGCTAAAATGTGTGTTAACGGTCCATGCATCCTACTTATCCACAGTAAGTCTGTTCGTTTGGAGTTGAATAGTTTGGATTTGCTAAGGATTATGAAGTGATGGCTTAACAAAAACCATCTGCCCTTTGACTGTCAGCCGCTTCTTTTAAAGGTTTTGTTTTTTCCCAGGTGCAGTATCATACTGTCATTGTTGTTAACTTTTGTAAACCGGTCTTTTGTTGACCCAGGTTTTAGAAGTAATATATATTCTGTAGAGAAGCTTGAAAAATGCAGAAAGGAGAAAAGTTACATAGGAGCCTTCAGATGTTTTTTTATATACACAACCTGTTTAGCAAAATTATCTTTACATTGTATGTATCTCTCCACCTCCTGCTAAAAAGCTTAGTAACTTTTAAAAGTTTATATCCCCCGTGTTAACATTTCTGTTGTACATTGCCTCAGGAGGCTAAATGGGTAGTTTGTGATAAAAATTATATAAATATTTAATACCTGACGTTTCGCTGGGGCTACTGTCAGCTCCTTATTACCTGTACAGATGTAAGGGAGGGAGTGTAAAATCTTAAAGCAGCACCAGAAAAAAAAAATAGTTCTATATCTCATAATAGAAGTTGTGTTATTACCACATCATTAATTCAGAAATGAATAAACTAGAAATAAAATCATGCAGTTGGCATTTTCCTCCTTTTATTTGATTATCTAGCATCTTTCAGTAGGTTTTCTTGAAAGATTTTAATGGAGAGTTGAAAATTCTTAATTGCTGTTTAAACTATAGCTCTTCCTTTCTTAACACAGTTTCACTCAATTCTTGCCTGATCACTGTCCCTTGTTCTCAGGCTCCTTTTCCTTCAGGAGTTTGAGATAGGAAAGGCTACTGGATAACCTGTTTTGAGTTTGGCAGTTCATTCTCTGTATGTCTGTGGTGATCTCTGTCAGTGAGTAAAAATGGGGGAAGAGACAGGAAACAGAATGCATATTGGTGTTCTTAGCTTACAGAAGCCTTGGGAGATTGGGGGGTGGTGGTTGAGTGGCATGGTGATGGGAATGGAGAGATCACCACAAGCATAGTACAGCATTTACTTTGTGACCTTGTTGAATTGCTTAGAGGTGAAAAGAGCCTTAGGAGGACTTGAAGTGAATCCCTTCTGGATTCAACCCTTCAGTTATAACTACGGAATGGTAGTTGTGTAACGTAGGTCAGGGCAGAATAGACTGTGGAAGTACAGTATGGGGTAGGCTCTGCAGCCCAAAACAGTCCTCTTTCCTCAGAGAACAGTGCTTTTCTTCCACCTTGCCTTAATTTCTTCCTTATCAGGTATCTTTAAGCACTTTCTCTTAAGTCAAAGATTGCTAGGCATGGGGGCTTTAGTAATGTACACACACTCATTTTCACTGTTTAAAAATTTAACATTTGAATGAAATACTCTTATTTACTTTAGTGTCAGATAGGAGGGCAAGTAAAGGCTAGTTAAAGGGCAAAGAGTAGGGTCCCTATTTCTACAGCTCTGGAGGGACGAATAAAATAATTTCCTGCTTTAATTTCTGAAGCATAAGTCAGAGGAAGTATGTTTAACAGGAAGTATGTTTGAAATACTCTAAGGTCAGCTTTGTAGTCTGTCACTCTGTCCAGTGGGTCTCTGGAAGCTCTGAAAAGCTTCCTCTAGCTACTGGGACCTAATGGTAGAGGTTGATCCTGTGATATCATCAGAGAGGAAGTTTCAGAGTGAAGTCCTTTTTAAGAAATATGTGGTTGAGGGTACTTTTTATTTAGTGTCTCCTTTATATTGATGTTCTCAAAAATAATATGATCAGCACAAAGAGGCCCCAGCCTGCAATTTGTCTTGCCTTGCAGTTTCTCCTGACCTTGTATCATTCTTTTTTAAAAATGTATTATTTGTTTTTGCCGTTAGTACAGTAAAGGCATCTGAAAGTTTGAGATTTTGCTAGGCTATGTGACAGGCTGCCACTGCCGCTAGAAGTGCAAGCATTTGCTTGGGGCTGAATCTGCAGGCATATGTGAGCATGATTTATATATTTGTTATCTATGTTTTGTTATGATAGTGTCAAAGTATCTTTTTTATTGTCGTCTTTCTGTAGTTGCCTGACTTGGTACCCCAGCTGGGGACCCTGTACCAGTTAATGGAAAGCAGAGTAAAAACTTTTCAGAAGCTCTCCCACCTTCACGGAAAGCTTATCCTTCTAATCACACAAGTGAGTAGATCAGATTGTTTTGTGCCAAACATTTGAATGTGAGAGTAATGGAGAGAGGAATAAGGATTGTTTGCCTGGCTGTTGAAAGTGCCCCATTTCAGTTAAAACAAAAACTGGTAGATGAAGACCTAATTTTTAACTAGGCAGTGCTATGTATTTGATAGTAAGTAAGCTTTGTTGTACTTGAGTCAACTTTAGCTCATCACCATCAATGTTTGAACTTAATATAGTTAGAGTGGTTGTGGTGCTGTGAGCAAGAGTTGCAGGGTATTGCTGCAGCTTTTGGTCACAGAAGGAAATCTTAACCTGAGAAGCATTTTCAGAGTAATTACACAGAGTAATTCTTTCTTGGATTTGATGCACTTGCCTTTTGCCTGATATTTGAACTGCATCATGTTAAGGTCATCCATTTCATGGATGAGGGTGAGGGTGAGTTTACTGTTGGGGAGGTTGTGTGATACTTGAGATAAATTTACATTCCACTTCACAATAGCACTTGATTGTCTTTCAGGTTACAGCGTCAGAGAAAACAAAGGAAACGACTTGTCCTGCTCAGAAGGCAAAGTTGGTGTATGAAGAAGGTAAAGACTTAGGGTATATGCTTAACAATTCATTTTCACATTGGCTCAACTCTGTGACTTGTGAGTAAGATCGTGCTTTGGCACACCTTCCCTGATAAAACGGACAAGCCCTTGGCGAAACCGGCAGAAATGTGATCAAATGAAAGAGAGGGCACAAATAGAGTAACAAAAAAGAGCATCAGGTATGGAAGAGATTTAAATAGAACACCATGAACAGCCATGCACATACAGAAAACCTGGATGGTATAGGTAATTTCTTGGGAAGCTTCAATGACCAAATTGACTTAGAGAAACCTTGAAGTAATAGTTTTGAATTTACTTAATCAAAATCTTTCCTCACAAGGTACCAGACACAGGTTTTATAAATGACTTTTATTAGTCTTTTAAGGAACAAGTCATTTTTGTCATATATGAACAGTTCAGGCATTTTATGAATCAGAACCAGAAAAATGTAGTCAAAATAGCATTTTAGGCCATCCTCAAATATCCTAAGTAGCAGATTAATTATAGAAATAAAATCATGTTTCATTGTCAAGTAGAATGTATTTAAAGATTATAACATGATTTAGCGTCAAGAAACCTTATCACTGTAGTTATTACCACATTAACAGATTACCATGAGCACTATATATTAAGCAACCTAGGATTTTAAGTAAGGGAGTTTCCTTAATAAATCTACATCAGACATAAGGTTTAGAAGCATTCCCATAAAGTCATTAACAAGACAATAGTGTACCTTTTATTACTTCTGGATATCCTGCCTTATACTTTATGAAAGAAATGAATTCTAGAACATTGGACCTTGCAGTTGTTTTTCTTCTCCACATAGAAAATACAGCAGAATCTGCAGTTGCATTGCTATTAAGATATGCAAATAGTCAAGCTTACTGGATACCAAGATCTAGCAAAAAAGGAATTGGTAGCATTATTATGTCCCAGTAATTGTATGTCCATAATGTCCTATTTAGAAAATGTATTAGGAAAAAAGATCCCTTTCACAGCAGCATCCAAAACTATCTAGAAATACCTCTAAAAAATGAAGCAAAACCTTTATAGAGAAAGCTATAAAACATAACTGAAGAACATAAAAATGTACCTGAATTAATTACACTTCTTGTGATCCCACCTTTCCTCCCCCCTTTTGTTGAGATATAATTGGCATAACATTGTGCTTCTTTTAGAAGTAGAACATAATCCTTCTTAGATGGAGGACAGCTAAATACATTTCTAAAAGTAAATTCAGGAGTCTGATTCCATTTATTAGCTTTCAGTGCTATGCCCTTTGCTTTGATCACAAAATTAAAACTAGGTTTCCCTCTTCTTATAGAATCTTCTGAAGAGGAATCTGATGATGAAATAGCAGATAAGGATTCTGATGTGAGTAATTTGTTTCCTGGTACATAAACATGCCTTATATCCTTGTACTCTGTAAGACTGAGGCCTTCAATCATGCTTTCTTTGCTTACTATTTCCACCAGGATAATTGGGATGAAGATGAGGATGAGAAAGCAAGTGAAAAAGATGAGGATGTTGATGAAGAGAATGAAGAGGAAGAAGGGGATGATGAAGACAAAGATGAAGAAAATGGTGAGGACAGAGATGTGGCAAGTGAAAAGGAATTAAATGGAGATTCTGATTTAGATCCTGAGAATGAAAGTGAAGAAGAATGAACAGAAAAGAACAGGCCAAATGAACTGTGTAAACTGGCTCACCTTACCCACTGCTGCCGAGTTCTCCTGGGGAGGGTTGTCTCTGACAGATGCCAAGGACCGCTGCACATTTCCAAATTCCTAATGGTGGTTCCTATGCCACTTTGCTGTCCTGAACACCCCAGACCTAATTGTGTAAATAAGAGAGTTTCATTCAAATGTTAATAAACTTTACACAGTAAATAGACACATTTTCTGCAATGTACTGACATGAGTGTCCAATATATGGTATATTTTTATAATATAATATCTTCGTATGATTGGTTATGCCAAGGATTGACATAAATGAAAAGACATTTCCCATGTAAGGGTTCAAGAACTGGACTTTAATGAAGGAGTCAGCTCCTGTCTCAGGTTGGTATCTTTCATCACGTCCTGATACGAAGCAGCACTAGTGAAACAGTTTGGTACATTTTCATAAAACATGAAGGGATAAACTAAAAACGAGTAAAAATGATTGTGATTAAAAAAAATAAAATAAAATCACCAGTTTTCCTGGCTTCTCAACTGTGGTAATCTGATTTTAATCAGATTGAATATTTGGAGTGCTTCCCCAAAACAACCACTTATTTTTCAAGCTGTCATGTGAAATATTTTTTTAAAATACACAGAAATCATGATGATTAAAAAGTAAAGAATTAGCCATATTAAGGATTTTTCTTGACTGCAGGTTGCCTGTAAAGAATCATCAGTGTATGGATTTAGAAGTGCTCATTACCCGCAACTTTTTAAAAGATTCAGTTACAGCTGCTTTTGAAGAGGTTTTCATTTTTATTTAAACTACTAATGGATCAAAGAACAATTGTTTATTTTTTTCTCTTTGGTTTTAGATATTAATGATAACCTTGTTGGAATTTTTTTCCAAAGAAAATATTTTTATAATTCCGTAATTTAATGTGTTCCTTTTCATCATCCACTCTTGGCAGTGTTAGGCTATGTTTACCTTAAAATAAATCTGACTCAAGATTTTTTATGTATGTATAAAGAAGTATTTTGTGTGCTACAAAAGCCTTTTCAAATTATCAGTAATTTTTTTTTTTTAAAGAATGAGCCAGTATTTGCTCAGTGCTCTGTAGGGAACATGCAGATGGAAGCTCAGCTCTTAAGAAAGGGCTGGGGAGATGGGTTTATTTTTCCCACCTGTGAATATGTAAAACATAAAACCATTATCTCTGAGGGACTTCTCACTTCGGTGGCAGATTTCCGTGCTCAACTAGTAGAGTTGGAGCCATACAAGCATCTTGGGAAAGTTAGAGTCAGCTACTGGTGTAATGTATAGTTATATTTGTCTATAAATGGAGCTGTTTATGGCAATTTAATACCATTCTCTTTGTAAAGTGAATAAATATTCATCTTTACCCAGTGCTTGTCTTGTGGTGTATGTAGGGGGACACAGCCACAGGTTTGGGCTTGTGGTGTGAAGGTTTTTTAAAAAAGGATCTTGTTCCACGAGCATTAATAGGCACATGCTTTCAAGGCTTTTTGGATAATCTAGAATTTGTATCAAAGTGAAGAAACCAAGAACTTTCAGAAGCCAGTGGTGGTTCCTTGATCCAGTCCCACCTGGCTGGGCCATGCTCCTGCAGACAGAGGCTGCTGCGATGGTCAGGGGTGCATGTGGTCATGCGTCAGGCCCTGCTCAGTGGTCTGAGTCAGATTTCCTCTCTGCCCGACTACCTAGAGAACTGTGGTGGATGCTCACTATTTCTTGTTTTAGACAAATCCAGAGTTAAGTCCCAAACTTACTAAGACTGTTTCCTAGTTTGAGAGTATTCCGCTCCTAATCCAGTCAAGAGTTTTGAGGATGTAGTGGTGTCTTTTTTTTTTTTTCCCGAGATTAATATTTCTTGGCTTTTTTATTTTGAAAAATTAACCCTCTGCCCTTGATCAAATCAAGGATCACATACTGTATTTGGTTGTCATTGCTTTTTTAGTCCAGAATATCCTCCCTTGTGTGTTTCATGATTTTGATATTTAAGTAAGTCCACATAATTTAAGCTGTGTTATAGAATGTCCTACATGCCCTTATAGAAGGTCCTTATGATTAGATTCTTGTTTAAATGTTTTTGGTGAGAAAACTAAATAGGTGACAATATTTGAGATTAATTTGTAAAAATTAATTCTGGGTATGGATGAGTGTATTCGATGAAAGTAGATGTGAGGCTCTAGGTTTGGGACTTTTGAAGCCCTTATGAGGGTTGGAAATGGGATCTATGTAGTGAGATCATTTTGGGTACATTGATATATATGTATATATTATATATGTATTTACACACATGAAGAAGTGAAGTCGCTCAGTCGTGTCCGACTCTGCGACCCCATTGACAGTAGTAGCCTACCAGGCTCCTCCGTCCATGGGATTTTCCAGGCAAGAGTACTGGAGTGGGCTGCCATTTCCTTCTCCAGGGGATCTTCCCAACCCAGAGATTGAACCTGGGTGTCTTGCATTGTAGACAGAAGCTTTACTGTCGGAGCCACCAGGGAAGCCTGGCTGTTACAATTCTTGTGGAAGTGAATTCTCAGCATGTACATTTAATCACAACATACTGATCGCCTACTCTGTCAGGGATTATTTAGTTGCTTGTTTATTCTCATTCAGTTACATGATACAGAGCTGACATTCTATCAGAAAAGTACAGGGACTTGCCTGGTGGTCCAGTGGTTAAGAATCCACCTGCCGATGCAGCGAACACAGGTTCAGTCACTGCTCCTGGAAGATTCCACATGTCAAGGGGCAACTAGACCCATGGGCCACAACTGCTGCAGCCTACATGCTCTAGAACCCTGTGCTCTGCCGCAAGAGAAGCCGCTACAATGAGAAGCCCATGCACTGCAACTAGAGAGTAGCCCACGAGCAGCAACAAAGCGCAGCCAAAAATAAAATATTTTAAAAAGCAGTAGACAACATACGATGTGTAAGGTATACAGAGGAAGTAATTCTATTCAGTATATTAGAAGATACTGTGACTGGGGAAGAGTGAAAGTGAAGTCACTCAGTCGTGTCTGACTCTCTGACCCCATGGATTGTGGAACCCCATGGAGCCACAAGAGTCCTCATTCCATGAAATTTTCCAGGTAAGGACCTAGGGGTTGAACCTGGATCTCCCGCATTGCAGGAAGACGGCTTTACCGTCTGAGACACCAGGGAAAGGAGTAAGGACATGAGTTGGTATGGGGGAATACAGTTGCATAATTAAAACACATGATCAGTGTAGGGCTTATTGCGAAGATGAGATTTGAACATAGACTAGGAGGAGGTGAGGAAGTTAGCTAAGTGGGTATCAGTGGAAGAGTGTTCAAGGCAGAGGAAATGGCAGGAGCAGAGGCCAGCATGTGTCCTGATGTGTTGAAACCATGAGAGGAGACCAGTGTGACTGGAAAAGAATGAGAAAGGGAGAATGTAAGTGAGAGGTGATGGGGACTTAGGCTAGGGTTGGTGATGATTGGTTGTTTCAGGATTAGTTTAGAACTAATAGGATTTTGGTGAGGTGTGAGGAAAAGAGAGGAGTCAGGTATGACTTGTTATGAGGAGACCAGGATGAAGCTGTGGGTGGAGTTGATTTGGGAAGGAAGATCAGTAGCTGGATTTGGGACATGTTAAGTTACAGATACCTGTTGGGAATGTAAATCCATTCCCAGCTGATTTGGCAGTGGGGAGGGGCGTGGGGTGGGGAGGAGGGGATGAGTTTGGGTGGAGAGACAGATTCATAAGTGTCAGTAAAGCCACAGGACCACGTGAGCTTCTCCAGGGAGTGAATGCACAGGAAGGGACCCGAGCATCATAGTTAGGAGAAACCCCAAGGGACACAAAGAGTGAAGGTGAGGTAGGCGAAATCGAGATTGGCTTGCTCTTCCATTTTCTTTGAATTCATGACATCCCCCAGCTATAGTTTCTTTCAGCAGTAATTGATATTCCTGGTGGGTCCTGCCAGGGTTTTCGGATGTCCTTCCTATGGCTGCTTGTTGACCCTTTCTTTGAAAGCAACTCAGGCGTAAAATATATTTTCCTCTTAATCTAGTACAGTGTTGTTCAGTGGCCCCTCAGCACCGGCCCTGGTGTCCAGGTTGTACGCTGGATCACAAGATAGGCAGAAAGAAAGACCACAGCACTGTAAACGGACTAGCAGGCATCTTTCAAAAGGGAACAGTGTGGAGGAAAGCGTAGGCTGGGTGGCGCCCTCTCTTCTGTACGGGGCGGCTGACTTGGTGTGAGAAAGTGAAATTGTACTTGTCAGCAGTACAGTGAATATTCATGTGTATGTGTGGGTCATTTTTAAATATGAAAATAGTTCTGAGAAGAGCAGGGTGATTATAAACCGCACTTTATGGGGTGAGGAGTGTCAAAGGAAAAATCCCCAAATTGAAAGTCATCACTTAGAAAATTGCCTGGCATATTCTTTCTAGGTAATAATGGCTCAAAGGGCGAGGAGATACTATACTTCTTGGAGGCTGAAGTTTAAAAGGGATTTCCTAATGGAAATAAATGTGAAGGAAAACATCTTGTTACAGTCTTGCCTTTGGCCTTGTGTATTTTGTTCCAGTTTGAAAGAGGGGAAGGGTCCTGGTTGCCTGGCAGTGCGGTCTCTGAGGTCAGGGACAACTGGGCAGCCGCCTCAGCGGGCCCTGTGTGGATGTGATGGTCCGGAACCGGGCCACAGCCTCACAGGTTCAGAAACTTCATTTTGTCCTCCATGGAGTTGTTGTAATTTCATACAGTCAGAACACTGGCCAGGCTTCCAAGAGAAATTGATATTTAAATGGTGTATTTATTAATAGAAATACACTACATCTCTCAAGTGGAGCAGTGCTCATATTGGGTGGTGACCTGCACAGAAGAGTCACGCAGTAAAAACCAGTTTCGTAATGGGAAGACTGTCTTTGTGCCAGAGCGTGGAATTGGAATGGAAAAATGAACTGGATGGTCTTAATAGCTGAGGGTAGCGGCCCGTGGGTCGTCTGTACTGAAAGGGTCAGAATTCTTCCCTGCGTGTTGCTCTGGTCCTTCCTGTAATAAACAGGACTGTCACTGTGGGTGGAAGGTTGGTGTTGGGGTCTCCTCAGGCACCTACTGAGGGCTGCCTGTTAGGGTGCATTCCAGTGGTTCAGGGACCATGAGCACCACAAGACCTGGTTACAACTAAGAAACAAGCTCACTATTGTTAGTCAGTTCAGTCACTCACTTGTGTCCGACTCTTTGTCACTTTGTGGACTGCGGCACGCCAGGCTTCCCCGTCCATCACCAACTCCCAGAGCTTGCTCAAACTCATGTTCATTGAGTCGGTGATGCCATCCAACCATCTCATCCTCTGTCGTCCCCTTCTCCTGCCTTCAGTCTTGCCCAGCATCAGTCTTTTCCACTGAGTCAGTTCTCCCAACCTGTCAGAGTCTGTGCTCCCCCTCACTTTTTTTCTTTTGTTATGGTAAAATATACATACCATTTTAACCATTTTTAAGTGTGTAGTTCTGTATCATTAAGTACATTTACATGCTAGTTCAACTGGCAAAATCTCTTAATTGGTGATTTTTGTGGAAGGATCAAATCCCAGAAATGAAAGAGCAAACTAATACAATCCATCAGTCTGTTGTGGAGACACTGGATTTGAGACCAGAAACTCCGATGATGAGTCTACACTGCAGCATGGTGACGATAAACCTCTCTTTTTTTTTTGGCCTGTGACAGGAGAGTAAGGGCAATGTGGTTTGTTGCAAGGATGCTGTGAGCACATACACTGGAGCACAGCGCCTGGCAGAGGGCTGAGTTTTGGAACAATTAATTGTTGGGCATTCGCCCTTATGGGAGAGGAGGAGGGGCACATGTTCCAAGGGAAACCCCTTTCTATCTCTGGCATTTAAAAAAAATTCAGACAAAGTAAGAACAATTCCTCTTTTCCACGGGTAAGAAAGTGAACTTAAATCTTTTTAATGTATTTTTAAAACACATAAATGCATTTCATACATTAAATTTTTTAAAATACATTGTAAAATACAAATGGAGGTCCAGTGGTTAAGACTCCATGCTTCCCAGTGCAGGGGGCACAGGTGTGATCCCTGATCGGGAAACTAAAATCCTGTGTGGCATACAGTGGCTTAAATAAGTAAAATGCTAGGAATATTTATTTTAAAAAAAAGAAAAATAGTTAAAAGATATAGATACAATATAACATTACAAATGGTTCTCTCTCTTAACGTTTTATTTTCCTTCTTTATGCTTTTTGATATGTTCCAAAGTTTACTCAATGAATGTCATTATTTGTAAAACAGATTTTAAAAATACATTAAATGTATGTTAATACATTAAAAAAGTTTAATGTATTTTAATAATGCATTTGTATTTAAAAATGTGTTAAACATTTTTAATGTATTAAATTTAATGTATTTTTACATTACATTAATGCAGGAGACTTAAGAAACGTATTTTTACATTATATCCAATGCAGGAGTTGTAAGAGATATGGGCTCCATCTCTGGGTCGGAGGATCCCCTGGAGGAGGAAATGGCAACCCACTCTAGTATTCTTGCCTGGAGAATCCCATGGAGAGAGCCTGGCAGGCTATAGTCCAAAGGGCCTCACAGAGTTAGACAGGACTGAAGTGACTTAACACAGCACTTTCTCGTTAGAAGGATGTCAATGCAGAAAATAACCACTAGGTGTCAGCCTGGCTTTGTGCAAATTTCTTATCGCAGTCCAGGCATCTTGAGGAAAAGCTTCCCTTCTTGTGTAAACTCCCATGACGCTCGCGGGGCTTGTGTTTTCTGAACCCCACCTCTGGTCTTGGCCCAGAAAGGCTCTGAGGTGCTTCCAGCTCTCTTTTCTGGTGTCCTGGTCCCAAAACAGAACCTTGAATGTCTATAGCCCAGTAGCATGTATCATGAGAGGGACCAAAAGTGAATTCAATTCAGAGGAGATAGAATGTCTAGGCTGTGGGCCAGTACCCCCAGATACAGTGATTTGGCAGTGCCCATGGAGCAGGCAACTGGTCTACCTCCATCCTGGACTACCAAACACCAGTCTGACAATGGGCTCAGCTGACAGGGAAGCAGCAGCAGCTCTTAGTCTCTGAATCCCAGAACATGAGTATAGAAAGTTAGTCGCTCAGTTATGTCCAACTCTTTGTGACCCCATGGATTCCTCTGTCCATAGCATTCTCAAGCCAAGAGTACTGGAGTGGGTTGCCATTTACTTCTCCAATGCATGAAAGTGAAAAGTGAAAGTGAAGTCACTCAGTCGTGTCTGACCCTCAGGGACCCCATGGACTGCAGCCCTCCAGGCTCCTCCATCCATGGGATTTTCCAGGCAAAAGTACTGGAGTGGGGTGCCATTGCCTTCTTCGGTTCCAGAGCATAGGAAGCTTGAATTGATATTTCCCTGCATTTCCTTCAAAAATGAAGTAATAAGAATAAGGCAAAATCAGAGAAAAATCACAATACTGTTCATCAACTACATTAATTTCCCAGTAGACTTTGTCCATGAAAACCAGGACTTTACATTGTCAATGTCAGTGTGGAGGCAAAGTTTTTTTCCCTTAACTTCTTTTCCCACATTATGAAAATTTCAATACACAGAAGTTAAAAGAATAGTATCATTATCTCTATGCACACTGCTTAGATTGAACTGTTGTTAATATTTCACTTCATCTACATTTGTGTGTGTGTTTATTTTGGCTGATCTTTTAGAAAGTGAATTGGAGATGTCATGACACTTTACTCCTAAATACTCTAGTGTAAATTTTCTAAAAATTATGACCTCTAACATTATCACAATACCATATTACACCAAAAGAATCAAACAGTGATTTTTAATATCTTATATCTTTAATATCTTAATACTTAAATATTTTAATATTTAAGTTCATATTCAGTTTTTCCCAATCATTGCCCAATTATCTTTTATAGTCGGCTTTTCTCAAGCCAGGATAGTTAAAAGCACTCATTGGATTTGGTTGTTAAGTCTTCTTTTTTGACCTTGCTGCTTAGCTTGTGGGAATCTTAGTTCCCTGACCAAGGATCGAACCTATACTCTCAACAGTGGAACTGCAGAGTCCTAACACTAGACCTTCAGGGAATCCTCTATTAAATCTTCTTTGGTTACTTGAGACTCTAAGACTGAGTCCTCCTCTTTCCCCCTTTAGTTTTTTCTGACGTGACACATTGAAGAGACCAGGTTTATTGTCTTGTATTAATAGAATGAGACATGTGCTGGATTTGTTTCACTGTTGTGGGTTTAATTCATTTCCCTCTCCCTGTATTTTCTATAATCTGGATATTATATCTCAGTATTACCCAACAGAACTTTCTGTGATGATGAAAATGTCCTTTGCAATGTCCAATATGGTAGTCACTAGCCACATGTAGTCACTGAGCACTTAAAATTTGCCGGTGTGGCTGAGTAACTGGATTTTACATTGTATTTAATTTGTATGCATTAATTTATATTTAAATAGCCACACGGAGCTGGTAGCTGTGGTATGGAACAGCATGGATCTTAAGGCTTGATTAGATTTAGCTTTAGTAGTTTTGAAGACACCAAAGGTGATGCTGTGCATTTTACATTGCACCTCATCAGGAGGCAAGAGAGTAACACACTGTCCCGCTAGGAGTAGAGTAGTTTTTTGAAAAAACTTTATCAAGGTCTAATTTACAGTCAATGAAAGCATTCTAAGTGTATAGGTAAATAGGTTTCAGCAAATGTTTACTCCCGTATAACCATGACTCGATCCAGATATAGGAAACCTCTATCACCCCAAATGGTTCCTTTGTGCCTATTTCCAGTTGACCCAAATGTGCCCCCTCCTAACAAGTCTGGGGCAACCATTGATGTGCCTTCTGACACTATGGAATAGCTAGCTATCTTTCAAAGAGCTTCATATAAATAAAATCAATAAATGTACTCTTTTTCTTTTCTTTTTTTAAAACTTTTACTTTGTATTGGAGTATAGCCGATTCATAATGTTGTGATAGTTTCAGAGCAAGGTGACCCAGCCACTGCTGTTGTTCAGTCATGTTTGACTCTTTTCAACCCCATGGACTGCAGTACGTCAGGCTTCCCTGTCCATCACCAACTCCCGAAGCTTACTCAAACTCATGTCCATCGGGTTGGTGATGCCATCCAACCATCTCATCCTGTCATCCCCTTCTCCTCCTGCCTTCAATCTTTTCCAGCATCAGGGTCTTTTCCAGTGAGTTGGCTTTCACATCAGGTGGCCAAGGTATTGGAGCTTTGGACTCTTATGGACTCAGACATACACATGTATGTATCCATTCTCCCCCAAACTCCCCTCCCATGCAGGCTGCCACATAACACTGAGCAGATATAGCAGCAATATTGTGTTGGTTTCTGCTGTACACTAACATCCTAAAGGAGATCAGTCCTGGGTGTTCATTGGAAGGACTGATGTTGAAGTTGAAGCTCCAATACTTTGGCCTCCTGATGCAAAGAGCTGACTCATTGGAAAAGACCCTGATGCTGGGAAAGATTGAAGGAAGGAGGAGAAGGGGAGGACAGAGGATGAGATGGTTGGATGGCATCACCGACTCAACGGACATGAGTTTGGGTAAACTCCGGGAGAAGGTAATGGACAGGGAGGCCTGGCATGCTGTGGTTCATGGGGTCGCAAAGAGTCGGACACGACTGAGTGACTGAACTGAACTGAACATGAATCAGTCATGGGTACACATATGTCCCCTCCCTCTTGAACTTCCCACCCCATCCCATCCCTCTAGGTTGTTGCAGAGCCCCCCAGGACGAGCTCCCTGCGTCATACAACAAATTCCCATTGGTCATCTATTTTACATACAGTAACGTATATGTTTCCACGCTGCTCTCTCACTTCGTCCCGCTCTGTCCTCCCCCTACCGTATCCACAGTCTGTTCTCTCTGTCTTTGTCTCCTTTGCTGACCTTCCAAGGAAATATACTCAACTGAATGTTTTGAGATTCATTGATGTTGTAGCATGTATCTATGGTTTGTTCTTTTCATTGCCAAGTGGTATTTCACTGCATGGATATGCTACAATTTGTTTATCCCTTCTGTTGATGGAGACTTTGTTGTTTCCTATTTAGCACTGAGAGCTAAACTTTCCCTCTCAGTGCTCCTTTAGCTGTATCTGACAAATTTTGATAGGCTGTGTTTTCATTTTCAATCAACACAAAACATTCTCTGATTTCTCTTTTCTCTTAAGAGCTCTCCTTTTTAAAACCTATAGTTGATTTACAATATTATATGTTTCATGTGTGTGACATAGTGATTCAATATTTCTATAGACTGTACTCCATTTGAAGTCATTATAAAATATTGGCTCAATTTGTGAGTTCTCCTTTGACTCGGGGATTACTTAAAGTGTGATCTTTAACTTCTAAATACTTGGGGACTTTCCAAAGGTTTTTTTGTTAATTTCTAAGTTAATTCTGTTGTGGTAAGAGAAATTCCTCTCTGTAAATTATTTTTAAATTCTTCTTAAGACTTATTTTAGGGCCGAGTTATATGATCTATCTTGGTGAATGTTTCTTATTCACTTGAAAAGAATGTGTATCTGCTCTTGTTGGGTGGAGTGTTCTACGTTTGCGTTTGTTGTTTGGTTGCTGAGTCGTGTTCTACTCTTTTGTGACCCCACGGACTGTAGCCCACCAGACTCTTCTGTCCATGGATTTCCCAGACAAGAATATCGGAGTGGATTGCCATTTTCTTCTCCAGGGGATCTTCCCGACCTTGAGATTGAATGTGTATCTTCTGCATTGCACGTGGATTCTTTACCACTGAGCCACCAGGGAAGCCTGGATTGTTCTGTAAATATCAATTCAGTCAAATTGTTTGAGGGGCTTCCCTGGTGACCCAGTGGCTAAGACTTTACACTCCCAATATAAGGTGTCTGGGTTTGATCCCTGGCCAGGGAACTAGACCCCACATGCCTCAGTGAAGATCCAGCATGCCATAACTAAGACCCAGTTCAGCCAAATAAATAAATATTTAAATAAGTATATACCCCTTAAAAATTGTTTCATAGTGTTGTTCAGGTTTTCTACTTTCTGTGTCTACTTTCTTATTGATTATCAAAAGAAGTCTATTGCAGTATTAACTATAAATGTGGATTTGTCTGTTTTTCTTCAATTCTTCCATTTTTCTCTGTATGTATATTAAGCTTTGTTATTTCTTACATACACATTTAAGATTGCTGTATCTTCTTGATGAATTGACCTCTTTGTCATCATGAAATGTCCTTCATACCTGGTAATAGCTCTTATCCTAATGTCTACTTCATCTAATATTAATGTAACAACTTCCGTTTTTTTATGCTTACTGTTTGCACAAAAATCTTTTTCCATCCTTTTACTTTTAACTTCTGTTTTAAATTTTAAAGTGTATCTCTTGTAAGCAGCATGGGCTTCCCTAGTAGCTCAGTTGGTAAAGAATCTGCCTGCAATGCAGGAGACCCCTGTTTGATTCCTGGGTCGGGAAGATCCACTCTGGGATAGGCTACCCACTCCAATATTCTTGGGCTTCCCTGGTGGCTCAGCTGGTAAAGAATCTGCCTGTAATGCGGAAGGCCTGGGTTCGCTCCCTGGGTTGGGAAGATCCCCTGGAGAAGGGAAAGGCCACCCACTCTAGTATTCTGGTCTGGAGAACTCTGTGGACTGTATAGTTCGTGGGGTCGCAAAGAGTCAAACACAACTGAGCAACTTTCATTTTCATTTTGTCAGCAGCATATACTTACATCTGGCTTTTACCCAGTCTGACTCTCTTTTCCTTTTTTTGAATGTTTAGACTGTTTACATTTAATGTAGTCATCAGTATGATTGGGATTAAGTGTACCACTTTGCTAATTGTTTTCTATTTGTCTCCTCTGTTCTTTGTTCCTTCTTTTCTCCTCTTTTTGTGACTTTTGGGTGAATATTTTAAAAATTCCACTTTATCTTCACTACTCACTAATTTGCTCTACTTCTCTGTTTTATTTCTTTAGTGATGGCTCTGGGGTTTGAGATATTCATCACATGGTCCTACTGAATTCCCTAGTGAATGCCCTGAGTTATCATCAACAAGGACTCTCTCCTTCCTGGTTAGTTAAAACTTAAGCGCTGTGTAATTTCTGGGAGCAGTTCAGCTCAGTGTTTCTTGGTAGCTCTTTAACCTGGAGTTTCATTCTACATGTGAGCATCTTGTATTCAGTAAAGACTCAAGGGCACTCCTGGGAAGGTGTTTTTTTTTTTTTTAAGCTGTTTTTCTCCCTACTTCTCTCCATCAGAACTCAGTCCTTCAACTTCCAAACTTCCAGGTATCTCAGCTTCTCTGAACCCCCATCTCTGTCTCCTCGACACACTGGCTTGGGGTTCTCTGTCCTTGCTGTGTGGTCTGGAGGGTGCCTCCAGGAAGAAAGTAAGGACTCCTACCAGCCTAACTTCATCTGTTTCCTTTCTTTAGGACTCACTGTGCTACCTGTTGTCCATTGTCTGAACAAGTGTTTCATATGTTTTGTTTTGTCTGGTTTTCTAATTGTTTATTGTGGGAGGGTAAATCTGGCCTATGTTATTCTCTTACGTCATAAAGAGAAGTCTCATTTAACTTTTGATTATTGATCTTTATTATGTGGCTACATAATCTTCATTATAATAATTTAAAAATGCATATAAATAATCTATGTTCATAGCAGAAAATCCTTGAAATGCCCATTGAACTAAAAATCATCCACAATCTCCTCTATCCTGAAGTAAGCATAAATAATGTTTTAGCATATATCTTTCCAGACTTTTCTATGTGCATATGTATCTATAAGTATGAAACTAAGACTATACTATCCACTGCGACGATGGTTTATAACGGCTGCCTGGTCCCCAGGAACACAGGAGAAATGGCAACTATTTTTTTCCATATTATGACAACTCATGAGTTTTATAGGAGAGCCTCCTACATTTCAGACACATTTGTAAGACTCTGGATTTGAGAAATTTCACATGTAAAAGAAAACTGTGTGTACATGTATATGTATATAAAATTCTGCAAGTCTGCAAATGTAAAATTTTGAAAGAGAAGGAATTTTATATAACCTCCCCCCCCAAATAAAAAAATTACAGATTTAGCATCATATTTTTAGGCCTCAAAAGGGTTTGTCATCAAATGCACTGTTTGAGTGGGCAAAGACCGAATTTTTTTTATGGATTGTCAGATTTCAAGAATTTTGTTCAAGTCCGGACTGTTTATTAATTTGGACCTTTTAAAGTTAAAAAGAAATAAACCAAATAAGCCAGCCTGCTAAAAAAAGAAGAAGGTACAAATTAAAGTTCTGTAGCTCTTTTCAGAAAATGCCCTCTACTAGCCAGATCAGAAGTGGCCACCAGTCAGCAGGGAGTGAGCATAGCAAAAGCTTTGAGGTTAGAGTCGTGAGGACCCAGACTCTAGCTGCAAACTCTGGCAATTTCCTCATCCACAAAATGAAGATAAGTGTGACTCAGAGGCTGACTGTGAAGACGAAATGAAATAAAATTTGTAATGTGTCCAGTGACCAAAACCACACAGGTGTTCAGTAAAAAACCTCAGAGGTATTGCAAAACCAGCTCCAGATCATAGAGCCAGCAGAGTGTCAAGTACAAAGTCACCTTCTCCAGCCCTCAGTGTATTTATTCCCTTTATCTTCATATATTTTTCCAGCTAAAGTCTCTCTTTTTAAAGACACTTTAGTTGTTATGTTTTTCCAGAACACTGGAAACTCTATCCATGACCCCTTGGTTTCCACAGTCAGATGTGCTCAGCTGTCATGGATATTTTCTCCGTGTCTCTCTGTCTTTCCCTTCCCTCCCCTCCCCAAGTCGGTCGCTTTTCCTCTGTGCGTCTCTTTGGTGGAGGGGAGGCCATCTTGATTCTTCATACCTTTGTCCTTCTCCTCCAACCACATACCCTAAGAAAAGTGTGTGTGCTGGGTGTGCTTCTGGGGGATACACTCTTCTGTGTCACCCACTTAGTCCTTAAAGAGCCATTGCTGGACATCCCTGGGGGTCCAATGGTTAGGGATCCACCTACATGTGGGATCCGGGAAGATCCCATGCACCAGGAGCAACCGAGCTCGTACAACGCAACTACTGAGCCCGCACACCTAGAATAGGTGCTGGGCAGCAAGAGTCACAATCACAAAGAGAAGCACGTGCACCGCAACTAGAGAAAGCCTGAGCGTAGCACTGAAGACCCAGTGCAGCCAAAGATTAATACATAAATTTTAAAGAGCCATTGCTTCCATGACTGTGGTCCAGTCAGCATTCCAGAGGCACTCTTTCCCCCTCCCCCTCCCCCCTCAATTCCCCTCAGGTTCACCCTGCCTCCATCAGCCCCAAGAGCTCCAGGAATATCAACATGAGAGGAATGCAGGATATTTGCTCCTTGATCTCACTGGAGGAACGTGCCATCACTATCGGAGGCAAGAATGACAAATGTCCATCTATATTTTATGACAAACCGTCAGGACATTCTCTGCACAGATGGTTTTAGAAGGGTTCTAGCTGGGCTTCGGGGACTTCTCAAAGTCTGCAGGCTGCCTCTGGGGGTTGAGATTGGCCATGTGACCTTCAGTTCTGGTTTAGTGCCATTCATAGGTGAAAGTATTGGGTCTGTCACTGCCTGTCAGGGGGTACCTCAGATGACTTGGAGGCGGGGTGTCTTGGCCCATGATGGCCACCTTCCCAGGTGGGAGGTCAGAGGCTTTAACCTTTCTGTGGCCAGTGTGGCAGGACATGCCCACACCTGTAAGGCAGAGATTAAAAGATTGGAGTACCAAGGAGATCTGGGTTATTAGTGCTAATGGGTTCTTCTTGTACTCATGGCATCTCGATGTGCAAAAACAAGCAATAAAACATAATAACCAAAGATTTTGGAACCAGATCGACCTCTGTTGGAATCCAGACTCTTGGGCTTCCCAACTGTGAGGTCCTTGACAGTGGCTCTCCCCTTAGGTTCCTTGTCTTTCTTGTAGAACTAGAGATTAGCCACTGTAAGTAAAAAAATGAAACTGCTCTGTACATAGTAGGTGATCACTGAATGTTAATATCCTTTCTTTTTCTCTTTCCTAAACTTGGATTATCTTTGACATTGTTCTTATAGCAATCCTTGGACATAAACAGTGACTTCCCTGGTGGCTCAGAGGGTAAAGGATCTGCCTACAATGTGGGAGACCTGGGTTCAATCTCTGGGTTGGGAAGATCTCCTGGAGAAGGAAATGGCAACCCACTCCAGTATTCTTGCCTGGAAATCGAATGGATGGGGGAGCCTAGTAGGCTACAGTCCATGGGGTGGCAAAGAGTCGGACATGACTGAGCGACTTCACTTTCACTTTCACTTTGGTCATAAACAGGGAGAATATTTGTATTCTCATTTTAGAAATGAGAAAATGGGATTTGCATAAGATAACAGGAACAGGACTGGGTCTGGACCCCAGAAATTGATGCTACAGTAGAACTGCTATGGAAGAAGACAAGCTGAGCTTTCATCCTGGCCCTACCCCTGTTTGCTGGGTGACCTCCCTGAGCCTGTTTCCTCATCCATAAAGTGAGGATAATAAGAGAGTCTACCTCCAAATGTTATTGTGAGGATAAAGGAGCTAATATTTATAAACTGCTTAGACTGGCCAATAATAAACAGTGCATGCTAAGTTGCTTCGGTCCAATCTGACCCTTTGCCACCCCATGGACTGTAGCCCTCTAGGCTCCTCTGTCCGTGGGGATTCTCCAGGCAAGAATACTGGAGTGGGTTACCATTCGCTTCTCCAGGTGATCTTCCTGACCTAGGGACTGAACCCATGTTTCTTATGTCTTCTGAATTGGCAGGCGAGTTCTTTACCACTAGTGCCACCTGGGAAGCACATAATAAACTGCAGCTCTGATGATTAAATGAGACTTACAAAGCCCTCTCTCAGCGGCTTATTTTTGGATATTTTCTTGGGGCATTCTGGGAGAGTGTCCTTTTGAGTTCTGTGTGTCCTGAATCTTAATGAGGGATGCTGTTGTGCTGTGCTTAGTTGCTCAGTTGTGTCTGACTCTCTGTGACCCCCTGGACTGTACCCCAGCAGGCTCCTCTGTTCATGGAATTCTCCAGGTTAAGAATACTGGAGTGGTTTGCCATGCCCTCCTCCAGGGGATCTTCCCAACCCAGGGATTGAACCCAGGTCTCCCACATTGCAGGCAGATTCTTTACCATCTGAGCCACCAGGGAAGTCCAAGAATACTGGAGTGGATGGCCTATCGCTTCTCCAGGGGATCTTCCCGACCCAGGAATTGAACTGGGGTCTCCTGCATTGCAGGCAGATTCTTTACCAGCTGAGCTACCAGGAAAGCCCTAATGAAGGGTAAAGGGAATTAATCAGTATCCATCTACGTCCAGTTACTTCCCCCTGACAGGAGGGTATACTGTGTGGGCCTGTGAGTGCATGTGTGTTATGCTGGAAACCAGGGTGGGCTCCCTGGAGCAGGCGTCACTCAGGCAGCAGACCTGAGCTCGCCATCAGTCACCATCTCCCATGTGTATGTATCTTTTTGTGACGGTGGCTCAGGGAGAGTCCACTCTTAATATTCAACTGGCAATGACAGGCACCAAAATTTGATTTATATCCATGGTAACGGTCACCCAGGGGAACAGTGAGAAAAAGAGTCTTTTTTCCCATCCTCGTCAAACAGAGCCAGTGCCCAGAGACCATCGGGCTCTCCTTCTGGCTCTCCTTCTTGCTGGCCCCAGCTTGCCTCTGCAGAGAAGATGTGTATGTCTCTTCCTCATCTCTCCCACCCAGGGAGCCCCGGCTTATGGTTCGAGGCTGCAGATCAGCAGACCTGAAGGCAACAGAACAAGGACCCAGCCTTCTTGCCTCTGAAAACTTCCCTGAAGCCTGGCTCCTCAGGTGCTGCGTGGGAGGCTTGGGGAATCCGTCATACTCCAGATAAGGCTGAATTGCTCAAAAAGCTTACATTTGTGGTAGCTGATAGTTTTGCCAGCAAAGATTGGTGGTGGTGGAGGGCGCAGAGGAGATGCTTGACGGAACTTTCTGGCTATGGGAAGGCCTCCTCCCTCTCTCTCCTCACTCCTGAGGCTGCTGGCATGTCTTCTCTGAGGTATTTTTGCATGGGAAGGGGTTTTCATCCTCATCTGCTTCTGAAAACTTCTCTGTAGAGAAGTAAGGATGTTCTGGTACTAGATGGAGGGGGAGAGCCACACCCTGACCGATCTGGACAACTTTGTTGAGATCTGATGTGTCTTGATGGGCCCAAGGGGTAGAATATGGTTTGATTTATAAATCTGTTAGTCAGTTGGGCTTAAGTTGTGGGCTGGTTGCTTTGGAAGCTTTGAGACAGATCAGAGCATTGTTTTGTAACTTACGCTCCTTAAGACTGTGGTCCTGAGAAGTAGTTCATGAACAAACGGGTCTATGGTTGTATACATTTGGAAATTGGTTCATACTCTACTCTGTTTTGTTTTTTGACCTCGCTGCTCGGCTTGAGGCAGCTTAGTTCCCCGACCTGGAATCGAACATTGACTGCCATAGCAGTGAAAGTGCTGACTCTACCACTGGATCCTCAGGAATTTCCCAAGGCGGTTCAGTTGCTAAGTGGTGTCTGACTCTTTTGTCTCCATGGACTGTAGCTCACCAGCCTCCTCTGCCCATGGGATTTTCCAGGCAAGAGTACTGGAGTGGTTTACCATTTCCTTCTCCAAGGGATCTTTCTGACCCAGGTATCAAACCTGGGTCTCCTGCAATGCAGGTGGGTTCTTCACTGTCTGAGCCACCAGGGAAGCCATAAAGGGAATCCATATAGGGCTTTCTCATACTCTATCCCTTTATTGGAACATTACAACTCATAGAACATGTGAAAATGCCCTGAGATGTGGTATCTTTAAAGAAACTATTGCAGCATTATCTAAGTTCATGTTTCCTAGACATTCTTTACCAGAATTTTTTTTTTTTTTGCACTCACATTTGTTCCATAAAACAAACTGGGGAATGGCTGGAATGGAGATTCCCACTGGTCCTAATGCAGGTCTTGCCAATAGCATGATTTCAGAATACAGCTGGAAGGAAACAAGACCTAGCTGAGATGAAGAGGACTGTGTGGCCCATTTCCCCCACATTCCAGAATCACGGAGCCGTAAGTCTTCTTAGTGAGGTTGTTGTTGGAGGTTGGAAAGAATGAAAAATGCCCATTGAACTGAGAAGGTATCCTGAGGAAAAATGAGGCAGGCAGCTCTGTATAATCAATGAATTAATTTATTACAGGGTAATTTACTGACAGGGTAGATTTGGGCAGACAACTATCTGGAAGCTGCACAATTTGATAGTTAACCTAAGGTAGGGGGTAGGTGCCTGGAAACTGGACATACATTTCTAATCAAGATTTATGACAGGTAACTAGTCTCGTAGGTGCTGGGAAAATATCAGCAAAGTTCCTCATCATTGTTTAGGGACTAACAGAGCGTAGAGTCCACCTGGTTCTAATGATTATTAAACATTATCTATTAATTACAAAACCTCTGCCAACAGTGAAGTAATTTACTGCTCAGTGCAGTCTTGGGGAGGGTCAGTGGAAGGACAGGAGGAACTGAATGGACCCAAGACGGTGTCAGTTCAGTTACACTCACAGCTAATGGATTGGGGAATGGGAGGCTGGCTGGGAGAGCCTGGAAGAGGGCTGTCTGCCTTCTCCTCACACAGGCCTAAGGTTAGAGACTTCACTGCCTCCTGCGGGATCCATTTGTGAGCTTGTTAGGAAGCTCACCTTCCTGTCCATAAGTAGTGTCCCAGCCCCTGGAGTCATGGAGCTGAGCCCAATCCACTGTGGATTGTTATCCCTTCAGTCTGGAGAAGGGAATGTCTACCCACTCCAGTGTTCTTGCCTGGAGAATTCCATGGACAGAGGAGGCTGGTGGACTACAGTCCATGGGGTCACACAGAGTCGGACACGACTGAGCAACTAACACACACATGCATCCCATCAGTGGCTCAGTGGAGCCCTCACATTCCTCTCTGAGGTCTTTTTTCCTATGTCTTCTGTGTTGCTTATGTAATGTGGTCTAGAGCTCCTCACGGTCATGTTTTCATTCCTCTAGATAGGCTGCTGCTGCTGCTAAGTCACTTCAGTTGTGTCCGACTCTATGCGACCCCATTAGATGGCAGCCCACCAGGCTCTGCTGTCCCTGGGATTCTCCAGGCAAGAACACAGGAGTGGGTCTAGATAGGCTGTGCTTGGCTAATATCCTTGCACAGTGTGGTGAGGAGGAGTAGATCTGAACACAGACTGAGCATTTTCTTCAGAGCAGCACCTGCCCCCAGTCTTTGGCCCAGAAAGGTCAAGTCTGGTCTTACCTACTTGCCTCTCTTGTCCAGTGGCAACTCTTATGTGTTGGGGAAAGGTCCTTTGATTAGCCTGTCTGTGCCACACAGGTCCACAATAGGAATCTGATATGTGTTCATGTGGGTTAACAGGTCTTGCCCCAGTGAGAAGGGTTGGCTGAGGTTTTCTATTTAGTCATTACATTCTCCTCAGCATGAGTGTCTTTGGATAGGAAGTCTCAGTAAGCCAGTTGCCTTATCAGTTAGGATTCTGTCCATGTCAAATGATAGAAAACTCTCCTCAAAATGCCTTAAACAATTAAGACCTTTACAAGCACACTAGCCAGCATTTAGCTGTAGCCTGTGTGTGCTAAGTCACTTCAATACTGTCCAACTTTTTTGCGACCTTATGGACTGTAGTCCACCAGGCTCCTCTGTCCATGGGATTCTCCAAGCAAGAATACTGGAGTGGGTTGCCATGCCCTCCTCCAGGGGATCTTCCCACCCCAGGGATCGAACCTGCATCTCTTAAATCTCCTGCATTGGCAAGTGTGTTCTTTACCACTAGCGCCACCTGGGAAGCCCCAGCAGCAGCCTAAAATGCCTCAAATGTGCTCTTTCATTTTGTTTCTTGTCAAGAGTTTTAATTTCTTCTATTTACCTATAATCTCACTCTCTCTCTCTTTTTTTTTTTTTTGACATTGGATATGGCAATGACGGGGCTTCCCAGGTGGCACTAGTGGTAAAGAACCCACCTGCCAATGCAGGAGATGTAAGAAATGCAGATTCCATGCTTGGGTGGGGAAGATCCCCTGGAGGAGGGCATGACAACCCACTCCATGACTGTGGTATGTTTTGAAGCGGATTTTTTGGGGTTTATTTTGTTTGGAATTGGATCAACTTCTTGAATCTCTAGATTAATGTCTTTCACTAAATTTGAGAAGTTTTCAGCCATTATTTCTTTGAGTATTCTTTGCCAACAGTACAAATGTTACATCTTTGGTGTAATCCCCCAGGTCCCTGAAACTCTGTTCATTTCCTTTCAGTTTATTTTTTCTCTGTTGTTTATATTGGATAATTTCTGTTACTCTATCTTTAATTTTACTGATTATTTCCTCTGCCAGTCATATTTACATTGTGTTGTTTATTTCAGTTGTATTTTTCAGCTCTAAATTTCTAGATGGCTCTTCTTTATATCTTATATTTCTTGGCTGAGACTTTCTATTTTTTTAATGTGTTTTAAGCATGTTCATAATTGCTCATCAAAGCAATTGATGCTGCTAAAAATCCTTGTTAGACAACCCCAATATCCATATCATCTTGTTCCTTCATTGATTGTCTTTTCTCATTTAAGTTGAGATTTTCCTTGTAGGTATGATGAGTAATTTTCAGTTTTATCCTGGACATTGGGTGTTGGGTGTTATGTTGGGAGACTCTAGATCATATTTACCCTTTCTTTGCAAGCAGTTACCCTGTTTAGGTGAAGCCCACAGACCCAAGTAGGGATGGATGTTCAGTTTCCCACTGGATCCCACTCACACCATCCCAGTAAAAGCAGGTTACTGCCTCACACTGCCAAGCCTTGTCTCATTGCCAGTGAATGGAGATGGAAGTTCCATTTTCTACTGGACCCTGCTTGGTGGAGGCTTAAAAAGAAAGAAGCAGTTTAATTCATTTTGCAAATTGAGCCCAGGCGTTCTCCTCCATGGGGTCCCCAGGGGGGCCTTGTCCCAAGTGGTCCATGTGACCTAACCTTTCTGAGTGGCTAGGACAGTGTTAGTTTTTAATAAGGCAGTGCCAACCAAGGGGTAGAATCCCCTCCGCCCATCTGCCACCCAAAATGTGGTGCCCAGAGTGGTCTGTAGCCTGGAGATAACAGTCCCCCTGCCTGCTTCTGGGAAAAGCTGTTAACACTGCAGGGAAAGGGAACTCCATCCCCCTCCCCACCCCCTCCCCTCCACACTGTCACTCCCACCGTGTATTTTGAGAGTCTGCTGTGCACTCTGGCTGGTGCTGTTTCTAGGGAATCTTAAGACCTGAACTGTGCTGTCAAGGAGCTCACAGCCTACTGTGTGTGTGAGTGTGTGTTTGTGTGTGTGTGTATGTATCTGCTTGCACGTCCAGGTAAAGGGAAAGTGAAAAGTGAAAGTGTTAGTCACTCAGTTGTGTCCAACTTTTGCGACCCTATGGACTGTAGCCCGCCAGGCTCCTCTGTCCATGGGATTCTCCAGGCAAGAACACTGAGTGGGTCGCCATGCTCTTCTCCAGGGGAGTCTTCTCAACCCGGGATCGAACCTGGGTCTCCCGCATGGCAGGTACAGGTGGACAATTACAGCTCGGTGTGCTGTGTGGAGCCACAACATGATTAAAGAAGCAGAGGAGGCCCTGGAGAGTCAGGGAGGGATCCCCAAAGAGGGGTGACCAGGGGTGGTCTGTGTATGTAGAGGTGTGGGAAGGGCCTTCCAGGTGGAGGGAACAGCATGAGCAGAAGCCAGGAGTAAGGAAGAGAGTGGGCACTTGCACCCTCAGTGAAGTCCCTGCTGAGAGCCCAGCTATGTATAGAGAAGCCTCTTTGTATATTTAAACCAGGGAATCTGATACTTTACAATGGAACATATAGTCTGGGCACTGCTGGACCGAGGCAGTCTAATTTATTTTACAAATCAACAAGGACCAGGAGGACCTCAGTGACATTGTTATTGAGGGAATAGGGTCAACGTGTAATCGTCTTCCATTGAGAAAATTCATCAGCATGGGAAATTACAGAGTGTAAGTTTCTGCAATCTTGAGCTGCTTTCTGGGTAGACAAGGGCTGTCCTCTGTGGATGTGGTGGGGACGACTTCTCTGGTATTTTCAAGAGCCCTTCTCCTGGCTTGTGATCCTGCATGGTCGGTTAGTCCATTTAATCCATTCATGTCAAGTGTTTATTCAGTGCTTTCTGGGTAGTCTGGGCCTTGTGCCCTGAGCTGAGTGTTTGTAAATAATCACTCATAACCTTTGTTTTCAGGGAGCTTGCAGAAGGTGGAGGGACACAGACATGGAGTCATCAAGCTCAGCAAAGAGTGCGATGATAGGAACATGGGGACTGGTTGGAGACAGAAGCATCCTCGAGTTGGGTGATTGGAGCAAAGTGTCAAGAGGGTTTATGCAGGTGCAGGCAGGATATGGAAAAACTGCAGGGTGGTACAGCAGCTTGCTGGTCACACGGAACCTCCATCACTCATGGACGTGAAAGGAGTAGTTGTAAGTCCTCCAAGACAAAGAGGCTACCTGGCAGGAGCCAGGACTTTCATGTGAACAGCAGGACTGTGTGGAGGAAGTGGGGGAAGCCAAACCTTGGCCCCTCTTCTCTCGCCTCCATTAGCTAAACCCGAGGGAACCAGAAGGCAAGAGGGCCTGTTGATATAGCCCAGAGAGGTGGGCCTCCATCTGCTGATGGGCACAGAGCAGAGTTGGGGGGAAGGAGCACAGAGCAGGGTTGGGGGGAAGGGGCACAGAGCAGGGTTGGGGGAGGGAGCACAAAGCAGGGTGGGGGGAGGGAGCACAGAGCAGGGTGGGGGGAAGGAGCACAGAGCAGGGTTGGGGGAGGGAGGACAAAGCAGGGTGGAGGGGAGGGAGCACAGAGCAGAGTTGGGGGGAGGGGAGCACAGAGCAGAGTTGGAGGGAGGGAGCACAGAGCAGGGTTGGGGGGAGGGAGCACAGCGTAAAGTGAGGGGAGGGAAGCAGAGATGTGCTGCTCTCAGACTTTTGCAGGGAGCACAGGGGAGGCTTCCCTTTGGAGAGGATATTTGCGCTCCATGTTAGTCTCCTGGGCATGCCGTAACAAAGCACCACACACTGGGTGTTTTGGAACAGCAGTAATGTCCTGTCCCCAGCGCTGGAGGCTAGAAGTCCAAAATCAGCTGTTGGCAGGGCCCATTGCCACTGAAGGTGCTGGGGAAGGAAGTTCCAGGCTGCTCTCCCGGTTCGTTCGTGGTAGTTGCTTGGTTGTGGCAGCATCACTCTAGTCTTCACATGGTAGTCTCCCTGTGTGTGTGTCCAAAGTCCCCCTTTTTATAAGGACACAAGTCATGTTGATTCGGGGGTCCACCCCTTAATTTAGTTAATTACATCTCAAATACGGTTTCATTCTAAGTTCTTGGAGGCCAGTACTAAAACATACGAAATTTTAGGAGATTCAGATCAACTCATCACAACCTGTGTCTTGAAAGATGGGTAGGAATTCACCAGGCAGACAAGTACATGTGTATGTGTGTATGTGTGTATGTGTGTGTGTGTGTGTCCTGAAAGTTGAGTAGGGATTCAATAAGCAGACAAAAGATGGGTAGGGATTCACCAGGCAGACAAGTACATGTGTGTGTGTGTTTGTGTGTGTGTGTGTCTTGAAAGATGGATAAGGATTCACCAGGCAGACAAACACACACGTGTGTGTGTGTGTGTGTGTGTGTGTGTGGTGGGGCTGGGGGTAGAGCTATGACTTAAGAGGCCTAAGAGCCACGCGTCTGGGGCCTGTGAGCACTCGCACTTGAAGGTGGCTTTGGAGGCCCTGTGATCTGGTCTCTCCTCCCTCCACACCTTCCCTGCAAGCTCCCACCCGCTTGGATTCCTCCAGACCCTCTGCCCTGGCTAGCAAGTCTCTCTAGAGCATCTGCCTGCATCTGTGGAGATTGATGTTTAAATAACTTGGGGGCTTCTTTAAGAAAGAAGATAAAATTAGATATGAAAGTCAGTGAGGAGCAGAAAGGAGAGAGCCGGGACCAGGTTGGAGGGGCTTGTTGGCCGTGGTGTTGAGTGTGGCCTTTACCCCAAGGACACTGGGAGCCATGAGAGGTGTCCAGCTGGGGAGCAACCATCGGACCTGTATTTCAGAACCTCTGACTCTCACTGTGATGTGAGGATGAGTTTGGGAGGAAATACAGCCACCCCCTCCCCCCAACCCCTGGTGGAGTGAAGGGGCACAGAGGCTGACCTCCTCTTGTCTCCTCCCTGTCTGGCACTCTCATTGATGACTTGCTCTCACTAACAAGCTGTGGGACGTGGGCGAGGGCTTACCATGCTGGGTCTCAGCTTCCCCATCTGTTTCCCATCTTCATGCCAGTTTCTTCGTGCCTTCTAACCTTTCTTCGTGGATCCAGTGCAAAGCGGAGTTAAGTCTCTCCTCACTTCTTGCAGCCATTGGTCCTGGTTTCGAGGATGTGCTTCCTTCCTGGGGCCTCTGCTGGAAGGAGATCAGAAGTTCTGTTCCATTGACCAGCTTGCCTCCCGAGGGGCCATGGTGAAGGTCTCCCCCTGAGGCCCAGCAGGCCTGTGGGCTCAGAGCCAGTGTCTGCCACAGGGGATCTTGTTTCTGGTACTCACTGCCTGGTCCTCCTTGGCCCTCCTGGAGCTTGGTTACTGCCAGCTGCTCTTCCCAGGGCCTCAGGAGAGTCCCCCACTGGCCCAACCTCAGTGATGTCTGTGAGAAGAGGAGAGAAGCCCTGGAAAGGGCCAGGAAGGCTGGGAATGGGTGCAAGTGACAAGTCTTGTGTATGTCGATTCAATTGCCAGGCCTCCTAGATGTGTGAACAGCTTCCAGCCAACCCTCTCTGCTCTGTATTTCACATGCCTGCTGATTCTTCTGTAAAGAATGCGGGCGGGGGATCTGCCTGGAAAGATTCTTAGCATCTTTGGGTGAGTGGCTCTTTGCACGGCTGCGTAAAGTCAGTGAGGCCTCTTGGATGGTGAAGGTGAGAGGGAGTAGCATGAGGGGCAGGAGCAATTGTCCTTCCAGGTGGGAGATGCCAGCCCGGGATTTCTGTTCACTGGCCTGGACTCAGTGAGGATGTATACATGGGCTGCTAGGATTCATGTTTCCAAAAGTTGGAGCAGTAGAATCTGATTTGGGAGAAGGCCATAAGTGCTTCCTGCTATGCAAATATTTCAGTGATGGAGGGCCACGATGGGCTAGACAGACAGGGTGTTACACGCACCTGTTATTTCTTACAGCAACCCTAACAAGTCATACTGTTAATATACCCATTTTCTAGATGAGGAAACTGAGAGTGAGAAAGGTTAAGTACTGGCCAGATGTCATACAGCTGGAAGATGCAGAATCAGGATGCAAACTCAACTCTGCCTGCTGCCAAGGCCTGGATGTTTATACCACCTGCCCTGCAGCCTCTAAAAGTGTCTTGACAGTTGAAGCAGAATTGGGCCCAGAGGCCAACTGAGGCCAAACTAGGGGTTATTTGCCTTGGAGTCCCCACCCCAGGCCTGCCGTGCTGGCCCTTGTTTGGGTTACCACGAGCTTTCTCAGGCAGCCCCACAGGACAGGCTGGCCACTTGGGAGTGCCCAGACCTGGGCAAGCCCTGGAGGAAACAAGGCTGTGGGGAAATGTCTCCTGGCTCCCTCTACCCCACACAGGGAGCAGCGGTTGCTATGCAGCCTTGTTTGTTCAAGGCCAGCCAGGCGACGGGCAGGAGCGTGCCAGCAGCGGGGCCAGTGGCTGCCCCCAGCACCTGCCCAGACGAGAGGCCCGCAGCCCAGAGCTGCAAGGCTGGGCCGGGGCCAGGGCAGGCCAGGTGTGAGGCTGCCCTGTCTTCACCTCCCTGGACCCACGGCAGCATCATCTGCAGAGAGACCGTGGGACCTGGATTCCTCTGGTGGCAGGGGTCTGGCCTCTGGATGAAGAGGTGACAGGTGATGTGTCCGCCAAGCTGTGGGTGCGGGGATGGGAAGGGAGGGTGAGTCAAGGTGCTTTAAGTCCTTGGTGGGTTGTCAAGGAGCTGATCTGGAGCAAGGATGAGGGTGCGGTGAGAGGAGGGATACCAGCCGTGATGGAGTCTGAGTCACTGCCGGAGTGCCTTCGCCTCTCTGGGCCTTGCTGCATCAACTTTGCACGGGGAGGTTGGGTCCCTGCTCTCTGAGTGGAGACCCAGGAAGGAGGAGCTGTCCCGGGCTGTCCCCTCTCCGGCCAAAGCCTCTGCCAGAGCTGGGGGTCAACACTGCATGGTTCAGGCGCCCATTCAGCTGAGGCTTCCCGGGAGAGGGACATGGGTGGATGTGCATGCTATAAAGAATGTTAAGGGTACAGGGAACTCATGTGAAATGGAAGTCTTGGAAGGGTTCTGGATTTGAATTCTGGCTTTACTTCTTACCTTCTGTGTGGACTTAAGCTCCTTCCTCTCTGAGCCTCAGTTTCCTCACCTGTGAAGTAGGGGTTAAATAATACCTCCCTTGGCACTGCTTGTGAGGCATGGAGACCATAAGCCCCTGTGCTAGACAGAGGCCACTTCTCTTCATGCTGTTAGTATTGGAGAGATGACCCTGTTCCTTACCAGAACAGACTTCAGCTTCCTGAAACTGAGGTTTTGCCAGCCAGCCCTCCTGGACAAGGGCCCATGCTGGCCCAGGGGCCTCAGGAGGCTGATATGTCCTCGGGAGCACTGGGAAGGCTGGGGAGGACCGTGCTTGGTGGGTGGGTCACTGAGGTTGGTCTCTGAGCATGGGGTGCTGGCTCCAGGCGGGTGGGCAGGGCAAGTCATCTGGCTGGCCCTGAGCCCGCCAAGCCTGCACTGCTCTCCACCACATCCTGGGAGGATGGAGCCTGTAGCTCCCCGACCCCAGGCTTGCTGGATCCCAGGACTGGCTCTGTTTCAGCCCCTGGAGGCTTGCTCTGACAGATTTGAAGGAAGAGCATGTAGTGGGAGCGAGGGACGCAGAGACGTCAGGCTGGGCTCTGGAGAGACTTGCCTCTGAAGGCCTCCCAGTGCCCCTAGGGCCACCGCAGAGGCCCCGGACACTGCTCAACAAGTGTGGATACTTAGAAGTTGATTACTGTATGCTGATAGAGGAATGTATAGAACTCACAGTTTTGAAGAGTGAATGTCTGTGTAGCCACCACCACCAGGTCAGGAAACGGACATCCAGGCAGGACCCTAGAACCGTCCCCCATGGAGGTCTTCCTTGTCACAGCCGCCTCCCTCCCCACAGGGTCAGTCATATCCCCATTTTCCCTTGTTTTGCCATAAGGTTTTCCCATCTATGTATGTTTTTCTAAATGCTCAATTTAACCTTGTCTTCGATTGAACTTCCTATACGCAGAATTGCTCTCTCTGTGTCTTCTGTGTTTGACTTCTTTCACTAAACATTACTCTGTGCAGTTGTCCTTGGTGTTGAGTAGAGATCCGGTTTGTTCATTTCCATTGTCATGGAATATTCCATGGCGTAAATACACCACGACTTATGTCTCTGTTTTCCTGTGGGGCGTTGAGATGATTTCCAGATTTTGTGTGTATCATCAGAACTGCTGTGAACATTCTCCTCCTTCTTCCTTAGTTCACGCATACGAGGTTTGCTCTAGGGTAGACGCCTAGGATGAAATTGCTGGGCATAGGGTTTGCATGCCTTTCCCTAGCGGTTGACCCATTTATGCCTCACCCACCACACATGCTCTGCGTCTCTTCAACACTTAGTACCATCTACAATTTTAATTTTTGGCAACCTTTGCAGATGGGTAGTAGCATCTCATTCTGACGTTAATTTGCATTTCTGTGATGATGAGGAAATGAACACCTGCCCTCGCCTTTCTTCCTCCTCACTTTCCTTCCTTTTTGGTGCTACCATCCACCCGGATCTCTCTCTTAGCTCCCGCCTCCCCCACACTCTGCTCAGGTTCCTGACTTCCCTTTTTCTCTCTGTCCTCCTGCCCCTCTCCCCACTATCTTCTCATCCTGCTTCTTGGAAAACCAATCTCTCATGTGCATTATTTCTCCATCACTGATCTTTGAGCTGCTGACCTGGGCTCCAGAGGAGCTGTCTAGAGGTCTGAGATATTCACTTTGTCTCTGCTTCTAAATCTCTGCTTCTTGGTCCAACTCACATCCCTTCTTGGGCCTTGGATTTCCCTTCACTTAAACAAAGACAGAAAAAACAACGACCTTCTGAAGAAGCCGTTTCGATTTCCCAGGATAACCTGGCCTAGACGCTGGAGAGGCACGTGGAAGACTCTAGCTCTTGGTCAAGAAGAGTTGAGCTTCTCCTGGGGGCACTGGGAGAAGGACAGAGTGGTGCTCTGGTGTCAGCTGAGGTTCTTACAGGGAGATGGTTGTCAAGGGCGCTTTCCTGGAATGTGACAGACACTTAGATGCTGGGCATGGTCAGAACCAACTTTGCTGAGACTACGATGGGAAAAGATGTATTATTTCTTCCCAGTCTCTTCTGAGCCTCTGGTACCTGTAAGTGTTCGCAGACTACAATTTAAAGCTGGGAGCTCCAGCTACTGGGCAGGGATCTCTGAACAGCCAAACCATATACAGAAAGCGTTCTGGGGACAGTAGACCAGAATTTAAGACTCCAGAACTATGATCAAGCTCTAGGATGACTCGTTCCTGAAAGTGGGACTCTTAGGGTGGGCTGCAGGCTTCCAGGTCTAGCTGCATGATTTCAGGAAGAATTTGATTCAAGTAGCACTGAGTCCCACTAAGGAATTCAGACCCTGGGGAGACACTGTCATGGCTCTGACCAGGCTTTGCACTGCTGAGTGACCATTTTGAGAGGGCTCAGTAGAAGACTGGAAAAGGCACCTTTCTTCCCAGCCCTGCTCAGGGCCTTGCCAGCTAGGGGCTAGAATGATGCCTGCAGGTAGGCAGTGGTAGGCAGTGGCTCTTGACATTCCTGGGTATGTCATACAGCCTTTCATGAGCCCCTCTTTTAAGAGCCAGGAGAGTAGCTGACCTCTAAGATTTCCTTGCAGCTTGAAATTTAGTGGCAGGAGAAGCAAGTAAAGACACATCCTATTCCCACAGCGCGAAACTTCATTGAATTAACTAGGACAGGTTTTGATCTCTAATTTACATTTCCATTAACATTATATACAAGAGTGGGGAAAGGCTCAGAATATTCTGGATTTTATAAATTTATGGATATGTTACATACCTATTGTTCCCAGGACTGCCACTTGTTCATCTGGTACTTTTGTATGAGTTAGAAAAAGATGCCTCTTTAAGACATTTGGAGCTTCCCTGGTGGCTCAGATGGTAAAGAATCTGCCTGCAATGCAGGAGAAGTGGGTTCAAGCCCTGGGTCAGGAAGATCCCCTGGAGAAGGGAATGGTGACCCACTCCAGTATTCTTGCCTGGAGAATTCCAAGGACAGAGGAGTCCAGTGGGCTATAATCCACGAGGTTACAAAGAATCAGACATGACTGAGTGACTAACATTCACTTTTCACTTTCACATAAGATGTTTTACTTTTATTCATCAGAGAAAGGCTATAATAAATGTGCAGATCTGTAGCGTCTGCAGTGTGAATGGTGTCTCCCCTTAACTATGATGCTCTTGTGCAGTGTCCAACCTGAACAATCAGACAGGGCAGCCCTGCCTCTCTCCCACCTTCATTATTTTTCAAATACAGCCTAAGTAAAACTTTCTTTCATATGTAGGCTTTCTCATATCTTTGAGACCAATGATTCTTATATCAGAATTCCTGGGGAAGGTGTAGGGAGCTCTTTCATATGTCACAGACCTAGACATACAGGCAGCTGTCCTCTTCCTCTCTTTCACTCATCCCCCCAAAACACACACTGAGCTTTACAAGTTGAAGACCACAATCCTCAGCTGTGTTGGGGCATAAAAATGGTTGAGAAGTACTGCTTTGGGCTCCTGACCATGAGATTCACCCTGTCCCAGGAGGTCACTGAGATGTAGGTGTGTCCTACCCCAGCCTACCCACTGCCTCCTGCTCACCCCACGGAACTCGTGCAACAGACGGACATTCTGTTGCTTTAAGTGGTGCTTCCGCTTTGCCACCCAGCCTGAGCCAGGCCTCTTTAATTTTTATTTATCTTATAATTTATCTTTGTCTGTGTTGGGTCTTCATTGCTGGGCACGGGCTTTCTCTAGTTGCAGACAGCAACTCTTCACTGCAGTGTGCAGGCTTCTCGTTTCGGTGTCTTGCCTATCGCGGAGCATAGGTTCTGGCGTATGGGCTCAGTAGTTGTGGAGCACAGGCTTAGATGCTCAGCAGCTTGTGGGATCTTCCTGGACCACAGCTTGTGAAATCTTCCTGGACCAGGGATTGAACCCATATGCCCTGCATTGGCAGGCAGAGTCCTAATCACTGGACCATCAGGGAAGCCCAGCCAGGGCTCTTAGCTTCTAGCCTCAAAGACTTTCAAAAAGAGCATTTCCCGCTCCTTGAATGTCTGATTGCCTGCAGTAAAATTGTTATTAAACAAACAATAATGTTAATAGCCACTGTTTATTGAGTAGTCGCTAGGGCCCAGACACAGTGTTACGTGCTTGTCCTATTTTATTGAATACTGTCAATAACCGTGTGAGAGTGTTATTTCCATTACAGTTATGTGCGTGCTCAGCAAAGTTTAGTCACATGAAGTCACACAGCTAAATGGAATTTAATTCAAGTCTGTTGACTCCTAAGCGTCCTCTCTGGAGTACTGTGTACCACCACCTCCAAGAGCAGAGGACTTCAGCCCTGCTGCTTCCGCTTAGTTGCTCTGTGGCCTTGATAGTTACTAACATTTTTTTTTAATGAATTTTTTTTTTTCTATTCCAAATTGTGTGTGTGCATGCTTAGTCACCAAGTCATGTCTGACTCTTTGTGACCCCATGGACAGAGAAGCCTGGCAGGCTACAGTTACCAAGTGAAGGAAACTAAGATTTCTTACTTCCGTGTTGATATGTGCCAAGAACTGGGCTGCATGGTGCTAAATATTATGCCAACTTCACTTTCTAAATCCAATAACAAGGCAGATATTATTGTCCTCATTGTATAGAAGTGACTATGGAGAAGAAAATGGCAACCCAGCCCAGTATTCTTGCCTGGAGAATCCCATGGATTGCCATTTCCTTCTCCATAGTCACTCAACTAAGTCTCAATCTTCTTATCTATACAATGAGGACAGTGCTTGGCACATATCAACATGGAAGTAAGAAATCTTAGTTTCCTTCACTTAGTTACTTCTCAGTAAAGATGTGCTTTAATTTTGATTTCTTCATTCATTCATGATACAAGCAGTTATTAAGAGTTATTACTGGGATGTCCCTGGTGGCCCAATGGCTAAGGCTCCAAACTCCCAATGCAGGGGGTCCAGGTTTGAGCCCTGGTTGGGGAACTAGATCCCACATGCCGCAGCTAAGAGTTCACATACCACACCTAAAGAACCCGTGCATTGCAACTAAGACTGAGAACAGCCAAATAAATACATTCAAAAAAGAGTTATTACTATGTGCCAGGTACTGGGTTGGACATTTGTCTGCATTTCTGAAAATCCCCATGGGCCTACACCTGATACTGCCTGGAGGACAGAAGGGATATAGGAGTCTTGATCTCACCTGATCCCATGACAGCAGGAGAGCCAGTGGGTGCAGCTCCAGAGCTGGCGGAGGGGCGCAGAGAAGGAGCAGTTAAGGTGGGGGTGCCGTCTCATCTGGGCATTGCCTTCCTGCTGGCCCATGTGCCACCCATAGCTTGAGGCAGTGGTGGGGAGCGGGGTGCCCTGAGATGCCTCTCACAGAAGGTCTGGTGAGTGTGGGTATTCATCTCCTGGTTCTGGGTGGCAGGAGGCTCTAGGGATTCCCAGCGCCAGGAGTGGCCGAGTCCTTATCTGGAAGTTGAGAGTCACTGAGGAAATCAGCTCTGCCTCAGGCTAACAGAGATGGAGGCATCCGGCTGGGGCAAGGGTGGGAAAAGGAACAAAAATTTTTTTTTTTTCCTGGGGTCAAAATACGTCATATTCCAGGGCTTCACTGCTCTCATGCTCTTCGGCCTAACCTCCTATTTCATGGATGATATCAAAGCCTTCCTGCCCGTTCCCTCCGGACTCCCCTCCGCTGCCTCCCTTCACATCCAGGGACCTGACCATGCCTAAGCCAACCCCCCTCCGCCCCTCCACCTCACCTCCCATCCAGGTAGCTCTGGGATCCTGCTCCATCAGTTCCCCTGCCTCCCTTCACATCTACAGCCTTTCCCTTCTTCTGGCTCTTTTTCCTTCTCCTATGCACATGCTCCAGCAGTTCCTATCCTTAAAAGAGATACAGAGAACAAGCACCAACTTCACCCACCTTCGCTCCTCCCCAGCTGCCACCCACGCTCTCTCTTCTTTCCAGCAGCTCTGAAGAGTAATCCCTACCCATTGTCTCCTTGACATTCCACACACTTCTCAACAGCAGCTGCCTGTGATCTCCAGGTCCCCCAGGCACAGAAGCTGCTATAAGTAACCTGGTTGATGTCCTCAGGGCCACATCAATGGGCTTTTCTCACTCCTTACCCCTCCCGACTTTTTTGCTGTGTGGACACTTCTGCTTATTCTCTGCTCTCTGGGTTTTCCTGGTACCCACTCTCTACCTCCCTGAGTGTCCTCGCTCTGGCTCTCCTTTCTCATTGTCAGGGCTTCCTGGTTCCAGGACCTTTCCAGAGTCTTAGATGGTAATACTATAGAAATGAATATTGCTTCCGCAAGACTCTTTTTTTTTTTCTTCTAATCCACGCCCCTCCCCCCCTTTTTTTTTGCCATGCCATGTAACTGGCAGGATCTTAGTTCCCCAACCAGGGATTGAACCCAGGCCACCTGCAGCGAAAGCACCAAGTCCTAACCACTGGACAGACAGGGAATTCCTGCACAAGACTCTCAGGCAAGCAAAGCTTTTCATTGAAAGAGATAGTTTATGCTCAAGGTAGAAGGTGGGGAAAAGGGGCCAGCTCAAGGGGTGAGTTGCTTTTATTAAAAAAAAAAAAAAAGAGAGGGCTGGTCTCATGAGCACTGGTAATTTCCAGAAATAGTCAAACATCTTTGATCAGCAGTGGGTGGCTATCAGGAATAGGGAGTGTTTCTGTGGGGGAAAGGTTGGCATGAGAATTTTCTGCAAGAAAGCACAGGGACAGATAAGGTTGAAATTGACAGTTGAGCTTCTTGTCTTGTGGCCACTAGATATGCCAGGCATTTGTTCTTTAGCTTGTAGGGCTTGTTTTGCCCAAGGCTGTTCCCGGGTCCTGATTCCAAGATGGTTGTACTCTTGCCTGTCTTGTTCCTACTGACAACATCTGCTCTCATGGCTTCAATCGCTGTCTGATTCTCAGGGGTTTCCTGGCCTGTGTCTCCAGCCCAGATCACCCTTTCTTGAGTCTCAAACCAACTTTCTGGATGCCTTTACCTGGGGGCCCTGGAGAAGCCACAAACCAACCTGTCCAAACCAGGACTAAGGGTCTCTCCCAGGTTGGCACCTGCTACTGTGTTCACCATCTCAGCAGCAGAGGCACCCTGTGCTCTGGCTCTCTCTTCAGATCCCTAGACTCGGCTAGACTCTCCCAGCCCTCCTATCCTCATCAGTCTCTCTGTCTTGCTGATGTGGCTCCTGCTTCTTTCTCAGATCTGACCCTGTTCTCCCATTTGAACCACCTCTGCCCAAAATCACACTCTTCTCTTCTCTCTCCAGAGTTATTTCCACAACCTCCTGCCCTGTCCACTTACATCTGTCTGCCAGCTGCCGTGAGGTTCATACATTACAGTATGTATGTAGAATACATACAGTACAGTATGATGCCACGGAGTATTGATTGCTTACTAGGGGCCAGACTCAGTACTGAGTAATTTTGTGTTTTATTGAATGTATTATTGAAGTAGGGTAGGCAATATCTCTATTTTTGCAGTTAAGGAAACTTTGGCTCAGAGAAGTTTGGCAACAGGTCTGTGGTCACACATCTCACAGGTGTTGGAATTTAATCTCATTCACCTTTGGATTTTAGTTCCTCACATACAGCTCAATGAGTGAGCAGATCTCAGACTTTCAGTGATAGGCCGAACTCAGGAGGTCAGAGTCCAGGGGGTCACCTGAGAACATACAGAGTTTTCCCTGGAAGGCTATGGGGTAGGCTACCTCCTGTGGGGGGAGGGAACAGGGTATGTATGGGAGTGGAGGTGTGGGTGGGTGATTATTTTCAGGGGACACCTGGGGTACAGGCAGGGATCAGATCTAAACTCTGACATTAGAGGCAAATCTTGGTTAAGTCACGTATCTTTTCTGTACCTAGTCCAGAGGCTGAGCTAGTGTCTCTGCTTGGGTCCTAAAATTTTGTCAAAAACTTCCTTCCCTTGGAAAGTTCGTCCTGGGTCCCCATTGAGGGGTCTGCATGAAAAAAAAGGTTAGATGATGTCATTTCTCAGCTAGAAATCCTTAGAGCTCCCTTTGCCTGCAGAACAAGCCCAGACTTGACAGAGCTGTGCAGGTACCGGCCCTCGACTACCTGCCTAGACTTGGGCCCTCCCAGCAAACTATTTGGTCCTCCGTGCCTTTGCTCAGAGTTTCCTGAGCCTGGATTGCCTTTCCTACTTCCCTGCCTATCTAGGTCCTACTTCCTTCCCAGCCCATTGAGGATGCAGCTTTTCCACAGAGGGTCTCTGGGTGCCTAGTCAGATAGCACTGAGGCTCTCCCCATGTGCCTATCCCTACCCAGGACCAGGAAGGACTGGATTCTCCAGGTGTTGCAACAAGCATTCCCCGGGCAGTATAGAATCACCATGAAACTAGCTGGCGACTCATCTGGTTTGAGCTTCTTACATTGTAGACATGTCTGACTCTTCCTCGTGAGGGGTGCCTGTGTCACCTGGGTCTGTCTTGGAGGAATGGAGGGCTGGCCCTGGTAACTTTAAAGATAGCGTGGGTTTGCACGTTTGTGCGTGTGTGTTTATATGCAGGGTGGGGGAGGGAGAGGAAGAGCTAATACTAGACATTAGTGATTACCTACCAGCAATGGTACTAAATTATGTTTGTACACAACTTCACTGAATCTTAACAAAATCCTTTGTTAGAACACTTTTTCAGGTAAAGAAATCAAAGCTCAGAGGAATTAAATAATCTGCCCAGGTTCATTCAAGAGGGCCAGGGCAGGGTCCCAGCCTCCCTGTGTCAACCGCAAAGCAGAGTTCCAGGAGTCCCGAGTGGGTGTTCAGGGCAGCCTGGGGTGGGGGGTGGGGTGGGAGGATTACTTACCCCCAAGGCCCCTCTCCAGTGGGTATTTCAGCAGGGATATATTTTGGGTTCAAACTCTAGGTTTGGTGACTCAGTCATCTTTCCCTTCTCCTCTCTCTCCTCTCCTGGACATGGCGCCATCATTCCCATCAAACATATCTGAGTAGGTGAGCTCTCTGACTTACTGGAACCCACGTCCCAGGACTGGGGACCAACCCCATCCCAGTCCCCCTGTGCTGACCCTTCCTGCCTCCTCAGAGCCTTGCCCTCCTGCCTGAGGACTGTTCATTTGAGGACCAGGATCTGCCCAGCTCCCTCCGGAGCAAGGTGGACCCTGTGGGCTGTGTGAGGCACAGGGCGGTGGGGACTTTGTCCTTGGGGCTGAAGGCATTCTTTCCTGGGACAATACCTGTTTGTTCCCTTTCTACTTGAAACCTGAGTCCCCTTCCGTCACCTTTCTTCATTCCTGCGATGCTGGTCACCATGGAACCTCTTTAGCCATCGTTTTAGTGGAAGGAGTGGACAACAGTCAGTTACTTTGGGTCACTCCGTTTCCTGAGTGGGGACTCTGAGGCTGAGGGTGGAGGAGCCAGCCACCTTGGGTGATCCAGAGCATCAGGGGGTGAGGAGGGGACCCCGGTCCCCAGAACCCCCTCACTGTAGCCCTTTAGGTCAGGGACTGGTTTTCCCTTCAGGGGACAGTCACTCCTTGATGCCCAGGACAGTGATGGGTCAAACGGGGGTTCAGTGGATTGTGCCTCAGAGGTCAGCACTAAGTACTGTCCATGCCAAACCCCAAAGCTTTGTCCTCATTTGGAGTGGAATATCTGATTGCGGCTTTTATAGTTTGGGCATAGATCTTTAAGTTTCCACCAGGCCTTGGGGAGGCGCCACCCGCTGTCCTGACAGAAGACGTGGTTGTCCGTACACAAGTGTAGGCACCTCCCATTGGCAGGCGCTGAGGAGGCCAGTATGTAGACCCTGAGGGCCTGAGGGGTCAAAGGTGTGAACATAGGAGGGGGAGGCCTGAAAGGGACTCTGTCTCATTGGCAGGTGCTGAGGAGGCCAGTATGTAGACCCTGAGGGCCTGAGGGGTCAAAGGTGTGAACATAGGAGGGGGAGGCCTGAAAGGGACTCTGTCTGCTGGGTTGCCTGGGCAAGCCATGGAGTGTACTCACCTTCCCTTCCATACTGTTGGTGTCCCTCAGGGCGTGGAGGGACATGGGCCATCCTGGTCTGCCGGGGAGGTAGTAGTGAGAGGGATGGAGGCAGTCTTGCTCAGAAGGTGCCGTTGAACCTTATGTGTCTGGGCCCTCAGGCAGCTCTAAATCTTCTTTTTAGCTTCATAGACATGATTACTATGGGGAGACTGAGACAGCATATCCACTTTGATCGCCTAAGGTCAGAGTCAGGGCTGGGGTCTTCTTATACAGGGAGTCTGAACTACAGCCTGTGTGAACATCAGAGTCACTCAGGAGTTAAGGGAAGAAAAATAACCAGACAAAGCCCTGTGGCCGTTCTCTGGAAGAGTCTGCTTCTGTGGAGATCTGGGTATCACCTCGGAATCTGTCGTTCTAATCAGTTTCCAGGAGATTTTGATCTGCAGCTGAGACTGAGAACAAGGGCTATAGCCAAACACCACGTTTCCACATGTCATTCACACAGAAAGCCTTCACCCTGGTTAGATACAGGTAGCAGGAGTCTGTGGTGTCCAAAGCCTGGACTCCAGCTTGTTTACTTTGATTCAGTCTGTCCCTCGAGGAACGTTCTTTCTGGGTTTTGCTGGAAGCAGCCATCTTGACAAATTCTTGAGTCTCTCTTGCTCAGAGAGGTGAGAGGTGGGGTGTTGGGACCCATGGAATAAATCTCCCTCCACTTCACTCTGGAGAAGGGCCATGTCTCTCAGCTATTCCAGGCTGCTTGTTACTACTGTGACAGGCAGTTGTCTTCTCCTCTGATTGTGAGGAAAATTCTCCTCAGAGAACCGAGTGGCTGGAGGCTGTAATCAGCAGGACCTCAGAGGCTGGGCTGGAACCTCTCTTTGGCTAGGGGTTGCTAGGAGCTGCTCTGCCTGCTGGGGTCTGGGTGGGGACATGGTGGGCCGGCTTCCAGACAGAAGGCAGAAGTTTTCAGTTCCTGGGTTAGGATTTGTTGCTCAGCAAAAAGAGTCTGGCATTGCCTCCTGCCCTGTCCCCAGATGGTATCTCAAGGGACCTACTCTGGGGCAGAAACTGGGGGATATGGAACGTGTGGCCTTTGTCCTGATTTTATCCTTGATCATCTCTGGTCACCTCCCTACCTGTCAGGGTGGAAATGGGTCACTATAATATCAGCAGAGAATTTATAAAACTGAGTGAACTTGCAGAGTCTGCGGTGAGACCTTTATTACATGGGAAAAGAATGAAGTCAGGTCAAGGGCAGGAATGGACGACTGACCCCGGAGGGTTAAGGGAGGCTGGAAAGAGGCTTGGAGGGGTCAAGCGGTCAGCTTAGGACAATGAAATGGCTGGGAGTGTCTGAGGTTGGCTTGGTCAACAAATTGAGAATGAGGGCCAGGAACTTTGTGCAGAAGACCGGTGTGCCTGAGAGAAAACAAGGGAGTTAGTCTCTGCAGAGTCCCCTGCTGCATCCTTGAGTGATAAGAGGGGTTGCAAAGCTTGACTCAGCATGAGCTTCCAGGGCAGCTACCAGAGTAATGAGCAAAGTAGAAACTGGTGGGAAAAGGAAGTGTCAGACTCCCCCTTGATAAGCTCCACCTTCCCCAAGACCCTGAGGTGACCATGTCAACGCCAAAGCCACCAGCAAAATTGGGTTCATGCGTTTCACTGACACTGTTCATAATGGACTGTCTACAGTCATGCAAACTGTCTACATGGACTGTCTACATAATGGACTGTCTATAGTCATGCAGTCTGGAGAGTCCCTTGGACTGCAAGTAGATCCAACCAGTCCATCCTAAAGGAAATCAGTCCTGAATATTCATTGGAAGGACTGATGCTAAGGCTGAAACTCCAATGCTTTGGCTACCTGATAAGAACTGACCCATTGGAAAAGACCCTGATGCTGGGAAAGATTGAAGGCAGGAGGAGAAGGGGATGACAGAGGATGAGATGGTTGGATGACATCATTGACTTGATAGACCTGAGTTTGAGCAAGCTCTGGGAGTTGGTGATGGACAGGGAAGCTTGGTGTGCTGCAGTTCATGGGGCTGCAAAGAGTCAGACATGACTGAACGACTGAACTGAACTGAACAGTTATGCAACCTGGGGACTTGGAAACTTTAAAGTGTCCAAGAGAGTCCGAATGTTAAAAGTGCCCTCAGTCCATGCCAAGTGCCAAGTCGCTTCAATCACACCCGACTCTTTGCAACATTATGGACCATAGCCCACCAGGCTCCTCTGTCCATGGGATTCTCCAAGCAAGAATACTGAACCGGTTGCCATGCCCTCCTCCAGGGGATCTTCCTGACCCAGGGATCAAACCCATGTCTCTTTACATCTGTTGCACTGGCAGGTGAGTTCTTTACCGCTAGCACCACCTGGGAAACCAGTGGCAGATTTCTTTACTACAAGAATGCTTTAAGGGCTTCTCTGGTGGCTCAGCGGAGAAGGCAATGGCACCCCACTCCAGTACTCTTGCCTGGAAAATCCCATGGACGGAGGAGTCTGTCCATGGGGTCGCGAAGAGTCGGACACGACTGAGCGACTTCACTTTCACTTTTCACTTTCACGCATTGGAGAAGGAAATGGCAACCCACTCCAGTGCCGTCTATGGGGTCACACAGAGTCAGACACGACTGAAGCGACTTAGCAGCAGTAGCAGCAGTTGGTGGCTCAGTGGTAAAGAAACAACCTGTCAATGCAGGAGACACAGTTTCAATCCCTGATCTGGGAAGATCCCACACGTCTAGCAGCGACTAAGTCCCTGTGCCACAATTATTGAGCCTGTGCTCCAGCGTCTACAACTATAAAGTCCAAGTGACACAACTACTGAAGCCCGAATGCCTAGAGCCTGTGCTGAGGCAAAAGAAGCCAAGGAATGAGAAGTCCGTGCACCACGACTAGATAATAGTCTCTGCTTGCCGCAACTAGAGAAAACCCCGCACAACAACAAAGACCCGGCATAGTCAAACATAAATAAAAATTTTAAAGCTCTTAAAAAAATAAAAAAGAAGAAAGAATGCTTTAACTCCTGTTGGGCTTCCCACAAAGTGGTTTAAAAAGAGTTTGTGATTTGTACTGATCCTCTCTGCCTCTCTCCATTGTATGTCCCTGGATGTTATAGGTTGGGGTCCTCTGGATGCTTGAGGATTGTGCTCACGGCCCAGAAACTAGCTGCTGCCTCTGGACAACCCCCCAGGTACCTCTTCGACCCAGGGCATGGGCACCCGTGACGATGTACCCCCAGGTAAGGGGCCCCAAGGAAGGTTGTGGGGGTGGGGATCTTCCTTGAATACTCCCACGGGCTCTGCTTGGGAGATGTGGTCAGGCCGCCAAGCCTTTCCATCCCGGCCAGACTCTGTGGGCTCTCCCTGCTCAGCCTCCTGTGGGGGGCTCCCTATCTGGCTCCAGATTCCAGGGCTTTGCTTCCACTCTCTGAGCTGATGGGCTGACTGAGGATAGTGTTCTGTAGTGGGAATATGAAGACGGGCCAAGGATGCAGGAGTGGGTCCATGGGAGGGCTGGGTGGCCCCGTTTTCCTCAGCTGACAGGGCAGGAGACAGTGTGGCCAACTGTATCAGCGTTCCAGGCCTGGTGCTGCCGCTGGGAGCCAGCTGTGTGAGCCTGTTTCCCCTGGAGGGTGAGGGAGTCAGAGGTCCTGCCTGGAGCGAATGGGTGCTTGTGAGGTGGAGCTGCTTCTCCTGGGAGGGGCCTCTACAGGGGCCTGGAGACTCCTTGCTAGGAGTGTGGAGAACCGGGAACGCCTGAGCAGTTCAGGGAACAGGCCACTGTGCTCAGGGCCGAGGACCGGGAGCTCATGAAAGAGGCTGAGAAGGTGCAGTGTGGGGAGGGTTTGGAGCAAAGCTGGGAGAAGTCACACGGAGCGGGCTGGAAAGGTGGGCTTTGGTGGGGAGCACGGTGCCCTGGCCGGCTGGGGTTGGGGTGGCAAGCCCCCACCTGAGGGCAAGGCTCTGATTTGGGGGATGGGCCACAGAGTGCCCGGGACCATCTGTCCCCTATCCCGGCCTTAGTGGACTCTAAGACACTGCTCTCCCTGCCTTTCTGTCCCCAGCCAAAGTTCCGGCTCCTGTGGCCATGTACGGTGGCAGCGTTCCCCAGAGCAGTGCTGGGCCCCTTGCACTCCCAGGTGGAAGCAGTGACTCCAGCCTGGAGACTTTTGGAGAAGGTGAGATGGAGGGCCTGGTGACTCCATCACATCAGATGGCCTTCAAATGTCCCAGCAGCCTCTCTGGGGCCTTGGAACAGAGATGGGCCATTCCACCTGGCAGCCACACAGACAGGGTCAGTGACCACAGAGCAGAGCCTGGACCTCATCCTGGAGGGAGGAGATGGGTGTGTTTAGATGCCCAACTGTGTCCTCAAGCCATGGCAGGTATTAATTTTACCCAGGTCCCTGCTGGACATGTCCTTTGGTTTTAGGTGGGTCCTTGGGCTTCCCTGGTGGCTCAGATGGTAAAGTGTCTGCCTGCAATGTGGGAGACCTGTGTTCGATTCCTGGGTCGAGAAGATCCCCTGGAGAAGGAAATGGCAACCCACTCTAGTACTCTTGCCTGGAAAATTCCATGGACAGAGGAGCCTTGTAGGCTATAGTCCATGGGGTCGCAAAGAGTCGGGCATGACTGAACGACTTCACTTCACCTCACTTTTCAATTCTCTGCCTCAAAGGATGGAGGTGTACGGAGGGCTCCCGCAGGAACAGGGAATAAGTGGGGTTCTCCTAGGAATTGCAGGAAGGCCCCATGAACCCCAGGAAGGCAGCGCTGAGGTCCTGGGGCCTGGGTGGTGTTAGCACCCAGGGAAGTGGGGGGAGTGGGCTCCTCTAGCATAGCAGTTCTTGTCTCAGCCTCCCTCCAGCTAGCACCCAGCGCCCTCCTGGAGAAGCCATCACAGCTCTTGAGTGGACGTGGGGACCCTGGCAGCCTCAAACTGGATGCTCCCCTGAAGGGCTGGCAGGCCAGGAACGGCCACCCCAGGAACCTTGCAGCCTTGTCTCTGGGTCCCCACCCGCTGGTGCCGCTCCCTTCGCTGAAGTCAGAGGCCAACAGTGTGGCCCAGGACACCACCCAGATCAAGGACAAGCTCAAGAAAAGGAGACTCTCAGAGGGCTTGGCAGCATCTTCCCGTGGTGAGCCCTGGGCCCTGCCCAGACCCCAGCCCTAAGGTCAGGGACCCCAGGCCACTTGGACTGTGAGAGTCAGCAGGTGTGCAACTGGCAGCTGGGGTCAGAGGTGGTCGGGGGGCACCCTCTCTACAGCCCCTGCCTCCTCCATGGAATGCCATCTCCCACTTAGGCCTCTGCAGCGGCTCCCAACCGGACTCCCCATTCCCACCCTCGCCTCCTTCTAGTCTTCACTGCAGAGCAATTCTTTTTGAACACAGATCTGACCACCTTCTTCCTCCCACTCCTGCCAACTATGCTAAAGCCACCCAGTGGCTTTCAAGTGGATACAAGGACTAGAACCCGCTGCTTTCTCTCCTAATTCAGTACTGATTTTGTTCCCCTTTCTACCCAACCTGCCTCTGAATTTTAATTATTTAATTAATTTATTCTGAATTTTAAATAGGTGACTTTGACTGACACTTACTACCAAATTTTACAGGAGTGGGAAAGGACACTCAGCACAGTCTAGGGGTGGGCTTGGGGCTGGGGGAACATCTGCCCCCTCCTCTCACCATGCCAGCCTCCCCAGGACACAAGGCCCTGTTGCCAAGCAACTGAATTAACTCCACTCCCCACACTCTGGGGACTCACTTACTCCCCATCCCTACCACATACAGCCTCTCTGGATCCCGGTGGAGGCCCCAAAGGAGTTCCCCTGAAGACTGCCATCCCCCGGGCCACCTCTCAGAGGCTGCTGAGGGTGTCCAGGCCGATGCCTCCCATTCAGAGCATCCCCACCACCCCAGAAGCCAGCATAGCCAAGGAGAAGGGCCTGGACCCGCCCATAAGCCGTCAGGGTCCCCAGGAGCTGAGACCTGGTGCCCAGGAGGTAAGGCAGTTGGACTGCTCTGAGTCTTGCCTCCCTGTCCTTCTGTTTTTCTTTCGATCCTTTACCAATCCCTGTTCCTGGGCCCTGAGCATCTCTGAAAGTATCTTCTCTGGTAGTTGCCCCAGAGGTACCGAGCTGGCTCCTTCTAAGCAGATGCTGTGTGATTATCCATCTTACATGTGATGGTTCTCAAGCCTTCTCTGATCTAAATGTTCCAGAATTTCCTATGGTTCTGACCCTCCTCACTTTTGGCAAGGGACTGTGGCAGAGGGGAAAGAATACTGGGTTAAGACTCAGGAGATTTAGGTTCTGGTTTCCACTCTGCCCCTCACTGGCTGTGTGACCATGGGCAAGTCACTTCCCTCTCTGGGCCTCAGTTTGCACTAAGAAAAGGGAATTGGACCTGATGTTTTTGAGGATCCCTTTCAGCTCTGATGTTCTAGGATTTTCTGAAATGAGAACAGAAAAACAACTAATAATAATGACTAAAGGGGTTGGAGGAGGAATGAGAGGACCCCTTTTTGTTTAAATGGTAAGGAAACAATGAGCTCAGAGGTCCCAGGTTGTGCTATTAAAAAGAGAAGCAGGATACTTACCAGCGCTGTGGATAGAAGGGACCACTCGCACGAGGCACCTGGGAGCTGAGCATCCAGAGTGGACTGTTTCGTGGACCAGACCCTCCCCTACCTCTGCTCCCAGGTACAGATTTCCCAACAGTACCTGCACTGCAATGATGAGAAGATGCACAAGTCCCTGGGAGGCATTGTGATCCCACCCATCCCAAAGGCCAATGTACCCACTGGGACCTCCCGCACACCTGGCTCCCTTCCCAGCCTCTTGCCTCTGGGCCAGGACATCCTCACGGGCCTGAGGCCCCCCACCACACGGTAAGCAGCCCTAAATCAAAACTACCTATGGTCCTCTCTCCTCTACCCTCCAAGATCTGCTTGGACTCCCTATGACTGAGTCTCCACCCCAGGGCAGAGCTCTGGGAGCCAGATGTGTGGAGGGCAGGGTCCTCCACCATGAGCCTCTGACCTGGGGCAGTCACAGAGCTGGCCCTTGACTCCAGCAGGAGGGGTGCATAGGCTTAATTAACAATGTCTTGACCTCTGTTTTCTACCAATGTCCTGATACGTGTGGTTGCTGCCCTGATGAATAGAATATGAATATTTTTAAAGCACTATTGGATTCATGATAGCTCTTTGTGATGGTGCATTTTCTTAATGAATGGACGTTAAAAATGCAAGCATTATTGTGTCTATATATGGGGGTAGTCTACAAAAGTTTTGGACTAAAAAGGGAATCAAAAAACTGGGAATCAGTGAATAGGGAGAGTGAATAGAGAATCAGTGAATAGAGAGAGAGGGAGAGATTGAGACAGGGGGAAGTAGAGAGAGCGCTCTCTTTGGGGTCTGCTGTGCCCATTTCTCTCAAGGGTCTTCTGTCTCCCACATCGCCTCCCCTTCTGTCCCAATACATGTCCACATCTTACTGTACCCTGGTGAAGTGTGGGAGCCCATCTGTGGACCTGCTCCTGGATTTAAGCTCTCTGCTCGATTTTTCCACCGACCTCTTCCTCTACCGGCCTCCACCTCCTCACCATCGACACCGCCTCCTCGTTTCCTGCTCAGACATCCACCTCTTCCTCCCCTCTGAGAGTTCGTGGTGGCTTTCATGACTCTCTGGCCCCCGATAAGTGACCTTTCCACCCATCCCACTGCTCTTGAGCTGTTGATGTCCTTGAATTCTTTGCCTTCCTCACCTTCCTGACTTCCAGGCAGTTTCCTGTGTGCCCCCTCTTTCCTTATTTCTTAAGTGTATTCCAGAACTCTTCGCCTCCATCTCCTTGTTCTCCCCTGGGAGGCTTATCTGTGCAGGTGGCTTCCAAGGTCAAGTGGGATGGGAGACTTCCGCATCCCCTGGGCTTCCCTCCACCTGTTGAGCATTCCCAGGCCCTCAAGGCTGATGCAGATCCAGCGTTGGAGGCAAGGAGGGAAGGAGGGTATATCACCACCACAGCATCACGGATGGAGCTCTTCGTGTTTCCCCTAACTGTCTCTCCCCCATGACCCCCTAATTTCCACTGGGCTGCAGGAGTGCTCTTTGATCTTCCAATTTCAGCATCATTTTCAACTCTTGCCCCCTGTTCCTAACAGATTGCCACATCCCATGCGGGCTTTCTTAAGCAACGAGAGACAGTACGGAGGCTACCACCCCTGCTTGCCCTGCCTTTGCTCTTGGTTTGTACTTGCTGGCTCCCCTTTGACCTCCCCCTGGAGCTCCTACCCCATCTCCTGTGGCCCTGAGCTCTTCATCCTGATCTTTTGTTTTCATCCACCCCCCCTCCCCAAATATACCCCTTCTATGCACCTCACTTCTATTGACTTCCTGGTGCCAGCAGCTTAAACAGGAGTCTCCTTGGCCAGACATTCAGGGTGTTCCAGTCCACCACTTCACACTTCCTCCTGTGCTGCTCTCTGGGAGCCTGAGTGGCAACCCTCTCCACCCCCATACCCCTGTGTCCAGCCCTGGACGGCACCTCCCTGCAGCCCCAACATGAGCCTCTTATCCTTGGCCTGCTGGTCAGTTCCTACATTTTTCAAGCCCCAGCTCCACGTCCACCCTCTCTGTCAGGTCTTCCCTGGCCTCCTCGGGATGTGGGGAAGGGCTCTGTTCACACAGCACCCAGCCTGTGTGCGGTCCAGTCACCTCCCACCTACTTATTTGCTCACCTTTTATTTCAACCTCATTTCTATTCTTGAACTTGCAGCACTATAAGGCAGGGGCTATATCTGGACACTTCTGTGGCTCCCAAGGTGTCAAGCTCCCATGTGAACTGCCATGGATTAGTCACACGTGGATTAGGCAGATAACATCTGAAGTATCTGCCTATTTGCTGTCAGGTTGTGACATGGATTTCTCTCCATTGACTCCGTGAGGCTAGCTAATGGCTGGGAGGGAGACTCCATTACCATTTCATCCATCCTTCATCTGTCTGTCTGTCCATGTGTCCGTGCATCCATTGAGTCACTGTTAAGAACCACTCTGTGCCAGACACTGTGTCAGGCGCTATGAAAGCAAAGCCAAACAAGACATTCCCTGTGTTCTGGGAGCTCATAAGGGAAATTTACCAGCAGACCATTGACTAAAAGTCCCAGTGAGGTAAACACTAAGGTAGAAGGCTGCCTCTCATTCTGAGGAGCGCTGTGGAAAATTATTTCAATCAGGCCAGGAAGACTTCTCAGAGGAGGTGAGGCCAGTTGAGTTTTGAAGGCTGAGGCAGAGTCTGTGAGATGGAGAGAGGGAGAGTTGGGAAGGATGACTGACTGAGGCATTTAGGGCATGGCTAGTTTTCCAGCAGCACTGTATCTGTGTGTGACGGGGGGTGAGGTACGCAGGGCTGAAGGGCCCGTGTGCTAAACTGAGGAGTGTGAGCTTTACCCTGAAGCAGTGAGGTGCCACTGGGGGCTTTTTGGTGTGGAAGTGATGTCAGATCTGATTTAGGAAGGCCACTTTGGCCACGGCAGTGTGGCATGGGCTGTGCACACAGTCGGGGTTGCCTCAGGGATCCAGGGAGAAGCTGTGGGCACCTGAATGGGCAGAGGCTGTGGGGCCCTGGTCTGCAGTGGTCAGTGTGCAGAGGGGCTTGGAAAGTGAAGAAGTGGGGGAGGGGATTGGTGACTGGATGTGGGATGAAACAGGTAGGGAGCTGAGGCCCATGCCAGAGTTACTGGATAAACAGCCAGACAGATGGTGGTGGCTTCAGCAGGACAGGGAATTAGGAGGAGAGGCAGGCTTTGGAGCCTTGGGGTGGCAGCTTGTGAGTGGGTTCAACTTGTGCTGCTGGGGACACTGGTAGATGCTCAGATGTCTGGCCAGGTGCATGGAGAAGACTGTTGATGCAGTAGGGCTTTGCTGTTCCCATCATTTTCGTGTGGCCTGGTGGGACCGCCTCAGGTCACGGTGGGGGTTCAGAAGAGGGAGAAGGGGCTAGAACGCTGTGTGGACAAAAGTGAAGGCTCTCTGGGTGTGGGTGACCTTGGCCTCTGTCCTTTGTGCTAATGGGTCTCTAGAGAAGGAAAGGCGGAGAAGGCAATGGCACCCCACTCCAGTACTCTTGCCTGGAAAATCCCATGGACAGAGGAGCCTGGTGGGCTGCAGTCCATGGGGTCATGAAGAGTCGGACACAACTGAGCGACTTCACTTTCATGCATTGGAGAAGGCAGTGGAAACCCACTCCAGTGTTCTTGCCTGGAGAATCCCAGGGATGGAGGAGACTGGTGAGCTGCCGTCTATGGGGTCACACAGAGTTGGACATGACTGACATGACTTAGCAGCAGCAGAGAAGGGAAGGAGAGGTTTGCCAAGGTCCACAGCTTGAAGAAGGCTGAGCCACGTGCTCTGAGGCCACGTCCTCTGCTCAGAGGGGAAGGGAAAACAGCCTCCAGCTCGAGGTCAAAGGGGCGAGGCTGTGGGCCAGGAGCCGGAGATGGCTGGGTCTGAGGGAGGAAGCAGTGCCATGATTACTGGTGCCCTGTACCCACTCTGTGCCTAGCCAGAACCACCAAAGGGACTTCCCAGCTCACCTCTGCCCAAGCCCTGTTAGCACAGCTGGGCAGTGGTGGGTTCCAATGGCAAAGACCTAGTGCCCTAGCTGGGCGCCCTGGGGTGTTTGCCTGTGTCTCCAAGCCACACAGGCCCTCCCTGGGGGTCCTGATCTAGGAGGCTGTGCCTGTCCCACGGAGCAACTCAGAGTCTTGGTTGGCCCAGGCTCTGGCCCTTCCTGTAGACCTCCGGTCCCCTGACCTCCACGGTCCCCTCAGTCAGATCAGATTAGTCCCTCAGTCGTGTCCGACTCTTTGCAACCCCATGAATCGCAGCACACCAGGCCTCCCTGTCCATCACCAACTCCCGGAGTTCACTGAGACTCACGTCCATCGAGTCAGTGATGCCATCCAGCCATCTCATCCTCTGTCGTCCCCTTCTCCTCTTGCCCACAATCCCTCCCAGCATCAGAGTCTTTTCCAATGAGTCAACTCTTTGCATGAGGTGGCCAAAGTACTGGAGTTTCAGCTTTAGCATCATTCCTTCCAAAGAAATCCCAGGGCTGATCTCCTTCAGAATGGACTGGTTGGATCTCCTTGCAGTCCAAGGGACTCTCAAGAGTCTTCTCCAACACCACAGTTCAAAAGCATCAATTCTTCGGCGCTCAGCCTTCTTGACAGTCCAAGTCTCACATCCATACATGACCACAGGAAAAACCATAGCCTTGACTAGACGAACCTTTGTTGGCAGAGTAATCTCTCTGCTTTTGAATATGCTATCTAGGTTGGTCATAACTTTCCTTCCAAGGAGTAAGCATCTTTTAATTTCCTGGCTGCAGTCACCATCTGCAGTGATTTTGGAGCCCAAAAAAATAAAGTCTGACACTGTTTCCACTGTTTCCCCATCTATTTCCCATGAAGTGATGGGACCAGATGCCATGATCTTCGTTTTCTGAATGTTGAGCTCTGTGCCAACTTTTTCACTCTCCACTTTAGGGACCCGATATCTGGGCAGGCACTCAGGTGGGCTCTCCTACAGGCTGTGTTCCGGCCATCCCAGCCTGGGTCACCCTGCTGAGTGAACACTCTGAGGCCAGAGCACAGGATGTTGTGTCCCAGTTCTCGTGGCTTGTCACCCTGTCAGCCCCCCCAGAGCCTTCTGCTGTCTATGCATTTCCCAGTGAGAAGAGAAAAGTCCATGTTAGATAATGTATATCTGGTCTTCCTGGGAATGTAAGGCCCATCCATGCATCACCACCTGTCTTAGTGATGTTGTATTCTCAGTGTCCACACAGTGCTTTGTACATGGTACATCTTCAATAGGGTATGGTAACCCACTCCGGTATTATTGCATGGATAATCCCATAGACAGAGGAGCCTGGCAGGCTACAGTCCATGGGGCTGCAAAGAGCTGGGCCTGGCTGAAGCAGCAACATGCATGCACAAATGAGTAAACAGTACTGTTTACTTTAAAAACTGCAATTAAAACCAGTGCCAGGAATGCCTCATCTTCCCTTCCTGTGCTCAGTTTGAACTGAACGTCTCCTACAAAGCAGTGGTGATTTCCCATTAGCAGCAAAGGGGGTCATTCCCTCTAGACCCTGGAGGAGAGAAGGAGTGGGTCTCCAGAGTTGGGAGAGGACTTGAAGTCAGTCTGTCCTGAGGTGGGAGGAGATTCACCCCCATCTCCTTCGCTCACAGCAGGGGCAGGGCTTCCTGTTGGACTGAGTGGTTTACTCATGGAGGCTGGCTTCCTGGGGAATCAATGGTCTATGCAGCAAGAAAACAGCGTTCTGAGTTTTGTCTGGACCAAGCCTGCCGGTCAGCCTGCTCTCAAGTCCAGAAGGAGCTGCATCTCCTGCTGCCTTGAAAACCTGGCCAAGAGCCTCTTTACAGAGGCACCCACGGCCCCCTCTGTCTCATCCCCCTCTCAGCTGTCACCCCATCCTGGAGCTAGCCTGGGAGCTAGCTCTTGCTTGCTAGCTAGCGCAGCAGGAGCTCTTGCTTGCCATCTCTCATGGTGCTTTTTTCTCCCCCATTCTTTTAAGATTGGTCTGGGAGCATGGGCCTTGGGAGAAGACCCCCAGATCTCTGGGTATGTACTCGTCTTGCACCCTTCCATTTGTTATTTGACTCTCTGGTTCCTGGGTTGGATCATGGGATTGGAATTAGGGCTAGAGGAGATCTGGGTGCTCTTAGACTCATTGCCTTCATTTCATGGAAGGGGAAGCAGAAGTCGCTCTGGTCCCAGGGAGGGTGGCCCCTGCTCTGTGGTACCCTCCACCAGCATAGGTTGCTTCATGATCACCCGGCTGAGAGAGATGGTGCTGTCCCATCTGATGGAGGAAGGGTGCACTGAGGTTCACCAAGATGGACCTTCTTAGTGCACAGAAAGCACGCAGGTCCTTGCGGCTCCAAAGGTGGGGTTTGTCCCATCCTATGGCTGCCCCTGGGCTTCCCAGGTGGTGCTAGTGGTGTGGTAAAGAACCCGTTTGCCAATGCAGGAGATGCATGGATCTAAGCGAATAGAGGATTCCTCTCCAGACAGAGTGAGAAATTAAACTGCATCCCGTGAATCCCTTGGTCAGCTGATCCCAGGAGGTTTCAGCCTCAGGGGAAGAGAGCCAGCTGGGCTGGCAGTGAGGCAGGTGGTTGAGGCTCAGAGAGGCTCTCCAGCCTATGACCTAATTCGTGGGGAGGATGGAAGGTTGAGTGAGGGGACATGGGCAGAGTACCCTGGGCCACAGGCCTAGGGGGGTTGGCGGCAGCTGCTGTGCTGACTGGCAGGAGCGGGTGGACTGTTGCCCAGCTTCCGGGCAGGTCACCCTGTAATCAGCTCAGCAGCAGGTTAGTTGGTCAGGGGGAGGCTGCTGCCCATGAGGCCCCAGGGTTAGGATGCCCAGGTGGGCCTGAGAGGCAGGCCTGGCATGGAAACCTCTGCTGTGGCCAGTCTTCCCTCTCTGGCCAGGCTGTGGCAGGGTGAGCTGGGGCAGTCCAGTGTGACACACACGGGCACCCAGCGTCCCTTGAGAGCTTCCTGAGAGCGCTGGAAGGGGTTTTGGGCCAGGGGACGCCAGCCTAGAGCTACTCCCCTGTCTGCCCCACCAGGTTGTCACTTGAGAACCAGGTCCTTGTGGGGCAGGGGCCAGGCTGCTTGGACAAAGCTTTCCAGGGAGTCTCTTGGAGGCATAGGTGAAAGGGGGCTACAAACTGGCAGAGTCCTCAAGAAGCTCTCTGACCTTCCAGCTGTCGGCAGAGGACAACACTGCCCAATGTGGGCACCACGTCTAGCATGTAGTCGGGGCTCACGTGGTAGTGTCTGAAGCTAAGGGCTTGCCTGCAGTCCCTGCTCTGGTGAGCTGGCATCTGGGCGCCTATGCCCTTGGCCCTGCCTTACTTCCCGGCGGACAGAGGCTTCGCCCCTCCTCCCCCTTGGTTCTGGAGTCTTCTCCCAGGAGGGATCTTTGGTAGAAGGCAGGGGCTGGACAGAGATCTGGGGGTCCCCAGGAGCCCTGCCAGATCCCCAGACTCTATACCCTTTCCAGCCTCAGGCAGCCCCAGGTGGTGGCCCCTCTTCCCAGAGGAGCCCTGATTTGCAAGTTCTCTCAAGGCCAGTGAACTCCAAACTTTGTGAGCAGGAGAACCTGATTAACGCTGCCTTCATTAAAGGAAAACTAATGGACCTACCCCCACACTGTCCCTAAAACAAGAAACATGCTCTTAAAGTCTGGTAATTGGGAAAACATGGAATGACAAAGATATGCTATGGATTTGATGTCATTTGGAAATGAATTTGAATTTTATTAATCATAAGAGCATCTGAAGGTCACTGGGTCTCAACTTTCCCATCTGTTAAATGAGAGCGTTGGGCTGGCTTTAGTCCTCTGGCTCTTTCCTGTGGTGTTACAGTCTCAGACAGGAGCATGGTAGTGTATAATGATCAATGGGCTCATTTTGTTTTTCCTCTTTCTGAAGCACATGCCTCCCAGTTAAGACAGACTTACATTCTCAGGAAATATCTTAAACCTCTTAGATAACAGGTCTGCCCCTATTTCCTGCCCATGCTCCTCTCCACCCCACCCCACCCCACCCCACCCCAGTCTTAGAATAAAGTGTGCAGTAACTGTTGATAGATGGATGCAGGATGGATGCATGAAAGGGGAAGGGTGTTGGTCCTTAGGCAGCCTGTTCTGTTCCTCCCAGTGCTGCTCTGTAGAGTGAATTTAACCTGTGCTTTCCCTTTTAAGGCAGCATAGGGGAGAAGCACTGAGGGTAGAGGGCTTAGACAGTTGCATGTTATACCAACCCCAGGGCTGTAGAGCCTTAATCCCAGCGGCTGCTGCTCTCGGGTGCTGGGTGTCCTCAGTTTTACTCTTGTTCTCCACTCTTCAGAGCCAAAACCTTTGATCCCGCCTGTCAGAGACAGGTCTGCTGCCCCTGAGAAGCCTGCCCTGCCTTTATCTCAGTCTGCTCCGATGCTGACATCCTTTTCCTTCAGCCATGCCAAAGAAGCTCATCCCTTGTTAAAAGAAGAGGACCAGAAGGAGAGTGAAACCAAGGTACCTGGAAAGCGAGGGGAGAGGAAGCTGGGGTCAGAGCACACCACTGGCTGAAGGCACACATGCTTCTGAAATACGCAAGTGTGGGCCTGGCTTGAGGAGAGCAAGGAGGAACCCGAGGCAGCTGCTCCAGTCCTTAAGGCTAGAACCTGTAGATGGGTTGGGGTGAAGGCTATGGCAGAAAAGAGAGGAAAGAAAGGAGGAAAAGGACAGAGGTGAGGGGGCCTAGGTGAAGGGGAGAGTACAGCAGGGACCCGAGGGGTGGGGTTGAGGGAGGAGGCGAGGACAGGAGGAGGTCACACATGGTTCAGAAGGAAGCAGGATGTGGGGGAGATGGCAGAAGGGCTTAGGTGAACCAAACCAAGTAATCTGAACCAGCACCCAAGATAGCAACCTAGAGGCAGCTGACTCAGAGGCAGATCAGCCAAATGCTGTGTTTCACAGGCTGACAAATACCTTGTACTTCTAAGGTGACCTTGATCCAGATGATTCATACAGATCCTAGTCTGGATGAATTTAGTGAAACTTGGGGAGTCATTGGGCTTCCTACATGACCCAGTGGTAAAAGAATCCATCTGCCAAGGCAGGAGTTGCAGGAGACCCTGGTTTGATCCCTGGGTCTGGAAGATCCCTTGAAGAAGGCAATGGCAACCCATTTCAGTATTCTTGCCTGGAGAGTCCCATGGACAGAGGAGCCTGGTGGGCTACACTCCATAGGATCACAAAGAGTCAGACAGGACAGAGCATGCATGCATTCAGTTCAGTTCAGTCTCTCAGTCGTGTCCGACTCTTTTCAACCCCATGAACTGCAGCACGCCAGGCCTCCCTGTCCATTACCAACTCCTGGAGTTTACCCAAACTCATGTCCATTGACTTGGATAAGGTAATGGCACCCCACTCTGGTACTCTTGCCTGGAAAATCCCATGGGCAGAGGAGCCTGGTAGGCTGCAGTCCATGGGGTCTCTAAGAGTCGGACATGACTGAGCGACTTCACTTTCATTTTTTCACTTTCATACATCGAAGAAGGACATGGCAACCCACTCCAGTGTTCTTGCCTGGAGAATCCCAGGGATGGGGGACCCTGGTGGGCTGCTGTCCATGGGGTCACACAGAGTCAGACACGACTGAAGTGACTTAACGACGACGATGTCCATTGACTTCCCTGGTGGCTCAGACAGTAAAGCGTCTGCCTACAATACAGGAGACCCGGGTTCGATCGCTGGGTGGGGAAGATCCTCTGGAGAAGGAAATGGCAACACACTCCAGTATTCATTCTTGCCTGGAAAATTCCATGGGAGGAGCCTGGTAGGCTATAGTTCTATGGAGTCGCAGTCAGACACGACTGAGCGACTTCACTTCACTTCACATGTCCATTGAGTTGGTGATGCCATCCAATCATCTCATCCTCTGTCATCCCCTTCTCCAACTGCCCTCAATCTTTCCCAGCATCAGGGTCTGTCCAATGAGTCAGCTCTTCACATCAGGTGGCCAAAATATTGGAGTTTCAGTTTCAACATCAGTCCTTTCAATGAACACCCAGGACTGATCTCCTTTAGGATGGACTGGTTGGACCTCCTTGCTGTCCAAGGGACTCTCAAGAGTCTTCTCCAACACCACAGTTCAAAGGCGTTAATTCTTCCGCACTCAGCTTTCTTTATATCCAACTCTTATATCCATACATGACTACTGGAAAAACCATAGCCTTGACTAGACGGGCCTTTGTTGACAAAGTAATGTCTCTGCTTTTTAATATGCTGTCTAGGTTTATCATAACTTTCCTTCCAAGGAGTAAGCGTCTTTTAATTCCATGGCTGCAATCACCATCTGCAGTGATTTTGGAGCCCCCCAAAATAAAGTCAGCCACTGTTTCCCCATCTATTTGCCATGAAGTGATGGGGCTGGATGCCATGATCTTAGTTTTCTGACTGTTGAGCTTGAAGCCAACTTTTTCACTCTCCTCTTTCACTTTCATTAAGAGGCTCTTTAGTTCTTCACTTCCTGCCATAAGGGTGGTGTCATCTGCATATCTGAGGTTATCGATATTTCTCCAGGCAATCTTGATTCCAGCTTGTGCTTCTTCCAGCCCAGTGTTTCTCATGATGTACTCTGCATATAAGTTAAATAAGCAGGGTGACAATATACAGCCTTGATGTACTCCTTTTCCTATTTGGAACCAGTCTGTTGTTCCATGTTCAGTTCTAACTGTTGCTTCCTGATCTGCATACAGGTTTCTCAAGAGGCAGGTCAGGTGGTCTGGTATTTCCATCTCTTTCAAAATTTTCCACAGTTTATTGTGATCCACACAGTCAAAGGCTTTGGCATAGTCAATAAAGCAGAAATAGATGTTTCTCTGGAACTCTCTTGCTTTTTCAATGATCCAACAGATGTTGGCAATTTGATCTCTGGTTTCTCTGCCTTTTCTAAATCCAGCTTGAACATCTGGAAGTTCAAGATTCACGTACTGTTGAAGCCTGGCTTAGAGAATTTTGAGCATTGCTGTCCTAGCATGTGAGATGAGTGCAATTGTGCGATAGTTTGAGCATTCTTTGGCATTGCCTTTCTTTGGGATTGGAATGAAAACTGACCTTTTCCAGTCCTGTGGCCACTGCTGAGTTTTCCAAATTTGCTGACATATTGAGTGCAGCACTTTCTCAGCATCATCTTTCAGGATTTGAAATAGCTCAACTGGAATTCCATCACCTCCACTAGCTTTGTTCGTAGTGATGCTTCCTAAGGCCCATTTGACTTCACATTCCAGGATGTCTGGCTCTAGGTGAGTGATCACACCATCGTGATTATCTGGATGCATGCGTACATACATGCAGAGTCACTGTTATGGTCTTCCTTTAAAACAGACATATAAAAGTGCAATAAACGTATCTTGAAAGCCTGCTATGTGCATGTGCTGTGGGATCCAGTGATGCTGATAAGGTCCAGCTACCACATCCTCCCTCTCCAGCGGTGGTGACAGACCATGGGGCAAAGGAGGAAAAATTCAGGGCCATGAAATGATCTCATCCTCTACCCACCTTAGCCACTCACTCCCATGGTCATACCGTAGACCTTGGCACTGCAAATAACATCTTCCCTGCCATCATCTCAACCTCAAGCAGCCCATTTGCTCACTTCCCTCTCCTAATGTTCGAGCTCAATCCATCTGACATCCCGATTCTAGCACTGGTCTTTCTCCTGCATCAACAATAATTTCCTTGAAACTGGATCATTCCCACTAGTATCTTAGTTCTCTCTCATCTTAAGAAAACCAAACCGAAGCAAAAATTCTGCCTTGTCTCTTTACCAGTCCTCTCCTGAGTGTGGGCCAGTAGGTTTAGTCCCCACAGCCCCACTGAAATCACCCCCATTGAGGCACTGGTGGATCCACCTTCCCGTGAGCAGCAGTCACAGTGCTCTTTCAACTTGACCCATTGCCAGCTTTTGTGGCTCATCCTTCTTGAATTCCCCACCAAGGATTGGAAATGAGGGCTGCTTCTTTCTTGCTTCTCTGACTACATCAGTTACATCCTTCCTGGTCCTTCTTTGCTGGCTCCTCCTTGTCTTCCTGACCTCTATGTGATGGCACTCAGAACTCACACCTCTAGCATCTTGTCTATTTACACTGACTGCTGTAACCTGATACCCGACCTATGGTGGCATTAGGTACCACCTCTATGCAGCTGCTGCTACTAAGTCGCTTCAGTCGTGTCCGACTCTGTGCGACCCCATAGATGGCAGCCCACCAGGCTCCCCCGTCTATATAACTTTTTATTTTGACACAATTAAAGATTCACAAGAAGTTGCAAAAATAGAACCAGAATTTCCACGTGGCAGGACTTAGACTAAGATAGCCGGAAAAATGATAGAAAAAAGTTGGAAATATAACTAGAGACCTAAATGCAGATGTTGAGTATCAGTGCTATATAAATGCAGTCATATAATTTAACAGCTCCTGGAGTTCAGGGGAAGGTCTGGGCTGGAGAGGGAGATTTGGGAGCCCTCTAGGTCTCTAGTTATATTTCTAACTTACCTTATCCAAGATTTTAACTGTTGAATTCTCATCTACCCGACCCCAAAACTTCCTTTTCCTAGTGTCCTCTCTGTGAATGGCAGTAAAAGGCAACTCCAGACTTCCAGCTGCTCTGACCCCAAATCGCAGCCCCATCCCACCTCCTGTCTCTCTCTTATCCCACACCTCATGTATCAGCCAAAGCCGTGGGCTTTACTTTTGAACTTGTCCAGAATCCGGTCCTTCTTTCATTTTTCCGGCTATCTTATAAGTTCTGCCTGGAAATTCTTGGTTCTATTTTTGCAACTTCTTGTGAATCTTTAATTTTATCAAAATAAAAAGTTATAAAGAACAATACTTAGAGAATCCCCGCACCCAGCCAAAAAAAAAAAAAAGGAAAACAAAAAGAAAAAAAAAAGAGGGAATCAGATCATGTCATTCTTCTGTTCAGAACCTCCAGTGACTTGCTGTGTCCTCCAGAGGAGAAGCCCAAGTCCCCACCAGAGACCACCGGGCCAGTGTTCTGTGGCTCCTGCCCCACACCCACCACTCCCGACCTGTGTCCTGCCTCACCTCTGACTCTGGGCACACCAACCAGTGTCCTCCTCGGGGCTCACAGCCACATCCAGCAGCCCCCAGACTCAGGGTCTGCTCCTCACTTTGTTTCTGTCTCTGCTTCAATGTCACCACCTTGAGATTGCCCTACCTGAAACAAACCCCATCACCCTGTGTCCCTTACTTTCCTTCCCGTGCATGGTTGCCTGACATCAGAGGCTGGTCTGTTTGCTGCCATCTCACCACTCTACATAGTTCTTTGGGAGCAAGGCCTCTGAGTTTTTGATCATTTTCAGAACAGCTATTGGCACCCAGGAGCCACTCATGTTCCTGATGACTGAATGAATGAAGAAGGTATAGAAAGCACAATTGGGTCCGCAAGGTGATGGAGTTTGCTTTGACCTTGTGCCAGATTCAGGTCACCATTGCCAGGTCTGCCCAGGAGAAGATGAAGCTGAAGCAGATGAAGGAGATGGAGTTATTCCGCAGGGCAAAGGAGCCGGAGAGGGACAGAGAGCTCACTTCCCAGAGCCTGGGCTCCCGGAGGACCTTGATGAAGGAAGGTACTGGGTGTTTGGGGAAGGCACCTTCAGGCTGGGGACACTTCTTACCAATACCTGGGCCAAAAAGAGAACATTTCCACACTTCCCATCTACACAGTCTACATCCTGAGACTGGACAGGGAGTCACCTTTGCTCTCTTGTAGTTCACCGATGGGCCCATTTCCAAAGGGGGGCTCTGGGGCCAGGCAGGACCGGCTCTGTCCAAGGACTTTCTCTGCCTCCGTAGGCCTCCTTCCTCTCCGGGGCAGTGGGACCCTGTCTGTGCCCACCGGGCTGAGCAGCCCCCGCAGGAACAACCTCGGCGTCATCCTGAGGAAGCGGGCCAGCCGGGCCTCATTGCCCAGCATCCCCATCAGCAAGAAGGAACCCAGCTTTGCCCGCCATGCTTCAGGTGGGGCCCAGACTAACTCGTGGGGGGCACATATCCGTCTCTTGGTATGCTGTCTTGGATGCTTAGGGGCCTGGCAAGGGTGACCTCTGCTGCTCTGCTTCTGCTTGTTGCCCTTGATAGAGCAGGGGGCAGCCTGGTGTTGCCAGAGAGAGGAACAGTAGTGAGTCTATCGGCCAGCCCTGTTGTAAAGGGAATTGTGGATGGCTGGACAGGTGTGCCCAACCTGTGTGACATGTCCTAGAGGACCCACCAGAGCACCAGGATCACAGATGCTAATAACAGCCTCTGTGGAAATATCTGGAAACACCCAGAAGAGGAGAAAAGGCTTCTGGGAAAATCTTGGGCTTGTTGCCTCATAAAATGTCAGGGCTGGACAGGGCTGGTTACAGACTGGGATGCAAGGACCTGAAGGTTCTGTGGGACACTCAGGAAGGTGCCAAGGGACAAGGGGAGGCCCTGTCCCCATTCTACCAAAGGAGGGTCTATTTTGCCTCCCCTTTTGGCATATTAGGTTTCTATGTGGGATTTCATTTGAAAAGATTTTGCTACAAAAGAACATTTGAAAACAACCAACTTGGTTCAGAGTTTCTTTAAGTATAGGATATTGTAACACATTGGTGGGAGAATAGAGCATCATTTGGGTGCTAGAAATAATACCGGCTCACCTTTCTATTTCATTCTCTTTCTATTCTTTTGATACCATCAAGTAGAAAGCCCTAATCTGGTGCTAATTTTTAACCCCTTACTAAGACTTTCTAGTTTCCTTTCTAAACAAAGAGATCTTCCTGGCTAGAAACATCAGAATCTGACTGCCACTTTGTAGCGAGAGTTTATAATATTCTTTTACTCTGACTGTAAATATTTATCACACACTATGACAAACAATCATTTACAAATTATGGTAGTGATATACATTTCCCTTAAATAAACTTATTTAGGGGTTGCCATTTCCTTCTCCAGCAGCAGCAGCAGCCTTTGAAAAGGGAGTTGAAGGAAAAATACCCAGTAAATAAGGGTACAAGTATTTAAGAGATATGGCAAAAAAAAAACCCCCCAAAACCTATGGAAGTGGTAACTGAATGGTTGGTACTTGGGAAACATTGATCTTTCTAATCTAAGCTACTTCTTTTATAGACAACAGACTGAGACCCAGAGACTCAAAGTCACCCAAGGTCACCCAAGATCACGTAAGGTGATGGTGGCCCATAGGGACTTAGACTTTGTCTGATGACTCTTGATCCATTGGCAAAGTTGAGAAGAGAATCCAAGAATGAATGAGGTCTTTGTGTCTTGGCTTTAAGGAGAGTACTACCCCTCAGCTCAGTCTTGCCTTGGACTTCCTGGGTACCACATTGTGAAAGCCACGTAAAGATGAACCTCTGCAGAGAACTAGGCGGGAAGTGAGAAATCTGGATTCTGGTCCTAGCTCTGTTAATGAAGGAGCTAAGGGACTGTCGGGAGGACCCTGGCTTCACCAGAGGATGGAGAATTGGGGAGAAGGAGGAGGAGAAGTTGTAACACAGGCTCCTGGGTGGAGACAAGATTAGAGCCAGGGAGTCATTCCTTCATAGAATTGCTGGCCTCACCTCCAGCCACAGACAAGGGCAGGATGGGGGGGCGGGGGGTGGGCTTGGTTACGTGACATTAAGCAGCCTATCACAGGCCAGTGTGTTTATCATAATCAGGTTAGCAATGGTAGGGATAAAAACGGTCAATGAGAGGTTGGCGTTAGGTGGTCTCCATGGTTCCCCAGGGAGTGCAGCCCAGACCCTGGCTTCTAGCCCTTACAAGTCCATTCAGCCTGCAGACCCCCCACCCCGTCTTCCCTTTCTCAGTAAGGTGGCTTCAGTGCCGTGCTGTGGAGGCCTCAGGTCTTCTGGGTGAACCACTCTGCTCCTCTCGTTTTCTCACAGCTCAGTCCTTACCTGCGGTGCTCACTTTGGGGTCTCCTGAGTGGGAAGAAGAGGAGGAAGAGACGGATCTTCGAGCTTTCAGGGAGTTGAGGCCTTTCTCGAACCCTGAGCTGGGGCTGGTGGATGCCCTGCAGTGCCTGGAGAGCAGTGACTGGTGAGGAAACAGCCCGTGTACCCTGTGATGGGGTGGGGTGGGGCTGCATAGGAGCTCCTGCCCCGTGCCTCTCCCCCACTGCAGACCCTGGTCCCACGGAGATGGGGGGAGGGGACTGTGTGTGAGTCCCACGGCCAGCGTCTGTCCCGGGCTGCCAACAGTCCTGTGTGTGGCTCTGTGGTGCCCCAGAGCCAGGCCTAGGAAGTACATTCTGACTCTGCAACGCTTCCATGGGGACCTGAGGAAGGTCAGAGTCCTTCTTTTCTCTAAGTCAAGTTCATCCCGCTCCGGTGTTCCTCCCCCACACAGTCTTGTGTGCTGTGTGCTAAGTCGCTTCAGTAGTGTCTGACTCTGTGTGACCCTATGGACTGTGGCCCGCCAAGCTCCTCTGTTCACGGGATTTTCCAGGCAAGAATACTGGAGTGGGTTGTCATGCCCTTCTCCAAGGGACCTTCCCAACCCAGGGATTGAACCCGGATCTCTTATGTCTCCTGCACTGGCAGGCAGGTTCTTTACCACTAGCGCCACCAGTCTTGGTCGTGAGCAAAGTGATGACTTGAGGTCCCATTTGTGGGAAGGCCTCCTTCAGTCCTCATGTTAAGAGCCTTCTCTTGCAGGCGCAGGCTCTGTGGGTGGCCTAGGCTTGGGTTGTGGGGGTGGGCCTCTATCCTGGGTTGGGGTGGGTCACGGACCCCGTAAAATGGCCTGTATTGGGCTGTTGGCCTTTCAGCCTGGCTGTGACACCAGGACATTGCCGCTGATGCCATCAGATCCCTCCCCGCTGCGGCGAGGGTGGTGGCCGTGTGGGCGCCCTGTGTAGAGTGCCCTCCCCCAGTCACCTGTGACAGGGCCTGGACTTGCTTCTCAGGCAGATGAAGGAGAGGGGCCTGGTGAGCATCCAGCGCCTGGCAGCCTGTCACTCAGAGGTCCTGACCGGGAGGCTACATGATGTGTCCTTGGCCGTGACCGGGGAGGTAAGGGCTCCCGTGCCCCGTGTGCTCTGCTGGACCCCCAGCCAGTCCCCCTTCCCTGGTGCTACTGCCAGTGCCGGTCACACAGCAGCTGCAGAGGGGTCCGTGGCTCCCAGGGCATCCCTGCTTATTTCTCTGCTCTCAGCCACAGAGGTGGGAGCTAGACACCCATTTCTTAGACTGGAAAATTGAGGCCCAGAGTTTCCTTATTTCTAATCTCTGGGTATTTAGATCTGTCACAGCCCTGCATTGTCCTCTGTACTTAGAATACCTGAGGAGGGATGGAGTGTTCTGGGCTAGATCTCCAACTTGTGGGCAGTTGTAACATTTCCCAAATCCTTTCTCCTGTGAGGCTAGGGCTGGCTTGGCCTAAGGGCGGGCCCAGATGGGCAATAAGATGTATCTTATCACAAGCAGAGGCAATGCCCCCTGTCCTTGGGAGTAGACTGTCCCCGTTGGGGGGCCTTGTGAAGATCAAATTAAACATTAATTGTAGAAGTGCTTTCAAGACTAAGTGTTGTACAAATTCCAGATGATAATGATAATAGGAGGATTGATAATTATGATGATAACAAAAGTAATGATGTTTTTTAAAAATGAGACTACTTTGCCCAGAGCTACTGCAGGGTTTCCATTTCCAGTCTGGCGAGGCCTAGGCCTGCGTGAGGGTGTGGGCCACAGGAGGGCTGGTGCAGGGTTCCTCCTTCCTATGTGTTGGAGCCCTTGGCAGGGCCCAGCAGTCCTGCAGATCCCCGCCCATCTCTCTCCAAGGTCACCAACCTCCGCTCCAAGGTGTCCCGCCTAGCCATCAGCACGCTGGGAGACCTCTTCCGGGCCTTGAAGAAAAACATGGACCAGGAGGCCGAGGAGATCACCCGCTGCCTGCTCCAGAAGATGGCAAACACCAGCGGGTTCATCCAAAGGGCAGCCAACCGGTCCCTGGGGGCCATGGTGGAGCACGTGACCCCTGCCCGCTCCCTGGTGGCCCTCACCTCCGTGGGCATCTAGTACGTGGGGACCTGAGGGGGGGGCAGCCTGGGGAGGTGAGGCAAAGGGGAGAGGCGCTGGGTAGGGGCAGAGCAGGGAGATGGTGCAGGTGCCTCAAGCATTTCCCTTGGGGAGAAAGACCCCTCCTCCCCGGTGGACCTCTCTCCAGCCTCTCCTGGGCCAGGCTGGGGATAATGAGGGCAGCTTGTAGCTGTCCCAGGCACCAGCTGGGAAGGGACGGGTGCTACTCTGTGCTCAACACTGGGGAGCTTGAAGTAGCCGTGGTACTGTCCCCAGAGATGGGACGGCAGAGGCAGCCTTTGGCCTGAGTCTCACTCTACCCAGGGGAGGGATGCTTCTTTCTGATGAAATCTGGGCCGTGAGCAGAGCAAGGCACAAAATCTGCTCTAGCTGGCCCCACTTGGCCTTCTGGCGAGGAGGAGGGGACAGGCTGCTGTCAGAGCCCTTCTGCAGCCAGATCTGCTCTTTTCAAAAACCAACACCAACAGCAAAACCAGAAGCATTCCCCCAAGCCCTTTCTCCCACAGGGTGACACAACTCTCAGCCCCAACAAGATAGTCACTGACCGTTATCCCGGGTGGCCTATTGGGTAGAACCCAGGGTGAGCTGTCATAGCTAGAAGGCCTTTGCCCACAGACTCCTGAACCACATTACCTAAGTTCTCAGCCTGGATTGTTACTAAACTTCCCCCAAGCTTCTGTTTCCTCATCTGTAAAAGGAGACCAGGGATAATAATAAAATTGTTAGGAAGAGTACAGGAATTGATTCATGAAAGAGGGGTAGGGGAAGCGCCTGTCTCACCTGACATTGATTGAGTGCTGATTGTGGTTGTTTCTAACTAGGGAGAAAGCAATTGTATTTTTTTTCTGGATTCCTCCCCATGCCTCTGCTTCCTCGCCTGCAAGATGATGATGAAATTAGCTTGTGGAGTTGAGGAGACCCTGGTTCAAAGGTGTCTAGTGCAGAGCCTGTCAGGGAGGGTGTGCTCATGGTAAACCGAGCCAATTGATTCTTGTCAGGAAGAACCATGGGAGCCTGGAACAAGGCTGTGCATTGGAACTCCCTAGGGTATTGCTTGGAGAAGGCAATGGCACCCCACTCCAGTACTCTTGCCTGGAAAATCCCATGGGCAGAGGAGCCTGGTAGGCTGCAGTCCATGGGGTCACGAAGAGTCGGACACGACTGAGCAACTTCACTTTCATGCATTGGAGAAGGAAATGGCAACCCACTCCAGTATTCTTGCCTGGAAAATCCCATGGGTGGAGGAGCCTGGTAGGCTGCCGTCTACGGGGTCGCACAGAGTCAGACACGACTGAAGCGACTTAGCAGCAGGATATTGCTAAAGTGCAGATTCTGACTTGTATGCTAATGCGCTGGTCCCTGGGCCACATGGAGTAGGGAAGTCTCCCTTTGTGTTCTACTGGAATGGTCCCCAGTGGGGAGGAAGGGGCCAGTGTCACCTAATGCAATGGACTGTGGACACATTGAATGCACAAGAGGTGACATCCCAATGGGTTCCTCCTGTAAGATTTCAGGTTCCCCTAGAAATCACCCATCGATCTCCTATCCCACCTCCTGTTTCAATTCAGCTCAGTGAACACACAGTAAATGCCCACGAAGTGCTGAAGGGTCACCATGCCAGAGGGGAACAGGGGATTCAGTTGAGAGGAAGACTTAGTGTCTGATCCTTGGGAACCATGGGGTACTCCTGTATTTACCAGGGGACAAAGGACAGTGCCCTTCTCCCCCAGAAAGTACTAGTTTTGTCTGGGGGCTCAGAAGGCAGAAGTAGGGTATCCTAGGTAGAGAAAAGGTGAGAAGTGAATTTAGGCAAAGGCAGCACATGAGCTCAGGAAGGCACAGGGGTGGTGGGCACACGGTGGGCCTGGAGACGTCACGTGGCTTCAGTTCCATTGTCAGGAAGGGACTGCTCTTCCTTGAAGATTCCCCTGAGCCCTGGAGGGACAAAATTGGGAGCCCACTGTGGCATGAAACATGGAGACACAACTGTAGGTCCATGTGTGCCAGTCTGGGGATGCCCCCGACCCCCACCCAAAACCCCATTCCTTGGCTGAGCCCTTGCCTGTGACTGTGTTTCCTTTCAGCCACCGAAACCCCTTGGTCCGGAAGTGCACTGCCGAGCACCTGTCGGTCGTCCTGGAGCAGGTAGGCGCCGAGAAGCTCCTCTCAGGCACCAGAGACAGCACAGACATGCTGGTGCACAACCTGGTGAGACTGGCCCAGGACTCCAACCAGGACACCAGGTAATGCAGGGCCTGGGGGACGGCTGACCCGGCCAGCCCAGGGCAGACAAGGCCGTCGGCCACCCTGAGGGTCTTGCTCATGCAGCTCAGCTTCCCCAGGGCCACGGGGAGGGACAGTGATGGACAAAATTGTGTCCTTTCCTTGCAGCTGTCATCCCACCTCTCCACACCACCACAGCCAGAGCCAGGCCCGCTCAGGGAATGGCCACTACCCTCTACCTCCAATCTCTCACCTTTAACTCCCTCTCTAGCCATTGCAACCCTACCATCTGCCTCACATCCCTCACCTTTCACTCCCCCTCTAGCCACTGCAGTCTTGCTCTAGTTTCTGTCCCGGTAAATGCCCATGAAGTAGGCTCCATTCCCTATAAAGCTATCCATTCATTCATTTTTTTCAAGAGATATGCGATATGCATTCTGTTCATTACTATGAGCACAGGTGTGAACAGGAAAAATTAGACCCCCGTTGTCTTGGATCTTACCTCCTAGTTGCATAATAAACAAGTAAATAATTATGACAATTTTAGACACAGATAAGGGGCAAAACAAAAATGTAATGGAGAACTAGGTAGGGACTACTTTAGGTTGAGAGTCAAGGGATATCTCACTAAAGAGTGACATTTGAGTTGAGAACTGATTGGCTAGTAGGGCCCAGCTCTTTGAGGATTTGGGGTGCAAGAGTCCCAGCAAAGGCAGGTGGTACATCCCCTGGGATGGGCTAAGTTGGGTGTTGAATGATGAGAAGGCGAGGCTTCGTGGAGCACAGTGAATGAGGGGAATGGTGGGCAGTTCTGGGGAGGAAGCAAGGCCAGGCCGGGGAGGGCCTCATGGGTCAGGGGTTGGGATTTTGGTAGAAGTCTCTAAAAGCTGGAGTTGGGGTCATTTATCATACTTCTCAGTTCGTGATGTGTTATGTCTGAAGCCCCCACCACTCCTGGTTCAGCTCCAGAGGACACGTCCAGACTGTTCTGTGTTGTGTGCCAGGCAGTGCGTTCACATGGGCTGTCCCAGGGTGTAGCCGGGAAGGCGGCATTGCACGCATGCACCCTCCTCATGCACTCCCACAGGACTGCGCCTCAGGACTGCAACCCCATGCACTGCAGCCCTCCAGGCTCCTCTGTCCATGGAATTCTCCAGTCAAGAATACTGGAGTGAGTTGCCCTTCCCTTCAGGGAATCTTCCTAACCCAGGGATTGAACCCAGGTCTCCTACATGGCAGACAGATTCTTTATTGTCTGAGCTACCAGGGAGGCCCCTCCTCTCCTGCCCCTGAGGTGCCTACATCCTCACAAGCTTGCAATGTCTGGATTTCACATTTTTACCCATCTAGTGGATAGAAGTTCTAGGTCACTACTGCTTCTTTCCTTCCTCCCTGATTGCTAATGCATTTGGGTGCTTTTTGATATCTTTGCTAGTCTTTTACTTTTTTTGAAAAAAGTCTCTCTGACCACTGGAGGATTGATAGTTGGGGAGAGGAGCCAGGGTGCAGGTGGGATGCTGGGTGGATGGCTACCCCAGAATCTGGGCAAGTCATGTTGGAGGCTGCAGAAGAGGGAGAGGGTGGATTGGGGTGTATTTTGAAGGCAGAGCTGATCGCAGGTTGGTGGTGAGGATTTCAAAAAAGAATCAGAGATGACACTTAGGTTTTCAGATGAACTGTGGGGTGACTGAAAGGGCCATCTACTGAAGGGAGGAATATTGTCAGGGAAGTATTGAATAGAAGGTTTGACTGGTTTGTTCTTCATCATGGGTGGGGGAAGGGACGTTGAGATCTAATACCTCTCCAGATCTAAACCCCTTGCCGACCTCTCTCTCACACTGGATGGCATTGACTGCACTTCATTTTCTTTCTTTGAACCCTATGCTTCTGGTTTCCATGGTGCCACACTCCCTGGTTCTCCTCCTTCCTCTGTGTCTTTCTCCCCCATCTCCCCCCTCACCTGGATGCCCATGGCTTCAGGAGTGTCTTCAGTCCTCACCCCCGCCTTGCAGCTTTCTTTGAGCGACACCATTACTTCCTGTGGCTCCAGTCACAGTGAAACTCTGATGCTCCCCTGTGTCTGCCTCCAGGCGGCTCCTTCTCTGAGCATCCGTCCATGTCTCTGATGCCTCCCCAGGACCCATCATTGGGATGTCCCATTGTCATCCTAAATGAATTTACTGCCTTCTCCTGAAGGCTGCTTCTCTGGCTGTGTTCCCTCTCTTATTAAAAGTCACTATTATTTACTGAGTCATCTGAGATTAAAAATGGGGACGTTATACTTCATTTTTCCCTGCACATTTTAATGTCTTAGAATCCTAGGCATCTCACAGCTGTTGTTGGCCAGGCAGCAATTAAGACTTTGGTTTTACTATCTACACAATTGCAAACTTGATGCTCGTTGCTCATCATATAAACCTTTGAATTACTGTCTGTGTTGTAGGAACTACATTATGAGACTTTGTTTGCTGGTTAGCCTTTTATATTTATTTTAAGAAGTCCCTGTGGAGAATTGTTGAGTTTAATCGTTGTTTAAAATGTCTTTAGAAATATTACACTGTTTTTGGCATTGAAATGAAGAGTTATTGTATATGAGAAAAGGCATGGAAACAGAGTGTTGGGGCATAAATTCGATATTAATGCAAACATTCATCATTGAAGGAAAGACCCAGATTCCACAGTTTCTTACAAAGCAACCATTTGGTACTTTACCTGACCTAAGGAAGGAAGGCAGTCCCCACAAGAAGTGTTACTTGTGTTTCTGAGATAGCATGTAGAAGGATGGATGGCTTTCACATGTGGGGCCGTGTCACTGAAGGCAGTGGAAATTGCCCATGTCTTCCTTTTCTGTTTTTCTTTTGTAAATAAATTAATTGTGCATTTTTACAATTAATGAAGTTTTAGATTGAGTGAATATGATAATTCTGGATGCTTCAGGCTCCACCTCCAATCAGCTGCCAAATCGTTCAATTTCATCTTCTTTAGCATCTCTTGAATCTGATCATCCTTACTTAACCCCACCCTCCTGCCTATGTCAGGCCTTAGCATCTCTTGCCTGGATTATTATAGTGACCTCCTAATAGGTCTCCTGGACCCCAGCCTGGTCCTGGAAGATCCATTCTCCACACTGCTGCCTGAGACATTAAAAAAAAATTGTTTATGTATTTATTTTTGGCTGTGCTGGGTCTTCGTTACTTTGTGTGGACTTTCTCTAGTTGTAAGGAGAGAGGCTTCCTCTTCATTGTGACGTGCAGGCTTCTCACTGCAGTGGCTTCTCTTGTTGCGGAGCACAGGCTCTAGGCACACGGGCTTCAGTAGTTGCAGCAGGCACACAAGCTTAGCAGTTGCAGCTCTCAGGCCCTACAGCGCCGGCTCAGGAGTTGTGGGGCACCGGCTCAGTTGCCCTCGGCCTGTGGGATCTTCCTGGACCAGAGATCGAACCCGTGTCCCTGGCATTGGCAGGTGGTTTCCTTTCCTGGTTTCCTTTCCACCGCACCACCAGGGAAGTCCTGAGACATTTCGATTTTAGTGCAAATCTGGTCATTCCTCAGCTTCAAGCCCAGTTCCTTCACATCTCCCTAAACTGGGTCTTACCTTCCTTCTTCTCTATCCTGTTCTCTTCCTGGGTCTGGTCTCTGCATGCTATTCTCCAACTGCACTCCTGCAGGTCCAGTAGACTGTCTTATGGGGTCCCCCCACATAATACCACCACTATTCATCAGGTAGAGCTGACCCCTCCCTCCTAGATTGCCCCACCACATCCTTTCTCAGACTTCTAAATGTCTCATGCTAGAAAAAAAGTTATTACTCTTTGGTGTAGCCATCCAACAGAATATTACTTAGCCATTAAAAAGGATGACATGGGGAGATGACTAATGATAAAGTAAAAAAAGCTGGGTAAAAGTTGTATATACATTCTGATATCAACTAAAAATATATATGTAATATATAATAAAATAATATAAAAATTTAATAGTGGTTTTCTCCTGGTAGTGGGATTATGGTCAGTGTTTATTCTGAGTTGGGATTACTGTCACAATAGAAAAAGTATTAAAAATTCTCTTACTATAATTATAAAAATTATGCAGAACTGTAAAGCAAATTTGTATTGCATTCCTGTGGCTGTTGTTTCATCCTGATCTTTCTCCAATGGCAGGTTTTACGGCCGGAAGATGGTGAATATCTTGATGTCAAACACAAAGTTTGATGCATTTCTGAAGCAGTCCCTTCCATCGCATGACTTGCAGAAGGTCATGACAGCTATTAAACAGCGGGTGAGTTGGCAGGCGGTGAGGTGTGAGCTGGTCTGGGGTGGGCATCAGGGTTGAGCCTGGCAGCCTGCAACCCTCACTCTGGTCAAGGGGAGGGGTCATGCGCTCTAGAGGCTTTCATTTTATCCATGATGCCTGATGGGTAGAATTTCCTTCCCGGTACTCAAACCTGGTTCTGCCTCACGATGCCTGTGTCCCTTGTGCCTGCCTAGGTTTTCTTGCCTTCATCTTCTAAGTGGGGATCTTGACCCCTGAAAGGCTCCCCAGGGCCCTCCCAAGCTCTCCTGGGTGGAAGGGGTTATTCCTCTTGTTTCGGTCTAGACTGGAGCATCTGGCAGTTCCCCAGAGGTCCGCCCCTTTCAGCTCATGTTGTGTGTGTATGTATTTCTCAAGGGAATAGAAGATGGTGATGAGCTTCCATCCGCCAAAGACCGCAAGCTGTCAAGAAGTCTGGTGGTGTATGAGAATGGGCTGCCTGGCCAGGACGGGTACAGTAGCTCTTGTCTCCCTAGGGCTCCCCATCCAAGACTGCTGACCATGACATTCTGCTTGGCCTGGGGCCTGCAGTGGCCCTGGGTGGGGAGAGGGGTATGCATTTGGGCTGCAACTGAGCCCTACTTGGTCGGCAGGACTCATGGGTGAGTTTATGGGGAGAGTTCCCCCACCCACATCTCAGGGAGGGCAAATTGTGGGCTAGGGAGCATCTGCTGGTAGAGATGGGTTCCTGAAGTCTCAGCCATGTAGCTGCTGTTTAAGGGGGATGTGGTCAGGCTCCATGTGAACTCAGGGTTTCTCCATCCACTTAGAGCACCTTTTGCCATCAGAGGGGCCATCCTGGGACTAATTTAGAGGCAGAGGTAGAGTCAAGGCAGGTGAGAAGGAATAGGCCCAGGGGTGAGAGAGTGGGCGTCAGGAGGAGTTAGACACCCAACAGGAATCTGAAAGTCACTCCTGCACTTAAAACTAAACTCCTTCTGCAGGAGAACATCTGGACTCTTTAGCTGGACCCCTGGGGGAAGCCCCCTCCATGTCTTCTAGATTAACTCCCTGCTCTCAGCCAGACCTCAGCTCCCCGGCCCTCCGAGTTCTCTCTTTCCTGTGCCTCTGCCTATGCTGTGTCATCTGCACCTGGAACGTGCCTATTTATTCTATAAGATGTGACCCCACCGTGACCTTCCCCCAGAAGCTCTCTCTGCCCCTCTGCCCCCATGTCCCCTAGGTGGACAGGTTGCCCCGGCCTTCAGTCCTTCACCTCCCATTGGTCCATGAGCTCCTTGGGCAAAGACCACACCTCTCATCTCATCGCTCGCAGTGTCCAGCAGAGCTCTTGGCACACAGTTAGGCAAGGAGCCTGGGGATTAGAGATGACTGTCAGAATGGATGATGTTGGCCTCTGCTGGGTGGGACTCAGGTGTAGGGCAGAACTCAGAGACCCAGGTGAGCACTGGGGCTGGGGGATAGGAGTTCTGTGTGAAGCAGCTCTCTTGTTGGCTGGAACAGACCAGGGGAATATGATGGGCCTGTGATGTTAAGACAAATGTTAAGACAATAGGGCTTCTTAACATTTCCCTCTTCCCAGAGGATATGAGCAGAGCCTAGACAACCAGGGGTCAGGATGCAGGCTCCTGGCAAGACCTTCCCCAACAAAATGTGTCTGTTGTCATTCCATGGATTTCCACCCTCACTCCAAGCTCCCTCACCCCATTCCTAACCTACCTTCTGAAAAGAGGAAGGAAAAAAAAAAAGCAAGAATAAAGAGCTCTGCCCACTGATAAGAGGACAGAACCCCAGGCACCCAATTGGCACCCTCCTGAGGAAAAGGCACTTCGAGAGTTTCTGAGGCCTGTGACCCCAAGCAGTGGGTGGAGGGGAGGCTCGAGTGGACTAAGCTGCAGGTCAAACTCTGGTTTCAGCCCCATCTGTCTTTGGGGGCTGTGCATGGCACACGATGTATGTTCATTCCCTGGGGCTGCCCAGGTCAGATGCTTGTTCCATGCAGGCTCTGCTCTAATGGCCCACGGCTGGTGGGGCTGCGCTCCTCCATGCGGGGTGGCTTGGAGATGGTGGAACAGCTACGGGAGCTGACGCGGCTGCTGGAGGCCAAGGAGTACCAGTCTCGGATGGAAGGTGTGGGGCAGCTCATTGAGCATTGCAGGGCCAAGCCAGAGCTCATCACTGCCAACCTGGTCCAGGTGAGTGTCACCCCACACCTGTCCTGTCTCTCCCCCCAGTGTATGCAACTTCAATCTGGAAAACTCGGGAGAGGGTTGGACATTGTGCCAGACCCTCCAGGGTAACGGGAGCCTGACAAACACTTGCTTTTCAGTTTCCATGGTGACATAAGATTATCTGGAAGTGGCCAAGAGGACAAGGGCATTGCTTCCTGTTGGGCACCTTGGGACCACTCAGAGACGTGCTGGTCATTTTTCATCCTCCCAGCAGATTTATAGGGAGGAGGGTGGAGATGGAGGTTGCCATGGCTAAGGGCTGCCCCAACCCTGCTATGCACATGAGGTTTGGGGGTAGAACATGTGGTTGATCAGGCAACTGGGCCAGGATGGCTGGATGGGTGGGTTCAGAGAAAGCACAGGTTTCACAGTCTGGAAATGAAGGTAGATGCCTGCTTCTTCCCGGAGTGAGGCTGCTGACACTCAAGGCACATAGCAGAGTAGTTAAGACATAAGCTTGAAGTTTCTTACTAGCTGTGTGATCTGGGCAAATCATTTAACCTCTCTCAGCCTCAGGTTTTGTTTTGTATTTTAATGGTAAACTGAGGATGAGAACCTGTGCTTCATGGGTCATTAAGACTACTCTATGAGTGAGTGCAGAGTACCTAACAAGATGCTCTATGCCATTTGCTCCCAACGAGTACTCAGTATACAGTCCTTCCCCTCTTGTTGCCTCCCCCTTTGAGAGGTGAGCTCTTCATCACTGGGAATGCTCTGACATAGGCTGGATGGTCCCCAGCAGGGAGGAGGAATCCCTGCCGAGGGCAGCTGGTTGGGCTGTAGGACTCCTGCCCAGCCTGGGTTCCCATGGGCTCTTGGTTTCTGTTCCCTCAATAGGTCTTTGATGCTTTCACCCCGAGGCTTCAGGATTCCAACAAGAAGGTGAATCAGTGGGCGCTGGAGTCCCTCGCCAAGATGATCCCCCTCCTGAGAGAAAGCTTACAGCCCATGCTGCTCTCCATCATTATTGCTGTAGCAGACAACCTCAACTCCAAGAACGCAGGAATTTACGCGGCTGCGGCGACGGCGCTGGATGCAATGGTTGAGAGTCTAGGTGAGCCTACTCTGAGCCCCTGCTGGGCTCTGGTAGGTGGCTGGCTCCCTCCCTGGCCCCTCTGTTAAGCTTAGGATGGACATTTCCACCTTCCCTCCTTTGGAATCAGCAGAGCAGTGAAAAGGCATTGATTGGCTCTCAGGTCAAACACTGAACTGGCCGAAAAGTTCATTTGGGATTTCCTGTAACCCCATAAGTTTCATTTGGGGTCTTATGGAAAACCCCAAATTACCTTTATGGCCAACCCAATATTTCCTGAGGCTGCATAGGGCATGGGTGGGCAGCCCAGGGTCTCCCAGGTTCTTTATTTGTAGGCTTTTCCATGTCATGTCCATCTGGTAGAAGTGGAGACAACCTAGTCTTGCCTCCTCGTGGTACACATGATGGAAATAACTCGCCCTGGGTCATATAGTGCCAAGCAAGTGAGCCACTGGGGCACTGATGCAAAAACAGATCAGGATCACTGAGAAGGAGTTAGAAGAGCTGTCAAGTTTTTTTTAGTTGTAGAGATAGTAGTAGGGGATGTGGTCTGTATGGGAACCAGGCAGGATGCTGGTGAGACAGGAGGGCAAGCCTGTTGGAAAGGACAAAGGTGACCACCTTGACTGTCTGATATAGGAGTCAGGTTGGGATCCCTTTGACTTTTTGAGCATGGAATGAATGAGAATTGCCTTTGCAGTGATTTGGGGTGAGGAGTGGAGAGTGACAGTGGAGTGAGGGATGGGGGAAGAATGAAAAGAACAAAAAGGCAGAAGCCAAGGGAGAGACATGAGGAAAGACGGTAGCTCCTCTGTCCCTTATCAGCTTTGCAGGATCACATCTTGGTTCTGGAACATTAAGTGGGAATTTTGGTGCATCTATTTATTTTTTTTTCAGACATTATATTGTTAATTTTTTTTTTTTTTTTTTTGGAATAAAGCAGATTAACCAGGCTTCACAGGTGGTGCTAGTGGTAAATAACCTGCCTGCCAGTGCAGGAGACATGAGATGTGGGTCTGATCCCTGGGTTGGGAAGATCCTCTGAAGGAGGGCATGGCAACCCACTCCAGTATTCTTGCCTGGAGAATCCATGGACAGAGGAGCCTGGCGAGCTACAGAGTTGGATGTGACTGAAATGACTTAGCACGCACGCATGCATAGCTGATTAGCAAGGTTGTGGTAGTTTCAGGTGAGCAGTGAAGGGATTCAGCCATACATACACGTGTATCCCTTCTCCCTCAAGCCTCCTTCCCATCCACGCTGGCACATAACATTGAGCAGAGTTCCCTGAGGTTATCCATTTTGTTGTTGGATATCCATTTTGAATACAGCAGTGTGTATATGACCTTCTGTTATCCATTCCTTTGCTAGATGATTAGATGGTCATATCTGGTGTATCTAGTACACAGACTGAAGTGCAAGTTCAAAACCTCAGGTATGTGAGAACGTAGTAAATGATAGACTCATGTCCAGACCAGTAGTCTTTCACAAACTAGTCTTGCCTTGATGTAAGGAAATGTTTGATCTGAGAACCACTGTTGGCTCTGTTGCCATATGTTCCGATGAGCACAGAGCCATGTCCTGCCTCTGGAATGCACAGAGCATCCATCCCCATGGTGCGGCTGGAAACGCCGCCTGGCACACCTACCCCTCCTCCCCATCCCACACCCTGGCCTGAGCCCAGCTCCCTGGGGCTGGGACACCAGCTGTGTCCTTGGCTGGAGCCTCCAGGAGAAGTTTCAGTTACAAATTAAAGGCCTGGTCAGGCCCTTCTCTGCCTCTTGAGATCATAAATATTGTCAATTTCCTCTCTTCATCTCAGAGGGAATTTATGATTTGCTGAGTTTGTTGCTGTAGAACAAACAAAATAAATCCAGCTCTAAATTACAGCTTGTTCTCTGCACTGCTCTGGGTAAGTGAGATTGCTGTTGCCAATAACCAAGGCTCTTGGTAAATCACCGTGGGCCCTAGATTTATTGGGAAAACCAGCACCAAGCAAAATAGGCTTTAGCTATTTGAAGAGGCTGAGCACCCTTGTCTGGGGAGAGGAGCTTTTAACTCTTCCCAGTCCAGGGATTTTAGTTTCCCCTTTTCAGCCATTGAGCTGGCCTCCTTGAGCACACCGGAGCACCTGAACTTTGAGCTACAGAATCTGATGTCTCACACAGTCACAAGGCTCATGTCTCCTCTACCTGGGGCCCTGCTGTACCTACCTGGGCTGGACACCCAGAAAAGGGAGCCTAGGGATGGCCTGCTTTCATGATCTGACCCACCTTGAGGCAGGTTGCAGCATCCAGGAAGATGTCTAAGGTTCTCCTTTCCTCCTGGAACAGGGTCCCCTTGGGGATGGCTGATAGCGCTCCCTCTGTCCATCAGCCTGACGATTTGGTGCAAGGAGAATGGAGGCAGGGGAGGCGGCCCCGTCCTCTTCTCTAATCTTTAGGTTGGTGCTAGGCTGGAATGGAATGGAGTTGGCTTCAAAGGGATGGATGGAGCCCACTGACCCCCTGGCACAAGGCTCCTGTGGCTCCCAAAGTGTCAAGCCCAGGGTCTTGGCTCCTGGTCATTTGAGCCATGCCCTTCCAGCCTAACCAGTAATGCTTGGTTTTGGAAGTGTTCTTAACTGTGAAGTAATGAGCCTACTTCTCAATCCATGAAGGTCAGAACTGGTAGGATTCAGTTGCTAAGCTTTCCCAAAGAATAGTCCTCTTCTGCCTGGAATGGTCTAGGCCTGCCCTGCAGAGGAAATAATGGATGCAAGAAACAAAACTTCCCAGTGCCCCGGGGGACTGGGTGGTGGATGTAGAGACTGCAGCAGGTGTGACAGGAGAGGAGGGGCATACATCCTCTTTCCCGAATCACCCAGGCTGAGCCCGGCAGCTCTAGTTGACCCTTAGCCCCCACAGACCCCTCCTGTAGTGGCATGGGGTCCTTTGAGCAGAAGGAGCTTTCTCCCAAGCTGGCCTCTTCATGCCCCATGAGGGACTCTGGGCTCCAGGCTGGAGAGAAGCTATGAAATGCTATGAGATAATTGTGTGGAAAGTCACAGCACATTACTGTTTGTTTCCCACTCAGTGGGGCTCAAGGGGGTCAAAAACACAGACGGGGCAGGCTGTCTTCTGGCATAAGGTCCAGTTGACACAGCCAAACTGGGAGATTGGTCTTTTCAGGTGACCTCTTGTTTTTAGGTGACCTCTTGTTTCTAGAATCGGGTGATATAGTCTGGGCTGCTGCTGCTAAGTCGCCTCAGTCATGTCCGACTCTGTGCGACCCCATAGACGGCAGCCCCCAGGCTCCCCCATCCCTGGGATTCTCCAGGCAAGAACACTCAGATACCATATCTCTTCCAGTCCCTCACTTTTCCCCGGGGTGAGTGGGCCACTGGTGTGCTGGCTGACACAGCAGGTGGGATTTCTGCCCATGTGAAAAAGGAGACATGTCGGGAGCCTTGTTCCCTGTCCTCTGCCCTTGGTCACTGCCTGCCTGAGGGCGTCTCCGGGCCTGAGCCTGGGGTGTCATCTCTTCTACTCAGCACCAAGACCTTCTGATTTCAGGAGAGTTATTTCGGGGATCAAGGAGGTTCCTGAGCAAAGACTGGCTGGCTCTTTCTTTGGGCTCTGTTACTGGGACAGTTACAGAAGAAACTTCATTATTTAAAACATTAGGCTGCTGACAGCTCACCTGGTCAGACTGAGCGCCAAAGAAACTATTTAGTGCAGCCCCTGGCTATTGCTGCAGGGAGCAGATAAGCTCAGAAATGGGCAGCATCAGATCTACTTTTGCTCTTTTGCTCTGACTTTAAATTCATTACTTTATACAAATCATCTGACCAACATTGTATTGTTAATGAAACATAAAATTCATCCGAGGTGTCCCTCTGATATATCCACTGCTTAAAAATGTCTCTCTTATCTTCAGTTTTTTTGTCTGCATGTATACAAATTTCATAATATTAATAATAATGTAAATACAATTTTGACTTTGCTCCTTTCACTTGCTGCTGCTAAGTCACTTCAGTCGTGTCCAACTCTGTGTGACCCCATAGATGGCAGCCCACCAGGCTCCCCCGTCCCTGGGATTCTCCAGGCAAGAACACTGGAGTGGGTTGCCATTTCCTTCTCCAATGCATGAAAGTGAAAAGTGAAAGTGAAGTCGCTCAGTCGTGTCCGACCCTCAGCGACCCCATGGACTGCAGCCTACCAGGCTCCTCCGTCCATGGGATTTTCCAGGCAGGAGTACTGGAGTGGGGTGCCATTGCCTTCTCCTCCTTTCACTTAACACCACTCAATTTCCCATGCTGTTAAGTAGTCTTTCTAGTTAGCTTTATTAAAAATATAAAGTTTACTTTCCACCTCTGTAAAAGTCATACTTATTAATTACTGAGCAAAAGAAAAATGGAAGCATTTGGAAGGAAAATAACTTACAGTCTGGACTCCTTAAAGAAACCATTGCTGACAGTCAGCATTTTTCATGTTAGGTATTTTTTTCTGTGTATATTTGTGTACGGTGTCATGATAATATTACACATTGAAATTTGCATCCTGTTATCTTCCTGACCCAGGGATCGAACCTGGGTCTCCTGCATTCCAGGCAGACGCTTTAACCTCTGAGCCACCAGGGAAGCCCCTTTTAAAAAGCAGAGCATGAGTATTTACACATAATTATGCACTTGAGTCACTTTCAACAGCTCCATCACGTGCTATGTCATAGCTTGTATTTTTCTGTTTTGGTGGCTTATTCCCAGTTTCCCTGCAATGAACAGACCTAGATTTGGTGGCCACAGAGAATTCAGGTGTGTGACATAACTTACAGGTGGTGGTGGTGATTTAGTCACTAAATTGTGTCTGACTCTGCAAGTCCATGGACTGTAGCCCCCCAAGCTCCTCTGTCCATGGAATTCTCCAGGCAAGAAAGCTGGAGAGGGTTGTCATTTCCTTCTCAGGGGATCTTCTCAACCCAGGGACTGAACCCGCATCTCCTGTTTGGCAGGCAGATTCTTTACCACTGAGTCACCTGGGAGTCATAACTTACTGAGTCTTGTGCTTATTGTTGGGAGCCCAGTTTGACTCCAGTGTCTTTGCTTCCACTGTTTATGATACCATGTTTGTTTTTTTTTCATGCTTTCTTAAAAGCTCTTCTCTGGCTTCCCAGTAGCCTGGGAATGACATGGCCTGGTAGCCTTGGAATCACGTTGAATGAGACAGTTGTGAGGCCTGCTAGACCTCAGCCCACTGTAGAGAGGGGAGGCTCATTGTAGGCTCAGGGAGGCCGAGATGACTGGCTTGCCAGCCCATGGCTAATTTCTCTATACTGAAGGCTTTGCTTTCCCTTTTGTGTGGACAGCGCCAAGGCCAGTGTGGCTTCTTATGGTATGTAAAAGGAGCCTATGAAAACTCTGTGTTAGTCTAATTGAGCATGGATTTTAAGTTTTTGAAAGTTAGATTCCAGCCTCTTAATTGAAGAGGATTCAATTAAGGTTGCTGAGGTTCATGAAGGTTGCTGGGCTTTCAGAGTATTTTAGGGTAATTATAGTAATAGTAGCAACAATAACTTATATTTGCATAGTAACTGTCTTCTCAAGGCAGTATCCTAAGCAGCTCTATGTGGAAAGTACTAATATTATCCCCATTTTATAGATGGGTAAACTGAGGTTTAGAAAGGGTGACTTGTCCAACATCTCACAGTGAAATATGGAAGGGCCAGGGTTCAGACCCAGGCGATCTGGACCCAGTCTACCCCCTTAGCCATTGTCCTTTACTGACTCCCAGTAAACCTAGGAGTGACACAAACGGTGAGCTGTCACTATGGAAGTAGTCAGAGGCAGAAAGGCAACTACTTGGGGTGTTATCTGGGGTGCATAGACCAGTTTAGGCCAACTTAGTGTGTCTGCTTTAGCATTGCCTTGCTGTCCATAAGCATTTATTGGGCATCTGTTGTGTGTCATGCACCATGGGAGCATGGGCTGGCACAGATGTCCCCTGGCTGTGCATTTTCAAGTATTCCCCAAGATCTCCACTTCTCTCGGGCTCTGGGAGGTCATATCAGTGGCCAGGGGTGGGGAGGTCTAGCGGCACCCAAGAATGTTCTGGACTGAGTGTTGATGGGGGAGAGCAAGGGGAAGAAGTCCTTGTTCACAGAGGTGAGCTCATGGCTGTCATTAGCCATGGGTGGGGTGACAACCAGAAGCACCTGGAAACAATAATGCAGGTGATGTTGATATAAAAATCTATTCTTACACATTTATAGCTTTACCAGGACACCCTGAGACCACTTCTTGCTAACTGAAATATTCTAGAACCTGGTATCTCTTTTATCTTTCCGAACAAATTATTTTACTCTGGAACTTTTACAAGTTGCAGAGATGCACAGGATGTACATGTATACATTTTCCCCTCTGTGTTTCTTACAGGTCTCAGCAGGGAAGCAAGGGAAGCATAAGTTAGCTCTTAGCTAGAATGGCTGCCTGAAGGGAAAAACAAAGCTTTGATTGCCCATCTCTGGGGATGCTGAGGCTCGGTGCTGAGGCATGGAAGGAACTCAGAGAAGGTGGAACACGCCTGGAAAAACTTCCTTAGGCAGGTTGCTCATCTCTGTCTCCTGCAGAGAGATCTGGCCTTGAGATGGTCAGCTCCTGAAACAGGACACCCTTGCTGGGTGCACCTCACCTCCCAGAGCCACATCCCTGAAAAATGCATTTTGGTCCTTGCTCACCTCCCATGGAATTCTGCTGTGCCTGCAGTGATTGCAGATACTGAGAGCTATGTGTGCTGGGCACCTCCTCAGATCTTGAAGGGGGCAATCCAGGAGTAAAAGGAGTCCATTCCTGCCTTGTGTATAGTCTGGGTTAGCACCCCTTTCTCAGGTAAAGGGCCACTGGCTTAATCTTGCAGATCTTTGGTGAAGGATACAGGACTTCAAGTGTAGTAGTTTGGGAAACCAGGAGGTGTCAGTTAGAATGGGGAAGAGGGAGCAGCTTCTGAAATCAGTAGCTGTGGGATCTGGCTGGAGTTTACTTTAGAAGTACAATCAAAGAAGATCAGTGAGTCTCTTTATCCCCAGAACACCCCCTAGCCCATTTTCTGGGGCTTTATCATTAGTGGTCCATCTCTAATAAACACTCCTTTAAAAGGCAGAAGAGCTCCGGCCCCAGGCTTCACCCATGGGTAAGACTGGGCTGCTGAGTATAGGGGTGCAGGAAGGTTATAAACTACCGAGAGATCACTTGTGCCCCTCACCATCCCCAGCCTGCACATTCCCTCCTCTGATCCTACCAGAACCAGCCAGGGCTTCTGCTCCAGATAGGGTGACCAACCATCATGGTTTCCCAGGGATGCGGGGCTTTCAGTGCTAAAATGGGGAAGGTCCTGGGCAGATGGAGAACATGTTGGTCACCACAGCTCCAGAACCCCCAGGCTCTTGCTTACATGAGCATGGAGCCTCCCACTCTCTGTAAGAGTTCATGATCGAGTGTCTGTCTCTTTGTCAAAGGAGTCTCTTGAAGGAAAAGAGGAGCAGGAGGAGGACCAGGTTTCATTTAGTTCTTAGCTCCATGCCTGTTACGTAGTGGATATCAGTAAATGTTCAGTGTGGAAATAATTGACCAGCCGGCTGTGGGTATGTTCTATTGGTTAGAGCCCCCAAGTTCAGGCTTTGAGGAGATACATGTTTTCTGAATTCTGATCCTAGTTATGATTATGGCTCAGTGCCTCAGTTTCCACTAAAACTATATCTCTATATCCACATCTGTATCCATTCATCCATCTTTCTCTCTATATCATTCATCTATCTGTTTTCTCTTAATATCATCTATATCTATCATATTCTTTGTCTATCATCTACCTATTATCTATATCTATCATCTATAATACTGATCTACCTCTCAATTATTTAGCTATGTTGCTTTCTCTCTCATTTACCAATCATGCATCTATCATCAGTCATCTATATCTGTCTATCTACTTATTTTTCTCTAAAGCTCACAGCAGTTTTGAAGAAATATAGACAATATGAACCAGATCTTCTGGGAGTAAATGGGGCCAATGTGGGTGCCAGTCTAGCTGTCATAGGCCGCTCACTGTTCCTCAAACACTCCGTGTACATTCACTATTTTTCCAGGCACCATTGTAACCTGGAAAAATTAATCTAGCTTCCCAAAGGGGCTCTTCCCTATGAAGGTGCAGCGGGTACCTTGCCCTGAACAACTGGTGCCTCTGCTCAGGCCACGGGATCATGACCGCTGACACTCTCCTTCTCTTCCAGACAACCTTGGCCTTCTACAAGTGTTTGCTGGGCGGGTGCGCTTCCTGAGTGGCCGTGCTATGCTTGATGTCACGGAACGTCTGGCCGGTGAGTCCCAGCCTTCCAGCCCATCTCTCTTCTTCTCTTCTGGCATGTAGTTGAGCCACCCACTTAGACAAAAAAAACCATCAAATAATCCTATAGACCATTTAAAAAATGTGATAAGCTGCTTGTTTAAAAAAATGTATTATTTATTTATTTAGCTATGTTAGGTCTTAGCTGCGGCATGAAGGATCTTCGATCTTCCTGTGACAGGCAGGATTTTTTCTTTTTTAGTTGCTGCATGCGGGATCTATAGTTGTGGCATGTGGGATCTAGTTCCCTGACCAGAGATTGAACCTGGGCCCCCTGCCTTGGGAGTATGGAGTCTTAGTTCCTGGACCACGAGGGGAGTTTCAATAATCTGCTCTTAAAAAATAATTCCAGAGGTGCTCAGTGTGTGTTGCCTGCCTGAGGGCATCATTCCCGCTCCTCTGCCCACCCTCATCTCTTGCTCCTGGTCTTACCTCTGCACCCTGGTTCAATCCTCCCAGGGCCCCTGGAGTGGCCCCTTACTTCCGGTCCAGGTGCCAGGCCTGCTCTGAACAGATGGCCTGAGTGAGATTGGGCTGGGGGCTACGATGCAGCTTCAGGGCCAGGTTGGGGTGCCCTGAAGTGAGAATGGGGTCATGTAGCACCTTGGGTATCAGACGATGAACCCTTTCCTGTTACTCAAAATCAGCATTCTCTGATTGTATAGGTACTTTATGGGCCCCAGAGGTGAGTGGATATCCATTTACTGTAAATATTATCCATCTATTTCCAATTGAGCTCAAAAACAAGAGTTTCTACATAGTTCTTCTATTAACTCTGTGTCAGCCAGGAACAGGGAAGAAAACTTCAATTGTCACAAGGCATGGACTAATAATAGCACAGCTTAACACGGGAGTAAATCTTCTGTTAATTACTTTAGCTGCCTTTTAAGCTCGACTTTAATGGCATTTTCCTCATGATGCTGGGACTGTCAGCTGGGGGGACACCCAGCTCCCCTCAGGCAGGTGAATGTGGACTGAGAGTGGAACTGAGCTTTCTGGGGCCAGGGTGTAGATGTCTCACTGCCAGAGGGGAGAGTCCAGGGGAGAGGCGTCATGGGGGGAGGAGTGGCTGAGGTGTGACAGATTAGGGGGAGGTGAGCCCTTTACCCTTTGGTGGGGTCAGGGAGCCTGGGCTCAGCTGCCTGGGATAGTTTTCACCTCCATGTTCACAGGAGAGATTCAGTGGAGATTTAGGAAACCTTTGAGTTATTTGTTGTTGTTCAGTAGCTCAGTCGGGTCTGACTCTTTGCGACCCCATGGACTGCAGCATGCCAGGCTTCCCTGTCCTTCGCCATTTCCTGGAGTTTGCTCGTGTTCATTGAGTCAGTGATGCCATCCAACCATCTTGTCCTCTGTCACTCCCTTCTCCTTCTGCCTTCAATCTTTCCCAGCATAAGGGTCTTCTCCAAAGAGTCAGTTCTTCATATCAGGGGGCCAAAGTATTGGAGCTTCAGCTTTAGCAGTAGTCCTTCCAATGAATATTCAGGGTTGATTGCCTTTAGGCTTGACTGGTTTGACCTTCTTGCTGTCCAAGGGACTCTCAAGAGCCTTCTCCAGCATGACACTTCAAAAGCATCAGTTCTTCAGCACTCAGCCTTCTTTATGGTACGACTCTCACATCCATATGTGACTACTGGAAAAACCATAGCTTTGACTATATGGACCTCTATTGGCAAAGTAATGTCTCTGTTGTTTAATATGCTGTCTAGTATGGAGGGTTAATCGGATGATTCGTTTTCTTTCCCTTCCATCTGGCTGCCCCTGACTCCTCCCCCTTGCTCCCCCCCACCCAGTCCCTTACCCCTTTCCCTCCCCTTGCCCCTCCCCTCCCTTGTTCCTCCTCCACCACTTGCATTCCTCCCACCTCCCCTTGCTCTGCCCATCTCCCTTTGCTCCTCCTACCCTCCCACCACCCTTGGGCCTGACCAGGTGGCTTCATGGTTAACTGTGCCCTTCCTTCTCAGCCTGTTTCCAGCACAGGTAACATAACTCTCACTTCTTGGTTCCCATGTTATGACGTCAATGTGGCTGAGTTGGCTCCTTTGGTGCAGTCCTGCCTTCCCAGGAATGAGGACCTCTTTGACTTTGGAATTTTCCAGAGTCAGTTTTCGTTCCAATCCCTAAGAAAGGCAATGCCAAAGAATGCTCAAACTACCACACAATTGCACTCATCTCACACGCTAGCAAAGTAATGCTCAAAATTCTCCAAACCAGGCTTCAACAATATGTGAACCATGAACTTCCAGATGTTCAAGCTGGTTTTAGAAAAGGTAGAGCTCAAATTGCCAACATCCGCTGGATCATGGAAAAAGGAAGAGAGTTCCAGAAAAACATCTATTTCTGCTTTATCGACTATGCCAAAGCCTTTGACTGTGTGGATCACAATAAACTGTGGAAGATTCTTCAAGAGATGGAAATACCAGACCACTTGACCTGCTTCTTGAGAAACCTGTATGCAGGTCAGGAAGCAACAGTTAGAACTGGACATGGAACAACAGACTGGTTCCAAATAGAAAAGGAGTAGGTTAAGGCTGTATATTGTCACAGTGCTTATTTAACTTCTATGCAGAGTACATCATGAGAAACGCTGGACTGGAAGAAACACAAGCTGGAATCAAGATTGCTGGGAGAAATATCAATAACCTCAGATATGCAGATGACACCACCCTTATGGCAGAAAGCGAAGAACTAAAGAGCCTCTTGATGAAAGTGAAAGAGGAGAGTGAAAAAGTTGGCTTAAAGCCCAACATTCAGAAAACTAAGATCATGGCATCCGGTCCCATCACTTCATGGCAAACAGTTGGATAAACAGTGGAAACAGTGTTAGACTTTATTTTTTTGGGCTCCAAAATCACTGCAGATGGTGATTGCAGCCATGAAATAAAAAGATGCTTCCTCCTTGGAAGAAAAGTTATGACCAACCTAGATAGCATATTAAAAAACAGACATTACTTTGCCAACAAAGGTCCGTATAGTCAAGGCTATGTTTTTTTCAGTAGTCATGTATGGATGTGAGAGTTGGACTATAAAGAAAGCTGAGTGCCAAAGAATTGATGCTTTTGAACTGTGGTGTTGGAGAAGACTCTTGAGAGTCCCTTGGACTGCAAGGAGATCCAACCAGTCAATCCTAAAGGAAATCAGTCCTGAATGTTCATTGGAAGGACTGATGTTGAAGCTGAAACTCCAATACTTTGGCCACTTGATGTGAAGAGCGGACTCATTGGAAAAGACCCTGATGCTGGGAAAGATTGAAGGCAGGAGGAGGAGATTGAGGAGGAGAAGGGGATGACAGAGGATGAGATGGTTGGATGGCATCACCGACTCAATGGGCATGAGTTTGAGTAAACTCCGGGAGTTGGTGATGGACGGGGAGGCCTGGTGTGCTTGCAGTCCATGGGGTCGCAAAGAATTGGACACGACTGAGCGACTGAACTGAACTGTGTTACTGGGCATGCCCCAAGAGGCCCGCAGTGTGGGGTACAGGAACCCTGAGGGTATGGCCAGAAAGTCAAGATACACATTCCATGGGAGATGGCACAGGGAAGGCCTCAGGCTGAGCTGAGGGGGGCCAGGCCATCCTCGCTGGTTCACCACTGTCCCAGGCTGGCTCTGAAATCACAGGGGCACATGCTGCAAAGTATCCTGGGGGATTGGATGAAGTTGAGTTGATGAAGGAAGGACAAATTGGGGGTCTCTCTAAAAAATAAAACTCCAGACCAGCCCCTGAAATGTGGTACTCCTAGAAATCTGGGGCAGCGAGCAGTGGGAAGAGGGTGGGCTTGGGAGTCAAGGCAGGCTTGGCTTCTGCCTTCTGCCCTTGTTAGCTGTGGGGTCTTGGGCCATCTCCTTGACCCCTGAGTGTTGGTTTCCTTCTCTGTGAAACAGACGACTGTCCTGCCTCTCAGGTGAGAGTGAAATGGAGTCACGATAGAAACCTCTGAGCCCCGGGCTCAGGCTCAGGCAGTGCTAGTTTCCAGGATGTGTCTCAGCTCAGGAAAGCTTCCAGTTTCTTTGCCCATAAATAAATCAAGTGCTTCTCTCAGCAGTCTTTGCCTTCACCAACACTTATCCTTTGGCAGAATGACACGCAGAGTGTGCTGATTGTCAAGCAAGCATTGTTAGCATGAACGCACTTTAGTTGATGCGACCAAAGCTGAGGGCTCTAGCAACCTGTCTGAAGCGGCGTGGGGTACCCCTTGACATGGCCTTGACATTGGGGGCAGCCCTGGCACTTTCTGTGTGATGGAGGGCTTGCTGGCAGGTTTTAGCCTGTCTCTGAGTTTTCCAGGGTTTAGAGAAGGCAGGGGGCCTGGGGTAACCAGATTTGGAGGGTTCATCATTTGAATGAACGACTCTGAATGAGGATCCGTGCAGAGCTTGATGGTTTACAAAGCACGTTTGTGCCTCCTGAGTTACTACTGGGCTTGTCATGAGATTTGGCATTGAGACACCAGGGAGGCCATGATGGTCTTATCTCCTGCTGGCAGTTTTATTTTCCAGAATGCTTCATTTGAGAGAATCCTGATCTTTCTTCCTAGAACAAGTTTTCTCTGTGTGAGTTCTCCTAGGTGGTAATGCAGATTAAAGCACTTCTAGGGCTAGCTTCTCCGTCATGTGCATACCCGCACAGGCACTTCACCTGCATCTATTATCTAACAATCTCAAGACTTTGGTTCAGAATTCTTTTCCTCACTTTACAGGTTAGGGGATAGGCTCAGACAGGTTGGGTGGCTTTCTCAAGCTCACACGGCTAGTAAATAGCAGAGAGGATTGCAGCCCAGATGTGCCTGCACCTTCCCTTTGCCCTGGGCTTCCGGGACCAATTACTCCGTCACAGGCTCTGAGCTCTTTTGCCTTTGCATACCCCCTCCTCCATAAACCAACAGACCCAAAGTTTAAAATTATATTTATGATTGGTTGATATGAACTCAAATATAGAGCAGGTCCCCTCCTCCATAAACCAACAGACCCAAAGTTTAAAATTATATTTATGATTGGTTGATATGAACTCAAATATAGAGCAGGTCCCCTCCTCCATAAACCAACAGACCCAAAGTTTAAAATTATATTTATGATTGGTTGATATGAACTCAAATATAGAGCAGGTCCCCTCCTCCATAAACCAACAGACCCAAAGTTTAAAATTATATTTATGATTGGTTGATATGAACTCAAATATAGAGCAGGTTAGACAACTTCATACTTTTTTTTCCTTCTGATTTTAAAAGAATTTAAAATATTTCCATGGGTCCTAAAGCAAGTTGTGAGCCCTAGGTCATGTGTCTAATGACCCAGGCAGTCGGCCCCCTGGGTTGCCTGCCTTTTGGAGGACAGAGTTGGTGTCCCCTTCCAAGAGAAGGCGGTGAGAGAGGGAGAGAGTGCCTGATTCAAGTAACTGTCCCTCTTTTCTGTATGACAGTGATGGTGGCCTCGGTTTACCCCCGAAAGCCTCAGGCCGTGGAGCGCCACGTCCTTCCAGTCCTCTGGTACTTCCTGAACAGCATGATGGGGAACGGCGTCCTGCCCGGGCACAGCGGGAATGTCCGCAGGGCCGTCTGCCGGCTGTGCAGGAGCCTTCAGGAGCAGATGGGCTCCCGGCTGCAGGACTTGGCTGCCGGCCAGCCAAAGCAAGTCCTCAAAATGCTCCAGGAGCTCTTAGACACAGAATCCCCGTGAGGAAGCCCCGAGGTCATCGACGGGGGGGAAGGCATCCAACAGCCGGACAACTGGCAGCTCAGGCCCCTTTCTTCTGGGTTAAAGGTGGATCTGGGATGGGCGACTGTTATTTTTATCTTATTTTATTTTTTATGATGGAATAATCTCCTGGTCTATTTTCCCTTAGAGTTCCAGATGTATATAATATATTTTGAAGTAGAAATAAAAGAATTGCTTATTTTTCTAAGGTTTTATTATCTTGTATTTTTTTCTTACCTCAGAGAATTTTTCAATAGTTAGGTTTGTGCCAAAGAAAACAGAACGCGATATGGAAACACCCTAAGTGCCCAATTTTGGGTGAATGGATAAAGATGATGCAGCACACGCGCTGCCCACACGTGTAACATATGTGTGCACCTGCACACACACATACACACACACACACTGTAATACTAAACCATAAAAAAGATGAAATCCTGCAACAACATGGGTGAAACTTGGAGGTATTACGATAAGTGAAATAAATCAAGTGGAGAAAGACAAATACCTTAAGATTTCACTCATCTGTGGAATATGAAAGAACAAAAGCAAAACAAACAAACGAACAAACTAAACAGAAGCAAATAGTTACAGAAAACGGAGTACTAGTTACCATAGAAGAAGGGTTGTAGCGGGGATGGGCAAAAAGGGGTAAGAGGATTAATCGTAAGGTGATGAAAACCTTTGGTGGTAAATTCATTGTAATGTATAGAGAAGTCAAAATATAGTATTGTACACATAAAGGATGTGTACCTGATGCTGGGAAAGATTGAAGGCAGGAGGAGAAGGGGACAACAGAAGATGAGATGGTTGGATGGCATCACCGACTCGATGGACATGATTTTGAGCAAGCTCTGGGAGTTGGTGATGGATGGGGAAGCCTGGCGTGCTTGTTGTCCATGGGGTCGCAAAGAGTTGAACATGACTGAGTGACTGAACTGACTGACACACAAAGAATTCAAGAAAGAAAACAAAACATGGCAATAGTAAAACCAGTTGCTGATGCTACTGAGACAAAGAACTAGGGAGAAAAAGTGTGGCACAGACCCCCCCATGTGGCAGACCATGTTGCAGCATAGCTCCTGTCTGTGAAAAGCTGGAGAAGCCCTGCTGCACCCAGAGACCCTGAGCTGGTCACTCAAATCCAGCGTCATAAGCCTGATGTAGGGTGAACGCAAGCATCTCTGGAAGCATCCTGCTCCTGCTTTACAATATCTTCAGTGCGGCATCTGCTGGTCCTGTGGGAACCTTTTATTTTATTTTATTTTATTTTATTTGTGGGAACCTTTTAAAGGATCTAAAGGCAAGGAGAGTTTGATACTGACATTGGCATTACTAAAAGCCTTCTCTGGAAGGTGACTTTCTGGCTAGTTTCTGAAGAGGACTAGCTTATGTTTCACACTTGAAACTTTTTTTAAACTCTATTCACTTATTTATTTTTGGCTGTGCTTGGGCTTTGTTGCTGCACAGGGTTTTCTCTAGTTGCGGCGAGCAGGGGTGCCCTCCAGTTGTGCTGCAGGGGCTTCTCATTGCAGTGGCTTCTCCCGTTGTGGAGTACGGGCCCTAGGGCACGCGGGCTTCAGTAGTTGTGGCACGTGGGTGCAGTAGTTGTGGCTCTTGGGCTCTAGAGCACAGGCTCAGTAGGTGGCACACGGGTTTAGTTGTCATTCAATATGTGGGATCTTCCTGGATCAGGGATCAAATCCATGTCTCCTGCATTGGCAGGTAGATTCTTTACCACTGAGCCACCAGAGGAGCCCTCACCCTTGAAACTTAAAGGACCGGATGAAGAATAAAGCTCCAGATGTGCACATGTCTTGTGGGAGCTCTGAAACCACACAGGTTAATCTGGCTGGGTCAGATCATGGAGTTGGAGAGGTGTGTTGGGTGTGGGCTGGCCCAGAACACAAAGGTGGAGCCACTGATGGAGTGATGAGAGAATGGGAGACGGGGTCCTGGCAGTGAGAGGGGAACAATGTCTCAGGCTGGGGTTCTGGACACAGTGAGCGTGGCTCTGTCTTGCCTAGGGCCAGTGACAGGTTGACAACAGTATGACCAGGAAGAATTAGAGCTCAGATCATAACCTCTAACACATGGTACGGTGAAGGCTGAAGGGGCAACATCCCAGTGCCAACCAAGGAGCCATAGCACCTCTAGGGCAGATCCGAAGGCAAGTCCCCGAGGCCCGGCTTCAGACCAGCAAGTTTTCTGGCAGGCCCACCAGTGGACCCCTCTCCACTGTCACCCGCCCCCAGGTTCAGCATCAGGTCCACTTCAGTGTTCTGAGCCCCTCCTGAGAGTATAGCCCAGAGCAGGCTGGGAAGCTTTGAACCAACTCAATTATTTCCAAACCCCTGGATGCCCCCATCTGGGGAAGCCTCTTTTTCATTATGTGGTGTTGCCACTGCATAACTAGGCTCTCCCCTCCCCTTGGCATAAATGCCCTGGGGTGAGGCTAGCCGTGGTGCAGTCATCCTGGGACTTGGGCTTTTAATAGGCGGCTTAAGTGTGTGGGTAATTCCAGTCCCAGCCTGAGCGGCTTCTCACCTCCTTGTGACCTTTGCTGGGGCTTCCCCCTGCACCACCTCGCCCTTTGTTGATTCTGACTGCTGCTGCTGCTGCTAAGTCGCTTCAGTCGTGTCCGACTCTGTGCGACCTCATAGATGGCAGCCCACCAGGCTCCCCCATCCCTGGGATTCTCCAGGCAAGAACACTGGAGTGGGTTGCCATTTCCTTCTCCAATACATGAAAGTGAAGTCACTCAGTCATGTCCGACTCTTAGCGACCCCATGGACTGCAGCCCACCAGGCTCCTCTGTCCATGGGATTTTCCAGGCAACAGTACTGGAGTGGGGTGCCATTGCCTTTTCCCGTTGATTCTGATTGGCTGAGGTTAAAGACCTGCTAGCTGGTGAACCCATCAAAGATACCCAAGAGGCTGATTTTACACAATTTAATTAATTGAGTCTGCTTGGACTCTAAGTAGGCTTTTTCGGTTTGGTTGGGAGACTGACTTTTTCTGCTGGTCCAGATCCTAGAGCCTTAGGGACTTCCTTGGCATCCAGTGGTTAAGACTTCACCTTCCCATGCACGGGGTGAGGATTCAATCCCTGGTTGAGGAGCTAAAATTTTTTTTAAGAAAAAAAAAGTTCCTAGAGCCTGTCAGAACATTCCAGAATTTTTTTATAACTGTAGACATTCGTGCTAAGTTGCTTCAGTTGTGTCCGACTCTTTGTGACCCCATGAACTGTAGCCCTAGCCTGCCAGGCTCCTCTGCTCATGGGATTTCCCAGGCAAGAATACTGGAGTAGGTTACCCTGCCCTCCTCAAGAAGACCTTCCTGACCCAGGGATGGAACCCGAGCCTATTATGTCTCCAGCATTGGCAGGTGGGTTCCTTACCACTAGCGCCACCTGGGAAGCCCGATAGAACTGTAGGAGCTGAGGGATTTTGAAGGCAGAAGTTAAACTCAGAGACATTGCCCTGTCTTCCTGCACTTGTTCTGCCTTCTGTCTTCAAACCGGAAGCTTTCCATCTCCTATACTTTGTACCCATCCTCATAGTTGGGTGTTTAACTGAAAACATCTGAAAAGCAAAGAATAAATCTTTATGTGTGGTTTTTTTTTTTTCCTTCACTATCTTAGGATTTAATCTAGTCTCTGGGCAGCTGGGCTCTGTGGGTGACACTCCTGGCACAAATCAGTGGGGAGGGGCTGGATGCTTCTGGGTGCCTCAGGAAATTATGTGGAACCTAGGAAAATGGTAGAGATGATCCTATTTGCAAGAATAGAGAGGTGGATGTAGGGAATGGATGTGTGGACACAGGGTGGGGCAGTGGGGTGGAAATAAGCCAGGAGATTGTGATTGGTGTACTGCCATGTGTAAAGCACCCAGCTAGTGGGAACCTGTTGGACAGCACAGGGAGCCCAGCTCTGTGATGACCTGGTGAGATGGGATGGAGCAGCGTGGGAGGGAGATCCAAGAGGGAGGGGCCTATGTACATATACAGCTGACTCACTTCATTGCACAGCAGAGGCTGGCGAAACGTGGTAGAGCAACTATAATCCAATTAAAAAAAAAAAAAGTTCCTGAATCATTACTTTTAAAGCAAAGGGAAGACAGTTTATTAGTAACCTGGGCCTGTCAGGAGTGCCTGGAAGAATGAGGCTTATTGGGAATGAAGACTGTCCTGAAAACATGGCGGGTTTGAGCAGAGCCCACTCCATTCTTTGCTTGGTTGTGTGCAGCCAGGAGCTCTACTTACAAGATGCCCTTGGGGTGGGAATACAGCCTTGAGCAATGGAAGAGCTTTTTTCTCTCTCTCTGTCTGTCTTACTTTCTCTTTCTCCAGTGTCAGAATCAAGGAACAAAGGCTTGTCTTCCTTGCTTGGGAGTTTTTGACATTTTCTTACAGGCTCCACTTCTCTTATTCTCTCTTCCCTGCTTCATTTCTTGTCTCCTGAGTGAAGAAATGTTTCTCCATTCTGATTACACTTCAGAATCATCCAGTGAGATCTGAAAAAATGCTGAGGTTTGGGCCCGCCCGTGGGGGTTTTGATTCAATCCATATGGGGTAGGGCCAAGGCAGCTGCTTTTTCTGTTTTTGTTTATTTATTTATTTATTTTTTGAACTTTTATTTTTAAAAAATTTTTATTTTTTAAAAAATTTTATTTTATTTTTAAACTTTACAATATTGTATTGGTTTTGCCAAATATTGAAATGAATCCGCCACAGGTATACATGTTTGCAGGATACAGAAGTGAGAGGGGTGGGTGGGAGGGTGGGGGGGTGGTGATGGTCTGAGGCATGGGGAGTGTGGGGAAGGGTGATTGGAGACTGGAGATACAAGACTGTTGCTCTGTGCAGGTTCAACTAAGCTACATGCTTCTTCATGGGCTGCTGCTGCTGCTGTGAAGTCACTTCAGTCGTGTCCAACTCTGTGCCACCCCTGAGACGGCAGCCCACCAGGCTCCCCCGTCCCTGGGATTCTCCAGGCAAGAACACTGGAGTGGGTTGCCATTTCCTTCTCCAATGCATGAAAGTGAAAAATGAAAGTGAAGTCGCTCAGTCGTGTCCGACTCTTAGCGACCCCATGGACTGCAGCCTACCAGGCTCTTCCGTCTATGGGATTTTCCAGGCAAGAATACTGGAGTGGGACACATGTTCAAAAGACGATGGCCTTAGCATGTTCTGAGAGTGTAGTTTTTGGCCCTGTGACATCAAGAGGTCATGACATTTACACATGCCCATTTGGAGGATGGGTGGTCCCAACCAGTCTTAACTGGCTTGAGCTGGGCAACAGCTGACTCCAAGTTCCTGAAAAACAACTTGGGCAAACAATAATACATAATGCTTGGAAGACACACAAGTTTTTGTAAAAACAATTGAAGTGAGCTTAGTCCGTAAAGCCAGGTTACAGTTATTATTTATTAAGCAAGTTATAATTTAATGGGTCTAACTGATGACTAGTCTTGGTTTCACAACGTATTGTTTGATACATTTATATATTGCAAAATGATTACCACCATAGCATTAACTAAAACGTCCATCTGGTCACACAATCACTACTGTTTTTGTGTGTTGAGAACATTTAATATTTACTCTCTTGGTAACAGTCATCTATATAACACAGAATAATTAGCAGTAATAGCCATGTTGTATGTTAGATTCCCAGAATTTATTAGCCTTATAACTAGAAATTTATACAATTTGATTAATATCTCCCCATAGCACAGCCCCCTGCCCCTGCCCCCTACCTCCTCAGCCCCTGGTAACCACCATTCTACTGTCTGTTTTTTGAATTCACCTTTTTTGGTTCCACATGTAAGTGAAATCATGGAGTATTTATCTTTCTCTATCTGACATTTCACTTTGCATAATGCCCTGAAGTTTCATTCAAGTTGTTGCAGATGGCAGGGTTTCCTTCTTTCTCGTGACTAAATGGTATTCCGGGGTGTGTGTGTGTGTGTGTGTGTGTGTGTATCTCACAGTTTCTTTTCCCATTTCTTTTCTGTCTTCTCTTTTCTCAAGTGATTCTAATGGGTGACCAAATTCTGAAATCACAGTAAAATCAGAGGAGTAGAAAGCAGCAATGGCTTTGGCCCTGTGGGTGTCTGGCCTGTCAGCTATCCCCACCTGGCAGCCCTGGGGTGTCCTGGCTGGGGACCGAGACTGATGGAGGCCAGGTACTGGAGTCAGGCTAGACTCAAGTTCAGGCACTGTTGCTTCTGGTGCGTGGCCTTGGAGCCACTTGTCAACCTCTCTGATCTTCCCTTATCAATCTTGTGCGTGTGGGATAGGAAGTGTGGAAATCAATGAAGACCAACCAAATGAGAAGTACAAAGACTCTTTATTCAGAGCTTGCTATAGCCAGGCAGTGTTTTGGCAAGATCTCGTGCTTTGGCAGAGGTTCAAGGGCAGGCAGAAGATTGGGAAAAGGGGAAGGTTTCAGGTATGCCATCATTATTGGAGGCTGTTGTCCTGGGGAAGGTGTAGACACCATGTGGACCATGGCCTGCTGGCAACAGCAGTATCTCTAATGCTTGTTAAAGGGGGGACCCTTGGGTCATACTCCAGGCCAACTGAATCAGAAACCTCGGTTATCCTTACACACTCTGAAGCACCTGAGCCACAGCTTCAGTGCTCTGAGTGGTCGTTAGGGTCCCAGACTAGTCCACACTTGGGAATGAGCATCCCTAAGTCAGTATTTCTCAAATGCAGTTGATGAAACCTTTGTTTGGGAAGAGCCATGGAGACTGGAGAAGGGAGGGAGACAGGAAGCAAGGTGCTTGTTAAAAATCAGATTTTTATTCTCAGCTATAGACCTGTCCCTGGAGTGAGGCACCTGGGAGTCTGATCTGCCCAGGATCAGACAGGTTGCAGAAGCAGTGTCCTGATTGCCTGTTCTCAGCAGGGCTTCAGGAGTCCCTGCACAGGCTGGCAGGGCAGCATCACTGTGTGTACAGATTGCTCATCAGGTGGGCATTTCTGAGTCAGGGATCATTCAGGGGGCCCAGTTTGGTCCGTATCGTCACTGGGGCTTACTCAGAGGGCATTATGGTTTCTCTGTATCCTACCACCTGGTGTTCCAGTGAAAAAAGTTACAACATTTGAAGGTTTTGTTTTGCTTTAATCACAGCTGTATAATTACCTCTCTGTGGGTTGACGGCTATTATTAGCGTCACCTTGGGTTCTCCTTGAGAATTTTTACATCCAGAAAGTGATTCAGCACCTCTGTGGGCTGTTGTCAGAAGCTGTTAACTGAACCAAAGCTTTAACATATCACCAGGTTTTGTAAACATAGCCAATCCTTTCCCCTTCCAAAGGAGAAAAAAAAAAAAAAAAAAGCCAGATAAATAATTTTCATGAAGGCAATTTGTTTCTCAGGGGCTGTATTTCCTTTTTGTCTCATCCAGCAGTTTTTTACTGCTCTGGGACACTGACAATAAAGTAGAAGAGGTGTCTCCAGAGTAAGGCTTCGTCTGCTCCTGCCAGAAGGCTTCACCTGGAAGCCCACTCTGGGGGTCATGGCAATGAGCAACAAATATTTTTTGAAAATGCTTTTTTTTCCTTAATGCCAGGGAGAGTTTTATGTGGTTGAGGTGCATAGAGGGGATTATTATTTTTTTAAATTTTCTTGGAAATTTTGAGTTTCCATCTAAGTTAGTTTAATAGGAATGGCTAGCGCTATAGCTAGACTTTGGCTGGATATGAAACATAATTTCCTTTCTGTAAAAGTTGGAGAAAACAGAATTTCTTCCAGAGAAGTTTGTGGTTTTCCTAGACTGTTCCCCAGAATAATCTGAACATTGTTGCAATGTTGCAATTCTCTCTGGCCAGAGAATAGGGGACTTTCTTTGCCACAGGCTGACAGTGTGTCTTTGGAGGAAAACATCTGACATCTCTCAGCCTCTCTTTTACTCCATTTGTAAAAGGCAGTGAAAAAATACTGACTTTGTTCATCTCCTAGGATTTTTTGCCCCCAAAGATCTAATGAAACAATGTAGATAATTGTATTTTGAAAAAGTAGAGTGTTACAAAAAAATAATTATGATTAACTCTAGTCTTATCCCAGTAAAACCTGCTATTCTGAAGACATGCCAGTCATTCCTACCAGCTGACTGACAGATCACTTACAACTCAATGTGGGAATAAATGGGAGATTCAGAAGCTTAATTTGCTTTTCCCCTGTTTGGTATGTTTGACATATGTAGTTGCGATTGCCAGCAAAATGTTTTAAAGTCTTTTCACTTTGAAAGACACGGAATTCTTCAAAGAAGGAAGTCAATTCTAGTGGAGTTTGACAGCTGTTTTTATCTCTCTCTAAGGATCAAAGCACAGATCTAGGAGGGGGAAATGGTCCTGAGTTCTTTTCTTAATCAGAATCTTAGCATGCGGAGACGGCAGAACTGAAGACCAAAAACAAAGATGACAGAGGGCTTACGACTTCAGTCCCCCCAGATGGCTCCAAAGATGGTTTAGAAAAGGCAGGTTTGCTCATGTCTTACAGATGGCAGGATTAGTTGGTTAGCGTTGTTATTACTGCCTGGTAGATGAAGAAATGAGCCTGTAAAGCCAGGTCACAGGGCGGGTCAACGGAGGTGTCAGGTCTCCAGCCCAACCAGGAGGGGAGGGAGAGTTTGGCTCCCAGGGCAAGGATCACATTCACCACTTCCTCCCTTCTTTCTCCTTCTGCTTCCGTTCTGTTCTGCGTCCGTCGCTTCAGGCCCGTCTGGTTTGTCTAGGGGCATTACCTCAGTCCTTAGAATTGTTGCTTTCCGGTCAGACTGTTGCCTTGGGTGCCAGACTTCAAGGATGTCTGAAATTACAGCATTTGGAACCCAGACTACCAGGGTGGTCAACTTCTTCAGTCACCTGATGCCAGGCCCACAGACTATGGTAAAGTTACCTTCTGAAGTCCATGAGTGTAATCAAGCCAGCAGCATCCAGGGTCCTCCATAAAATTGAATTAGAGTCCCGAGTGAATTAACTGTTTGCTCCTTTGCGTGTGCAATGCATCTTTAATTACATTTCATAAAACTGTCTGAATGGATTGATGGAACTTTATTTAAACTTCTGGTAGTACAAGGAGGAACCCATAGTGCAGTATAACATGTTCTGTTAATATAGGCTTGAAACACATTTACTTTATGGCAGTTCAACAGACTTTGATGTAGGGCTACTTAAAAATATATTACCTTTGATAAGTTTGCTTTGGCAGATAAGAGTGGGTGTTGGCAGCCTATATACAGTCAATCAGATGATTAATTGACAAGCATGTTGACACTTAATAATTCGTGGCACCAGCTCCCCTGATACATACAAAAATACTGGGTTATTTTAGGAAAGAAGAGTATATTTCTCAAAATCCCTTTCATTCACCTTGTAGGGTTTATGAGGCAAGTCTTGTCAAACGTAAGCTCTTCACAATGAAAGTAAAGTCTCTTTGGTCTGTGTCTGCCCTGAATTTCCTATCAACGTGGGTTATTTTAGGTTCTGGACTGGGTATATGATGCGAGGAAGGAATATAGATCATGCTTATAGTAAAGAACCACACAGACCCAAGCTATGGAAGGAAGTTATATTTCATTCTGAAGATTGTTTTTATATTTGCAAAAAGCTATCACTATTCCACTTAAATATTATATTTACCTTTTTTACTCCATGAATCCTTTTGGCAGAACTAGGAAACTGTGGTTCTCCCTTGGGGCAGTACTCTTTGCTATATTACTAACGAGTTGGATAAAGAGGGGGCTGAACACCTCCCTCTCCACAGCTCTGGGGTCCCCATGGGCATGGAGGATGGCCGTCCCATCCTCCAAGAAGAAAAGGAGTTGGCCCCAAGAAGAATCTGGGTATGATATGCACCCCTTAAATGAATCTATGTGGACTTGCTTTGCCTTTATACTCAATATTCCTTCTTGGTTTCTAACTATGAAGAAAAAGAACAGACTCATAAGTCTTTAACAGGTTGGGTCCATTGGCTTAATTAATTAAAAAAGACAAAACAAAACAAAAAATCTCTGCTCTCCCTTCCCCTAGAGGACAGGAAGTGGGTTGGCCCCAACACGGACGCAGGTCTTAGGCACCGGGAGAAGGCGGGTAAGAGTGACCCATCTGAGAAGCTCTAGAGCTGGGCTTGCCCCACATGGCCACCAACAGTGAGTTTTTTCCAAGGCAGAGCCAAAGACACAGGTTTGAGGAAAGGCCTGGCCACAAGAAAGGTGAAACAATGGATTTTCACACAAGTGGTTCAATGGGGTGGATTTAATTTATTTTTACAGAGTTTAATTCAGAATGTAATTTGGGCTGAATGCAGTAGTTGGGATGAGTGAGTGGAAGGTAAGTGAAAGTCGCTCAGTTGTATCTGACTCTTGGCGACTGCATGGACTATACAGTCCATGGAATTCTCCAGCCAGAATACTGGAGTGGGTAGCTGTTCCCTTCTCTAGGGGATCCTCCCTAACCATGGGTTGAACCAGGGTCTCCCACATTGTAGGAAGATTCTTTACCAGGATTCTGAGCCACAAGGGAAACTCGTAGTTGGGATAGTTGGGTTGGGATAGCCAAACACATCTTTGGCTCATCTGCCCCTGGGCCAGCTTGGCACTGCTTCATCTTAGACCTTTACTGACCCCTAGCTCTTTGGCCTCAGCAACCCCTCCCCTTTGCCACTCTCCTGGAAGATGACAGGATTCTTGAAGCCTTTGGGTCCTTGGGCATCTTGATGGCTATACTAGTTCATTGCCCCTGCTGCCTGGGCCTAGAGGTTTCTGGGTCTCTCATTATATGACATATGAGAATATATGGCGGTAGCCTGGCCCTGTCCTGGCACAGCAGGTGCTCAGTGGAGGTAGGGGGAGGAAAACTCATCAGCTGCTTCACTTCTGATGGCAGGAATCCTGGGTGCCCTGGATCCCTCTACTGCTGCCTGCAGGACAGACAGGAGGGGTGGGTGTTGGCTGCTATTTTACCAGCCTAGCTTTCATGGGGGTGGGGCTCTCCTCTTACAGAACCACCTGCCAGGCACCCTCATGAAGGCAGCAGTGGTTCATTCCAGACCTTTTCAGGGCATTCTATCAGATACTGAGCCTCCTCCATTACACAATATGCTCCCTGGCTCCTAGCTGCCCACTTTTTCCTCATATCACTGCAGCTGGGTACACTCAGCCCACCTCCCACCCCTCCACACTCAAACCAGCCAAAAATCTCTAAGATAAGGCCTTTTGGGGGAGGGTGGCAGGGCCCGGGCTGGAAATCAGCCTCACTTTCCATTCTTTCAGATCTTGCTTCCCATTCTCATCCTATCACTAGACTTGTCATTGCTGGGTTTATGTCCCCACGTAGCATCCAGTTTCATCAGCTGGGTCCCTGTCTCATATCCTGGCAGCTGGGGTTCTATGTTGTTTCTTTAGACCTCCGGGAAGCCAGCCTCGAAACCTCGGACAGGGCAGGACCCCTTCTGACCAGTTCTTACCACTAGGCTGGATGGCTCCACACTGCTTGCCTCCTGAAAGCTTGCCTATGATAGGGGCCCAACCCTCGGCAGCATGCTGCCAGCCTAACCATGCAGGGAGATGTCCTGAACAAGTTTTATCCCTACCTCAAACAAGTTCCCTGAAGCTGGCTGCTCTCACACACTTACCCAGGGCCTGCCTGCTTGGGTGGCTTTAAACTTCCAGGGTTTCCTGCAGCCTAGGCAGTTCCCAGGATCCACCCTCCTGCCTGGGGTGTGACTCCACCCCACAGTGGCCTGAGTTCTGCTCTGAGGATTAGAGCAGATACACGGCAAACACGATCTCACGGTGGGCGTTCACAGGCATTTCCCAACAGAGGGGCAAGTTGTGGCCCCTCGTGGTAGTCTCATCAACACTTTCTTGGATGCCTTGGAAGAGATGATCCCTGTCACCTCTGTCTGAGTATCTGAACAGGTAAAGGAGGGATTCCCTTATTTAGAGCTTCAGCCTGTCCATGGGGGAGGTAGCTGAATTCTCAGGACCCAGTTTAACACGTTCTTGAGTCATGATCCACTGCAACAACACAGGGCTTGAAGACTTTAATATTTTCCAAACTTAAAAAATCAGCTTTGCAGCAAAGGTGGAGGATTGACCCTTTGCTGTACCCTGTGGGTGAGAATTCTTGTCTTTTGACAACCCACTGCACTGGCACTGAATCACCCAATTACTGCAATTTTTTTTCTAAATAGAAAGCATGCCACAGCCTCCAGTGGAAAAATTCCAAAAGCTGCCGCAAATATCTAGCTCAATTGGCAGAAGCAGAGTTTTGGCATGAACGATGGCTCTTCACTTTAATTTCAACTCCAGCAGAAGGTCTGCAGATGACTGGGAATAAAGTTGGCTGAGAAACCCCTGCGGGAGATTGGTTGTGTGTGTGTGTGTGTGCGCGCATTTGCACCCCTTACCCACATGTCCTTCTGTGCTTCAGTCCTCATGGGGCACAGAGAAAAGGCTGCCTTGTTTGGGAGGCTTGGTTGTACCCACTCAGTCTGAGAAGCATGTGGGTGTGTAGGACAGAGCATCTGAGACACGCTTAGCTGGAAAGGCAACAAGACTGCACCAATGGGCTGGATGCTTTGCTTTCAGGGCTTTGGAGTTGAGCTTGGGAAGCAGAAGAAGGAGGGTAGGTAGAGCTGTGTGTCTTAATCTCACCTCAGGCTTCTTATGTCTGGAGCAATCAGCTTCTCAGCAGAGCTCATAATGGATATTTGGATGCCGTGCCACTTTTTAACCTTAAAAAAGCTTTCTGTTTGTACAAGTAAGTGCATGCTTTAGGCAAAGGGAATGATGTGATAGTCAAGGGCAATGGAATGTTTAAAAAAAAGTAATGAAAGATAATAGATTCTAGTGCCAGGCACACCTGTGCAATTTTTCCTGCTCTTCCTAGCTGGGTGAGTTCAGACAAGACACTTGGAGGGTGAGTAGGCGTGGGGGTACTTTGGTTTTCTTGCTGCAAAACTAGGAGAATGCTGTCTGCTCCCTTCAATGTTTAGAGAATTAGATGGGTTCATGGACACCTGGCTCATCAAGCATGCTGGAAATACATTTTCCTGCGAAATTAAGGCCAACACTTGAAGAATTAAAGAGTATAATTGTGGAGTCCATGTTGATAGTTGATCTTTGACCCTCGAGGCAAACCAGGACCCAGGGCTGCACAGTAGTTGTTCAGAATTTGCAGACCCCTCGGGCAGTGCCCCTTCCAGGCCTTTCCTGCATCTCAGCAGGAGTCTGGTTGGCCTACCCTCTTTGGGGCTAACGCTTGGCTGTCACCCTTGCTTTCTGGGGTGACTGACATCAGTGTCACTCAGGTGGCAGCCCGTCAGGTCACTTCCTTCTGCTGGGACTTGTCCTGGGCATGGCCCACACTGGCCTCTCGCTGCAACCCGTGGCCCAGCACACAGAGCTCTGGGGATGGCACACCCCTGCTGTTGCCCTTCAGTTCTAGGCCACAGGGGCTTTTCCATGGCTCTGTGTCCTTGGGGCTCTCCTCGCTGCCGCTGCAGAGAGAAAGCATAGGTGCCAGTCAAACCCTCCTCGTTGCTTCTGGCCCCGCCCCCTCTCCATTCTGTCTCTCTCTAGCCCTCCTGTCTGTGTCACCCACAGACCTGGTGGGCCCTTGTGCCAGGCCTCTGCCTTTCTGTATCAGCTTTGCCTGCTGGTGCTGTCCTTGTGGGTGTCTCCTCTGGTGGGGCACCATGGGAGCCATGCTCCTGGCGTTTCGGAGGACAGGCTGAGTCTTGTTTTTTCCTGGCACAATCAGATCCTGCAGCTCTGGACAAAACAGATCCCTCAACTCAGGCTTTTATTTTGTTTTGTTTTAAAGTGTTAGTTGCTCAGTCGTGTCTGACTCTGCGACCCACAGACTATAACCTGCCAGGCTCCTCTGTCCATGGGATTCTCCAGTTTAGAATACTGGAGTGGGTTTCCATGCCCTCCTCCGGGGGATCTTCCTGACCCAGGAATCAAACCCAGATCTCCCACATCACAGGCACATTCTCTACCATCTGAACCACCACTTCTTATTCCATAAAGGGCTAGGCTTAGCTAGTTGAATTAAAAATAAAAGCAACACCAACGATAACAGCAAAAACCAAAATAAAACAAATGCAAAAACAACCCAGCTTTGCTCTGCTGCCACCCTTTTCCTGAACAGGATAAAATGAAAACTGCTTGGCCCAGACCTGGCCTTTGAATAAGACAGAGCTTCCCAGCTGCTGAGTGCCACAGTGAAGGGGCTCTGAACAAAGAGTGCCACCCAGTGTGCTCTGGCAGCACAGAATGGAGGGTGGTCCCAAGCATGGAGCAAGCCTAGGCCAGATGGGGAGCCAGCTCAGAGAGCCACCCTGGCCACGGGCAGCCAGGCTAGTCCTGTAACAACTGCATGGAAGGTGGAGTTGTCGGTTTAGGTTCCCGCCCTGGCCCTTCCACTTACTAACTGTGTGACCTGGAGAGTGTTGATTAATCGCCTTGATTCTCAGTTTCCTTTTTCGTCAAAACGAGGTAATAATGATACTCATCTCACAGGACACTCAAAGGTTTCAGTATTGGATGAAGCATGGAAAACTCTCCACACACCACCCAGCACACCATAGGCACTCAATAAGTAGTCAGCTGTCACTGGTACTCTTTTGTAGCATGACCAGAAATTCACGCCCGCAAGGGACCTGAAGGACCACTCTGTCATATGGCACCTGAGGCTCCGAGCCTCTCCATCCACTACCCCAGGGCCAGGACGAGACCCAGCTCTCCATGTGCACAGACCAGAAGCCCTTCTCTCTGCCCACAGCAGGACCTTCCTGACTGTATTAGGAGTGTGCTCGGCTCTGCATCCTTAGACTTACGTGGGATATCCAACCAGCAGAGGACAAGTTTGAGTTTGGACCCTGACCAGATCAGGGTGGCAGGAATGGGCGTGAGTGGGGTGGGCACTGGCATTGGCTGACATACATAATTTTCAGGCAGTGAGGAACCCACTCTGATCCTTAGAGCCAGTCTTATCTATGGCAGCCTCTGGCCCCATCATGAGTTCCTGCAGGACCCAGTGGTGTGCAGGTAAGAGCTCCCACCTTACTGTTTGTCTTCCCTGTGCCCCTTTGGAGGGGGGGAGGCATGATCCTTTGCTGCCCGTGGATGGGAGCGGCTACCAGGAACAGGAGGGGCAGGCCCAGGGGACAGGCTGTGGTGCCCAGCATCCGTGGATGCTGACACTGAGGTCTGACACAGGATTTGGTTCTAGCATTGTGTCTTCTCCATCCCCAGCCAGGTCCTACATCTTCATGAGGTTCAGGCCAGGAGGTCAATATTTTCAGTTGCTGTATGGCTGTGGCTCCACCTGTTCCCAGACCTGATAGGGAAGCAGGCTGCCCAGGTCTCTGGATCCAGCAAACATGGCTGCTGAGAGCCCCTGCCTGGCTAGTCCTATCCTGGCAGAGAGTAAAACACTGCGTTTGCATTTAGGGGAGCAAGTCTGGACACACTGAGACCTGGAGAGAGACAGCTGCCTCCACCAGAGGATTCAATACTTAAATAACAGTTGAGGCTTAGTAACTGAGCTTCCTGGGGAAGCCTCCAAGGACTGTGCCCAATCCCCGGGCCCCGAGATGGGGAAGGTATCAACACCATCATGTTTTCTAAAAAAGGGGCTCATGCCTAGCACAGAATGACAGATGGGAGATCAATACCAGATGCAGGCCAGTGCGTCCTGCAAGCCTGCCATGGCTGCAAGATACTATGGGTGGGGCTGCTCCTGCAAGTCCCCACTTGGGGAAACAGCCTGTTCTGAGCAGTTCCTGGCTTTCTGGCACTGACTTGTTGCATGATCTTGGGGAAATCAGGCTCAGTTCCCTGGCATTGTTTCCCATACACAGGAGGGCAGAAAAAATGCTTGTCTGCTACAGAGCTGCAAACGCCCTGCTCTTAGAGCTGGTTGGCTTTTGCTTCCAGATGCCAACTTTACAAAGGTTGGGTGGGGAGTGTGGAGGGTGTCTGGGGAAGGAGTGTTTTCCCACTGCTTCCATCACATGCTCACAGTCGCACAGGTTGGAAGAGCTTGGAGGTGTGGTCTGACCAGGAGACAGCAATGGGTGTGAGCCACTCTGTGACCTTCCACGTGACCTTGGGAAGGCTCCTGTTTATGCATCTTCCTCTTCCTCCCTCTTTCAAGCTACAATCACTCCGCACCCCACCCCATCTCTCCGCATATTGAAATTCAGGACCTAAAACAACATTTTAGGCTGCCCTATTCTGAGGAGAAGCCTGAGAGAATGGCAGTATTTTCTCCTTGAACAATTTTATGTTACTTTATTATTGCTCCTGCTGTTTTAAAATGTTAGTGTTTTTAATTAATGCCATTTTATTGTGCCTGTTCTCTCAAGCTCTTCTCCTGAAGGGCACAATTTTAGAAATCTAATCACTGAGTAAGTAGCAAGTGTGAGGAATAATGCATTAACATTTATAGAGGTTCTCAGATGAAAGGTACTGTGTTGTAGGAAGCTCATTTTAGATTTAAGAAAAGAGCAACGTCACATTAAGATTCGTGCAAAAATAATCAATATTTCATTTCTTTCAAGTGGCTGGGAAAGTTTATATAACTATAATCACGCACAACTTTCCCGAGATAATATCTTTATTTAAAATTGACTGCCGAGTACTTTGTGAAAAATTACCATATACGCCTCGACAGACTGTGAAGTCTGTAACACGTATCACTCTGGCAGAAATTAACTTCTGATTTACACAACTGTGGGCACGGAAAAGATAGCAAGGACTGGTGCAGGCTGAGCTTTGTCTGATCTGATATCAAGACACATTGATAAAAGTCCCTCTTTAACTGACCTCAGATGTACACGTTTCTCCCCATGCCACAATTCAAGAAAAGATACATGTCCCTGTATATCCTGTAAAATAACCACATCACCATATGAGTCCTTTCAACGGCCAGGCAGTGGCTATACTTTGAGTCATGTCCTCTCACAGCCGCCTGCCCAGGCCTGTCTGTGTGGCTGGGCCAAGGACATGCCCAGCAGCCGCCCTTCATGAGAAATGCGCACTCGGAACTCAGCCAGCCCAGGGCAGGCAGGGGGGCCCTTCTGCCTGCGTTCTCGAGCTCAGTGCTCATGGAAAGTCTTGTTCTTCCTCTACGCACTCTGAAAGGGGAGACGGAGAAGGAGGCAGGATTGGGCGTCCTCAGGAGTAAGAGGAAGCCAAACTTTTATACTCAATACCTCCAGGATCAGCCGTTCTTAAAGTGTGTCCCCTGGCTGCCTCCCAGAACTTTTCAAGGAAGGTGTTGTGTCTAAGTTGTCAAAACTGTGTCCATAACAATATTAAGATGTTATGTGCCTTTCCCACTCATTCTTTCATGAATGCAGAGTGGAGTTTTCCAGACTACAGGATGTGTGACATCACAACAGATTGCCTGCAGATGAAGGTCTGAGAACCCAGCTGTCTTTCTGTGAAGCCCACACACTAAAGAGGTTTGCAAAACTAAAGACAGTGTCACTCTGCTCACTCAATTTTTTTTGTTGTGAAAAAAAATAGTTACTTTTCGTTATATTATTTATGTTAACGTAGAATGGGGCATTTTAAAAATTAATAAACACTCTAGACATCTCTCAATTGTAATGCAGTAAAAAGCGATAGATGCAATGCACAAAGGCCCCTTGAGGGTCTCGGTTTTAAAGAGTTTAAAGAAAGTCCTGGGACCCAAAGCACCTCCCGCTAAGACGCTGGTCTACTGGTGTAAACCAGAAAGGACAGGAATCAAGCTGCTGGCTCCGGACAGGTAACAGGACTCAATTTTGGGGGCCAAGTCGCTTCATCTCAATCTCCCCACATGTGAAATGAGGGGCATATGTGGCTGGACCAACGTGGTTGTTTTAAACTTTATTTGTATTACAGCAGAGCCTCTTGCAATGAAATCTTTCATGGGGACCTGAAACGTGTAACAGAGGAAAAATTGTTGCTTCAGGTTGGGGCACTGGGAGACCAGATATCTTGATACCCCCTTTCCATCTTGTTCTTCTCTTGGAGCACAGTTTGAAAACTACTGACCCAGATGATCCTAAGGGCCCCTCAGCTCTGTTCCCCAAACCACAGGACTCTCCTTACCTGCTCTGGCCATGCTGGGATTCACAAGCACTGCTGGTGGCGCCCGGGACAGGCAGGTGAAGGCGGACGCCCGGCCGGGGGTCAGAGGCTGTCCTTCGGATGAAAGGTTGAGGGTTTAGGGCACACAGAGTTGTCCCTCGCTGTGAATCCGTCCTCATTCGTGGCCCTGAGCTGCCCCTCCAGCCTCCTGTGGGGGTCTCAAGAGGCCCCCCAGCTTCAGGGGGCAGTGATGATGGGGTGAGTGGATGTACTGTTGAGAATGGTAGTTTAGCTTCAAACAGAGAGGAGGTGGCTGGGCAGAAAATGGAACGTGTGTTTCCGGATGCTGTGGCTGCCCGACTGTCTTCAGAATCTTGTGTTTCCTTGGGCCCCTGACTGGGAGATGCTGGGGGAGAGGGGGAGGGGCCAGAGGCCAGGGAACCGGCTTCTGTGCGCTGGGGAGGGGGACTGGAGATCTTGTGCTGAGCGAGTGGGCTTGCTGAGGGAGGGCTGTGCAGCTTGTGCTGGAGGGGAGGGGAAGCTCGTTTCTTCACTGTTGGGAGGCTTAGCCCCCTGGGACTCACTGGAGGGCTGAGGGGTGGGCTAGGGGACCCATGTACACAGGGTGCACTTGGCTGGGCAGATCTGTGAGTGGAGGGCAGGCCCGAGTGCCTCTTGTCCACTCTGGGCGTCCAGTGTGCCCTTGTGGGAGAGGCCTTCCTGACTAGCACAGGGCTTCGGCCTTGGGTCTGCCTTGGGGCCTCAGGAGAATGTGGTCCCCGCATTGGCCTGCTCAGGCTGGGTTCTGAGATCCTGTTCTGCCCAGATGTGTGGCTGGAATGGAGCCAGTGGATGACCTTCCGGGGAGGCTTGGAGAGGCCTGAGGCCCGGTCTGCCCGTACCTGACTCTGCGCCCTGCTGCTCTGCACCTCTGGGTTTCCGCTAGCTGCTGGTGGGTGGTTGAAGTCCAAGGCGAGCTTTCCAGTATTGCAGCTGCCCTTGCTGTTCCCTGGTTCTGTGCTGCGGGCCCTGGTGAGGGTGGCGGTGCTCTTGCTGGGCAGCAAGTCAGTGGGGCTCATGGAGACCCTTAGTCTTGGGGAAGCCCACGTTCTCCGGGCAGAGCCAGTCCCTCCCAGCCCTGGCACATGGGTCCCTTCAAGGGGGCTCTCTGCCGGCTTGTTGCTCTCTGGGGGTTCCAGAGAAGTGAATGATTGGTCCATCAGAATTTCCAGAGGCGGTGGAGGGAGATCCTCTGGGTTCTCCTCTGTTTCCCAGTTGAGGTCCTCACTCTTGGTTGCTTCAGCTGTGAGCAGAGGGGGAAAGGTAGGAGCTAAGGGCCTCCAGCCTGGGCCCATCCTGAGAGATTCTCCACCCACTGCTGGAGAAATCCGAGGCTTTGGATACAATGGGGCCAGCCCTCTGTAAATGGGGAATCTGGGAGGCATGCTGGGGACCCCCCACTTCTTGGGGCAGGGGCTTGGCCCCGAGTCCTGGGAATCCCCCAGTGTCCTTAGACTCTCGGTGGGACTGAAGGTTTCAATGAGTTTCTTGACCGATGTTCTGGTGGGACAGCTCCTGATGGTCTGGTCCCTGACTGCTGGAGCCTCATGGGCCCTCTCGCCCGGTGGGATGATGCTTGGGAGCCCCTCAGCTTTTCCCTGCCCAGGCTGTTCTCCCTCAGGGCGGGAGCAGCACTTCTGCAGGATGCTCTTGTCCTGACTTGGCAAAATGCTGAAGTTCTTGGTGAAGGATGACTTTAGCTTGCTGATGGCACTGCTTGGAACCACCCAGCAGCGGTTGTCAGGCCTCAACGTTGCAGCTCTGGGCTGCATGACTGGCTCTTGGCTCTGCCCCTGCCATCGGGTGCCCAGGCTGTAAAACGCCTCCAGCCTCTGGCTGAGGTCCCTCTGGACCCTCTGCAGCTCCTGGAGGGTGGTATCTTCTGTGTGGCTCTTCAGACACCCCTCGGACTGGGACCTCCTCTGCCTCGAGGGGGTCCTCCTGCTGCCGCTGGCCGTGCTGGGTCTTGGGGGCACCGTGGTCCTCTCCTCTTCCTCCATCCAGTCCTGGTGCTCAGAGGGCACAGGAACAAACTTGATCTTTTCACTGATCGCTTCCTTCATCTTCAGAACCATCTCCCGGGCCTGGGGGCTCCTGAGTCTCCGGGGGTGTGGCTGAAATGGGCTTTCAGCACTGGCAGGTGAAGACCGTGGCCTTGGATGGGAAGCGTTTTTCCGCCAGGTGCATGGGCTCGTGCAGCTCCCTTCGTCCTCCTCCTCCTCTGAGCTGCTGTCCTCACCTTCACTGAAGGATGGAGCGTCCATGCACCTGGAGCCTTTAGAAAGGTGTGCTTCACCGGAAGTCCCCATCCCAGGGGGACCACACGGAGCACTTTGGCCTAGCCCCCAAGGCCTGGAGGCAGTATTTTCTGGGCCTGCAACAGAGGACCAGGGGCTCCCTGATCCACCCTGCACTGCTGGATGAACCTTAGCTGTGAGAGGCCTTGAGAGTGGGCAGTCCTGGGGTCCATCTAAACCCATCCGGAATGGACTTTGCTGCCAGGTGTGTCCTGACAGCCTGGCCTCCACTGTGGGTGAAATCGCTGGCCTCCACTCTGCAGCCTCCGGCACTAAGTCCCAGCTGGCTTGCTTGCCCAGCTTGTCTGCTAGCTGCACGGACTCATTGTCTGCACCGATGCCACTGTCCTCAGAGCACAGGGGTAGATCCCATGCTTCAGGGTCGCTGTGGCTGCTCGCCAAGCTCTCCAGGTGCCCCAGAGCCCTGAGGAGGTGTTCATCCGCGCCCCTCTTTGTGCTCAGCTTGTTCCCCAGGTGGGCTGCAGCAGCGTTGAGGTAGCTGCCGGAGCCCTCCAGGAGGCTGCTGGTGAGCAAGGCCACTGTGCTGCTGAGCTCCTGCAGCTTGCTGACTGTGTACTGCAGAAGCTGCTGCAGGAGATCTGGCTGCTCCTGGGGCTCTCCTTTCTTCAACGGCCAAGCCAGATCCTTCCGAACCTCCTGGAGGAGCTTGTCTCCATCCTTGGAGATCTCCCCCAAGAGCTGGTTGACCTCATCAAAACACAGCATCAGGAAGCTGACCATGGGCTGCAGCAGCTCGTGGGTCTGGGTGGCCTGATGGGTGATGCTCAGAACTGCTTCATATTTGGAGAGGCAGGCATGCAGATAGGTGTAAGTGCGCTGGTGGGCCTTCACCAGGGGGTCGGGGAAGTCCACCTTGTCTTCAGACTCGTGGGCAGGAAGGATGGTTTGGCGGTAATGGCCCTGTTTGCTTGACCTGTGACACTTTGGTCTCTTTGCCCATTTGGAAGTCTCCTGGGTAATACTTTCTTCACTCTCTTCCCCGGAAAAGGCTGCCCCCTGTGACCCATGGGAGCTCTGTCTCTTGAATGGAATGTCCGTAGCCATGCAGCTTTGTGATTTGTTCAGCTGGGATGGGGAGGTTTTGGTTTCTGGGATCAGTCTCTCCATATCTTTTGCTTTGCCTGCAGTGGGATCCCTGGTGGGCTGACAGAGACTGTCAGCCACGGTCTGGGTCCACCTGGGACTAGGCTGTTCCTCTTCTGCCCGTTGTCCCTGTGATGAGCCCCCTCCAGGGTCATAGCAGGTGGAACTTTGAACCAGCAAAGGGAGGGAGCCTCTTTCACTGGCCCTCTGATGTGCTGGCAGAATTGCTTTGGGCTTTTTAAAAAACTGGATGCCACTCTTGGCAACACTGTTAACAAGATCACTGTGGGAAGGTGTGCATCCCATGATGTCAGCCTGTCGTCATCTCCCACCTGCAACCCTCACAGTTTTCAGAGAATCATATTCAAAATAGAAACAGAGGGCAGTCTTACTAGTCCATCCAGGCAATCTGCAGGTCAGAATCCTTTGAAGTCCGATGCAATGTCCTAAACTTGCAACCAGCTCTCTTCACTTCCTTGGCCCCATCTTGCAGAGGTAGTAATGCTGCTCTCCTGGCGATGTTCTAAGGTTTGAGCCCTCTGCTGCTAGTAAGCAACAGGGCAATTCTAAAGGACTTCAGTCTCGTGGATTATGGGCCTCTGAGTGTTGCTCGTATCCTAACAGATGTGCATGGCAAGTGGAACTTTAAGCCTATTAGGTTAATCATGCCCCAGCCAGTCAGCACTCACAGTGTGTTCTAATATAGAACTTCTCAGCATTTACTATCTTGGGAAGTGGATTATTTTTGCACGTGCTTATGCTTTTAATTCTGCTCAGATGCCTGCCATATGAAACCTAGAGAAACGAGCCATAATTGCAAAAGGCTCTGGAAGAGACACATTTGTGGAGAGGAAGTAAAGGGCTCACTGATGACAGATCCTTAAAGAGAAGTGACCTTCACAGTTTAATAAGGGCACAGCAGGCTCCAACCTGTTACTACCCAGAGGACCCCAAAACACACAATAGATGGGAACTGAAGTGATGCATTGCTGTTTGTGTGGCTTATAAAATAGACCACGACTTTATAGTGCTGGTGAACATCTCTAAATAAGACAGGGAATAAAGAAGGTCAGGTGGCTTTCCTTTACACTAGAAAAGGAAGGTAGATTGCTTGGAGGCCTGGAGGGGAAAGCAGAAAAACTCACCACCGGCTCAAGGCCAGTTACTGTGGACTATAGCTGCTCAGGGAGGCAATGCTCTCACAGGAAAACACTTTTTATTAAACCTTTCTCATAGGAAAAGAGAACAAACAAACTGTGGAAAATTCTTAAAGAGATGGGAATACCAGACCACCTGATCTGCCTCCTGAGAAATCTCTATGCAGGTCAAGAAGCAACAGTTAGAACTGTACATGGAACAACAGACTAGTTCCAAATTGGGGAAGGAGTACACCAAGGCTGTATATTGTCACCATGCTTATTTAATTTATATGCAGAGAACATCATGAGAAATGCTGGGCTGGAGGAAGCACAAGCTGGAATCAAGATTGCCAGGAGAAATATCAATAACCTTAGATATACAGATGATACCACCCTTATGGCAGAAAGTGAAGAAGAACTAAAGAGTCTCTTGATGTGAAAGAGGAGAGTAAAAAAGTTGGCTTAAAACTGAACATTCAGAAACTAAGGTCATGGCATCCAGTCCCATCACTTCATGGCAAATAGATGGAGAAACAATGCAAACAGTGAGAGACTTCATTTTCTTTTTTTTTTTTTTTTTGCAATAACAACAGAATTCTTTATTTACAATAGCATTATTTAACATCAAATAAGCAAATAGCATCAGCAAAGCAATATTAACTTGCATAAATGTATTTAAAATTTCTCTTGAATATATCTACCTTTTGCATAAACTGCTCACACTAGAAATACAAACATCACTGCAGGTGAACAAAGTGACGTTTGGAGTCAACTCCATTTTGAAAATAAATCACAACCTGAAGCACTGTAAGCTTTCTCCTGAAGAACCATAGTTAATATATTGCTTAATTTTACCCTTGGATAATCTTTTCATATACACACATCTCAGATGCAACTTCATGAGGAACTGTACAAATAAAACCACAAATGGCATAAGAAAAAAAAAAGACAGTTAAATGTTTGAAGAAATGTATCATCATCACCATTCAACAACATAAAGTTTAAGTGATGATGCACTTATTCAAAAAATTGTACACGGTTCACTATACAAATATAATACATCGGACAGCTATGTAGGAATATACAAGACTTAAAAACAGATCTAAGGCATTATGCTAGATTTTAGCATTTTGAGGTTCTTGCACATAGCTTTTACCTGTAGTAAGAAACTTAAAAGGTTTCGTTTTAGTCTATAAAGAAACACCAGGGAGAAAATTCTAATTAAAATCTAAGCCACTACAGTAATTTTCTTTTGTGCAGAGAATGCTTTGCTCGGAGGCAGCATACTACCATACAAATACTAGAAAATTTTAAATTCACACCAACAATTAATGGCTTAAGTTGCATTTCAAAATTGATTGTGTATCTTTGGGTTCTGCAAGGGGATCTGTGCCACCCATTTCATGTGTTAAGCCCATAGGAACTCCGTTTTTACACACAGATTAAAAACTGCATTATATAAACTGCAAACTTCATTTTCTTGGGCTCTAAAATCATGGCAGATGAAATTAAAAGATGCTTGCTCCTTGGAAGGAAAGCTATGACCAACCTAGACAGCATATTAAAAAGCAGAGACATTACTTTGCCAACAAAGGTCCATCTAGTCAAAGCTATGGTTTTTTCAGTAGTCATGTATGGATGTGAGAGTTGGACTATAAAGAAAGCTGAGTGCCAAAGAATTGGTGATTTTGAACTGTGGTGCTGGAGAAGACTCTTGAGAGTCCCTTGGACTGCAAGGAGATCCAACCAGTCAATCCTAAAGGAAATCAGTCCTGAATATTCATTGGAAGAACTCATGCTAAAGCTGAAATCCCAATACTTTGGCCACCAGATGTGAAGAAATGACTCACTGGAAAAGAATCTGATGCTGGGAAAGATTGAAGGTGGGGGTGGGGGGGGGTGGAGAAGGGGATGACAGAGGATGAGATGGTTGGATGGCATCCCTGACTTGATGGACATGAGTTTGAGTAAGCTCCAGGAATTGGTGATAGACAAGGAAGCCTGGCCTGCTGCAGTCCATGGGGTTGCAAAGAGTCAGACACAACTGAGAGACTGAACTGAGCTGAACTGATAGGAAAAGAAGCTAAAGTGGGGGCAGTGGAGAGCAGTTATGAATAGAACTTAAGGGAAAAATGTGTTTTCCTTTCAACCCCAGCTTCTCAATCTGAGCCTGGTGCTCTTGCCCATAGCTAAGGTAGCAGCTGCCCATTTAAAAACTTCTTTAAAACTGTCTTTGCTGCCCATAGGGCTTCACTTGTGGATCAGCTGGTAAGGAATCCGCCTGCAATGCAGGAGACCTGGGTTTGATCCCTGGGTTGGGAAAATCCCCTAGAGAAGGAAAAGCCTACCCATTCCAGTATTCTGGCCTGGAAAATTCCATGGACTGTATAGTCCATGGGGTCACAAAGAGTTGGACACAGAGGTCACAAAGAGCTGGAAAGAGTTGAGCGACTTTCACTTCACTTGCTGTCCATAAAGTGCAGAGCAGACATTTGGAGTAGGAAGACTTGGGTTTAAATATTGACTCTTCTCCTTTAAGATGGGGGAATTTCCACAAGTTATTTAACTTCCCTGGGGCAAAACTCATCTTTGAAATGGAGATAGTGGCACCTACTACTTGGAGCTGTTGTGGGGATTAAGTTAATTAATGCGAGGTAAGTGAAGTGACTTAGCAGCAGCAGCAGCAAGTGCTTGGCACAGTGCCTTGCAAGTGATAGGTACTCAAAAGAAAAGAAAAGAATTCCTTATTCCTCTCCCCCGGCATCTCAGCCACTTATAATAATAAAAGTCATGAGAAAATTCACTAGTTTGCCCAGGACCAAGCCCCAGTCCTTTCGGGAGTTGTCTGGAAATAACTGCCTACTGAGGCTTGGAGGCCCAGATCGGGTTTCTGTCGCTCTGCTCTGCGTCTGTGCAGCCCCTTTGCTCAGGACTGCTGAGCAGCAACACTGCTGCCCCAGGACTTCTCTGAGACCTCCTTGTGCCATTTTTCTGTTTTTAAGCACACAATTGAAAGTAAGTGAAGTCGCTCAGTCGTGTCTGACTCTTTGCGACCCCATGGACAGTAGCCTACGAGGCTCCGCCATCCACGGGATTTTTCAGGCAAGAATACTGGAGTGGGCTGCCATTTCCTTCTCCAGGGGATCTTCCCCACCCAGGGATCAAATCCGGGTCTCCTGCATTGCAGACAGACGCTTTACCGTCTGAGCCACCAGGGAAGCACAATAATTCCCACCAACTGCAGGAGAGAGACAGGCTTCAGATTTGGGGATATTCAGCTTATTGACAATGTTTAATTTTCCTAATAGAAAAAAAAGATTGCATGGAGCACCTCCTAAAGTTACTGAGAATGGAGTTACATTCTGCCTTTATTGCTTTCATTTTCTCTTACTGAGTGCTGTACAACCAACAAAAATAACTGTAGGTTTTAGGACTTAGGGATCCCTTTTCTGCCGGGAGCAAGCTCAAGACTGGCTACCAGGCTGTGTGCAGAACCTGGTGTCTATCACAGCCCTATGCCCCAGAGTGCATAATTAATAAAGTTCTCCGATCTGTTTATTTGAAGCAAAGCTCGTGGGAAACACAAAGCTGACTCACTGCCTGGGGGCGAACTGTGTTAGGCATCAAAACGTTGTTTCATTTGTCAGAGCCTCGGCTGGCCCAGTAAACAAGCATGCCAAGTGGGAAGAGTTCTCTCTCTTGCATTTAACACAGTGCCACGCTCATCTGAAGGGTTCTTTATGTAAGTTCTTCTCCTCTTGGGCTTTTGCTTGAATCATCTTTGTGAAAACTTTTGATCTAAGTGGCTAAAATTATTTCCAAACCAATGATCAAAATAAAAGTATTTTCCTGGAGGATCAGCTGTCAAACAGCTTTGTGCCTTATAGACAGGTTTTCTTGACTATTCCAAATAATTTAGGAAGCACTTTCTCCACTGCCTCTCATTTTTCATTAAGACTCACTTTTGTTTTTCTTCCTTTTCAAACTTGTGTTGCTTCAAATTAAAAAAAGGGAGAAGAATTGCTTTGAGTGGGAATGTAAAATGACCCAATTTCTTTGGAAAGCAGTTAAGCATACACCCACCTCCTGACCCATCATTTCTATTCCTAAGGATTTACTCAAGAGTGTTGAATGCCAAGATCCACAAAAGAGACTGGTACAAGAATATTCCTACTAGCTTTATTCATAATAGCCTCAAATTGGAAACTATCCAACTGTCTGTTAATAGGGAAATACATAAATTTGGCGTTGGAATACTTGCCAACAATAAAAGGAACAAACTATTGAATATGTAACAACATAAGCTTAAAAATTGGTATGCTGAGTGAAAAGAAACCAGACGGGTCCCACCAGAGGGAAGGCTACAGGGTTAGGGTTAGAAACAGCCCTAACCTAAGCAAAGTAGTGAGAAGCAACTCTGGATTTGTTCTGCAGCCCAAAGAAGTTCTCCAGGTTGCCCTTCCAAATTGTCTCTGTCTCTGATAAGGCCCTTTGGATTGACGGCTTGGCTGGTGGTCGCTGGTTTAAAGTCTGTCTCTGGGTAGAGACTTTCAAATGACCCTTAGTGTGAATCCTAGACCCACAGGAAGTCCCAAGCTCTGCCACCTCTGCCCTCAGCCCAGATGGCTGGTTCTCTGGCCCTCAGCTGGCTCACCTCCCAGGGCTCTTGCCAGCCAGAGTGGCGGCTGGGGCCAGGAAACCGAATATGGTAAATGGCTTCATGCGCGTGTGTGTGAAGTTGCTTCATGTTGTGTCTAAGTCTTTGCAACTCTTTGAACTGGCTCTTCTGTCCATGGGATATTCCAGGTAAGGATCCTGGAGTGGGCTGCCATTCCTTCCTCCAGGGAATCTTCCCCACCCAGGGATCAAACTCACATCTCCTGCATTGCAGGTGGATTTTTTACTGCTGAGCCACCAGGGAGCCCAAACGGCTTCATATTAACTATCAATTAAAGTCTCTAACTGGTAAAGTAAACTTCTATTTCCAGTGATATTTTAAAGTAAGACATGTTGATTTCAGCAAAAAGCTTGTATTTTACATACCTTTTAATTTTAATTTTTATTTCCTTCTCTTTTTTTGTGCTTATATTTTACACAGGGGCTAATCATTAGGCCATTGTATTATCTGCATTAACTTAAACATATTATAGACATTTTCCATGTTATAGTGTTTTCCCATGGATGGAGGAGCCTGGTGGGCCGCAGTCCGTGGGGTTGCTAAGAGTCGGAAACAACTGAGCGACTTCACTTTCACTTTTCACTTTCATGCATTGGAGAAGGAAATGGCAACCCACTCCAGTGTTCTTGCCTGGAGAATCCCAGGGATGGGGAAGCCTGGTGGGCTGCCGTCTATGGGGTTGCACAGGGTCGGACATGACTGAAGCGACTTAGCAGCAGCAGCAGCAGTGTTTTACCACACTTGAGGGAAAGACAGAGATGTGTATAGTGAAGGCAACAACCTCTTACTTTAACAAAAAGGTAAATAGCCAAGAGTCTATATGTATAAAAGAAAGCACAGGTCATGAATTTACTAATTTTCCTTTCCTGAGGCAGATGTTTCTCAGTGTGAAATCCTTCATAGAAATGCGTATAGATGTAACCCCTATACCTACCCCATGGCATAGGTGGATAAAAAAAGACCAAATATATAGGATTTGTGTGAAAAGCTAGTGTCCGAGGCAGAGACAAACATCTTAATGAAGCGGTGAAGCTGGACTTCAACCTCAGGTCTGGCTGACTCTCAGGCTCTGGGTATTCCCACTGTTTCAGGCTGTCTGCTGTGAAAGCTCAAAATCAGCAGGTGGAAGTGTGTTGATGATTTTCAAAGTGCCCTCAGGAGCCATTGAGGGGTCTGAGGGACACTTCAGCTTTAACTGACCACTTCCACTTTTCTCTGCTTAACATATGGGTTTTCCTGTAAAATACCTTGTGAAGGGATTTAGTAAAGATGTGTTGGGACTTAGCCACCTGTGCCCAGCTCTAGGCTGTTACAATCCTTGAGTCATTTCACAGATGATTTCCAAGGTCTGTTCTGACTCTAACACCAAGGTCCCTTCTGACTCTAACAACCTTGTTGTTAAGACTGTGGTTCTGTAATAGTTTGGCTTTAAGAGAAAACAAAGTATTTTCCTTCAGAGCAATGATGTAGAAGTCTGATTGCCATCCCTTCCTTACGAGTGGTCATTAGGAGATCCCCAATCTTAAACCCTGTAACAGAAAAGCCCCCTCAATTGGTCCAGACTTTTTGATCTGATTTCAGCTCAGATAGTACAAACATCAATCAGATTATACAATACTTTCATGCTCTTCCAACTTCTTAATGCAGTAGTTAGTTATCATAGTATTTTTTAAATCAGAAGAAGATTTTACTATTTAATGTGAAGACAATTCATGCACACAAATTAAACTAAGAGGTGAACAATCTTAGTGACTTTGAGATGATGATGATGATATTTATTGTCATGAATGTTTCAGGCTCTGTTGCAAACACTTCACATATCTTCATTAATTATATTATATGTAGCTCATGCTTCCGGAGGAGCAGGTTGAGAAACTGAACATACGCAAAATAGAGTTTAGCATTATCATTAGACAAGACCCCACACCAGGAAGAGAGGAAAGATTAAATTAAGCCTAATGTCTCTGGGAGTTGGTCCCTGAGATGGTTGTAAAGGATACTCTGTACTGAAAAGTCCTTGATTCACTGGGTGAATGGATCCCTTCCTTTCTTCACTTCTGAGCTTTCTTCCACTTCTCAAGCCCAAGAAAAATCCCTAGCTTATTGCCTTTGACTTCCAGATCTCAGTCTCTCCTCCTATAACACAGGGATGGTGCAGGGGAAGGGCTCCTGGCTTTGAAGTCAGAATACAGCACATGGGGGAGGAATTAATTAAGATTCTTCCTAACTGTCAGATCACTGCTCACATGTTATTAGAAGGACCCTTAGAAAAATTGTGTTAACAAGCAGATAAGCTGTGGGACCACGTTAATTCCCAGTAGGGAAATAGCAGAATCTAATTTCTTGACTTGAAGACACTAGTTGTTTACTTGTATATTTACTTTAAAACATATGTACCCTGGGCCTTGGAAAGGTCTTGGTTGCTAGTTGTACAAACTTCTCAAAATAGACTCTTTACTCTTGTTATTTTTGGATTTGTGTATTTGGCACATTTGGGGAAAGACATTGGGTGATGACATGAATTCATGGTGGAATGTGGGTGAGGAGCCAGTCTCACAATTTCTCAGGGTTCAAAAAGCAAGTAGAGAGAGTTTTTGTAACATCGTAGCCTACTCTGTGCATTTATCCTTATATTTAAATACTGTAATATTTTCTGAGCAATTGCCCTTGGACTGAAGAGCAGACAGCAGATTCAGTTCTCTCTCTCTTTAACATTTTACATCCATAAGAATGGCTTGTCTGTGGTGACTGGGGGATGAAACGCCAGCCACTGCATATAACCTAACCTGGGAAATTTCATTCCTGTTCATTCACAACTTTTTGAATGCATTGCTTTTATAAATTTAGAATTATTAAGACAAAAACAGCCTCCCTCCAAACAGCCAAGTATTTACAGTAATGTTTAAGGGAGGTTAATTATCTAAGGATAATTGGAGAACAAATAAGGCAGGTGATAATTAAAATACTTGATATTTAAAAACTGAATCAGCTGAAACTTTGGATCTTGGACTTCTAGTCTCCAGAACTGTGGGAAAATAAATTTGTTACTAAGGCCACCCCATCTATCGTATATTGATATGGCAGCCTGATGAGACTAGAGAGAGATTATTTTTTAAGAATGGTATATTTTTATTTATTATAGAAACTTGTATATGAGTGTTCATAGCAGCATTATTCACTATAACACTATAGATAAAGGTGGAGACAATAGAAATGTCCATCGACTGATGAAGGAATAAGCAAAATGTGGTATAGTCATCCAATGGAATATTATTCAGTCATAGAAAGAGTGAAGTGTTGATAACATTGTAACATGTTAAACCTTGAAAACATGCTATGTGAAAGAAGCTAGATACAAAAGGTCATATCTGATTCCATTTACATGAAATATCCAGAATAGGCAAATCCATAGAAAGAGAAAGCAGATTAATGGTTGTCAGGGGCTGGGGTGAGGGGAGAATGGGAGTGACTACCTAAGGGGTAAAAGGTTTCCTTTTGTGGTGATGAAAGATTCTGGAACTAGAACTTAGTGATGGTTGCATTAACATTGTGAAGGTACTGAATGCCTGAAGAGGTCAAAATGACAAATGTTGTTTTATGTGCATTTTACCACAACAAAAGAGCAGTATATGCAAATGTAAGCATTTAGAAAATACAGATAAGCTCAAAGGGAAATAAAAATGATTATCTATCTATCTATCTATCTATCCTTTTCAATAAAGGCAGATTCTGCTGTACTTACCATTTGGCACCTAGCTTATCTCTTACTGTATCATGAATTTATACTCATATAATCAGGTATTCTTTACAGCACTTTTAATGGCTACACAATATTCCATTGAGCAGAGAAATGATAGCTTCTTTTGCCGGACTCTTACCATTGATAGGTTATTTCTATCGAAGTATTCTTGAAATGTCCTTGTAGATAAATCCATGCTCACATTTGTGATTATTTTCTCAGACTAAATTCTGAAATGTGGAATTGCTTAGCCAAAGAACATAAATTTTAAAAAATTGACTTTAGTTTTTAGAACAGTTTTAAGTTTACTTGGAAACTGAGCAGAGAGTTCCTGTATATGCCCCTCCCCCAGCACTCAGTTTTCCCTATTGTTAGTCTCTTACATTAGTGTGATACAGTTGTTATTAATTAAGGAACCAACATTGACACATGATTATAACTAAAATCCACACTTTATTCAGATTTCCTTAGTTCTTACCTGATGTCCTTTTTCAGGACCGCATTCAGAGCACCATATCACATTTAGTTATCACAGCTTCTTAGGCTCCTCTTGACTCTAACAGTTTCTCAGACTTGCCTTGTGTTTAGCGATCTTGCCAGTTAAGTCCTGGTCACCTTGTAGGCTGTCCCTCAGTTGAGTTCTGTCTAATGTTTTTCTCATGGTTAGACAGGGGCTGGGGGGTTTTGAAAGGAAAATCATAGAGGTAATGTGCCTTTTTTATTGCATCGTATCAAGGATATGTACTGGCAACATGACTTATGGCTGTTGATGTTGACCTTGATGCTGACGACCATGATGTTGGTGTTGACCTGACCGATGCAGAGCGCATCAGGTTGCTCAGTTGTAGTTATTCCCTCAAATTCTCTCTACTCTTTGGAAATATTCTGAGCAGTCCCTTAGGGAGAAGGGAGTTACACTCCCCATGAATATAAATATTTTTAAGGTTTTTGGTATAAATTGTGAAGTTATTCTTCAGAAACATTTTACCAGTTAACATTCTCGGCAGCAGTGTGACTATGTGTCTACTTTACTGTAAATTTTCCAACACTGGATATTATCCTTTAAAAAATATCTCCTGAATTTAAAGAGGAAAAATGGCATCTCATTTGCATTTATGAGTATATTAAAAAGTTGGTATATTTTAAAAATTATATATTTTGTTGGCCATATTAACATTTTGACTGATCATATAAGTTGTCACACTGCCAGTAAGTTTTTAAAAAGTTTTCTCTTTTCCTTTTAATTTTGTTTATGGTATTTTGGAGGGACACAGACGTTTTCATTTCACATGATCAATTCTATCAGTCTTTCTTTATAATTTCTATCTCTGTTGTCATGTTTAGAAATGCCAACTTTATACTTTGTAAAATACCTGGACAAATTTATATTCAGGGAGTTATTATTATAGTGTTCTTTTTCTTTTATTATTGCTCATTTTTTTACTTGTTTATTTTTTGTTGCTTATTATTATTGTTTCCTTGTTGTTGGTTGCACTGGGTCTGCGTTGCTGGGTGTGGGCTTCCTCCAGCTGCGGCTTCATTGAGGAGCATCTGCTTCCCACTGCGGTGGCTTCTCTTGTTGTGGGGTGAGCTTCAGTAGTTGTAGTGCATGGGTTCCAGTAGTTATGGCGTGTGGGCTTTAGTTGCTCCATGACATGTGAAATCTTTCAAGATCAGGGATCAAACTCATGCCCCCTGCATTGGCAGGCAGATTCTTTTCTTTTTAGGAAGCATTTTTTTTTTTTTTAAGTTGAGTTCCCATGAAATGGGAGGATGTGGCTTGACTAGATCAAGCTGTCCACTGAAACAGCTAACAGTGGACACATTTCAAGATGGATAATTGTAACTTATGGCCTCTCATGGAGATTTCTGGGACTGGCTTTAATATTTTGAGGTATTCTCGAAATGGAAGTGAACTGGCTGACGTATGATACTAAGTTATTTGGGAGCTACACAAATAACTGGCAAACAAATGGGATGACTTGGAAAATGTGTATGTGAGTACTTAGTGAAAGACGAGCTTTGAAGTTCATGAGGATAAAAAGTGTGACTGTTAAGCGAGGATACTAATTTGATCACCATGCTTCAGTAATCTACATATTTAAATAAGCAGTCAGATGTGAGGAGAAGGGGACTTGGGGTGCTGGGATGCTGGGGTAACCATAAACAGGCATTTCAACAAACAGCTGTTTCCCCAAAATACGTTAAAAACAATCTCATTTAGAAATTTCTTCTTGGACAGTTTCAATCATAAAATAAAAGTAATCTAATACTGTTAGTTGTATCTTACAAGATAAAATAGTGAATGGAAACAAACCAGACTATACTGTGGCAGAGTGGAATGTGGCATGTCAACGGATGTGCTCTTCTCTTTCCTTACACTCATCAGATTTCCGCCATGCATCTCACGGCGTCATCTGGAGGGTGCTGAGAGAAGAGGTGCTTGCATCCCCTCCCTGAACCACAGACTGAGGTTGGAGAGAGAGCAAGCCAGAAAGCCTTGGACAGAAGTGCTTAAAATCAGGTCACCTCATTGTGCCAGAGTAGGAATGGTGTGTGGTGTGAGGCATGTGAGGTGCAAGAGGATGGAGACTTGCTCATTCCCATCTCCCACAAGTCAGAGTGGCAAAGGAGGACACCCACAATATCCCAAAGGCTTCCACGTGGAGCAAACTGAGCTGAGAAAGAGACAGAGCCCAGGGGGTTGGCCCAGGATGAGGTATGAAAACCAGGTGAGGATAGAGCTGTCCTCTTGATGTGCATGTGTGTGAAGTCACTTCAGTTGTGTCTGACTCCGTGCGACCCTATGGACTGTAGCTTGCCAGGCTCCTCTGTCCATGGGATTCTCCAGGCAAGAATACTGGAGTAGGTTGCCATGCCCTGCTCCAGGGGATCTTCCCGACCCAGGGACTGAACCTGCCTCTCTTATGTCTCCTGCATTGGCAGGCAGGTTCTTTACCACTAGCACCACCTGGGAAGCCTTTTAATTGAGAGGATTAAATGGGAGTCCCCTGGTGTCCCACAAACTATCCAAAGGAGCTCGAGTCATCTGCTGCAGCCAGAGCCAGACAGCACAGACTAAGAGTAAGAAGCAGGTGCCAAGGGAGCTGAGATCAGGGAAGAGAAGGGGGCAGCAAGGATAAAAGAGGACATTTTCAGCTTAATTTTGACTGAATTATAAACTTGAATTGACTACGGAATGACTGAATTCAAACGAATTTATCTGAGAGTAACTAGATTAAATGTTCTCTGCTTTGAGGCAGAATGGAGACTCAAGGCAGAGATTACACTCAATTATAGGAGAATAGAGAAAATTAAGTTTTTGCACACTCGAGTCAGTGACGGTGAAATTTGTACTGGCTCCAATCATTCCAGGCAGCCAGGTGTCAGTAAAGTCTCAAGAATAGATCACAGAATCATTATGGGCTGCACTTCCAAGTTATTACCGCATCTGCGGCCACAGTGCAGAAGGTCCACACAATGTCTCGTCATCAGAAATCATGATGAAATCCTTTCAAATTTCTGTTCAAAATGTTCCCTTTATATTAGAAAGCAGAGCTAATGCTTGTTGGTGGAACAAGTACATTTGTTGAAGTTCTGAAGAGATTCAGTCCAGATTATAACCCTATGATTCTAAAAGCAGAAAGTATGCAATTGCAGGTTGCTGTGAATATCTTCTTGAGTATATCTTGTAGAACCATTGCCAAGACTCAGTGCTGAGGGCAGATTGGGGGGTTTGGGGGTGGGTGGGACAGGGCCTTAGGGTTCCTGCTTCTGAGAGATATTGGCAGGAACTTGGAGAGAGGGAGAAGAATGAGTCAGGGTATCGATTCTCCCATCTCGCTTTGGGAGAGTCTCCTCTGCTTCCTAGCCCTCTTCCTTGCTATGAAGTGAAGGGCCGGGCCATTCCCCCTCCTCTGCTATTGCTGCTGGACCTTCAGTGGTAGGTTAAGGGCCATAGCTGATGGCCTCTGGCCCTTTAAATCTGGTATCCGTAGCGCCACAGGCAATGTCATTATTGTGTAAGTGCTGCCTGTAGGGAAGCAGGCTGGCAGTACTCAAAGGAAGACTCCACCCCAGGGAGGCAAATCGAAGCCTGCCACCACCACCCAGGCTTTCTCCAATTGGAATCTGCATATGGGCCCAGGGGAGCCCATTATGAAAACACCTATTTCCATACACTCCCAACCAGCACTCTAAACAATTTGTGCTCTTGTTGAGGAAGCCCCATGAGAAATTGAAAATTTTTTTTCTGGGTGATGTTGAGAAGACCGTGACATGATTTGGGTAAGTTTCATCATGAAATGAATCTTGTGCCCACCTGGGCCTCTCTTGAAATCTCATTTCTGGTAAGGCACAGGTGAGTGTCCTGGACAAAGCACACTGTTATTTAATTTTCTAATTTAAATTAATTTATTTATTTTTGGCCACACCTCGTGGCTTTGTTGTTCAGTTGCTAGGTCATCTCCAACTCTTTGCGACCTCATGGATGGTAGCCCAACTCTTTGCAACCTCATGGATGGTAGCACGACAGATTCCTCTGTCCTAATTCCCAGAGCAGGGGTTGAGCCCGTGCCCCCTGCAATGGAAGCGAGGAGTCCTAATCACTGGGCAACCCCGCATACTATTATTTTAGACAAATTAACAGGGGTTTCAGTGATTGGACATATACTATGAGGCAATTTAGACATGTTTTACAGAAATGCACCCTCTTTTATAATTGCATCAAAAAGTCAAAATGTCAGTTCAGTGCTAAAAACCTGAAAGGAGTAGTAAAAAAGCTTCAAAATCTACCCTTTATTCCCTTTTTATAACTGACAAGCCAATATTAATGTATTATTTTTAATTAAAGTCCATAGTTTACATTAGAGTTAATTCTTTGTGTTGTACAGTCTATGAGTTTTGACAAATGCATAATGTTGTGTCTTCACCATTATAATATCATAAAAAATAATTTCACTGCTCTTAAAAATCCCCATGCCTCATCTATTTGTCCTTTCCTCCCTCCTTCCCCAGCCTCTGGCAACCAATGATATTTTTACTGTCTCCAGTTTTGCCTTTTACAGTATGTCATATAGTTGAAATCATATATGTCACTTTTTCAGACTAGCTTTTTTCAGTTAACAATATATATTTAAGATTCCCCCAAGTCTTTGTGTGGCTTGATAGCTCACTACATTTTATTGCTGAATAATATTCCATTGTACCACAATTTGTTTATCCATTCACTTATTGAAGGATGTCTCAGTTGTTTCCAATTTTTTATAAATAAAGCTGCTATAAACATTTATGTGCATGTTCTGTATGGATGTATGTTTTCAAATCACTTGAGTGTGTACCTTGGAGTGAGATGGCTGTATCATTTGGTAACACTATACTTAGCTTCGTAAGAAGCTACCAAACTGTGTTTCAAAGTGGTTGTACCATTTTTCAGTCCCACCAGAAATGAATGAGATTTCCAGATATTCCAAAGTCTTGCCAGAATTTGTGGGTTTTAGGGGTTCTTTTAGGATCATTGGGATTTGATTTTCACATATACCTCAGGGCAGGTATTTTGAACCCTTCGCTTTCCTGAGTCAGAATTACAGGCTCATTCCACAGAATGTTTCTAAAGAGAAACACTGTCTGGGGAAAAGCTATCAAAAGGGTCTGCAGCTTTTTCATTTGGTACAAGAGTAGAATTTCATGTACACACATCAGGAAGAAAGTAACTTGCTTGAGAGGTCAAAAATAGTGACACAAGGCCCCCTGGGAAGTTGCCCTGAGTTCCCTAGGCCCCACTGTCTGGCTGCATTGAACTCAGTCTCTTTGAAGGTCTCTGTCATTTCTGGCAGGCAGAGACCTCTGTGGGGGTCTCTGAAGACTGGGGAAAGCCAGGAGGGAAAAGCATGAAACCCATAGCTTTAATCTCTTCTTACTACTAAGAGAAGAGCAGATAGGACATTAAATACAGTTGTTTTTTTTTTTCTTCTTTGGTCTGAGTTAACTTACCTCAGTTCAGTTCAGTTGCTCAGTTGTGTCTGAATCGCAGCACGCCAGGTCTCCCTGTCCATCACCAACTCCCGGAGTTCACCCAGACTCACATCCATCGAGTCGGTGATGCCATCCAGCCATCTCATCCTCTGTCGTCCCCTTCTCCTCCTGCCCCCAATCCATCCCAGCATCGGAGTCTTTTCCAATGAGTCAACTCTTCGCATGAGGTGGCCAAAGTACTGGAGTTTCAGCTTTAAGCATCATTCCTTCCAATGAAATCCCAGGGCTGATCTCCTTCAGAATGGACTGGTTGGATCTCCTTGCAGTCCAAGGGACTCTCAAGAGTCTTCTCCAACACCACAGTTCAAAAGCATCAATTCTTTGGCGCTCAGCTTTCTTCACAGTCCAACTATCACTTCCATACATGACCTCAAGAGGCCACTTATTCAGGTCACCAATAATGACCCTGCAGGGATTAAAAAATTTTTTTTCACAGTGAAAGTACACATTCACATTCAGAATTTTAGTCAATAATTTCTCCACAGATGTTGTCTTCCTTCATAATGTCTCTCTGCATCCAACTCTTCCCACTCCTCTATTCCTGTTACCACCAGGTGAGTTCAGACTACCTACCAGACTATAAAGGTGGCCACATACTTCATCTCCTTGGCTCATACTTCATCTCCTTGGCTGCATAGTCCCTCTCATAGTGACTCAGGTTCAAAATATTGAATCCATTCTTTTCCTTCATAAAGTCTTATTCATTCTTTCTCTGAAGCATCTCTTCATCTTGATTCTCACCTTATCCCCAGACTCCAGCACCTTACCTCTAACTCTCCCATATATTCTGCATCAAATCTAGGCTCTTTAACTTGGATCCAAGGTGTTTTCTCCAAAAACTTACAAGACCCATGCATTGCTCCTGTCTTCAGTCCACTGCTGCTCATGTGTATCCCTCTATCTGGCATTTCCCCTTCCTTCTTCCTCTAAAGAACATTTGAATTCTACTTCCTTTATCTAGGGTTGCCATTTCAAGCAAATAAAATATCCAGATATCCAGTTAAATTTGAATTTCAGATAAATAACAAACAATTTTTAAAAAGTATAGTACATATTTACACTGAAAAAATTCCTTGTTAATCTGAATTTCAAATTGAATTGGGCAACCTATTTTTATCTGCTCACTCTACCACTATGGAAACTTCTTGTTACCTGATCCAATTATCTTTTTTGTGGGGCTGTTCTGTGTGACCTATGGGATCCTAGTTCCCTGACCAGGGATTGAACCCAGGCCCTTGGCAGTGAAAGCATGACATCTCAACCACTGAATCGCCAGGAAATTCCCCAATCCAGTTATCTCAGATCTCATTTTTTTTTTTAGTTCTACAAACAACTAATTCAGCCTTTCATTACAAGCTATCTTGTATTATTGATTGTATATACAGAATTAATACTTGTTGGTCAATTATTAAATACTAGACATTGTGCTTAGTTCTTTTTATACAATAGCTTATTGAATTCTTAGAAGAAATATGTGATATAGTAGGTACTACTCTGATATCCATTTTACAAATGAGGAAGCTGAGTCTTTGAGAGGTTATTTTGTTTGTTCAAGATCCCCAAACTAATTAAACTTCAACTTTCATTTGTCTGTGGAGTGACCAACTTGTTCTGGTATCCCTGGTACTGTTCTGGCTTTAAAACAGAAAGTGCCATATCCCGGGAGCCCTCTTGGTTCCAGGGAAACCCTATATCTAACTTCAAAGCCTAGAATCCTATCCTCCTTCCCCCCCCTTTTTTGTGAATTTTAATTTTTTGCCTAAGTTAGGCTATAATGTCCCTAATTCGGGGTAGTATCTAATGGCATTTATGATACTTAGAATTATTTAGCATGTGCTTGTCAAAGGAGAACCAGGAGCTCCCCTCACTTGTCATATCTCTTTTCTTGGGCCTCTTTGGATGGCAGGAGCTGAAGACTGGAGCAGTGTGCTTGGAGATGCTCAGTCTCAGATGCCACTGAGATTTGTGCATGGCCAGTAGCCTTTGCAACAGAGGCACGCAGGTCCATCCTTGCTTGCAAAGATGCTAGTCTTTTGTTACTATCAATAGCAGCAGTGCCTCTAAACTGATGAAAATGCAGCTCCTTATTAGCTGTGTGGTGCCTCACATGACAAGCTGAACTTGGAGAGACTTCCTTATTTGGATTCTGAGTTAGGACATGGGTGAGGCTGGAGAAACAGAAACCAAGGCGCCAAGAGGAGTGAAATGCCATATGATGGGAGCAAGCACATCAGCACCTTGCCGGATGGACAGCATCCAGGGAAGCCGAGTGGCTGGTGGTTTATTTTTTTTGCTGAGATAGTGCTTTTGTGCAATAGGCACATATCCAAAAGATTAATATATTATTACATTATTATGTAATAACCAAGTGGTTAAAATGATGATATGCAGGTCTTCTTGTTATACTGCAAAGTGGTTATGAGGTATGATGGAAAAGGCAGAAATAGTAGGTTTCCATCCCCTAGGGGCATCTGTAAAACTTGTTTCAACCTCATTTTGAATGCAGGTCATTATTGAGCATGTGTTAAATATAAAAACTAAGCTGTGCGTAAAGATATCATTTATAAAAATCATTTGCTATTTAAAAAAAGTTTGAAATTGAACTGATAAAGGCTAAGACTCTCAAGGTAGCTATTTTTAGGTGCTAAATTTCACTTCAAAATGCTTGAGTTTTAAAATGCACTTTTGTTTCAGGCTTTGTATTAAGAGAGTATACCAGATATGGGGCATAAAGCTTAGGTGCAATTTCCATTTTGAAGAGCGCTGACAGATTCTTTCATCTTTCCCTCATCAGAAACTCAGGTGTCTTTTCCTCATCCCAACAGGATAGGCTCTCAGTCTGTTAGTGTGACATTCAAAAACAACCACCTTGCCTTTCCAGCTCATCTCCAACCAGTAGGCACCATAGACTCTTCTCCACCTAGACTCTTTACTGTCTTCCAAACAAATGAGAATTTAGTTTTTCTGCCTCCAAGTCTTTCTCTTGTGAAGTATCATTAGATATTTACTCTCTTGCACTAGACTCTCTGGGTTCAAATGCTGGTTCTGCTACTAACTACACGATCTTGGGAAAGTTATCTAACTACTCTATGCCCTGATTTCTCCAACTAGAAAGTGAAGCTAAAATATTTCTCCTTCAGGGATACAATAATTCATGTCAGTGCCTAGAACAATGCACAGCATGTACTAAGCACTCGGTAAATGCTAGTTCTTCATTTATATTGCTGGATCTCATTGTTCTCTCAACTTACTTCAAAATACATCTCTTCCTTGTAAAGTAAGTCAGGCAGAGAAAGACAAATATCATATGATACCACTTATCTGTGGAATCTAAAAAAAAAGGCTACAGGACTTTAATGGTGGTCCAGCGGTTAAGATTCTACACTTCCACTATAAGGGGCATGGGTTTAATCCCTGGTTGGGGAAGTTCATGCCATGAAGTGTGGTCAAAAAGGAAAAAGAAATTTTAAAAGGGTACAAATGAACTTATCTACAAAATACCGAAATAGAGTCACTGATGTAGAAAACAGACTTATGGTTACCAGGAGGTAAGGTGGGAGGAGGGATAAATCAGGAGATTGGGATTGACATATAACACTGTTATATATAAGATAGATAACTAATAAGGACCTACTGCACAGCCCAGGGAATTCTACTCAATACTCCATAGTGATCTATATGGTAAAAGAATCTTAAAAAGAGTGGATATGTGTATACACATAACTGATTCACTTTGCTGAACACCTGAAACTAATACAACATTGTAAATTAACTGTATGCCAACAAAAATTTTAAAAATATATGTACAGCTTCAAGGATAAATATATATATAACTTCAAAATAAATAAATATAGATTAAAATATATATATATATATATATATATATATATATATATATAGCTTCAAAATAAATAAATACCCTCCTTGAAGCTTTTCCAGATCATCTCATCCTGCAGTGTGCTCTTCTTCTTGGGAAATCCCTAGTTACTGACACTGTTTCTTTGGCAGGTGGTTGATGTTCTTTTCACCTGCTCATGTCTTATAGCCACACACACACACTCCAGCCACACACTGTGCTGTTCAACCAGCTATTTGTTGAGAGTTGGACTGTGAAGAAGGCTGAGCGCCAAAGAATTGATGCTTTTGAACTGTGGTGTTGGAGAAGACTCTTGAGAGTCCCTTGGACTGCAAGGAGATCCAACCAGTCCATTCTGAAGGAGATCAGCCCTGGGATTTCTTTGGAAGGAATGATGCTAAAGCTGAAACTCCAGTACTTTGGCCACCTCATGTGAAGAGTTGACTCACTGGAAAAGACTCCGATGCTGGGAGGGATTGGGGGCAGGAGGAGAAGGGGACGACAGAGGATGAGATGGCTGGATGGCCTCACTGACTCAATGGTCGTGAGTCTCAGTGAACTCTGGGAGTTGGTGATGGACAGGGAGGCCTGGTGTGCTGCGATTCATGGCGTCACAAAGAGTCGGACACGACTGAGAGACTGATCTGATCTGATCTTGTGCCCAAGGCATCACAGGGAGGCAAGCCCTCTTTATGTCATTTGGAGAAAATTAAGGAGACAATTAAGGAGGAGACAAAGGAGAAAATTAAGGCTCAGAGAAGTTAAGTGATTTGCTGGGGTTTCAGAGGTAAGGGTTGATGATTCTGGGCTTCCAACCCAGGTTGCTCACTCTCCCTCCTTTACTAGGAAACAAGTGAATCTTACACCAAGGCTGCCCTTAACATAGGAGGCACTCAGTGTACTTTTCTGGTGGTTTAATGAATCAATATGCAGTTTGGTTGCCTTTATAACTGTCATTCAGTAGTGCATTATGGTTGTGATTATCTTGATAATGATAAAGATTCTGCATGAAAAATTTTTACGGGCTTTGAAAAGATAGACTATAACTTATTCCTCTTGGGTTGAACCCTGTGTGAATCTGAAAAAGCAGTTCACATTCATTTTTACTTGAACTGTTCCCTGCTGTTGTAAATACAGTTAGATATGGAATGTTAGAACCGATTTTATTATCACTGCTGTTTCTGTCACAAAGGAGACTTCCCCATGACTCAGTACCAGCTAATTGGCCTGTCAGTGGCTTTCTTTGTTAGGTGAGTCATTCGATCCATTGTTGACAAGGTGCAAGCTGCTTTCTACCCACACTCAGGAAGCTCCAGTGGGTCTGACATTCTCAACCCCTAATCAAGATGTTGTTAAAGCAGCTGATGATTTACAGTGAACAAGGGTGAAACTGTATTGGTTTTGTAAATGGCTGCTGGAAAGACAACTTCATGTAGCTTTGCTGATGTATGAATGCCTCCCCCCTCAGAGTATGTGCATGCATGTGATACAAAGGCAACTTCTGAGATTTCTAAATTCCTTGCATACAATGATCTATCTTTACTGAGAAATCTTAAAGAGCCAGGCCCATTCAATCAACAAATATTTTATTAAATTTTTACTATGTGCCAGATACTGTTGTAGGTACTGAAGCTACAGCAGTAACAGAAATAGACGAAAACTTCTGCCCTCCTCAAGCTTCTTCTTTTAAAACTTTTTATTGGGAAAAAATTGCAAACTTACATAGAAGGAGAAAGAATAATTTTCCTATTATTTGGCTGTAATAATTATCAATGTGTTTTCATTCTCTTCTCATCTATCCCTGCCACCATACACTTTTTTATTTTAAAATGAAGCATTTTAAAGCAAATCCCAGATATTAAATATTTTATCTTAAATATACTTTAGTATGAATCTCTATCAGATAAGAATTTTTTAAATAAAGACAAAATCATGTTAATATTATACCTAACAAAATTAGCAAAATTACTTGATATCATTTAATATCTAATTTGAACTAAATTTCCCTTGTCTCCAGAGTTTTTTTATATTTCTTTGTTTGAATCCAGATCCAGACAGGGTGTGATATTTTAGGTTGTAGAGATGGCTCTTATGTCTCTTTTAATTTATACCAATTCCTCTTAGCTATTTTTTGGAAGTGGTTATTCAACCTGGAGAAGTTCCCACAGTTTGGATTTGGCTGAATGAATCCTTTCAAAGTTTGTGATCTTCCTTTATGCCTCACATTTTCTATAGAATGATAGATATATCTATAAACTTGATTAGAGTCAGTTTCAATGTGTATGTTTGGTGGGGGGGTGGGGTGCGTATTGGAACTAACTTCCTAGTTGAAACTGGCCTGATGCTGTTTTTGTGTGCTAGAGATGTTTCTGGAGGTGTCTTGGTGTGCTAGAGATGTTTCTAGAGGTGTCTTGGTGGCCAAAAATTTGAGTGTGTGTGTTAGTTGCTCAGTCGTGTCCAACTCTCTGCAACCCCATGGACTGTAGCCTGCCAGGCTCCTCTGTCCATGGAATTCTCCAGGCAAGAATACTGGAGTGGGTTGCTATTCCCTTCTCCAGGGTATCATCCTAACCTAGGGATTGAACTCATATTTCCTGCATTGTAGGCAGATTCTTTACCATCTGAGCTACCAGGAAATTCCAAAAATTTGGGTGACCAGTATGAATAACTTAGCTCTTGTACAACTGTAGCAGTTTTGATCCTGATGCTATGACAAATTCCTTTTGTTCCTTCTTCTTTTATGCTTGACTCTAAAGAAAATTTAAAAGTGGTTGTGTCACGTGATGTTTGTGAGTGGCACCAACTGGAGGGCCCCAGAAGCAGTGTCCCACACGGGAACAAGGTGGTTTTGAAGAATTCATTTGATATTGTCTTCTTGGAAAGCAGGCTAACAAAAGAGAGAAAACACTTATAGAATAGCCTGAATCTAAACGAGATCAGTTGAACTAGAATATCTGAGGGTCTTTAGTGTTTATGTATTTTGTGAAAGATATCCAGGTGATTTGAAAGTGCAACCAGGAATGAGACCCATAGATTAATAAGGCTTATGAGATCTTCAGCAGGCAGTCCCCAGTTGAAGTCCTGAGAAAGAAAAAGAGGTAGATCAGGGAAAGGCAAGCCCAAACGAAGCATCAGTAGGAAGTTCCTGGGATCTCTGGTGGCTATCGATTTGTAAGGATTTCAGTGGTGTTGATGAATTTCTTCATTAATAAATTATGTTATGAACTTTTTTTTAAAGAATGACAAGGGGGACTTTACTTTGTAGAATCCAAAAATATGAAAGAAGGAAGGATGATTTTATGAGCCTACAGCAGAGGAGAGTTGCTATTTACTGACATGGGAAGGTTATAGGGAAGGGTTCTATTTTGAACATGTTATATTTGAGATGCCTATTAATGAACAGATGTCTATTAATCTAAAGCATATTCTAGATTAGAAGCCGAGTAGGCAGTTGAATACATGTCTGAAATTCAGGGCTGGAGGCAGACGTTTTGGAATCATGAAAATAGAGACGGTATTTAGAGCCATGGACTGGATAAGATTACCTAGTAAATGAGAAATTGGCTTCATGGAAACCACATGAACAAGATTCCTACAGGACCCTTGTAAGGGTTTCTCTGAGGTGTATCTACAAAGGTGGCTGCTGAGTCATAAACAATGCTGATAATTTTTCACTAAATATTACCAGATTGTTCTACAGAATGTATTTAGCAGTTTAAATTCCCATCAACAGTGCTTGAAGCTTCCCATTTCCCCATATCTTTGCGAGCGCTGGAGAGTATCTTTTTGAATTTTGCCAGGCTGATGGGTAAAGCAGTGACATGTTGGAGTTGACCCATGAGAACTGATGGAGCACACTTCTTCCCAATTACTTTTCAGTGGCTTCACACTGGAAGCTTGGAAGCTTGAAATCATCACGGGTGAGAGTATTTGTACCTTGGAAATTAGCAAACACTACAAATTAGGACTCTCCTTCAACTCCTATATATACCAGCAAACCAGTGGCTATCAGCAATATCACACCATCTGTCTTTCCATTCTCTCATTACTAGTGAGTTTGAGCGTCTCTTCTATGAATGTTTGCCATTCTAGCTTCTCCTTCTGTGACTTCGCCTATTCCTACCCCCCCCCTTTTTTATTATTATGTTGGGTTCTTTGATGTCTTTTTATTGATTTGCAAAAGTTACTTACATATTTTAGATACGAATCCCTTGCTGCTTTTGAATATCTGTTTTCTTCCAATTTGTCAGCTGTTAACTTTTTCCATGGCATTCTTCACTGAAGAAAAACCACAGGGATACAGCCAAATCTCCTAGTCTTTAGTTTGAAGGTTTGTGCTTTTGCAATCTTGTTTTATGAAGTAAATCCCTACCCCACATACATAAAGATTTTCTTCCACATCTCTCCTACTTTCTACCTACTTTTCAAATGTAGATCTTTAATTAATCTGGAGTTCACTCTGAATATGGTAGACATGGGGCATTCAACTCTATTTTTTCCTTCTTAAATTAAGCTCATTTTCCCCAAACCACCTTCTAAATAATTTGCAACTTTTCTCGTTAATTTGCAGTCCCATATTTACATATATTGAGGTGCCAGGGTCTGCTTCTGAGTGTTCTATTTTGTGTGGCTGTTCAGTTTGTTCCTGTACAAGTAGCATGCTATTTTTATCCCTATGTAGTAATGACATACTATCTGCCAGGGTAGGATTTCTCTCAAATTTCAAAATTGATTTGATTTATTTAACATTTGATTTTTCTTTATTGAAGTTTTCTTTATTGAACTTTATTGAAGTTTCTTAAAATTTGAGTTCCTGTTGGAATATTGGTTGGTATAACATTGAATTTAAAGATTAAATGGACATTTTTTACACTGTAAAGTCATCCTATCCCTAGTATGTCTTCATTTATTCAATCTTCTTTTATGTCCTTAAATAGAACTTAAAAATTTTCTCCATAAAGATCTTGTAAGTTGCTAGGTTAATTCTTAATATTATGCTTTAGTTTTATTGATATTGTGAATGGTCTCTTATGGTCTAGTATATTTCCTGGGTGCTTACTGCTGAAGTAGAAACGTCTGATTTTTAGAAACTGATCTTGTATTTGGCAACCTTGTTTGTTACCCTGGCCTATAACTTCTAATAGTTGATTCTGTTGATTTTATATGCTGTTCTGATATTCTATGTTTAACTACCTCTTTGTTAAATGTGTGTGTGTGTGTGTGTTAATTGCTCAGTCGTGTCTGACTCTTTTGCAGTCCCATGGATAGCAGCCCACTAGGCTCCTCTGTCCATTGAATTCTCCAGGCAAGAATACTGGAGTGGGTCATTCCCTTCTTCAGGGGATCTTCCTGATCCAGGGATCAAACCTATGTCTCTTACGTCTCCTGCATTGGCAGGTGGGTTCTTTACCACTAGTGCCACATGAGAACTACCTCTGCTAGTTGGGCTCCAATCTGGCATGCCAGTTCTAATAGCTAGATGTCTCTTGTTCACTTGCATTCTGGAAATGAGCCCCTGTCTTCCTCCACTGTGAATCATATCCAACCCTGAGCCCATGTACAGGAAGTAACATTGTGTTCTTTTGATTTTTTTCCCCCCACTCTTTTCTCATGGACTGCAGTCCTGTTAGGCACTGAACAGACCTTCCAGATGCTAATGTTCTGTTTGTCTACCCGAATTTCTCAAAGATCCCTGCTACTCATGCAGCATTCCTGTGTCCTGAATGCCCCCAAAGGACACCTGTGTAGATAATACAACACAGTGAATCATCACAGGCCTTCATGTTACACAGACTTGGATTTGAATCCTATTTCTGTCCGAGGATACAGTGAGTGAGTTCCACAGCCTCCTGGAGTCTGAGTCTTCATTAGTAAAGTGAAAACAACTAAGATCCAAAAGATAGGAATCAAACTGTGCTCATAATGAGCATAATGAGTCAGTAATGCCCCTGTCTCCACATTGATGCTGACTACAGATTCTAGTCAACTTTTGGGACTTGCAGATTATTGCTATATTGTCCAAGAACCTTGTTGTGCCTTCAGATATAATTGAATCTCAGCAGCTGCGGCTGGACCATTTCCCCGTGTGCTTTCCCACCCCTTTGGTGGTTCACATTCCAAATTCTGGCTCCATATCAGTGCCCAGTCCAACTCTTGGTTTGAGAACTGTATAGCCCATGGGGTGTTCCAAGAAGCATGACTCCAATGAGTGCTTGCATCCTTGATCATGGGCTAGGGAGTAACTTCAGTTTTTTGAGTAAAGGCAACCAGGTGAGTGGGAGATTCTTTCTCTAATGGCTTCGTATCCTTGGAATTTGCCAATGAACTAGACAATGTTTGGGTAAGGCAGAAAAAGCCAGTTGCCTGGCTGGTTCTAACACAGACTTTAATTATAGTGAGGAACAACCCAGCCAGCCACACCCTGTCACCCACAAAGTGTGTTCTCAGAGGGATAATTTAAATCAGCAATAAAAGTGAACTGTATAGGTGGAAAGTATAGCAACTTTTGTTACATAGAGAACTTTATGAGTTTCTGTGGCTCATTGACAATTGGGCTTATTTCAGTTCAGTTCAGTTCAGTCACTCAGTCGTGTCTGACTCTTTGAGGTCCCATGGACTGCAGCACACCAGGCCTCCCTGTCCATCACCAACTCCCAGAGTTTACTCAAACTCATGTCCATTGAGTCGGTGATGCCATCCAATCATCTTATCCTCTGTCTTCCCCTTCTCCTCCTGCCTTCAATCTTTCCCAGCATCAGGGTCTTTTCAAATGAGCCAGTTCTTTGCCTCAGGTGGCCAAAGTATTGGAGTTTCAGCTTCAACATCAGTCCTTCGAATGAATATTCAATACTGATCTCCTTTAGGATGGACTGGTTGGATCTCCTTGCAGTCCAAGGGACTCTCAAGAGTCTTCCAACACCACAGTTCAAAAGCATCCATTCTTCGGTGCTCAGCTTTCTTCACAGTCCAACTCTCACATCCATACATGACCACTGCGAAAACCATAGCCTTGACTAGACGGACCTTTGTTGGCAAAGTAATGTCTCTGCTTTTTAATATGCTGTTTAGGTTGATCATAGCTTTTCTTCCAAGGAGTCTTTTAATTTCATGGCTGTAGTCACCATCTGCAGTGATTTTGGAGCCCCCCCCCCCCCTCCAATAAAGTCTTATTTACTTACAGTTCCTTAAAGTCAGCCAAAGGCAGATTGCCTTCCTTCTTTCAACCAGTTAAACAGGTGGGTGGGGTCAGACAAGAACTGGGTGTGGTGAGAGCAGGGAGAAGGGGCAGGAAACCTCAAAGGGAGGAGGAAGCATCTGTGTTACTTCGTTCTCCTGAGAGTTTATGAGGTGCTGGACCTGCGGGGACAAAGAGACTGGCAGCTGACCAGGGACTGTGGGATGGTCATGGTGTTTACATATTGCATAAGCACTATGGATTTTAGTTGACAGTATGCTCAACCTGATTCGACAATGTGATGTGACTGTTGCAAATGAGTACTTTCATATTTTGAGCTATGCTAATAGAAGCACAAGACCAAGAAAGAGGTGGCAGGCAGTCTCTCCTGTCTGCACTCAACAGGACATCCCATTCATTCCTGGGCGTCACAATTAAGAGAGTTCTAGACAAGCTGGGATGCACCATAAAGAGGCCCTTAAAATGCTGGTGAGTGGATATTAACAGAGTCATATACGGAGCAGCTTAGGAGCACTGAGCATGCTTGTCCTGGATTCCTTGGAGTTGCGCATGATCTGAAGTCTAAAGGGGAGAAATGGAACCCATTAAGGAGGAGATGCAGGATACAGCATTTTAGCTCTCAAGGTAGGAAGAACTTTTCAACAAGGCTAATCAAAGATAAAATACCCACTTTCAAAGGAGGGGCACTCGTGCTTACTGGAGGTGCTCAACTATGGCTACTTGGTGGGAGGATATTGTAAGGGGGACTTAAGCATCTTTTCTAATGTCTGGAGCCAATTATTCTAACAGGAAAAGATGTTCTAGAGCCGGGGTAGCTCTTGCCAGGACTGTGTTTGGTCAACGTGGAAATACAGTGTAGCAGTTGGTGTATGAGATCAAAAAGGCCTCAGAGGGAGTTGTTACCGTGTAACACTACTGGCTTAGGGTTACAGGCTTCAGTCACGGGAAAACATGGACTTGTTCAGTCCCTTCATTAAGGGACTGTCAAATAACACCTATTCTTTGAATCAGGATGCCAGCATTCATCACCACTTTCTGGTTCTTAGGGGGCATGAAGAAGGGGGCCAGGAGAGAAGGGGGTGAGAAGGGAGCAACGTAGCAGGGGAAATAAACTTCTGGGACAAATACTGGTACATCCTCTTCTGCATCTACACTGCCATGCCTCTGCTGCTGCTGCTAAGTCGCTTCAGTCGTGTCCGACTCTGTGCGACCCCATAGACGGCAGCCCGACAGGCTCTCTCGTCCCTGGAATTCTCCAGGCAGGAACACTGGAGTGGGTTGCCATTTCCTTCTCCAATGCATGAAAGTGAAAAGTGAAAGTGGGTTGCCATTGCCTTCTCCCTACACTGCCATACTTGGGTGTAATTATTCCACTTGGGTATAGCCTTGACTAGGCTTTTTACAGCAAGACCTGCAAGCAGGTAATTGACTAATGGCCCTATTTTGGGCCATGCACGGAGCGATACCGGGGAGCCCCCAAAGGGTAAAACGTGATGCCTGCTCCTAAGCAGAGTATTGGAGCGCTGCTAGTCCAGGGATGCGAGACAGAGAAGCAGGTCAGATTGTTTTAGCTAAAGGCTTTGACGGAGAAGCTTCTGTACAGCAGGCCACGGGCTGCTTCCCCAAGCATGGCCTAGGGCCAGATGGGGTTCCGCAGAGATCCTGCCTTGTGTTGCGGTGGAAATATCCCAGTGGCGTCTCACCCCCTCAAGGTTAACGCACGAAGCCCACCAGACTTTCCTGTCCTCGAACCCCAGCCAGGGTCTGCGGAGAGGCTGCAGGGGAGCAGGCATGAGGCGGCGAGCACGGGCGCGCGCTTCCTTACAGTCCCCGCTCCTCGGCGCGTGCGCGGGGCCGGGACCGGGGCCTGCGCGCCGCCCGGGCGCCTGCACTGCGCGCGCGCACCGACCCCGCGTGGGGCCCGGCTCCGGCGCGCGCGACGCGGAGGTGGCAGGCGGGAGGGGCCGGACGAGGGCTGGGAGAGGCGCGGCGGGAGGCCCCGCGGTCGGCTACCGGAGACAGGCACTCGGGTGGAGAAGCGCGCCTCTTGGCCTTCTCTCCGCGCCCCTGCGTTCCCGTCGGCCGCCCGGAGAGGACCGGAGGAGGCAGGTGGGGCGGGAGCGCGCGGGGGCCCCGGGCCGGGCGGGCGGGGGCGCGGGGGCCTGAGGTCCGGTTGGCGGTTCGGGGAGGGCGGCGCGGAGGCGCTGGGAGCCCCCCTCCCGGGTCGCCTGCAGTGGGCGCCAGTGTCGCCGGCTCCTGGAGGCCTCCCTGGGGCGGGGGCGGGGTTGGGGCGGCCCACGGGCCGGGACGTGGGTGTCTGGTTTCCGTTTCTCTCCGCCTGTTTAACTTCAGGATGAGATACCGCCAGGTGTGTGGGACGGGCAGGACCCTGCTGCGCCGCCCCAACCTTGACCGCCCCGGCGCCCTTGGGAGAGCCTCTCGCGCGCAGTGATGCGCAGCGTGCTGTGCCCAGCCCTTCGTGGTTTTCCTGTGAGGGCCCTCTTCGCATCTCTCCTGCCACCCCTTTGCTTATTAAACTGTTTGAAGAACCTTTTGCCGGAGAGAATTCAAAGATAAATGACTAAGATAAATGACTCTGCCTCCAGTCGTTCGCTACCCCCAGATTGCTTAATTCTAAATCATGGGAAGTTGGGGGAAAACACTTGCTCAGAGACTGCTCAACAGAGACGCGGGTTAGACCTCATCCTTGTGAGCTGGATTGATGGGTTTATAACGTCAGCTTTCTTTTGAATTAGATGTCAGGTTGTTCATTAATCTAGAGACTATGTAGGCAATTTGGATTTTAACTCTGAGACAATGTTTTGATATGTATCAGAGGAGGATATTCTCATGGGATAATAACTTGCTGTATGTTCCCTGCTTGAGTGTGGTTCACATTGTAGCAATATCAGAGTGTATATCGATGCCTTTTAAAAATTTCAGTGAGGAAACACCCTCCTTTTTTGAAACATCAGCCAAATACTTTACTCGTACTTCACTTTCACATTGACACTTGTCATTTATGTATCTTCTGCACAACTTAAAGTCGTCTAAATGGCAGAAGATCACGCAGTGGAGGACATGGAGCAACTGTGTAGAGAAAGCAGAGAATTGGAATTGGCAGAAGTCTGCATTTTTATGATGCAAAGCCATCCTGGTTCTACCCTGTTTTGCTACCATAATTATGCATTTTAAAATACTGTCGTTTGTTATGGACAACCTGGGCGGAAAGAGTGAATCTTGAAATGGAATGAATATGTTTATTTCTGTCTTACAGAAGATTTGGCATATGGTATATTATTTGTAGGATTTATTTCAGACGTTTCATATTTACCAGAAACAATCCCACCAGTAAGGCTTTTAAAAAATAATATTTATATGATGTCTTTTATGGCTTGTAACAACTCCAGTTTTGAAACATACTAGTGATCTTCATGTAATAGAATCAACTGAACTCTTTAGCCCTGTGTAAATCTGTGAACATCTGGTTACTTTTAGACTTGCTATTCCCTTGTTAATGATGTATAATTAAGTACCACCGTGGGCTTGCTTAGTTTGTTAGCCTCTGTTTTTTATTTTGTCATTTCAGGCATTTTCTCATCTGGAATTTGAGTCCACATAATTTACTATTCTGAGGGAAGTGTTCTTCTGCAGTGTTCAATACGGTGGCCACTAGTCACATGTGACTTTTGAGCCCTTGTATGGGGCTTGAGCAATGGAGGAACTAAATGTTTAATTTGTATAGACACATGTGGCTAATAGCTACCTGGTTGGGCACTGCAGTTTTAAATTATTCCCTTAGGAAGCCTTCACTGGCCCCCTTGAATCCAGCACTTATTTCAGTTATATAGTAATTTCAAATTTCTTGTAGGAATTCTGTTCTTAACTGTAATCTACATGATGACAATCTGTTTTCTTTACCTTTGCTATGCCAGGCTAAGACTTAGTAAGAAACACTTGATAAATACTTGTTGAATGACTAAATGAACTTGTTGAGGGCAGGTATCTTTCATGTTCTCTGTAAGGCCTGTTGTTGTTCAGTCGCTCAGTGGTGTCTGACTGCAATCCCATGGACTGCAGCACACCATACTTGCTCAATGATTAAATAGATTTCATGTAGATAACAAATAAATAAATGGGTTATTAGAAATATACTTAAAATGCTTATTTTGGTAAGATTATGTATTTTTGTATCTTGTGAAAATAAACACTCATAACAGAATACTATATGAAAGTGAATGAAAGGGCCTCATGTTTCCAACTCATGTGAATGCAGCTTGGATTTCCTGATAGCTGAGTAACAACTTAAGGATATGAGTTTGAGTAATATGCCCTTGAACTGTATTCCAAATAAATCTGAGGGCATCTCTTGGTCTCAGTGAGGTTCCTTAGTGAGGTCCTGATAGCCGTGAACCACTCTGAAGAAGTTAATGGGCAACTCCACTCACCACCATTCAGTGTTAGGGCATTGACCAGGAATCTCTGAAAAACAATCACCAAATATTGGAACCATGTTACAAGTTGCTTTTACTCAGAGCTGTTTGGGGTGATGGAATTCCTATATAAATCATAGTTTAGGGAATTTGATTCTTGTTATTGCATCTGTTACATACACAGTTAATTAGGGCCACCTTTTTTTTTTTTTTTAATCTTAGGTTATTCTGCATAACCCATTATCACCAATTAGCCATAGTAGGATTTGAAATGAAAATATGTACTCAATCCAGCTCATCACAACTCTAGATTTGACCAAGATTCCCAGATCTTTAGATCCAGAAATCACTTTTAGGAAAGGATTCTAAAACTATACAGAAGTTTGTAGAGATGTATAGTTTTCTTAAATGGGACAAAAGGTAGAAGGTTGGGCTTTTCATGACAGAAAGGAAATGGGACCAGGGAAAAAAAATGAAATGAAGACACAAAATACCTGTTAAGAATGTTCACTACATTCTTCAGGTAATATTGTAGCTTTTTTGGGTTTGAAATACCTAACATGTAAAATAAAGTTGATTACATCTTGTTGAATGAATCATCTTTCCACCTTGAGTCTGGGTTTGAATATTTATTCAATGTGTATATTTAATAAATAGTTATTAAATGTGTTTTTGAATGGGAAACTCCACTTTTTGAAAGGGAAGTTTTGAAAAATGGCTCCCTTTTAACCAACTGAGGAAGAAAACCACTTAATCATTTTATTGAAGAATTAAGAGTGTAAAAAACATGGCTGAGTCCCAAAGTGTGACTATAGTCAAAGATTAATCTTCCTAAAACAGCTTGAATTAGGACAGTCCCCTTTTAAAAAGTCAGTGATTTCTCACTGCTCATGGAATTAAATGGTTGGTATTTGATTAGGTACATAAAGCATTACTAAGGAGAGTCCTAAAAAACCATGACAGCCTTACCTCTTACTAGATGTGCCCAGTTCCAACCTGCTGTTCTTTTGATGGGCTCCACTTTTAAATTTCTGCCTACTCATCTTTCAAGACACTTCTCAAATGATGCTTTTTTTCACTGCACCATTTCTCATTTTCAGGAGCTCATACTGCAAACGTTCCTTGTCCTGAGGTTATGGAATATATTTCACTCAGTTTTATCAACTATAGTTATTAGTACTATTTTATTCACCCTAGGAGAAGGAAATGGCACCCCACTCCAGTGTTCTTGCCTGGAAAGTCCCATGGGCGGAGGAGCCTGGTGGGCTGCAGTCCATGGGGTCGCTGAGAGTGGGACGCGACTGAGCGTCTTCACTTTCACTTTTTACTTTCATGCATTGGAGAAGGAAATGGCAACCCACTCCAGTGTTCTTGCCTGGAGAATCCCAGGGATGGGGGAGCCTGGTGGGCTGCCGTCTGGGGTCGCACAGAGTCGGACACAACTGAAGTGACTTAGCAGCAGCAGCAGTAGATTGTAAGCTACCTAACAAGCATGGGCCATATGTTACTCATTTTTGTATTCTCTGAAACATCTAGAATAGTGTAGTGCCTTGTACAGATTAATATTATTAAACTTTATTTCTGTTCCTTGGCTTCAAAGGACACTTCATACCTGGTATACACTGTTTTCCCCAAATTTACTGCTAATTAGTAGAGGCCAGCAAGCAGAAATCCTGACTGACTTCGAATACAGGGAAGCTGCAGTATTGAAGGAGAGCTGTCCTTGTGGTAGGCGCTACATTTTTTAGTATTTGAGGAAGTTCACCATGCCGTATGGCAACAATTTTTCCCATTTATGTGGCCAGGTTAATGTCAAAATGATTCAAAGTATTGAGTGGTGAGACATTTTAGCATCCAAGAAACGTTGAGAGCCTTTAACATAGTAATACTGGATTAAGTTATTTAATATATAATATCCATGACCATGTAAACCTGTCCCTTATGAGAAAAAAGAAATTGCCTTACTCTTTACCAGTTTCTGCTAGTATTTAGAAAACATATGAATCTAATTGGAAAGAAACCACTTATCTCAGAAAGGTGACTGCTTGGAATAGGGTGGTGGTGGTAGGGAAGCGTGATAGGTTAAGGTGATAAACTGCTGGTTACCCAAGTAGAATAGAGCACACATTGAGTAGTACCTAGCCTAGCATTATCTGCTACACTATCAGTTAACCATCTTTACTTATTCTATTCTTTCTACTGAAATAATCTATACTCATTTTTATTTAGCTTTGTAATATAGTTTTCTGCTTATATTTTAAATAGATACAGAGATTCATAATATTTCAGACTTCAAAGATTTGATGCAGAAGAAACTGGAAGGCTTTTAGCCTCATAGTTGAGGTTTACTAACATTTTCTTTTCATTCTGTGTCATCTCTGATATGTGGGTCAGGGTGCAGCGACTGTCTAATTTGGAGCAAATTTATTCTGAGTGCTCATGTTTCCTGGGAAAAAGAGGTAACATAAGTGATGTGGTTTAAAGGCATGACCTTCCATCTTCCGCTGGATGGACTAAGTAGATCCTCTACCTTGTTAAGAAGTGAAACAATGTCAGTAAGCTAGATTTAGATTTGTACGAGTGATGTGGTCAGTTTTCAATTAAGTTTTCTGGGATGTCAGAAAATAATAATGCTCTAAACTAGGTTATTTTCATGTGATGAGCAGATGGCACGAACCATTGGATGACATGATAGAAGCTGTGTCAGATCCTATGAGAAATTTGAGATGCATCTACCAGGGATACTATCTCCTTGCTTGTTACTGCAAGTAAAGAGGACATCACCCATTTAGATTAGTTCAGCATTTAAAAAATGTGTTTACCTATTATTGGGAAATACACAGTCATTTTTTATTCCTGAGCTTTGTCCAAAAAGATTACGTATGCTGTTGACCCTAAGAGACAGTGTGAAGCAATGTATATTCGTTTAACAGTGGTTTGCCAAAAGGAATTTTTTCCCCTTACTCTCTAAAGAGATGTTTGAAGGTTGACAATAGGTTAGATATTTTAAAAAATAAGCTATTTGTGATTGAAGGCAGTTATTCTAAGTTGCATACAAATATAATAGATATGCTTTTTTCCTCTCTCTCATTAAAGGTGGCTTTCTAGAAGATGACCATAGAGGACCTTCCAGATTTTCCATTAGAAGGAAGTTCTTTGATTGGAAAATACCCATTTTTATTTCAAGGTTCTGATACACCAGTTATCTTTTCCATTTCTGCAGCACCAATGCCTTCAGACTGTGGTATGTTAAGTAGCTGTGTTTATTTTCCATGAACTGGTAACTTGACTTCTGTTTTATACCTTTTTGTATTCCTAATTTTTCCTAAAACCATTTTTTGTGGTTTTCATAAAATTGCTAAAGTTTTACTTTTTCAAAAATAACAGTTGCTTATTGCTTTTCCTGCCTTTCAAGCTGAACACTTAATGTCTGCTGTCAGCATTTTTACTATGTAAAAATGTTCATTTTAAGCACCACAGTGGATTCAGAGGATTTTATTTTTAAAATGCAGTGGTGCTTAGACACCTAGCATCCTTCTGCTATTGATATATATATTTTGGTTAAATATATTGACTTGTTTAAAAAGCCATGTATGAAAAAAAAAAAGATGTAAAAACACTGTAAGGTAGCCTTCTTTAAGGGCCCTGTTATCTCTGAAATACTGGGATTCTAATTAACAAGCCAAGTAATCACTGCTGAAATGATCCAAATTTGGATGACCATGTAACAAAAAGTAATGTGTTTTAATACACAAACAAGCCTAATTTGGATTCTGTTCAAGTGTCTCCCATTGTAATGATCAATGTGTTCACAAATATAGTAAAATAAAACCAGATAAGCCGTGTACTTATGCAGAGAGGGTGAGACCTTTCCTGGGAATGTGGCTTGAGATTGATTCATATTTAAATTGGTTCATTAAATATTCTTTGTAAAATATAAATTTAGTAGTATTCTGGTTTTTAATCTATTTAGACTTGTTTTCCTGGGACTGTATTTTATCAGATAGGTGATAAAGGAATAAAAGAAAACTGGAAGGTAAACTTGATGGATGTGTTACATTTCTAATTTAGATAGATTTTTTTCAAGTAAAATATTGGGTCACCATTTCAAATTGTCTTTGAAGGTAGAGATAATGCAGTTTTTAAATATTAGTGAAAATATAATGATTGGATTGTGAATTTGTCTTTTTAGCTATATCCATTCTAATAACTATTCATCTCCAAGTATGCTATTTTTATATGTTCAGATTCTGTAGCAGCTTGCCTTGTAGTCATCAAAGGTGTTACATAAAACCCATGCCTAGATCTTGGGAGTTATTTGCAGTTTTTACAAAAACTGACTGGATTGATTTTCAGATATAAAAAAATCAGTTATGCAGGAAAAACCTTGAAAAGCACTTTGCACCTTGCTTATGGCACTTATCTTGTTCTATCTTGAGTCATAATTGTCTTCTTTCCTTTCCCAGACCACAGCTCTTTGGATGGAGTAGAAATCACATTTTGCTTTTGATTATCTCATTGGGCTAAGGTAGTCATTTGTTGATATTAGTTGCTCAGTCAGTGTTTGTTGAATAAATACATTGAAAGATGAGAATGGGCATTGATCCCTTTGTATAACCAAAATTAAACATTGTATGAATTCTTAATAGGTCCTTAGAATCTGAATGGACCTACAGTTCAGCTTTCCCTACTCATTTCCTAGTATAGAAATTCTGTTTCAGGATCTCTGATAGGTAACCATTCAGCCACTTGGACATCTTCAGTAGTAGGAAACTAATAGTTTATTTCATAGCTAAAGTTTTAGTTGTGGTAAAAATTGTTTTTGTATATGGACTCAAAGTATGCCTCCTTAAAATTTTGGCCAAATGGTTTGATATGTTTTTGGAACAAACACTTTTTTATGTGATAACCTTCAAACGTTTGAAGATAATTTTGATATTTTAAATTAGTCTATACTTCTTTAGGCTACACATTTCTGATTCCTCTACCAGTCCCTCATCATCAGGATCTCTAGACCCTTTTCACTCCAGCTGTTCTCTGTTTAGTATGCTGTAGTCAGTGTCCTCTTAAACCATGGCATCCAGAATTGCGTTTGTTGAGTATTTGTTGAGGGCCTGTTATGCGCTAGGTTGTTGTCCCAGGTGCTGGGGATAGCACAGTGACTGGGAGCGACATTCTAGGAAGGAAAACAGACAATAAAAGAACACAGGAATAAACAAAATGTGGATTTTATAGGTTATAATGAATTCTGTGGCGAAAAGAAATGGACAGAGGATAATGGAGCAGAGTGGTTGTTAGATGGGCTGGTCATCTGAAGAATCAGAAGCATCTGGTTGAGAGAAGAACCTGGAGAGACGTGTTCCAGGCAAAAGAATAGGAAATCAAAGACATGGAGTTGGGGAAAAAACTTTGGTGTATCCAGAGAAATAGTGCTTCTCAGCCACAATAGCCGCTGTGGCTGAGAAGCAAAGTGGTTGAAGGGTAGAATGGCAGGAGATGAAACTGGGGAGGAAGGCAGGGGCCAGACCAGGCAGGATCATTTAGGCTTCAGAAAGGAGTTTGTATTTTTCTCTAAATGTAATGGGAATGTAATTTTGTCTGTCTCCTTCTACAAAGGAATCTTGGTGAAATTTTGATTGATTAGAATTGAAATTATTTTAAATAATAATTAAACTTTAAAGTTTAAATAATTTAACTTATGTATGCTGCTAAAATCTCTACATTTTAGCTCAATAGTGAATTTTCTTGGGGAGGCAACATCATAGAGGAAAGACGATAGATTTTGGAGGCAGACCTGGTTTTCTGCCCCAGATTTGTCACTTGCTAGCTGTTGGACTTTGAGCAAGTATTAGTTAGTCTGAGCTTATCTATAAAATGAGACTAATACCTATCAGGTAAGGTGTTTGGTAAAGTGTAACCACTCAGCAAATACTGCTTTTCTAATGAGTCTCTTCTTTAGATGCTTCTGATTTTTTAAGAGTCCCTAGCTTCTTTTTCAAGATTAAAGAATCTGATTTTCTTCTGTTCTCTTTTATTTTCTGGCCATAGGATAATCCGTTCTCTGAATCTTAAGGAAGTTTTAAGGAATTTTAAAATCATGTTTAATTTTGTCTAGTATTCCACATCTTTACTAATACATATTCCAGATAACCCAACCTCTTGGCCTCAATGCTTCCTTTCTGCATTATCACATATTACTTCCTTATTGTGTGTACATAGCAGTTCCCCACTGGCTTCTCAGTGGGTAAAAAGTAATGCCTATTTACTATGGAAAATTAGGAAACTACAGAGAAGTAACAAGAATATTTAAAATTACACATCATTCTAGTACCACTGTTAATATTCTGCCATGTTTCTTTCTACTATGTATGTTTTAATCATGGATGTGAATCTACTATTCATGACATATTTATAATGTTTTGAGAGGTGAAAATACCTGTAAAATTTGGCAGATTTTCTGTGCTTTAGAGGAAGTTCTTGGACAGTTTAGGGTTTGAGATCAGTGCACTCAGATTTTTGTTTAATTTGTGATAAGATGTGGTGTGATGTGTGAAAATCTCATTCTCACAGCACTTCAGAAGTGTTTCGTAATTTTTGGTGATCCTGACTTGCTATTGAGACTTGCTTAAGGTAAAATATTTCTAGCACCTAAAAGTATTTGTGTCATTTGAGTCCTGGTCTTGTTGTTTATTATTTTTAACATATGCTTTTGGAAATTTTAATAAATATAATTTATGCCTTTTTTTTAATTCTTTAAACAGAGTTTTCTTTCTTTGATCCTAATGATACATCATGCCAGGAAATTCTCTTTGATCCCAAAACTTCTGTATCAGAATTATTTGCCATTTTAAGACAGTGGGTTCCTCAGGTCCAGCAAAACATTGACGTTATCGGAAATGAGGTGAGGAGTTTTTATATCATAAATCCTATGTTATTAGGATTGTTAATTGTAAAATATTCTTCCCCCATTGGAATGAATAGGTGGTGATAAAGGGGAAGCCTTTTAAAGATGCTGATGCTTGTTCTTTGTATCTCTGGATTTTTCACCAAAAGTGAATTAGTGCTGTATAGTCTTTCCATCGGGGCTTCCCATGTGGCTCAGTGGGTAAAGAATCCACCTGCAATGCAGGAGACGTGGGTTCAATCCTTGTTTCTGGAAGATCCCCTGGAGGAGGGCATGGCAACCCACTCCAGTATTCTTGCCTGGAGAATCTCATGGATAGAGGAGACTGGCAGGCTACAGTCCACAGGGTCGCAAAAGAGTGGGACACGACTGAAGTGACTGAGCACGCACACAGCACAGTCTTTCCATCATTCCCCTGTGCTCCTCACTTCCTTACATCTGGAGTTCTGACATTTGACTCTTGATGGGAGCAGGCATTTTTCATATTTTCATACAAATTAATTTATAAATTAAAAAAATACTTTCATGAGGGAATTTGATTACCATCATGTTTATCTATACTTTTGGGTGGCTTGGTAAAGATCTAGACTTAAATATAATTTAAAAACTCTAAATTTTTTGCAAGAGGAGTAAAAGAATAATGCTGGGTTCCTTGACCAGCTTACTGTCATGTGTTAAGGAAGAGGGGCTTATACTTTTTCAAATACTGTTACTCCCATTAGAAAGGAAATTTGCTTGTCCTTTGAGAGGTTAAGGAACCTATTTTGAGTGACAAATTACTTGGGAATACTCTTCAAGAGTTTCCTTTGATCTGGTGACAAGTTCAATTTTCATTATTGTTAAAATTCACCCGTAAGAGAAGTCAGTTCTGTCTACTCATTTTGTGCGTTATGCTCAGTTGCTAAGTTGTGTCTGACTCTTTGCGACTGCATGGACTATAGCCCACCAGGCTCCTCTGCCCATGGGATTCTCCAGACAAGAATACTGGAATGGGTTGCCATTTCCTCCTCCAGGATTCATTGAGAACTAATTCAGTAAGACTGACTATCCTGGTTCCTCAGTATTGGTTTGAAATCAGTAGACTCTTATATTGTAATCATATCTTCCTTGGTTTCCTCAGATTCTTAAGAGAGGTTGCAATGTGAATGACAGAGATGGATTGACAGATATGACTCTTTTGCATTACACATGCAAATCTGGAGCTCACGGTATTGGTGAGTATGTGGCGAGTCTGTTAATGGCTTGAGACATCTATGTTTGTGCTTGTATGTTTATGTCAACCAGAGTCCCTGCAAGGGCACCTAGGTGATGATGATAATATTCCTTGAATAGGCGAGGATTCAGTTAGGTCCTGCACACACCTTGTTCCTGTTCCTCCCTTTTCTTGAGGGAGTCTTTATAGTCTCCTGGTACCTCCCAACTTTTCTGGAACAGGCTTCATGCCTGCCTGCTTGCTAGGTGAAAGTAATTAGTAACACCCAGAACCTTCCTGAGGGTTTATAGCAAGGTTTAACAGTCCATGCTTTTTTCCAGGCATCCCGCTCCCTACAGACCTTGGTCTTTATGTCTGTCTAAGGTCTGTTCCTACATACATATGTGCAGTTTCCAAAATTGGTATTCTCCTGTGCTATACCTGGTGGCTCAGAGGTTAAAGCGTCTGCCTGGAATTCGGGAGACCCAGGTTCGATCCCTGGGTTGGGAATATCCCGTGGAGAGGGAAATGGCAACCCACTCCAGTACTCTTGCCTGGAGAATCCCATGGAGGGAGGAGCCTGGTAGGCTACAGTACATGGGGTCACAAAGAGTCGGACATGACTGAGCAACTTCACTTTCACTTTCTTTGTGCTATACCATTGCCTTTTAATGATAAATTGTGAATACCTATACCTGTTTCAATAGTCTGAGACAGTGCTTCTTAAACTATTGATGATGAAGGACTCTTCTGCTTTTTCTTTCTGCAGTCCATCATGGACTGATACTTTTGTAAAATAAAATAAAAATGACCTTGTAATAGAAAAATGAAATTAAAGACATATAAAATACAAGCCCAAGTATTTTTCAAAAGCATAAAATTGCATTTCAGTTAATATATTCAGAGGAAATGATTACACAGGGAAAAAGAGAAACGTTATTGGAAGTGCAAATTACAGTTTGGGACTGGCAGTGGTCCACAGAGTGCACCCTGAGCAGCAGGGGTCTGGCACACTGGTTTTAATGCTCTATAGTATTCCATTATATGGATGTCTCATAATTTATTTAACCAGTGTCTTATTATTGTACTTTTAGGTTGTTTCACAATTTTATTCATAATAAAAAGTGCTGTGATGAACATCTTTACAGCTATGTGTTTATCAATATCCTTGAGTATGATTATTTTGTTAGAAAGAATAAATTTCTTGTAAAAGTGACAGGTTTTGAGTTGTAAGTGTATATTCAGTGTGCTGTTTGCCTTGGCTTTTTAGATGAGGTAGTAGATGGCATGCATTGGAACTTAACATTTGTATTGAAGGAAAGTAATTTAGAAAACCTTTTCTAGGTGATGTTGATACAGCGGTAAAATTTGCAACTCAGCTTATTGATCTGGGAGCAGATGTTAGTTTGCGGAGTCGATGGACAAACATGAATGCCTTGCATTATGCAGCTTATTTTGATGTTCCTGAGCTTATAAGAGTGATTTTGAAGACATCTAAACCAAAAGGCAAGTACTACAAGATCACCACTGGATGTTATTAATTGAACACATTATTGATGGCAGAAAAATTATAACTCAAAGATATTTTTACTTGTGATCCATCTTGTTCCATATGACTTCCAATCCCATTTTATTTTTCAGAAATAGTTTGAATTTTGTAAATTGAAGTTTAGTTACTATCTTTTCACAAAAGATTTAGTACAGAGACATACAAAATAAAGTGTTATCTCATTTTTTTATATCTCTGCACATTCCCCAGTAGAACATGGATTTTATAAAGTGTAGTTGAATCTATGTATAGTTCTTTTGCCTTATTTGGGTAGCTAGAAATTTAGAGCAATAAAACCTTCAGAGCTGAGCGCTGAAATCATGAAGAATATTTATTTTAGGTGGTATTCAGTTCTGAAATTCTGTGATTCCATTAAAGGATAGATTTTCATTTTTTTTCTTCTTGTCTTGATGGTGCTTGATGTCCCAGAAATGAACATCAGGATGTCTAAATCGCAGTCGTGGTTCTTTTCAGTGGGCAGTTTTCTTTAGAGAAAAAATGACAACAAGTGCAGTAGTATTACTTTATGTTGAAGATCGTATGCGGTGTTTCCTCCATTTGTAGAAGACTTGTTTTAGAGATTCAGTAAATTTCCCAAACTCTGCTTCATATAGTTGTCCAGCTCTTCTTTCCCTTTTTGTGTTTTCACGTTTTGAATAATGTTAGGAAGAAAGCCTCTCTTGATGGTACAGTGTCTTTAATAACTCAGGACAGTGTTCTGAGTGTGTCTTGGTTTGTTTACAGTGTGGGTAGGGCATGTAAGGTGGTGAAGCGGTCGTTTGATTCAGGTAGGATTAGCAGAACCAGAGGTATATTAAACCCATGTTATAAAAAACAGTTGAAATGGGATATCCGAATCTGGAGTATATCTAGTGTCTGTGTATAGCATCCTGATGATTTGTTGAAAGTTCTTAAAATGTTCTTAGAATTGCAAGATTCTCATTCTTCCTGTGAAATCCAAATTCATCATAAAGTATTGTGAATGAATACAGCATGTAGCATATGTTTAATTACACTTTAATTTATTCCGGGTTTGAGAAGTCTCCATTGTTTTACCTTCTTTTTTCTATGAAGAGGCAGATAGTAAATATTTTAGGCTTTGTGGACCACATGGTCCCTGTTGAAACTACTTGATTCTACAGAGAGGTGTGAAAGCAGCCACAGAGAATATATAAATGAATGCAAGTGGCTGTGTTCCAATAAAACTTTATTTATGAAAACACGATGAGTTGGATTTGGCCATGAGCCGTGGTTTGCTAGTCACTGATCTAAACCCTGCTACATTATCATTGTTGTGGCAAATATCCAAGAGGTTTAGTGAAAGAGTGTGTTAAGACAGTTACTTTTACAAATACGAATTATTGCCATTAATTGCTTTTAAGTATACTTTAGTTTGTGATGGTTAGAAAACCCATGATAACATGAGTCCATTTGATAGTGAAATTTTATTATACTAAGGAAAAAATTAGTTAACCAGATTGTAATATGCAGATTTTATTCCATTGTGAGAATGGTCCTTCTAGTGGGTTGGTTTAAGTCTTGTCAATAGCTTATACCCCTATTCCCCCAAATAAATCCAACCCAACCTGCCTCTTTTCACATTTTAATAGATTAACTAAAAATTTTGTTAATATACTTGTGATGTTCAATTACAGATGTGGATGCCACTTGCAGTGACTTTAATTTTGGAACAGCTCTGCATATCGCTGCATATAACTTGTGTGCAGGCACTGTGAAATGCTTATTGGAGCATGGAGCAAATCCTGCATTTAGGGTAAGAGGTTAAATTAAAAGTGAAAAATATTAAAACATCCCACATTATCTCCCAGGAAAGAGTTGAATCTGGATGCTGTTGTGGAACTCTTATATGAGTAAATAATTTATATTTTTTTGTGCTGCATATAAAGAGTACTAATGATAAACTTTTATCTCAAATAAGTTTAAGGCATAGCAGTGAATTTCAGTCCTTTTATATCGATAAGCTCTACTAGCCTTACTTTCATTCAGCTAAATAAAATGTTCTTTAGAGTTTATCATCTTTGAGTTTAAAAGTATCTTTCATTTAGACTTTTGCTTTATTTATAAAGCCTTTAGCTATTAAATAAAAATGCATATATTAAAGTTTATAGTTCTGCATTAAACCATATTTTAAATTCTTTTGGAAAGAAGTTTTATTTCAGACAGTCTAAAAAAGGCCTATTTAAGAATGGAGTAAACCTTTAAAATTGACTTAAAGGAAAAATTTATTTTTTCACGATCAAGTTACATACTTACAAAGTTAACACACAAGACCGAACTTCATAAACTTCAAGTCCTATTTTATTGTCTTCACCAAAGTGGCTCTGCGTGTTCTTTTCTGTTGCATTACTAGCAGTGACTTGCTCTGGCAGGGATTCTTCACTGGGTCTGTGCATTCTCTTGAAGTGGCAGCAGTGGGCAGTGCTAGCAAAAGCCTCCTCCCCTTCTCTTTTCCTTGCTTTCCTGTTTTGCCTTCCCTCCCCAGTTCTTTGCCACTTTTCTTTCTGTTTAACCCCATCAACCCCTCTGTTCCTCCTTCCCTCCCTCCATCCTTCGTACCCTATTGTTTATTAGGCACTGGGAGAATACATGCGTCTGGGACAATACATATGGCACTGGGACAATAAATGTGTCTCTGTCCTCAAATAGAATATCATCTAGAGGAGGGGACAAACAAGAGAGCAGGCAGATTTACTCTAGGGTGTCAAGTTGAGTGTGTTAGGATGGGAGACGGGCGGGGTGTGGCACAGAGTGTCATGGGGTTCCATGGGAGGGGAGTCTGTCCAAGCCTTAGGAAGCCTGCTTCCTGGCATAGGTAAACTCGAATACTTAAACAGAGTTGAGAATTAACCAGGTACAGGAGGGAGTTGAGAAAGGCCCGTTAGGCAGAGAGAGCGGCGTGCACAAAGGCCAGGAGTTGATCGGAGTGTGAGGGTGATAGGTACTTGCTTTTGCTAGTGCAACTCTTGGCAAGACCCCATTAATGGAGCGAGTATTTTGAATCTAGTAAGATGCAGTGAGGTATGTCACGGAGGTGAATTACCAATTCAAGCCCAAAGTAATTAATAGATTTTACCCACTTTTGGTAGTTAATACTTAAAGATATCTACATGTGGGTCAGCAGTAGCCCTTGGATCAGACCCTAACTTAGCCCCTACTTTAGAAAAAAGTGAAATTCTATCATCATGAACAAGTCTTCTTATGTTAACATGACATCATTATTATTTTATTAGTATTTAGTATTTTTTAAAGACTGAAGTTTTAGTTGCTAAATTTTATGTAGGAATTAATAGAAGTGTGTGACTTACTCTAGAAAGGTGAGGACTTAAAAATCTGAAGTAAAATATTCATTGTAAAAGTAGCCTATCACTTAACAGAACAGGCTTGTTGATTTTAAAAAAGTTTTTTTCCCTTCTTTCTTTTTCTCAAGAGTACATATTAGCACTATAGATAATTTTCTTTATATTTTGTACTTTAAAATTGGGGATCAAAATAGTTCATCACCATCCCCCAAATTTGATAACATGTCTTCCTACCGTATTTTTACTTAGAACCAAACTGACTTGAATTTTAAAATAAAAATGTACCACAGCTTTCTTATCCATTCGTCTGCTGATGGACATCTAGGTTGCTTCCATGTCCTGGCTATGGATAAGAAAGCTGTGGTACATATACACAATGGAGTATTACTCAGCCATTAAAAGAATACATTTGAATCAGTTCTAATGAGGTGGATGAAACTGGAGCCTATTATACAGAGTGAAGTAAGCCAGAAAGAAAAACACCAATACAGTATACTAACGCATATATATGGAATTTAGAAAGATGGTAACAATAACCCTGTATACGAGACAGCAAAAGAGACACTGATGTATAGAACAGTCTTGGACTCTGTGGGAGAGGGAGAGGGTGGGATGATTTGGGAGAATGGCATTGAAATAGGTATAATATCATATATGAAACGAGTCGCCAGTCCAGGTTCGATGCACGATACTGGATGCTTAGGGCTGGTGCACTGGGACAACCCAGAGGGATGGTATGGGGAGGGAGGAGGGAGGAGGGTTCAGGATGGGGAACACATGTATACCTGTGGCGGATTCATTTTGATATATGGCAAAACCAATATAATATTGTAAAGTTAAATAAAATTTAAAAAAATTAAAAAAAAATGTGAAGCCCTTGCAAACTAAGTGTTCTAAAAGCCTCATTCTTTTATCCACATGGGTCATTTGAAGATAATTATCAGAGGGGAAGAAAAGGGAAAAAGGTTTCTGAGCCAAAGAATCTTGGTTCATCTCATTAAGAGAAGATTACAGTCTGGAATCTTTCTGATAAAATCTGAGTTTTTGGTTAGGGAGCCTAGAAGAAAGAGGGTTTGTTCGAGGGAAGGACAGCATGGAGCAGGAGAAGAGCTGAGAGTCCAGCGGTTGCTGCAGTGAGTGTGGGCTGACTGAATGCCGTCTCTGCAGTAATCATGGAGATGAATGACGCAGAGCGATCACTCAGTCATCTCTCCTTGCCTAAGTCTCCTAATTGGCAAACTGGAAATGGTAGTAATATTTTACTTGTTTAGTTGGTCCCTCCTGCTGCAATAAAAACAAATTTGTAACAGGCAAGGATTTTTACCTCTGTCATTCACAAGCTTTTTCTTGATGTGATAACCAAGTGAAAATCTATGGGATACAGTTTTGCTTCTATAAACACCATGCAAATGTTAGTGGGCCCTGTGACTGACCGTTTTTTTTTTTTTTTTTTTTGCTGCAGGATAAATCCCAGCCCCAATTTTAGAAGTGTTGAAACTATGGATTCTGTTCTCGAAATCTGAGTCGCACCATGAGTGGGCAGGGTGGGTTAAGGTCACGGAGTCTAGGGGGAGGCTCAGGAGACCGGTGGGAGTGTCGGGTCCAGGGTTGGGAAGCCAGGCAGTCCTGTGACTTGTATCTCCAGAGGTGCCTTCTCCAGGCATGCCACCCACTAACAGCCTGAGCTCCTGCTCTTCCCTCAGCCTGGACTGCCATCCCCACCAGCTAAGCTGCCCCATGTTCACTTCCCTAGGCCTCTGCACCAGTGCCGCTCAGCACCAAGGCCTTCTCTGCCCCCGTATCCATGTTCCTCTTCTCTGCCTTGTTCTTCTCTCTGCCACTTTTCACCCTTTGATACACCATACATTTTATTTATGTGATTATAGTCTGCCCCTCACTAGGCTGTGTGCTTTTTGAGAGTGGAGCTATTGATTTCTTCACTGTGTGTGTCTTTAGCACTTAGAATGGGCAGGTAGTAGGTGTTTAGTGAATAATTTTGAATAAATAAATGATCAATTTAACTTAAGTTTTTTCCCAGAATACTTTTAGGTGGCCATGTAGAGCTCTGAGCTGATATGAATTGAAAAGTTTCTCTTTATCTGTAGAATGACAAAGGGCAGATCCCCGCTGACGTTGTTCCAGACCCGGTTGAGATGCCCTTGGAAATGGCTGATGCTGCGGCCACTGCTAAGGAAATCAAGCAGATGCTGCTGGACGCAGCGCCTCTGTCATATGATCTCTCAAAGCCCTTGCTTCCAAATTACGATCGTGTTACTAGCAAGGCGATGCTGACGTCACTTGGCCTGAAGCTAGGGGATCGTGTTGTTATTGCAGGACAGAAGGTATGATAGTAGCTGCCGTCTCTAAAGCCATGTCCAAGGTCACTACGTGGCTTATGTGCCAAGGGTGCGGTGTGGCTTGGGGTGTTTTTTCGCTTTGTTTTTAAGTTCAATGTGTAGGTAGAAAGATACTTAATGGAAAACATGAGATTTAGATGCATGGTTACTATAAAGTATAACTTAAGAATATAAACTATTAGTCAAACTGAATAATGAAGGCATCTGTATTTAAATGGGAGAAAATTGGAGGGGCTGAGTGAATTTACAGGCTTCCAGTCTGCAGGTTTCCCCTTGCAGCTCCCTCTTCCCCGGTAGTTACAAGTTACTACCGTATGAAAATGCAGCAAACGGGACTCTCACTGTTCCTGCCTTAGTTGTTGAGTGCATATAGATTAAGGATTCTTATACCTTCTTGGTCCATCAGCTCTTTTATCATTATTTGTGTCTGTTTTTATCCCTGGTAATATTTTCCTTCTTCTGAAGTCTGCTTTGAGTGAGTGCTTTTTAAAGACTTCTGTGATAAAGTTACAAGAGTAGAAAATTTGGGATTGCAAGTAATACTCAAAAGTTACCCTGATTTATATTTCTTTAGGTTGGAACATTGAGATTTTGTGGAACAACTGAATTTGCAAGCGGACAGTGGGCTGGCATTGAGTTGGATGAACCAGAAGGAAAAAACAATGGAAGTGTTGGGAAAGTCCAGTATTTTAAATGTGCCCCCAAATATGGTACGGTAGATACTGCCTAATTTGATGAGAATTAATTTAAAGTAATACAGTTTTACTCTTTGATTAAAAAAAAATTTTTTTATGGTTGAATTTGATCCATAATGCTGAGGCACAGCGTTTAATGACCCATTTCAACTATTTCATAGACTTTTTCTTTTCTTTTTTTAGTTTATTTTTTAATTGAAGGATAATGCTATACAGAATTTTGTTGTTTTCTGTCAAACCTCAACATGAATTAACCATAGGTATACATATAACCCCTCCCTTTTGAGCCTCCCTCCCGTCTCCCACCCCATCCCACCCCTTTAGACTGGTACAGAGCCCCTGTTCGAGTTTCCTGAGCCATACAGCAAATTCCCGTTGGCTATCTATTTTACATATAGTAATGTAAGTTTCCATGTTACTCTTTTCATATATCTCACCCCTTTTCATTATTTTTAAATAAAACGTTCTCCCTGGTTATAAATGAATGAAGAGTCTGCCCTTTTCTTACTGAGCAGTCTTGTGACTGATAGAGTATGTCTTACTAGGAGTGCACCCAGCTCTGTGGACCTTCCTGAATCCCGCTGGTGGTGGTATCAGGACTGAAGAAGGGCTTTTATTCTTTATTACCAAAGAACTACAGTACTCTAGAGGCTGAAGAACTTGAAAAATTAGAAAAGCAAGTGAGGCCAACTTTATTACTGTGCTTCTGAGCTGGAATGATTGTTTCTGAGAAATGTTTGCTTAATTTTATTTTCTCTGCTTCTTTCTCTCTCTCTCACACACACACTCTGACACATTGATTTCTAATTGCTTTTGTCACTTACTATGTTGAGAATATTTTCCCAGAACATTAATTTCCCTGTTTGCACAGTATTTCATCTTGCAGCTTGATAGGGAGGCAGAACAGGGTAGTGTTTGAAGAGTATAGGCTTTGGAGCCTGATGGCTGGGGTGTGAATCAGCTGTTCTCTCTACTGGCTATGGGACCTTCTTTCTCTTCCTGTGTCACCTCAGTTTTCTTCTGTAAATTGAGGATAACAAACCTACAGAGTTCATGTGAGAGTTAAATGTATTGATAAATATAGAAAGCACCTAGAAAAGTGCTTGGTTCCCTGTAAGCACCCGAAAAATGTTAACTACCTGCTACCTGTTGTAAATGTATCAAATGGGGGGTTGTGTTATTACTGCAGGACAGAAGGTATGATAGTAGCTGCCGTCTCTAACGCCATGTCCAAGGTCACGACATGGCCTCTGTGCCAAGGGTGCAGTGTGGCTTGGAGTGTTTTTGTTTTGGAGCCTGGCCATTTGGGAAACTCACCAGTTTCCTTTCATCATACACTTAAGCTGGAGCCTCATTTTTGGCTCTATTAAAATTTTTCTTTATAAAAAATGTCCATGATGTTAGATTTAAAAAACATAAAAAAAGGAGGAAAAAATGTAAAATCGCCTGTATATGTATTCTGTTTATTTTTTCCCACACAATTTGGATTATAAGTAGATAGTCTGCATTTTTAACTGACATCCTACTAGAATTTCTGTAAACCTTTAAATATTTTTTGAAAGTATGATTTTTTATATGATTCCATTTCCTTTAATTTTTCTAATTTGATAGGTGAAAATTGTTTGAATTCATATTTCTCTTGATTGTGGTGAAGTGGAATGTCTAAAATGTTCTGTTGTAGCACATGTATTTTTTGTATTGTCTTGGTAATTCCCAAGAAATAATTACTCATATTGTTTGCCCATTAAAAAATTGGGATATTAGTGTTATTTAAACTGACAATAGTTTTTAAAATATGAACGCATGTTTAGGATGTTAAGCCTTTGTGTTTACTACAGATACTTGGCCTAGTTTGTCATTTTCCTTTGAACTCCATCTGCAGTGCTTTTGGACATGTAATTTTATGCAGTTAAAAAAGACTTTTCCTTTATAATTTCTTAAAATTGCTTTTATGCTAAGGTAGGTCATTCTTCCGAATCCAAGAATTCATTATAGGTTATATATTTTATTCTTTTGAATGTGTTTATTCTTAAATACTGTATTAGGCAATTAATTTGGAGTTTATTTGGTTAGTTGTATGAGGTTAAGAATTTAATTTTCCTCTATTAGCTAATTTTGGCAACTGTCCAGCAGACTAAGGGCAAGACCGAAACCATTAGCAGCAGAGAGAGCCGATGTAGATCAAAGCCCTGGGAGAGGCTTAGACTGTAGCAGAGTGTGTGTGGCCTCCCTAACCCCATCATCCCAAGGAGAGGCATGCATGATTAGGACAGAGGTGGATCCCCAAGGACCCTTCCTCCATTCCCCTTTCCATATTTCAATGGCAAGTTGGGTGGCAAGGGTCATATGTTGGATTATACAGAAATGGGCATAGTCCTTCCTGCTGAGCCAGCTCAGCAGTCTGAGCCCAGTCTTTGCTAAACTACTTGAGGTGTGGGGAGCAGGAGAGGTGGAGCACCCCATGATGAAGCAGAAGCCAAAGGTTTCTCAGCAACAGGTTTTTTTTCCCCTTCTCCCTAAATCTATCCTTTTCCCTTTGACTTGTTGTGCTTCCTTTAATATGAATTAAGTTCTAAATGCTGCAGTCTGTTTCAGGATTGTTTTGTTCCATTGATCTGTTAATTCTAGCACATATTAGATTTTTTAATTATAGAAATTTTATCTTCTTTGGAGAAATGTCTATTTAGTTCTTTGGCCCTACGGGGAGGGAGGAGGGAGGGGAGTTCAGGATGGGGAATACGTGTATACCTGTGGTGGATTCATGTTGATGTATGGCAAAACCAATACAATATTGTAAAGTAATTAACCTCCAATTAAAATAAATTTATATTTTAAAAAATGAAAAAAAAATGAAAAAAAGAAATTTTATAACAATTTTTTAAAAGTTTTTTTTTTAGAGCAGTTTTAGGTTCATAGCAAAATTGAGAGGAGGGTATAGAGATTTCCTGTAAACCTCCTGCCCCATACATGCATGGCTTCCCCTTTCATCAACATCCCTTCACCAGAGGGTACATTCCTTGCAATTGTTGAATCTATATGAACACATCATAATCACTCAAAGGCCATAGTTTGCCTTAATATGCACTCTTCATGCTGTGTATTCTGTGAGTCTGGACAAATATATAATGGCATGTGTCCACCAATGCCATATTATAGAGTATTTTCACTTCCCTCAAGATCCTGTGTGCTCCACCTATTCAGCCACCCTCCCCCCACTGCCCCCAGGCCCCTGACAATCAATGATTGTTTTACTGTCTTCACAGTTTTGTCTTTTCTAGAAGGTCATAGAGCTGGAATCATACAGTATGTAGCCTTTTAATATTGGCTTCTTTCACTTAGTAATTTGCATTTTTATCTCTTCATTGCTTGATAGTTCATGTCTTTTTAGCACTGAATAATACTCCCATGGTCTGAAGGTATCACAGACTTCCATTATTTCTCCATTCACCTACTAAAGATATCTTGGTTGCTTCTAAGTTTAGGCAATTATGAAAATTTTATAATTATTTTTACTATTTGATAAAACTGTTTTTATTCCTTTTAATAATTACCAAAGTAAACACAAATGCCTAGTTTAATTAGTCAAATTGTGTTGTAAAACAATAATGAAACCCTCCCCTGGCTTGTACTTCCTCACTCCAAGTCCCGTTCTTTAGAGGCAAGAATGTTTTTTACTTCTTTAGCTGTTATCTTCTGATGTTCATTTAATATTTTGACTAATATATTTATAGAAATCTTTCCAATTTTAGACATCTATTGACTTCATACTATGAAGAGAAAGATTTGATATTCTTACTATTCTGAGTCAGTTTTGTTTTGTTTTTTTTTTTGGTTGACTTCTTTGTTTTGGTGGATCACATCCTTCAGTAGCTTTTTCATAGAGGACTCATGGGAAGTAAATTTTTTGAGAGTTTCCATTCCAGAAATGTTTATTTCTACCCTTACACTTCATATGATAATTTAGTGGGATCAGGAATAGGTTGAAATTCACATTCTTTCAGTATTTGAAAGGTGATACACTATTGTCTAATGCAATTTGGCAAATGTTTTCTGTTAAGGGCCAGGTAGTAAATAATTTTGGAGAAGGAAATGGCAACCCACTCCAGTATTCTTGCCTGGAAAATCCCATGGATGGAGAAGCCTGGTAGGCTACAGTCTATGGGCTCACAAAGAGTTATGGGCCATATTTTAGGTGTTAAGCTGGCTTAAAACTCAACATTCAAAAAACTAAGATCATGGCATCCAGTCCCATCACTTCATGGCAAATAGATGGGGAAACAGTGACAGACTTTATTTTCTTGGGCTCCAAAATCACTGCAGATGGTGACTGCAGCCATGAAATTAAAAGATGCTTGCTCCTTGAAAGAAAAGCTGTGATCAACCTAGTTCAGTTCAGTTCAGTTCAGTTGCTCAGTTGTGTCCGACTCTTTGCAACCCCATGAATTGCAGCACTCCAGGCCTCCCTGTCCATCACCAACTCCCGGAGTTTATCCAAACTCATGTCCATTGAGTTGGTGATGTCATCCAGCCATTTCATCCTCTGTCGTCCCCTTCTCCTCCTGCCCCCAATCCTTCCCAGCATCAGGGTCTTTTCCAATGAGTCAACTCTTTGCATGAGGTGGCCAAAATATTGGAGTTTCATCTTCAGCATCAGTCCTTCCAATGAACACCCAGAACTGATCTCCTTTAGGATGGACTGGTTGGACACTCCTTGCAGTCCAAGGGACTCTTAAGAGTCTTCTCCAACACCACAGCTCATCAACCTAGACAGCATATTAAAAAGCAGAGACATTAATTACTTTGCCAACAAAGGTCAGTATAGTCAAAGCTATGATTTTTCCAGTTCTCATGTATGTGAGAGTTGGACTATAACGAAAACTGAGCACTGCAGATTTGGTGCTTTTGAACTGTGTTCTTCACATCTTCACCAGATGTGAAGAACTGACTCCTTTGAAAAGACCCTGATGCTGGGAAAGATTGAAGGCAGGAGAAGGGGGCGAGAGAGGATGAGATGGTTGGAAGGTATCTCCGATTGGATAGACATGAGTTTGAGCAAGCTCCGGGAGTTGGTGATGGACAGGGAGGCCTGGTATGCTGCAGTCCATGGGGGTCACATAGAGTTTGACACGAGTGAACTGAACTGATGGGCCATACAGTCTCTTGTTGCAACTCTTCAGCTCTCCTATTGTAGTGAATAAGCAGGCATAGACAATATGTAAACAAATGGGTGTGGCTGTGTTCCAACAGAACATTACAGAAGTAGGCGGCAGGGAGGACCTGGCTCTCGGGCAGTACTTTGCCAGCTCTTATCTTGAGATTCCATGTTGCTGTTTACAAGTTTCAGAGTCTTCTGCTTTTTCCTTTTCCCTATTTTTGGAAACTTCTTTGGAAGCTTTAGTGTTTTTTCCCTTTTTTTTTAATTTTATTTTTTCTTTAGTGTTTATGTTTTTATTTCTTATTAAAATTGTAGTGGAGTTTTAGGAGAAATTGTGGGTAAACAAAATGGGTTATGTTTATCTAGAAATTCATTACTCTTCTGTTTAAAAATAATTCTTCCTTAGATGTTTATTTTTAGTTAAGCCTTATAATTATATGTGAGGATCTGAGGAGAATCCTATCACTATTTTGATTAGCATGAGATTCTAAACAGGAAGGTTAGCATGTATATGGCGCACACTTTGGACTTTGATTGTATCCAGTCATTGCTTTAAATTTAGTTTTGCTTCTCTCAAATGATTTAGTTAATTAAAAAAAGCAAGGAGGATGAGAACTATATAGTTCATTCATTGAACAATGTTATTGTGACTTTAGTGACACAAACAAATTTGAAAAATAATTCATAGTCTGCACTGATAAATATGTTTTGGTTTTTGATTTTTTTTCAGTCCTTCCTATATCCACACATATAACTTCTCACAGATAATCATAATGCAGTCAAACTTACAGTTCAATTTTTGTTTTCTTGAATTTGCTTTTCATATTTTTATATATATCTACGTAATCTTTGTTGTTCTAGTTGTTAATGGTGATGTAATAGTTCACAAATATAGTTGATTCATTCCTTCTATTGCCAAATAATTGTTTTCTCTTATAATATTGCAGTGTTGGCATATTCAGGTACACAGTCTTTTCCTCCAATTTGGATTATTTTCTTATAATTTCCAAAATTGTGATTGGGTCATAGTAGAAAACTAGAAATTGCTTTTATTCTTGAAATCTATCTTCTCCTTATAATATACATGTGTAACCTTGTTCACTGGAGAAGGCAATGGCACCCCACTCCAGTACTCTTGCCTGGAAAATCCCATGGACGGAGGAGCCTGGTGGGCTGCAGTCCATGGGGTCGCAAAGAGTCTGACACTACTGAGCAACTTCACCTTCACTTTTCACTTTCATCCATTGGAGAAGGAAATGGCAACCCACTCCAGTGTTCTTGTCTGGAAAATCCCAGGGACGGGGGAGCCTGATGAGCTGCCATCTATGGGGTCACACAGAGTCGGACACGACTGAAGCGACTTAGCAGCAGCAGCAGCAACCTTGTTCACACCTCTTAAATATGAGTATTTCCTTATAGTTAGTATCATAAAGTAAATTAGGGCAGAATTCTTGTCTTCCAGTAAGATTTTACAAATGTACATCTCACAGTATAAAATAATTTATTTCTTCAATCCCATGACTTGAGAATGTATGTGTATTTGGCAAGGAAAATAATTTAGAGAAAAGAATAGAAGGTCAAATAAAAATCTGATAGTCGGGAGATAGAAGAGAAAAAACATTGTGGAGAAGTCAAAAGATCTGGGAAGATCAGAAGGAAGTACTGTAGAATCCAAGGGAGGAAAGAATGTCAAGATTAGCAGAAAAGCAGTATAGTTTTCACTTGTTAGCTATAAATAGAGCACTCACTTTTTGTTGTCCTTAAAAACCTATTTTAAAACAAGTTGTTTTAATGTATTACATTTTGGTCATAATGTATCTTTGTTAGTTTAGGTGTAAACACTGAATGGAAATGTATCGTACACATATTATGACTTTATTTTTTCTTCTTAAATGTCTTAGCCAAATAATCTTGGTATTTACAGTTCATATTCACTGTTTCTAATGTCTGCCTGTTTATATATGCTGGAATTTTATGCCCAGATAAACTTCTTTTTTAATGGAATTTTATACTCTCAGCTGCAGCAGAGAGGCTGCCCCTTCCCCCATCCCCACATGCCTCGCATCCCCAACACACACTGTATTGTTTCTGATTTTCAGGTGTTGAGGGATAAGCCTTTGGGGAAGATTATATTTTGTATTCAAAAGTATTTTATATCCCTACTATGTGTCAGGCACTATAATTAGGTACATTGGGGGAATGCAGAGATGAGTAATCTTGAATTTTGTCTTTAAAGTCTGGAAAGGAGATAAAACATGGACATAAAAAGTTATAATATGGGAAAAAATATGTCCTAAGGAGCTATAGAGAAAGTGATAAGGAAGAGTAGTTTTTATACTGTATAGCAGGGGTCCCCAGCCTCCGGGATCTAATGCCTGCTGATGTGAGGTGGAGGTGATGTAATAAAAACAGAAATAAAGTGCACACTAAATGTAATGCACTTGAATCATCCTGAACCATCCCTCTCACCCCAGTCCATGGGAAAATTGTCTTCCACACAACTGATCCCTAGTTCCAAAGAGGTGGGGGACCACTGCCTATATAGTACATCATTATTTGCTGGTACTTAGAAGCAATTATAATGTATAAAAGTATACTTATTACTTCTACTCATTCCTCTTTTTCCTTAGTTTCACTTAGTGCCTGACTATGTTACATGCTTCTTGAATTACTGTGTATGTTGTTAGTCTTGACAACTAGATTGTAACCTCTCTGAGGGCAAGTACTGATTCTTACTCTTTTCTCTCTCTCTCTCACTACAAGGACACCTAGTAGACACTCAAAAAGAACTTAAAGATGTTTTGCTACTGAATGGTTGTACTTGTCCCTTTATTTGAAATGCTTTCAATTGTTTAATATTAAAATTCTGCCTTCTCTCTTAGGTATTTTTGCACCTCTTTCAAAGATAAGTAAAGCAAAAGATCGAAGGAAGAATATAGCACACACTCCTTCTACAAAAGCTGGACCTCTCATCAGGTCCCAGAAAATTGATGTAGCTCATGTAACATCAAAAGTAAATACTGGTAGGTCAAACCAGAATGTTAGCTATCTTGTTTTAATTTTAATCCATGTAATACCTTATATTGCTTCAGACTTTTTGTTTAGCTACCTGTGAAACCTGAACTTATTGCCTGCAATGTATTTGGTTTATGATTTTAATTCCTAACAAGAGTATTTCAGATATGTACCTTCCCTTTCCCCCCAGCTATCTCCATACTTTTATCTAACCTCAAAGCTAGACTTTATACTTCTGATAAATATTTATGCAACACAACCAGCTTTATGTTTCTCACCTATTCAAGAATTTTAGTGACTTTTTTAAGATTTTTTTTTTGATGTGGACCATTTTAAAAAAGTCTTTATTGAATTTGTTACAATATTGCTACTGTTTTTATGTTTTGGATTTTTTGGCTAGGAGGTATGAGTGATCTTAGCTCCTTGACCAGGGAAGGCAAAGTCCTAACCACTGGACAACCAGGAAGTCCCGACTGAGTCTTTTTTTTTTTAATCAGAGAAAGTCATGACTTTTGAAACTGGCTGTCAGAGACCTTTTGTTGATGGAGGGTCTTACTGTTTTGCAGTTGAGCTGTGGTTGATCATGTCTCACTGTCTTTTGTATATATTGTCCTGGCTCTTCCCTTCATACTTGTCCCAAGCTGCTTCTCTGCAATGTTTGACTTCTCCCGGAGGTCCGTGTCTTTGTGTACCTCCTTACTCACATCCTGTTTCTCTGTGAGGACCCCCTGATGACCCAGGTCTCTTTGATCTCTTCATTGTTATCCACAATGCCTAGTTGCTATTTGTTAGCTTGGGTTTTGTCCTCTGATTGCCTTATCCATGCAGATCTTTTATTCTGTTGGCAAAATCTTAAACTTTAAATGGACTGTGAGAGTATTTTGTACTTTCATATTCACTGTGGCTTCCCTGGTGGCTCAGATGGTATAGTGTCTGCCTGCAATGTGGGAGACCCAGATTCAATCCCTGGGTTGGGAAGATCCCCTGGAGAAGGAAATGGCACCCCACTCTAGTACTCTTGCCTGGAAAACCCCATGGACAGAGGAGCCTGGTAGTCTACACTTCACGGGTTAGCAAAAAATCGGACACAACTGAGCGACTTCACTTTCACTTTTCATTCATTGTGGCACATAACACAAAATAGGCACTTAATACAATGAAACTAAGCCATGCCATGAGGTGCCACCTAAGATGGGAGGGTCATGGTGGAGAGGTCTGACAGAATGTGGTCCACTGGAGAAGGGAATGACAAACCACTTCAGTATTCTTGCCTTGAGAACCCCATGAACAGTATGAAAAGGCAAAATGGTAGGATACTGAAAGGGGAACTCCCTGGGTTGGTAGGTGCCCAATATGCTACTGGAGATCAGTGGAGAAATAACTCCAGAAAGAATGAAGGGATGGAGCCAAAGCAAAAACAGTACCCAGTTGTGGATATGACTGGTGATAGATGAGATGGTTGGATGGCATCACTGACTCGATGGACATGAGTCTGAGTGAACTCCAGGAGTTGGTGATGGACAGGGAGGCCTGGCGTGCTGTGATTTATGGGGTCGCAAAGAGTTAGACATGACTGAGTGACTGAACTGAACTGAATTGAACCCATCAATAGCTGAAGCAGGAGGGCTCTCTACCATGAATAAAGGAGTGTGTCCAGGAATTGGGTTGCCCTTTCTACTCTGTTCCACTGACTTATTTGAATATCCCTGTGTCAGTACTGCACTTCATGATTACTATAGGTTTTTTTTTAAAAAAAAAATCTTGATTTCCATTAGAGGAAAGCCTCCTCTCTATTTTCTTGAATGGTGTCCTACCTGTTTGGCCTTTTTTATGTTTTTATTATTTTTTTAAATTAATTAATTTTTTAACTTTACAATATTGTATTGGTTTTGCCATTCATTGACATGAATCTGCCGTGGGTGTACGTGTGTTCCCCATCCTGAACCCCCCTCCCATCTCCCTCCCCATCCCATCCCTCTGGGTCATTCCAGTGCACCAGCCCCGAGCACCCTGTATCATGCATTGAACCTGGAATGGCAATGCGTTTCACATGTGATAATTTACATGTTTCAATGCCATTCTCCATATCATCCCACCCTCTCCCTCTCCCACAGAGTCCAAAAGACTGTTCTATACATCTGTGTCTCTTTTTCTGTCTCACATACAGGGTTATCGTCACCATCTTTCTAAATTCCATATATATGCATTAGTATACTGTATTGGTGTTTTTCTTTCTGGCTTACTTCACTCTGTATAATAGGCTCCAGTTTCATCCACCTCATTAGAACTGATTCAAATGTATTCTTTTTAATGGCTGAGTAATATTCCATTGTGTATATGTACCATAGCTTTCTTATCCTTTCGTCTGCTGATGGACATCTAGGTTGCTTCCATGTCCTGGCTATTATAAACAGTGCTGCAATGAACATTGGGGTACACGTGTCTCTTTCAATTCTGGTTTCCTTGGTGTGTATGCCCAGCAGTGGGATTGCTGGGTCATATGGCAGTTCTATTTCCAGTTTTTAAAGGAATCTCCACACTGTTCTCCATAGTGGCTGTACTAGTTTGCATTCCCACCAACAGTGTAAGAAGGTTCCCTTTTCTCCACACCCTCTCCAGCATTTATTGCTTGTAGACTTTTGGATAGCAGCCATTCTGACTGGCGTGAAATGGTACCTCATTGTGGTTTTGATTTGCATTTCTCTGATAATGAGTGATGTTGAGCATCTTTTCATATGTTTGTTAGCCATCTGTATGTCTTCTTTGGAGAAATGTCTGTTTAGTTCTTTGGCCCACTTTTAGATTGGGTCGTTTATTTTTCTGGAATTGAGCTGCAGGAGTTGCTTGTATATTTTTGAGATGAGTTGTTTGTCAGTTGCTTCATTTGCTATTATTTTCTCCCATTCTGAAGGCTGTCTTTTCACCTTGCTTATAGTTTCCTTTGTTGTGTAGAAGCTCTTAATTTTAATTAGGTCTCATTTGTTTATTTTTGCTTTTATTTCCAATATTCTGGGAGGTGGGTCATAGAGGATCCTGCTGTGATTTATGTCGGAGAGTGTTTCACCTATGTTTTCCTCTAGGAGTTTTATAGTTTCTGGTCTTATGTTTAGATCTTTAATCCATTTTGAGTTTATTTTTGTGTATGGTGTTAGAAAGTGATCTAGTTTCATTCTTTTACAAGTGGTTGACCAGTTTTCCCAGCACCACTTGTTAAAGAGATTGTCTTTTCTCCATTGTATGTTCTTGCCTTCTTTGTCAAAGATAAGGTGTCCATAGGTGTGTGGATTTATCTCTGGGCTTTCTATTTTGTTCCATTGATCTATATTTCTGTCTTTGTGCAAATACCATACTGTCTTGATGACTGTGGCTTTGTAGTAGAGCTTGAAGTCAGGCAGGTTGATTCTTCCAGTTCCATTCTTCTTTCTCAAGATTGCTTTGGCTATTTGAGGTTTTTTGTATTTCCATACAAATTGTGAAATTATTTGTTCTAGTTCTCTGAAAAATACCGTTGGTAGCTTGAGAAGGATTGCATTGAACCTATAGATTGCTTTGGCTAGTATACTCATCTTCACTATATTGATTCTTCTGATCCATGAACATGGTATATTTCTCCATCTATTAGTGTCCTCTTTGATTTCTTTCACCAGTGTTTTATAGTTTTCTATATATAGGTCTTTTGTTTCTTTAGGTAGATATATGCCTAAGTATTTTATTCTTTTCATTGCAATGGTGAATGGAATTGTTTCCTTAATTTCTCTTTCTGTTTTCTCATTGTTAGTGTATAGGAATGCAAGGGATTTCTGTGTGTTGATTTTATATACTGCAACTTTACTATATTCATTGATTAGCTCTAGTAATTTTCTGGTGGAGTCTTTAGGGTTTTCTATGTAGAGGATCATGTCATCTGCAAATAGTGAGAGTTTTACTTCTTATTTTCCAGTCTGGATTCCTTTTATTTCTTTTTCTGCTCTGATTGCTGTGGCCAAAACTTCCAAAACTATGTTGAATAGTAGTGGTGAGAGTGGGCATCCTTGTCTTGTTTCTAACTTTAGGGGAAATGCTTTCAGTGTTTCACCATTGAGGATAATGTTTGCTGTAGGTTTGTCATATATAGCTTTTATTATGTTGAGGTATGTTCCTTCTATTCCTGCTTTCTGGAGGGTTTTTATCATAAATGGATGTTGGATTTTGTCAAAGGCTTTCTCTGCACCTATTGAGATAATCATATGGTTTTTATTTTTCAATTTGTTAATGTGTATTACATTGATTGATTTGAGGATATTGAAGAATCCTTGCATCCCTGGGATAAAGCCCACTTGGTCATGATGTATGATCTTTTTAATATGTTGTTCAATTCTGTTTGCTATAATTTTGTTAAGGATTTTTGCATCTATGTTCATCAGTGATATTGGCCTGTAGTTTTTTTTTTTTTTTCGTGGTATCTTTGTCAGGTTTTGGTCTTAGGGTGATGGTGGCCTCATAGAATGACTTTGAAAGTTTACCTTCCTCTGAAATTTTCTGGAAGAGTTTGAGAAGGATAGGCGTTAGCTCTTCTCTAAATTTTTGGTAGAATTCAGCTGTGAAGCTGTCTGGTCCTGGGCTTTTGCTTGTTGGAAGATTTCTGATTACTGGCCTTTTTATAAATCGAACTTCCATGTAAACTTTAGAATAAGCTATTCAGTTCAGTTCAGTTGCTCAGTTGTGTCTGACTCTTTGTGACCCCATAGATTGCAGCATACCAGGCCTCCCTGTCCATTACCAACTCCCGGAGTTTACTCAAAACTCATGTCCATTGAGTTGGTGTTGCCATCCAGCCATCTCATCCTCTGTCGTCCTCTTCTCCACCCGCCTTCAATCTTTCCCAGCAACAGGATCTTTTCAGATGAGTCAGTTCTTTTCATCAGGTGGCCAAAGTGTTGGAGTTTCAGCTTCAACATTAGTCCTTCCAATGAACACTCAGGACTGATCTCCTTTAGGATGGACTGGTTGGATCTCCTTGCAGTCCAAGGGACTCTCAAAAGTCTTCTCTGACACCACAGTTCAAAAGCATCAATTCTTCGGCACTCAGCTTTCTTTATAGTCCAACTCTCACATCCATACATGACTACTGAAAAAACCATAGCCTTGACTAGACGGACCTTTGTTGGAAAAGTAATGTCTCTATTTTTTAATATGCTGTCTAGGTTTATCATAACTTTCCTTCCAAGAAGTAAGCGTCTTTTAATTTCATGGCTGTAGTCACCATCTGCAGTGATTTTGGAGCCCCAAAAATAAAGTCAGCCACTGTTTCCCTTGTTTCTCCATCTATTTGCCATGAAGTGATGGGACCGGATGCCATGATCTTAGTTTTCTGAATGTTGAGCTTTAAGCCAACTTTTTCACTCTCCTCTTTCACTTTCATCAAGAGGCTCTTTAGTTCTTCGCTTTCTGCCGTAAGGGTGGTGTCGTCTGCATATCTGAGGTTATTGATATTTCTCCTGGCAATTTTAATTCCAGCTTGTGCTTCATCCAGCTCAGCGTTTCTCATGATGTACTCTGCATATAAATTAAATAAGCAGGGTGACAATATACAGCCTTGACGTACTCCTTTTTCTATTTGGAACCAGTCTGTTGTTTCACATCCAGTTCTAACTGTTGCTTCCTGACCTGTATACAGGTTTCTCAAGAGGCAGGTCAGGTTGTCTGGTATTCCCATCTCTTTCAGAATTTTCCACGGTTTGTTGTGATCCACACAGTCAAAGGTTTTGGCATAGTTAATAAAGCAGAAATAGATGTTTTTCTGGAACTCTCTTGCTTAATAGAATAAGCTGTTATGTTTCTTTAAAGAAAAATCTGTTGGGAGAGGGGTGGGGCACTGGGAAAAAGGGGATTAGGAGGCACAAAATTGTAGTTAAAAAATAAGTCACGGGGATGTAGTGCATAGCATAAGGACAATGATGCTGTTACAATTCTGTAGTGACAGATGGTAACTAGACTTCTTGTGGCAACTGATTCATAATGTCATATATACAAGTGTTGTACACCTGAAGCTAATATATTATTTATGTAGCTATACTTCAGTTAAAAAAATAAAAAGGAGAAATAAATAAATAAGATGATAAATGTATCCCCAGGGTAAGAGAATATTAGTTTGCAACTATAAACTGGAATTATATCTCAAAAGTGCTTGTCCAAAAATCAAGAGTTATTTTGCTCCTCAACAGAAAATTACCTTCTGGACAAATGAATTAACAAATTATGTTAATGATATTTTTAGTGTCAAAAAATAAAAAATTATCTGTTGAAATTTTAATTGGTATTGCATTTAAGCCTAAAATCAATTTGAGAAATGACTTTGATATTCAGTCTTTTAATTATAAGCTTGGGATATCACTTTATTTAATTGGATCATTAAAAAATGTCTCAGTAAAATTTTATGATTTTCTGTATATTTTGCACTTGTTTTGTTCTATTCTTAGGTACTTTGTACTTTTTGATTCTCTGTAAATGGTATCCTTTTAATGTGAAGCCCAGAAGTACACAGCAGGTATGGAAGGAAAGCTCAAAGAGGAGCCCTCTATTTCTGGTCTGAGGAGCAGGAAAAGGAATCTCCTACTAGACAAAGTGGAGGAAATCCCTGTTATCCTTTTCAATTGCTTTTAAAAAAATCTCTTTGGTTCTTTCACACCCTAGTCCCTAAGCAATCCTGCATCTTGTAATAGCAGCAGGGGATGGCCAGGCACCTAAAACCCCCAAGGGAGGGAATCCTTTTTTTTGGCCAGAGAAACTGTGGTCCTGAGAATGTGGATGGAGTCCCCATTAGTTTTTCTTCTTTTTTCTCACTGCTTGGCCCTCAAGAGATTGTATGACAGAGCAGAGCAATGAAAGCCTAGTCATTCTATCCAGAATATCAGGAGGAGGGTGCTTCTGGAGACCATGTGAGGAGGGAGCTCAAGAAAGTGCTCTCAGAATGGGGGAGCTTACTGCAAGCTGTGTGTACATGCATCTGACCACAGGCTTTGGTCTGCACAGACCTCCACTCAGATCTCAGGCTGCCTACTGGGTGGCACAACACACAAGCCAGATCAAAGAGGCTTTGGGAACCAAACTGACATTGGTACCACAGTCACAGAATGTGGATAGGAACTGCCAGCCTGAACCTAACTGCCTGTTGACTGTCCAGTGCCTGCGAAAACAGAGCAGAACAAAACAATCCACATTCTCCATAGAATTTTAAACAAGACCCAGAGTCCTATAAAATAATGTTTATAATGTACAGGATACAATGAAAAGTTGTTCTAAATATGAAAAACCGGGAAAATCTCGACAGCTCTGAAGGAAAAAGGCAATCAAAGATAACAACCCTGAGATGAACAATTATCAGGTTTTCAAAGAATATATCGTAACCTTCTAAGAATTAAGGGTGAACCCTCTTGAGACAAATGGAAGATTTCAGCAGAGACATGAAGATAAAAGGAAGAACCAAATAATGCATGTGCACACACACACACGAGCACACCCAGGAGCACAAGTAGCACTGAGGTAATCTGAGCTGGTGGATTGCAGCAATGTCAGTATCCTGGTAGTGATTTTGTGCTATAGTTTTGTAAATGTCACCGTTGGGGGAAACTGGACAAAGTGTGTGAGACATCGCCCAATATTGTTTTTCACAACTGCAGTGAATCTCCAGTTATCTCTAACAATTCAAGTAAAAGGAAAGGCTCAAATGGCTATGTTAGGACTGACAAATGTAACTGAAAATAAGAAATTTACTCTGTGGGTTGCCTTCACAAAGTCTCTCTTCCCAACCAGTCCATCCAGGGTCTGTGGTTGTAGTTCTGGCCCTCACTCCCGGCCTCTGCTTCCTGTCTCTCCTCCTTTTGATTCCTCCTAGACTTTGCTGTCCGGTTGACATTATCTACCTGTGAGTGGTCACTCCAGCCCTCCTTTCCACAGTCCATCAGAGGCTTGTTTCTTACTGAAGAGCGCCAGCCCTGTCACCCTCTAAGATTGTAATGTGACCCATCCATCCGGTTTACTTCTCCTGCGTCCCCCCAAAGTCCACTCCATTCCACCCAATCCACTTACTCTTCTCTGACCCTGTCTTTCTTTATTTTCTCTTTGTCTGTCCATAATGCCTACCCTAGTTCTTTCTGACCATACCTCCAGTATTCTCTGCAAGAAATCCGACCTGTCTCTCAAGACACGTATAGGAATGTGATGTTCTTGATGAGGTGTTAATTTATCTTTACAGCAATGATTATTGTCTCCTCCCTCAATGCTAGGGCTTGTATCAAACATGTCCTTGTATTTCAATTATTCATGTCTTTCTGCCATGCCAAATTGAAAAGGTCTTTCTTTAGGACTGAGACTATGGCTTGCTTTGTTTGTGATGCTCAGAGTGCCAAGCTCAGTTCTCCACCCAAAATTCTTCATGAGCAAGTAGAATTGGAATGGATTCCACATGGAATTCAAAACTGGATGTCATTCATTAGGTTTCTTATTTAAATGGTTTCATTCTGTAGAATTAAAACAGAAGTCTTAATAAAGTAGATTATTATTCACGAGCTTGTTCTTTTTTAAACTGCACTTTTTTTTTTTTGGTGGGAGTTGAGTGTAGATGAGAGTCAGGTAGTCATTTTCAGAATACCAGTGACAGAGAGTACAGGGTTTCTTAATATCTGACTTCCACTTAAATGAAAAGCTTCTATAATGATTTGCAAAAAAAATTTTTTTTTACCACAAATCCACTATCTGAATAGGCAGTCTGCCCCAGTGAATTTGCCTGCACACACCAGTGAAGTCCTGAGTTGTGCGCAGATCTTAATAAGTGTGCAGCTGCCGTAGGCATGTTAAGTTTGTTTTACCCGCGAGTACTAAGGAGTGTACTAAGTATCAGATGGTTAGATAGCTGTGTTTTAAATGCTTTATATTATATAGAATTCCTAAGTGGATTTTAAAATAAGTTTAAAAGATAGTTTAGGGATACTTGGGGAAATTGATTGGGGCTTTCAGATGGGCTAGGAATACATTCTTTCCTTTCCCCTTAATAAAATACTGGCCCCTGATGTCTGTGAATTTATTATCCAGTGTGTTCTCAGAAGTAGAGAAGATTTCAGTTAGGATTGTCTGTACTTTAAAAGTGAATCCGTATTTATGTTTAACATTAAAATTCTTTCTTGCTGAATGTGTTTTGTTTCTGTGTTCTAGGATTAATGACATCAAAAAAAGATAGTGCTTCAGAATCAACACTCTCATTGCCTCCTGGTGAAGAGTTGAAAACTGGGGCAGAGAAAGATGGTAATATAATTTACAACTTCTATTCTTAAAATTTAATGTACTGATGGAACTTTAAAACAATATAGTGATATAGCTTATATGAGGCTAAATTTTAAAGTTTGTAAGGGAAGACTCAGTACAGTAAAAATTTATACTTGAAAATCCCCTAAACATCTCATAGTAAAGTGCACACACACACATATATTTTTTGTATAAATTCCTGTGTTGTGATTCTTATGTACATGTAGTGAATTACAGGACTAGATGCAGAGAATAAAGTGAAATTCCATAGTGTAGATGGCTTGATAGAATTATTTAAAGTTACCTTTACAATTTATACTTGAAAGTTGCTGAGAGTAGATGTTAAGCATTGTCACCACTCACACACACAAAAAATGAACTATGTGAGGTGATGGATGTAAATGTGTTATCTTGATCTTGTTAATCATTCCACTGTATCTTTTAATCATAGTATTGTACACTTTATATACAATTATATTTATCAATTATTACTCAATAAACTTGAAATAGATAAAAAATTAAGTTGTCTTTAGCTGTCAAATCACTGGGTGAATAGAGCATGAATAGAAAATTCAAAAGTATTCCTGCTTGCCTTTAGGTTAACTCAGAACATTTTAAATTAAGCTTTTGTTACCATAAAAATAGATTAGTCATATTTTTTTATATAAATAAGTTGTGATTCTACTAACTCATCTCAAGTGAGAGGTGAGAGACAGTGGTGGTTAGAATAGGTAATTGGTCTAAATTGATTACATGACAACACTTTTCTATATAAGATTGTCATACTATGGTGTGGATCCTTTGGGTCCTTAAAATTGCTTGGGCTCTAAAATCTTGTGTGTATGAACTACAATGTATTTTGATGAAATCAGGCATTTAACTCAACACTAAGATAATCCACAATGGAAGAAGCTGAATGGAGGATTTACCTGGACAAGCATCTAATTAATTTACTGCTTGTTTTCCACCCTTTGATGTATTCCTTTCCTTTACTGTTGTTTTAGTTCCCCTGATTGGATCCATCAGCAGCTCCTCCTCTATATCTTCTTTGGAGCACAAACAGAGCCTCTCCAAGAAACTGAATGCACGTGGCAATAACAAGAAGACAATGAGCAAAAGCCCTTCTCTCTCGTCTAGAGCCAGTGCTGGTATCTATGGCTTTTTCAACCAGGCTTTCTTGGTGTTTTTTATCTTGGTTTGTTTGTAAGTAGATTTGCTCTTTTTAAACGTGTAGAAGGAACCCTTTACTTCAGTCAGATTGAGCTACTTTCCCCTTTCCTGTCTTTCTCCCAGCCCTCACCCCTCTCCTCTCTGTGAGCACACCCTGGATCTCTCTGCCTTTCTCCTCACGCTCCTGCCATTTTCCCTTGTCTGGATTTACTTCTTCTCTTCCTTGTGTATCTAAGGACTCCAGCCTCTGTAAGGTTCCTCTTAGAACTTTTTGACAGATCCTCAGATACTTGGAAACTGTATGATCTCTTCTCTTTCTTTATGTATCTCTTTTCTAATCTAAACCTAATATTAATAATTAACATGTCAATATGCATTATTTATTATTTCATATCTATTAAAGGCATTTTGCATATCTTATTTCACTTAATTCTCAAAATGAATGAAATACCATGACCACCTTCACTTTATGAATGAGGAAACTGAGGCTTAGGGATGTCAGGTATTGGTGCATGATGGCAGTTTCTAAGTGCACACCTACCTGGGCTGCACCCACAGGTCTGTCTGATGCTTCTCTGCTATTGTTAAACTCCACCTCCGTCTCAAGTACCTTCAGCTCCTCCTTGTGCTGTAGGGTCCTTAGGACCCTCCCAGCTGGCTGGTAGAGAGCTGAAGCTCTGCCTCTTAGTACAAGTCCAGCCTGAGGATGCTCATGCAATTTTGGTGACCACACTGTATCATTGGCTCAAATAGAGCCGAAAGCTAAGTTTCTTCATTTTATGGCTCGATGTAGGACTTTACATTTATTTTCATTTAATTTAATGGTAGAATTTTTATCCCTCTGAGTTTTGTTTTTTACATCTTGCGTGTAGCTTTTCACACACTTTAGAGTTATCTTCTTATTTAAAAAAGCATGCTTTCTCTATTTTTAGTCAAGTCATTGTCTAAAACTCTGTAGGAGAGGTTGACAATGATAACCTGTTTAGCTCACTGTGAAGCCTGCATGATCATTCCATTCAATCCACATTTCTTCAGTTATGTGTAAGCATATAGAAAACACTTTTTCTTGTTGGAATCAACACATGAATACTGAATTTATTGCAGTTCACTTATTTGCCTATGGGCTTCCCTGGTAGCTCAACTGGTAAAAAGAATCTGCCTGCTATGCGGGAGACCTGGGTTTGATATCTGGGTTGGGAAGATCCCCTGGAGAAGGGAAAGGCTATCCACGCCATATTCCGGCCAGGAGAATTCCATGTACTGTATGGAATTGGGGTCGCAAAGAGTCGAACACGACTGAGCGACTTTCACTTTCTTTCACTTTATATGCCTACTACATAGAAAAGAAATCCGGTCATTTTAACATAACTTGTTTTTAATAAGTCTCATAGTAATTACTAGATCCTTTTTCTAATACTTTTAATACTTGTGCTGAATCAGTATTTTATTGTGAAAAATGTTCAGGACAGGATTTTCTTAAAGATATTTTATTGTATGGGGGAAAAAACAAAAAAAATCCTTGATAGTAACATTGATGTAATAAATGTAAAAGTTCTCCGAAAGTGGAAAACTGGGAAATTTTGCTTGAATATCTATTTTCTGAATATATTCCCCTTCCCCTGAAACCAGTTTCTCTTTAATGCTGTGAGGAACAGAGGTGAGACAATGCAGTGATGTAGCAATCCTGTTTGTCCTCATTTTAATTATGTTTTAAGGCCTTCTTCATTTGGAATTTAGGCTTTGACAGTGACTTGATTTTAAAATTTATGTATGGGTATGGAATTGTCTTTTTTACCTTTTATATAAAATAGTTCTAGTGTGCCTTCTTATTAACATTTTTTTCTTTTTATAAATTTGAGGGGTTTGTAAGTTTAAATAATACAGATGAAAAGAGTTATCAGTTAGAGTAAGAAAGAGGTCCTTTTAAAAAGGGAGGGAGAGAGAATGGGTTACATGTGAGAGAAAGTCCATATTCCAAACCCAAAAATATTTCCTTAAATTTTTTTTTAGATTGAGTGATTTGCATTTGGGGAGGTGTGGATCGCAAAGAGTGGACATTATTGGAAGTTAAGGACAGAATTATTAAAGAGAAAGAGGAGCGGAAAGAAGGGGTTGGGGGATGGGGAGGTCGGGGAGGAAGTCTGTGAACTCAGCCCCGCTGTGCCCCACGTTGAACTCATTGTCTTGATCCATTGTCTGCAGACAAATCCATTGTCTGGGTTTTAAGTCAGGTGTGCCACCTACTCCCTGTGAACACCATGTCTTCATTGATTCCCGAGTTTGTATCTTGTCTATGATTATAATTCTCATGATAAGCACTTTGTAAACTGTGAAGTGCTTGGGAAATGTTAGTTATTTTGAGAGCCTAGGACTTCTTAGTATACAGTTGATCTAGACCTTCCTTCTCCCCGGGTTTGTGGGAAACTGGAAGGCTGTCATCTGAGAAGGGCTAGGGAACCCTCTGTGAGGGTACTGGATACAGGGCAAGTCAGGCTGTGAGCATGTTTTTAGTTTCTCCCTGTTCGCAGCCTGACTTGCCTTGTATCCGGTACCCTCACAGAGGGTTCCCTAGCCCTTCTCAGATGACAGCCTCCCAGTCTGTTTTTTGGACTGATGGGAGAAGCCTCAGACGTCCACCTGTCCTCTGTTATAACTGAGCAGCTTTCTAGGTAGTGTTGCTCTAGAACGTCTGATGTTCAGTAGTGGGCACTTGAGGGTTTAGGTTTGAATCAAGGTCTGAGGGGAGGTGGTGTGTGCTTTTGTTTCTAATAAGGAAATCAGTTTGTGGTTAATTGGAACCTTATAGCAGTTCCACTTTTAAATTACACTTGTGTATGTATTGTTTACACCAAGTCCCACTGAACGATTATGATTCTCTATTCTATTTACTAGAATAGAGATTGGTGGACTGCAGCCCATGGGCCAAATCCAACCTACCACCTGCTTTTGTAAATAAAGTTTTACTGGAACAACATTGTGCTTTTTGTCTCTGTCTGCTTTTGAGCTACAACAGCAAAGTTGAACAGTTGTGACAGAGTAGCATGGCTTGCAAAGCCTGAAGTATTTACTACGTAGCCCTTTGCAGAAAGGGTGTGCTGATCTCTGTTCTTGTAGAGTGCCCCCAGGAAGTCAGGATAAAGTTGATGCCTCACCAGGTGTCATGTGTAAGTTCCCAGAGCAATGATCATCTCAGGAAACCCTTCAAATTTCATTTGAGTAGCTTTCCTTCACATCTGAGAAACACAACTATAGATACTGTGTGTAAGGAAGAAAGCAGCATATATTGAAACCTCCAACTAACTAGACTGCTTAGAATACATGGTAATTTTTTGGCTAATGTGGTATTTGAGTTTCCCTTTGTTTTTTCTCTCTCTTCATGTCCCACCCCCTTCCCCAACCAATCCCCACACAGGTTTGAATTCCTCAGCAGCATCTGTAGCAAATAGTGGGCGCTGCGAAGGAGACCTCCGAATTGGAGACAGGGTGTTGGTGGCAGGCCAGAGAATTGGTGCCATTAAGTTCTTTGGGACAACAAACTTCGCTCCAGGTAACTCACCTGTACAGTCTTTGCTCAACTTGAATTCTTTAGAATACCAAAGGTTTAAGAATTTACATGTAAATAAAACGTAGAGTTCTGGATTAATAGTTCTTATGGATGGTCGCTCTGGCACAGAGCAAAATGCAAAATGTTGATTCAGATGCAGACTGTTTTCACGCAGGTCGATTATTTCTTATGAATTTTTCTTGCCAATTGTGTTTTAAATTGTCTAAAGTTAAAATCAGTTGTTACTCTCCAGTTTCACTCTCACTGATTGCCAAGTGTGCTAAATAACAGAGAAAACATTTTAGGATTAGATTTGTGCTAAGCACAATCTTTGAAATGAGTGGATAATGAGTTCATTGCATATAGCTTTTAACAGAATGGCTTAGAGAGAAAAGCAAACAAAGAGATTCAAAGGGAGATGAAAAAGGTTTTGCGCACCCTGGGACCTTAAAGATGCATGTTTGTGTATTTATATATTCATTCCAATCTAAACTTAATACTGCGTTTCCTAAAGTGAAGATAATCTTTCTTTTGCATTTTTGGTGATTGTAATTTCAAATAGAAGCCAGTTGAATAAAACATTTGTATTTTTAAATAGCAATATGCTGTGTTGACACATGGTGGCATTGCAGGATTTTTTAGGAAAAGGTTACTGAGAACATTGATTTTTTTTAAAAAAAGTGTGTAGCCTTCTGTCAGGAACTCTGAAAGATCTGAGATTTTACCCTATTTGCAAGATGGATGACCACAGTTCCATCGATGCTGGCAGAAGATGGTAGACTCCTGGGTCAGAGACAGAGAACCTCAGTGCTCTCATCAATAGTGGTGGCTAGAGTGGCAACATTTTCTTCTGTTGATTTCCTGGGCCCCAGTTCCCAGAGAGTAAGATAGGGAGGAGAGCCAGGCGACCCCAGTATACCCAGGAGTTGGTGCTGCAGGAGAGGAGCCCCAGGCTTAAGCAATCTGAACCTTTATAGAGACAGTAAGTATACCTGTCCTCTTGTCAGGGGAGGCCGTCTCCATCTCCCAAGACTGTCTTCTCTACAAACATCTGTAGACACATGGTCAGCACCTGTCTCCATAAGACATGGACAGAGAATGGTCTCCTAGCACATTCTCGTTTCATTAGTACAATTTATAATTGCAGTCCAGTTACTAATTGATTGGGGATGGGCTGTGTGTTTTATAATTCATGTCCCTTGAAATAGTAGTAGTAACTGAGGTAGTAACTTAGGTAGTAACTGAGATTAGTTAGAATGTTCTTTATATGGTTCTCAAATAAAAATTTAGAAATCCCAAAGGTAGTTTATTTTTCCACAGTCACCATGTCTTCTCAGTTTCCTTTCTCTGGTTTTGTTAAACAAGGCTTGAATGGTTTGATTCATTTGGACACGATTGTTCTTAGGTTGACTTTTAAGTTTTGAACTCCTAGTAAAGAGCATTTAGGGCTTCCCAGGTGGGACAATGGTAAATAATCCATCTGCCAATGCAGGAGATGCAAAAGACAGGGGTTAGATCCCTGGGTCAGGAAGATTCCCTGGAGTAGGAAATGGTAACCCACTCCATTATTCTGGCTCTTCCAGTGGAAGAGCCTGGTGGGCTACAGTTTTCCATGGGTTGCAAAAAGGTGGACACGACTGAGTGACTGAGCACACACAGAACACTTAGAAATTTGAAAAGTAATGATCAGATATTGGACTTGAGTTTGAGCAAACTCTGGGAGATACTGGAGGACAGAGAAGCCTGGTGTGCTGCAGTCCATGAGGTGGCAAAGAATTGGACACGACTTAGCGACTGTACAACAAATAAACAGTATAAAAACTGGAGATTTTTTGTTAAAGTCCTTCTGCCCTGTCAGAAAGTAGTAGGATATATTTCTTGTGGCCTCAAAATGTAGATCAGTCAGTTCTATAGAACTTTCTACCTCTGAAGGAAAGGTGCTGGTTGCGTGGGGCGATGTCCATCCTCACCACTGCTAGGCAGTGTGTGAGTCACGCTTGTTAACACTTGCTGTGATGCCTTCCTGCTGTGTGCTGTATACTTGCAAGAGGTATACACTACATACTTCTAGAGGTATGTAGTGATTGGTATATTAAAACGGGAAAATGTACAAATTATATAGGAAAGCATCAAAGGCAGGAGGATATAAAACTTGGAAAATTGTAACTGTGGCACTCAGAAATAACAACGGCAACCAGAATAACCTGGTTTAATGACATTCAGAAATGCAGTGCCCGGCATTAGTATGGCCAAGCAGTAGGTCTGTATACATCTCGTTGGACCTGTGCAGAGTAGGTTGTTTCAGTATAGAAGACTATCACATGCCTTATACTAGTCTTTCCAGTTCAAACTCCAATATCGGAAATCGACTCAAGTGTCATCATTTTGAATATAAGAGGAAAAAAAAGTTAAGAACTTCTGGATTGTCATTTTAGAGGTTATATAATTGACTCTCTGCATTATTAATCTGAAGGAAACAATATTCCGTATTTTGTCATTTGTAGCAAATTTCTCAATATCCATACCTTTATTTGATACTGCTTCTGAGAGACCAAATAAAATCATTATTGTATTCTCCTTTTAAATAAGAAATGAATGGACTGTTGGGTATGTTTAACTAATCTGGAGGTACCTTCATCCAGAGGCAGTACTCTAGGAGTCTATGTCCATTTATTTAATATTTGCTGCACTAAAAGCAACCTCACTGTTTTAATTTTATGCTCTCTGGAAAAGGAAATCCCATTACTCTCCTCAGAGTGCCCTTTTAAATACTTGAAAGCCTTTTAGAAAATTCTTCCTATTAGCTAACCTAAATCTTTTAGGTTAAAAATGATTTTTTTTGTCCCATCTTGGGTGGGGAAAAAAATGAAAGAAAAAGAGTCACCGTGAAGTCTAGCCATTTTCCATATCGTTTTTGTCCCTCTTTAATTATTTAAGAACTGTTTGTGGTATTCTCATGTTGGGAGAGTGAAATGAAAAGACCATGTTCTTTTATGACTTATGCGTCTCAATATTACGCTCCATTGTTCCCATCTCAGACTGTATTACCAAGTTAAGGACGGTTTCTTATTGTAGCTTTTAGATATATTTTGGTCAAACACTACTTGCATAATAGCTAATCCTTGCCAAATTTGTGTTTGTGCATTTTGTCTTCCTTAATGTACAACTCTGCAATTATGCTTGTGAAATGTTTTTCTGGTTCATTTCTGAAACTTTCAAATTTTGTTTTATAATTTTATTGTTTGAAGGCTTAATGATCACAATGATCTTCCATCACTTTGGTCATATGTGAGAATGTTAAGCCATCTAGACTGTGGGTTTGTGTAATAACATAACAGTTTTGGATAAAGTACAGATGCTTTTAAAATCCAGTATTCTTGTTCTAGGATATTGGTACGGGATAGAGCTTGAGAAACCCCATGGCAAGAATGATGGTTCAGTTGGAGGTGTGCAGTATTTTAGTTGTTCCCCAAGATATGGAATATTTGCTCCCCCATCCAGGGTTCAAAGGTGAGAAAAAATGAAATTTACATTATTAACAAGAACTTTTTGTAATGCGCAGTGAGTTAGAGTCATTAATTCTATATGAAAGATATGCACTAACTACAGACTATGTCTTCTTTCAACGGGTTAACCAACCACCTTCTTCAGAGGGTAGGCTCATGGTAGCTAAATTTGCTTTGCTGAGGATTTGCAGTTTTAAAAACCTCCTTTATTCCTCATTTGCAAACCCTATGAGTATGTGTAGGCTATTAGGAGTGGTGTTTGCTGCTCAGAACAGTGAGAGCAGCAAGCTTAATCTGTCATGCAAACAAAAGTGAAAATGCTCTCTGATTGCTTCAGTCACATCCTAACTACATTAAATTTCCTGCCAGCAGGCACCCCATTCATTCTCCTACAAACCTAATGGAAGCAAAATGGCTTTTTCCTGATTTCTTTAGTTTTCAAAAATAGATAGGCAGTACATCTTTGGGGGGAAGTGAAGCTTCAAGTATTTATATATAATATACCTCCTCGGTGTTTCTTCTGAAGATAGTACACTTTTGCTCCAGCTCACTCTGGCTTTTAAAAAACAAGTTGAGCAGAAACAAGTCCTTATGAAATTCCAGGTACACTGTGTGAAATGACTTAATGTGCTGAAAGAAGTTGGCTGGATATCTTTAAATAGGCAGTAACACGTATGGTACAATCACATTCATGAGACTAGACCTGCCATCTCAACCTGCAAGTCCTGTCTCATCCCCTTCCAACTGGACTGTGTGACTGCCTCCTGGCAAATTTAACAGTTTTCATATCCATTTTCTTTCTCATTTTTTAAAATTGAATAGTTACATATAGTTTTTGTATTCCTTTCCTTCTTCTATGATGTACTTGATATAACCCTTTTCTTGTTATTTATGATTTTATAACATTTAACTTGTAATGCTTTGCAGTTATAAGTTAACTGCAAAGAACTTGACTAAGTACCCTCAGTTAAATGTTTTGTTTGATTCTAATACATATTTAGTCAGGTAAACTAGAAAAGAATAACTGCCGATGGTCCCTGACTTACAGTGGTTCAGCTTACAATTTTTAGACTTTATGATGGTGCAAAAGTGGTAAGAATTCAGTAGAAACTGTACTTCAGATTTTGAATTTTCATCTTTCCCTGGGCTAGCTGTACATAGTATGATACAGTCTCATGAGGCTGGGCAGGGCAGCAGCTGCAGCTCCCAGTCAGCCCTGTGATCATGAAGGTGAACAACCCAGGCACCTACGACCCTTCTGTACCCACACAACCGTTCTGTTTCTCACTTTAAGTACAGTATTCAATAACTTAAATGAGACATTCAATGCTTGATTGTAAAGTAGGCTTGGTGTTAGATGGTTTTGCCAGGGTGTAGACTCATGACAGTGTTCTGAGCATGTTTAAGGTTGACTAGGCTAGGTGATGGTGTCCAGCAGGTTAGATGTATCAAATGCATTTCAACTCAAGATGGGTTCGTCGGGACATAACCCCATAGTAAGCTGAGGAGGATCTCTACAAACATTTACTGAGCATTTAATGAGTGGTGGGCTCTGTACCATGTACTTCATCAATTTCCCCCAGACCTATGAGATATAAGGTATTACGATTATTCCTATTTTGCAGGTAAAGAAAAGTTTCACGAGATACAGTAACTGCTAAAGTCATGTAGCTGGTGTAGGGGATGAAAAACTTGTCCCATACCATCTTATGTTCACTAACTGGAGGGGGCGGAGTCTGTGAATTAAACTGACAACAGATAAACAGAAGAAAAGGCATAGCATTTATTAAATGTTAACTTTACATGCATGGGGGAATCACAGAAAGTGATGAAAGCCCGAAGAAATGGTGACATTGGAGAATTTATAGACCATCTTAATGGGGGAAGGGAAGGGGGGCGGAAAGGCCGCTTATGGGAGAGCAGATGATGTTAGGGAAGATCAGTGGGCCTTTAGGAAAGTGGATGGGAATGTGATAGTCTGTGACAGTGTCTGTCTGGGTGTGGTGTTAACTCCCCATCTCCTCTCCTGTGATGCAAGTCAATCTTCCATGCTTGATGAAATTCTGGGGAGGGGATTTATGACAATTGAGTTCTTCTTTGGGAAGATCTGTTTTAGGCAGATAACGGGAGTTCAGAGAAAGCCTCTTTTTGTAATTGTTTATTCTCGAATGTCTTTAGCCCAAAATAATCCCTTGTGCTAGAGCAGCCTGTTTGGGGTAAGGTATTTTGATCTCCCACACTAGTTAATGGTGGAGCTGGACTCAGCCCAGGTTTATTTCTTTGCTTTTTCCTAAGCCCTTGCTTTTAGACAGTTTGCAGGGGGGCTTTTGGTAGTTATTTTATAAATAAAGAAAAAGAGGCAGTAGCTGATGGCACTTAGATGTGCTGGCACTATTTTAAGTGCTTTATATGTATCGTTTAGTCTTCTGTAGCAATCCTGTGTGTCAGGTACCATAACTATCCCTATTTCACAAGTGGGAAAATAAGGCACAGAAAGATTAAGTGAGGTGTGCAATTGTGCCCAGGGCCCAAGTGAAGATTTGAGCCCAGAGAGTTTAGTGTAAGAATCTGTGCTCTTAACCATTATCCTGTTATGGTTAAGAGAGGCTCAATGACTTTCTTCAGGACCTATATCTTATAAGTGATTGATTTGGGAATAAAATCCATACTGAGTCACCAGTCAGTCTTCTGGGTTCTTATATTACTTTGAACAAATCTTCATTAACATATTGCTACAGTCTCTTAAAAGTTTGCTTTGTCTCCTAGTCATGAGGACTGGGCTTCTCTGTTTCCTATTTGACTACCCGAGGAATATAGTTTGGCATATTGTGCACGCAGTAAATGTTGACCAGCTTTCATTCAGTGTCTTTTATGCTGTAACAGCTTTCTTCCCTGTTATATTGTGAAGCCACTTTCTCCAAGTTTTAACTTCTTTTTCTTGCTTTGTTTATAGAACACACATTTTTTGCTTGCTTTCTTTTTTTTTTGGCATCTATTTGGTCTTCTTTAAGGTGATTCACTTAAAAGCAGCCCCCTCGTCTTAGACGAAGCACGGCTCTCTCTAAATGAACTGCTGTCTCCAACCAGCTGTCTTCCTGTCATCTTCTGATTGTCTCATTCATCATCATCAAATACTATTAAGTGTCTTTTAGCACTTTGTGCTGTGCTCGGCATTCTATAAGCGAATAAAACAGACATGATGCCTGATTTTGAGGAGTTTCTAATTTAAACCAGCTTGGGAGCTCTTTAACAATCACACTGATCTTCATGAAGGGACTCCTGAGAACAGTTGTTAATCACATAGTGACCAATCACAACCTCACCTTGCATCACTCTCCTCCCCAGATTGTTGCTGGCCTTTTTTTTTCTTAAAAAAAACAAAACAAAACATTTCCATTAAAAAAATGTGCCCCTGTCCCAGAATCTTTGCACATATTACTTGCTTTGCTTGTATGGCTTTCTACTATCACCCAACTATCGTCTAGCTAATTCCTTTTCTTCTATCAACATATATAAAAGCCAGTATTTCTTTAGAGAAATTCTGAGACTCAGTGACTAGATCTAATCTCTCTCTCTCTCTCTTTTTTTTGCTCAAGTGGTTTTTTATCAGCATAGTATTAATTTTCTTATTCTTAGTTCATACCATTAGGTACTTCTTACTAATGAACTGATCACTTTTAGAATTAAGTTTTCAACTCTCCATCACAACTAAATTCAAGTATCTGTCTGCTTCATCAAGTCATATTCTTTGCATTCATTAGTCTTTCATTGATTGCTCTGTGTTATGTATCATGTAAAGATGATGCACGTGGATTGCAAGATGAAGTTACAATTAATGCAAGAGTTGCAGGATTTCTTTATGGTAACAAAGTGTGCTGCAACAAGTGATGGATAGAATGAAGACTTTTCTGGTTTAGGCCAGTAAACAGTTGAAAGAAAATGAGACTGTTATAGGATTGGCTTTTTAAAAATAAAGAATGATTTGAATATAAAAAAAATAGACCTGTAAAGAATATGTCCTTTATGATTGTGCTTAGAGTCAAGTATAACATAAAAGATGTTGGTTTTATAAGAAGAATCACATATATACACAGACTCAGCTGATGTATTTTTTCAATATAAAAATGTAATGTTTTTATAATTATAACCTAACATTTGTTATATTTAACGTAAAATAAATTTTCACTGTTTTTAGTTCCATCTTTGAAAATAAACCTCCAAACAAAGTTGGGCCCCTATTTGAAATGAATTCACTTGAAGCTGACTTTCTCTGTACTTGCTATCCTTATATAACAAGGACCTCTTCCGTCTGATTAGTGCCTGTCTCTGGTGCTAAATTGAAATTCACTTCTGGCTTATTAATAAATACTCAGTAAATGCTTGTCCAGCGAGTAAAACAAGAAATGACCATTGAATACATGTATATGTATGACTGAGTCCCTTCGCTGTCCACCTGAGACTATCATAGCATTGTCAGTTGACTGTACCCCAATATAAATCAAAAAGTTAAAAAAAAAATATAGCCATTGTTGTGAAACTCTCAGTTAAGTGCGAGTCTTAAATATGAAGACCAGCTGCTTCTACTTAGATTTGCATTCCTTCTTTTATTCACAGGGTAACAGATTCCCTGGATACTCTTTCAGAAATTTCTTCAAATAAACAGAATCATTCTTATCCTGGTAAGATTATGATTTTGTGTTCCTAGTAACTGTTTCTTTTCTTTTCCTTTATTGAACTTTTTTTTAAATTGTAAAGTGTATGTGTATATAGAAGAATGTATGAAATATATTTGTATAGCTATGTAATCATAAAGTGATATCTATTACCCACCCCATGGTCAAAGATGATTACCTGTGTGTCCTGAGTATTGCCCAGTCTCATCTGCCTCCCTTTTTCCTATACCCTGTCTCCAGGCTATGTATCTTGCATTGAATGTTGATTATTCCCTTGATTGTTTTTAATGTCTATCCATCATATATAGATGGCAGTGAATAATGTATGTTTAGTTTTGATTGTTGTTTACTATGTTGTGTAGAGGTGATGGTGGTTTAATTGCTAAGTCATGTCCAACTCTTTGTGACCCCATGGACTATAGCCTGCCAGCCTCCTCTGTTCATGGGATTCTCCAGGCAAGAATCCTGGAGTATGTTGCCATTCCCTTCTCCAGGGGATCTTTCTGACCCAGGGATCGAACCCAGGTCTCCCACATTGCAGGCAGATTCTTTACCATCTGAGCCGTCTGGGAAGTCATGCTATGTAATGTTCCATTAAAATATATTGTGCTTGTTTGCTAAGTCACTTTAGTCGTGTCTGACTCATTGTGACCCTATGGACTGTAGCCTGCCAGACTCCTCTGTCCATGGGGCAAGAATACTGGAGTGGGTTGCCATGCCTTCCTCCAGGGGATTGTCCCAACCCAGGGATTGAACCCACGTCTCTTATGTCTCCTGCACCGGCAGGCAGGTTCTTTACCTACCACTAGCACCATCTGAGAAGCCCTAAAATACATTATCCATTCTATATTTGAGTTATATCCTGTTTTTGACTATTCAGAAGCTATGCCATTGTACACATTTACAAAAGTTCCTCTAGGATTGCCAGGCATGGGATATCCCTATCTTCAGCCTTCCTAGTGTGTCAGACTGTCCACATGGGAATGGATGAGAGTCTCTGTCACTCCTCACCTCAGCAACAGTAGTCCCGTTTGATTTAGAAGTCTTTGCCCATCTGGAGAAGGCAATGGCACCCCACTCCAGTACTTTTGCCTGGAGAATCCCATGGATGGAGGAGCCTGGTAGGCTGCAGTCCATGGGGTCGCTAAGAGTCAGACACAACCGAGCGACTTCACTTTCACTTTTCACTTTCATGCATTGGAGAAGGAAATGGTGACCCACTCCAGTGTTCTTGCCTGGAGAATCCCAGGGACGGGGGAGCCTGGTGGGCTGCCGTCTATGAGGTCGCACAGAGTCGGACACGACTGAAGCGACGCAGCAGCAGCAACAGCAGCAGCCCATCTGAAGGATGCAGATGGCATCTCCTTGTGGTTTCAATTTGCAGTTTTCATATTACAAATGAAGTTGAGCCCGCTTCCATGTTTATGGACCACATACATTGCCTTGTTTATGACATACCTGTTCAGGTCTTCTGCTCATTATTTTTTTTTGAGGGGGGGGTTGGTTTGTTTTTATCTTATTAATTTGTAGGTTTCTTTATATATTTTGGGCACTAATATTTTGTCAGTTTTGTTTGTTGCAAGTATCTTTCTCCTTTTTTTGCCTTGTCTTTTGTCCCCTTTCCTTCCCTTTTTTGATGTCTTTTGATGAGCAGAAGCTTTTAATTTTTAAGTAGTCAAAATAGCAAACTTATGTTCTTCCTTATTTTGTGACTTGGCTTTTCGTTGTCTTAACAGTGTCTGTCATAGAGCAGAAGTTTTTAATTCTAATGAAGTCCAAGTTATCAGTTTTTTCTTTCATGACTAGTGCTTTTGGTTTTGTATTGAAAATGTCTTCACCAAACCCAAGGTTACCCTAATTTTCTCCTATCTTCTAGAAGTTTTATAGTTTTGTGTCTTACATTTATATCTGTGATTCATTGAGTTAATTTTTGTGAAAGGTGTAAGTCTATGTCTAGATTCTTTTTTTTTTTTTGGATGCAAATGTTGGTTGGTCCAGCATATTTGTTGACGAGACTATCTTTTCTCTGTTGAATTGCCTTTGCTCTTTTGTCAAAGAGCAGTTGACTGTTTGTGTGAGTCTATTTCTGGGCCCTTTATTCTGTTCTGTTGATCTGTTTGTCTTTTTCTTTACTAATACCACATTGTCTTGATTACTGTAGCTTTATAGAAATTCTTCAATTGTAGTAGTAGACTCTGATCATCTTCCTCAACTTAGTGTTGGTTATTCTGGGCTTTTTGCCTTTCTGTGTAAACATTGCAAATGGTTTGTTGATGGCTACAAAATAATTTGCTGGTATTTTCATTGGGATTGCATTGAATGTATAGATGAAATTGCAAAGAACTGATGGCTTAACAGTATTGAATTTTCCTACCCATTGATATATTTAGATCTTTGATTTCTTTTCATCAGTTTTATAGTTTTCCTAATGTAGATTTTTATATGCATTTTATTATATTTATACCAACATGGTTCTTCCATTTTGGTGTTAATGTCAGTGGTATTGCTTTATAGTAATTCTCTTTATCTTGTATCAGCCTTCTTGTGGTTAAGTATTTGTCTAAAAACTTTTTTTCTAGCCATTGCCTTAATCTTTCTATGTCTTCATGTTTTTGGAATATCTTCTAAATAGAATATAACTGGATTTTACTTTAAAAAAAAAGACAATCTTTGTCTCTTAATCTGAGAGTTTTATCTATTTGCATTCATTGTATAACTAATATATTTGGATATGTTATTTATTTTTTTCTAATATTTCAACTTTTTTGTCCTTAAATGTTTTCCTCTCTTGACTTCATTCTGTTTATATTCCTACCCTCTATTTTTCTCGTTTTGTTTTCTACTTGTATAAAAGTTATGCTCTATAAATATGCTTCATAGTAATTACTGTAGGTACTTTGACATACATGCTTAACAAAGCCTAAAGTAGATTATTATGTTTACTCTTTTCCAAATAATAGAAAATCCTTATAAATTGAGTTATTCTGTTTCTACTTTATTTTCCTCACAAATTTCACATTATTATAATAGTTTTTATATAATTGATATTTATTTAATTTGCTTATACATATTTACCAATATCTTCAATCATAAATCCTCTGAATTTCCTCTTGAAATCATTTTGTTTTTAACTCATTTGTATTCTTAAAAATTTCTTTAAGAAAAGGTCTATTGGTAGCAAATGCTCTCAGTTTTTAACTGTCTTTCCTAATGATAGTTTTACCAGGTAAAAATAAAAATTGATGGAATTTTTAGTTTGAAAGCTGTTTTCTCCCTGCACATTGACATTATCATTCTTCTGTTTTCTGTCTTCTGTCAGTGTTTTGAGGAGTCAGTTATGAGTCTGTCTAATCTGTACCATTGTAGGTGGTTTCAGTTCAGTCAGTCACTCAGTCATGTCTGACTCTTTGTGACCCCACGGACTGCAGCATGCTAGGCCTCCCTGTCCATCACCAACTCCCAGAGCTTACTCAAACTCATGTCCATCGAGTCGGCAATGCCATCCAACCATCTCATCCTCTGTTGTCCTCTTCTCCTCCCGCCTTCAATCTTTCCCAGCATCAGGGTCTTTTCCACTGAGTCAGGTCTTCGCATCAGGTGGCCACAGTATTGGAGCTTCAGCTTCAGCTTCAGCATCAGTCCTTCCAATGAATATTCAGGATTGATCTCCTTTAGGATGGACTGGTTGGATCTCCTTGCAGTCCAAGGGACTCTCAAGAGTCTTTTCCAGCACCACAGTTCAGAAGCATTAATTCTTCGGCACTCAGTTTTCTTTATAGTCCAACTCTCACATCCATCCATACGTGACTACTGGAAAAACCATAGCTTTGACTCTACTGACCTTTGTTGGCAAAGTAATGTCTCTTCTTTTCAATATGCTGTCAAAGTTGATCATCGCTTTTCTTCCAAGGAGCAGAATCTTTTAATTCATGGCTGCAGTCACCATCTGCAGTGACTTTGGAGCCCAAGAAAATAAAGTCTGTCTCTGTTTCTGTTGTTTCCCCATCTATTTGCCATGAAGTGATGGTAGATGTTTTATCTTCGCTTTTTGACTGCTTTTTAAGATCCTTTCTGTTTGCTTTATTTTGTACAGTTTTACTCTGATTGTGTCTAGGTGGAGACTTCCCTTTGTTTATTCTGTTTGGCATCTTGGGTCCTCCTGGATCTGGGAATTAGTATCTTTGATTTACTCTGTAAAATTGTTCATATTCTGAAAATATTTCTTTCTTCATGCTCTTTATTATGTCCTTCTGAAACTCTGATGAGTAGGATAGTCCAGTTTTTCACTTTTCCATGCCTAGTTTATATTTCTCAGAACTTTCTCTCTCTTGACTGCATTCTGGATATTTTCAGAGTTACCTTTCTGTTTCTTTCTTCTGCTGTGCTTATACTACTGCCTAATTCAGCCACAAAGGTTTTTAATTATAAATTTTTCATTTGTTTTCTTTTTGTAAGTCTGTATGGTTGTTACTTATTGTCACTTATTATTTTCCTTTTTTTCCAAGATTTTTTCTTTTATGTTATTAAGCATTTTAAATATTATTACCTTTTATGTTTAATATTTCAATATCTGAAATCTTTGTGAGTCTGATTCTGCCATCTATTTCTGTTGAGCCTAACTTGTGGCACTTTCTTTCCTTGTGAGTTTTGTAATTTATTGTGAAATACTTATTTTACCTACTTAGAATTTAATATATGGAAATTCTCTGAAGCCTGGGTTGATGCCTCTCAAGAAGATTATACAGGCATATCTTGTTTTATTGTGCTTTGCTTTTTTTGTGCTTTTCAGATATTATCTATATATGTGTATATATATATATTTTACAAATAGAAGGTTTGTGGTAACCTGCCTTGAGCAACTCTCTCAGCATCATTTTTCAAACAGCATTGTGCTTACTTTATGTCTCTGGGTTGCATTTTAACCCAGAGACAGGGGTTAAATTTGAAGTTTTAAACTTTTTTAACATTAATTTTTTTTAAGTTTCATTTTTGGCTGTGCTGGTCTTTGCTGCTACACAGGCATATCTCTAGTTGTGGCAGACGGGGGCTTCCCATTGTGGTGGCTTCTCCTGCTGTAGAGCTCAGGCTCTAGGCTGCGTGGGCTTCAGAGGTTGCAGCACATAGGCTCCCAGGTTCTAGAGCACAGGCTCAATAGTTGTGGTACATGGGCTTAGTTGCTACGTAACATGTGGCAGCTTCCCAGACCAGGTATTAAACCCATGTTTCCTGCATTGGCAGGCTGATTCTTTACTACAGAGCCACCAGGGAAGCCCCAGACTTTTTTGTTATTATGATATTTTTTGTGGTGGATCTGCAATCAGTAATCTTTGACATTGTTTTGAGGCATGGTGAACCTCGTTCATATAAAACGGCAAACCTGATCAATAAATCAACAAAGGTCCGTCTAGTCAAAGCTATGGTTTTCCCAGTAGTCATGTATGGATGTGAGAGTTGTACTATAAAGAAAGCTGAGTGCCAAAGAATTGATGCTTTTGAACTGTGGTGTTGGAGAAGACTCTTGAGAGTCCCTTGGACTGCAAGGAGATCCAACCAGTCAATCCTAAAGGAGATCAGTCCTGAATATTCATTGAAAGGACAGATGCTGAAGCTGGAATGCCAATACTTTGGCCACCTGATGTGAAGAACTGACTCATTTGAAAAGACCCTGATGCTGGGAAAGATTGAAGGTGGGAGGAGAAGGGGACGACAGAGGATGAGATGGTTGGATGGCATCACCGACTCAATGCTCATGAGTTTGAGTAAACTCTGAGAGTTGGTGATGGACAGGGAAGTCTGGCGTGCTGCAGTCCATGGGGTCACAAAAAGTCGGATACAACTGAAACGACTGAACTGAACTGAATCGATACATGTTGTTGTTCTGACTTGCTCCACAACTGGCTGTTACTCCATCTCGTTCCCCCTTCTTGGGCCTCCCCATCCCCTGAAAACCAACAGTATTGAAAGTAGGACAATTAAGAACCCTACAACGGCCTCTGAGTGTTCAAGGGAAAGGAAAAGTCTCATGTCACCCACTTTAAATCAAAGGTTGGAAATGATTACAGTTAGTGGGGAAGGCACGTCAAAAGCAGAGATAGGTCAGAAGCTGGCCTTTTGTACCAACGGTTAGCCGTGTTGTGACTGCAGAGGAAAAGTTCTTGACGGAAACTAAAAGTGCTACTTCAGAGAGCACACAGATGGTAAGAAACAACCTTATTGCTGATGCAGAGAAAGGTTTAATGGTCTGGAGAGATCAAAGCAGCCACAACATTCCCCGAAGCCGAAACCTAATCCAGAGCAAGGCCCTAACTCTCTTCAATTCTGTGAAGGCCGCAAGAGGTGAGGAAGCTGCAGAAGAAAAGATTTGAAGTCAGAAGAGGTTTGTTTATAAGGTCTAAGGAAAGAAGCCATTTCCATAAGATCAAAGCACAAAGTGAAGCAGCCAGCGCTGATGTAGACGCTGAAGCAAGTTACCCAGAAGATCTGGCTAGCTCATTAATGAAAGCGGCTCCACTAAACAGTGGGTTTTCAATGTAGACATGGGTACATATGTGTGCTCAGTCGTGTCCAACTCTTTGCAACCCCATGGACTGTAGCCCACCAGGCTGCTCTGTCCATGGGATTTTTCCAGGGAAGAATACTGGAGTGGATTGCCATTTCCTCCTCCAGGGGACCTTTCCGACCCAGGGATTGAACCCATGTCTCCTACATTGGCAGGCAGATTCTTTACACTGAGCCACCTGGGAATCCCTCAATGTAGATGATATAGTCTTGTATTGGAGAAGATGTCATCTAGGACTTTCACAGCTAGAGAGGAGAAGTCAATGTGAGGCTTCAAAGAAGGGGTAGCCTTTAAAAAGAAAGATTGATTTGGCTGCATCAGGTCTTAATTGTGACATGTGGGCTCTTTAGTTGTGGTATGAAAACTCTTAGTTGTGGCATGTGGGATCTAGTTCCTGGACCAGGATCAAATGAGGGCCCCCTGCATTGGAAGCTCAAAGTCTTAGCCACTGGGCCATCAGGGAAGTCTAGGCTGACTTTCCTGTTAGTGGCTAATGCAGTGGGTAACTGTTGAAGTCAGTGCTCATTTACCATTCTGAAAATCCTAGGGCCCTTAAGAATTACATTAAATCTACTCTGTCTGTGCTCTATAAATGGCACGATAAAGCCTGGAGGACAGCACATCTATTTATAACGTGGCTTACTGAATATTTTAAGCTCACTGTTGAGGCCTATTGCTCAGAAAAAAAGATTCCTTTCAAAATATTACTGCTCACTGACAAAGCACTTGGTCACCCAAGAGCTCTGATGGACATGTACAATAAAATTAATGTTGTTTTCATCCTATGAGTCAAGGAGTCATTTTGAGACTTCCAACTCTTAGAATTTAATAAATTCTTTTCATAAAGCTATGGCTACAAGAGATAGTGATTCTTCTCTTAGATCTGGGCAAAGTTCATTGAAAACCTTCTGGAAAGGATTCACCACTTTAGGTGCCATTAAAAATATTCATGATTCATGGGAGGAGGTTCAAATATCAACATTAATGGAAATTTGGCAGAAGTTGATTGTAGCCCTCATGAATGACTTTGAAGGGTTCACAACTTCAGTGGAGGAAGTAACTGGACATGTGGTAGAAATAGCAAGAGAGCTAGAAATGGAGCCTGAAGATGTGACTGAATTGCTGCAGTCTCATAATAAAACTTGAACAGATGAGGTATTGCTTCTTATGGATGAACAGAGAAAGTGGCTTGTTGAGGGGGAATCTACTTCTGGTGAAGATGCTGTGAAGACTGTTGAAATGACGATAAAGGATTTCAAACAGTACATAAACTCAGTTGGTATAGCAGCAGCAGGGTTTGAGTGGATTGACTCCAATTTTGAAAGAAGTTCTCCTGTGGGTAAAATGCTATAAACAGGCAGGCTGCACAGAGGAATCATTTGTGGAAGAGTCAATCGATGTGGCAAGCTTCATTGTTGCCTTATTTTAAGGAACTGCTGCAGCCACCCCAATTTTTAGCACCCTTCACCCTGATCAGTCAACAGGCATCAACATCGAGGCAAGACCTTCCACCAGCAAAAAGACTGTGACTCACTGAAGGCTCAGATGATGGATAGCAGTATTTAGCAATAAGGTATTTTTAAATTAAGGTACATGCATTTTTTTAAAGACATAATGGTATCACACACTACGGTGTAGTGTAAACTTTTATATATGCTGGGAAACCAAAAAGTCTGTGACTCACTTTGTTGAGATATTTGCTTTATTGTGGTGGTCTGGAACCGACCCTGCAGTATCTCTGAGGCACGCCTGTATTTACTTCTGCCAGTTGCCTACAAGGCACTGCCAACTTTAGTCTACATTCTCTGCAGTGTTGTTGCCTTTATATTACTCAGATAAAATGAACTTGCCTTCTGCAAGGTAGGGTTGACACAGGCTGCTTTCCTTTGTGTTCATCTGAGTGGTGCTTCATTTTGTTTCTCGTTTAACTTTATACTGAGGGTGAGCTGCTGAAGACCCTCACTTTTGTCAGAACCCCATCTTGGCAGGCCCCAGGTTCTCCAGAAGGCAGTCTAGTCCTGGGGTACAGGGTGATGGATTGTTTGGGGGGAACCTCTCATGGTTTCTCTTTTTGGTTTTTGGCCTTTTTGGAATTGTGCCACTTGTATGAGCTCAACAGTATTTTTCTTTCTTTCTTTTTTTTAAAGATTATTGTTGTTTAAAATTATACTTGCTTCATTCAAGAGATTGATTGAGCACATCTGGTGTGCTGTAACTGCCAGAATTGGAAATCCCATTATTTTTTAAACACATCTTTTAAAAATTTTACCTTTTGTGAAGTCTCTCTTTTTTTTTTTAAAAAGAACTCTGTCATTTGGAGATGCCAAAACCCAGAAGCTCTGAAATTGATTGTTCACAATATATTTAGTAGTAGTGTTTTTAAAACCATTTTAATCCTATTTTTAAAATGTGATTTATCAAGATTATAATATTTGAGAGTAAAAAGATTCAACTCTATCAATATATAATCTGATTTTATTTGGTATTCAGGAAAGTTTATAATAAAAACTTCCAAAAGTAATGTCATGATCTTGCCTTATTCATGTAGTGCATGGTTTGATGAGAAAGGTAAAATAGCAGTTGTCAAGAAATCTACACTCATGTTACACTCCACATGCACTTATTTTCTTTTCTGTCTGTTTTCAGAGAACCATTTAGTAAAATAGAAGTCTATAGAAGAAATGATAAAAGATAGCTTTTAACAAGAACTGCGAATTTGTGATTTATTTTTCCTCTTCTGACCTTGACTTTCATATTTAGGTTTTAGGAGAAGTTTCAGTACAACTTCTGCTTCTTCCCAAAAAGAGATTAACAGAAGAAATGCTTTTGCCAAGTGAGTATTAAGAAGATTTAGAAAAACATCTTTGAAGATGAATATGACAGGATTCTGTGAAGGAAGAAAAGTAGAGTTTTGTATCTTTTACATTGCATGGTAGAATTTTAACACCTAGGAGAAAAGGTGTGATGAGTGTGTCAGTGAGAAGAATTCTTTGTCCCTCCTTTGCAAGCTCAATTAAAAATGTCACCAATGACTGAAGGTAGTATCCTGAATATATTTTCAAAGAGGCTTAGTACTATTAATAAAAGTTGGAGGAATTTACATTTTGTGTTATCTTTGAATAGGGTGGATTGATTTTACACTCTGTTTACTTAATTAGAGAATTGACTTATTTTGGGGAGTCCATAATAGAAATGTCAGGCCTATTTGCATAAGGTAATCTTACTATTATTTTAAAAAATATTCCTGCTTCCTCTTGTATAATATACTGCTGAAAAGGCTTTTATTGTTGTTTCTTTGTAGATAGAATCTCCTTTTTCTCTTTCTCATTTGTATTTATTTCCCCCAGACACACTTTATTTCGTGGGTAGAATAGATAACTTAACAGATAACTATTAAGTTATCTGAAACTTTCAGAAACTTAAAAAAGTTTTTTTTTGAGGAATATGAGGCTCTTCTAGACTGATTGGGTTAAGGAGTTTATTATTTTTTTCAATTTTAAATTCTTCCAGTTACTCTATGAACTGCGCCCTGGGGGGCAGAGGGGAGCGTCTAGCTGAGTTAGGGACATGCACTAGTCATGGGGTCCTCAAAGCCACCTGGAATTACAGCCCATGCATCAGAACTTAGCAAACAGATGAGCATCAGTCAGGTGGTTTGTGTAATCAGATGGTCTGAAGTTACTGGGAAGCCTCACAGAGATCTGAGATTTGACGTGAGAACCCTGACGGGGACTGAGGCGCTACCAGGTACTATTTCATAGAGTTGGGTGGGTTTGGTTTGGTTTCTACCCCTTCCTCAAAACCTTTACCAATTGTGAGCTTTTGAAATTGGTCTCCTCACATGACTAGCTGAAAGAGTTTAAGGGCAATAACTTTATGCTCCAGTTTGTTGAAGATATTCAAGAGTTCTTAGGCAGAATGGAAGAAATTACTAAGAAGAGACAACCAGGATATAAAGGATTTCGAAGGGGGAGAGGTATCAAAATCAGTGTCAAGATGTTGGTGAGTGAAAGAGCATGACACAGAGAAACCAGGGAAGGAGAGAGAAATCTGAACCGTGGGGATGATACAGCAGGTATGGATACGTACAAGATGATGAGTTGACATGAGAAGAAAATATCAACACTTCTGTTGGTTTTCCTTGAAAATAAAAATAAAGGAAGCTTTACTCATCCTTCTACAGATTGACACTAGTACCTGTTTTTTTAAAAAAAACATACTCTTATTGAGGAAATATAATCAATTTAAAATGTAAATTTTGCCATATTATTATCTTTCAGCATTTTCTCAATTATTAATACTCATTGAGGTTGTGAGCAAGAGCCTGGCCTTTGTCCTTGGATAGCTTGGATCTGAACACCAGCGCTCCTCTTTGCCACCTCTCTGACCTTATGCAAATAGCTTAACTTTTAATTCCTCACTGGTTTGGGTGAGGTTGGATGAGATAATGTATGTGTTTGGCACATAGTAAGTGCTCAGGAAGTGGTAGATACTGTCACGTGAAATTCAGAGTAATTTCATCAAGTTGCCAAAAGACATCACTTTGGGGAGGATACACACACACACATGTATTATGTATTTCTTTGTTAACTTTATCATTATATTTGTACATTCAACGTGGTAAATAATCTTTTTTTCCCTTTGCATTTTAAAACTCAGATTTATCAGATAGGACAGGTTTTTTACCTCAGTTTTCCTACCCAGAAAATTAGAGTGCTCTTCCTTTCTCCAGCATTAATAGGTAGAAGTATGTAGGAAGGAGACACGGTGTGTGATAATGTATTTAAAAATACAGAGAGTGAAATAAAATGGAAAACAAGCAGGACCCAGATTCTGCTCACATCAGGCTGCATGCAGTTTTGGTAACAGGTTCTTTGTTATCTCTACTGTGTGGCCAGGATAAGGGTTTCTCTTGGTGGAGAGATGGTGTGGATGGTGGGTGGATGGCTTCATGGTGGTGGTTTCTGGATGACTGTTTTGGGAGGTCTCAGGTTATAGAGCAACAAGATCCTGGTCATATTTCTATTTGGGGCAGGTTTCAGGATTAGCTACTTCCCAGGGACTGGAAGAAGCTCTGGGCAGTGCTGGCAGAAGGGCTTGTCTGGGCTGCATGTGGGTGCCTGGTGGTTGTGTCATCAGGTCATGTGGGTGGCAGGTGCTTGGAGGCAGTACCTTGTAAGTAATGTTTTGTTGTCGAGGAAAGGAGAGGAATCCTGTTCTAGGCAACTAAGATCCTTCTTGATGTTAGTGACAAGGGGGAGTGGCGAACCCTTAAATGTAACTGGAGTTCCTTCATAGAAGGTGTGTGTGTGTGTGTGTGTGTAGTTTCCAAAGCTGTGGATTCACAGTTTTTAAAAATGGTTTTCATGTAAAGAAATATTTGAAAGGTGAACAAAAGGTAATTTTAATTTACCACGGCCAAATACCAGGTTTCATTCTTTTTGCTTCATTAAATAGGTATAAAATGTGTGTGCACATACATAAATCGCTAGTGAAATCTTAAATCCAGATGAAGGTAGCATTAAAATAGCCCGAAGAGAAAAACTTTAAGCAACAGTATATCCTAATGTTGCTGCGTAGAATAGGAGAGATCCAGTTGTGAATGCCCAGTGTGCTGTTTGGTGAGTGACTTGTGGACCTGGCCTGGAGGGGAGCATGGCACACGGCGTCGCGCAGCTTCATGCTGAAGCATCTCCCTCGGTCCCCTGTGCGCAGGTCAAAGCCCACCCTGCACCGCAGCTGGAGCAGCAGCTCGACGGCCGGCGGCCTGGAGGGTAGCGTGAAGCTGCACGAGGGCTCCCAGGTCCTCCTCACCAGCTCCAACGAGATGGCCACCGTGAGGTACGTGGGCCCCACCGACTTCGCCTCAGGGATCTGGCTGGGCCTGGAGCTTCGAAGCCCCAAGGGAAAGAATGACGGGGCAGTGGGAGACAAACGCTACTTCACCTGCAAGCCCAACCACGGGGTCCTCGTGAGGCCCAGCAGAGTGACCTACCGGGGAATAAACGGGTCCAAGCTGGTGGATGAGAATTGTTGAGTTAGGCTTCTACATTGTTAAAATAAATGAGCTTACACACACAGACACACACACACACACACACACACACACACAAAGTCCATGACTAGTGGTTTACTTCACTTAGCCATTATTTAAAATTTGAAAATACAACTATCTTCATATAGACCATTATAACAATTCAGAGAGACCCCTTTAAAAAGCTTGAAATATGAACTGTAGGAATCATGGGTCTCTTAAAACAATATAAAACCAAGATTTTTTTTAAAAGCTTTTAAAGCTTTAGACCCAAGAAAATTCTTAAACTTGGGGAAAATGTGCCATGAGGTGACTGGCTGCTTTTGCGTCTCATTTTTGCACAGAAGAGTGGATTTTCCATGTACCATCATTGTGCAGGTTTTCACTAGCTTTGGTTAATGTTAAGACGTTCATGTGACCTTGTCTGGAGTTTTTCTTTCTTTCTGTACCATTGAGGACAAGGCGAGAGCAGCTGCATGATGTGCGTTTTTCTTGTCTTTGGGTTTCGTTATTTGCCCTTCTGGGAATGTCCCACCTACAGACACTTTAGAGCTGTGGGGGTAGATGGGCCCCCGGGGCTCTGGAGCTCAACCTCTGCTGCTGCGGGGTTCTGAAGCTGCTCTTCCTCACCTGGGTCATGAGCTAGCTGGTCACCAGACCGTCCAGCTAGAATGCAGGTCTCCCACCTGTGGCCTGGGCCCTTGCTGCTGCCCAGTGCGTCATCTCAGACCGTTCTTCTGTTGGTGACTGCCTCATCTGGAGGAGCTCCAAAATCCCATGATTAGGGTCATGAATTCAAGTCACAATTGGAACTATTTGCACATATTTAACTTCCTTATTAGACATATCTATAAAACACACACACGCGAAGCACTTTGAAAATAAAACATGATGCACTTTCCTCTGTGGAGAATTTGCCACCATTTCCTCTGGGGATGAAAAATATTAAAAAAAAGTATATTTAAGACAGAGCAAATTAAGATATGTTAAGAAGAATGTAGTAGCTATTCATTTAAATGGTTATGGTCTTCGGTGTTTTATTATTCATAAGATTGGTGTTGCCTTTGCTGTTGCTGCTGGTTTCATGTTTTCAATTGTTGCAGAATTCAGCCTGTTATAAAGCTGCGGAGCTGTAACATGTCTTTATTTTCCTTTTGAGTACATGTTAACAAACTAAGCTTCATGATAGAGTGATATAATAATGCAAAACATTTGTGTTGTGGATATGTATTGAAGTTTGTCCTATATGTACAAAGATTTATCTTTTATCATAGATATTCAGACTCTAAACTACCACAGAAATATCAGAGCAGTTTGCTTTATAAGATAAAAAGCATCCTTCAAAATGGAGCTTGCTTTGTGCTTTAGAAAGAATACATTGAACTATTTTGCAATATACTGTTTAAAATCTAAATTCTGTTGCTTTGCTGCCTTTTTTAAAAAAGTATGAAATTACAAATATTGCTAGAGCTATTTTCCTGAAATACATTTGCAAAGTAAGGCTGCTTTATAATCAAGGAATATTTTTGATTGAAGAAAGTGACTGTACTATGATTCAAAAGTAAACTTATTTTATTATATAGTTTATTTCTTAAAAACTCTATTTATATCTTACCATGAAATCCATGACTACACTGAACTTGGGTGTCCATAATTCTTCCTCTTAAATGGAAAACCCTATAAGTTAGTAACAGTAATGTCAACACTGAATTTATTTTGAGGTTAGAGAACCAGTTGTTCTCATATTTAGATTAGGATTATTAAATCCATGTAATGTGTATGTTTACATATACTATACATAAAAATTAGGTGTTTTCATTTGTGTTTTGCTTCTGTCATTCAAAGTTCCCATCTTGAACATTAATAAAAAGGGAAGCTGGTTTGGAGTGGCATGTTGTCATTGACCCTGCCTGCAGTACCTTTTCTCAGATACTCAGATTACATATGCTTTGTGTTTAATTTTTTTTCTTCTTACAGTAATGACTTGGATTTGTCCTATACCTATTGAGAGTCTTAAAAAGTGCCATGCTTCTACTCAGCAAATAAGGTTATGTTTTCAGCTACTTTCTTATTACTTTGTTTTGATGCACAGAGAGTCATTTAAGAAAATAATGTATTTCTGTGGTTTTCTAAAATTGCTTAATTACCTTTTATACCAGTGGGATTTCATTTATTTAGAGTAGGATAGAAAACATTGAGTTTACAGATTTAAAATTATATATAAATACATGTCTACTGAAAGGCTTTTGCTTCTATATTTTAAGGTAATTTGGTGGCAGTATGTTTAAGTGCTTTAAATGTGTTCAGATAGAGACATTTGCAGAGTCTGAGCTGAGACACTAACCATGGTGAGTCCCTCGTACCATCCTCTCCTGAGCTTCTTATCCCTCTCATGTGTTATTATTCTACTTAGCATTTACCACCCTTGGTTATGTTCAACTTTGTGCTCATTGAGGAGTGGGTTCTAATTGTTTTGTTCATCGCTTCATCCCTAACACTTGGAATAATACTTGGTACCTAGTACATGCTGAGGAAATACTGCTGAATGAGCCGAGGCAGTGGAGGCCATCAATGGTTTACAGTAGAGGTTGCCAGCTTCAGCCAGGTGGGCTTGAGAAGCCAGGCCACGGACAGGTACATTTTGCTGGGTAAGGGAGGACAAGGGACAAGAAAGGTTTGAATCATGGTAGCCCACCTTTACCCCAAATAGTGACATGCTGGGTGTCAAGGGTAGAAAAGGGAACAGGAAGGACAGTGTGGTCACCTAATTGCCCATCTGTTTTCCCTGGGGCCGACTCTGAATTTCCGTTGTGCTGGTGCTAATTCAGAGGACACAGTAACATGTGTGCTCCAACACAGAGAGGGTGGACTGGATCTCAGCCACGTGTGTACAGCACTGGTTTCTGGAGTCAAGCATTTTTATTTCAGAGTTTTATTTTGGACCTACGTATTTAGACTATGTGATATTATTTAAACCACATTGACCAATGGCTAGAGACCTAATGTGTTCAGAATCATCTTAACTAGGATCTGGATCTAGTAATTAACTGTTCACTGGATATTTGTTATCTAAATGACTGACCCAGAGACATATAATACATTTCATTGCATGACAAGCAAGTAGGAGAATTTTTTATTTTTCTTCATGCCCTTTGCTTTACTACACTCATTTATTATACAAACACAGTAGTTAATACAAAGCTCACATTATCACATATGATTTTAGTAACTGTTTAGTAATATCCCTTGGTACATAGGCCCTTATTTACAAACAATGTCATATAAGCTGCTTGAATACACAACAGACATTCTTAATGGAGACTGTGTGGGGTTTGAACAAGTTACGTAAGTTGTGTTAAGATTTTATTACAAGCAGAATATGAGGCCTTTGCATAGGCAAAAATAATTTTTTTATAGCAAAATTTTTGCCAGTGCTCCTTTTAAGGAAGGAGAAAGAAATTTATGTGGAGGAGAGTGGATGGGCACATTACTGACAACAATGTATTTTCATTATGCGTGGTAGAAATGAAACTCTTTTCTGCTCATAGCCTTTTCCCTTGAGGAGAAAGGCACGGGTTGGGGGGTAGGATCCTTGTTTCTTCTCATTCTTTAAAATATAACAGAATTTTCATGATAAAGCAGCAGTAGGTCTTGTCATTTTTTAGTTCAAATTGAAAAGTGTGGTCCTGGTGCTGAGGAGAGGCTGGCTGTAAGTTCTGAGCTGTGTTAGTGAAGACACTCTAGGTGTTTAAATTGAGGCTGTTTAGCTAAAACATAACCTGTCTCCAGCGATCACTGCCATCATTTGACCAGCGATCGTGAATATGATTTAATTGCAGCTCTAAAATCCTTCATGCACCCCCAGGTGTCAAGCTTGTTGCTCCTGTAGATACTCAGGTCTTCACGCGCACACCTTGTATGCCTCTGTTCTCAGAGGAGCCGGTCTCAGGACTGGATGTTTTGTCAGAGTTGTTTGAATTGGATAAATTAAATTAAATATGGAGTCTCAGGAAGCTACTTGCGCTGAACTGAATTTGAAGCATTCCTAAAGTTTAGGAAGTTTAAATATCTACATGCTGTGTTTTCTTTGACCTGTGTTGATCTCATAGAAGCTAAGTTCTTTCAGCTCCAGCCTGAGAGAGGCATTACTTGAAGAACGCTTACCTTCATGAAGACCAAATCAGTGATTTTTCATGTAACAAATCAAATAAGACTGACATGGAAATGAATCATGTTAAAATTATGTGCACAGTTTCAAATCATCCTTTTTATTCTATGTCTAATATGACTTCTGAGATTCAGCTTAAGTCTTAGTCAAGTGTTGATAATATTGGCCATCCTTGACAGTTCTCGTTATGAAGGATAGGTGTTGCTATGCAGTATCTTTGGGAGAATATCCTAATGTGGATTTTTGAATGAATTTTAATAGTCGTAAAAATTCCATATTGATGGCAAGGGAAAGTGGATTTTGCATTATACACAACAGAGAAGAGGATGAAAGTGAAAATTTTCAGTTTCCTTTATTGAACCTGCCAGTAAAGATAGATTTCCATTAAGAATTCCAATAGATTATATGTACCTGTTAAAAATGTGATTTTTCTCAAGCGATCTTTTCTCTTTCTTGAAGGGACTAGAGCTTAGGGAATTAAGAAATAGCATGAGGTTTCTTGAGGCCTCACTTCACACTCCCTGGTGTGAGACAGAGGAAAATCCAGTCCATGTCCTTCTTGAGTTTGTTTTCTTTTATGAAACATCACCTGCTGCTTACTGGTTACATTCATGAAGAAAAATAATTTGTCTTTAATCTTACTTCTCTGAGAACTGTGAAATATCACATAAATATTCTTGTGGAATAAAGAAAAAATATTTTAAAATACTTTTCTCAACTGTTAGATACACTAAAATATAGAAAATTGTCTGCAGTCGTCACAGTCTTCTCTTTTGGTGGGACACTTGAATTGGCTATCTTTTGGGGATTCCCTATTTCTCAGTCCACTATAAAGCTATATAATCCAGCACAGGTTTCTAAAAATTGCCCTCCAGTGGCAGTGGGTGTCTCCACAAAGCTGAGAAGAGGGATTCTAACCAATCCGATGGTGGTTGGGAGAGAGGACTCCAGTTACTATGAATTCCTCATCATAAATGGTTCCACGATGTTTGTTGAGGGAGGCCTGACTCCATGGACACGCCTGGTCTCCAGCATGCGGCTCATCATGGGCTTTGTTACGCTGGGAATGGTCACGGACAGAAAGTACATGAGATCTGTCATTGGACATTAGGCATGGTGAAGGAGAACCTTCGAGTGATAAGTCACATGATTTTACCTTGCTAATAAGGCTGCCACTGTCGCAAACGTAACAAAAGAGAAATAAGTCGTGTCATGGTAAGTGTGAAGGTCATTAAGATATGATTTTCATAGTCCTGTGTCAGCTTTGCTTCTTTCAGGAAACCATCTTGAATTAACCTCATTTTGCTATGTTAATGATTTTATGATTTATTAAAGAGATCTTTGAATAGAACAATAAACAGAGAACTGATGCTAAACTTCTTTCTGGTCTCCTTTTGAATGAAGATTAAATATAATTTGCATCACTGGGATTGTGCACTGAATTAATTGGCTTTGAATGAATTAAGAGTCTCTCTCTCTGTCTCTCTCTCTCTCTCACACATATACCCACACACACACCCCTCTACCAACTGTGGGCCAGATGTAGGGATTTACCTTACACAGGAGTAAAGTCTTACAGAATCAGACTTCAGAGCTGGAAGGGGGCCTTTGAGACCAAACTGCTCATGTTTTTAAATGAGAAAGTGAGAATTTAACTTGCTGGAGTCATGTAAGTAGGTAATTGCTGTCTAATACCTATACTCAACTCCTGCACTTGGTCTGCATGCTACTTCTCAAATAATTGGTGAGTGCTAAACCATGCAAAATATTACAACTGTGTGAGGTTTTTATCAGTCTGATAATCATCTGTACTGGCAAATAACCTCTCACAATGTAAGTGCTCTAGGGAGCACTAATATACTAAGGCTTAGTGGATTCATTTAGTAAGACTGCCTTTCAACTAACACTGGCTGAAAAATCTGCCTGCCCAATGAGGCTTTTAGTGATGGCAGGATAACTTATTTTGAGTAATTGCTTTCAGGGAGGCAGTAGGCCTTAGTAGAGGAATGGAGTGGGGTAACTGCTGGAGCACAGGTCAAACAGAGGGATCTGAGGAATGGACAGAGCACAGTATTGCAGATAAATGCGGTATCTGGGGTTCTCTTGAGGCAAGCCTGGTGGTGCCATCTTTACGTGGAAAGGTAACACGCTCATTTACATTTACTGAACACTGAAGCCGTGTTCCTCCCGCCCCCAACACTATGTCATATTATTTCCTTACACTGAGCTTTTCAAATGTTTTAAAAGTTATTAACTTAGAGCTAAAAATAGCTTTGTGTTTGAGTGGTGCATTAAAAATTAAATACACCTACTCAGGATACCAAATCAAAACAGAATCTTAATAGAAGCCTTAGTATTTGTTCTCAATAATTATCTTTTGTTTTAGGGCATCTTGTGGAAGAATATAGGAATTTCTGGTTTTTGTTTTATATGTTCACACAACAGCACAGGGAACCATCTGCTGCAGTGAAATTAGCAAAGTCAAGTTGTGTGTTCTTTGGGGACCCATTTAAAAAGTCATTAGCTAAAGACAGATTGACAACGCACTTCATACATTTTATGAATCTTGCCATGGGAAGTCTGTTATTCAGAGTAGTCTAAATTCATAAGCATCATGTTTTAGGTCTACAAAGCTCATGTGAATTTTAATTCTACTATTACTAGAGAAAAATCTGTTAAAAATAGCCTGATCACTTAGAATTTTTAGTGGTACATGTGTGCTTAGTCATGTCTGCTTCTTTTCGGCCCCATGGACTGTTAGCCCTGCTGGGCTCCTCTTTCCATGAGATTCTCCAGGCAAGAATACAGGAGTGGGTTGCCATTTCCTCCTCCAGGGGATATTCCCCACCGAGGAATTGAACTTGTGTCTTCTTCAGCTCCAGCATTATAAGCAGATCCTTTACCACTGAGCCACTGGGGAGTTTTGGTGGTGCGCCCTGTGAATCTGGAGGTAAAAGCCCCAAGTGTTACGGAATAAAGTTAATCTGTGGTTATGTAATATTTTACAGCTGTAGGTTTATAAAAAACTATATGGAGAGGCCAGACACTTCAAAAAGAATTCATTAAGTTGATTAAATGTCTTCCTCTGTTGCTCATTTTTTAACACTTAAGTGTAGCAGAGAGTCTTCACACTCTTCTTTTGAGCTGAAAGGACTTGGTTCTGGTCGAGTTCTTGCTACTGTCATTAAACAACTGATGCCCACGTGGCACAGAAGGGGCGCTGGGAGGACCAGATAGGACTAGTGGGAGGGCAGGCATATAGAGACACATGCCAACTTTTGAAATTCTCCCCACAATCAACCCAATTCATTAAGGAATTCAAGAGGTATGAGAGGGAATGCTTGTGCTTTCACAGTTTGTAATCTCCCTGAGGGCCAGGGAGAAAGGGACATTATTGTCCTCAATTTGTATATGGAGACACTGAGGTACAGACACATCTGAGAACCCATAGACAGCCAGGACGCACATCCTAACTGGACCTGAAGAATCTGGTCTTTCAACTACCAAGTAGATCTTACACTTTCTAAAAAAATAAAAGTTTGTTCCTGATATATTGATCTGCTAAAATATTGAAGTACCACCTATTGATAAACCAGTCATTCCTCACAAATTGTCAATTTCCCAATGGAATGATTGTGAACTTATGATGAGCTTCTTTATAGATATGGGACATGAATAATTATACTAGCTTATGGCTTAATTAACGTAACTTCTACAGACTTTAATTGTGCCTGTCCATGTTCTAGGTGGAATTTTCCATCATAATTAATAAATATGTGAGTCCATAGCATTAGTATGAATTGCTGGAGCCATATGGCTGGAGTGCTGATACCTGGGCGATTAGCAAGTTAAATGAAACATCTTGAGGTCATCATATCTCGGTGTGGAGTTGTTTATTATCCATGTATACAGGCTTTTAAGATTGGACTACCATTTACATGAAAACTGATACCAATAAAGATGATTAGAGAGAATCAACAAATCAATCTCCGTGGTAGTAAGGCACAACCTGAAAATGTAGTGGATGTGTAATTTTTAAGAAGAGAAAGGAATAAGATTTTTCCCTTGTTAATGAAAGAGTTGGCTATTTAACCACGTAGCATGCTCCCTGCTTAATTGGTTACTGGTGTCACAAGTATAAAGTAAAATTGTTCTCGTTATGACAGTTGCTCTGTCATCCTTTTAGGAGGGTATTTTTCAAAGTGTGATTCTTGGACAACTTCAGGTGGTTTATGAGTTAATGGTTATATAATTAGACTATTTACTTTGTGCCGGGCATGAGCTAAAACTTTATTGATACAAGTATTTAGTGATGAGTTCATTGATGTTTCATCTTCATGTGTGTCCGATGAAGATACTTTTGGCAGTCAAGAAGATAAAGAAAAGTGATGTCCAAGGTATCTGAGCTTCTAAAGATGTGAAGAACTACTGACTAGGCAAGGCTCTGCCATAGGGGAATCAACACTCACTGGTCTGGTGTTGGCTTAGAACAGAATGGCCTCATGTCCAGGTGAGACTGTTGATGCAAGTGGAGTTGAGAAGGCAGGGGAAGGTGGATAGACACAGTCCTTTTGCTTGGGAATGTTTAGTGCTTAACAAGTGATAAAAAATGCTTTCGTCCCAAAGTGAGGTTCTGGCACAGCTACCACCAGAAATGAAACTGGGAAAGAGAATGGAGGGGAGCAGAAAGAAAGAGATGAAAACTTTCTGATAAAGCATCATTGCATACTTCTGTGTGTAAGATTTAACAGATTCCTAACTTGTCTGCAATGGAGATAAATTTCACGTGTGAAAACCAAGTTCAGAACTCTTTGTAACATGTCACTACCAACCTCAGCACTCCATGTGTTCCTTAATTCCTTCACTTGTCACCCAGAGAAAAAAACTGTTTTGCTCTGTATTTGACAGGTATACAAATTATGCCTTGTGTTTCAGTCAATTTCTGTTCCCATATGTGCTAGAATCACACACTATTAAGGAGCCGGAACTGGGGAAAAGCCTGGAAGGAAGGATACTGAATCAGTACCTCTCCTTAGGACCACTGGAGGGCCTGCTGCTCCTGTGATTCATCTCCAGGAGTAGAAACTTCAGCTTGGTAACCTTCATGATTGAAATTGTTAGAAAGTGTGACACTAATGCTCATGAATGGATACATTTTTATGCCTCGATGTATCACTGTTGCTTACATTAAAAAAAATTTTTTTTTAATTATATCGGAGTTTATTTTAGTGCTAAGTTTTAAAATAAGGAATTAAAATTTTAAATCTCAAATTTCCGACGCAGTAGGAAACCTCACACTCCACTGTTCACCGTTAGTAGTAGGGTTTTCTTAAGGCTTGAGGTATATTACCAGGATGTTGGACTCTCTGGATCTTACCATCCTCAAAGCACTTTGAGTACTTGTGTTTCATTCAGATGAGTGTATACACATTTTCTCTCTACTACTCTTAACTATTCACCACATTTGTATGATATGATCGTCGATGACTCAGCACAAGTGAAAGCACCCAGCATCCACAGTGACCTTCCAGTGAGTTCTCTATGATTCTTTTCCAAGTAAACAATGTCCCCGCGCTGACACTAAAGAGAACTTTATTTCGGTTCCCTCTGCTCTCAAGTGGTCCAGGCCCACATTGACCAGGTAAGGGAACACATATGACTCCGACTAGCAAACACGGGAGCGGCTAGCTCTGTGAGCGTGGAGCAGAGCACACGGGACAGGGAAAGAAGCAGGAGCAGGTGGGCACCAGCCATCCGTCAGAACCCTACGCAGCCCCGTCCCGGCCTCGCGTTGATCACTCGTCTTTATATGTTCTCCTTTTGCAAGACTGGGATGAACAACGTGTTCCAAACCTTTAGAAGCAATTTGAAAACACAGCTTTTGATGTGGCACTTCAAAACAAGTTGGCACAGAATGAAGAGTGACATTTGGTCAGTGGTTTGCGGAGGAGCCGTAGCCTGTCCCTCCACGGGCCGGGCTGGGGCTCAGGGCGCAGGCTGGCTCTTGGGCGCGGGGTCCTCGTAGCGGCCCGGGCCGGGGGCGGCCTCCGGGGGGAAGCCCTGCTGCTGGTAGCCGTAGTTGACGGTGCCGCACGGGAAGTGGCGCAGCCTGAACAGAGGCACGTCCCGCAGGCTGGCGGTCAGCGCCGACGGCTCGAGGAGCAGCGAGGCGCCCGGGTGGCGGGCGGCGGGCGCGGGGGCCGGGACAGCACGGGCGCCCTCGCCGCCCGGGGGCCCCCGCTCGCGCTGCTCCTTCTTGGCCGGTGGAGTGTTCTTTTTGGTGGGTTTCTCTGTAAACCAGGAGCCGTAGGTGGGGTTCCAGAGGCTGGTGGGCTTGTTCCTGGAGCCCTGGACTTGGGGCAGCTCCGAGGGCGGGTTGGACTGCGAGAAGGCCATGTTGACGTGTCCCCCCTCCACGGCCGGCGGCCGGGCGCCGCCTCGGACACAGGCCTCCGCGACCGCGGGCTTCTTGCCGGCCTTGCCGGGCGGAGCCGAGGGCAGAGCGGCGGGGGCGGCCGGCTCGCGGCCCTCCTCTCGCTTGGCCTGGGCCGCCGAGACCAGGAGAGGAGGGATTCCCTCGGGGTCCTGGGGCCTCATGGGCACCTTCTCCTCCTCTTCCACGAGGGGCCCGTATTCTACCGGCAAAGCGGTGTTGATCACATCTGGGTCCTACAGGCGGGAGAGATGGACGGATGGAGACTTTGAACCATAGGCCAAACGTGTGGATGGGAAGATAACCTTAGCGATGATGTCATCCAAACTTACTTAACAGATGAGGAAACCATTCAGGGTTTACTGGGAATATATTAATTTGTAAGCACGGGAGAATAAGAAACACGTGCGAAAACGTCCTCATCTTTGTAGAGCTTGGAGGAGAGGCGCTATTATAGAAGAGCGTGCTGGGACAGGGTGCCCAGAAGCGGCCCCACTACCTGGGGAAGGGGAGTGGGCTCAGGAAAGAAAGGCTTTGCAGAGACCAGCTTTAGGCAAAACTTACAGACGAATGGATTTAAAAAATTATAAATTAGTTTTTTAAAATGGTTACAGTCTGTTTCCAGTGAAGTGTGCTCAGTCGTGTGCTGCTCTTTGCAATCCCATGGACTGTAGCTTACCAGGCCCCGTCCATGGAATTTTCCAGGCAAGAGTACTGGAGTGGGTTGCCATTTCCTTCTCCAAGCGAACTTCCCGACCAGGGGATCGAACCCACGTCTCCCACATGGCAGGCAGACGCTTTATCCTCTGAGCCACCAGGGAAGCCCAGTTCCCAGTGAAATACGTAAAAAAAAAAAAAAAAAAAATCTATATGTTTGACTTCAAAATGTGTCTGTTGAGAGTGAGAGGAGGGGAGGCGAAGGGAGGAGGGACACACCATGCTGGCTGACAAGGTTAACCTCTGGTTCTCCTAGCATTTCTATCACCTTTGGATGGAGGCTGCACTGGATCATAACGTTTCTGGGTTATATCATCACTTCATTACACATGCTGATATCACAATGCAGTGGTTTTTCAACAAGTTTGGATCTGATGAAACCCAGGAAATACTGACGTGCTATGAGGAAAACCACTTACAAAATCAACTCTGTGCTAGATCATTTTTACAGCGACAGACTGATATAGAAAAGCAGAAGGCAGCTGCTAGAGATTTGAGGAAGATTTGTGGAAGAAAGCTTAAAGTTGGGGAAACTTAATCCTGTACTATTTTGTGCAAATTGGGAAAACCATCACTTCAGGTTAATAGAAAAGCACATAGGTCCAGTATTCATCAGTAAAAAGTTTAAGCATAAAAAATAACTACCTTCTAATTCTCTCTGCTTTAGTCTTTAGTTCCTTCTCTATTAATTATTAATTTCTAGAATGAGTCATTCAAAATATGCTTGTACAGAGCTCCCAGCTTTTAAGAGGGATCTTATGTGCTTTGGAGAAGAAAATTACTCCAAAGTATATGTACTTAAGTGGATGCATCCCATTAATATTACAACATAATAACCTAAAAGCCACTGAACATCAAGTTCTCTAAAACAAACAAAAAAACCCCCAAATAACTTGAAGTCTATATAGATAAATGCTTTCTGAGCTCAAAGGACCCAAAAGAATGGAATCATGAGGACAGGAGGTGACTCCAGTGTGAAAATGTATATGTCTATTGTTACAACTAAGAGGAGAGGGAATTTAGAGAGGTAGCGGTTTGTTGTCTGACTTCTAAAAGGTTCTCCAGAATCTGATATTCTGGCAGAATGAGAGGCAAAAAAGAGGGAAAGAAATTCACGCAGCCTGGAGGTGAGAAGTGTCGGTGTGAAGGTCCCTGAGACGTTGAAGTAGAGGAGCACACCCCTCCACCGAGGATGGTGCAGACAGACGGAGGAGATTGGGGGCCAGGGCTCTCACTTGATGGCCTCCACTCTTGAGGAGGTAGAAGGCATAGTTATCTGCTGAAAATCTCCCCATTTCTATTAACATCAAAACAGGAAAAAGGCAGTCCTTACTGACGGAATTGGGAGTGGAATCTGGACAGGGACCAGCAGGACTTCGGGAAGCTGCGTGGCTTGGACAGACCCTCTCCCAGCTCAACTCCTCTTAAGCGATAGCAACTAGTATTTGTTTACAAAACAGGCAGACTGAGATACCACTCATTGTACTTATAGATAATTAACATTCATCTTCAAGAGCATAGCTTATTTCTCCTGGCTGGTGTAACTGTTATTTCACATTTTGGCATTTGCCATCTTCAAGACTTTTCCATATAAATACTAGCTGAAGGAGGTGGGGGGGATGTGTATACCTGAGTGCAGTATTCAATCCTCTCCAAAATTATGGCAAAGTTGGGCCTGTCTTCAGGCTGATGTTGCCAGCACTGGGTCATTATCCGGTATCTAAAAGAACAAGGACATAAATTAAAATCAAGAAAAATGGGATGAAAAATAAGTCCCGCCCTCCCCCCCCAGCGCTTTTCTAATAGGACTGGAACAGCACTGTCTTCTAGGGTGGGGACTCATCTTGTCTCCGTGTTTGCACGTGCCGCCCTCTGCTGATGGGCAGGGTGTGAAGGTATCACACAGGGCTCATTTGTTGCATTCCTGAATTACCGTCACCTCTGGGGCAGAATATTCTAACTGTATTTCCCATCTGTCTTGTCTGTGGGAAGGAGGTGAGACAGATCGGTTCAGTTCAGTTCAGTTGCTCAGTCGTGTCTGACTCTTTGCGACCCCGTGGATTGCATGAGGTCCGTGGTGAGACACACAGGACAGCAGAAAACCCAGGGGATAGAGATGCTCTAGGGAGACTCAAGACCTGTGGAGTAAGGCAGCAGGGACGGAGCCCACGACACAGACCCAGGAGATGCCTGAGGCCAGTGAGCCTGGTGAGTCCACAGCCTCCATCCAGACAATGTGTACCTTTTGGGGTGTGGCATTATTGCTGTCAAGGGGCAGGTAAGAATAAACCATCTCATTGAAACTACAGACACACTCCTATCTTGGGGCATATTAAATGAGGTCAGCCATCTGTTCCTTCGTCTTAAAAATTAAAATGCATATGTGGCTGCAGATATTTTTTGAAAAGGAAAATTGTGCTTAGTAAATTGTAGAAAATCCTCAGAGTCATACACAGGCCCTGGGCAGTTCTTAGGTGGGTCCATCCGTCCTCCACTGGTGACGAACTCCAGGACTTCCTGGTTGCTTTTGCTAGGGTATGGCATGTATCCAAGAGAGAAGATTTCCCATAGCAGCACTCCGAAGGACCTGCACACAGGACGGGAGGTGTGGGTGTGGGTGTGCACACACACATACACAGAGACTCAGACATACACACAAATACATTCACAGATGCTCATACACAGACACACACACACACATGTAAATACCCCGACACACTTACAGAGACATATGTATATGTATACACAGAGACATAAACATATACACAGTCTCAGACACACACAGACATGCACACATGGAAAATTTTAATTGCTTAATTTCATTTTTCCACAATAAAAGTTTTTAATATGGAGAAATAGAAAAGAATGAGAACGTAGCCCTACGTGAAGATCCATAAAAGGATAACTAGCATGTTATGTTTCTTCGTTCAAGATTCTGGGCTTAGAATTTTTTTACATAATTGCTGTGATTTTCTTTTTTTGGGGCAAATTCCATTATAACATAAACATTTTGCATGCTAATACAAACCCTTTTATAAATAGAATTTGACATAGCTATAAAAAATTCCACTGAGTAGTTGTGCCATAATTTGCTCTATCATTTCCATATTGTTTTCAATTTTTGAAGTATTTTAAAAACATTGTGATGAACATTTTTATACATTTTTAAAAGGACAGTTTCCTTAGAATAACTTTCCGGAATTTAGGATTAGGATAATCTAGTAAAATCTAGGATAATTCTAATGGAATGACTAGATCAAAATAATATGAACGCAGAAAAATTATTTCTGTATATTGCCCATGTGACTTTCTAGTGCATTGCTGATCATCAACCAGCACTGTGCATCAGACACTCTTACCAACACTGAGAGTTCTTACTAAAAATGAGAACTTTTGCTGATTTTTAAGGTAAAAAAATGGTAGATTATTTTAAATTATGATTATTGATTGGATAATTAACATGGTTGAATGTGTGTGTTAATTCACTCTGTTTTTTTCCTGTGAATGTTTCATGTTTAACCACATATAACCACCCTAAACCACATATTATATTTTGATTTATAAACATACTTTATCAAAGATGTTAATCTTTTATTCAAAGTTCAAACACTTCTATTAGTTGCTTTCTTATTTTCCTTGTTAGCATACCAAAGATTTTCATTTTTAGGTAGTTGAATCTATTTTAAAAAATTCTGTGATTTCTTCCATCTGTTTCAGAGATGGTACAATCCTCTCTTTACCAATGATTAGATGAATGTTTGCTATTTTCTTCCAGTTGTATTAATATTTCTTTTTTCTTTCTTCTCACATCCAGTTGGAGTTGAGTTTGGTGTAAAGTGGGAGGTAAGGATCTCATTTTATTCGCTCTTCTAAAACCACTCTTTAACACTACCTATTCCTATAATAATTTTCTCGTCAACTATTGACTTGTGAGTAAGATAGGTCTGTTCCAGGATATCTATTCACTTCATCTATTTGTCTGCTTCTTGCATTGATACCATTTTCTTTTACTTTATTTTTTGGCTGTGCCGAGTCTTCACTGCTGCACGCAAGCTCTTCTCTAGTTGCGGTGCACGAGCTTCTCACTGCACTGGCTTCTCTTGTAGAGCCGGGCCCTAGAGTGTGGGCTTCAGTAGCTGTGGCACACAGGCTTAGTTGCCCCTGGGCATGTATAAACTTCTTGGACCAGGGATCAAACCTGTGTTCTCTCATTGGCAGGCAGATTCTTAACCATTGTGCCACTAGGGAAGTCTCTCTTACTTTTTGTGTATTTATGTTTTAATATCCGGTAGGACATTTTTCCTTCTCTCTTTTTAAAGAAATGTATCTGATTTCTCACAATCAAATCAAATGTATTTTGATTTCTCAAAATAAAAAATACAAAAAATGTATTTGATTTGTTTTAAATGAACTTTAAAATGATTTCTATTGTGTTTCAAAATCATCTCCTTTGATATTTTGCCTAAAACTTTAAAACATTTAATTTCATAATTAGTTTTTTTAGCCAAAAAAGGCTATCTTTGTTTTAGTATTTGGTTGCAGTTTTATAATGTTAATATTACCTCAAAAATTTACGGAACTATAGCTCCTCTGGAACTATAACTCTTGAGTCACTTGGACTGCAAAGAGATCAAACCAGTCAATCCTAAAGGAAATCAACCCTGAATATTCATTGGAAGGACTGATGCTGAAGCTGAAGCTCCAGTACTTTGGCCACCTGATGTGAAGACCTGACTCATTAGAAAAGACTCTGATACTGGGAAAGATTGAAGTCAAGAGGCGAAGGGGATAACAGAGGATGAGATGGTTGGATGGCATCACCGACTCAATGGACATGAGTTTGAGTAAGCTCCGGGAGATGGTGAAAGACAGGGAAGCTTGGCGTGCTGCAGTCCATGGGGTCGCAAAGAGTCAGACAGAACTGAGCGACCAAACACCAAAGCTTCTCTGGGCTTCCCAGGTGGCACCTGTGGTAAAGAACCTGCCTGCCAATGCAGGATACTTAAGAGATGTGGGTTTGATTCCTGGGTTGGGAAGATCCCCTGGAGGAGGGGTGGCAACCCACTCTAGTATTCTTGCCTGGAGAATCCCATGGACAGAAGAGCCTGGCAGGCTACGGTCCATAGGGTCCCAAAGAGTCAGACATGTAGCAAGTGATTTACACAAAGTACTTTTATTGACATCATTTAAGTGAACTTTCAAAGATTCTTTTGGGGAGAATTGGGCAAAGGTAGCTTCTATATTTTTCAGGTGAGAAGGCTGAAGCAGAGATTATTATACAGTTAATTCAAGACAGACTGGAATATGTTATTAGATTTCTTGATTCTACTGACTACAAATTGCCTGGTGCATATATTATTCTTTTCTGTTTGGTGGTCTTTCTGCCTCCCCCCAGGGCAGAACAAAATAAGCAAAATCATGGATGAAACTAAATAGCAGGGCTTAAAGAATCCCAGCAATATGTTTTCTGCCTATCTGGATAAATAGCTAAGGAGACAAATTGCAGTATTCTTTGACAGAATCACTGTATGGATTGCAAATAGATGTTTATTTTCTTAGAGTTCAAGGGAGTGAGAAGTCATGTTGGTTACAGAACACTGGTAATTTCAGGTAAGTAATGTTGTGAGATTTAACAGATAACCATACAGGATACTCATTAACATTTGAATTCCAGATAAACAAGAAATACATTTTTAGTATCAGTATATCCCAGTTGGATTTCCCAGGTGGCGCTAGTGGTAAAGAACCCTCTGGCCAGTGCAGGAGACATGAGAGATGAGGGTTCGATCCCTGGGTTGAGACGATCCCCTGGAAGAGGGCATGGCAACCCACTCCAGTATCCTTGCCTGGAGAATCCCATGGACAGAGAAGCCTGTGGAGCTTCAGTTCATAGGGTCGCAGAGAGCTGGATGGGACTGAAGCGATTTAGCACACATTCATATCCCAAATACTGCATGAGACATACTTATACCGTACAATTTTCATGTGAAATTTCATTTTAACTGGCCATTTTGTATTTTATCTAGTAATCCTACAGATCAGGTAAATCTATATTTTGTATGCCAATTTTTTTTTAAATCACCTATAAGTTAAGCCTGTCTTAAACAGGAGCCACAAGGCCCAAAGCTTTGCACCAAAGCATTCAAAAATCAAATAAGACAAATATTTTTTAAAAAATCCCACATTGTTTCTTCTGATATAAAACTTGCTCCTCTGCTTCATGAGGCCTGGGGTGGGATTGAGAATTTGAGTTTATGACAAGGTCCCAGGTGATGCTGATGCTGTTGCTGTTGATCGGAGGAGCACACTTTGAGACCCACTGGGTTTGGGTAAGTCAAATCTCAGTGGCTTCAAACAACAAAATCTCTTATGCACATTATCAAAAAATGGATCAGAGGAGGGACTCTGGTCACCATGGCTCCTCTGTCTTCTGACCTTATCTCAATGCAAGGCTTTCAGAATCTGGAGGATTCTTGTCCATTTTCTTGGTTTCCCACATTGCTGTTGAGAAATTCAATTGTTTGGATTCCCTGTCTTTCCTCTCTGATAATTGTTTACTATGACTTTATTTGTATCTTTGGAAACTTTTACCACCTTGATCACCATTTGTCTGAAATTTCACAATGATATATTCATGGGGTTGCTCTTTTTATTCACAGCGCTTAGCACTTTCTGGATGCTTTCATTCTGAAAACGTACGTCCTTCTGGGAAATCTTGAATTATTTCTTTGATGTTTTTATTCCCTTCATTTCTGCTCTTCATTCTTTCTGGGACACCTATTTGTCAGCTTATTGGGTCTAATGGTCTAATTCTTTTAATTGTCTTTCTTTTCCTATCTATCCGATCTATTTATAGTCATTTTATTTTCTAGAGGATTGATTCAACTCTGTCTTCCAACTTTTCTTTTACTTTCACACATCTATTATCATCTTTTTTTAAAAAAACACTTTATTTTCTTAAGAACAGTTTTAGGTTGTAAAGAAATTATGAAGATAACACAGAAAGTTCCCACAGGCCTCACACGCAGTTCCATTTTTAGCTTCTTACATTAATGTGATACATTTGTTACAATTAATGAGCCAATACTGAGGAATTATTATTAACTAAAGCCCATAGTTTATTCAGGTTTCCTTAGCTTTTGCTGAATTTCCTTTTTGTGTTCTAGGACTCCATTAGAATATCACTTTATATTTAGCTGTCATGTTTCCTTAGGCTATTCTTGACTTTGGCAACTTCTCAGACTTTCCTTGTTTTTAATGACCTGGACAGTTTCAAAGAGTTCTGGTCAGGAATTCTGTAGAATGTCGTATTAGGATTTGACTGTTTTTCTTATGATTAGACTGGAGTTAATGGGTTTGGGGAGAAAGACCTCAGAGGTTAACTACCATTTCTTCATATGTCAAGGTACGTGCTATCAACATGATCTACCGCTGTTGATGTTGACCTTGACTGCCTAGCAGAGGTAGTGTTTGCCAAGTTTCTTTCTTCCCCCTGCTTTTCTCTCTCTGTGCCTTTTGAAAAAAATGCTGCTGTGTGCTGCCCACATGGGCTCCAGGGAACTAGGCTCCATCTCCTTGAAGGCTCTCTTATCACATTTTTCTATACAGGAGTTTTTTCCCTAAGAACATTTAAAATAATTAGTTAATTGATTTTTGGCTGCATTGGGTTTTAGTTTTAGCATGCAGGATCTCTCCTTGCGGTGTGCGGACTCAGTCTTTGCGGCAAGCGGGCTCAGTTGCCTCTTGGCATGTGGGAGTTTGGTTCCCCAACCAGGGATCAAACCCGTATCCTCTGCATTGAAGGCAGATTCTTAACCACTGGACTGCCAGGGAAATCCGAAAAAACATTGTTTTAAATAATCTTTTGTCCTTAAGATTATGGTTACAATAACTTAACTTTCTGAGGATATTGTTTTTAAAAGTTTTCCTAAACTTTCTACATTCTTATTCCTCCAAGTTCCTTTGTATATGTTTGCTTCCTTCAGATCAGAATCTTTCCTCAAATGTTTGTAGATTCTTGGCTCTCTGTTCATATATTAAGATTGGAACCCGACAAGATGGGAAGCTCTGTGTAGATGAGGCTTGCTAACTGGAGAGCAACTGACTTGCTTGTTTCACGAGGGGCCTTCGTTTCCTGGCTGCTGTAACAGTGTACCACAGACTTGATGACTTAAGACAACAGAAGTTTATTCTTTCACAGTTACGAAGGCTGGATGTCTGAAGTCAGTATTGAGAGCTGAAAGTGAAGTATATGCGAGACCACACTGTTCCTTGCCTCTTCCAGCTTCTGGAGGCTGCTGGAACATCTTGACCTGTGGCCACATCTCTTCAACCTCTGCCTCTGTCCTCTGGGTGTGAGGCAAATCTCCCTTTGCCTCCTGTGAGGACACTGGTGATGCAGACTCCTTCTCCTGATGAGGGTTTCTGGGATGAGATCCTGATACCACTGGAGGGCCATTTTTCAGCCCACTAACACTCACTACCACACAATTGCACTCATCTCACACGCTAGTAAAGTAATGCTCAAAATTCTCCAAGCCAGGCTGCAGCAATACGTGAACCGTGAACTTCCAGATGTTCAAGCTGGTTTTAGAAAAGGCAGAGGAACCAGAGATCAAACTGCCAACATCCACTGGATCATGGAAAAAGCAAGAGAGTTCCAGAAAAACATCTATTTCTCTTTATTGACTATGCCAAAGCCTTGACTGTGTGGATCACAACAAACTGGAAAATTCTGAAAGAGATAGGAATACCAGACTACCTGACCTGCCTCTTGAGAAACCTATATTCAGGTCAGGAAGCAACAGTTAGAACTGGACATGGAATAACAGACTGGTTCCAAATAGGAAAAGGAGTACGTCAAGGCTGTATATTGTCACCCTGGTTATTTAACTTATATGCAGAGTACATCATGAGAAATGCTGGACTGGAAGAAACACAAGCTGGAATCAAGATTGCTGGGAGAAATATCAATAACCTCAGATATGCAGATGACACCACCCTTATGGCAGAAAGTGAAGAGGAACTAAAAAGCCTCTTGATAAAAGTGAAAGAGGAGAGTGAAAAAGTTAGCTTATAGCTCAACATTCAGAAAACTAAGATCATGGCATCTGGTCCTATCACTTCATGGGAAATAGATGGGGAAACAGTGGAAACAGTGTCAGACTTTATTTTTGGGGGCTCCAAAATCACTGCAGATGGTGATTGCAGCCATGAAATTAAAAGATGCTTACTCTTTGGAAGGAAAGTTATGACCAACCTAGACAGCATATTGAAAAGCAGAAACATTACTTTGCCAACAAAGGTCCGTCTAGTCAAGGCTATGGTTTTTCCAGTGGTCATGTATGGATGTGAGTGTTGGACTGTGAAGAAAGCTGAGCACTGAAGAATTGATGCTTTTGAACTGTGGTGTTGGAGAAGACTCTTGAGAGTCCCTTGGACTGCAAGGAGATCCAACCAGTCCATCCTAAAGGAGATCAGCCCTGGGTGTTCTTTGGAAGGAATGATGCTGAAGCTGAAACTCCAGTACTTTGGCCACCTCATGCAAAGAGTTGACTCATTGGAAAAGACTCTGATGCTGGGAGGGATTGAGGACAGGAGGAGAAGGGGACAACAGAGGATGAGATGGCTGGATGGCATCACCGACTCGATGGACATGAGTTTGAGTGAACTTCGGGAGTTGGTGACGGACAGATGTGCCTGGCATGCTGCAATTCATGGGGTTGCAAAGAGTCATACACGACTGAGTGACTGAACTGAACTGAGCACTTGCTATGTCTAAAGTTTTTCTCTTCATGGGTCGGTTCCTTCACTGAGAATCTTCTCATCTCCTCCTGCCTAGCTGCCATGTGCTTGGCACTGAGGGGAGAGAGGATGCATGCACCTTTAGGTAGGCAGACTTCTTAAACTCTACTATTTCTGCTTATAGTAGAGAATCCATGTTTGCTGATGTCTGATATCCCCAAGGTCAAAAAGAATTCAATTCTTCAGAGAGGGAACCCCTAGCCTTGTGTGGTGGTAGAGGAGGGGCAGAGGTGAGGGGATGATCTAGTTACTTTTTAAACAGATCTGTAACTCATGTTCCTCTCTGCAACACCTCTACTTAGAGGTGCTGGCACCTTCCACTCCTGGGCCTTTCTGGGGCTCCTGACCAGGCCGAGTGAAGCAGGCTACTTCAAGATGGATGTAGGTGTCAACTTTCTAGTCTCCTAAGTAAGGGACCAGGCTTCCCTGGTGGTTCAGATGGTAAAGAATCCATCTGCAATTCAGAAGACCTGGGTTCGATCCCTGGGTTGGGAAGATCTCCTGGAGAAGAGAAGGGTTACCCACTCCAGCATTCTGGCCTGGAAAATTCTATGGACAGAGGAGCCTGGCAGTCTACAGTCCATGGGGTCACAAAGAGTCAGACACAACTGAGCCACTAAGCACACACACACAAGTAAGGGACCATTTGTCTGTAAACTTTCCAGTTTCCAAAGTTATGTCATTGTTGTCTTTGTCCTTGTGGATTTTTATGCAAAGAAGATTCCTCTGTGTATGAGTGTATTTTGGGAGGGAACACAGGTTGACTGCCATTTAAAATTATGTGTTGCTCTTGTAGGAATTATGTAAAACAGTATGGAGAGTGCTCAAAAAATTAAAAATAGAACTACCTTAAGATCTAGCAATTCCACTTCTGGGTATACTACATCCAAAGGAAATAAAATCAGTATTTTGAAAAGGCATCTGCACTCCCAAGATCATTGCAGCATTATTCACAATAGCCAAGATATGGAAACAACCTAAATACTGATGGATGGGTGAACGGATAAAGAACATGTGGCATGTATTTTACACACACACACACACACACACACACAGAGGAATATTATTCAGCCTTAAACAAGAAGGAAATTTGCCATTTGCAACAACAGGGATAAACCTGGAGGACAGTATGCTGAGTGAAATAAATCAGGCACATAAAGACAAATGTCACATGACCTCACTTATAAGTGGAATCGCAGAAACAGAGAATGGAATGATGATTGCCAGGGAAGAAGAGTCTAGTCAAGGAGCACAAGGTCTCAGTTTTGCAGGATGAATGATTTCTGGAGATCTAATGTGCAGATATTGTTTTCCAAACTGATTTTTAGCTGTAGATCACCATCACTGATATTTTTGTGCTGATAATAATTTCTTTTTCTCTGTTATTCTGTCAACTGGAGAATTTCATTGATCATTTTTCTAATCTTAACTCAATGTTTTCCTGGGATAAATCCAACTTTGTTATTATGCTAAAAAAATTATGTGTGGCCCTGTGTGTGTTTCACCAGCCTGCAGTATCAGAACAGCCTGGGAATTTATGAGAAATGGAACTTCTCAGTGACCTCAGACTTCTTGAATCCTGAGCTCTCAGGGTGGGGTCCAGCATTCAGTTGTGTCTTACCAAGACTTCCTGGTGATTCTGATGCTCTGTTGATGTGGGCCCTGCTATAGAGGTATGCTGTCTTCTCTCTTATCCTTCCACAAGAGAGTGTGGGCTCGTTTGACTCATGAGCTCTACTTGAAGGCTCATGGTGAGACCTGGATGAGGGCAGCAGAAAGACTCACCACGTGTCTGTTTTAGAAGTAAATATTCCTTCCATGAAGGCCTCTGGGGGCATCCACTTGACTGGCAGCATTGCACAGCCTCCCTTTCGGTAGTAGCTCGCTCTGCAGGGAGAAGAGAAAAGCAGACTTGGTTCTGGAGATGGCTCCGAGCCAGGTACCTTGAGGGAGTGGCAAAAAACAAGGTCTGTGAACTGAAATTAACGAGGGGCTCTTGTGGTTCGGGGGAACAGCAGGGGGCACAGATCATCTAGTTAACAACCTTAGTGTCACTTAATAGGAGACGAAACAGCCTGCTGGAGGTGTGAAAGAAAAGATCTATGCAATGACTCAAATACCCACTAGCAGATGGTTAGATTTCCCTGATGGATTTTGTTCACTGTAACTCACAATGAATAACATTACTCCAACCTTATGAGTATAGTTCCTGATGATCCACGGTAATGCGAGATGCACAATGGGAGGACTAAGAGCGGGGCTGGTGTCCTACTAGTCTGGGTCCTCCTCGGCACTTACACAGCATCTAATTCAACACAGGCACGTGACTCCAAGTCCTCTAGGTGGCTGGCGGGAAGCTGCTTCCTTTAGCACAGCCGCCAGGGAAAACACAGGCCTGGGGTGGAGCTGGCGTCCGAGGGATGAGGTAACTAGTTTTTGTCAGTGACATCATCAATGCAACTCACTCATAAAAAAACTAATGAATCAATTCCTCCCTCTGAAGCCAGCTCCACCCCAGCCCTGTGTCCTTGTGCCTGGTATGTTATGGGAGGTGGCTTCCTACCAGCTGCCTAGATTAATTACTTCAAAAAATAACTGACTGAAATATGAATTGAGTGGTTAGCTGACTCATTGGAAAGGACCCTGATACTAGGAAAGTTTGAGGGCAGGAGGAGGAGGGGTCAACAGAGAATGAGATGGTTGGATGGCATCACTGACTCAATGGACATGAGTCTGAGCAAACTCCGGGAGATAGTGAAGGACAGGGAGGCCTGGCGTGCTGCAGTCCGTGGGGTTGCAAAGAGTCAGACACATCTGAGTGACGGAACAACAACGTGTGAGGTATTCTGCCACATGCTGAGGACAGAAATAAGTCATAGTCTCTCTCTTCCAAGGATGTGGTTTAGTGGAAGAAACAGACATAATTAACTGCAGTAAGAACACACATATGATGACAAAAGTATGTATTCAAGAGGAAACTCAGTGACCAAAGAAGAATGGGTTTGTTCTACCTGGGGTGGGGGTGGTGGGTGGAAAAGTACAGGAAGAGTTTCTTGGGGGTGCTGATGAAGCTGAATGGCAAAGAAACTCTCACAGGAGACATTCGTGACACATGCTGTCGCACGGGGCCTGTGGGAGGCAGGGGGCTGTAGGGAAGCTAGGGTACTGAAGTCTAGAGTTGGGACCTGTCAGTGCTGAGGATGGAGGGGAAGGGCCGGACCACATGACTCGTTTAGTCTCACTGCAGAATTCGAGTCTTAGAGGACAGGCAGTCCTGGGTGCTCCGAGACAGGAGGTGAAGGAACGCTGAGGCTCCGGGTGGTGGAAGAGGGTGAAGCGGAGCTTTCCCAGGTATGCGGTGGATATCAGTGGTAGTAACAGTAGGTGAAAACATTGCTAACTCCTGAGTTTCTGTGTGCTGCTGCCCTGCGGTAACAGGATGCCATCAGGAGATTGCTACCAGTTCCTTGGGAGGCTGACAGGGGTCTCCCTTATTGTCCGAAGACTGAAAGGTCTGCCTGACCACCTCTCCTCACTCTACTGCTGGATTAGGGGAGGTGTGATTAGTGACTGTGTCAGACAGTGGCTCACTCAGCTCATGGAGTGAGTCACTGTTGTTAATAATTAGACAAAGATGAAACCCGGGGTTGGGAAGAGAAGTGTGGGATAGTATACAGTAGAGGTTTGCTTTTTCCAGTTAAATTTTTTATTTTATTGGTTTCTTTTTAATTAATTACTTAATTGGCTGCACGGGGCCTTAGTGGTGGCACACAGGATTGTTGAATTTTGTTGCGGCATGTGGGATCTAGTTCCCTGACCAGGGACGAAACGCAGGCCCCTTGCATTGGGAGCGCAAGTCTTCACCAGTGGATCACCAAGAAAGTTCCCTGTTTTTTTTTTTTTTGATGTAGCCTCGAGAATGTGACAGGGAAAAAGAAATGAAGCTGAGCTAAGTACTGACGGGCTTTGAACTATACTTCCATTTCTCCTGGCGTGGGAAATGCAGAGCAATGCGCTGGGCCCAGTCTCTTGTCAGTTCTAAGGTGCTCTTGCCTAGAGTAATGGAAGCTAAGTCTGTTTGGAATTCCTGAGTATTGAGGAAAGGGGTTAATTAAGCTAAAGTTTACCTAGAAGCTTTTTCCAAGTGAAGTATCCAGGTTATTCTGTCTCAGAACATGTTAGGACTAAAGAGTTGGAACCAGAAAGACAATCTAATTAACAGGTTAGTGTCAATTATTGCAGGCAGAGAGATCCTAGAATTAGTCCTTCAGGCATGAACAATAATTCAGGCTGCCCCTGTGCTGAAAAGAAACTTAATGCCATTTTCGGCGGCAGGTTGACAAGGCACCAAGGTGTTCTGGGGGATGCGGTTGAGAAGTGGGCTCTGATGGGTGAGGGCACTCTTCACTCACCTGTAGATGTCACGGGCCATTCCGAAGTCTCCGATCTTGGCCACTCTTCCAGGGCCTGGGCGGGTCAAGAGGCAGTTCCTGGCAGCAATGTCCCTGGGATGAAAAAAAAAGGTAAATGCATTTCGTAATTTTATTCCTAAAAAGATAAAGGTATAAGAATCACAAGAATTTTCACCTCCAATCTAAAGTTCAAATAGTTCCCTTTTCTTCTCTGCATTTCCTTTACATTAGACCTCAGTATGAAAGAAATAGCTAAGCAATTCTAGGTCTCAGAACCAACAGGGAAATGGAAAAGGATTAGGGGAGATGATTGAAAATGTTTAATGGGATAATAATAATGAAAATAACTATAATAGGAACTAGAAAATTGATTGTCCTTTTACTAGGTACTTGAGCACTGTTCTAACTGCTTCATATCTAATTCTCACCGTAGCCCTGTAAGACACAAGGTGCTAGTATTATCCTTATTTTATCAAAAAACTTGGAAGATAATAGAGGGACATAGAAATGTATTTGGCCTTTGGCTATTGTTCTGTACAGATTGCTGGTTGGTTTCTGCTGGTTGTTTGACGGAATGTTCTGGAACAGCATGGTTCCCATGAGATTCAAGTAGGTCAAGGCTTTCCCCAAATAGTTCTAGTTTTATATTTTAATATGCCATCATGGTTTTTACATCCGTGATTTTATCTAAAGCCTTTGTTAAGCTGTATGCATCATGGCTATGAGGCCAAAGAATCACTTCTTTCCTGTTATAAAGTTATCTTGTCTTAGTCATTATGTTCCAGTCGTTAGGGCCTATTCTTCCATAGCATGAGTGTAAGGCTGGATCAGAAGCTTTCCAAGACTCATCAGCTTCTACTCACTGACTGCTAACCCATTCTTGAGCTGCACGTGGGGGTTAAGGATGCAGCCAGACGAAGTCTGGAATGTTGTTGTTGTTTAGTCACTAAGTCGTGTCTGACTCTCTGCGGCCCCATGGACTGCAGCATACCAGGCTTCCCTGTCCCTTCACTATCTCCTGGAGTTTGCTCAAACTCATGGAATGGGTTTCTAATAATATTAAAGTCCTGGACAGAAAAAAATGGTGCTTCTTGGGGGGAATGGGTGGTGTTTTTATACTTTCAACTGGTTTCATGATCATTGGCTGAGAAAGAAGGATCATGGAAAATAAACAGCTGGATATTATTTTTTAAAAAAAGATCTGGATGCAGGATGATGGCTTAGGATAGCAGAACAATTGGTCAGGGTGGGAGATGGGTGTTATTAATGCCATTGCCCTAATCCAGAAGGTTTAAGTTGAATTTTGAGGCACAATGGTGCATAAAATGCCCTAAGAAAACCATAAAAGCATAACATATATGACATCAAAAAGAAGAAAATATAGTAGGATATATAGCCATTGCTTCTCAAGAGAAATATAGTGAAGTCGACCAACAACAATATTTATGGCTCTGGAAAGGTCTTTCTGTTGATGTGCATGGAATGGTTGCTTAAAAAATGAATCTTGAATTTGATGGCAAGAAAGTAAATGTAATATCATAGAACACACCAAGAATTGGTAGAATGACACATATTTCTTGAAATGGCAATAAACCATGTCCAAAGGAAACAGATCTAATAGAAAAATGGGAGTGTGTGGATCTGCGAGGGAGTCCGCTCTGAATTCACGAGGTGTGTGTGCATGGGAGTCTGTGAATCTTAAGGCAGATGGTGAAGGAGAGAGAATTAAAGTAAACCTATTGGGGGAGGGTGCCATCAACCTCGAGCCAGTTAGAAGATATAAAAAGATGCGTTCCTAAAACCAATTACCCCAGAGACAGCTTTGATTGAGATGGACAATTTCTGCTAATCGTCACCTTTTGCTTATAAAGCAGATCATCGAACACACTGTTGATTCAATCTTTGACAATTTCATTTCTTGAAAAAGATAAAAGAAGCAACAAAATATTACTCTGGGATCTTATTGTGACCTTCAGCAACTATTTACAGATACGGAAGCAATAGGAATCTCGAGTGAATTTTTGCTCCTTGTTATCTTATTTTCAGTAATAACAGGGCACTGGATATAGTCAAAATGTATCACCCCTTAGGAAAGCAGATTTCAAAACGTCAGAGGAAAAGTAGACACAATCCCTCAGTCAGAGAATCTGGACACTTGGTGATTAATGTGAGGGTGGAGATGAAAAGGCAGAGACGACCTCGGGGAGAAGTGAAGGGAGAGATCTGACGTCACTAAGGTGATAGGTCACATTGCTCTCAGATGGGCTCAGACTTGGCGCAGGTAGACATGAGCTGGAGAGACTTTATTCTTTCCAGGTACACCAATCTGAGAAACCACAGTGGAAAAGAATGTGAAAAAGAATGCATACTTTGCCGTACAGCAGTAACACAACACTGTAATTCTGCTATACTTCAAAGAAAAAAAAAAAAAGATGGAAAGATGGCTCTAGCCAAGGACTTATTCTAAAAAGGGCACAACCCTGTCACGTCTGAGCAACAATAAAGCCCCGAGCTGAGATTTATGGAAAGTTCTGGACACAATAAAAAGGGCAAGAACAACAGTGGCAGTGCTGTGAAGCAGAGAGTGTGGCTTTGGGTGAGAACAGAAGAACTGGGGCTCGGCTTCTCTCTTGCTTCTGTTATTTCTATCAAGCACGAGGATCTGCAAGCTGGAAGGACTGAGGCTCAGGAAGATCTGGGGGCCAAAATGATGAAGCGACAAAGGATGAGCCAGTGTGAGCGTCCGGCCTTGTTTTCAGAATGATTTCAGTAAACTAGGCCAGTGTATTTCTTGATCTTTAACATCCCCTTTATTAGGGAAGAAAACATAGCTTGTTATCTACCTCCGTGCTCTTCTGTTTCTAAACTCTTACAGCGCTTCTTTTTCATTCTCTACGTTATTTTTACATACTCTAATGATTAGCAACATGTCTTATACTCCTTGATGGGTTCATGAATGTTTATTAGTTCACCGGGTTATTATTTACTAAATGAGAAACAAATCATTAAGAAAAGCTTTGCAAAGAGTCTAACAATCTATTTGACTTTTCAAGTTTCAGAATCAAGCTGTCTGTTGAGAAAGCCATGGATAGCCACGTGGAAAGAAATATGTGTCATCTCTCATGTCTATAGCGTTACACATGGACTTGATGTACCAGTGCAAACACCATTTAAACACAAGGGTCATATAGAGTAGAGGAAATGAAGTACAGAGGTAAAGAAAATAATTCTCATTCTTCATTTCTGAGTATTTTAGAAAAAAATAATTTATCCAATAAACATTTATTGTGTGCCACTATATGCTGGGGATATGAAGATGAATAAAATAGGGTTGTTGCCTTTGATTTATCCATAGCCAGAGATCCGAAAATACAAACTCCTTAAACTTCCCTTAAGGAGCCCGATTTTTTAGATGATATGGCATGCTTGGTCACTCAGATGTGCCTGACTATTTGTGATCCATGGACTGTAGCCCTCCAGGCTCCTCTGTCCGTGGGGATTCTCCAGGCAAGAATACTGGAGTGCGTTGCCATTTTCTTCTCCAGGAGATCTTCCCTACCCAGGAATTGAACCCTGGATGCTTTGACAGGCAGATTCTTTACCATTGAGCCACCTAGGAAGCTCAGTGTTCTAGATATGGAAACATTAACATGACCTAGGGCTTGACACAGGCGGGGGTCCCTGCAGGAGGTCAGACAGAGCTCATCCAGGTCTCCAGCGCTGATATAGACGTTTTATGATCCCACTTTGCTTCCCTGGTGGCTCAGTTGGTAAAGAATCCACCTGTAACATGGGAGACCTGGGTTTGATTCCTCGGTCGGGAAGATCCCCTGAAGGAGGATATGACAACCCACACTAGTATTGTTGCCTGGAGAATCCCCATGGACAGAAGAGCCTGGCAGGCTATAGTCCATGGGGTTGCAGAGTCAGACACGACTGAGTGACTAAGCACAGCACTACACATGATCCCACTTTACATATGGGCCAAACAAAGCCCTAGGGACACGTAGGGGAGCATCTGGAAGGTGAGGGCAGAGCAAGGTCACTTAGACTCACCGGTGGATGAAGTGATTCTCCTCTAGATACTGACAGCCGCAGGCAATGTCCCGAGCCACGTGCAGGAGATCCAGCATGACCAGGGAGGAGGGCTGGTTCTGTAGGAGACAGTAGTGACCGGCTGGTGAGGAGCTCTCAGGGGAGAGAAGGTCTGAAACGCTAGGCTCCCGTGTTCACCAGGAGGTCAAAGGCAGGCTGGTCACCCTGGGGTCTTGGCCCTGGCTGCACATTGGCGATCACCGGTAGATTTATACAAATGCACATGCCTGGGCCTCAGCCCAGAACAATGACTCCACCTCTGTGCGGGCGCAGCGTTTACAAAGTCACAGCTGCCAGGTGAGTGGGGCTGGAACCCACATCACAGACGTCCTGCCCCTTCGTGTTTTTTTCTGCCCAGTCTTCCACCACTATCTTCATAAACATTTGAATACCCTAAACGTATAAACAGGCCTGTGAGGAAATCAAGGCAGGGTAGTGTTGCTTTAAAATGCTCTATTTCAGGTTCGATGCACGATACTGGATGCTTGGGGCTAGTGCACTGGGACGACCCAGAGGGATGGTATGGGGAGGGAGGAGGGAGGAGGGTTCAGGATGGGGAACACATGTATACCTGTGGTGGATTCATTTTGATATTTGGCAAAACTAATACAATTATGTAAAGTTTAAAAATTAAATTAAAAAAAATAAAATAAAATGCTCTATTTAAATGCTTAAAAATATTTTAAAAAATTAACTTTCTTCAAGAAGACCTAGATCTGAAGTGGACTGAAAAAGCAAACCTTCCAGAAAATACTGGGCAGCTGAAGAGCCATCTCTGGCTTTCCTGCATGAAGTCCCTTTTGTGCAAAAGTGGCTGCCCGCCCCTCCTTGACCCCTCCCGGGATGCAGCTTGGCTCTCTTTCCCCCCGTCTGGTGGGGTGGCCAGAAGTCTTTCCTGAGGGCGGCGCCCTTCTTGGTGTCTTCTCAATTCCTAACCCTCCAAGTCCGCAGGCAGCTTCATGTGCACTGTGCTGCTCTGGGCTTGTTCCACCACGTCCCCAAGGAAACTTTGAGGCTCCCGAGGCAGGGCCTTTGGCGTCCACTTCCATGGTCTCCAGCGTGATGCTTAGCTTGCTGCCGAGGTTCAGTGAACAAGGGGGTTTGTTGGTTGATCACAGCTGAACTAGGGTTTTCCAGATGCCGCCACAGATCAGGGCCTCCCTGGGACTCTTTGGAGCAATAGCGTGGGTCTGGGGGAGGTGGCGAGGAGTTCGTCTGGGGCCTGCTTCAGTTCCAGGGGAGACGACTCAGGGAGGGGAACATTTGCTGCCCATGGACCATCAGGCAGTCCCTTACCTGCAAGAGGGCAAGTCCCAGGACCTTTGATGCAACATCCTGTGTGGTCAGTAGGCAAGCAAGGTTACCTCCATATTGACAATGAGAGGGCTGAGGGCTCAGAGAGGCTCAGTGACTCACTCCAGGTCACACAGCTAGTAGGGTGGAGCTGAAACTGCCCTGAGCTGGGCTTTAAGGGTTTGGATTGGGGGAGGCGGGATTCTAGGAGTTAAAATTGAGTTTCTTAGGATAGCATGTCTGAGAAGGGCTGGAGTTCCCGTGGACTCAGTGCATGGTACCCACGTGAGCACAAATACAGTGCACAGGGTACATTTCAGTGCTCGGTTGAGCTGAGCTGGGCTTCATCCTACTGGGTCCCTTACTGGCTGTGTGCCCTAGAGCTGACGGCGCTCCCTCTGTCCAAGCCACCGTGTCCTCGTGTGTGAAAGTGATGTGACACTCTCAGCCTCCCTGGTTGTTCTGAGGACTCATAGCAAGAGGAACAGAGTGAGCGCTTCACAGAGGGCTCTGCATTCATGGAGGGGGTTACTCCATGGAGGGCGCTGTGGGGACTTGAGAAGTGGCTCGTGTGTTTGGCTTCTCCCAGGACCTTGTTCGGGTCAGAAGTACTGGGCACTGGGAGAGAGAGAGTCCCCATTTCCTGGGGACAAGAAAAGTAATATATTTTTGAGAGAAATATTCATCCATCTTGCTATAGCATTAGGACTATCTTTTCTCTTTCCAGGAAAACTCTTTCTGTTCCTGCCAAAGAGGACCATTCCTAGCGCTCATGGAGTCTCTTTGTGTCTTAGCCCCCATCACTCAGGATGCAAGGACCATTGATGTCTCAAATGCTCCATAAGTCTGCTACACTGCAGGGGCTAAATCTTCTCAGGCATTAACCCAGGGGCTGCATTTATTGGGGCTCCCTGTCTATGGCTGTTCAGAGCAAATTAACTGCGCCGATAATCAGTCTTCACAGAAGCAGATTGTCTGTAACCCAAGGGGTGTGTCTGCATGTCTGTGTGTGTGTGTGTGTGTGTGTGTGGTCTTGGGGGTCTGCAGATGCTGTGACCAAACCGATATTGAAAACGAGCAGTGCAGAGCATAGCCAGTGTGCCATCTGTATCCAGCCTGGGCAGAGAAGGAGTTGGAACCAGGGCTCTTTTTCCTTGATTTGCTACTGAATATGGCCCTTCCTTTGGCAACTTCAGGCAATTTTTATTCTGTCCAATACTCAGAGAGGATTTTGTCCAGTACCTCCCAAAGCAGGCTGTAGGATGGAATTCAATCAAATAGGTATGGGAATTCCTGGCTTCTTCATCAGAGGAATTATCAGAGTCTTTGCTACATACTAGTGTGTATTGAGAATCAATCAGAGGGGAGTCTGTGTGGCTCTGAAACTGGCTTGACCATGGAGTTCTTTTGAGCATGCCTGTGAGTGTGTACCACTCAGGGTTCTGACATTCCCATCAGGACACTGTTTTGACCAATATCTTACTTTTACAGGGGCAAAAACAGGCCCACTGAAGTGAAATGATCTCTTTGCTCACAGTTCTTGAGGTGCTATTTCCAAAGGATAATGTATATACCGATAAAAGACAGAATAATATTAATAATAATAATAATACTTCCTTAAGTAGCTCCTGCATTTAGAGATGAAGGATCACAGGACATGGGCAGGGGTGGGGTGGGCAGGGGAGAACTGTTTCACCAAGTGAAAAACAGAATAAGGATACATTTTTAAATTGATGGCTATGGGAATAAGAGGGAAAGATGAAAGGAAGCAGCAAAGAATGAAGACAGGGGACACAAGATATTAAAAGTGGCAAAAACCCATTTTGAAAAGTGATGAGAATGGTGCTGGCCTCAGATTCCTGGCTGCAGACATGGTCAACAAAATGCGCTCAACGAATTGTGGAGGCAACATTAGTATTTAGCAAAATCGAAACCAAAGATGAAAACCTAAGCACTAGTTGCAATCAGAAGTTCTCATCTCCGTGCTGTGCTCTCTGGCGTCCGAGGAGCCACCATGCATATGGAGCGTCTTTTCCTGAGCCACTACCTACCAGACTACCATTCCCCAAGCAGGTGCAGAGGCTATAGTGGGCAATGACCGCCCCCTTTAATACAGAGATTACTGACTCCTTGATGGCCTTTGTCATTATGGATTGAATCAACTGATACTAAAAGATAGCTACTAGCCTATATCTGGCATATATTAAATCCTCAATAAAATTTTGTTCAGTAAAGAGGGGGGTCTGCAAAATTATATTGACATTAAAAGGGTCCTTCCTTCTTGAGGTGGTGGGGTCCTGGGACCGAACAATGTTTCCTTCTGTACCCATGAATTTCATTTCCATGACAGACATAGTTGGCCCTGGCACCCATTCTGTCCTATGAGTCTGTGTATCTATCATTACTTCATATCCATGCATTATCTGAAGCCAGAGCCTCTTAGACCATCTCTGAGATTCTTCCATCCTGATGTCTATGGAACTGCTGAACCCCAGGGATGGCAGGAAGTGAGCACAGAATGTGAGTCTGATTCTGAGCACCCAGCTGGGAGCCTGCACACAGCAGGTTAAGCCTGGAGAGATGCAGGGGCTTCAAACAAATGAACCAGGTGGACCTCAGGCCTTTGAATTCAGTGAGTTCCAGCTTGGAGGCACAGCTTTGCCCACCCCCTCCTCAGGGTGTGTATGTCTCCAGCCCCTATGTCCATCAGCCAGTCCCTCCCTCCTTCTTCAGGATTTACTGATATTAGCTACCTCGGTCCACTGTAAATCCTGCTCCTTTCTCACAGTCAACCTGGTCCTCACTCACTAAGTTGGAGTTTGTGGTTCTGAGAATCCATGCGGGACACCCAGCAACCTCCCACCCACCCTGCTCCCACCCCGGCTGGAAATTGCTGCCACAAACACATTTGCATGGGGTCACTCTGGAGGGCTGTCATCTGACATTTCAAATCACCCATCATGGGCAGTAAGTACCTCAGGAAGGACCAGCTCATCTGAGGTAAGTGGGTGTGTAAAGGAGTAAGGAGGATACCTGGGCTGCCACCAAGACCTGGGAGCATGGTTGGCCAGGAGAGTCACACAAAGATCAGGGTCAAGGGTTAAAAGGAAGATTTGGTGGGGGGATCCTGACCCTTAGAAGCACCTCTCTCCCAAGTAGAGTTGACCTTCCCCTGGCTGTGGGCATCCCTGGGGTGGTACCTGCAGCCAGAGGTTGGAAGCTGGCAGCAGGCTCCCACTGCAGGCCTCCTTGAGGCGGCACTTGGGCTGGGAGGTGGTGGGAGATGTCAGTGATCTGTCTTCCTCGCTAGTGCTTTGTTCTTTGAGACAACATCCAAATCATCATCAAGAGAGATACCTTTGCCTGTGAGAGAGGTTCTTGGTCTTGCCAAGTGATGGGTTCTCAGATTCCCTTTACAAGGAAGTCACAATACTCTCCTGTCCTCAAGCCTCAGGAGTGTCCAATGGGAAACCCAGAGCTGGACCTTCTCCCAGAGAGTGACGTCACATGTCATCTGCCGGAAGCACTGCTGAGATGCTCAGGGCATGAGGCTGAAGGCTCTGCCCTGGTGGGTAGGGGTGGGGAAGCTGAGACTGGTGCCCAGACCCTGGCAGAGATGCCTGCATAGCTGGCGACCTTTGCTCTCAACCACCTGCCCTCACCTTGGCCCTCAGGGCTTCCCCACAGGGACCACAGGGATCAATAACATAGCAGGCTGGAGTGAGCAAGGAATGAGGAGCCATAAGGCCTGAGTTCTAGTCCCAGCTCTTCCACTTCCTGTGTGACCTCGGCAAGTCACATAACCTCTCTGAGCCCCTGTTTTCCCATATCCAAAATGAAGTGGGATCTGTACTGTCTACTTCATAGGGTGGTTTTGAGAAACATGAAAACTCTGGGGAGGAGGAGGATGGTGCTGCAGACGAGGGTTATCATGAGGTAGGGTTAGTCGTTCTCCCCTTCCTCCTGCCAGGGGTGCTGAGTTGCACACGCTCACCCTCTCAAGAAGTTAGATTGGATTCCTTTTAGATGGTCAGCCAGAGGCTTGCAGGAATGGTGTGGAGGCTCTTAAGAGCCCGAGTGAAGGTGGGAATTGGAGCAGGTGCGACTTTCTGAGGTTTCCACCACCATATTGGGTCCATGTGAGGAGGGTGTTCAGTCCTGGTCTTGCTGTGGCTGCGTGGCTGTCGGCCTTTCTCTGCTTTCCTGGGGGTGGGGAGGGTACAAGTCTTCCCTGTGGTCCTCACAGTTCAGCAGCAACTTTAAGATGGCAGGTCCTAACTCATTGGGGAGGGTACAAGTCTTCCCTGTGGTCCTCACAGTTCAGCAGCAACTTCAAGATGGCAGTTCCTAACTTAGAGGGTCTGCTCTGCTCCAGTTCCCTGGGCCCAGGACCTCTTGAAGACCCTGGCAGTGATGGGAATGGACAGCCGGCCCCTGGGCTCGCCCAGTGTGCTGTGTTTTATAACTAGCTCTGACCAAGATGTTCTAGCCTGACCCTCAGAGTTCACATCACAGATCCTCAGGTTAGAGGGGGTTGGCTGCCCTAAACCAGGTTGTCTAATAATCAATTGGGGGGAAGTGTGCGTGGGCCCACCTAGGTTTCTTCACCCCCATGAACTCTAGCCCTTTGACCATAACATGTATGCAGCACCTTCCTAAATACCTCAGCCCTTCATTTTGATTGTAAAACTACAAGGTCAGGAAGTCCCCATCTGAGATGAGGACACTGGGGTTCACAAGGGGTGGAGCAGAGTGACCTGCCCCAGGTCAGATGGTTGAGTGAGTGACACAGCTGGCATGAAAGTCCCCCTCTGTGCTTGTTCCTAGTTTGGTTTTCCACAATCAGCGGGTCATAAAAATAGATACTGGCTAGAGGAGACATTGCTCAAGGCTTGGGCAAGCTCCCTCGGACCAGGCTCAGCCGTTGGATACCTTCTGTCCCTTCTCTCCTGCCCATCCCCCAGATCAGAGCCCAGGGGCTGGCCCTGGCTGCCCACCCTGGCTCCTTCCACCCCCTGCTCTGTATCCTCAGAACCCCCAATGGGAAAGGTGTTTCTCACTCACCGGACGAGGACGCGTCTCCCGGAGGAAGGACTTGAGGTCTCCTCCCGCCATGAGCTCAAGCAGGATAAATCGGGGCAGGGCTTGCAGACTCACACCAATACAGCGCACGATGTTCTGGTGGTTGAATTTGCTGCAGAGCGGAGGGGAGTAACCGAATTTAACTGAGCTGAGTCTGCAAAAATCTTAACTGGGTGAAGCTGGGTACAGAGTTATGTTTTCAGAGCCACGTTATGTAAAAGCTTTCTGTAAATACGGGGAGCAGGGGTCCCAGGCTGGGCCTAAGCAGAGGAGAATCCGGTTGCTGAGCAGCTGGAAGAACCAGAGGGCAGGCCTGGTTGGGGTTCAACACGCATGGAGTGTTCTTGCTTGGAGTGGGGGGCTGGGGAGCGGGAGAGAGGGCTGTGCATAGGCACTGAGCAAGAAGGCTGGGATGGAGGTGGGCAGGGAGACAAGGGTGTCCAGGAGGCTGGCACCAGGACTGCTGGCCAGGATTCACAGGATTCTCGGAGGAAGGCCTCAAGTGGAAGCTGGAGGGCTTGCTTTCCCGAGGGCCTGCCTGAGACCTGCCTGCTGACTGTGTGCAGAAGAGAACAAGGAAGAGGGCCGCTGGATCCCACCATGGACTCTTTGCGGGGGCTCTGAGATTCGGGTTTTCTTGTTAACATGATCCTATGAGGACACATGAGGCAGTGGGGCCAGGGAGCTCCACGTGGGCACGTTTGGGCAGAGCTGATGGAATGGGTGACCGTGCACCCAAATACAGTGCTGCTTACTTAACTGCAGAGGAGGGAGACTGAGTGACTCGGGTCTCCTTCCATCTACTCTTCTACTTTCCAGGTTTTATTCAATAATCACTATTACATGGGCAACCAGGAAATACGTCATTTAAGCAGGAGCTGAAGCTACCACGTGTCCTCTTACGGACACAGCACATCACACATGCTGCTCTGGCCTCATTCCCTCGGCTGCTTCCGCCAAGGCCTCCCTAGCCTGTCAGGATGTTTGAGGCTCCCCGGTGCACCAGGAGGCCATGAACCTGGCCAGCTCTCAAGGTCGAACCTCTGCTGTCTGAGCCTTGGACACTGTCACTCCCAGTGGTGGGCCTCAGATCCACCAGCTGAAGGGTCGGGCCAGCTGGGTGGACCAGGGTGGGCACCTTCCATCACGTGGGGGCCCATTTCCTTTACTTGAGAGTTGGGAGCTGGGATGGGTGAAGGACCTGGTGGAAGAGTTACCTGGAGGAAGATTGTATTTTCCACTGTTAACAACCAGCATGCTCTGTTTCTTAAGAAAAGGGGAAAAGAACCAGTGGGTGACACAGGGGTGCTGGTAGAAGGCCAAGTGACATTGACTGGGGCTACAAGATTCTTTTCCCGAGAAAACCAGATGGGGGCTGGTCCACTCTGGTAAGATGTGCTAAGGACTTCGGGGGGCGGGGAGGTCTCCAGTTAGAGAGGAGGGATGCCCTGCAGGACAACCCTGTTTCCCTTGGAGATGTGCCTGTTAGAAGTGTCTTGTGTCCCTCACAGGCTTGGGCCATTACCTGATGATCAGGGCTTCCATGAGGAAATCCAGTTCGTCCTGTTCAGAGCACACCTCCGGCAGCGTCTGGGCACAGAAGGGAGGGTGGGAAGGAGGAGAAGGCTGTGAGCCACAGAGGTCAGAGGCTGTCGGCAAAGGGCCGTGCTTACAGAGACCCTGGCCAAGGTCAGGCCCATGAGGAAGCCCCCTCTTACCTTTACAGCCACTTGCAGGGGGCTGGGGTCGTTGGGCATTCCAGACACCTGACCTTCATACACCTCCCCAAATGCGCCGTGGCCCAGACCTCTGTGCAGAGGAGAAGGTGTGATGAGGCAGGGGTACACTTAGAGGCCACTCACAGGAGGCAAGGAGTCACGCACACCCTCGGGAGTAAAGCCCTCAGTGTGGCTTTGCTCCGCAATCCCCAGCCTCTATTGCTCTATGGGCAAGAAAGGATCCAAGCCAGGCTTCATGACGTTGGCTGATATTCCTTCCGTGAACACTTACTGAGTCTCTAGTATTTGCCCAGGTCCTAGAGGTGACCAAGACATGGATCTGGTGGCAGAGGACAGATGGCTGGCAGACACCTCCTGGGGAGCGCTCAGTGAATGACAGACATGTGCAAAGGGTTCTCTGGGAGCTGGGAGGGGGAGGGGAGCAATGCTTGGGGAGGGGCATTTGGGTGGTTTTGAGGAGCACCCCATTTCTCCCATCTAGTCCTCCTGTCATTGTTCCAACCTCATAAGTTAGATAATTAAATAATTAGACCCCCAAATGGCCCTGGACATTAAACCTTCTCCCCCCGGGAGGGCTGGGGGTGCTCCGAGGGGTGGCTGTGCTGGCCTCTTGTTGTTGGAGGAATCTGTGGTCCAGGGATGACATCTGGCTGCCTAGAGCTCTCCCTTCTCTGCCTCCCGCACCTTCCACTGCCCCAGAAGACAGCACTCACCGGATGAGAGTGATGTTTTTCCGTGGCACCTCCTTCAGGTCACTGATGGAGGAGGTCTTGCCAGCAAAACAGTAGTTGGGATTGTAGTCGGTCATGATGGTGGAGGTGCGGAGCTTGCTCAGCTTGTACTCTGGGCTCTGCAGCTCCATCTGCATGGCTTGCAGCTCCTGGTGCTTCCGGCGGTACACTGCAGACAGATGGCGGTCCATACAAGGTGGCCTGGGCCAGGCCACCTCCTCCAGGTAGCCTTCCTGAATCTCTAGCTCCTCCGCTGGGGTCTAAATCTTTTTCCATCACTCTTAGTCATACTAACAAAATGATTATAGATGTGAAATTATACTTTTCATTGAAAGATTAAAGCAAATTAAAGCTTAAAATCATATGAATGAAAAGATTTATTGTATCATGCAGGGGCAGAGGCACATTAGCTTGGGTCCTCTGAGAAGCAGACCCAGGACAGAATTAGAAGTGCAAGGATTTCATTTGGGGAAATGTCTATGAGAGATGATCCAGGGGGAATCCAGGAAGGCTGGGAAGCTACTAGACTGTTTTGACTCCATGTGAAGGACAGGGTGAGGGAAGGTTGAGCAAAGACCCTAGATGGCCATTCAGTCTAAAAAGGTTCCAGCAAGGCTGTTGGGAAGTTCTGGAGTCAAAGTGGGCCATCAGAGGAGTCCCACCCCTCCAGGAGAGGGCTTGCCTTGGTAGCTCTGCTCTGCCCAGGTGCTGCATGAGGCAAATGTGGCAATAGACTTGAGAGTACAGCTGGGGCTCTTGGTCACCTGTGTTTCCTACAGATGAAGAACCACCAAGCCACATAGCTGGATACAACTGCAGAGTGGAAGGTCTCTAAAGTGGCTCTAAGCTGGTGCCCGAGGACCTGAGTTCTAATTCCGCCTTTGATACTTACAAGCTGTGACACTGACAAGTGACATGTGACCTCTTTGGATCTCAGTCTCTTTCTCTGTAAGCAGGGACAGTAACGCCTGCCCTGTCTCCTAAACCTCCACTCCCCATCCCCTGGGATTGTGATAATGAAATGAATTCACCAAAACAGAATAGTTTCAGAGGGAATTCCCTGGCTGTCCAGTGGCTGGGACTCAGCGGTCTCACTGCTGGGCCTGAGTTCAATCTCCGGTCAGGGAACTTAGATCCCACATGCCGAGTAATGCAGTCAAAAGAAATGGTTTTGGAAAGTTCTAAAGAGCTCCCCAATACAAGTGACCACTATCACTGTTATTACTATATGTGAGAACATTCTGTATATAAGGCAAACTGCATGGGAGGTGATTCACAGGGTGGATTCTGCTTTTAAAGCTCATCCCCACCTCTTACGGGCCAGGGCAAGTAAGTCAACTTCTGTGCACTCAGTTCCTCCTCTATGAAACGTGCCAACTGTGATCACAGGGTTCTTTGAGGGTTTATGAACTAAAATGTGTTACTCACTCAGCGTGTGGTGAGTGTGCAGCAAGGTAGCTCTTGTCATCCTGCTCTTTGCAGGATGGTGTCATGGGAATCACAAAGGTCCACTGAGAACAGGGAATCCCTGTCCACCCCCAGACTCCCCCGGCCCCATGGGGCTGGCCTCAAAGTGCTGCCTGGAGCCTTTCCTTTCCTTTCCTTCTGCCTCCCCTCAAGTTTCTGCCCACCTACCCCAGGCATTTCCAGCAGAAAGAGCCTGGCTGGGTGCTCTGTGATGTGCAGATCAGTGCCCCTTGGCTCACAGGCCTAATGGGAAACACTGAGAAACCAGCTCTGCATTCTCTGTGGAGAGGGGAAGTGTGGACTGGAGGTGTGAACCAGACTAGAAGAGTCCGCTGAAGCCCATGTCTGATGAGAGCTAAACTGAGGTCTGGAGGAGGCTGGGGAGTGGGGGCGGTGGTAGGCTTTAGCCATGGTGTTCTCCTCTGAAGACCCCTCCTTGAGCAGCCAGCAGGCTCTACACAGGGCTGAGGTTCAGAATCAGGGCTCCTAGGAGCCAGGAATGTGCTGGAGGCAGGAGAGGGGCTTCTGCTTTGGCTTGGGCTGTCTTCATTACCACCGCCCAGAATGACCCTTCAGCCTGAGATGGCACAGCCTGAGATGCCACTCTATTCTGCCAGATCTTCCTTCCCTGCCCTGCTCAGGAAGTGCTGGGGCTCTGGGACACTCACCGATCATGATGCCAGAGAAAGCCAGGACGAGGGCGGCTACAAGGGCAGAGGTCACGACGGACAGAATCAGCGAGAGTGGCAGGTGGGGCTCCGGGGTGGGCGACACTGGAAGACAGTCCCCACGGGGCACGGATGACCACATTGATTCTCCTCTGAGTTGCCCCCACATCAGAAAGACCCTTCCCAGCCCTGGACCCACGGACTGCCAGCCTTCTCGGAGGATGAGGGCGTGAAGCAGTTTCATCCTGGTTTTACAACTTTTAACAGCTTTTGTGGAGAGGCACTATGTAACAGGGATAAATACCACAATCTTGACACTGATCTGAAACATCAACTGCGCATGACAGAATGAGGATGGAAAGTGAGCCAATAGGGGCTGTAGAAGTGATTCAGGTGCCTTGTGTGTGCGTGTGAAGTCTCTTTAGTCGTGTCTGACTCTGTGTGACCCTAGGGACTGTAGCCCACCAGGCTCCTCCGTCCACAGAATTCTCCAGGCAAGAATTCTGGAGAGGGTTGCCATGCACTCCTCCAGGGAATCTTCCTGACCCAGGGATCGAACCCACATCTCTTACGTCTCCTGCAATGGCAGGTGGGTTCTTTACAACTAGCACCGCCTGGGAAGCCCTTCAGGTGCCTTAGTGAGTGAGTGAAGTCGCTCAGTCGTGCTGACTCTTTGCAATCCCATGGACTATAGCCTACTAGGCTCCTCCATCCATGGGATTCTCCAGGCAAGAATATTGGATTGGGTTGCCATTTCCTTCTCCAGGGGATCTTCCCGATCCAGGAATCGAACCTGCGTCTCCCACATTGCAGGCAGATGCTTTACCCTCTGAGCCACCAGGGCAGCCCTCAGGTGCCTTAGGTGACTACAAACTCAGTATGACCCAAAGATAGAGTGTGCCTGTCAGTTAGACTCTGGAGGCTGAATTGATGCTTTATCCATGAGAGCACTGGGCCAGCGCGTGGGAGGGAGAGCTGGGTGCATGATGGTACTGACCACACCAGGCACCGAGCCTGGTCCCGGACACGGCATTTCAAAAGGGATGTGAACAACTGCAACAACAGGATGGGAAAGAGACATAGACTCGTGTCCCATAGACTGGATGGAAATAAACGGGCTATTTAATCTGGAGGAGACTTGAGGAGGAAGAAGGCAGCATGCTCTTCAGACGCCGTGTTCAAAGGGCCACTACAAGCAGGGAGCCGAGGGGTGGAAGTCGGGAGGAGAATGGGTCTGGCTCCGTAACTCCCCAATGGGAGACCCTGTGTCTTAGGAGTACTGAGGTCCTTGGTGTTGGGGTGTCTGGTGGAGATGAGCTGGCCCCTTGGTGGGGATGTGGGGGTCGCATCCTGGGCTAGTGGTGGGACCAGGTGACTTATGACTCCTTCCCAAGCCATGACCCACCTTTCGCACACAGGTCCCTTTGCCTGTCATCTGAGCACCCATGCTGGGGGCAGACACAGTGTCAGGAAGTTTACAAAGCTGCATCTGAGGTGTCCCAGAACCATGGAAACTAGCTGTGGCTCAAGCTCTGTGCCCGCCCACCGCCCAGCCCCTTACCAATGCAGGAGACGCCATCCTCAGCCAGCACGGTCCCGTGGTCGCAGAAGCAGATGATCTTGTGGCTCTCGGGGTCCATGTGGCACTCGTCTACCTCGCAGTGGCTGCAGTTTAGGTAATGCTTAATGTTCACTTCCCCGTGGCCCTCCATCACTGGTGACAAGGAGGAAGGGTCAGCCTCAGGCAGAGGCCACCCTGCACCCCACCCCGGGCTCTGCGCTTCATCTCCAGCTGCCGGTCCCTGTTCCTACATCCCACTGCCACTGGAAGCACCGCCTGTGCAGGCAAGCCCCTGATGCATCTGGTGAGCAAAACTCAGAGGACCTGTAGGCAGGCGGGAGGGTCCACATGAAGGACCCTTAGATTGGCTGCCACAGGCACAGGGCCCATTACTGTTGCATTTACCTAGGGCTGACCTGCCTGGAGTCAGTCTTCTTTTGTGAACGTATCAGATCACGCATCCTGATTTCCAGAAAACTTGGCGAGGCGACCACTAGGAAGACTTGCCTGCAAGGGACCCACGATCACACCTGTGTGTCCTGGACTCATTGAGTAGCCCTGGGGTTTCAGCTGAGAGGGAGGGAGCACTGGCCCAGGGAAGCGGGCTCTGCTACTTGGCAGAGGGTGTACCTTTTAAAGCCGGGGTGTACAGGATGCCCAGTGGGTTGATGAAGGAAACCCCGTCCTCCCCGTCCATCTCGGGGTCATTGTTTGAGGCTGCATTGCCACCTGTGGCAAACCAGAGAAGAGTTTAACGCAGAGAGGTGGGTGCCTAAGTCTGGATACACGTGCGCATCAGCGGGGTGAGCAGCAGGGTCAGGGAGGGGCCTTGAGGGCGGGGCGGTGGGAGGGAAGGGAGCTCATGGCACACAGGATGCAGTTGGGGCTCGGTTCTGTAGCTTCTGGGTGCGTGGGCCACTGTCTCCTCCAGGGCCACAGTCTCCTCTGCTGCTCTGCTGGGCTCTCCCAGGAAGCAGTCCATGTGATCAAGAGTCAGAAAAGTTCTAGTCTCCCCAGGCTGGGTTGGCCCCTTGGCCCCTCTTCCAGGACTGCCTGGGGGGTGGTGCTCCTGTCCCATCCAGTGAGGGTTGGGGCAGGGGGATGGGCCCCTGTGCCTTTAGGCTCCTGTCCCTCCTTTCAGCGGGGCTTGGGTTATCTTTGGGCTCCCCGCCTTGGGCTCCTCCCACCCACCCAGGGCTTGGAAAAGAAGAGCATCTGGTTAACACAAACATCTTACACACAGCCTTAAAGCAAAACACAGACAGTACATCACAGCGCGTGCATGCATCGTTTCCTAATCTAGGGGGCGCTGGAGCCATCATCTCCCAGCCTCTCAGCTTCAGAAGGCTCTTCTGCTCTGCTCCAAAGCCCAGAGGAGAGCCAGGGCCAGGGGCCAGCTGCGTGCTGAAGGGCTGGGCTGGGATTGCCCATGGCTGCTCTCAGGAGTAGCCCCCATCAGTATGGGGAATGGTGCCCCTTCTGGAAGCTGGTGGGCTGGGGTAGGGAAGGGAAAGTAGGGAGTCCCTGAGGCCAGAAGCTGCAAAACAGGCCCTCGGGGAGCTGGCTTGGCAAGGACTGTGGGCAGGCCATCCAAAGGGAGGAGTCTGGCCTCCAGGGTTCTCATGCGTCCTTGGGGGTGGCTCAGAGAGGAGCCTGGGAAGCCAAGGCCCCTTTATCATCAGCTTTGGGGAGATCAAGAGTCAATGGGATCTTGATGCTGTCCTGCCAAAACCTTGAGGCAGGATGCTGGCTCGGGAGCCAACACCCTACCTCTGGCTCGTTTGGCAGGCTGGGAGGAAGGCGTGCATGGTCACATCACAGTCCACACGTGGGGCGGGCCAGGGGCGGGCAGGCGAGGGCTGGGGAGAGGACAGGGGAGGGAGGTGCCTAGGACTAAGAGGGGAGGGAGTGACACCTTGAACACGAATCATCTTTACCTATATATCCTCCGCCTCCTCCACCGGAGGAGCACCCCCCTCCACCCCCTCCGAAACCCCCTCTTGTCTCCCACCCCCACTTCTTCATGGCCTGGGGGCAGGAATGTCCTCCGGTGGCACCTTCCAGTAAAGATTTTCCAGACCAGAGCAAGGAAGTGTTATCACTCCAGCCACCTCCACCACCTGTAGGCAGAGACAGAGAAACACCTAAGTAAGGATTCTGGCTGGTTCGGGCGGCTGCTGGGTCTGGAAAAGAATGCAGGACTTCTGTCTTCCAGGGGTGCTTGTCCCTATGCAGCACCCAGGGGGTTTGTCTTCAGTGGGGCCTGGGGCCTTCAGAGTCCACGGCTAGAAAACCAGGCATCTGCCCTTTGCTGGAGGGAGACCTGCTCTGGCCACAGCTGTGCATGTCCAGATGGAAGCGGGCCGTGTACCCCTGCTTCCTGTCAGGCCTCTGGCTCAAAACCCCAAACTGTGCTCATTAAGGGACGGGGGTGGTGGGGGGGACAGGCGGCATGACGACTAAATCTGTTCCTCTGCCTTCCCTCTGGGCCTGCCAACTCCTGAAGCTCCTGGCCTTCATGTGGTTAACTACTTCTCATCCCAACAAGAACAAGGACCAACTGTCAACACCCCACCAAGGTCACAGCAGTGAAATTCGTAGCAGCAATCCTGGATTAGACACCAGATAACCCAAAGGGCTATAATTGTTTACTAGGCAAGAGCTTCCCTAGGCTGAGCCTTGGTTTCCTCACCTGTAACTTGGAGATAACGAGACTCGCCTTATGGGGTGGATGTTAGGATCAAAGGAGAAGGGGAGTGTGTGAGATGTTTTATAAGCCACCAGGTGGAGGGATCGTTGGACATCTGTGAGACACACACTCATGCAGAAGGCCTCACACCCCAAAGCCCAGGCAGGGTCTTGCCAGCGGCGTCTAAGTTGCTCTAAGGTCAAGAGCAAAGAGGGCTGGAGTCAGAGGCGGTGATGCTCTGGCTACAGGGGCAGCAGCTGGAGCTGTGCTTCCCTACGCCTGGGCCTGCTCTGAACTCTTGCAAAGGGTCTGTACAGAGCTAGCTTGATTGCAACTTTATCTTAAGGCCACAGGCAGACCGTAATACATCTCTCCAGAGACCCTTGAAACCCCAGGATCCCCACTTTGTCTCCCCCTATTGTTTCATATGACATTTCATGAGGCAGTTTACTCCCAGAGACTCCAAAACCCTTTCTGCTCCAGCAGAAGGTCGAGGGCGGGAACCTAGAGAAATAACAGTGCCTGCGTCTGCTGGGACCGTAAGGGTTAATCTGCCTGGACACGGCTCAGTTCTTCGGGAGAACTCCTGGCCAAGGTTCTTCTGGACCCAGAGGGGGCAGCAGAGGAACGTGTAGGTGGGGGGAAGCTGCAGACAGGGCTGACTCTGGTGCGAGCAAGAGGGAGACAGGTTTCAGGAAATGAGGTCAAGGTCACGAATAAGCTTGGGTATAGAACAGGGATAACCAGAGCCCTGGGCAAGTCATGGGGACCATCTGCCAGTTCTGGAAGCAGCAGGACTTCAAGAATCTGGCCTCCCTCTGCCAGCCGGAGAGTGGGTGTGGGCCTGTCGAGGCTCTTTTCTATGTCACGTGGTGGGGGGAAGGCCCCCTCAGCTTCATTAGCGGGAATCGGGCTCTGCTGGCTACGTGGGGCCATGAACTTAATAAATTAGGATGAGATGAGCCTGAAACCAAGTCTGCCCCCCAGCACCCTACCCTTGCATCCTGCACGTCCCAGCCTTCAAGCAAATGTGTGGAAAAGAAAACAATGGGCGTGAAAGTAAAAACACATCAACAACAGCGTTTTAAAAAATGGATTAAGTATGAAACTGTTTGGTCATCCTGAGGGAAAAAAAACCCCTACAACTTTCAATGAGCTTCTTGACACTTCTGTAAAATGAAAATAATATGTCTGGAAAACCCTACAGGACTGTTTTGAAAAGAACATGCATGATAGATGTGGAAATGTTTCGTAATTTATTAAATGCTGACTGACATAAGGGGCGCTGTAAATATCACTGGGGTAATCCCTCGCTGTGGACACAATGACTGTTTCTCCCTCCTCTTTCTCTAGCCATCTCTCAGTTGAAGAGAAAGTTTGAGTATTTATTTTAATTAAGCTCAAATCTCTAAATGCCTTCAAAAATCCTCCCTCGGTCTGAGTGTGGAGAAAAGAACACTCAAAGATGAATGGTTGACTTCAGAGGAATTAGGGAATTCACATCTCCTTCAGAGCCTGTCCCCATCTCTGTGTGACTGGCTCTCACTAAGGAGGCAGACAGCCCTACCATGGACAGAGATTTTCTTTCCATGTGAGGAGTGTGTGAGCTGGCAGCCCAGGGCCTGGAAGTACAAACAAACCACAGGGACCTGGGAGGCTGACCCCACTCAGATCTCTTCCATCTGCTCATATCTAGTTGCATTTGATAAATCCCAGGGAGGGTTGGGTTGGCAGTCAGAACGCTGCCTCCTGCCTCATTTTGTCAATGACCTTCTGCAAGTCCAAACCCCACACCAGCAAGACGGCCTCTGGATTCCCAAGGTATGACCTGTCTTTCCTCTTTTGATCCCAGTACCAATATCCAGAGCTCCCAGCATCTCAAGGGCCCACAACTAAAGTGCCCACAGGTATGTGATGGTGCCCAGCCAAGGTGACGCTCACACAGTCCTCGGGGACCATTCTGGGAGAGGCTGGGCTTGCAGAGATTTACCTGCAGCTCCAGAATTGCCGTTCAGCCCTAGGACTGAGGAGTTATTCTCCAGTCTCTCTGGGTGGAATGTGTCTGTCTTGGCCCCATAGGCCCTGCCACCACCGCCGGCTGCAATGATCAGAGGCACCGGCACGCCATCCTTCATCTGCCGGGGAGAGACATTCAGAGATTGAGAAGCTGAGCAGGGCTCCCACCCTGGAGACCCCTGAGCCATTTAAATGCTTAAACATGTCTGAGTGTCTGCTGGGTAGTGGGTGACATCTCGGTGGTCCGAGGGCTCCCATCTCATGTTACAAGAGCCCATGAGCTCTTCTGTCCCCTTCAACCCCCAGCTCCTGTATCAGTCCAAGTTCGTAAATGAAGCAAAAGCATCAGGAGATATAAATGTCTATGAACACTGGGAGGCGAGGATCATTCTTTGGGGCTGTTTATACCACCCCTTTCCTGAAGCGCTTCTCGAGCCTCAGGGATCTGGGAGCTGGTGCTCAGGGCAGGTCTCTTTTCTCTCCTTCCTCTGCATGCAGGGCTCTCTGCTTTGACCACACAACTTCAAGATTAAGCCCTCAGCACCGCTGGCCCTGCAGGAGGACCCAACAGGAAATCTTTGTCTATCTTTGATGATATCAGAAAAGTCCAACTGAGGACACAAGAGGGCACAGTGGGACCCTCTGGGGCTCTGAAGCAGGATGATGAAGGCCTGCCTAGTGAAATCGGGCTGGGACATCAGCATGAGAAGGGCCTGCCCTTTCCTGGACAGACAGGGAAGCTTATATCCCTATGGGTCTCCGCTTCCTCAACTTTAAATGGAGCTAAGAGCACCCAAGGTGTGTGGTTCCTTGGTTTGTCCTGAGGATTCAAAGCCAGGATGCAGAGAAGGCACCTGCCCTGGGAAATGGTGCACAGACCTCACCTTAAACACGTAGGTGGCTCCTCCCCCTCCTCCGCCCCCTCCTGCCCACTCGTGCACGCTTTTGTTCACGCGGATTTCTTCTTCTATCACGTTGTTTTCTCCAATGCAGACTTTCTGGATTAATCGGTTTGTCTGGAGAAACAAAAATACCTCAGGTTTGTGCCCAGGGTCCTCCGCCTCCCAGCAGACAGACCTTCTATACTAAAACATAGGGTCTGACCATCTCTCAGATAGCTTATGGTCGAGTTGAGGAGACAAAAAATACACATGGATAACTGTCACTCTGGGAAATATTGGAGAAGGACTACAGGGACCTCTTAGACAGAAAATGCACGGGAAGTTGAGGAGGGAGAGTGAAGCTTTGTTGCTGGACTGCTGAGCATGGAGGACTGCCTGGGGGAGGTGGCATTCAGTTGGGCCTTGCAGGATGTAGAGCTTTTTAAACACTGAGAATGGGAGAAAGTTATGACATTGCAGGGGAGGAGATCAGCAGGAACTCAGAGGGAAGGCGCTAAGTGGGGGTATTTGGGGGAAATGTGTAAGGAGTTTCTTCAGCTCAGAAAAATCCATCTTAGGACAGAGAGGTGGTCCAGGACGACTTGTTAGGACCCTGTGAATTCTGAAGAGGGGATGACAAAGGCCCCATGAGGTAAGACAGGGCTGGAGGGAGTCCAAATGGGAGTGGGTAGAGGAGGCTAAACCAAACAGTCAGATCATGGCCAGAAGCCTCAAATACAGAGAAGGACTTCATTCTCTAAGCAGCGAGAAGCCATTGAGGTTTTTTGAGAAGTTGCAGTTTGAAGCATCATGTAAAGAGAAAAAAAAAAAACAAAACAGTGGGTAGCCAAACTTGGATTTTATTCCACCTGATGCAGACCTGGGCATCTGGGAGTCTCTGGGGACATGCTGGAAATGCCTGTGACCCAGAATCCTGGAATCCCTGAACAAAGAGGGTGGGGTTTCAAGAAGAGCTACTATGCTTGTAGGTCACATCAGCTGAGATGAACTCACCACACATTGGTCTGACCTCATAGGAAAACAAATTTTCTTTCACTTAATAGAAAAAAGGCCAATAAAACATCAAATTTTCATCAAATGTGGCTGGGTAACCAGCCAGTGGACATGGCAATTCATCTTGAGCCACTCCTTACGCTAAAGCACTCAGGGGTGCCGGGAATGAGTACTAGAGAAATTTCCAGATAAACAGCTGAGATGCAATTTGTTTTATGGCATTTTGGATTTAATGATGGAAATAATTTGATATTTTCTAGAGTGGATTTAGTGTGCTTGGAAGGCTGTGAATTGCTATTGTAGACAGCTGACATTTCTCCTATGTACGTGCAGTGCTGGTCAGGGCTGGGGTGGGGGCAGAGTGGCATGGAGTCTGCTGGAAGGAAACCCTGCTAACTGCCACCAGGGGGAGGCCTTGAGATGCTGGGGGCATTCCCTGTGGGCAGAGCCAGGGACAGGGGATGGAAATGTGTGCTGCCAGCCGGGCAGAGCAGAGCAGAGTTCAGGGTCCAGTCTAGCTTCCTGACTGGAGATTTGCTGGCCCATCTGCTGGATCTGCCTCCTCCATAAATTGGGGAGCTGCCCAGGGTGCTAAAGAAGGTCTGTCCCTCCGCCCTGCTCCTTTTCCTCCTGTCCTTTGTCCGGCAGCAGTGGGGGCCCCCACCCCTTGGGGAGGCCCTCTTCTGAGCAGAACTTGCAGATGGCTGGAGATCTCCGGAGGAAGCAACTGGGCTGAAGGACGGCCTTTTGGTTTCCTAGAGCCCAGACTCATGGCCATGCCTCACTGCCCTGGGTGAGGTGACCCCTTGATTTGAATCTCAGTCTGCAGCTTGCTGGGCCCACAGCAGCATTTGGAAGAGATCACTTTTCCATGATTTGCTTTCTTTTTCTGACCTCTGCGAGGTCCTGAATACATTTGAAAGACTTAGGAGCTGGGTGAGTGTGGGCTGACTCCTCACAATATTTGCCTCAGGAGTGATGGGAGTGGTGGGAACTGACTTTTAGACCGATGGTTTTGCTGTCCTGGAGATGTTTGGAAATGTCTGGGGGCATTTTTGATTGTAATTTCTGATGGATGATACTGGCCAGGGATGCTGCTCAACAGGGTGTAGAGGGCAGGGATGCTGCTAAACAACCTACTGTGCACAGGATCGGGACTGAGGAATGTGTGTGTGGGATGGGAGGCGGGGTTCCAGCAGCTGGAGCCCATTCCAGGCTCTGGTTGGCCAGGCACACAGGAAGAGCCACTCCATGCAGCACCAGTAGAATTGCCAAAACCTGAAGTTTAATTCTTAGGGTCCACTTCATTCTCTAGAAGATCCTCTCTACACACCATTTTTCAGCCTTGGGAGGACCAGAGATTGAGGTGGTGCTTGTACAAGGTTTTCTCCCTTACTCAAATGGGCCCCTGGGGGGAGCGGAGGTCTGGAGCTACTGGGAAGACTAATTCCTTTCCCCAAGCCCATGCTATGCCCAACCCGATCAGAAGAGAAGGCTATCCTCTGTCCCTGGCTTCTCTGAAACTTGCCCGGCATATCCTCAAAGTCTAAGAGCAAGTAGATTGATTAATGGGGCTTCCCTCGTGGCTCAGACAGTGAAGGATCTGCCTGTAATGCAGGAGACCTGGGTTCGATCCCTGGATCAGGAAGGTCCCCTGGAGAAGGGAATGGCAAACCTCTTCAGTATTCTTGCGTGGAGAATTCCATGACAGACCATGGGGTTGCAAAGAGTCAGATGCGACTGAGTGACTAACACTTTCAGATTGATTAATAAAATGATAAAATGCAGCAATCCAGAGGAACAAGTAGATTACAACTGAATTAAAAAAGAAGGATGAAGTCTTGTGAAAAGACATAACTGATTACGATCCAATCAAATAAAAGTCCCTTACAGAAGTGAATGCAATCTTTTTGCTTAGATGAAAGAATTACATTAGCACTCAATAAATTCCTGTGAAAATTACAGCAGCTTGTAATTTAATGACTTAATATATTATATCAGGTTGGAAAGTCTTGATTATAGCTGCTAAATAAAAGGGTCCACGCGTTTCTCAGGCACGAGGCTGCACCTGTGAAGCTTACTCCTGCTGCTTCGTGTGGGGTTGGGGGTGGGACCCTGTACTTTACCCCTGGCTCCCAGCCTGACACCTGATTCTTAGGAACCCTGAGGTTATTCTGTGGAATTGAACTCATCACCTTTGTTACCACTTCTGTCTTCCAAATCTGCTCTTGAATAAATTTCTGGAGAAGGAGCCCTGTGTCCTGGTCCCAGAAGCTGGATCCCTGCCCCGACCTCGCCCGGTGCAGAAGTTCACCATCAGATGAGGGTGTGGCCTGCCCAGTGTGGAGACGCCCTGTGGAGCGCTGAGTTCCCATGTGGAATAGCCAGCACTGCTGCGTCTTGCCGCCTCCAGCACAGGCCAGAGGCATGGCTGCAGCTTTGTTAGTTCTCACTGTCTCCCCCTGCTGGTCACCTTAGATCACTACTGGCTTTCTTAAGTGTTGCCCTTGGAGCGCTCAGTGTGGACACCCCAGTGGGATCAGGAACCAGAAGGAAGGGCTGTTTCGGGCTGGAGAGGATGACACCCTAGCTAGTCTAGGGTGGTATGCTATAAGAGGAAAAGGGAGAAAGGGGGTAAAAACTGAAACCCCAGCACATTCGGGGCATCAGAAACAGGAGGCAGAGTCTCTGTGAGCATTATGAGTGACTCTGGACAAGTCCTTTCACCTCCGTGGTCTCCACTTTCTCATCTGTGAAATGGGGTTGGGGGAAGTGGATTACATGATATTCCAGCTCTGATTCTATGCTTAAGAAAACTTAAAAAAATTAATCACACAAATAATATGTGAATGCATTCTTTTTCTAACAATATCAGACATTATGGACAAAGTATCCTCAACTCTAGTCCCCGCTCCAGAAGCAACCACCATTGTCTGTGTCCTTCAGAACTTTTTCTGTGGTTTTATATACATATATTGGCTATGAGTCTGTGATTTCGAGCTGAATAAGACATGTTTGGTCTGGCATTTTCCTTTTTATAATGATACGGCTAAAAAAAACTATGCCCTTGCAAGAAAGCTTAGAAAGGGGGCTTTGACTCACACTTGTGCTGAGAGAAACAACCGTTTGCCCATTTCAGCAGAACTCAGGACTTCAGTTTTAAGGACTGCTCATGAAACCCATGCCTCAGCCTCCATCCTCATACGGATGTGCAGCGCCCAAAGCCACACCACCCACTTTCTTAGGCACTGGAAAGGGAGGAGCATTTGCAGGCAGAACAAGGGGTGAGTCCTGCCGTTTTTGAACAAGAGCTCCCTGATGGGGTGTGTCTGGCGTTGGTGTCCCTGAGGGACCTGCCTGGGTCCTGGGGAAGGTGGAGGAGAAACTCCCACTCTGGGTACTTACGCTGGGGCAGGCGTCTTCCCCTTGCTGCCCGACCAGGATGTACAACGTGTCGTCCTTCTCCAGGTTGAAGATGCCCAGCACAGACACGCCGTGGGACCGCATCATGGTGTTCTTCCCACCTTTCCCACCAGCCGCCCCATAGCCGGAGATGCTGCAATAGGACAGAGCGCATGGGCTCCTGCCATGGGGTGTGAGGACCGACTCCCTTCTTGCCCACCCCACAGCTCCCAGCAGGCTGAGCACACTGCCCTCGCGCTGGAGGGCTGGCCCCTGCATCAGCCCACGAGGTCAGCAAGGAGGGTCCTCTGTCTACTGTCAGGAGAGGGCTGTCAAGTTCAGAGAGGGACAGGAAATCGCCTCATTCACAGAGCTAGGAGGATAAAGAACTAGTAAGGGGTACAAGAGAAGGAGAGGGAGGAGGAAGAGGGAGACAGAGAAGACAAGACAGGGAGAGTCTGCATTAAGGTGGGGTGTTGCAGTGACGGTGTCCCAGATACCTGGAGTTTCCTATTATGGATTTCTCTCCCTGTCGAAGATCAAAGGACTCATGTGGTCCACCTTAGACAAGCAGCTTTCCTGTTCTTCATCTATAAAGTGTTCCTGAACGTTCCTGCTCCTCATCGATAAAATGGGGATGAGAAAAACCTACCTTCTAGCCCATGTGTGTGGTGAAGGGTAAAGCAATGAGGTCACGTCTCAGAATTGTGGCTGGCACATAAGAAGCACTCACGGAGTATTTGTTATTATTCTTACTGATGGGAGTAGCAGTAATTGACTTGGTACAAAGTTTTAAAGTCTCCCCACAGGCTCTAGACACAAGGAGTCCCACATGGAATGACTGAGGAGAGTGGTGTTTACGAGCACAGACTGTTTATTCCCATCTCGCCAGTAACTCCTTCTGGAGCCATGTGTGTGCAGAAAACAAACAACCAATCGTGATGAAAATAAAACCAGAGTGTGGGGATGCAGGGGTATTCCTGCTACCTCTGAGGCTGTTGAGATGAAGTCAAGCAAGGATGGGAGACAAAGAACGCAAATGGTGAACTGTATGAGAAGAGCAGCGTGCCATGGAGACAGTTCCTGTGCCCACTACACGTACCTCCCCAGAGACTGGCTGCCAGGGAGAGGGGTCTGGGGGCTTTCGAGTCCCTGCATATTCAGACCCAAGGTCTTTTATGAAAAGCTTTGAGGGAGAGCTGCAAGGTGATTTTGTTCACATGCACACGTGGTGGCTTCTCCACCTTTAGTTCTAGGAATGTCTTGTGTTCCCAGCATGGGAGGGGGATCCTGGGGGCTGTCCTAAGGCAGAACTCAGGCCTGTTCTGCAGAGACAAGGCTGCTGGGCCAGCTGATGGCTGACGTGGCAGTTTAGAAGCCAAGATCTCCGTAGAGAGTGAAGGAGAGTTGAGCCCATCATTCTGTCTCCAGGGCCAGTTCCCCTGCGAGCTCGTTGCACATTGGTGTAGGGTGTGTGCCTAAAAGGAGATGGGAGACGGGCTCCAGGCCCTCTAGGGGCTTACAAAGAAACTGGGGAGATAGAGTTATGACCAGAGAAATCTCCCTGTGGGAGTGCTGAGACAGGGGAGGCAAAGTGGAAGCACCGAAGGGCTCTGGGCCTCCACGCCCAGAGTGGACCATGTGTGTCCCCTCAGGGTCCCAGATTCTTCCCTTGTCAAGGAAGAACCATTTATTCCTCTCCAAATGTACAGGGGCATGGGGAGGTCAACGTCAGGAGGAGATAATGGTGTGAAGCTCTGAGAAAGCGGCAGCTCTCTGTGCAAATCGGGGCTGTCAGGTGCCTGGGGCCCAGGAGGGGCGGACGACAATGACAGGCATGGCGGCAGCAGTGCTGGGGTCCTGGCTGCTTTTGGGGGGGTGCGGGGTGTGCGTTTGAGGTCTGCTTTGTGATGGAGATGAAGGATGGGTAGGACTCTCAGACAAGCAGAAAGAGGTGGAGGGTAGCAGTCAGGCTTGTGTGAGCAGAAATGAAAAGGGAGAAAAGTCAGGGGGCTGGGGTAGGGAAGAGGGGGCTGGGAGGTCTGCAGAGGGAAGTAGGGCCGATTCCTGACCATATGCTAGGCGTGAATGCATATGGCATCCTCCTCAACCCCCGAATCCAACAGCCAAAAGCCATACACAGGAGCTGTTAGCGATCTCATTTGACAGATGAGGAAACCAAGGAACAGAGGGATTCACTGGACCATGCAAACCCTGGTCTAAAGCTCCACACTTCCCCTCATGGAGGCCATCTGCCCTCCAGCATGCTGCTGCGGGTTATATGGTCTGAGAAGCGACTGGCCTATCCTGACTCACTCAAATTGTCTGCCAAACCCTCGGTTCCAACCCATTAGAAACAGAGAGGTGATGAGGGCGGTTAAAAAGGCTGAGGAAAAAGGAAGGCTCATTGGTGAAAGGAAAGCAGCAGAATCATTTAGCTCAGAGAAGGCAGACTCGGGCCGGGGGTTGGGTGTGGTGGGCGTTGCAGAGACCCGGTCGAGTGTGGAGATAGTGACGTGGACGTGTACTGGCCACATCTGTCCAGGGCCCTGGGGCCTTGGCACATTGCCTCAGAAAGTCATTTTGAAGGTGAGGTTTGCTTGGAAGACTGCTGCCCAAGAGGGAGTCCTTGCTCTGCCCACTCCTGCTATGGTTGAGAGGTGAGCTGTACCCTTCTCTTCCCTCTGCCTCATTTGCATAGTCATTTGCATCAATCTGCATGTATTATGAATCATTCTGAACTCTCTCACATGTTTAAATTTAGCCAAAGCATTATATTTTAGATGTTGTTTGTTCCTGACACTTCCCATCCCTCAAGCCTTCTTTCCTATTTCTCCTACCCCCAACCAAGTCTGAACTCCAGCCCCATCTGGGTCTTGACCTAGTTCTTGGCAGAGAAGTAGATGGAAAAAGCCCTGAGTTCTGAGTCATATCTGGGCACTCTGTTGGCTGTGTGACTTGGGACAACTTGGTTCAACTATCGGAGCCTCAGCTTCCCCTGGCCAAGGAGAAAATGAGGAGAAGGACCCCTGCCCTCATGAGGGTAAGTAGTGGATTTGAAAAGACGGCAAACTGCTGCCAAGTGCAAGGTAGGGGGGACTCTGGGCTGGGGACATGGGGGAGCTTGGCACCCAGGTGTCAGCAGCTGGACTTGGCTTTCCTGTGTGATGGCCTCAGCCCCACGTTTCCACCTGGACTAACATCTAGACACAGGGAAGAGGCAGCTACCTGCTGGGACCACTTGTAGGGGTGATAGTGCCCCTCTGGTCAGTCTGGTGAGGCCCGGAATTCCACCACTGAGCTTCACTCCCTTGGAAGCTTCTAGCTACTACAAGGCCCATCTCTTCCAGGTGGCTGAACCACAGTGAAAAAAGCACAGGCTGGTGCAGACAGTTGTTGCTATTGTTCAGTCGCCCAGTCGTGTCCCTCTCTGTGACTCCATGGACTGCTGCCCGCCAGCCTCTCCTGTCCTTCACCATCTCCTGGAGCTTTGCTCAAACTCATGTCCATTGAGTCGGTGATGCCATCCAATCATCTCATCCTCTGTCGACCCCTTCTCCTGCCTTCAATTTTCCCCAGGATCAGGGTCTTATAATGAGTCAGCTCTTCTCATCAGGTGGCCAAAGTATTGGAGCTTCAGCTTCAGCATCAGTCCTTCCAGTGAATATTCAGGACTGATTTCCTTTAGGATTGACTGCTTTGATCTCCTTGCAATCCAAGGGACTCTCAAGAGTCTTCTCCAATACCACAGTTCAAAAGCATCAATTCTTCAATGTTCAGCCTTCTTGAGGGAGAAGGAACTAGCAACCCACTCCAGTATTCTTGCCTAGAGAATCCTGTGGACAGAGGAGCCTGGTGGGCTGCTGTCCATAGGGTCTCGCAGAGTCAGACACGACTGAAGTGACTTAGCAGCAGCAGCAGCAGCCTTCTTGATGGTCCAACTCTCACAACCATATGTGACCCCTGGGAAGACCATAGCCTCAACTATAAGGACCTTTGTTGGCAGAGTAATGTCTCTGCTTTTCAACATGTTGTCTAGGTTTGTCATAGATTTCCTGCCAAGAAACAACTGTCTTCTGATTTCATGGCTACAGTCACCATCCACAGTGATTTTAGAGCCCAAGAAGAGGAAATATGTCATTACTTCTACCTTCTCCCCTTCTATTTGCCATGAAGTAATGGGACCAGATGCCATGATCTTACTTTTTTAAATATGTAGTCTTATGTCAACTCTTTCACTCTCCTCCTTCACCCTCATCAAGAGTCTCTTTAGTTCCTCTTTGCTTTCTGCCATTAGAAGGGTATCATCTGCATATCTGAAGTTGTTGATGTTTCTCCCACCTATCTTGATTCCAGCTTGTAATTCATCCAGCCTGGCATTTCTCATGATGTGCTCAGCGCATAGGTTAAACAAACAGGGTGACAGCAGACAGCCCTGTCATACTCCTTTCTCAATCTTGAACCAATCACTTGTTCCATACAGGGCTCTAACTGTTGCCTCTTGACCTGCATACAAGTTTCTCAGGAGACAGGTAAGATGGTCTGGTATTCCCATTTCTTTAAGAACTTTCCACAGTTTGTTATGATTCACACAGTCAAAAGCTTTAGCATAGTTGATGAAATAGGGGTAGATTTTTTTTTGAAATTCCCTAGCTTTCTCTATCATCCAGTGAATGTTGGCAATTTGATCTCTGGTTCCTCTTCCTTTTCAAAACCCAGCTTGGAGATCTGAAAGTTCTCAGTTTGCATAATGCTGAAGCCTTAGCATGCAAGATTTTAAGCATGACGTTATTAGTATGGGAGATGAAGGCAATTGTCTGATGGTTAGAACATTCTTTAGTACTGCCCTTCTAGGGAATTGGGATGAAGATTGACCTTTTCCAGTCCTGTGGCCACTCCTGGGTCTTCCAGATTTGCTGACATATTGAATGTAACACCTTGATGGCATCATCCTTTAGGGTTTTGAATAGCTCTACTGGAATCCCATTGTATCCACTAGCTTTATTAACAGCAGTGCTTCCTAAAGTCCACTTGACTTCACTCTCCAGAATGTCTGGCTCTGGGTGACTGACCACAGCATCATACTAATCCAGATCATTAAGATCTTTTTTGGACGGTTATTCCATGTTATTTTGTACAGTTATTCTTTCCATCTCTTCTTGATCTCTTCGGCATCTACTAGATCTCTACCATTTCTGTCCTTTATTGTGCCCATCTTTGGACGAAACATTCCCTTGGTATTTCCAATTTTCCTAGAGAAATCTCTAGTCTTCCCCTTCTGCTGTTTTCTTCTAGTTTTATGCGCTGCTCATTGAAGGAGGACTTCTTGTCTCCCCTTGCTGTTCTTTGGAACTCTGGATCTAGATCCAGCTCTGTCCCTCATGGCCGGGAGCTGGGTGGGACATCCCCCACCCGAGTGCTGAGTGAGACATCGCCTACCCAAGGAGCTGGGTGAGACATCCCCCACTCAGGATCTGAGTGAGACGTCCCCTATTCAGGTGCCAGCCTTGCACTTGGGTCACCCTGAGAGCCAGAGCCTCCTGGACTTTTGTGTTCAAGGCACCTTGCTTCCCTCTTCTGGTTCTGGCCCTGTTACCCACCAGCTTTGTGACCTTGAGCAGGTTATGTACCCTCTCAGAGCTCCAGTTTCCTCATCTATAAGAGGTGGATAATAATACTTACCTTGAAATGTTGTTGTGAGAGTTCCATGAGATAATGCCCCTTATAAGGGGCCTGGGGCTTCCCTGGTAGCTCAGCGGTAAAGAATCTGCCTGCAGTACAGGAGCCACAGCAGACGTTGGTTCAATCCCTGGGGTTGGGAAGATGCCCTGGAAGAGGGCATGGCAACCCACTCCAGTATTCTTGCCTGGAGAATCCCATGGACAGAGGAGCCTGGCAAGCTACCATCCATAGGGGCGCAAAGAGTTGGACACGACTGAAGCAACTTAGCATGCACGCATGCTAAGGGGCCTAGTTCAGCCCCTGGAGGGTAACTAGTGAGTAACAGATGGTAACTGTTCTAATGTACCCCTGGTGAGCCTGTCCACTCCTCTCTTGGAGTGACTTCCGGGAGGCAGAAGGGGGTGACTGGATGAGGCCCTGGATTCTAGAGAGCAGAGCAGTAGGTGGAGTAGAGTGTGGCCAAGGGGCCAGGGTCAAGGGTGTTCAGTTTCACCCTGGACCTACCTCCACAGGGAGTACAGGCCAGCCCTGGCGCTTCTGAAGACCCCCTAATCATATGAATCATGGTACACAATCTCCTGCCAGGATAATAACCTCAGCCTGACTCTCTGAAGCTCTCTTCCCATCCCTTGTAAACAGCTTATTTTGATGGTTGACAAATGCCAACAAATTAATATACCTGCCACTCAAGTGGGGAAAACGACTCGCCGTGATTCCAATTTACTGGAAATTACAGGATACTGTTCTCAACGAGCTGATGCTGTAATTTTTTTGTTTTTCTTCATCTAAATCCATGTCCCCTGGTCAGAATGAATGTTTATTGGGTTTGCGTTTTGTATTATTGACTGTGAGCTATTGTTACCTGATGTAATTGAGTTGTGAATCTTTTTTAAATAAAGAATTAGCAGCAAATCAAAGTGGCTGTCTGCCGGAGCCTGAAAGGAGAGCGCAGCTGGTGTGCGGCACGGGGCTGCCAGGGACGATGGAGGGGAGGGAGCGAGGGGACCCCACTTGGAGAAGCAGGGACACCTCATTTCTCTCCTACACCTGATCTGGGCTCTGCCTTTAATACCTAGCTGGACTTCGGGCAAGTCCCTCTGTCTTCTGAGGCTTGGTTTCCTCCTCTGGGAAATCAGAACAGTAAGGTCCACCTGTGTATCCATCCAGCCTCTGGGGTGCTGTGAGAGCGTGGAGATGCTGGGTGTGTTCGGAGACGCTGGATGTGCGCAGGGCTTTGGCAGCACGAGGTCTCTGTTCATTTGTATAGTCAGATGACCCAGATGGGTCCTGCAAGCCATCAGGTGACACCCAGGTCAGCAGTAGAGGCTGTCCCTGTTCCAGTCCAGTTTTGCACCGATGAGCAAGACCCATTGTCCACTCGTGTTCCTTACCGCCTTCCTGACCCAGGAGTACGAGAGCTAGAAGAGACCTCAGTGACCTCTCCCTCTCACCCCTCCTTTGCAGATGAGGCCCTAAAGCAGAGGGAAGGCACACTTCCAAGGTCACACACTGTATCGGAGGTAGAACCCAAGCTTCATTCTGCCAGTGGCTCATGGATCTTCGCTCCATGCACCCCCCAGGCCCACATTCTGACTTGCCCTGCTCTATGCTCCCTAGGGCGATGGCCATCTGCACAATTACCCTGGCAAGGAGTTATGCCTACAACTCTCCTCTACGCTTGTCTAGAACTGTCCTGGCATTGTGAACTGTTACTGAACTTTTCTGCTCTGCAGTCTTTGTAAAGACCAGAGGCTCAGTCCTCTCTACAAGGTCTGCGGCTCCAGACAGACAAGTGGACACCACCCCCACCCTTTTCCTGGCTCAGAGCCGAGCACGCAGTAGGTGCTTCATGGCTGTGGGTGGATCTGAATAATGGTGTGATCCAGCTGCACTCGCTGGTCTCTGGAGCCAGGTGAGGAAATGAGTGTCAGGGACAGAGGCCATCAGGAACAGCTGCGGCCAAGTCTGTGGGCGGGCTTGGCTGGCTGCAGCTGCAATCTGGGACCTCCTGCACGCTATGTCTGAGAAACAAGCGAACCGTGTGAGAGCTGCTGTCAGGAGCTGTGGGCCTTGCTTGACAAATGAGACAAATGATTTTATGGACAATCTGTGTGAGCATGCATATGTGTGTGTGTGTGTGTGTGTGTGTGTGTGTGTGTGTGTGTGTGTGAAGCTGGGGGAGGAGGAGGGCTGGGAAGGATGTGGAACCCTGGAGAAGTAGTAAGGAAGGAAGACAGGCAGGTGGGCTGGGGGAAGGGAGAGAAAGATGAAGACGGGAAAAAGTCAGGAAGAGCCAGAGGCTGGCTAGCCAACACCTCTGGCGTGTGGCTGCCCCAGCACGGGTGTGTCATACATGGAATCCTACTAAATACCTCAGAGCTGGGCACGTGCCTCCATTTCACAGTGAGGCTGAGACTCTTGCCCCAGCACAACCCACAGTCCATGCTCACGCTCTGACCCACCTCGGTCACCCACCCCCACAGGCACTCAGAACCAAACTGGAAAAGTGAAGTTGCTTAGTCGTGTCCGACTATTTGCGACCCCATGGACTGTAGCCTACCAGGCTCCTCAGTCCATGGGATTTTCCAGGCAAGAATACTGGAGTGGGTTGCCATTTCCTTCTCCAGGGGATCTTCCCGACCCAGGTATCAAACCCAGGTCTCCCGCATTGCAGGCAGATGCTTTACTGTCTGAGCTACCAGGGAAGGTACCCCCCTCCCTGTTATCCTTGCCTGTCCTTCCCAGTCAGGCTCCTTGGGACAGGAGGTGTCACTCACTGTCCTGGCTTCCTCAGCCCCTGATTCACTGTCCTCCTGGTATTGTCTGCTGCCCTATCCCCCATCCACTCAGTCCTCCAGTCACGCTGACTCTGCCTCCCAAACGTATCAACCCCTCTCGCCATGTTTCCCCTGCCCTGGTCTAGCTCCACTTGACTCTTGCCTAGATGACCTCAACAGCCTTCCCTCTGCTCTCTTGCCTCCCTGCTTGTTTCTCTCCTCATCACACCATCACCAGAAGGAGCAAGATGCGTTTGGGAGGTGAGGCTCCAGTCTCAGGGCCAGGTCTTGCCTCAGCTCCTGCAGGCCCCGGCTCCCCCAGGAGCTCTTTCCACCAGGAAAGCCCTCCCCTCTTATTCATAGACAACTCTGTCACCTTCAAGACTGAAACTCAGGCTTCTGTCTCCTCGTGGAAGCTACCCGTGAACTCAGGCCCTTCCCCTGGCCTCTGATGCAGGGTGGTGTGAAAACCTCCGGTGTGGCATTTGTACATCACACCGAAATGCTTTGTTCCTACATCCACCATTGGCTGGGGCTCCTTTGGAGGCAGAGACTGCATCTTGTACCCTCCATATACTTAGGTGTCAGGCACAGTGTCCTAATAGGTGCTTAGTATGGTTCTCTGAGATTTGCAAAGCAGGAGGAGAGCAGGTGTGGACCCCTCTCCTGTTTTGACAGAGAAAGTAGAAAATCTAGGGGAAAGGGAAGCTCAGGACAGTACAGCTTGTGTGTGTGTGTGCGCGCATGCACGCACGTGCGTGCATCTGTGTGTGTGGGGGGGGCTTTCAGTACGATATAAAATAGGTAACTAATAAGAACCTGGGCTTCCCTGGTAGCTTAGATGGTAAGAATCTGCCTGCAGTGCAGGAGACTTGGGTTTGATCCCTGGGTTGGGGAGATCGCCTGGAGGAGGAAATGGCTACCCACTCCAGAATTCTTGCCTGGGGAATTCCATGGATAGAGGATCCTGGTGGGCTGCAGTCCACGGGGTTGTAAATGGTTGGATGCGACTGAGCGACTAACACACATACACAAGAACCTACTATACAGCACAGGGAGCTCTACCCAATACTCTGTAATGACCTACATGGGAAAAGGATCTAAAAAAGAGCAGATAAAGGTATAACTGATTCACTGTGCTATACAGTAGAAACTAACCAACATTGTACATAACTATACTCCAATACAAATTAATTACAAACAAAGAGTGGGGGTGCTTTCACCTGTACACATCCCTGAGGAAGCCTCAGACAATGATGCCCCACCTTGGCAGACAGTAGGTGCTTGGGAAGTAGTAGTTTCTTTTCCTTAACCTCTCCGATCAATAGGTAGTGCCGGGTCTCAGGCTGCAGTCAGACAGCACTAGCTGAGTGCCACACTCTTCCAGGAATAGATGGACTCCCTAAGGAATGCTCCCAACCTTTCTGTTCTCAAGAACCTTTGATCACATCTGTCTTCTGTGTGTCCTGTTTGTGTCACCAGATGAACTGTACTTACTAAATGAGGATTAGTACTAGTTACTATGGAGAAAATATCTTCCAGAAAAAAGGTGCCTGATCCCTCAACCTGGATATTCTGACTTTGGGGCCTCCCAGGGGGCTCAGTGGGTAGAGAATCTACCTGCCAAAGCAGGAGACACAAGTTCAGTCCCTGGGTTGTGAAGATCCCCTGGAGGAGGAAATGGCAAACCACTCCAGTATTCTTGCCTGGAAAATTCCATGGACAGAGGAGCCTGGTGGACTATATAGTCCATGGGTTGCAAAGAGTCAGACACGACTGAAGCGACTAAGCATGCATGCACGCATAGCACTTTGACATGCTGTAATGATTTATAGCACATCATTAAATGGTCTGCTTCTTTGATGCGACATTATGTGACCAACAGACATTATTGTCCAAGTTTCAAGCCTCATCTAAGGTCAAGGATTAGATGAGGGTCAAGAATTAGATGAGGGTCAAGAACATCTGTAACAGCCTTTGTTGGGTTAAAAAACAAGGAATCAACAGCAACAACAAAACCCAAACCAAACATTTTGGGGTTTGATTCTTTCGTATTGATATGGTGCTTCTCAGGCCAGTTCAAAAAAGTCCCCTTTAGCAACGTGGACATTTCAGTGTCTTGCTTCAACAGAAAAACAGCTCCTGTGTGTGCTTCTGGTAAGTGTGCAGTAGGCAGTGCTAGGGGCTTCGAGCTAGCTAGTCTCAACATTCCAAAGAGAGAAATGGAAACAGTTCTCCCATTTGGGCTGGGCTTATAGCAACACCGGAGAAGGCAATGGCACCCCACTCCAGTACTCTTGCCTGGAAAATCCCATGGATGGAGGAGCCTGGTGGGCTGCAGTCCATAGGGTCGCTTAGGGTTGGACACAACTGAGCAACTTCCCTTTCACTTTTCACTTTCATGCATTGGAGAAGGAAATGGCAACCCACTTCAATGTTCTTGCCTGGAGAATCCCAGGGACGGGGGAGCCTGGTGGGCTGCCGTCTCTGGGGTCGCACAGAGTCGAACACGACTGAAGTGACTTAGCAGTATAGCAACACAGGGTGGTGATATTGTGGCAATTCACGTAGATCAGAAACCTGGCTAGACTTAGACATGGCTGTGATTACTAAAAAATGGGGAAATGAATTAATTATTATTTAATAAGTGTAGTTTGGCAGGCATAATCTTTCAAAAAACCAGAAAAAAGTCCTTGGAAGCACAGAAGTTGGAAACTACTATTGTTCTGGAAATGCTGTCTGGCCACTGCCTGACACTATGGTTACTCCAGCAGATTTCTTGCAGATGTTGGGCTGGGCAGCACCTATCACGTGCAGGACACGTGTGACATACTTGTACATGATCTTTGCAACCAGCTGGACAGGTGTCAGCAACTCCCAACCCTCACCTTTAACAGATGGGAAAACAGAGTCTCAAGGGATTCAGTGACCTGCCCAAGTTTGGAAGTGGGTCTGATTCACCCTGTCTCAGGGGAAACACAGCCTTAGAGGACCTCTGTAAGTCTCAGGGGACTTTGAGCCAGTCTAACTTGGGAGTCGCCCTGGGCAAGGATGGGCCAGCAGGTCTTGCTGGAGGTAACTGTTGAGGTCTCTGTCTGCCTTGCCAGTCCTCTGCCGCCTTCCTCATGTTGCTTTTCATATGTGGGGATTTACATCAAGTGCTGGGCTGGCCAGTCTCCCTTCAGGCAGTGGGGCCTCCCCTCCCAGGCTCTCATTTCTGGAGGCTTCCGGGAGGTGGGTGCTGCGTGGGTCCTATGGATCCCCCTGCCCCCATTTCCTGTTTCTTGTGTCTCAGACTCCAGATGTGAGTTTTAATGTAGGGAACACAAAGACTTTGAGCCTGAGGGTCCTTGGTTCAAATTCCATCTTTGTCACTGAGGGCCTTTTTAGGGGGGCCTTAGGGGGGCTTCTCAGGTGGCACCAGTTGTAAAGAACCCACTTGCCAATGCAGGAGACGTAAGAGATGAGGGTGAGATCTCTGGGTCAGGGAGATCCCCTGGAGAAGGAAATGACAATCCACTCCAGTATTCTTGCCAGGAGAATCTCATGGACAGAGGAGCTGGTGGGCTACAGTTCGACTCTTACAAACAGTCAGACACGACTGAAGTGACTTAGCACATATGCATGCACACACATACATGCGGCCTTAGATCTGTTGCTTAACTTCCTGACTCCAGTTTCTTCATATGGAAACAAGGGAATACAGATAAGAACAATAATAATGACATCTACCTCATTGTTACAAGGAAGAGAAATACCTAGTGGGTCCTCAACAGACATGCATCCTCTTCTCTCTAGGACAGTGGTGACCTCTGGAAAATCGCCCAGGCAGGAAGGGAGGCCCGGCCTGCTCAGTGTGGTAGGAGCAGGGGTAGCCGGATGTCTTTGGCCATTTACTGGGGATTTGTGGGACCTGGAGCTGCTAATCTCATTGCAGCCAAACCTTGTTATTGCATTCCTGCCCAGAATGTCATTTAAAAAGCACTTAGGGTTTCCCCAGAATGCATTTACACGAGGTCCCAGGGGGTGGGACTGCACATAAAACAGGGCAACCTGAGAAGCTCCTTTCCTTCCCTGGGGGCTGAGGCTGTATGGGGGTGGGGTTGGGCCTGCAGGAAGGGAAGCAGCTCATTTCCCACTCCCCTCTGGGGAGGGGAGGGGGCATTTGCATGAACAATGGCACAATTATGCTTCCTGTTTACTCAGCCCAGCCATGTTCTGTGCAAGGAGCCTCCACTGGCTGGGCCTCAGAAGTCTGGGCCTGGAGGCAATTTCTGGACCCCGTGGCTGTGGGGAGGCTCCTGACTCTGAGCTTCAGTTTCCTCCTTTGTAAAAGGAGGATTGCGGCATTGACCTTGCCCCCATCATCGAGCTGTGAGAAGATGACAGTCTGGGGTGTGACGAACCCAGTGGTTTTCGGGGGTGGCATCAACATCACATGAGAACTTGCTAGAAATTCATATTCTCGATGAACGAATGTGTGGATGGATTCCAAGAGTACAATGAATACCACTTAGGTCTCCCTCCTCAACCTGCATCCAGTAAACGTCAATGTGTTGTCATATTTGCTTCATTAATGTAAAAATGTTTAGCATGAAAAAAAAAAAAATGAAATGCATATTCTTGGGCCCCACTCCAGACCTATACAATCATACTCTTCGCGAGGCTTCCCTAGTGGCTCAGATGGTAAAGAATCTGCCTGCTAATGTAGGAGACCTACATGAGGTCAATCCCTGGGTCAAGAAGATCCCCTGGAGAAGGAAATGGCAACCCACTCCAATGTTCTTGCTTGGGAAATCCCATGGACAGAGGAGTCAAACAATCAGATACAATTAAGTGACTAACACCTTCACTTTTACTTTGCGAGTAGGCCCAGCAATCTGGGCCTTGTACATGGCTGGGCTGCGCAAATAGGAAGCGTAACTATGCCATTGTTCATGCAAATAACTGGCCTTCCTGTCATTCCGATGCCCGTTCAGGGTTAGAAGCCTTGCCATTAGCTTGGCTTAGCTGTCTGCCCGTTGGAGTTGGGCCTCCCTCAGCCTGGCCTTGCTCTAGTGGAATGCTCTAAGGTGGGGGTTGGGCCTGGGATGATAATTCAAGAATAGTCACTTTACTAGCAAACAATGAAGGCCCAGGAAAGGAGGCTCAAGGATAAGAAACATCTTTCATGTGTATCATACTTTTGTTTCCCAAACATTTTGACATTCATTGCCTCATTTGAACAGCATGAAGTAATAGTCAAAGAACAGCCCATTCAATTTATAATTATTAATAAAACTAGAGAACGCTCTGAAGCTAGCTCATGCATGCATATTTTCTCCACAAATGGTCTGTGGTGTGGGCGCCTGGCAGAGGACATAGCTACCTTTCCTGCCATATTCCATTATCCCCAATCTCCCCATCTCCAGCCCTCACTTCCAATGTGGGCCAGAATCTCTGGCCTTGGCCTGCCTGGGCACCCCAGTGGGTCAGGCATGCACCCACAGGCAGGACCCCAGTCCTCTTCAGGAGGGCGGGTCTGCCCTTGACCCTCCCCTCCTCCATACCCACCTGTAGGTGTCGGTGGCTGGCACCTTCCAAGTCTGGATGCCCTTCAGGGGGCCCTCGCTGCCCACCACCACGCTCAGGTTGGAGTTCCGGTAGGCATTGTTGCACTGGGCCTGCGTGGGGCCGTGGGGCCCACTGGCCCCGCATGTGGTGAACAGCCAGTGAACTGCACACGAGAGGAAAGGCAATCACTCACTTGGCCTGGCCCTCCCTTCTCCAGGGGTCTCCCTCGCTGCCCCTGAGCTGTTGGCTCCATGGTGCCAAGCCCCTGTTCCAAGATGGCACCAAGGCTGGGGCAAGGAACACTAATCAGTCATTTGAACTGGAAGCTTCTGTGAGGATCTGCTGTGCGCCAGGCCCTGGACTGGAGGTAGAGACACATACATGGAGCAGACTAGGACCCTGGCCTTCACAGACTTACAGGCGACTAAAAGGAGACCCAAAGGGATGCAACAACACAGGCCAGGAAGGGAAAGAGTCACAGAAGGGTCCAGCTAACTCTGCACCGTGAGAGTTCTGAGGAGGGAGAGAAGACTCCTCTCAGGTGAGACAGGCACGAGCGGGTGCTGGTCCTCTCCTGGTTCTCACCAGGTCCAGGACAGCGCTAGGCAAACAAGAGGTGCTCAATGTGTGCTACCGTGACTGGCTCTAACCTGACTTTCGCATACAGGATCCTCTCAGCCTGAAGAAGGTCGAAAGAGTAAACTGGGCACAGAGTCAGCTCCATGCCATCCTTCCCCTCATTGGTTGTGCTTGGAAACACAGTGGAAACAGCTCTGTGCTCTCTATTTAATGTAAAAATAGGAAATGGATCACTTGTGCCTCCAATGCATGTCCTCCTTTTCCAAGCCCCTCACCACTGTCTGGAGGTTTGTCCTCACCCAGAGCACCCAATGCTTTTCCATGGCCTTTCGGGGGTGTCTCAGGAACACTCAGCATACCTCCACCCCTCCACAGCCGCTGGGCCATTTCCTTACATTTTATCTTTGAGTCAGGCTGGACCTTGGAGAATTGTCAGATTTCATCCTGGCGGGAATTCTAGCATGTTTAGATCTATAAAAACTTTCCCCCCAAATGTGCTCTTGATAAAGTTACTTTTACTTAAAATACACAAATCTCATTATAAGATTGGAGAAATTATTTCCCTTTAAAGAGATGAAGTCGAATCCTACCTACAGAAAATTATGAAAAAATTAATTTGGGTGTATATAGCTTTATTCGCTCGGAGAAGGTGATGGCACCCCACTCCAGTACTCTTGCCTGGAAAATCCCATGGACAGAGGAGCCTGGTGGGCTGCAGTCCATGGGGTCGTAAAGAGTCGGACACGACTGAGCGACTTCACTTTCACTTTTCACTTTCACACATTGGAGAAGGAAATGGCAACCTACTCCAGTGTTCTTGCCTGGAGAATCCCAGGGACGGGGGTGCCTAGTGGGCTGCTGACTGTGGGGTCGCACAGAGTCGGACACGACTGAAGTGACTTAGCAGCAGCAGCAGCAGCAGCTTTGTTCTCTAAAACATAAAATTCTTTTTGATGACTTTCAACTAACTTGATGCAAAAATGAGAAGTTAATTTGGGTTGCTAATTATCAGCAATCAGATTGAGATTACACAGGGGCAGTTTTGATAATCTAAAAACCAGGCTGATTGCCGTGGGCTTTTGTCATGCTGCCCCAGCCCGGGGTCAGGAGAGCAAAGTTCTAGTTGAGGTTCCAATGCACACACAGCTACTCAATACTGAGCCCTCAGGGCTTTTCTTGGCTTCATTTTCTCCAAAGAAAGATGTTGATTTCTATTTGGTTTCTGAAGGTCGTTTCAAGGGCAAGAAGGTAATGAATCCATTCATCTTTGGTGTGAATGCTTGAGTGTTAATTTTCTCATCTGTTTGCATTGTAAGGGGGTAATCTGTTAATTCAAAGGACTGACTCTTTACTGGAAGCTTTTCAGCAGAGCTGTCATGGCCAGTTGACTTTTCACCCTCTCCAGTGCTCAAATTACACGTGTGGGCTGTGCCAGGGGGAGATGTGGTAAGGTCACGGACTCTGAAATCAGCAAGAACATTTGGGCTTGGGAGCAGTCTCATCACTTGTTGATTATGGGACCTTGATCATCTTTTTTGTCTGTGAAAGGGGCTAGATTGGTATGAGAATTAAAGGGAAATGAGGGGTATGAAAGGTTATTATAAAATCTAAAACTCTATAAATGTAATAAGTTATGTTGCTGACTCCTGCCTACAACCCAAGTCTGGTGCTGTTCCTGACAATGGGAAATGTGGACAGGCTTTCTGTGAATATGGATCCCCCTGCCAACAGCACCTAGGAATTTAAACTCAGTGAACTGGGGATGAGGGTAGGAGCAGGAAGAAAAAGAAAAGCTCAGAAAAGAAGTTTAAAAGTCCATTCCACCCCATGGTCTCTAGCTCCTCTAAGTCTATTCTGCAGGTCAGTCTGTGCCTATAGCATGCAGCCTGGGTTTGGGGGCAGCCTTGTCAATCTGGGGCAGAAGCATGGTGGTTCATTTAGTTATTCGGTCCTGGAAACCAAAGAATTCAGACATAAATGTGTTTTTCCTCCCTGGAGAGCGTGCTGAGGAAGACAGCTAAAAGAAGGCATGGACTTGGCGCCTTACCTGAGCATCTGTCTTCAGCAGGACCTCTTCTAAAGCCAGCCTCGCTTAACACTGTTGTGAAGGTTCTGAGATGTTCTCAGAGAGTCTGGGTTTCTACTTCCTGGCCAAGTTGGGCATCTGATGAGGTAGGAAGAGGGGCATGGGCTTTGAATCCAGATGGGCCAACTTTTCTCACTGGATTTTACCCCTGAGGAGGTGTGAAAACTGGGGTAAACCCTGTAGCCTATCTGAGCCTCAGTTTCTTAAGCTGAACAAGTGGAGATACAATACCCAGTACTTAGACGTGCTGTGAGTATTAAATGATGACCATTAGAAGAACATTATGCATTAGAGATGCATAAAGAATATAGTTTATAAAGTGTGTAACTTCCTGTTCAATTTTTGACTGTAGGAAAGCAGAGACACCCAGTCTCAAGATTTACATTCCTCAGTCCATAAAGAAGGGACTCTAAGGCTGTTTCTCAATAAAAGGAACAGTATTTTCCCAACTCATTGGACAGATATTATTAGTCTCAGGTGGTCTATATACGCAAAATTCTGTTTTCATTTGCAGCGACTGCAGATGCAAAGGTCCAGAGTGGGAATTCTTTCTGAAGTGGATTCCGCAGAATGAGGATTCGCCATCCCAGGTCAGACCCATGATTCATCCAGCTGAGGTCTGTTGCGATCGCAGCCTTTGAGGCATGGAGGTCCTCTTTGCTCCCTTCGATGGCTCTGATTCTCATAAATCTGCCCAAGGTTGTTTGGAATTAATTTCTGTGTCCCTCGAGCAGCACTTCTTAGGGGTATGGAGTTTCTGAGTTTATTGCTCATTGAACAAGAGCTGTCCTGCTTCTGCTGTGTATGGGCTTGCCTTGCTGAAGCTTCATCTTGTTGGTTCTCTTTGCTCATCTGCCTGGAATCTCATAGACACCATAGAATGCCACAGCAAGATGGGACAACCCTGGAGATCTCTGAATTTAGTGGTTCCCAACCCACCTAAGGACCTTTAAAAATACCAGTTCCAGGGCCCTGAAGATTCAGATTTGTATGGAGGAAGGACAATATTTGCATTTTGTGAAAACTTTTCCAGAAAAGCCAGACTGCTGTGTGCAGAGTGGATAAATAGTCAAGCTAGGAGTGAAACATGGATCTTCAGAGTTTAAGTTCAAGACTTAAAAAAGTGCTACAACTACCATAAAATCCTCATGGAAACTTTCTGTGAGTCTGGTTTTATTTTCCTTATAAATCCATGAGCCCAGGGCTCAGTTAAACCCAAACAAGTTTGCTCAGGCCCAGAGAGCAGGCAGGCCACCATGAGGGGAGAGGTGAGTTGCTCAGGGTATGTGGTAGGTAGACCCTCAGTTCTAGAAGGTACCACAGTGGCTTAGCCTAGCAGAGTGTGGGTTTTGGAGTCATAGGCACAAACCAGGGAAAGCAGGTGATCAGTGTCAGGACTCTGGTCCCCTGAGAGGTCATGGGGAGCCAGGGGTTGTCAAAAGACTCCAGTAACTGGAGTGTTTGCAAGATCAACCAGCAGACATATGAGAGGGACTGGGTAAAAAGCAATGAGGTAAAATCTTGGTTTTTAAAGAGAAGATCAAGGTCATAGTGAGACTGGCAGTGAGGTGGGCTTGATGTGAGCTGCCAATCTAAGAGTCCAAGGGTCCTCGCATTTCCCCAGCTGAGAGTCTACATTAATCCCTGAGGCTCCATGGAGCTGTAGGAGGATTAGATGGCCCCCAAGGAACAGCCTGGATTGGAAGCACGGGAGGGAAGAAGCCAGGGAGGAAAGAAGCCCGGTTCTTTCCTCTTCTCTTACTTAAAAAAAAACAACAAAAACCAAACTATTATATTAAAACTCATTTATGAGAGACAGAAAGAGAAAAAAGAACTGCTTTATCTTGTTCTCACTTATACCACACACTGGAAACCTAGTTTAATACTCACTCACATCTAAATTGTGTAAAGAACCCACAAACATCAAAATACTGAATGGTTATAGACAGCTGAGTAAAGAAAAATCCATTAAGCACTGGGTTTCATTTTAACTATATTGTAGCATCCTCCAAGAAGAAACAAATCAATTAGTAATATACAGCACAATGTTAAAAAAATAGGCTAGATAGTGATTGTGCTGGTTTTATTACTGTTCCTAAGCCATCTCATCTGCTCAATTGAATGCAAAGAAATAAAGCGTGATACAAAGGAAAATAAGTTCTCCGCTATCACTATTAATCACAATAATAAGGATCTGCCTCACGTCGAAGGCCTATATGGTTGTGCCATGGAAGTGAGCTCAATGGCTCCTGTGGATCTTTTATACTATTTTGATTCTGATCCATGGAATTGAATTTTATCCATATTTGTTGACTGAGCTGAACTTTATGGGAGCTGTGGCATACTGAACCATGATGCCACTGTAGATCCCATTAAACTAAATAATGACCCCAAATCCAAGCAAATACAGTCATTCACCATCTATAAATGTATCTGATGCTATTCTTTATTATAAATTGGAGAAAGTAACCCTTTTTGTGAGTACATGATGAAAATTAACCAGCTGTTTGCCTTATCAGGGAAAAATGAAAACAATACATACTGTTGCTATTGTGAGGTTAAAACATTTTAACTCTTTAAACAATGGAGCAGCAACCTCTTCCAGGTGCCAGATCAATGTCTGATTATTTCTGTCTTTTTTTGATGTTAGCAGTTGTTGAAGCATAATGCCTAGATATGTTTATTTACTGAGAGTTGCAAAATTATGATATTCAGATTATATCCTTTTTCCATATTTATTAGTTGGGATATATTTTTAAAGAGGTGCTTCTTCTCACCTACTATTTGGTTGCCCAGTGATACAGTTCGTATAGGGAAGGCAGATAAATGCTCCATTCTTTCTCCTTGTTTGGAGCATTCAATGTAATGAATTGGTCATCTACCATGCTCTGAAGTTGACTAGTTGTTTGTATATCACTATGACTACATGAATTTAAACATATTTTGAGTTTTAATTAATAATTATTATTTCTTAATAGCTCAAACTGTCACATTTTTGGTGAGTGGTAGCGTCCTGAGTTCTTTTTTTTTGTTGTTGTTATTTAGTAGTTAAGCTGTGTCCTTTGGCCCCTTGCTATCTGGTGTGATGAAATGTTCCTTAGCCAGACCTGGGCTCAGCCATTTTTCAAAAACTTTGGTTTCTTTTATTGAAAAAAGGTATTTTAAGTATACAATCTGGGTGCTATAGAGACTTATTGCTAGTGGGTATGTGATTGTTTCTAGGCTTTTTAGTGGACAGAGCTAGGAAATACACAGGCTATATACACATGTGTGTGTGATTGTTTCTAGGCTTTTTTAGTGGACAGAGCTAGGAAGTACATAGGCTGTAAACACACGTGTGTGTGTGTGTGTGTGTGTGTGTATGTATACACATTTATATGACAAAGTATCCATGAGTTTACATCGACAGTTCCAAATCAAATTCAGGACTAGAGGGTTTTTAATTTAATCTCTTCTATAGTACATCTGTATTTATTTTTCCACACTGCAAATCTTGCTTCTCAAGAACAAAGGTGATAATGGAATTAGAATATTCTCTAGTTACGCGTACACTTTATGGTGCTTTGTCCTCACTCCTTTGTATTTGAGAGTTGGAAGGGACTACCTTACTAAAAATTTTTTGCTGTAAATATCCATGGGTTTTCAGTTTTGATATATGTTTGCTCAATTTTTGCATAGAGATTCAGAGAGGTTAAAAAAAATATGCTGTTACCACCAAAGGTGCTGTGCATCGTTCCAGGATCCTTAAATTGTTTTTAAATTTAGGAATCACTTGATATCTCTCTGGTCAGGCTCCCCACTTTTATTCCTACTCTTGGAACTGCAGGGTTTTTTTTTTAGATTTTATCTCAGGGACATCCCCAGTGACTACTGTTGCATCATATTCTGCCTTTTTTTTTTTGATACAGCCTACTGAGTATAATTTAACTTCTTCATGATACTGCCATTTGGACTTGAGTTGACGGGGCTATTTGACCCTTTACTAAATGACTGTAGACATAAATATTTTCTATTAACTCACTTTCTTCTCTCTTTATTGTCAGGTTTACTTTCTTAGGGCTTCAGGATGTTCTATGATTAGTCTTATTTGGTATCTAGTGTTGGGTGAGGGTGTGCGAAAGCACAGAGAATCTCTGTGCATTAGACTGAGGGGCAGCTAGATGCACAAAATCTTTATTTCAGGGTTTTGGAATGTATTCACATTTGATACTTGTATTTGGTGGATGGTGGAGCATACTAGAAGAATCTTCTAACCTCAGGTAAAAGGATGTTGTTGTGATTTTTCACCAACAGAACTGGGAATCTTTGGCCCTCTATTTCAATGTATTGAATTACAGTACACTGATGGGTCACTTCCACTCTCCAGTTTGTTTAATGTCTTTAAAACATGTTAGATCAGTAGATAGGGAATGGGGAAGAACTGTTACTTTTATCTCATAAGATGATCAACCAGGCAGAAAAGTTTAACAACTGGCTTGCGATTATAGAGTAAAGTGAGGAGGGGACCATCACATTTATTCTTTTTACAACGTTGTTTCATTTGATCAATTTTCCATGTTGTTCTAGCTTGTTTCTCACACTGAACTATTTTGCATCTATACACACACACATATACATACACACACGCCTTGTTTGTTCATGCATTGCTTCTTGGTCATTTCTCTCTTATTCTGTTTTGATGATGAGACGTTAGGAGTGGGTAACAGTGGTAACAATAACAGCCGCTCTGACTTTCGTACTAGACATGCTCACAGAATGATCTGTTTTCACTTTTACATCCTTGTCTCCTAGGGGCCTCACACTCCCTCTGGATGGGCAGGATGCCTGCAGAAGCTGAGGTCACCCGGGGAGCAAAGACCAGAGGCCCACATCCCTGTCTGCTGGGAGCAGACATCCCTTCATGAAGAAGAACCTTGGAATGAGCCAGCTCCCCATCAACAGGGAAGTAAGTCTGGGCTGTTGAGATAAAAGCTGCTTTCAGGACTGAATTACCCTAAACAGCTCTGACACCCAGCCATCTGAGGCAGTTTTTAATGGCTCCTGTGATGGCTTCTTGTGTTCTCAGCCACCCTCTGTTCCCTGAGGGAAAGTGAGTAACACATGAGAGAAGAAATGTCACAGGAAAAATACTATCCTGAAAGCAGAACTGTAAAAATTAAGTTAAGGGAGGTCTTGGGGCTAATTTGGTTATTTCCCGAGTTGGCGTCAGGCCAGAGCTGTGTTAATAAAGTATTGGATATTGAGATGGGTGCTGTGGACTCACTCATATGGGGGTTACACACAACGGGTTTGGTTTTGAGGCTTAAGTGGGCTTAAGTGAGTCTCTAAGGAAATGCTCAAATCCTGCTGTTTAGCAGTAAGGACATATCCCTGGCTCCATGGTTGATGGAGCTGATTGGCTGATAGACCGAGTGAACTAGTTAGTAGGATCCAAGTCAGAAATCTGGGTGAAGGAAAAGAAGTGCTTCTCTTTTTCAGGGAGCTCTTCTGACTTTCAGTTGTGTTGCTGGACAAGCCCAGGCAGTGCCTTATTTTCCTTACTTATGAACTTTAATTCCAGAATTGGATTATTTTGTCAGTCACTTAATAATAAATAAAAATTAAATGAATAAAATATGTTATTACATTATTACAAAGTCACTGTCAATATTCACTATAAAAACCAAATCAGGCCTTTTAGACCCAACCACCTGGATTGGTTTAGGAAGCTGTCCTGGAGAAAGTTCTGGAGTCCCCATTATTTCTGGGACTCTGACACTCTTTCAATTTGTATTAAGGAGTGGGTCTTCTGGAGGCGTTCTTCTATGTCCTCACTCAAGTTACATGTTTCCCCCAAGTAGAGTATGAGGATTTCATCTACAAATTGATGATCAACTGGGTTGGAGGAACCGATTGAACAAAAGGATCCCACATGCAAAATGCTGTCCCCTTTTCCCTTAACACGGTTGGTTTTAAGAGGTCAAAAATTAGAATGTGTTTGAAAGTTTTGCAAAAAAAAAAAGGAAAAATATGCCTAGAACACATATTTATGTATAAATAAAAAACTGCACAGCTCACAGGTGGAGGAGGATTATAAATGAACTGAAAATGTATAGAAGGCAATCTATGAGGGAGAAGTGAACTGGCCCAATCTTTTCTGTAATGTAGTTTGATAATGTTAATAATATCACACACTTTATATTAGTATATTCTTTTATACCTTTCAGAGCAAATGATCTCATTTGCTCACCACAATAGCCAGCTCTGAGAAAGAACCGTGGCAGGTAATTATTATCCCTACTTTAGGGATAAAGAAAACACTGGGGCTGAGACTATATGACTCTTCTGAAGTCCCCAAGCTGGAACCACGGTCTCTAGGATTCTTTCTGATTCATTTTCCATCTGGCTATGGACTGGCACTCAGTAGGTACTTTGTGATATTTGAGTGTCTATGGAATGTTGAACAGAGAGGCTTAAGATTGCTGCCAAGATTTTGCCCCATCAGAATCTACAATGAACTCTCAGAGCTTCCTGGTGACTGGTTGCTCTCCTACATACAAAAGCCACTGCAGGTAGGCTGTTAGGGGGCCCGAATGATCTCTACATCCTGGTGGCCACAGCCTTGCATAATCCCCTCTCTTTCAGTACAGGCAAGACTTTTGAGTTGCTTCTAACCAAAAGAATATGGCAAAGGTGATGGGATATTATTTCCATGACTATGTGACATAAGACTGTAACTTCCATCTTGCTGGCAGACTCCCTATCTCTCTCTCTGTCTCTCTTTCTCTCTCTCATCAACAGCTTCTCCAGGAACTACTAACAACCACATGAACTTGGGAGTAATTCTTTCCCTAGTTGAGCTTTCAGATGAGACCCAGCCCTGGTGAACACCTTACGGAACTTTATGAGAAACTATGAAGCAGACGACCCAGCTAAGCTTGTACCTGGTTTCTTGACCCACAGAAACTGATATAATAAATACGTGTTGTTTTAAGCCACTGTGTCTATGGTAATTTGATACAGAGCAATAGATAACTGTCTGCATAACCCAAATTCCTCCCCAGAAGCCAGTGCTTTCTCTGGCCTCCTCTTTTCTGTGAGCACCCAGCTTGGAGGACCCTGGCTGGTCTGAGTTCTTCTCTGTGCTCTCTCTCTCTTCCCTGAATCAGTGAAGCCTAAGCTGATCCCACTTCTTGGCAATGGAGGGGCAGGCAAAAAGGAGCTGACTTTGGGGACCTAGCATTAGCATTTCAGGCATTCCTGTCATAGTTTCTCTGTTCAGTTCTGTGCCCAAACAAATTTTAAAAAAAGTCTTTCTGTCCAGGATCACTGAAGCTTTGCTGCAAAAAGCAAAGAGCTGAATAGGCTCTGAGGGGACGTGGGGTTGTTTTGCAGGCAGAACCAGCAAGTCTGAAGGAAGGATGGTAATTAAAAGTGGACTTCCCAAGTAACAAGTGCTTAATGCACCTGCACTGATGGAGGGGCCTTTGCGTCCTGCTGGTCTTGGAGCTAAACGGTACTAAGGCGTGCTGAGATCGGAGTTCCCGGATCATTTATTGTCTCCCATTTATGTAACCTTTCACTGAAACAAATGGGAAAAAACAACATGTTTTCTCAAGCCAGCCAAGAAGAGAGAGAAAGGCAATAGGTCCTCTCTGTTGCTGACAGGGCCATGGCATGGTGTGAAGGCATTTTGTCTGCAGCTTTGCTGTAATGCCAACCAGCACATCACGTCAGACTGGAGGTTCCTGAGGCCTTGTTGAGTCTGTCAGAGCTGGATGCTGCTGCACTATTTTTCCAGTGGGGCCCGGGGTCGGAAGGTTATTGGGAAGTTATGAATCCACTACTGATTCGTTGCTTTCTCAGCATACACTGGATTTCTCTTCAAAAATGATGCTCAGTTCAGCATAATTGGCAATGCTCCAATCTTGGATAGAGACCTTTGCACCACAGGGCAGGATAAAGTCAGAGCTGGGGCTTGGGGGACCAGTCTGATTACTAGCTGTGCTCAGGAAGGGATGCTGGAAAGGGACCTGGAGACTCCCTGTGTTGGGGTAATAGTGGCTTCCTGTCAGGCTTATGTGGGCCCAGCTCTGGGTGGTGTATTTTCCATGAGGGGCACTTTGGATTGTCCCCAGCTGCAGGCCCCGAGGCACCCAGCACAGGGCTTGATACAGAGCAGGCACCAGTACAGACTTGTTAAATGAAACTCAGCTTCGTGTGACTTTTATTCCCCCCTGGGACTGAGATTCAGGGCTCTGTGAACACATTAACTAGAAAGCAATGATGTCTTCTGTGTTGAACACTCAGTTGCACCTCCGAGTGGAAATGCAAGAGAAGTGGAAAGAGAAGATGGATGTAGCCAATCTGGATGCAGCAGGAGCATCTCCCTAACCGTGGTCAGCAGCTGTGTGGTATTTGGGATTGTTCCTAATGGGCATGGAAGCTGACAACTTTGGGGTGAGCTGACTTAGTGGGAACCCTGGCTCTGCAGTTGACTGGTAGGGCAGGCGGCATAACCCTTCTGATTATGTCTCCTGAGTTTTAGAATGGGAAAATCATGATGGTTCATGCAGTACATTTTGGGTCAAGCGCCTCTCTAAGCCCTTGACACCGATTCACTCATGTGAACCTTTCATCAGACCTGTGTGATGGAAACCCGAAGAACATAAGCTCCATTTTTTAATGTGAGGAAACAAAGGCACAGGAAGGAGAAGTGAATGGCTTTAAGTAAGTGGCAGAGTTGGGACCCGAATAGTGAAATCTATCCTGGGGGACTGGGTGAGGGGAGAGGCCGTAAGGATCATATAAGTGACCCCAAGAGTACTTAGTAGCTGGAGACACAGGTAAGCAGAGGAAAGGGGGCGTCTGCAAACCCATGAGACTCCGCTGCCCAGGGAGGGAGGTCAGCCTCTCTTCCAGGCTTTGGTGCCTCCCTCTACCTTCACCAGGTCCCTGCGGAAGTGCTGCCTCTCCTTCGGCCACCAAGCAGCCCCTGGGCCTTGGTGTCGGCCACTGCCTGGGGATGCTGACTACGCTGGAGGGACTTGAGTAGCAGGGATCATGAGTCCCGAGTCACGAGTCAGTTCTACGCCACCTGCCTCCCCGGAGCATGGCCATGCTGGCTCCCGGGGAAGGGAGTCTGTGCCCAAATGAAGCGTGACAGCCCAATAGGAAGGGCGCCAAAGCTGCTGCAGTGACTAGGACCCATGGGTCTTGTTAGGGCTCGTGATTCCTGCGTCATCACAGCACGCTGGCTATAAATAGGTGATAATCTAAAATTAGTGAATGAGAGAACTCGCAGCACATGGTTTAACAGCAGGCCAGCTGAGCAGGGAGACGGCCAGTGACCGAAGGGGTTCCAAGGATTATATCTACAGAATCTGCCCAACTCTTACAGAGGTGCTCCCCCCAACTGAACCAGTGCCGACAGAAGTGCCTTTCATGTGCACCCGTGAAGGCTGGGGTGCACGGGAAGACGCCAGTTAGCTGCAATGATCGGCTCTCTTACACGTGCGGGAGTGCATTGTACCTGCTGCACCGTTTTGCATGTTAGTGAAGATGCCTCTGTGTTCTGTTTAAACAAAAACTAACATTTTCAGTTCAGGGTGTTTCAGAGAAGAGAGATTCCTCCAGAAGACCCACTCAACAGTGGGATTCCTTTTAAGGTTTCTTTAAGGAACTTTGCCCTTCCGAATGTTATCTGGCTTAGGAAACTTTATTTTTCACATGATTTTAAAGAAACATTCTTTAGCCTTTTACACAGCTGATATAACTTAGGGCAAGTTACTTCCTCTTTGTGGACGTCATGCTCCTCAACTGTCAATATTATCATACAAGCAAATGAGACAATGCATATGAAAGAGTCCTGCATACTTCCAGCACCCGGTGGTGCTCAGGGATCGTGGTTATTATTGCTGTGTGAAGAGGAGACCCAGGAGGCAAGGCCTTTGCTGCCTGAGAACTAAACCCTCGGAGCGGGCTGTGTGGCTCTGAGCCCGCCTCCTTCCCATCTCCAGGTCCACGCCCATCTGTAACGAGGATGTCAGGCTGTGGTCTGGGGCTCCTAAACTCTGTTTTAAACCAGGATTTGCTTGTGAGTTTGTTAAAAAGGCAGAGTTTGCCCTCTAATCCTCAGACATGATTTTACAGGTCTGCTGGGCCCAGGAATCTGCATTTTAACCAAGAGCACTCGTGGGTCCCCCTCACCCTGCCAGGTGAAAGAAACAGATGACGTGAGAACACACGTGATGAGCCCTGGGCTGGATCTAGGTCCCTGACAGCCGACCTGCTTGCTTCTTTGTTCCTGCACTCCCAGATGGTCACTGGTTATTTTCCATTAACGATGCAATGAGACCAGGAGTCTAATCCGGGGTCCCCCTGGAGTGAGTGGGCTTCTACCCTTCCTTGTTGCCTCCCTCCCAGTTCTCTGGGGGCCTCCTGCCTTCAAAACTGGCACACGGTAAAGAGCCGCAGTTAACACAGGGGTCCCAGCTTCGTCTCTGCCTCCAGCCTGGCAAGAGGTTGTCGGCAGTGCCCACAGGTGATAAGACAACAGGATTTTCTGGAACCGGATTAGATACATGTTCTTTACTGGGCTTGCAGGGCTGGGGTGTGGAAGGCTCTGATGGAAACAAAGACTTCCAGTGAGTGAGAAGACAGTTCTGAGTGAGGGAGGCGGGCCCTGTGAAGCCTGCCTTCCAATAATGCTGTCATCCCCAGAAGGGCTTGCTTGGAGCATAATGGCTCTAGCTACAAATTCTATTAACTCTAATAGTTGTTCTGTGGTGAATGGATAATGCGTTTAGCAGAAATAGACCCAATCAATTTATGTGAAACACATAAAACTTTCTCATTGGAATTGGCATCTGTTGTTGAGTCATAGGAGCGTGTGTGTGGACAGTCTGTCCTTCTCACTTCTGGGCACGTTAGCAGTGCCATGGGTTAGTGAGCTCTGGCTCACTTATACTCTGTCCCTTCAGCCCGAAGAACCACAGAGCTGGGGATGATGAGGGGCCTGGAGACAGTCTACTTTAAACTTGTCTTTTAAATGCAGCAGTTTTTAGCCTTTGTTTGTGTTTGTGTTGGCCCCGCAAACACCAGCTGTTACTTGGGGCTTTGCTGACAGGCATCAGCCATCAGATGAGGGGACAGAAGGCCAGGGAGAGGTGAGCCCTGCCCCAGGAGGACAGTGGAGGCCAGCAAGTGTAGGCCAGCTGGGGGTTCTGACTGGTTCTGACCAGGGTCCAGTGCTCTTTCCCACTCCTTTTAAATTGCCGTCCCTCCCCCCACCACCTTTGGCAAGAGACGTGTACTCAGAAAACAGTAAACCAACTGTCATCAGCCAACTCAGAGGCAAGACTTTGGCTTGAAGCCAAGATTCTGCAAGTTATGGATACTTGTGGGTTGGGCTGGTTCTCATATAAACTGAGATGATTCCATCCTGCCCTCCTACATAACATGTAAGCTCACAGGAGAAGGAGAGAGAGGTTAGAAAGCTGAGGCAGGGTCCTGAGGCCCAGGGCAGGGGATGGGTGGGGATCCTGCCTGTCCTTCCCTGGGCTTTTAGAGAGAGAGAGAAGGTGACAGAGCCTGCCTGCGCCTCTTCACCCCTAATGTTCATTACTGCCGGGTGGGGAGCAGGCAGAGAGAGAGAGAGGAAGAGAAGAGCTCTGCACCCATGATCGCATTATCCCAACCATTTGGATAGTGTAATTTTATGTGCAAAGCTGACAAATGTAATTTCCTAGCCTTAATACTTGCCCCATTTTCTCTCCCAGTTTCTTCATCTGATTAGCTGAAGTGACCCAGAAGCTTCTGAGAAGGTTCCATGAAGCACCTGGACAGGCTCTTTCCTGCCTGGATGCTCCAGTGGCTCAGCTCTGCCCCCTGGGCTGGGGGAGAGGAAATCCCCAGACTCCGAGGGTTAGGCCCTCATCAGAGGGAAGGGATGGCTTGGGGGATGTGAGGAGTGTTTAGAAATTTGGGAGCTTGTGAGTGATGGTTTTTGGAAGACCTGACTGGCCTTTGCATTTCCAGGAGCTGCTCTAATGCCTGCCAGAAGGAGAGTTGAAATGCCACCAGCCACCTCTGTTCCAGTCGAGCAGAAACTGACAGCACTGAACTTTGGGGAGAAATCTTATTATCCAGCCTCCTCCGTCCTTTACAGGGATGGCTGGGAGCTGCTTTGTTTACTGATCATACAGGGCCTCTTGTCTGGGACGCTCTCCCACCTCTTTTCCATGTAGAGTGTTATCTCTGAGAGGGAATTGGATACCCAAAGTAGTTCAGTTGGTTGAAGGATGCAGATTTCAGGGCCACATCCTGGCTCATTTTCCCACCAGCTGTATGGAATGCTTATGTTCCTCCCCATCACCTCCCTTATCCCTGCAGTGCTAACAACAGCAGGGGGCCCTGGGCTGGAGTGAGGGCTAGAGGAGTCAGTGCATGAGAGCCCCCCAGCCCAGGGGAAAGCATACTCACTGATTGTTCTTTCCTTTTCTTTCCTCCCGGCCTCAGCCCCCATTTTCTCTCCAGAGTCCCTCCCTGGGTAGAAACTCTGAGTTAGGTTAAGCTTGTCATCTACAAATTGGCACTTGCCATCTACCTCTACAAGGATCACATCACTAGCTGCTGCAACTGCTGACCTTTAACAGTCCCTGAAAGGAGTTCAGGGTGGAGATCAAGAATGAGTCACTCTGTGCTCTGGAAAAAGTGGCAGGACAGGCCATCAGATAGTTAGGTATTTTCAGGAGAAGATTTTATGAGCCCAATTCTTGCATTTCATCACATCTGAAAAAAGCACTAAAATCTTTCATGGTGACATCTACTCCTTGTGGCTACCAGTAACCTTCACGAGCCTAGCAGTGGCCTTCTACAAAAATGTGTGCCCAATTGCATGTACCCCCTTTCACCAAAATCACATATACACTGACCTTTCCCTCTGCCTCTTTAGAGCAGTTCCTCAGAGCTATCTGAAATGCTGTCTCCCGGCTACAGTCCTCAAGTTGCTCCAAATAAAACATTGTGCATTTTTTTCAATTGACAAGCTTCACATTGCAGACTGTGACTTGTGGGTTCACTGGCTGCCCTCTCTCCAGGGGCTGGAATTTCCAGAACCGGTTCCCCTCTTTGTTGTTGGAGCTGCACAGCCCCAGGGGCATGGGAGGTGCCAGGTAAACATTGCCAGGTGATTATCACTGAGTGGCTGTGGTCCTGACCTTGGCCTCTCAAGGAGCCGCCTGTACTTCCCCCTCCAGGTCCCTCCCTCATCACCACTTCTCTCGCTGTGGGCACCTTGAGCTCCACAAATCTTCCCAGCGTTTGTCCTCTTGTGCTCTCCTATTCTAGACGGTGAGCTCTCTGAGCTCCTAACCTGGGTCTGGACTGCCCACAGAGGAAGTGTGCAAGAACTGTGTTGGGGGGGCAGGTTAGATGAAAGCCAAGATGGTAGGCCTGTGCATGAACCCAGGGGGTGGCCTGTTTTCCCTGACCATGAAGGTGGGTCCTGGCTAAGTGCCGCTCCAAAGGGCTTAGTGTACCTTGTCGTGCAGAAGGTGGGGAAAGGAGGCCCTGCTCCCTCTCCCCTCATTAATCCTCCAGATGAAGACAGACACCCTCACCCTGGCAGGCCCATCAGATGGGAAGGTGCCTCCTGCTACAGGAACACAGCTGGGAAGGGGTGTCAGGAGCCCGCCTCAGCTCCTCGCTCACCTGAGCTGCTCCCTGACGTGGCAGTGGGCTCCTGGGAAGCACAGGCTCTGTTCGGTTCTCTAAAACCTGCCTGAGGAGGCTACTAAGGCTGCTTGGGAACGTGTTTGCCTCAGTGTCCTCTTCCTTTTGAGTTGGGGTCACCCTGGAAGGGGTCTAGAGACAGAACACCGACCCACAGCCACTTGTTGACACTCCTGCCTGAGGCTGGGGTCAGGCAGCCAAGAAAGGTTGTGTTCCAGCCCTGGCATCTCCACCCTCTCAGGCATCCACTTTCTCCTAATTTTATTTGGAGGTGTTGGTGGGGCACTGCCACTTTCGAGCCACTGTGAGATTTCATTAGTCTGAGTGGCCACTGGACAGACCCTTATTGATCAACCTTTTAGGGGCAGTGGGAGTTACATGGCAATAAACCTGGGAGTCAGGCAAGGCGGATGTCTGCCTCCTAAATGCTGGCTGCGAGGAAGACGCTGCTGACATTGGAAGATCGTACTCAAGCATCAATCACCTACAGTCAATCAATAAGTGTTTTTGGAGCCCCTGCTATGTAATCAGGGGCTGGTGGTGACGAGAAGTAGGGCTTGCAGTCATGTTTGCTGGGCATGTCCTGTATTTATCGCAGGGAGGCAGTGGTTAGCCAAGGGCTATGGAGGTGAGTTGCTGGGATGGGGGGTGGGGAGGGTGTTGAACGATTAATAGAAAGCTGCCCCCATCATGTTAGATGTTCTTGCAAACCACAGGGCAGAGGGGGAAGTAGAGATCATGGTTTAGGAGACCAGGTTCCCTGTTGCATGAAACAAAAGACAAGATTTTTTGAGGTTCTAGCTCAGGTGAAGGGAGGAAAGGGGGAAGGTGATGGTAAAAGCAGCAAACTCTTTCCTCTGGTTTGGCGGCTGGATTAGATCTGGTGGGAACTGGAAGGGATGAGAGTTAATCCTGCGACAGCATTTTAGGGGAAGGAAAGGAAAGGGTTTCTTTCTTCAAAGACAAAGCAAAGCTAATAATATTTGTTTAATAACTTGAGGGTCAATGCATTTAGTGAAAAGACATAGCCTTTACTTTCTTTTTCTATACTTTGTACTCAACAAAGATTTCACATTAAAAGTAGAAATAAAAGACTATCATTTATCTCTTGCTATCTTAATACAGAATTACCTTTTACAGGAAAAAGAGTATGGGTGGACTGCGGCTGTACCCCTGCCTCTCCGAGTTACTCATGCTGGATGGAGCCTCATACCTCCATGCACCGCTGGGTGACCCCCTCGACCTGCTAGTGTCGGGCTGGGTGGCCTTCATCAACTTCTCTGGGGCTGATCTAATAATCTCACAGATCTAATAATCTCTGACCAACCTCATACTGGGTTTAGAGACTCATTCCAAGAGACTTTCTCCTGGTACAGAACAGCTGAGAAGTCACGTCCATGGTTTAGGGCCAGGTGCTCAAGACGCCTGTGTTTGAGGCAGCAAGGGCCCATGAGAGGTCTTCCAGCCCACGGGAGGCTGAATCGAACAGCTTCAAAGGGGAGCCAAGCTTTGGGGAAACTCATCGAACCTGAAGCTTTGGGGTTTCACCACTGACGAGCTAGTCTGCCTTTGTGCAACAGATATCCTTGACCTTGGGCCCAACCCTCTTTATGAGGAGAAATCAATGGAAAGTTTGCTTTGTTCAGTAAGTGTGGAGTGGTTTCGAAGGACTGAGTTGAGAAAAGGATACCAGCTTGCTTCTCCCTTTTGTGTTGGGGCCTGGGTATTTCCCTGGCATGGAGGACAGTTGCTGCTTTGCACAACTTCTAGAAACTTTATTTTCCCAGAGAAACAGCTTCCTCTTGGAGCCCACTAACCAGGGTGTAGGTGATGTTCTTCCTAAAGGTTGACAATGTTATTCTTTAAACACAGCTCCCCACCCCAATCACAGCATATATTTTTTTTCTGCTTTTTGCAACAAAAAATTACTTCACTCAGACATGTGAGTTGAACTCTTACCTGTAGGGTCAAAGATGGGGGTTTCTTTCGATGGGTTCACCCAGGGTTTCAGCTCATTGTTCAGGTTTCTCTCAAACAGATTTCTTGACTTGGGTGCTGTGTTCTGTGGTATCTTGTCCTCCCCACTGACTGTAGAGTAGAGAAGAGCCCATGGGCTGAGTTAAGGGAGGTTTGGTTTAAGGGACATGGAGGAGTATGCCCCAGGGAAGGTGGGAGAGACCAGGGCTTGGGTTGAGGAGGGACAGTGAGGCTGGGATAGTCTGGGCTGGGGGACAAGTGCCAGGGACAGGGAGCACTCACTGGTGAGGTAGCAGTCCAGGCTGACGGAGATGTTGTCAAAGGCCACCGTGGCTCTGGATCCTTGTCCCCACCACGCGACAATCTGTAGCCAGAACCTGTACGTGTGTCAAGAAAATGTGTGAGGGACGACAGGGGTGTGTCGCATCTTAGGATTCAACATCCTGCCCCATTTAATTGTGAAGACCCAGCTCGCCTAATCCCAGGGAGGTGGTGAGGGGGAGCTGTAAGCATCTCCCTACTTTTTCAGCAAAGAACACTTCCCTCTCTGAAGGACTGCTCCACAGGTTAATGAAATGTGGGGCTTGGGGACTGAGAGCAGGACTCCCCGATAGTCTGAGGAGACTCTTTGTGCTTTCTGTGTGGACAGGGTAGACGGGAAGTACTGGGCTCCATATCTTCTGGTACTCATGGGCAGAGCTGAAGCCATTATTAAGCTACTGAGACGCTTCTGTGCCCACTGAAGAGGGCCTCTGTCCCCCATGTGTCCTGTGCTTGGTTACCTCAGGTAGCCTGATCTGCCCCTGCCTCCCCTGGATTCCTCATTATCCAGCAACTGAAGGGTTAACTCCTCACACAGAGCGAGGTCTCTAGAAACCTGGGTCTTGTTCAGTATCAGAGATGACTGGGGTTGGTCTGTGCAGTGCTTGACTGATTACTAAATATTAAGTGATTTGACTATGATCTTTGGGGGTGATTGTAAGTAGTATAGAGTGGACTGTAAGTGTTAACAGTAAACCCATGAGATACTGCTTCTTTCCATTTCTTTCACAGCCTTGGAGGGTCAGATCCTGGGACTGTGGCCAGGGGAGGCTTTAGAGTCTGATAAATGGAAAATACCTTTCATTCATTTGTTTCCTGGGAAGTCATGCTTCTGGAAGACTTCAGTCAGCCAGGCCTGAATTGCTGTAAAGTGAATTTCCTCAGAACTTAAAAAACTCTCCCACCTTTCAGAAAGTCAGTCCTAGAGGACCTGCAGAAACATGCATGGCCTCTGGTGTGGATGTTAAAACATCAAGAGAGACAACCAGTGCCCATCAATTGGTGACTGGATGAACCACGTACAATGGAATACTATCCCTGATAAAAAGGATTGGGTGTAGTTCTAGGTGGGGCTTCCTCAGTGGCTCAGTCATAGAGAATCTGCCTGCAATGCAGGAGACACAAAAGACAGGGGTTCAATCCCTGAGTCAGGAAGATCCCCTGGAAGAGGGCATGGCAACTCACTCTGGTATTCTTGCCTGGAGAAATCCATGGACAGAAGAGCCTGGGGGGCTACAGTGCATGGAATCTCAGAGTCGGACACAATTGGAGTGACTGAGCACATGCACATAGTTATAGGCTACAAAATAGATGGATCTCAAAAACTTTATACTAGGTTTAAGAAGCCAGACAGTAAAGACCTCATGACCCTATTCATATACATTTTTCCATTTATATGAAACATTTAAAATAGGCAAGTCTATACTCAATATGCCAGCAAATTTGGAAAACTCAGCAGTGGCCACAGGACTGGAAAAGGTCAGTTTTCATTCCAATCCCAAAGAAAGGCAATGCCAAAGAATGCTCAAACCACTGCACAATTGCACTCATCTCACACGCTAGTAAAGTAATGCTCAAAATTCTCCAAGCCAGGCTTCAGCAATATGTGAACCGTGAACTTCCTGATGTTCAAGCTGGTTTTAGAAAAGGCAGAGGAACCAGAGATCAAATTGCCAACATCCGCTGAAGGAGATCAGCCCTGGGATTTCTTTGGAAGGAATGATGCTAAAGCTGAAACTCCAGTACTTTGGCCAGCTCATGCGAAGAGTTGATTCATTGGAAAAGACTGATGCTGGGAGGGATTGGGGGCAGGAGGAGAAGGGGACGACAGAGGATGAGATGGCTGGATGGCATCATTGACTCGATGGACGTGAGTCTCAGTGAACTCCGGGAGTTGGTGATGGACAGGGAGGCCTGGCGTGCTGCAATTCATGGGGTCGCAAAGAGTCGGACACGACTGAGTGACTGATCTGATCTGATCTGATAGAGATTTAAAGCAGAGTAGTCAGTGAGTGAGTGAACGGCCACGGGGTAGAACCCCCCGCCCTTGTGCCCATGAGCAGATGAACTCTTCTCCACGTGCAGAAGGGTTAGATGCTAGGGTCAGAGAAGAACTACTGTCTCTGGTGGAGAAAGACTTGAAATCAAAGGCAAACTTTTATCTAAATATGTACTGTGTACGTATTTGTACACAGTAATTCCATCTATGCCTTCACCTGTCAGGTGAAATCTGCTCACTCACAGTCCTTCTTATTTGAAAGTCACACTTAGAAGATCTCAATCTGGTCAGTTCTAAAGAGGAAATAACTGAGTCCGTTGTACTCATGGCCAACCCTACAGTGCCCGCAGGCCACACTGCCCATGATGGGGTCACAAGCCCCTTTAGGAGAGATGTGTGAAGAGGGTTGGTGGTTGGCTGAGTGTGGAAAGACGCATGCCCAGTGGAGGATTCCCAAACCTGTTCTGGGACACCTGGGCTGAGTGACTGTGCATGAGGTATGGGCAGCGCTTGAACCCACCTGCCTTGTCTGGTCAGCTGTTGGCACCTGGCACTTGCCCCTGAGAGGCATCTTTCATTACGACCTTGAAAAGCACCCACTGAAAGGATTTTCATTTCACATAGACCACTCATGTCTATCCACTGGGTCCTACTTTAGATCTCTAAGAAATCAGACAGGAATGCTGCCTTCAAGTTCTCTCCCAGTGAAAAGACCAACGGTGTAGAATCAGTTAGAAGAAGGTGACTACCATACAAGAGGTGCAGGTAAGATGCTCTGAGAGCTCAGAGGAAGGAGGCATTCCACCAGGCTGGGGGGATGCAAGCACATCACAGAGGAGGTAGTCTTCAGGTTGGTTCTGAAGGAAGCAAAGGACTCAAACACGTGGACATGGGGATGGAGAGCAGTGAGGGGAGGGGGTCTCCAGGAGAGGGGCTGGACTGGGAGGTGGGTCAGAGTGGGAGAGGGCCCCCCGAGCTCCAGTGTGAGGGCTGTGGAAGGAGGAAAAGATGGTTAGGGTTAGTCCAGGTTCGATGCACGATACTGGATGCTTGGGGCTGGTGCACTGGGATGACCCAGAGGGATGGTATGGGGAGACAGGAGGGAGGAGGGTTCAGGATGGGGAACACATGTATACCTGTGGTGGATTCATTTCAATATTTGGCAAAACTAATACAATATTGTAAAGTTTAAAAATAAAAAAAAATAAAGAAAGAAAAGATGGTGAGAGGCCCGTAGGTCTCATGCACCTGCATCAGGTTTCTCCAAGAGTCTTGGCGAGGTCGGAGCTATGGTTTCCCTGGATCTCCCCAGAGGACATGGTGTATAGATGGACTCTGGACTGGAGCCTGTGTAACCCCCAGACACAGCCAGACCCAGGATTCTCAAGGGACAAGCACGTGCTCTAATAGTGCAGTCTTACAGTCCCGGAGGTGAAGGAGACACAGCTCTGAGGGAGCAGGAAAACAGGTACATAGGTCCACTTGGAAAGGACGACCAGAAAGAATCCTGCTCCCAGGTGGAAGAGCAGGGAGGCCAAGCTGCCTGATGCTCCCGCACGTCAGTGGGGAAGGGGTCCTCCATCCACCTTTCCAATTCTCTACTCTGGTTGTCATCTCCTAGTCTGACCTCCAGAGGCAAAGGGGCCAGGTCAGGCACTGGTTTCACTGTTGAGCCGCATCATGGGAGTACCTGCCGGGAGGGCCTGGGGTACCCCAGCAAGTGACATCCGGTACCTGTGGAGCATGGGGGCGAGGGCCAGAATCCCTTTTATCCCTAACTGAGCCCTTGCCCTAAATGCATGTCTCCTCTTGTCCCTCTGCTCTCCCTGCCCCTCTCCTGCCTTCTTTCTTATGACTAAGCGATTGAGAGCTGCAAAGTTCTCAACCAGCCCCTGGGCCTCTTAGCATGGATGGCAGGATGCAAGCTGGTGCTCGAATGGTTTCTAAATGGAAGAGTTTCTAAAGTGCTCTGCAAGGCAACGGCAGTGGCAGCTGCTGTTTAAAAGAGTTTGATTGACACTGGGAATTGCACATATTTTGAGTCAGGAACACTCATAACAATCAGGGAAGACTCAATCAGATGCCGAATCAGATGTAAACATGTGATGCTGCCTCTGTCCACCCAGGAGGCCATGCTGCCAGTTCTTCCCCAATGCTCCAGACTCCAGAAACTGCAGGGAAGGGACAGGTGGGACAAAGGTGGGCCATGCTGGGAAGCAGAGGAGGGCAGGGGTGAATCGAGACAGTCTGGGAAAGGGGTCTGGGGATGCTGGTGATGGGGCAGGATGGGAAAGAAGACCCAATCTGGGAGCTTCTTGCTGGTGGGGGCACTGGCCAAGAGATCATGTGGCCATCAGGGCCACCCAGATTCAGGCTTCTCTACTTTGGATGGCATCGGATTGTGTATCTTTCCCAAAGAAGACTCTTGAGAGTCCCTCAGATAGCAAGGAGATCAAACCAGTCAATCCTAAAGGAAATCAACTCTGAATATTCATTGGAAGGACTGCTGCTGAAGCTCCAATACTTTGGCCACCTGATGCGAAGAGCCGACTGACCCTGATGCTGGGAAAAATTGAAGGCAGGAGGAGAAGGGGATGACAGAGGATGAGATAGTTGGATGGCATCACTGACTCAGTGGACACTAGTTTGAGCAAACTCCAGGAGATAGTGAAGGACAGGGAAGCCTGGAGTGCTGCAGTCCAGGGGGTCACAAAGAGTTGGACACTACTTAGCGACTGAACACCAACAAGTGAAGAAGAGTTTGCTCCTGGCTCTGCTCGCTCTCCTTGCTGGAGATGGTGGGAGTCCTCAAGGCTCTCAGAGTCTTTCTGGTTTAACTACTCTTCACTGTTGAGCTCCCCCAAAGTACAGACCCTAAATCACTTTGCACAGCCAGCCAAGGTCTTGGGTCTTGGGTTTTGCACATACCAGGCAGCCTGCTCTGGGTCTGAGGTGAACAAGGTCCATGCCACATTACTGCCCAGATGGCAGGGGCCGGGTGGTTCTAACACGTGCACAGGTCACTCTGCTGCCCCAAAGCCTTTGCTCTGTGTGGGGAAAGGAAGCAGAGCCTCATGGCTGGCCGAGCCTTGCTCTCCCTCTCCACAGGCACCCTGGTCAGGGAGAAGGAAGAGCCAGCTCCCTGGTGCTTGTCCAGCTCCTTTACGGAGCTGTGCCATTTCAGAACATGGCAGTTGAGACCCTCTGTCCAGCCCTCCACATTGGGGATCTCATTCCTTGTCCCTCTGTGGTTCACACCTGCTCAGCTCTTTCTCTTTCTCCAAAGAAGACATTTTTGATGGCCTGGGTGATGCTGCCTTTTTCCATTTTTTTCCAGCCAGTGGCATTTGGAGCTTGTTGCTAAAACACGCTTGGCTAGAGATCTTGGTTGGAACCTGGCTTTGCATAAAGAACACATCCCCTGACTCCATCTTACTTAGCTTTACAGAGAGGCCTGTTGAAAACTAACCTGGGGGTTGGGGGCTTCTGGGAGGTGGCCGTTGGGGCAGAGGGCCAGGTTTAGAGGGGCAGCGGCCTTGGTACTGGTTACCTCCCAAACGCATGGGGCCGATCTCTGCCTGGGTGATGCTCAGGCAACTCACACACAGCTCAGAAAACACACAATCCTGCTCAGGCATCAGACTGTTAATGGACAGTGGATATAATGCCGTATTTGCCACCCTGCCAGCCTGAGGGATGGAGAAACCTAATTAAGTTCCCTTAATGATTCTAAGTAGCTGACAAAAAGGTGTATGTCTGAATGTGGACTGAGGGAATAGGGAGGCTTTGCAGGGAGACTAGAAAGAATGGCTGGGCTGGGTAACAGGCGTTTAATGGATGGCACAGCGTCTTGGATTCCTCGGTAGAGCACTTAGTGTGCTTGGAAGGCAGAGCACTCCACCTCCCTCTCTGCAGCTGGGGCTCATCTGGGCTCTGTCTGCTTAGGATAGAAAGGGGAGATGCTGCTGAGGAAAAATGCTTTCTCTGGTTTCTCACTGTGCACTTGATTTGCTCGGCAAAAGTCTTCTAAAATGGACTGTCACAGAGCTTGGGCCACTGTATGCATTTCTATTAGAATAATGTATGTGATGACAAAGCCCTCTGCACCCATCCTATTATCTGTGTAATTGACTTCAGTTACCGCTGAAAAGGAGGGGCTGATGGCCAGCCTCAGGGGCCTGGAACCAGTCCTGGCTGGGATCAGTGTGGCTAGGGCTGGGCTCTTGTGCCCTGATGCTAGGGATCTTTGGCTCTGGCACAGAAGAGTAGGGGTGGGCTGGACATTCAAGGCCAGAGTTATTACTGGGAGATCCCTCTGCCTCCCGAGGTCCCACTCACAGAGTAATTTACCATCTCCCGACTTGGTCTCCTCTCTGGGCAAAATAAAACCAAGAACAGGGTTGGCAGGGGAGGTTGCGGGGAAGTCAGTACAGAGCAATTCCAGGGCTAATAAGGGCCACAGAGCTCTTTCACAGTGAATCTGGCTTCTGCAAGGGAGCCCTTTGGGGTGGAATAGGGGAGAAAATGAATTTTCAGTTCAGCCGTGCACGCGTGGAGAATCACTCAGACTCAATGTTGTTGGGCCCAGCCTTCCAGGTGCTGGCTGTCTCTGCTCATTTTGGAGGCTGCCACTTACGGATCTGGTTCCCACACTTGCTCTGGCATGCCACCCATCAGAAAGGAACAAGGATATTCTGCCAGATCACATGGTGGGGAGCAGCCCTGTGCTAGCAGGTTCCCAGTTTACTCTTCCACTCTCTCATTCTGGGTCCTGTGTATTGAGTTCTCTCTGGGCCCCAGGCTTTCAGGAGGAAAGCTGAAAGGGAGATCTTGCTTCCTGGAGCCCTGACCCATCAGGGGAGGTATCTGTGCACAAAAATACCTGCCCCAGGAGCTTGAGGGTGTCATGGGTCCCAAGGAAGGAGAATTAATGCATTTTCCCAGGGGGAGAGGCAGGGAGGGAGAGAGAGAGTGTGTACACTTGAGAGAGAGCCAGCTTCTTAGGCTGGATGTCCCCTTCTGAGTTACTGAGGCTAGATTATCTCTGGGATGCGAGCATAAGAATAGAGTTTATGAAGGAAGGGCAGGGACTTCTGGGAGCATGGTCTGACTTGCCAGGTCACACAGGAAGACAGTAGCTGAGGGAAGATGGGAATTCGGGCCTCTTGCTTTCCAGATAGAACCATCGAAATTCATTAATCTCATGTATCCTCTTACGTCCTCCATACTGGGTTTCCAGGTGGCGCAGTGGTCAAGAATCTGCCTCCCAGTGCAGGAGATGCGGGTTCAATCCCTGGGTTGGGAAGATCTCTGAAGTAGGAAATGGCAACCCACTCCAGTATTCTTGCCTAGAAAATCCCATATACAGAGAAGCCTGGCAGACTACAGTCCATGGGGTGGCAAAGAGTCAGATGTGACTGAGTAACTGAGTATGCACATAGGTCCTTCATACTACTGGTGAACGTACATACAACAACATGCATACATCATACATACAACCAGCTCCTTGGAGCCACTGGGGGCTTGGAGGGCCATCCAGAGCTGGAAAGCACCCATACCCTCTCATTTCAGAAACACTGGGATACCTGTTTCACCTTTCTCAGGACACCCAGGCATTTCCAGCACAGACCTCATCCTCCACTCCTGCTTCTGTGTGGCCTGTGGCTTGAGGCCTTAGATGCTGCTGCTAGAGATGGTGGCAGTCCCCCATTCCCTGCCCTCCCCCCCACCATGGAGAGGAGATCCAGGGGAAGGGTGGTTGCTGACTCCCTTCACCCGATACAAATATCTTCATGAGAGTGAATAAGTGGCCTTGGCTCTCTGTTTGGGGAGGTAGTTTCAAAAGGTAGAGTGACACAAAGAACGGATTGTATACTTGGCGGGACCCCAGGGAAGTCACTGAAACTTGTCAGGTGCTATCTTGTTTTTTTTTAAATGTATGTAATGTGAGTATTTCCATCAGTTCAGCCGCTCAGTCGTGTCTGACTCTTTGCAACCTCATGGACTGCAGCACGCCAGGCCTCCCCGTCCATCACCAACTCCCGAAGTTTACCCAGAGTCATGTCCATTTAGTCGGTGATGCCATCCAACCATCTCATCCTCTGTCGGCCCCTTCTCCTCTCACCTTCAATCTTTTCCAGCATCAGGGTCTTTTCCAATGAGTCAGTTCTTCACATCAGGTGGCCAAAGTATTGGAGCTTCAGCTTCAGCATGAATCCTTTCAATGAGCATTCAGGACTGATTTCCTTTAGGATGGACTGCCGGGAGCCGGTGAGGCATTCCACTCGTGACAAAGGTCATGAGGAAGGAGGCTCGGCATACGCAAAGGCGGGATCAAGCCTCAGGAGTCCGCCCGGATATTCTCGAGCATCTACCCCACAAAAAACCAGAGTCTGCCTACTTTATTGCTTTGTGCTCTCACCTCTGACTTTACTGGGGGCTGTCCCTTACCACCATCTCTCTCTCTCTGTCAAAGAGTTAACTTACAGCTCCAATTAATAAAGTTCCTGGGCAATTAGGAGTGTTTAAATCCAAACCCCTTAGATGGCTCTCTAACTCGCCTGACAAGTTTACTGAGACTCCTACAGCTATGCATACGATTGTTTACAGTCTCCCAGCCTTGAGAGGCACGGGAAGCTTAAGATATTCAAATAGTTTAGAGCCTCTCAGAGAGTTAGAAACTGTCAGAATAAACTAGTAAAGGATTTCATTGATGAGCCAATGATTGTTGCCAAGTTTTCACATCCCCTGAATTGTATCCTTGAATATGTGTTAATTAATAGTTGGTATGTAGAAAAAATAATTAGTGACCTTGGTGTTAGTAACTTTAGACCCTTAAGGTAGTAAATTCTTTTCTTTGTTGTAAACCCATTACACATCCGCCTATAGGAATGCAATTTTATCTTCGGAAGATGGTACCAAACATTAAAATAATTACTCTTAGAGAAAATAAGTCTTTGTTGATAAGTCCTTGTCAAGAGTCATAAAATGTTAGTAGGCCTTCTGGCCAGAAGATGATGTAAATCACCTAAACCATTTGTATACGATAAATTTGCAGGAAAGAAACCCTGGTTTTTGATAAGGATCAAAAACTGCTGACTTTGCATACCCTATTATCCTCTATGTGTAACTTAGGGTATATAAGCCCCAGTTGAAAATAAAGCTACGGGCCTTGCTCACCAACGCTTGGTCTCCCCATGTCATTCTTCTCCTTAACTTCCGGCTGAAGTCTCCATCTGGAGCGCAGATATCCTCTGCGACCACTTATTTGCCTGGGCTTCTAAGACCCACTCGAGAAGGTGTCTAAGGTGGGGCACCTTCCGCTATTCGAGAGGGCGCCTGCGGCCTCCGTGGTCAGAGCTAACCTGGTGTCACGGGTTATATTGATTTTCCGCGTAAACCAAGCTACTCAGCCTCTTTTCTCCACTGAATTTTCCTACTGAGCTATCCTCATTCTATTACTCTTTATATCTCTAATTACCATTTGAATAGGTCGCCGACGCCGTCTCCCCTTCGAATACCCTGGATCAGCCGGGGCTGGACCTCGGTAATGGACTGGTTGGATCTCCTTGCAGTCCAAGGGACTTTCAAGTGTCTTCTTCAATACCGCAGTTCAAAAGCATCAATTCTTTGGTGCTTTCTTTACGGTTCAACTCTCATATCCGTACATGATTACTGGAAAAACCAGAGCTTTGACTATACGGATCTTTGTCGGTAAAGCAATGTCTCTGCATTTTAATATGCTGTCTAGGTTTGTCATAGCTTCCCTTCCAAGGAGCAAGCGTCTTTTAACTTCATGGCTAGTCACCATCTGTAGTGATTTTGGAGCCCCCCAAAATAAAGTCTGTCACTGTTTCCAATGTTTCCCCATCTATTTGCCCTGAAGTGATGGGACTGGATGCCATGATCTTAGTTTTTTGAATGTTGAATTTTAAGCCATTTTTTTTCACTCTCCTCTTAACTTTCATCAAGAGGCTCTTTAGTTCCTTTTCACTTTCTTCCATAAGGGCGGTGTCATCTGCATATCTGAGGTTATTGATATTTCTCCCTGCAATCTTGATTCCAGCCTGTGCTTCATCCAATCTGGCATTTCACATGATGTATTCTACATGTAAGTTAAATAAGCAAGGTGACAATATACAGCCTTGACATACTCTTTCCCAATTTGGAACCAATCAAATGTTCCATGTCTGGTTCTAACTGCTGCTTCTTGACTTGCATACAGATTTCTCAGGAGGCAGGTAAGGTAGTCTGGTATTCTCATCTCTTTCAGAATTTTCCACAGCTTGCTGTGATCCACACATTCAAAGGCTTTGGCATAGTCAATGAAGCAGAAGTAGATGTTTTTTTTTTTCTGAAATTCTCTTGCTTTTTCTATGATCCAATGGATGTTGGCAATTTATCTCTGGTTCCTCTGCCTTTTCTAAATCCAGCTTGAACATCTGGAAGTTCTCAGTTCACGTACTGTTGAAGCCTAGCTTGGAGAATAGTATTTTCATAGTGGACGCCTTTCTTTAGTATGGGAGAGTCTAGTTCATTGTTCCTTGTTTATATTATTTTCTATTAAAAATCTGTACCTCCTCCAGAAGTATTACAAATTATGTATCTCCTCCTCTGCCTTCAAACAAAGATTATTTGAGCACCTCCTGTGAGTCAGGCACTGTGTCTGGAGCTGGGAGTATAGTGGTGCATAAGACATGGATCTTGACCTCAGGGACTACGGACAGATTTTTAATTCATATTATTCACTGGCCATGAGATTTCTAAAGTCCTTACTGGTTCTGCCCCCAACAGAACTAGTGCCTTCACAACCTGAGAAAACATCAAATCTGGGGAGTGAGAGGAATCAAGAAAGACTTTGAAGAACTGAGTGCCTAGAAAAGAATGGTAGAGCTGGGACAGGAGAATCATTCAGGACTAGGGTGAGGGTAGAAGTCTAGCTGCTTTGCTTCAGGTATCTCAGCAGTCCAGGTATCTCCTCAATTCCAGACTTTGTGCCTGGGGAGAGAAGGGACTGAGAATACATGGCTGTGTTTTCAGAGGCAGTAAGTTATGAAAAACATATGCCTCTGTTGACTTGTAAACCAAGCTGTGGATATTACCAGGAAAATCTTGAGCAGATCGGAACATCCTGTTATTCTAAAGTGGTTCACTTACTGCTGTTTTGAGTGATTACTTCTTAAACCAGGCTCACAGGCTGGATCTATCTTACTGCTCTGCGCTCTTGGTTGTGGAAACTTAGCAATCAAAAGCAACAACTTTTTTCAAATGTCACAGTAAATCAGTGTTAGAAATAGGATTTAGAGCTTGGAATTGCTAATCTACTCCTTGCTCCAATGATCTGGGATGTTTTCTGAGAAAGAAACAAGGCTAGATCCTCCCACTGTTGCAAGGAACGTTTGATTTGTATGTATCAATGCCTGGCTGCACACTGCATTGCTAGGATCTCAGCCACACTCTCCCACTCTTCTGCCTGACCCAAGCCTGTGCTGGCCGATGGTGCCATTTGGTAGGCTGTGGCAGAAGGGCTCTCTCCTCCTCCAGCTCCTCCTCTAAGCTGCACTCTGAGGCTCACAGCAGTTCATATCTGGTCCCTCAAAAGAGCCTCCAACAGTCCCCACACTCTGGTTTCCCATCCTCGATTTTATCTCTGTGTCCAACGGCTCCCTATACCCCACAGCCTGGAGTCCAAAATACTTGACCTCTTATCCACTCTCTCTAAGGAGATTGCTCAGAATTCTCCGACATAGAATCCTCTTGAGTATTCTTGAACCTGCATAAAACATTCCTGACTCTAAGCCCCTGCTTATCCTGATGGTCATCTCCAGAATACCCTTGTCCCTTTCCCATTTCCCTAAGACCTAAATTGTCCTTAAGGTCCAGCATATATATAATAAACCCATTTTCTCCATAATGACTCCCTGACACATAGAAGTCACTGAGCTACCTGAAGACCAGCCACACTCTGCCGGACCCAGCACAATGCTCTGTGTGCTGCTGTTGGCCTCTCAGTGTGTATGCTCCACATCCCCACAGCATGCAGCTCCTGTGACCCAGCAAGAGGCTGCATCATACACCCCTTTCCATTCTCTGTGCTCAGTGGAGGCTTAGTACATAACTGCTGACAAGGTGACAGCCAGTGACACTTCTCCAGTCACTTGATTCCCTCTCTTGTCCATAAGACAGCTGGATCTGACATTTTATGCCCGTGACTTTCCAAATGTGGTTGACCCTCTCAATTTCTTAGGAAACTTAAAAAAAAATATTCTTGGGTCCAGTATGTGATTGCTGAATCAGAATCTCTGTGCATGGGGTCCAAGACTGCATTAAAGCCAGTTTTCTAGGTAAGTATAGTGTTCAGCCAATTTTGGAAACCACTGTCCTAAAATGTCCTGCTAAAGTCTTTTCAAAATACGTTTCCTATTTATTTGCTTAATTAATTAATTAATTAATTTTTAGAAAGACTATTTTACTGAGAGAAATTCTCCCTAAAAGTGAGAAAGTGAGGTTTTGCTACATCGTAAAATTTGGGGAATACAACATTCATACCTTAGAATAGAGGAGAAAGGCATGGCAACCCACTCCAGTATTCTTGCCTGGAGGATCCCATGGACAGAGAAGCTGGGCAGGCTACAGTCCACAGGATTGCAATGAGTTGGGCATGACTGAAACGACTTAGCATGTATGCACATGTGCACCTTAGAATAGATCCTGGAATTGATTTCAGCCTTGAATTATGAAGGTTCTTGGAGAAGACTAATCAATGCTCAGAGTAGCTAGATAAGGAATCAGTATTCTCAAATGACAGTCTGATTGATGCCAAAGATGGAGGCTCTATTCCTTGGTTTAACCCATAACACAACACACACACATATTTTTTCATCAAACCTGTTTCACTTTTTTCTATATATCCAAGCATCTGCTGTATGCAGTTAGTGATGGCTAGGTAACTGAGTTGTAGCCAATGGAAAGTGAGCTGATGTGATGACTCATAAAAATCTTCCTATGCAAGGATCCTCCAGTGCTCTTTCCTCATTGGCTGTCTGAAGGCAAAGGAGTCAAAACTGGAGAAAATGATGGATCCACAGAGAGAAAGAGGCTGGACCTTTGAATGACCAGATGGAAGGCTACTCGCCAACTGGCACATTCATTTTTGCTATGTTTCTTTTTGTACAGCCCAAGGATTGGAGGATTAATGTTATTCTGGGTAGTGTTACCCCAACTACCATATCGTGTATCACAAGCCTAGTTACCCAAGTGTGTTCAATGCACCCAACACGGTTGGGTCAATGACTAACCGCCCCTGGGGGTGGGGTGCAGGATAAAGTTAGCCCTAGGTTGGCTGCAGGCCTCCCTGCAGCTGCAGGCTTCTCCCTGCACAGCTGCACTACGGCAGGATGAAGGACAAGCTGGGGGAGGCAGAATGGGCTTTAAGGAGTGGGGTCTAGTGCTCTAAGATGCTAGTTCCTCCTCCCTCTGGGAAGTTAAGGATAGCAAGGGCAAGTGACTTGTGAAAAGCTTGAGCTTGATGGGCTTGTATGTGCATGCTCAGTCACTCAGTTGTGTCCAGCTCTTTGTGACCGCATAGACTATAGTCTGCCAGGCTCATCTGTCCATGGAATTCTCCAGGCAAGAATACCGGAGTGGGTTACCATTCCCTTCTCTGGGATCTTCCCAACCCAGGGATCAAACCCACATCTCCTGCATTGCAGGCAGACTTGTTACTGTCTGAGCCACCAGGGAAGCATCAAAGGCATACCAGAGTGGTGATTTAAAAAGGCACATGATGACCAGCACAATTTTTCCAGTAGTCATGTATGGATGTGAGAGTTGGACTATAAAGAAAGCTGAGCGCTGAAGAATTGATGCTTTTGAACTGTGGTGTTGGAGAAGACTCTTGACAGTCTCTTCGACTGCAAGGAGATCCAACCAGTCCATCCTAAAGGAAATCAGTCCTGTGTGTTCATTGGAAGGACTAATGTTGAAGCTGAAACTCCAATACTTTGGCCACCTGATGTGAAGAGCTGACTCATTTGAAAAGACCCTGATGCTGGGAAAGATTGAGGGCAGGAGGAAAAGGGGACGACAGGGGATGAGATGGTTGGATGGCATCACTGACTGAAAGGACATGAGTTTGGGTAAACTCCGGGAGTTGGTGATGGACAGGGAGGCCTGGCGTGCCGTGGTTCATGGGGTCGCAAAGAGTTGGACATGACTGAGCAACTGAGCTGAACTGAACTGACCGGAACAATGGCCTGGAAGGAAGTGGGTAGAATCTTCTTTGCTGGTGATGCTGGCTGGCTGGAGGTGTGAAAGAAGGAAGGCAGGGAGGGTAGTGCTGGGCAGGGAGAGGCCTTTAGCAGGAGCTGGTGGTAGGGAATTAAGATGATGGATTTCAAGGAGTGGATGAGGTAAAGGAAACTAACTCAAAATGAGTAAGAGGTGTAGCCTAAAAAAAAAACCCAAACCAAAATATTTTGTTAATTATAATGGCTACCATTTACCAAGTTTTCAACTACATGTCAAGCACATTTCTTCACATATGTACATAGGAAGAAGACTAGCCTCAGGATCAAGGGAAAATTATTTCTCCTCTTTAGACCTCAGTTCCTCTTATTAAAAAGAGGATTAATTATAGAATCTATCCCAAGCAACTGTTTTAAGGTTGAAATGAGATAATGCATGTTAAGCACTTGTTACAGTGATGGCCAGGCAGTGAGTACTCAACAAATGTTAATTTTAATCATTGTCTACAATTTCCATGGCTCTATGAGGAAGTTGTGATTCAACTTAAAAATATATGAATCAAATACAACTTTTTCAGGAATGTGCCTAGGCCTGCAAACTAAGGTTTGTTGGAGCTCTCTGGATTTCCACTCACTGTGTACTTCTCTATTCAGGTGAGAATAAGCAATGAAAATGTCCCTCTCATGCTGGTCTCATCACAGAAGACACTACACAAAGAGAGAGTATTGTGTATGTAAAATGGGGATTCTGTAGATGAGAAACAAGAACATATTAGGAGAAAAACCTTGCCTCTGTGGAGTTTCTGGGCTAAGTACATGAAGCCACAACTCTCAGCCCAACTGATCCCGTTTAAAAGATGTGTTTGTGAAGCACACCACTTGTCATTAGGACAAAGGATGCAGAGGGAACAGACATCTAAATATCTCCAGAGGGAACATTTTCTTCTTGTTAGACTGTGTATTTAGTGAGCAGTTAAAAGCCTTTATAATGATAATGCTAGAGAATGAAGCCTACATATGTGTGGTAAGTTATGTACGTTCTACTTGGCTGTACGATGCAGTGATTTGTGGGGCACAGTTTGATCCATGGTGTTTCCAAATCCACCTCATAATGAGTTGAACTTAGCACCTGCTTCTGTGCTGTAAGCACATCAAAGCTTAGCATAGTGTGGGAGCACTGCGCTTAACTTACTAGGATATATCATTATAAAGAGGAAAACTAGGGAATCCCTGCAAGAGGCTGGAAATTAGAATAAGGGGAGAGAACTTGTCCTTTTTTTTCTTTTTTTCTATTTTGAGAAAAGGTAGAATTAATTCTAGTGATAAGAGTGGCAGTTGGATGGCAGGGCGAGGAGGGAAGCTGATGAGGTGGGGAGAGAATACAGAAAGCATTTATATGAGGTAGAGGTAAAGTAACAAGATAGCTTTTAAGCCTACATCAAGCCAGTATTTGAATTAGTGCTGTCCTTCAAAATTACCTTGAGAGCACACATCTGTATTCCAGGGATGTTACCACTGCTCAAAACATCTTGGGCACTTACTGCTCTTGGAGATTTCTCTTGTTACTATTTATAGTAGGTTGTAAAGTTAATACCATTTCATAACGATGACAGACTATGGCATTATTTCTATCACTTTCCCTGTTTGTAAATGGACAGGAGAAATATCCTTCCATGGATCAATGCCTCCCTGTCAGCGGCCTTTATATACCTATGGCATATTCTCTGAGTCTTTACGGAAAGACTACTGTGTGGTGGGAACAATCTGAATATAGCTCTCAAGTGCCCAGTTCTGGATCTCCCTACTTACAAGGACCAGGGCACACAATTAAGATCAAAGTCTTTTTTACAAAGTGATCCTGACAGGAGAGTGCCCAGAGACAAAGGAAGCACAGGTACCAGGCAAATCTCTAAAGAAAATACCTTGTCACAAGAGTAACAAATGCTGTTTGGGTTCATCTGATGGGACACAGGCATTGCTTTGATATACAGAACTCTGTGTAGTAGTATTTCTTATAACGTGATTTTATCTGCTCTGTTAGACGCAGGTTGAACAGAGGAGGAATGTTAGATGGATTCCAACAAGTGAAATTCTCACTTAATTCAGCCGGAATTTGAGAATACAGCAATTTCTCTCGATACTTCATTCTGTCAACATGCATCTCTTGGGCATACTATGTGTTAGGTATGGTACTAGATGATCAGGAAGCAGCGCAGTATAAGTCAGACCTGATTCCTGCCTCGTTGATGTGTATATTCAGAAAATAAAAAACAGATATCACTGAGTGAAAAGGTATCATAGGAGTGTTTCAAGAACCATGAGACTATATTGTAGCTATACTGTACAGTCTAGGGATTTTGGGAGGCTTTTTTGAAAAGCTAAGGAAAAGTAGCAGTGAGGAAGATGGAAGGTGGAAGAATGTTGCATGTGGAGGGAACGGCAGGTGCAAAAGTCTGCCAGTAAGAACTTACCACGGTGCAATTGAGTTGAAAGAAGCTTAATGAGGTTAGCAGGTAGAATAACAGAAGAATAGTATAAAAAGAGGCTGGTGAGATTATGGTTGGGTAGATCACATGTGGGGCTAAATAAAGAGTTTTTTAAAGGAAATTGAAAGGCACTCAAAAAACCACAGAAGCCATGGAAGCATGTTAAAAATGGGAAATGATTAGATTTACATTTCAAAAAGTTTATTCCAGCTTCCTTGCGCAGACTGGATTGGGTGGGGATAAGACATGCAGGCAAGGAGGCAAGACTGGATGTCACTCCCAGGTCTAGGCAGGCACTAGTTTCACGTAATACCCGGGGGCTATGAGGAATGTCCAGAGCCTGGGAGCTCTTTAGGGCTAATCTTTAAGCACTAATAAAGTTGCTTTTAAAACTTGGTAATGTGTGGAGGTTGGGCAACCTCGGAGCAGACGGTGGTTTGGGACAGCACAGGGAATGAAGTCTCGCCCTCTAAAGGGCCATGACTGGGGAGCTGTCCAGGAGGCAGGTGCTGAATAACGGAAACAAGGACTTGCTTAATGATACTTCATGGGATGTGGGCAGATGGTAAGGTGCTAACACCTACCTCAGGGTCAGGAGGAAGGGAGTTAACCTTTGGTTTTTTGTTTTTATCCATTTTCTTTTTCTCTTTCCCTCATTTATTTCCTTCCTCTACCTTCACTATCCTCCCATTTTCATTTTCTGGAGATCCAGGCAGCTAGAGCACACTGTCTGAAAGTAAGAAGGATAATGTGCTTTCCCTTATAAGAAGCCTACAGAGCATCGATGACCACAAATTCATAAGAACCCTAACCCCCACCCTAGGGTTTCATTACTGGTTACTATTGCTAAATTGGCCATCTTAGCCTCTTCTGACACATTAGATGGGGAGATATTATTATTACTACTAAATCATTGTTATTATGAGTAGTTATTACTAAGCATTTACCATGCAGCAGGCAGTTCACCAAGTACTTTACTTCTCCAAGCCTAAGAGGTAGACTTTATTATCTTTGTATAATTGAATATGGCTTGACTTAGAAGATTGGAGTTTGTGGTTTGTTCCCTTCATTCAATAAATTATCTGAGGCCATAAACTAAGGGATGATGATGGAGGGTGTGGGAAACAAAACTTATTGATACGTACTAGACATAGATGCTTTCGACAGTCATTTTTAGTCTTATAATAATCCTGTAAAGTTGCACTGGTATTATGCTCATGTTGCAGTTGTGGGTGCAGTTGCAGGCCTGGAGAGGTTCAATTGGCTGAGGTCACACAGCTAGTAAGTGGCTGAGCCAGTTTTTAAACTTAGGAGTCTCTGACTCTAAAGCCTGTGCTCTGCCATCCACAGTTCTTCAGTTTTATGGGGCAGCCACACATACAGTGAGGTGGATTTTAGCATGTGAAAACTGCTCTGCCTCCTCCTGCAGTTCCATTGCCTCAGGGTCTGGATGCCTTCCCCTATCACCTCTAGTTCCAGGGAGGGGGAGGCCAGCATCCCACATCAGAGCATGTCAGTGGCGTGCAGGCTCCTGGTGCGCAGGGCCACTCGCATAATTGCACATTTATTAGGTCATGAGGCATCATCCAACCAGGCTGGCCTTTGTCTCAATCCCCACTGGACAGTTTGGTCTCACTATTAATATTGGAAATGTCAGGCTGGTAACCAGCTTTTAACAGGAAGGAGGGAGGCTGAGAACAAAGTCTCCTTCAAACAAAACTGGAGCCGATGGAAGTGAACAGAGTCAACATCTTACTGGCCTTAAATCCCCTGGAGTGGCTATGAAAGAGAGAGGACTAGCTGGATTGAGGAGGAAAAAAACCTTTTGATTCATCTGAATTAATTTAGCATCTCCCAGAAGGGAGGACTCTGGCATAACCTGCCTGTTCTCCATCCCCTGCACACAGCCCCCACAATCCCAAAGGACAAAAGACTAGTCTAGGGTGAGGGCGCCCACACTGCCCCTTCCTCCACTTTAATTAAATCCATTTGTCCTGGGGGCAGCACTGAGCCCTGGGATGTCCGAGAGCTTTGATCTTTAACCCATTTACATCTGAAGGAGTGGGGAGCTGGTGCTCAGAGGCCGATGGCGTCTTCCTGTGACAGCTCAGCTTGAGTTATGAGCTCTTAGAAATCAGCAGACTGAAGTCTGGGTGAAGAATTTGAGATTCAGCTTTATATTTACAAACTGTGTGCCAACTGGCATCACCCTCCCCTTTACCTGAAGCCCTTTGCCCTCATTTTTCGAAGGATCCACTAGGACGGCAAATTGGGGAGTCGAACGCAGAAGCTGCTCTGGATCGTGTGGTTTGACATTTAGCCTGTTAAAGATGGCTTAAAGATCCCTTTCAGATCCATTTATATACATGACTCCCTCCTTCCTCCCTTACTTTTTGGTCTGGAACAGATCAGCTCCAATCATTGAGGGTTCAGTGTGACACAGTGGAGCACCATGTGAGCAGCTGGGGTGGTCAGGCGCTGCTTGCTCCAGACTGACTGCAGGTGGCAGACTGGTGCCATCCTGGGCAGACAAGTGGCAGCCGAGCAGTTACTGCTCCATTTCAGAGCCACAAGGCATTAAGGATCTTGTAATCCAACCCTCTCAGTTTAAGATGAGGAGACTGAGGCCCAGAGGAGTTCAAGGTTACAAAGGTCATTAATCTTAGAATCTAACTAGGAATCTGGGCCTCTGGTAGAAGCACTCCCTTCTTTACTGAATAATTCTTATTCACCTGCCTCACAGACTAGACTTCTAGGAGCACCAGAATGGGGTTGGCTGGAGCATCTGTCCTCACTCCAGTGCTGACCTGCTGGTGCTTCATCTCTTTGGTTCTCAGTGAAGGAGAACCTTGTCAAAGGGCAGGAATGGGGATACATGAGGTATGTCCTACCTATGTCACAGGTTTTCTTGTCGCTAATAAGGAATAACTAAAACGTCAAATGGGAAAGTAAGGCAATATCCATTAATTAAGAGAAAATGCCATATACATATAAAGCCTGATTATTATCATATGAGTTGTTCGGTTTTACTTTTTCCTACAGATACCAGAGGGAGCCAATCAGGCTAGGCCAGAGGTGTGAGAGATGAGTGCTCATTAGCATGGAAATCCCTCAGAGTATCAGTGCGTCCTGTAGGTCTCCAGAAAGTGTGTGTATGAACATTTGTATGTGCGCATGTGTGTGTGAGATCTGGATAGAAGGAGTGGCAGGAGGGCAGACAGGCCCCCTCTTGCATTCTGGCTGACAGAGGAAGCGGGACAGATGGGATGGGTAAAGGCCCACCTGTCGGCCACCTCGAGGAGAGGCAGCACCGTCCACTGCCACAGGCTCAAGCCTTCCAGGGTGGCAACACGCCAGATCATTCGGCTTTGTTCCTTCCCGGTTTTGTTCTCCACCAGCATCAAGGAGACATTTCCCTGCAGGACTCCACGGATGAGCCACGACATTCGGAGCTGCAAGGAAGAGAAGAGTCAGAAGGACAAGGTGTTACTGTTGAAAGGAAACTGTAGGTCGCATTTCTGGAATTCTCAAGAATTTTGCTGGAGACTCAGCCCAGGTCTTCCTGTGAGGAGAGCCAGCCAACCATAGCCTGACTTGGTTCATTGTCTCCCGTTTTCACCAAGGTTCGAGGAGCTGGGAGGGGAAACCGATGGGCAGTTTCGGAACTTTGTTCAGGTTGATGGCATCATCCTAAATTTCACAGGCTTCTGCCTTCTAAGATGAGTGGGGTATTAAATGAACTTTCTAAAGAGGATTCAAAGAGTCTTGTCTGTGGTCCCAATTCACTTTGTGACCTTAGGCAAGTGATTTGGTGATTTAATTTCTTTTAGTGATTTAGGTATCAGTGGTTTTTATTCCTTTTAAAGACTAATAATCTTGTTTGAATGGTACCACGTCATTTGTTAGCTAACTGGAGACCCTATGACTTGATACCTGTGGCCATTGGTGGGCAAGGGTGAGACAAGAACCTACCTATCAACATTTTAAAATATGATTTCTTTCAGAATGAGGGTGTACACTTTGCCTAAAGCAAGATACAATTATATGTTTTCATTGTATCTTTATTAAAGGTTTCTATGGCATTGTACCCTAAGACATACGAAAGGGAATAACTAATTTATCTCAGAAAGCTTCAGTACAGTCATGCCCAGAGGCAGTATATACTATAAACAAGATCTCTGGTCTTTGTGCTTAAAATAATAGAGGTTGTATGTTTGATAGAAAGTCTATAGCAACATTTAAAACTTAGGACAACTACAGCATATCACTGCCCCAAATATTCCTGTTCAGATCCTTGTAATAGAAATGGCTATTATAGAAAGGAAGACAATATATGTCCTATGGCAACCTGGAGTTTTCATCAGCTATGGTGCCTCCTTTTCTCTGATTCTCATTGTCTGGAGACATGCTTCTTTGTAAATCACTACTCCTTTTCTCTCAGTCTCTAAGTTCACAGTTGCCTCACAATTTGATTAAGGAGGTTACATACCATGAAGCACTTGAAGCAGAAGACCCCTCACTCTGTTGCATACCAACGCTTCACTAACAAGCCACCCCTGGCATTGCAGTGCCCATGTGCTCTTCTATTTCTGAGAGCTGAGCCTGGTGAGCCTGGTCTATATAACCATAACCTCTTCACTTCTATCTTTCCCATCTCCCTGCATCCTGTGTACCAAATACTTGTCTCCACTGCACATCCCTAGCGTAATTTCCCAAATCTGTTACATTTTTTTCATTGGCTCCACTTGGTTTTCTTGAGCAGTCTGGATGCCATGGTTGGAAATTTTAAACCTACTCTTGCTAATGAAGCTCCCTCTGCCCTCAGCTCATCATCCTGCAGTGCCCGGCTTGGGATGACGCTTGCCACATACTTTTTGCTTTTTTTGCTCCCTGGCCACAGAATAGTGCTGATTTGGACCGTTGGAGCCTCAGTGTCCTGGATGACTGGTGATACTTATTCATCCGCTGGTGACTTCCATAGCTGATTTCTTAACACATGTGGTACAATGGGTGTTTCAAACTCTTCCTCAAACATTGATTTTGTCACCCTCTGGTCCCCAACACCCAATTTATTCTTTTGATTCCTACCTTACTGATGAAGATTTACTATATCAAGTGCATTCTCCTTCAACCTCTTTTTTTTCTCCATAGCGTAAGTATCTATCCAACTTCTCCCTTTCCTGTTTTAGAGGAAGATGTACCCTCCGCTTTCTTCTATGTTAACCCTTTCTCTTTTCATCCTGCAACCTCTGTCCTTCCTTTCTTCAGCACCTTCGAAGTCTCTCTACTTTCTGGCTCCTCTGTCTACAAACAAGATCAGGTTTCACTTCTCCTAGAAAAATATCCTTTATTTGATCCTGCTGGCTGCTCTGGCTTACAATATATTTCTATATGTCAATTCACATGTTAACATCTTGGAAAACTGGTATGTAACCACTGCTTCAATTTCCTTGTTGCCCATTCTCATAAATCCTTTCAACCTGTCTTTTATCCTCACTAGTCTAAAGTAACATTCACCATGTCCTTTACAACTTACTCATTGTACTCTAGATTCCATAGCCTCCAAACGTGCCTCTCTATCCGTTCTTTCTCCCTTCTAAATTCTTTTGTATCTCTGTCACATTTTCCTGTTTATCACTGCCATCTGTGACTCTTCAATGGTTTCTCACTCTCTATCAATTAATAGCAAGCCATTCACATTCCTCTATAATCTAGGCAAATCAACTTTCCAGTCATTCAATAGATGTTTATTGAGGACTTTTGCTGAGCCACATGTATCATCCTAGGATGGTCTAAGAGCTCTGGAGTCTGAGAGATCTGGATGCAAAACTTATTCCTGCCACTTTGGAAAATGTGAAGCTCAGTTCTCTATTCTCTAATATGGGAATTATTTTAAACTTACAAGGTTATAGAGACAATTGAATGAGGTAATAAATAGTGGAACAAAAGGTTAAAAAGGAATTCTGGCTGAAGCATGGAGGCAATAGATACTGCATTTCAATGGAAAGTCTGACAGCACAGTGCGGTACAGGGCTTTCAGAGAGGTGGGTGAAAACAGGGTACACAGTTCTTTATCCCTTGTCCATATATTGGATGTAAAAAAAGTTGGTGGCTGACTACTAGGAGAGAGTTTTGGGAAAGTGCTTTTGGTGTATCACGAGTTCCACCTCACTTTGAGGAAGGCTGTTTCTTCACCCCAACTGATGAGAGTGTGGTTTCAGTGATCCCACATCAAGTACTCGACATTCACCCCCTGCAATTTGGGAGCACAGTGGATTAGTGTCTATCTCTCATCTGGAAAAACCTGAAGTATGAACAAGAGGATGGTTAGCTTCTCTGATGGCAGAACAGAGGCAGAGTGACAATTTTGGCAAAAGAAAAAAAAAAAGCATGAGGGCTTGCACATAGGCTACACCAGAGTGAGCTGTGTACAAAGGAGCCCATGTCAGTCATTTCAGATCTTACCTGAGAGGGCTGTTTGGAGGGGAAAATATAACTCAGCAGAAAGCAGCTGCAGGTATACTGAGATGCTCAAGGGCAGGGGAAGGATTAAGTGACCACCTGGACGGGAGAGACACATATGCCCTAGCCAAGGTAACAGATGCCCAGCCATAGTGGAGGGACTGGGGAAAAAGCAGATCTCCAAAGAAACCACAAATATGTCCCCTGTAAGAAATAGTAAATCCTTAAATACTTGTCATGTCTGGAGAATACCAGTGAAGATCACCACAACGGGCTGGGCCCAGTAAGAGATTCCCTGTCCCCTTATCTCTTCTCCTTCCCCACACTTAAGATCTTGAAGGGTCAGTTAGCAAGAAGAGGAGAGTTGGGTGATGAAGAGAGAGATCAATGACCACCCTCTCCCTGATTTCAGGCTTTTCATCTGCAATAAGGCCAAGCATGGTGGGTGGAGGGGAAAGGACGAAGCCCTGACATCAAAGTGAGAGGGAAGTTTTGATTTCTACATAGGCCTGTGTTTGGGGTTTTGAAGTGACTTTAGGTCTGCATTACCTTAGAGTGACCAGGTAAGTAGTGGGATCTGCTGAAATTTTTACCCAGGAGTCCACACGTGGGGGCTCAATGAAGCGGGTTCCTAGATCCCTCCCACTAGCCTACATGCCAGATTCGCACTTGCCATTCATTTTTCTGCTTCTGTGCTTTTGATCCTTCCATTCTTCTATCTGCTTTTTCCTTCTTGCCACTTATAAAAAATAAACCTTTTTGTTCATGGAGCCATTTCTTATCTATCTCAGAAATGACCTCCCACTCATCTGAAATCTTATAACTGAGGCTGGTGGGGGCATCACAGGGTATAGCTCTGCCACCTCGTCTTCCCTCCCTACCCTCAGCCCTCTTGGGCCACTAGTTCCTTCAAAGCAGGGACTGCTTTATTGACCTTGGATTCACAGTAGTTGTCAAGTGTACGCACATGACAGGCACGGATCGATGTCAAAAGGAACAAAAATGTACACATACACAGGAAAACCCTCCTCTTTACCAGGTCCTCCTCTCAGGGATGCTAACCAGCTCTGCATCCTGTGATGCTCCTTAGCATTTTCCTGCATTCCAGGGGTCAGGTTCCAGGAAAGCGGGGAGGGTCTACCCACTTCACAGCCAATGACTATAGTCAAAACTGCATACCTCTTGGCTATTCTTAGGAAACTACATTTGAAATAGATTCTGCTAGTGGTATGAGCATGTTGGTGAGGTCTAGTCCTGTCTCATAGACATTGGGTGCCACTGGCCAGTGACTGCTGAGCTTTCTCCATCTTTCTGCACTATTCACTATATTTTATGACAGTAAGCCTGGGCAAGAAAGAACTGGGCTGGCTGCCAAGAGATGGTGCTAAGGATGGCATCCTTAGCTTCTGAGGTGGTGACCCAGGATCCCTCTTGAAAAAGATGACCATTCACTCATTCAGCAAATAATTATTGCATTATCTACTCTGAACTGATTATGCATATCTTCCCTGCCTTCAAGGAGTTTATTATCTAGTGAGGAAGTCTGAATTTAAATGAATAATGGCAACTGTGCTGAATATGGCAAGGGGGAAAATAATCAGAGCCACTTGACAGTGTAGACATAAGACAGTCAAGGCACCTGACATAAGATAGTCAGGACTTGGGTTAAGATGGCCACTTGATCCAACTGTTCAGTGCTATGGATAAAGAGAGGAATTAAACTTTCATTACAGTATTACCATCTATTTAGAAAACATATATCTATAGCCAAACTCAAGCCCAGGGATGCACTGTCTGAGTTTCAGTGAAGTCTAGTTCTAGAAACAGATGCAAAAGGTTTAGAGTAAGATTGCCTCCTGGTAGCCAGTGAGCAGCTAGCAAAGCTTGTTTTTTGGCCATTTATGTTTTCATCCATTGACTATTTGGTAAGATGATGTATCCAGGCAGATGCTGTTCTTTTTCAAGATACAGGCAGTGCAGAACATATAGTCTTTCACTTAACCATCTTCACCTGTACTTTCCCCAGTGGTTCCAGATTCTGCCTCTAAGAGTCAGTCAGTGCTTTGCCACTCAGGGAGTGATCTTCAGACTGATATCATCCACGTTACCTGGGAACTTGTTAGAGATACAGAATCTTTGGCCTGACTCCAACCCTACTGCATTAAAATCTGCAGAGAAGCCTGGTACTAGAGAGTAGCCTCTAGGGTCTTGTCCTTGTGCTCCTACGACTCACCCCATTTCCTTTCTAGAAAGTACCAGAAGAATCTTTGTATCAACATTCATTCTCCAGTGGCTTGTCAGACTATCTTTGTTTCCTTGCCTGTTGACAATGGGATTACTTGGAGTTTGTGCTCCAAGGCCAACAAAAATTAACTGTATGACTTTAAGCCAACCACTTGCCCTTTCTGAATCTCTGTTTTCTTAGAGACAAACTTATGATAATAATCATATCTTCCCTGTTGGCCTTAAAAGGTGGTTATAAAGATTGAAGGAAATAAAGAACATGAAAGTAGAGCTCACACTATGGTGAATCAAATGGTTAAACAGGGGTTTTTCAACCTTTCTGGCAGATTAGAATCACCTGGAAGTTTCTTGCTCCCTCACACCTTTGTACTCCACCCCCAGAGGCTCTGACTTAATTAGCCTTTGATAGCTCCTGGGCATTGGCCACTCTTCAGATCTCTCCAGGCGATTCTAAAGTGCAGCCTAGGCTGAGACCACTGGGGAGAGCAAGCTACTTTGCGCAGGAAGCAGCCTGGCCTTCTTGGTGGGGTGTCCATTTTCATCTTGGACTTTGAGTAAGAAGCAATTCGTAAATAGCTAAAAAATGACTTATGATGTGCCCACCATCACTAAGGTAAAGAGCGTTTTTCCTGCAGTGCGGGAGGATGTATTCCTCAGCAGAGGGTCCTCACATGGCTGCTACATTACCCCTGGACAAAGACTCAGAATGACCTTGAGAGTGAGAGATTTGTGGGCTTAGAGTGAATAGGGATGATCTGAGGATGCAAACAGGACCACAACTTTCATCTTGGACGTACAGCGTAAGGTCCTCTCCAATTTCTTAGAAGGACTGGATGATTGATGTCAGTTCTTACAGAATATCTCTTATTAATTACTTGTATCTAAGGACATGACTTGGGAGAAGGCAATGGCACCCCACTCCAGTACTCTTGCCTGGAAAATCCCATGGACGGAGGAGCCTGGTAGGATGCAGTCCATGAGGTCGCTAAGAGTCGGACACGACTGAGCGACTTCACTTTCACTTTTCACTTTCATGCATTGGAGAAGGAAATGGCAACTCACTCCAGTGTTCTTGCCTGGAGAATCCCAGGGACAGGGGAGCCTGGTGGGCTGCCGTCTATGCGGTCGACAGAGTTGGACACGACTGAAGCGACTTAGCAGTAGCAGCAGCAGCAAGGACATGACTTAGTAACTGAGCATGCAACTATACAGAGGAACTATATGCGATTACCAGAACAGACTGAAGGCTCAAGACCTTTTCAAACTCTTCCATTTTCCTTATATAGTCCTAGGTTCAAAAATCCTCTTGATATCACTTTATACAGATACTCAAATCAGGTAGACTGGTTTGATCTTGCAGTCAAGTTCAGGTACCCAGAGCAGGCAAAAAGCAGTCTTGGAATTTGATCTTAGTAAGACCAACTTCTCTCTAGGTTGCCTATAGGATAAAATACTTCATCAACTGACTTTTTATTAAATATTAGAGAGCTGTACTATGGACTTGTATATATTCTGTCTCATTTTACACTCATAACGTCCCTTCCTACAGAAATTATCACACCCATTTTTTGGATGTGGAATCTAAGACCATGCACATAATGCCTGGTCACTAAGTTCATATACTGCAGACCTGGATTCCATACTATGTGCTATGCTCTTTCCACCATGTCTATAGCACTATACAAGCGTAACATATTAGGTGATACTTAAATCTTTTGGGTGTGTTATTGTGAAGGTTTTCTAGATGCTTGTTGCTCACAGTGTGGCCTATGAATCATCAGTGCTGGTGTGTCCTGGGAGGTTGTTAGAAATGCAGGTTCTCAGGCCCTACCCTAGACCTGCTGAATCAGAATTTATATTTTAACAAGGTATTATCATAGAAATAATATTGGGGAGAATAATGGAGATAGTGGATTTTAAGCCATGTACAACCTTTTTTTCTGCCTCTGCCAGAAAATTAAGTTACAAATGTGTGTGTGTCTGTGGGTATCTCAAATGTATTCACACAAATATGAGAAATGCTATACAAATCCTACATAATATTTATGGGATGTAAAACTTGTTGGAACCTGTAACAATAAAGTTTTTATCCTTTCGAGGCCCATTCTAATAGATATAGGCTATAAGTGATAGCTTTTGACTAATAAATTCTTTTACATGCTGACAGCAAATGAGACAAGTGAAGAGAGACAATGCCAGGAGCACGCCACCAGCAATTACATCTTCTGGCTCCAGCCCGCCCTTTCCAGGCCTTCCCCCTGCTCTTGGTGGGCCTGATAGACTTTCCAATTATGCACCACCAGTGTTTGTAGTTTTATTAATTAAAGTTCTGTATGTAAAGCAGGACCAGCCTTGTGGCTAGGCTTAATGCTATTTTTTCTCTCATGGCCCTTTCCTCCTCCACAGGTAATTACTGCAATTTGATGTCTAGAATATGCCCCGTGTTTGCTATGAATATCTCACGGGCAACTTCACAAGATTATCTTGAATCCGTAAAAAAATTCAGCATGGGATGGAATGTAGGCTGAAGTTAGACAAAAGAGACCCAATGGTATCCATAATGTCCATTAACATGCAGCGCTCTCAAACATAGGGAATGGTATGAGGGGGAGGTGCTATGTTTCTTTGAATTTCTAAAGGGCGGTATATATTCCAGCAGTAGATACAAGACCAAGGACAGATGCTCTAGTGTGTATTTCATTTCAACAGAAGAAGAAAACACTTTTTAACAGACTGTGACGCTCAGAGATGAGCTTGTTTCTAGCGGGTGGGATGGGTACTCCCCCAGTATTCCCCACACTGGGGGTCGTCCAGTAGTGACTGGATGGCCAGGATTGGGGACGTTGTCAAGGACATCCAAGGTTTGAATGGAGGTTAAAGCTTCTTTCTAATCTAAGGTGCCAGGGCTGTAATTCTGGGTGTGAACCTGTAATTTTAAGAGTTTTAATGTGGTCTTATTAGTTTTAACTGAGACTATTGACACTGCAAAACCCAACATTTTGTACACCATCTTCTAATTCACCTGGAAAAAATAAATACCAACTCTCTAGCTATAAATAGCCTAATGGAAAATCAACCGAACTCAGCATGAGGCAGGCCAGATGTGGATTTCTGATAACAAGCAAATAAAATATGCTGGGAAATACTTGCAATTACAGAGGCTTAAGGAATGCTGGATTCCTGGCCATGTAAGAGACTTAAAAGATTGAGATTGTTTCTGAAAACAGCACCCCACGTCTTTCCTTCTTTCTCAGGCATCACAGTGAAGCCAGAGAACACCCTGCCAGGGTCATCCACATGCCCCCTTAGTAAAAACACAGCAAGCAGTGAAGATTATATACAAAAATAATAACTGTGGGGTTCCTAGCTGGTGAAGTTACAAAGTTATGGCTATATTATTCCTTCTTTGGCCTTTTCTTTTCTAATATTTTTATAATGAACATCTATTACTTTTGATAACTAGAACAGACTCAGTGTAAAAGCATATTTTTTGAAGAATAATATTGATCTAGGAAAGAATAATATTAAGCAAAGAAAGAAGATACAAAATGCTTATATGGTATGATTTATATAAATCCTTTGTCTATCCCTCTGCTCAAATCTACATTTATCTGTCTGGACAGAAATGTACAAATACGGTGACAGGGGTTATCTTTGGAGGGTAAGGTTGTGGGCAATTTCAATTTTCTTCTTTATATTTTCCTAATATCCTACAGTGAATGTAGAGCATTTATGTAATCAGAAGAAACAATAAATACTATACTAAAAAAGGCATCAAGGGAGGATTCTGATATCACTGGAAAGTGGGAAAAGAGTGCCATCTTTCCAGCACTTTGAGGAGGATCTAGTTCTCTTGCTTGAACTGTGGGCTTTGCAAGGAAGACTAAGGGCAAGTGGGAGCTTCTGGGGAATGAGATTGGGTCATGCTGTGGCTCTGAAATCAGAAAGAACATTTCTGTCTTTACTTATGACATAATATTGAATCACAAGTTGGAATTAAGATTGCCGGGAGAAATATTAACAACCTCAGATATGTAGATGATACCACTCTAATGGCAGAAAGTGAAGAGAAACTAAAGAGCCTCTTGATGAAGGTGAAAGAGGAGAATGAAGAAGCTGGCTTGAAACTCAACATTCAAAAAAGTAAGATCATGGCATCTGGTCCAATCATTTCATGGCAAATAGAAGGGGAAAAAGTGGAAGCAAAATCATTGCAGATGGTCACTGCAGCCATGAAATTTAAAGACGTTTGCTCCTTGGAAGGAAAACTACGACCAACCTAGACAGTGTATTAAAAAGCAGAGACATCACTTTGCCGACAAAGGTCTGTACAGTCAAAGCTGTGTTTTTTCCAGTAGTTATGTATGGATGTGAGTGTTGGATCATAAAGAAGGCTGGATGCTGAAGAATTGATGCTTTTGAGGTGTGGTGCTGGAAAAGACTCCTGAGAGTCCCTTGGACAGCAAGGAGATCCAACCAGTCAATCTTAAAGGAAATAAACCCTGAATATTTATTGGAAGGACTGATGCTGAAGCTGTGAAGCTCCAATACTTAGGCCACCTGATGCAAAGAGCTGACTCATTTGAAAAGACCCTGATGCTGGGAAAGATTGAAGGCAAAAGGGGATAAGGGAGGCAGAGGATGAGATGGTTAGATAGCATCACTGACTTAATGGACGTGAATTTGAGCAAACTCTGGGAGATAGTAAAGGACAGGGAAGCCTGGTGTGCTGCAGTCTATGGGGTGACAAAGAGTTGGACACAGCTTAAGGACTGAACAACAACAACAAATCTCAGGGCCTCAGTCTTTATCTGTGAAATGGGGCTAATCATACTCTCCTTATAGAGTTGCTGGGAGACTTTAGTAAGATTATGTAAGCCCAGTACCCAACTTACCAAATACATTTATCAATGTTAGTTCCTTCCTCCTGTATTGGAAAAAGCAGGCAGGGAATAAGTTTAGAAATAAACAGCTCACACAAACAGAATAGGACAGGATGAAGGATGCTGTATTAAGATTTTCAGTCCAGTGTTTTATCTTCCGGGCCCCCTAGAGGATTATCTTTCCAATTTGTGTGAAGAAAACAATGTTTTCTTTTGAGTTACACTGTAATGAGGTGATCTTGGACAGACAGCCTCCTCTGTGCCTCAGTTTCCCTGTGGGTAATAGAGATGATGCTGAGAAATAGCTTTAGAAATCCTTATACTGGGGAACAGGATCAACTCAGTGAAATGAAATTCCTACAATCTTCATAAACAGCCATCAGAAAGAATCAGTTCTAATGAGGTGGATGAAACTGGAGCCTATTATATAGAGTGAAGTAAGCCAGAAAGAAAAACACCAATACAGTATACTAATGCATATATATGGAATTTAGAAAGATGGTAACGATAACCCTGTATGTGAGACAGCAAAAGAGACACAGATGTATTTAACAGTCTTTTGGACTCTGTGGGAGAGGGTGAGGGCAGGATGATATGGGAGAATGGTATTGAAACATGTATGTTATCACATGTGAAACAAATCGCCAGTCCAGGTTCGATGCATGATACAGGGTGCTCAGGGCTAGTGCACTGGGATGACCCAGAGGGATGGGATGGGGAGGGAGGTGGGAGGGGGGTTCAGGATGGGAAACACGTGTACACCCATGGTGGATTCATGTCAATGTATGGCCAAACAATACAATATTGTAAAGTAAAAAAATAAATGAATAAATAAAACTGTGATTAAAAAAAGAAAAAAAAGAAAGAGAATGGACTTCAGGCATCTCCAGGTGTCTGCAGGACCCATAGCCACTCAGGGAGTATATTTATTCCCTGGGAGAGTGTGCTTTCAACAGGTTGGCCCCTGTGCATCCTGGCCACATGAATGATCGCCACTAGTGGGAGCCACGAGGGTGTTTGATTAACAGATAGACTTGGAATGGGACCTAAACCGAAATCTCTGCCAAGTGCCCGGGAGGTTTTTTATTCACACCCGTGAGCCTTGACAGTAATTCTTCTATGCCTCAGTTTCATCATGTAATGTCTGAGGTATTAATTTTGAATGACTCAAAGGTATTAAATTAATTATGTCCGACTGTAATTACAATGACTGTTGATTACTTTAGCCCATTAGCATGTGTTCTGGCAGCATCAACCACATCGCAGGAAGTGGTGACAGAATGCTAGGTTCCAGCGGCTTCCCAGCTCTAGGTACTAAGGTAAGAATGATTCTGGCCCCAGATCTCAGTAGGGCCATATTTGTTGGGTCCTTGAGACTTAATGAGGAGTCACCTTGTTTGCGCTCATCCTGGACCATGGCCATGCTCACGATTGAGAGGCTGCACAATTAATTAATTAATTAGGATGAAGCAGGTTCGTTGGGCACATCCCCCCAGTGCTAATGATCGGCATTGTGCAAAATAATGCTCCCAAGCTGCCTGCATTGCTAATTGACTCAGAGGAGAAATAAGAATATAGCCTGTCTGAATTTATGTCAGCAGTGACTTCTTCACACCTATGCAGAGTAAGAAGAGGGATCATAATAATTGCTGCCATTCATAAAAGATTGAAGAGAATACAAAGAGTTTTTGCATTTTAATCTAAGTCTCGAAGCAAGTAACACAGGCATTTTTATTCCCAATTAGGGACACTGACTGACTTGAGGTCCTATGGCTCATTACATGGCAGTATTGGGACTCACGCTCAGGTGACCTGAGTCAAGTCCAATGACGTTAAGAGTGTTTGCAGGATTGGCCTAGGAGTTGGACAGACCTGTTTTGAATCCTGGTTCTGCCTCTTAATAGCAAAGGTGACTAGCAAGTTACTTAAGCTTTTGAAGTCCCAGGTTCTGCATCAGTAAATGGGGCAACAATTCCTTACAAGTCTCTTTTGGTAATGAGATAAGGCAAGTGACCTGCTTAGCACAGTGCCAGCCACACGGGAGGGGATCACTATTTTAAAAAAATACAGTAGTCCTCTTATCAGCCATTTCACTTTCTGTAGTTTCAGTTTCCCGAGGTCAAGTTCAGTCCAAAACTATTATATGGAAAATTCCAGAAAAAAACAATTCTTAAGTTTTAAATTCTATACCATTCTGAGTAGCAGATCAAAACCATGAAGACTCATGTTTTCATGAGGACAGAGGCTGACCCCCTCTGTCTCGCCTGAGACATGAATCATCTTTTTGGCCACTGTGTCCATGCTGTACACACTACCCACCTGCTAGCATAGGAAAAAATATAGGATATACAGGGTTTGGTACTATCCGTGGTTCCAGGCATCTGCTAGTGGTCTTAGAACGTATCCCCTCCTTTGATGGGAGGTGGGTACTGCACACCTTTAGTTACTTTATGGTTATTAAGGGTCCCTCCCTTGGCCCCAGACTAAGGGAAGGTTTCTTTCTCCTAGGAGTACAAAGATTTAGGGTGTCTGAGGGCTCTAGTTAAGGATTTTGGCTTGCGTTTTGTAACATAGCCGTGATTCATAAGTAACTTGGAGACCAGGACCTGTCATATTGGAAGTAAGTGTTCTTAATTTTCTGCTGAATAAACACTCTTAAAAGATCCCAGATTCCTGTGGTCTGTCTCCTGCATGGCTGGCTGGTTACATGGTGGGTTTGAGAGGAATACTTGCTGGCTCACCGCCTGAGTGAGGACCTCCAGCCAGCCATCTGTGTGTCCGTCCAGCCCAGCCAAGTACCATGCTACCTTTCTGGCCCTGTCCTGGCAGCTGCCACGCTTCTTGTCCTGAGAGTGAGGACCCTCGCTTAACTCTCCAGATTGAGGGTCATTGGATAGGGCAGGTCTAGCCTTTGATCTTGGAGTCATCACAAAAGTCAGATACTAATAGTAACAGCAGCAGTTACCTGCAATGCAGGAGCTGCTGGAGACATGGGTTCGATTCTTGGGTTGGGGAGATCCCCTGGAGGAGGAAATGGCAACCCACTCCAGTATTCTCACCTGGAGAATCCCACAGACAGAGGAACCTGGTGGGCTTTAGTCCATGGGGTTGCAAAGAGTCAGACATAGCTTAGCACACATGTATACACACAGCAGTGGAGAAGCAGAAACCACACTTATTAAACATCTACTATGTGGCCAGATACAGGCTGGGCGCTTTTCTAACTTGTCTACTTGTTTATCCCAACAGCTCTGCAGAGGACCCTGAGGCTGAGAAAAGTGAGGTGACTTGCCCAAGGTCACCCTGCTAGAAAGTGGCAGGATTCTACCAAGGACTGTGGGACCTCAAGGAGCTGCTCCAACCACCATACCACGCTGCCTTCATGATGCTCCTTTTGCCCTGGCCCCAGATGACCAGCTGGGTTCCTCTAGACACAGGAGATGTCGTGCTTGTTGGGCCGTAGGGCAGGAGGCAGGCAGCTGCCTGGGGCCACCATGCTGCTCTGACTTACTTCAGATGTCAGCGTTACCCCATGGGAGCCAGAGGGAAACTGCTTCCTGCCAGGCCCACCACGATGTCCTGGCCAGGGATGGACCACCCAGCTGGGTATTGCAGAGCTACCATGGAGTCTGTCTCTGCTTCTTCAAGGCTCCCCAAAGCAAGAAGAGGAGGGGTGCAGAGAACAGAGGGTGTGAAAACAAGCCCTGGTGAGTCTAGCTGCATTTGCTGTTGATTTAGGCAAACACTGAAGCCTGCAACTACCCAAAGATGAGAGGGATTTGCTGCTGAGTCGGTGAGCATTCTGTCACTGCAGTGGATGTCACAGTGTTAGATGAGATGGGAGTTGGATATCCAGTCCAACTCAGGTTAGTGGAGGGATCTAGGGAGGGTATTGCCCCAGTCTGCCCCTGAGCTTGGCACTGGGCCCTCACTGTTTACAAAGAGGGTCTCTACGGTCACCAAAGGTGTCTGTGCAGCATCACTTGGCCACACAGGGGCAAAGGCTGTCCTAGGTGGACTCAGCAGGAAACTGCTTGTTCCTCTACCAGTCAACACTCCGCAGAGACCGAGGGGGAGGACAGTGAATAGGAAGAGAGCAAGGGGCACTTTGCTTCCCCCAGGCGGGCACATGTTCAATGCAGAAGATGGGATGGATTCGGGACACAACAGCTTTATTCAGGATCAAGCTCACGAGGCCTCTTGAAATAGCCTCTCCTTCCTGATTTGCTAAAATAAGTGAGAGCACGTGAGGCTGGGAACAGCGCACACACAAGGCACGAATAACACCGGGCTTCGGCGGGTAAGCGGCAATGTCCCCTTGTTGCCTAGGAATTAGACCCAGTGACCAGTCCCAGCTTGAGGAGAGATGAAGCAGGTAACTAGTCTGTTACAAAATGGTTGGTATGTCTTTCCTCCCTGTCTCTGGAGATGAGGACCCCGTGGTGAGGAGGATGGGGTCTCTGGGTGAGGTGGGAGCCACGCCAGTCCTCAGGGATGCTTCCAAGGCCCACGTCAGCTCCCCGGAAGCTGAGAAGGTACCATCTGCCCCTGGCAGGGGCAGGGTAATGTGACAGAAAGAGCACAGGGCTCAAGTCATAAGACCTGAGTTTGATCCTGATTTTGTATGTTCTGGCTGTGCACATTGGGGACATTACTTTCCTGTCTTGTGGAGATGGGCTGTTCTCTTCCCTGGGCCGCCCTGCACGCACCCTGACCCAAATCACCGGCGGGGCAACCCCTGACACATAGGATCTTCTCCAGGAAGTGAGCTACATAGAATATTCTCAGCATCTTTAGCCCCTGCTTGTGAGGGTTTGGTGGGGTTGACACAGGAAGAGCCCCTCAGCTTTTGCATTTTCCCTTGCCCCAAGTCATCCTGTAGTAATTATGATTACTCTTATTTTTCTTTTCTTGACCATTCCAAGGGGGATTTTGCCATTGAATTAATAAACTGTTAAAACCCAGGGGTCTCAAAGTTCCTTTCTTCTTCCTATCTGGAAATCCTATTTGTTTACCCAAGGGGAGGGAGTGAGGCCAGACTGACTAAGCCCCATCAACAGAGCCATGACACTCACTGAGATACGGGTTTACACTGAGATGCTGGAGAACGTCTCACCAGCCAAATCCCCAGGAAAGGATGGGCTCTGTGTCCAGGAATAAGCTCCAGCAGTCTGGAAAGCCTTACAGTATCAACCAGAGAGCAATTTGCTGAAAAACTCCCTGGCTTCCTGCCACAAGAGGCTCCTTCCTAGTGAGGCTTTGCACAAAATTTAATGGACAGCAGAGGGCAATTCCAGAGGCCAAACTCCTCTCCCACCTTCCTCTGGCCATATTCATTGGTTTTAATGACTGAATGGAGGTCTCCTCCCTGTGGACTAGATAGCCCATGTCGACATGGAGGAGTCCCGCTGGTCACCTTCTGCCCTGGTCTCAGCAGCTCCCAGTCACTAATCAAAGCTTTTATCACTACAGGGCAGATGCCAGAGACAGAAAGGCCAGGTGTGTTCCAGCCCCAGGGTGTGTGTGCCTGAGTGTTTGCACATGCGTGTATGGAGAGGACAGAGGTGGCTGCAGCTTCAGCAAGGTCAGAAAACCAGTAGCCGAGAACTGGCCTGCCCTAGGGTATCAGCATAAATTAAGTGGGTCACCTCCCACTTCCTGGGTCCCTTTCATTTCTGCAGCTCATAGAAGGAAAACTACTACATTGTGGAGGGGGAAAGAGACTGAGGGAAGCCCACTTCCCCCCCTCTCCCCCCCAGGCCTTGTTCCATCCTGAGAACATGGTTTAAAATATTCTAGTCACAGCTCAGACTATTCAAATAAAATAGAATTTCAAACCACACGGGGCTTGTTGAGACATTCAGTCTGCTAGGATGTGTGAAAGGCAGGGGGAGGGGCGGAGACGGCCCCTGCCACTCTCCCGTCCTTTTTATTACCAGCAGCTGCAATGCTAGACACATCCCAGTGTGTGTCCCCACCCGGGGGACGCGAGCAGTTCTGACAGCAAGCAAGTGCATGAAAGCCACTGCAAGGCTCCCCTCCCCAGTGGCAACTTTAATTATTTGAACTGGAGCTCAGCAAAATCAAAATAAAATCTGAATGTGTTTTAAGTGGCTCCTCAGTTTCTTGCAGAGAATAGTTTGTGGGTAGGAGAGTGGGGCAGGGCTGGGCAGAGGTCTTTAAATATTCATGCCCCACATGCCACAGTGCAGAGCCATTGAAGTGGCAGCATCTGCACCAAGGCCAGGCAGTGGAGAGAGGCCCTGGTGACAGTGGCTGCAGGGATCTGGAGGGAGGAGGCCAGAGCTGGTATGCTTCTGAAATGCCCTGGAAGCTGGTTGGCACAAAGGCACACCCTGGGTATGTCTCCATCATCGGTAGGCCACTGACCTAGATCCACGTGGCTCTCAGAGTGGCTCCCACTTCTGTCTCCACCACCTCTGTTCCCCACCCCATCAGTCAATTCTAATCCCTCCTCGGACTCATCTTTCCAAAAAGGCAAGTTATATCATAATCTTTGGCACCCCAGGTAATGGAGGATAGCTCTCAGCTTGGGTTCAGAATAAATTTCGGTCACAACAGGCAAGGACACCTATGGATAGTCACTCTTAAGCTTCAGTGTGCATCCAGATCACCAATGGTGGGGCTTGAAAATGCAGATTCCTGGGCCCTTGTCAGTGATGTCATTCAGGAGGTCTGGGGTGGGGCCCAAGAATCTGCATTTGTCATATTTTCCAAGTGACTGCAACTGGAGAAACACAGACCTACTAGTAGCTTGTAGCCAGATTTTCAAGGAAATGCATTGAAGGCAAAACCAGTTTCCCTTTGGGATCCACTGATGACTGTAGTTTCTCAAGAGTATTTTGAGTTATTCGGCAATTACTTCAACTCTCTGGAGGCGTGGACCAGGACTGTTAGGGTTTAGAGAAGATGCTCAGGGGTGGGTGTCAGCTGGGAGCTCAGTGCTTCCAGCCTGTCCCCAAGGGCCTGACTCTCACCAGAGACTTCCACCCATGGCTCTATTTAGTGTCCACCTTCCTGCACCAGGGCTCCATAGCCAATGGAGGCCCCTTTAGGGTTGGAGGGAGGTTAACCTCACACAGTCCCACACAGCAATGCAACATCTGTTTCTCTGTCACCGACATTCAGCCAACCTGGGAGAAGGAAATCAACTTCCTGCCTTCTGTATTTAGGATTCGAGAGAAACAGATGGCAGGGCTTACAAACCTGGAAATGCATATTTCTATTTTGGCCATTTATTTTTCTGATGAAAACATTTCTCCAACATTGGGAATTCAAAGACCCAGCAGCCTGAGATGAATGATCTGAAACCCTGAATGTGAAATAACTGTGAGCTGAAAACGGAGTGGTCTCCCTGCCTTCCCTTCACTCCTCATGCTGAGCCAAGCTCTGGAAAAGGGCAGGAAATAGCAGAAACTGCCCAGAGCAAATGTGACTGGGGGAGTAATAAAATAGGCCAGTAAAACAAAACACCTGTTTAAGCTATTGATCAACCCAAAGGTTATTAGAGAAATGATGACGTATTAGAAAAATATCATTTTTACCTTGACATTTCTTTTTTTTTGAAATCAGGCTCACATGAAACCTAGTGAAAAATAAATTTGAAGACGAAGTGACTTTAAGGATTCCCCTTGCCTGTCAGACAGGCCAATCACCTCTCCTCATTTAGACTTCCTCTTAAGAAACTTCCCTTTCTAGGTGATGCTCTGAGACACCCGAGAAGTATCAATGATGACTGAGTAATTCCACCATTTGCAGCGGAGAGCATGGTTTCTCAAATACAATTTAACATAATGAATCTACTTATTTGTGCCCTGACTTCTTCCAGAAAGGATTTAAGGTGGCTCACAGAGATACATAAAACATACACTAGGAGAAGGTGAGGTTGATGGGGGTAGATGTCAAGTAACAATATAAAAGCGAATCAGGAGCGAGGCTGCTGCAAACTTACTGGGTAAAGACAGACTTAATTCTACCATTCTTCTGATTAAAAAACCATCACTGATATATCTTTTCCATTCTCCTTTGCTTTATGTCTGTGAGTTTTTATTTCACAAAAAGACTAGAGGGCTTGGATTTGCCTGTACAGGAAACGGCAACCCACTCCAGTATTCTTGCTGAGGAAATACCATGCACAGACTGGTATTACATGGGTAACTCTGGCGGGTTACAGTCCATGGGGTCACAAGACTCGGGATTCAGGGACTAAATCACCTCTTTCCTGCACCTCTCGTGGTCAAAGCCCCGCTTGCCGGGCACTGCTTCCAGCCTGCTCAGGGGATGTGAATGTGGTCAGTTTCACAATATCCACAGCTTGAAAGGCAACAAATTGCTCCGAGAGCACAAAGCTATTCCTGAAAGAAGCCAGGAAGGAGTTTCTCCTGTGAGTTTCCAGAAAGAGAGGACTGGCCAAATTTAAATTCAGTCCTGACTTCCTACATGTGCGTGGTACTGTCGCAATGCTGGGCCAGTGTGGAGAAGCGCAGTCTGGTTGTTGGCTAAAGTTCTCTTCCTCATCCCCCATTCTTCTTTGCATATTTATACAGGGTTTCAGACATTGTTGGTTAATCTTTGTGCTACTTACTTTGTACTAGACCGCATGACAAGCCCTTTACAAATATTAAGCTATTTAAGCTTCACCTCCCTGGGGTAGGCACTCTGAGTCTCTACTTCCAGGTGGGAAAACTGAGGCACTGAGAGATTATTAATGGATAAAACAAATTAGGCCACCAGTCAGCGGTGGAACCTGGATTGGACCCAAGTAGTTGATTCCAGAGTCCATAAGCTTACTCACTGGGCCCTCTGGGGGTCTAAGCTCATCTCCTGGTCCCTAGAGAATATGACCTTGGGCTAAGAATCCTGGCACCAGGCCCTCAGTTCCCACACTGAAGGGGTAACAGCTACGCTAACTGTCTGGGCCAGTGGCTCAAAGTGTTGATGCTTTGAAACTTTGAAATGTATTGTAAGAGACTGACATCTTAGACTGACATCTAAGGATTCTATAAAAAGTTGCTGTTACCATTGCCTCTTATGTCTTGGAAATATTTTGGAGGTTTGCTGCCATCAAAGTTCTATTGCAAATAGTTCAGTGCAGCTGAGTGTGGTGTTTAAGGTGAAATTCACTGCCATGCCATGTTGCTAACTACTGTCTGCCTAGAAGATGGTGCAAACGGTCTTCTGGTCCTCCCACAGGAGAAGAAGAAGCCTGACCATCAGTCTATTTTGTGTGTGTTCACCTGGAAGTGCCCTGAAGTGGGAGGAGCAGGCAGAGAACTAGAAGAATACCAAGACTTGCCTCACACGGAGAGTTCTTCATGGGCGCAGGAAATGTAGCGCTGGTCACTGTGGCATTTTCAGAGGTGGGGGCATCAGTGATGCTGAGCAATAGGGCGTGGCCTGGGCAGAGAGGAGAAGAGTCAAAACTGCACCATCCTTGTGCACTGAAGGGCCTTGGGGTGCAAGGTTAACGGGCCCCACACTATTCTTCTCTAGCCTCGGGACTGAAGATGCTGTTACTTCTGCTTCCAGTGGGTAAGACAGCCTGCTTATCACTGACTATGAGACTAGGCTTGTGCAGAGGTCTTCGTTCTAAACAGCCTGTGACACTCCAGCACCGTACATCTGGGTTACTGCATTCCCTGATCTCCCATGGCCACCAGCTTTCGCTCATAGCCCGGGAGCAGCCTGAAGCACGCTGGACTTCCCCAGGTCCACCCTGCCCCCCATTTCCAGTCATGCCCGTGCTTTGCCCTCCAGTGGTCTCAGAACCTTCACTATCTACTCCCCTCTCCGGAGCTCAGGTCAGCCTGTGCCCCATCCCCTGACCAGGAAGACTCATTTATTCTTTTCTAAGCACTGACCTGCCAGAAAACCTGGCAGAACATGAGCCTCAGTCCAATGTGGTGGTGGGAAGGAGCATCTGCAAATGTCCAGGAGTGCTTGCCGATGTTTGGTGCTGTGGAGGTGGGGGACAGAGTGAGCCCAGGGCGCTCACTTTCAGGGGGCTCACAGAGCCCCAGATGGGACTCTAGTTATTCATTTCTGTGTTTCTCTATCTCATAGCAAAATGTTTATAAAGTTACTAACAAGTAACAAATTCAGATGGGTCCAGAGGAAAGTAACTAGACCAGGCCAGAAATCTTGGAAAACACCCTCCCACCCTTGAGGAAAAATCAAATGGCCAGGGTTATGTGACCAGGGAGGGAAAAGACCTGTGGTAGAAAGGTCATAATGGTTGTCTTCAAATATCTGAAGGGCTGCCTCTGTGGGAGAGGGCACAGTTCAGTTCTGTGGGGCTCCAGGAGATGGAAATCATGGTCACTGAGAAGAATTTACAGAGGGGTGGGGCTCATCTCCAGGTAAGGGAACGGATGTGTGACTCTGAGCTGTTAAGCAACAAAAAGGGCTGCTTTTGGAGGCAGGGAGAGACCTGTCACAAGAGGTATTCAACAGGGCTGGACACATTTGCTATGGGTGCTGTCGGGGACCATCAGAGCAGAGACGAAGATCACGTCTCACGTCGGGCTGTGAGCTGTTTGTCTTCTCTGCTCCTGAAGACCAGGCACTGGGCATGAGGCAGTGCAGTGAGAAGGCTGGAGGAGAAGTGAGAGCTTTTGGCCTCCACATCTGGGGAGGGCCCTGCAGACTCCCCCATGGTCCAGTAACTCAGCCTCCCTCCCAGCCGGGCCCAAAGCCAGCTCACTAGATGCAGCCGGCTCTGGGGACCACGGACAGAACTGCAGGGCTGCTGAGATCCTCAGTGGTAGATTTGGACCTTGTCCTCTCTCATACTTTTTACTATTAATTCTTAAAGGAAGCTGTAGGACGCACAAGCTTTGCTTGGAAAGAGAGGAATTTTGGTACAAGGGACTTCAGCTGGAGCAGGTAAACACAGGGGAGGGGGGAGAGACCCCCTCCATCCTACAGAAAGCTGGGGCCCCCAGGCCTGCTAGGCCTATCCACGGTGCACAGGCCAAGGAGAGGCCCATGACTGGATGGTGTGGCCTCTCTAGGGGCCCAGCTCTGGGAGCTACACTGGCCGCACAGACCACCTCTGACCCATGTCCAGGCCAGCACTTCCAGGTGTGGAGTCAGCCCAGTGTGGGTGGCATCTCTTGGGTATGTGGAGACCCCATGCCCCCCTGGCAGTCAAGCAGGGCCTGTGAGAAGATGAGCTACAATGTGAGAAGGGTGGGAGTTGCCAGTTTCAGCCGGATATAGTGGTAGGGTTTGGCTGAAGAATTTGGGCCCCAGGGAATGATCTAGATAAGCAAAGTTCCTAGGCACAATCCTGGGGCAAATGGCAGGAGGACCTCCCTGAGTCCCAGTCTCCCACGTCATAAAGTCTCCCACCTCTCTGCAGGATGGAGGGGGTCTCTCTCCCCTCCCCTCTGCTCCCCTGTGTTTACTTGCTCCAGCTGGAGTCCCTTGTACAAAATTCCTCTCTTTCCAAGCAAAGATTGTGCAATAAGGAAAAAGAACAGTTTTCCTTATTTCTCAGTGAGTTCTGTGCCTAATACACAGCAGGTTTCAATAAACTTGTCAAATTATTATTATTGTTATTGTTGTTCTTATTTTTTAGCTAATCTTTTATCAAAATTCTCATTTTAAGGATCAAAGGATCAAAAGGTAACGTCAGCCTTGGCTTGATTTAATCACTCTAATGCCCAAGGAGGTCTGAAGAAATTGTGTGGGCGTACCCCAGGGCAGAGGCAGGGAGGTCCAGTGGCTCAGGGTGGTGCCCCATTTCTGTCGTGTGGCCAGGTAGGGACCAGGGAAGGGAAGAGAGGGTGGTACCTTGGTGGTCTTGGAACCGGGCATCCTTTAGGGTCCGGACTTGCCATTGGGTTGTGTGGGGTGATGGTGAGCTTTGGGTCCAGCCGCAGAAGCCGTCCTCGAAGTCGCAGTAAAAACCAGCAGGGAGTTTACCTGCAGGGAGAGCACAGGGGCATGGTCATTGCCGGGACTGCTAAACCCAAATCATCAAGTAAAATTACCCAGGCATGACCATTCTCTTTAATAACAGCTCCCTAACCAGACCCACAATGTCTAATGCTGCTCATAGTGAAGAGAAGCCTAATCTCTAACTTGTACGTGTGCTGGTTTCCTGTTTTCTGATCTTCTGAAAATAATAACTTCACAGCATGGGGTATTGTTAACCCAGCTTTATATATGAGAAAGCAGAGGCTCAGCGATGTTAAGCAACTTGACCAAGGTCACAGAGTAACCCAGCTGGGATTTGAACCCAGCTCTTCTGCCTTATTTGGAGAAGGCAATGGCAACCCACTCCAGTACTCTTGCCTGGAAAATCCCATGGATGGAGGAGCCTGGTAGGCTGCAGTCCATGGGGTCTCGAAGAGTCGGACACGACTGAGTGACCTCACTTTCACGCATTGGAGAAGGAAATGGCACCTCACTCCAGTGTTCTTGCCTGGAAAATCCCAAGGACAGCGGAGCCTGGTGGGCTGCTGTCTATGGGGTCACACAGAGTCGGACATGACTGAAGTGACTTAGCAGCAGCAGCAGCTTCTGCTTTATTTATTTATTTTTGGCTATGTTGGGTCCTTGCTGCTGCGCACAGGCTTTCTCTAATTGTGGAGAGCAGGGGTTACTCCTCGTTGTAGTGGTTGGGTTTCTTATTGTGGTGGCTTCTTCTGTTGCCGAGTGCAGGCTAGAGGGCATACGGGCTTCAGTAATTGCAGCACACAGGCTCACTTGCCCCACAGCATGTGGGATCTTCCTGGACCAGGAATCAAACCTGTGTCCCTGGCAGTGGCAGGTGGATTCTTAACCCCCAGATCACCAGGGAAGTCCCTCTTCTGCTTTTAAATTCTGTGCTCCTCACACAGAGCCACCATGAACAGGACCCTAGAAAAGCCAGTGTGTGTATATATATATCACTGAAGTACATTTCCAGTGATCGGCACAATTGATAAGACTGTGGTGGTGGCAGTGGTGGTGTTGGTTGGGAGGTGGTTGCTTTGGGTCCCTCAAATCACCTCTGTCTGCAGAGACACACACTGCTCAACGCTATCTGTTTGTTTCCCAGTCCCCTTGCAGTTAAGTGAAGGCCCATGGCTGGTTCTGGCCAATGACATGTGAGTGGAAGTGATGTGCATCTCCTCTGGAGTGAGGCTGTGAAAAGCCCTGGTGTAGATTTCAGTCTCTCTCTTCTCCTGCTGAAGTGACTGAGGAGAATTCTCGTTCCTGGGAGCGCTGCTGCAGGAAGATGGCGCTTCTGCCAGCAGGAGAGATCCTGTGGGGTAGGGGCCCCTCCCCCCAACCCTCAGTGGACAGGAAGAACCGTAAATGTTATGTTAAGCCACTGGAATCTGGGGATGGTTTATTACTGCAGCATAACCTAGCCTATCCTGACTAAGCAACCCCAGCCCCTGGGGCCTCTTTATATCATCTGTTGGCTCAGCATAAACGGTCCTGTTAGCACTTCTCTCCTTATCAGCCCGACCTCAGGTCCCATTAAATAGGCCACCGTCAGTTCTAGAGACCATATATTTCCCCACGGCCCACAGAGAAGGACAGGAACAGAGGGGTAGAGAGAGCTCCCTTGCTTCAGCTCGCTCATAGAATGGCTGGAAGCCTCTCAGCCCTGAGGAGTTAGTGGGTTTTCCAGACTACCCTGATGGTGCCCAACAGCCCCGGCCAGGCCTGTCTCCACACGGGAGCTCTCGAGCAGGGACCAGCACCTCCAGTGTCCTTTCTTTGTCTCAGCCTTCTTGGCAGCAGCAGGCTGACAACGAGGGCCCTAACACTTCCTGGCTGTGACAGCACCTTAGTGAATTATTACTCATTTCCCCCTGATTCTCTGTGCATTTCACACAGAGGCAGAATTATAAATTAAAACAGGCTGTCACTGACTCTGAGCATCTCTTCCCATTTATACCCCCCTGAAGAAACCATCCCCACCCCCAGCCCCACATGTTCCTCTGATTAAAAATCCAAAAGCAAAGGAGATCTTTCTATTTTATTTTTTATGCCCCCCTCAAGGAATTTCACATTCATTTCTTTAGCAAAAACTAACTGGTAGCTGGAAGCGACCTTCCAGAAAACGTCCTTCACACATGTGCTTAAACCAAGACCACAATGGAAAATTCCAGCAGGCAACGACAAGCTTCAGGTAGAAGGAAGGCACAGGGCTGAGCTGGGTCCTGCACAGCGTATCGCCCCCTCCTCACCCTTCCAGGAAGTGGAGGCAGAGAACTTAGCCTGACTTATCGGTGTTGGTGCCTCATCAGTACCGGACACCTGCGCTCTGGTCCTAACTTCTCTGCTTTCTGCAGGTGACTTCAGATAAGTCACTTCCTTCCTCAGATCCCTCATCTGTAAAGTGGGGTAAGGTAGTGCATATTTCACAGGGCTGTTTTGAGGACAATGTAAGAGAGAGAGTATGGAAACATTCTGTAACCACAGCAGTAGTGGCATTATGAATCATCATTCATATCTAGGCAGGGAAACTCAACATCTGAAACTGCCAACACTGCCCTAGGGGCCAGAGATGAGTCCCTCAGCTCCTCTCTGGAAACGCCTGGGCCTTCCACTGAGACAGGAATGAGGAAAGCCATTGGCATTCTCCACCTTCTGGAAGCCCATTCTTGTCCTAACTTGACATAGGATCCAGGGTGAGCTGAGGTCAGAAGCCCCTTTCTTTTTGGATGATTGAATAAAGAGAGACGAGATAGGCCAAAATAGGTCAAAGGGCAACTTATGTGACAACGAAAACCTTGAAGGGTGGGCAGGGGTGCTGAGAGGATTTCTACCGCTGTAAGAACATCAGAGCATGTGCTCAGCAAGGAGCCAGTCCTGAGGAAGATGGTGGGATGGTTGCCAGCATCAAGCCCTTGGCGGATCAGGCCGGGGCGGGGAAATTGCTGCTAAGACCATTGTTGAGCAGTGTTAGCACCCCGTGTTGGATCTAAGGTGTTATGTTACCTCATCCATCTCAAGCACCTACTCAGTGCCTAGCATGTTGCAGGGCCTCAATACTCATTTGTTGAATGAAATGGGAGTTGGTCAATCTCAGGGTCGGGAAGGAGGAAATGACAACCCACTCCAGTATTCTTGCCCAGAGAATCCCATGGACAGAGGAGCCTGGCAGGCTATAGTCCATGAGGTTGCAAAGACTGAGGACACGATTGAGTGCTGACACTTTCACTTTCTTCAGTCCCCTAACTCTCTGCCACTTAGAATGTGGTCCAGGAGCCAGCCACACCTGCATCACCAGTGAAACTGTTAGCTGTGCAGAATCTCAGGTCTCCCCTCCCTTCCCCCACCTACTGAATCAGAATTTGTACTTTTAATGCTCTTCACATGACTCCCAGACACCTTAATGTCTGAAAGGCACTGCTGTAAGCCACCTTCTTCTTGGGCTGCAGCCAGGTACTTCGCTGGCTGGATGGCCAAATCAGCTATGTGTGGGTCAGTCAGTCCCACAATATTCGGCAATTATGACACCTGATTCCACTCTAAGAGAGACAAATTGGTCGGGTCACAGAGATGTGACCTCAGAAGCAGCTGCAGGAGCTGCCAAGTATAAACTCCAGGCCAAACGACACTACTTCTTTTCCTTCCTGGGTGACAACTCTGTTAATATTTTTGATAAATATGTGTTATACATTTCTTTGAAAATATAGAGTCATGGGAAAAATGCTAGAAGAAATACATCAAAATATTATGGTTATCTCTGAATGTCTGAGAGGGAGGATTATGGGAGTTATTTCCTCCCGTGTACTTTTTGATTTTCCAAATATTTTACAACCAACATGTTTTATTTTACAATAAAGAAATAAACCTAAAAAAAAAAAAAAAACCAAACAAACTGTTTTCGCCTGACGGGAAGAGTATCCCAATAAACAGAGGAGATTATTGAGTACGTGGAGGGGGAGTGAGCTGCCTGCAACACTGAGCGAATCCACGACCCACCCAAGGAATGAAGGGGGGCAGCCTGAGGGACACTGCATGCCTTCAAGGCCATTGCTCAGGACACAGAGGGAACCTTGAAGACACCCTTCAATGGGTCACAGCATTCGGGGATGTAGACATAAACTGGCTATGTTTAATTAGAAAAAGGTGTGTGGTATATGCAGAGAAGGCAATGGCAACCCACTCCAGTACTCCACTCCAGTACTCTTGCCTGGAAAATCCCATGGGCAGAGGAGCCTGGTAGGCTGCTGTCCATGGCGTCGCTAAGAGTCGGACACGACTGAGTGACTTCACTTTCACTTTTCACTTTCATGCATTGGAGAAGGCAATGGCAACCCACTCCAGCGTTCTTGCCTGGAGAATCCCAGGGATGGGGGAGCCTGGTGGGCTGCCATCTATGTGGTCGCACAGAGTCGGACACTGAAGCGACTTAGCAGCAGCAGCAGCAGTATGGTGTATGGTGGTGGGCTTGGAGGATGGGATGTGAATGGACACGTTCCTGATTGGATGGAGAAGTGCCACCTCCATTTCAGGTCCCCAACTCGTCTCAGTCAGAAATGCCCCTCAAGCTTGAGCCTGATAATCTGAATGAAGCTTAGTGTGAGTGTGGGGAAAGTGTAGGGAGTTGAGGCTGGGAGTTGCCAGGATACAACCTACTTTTTCCCTCTGAATTTCAACCATGGTTGAACACCCTGGCTTAAGTTTAGTGACCCTCATGGGGACATCCCCAACAATCTTAAATGACTACTGCTCAGAGAATATGTTCCAACAGGTTCCAGACCACCTGGGAAGGACCAGATGAGGTCAAGAGCATTATCTTTAATGCATCATGGACAACAGCACCTCAGCAAGCATCATGTTCCAACTCGTAGTACTGATGACGAAACTGAGGCCTAGAGCGTGGAGACGAGTGATCTGAGTGACCCCTAGAAGAGCTCTGGACCTTCCCTGCCTTTTCCTGGCCTCTTCTTCCTGCGTGGATATGTGATGAGAGTTGTGTTGGAAATTGCCGGAAACTCATGAAACTAGTGAGTCCGGCTTGCAGTGACTGAGAGCATGGGCTTTGAAGTCAGTCTGGATCTGAATCAGTGCTCAGCCACTGGCTAGCAGTCTGACAGACTCCAGGTTCCTCATCTGTAACACGGGCACAATAGCATTATTGCACTAGGACTGCTGTGAGGGTGAAATAAGTTATGTGTGAAGAGTGTTCAGAGCAGCTTCTAGCATATAGAAAATTCTCAATGTTAGTTGTTACTATGCCTATTGTTATTTTCATGGGGTTGGTTTCCAGAATCAACATTAGCCAGTGTGATGGGGAAAACAGCTTAAATGCTGAGAGAATAGGGGTGCCCATAAAAGAAAAAGGATATTTACCAAGAGTACAACCAAGATCAGAGTGGCAAAAATATCAGAATAACCCTCCTTCTAATTGGACTTTCCTTCTATCAACCGACTTCTGTAGCGAAGAGCTCGGTGGGGTGTTCTCCAGGATGGAGCGGTCATTCTGACAGCTGGTCAGAGCAACTTTTAAAGTCTGGCTGAAAAGGTTTCTGGGCTCCAGGTGCCCACCCTCCTTACTGGAACCGGGCTGCCCTCAAGCTTGGGGTTGGCCCTGAAAACCCATTAATGGCAAGCCCCAAAATGGTGGGAAAGTGCCCTCAACCCACAGTAATGAGCTGGATCCCGCAGGTTCAAAGCTCTAATCATAGCTCTGTTCCCGACATGCTGTGTGACCCTAAACAAATCAATTACCTTCTCTGTGCTTTCATTTTCCCAATTGTAAATCAGGGCATGGACTGCCTGACCTGTGTCCCAGCTGGGAAGTGGGTATCACAAACTTTAAAAAGGCCAAGACAAAGTCACACAGTTCAGAGGCACTGCTGGAAATACTATAGAGACAAATAAGTAGACAGAGACACACATACAGGCTGGGTCCGGGGCAGCACAGGTGGGCCTGGCTTCTCGTTGGTCCCTGTGTGTAGTGAGAGCTTGGAGAAAAAGCCAGGAGCAGACCAGTGTGGAACAAGCCAAGGGCTTACCTGCAGCTCATTACCGAGTTTTATCTAAACCACTGAAAGTTTTGTATAAAAAGGAAGATTTTAAAATGGAAAAATGGATTTCTTTACTGTTTCACTTGAAAGGGAATATATAAAACCTTTTTTCTGTTAAGGGAAAAAATCTGTCCTCCAAATGACCTTGGGGACACTGTGAACTTCTTAGAGCTGTTTGGCAGGCAGGCCCCAGCGTCCTGGAGCCACTGTGTCTGAAGGGGCACTGACTTGGCTGCCCAGGGCCACAGCACCCAGGCTGCTGTGTCCTTTCCCAACCATGATCCCCTTGTTTCACGCCCTGCCTGTGTGTTGGATTTTCAGCTCTCTGAAGACAGAGGCTGTGTTATTTGTCTGTGCTCCAGGATCAAGTGCACTTTTTAGTTCACTTTACCTGTGTTCTGTAAGTGCTTGTGGTTTTCCTGGAAGAAATGTCTCAAGTGTTCACTTCTCCCCAGGCAGCTGCTGAGAACACCGTCTTCAAGTGGAGTGAGCACTGGGCTGGGAGTCAACTCTGCCCCTAACTCCCAGTGAGACCTCAGCAAGCTGTGTCCTCTGGGGAGCCCAGGCTCCCCAACTCATGTACTCATTTTAATCAACAAGGAGTCAGTGAGCACGTATGCTACACCAGGAATCATTTGAGATCTTGGTACGGGGAAGAGTACCAGACCCACTCTGTCCACATCAGGGGAGAGAGGCATGGAAACCACCTCCAAGAGATGTAATGGATGCACCCCCACTAGGATGGCTAACATAAAAAAGGCAGACAACAGTAAGTGTTGATGAGGATACGGGGAAGCTGGAAACCCTTATACATTGTTTGTGGGAATGTAAGATGGTGTGGCCATTTTGGAAAACAGCTTGGAAGTTCCTCAAAATGTTAAATATAGAGTTATTATATGACCCAGCAAATCTGTTCCTACGTAGGAAATCTCATTTCTAAGAGAAATGAAAACATCTGTCTACACAAAAACTTGTATATGAATATTCACAACAGCCCAAAAGTGGAAACAACCCAAACGCTCATCCACTGATGAATGGATAGACAAAATATGGTACAGCAATACAATAAAACAGTTTCTGGAGATAAGAAGGAATCGAGTACTGACATGTTCTAAAACATGGATGGGCCTCAAAAACATTATGCTAAGTGAAAGAAGCTAATCACAAAAGACCACATATTATCCGATTCCGTTTGTATGAAATGCACATCTATAGAAACAGTAAGTAGATTAGTGGTTACTTAGGGCTAGCGGGAGCTGAGGAGGGAAGAGGGGGAGGAAGCTGAAGGGGGAGGGATCGGAGGGAATTGAGAGATTGCCAGGGGTTTCTTTTTGGAGTGATAAAAATGTGCTAAAATTAGATTGTGGTAATGGCTGCATAGTTGTGACTACACTTAAATTGTACACTTTAAACGAGTGAATTGTATGGTATGTAAATTATATTTCTCAAAAGATGTTAAAAAGTAATGAATATTACGGTGCATGGATTCGGGGCGGGGGTGGGGTTGCATGGAGGAAGAAGAATAAACTGTACTGTTTGGCCATGGTCAGAAGACGCTTCTCAGAGGGACTGACTTTTGAAGTGAGTTTTGAAAGGGCAGATGTGACTTAAGATGGGAAAGTGCCGGGAGCCGGCATATTGCATACTGAGTGCATATTGCGTATTGAGTGCAGCACTTTCCACAGCATCATCTTTCAGGATCTGGAATAGCTCAACAGGAATTCTATCACTGCCGGGAGCCAGTGTGAGGAGCTCCACCCATGACAAAGGTCATGAGGAAGGAGGCTCGGCATACGCAAAGGCGGGATCGAGCCTCAGGAGTCCCCCTGGAAATTCTCGAGCATCTACCCCCAAAACCAGAGTCTGCCTACTTTCTGCTTTGTGCTTTCACCTACACCTCTGACTTTACGGGGGGCTGTCCCCCACTACCTCTCTCTGAAAAAAGAGTTAGCTTACAACTCCAGTGAATAATTCCTGGGTGTGACAGTGTTTCAACCTACAAACTCCTTTGGAAATCCTCTAGCCTGCCTGAATAGGTTTTTCTGGCCACATGTGATTGCTCAGAGCCTCCCAACTGTGAGGGCATGAGATGTTCTAAACTGTCTAAATATACATTCCTTTGAGCAGTTAAAAGATTGATTAGAAATTGTATTGGTGAAGGGTTTTTCACTTGTTGGGCCAATGTTTGCTGCTAAGTCTCCATATCCCTTACCTGCTGTGTCCCTGGCAGTGTATTGATTGATATAATTGGTGTAAATAGTAGCTTTAATATTTGTAACCTGGGACCCTTGAGTTAATTTCTTTTTCTTGTTATAGCCCACCATACCTTTGCTCTGTAGGAATGCAACTTTATCTAATGCTTTTGGAGGGTGGCGCTTGACTTATAACCTTTAGAGAAAAATAAGTTTTCTGAAGAAAGGGTCATAAAATGTTAACAGGCCTCCGGGCCAGAAGATGATGCAAATCACCTAAACTTTTGCGTATGATACGTTTGCAGGAAGAAAGCCTGGCTTGCTGCATGACTCTACCCCTTCCCCCATTATCCTCTATGCATAACTTAAGGTATAAAAACTACTTTGGAAAATAAAGTGCGGGCCTTGTTCACCGAAACTTGGTCTCCCCATGTCGTTCCTTCTCTTACCTTCTGGCTGAATTATTCAGCCTCTTTTCTCCACTGAATTTCCTCATTGAGCTATCCTTATTCTATTACTCTTTATATCCTTAATTAAAGTTTAATTAAGCAGTTGTTTCCTGATCCTCGCCGATGCCGTCTCTCCTTCAAATACCCTGGATCAGCTGGGGCTGGACCCCGGCAGGAAAGGGCATTCTGGGAAGGGAAGGGACACAAACAAAGCCTGGAAGGTGTGAGAGCGTTCAGAGGAGGTTTGATATGGCTGGAGCTGGGGTACCTGGAAGGCTGTGAGGATAAGGGAGGCATGTGGGTGATGAAAGAAAGGCTTAGAAAGTGCAGGAGGTCTGGGCCTCGAAGGTTTCGCACATCATGTTCGAGTTGGGCTGTAGTCTGCACATTTTCTCTATACATGAGGATGCTGAGAGCATAACATAAGATCTGGCTTGGTTCTTAACTATACGCTTTTTCTAGACCATGGGTCTTAGCTCCATCTTTTGAAGACTTGTGTAAATTTTGAAAGTTGCCACTGAGAGGACATAAGTGTCATAGGACATAAGGGAGGTTGCTCAAGCTTGCCTACCTCGGGTGGTGGGGGGAAGGAGGGGATGTGAGCACAGGGTGGGGTGGGTGGGGCAGCCCCATCTACTCACGGCACAGCTGGCCCTCGTCTTCTCCCTGGGCACAGTCCCGGTGGAAGTCACAGGCCTGCCCCAGCTGAAGGACTGTCCCGTTCCAGCAAGTGAAGGAACTCTGCAAGGCCATCTTGGAGCCTGGAGATGATCCTGGAGCACACACAGAGACACAACCCTGGTCAGCTCAGCAGTCCCGCAGGAAGGCTGTCGAGAGGCATCCCTCCGTACCATTCACATCTCATGGCCTGGGACAACCCTGGCTTCAGTCTGGCCCAAACCAGGGTTAACCCCAGGAGGCAGAGAGGAAGTCAGAGCCCTGACCCCACAGACCCCTGGCTGTGATGTCAGTGGTAGAGTGGCCTGAGCTTTGAGCCATGCTCCCCCAACACTGTGGGGTCCTCCAATCTGTGGCTTTCATGTGCCAGGTGGACAGCCTACAGGGCCACGAAGCTGCCCTCTCCCTCTCACGGCAGGGGCTTGCTGGAGGTGGCCCTGGGCCCTCTTCCACAGGCTAGTCCCAGAAGGGCTCAGTTTGTCAGCTGATGGCAGATGACCTCTTGTCACTGTCAGATTGGCCCCCAGCCTAGCTGCACATTCTCAGTAGCTCTTGGGCATGGGCAACACACAGGCCCTGCTTCCTTTGGGAATCAGATCCAAACTCTACCTGTTCTTAAATGTCCTCTGTGATCTGGGTCCAAATTTCCTTTCCTGTCTCACCTCTCTCGGTCTCTCCCCACGACCCCTGGGCTCCAGATCCTTCTGGCCTTGGTTGGATGCAACCTGGTGCTAGAATATCCATTCCCAGAACATCTTCTCCACCAAGTTGCTTGAGCCTCTGTGTGTTCCCAGCCCTAGCCAGTGTCCAGTTCACAAAAACTATGAACATCCGGTGACCTATCAGTGGCTGGCTGAATAATGCCTCCTCATCAACATCCATATCCCAATCCCCCAAAGCTGGAAATATGTTATTTTATGTAACTTGTTGTGATCTTTAGATGGCAGGTTATCCTGATTATCCAGGTGGGCTCAATGTAATCACAGGGTTCTTATAAGATGGTGATAAGATAGTCAAAGTGAGAAGTAGACCTGATGATGGCAGCAAGCTTTTGGAGTCATGGGAGGAAGAGGTTGAAGGTATTTAGGATAACAAGAAAAATTCTCCTGTACTTTTGCTTGGTGATTTCTAGTTTCCAAAGTATTTTTTTCTTATGCCTTATACATGCTCATGAAATACACTTAGGACCTTATTGCCCTTATTCTCAGTCCTACCAAAGAAAACATGAGCAAAATAAAATGCTTGTAAAGTCTTCCCCAGCCTATGAAACAAATGTAAGCCGTGTCCTGTTTTATTCACACCTTCTGATTAGGCCTTGTTTCTCATCATGTGTTTTCATGAACACGCGCATGTTTCATACACCAATTACTTGTCATTCCCCAAATAGCTTTTACTTTTACAGTTTCTTTTACTTTCCTTCATTTGAAAAATATATGCCTATTGTCTAAAGTTCAAAACCAGGGTAAAAATCAACAAAACAATGCTCAGAATCCCACTACCCAGAGGCCATAATTTTTAACATCTTGGTAGATTTCTCTTTTGTTTTTGGCCTGTGCTTTAAAAGTGTGTAGAGTTGTGTCATATGTGTAAATTGCTTAAATCAATTGAGGTTATATTGCAAGCTTTTTCTAGGGTTTAAAAATTCCCCATGAGAATACTTTTTAATGGCCACAATACTACGTGATATGTACCATAATTTATTTCAACATTATTCAATGATCAGATTGTTAGACTGTTTATAATAACACTTTGAAGAATATCTTTGAGCATGAATTTTTACCCACCTTTCAGATTATTTTCATAGGATAGATTCCCAGAAGTGGAATTACTGAATCAAAGGGTATAAACATTTTAAAGGCCCTTGATACATATTGCCAAATTGCTTTCTAGAAGTTAATCCAATTTATACTCTCACCAGCTGTGTTCATACATGCATGCCCCTCTTACTACATCCTGGCCAGCTCTGAACATTATCGTGATTTTTAACTAAAAGTATTTCCCTGCTGTTTTATTTGTATTTCTTTGCTAGTGAGGGTGTATATTTTTTTTCCACATGTTACTAGCTTTATCTTACTCTGATTTTTAGGGAATTGCCCACTTCCTTTTGCCAATTTACCTTTTAGGTTCTCCATGTTTTCCTACTGAATTGTATGAGATTATTAACAAGGATGTGAAATTATTTATCACATGCTTGGCATTTCCCCGCCCCCCCCCCCCCCCAGTATTTTATATTTATTTTCATTCTGTTTATAATGCATCTTGATATCCAGGAGTTTTAAAATTTGTATGTAATCCAAACCTACATATTTTCCTTGGTGTTTTCTTCTTCTTTTGTGCCTTAGAGTGTTTGTTCCATGTGGGTTGGTAAGTAAGGTGTGGGTTGGCTTTTGTAGTCTTTGAGTTGCTCTCTCACTGCAAGGTTGCCCTCTCATTAGTGATAAAGAACCCGCCTGCTAATGCAGGAGACATAAAAGATCCCTGGGTCAGGAAGAGCCCCTGGACGAAGGCACAACAACCCACTCCAGTATTCTTGCCTGGAGAACCCTATCGACAGAGGAGCCTGGCAGGCTTCAGTCCATAGGGTTGCACAGAGTTGGACATGACTGAAGTGACTTAGCACGCAACTAGCTATTTGGATGCCTGTCTTCTTCACCAAACTGTAAGTGACTTGAAGGGAGGGATCAAGTCTTACTTCCATGAATCTACAACAGTGGCTTGTGTAGAGATCTCCTCACCCCAATATTTGGGACTTGAACTGTGGTATGTATTAACTATGGATGTGATCATCATGCCTGCTTTATATTAACAGTTGATAATACAAAGGTTCAGAGTGGTCACATGGCCTGCTGAGAGATTGGTGGAAACCCACATTTTCACATCTTGATCTCTATCTTTTGCACCCTGTCTATGGGGTCCCCCCACCAGGTGATGGGTGGTATGGAGGATGTGCTCAGGACTGGTGATAATGGGTACAAAAGGGCAGGGAGTCAGTACCCTGTCCTTTACTCACAAACCCGGATGGAGGAGGGGCCCAGTCATGGGAGGGGTGCTGCTTTCATTCTCTGGATGCCCTGGTGTTTTCTCTGGGTGCCCTGGTGTTTATCCCCAGGACCTCTCTGCTGCACAGCCACAGTCCAGAGAAGCCGTCTCCTCCAGCCCTGCTTCTACCAACTCTTCCTCATTTCCTTTCCCCAGTTGGATACTTACAGGCTCCCTGGCATAGCCTCCTCCATACCACAGGGAACTTTATGCTTGTGAGAGATTCAATTAGATGGACGCCTGGTACTCTGATCTCTACTGCCAGCCCAAACTCAAAACTAATGAGGCGCAACAAAAAACAACCGCTCTGTCTTCTCAAGTTCTTTTTTTATGGGGCCCATAAATTTCAAGGAGGAAAGTACCCTTGGTGAATGGTTTTAATCAAGGGCCCGAGTTTCTGAAACAGCATCCTTTCTGTGGTTGTGAAATGATAATTCTGGCTTGTGGAATAGGGTAAACTGAGGCCCTGGATGGTCGCAGCCTGCCCCAATGCAGCAAGGAAGGGACAGAGCCTGGAAAAGAAGATCCAACACCCTCTTCTTGAGGTCTTCCAGCCACAGGTTCTGGTGATTCATGGAAACCACTGAAACACCAAATGCCCTAATCACAGAAAGATTAGGGAGAGCTAAGATCAAGTCACTTCAGGGAAACTGATGCTGGGGTTTTTTGGTTAGTAGGGGTCTTCTCTATGGAAATCTATTTATTACCTTTGAGGAGGCAGTTCTTTCCAGAATAATAGTATAAGTCACTGGGCTTCCCAGGTGGCGCTAGTGGTGAGGTGTGGGTTTGATCCCTGGGTCAGGAAGATGCCCTTGGAGGAGGGCATGGCAAACCACTCCACTATTCTTGCCTGGAGAATCCCATGGACAGAGGAGCCTGGCAGGCTACAGTCCATGGGGTCTCAAAGAGTCAGACATGACTGAAGCAACTTAGCACACATACATACATGGGTGTAGTAAGCCACCATCATTCCTTACCTTTGTACAGCACTGTAATAGCTTAGAATGTGCTTTCCCAATCCTTCTCTGTTTGAACCTCATAAAAAACTGGCAGAACAGTTATTCGTATTTCCATTTGATTAATCAGAAGAATGAGGATTCAAGAGATTAAATAACGGAGAAAGAAATGCTATCTAAACAGCAAGGCAGTACAAAATCCAGCCAGTTATTTGCTAGGTGCTTTGCCTGAGGTCTCACAGGGAGTAAACCACAGGGAAGGCCCAGAACATGGTCAGATGACCTCAGATGGGGTTCTTCTCCCATCACTTGTGTTAGATCACCTTCTGAACCAGCACCCTGACTGCCCAGGGAATCACTTGGGAAGTTAGAAATACTGTTGATATTCGGGCCCCACATGGCCCAATGAAACCAGTATTTCTGGAGGACAGACTCTTGGTACCAGGGTATGAAAAGCTCCTGGGGGACTTTTCTAGTGGCCCAGTGGTTGAGAATCTGCCGCCAATGCAGGGAACACAGGTTCAATCCCTGGTCCAGGAAGATCCCACAAGGCACGGAGCAACTAAGCCCGTGCACCAAAACTACTGAGCCTGCGTTCTAGAGCCCGTGCCCCGCAACAAGAGAAACCACCACAGAGGGAAGACTGTGCGCTACAATGACGAGTAGCCCCTGCTGCCTGTGTGCAGCAATGGAGACCCTGCACAGCCAAGAATAAAATAAATAGATAAGTAAATAAGTACAAGCTTCTGGAATGATTCTCATGAGTGTAGGGTTGAGGGCCACTTCCCTGAAGGGCTGGAGGATTTGGCCCTGAGCGCCTATGTGTCATAGGTGGGTCTTTTACCTCCATGGTTCTCCAATGCCCCCTGGTACAGTGAGGGAGTGGTCTCAGACCTAACCTCCAAGACCCCTTCCATCTTCAACATCCTGATTCTGGGGTTCTGAGCAGTGGTTCTTGGTAACTATCTGTTTAAAGGGTTGCTCGGATATAGTTCGTGCTGCCTTTATTAATGCTGACCACTTAATGGCTTCCTTGGAGCCTGCTGCCAAGTCACTCACCCAGCGAGCTTCCCCTGTTGTCTCCTGCCATCTCGGTCATCTGTCATTTCCATCTTGGAATATCTCTCCTGAAATAGCATGCCACACTTGCCTGCCTGTTTATCTTCTCTCTGGGTGAGGGAGAAACCAGTTCAGACTTGCACCTGAGATGCATGGGGCCCCAGTCGGGTTACGTGAACCGCTGTTTGAAGCTGAGTAATTCATTGGGTTTGCTCACTGGGAATGGTTCCTTCTCCCTAATTGCTCATTCAAAACAGAAACCCACACCTATGCCCCTCCTTCAATCGTGTCTCAGAGACTTCATGCTACAAAATCTACACAACTCTCCTAACTCAAATTTCTTTTTTAAATGAATGTCAAATTTTAGGGCACTTAATTAATTTTTAATTATGGTGATTTATGTGACATTAAAAAAGGCACAGTTGTATCAGCTTTTGGGCTGTCTCCCACCTGCTTGCTCTTGCCTAACTGATGACACTCATTAAAGGGGAAAAATTTGAGTGCTGCATCAGTGGAGGGGGAGTGCAGATCTTGCTCTTAAATGAAAGAGAAGCAGAAACTATGGTGGGAGGAGGCCGGCTTCTAGAGTGTGGGGAGGTCAGGAGTGGGGCTGGAATCTGAGCCAGGCTCCCAGTGGAAACTTACTGTTTCCCAGGACGAGGAGAATCAGGTGTTCAAGGGTAAACAAGCCCAGAGACATGAAAATGGATGGTGACATGATGAGGATGTAGTCAAACAATGCACACAGGCTAACAGCCGCCGCCACCATGCTGATGTTAATGGAGGTGTTGGAAGGCCTGGGAACTGTGTAAATTAAGCCTGGCAGAGACCAGTCCTGTTGAGGGCTTTGGCCTCATAAATTGTAGTGCGGACAACCTCATTAAAGAACTGGCATCTTCGGTTCCTACTCAAAATGTAAATTGGTGTGGAGAGGGCCTGGCTTCAGAGGCCAAGAGGGTGGGATGAGGAAATGCTGTGCTAGGAGTCAGGAGAACTGGTTTGAGGACTTGTCTTGCCACTAGTAAGACTCATGGGAGCATGAGCCAGTCACTCTTCTGGGCCTCAGTTTCCTTGTTTGTAGACTGTCCACAGCCAGTCACTCACATTTACCATGGGCTAGTTGTGTTCGCAGACTCTGCATCAAAGTCACACTGAACTTGGTAATCATGCTACTTCTGGGCCTCGCTGCAGACCTACAGGGTCTGAAGATCTCAGAGTGGGGCTCTGGATCCAGCATGTTCCACAAGCCCCATGGGGGACAACTAGGTACACCACAATCTGAGACCTCTAGTGCTCACAAGGTTAACTGATCTTCAGTTCCTTCGCTCCTTGGAAGAATCTCAAGCCTTCCAGCACCACCCCTCTCTCACGGTGACAATTCCTTCCTTGATGCAGGGCTCTCATTTCTGTTATGACTCCAGCAGACCCGAGGCACCACTATGTTCAGTCTGTGCTGACAAGACCCCTAAGGGGCAGAGACTAGGTTCCAAGTGCAAGGAGGTTCCACTCTCCTCTTCTACTAGCTGGTGGTGTGAACTTGGACATATCCTCACAGGCTTCTCTCTTCTATAAATCAGGGAGGCTGTCTAATATACAGGATTTTTGTGAGGATCAAATGACGTTGGGTTTCTTAGGAGCTAAAGAGCATCCCAAAGAGTTTGGGAGAATTGGCCATGGAGGTTGGGTAGAAAGTTGTCAATGAAGGGGTTGACCAGGCCAAATTTTGGAGGCAGACAGTACCTCTGGAGATCCCTTATGCCTGATGTATTAGTTGCTCAGTCATGTCGGACTCTTTGCAACCCCATGGACTGTAGCCTTCCAGGCTCTTCCATCCATGGGATTTTCCAGGCAAGAATACTGGAGTGGGTTGCTATTTCCTTCTCCAGGGGATCTTCCTGACCCAGGAATTGAAGCCAGGTCTCCTGCACTGCAGGCAGACTCTTTACCATCTAAGCCACCAGGGAAGCCCTCATGTCCCAAGAGAAGATGAAACCCTTTCAGCAAAACAAAAGTTCAAACAAACCCAATAGTAATTTGTGACATAAATAATAGCTATGAAGAGTAATTGCAAGGAAGAGTTTCTAAGATTATCTGTCTCTAGTGTCACCTCCACCACCAGAGTTAGTTTTCTGAGCCCAGCTCCCTTTAGGTCCTAATCCTAAACCTTCACTGGTTTCCATGGCCTTCAGTTCAAACTGAGCCTTTGCACACCCAGCTCAGCCCACTTTCCCAGCCTCACCGTGTGGTTTGCATCTTTAGCTGAAGACCATGACTTGCAGTTTCTTGAACATGCAGCCATGGCTACAGCCTTTGTGTAACCCAATTTGGTGGGCTAGATTCACCTTCTCCATCTGAGCAATTCCTTCTAACTCAGATGTCACTTTCCCCGATTGCTTGTTCTTCTCCCTTGAAGAAAGATGTATGCCTCCCTCTGCGGTTCTCTGGTAATCACTATACACCTTTAATGGTGAACTCATCGTCCCCATTGGTGATTATGTTTGCATTGCTAACTTCTCCCACTAAATTCTAAATTCTTTGAGGCAGGGGGTCTATCTTATTTTATCTCCTGGAGAGTGCCTGGCACATAGTAAGTGCTAATAAATGTATGCAGAAGAAGTGCAAAATAGATCACTAAGTTTAAGTAGAAAAATGGGATGAGGTAGAATTTCCTGGCATTCTGGAAATTACTAGTTCCTTTAGGTTGCACTGTAGCAATTCCATACACACATCTTCCCCTCTCAGCCGAAATCCCGTGCAAGCTTTGGATTAGTGAACAATGTTCAGAGATTCTACTAAGAGCCTAGGGTTAGGGTAGTGAACAGAAGGTGACATGGGTGACCTGGTTTGATGGGTAGGCCATGGGAACCTTCTCTGGGGAGGAGATGTTCGAGCTGATACTGAAGGAGAAGAGAAGTCAGTCAGCCATGTGGAGAGCTGCAGAGGAGCAGGAACTGCATTGCCAGGAGTGGGAAATGATACCAATGATCTAGAAGCAGAGCAAAGGCCAATGTGGCGCAAAAGGATCACAAGGGCCAGGAGGGTCATGAAGAGTGGATGGGAAGGGAGGCAGAGGCCCAGTCAGGCAAGATCTTGCAGGCTGTGGGGAGGGGTGTGAATTTTGCTTAAGGAGTATAGACAAGAGACTGAAAATAACTTGATTTCTAAAAAGGTTGTTCTGAGCAATTTAGGGGCTTCCCTAGTGGACCACAGCCTTGTCTGACTCAGTGAAACTATGAGCCATGCCGTGTAGGGCCACCCAAGATGGATGGGTCATGGTGGAGAGTTCTGACAAAATGTGGTCCACTGGAGAAGGAAATGGCAAACCACTTCAGTATTCCTGTCTTGAGAACCCCATGAACAGTATGAAAAGGCAAAAGACAGGACACTGAAAGATGAATTCCCCAGGTCGGGAGGTGCCCAATATGCTACTGGAGATCAGTGGAGAAATAACTCCAGAAAGAATGAAGAGATGGAGGCAAAGCAAAAACAACACCCAGCTGTGGATGTGACTGGTGATGGAAGCAAGGTCTGTAAAGAGGAATATTGCATAGGAACCTGGAATGTTAGGTCCATGAATCAAGGCAAATTGGAAGTAATCAAATAGGAGATGGCAAGAGTCAACATTGACATTTTAGGAATCAGTGAACTAAAATGGACTGGAATGGGTGAATTTAACTCAGATGACCATTGTATCTACTACTGTGGGCAAGAATCCCTTAGAAGAAATGAGTAGCCATCATAGTCAACAAGAGTCTGAAATGCAGTACTTGGATGCAGTTTCAAAAATGACAGAATGATCTCTGTTCGTTTCCAAGGCAAACATTCAATATCACAGTAATTCAAGTTTATGCCCCGACCAGTAATGCTGAAGAAACTGAAGCTGAACAGTTCTATGAAGAGCTACAAGACCTTCTAGAATTAACACCCCAAAAAGATGTCCTTTTCATCATAGGAGACTGGAATGCAAAAGTAGGAAGTCAAGAAACACCTGGAGTAACAGGCAAATTTGGCCTTGGAGTACAGAACGAAGCAGGGCAAAGGCTAATAGCATTGTGCCAAGAGAACGCACTGGTCATAGCAAACACCCTCTTCCAACAGCATAAGAGAAGACTCTACACATGGACATCACCAGACAGTCAACATCGAAATCAGACTGATTATATTCTTTGAAGCCAAAGACGGAGAAGCTCTTTATAGTCAGCAAAAAAAAGACCGGGAGCTGACTGTGGCTCAGATCATGAACTCTTCACTGCCAAATTCAGACTTAAATTGAAGAAAGTAGGGAAAACCACTAGACCATTCAGGTATGACCTAAATCAAACCCCTAACGATTATACAGCAGAAGAGAGAAATAGATTTAAGGGACTAGATTTGATAGAGTGCCTGATGAACTATTGACAGAGGTTCGTGACATTGTACAGGAGACAGGGATCAAGACCATCCCCAAGAAAAAGAAATGCAAAAAAGCAAAATGGCTGTTTGAGGAGGCCTTACAAATAGCTGTGAAAAGAAGAGAAGCAAAAAGCAAAGGAGAAAAGGAAAGACATACCCATGTGAATGCAGAATTCCAAAGAATAGCAAGAAGAGATAAGAAAGCCTTCTTCAGTAATCAGTGCAAAGAAATAGAGGAAAGTAATAGAATGGGGAAGACTAGAGATCTCTTCAAGAAAATCAGAGATACTGAGGGAATATTTCATGCAAAGATGGGCTCAATAATGGACAGAAATAGTTTGGACCTAACAGAAGCAGAAGATATTAAGAAAAGGTGGCAAGAATACACAGAACTATACAAAAAAGATCTTCACGACCCAGATAATCATGATGGTGTGATCACTCACCTAGAGCCAGACATCCTGGAATGTGAAGTCAAGTGGGCCTTACAAAGCATCACTATGAACAAAGCTAGTGGAGGTGATGGAATTCCAGTTAAGCTGTTTCAAATCCTAAAATACGATGCTGTGAAAGTGCTGCACTCAATATGTCAGCAAATTTGGAAAACTCAGCAGTGGCCACAGGACTGGAAAAGGTCAGTTTTCATCCCAATCCCAAAGAAAGTCAATGCCAAAGAATGCTCAAACTACCGCACAATTGCATTCATCTTACACGCTAGTAAAGTAATGCTCAAAATTCTCCATGCCAGGCTTCAGCAATACGTGAACTGTGAACTTCCAGATGTTCGAGCTGGTTTTAGAAAAGGCAGAGGAACCAGAGATCAAATTGCCAACATCTGCTGGATCATTGAAAAAGCAAGAAATTTCAGAAAAACATTTTTTTCTGTTTTATTGACTATGTCAAAGCTTTTGACTGTGTGGATCACAATAAACTGTAGAAAATTCTTCAAGAGATGGGAATACCAGACCACCTGACCTGTCTCTTGAGAAATCAGTATGCAGGTCAGGAAGCAACAGTTAGAACTGGACATTGAACAATAGACTGGTTCTAAACAGCAAAAGGAGTATGTCAAGGCTGTATATTGTCACCGTGCTTATTTAACTTATATACAGAGTACATCATGAGAAATGCTGGGCTGGATGAAGCACAAGCTGGAATCAAGATTTCTGGGAGAAATATCAATAACCTCAGATAAGCAGATGACACCACCCTTAGCAGAAAGTGAAGAAGAACTAAAGAGCTTCTTGATGAAATTGAAAGAGGAGAGTGAAAAAGTTGGCTTAAAGCTCAACATTCAGAAAACTAAGATCATGGCATCCGGTCCCATGACTTCATGGCAAATAGATGGAGAAACAGTGGAAACAGTGGCAGACTTTATTTTTTGGGAGCTCCAAAATCACTGCAGATGGTGACTGCAGCCAGGAAATTAAAAGATGCTTACTCCTTGGAAGAAAAGTTATGACCAACCTAGGTAGCATATTGAAAAGCAGAGACATTACTTTGCCAACAGAGGTCCATCTAGTCAAGGGTATGGTTTTTTCAGTAGTCATGTATGGATGTGAGAGTTGGACTATAAAGAAAGCTGAGCACCGAAGAATTGATGCTTTTGAACTGTGGTGTTGGAGAAGGCTCTTGATTGTCCTTTGGATTGCAAGGACATGCACCCAATCCATCCTAATGGAGATCAGTCCTGAGTGTTCGTTCATTGGAAGGACTGATGCTGAAGCTGAAACTCTAGTACTTTGGCCACCTGATGTGAAGAGCTGACTCATTGGAAAAGACCTTGATTCTGGGAAAGACTGAAGGCGAGAGGAGAAGGGGACGACAGAGGATGAGATGGTTGGATGGTATCACCAACTCAATGGACAACAGTTTGAGTAAACTCTGGGAGTTGATGATGGACAGTGAGGCCTGGCATGCTGCAGTCCATGGGATCACAAAAAGTTGGACATGACTGAGTGACCGAACTGAACTGAACTAGTGGTTCAATTGGTAAAGAATCTGCCTGCAATGGAGGAGATCCAGGTTCAACCTCCAGGTCGGGAAGATCAATTTAGGGAGAATGGATTACAGAGGGCAATAGAAGTGGGAAAACGAGTTCATAGATCATTGTAGCCGCCTAAGTAAGAGATGAAGGCACCTTGCTGGAGCCTGGTGATGGTGGAGATGGAGAGAAGTGAGTGATGGATTTTGTGTCTGAGGTGACGCTGACAGAACAGGCTGGTGGCGAGGATGGTGCTCAGGTGAAACCATGGCTGCCAGTTGACATGACAGAACCACTGAGAGTTTGTTTCAAAATCCAAGTTCCTCAAAGCCAGTCTTCGTATAAACTTATGAAGAACCACAAGGATGCCTATGGGCCATCAGTGGGATGCAGTATGTCTCATTTTTGCAGTTGAGCTCTCCAAAGAAATTAAAAATTTTCTTATCTCTTTGTGGCCTCAATATCCCTTGATTTTGTTGCACAGTCCTCTTCCCAAAGTTTCTCTATGTCACATTTATCTTCATTGCTTTGCTGAAAAGACACAGCAGTAATTTTATTTTTAATGTTATAAATGACCTCTGTGTGCATTTACCATTAATCTCCCTGAAGAGTGATGACATTTAACCAATCTGCACCATAGCTCCCTATAAACTATGTCATTTTCTCCTCTTGCTTGTTCAGTAAACAATGAACAATCCCGGTTGCACCTTGGAGAATTAATACTAATCATTAACAAATCACAGCTACAACTGAGCACCCTGGAGGGACTATGCAGAGTATGCGGTGGAGAAGGCTGCATGGAATGAAGAGTGAAGGCGAGCCGGGATCATTGAGACTGGAGGAACAGAGACAGGAGTGCTGATTATGGGGAGTGGCCCTATGAGGCACCTCCACGGAAGGAAGTCGGGTAGACTTGGCTTCCTGAAGACAGATGGGAGGTCATCTTGCCTCCATTCCATCTATGGAAGCCATGGTGTGAAGGATGACTGCTTGAAGAGACAAGGTAGTCTTGAGTGCTGATGCAGAAATCAATCACAGTGAGATTAACAACCACCCTCACTGTTTACTGGGTGCTTAGCTTTTTCTAGGGACTATATTACAGGCTTTATATGCGGTGATTTATTTAGACCTTACAGCAACTCTATGATAGTTATTAGTTCCATTTCACTGAGAAGGAAACTGGGACCCACAGTCACGGAGACATATGTTAAGTCTACCTGACTCTGAATGAAGCCCACGCTCTTAATCAAGATGCTAGACCCACCAGGTGGTAAAGGCCTTGTTAGAAGCCCAGGGATAAACAAGGGGGAGGCTGGTGAACTGCAAATCAGTGGAGTGCCAGACAGAAAATGAGCAGCAGTCTGGAGAGAGAGAGAGAGAGACCCTGGTCTTGGGAATGTGGAAGGATGGAGAGTGAGACTGCTTGGGACTCTGGACTGGATTCTAGCCCCTCAAATGTTGGTAAAATATTTTTAGGGGTGTGATGCACCAGGTAGGGGCTAAGGCAGGGTCCAGACAAAGGGGAACAAGATTGGACTTGAATATCAGAATTCATAGTTTATCCCCTGGGCTGGGCAAAAATCCCATCTCTATCAGAGCCTGTTGGGATCAAAGGAGATAGTTACAGAAAAGTACTTGGTAAACCACTGTGCTAGCAAATGATTCAAGTTGTATATTTATTATTACCTGACATTCATATAGGCTCTCACCAAAGTCTCAAGAGGCTCACTCCTCTCCTCTCTTGTCTTTATGAAATGTTACCTTCTCAGTGAGAAGCTAATCTGGTGATCTTGTGTAAACTTTCTCCCCTGACACCACCCTAGACATTTCCTGTCTCCCTTCCTTGCTGTATTGCTTCTCCTACGACGGGCAATGTGCGCTTTCCCTATTAGTTTTGTTGATAGTCTTTCTCCTCCACTAGCATTACAGGGATGGAGAGCTTAGTTTGTGTTTTCACTGCTGAATTCCCAGTTCCTTGAACAGTGCTCGGCATAGAGTGGGCTCTCAATATGTCTGTTAAAAGAATAGGCACATATGCTCTGTAAAATTTTTTTAATTTATTTTAATTGGTGGCTAATTACAATATTGTGCTGGTTTTTTGTCATACATTGACATGAATCAATTAGGGTGGGGAGGGAGGTGGGAGAGGCGTTCAGGATGGGGGGACACATGTACACATATGCTCTTTAATAAGTAATTTTGGGCAATGGTTTTAGAAGCAGGATTTATGTTTTATTCATGATTTAAAACTGGTAGTTCTGAGAAAAGGCATTTCACTGAGGAGAACTTCATGTAGTCCCAACTCCCATGGCTACATGTGTACATAGCTGGGATTTGTCCATATAAAAACCAAATCATGTAAGAGGCTTACTGTGGTGAATGAGGCCGTCTCTGTCTAAAGACCTTGCTCAGTGCTGCCAACCCAATTCAGGATGATGGCTGCATACTCATGTGTACAATGAAGCACTAACTGGGGAAGCGGGGGTGTTGATGAAGCTGCAACAGGCACGGGCTGCTGGGACCTCACCACACATGGAGGGAGGAAAGAAGTGCTGGCCCATTCACAGTAAGCAGTGAGAGGCTGAGAGCCTGTCAGAAAGTATTTCTATTCCAGGCTCAAAGCTAAGAGGGAGGCTGGGACCAGGCCCCAAGTTATGAATGTTCAGTGGATGGGCTCCTTCTAGTTGGAGTCAAGATGAAGCAAAGCTTTCTGGGAGGAAATGTGAAGAGCTTCTGGGTTACTCAGTTTGATAGGCAAAGAAATCTGGAAAGCGGGGAGTCTTCTATGAAAAGATCAATGTCACTTGCTTTGGCTAGGAGTCAAGAATCTCTACATTTTTTTGTTTTTAATTCTTTTCTAAGACTCTTACATTGGGGTCTGACCTTCTTAGAACCACAAAATTGAGAGGAATCTAGTGAAATAGGAAAGGTGGATGACAGGGAAGAAGGTTACAAAAAATAATATGAAGACATGATATTCAATGGGTACCTACTATGCACCAGCCATTGTGTGTGTGTGTGTGTGTGTGTATTATCATTCACTTGATTTTTTGAATGGACATAACTGAAATATATAAGAAGATAAGTGATTTAGAATGGTTACTATAAAAAATGGAAGATAGCAAGTGTTGATAGGATGTAGAGAAGAAATTGGAAAGCTGTGCACGGTTGGTAGGAATGTAAAATGTGTAGTTGATATGGAAAACAGTATGGTTGTTCCTCAAAAGATTAAACATATAATTACCATGTGATACAGATATTCACATCTGGGTATATATCCAAAATAACTGAAAGCAAGGTTTGGAAGATGTACTTATATATACACGTTTGCTGCTGCTGCTGCTAAGTCGCTTCAGTCGTGTCCGACTCTGTGTGACCCCACAGATGGCAGCCCACCAGGCTCCCCCGTCCCTGGGATTCTCCAGGCAAGAACACCGGAGTGGGTTGCCATTTCCTTCTCCAATGCATGAAAGTGAAAAGTGAAAGTGAAGTCGCTCATTCGTGTTCGACTCTTAGCGACCCCATGGACTGCAGCCTACTAGGCTCCTCCGTCCATGGGATTTTCCAGGCATGGCAGTGTTATTCACAATAGCCAGAAGATGAAAGCAGCCCAAATGTTTATCAACAGATGAATGGATTAATCAAATGTGGTATGTACAAGCAATAGAATATTATTCAACCTGAAAAAGGAAGGCAATTCCGACCCATGCCACAACATGGATGAAGCCTAAGGACATTACACTAAGTGAAACAAGTCAGTCACAAAAAGACAAATACTGTATGATTCCAGTTATATGAGGTACCTAGAGTAGCCAGATCCATAGAAATTCAAATTCCACAAATAGAATACTGGTTTCCAGGGGATGGTGAGAGGGGGAGAATGGGGAATTATTGCTTCATGGGTACAGAGTTTCAATTTTGCAATATGAAAAAGGATGAAAAGGTTCTGATAATTGGTTGCACAACCTGAATATTTTTAACACTACTGAACTGTACACTTACAAAGGGTTTCATGTTATATGTTATTTTACCACAATTAAAAAAAAGCAGAAGATGATTATGCTGGCCTTCCCACGTATGATTATCAGCCTATTGATTATGCCAGCCTTGAAAATAAGCCCTAATTAATGGCAGGATGGCAGGGCAAGAAGACATCAGTATGGCCTCATGAGAAAAACCCATTGCAGTGGCTCTCTGAGGAGTTTAGGTTTTTCTTCTTTCCTCTTTTTAAAATCCCCTTCTGTTTGGCTTCCAGTGGAATATGCTGGTGTGTGAGGCAGTGGATACAGCAAGAATACACTGGCCTGGCAGGCAGGAGGTCTCAGGTCTGCCTGTTGCTGCCATGCTCTAGCCGAGTGATGCTGGACAAGGTCTGTGCCCTCGTGGTCTCAGAGTCTACTAATCTGTGAAGTGATGGGGCTGAACCAGGTGAGCTGTAGGGGGTTCCCACCCCACTACCGTGGATCAAGGTCTTAGCCAACAACAGGGAATAGCAGAGAAGAGTTCGATATGTAGGAGGAGGGTGCAAGTTCGGGGGAGCAGGGGCCCTGGAAATAGTGACATATGTGAATGACAACTTGGAAAGCCTGTGGGGAGACTCCCAGGTCAGCTGGAGTCCTCTCAACCTGCACTCTTGCTATTAAATGTGAGGCCTGTCATATGGAGGGCTGCTGCAGGCCCAGCAGGTTCCCAGGCACAGGGGGCTCCATTTCCACTTTTATGAGTATTTCCTGAACACTCAGGGGGGTTTCTGCCAGGTACTATAAGTTTGAGAGGGAAGTTGCTACCTAACAGAGTTTACAATTTTGTTTCAAGAAAATAGGTGAGAAAAGAAATGAGATTTGAAGGAAGAGATCTGTGAGGACACCTATAGGACTGTTCATGCCCACAGGTCTCAGGCAGACCTGCCAAGTCACAGGGGCACAGACACAAGTGTCCTCTCTCAGCTCAGGGAGGGTCCAGAGAAACAGCTCTGCTAGGGAACTCCTCGGAGTACAAGGACAACCCATTTTAGATGGACCCGATGGAAAGCCCATTTAAATTGTGTGACTGTCCTCAATCTCCACTGGTTTCTGTAATTTGCCAAGCATGTGGTCTGGAGACAGATGGACCAAATTTGTAGTTTTGGAGACAGATGGACCAAATTTGTAGTTTTGGAGACAGATGGACCAAATTTGAATTCTGACTTCACCATGTGGTCTTGTACAAAGTACTCTATTGTCTTGAGCTTCGGCATTCATCTTGCAGGGTTATTTCAAGGTTTAGAAATACTATAAGTAAACGCCAGTGCCTGGTACATAGTAGGTGTTCAATAAATAGTAGATGATGCAAAAAACAGTCTACCCTCTTAAGGCCATCCTGTATGTTGGGACAAGTGAAAGTGAAAGTGTTAGTTGCCCAGTCATGTCCAATTCTTTGTGACCCCATGGACTGTAGCCCACCAGGTTCCTCTGTCTGTGGAATTCTCCAGGCAAGAATACTGGAGTGGGTTGCCATTTCCTTCTCCAGGGGATTTTCCTGACCCAGGGATCGAACTCAGGTCTCCCACATTGCAGGCAGATTCTATACTGTCTGAAGCCAGTAAGCACCAGGGAAGCCCCATGTTGGGGCAAATATGTGGACAAATAGTTACCATCATGATTGTCATCATCTGATAAGAGATAAAATATGTATACTGTGACAGTTTTAAAACTAGTCTGTAAATTCTTTAATAATCCTCTTGAGAGGGTTCTTGGGAGGTGGGGATGTCGGTTTTCTCTTCTTGAACCCGGGCAGGTTTGTGACTGCTTGGACTAACTGCGTATGGTAGAAGCCACCACGTGATTTTTGAGGCTAGATTACTTGCTCATGGATACATTTGGCCTTGAGCTTCTGCATAAGAAGATGGACTCCTCCAAGACTACCAGGCTGGAGAGGTCACGTGTAGGCACTCAGAGGACAGTCCCAGCAGAGCCCAGCCTCCCTGCCATCTTGGCCGACATAGCAGGCATGCAGCAAAGCTGTCCTGGATCCTGCACATCAGTCCATCTGCCAGCTGAATGCCATTGCGGACCTCTATCAATGCCGTCCCATGCCATGCTAAGTTGCATCCGACTCTTTGTGACCTTATGGACTGTAGCCTGCCAGTTTCCTCTGTCCATGGGATTCTCCAGGCAGGAATACTGGAGTGGGTTTCCGTGCCCTCTTCCAGGGGATGTTTCTTATCCAAGGATCGAGCCCACATTTCCTGTGGCTCCTGAATTGTAGGCAGATTCTTAACCTCTGAGCCACTGGGGAAGCCCCTATCAATGCTATCCGGTACCAAAAATATTACCTAGCTGAGCCCTGCATGAATTCTTGCCCCACAAAACTGTGAGGTATAATAGCTGTTGTGTTAAGCGGCCGTACTCCGGAGTATTTGCTACCAGGAATAACTGAACATATGAATGACAGACACACGGAGGAGAGGAGTCTGATTATGGGGTAAAGGGAGGCTTTAGAAAGACATGACACTTGAATTGTCCTCAGAGAATGGATGGGGGTTCATCAAATAAGGAGAAAGGACAAGGGAACCCCAGGAAGAGGACAGCATGCTCAGGGAACAGCAGGTTGTTCTGGGTGACCCCAAGTATGAGCTGGGGGTTTGGGACAAGCTGGAAAAACAAGCCAGAAGCAATTCATGAAAAATCAGAGTTCAGACCTTATATGCATTATCTTGTTCAGACCATACGGCAACTATATGAAGTGTTTGTTATCTACATTTTACTGAAAGCAAACTGCAATCCAAACATTAGTATAGTGCATCTGAAGGTCATAGAGGATTGGCAGAGCCAGAATTTTAACAGGTCTGACTGACTCTGAAGCCCAGACCCTTAATCAATATGGTAGACCCACTAGGGTGGAAAAGGCCATTTTATTTATTTATTTATTTATTTTAATGTTTTAATTATTTATTTTATTTTTAAACTTTACATAATTGTATTAGTTTTGCCAAATATCAAAATGAATCCGCCACAGGTATACATGTGTTCCCCATCCTGAACCCTCCTCCCTCCTCCCTCCCCATACCCTCCCTCTGGGTCGTCCCAGTGCACCAGCCCTAAGCGTCCAGTGTCGTGCATCGAACCTGGACTGGCGACTCGTTTCATACATGACATTATACATGTTTCAATGCCATTCTCCCAAATCTTCCCACCCTCTCCCTCTCCCACAGAGTCCATAAGACTGTTCTATACATCAGTGTCTCTTTTGCTGTCTCATACACAGGGTTATTGTTACCATCTTTCTAAATTCCATATATATGCGTTAGTATACCGTATTGGTGTTTTTCCTTCTGGCTTACTTCACTCTGTATAATAGGCTCCAGTTTCATCCACCTCATTAGAACTGATTCAAATGTATTCTTTTTAATGGCTGAGTAATACTCCATTGTGTATATGTACCACAGCTTTCTTATCCATTCATCTGCTGATGGACATCTAGGTTGCTTCCATGTCCTGGCTATTATAAACAGTGCTGTGATGAACATTGGGGTACACGTGTCTCTTTCCCTTCTGGTTTCCTCAGTGTGTATGCCCAGCAGTGGGATTGCTGGATCATAAGGCAGTTCTATTTCCAGTTTTTTAAGGAATCTCCACACTCTTCTCCATAGTGGCTGTACTAGTTTGCATTCCCACCAACAGTGTAAGAGGGTTCCCTTTTCTCCACACCCTCTCCAGCATTTATTGCTTGTAGACTTTTGGATCGCAGCCATTCTGACCGGCATGAAATGGTACCTCATAGTGGTTTTGATTTGCATTTCTCTGATAATGAGTGATGTTGAGCATCTTTTCATATGTTTGTTAGCCATCTGTATGTCTTCTTTGGAGAAATGTCTATTTAGTTCTTTGGCCCATTTTTTGATTGGGTCATTTATTTTTCTGGAGTTGAGGTGCAGGAGGTGCTTGTATATTTTTGAGATTAGTTGTTTGTCAGTTGCTTCATTTGCTATTATTTTCTCCCATTCTGAAGGCTGCCTGGAAAAGGCCATTTTAGAAGTCTCAGGAATAAACATGAGGGAGTGCAAGACCAGAGATGACAAGGAATATCTAAAACACTTTCAGAAGGTACAGGATCAGATTAGAGAAGGAGATAGGTCTAGGACTATGTCCTAGAGGGTGTGGAGGAAGGCGTGGGGTGGGGTCAGGGGGGTGCAGAGATGGTGGTGACCAGAGGGCCATCACAGGAGTCTGGGAGACCCAGGGAAAGACAGGGCTGTGGGGTGGACAGGAGGGGGCTGGTGAGAACTCTTTCAGAGGTAGAGTTGTCAGGATAGGATTGTGGAAAGATGAAGGAAGAGGAACAACATGCCACTGAGGCTTAAGCATCCGGGCACCTCAGTTTAGTTCAGTCCAGTTGCTCAGTCGTGTCTGACTCTTTGCGACCCCATGGACTGCAGCATGCCAGGCCTCCCTGTCTATCACTGTCTCCCAGAGTTTGCTCAAACTCAGGTCCATTGAGTCAGTGGTGCCATCCAATTATCTAATTCTCTGTTGCCCACTTCTCCTCTTGCTCTCAATCATTCCCAGTATCAGGGTCTTTTCCACTGAGCCAATTCTTTGCATCAGGTGGCCAAAGTATTGGAGTTTCAGCTTCAACATCAGTCCTTCCAATGAATATTCAGGACTGATTTCCTTTAGGATGCACTGGTTGGATCTCCTTGTTGTCCAAGGGACTCTCAAGAGTCTTCTTCAACACCACAGTTCAAAAGCATCGATTCTTCAGCGCTCAGCTTTCTTTATAGTCCAACTCTCACATCCATACATGACTACTGGAAAAACCAAAGCTTTGACTAGATGGACCTTTGTTGGCAAAGTGGACCTTTATCTGCAAAGGCTGATGAGAGGAACAGGTTTTGCTGGCTGGGACAGCACCGAGGGACAGTGAGCTGGATGACCTGCACCCCTTCTTCTTGCAGGGCCTCCAAGGCCTCCCGGGGTGGTTGCTGTGGCATTGGGGCCCTGGGCAGGGTTACCTCAGGGAGCTTGGGGAATGCAAGAGGACGGCAAATGTGGCTCAGCGGAGGATGTGCAGGAGGTGAGTGAGCATTCTGGGAAGGCAGGGCTCTAAAGGGGCCAGCACAGGGGTCCTGTGGGTGGACACACACCTTGGCTCTCTCTCCTCTGGGGAGAGAGCCTTGGTGACCCAGCTGGCACTGGTTCCTGCTAACTCGGCTTCCCCATCACAAGCTCCTCCCAGCTGCCACCCTGCCCCAGCTCCCTGTCACGACAGGTGGTCCAGATGGCTGCACAGGCCCTCCCTACCCCACAGCCACCACAGTGGTTTATGTGTTGTGGATTCTTAGTGAAGCTAAGACTGGCCAGAAGATGTAGGGGTGCCTTGCCCCTCTCCTCCTCTGCTCCAAGGGTCTATTTCTTCTTCTTCACCACCTGCACATGTGCCAGCAGTTCGTGTAGCCCACCAGCCCTAGTGTGACTCAGTCATGGTATCTGGGGAGAGGTGGGCAGTCACATCATGGCTTTGGCCCTGCTCCCACTGGTGAGAGATGTGGTGGAGAAGACACAAGGGTTTCTCCTTGTGGGTCCCAACCTTCTCAGCTGCTGCCACTCTCTCCTGCCTTCAAGCACAATGAGCGGAGGGAGAGAAGGCTCTGGAGGTAGCAGACCACATTCAAGCCCAACTCAGCCACTTACTCTCTGAGTGACCTTGAGTGGGCCAACTTCTCTGAGCCTCAGCTTCTTCCTGTTCTTTAAAATTAGAAAAAAATCTCCATTTTTTCTTTTCTTTTCTTTTTTTTCCAGGGTAATTGATTAAGCAGCATTTAGCAGAGCAGTCAGAGAGAGGCTGGCCCTCCCACCTGGGACTCCATCTTCCCAATGAGGTGAATGGGCAAGGAGCTCTGTTCTGAGCTCAGACTGGTGGTCACTGGTCTGCCTTGTCAGCCGAGCACTTTTGGGTAGACAAGAGCCCCTCTTCCCTTGCTTGGCACACACCTGCCTCTTGATGGACGATTTGAGGCCCTGGCTTCAGAGGGGGCTGCTCTGTGCTGGCTTCCTCTCGTGGCTCTCAGTTGAAATGCTTGGCACCACCAAGGGGAGAGGGCAGGTGCCAGGTGGGAGGAGGATGCTGGCTCAGATCACAGGTCTGCAAACTCTGTGGTCTGATCCTGGAATGTGGAGCAGCATCTTTGCCTATTGCAGGCTCCAGGCTGAGGACCAACACCATCAGTGTTGATGACTGGGACTCATCCAAGTTGTTAATAGGACTGGTTCTGCTGGCTCGAGATGTCTTATGTCTAAAGTAGATTCAAGCAAAGAGAAGACTCTTCAGGATCATGCCTGAGTACTGACATCTTTAGGCTGAGCAGACTACTTCCTGCAACGGTCATGTCAAACTTCTGAGGCCTCCTGCCAACTGAAGGTAGAAGCGGGGAGGGGGTGGGAGTAGTAGGTGTGGTGGGGTGGGACTTATTCAGGACGTTTAACTTCTACCAAGACTCTGGTGCTGGAGACCTCTGTGTGAATCACTTTGAGTCTGATGTATGGCAAAATCAATACAATATTGTAAAGTAATTAGCCTCCAATTAAAATAAATAAATTTATATTAAAAAAGGAAATGAAGGTAAATACCACTAGCAAGAACTTCTTATAAAGTGGCACTTTACTGAAAGCAAAGTTACTGTCTTCAGTGAGAATAAAGAAGCTCAAGTCCTTGAAGATAACAGAAGAAAAGTTCTACTGCTTCTGTGTTGTTCAAAAAAGGATTTAAAGTGAGCAATTACTTGCAATAAAAGCACATAAATCAATAAATCAGGGTGATCTAAGGTAATATTTTAGTACAAATGTGCCATAAGATTTCTACATGATAACTAAAATTTGGCTGAAGTATGTTTCTGTGTTCTCTAGTGGCCAAAGCAAAAAGGGAAACAGGATCAATTATAAGAGTTCTTAGGAGAATGCTTTTTCTGACACTGAGCTCTAACAGAAGTTGTTTCCCAGTCCTCTTAAGTGCTACAGTTAACATCTTCACCTGCATCTGTAAAGCCAATACAACAGCATGTTCATTTAGCCATTTTTATAGTGCTATCTCTGAAGCACCTAAGTCAACTGAGGGTTAGACTAGAAAGTTGGGCTGCATCGAATTAGCAAAGATTTTAAAATAATATTTGTAACTAGCCAGGATGTAGTGAGTTAGGAACATTTATGTACCACTGGTGAGAATATGAACTGATAGAACTTTTCTAGAAATGTTTGGAAATTGGTTATAGGAATCTCAACAATTTTGTTCAGACTCTAAAACCCCATAGTTCCCCTTCTAGGAAACATCCTTGAGGAAATTGAGAGTTATACAGATATTTAGACCCAAAGACATTCACAGTGGATTATAATATCATAAAAGGAAAAACAGAGAAGCAAGAAATCCAATGATAGGGAGTGGTAATAAAAGTTGGAACACCTGTACCACACACAGAGATGTTTCTAAACACTTTTACTAATATGAGAACATTTTCATGATAAATTAACTGAACAAAAAGACAAACTCCATCTGTATCTAAGAATGTTGAAACCGCATGGCAAAACCCATTTATACACGCAAAGAGAAAAACTAGAAGGAATACATCAAATTGCTAGTCAAAGGTGCCTCTGAGCTGGAGGATTTTGAATGGTTTGAGTTTTCTTTTTCCTACCTTTCTGAATTTATGTGATCTATAATACGCATGTATCTTCTGTAATCAGAAAAAAGGAAGTGAAGTTACCTTAAAAGAAGCATGAAAGAATCAATCCTCCCCTCTTCTGGACCAAGGCTTACATTCTAAGGAGACTGTTCATCCTGCATTTTTATTCGAACACTTTCATCGCCATTCTCTTATTAGTTTCTCACAATCACCCCAGGAGGCAGGCAGGGTAGGGATTCCATGCGTTTTTAGAGAGGAAAACATGATACTTAGCAAGGTACTATTTGAGTGGAGTGTCTGCTTTATTTTCAGGAATCCACATCTCATCCACACCTCTGACCTTCACCCAAAAATCTGCTGGTACAGTGAGCCCTGCAGTAGGTAGGGATGGGGAGATGGACTTTACCCACAGCTGGATCACCAAGCTGTTGGCACGCCTCAGCCATGCAGTAGCATGCACGTCTCAGGGCTACTGCATGCCCAAGATGTCCATGGTGCTCCGGCAAGCTTCTAAATCACCATTTAGACCCACACTTCTGTCAGAGGCACAAATTGCTACTTTGCACTGCAGTGAATCTCACATCTGATTTCCTTTGACAGCTAAATTAACAAATCAACTGAACTCCGATACATTTTATGTCCTGTCTTCTGCCAGATTGAATGTGTTCCAGGCACAACACAGTGCAGAGGAGTTTGGATTTACTGGCTCAGGGGTAAATAGTAAACTATTCACCGCGTCCATTTCACTCACTGAACTAGGAAGCAATTCCTATGTCCATCTGTCAGCCTCTGAACTGGGAGGAGATGAATGCGTCAGAGGCAGCTGACCTGGCGAGGCAGTCCCTAAGAGCTGGTCATTCACTCTGCAACATGCTTTCCTTGCAATCAGTGGGATAATTTCACTTCTAATTTCTGCCCTGATGGTCAGACTTGTCTACACCTGATCCCCTGACTTCCCTTGGCTGTCTTGAAGAGCAGTGACTCAGAATAATAAAGACCTTCATCTGCACAGCATTCTTCATTTTTTGAAGCTCAATAACATAAATTATTTCACTTGATCTTGTCTATAACCTTATGAGATGTTACTGTCCACCTCCATTTTAGAGATGAGGAAGCTAGTTCAAGGTCAGATAGGTTATAAGGGGTAGAGAAGGACTAGAATCATGATCTCCTGATTGCCAATCCAGTATACCTTCTAGAACATCCTAGAACCTTCTAGAATCTTCTAAGAGTACAATCGCTTACTCTATTGGAACAGAGGGGCCCTGACCATTCCTCTGAAGCTCTGATACCCTCCCTCTGCTGGAACCTGGTTTTCCAGATGGGCTTCTATGTTGGTACAGGACACAGTGACCAGGCAATATGACATAGTAAGCCAGCCAGCTACTACTTCCTCTTTATATGTAAAATTTTTTAAAATAGCTTTAAAATACACATAAAATCACCATTTTAAGTGTACAGTTCAGTGGCATTATATACATTCACATTGTTGTCTTACCATCACCACCATCTATCCATCTCCAGAACTCTTTTTGTCTTGCAAAACTGAAATTCTGTATCCATTAAAAACTAACTCCCCATTGCCCTCTCCTTAAAGCCTCTGAAAACTGCTCCTCTACTTTCTATCTCTATGAATTTGACAGTTTAAGTACTTCATTTAAATGGAATCTCATTTAAGTGGAATCATGTAAGTGTCCTCACGGATGGACCCTACTTATTTCACATAGCATAATGTCCTCAGGGGCCATCCGTGTGTCAGAATTTCATTCTTCTTTAAGGTATTCAGCCTCATTATTCAAATAATTCACTTTATGCACATACCACAATTTGTTTATCTACTGATGGACATGGGTTGCTTCTATATTTTTGGCTACCATGAATGATGCTACTATGAATAGTGGTATACAAATACCTATTCAAATCTTGACTCTTCTTTTTTTTGAATAGAATAAGCACGTAGCCTACATTTGCTGAATCATCCTCATAATAATTTGCAGGATCTAAGACATCTCCCCTTCTTTTTTTTCTGTCAACTTTATTGAGGAATATTTTATGGATAATAAGCAACATTCATTTTGAAGTGTACAAATTGGTAAAGTATGATGACAGTGATATACACCTGTGATGCCATTGCCATAATTAAAATACAGACTCTCCGCATCACCCCTGAGCAATTCCTCACGCTCCTTCTCAGTTCATCCTTCCCCCTAGCCCTGGGCCCTGGTTCTGTTCGGCATTTTGTCACCCTAGATTCGGTTGCATTGTAAATAAGTGGAATCAAGTAGTACAGAGTCTTTCTCCTTCTTCATTCTTGATAATGCCACTCACTGAGCTCAGAGCCCAGACGCTGGCTGTGGGGGACTGCAACGGGGGAGCTTTTGTTTGGGTTTAGTGTTTCCACATGTGGAAAGACTCATGACAAGCTTACAAGAAGCCGCTGCAATTAGCGAATGGCCAATACCAATTTCAACGATTGGTGTGGCCAGATCATTCCTTTATTTTTTTTTTAACTCTGCAAAAGTCATTATGCAAGTAATTTGGAGTGTGTTTTACTCATACTTTGGGACTCCACAATCCTATATCCTTACGTCAAAATATTGAGTCCCCAGAGGGTCTGGGGAGAAGAGAAAGTGACCCTATGGCATAAGGTGCTTTATATATGATCGCTTACTTGATTCTCACAGCAACCCTGCAATGTATGTTTTGCTCTCTCCCTAATCCAGATGAGAAACAATTTTCAAGGATCTAATAACTTGCCAAGGACCACTCAGTAGTTTAGCTTTAGAGTCACCTTTTGGGCTCTAAAACCTGGGCTCCTCCCCTTGCCTCCTGCCTCCTCATGGGTGGACAAGTCTCTGATGATGCAGACAGGGGATGCCAATGGATTCTCTGCCACAGACAATGCCAAGATCTTTGTTAATAATTTCTGCCACAGGCCAGTCTCAAGCTTTCCCTGACCTGCATCGTGAGTCAGATCCACATCCTTGCAGGCACTGACTTCAGCAAACCCCAGCCCTCCAAGGGTGGCTGCCTGGCAGTTTAGCACTGAACATTGTGTTCCTTCAGCCCAGGCTCTGCTGATAACACTCTGGTGAACCCAGGGCAGATTTCCTCCCATCAAAACAGCTACAAGAGACCCCTCCACATGCCATGTGGGACTGCAGAGATAAATGAGACACAGCATGGTCTTTGGCCCTGAGGTTCCCAAGTCAGATAAGACACTTTTTCTGGGGGATGGCAGGTTCAACAAAAAGTGTACCTACTTGCTTCTGATCTCATCCTGGTTATTAATTAACCTGGAGCTACCTGTCAGAGCAGATATCCATGCTTAGCAATGAGAGGTGGGAGCAGTTCCATTAGCACTTGGAAGAAACACCAAACAGGACCAGTAAAGAGAATCATTTGGTTTGGATGGCAAGGGGTGGGGTGGGGAGGGAGTGACGGGCCTGATGCTCTGAGCTGCTGAGGTCTGCCTGCAGCCAAGGTCTTGGTGCATTTCTTAGAGGGAAGAGAGGTGATTTAGGTCCAGATTCTGGGCCCCTAAGCAAAATAATTTGAGGAAATTATTAAATTTTATAATATTAAAATACATTTTATAATATTAAAGTATTATAAAATAATTAATTATAAAAGAACTGGATTATGGTACCATCCACTCCTAAGATGCAGGGGCTACTTGGGACCAAGGGGGAAGGAAGGGGCAGTAATGGGGTTGTGGGGGGAGACTTTAATTCCAATCACTTTTCAGCCTCCAGCCCTGGCTGCCATGGAGCTAACCCTCCACGTCTACAGAATGCCTTCCGTGGTCACAGATGAGCTCTGCACCTGAAACTGCGAATTACTCCAAGCAAGTGGTTTTAAAATTTTAGCATCAAAATCACTCTTCTTAAAATCCCCCAAATCTTTCATTCAGTATGTCTAGGGGAGAGCCCAATAACTTGTATTTCTAATTGTACAAATTATGATGGTTCAGTTCCTCTAACCACATCTTGAGAACCTCTGCGGTAAGGGTTTGAGTACAAGGAACAGCTACGGGGCTTCTTTGCTGTGTCACCTTGGGGGCCTTCCCAGTAACTTGATATCGGCTGACAAACTGGTCCCTAAGGACTGGGGAAATTTGGGAGTGAGGAAGTCTACTCTCTTCTCTCAGAGACAACACCATCTGTGCCAGGTTGGGCATGGGTGGAAAGCATGAGCTACAGGATCCCGCCCCATCCCAGTGAGCCAGTCTCCTCATTTCTCCCAGGCTGACTTGGCATACCCACCCAGCCAGATGGTCCCCCGGGGTGGCCCATATGGGTCTGCTTAGGAGAATGAATGAAAAGTGTTTGTAAAGAGCTGGCAGCTTTCCAGAGAGGGCATCTCAGCCCAATCACTGTCATAACTAATGCTTTTCACTCATATGGTGCACTGTGGATTCTCATGGGCCTCCGCTCCCTGGGGCTTTACAACAACTTGGACAATCAGGTTGGTAGGAAATGAGGTGAGAAGGTGGCCATGTATCAGTGGTATCATTCTATGGTTGAAGAGCTGAAGCTGAGAGGTACCAATTCACAAAGCCAGTTGGTAACAGGACCAGAGATCTTCACACCCTGGTCCTTCATCTAACAGCAAGCCCTATTGGTTCATATGGTCAACGTCATGGTTTCTGAAGCACTTTGACCTGTATTATGAAATTTAATCTTTGTAATAATTCTGTAAAGTCATTATAAAACCACTATGAGGTTTGGTTCTTGTTCAGATCCCATGGAAGGAATGAGGCAGTGGGTCCTGAACTGGCCTCTGAATTTGGGCTGCCTGAGTTTGATTCTTGGCTCCACCATGTACTGGCTGTCTAATCTCACCCAGATTCAGTTTCTCATGTAATGGGGATAATAAGAGAAACTTTTGCATCGGGTCGTGGAGAAGGGCAAGTGAACCAGTGTCCATAAAGTTCTCAGCAGTGTCTGACCTAGGGTAAACCTGATGAACAGAGGTTGTATTACCATCACTCCCTCCCTGATGAAATGGGTTGCAGGGCCGTTATCTCCATAGGCTTAGAGAAGACAGTGGAATCTTGCCTTCTGTGGGGCCTGATGGGCCCTAATTACTGGAAACCAGTGGTTTCCATGGCCCACAACACAGTCTTCTCCTTCACTCTTGACCCCACTCTGACTCATGTTTTGACAACAGACCTCAGCCTGAGTTCTGGCCTCTGTTTGTGGCCTCATCCAGGGAAAATAATTTCAAACTGCTTGCTTATGATCGCTGCCTTGTAGGATAAGATTCATGGGGCCACTGGCTTAACAGTCCATTATGAATCACAGTGGGGAAATCAGAGTGCATTATGTGGGGCAATTGACATGGTGTTTACCAGGGTAAAGGGCAGTGACCAAAGAGAGAGTTTCATTTATACACAAAACAATTCCACATCCACAAAGCAGGGTTCTAGCACACTGGGGCTGTTTATAACCCTCCAATGCAATAATTGGTGGCAATCTGTTCCCTGGCTGGTGATCTCTCCTTTCATTACTTCTGGTTCCTGAGGAACACCTTGCAGGTAGCATCAAGGATGCATAGAGGTTGGCCAGGTGTCAGCTCATGGAGAGGGATCAGATGATCAGAGGGGGAAGGATGGAGGCATGGATTACACATTCAATGCCTGAAGATGTGGTGAAGCCTGTGGGGGTGGGGGTGAGGCTTTAGCCAGACAAGGAGAATCAGTGCCTGCAGGGTCCATGTCACCATGGCTACTGGAGACAGCTGGTCACAAGAAGCTGGCTAGGCAGTCAGGCCCACTGAGACAGGAAGACCCCACATTAGGGGTGGAGGTAGGCAGGCCCCTGGGCCCTGGAGAATGACTGAGCATCAGTAAGAACATGTCCATTGGGCAAGGCTGACAGACTGTTGATCTCAGGGCAAAGACTTGGGCAACTGGCTTACTCTTTCCAAGCTTGCATTTCGTATCTGTAAAAGAAATAATTCCTGTCCTAAATATCCTACAGGGTTGCTGGGATCAGAATTGTCCCGTAACACAACTCCAGGGCATTGGAAGTGAAGTCTGTGTGAGCACCTGGTTGAGGTGATGAGACAGAAGTCATAAAAGAAAGTTCTTTGTGAACTTGAAATATCTGTGTAAATACAAGTGACTTCGTTCTTTTATTTAGAGTGCTGGATGAGAGTGGACAAGGGCCAGTGGGCATTTGCTGTGGCCAGAAAGAAGTCAGTAGTCCATTGGTGATCTCTGGTTCTGGTAAGGGGGTGGGGCAGGGAGGTGGACTGTGGGAAGATCACTGCGCTGAGATGTGTGTCTGGAGTCAGCTCATCCCACAGTGCTGGTTGCCACCAGTTATGGCCTTGCTGGGTTTCAGTTGGCTACACGGGGCCTTCATTGTTGTCTTGTGCTTCTGAGTGAGCAATGCCTGAGCACCTGCTCCAGAGCAAACTCAGCCCAGAGAGGTACCAAGAAACCAGCAGAAACCATGCATGAGGCATCTGCTCAGGGCCAGCCACAGCGCCAGTCTCTCTGCCTACACTGGATATCATGTCATCCTACTGACATGTATGAGTAGGTATTACCTTTGTTGAGTAGATGAAGAAACCCAAGCCCAGAGAAGTTACGTGACTTGTCCAAAGCCACAGAGCCAGATGTGAACTACGACTTGCCCACACCTGAGTCTAAACAACTTCTGCTATATCAGTATCTCCCAGATGTTTTCTGCACAAAATATTGGTTCTGGGAGCTACTTCTTGTGTTTCATGAAAAGGTAATTTTGTGGCAAAAAATACAAGAAGGTTACATATTCTATGTTCAAATTGGAGATTTACATTGCATTGTGGCTCAGATCGTAAAGAATCTGCCTGCAATGCAGGAGACCCAGGTTCAATCCCTGGGTTGGGAAGATCCCCTGGAGAAGGAATGACAACCCTTCCAGCATTCTTGCCTGGAGAGTCCCATGGACAGAGGACACTGGTGGGCTACAGTCCATGGGGTTGCAAAGGGTCAGACACAACTGAGCAACTAACACACACGTAGCAAATGAAAGGCTCTGAGCAGTCCTATACTAGAGGCACTGAGTTATATCTTGGCTTTTCTTGGAGTTAATATATAGAATTATTACAAATAGAAACATATTCTTTTGGGATATTATATATTCTTGTGGGGGTGAAGACCTATGAAAAAAGACCTGTATCAGAGGGGGCAGAGATTTATTACTGTTATCAGTCGTGGGATGTAGGTAAGGGGGCAGAGATGCTTTCAAAGGCCATGCAGGGGGCAGCGATACTCGGGGGATCCCGGGGAGCCAGTCTCCAGCTGAGGTGGACCACAAGGTCCTGAAGGAAGTGCTACAGGAGGCCACCTCAGTCTTGCTCTCCTACGTCACCCCCTGAAGTCACATGCCTGTCCAGGGGTGGTCTTGAATATGCTCAAGGGAAGGTACAGAAAACAGCATATTGGGTAGGAAAACTGAGAAGTGGATGGGTCGTGTAAGATCATGATGCTGACTACTTAATCAGCAATTAGCAAGTCAGGTCCTTCAGCTCCATCTGTAGAAGGGTGACTCCAAGGCACCGAGACTGTGGTGGGCAAGAGGAAGGGGAAGAGAGGTCAGAAGTGGTATCTTGGGGGCAGCGAGGAAAAGGGGGTAGGAAGCGGGCAGAACACAACAGTGCCTGGAGGAAGGGGTCTCTAGGAAGGGAGAAGGGTGAGAGGGGGTCAAGAGAGTGGGGGTGGATGGGCAGGGAGCACTCATTCACTGTCAGTGTTGGCACAGGGCTCACCGGCTGCTGCCTCTTGTTGCAGGACATCTTACTATGGGCACCCCTGTCTCAGAGATCACGATGCTGAACTGGAGAGAGAGTACACCTGACTGATCGCTCATCTTGCTCATGAGGAATCTGAGGCCCATAGAGGGAAGGGGCCAGTCCTGAGTCCCCTGGCACTAGGAGCTGCCTTGGCCCCCGGGCCAGCAACTTCCAGACTCTGCCTCAGCAACCTCCTTTTCCTCAGTGCACACCCCCACCAGGCCCAGCTAGGCCATGGTGGCTGAGAAGAGCTGCTGGGCTGGCCAAGGGCTGCTCCAAGGGAAGGTAATGAGCTGGGTCCCTTGTTCTTCCCTATCAATCAACTGTCAAGTTTTTAACCTTTTTTGGGTATTTACATATGCAATGACTCTAATTTCCAGGAAAGAGAGAGAGAGGGAAAACCATGATTGAAGAGCAAACTCATCTCTGGAATTTTCCAACAGAGCTTCCATTGTGCTGCCAAGTCTGGGTCTGGAACCATGCTCGCGAGTCCCCATCTCGAGAGGGCGGAGGGCAGGGCAGTTACAAGGCGCTGTCTGCACTAAAACTGCCTGTCTGCACACTGGGGAGAGGTGTTTCGTCCATTACACATTTGTGTTCAGCTATAAATGACCTGAAGGCAGAGTGCTATGGTTTCAATATTTTCTGGTGGAGGAGGTTATGGTGAAGTGAGGGGCTCATGGGAAAGTATTGAAAGCTTCCGATTAGGTTGCAATTGCCGACAATGAACCGTTTTCAACCCACAGACATCACTATTTCATATGGGTCAACCTAATGTAGACAGATGCTGCGGAGTTCTTCATAAACACTTCACAAGGAAAACATCTCCACTGCTTTTTGCCTGATTACGAGAGGGAGACTCAAAGGGAGGGAGAGGAACGGATGAATGCTGAAACTTTGAACGAAGGACAGCCATTTGGTGCCTATTTAGAGAAGAGCCTTGATTCTGAAGGGCTTCCCCTGGTAGCTCAGACGGTAAAGAATCTGTCTGCAATGCAGGAGACCTGGGTTTGATTCCTGGGTCAGGAAGATTCCCTGGAGAAGGAATGGCAACCCACTCCAGTATTCTTGCCCAGAGAATTCCATGGACAGAAGAGCCTGGCACAGTCCATGGGTCACACAGAGTTGGACACGACTGAGCAACTAGCACTTGACTCTGAGATGGAGGCACTTTTTTCACTTTCAGCTCACACGTCCCACACCTTCCTCCCACTGACACTTGCACCTTTTGTGTGACCTTCAGGTGGTCTCATGTGCCAGCCACAAGATCTTTCAGAATTTTATTTCTGAGTGTACAGGGGCCACACAAAGACTAGAAACGTGTCCAAGGCAGGAAGGGAGTTGCAGAGAGGCTGCTTTCTGCACCGGCTCTAAAGGAGTCTGTCTGCCTGACCTGGCCGGTTCTCTCTGTTCTGTGGGACCCCTTCCTGACCAGAACTGAAGGGTACCCCTCCACAGGCTAGCCTTCCACCTGTGATTTCGGTGGCCTTGTTTGAAAAGCTCACCTTTGATACCATCTAAGTGGCGTCTGGGCCACTCAGATGCCTTTCTTTAGAACTTGAGACTGAGGCAGTGGTGGCTGCCCACGAGGGCTCAGCTGAAGGTCCTGGGGTGGATTGGGGGCAGAGGGCTCAGCTGAAGGTCCTGGGGTGGGTTGGGGGTTGAGGGCTCAGCGGAAGGTCTTGGAGTGGGTTGGGACTAAGGTAGCCATTCTGAGCCACGTTCCAGCAAAGGTTAAGAAGCAGCTCTTTAGCAGAGCAAGGAGACAACAGCATCCCATCAGAGGTGCAGGGGACATCGGGCCAACTCTTCACCTTGCTCTTTATCCTTTCTCCTCCTCATCCCAATTTTAGACATAGAAGAACTTAAACTCAGAGGCTTTAATTATCCCTGCCTCACAGGGGCAAAGATGAGGTGCTCACACATCTGCTGTGAAGAGTAAGATGAAGAGTCACTATCTTGGTGCCTGGAGGGTTCTGGTTCCAGTCCCAGACCGTGAATACCCTTACAAAGCTCCCACTTTTCTTGGTGGTGACATGAGTGTGGGTCCAATACCCGCTCTAGCAGCTGTCTGGTTTTGGAGGCCTTTATCCAATCCATGAGTGTTTTGCCTCTATTGTAATGAGTAAGGCTTAATCCTTTCTATCTATATACAGTTTTCACAGATATCATTTCACTGGATCCTACAACACTCCTGTGAAGAAGGCATGGTGGGTATCATGAGTCTCACATTCTCAGAAGGTTACCTTCTCCTAAGCTAAGTCCTCAGTTTATAAGTTCAGTATTCCCAGCCCATCCTGGCCTGTGCTCCCCTCTACACACAGACACATGCACACACACACTCACACACTGTGTCTATCCTGGCCTGTGCTCCCCTCTACACACACACACACACACACACCTCTACACACACACACACACACACACACACTGCATCCTTGGCAGTCTCTGCAATGATCACAATTATGCCATGCTCTCACCCCTCCACTGAGGCTCATTGCCCGATGGGCCCTGGCAGTAATTGAATGGCTGCACTCAAAGGGAAAGCCTTTAAGCCACAGGAAGCAGTTCTGCTGATTCAATCTCATCTAATTAAGAGACACTGAACTGTCAGACATATTGCCTCTTGGATTAGGCATAAAATTAAGACCTCGAATTCTCCAAACTTTTTTTCTTCTTGCTTCATACTCTACCCATTCCGTGACGTTTGCCCAACATTAGGGGAAGCTTAGCTCCAAAGTCTGGGTTACCCTGAGGCAGAATATACAAAGCCAGGGCTAGGAGGGAACAAGATTCTCTGGGTTCCTCACTAGGCTCCTCAGAGTCCTAGGGCAAGTGGTACACTGGAGCCAATTAGTTGCCCGCATCTCTTCTCAAGTCCACATACAGTGACTTCAGGATGGTATTTTTAAAATCAGCTATGACTGAGATGGTTTATACTGCAGAAACTGGCAAATACTAACATGAGGGCCCTTTCTCCCATCCCTCCAGAGAGGCAGTTGTTAAACATGCGCTGGCCCACCACTGCCCAGGGCCCCCAGGGGGACCACGGGAGTCTGAGTGGTGAGTATGGGTAGAGGCTCAAGGGGCAGAACCAGAGACCTCTCAGTCCCCGTGCCACCCGGGCAGCCCTCCTTTTGTCTGTTCCATGGACTGGATTGATAGCCTCTGACCTTTACTGGGCACTCACACTTGCCAGGCTCTGGGCTGAGGCTCTACAAGCATCGACCCTCTTTATCTCCTATGACCCTAAGAGTAGGTAGCATTATTAACTGCCTTTTTGCAGATGAAACAAATGAGGCCCAGAGAGGTCAAGTAACTCACTGCAGACAGCTAGTAAAGGGGGCATCAAGATTTGAATTCAGGCAGGTAGACTCTTAATCCTCCCTCTTAACCTCTATGCTATTGTTTCTCCACATTAGATTTAATTTGGGGAAAAAACTCCCAGGTTAAAAAAATGCTAGAAAATTAACATTTTCACTAAAGTATTCACTGAGGGGCCTGAGTACTCCCTTCTACCCTCCTGTACTTCGCTGCCTCTGGTTCTATATTTAGAAGAAGCTGCTTGCTCAGAGCTGGCTCAATCAATAAATGATAAGTATACTTCAGAAACCCCACACTTGCTCCACTCCTCCTGTCTGATTTTGGGATGGGAGACTGAGCAGGCCCACTGGGGTGGTGGAGTCACTCAATCATACTGAGAATGACATCTAAATAAATAAAGAAAATCAAGCACACCATCTGGGCTCTGCACACAGCATGGGCTCCCATGCAGCTGCTGGGTGCTGTTTATTCTGGGCTGTCTTGGACAGGGAAGGAGGGACCTGAGTTCAGCTGAGGGTAAAGAATCTTCCAGGTTCCTGGATAGGAACTGAAACTTACTAATGCCTGAAACTTACTTACACCACTTGTAACTCCCAGCCCCTCAACTGCTCCAAGTCTCCCTGTCCTCAAAAACTCCCCATTCCACCCTCAGGACTTTCACACATCCCGCCTCTGGTCAGTTTCTTAAGCAAGTCCCAGGCTATTTCCCCACAGAACTGAATGAAAAGATTTAGTCAGGCCAGGGGCTGTCACTTTGTTCTTGCATATTAGCTCTAACTAAAGTCTCAGCATCTCCTGTTCTCTGTATTAAAATTGGGATAGTGAGCTACCATGTGGGTTTATGGTGAGGAGTATGAGATAACCCATCTAAAGTGCTTAGCGCAGGGTTTGGAACCTGGCCAGGACTGAATGTGGGTCATCACTGATTAATGGTGACAGTGTGGATATTCATGCTTTGTCTCCTCCTCACCGTCATTCTCACTGTCCTCTCTCCTGGGTCACCCTCCATGTCTCCCTGTCTGAGTTTTATCCCTGGCAAAGCCCAGTTCATACAGTTCTTCTCCGGTGGCTCTTCCAGGGAGAAGTGGTCTCTCTTTCCCTTCACACAGTATGTCACAGCACGGCTTCTAGCATCCAGGAAGATCAGATGTATTATTTCTGAAGTCTCAGCAGTCTTGACAAACTCTCATGACAGATGCCTTTGCGGTTTAGGGTCATACCATGGCCAGATTCAGATATCATTCTGTCCTGCTGGTCACAAATGAGTTCGGTGGCAACCTCCCTGGTTTCTCTGTTCCCTGGAATATTCAAGGTACCTTGTGTGACGTGCCAGGCTCTGGTTGGGATTCAACCTGACATGTTCCTTTATGTTGACAATTACCCTTTGCAGAATCTGCAGGCTGACTTAGCAGGGTTTCCTTGATGGGAGGGCAGAAAGAGCTCTCTATTTGCACACAGTGGTCAAGGGTGCATCCCCTTGATTTCTCAGATATTTAATGATATGTCATGGGCTTGGTCATACCCTGGGTCTTTAAAATACAATAACTAATAGTTATCAAATCTCCCTATGTTCTAATCATTGTGCTAAATTCAGAATATGAGATATCTTATTTACTCCACTGAGGATCTCTATGGGGTAAGTACCATTATTATCAGTATTTTACAGATGGATAAGTTGAGACTAAGAGAATAAAAGGAACTGACCAAGTTCACAATGCCAGTAGATAGCAGGATGGAGACTTGAGCCCAGAATATCAGACTCCAGAACCAAAGTTCTTAACCAGTATGATACTAAGGTTGTCAGAGTATCACTGAAGTTGTGTGTGTATGTGTCATGAACAACTTCTGCAAGTGTAGGAAAAATCAAACGATAGCCTTTGTTCTTTGAATTAAGCAATGATGTATTCAGAACGTATTTTATTTTATTTATTTGGAAATCTAATTCTCTGAATGATGACTGATAGACTAATTCAATTCCTGATTTTTAATAAATGTTCTAGTCTAAGGTGAAAAGTAGAGATGAAGATCTCTTACTCAGATAAATATGTGAGCCTCATGAGGACCGTTAGGGGTTTAGCCGACCATGCAGGGCTCTTCGTCTTGTTTGTCTCCAAATAAGAACTGAAGTCTCCCAGCATTGAGCCCCCAGGAAGCAGTGTGGCTGACAGTAAATTCTTCTAAGGGCTCCGGAGGAACCATTCAATCTCAAGTTTGCTCAAGCGACGAGAAAGTCGATTGTTCACCAGTCCCACTTGAATGTGCATTTACTCTGCCTGCGGGTGCCGGATGCCGGCCTCTCTGTACATCTCATCTGCATCTCCATAAAATAAATGGTGTGGGTGTGTGGTCTCAGAAAGAGGCAGGTACCGCCGCCCCCTCTCCTGTTTGGAGCCCCCTGCTCCTTGCTCTGTGTCCACAGCTTCCCGCATGGTGGCATTTCACTTGGTTATAACTGGTTGTCATCTATCCTTCTTGACAATGGCACAAGCTCTGTGAGGACCCACGATTCCCTACTACACACATTCCCGGATGATTAATACATATTTGGGGGATTAATAAATAAATGGTGTCAGTACAGGACTTTTTCAACTAAGGGATGAACAATTAGAAATATTCTAAGTTTATCTAGAAGGATGATCCGGATTTAAAGAAAGCTTTTCAATTTGCGCAATAGTATCGCCACTCATACCAGCTGGAACTGGTGTCTTCCCTGGATCATCAACTCAGGGTTTGTACTGCACACAGATCCCATGCCTTGACAAGGACATTATTTAGGCTGGCCCAGTGCTCTTCTGCATCTGCATCCTAACCTCCGTCCCTTTCAAGCCCCACTGAGACTGTGTGATGTAGCTTTCCGATTGCACCCCTTCCCCACCCAGGCAGCAGGGTTCCTGGCAGGACTGGTGTCCCAGCCTTCTCATCGAGGAGCTTAGTCAGTTAGCCAAGAAATCCTATTCCCTCTTCCGTGGTGCTTTCCTGCAGTTGGGCCAAGTCATGGTGTTTCATTAGGATAATAAAAAGCGAGAAAGTCAAACTCTCAGAATGTGAAAGTCTCCCACATAATAAAAGCTGACTGGCAATTTATGGCTGTTCCACCCGAGGGTGACTTTGGGATCAATACACTCTCTAGTTGGACTTTCAGACACTCAATTCACATAGGCTCTCTCTGTCATTAGTTGGGTGCACCAGCCAGCTCACCTCCCGGAAGGTGGCCAGTGCCACCCAGCTCATCCTCAGACTGGAAATCTCATGAACAAGCCGTCTGGTTGAGTGGTCTCACCACCTTCTGCCCTCCTCTCTCCATTTCAGAGACAATTCTACCTAATACAGAATTTCTGCAGCTTGGCCCTTTGGTGGTGCCTATATATTTGCAGAATTTGTCCAAATGTTTCCTCCTTGCTGTGGGGAAGATGTGCATTTCAACTCCCTTTTCATGTCCAGGGAAGTAGGTGTCCACAGCTGAAAGGCTGATTTATAAGCCACGAGTTGTGACTTTTACAGCTTAGCTCAAGGGTCCCTGGCCTCCTGCCGTCCACAACCCTTCCCAGGCAGAGTCCACACAGCCATGAGAGAGCCTTCTGGGTCAGTCTCCATTTTAGCCTGAGTGGGCTCTGTTTCCCTTCTTTCTGGATAATGAGCTGCTGGGGAGTCTGTGCGCTATCCTGAGCCGGCCAGTCAACCCTCCCCTTTCACAGGTCTAGGCTCTGGGCAGCCTACTGGCCTCTGCAGAGTAGGAAGTACAAAGGGCACACATTACCCAGAGCTTTTACACCAGGCTCACCCTACACACAGTGGGTACTTTTCTCTAAAACCATGTATTAAACCTGTTTTGTTAGTGACTTCATGTTAAGGTTCTATTCATTGGGCATCTTCCCTGTGTATAGCTCTGGTAGGTGTCAGGTGCTGCAGAAATATAGAGGTGATTCATGGATTCTTATCCTCAAAGAGTAGCAATCTTAGGGCAGATATGACAGGAGCACAAATAATAAGGAACTGTGGTAAACCATAAGTACCATAATGGTGGTAAAAATAAAAGCCCACAGGCATTTAGAAGAGGAGATGTTATTTCCAGGTTGATGAGATGAATTAATTATGCTTAATTTATGTGCTTTATGGTTGAGATCCTTGTGCATGAGGTTTGTTTAAAGAGGGGTGGTAGGAAGCCTACTCGTTCTTGGTTCTTCCCAGAATAAAGTGTTTTCTCTGAATCCCTGCTCTCCACACAGCCTGTCACTGGTGGCTGGAACCAGAGAAGCTGCCAGGGGCTCGATGAGAAGCAAGGAGAAATGGAGAAGAACAGCCACATCTGAGGGGGGCTCCCGGAGGCCGAGCTGTCAGAAGTGGAGTACAAAGTCGCCCACATCCTCCTTGTTGGAGGGACTCTCTCAGGAGCCCTCAGGAAACTGATGAGCCTCCTCCAATCCGTACCCTTGATTGGCAAAACAGATCCCACGCTGTTAGTGCTGGTGACAGCTTTCAGACGGGGCATAAACTAATTGTTAAAGACCCCTCAGCATTATTCACGAGGGTGGGAGAATTGGTTTTGGTATCCGGGAAAAACAGCCGTTTGGGTAATTACATTCTGTTTCCCCGAGTCTCCTCTAACGCATTAGCGGGAGATAATATTCCACATTCTAAGTCCAGAACCATCCCACAGAGCTGCTATTAAACAGCTGTCACCTACCTTCCCATACTGGGCGCATTTCTCTGCAGGAAGAACGACTCCCTGTGTGTGTGCGTGTCAGCAGCCTCAATCCTGGCCTGCAGGGATGTACCGCCGGCAGCGTGGGCAATGCATCGTAGTGGGAAGAACACTGCACTCCTTGTCTAGAGACCAGTTGCTGGTTTTGGCTCACTCGTGACTTGCTGTGTGACCTTGGGTCAGTCACTTAGTTTCTCTGCTGCCTGGCTTGCTGTGAAGTGAGGAGGTGATGCCTGTGAGATCTACAGTTTGGGCTCACTGGGTGGGCCGTTCTTTAGCAGAGCAGAGGCTCTAACTCTTGCTTTAGGCTGGGAACACTCAAAATGGATTGGCCACATGGTCCTTGGATACTGTGGTCTATCCACTGTCAGCAACCCAGAGAGTGAAGGCTGTGGAGGCATAAGCCCCAGTTCTTATTTGTTCCTCACTGACCTAAGGCCTAAGAAGACTGGAAACAAGTTACACTAGGCTCTTCCTTTCCCTCAATTCATGGTCCATATCAGACCCCTGACCTCACTAAAGTAATGGGAAATTAGGGATAGAAGGATGGAGAAAGGACACAAAGGCTTGGGGGGTAAGACAGGAGGTGGGAAGTAGAGGGATATGGAGGAGAAACAGAGAAAGGGAGAATATGGATGGAAAGGGGTGCAGGACTGGAGGGAGGGTGAGAATTAGAAGAGTGTGGGAGAAAGAGGGACAGGCATGGAGAAGGAGGTACTGGAAGGAGGCCAAATACAGGAAAAAGGCAGAGGCTATGGGCTTCCTTGGTGACGCAGACAGTAAAGAATCTGCCTGCGTGCGGCAGACCCAGGTTCGATCCCTGGGTCAGGAAGATCCCCTGGAGAAGGAAATGGCAACCCACTCCAGTATGCTTGCCTGGAGAATCCCACCAACAGCCAGGCACAGTCCATGGGGTCGCAAAGAGTCAGACATGACTAAGTGACTAACACACACACACGGAGGTAAGTGCTGAACGTTTAAGAAATTCACTCCCTCCTTCCCATCTTGTTTCCCTTCCTTCTTTGCTTCTGACAAACACTTATGAGGACCCCACAACCTGACACACAGTATTCTACATCAATAGTCTAGGTGCTAAAGGTGCAAACACGAGCACGACGTGGTCCTTGCGTGCAAGGAGCGCACAGTATATTGGGAGCAAGCAGCGTTTACCGTGTGGCTAGGTGTGGAAAGACTACCATAGAGGGGTGTGTACATGGCAAAAGGAGTGGGCGATTCTGCGGGCAGAGGGAGGGCCAGGGAGGCTTCAGGGAGATGGGTGGGTCTCAAGATGGGAGGAATTTCTGGGCTCTTCTACATGCAGCTTCCCCTCTATAGCCTTGCTGAATTATCTTCACACAAGCCCTGAGTTAGTCACTCTAGTTTCCATATTTCCATGACGCTGTGAAACAATTTTATCTGCATTCACTGCACTGTATTGTAATCACTTCCTTTCATGTCTGTCTTACTCACTGGACTGAGCTCTTTAAAGCTTAGAAACTTGGCTTAATTGCTTTTATATTTATATTGCCCAGGACCTAGCATGGAACCAGCAAACAGCAGATGTCAAAAGAAACCACCTCCTACACCCCAAACCCCCTAAAACAGTAACAAAACCACATTGACTGGAAGTATTAGGCATATATAATTTCTCTTCCAATGGTTCCCATTTACATGGGTTACCACAACAACTAACTTTCTAGCTAGTATTGCTGTCACATTGCTGACATTTTATGTGGAAAAAGGTTAAGGTGTTTCTCTGAATGCTTTCATTAACATCCACGCATTTTCCCCATCTTTCCCCCACCTCTCACTTCCCTTTCTTTTGCACGTGCCTCTTTCCCTTTCTAGGGATCCTGAGTGGAAGTGGGTGAGCCTGTTTCCCTTTCATCCTGGCTGTCTAGAGCCTTTCCCTATGAGTGTGAGGTTTCAGGGATCTCTTCTCAGGCACAACTTGGGCTGTGTACTAACATAATGAATCGATGGCTCTGGGAATGTCTGTTTCCTGGGAACACAGACCCTACTTTGGCTTCCTCATTCCTGGGGACTTTATCCATTGCTGCTGGGCTATTTTTTGGAAAACAACATATCCAGGGAACTGAAGGCATGACCTTTTCCATGGAGTGGTGCCTGTCTGAGCTCATACCACTCAGCCTAAAGAGGCTGGTCTCTTGACTCAGAAATCAAGTGTAGGTGGAAGTCACATGTCCTCCTCAGAAAAGCTTCACTTCCACTGGGACATGTCTGCTAGGTCTATGAGCTCCCCGAACCACTGTTACCCTGGATCTGAGACACAGGTTTGTTGCCTGTCTAGACTGTAGTTCATGTGGCCTATGTAGAGGTTACTCAGGGTATTTTGCTGAAGGAATTGTGTCTTTTAATCTTTGTACTCAATGATGGACACATTTTAAAAAGAGAAATAAATAACTTCAATTCATCATCCCTACTCTGAAAGCAGGATATTTGGAAAGCTGTACAGTTTGAGTCAACAATTCAGACTCAGTCATCTCTTCAGAAAGGTTATTATGAAATGTATGGAAGAGACCAGATTGCAACCTGTGAAAAGCATTGGGAGAATATAATACCTTAGCTGGAAACTGGGGTACTGCTGCTGTGAACTGACACCCCCACCCCTACAAGACTTCCTTCTTCCTCCCATCTTGGGAGTGAGATTATAAAACTCTCTAATGATCTCACTGAAATAAATCTAAGCCCTTAAAAATGTCATCCAACCTCACAGTCCCTCATTATTATGGGCCATAAACATATATTCAAAATGGGAAAAATCTAAATATGACTGGGTTAATGTTCTACATTCAATTGAAGACTTTCATGATGAGAGATTAATTAAAGGGAGGCTTCTATCCAGACTCCTATATCTAAGAGCTACCCCACCTCCATGGCCAACATTTGGCATTCTCAGACCTAGAACAGAAGTGCTCAGCTTGGGTAATGATCACATTGTCTCGTGGCTCCGGGAAAGGGGAATGAAGTGGTATGAAGAGCTATGGTGATTTCTCTGAGACAAAGGACAGGTGTTGACCTGGGGAAGGTTCCAGACAACGAGGTTAGCTTGCTGTGGGCCTCATGTCACTGCTTAGGAAAGCTGGAAGCCCCTAGCACACCTGCAGTAAGAAATTCTGCCAGTTCTTTCTGAAGGACACACTGTCCTTTAAAAAATAGCCACTAATCATTCCTCAGAAGTGCCCAGGTTTTCACTGTCAAGGAAACTGAAGCCTGCTGAGGGATCCTTGCCAAGCTCTTCCTTAGCAAAATGAATGAAGGAGAGCTGGAGCTCAAAGCAGTGGTCAGAAGGCCTCCCAGAGGCTGGGTGAAGCTGCCCTGGTAGAGATCAAAGGTGGAACAGGGAGCCAGTGTGGGTAATAGAGTGACCCTAACATGTCGCTTGTTCTCATTAATTAATTCATCAGTTATTGTTCATCCATCAAACACATTTTTATTGAGGATTTATTATGCTTCATGTATCAGGCCATTGTGTGAACTGGTAGGATCCATTTTGGTGAGTAGGGGCAAGAAGGAGGAAGAAACATATAGAACTCTAAAAACAAAGAAGGAAGAGAATTTTTCAAAAATTTCCTGTGCTATTTTCTTATACAGGTTGTCTCATTGAGTCTAAGCCCATCCCTGCAGAGTTGGCATTAAAATGATTCTCATTTTATGAAGAGAAGCAGGCAATGCTTAGAGGGGCTGAGTTCGGTGAGTGCTGTGTGTGGCTCCAAAAATCTCCTTCACCATGGGGCATGGTCCTCAGAGAGTGTGCTATCTAGATGGGCAGGGACACATTCTCAGGGAAGAATCAAGAGTTTGTATACACTCTACCTCAAACAGACTAGTTATAAAAGTGAAATCACTTTCTATGAGAAGCTGTGAGCAGTAGATGCCTAAGGCTAGTTAGTGCCAAATGAGCAGTTTAAACGATGATACTGTGGGAAGTTCTCAGCCACTGGGGGATGATGAGATGAGATGATATGAGACTTCTGATGGTTGCTGATGAATACCTTGGGCTGGGACCCACGGAATGACTATCCCTGGCTTGTTCAGAGGACAGGTTGTTGATCTGGTGGGCTGGAGTGGGATTTAGTCAGAGGTCAGTCAGATGGGAGCAGACTGAGGATGCAGCTTGGGGCAGAGAAGAGAGAATTCAAGGTCTCTGAGCTTGATTTGACATGTTATAGGAATCTTGAGAAGGAAACAGATGAAGAAGTGCTTTCAAAAAATGAATCTGGCCATCACAGAACCCAGACTGGGTTTGCTTTAGGTTGAGATCTCTTGTCAGGGGAGATTCTGGGCTGGACCACAGAGATGCTCACACTGTACTGTGGGGCTCTGACCCTGACTCAGGGTGACAGTCCACATCCAGAAGGGATGGATGTTGGCTGCACCATCGTAGAACTTTGAAATATTTAGAGGTCTTTGTCTCCCATCAAAATAGTTGTGGAACTCTTTCCAGGAAGATCATTGAAAAGGGGGAACTGAAAGCTCTCTCTGGAGATTATTTAGCTGGAGGCACAGCTGGACAACTGGAGTCAGGATCTGTGATAATATGATATTATCATGATTGGGCTTCCCAAGTGGCACTAGTGGTAAAGAACCTGCCTGCCAATGGAGGAGACGTAAGAGACATGGGTTCAATCACTGGGTCGGGAAGATCCCCTGAAAAGAGCATGGCAACTCACTCCAGTATTCTTGCCTGGAGAATCTCATGGGCAGAGGAGCCTGGCAGAATAGTCCATGGCGTTGCAAGGAGCTGGACATGACAGCGACTTAGCATGCATTCATTATCATGATTAGGAAAATTATGATTCAAATTATGATGGTATTTTTGAACACCCCTCTGAGGTTTCTTTATTTTGAGCTTTGCAGACACTTTCCCTCACTTCTATTTAGAGAGTTGCTATTGCTTTCTCCAGGCATTGCCTTTGATGGGGGAGGCCACATACACTTGAAAATACAGATTTTCAACAGTAAGATCAGGACTTTTTCAAGAGCAAATTAGACCTTGGAGTCAAAAAATTGAGTCTTGAATACCTAGAACCAAAAATAATAAGACTCCTAAAACATAGGCCTTAAACCCCATAAATAAAAATCACAGAGTGAGATAGAACCTACAATGGTGTGGAATAGACCCCATAGACAATAAGAAAAGGAGAACAAATGATGTGGCTCTGCTAGGGCAACAAGGGTTATACATTTCCTACCTGGGGAAAGGCTTGGCCTGGTGAGGGCATGGGACAGAGACCAGGAAGTTTGAGGATATTTGCAAACAGGAAGACCTGTGTGCCCTGGGTTAGCACCGGGCTGCTTCAGTAGGGTCAGGAGAGAGGGATGGGGCAGCTGGGAGGCTGAGGGCAGAAAGGGACTGTGAACCCAGAGCAGCACAGGAGGGTGTCAGGAGCCTTAGTATCTCCTTTGAGGAGTCCAGAGGTGGCTAAGTGGGTGTGGACAGAGCTGGAGAGGCTTGTGGATGGAGCTGGAATGATCCACATGGACCTGCAAGCCAGGACTCACTCCCTCAGTCACACTCAGGAGCCTGGCTCAATGACCAAAGACCAACAGGGAGTGAATGAGTCTCTTAGGGAAGGCCAGAGTACATGGTTCTTTCATTACCAACTGGCACAGGGCCTTCGCATTGTTACTGGCTCCCCAGAGGAATGGGAAGGGCAGAGGGGAGGAGTCTGAACTAGCCAAAAGGGACAGAGAAAATTCCAGTTCCGAGTTGACTCTTAGAGTTGACTTTCGATTAAGCTATTTGCCATCCACAGAGATGGGAGCCAAGTGAAGTTTAATTTGTAAGTTTTGCATATAGACTGTAAAATTTACATCCTCTATGTGATATTTAAAATCCTTTCCAATGGGCTGCTTCTCATAACCTGGTTTGGATTTTCTTCCCTGCCATAACTCTCCTCTTAGGCATGCCCTTTTCCTGGGCTGAGCGTGGGCTGGTATCTCTGAAGATACAGGCTGAGACAGAAGGTTCCAGTATGCTTATCACCCATTAATACTTTATCAGGATGCTGTGCATTCCATTTGTTTCAATTAAAACCTCTTATTGAACATCTGGTCTGTGCCAGGCTCTTGTGCTGGATGGTGAGGATCTGGCATGAGGCTCTGTGGGCAGTGGGAAACAGAAATATATAGATGCTAAAGCCAATTTCTAATCTTTCCAATGCTGAGAAGTAGTAGGAAGAGACTGAAGGAAAACAAAAATGGGATAGGACGTCAAAAGCCATGACTTGGCCACTTGGTAATTTTAGAGCCCTAACTTCTTTGGGTCCCAGTATGCTACCCTGTAAAACTGGGGATAGTGGGGGGGATTAATTTAGTTCCTTTCCGGATGCTAAATGATATCAAACTTGTGATTTTCAAAAGTGAAGAACTGTAGAGTTCACTGAAGCCGCAGAACGCAAGAGAGTTGATAGAATACAGCCACCACAAGCACCTCTGCTCTTTGATTCCTCTGTAACATCCTCAGAGCCACCTCAAAGTCCTATTTTGAGTAGATAGCATGGAGGTGAGTACATCATGGGTCAGCAACCTGTCTAGTCCTGGTGGTGTTCAGGACTCCAGAAGGGGTTTCTAGATGGTGTATACTGGAGGGTCCACTCTTGCAATAATGATAACAATAACAATAATAGTATTAATGATTTTTATTATTATGTTGGCATGGAAAATCTGGAATTTAAGCTCATGCTATGGGTGTGTTTGTCTGCCTATACTTACAAAGTAGAAGTTCCACCTAAATGACTAAGGGGACATCTGAAATCATCTGCAATGTTGATACATTTGCCTTGTTTACACTTTCCAGCTGCTGATCTCAATTTTCCACTCGGCTTTGCATTCACAGACACTTTCCACACTGCTCCCTCTTGACTCATTTGTTCATTCACTCATTTAACACTCTGTGAAAACTCAAAGAGCCCCTATTGTGTTGCAGGCTTTGAACCAAGTGCCAGGGATACAGAGATGAGGTGGAAGGCTTGCAACTTAGCAGGAGGGGAAAATAACAGAAGCGAAAGTCAAAAAGACTGTGGATGATCCACATGAGTCCTACAAAGCCTTGCTGAGCTCTGTGGACAGAGCTCATAGCACATGAATGGAGTTGTCTGCATTGGAACCAAAGGCTGGGGTGGGGTATGGAAGGAGGAGTTATACACCTGACAAAAGAGCCCACAATAGTGACTGTGACTGTGTGGCTCCTTTTCTATTTTTTGTCTCTGAAAAGCAACAACCAACAATTAGAGACTGGGGGACCTCATATGTCATCGGAGCCTCTGATGAAGTTGTACCAGTAATACAGAAACATGGAAGAACAAAGAAAGATTTTTTAAAATCTAGAAAAGCCTAAAGAGTTTGGGTTCTTTAATAAGGTCTCCAGCCTTGGTTCTGGGAGGCTGGGTTTCTATTGTGGAGTCCAGTTTCGAGATGGTGGGAAGATGGGAAGCCCAACTGATGCATCTGCACATATCCCAGGTAAGGAGATCCCACCTTCCTTATCAGTGAAGATCAGAATCTTCAACTTTGGTCCAGAAAGAGAACTTCACAGTGGGGGGAGTGGCTAGATCTCAAGACTTGGCTCCCTCCCTTCCTCTTTTCTTCCCTCCTTTCCTCCCTCTTCTTTGAAGATTAGCCATTTCCCTGGAGATTCCTATAAATCACTACTACCATCTTCAATCTGGTCTCAGGAGTGACATTTAAACCCTTTAAGACCCGAGACAGTGCCCATACAAAACTCTTGGACTACAACCAAGGTAAGCTGGAATGTTCAATGTGACTCTACTGAAGACTGGGAAAGACAAGGGACAAAACTTCAGGTGTGCCCCATGAGTTTAGACTCTGTGTTTTGCTGACCCCAGAAGAGAGCTCTCCTAAACCCAGTGACGTTTCCTTCTTGGCTTCTAGTGTCTTCTCATGCAGTGAGTGCAACCTCAGCTCCAGTACCCAAGAGCTCACTCCCATTTCATTTCTTGATGCTCAGAAAAAAATACCAGATCCTTTTATCTACCTAGATCCTTGCCTTTGCCATGTGATCAACACCAGGAAAGACTTCCATCTTAGGTAAGACCTCACTCAACTAAAGATGATGATCTTGTCCCATAGGCACTCTCTAGGAGTCCCACATCCAAATGTCCCTCAAAACCTCTCCCTGTTCCTGAGCATGTTCATGCCTTCCCCCCCCCTCTCTTTCTGTGTGTGTGTGTGTGTGTGTGTGTGTGTGTGTAAGAGAGAGAGCATATGCATTTCGGGTGGGTGAGGTCCTGAATGAGAGGGTGACAGGTTCATGAAGGGAAGGGAGGAAACATGGGGAAAGGGAAAAAGGAGGAGAGGAGAAAATCTCTGCTTAGAATAAGAAGGAAAAGACAGGAAGACTCTACATATGCACGCCCCAGATCCATCCCAGATCCATCCAACCTGCCTGTCTCAGCTTCTGTCCATGGGTGCAGAGCCAGAGGTCTGTGCCTGGAATGAAAGCGGAGCAGGCTCACTGATAACTGAAGTGGCCACAGTGATTCCATGGCCCGATTTTCTTCTTCTCACAAGGAAAGGAAGAGAGTTGAGAAGATACTGGGTTAACAGACAAACAAAAAGATGAAGACATCCACAGCCTAGGGGAGACGGAAGGAAGAAAGGCTGAGAGTGGGGAGATGTAGGGACAGGCTGTCCACAGGATGCCCAAACAAACAACTGAGAAGGGAAATGATCTGTCTGCCTTTACTTATTTCTTATCACAGAGTAAACAAAAGGTAGGACTCTGAATGGAGTAGAAGCTTTGGCATTGCACATGCCACAGGTAAGGGATGAGAGAAAGGAATGGGAAAAGGGCCACATCAGGAGAAGGATGGCAGAGAATGGCCCGACAACAGGGCTCTAACATTACTGTACATATGTGCCGTGTGCATAACATGAGAGCACATGACAGCCAGTGAGCAAAAGTCTGTGCTTGCATACTAACAGTAAAGAAAAATATCATTCCTGAGATGGTAAGATAAGCAGAAAAACATCTCTCCTTGTAATTACCATTACAAGGAATATTTTCCATTCTTATCCATATAATGTAATTCTGGGCATTCCTCACCCTAGCTTTATATACTCGTGGGCCCAAGTTCATAGGACAGAGACTTCAGGCTACTCACAGGCTCTCCTTGACCTCTTGGGCCTGCGGCACAGGGAGCTTGCTTCATTCCCAGCCCTCACAGAGACCCAAGTGACCTTCTCCCTTCTGCTGCGCTCAGCTGTGACAGCTCATTTGCCTGCCCTGCTCTGTGCTCCTGAGCCATAAACCTACAGACAGGCTGCCTCCTGACCCCAGACTCGGGCTACCTGTCCCTGGAGCAGTGGGGAGCTCTTCAGAGTCAATGTCCTCACTATATTTACATTTCACAAACGATTGAAAAGATCAGCTTATAAAAGCAAAAAGAAAGGCGAGGCATTTAACCTCTTTGGGCCTTTTAAGACAACAGACTTATTATGTTCATATGAATTTCCTGGAAGAAGCCTCTAATTAAAGCTTATTGCCTCTCAGCTGCCATTGGCTGGCAATGTGGCTCGTCCTTCCTGTTCGTTAGAATAGAAGGGCATCCCAGTGTGGTTGTAGCCTCACAGAGCCCATGCCCACCTTCCGGCCCATTCCCCTAGTGAGCTCCGGAATATCCCAGTGCCGCCATGATGACCCCATTGCCCCCTGAGTGGGAGCTGGGGTCCAGATAGGATATTACACCCGTGTTCTTAAAGGAAATGGTAAGACCCTGCTGTACCAGCTGCATGAATGGTTAATGAAGGGTAATTAGTTAATGTTCGTTAAGCGTTTTCTAGATACAAAATTTTGGCTAAGAGCTAAATGAAGAAGCAAAAGCCAAAAGACTGCATTCACCCACATGCTGCTGAGAGAATCCCAGAATGATGGAGCTGAGAGAACGAGGGATCCCAGAGACCGTCTGTCCTGTGGTTTGCAAACTCTACACTGCAGGGCTTTCCAGGAAGCTGCAGAGCAACTAGTCTCTCAGTGTTTCTTCCCCAAACAAATCACAACAAGAAAGGCAAACTAAAGTTCCACAAAAACCATGATCACAGCATGACTTGAGGATGTAGAATGCCAAAAATGGCAAAATAACCATGAGGGAAGAGAAAAAGCCTCACATCCCAGCCACTTAGGCTCCAGCGTTCTGAGTCTATGCCCCCCAGCAAGCAGAGCAAATGGCTCCTTCAGCCCATACTACCCCGGAAGTTGCTGAGCCCCTGAAGTGAGGAGCCCTGTGCAGGGGTGCCAGAAGAGAGGAAGTAAAATGTCTCCCAAGTCTTCAGATAAGGTTTACAAACCCCTCCCTGTATCCTCCTTCAAACCAAACCAAACCAAACCAAACCAAACCAAACCAAACCAACTCTGAGATTAATTCTGTCCTTGAGGAAGTTTAAAAGCTCTAGGTCAATGCACAGGGGACTTTGCAGTCTAATATTTGGTTAGTTTGTCCCTGACCTGGTACCTAAATTTTAGGAACTGAGCCTTTCTGGTAGCTTAGGTAGCTCAGGGCCCTGCTGCTGGTTTCTGGTGTCAGTGGAGTTCTGCCTGCCACCCTGCCCTTCCTCCGTGGCTTGCACTGAGAGGATACCTCCCCTTTGGTACCTGCTTGACCCCAGGCCTGTCTGTACTTCCTCTGACCCATGTCCCTCTGTCCCCCTGAAATGGTGCTTCACCAACATGTCCTCTGCTGTTCTCCCAGTGGCAGAGAAGGATGAAGTCACCTTCCAGAATCTGGGGGATCGCTATGAACAGAAAAGGTATTTTATTAATTGTGCACAGTTTGCACTGGAGCCCAACATATAGCCTGCTAATTTCAATAGAAAATGTCCCCCAACTCCAATCTGGAAAGACATATCATGTTGATTCTGTGGAATCAACCCCCACAACATCACTACACAAGCATCCAAGTTCGAGAAGCATTGGCCCCACTTCACCTCAAGCCACTTATTGGATCCTGGCCCCTCCCAATTTGCCTATAGCCAAATGACTTTAGCCATTTCCTGTGTGGATGACACTCTGGAGGCAGTGCAGTGAGCCTGATCTCAGACCTATTGGGCAGAGTTAACCTGTCCCTCCTCTAGCGGATGTCCTTAGACTTCACTGAGCCCCTGAGTTGTACAATTCACTATGGCTGATTTTCCTTGATGACTCATACCAACTGTTTGTGTAATAGCACAGTTAGTTAAGAGTTGCTGAGGCCATTGGCACACCACCATGACACACTCTTTGGACTTAGAGAAGAGTAGAACTAATCCTGTTTGGTTTCCCACTAGGTTCTAGGTACTGTTTTACACAGGCATACAGATGAACACGTTCAAACCCCACAAGGACCCTGGGGCAGGTACCATCCACGGTCTGTGTTTCACACATGAATGATCTAGGACTGCAGGATATAATGGACACGTGGCACCCAAACAACTCAAGACCCAAATGCATGTTTTCCTCATCCAAGTCCTATCCTCCTTCCACTATTCAGTATTGGGTGTCCATTCTTTCTGTTGCATCTTTTTGTTCATTTCACCTGTTATGGCCCCTATCAAAGAATGAAAGAAACAGGAGGCGAGGTTGGAATATATGAATTTTGCTGTCAGCTCTTTCAGGAAGATGAAATGGGGGTGGGAGAGGTAGTGGATTGAAACCAATGTTCAAACTGACACTCTTCTTATTATCTCCGGAATTAATTTATCTGGGTCCACCCTGTTTGCCTCACAGCTCCAGGGCCAGGTTTTACGGAATGGCTACAGAGGAACCTTAGAGATGCAAAAAGGGAACACAGTTTCACCAAGCCCCTCATTCATCACCATCTGGAGCAGTAGTCTCATTAATAACTGGGGCTTAATCCTCCAAATTCAAAGAGACTCCCATTACCCAAAACAATAATTTTTTTAATTACCCAAGCAGAATGGCAATCGCATATTGAATACTAAGAATGACTTAAACTAATAAATACTTTTGGAAGTTCCTTGAACATTTTAATGAATTAAAAATTATGAAATATTTATAAGCAGTAACAACACCATTTAGTACCATTAATAAAATAAATACATTAGTCAGAGAATGGAATTCATTGCTATTTTACTACTAGACATTGATGTCAATGACTGAATATTGCTCCAAATTACTTGTAAAATAGACCAATTATTTTAGTGTGATTAATCTTTTCAATTATTTCTTTTATGTAGTTGTAATTTGAAAGTAATTTTCTTTTGGGAGTACAATGACCTCAGCACACTGGTTCCTTATTTATTTATATTTTAAAACCTTTTGTGTCTGCCCCCATTTCCAGGTGATTTTTCAATGGTCGAATGTTTAAAACAGTCACCCAAGCAATCATTCTTGTTCCTAGGCACTTTGTGGGGGCATTTCTAATTGGCTTTATTAGTGATTATGAGTAAGCCATTCCAGAATATAAAAGTCTCTGCCAACAGCAGCTATGCATCAGAAGGGAAAGGAGGGGCGGACAAAGTTCTTTCCTGGTTCCACCAGCTGGGGCCTGGCTGTTTTAGATTGCACGCTTAATTGGCTTGAGGAGGCAATGTGATAGTCGGGTCAATGTACTTTTAGGGTCTTCCCTGGACTTCAGCCATCCCCATGGGATTAAACGGTCCTTTTCCTTTGGGGAAACCGGATTCTGTGCACTTGAGTCACAAAAGAAAAAAAAAACTGACTTTATTAAAGATAAAAGCATACAGAAGTAGCTGCCTTGGAAATTAAAATGTAGATCTGGGTTATCAGGATCTCTGTTGGAAATGGGGTTTTAGAGGTATATGCTGAAATGTCTATGGATAAGATAATATAATGTCTGGGATTTAGGAAAAACAATCTGGGAAAGGAAGAGTGCAGTGGTGGGTTATAGCCAGCTCACACTCACTGGTAAGAGCTGATTGTTACATTTTCAGAAATCTTGCAAGCTAGCTGGTAAACATTTACTACTGAAAATTAAATCTTATAAACTGACAATTAAATAAAATAAATGATTAAAAAGATAGTATATTAAATGAAAACAAACAGCAACAACATAAATGAAAGGTGGGTAGGACCCTGCCAACATATAACACACCATGGGCTAGTCCTACAGAATTATTCAGTCCTGGTTCCTGAATGGGGACATTCAGCTCAGACGGGGGACATGGGAGAGAGAGGGAGATGGTATTCATCGTGCCAAGGACTGTGCTAGGGGTTCTACATACAATATCAGTTTTAATTTCCCAAAACCCATAATTATATATTACAGATGTTCAAGCTGGTTTTAGGAAAGGCAGACAAACCAGAGATCAAATTGCCAACATCTGCTGGATCATGGAAAAAGCAAGAGAGTTCCAGAAAAACATCTATTTCTGCTTTATTGACTATGCCAAAGACTTTGACTGTGTGGATCACAATAAACTGTGGAAAATTCTGAAAGAGATGGGAATACCAGATCACCTGACCTGCCTCTTGAGAAACCTGTGTGTAGGTCAGGAAACAACAGTTAGAACTGGACATGGAACAACAGACTGGTTCCAAATAGGAAAAGGAGTATGCCAAGGCTGTATATTGTCACCCTGTTTATTTAACTTCTATGCAGAGTACATCATGAGAAACGCTGGGCTGGAAGAAGCACAGGTTGGCATCAAGATTGCCGGGAGAAATATGAATAACCTCAGATATGCAGATGACACCACCCTTATGGCAGAAAGTGAAGAGGAACTCAAAAGCCTCTTGTTGCAAGTGAAAGAGGAGAGTGAAAAAGTTGGCTTAAAGCTCAACATTCAGAAAACGAAGATCATGGCATCTGGTCCCATCACCTCATGGGAAATAGATGGGGAAACAATGTCAGACTTTATTTTTGGGGGGCTCCAAAATCACTGCAGATGGTGATTGCAGCCACGAAATTAAAAGACGCTTACTCCTTGGAAGGAAAGTTATGACCAACCTAGATAGCATATTCAAAAGCAGAGACATTACTTTGCCAACAAAGGTCCATCTAGTCAAGGCTATGATTTTTCCAGTGGTCATGTATGGATGTGAGAGTTGGACTGTGAAGAAAGCTGAGCACCAAAGAATTGATGCTTTTGAACTGTGGTGTTGGAGAATGCTGGGAGCCAGCGTGAGGAAATCTGCCCATGGCAAAGGTCATGAGAAAGGAGGCTTGGCATCCGCAAAGGCAGGATCGAGCCTCAGGAGTCCCCCTGGAAATTCTGGAGCATCGACCCCCAAAACCATAGTCTGCCTACTTTACTGCTTTGTGCTCTCACCTACACCTCTGACTTTATGGGGAGCTGTCCCCCACCACCTCTCTCTGAAAAAGAGTTAACTTACAGCTCCAGTTAAAAAAGTTCCTGGGCGTGACAAGAGTGTTTCAACTTACAAACTCCTTTGGAAGTCCTCTAGCCTGCCTGAACAGGTTCTTCCGGCCACATGTGCTTGTTCACAGCCTCCCAACCATGAGAGGCATGAGATGTTCTAAACTGTCTAAATAAAGATTCCTTTGAGCAGTTAAAAGATTGATTAGAAATTGTATTGGTGAGGGGTTTTTCACTTGTTGGGCCAATGTTTGCTGCTAAGTTTCCATATCCCTTACCTACTGTGTCCCTGGGAGTGTATTGATTAATATAATTGGTGTATAGGAATGTAAGTAGTAGTTTTAATGTTTGTAACCTTGGACCCTTGAGTTAATTCTTTTCTTGTTATAGCCCACCACACCTTTGCCCTGTAGGAATGCAACTTTATCTAATGCTTTTGGAGGGTGGCACTTGACTTTAGAATAATCACCTTTAGAGAAAAATAAGTTTTCTGCAGAAAGGGTCATAAAATGTTAACAGGACTCCTGGCCAGAAGATGATGTAAATCACCTAAACTTTTGCATATGATAAGTTTGCAGGAAGAAAGCCTGGCTTCGATTAGGATCAAGGACTGCTGTCCTTGCATGACTCTACCCCTTCCCCCATTATCCTCTATGCACAACTTAAGGTATAAAAACTACTTTGGAAAATAAAGTGCAGGCCTTGTTCACCAAAGCTTGGTCTCCCCATGTCGTTCTTTCTCTCACCTTCTGGCTGAATTCCCATCTGGAGCATGGAGGCTCGTTAAACCTACTAATTTTGCCTGGGCTTCTAAGATCTGACCAGGGAGGCCTTAGTGTCTCCTCTCCTTCAGGAGAGTGGGAGGACACCCATGGCCTACGTAGGGACTCAAATTCCTTATCTTGGAATTTTATTGGCTTTCCACGTAAACCAAGTTATTCAGCCTCTTTTCTCCACTGAATTTTCTCACTGAGCTATCTTTATTTAACCACTCTATATATCTTTAATTCTATCGTATCCTCATCGCCGAAGCCGTCTCCCCTTCAAATCCTCTGACTCCACCAGGGCTGGACCCTGGCAGGAGAAGACTCTTGAGAGCCCCTTGGACTGCAAGGAGATCCAACCAGTCCATTCTAAAGGAGATCAGCCCTGGGTGTTCTTTGGAAGGACTGATGCTAAAGCTGAAACTCCAGAACTTTGGCCACCTCATGCGAAGAGCTGACTCATTGGAAAAGACTCTGATGCTGGGAGGGATTGGGGGCAAGAAGAAAAGGGGATGACAGAGGATGAGATGGCTGGATGGCATCACCGACTTGATGGACATGAGTTTCAGTGAACTCCGGGAGTTGATGATGGACAGGGAGGCCTGGTGTGCTGCGATTCATGGGGTCGCAAAGAGTCGGACATGACTGAGCAACTGAACTGAACTGAGTCCCACTTACTTATGAGGAAAACAAAACTCACAGATTGGAAAAAAAAAAAAAGAAACCTCCTCTGAGATCAAAAGGGTGGTAAATGATGGAGCTGGAATTCCACACTCATTCTGATTCCAAAGCCTGTAATCTCTCTCCTACATTGTAACAAAAAAACCTTTATTCACTACTTACTATGGGAAAAACACTGTTAGTTGGTAATTGGGATGTAGAGTTTTTTTTTTAAAAGACAGTCTTTAAAAAAATAGAACCTAGCATCTATTGAGCAAGACACATAAATAACTCTGGAAAGAAGTAGGCTGTTTTAAAACAGAAATATATAGAAACACAATTCTGGGCTGAGACTTCTGGGAGAAGATAATATTTGAGCAGAAATCTGAAAGATGTGGCGGACTGGGAGAAGCAGATATTGGGAATGGAGGGGGCATAGCTAAAAAAAAAAGCTTAAAGGTGGGAAGGCACTCAGGGAAATGTGAGTAGATCTCAGTGGCTAAATGAAATTTTAGTCATTCTAATGCCTATCTTTTAAAGAGCACAGTCCACAGGTAAAAAACAGGCAAGAAGTTTTAGAGATCGGGAGTCAAGAAGGGGAATGTTTGGTAAACGAGGTTCACCCTCCACCAGGTAGTCACAGTGAGAACTAAGTGAGGACACCAGGCTGTGGCTCAGGGTCCTCTCTGGTTTTCACTTCCGAGCAATAGATCCACCACCACATGATTGATTCAGTCCCTTGAAGAGACCAACCCAGGTGTTGGCCACCTGGATGCTGGCATCAGGTTGGCGATGCTGCAGCTCCCATCACCCACTTGGCACGTTGTTGTCATTAACATGAAGTGTTTGTTTCAATTTATTTCTGTGAATGGTTGTTTCACCATGAGAAACTGAGTGGCAGAGAGGGAGTAGCTTCATTTTCAAAGACTTGAGGCCAGAGAAGTCAGGGAGCTCAGAGCAACATCCACAAACACACCTCCACAGCCATCCTCTCCTTTGACCCTCACGATTAACGTCAATTTGGGGTCAGCCGTTGACATATTGTTATTCCTGTTTTAAATTTTAAAAAAGTGTGCCAATTCTGGGGGAGACCTGATGTCTCTTTTGATCCACAGTGTTGCATTGTTTGCTGTTGTTTAGTAGCTCTGTCATGTCTCACTCTTTGTGACCCTATGGACTGTACCCTATGGACAGGCTCCTCTGTCCGTGGAATGCTCCAAACAAGCATACTGGAGTGGGTTGCCATTCCTCCTTCAGGGGATCTTCCTGACTCAGGGTTTGAAAGTGAAAGTGTTAGTTGCTCAGCTGTGTCCTACTCTTTGTGACCCCATGGACTGTAGCCCGCCAGGGTCCTCTGTCCATGGAATTCTCCAGGAAAGAATACTGGAGTGGGTTGCCATTCCCTTCTCCAAGGGATCTTCTCAATCCAGGGATCGAACCTGGGTCTCCTGCATTGTAGGCAGACTCTTTACTGTCTGAGCCAGACAGTAAAGAAGACAGAGAAGCCCAGGGGTCAAAAATGTTTCTCATGCTTGGCAGGTGGATTCTTTACCACTAGCGCCACCTGGGAAGCCTAAAGAGGTGGAAGTGAAAGAAATGAAAGTGTTAGTTGCTCAATCGTTTCTGACTCTTTGCAACCCCATGGACTGTAGCCTGCCAGGCTCCTTGGTTCATGGAATTCTCCAGGAAAGAATAGTGGGGTGGGTTGCATTCCCTTTTCCAAGGGACCTTCCCAACCATGGTATTGAACCAGTTCTCCTGCATTGCAGGCAGGTTCTTTACTGTCTGAGCCACCAAGGAAGAGGTAGAAACATGACTTAAATTCCCTGATTGCCGGTTCAGCATTCATTCTGTGTTCTTTCTGAGAAAGGTGCATTGTAACTAGTTTGGAGGAAGACATCTCTACAAATGGAGCACCTATTCAATACCTTGGGCAAACTAAATATAAGTCAGGGATGCCCTTGGGGAGCAGTGTTTGTCCTAAGTAGAATAGAGATCTTAAAGCCATAACATCAAAACTCAATCTTAAGACAGAAACAAGTTTATATCAAGGTCACTATGCATTTAGTTTAGTACCGCTCAGTAAATACCTGTCGTATGAATGGGTGAATGCACAGACGGTTGGATGAATGAGTCTGCTACATAGACAGGTTTTTGCTGGCAGTCCCAAGACAGCATTCCACAGTAATTTCACAAGCACAAACTAAGGAAGGTGCTGGGGTGCTGCTTGCTTTTGGAACAGAAAATGCCCAGTTTGGGCCAGGCTGCCAGGAGCCCATGAGGTTATCCTTCATTTTACCCAGCTGGATTTTGGATCTTACTCTAAAGGTTAATTGGTTCCACATGGCTGGCCAAATATTGGAATCTATTTGTGTAGCTTCTCTCATTTCATCTTGTCCCCTCTTGGTCTAAGGAGGATATCCTCCAGTGCCCATCACTGTCTTTGATAAAGTAAGAAGAAAGAGAAGGGAGAGAGGGCCAGGTGATGCCATGCGTGTTTTATTGGAAACAATCATACCGGCTCCATACTTAGCATCTCAAAGCCAGGACCCACAGTGACAAAAGTCTGTCTGGGGAAATGGCCCATAGTCAAAGTACAATAGCCTTGGGCTTAGTCTTAATCATTTAAAGAAGGTCTGGTTAATGTAATTCCGTTTTGCTATTACATTTTAAATAAGTACAGTATAATAGGATCAAAAAGCTGGGGTTAATAGGAGAGTTAAAAATCAGACTGCCCAGCAACTCTCAAGCTGTATTTCATGAAAGCCCATTTGGAAGGTTTGTCAAAGACTGGTGGGCTCCTCACCGTCACTTCCTCTAGGCCAGCTGTACTTGTGTAATTTCATATCCTGGGTTTTTATATAAGACTTTGTTTGAACTAAGAGTTAAGCCTCTAAAAAATGTTTGAAGACTGTGGATCTAGTTTACATGTCCTCATTTTAGGCACAAAGAGGCTAAGATAGCTGTCATCTCCCACTCTTTCGGGACACGTGTTTTAAGGTGTCTGCAGTGGTCTGACTGCATTGTATTCCTCGGATTCCTCCCCCTTCCTGAAGTATAGAAGTCAGTGAAATCACCCTCAGCACCATGGATAGTGTGAGTGAGGCTTCTGACACCCTCTCTGAATGGATTAGAAGTAATGTGTGTGACAATGTCTTGATAGAGTAAGGGACCATGAGTGCTTCTTGGGAAAAGGTCTGTTAGTGAGCTGAATGTGGCTCTCATCTGGGAAATCTCAGTTCTGATTCTTGTAGGTTCATGAAAGAACTATGGCCACCTGCAGTAAAATGTGTTTAGGCTTACATCCTTGATTTTCATGGATGGGGGACCCACTATTGATAAGGGTGTGGTGGTCCTCTTAAACTGCCTTTGACCCGTCTGGGCAGGGAAAGGGAAATTCTGAGTTGGTTTCTTAGAAAAACTGAGAACTTGATGACAATGAGATGGAGGTAGGAAGCACATTGGACTAATCAGTAATTTAGTGTGTTAAAGTTCAAGGTAAATTTTTGAGTGTTTGTGCATTCAGTTTCCACACGGTGAGGGAGGCAGATTAGATGCTTTCTGGGGTCCTTAGCAGCAGTGACCTTCCACAGGCAGCACCAGCGTGTGGCAGCTAACAGCATGGATGCTGGAGCCAGATGGCCTCCATTCCAATATCAGCTGTGAGACTCTGGGTACGTGACTGCTGTGCCTAGTGATGATAATAATAATGCATACCTCACAGTGTTGCTGGAAGGATTAATGAGTTAATATATGAATGTGCATAGGACAGGACCAGGCACATAGAAGGTGCTAGGTGGGTGTTTGCAATATGTAATTTTATGAACACACTGACTGTTTTCAAGTCCTTTTCAAGATGCTAGTACTGCTCTTCTGACGTATTTTTCAGCAGGTTCCTCTGAACCTGAGGAGTCCCAATGAGTGTACTGCATAATCCTATGCTTTAATTGTCTGCTGAAGAAAAGTCATTATGAAAGGGTTAAGGGTTCCCTGGGAGCCTGGGCATGTAAGGGTTGATATCCCTGCCCTCAGTACTGAATACACACACCACTCTTTCAAGATGAGGGAAAAATCTCTTCCAAGTAATTTCCACTCACTGCTACTTTCTTTTGGGAGTAATACGGTAATAGCCCAAAGCTATAAAAGCAGGAACAGCATTTGTCAATTGATTGATTAGCTGATCAGTCAACAAATATTTACATTGTGTTTCTTATATGTTTAGCATGGTGTTAACTGCACTGTGGAGAAATAAAAGCAATATAAGACAAGGTTCTGAACCTCGTTAGGGCCCCAAAATGACTAACTGAGAAATAATTATAAAATAGCTACTAAATTTAGATGCAGAGAACAAAGTCTTCCAAGAATAATTTCTTTAGCTGTGAGTGATGTTCTGGAGGGTTTGGGCCCCAAGCTGGATCTTAAATGATGAATCAGTGTTCAAAACATAAGGCCTGGGATCAAGTAGGCATTATTGGCATAGTGTAGAGAACACCAGTCTGTTAGAGGAGAGGTATGGGGAAACAGAGGGCATAATGTTGGGCAGGTACAGAAGGGCCGGATTGTAAATGACTGTGGAAATCAGGCAGAGGCACTGTGGCTTCCCAGGCAGGATTGAGAAGTGGTGAAAGCACCAAGGTCAGAGTCAAGGTGGTCCTGATGTTAATCCCAGCTCTACCATCAACCAGCTGGGTGATCTGCAGCCATCACTTTTCTGATGTGAAGTGGTCTTCACTTCTGAGTGAAGTGGTCCAGCCCAACCTTCATATTCCTGATGTGGTAGACAATAAGAAGTTACTGGAACCTCATGAAAATGCCACAAGCAAAGGGAATTTGGAGGAGATTTTTCTGGCAATGTGTGAAGGATGGATAATGGTATCAGGGAGACTAGCTGGAAGTCTATTTAGTCTATTTAGTCTAATAGCTAGAAGTCTATTTAGTCTAATAGCTAGAAGTCTATTTAGCTATTGCTGAAGTCCCAGAATACATATATGAAGGCCTGAATAAAGCACGTGGCTGAGGAAATGAAGTCAGAAGGATAAACTCAAGAAGCAGTAACAGTAGCATCTAGACAGCAACAGATAGAATGTGAGGCAGCCACAAGCCTAGAGCCCAAGGCTTGATCATCCGGATGTAGGGATAAGAGGAAGAGTCAAAGATAATTCTAAGGTAAATAAAACTCCAGCCTCTACACATTCCATTAAGGCAGCAGGATGTCATGGATAGAAATACTGGCTTGGTGATCAGACTGATTTGGGATTGAGTGTGGCTCTACCTTTCCCTAACTATACAATGATGGTAACTTTAGAAACATCTGTGAGGTTCAGTTTCCCCATATGTAAAATGAGGATAATAGTACCTGGTTTTTAGTGTTATTGTAAAGCTCACAGGAGATAACTAACACGTGTAAAGGGATCAGCACTGTATCTGTGCACATGCTAAATGCTCCATAGATGTGAGCTTTCATTGCTTACTAACTGATCAGCTAATAACTGTTACATTCTATGATAACAGGTGTTAGGATTCAGAGGGAGTCACGACCTCTGCCTTCATGGCACCCACAGATAGATATCTTCTCTTTTGCGAGCAGAATTGTCCCAGTGACCCCATCTCCAGTTTAGTTAAAATGGCATTTTTTTTCTTGTGGGACAAGGAAGGGTTGTAGAAGTCTATATAAAGCAGACCAGATACCCTACAAGCTGAAAAGCTGAAAGTGAAAGTCATGTCCAATTCTTTGTGATTCCATGGACTATAGCCCACCAGGCTCCTCTGTCCATGGGATTCTCCAGACAAGAATACTGGAGTGGGTATCCATTCCCTTCTCCAGGAGGTCTTCCCAACCCAGGGATCGAACCCAGGTAGAAAGTAGACTAGATATCCCAGAAACCTATCAACCTGATCAGCCCCTTCAAATGCACTACTTCTCTTAGCTCCGCCCCTTCAAATGCACTACTTCTCTTAGCTCCTCCCCTTCATGACCTAACTGAAGTAATGATCTCAGAAAACACAGATGTTTGTCTACATCAAACAGGCCTTGGGTATGCCTGCAAAACAACTCCTTCTCTTTAAATATATGAGGGTAGCTTTAGGATACTTCTTATGTTTTCAACTTGTCCACACCACCCGATGTGCACCTGAATTTGTTCCATTATAGGAGAAAGAGTTAGAAGTTCTCAGGAAACACTGGGATCACTCTGTTCTCTGCCTCACAGGTCCACAGTGGTCCTCTCATACCTCTTGGTGGCCACAGGATTCCAAACCTGAGAAGGAGCACAGAGGACACCTGCTTCCCCATGAAAACCATCTGTTCTTGGACTTGGAGCCTCTGAAGGAAGGTAGCTGGGCCATGAGAACCTTCCTGGGTCTCTTGGCAGGTCCACTTTCCTTAAGGAATCAGAGACAGATTTCTTTTCTTCCTCCTTAAGAGAGTGTCCTGCCAGAAGAAACACTTTCTGGACCATTAGAGAAAGTTAGAGAGGTCAACTCTCTTGGTTTTTTAAGGGTAGAGAAGCAGAAAAGAAACATATCTTGTAAACTGTGCAATGGATTGCTGCAAATGCAAGACAAACTACAGAGGGAGAATACTGTAGGTGAAAGGAAGTCGTAGGCGTAAGGAAGGAAAAATGTGCACAACTGGTTGAGATCTTTCCCAGGTGCAAAGAATTTTTGCAAGAGTATTTGTGCTGGGCCTAATACTTGGAGTTTTATAGCCTCTTATTCCCTTCTGATGCTGCTGAAATGAGATTAGGCCAATTCTGGGAACTCATACCTTCTTCCTGACACATTCCTGATAACTGGCTCCATTTCAACACATAACCTCTTTTGGACGGTACGTGGACCCTTGACATCGGTGAGGACTGATGATGTCCAGAGACGTTCACAAATCCCTAAGTTAGTGAGTGTGGAAACATTTGTACAAGCTCCTGGCTTTCTCCCAAACCATATGTTTCTTGTACAGCGTCTCACATCACAGGCTAGGCACCTTTTCAATTTGAACTGAAGTTCAATCTATCATGTTATGATAGATTTTTCTTTTTCTGACACATAAACCAGTTTTGATTAAAAAAGAAAGAAAGAAAACCACTTTGTGAAAGTTCTTGCAAGGCTAGCAGTGAATGAAGAGCAACAGCAAGGTAAGGAACTGGGTGGTCAGTAGGGTCCCTACCTAAAGGAGTCCCTTTTGTATTCAGCTTCAAAATCAAAACTGGGCCTCAACATGCAATCAATGGCTATGTGTTATGAGCCTTCATGGCTGCTGATGAACATTCTAAATGGAGAGGTTAGGCCTGGGAGTGCCACAGACTCCCTTTCTGTCTATACTTCATTCCTGGGCCTCCAGACCACAGATTCCATAGCACAGGTTAGTGAACCTCGAGGAAGAGGCAGGCATGGCAGGAGAATAGTGGCTATGAAAACAACTTGTTTCCTAAAGATTTGTACAATTCAAGTCCATCTTATATACCCTTTACATGTGGAAAAATAATAAAGGATATTTATAATGATGACCCTAGGTCTTTTGAAGAATCAAGGAAAGATCAACCTCATATCTATATCAATGATCAGTCTTCTCCTGCATACCAATCACACTTGGAGCAATGTCTAATGAAAAATATATATAAAATATCATCTTGAAAATAGGAATAGAAGATCAAAAACTCTGTAGAGGGAAGGGAAAATAAGTTTATCAAATAACGACACAGATATAATTTACTGTGATTGAGTATTGCATTTAGCTCAGAGTTTCCTGGCAACAAAGACAAAAAGAAAAAAAATTGACAAATTACTCTTCAGGAAAGAGATGTCTTCTCTTGTTAATAAATCTTGAAATAAATTCACAATGTGGAGTTATGCAAAAGGAATTCAATGACACATGCCTTAATGATTTTTACAAAATAAGCAAGAATTTTCACATATAACCATTTCCCACATTGTCCCTTAATAACAGCTTAAATCAAATCATTAAAAATACTTAATTGTAAATTTTACCTCAGGGGGGAAAAAAGTAAAGTACTAGTCATTATCAAGTTAGTAGGATGGAGATACATGTGAAAAAAAAAAAAGGCAGAATGTTGATAATTGTTGAAACTGGGTTGAGGGTATATGGGAGCCCATTGCACTATTCTATTCATTTGTAAACATTTGAAAATTTCCACAAAACAAAACAAAACCATAGCTGAAAGCATCTGGACTCCAGGGAAATTAAGCTAATGTGTTATCCAACAAAGACTATATTCTATTTGATATAGCTTTAAGTTAAGTAGATATAATATTATAACTCAATCTTTGAAAATTGATCAGCTGGGCTGTGAACCACTTGGCAATATTCAGAATCAGACCCAAAGCACTGGAGACACTTCTGTATAAGTGTGCACATTTTCAGCTAATTATGGTGGCAGATTACTGACCTACTTAAGACAACAAGCTACCAAGGAGTGGATGGGGAAAGCCAGATTCAGATACCTTCACTGCAGTTCTTCAGGGCAAAGAAGTCCACTGCAGATAAGCTTCGGTTTCCATTTGAGATATATTCCAGGGCCACTCGGAACGGGTTCTCTGGGCGCCCAATTCTTCCCTGCAGCACAGTCCAACTGGTTGCATTGGAAAGCAGAGGGGGAAAAACACAGAAAAACAGTGATGAGAAGCAGACCTAACCTATAGAGAGGTCCCATGCCTGCCCTGACTTTAGGGCCCATGTTCTCCATTCTGTACGAACCCTAAGTGGGTGGAACCCTAAGTGGTTCTGAGGATGGTCACTGACAGCAACACACACACACATTTATTTCCTTCTTGTCCAACTAACTCAGAGACCCAATTCTTAAACCTACTGCGGCCACTGGTGTGTCTTTTGTCTTACTTTTTAGGCAACGCCAGACCTTTGGACTATTTCATACAGGAAAAAATATGTACACCTGAGAAAATCTGCCAGCAGAGTGAAGGAATAGTCTTCAAAGCATTTATCAGTGTACTAATAATTATCTCTGGAAAGAATGCTTGGTTTTGGGAATTTTATCTCATCCTCAAATCTCAGAATCCTCGGGTTTGCTATATAGTTACTTAAGGGAAGCTAGCAAGTGCTATTTATTGACTGCGGGAAAATTAAAGTGCATTGAAGCATGTATTTTGGGGTAAAAGCTACCTAAGATTGACGTGGACTCTGCAAAAAGGTGCAAACAGAAGTAGACAGAAGCAGGTCAAATGTGAGCTCTGCATCTGTCTATAATCAAGGACACTGACACAGCCAGAGAATAGAGAATAAGCTAAATGAACATTTTTACACCTCACTCAGGCTATTAACCTCTTGGAATAGCCTCCTGTCACTGATTGCAACATCAAATTTACTTTCCAACATTGATTCAGGTTTTTTAAAATACATAATTATTTTGATAACTTTGTGTGGAGAATGGAAATTACCTGGACTATTTCACATTTTCTTTCCTTTTAAAGAAAAACAATTTTATTGAGGTATAATGCACAATAAATTGCACATCCAAAGTGTACAATTTGATGAATTTTGACATGTGGATTCACCTTAACTCATCACAATGTTTCATACTGTCTTACCACTAGGTTGGGCTTAGGTATGGTAGTACGCATGCTAAGGAACTTAGGGAAAGACTAGCTTTTTGTTTAAAAAAATTTTAAAGCACCCTCCCAAATTTCAAGTATAAAGGTATTAAAAATTCAGAAAAGTTGGTAAAGGAAAGTAAAAGTCACCTGGAAACTCATCTAGAGACTACCTTGGTAAACACCTCTGTAAGCAGCATTGTAGCTTACAGCTTTACACATATAAGGTCATACACACACGTGCTCCCTCAATGGTTTGTCATAAGACAATCAATATAAATTACATGATCAGGTCAAAGGCTGCATTTTAACGATTTGTGCATTGCTCCTGGTTTTTCCTCCTTATGATCAGGCTGAGGCTAGCCCTGTGAGTTTATCTTAGGACTAATTCTTAGAACCTGGGTCAAAGCATATATGTATTTAAAACTCTGAGGATATTGTCAGTCCTCTAACACTGAATTAGAGGGTTCATTTCTCCATTTGTTTGTTGACATGGGATCCCATCAAATCTTTTCCATTCATTAACTTTTGGTGAGGAAGGCATCACGCAAAGCAATCTATGGTCTTCAGGGGGGTGTTCCTGGATGGGGATTGTGTGTCTCTGGTTCTTGCCATGTTGCTGGGCATGCAATGAGGTTTGCTGGATGAAGAAGGCAGTGCTGTTCCCTTTCCATGCTCTTTTGTAGTTAATTCTGAGCAATGGAGTCAGTGCCTCTGCCATTTGATAAAAGCGTATTAAGTTTCCCCACAATAGATGCTGTAGAAGAGACTATTGCTGTTGTGAAGTTTGTTCTCTGTTTCTGTACCCAACAGGATTTCTATCCAAAATAAAACCAGTGCAATTGAGTAAGGAAAAGGGGCCTTTCCATTTAAATGTGGAACTGTCAAAGAAAAAAAAAATTGAAAAGAAAATGTAAATGAGGGGTTCTTAAGGAAAAAGAGACAAAGAGAGCAGAATTTTTCTTGTTCTTCTGAAAAATAAAGGACTCTATTTTTGAGGGAAGATGGTGGTGAAAAGGCATGACTATTCATATTCTTCCACAGTCATAGCTCTCTGCTCTGAGGAATGATGGATTTTAATTCCAGGTACACAGTGGCCCTTGATGATGATTTCCATTTCTGTATTGGCAGTAGCCCTCTGGATAAATGTGTCAAGAGTTTTAGGAATTAGTTTCTGAGTTACTGATGCAATAACTTTTGTCTGAAATTCTCTGGCCTCCCATAGTTTACTGCTGCAACTTTAATAACTTTCAGAGCAGTTGCCAAACATGATTTTATAACCAAGGAAGTTGGGACTGAAAAAGGGCAAGCTTATACCTAGGGTCAGATTTGTTTAAGAGACAGCAAAAACCCTATGGGGGGTGGGGTGGGGAATACCACACACTCTCTTTTCTCTCTCCCTCCATTTTCTTGGCTGACATCCCAATGGTCATGAAACTTGCTCCTTAGGGTCCTATTTCCCTCTTTAGCTGGTGGCAACTCTACTTGTGCTTGCAAGGCGGGAAGTGATGTTCTAACCTAGAGCCTCCTAGAGACAAACGTGCAGCTATATGCACATGCTGGGGATTTGCAGTCATCTCAGCACTGGTGCTTCGATCAATCAACATGACACTGTGGGGAGTCCATCTGGACTTCAGGAAGCCAGAAGCATGGTCTGGATGGCCTGTCATCATCCATTATCTTCCAGTTGTCTCTCTGGAGCTCTTTACTTCCAGTTCTGGCTCTGCCCACGGTTTGCCTGATGACTTTGAACAAGGCACTTTACTCCAAATGCCTGAAATTTTAAATGTTTTCTAATCAGTTGTATTCTCAACCACAGAAAGTATCTCCAACTTGGTGTAAATTTGCTGAGAAAACAACTGACTACACATTTTTTGCTGAGTGGCTGCATCATAATGAATCAGAGTCCACTGAAGAAGGCAGAAGGGTTGGTTTGTGAATAGCAAGGTCCATTTCTGACCTGGAGGTTGGAAGCTGTATATTCAAAGGCCATCAGGTTGGGAACTGAGTCCCAGATTATGGTCCTAGACTTTCATGGGGTATGGTAAGTCCCAGAACCCATTTGGGTTTTAGTTTCTTCATTAGCAAAATGTTAGTGTTCTCCAAGGTCTCATACTGATCTGATACCAATACTTCTCTAGCAGATCACCCAAGTCCTAGTGACAAAACACTTTACCAAAACCCTGAAAGCTTCAGTGGGCCAATAATATTCTACAGAAGGTGGAAGAAAGATTTGTCAAATAACTCAGACTTATTTCTCCAAAGAGACTCAGTTCCACCCCCTCAGAGAAATGAAGAGACTGGTTCAAGGTCACCCATTTGGTTATCTGAAGACCAAAGATTAAAATCAAATATATTATTGCTCCACAACTGCAAGAACAGGAGACAATGTGACCCATGAATCAGTCTGTATATTCAGTCACATTTCGTATTGCTAGAATCATGGAGATAAAGAAAGATGTGTTGACTTAGCATTGCTGCAGGGAATCACCAGTCTGGGTTTTGAGGACAGACAGGCCAGTCAGAAAGTGAAATACCTTGTCAGAAAATGCACACATAAAAGCAAAAAAAGTCATAAGAAGATATGACATGGAAACAGAAACTCTAAGGTTCCTACTGCCCCATACCAGGACAGTCTCTCCAAGTTTAAAGGAGACTGGCACTTCTAATGTGAGCCAAGCTGCTGATGATATTGAAGGGTTGGCAGCATGTCTCAAAAGGATGAAGGCAGAAAGTTATTTTAAGTCCAGAACGAAGGGGCACTTTCTGACAGCACTTGAGGGCCATGGGTGGCACCTGACAAGATGGAGGAATGTGTATTACTTCCTGCTGTGTGATCTTCCAATAGGCATGATGTTGATGTAGGGCTGGCTCACAAAAGTGAGCCATCAAACCTACATGCTGGTCAATGGAACCCCTTTCTGAGATGGTTTTAGCTGCTTCAATATCAGGAGGCATACATTCACTTCTCAGCTCCATGATCTACTAAGCAACCATAGGCAAATTATATACTTACTCTCACCTCCTATTTCCTTATTTTTAAGGTGGGAGTCATAATGCCTAGCTTTCTAGATTGTTGTGAGGATTTATGAGAAAGATGTACACAAGAAACGTCCTTATCAGGGGCTCCATAAATGGGAGCTATTCTTACAGAAGACCAGAACTTTTTTTCATAGAATGGCACTGGGCCATGAAACTATTTGCATCTCAATTCATTTATAAGATTCAAGTGGGAGAGTAAAGTAGACAAAAGAAGGTAAGAAAGGCATTAGCAATTTATGAATAGCAGCCACCTTTTGTTGAAATGAGGAAAAATTTTTAGTTAAAAGAAATTATGTTGGAACAAAAAGAAACTATGTTGAAACAAAAAGAAACTATGTTGAAAAACTCCTACAACCAAATACGTTATAATTGGACTATGATAGCAGATCAATATTCTGCCCAGAACTCTCTAAAGGCCCCATCTCACTTTGGAGTAAAATCCTCTATTTAGCTTCGCATCTTTCTGTAGCATGTGAAAAGATGCCTTATGTCTAGATGTTGGTTAGGATTTGTTGAATTGAATTTCATTTCTCGGGCATTTATTGGTGCATTATTGTACACTAGATAACATATTAAATGCTCTGAGGATCCTTAGAGTTGAGAATGTAGTTTTGTACTTAAGGAGCTTACAGACTGGCGAGGAAGAGTAAAAGTAGGAACTGAACTTCACAGTGAACAGCAGTATGTTGCTGCTGCGTCACTTCAGTCGTGTCCGACTCTGTGCGACCCCATAGACGGCAGCCCACTAGGCTCTTCTGTCCCTGGGAGTCTCCAGGCAGGAACACTGGAGTGGGGTGCCATTGCCTTCCCCGAGAACAGCAGTATAGAGGAGCTGAATGAGCAGCACAGGCACTATGTGCTGCTGAATCATAGAGAGCAAAGTGATGTCTTAAATCCGGTGATCAGGGGAGGTGTAACTTGAGGATGGGTTGTGAAGAAGGGGCAGGAATTGGGAAGAGGGTGATGTAGAAAGGGAGGCTGGCATGAGCACATGAGCAGAGCCCATACAGACTGTGTATACAGAAAACAGGTGGTTCTGTCTGGTGGGAGTCAATGTTTTTCACTAATTTCTATAGGAAGGAGGTCCTCTGTGTCTTGCCACTCCCCAACCTCAACCTCCTTATGGTCAGGGTGATGGATCATTCATCATTGCGTCTTCTGGGCCTGATACATTTTAGACACTTAAGTATTTGTTGAATAAGAGAATAAATGTACCAACAGATTTCTGTTAAATGAGACAAGATTCTGACATTCTTTATATTGCAGTTTGTACTGTTCGCTGAACCCAGGGTAGTCAAGACACGAGCTAAGAGGCTGGAAGGAAACTCAAGGAGCCACAGGAACTGCAGAAACATTTATTTTCTCCTGACTGGCATGGCAGCCATAACATAGCCTCTCTCCTGGCTGACACAGCAGCCATAGCAGCAGCCATAACATAGCCATAGCATGACCTCATATAACATATCCATGATATTGCTCCAGTGTAGCCCTGATGCAGCAGCAGCCAGGGCTTTCATGGTGAAACATACACAGGTGTACTGCATAGAGTAGCCTGTGACCAAGCGGCTATCTTGTGACACACATGCACAGTGCTGTAAGTGGTCTCACCTGTTACATAATCATTATTTACAAAACATGGGGCAAGAGTGAGAGGCTGTGGGGCAAGAAAGCCTGACCATGCCATCTTGGCTAATTTGCTCTTTCCCTATAGTAGTGAAGTTGAGTTAATTTCAAAGTTCAAGTCAATTCATTATTGTTGGCTCTCATCCATTCAAGTGGTAATGATACCTTCCCTTAGGAAGAACCTAAAGACTGGGAAATTTGGGGGGGTTGAAGGAAGTTTGGGATTTTTTCACTGTATAGTTCTTGGCTCCCCCTTTGCCCACACATAGGCCCCACTTTAAAGGGGAAGGAAGGGCCATGGAAAACCATCAAACTAGCTTTTGTGCAAGGACCTAGAACCCAAAGAAGGAAACCCAAAGAGTTATAGTATGTCCTGAGACATGGAGGGGACCTGAGTGCTCAACTAGGAGAGGTCCCATCTCATGCATGAACACCCTCTAGAACCCAGTTCAGCCTTGAACCTTGTTAATGAATATTAACAAGGGCAACAATTCTAATGATATTAATAACTGCACTAATAATGTGATCAGCAACAACAGTTAACATTTATTGAGGGCCTACTCTGTGCTCTGCTTCTAGTTGAGTTTCAAACCTAGTGTCATGTGACTCCATAGTCTTTACGAACACCTTCCTAAATTGTCCTTTTAAGCTTCTTGAGGTTAGAAACCATGTCTTCCTGGGCCTTTATTTCAATTTCTGGCTCTGATGAATACAGCTAGGGATTCGAAGCTAAAAGATATGGTCATCCCACATTCTGTAATGGCTACAAGTGCCAAGCCATTCTGGTAGTGACTACCCCCTTGCCAGGATAGCTAAGCTCACAAATTAATTGAGGATGATGGAAACCACACAAATTAGACAACCAGCCACGTCCTTTTCACATGGAGCTTAGTCACATGATTACTATTATTACTGAGCATAAGACTGTCAAGGCTCAGGCCACACAGCTGACATTCCTTCACATATCCCTTTGCTAAGACTCTCTTTTGACAAGTGTCGGGATGTGGGTGTGAAGGTGTGAAGGTTCATTAGAAATAAGGGATTGAGCCTGTGGCAGCTCATCTAGATCGATTAAAAAAAAAAAGTCAATTGCACTTCTCTCCCTAATCTTATCCTAAAGGAAAGAAGCACACATAACTTTCAAGGTTTTTTAAAAATAGACTTTGTAGTAATTCTACAGCAAATATAAACCATTCAGCACTATTTTTTATTGTTTCCATTAAATCAGCCTGCGTTTAAAGCATTTTTATGGGAGATAGCAGGGAAGAAAATGCCAGATCAATGTAAATTTTACTGTAAAGTCCTTTGTTGCTAGTTAATTTTCTGTAATAATAATTACAGTTGGTATGTGGTGTGGGGTCTTTTACCCAAGTAGCCCTGGCTTTGTTATTCCTTGCCCTTCAAGATTTCCCAGAAGTTAGATGTGTGTGCCCGGGAGAGAATTGGAGCTGGATGGAAACTAGGTTTCCAGTTGATTCAGGATGTGGTTCCCACCAGCCCGTGGTGGAAAGAGATGCCCTGAGGCTGAGGGTGGCTTCTGGCTCTTCTGGAGGGAACTGTGGGAGCAGTGAGGTGCTGAGACATGGATGGGCTCACTGGGGCCACAGTGGACTCGGTAGAGACCTTAGCACTGATGGTCGGAAAGCAGTTTTGGTTTCTATCAGAGATGCTGTGTGGGTGACAGGGATCTGGAAGGTGGCCCAGCTTTCCCTAGGTGGGGGCTAAGAAAATGTTCCCAAGCTGCCTTTCCCCTAATTCTTCTGTCATGCTCTTGAGCAAAGAAAAAAGTTGAATGGTTTTTGGCTCTTCTTCCTGGCCTCTCTTTAGCTTCTAATTTTATCTCCTTCCCTCTCTCCCTCCCTCCTTTCCTTCCTTAATTCCTTTCTCATTTACTCCCTCCCTTCCTTTTTTCTTTCCTTCCTTCAGGAGAAGTATACTGATTAAGAGCACAAACCTTGGAGGCAGGCTTCCCATTTTATAATCTCAATCCTACCTCTTACTGACTGTGACTTCTGGCCAGCTACCTACCTAATCTCTCTGTGCCCAAGTTCCATCATTAAGAAGTAGGGATAGTAAAAGACCCTATAAGAGGTGTGTTGAAGACCATGTGGATTAACAGATGCACAGGACTTAGCTGACACTCAAGAAGCATCAGCTAATACTGTTACTATTAGGTTAGTGTTTCTTGTCTCTCTTATACCCGCTATGGCAGATGACCTTACGAGGAAGGACTTTACAAGAGGGTGGAACAGGAAATTGACTGAGTATGATGGGATTTCAGGGATTAGGGGGGAGCCTCCCACCCCAGAACACCCAAACTTTGGGGATTCTTTCCAGTCTCCCATGCAGCACTGAAGAGACAAATGCAAAAATGCAAATACCCCAAGGAACACTGTGCCAGGCACTCGATATACATCTCATTTATTTGTATGTGTGTGTGTGTGTTCATTTACATTCTGCTTCATTCCAGAAAGGATTTAAGGCAGCTATTTTACTTTATTTCATTTAATTTTCACAATAAATGCATGAGACAGATATGACCATCTCCATTTTATAAGGGAGAAAATTGAGGCTCAGAGAGCTTATAAACTTGCCCATGTAGTAAATAGTAAAAGGTGATATGAACCCAAGATGATTTATCTTCAAAACTGTTGCACTTCCTACTACATCACACATGGGTGTAAATTTATGTTAAACGTAAATAACTTGTTTATTAAAAGAATTTTTAGTGGGTCAGAGGTGGCTAGTATTTGAAGAACAGCAGTGCTCAGAAAAGGCTGTATCCAAGAAATATTTGGCTTTTTCCAGTGCTGTCCCAGGCTATCTTATTCCTTTTCCCCTCAAGCTCTACATAGTCACAACCATGTGGGAATACATGGGACTGTGGCAGCAAACATCCACCTGGTTCCCTGGCAGAGAGCTTTTCTTCATTCTATACACCAGGCCATGCACAAAGAGGAGCCTGAGAATGAACCTCTGCAGACATAGCCCCTAGATCACTGGATGTGAGGTGGAGACCATTAGACTGATGATAGCCACATTTGTAAGAAAAAATGTTAGTAGAAGGAATGTTCTTAAATGACCTCCCTGTGACCAATCTGCTTGCTGGATTAGCATAATCTCTACATTTTCTTTTCAAAGGTACACCCTGTGCTCTGAGTGCTCAAGGTCACTGAATGTTCAAGGTTACTCTCTCATGCTCCTAGACCTTCCACTCCTATCACTTGAGTTAGTTTGGCTTATTCCCAACTCTGTTTATGCCAATTGTACTCACTAAGTGGATGCAACATGAGCAAGAACAATCGGAATTACTTTTTGAAGACACCCCACTCCAGTACTCTTGCTTGAAAAATCCCATGGATGGAGGAGCCTGGTAGGCTGCAGTCCATGGGCTCACTAAGAGTCGGACACAACTGAGCGACTTCACTTTCACTTTTCACTTTCATGCATTGGAGAAGGTAATGGCAACCCACTCCAGTGTTCTTGCCTGGAGAATCCCAGGGACGGGGGAGCCTGGTGGGCTGCCGTTTATGGGGTCACACAGAATCGGACATGACTGAAGTGACTTAGCATAGCATAGCATAGCAGAGGTAAGTTATTAAAAATAACTCTTGTTTAATCTTCCCTGGTGGCTTAGACGGTAAAGCGTCTGCCTACAATGTGGGAGACCTGGGTTCAATCCCTGGGTCGGGAAGATCTCCTGGAGAAGGAAATGGCAACCCACTCCAGTATTCTTGCCTGGAAAATCCCGTGGACAGAGGAACCTGGTTTGGCTACAGTCCATGGGGTCGCAAAGAGTCAGACATGACTGAGTGACTTCACTCACTCACTCAGGGCAACAGAAAAGATTAAGAAAAAGACCTTAAAAAATCCTGAAAACTTTCAGAGTGGTTCACAAGGACTTGACAATTATTTCCATTTAAAAAAAACTGAAACTGAAAATCATGGATGTGCTGTCAGGAATGCGATTTATACAGAAAGACACTGTAGAATATCCGAGAAACAGGCCAACACTGGAAGCAAAAGCCTGGGCCCTACAGCAAGAGCCTGGTGGATTAGCATATGTTTAGAAACTTCTGGTGAAAATGTATAAGGATGTAAGTTGATTCTCAAGCAACTATTGGTCTCAAGCTTACTGTCTAAGAACATTTCTTTTAGCTCTAGTATGTATTGAAAAATGGGCTTCCCAGGTGGCACTAGTGGTAAAGAACTCACCTGCCAAGGCAGGAGACTTAAGGGACGCAAGTTTGATTCCTGGGTTGGGAAGATCCCTTGGAGAAGGGTATAAGAGAATCCCACGACAGAGGAACCACAGACAGAGGAGACTGACAGTCCATGGGGGTCGCACAGAGTCAGACATGACTGAAGTGACTTAGCACGCAAGCACATATTTAAAAATCCATAGAGGATTCACTAGAGCTTTTCTTCTTTTAAAGGAGGGAACACTGAATATTTAGGCAAAAAATCAAACGAGAGAAAACTTCAAATCAGAAGTAGTGAGCTGTAGGATCCTGATACTCCTCTTTCCATTTCTCTGAATACTGGATTAGGTCTTAGGTAAGTCACTACCTCCTTCAGCATCTAATGAACTTCCCTGATCAGGGGACTGTGTGCAGGACCTGCTGGATGCTGAGCAGGGGAAGTGAAAAGACAGAGTTTGGTTGGTGTCAAATTTCCAGAAATAACTTAAAATTACAGAAGAAGTACAAGAGGGGATCCCAGTGGGGTTCCCCATTCTACAGATTTACCAGACAGTCTCTTTGGCAGGCTGGGTGGTAGATTTTCTCTGAGTAGAGGCCTAGGTGATCATTCTGTCTTTGGAACTTTTTCTGTAAGGAGATTTGGGCACATCACCCACCAGCAGCCAGTGGGATTCTTGAATCTGTTTTCCTAACTTCCTCTCTGTTCAATAACTTCTTAGCACCATCTGTTCTTTGTAAACACAGTCCTTTCTCTCAAGCCAACTCAATGCAGTTCTTTGTTTTTTTTTTTTTTTTAACACATCCTCCCCAGAGCCAGATGAAGAAATATAAAGACAACACAGAAACCTTAAATGTGGCCATTTTCTGGAGGATTCCTCCTCCAGCCCAGTCTGCCCCAGCTTGAGCCCTGAGTCCTGAGTGGGATTGGGGGTGGGCTTTCATCCTGTGTCCCAGTTTGAGGCCCAGGGTTTCCCAGGCCTGGAATCTGTCCTCTTCCCCTGGGCTCAAATGACAGCCAGTCTCCCATCCCGGTCCCTAGAGAGCCAGCTTAAATGCCATTTAATGTGTTATCGTATTGATTGGTTCAATATGAACTCAAGCCTCTGTGCCAAGCAAAATGCTGACGCCCAAGCCCAGAGGCTCCATTTCAGTCATAAATCTCTGGCCAAGCCAGGCCTCTGTGCTGAAACCTTATACAGTAGTGTAGACCTGGCCATAAAACTGTGGCCCTGTAAGCAAATTCTGAAGCTGGGACAGTGGTCAGCTGGAAAAGGATGGAGGGGCCTGGCCAGGTGAAGTCAGGACAGCCCACAGATTTGTCCCTATTAAAGATGAGGCCTCATTTCACACTCTGCTCCTGTGCTGCCCTCTTCAAAGTGGCCATCCAGGGGCATGGAGGCAGTTGCCAGAGGCATTGATCGATCGTGTCCTGGGCCCCTTGGCACAGAGAGGCTAAGTGGCCCTGCTGCAGTCCCTGTACTGTACCGTGCCCAGTATAGTAGATGATGATGCTATTGTAGGGTTGGAAGATGTAAATATGGCATGAATCTTGGAAATCCCCATGTCTAATCCTCTCACAGGGCAGAGAAGGACTGTGGCCTAAACTATTCACCTCTACTCTGCAGACAGAGGAGGGTTCTATTCTATACCTTGTGTCCGAAACAATTTCTTTAAACTCAAACATGACCATGCTCTCCACCGGCCTCAAGACCCACCTCTGGTTCCCCGAAAATGCCAGGGCTCTTTCCTGTCCTTGTGCATGTGATCAGGGGGTTCCCTGTACCCAGAATTCCTTCTATATGTTTTCTCTATTAGGCTGTTTTTTATTGACTAAGGAATCCAACTCCCAGGTTGCACCAGGTGACTGGTACAGGGGGCAAGGATAAGGATATGCCTGACCCTGCCTGGGGCGTTTTAAGAAAAGTTTCTTGGCGGAAGTGACATCTGTTATTTTTGGATGATCTATTCTGGTCCTAGAAGAAATGGTCAGAAAGGGGGGTGTTTTGTGTTGAATTGCATACCTCCAAAAAGCTGTGTTGAAGTCCTAGCCCTCAGTGCCTCAGAGTGTGACCTTACTTGGAAGTAGAGTCTTTAGAAAGGCAATCAAGTTAAACTGAGATCATGAAGGTGGGCCCTAACCTGACATGACAATGTTGTTATAATTAAGGGAAATTTGGACACCAAGACCGACACAAGCAGACTGCCACGTGAAGACGAAGATAGAGGTTTGGGATGATGCGTTTACAAGCCAAGGGATTCTAAAGATGGCCAGCAAATCACCAGGAATTAGGAAAGAGGTGTGGGGCAGATTCTCCTTCATAGCCCTCAGAAGGTGCCAACCCTGGTAATGACTCCCTGAGCTTAGACTCCCAGAACTGTGAGACAATAAAGGTTTGTTGTTTAAGCCTTCTAGTTTATTATAGTTTGTACTTTCTTGTGGCAGCCCTAGCAAACTAATATAGGTGGATAGTTCAAAATGATCTCCACCAGAATGTAAGTTGGTGCAGCCACTATGGAAAATGATACGGAGGTTCCTCAGATAACTAAAGATAGAATTACCATATGATCCAGGAATCCCACTCTTGTGTATATATCCAGACAAAACTCTAATCCAAAGAGATACATGGGTCTCTACATTCACGGCAGCACTATTCACTATCGCCAGGACACGAAAGCAATCTAAATGTCTATCAACAGAGGAGTGGATAAATAAAAGGTTGTGTGTGTGTGTGTGTATATATATACACACACCTACACATATATATATGTATATACACACACACACACACATATATGAATACTACTCAGTCATAAAAAAAGAATGAAACAATGCCATTTGTAGCAACACGGATGCAACTAGAGATTATCATACTAAGTGAAGCAAGCCAGAAAGAGAAAGGCAAATACCATACGACATCACTTAGATGTGAAATCTAAAATATGGCACAGATGAACCTATCTACGGAACAGAAACAGACTCACAGACGTAGAGGACAGACTTGTGGTTGCCAAGGGGGAGGCGGAGGGATGGCGTGAGAGGCTGGGTTAGCAGATGTAAGCTATTGCATATGGAAAGCATAAATAACAAAGTCCTACTGTATAGAACGGGGAACTATATGCAGTCTCTTATGATAAGTCATTATGGAAAAGAAAAAAAAATATCATCCCCACTAAGTGGTGAAACAAACTTTAAAATATTTTTACCAACTGTGGATGATGGATGGCGTCATCTTTCCATGTGACAACCCCTGCCATGGACAGGAGCCCATAGACTGAGAAAAACAACTAATTTCTCTCAAAGGAGTCCAGTTTTCCTTGGGGCCAGAAAGAACACCAGACATTTTCCTACACATTTACCTCTGCCTCCCAGATGAACAATATCACCTTCACCTTCGGGGAGGCTCTACTTCACAATGATACTAGGAAGTGCTTGCTAATAACCCAGGAATCATGGGCCTATTAGATTCGCCTGGGTAATGCTCATACTTTTAAGCCATGCTTGAGGAAACTAATGGAATTTGAACTTAAGGATTCTACTGTGTCAGCCATGTGGGAGCTTTCCAGAACGTAGCAGACAGAACCGCTTGAGAGGCTGAGATTGTGCCAACGGTATGTTCACCTGGGAGCCAATTTCTGGGCTGAAATTTCCACCACCAATTTTCACATGACATTAAAGGGTCAGCTTGGAAGAATGACCTGGAACTCTGAAGGGATGATGAGCCTGCACTAGAAGTGGAGTACATGGGAAGCAGAGCCAGAAAGATCTGGGCTCAGGCTGGGGTGGGCAGGAATCCCCAGGCATGGGGCCAGGCTTTCCTCCCCTCTCTCAGTTCATCTTAGACTTTGAATATTTACAATAAGAATGCCCTGAACACTCAGAATCTTTTGACACTGGCCCTGGCCCTATATACTGGAAGCTGCCATTTTCTGGAAAGGGCGGGTTCCCCTTTTCCCCTTCAATGATCTGTTTAATCAATAAGGGCTTGGGGAACAGTCACCTCTAAGACAGGAATAGCCAATCTTCCTTACCTTCCTCTCAAGAGATGTATATAAAGTATCTTAGAAAAGGCTGCCTGGATACCCAGTGTATTATAAACGTCACCATAGTCACTAGTAAGCCTGCAGTGCAGTTTTGTTAAAACCAAAGCAAGCAGAGACCTCCAAAGAGTCAATAAAAACTAGCTTCTGGGGATGAGGCTATAAGACCCATCTATTTGCTAAGCCTTGTACCGACAGATCACTGAAGCTGGAGCCTATTCAAGTGTTTAGCATGCTTCTCGTGGAGCTCAGAGGGAGAGCTGAGCCCTTTTCTCCTCCCAGTTTAAGGCATCCTCAAAGGACAGAGGACTGCAGGAGCAGACAGCGACAAAGGCTGGGAAGACAAGGTTCAGCACAGGATCTCCTGGCTCGTGTGAATGTCGTGGATGATTCCAAAGGTCTGCCAACACCTTTCAGGAGGTTCAGAGACATCATTCGAAACAGCCTTGAGCCTTTGGTTCAAGGGGCTGCTGGCCTCTGCACTGAGCAGGTGGCGGCCACTCATCTCTGGATCTTCATGCTCACAGAGCAGGGGCTGGATGGCAGGTTCTGCTCTTGGCGGGTCCTGGATGTGGAAGGAATTGGTGGTCTGCGAGCCTCTCTGGCTTTGGACCCCTGCCAGTGGTGTCATCCGGCAATGATGGTAATAATTGTTACATTGCTATTAGATTATTATAATTCTTATAATGCATACCACTCCCTGGACCTGAAGGAACCCTTCACAGCTATCTCATTTAATCCCTTAGGGGTTGTGAGAGGTAGGAGTTGGTGGCCCATTGTACAGATGAGGAAACTGAGATTCCAGCAGATGAATTATCTTCGTCTGATTTAGTAAGCAATGTTTAACCAGTTGAGAGTCAAACTCAGGTCTGTCAAACTTCAAGTCCATGGCTGTCTCTCTATGCCTTGGCTTCCCACAGAAGCAGGGTGCAGACAGGGCTGCTGTAGGAAATAGGGGAGGCTGGCCTCAGACACTGAGAGATCCCACAACGTCAGAGCTGAGATGGTTGAGATAGTTTCTTGAGGGTCCCTTGTGTGCAGAGCACAGAAATCACTGTGTGTATCAGGAGATTTAAAGGTGAGATGTTCTCAGGGTGAAGATGGACCCCCCAGTCCAGAATCCTCAGGTTCACAGGGTGAGTGCCTCTAGGGACAGCCATGGGACTGCTGCCTCAGCACACTGGCTCCCACCTGAAGGGCTCCATGTTTCCACACAGCCTCTCATCTGATTCTTACAGCACCCTACCCTACCCTGCCTGGCCTAACCTGGGGAACATGCACACAGGTGCTCTTATCCTCTGTCCCACAGCCAGGTAGACTAGAATAAAGGGTTACAGGGCTTGCTTGGAGGAAATACCAGAGCTTGGTCTCATGATTTGCAGGCTGGTGCTCTCTTCTCCATCCCCTGAAGATGGGCCTCAGCATGTGGGGACTGTCTGCCATGATGTCTGCCTGGCATTGGTATGTGTGGAGCCTCATTGATTAAGGTCTCCTGTTTCTAGAGCTGTCCCTTGGCAGGGGCATGAGAGGCATGGGTGTGGGGAGGTGGGGGGAGGTGGGAAAAATCTGAGTTGGGAGCCTCCTCTATCCCTTACACTTTCACTTGGGAGAAAATGAACATCAGTTCTTTTAGGACAGGAATAATACACAACTCTTCCCATTTTGCAGGTGAGAAAATTTAGGCATGAAAAGCAGAAGGAAATGGAACCTAGCCTTTTAGACAGAAAAAGATCACAAACGCTAGAATCCTAGGGCCAGTATCTGACACCTAATCCTTGTGGCCTCTTACTGAACTGAGTGAAGGTAATTGGAACCCTTTGGTCCTCACCTATGACTTGGCTCTATGTATGCCTGTGGTTTGTGGGAAGCTGCCTGGGGTGGACCAGGGGCTAAGGTCCCATATTGAATTAAATCATATGTCACTGTATCCTTCAGTGTCAAGTACATCATCTAGTTTAAAAAGATCTTATTACCTCTTTCCTCTTTTATAAAAGTCTTTTGAGCATTTACAGATACTCCTCTCAATCTAATACCAAATATTAGTAAAATTTAATATCTTATTTTTAAATGAGTCATATATGTCAGTTGCTATGTTAATAGTACCCTCAATGAATCATTTTGCCTATGAGGTGACTGCACTCTGTTTGGAGATGCACCTCACCCCATTGCCTTGTTAGGTCACACTCAAGTGATGAAGGCTCTTGGTGCCTTGGTCCAGTCCACTAATTGCCTTCTCACAGGTTGTGCCTTCCAGTGTAGGCAATCCCCATGTAGCCTATGAAGGGCTGCTGACGGAGGGCCTGGGGTACCTCTTCACCAAGGTCTGGGAGTCTCATTCCCTCTTGGCTGCCTCTATGCAAGGTCAAGTCCTGGAGCATCAGTGTTCGAGGCCCTGAGTCCCGGGCTTTCTCTTTGCTTCCCAAGACTCTGGTGAATTCCCCTTTCCCTAGTCTGAACCTTGTCCCCCACCCAGCCCGCTGTCAAACAGAAGCAGATGTATTCGGCCCACAGTTAAACCTCCTCTCAGCCGTTGGTGACTGGACACCGAGCTGGGCATTTCTCCCATACAAATATTGCTGTTGCCAGACATAGAGCATTAGTGACAGCTCAGAGGTGGCCCCTTAGCTGCCCCCGCCCCAGGCATTCTGTCTTAGCCCCTTTACTGTGCCCTGGTCCAGCTGGGCGTTTGGGAAGAGGGCAAGAGCCTGCTGTCACTGCAGCCCTTCTCTCCTCTCTGTGACATGGCTGCCCTTCACAGGCAGTTTCTCCTCCTGTACCCTCATTTTGTCCTTGGTGGTGGGGGTTCCTTTCCAATCCTGCACACCCCCTCAGATAGCATCTACTTGTACTTTTCCCCAAACATCATCGGGTTCCCTAGGGCTCAGTTGAAGGATTGCTCCCTTCTCTGACCCTCCTTCCAAGCATATTCCCTTAAGCGATTTCCTATGGAAAATTTTCCAATATCATTTGCCTGTTTCCAGAATTGTACAGCCTTTACAACAACCATCGTGGAACATGTACATCCTAATGCATTCATTTCTTGCCTCCTATTCTTGGTTCATTGGTGGCTCAGATGGTAAAGAATCCACCTGCAATCCGGGAGACCCACCTGCAATCGGGAAGATCCCCTGGAGAAGGGAACGGCAACCCACTCAAGTATTCTTGCCTGGAGAATTTCATGGACAGAGGAGACTGGTGGGCTACAGTCCATAGGGTCACAAAGAGTCGGACACGACTGAGCGACTAACACACACATGTTGGAGAATGGTGGGGGAGGGGTATTTGGGGGCACAGCCACTAAATTCACGACTACCTGTGAGGAGAGATTCCTAAGAACCCTCCCAGGTTGCTGGTGGAACTGCTTGTTAGACATGGTATCTTCAAACTGGACCCAGGGCTAAAGCCTCACATGCAGGATTCCAAAAGGAGGTGACACAGGAGGGTATTCAGATTGGCCCAATCCTGGGGGCCACTGTGTGGATATAATTGAAGTCTTTTAACAGAGGTGTCTAAGAGAGCGATTAAAAGGGAATTGCAATTATCGAGCCCAGAGGTAACATTTCAGAATTGGCCCATAAATCCTGATTTGACATAAAATTTAAAACTCCCCAATGGTCTCCAATGCCATATTAAAAGGGCTTTAATACTAAGAAGTAGAAATAATGAATGGTGCTCAGGTGTTGTTTCCGGGAATGGGGGCAGCTCTGAGGGCCAGGCTGGCAGAGAACCACGGGTTTGCATTTGGTTGTGTTTTATACCCCTCACTTCACAAGGGAGCAGTGCGGGAAGGAGGGCGGGCTTGGTGGAGGGGCGTTGAGTGACAACCCGGCAGAGCCCTTCCCCGGTGCACTGCAGCTCCAGCTCTGCTGAGAGCCAGGGCCCTTGTCTGTTATGCAGCTGCTCTGCGCCAGCCGGGGGAGCAGCTGCCGCATGAGGGCTGGGGCCGGGAGCTGACCTGGATAAGCAGCATGGCTCCGAGGAAGAGCACTAGCTTGAGTCCAGGGATCCTGGCTTGAGATCTAGCTTTTGCACTGGCTGGGTGGTCGGCCAAGTCACCCCACCTTTCTGCTCAAGGTTCCTTTATTTCACTGACTTCCTCAAAGAATAGCTGGAAGGCCTACATGGTGGAATGAATAGGAGACAGCTTTGAAAATATATGTTGTAATTGATTTATATTGTTTTGATATTTGCTACTCGCCTCTATGTGATTGTTCCCTGGACACTAGGATGCACTGGTTTGGCTGACGCAGACAATGCTGGTCAACCCTCCCTGGGCTTTGCTTCTGCACTCACTGCGGCCCCTTAGAGTGTTGTCTTCTCAGGCAGCTGCAGGAGACTATAGTTCTATGTCAACTTTAATCAATCGGAACCTCTCTTCACTCCCACCCCTCTCTAATCCCCTTCCAGAAAACTGTTTCCAAGCCAGATTTTCCATATTTTATAGGTTGTGACTCAAAGCAGTAGACTGTTTTGAATCTGAGTGTAGGACCATCATATTTCCTGCAGCAACTGATTTGATCTCCAGAATTTAGAATCTGTAGTACTAGTCCTCCAACCACGCTTCGTGTCATCAGTAGACCAGCCCCTACCCCTACTGCCACCCCATCCATGAAATGAGGTAAAGATCATGTAGCTTCTAGAATGTCACAGGTCTGAACAAATGTTGATTCCCTCTCTGTCACCATTTCAGTCATGCATTAAAACCATGGAAGAGTCAGAGTTCAAGGCAAAACCTTTTTCAGTTTTCTTAGAGACTCCTTTCAGATGGACAGGGCTCACTCACCATGCCTCTTTGGATATAAATGTTCAATTTGTTACAGACTCATCTACCAGAATATTCAGGGAAACGCTGTCAAGTGGGGTACTTAAATCAAGATACTATGTCACATCCCCTTATCCTCCTAATCTCACACCCCTTCTGAAGAAGGTGTTTTCTAGGACTTGCTTTACATGAGGCTGTGTTGACTCTTAGAATCACCACCTTCTTTTCTAAAAGTTCCAAACCACTTCAGCAATTCATTTAGAATTTAACTGATATTAATATTTTCAAATTCAAAAAATTTTCTGATTGACTCCCTAGAATCCTAAAAATATAGACCCTTGCATTTAAACCTAAGAATAAAATTATCTATGAAAGGAAACCTAGTCAGATTAGCCTAGTTTCATCTTAGAGAGAGCATGTAACTATTTACTCCAATGGGACACTTTATAGTTTATGCTACACTGTACTTAGTCGATCAGTCTTGTCTGACTGACTCTTTGCGACCCATGTAGCCCAGAGGAGGACAGGCTTCTCTGTCCTTGGGGATTCTCCAGGCAAGAATACTGGAGTGGGTTGCCACGCCCTCCTACAGGCTATCTTCCCAACCCAGGGATTGAACTCAGGTCTCCCTCATTGCTGGCGGATTCTTTACCATCTGAACCACCAGGGAAGCCCAGTTTTTACTGAGTAGATAAAAAAATCTGACTTTGAAAAACAACTAACATGGCCACCTAATATGTGGAGATCCTGTTACATATATAAATCTGTATCAAGTGTTTCAGCAGTAGGGCAAAGGGAGAATAACACAGGAATCCTACCCTCAAGGAAATTTTCAGTTGAAGGCTAAAGAAGTAGCATGGAACAAGAAATAGATAAGCCCAAGGCACGTACAATCAATTTCACCGAATTCAGTAAACACTTATTGAGCATATTACGTACCGGGCATGTGGTAGGTACTAGATAGAGATGAGACATAGCTTCTGCCCTAAAGGGATTTATATTCCAGAATTCACACACCGAGACTGCTTAAGAATATTCAAAGTCAGGGAGAGCCTCGCTCAGCATGGGACAAGATTAAGAGGTTTGAAGGAAATAGAGGCAGGGAAAGGCACTGCACGTAGGCATCATGACAAGGAAAGGCAGCACAGAGGTCCTTCAGTTTCCATCACCTGACTGCTCCAGCTCAAAGTGCAAATCCCTGAGACCGAGACAACAGTAAAGCGTCGAGAGAAAAGCGTAATTCAAGTTGAACAAGAATAGATAATGTTACAGGTCAGGGAATCCATTTCAAAATAAGACTTTCTTTTTGACAGCGTCCCTTTAATGATGGGTCTCTGGGGATCTTTCCTTGCTCAGCATCTGCCACCCTACACAATAATTAGCCAGCGATGCATTTTCTTTGTTGTTCATTAAAGATTAATGAGAGGCAGAGCTTCAGGCCTGGTTAGATGGAGAAATCCTGAAGGGTTCATTTGAACCTTTCATATCTGTTCATTTTGGAGGTTCTGGTGAACAGGTTTTTAATACAACAATGCCTTCTGTCTTCTAACCTACAATATGACTTTGTGGAAACTCAGACGTTTCTGGCAGGCTGTCTCCCACCATCAGCTTAAAAGCACATGCATGAAAGAAGGCAGAACAGATGTTTGGAGCTCTGCAGTGGGTTGAGCATTTTTCATGCCGGGGTGATGGGTGTTTTCAGCATGGTGTGTCTCCTCACTCTGAGCTTGGTTCCTAAGGTACAGTCAGGTAGAAATGCCAGGTAGCAAGGTGCCACTGTGCAAACACAGCAAGCTCTGGCCAATTTGGAGGCAAGTCCTCCTTCAGCTAGTTCTCCTCCTCCAGACGGCCACATGGGGAGAGACTGAGAGGTGAAAAAGGAAAGTTTATTTAACAAAAGGGATAAAAGAATACTAATAGAAGTTTAAATACTTCTAGTTAAAAGTAGACAGCTGAAAATAATGGAGACAAGAATGATAAAAAGGAGTGCGGAATAATTAATACCTTTCTGAAATTTATAAGGCTCTGGCCCTTTAAGATTAGCACACATGAATAGATTCAGGCTGATTTAAATCTTGCTACTCAGAATGATGCCTGGTTTGGTCCACTTTCTGCTCTTTTGTGGCTTTCATTTCTGAATTTGGCACCGTTTAGCATCTTGTTCAATGCCCTGTACCCAGAGGAGCTCAGAATCCATTAATAGATGATGTTGATGATGCCAATAATCAGAGCTGAGAGCTGTGATTGTATTATAAGCAAAGCATTTGAATAATTGCAGAGCCAACAAGGCACAGAGTGACATTTCTCCATCCCTATCACTGATGAGCATGACCTTGGGACAAGTTATCCCTTACTCTCCCCAGGGATGCAATTCAGGGAAAACCATGGCACCTTCTACAGAAAAGGTCAAGGGAACAAACACATCATTCCACCAAATTGGCCTGTGTCTTCCCAGGTTTCTCTGGGAACCCCGACCTCCTGCAGCCCCTCTCCCACACCTCTTCACTCTCCATTCCTCTGTCCAGAACCCCTTTGCACTGAGACTCCTTAGGATTTGAGGTGGAATGAGAATCTAAGGCTTTGAGCTGAACTGTTCCCAGCCCATTCTCAAGACTGCCTTCAGTAAGTATGAGGTCTCTGCTTGGCTCAGGGGCCTCAGCCTGACAGATGATTAACAACTGTGAAGCCAAGTCCACCCAGCACTGATGGATTCTCTATTCATTTTCAGAGTCTGCATGGAGCTGAGAGGACTGCCCAATTTACAGACCTTCTGTATTATGAAATTAAAACAGAATTTTCAGAAAAAGAATCAGCCTGAATATTGATGGGGAGGCAGAACTTCCTGCTCCCCCATTCAAGGCACACTTTGATCTTGTCTGTGTGTCTGCTGTCCCCATCAGCAGCACATCTAATACTGTGCATGGACTCCACGTCCACCTATGCTTTGTGTTCAATCCTGGGCGGGAAGAACTGCCCCTCAAGTCTCCAGCCAACACTTCTAACTGCCTGGAATTCATAACTTCCTGATTTGAGGCAGTTCTTTATCCTCTTAGCAGACCATATTTTTCACCCAGGCTCAACCATTAATGTCTTTCCCTGATGGCTCAGATGGTAAAGAATCTGCCTTCAGTGCAGAAGACCCACATTTAATCCCTGGGTCAGGAAGATCCCCTGGAGAAGGAAATGGCAGCCCACTCCAGTATTCTTGTCTGGGAAAGCCCATGGACAGAGAAGCCTGGAGGGCTACAATCCATGGGGTTGCAAAAGAGTTGACCATGACTTAGCAACTAAACAACAACAAATCTAATCTTTATATGTACTAATGACCCTGAGTAAGGTCATTTCATTGCTCCCAGACTAGTTCTTCACGCTAAAAAAAGAAAAAAATAGGATGAGTAGATGAGATAATTTTTAGTTCCAGGAATTTCAGGCTGAGAAGACAAGCATTTGGGAGACAGGCAGACCTTTCTGAGATTGCTGCCCCAGCTGACTGCTTCAAGGTCATGCTTGAAAACATGCTCCAATTTTGAGCATGAGAATACTCATTTAGAAAACTGAATCAAGAAAAAAGCAGGACTTGCTGATATCTTCTCTGGAATGGAATTTCCCTGGGAGAAGGAAATATACAAACATCCATATCAAGAGGCTGATTTATTTCTGTGGCTTCTACATCTCAACCCATATTCTCTAAAGGAAAAGAAAGCCAAGGACTCATTCAGTCATCGTCTGAATTCTAGAGACAACAGAGATGTCATCTCGTGAGTGAACAGTGATGTAAGTGAAGAAGAGGCACAGACAGGTGGACCTGATAATATGTACCTCCAGGAGGAAAGTCCATTTATTCTTGTGTCATCTAAAATGCCACTCGTCCTTTCTCCCGCCTGTTCTCAATACATACTTCACTATCAGCCTCAAGTAAGGTAAGAGGATAGGTCACCTTTCAGTTTGCTTATCTGGCCAGAATAAGGGTGTTCTCTCAGATTGTCTTTGACTCTTCCTTTCTCTGCTCTCTGCAGAGAGCTTGCCCATTCTCAAGGGATCGGTGCTGCTTTCAGTGGGGATGACTTTTAGATCTTCAGCTCCAGCTCTGATTTGATGGCTCGTGTGGGCCACCAGCACTGCACTCCTGCTGCTTTGAACCATTTCTCCCTGGCTGTCCTCCACTACATGGCATTCCTTTCAATCAGCCAGTCCTTCCATTCATTATTCTACAGGTCTCCAGAGGACAGGAAACAAGCCCAGGGCTTCCTCGATCTCCTTTAATCAGAGAAGATACCTTTGGACCTCCAGCCTTGTAATTACCACTATTGGCAGGGCCAATGGCTCTCCATCAAGCCTCATTCTCTTCTTTGGGAGTTTCACTTTTCTTTGCTAAGGTTCTTCTCTGGGTCCTTCATTCCTAGGGGAATCCCCACCTGCCTGCTCTGCTGGTGATCTCTTGGCTTGCTGAGCTCTAGAGTCTCATGCCCACTTCTCAACCCCATTGCCCATTTCTGGATTCTCTGGTTGCTCATTCTCTGTGTGCCCTGTTGGCTGCTCATCTATTCTCAGCTTGAACACTGACTCCAGTCAAGTTCTTTCAGTCCCATCCTCTTGCCTGAGCCTTTATGCCAGGCACATATATCATTAAATGTATATTCAGTCTTCATAATTGTAGTTCAGAAACCTTCAGAAAATCACAGTATGGGAAGAACTCCTTACTGTTGTCACAAGGAAACCCAGGGGTGGAATCAGATGATCTCTATGATCTCTTCCAGCCCTGAAATGCCATGATTTAACAGCACTGAGAGGTAAACTCATTCACGAGAGATGGAAACTGAGACCCAGAGAGATAAAGTCACTTGACTGAGCTGAGATTAGAATTCAGGTCTTTTGAGTCTGAACTCTTGCCAAAACTCTCAAGCTCTGCCTTTGTTGTCTCTCTTTCTCTCTGCAAGTCAGTTCAGTTCAGTTGAGTTGCTCAGTTGTGTCCGATTCTTTGCAACACTGTGGACTGCAGCAGGCTAGGCTTCCCTGACGATCACCAACTCCCAGAGCTTGCTCAAACTCGTGTCCATTGAGTCGATGATGCCATCCAACCATCTCATCCTCTGCTGTCCCCGTCTCTTCCTGCCTTCAGTCTTGCCCAGCATCAGGGTCCTTTCCAATGAGTCAGTTCTTCACATCGGGTGGCTAAAGTATTAGAGCTTCAGCTTCAGCACCAGTCCTTCCAATGAATATTCAGGACTGATTTCCCTTAGGATGGACTGGGTGGATCTCCTTGCAGTCCAAGGGACTCTCAAGAGTCTTCTCCAACACCACAGTTCAAGAGCATCAATTCTTTGGTGCTCAGCTCTCTTTATGGTCCAAGTGTCACATCCATACATGACCACGGGAAAAACCAAAGCTTTTTTTTTTTTTTTTTTAGCATAAAGACTAGACAAACCTTTGTTGGCAAAGTAATGTCTCTGCTTTTTAAAATACTGTCTAGATTTGTCATAGCTTTTCTTCCAAGGAACAAATGTCTTTTGCTTGTTCCTTTTTCATGGCTATAGTCACCATCTGCAGTGATTTTGAAGCCCAAGAAAATAAAGTTTGTCACTATTTTCATTGTTTCCCCAGCTATTTGCCATGAAGAGATGGGACCGGATGCCATGATTTTCATTTTTTGAATGCTGAGTTTTAAGCCAGCTTTTCACTCTCATCTTTCACTTTCATAAAGAGGTTCTTTAGTTCTTCTTCACTTTCTACTGTAAGGGTGGTGTCATCTGCTCATCTGAGGTTATTGATATTTCTCCCAGCAATCTTGATTCTAGCTTATGCTTCATCCTGCCTGGCATTTCACATGATGTACTCTGCATATAAGCTAACTAAGCTGGTTGACAATTACAGCCTTGACATACTCCTTTCTCAATTTGGAACCAGTCCGTTGCTCCATGTCTGGTTCTAACTATTGCTTCTTGACCTGCATACAGATTTCTCAGGACACAGTTAAGGTGGTCTGGTATTCCCACCTCTTTCGGAATTTTCCACAGTTTGTTGTGATCCACATGGTCAAAGGCTTTGGTGTAGTCAATAAAGCAGATGTTTTTCTGGAACTCTCTTGCTTTTTCTATGATCCAATGGATGTTGGCAGTTTGATCTCTGGTTCCTCTGCCTTTTCTAAATCCAGCTTAAACACCTGGAAGTTCACAGTTCAGGTACTGTTGAAGCCTGGCTTGGAGAATTTTGAGCATTAGTTTGCTAGCATGTGAAATGAGTACAATTGTGCGGTAGTTTGAGCATTCTTTGGCATTGCCTTTCTTTGGGATTGGAATGAAAATTGACTTTTTCCAGTCCTGTGAACACTGCTAAGCTTTCCAAATTTGCTGGCATATTGAGTGCAGCACTTTCACAGCATCATCTTTTAGGATTTGAAGCAGCTTAACTGGAATTCCATCACCTCCACTAGCTTTGTTCATAGTGATGCTTCCTAAGGCCCATCTGACTTCACATTCCAGGATGTCTGGCTCAAGGTGAGTGATCACACCATTGTCGTTATTTGGGTCATTAAGATCTTTTTTGTATAGGTCTTCTGTGTATTGTTGCCACCTCTTCTTAATATCTTCTGCTTCTGTTAGGTCCAAAGCATTTCTGTCCTTTATTGTGCCCATCTTTGCATGAAATGTTCCCTCCAGTTCAGTTGCTCAGTCGTGTCTGACTCTTTGTGACCCCATGGACTGCAGTGGAACCAGAGATCAAATGTTCCCTTGTTATCTCTAATTTTCTCCAAGAGATCTCTAGTCTTTTCCATTCTCTTGTTTTCCTCTATTTCTTTGCACTGATCACTGAGGAAGGCTTTCTCATCTCTCCTTGCTATTCTTTGGAACTCTGCATTCAGATGGGTATATCTTTCCTTTTCTCCTTTGTCTTTAGCTTCTTCCTGCAAGTGGCCCTAGTACAATCCCCTCAGCCATCTGTTAGATTGTTGTTTACTTGGAAATAAGAAGGAAAATAAAAGACCCTTGCTCCCAGGTCACCCCTTGCATTAGCAGCTTCAAGATGGCAGTGGGAATGTGCAATCCACTTACGAGAACAAAGTGTTTTTAAGGACCAAGCACATTGATTGTCTGTGTGCGAGTGGCACCACTAATTACAAATAAGTCCTGTCTATTTATTAAAGCAACCCCCTTTTGGACATTTCCCGCATGCAAACGATCCTTCCCCACAATTAGGGTAAATTAGTAAGGTTTTACTGAACTAATGAGACAGTGTTTGTGCGGCTTGTCTTTCTGTTTTCCAGGCTGTTTTGAGACAAGAGTCTATAATTGGGATTCTCAAACTGCCACATGCAAGGCAGGCTGCATGAGAAGGGAGGTTATCAAATCCCTCGGTCACATCAAGGAATGCCACGAGAGGTGTGTCTGCAGGCCCAGGGACACGCCCACACCTGCATGTCCACACAGAACATGTGCACACTCACACGTGCACACATATGTACCTCACACACATGTACATAACACATAAAACAAAATCACATGTTTCTATTCACAGTTAAGCTTCCTCTTCCCTCACTAACAAGTGACTATCCAGAATGCTGTGGTGCTGACATGCTGGGTCTGAGATCTTGCCTGATTCATGAGGGATAATATAGTACAAATACAGCAAAATAATAGCAGGAACCTTTTACTGCAAACTTGACTTTTGTTAGTGACTATCTTCCAAAGGAAGTGTTATTATCGCCATTCAATTGACATAGACACTGATGCCCAGTGACCCAAAGCGCATGGTTAGTACACTGAGCTGGCTTTCCAGCCGTTATCTTTCCACTCTGCCCCTAAAGCACATTCTTTATCCCTAGCCTAGTTCCTTGTGCTGAAGCTCTCTTTGGTCAGCTAACCTGGCTTTTGAGCTTTTCTCAAAAGCTCTTTTTATCCTTTTAGCATAAGATGGAGTCTAAACTCATGTAATTGACCTCTCCCAGGCCTCACCCTGATCCCTTGGATCCTTCAGATCACCACCCTCTCCATCTCTACAAGAGACCGCAGGCCCATTGAGTTTGGACTGAGCAGAATCCCGAGTCAGAATCACTGTGTTGGGATCCAAAGGCTGCAGGTCAGGAGAAGCAGGGTGGGAGGAGTACAGAACCTGCTCTTCACAATCTCTGCCAGGTGCCCGAATGCCCATAGGCCAATCCAGTAAGAAGCTGGGGGCGTTGGGGAATGGGATTAGGGAATGGAACTCCAATTCACAGGACAGCCATCCTTTAGCTATTTCTTCAAGTACTTGATCTGTGATGTGACATAAGACTAAGTCCTCTTTTAGCTTTTAGAATTATGGCACCCAAGGTCCAGGTTTCAGAGGTTTGGTTTTGACTTTTCCAGAGGTAGTTTTCTAAGAGATTTGTGTGTGTTAATAGCAGATGGTTCAATAAAAATTATTAAGGGAAAAAAGAGATTTTCAGAGGCTATCAAATGCTAGGGATAGTGTTGGGAAGCACAAAGAACTCACTTTAGTGGAGCTAAGAGGAAGAATATCAAGATTTCAGATCCAGGCTCAGGCTCCAGAGACTGCTGTTTTTGGTCCTTCTGTCTCAATTCCCAGGAATTCCTCTGACTGCAGCAGTCAGAGGAATGAGGGTTCAAATTCTGATTTCACTCACCAATGCCTACCTGACCTGTGCCAATTACTTTACCTATCTAAAAGTCAGTTTATCTAATGTAAAATCGCATTAGACTATAAACTTTATGCTGCACCTCCAATATCTGACTGAACACCTGTCTTGTAGTTTGCGTAATAAATTTGCATAGTGAAAGTGTTAGTTGCTCAGTCATATCTGACTCTTTGCAACCCCATGGACTATAACTTGTACGCTCCTTCATCCATGGGATTCTCTAGGCAAGAATCCTGGAGAGGGTTGCCATTCCCTTCTCCAGGGGATCTTACTGACTCAGGGATCGAACCCGGGCCTCCCACAGTGCAGGCAGATTCTTTACATTGGAGCCATCAGGGAAGGCCTTGCATAGTAGTATGCATCAACAAATATTTGTCCTTAAGGCAAGAATTACTCGTCTTATAGATGTTTGGTGCATTTAAAACATTCAGTGAGGTCAGTCAGTGTCAGCATTCTTCCTTTGCTTTGTGAATCAACTTTTGAAACATTTTTTCTTCTTTTCCTCAAAATTCCTGAATATGTTCAAGAGGCAAACTTACACTTACAAGTCCTATACATGCTACGAAGAACAAATATTCACAGACTCATAGAATTTCATCCACAAGCACAAGAGTTGAAAAGAGAGGCACTCTGTTCTAATCCCTTAGTTCACCAGATAAAGAGACTGATAGGGAGGGAAAGACCTGATTTGCCAAAGACCACATAGCTGGTGACAGAGTATTTTCATTCCAAGGAAAGCCTCTTTATTTTCTGATTAAACAGTCACTAGCCTTTATCCTGTGATCACCAACTAGACGATTTCCAACCCAAACATCAAGCCCAGATAGGACACCAGGAAGAAATTCTTTTCCAGTGCTGTCCCATCCCTTGTGCTTTATATGCATAAGCAATGGAAGTGCTGTGTTCTATTCTTTCAGCTGCTAAGTATGAGGGTCCAATTTATTGGAATCTAGCCAAATACCATGCTTAATATTGAGAGTGACTTACCCTAGTAGCTGGGCTTTTTAATCTGTATGCTTAAGGACATGTTTATTTTATGTATTTATTTTCCACAAATACAGCTGCAATTCTACTTGTGCAAATCAACAGAAGAGACTTAAAAGCTTCACAGTTGGGGGTACGTGCTTCCTGGTTTTCTTCTCTTACCTTATAGTCACAAGCCATAATCATAATAAGTACAGGTTGAAGGGTGAAAAAGTGTGAAGGTTGGCTAAAAATGAGGAGTGAACTTGCTTGGCTGGAGTGGAAAGTGTAAAGTATTAGTAAGATAAAAAGCAAAACACTTTACCTACACTGCATAGGAGTTTGGGTTTTGTTTGAGAGGCAGTGGGGGAGCTTCTGAAGGTTCAGCATCATCAAGCAAAGTGGTCCATAGGAAAAAAGCCTTGGGATTAGCAGCAGCGAAGATATTTTGGGATAAAGGAACAGGGAAGAGTGGAGACAGATCCATTTTGGGAAACTAATGCAAGGGGAGCACTGGGGAGAGAAGGCTTGAATTAAGGCGGTGATAGTTTGCTTAGAAGGATGGGGCTGCCCTGGAAAAGTATCCAAGGCATCACATCATTTAAGAACAATGTTTAAGTTCAGACCTTCCCCAGCTTCTGTAATACAGGGACCAAAGATAGTCAGTAGACAGAAGTGAAGATATATTAATAAAACACATTTTTAATGGTATTTTAAGGGTTTAGATATTGCTTACAATTGATCAGAAAAATAGTTGAGTGCCCAGAGGCAAGACTTTCCCCCTGATGGAGCTGCTCCCAGGTTCATTACCGTAGTTATTCAGTGGTTATTCTCATTTGAGGAACACATTCCTACCAAGGACTGATTTTTTTCCTTCAAGCCACCCACTCCAAGCCTGTGAAACCAGAGCTTCCTATCATAGCTGGTTCAAAGGAGGGAAAAATCCTTTCCTGCTTAACATTCTGCAAAAGGCACAGGCAAATCTCTGAAGTCAATCATCATGAATGAAGCCATTTAAGAGTGAGGCCCACGACTTCCCTGTGCGGATGAATAACCAGGCAGAGTGAGTCGCCATCAGAGGAGACTGCAGGCGGCTCTCTTTCTGCTATGTCACCCTTTATGACCTGCCTTACTGTCTCAGCGCCCTTCACGGGAATGTCTTGCTTTGCGAAAAGAAACAGATAATAACCACAGAGAGGAGAAATGCTAGCCCTGCAGCCTGTTATTTTTTAAAAAAGTCTGCAGAAATGGAATGCTGGCCAGACCTTAACTTTATACTGACACACTTGCCCCCTTAGCTTTGCAATAACATGCCCAGAACAGCAGCAGAAGCAATCTGGAGGCTGTGTGCCCTCCTCCATCATGGAACTTGCCAGGGAAAACCATAGCCAAGGGGGCTACTGATGGCTCAGGACCCCTCTTGCCTCCACACTGTTAGTCCGTGTTCAGCCCAGGATGGCTCTGGCAGGACAGCGCTGTTGGTTCCTTCCCTCTTGGTATCCAGAGGGGAAACTGGCTCCACGCCATTCCCCAAGTCAATGGGTATCATCTGCTGGTCCTGCAAGCTGCAGCCCTCAATCTAGAGGTCAACCGAGCAATGAGAGGAAAAGCTCTCCAGATTGAGTGCAAGCAGGGGGCCATGTTTTGTGAGTCTGCCTTTGGCTCCAAATGACTGTGCTTGAATGTGCTGATTAACTTGTGCTAAGTGTTGACTTGATGAGTGATGGGGTAGAAAAGTCAGTCTTGCGTGCTCATTTTAGCTCTGCCACTGAGTTCCCACCACAATGTATATTCCTTCATTCAACATTTGTTGAGCACCTGTCGTATGTGTGGAAGTGGCTGGTAGCTGAGAATATTAAGATACCCTAAGGTGCAATCTGGGAGAGGAGGCATTGGGAAGGCTAACTGATGTCTCTGGGCTTGTTTCCTTTAAAAGCAAAGATGTTGGACATTATTTCTAAGGTCCCTTTCTCCTCTAAGAGTCTATGGTGGGAGACTGGGCTCTCTGACCCTACCAGAGATGAGCAACGGGTTAGAGATGTGGGTCCTGATTCCAAGTTTACAGTTTCATGCTCAGCTTGGCTGCTGCCTATGTCTCAGAAAGCCAGAATATCTGAGTCAAGCAGGAGAATCCTAAGTGCTGGACCTTGGTCAGGTATATTGAGCAACCTCTGCCCAGATCACAGTTACAGTGTGGGTAAAGAAGAGCCCTTATATTTGAACTTCCCTGCAAAGCTCCATTCTGTAGATCATAAACTCTACGGAATACCCCCATTGTCCAGTCTGCAGGAAGAGCCTCTGTTTGCTAGAAATTCTAGAAAAGCAACTCATTTTGTAGTCAACTTTTTTTTTTTCTTAACATCTAAGAATAATTAGGATCAACTGTTACATGAACTCTCCATTCTGGAATTTTCCTAGACAACTTCATTCTACACTGAGGCTCCTTGGGCTTTGTCTATAAGGAGAGGACAAGGAATGAGAGTCTGAGACTGAAACTGGGTGGTCTCTTAAGAGCCTGGAGGTAAGGCAGGTGTGACTCAGTCCCTCTAGAGCAGGATCAGAGGCAACAGGCTGACTTTAACGACAGTCATGTCTTTTTCAGAAGAAGCTAATGGTACCCAGCAAAACTGGGTGAGCTCAGATCACTAAAAAGACACAGTTTCCCTTTACTCAGGGACAGACTTAGGAATGACTGCAGGCCCCAAACTGGTGGGATCTACTCACTCAGAAAAACCTCAGCCCTTTTCCTATGGGAGGCTTCTCTGGTCCCAGGCCTCTTACAGCCTGGAGCAGCACTTCAGCCTGAGCAGAGCTGAGTGTCTGTCAAGGTGCCAGTCAAATGTGATGTTCCCCTCTCCATCTTCCAGCTGCCCTGACCAAAGAAATGTTTGATGAAGGTAACAGATTGATCAAGACATTTTTAGTTAGTTTTTTCTTCTTTCTGAGACTTGTTGGATATCCTTTATACCATGCTTATCAAATGAAAATAAGAAATGCCAGTGACATCTCCTGCCAGTTGCTGTTTCTCCATGAGAGTCCCCATCTAAGGATGGAAGCATTCAGCATGGCCTGTGGTCATGGCTCCTCAAGGGTCCAGAGTCTCATTCCTCCTATAGATATTGGAAGTCTTTCACCATAAAAGCTTTTTCAGAAACTGCTTCAGAAGTGGTGCCTGGGTCTGTGACAACCCCAAGCCTCAATCAAAACAGTATTTGGTGCTTTATTATTTTTCTTCCCTCATCAAATTTCTGTTTAGTCCAAGAGATCTTATCTATAAGTGTCGCTAACAATGCCAGGGGAGATGGGCATGGGTAAGGACTGCTCTGCACATTTTTAGAAAGAGAAATGGAAAGCACATTAGTGTGAAAAGAAGAGTTTTTGTTTGTTGGTGCTGTGTTTTTTGTTTTGTTTTGTAGTTTTGTTTCTGTTTTGTTTTCGTCTTAGCACAGGGAAAGAAATCTGGCAGTCAGTCATAGACCATCTTTCTGTTCCCCAGCATTCATGAAACTATGTTCTTTCATGTGTTATTTCACTTAATTCTAGAAGGAGGAGGAGAAGGAGGAAATGGAGGAGAAAGCAGAGCAAGAGAGGGAGGAGTGGAAGGAGGAGGGGGAAGGGAGAAGGAAACTAAAACTGGTTAAGAAGTGTGACTTACCTATGAACCCTTCAGCTAGAGATGAAACTAGGATTTGTATCAGGAGTGAAACCCTGAAGTCCTTGCTCTGACACCTTGCATTGGGCTAAGCAACAACCTTTTGTGACTAACTACGTGGAATCAATTAGCATCAGTTGGGAAGATGGTCAGAGTGAATGCCTGGATTATGCTGTATGTCAATCTGTCTTCCTCAGGCTCCCTCAGGTTGAATATGTAAGCTAGTCAGCATCCTGCTATTGGTAACAGAATATGCTTTTAGAAGTACTTCAATTCTCTCTGCTTCTTCTTCATGATCAAGCTGGTGTTTACAGGCAAATACTCTAAGCAATAAAACTGCCATAAACTGCAGCAGACCAAGCTAATAGAAAATGTACATTGAAGATGAAAAAGTCACAGGCAAGAATAATGATACTCCATTTCTCCAACTCAGTAGAGAACAATTAAGAAGGGGTGAGTGGTTCCTCTGGACACTGGGGAGGCTCAGTAGGAGCTTTTGGCTGAATTTATCTCGCATAGGGATTTACACATTCTCACATGTTATACTAAGAATGACAGAGAATGAAGGGAGCAAAAAGAAAGAGGAAACATTCTCTCTGTAAAATATTAAAACATTGCAGATGAGCCTAGTGGCCTCTTTGACCAGCAGACTCCCTTCTTCGCCCTCCCATTCTCATTCCTATAGGTCATTGCTATATTAAGCTCAGATATATCTCTTTAGGTCTTTTTTCATGTGTCTTACAAACATACACACAAATATGTATCTACAGAAATTCCACAAGAAGAATAAATTCATATGTTACTTGGGTAATGAAATTTTAATTCGAAAAAAGAAAGAGGAGAAGAGAAATAAAAAATGGAACTTAGGAAAAATAAAGCTTACTTTAGGAATGAAGATACTGATTCAACTTTTAAGGTATTCAATAGATCATTGCATTTGTCAGAAATAGACTCAGGTACAATCATACTGTGAATAACATATCTGATCTGAGTTTCTGAATAATACAGCACTAAAGATCACCCATCTAAAAGGTTTCAAGCTGACTAAAATACAAAAATCAAATAACACACAAAATAATACTACTATGCTCTCACAGAAATAAACTCAAAGGAAGACCTTTTGCAAATTCCAGACAGCTTAGTATTATACTTCCTAAACATTACTATATAATACCCAGTGATTTAATAAATTTAGGATTAAAGCTGTTTTTACATATTATGATTGCCATTAAGCAAAGGAACTAATCAGCAAAGTCAGAAAGGTTGCTGTGAAGATGATCTAATCAGCCTGAAACCAAAATGTGAAGGGAGTGAGGATAGCTATGTGCTGATAGATACTCCTGGGCTTGTTAGGCCTAAGCATTCACTTATTTATCCAGTCATTTGTAATTTTTTTATTCATTCAGCCAGCACTTGTATTCCAAGCACTGTGCAGACACTAGAGCACAATGGCAGCATGGGAAAGTGGAAGACAGACTTTAGAGAGAGAGACAGGGTTTGGGTTCTTGGCTCTGACACTTACTAATGGCGAGATTTCAGGCAAGTCATTTACACTCTTTAGCTTCAGTTTCTTCACCTGTGGAGGGATGATAATAACCAACTCACTGTTAAGGGGATTAGAAATAATATTCACAGAGCACCAAGCATAGTTCCTGACACAGAGTAAACGCAGGCAGCATTATTATTTGGATACAGCCCCTATTCCTCTCTCATCTGGTATGAGAGAAAGATAAGAATTACAGAGGGGTTTCCACTTTTGGAATGGTGATATGAGGGGTTCTGAAGACCTGTTCCTCAGTGAAAGAAGCATATCTTGTGAAAATTGTTTTTAAAAACCTACTCATGTAAAGCCTCTGAAAATTATCTTAAGGGCATTCAGCGCATGAAAAAAAAAAAACCTTTATTCAAGAAAATAGACTACAACTTGGTAAGAACAGTGAGAATCTGTGACATTTGACCCCTCCATCCCTCTCCCTGCTCAGCATGATGGATATTCTACTCCAGGCATGTTCAGCCAGAACACAGGGCTTGCTCTGCCCCCAGCTCCTGATCCTGGGTTCTGGAACCTCTCAAGAGGGGCAGTGCTGGTACAGTATGTCAGCATTCCAGATGAAGTGCGGTTGGGCTGCAATGCAAGGTGAGGACAAGGAGCTATGCTGCAAAGGGATGGCTTTCTTCTGTAACTAGGGGGCAGGTAAGAGTAAGAGTTCTTGGAAACATAATCACTTCCACAAAAGACAAATTTGGAGATGCCAGAGACTAGGGAATTATTGTAAAGAATAAGCCAGAAAGGACAACACTAAGTTAGCTGAAAGTGAAGGAAAATGGATTTAGGTGATGTGGTCAAACGATATCTCATGTAAAGCACAAAGGGACCTAGGAGTTTGGAAAATTAAATGAAATGATAAATATGAGATGATAACATGCATCCCCCAAGAGTCATTACTGTGTATTTAAGGCTATGTATACAAGACAGAAAACAACGTGAAAAGCAGAACATTTGGGCTAATGGATTAACCAGGAGATGGGAGTCAAATCTCTTGACTCCTGTAAGCAGCTGACTCTGAATTTTAGCAGAAACCAAATCACAGATAAAACTACCGAAGTGATTTGTTCATACACAATGATCTATTCTAGGCTCATGAGAAGTGACAAACCAGTCTGGCCCAACCTTCCTTCTTGCTCAGGATTCTGTGCCAGCTCTCCACTGGTCCCTTGACTCAGCTGACTGACAGGTGTGTGCACCACACCAACTGCAAGTGAGAACAGCAATAGGGACTTTGGTGGTATCCAGGGGTGGGTCTATGCCTCTGGTGATGGCTGCTGGCAGATTTGGGGCTCCCTGAGGCTGCTGCAGTCATTCTTGCTGAAGACTGACTGCTGAAGTGACCTGCGATTTATAAATGAGCACCCCTGAAGTTTCCACCAAGCAAATAGGGATTGAGGGCCTACTAGGGACTGGATGTTTTGGGGAAGCAGATATAAGTTAGACGTGTGTTCTGTCTTTAGGAGCTCCCAGGTCGATATGTGAGTGAGTGTACTGCTCCACTTTGTCTCATTCTGTTCTCATTCCCATTCACTGAGTGGAGGAGGTGGCGTTTTAGGTGGCCCTTGAAGGATGGAACTTGAGGGTGGACCTTCTAGCATAAAAAGGACTCTAGGTAGACCACCTCAATCCCTATAGCCTAGGTTACAGGTAGGTAGGCCTCTCTCTGACATACTCATTTCCTGGGCTTGTCGGGGGACAAATAACTTTAGATTGTAATGATAACTTGGTCATTTATTTGATGATTAAACATGGCCAGTCTCCATTTTCTTTCTACTCATGCCATGGCATTAATTATGGTAACAATGACTATGTTATTATGATTCCACTTTTTCCCCTTGAGAATTTGGTTCTGAGCAATGGATCATCCAATGGTAAATTATATTTAGTCTTTTTTTTTTTTTTTAACTGATATGATCCATTGAATAGCAACTGATTTGTAAGTGAGTCATCCAGACATGCCCTTGGGCCTCTGTGTCATTTCTCAGTGAAGTGGAGGTGAGTAAGCACTAGACAGTGAGTTCAGAAACCTCAGCTCCAACCCCAGCTCTCCCACCTACTAGCCATGGGCCATTGATTGTTTCCCCACTCTGGGTTTCCTTGTCTCTATCAGGAGGGAGTCTGTAGTCAGTAAGATCCTACCAGCTGTATCATATATGATTTCATATGATCAATAAAAATGTCCTCGTTGTCAGACTTGTAGAGAAAATCTGTCTCCCAAGTGACTGCTACTGCTGCTGCTAAGTCACTTCAGTCATGTCCGACTCTGTGTGACCCCATAGACGGCAGCCCACCAGGCTCCCCCGTCCCTGGGATTCTCCAGGCAAGAACAATGAAGTGGGTTGCCATTTCCTTCTCCAATGCATGAAAGTGAAAAGTGAAAGTGACGTTGCTCGGTCATGTCTGACTCTTAGCGACCCCATGGACTGCAGCCACCAGGCTCCTCGGTCCATGGGATTTTCCAGGCAAGAGTACTGGAGTGGGGTGTCATCGCCTTCTCCGCCCAAGTGACTAGGCAATGTTAAACAACTATAAAGTCTGTTCTGACAATACCAGATGCACAGTAGATACTTCAGGATGCCCCCTATAAGTACTCTTTGATTGACGAAGTGATGATTTCTCAGACTCACTGGTCTACAGCAGTTCTTCTTAAAGTTTAATGTTCATGTAAGTCACAGGAGGATTTTGTTTAAATATAGATTCTGATTCAGTAGATGTAGGGTAGGGCTGAAGATTCTGTATCTCTAACAAGGTCCCAGGCAATGCTGATATGGAACACACTTTGAGTGATATGCCACTTTGAGTGGCAAGATTTTAGAGGGTTTTGATGAGAGGACGTGAGGCCAGTATTAGAAGGCTTGATACTTAAGAATACCAAATTTCAGCTAACTTGTTTTCTCTCCAAGTGCTTTCCCCAAGGCCTTGCTCAAAGCAGGTTCTTAGCAAGTGCTTGCTCACTGACTGCTGGATTTTACTCTTTCGTTAAAGTTTAAAAGAAAATATATCTCTTTGCTCTTCATTATCTAGGGCGATTAAACCCAAATGGCTTCTCCTACTTGGTATTAAGGCTTTCCTGCTGGCTCAGTGGTAATGAATCTGCTTGCCAATGCAGGAGATGCAGGTTCGATCCCTGGATCGGGAAGATCCCCTGGAGAAGGAAATGGCAACCCACTCTAGTATTCTTGCTTGGGAAATCCCATGGACAGAGGAGCCTGGTGGGCTACAGTCTATGGGGTCACAAAAGATTCCAAGATGACTCATCTACTCAACAACACAAAAACAACCTGGTATATTCACACCACATCCTGCTAGCAATTTCTATTAAGACTTTCTGGATCTCTTAGGCCAAGTTTAAAGGAATATTTACAAGATGTTTTAAAATTCAGAGCTTCTTTGACTCCAACCAGTTGGAACCATTCAATGAGCATTTGTAAAGGAAAAGTGTGAAGAAGTAGAAGGCACACAGATACACAGTTTTGCCAGCAATTTTATAAAGAACGTTTTCCATATCATATTACCACTTGTGCCTGTACAAGAATTCCTAATGTGTTATTCTTGGTTATATTTCCAAAGAGAGTGCATGCAATTTTTAATTGAATATGTTCAAAAACTCCTATATCAATCATATACAATAGCTCTCTATATGATACACTCCAAGTAGGTATATTGTCCTTTAAAAAAGAGGATGGTAGGCATAATAGACTAGTGAAAATACGACTGGGGCTACAGTGTGATGTGGTGGATGCTTATTCCTTTTCTGAAAGTTGACAAAGCAGGATCAGTACCAAGGTTTACTCTCATCCCAACTTTGTCTCCAAGGAATATCAAATTCATATTGGTTGCTCTCTGATGAATGATTTGCATGGCTAAAATGGAAACATGTTCATCAGTTTAAGGCCTGGATTGCCATAATGTGTTTTTTTCTGAAGACAATGTGCATTACTCGGAAGCAACACCAGTTGCATCATAAATATTTCAACTGTCAATGTTTGGGACTTGTTTCTTTGACCTGGTTCTGAATCAGTCAATGAGTAATAACAAGAGTTTGGTCCTTAGAGTTTGAAGAGTGCTGACAATCCACATGATTAAAATTCATAAGATAGGCATTTATCAAAATAACACTTCACCCACAAAGAAAAGGCATGGATCAGTCCCCAACACATGTAATATCCATTTACAATGGAGACTTGCCTTCCAATTCTAACGGACATTGCTGGGCTCATGGTTGAGAGATGAGGCAATTGTATTTTTCCCATTAGGTCAATAGGAAATCCATTTGCAAGGGAACAGTCAATTTTGGATCACAGATCATTAGAACTCAAAGGAATAATAGAAATCTTTCGGCCTGAACCTGCCGTTTAGTAAATAAGAAAACTAAGGCTAGAAAACTGATCTGATTTGCCAAGGTTGCAGAACTATTTCAAGCACCCAATATAGTTCAAGAAAGCACCTGCCTTGTTTTAAGCAATGCCTTGGACACTCCCAATTTAGTGTGCCATTTTTATTTCTACCAATAGATGGCTGTGGCTTTGACCCAAAACACAATGGAAATGAACTAAATAGTTAAAGGAAACAACTAAGTGTCTCTACCACTTGCCATTCATTCATTACATAAAAAATACACTGAACCTACTGTGTGCCTGGCACTCAAATGACGAAATCCTGGATAGTCATCAAACTCTCTCATCTGGAATGCCGAAGTTCATTTCTCAACATAAAGACTTGTAAGAGACTTCAGCACCACCAAAACCACCCTGCTTAATCTACTTCAAGAGTAATCCCTTTACGCATCTGTCAGAGGTGGCCCTGCCAGGTGCTAGAAACAAGAACATAACTGAGAGCAATATAACATCTCAAAGTTTCTGAACCTCCCAGTACAATGTCAGGTGCTTTCATATCCATGATCTTATCTGGTTCTGGCATTACACAGTGAAGTATTGCTGTCTCCCATATATACATACATATATATATATGTATGTATATATATATAAAAGTAAGAATTCAGAAGTTTGTACAAATTTTATGAATCCAATCCAGGGTCACAGAGGTAATAAAATCTGGAACTAAGATTTGAATACAGGTAAAGTTGCAGCTATGAAATTAAAAGACACTTGCTCCTTGAAAGGAAAGCTATGATAAACCTAGATAGTGAATTAAAAAGCCAGAAACATCACTTTGCCAAAAAAGGTCCATAAAGCTAAAGTTATGGTTTTTTCAGTAGTCATGTGTGGATGTGCAAATTGGTCTATAAAGAAGGTTGAGCACTGAAGAATTGATGCTTTTGAACTGTGATGCTATAGAAGAGTCTTAAGAGTCCCTTGGACTGCAAGGAGATCAAATCAGTCAATGCTAACGGAAATCAACTATGAATATTCATTGGAAGGACTATTGCTGAAGCTGAAGCTTCAATACTTTGGCCACCTGATGCAAAGAGACAATTCATTGGAAAAGACCCTGATGCTCGGAAAGATTGAAGGCAAAAGGAGAAGGGGGTGGCAGAGACTGAGATGACTAGATAGCATCACTGACTCAATGGACATGAATTTGAGCAAACTCTAGGATATAGTGGAGGACAGAAGAGCCTGGCATGCTATAGTCCATGGAGTTGCAAAGAGTTGGACATGACTTAGCTACTGAACAACAACCACAAAGTTGCCTCCAAAGGCAATACAGTTTTCACCCTTTTGCCAATTTTATTGAGGAACTGTGTCAAGAGCAGTTGCCTGACAGATTTTGCCAACATTAAGCCTTAAAGTAGTGCTGCAGACTGAATGTTTGTATCTACCCTCCACCTTAACTTAATATTTTGAAGACTGAATTCTCAATGTGATAGTATTTGGAGGCAGGGCCTTTGGGAGGTGATTATGTCATGAGGGTGGAGCCGTCATATTGGAATTGGTGGTGTTATAAGAGTGATTCCCTGGTGGCTCAGACAGTAAAGAATCTTCCTGCAATGCAGGAGACCCAGGTTCAATCCCTGGGTCAGGAAGATCCCCTGGAGAAGGGAATGGCAACCCACTCCAGTATTCTTGCTTGGAAAATCCCATGGACAGAGGAGCCTGAAGGGCTACTCTCCATGGGGTTGCAAAGAGTCAGACATGACTGAGCAACTAACACAAGGGAATGAAGAGACTAGAGCTCACTCTTTTCACCATGTGAAGATACAGCAAGAAAGTGGCTGTCTTCAAACCAGGACGTAGGTTCTCACCAGATGCCGAATCTCCTGGTGCTTTGATCTCGGACTTCTCAATCTCCAGAACTTCGAGAAAAATGTCTGTTGTTTAGGTTCCCTAGTCTGTGGTACTCTTATCATAGTAGCCAGCATGTACTACCACAGGTAGCACAAGTAGATCCTACCTAAAAGGTAGGCTCCATTTAGTCATTAAGACTCTTTCCTCTTCCTTGTTCACCATTTAATTTTCCACCTCTGGTTTGGATATTTCTATTTTTCTGTATAAGACATGGCCTTAATAATGCTAAGATTTGGCCTTGAGTATAATTCTGCTTACAAGAAAAGATAGCTAGAGGCCAAGAAGGCCTAGCAAGTACAGCCAGAGAACTTCTTTAGTAATGCAAGAGAAATGTAAAACCCATTTGTTACAAAACCATCAGTAAGACTTGAACTTCTTAGAAGTCAGATAGCCATTTAAAAAATTTTACTGATAAATGTCAACCAATTTTGCCACATTTTCCTGAGACAAGGCTGACAGAAATGAGGCAGGAACCCTTTGCTCCCTTCTAACTTCCATCACACATGCCTGTTCCCAAGGGGACGGGTTTCAGAATGTCATCATTGTTCAGCTGATATCTCTGCATCAAATGATCACCTCCAAACTCTTCTCCTACATCATTTTCATTAGCCCCTTTAAATTAATCTGATTCAACTGATGCTATTAACTGAGACATAGCAGGTATCAAGAGTCCATCTTCTACTGGGTATCATGAGGTCTTTGAGAAAAGCCCCTTTCAACAGAGGCCAATTTGTTGCTATCATACTGATTTTCACTCATCAGCTGGTAACTCTCTATTAGCCCATCAAGTTCAGCTTTTAATGGCCAAACTGTATCTGTGACCGCAATTCAATTTCCACTCTGCACTTGTGGTTCCTTGATACTTTGAAATTCTTTAAACCTGCTTGATTAGCCACCTGAGGTAAATGGCTTAGTCATTTTAAGTTTTATGAAACATCTGTGCACTTTGATCATAGACCAGAGGAGAAAATGGCTCTGGAATCTTCCTCGAAGCATTAGGAAGCACAGACCCCAAGAGCTAGGTGGCACAGATTTCAGGGGGAGTGGGAGAGGTAGTCAGGACCAGAGCCATAGGACTTGATGACACTGGAGCCCCATAGGGGAATGGAGTTGCATTGGTGTATCCTAGGCTGACCTTTGGATGCTGCCTCCAATGGTGGCCAATTATGAAATGGAATTAACTCAGTTTGAGTTCTGTTCCTGGAGAGTCCTGGGGTGCATGAGCATACACACTACAGCCTCACAACTTCTTTTCCTCTTAGTGCCTCTTTCCCTCCTCCTTATTCTTCTCCCTCCCTTCTTCCTTCTTGTTCTTACCTACTCTAAGTGCATCTATTTTTGAAACCCCATGGGGCCCACGGTCCTACAGAAAAACTGTTGGTTTGAACATGTGCGATGTGAGAAAGAAGAGCAGCCCCTGACATGCAGGAGCTGGCCTGGCACTCCACAGCTTGGTCATGTTATTCTATCAGACACGAACACAGAATGCTGAGCTCAGGCGAGGTTACTCTGAGATCATGATAAAAATGAGACAAAGCATGGCCACTTCTAAGCACAGATAAAAAATATGTAACTATGCTGCATACAAAACACCAAACGTGTCTCTCTCAACCAAGATGAGTTGCTAGTGCTTCTTAACCAATTACAATTACAGCTTGATCCTCATTCTAGTCTTTTCTCCCTGAGAAGATTTATTGAGACACACAGGCATATAATTGCCCCCACTTTTGGACAACATCCAGTTTAGAGCAACCGCCTTCTTCCCTAAACCTCTTGCAAATCATCCAACCAAAGCCCAAATCCTATAGTAGGTTCCTTCAGCACTCTCTTAGTGAGACCCACAATGTTTTCCATGGTTTCTGTTCTGTACTGCAGCCAGTAACAAACCCAGTTTGTTTAGTTACAGGTGTGTTACTGATGGCCTTTGCTTGAAGGACATTGACAAATGATAAAAATAACTCACACTTAAGTAACAATTTACATTTTAAAAGTTTTCACAAGCATTATTTTGTTCAATCTTCATGACTATGAGGAAGATGGGAAGGTATTATTATACTCATTTTCCGGATTAAGAAATTGAGGCCCCGTGTAGTTAAATGGGTTAAGTAAGTTCAAACGTCTATTAAGTATTGGAATCAGGGATTGAGACAAATCTGTTTGTTCCATACTCTGTGCTTTTTCCCTGTTCCTGATCCTAGAAGAAATAAATCCCTCAACTATTTGTAATTTAGTGCTTCATCAACTGAAGACTGTAGCTGAGAAGGGAATGAGGTTGGTGGTGGGCAGAACATTCTGGGATAAACCTGAAATATCTTTCAGAATCATTGATTTTAATATAAGATTTTTGAGGAAACAAGTTAAACTTTTTTTTTTTAAAGAATGAGGTTTAAACATTTTAGAATTAAAACAAAACTCAAGAAAAAGTTAAAAATAAAAAGAGAGCAAAAAATTTTGTTATTTGCTGCAAGTGACTTAAGACTGCTATCCCAGGCCTTGTGCCCACCCTCCAGGGGTCTGGATTTAGGGATACTAAAGTAGAGCTGAGAATTTTGTCAAAGGTCCTACAATCCATCTTTGGATGAAAAGGCATGGAGCAAACGCCTCGGACTTACGTTCAAGCACTCTTGTAGTGCTGAGGGCAAACTTGTCCTCGGGGCCATGAGGCTCAATGGAGTAGGGCTAAGTGTCTCCTGGGGCCCCTGTTGACCCTTGGGGAGGCGAGCTGTGGACTTTCCCTGGGGGTCAGTTCTCTAGAGTTCTAGGGGGCATCCAGCTTTCTGCAGCTTGGTGATCTCCAAACCTGACCTCCCTGGGGGACTCAAGCTAGAATCCAGCCCCTCTCTAGACCAGCTATTACTGCTGAGAGGCATGGAGGGGGGTGGGTGGGAGAAGACCCTAAGGGAACTGGCCTTGGCTCCAGGCCATGTCAAAGCCCAATGTTTATTCTTAGACATAGTCATAACAGGTACACAAATCTGCAGGGAATCTGAAATCTGACCGTGTTCCCAGGCAAGCTGCTTTTAACACATTTACTCATACATACAAAGTTTGGAAGGCTATCATCTCCTCTCACATCTGGAATTCATAGACCCCAGGGGCTCTAGTACTGAAACAACATGCAGTTACTTAAAATAGAACAAATGAAAATCATTAAGGACTACCTGAGCTGACAAATTGTATTATAATGTTATTTTTAAATATATAACATAAAAGTGGGTATAAATTCCTTATGCTTATAGCTTTTACATGACGACTAAAGCCAAACAAAATAATTCAATAATTATTTGCAACATGTGAGATGTGTATACTCAGTCACTCAGTTGTGTCTGGTGCCCAACTCTTTGCAACCCCATGGACTATGGTCCCCCAGGCTCCTCTGCCCGTGGAATTTCTTCAGGCAAAAATATTGGAGTGAGTTACCAGTTCATCCTACAGAGGATCCTCCCAACCCAGGGGTCAAACCCAGGTTGCCTGCATTGCAGGCAGATTCTTTACCATCTGAACCACAAGGGAAGTCCCGCCTTGGTGTATACCTACCACCTAAACATCAACCCTGGCTTCAGACTCACAGGAGAGCTGGTTACATGCTTCCATGAAGTCCTTTGGAAGGGGCTGTATGATTTCTCAAGACCTCGATTTGGGTATTATGATTATACCGAGATTAAGGAGGAGCAATGTCTTTTCAAACACTGGGATGAACAGGAACATCCATTATTCCTCTGAAGGCCAGCAAGTCCCCTCTGATGTGTCCATCTGGCCCATTGTGAGAAGAGTAAAAAGTTATGGTCATAGGAAAGAAAACAACTTTCAGTTATGCTGTCTTGTAGAGGCACAAATCATTTCCAAACAAGCTAAATTAGCACTGATTTAGAAGCAGATGTCCAACTCCTTGTCTGCGTCTCATTGGTTTCATCATTCAAATCTTTGCAGGAAGCAGGCTCATAGGTACATCAAAATGTACCTAAGATTACTAACGATGAACCCAAATCATGCCTTCCCCTCCATTCTCCTCTGGCAGGCATCTTACCCTTCCTTTATACTCCTCCTGATAATGCCACTTGACCAGTAAAAAGAGCATCTGTCGAGAGAAATGCACTGAAACAAAAAACCTTACAGTACAGGGAGCTTTGGGGTGTTAATTACACAAATTGCCCATCAACTCCATTGTTACTCTCTTTCCTTTGATAAATTAAAAAAACGTTGAGACTTCTAAGCATGAATGCAGTTGAGCCAAAAGTTTTCCTATAAATATGGATGGAAATCTTGGCTCCTTCATAATAGCCACAGTCAAGAGCTCTGGACAGTTGGCTCAGAGGCAGTGAGGGGTGTTGGGAAGTATGGGGCTGGGGGTCAGGAGACTGGGTTTTATACCAGAATTTCTATAACCTGGGGGATCTTGACTACTTCAGCCTGTTTGAGATTCAAATTCTTCTTTGGTAAAAATGGGGCTGTATTACTCATTTTCCAGGCCTAGTCGCTGTAATTATAAATAAAATAAAGACTCCCAAGCATGTGGAAATGTGTGTGTATGTGTGTGCATGTATTCAGACACATATGCACACATACCTAAAAGCCCTGTGTACTATAGTGAAATGGATACTGGGGGCATCAGAACACCTGGGTGTTAGTCCTGGCTTCTTTGCTGTGTGAACCTGGACAAGTTTCTTAGGCTTCTGGGCTTCAGTTTTCTCATCTGTAAAAAAGACAACTTTGGACAAATGATTTCCAGTGTCCTTCCTGGGCCAAAGGCCTCTAATTCTAACTCAGACATGAAAGGGGCAAAGTCACAGCTCTACCACTGGCCAAGGCTGTCACCTGATAGTTGCAATGTGACAAGGATGCAGGGGGCAAAGAGAACTTCCTGGGTGGCGTCCTGCTCCAAAGATGACTGTGGGTGGAGAATGAGGGCCCAGGCCTAGAGTGACACGCCGGCTACAGGGTGTCCTTGCCCTTTCCTGTGACTTCCTTCTTTCCCTTTTCTCTTCACTCTCTCCCTTCTCATTCCTGTTTCCTCACCCTTAGACCTCAGCCCTGCCAAGGGGCTGGCCAAGGATTTCAGAAGTGGTTGGGAAAGGGCACTGCTAACTCTTCAAGCTGAATCAACCACTGGTTCACAAGCCTTTCACAAGCTATGGGGGTGGACTGAGAGTAATAATAATAAAAAAAACAGAACCCTTTCACTAGTGATGAAATTAACGGAAGGCAATTCAGGAAGGACATGGAGGAGGTTGTTAAGTCCTACGAACACAGGAAGTCCTTATGCCTGGGCACTCTGAGAGGCTTGAGCTCACTGATAACCAGGCTAATATTAACTCCTAGCTCAGGTAGAATGTTTCTTCTAAAGGTTCTGCATCTATCTAGCAATAATTTCATTCTCTTTGCCATTGCTCCTTACAAAGCTGTTTTTATTAGCACCAATTTGCATATGGGGAAACTGAGTCATGGAAAGGAGAAAGTCGCATAATGACTGGCATTGGTTCTCCTATGTTCTCAGAAGTTTATATCAAAATACAACAAAGAACAATGTAACTGCTAATGAAATATTTATTTAGGCTGTTCGAATAGTCCCTGAATGAAGAGGGGAGAAGACAGAGGTGTGCCATGGGACAGGGAGTCAGGGACTCCTGGTTCTGCACTCTCTACTCTCTCTGCCTTCTCTTGCTTGTCTTGAGGGAGTGGGGGGCTCTGGACAGGAACATGAGGGAAACTGAGGAACATGGAAAAACACTGCCAGACACAAGACACAGGGTAAGCAAGTAGCCAAGTCTGGACAAGCCAGCGGTCATTTGGATATAAATGACCTTCTCAGTAAGGTCAGTTCTCAATGGGCATCTTGACCCCCAGTTTGGATGCTCTTTTGTAAATGAAAAGATGAAGACTGAATAGGTGAAGACTGGATGCCCAGGGGGCAAAGAGTCAGGCTGTAGCATCCGGGGCTGCATTATGACTTCCAAGCCTGGGTACTTTTGCTGTCATGGGACCATTCCTCTGCAAAACGAATTAAAAATTCTATTTTACTACTGCATTGATGTACAGATATATTGATATTATATATTAAAACACTTTATTCAAACTAAAGCCTCGTTTTCCTTCCTTCTGATTTTAAAAGAAAGTAATGACGAAGCTGAAACTCCAATACTTTGGCCACCTCATGAGAAGAGTTGACTCATTGGAAAAGACCCTAATGCTGGGAAGGATTGGGGGCAGGAGGAGAAGGGGACAACAGAGGATGAGATGGCTGGATGGCATCACCGACTCGATGGCCAAGGGTTTGGGTAAACTCTGGGAGTTGGTGATGGACAGGGAGGCCTGGCGTGCTGCGATTCATGGGGTCGCAAAGAGTCAGACATGACTGAGTGACTGAACTGACTGAAGTGAACTGAAGGACTTCTCTAGTGGCACAATGGATAGGAATCCACCTACCAATGCAGAGAACAGGTTCAATCCCTGGTCCAGGAAAATTCCATATGCCTGGGAGCAATTAAGCTTGTGTGCCACAACTGCTGAGCTTGTACTCTAGAGCCTGTGTGCTGCAACTAGTGAAGCCCGTGAATCTGGAGCCTGTGCTCTCCAACAAGAGAAGCCATCGCAATGAGAAGCCCATGCACTGCAACAAAGAGTAGCTCCTGCTCACTGAAACTAGAGAAAGCCCTCAGTTCAGTTCAGTCGCTCAGTCATGTCCGACTCTTTGTGACCTCATGAACCACAGCAGGCCAGGCCTCCCTGTCCATCACCAACTCCCAGAGTTCACCCAAATTCATGTCCATTGAATTGGTGACACCATCCAGCCATCTCATCCTCTGTCGTCCCCTTCTCCTCCTGCCTTCAATCTTTCCCAACATCAGGGTCTTTTCCAGTGAGTCAGCTCTTTGCATCAGGTGGCCAAAGTATTGGAGTTTCAGCTTCAACATCAGTCCTTCCAATGAACACCCAGGACTGATTTCCTTTAGGATTGACTAGTTGGATCTCCTTGCAGTCCAAGGGACTCTCAAGGGTCTTCTATAACACCACAGTTCAAAAGCATCAATTCTTCTGTGCTCAGCTTTCTTTATACTCCAACTCTCACATCCATACATGACCACTGGAAAAACCATAGCCTTGACTAGACGGACCTTTGCTGACAAAGTAATGTCTCTGCTTTTTAATGTGCTGTCTAGGTTGGTCATAACTTTCCTTCCAAGGAGTAAGCGTCTTTTAATTTCATGGGTGCAATCACCATCTGCAGTGATTTTGGAGCCCAGAAAATAAAGTCAGACACTGTTTCCACTGTTTCCCCTGTTTCCCCATCTATTGGCCATGAAGTGATGGGACCGTATGCCACACTCTTATAAAGCCCTCACAAAGCAAGAAAAACCCAGCACAGCCAAAAGAAAAAAGAAATTAGAATGTTTTCATGAGGCCCTAAGAGTAATGTGGGCCATAGGCACTGCATCAGCTGGGCTTCAGGGATTAATCAGCTGGCATGAGAGCATTCCTTGCCTCCTACAATGACCAGCTACAGTAGTTGACCCCTATGGTCTGCCCAAGCCCATCTGGGCCAGGCTCACTCAAATTCATAGAATCAGCCTCAAAGCATCAGTTTGAGCTTCTAGGAGGTGCGGATGCCTCATTGCTTTTACAGGTGAAGATACTGAAGCTCAAAGATGTCATGGTCGAGTTATCAAAGATGGAGGGGCCAGGTTTTGAACTTAACTCTCTCTCTCCCCAAAGCCCTTGATTTGACTCCTACTTCCCACAGTGTATATCTGAGCTGCTACTGAACACCACTCCCCAGACTAGACATTGTCCTGTCTGGGACCTACACCAGAAACATCTATATATCTACAGAGATGGATGTTTCTAAATAACTATCTACACCTTAGCAAATATGGAAATTAGTAATTAAGCAAGAGTAGATAGGTGATAGCAGAAAAGTCTGAAAATAAAGTCTACATAATGCAATGGAAAAGGTCCCACAGAGATACTCAGAGGGAAAAAGACATCATCCCCAGAGGATTAATGTTCCAGTAAACTGTAAGCTGCTTATATTTTCACCCCATTTCCATAACTTTCAAATAACTGTCTCAAACAATAAAAGGCCAGACAGCACAGGCTAGGCGGCACTGTCTCCGAGACATCCGGGGCTCTCTTGTAGTTTCCCAGTGGCAGTGTGGAGGCTAGAGAGGACACACTGGATTATCAGTGAATTGGCACATTTTGCCTCTTGTCAGGGGAACTCTGGATCAATCCTCAAAGCATCAAGCCTCTGAGGACCAAGAGGCCTAGATGTGGAATAAATCTCGGCATGACCTCTTACAACTGTGATACGAGCAAGTCACTTTACTTCTGTAATCCCCTTGCTAATGAGAAGTTCATAACAACCCCAGCCCTACCAAACACACAGGTTTTTGTGAGGCTTAAAGGAAATAAAGGATATAAATTGGTTTTGTGAGCTACAGAGCACTGTCCAGATGCTTGAAACTTGACCCTGCCCTAGAGTCCCCTTTCTCAGACTTCTTTGTCGCTGTTGCCCCCTGCGGTGGTCAGAGCTTCCTAAAAGCTGGCCCCGTCACCACCAAGATCCCCAAGCTGGGCTGCCGTACAATGCCAGTAGATTACACTAATTTGTTTTATTTATTTGACATACTTGGAATTAAGGGTTTTTGAAAGCACTATGCAAATATATGTAAATGACTATATTTCATGCAAATAATGAGCAAACAGTGTCCGTGTATTTGCTTAGAAAAATCTGATGGCCAAAGGCTGTTTGTTTATATCCTCGAAAGAATCAGGAAGAATATTTTACACAACAGTCACTCTTCCAGGTGTTTAAAAACTATGGATGTTAAGGAACCTAGTGTTCAGTACGTGGCTTACCAGCTGGTTATGATCCTTTTTCAGTATTCATCAGGATATCTGACATCAGTTAAGCAGTCTCTCATTCATTAATCATTTAACAATGATGGTGCCAGGGATTTGATGATTAGCAGAGTAAGGTACGCATCCTTCCTCAAGGACTCTCTGGCCATGTGGATGCCAAAGTTGGCTCTTAAAACACAGCTGGGGCATCGGTTTCCTGACACATATTCATGGTTAGTACCTGACTGCATTCTGAATAAAGTCCAAGTAGCTGATCGCAGGGCACTCAAGACTCTTCGCAACCTAGACCAAATTGACTTTCTACCAGAATCTCTCCCCTGACCCTTCTTCACATAACCTCTGCTTTCATATGTTTAGTATGTAATATTTAGTATTCTTCCAAGTATATTTACCCCTCCCCTACTCTGTGTCTCTGATAATGCTTATTTTCTAAATACCAAAGTGCATTATTAGTATGTATCATTGCTTCTGTTCTGGTAACAGACAAACAGGAGTGTTTTGCTAACTTATGCTTCCAAAGCCAAAGAGAGAGCAGGTGAGTCTTCAGTGATCAACTAAATAATCCAACGCCCTTGTTCTACCAATGGGTAAACCAAGGCCAAGAAAATGGAAGGGGCTTAATCAAGGTGATAGAGCTGGAACAAGTACCCAAGTGTGCTCATCCAACTCCAGGACTCCGTAACAACTGCATCATGGTCATGGCTCATAGACATAAGCACAAAAAATAATCAAGTTGACCTGCTTTCTAGGGGTCACCTTAACAAATCAGGCTATGTTAACCGAACACTTCCCAGGGTGGAAACTAGTGAGGAGACACAAGTTCTGGGACAAGGTCATCCCCTCCAGGTCATTACAATCCAGATGCTCCCTGGATGTGCAGCCAGCCTTTGTATTAACAATAATGGTAATGAGAGTAGGGCACTAAGCAACCTTCTTCTGCTCCTCCATAGTCTAGACAAAGGCTTTCAACCCTGGCTGCACACTAACACCACCTGGAGAGATCTGAAACCTATCAGTGCTCACCCTCCACTTTGACTAGTTAAACGGAATCTCAGCAGTAAGGCCAAGGCATCAATACTTTTCATATACCTGGGTGAGCCATGCTGCAGAGAGGCGAAATGAGGCAGCTGCCTCCCTGTGCCCAGAGACGGGCTCTAGGCCCACTGATTCTGCCACCCACTTGGTTCATTCCCCATGGTGATGGCCCAGCTGCACTGACGTGTCATCCAGCCTCCTGCTCCCACCCATCCTGGGCTAACAGAGCAAGCAGGGCACAGACCTCTCTTAACCCCGACCGACTGGGGCGAAACCATATTTACTGGTCATTTGCTGTTGGTTTTTTAGAGCAGTCCGTTATGATTTCTTGCAGAAACCACTCTAGCAGGTGCACTAGCACGGGGCAGGCGGCATTCAGATTAAGCCGCCACTACGTCTCGGCAGGATGAGGATGGAGAGGGCACGCAGAACAGGTCTGCTGACATGCGGTACTTTTGTTAGCTCGGGAAATTATTTTGAGCAGCACAGGGAGCAATGGCTTCAGGAGGGGGAGAAATCCTATGTGTTTATTATAATGCAGTCCAAGATGATTGCCCTGAATGAACGAAATAGAATAGAATTGGTCCTGGTTTGCTGAGCACACATAAAAGAAGAGAAAATGGAGGCAGGCCCTGTCCTCTCCACAGTCTGTTTCTATTAGGAAATGACATGATTCAGTGGCACCTCTGGTGAAAAAGAGGGGGCTGGGGAGAAGGGCAGGATTTCCCCTTGAACACAGATGGCACTTTACATCTCAGATCAATCAGACAGGGTCAACAGTTCATCTCACTGGTCCTCCAGCTAAGTTCCTTCCTTTGCTTCCTAATCAGAAACCCCCACACACCTCTGGTCTTTGGGGTGCAGGGCCCTATCACTTTCAACGTCTCCCTATCTCTCAGCTGCTTGAATTTGGGTGGATTTTTCCACACAAGTGTATTGCCTAAGCGAGGGGTGGGGAGAGAGTGATGTTGCCTTTGATGCAATTTCAACACTTGGTGAAGTGAAAGGGTGAACGAAAAGGGATGAAGAGCCAGAAACCATTTTTTTAAAATGACAATGGAGAGTAACATTTTTAGTTTCTGGTATTATTGTTTTCTTTATAAATTTAAAGCCAGATGCAGCAGTTTATGGTTTATTATTCTTTCCCGTGGCGCTTGCTAAAAATTTCAGTTATACCATACTGACTTTCTTTCCCTTTGTGTTTCGCTGCTAGCGGACACAGTTTGAATCAAATCTCTAACAAAGACAGAAGGCTCAGAGCCTGCTTGTTTGCTGAAACTGCTGGAAACCTTTTTGATTTTTCAAGAAGCCACGGAGGATGCAGGGGCTTCCGCAGTCCACAGACTTAATATACAAAGTAATTTAGGAGAAAGGCTGGCTTGGTTTTGCTGGTAATGTGAGTTCATTTGCAATTCTCTTCCCTTCTCAGCCGGATTGAAAATGAGTATTGAAATTCAGAAGAGGGTATGTGTGTGCCTCTTGGGCGTGTTAAGCCAGAGGGTGTGTGCTCTCTGTCTACACCCTGGGGAAGAGATGACTGGCCATGCATCATTTTTTAACAGCTGTATTTGCACAGGTGGGAAATAACAGTGTCATCTTGGAACAGCAGACACAATGATATATGTTTTGGGGGGCATCTATAGAGCACAGTGAATCATGCAACATGAGATTCAACCCTACCATAAGTCAATCCATGCTGCCCACCAAAAGCTCCTTAGGTAAGTGGAGAGGCTGCCTTCAGATTACTTTGGAAGATGAAAAATATTCCCATATATATTCAGCCAATAAAGCAGCCATGCAGGTAAATAAAAACAAATTCAGAAATCAGAGTCTCAAGGTTGGAAGAAACTTGAAAGATGTCTAGATCAGCCACCTGTCCAGACACGCATGCCTGTGTCCTCTGAGCATCTCTGTGTATTCTCCTCCGGTTTCTGCTTTGAATCCCTTTCATGACGGGGATCTCATTGCCTCCTCCACGGAGATTAACCCGTCTCAACTTCCCAGTGTCCAGATGGTTAAAAAACAAAACGAAACAAACCCCTCTACTTTATGTTGTTAAAATCACAGCATCTCCTGCTTGATCCTAGCTCTTGATCCTAGTTGCACAAAGGGCAAAAATAATCCTTTTGGCATGACAATCTTCCAACAGTGACAGCCATGTTATTTATTTGTTCATTCATTAGCTAAACCATCTATTATGGGCCAGAAAGCAGGGTCCAAGGCTACAAAGTGAAGACCATAGAACCTGCCATCACAATACAGTTGGGCACTTCTATAAGGTACCACTGGGCACCTTAAGGTACTACTGTAAGGTACCACTGGGTACCTTACCAAATGAATTGAATTTTCTGTGGTTAAGTGAAAGTCTAAACAATTTCCTGGGGGCTTAGGGGAAAGCACAGCTATTTGCCTAGTGGGAGGTTGGTGGGTGGAAGCACAGAAGGCCTCCCAAGGTGGTGGTTTTGGTCTTGGACTCCCAGGGCTATGTTTCCTACCTTCTCTTCAAGCTGCTTGCTAATTTCTCATGAGAGGATTTGCACATCAGGGTCTGCCCAGCCATTGTGTTGGAGTCTCCATTAATGTAGACTCTGACAGTCTCAAGTGTTAGGTACTTTTCTGCTCACAGTCCAGACACAAGTTGCTTCACTTGTCTTGCAACCTGGAGGCACTGCATCTGGAGCAAGAAAGCCCTTGGAGAGGACGATGCTCCTGAGGATCTGGCTGTAGGACCCAAGGGCTCTTGAATGTTACTGGTCTCCCCTGTCACTTCCCTGCAGAAACTGTCTGTGCAGATGAGGCTCCTGTGTCAAAACCCCCATCTGTGTCACAGAGGCATGGGTTGCCGAGGGGAATCTTAAAGCATCTTCTGCAAGCAGTTTGTCTGCTTGTGACACATTTGGAAGAAAGGGGCAGAGTTAACTGTGAAAGTGCCTTACTTGTGTGGATTTGGAGGAAAGGTCTGTAATCATCACCCTCTGGACTCCCCAGGGACCTGTGAATTGGGAACGCTCCTCTTGAAGGTGGGCTAATGGAAGAACTGACTGTTAGGGCAGATGGTGCCTGGGTGCAAGGCACTGGAGAAATTGGAAAAGTACTAGAGGAAGTGAATGACAACAAGCAAAACCCTGAGGGCAAAGGGGAAGATGCTGTCACCCTCCCGCTCTCCCCTTGACAACAGGGCTCCTAGAACGCCACGGAAAAAACATCATCACCAAACAGCTATTTTCTCTGGGCCCATGTGGTGAAGGGTAAAACCAGGACGAGGATGCTGGGTTCAGAGACCTATGTTCAAAATCACTCAGTTAATTGCTATGTGCCCATAAAGATGTCACTTAAACTCACTGAGATTGGGTAATCTCATCTGTAAAACAGCTTTGGTAGAGACTCTAGTTTGGCAGGGTTATTAGAAGCATTGTGGTACCAGCTGGGCTAGAGCTCTGAGGGTCCTACAAGTGTTAGCTGTGGTGATCCCAGCCAAGCCCTGCGAGGTTCATGGAAGTGACTCGAACAAAGTCCTAGTCCTCACAGAGTTTTTAGTGGTACAGGGCAGACAGGGCAATGCAAAAGTAATGTCACTATAAGGGAAGCATGGGAGAAGGGTGGATGATCAAGTTCTGGGAAATCAACACTTGGGATAAAAAGAGAAAATTGAAGGGATACTTCTTTAAACCTATTTAAAGTGGGTAAAATAAAAAGAAATTGTAAGGGGAAAAATATGTTACAGTTCTCTTAAATCTACTAGTTCATGGAGGTGGGAGAAAAAGGTATAATGAAACCTTTATTATTTCTTTTTTAATATCTGTAGGGCCATAGCCTATAAATAATGATAAGGGGAATCTGTTAACTGGAAGACAGAAAACTTCTAAGGAAATAGGACTGGCAATGTTTCTTGTGTGACTTCCCTCAGATTACTGCTTCTTTTGTTAAGATCCAGGTCTCCAGACCCCATCCCATACCTAAAACATCAGAACCTGAAATGTGGCCTGGCACTGTGCTGTAACAAGCTGCTCAGGTGACTTTTATGAAGTGTAATATTTAAACATATTGAACCTCTGATTTGGGTGAATAAACACACACAAAGAGCACCTGTTTATCAAATACCCAAATCAGATCCTGTGGGCTTTATAAGTTAATATTAATTTCATGGTTTCAGTATTTTTACTATGGTTATGTAAGATATCTGCTTGCTACAATGAGTATTTTAAATACTCCTTATGGCAAAATAAAATAGTGTATTTTCAATTCTCAAAGTTTATTTCAGAATGTTGTATTTCAAGCAGTCTGACTTTATCTGCTTGAGAATGATTTTAGGTTTTAGAAAAATTATATATACACTGGGATAGGAACAATCTCACGTTTGCTCTACTGCAAATGGATTTCCAACATTCTCCCTGCAGTCTGTCTCTCCCCACCACAGTCCACCTCACATACCACAGACTGACCAGTCTTTCCGAAGCACAGTTTTGGTACGGTTACTCCTTTGGTGGAAAAACAAAAAAAAAAACAAAAAACCATGAATGGCTCCCCACTGCCTATGGGATAAAACTCCTTAGCCTGGCTTCCAGGTCTTTCACACTATATGGCCCACCTACCAGCTAATCTTTCTCTCACATTTTTCTACACATACACCCAAATGCCAGCCAATCTGGACTGCTCACCATCCTCATCTGCCACTTTATGTCTCCAAAACTTTAGCTCACACCAAACTTCCTCATCTCAACTCATCAGAATCTTACCATCTTTCTAGATCTCTAGACATCTAAGTGCTGGTCATCCAGTTGTAAGCGCTTCATCCAAACTCTACAGCGCTTTTTTCTGTGCTACGCCCCTGGTCTTAATATACGACACCTGGTATTGGAGAAGGAAATGGCAACCCACTCCAGTGTTCTTGCCTGGAGAATCCCAGGGACGGGGGAGCCTGGTGGGCTGCCGTCTCTGGGGTCGCACAGAGTCGGACACGACTGAAGCGACTTAGCAGCAGCAGCAGGTATTGTACTTATTGCTTATTTGTCTACTAGACTTAAAGTTATGGAGAGCAGTCCCATAACTGGAGAAGAAAATGGCACCCCACTCCAGTACTATTGCTTGGAAAATCCCATGGATGGAGGAGCCTGGTAGGCTGCAGTCCATGGGGTCGCAAAGAGTTGGACACGACTGAGCGACTTCACTCACTCACTCAATCAGTCCCATAACACACTCCACTCTGTATTGCCCATAGAAACAAACATGGTAAAATGACCTCCAGAAGGCATATGTAAGAGTGCTGCCCAATAGAACTTTCTGCCATGAGGTAAATTTTATATACCTGCATCATCCAACAGGGTAGTCATTGGCCACAATAGTGGCTCTTGACCACTTAAAATGTGGCTACGGTGACCAAGGAACTACATTTTCAATTTTATTTTATTTCAACTGATCAAAACTTATATTTAAGTAGCAGATGTGGCTAATGAATAGACTATGGGACAGCACAGACAGAGAACATATTTAATGAAGGAGGATGCACTGTACTTAGAAAACTTTTAAACTTGCTACTCTACCCTCAGGGTTCACCTGATCTGGTCCTCCCTACCTCTGCATCCTTAGCTCAGCTCCCACCAGTTCCCCCCTTACTCCATCTAGCCATGCCTGGCTAGTTTCCTTTTCTTAAGTAGGCCTTGCTCGCTCTGGTTTCCAGGCTCTTGCTTTTGCCCTGTGCTCTGCTTGGAGTGCCTTCCTCTCTGATCTCATTCAGCTGGGTTGTCATTCAGGTCTCAACTCAAATGTCACTTCCTTAGAGAGAATGTCCCTGATGTGCCATCTGAAATAGACCTCTCTTTCTGTTACCCCACCTCCTTAGATTTTCTTTACAACCCTTTCACTATCTAGAATTTATTTTATTACTTCTTTACTGTCTAACTCTTCCGAATAAAAGATGAGCTTCTTGAGTAAGGAAGCACTCAAATACCAGTGTGTAATAAAATCAGTGAGTGAAAACATGATGAGAAGGAAGATATTTGCACAGTTTCAAACTGTCTCCCAACAAGATACTAATTAACTCTAAGGGAGAAAAGGCTATTTTTACTACAGAGAAGAAACATATTAGACACCACCTTTACCAAGTGCTAACCTGACAAGTGTAATCCAGGGTTAACAGCAGCAGTAACAAGACATTTGACATCACGTACCTCCTTGGTGTGACGACTGAGGACACATCACTTCTGTGGTATTGTCTCAATAATGAAGAATCTCACTTTAAGTGTGAGACATGAGACAATCTCAAATTGAGTGACACTGTACAGAATATCTGACCAGTTCTATTCAAAAGCATCAAGGTCATGACTGAAGGATTGTGAGACTGGAGAAAAATAAGAAATGATGTTTAAACATGATACAAGAACCTATATTGTTTCCTGGATCAGAAAAAAGAGTAGAAAAAGTTGAAAAAAAATACAATAATATTGGTGGGATTGCTAATAGAAATGTATCAATGTTAATTTCCTGGTTTCAATATTTACACTACCTTTATATAAGATGTTGGCGGAACGGGAAGTTAGGTGAAGGATATATAGGAACACTGTACTATTTTTACAGCTTTTATGTTGTCTAGAATTATCTCAAAATAAGACTTTAAAAAAAATACAAGCTTTTGAGAGGAGGGACTTACCTGTCTTGTTTTAGAACAGTCCCTTTTACATAGCAGGTATTAGCTAATCATTTGTGAATAGAAGGAAGGTGAGAAGGAAGAAAGAAGGATGAAACTGAGGAAAGGAAGAAATGGTGAAGGGAAAGAGGGAGGCGAGGAAGGGAGAAGAGCTGGAGGAAGTGTGGGAAGAAGGGAGTGCGTGGCTTTGGGAAGACTTCAGGTGTCTCTCGAAGAAGATGTGAACATAACAGCTCTGTTAAGGCCCTCAAGGGAAAGGCTCACCCACAGCATCTGTCATATATGTGTCCTCGGTACACAGAGGCTTGGGGATATCCCCCAAGCAGGGGCTGTGGCTGTTTATCTTTGTGTTCCTGGGACCTAGCGCCTATGCCACATTCTAGGTGTTCATACAAATTTACTAAATTTGATTTAATTAAAGTAGTTAATGACTTGGATTAGATGCAATGGTTGGATTAACACATGTGATGCTTTCCCAAGAGAACTCTCCAGCTTTTGGTGGGCAGGTTAATAACTTTGGCTACTGAATGGAACTGGCACAGTCTGAGGCTTGGGTCCTGAGGGCTTGGGTAAATGAGTCTCTATAGATTATTGAAAATTGGAGCAAAATTAACTCAGTGAAAGAGCCTATCCCGGGGTGGCCTACAGAACTGAATTTATTTTCAAATGCAGGATGTATAAAATCATGTGCTGTGCTGTTTTCCAAATTTAAGGACATAAAAAGGGCTCAAAATCTGAAGTATCTTTCCAATAGAAGGGATGAAATTTCACTGAAGACCATTATTTTAATTCTCTGTATAAATGACTACCGATGTGCCTAGCATCTAGTTATATACTTCCTTAGTTCACAATAAAAACCCTTTGAAATTAAGTTAATATCTCTGCTTCACAGATAAGGAAAATCAAGCTGAGAGAGTGAGATGTGAAAGTGAAAGTTGCTCAGTCATGTCCGACTCTTTGTGACCCCACATACTATACAATCCATGGAATTCTTTAGGCCAGAATACTGGAGTGGGTAGCCTTTCCCTTCTTCAGGGGATCTTTCCAACCCAGGGATCGAACCGGGGTCTCCTTCATTGCAGGCAGATTCTTTACCAGCTGAGCTTTCAGCGAAGCTTGATCAGTCCTAATTTACACAGCACTAAAGTCTTGAAGTCATACATTTAGGCCCAGCTCCCTCTCATCCAAAGCTCTTGAAACGGGTCCTAGACATCATCTGCTCTGACTCCACACTGCTCTGCCCCATATTCCATGCTGCTAATGATAGGCATTAGCAGGTGAGACAGACTAGACTTTAAGAGAAAGGGGTCCCCCCTGTCACCGTCTTTCACAAGATGTCGAAGCAGGAGGCCAGTGGAACACAGTCCAGAAGCCCAGAGAAACTGCCAGCAAACTGGAGGCCTTTCTAGCCTTGCATATTGTTAGCAGTGGGATCTCAGACAAAGGCATTTGCTCTGTCCAAGCTTTGGCTGTGCCTTCTGTCAGATGACAAAGATATGGAAGCCTCTCCTACCCCAGGAAAGCTGCAAGGCGGGAGCCTTGTGTCTGGTCTGCAATTGGAGACTCCCATCATCCTGTATGCCAGGGACAGACACAGAAGTTGTTCAAGTGGCTGAAATGCTGTGCCACGCTAATTACACCAATCTCAGAATATGCTATCTTTTTCTTTCCCTACTGCTTCTGTTTCATAGTCTTTGTCTCTCTCACTCTGAATTTTCAAATAAGAACTGTGCGTTAGCTCCACAATCAGAACGATTGAATTGGCTGCAGAAAGGAACATGCATGATGTCCTCAGCAGGAACCTTGTTTGGAACAAGGTCAAAAGCCACTTGACTGACCAAGAGAAGTAAGAGAAATGAAAATTCAAAAGCCTCTATTTATAACTATGGAAACTGAAATTCCGAGTTGTGCTCTTGACCTGGCAATTACACCAGGAAACAGTCTGCCCATCCTTGGATGGCTATTGGAAATAAAAACAGACTCAACCAAGCTCTTCTTTTAAGTGGGACTCTGTTCTCTATGGTTCTCCTAAGGGCCCTCAGTTCCTAGCATGGTGCTTGGGCAAGGAATACAGCAAAAAGTTTGATGCCTAAGAGCTCTAGACTAGAACCGAGCCCCTTTTGCTTACTAACAGTTTGATGTTGAATACGACACCCCAGATTTCTGACCTTCAGCTTCCTCACCTATACAATGGTAATGTCACTTCATGTCCATTAGGATGGCTATGATCACACAACGATAACAACCAGAAAATAACACGTGTTGGTGAGAATACAGAGAAATTGGAATCCTCATGTCTTGGTAGGAATATAAAATAATGTAGCCACTGTGGAAACGGTTTGGCAGTTCCTCAAAAAGTGAAATATGGAATTACCATATTACCTGGCAATTCTACTCCTAAATAAAAACCCAAGAGAACTGAAAGCAGGGACACAGATCTTGTACACCATTGTTCATAGAAACCTTTTCACAATAATCTACAAGTGGAAACAACCCAAGTGCCTTTCAACAGATGAATGGGTAAACAAAATGTGGTATGTACATAGAGTGAAATATTTTCAACCTTAAAAAGGAAGGAAATTCTGACATACACTACAACATACATGAACACTGAAGATATTATACTAAGTGAAATAAGTCAGACACAAAAGAACAAATGCTGTCCCCCATTCACATGGGGTACCTAGAATAGTCAAATTTAGAGACAGAAAATAGCATGGTAGTTGCCAGGGGCTGGGAAGAGAAGGGGATGAGGAGTTTGTGTTTAATGGGTACAGTGTTTCAGTTTGGGAAGATGAAAAAAGTTCTGTAGATGAACGGTGGTGATGGTTGTGCAACAATGTGAATGCCACTGAACTTCACACTTAAAATGGTTAATTTTTTGTATAGTTTACCATAGGAAAAAAATGGGAATATTACCACTAACTTGCTGGGTTATTTTAAAAATTGAAATAGATATCATATGCAAAATATCTAGAACAATGCCTGTCACATTGTAGTTGTTCCACATACAGGGATTTCCTTCTCCACAAGCATATTTAATTTACAGGGAGCCTCTCTTTGCGTTCTTAGAAGATTATAACTGAAAAGTGGCCACACAATGGAGATGGCATACAATAACATTTCTGCACAAAGATGATCACACTCAAAGAAGGAAGACATTAATTATAGGTCAGTCTGGAGACTGCTTCCTTCCATTTTATGCCTTAAGAATAATTTATTCCTTAAAGCAAACCGAATGCAGAAAGATGCACCAGAGGGACCATTGCAAATCTCTTTTGAGTTTAAAACAGGAAGGGAGAAATGTCTTTCTAGGTCTCAAAAGTGAAGGAAAGCATTTTTACCTACCTAGTTAAGCAGGCCAACAAACAGCACCAGCTTGATTCGGATGTGGGAACCAGACTCTCATCCACCCTGCGGTATGGTGTTTCTGAGTGGGGAGTCACCACACCTGCCCATTTATGCTCAGGTGACCTTCAGAAACAGGATGAAGAAGTACAGTGAAGGCCAGTCCCTGCTGGAGGCAGGAGTGGCGAGAGGTTCTGCGCCTGGCCCAACCTGGACCTCTAAAGGACGATGCCAAAGAGTACTTTCCCAAGGCTCCTTCCAAATCCAGCTTTGGTTGCGTCTGCGGCCTCCATGTTGGAGAACAGGTTGCAGCCTGTGGGTTTCATGGAGAACTCTTCCAACAGGCCAGGCCAGGCTGGGACTGCCCCTTTTTCTCTCAGGTGGTGCCTTTGAACACTATGAATCAGGGCACTTAGGCTCAAATCACTTCCTCAAACCTATCGCCCTATAGAGGATAGTAAAAGTAAAACTAACAGTGGTTTACCAAGGGCTCACTATGTACTGGTGACTATCCTAGGTGCTTTATATTCATTATTCAGTTCAATCCCCAAACGAGCCTGTGTTGTCGGTATTATCATTCTCATCCTATTAGTGCAGAAATGGGAGTTGAGAGAGGTTAGGTGACTCGTTCAAGGTAAAGATCCTCCTTATTTCCATCCTCTTTTCCTGCTCCTTCCTAACTTTTCAGCACCTTGAAGGTACCATTATCATGTTATTAATAGGAAGTTTAGGAAGTTCTCATATGCCATGCTTACAAATATGCTTTGTGCAAGCTCTAGAGGTGTGCTAAGCTTGTAGGAAAAAGGCTCAAAGAATAACATATGAACATTTGGAACCTGCTTTTTTAAACCAATAACCATGGTCACCATGTGACCCCCACAGTATTTTTACCATGTGTGTATAAATGTACGTGTATTATATATATGTATATATATAGATACACATTTAAATATATATGTATATATGTGTATACACATCTGCATATATATGTGTGCATGTGTGTATATATACACACATATAAACAAATATTTTTCAGATCCAGTTATGCAACTTGGGACATACAGCCTAAAACAATCACCTATAAACTTGATTAATTTGTTTTAAAATAAATGGAAAGGATCTGCTCAATCATACCCAGATATTTTTAGCTTCAGACATGCTAGATGTGATGTTATGTTATGTTATTTAAACCTTTTACGCATTTCTGTCAAAGATTTTGTAATAATTTATCACCTGTCCTTCCCAACACTCTGAGCTAAGGAGATGGCACTAATCATTACGGCTTGAATTTGTTTTAGGCTATCTTTCTTTTGCGGGACTCAAAAGATACTACATAAGTCTTGCAATACCTTCAAAACAATCCTGAGGCTCAAGATTTCTTATTGACTTATGGAAGGCATTGGAAACTTCCTACTGTTCCCTGTGGATTGAATTAGGAGACTTCAATGGTGTCTACTGCTAGCAGGCTTGGGCAATAGTGACTTCATTTCACAGACGGTGACTAAGCAACTGAACCATGGCTGAGGTTTTCATTAAGATCTAGGTTTCCTGGTGCTGGAGAAAATTGCCAATAATAATAAAAGTTGCCAACATTATTGAGTGCTTACACTGTGTTTGGGGTTTAAGAGATGGTGTGGTTGCTAGTCAGCAGTCTACTCCTCTGTTTGGTGTTCCCCTTTCTTGGGCTTCAAAACACCCACAGCATGTGCATATCTACTCAAGAAAACCTGGTTCTGCCTCACTGTTGTACTGGTCACGTGGGCCCATGAGCCTCCATTTTAAGGGGCATAAGGATTACTTGAGAAATGTATTAAAATACAGGTTTCTGGGACCCATCTAAAGTTTAAGTAGTCTGAAGTTATATTTTTACTTAATCTTTCTGATGCCTTCTAATATAGGCATCAGGGGAATATACTTTGATAATCATTGATTCAGGACTTGCAAAGACATTCTTATTTTTTACCAAAATTTCCCCCTTCATTCACTTCTCAAACATTCACCAAGAAGTTAACATAATGGAGAATCTCATTTGGATGGTGCTTTTACAGTTGGAAAATAATTTCCACATACACCCTCGTTTGAAGCTCACAGTAGCCATCTAAACTCCATCATATAGGTATGGGAGCACATGTGGCAGACACCAGTGAGCTCTCTTCTTCTCCTCTGCCAGTTTGATTAATTTGGACTTGATTAATTTATTTTAAAATCAACCGGGAAAGGATTTGCTCAATCATACCCAGATACTTAGCTTCAGACATGGTATGTTGCTATGTTGCATGGACCTTTTCAGTATTTCTGTCAAGGATTTTGTAGTACTTTATCCTCTGCATTCATCGGTTGGGCTGGAGATCCCATGAAACCTGGAAACATGGGTCCTCTATCCTACCCGGGGAAAACTTTTTGACAGGTGCAAACAAATTACTTTAGGAAACTGATTGGCAAAGAATGGGCATGTTGGGGCTACTGAGCTATAAAAAGAACTGTATTGGGGAGAATCTCCCTTTTTGAACTAAAAAACAGCCTCCTGAGGTGAATGCCTGCCCCTTCTTCTTTTCTGAAACTCATAAATGAATAGCTATCTCGTGACTATAATGCAACAAGCACAAGGATAAAAGCCAAAATGCTAAATATGATGGAGCAGAAAGAGAAAAAGACCTCCGACAACATCACTTAAATTGTGGCGGGCGGGGGCGGAGGGGGGGAACCACAGCAACTATATACATCTGAACTTGTTTTTAATTACAAAAAAGAAAAATCTCTGGGGTTTTTTTTGGGGGGTGGGGCAATCTAAATTAGATTTTCTCTGTCACCTTTAGCCAAAATCATCCCTAACTGATCCAGAGATGTTATAATTATTAAAATCCTATTTTATATAGAATAGCCAAAGAGAAGGTTAAGTTACTTGTTTAAAATCTCTGAACAAATAAATAATGAGTCCTTGACTTGAAACTCAGATGGACGAACTCCAAATCCTAAACTGTCTACCCTGGAGCCTCTCTGTACAATGAAGGGGCTCCAGTGACTCCCACGAAAGAGAAGTGGAAGGAAGCCAGTAATTGGGGGTCTGAGCTCCCTATCCCACGTCAACTAGAATAATTCTTACTGACCCATTTTATAAATTAGACTTTCACATAAAACATAATTTAAAGAAAGTGTTCTGTTGATTAAATATATAGTTTAAAATAAAATAGCATTATGCCATGCAGTTTTCCTCTGATACATAAGGCATTATAAAGAGTACAATACTTGATTTTTGATTTTAGCACACTGTTACCTAGTTGAGGAGATAAGACATACATGCATACCATGTTGAGGAGCAATGCAAGAGTTAAACTAAAGCTGTTTAAAGCAAAGGCTACTTTTGCTACAATATGTCTCTGAAAACAGTGTTATAAAGCAAATAATTATAAAATGATTCTTATTTTTCCCATAGGAATTATGTCATAAAAAGGGTTGTGCTCCTAACCAAAGACGTAGAATCCAATTAATTATAAATATAGCCAATAACAAGGCTCAAGAGCAAAATGTAACATCATTTGAAATAATAAAATGATGTTCCAACTCCTATAAAATGGGAATAAATATATTGAACACATTATAGCACATTTGGGCTTACTGTATAATCAAAGTAGTCATATAATATGAACATAAAAATCTACACCATAAATATGACCTAAAACTAACATGCGATCAACAATAAACCAAAAACATGCAATGAGTGATAATTGTATTTGCTTCTCTGAGACTTTAGATGGAGTTTTACAGGATAATTTAAGTGCTCACTTCTCTTATAAGGGTGAAATATCCAAGGAAATTAGTACTTATGTGCTCCCTTATTTTGGATTGACTCCTGCAGCAAGCAGATGTATTCCAAAGATTCACTTGAAATACCATGAAAAATAATGATTGTTGTTTGGAGATCCACAATGGCAGGTTGTGGGATTTTCAATGCTGAAAAAATGTTTTAAATGTAAAAGTCTGCTATTGCTTTGGTTTATTCAAAGCTCCTCACAAGACTTCCACTTCTGCCTATGTGTATTAACTGCTACAGGGATTGGCCTCCTGTCATAAACAAATAGAAAACCAGAAATCCATACAAAGTGATGGGTTTCAGGTATTGAACAGCAGACATCACAAGACCGTGGTACAGGAGAGAAGGAAAAGAAATGAGATGAGCCTTATAATTTCCCCAGGTTATTTCCTGGAAGCCGCTTCTAGGTTGCAATTCAGAGCAAGCAAACCTAAACAGAGCGAGCTGACTTGAGACCAAAATGGGAGTTTGGGGGTGCCAAAGAAGCTATGGTTTTCAGGCAACACACCAAAGAGGAAGCTCGAGAGAAATAGAGAGAAAGGAAGCGAGAGAACACGAACAGAGGAAATCCCTTTGGTTGAGTTTGAATTCATGCATGCATGTAAGAAAACCATTGCAGGACAAGAAAAGAACCAAGAATAAAGAGGCTAAACAATTTCTGGAGGCAAGACTGTGAATACAGTTTGTGTTCCAACCAGCCAGAGTGGACAGATCTAGTAATACCATTCAGTAAAGTACTGTGTACTTCAGTAAGGTACACAAAAAAATCGCACTTTAGTAGTAACAGAGTTAAATTAACCTCAGAATGGGAAAGACTGATAGCAGGAGGAGAATGGGGTGACAAAGGATGAGATGGCTGGATGGCACCATTGACTCGATGGACATGAGTTTGAGCAAACTCAGGGAGACAGTGAAGGACAAGGAAGCCTAGCATGCTGCAGTTTATGGGGTTGCAAAGAGTCAGACACGACTTAGCAACTGAACAACAAGCCTCAGAATAAAGGCTGCTCTGAATCTGACAGAGCAAAACTTAAAAGAAATCCCTGAAAGGATCAAATTGATCTGCAAGTTACTTAACTGCATGCCAGAATGAAATCCAGCACTCTTTAAGGGAATATAACAAATATTCACATCAACTATGTATAATAATATTCAAATATATGCTGATGTTCTAATAGTAAAAATTTATTTTAAAATATTACTAAATTGATGACTTGCTGTCATTATATTTTAATCAGTTAATGTTTATGACTAAAACAATTACTTCTACAATATGGGAGTCACTAAAAGGGTTCCTCAATTTTGAAATGGCCAAGAACCATGGAACCACTGTGTTGGATGAAAGAACTTAGCCTAAAGAGTTTGAGATCCTTTCTGAAAGGTAACAAGCAATCACTGATGGTTTATAAAGCAGGTGACACCTGACAGCAATGCTCTCACATCAAATTTTAGATTAGATGATGTGAGATAGAAAAAAGTCAAATAGTTTGTTCTGAAGCTCAGGGACTAAAACTAAATTGAATAATCATAAATCAATCACCCAGTGGTTAACTTGGCTGGCATACAGTTTTCTGGATCACTGAGTGACCAGACCACATATTGTACATCTGATAATTTGAGTTACGTGATTAGATAAGCCATTTGTTGATAGGTTATTACAGTATCTTTAGTAGACATCTGTAATTTTGTGTGATGTATGCTCAGTGCTCTTTCTTTTTAGGAATTACCACATATTCACTTGATTTGATTCTGGTGGAGCTGCTAATAATCCAGCCCCTCCCTTTCTAAGCTGATAATACCCATTCCCCTCACATACAATAATTGATTCAGTTTGGGTTCATGGCCCAAGAAGGATCAATAATCTTTCTTTCTTGGGGATATGGATGCAATGTGAAGGAAAGGATGACTTCTTCTCTAAGATTCTGAGCACTGAGCACCATGTGTGACCAGAGCTTCTAGGGAGTCTTAGAGATAAGGGAAAGAAATAAGAGGCAAGTAGAGTTGAGGAATGGAAACAGAGTTCTGCTAACAATATTTAATCTATTGTTTAATTAATCAGCAAACATACATTATTATGTGTTTACTATGTACTTATTATGTGTTTAGCACTGCTCCTGGCCTTGAGTGGGTAACAGTGAACAAGACCTCTAAACACATTCTAGGGAATTCTTGAGCTACTTGACAGGGTGGAATCTGAAGCTTCAGTTCAGTTCAGTCGCTCAGTGGTGTCCGAGTCTTTGTGACCCCATGGACTGCAGCACACCAGGCCTCTCTGTCCATCACCAACTCCTGGAGTTTACTTAAACTCATGGCCATTGAGTCGGTGATGCCATCCAACCATCTCATTCTCTGTCGTCCTCTTCTTCTCCCACCTTCAATCTTTCCCAGCATCAGGGTCTTTTTAAATGAGTTAGTTCTTTGCAGCAGGTGGCCAAAGGATTGGAGTTTCAGCTTCAGCTGAAGCCTAGTTTTAGTATTTTAGACTTTCCAGTTACATGACCCAATTAATCTTTATTTTTCACTTAAATTAGTTTACCTTTAATTTCTGTTGCTTTAAAAGAGTTCAAACACACTCTTAATTCTGATTTTTAAAATGGAGAGGATCATTTAAAAAGAAGATCCTGACTGAAGACAAGAACTTGGAATCCTCTCACTCAGTCTGGAGTAAAACTAATCAGCTAGACAAGCGCTTCTTCAATAGTGGTTCAGAGATCCCTGGGGGTTCCTGAATGTCTTTCAGGGGATCCATAGGGTAAAACTATTTTCATAATCATGTTTAGATGTTATTTGCCTTTTTCACTCTCATTCTTTCATGACTATGTAGTCAAGTTTTCCAGAAACTACATGACTTCTATTCAACCAGACTTTAAAAAGATTTGCAAAATAATGTAAAACAATGCCACCCTTCTCAATATATTTGTTTTGGTTTTGGTAAAAATGGTTACTTTTCCTTAAACTATGTTATGTTTACTTGTAATGGATTTATTATTATTTGCAAATGAATTAGTAGATAAAATTTTTTAAATTTCTGAGTTTAATAATAATGCGATAAAGTCAACCTACTTAACCCACACAAACATTAATTTTTATGTTACTCTATGATATAATTTTATATCATTCTCAAGTGATCCTGGGACAAAATGTTTGAGACCTGCTAATTTGGGCCAGTGCTGAACAGTTGGTGGGTTAATATATTTTGTGGTGAAACTGAGGAGCCATGGTGATACAGACAAGAAGAATGCCAACTCACTGGAGGAATAAGTGCAATTTTAGTTCCTGAGCATACATTTCTCCCTTTTATCCTTATAGATGAAAAGTACTGGTTCACAGTGGTTTGGCACAAAACAAACTGCAATAATTGCTTCACTATTCATGGCACAGAGAGATGTGTCTTGGAAGTAACCAGCCCTAGCAAAGACTGAGGAGATAAAGATGGTGCTAAGAAGCTTTCCAAAAGAAGCTATTCTCATTGACACTCTGAATGAAGGAGGAAGTATCCTGTCAACAAGCTAATGAAAGGTTAAAATGTTCAATCTATCCACATCTGTGGAGTTATCCAAATTGGTGATCACTGGCCATTATCTTGTGCTAAAGTGACTTCTCAATATCCAGAACCTTTGATTTGACAGGGACTGAGAAGAGCCTGAACTGAGAAGAGCCTGAACTGAGAAGAGCCAGTGATGACAACAAGAATATCAAGTAAGGAAGTAGCAGGTGGTCTTTACCAGCTGAGCCACAATGGAAGCCCTTTGGATATTACAGCTTTTATTAGCCTAAGTATTTTTTTTTTATATTTTATTTTATTTTTTAACTTTACAATATTGTATTGGTTTTGCCATATATCAACATGAATCCGCCATAGGTATATACGTGCTCCCCATCCTGAACCCTCCTCCCTCCCCATACTATCCCTCTGGGTCGTCCCAGTGCACCAGCCCCAAGCATCCAGTATCGTGCATCGAACCTGGACTGGTGACTCGTTTCATATATTATATTACACATGTTTCAATGCCATTCTCCCAAATCATCCCACCCTCTGCCTCTCCCACAGAGTCCAAAGGACTGTTCTATACATCAGTGTCTCTTTTGCTGTCTCATACACAGGGTTATTGTTACCATCTTTCTAAATTCCTTATATATATGTTAGTATACTGTATTGGTGTTTTTCTTTCTGGCTTACTTCACTCTGTATAATAGGCTCCAGTTTCATTCACCTCATTACAACTGATTCAAATGTTTTCTTTTTAATGGCTGAGTAATATTCCATTGTGTATATGTACCACAGCTTTCTTATCCATTCCTCTGCTGATGGACATCTAGGTTGCTTCCATGTCCTGGCTATTATAAACAGTGCTGTGATGAACATTGGGGTACATGTGTCTCTTTCAATTCTGGTTTCCTCAGTGTGTATGCCCAGCAGTGGGATTGCTGGGTTGTATGGCAATTCTATTTCCAGTTTTTTAAGGAATCTCCACACTGTTCTCCATAGTGGCTGTACTAGTTTGCATTCCCACCAACAGTGTAAGAAGGTTCCCTTTTCTCCACACCCTCTCCAGCATTTATTGCTTGTAGACTTTTGGATAGCAGCCATTCTGACTGGCGTGAAATGGTACTTCATAGTGGTTTTGATTTGCATTTCTCTGATAATGAGTGATGTTGAGCATCTTTTCATGTGTTTGTTAGCCATCTGTATGTCTTCTTTGGAGAAATGTCTATTGAGTTCTTTGGTCCATTTTTTGATTGGGTCATTTATTTTTCTGGAATTGAGCTGCAGGAGTTGCTTGTATATTTTTGAGATTAGTTGTTTGTCAGTTGCTTCATTTGCTATTATTTTCTCCCATCCTGAAGGCTGTCTTTTCACCTTGCTTATAGTTTCCTTTGTTGTGCGGAAGCTTTTAAGTTTAATTAGGTCCCATTTGTTTATTTTTACTTTTATTTCCAATATTTTGGGAGGTGGGTCATAGAGGATCCTGCTGTGATGTATGTTGGAGAGTGTTTTGCCTATGTTCTCCTCTAGGAGTTTTGTAGTTTCTGGTTTTCTGTTTAGATCTTTAATCCATTTTGAGTTTATTTTTGTGTATGGTGTTAGAAAGTGTTCTAGTTTCATTCTTTTACAAGTGGTTGACCAGTTTTCCTAGCACCACTTGTTAAAGACATTGTCTTTTCTCCATTGTACACTCTTGCCTCCTTTGTCAAAGATAAGGTGTCCATAGGTGTGTGGATTTATCTCTGGGCTTTCTATTTTGTTCCATTGATCTATATTTCTGTCTTTGTGCCATACCATACTGTCCTGATGACTGTGGCTTTGTAGTAGAGCCTGAAGTCAGGCAGGTTGATTCCTCCAGTTCCGTTCTTCTTTCTCAAGATTGCTTTGGCTATTCGAGGTTTTTTGTATTTCCATATAAATTGTGAAATTATTTGTTCTACCTCTGTGAAGAATACCGTTGGTAACTTGATAGGGATTGCATTGAATCTATAAATTGCTTTGGGTATTATACTCATTTTCACTATATTGATTCTTCCAATCCATGAACATTGTATATTTCTCCATCTATTAGTGTCCTCTTTGATTTCTTTCACCAGTGTTTTATAGTTTTCTATATATAGGTCTTTAGTTTCTTTCAGTTCAGTTCAGTTGCTCAGTCGTGTCCGACTCTTTGCGACCCCATGAATCACAGCATGCCAGGCCTTCCTGTCCATCACCAACTCCCAGAGTTCACCCAGACTCACGTCCATTGAGTCAGTGGTGCCATCCAGCCATCTCATCCTCTGTCGTCCCCTTCTTCTCCTGCCTTCAATCTTTCCCAGCATCAGAGTCTTTTCCAATGAGTCAACTCTTCACATGAGGTGGCCAAAGTACTGGAGTTTCAGCTTTAGCATCATTCCTTCCAAAATCCTAGGGCTGATCTCCTTCAGAATGGACTGGTTGGATCTCCTTGCAGTCCAAGGGACTCTCAAGAGTCTTCTCCAACACCACAGTTCAAAAGCATCAATTCTTCAGTGCTCAGCCTTCTTCACAGTCCAACTCTCACATCCATACATGACCACAGGAAAAACCATAGCCTTTGACTAGACGAACCTTTGTTGGCAAAGTAATGTCTCTGCTTTTGAATATGCTATCTAGGTTGGTCATAACTTTCCTTCCAAGGAGTAAGCGTCTTTTAATTTCATGGCTGCAGTCACCATCTGCAGTGATTTTGGAGCCCTCCCCAAAATAAAGTCTGACACTGTTTCCACTGTTTCCCCATCTATTTCCCATGAAGTGATAGGACCGGATGCTATGATCTTCATTTTCTGAATGTTGAGCTTTAAGCCAACTTTTTCACCCTCCACTTTCACTTTCATCAAGAGACTTTTTAGTTCCTCTTCACTTTCTGCCATAAGGGTGGTGTCATCTGCATATCTGAGGTTATTGATATTTCTCCCGGCAATCTTGATTCCAGCTTGTGCTTCTTCCAGTCCAGCGTTTCTCATGATGTACGCTATATTCCTAAGTATTTTATTCTTTTCGTTGCAATGGTGAATGGAATTGTTTCTTTAATTTCTCTTTCTATTTTCTCATTATTAGTGTATAGGAATGCAAGGGATTTCTGTGTGTTGATTTTATATTCTGCAACTTTACTATATTCATTGATTAGTTCTAGTAATTTGCTGGTGGAGTCTTTAGGGTTTTCTATGTAGAGGATTATGTCATCTGCAAACAGTGAGAGTTTTACTTCTTCTTTTCCAATTTGGATTCCTTTTATTTCTTTTTCTGCTCTGATTGCTGTGGCCAAAACCATGTTGAATAGTAATGGTGAAAGTGGGCACCCTTATCATGTTCCTGACTTTAGGGGAAATGCTTTCAATTTTTCACCATTGAGGATAATGTTTGCTGTGGGTTTGTTATACATAGTTTTTATTATGTTGAGGTACGTTCCTTCTATTCCTGCTTTCTGGAGAGTTTTTATCATAAATGGATGTTGAATTTTGTCAAAGGCTTTCTCTGCATCTATTCAGATAATCATATGGTTTTTATTTTTCAATTTGTTAATGTGGTATATTACATTGATTGACTTGTGGATATTGAAGAATCTTACATCCCTGGGATAAAGCCCACTTGGTCATGGTGTATGATCTTTTTAATGTGTTTTTGGATTCTGATTGCTAGAATTTTGTTAAGGATTTTTGCATCTATTTTCATCAGTGATATTGGCCTATAGTTTTTTTTTTTTTTTTTTGGCATCTTTGTCAGGTTTTGGTATTAGGGTGATGGTGGCCTCATAGAATGAGTTTGGAAGTTTACCTTCCTCTGCAATTTTCTGGAAGAGTTTGAGCAGGATAGGTGTTAGCTCTTCTCTAAATTTTTGGTAGAATTCAGCTGTGAAGCCGTCTGGACCTGGGCTTTTGTTTGCTGGAAGATTTCTGATTACAGTTTCAATTTCCGTGCTTGTGATGGGTCTGTTAAGATTTTCTATTTCTTCCTGGTCCAGTTTTGGAAAGTTGTACTTTTCTAAGAATTTGCCCATTTCTTCCACATTGTCCATTTTATTGGCATATAATTGCTGATAGTAGTTTCTTATGATCCTTTGCATTTCTGTGTTGTCTGTTGTGATCTGTCCATTTTCATTTCTAATTTTATTGATTTGATTTTTCTCCCTTTGTTTCTTGATGAGTCTGGCTAATGGTTTGTCAATTTTATTTACCTTCTCAAAGAACCAGCTTTTGGCTTTGTTGATTTTTGCTATGGTCTCTTTTGTTTCTTTTGCATTTAGCCTAAGTATTTTAATAAGATCTCTCTCACTTTAAGTTTTGACTTGTATTTCAAGGCAGTTCTCTTCACTTAGTTAAAATCACTATCTATTCAGCCCCAACATTGTTTCATAGGCATGCTCCAGCTCAACAATCAAATCCATCCCTGTTCTTTCCCAATTTTGATCTTCCTTGCAGCTCTCTTAATGGCATCATCCTCTTTGTTACTGAGGTTCTCAACTTAGGGTGTTTGACTTCTCCTCCTATCTTGCTAATCCTAATCACCCTCTTTGTTCCAGCCACCCTTATTTCTGTTTTTTAATAAGTTGCTGGTTTCTACCAATTCTACCAAGCCTTTATGGAGACCCCACAGCCCTGAATCATCTACTCCTGATTAGATCAATATGAATCTGCCTGTCAAAGAAAATAAAACTTCTCTGAAGAACAGTATCATCCAGAACTTCTGGCATTTCATAAAATATTACCACAAATGACAGGAAACAGAGCCAAAAGACCCAAAGCCCAGATAAAAAACAAACAGAAAAACAGACCTTGAAGCCTGGTACTGGAGTAATCAAATACATACTTAAAAATGATTTTCTGAAGAATATAGTTAAGAAAATCAATGAAATATAAAGTATTTCATCAGTGAACATGAATCTATGGAATAAGAATCAAGTGGAAATTCTAGAAGTGAAAAATATAATGTCTGAAATCAGTAATTCAATAGATGGACTTAACAGTTCATTGGACACAGCAGAAGAGAGAATTAGTAAACTAGAAGAGAGTTCAGTAGAAAATAACTATATTGAATCACAGGGAGGAAAAAAAAGGATGAAAAATGCGAGAGTCAAAGAGACATATGGGACACAATGAAAGGTGCAAGATATATGAATTTGATGTCCCAGAAAGAGAGGAGAAAGAGGAAAAGACAGAGGCAATATCTGAAGGAAAAGATTTTCTTTTAAAAATGGACAAACACATGTTTCTTTATAAGCCCCAAACAGAATAAATGTAAAACAAATTTATTCATATCATAATAAAGCTATTTAAAATCAAAGACAAAAAGACAATCTTCAAAATAGCATGACGGGTAAAATTATTACCTCTAAGGAAGCATCAATAAAACTGAAAATTGACTTTTCAACAGAAGCAATGAAGGCCAGAAGAGAACTGAGTGATACACATTAAGCACAGAAAGGAAATAACTGCCAGCCAAGAATTATTTACCCAGTGATTGCTGTCTTCAAAGATAAAGGTAAAATAAAGACATTTTCAGTCAAAATAGCTTAACAGTTATTTCCAAGCAGATCTTCACTAAGAGAAATATTAAGAAGAGCTCTTGAGGCAATACAAAAATGGTCCCAGATAGAAGCTGAATAACGTAAGGAGCTCAAGAGCATTGGAAAGACAAAAATATATATATTGTCATTTTGACACAGTAATAGTGTCTTGAGAGATTTTAAATATGTGTAGCAATAAAATATATAACAAAAAAGGACAAAAGATAGTGCTGGAGTAAATGGAATTTAAATAATCTAAGGTCTTTGCCTTGTTTGGGAATGGTAAGCATACTAATTTAAGATATACCCTAGTGATCTCCAGGGTAACAATTAACAGCACAGTAAAATGATAATTGGGCTTCCCACGTAACTCAATGGTAAAGAATCTGCCTGCCAATGCAGGAGAAATGGGTTCTATTCCTGGTCCAGGAAGATCCCCTGGAGAAGGAAATGGCAACTCACTCCAGTATTGTTGCCTAGAAAAACTCCATGGACAGAGAGCTATAGTCCAAGAGCCTGAATAGTCCAAAGAGTCTAAGTCTAAGCTGCATAGTCCTAAGAGTCTATAGTCCAAACAGTCTAACATGACTTAGCCACTGAACAACAACAACAATATGATACATAATTAAGTACCTTCCCACAAAGGTCATTCTAGGCCAAGATGGCTTTACCAGTGAATTCTTGCAGATATTTAAATATGTGGTAAAACCAATTTCATATGAAGTCAGCAGCAATAAAAATATTAAGGGAGACTTCCAATTTTGTTTTATAAGGTTAGCATAAGTTTGAAAACAGAAGCTTTGAAGGCTTACATGAAGTAAAAAGTATAGACCATTCTCTCTCATGAACATAGATGTAAAATTCTAAATAAAATATTAGCAAAACAATATGAGTTACATATAAAGTATATAATCCATCACAACAAATTGAGCTTATTCTAAGATATAAGATTAGTTTAATTCTCAAAATTCAATCAGTGTAATTCACTACTTTTTTAATAGAAAAAACAATAAACATTCTATAAATGACTTGATAGAATCAGAAAAAGAATTTGATACAGTTCATCACCCAATCATGATTAAAACCCTTAGTACATTAGATTTAAAAGTCTGGCAGACTGTACTTTAATGGCCACAGCCATATTGCATCTCTCCATGCTGTTCCAGAACTTGCAGGACTCTATGACTATCTTGTTAAATACAATACAGTAGAAATGTTGCTGTGTGACTTTTGAGGCTAGACTATAAAAGGCAGTACAGTTTCCACTCTGACCTCTTGCAGGACACTTGCTATCGGAAACTCTTCACCGTGCTATAAGAAAGTTCAAATTAGCCTGTATGGAGAGACTGCATGGAGAAAACCCAAGTAAAGAGGCCCCCAGCCAAGAGCTAGCATCGAACATCAGATGTGAGGGAACACTCTTCCTAATGATTCCACCCACTCAGCTTCAAGTCTTCCAACTCCAGCACATTGTGAAGCAGAGATAAGCCTTCCTTACTGCTCTCTGTCTAAATTCTTGATTCTCAGAATCTACAAGCATAATAAATGGTCATTTTTTTGCCAATAAGTTTTGTGATGCAACCATAGGAACTAGAACAGAAGGAATCTTCCTCAATCTGATGTAAGACATTTGTGAAAACTCTACAGCTAATGTGATATCTAATGATGAGATACTAAAATCTTTCCTCTGACCTAAGGAATGAAACAATGATACTCATTATCACCACTTCAAATATATATTTTATTGGCTCCTTTAGCCAATATAATAAAGCAAGGAAAAGAAAAGAAATAACTAGAAAAGAAAGATAAAACTGTCAACTTTGACAGATAACAGGATAGAAAATCCAAAATGATCTATCAGCTTTTAGAATCAATATGTAAATTTAGCATGGTCTTTGGATCTGTGGACTTCCCTGGTGGCTCAGACGGTAAAGCGTCTGTCTACCATGTGGGAGACCCAGGTTCGAGCCCTGGGTTGGGAAGATCCCCTGGAGAAGGAAATTACAATCCACTCCCGTACTATTGCCTGGAAAAATCCCATGGACAGAGGAGCCTGGTAGGCTACAGTCTATGGGGTCGCAAAGAGTTGGACACAACTTCACTTTCACTTTCACTTCACTTTGGATCTGTATCCAAAGACCATCAATACACAATAAAAATTATATTGTAAAAAACTAGTCATAAAAGAAAAATAAAAATTTTAAACAACTTTTACAAAAGTATTTAAAGATCACAAAGGAATAAATCTAAAGAAATATTGGCAAGAACACAAGGAAAACTACAAAATATTACTGAGAGAAATTAAGGAAGACCTACATAAATGGAAGGCTTTATCATGCAAATGGATTAGAAGACTCAATATTGTAAGCATATCAATTCTCCTCAAGTTAATCTATAGATTCAATGCAATCTCGATCAAAATCTCAGCAGGTTTTGTTTGTGTGTGTGTGTTTGTGTGTTTAAGAGGATTCTAAAATGTATATGTAAATATAAAAGGCTAAGCATGGCAAGAACTATGGATGGAGGTTCATGACCTTGTACAGGAGGCAGTGATCAAGACCATCCCAAAGAAAAAGAAAGGCAAAAAGGCAAAACGGTCATCTGAGGAGGCCTTACAAATAGCTATGAGAAGAAAACAAGTGAAAGGCAAAGGAGAAAAGGAAAGATATAAGCATCTGAATGCAGACTTCCAAAGAATAGCAAGGAGAGATAAGAAAGCCTTCCTCAGTGATCAATGCAAAGAAATAGAGGAAAACAATAGAATGGGAAAGACTAGAGATGGCTTCAAGAAAATTAGAGATACCAAGGGGACATTTCATGCAAACATGGGTACAATAAAGGACAGAAATGGTATGGACCTAAAAGAAGAAGATACTAAGAAGAGGTGGCAAGAATACACAGAAGAACTATACAAAAAAGATCTCCATGACCCAGATAATCATGATGGTGTGATCACTCACCTAGAGCCAGACATCCTGGAATGTGAAGTCAAGTGGGCATTAGGAAGCATCACTATGAACAAAGCTACTGGAGGTGATGGAATTCCAGTTGAGCTATTTCAAATCCTAAAAGATGATGCTGTGAAAATGCTGCACTCAATATGCCAGCAAATTTGGAAAACTTAGCAGTGGCCACAGGACTAGAAAAGGTCAGTTTTCATTCCAATCCCAAAGAAAGGCAATGCCAAAGAATGTTCAAACTACTGCACAGTTGCACTCATTTCACACACTAGCAAAGTGATGCTCAAAATTCTTCAAGCCAGGCTTCAATAGTACATGAACTGTGAACTTCCAGCTGTTCAAGCTGGATTTAGAAAAGGCAGAGGAACCAGAGATCAGATTGCCAAAATCTGTTGGATCATCAAAAAGTGAGAGAGTTCCGGAAAAACATCTTATGCTTCATTGACTATGTCAAAGCCTTTCACTGTGTGGAACACAACAAACTGTGGAAAATTCTTCAGGAGATGGGAATACCAGACCACCTGACCTGCCTCCTGAGAAATCTGTATGCAGGTCAAGAAGCAACAGTTAGAACTGGACATGTAACAACAGACTGGTTCCAAATTGGGAAAGGAGTACATCAAGGCTGTATATTGTCACCCTGCTTATTTAACTTATATGCAGAGTATATCATGAGAAATGCTGGACTGGATAAAGCACAAGCTGGAATCAAGATTGCTGGGAGAAATATCAATAACCTCAGATAGGCAGATGACACCACCCTTATGGCAGAAAGTGAAGAAGAACTAAAGATCCTCTTGATGAAAGTGAGCAAGGAGAGTTAAAAAGTTAGCTTAAAGCTCAACATTCAGAAAACTAAGATCATGGCATCTGGTCCCATCACTTCATGGCAAAGTGAAAACATGAAACAGTGAAAGATGGGGAAACAATGGAAACAGAGATAGACTGTATTTTTGGGGGCTCCAAAATCAACTGCAGATGGTGACTGCACCCATGAAATTAAAAGATGCTTGCTTCTTGGAAGAAAAGTTATGACCAACCTAGATAGCATATTAAAAAGCAGAGACATTACTTTGCCAGCAAAGGTCCGTCTAGTCAAAGCTATGGTTTTTCCAGTAGTCAGGTATGAATGTGAGAGTTGGACTATAAAGAAAGCTGAGCACTGAAGAATTGATGCTTTTGAACTGTGGTGTTGGAGAAGACTCTTGAGAGTCCCTTGGACTGCAAGGAGATCCAACCAGTCCATCCTAAAGGAGATCAGTGTTGAATATTCATTGGAAAGACTGAAGTTGAAGCTGAAACTCCAATATTTTGGCCACCTGATGGGAAGAGCTGACTCATTTGAAAAGATCTTGATGCTGGGAACGATTGAAGGCAGGAGGAGAAGGGAACAACAGAGGATGAGATGGTTGGATAGCACCACCGACTCACTGGACATGAGTTTGAGTAAACTCCAGGAGTTGGTGATGGACAGGGAGGCCCGGTGTGCTGCAGTTCATGGAGTCGCAAAGAGTTGGACACAACTGAGCGACTGAACTGAACAGAAGCATGGCAAAGACAATCTTGAAGAAGAACAAAGTTGGAGCGCTTAGAATACCATATATAAAGACAGATTTTATAAAGCTACATGAATGAAAATGAAATGGTACTGACACAAAGATGGACACATAGCTACCAACTGAAGAGAATAGAGTTCAGGAACAAACCTATAATCACCTCATTTATAACAAAGATGCCATTGACATGCAATGACAAGAAGATAATCTTTTCAACAAATAGTGCGGGATTAACGGACTATGAAAAAGCAAGTTTGCATCTCTACTTCATGCCATACATAAAAATCCACTTAAATAAATTATAATCCTAAAATATGAAAGGCAAAACAACACAGCTTCTAGAAGATAACACAGGAGAATATTAAACATGACATTGGCATAGGTAAAGAAGTCTTCAACAGGACCTAAAAAGCACTAATCATAATTCCAAATTGGTAAGTGGGAGTTCACAAAAACTTAAGACTTCTTCTCATTAGAAGACATTGTTAACTAATTGGAAAGGCAAGTCACGAACTGGGAGAAAATATGAGAAATATCCATAAGGCATACATCTTAAAAAGGACTTCTGTTCAAAATATAGAAGGAACTCCTAATATAAATAAGAAAACAAAATCTACAGTATAAGAACATCAAAAAGAGCAAAAGATTTGCAGAGGTTCAATAAGCATATGAAAAGCATCAAAGAATTGCAAATTTAAACAACAATGAAATACTACTTCACCCAGCGGAATGGCTAAGGACAAAGAGAACAGAGCAAAATAAACAAAAACCAGACCCTACCAAGTTGAGAATATGGAGCAGCTGGAAGTCTCATATATTGCTGGAGGGAGTGTAAATTGGTATCACAACTTTGGCAAAATGCTTAGCAATATCTTCTAAGGCTAAATGAACACACGCTTTTGACCCTCCTAGTAAATATCCAAAATGAAATGTATACATATGTGCAATAAAAGCCCTGTACATGTACAATCTAATTCACTGGATAAACTGGTACACATTGATAAAATGGAATATTATTACACAATGAAAATTGAATTAATACATACAACTAAATGGAAATCACTCACAGACAAAAAACAGTTACTACTATTCATATGCTCATTCATATAAAATTATATATATTTTAAAAGCAGGAAAACCTAATCTATAGGGAAAGAAGCCTAAATAATCTGTAATGACTAGAAGAGGCATAGGGAGGCTTCTCACGTGCTGGGAAATGTGTGGTAATTATTCATTAAAAAATATAATTACATTTTGTAATAATTCATGCATTCATATACGGTTTTTAGTGTATGTATATCATATTTCATTTAAAACATTCAAAGAATAAAAAGAAGAAAAAACATAAGTGGTAGCTGGGAATGCTGATGGCAACAATGATGACTTTCTGTTCTTCAGAAGAACTGCGTTTCTTTTCCCAAACGCCCAAGAAGTGGGCACCACACAAGCCTCACGTACAGAATTTCAGTTACCACTGTGTAACCAACTCTGCGACAGCAATACCTGAATATTTTGCCTCTGGGGGAAAAAAAATTTGTGAACTCAGAAATACGCTCTCTTTCACAAGATGGCATTGCAGCATAGAAACTTACTCCTGAATTCATTTCTTATTCTGTTGGATTTGGGGAAGTTTAGTTTGGGCTGGTCTTCTAGAGGAATAAAAGTCAGTCAGGGCGGGAGGAGAAAGATGGGCGTGGGGAGGAGTGATTCATAGATCAAGTTGAAAGGCAAAGACAGAGGAGCACAAAAGCCTGAACTAATTATCTACTCAAAGTGCTCTGCCAGTCAGGCCCGTCTGCCACTCCTGCCACTTGTCAGTGTCCAGGCTTTGGTGTCACTTTGAAGGGAGACCTTAGGGGACCCTTGAAGTTCCTGCAGAAGAAGCTGCCTCGGCTCCTCTGTCTAATCTGATATCCTCTCCCATCTCCCCCTCTCAGCATCAACCCTCCCTCCAACGGTTCAGCTCGCCTTCTGGAGCAGCAGTGAGCGAGGCGAGTGGAGAGCAGTGAGCCAGGCAGCTGGCAGGTGAGCCGCCGGTCCTGGAGGAATCCCTTCCTTGCTGGACAAGAGGCACATTTCAGAGGACAACGGGGCCATGGGGAATCCAAAGGCAACAATGAAAGAGGAGAGCTTTCCTTTCTGCATGTCTCCTCGTGCTCCACGTGATCTCAGCTCACACCATTCCCATTTGACTGATGAGGAAATAGGCTCAGAGAGGTGAAAGGCCCTGCCCAAGGCCACATACTTTGTAGGTGGTAGAATCTGCTTTTCCTTCCAGCATATCCCAGATGCCCTCCCTAATCTGCAGGGCTTCCCTCCTCCAAGCCTTCACACTGGTGAACATTCGGGGCATCTCAGGTTAGCTGCACGAGATGACATGAGGCAGATGTCACCATCCTCACTCCCTCCCATTAGCGAGTGGCCGAATCCCGGCCGGCTCTGTGGAGATACTGGCAACCCCTGAAGCCAGTCTCCACTTGGCCCTGGCCTCTCAGTTAAAGGTTTGAGAATTCTGGCTGAAAATTTAAGCTGTGCCGAGGGCACAGCTAGCTCCCACTGAGTAAACAGCACTGAGCCCCGATAAAGGCTCATTCATCTCCAGGAGCTTCATGCTTGAAAGACTCTGAGTGCCTGAAGAGAAGCTGTGCAAACTGCCATCACAATAAACAGAGAAAGGATGTCTATAAAATCCCAGACAGGTGGCAATGCGACTGGTGACATCAAGTTCCACAACTGCAATGAAAGGGGAGTCTCAGTTGTGCCACGTAGGGTAACTTCAGACAGAAGGGTGGGCACAGCGGACCAGAGAGCCCAGGGAGCTGCAAGCCCACCAGCACTTGCTCTGGGAAACAGTCAAGAGACTCCCCGGGAATGATCTATTAATTTATGATGCTGACACCAATGGGAATTGTTATTTACTTTCTTGATTAACCTGAGGTTCAGATTCATGTCTTTAGTTGCCAACTCAGTTGCTACCCTCTTCTCTCCATCCATCCATCCATCCATCCATCTGACATATAATGAGCACACAATAGGTTCTAAGCTTTGAAAACAAAACAAAAAAGACCTGATTTCTGGCCTTGATGATATTGCAGAAGTGACAGACATAAAATAACAACAATCTTTAAAAAATACCAGCAGTTTTTTCCTCCATTTATAAAAAAAATAATTGTAGGAAAGATACGTTGTAGAAAAAATGGAAAATATCTGGAAGTATCCAGGAGGAAATAAAAACCAGACTTAATCCCACTATAGAGAAGTAACTAATGCACTTATTTAGGGATATAGCTCATGGGCCTTCCCAGGGGGCACTAGTGGTAAAGAACCTGCCTGCCAGTGCAGGAGTTTGATCCCTGGGTCAGGAAAATCCCCTGGAGGAGGAAATGGCAACCCACTCCAGTAGTCTTGCCTGGAAAATCCCATGGACGGAGAAGCGTGGTAGGCTACAGTCCATAGTGTTGCAAAGCGTCAGACATGACTGAAGCGACTTAGCACACATGAATGCACATATAGCTCATGACCAAGGCCATGGTGGAAGAGGCAGAAAGTGGGGAGGAGCACAGAAGAGAGAGGGAGTTGGAGGCCCAGGCAGTCAGGAGGGCTTTTCAGGTAGAGGAAGGGGTGCTTACCTGAGGGGGAGTACAGCAAGGGGCGGGAAAACATGGTGTGGGCTGGGACTCAGGGTATGTGTAGGCACTCAGGGGAAAGAGGTGAGAGGAGAGAAGAGACAGGTCAAGGAAAGTGAAAGCAAAGTGAAGTGGCTCAGGCGTGTCCGACTCTTTGCAACTCCATGGACTGTAGCCTACCACGCTTCTCCGTCCATGGGATTTTCCAGGCAAGACTACTGGAGTGGGTTGCCATTTCCTTCTCCAGGGGATCTTCCTGATGCAGGGATCAAACCGGGGTCTCCCGCATTGTAGGCAGATGCTTTACCATCTGAGCCAGCAGGGAAGTCCCTAGAGACAGGTCAGACAGGCTGCAAAAGAGCCCCTCTTCCAGAAAGAACTTGGATCTCATCCTCAGCCTTTTTCGCTGTAGTTTTGCATGTAGAAATTAGTTGAGATGCATTGCTAGTAATTCCTTAATAATGATTCCTCAATACTGACTGACATGCCTTTTTATAGTTGTTTTTCATTAGAGCAGTCACTGTGCACCACACTCTGACTCACTTGCATTCTCATCAGTTTCAAGAGTAGATGGGAAAGGGATAGAGCAGAGCCAGGATGGTGCCCCGACCCATTCCCCTGGAAATGAGCATCAGCATCATAGTTCTGCCCCCTTGATAACTGTCTCCTTTCTCTCCCCTTCCTGCCCTGAGTAAGTTCTGTGAGGGTGGAATCCATATCAGTCTTATCATTTGCTATATCCCCAGCCCCTAGCACATTTCGTTCATTCATTTATTGCTTTAATAAGTATTGAATGTCTACTCTGCACTGCACAACCAACTCACTTCACTCTGTTGAACACGCCCAGATTCGTGGAATTTAAAGTTTAGTCGGGGCGGGAGGGGCAGCTTTTAAGTGAATAAACACACCAATAAATGTTTCATTACAAATGGTGACAAGTTCTATCGAGGAACAGCACAGGGGTTCTGCATGGGAGGAATAATTAGACTGGGAGCAATGAAGAAATCAGTGAGGAAATTACACTTCACTTGGTTCCTAAAGGGGCTGGAATATACTAGGCACCAAGTAATTATATACTGAAGAGAAGTTAAAATCTGCATATGCCAATAGACGTGCGTCCTTCCTGAAGTCTGTCTCTATCCAAACCTGGCTGCTGTGGCCGACAGCTGAATGGCTTGCAGAGTGCCAGTGGCACAGTCAGATGTGTGTTTTCAAAAGATGACCGCTACTTCTGTTGGACCTTAGCTTCTTTTTTTTTTGTAATTACTGGTAACAGGCGTAGATGATCCCTAAGAATTCTACTTCTCCCATTCCAGAATCCTTGACTGATCATCCAACAACTATCTGGCCCTTAGGCAAACTCGGCAGGGGAGTGAGGTTATCTTAGTCTCCTGTCATCCCTCTCCCACCTAATCTTCTTCTCAATCGCTTTTCTTAATTGTCCTTGAGCAACTTCAGTGGGCTTATTAATATTCTCTTCTTATCAAAACTGCCTTCATAAAGTGAAATCAAAGAATGATATAAATGCCTAATAAGGCTTAGCGCATTATTACCTCCCCAATTCGCAATGATAAATTCTGAAGCCAAATAATGGAATGTTAATAATGGAATTCCAGCCACACAGAGGGACCCCAGATGGCTGTTCTGGGCCCTGCACTATACCTTCAGGGACTTGACTGGATCATGGGGAGGTGGGATTCCCATTTACCATTTGATCGGTGGAGGATACGGTATAGAGTGGGACATCAGGCTAGAAAGGCTGTGGATCTACAGGAAGAGGTGTGCCATCAGACAGAGCTGAGCTGAGCAGTGCTGGCTAGGTTAGGTTTGGGTTAACTGAAGAGGAATAGGGAAATGACGCCTGGCATAGAAGGTCTGAATAGCTTACAGAGATCAGAATGAACCAGGGGGCCTGGAAATTATATGCCCATACCAACATGCTTGGGCTTCCCTGATGGCTCAGTGGGAAAGAATCAGCCTGCCAATGCAGGAGATACAGGTTCAATTCCTGAGTCTAGAAGACCCCCTGGAGGAGGAAATGACAACTCATTCCAGTATTCTTGCCTGGGAAATCCCACGGACAGAGGAGCCTCATGGGCTATGGTCCATTGGGTGGCAAAAGGGTTGAACACAACTGAGAGACTAAACAAAAATCAACATGCTTAGTACCACCTTATCCCACAGGCCAGAGGTGCACCGCACAACACAGAAAGCTGCTCTCTTACTTACCAGCTGTGTGGTCTGGGACACAATATTCACCTTTCTGAGATTCTGTGTTATAAAGTAAACTACAATACTTGCCTCTCTAGTTGTGGTGAGGCTTTAAGAGGGAAACTATGAAATTGCCTAGGAGAGTGCCTAGTACACAATGTGTATTCAATTGATGATTGATATTTTCCTTCCCAGCTAAGGGCTTCCCTGGTGGCTCAGCTGCACCTGCAGCTTCAACGTGGGATAAAGAATCCACCTGCAATGTGGGAGACCTGGGTTCGATCCCTGGGTTGGGAAGATCCCCTGGAGAAGCAATTGGCTACCCACTCCAGTATTTTGGTCTGGAGAATTCCATGGACTATATATTCTGTGGGGTCACAGAGTTGGACACAACTGAGCGACTTTCACTTCACTTCATTTCTCTTCCCAGCGAAGAAAGTCAGTAAGTTCCTACCCTCAGGTTCAGGCTGCTTCATCAGAGACATTATATGATTCTTAATAACATAGAATGGTTTCCAGATTCTGAAGGTCATAGACAAAAGAGGGTAACATCTGGGGTAACATCTTGAAATTTCCAGCTCTTTTGCTCTGGGAGACAGCGGTTCAGAGGGTGATAGATGCTACCAGCAGGGATGGCAAACATTGGGAGTGTGGAGAGATGCAAAGGAAAGCGGGGTCCCAGTACAGTGAGGGGCACTGAGAAAGGCGGGGACTTAGGGCAGAGTGCTCACCCAGCCAGCACGAAGTCAGTGGTCAGGAAATGTGAGCTTCTTCTGAGTGTGACTTAGAATCTGACAGCACGGGTCCTCACTTGGAGGTGCCATGTGAGAGCATAGAGGCAAGGCGAGTCAAGATCTTTTGCTAGCAGATAACACATTGATTTAAACAAAAAAGAAAAAAGGCTATTTTCCCAAGTCTGAGCTCAATATTGATAAGCTGTGCAAAGCACTGCCCCACGTGGTGTATGCTTTTCCATCCATCAGAAATGAAGAGACTGCCTCGCTTTCAGCTTCCGAGAGTTCCCCCCAGGCTCCCTGCTTTTGGCTCCCCATCAAATAAATAGAAATATGAATATTAACAAAATCACAAATATGAATATAAACATACATGTGAACATAAATATGTTCATACATATAAAACACGATCATATGAATAAATGTGGTCTACCTTTCCCTTCTGTAACTTCCTTTTAGGGTCAATCAACAAACCATCCTGTTCTGTGGACATGACTGACTATCATGACCTTATCTTGTATAAAGGGCACTGTAGCCTCAAACAGCCCTCACATCCATTGTCTGCCTCAAGTCACACAAGCTCCTTCCAAGAAAGGTGGGAGGGTGCGGTCTGCTGCGTATGCACCTGGAAACAGCCGGGGCAGGTGGAGGACTTATTTCCCTGATGGTCGCCGCTTTCTTTCCACTACTCCTTACTGTGTGCTTTTATAGGAGAGCTTTGAAGTAAAGGACTTCTGTGCTCTCCAGGCTTCTACAGACCGACGAGGAACAAGCTTTGCATATGCAAATCAACCCACACAACCTGGTTACTTAGGGGAAAGTTTCCACCCTGAGCTTTCTAGGCTCCAGGCCTGCCTGAGAGTGCTGTAGGATTTGAGGTCACAAGGATAGGTTTCTGGGAGCACCGCTTGGTCACCAAGACCTAGGAGGGAGCTAATAAGAAGGCTAGGGGATGCTTGAACACATGGATCTGAAACTCACTTTTTATCCATGTGGTGATTTTGGAATTAATTAAATATCCCATTTAACCAAAGCTTCAGGGTGTTTTTGCTCTAGATAGCTTCTTTTCTCTTAACTAAATTGAGGCCCATAAATGAGAAATACAGTACATGAAATCTCTGGATGTCATACCATAAATCTCAGGCGTGCGGCTTTGCAAATCTCCTTTAGGATAAATTGTAGTGATAAAGTATTTGCATTTTTTCCATGTATCACTGGGTGAAGGGAGCTGAGCCTTTCCCAGTCATGGACACTTAGATTGCAGACCACAGGGTAAAACAGGGTGCCATGAGGCAGCTTGACCCCTGGGACTGTGAGCCCCAGGGGTTGCTGGTTCTCTGTCCTTCTGACATCACCAAGAGACATGAGTAATTCTGTTCTGGAAGTGGCCTTGGGAGAAGTTAGGAAAATGTAGGAGAGAGCATTCATTCAAGTCAGGGGTGGAAAGCACAAGTTTAGACCAGGAAAAGGAGCATACGATTCTTGGAATCTGGTACAGAATTTCTATATCAGACCTAAAATATACTAGATAAAGCATTAGAATTTGTTAAGTTTTTCTTTTTTCATTCCTTTAACCTGTGACTCACTGTTGTATTCATTCAATTAAATGCTAAAAACAGCTTAAAAAGAATGAACAAACTCCCTATATATCAACACAGAAAAATCCCCCAATGTGGAGTGAAGAAATACAAGTTCTGAAAGATATATAGTGTCATCAGAACAGAATATGCATTGACTTTGGACACACTCATATGTAGAAAAAGTACCAAGTCACACATGGAATAACACCCAGCAACTTCAGGAGAGTGATGGAGGAGGTAAAAGAGAGTGGAGTGATGCTTTAGTTTATCTTTATCAATTAAAAAGGAGGAGGAAAGTATATAGGGCAAAATGTTAATATCCATTCTAAGCAGTGGGTACACGGGCGTTTGTTATATTATTTTCTGTATTTCTGTAATATTTCATAATTAAAAGCAAAGTATTATTTTAAAAAAGAATAACAGGCATATTGTTTCCATTTGGAGAGATGCTGAAATGGTATCCTGTTGCTTTAATTTGAATTCCCTGAGGTTGAGCATAGTTTCATGGATTTACTGACCATTCTACTTCTATTTTGTGAACTGCCTATTCATATTCTTATTTTTCTTTTATTTGTCTATTGTGCTTTTTATTCTTGACCTAGAAAACCTTGTCTAACAACTCCTTAAATAGATATAGCTTATATTGTAAGTATTTTCAGAGTTGGTTGAGTTGTCTGGGACTGTTTATCTCTGAACTTAGTGGTTCCAAGTTGTCTGTTTATATTTCTTGTCTCTGCTTTTTTGTTGTCCCCCTGCCCCAGGGACATGTTGACCTTGCTATTGTCTGTCAATCGACTCACTTACTTCACACACCAGCCTGGAGGAGAGGTCAGTGAGACAGAGGGAAGGGAGCAGAACTGGGGGTTGCTAGGTCAGCTAGAGCACCACAGGCAGGTCAACACATAGGTGATGCTAAAGTGGGCACTGAGGAAGGTCCAGGAAAAGCCAGTTATCATTTAGGAAGCTGGACAAGGTATCCTAAGCCAGTGCTTCTCCATGTGCATATGAATCTTCTAGAGATCTTGTTAGAATGCAGATTGCGATTTGGCATGTCTGGGTGAGGCCTGAGATTCTGCATTTCTAATGAACTCCCAGGTGATGCTTTGCTGCTGGTGAGAAGGATCACACATTGATCGAAATCTTAAACCAGGAAAAAGACTGAATGTGGTCCTTTGAGTTACTGCATGCAGCAACTGAGTGTATTCTTCTACTGGGAATCGTGCCTGAGGATGGGCATCAGATTAAGGGAAGGAAAATATTAGAGATTATTCTAGAACAGTTGGTGAGGAAATAGCTGCATATGGAGGTTCAGTTTCGCATCCAAGCCCACATAACTTGTTGGGGGTAGAGCAGGACTAGAATTTGGATTTCTGACCTGTAGTTCATCGCTTTAACTATTTTACCATTTCATCATTTTCATCTTAGTAAGAAAACAAACTCAACAGTAAGAACTCATTAACTTGCCAATATATTGGGCTTTAAGCAACTCTCCTGTGGACAAACCCAGATTAAAAATAAAAGAGCAATGGGGAAGGGAAAAATTGTTTTGCAATCTTTATCATAGGACTCCTATAAACTACAAGCTCCTATAATAAACTTTGCTTATAATTTGATTTTACTAGAATCAATTTATGTATACTATTTTGTTAACATACATAAATAAAGGCCCATCTTAACTGATTCTGTGTCTGCCAGACCCTAGGTCCCTGTCTTTCTTTAGTTTTCTACAGTCTCTGATTTTGGCAAGGCTATTTCTTTAGGCTTCAATTTCTTCAATGATGTTGGACTCATACTCTCTAAGTCTTTTCATTTCTAATAATTTTGAGTCTAAAGTTTTCTTTTTTGTATATCTTAAATACAGTTTTTTGGGACTCCTCTCTGCAGCTGTCATTTTTCTCTTTACATGGTTCATAGCTTTCCTGCCCAGGAAAGTGATAAGTAAAAGGAAGGACTATTGATACAGTGGTTACTTTATATTCAGGAAAGAGGGTCAAGGTACTATTTAAGACCCAGCAACAGAATGACTTATGCATTGATTTTCAAAAGCTCTTAAACCTCAATTCTCACACACATGCAAAAAAAAAGTAATTGCCCCACAGACTATTTGCTTTAGAAGAAAGAATATGGTCAGTTCAGTGGGCCTGTTAGAAACCCTAATTAAGCCAACTGTGCCTTTCCCTCTGTATCTATGACCATAGATCTCAAGTGGACAAACTATAAACCTTTAGCATAAGCCCTGGGTGAATTCTAACCAGTCATTACCTTTTTCCCCTGAGACAGTTCTGGTATGAGACCAATATTAGAAATGAAAACTCCATTAGTGTTGGAACCATAAGGCTCTCTCTGGGCTTGGAAAGGTATTGCTTTCCAAGGTGTAGGATACAGCTGTTCAGTATGAGATATACCACTGGACAGCATGCCATGAGTAGGAGTAAGTTACCCCATAGCTAAGGTTTTTAATTTGCAAGATTTTCTAGTTTCTAAACTCTAATAGTCTATAGTTCTAAGTATTTTGTATCTGAAGGTGGAGTTGAAGTCCAGGCATACATCCTACTTGTTTAAGGTGAAGGAGAAATGAGGGTGAATACTGTCAATGTGTACATCTGAGGAAGGGTTATCAAATCAGGGTGGATTAGTAAGGAAAAATAGAGATTAAGGCTAGAAGAAAAGAATGGAAGCTGGGAACATTTGGGAAAAGTTCACCTAACATTTTGAAACTGTGTTGAGCTCATGGTGTGACATGAGGTCATGCACTAAGGCATAGGATACACCCGTGGATCTCGTAGGTGCTTTGGACATAAATGTTACTGGTGCAGTGGAATGACTGCAGTGTTGTTCACTTCAGCTGATGAGAGAGCAGGAGAGTGCTGTGCAAGAGGAAAAAAGCAAAACAAAACAAAAACAGAAAAACTTGGGAGAAGAAAGTTCTTCACTCTTTCATGATGTCACTTACTCAAATCCAAGGCAAGAACTTCCCCAAGAGTGTTTCCTTTTATGCCTGGAGGGGGCAGTGGATGGGAAGGGAGGTAGCTGAAGAATGCCACTGGCAGCCTGTCTTGCTTTATGACTATCGTACCCAGTTATTGGGCTTCCCAGGTGGAACAGTGGTAAAGAATCTGCATGTCAATGCAGGAGATGCAGGAGACATGGGTTCCATCCCTGGGTTGGGAAGATACCCTGGAGTAGGAAATGCCAACAAGTCTGGTGGGCTACAGTCCATGGGGTTGCCAAGAGTCAGACACAACTGAGCACTCATGCACCCAGGAATTGTGCTAAGAGGGAATGAGCAACAGGCACCTGAAAACCTGAAGGGCAGAAACTTGGAAGAGATTGAAGCAAAATTTTTGTTCCTGGAAAGAGAACTGGAGTGGGAATTGCAAAAGTAGAATCTAGTGGCCAGCAATCTGTGCGATGTGTTCCGCCTCTCCTGAGTCAGTTTCCTTAGCTACAAAATGAGCTGCATTCAATTAAACCACGTTTGCATGCTAGGATCACTTAGAAGCTTTCTCAAAGTACCATTGTCTAGGCATTACCACCCCAAGCCAACTGAATCAGAATCCCTGGGGCTGGGGCTGGGGCATAAACGTTAGGTTCTCTTTGAAGCTCCCCATCCAACTCTATGTATGTCCAGGTTTGAGAACTACTCTTTCTACCCAAAGGGTATTCATGTACCAATAGCATCAATATCACCTGGGAACTTTTTAGAATTACAGAATCTCAGGCCCCAGTCCAGGAACCTACCCACTGGGCACCTGAAGTTTAATAAGATTCTCATATGATTTACATGCACATCCAAGCTTGAGAAGCCCCAAGACAAGTGATGCCTGGTGTGCTGTAGTCCATGGGATCGCAAGGAGTCGGACATGACTGAGCAACTGAACTGAACTGAGCTGAAGACAGATCTCTAAGTAATATTTTACTTTAAATTGTGAAATATTTTTGACACATGGAAACCCTTAAAGAATAATTTAAGTAACACCCATGCACCCAACTCGGCTTCATCAAATCATTAGCTTTTCACCATTTTGATTTAGGTTTTGTCTAATGTAATAATACATATTTTATTACAAAGCCCCTCTATTTATCCTCCTGAATCCCATTTTTCCCCTCTCTTCATAGATGTAGTCATTATCTTGAATTTGGTACTTTTTAATTTCACGAATGTTTTTATATTATTATTACATAGGTGGGTAATTACATATGTAGATAAAATGATTTTGTCTATTTAATAGGTTTTCTGCTATTGATCCATCTCTGCATTCTGGGGACAAATCATAATGGGTTATGGTATGTATACTTTAGAAATATACTGATGGATTTGGTTGCTTGTATTTTATTTAGGCCTTATTAAGGGGGCTTCCCTGGTAGCTCAGCTGGTAAAGAATCCGCCTACAGTGCAGGAGACACTGGGTTCGATCTCTGGATTGGGAAGATCCCCTGGAGAAGGGAAAGGCTACCCACTCCAGTTTTCTGGCCTGGAGAATTCCGTGGACCAGTCCATGGGATTGCTAAGAGTCGGACACGACTGGGCAGCTTTCACTATGGTATTAAATGAGATTCGTCTGAAGTGTTCCTTTAGTGTTAGTTTTGTTATCAAGAGTATGCTGGTTGTATTAAGTGAGTTTGGTAGTATTATCTTTTTTTCTATTCTTTGAAATACTTTGTAAACCATTAGGTTTATTTATCTGTTTCTGGGGAGTTAGAAAGGTTTTCCTAAAACCATCTGTATCTTGCATCTTTGGGGGGTGTTCAAGGAGCTGATTATTGATTCACTTTTTTAATAGTGAAATAATATTTGATGAAATAATATTCATTTGTTTATATCAGTTTATTTGGAGTTTCTATTTCTTTTTGAGTCAATGTTGGCAATTTATCTGTTTCCAGAAAACTGTGTTTCATCTGAGTTTTCAAATTTATTAACATAAAATTGTTTATTGAATTTATTTATTTACAAAAAAAGTTCTGCTTTATCTGTAGCTATTGTCTGATTTTTTTTTCTCTTTTGCTTGATTTGTTCATGTTTTTTTCAAAGAACCAGCTTTGTTAACCACTCTTTATTATCTTTTTTCTTATATTTTCTCTGTTTTATTAGGTTTTATATTTGTGTCTTGTTGAGTTGAATATTATAATTTTTTTTGGAAAATGTACATAATGTTATAAATTTGACCTCAAAATTCACTGTAGTTTCATTTCACCAATTTTCCTTAGTACTGTCTTTCATTCCTATATATTTAGTCATTTCCACTATGGTTGTCTCTTTAATCTATGAGTCATTTTTGACATGTTTATGTTTTCAAACATATTTTGGTATTGCTTTTAACTATCTTTTATTATTATATTTACTTTTAATTTAACTGCACTGTGATCAGAGTACATGATTTCTATGGCATCAGTCCTGGGTGAGAAGTCTGATACTCTGATTGTAGCTAATCCCTTTAAAAATATTCTACTTGGACAATGTATACAAATATTGAATCATTATGTTATATTCCTGAAATAAATATAATGTTACATGTCACTTATGCTTCATTAAGGATATTCTACTAATTTTTAAAGGTTTTTCTCTTTATTATCCTTGATAATTTGAACATATAGGTGTATATATATTCCTTAATTGTGCTACATACTTGGAGTGGACTTTTTATCTAAATAATTCTGCCTTTCTTCATGTCTGTAAAATTCTTATAATATTTTTCCAAGTATCAATTCTCCTCTATTTCCTCTACTCTCTCCTGACATCTGTTTGACTATGTAAGACCCTCTCTGTCTTCCATATCTTCAACTGCTTTTCAAAGACTTGAGAAAATCTCTTGTCTCTCTCTGCTGTATTCTGGGTGAATTTTTGAATGTAATCATAAATTCCACTAATTTTCCATTGGAAGAAGACCACTCCAGAGTTTATCTTATCTACAAAGCTGTTAAAGTTTACTTAAATTTTTATTTTTATTCTATTTTTAATGACTTTATTTCTAATATTTAAAATTGGTTCCTTTTCATATCTCCCTGTTTTCATTTCATGTCAGCCTGGTTTTTTTCATAACTTTTGGTTCCTAACGTTTTAAACAGAAGTTCCCTTTATGTATCTATTTGAGTATATACTAAATGTACTCATATTAAAACCAGTTCAGACTGGTACATAAATTTCTTTTCATCTGAAGAGCATTCATATCCTGATCATTGATTTTAGGCTGTCTTCTTGGCATGATTTCACATTTTGGAACTTTGACTTGAAGCTAAGCTCATCTGGAGTGGTTTGTTTGTTTACAAGTCTTCCTCCTCCCAGCCAGGCTCACCCCTCCTTGTGTAGCTGTTTGCATTGCACTTGCAACTCTATAAAGGCCAGAATCAGATCCAACCACTGACAATTTGGTACAATTTCACGTCAGAAGACATTGTCCATAGGACTACAGCTTGCTAAAAACACTAGTCTAGGCTCCCTGTATGCCTGGGGAAGCTTATCCCATTGTCAACCCCGACTGTAAGCACTGACTGCTGAACTCACATCCTGGTGGTCGCCCTGAGAACTGCTTACCAGTAGTGGCCAAATTCCTAGCTGAATGGACTGCTTCTCCACCCAGAACCCTGGACACCTGCAGCAGCTTGATCTAGTCACTCTGTTTTCTACTTCTGATCTGGATTTGAGAGGTGGTATCTGTCTGTCCTTTGGCACTCAGCTAAGCTGTTCTGTGCTTTTCATTATAAAATATTTAGTGGAGGATAGTGCAAAACACATGATCTTGCTCAAAGTCTAGACTTGAAGAGAATGGCCCAGGCTTTGTCAGGAGGTTAATGGGAGTCCTGTCTTCTTGGAGGGTTGGAGTCAGTGCATATTATGTTGTCTCCTACCCTTTAGAATACAAGTACCAGAAGGACAAGGTCTGTGGTCTTCTATCATGCCATATATTACCAGGACCCCAGGAGACTGTTTAGCATGAAATAAGTTCCTGACAAATGTTTTAGAAAAAACTATAGATAAATAAGCTTCTCTGGACATTTTTCTGAACCTTTCTGATAATGTTCTTAGACTTAAATTCAAACATCTACCCCCTGGACCATATCTTCAGTGTTGCACATAAAGTCAGCACATTTTTAAGATCAATGATGTCTTGAAGTCAGCCATTAACTGCAAAAGTCAGAGCTGCTTAAGAGAGATATGAGCATGCCCCATTTTATCACGAAGGAGCAACATGGAAAAATATCCCTTGATAAATATCCTACCAGTAAATTAAAAACAATAAGCAAATACCTTCAAATTGCTTCACAGTGTGCTTTGTTCGTCTTTCTCTTTGAATATTATTTATGAGGGATAATTTACTGATATTGTTGTTACCCCAAATTATATACCAAAGAAAATTAAAAGCACTACCCAGGAGGAAATAATGAATAGTAGCATTTAATTAAAACCAAAGTGAGTACAATCAATGCCTGTCTAATACAATAATGAGCTTAATTTAATTTTCACTTAATGGAAAAAAAATGAAGCTTAAATCAACTGCCTATGGAATTAAATGACAGCCATTTCAAAAATGCAAGTTTTTCTAAAGTAGAGTTTTAAGAGAAAAATAATGACCCAAAACAACACCAACGAACAGGTCCATATCCATTTTCCAGAAGAGTTAGAGGGGGTCACTGTTAGCAGCACTATGCTTTTCGAGCTCCTAGAAGGTAGAATTAATTAAAAAGCAATACTCTTAACTTCCTGAACTCCAGAGTCATCAAAAAAGTAGACAAAAATTGGATTTCTTAGGATTGTCAGTTTGGGATCATGGTCCAAAAGGACTGAACTATTAATAAACAGAGTAGATGTGGGGGAGATTGACTGGATGCTTCTCTCAGCTCTCTGCTGTATGTAGAACAGCAGCCAAGCATGAGGTGGGGGAGCTGTGTGGGAGGGAACTGCTGAGCCCCCAAACATGGTCTGTGGCTCTGACCGAATCGAAAGCTAAGGGAACAGGATTCTGGTTAAAAAAAAATAAGGTGAGGAGTGTTTTTCTAAGTCCCAGCTTGGATTTTGAGGAAAGGTGGTTGCCTCTGATTAGAATGATGCTGTTTATGAACTCTAAGGTCAGCTGAAGAAAGGACTCGACATTAGATGGTTTAATCCATGAACATGTGAAATGGAGACAGCATGCTACAGCGTCCAGAGCACCAGATTTAACAGCTCTGTGACCCTGGGCAGCTCACTTAACCTGTTGGAAGCTGTTTCCCAATCTGTAAAACGGGGATAACGGTAGATGATTCAGGAGATGGGAGACACTTCCTCAAAGCGTTCTCTGTCCCAGTCACCTTACTAGGTATTAAACATTATTTCATTGGATTTTCTGCTCGTTTACTGATCTGTCATTTTATGAGACAGAGACAGAATTGTAGACAGAGCCGGACCCAGCACTCACATCTCGTGTGTCTGACCCCCTCCCCGCAGGCTGTGTGTTATCCTGGGCTTGTTCCTGAATCTCAGCCCACATTCAAAGGCAAGAGGGACTCATGTGGCTGGAGTTATTTTGATCTTCTCTGCTCAGCATCTTTTCTTGGATTGTTATTTTTGTTTCTTTTGGACTCTTCCATAATAGTTATGCACACATGCGTGCATACATAGACACACCAACAGCCTTCGACACTGCCTGTCCTACTTAGAGTTCATAGCAGTGGGGATCACCTCACAAGCAGGTCGAGGTAATCCCAGGACAGTTCTCTGCACAAAGCAAGTGCTATTAATATACACCTATGTAAATGATTAAACTTCTTGCATTCTCTTAGCTTTACAGGCTGCTTTTCGGGCAACTGATAAGCTCCTGTTATTTACTCCTTGATAATTTGTCACTGTGCTCTACCAGGTGCCTACTTCCTATTATATAAGTCTGCTGTTATATTCAGCAGAATGCTGGGGTCACTTCCTAAACTGATATTCAAACACTGGTGACTCCACCAGCTCTCCTAATTAGTCACAGCAGCATTGGAGCAGTTCAGGGGGTGTCAAGCAGTCCCCCAGCATGACTGATTGCATTGGCTGTAGGGTTGGTTTAGGTCAGATAATTTTGGTAAGGGTCCATATAGCCTTCATGGTCTTATTTCAAAAATTACACTGGGGTTAGTTGAAAAAGCAAAGGACGGGGGAAAAAATGACATCTAATTTTCTTTTCCTCATAATTTACTCATGATCTCCACCTCTCATTTAGTAACTGGTCTATGGGGATAACATAAGATTTTTCAGATCCAGTAGAACCCCATAATCATGGTGTATCTTCAAAGGGAGATGAGGGCACTGGAAGTGCGAATATCAGGTAGACTTAGCAAGGAAGTTAGAAGTTAGTTGAGCAACTTTTAGTCACAGCCTGGTCCTCCTCCATCTGGGAAAGCACATGACTTTGGTTTCGTGGAGCAAAAGAGAGGGATATCACTTTATTAGCCCCAACACAACAGCAGTGATCACTGGGATCACTGGGGTGGTGAATGGACTATAGAAGCTCTGAGAAGAAAGCAAAGGACTAAAAGCTTACCAAAGGACAGTTCATAACCACTCATCTTTAGGACTGGAAAGAAAAAACAAACTCCTCTTAAAAAAGAATTAGAGATGAACTATTAATTAGAGCAGAACAATGGAAATGAATATGCAAAGGAGATGAAAAGACACCATAATTATTTATTTATATGTTTACATTTCATATTATTCTGTGCATTTCTTAAACCAAGGTCTGTATTGGAGTTTTTCTTATTTATACCCCAAGGCTTGGCATGATACCTAGTACTTAATAGATGCTCAATAAATGGTTAATTGAGCTAAATACTCCACAGGCATAAGCACCTCCAAAGGTGTTATATTAATCTCTGGGGCTTGATATTGCCTCAAATCACAAAGCATGGCTAATGCATTATCTGGGGCATGATAGGTTATGTCACAATGAACTCCAGAAGGATAGGTTAACTGAAGAGGCAGAACCTGGGCCAGGAAGCTTATTCCAAAATGAGGAGCTGTCTCAGGTGCTGAAGGAAAGGTATAGCTGGTTATGCAGGTATTCTGAAGAGGACACAGACCCACAGAAGACAGAAACATGTTAAAAAGAAGACAATAGAAGGCAATGCTTAAAAAATGCAGGAAGACTGGAATTCCAGGAGGTAACAGGGACTCAGTAATTGCATTATCCAGACTAGGACTACAAACTCTAGCACGAGGGCAGGCATGGCACTTGTCTAATAGGGGCTAGGGCATGAGTCAAGAATTTACGTACCATGGAATAAAGGAGAAGCCATGTATCATCCCTACGGACAAGGGCTGGCGAGGCTGTGTATATGAGTTGATGCTGAATCCCAGAACATTCAGTGCTTCTTAAATTGCCCCTGCCTAAACCAGAATTGGAGCGAGAGGCAAAAGAAGGGCCCAGCTTACAATGAATAGGGTCACAAGACCTTGGCCAGGGGCAAAGGGGAGGCTAAAGCTCAGCATGGCCTGACTAGCAGAGTCAAAGGGTGTGTTCCTGTATCGCTCTGAATCATTGGCTAGCACTCCAGTGCCCTGAAATTGTTCATGTGCCAGGTCAAGTGGGGAAGAAACATGTCATTCTTAGTGTGTGCTAGGCCAGGGCTCTCGCAATGTGGTCCCTGTGCAACATCAGCCTTGCCTTACCCCAGGCCTCTTGAGTCAGAAATCTGGGGGTAGTAGACAACGGTTTCTGTTTTAACAAAGCTTCTAAGAGATTTTGACACAGATCAATGTTCAAAATCACTGTAGTAGACACTATCTAAGTCAATGTTCTTCCCTTTTCACAAAGACCCCTTTGACAGTCTGATGAAACTACGGACCCCTTCTTAGAGTAATGTTTCCACATTCCAAACACATAAAATAAAATACATAGCATTACAAAGGAAACCAATTAAACTGAAATATAGTTATCAATATCTAAAAAGTTATGATATAGTAATCTGTACACTTCTTTATTAACACATTTAATAACAGTATCTCATGGCAGATCTAATAACATCTGTCAATTTGAAGTAGTGATGAGCTTCAATAGTATTTCATGATGTCTGCCACAGTTGTAATGAGATTTGTATTTGTGACAAAGTCACATATACTACTACAGTAGTAGCAGATTTATCTCCTATATTCACAATTGTAGAAACACTAAATTTCTGTCACAAGTTCTAAAAATAAAGATGTAATTTTTCCCTTCCAAGTTCATAGGCATTTCAGTTATATCCACAGTTCTCTAAGGATCCATGGACCCAGGATTGCAACTTCTGCTTATTAAGCACTTAATAAATATAATTTTATTCTCTGAACAATATTATCCTTAATATTCCCATTTTGTGTGTGAGGAGATTGAGGCTCAGAGAATTGAGGAAATATATCCAGTGTCTTCCACAGCAAGCAAGACACAGAGTGCAGGGTCAGAGTCCCTGTGAAATGCAGCTTTCCGTGTTTCTTCCCAATTCCCAGAAGAGGGCCAGGTTCCCAATATGTGCTCAATAAGTATTCCCTGAATGAATGAATGAACTGCACCAGACTGGCTGAAAGCCAAGCCTACCTACCTCAAAAGTCCATTCTTTCTATTCCCCAACCACACTATGCTACTATTAAGATGGGACATGTTCTTCATATTTATCCAGAAGTCAGGAAAAGGTAAGTTCAGTTCCCTAATCTGCTAGACTCGACTGCTGAGCTCTGATTCTAAAATTCATGTTGAATACACAGATTATGAGCAACATTATACCATCAAAATTGGAAAACAATTCAACAAATTGAGGAGAGGAGCATCTCAGCAAGGAACATGAGTCCCTCTGCTTTCTCTTGGAAGCCGCTGAGCTTGTTTATGAAGCCGGGTGTTTCTTTCACTCAACATGTGTCCTTCTTTAACTGGCAAATTAGTTGGAGCCAGCAGGAAAGAAGGAAGATGGGAGGGGACACAGAGGACCCAGAATCTGGGAGAAAAACAAAACGAGGGTACAGAAACAGAGAAGGCCGCCTTCTCACCTGAACAAACCAAATTTTTGTCAGGCGCTTTTCATAGAAGTCTAGTGCTCTTAACTAACCACACTTAATTTGATTACCTTAAAGGTGAACTGGATGCTGAAAAATTCATTAACATAACAGCAATTAAATCCTTAAGAACAAACATATAGACTGTAAATGAAGTATCAATCAAAAGATTAATCAAAAGCTAATCATGGAAAATATCACTCTTGGCCTGACTGGAAGAATATGCCATGGTTACCATTCCAAATTATAGTATTGCAAGATCTGTTTTAATACTCAGTCATACTAATTGGCAACATTATAGTTAATGTGTTTTATAATCCTTTACTTCTGAATCAGAAATTAAATTATCTTTAGGTTGTATCTTCTTTCCCCAACCCATCAGCAACACTGTTATCCTTGTCACAAGAGTGCATTGAGTGCTTTTTCCATAGACGACATGGGGCTCTCCACTGGGGAGGCATGGAGAAATAAAAAAGATTCTGCCCTTGAGGAAAGAAGAAACAATAGTCCTTGGTGGTTCAGATCAGAGCTGCTTAAAAAGAGTGGGAGAGGCATTAGGAGAGGCACAAAGAATTAGGGCCTTAATATGAGACTTGGCATTTGCCTGGCCTGCACCCTATTCAGCTCTGGCTTCTCCAGGGCCTGGCTCAGTGTCTGGCACAAAGTAGGCACTTAGCAGAAACTCTTGTCTTTACTTTGGTCCAGTGGTTCTGCTAACAAGAATAAAACTGAGAGTACAGATGGGGGAACTTCCTTCTGTTCATAAAGATCTTTAAAGGTGATTTCTGAGGCTGGATGTAACATCAAGGGTGTGGTCACCTAAGCCATGGAGGTAACTTAAGGCTGTCTTGGTTACACAGATGCTATTGAAGATTAGATGTAGGTAAGTGTTCTGAACTAAAAAACTAACTTTATAGTGGGAATACCAGCATAGAAACCTGGCCAACTTTTAATCCAACCAGATGGTTTGGGAGCATTTAGAAAAGAACACAGGGATCACCAAAGAGCTACCAAGGGTAAACTCAGAATTAGGCATGCAAACCAACCTCATTTTCTCACTGTTAGGCTTGGCACAGGTTGGGGAGTAATGCAGTAGAGAACATGCATCTCATTTCAGCTTTTGATGAAATCTCTCTTGCTGTGCTTTCAAGTAATAAGATAGATGTGGATTAGTTGATAACAGCATTAAGTGGATTTACACTTACTTGAGTTTCAACAGCAAAGGAGTATGGATTAACATCTTTCTGTCCTCTGCCCTGTCCTGTTGGAGGTTTTTATCCAACACTGGGATGAAGACTGGAAGGATAGCTGATCGGATTTTCAATGACTTTACTGGGTAACTCACTCCTACAACTCTGGATTTCCAGTTTTCTAAGGGAATCCTCTAGTCCAGGCCCTAACCTCCCCTCACTCTAAGACTCTGTCCCCCAACCCAGTCAAAGACCAAAGAAAGGTATATTATATCAGAGAATGTTTTCTCCAGTCATCCCATAGCAGAATGAGCTGCCTTTTAGGAGGTCCCTACATCGGTGACAGGTCAATCCAGGTGACCTCTGAAGCTTTCCTGTCTTCCCTTTTGTCTCTCATTATCTGAGGGGACAGTGTGTAATGAAAAGAGTATTTGCTTTTAAAACAGAACTGACTTCTCTTTATATTCTTTTGGTAAATCTCAGTTTCCTCATCTGTACAATGGAAATAATTTCTATTTCCTAAGGTTGTGGAAAGAGTAAGTCACGTGGACTACCTGAAGCACAGAGCACAGAGTAGCTAATGCTTATCCTGGATAAACATTAGCTCCCTCCATATCCCAGCACCCAGGTCTAGGACAGGCATGTGGTAAAGAGGTTGAACAAGGCTCCCTGAGAAGTGCCCTGCAGAGCCCTTGGGGTTTGTTTAATGACATAGCCCACAGAATCCCTCCTTGTGGGGCCATTGCCAGGGTAAAATGTCCCCAAACACTGAAGTAGCAGGTTCTTCCTACCCTGGAAGGTCTTTGATTCTGGCAGAGCAGGGGGAGACAATGGAGAGAGTCCAGTGAGATACATTAAGTCTCTCTCTGACTTGGCAGGCAGGCTGCTCAGCATCTAGGGAAACTGTCCCAGTGTCCTCAAATGAAGATAAGAAGCAGAATCCCCAACTTGATGGGTCTGGGAAGGGCCAGTTGAGATAAAGAATGTGAGATTGTCTGGATCAGAGCCTGGAGCCCAGGAAGTGCTGAATAAATGGCAGGGCTTTTGGTAATATTAGTATCAAGAACAACTTAAGCCTTTAGGTTTTCAGACCTGGTACTAGTCCACTTCAGGCTTCCCTTGGGGCTCAGCTGGTAAAAGAATCCACCTGCAATGCAGGAGACCTCAGTTCGATCCCTAGGTTGGGAAGATCTCCTGGAGAAGGGAAAGGCTACCCACTCCAGTATTCTGGCCTGGAGAATTCCATGGACTGTATAGTCCACAGGGTTGCAAAGAGTCAGACACGACTGAGCAACTTTCACTGGCTTGGCTAATGGTGAGGGGGAGTGCAGCTAAGACAACTTGGGCAGAAGCTGTGGGAAAATAGTGATGAGAGGTGGATTTTGGCAAAGATTCTGGCAAAAGAGAGGGTGTTTAGAAGGCCCACAAAGCTTGGAGCTCTGAGATCTTTTAAGATATTAAGGATTTTTAACCAGAAACCTTTCCCACACTCACGAGAGCTGCCACACTAGAGTGAGACATTGAGTCCTAAAGGGGGCTGATGGGGAGAGGGGGCTGGGCATGGCTCCAACACAGGCTCTGCCCCATCCAGGTGGGTATCTGACAGCCAGACCCTTCTACAGCTCAAGGAACCTACCCTGCAACAGGAAGGGGGCAGGTTGGACTAGCTGTTCCCTCAAGTCCTCCCAGGACCTAAAATCCTGGAATTCCAGGTCTGCCCAGTCTTGTGACATAGATAGCAATAAACCTTTAAGGTACCTCAATAATTCTGTCTCAAGGCTTGGATCTCAGAAGTGACTCCCTGCGTAGTAAATTCCATGCTACTGTGAGATGCTCAAAGCCTTTCGAGGCTGTTAGTGCCTGTGCACGCGGTATGTGTGTGCATGTGTGTGTATGTGTAGAGGGTCATAGTTCTTTGTGGTTAGACTTCAGTTAGAGCTATTTCCTTTCTTTCGTGTATTTATTCATTCTGTAAATGTATTCTGCTCTCCTTTTGTGGCAGACTCCATGCTTTTTGCCATGTTCTCCTAAGTTTCCAGCACATTCTCTACTCAAAAAAAAAAAAACACAAAAAACAAAAACAACACATTCTTCTAATGTGTTTTCATTAGGCATGTTTAAGAGGACAGGGTGTTTGATGTACATTAAGTGCGTTCACATTGAGTGGACTTCAGGTGAGTGCTGGGCATCTCCTGCCCACCCCTAGGTCCCCTCTCTGCCCTTCTCTTCCCTGGTTTCTGCTACATGGGGCTGAGCTGCATGGAATACATCCCCAGCCCCCTTGAATTCTGTCTTCTGGTTAGGTTCGGCCAATGCAGAGCGTCGCAGGAGATTAGAGGGAGGGAGAAGGAGAGTAGCATTGGGGAATTTACTTCTCTATTTCCTTCACTGTTGCACACCTGTCTATCCCTCAGCAGTGGTCACTGCCCTTCTCAAGGCAGCCTTCTCTCCACAACTCTGTCCCTCTGGATTCTCATAGTGCTAGAAGTGCCCTCTTCTCCTTCAGGACTGGGGTAGCAGTGGCCAGTGGTTACTGGCCCCTGGGCTACTGCTTTATCCCTGGTAGTTTCCTTACTTTGCCTACACCTTTATAAAGAATCTTCTCTCTTCAACTCACTTCAAATTATCTAATTTGAATATATCATCTCATTTCCACCTTGAATGATAAAAATCATCTACTCCCATCTCATTTTCACAGGGGAGGAAACTCAGGAGGTGACTTGCTAAGTGTCACTCAATTACAGAAAGCCAGGACTCACATGGAAGAAGTCCATGATGAATATACAGAAAGTTGACCCAGATTATCCTACCTCCTTGTGTTTAGTCTTTTTTTTTTTCCTCTCAGTCCCTGGAAAATGCTGTCAGGAGGATTCACAGTGTAATTAATTATGCTGGCACATCCAATGAATGGAGCTATGATTTAGCAAGTCTACTCGAGATGCTGATGAATCAAATAATGAAATGCACATTTCAGCCTCAGCTAAGAGAATCCAAACCTAGTTTAAGAAAGGAGCACAACTTTACATGCCTTTTTTTTTTTTTAAATGGAAGCTTTTTATAACTTCTGCTCTAAGACCCACCTACCTCCTCCCACTTCCTGACAACTGATGACAATTCTTTGCCAAGAAATCTACTGTAGTTCCACATGTAGAGATCAAATGAAATAAACTATTCAAAGTATTTTTAAAAGTATAACATACCTCACAAAATGTGAAACATTATAGGTACTCAACCTATAAATGTCTGATTTAAGGAGAGCATATGCATACAAACAGCCCTTTTGCACATTCACCTATTACATCAGATCCAAGCTCTTTAGGCAAAATTTTAAGGCCCTTTAAAAACTTACTGCCTTTCCTCTACAATTGCCTCACTTTTTCATTACGGCAGTATGGGGCAGGGGAACTAATACAGATCATCTCAATTCAAATCTTGGTTCAGGGTCATCATGTATAGCTGTGCAGACAGGGTCCTGAACAAGGATGCCACATCTAAGACATTCACATCACAGATGCTGTAGATCTTTATGTGTTTTATGACAATTTTCCAGGAGAAGATAGTAGAGTGGCTTGCCCTGTTAAAGTTGTTATATTATGGCAATTTTACAACATAAAGTAAAATGTCTTGAAAAAAGGATGCCTTTTCCTAATATGCTTCACAAAAAGCAACTATATGACTTTATGAAATTTCTTTACCTTAATCCTTGTTTCCTAATCTAATCAGCGGGCATTTCTTAGAATAGAGATGGCAAATATTTGCCATGGGTACCACATCACTGTCAGCCAATGGCAGACCTCAGCAGCCCATCAGGACTCCTTTTCTCACCAAGCCTGGATGCCACCCACTTCATGTCCCAGGCAACTGCTACCAACCAACTGGGGGTTGGAGTGTTGGCTGATGCCATTTGCCATCACTACATGAGGGAATAGTTGTGAGGATTTCAAGATGATGAATCTACAGTGCCTGGGATATGATGATGACTGTTGCTGTAGGAGAATATAAAACTTCCACCAGAGCTCTAGGAATGTCGTCCATGGCTTGGATATCATTCTCTCTACAATACCTGGTGCTTGCCTCTCCACCAATCTATGCCCTGCTTCAAACACTGATCGAGTATGAATGAAGCCTGGTCTGTGTCAGACATTGTGCTTGTGACCCAGAGTGACCTAGATTCCCAGCTCTATGCATATCCTCACCAAGCTCAGCTCACTCAGGGTCCTTTTCTCTTCTATAAGCTCCACACAGGCCTGTGCTCTGTTGTTCACTACTAATCAGCACTTGGTGGTGATTTGTAAGTCTCTGTAAAACTAATTAGAACTCTTTTATGTGTCGAGGCCTTGTATTCTCACCAAGAAGGCAGGTCCCTTAAAGACAGAATCTCTTCCTTCCATTTGGGTTCAATACTCTGCTCTCATGGGAACTCTATAAACCCTATTTTGGGCATGTAAGGTGCCTTGACAAATAAAGCATGATCATTTGTTATAACTAGTCCCCGGTCACCTTTTTCATCCGAGGCTAAGAAAATGAATATACATAGTCATAAAAGGATTATTACTCTCCTGGTCCAGAAAGTAAATTGAGATTTCTTTTCTCTCTTTTTAAGTCCAAAAAACACAGAACTAATTGAAAGCACCTGAGATCTTTATAATACTATCACTTATAATAAGCAATAATAGTATAAGTCAAAATACAATTTCTTCATGCCATCACTATTAACTTCTATAGGATTAATGTCTCTCTCTCCCCTTCTCATTTGGCCAAATGCATTTTAGTAAGTGCGTATGGGAACTGAGAGGATGATAAAGAGTTATGGGTTTCAGAATTTATTCTCTGCTCTCTTAATATTGCAGCCATATTCCTTCCAGATTAGATGGCATTTTGACTGCGGGTGACGGGATTAATGTCCAAATATGGTTTGGAAAATGGACACGGAGGCATGGTGACTGGATTGTGGGGTGTGGAGAAGATAATGTCCATGAAGTGTTGAGCTATTTTGACAAGGAAATACTCATTGATACACTCAGTCACTCAGCTGTGTCCGACTCTTTGTGACCCAATGGACTAGCCTGCCAGGCTCCTCTGTCCATGGGATTTTCCAGGCAAGAATGCTGGAGTGGGATGCCATTTCCTCCTTCAGGGGATCTTCCCAATCCAGGGATTGAACCCACATCTCCTGTGTCTCCTGCATTGGGAGGTAGATTCTTTGCTGCTGAGCCACTCATTGACTACAATATGGAAAAAACAGAAGAGTTCTGAAATGTGACCATTTTCAGGACTCCAAAGCAGTAGAGTTGGGGTATACGTGTGGAGGGACCACAAGATGTAGGAGAAATTACTGAAGCTTTCCAGTTTCTGATTTCTTCCTCTGTGAAATGGGAGTACTGACTTGCCAATCAGTGACACTTCTGTTGTCACAAGAATCAAAGTCAGTCGCAGCTGTGCAGGTTGGGGCTGAGGGGAGGAGAAGGGCCTGGCTCCAGTCCAATCCAGCCTGGCTCCACCTGCCAAGCCTCAGCCTTTTGCTCATTTGTCTCCAAAGAGCTGGGGGGCTGCTTCTAGTTTGGAAGAAGGAGCTGTTTGTGCTCACAGCCACCCGGATTAAGTATGTAATGACATCATTATTCAGCCAAGGGCTTCTACTTTTTCCTAATGAGCATCTATCTCTCCCACCAGTGGACAGAGTGTGGAGTTGCATCATTACAACTGAACACAGGCTAAAGTGGTGGAAGGAGAAGACCAAGGACACAGGTTCACAGCACTGCAGCATTTTGAAGCTGGAAGATCACCTACTCCAAACACCCCCATTCTGCAGAAAAGGAGTCCAGGACTCAGTAACTTCTCTCACCCTCAAAGGGGGGGGGGAAGGTTTATTACTTAGGTTCATAAAGCTGGCTGGTGGTGGTTGGAATGAGAACCCTCATGTCCTGACTGGCAGGCCTGCATATTAGAAGGAGTCCTCTAGTTCCAAGATACATGCTTGTCACCGTGGTCTTGAGGCACTTGAGAATCCACCCCTGGGCCCTGCTCTGGGCCTCCTTCCTGGGGGTCCTCTTGGTCAGGTTGAGGGCTTGCTGGTTTTATAGACACTTGGAGTTTGAGTGCTTTCCTCACCACACATCTCCCTGAGCCCTCCGTCTGCAATTCCCTCCCACCCCTCTAGTTCCTCTAGCCTGACTCCTCATCCAGCTCATTCACAATTATTGCTCAGGTTATAAACTGCAAACACCAACACCTTCCCCATTTGGCCCGCCTTTCTTCATGGGTAGCCTCAGCGTCTCACAGTGAACCCTCTTCAGTGGAAGCAGACTTAGGCCCTCAGCCTGTTTCTTCCTGACTGACTGGCGCCCTCAGCTCCCATCCCCGACGGTGGTGCCTCTGTCTTTCAACAAGTTCTTCCTCTCCCTGTCCTAGCCAGCCAAGTAAACTTTCCTTGCACTATCTTCCCTCCCCGTGGTTGGTTTTCTCATTCATCTAACACTTGTTCCCACCTCATCACCCTGTCACTGTCCCTGGGGACATTGCAACATACCACAAATACATGGACCTGGCAGTCCCTGTACTGGGATGGTGTCCACAACTTGTCAGCACGCCTCACCTGGGTGCTGCCCTCCCACACAGATGCTCCTCAACCAGGATTTCAGACTCCAAAATTCCTTCTCTTTCTTCCAGAACCATCTCCTCACCTTCATCAGGAACTTCAGTCCCTACCTTCATGCCTTCCTAGCTCCTTGAATCCTGATTTCCTTGCCATCCAGTCCAGACCTGGTGGACGTCAGCTTTATCCATGCTCTTGGCCATCCTGGGAAGCCTGTCTCTCTGGTCTGTTGCTGATTCTGTCTCCCTGGCTGGGAAATGCTCCATGCGCTCTCTTCCTTCAGCTAACAGAGGTTCCCCACTTGCACAGGGGCTCTAATCTCAGCTGGATCCAAGTTCACACGCACTACAATATTGTCTCCTGCCTCCCCGAGGAAACATGAACCCTTCAGCTCCCCCTTTTCTGCCTTATCTCCTCCTGGTACCTCCTGCATCTCCTTATCCTGTTCTCTTGTTTCAAAAGGAGAGGGAATCCCCCAAGGCATCTCTCCCAACCATTCCAGATCCTTCCAGAACCTCTCTCTTTTACTTTCAGTCCCCGTGTCCCTTGCTAAATCTTTCTTCTCTCCCATCCAACTGATCTTTTCAAGTTTCTGCCATCATTCTCCTTCCTTTCCTATCAAACGTCTTATTCTCCATTCATGTGGCATTTAACCTTTTGCAGCCTCATTGCCACATTCACAATTCTTTGAAGAAGCTCTACTAAGGGCTGCATGTTCCCTTCTTCTTGTCAAAAGCAGAGGTTTTGGTCAATGACTGCCGTGCAATCTCCTTGGAACTCTCTGATCCTTTACTTCCACATCCCTAACTGGCCCACTGCTCCTGGAAGTTCCAACCACACTGCCCTTAGCCTACTTTCTTCTCTGGAGTGAGTCCTCAGCATAATGCTATGTCCTCTTCTTCTCTCCCTGGGAAAGCACATGTCCTCCCAATGATTCCCTTCTCATGGAACATTCCGTCGCATCTCCAGCCTCAAGCTCTCTCTGGACATCTGATATTCTTTCAAAATTTGTTGTTGTTTTTGTGGTAAAATGTACACAACACAAAATTTAGGATCTTAACCATTTTTAATGTATAGTTCACTGGCATTAAGTACATTTACTATGATCTACAACCATCATTACCATCTGTCTCTAGAATATTTTTTATCGTGCAAAACTGAAACTCTATACCCATCAAACTATAACTCCTCATTCCCTCCAACCTCCAGCGTCTGGCAACTACCATTCTACTTTCTGTCTCTATGAACCTGACTTTCCTGGGTTTCTCATATAAGTGGACTTATATAGTATTCATACTTTTGTGGCTGGCTTATTTCACTGAACATAATGTCTTCAGGGTTTGTCTAGGTTGTAGCATTGTCAGAATTTCCTTCCTTTTTAAGACTGAATAATATTCCATTGTGTGTATGTGCCACACTGTGATATGACAGATTTTTAATGAGCTTTTCTGTGATAGGCACTGCTGTACACCAGAGCTTGCTGTCCATATGGTGCCCTCATTATTGGGTATGAGTTGCATACTCCCTTTTGGGGGTCCCCCAAGGGTACAGGCCATAGCTGGTTTCTTTGGCAGCTTCAAATCCCCTAACAGAGCCTCTTGCAGAAATAAATGTCCAGAAAAAATGTGTTGGATGAGTGAATGAATGAACTCAGTAAGCATTTGTGAATAGATCAGTTTTATAATACCAACTTTGAAATCTTTCTCTTGAAGTTTCATCCCCAGAGAGTGTTTGCAGTTGAAATTACCTCCAAACTCAGCATGGACCGCTCAAGTTTGTATTACTGAGAGAATCTTGTTACTCTCTATGTCTTGCATTCCCCCAATGTAAACTGCCATTGAACAAGCAGAACAGTGGCACGTGCACTCTCTTTATCAAGGGCCTAGTATTAAGACAGATTAACTTGAAGGGAACAGCTCCGGCCCGGGTATTTGCCCCATCCCTCATTCTTATTGTGATTAATGAGATGAGGCACATATTTTTTTTGCATTTTGCCTGAAAACATATTGAGTTTATGCTTCATCCCACAATGTTAAATATTGTCTTAGAATTACATTATCTCATACACAGATGAATGGGCTTGGTGCTGTGTGTACCGCTGACAGTTTTCCTAAAGTGGAACCGGGATGGGTTAGGGGATCGTTCAGCCATGATTATAGATGGAAAGCAAGCAGAGACCTTCAGTAAAACTAGACTATACTGATATGCAGTGAATCCAGAACCAAAGGGTTAATGCAGACAGAAAGATGCAACAGACCAGGAACCAAGTCAGGAAGAGGCAGACTCATCTTTACAGTGGGCAATTAATGCCATCTTGAAGAAGTAGAACCCTTTAAGGGGTCATGTCTCTATTTCTATAACTTGAGTGTCTCAACACTAAGGAAGGACTCAATATATATATTTTAAATGAATAAGTTTATATTTTTCAAACTGTTTTGCATTTACTATTTTATTTTATTCTTAAGCTAGCCTACGGAATAGATAGGTAATGATTTATTATTCCCAATTTATAGGTGGAACCTGAGACATAATGTGGCATAATCAGTTACCTGATCACCAGGGAGCAGAGATGAGTAACCTGGCTTACTGAGTTTACATGCAGGGACTACTCTTCCACTTCCTTCAGCCATCTTTCAACAAATGTTGGTGGAGCAACTGAAGTGTCCCAGGTTCTGGATTTGATCATGGATGAAAGTTGGGGAAATGGAGACGTGCTCTATTTCCTCAGGGACTACAGAGTTTACAGAGGATGCAGATATGAAAATGAATCATTACTACCAAGTTTCTGAGAGCAAGAACAAAGGCCTGGGCACCACACTGTGGCACATGCAGGTCTTTGCTTGTCAGGCTGGAAAGGCTTTGGAGAAGAGATGACATTTCAATCACAGGAGTCTTCTAGACACACACAGTGCATCAAGAGTCCCAGCCCAGGGGCGTGTGCAAAGGCACAGAAAGGGAAAGCAGCGTGCGTCTTCAGGGAGTTCCAATCAGCATGGCTGGAATATGGGTATAAGGGTGAGGAGTGGCAAAGGAGAAAGACTGAAGGAGCAGCAAGGGCTGGATTCATTTAGCATTTCATGGACAAAATTTATAGAGAGCCTACCACATGCTATGAGCTGTATTCAATATAGCTGATCCAGTGGATATAGTGAAAGAGAGAGCTTCTTGCCCTGATGATGCTTTCTTTTTAGTAAGAGAATCAGATCAGACAACAGGCAAGAAACTGAGTATACTAATTAGTTACAGATTGTGACTAGCACTAAAACAAACTAAAGAAGGTGGTAGAATAGAGAAAAACAGGTCATATCAAGCATTCCTGAGGTGGTGATGTTTCAGCTGAGACCTAGAAGATGAGCACCAGATGAGAGTACAGATCAAGAAAGGGTGTTCCATGTTGGAGATGTAGGAAGTGCAAAGGGCCTGTGGTTGGTAGAGACAGATGGACAGTGACTATAGAGAATGGTATGAGAGGTGGTCAGATATGTGGGCAAAGCCAGGTTATACAGAGCTTTTGGTCAAGATTTTATTCTAAGACCAATGAAAAGCCATTCAACTATTTCATAGTGAAATGATGTAATTTGAATTATATATATATATATATATATAATGTATACATATACATGTATATGTATATATGTATGTATGTATTTGGCTATACTGCTCAGTGGCAACCTGGGATCTTAGTTTCCCAACCAGAGATCAAATGCATGGCCCCAGGAGTGGAAGTGTGGAGCCTTAACCACTGGACCATCAGGGAAATCCCTGAATCATATTTTTAAAGTTTATTTTGACATTTATGTAAAGAATGAATTAGAAGGGTACAAAAGCGGAAGTGGGAAGATCAGTTTGGTGGCTACTGCTGTCACCTGTTGAGAGATGATGGTGGCGTGGACCAGAGTGGTGGGAGACAGGGATAAGTGGCTAAGTATGTATTTTGTAGCTAGAATGAATGGGACTTGCTCTCAGCATGGGTATGGGTGAGGGTGAAGGAGGAGACAAGAAAGCATTGCAGGCTTGGGTAATGTTGAGATGGAGTGGAGGAAGCAGCCAAGGTGGACCAACCCGGAGAACCGAAGTGACCTAAAGGTTTGGCAGTAAGATCGGGCTTGATTTCATTAAAGATGGATGCCCTGATGCTGAGCAGAATAACATGGTCAGACTGGCATTTTAGAAGGTTGTTTTGACAACTGGGTAGAGAGGAGGCAAGGAGCCTCGAGACAGAGAGGTGAGTTGAGGGTGACTGTAATCATCAGACAAGAGGTGATAAGGGCTTAAAGTAGGACAGAGACCCCAGGCTGCTTATGGTCTGCTGACAACCCCAGGTGTACAGCTGTTTGGACTATGAAAGAAAATGTGGTTCCCACTGGGCTGTGCATGCTAAATCGCTTCAGTCCTGTCTGACTGTGCAACCCTATGGACTATAGTCTGCCAGGCTCCTCTGTCCATGGGACTCTCCAGGCAAGAATACTGGAGTGGGTTGCCATGCCTTCCTCCAGTGGGTCTTCCTGATCCAGGGATCAAACCTGTGTCTTTTATTTTCCTGCATTGGCAGGGGGCTTCTTTACCACCAGTGCCACCTGGGAAGCCCCTCCCTTTGGGGAGTGGTTAGTAATTGAACCACAGTAAGGAAAGTCAGCTGGGTTGAGAATAACTCCAAAACCCCTGGGGCTTCTCGATGATGCATAACTTGGGAGCAGCTGGGATGCTCTGTGGTTCTCAGGGCAGGAAGGCTTATGAATTCCCTACTGGATGATACCTGCTGATGGCAGTTTTATAACCATCCAGGGCACCCAGGCCTCACACCATCCTCAACATAGCTTTCCCAGGGCTACCGGGAAGGGAACGGGTGTTCAGGGATTGGCTCTTACCCCAGAGCTGGGCAGGGGACTGCTCCTGCGTACACACCAGCTCCTTCTCAGTAGACTCTTGGGGCCTCAACAGCTCCAGAACAAAAGTGCTGTCTAGAGATGACTGAATTGTCTTGGGGGCAGTGAGTTCCCTATTACGAAGTTCAAGTAGACTGACAGCCCCGTAGCAGGGGCTTCAAATACCAGCTGGAAGTTGTCTTGAATGTCTTAAAGGTCTCCCTCCTGGCAGAGCTTCTAGCTCCCCTCTGGTTCTGAGAGCTTGGGAGATGTGTGTTGGGCCAAGCACTCTTGACATGACTGAAATTCCATTCTGGGTGGAAGAGCTTGAAGGGACATTGGAACCTAGCCCTCTGCAGCCTGTGTTATTAGTGATGGCTGGGGCTTCAGGGAATTGCTTCACGCTGTTAAATGGGTACAGGGCAAGCCCTGGACAGCAGAGGCCACGTCACATATCAGAGCATTCAGGTGATGGCAGAAAAATCATCGTTCCAAGAGGCCAGCCCCAGCACTGCTCAGCTCTTTCTGTAACATAGGCAGCCAAGGGTTTCTATCGCACCCCTAAAGAGAACAAATGAAAGGTTGAGAAGATTTCAAACTCAAAAGGGGGCAGATAAATTGGGAAAAAAGTAAGGTTTGTTTGGTTTGGCAGCAACAGCCCTACTGGGACTGTTTGCTGGCATCCAGCACAGGGTAAGATGTGGAAAAAAACCCCGCTCTTGTGTAATGTAAATGGCTGCAGATATTGTAATAAAACTCATGCGGACTTCTACAGCAATCCCCTGAACTAATGAATTCTGGCTTGCTATGATCGGTGGTTAGCACTTCCAGAGCCAGTTCTCCTCTGAGAAGCCTCTCTCCTCTACCGGTGATGCTAGGCTCAGTGCTCTCCCAGGTCACTGTGGCCGGGGGACGGGGGCTGGGGGAGGATGTCTGATGAGACAGAGCAAAGGCTTTTAGTAAGCCTCCACCAGAGACAGTGTTTTGGGGCAACAGGATTCAGTCTCTTTGTTCCATGTAGAGTTCTCAGATCAGGAATCAAGCTTTGTGCACTTGATCCCTTTTTGTCGGCATACATTTTGCTTTTCATATATTATTCTACTGAATGGGCTATAACAAATGCCAACTGAAAGCAGTGAGCACAGAACACGACTTGAAGTAAGGAGGTGATTAGAGAATGAGATACTAATCATCGAGAGAAAACAGGGTCCCAGATGAAGATGGAGTGAGTTCATCAGAGGCTGATGTCATTGGACTTTTTAGAGAACGTGGGAGTTATCTTTAGAGACTGAGCAAAATTTGGAGGGGACGGGGAAGACTGAGAGAGTAATTTGAGTGGGACATTGTTGCAATGGCCCAGATTATAGCTAAGGAAGTGGCCTGATGTAAGAGGCAGAAGTATTGGCAAGGATATTGGAACCCTGTGCACTGCTGATGGGAACATAAAATGATGCAACCACCATGGCAGTAGAATGGTAGTTCCTCAAAGAATTAAAACCAGGAATTAGCACATGATCCAACAATTCAACTTCTGTATATACCTAAAAGAACTGAAAGCGGGTCTCAAAGGTTTCAGTTCAGTTTAGTCGCTCAGTTGTGTCTGACTCTTTGTGACCCCATGGACTGCAGCACACCAGGCTTCCCTGTCCATTGCCAACTCCTGGAGCTTGCTCAAACTCATGTCTATCGAGTCGGTGATGCCATCCAACCATCTCATCCTCTGTTGTCCCCTTCTCTTCCTGCCTTCAATCTTGCCCAGCAAGATTTTCCAATGAGTCAGTTCTTTGCATCAGGTGGCCAAAGTATTGGAGCTTCAGCTTCAGCATCAGTCCTTCCAATGAATATTCAGGACTGATTTCCCTTAGGATTGACTGGTTTGATCTACCTGCAATCAAAGGTATATGTACACACATGTTCATAGCAGTGTTTGGCAGATTAATGGACTAATAAAATACAGTATAAAGATGCATGGAAAAAAGGCAGTGGAATATTATTCAGCCTTAAAAAGGAAGGAATTCTGATGCATGCTACATCATGGATAAATCTTGAGGACATTATGCTAAGTGAAATAAGTCAGTCACGAAAAGACAACTAGTGTAGATTCTACTTATATTTGAGGTACCTAGAGTAGTCAGATTCATAGAGACAGAAAGTAGAATAGTGGTTGCCAGGGACTAGGGGCAGAGGGAATAGGGAGTCATTGTTAAATGGATACAGAGTTTCAATTTAGGGATGAAAAATTCTGTAGATGAATAGTTAGTAACAGTTGCACAACACTGTAAATGTACTTAACACAACTGAACTTAAAAATCCTTAATATACATTTTACCAGTATTAAATTTTTTAGATAAAAATTATTTTTAACCAGTAAGAGATATGAAAGCTTCCAGATGCAAATCAGGAGGAACAGGCTCAATTTTCACTAATATTTCTATGACTCAGTGCCCAGTACAATACCTTGAGGGATGAAGGAATGAGTGGAACAAAAACACTTCATATGGACCTTTATGGTCAAAGTAATGTCTCTGTTTTTCAATACGCTGTCTAGGTTTGTCATTGCTTCTTTTCCAAGGAGCAAGCATCTTTTAATTTCATGGCTGCAGTTACCATTTGCAGTGATTCTGGAGCCCAAGAAAATAGTCTCTCACTGTTTCCATTGTTTCCCCATCAATTTGCCATGAAGTGATGGGACTGGATGCCATGACCTTCATTTTTTGAATGTTGAGTTTTAAGCCAGCTTTTTCACTCTCCTCTTTCACAGTCATCAAGATGCTTTTTAGTTCTTTGCTTTCTGCCATAAGTGTGGTATCATCTGCATATCTGAGGTTATTGATCTCTCTCCTGGCAATCTTGATTCCAGCTTGTGCTTCTTCCAGCCCAGCATTTCGCATGATGTACTCTGCATAGCAGTTAAATAAGCAGGGTGACAATATACAGGCTTGATGCACTCCTTTTCCAATTTGGAACCAGTCTGTTGTTCCATGTCTGGTTCTAACTGTTGCTTCTTGACCTGCATACAGATTTCTCAAGAGGTAGGTCAGGTGGTCTGGTATCTCCATCTCTGTGAGATTTTTCTACAGTTTGTTGTATGATCCACACAGTCAAAGGCTTTAGCATGGTCAATGAAGCAGGAGTAGATGTTTTTCTGGAATTCAAGTGCTTTTTCAATGATCCAATGGATGTTGGCAATTTGATCTCTGGTTCCTCTACATTTTCTAAATCTAGCTTGAACAACTGGAAGTTCTCCATTCTACTGTTGAAAGCTGGCCTGGAGAATTTTGAGCATTACTTTGCTAGTATATGATATGAGTGCAATTGTGTAGTAGTTTGGCATTGCATTTCTTTGGGATTAGAATGAAAACTGACCTTTTCCAGTCCTGTGGCCACTGCTGAGTTTTCCAAATTTGCTGGCATATTGAGTGCAGCACTTTTGCAGCATCATCTCTTAGGATTTGAAATAGCTCAACTGGAATTCCATCACCTTTGCTAGCTTTGTTTGTAGTGATGCTTCCTAAGACCCACTTGACTTCACACTCCAAGATGTCTGGCTCTAGGTAAGTGATCACACCATCGTGGTTATCTGGGTCATTAAGATATTTTTTGTATAGTTCTTCTGTGAAGAGTGAAGTGAAGTGAAAGTCACTCAGTTGTATCTGATTCTTTGCGATCCTTGGACTATACAGTCCATGGGATTCTTCAGGCCAGAATACTGAAGTGGGTAGCCTTTCCCTTCTCCAGGGCATCTTTCCAGTCCAGGGATCAAATCAAGGTCTCCCACATTGCAGACAGATTCTTTACCAGCTAAGCCATGAGGGAAGCCCAAGAATACTGGAGTGGGTATCCTATCTCTTCTCCAGTGGATCTTTCCAACCCAGGAATTGAACCAGGGTCTCCTGCATTGCAGGAGACCAACTCAGCTATCAAGGAAGCCCAGCTCTTCTGTAACTCACCCTAAATTATGCAAAAATCAAGGCCATCTAACTGGAATCTATTGCAATATATTTCTAACAGAATGCCTTTTTATAACAACAAAGAAAATCTTCTGGATAAGCATTTGTAATGGAGACTTGTTTGGGCTTTAAAAGAGAGCCAGGAGGAAAGACAGAAAGAAAGAAACTAGTGTTAGAGAAAAAGACAGAAGGAGAGATTAGGAGATTATAAGTAAAGGAGTTTTACTTGCAAGGTACTTGTTAACTGCCTGTATTCACATTTGGGATTTGTCACCTTGCAATCAGAAGACGAAACAGTGGCTATAGTCACCACTCCCTGCTCTAGAATTCCTTATGGAGTCATGGATGTAGTGGAAGTTCTTCCATTGGTTCTGGGTCAAGGTGACCAGTCAATCCCTTGACATTTCTGTGGCTTTTCTTGAAGGAAAGAGAAATCCCAAAGGAGGTGGAAAGGTAGCTGGAATGAGGAGACAGAAGGAAGACACTCTTTATCTTGTCTCACCAAGGCAGTAACAAGAAGCCTGGAGCTCCTTTAATTAATTTCTTCATCTGCTTTGGCAAAGACGATGTGTACCTAATAACTGACATCCTTAAAACCCCTTAGGAGCCCCTCATGGCAGATGGTTGCTATTTCAAAGCATAAAAATATTAGTTGAGGAAATCAATCAATATTTCTTTAGCATCTGCCATGTGCTTAGCACCATAACAGTCACAGAGGTATGCAAAGTAAGTATAAAATGAGGTCCATGTCTCCAGTCTTACAAACCTTGTCTTACAATCCACGTCTTACATACAGGATTTAGAACTCAGAACAGAGAATTCAGAACTCACAAAGACCAAAGTTCAAATCTCGTTATGCTGCTTTGGGAAGTTACTTGATTTCTCTCCTTAGCCTTACTGTCTTCCCTGAAAACTGAGGTTAGTAATATTTACTTCACATACTGTTCAATATGAATTGAAAGTACTCAATATGTACAATATTTGTAAAGTGCTTAACTTACGCAAAAACGTTCGATAACTAGTAGCAAAAAACCAGTAAGAACAGTTGCATCAGGGAAACCAGAAACACCTACACAAAATGATTTGTGAACAAAGAGAGCACCGGAGGTTGACAGACTAAGTAAATACACAGCTGAGTATAGCAACCTGCAGGCATTCTCTGATGAGATGGGACACCACAGTGCACTGAGTTTCGATAGTTGTATGGAATTGAGAAATAAAGAGAACAGAGTGGGCTGACGTCTCCTGGAAGCAGAACAGAGTGGGTTGATGTCTCCCGGAAGCTTCATGAGGGTGGGGGTTCCATCTTGATTAGCTGTATCTGAGCCTTGCTTGGGGCACAGTAAGTGGTCTTGGCTCCTCTGCCCCTCCATCCGCCATCTCTCACCAGCCCCAAGTTAACTGACTGCACACCCACTTCCTCACCTATCAGTGCCATTTATATATCTGCTTTTGTGTAGTGTCAATGAAAGTCTTTTGACCATTTCTTAATTGAGTGGTACAAGCCTTTTGTCATAGATAGAAGTATGAAAAATGAAAGTGAAAGTCACTTAGCTGTGTCTAACTCTTTGCAACCCCATAAAGTGTAGCCTGTCAGGCTCCTGTCCATGGGATTCTCCAGGCCAGAATACTGGAGTGGGTAACTGTTCCCTTCTCCAGGGGATCTTCCCGACCCAGGGATCGAAGCCAGGTCTCCCACATTGCAGGTGGACTCTTTACCAGCTGAACCACCAAGGAAGCCCTGATATAGATAAAATCTTAAATATTATATTTCTCCTATTCTGATTTTTCATTTTTAAATGGAATCCTTTGAAAATGAAAAGTTTTTAATTTTGATAAATTCCAAACAATCAATATTTTGTTTTATAGTTTATGCCTTTTGTGTGCTATTCAAGAAATCTTTGCTTACCTAAGTTTGCTAAAATTTTCTCTATCTTTCCCTCCAGAAATTTCGTAGTTCTAGATTTTACATTTAGGTCAATGATTCACTACCAGCTAATTTCCTAAGCATTTTTATACATTCCCATTGGCTTCAAAGTCAAGCCAACACGTTAACAATTCCGAAATTTACTTTTTTTATCCCAGCCCAGATCTTTTTTCTGAGCTTCAGACTCCCCTGTTCACCTGCATATCCACTTAGGTGTTTATAAGTTTCTAAAAAGTCCATGTCCAAACTGATTTCTACTTTCCTCTCCACATGTGTGCCTCCTTCTCTTTTGCCTGTTTTAATGAATCTTTCCATCCACCCAACTGATCAAGGCAAAAATACCTTCCTCTCTTTCTCACCTGTATCCACTTCAGAACTAATCTTGTCCATTGTACCTGGTACATATACATGTACACACCTGTTCACATCTCTCTATACCTCACTTTCTGACTACAGGACTACCATCCCTGGTCTCTGGACCACTGAAGAAGTCTGGAGTCTCCAGACACTTCTGTCCTACCTCCAATTCACTCACAGTTCTCTCCTTAAAACTCTATATTAGGGCTTACCTGGTGGTCCAGGGGTTAAGAGTGCAATGCAGGGGACACTGGTATGATGCCTCGTCTGGGAAGATCACACATGGCTTGGAGCAACTAAGCCTGTGTGCCACAACTACTGAGCCCGTGAGCCACACTACTGAAGCTCACTCGTGTAGAGTCTGTGCTCCACAGTAAGTGAAATCACTGCAATGAGAAGCCTGCACACCACAACGAAGAGTAGCCCCTCTCACCATATACATAAAACTCTACATTAGCTTTCCTTAGCTCTTAAGTAAAGACTGTGAGCTTTATGGCTGATGGCTCCTCTGCCTTTCTCCCCATCCTTTACCCCAGCAGGGTCTCTCCTTATTTTCATGCCCGGATACATCAGTTTTCCTTGATTTCTTCAAAAATATCTCACCTTCAGGACCTTCATATGCTTTTTCCCCTCCCAGAAAGAATCTCCTCACTTGTCATACTATAGCTCTTTCTTCAGATTCAGTTCAAAGGCCACTTTCTCTGGAAGGCTTATCTGATCCCCTGGTCGGGGTCACGTCGTGTTTTAAGAGTTCACGGAAGTCTATATTCCTTTGTGGCGGTGGTTCAGTCACCAAGTCGTGTCCAACTCTTGCAACCCCATGGACTGTAGCCTGCCAGGCTCCTCCATCCATGGGATTTTTCCAGGCAACAATATTGGAGTGGGTTGCCATTTCCTTCTCCAATATACTCCTATACCATGTATCACGATGGTAATTGCATGATTATACATGTAATTAGTAATAATGTTAATTTCCTCCTTTAGAATGCAAACTTCATGAGGACAGCAATTGTTTCTGCTGGTTCTCAGGCTTTTTTTCCCACCATCCATTTCCCTTCATGCAGTAGAGGAACACTTATTGAGGTAAATATTTAGTAAATAAAATGAATGAATAAGTGAATGAATGAAGACAAAGAGAAAGGCATCTGGACCAGAAGAGGGGTGGAGGTGGGCCATGGGGCAAGATTGCACCAAGATGGGGGTTAGAATGGAATTATGTGCTTATGGGAAACCTGTTTGTTGAATTTTCTTTTGGAACTGGGAATCAATAGATAATTTTCTTTCCCCAATCATGTAAGCAGGCAACTAATTATAGCAAGACTGGTGAGACCTACATTGTTCCCATCAAAATCAACCTGTACAGCTTTAGGAGAATATGGTAAAATAGTTTCAGCACAAAAGATCCAGATGTAACTCTGAATTCTCTGATCACAGCGGCTTCCTGTTTAAAAGCAATTAAGTGCAGGCATCAAAAGGCATTAGTAAAAGGGGAAAGTTCAGTTCGAGGAAGATATTTTCATAAGCCAATTGGAAAAGAGATTTTTTTTCACTTTTCCTCTAGAGCTTTTGGGAACCCTATTCACACAGATGCAAAAAGTTCAGTTCAAGCCTGACTGAGCAGGGCTGAGGCGGGCAGGGTCCAGTGATTTGAGTCAGGGCTAGGGCAGTAAGGCAACAGGAGTCTGGGGCAGCGGTGCGGTGGGTGGGGGCGGGGGGGTCCATCTCAGCGGGGATTCGCATACAGCAGCAGCATGCATGCAGACTTCCTTATCTCCATCCCGCCTTGGTTTATCCAATAAGAAGTCATGGATCTGCCCCTTCCCTTAGTGGTCTGTTACTCAGTTTCGCCTGCAAATAAAAGGAAAGGACCAAGTGCACTGCTGGGGACTTGGTAGAAGCGCAGATCTGATTCTTTCCCACTCCATCTCTACGCGCTCTGGAGTAAGACTCTGGGGTTCAAATCCCAGCTCTGATCATTCCTAGTGGGACTAAATGGGGATAATAATAATGTCACCTCACAGGACTATGGTGAAGGTTACATGGGTAGATGCAGGCAGAGGCTCTTGGAATGATACCCACCATATATTAATAATAAGTGCCAGCAAGTGGCAGCAGTGTTTTCTGTACATGATGCTCTATCTCTGGTCAGAGATTCTACTGTTCTCTGCCTCCTGGTACAGAGGCACATACCCTTATCATCTGCTTCAACTCAGAGGTTAGCATGACAATATGTTTTAGTTTCTTTTGGAAATATTTCTCAGTCAGTAAGTATTTACTGAATGTGTGTTGTGTGTCAGGCACTGTTTTGGACCTGGTAGACACCAAAGATGAAAGCCTGCATGAAGTTCGGGCTCTACTGTGCGAAATGGGCAGAAACACATATAGCTGGTGAGTTTCCATGAGACTGGAGCCATTACTTACAAGGGGCCCTAGGGGCTGAGAGAGAAGGACACACAGGGACAGAGCTGTCCGGGCAGATTTCCCTGAGAAGGTGCCATCCTCACAATCCTCACAGTTGTTCATCTCAGGCTTTGAGACCTTAATGGTGGCATTATAAAATTGATATTTTCTCTTGTGTTACCTAATGCATCATCATATCTCTGAACATAGAATTAAAAGACTGAATAGATTCAACATCCTTTCACTGAGGAACTGCGCTAAGGGCTTTCATAAGCATTATATCATTTAGCCAATTCTCTACGAGGACGTCCGGATTTCTTCAAAAACCAGGATGCCAGATGGGATAATTTTTTGATGGATGAAGTCCATTACCAGTTTAGGCCACAAGCCCAGGTGATTGAAAAAGCATAAATCAGGCAGTTGTCCTGGTGATGCCACTCTCTCCAATTTTTAAACCTTCTGCTAATAATGGAGATATTACCTGGCCCTCTCAATGATAAAAGAATTAGTTCATCGAATCACGACCTGATCACATGGATGGCAGCTCCTCTTTTTCAGCAGTTTCCATAGCATTGTTTAATTTTTACACTAGAGAGGGCTACTGATGTCTTTTGTTTCTTTGTGTGTGCTTTGCTTTACCACCAAGGGCTTTGGCAGTCTGGTTTGCGCTTAAACCTAGATGTCGTATGTGTGCCTGATGGGTGATGAGAGAGCGAGAGATGCTTGCCTCTCATCATCTCCAACTCCCGGCTGTGTTTCATTCTGAGATCACCAAGTCAAACTCAGTTTGTCAATCAAGTTCCCAAATCTGAGCTCTTAAAAGATCTCACCTAGTTCAAGCCTTCCCTAGAGGGATGGAGAGTAAGACAGGGCTAGTGGTGGGTTACAGGGTTCCCCAGTTCCTTTTTGTGAAGTCCAGCCACAGAGAATGAGTCAGAATAGTCAGGAGGCTGTCCTTCTGGCACTAACCCCAGACCCGTTTTAAATAACGCATCTAAATGTTAATGCACACTTAAGACAACAGTGCAGCTCATACTCTTTCCAAATTGATTCATTTTGCAGTGAGCCTGATGCAATTTACTCAGTATAAAAATGTCTCTGGCAATTAGGGGAACAAAGGGGCAAAGCTGGCAGACCACAAGGATGACAAACAAAGCAAGATGACATGAAAGCTGGGGCTGGAATTAAATTTCTTTTTGAATCAGACATTTTTGGGAATGTCAATAGTAAACAAAAGCATTCTTTTTAAGAGAAACATGAGGATTCTCCATTGGCAAAAACCAATGCAAATAGTCTGAGACGTGATTTTGATGGACTGCTCCGGAGCCTCCCTGGTTCCTAATGGTGTCAACTTCAGTGTGTCTGGGCTTCAAACAGCAGATGCAGAGAGTGGAAGAGAGAGCCAAGTGTCCCCTACAGTGGCAGGTGGGGTTTTCCAGATCACTGAAGAATAGGTCCCTGACCCCTTCACTGGTCACATTGGAAGAATGTGGCTCTGAGAAATATGCTACAGAAGAAAGTAAAATTGTTTAGCCTGGGGAGAAAAAAGTTAAAAAGAGACATGAAAACTATCCTCAAATGAAAAGTTGCTATGTAAGGAGAAATTAGGCTTGTTCTGTTCAATTTTAGAGGAGAAAAAGAGGACTGGCAAGATAATGGTGAAACAGGAGATGGGACTAAGAGATATTGTCTACTCAAATGACCCTAGGTGCGTTGTATACATTATCATAGTACTACTTCATAGGGAAATCATGGTATTAAATGTAATTGTATGCCTTGCTGCTAAGACCATGGTGCGCACTCAGTATATATTAGCTATCATTGTTACAAGCAATAATCCTCAAAGATCCCACAAGGTAGGTATTACTATTCTCATTTTATGGATGAGACACCAGATATTTGAAGAAATTAAATAATTTTTTAGAGACATTCAGTAACTTTACAAGGTTACAAATCCAGTGAATGGGCCCTTAATAAGTTGTTCCTAGCAGCTCTAGCTGCCCCACGGTGGGGTGGTCTGCTGGGCTGTGATGAGTGTTCTACTGCTTGGAGCAAGGTAAGGTGAAGTAGAGGAGCTTATGAAGAGGCTCTTGCGTTGGTTTGGACTAGTAAAGGGGTTGAGTTGAATAATTTTAAGGTTCTTTAATGCTTGATAATTCTATGACTGAAATATTTTCCAAGCTCTGCTGGCTGGCTAGACCATGCCTTTAACTTATCTTAGCATAAATGGCTCAGTGGGAATGTGAACTTGGAGAGGCAGCCAGAGAAGAAGGCCAAGGACCCAAGGACCATGCATGTATAGGGAAATCCAGAGTTTTTATTCCTATCTGAATTCTGACTTTGTCAACCACCAAATTTCCTGGCTCACATTCCATACACAATGAATCTGCTGTCATTGGCTCCCCAAACTTCAGAGGCCAGTGAGACAACTTAGACAAAGTAGCAGAAGGTTAATCAAGAAAGATAACAGCCAAGTGGGGATTTTTAGAAATGGAAGTCATCTAGGTCTATTGCGAGGATGACCCCAAAGAGCATCAAGATACTCCCTAGGGAAAGTGACCAGGGTGGAAAACTCCAGACAGAGAAGTCTCTCTGAGGCCTGCAGGTAGATATCCGATAGAATAATAAGCAAAATTTCATGCAGTCAGGGAGGAATGGTAGTCCTGGGAGAGAAAAACAAGATAAATGGAGGGAATATTCAAGGAACACTGAAGAGAATGCAACTGGAATTCACCCTGGCTTATGCGAAAAGATAAAAAACTCAACAGGAGCCAGTGTGCTTAAGTGGAGATGTAAAGACTAGTAGTGAACTAAGGAAAGGGAGAAACCAGGGGGAAAGTACCAAGTAGAAGTCTCTTGTGGAAGATGAGGAAACATATAGAAAGAATATGTAGGAAATTACTTAGAAAATTGGAGAGGATAAAAGGATCACAGAGCGGGTAATCAGAAAACATCAGAACCACCTATTTCCAAGGCTGATATGTGTCAGCCTTTGCTTAGCAGTGTGGGATGGTTAGGGCTACAGAGGAAGATGACTCAGGCTGAGGACAGTCAATATATCTGAGGTGGGTAGAAGGAAGTAAGCTGTTGTATAAGACAGAGGTAGAATTTTGGTCAAGAGCTTTCTAGATGTGTTCCCCACCCCTCCCCCCCAAAAAAACCCACCATATTTCAAGTTCTTGAGTTCCTGGCCCGATTCATTTGCGAATTTGTTCCTATAGTTAGCACTTTCTTTTTCTTTCTTTCTTTGCCATGTGGAGTGTGTGTGGAGGTGGACAAGAGGGCTTGAAACAACTTGCTTTACTCAGCAGGGTAACTGAACAGTTTGATATAAATGAAGTATGGGTCCAAAGGAATGGGGTGATCTAGGCCTAAGAGGGGTGCATCCCAGTTGGGTTGGTGCCATGCTAAGGAGCTCAGACTTGATCTTGGGTTGGACATGGTTTCATTGAAGGGTTTGAAGTAGAAGATTAACAGCCTGCAATTTTCATCTGTCCGTTCTCTCCTCAAAGTCTTGATGTGCTTCATTTGGGACTTCCTAATACACAGGAAGAGTCACTGAGCTTATCATCCTCAGAGGCTTCACGCAGCATTCCACAGAATTAACGGAACAACACAGAATAACAATTTGGCTCTGGCCTCTCCCTCACACTCCTTCAGAGAGACTGAAAATCTGAGTCACAGAGCTGAGCCAAAGATGAACAGCACAGCACACAGCTGTCTCTCCTCGGAGGCCCACTGCTCAGCAGTCATGTGAGCAAAGCTGCCCTGTGGGGTGGAGGAAGGCTCCGGACCCTCAGGTAACCTGGAGCCCTGGAGGGAACAGTCTCAAGGACCTTCCAAGCCACTGGGGATGCTAGTTCTCATGCCTGGGCTCGGCCTGCTCTGCTGCAAGCTGTGGCTTTCCTTCCATGGCCTCCCTTTTCTTGCCACTACAAGACTTATAGGGAAAGCTATCAGTAATTTGAAAGTGGTGAGAACTCTCCTCTTGGAGTTCAGTGATGTAAGAATCTCTCAGGAATAGACATTGCACCAAATCCCTGAGCAGATTTTGTAAAGCCTTTTAAATGCCAAATCCCATGGTTGATCAGCTCTTAACTAAGGCTCTGAACCATAAGAGAATGCATTTCTGTTCTAACAGCAAGGAATTTAGTTAGACATGTGAGTGTGGAACTACAAACAAAACAGAAAGGGAAAAGGAAAACTCAGGAGCAGGCCAGGTAATGAAAAACAGGGAGCTTTATTTTGAGACCTGGAGCAAACGCAGGCTGACCTGGGAGATCATGCAGGTGGTGGTGTTTCTTTACTCGTCAGCACTGGCTACCTAACCTTTTTCCATTACAATTAAAAGAACTGATGATTCCATCACCTATTTCTGCTACTTTACCACAGAAAGAGACCTGAAACCAGCAAGCAGTGAGGGGTAGGATTGGAGGAGAGCTTCACAAATGAGCAATCACAGGAATCTAAGACCACATTCTTTAGTTAGACTTACTATGACCTTCTGCAGGGCCAGACATAATGTTTTCTAGTTCCTGTTCTCAGGACTGCCTGCTCTCCAAAATGTGCTTCTTCTGTGGGCTGAGGCCTTAGAACTTTGCCCTTGATTTTGGATGGGAAGGATTACATATATACCATAGAAAATATGTAACTGGGCATATCAAAGGTTAATCATCACATATATATAATAATGTATTCTCAATTATTGGTGTTAGGGAAGCTCACTGCACAGTGTTTGGGAGTATCAACTGTGGAGCTGGACGACTTGGGTTTGAATATGAGATGTGTGACTCTGGCCAAGTTACTTAACCACACTGAGCTTCAGCTCCCTCCACGATAAAATGGCTCTTAGAATAATGCCCGATACCACACAGGAAGCACGAAGTAACTATTCCTCTCTCTCCTGGTTATGGCCTGTGTGTGCTCCCTGCCCCCATCCCCAAATTCCTATGTTGAAATCTACCCCCCAGAGTGGTAGTAAGAGGAGACGGGGCTTTTGGGTAGTGGATCGGGTCATGAGGGTGAAGGCCCTATGAATGGGATTAGTGAGCGCTCTTATCAAGAGGTCCCAGAGAGCTCTCTTGCCCCTTCGGCCACGTGAAGACAGAGAGAAGGCACCAACTATGAACAAGGAAGGGAGACCTCTTCCTGCTGACACCCTGATCTTGGACTTCCAGACTCCAGGGAAAGTGAAAGTCGCTCAGTCGTGTCCGACTCTTTGCAATCCCATGGAATTCTCCAGGCCAGAATACTGGAGTGGGTAAGCCTTTCCCTCCTCCAGGGGATATTCCCAAGCCAGGGATCGAACCCAGGGCTCCCACATTGCAGGCAGATTCTTTACTAGCTGAGCCCCAAGGTAATCCCCCAGACTTCGGAACTGTACAAAATAAACTTCTGTTGTTTATAAACTGCCCAGTCAGTGGTATTTTGTTACACTGGCTCAAACAAGGACTAAAATTTTCCATTTCATCATCATTATTACTATTATACAAATTAAGAGGAATGCTGGAAGAGAGGTGAGCCCCTACTCAGGCTGCCAGGGTGCCTGCTCATCCCTGCCCCCCACCAGCAGCCTCACTCTTCCTCTGTCCTCTGTGTGTTGGCACTCAGGAAGAAGCCAGCTGTGAAAGGGCACCAGATCCCTGTCAACCAGTGGAGAGACAGGGCTGCAGCTGGACTGCCACAGGGCCACAGGGCCAATGCCACTCTGGGGACCCTAAAGGGCTTCTCAGAGGAGGAGACACTAAACTGGCTGCAGAAGAATGAGTAAGGACCTCTGGTGGAGAACAGGGTGGAGGGCAATCCGTGAGGAACAACCTGCCCAAGCTATTCTTCTTGCAAAGAGAAAGGAGAGGAAGGAGGATGACAAGAGAGGTCTGAAATTGGAGCCAACAGCAGCCAAAATCATAAGGCTGGCCCAGAGAAGACAACTGAGCTGGCTCTGATGGGAGAAGGGGAGTGGTCAGGTGCACACCAATAGGAAGGCATTCCACACAAATCGGGCATGTGTGCCGAGGCCTGGTGATGTGCTGGGGCCACAGGATCACTTGGCCACCCCGCACCACCCCACCCCTCGCCCCAGGTCTCTGTCTCTCGGAGTGCCTGACTTCCATGTGTGTGTCCCACTGGCTTGTGTGGAAGCAGAACCCAACCCCTCCCCACCGAGGCAGTCTCCAAACACAGAAGTCTCTGGACCCCACCCCCACCCCACCTCTTCTTGTGGCAAACATCCTGTTGCTGCTGCTGCTGCTGCTGCTCCTAAGTCACTTCAGTCGTGTCCGACTCTGTGTGACCCCATAGACGGCAGCCCACCAGGCTCCCCCGTCCCTGGGATTCTCCAGGCAAGAACACTGGAGTGGGTTGCCATTTCCTTCTCCAATGCATGAAAATGAAAAGTGAAAGTGAAGTCACTCAGTCGTGTCCGACTCTTTATCCTGTTTCAAGTGCTCAAAAGATTTCGCCCTGGGTCCAGGCACTTCTCACTTTCTCTTTCCCTCTGGTATGATCTAAAGAGAGTCCACATGTGCAACTATTTTCCGCCTCAGCACAAGTGGATTTCAGGGGACAAGCTCTTCACCAGCACCCCTGTGGCACTGGCGCACACACCCATCACAGCATCAGATCTGTCCCTTGTCGTCCAACACCAAACCTCACTCTGAGGCCTTGAAGGCAGGAAGAGCCACCAGAGTCCAACCAGTGCCTGGGATAGAGTAAGACTTGTAAACATTTGCTGCCACAGTGCATGATGGAAGGAATGTGTCAATTCTCTGACACCACTGGTGTATCACCTAATTCCTCCATCTATTTTTAATATCTCCCTCCCCACTGGGAAGTGGTAAGTACTTGGTAAACACTCCTGAGATGAGAAGTGATTGTTTTTATGCATTTTGATTTCTCTTTGTATACAACATATATTTATCATTATGGGATTTGCCAGGATGCCATTCTGACAAGCCGAGGGGTTTATAGGTATTCACAATTCTCTTATCTACCTAGTGTTCAATCCATCAAATATCCAGGGCAGAGTGGAAAAACGAAAGCAACCAGCTCAAAAGAGCCCCACTACAAGCCTTGGGCTGTCAAATCTCGAAGGTCAAAGCTGGCAGAAGCCGATGGTCTTTTCATTTATTTTTCTTGACGCTCATCAATGAAGGCAATCGTGAGTAAAAGTTGTACCTGCCAGGAAAGGAATTGTCCTTTGTACTTGGTGGCAACCTTCACAGTTGAGGTGCATTCTGACAGCTGCTTCCCGAACCCCAGGGAGAATCACACATCTATCCCTGGGTGTGGGCAGAGGGTGGGGAGAAGCACTTTTTATCTTTTCACTGATTGGAGACTCTTCTTTGATCTTGGCCTGGACTTTTAACTTTTAGAGCTTAGATTTAGGAAGACTCGCATCACGGAACTACCGTAAACTGATCTGGTATCTGTTCACCTAACACAGAATATCTTCTGTGTTCTAGATGCTGTGCCAGGCACTGCAAGGAAAAGATGTGCAAACCAAGGATCTAGCTTCAGGGTGTGTAGCCTAGAGCCAGATGACCAAATATCAGGTGAGATTTTCCTGACTGATTTCCTCAGAGCCAGGTGTGATACAAGGGTTCACCTGCAAGGCTTCCTTGGGGGAAATAACATGAGATAAAAAAATGAGGCAGAAGATCTGTGTTCCCCACTGTGTGTTACCCACGACTATGGGCAAATCACTGAACGTCTTTGAGATTCAGTTTACTTATCTGTAAAATGAGGGTAACAACATATAAGGCACAGATTGTAGTGAAGATGAAATGAGTGGGTGGATGTTGATGTACTTTGTACCCTCAACATGCACAGGGCAGATACTTACTGCGAATACTGACAACATAGTGTCTACCTCCTAAGAACACAGAGGAGTGCCGTGGTCCTGCTGTTAATCTGAAGATGAGATGAGAGTCAACATATGACATTCTGAAGATCAAGAGGCATGGTGGATAGTGTGTGGATAGAGGGTGGATGGACGCATGAAAGTATGCATGGGATGGAGACCCCCTCTGACTCTAAAAGGTCAGGCTTTCTCCAGTCCACGGTGTATTCTTCTCAGTCTCCAAGGCCTTGAACACCACAGTCCTTTTGGAGAAAGAATAACACATGTGTCCTGAGAAGACCCACCAGAGGAGACCAGACCCATCCATGACCTGGGATACATAGTTTTCCCAGCTTGGGGGTGCACAGCAGGCAGGATCAGGCCAGGCTTAGACAGCCTTGTCACTAGCATTTCTCCCCATAAGGGGGAGAAAAATGACTGTCCACCCTGCACAGAAGTCCATCTCACCTCTCCAAGCTTTCTTTTTTTAATTTTTTTCTTAGCATTTAGTAAATAGTTATAGAAAGCCACCTGTTTATGTGATGACGCAAGTCAAGCTGAGATGTTAGCTGTCATTACTAATTCTTGATGCACATCAGAATCCCAGTGGCACTCTTTAAAAATACTTATGCTCATGCCCCTTCCCAAGACTAAAATCAGAATCAATTGGAATGGCCTTTAGCCATATGGATTTTGTAAACTGTGTACTTATGATTTGTACCCCCAAATCTTGAGACCTACCATTTCAATGGCTTAAGGTCCATATGCTAGAGAAAACTAGCATTTTAGTTGTTGCTTCAATATTACTACTCAAAGGGGTGAGAAATATGATAAATCCAGGCATAGTTAGTGGGACTGGTACTTTGGGGTACCACCTAGGTCATACCGAGGGGTATGAAACTGATAACCTTGGCCCATCTCACAACCACTCTCCCCAAATGCTGAGCAGTCTGGAGGAAGGCTGGCCCACCTTTATAGGAGCAATTGGTAGGGGATGAGGGGAACACCCACTCCACATTATTTAATTTAACTTCACAACCACCCTATGAGGTGGTTCAGTTACTACCATCACACAGAGAGGAAAGCTGAGGCTCCAGAGACTAGCCTCAGAGCACACTGAGTGTGTGTGCTGGGGGAGGGGGTGCCTCCCTGCGCTCCTAGGACTGGAGTCTCACAACTGCCTCTGCTCGAGAGTTCCCAGCTGCATGACTGTTCCCATGACACCGTGACAGGGCTGAGTGTGAGTTTTAAGGCTTTTAAAAATTATCTTTAAAGCCTTTGAATGGCTCTCTCTTTTTAGTGTAAATCACCCGGACATTAAAGCCCTTATTGTATATTTATTAGTGTGTTATTCAGACCAAGGGGGAAAAGAGAGAAGCTGACACTACGAATGACTTTGAAAGCGAGAAGAAGCGGGGCCTGAAATTAAATCACTGTGACAGTGCCACTCGAGGGCATCAATTTCAATAAATGATCACCTTTTGTTCACTCCTGGTCCCGTTTGTCATGCGGGCAGGATGCGAGGAGAACTTTGCCCGGGACGCTGAGTACCACAGGCCTCTAATTTCCTCACGCTGGCCAGGCCTGCCACAGTGCCCTGAACCAACTGAAGGTACGCCCAGCAAGGCTGAGCAGAGGCCGTCGGGCATCCTTTCAGAGGCAAATGCCCTGTGTCATCTTTCCACACTGCGCTTCCCCGCTCCTGCCCCTCGCTCAGCCTCCTGAGACCATCCAGTATATTTATAGGGAAATCCAGGTTTCTGTACAAAAGTGGTGAAAGGTCTCTGTGGGTCAGTAGTAGGTAACTGTATTGTGTGCCAGACTAGTGGGCCCATAAAGCAGACTCTATCACTTTCTGCTCCCCTGTCCTGACTGGCAACCTGAGGCAGGGGTGCTTGCATTGTGCGATGGAGGAAGGGGAGGCAGCGGTGAAATCTCCACTTCAGGAGGGAGGAAGCTGAGGCCGGGAAGGCGGTGGTTGTTCTATTACCACACTGCAAACTAGCAGCTAGGACTGAGGGCTCACCCCTGACGCCCAGCAATCAATATTGCTTTGGGTTAAATTCCTTTGGCAGGTCTTCCATTGGGACTGTTTCTGGTTTTAAAGCTGGGATCTTTAGTCAGAACCAATCGGTTTAAATAAACATGGCAGCCGTGTGGGTACCCAGCACAGACGTGAGTTCTTCTTCAACTGAGAGGGGAGTGCAGATTTTAATCTCAGGGCAATGAGGTTGAGGACTTCTTGATTGAGATTTTCTGTTTAGCTGGGAAACAGACAAATGGAAGCACTGGAGGATGGGGCTCTGGGGCCCAACACGGGCGTGGGTCCTGGCTTTGCCAGGAGCCTGCACTTTGACCTTTATCACATCTCATCAGGCATTGAGCCCTGGCTTCCCACATCAGGAAATCAACGAGACAGATGGAACTCAAGTCTCCTCTGAGTGTAGGGGTTAAGCTCCCACAGATAGGTGAAGTTCTGTGCTGTGGAGAATCTTATTTCTCTGCTACCCTCTGGAATGAGTCTCATTCGTGTTGTGAAAAGGCCCTGATGGCTTATCTTGGCTCAAGCCCAGGTATCATCAAATCCTTTAGGTTTAAAACATCTTTTCAAGTATTAGTAATTCAAAAGATTGGCAACTTCTATCCCCCCAGGCCCAATTCTTCCCTCCACACACTGTAGTTCTGGTCACACGTAAGAAAAGTCCCCAGATACCCAGGGCTGCAGGAGAAAGCTGTATGCGCGAGGAGGAAGGCAGACTTGTGACAGATGTCATGGAAGCAGTCTTGGAGAGTCGCTCTTACAGTCTGAGACACCACCAACCCTTGGGCTTGTGTTCTTGAGTCCAAGAAGCTGCTGATTTTACATTGCCAATTGCTGCTGGACAGACTGCTCTTTCTAAAACAGCTTTCAGTTGAAAGGCAGGGGAGCACAGGAGAAGAAGGAACTGAGATGCCTGTGCTGGCTTTCCTGGACAGTGGTCTTAGCTCAGCCTCTTAAAATTTCTGGGCCCTAATTTAAAAACATCTGCATAAGCATCTGCTGTTGCTGTTGAACTTGTGTCTTCCTTACTGAACTGGATGCTTCTTGAAAGAAAGCCTTTGTCATCTCCGGCTGTGTATTCCCAGCACCAATGATACAGGTGGCACTCCATCCATGGTGCTTACATGAATTATAAACTGAGAAGGATCTATTAATGTATCAAGTATCTACTACAGTTGGGCACCGTGTGCGCCATTCTCCTCATGCCATTCCAGTTTGTTGTTCAGTTGCTCAGTCATGTCTGACTCTATGCAACCCCATAGACTGCGGCACGCCAGTCTCCTCTGTCCTTCACTACCTCCCAGAGTTTGCTCAAACTGACATCCATTGAGTCAGTAACACCATCCAACCACCTCATCCTCTGCTGCTCCCTTCTCTTTTTGCCTTCCATCTTTCCCAGCATAAGGGTCTTTTCCAGTGAGTTTGTTCTTTGCATCAGGTGGCCAAAATACTGGAGCATTTCACAGTATACCATGTTAAATAGGTATTATATTCGTTCAATTCACAGAACTCTGTGGCCTCTAATTTCCAGTTAGGATGTCCTCTGCCTGCTAGATTCTGCAGTCAGCGGGGTTGGGCAGTTTGACAGCCCATTTCTCTGCTTCCTTGAGTCTGTGGCCTTTCTGGCTGGGAAGATGAGCAGATGAGCAGGCCAGGCATTCATTGTCGGCTGTCCCCTGGGAGACTCCGGGCAAAGCCTGACTGTCTTGGCAGACTCAGGCGTTCTCGCCCTGTGAATCATTTAGATCTCACACACTCTGCTGCTGCTGCTTTCCAGGCGACTGGGAGGGGAGCATCTGTTGGGATTCCCCAACCGCTGCCCCTGCTTCCTGTGCCTCCTCGCAGGCTGCCGCCCCGCTGGTGTTGCACTGAGTGGTCTCCCAGGGACTTGCTGGCCTCTGACTTGTCGTTCCTCTGAGTCAGGCTCTCCCGAGTCGACAGTGTTATGACAACTTCCTCCCTTGTTACTACAAATGCTGACTGTTGTTTTCCCAGCAGCGTTCCCCAACCACCGTGTTCTGTTCTGAGAGGAAGCCAGCCTTATCCGTAGTCATCACTGTCATCACCACCACGATTTCACCATGTCCCCCTCACTGCATTGATCACTGGGCTCCTGGGGTCATCTCTGACATTATAGGGAACAAGCTTCCAGCAAGGCAAACTGCCAAGGATCCCCAAATCAAAAGATTCTTGAGAGTGGCACTGACCTCATAATCAGAAAACAGATGAGTTGCAATCCTGTGTGATCCCAAATTGTAAGCAGAGTGGAGTAGATCAGGGTATTAAGTAAATGGCCTCTTACATGTGTTTCCTGATCAGAGTGTACAAAACCCTTCACATCCTTAACTGCACGGACCCCACATGACTATGTGAGAAGGGCAGCACCATCATTCCCACTTTACAAATGGTAAATCTGAGGCTTAGGTAGGGATGGAATGTGCCTGAACTCATAGAGCTCATTCATGAAATATCCTTTCACAAACCATCAAGGTTGGCTTTCCACATCTCTAGCACCTCTATGGTCCTAACAAATACAAAATACCCAATAAATGACTGTTCATTGAACTGACAATTGAATAGTGACATAGGACTTAAATTCAAGACTTTGATTCACAGAACATTATTATTATTATTTTTGCTGCACTACTGTGGTTCAATTGAGCTCTTGCAGCAATGGGTGAAAACAATCTAGAGTCAGCCTGATGAGGTTCAGATGCCCTCCACCCTGTCTAGTCAGTGACCTTGGACAAGTTATTTGGCTTCACTCAATTTCCTCATCTGTGAGATAGAAGATAGTAACACAGTACCTGTGTTGTTGAGTATTAAATAAGAAAACACATTTAAAGTGCATAGCAGTGATTGGCATAATTAGTGCATAATTAGTGTTAACAAGTTACTACTCAAGGGTGGGAATGGGCCTTATATGTCTGTGAAACCCAGGACTTGGCACAGCGGCTGGAACATACACACGCCTGCCAACACTGACACATATGTGACGGGAAGCAAGTCCTTTACCCCTCCTGGCCTCAGTTCCCAACACTTGTGAACTGACATGGTGGGACCAGGTAAATTCCAGTGTTCTTCCCCACTCTAAAATGCTCCATTTCAGAGGTCTCAATGGGACAGTTTTGCCCCCCAGGAGACATCTGGCAATGTCTGGAGACATTTTTGTTGTCATGACCTGGGGAGGTGCTACTGGCATCTAGTGGGTAGAGGCCTTGGAAGGCGGGGGCCACGCTCAGGACAGTGCCCACAAGAAGAACTGTCTGGCCCCAGATGTCAATAGTATCGAGACTGAGCAAACCCAGATCCAGCTGGACGTGAACAGCTAGAGTTCTCTGAATTGATGGAAAGGGCCTGTGGCCTGCAGCTTGCCAGGGTGCCCAGGGAAGCACCCTCAGGGCTGGCTCAGGTGTCTTTAATTTAAACCAGAATCACTCTTATCATCAAACTCCAAAATGACTCTGCCACGGCTAGGAGAGAACATTGTGGCACAAGACTCACGGAGCCTGGCCTGAGGCAAAGCCCCTAGGATGCAGGGGCAGCCCTACCAAAGCCAGGGTCAGTGGGCTTGCCCATCACCCCTGCAGCATTTCCCTTGCCTCAGCTCCCTCCCTCCAGGGGACAGATGACTGCCAGTGATCAAGGAGTCATGCTGGGAAGAAAATGCTTTGGCCTGCGAAATGGACACAGAAATGGCAGCCTCAGGGAAAGGTCACAGCCTCCTGCATTGTGCAGTATTGGTCTCTGTGTTCTCACCACATATGGAGGGAAGGTCACCATTACATGCCCCCCGGATCTTCAAAGAAGCTGCTGCTGCTGCTAAGTCGCTTCAGTCATGTCCGAATCTGTGAGACCCCATAGATGGCAGCCCACCAGGCTCCACCATCCCTGGGATTCTCCAGGCAAGAACACTGGAGTGGGGTGCCATTTCCTTCTCCAATGCATGAAAGTGAAAAGTCAAAGTGAAGTCCCTCCATCGTGTCCGACTCTTTGAGACCCCAAGGACTGCAGCCTACCAGGCTCCTCCATTCATGGGATTTTCCAGGCAAGAGTACTGGAGTGGGTTGCCATTGCCTTCTCTGTCAAAGAAGCTAGCTTGTCTCTTTTCGCAAAGTTCCTTCACTTCCATCTCCTCTTTCGCAAACTCATCGGTTCTCCCTGAATTCCTGCCGAGAGGCTATGGGTTTCCCAGAAAGAGGAGAAATGACCCAGAAAGACCCCAAATGAAGAAAGGGGAGAACTGAAGTCTTGTTTAGGTTACTATAAATAGGCTGCCGATCTCCTCTTTGTCTCAGTTTTCCTGTCTGTTAAATGAGCAGAGACATTATTTTGCCAACAAAGGTCTGTCTAGTCAAAGCTATGGTTTTCCCCATAGTCATGTACAGATGTGAGAGTTGGACTATAAAGAAAGCTGAGAGCCAAAGAATTGATGCTTTTCAACTGTGGTTTTGGAGAAGACTTGAGAGTCCCTTGGACGGCAAGGAGATCCAAACAGTCCATCCTAAAGGAAATCAGTCCTGAATATTCATTGGAAGGACTGATGCTGAAGCTGAAACTCCAATACTATGGCCACTTGATGCAAAGACCTGACTCATTTGAAAAGACCCTGATGCTGGGAAAGATTGAAGGCAGGAGGAGAAGAGGGTGACAGAAGATGAGATGGTTGGGTGGCATCACCGACTCAATGGACATGAGTTTGAATGAACTCCAGGAGTTGGTGATGGATAGGGAGGCCTGGCATGCTGCAGTCCATGGGGTTGCAAAGAGTCAGACATGACTGAGTGACTGAACTGAACTGAAATGGGACCTCAGATGATAGTTATGAGCACAGGAAGATAAAGAGGGGATGGCTTTTTGTAAGCCCCCACAGCGAGTCACACCAAGGAGCAGTCATCTTCCTGAGGATGCTGGACAGGGACCAGGCCCTGCTACTTAGGACGTGCTGAAGTCCTGCGGCATTTGTCCCCTTGCAGGCATGCATGTTCTCAGCTGGCATTTCAGGGAGACCCCAAACTCCAGGTCCCCCTGTGACATCAGTGAGTCCTCTACCCGCTCCCCACTCCTCCAGCACTTTAACAGATTGATAGCCTGAAGTCCCAGCAGCACCAGGCAGCACTCTCTGGACTCTGCCAGGCTTGGTGGGGCAGGAATGGTGAGCAGAAGGCAAAATAAATAGCTCATGGGGCTGGGCAAACACATACAGGATGGCACTGCGGCTGAGGCCACCACCAGCCCCACTCATGGATGGGAGACTTTGCCATCTGGTATTCTCACAAGAAAAGGAGGCCATGATGGAGGAAGGCGTGCCCATGGCTCACCCCTAACACCTGGCATTCTTGATTTCTTGTGAACACAGCAAGAAACACTTGGTGGCCGGGCCCCTCCCAGTCAGGCCAACGAGACATTTCTGAGGCAAGAAGACGCATGTGAGTTTCGATATGAGGAGAACATCCTTTCTGAAGCCAAGATTTCATTCCTGCTGGGACAGTAGTAGCAGTTCTTTGAAACACAAATAAATACAGATGGGCCAGTAGCAGGGGGAGTAGGGTGAAGCCTTTCAAGAAATGAGTAAGAGGCTGTATAGTTTTATTGGAATGGTGGTAGGTAGGCTCTCCCCACTGACCCAGTATAGCACAGAGGTGGAGATGGGCAACATCACTGTTCAGTTGGAGTCTCTCTGAAAGATATTTTCTTAGAGGAAAGTTAAGCCCTGTAAGCTTAGCTAGAAATGTGAGGTCAACTAGCACACATGCCTCTCTCACTCTTGTTGATTATCAGAGCAGGGACCCCTCAAAGCTGGGGTCTTATGGAATGAGAAGAAAGGCAAGCGCAGAGATTCCCTTGTTCAAGTTTGCTTCCCAGAGTCACCGTTTCTAGAGGCCCGACAGATCACTGAGGAAGCAAATGAGTATGTCCAGGAAGCTTAAGTTCAATGACAAGGGTACTGGGTATGACATCAGTGCTGTGAAGCCTTGCTGTGAAGCCTGTCTTGCTCCTCTCCTCAATCGGCACCGTGCGGCAGCCCTGATCTCTTCCACCGTGGGGTCCCGCACTGCTGTGGGACCGCTTAGGCAGCCACAAAGGTTTGCTCTTTCCCTTCCTGCCAAAGTTCCCCTGGTAAAAACCAGTTTCCAGCATATTAAATTACTTTCATTTTGGCCTTTTAACACTCCCCTTGGCTGTTTTCTTCTTGGCTCCATCTGGACTTTGGGAAACGAATATCTTTAATACCCACTCATTAAATGTCCACTCTGCCAGCTGGTCCTCTGGCCTCTGGAAGGACCGCCAGCCTGGGCAGCCAGAGGGCCCCACAGATCAGTGCCCGAGACACCACCCAGGGAATAATAGCAGTAATGGCTCAATCTGGACCCTACCCGTTAAAGGACGATTGTGAGTTTTAAGTAGATGTCATAGAGTCTGGAAATTTGTAGCCAAAAGCCACATCTCCATTCACATACTGGATTTGGGACACGGGGAAGGACTCACCCATGCTTTCCCGGAGTGGGTGCCAGGAGGATCTCTCTTCCAGCCTCGTTGTGGGGCAGCAGCTGAGCGACGTACCTGCCCGACGGCTGCAGGTGCCGATGCACCGAGACGGCCAGCCGGCAGTGCTCGCTGCTGCTCCTCATCCACGGGCTCAGGATCGTGTGCTTGGAGTTTGCCGAGGTGTTGAGGAGGAGGAAGGCACCTGCCAAGAGACACGGAGAGTGAGTCTGCAGTGTGTCCAGATGAGAGGACCAGCATCAGCTCTGTGGTGGGATTAGAGAGACCAACGGCATTAGAGTCAACGATGCTGGAAGTCTTCCTCCAGCCTCTCACCTTCTTCACGCAGCCAATCTCTTCCTTGCTCTCTTAGGCTGTTTCCATAAAAAGTAAAGCCTCAGGCAAAGATAGTGATCTGGGACTTATTATCAGGAAGACCGAGCTTCTCACCTCAGCTTCCCTACTGACTAGTTCTGTATCTTATCTTTGAATCTCAGGTTTCTCGTCTGTAACGCGGACAGCCTAAGAGAGTCCCTCACTGCATATATGATCCCAGAGTGGAGCCAGGGTATCAGTTCCACCTCATAAACCTCCATGTGTGGTATCTCCAAACCTCACAAACCAGGACACTCTGGGGCATCTCAGGCCACCCAATGGGTCACAGTTTAAATCTGAGCTGACCTGAGTTCTTCATATGACACTCAAGCCAACTTCAGACTAAACTGATATCTGTTGGACAATTTAGAGTTTCTGAGGAATGTTTGGGTTGGCTCCAGGCTGTCTAATAGTTATGACCAGTTCAAGATTTTCTTTGTGTGGCTTATTTTGGTCACTTATTTTGTAGCCAAGATCATGGCTACAACTTCTTTGCTTACTAGCTAAGTGATCTAGAGCAAAGCATTAACTTTTTCTTGTTTCAGTTTCCTCATGTATAAAAATGGTATGGGAAGGGTTGGCCGAACTCAATAATCTTTTTTTTTTTTTTAATAATTTTTTAAGACCCATTTCAGCCCCTTAGTCTATGAATCATGTGAATCTGCAACTATTCTCCACAAAGAGAGCCCTACAAATCCATCCTGGTGCCATGTCTGTGGCAGAGTTTCCCTCTGGGGCAAGCCAACCCTAATACCAGCAGCACAGGCCAAGTGACCTACACAAAACCTGTGTTTATGGGGATTACTGTTGGCATAAAAGAACAGCATTATTTTATTGTTCCTGGTATTCCTTCTGATGCATTAATATCACTTGCCACACTTCTCCATTGAAGTTTTGGACCATTAGATGCTGCTCCTTTTGCAGTGAAAGCCTGTCTCATAAGATCCTTGATTTCTCCTGTGGGAACCAGCTAACGAGTATTCAGCTTCTTTAACCACCCCCAGCACATAGAATTAGTCTCCTTCACAGATAACCCAATTTATCGAGTAGGCAAAGGAACCATACTTTTTGTTGATAAAGAATGATATGGAAGAAAGAAGGGGATTTCTACCAGAAGCTAAGTATTTCCAAGGACACATATTGTGTCAGGAATTTGGAGAGTTGCTATATTTTAGAAGTAGATAAATATGACTTCTAGTTACAATCAGGATGAAGTCAGCACAAGACTGTTTCTGAACTGAATCAGGGACACGGGTCAGTACTGGAAACTGAACCCTCTGTAATTAGTGGGAAGTTTTCAGCATGGTGCACGGGCCTTTAAAAAGTGCTTTCTGACCCTCAGTAAATAATCTGTATTATTATCCTATTTTACCATGGGGAGACATTCTTGTTACGGGCACATAGGTTAAAAAAAAAAAAAAAAAAGATAATTAGAATCAAAGACTCAGAAAGCACTTTAATTTGATCCAATGTAATGCCCTTGCTTTTCTAGAGAAGCAGACTGGAGATCAGAAGTGGGAAATAACTTGTATAAAGTCTCAACTTGAAAGTCCAAACCAGATTCCAGGTCTCTGAACTCCTAATCAAGGCTCTTTAAACCTTGCATCTTTCTCATTGCCCCACTGTATTCTTTATCCTAAAATGAAATGTAACCAGAGTGCCTTGTGGCCAAGTTGTATAACGCAGGAGCCAAGAGGGGTGGGACAGGAGAAAGACAGGCAGATGGGTGCTGGACCAAATCCATTTGTTCATTGGCCTCTTTACTCACTCCTTTCTGCCCTCAGATTTCATTTATTGGATGCCTACTTTGAGCAAACATCCAAGCACTGGCTCTGCCCTGGGGACACAGACATGAGTCAGACACAGTTCTGGACTTCAAGGAACTCTAGGTCCCATAGGGGTGATGAGACGTCTGCACTAACTTTAATCAAAGGTAGAGGTTATAGAGTCATAAGACACATACAGACAAAGTACTTTGGGAGGCTCCACAAAAGATATTAGGTTCAGCTGGGAAGATTCATAAAGAAGATGATCTTTGAGCTAGGTCTTTAAAGGAGAGAAAAACAAAGATATTGGCAGAAATGGCTATGCAAAATTTGAGAGGAAGAGGAGTCAAGGCAGAAATGCAGAAAATGTGTCGTGGCATTTGGATGCAGAGTGGGGCACATGAAGAGAAGGCTGAGAAATAAGGAAGGCTGGTGCATGTGGGCCAGACCACAGAGAACATTTCATTTCCAGCTGAAAAGTATTCAACTATACTTTGGACAATAGGGAGCCAGAAAAGATTTTTGAGCAGGATAGGCACCTCATCAGAGTGATGTTTCAGGAAGATTAATCTGGTATGGTGGGGGAGAAGCCGGATCAAAACTGACCCAACCTCATCCTCCACCATCCGTCCACACCAGGCAAGGACAAGACTAAATGCAGATGTGATGTGTTTAGTATGTTACGTTGTAAGCAAAGGTGCTGTGTTAGGGACAACTCTGGGATCTACTGAGGCTTCCAACCATCTGTTCAGAGCAAGTGAGAGCCCTGGAAGTATCTCTGGGGCACAGTCTTGTGGCAGATACTTTGGGGTGCATTCTGAGCTTAGGATGAAACCACACATGCCACATATAAGGGAGCACAGTAGTGTGTCTGGGTCTGAGACCCTACGCTGGTATTTTTCATTGGGAAAAAGTTGGATTGAAACCAGCTTTTTGAGCTACTGAGAGAAAGAAAGCAGGCAAAATAAAAGAGGTGCTTCCCTTTTTTGTCAGTGAGCACACACTGATGATTGGGTATTAAAGATATTCGTTTAACCCCTGGGAAACTCGAGCTCCCAATAGGAGCAAATCAAGCTGAAGTTGCTGGGGCTTGGGGCTCATCCTCTCCACTGTCCCTCCCTCCTGGATGTGAAACCACATGTAAATTCTGTCCTTGTGATTCAGTACCTCAATAATGAGACTCTTTCAAAGCTGACTGGAAGATGGATTACTTTTCCAGTTCTAATATGTGAGATGATGTTTATATGAATTTTATTTTGTGCAACTGGACTATCAATAAGGGACTGAGCTTAAAGTATTTTCACTCTCAATAAAACTCTATAGTTGAGAGCTATCTCTTCATCAGCAGCTTTCCTCTACCCCTAAAAAATAAAATAAAAGGAAAAAATACATTTCATAAGCTCCTTGGGATATTGTCAGTATAAATCTTTTAAAGTCAGTGAGAATTTATCTCTCCTCTTCCTCTTTCCCATTTCCTGTTTATTTTGCTCAGAATAGCTTGGGGCTATGGGAAGGCTCCTGGGGTCCCTTCTAATTAAGAAGGATGGCCTGGCAGCTCACAGACCTTCTCCCAGAGTGGGCCATAGTGGGTGGAGAAGCAGATCAAAGAGCCCTGCTTACCCGGTGCCACGATTGTGGTTTCCTTATTACGTTATTGTGTTGATGTGTTCAATGATTAAATATGAAATGGTTATTATTTCTACCTCTGGTCATAGGCATAGGGATGTGTCACTCTCATCTAAGCCAGCAGGGCTCAAATTATGAGACAGAAACCAAGGGGCATGAATCTTGAGATCAGACAGACTCTTTTATATTCAGGCTCTATCTCTATTTCATTCTAGGCTTTAGACAAATTATTTAACCTCTTTAAACTTTAGTTTGCTCAGATTTAATATGGCTATAGCCTACCTCCTATGGCTGTCATGGAGATTAAATTGAATTGCATATGTGAAAGTGGCTAGTACAGTGTCTGGCCCTTAGTAGATACGTGATGAATGTTGATTTCCTGCTTTGAGGGGTGTCAATCTGGAGCTCCTTTTATCTATCCCTAAACTTGAAATCAGAAGGACCAGATTTCAGCCCTGGCTCTGCTACTACCAAGGTTTCTTTGTTTGTAAAATGAAAAGGTTGGATAGAATCTCTCTGAGGACCCTTAGAGCTGCAAACTGTCAGTAATTCTATCTGCCTGCCTAGAATATTATTAATCTAAAGGAAACATGTCAAGTCTCCAAGCCCCTAAGTCCTAAAGACTTCTTCTCCTAATTTAGCTCTCTGAGGCTTCTAAACCAACAGTTTCTATCAATTGACCAAATATTCTGTGGACTGTGATTCCCGGTTCTGCTTCCTCTCTTCTAATTTACACGAACGCATCTCTGTGAAGGGCTCCTGACGGAGCATCATTTGTTCTGTAGATGCTTTTGTTACAAGACTGGTACCACCTCTAAATGTTTCATATTTAACACAATGCTTGCCATATGGCAAGCACTCAATGACTACAAATCAAAGTAATTTATACATAAAGCAAGGAGTCAAGTAGTTCAGAGTGGCTTGTAATAATAATAATAATAAAAACTATCCCCAATCATGCTCCTCACACCAAGTCCCAAAAATACTTTTAAGGAATTCTGATGTCTTTGGCCAGCTGCTTTCATGAGTCTAGATATCTGGATTTAGAGTGTTATTTGTTGGTGCAACAACTTTAGGCTCATTAACATTGATGGTACAGTAAGAAAAATGATCCTATCCCCCTTCTATTGGGTTGGTCAAAAAGTTCGTTTGAGTTTTTCCACACGATCTTAATAATTCTTTATTTCTTAAATCCCTTTTTACTTTTTTTAATTACTTTCCTTTTTAACTCTTCATGGCAAATTTATCATTTGTTCCATCAGCTTTACGCAGTATCACCTGACTCTCCTCCCAGGAAGGTGACGCCATTAGCCTTCCTGCTCTTCCAGACTTTTTCACATCCACCTCCTAAAGCAGCTGTGTTTTCCTCTATATTGTCAAGGTTGTGTAAGAATGATTAAGTCTTGTGTTTTGCTTACAGGTTGATGCTAAATGTTGAAAATTAATAACAGAGCTTTTTATATTGAAAACTATATACATATTTTCACTGCAGTGAACAAAGGTTATATTTATAAATGTCTTTATTGGTCCAGTAATGCATCCCATTCCACAGAGAATGTTTCTAATATCAAGATGAAATGAATATTCATTCTCTCTCTCTTGGTCTTAACATTGTCACCTGTCAAAATTGTGGCACATTATGATTTGCCTTATATTTGAACCAGGAGTCTCCTGTGCGGTTTGTTTTTCCAGAAATTTCTGATTGCTTTTCTCTTTTATTTATTTTCTATCTGCCTTTTGCACTATATCACTAATGCTTCTACAAATTCCTTAAAAAATCTCTCCCTTTTTCTCGAAGACCCTGACTTTATGTTTTTAATTTATACCAGTTGTTTTCTGGGCCTCCAGTACAGCTATTATTCTGGAATTTCTTTTCACTGGGTCTCTTCCATTAGTCCCACCATTCTAGGAAATTTCCTCAGGGGAAAACTTTTTTGAAAATCTTTGACTATCTCCAATATTTTTATTTTGTTTTCACACTTGGTTGATAGATTGTTTGGCTATAGTTTCCAGATTAGAAGTTTTGCTTCAGAAATTTAGAGGTCTAGCTTTAGTATTGTTGAGCATCTGTGTGACTGAGGTGAAATCTGACGCTGGTTTTACTGTAATTTCTTTATGGTCAATCTGTTTGTTTTTCCTTTGGAAGCCTTCAGGACCTTTCTTTAACACTGATGTGCTTGAATTTTGGTACAACGGATCTAGGAATGGATCTCTATAAAAATTCTGCCGTGACATTTGGTGGGCTCTTTCAATCTGAAAATACATTTCTTTCTTTCATTTCTGGTAAATCTGTTTCATTATTTCTCTGATATTTTCATTGCCCTCTTCTCAGTCTTAAATCTTTCTGAAGACATTTATCTCTCAAGTTAACTTTTTAGCTACTTTATCTTTGTTTTCTCTGGGGTCAGTTTTTTAATGTTGATATTTCTTTTTCATTCTGCTGGGCTATCACATGTAGGGTGGTCCTGGCTCAGCCCCTCGTATAGAAACAGGAGAAGCTAGGAGCACTTCTAGAAACTTCTTTACCCATAGTTAGTGCTTGCCCTTCATGTCAGCATTGGCTTGATGGACTGTGGGGAGCAGGCCACCCTGCAGCACCTGCTCCCCAACTCCAGCATCGTGGACTCATCTTCATTCTCTACATGAGCAATGAACACTCCCAAGAGTAGCCCTGGTTTTCTAGGTCCACTTGAATTTTTAGAGAAAAGTCTTTGTTTCTCTCCCTTGGGGTTAGGTATCTTACTAATTTTTCATCTGGTAAAATGGGGTTGAAAGGAAGTGACCATATGAGTTAACACACCCAGAGAAATCACATTCTTCCTCCTGACTCTCATCCTTCCTTCCAGAGAATCACTTATCAGTACCCATTGTGGTGCTTCCCAGCAAAGGAAGACCCCTCCTCTGCTCCTCTGCTCATCTTATTTCCTCTGTCAGCAGCTTCCATCTCCTCTTTGTGCTCTAGAAGTCACTCATAGATCCCCTCCTGTTCTGTTTGCCATTCAAGGTTTATTCCTCCTTTGAATCCTTTATTATCACTTTAGTGGGATTACAGGAGAGAAGAAGACAAAAGTGTGCTCAGTCCACCATCCTGAACCAGAAGTCTCTTAATCATATTCTTTGCGTGAGAACATGAATAAACAAATGTATGAATGGACAGATTTCTATCTCAATAAACCACCTGATTCTGGCACCACTGGTTAATTGTCTATATTGAAATTAAACTATTAAATCATTATTTCAAGCTATTACTTGATCACGATACCATTTGTATTAGGTGGGGCCTCAGGAATAGCAGAAGTTTATTGGCTGGAATGTGGACAGAAGAAGTGCAACACGGTACAAGGTGTAGCATAGGGAATGATGCCGTGCCATCCCCCAGAGTATGTTCCACAGCACACCAGCCCCACAAGGTGTTAATAGGTATTATGGGAAAGCTCAGGGGTCAAGGAAGGTTGAGGATTATCGGGTTAAACAAAAGTAAACAAGCTCTTTCCTTGTGGGACTTCCTAGAAACTTAATATGCCAATAAGAGTTTTGACTCTTCAAGACTGAAACATAAAACAAAGATTTCCAAAACTCCTTTGGGCACAGAATCTTTTGCTATGGTGTATAATGCACCATGGAATATGCTTTGAAAACCCTACTCTATTCTATTTGTGCTCTAGAGACCATGTGCAGAAAGCGAGAAAGGAAAAAAATCCATCGTGATAAGAATTAAAGTAGTATAAAAGTGAATAACATATCTCTACCATCTCTTAAACTGTAAAGCTCTGTTTGTATGACTTTCAAACTGTCCTCCCATCAACACCTAAGATTCTTGTGGCAGAATCATGCTTTTAGAAAGGCTCCTCTGGGTTACTATTTTGGTCTCTCTACCTGAGGATACTTAAAAATGCTACGTTCTATATCTGACTTTCAGAATGTCAGAGCTAGAAACAAACATGGTGGTCACATAGCTAGCCCCTTGCTCTAATGGGGAGAAAGCAAAAAAGCTGAGGACTTGCTCAAGGTCATACAGCAAATTAGTGGTGGATCTGGGACTAACAGCAAGATTTTTAGATCCTGTCCAGTGGAACACTCAGTATCTGCCTGCCCATGTCAGAGATCTATGATAGTATTTTTGGTCAAATGTTCTATGGCTTGGTCTCCAGCTGTCCCAGACATCACTTTCTTTCTTTTCACTTTCACAATTCTGAGGATCAGGTCCATCTATCTGACTGTCTCAGATCCAAGGAAATAGACTAAAGCCTGGGCAAGGGGCACAGATGACTTATCCTCTGGAAATCACTCCTAGGGGCTTAGGGTAGTCCTTCAAGTCTGGAAAGTATTTGAGGGTCTCCTCTCTTCATGTGGTCTTATGAAGTACCAAACCACATTGGGAACACTGAAAAAGTTCCTTTATTGTTTATTTTTCAAATTTGAGTTCTGCTACCCTATGTAATCTCAACTCAGGTTTTAGGTTTTAGGTTTTAGTTCAGAGTTTTGAAATATATAGGAAGGAATAGTTAGGATTGTCCTTATCGCCATGCCTTGTCTAAAAGTGGGATAACTTAGGAATCCAGACCTAGAGTTCTTGCTAGTTATTTAGCCCAACTGTTTCACCTTGCAGGTGAGGACATTGAGGCCAGAGGGTTGAAGGGGTATGCCTGGGTTCCACAGCAGGCAGCTGAGCTGTGTTAGGCCTCAGCTCCTCCAGTTCCAGACTGGTGCACCTTTACTGTCTCACACTGCTATGACGTCAAATATTCGGTAAAAGCTCTACTACCCTCCACCACCAGGACTTAAATGTACTGCTTTACTGCACCTTTATCAGGAAGCACTTGAAGAGAAATGGAATCGGTTTTTGAGGTCTAATGACAGAAAAACCAAGTGTGTTCATTAAGGGAGGAAAGGGAGGTAGGAGTTGATTTTTCTTAACAGTATTATTAACCTTAACACTATGAGTTCGGCTGTAGCCAAAAGTGGTAGTACACTTGCCTATTTGGTGGATTGCTGTAAACTACCTCTCTGGTCCAGGTTAACTGTGGCAAAAGTTGCCTAGAAATGGTAAAATATATTTATGCTTATGTGTATACATACTTTATAGTGTGTATATGTATGTATACATATACACACACACACACACACGTGTGTGTGTATCCTGTATATGTGTGTATGTTCAGGTAGGCCCCATTTTAGATCTCTGATCCTGTTATAAAGAACAAATCTTTGGGCAGGGGGAGAAACATACTTTTTTTTGTTTTTGTTTTTTTAACCCATAGGCTTCATTTAAGAAAAAAAGACCAAAAATCTTTATATACTGCCTCTGTGTTCTGGGGAGTCAGCAAAAAAAGATAATAAAAGGCAAAGCAAATAAATAGAAGGAAACAAGCTGAAGTGCTGAGAAACCTCTTTTCCCTAAGAGCTCATTGTGGTAATCCTCAAAGAAAATAGAACAGCACTTGATCTGATGAGAGGGAGAAAGGAGAAGCCAAATGAAAACTAAACAATTGATTTAATTCAATGAGAAGCAGGAGGCAGGAGAGATAAAAGTATCTGCTGCTATCAGGGCTGGGAAGGGAGGAGTTAGGGGACAAAGTGCCTTTGGTGTGACAAGATCCACTTTAGATGGAGACAGCAGGAAATCAAATTTTCCCTTTTCCATGTAGGTTCATAGCTCTGGAATCAGATTGTTCAATTTCTGCTTTAAGTCCAAGATGTCAGGGTATAAAAATCTTTCATGTTACTTTTTAAAATTTCGCTAAGAGGTATCAGATTTTATCACTTTATTTGTGTAGTTCATTGAATTTTTTAAAATTAAAAATTTTAAAAAGCAATTTTGGACCCATGTTCTTGTGGGAGTGTCACAGGATCTCAGCCTCTTGTAATAATTTCTGACATTCTGTGTGCTGTGGCTCTCAGACACCCTAGTGTTGAGGAAGGAACACAAACCCTGGGCAAATGCTGACAAGGGAAGGGAGGGAAGGGAAGCGAGGGAAGGCCACCAGGTCACCACATGCCACTCTGGGAACGACCCACAGGGCACCAAGAGGCGGTCCCACCCAACTCTTTGTCCTTCAGAAGAGGGAACTGAAGAGGGAACTTACATGCAGGAAGGTGAAGGAACTGTCTGAAGAGGGTTAGGCAGAGTAAAAGGGCTAGGTTGAGCTCTCAAAGGTTCTAGAATGATCTGGCTTTTTCTAACTGGTCTTCCCACTTCCCACTCACCCTCCCCCCCATACATTCTGCAAACAGCAGCCAGAGCCATCTTCTTAAATAGGATTTAGTTAGTCACACTCCTTCTTTTAAACTCTTCAATAGCTTCCCAATGACAATAGAATAAATCCAAGTTCCTTACTATGATCTACAAGGAAGGTCAGAGGGGAACCAACCTGTGGCAGGTATCATAGGTTGGCTCACTTAGCACCCTCACCAACTTCCTTCTTTCTTGCCTTTCTCTTTTACTGAGACTGGAAGTTAAAAAACAATTTAACAGGCCTTCCTTACAGACCACTGACACAGTTCTAGCCTATGAAATGTAAGCAGAATTGTGCTTATAAGGTGGCCAGAGTTAGCTAATAAGAACACAGGACACTCAGTTAAATGTAAATTTCAGAAAAATAATGAATAATTTTTTCAGCACAAACATATTACATGGGGCATACTTATATTAAAAACATTATTTATCGCTTATCTGAAGCTCACATTTAACTGGACAGCCTATATTTTATCTGGCAAGCCCATGTTCTGGAAAATTTGGGGAAAACATTCCCTCTCTGCCTCTTTTTCTTCTTGCCTGGAATGTAGACTTGATGCCTGGAGGTGTGGCAGCTGTCTTGTGACTATGAAGTGACAAGAATAAGCACACAAAATGGAAAGGTAACGAGCATTGTCACTAATGGTGTTTTTGGACATTTGTACCATTGCCTGCCCAAGATCTTTATTTGGCTAAGCCGCTGTGGTGAGGGCTTCTGTTTTTACAGCTGATGCTCTGTGATCAGGGATCTTGTCTGTCTTGAGCCAGCTATCTAGTGCCTAACACGATGACAGGAACAGTACTCCTTCAACAAACATTTCCTAGATGGGCAAAGACATTACACTTCACAAAGACACGGGTAATTCACTGATTTCCTTGTATCTTATCTAAAATAGTGTCATTCTTATTTATGTTAGGAAGAACATTTCCCCCCTTGAACTGACTGGTGGCTACAGAAGGAGTATTATTTGCAACACAAAACAAATAATTTTTTAAATGCCTGGAAGTTTGGACAGTTAACGTGAGTGTTTTTCAAATAGTGGTTTGTAACCCTTTAGTGGGCCATGAAATCAACTTAGTGGGTCATGACCAGCATTAAATAAAAAGGATGAGAAGGAAGAAGAAAGGAAGAGGAAAAAAATGAAATTAAAAAATATCCATATTGTAATTTCCCCTTGGGAAATAATGGCTGCTGATCTATATATATACACACACACAAAGTCACACATGTTTCTGTGTCCTATGCTGTTATATAAAATATATTTCTTACTGTGGGTTATGGTTAAAAATAATTGAAAGGCTCAAGATGAGTATTGTTCACATTTCAAATGTTCATACATGGAAAGTATACTGGGTGGTTCTGTTCCCTGAGCTACCTCTCATTAGGTGGGTGATTTGGGGAGAAGAAATCTATTTGGACAGAATTTTGTGATTTATAAAACTTGCCCACACAAACAATTCTATAACAACTCAGTGAAACAGATGCTTTCCCAGTCGTGGCTGTTCCTGCCATGGCAGCCATTAGCCACATGTGGCTACTGAGTACTTGAAAAGAGGTGATGAAACTTGAGAAACTGAATATTTCATTTTATTTAATTTTTAAAACTTTAAATTTAATTTAAAAATTAAATTTAGAAGCCAACACTTCATTTAGTCATTAGAAAAACATGTTTGGAACAACTTGGGCATGTGAATCTAACTGTTCAATCATAAATTTTATGAAATACAGATCCACTATTTAAAATGAAAATTTAGCCTCAAATAGACATGTACTGTAAATATAAAGCATATACTGGATTTCAGTGATTTAGTACTGAAAAAATACACAGTATTTTATGAATAGTTTTATATTGATAACATGTTGAAATGACAATATTGAATATATTGAGTTTATATATTATTAAAATTAAGTTCATCTGTTTCTTTTACTTTTTGTAATGCGGTTTCAGCAAATTCTAAAGTTACATTTTTGGCTCATATTATATTTCTACTCGGTAGCACTGCTCTGAGGATCAAGTGTCTTGCCCTAGGCCACTGGATGAGTCAAGTGCTTCAACCACCATTATGATCCAGATCATGTGACTCAAAATTCATGGCTCTTTTTGCTAAACTACAAGTAACATTTCTAACAGGCCTCATTGTTACCTCTAAAAACAGTGGGGACGATAGGACAATATTATTGTCCTGAACTTTAGGACAATAATAATATAATGATGATGATGGCTAACATTTAATGTGTGCCTAAGTTATGACCAACCTAGATAGCATATTGAAAAGCAGAGACATTACATTGCCAGCAAAGGTCCGTCTAGTCCAGCCTATGGTTTTTCCATTGGTCATGTATGGATGTAAGAGTTGGACTGTGAAGAAAGCTGAGCGCCAAAGAATTGATGTTTTTGAACTGTGGTGTTGGAGAAGACTCTTGAGAGTCTCTTGGACTGCAAGGAGATCCAACCAGTCCATTCTGAAGGAGATCAGCCCTGGGATTTCTTTGGAAGGAATGATGCTAAAGCTGAAACTCCAGTACTTTGGCCACCTCATGTGAAGAGTTGACTCACTGGAAAAGATTCTGATGCTGGGAGGGATTGGGGGCAGCAGGAGAAGGGGATGACAGAGGATGAGATTGGCTGGATGGCATCACTGACTTGATGGACGTGACTCTGAGTGAATTCTGGGAGACGGTGATGGACAGGGAGGCCTGGTGTGCTGCGATTCATGGGGTTGCAAAGAGTCGGACATGACTGGGCGACTGAACTGAACTGGACTGAACATGTCCTGGGCGCTAGGTTAACATTTTACAAGGTTTACTGCATTTGATTTTACAACAGCTTGGTAAGGTAGGCATGTGATTATTATATCCACTTTTTAGACGAGGAAACTAAGGTTTGGTGATACCAATTAATCTGCCTATCAGCTCAAGGTAGCGCAGTCTGAGGGGCCCAGAACCTAGGAGGTCCATACAAATGATTGAATACTAAATCCTTCCCCAAGATGATGGCCATCACAAAAGCATCCGGGCTCTGTGTGGGTAACAAGCAGCTGTATCTCCCAGAATCCTGTTAGATTAATTTCCTTTGGGAAATAATGTTTGCTGATCTTGCTGCTGATTCCAACACCATGCAGTAGAAATCTCTAAGTACCACAGTCTTTGAATAGATAGATAAGGCTCAAGAAGGTGACTTTGTATCTGAAAAATTTTCAACCAGAAAATTGAAATATGGGCTTTATTACTATGGGTGCTTATTTACAGATCTATTTGCAATTTAAAATTAAATTTAATAACAGCTTTCAAATATAGGGACAAATCATACTTTCCTCATGAAATTATTTTTATTTTTTTTATAAACACTGTGCATACTCATTAAGTACAATTTAGGAAGAAAAAGTAAGACAAAACAATTTATCTATACCTCTACTATTCGAACTTTGTATTGTGTTTGTTTTGTTCTTCCATATGCCTGTGTGCTTAGTAGCTGAGTTGTGTCTGACTCTTTGAGATCCCATGGACTGCAGCCTGCCAGACTCCTCTATCCATGGCGATTCTCTAGGCAAGAATACTGGAGAGGGTTGCCATGTGCTCCTCCAGGGGATCCTCCCAACTCAGGGATCAAATTCAGGTCTCCCACATTGTGGGCAGATTCTTTACAGACTGAGTCACCAGGGAAGCCCCATATGCATAGAATTTAAAAAATTTATAGTTTCACTAAGTATACTTTTTCCCTTGCTCTTTCCTTTAACGTTAGGTTATAAGTATTTTCTATATGCTCTTATGTAGGCTTTCCAAACATATATATATATACACACACACACTTGTATAATATTCCAATTCAGTGGACATAACATTTAAACTATTTTTTTAGTTTAAAGAATTAGGTTGTTTCCAATTTTTTGTGATTACAGAAAAAGTTGTTCTCTTGCTCCCTTGAATAGTACAGTCTTTTTTGGAGGGTCAGTCCCCCAACATGTATCAAAAACTTTAAACTGTGCATATTCTTTGACCCAACAGTTCCTTTCTAGGAATTTGCTTTAAAAAAAACAGTTATCCAAAAATACTTCTTTGCAAAGCTGCTTAGCACTATTTACGTGAGCAAATATTCAGAATTGGTAAATGTTGGACATAGGAGATTAGTTAAGTAATGTATGGTGTATTCATGTGATGAAGTACTTCATGAAAACACTACAAATACTGTCTTAAAACCAGATATATGATATATGTAGGGACTTCCCTGGTGGTCCAGTGGTTAAGACTCTCTGCTCCCAACAAAGGATACCTGTGTCTGATCTCTGGTCAGGGAACTAGATAACTACATGTCACAACTAAGAGTTTGCACGCCACAACTCAAGACCTCAGATCAGATCAGATCAGATCAGTCGCTCAGTTGTGTCCAACTCTTTGCGACCCCATGAATTGCAGCACGCCAGGCCTCCCTGTCCATCACCGACTTCCGGAGTTCACTCAGACTCATATCCATCGAGTCAGTGATGCCATCCAGCCATCTCATCCTCTGTCGTCCCCTTCTCCTCCTGCCCCCAATCCCTCCCAGCATCAGAGTCTTCACATGAGGTGGCCAAAGTACTGGAGTTTCAGCTTTAGCATCATTCCTTCCAAAGAAATCCCAGGGCTGATCTCCTTCAGAATGGACTGGTTGGATCTCCTTGCAGTCCAAGGGACTCTCAGGAGTCTTCTCCAACACCACAGTTCAAAAGCATCAATTCTTTGGCGCTCAGCCTTCTTCACAGTCCAACTCTCACATGCATACATGACCACAGGAAAAACCAAGACCTCATATACCACAACTAAAAAGAGATTCTGTACACAACAACGAAGACCTGGCGCAGCCACATACATAAATAAATATGTTCATGTAAGTTAAAAAAGTGGGTATATGTATATGTGTAACTGATTCACTTTGCCAAATACCTGAAACTAAACAACTTTGTAAATCAACTATACTCCAATTAAAATTTAAAAATAAATAAGGAATAGATGGGGAAACAGTGGAAACAGTGTCAGACTTTATTTTTGGGGGCTCCAAAATCACTGCAGATGGTGACTGCAGCCATGAAATTAAAAGACGCTTACTCCTTGGAAGGAAAGTTATGACCAACCTAGATAGCATATTGAAAAGCAGAAACATTACTTTGCCAACAAAGGTCCATCTAGTCAAGGCTATTGCCTGGAGAATCCCAGGGACGGGGCAGCCTGGTGGGCTGCCGTCTAGGGGTCACACAGAGTCGGACACGACTGAAGCGACTTAGCAGCACCAGCAGCAGTCAAGGCTATGGTTTTTCCAGTGGTCACGTACGGATGTGAGAGTTGAACTGTGAAACTCCAGTACTTTGGCCACCTCATGCGAAGAGTTGACTCATTGGAAAAGACTCCGATGCTGGGAGGGATTGGGGGCAGGAGGAAAAGGGGACGACAGAGGATGAGATGGCTGGATGGCATCACTGACTTGATGGACGTGAGTCTGAGTGAACTCCGGGAGATGGTGATGGACAGGGAGGCCTGGCGTGCTGCGATTCATGGGGTCGCAAAGAGTCGGACACGACTGACCGACTGAAGGATTGTTAAATACTACTACTACTGATAATGATAACTTTCCTTGATTGACTACCAGACATTGTGCTTATCCATATTTAGGATCTAATTTAATCCTCAACAACCCATGTGTTTGGTACTATTATTATCATCTTCTTTGTACAGATACAAAATAAGTTTAGAGGGTTAGGTGACCTCTCAGGGCCAAAAAACTGGTAAGCAACAGAACTGAGACACAAACTTGTTATCTCCAGGGCTTGCACGATTAATCACCATGATATGTTAATAACCAGGATGCTCACCGTCTATTGTTAGATGGAAAAGGCATTTGCAAAATAATGTTGATAGTATGATCTTGGTATTGTAAAACACATATAATAAATATATGTATATGGAAAAAGAAAATACTTGAGGATATTCTCCAAAAGATTAAATGGGTAGCTCTGGATGGTGGAATATTTTTCTTTATATTTTTTTGAATTTTCCAAAACATCTGCTACTTTTTTGTTATTTATTATTGCAATAAAATGTATACAACATCAAGTGTACTATTCTAACAATTTTAAGTGTACAAATCAGTGGCATTAAGTACATCACAGTGTTGTTATTAAACTGTCACAACCATACAATTTGAGAAGTCTTTCATCACCCAGTTATCCACTTCCTGCCCCTGGTAATCTTTATTCTACTTTCTGTCTATGTGGATTTGACTACTTTAGGTACCTCATATGAGTGCAATGATAGAGTTTTGTCTTTTTATGATGCTTATTTAGCATAATTTCTTCAAGAAATTCTTCAAGAAATTTAGCTAAATTTCTTATTTAGCATAATTTCTTCAATGTTGTACCATGGGTCAGAATTTAATTTCTTTTTAAGGCTAAATAATATTCCATTGTGCATATATATATATATATACCACATTTTGTTTATCCATTCATCTGTTGCTGGATATTTGGGTTGTTGTAAATAATGTTGACTATTGTAAATCATGTTGCTATGAACATTGGTGTACGAGCATATGTTTGAGTCCTTGCTTTCAATTCTTTTGGGGATATGCCTTGGAATGGAATTGCTGGGTCATATGGTAATTCCATATTTGTTGCTGCTGCTGCTGCTAAATCGCTTCAGTCGTGTCAGACTCTGTGCGACCCCATAGACAGCAGCCCACCAGGCTCCCCCAGGAAACACCAATTTTGAGGAACTGCCAAACTGTTTACATTCCCATTGGCATTGTACAACAATGTCATTTCTCTACACTCTTAACCAAAATTCTTTTTTTACTTTTTTAAAAATAATAGCCACCTAATGGGTATGAAGTGGTATCCACTGTAGTTTTGATTTGCATTTCCCTAATGGCTAGTAATGTTGAGCATCTTTTTATGTGCTTATTGGTCATTTGTATATCTTCTTTGGAGGAATGTCTATTTAAGTCCTTTGCCCAGCTTGTAATTGGGTTGTTCGTTTTCATCTGTCACTTTTTAAATTAGAAAGTAAACTACAGTGACTTTTACGAAGGATTTAAAAAATGCACATCTAATTGGGTCTTTCCCTACTTCTATACCTTGTGTTGCCTCTGGATTGAGGTTCGTGCTGTCAAGGTATAGGTCAGCCAGCCTCCATCTGCAGCCTCCTGCTTCACATAGGATGCTGCAGCTGTTCCAAACTTCCTGCAGACATCAGGTCTCTTTGCCCATGCTCTACCTTTTGTAGAGACTGCCTTCCCTTCTTTTCTTCCTTCTCATTGCCCTTCTTTATCCAGCTACATCCTAATCACCCTTTAAGAGTCAGCTCAGGGTTATTTCTTCAAATAGTCCTTCCAAACCCTCCAGGCTAAGTGATGACCTTACTCCTGCTTTTGCCACACGTTGCGGATGCCTCTGCCATTCACCTTTTAATGATGGAGTGATGTGTGTCTGTCTCCCGCACAAGACACACTCACTCACTGAGAATAAGGGCAGGCCTTTGTCAGCGGCACACACCAACGCCTAGCTCACAGAAGGAGCTCAATGTTTACTTAACAGAATTGAACTCTTGGTTTTTATTAACTTATTGCTTGCTAACAAAACAAGCCTTTCTATTTTGTCCATCAGCAATGCATGGAGGTACCTGTTTCATTGCAGCCTTGTCAACAATGGGAATTATAATATTTGTTGTTTCAATTTACATTTATTTAATTACTAGTGAGTCTGAATCTTTCCCCCATATGTTCTTTAATTAGTTGTCTCTCCTCTTTTGTGAACTGTCTGTTCATTTCTTTTGTTCAGTTATCTATAGGAAGTTTAGCATATGCCTCATTGATTTTGTAAAAACTCTTTAAAACAAGGCTATTAACCCTTTGTCTATTATATTTGCTAAAAGAAATTACTCCCATTTAGTCTTTGTCATTTAATTTTGTTTTTAATGTAAACAATTTGAGTCATTTTATGCTATCAAATCTTATATATGAAGTTTATCAATTTGCCTTTTTATATCAATAAACTTGAATGTTCTATAATGGCTTACCTTAGTATTAACTTCAATAATATTTGATAAGAATAATTACTATATTTAAAAGCATATCAATTGCGTTATGGGTATTGAATGGAATGTCTAAGTGTAATTATATCCAAGGAAATCATTAGGTGAAAACAAAGGAAACCTAAGTGAAGTCACTGAACTTATATTGTAAACTGAGCTTTAAGACTTCCTTAGCTATTGCGGTCAGGGAGGGAGAAAGGCTCTAAATTTCAAGTGAGATCTAAATTGCAAAAAAATAGTCAGACCTGGAGAAGAAGGTTTAGGAAAGGGTGAATCATCAGTCCCCAGAGGCCACTGTCCATGGGTAGCTTTCCTTTGGCCCAAGTCTTGGTCAGCACTGGCTTTTAAATTTGGATTAGTATCAATGCTTAAAAGTCAGGAAACATTAGTCACATTAATACCTGCATATCCAGCAGCTCTGAGGGAAAAAAGAAGGTCTAGCAAGAATGGGTCTGGTGTTTTGGTGGCAATAATTGACCAGGGTTGAATTTCTGACCCTCTCAGGGCTCTCAGGACACTCTTACTTCCCCATGATCCCCACCACTCTCTAGTGTCCCATCACTGAGGCATGATGGTGAGTGATCATTATCATCCTACTAAAATTATCTGACTAAAATTAGGGATACAAGAAATACAGCAGGGACACATTCTCCAAGGTCATAGTCATTGTTTAGGGACCTGAATGGAGGTGGGCCAGGGAGGGGCATAAGAAAGGCAGCCACTGTGATTTCATGGGTTCACTCTCCTTTAAATAAAAGTTGTTATCAAGAAGTCTTAGGTTTCCCTAGTAATTTTAGTGAGATAATGGCCCCAAAATGAGCCAAGAGCTCATTTTGCTCAATTACTTTGTCTACCAGGCTACCACGGGATTTGAGTTTTAATTTATGACATCAGATCAGGCTCTGGAATCTGTGTGATAATCTCAATCATAGAGCTACAAGGATTAATTTTAAATCTAGTGCTTCTGTCCTGGAAACAGTCAATCTGAGTATTTGATCTGCCCATTTATACAAGTGGAACTTGCTGCTTGCTTCCCATCTCTACCCACCATTTCTCTCTCATCCTTGATCCCTTGGTTTGGACCTAATAAATATGATTTATTTTGACTTCAATTTAGACACTCTATAACTAAAGCCCAGCTAAAGAAGCAGACGGTTAAACGACACTCATTGTGAGAGTCTGAAGATGCAGCTGTATCTTACATCTTGTATCTTAAATCCTAATTGTCACAGGTGATGACGATAAATAAATAAGGGCAGGCTCTCAATTTCTTTGGAATACAAGAATGCTTTGATTTTCAAAAATCATAAGAAAAAAGACCAGTCAGTTATTTAGGAATAAAGAAAAAAAGGATAATTGTTAAATATTTATAAAAATTTTTTAGAAAAAATATTTGGTTATTGAAGAAATAATGGCTTTTCAGGCTGTTGAGGTGTAAGTTTGTACAGAAGGAAACTGCCTTAAGAGTCAGGCTAAAGGATCATGATGTAGGAGAAAGGGATTGGAATCCTGAGAAGCTGCACCCCTATTGAGTGAAGAGATAGTCAAAGCTGGCCCCAAGGGAAACTTGGCATTAGAACTCTATACCTGCAATGGTCCAGGAGCTTACCTGGGAGAATACTGTAGCCTGGAGTGGTATTGCCCCAGCACTGGGAGCTCTGATCCCTGGGCCAAATCCTGGCTCTATTATAGGAGGTGTGATCTTAATGAAAACAGCCTCTCAAAGGCTTTGTAAAATAGGAACAGCGAGAGGACCCTCCCATAGTGTTGTGGTGAGACTTCTTGGAGGAAAATTATGTAAAAGCACTTAGCATCCTCTCTGGTCTTCACAAGGACTCAGGAAGTGTTCACTCTCATTATTACTTGCCTTCACAATCACTACTATCACCAACAAGACTGTTGTGAGCACTTACGTTGTCGTTGACAACTTTCAGTGATGAGGGATACAAGAAATGCAGCAGGGACACATTCTCCAAGGTCACAGTCATTGTTTAGGGACCTGAATGGAGGTGGGCCAGGGAGAGGCATAAGAAAGGCAGCCACTGTGATTTCATGGGTTCACTCTCCTTTAAATAAAAGTTGTAATCAAGAAGTCTTAAGTTTCCCTAGTAATTTTAGTGGGGCCTGTGAGAACTCTCCAGGTTTCATTTAAACCTGGAAATGACATCCAGCTTAGGGTTTTCTGATCAATATTCTACCTGCCCAGGTTTATACTGATGATATATTCTAGGTTTCTAGAAGGCTGTTACTAGGCCTCCAGGGGCCTGAGTTAGCCTCCATTTGCAGTGTGTACACTTAGGTGGTTTAGCCTGTTACAAGTATCTCTCTTCCAGAAAACTTAAATTACAGTCCCAAATTTTTATTTCTTCCTTCTATTAATACTAACTAGTTAATTCAGAAATATCTTTACAAATGTTTCAGTTATATAATCTGACTCCAGTTTACAATATTTCATACAGCAATGTGGTGTATTCCACGGATAAGAACATTTATCATACAAATGTATAATAAAATCATATATACTTTGTTCTCTATGTACTTTGCATCTTAGACAATTATATATTAACTGATTAATTCATGACTGGAAAAAAGCAAACACAACCTTTTTTAATGGAAAAAAGAAAAGAATAAGAGCACTAAGCATAACCCTGAAATTGAGACATATCCTCTAAATTCTGCTTGTAAGTAGCCTAGAGCAGATCATCAAATAGCCCATTTGGAAACACTAAGACATATTGAAAGTGCTTGGTTTTCAGGAACCAAATGATTGTGAGAAATGTGGGTATTTCCTGTCCAGCCAAGGATGCTGAGACTCTCTTAGGGAATGACTTTTGAAGTAATTCCAATCAGATCCTCAGGGCTCAGGGCTCAGAGCTCACTGGTCTCAGATCCTGGGGCACTCGGCAAGAGGCATGTTTCAGCAGGGAACTGGAAACAGGTAGTAGAAATATGTCAGCAACCTTTAACCCTTTAACTAACAAATAATAAATAGCTGCTAGATAAAACTGACCAAGGGCCCCCAAATGAAAGCATTTCCCTTCATCTGAAACACTCACTGATAGGCTACAAAATAGACATTCAGTTCAGTTCAGTTCAGTTCAGTCGCTCAATCATGTCCGACTCTTTGCGACCCCATGAATCGCAGCACGCCAGACCTCCCTGTCCATCACCAACTCCCGGAGTTCACTCAGACTCACGTCCATCGAGTCAGTGATGCCATCCAGCCAGCTCATCCTCTGTCGTCCCCTTCTCCTCCTGCCCCCAATCCCTCCCAGCATCAGAGTCTTTTCCAATGAGTCAACTCTTCGCACGAGGTGGCCAAAGTACTGGAGTTTCAGCTTTAGCATCATTCCTTCCAAAGAAATCCCAGGGCTGATCTCCTTTAGAATGGACTGGTTGGATCTCCTTGCAGTCCAAGGGACTCTCAAGAGTCTTCTCCAACACCACAGTTCAAAAGCATCATTCTTCGGTGCTCAGCTTTCTTCACAGTCCAACTCTCACATCCATACATGACCACAGGAAAAACCATAGCCTTGACTAGACGGACCTTTGTTGGCAAAGTAATGTCTCTGCTTTTGAATATGCTATCTAGGTTGGTCCTAACTTTCCTTCCAAGGAGTAAGCGTCTTTTAATCTCATGGCTGCAGTCACCATCTGCAGTGATTTTGGAGCCCCAAAAAATAAAGTCTGACACTGTTTCCAGATGTACTATATACTACATTAAATTGAGTGGGTTGTATATAGACTCTCCTTGTTATCAGGGAACATATAGGATAGATGAAATAAAAGCAAAACCAAAGAGCACAGGTAGGCCATGGGGGTGCCAAAGAGTTGTAATATAATTGATGCTGGGATTTTAGGATATGGGTTAAGATAGACATTTGCATATGTGCAGTCTTCTCTGTCCTCTCCTCCAAGCTGAATCGGGGAATCTGGGCTTTCATGCATGTGTTCTTTTGAAGTCCTGGAAAAGGGGTCCTCTGGGCTAAGAGTCCATAGTGCCTCTAAAGAGATGAAAGGCTGTCTCTTTCTTCCTCCCATGTCTGGCTAATGATATATGCACTGCATTCCTGATTTGAGTCCTTGTGTTTCAGAAATCCTTCTGGTTGCTGGCAAAGACCGATGCCAACCATATCTCATCTGAAAATTCTTCCTTCTTTCTGGTTTCTATAAATACTACATGATCACCTTTAATCAAGGGCCTATCTCTTCTTCATTTTCAAACATGTTGGTTTGTTTCTGGCACGTGTTATAATGCTTCAGGCATTCACAGAATCAGAGAACTTTGGACTCCTAGATTTGGAAAGCTTTTTTGACACACTTTTGTTCATCTCAGGATTAATCCTTGACTAAATGCTCTCAGTCTGCCTCTCTCAAGAGTCCTTATTACTCTTAAGTTTTGCCTATATAATGAAGGCCAAACTCCTTAGCCTGATTCAACATCATTTTTACACCTCTCTCCTCCCAGTTCTTAGGTTCACTCCGTGACCCAGCCTGCAATCCACAGAGCTGGTCATTGCTACCCTGGGCTATTCTCTTCCATAACATCGAGGCTTTTCACAGACCATCTTCTCTGTCTTTCCTCCTCTTCTGCACCTCGAAATCTCCTTCAAGGCCTATTCAAAGGTTGCCCTTCCGGTATGCCTTTTCCAACTTCCTCAAGCAAAGTCAGTCTTATTTTCCTCTCCTACAACCATAATTTTGTGTATAACATTTTCCAAAACTTAGTACCTTATTATGACTTGTGCCCACATTTCCAGGTAGCCTATATTCTCCCCAAGGGTATACATCACCATTCATTCAGCATTCAACTATTCAATTTATCCATTTATTCTCCCCAGCATTCTATCCTAGTCCTGGCACATAGCAGATACCCACAAGTGACTCCTGAATTAAACTGACAGGGAATTTAGGTTTAGAAATGTGAAATAATTCACTAATTGCTATAATAGATCAAACTTGAAAAGTTTAAGAGGGTAGCCTATAATTTCCTGTTCATAAACACTAGCATAATCATATGCATAGGTGGCAAAGCTACTTCTCTGGTCAATACACATCCAGTATCTATACACTTTGAAAGGTTCTGACAAGTGTACCCAGATATGAAAGCAAAGAGAGTTCCTGAAAAGTTGGGTGGATGTTAGCTTAGCTGCCTTCAGGGTATGGATAGCCCCAAATCGAACTTCAACAGCCTTTCCAGAAATCTGTGTATTGAAGGTGGACCATCTGATGGTCTTGAGACCTTTGCTCTGTAAGTGGTTTTGAAGACTAAGAATTATATCCAGAGCTATTTGTTAGGAATTCAGGGAGCCAAGAGACCACACATGTTGGGATTTTGGATAACTGGGTCGAAGTGATGAAGTAAGTAGGAGAAGTAGTTTTTAACTCCTGCCAGAAGAGGCCCTAGCTAAACACTTGTCATCACTGACAAGTAATAGAGAGTTCCAGAATTATGATAGGATTTTTAATATGTTCAGCTTTCTAATCTTCGTTGTCTCTCCATATTCTTAATATTTGCCATCAACGCTTAATGAGGTTCTATATCTTCATTTAGGGGGATATACTTCTGTTAATTTATCACCTTCTGTCCCATGAGAAATGTATTTCAGCAAGCCATGGATAAATTATTGTAAAGCATATTTATTTAGTACAATATAATTATTGCAACATTCAGTAAAGGCAAATGATAAATCATGAAAGAAGAGAAATATGAGTGGAACTGCTGTGTATCAGTTTATGATGACCATATATGTGCGTGTTTAGAGATGTATGTACATTTGTGTGTGTGTTTGTGTGTGCTTTTCTGAGCTGGCTTTGGATTTGAATAGGATTTCTGTCCGGGCAGAGACACTTTTGATCTGTATTGTCCAATACAATAGCCCTAAGCTCCATGTGACTATCGAGCTTTTAGAATGTGTTTAGTCCAAACTGAATGTGTTATAACTATAAAACACTCAGCAGATTTTAAATACATTTTTTAAAATGTAAAATATCTCATTATTCGGAAAGCAGCTTTGAAGTTTCTTAAAATGTTAAACATAAGTTAACATGTATCTAGCAATTCTATGATGTACCTACCCAAGGTACATAATAACCAAGGTACATAATACCCAAGGTACATAACCCAAATTAGTCTACACAAAATTTGTATGTGAATGTTCACAGGATTTTATTCATATGTAATAGCCAAAGACTAGAAATGACTCAAATGTCCACTAACTGGTGAGTGGATAAACAAATTGTGGCATCATATCCTTACAATGGAATATTATTCAGCAATAAAAAGGAACAATCTACTGATACATGCTACAACATGACTGGATGTCAAAAACATTATGTTAAATGAAAGAAGATAAACCCAGAAGACACATATTTTACAACTACCTTTAAAGCTATAGAGATGGGAACTAGATTGGCAGTTGCCTGGGCTGGGGATGGGAACTGAGAATGACTTCAGATAGGCTGAATGATTTGGGGGAGATGATGGAACTGTTTTAAAATTAGACTGTGGTGATGGTTGCACAACTCTGTAAAATACTAAAAATCATTGACTCTTACACTTAAAATGAGAAAATACTGTAGTATATAAATTATAGGTAGATTCTTTCCCACTAGTGCCACCTGGGAAGCCCATATTATATGATATTTCCATGTAATTTTTAATGTAATAATTTTACATAATTTTCATGTTGAAATTATAGTGTTTTGGATATACTGTGTTAAATTAATTTTATCTGTTCATTTTGACTTTTTTAACATGGCTACTAGAAAATTTCAAGTATCTATGTTGCTTGGACAGCACAACTTTAGAAGGTCCCATAATACCGACTAAGCACAGGTCCACAGGTCCTTACCATTTCAGAGAATGTGCTTGCCTTCCTTCTGGCTCGCAACAAGCCCCATATGGGAACAGAGTGCTTGTACCCTTCAACAGACTTTAAAATAAGGGGGAACTGCCTGGATTACTTAACAGCAGCAGCAGCAGCCCGGATTACAGTTGTTTATGTGACTGACTATATAACAGCACCCTGGTGACTGGAAGAGGAGTGTTGGGCTGGGCATAGAAGATGTTGTGACCCTTTGCTGGTTGAGGTACAGGAGCTTAAGGGGAAACCACGTTCAGTGTCAGTGGAGCATCCATCATGTTTGAAAATGGATCATGTTCAAAAATCAGTTGGGGGACTCTAAACATGTACAGACGCCTGGGTTTCATTCCTAAATGTTTGGATTTAACTAGTCTTGGTAATGCTATTGGAAAGCTTTTCAAAGTGATTCTAGCATAGGCCAGAGTGAGAGTCACAGATTCCTGGCTTTGCTCAACAAGGATTTAATAATGGATTTAGAATTAAGAGAAAGAGGAGGAGAGGAAAGCAACAGACAAAAAGGAAGCACCGACTCCCACAGGCCATGTGAACCTTGCAATTCTCTGCCCATCTAGGAATATGCTACCTGCAGCTTACGAGACAGCACCTGCGGTGTTGGACGAGATTTCATTGTGAGCTGCGTCTGACTTAGCCCAAGCTCAAACCTGCTGTATTTTAACATCTACTTACATCTCCTATCCTGCCATCTGGACAGGACTAAGGAAGTCTATCCTCTCCCCACATGATGGTCTTTCCACTATTTGAAAACAATTATTAGCACCTCAAGTTTTTGTCTTTTCTATACTATATACTCCCAGTTCTTTGATCAGACGTGGCCCCTTCTCCAGGCCTATAACCTAATCTAAGCACAAATTTGTCAATTTCCTCTTTAAAATGTAGAGACTCCAAATGCCCATCTTCCAGATGGTGTCTTCCCAGGGCTGTGTATGGAAGAACAGTTTCACTCCTTGATAAGGTCATTGCATCCTAGTAATGTGACCACCAGAAAGAGGAAAGCAAAGAAGGGGAAAAAATGAGAGCTAGATTCCTGAAATGTTTCACCTGTACAGCGTTCACATTTGAGTACGGTACTTCACAAAATTTGCACTGGAGTGAATGTGGAGCCAATTTATGAGAATGGAGGGCTTATGGGCAGAGAAAAGATTGCTCTTTTTCCTAACTTATTTCTTAACTGTTAACCTTCTAACAAGTGCTCCAGTGACCAAAGTTGGGGATCACTGGCAAAATGACAATACTCAGGAAAGGGTTTAACAGATCTGAAAGGGCTGGTCTATCCTGGGTAGGGTACCTTCTATGCAGAGACTTGACTTGGTTCACAAAGATAAGAGCAAAGGCAAATTATATCCCCTGCCTGGACAAGCCTTTTTAATTCCATGCTGTTAATTGAAGCTGGTCCTTATAGGCTTTGCTCACAAAAACATAGCCTCCCAAAGAGCAGTGGCCATTTGACTTCTCTGTAATGTCATAGGGCCCAGAACATAGTAGAAGATATCTGCTGTTTAACAATTAATTACCCACATCTCTCTCCAAAAACAATTTATTTCAAATTCAATTTACTTATATTGAATATGCACTCTGTGCTAGATAGGTAGGGTGCCTTTACATATTTTTTTAATTATATAAATGCTTTCAATTGTTTGCAAGTGGGTAACCAGGATTGCTGAATGAAAGGGAAACATTGACTATAGTCAATAAAGATCACTGGACACCAGGGGGTTGGAGGGTTGGTGCTGGAGTTGAGAGAAGACTCAGGGAAGCACCAGAAAAACTCAGGAATACCTAGTCTTTGTGCATGACCTTGAGGCTACCTGTAGACTTAGGACGATTTTCAAAGCCTAACGCATCCCTGTCCACAGTGCCATTGCTTGCATGGACATAGACCACCCCCTCACCACAACTAGCGAAATGCTACAGACAGACATGGCAGAGTGCCGAATGGCACACCAGGGGGAGGCGGGACAATGGGTGATTTTGTGACATACAAACCAATAGTCTCTTTCTGATGTAGGGAGTTGCCTCCCTCATTGCTGAAGATAATATAACTTCCTCTCAGGGGATACTCCTTCTGAACCCTGGAAACAGACTATTCCAACCTGGACTTTCAAAGGCCAGTATCATGTGGGTGACAGACATTGTCTCTTACCTATATTATCTTTTTAGCTATCAAAGTTGAAACAAAAACAAATCAACAGAGGCATTGTTGTGGTTCAGCCTTTAAGTTATGTCTGACTCTTTGCAACCCAATGGACTGCAGGATTCCAGACTCTTGTTTTTCACTATTTCCCAGTTTGCTCAAATTCATGTTCTTTGAGTCAGTGATACTATCTAACCAATAGAGGTGTAGACACTGGCAAATGCGTGTTCAAAGAGCACCTATTCCATGCCTGGCATGAAGGATCTCCACCACCACTTCCCACCCTAGTAAAGGGAAAGGCCACTGCTTCCTAGCTCTGTTGAGACAATGTGGCAAAATGCTCATCTCCTCCAAGATTTCCTGTGCTACCAAGGTCATCTGTGTAGATGCCTCACCCTGAGTTGCTCAGCCCAGTCTTCCATTTATTTCTTTTCTTTCTCCACTTCCCGCCTAAGAGATAAATGATAATAATAAAAAGCACCCATATTTTCAGAGTCCTGGAATGGAAGAGTTCCGTTTGTCCATTGAGATCCTCACAAGTGGAGAGTCAGAGGCCTCAAGATGCTCTGCTCTGAGTCAGAGACAGGCTGAGCTATTCTTATTATCTCTGGGTTGTTGCTTTATTTTTTGGTGTGTTTGTGCTGCTATCACTTTGCTTTCCCATGGTTCTTCCAGGATTTGATCCAAGAGGACCCCTGGGCCTCATGCTTTATTACAGAGAGACCGGGGAAGGGGGTCCTGCCTGCTGAGGGCAAAGTGATTGAAAACTTCTACACCGGTTCACTTTCTCTTAAGGTTCTCACTATGGTATCTGCAAAATGTCCTCCGAGTTCTCCCCAGGAAAATAGAGATTAGATGTTATGCCTGTGATGTACATGGTAAGGAAACCTTAGAAAAAGACATAACAGCATCCAATTAATGGAACAAAACACACACCATAGTGAATTTCCCAGCAACCCTTCTAGGGGACAGGCAGCACCATGGTGGTCCAGATAACGGCACGCACGGACCATGCTGGGATCTGAGTCACTGCACAGTCTTCACCTTCTTTTCACAGGCCAGTGGTTCTCAAACTGGTCTGCCATAGGAATCACTCGGTGCCTTGAAATAACCCTGGTGTCTGTGTCTCACCCCTAAGATTGTGACTAACTGGTCTGGATGAGACCTGGGCTTTGACAATTTTTAAAAATTTCCAGGAAATTCTAATGTGCAGATAAATGTTGGAAGGACTAGGATGAATCAATGGAAAGCACTGTTTCTAGAGGGGATCCAGGGGTTGCAGAGTTTGATAATTAGGTCAATTCCAAACTCTGAGTGAGTGAGCCTTGGCAATCTGCTGGGGACTTTAGGGCACCTCAGGTAAGGCAACCAGTTTCATTCTCACAGGTATAGGTAGAATCTCTACGAGACTGCTCTGCCTGGACAATGGACATGTGATGTGCCTTCAGAAGCAGTCTTCCTTGGGAAGAAGAAGAAGACTTTGTCTGTCTTCAGGTCCACCATTCATGGACCTTCCAGAGAGGCAGGACAGCTGACCCTCTCCCTGGGACCCAGACTTGCAGGCTATGTATAGCCAAGGGCATTCATCAGAATATCCTTTGGGGATAACCGTGCTGCCTACTGACCTGAGGCTGTTTTCTGAAGGAAGCAGAAAATCATCACCATCATCATGACAGCTTCCATTTACTGGTCACTTGCTCTATGCCAGGCATGGAGCATGAGAAGATGACTACACAACACAACTCTAGCTGACAAAGTGAATTCTGGGTCTGGTGCTATTGTGGCTTTGCATGGCAGAACGATTTAATATATTCTCATTTAATCCCTACATAAATCCCTCAGAGAGAAGATTATTAAACTCACTGATGAAACGTGAGGCAAAGAAGTTTCAAGTCTAAGAACAGAAAGACCCCAAATGGTGAAATGGAGATTGAAACCCAGGTTGGAGAAGGAAATGGCAAACCACTCCAATGTTCTTGCCTGGAGAATCCCAGAGATGACAGAGCCTGGTGGGCTACTGTCTATGGGGTTGCACAGAGTTGGACACGACTGAAGCGACTTAGCAGCAGCAGCAGCAGCTTCCTAATGGTGAGCATGAAGGGGACTAAAGTGCAGGAAGATAGATGGATAGATAGAGATATGGATATAGATAAATAGATAGATGTGGATAGACATCCCAGGATAGCAGAGCCTGGCAGGCTACAGTCCATGGGGTCACAAAGACTTGGACATGACTGAGTGAGTGGGCGTGCACACACACACATATACACACACAGATATCCCAGGATCCTGTTTGGCAAGCCTAAGAGAAACTTGCAGTTGGTGAGAGGGTAACAAGAGCAAAGGGAGGCAAAGAAAACCAATTGAGTGTTAGAAACCAGGCATCAAGCAAGCGATTATGGGAAAATAATATTTGCTGGCTACTGAATAAACAACAACAGAGCCTAAACAAATGAGAGGCGCCCGGGAGATCTTCTCAGTCAGATTATTCAGAGGAGAATCCCCAAGGCAGTGGCCCAGCTCTCTTCATCGCCAGCAGCTACCTTTCCACGGGCTTAGCTTATCACATGGAAAAACAGGGCAGCCAGACAAAGGCAGCCGGCCTCTCCTCCCCCAGTCCCTCCCCATCGCACAGCAGCAACTTCACAGCATCTTGCAAAATACAGAGGTTGTTATTCTAAACATAAACTCTCTTTTTCTCCTAGAAGGATTTTATTACCTTTTGCATATGAGTTCAGTACTTGGAGAGATTAAATTGGAGCCATTAGAAAAAAAGAAGAGGAGGAAGAGGAAGGAGGGGAAAGGGGAGGTGAAGAGGAAGAAGAAAAGAGGAAGAGAAAAGAAAGAGAAGAATCTCTAGGCCTGTGTGGGAACCACTGCTGATACTCACAATTTTGTGTATCAGCACCAAATCAGGTTTTACTGAATTGAGGAACTTTTCCAGTATGGGTAGATACATAGGGTCTCCTGGAGCTACCCTTTATGGCAAGTTGAACCTGGCGGCCCCTGCTTGAGCTACAAGCTTGCAGGAAGGAATGACAGGTCAGGAAAACAGGCAAGACCCAGCCAGAGCCACCCTGCCTGGATCACTTTATGAGCCGTCCAATTTATCCAGGCCTGTTGGTGAGGCACCCACCATGGCTGAATTCTAATCAGTCATTAGGGTCCCAGAGATTTCAGTGTCCACATCATGCTTTGTCAGGACATCCTGGGTTTACACAGAACTCACTAGAGCATCAAGGAAGCACTGCGAGCTTGTCTCATATTTAAGAAACCACTAATAATAGTAGAATTGACATGCTATCTTCCAATAAAAGAAATAGGGTGTCCTGGGTGTACTGACTCAAGTCTACATGGAAAGTTGATATTACCGTGGGGCAAGGCATCCTCAAAGCACTCACATGTTGTTAAGACTTTAAAACTTGTAAGCAGCCAAGGCAAGAATGTGGAGAAACAAGTTGTCACACACATTGCGGGTAGGAACATAAACTGGTTGAAGGTTTTTGGTGGAAAATTTGGCAATAACCTTAAAACTCGGCAAAAACCTTAGCCTCAGCAATTCAAAACTTAGAATTTGTTTAATAGAAATGATATGGAGGTGAGTACAATTTAGTTTCCAGAATATGATTTACTGATAATACCAAGAAAAGAAAGAAACAGCCTAAAATGGAGAACGGTTAAGTGAAGTAATTCAGGCATACAGTGGGAACTGGAGATAAGGTTGGAGGAGAACAGTTAATGACCTGGAAGATGATCATGACATATTTATACACGATAAAAAAAAGTCACAAAACAGAATTGTACTGAGATCTATAAACTATGTAACATAAATATATGAATAGAAAGAAAAAGAGACTGGGCAGACATGCAACAAAATGTTAACTGTGGTCATCTTTAAGTCATACAGTTACAAGTAATTTTTCTGAATTTTTAGGCTTTGTTTTCTCAAATTTTCACAATGAATATGTTAGCTATTCTCATCAAAATAAATAATAAAAGTTTTATTTTTTAATATGCAAGGAACTCTGGGTGGTGTTTTCTATAAACAAGTCTTAGTGAGGAGAGGCCTTTAAGTAAAGCCAGCTGCTCTGTGACCAAAGGCAACAGAGACTAGGTCATGTCATTTGGCTGTCTCAGTGCCCTTGGTATTCTCACACATTAAAAGCTCACTAGATACTCAGTACAACCTGGCTGACAAATTGATTACCTATGGCTTAGATAACTGATTCCCTATTGATATAGTGGGATCATGTGACCAGGGCCCAGAAAATACTGGCCTTGCTAAGAGCCAACTGGCAGCCCCACTAACATAGTCCATCTTGGTTCATTCGCTTATAAACTCATGGGGACCAAGCTCATGTTCTCCACTCGCCCAGCACCTGTCCTGAACCTGTACAAAATAGGTATTCAGGTGTCTTTCTGGAATCAACAAAGCTTTTATCTGCTCTCTGTTTGGGGCAGGAGTGACATTTCAAAGACTCTGATCCCAAAGGATGTCTACAGACAGAAATTTCACAATCCTATAATATCATCAACTTTTTGCTACACTTGAGTTCTGACAACTTTGCACGCCTTGTCCTCACTGAGAGCCACTGCACAATCTCCCTGAAACCAGTCACTCACTGTTCCCTAGGCAAGCCTTGCCAGGTTTCTACTTTCCGAGAGAAGTGGAAAAGATGAAGCAATTATCTGGAGGGTTCAGGTAAAATGTCAGCTTTCTTCTGAATCCTCTTTCTAGTCTAAATCTCATTCCATTTCTAAGAAAGCATTTTCCTGATTCATTCTGCTACATTTTCTCAATTCCTAGCTTAGTTTCAGAGAGAAGGCTCAGCCTATTAGCGTTAAATACTAGACTTGGGGACGTGTGCACCTCGTGTCATCTCTTGGAGGAATATTTTACCATGAAAAATGGGCTTTAATAACAGAACGTTGAGAGAGATGACACAGAGATGATTTACCTAAGTATATATTATGACATATTAAATTGCAGACAGTTTGGGTGAGACCAAGTCTTAAATGAAATATCTAATATCTGCACCAGAACACAGCCCAAGAAACTGCAGAAAACAAAAACACGGAAACATCCGTTATGTCCTCGGAGTGGCAGGGCCAAAGCCAAGCTTCCCCCCAGCCTTTCTGCAAAATGGCTCTGCCGTGAGTTTTTGCCTAGCTGCGGAGCACTGAACTGAAAAAGTGGTTAATTAATGAAAAACTTAAAATTCAGCAATGAAATTACCTTTCCCAGTGACTGACAAAAGCAGTATAAATAATTCTGTCTCTCCCACAGTTGATTGAACAGAGTGCCTTTCCTCTTTTGTCAAAGGCATAGAGACATTTTTTTTTTTCCACAGCCACATGTTCATAGTGGCGACAAGTGTTAATGCTTAGGTTTAGCCAGGGAAATGAGAGGGGGCAGAGAAAATCAAATGAGAACCAGTTTCAGTCAGTGATTTTGAATGTGTATGTGCTTTTCAGGAGCAGGTGACTCAAAGCGTAGGGCAGGCCTTTCAAGTCCAGGTTCCCAGTGGTGTCTGGGCACAGCAAAGCCGCTGGAACCTGGGTGCCAAGTGGTTCCCCCTTCCGTCCCTTGCTCCACCTGCTCACTGATCCCACAGCCCCCGAAGTGAAGAAAGGGAAAATGCAGCTCAGTGCCTGCTCAGCAGAGACAGTAAAAATGGGAGAAAAGAACTAACTTGAATTTGGGAGAAAACCCTTCTTTCCTTCTGGGTCCTATTTTCTTGTTTGTAAAATTGGTATGTGTTGCCAGTGTGTTCTCAGTGGGACTGGGTGGGAAAAGCAATTGCTTGGCACTGGAGTGGTTATGGGCAATAGCATTTCATCAACCGGACTCCTGTGTGCAGTCTGCAGGAGGGACTGACAGGGCATGCTCCAAAATTATGATACATCTCTCCACTTCTTGCCCTGGGGGAGAAAATGAGTCTTTCTTTTGAGACTATAACCTGGGCCTTCTGTAGAGGCCCTCTTTCCACCCAAGGAAGGAGGCTGGACTGGAGGAAGGAGACAAAAGACCCTACGGAGGGAGGCTTCCACCCACACAGCCACACTGGCAAACCCTCTGGATATTGACTTAATTTGCAACTGCATGTGGCTTAAACTACTTGAATTTCATCCAATGTACGAGGCTCCTCATCCTACCCCAGAGAATTCTGCATGTTTCCTCTCATTCACCCTTACAGTATGGGCTTGGAAATCCAAGAGCCTGGTTTTGTATAACTACAGCAGTGATGGCAACAGTGATCACCACCTACTGACCCCTTACCATTGTTATTTTAGGTCCTTACCCAGAATAAATCACTGAAGAGTGGTCCCATCTCTACCACTCCATAATTGCATTACACTTGTAATTGTAATTGTAATCACTGAGCCTTACTGATGGAGAAGGAAATGGAAGCCCACTCCAATATTCTTGCCCAGAGAATCCCATGGACAGAGGAATCTGGTGGGCTACAGTCCATGGGGTTGCAAAGAGTCAGATACAACTAAGTGACTAACACACACACAGGCCTTACTGAGCCTGAGTTCTTGTCTGTACAGTGAGATGGATACTAAAATGTGCTTTGTAGCAATCAGGGGTAATAGCAGAAGGGAAAACACAGGATGTCACTCATGCTCAGTAAATGTGACTTTCTTTCCTTTTTCTTCCCCTAAATGAGGTTGAGAGAGTGTCTCCTTTTACAGATGAGGACATGAAGGCAGTAAAAAAATTGATAGGGTTCCTTAGCCATTGCTCAAACAATCAGAGGGCGCAAAAGCACTCCTGGGGACAGTCTGGAATCCATCCTATGCCTGGGCCCTGTGTTAGGACTTAAGGGAACAACCTCTGCTGCTGCTGCTGCGTCACTTCAGTTATGTTCGACTCTGTGCGGCCCTGTGGACAGTAGCTCACCAGGCTCCCCGGTCCATGGGATTCTCCAGGCAAGAATACTGGAGTGGGTTGCCATTTTCCTCTCCAGGGGAACAATCTCAGAGGCTAAGAAATGATCCCAGCCCTGAAGGAGCCTCCTACCTAGTTGGGGAGTAGTCTACCACTGCTGAAACAATTAACAAATCTCTTTAACAAGAGCCTCTGGGTAAATAGCATATCTCTCATCCCCAAGGGAGGCTACTTAAGGTTATTTATCTTCATCGGACTCTCCAGGGCATGCTAAGAGCTGCACAATTAAACTCCTTACATCAAGGAAGCAACTATTAAAACCCAGGATTCTAATGGACTTCTAAAAAGAAAGAGAAGGTAAACACAACTAAGATTGATTCTCAAGATATTAGAGACACTAGACCTGAAAGGTGATTTAAGGAAAAGAGTTGTAATGTGCATACGTTCAGTTCAGTTCGGTCACTCAGTGTCCGACTCTGCAACTCCATGGACTGCAGCACACCAGGCTTCCCTGTCCATCACCAACTCCTGGAGCTTGCTCAAACTCATGTCCATCAAGTCAGTGATGCCATATGTAGTTGTCTCTATATGTGTGTGTAAGTTGCTCAGTTGTGTCTGACTCTTTGCAAGACCATGGACTGTAGCCTCCCAGGCTTCTCTGTCCGTGAAATTCTCTAGGCAAGTATCCTGGAGTGGGTTGCCAAGCCCTTCTCCAGGGGATCTTCTGGACCCAGGGATTGAACCCAGGTCTCCCGCATTGAGGGCAGATTCTTTACGGTATGAGTTACCCAGGAAGACCCTCTCTGAATGTGAAATCAGCTTATTTGCAGGACTTTTCCTCTAAGGGAGAGAGTTTGCACAGGTAGGACTGAAGGTGCTCAAGAATGCGAAAATTCTGGGAGTGCTGTCTTGGAAGGGGGAAGCATTTGAACAGAAGAAAGTATGTGGGCCTGAGAAAGTGTTCTAGGTTGGAAGGGCCCACAGGGTCACAGCATCCAGTCCAGACCACTGGGTCTCACACAGAGTTGGGAACAGTCTCATAAGGAGAGGGATCCAAGGCTAAGTCCTTGGAGGAAGTTCTTCCTCTTGTTAGGTAGGTAGAATAGGGAAAAGGAGTCCAAAATTGCGGTGGCTAAAAGACAAGTAAGGTCAAAGGAAGATCCGAGGACCAGAGTGAAGACTTCAGGCAGAACAAACAGCACTCCTGGCTAAGCCCAATTTGCATAAGGCAGGCCCAGGTGGAGGAAAAAACATATAAAAGGAGACAAAGCGCTTTCTCACGGACTCTCTCTTCCGCGTGCCCCGACTCTCTCTCTCTCTTTCTCTCTCCCGTGTGTGTGCACTCTCTCTCTCTCTCTCCCTCCCCACGCACTCCTCCACTCTCTTCTCTTCAAGTCTTGGATTCTCCTGCTATCTTCTAAATAAAATGGAGCTGTAACACTGATTTGCCTAAGAGCTGTAGCACGGTTTGTCCAAGACCCAAGAGCTGTGATGCACTGAGGGCTTTAATGTCTGTTGCTCCAAATCTTTGTTGTGACGAGACAAAGAACCGAGGAACATACACTCGCGTGACACTCTAAACGTGATACTCTGAACGTGATGACTGCAGCTCCAGGGGAAGGATCCTTGGTGTTCTCTCTCTGAGTTTGCATTCTCTCCACAGTAAAGCTGGCTCCTCGGGAGTGATTTTTATGAGGACAGAGTTCCCTGGCCTGGGGCATCCTTATGTAGATGTAGAGAGCAGATGGCCAACATTTTAGCCAGTGGGGGTTCATCCACAAAGAAAAACTTTTATTTACTGGTTTCTGAGGGATGAATATAAAACTGTTCTTTCATCAGACTTTTAAACGAGAAACAGGAAACCTAAAAAAAAATCTTTTCAAATAATTAAAACAAAATAATAAAATCTTCTGTTTCTGTTACGGATAATTGTGGAACAGAAAGGTGGGGATAGGGGTGGGGGGCCAAAGAGGGGAAAGAGACAGTTGGAGAGAAAAACGGAAACAGAGGGCCACAGAAGGAGCCTACAGGCCCAGAGGGCATGGCGCAGCAGGGCATCGCAGGCTTCCTTTCTCCACTCAGGGTGAAAGATGAAAATGAATACTCTGCAGAAGGACCAAGGAGTCCTAGGCTGAGCTACATACTCAGAGGTATCCAGAGACCCACAGTGGCTCAGTCATGCAAAGGGGGTGGTTGATAAATCAGGACACCTGCAAACATGAAGAATATCCAGCTGAAGAATGTGTCAGAGTGAGTGATAATAGGTTAAGAACCAATGTGAGGGAAATCACTTTATCCTCACTTTCTCTGGAGACAACCCTGAACTTTTCATCCTGCAAAATGGGTAGAATCACATCCCGTTTTAAAGAAAATCAGGTCTGTGTTAGAGTATCATTTCCAAATTTTGCTACTTTGCTTAGACTATCTCGGCTGACATCACAGAACTGACTGGGGTTTGCTCAGCCCTAGGTATAGATGGCAATTTCTTTTCTTGGAAGTTCTCCTGTGAGGCAGATTTGATAAGAGGTCTTGAGCCTTTGATGGAAAATTCAAGATTTTATACCGAACCATCCAGAGAGGTGGTTGGCCACCATTCAAATGAAAAATTTTAGACTAAAAAAATATTAGGGTTAAACCCAAACTCCTCAACACCACACACAAGACCCTAAGGCACTGGGCACCCTCTCAGGGGGAGTCCTCACCCCCACTCCCCAGCACACATCTAACAGTGTGGCCATCCTGAAGGTCCCTTCACACCCCTGAGCCTTTGCACAGCTCTGGCACACCCCTCCCCACTTTGTCTTGCCAGACTAACCTACATTCTCCTTGGCACCTAGCCTGGGTCCCTATTATATCCTCATAACTACCTCTATTTCTTCTCCATAAGCACCTACCATCAATTTAATGAAATAATAGTTAATGTCTATGAACCCCTTGCAATTGTTGAGTTGTGGCTCAGACAGTAAAGAATCTGCCTGCAATGTGAGAGACCTGGGTTTGATCCCTGGGTCGGGAAGATCCCCTGGAGAAGGAAATGGCAGCCCACTCCAATATTCTTGCCTAGAGAATTCCTTGGACAGAGGAACTATCGGGCTACAGTCTGTGAGGTTGCAAAGAGTCGGACACGACTGAGTGACTATACTTTCACTTTTCACTTAAATACAAAGGTCATGCCTGTCTTTATCTTGAGCTCCTACCCCAGTACCTCTCAACACTTGGTACTTGAATGTATGAATGAAGGTGTTTCTCTGCTATTTCCTCTGAGGAATGTCTCTGATCCACCTTGTTTCCCCACCTGTGGGAGGGGCCTCTTCCCTGCCTTCCCAGTGCAGTCTGTCCCCAAACCAAACACACAGCACTGTAGTTGTCTGGGTCTCTGCTGCTGCCGCTAAGTCGCTTCAGTCGTGTCCAACTCTGTGCGACCCCAAAGACGGCAGCCCACCAGGCTCCACCATCCCTGGGATTCTCCAGGCAAGAACACTGGAGTGGGTTGCCATGTCTGGGTCTCTAGGGGCAAACATTCTGCAGTGTTCCTTTAAAGAACCAGGCCTCCAAGACAACACTGCCCTCCTCAGGCCCCGGCTACCCAGTTCTCTTCTGTTCTTTTTTTTTTTTTTTTTTTTTTTAAGTATTTTTTTAAAGTATTTATTGAAGTATAGTTGATTTACAATATAATGTTAGTTTCAGGTGTACAACATAGTGGTTTGCTATTTTTTTTTACAGATTATATTCCACTAATAAAAGTTATTATAAGATAATGGCTGCAATTCCCTGTGTTATACAATGTATCTTTGGTGCTTATTAATTTTATACATAGTAGTTTGTACCTTTAATCTCATACCCCTAATTTGCCTCTCTCTCTTTGCCCTCTCCCCTTTGGTAACTACTAGTTGTTCTCTATACCTGTGAGTCTGTTTTAATCATCCTGTCTCTTGACCAGAGGGCAGCAATCTATGGCCTGAAGCCATATCCAGCCCAATATCTGTTTTGTACAGCCCATAGAAAAGGTAAGAATGCTTTTTATAGTTTGAAATGGTTGAGGGGGCAGGGAGAATATTTTATGACACATAAAAATTATATAAAATTCAAATTTCATCGTCCATAAATAAAGTTTTGCTGGGACACTGTCTTGCCTCTTTACGCCTTGTCTGTGGACGCTTTCATGCCACAGTGACAGAGCTGAATGGTTGCAACAGAGAATGTACAGTCCCCAGAGCCAAAAGTATCTACTTTGTGGCCCTTTATAGAAACAGCCAACTCCTAATCTAGACAGAGGTATAAAGCAAAAGCAGGATGAGGTCTCAGCTCTCATGGCTGGACTTAGAGGAAGGAGACAGGACACTGACAAATAAAAAGTGAGAAATGCTATGGAGAACACTTTACGATGGTAAGGAGGATAAATTTGATGGGTAAGGGTGGGTTTGAGAAAAGACCTCCCTGGTGAGTTGGCATTTGAGCAGAGACCTGAGGGATATATAGGAGGAAGATCTGGATGTATGGGGGAGAGGATTTCGGACAGTGAGAAACTCGTGTCAAGGCCTCACGGGAGGAGAGTCTTTGGCCAGAACCTTCCATTTGGATACCTTCCCTGCAGCCACCCTTGACGCTGGTGCAGAGCCAGCAAGCACCTCTGTTTCTTATCTTGAGGGAGAGGAAGTGTGGTGCAGAGGTCACAGGACCTCAGCTGTGCTCAGGGATTCGCTCTTGGCATTCCATCTCCCTGAGCCGCCTCACCTTTAAAGCGAGTGGACACCTCCACCCCTGCCCCATGTTGAATAAGATGAACATGAAGTCTCTTTCTAAATGGAAATGCGCATGAAGGGGTTAAGTATCCTTACCATGGACTTCTATTATACCTGCCTGCCTTTTTGGTGTTCCCTGCTTTTGATTGTAAGCCCCCCTGGGTTGGCTACCATTTATCTTGAATTTTCTGGGACAGCTTTGACTTCATGTGTGTGGTCCCACTGGCTCTATAAACTATTGAAATGTCCTAGAAAGTCACATATTTCAGCCTCCAAACTACATCTTCTGACTGCTTCTCACATGAAGTGCCTGCCCCTTTGCAGACCCTTGTTAATGAAGATTTGGTGCAAACAGCCTGACCTCTGGGCAGGAATAGGGAAAAGTTCCCTAGAATTGCTTTGAGGTCAGTGCTTCCACCATTGTTTTGGGGGGTGGGGGGCAGTGCTACACTCTTCTCTCAGGTACTGCTCAGGTACTCAGGAGCTTCTTATGGGCCTGTGTTTTCTGCTCTGGGAAATGGGATGATGATACACAGGCTTACATACCCCCTTTCCTAAAAGGATGCCCGAGGGACGACAGTGAGCTGCTGCAGTGCCCTTTGATGGGAGATGCCGAGAGAAAAGGAGAATGCGTAAACCAGGTGTTACATTATTAATACCCGTTCTTTGACAACTTCAGAGAATCCAGGCGGGCACAACCAGGGGCATTTCAGCTGCAAATGCAATTCCATTTCCTACTGCAATTCTCCTCTGAGAGCCTCTCAAAATCAAATTCCAGTTCTCATTGTGAGAACTTTGTTTGTGATGAACTTCGATTCACAAAGTGGCCACTCTAGGTGAAAATTTTTATAGGACTGAATTTAGCCAAATTGATTGTGGTTCGTTATAAGAGTGAGCGGGGGAAAAATTCACGACAGGACACCAGTAATGCCAAAACAACTCTTGAGAAAACCACCCAAATGATAGCTTTTTGCTTCTTGCAAGATTCCATCGACACCGCCTTGCCTTCTTCAGATGCTCATTTCACGGCAAGCAGTGAGTGTTTTAACTGTTTTGATCAGTGCTCATTCTTACTCCTCTAAGTGGTGGCTGAGGTGTGACACCAAATGACAGCCTCCCCACCCCCACTGCACCACTCCCAACAGACCAGTCTCCTAAAGAATCCTGGAGCTTTGTGACATTTTAATTTGCTGGAATGAGACAGGATGTAAGCAGGAAGGCTTGGGTCTGTGCATTTATCTTGCTTGGGAGAAATTAGTGCCGGCGCAAGAGCACACCCATTGTATACACCAATGAAAAAATACAATTCAATTTGTGTTGGCAGCTTTAGGAGAGCAGGGCAACCATTTGTTAAGTGCGGGGTAATTCAGTGCCTGTTTTGCAGAAAAGCGGCGCTGAATCCCCAAGTTGGCAATTTTGCCAGCAGATAAGTGAGTTCCCAGCCTTCTGGAAAGTTTCTGGGCAGAAGATTGCTCTTTTACAGTGCAGTGGCCCTGGAGTGGTGTTTCTGTCAGCCAAGTCTGCCTAGCGCCAGGCTCGCCCAAAACGCAGGCAGAATGAAGTGCAGGGGGCTTCAGTGATGGCACGTTGATGTGCTCCTGAAAGGCACACCCTGAGAGCTACAGAGTGTCGTGGGGGCGGCGAGGGTGTTTTTATTTGAGAATACCTTTTTTTCAGCCTCCCTGTTCAAGACTGCCTATATTTTCCTGCCCGTCTCACTCCTGAATAAAGGATCAGGAGCTGCAGGCAACAGCCAGCAGTCGCTTCTTCTGTGAGAAGGTAGATGCACAGGGGTGTGGTTGCCTGATTCTCTAAAAGTACATTTCAGAGAAATTAACGAATTTCATTTCACATGAAATGAATGAAATGGAGAAATATGTTGTATTGATAAAAAGGGAGGATGGCCTATATATCCCCAAATAGTCAAAGTGTATTCAGAAATGGCCCAGTTCACAAGTGTGCTTTGTGCTAGGTTCACCTGGTCTTCAAGATCTCAGAAGCCAGGAGCAGAACTCCAACTCCCCCTGCCCTGCCTCCTCCAGGGCCATGGCTGCAGGTCCCGGTCTGGATAGAGCTCTTCATTACCCGCCCCCTCAGCTCCCCTGGGACTGCAGGCTACCCCTCAGCCCCCCTGGGACTGCAGGCTAGCTTGGCAGAACCCCCCTCTCAGTGCCAGTGCCAATGTGGTGAGGGAGGAGCTGGCGTTCTTCGCAGGTGCTCTGTCAGGTTTGCCCAGGAGGACCCAGCCCTTGAAACCTCCTGGTTCAGATCTCTTTTTGTGCACCCAGTGCCTTCAGGAGAGCAACCTGCTGATTGCAGATGCCCTAGGCAGTCCTTTCTCTAGTCCTCTGGAGAATTTCCAAGATACCTGTAAGCCCTCTCAACACTCCTCAGAGCCCAAGACTTCATACTCTTGGGTGAAGTGACACTGAAGTTCATCAAACATACTCTGGTGTGTCTGGATTCAAATTTCGGGCCTGCTCTTTATTCTTTTTGAGTCATTATATCCCTCTGAGCCTCAGTCTTCTCACTTGAAAATAAAGATATCCACATCAGATGAGCTTAAAACAGATGACTGTTCATAGCAGTCTCTATATGCCCTGTGCTGGCACCCAGCAGTCACTGAATAACTTGCACTTCCTTTCCTGAGGTGTGAACAAAAGCAAGAAGGGACTTGGTGAGCAGTCCGGTGCTGGCAGTGCATCTAACTGCCTGACATAGATAACAACACATGGATAATACCATGAGTGCAGGGGCTGGGTGGCTAAGTCCACATAGAGGGACTTTGGGGCTGACACGGTGAAGAATTAGTAAAAGCAAAGAGAGGTGATGAGGGTCCTGTCTGAGGGGATGCTGCAGCTTGTGACCCCTGCCCATCATGGGACCACCGTTCTAGCGCGTGCAGCCCACCCTCAGCTCTGCAAATACAGGAGCGTGTCTCACAACCTCCTTGTTTCCAGATGGCTTTGAACACTGATGCGAGAGCAGTGCATGGACTTGGTGAACCTCTGCCCCAGTTCTCATGGGAACTGGCAGGGGACAAGTCTTTCCCAGAAACCTAAACGGACAGCCTAATCCAGTTTTCAAGACACCTCAGGTCTTTGTTCTTGCAGGATAGGATCTTCAATCCTTGAAGTTATGCTGCTTCTGGGATTGGGGAAAAGCTGAGAGAGATGCACTGGGTACCAGGGAGGTAGGCAGGCCCAGGGCAGCAACCCCTGGCTGCATTGGGCTCTTTCGCCTGGTCAAGGAAAAGCAAGAGAGGATCTTGATCTGTAAGAGCTCTGGGAGGGTCCATAGGGTATCGTGCCCTGTATTAATACCATCTCTGTTCAGACCCCTGAGTCCTGACCATTAATAAAATCATAAACTGCAGAAGCTGAAAGGGCCTTTGAGGCAGTTTATTCCAGTGATTTCTACCCATGTTCTGCAGAGCCCTGCGCTTCAGAAGGGATCTCAGGGTCTGCTGGGGTGTGCGGAGGGTAGAAAGAAGGCACATGTTTCTTCCCACCTTCAACCAGAACCACTCGACTCCATCTCTTTCTTAGTGCTTGGGGGTGTGGCCAATGAAGGGTTCACCTGGTATAAAAGGATTCCACTGCAGCAAAACAAAAACTACCACGGAATCCCCAGGGATAGCTTATTTCATCTCCACATTTCACAGCAAAGGAGCCTGACTTCCCCAAGACCCCCCAGCTGGTTAGTACAAATCCTGGCTAGTTAGTCAAGCTCTTCCCCTGGCCTGCCCTGCAAGCAATCTGAGTGCTCTCCAGACTGGTGATGCCAGGAGGTACAGTCGTGGACAGCAGAATGTGGGAAGTGGAAGGGGTTCTGAGCAACATCGACAGGGAACTGCACAATCTGGAGGAAGCAGCAGCTATCTGCTGTGAGATACTCTGGGGAGTTCTTGGTTTGCCAGGCCCTTTCTATAGCATCTGTAGGTAGCCCTGCTGAATGGGCCTGGGACTCTATGGGACATGGAGAAGCACCAGAGAGCCCAACACCCAGGGTTCTAGCCCTGCCTCTGTAGCCAATTTGCTGTGTGATCTTGGACAAGTACTTTTGTCTTTGAGTCTCCTCATCTACAGATGGATTATTTCTAATATCATTCCAGCTATAGAATTCTAGGCTCTCTCTGATCTTTAATGATGAGCTCATCCTTGTACCGATGTCTATATTTAAGATCAACTTGCAGTGAAAAATAAGTCTATTCCTCCATTCTGTCCTCACAAGCTTTAGGTGTCTTAAAGATGCTCATGGCTTATTTAATCTGACCTTTAAAAAGGTGATATTCTGGTCCACATGGGGGTGACATGAGAGAAAATGCTCAGCCTAGCTCTGATGAGAACCTGTGTGGGTATCTGCACAGAAACTCCAGTGGCCTCCTGCACAGCCTCCTCCATGTCCTCAGTGCTCTTTGCTGAAATTTTGCCCTTTTCCTCTGTGCCCTGCAAATGGACTTAGTGTATGTGAGCCACCCCAAGGCTTGTCCAAGAGCACCTGCCACGTGCCAGACTTGAAAAACTGCATACATCCAACTAGTCAAACTATGAACCAGCTGCTCTGAGGCACGGGAGCGCCCCTGTGGAGCTCTTAGGACTGTGGAGACGGTGCACGTGGCAGACTGAAGGCAGTTCCGTGCGCTCTGGATACTGGGTCTTTAGAGGAAAGGTGAACAGACCCCTCAGTGAAGACTCCAGTCTTGACCAAGCAACGCACATGGATAAATGGCTCCCGAAAAAGGCATAATTCTAGGATTCAACAGCCCCAAGTTCTTCACCCACAAGAGCCCAGCCTCACTGTAGGAAAAATACTGATTCACTCTGCGGCTTCAGGATGGTATTAAATTACTTGTCCATTATTTTGTGATTTATGCTGGGATCAGTCTGAGAGGTCCCTGCATTGCTTTCTCCTCCTCACCCCACCCACCCCCATCTCAACCACTGCCTAAACATCCACAGAATTTATAACACTGGAACTGGCTCTGAGACCCAGCGATGTGGCATTTTTCTTTCTGAAGGGGTTTTTGTGACTGTGTGGGTTTTATGCATATATCCAGATGATTCTTATATTAAGCTGCAGGAAAAAAAATTCAATTTGTTTTTTATTAAAGTCCAACCACTGCCCTGCCAGTCAAACCCATTTATCTCACTGAGCATGGATTGCTCATGTCAACCCATGATTACCGTGCACTACCTCGATAACAGCCTGCTGATTATCCCAACATCTGAAAAGCTGCCTTTTGTAAATTACATTGCAACTAATGAAGCCCAGATGTACTTGCTTCCGTGTCCTCTCTCGCCCTCCCTCTCTCTGTCACGCACAGTAGCCAAACCTCAAGGCCAGCACTGGCATCTGAAAGTCATTATAACCTAAGCCTGAGATTTTAGGCCCAGTCACAATGGAGGTCTCCTTTGCTGCGGCCACTTGAAATCAGGTTTACGTAACTCCCCTCTGATTCAATACGTCTTCTCCCAAAGTTAGACTGGGATTCAGACTAGAGCTCCATTATTATGGTCAATGCAGAAAATCCAGACACCAGGCAGCGCTTTAATTTAGGATAATAAGGAAGATGAACAACATGTGGTGCCGATCGTGTAGGTGCAAGGGCTGTGATTTTTAAATTACGCTAAACAGCTGTGGAGGGGAAAGTTGCCATCCATATGACAGTTTAGTTCAGCCTGAACAAAGACAGGCCCTGACGTGGTTCGGGGCTATTTATGCCGTCCTGCTGCCCAGTGGCAGCAAGTCAAAGCGCTCGCCCGCAGGCTCCGCAGTGGTCAGCTCTGTCAGGCTCTGCTGAGTGATGGCATAACGGCCTTTCTGTCTTAGTTTCCTCATGTCTCAGGCAGAGAGAAACAAGTATCAAGGCCAGGACTCGGGGTGAATTAGTATTGGTGAACATATGGTGTCTCTTTCCCCAAGGTCGAGTTCTTCTCCGCCGCTCTAAGTCCTTACCAAGACTGCCTGGTGCAGAGCCTGTGTGTAGCAACAGCTCAGAGGAAGGGCCTGCCCTGGTGGAACCCATCTGGAGTCCCAGAGCTAAGGGGACAGTTGCAAGGACCCCTTCACTGTGCCCACATCCCACCAGGCTCTGCTCAGCACTCCCTATGGTCAGAGCACTGGAGGAGGAGACAGGCAGAAGGTGATACATGGCTGATGGGTGTCTTGTGGTCTAAAGATTGCAGGTCAAGACCAGAGGTGGGAATCACCTGGACCAAGAGCCAGAACTCCAGGAAATGATGACCGTCAGAGATGAGTAGGGTAGTGTGGGTGAAGCAGGGACCCCAGCCCCTGGTTTCCTTAGTCAGGAGGAGTTTCCTTCTCTCTTTTTACTTCCTTTCAAATTAGAATAACTTTTGAGAAGATTGGCATTTGGCTCTAAGTTTTTGCCCAGTGATGGCTTAAATGCCCATCTTGCCTCATCTCCTCATCTCTTAAGCCAAGAGAAAGCAGAGTCAGGATAAGGGTAGTGTGGGCCTAGGTGAATATATGGGACCTCTGCAGAGTGGACTGCAAGGTAATGGTCATGGTGCAATTCTCTCTCCCCTGTCCCTGAGTGTAGACTCAAGCTGAACATTGACTCAATAAGCATTTATTAGGCTCTGTCTGTTTGCAAGGCCTGATCATTTGTTGTTTGCACTGCTTATACAGGAGAAGATCTGCATGGACAGAACCATATCTGGAGGAGAGAGATGGACAAGAGCCTAAGAGTGTTAGAAGCAACACACCATGCAGGTGAAGCCGAGGGGAATGGCCTTCTAGCTAAGGCAATCTTAAAGGCTCAAGGAGGAGGGAGATTTGACTAAAGCTTAGGAACTCCATCCCAAACCCTGAAAAAAATGGGAATCTCACTCACTTTCCTTCTATGTGTTTTTATTTTTTCTAAATGAAGAATGGATTTTTTCCCCTCTGTATTTTAAATAACAAGGCCCAGAGAGGGAATTTGAAGGAGAAAGCTTATAGGCTCAGTCTCATAATTAGGACCTAAAATTGAGGCCTTGGGTTTGGGTAAGAGCCATGAACGTTTCAGATTGTTCAGAAATCCCATCCTAGACATTCTCACCTGTCTTGTAACTGCCAGTTTTTCCAGGGCTAGAGAGTCTTACAAATTAAAGACACTGCAATGCCATCTCATTTTGTTAGTTCCTATGCTGATGCTCGAAAGAATGTTCACTTGCACAGTAATTCTAGGGAACAGGCTTCTCGAAAGTCTGACATCAAGATTCCCTTCCAAGAAGTGGTCAGGTTTGTTTCATAGATACAACTAGAGAAATAGAGTACAAGAATGGATACAAAGAAGGACAGGCAGGCTGAATCAGAGAGAGGCAGATTTTTTTCCAACATCGTCTTCGCACAGAGAAAAGAATGAAAAGTCAGAATTCAAGGCCAGCACTCTTCTTAATCCAGAGAAATCGTTTTTTTCCACTACACTTTGCTTCCTGCTGTTATTTACATAATGTTATAATAAAATGAAACATTTGCATCATGCTTTACAATTTGTAAAACATTCCTAATCTCACTATCATTTGGTGATTCTTCCACCACCATTAGTCTCTATTTAGAGACAAAGAAATTAAGTCACACAGACATGGGGTGATCTGCTTAGGGCCACACCACTGGCCAACAGGAAACTCCACCTCCTGTCTCTCTAATTCAGGGAAGCTTCTCCCATGAAACCAAACATCCTGGCCCTCTGTAGATCTCCAGTCACAGCAGAGCCCTGAGCAGAGAATAGGTCTTGATTCTAATTCCAGTCTCTCTTGACCTCAGTTTCCTGATTTTTAACACCGAGATAAAAATGCTCCATCTGTTCTCTTCCTTTACCATGGCAAACCTGCTTCCTTCTGCCCTAAACAACAAACAAACAAACAAACCTTTCTTAGGTGCTATTCTCTGGTTTCTTCTGTGGCCATAAATTGAAGGACAGACTCCATGTGTACCAGCATGTGCCTTGCTTGCTGTCACTTGTCCCTTTTCCTACAGACACAACCACTTGATGAGCCAGATGAGCCCTCTATAGAAAACCTTGGAATGTTAACAGGGTGATAGCTGGCATATGCCTCTAGGGCATTGCAAGGCCTCCAGTAGAAATCTCATTATCTGCCTAAATTTGTTTACTAAATAAATGAGACAACCTATTTATTTATCATGTAAATTTAATTAGAGGCCTGATGTATTTACTCTGTGTCTATCAGGGTCTCACCACCTTCTCTGCATTCTGGCCACTCTAGCCACAGCACGCAACAAGGAAAATGAGCTCTGTATTTCCTGGATCTTGGCTCTGAAGCAGCAGGAAGAAGAGGACTAAAGCCAAAGCCAAGATGTGATGAGTGAGTGGGGGCGGAAGCTCAAAAGACAGAGCTCATTTCCCCCTCCCCCAAACTTCCAAAGTCACCAAGTCACCAAATCTGAATGGGGTTTCTGTTGAGAATGAGTCTCTAGGAAGACTCCTGGAGTCAAATCCAGTAGGATTTAATGTAAGGTCATGGACGTAGTAAATCCATAAGAAACCACATTTACAGTTACTCCATCTATATAGGGAGCTTCTGCTTTCATTATCTGTTAAATGTTGTTCCTCTACTTTTAAAAGCAATAAATGTTCCCTGGGAATTTTTCCAAAGCAAAATATGACAACTAATGGCTGGTTCATCAGGATCTCAACAGGGATTTTGCAAAGATATTAGTCAAATAAATTTGGGCAAACCTGAATTAAACAAAATCTGGTGTAGTACTCATGCACCGGGACTCTCAGAAAGGCACACAGAGTACACAGGTGTCTTTATATTCCTATGATCATGGAAATGATTCTTTTTCTTACAGAGAAATGTGGTCATCAAGGATCTGCAGAAATCCATAAACATAGTATGTCTTTTCATCTGTTTGTCTTCTTCAATTTCTTTCATCCACGTCTTACACTTTTCCAAGTACAAGTCTTTTACCTCCTTGAGTGAGTAAGTGAAAGTTGCTCAGTTGTGTCCAACTCTTTGTGACTCCATGGACTAAACAACACATGGAATTCTCCAGGCCAGAATACTGGAGTTGGTAGTTGTCCCTTCTCCAGGGGATCTTCCCAACCCTGAGATCGAATCCAGGTCTCCCGCACTGCAGGTGGATTCTTAACCAGCTGAGCCACAAGGGAAGCCCAAGAATACTGGTGTGGGAAGCCTATCCCTTCACCAGGGGATCTTCCCAACCCAGGAATCGGACTGGGGTCTCCTGAATTGCAGGTGGATTCTTTACCAACTGAGCTGTCAGGGAAGCCCTTTATCTCCTTAGGTAAGTTTATTCCTAGGTATTTTATTCTTTTCAATGTGCTTATAAATCAGATTGTTTCCTTAACTTCTCTCTCTGATAGTTCATCATCAGTGTATAGACATGCAATAGATTCCATATTATTTCATATCCTGCAAATTTATTAAATTCTTTGATGACCTTTTGTTGTTTTTTTTGTGACATGTATAGGATTTTCTATGTATAGAAAATTCATGAGGTCATTGATGGCCTTTAGTAGTTTTTTGATGACATCTATGGGATTTTCTATGTTATCTGCCAACAGTGATAGTGTTAATTCTTCCTTCCAAATCTGGACTCTTTTTATTTCTTTATCTTGTCTGATTGCTAGGACACCCAATACTATGGTAAATAAAAGTGGTGGGAGTAGGCATCCTTGTCTTATTTGTGACCTCAAAGAAAATGCTTTCACCTTTTCACCATTGAGGATGTTAGCTCTTATCTTATCACATATTGTCTTCATTATGTTGAGGTATGTTCCCTTTAAGGCCACTTTGTTGAGAGTTTTTATCATAAACGGACGCTGCATTTTGTCAAACGCTTTTCCAGCATCTATTGTGATGATTATATGATTTTTTTCTTTAACTTGTTACTGAGGTGTACATTGATAGATTCTGAACCATCATTACATCCCTAGGATAAACCCCATTTGATCATGTTGTATGATCATTTTAATGAATTGTTGGATTCTGCTTGCTAATATTTTGTGGAGGATTTTTGCATCTATGTTCATCAATGATATTGGCCAGCAATTTTCTTTTCTTGGATATCTTTGTCTGGTTTTGGTAACTGGGTGATGCTGGCCACATAGAATGAGTTTGGAAGTATTCCTTCCTATGTAAGTTTTTGGAATAATTTAAGAAAGATAGGTGTCAACTCTCTTCTAAATGTTTGAAAGAATTCATTTGTGAAACTATCTGGTTCTGGATTTTTGTTTGTTGGGAGGTTTTTTTGGTTTGTTTTTAAATTATGGATTAAATTTCATTACTGGTAATTGACCAGTTCACATTTTCTATTTCTTCCTGGTTTAGTCTTGGAAGATTGAACACTGAATTTGTCAGTTTCTTCTAGGTTTTCCATTATATTGGTATATATTAATAGTTGTTCTTAGTAATCTCTCATGATTCCTTATTCTTCTGTGATGTTGGTTTTAGCTTCTTCATTTTCAATTCTGATTTTACTACTGTGGACCCTCTCTCTTTTTTTCTTGAAGTATCTGGCTAAAGGTTTGTTAATTCTGTTTAGCTTTTCAAAGAACCAGCTTTGTTTCTTTGATCTTTCCTCCCCCCGCCCCTTTTTTTTGAGTCTTATTTTCATTTATTTCTGCTCTTATCTTGATGATTTCTTTCCTTTTACTAGCTGTGGGTTTTGTTTGTTCTTCCTTTTCTAGTTCCTTTAGGTTAAGGTTAGGAAGAATTAATATTGTTAAAATGACCATACTACCAAAAACAATATAGAAATGCAAGGTAATCCTTATCAAAATACCAATGGTATTTTTCACAGAACTAGAACAAATAATTTAAAAATTATTTAAAGACAACAGACCTTGAACAGCCAAAACAATCTTAAGAAAAAAGAGCAGGGTTGGAGGTATCATGCTCCCTAACTCCAGACTACAAAGCTACAGTCATCAAAATAGTACAGTATGGGTACAAAAATGGACACACAGATCAATGGAACAGAATAAAATGGAACAGAACAGCCAGAAATAAACCCAGGCTTATATGGGTAATTAATCTACAACAAAGGAGGCAAAAATAGCCAATGGAAAAAATAAGTGGTGCTGGGAAAATTGGACAGCTTACATGTAAAAGAATGAAACCAGAACATTTTCCCATACTATATACAACAATAAACTCAAGATGGATTAAAGATCTAAATGTAAAACTGGAAACCATAAAACTCTCAGAGGAGAACATAGGCAGAACACTCTGACATAAATTATAGCAATAATTTTTTTTTTTTTGATATGTCTTCTAAGGCAAAGGAAACAAAACTAAAAATAAACAAATGGGACCCAATTAAACAAACCCTTTTGTACAGCAAAGGAAACTATCAACAAAACCAAAAGACAACTTACTGAATGGGAGAAAATATTTACAAATGATATGAATGATAAGGAATTAATTGCCAAAATATAGCTCATATAATTCAATGTCAAAACAGCTCATACAACTTGATTTCAAAAGAAATCAAACAACCCAATTAAAAAAGGGTAAGAAAATCTGAATAGACATTTCCCTGAAGATATACAGGTGGCAAATAGGCTCATGAAAAGATGCTCAACATCATTAATCATCAAAGAAATGCAAACCACAACCACAGAAAGGTATCACCTCACACCTATCAGAATGGCCATCATGAAAAAGACCACAAGTAACAAATGTTGGGGAGGACGTGGAGAAAAGGCAAACACTGTACAATGTCGGTGGGAATGTAAATTTCTGCAGCCACCGTGGCTGTATTATGGAAGTTCCTCATAAAACTAAAAATAGAACTACCATATGATCCATCCAGCAATTCCACTCCTGAGTATAATCTGAGGAAAATAAAAACACCAATTTGAAAAGATACATGTACCCACATGTTCATAGAAGCATTATTTATAATGTCCAAGATATGAAAGCAACCTAAGTGTCCATAAATAGATGAATGGATAAAGAAGATGTGGTAGATAGAGACAGATAGACAGAGAAATACTTCTGGTTGTTTGGTCACTAAATTGTGTCTGACTTTTTGCAACTTCATAGACTTTAGCATCTCAGGCTCCTCTGTCCTCCACTATCTCCTGGAGTTTGCTCAGATTCATGTCCACTGTGTCAGTGATGCTATCTAACCATCTTATCCTCTGCCACCCCTCTCACTTTGCGCCTTCAATCTTTTCCCATCATTAGGGTCTTTATCAGCTCTTTGCATCAGGTGGCCAACTATTGGAGCTCCAGCTTTAGCAACATTCCTTCCAGTGAATATTGAGTGTTGATTTTCTTTAGGATTGACTGGTTTGATCTCCTTCCTGTCTAAGGGATTCTCAAGAGTCTTCTCCAGTACCACAATTTGAAAATATTAATTCTTTGGCTCTCACTCCAGTGTTCTTGCCTGGAGAATCCCAGGAATGGGGGAACCTGGTGGGCTGCCATTTATGGGGTCGCACAGGGTCCGACACGACTGAAGTGACTTAGCAGCAGCAGCAGTCTTCTTTATGGTATACCTCTCACATCTGTACGTGACTACTGGAAAAAAGATTTGACTATATGGACCTTTGTTGGCAAAGTGATATCTTTGCTCTTTAATATACTGTTTAGCATATACTTGAATACTACTCAGCCATAAAAAAGAATGAAATTTTGCCATTTGCAACAACACGGATGGATCTGGAGGGTATTATCCTTAGTGAAGTAAATCAGATAGAGAAAGACAAATACTGTATGCTATCACTTATATGTGGAATCTAAAAAATAAAACAAACTAATGAATATAACAAAAAACAAACAGATTCACAGACCTAGAGAACAAACTAGTGGATACCAGTGTGGGAAGGGAGTGGGTAAGGTACAAGATATGGGCAGGAGATTAAGAGATACAAACTACTAAGGATAAGATAAATAAGCTACAAGGGTATATTGTATAGCAGAGGGAATATAGCCAATATTTTATATAACTTAAATGGAGTATAATGTATAAAAACTTTGACCCACTATGGTGTACACCTGAAACTAATGTAGTATTGTAAATCAACAGTCAGTCAGTCAGTCAGTTCAGTCGCTTGGTCGTGTCCAACTCTGCAACCCCATGAATCGCAGCACGCCAGGCCTCCCTGTCCATCACCAACTCCCAGACTTCACTCAAACTCATGTCCATCGAGTTAGTGATGCCATCCAGCCATCTTATTCTCTGTCATCCCCTTCTCCTCCTGCCCCCAATCCCTCCCAACATCAGGGTCTTTTCCAATAAGTCAACTCTTCGCATGAGGTGGCCAAAGTACTGGAGTTTCAGCTTTAGCATCAGTCCTTCCAATGAACACCCAGGACTGATCTCCTTTAGGATGGACTGGTTGGATCTCCTTGCAGTCCAAGGGACTCTCAAGAGTCTTCTCCAACACCACAGTTCAAAAGCATCAATTCTTCGGTGCTCAGTTTTCTTCATAGTCCAACTCTCACATCCATACATGACCACTGGAAAAACCATAGCCTTGACTAGATGGACCTTTGTTGGCAAAGTAATGTCTCTGCTTTTGAATGTGCTATCTAGGTTGGTCCTAACTTTCCTTCCAAGGAGTAAGCGTCTTTTAATTTCATGGCTACAATCACCATCTGCAGTGATTTTGGAGCCCATAAAAACAAAGTCTGACGCTGTTTCCACTGTTTCCCCATCTATTTGCCATGAAGTGATGGGACCAGATGCCATGATCTTCGTTTTCTGAATGTTGAGCTTTAAGCCAACTTTTTCACTCAAATCAACAGTACCCCAATTAAAAAAAAAGAACTTGCAAAACTCATTCTAGAATGGCTGGTTTAGGTCCTGGAGTCTACTCAGGGATTTAGCTAAATGATCAGAATCGCTTTTCTGATTTACATCTTGATATGGTGACATCAGCTTGTATTTAAAGGTTAATGTAAACAATGCTGCATAAAATGCACCTCTTTGGTTATTATTCAGATGATGTTGAGTGTTTTCATCTCTCTTTAAGAACCCATGTAAAACATTTCTCTCTGGTCATAGTTTCAGACTGGCAATTGGTTTGATTTTACTATAGACACACTGTGAACTTGTAATTAAAAGCATTTCATGCTTCACATGGGCTGCTAAAAGCCTACAGCCAAGTCTGCGGTTTCCTCTACCAGTATATTATAATATATATGGTACGGTTTTTGTACTGGGGATATTCTAAGATACATGGTAACATTTTTATCCACATTCTCTCCTTCATCTTAATTTCTTATTTTTAATGTATTCTATCTAGCTCAATTATTCATATTTTTAAGACCTAAGTTCTTTTTGGAATAAGGCAAGGCATAAATGCATAATTAAAAAATTTTTAAAGCTCATTTTAAGTGATGATACAAAGAAAAAACATCAAGAAAATCAACTGTAATCCTAACATCTAGATAAAGTTCTGCACTGCTAATATTTTGATGTATTTTCTGTCAATCATTTTTACAAAATTAGAATCATATACTATATACAACTTTGTGTCTTGCTTTTTCCACTTATAGAATCATGAGCATTTTCTTATTACTTTAAATAGTCTCTCTATATTTAACATTTCCCTATTTGCAGGCATTTAGCACGTTTTCAGGGGGTTGTTTTGTTTTTTGATGTTATAAATAATACTGTGTTAAGATCTCTCTAGAATATATCTCTGTTCAAGTTTTAAATTATTATTTTAGGATAAATTCCTAAGAGAATTAGTAGTCTAAAGGATACAAAATGTTTTTTACTGATGTAGAGATGATTTAAAATATTATATTAGTTTGACATGTACAACATGGTGATTCAAAATTTTTATAGATTATACACCATTTGAAGTTATTATAAAATATTGGCTACATTCCCTGTGCTGTACAATAAATCCCGATAGCTTATTTATTTTATACATAGTGATTTGAATCTGTTAATCTCTGATCCCTATTTTGCTCCTTCTCCTTTTCCCTCTTCCAGCTGGTAACCATTAGTTTGTCCTCTTTAAGAATATAAACATTTTTAATGTTTTTGATAAATATTATACAACTGCTTTCCAAAAATATTGCATCAGTCTGCATTCCTTCTAGCAGCATAGGAAACATGCCTATTTCATCCTGACTTCACTGGAATTATGTTATTACCATTAAAAAATGTTATTAATTTTATAGTTAAAAATAATTTCTTAATTTGTATTTTTTCATTGTTTAACATCTACTGCCATACAGTGTTAAAAATTTAATTTTCACTTTTGATTACTAGAATCTAAATCATCTTTCATCTCTTTATTAATCTTTTCCATGTGTTTTTCTTTGAATTGTTGCCCATATTTCTTTTCAGGGTATTAACACTTTTCATTTTTATTTACATGAGGCTTTTTACATATATCTAATACATCAACTATTTTCCAATGTGGTTTTGGAAAATATGCTTGTGTTTCCATTTTGTTTCTCATTTTTGACTGCCATTTTTTATTTCTTATGTAATTATCTCAACAGATCTGTTCAATTTAATTCTTACCTACATTTGAGGACAAGATAACTATCCACACATAGTTTTGTTAAGTTTTGAAAAGTGTTTTGCTCTTTTAAGTTTAACTAAATTTAGCTAAATTTTAGAATTTATTTTGGTATATTTTGGGCTTCTGTTGAAGACTCAAGCCCTGAGCCCATGGCAGTGCATCAGTCCTCTCTAAGATGCTCTCAGCTAGTGGTTTTGCTATCTAACCTGGCAAATAAGAACACTTTTAATGTTCATTTAAGCTGGCCTCCTTTTTTTTTTTTTTAAATTTTATTTTATTTTTAAACTTTACATAATTGTATTAGTTTTGCCAAATATCAAAATGAATCCATCACAGGTATACATGTGCTCCCCATCCTGAACCCTCCTCCCTCCTCCCTCTCCATACCCTCCCTCTGGGTCGTCCCAGTGCACTAGCCCCAAGCATCCAGTATCGTGCATTGAACCTGGACTGGCATCTCGTTTCATACATGATATTTTACATGTTTCAATGCCATTCTCCCAAATCTTCCCACCCTCTCCCTCTCCCACAGAGTCCATAAGACTGTTCCATACATCAGTATCTCTTTTGCTGTCTCGTACACAGGGTTATTGTTATCATCTTTCTAAATTCCATATATATGCGTTAGTATACTGTATTGGTGTTTTTCCTTCTGGCTTACTTCACTCTGTATAATAAGCTGGCCTCTTTGAAGAAAGTAATGCAGGTAACAACTTATACACTGTGGTTAGAAGTGAATCAGGATGATCTCCCCCCACAAGCCATTGTCACATACAGTACATTTAGCATCCAGGGACAAAACCCAAATTTTCCCATTATACACATATTCCTTTTCTTTCTAGTAGGATACAGCAAACAAACGAAAACCAAAAACCAGGGAAATAAAATCCTTGAGACGGTTCCCAGAGTTAGGGGTGATTGTTTTCCGAGAATTTTAGCCAAGAGTTCCAGGTTCAACAGGACAAAATCCGGAATGAAGGAGCATTGGGGTGGGGGTGGGCACAGCCTTACCTGCTTGTGAGGGTGGGGCCTAAATCTGAGTCTTTGTATCTGAGTCTTCCTGCTTCTTAGTCCCCTTTTAGCCTGAGAGTTAGCTCTGTTCCTACAGTGGGCCTTTTTCCACTCTGAATTAGGAGTCATCCCAGTGCAACTGGCGGGAAGGCAATATAATTCCCCTATATGTGGAAGCGGGATGGGATGCTCCCAAGTTTCAGACCCAGCCACAGACACCAAGTCCCTGGTCTCCTGTACAGCAGACCCGTGATCCCTGGCTGCTACTTGATGTGTTATATCTATCTTTCATAACAGGCTGAGGTTGTGGGCTTATTTCTAAGCACAACTCAAAGCTCTTTTAAGTTTAACTAAATTTAGTTATTTTATTTCACAGTGAAATATAAAGTCCCAAGTGATATGGCCCTGAATTTTTCCGAGAGATCACTTCTCCTTCTGCCCCTACCAGAGTCAATCAGGTTTCCTTCTCCCCTGAGATGGATTAGTTGTAGGAACCAAAGGTCTCAGCACTTGAAAACCACTTCTTATTTCAGTTCAACCACAGGCTCCTGTGTCAGTTCTCTGGCCTGGGGCAAAGACTTAGCATTTTGCTTTTGGTTTTCTGGAAAAAGCCTAAGTGACAGCAGCTTCATATTTCTTTCTTTAACTTCTTTCATTCCAGATTTCTCAAACAACTACAGGATGCGTGATAGCTATTAAGTTAATTTCAAAAATGAATAAAGGTAAGAGACTGCATTTACGTTGTGTTCAATATTCTCTTATGTACTAAAAAAAAAGAAGAAGAAAATAAGTAGCTTATCTCCTCAAAAGCAAGAATGTATAGAAATACTGAAATATTTCCTAAACAATGAGGTTGTGGGAGACAGGAAAAAAGTAGGTGGGCAGAGTAAAGAGAAGTCAGCTGTCCCAGGTCCAGTCATACTCTACAATCCTGAACAGAGATGCTTCTTCTAGTTCAGGAAGCCAGAGAACAAATCCCTTAGAGTCTGGGTCACCAAAGCCTTCTGTCCCCACCCAAGACAAACTTACTCTAGAGAGTTTTTTCACACCAAGGATTTTAAGTAGGGTGCCCATGTGTCCCAGCTTTCCCAGGTCTGTCTCAGTTTACACCGCTATTCCTTTCACTCTCTACTGTGGTCTGAATGTGTGCTGAAATTCTAATGCCCTGTGTAATGGAAGAAAAGTTATGACAAACGTAGACAGTGTATTAGAAAGCAGAGACAACACTTTGCCTACAAAGGTCCTTCAAGTCAAAGCTATGGTTTTTCCAGGAGTCATGTATGGATGTGAGATTGAAAGTCACTCAGTTATAAGTGACTTTGCGACCCCATGGACTATATAGTCGATGGAATTCTCCAGGCCAGAATACTGGAGTGGGTGCCTTTCCCTTCTCCAGGGGATCTTCCCAACCCAGGGATTGAACCCAGGTTTCCTGCATTGCAGGGGGATTCTTTACCAACTGAGCTATCAGGGAAGCCCATGGATGTGAGAGTTGGATCATAAAGAAGGCTGAGCACTGAAGAATTGATGCTTTTGAACTGTGGTGCTGGAGAAGACTCTTAAGAGTCCCTTGGACAGCAAGGAAATCAAACCAGTCAATTCTAAAGGAAATCAACTCTGAATATTCACTGGAAGGACTATTGCTAAAGCTGAAGCTCCACTACATTGGTCACCTGATGCAAAGAACTGACTCATTGGAAAAGACCCTATTTCTGGGAAAGTTTGAAGGCAAGAGAAGGGGGTGTGAGATGGTTGGATGGCATCACTGACTCAATGGATGTGAGTTTGAGCAAACTCAGGGAGATAGTGAAGGATGGGGAAGCCTGGTATGCTGCAGGTCATGGGGTCGCAAAGAGTTGGACATGACTCAGCAACTGAACAACAACAAATGGTATTAGGAAGTGACCCTTTGGGAGGTGCTTAAATCATAAGGGTGGAGCCCTCACCTGATATGCTGGGACCCTGATCTCAGACTGCCAGCCTCTAGAGCTGTGAGAAATAAATTTCTATTGTTTATAAGCTACCCAGTTTGTGGCATTTTGTTACAGCAGCCTGAACGGACTAAGGCACTCTCACAAAGGTCTTAGTTTGGACAATAAATTATATAGTTACCCTAATTATTTGTAGAGAAAGAGATTAAGTATGAATTAAACTCTCATTCTCTCTAGATTTGGGATTGAAGTAAGACAAGTCACACTCCGTTCCAGGAATTAGTGTACACTGTTCCAGGAGCTGGTGAACATTTTCTGTAAAGGGTTACATAGTAAATATTTTAGGCCTCATGGGCCAGACAGTTGCTATTACAGTTAACTCAACTTGGTTCTTGCAGGGAAAGTGGTCACAGACAACATGTAAACAAATGTGCCTGGCTGTGTTCCAATAAAACTTTATTTATGGACACAAACACCTCAATTTCATATAATTTTCCTGTTACAAAATATTTTTCTTCTTTTGAAGTATTTTTTTAACATTTGAAATGTAAATGTCATTCTTAAATCCAGGGCCAGATTTGGCCTGCAGGTCATAGCCACCCCCTGTGCTCTTCTGTCACCTGTGTGAACATACTCGGGTACTGGTAGACAAACCCCTTGTTCTGCTCTGGGAAGGGCTCTGTTGGATCTGTTGTCTGTATACATTTATTATCATCATAGTCAACAATTATATTTATAGTCTGGACACACGATGAGGCTTGAGATCTTAAGAGGTGGAAAAATCTTATTATCTCTTCAGTTTTCAAACATGGAGTGGTGATAGGTGAAGTGTATCATAATTTGCTACCAGTAATAAACTACCAAAGCTTGCAAGTGATTAATGCCTACTCATAAATTAGAGCACATTTGATGTTTTCATTATAAGAGTGCTGTTCTCTCTCACTTCATCCTGATCTGCTCTTAGGGTACTAAGAGGGGTTCTGCCGAGGGGTTCTGCCGACACATGAATGACCAGGACCAACTGTCAGGGATGCTCCACAGCTGCATGATGAGTGAAGGTGGAAAACCTCTGACCTAGTCCAATCTCATTCTTTTTCAGATGGGTAAAGGTCTTCACAGCAGCCCTGCATAAGAAAGGGTCCAGGAAAAGATGTCATGGGCCTGAGTCTGCACACAGAGCAACTGAGGGGCAGAGACAAAGCAAAATGCTCAAGGTCACACAGCTGATGAGCAGCAGACCTGGAACTCGAATGGTGGTCTTTAGAGTCCTAAACTTTGTAGGCTTTGCTACAGCACACAGTTTTCAGTATCACAGGGGTCAGAGAAACCTCAAAAACTCAGTCTGCTGTCTTCAGGCTCTGACTGCAACAACAATATTCCAAAGCACTGGGTAATTCTACCCCTATTGTACAGAGTCCGGGCCTTCTCCCCTCTGGCACTAACATGGAAAGTTCACTATTCCCATTTTATGCATAAGTAAACATTTTCAGCACATGACCTAGATCAAAAGAATCCAATTGATATTCAGAAAACTGGTATAAAGTACTTCTGCAAAGACAGAATTGGTGACCAAAGAGTGGTTATCTCTGTGCCAAGTGGAAGATCCTTGATAGAATGGAAAGTAAACAGTAAAGAGCCCTGTAGTAGGCTTGTCAAATCGCCAATCTGGAAGGACTTTGGGGTCACCATGTCAAACTCTCTATGTCCCAGGGAACAGGACATTATTAAACACATTAGGGAAGAGTCATCCCTGAAGGCCATCCAGCCAAAGCCGATTTGTCGGCTTATCATCCAAAGGAGTCTTGTTAGCCAACCTGAGCCCACATCTACAGGGTAATAATGACCATGTGCATAATGATGACTAAGAGCACTCCAAGAAGGACACGCGCATCCTTAACCATGAAACCATTTAATTCTTCTAAACATAATGTTATCGGTAATTTTATTATGTTTTAATTCCTTGAAAACTGGTCACTAATTTGCATTGCATTGAACCATAAAGGCTGAGTGTCAAAGAATTGATGCTTTTGAATTGTGATGCTGGAGAAGACTCTTCAGAGACTGTTGGACAGCAAGGAAATCAAACCAGTCAATCCTAAAGGAAATCAACTCTGAATATTCATTGGAAGGACTAATGCTGAAGCTGAGGCGCCAATACTTTGGCCACCTGATGGGAAGAGCCGATTCATGGGAAAAGACCCTGATGCTGGGAAAGACTGAAGGCAGGAGGAGAAGGGGGTGACAGAGGATAAGATGGTTAAATAGCATCACTGATTCAACAGACATGAGTCTGAGCAAACTTCAGGAGATGGTGAAAGACAGGGAGCCTGGTGTGCTGCAGTTCTTGGTGTTGCAGAGAGTCGGACATGACTTAGTGACTGAATAACAAGCAATTAGTCTACAGTGAAATACCCAAATCATGCATGGCTCCAGAGTTTGTTTTCAGCTGGTTACTTTTAAAGGCTGAATTTTCTACACCCAAGCTCATGTTCTTATTCAGCAGCCCCCATATTAAAACCAAATGGTCCAATGCCACCTAAACAATTTCCTTTACTAGGTCCTTTGAAGTTCTTCATTCTGACACTAAACGCTCCTCTCATTCCTTTTTGTCACTAGGGAGAAGTTCAAAGAGTTAAAGCTCCTCTTAAATGTGGGATCTCCAAGAATATCAGGCTCACCAAAGCATCCAGCCAGCCCCAGCCAGTATGGCAAACAAAGGGAAGCACAGAAAACAAGACAGAGGCACATGCAGGAGGGCTGGACTTTGGCAAGTGGGCCTCTTCCACTGAACCACAATGCCATGAATGATTAATGCTGAAGGCTGGAGAGACAGGGGAGTATAAGACACCAGAGGAGCACAGGCAGAGGATGGACTCGGCCAGAATTTAAAGAGATAGAAATAAACAGAGAGCACTAAAGCAACCCCTGGGAGACTGTGTTTTGGCTTTTTCTTCCTTATGGTCAGATGGAAAAGGGAGGCAGGGAAGGAAAGCAGCAGACAATAGGATACCTGGAAGAAGAGGAAGAAGGGGGCAGGAGAAGGGAGGAAAACAGGAAGGCTTTTTTAAAAAAAGGAATCAGTGCCCAGGACCTTAGGTATGTATATTACATTGTCTTCCCCTCGTTTTCAGTTATCAGAGCTAAAACAAACCTGTTGGGCTGCCACTAGCATTTTTCAGGGCCTGAACTCATTCTGGGTTTTAGTCTTTCCACTGTCCTTCTCACAGGTCCATCTTTGGCCTTTTGGCTTAAGATGTCTTTTTGCCTGTCTTTTTAAGATCACTTTTTACCTCAGGTACAAAGCCAAGGCTACCAACTTTTAAGGATTAGGAAACTGTCACTGGGGAACTGACCCCAAGAAAGCTCAGATGACAAATTCTCAGTTAAGGGCCTAAGGGAAAGGAATGAGAATGGGGAAGGGCCCAGCCCCCCCTGAGTCACTACAGCTGATGGCTCCTTGGGTGTTCAGAGGGATCTCAGAGCACCTTCTGCGCCCTCCAGGGCTCCTCCCATTTCCTTTTCCAGGAAATCTTCCCAACTCAGGGATTGAACCAGAGTCTCCTGCATTGGCAGGTAGATTCTTTACCACTAAGTCACCTGGGAAGCCCCTTCTTTTCCTTATACCCCTCCAAATCCCCAATTTCTGTATTATCACAGGCTCTTTTCCAGTCTTGGCCACATCACCCCATCTCTTTGCTGATCTGGGCACTGGCTGGTGAAACAGCATGTACCTTGGGGTCTAGTTTTCTGCTTCTTGCAGGTCAGGCCAGTAACGCTGCAAGCCTTCTCTGTTTCTTTAATCTGCTCTGTTTAAGCAGACAGCTAGGAGCTGGAAAGTGTTCCTGTTGGCTGAGCTCTCAGGGCTGTTCCCTGACATGAAGCTGGCAGAAGAAAGAAGCAGTGCAAGGGTATTTCATCTCTCCCTACACCCAGAGAGAAGGATCGCAGGAGGCCACGGCTTCCTTTTGCTCGCTTCCTGGCTAGGTTGAGTGTTGGGTGGAGCAGAAGAAAGGACCCTCATACCCAATCTCCTGGCAGTGGGTTGAATAGTGTTCCTCAGGTAGATGCGTCCTAGTTCTACAGTCCAGCACCTGTGAAGGTGCCCTTATTTGAATATAGGATTTTGCAGATGATTTTAGTTTTGATGGCATCTGAATCCAGTGATGGCCTCCTTACAAGAGACAGAAAAGGGAAATCTGAGACCCAGAGACATAGAAAGAAAGACGAGTAACGATGGAGGCAGAGACTAGAGTACTGATGTGAGCTAAACAACACCAGGAGCCACCAGAAGCTGGTAGAGACAAGGAAGGACTCTCCCCTAGAGACTTCAGAAGGTACCTGGCCCTACTGACACCTTGATTTCAGACTTCTGGCCTACAGACCCGTAAGAGAATAATTCCTGTTGGACTGTAGCCTACCAGGCTTCTCCGTCCATGGGATTCTCTAGGCAAGAATACTGGAGTGGGTTGCCATTTCCTTCTCCAGGGGATCTTCCCAACCCAGGGATCAAACCCGGGTCTCCCGCATTGCAGGCAGATGCTTTATCTTCCCAACCCAGGGATCAAACCCGGGTCTCCCGCATTGCAGGCAGATGCTTTAGCCTCTGAGCCACCAGGGAAGCCCCTCTTAAGCCACCTAGTGTGTGGTAATTTGCTATGGCGGCCCTTGGAAACTAATATATCTCCCTAGGTAAACTCTACCAAGAGTAGAATAATTTCTCTTGACACAAAAAGGATCAGATCAGATCAGATCAGTCGCTCAGTCGTGTCCGACTCTTTGCGACCCCATGAATCGCAGCACGCCAGGCCTCCCTGTCCATCACCAACTCCCGGAGTTCACTCAGACTCACGTCCATCGAGTCAGTGATGCCATCCAGCCAGCTCATCCTCTGTCGTCCCCTTCTCCTCCTGCCCCCAATCCCTCCCAGCATCAGAGTCTTTTCCAATGAGTCAACTCTTCACACGAGGTGGCCAAAGTACTGCAGTTTCAGCTTTAGCATCATTCCTTCCAAAGAAATCCCAGGGCTGATCTCCTTTAGAATGGACTGGTTAGATCTCCTTGCAGTCCCAGGGACTCTCAGGAGTCTTCTCCAAAACCACAGTTCAAAAGCATCAATTCTTTGGTGCTCAGCCTTCTTCATAGTCCAACTCTCACATCCATACATGACCACAGGATAAACCATAGCCTTGACTAGAAGAACCTCTGTTGGCAAAGTAATGTCTCTGCTTTTGAATATGCTATCTAGGTTGGTCATAACTTTCCTTCCAAGGAGTAAGCATCTTTTAATTTCATGACTGTAGTCACCATCTGCAGTGATTTTGGAGCCCCAAAAAATAAAGTCTGACACTGTTTCCACTGTTTCTCCATCTATTTCCCATGAGGTGATGGGACTGGATGCCATGATCTTTGACTTTCATCAAGAGGCTTTTTAGTTCCTCTTCACTTTCTGCCATAAGGGTGGTGTCATCTGCATGTCTGAGGTTATTCATATTTCTCCTGGCAATCTTGAGTCCAGCTTGTGTTTCTTCCAGTCCAGCGTTTTGCATGATGTACTCTGCATAGAAGTTAAATAAGCAGGGTGACAATATACAGCCTTGACGAACTCCTTTACCTATTTGGAACCAGTCTATTGTTCCATGTCCAGTTCTAACTGTTGCTTCCTGACCTGCATACAGATTTCTCAAGAGGCAGATCAGGTGGTCTGGTATTCCCATCTCTTTCAGAATTTTCCACAGTTTATTGTGATCCACACAGTCAAAGGCTTTGGCATAGTCAATAAAGCAGAAATAGATGTTTTTCTGGAACTCTCTTGCTTTTTCCATGATCCAGCGGATGTTGGCAACTTGATCTCTGGTTCCTCTGCCTTTTCTAAAACCAGCTTGAACATCAGGAAGTTCACGGTTCACATATTGCTGAAGCCTGGCTTGGAGAATTTTGAGCATGACTTTACTAGCGTGTGAGATGAGTGCAGTTGTGCAGTAGTTTGAGCATTCTTTGGCATTGCCTTTCTTTGGGATTGGAATGAACACTGACCTTTTCCAGTCCTGTGGCCACTGCTGAGTTTTCCAAATTTGCTGGCATATTGAGTGCAGCACTTTCACAGCATTATCTTTCAGGATTTGGAATAGCTCAACTGGAATTCTATCACCTCCACTAGCTTTGTTCGTAGTGATGCTTTCTAAGGCCCACATGACTTCACATTCCAGGATGTCTGGCTCTAGGTCAGTGATCACACCATCGTGATTATCTGGGTCATGAAGATCTTTTTTGTACAGTTCTTCTGTGTATTCTTGCCATCTCTTCTTAATATCTTCTGCTTCTGTTAGGTCCATACCATTTCTGTCCTTTATCGAGCCCATCTTTGCATGAAATGTTCCTTTGGTATCTCTGATTTTCTTGAAGAGATCTCTAGTCTTTCCCATTCTGTTGTTTTCCTCTATTTCTTTGCACTGATTGCTGAAGAAGGCTTTCTTATCTCTTCTTGCTATTCTTTAGAACTCTGCATTCAGATGTTTATATCTTTCCTTTTCTCCTTTGCTTTTCGCTTCTCTTCTTTTCACAGCTATTTATAAGGCCTCCCCAGACAGCCATTTTGCTTTTTTGTATTTCTTTTCCATGGGGATGGTCTTGATCCCTGTCTCCTGTACAATGTCATGAACCTCATTCCATAGCTCATCATGCACTCTATCTATCAGATCTAGGCCCTTAAATCTATTTCTCACTTCCACTGTATAATCATAAGGGATTTGATTTAGGTCATACCTGAATGGTCTAGTGGTTTTCCCTACTTTCTTCAATATAAGTCTGAATTTGGCAATAAGGAGTTCATGGTCTGAGCCACAGTCAGCTCCTGGTCTTGTTTTTGCTGACTGTATAGAGCTTCTCCATCTTTGGCTGCAGAGAATATAATCAGTCTGATTTCATTGTTGACCATCTGGTGATGTCCATGTATAGAGTCTTCTCTGATAGTGGGTTACAAATTGGTTCTCACAAGTTCGGATGAATTAACTCACAGGTTATGCTACCCCTGTGCCTGGTTGGCATATACAGTGGAAGCTTTTACCCAAAGGTAATTTTGGTCTGTGAAGGGTCATTGAGTATTTGGTTAGAGTAAAACACAATGAGGGCATTATGAGGTCATGAAAATCCCAGAAAAGAAGATGGTTGGAGATGACTTCAAATAACTACAAGGGCTAAACTGATTGCCTAGAGACAGGAAGGGTCCCCTCCCTCAATCCCCGTACCCCCCCCACCCCATCCCGGCCCCCATAGATTGGCAGAGCTCTCAGTCACATTTTCACATTCCAACTCCCCCTTGTCCTGGAGTGGAGAGTTGGAGACAGACTAGAATTTCTTATTCCAGGACACAGTCTCTCCCAAGACTGGGAGACCAGGCCCTTCCTCACCTAGATCACTGCCTATCACTGCCTTAGCGGCTCATCCTCCTTTCACTCTCCAAGCCTTACCTCCCACTCCAAAGCTGGCTTCCTTGGAAAGCATATACAAATCTAGGCGAGGTTCTTGAGTTTGGCTGAGCAGAAAATCACATTCACTTAGAGGGAACTCTGGGGCTGTGTGCAAAGCAAAGTCCACTTTGGAAGAAAACTAGACAGTCAACCAAGACACTCTTTAATTCATAGAAATGAAAGAAAGATGTTGTGATGCTTGTTGGTATGGGACAAACCAAGTGGTTAAATGCAGAAACCAAAAGTGTCAGAGAGTGTAGTTGAATACTCCTCTTTTTATTTCCTCTGATATACTATGTGACCATGGCAAAGCAGTACATTGTCTGGACAAGCTTCTCTATGGGAGACAGAGCAGTGAGCGAGCAACAGCTGATTGCTTAATTTTCAGGAATTTTGAGAAAATGTTGTTCAGCACAGCCATTATTAAAATTAAAGTATAAAACTTACAATTAAAATCAGTGCTTCTTGCTAGGGGGTGATTTTGTACCCCAGGAGACATTTGGCAATGTTTGGAGAGGTTTTGATTGTCACACTGAATAATGCTACTAGTCTCTCGTGGGTAGAGGCTAAGGGATGCTGCTAAACATCCTATAACCACAGGCCAGATCCCTAATAAAAAATTACCCAGCCCCAAATGTCAATAATATCAAGGGTGAGAAATCCTGAATTAAATCAATTAAATAAAAAACAGGTAAACAGCACATCAAATTCATCACTTCCTGTTTACTAGTATCTCTCTTTTGAGGCGACAGATCTCTGCATGTATTGCATCTGCATGGTAGAAATACTTTATTATGGTGTGAACTGTGTATCTCTTCCCAACTCCACATTCAGTAAATCATGTCAGTACCTTCAAACTAGCCATGGTGGGTGGATTTACACCAAGGAAATAGGCAAACATTACCTATAAGGTCTCCCCTTGTTTTTGGAGATCCAGTTGTTAAGTATTCTACAGTACACCACTTTAGGTATATATAGGTATAGGGTACCTGAATTGTGGTGGGATCTTCTCCTTCATTTTTCACTTCTCTCAAAAGATCACAGTGAAATGGAGATCTCTGTTTTTCTAAACAAAAACTGGGAGGGGGTACAAAGGTGGCTAGAAAAATGAAGTCTCATATAAAAAGGCAAAAGAAAGAAATGGAAGAAATAAGGTGTTTACAAGAAACAACTGTTAATGGAAAGTTAAGTTATGCATCTAAATCTATCTTTTTACACTATTAGAACATCTGGGTGAAAACTGAAAAATCAATCCTTCACCCAGATATCTTTTCTGAGTGATACCAGTAGACGAATACTCGAACATTCAGAGTCCATGAAGCATAATATCAAAATACTAGGAAATAGTAGGATGAGTTTCCACTCTTTTTCCTGCTGTTTAGATATGTGAAAGCAGTTTCACTTTTACTAAAGTAGAACTTGACTTCAGGATGACCCACACTAGAAACCAGCGAGGGCACTAGACAGATTTGCCTACGTGGCTCATGTAGAATTTGAGATTACTCTGCGTGGTAACAGACTTAAAGAGCCTCCCTCAATAAGAAAATGTGATGGGGTGATAGGGGAAGACAACAAGAAAAAAAACAAAACATTTTAAAGTAAAGGAAAATTTGTACGAATTTTAAAACCAAGTACATGAACGAAATAAGTCTGGTGAATAACATGGTGGCTTTGAGAGCAAAGCCTGGGGGAAGTTTCTCTGAAGCTGAGAAAATTCTGAACTGGGCAGAGAGCCAGGAGAGCCCCGGACACTGACAGGTGTGGGCTGTGATTGAAGATGAGTTATCTTGCAGTCCAGGAGCTGGGAGTTGGCCAAACAGTGAGGGAATGGGGCTAGGACTGTGTTTGAGGAGGTGTGGGTAAAGGAGAATGTCCACTCAGATCCTGTGAACCCAGACAACCGACCCTAGTTCTTGTTCTCCAAAAGGTGGAAGTAGGTGGAGAGCGCACCAGTTCCTGCTGGGCATCTCAGATGTTGGGTTACCAATGGTCAAGTCAGCTTCAGCTTGAGGGGCTACATGAAAAATTAGTTTCCTAGAAAAAAGACAGGAGGGACCATTACAAAATATAAAACAGGACATCTCCACTAGCTAGGGCTATGGGTAGCCCCTATTCTCTTCTTTCTACAGTTTTGTATTTCTAAAATGTTCTATCATAAACAGTGTCTAATTTATAACCAAAAAGAAAAAAGTTGGTTCTAAAAGGAGAAGGTGAACACAGTCAGTATATGTAAAAGTGTCTTTTTACATATGTCTTCCCAGTTTGTAGTATAATCCAAGATAGTCAGCCTGAAACAGCCCTGAACTGTCCTTGTTGCAATTTGGGTTTGTTTTCCCTAATTTCATGATCACTGTCTAACTAATGATACTTTGGCTATTTAGTAAAGACTCAGATTGACTTACATCTATCTGATTTTAATACCTCAAAGGCAGAGCAATTTAGACCAGTGATTCTCACACTTCTTTGCCCAGCTCCTCAATTTCAACTCTAATTCCCACTGTTTTCTAACTAGAATGAAAATATATTTGAATATTCACTTTATTTGAGTGAAGTGAAAAAGTGTATGAAAGTATTAGTTGCCAAGTCATGTCTGACTCTTTACAACTTCTGGACTACAGGCCTCCAGGCTCCTCTGTCCATGGAATTCACCAGGCAAGAATACTGGAGTGGGTCTCCTGTACTGCAGATCAGTAATTTTTACCTGTTATTCTTGAAATTTGAATTTTAATATACTGTCCTAACTATTCGAGTTCTGAAATGTGATAATGCCTATATTTTTGTTTTAGATTAATAAAAGATACATATCTTTTATTTATTGTCTACTGATAAATATTTATTATCTATGTTTTAGGTATAGTTTTATGTTCTGTGGACACAACAGTGAACAAAATAGGCAATGTTTCTGCCTCATATAGCAGTATATCTGGTGTGTATATTTCCTGTAAAATTCACTGAGATAGGATTATGGATTCCAGAAAGAGTTGGAAGGCCAAATCCTTTAATAATGTATCCCATTTCATAGTCATGAAAAACGAAGTCAAATGCATTCGTGACTTAGCTAGTTAATTGAAGAATTAAGAATAGATCCTCTGTATTTCTAGTTCAGTCCATCTTCTATTATACTTCAAAGATGATAAATACTAATAAAAACTAGACCTTATACCAAGGGTCTCATCTGTTAATAATTATCAGTGACTTCCTTAGCTTGATTTAATGACAGTTTTCAACCTTTATCCTACTGGTCTCTGCAATATTTGGCACTGGAATCATCTCTGGGGTGAACCTGAACTTTAGGTTTGAGTTTCAGCTACGAGTGTACAAATCAACCAATACAGAGTTGGCACTTACAACAAATGTTAGCTCTCTTCTCTTACTTACAATAACACACTATTATTTTATTCTCACCTCTGATGTCACCAGTTGAACCTGTTTCTACCTCACCCTTTTGCTAGATTCTTCTTTCCTCAAGCCCCACTAGAAGCTCTGTTCTGAGACCTATGCACTTCTCCCTATATTTCCACTGATGAGTTTAATCACCCTCTCTTTGAAAATGACTTTTAGATCCACAGCTTGAGTCTCAGTCTCCTGTATTCCCTGTGTCTTGTATTTTGTGTAGCCTGTAGGAATCCTGAGTATTTTGCTGTCAGCTTCATTCAACATGTGCCAGGGACTTCCCTCGTGGTCCAGTGGTTAAAAATCTGTCTTCCAATGCAGGGGATGCAGGTTCGATCCATGGTTGGGGAACTAAAATCCACATGCTGCAGGGTATCTAAGCCCATCCACAAGTAGAGAGAAGCCCACACACCACAATGAAAGATCTGCATGCTGCTACAAAGACCTGATGAAGCCAAAAACAAAAAAACAAACACATTTAAATGTCCCAAACAATTCATTATCTCTTTCTCCAAACCATCTTTTCTTTTCTAGGCAACATCTTTTTGTGTTTTAGGCAAAGGAAGAAATATATCTGAAGACTGAAAGAAGAGAGGAATGTGTATCTCTAAAGAAATGACAGAAATTCAGGATGACTGGAAGATGGAGATGGGGAAGCAGAGCCTGGAAGGGATGATCAGGACCAGATTCTGAAATCCTGGAGCCACATTAAGGATTTATGAGTTGCTCATGAAACCTAGCGGGGACCTCTTAACAGTAAGAAGCTAGCTACTGACAAAAGAATCTTTGAGAAAACAGACTCCAGAAGAGTATTGGCATGGCAGCAAGGACTCTGGCCACCTGAGAATTTCCTTGGGCACACTAGGGCAGATCTGACTCCTAATAAAGAGCATCAAGAGCATGTATGGAGCTTCCCAGGGATATTTTTGGAGTGCATACTGACTACTGCATCCTGAATGAGGTCAGACCTCATAAAGTGGTCCATGAGGTCTTTCATTTTTTTGGTGAGAGCCAAAGGAGCCTGGAAAATCCCATGGACGGAGCAGCCTGGTGGGCTGCGGTCCATGGGGTCTGGAAGAGTCGGACACGACCGAGCGACTTCACTTTCACTTCTCACTTTCATGCACTGGAGAAGAAATGGCAGCCCACTCCGGTATTCTTGCCTGGAGAATCCCAGGGACAGGGGAGCCTGGTGGGCTGCCATCTATGGGGTCGCACAGAGTCGGACATGACTGAAGTGACTTAGCAGCAAAGGAGCCTTGCTGGTAAAGAATTTCTCCCCAGTGAGGACATTCCAGCCTGTGTCATTGGGTCTAGTTTGTATGTCTGTGGATCAGTAAGTCCCTATATGTCTTAGCACCTCCAGACTTCAAAGTAGACATGAAGATGCTACCCGCTCCAACACTGGGAGTAAGATAAAGTCAGTGAAATTCTTGAAGGCCACAGAAAACTGCCTGGTAAATATGAGACTATTAATAAAAAGTTAAATGAAGAAAATCTGAAGAAAAGAGACAATCTTTTGGAAATCCAATCCCGACTGGCCGTGACAGAGGTAGTGGACAGCAAGCCTGGCCAACCTCACAAATCAGACTCTCCTTAAGTAGCTACTGTCAACAGGGTGGTGAGGGAGAGATTTAGTGCTCATCCCCAGACCATCACATCTGTTGTGCTTCAGAGCATGTGAAAGATGATAAATCATATAGGAATATGAATTGATGCTGCTAATTTGGTGCTGAGTCCCTTCCATTTGCCATGGAATCATCAGAAATACCTCAACAAAGCCAGGTGCCCTTTTCTTAAAATTACATAACCAATCAAACAATAAATTTATTAATTCCTAACATAAGAGTGACTCATACAGAGTTTTACATTAGGGAAAAAAAATCTGACAGCCAAGAGGTCTCACTGGTTCTAATGATCTAATGAGTAATTCTGTCCATTAAGGGAAGATGTGGCTTCCTGATTAACGTGGAACCTTAGCAGTGTTTTTAATAAAAGTTTTAACACATACTGCTGTTCAGCTGGTGTCATGTTTAATTAAAACCTTGAAAGCTCCTAGAGAGCTCTCTCTCCTCTTCACCAGATAAGGAGATGCAGAATGCCTCTGGGGGATAGGAAGAGGACAGGGCAGGTAGGGGACGCAGGGCTGAGGAGGGTGGAGAGGAGAGTGGCCAAGCAGTGTTCACATGAGGGCTCTGCTGGTGCCAAGGCCAGTTTCTGCCAAAGGAGGCTGAGTCAAATTTTATCAGCTCTCCTATCTCCTCACTGTAATGGAGGGAAAAAAAAAAAAACAGAGGACAGAGAGTACTCTTAAAAAACACACACTCGTGTGGTTTTTGTTTTGTTTTCTTTGCACTTGGACTAGTGTAATAGGACTCAGCACAGAAACCTAGGGGTGACACTAGGCAGTGCATGACCCTAAAACACATTGCTCTCATCCTAATACCTTTTATTAGGGACACCATGAACGTGCATGGCTTCATCGCTTCATGAAAAAAGGAAGGGAGGGACTTCTCTGGCAGTCCAGTGGTTAGGACGTCTCGGTTCCACTGCAGGCGGCATGGTTGAGATAACTGGTCAGTGAACTAAGATCCCACATGCGCAGTGTGGCCAAAAGAAATGAATTTTTAAAAATTGTTTTAAGTTTACAAAAGGAAGAGAGCTGTAAGAGATCTAGAAAGCAAAAGGCAGCTAGCTCTTGATTTAAAATTATACTATACTAAGTGAAAATAGTGCAGAATAAAAGTGATACATATGTATATATAGGCATAGTGTGCATATACATGTACTGATTCCAGTTATGGAATATATAATATACATGCACACTTACATACATTCAAAAAAAGCTAGAGGAAATGCTCCCTATTGTTAATAGTGATTAAAAGCCTTTGGTTGGTAGGAGTATCAATAAATTTTATTTTTTTATTTTATACATTTAAATATTCAATGAATAGTCTACAATGAGTATGAATTGAAAATACTATAAACATATCATTTATATTACTCAAATAAGCATTGTTTCAAATTATAAGGCAACTTAAGCCATACCTCTGTTCTCAAAATACAGGAACAAAATACAGGAACACCTAAAACTACATGTAAAAGGACACATAGAAAATCACAGGCCAAAAAAAATCTCTACTTTAAAATAACAATGTCCAGGCACTTAAGTTGCATGGTGTGGAACACTGTAAAAAGATATAGCTGTGTCATCAACAGATAAGATACCCTCAGAGGTAACTTAAGAAACAGTGGCTGGCTTTAAAATGACTAAAAAGAAAACCTGACAATAAAATTCACTTAAATATCTGACTCTGCAAAAAAAAAAATTACACTCTGTCCTAGAGGAGTACTATGTAATTGAAAAGCCTATGGTGTAACAAGAACATCCTTAGTGTAAGGGACAATCCCAAAAGTGATAAAATAAAAATGTGAGCTCTTAAGCACTTTTTAATGTTTCAAAGGCAATGGGGGACTGACTGCTAGGAATAGGATGGTGGCTGTTTCACTTGATAATATGTTTTTAAGCTGAAAAATCCCTTAGCAAGAGATGAGAAGTTGTCATTAAGGAAGCTGGAGGCTCAATCAGGTACCAAGGGGGCTTTTAGATTAAGCTGTTGAATCAGTCTGCTTTTGGGATATAAGAATGTGACCAGTGCTTTGTTGGCAGGAAAATGCAAGCTCCCAGGGATCTGCTGGGACCATAAAGGTAGTATTTGAACTTGTGCTTTCTGTTCAAGATGGGAAATTGAGCATAGTCCATACCTCATTTTTGCACACCGAACATAGGAAAAGATAGAACAATCTTTGAATAATCAGACTTAACTAACATGTATCTCACACTGAAATCCAAGAAAGAGACTTCTCACTAGACAAATAGTGATTCCTTAAACCTTGAAAGAGGTAAATGAAAAAGAGAATCCTTAACGGGCAATAGGGCCAATGCTTTCACCTACAATGAAGCCAAGACCACCCTCAGGTGTCTGGAAGTTGGGTCATGGGGCTCGCTGGTATTACAGAACTAAACTGTTCTGCATCCCTGCCATCAGCCAAAGGTTGGGGTTGGGGTGGTGTTGAGCTGTTCATCAATGTCAAGGTTAGGAAGTCTTCAGTCATACGAGACCAGAACCGAGAGCTGCCCTGCACCAGTGAGGATGGGCTTGGAACCACACCACCCATCCAGGAAGGGGTTAAACCAGTAACCAGCACAGGCCTGACCTGGAGCCATTTCCCTTCAAGCCTGGAGCTGAGACCCTGCAAGACTGTTTTCCTGGGGTATCACCTTAAAATACTCAAGAGGTGAAATCTCTGGTGGAAGACGAGTTCACAAACCAAAAATCCTTCAGCCTGTGTGGGAGAATAACACCTTGAAAGGGAGACAACAAACAGAAGAACTTATCTGAAGTGAATAGAGATACTAGAATACCCTGATGAGCTTTTGACTATCTTTAAGAAACTCAAAGAGATAAAGGAGGCAATAGCATTCGTGGAAAAGAATGTAAGATATGGAATAACAAGAGGGGGTTCCAAGAAAGAAAACCCTTAGAAATTTTGGAAATGAAGGCTGCAAGAAAAGAAATTAAATCATTGTTTATGTGGAAAATGAAACGTTGAGGCTAAAGACGTAGCTCCTGGCATCAGAAGAAAAGCAAAGAAGACAGAGATGAAGGAAGTAGACTCTCATATAGGCAGGGAAACCAGGAGAGATGTCCTGCTGAGACCATGGAGCTGCCTGGGCACAAGGCATTGCTTGTATGCTACGTTGGTGGCATGATGTGGTAGCCCTGAGAGCTCAGTGAATTTTGTGGGAGGTAGATGGTAGGAAGAGATGATTCAAAGGGAGGGGCTAGAGGCACTTTAACAGCTGGGCTAGTGAACAAACATAAAATAGAAATTAGAGCACAGAGGCATGGTGCTGGGTTAGTGTGAGGTAGGAAGGAACTCAGGTCATATATTTGGAAATAGGCAGCTTAGCTTGGAGAACTAAGAAAGGGCTAAGTGTCTCCACTGAAGCTTACTGGCAAATTCCTTAACAGGCAAGCCCAGGGGACATCCATCTAGGTGGAAATGGAGAGGGTTGCTTGGGTCACTGACCATATTTGGTTAAAGGTTTCAAAATCGGATTTGTAACTTATTTATAATTCCTCAGAAATCACTCAGTTCTGGAGCTCAAATTTGCTGTAAAATCGTAAAAAATAACCAAAATTGCTTTTGCACATAGCTCTGCCTGTATGCAGAGAAATTTATTCTGTCTGATGCTTCTTCTACAAGTATTCAAACTAGCCAATTCAGAGCTTGGCAAATGGCCTTTGTGAACAGTACAGAAATATCAGGGAAGACCAGAGAGGGGGAGCCTAGGGTTGAAACAAGCCCCCAGACTGGTTCTAAGTACTTTACGAATATTAATTTCATACTTAATCAAGATCTTGGGTACCAGTCATAGTTCCATCCTGATTCAATGACTCGATCCTGGTGTCTCAGCTTCCCCATGGGTCCCAGTAGATAATCGTAACTCCTCTACCTACTTAATGAGGGTATTTGGAATATCTATTGCAAGGATATAGGACTTCCCCAGTAACTCAGCTGGTAAAGAATCCACCTGCAATGCAGGAGACCCAAGTTCAATTCCTGGGTCAGGACAATCCCCTGAGAAGGGATAGGCTACCCACTTCAGTATTCTTAGGCTTCCATGGTAGCTCAGATGGTACAGAATCCACCTGTAATTCAGTAAACCTGGGTTTGATCCCTGGGTTGGGGAGATCCCCTGAAGAAGTAAATGAATGGCTACCCACCCCAGTATTCTGGCCTGGAGAATTCCATGGACTATACAGTCCATGAGGTCACAAAGAGTCGGACACAATTGAGTGATTTTCACTTTCACTTTGCAAGGATATAAATGAAAAGACTTTATTAACTGTGATGTAAAATCAGGGTAGTGACTTGGGGGGACATTCCCAGGGGAAGGAGGAATTATAACCCAAGGCCTAGATTATAGACTTCATTCTTCTCAATGGGAGCATCAAGAGTAACTGTAGATTTGTGTGATGGCTGTACAGGAGGGCAGGACAGAAAAATGGTGCTCCCTCAGCTTCTTTGAGTGTCCTGTAGAGTTAAGAGAGCCATGGGAAGAGATTACCAGAAGTAAAAAAAAAAAAAAAACAAAGGGGGCAGGAAAGTCATACGAATAAGCCTGAAGAACACGTCCAGGGGAGCAGTATTGGGTTCAGGTGACTCAGAATACAGTTTGGGCAGATTCCAACAAAAAGGGTCCCGAACCTCGCCGTTGCATTTGTGGCCTGGATGGCCTTCAGCAGACCCAGATGCAAAGCTTACCAAATCACCAGAGCCGAGGGGCAGATAGATGTTCTGATGGGAACAGCCTTAAGGTGACACAGAAGGAAGCTGGACAGGGCTGGCCAGAGGCCCTGATGTTGCCTCCTACGACACTTGAAGGTGTGAGGGGGCAGGAACTCAGCCCGGCTCAGCATTCTCTGGGGTGTGAGCCTCTCGTAGTAGGATGCTTATTTACTGGGACGTTAAAGGCCTGCTACCTAGTTTATGTTACCAATTGCCTGTGGTGCCACTGAAATGATAGCGATCTGAAACAACCTCGATATGAATCATATACTTTTGTTTTTTTCCTGATAGTGTGCCAACAAGATGCAGTTATCATTTTCCTGAAGAAAAGGGCTGGATTTTCCCCTGATTCTTGTTAGGGAGGGCTGGGATGGAAACTTCCACATTCCATTTGCCTGGGAGCAGCCAGACCTGGGTTGCCTCCTAGCTCAGGATCCAACACAGACAGGTCTGGAGAAAAAGACTCTTCTCACAGAATCACTGAGAGCCAGGCCTGGGGAGGACAGCAGTCACCAAGTCCAATGGCCTTTCTTGGAACTCTATTTTTGAATGAATGGCTCTGAAGGGGCCTGGAGTCACCTGCCTGGACTCTTGATGTATAAAAGTACTTTATTTTTTGGTTTAAGTAAGGTTAAGCAATGTGCCCAGGACCACATGACAAGGGATTAGCAGTACTGAATCCAGAACTCAGGGTGCCTGACTCTCAGTTGGGGAGTCCCTGTTCTGCTTCATAATGTCACTGCCTCTCACCTGCCTCCCAGCGGAGGAAAAATAGCAGCATGAAGAGGCCAGAACCTCTGTGAAAACACAGAATGACAGTAAGGAAGGTCCAAGAACTCCTTCTGTGTCACGTTCGGAGAAGAGGTGGTTCCCTCACACTGTCCCCAACACACCAGGTACCACATTCTCTCTGAAAACTTCCTGGAGCATTTGCTTACCTAATAGGACTGCGAAGGATAAAACCCACCATTCAGTTTATCAGTCTGACCTTATAATTCTCCTCTTCCTGGAAGACTTCCTTTTTTAGCCACTCTTTCCTGGCTAGATATTACTCATCTTTTGGTCTCTGTTCTCATTTCATTTCCTGATTCACCAATTTAAATGATATTTCCCTGTTATAATTCCTAATTAACCCTTTATTTTCCTTCCTATGCAATTAGCAATTACGTAAAAACTATTCAAATTATTTCTTCAATATCCATCTCTCCCATCAACAGTAAGTGGCACGAGGCCAGGACTGTGTCCATCATTGTAAGGTCAAGCACAGAGGCTGGCAAACTACAGCTTGTGGGCCAGATCTGGCTTGCCACCTGTTTTTGTATGAACCAAGAGCTAAGAATACTTTTTACACTTTTAAATAGTTGGGGAAAATATCAAAAGAAGTGTATTTTGTGATGTGAAAATTATATGAACTTCAAATTTCAACGTGCATAAATAAAACTTTATTGGAACACAGCTATTTTCCTTCATTTACGTATCAACTCTGGCTGCTTTCAAGTTACAGTGGCAGAGCTGTAACATGAGAGTAGTTACAACAGTGAAGAAAAGCAGAGAAAGGCCATGCTAAAGTTCAGACATGTGTCAGGGATTAAACTCAGACCTTTCAAACTCCTGCAGTGTTTCCACTTATTGGATTTCTCCAAACTGACAACAAGGACTGCAAAAACCATGGCCCAGAATCTACCCGGGCCCACAGCAGGTTTTCTAGATATCCATGATAGGTAAATATCCCTGAGGACCTGGGATAAAAGGTGCTTTGTTAAAAGCCACTTTAAATACCTCCCTGAGAAAAGATACTTACAGGGATAAAAGCATTTCTGCTGAAAAGAGGTCTGATGTGTTCTGTTTATGCGGAAGTTGAGGTTTCTTTCCATTCTGTTACAAAATGCAACAACCCCAGGAGTTTTATGTTCTGATGCCACATCGCTCTGCTTTCAGATCTTGCTTTTGTTCCTGCTCACATTTCCGACATGGGAACAAAGCCACAGGCTTGTGCAAACAAATGTCCCTGGATTAGAGTGCCCTGCTCGAGCCAGTTATATTAAGATGGCAATACTGGTATTAATTTCAGTCTCTTGAAAGTCAATGAATCCTCCCTTCAATCATTGCTGTTGGAATATTCAGGCATATTTCATCCCAACTAATAAATATAGGTGATGTTTAAAGACAATGAAAATTGTTGGAAGAAGCTAGGCAGAAGAGAATAATCTACAGCCCAGAGGAAACCATGTTTGAATTGATAGCTTCAATCTCATAAACTCTCTGGATTGGAAGAGGTCTTAAAAGATTGTCTAGCTGTAAAAGACAAAATATTTATGTCTTCCTAAAATTCATGTTTTGCAGCCCTAAACCCCAAAGTGATGGTAAAGGTAGGGCCTTTGGGAGGTAATTAGTTTAGATGAGGTCATGAGAGTGAGGCCCCCATGATGGGATTAGTGTCCTTATGGAAGGAAAGTTATGACCAACCTAGATAACATATTGAAAAGCAGAGATATTACTTTGCCAACAAAGGTCCATCTAGTCAAGGCTATGGTTTTTCCAGTGGTTATGTATGGATGTGAGAGTTGGACCGTGAAGAAGGCTGAGCACCGAAGAATTGATGTTTTTGAACTGTGGTGTTGGAGAAGACTCTTGAGAGTCCCTTGGACTGCAAGGAGATCCAACCAGTCCATCCTAAAGGAGATCAGTCCTGGGTGTTCATTGGAAAGACTGATGATGAAGCTGAAGCTCCAATACTTTGGCTACCTCATGTGAAGAGTTGACTCATTGGAAAAGACTCTGATGCTGGGAGGGATTGGGGGCAGGAGGAGAAGGGGACAACAGAGGATGAGATGGCTGGATGGCATCACTGACTCGATGGACGTGAGTCTGAGTGAACTCCAGGAGTTGGTGATGGACAGGGAGGCCTGGTGTGCTGTGATTCATGGGGTCGCAAAGAGTCGGACACGACTGAGCAGCTGAACTGACTGAACTGAACTGAAGAAGAGGAAGTGAGACCAGAGTTTTCTCTTTAACATGTGATGCATCCGAGAGGGAAACTCTGCAAGACTATGCACCTGCAGGTCGGAAAGAGAGCTCTCACTCAGAGCTGGATCTGCCAGTACCTTGATCTTGGCTTCTCAGCCTCCAGACTGAGAGAAATAAATGTTTATTTTTTAAGCCTCCCAGTCTCAAGATGTTGTTATAGCAGCCCACAATGACTAAAAAGCCAGCCCATCCACGATCTGAATATTTTTTTTCTTTCTTTTTTCTTTTTTAACTTTACAATATTGTATTGGTTTTGCCATATATCAACATGAATCCGCCATAGGTATACACGTGTTCCCCATCCTGAACCCTCCTCCCTCCTCCCTCCCTGTACCATCCCTCTGGGTCGTCCCAGTGCACCAGCCCCAAGCATCCAGTATCGTGCATCGAACATCCATGATCTGAATATTGACCCTCCTCTCCACCACTTCTGCTTGAATATGTATGTGATGCTACCTCCCACGCCTCTGCCAGAATCAAAATGGCAGATCATCAGTGGAAATTTGTGCCCTCTAAGTCTGACCTCATGTTCTTGGTTCATCCCTTGGATTACATTTCCCTTTCATGAATCAGCCCCACAACCATGCCGTGTCCCTACCTCTCACCCCCATTGCCACATACTCATAACTGTACCAGCTTTCTCTTTTCTAGGCCCAACAAGCTAATACTTCCTGATCATTCTTTATATGACATGGTTCCAAAATTTGTTTTTCCACTGAAGCTTTCAACTTCAGAAAATAAGCAGCCAATATGGTAGATGCTCACTTCATTTCCCTTCCCTGACTCCTTCCCAGGAGTGAGGAAATGAGCTGCAAGTAAGTCAAAGGCTTACTGGATAAGGTACAATGTGGATCATGAAGAGTTGCTCTCAATTTAGACCCAAAAGGTTGTCTAGTTAAAATGGCATAAAGAGTGGATTTTCCTGGTGTCAATCATGGAGAAAAGGGACAAGACCATCGGAAGGAAATGGGAATCCAAATGGGCCATTACAGGTTTTGGGCCCCTGTGCCAAACTTCAAAGAATTTAAGTGTATTTGAGAGTGCTTTTAAATATAAGGAAAAGAAACAACAGCCCTTGTCATATAGAGGTAGCTAGAAACTGGGCATTCCTGTGGGCAGTTAGGAGAATGAGTTTACCTCTTGATGCAGATTATCTGGTTCAATGGTTGGCCTAATCTGACTTGTTGCTTATTTTTGTAAATAACAGAGTCACACCTATGATTTACCTATTAACTATGGTTGCTTTCGTGCTACAATAGCTGAGCCTAGTAGTTGTGACAGAGACTAAGGCTCATTGAGCCTAAAATATTTATTAGTCCTTACAGAAAAAGGGCTTTCCTGGTGACTCAGATGGTAAAGAATCTATGTGCAATGCAGGAGACCTGGGTTCGTTCCCTGGGTTAGGGACAATCTCCTGGAAAAGGGAATGGTGATCCATTCCAGTATTCTTGCCTGGAAAATCCCATGGACAGAGAGCCTAGTGGGCTATAGTCCATGAGATCACAAAGAGTTGGACATGACTGAGTGACTAGCAAAAAAAAAAAAATACAGAAAAAGTCTGCCACCAGTGATACAGTTCCGTATTTCCAGTATTGAATGCCTCACCACATTAGTCTTGAGTGACTAATGTGGTGAGGCAACAAATCTGGGGGGTAATTCTTCACACCAGGTGCCCCTCTTGAAAATTCATGGTGTTACTAATTGAGTAAAGGCTTCCAGAAGCCCTGCAGCACACATGTCTGTTTAACTTTGTTTAACTCAGCACTCCTCAGACTCACTTGACCCTATCAACATTCCATTGCAGCATAGGAGCACACTCGCAAAATACCAATCTTGTTGCTTATTACTGTTCTTTGAATTGATTTTCTATTTTTTTCCCCAAGCCCAGGGATGCACCTTGCTTAGATTTTCCAGTCTAGTGACAGTTATGTTGATGAGATCTGAGGGAGGGCTGAGGTGTTTCCTTTAGGCCAGAGTGGTACAGTGAGTAGTGCCTCTCAGCCCGAGGAAGTGGCAACACTAGAAATTTGGGAGAACCCCCAGTGGCCTGCAGGAGTCCCCGTCCAATGCCATCATATTTTCCTTCTTTATTGGATTATTTCTATAAGCAAAGAACATAATTTTTTCATCTCAAAAAACAAACCAACCCTCTCTCGAATGCCATCCCTATGCCACTACACCCATGCCTCTGCTGACATTTGCATCAGAATTCCTCTAAAGCATTGTCTATATTCATCCCCTCCAATCCCCTCTTCCTACTCTTTCTTGAATCCACTCTAGTGAGACTTTCTCCCCTACCATTCCCCTAACATGGCTCTTGTCAAGATCACCATGACTTCTGTGAGGCTAAACCCAAGGTCAAGGCTCAGTCACTGTACTCGTAATATTTGCAGTATTCTGTACAGATAATGCACAGAAGGCAATGGCACCCCACTCCAGTACTCTTGCCTGGAAAATCCCATGGACGGAAGAGCCTGGTAGGCTGCAGTCAATGGGGTCGCTCAGAGTCGGACACAACTGAGTGACTTCACTTTCATTTTTCACTTTCATGCTTTGGAGAAGGAAATGGCAAACCCACTCCAGTGTTCTTGCCTGGAGAATCCCAGGGACGGGGGAGCCTGGTGGGCTGCCATCTCAGGGGTCGCACAGAGTCGGACACAACTGAAGCCACTCAGCAGCAGCAGCAGCAGCATACAGATAATGACTCTTCTCCCCAAACACTTCCTTCTCTAGGCTTCTGGGATCCTGCTCTCCTGTGGCTCTTCTTCTACCTCACTGGCCCCCCTTCTCAGCCATTCCCTGGGTCACTATAATCTCCCTGACCTCCAGATGCTGGAATTCCCCAAGGCCCCCACTAGAATGCCTCCATCCATCTACATGGTCTCTACATGAGCTCATCCTGTCTCATGGCTTTTGATGCCAATGACTCCCACATTTCTATCTCTATCCTCAATTTGGAATGTCCGTTACCCCAAAATTTGCTTGGCTCACTTCATGTTTTTGCTAAAATACTACAGTATCCATACAGTGCTCTCTGACCACTCTATAAATATATGTATAAATAACACCCTCACCCCTCACTCCTGCCAGCCAGTGTTCCCTTAGCATACTTTTTTTTCTCCTCAGAACTTATCACTATCAGAAATATTTAGTTATTGGAACATAAGCTTTATGAATGCAGGTACTCTTTTGTTCTCCAAAAGAGTTAATACAAGGGCTTAGATCCCTGGAAGACACATAGTAGGCACATAGTAATGTTGTAGGATGAATGAATAGAGGTGTGAGTTGTCTATGTTGGGAGTCTAGGAGTCTACATGATTTCATAGCTGGGGGAGCTAAATTTAGGTCTTTTTTGCCTCAAATCACATAGCTTGCAAGTGGCAAAGCTGATATATGAATCCTGGTCATGTGCTTGATGGGGGGTAGACACAAGTTCCATTTCTGCTCTCATGGAGTTTTTCAGTGGTTTTTCAGTTTTTCAGAGCTGTTCGGTCTGACTTTGAACAGACAATGGCAACTCACCCCTTGACCTCTAAGCCAGGTTCTTTCCATTGGCTTCTTGTTACCACCATCAAAATGACCCTTTGAGACTAAGGTCTTTATTCTTAAACAGCCATTACTCCTTCTCAAGGTATAATCTTACAGGATTCTGAGGCATAAAATGAATTTTTACCTCACATTTAAGATAACTTTTTCATCTCTCTAAACTATGACTGTTATTAAGTGTTGAGTCTCATCTTATGTGGTTTGTGAGGAGTCCTTGTGTCTCCTGGCTTGTCTCTCATATTTGTACTTCTAGTTTTTAATGATCATTGGTTATCAAGGTGCATGGTTTTAATCTTGTTACCTTCACCAGAGTCTAGTCCAAAGTACTGTGATTTTGCCCTTCCCTTCAGAGAAGATTCTGCTATACGGTGGCAAGTGGGAAATGGCAGGGGCTCTGTGAGATCTTTAGCCCAAACTGGTGGCCCACACAAGAAAAATGTTAAGAATTATTGTTTCAAGGTCTTCATTCACTCATCTTTCCTTTCAAAGTGAATAACATCTTATAATTCAGAATCTTAGATCTGGATGGAATCTCAAATGTCATACTGTCCCAACAGTTAGCAACAATCAGTGATCCCTGAAACATCTGTGACATGAAGGGCACCTCTGCTTGAGCCGCTGTATCAACAAAATATTTTTACTCTCATACAACTTTCCTTAGGTTGAGTCAAAACCAGCCTCTCTAAAGCCTCCGCACATTGGTTGTGGTCTTTGTCTTTAGACCTAGCTCCTATAAACCTCACTTTTTATTTTTTTGCCAGGTTTTCAAATAGGCCTGTGAGCATAGAAAAATACATCCGACCCATTCGTGTTGAACCTAGATACCAATATAACTTTTTTGGCTATTAAAATAAATACAGGTTAATAAATCTTTCTATATATCCCCAGGCAGCAAGAGAGTTAAAAGTACTGCCATTACCATGGCGCGGATGGAGAAACCAAGGCATACGGATGGCAGATGACTCACTGTAGGCTCAGTGGACAGATGATTCAGGATTCAAGACTGCTTGTCCTTTGCTCTGACTTGGATTCCCTAATGCAGTACATACTCCAGAGAAAGCTATTATAATAACAACTCCAAGAACATTAGAATTCCTATTACTGAGAAAGATGTACTTTCATTTAAAGGGTTTCATTCTCCTTAGATGAGTTCTACTTTCTGCTTTCCCTTCATTCAAATTCCATGTTTATTATTTCCACTCCAGTGATGGCCTGCTAAAGCTAAAATTCCACTCACACGAGCCAGCAAACGCAACTCCAGGCAGCAGCAGACAGGGGCACTTGGTCTGTTGGAGACAATGGTTTCTCTCCAGTTTGGTCAGCAAGCCGGATTTAAACTGACAAGATCATAGCTCTACAAAAACAAGATTTATTAATTGTCCTGAGGAAGGAAAAGGTCACTGGGCAAATGGTACCTTGTATCTCATTTTTCAACTGGGGTCTGGGCATCAGTGTCAAATCATTTCTCTGTAACTAGATTCTGCCTCTCAACAATAATTAAAAAAATGACCCGATAAAATCATTCTGCAGGTCTGCTTGTGTATTTCGTTACTTGAATACATTTCACTTATACTGAAATCAGTCTGGAGTTGCTGACACTGGAGTTTCTTCAGGACCCCACTGAAAAATGTGTTTGAGGGACCATTTATTTCTTCTCCCAGACCCCTGCTGTAGTCCATTTCTCAGGCTTCAGCTCCTAAGGAAGGACAGAAGCTTCCTTCACGTGATCTGGGTCACTAATAATGGCAGGGCATGGGAGGGGGCAGGCTGGGTTTCTACCCATCAGACCAATTGCAATTCGCCTGACAGACTCCAGGGATGGCTGGGCTCAGGGAATGGCAGCAAGAACACCACCATCACAGGTGCAGGCCTTGAGGGGCTGAAGGTGTGCAACATTGTACAGGGAAAGCAACTCGCACAGGGTATTTATTTCTCTAGCTCTCCTGGGCTCCGTTGTGGGCAAATACCCACGATGCCTTGCTTCCCTGGGCTGTGGAAGCACATTTTCAGATTCAACAAACATTTACCGAGTATATACTATGTGCCCATCCAAAAAAGGAAACATTCTCATAAATAGGACTTCATTTAAGCCTCATTACAACCCTGTGAATGAGATGGAGTTGTAATGTCCTGGTCTGGGGGGTTTTGCCTGCTTGTTTGCTATTAAGTGATTTGATTACATGGCTATGTCAGCCATCTTAAATCTTACTGGCAGGAAGGTTGGATAAATAAATGAACAAACAGCTGACAGACACATAAGTTCTCCTCTACAAAATGAATCCTTACCAGAGCAGACCCAGGCAGGATGACTTGCCCAAGATCACATGACCTGGAAGTGGCAGAGTTGGGACCTGACACCAGGGCAGGTACCAGGACCCACACTTCCTCCTCTTCCCAGCCCTCTGCCCTACATGTTAATGATCTGTTTAACACCTTGGTACTCAAGAGGTACCCTTGTAATCCCATCTCAGTAGTGTTCTAGCAATGTTTCAATTTTAAATGTGAAGAAAGTAAAAAAGTAAGCCTTTTCAAATACAACTTGCACCTATTCCCTTCTCTTTTAACTTCAAGTTTGCTGTTTTGCTTTGACCCCACTGCACAGCCTGTGGGACCTCAGTTTCCTGCGAGGGACTGAACCCCGGCCATGACAGCGAAACCATGGAATCCTAACCACTAGGCCACCAGGAACCTTTCCCAAGTTTGTTTTTCATTTTTACCTGGGTAGTCAATAAAGTCCCTGATAAGTTTCCTTTCACTCTGCTTTCCTGGTCTCACTCATTCCTGGCAGTCATGCCCACGTCTCAGGGTTTCATGCTTAAGACAAATGTAGGAATTCTGCTTCCAACCTGGATAACTCCTCTCCTGTCCCCAGCGTTATCATGAGATCAACCCATGGTGAGTCAGCTGAGGAGAGTTCTCTCTGGAGGTCATTCTCTTTCCAGCCACTTCTCTTCTGACCTCCTCCTCCTTTTCTCTCAGCCTCAAGCCCTGCAGACTGGCCTGCTGTGGCGGAATCCAGGGTGGTTACTTCTCCAGGTATTTTAGCTCACCAAAGGGATGGAGTGGGAGTGGTAAGGCTACATGGTGCTTACTGAGGGGTTGGGCTATTAATGTGAAAGTGAAGTGAAGTCACTCAGTCGTGTCCGACTCTTTGCGACCCCATGGACTGTAGCCCACCAGGCTCCTCCATCCATAGATTTTTCCAGGCAAGAGTTAATGTTAAGGAGGAGGTGAATGTGGGAACAGGCAGTTTTGCTGTCTCCCCTCCTATCTTCTGAAAAAGACTTTCAATCCTCCTGTACCTTGACCTTCACTGTCCCTCCTTGTAGGTCTACACAGCCCACATTTAGTAAGAATCCTGTCAGGTCAGTTTATCCAGATCCTTACCCTTGACCCCTTGATTTTTGATCAAATTACTCATGACTGCTCCCCATCCAGGTTATAGCTGGTCGCCCCAGCCTGCCTTCAGCAAGAATCCTGTTAAAACCTAATAGGATTTAACCTACTTTCCTAGCAATTTTCCACTCACCAGATACTCTTTGGCAATAAGTGCCCACCTTTCCTTGTCGTATTCAGAATCGAGCCCAGTTCTGCACTAAGGTTTCTTTTATCCTACTGCAATTCTTCCTGAGTAAAATCTGTTTTTACTGCTGTCACCACGGTCCAGCTCTGGTTCTCCTTGATGTGTTTATAAATACCCATCTCCCTCAGAATAATGCCAGACCAGTTTGGGAAGAAAGAATTCAGAGCAAACATAAATCTTCGAAGGCATGGCTTCCTCTCACTCTGGTGTGCTCACATAAGGGGTGGTTGGAGTGAGTATACATGTTAAGGTATATGAATGGAGAGCAAGTTCATGAATTCTAGTTCTATTCACATTTCAATACCCAAATTAAATGTCTAGTCATAAGTGTTCTGCCACAATTGTGGTCATCATCAGTAGCTTTCTGTAAATGAACCTAAAAAACTTTATTAACCCAAATTATTTTTTGAATGCTTGCGCCAAAAGGAAGCCTGGAGCTAAATTTAGTGTTCAACCGCAATCATAAATTTATCCCAGATGCCTGGCATTTCTCATTCTCCTCTCCTTTTAATTAGTTTTGGCTTCCTTTCCATTTTTAATTGTCAAGGTTTATTTGAAATTTAACATAATAAATCGCCTCAATCCCTTTCTCATTTCTACTCAGGAAGTCAAATTAGCTAATATTTTCAGATGTTGACATTTCTTTCAGAGGATAACCCCTTCCTGTAAAAAATCATCTTTGGAAACAGAAGGTAAATGGAAACACAATCCACAGGCTCGCACACTGCTCTTCCTTGCTGTGGATACCAGTAGACATCTGGGCTCCAGTTGGACATGTATCACATAGGAACACATGCATCTTACACATCTGTATCTCCTCCACCAAAGAAATAAACCCTCTTCTCTATGGAACAGAGGCTTTGAACACCAGGGAGTAGGCCTGATTTCAGTGTTTTTCCATAACAAATAAATAGCATTTTGTACCATTAAGTGAACTTGCACTGTCCAGCAGAATGGCTTTGCATACTGCCAAATGTGATTATCAAGACTGATTTACTTCTGCCCTATGGTAACCTAGCTACTTAGCTTTGTGAAGATTCAGCTGGACTTGCTTCTTCTTTGGCTAAGCAGAGACAGGGCCACTTCCAGCAAGTCAAGGAAAAGAGGAGCTCCACAGCATAGGGCCTAATAGGCAACAGAGCAGAGCCATTGTGCTTCCTGGCTCCATCATCTTGCTTCCAACTATAGCAGATCTGGTCCAGGCAGCTCAGACTATAAGAGACTCACCAGGGATGCCAAGGAGCTTAAAAAGTGAGGAGGAGCCAGGGGCAGGGTTACTTTCGCTCCACCATTCCTGTCATTCCTGCCCTAAACCAGTGCCCTCCTTTTCTTGGATCCCTGGGTCCTTGGACACCCGATGGCCAGCTCCATTTGCCTTCTTATCCTCCCCTTGACAGCACCCCGCCCCTGCAGCTAGTTCCAGGGGTGCTGGCGCCCCTGGGACTTGGCTTGTCACTCCAGCTCTGCCACTTGTAGCTCTGTATCACTGGACCCCTTGAACTTCAATTTGCTCAACAGTGAGACTAATCCCCACCTCGTGATTAAATGTTAATGTATTTCACAATGAAAACAGAATATCAAAAGGATATCAGCACCTCCAGGTTTGTTGTAGTGCTACTCACAATAGCCAAGAAGTGTAAACTCAAGTATTTGTCAATGGATGAATGGATGAAGATGTGGTATGTATGCATGCATGTACATATGTCTGTATATACATACATACAATGGAATATTATTCAGCCATGAGAAAGAAGGAAATCTTGCCATTTTGTGACAATATAGATGGACCTTGAGGGCATTATGCTAAGTGAAGTAAGTCCACTTGAGAAAGACAAATACTGTATGGTAACATTTATATGTGGAAATTCAACTAGGCAAACTCAGAGGAACTGGGAGTAGATAGGTGGTTGCCAGAGGCTGGGGGACGGGGGAAACGGGGAAATTTTGCTCAAAGGGCACAAACTCATACTTATTAGATTAAGAAGTTTGGAAATCTAATGTACAGTGGTGATTGATTTTAGCTAATAACGCTGTATCATATACTTGAATGTTTCTAAGAGAGTAGATCTCAGATGCTTTTACCACAAAAAAGAAATGATCACACTGTGACAGGATGGAGGTGGTGACTAAAGCTATTGTGGTAATCATTTTGCAATATATAAGTATATAAAATAAATATATTGTACACTTTAAACATACACAATGTTTTGTGTTAATTATATCTCAATAAAGCTGGAAAAATTTTTTTTAATTTAACCTGTTTCAAGTGACTGACAAAATATTGGGGCACTAGTAAAGGGTCAGTTATGGTTAGTTTCCCTCCCTCTCTATCCTCCAGCCCTCACTCCCTGCAGACTCACCTAGCTTGTCTCTCCTCTTCAAGGTTCTCCCCTCTAGACTGATAATACTATCAGTCTATTCACTACAAATGATTCAAAGACTGACAAATATTCTCTTTTTGACCAAACTTTAGTCAGGACCTCTGAGTTCAATGAGGCCTCAACCTCTAAAAGCCCAATTTAGCAAGAATTCTGTCAAGATGGTTTATCCAGAATCGTTCATTCTCAATATCTGATCACCCTAGCCTGCCTTCAGCAAGACTCCTATTATGCCCCTTTAGTCAGAATTCCTCATGTTTTCTCCTGATAGTTCCTCTCTCTAATTTTCCATACCCACCCCTCCAATCCTTGGCTATAAATTACGACTTCTCCTTACATTCAGGACTGAGCCCAATCTCTCTTTTGTACTGTAGACTCTCTATCACAATAGTCTTGAATGAGGTCTGCTCTATCATTCTTTAGAAGTGTCATGAATAATTCTTTTCTTTAACAAGACCTCATGTATCTGTGCTCTCGCTTGTGACTTAGAGAAAGTCGGTTTCCTGTTCTTGTTTTGCCTAGTTGGTTAAATGATATTCACTTTTATAAATGTCAGCTTCCTTGTGCAATTTTCAGTGGACAACCCCCACCCTCTACTGCCACATCCTGTCTAGTACAGGACTCTGGAACCAGACAGCCTGGAGTCAAATTCCAGTTCTACCTTTCTTTAATTTTTGACCTTGGGAAAGTTATTTAACCTGTCTGTACAGTTATTTAACCTGTCAGTTCCCCCATCGATAAATGAGGTTAATAATACTACCCACCACATGGACTGTTGTTGCATTACTTCTATTAAGTGCTTGGATATAGTATTTGGCTCATAGTAAGTGCTCAATAAATTTTACCACTGTTATTATCTCTTCTCATGTTTTATAATGATCATTGTTATTAATACTATCTGCCCTGCCCATATCCTCAATCCTTGACAAGGAAGATCCTTAATAGCATATGTGGGTCTCATTTATTTTTGCAGTTTCCCTCCAGTTTCACATCATCATGGCTCACAATATGTCACTAAATCCCTGGGCTGATAACTGGTTGGATAAAGGATTCATAGCAAATGTTGATGGGGGCCAAAAATGATCTCTCTGGCAGTTTATTTGTATTTTTTCCAACACTTTCACTGAGATATCTTCGATATATAAAAACTATATTCTTAAGGTATACAACTTGATGTTTTGATATACATTGTGAAAACATCACCACAATCAAGCTAATTAACACACCCATCACCTCTATAAATTTACCACTGTGTATGTGTATGTGTGTGTGTGGTGAGGAGATTAAGATCTATCCTCTTCACAAATCTCAAGTCTACAGTGCTGTGCTGTGCTGTGCTGTGCTGTGCTTAGTTGCTCAGGTGCGTCTGACTCTTGCGACCCCACAGACTGTAGCCTGCCAGGCTCCTCTGTTCATGGGATTCTGCAGGCAAGTACTGGAGTGGGTTGCCGTTTCCTCCTCCAGTCCAACTCTTTAGAACCCCATAGACTGTAGCCCTCCAGGCTGCTCTGTCCATGGAATTTTCTAGTCAAGAATACTGGACCGGTTGCCATTCCCTTCTCCAAGTATACAATATGGTACTGTTAAATACTATCCCCATGCTGTACACTATATCTCTAGAACTTATTCATCTTACATAATTGAAACTTTGTGTCATTTGGCCATTTCCATCTTCTCCTGGTCCCTGGTAAACACCATTCTACTCTCTGTTTCTATGAGTTGAACTATTTAAGATTCCCCTTACAAGTGAGATCATACAGTATTTACCTTTCTGTGTCTGGCTTATTTCACTTAGTATAATGCCTTCCAGTTCTATCCATGGTATTGCAAATGTCAGGATTTCCCTCTTTTTTAAAGTTGTGTATGTATGGGTGTGTGATATACATTTTTCCTTTATTTCTGTATCACATTTTCTTTGTCAGTTCATCTGCCAAAGTATAGGCTGCTTTTCTGTCTTGGCTACTGTAAATAATGCTCCAGAGAACATGGGAGTGCAAATGCGTCATGATTCTAGCTCAGCTCCTTCAGATACACGTTCAGATGTGGGACTGTTGGCTCGTATTGGTCTCGGCAACAATCTTTTGGACGCGACATCAAAATCACAGGAAACAAAAGCAAACACAAATGAGATGACATGAAACTAAAATGCTTCTGCATAGCAAAGAAAACAAGCAACAAAATGAAAAGGTAACCTATGCAATGGGAAAACATATCTGCAAACTATGTATCTAAAATACAGAAGTTTACCTGCAGTTTAACAGGAGCCTTCAGACAGTGCTTGCACGACTAGGAACACTTTTCGCATGTCACCTCAGATGTCAAATTATCTAATATTGAGAAGGACGAGACAGACACTTTTGAGCCTAACCTCCAAATCTAATTTACTGTATGACCGGATCATCCACGTGAATGCCAGGGCTTGGGCCTCACCTAAATGACTTTTACTTAAAGACAGTTTTTCAGTCAGGGATGGAGGGGTCTGAAGAAGCTGTGAGACAACTGTATCAGGTCATCCCTCCTGTCTGCATTGAACAATCCAAACATGCGTCTTCTCTTTCTACAAACATTTCTGAGGAAGGAGCTGTCCACCCATGATGTCAGGAACCATTATGCGGAGAGAGCTTTGGGCTTGGGTAATCAGAGGACACTGAAATCAAATCTAACATCTGATTGGCTATGTACCACGGACAATGGATGTGCCTGTTTCCTCTTCCTATTTAATAAGGTGGTCTGATGATTGATATCAAAGGATATAACCCCATGCCTGGCATTGGGTGCGCACTCAGTACTGACAAAGACTCTCTTTGACCAAACTTTGGTCAGGCTCCCCTGAGTCCACTTGTCCACTCAGCCTCCACCTTGAACCCCATCCTGTCTACAGCCTGCCAAGCTCAGCTTTAGCAAGAATCATGCTAAGTCAGCAAGAATTCCTCTACTTTTGATGTCTCCTCTTAGAACTTTTTATTCGCTGAACCCCTCCCCACACCTTGCTCCTTGACTGTAAGTCTCCCCTTATCTTTCCCATATTTGGAGTTGAGCCCGATCTTTCTTCCCTATTGCAATAATCTTGAACAAAAGTCTTCCTCACTGTTTTTCACAAGTGTTAGAATCATTCCTCTTTAAAAGTACATGCCAATGATTACTGCCATTATCTTTCCTCCCTTCCAGGGATCAAGAGGTTGTGGAATTTTTCTATCTAGTTCCTAGTTAAAAAGGCAGCACTTCCACAATCATGTGGAAACTCTACCTTCTTGGCATCACTTTTGGACTGGGGAGACCTACCCTGATATGGTAACTACAGGTAGGTGCCTTGGGGTCAAAGAGAGGGGCAGGTACAGAGCCTGCGTCAGCACATTCCTCAATCCCTTTCCTTGGGGTCAGTATGGTAAACTTCCTGGGAGGGGCTGGGCCAGTTCTTTAGAAAAGCTCCTAGTCTCTGACCCACGTTCAACCAAGTTCATTGTAATCAAATCGGCCTTTTTTCAGGGAAAGCCTTCATCTTAGAAAACCAATGTTTCTGATCAAAGGTCAACCTCAAAATCCAATCCAGAAGCAATTATAGTAGTGTTTTAAAAACCACAGTTGAGGTTCAAAATTCAACCTTTTATTTTTTTTCTTTTTCCTAAAACAAGTTGCCTCCACCCTTTGACAAACAGAGTTGAGTCTCAGGGGACTATAATACAATTCTAGTTTAAAATCTAAAGCTCTGTGCTGCTTTCAAGCTGTCATCAGTTTGCCACACCGCTTTGTTGAAAAAACTCAAGGTGAGTGGGCATGAGCTCTGCCCTCTTCTTTCAGCTCCATTTCAGTGTTGCTCTGTCCCTGAACCCACTTGCCCTCATTCTGGGGGAAGAAGGTCCCTTCTCTCCAGAGATAACCCCCTCCCTGTGTGCTGTCAACCTGTCCACTCTCTCTCTTCCTCCAGGATTTGAAGGTACTGGCCCTGCGCCTAGTGCTCCTCTCCCCATCACCTGCAATCTCCTGGTGCAGAGTTGCCCAAAGTTTGAACAGGTGGTTACTACCAGTGATGTGCAAGATGATTAAGAATAAACACTTCAAAATAGTTATGCATTTAATTTGAATTTGTATTAAGAAAAAATTATATAACTAGCACATCAAACACATAGTTTTGCAGATATTATTGCTTTAAGTGCAGCTAAATATATGTAAGTTTTTTAAAAAGTAGATTGACTTATAATAATACCAAGTAAATGACAGTGAGAGTGATGTGAGGCTTTGGAAACAATGGACTGAAGTTTGCAGGTCTGCACAGTAGAGAGCCCTGGGCTGGCAGCCAGGAGTCCCCGCTCTGCCACTCATCCTCCATGTGGCTTCAAACACATACCTCAACCTCTGTGGGCCTCCACTGGGATTGTCTGTGATTTCTTGGGGCTGGCTCCTTTCCTGATTTTCAAATGTACTCGGGTTTTCCCAGTATGTTTACAAACAGTCTCCCAAAACTGTTCCTAGGGTGTGCTGAACCCTCAAGTTCTAGCTCTCTGGGTTCTCTCCCTCCTGTTTTACTGTGTGAATTCTGAGGTATTGCACTCTTCATCCTTTCCCTTTCTTAAAAGCCCCACAATCTGCCTGTCAGCCTGATAACCCCACTGAAAGAGCCTTTCAATGTTACTGTGACTTCAAAAGTAGGACTGCTAGTATGCAGCTTCTCGAACAATACAACTCAAACAGACTTTGTGGACAGGCTTAGGAATCCATCCTAATGCACAGTCACTCTATCCCAGGAGAATGATTTCTGAGCTGCCAGCATCTCATTTACAAGAAGACTTTCAGAACCTATCTCCCTTCATTTGTGCTTAACGACCCCTCCTGGATTGTCAAACAGCATGCAGCAAGGGTCCCTGGGCTTCTGCCCTCACTTGGCAGTGCTGCTGCCTTCTGATGGAGTGAAGGATGTTGGAGGAATGCCAGGAAGCAGTTCCTGGGGCACTGGCTTATGTGATGGGCTGACTCGGGTGCCTGCACCCACAGTGAGGGCTTCCAAGGGACATCAAGCAAGGGTGGCTGCCCAACTGCAGCAGCCCCAAGAGAAGTCTGGGGTGAGTGAGGATAAGCAGATGGGCTTCTGGGTTCGACAGGGCCAAGTGATTCCCTTTCTTCCTGTCTCAATCTCCTAAAGTGCTAACCAGCAATGATTAGTATTAAGAGTAGGAAAGTCTTTGTGTGAGTTTTCTAGGGTTGCTATAAAGAAGTACCATAAGCTTAAAAATACAAAAGTATTGTCTAACAATTTTGGAGGCTAGAAGTCCAAAATCAAGATGATGACAAAGTTGATTTCCTCCAAAGCTGTGAGGTAAGGATCCCTTCCAGAACTTTCTGCTTGGTGTTGAGACTGTCTTCACACGTACATGGTATTCTCCCTCTACGTATGAAAACTGAAAGTTGCTCAGTCATGTTCGACTGTTTGTGACCCCATGGACTGTAGCCCACCAGGCTTCTCCGTGCATGGAATTCTCCAGGCAAGAATACTGAAATAGATAGCCATTCCCTTTTCCAGGGGATCTCCTATGTGTGCTTGTGTCCAAATTTCTATGTCTATAGAAATGAGTTTGTCCGAATTTGTGTCTGTGTGTGCTTGTGTCCAGATTTCTCCCTTTTATAAGGACATCAGGCAATTGGATGAGGGTCCCAACCTCCTCCAGAATGACCTCATCTTAACTAATTACAACTGCAGTAACTCTACTTCTAAATCAGACCACATTCTGAGGTACCGTGGAGTGAGATCTTCTATATACGAATATTTGGAGGGGCACACTTCACTCCATTACAGACTTGAAGAACTGAACAAGCAGTCAGGACAGCTAGATTCCAGAACCAACTTTGTGGTACAGGGTATGCTGAGTAGGTTCTCTAGGCCTCAGGCTTTTCCTCGTCCCCTAAGTCTAAAGATTTAAGACCAGACCATCTCAAAGGCCCCTCTTGCTCTAACAGCGAATAGCTTCATCATCTAATTGAAACGGATCCAAATGTTAACAAAGCATTTAAAACTTCTCACGTGGAAGATACAGTATAAACACTAAGAAATAATAACCTGGAGCCTCCATAGAAAAAGTGCAGACAAGTTCAAAGTGGTTTTCAAACATTATTTCATTAATCCTTACAAATCCCCTGTGAAGTAGTATTATTAAAGAGCAAACTGACAATTGTGCTATAATCTGGTCAAGTAAAAGAACAATATCTCAGACAAGATAATAGCAGACTCATCTGCCGCAAGAGAGGGCTGAATATTCAAAGGCCACGCAAGTTGGAAACAAATAGGAGATTTCATCTCAGGTGGCTTCAAAATAGGGGTTGGAAATGAGGCTTTGGCTGCCATCCTGGGGGACTTTCCAAAGGAGGGAGGGAGATTTACGAGCAGAGTTTCCAGAACACATGCATCATTCATGGCCTCTAATTTTTCATGCATAAATGTTTGAGCTGATATTTAAGATCTAGGAAATCTTCCGGGAGGGAATTACAATGTTTTCCTGAGGAGTGAAAAAACACTGTCCTAGATGATTTTTTTTTTTGTTTCCTAGAAGGTGGAGAAAAGATGCTATTTTTTTATACAGGGCTAAAAAGGTAGGTGTGGTTGAGACTTGGAAATGTGGCCATTTCACAGATGCCCTCCCCCTCCCAGCTACTGGCCATCATCCTGATTCTGACTGGCTTTCAGAGATAACTGACCACACCCTCTACCCCAGGACACCGATCCCACAGTCCATCTAGAAGGCAAGAGGAAGCAGGCAACGGAGTGAAGGAAGTCAACCTTTGGTCATGGGACAAACGGTTACATCCAGCTTTGGACTTGCACAAAGACCCTCTGCTATGCTGGATGATGGAGGGGCTGGGGAGACACAGCTTGATCAGCCCAACCTTAAATCGTCCCTTCACTGGCCAGCCTTCTGGCCTGATATTCCAACACTAGAGATTTTTTTTGGTTGCAAGAATTTCTATCTTCAAGTGACTCCCTTTAAAATCCAAAATACCTGTATCCAATCTCCTGTAGTTCTTCAAATAAGCCAGCCCCCTCACACCTCCCCTGCACATGCTGTTCTCTTGGTACGGAATGCCCTTCATGGCCCTTTCCACCTGGCTAACCATTATTCTTTATTCAAGACTAAACTCAAGCCCACCCCTTCCAGAAAGTCTTCCCTGATTTCCCAGGCTAGGTGAGGGTCACTTCCCTGCACCCTGTAGCACTTGTAATTGTTAGTTTTCCATTCTTCCTTGAGAGCATAGCCAATGGTCTCCCTCCTGACATCCCTGATGGCAGACCCAGTTCCTAGAACCTAGGAAATGCTGAATAATATTGATTGTGAATGAGCCTTTTTTTTTCACCTGTCAAATTTGATGATTTTTAAAAAGACAGAACTCAGCTCTGCTGAGAATGAGCTGAAACACTCATTTTCTACTTTGTGGTGGAAATTGACGCAAGGCCCTTGGAAAGCCATTTGGCAAGACATATCACAAACAAGAGTGACTTCATAGCATTTGACCCTGACACTCCTCTTCTGAGAACCTCTCTTCAGAAAATAATATAAACTATGAAAAAGTGACCACCATGAAGACATTCAGGGCAGCATTACTTAAAGTAGAAAATATCTGGAATGAACTTGCACGCTTGCTAAGTCGCTTCAGTTGTATCTGACTCTTTGCAACTCTATGGACTATAGCCTGACAGCCTCTTCTGTCCATGGGATTCTCAAGGCAAGACTACTCAAGTGGGTTGCCATGCCCTCCTCCAGGGGATCTTCCCAACCCAGGGATGAAACCTGTGTCTCTTATGTCTCCTGCACTGGCAGGTGGGTTCTTTACCACTAGCACCACCTGGAAACTTAAATGTCCAATTATCAGAGAAGAGGCTAAACTGCAATCTGATGCAATATTTTCCATCTACTGAAAATCATGGAATAAGCCAATCAAAAAATGGGCAGAAAACCTAAATAGACATTTGTCCAAGAAGACATACAGATGGTCAACAGTCACCTGAAAAGATGCTCAAGATTGTTAATTATTAGAGAAATGAGAATCAAAACTATAGTAAGGTACTACCTCACAAAGGTCAGAATGACCATCATTAAAAAATCTAGAAATAACAAATGCTGGTGAGCAAGTGGAGAAAAGTGAACCCTCCGACACTGGTGGTCAGAATGTAAGTTTGTGCAGCCACTATGGAAAACAGTATGGAGGTTCCTCAGAAACCTAAAAATAGAATCACGATATGACTCAACAATCTCACTCCTGGGCTTAAATCCTGACAAAACTCTAATCTGCACCCATATGTTCACAGCAGCACTTTGACAATAGTTAAGACCTGGAAGCAACCTAAATGTCCATTGACAGATGAATGGATAAAGAAGATGTGGTACATGTATACAAATGGACTACTACTCAGCCATCAAAAAGAAAGAAAGAATGCCATTTGCAGCAACAAGGATGCAACTAGAGATTAAGGGTGCCTTACTTTCCTTCCAGGTTCATCTGATTTGTGGTCTTTTATAAAGGCAAAATCAATCCTGCAGAGGTCTTGCACAAAAATATTTCTGGGTAACAGAGAGAGGTTTAATGTCTGTAGATGAGTAAGAGCAATTCTAAGGAGAGTGAGGACATGAGAGAGGGGAAATATAGACATGAAGGGTAGGGAAGAAGGCCCATTTCCACTCTGGTGTTCACATCTGCAAGAAAGGTGAATGGATCTTGATTTGGAGGAACTATTCCCATGGACTAGCCTGAGGAGGAACATCAAAGACAGGGTCACTCAATACCTAAGACTCACTGCTTCTGCATTCTGCCCCAGGCACTATAAATAAGCACATTCATTTAGCTGATATCTAGGGAGAGGTACTCACTGTGGGCAGAGTCTGGGGCTAGATGAGCTAGGGTGCCTCATCTCCAGAAGTCTACCAGCCATTGGGGAAGTAAGATTAAGACTTGGGGGAAAGGTAAGTGCTAGTTTTGTGCTGTGTGGGATTCACCATGCATGAGCAGTGCAGACACTAGCAGCGCCAGGTCAGTGACACTTGCGGTATGAGTGGGAAACAGGATGGGCATCTGGACAGTCTGCAGGCACCATGCTGGGCAATTCCACTTTTTCATATTGTGTTAGGGTTAGCAAGAGAGTTCCAGAAAAACATCTATTTCTGCTTTATTGACTATGCCAAAGCCTTTGACTGTGTGGATCACAATAAACTGTGGGAAATTCTGAAAGAGATGGGAATACCAGACCACCTGACCTGCCTCTTGAGAAACCTGTATGCAGGTCAGGAAGCAACAGTTAGAACTGAACATGGAACAACAGACTGGTTCCAAATAGGAAAAGGAGTACGTCAAGGCTGTATATTGTCACCTTGCTTATTTAACTTATATGCAGAGTACATCATGAGAAACACTGGACTGGAAGAAACACAAGCTGGAATCAAGATTGCCAGGAGAAATATCAATAACCTCAGATATGCAGATGACACCACCCTTATGGCAGAAAGTGAAGAGGAACTAAAAAGCCTCTTGATGAAAGTGAAAGTGGAGAGTCAAAAACTTGGCTTAAAGCTCAACATTCAGAAAACGAAGATCATGGCATCCGGTCCCATAACTTCATGGGAAATAGATGGGGAAACAGTGGAAACAATGTCAGACTTTATTTTTTGGGGCTCCAAAATTACTGCAGATGGTGGTGACTGCAGCCATGAAATTAAAAAACGCTTACTCCTTGGAAGGAAAGTTAGGACCAACTTAGATAGCATATTCAAAAGCAGAGACATTACTTTGCCAACAAAGGTCCATCTAGTCAAGGCTATGGTTTTTCCTGTGGTCAAGTACGGATGTGAGAGTTGGACTGTGAAGAAGGCTGAGTGCCGAAGAATTGATGCTTTTGAACTGTGGTGTTGGAGAAGACTCTTGAGAGTCCCTTGGACTGCAAGGAGATCCAACCAGTCCATTCTGAAGGAGATCAGCCCTGGGATTTCTTTGGAAGGAATGATGCTAAAGCTGAAACTCCAATACTTTGGCCACCTCATGTGAAGAGTTGACTCATTGGAAAAGACTCTGATGCTGGGAGGGATAGGGGGCAGGAGGAGAAGGGGACGACAGAGGATGAGATGGCTGGATGGCATCACTGACTCGATGGATGTGAGTCTGAGTGAACTCTGGGAGTTGGTGATGGACAGGGAGGCCTGGCGTGCTGCGATTCATGGGGTCGCAAAGAGTCGGACACAACTGAGCGACTGAACTGAACTGAACTGATATTGTGTTATCCTCACCAACATCTTATTTTTATTTTCTTGATTTTACAAATGAGAAAGCTAATTATTAAAGATTACATAGTTAGAAAGGGACTAGAGTTCAACTTCAAAATTAACTGTTTGACTTTCAAATCCATAGGTGGAAGGAAGGAAGAATACCCCTGCATGTATGTGTGTGTGTGTGTGTGTATGTACATATATATTCCAAAAAAAAAGCCTTCCAAAGGTTTTAAATCAAACAATATTTTACCATTTACAAAGATCTTCTCCTCCAGGTGTTTAATTCAATCCTCTCAATAGCCCAGAAAAGTAGCAATTATAATTACCTCAATTCAACAGATAAGAAAACTGATAACCAGAGAGTATGAGGAATAAGTAAATTTGGTTAAGTGGCAAAGTAAACATGTAAACCCACTTTTTCTTACTATTAAGCTCATACTTACTACACTCACTCATTCAGCCACCAAGACTTCTCTGACTGCTGCTGGTAGGCCAGGCAGGGCCCGGCTCTGGAGACACAAAAAGTCATCTGACTTTCCCTCCCTCTAACAGACCCCAACTCTCCACACCCCTCCCTGTAAGAAGTAGATCCCGGCACTTTGTGCTCCAGTGGGGAAGTTAGACCATGTGCTGGGTTGGGGCATGTATTGGGGTGTTTTATGGTCTACCTGGGGAGCTAGGATAAGGCTGGGAAGCACTTCAAAAACTCCTCAATCTGCACCTTAAACATGGGTTTGCCAAGAGAGGCAAGATAGACAAAGGTATTTCCATCAGAGGAAACCTGTACAAAGGCAAAGAAGTGAGAAGCAGCACAGGGCTCTGAACAACGGTAATGATACGTGTAAGGAGCCAAACATTTGCGTCCCCTCAATTCATATATTGAAGCCCTAAACCCCCAGTGTGGTGGTATTAGGAAACGAGGCTTTTAGGAGGCAATTAGGTTTTGATAAGGTCATGAATGTGGGGCTGTCATGACAAGATTAGTGTCTGTACAAGAAATGGGAGCTCCCTCTTTCTCTACCATGAGAAGACATAGCAAGAAGAAAACCACTGTAAGCCAGGAAAAGGGTCATCACCAAAAACATGACCATGCTGGCACCCTGATAATTGACTTCGCAGACTCCAAAATAGTGAGAAATAAATGTTTAGCCTCCCTGTCTAAGGCATTTTGTTATAGTAGCTCGAGAAGACTGTGACAGTTTGCTGTTTTCACTGTATTTTTCTGTTTTGACAATTGCCTTCTAGTAAGACAGGCCTCTATCTCTGCAGAGATGATGATGGAGGTCCAAGGAGTAGGAGAGACTTGCGGTGCAAAGAAACCTCTGCTTATTCCTTCCCCAGGGCCTCCTCCAAACCACCTGCAACCTACCCACTGCAGTTATTAGACCTGCTTCTTAGGAGCCTGGCTGCCGTTTCCAAAAGAGAAAGATACCCGTGTCAGGCAATCGTGCTCATCATCCCCTAATGATGCTTAATGCCAGGCACCAAGGTGGCTCTGAGGCCCGGCTGACGCAAGGAGGCTCGACTGTGCACAACGCACTCCGGAAGGCTAACAGCAGGCTTTTCCAGACCACCACGGCCCTGTATTATAAAAGATTTCTCTCTAGCCCAATTATAACAGAAAATTCTCTTCTGTTCTCCGGCCCCAGCTGCCCTCTACACAGAACCCGGAGAGAATAACACATCATTTCAAGCATTCTAAAGCAGGGCTTTTTGCAAGGAAGAACACTTGCCTGCTCTTCACTCCCCCTCTCCCCAAACACTGCTCACTGTTGATGCTGCAAATTTCTGCGTTAGATGGCAGGTAGCCCATTTCCGTTCCCTAATTTAGCAAATGAAGATGATTATTGTATTTAGGTTGTGTGAACTGCAGTGGGCCAGGGAACTGTGAAGCATTTGATTCATCCAACTTAAGTCGCGTTTCTCGCAAACGTGTCTCTGGCTGGCTTACTGCTAAGACCCCAGCAGGAGAGAGGAAGGAGAAGGCATGAGTCATGTCTTGTTTGTTACAACACGAAAATGTCCCAGGACCTTTTGAAGCGGGAAAGAGGGTGGAATGATGAATACTTCAAGTTCTATGAATCAAATATGAATTGAACTGTAATCAGGGCTTAAAGTAGATGGCTGCATAATAAGTGCTAAACAATTCATCTTTCTGTCAGGTGGCAGAAAGTAATTTATTCATTACCATTTAAGCAAGAAGAGAGCTTATGTGTTTAAAGACAGAAAAGTTTAGCGTGCTCCATTTTTGATGGCACTGCATAGGGCCCAAGTTGAAAGAAAGTGCTGAAAAAGGGAAAAGGAGTGAAGTAATCTTTAGAGTATCAAACTTTGATTTGGCTTGGGAAATATCATTAATTCTCTTTCAGCATTCAGTGGAGAAATCAACAGGGCTTAGTTTAAGAATTCTTCAGCTGAAGAATTAGTAAATTCAGTGAAGCTTCATCTTACTTTATGCATCTCAGGCAGTCCCCAAACATCCATGTGTAAAGTTAAAAAGTATGTATTAAGCTATATTCTTTTCCCTTTGACTTCCATTATGATTTCAGAGATATGTTTCCTTGAGACCCCAAAATACAATAAAAGCATCATTTAGTCCTCTTATGATTCACTGCAAGCATTCTACCTTTGTCAACATGCAATCTATGAGCATTAAGTCGTCCTACAAAACTGTAAGAAAAACATATGCTTTTCTATATAATCTTAGTACATTCAGGATGAATCACATGTATTCCCCATTAAAGCATGTTATATAGCTAATTTTCACATCATTGCAATTTTTCATGACTCCATGGGACTTAAGTGAATAAGCAGCCATAGTTACCAGGAGAATGCTTCAGGATTTCAGCCAAACTTATGAGCTAGAGGAACCATATGGCAGAATTTTCTTGGCCAGAATTCAGTTGCACTACTTCACAAGTATTGTACTATATTTATTTGCTATTGCATAGCAAAAACTTACTATGTTGTTATAAAGAAGCTGGTGTACAGTCTGACTTAAGACAGTATAGTACTGGCACAAATACAGAAATACAGATTAATGGAACCAAATAGAAAGCCCAGAGATAAATCCATGCACCTATGAACACCTTATCTTTGACAAAGGAGGCAAGAATATACAATGGAGAAACGACAATCTCTTTAACAAGTGGTGCTGGGAAAACTGGTCAACCACTTGTAAAACTAGGACACTATCTAATACACAAAAATAAACTCAAAATGGATTAAAGATCTAAATGTAAGACCAGAAACTATAAAACTCCTAAAGGAGAACATAGGCAAAACACTCTCTGACATAAATCACAGCAGGATCCTCTATGACCCACCTCCCAGAATATTGGAAATAAAAGCAAAAATAAACAAATGGGACCTAATTAAAATTAAAAGCTTCTGCACAACAAAGGAAACTATAAGCAAGGTGAAAAGACAGCCTTCAGGATGGGAGAAAATAATAGCAAATGAAGCAACTGACAAAGAATTAATCTCAAAAATATACAAGCAACTCCTGCAGCTCAATTTCAGAAAAATAAATGACCCAATCAAAAAATGGGCCAAAGAACTCAACAGACATTTCTCCAAAGAAGACATACAGATGGCTAACAAACACATGAAAAGATGCTTAACATCACTCATTATCAGAGAAATGCAAATCAAAACCACAATGAGGTACCATTTCACGCCAGTCAGAATGGCTGCGATCCAAAAGTCTACAAGCAATAAATGCTGGAGAGGGTGTGGAGAAAAGGGAACCCTCTTACACTGTTGGTGGGAATGCAAACTAGTACAGCCACTATGGAGAACAGTGTGGAGATTCCTTAAAAAACTGGAAAGAGAACTGCCATACAACCCAGCAATCCCACTGCTGGGCATACACACAGAGGAAGCCAGAATTGAAATAGACACGTGTACCCCAATGTTCATCACAGCACTGTTTATAATAGCCAGGACATGGAAGCAACCTAGATGCCCATCAGCAGACGAATGGATAAGAAAGCTGTGGTACATATACACAAGTAATACTAAGGAGTATTACTCAGCCATTAAAAAGAATACATTTGAATCAGTTCTAATGAGGTGGATGAAACTGGAAGTGAAGTAAGCCAGAAAGAAAAACACCAATACAGTATACTAATGCGTATATATGGAATTTAGAAAGATGGTAATGATAACCCTGTATGTGAGACAGGAAAAGAGACACAGATGTATAGAACAGTCTTCTGGACTCTGTTGGAGAGGGCGAGGGTTGCATGATTTGGGACAGTGGCACTGAAACATGTATAATATCATATGTGAAATGAATCACCAGTCCAGGTTCGATATATGATACAGGATGCTCAGGGCTGGTGCACTGGGATGACCCAGAGGGATGGTATGGGGAGGGAGGTGGGAGGGGGGTTCAGGATGGGGAACACAGATATACCTGTGGTGGATTCATGTTGATGTATGGCAAAACCAATACAATATTGTAAAGTAATTAGATTCCAATTAAAATAAATTTATATTAAAAAAAAAAACTTAGTAGAATTCTGTTTAAAGTGCTTGAGTCAGAAAAATATGTCTGGCTACCTTAGTGACTAAAACCAAACCTTTGGCAGAGACAAGAACGCAAAACCTGTTTGTTGATTAGTTCCTTTATAATCCCAAGCAATTCAATACCAATAATTTTTAAATTAAGGAAGCTTTGAAGAAGCTATCCATATATCAAAAAAAAATTGTAAGAAAAAAAAGGGCCATAATAAAAGACCTACATAATACAGCTTAAGTATGTTCAAGACTCAATGATTTGCCTCTCCACAGAAGCTGGAGCACATCACCAGAGAATGACCCCATACACAGGGATGTCATTCTCTCTAATGAAGATTCAAGGAACCAGATTAAAAATTGGGATGACACCTGCCATGAGAGCATTCAGAAGGCAAAGTTACATGCTTTCTATTATAAGCTGCAAGTTGTTATGTAAACCGGGCACACAGAGCTCTGCCCAGTTACATGTGTGCTAGAGCAATGGGATCAGATCTAGACCTGGGCACCCTGGGAGAATTTCCCTCTCACCCATGTTTCTGAGTGCTTAAGAAGCCCTGCATTCAAAGTCAATCCACAGGACTATTGCCTATAAACTATGGTTAAAATATCTGTCATCATATTTAACAAAGTAACCATATGCAAATGCTAGAAAGTTCAAGAGTCTAAGGAAAGAATGGAACAAGTGCAAATTGCTTTCTAACCAATTATCATAGAAAATTGGTATCTATGATAATGAACAGATATACAGTGGCCTACAACAGGAGTTTTCTTTGTTTGAATCTTTCTTTAAATGGAGTATTGAATTGCCTTATATAGTAGTCAGAGTTTTCTTTTAGGATTTTTAAAGTTAAGGTATTGCATACAGGAGAATCTTAAATTGAATAATCTTAAATTGTTCTTGTAATCCTTTCTGTTACATCAAGCAGAGATTATAAGAAACCACAGTCCAAGGCATTGTTGTCCACTTAATAACCACTATCTATCTCTCAACAGCAACATTTAACATTATTGAGTTGCCAGGCCCTGTGCAGTCCTTTACCTACATGATTTCTGTTAATCCTGATAGCCACCTCTGAAGTGAGTGCTGTGATTATTCCCATTTTATAGATGGAGTCTTAGAGCAATAAGTCACACTGCAGCAGGTTATGGGACAGGAACTGAATGCAGGTCAGCCTGACCCCACACCCATAGTTTTAACCATTAAGCTAACTGAAAACAAGCTGACCCTGAAGAGGTCATTTCATATTTCTAGATCTATAAAATGATGGGCCCTACAGGCAGTAGTGTACCCAATAAATGCAGCTCCCATTCTATGCTCCATCAGTACCTATAAAAGTTCTTTAATAATAAATAGTAAAACATTATTTTTTAGGTAGTTTATGTCAGTTGACTTCCTCAGGCACCATAGCTACAATTCAGAGTCTAGACAGGAACCGGACTGAATGTTAATAGCCACACGTACCTTCAAGTGCTGGCAACGCCACGGAAGAGGGTGAGGTGGAAGGCGCTTGGTGGGAGAGCAGTAGCTGTGGATGCACAAGGAAGGCACCCTAAGTGGATCATAGATATTCCTCCTTCTATCAAAGCCAGTGGGGAGAAAATGAAAGCCTCTCTTCTCAAAGAGGGAGGAAAATAAAACAGTAGCTAAAAGGGGATGTTAGGGATTTTCTAGTAATAGAGCTATCACAGATAGAGTTTTATTTAATTTTTTTGAAAGTGATATTAAGCCTAAGTACAGGGTCTCTAATTCCAAGCACTGGGGAGTTATACAGTAGCTCAGGGACTCTGACACTCAAACTACCATAAATGAGAAGAAAATGCTTTCATTGAAAGCAGAGAAGGAAAAGAGAGGTGGAATTAAGGTTGTCATTATTGAGTGCCTGAGTGTACTAGGTATTTACAATTTCAATAAAATTTTTAAAATGTTATTCTTAAGGGTATCACAGTAAGTGTTATAGTATACAATGTTCCTAGATTAATGCTTTGCTATCTTAGTAAACACGTTCAGTTCAGTTCAGTCATGTCCGACTCTTTGCGACCCCATGAATTGCAGCACGCCAGGCCTCCCTGTCCATTACCATCTCGCAGAGTTCACTCAGACTCACATCCATAGAGTCAGTGATGCCATCCAGCCATCTCATCCTATGTCGTCCTCTTTTCCTCCTGCTCTCAATCTCTCCCAGCATCAAAGTCTTTTCTAATGACTCAACTCTTCGCATGAGGTGGCCAAAGTACTGGAGTTTCAGCTTCAGCATCATTCCTTCCAAAGAAATCCCAGGGCTGATCTCCTTCAGAATGGACTGGTTGGATCTCCTTGCAGTCCAAGGGACTCTCAAGAGTCTTCTCCAACACCACAGTTCAAAAGCATCAATTCTTTGGTACTCAGCCTTCTTCACAGTCCAACTCTCACATCCATACATGACCACTGGAAAAACCATAGCCTTGACTAGACGGACCTTTGTTGGCAAAGCGATGTCTCTGCTTTTGAAAATGCTATCTAGGTTGGTAATAACTTTTCTTCCAAGGAGTAAGTGTCTTTTAATTTCATGGCTGCAGTCACCATCTGCAGTGATTTTGGAGCCCAAAAAGATAAAGTCTGACACTGTTTCCACTGTTTCCCCATTTCCCATGAAGTGACAGAGGAGGAAATATATACTATAGTTATCGTAGGTGATCTTTTGAAATTTGGTTACCTATGTCTTCAGGAAATTTGAGCATTCACCCCACACGACTCATAGCCTAGTTACACACTGATAATCTATTTTTTCTTGTGGCCTAACTTTACAAGCTGCAGAATCACACTGGCCAAAGTGTGATTTGTGTAGTGCATGGCACTTTAGGTTCTTTGTGAAAGATGAGGATATAAAAACGAACACTTTCAAGTTAGCCTAATAAAGTCAACTCAGTGGGTCTATAGATGAAATGATCAAAGTGAAAACTGTACTAAATATATGCAAACTACATAAAAATTAAAGAATATCAAGCTCTTACAGCTATATAGACAGCTTTAAGATTTATAAAGCATTGATGCAATCTTTGCATCACAAATGTTTATTAAGATTCATTTAAGAAAATTTTTCATTAATAGCTGTCAATGAACAAGTGATGATTTTGGCCCCTGGGCCATATCTTATGATGAGGGTGATAAAGACTAAGTCTAAAACTCTAAAACAAATCAAAGTAAACCTAGCCTTTATCATCATTCCAGGTAGGAGTCTAAGCTGTTCATACATTCAAGTGAATTGAGATCAGTTAGGGAAATCTTGGATTTCCCTAACAAGGATTAGCCTCTACTTTTGGCTCTGCTAATATATGTGAATCTCTGAGAATGAAAATGGGCTTTAATTCCAGACCCCATGCAGGGAATGGTTGTGCATTTCTACGGTAGCTGGCAGGACAATAGACAAACGACTAGAAGCGGAATCAGAAATCCCAGCTCTGCCAATGTGACACCTTGGCAAATTAACTTCTCTGAATTTTTTTTTTTTTTAATGACTAAAACTGAGAAAATAGTATCTGTTCTGCACATTTCAAAGGATCATTTGTACATCAAATGAAAATGGATGTCTGAAGATCTTCTGAAAGTTGTAAAACAAGCACTGAACCCCACAGGAAAGCTGCTTAAAGAATAAAACTCAGATCTTGCAACATAGCCTCCAATGCCCTACACCATCTAATCCCATCCCATGTATTCTGCCTCAGTTTCCTCTCCCCTGATGAACATACCTTCAAAAACCACCATTTTCTCCCAGTGGCAACTTTGCAAAGTTTTTAATTCTGTTTCCCATGCATACATCATCTGATCAGCCTAATGGTTTGAGGCAGATAAAATAGGGATTGTCTCTAATTAGCAGATAAGGTGGAAGTAAGTGAACTGCAGAGGTCTCACACCACTAAGTGGTGGAGTCATGAGGTGAGTCTGTCTCTTTGAGCTGCCTGCTGTAGAGAATTTCTTCAAGTCTCTTCCTGGAGTAGGCAGTAAATTCCTAAAGGTTCAACTCCTCCTTCTCCACCTCTGTGCTTTCTAGTGCAGAACTTTGCATGAAGTATGAAGTCAACAAAAAAATTAAAATAAGAAATGCTGAACGGAACCTGTGACAGCTGAGAGCACAGGTTGTCTCCAGGGTGTGGGGCTGGTGGGAACGGAGGAGTTATGCACTGAATTGTGTCACTCACCCCAAATTCATACGTTGAAATCCCACCCACCCCCACCCCAGTGACTATATATGGAGATACAGCTTTAAAGAGGTAATTAAGGTTAAATTCAAGTAATTTAGGAGATAAATAAGGTTAACATTAGAAAGCAATTAAGGTCAAATTTAGGTGATTAAGGAAGTAATTAATGTTAAATAATAAAGTTTCAAATAAGGTTGAATAGGGTTAAGATAGAGAAGACTAAGAAAGTTTAAATAAATAAGGTTAAAAAGGGTAATGAAAGGTTGGGCCTCAATCCAATAGAGTTGGTGGTCTTTTTAAGAAGAAGGAATCTCTCTCTTGTGTGAGGACACAGTGAAAAGATGACCATTGAGAAGCCTGGGAGAGGGCTCTCAGCAGAAACCAGCCATGCTGGTACTCTAACCTTGTACTTGCAACCTGCAGAACTAGGAGAAAATGAATTTCCATGGTTAAGGCCCCCCAGTCAATGATGCATTGTTATGGCATCCTTAGCAGAAAACAGCAAGAGTACATACTGCACCTTGGGCTGGAGGTGAACTGAGTCTACGATGACCTACTTCATGAGTTTAATGGGCTTCATTTCTTACTTCTTTCTCTGATAGAATCTGTTTCATCATAGTCATGACAATGATCATGTCAAAAATTATCTTTTGGAACATGAAGAGGCTCCATTTTTGAATATGTGATCAGAAGGTGTGGGGTAGCTTTATCATGTCAAAAACTACCAGGGGGTCAAAAAATTATTCTCAAAGGAAGTCTAAAAATACATTGAACTGAACAAAAATGAAGGACAAAATAACATAAATAACAAAAATAACATATCAAAATTTGTAGGACACAGATAAAGCCAATATATTTGAAAGGGAATTACATATCACCAAATGCTTGGATTAGAAAAGAATAAAATTCTCAAATCAATAATCGTCAATCCTAAGTCAAGAAACCAAAAAAATAAAGAAAAATAAAACCCAAATAAACCCCAAAACAAGCACAATAAAGGGCATAATAAATCTAAGAGCAGAAATCAATAAAATTGGAAACAGAAAAAAAATAGAATAATCAATAAAACAAAGAGCTAGTCCTTTGAAAAGATCAATAAAACTGACAGACTTTTAGTAGAAAAATAAAGGAAAAAGGCAAGATGCAGATCATCAATAAGAGGACCAAATCAAAAGATCCTACAGATTCCAGACATCAAAAGAATAATAAGATTATATTACAAACAATTTCACATATATCAGTTTAATAATGAAGATAAAATGGACCAATATCAAAACCACAAACTACCATCAGATCAGATCAGTCGCTCAGTCGTGTCCGACTCTTTGCGACCCCATGAATCACAGCACGCCAGACCTCCCTGTCCATCACCAACTCCCAGAGTTCACTCAGACTCACATCCATTGAGTCAGTGATGCCATCCAGCCATCTCATCTTCTGTCATCCCCTTCTCCTCCTGCCCCCTATCCCTCCCAGCATCAGAGTGTTTTCCAATGAGTCAACTCTTTGCATGAGGTGGCCAAAGTACTGGAGTTTCAGCTTTAGCATCATTCCTTCCAAAGAAATCCCAGGGCTGATCTCCTTCAGAATGGACTGGTTGGATCTCCTTGCAGTCTAAGAGACTCTCAAGAGTCTTCTCCAACACCACAGTTCAAAAGCATCAATTCTTCGGGGCTCAGCTTTCTTCACAGTCCAACTCTCACATCCATACATGACCACAGGAAAAACCATAGCCTTGACTGGACGGACCTTTGTTGGCAAAGTAATGTCTCTGCTTTTGAATATGCTATCTAAGTTGGTCATAACTTTCCTTCCAAGGAGTAAGTGTCTTTTAATTTCATGGCTGCAGTCACCATCTGCAGTGATTTTGGAGCCCAGAAAAATAAAGTCTGACATTGTTTTCACTGTTTCCCCATCTATTTCCCATAAAGTGATGGGACCAGATGCCATGATCTTCGTTTTCTGAATGTTGAGCTTTAAGCCAAGTTTTTCACTCTCCACTTTCACTTTCATCAAGAGGATTTTTAGTTCCTCTTCACTTTCTGCCATAAGGGTGGTGTCATCTGCATATCTGAGGTTATTCATATTTCTCCCAGCAATCTTGAGTCCAGCTTGTGTTTCTTGAGTCCAGCGTTTCGCATGATGTACTCTGCATATAAGTTAAATAAGCAAGGTGACAATATACAGCCTTGACGTACTCCTTTTCTTATTTGGAACCAGTCTGTTGTTCCATGTCCAGTTCTAACTGTTGCTTCCTGACCTGCATATAGGTTTCTCAAGAGGCAGGTCAGGTGGTCTGGTATTCCCATCTCTTTCAGAATTTTCCACAGTTTATTGTAATCCACACAGTCAAAGGCTTTGGCATAGTCAATAAAGCAGAAATAGATGTTTTTCTGGAACTCTCTTGCTTTTTCCATGATCCAGCGGATGTTGGCAACTTGATCTCTGGTTCCTCTGCCTTTTCTAAAACCAGCTTGAACATTAGGAAGTTCACGGTTCACATATTGCTAAAGCCTGGCTTGGAGAATTTTGAGCATTACTTTACTAGCATGTTAGACGAGTGCAATTGTGTGGTAGTTTGAGCATTCTTTGGCATTGCCTTTCTTTGGGATTGGAATGAAAACTGACCTTTTCCAGTCCTGTGGCCACTGGTGAGTTTTCCAAATTTGCTGGCATATTGAGTGCAGCACTTTCACAGCATCATCTTTCAGGATTTGAAATAGCTCCACTGGAATTCCATCACCTCCACTAGCTTTGTTCATAGTGATGCTTTCTAAGGCCCACTTGACTTCACATTCCAGGATGTCTGGCTCTAGGTCAGTGATCACATCATTATGATTATCTGGGTCATGAAGATCTTTTTTGTACAGTTCTTCTGTGTATTCTTGCCATCTCTTCTTAATATCTTCTGCTTCTGTTAGGTCCATACCATTTCTGTCCTTTATAGAGCCCATCTTTGCATGAAATGTTCCCTTGGTATCTCTAATTTTCTTGAAGAGATCTCTAGTCTTTCCCATTCTATTGTTTTCCTCTATAATTTACCCAATATGAAACAATTTGAACAGCTGTATAACTATTCAGATAATTGAATTTACCATCTAAAAACTTTCCCCAAAGAAATCTCCAGGCCCAGATGGTTTCATTGGAGAATTCTACCAAACATTTAAAGAATTACTACCAGTTCTACACAATCTCTTCTAGAAAATAGAAGAGGTTCACTTCCCAATTCATTTATAAAGCCAAAACTACCTTGATACAAAAACTGACAGAGACAGTACAAAAAAAGAAAACTAAGGACCAAAGTCCCTCCTGCATATATGCATATATGTGCAAAAATCCTTAACAAAAATATCAGCAAAAAAATAATCAATATATAAAAATAACTATGCACCATGACCAAGTGGGAATTATTCCAGAGATACAAGGCTGATTCAACACTGAAAAAGCAATCAATTTAACTCATCACATTGGCAGGTTACAAAAGAAAAATCACATAATCGTATCAGTTGATGTAAAAAAAAGCAGTAGATAAATTGAACATCCATTCATGACAAAAACTCTCAGGAAACTAAGAACAGAGGGGAACTCCTTTAACTTGATAAAAGAAGTCTACAAAAAACCCAGTTAATTCCATATTTAATGGTTAAAGAAAGAATGCTGAATGCTTTACAAGTTAAGAACAGGCAAGATGTCCACTTTAAACAATCGCTAACTAATATAGTACTGAAAGCTACAGCAAGGACAATAAAGCAACAAAAAAAAGAAGGGGTTGGGTAGAATAAAAGTAATACATATCAACAAGGAAGAAATACAATCGTTCTTATTTTTATACTAATGGAACTTTTATTAAAAAGTGTAGTTGATTTGGGCCCCCCTGGTGGGTCAGCAGTAAAGAATCCACCTGGTGGGTCAGCAGTAAAGAATCCACCTGCTAATGCAGGAGATACAAGAGATGTGGGTTTGATTCCTGGATCAGGAAGATCCCCTAGAGAAGGAAATGGCAACTCACTCCAGTATTCTTTCCTGGGAAATTCCATGGACAGAGGAGCCTGGTGGGCTACAGTCCATGGGGTCACAAAGAGTCAGACACAACTTAGCAACTAAACAACAAAAACAATAGTTGATTTATAATATTTTATGAGTTTCAGCTGTATAGGATAGTGATTCAGTATTTTTGCAGATTATACCTCATTGTAAGTTATTATAACAACTATGCTATGTTATTATATAGCTATATATACATAATATAGTTATTGTAACACTTTTCTATGTTATGCAGTATATCTAGTCATTTATTTTATACATGGTAGTTTGTAACTATTAATTCCACACCTCTAATTTGTCTTTCTCCTCTTACCTATCCCCTTTGGTAACCCCTAGTTTGTTTTCTATAAATGTGAGTCTGTTTATATTTTGCAAATACATTCAGTTGTATTATATTTTAGATTTCACATATCATTGCTTTCATGCAGTACTTGTCTTTCTTTGACTTATTTCAAATTTCAATAAGCATAATATTCTCTAGGTCCATCCATGTTGCTGTAGATGGCAGAATTTCATTCTTTTTTATGGCTGAGTAATATTACATTGTCACATCCCACATCATCTTTATCAATTCATGTGTTGATGGGCATTAGGATTGCTTTCATACCTTGGCTACTGTAAATAGTGTTACTATGGACATTGGGGTACATGCATCTTTTTTAATTAGTTCAGTTCAGTTCAGTTGCTCAGTCGTGTCCAACTCTTTGTGACCCCATGAGCCATAGCATGCCCGGCCTCCCTGTCCATCATCAACTCTCAGAGTTTACCCAAACTCATGTCCATTGAGTTGGTGATGCCATCCAGCCATCTCATTCTCTGTTGTCCCCTTCTCCTCCTGCTCTCAATCTTTCCCAGCATCAGGATCTTTTCAAATGAGTCAGCTCTTTGCATCAGGTGGCCAACGTATTGGAGCTTCAGCTTCAACATCAGTCCTTCCAATGAACATCCAGGACTGATCTCCTTTAGGATGGACTGGTTGGATCTCCTTGCAGTCCAAGGGACTCTCAAGAGTCTTCTCTAACACCACAGTTCAAAAGCATCAATTCTTCGGCGCTCAGCTTTCTCCACAGTCCAACTCTCACATCCATACATGACCACCGGAAAAACCATAACCTTGACTAGATGGACATTTTTAATTAATGTTTTCATTTTTTCCCCATATATACTGAGGAGTGGAATTGCTGGTAGTTCTTAGCAACTAAACAACAATAACAAATGTGGGTTCTTGGCTCCCCAACCAGGGATTGAATCCACATCCCATGCACTGGGCCACCAGGGAAGTCCATATGCAGTATTCTTGAAATTATAAAATTATAGAAATGAAGAAGAGAATAGTGGTTGCCAGACTAAAGGAAAAAACAGGGATGGAAGGGAAGTGCTGTGGCTATAAAAGGACAATTATAAAACATCTTTGTAATGTTGAAACTGTTCTGTGTCTTAACTATGAATCTCATCATCCTGATTGTGATATTGCACTTCAGTGATCCAAGGTATTACCATTGGTGGAAACTGGGTAAAGGGCAAATGGAATCTTCTACATTATTTCTTACAACTGCATGTGAATCTATAATTATCTAAAAATTAAAAGTTTAATTAAAACTATATAGTTGCTATTAAAATTCAATATGCATGTCACTGAAGTGAGTGGAGAGAACTTGTATTCAAATCAGAGCTTTACGGAGGTCTGTGAAATTCATTCCTCTTTATTGACTCCATTTTCCCTAAAGGGGTACACCTCATCCTTAATACTTAGAGAACTCTCCTGATCATAGTTAGCATCCCAGCAATGATGGAAAATGAAGGCAGGAAACTGGGGCATCAGTTTCTTTGCTTACAGCATGACCATGGACAACCTCTGTAATCATGTAACATGTAATATTGTAACCAGGTACATGATTACAATGTAATCATGTAATGATCTCACGGCAATGCAGAGATAATAATGTCTACCATGCTAGGTTTTTGTGAAGCTTAAATAAGGTAAGGCCTCTAAAGGATCCAGAACATGATAGTACCTCAATACATAGCAACTTTTGCCAATATCAAGAGTCAGTGATTAGTATTCACCTTCAAAATGCATCTCCTCTCCAGAAGAATGCTGTGGATATATCTATGTGTTTGTATGTGTCTATATTTATTTCTATCTAATTTCTAAGAGGCAAGAATGCTTAAAGCCAGGATAGCCTAGAGTATCGGGGAACTTGTTTGCAGCAACAGCAGTATACCAAAGATGACAGAATGGAGGAAGGAGATGGAAGCGGGTTTGGGTTGGAGCAGTCTTGAGGCCAGGGTCTCAGCGTGTTCTCTTCTTTTCTCTTCTGCCTGCCTCTGAGTCCTTCCTCAGATCTGTGTGTGACTCACCCATTGAGCAGTCTTTTTTTCTGCCCTAAACATATTCTGCTTTCACGTGATCTTCCCAGTAGACTGTAGAAGGTCAGCCTTGTTGGGCTCAGAAGGTATGACTATAATCCTGGCACCATCTTCCATTATCCAGGTGACACTGGCCAAGTCTCTCCAAGCCTTGTTTTATCCACATACAAAATGCAGATAATGAGCCTAGTGCACAGGGTGGATACAGGAGTTAAAAGAGCTCCTATGAGGTACATACATAGTACCCAGCATACAGTACATGTACAACATATGCTCATTCCTGCTTCCCTTAGACACAGAAATGGATTCTTATAGAAAATGTTGGGCACTAAAGTAGAATTGGAAAGTAGGTGAAATTACAGTCTTCCCTACAAAAGTATTCTAATTCAGACTTCATAATAGAAGACTTATGCCAATGAAAATCTAGCTCTCATATAGAATTTCAGAACAGATTACAAGGCTTATTCTATTTAGTCACTCTCCCCAAAAGGATTCAGACTCCAAGGGGAGGATAGGGCCACTCACACTTCTGGGTCATTTGAGGATAGCTTTGGCAAGAGATCAGAAGCAAAATCACCTCAATAAGCTGTTTCAAAAGGGTTCCCTCTCCCAGAAGCTCTGCCATGTCTTTGTATGGCAAGGAACACCCTTGCCAGCAGGACTCTTGCTATTCACGGCTCCTGCCAGTACCACCTGTAGAAAGGAACCCTCTGGACTTTAAAGGGAATGTATCTCAGAGCCTCATGAATTTCTTTCTTTCATATATCTCCCTGCCTCATTCCACTAAGGATTTGAGGAAGCCTACAAGACTTCATACTCTAAAATAGAAAGCTGTAAATATTTAATAAATCAAGAGCAGAGAAAATATATTTAGAATAGAAAATCAACACCAGAGCAAAGTTATACCGCAAGTACATGTGCCGCACCCGCGCATGCTCAATTGTGTCCACTCTTTGCGACCCCATACATTTTCACACTTAACGAAAGTTGAGCTGAGAATGTGACTTTGAGCTTCTTGGCAGAGAGAAAAATATGGTACAGAAATTCAGTGGACATAAGGAAAACACTCATCAGTTTCCCAAGGATGCAAGACTCTTCCTGATATTAAATCTAAACGAACCATTTCTTGAGTAGGTCTTTCCATAGGGGACACAGAGTGCTGTAGCTAATGGCATCCACAACAGTATCTCCTCAGAAGTTCTGGGCTCTGCAGAGCTTCACCCACAAGTCCTCCAAGAGGAACACTGTGACAGAGCTTCTAGGAAGTGAGATCCAGCATGCTGCACTTGATGCTCAATTTAGGAATAAAATATTCTACTCATTTAAAGTATTCAAAAATGTACTGGCAGGGGCAGGGTAGATATGGATCTGGGAAAGGGAGGGCAGTCCTTCACTCAGAGAATTAGACAGGAGGAGGCCCAGCGCCTTTGTTTCCCCTTAGATCTCCAGGATTCTGCATGGTCAGTTCAAGAGCCTGGTGATTTTTTTTTTTTTTGCCATGCTGCACAGTATGTGGGTTCTTTATTCTCCAACCAGGGATCAAAACTGTGTCCCCTTCATTGTGAGGTGGATTCTTAACCACTGGACCACTAAGGAAGTCCCACGCATGGTGATTCTTACACTCATTCCTCCAACAACTATTAAACCAGGTAAGTGTTGAACAATGAAGAATTAGCTTTGAAAGGACAACCATGTCCTTTTGGGGTTTATCATGAGTGAGGGAAGAAAGATACTGAACAAGTAATTACTGGTATAATCACTATTACCAATGGAGAAGCACCAGGTGTTAAGGGAGAGAATGACTGTGGGTGTTAATTTTGTCAGATGTTTAGGGAAGGCTCCCTGAGCAACAGAAATTTAAGCTGAGAGCTGAAGGGTGAGGACAGGGTAGCTGGGTAAAATCTTGCAAACGGAGAGAAAAGCATGTATAGAGTTCCTAGACGAGAGATGTTAAAAGCTTCCAAAAACTGGAGATGTTAGACTATCCCAGAAGCCCAAAACAGTGTGGCAAGAGGGAGAGGAAGACTGGCTGGTAATCAGGCCGCTGAAAGGAAGTGGGACAGTTTATTAAGGGTCTGGGAACTCTCGCCAAGGATTTTTATTTTATCCTAGAAGAAACTGGCAACAATTGGCAAGTTTTAAGCAAGGGGATTCTAATACTGGTTCAAGTTCTGAGGATCACTAATCGCGGTGTGAAAGAAAGGCTGGGAGAACGACAAAGGTGAATACCAGGAGACCACAGGCTTCCTCAGATCAGGTTGTTTGAGGGTGGAGGAAGCAAGAATCTTGAGTGAACAACAGGTCAGCACCAGGAAGGAAAAGATGACACTGGATTCTGAAAACTAATCCAGTAGTTTACAAGTTGAGCACTGCAAGTACGGTACGCGGTGAATCAGTCTGCTGAATGCAATAGCCCCTGGGAAAGGCAGGGGCCCTGAGACAGACACTAACAACAATGCAGAGTCATTCACGCTTTTATTGTTTGATTATAATGAGTCCACTCATCATGGTAATAATAATAATGATGTATTTGAATTGCATAATTGCTTAATGGCCATTCCTTACCACCACCCACCACCACCCCCTACCATTAGGATGAAACTAAAATAATCTAGAGTATTTATCACTCTAAAAATGATTGAAAACATTGGTTTTCTATGTTAGTAGCATCTAAGGAATAAATTATATACAGGATCCAGTTATTTCTGTGGCTTTAAAGGGGAGCTGTAACAAACTGCATAGGAGTAATTGTTTTAAGGAATGTTACTGTTCAGATGCTAAGTTGTATCCTACTCTGCGACCCTGTGGAATGCAGCATACCAGGCTGCAGGTTTTCAGGAAAACCCCTTTCAAATGGAAAAAATCTTTCTTCATGGAATTCAAATAGTCTTTGGTCCTCAGTTTTGCCATCCCTATATGGTAGTGTGGGTCAGACAATATTTGTAGTTCTCAAACCTAGCTGTAGTTCTCAAACCTAGCTTTACATCGGAATGAGCTGGGAGCTTATTAAAAACTCAGCTGTTTGGGCCCCATACAAGCCTCTGGCTGGGGAGCCTGGTGAGAGAGTCAATTCCTAGGCAGGTTGATAAGAAGTCTGCGGTCCCCAAGGAGGAGAAAAGGGTCTGGGTCTCTCAAGGAGAAGATAGGGGCCTGGAATTCTCAAGGAGGAGAAAAGGACAAATGTCTTTTCTCTACGTTCCTTAGTCTTAATCACAAAAAAACCATTTTTTTTTTTCTTTAAGCCCAGAACTGATAATTACACAGCAAACAACTCAGTTTCAACTCCGTTCTAAGGATTATAGAACAATACTGTATCCTGCTTGAGGACAGTTTTTCCTTCCTGAAAACCTTCCGGCTAATCCTGTTATCTTAAACTGTAAATTATGGGAGTGGGTGGAAAAGGAAATGGCAACACCCTCTAGTGTTCTTGCCTGGAGAATCCCAGGGACGGGGGAGCCTGGTGGGCTGCCATCCCTGGGGTCGCACAGATTCGGACACGACTGAAGTGACTTAGCAGTAGTAGTCTTTACAACCTTGAGACATTCTTTTGATTTATTGTAATAACTAATTTAAAAGGTATATAACCCCCTTACTTAGACTAGTGAGAGGGACACTCCCCGTCCCCCTTCTGATGTCTGTGTCAGAAGCTTTCTCTGTCCCTTTTCTTACTTGAATAAAACTCTGCTACACAAAAGCTCTTGAGTGATCAAGCCTGGTCCCTGGTCCCGAAGCTACAATCTTCTTTGGAGATCACGAATCTGACATCATTCACTGGAAGCTATCACTGGTATCTGTATTCTTAGATGCTCCTCAAATTATCTCTGAAGATGACTTGGGGCTGTGAACAACTGGCTTGGCTGATCTCTAGGGTTTCTCCTGTATTCAAAAGGACCCTGTTATTAAGTGTGGTCCATCTGTGAGTTTGTTAGACATAAAAGTCTCAGGGCCCAGCCCAGACCTACTGAAACAAGACTTTTTTAACAAGTATCCCAGAGATTGAATGCATATTAAATTTTGAGACCTCTGGTCTAGGACTCCAGACTAGAGTGGTCTAGATTTGTTATAGATTTGCTATGACGTGGTCCTTATTTGCTATAGTTCAGAAAACTTGGCAGCTAGGTAAGAAAGCAACTTTCTAAGAGTTGTAAGGCAACTAGGCAGCTAAGCCTAGAAAACAGTTCAGTTGTCCTTTATCAGCAAGGACACAATGCCTCTCTCGCAGCCATAAATAAGTTCAGAGAAAAGAAGCCGAATCAGCAAAGGTAAATCAAGTCCAGGATTGTGCTGGCTCATGCATATATAGGGAGACAAACAAAGCAGCACTAAAATCTGGTGCACATTTCTTTAAAATATATAAATAGTAGATAATCGGAGGTTGACTCCAAATCTGGGTCTGCATAAATTTCTTCTCAGGGGTACCGTATATCCTTTCCCCTTTCAGCTTCCTATTTCACTAGACCCTTCTCATCCTGGGCTATGTTCTGCAGTTTCCCTGACTCAGACCTGGATCTCACCTGTTCATCTACCCTTAAAAAATAAAGCAGCAGCAGCAACCATAAAAACCTGCGTAATTCTCACCATCAATAGAATATGAAAATACCCCCAATTTTTTTCCATTCCTACCTCTCTACTTCATTCTAATCCAATTTGTCTATTGTCTTCAGAAATTTATTTACTAATATTCACTTAGTCATTCACTCAATTAACATTTATTGAGGACCTACTTAGCATTTTATACCCAAGTATTTTACTAGGTAAGATTAAGTTAAACCCATCGCTACCCTCTGGGGGTTTATAATTTAGGAGGAATTTAAACTTCAGGAATAGTAATAGCTAACAGAAAGTGAAAAGTAAAGATTTCTAAAGAGCTGCTACTGCTGCTGCTAAGTCGCTTCAGTCGTGTCCGACTCTGTGCAACCCCATAGACGGCAGCCCACCAGGCTCCCCCGTCCAGGCAAGAACACTGGAGCGGGCTGCCATTTCCTTCTCCAATGCATGAAGGTGAAAAGTGAAAGAAAAGTGAAAGGGAAGTCGCTCAGTCGTGTCCGACTCAGCGACCCCGTGGACTGCAGCCTACCAGGCTCCTCCGTCCATGGGATTTTCCAGGCAAGAGTACTGGAGTGGGGTGCCATTGCCTTCTCCTTCTAAAGAGCAAAAGAGATAAAATGGTGAGAAAGCCAAGGAAGAGAATCCTTTTGTCTAGAGAAGAATAATAAAAAAATTTTAAGAGTTACAGTGGGTTTGAAACACATATTCAAGAGTGAAAATAATAATAATATGGGTACATATTTAATGTTCCGGGCTGGCACTAGAAAGAAAGACATCACCAGCAAAGAGAACACCATGTGGCAAAGGCTTACCACATTCATAGGGTTAGTGGATAACTGAATCTAGCAAAGTCAACTTCAGTGTAAAGTAATGGGAAAATATACTGGAACAATGACACTGAAGGCTTTCTCAATAGACGAGTGACACAACCAAGTCAGATTCTGGAGTAAAATCCTGATAAAAGAGTATTAGACATTGAAAGTCCAGAGGAAGGCATCATCAGAGTCTTGGTACGGCAGTGAAGGCATGAGCTAAGAGCAGGCAGAGAAGAAGGGGCAGGAACAAGAGATGCAGTGATGATGGCATCTAAAAAAAGGTGAATGTTAGTTGCTCAGTCATGTCCAACACTTTGGGACCCTGTGGACTGTAGCCCATCAGGTTCCCCTTTTCCATTCTCCAGGCAAGAATACTGGAGTGAGATCTTCCCAGGGGATCTTCTCAACCCACAGATCAAACCCAGGTCTCCTGCATTATAGATCGATTCTTCACCATCTGAGCCATGAAGGAAGCCCTGATGGCATCTAACTAGATTGCAATTTATTGGGATTTTCAAGGAAGAGAAAGAAGTAAAAATATTGTTAAAAGTTTAGATCTGGATGTCTGGGAGGAGAATGATACTAATCAGGGAACCAAGACAGATATTTTGAAGGAAAGGTGATAAATTCATATTGGGCATCTTCAGTCTAAGATCCTAGTGGGAATCCAGGAGGAAATGTTCAACAGGCAATTGGAAATATGGAACTGGAGACTGGAAGAGACTGAATGAAGTGATTTGGGGATCATTTATCTTAGAGATGGGAGTTGAGGTCACGGGATTGAACGAGATGGGAGAAAGAGAAAAAAGAGGAAGGTACCAAGGGTGTTTAGTTGGATATTCTAAACTCAATATGATAGCAAAGCTAAAGATCCCTTCCTACCCTCCCTCTACCCTTCACAGGAGCTTTCCTTGTCCATCTCCAGCAAAGTTCCCCATTCAGAAATATCCCTTAAGGTTTAAACTTCACAGAGGGCTTAAAGATGTCACTGGAGCATTAGTCTTGGTTCTGCTCTAATTCCCTTGAGCCTTGAGTAGATAATTCTACTTCTCTGATCTTGACTTTGCATCTAAAATACAGAGGAACAAACCAGAAGATCCACAGTCTATGAATCTTTCCACTGTGACATGAAGGAGTTTATGAAGACCAGATGTTTCACTCTTTATGATATCACTCAACTATACCACATTTTCTCCTTTCCAATGCCCAGTCACTGATCATTTGACACTTCTATTACTAAATTTACTTGGCCTGCCCACTGCTTCAACTAAGATCATTTCAGGTTCCCAATGACTTATTTCTTCCCATATCAAACTATAAAATTTGGTTTGTAGTATATAGTAGGTCTGTTAATAATGACCCATCATTAGTTGGGTCCTCCCTGTTTCCTCCCATTTTCTACCATGATTAGCGGCTCAATATCAAGTAGCACAATTTTAAAATTTATGCTATACATTCTGAAGGAAAGTTACATGGCTCAAAATAGCCTGGAGTTAAAACTCCCCTCCAGGTCCTCCCCACCATTCTATGCAAAACAAAGAACTCCCTCACCCGAAAAAAAAAAAAAAAAATGGACATTAGGTTGATTATGCCCAGCTCCCAGCTGGTCCAGCCTCTGGCAGATCTCCAAAATTCCTTGCCCCAGCCATTTAAGAGATAACTACTCTGAACAACCTTGCAGAAGAACAGGCCCCCTTAAGACAGTAGCTTTCCACAACATGCCTATATATACTTACTCTTTTCTTGGGTAAGTGAAGCAGCTCACTAATCTGACTGCTGCCTCTTCTCGCCTCATTAAAGGTGATCTGTTCCTGTAACGTGCCGGGCTCGTTCTTATTCTGAACCTTGCTTTCTCTAACTCCCTTACTCTACACATTCATGCACAACTATTTCAAGAAATAAACATCCACATAAAGTTATCCTTTCAAGTGATCTTAAATTCATATGATATTTAATTTTTCCTTTATTAACAGAAACTCCAGCATTTTTATCTTACTCATTTGATTTGTTATTGAATAGGGTTGTTCAGGAGCAATATAGACTTCTTCTGGGAGAATCTATCTTCTCGGTGTCACCCACAACTCTGGCTTCCACTCTCTTCTCTGAGCTGACTCAAAAAAATCAGGGGAGGAGAGGCAGTGAGGTTCAACAGCGATAGAAATCCTGCAGTCCCCTGTTATCTTTTTTATTCCTTGCTTAAAGTTGCTCTCTGCTTTCCCTGCAGTTTCATCGACTCAGAGATTATAGCCACGTTGGGTGTGTCTTTGTACTAGCAGAATAAATGCCAGTAACTATTTTTTTCAAATTAAAGGGTTTTGTTGTTGTTGTTTTGTTTTGCTTTGTTTTTGACCCTCCAGGGATAGCAGAATCTTTTCCATTCATGCAGGAATCCAGTTGTTAGCTATTATGTTTACTGATAATTTAAAGAAGTTTATATCCTTTAGCAACCAGGTATTCTCACAGTTTGTCTCTGACATGAATGGAAGACATTAAATATACAAAACTCAACTTCCATTAAAAACAGTTTTCTAAGAGTACTTCTTCAAAAAGGTAATTTTAAAAACAATGCTTGAATAGATAAGTTCTTAAATAGGGAGATGAAGTGGTTTCAGAAAACCAGGATTAATTTTGAGGGCCTTCATGTACTCGGTTCATTTCCTCAGGAATACTCTGATTATTCAAGATGTCTAGGTTTCACTGGCTTTGGATATAAGGAACCCATGACAAGTCCCAGGTGTCAGGTCTCCATAGGGTCATGCAGATTCCCACAGCCTTGAGGGCCTTTAAGACCTCATGAAGTCATAATGCCTGGAAAGACCTAGGACCAGTCCTTGGGAGCAGTGAAATAAGAAAGTCTCAGTTTTTCCTCTTTTCCTTTATTTTGTAATATTTTTGCTACCACCAGGTGGTAGTAGGTAAGTGTATCCATGGCAAAGGTGGAGCTATCAAATGCTCTCTTTCAGGAAATTACCAAAACAAACTCTATTTAATGAGAGTCTGAAAATCTTAATTAAATGGGATCAATATTACACACAGAATAAAAACAAACACACAAATGCAAATGAGGTGTCTTTCCTTGTGGGAAAAGTCAGAAAACGTGTGTGTGCATATGTGTTTCATTATCTTGAAATAAACTACAAATTAACTTGGCTTCTATTACATTAGACCCAATGGTCAGTTTGCTGAATGTCTTGCATTTCCACCCACATTTTCTTTGCTCTGAGGAAGGAGAAGCCTCATAGGCAAGTTTCAGATTCCAAATACTTTCGGGGTATCAGTTTTATGGAAAGAATAACCTGTTTTATTGGAGTCATCACAAATCTTTTAATTTTAGAGCCATAAGAGGCTTTAGAGATCTTCAGACACCCTCACTTGACAAATGAGAGAACTGATTCCAGAGAAGTTGCATGATTCATCCAAAATCATCCAGCATGTTGACTCCAACCAGAGCTCAGCAACTATGATTCCAATCAGGCTTTGGTCCCTACCTCTCACTAAGATGCTCCTCTCAAGGTCACTGGTCACCTCCCTGTTATTAAACCCAGTGGTCAGTCCTCAGCCTCAGATGCTCCTCCTGGACCATCAGAAGCATTACCATGACTGATCATTCCCATTCCCACACTTTATTCGTGTGACTTCCAGGACACAGGACCTTCTTTGGTTTCTTCCTACCTCACTGTCCTCTCTTCAATCTCTTTTGCCAGTTGCTCCTTATCTCCCCAGCTTGTTGGAGTTCACCAAAACTCAGCCTTTGGGTCCTCTTGTTGGAGTTCTTTTCTCGCTACATGTATTCTTGGCTAATACCATCTCCCTACTAAAGACCCCAAGTTGTATCTTTAGCCCAAACCACTTCCCTGAATTCCAGGTCCATTTTATCTCTCTGCCTTCTTAAGATCACCACTTGAATATCTAACAGATGTTTCAAATTTTTAATGTACTGATACCATGAATTCAGTTTTGTCATAAAAAATTTATTCTCTTCTAACACATTGTATGCTTTACTAACTTATTTTTTCTGTTTCTTTCTACAAGAATATCAGTACCAGGAAGCAGGAACTGATGTCAGTTCTGTTCACTGCTGGCTCTCCAGTTTATAGAACAGTTCCTCAGTATACATATTGAATAAACAGCTATGGTATGAATGGATGGACAGAGTGAATAAATAAGTGAAGGAGTGAATGAATGAATGGCTCCAAGTCTAGTCTGCTATTATAGCATATGGTTCCTCTTCTACTTTCATATTCTTTTGGGCTTGGAAAAATCAGTGTCTAATACCACTGCTCCTAATACTGTAATTAATGTTGGAAGATTCAAAAAAAGCAGTAAACTTCTTCCATAACTTCTTTATTTGGGAAGATAAAATTTGTTCTCTAAGAACTATGTATTTCTTCATAAGTGTATCCTTGCAATTCAGATGGCCTGCTGCCAGGTGGAACACTGGGCCTGCAGTCAGGAGCTCTACCTCTCTAATCTGTCTCCTCTCCCTACACTATCTTAGACCAGGCCATAGTCTCCTCTTGGGTCACTTGCAGAAGCTGCTCTGTTTGTCTTCCTCTTCTTCAGGCTTTCTTCTTTAATTCTCTCCCTGCCTCACCTCCAACCAGAATGATCTATTTCAGTGGTCTTCAATCTTTTATTTTTTAATGGCAACTCTTTTGTTTTTTACTCATAGAAAGGCTTCAAGAACAAAGAGTTGTTATTTGAAGCTCTAACTTTCACCTTAGGACCACCTCTGAAAATGTCTCTAGGTCTTAAAGATCTGTAAAAGGCAGTTCATATTCTCTGAATTGATATGGGACTCAAAACTCAGCCTGCACACGCTGCCTCATTCAAATAACCAAGGCCTTTCTATCACTTCAAAAAGTGTTTCCTCTACTTTGATCATCCACGTGTCACCTTCATTTTTTGCCACAACTGTGTGTCTCTTATTATTAATATTAACATTTTTCTTAAAACCAACTCATATTTACAAAATTAATTTAGTTTCGGGAATTTGTATCACTATTACCACCACCATCAACTAAAAGTCAATGTCATTTGCTATGAATAGAAGGCACTTTAAAAGTAAATACACAACTATTCAAATGACAAAGATCATCAGGTAAGTGCACATGACACTGAAAATGTTTCCCTAGAAAATAAAGCTCCAGTTCCTTCCCATGGCCTCTTTTAACACCCTCCAGGAAGGTACAACTTCCTATGGTTCTTCCCATGCTGTTTCATGCCTTCTTGACTTTGTTCATGCAGTTCCCTTTGCCTAGAAAGCCTATTGCCTTAATATTTGCGTGTGTGCTCAGTTGCTAAGTCATGGCCGACTTTTTGCAACCCTATGGACTGTAGCCCACCAGGCTCCTCTGTCCATGGGATTTTCCAGGCAAGAGTACTGGAGTGGTTTTAGTTAAAACATTTTTTATTAAAGTATTACAAACCCATATAACAGAAAGCAGTTTTCCCTTCCTTCTAATTCCCACTTTTCAGAATAAACACTTTCAATTATTTTTTTTAAATTGTAGTAAAATATACACAACATAAAATTTACCATTTTAACTATTTTTAAGTGTAGAGTTCAGTGGCACATTGTTGTGTAACCATCACTATGATCTATCTCCTGAACTGTTTTCTTTTTATCACAAACTGAAACTCCATACCCATTAAACAGTAACTCCCCATTTCCCCATCCTCCTAGTTCCTACCAGGCACCACTCTACTTTCTGTCTCTATGAATTTATTAATCTAAGTACCTTATAGAACTGGAATCATACAGTATTTGTCTTTTTTGAGACTGAGTTATTTCACTTAGCATAATGACTTTGAGGTTCATCAATGTTGTAACATGCTACAGTTGCAATTCACCGCAGGTATTTCTCCAAGCCAGGCTTCAGCAATAAGTGAACCATGAACTTCCAGATGTTCAAGCTGGATTTAGAAAAGGCAGAGGAACCAGAGATCAAATTGCCAACATTCGTTGGATCATCAAAAAAGCAAGAAAGTTCTAGAAAAACATCTATTTCTGCTTTATTGACTATGCCAAAGACTTTGACTGTGTGGATCACAATAAACTGTGGAAAATTCTGAAAGAGATGGGAATACCAGACCACCTGACCTGCTTCTTGAGAAACCTGTATGCAGGTCAGGAAGCAACAGTTAGAACTGGACATGGAACAACAGACTGGTTCCAAACAGGAAAAGGAGTACGTCAAGGCTGTATATTGTCACCCTGCTTATTTAACTTATATGCAGAGTACATCATGAAAAACACTGGGCTGGAAGAAGCACAAGCTGGAATCAAGATTTCTGGGAGAAATATCAATAATCTCAGATATGCAGATGATACCACTCTTATGGCAGAAAGTGAAGAAGAACTAAAAAGCTTCTTGATGAAAGTAAAAAGAAAGCTGAGCACAGAAGAATTGATGTTTTTGAACTGTGGAGTTGGAGAAGACTCTTGAGCGTCCCTTGGACTGCAAGGAGATCCAACCAGTCCATCCTAAAGGAGATCCGTCCTGAGTGTTTATTGGAAGGACTTAGGTTGAAGCTGAAGCTCCAATTGTTTGGCCACTTAATGTGAAGAGCTGACTCATTGGAAAAGACACTGATGCTGTGAAGGATTGAGGGAGGAGGAGAAGGGGAGGACAGAGGATGAGATGGTTGGATGGCATCACCAACTCAATGGACATGAATCTGGGTAAACTCTGGGAGTTGGTGATGGACAGGGAGGCCTGGAGTGTTGTGGTTCATGGGGTTGCAAAGAGTCAGACACGACTGAGTGACTGAACTGAACTGAACTGACTGGGTATGAAAATATAGGTTGAAAATTATTTTCCCCTGGGATTTTGGTTGCATTTATCAATTGACTTCTTGATATTGTGAAGTCCAATTGCAGATGTTAAGGTAGATACTATTCTGATTTCTTATTATTTATATACAATCTATATTTTTTCTTCTGAAAGATGTACAATCTTTCCTTATTCTCTAGTTTTTAAAAATTTCACAATTATGTGCTATTATGTATACCTTTTGTATCTTGGAGCTAATTGTCACAGTTATCATTTGTGTGTGTGTGTGTGTAAGTTTTATTCCTGCTCTCCACATTGATTCTGAGAATCCTCTCCCCCTCTTTGTTTTGCTTCTTGGTTTTGGCTTTGGTCTCTATTTTTTCTTTAGAACTCTATCACCAAAAGTCTGCTGGTCTTTGGCTGTCATTTCTAACTTAAGATTGAGAGAAATTTAAAGCCAGTCGGAATCTCTGTGTGCATGGATGGGAGCCACTGCCTTGTGAACTTCACAGGATTGTGTAAACAATCCCCCTGTCACCTTTTGCTTTCTTGCCTGGCTAAGAAGCTATAAGCTCGACTCCCACTCTTCTTAAATCTTATCATTCTAGGATACAGAATAAGCTAGGGAATCCACTGTTTAGGATACAGACTCTCCCTTAATCCTCTAGTAGGTAGTATGGTTGTAAACCCATGACGTCACCTCTGCCTGTCTCCTGGACTCTCCTTAGATTCTGTTTTGGGTCCCTCTGTTCGTTCCCTCAGGTCACCCATTTCCACCCTTTAGCCTTTACATATGGCTCCCCCATGGCCTGTTTTCCTCCCCTGCCAGCCTTCAGTTCTGACAGAATATCCCCTGATATCTTTTACTAAACCCCCAATTTTTATATTTCACATAAAAATAGAGCCTATGTGTAGACCCCTAAATCTAGGCAGGGGATGAAGATTCTTTGGAGTCAAACTCAAAATGCTTGGAACCACAAGGAAGGGAAGGAAGAAAGGAAAATACCCAATTCATTTCTTTCAGAGTTTCAGATCCCCGACTCTAAGATATCAAACAACAAGAGATTGAAGATGATCATCATGAAATATTTAGACTGAAGCAAGTCTTCAAGTGACTATGCACATCGTAGATGCTCTATGGAAACATATTAAGGTGAATTTAACACATGGGTAGGGTAGTAGGTATATGGTAGCTTCTTACCAAAACTAAGATTTGGGGTCTTCAGATGTCTTGGTGCCTCATCAACAATTGGCTTCCTTGTTCGATGATGCACTGCCTCTCGTTTAACAGAGACTTTAATTTCTAACCTAATCTTATTTGTCATGATTCTCTGAGACATGCCAAATAAAGCTTTCAGGTCTCTATGTATTTTGGTATCTGGATATGTCTGACTCACTTAAGGGCTTTCATCCAGTGACAGTAACCATACCCAGTGAGGTCTCCATGCTAACAGGGCTTAAATGTTTTCTACCCCTCAGGCTCTTTGGGTGATGATTCAACCAAAGAGAAAATGGGAAATGAAAGTTTGTACCCCCTCCTTTTCTGACTCCAGTGCACTGCAATAGGGCTACTTTTAATGTGCTTAGCAACAATTAGCTCTTGAAGCTGCAACAGCTGCACAATGCTGATGCTCTCCAGATGCAGCCAACGAATTAAATCATGCGATAATTCAATTGGAAAATTGGGTGTAATTATGGAGAATGCAGAGTCTGCTAGTGACTTGGAGCTCTCGAAACAACAGTGGTGTGGGCTGTTCAGAGAGTGTGTGGCCTGCACAGAAATTGATATGGGTGTTTGCAGGAATCTAGGTCCTCTCTCTGACAATGACAGCATTACTCAGTGCTGTGCTCAGTTAAGAGTAAGCTGAGTGCCACCAAAGTAAATCTTTTTAACTTCAAAACTTTTCACAGACCACCCTTCATGACATAATCATGTCTATACTTTGAGTATCTGCTGGTTGAAAACACATAAAGCAAATAAAGGCTAGAGTCCCCAAGGACTAGCAGTTCATATATTAATCCCCAAAGGCAGCTAAGTCAGAGAATTGTAAAATAGGATACCATAAACATTCTATTTTAACTAGAAAACATGTACAGAGTTTCATATACTGATCTTGATGTAGGGCCAAGGGCAAAATCTTGGGTCCTCCATGTCATCTTTCTTACAATCACCACATCCATAACTTATTGCCTATAATTTCCCATTTGGGTTTATATAAAGAAGAACAGAAACCTAAAAGGATTTGCAGAGAATTTTGAATGCAGACTTCTTAAAGATACTCATACTCTTCCTTCAAACTTTTATAGTCATCTTACTCCTAATGCAAAGGCTCTGTGCACTGCCTTGCTGTTATGCCCTATGCAATCTGAGGGGGTGTCATTAAGAACGTTCCTCAGAACTGCACTGTGACAACCCGCAGAGCCTTTCTCAGTGGCCTTGCATCATTTGGCAGCAACTTCTTTTTTAGTGGCTTGCCTTTATTGACTCTTTCCAAAGCATTCAACTGAATTTTCATAGAAACAATAGCTCTCTTCTTGCATTGTAATTGAATTTTGTAATTACCATAAATATCTTTGAGAACAAATACAACAGGGGACTCTTGGGAAGCTAACATCTTAACTGATGGCCACATAGAAATGCAGGTATGCTAGAGAGTAGCCTGTTGACCTCGAGTATTCAGGACACTGCATCAATCAGGATGTTTTACAGGGGGAGCAGTTATTATAGCGGGTTGGTAAAAGTGGAAGTTAATTAAGAGAGCTTCTACTGTCCTGTGGATTAAGGGATGCTCTTAGATGAATTTATATTTTGTTTATTCTATTCCTTCTACATAGTTTTGAAAAATACCATCTAGAGGGGTGAGACATTTTACCTCTTTAGTCTACAAATGGATTTTGGGATTCCTTATCATAGCTCCTCAGCAGAAGGGTCCTCAAATTGGGACCACCTTCCCTGGCTGAGAGTTTCCTGCCCATAGTAAAGAATGACTGAGGCTGGTTAATGAAGTGGTAAGAAATTCTCTGTGTCTAACAGTGATTTAAAGTCATGGGGAGAAGGACAAAAGTATTCTACCATGAGACACCCTTTACCATAATGAAAGTTTCCTGAACAGTTTGAATATCACAAGAAACATGGATCTCTAAACAGGAAGAAAGTCATCAATTTATCCATTTAAGACTTTCTCCAATTCCTGTTCTTTTGGCTCAGCCTTTGAGTACACCATGTCTTTTAATCAGATCAGACCAGGAAATAGCAACTTCTTATACCTGAGAAACACTGTTAAAGAAAAGTGCCCTAGAATCAGACAGTCTTCTGCTCAAATCATGACTCTACCACTTGCTTACCCAAGTTCACTTAATTTGAACATCCGTCTCCTATCTGTAAAAGGTCATGGCAATAAGTACTCCACCGAGAGAATGTGAGGATTAAATGCTTCAATGTATGCCAAGGGACCAGGAATGAGCAGATGCTAAGTAACTATTAGGCAAGAGCAAAAGGTAACCAAAATTTTATTGGAAAGTAAAGGAACTGGGAAAGATGTAAGGTGTAAGAAACCAAAGATTCAAAATAAAGAGAGAAAGAACATGAGAAGGAGTAGTAAAAATAATATACAAAGTTTTACAGTTATAGAACATATTTATGCACACCGTATCACTGGCATATTCCCTGGTGGCTCAGCAGTTAAAGAATTCACCTGTCAATGCAAGGGATGCGAGTTCAAACCCTAGGTTGGGAAGATATCTTGGAGAAGGAAATGGCAAACCGCTCCAGTTTTCTTGCCTGGGAAATCCCATGGACAGAGGAGCCTGTCCCATGGCTACAGTCCGTGGTACTGCAAAAGTCAGACATGACTTAGTGACTAAACCACCACCACCATCAGTGGCATATCCCAACAACCCTGTGAGACAGGACAGGCATTAGTACTCATTTTATGGATGAGGAAGCTACAGTCCCAAAGAGTAAGAGTTGACTAAGTTGGAAAAGAGTTGGAACTAGACCCAATGTCTCCTTATTCCCAGCCTAATACTTTGCTCATGAGTCCGCATAGTCTTCAAATTTCTATCTTTACCACACCACCTTGAGGGATTTTGTGATGAATCCCATACTCCAGATGGCCTACTTCTGGTTTAAGGAGAACACATATGAGCAGAATCGGGACTCTAGGAAGCTGCTTTGGGTTTTCCAAATCTAGCATAGCTTCAAAGAATTATTTCAAGAGACACAAAGATGAAGAGAACCTATGAAGAAGAAAAGCTTTGGCCATGATGTTATTTGCAGGGGAACACTGAATATGAAAATTGAAACTGGAGATCACTTGATATTGAGAGCCAGATAAAAGTGATGTTATAAGTCCTGAGTTGTTTTATTAGTGGTTAGAAAATTACAGGAAGTGATATGTTTTGAGGATGAAAAATTTAAAGGTCTAATATAACTCTCCAGGCATATTAAAAGACGTTATTTCCATATTCTTCTTGGATAATCAATCATGCCATAGCAAATTAAGAGTTCTTATTTTTAGCCCTATTAGCTACACAATGATAATGAAAATTGATTACAGTCACATTCTACTCCTTAAGACATTGTCAGTAAATGAACTGAAATGCCCCAGAATCAATCCATTTCAACAAATGTATCAGAGATTGAAAAAAAGTCCTCATCAATTACTCTGATGTCTGTTAATAAAGAAAAGATGATAAACCAGCTGTTTCTGTCATTGGTAACTTACTGTAGGCCACACAAGTTCTTTTATTCTACCAACTAGAGACAGCTTCAAGAAGCTAAATGGATCAGAGCTGCTGAAGATCAGATATTGATTTCCAGAAAAAAAATTCAGAGAAATATCCGAAAACACTATTTGGAATATGCAAAAACCAAAGAGAACTAGTCATGTTTTTCTCTGATTTATCGACCTTCAAAATCTAAGAAAGTTCTGTGTGTCTGGACTGGAGAAAAGTGATCTCAAGATACTCCTGCTGGTGGAAAAGTGGCAAGTTTGGAATATTGTAGAAATGTTGGTAGAGATTGAATGTGGTGGGATTGATAAACTAGAAATTCAGAGAAAGTGGGAAGTGTGTATTTTGTGGACCTAATCGAATGGTTCTGAGATCCATGATTTTGGAAAGATATCAATTCCAATGGAATAGTAAATTATAATATACCAGTTCTCTATCGTGTTTCTCCAAGCCAATCTTCTGGGTGCTTGGAAAGATACTGAAAAGGGTATCTTAGGAGATGTATGTGTGTGTATGCTAAGTCTTTTCAGTTGTGTCCAACTCTTTACAACCCTATGGACTGGAGCCCACCAGACTCCTTTGTTCATGGTATTCTCCAGGCAAAAATACTGGAGTAGGTTGCCATGCCCTCCTCCAGAGGATCTTCCTGACCCAGTGACTGAACCCGGGTCTCTTCCATCTCCTGCACTGGCAGGTGGGTTCTTTACCACTAGCATCACCTGGGAAGCCTGTAGGAGATGGACACTAACACTGAAATCTTAATAACAACAGATTCCATAGGAACTCATCAAGTTCTCCTTCTGATTATTCTGAGCTATGTCCAGGGAGGCCTAGAAGGGCTCAGTAATGAACACATTGGGCTGAAAGATAACCCTTTACTTTCTAGTCTTATGGATCTCTGGACTCTACCATCTTCACCTTGTTTGTAACTTGTGTCTAACTTGATCTCAGTTAGTTCCAGAGGTCAAGTTTCTTAGCAACAGGGCTAAGATGGGAGGAGGGGAATGTAAAAATCTGGACTGTAAAGATAACACAGGCAAACAAGGGACCAAGAGACAGCTGTGATAGGTTAGAAAGAACACTTGACTTGGAGTCAAAAGTTTTGGCCTTTATACCAGTTGCATCTTTCTATAGAAGTATAATTCTGGATATTTTACCTCCATGAGCCTCAATGACCTCATCTATAAAATGGGGATAGCACATAAGGTTTTGTGAAGACTAAAGATGTCTTTGAAACTGATGTGAACATTGTAAATCACATAGCAAATCTGAATTAAAATAGCAGAGTACCAATAGCAGAGGCCAGGGGAGTTGGAAGTATGGACACGGATCAGCCAGAATTACCGTCTTTCCAACAAATGCCTGGGATAACAGACACAAAAAAGCTCTGCTGTCAAGATAAAACAACAACTATAAGTAGATATATTTGAAAGTCATTTCTGAAAGACACCTTGAAGAAAGGATGGAGGATGTTGGGGGTGGAGAGAAACTCCTCCCAGCAAGATGATGAAAGAGGATAAGTTAGGTCACAGTGATTGCGGAGGAGACAGTGATTTGTTGTCTATCTCTCCAGCCACGATGGGACTGTAACTAATGAGGTTATTCTGGTTACAAAGGAAGCATTCAGCCCCCTAATGGAAAACTCTTTGATGACTGGTGTTAGGGAAAGAGAAAACAAACCAGCAGCTTATTAGTTCCACAGCAAGTTAATTAATTTTTGCCAGTCACTTCAGGTCACTTGCCGGCCAGAGCATCTGTCTCACTCAACTGAACAGCTGGAGGGATGGCGGGCGTGTCTCCAAGACATTCATTTGTCCTGGTTCTGGGAGTAGGAGGTGTGGCCAAACACAAGGCTGAAAAAACAAGAGCTTCTGGGGTTCTTCCTGCTCCCAGCCCCTGCCACTGCCCACTGCTCCGTAGCTCCACGATCTACTCAAGGCGAGTCAAGACTGCAGTAATTCCACGAGAAACAAAAGAAACAAAAATACTTAGAATGAGGTTATTCCTGCCTCAGTACATCATTTAAATGCGGAACAGAGTGCTAGCAGAAGTTCTAGCCCAGACTACAGGCCCTCCTCTCCCACCAAAGAGCTTTAGAGCCATGATAAGGTTGCTTAACTTCTCCAGGCCTCCCTTAGCTCACCTGAACTGCCGACCTGCATGCAGAGATGTTCATTTTGGCATCTCTTATAGTGTTAGGAAATTTGAGTTAATAAACACATCCTTTCTCAAAGAAATGTCAAGCCTTTGGAAGATACTGCTCAATACCCTTTCAGAAAGACATCAACAGCTTGGTAGAGCCCCTCTTCGGAGATGGGCAAATGAGGGTGAAGAAAGTGCTCGAATAAAATAACCACATACTTGTACAGAAGTTGACCTGGCCTCAAAAAATACTAACAATTTTTTATTTAAAGATGTGATATGCAAATACAATGAATGCTATTTTGTTGAGCATGCATATTCATGCTAGTATATTTACTTTCTAGGGTGGATTAAGTGATACAAATTTTCTTAATTATATGCTTTACATAATATATAATACACATATATAATATTTACTGTACACTCACCCCCAGAATAGACCAAGATAAAGAGGCTCATAAACTACACTGAAGCAGGGCCCATAAGTTTAGTCCCCTCCTTGGGCCAGAAGCTACTGTTTAGCTTCTGTGGTTTTTAAATCTTTTATATTTTAAGATTATAAAGTTTTCACTAAAAAAAAAAAAAATCAAATTGGGGAGGGGCTAATTATCTCAAGTTCTCATATTCATTTTATCAGGCTCTGAAATTAAAGCCAGAGTTTTTGCTTTGTTTTAAAAGTTTTTCAGGTCATTGTTTATTTGACAAATAATGGTATCTTTTTATAAATAAAGCCCATGTTTTAATGTCTATCTAGGTGCTCAGGAACTGTGGAGTCCCCCTCCTGCCATCTCCCAGCATGCACATTCACTGTTAAGCCTACTGCAAGTAGTTAATAGGAATGCTTGGGATCCTCTAAACCCACTGTTGGAAAAGACCCTGGTACTGGTAAAGATCGAAGGCAGAAGGAGAACAGGGTGAAAGAGGATAAGATGGTTGGATGGCATCACCAACATGAACTTGGCAAACTCCAGGAGACAGTGAGGGACAGGGAAGCCTGGCATGCTGCAGTCCGTGGGGTTGCAAGAGTCGGACACAACTTGGTGACTGAACAACAACAACAAACCCATTCAAACAAAAGAATTAGTGGCTGATAGGGAGATTTGCAATTTCATCAGGAACAATTCTACTTAAAGAAAGAAGCATTGCATTTACAGACAGCACTTCATGTCCTGTGGCAAATTAGCTGGTGAGGGTCCCAGGTAGGCAAGCGTATAGGATTGACATCACTGCAACTGGGAGCAGGCTCCTCTGCCTTGGGCAACTGGGCTGAAGAGATGGGATGGAGTCTCCTCTATGAGTTGCCACTGATGTCTACTGTGACCTAGCACTTCATAGTACCTGGACTACTCAAAAGCTTTCCAGACACTTTATATGAGCAGGAAGATGAGACATTCAAGTTGTGTTCTACATCAGGAGACTGAAAATTAGAGGAAATAAAGCAAATTACCTAGTCTCTCAGGTCTAAGACTACACTCAATATATTAAAAAAGCAAGCAAACAAGCTGCACAAATCTTCCAGGCAAACAGATCCCAAAATAAAAGCCAACGCATCTTCACATTTATAATATTTGTCATCAGGGGCCAGAAACTTCTAACAATTCACTCTAACTCAATATTTACCTGGAAAGTGAGTATAGATGTTAGTTTTAAAAAATTGAATCCATGTATTTATGTATGTATGCATGAATGGGTGCATCTATTTTTATTTGGGAGTCTTGGTGTTCATAACAAATTTAATATAAGTAATTTAACCAGCCTCTTAGGAATATGCTTTTCCCCTTCGTTCTCTTCTTATCTGCACTCTTTATATTCTTTTTCATCTTCTCACTTGGTCTCATCTCTCCTATCTTCTGCCCTATTCTTTGCCCTAATATGACCCTTTCTTATATATCCTTATTTTCTGTATTATTAGCTAGAATATATCTTTTGAAAAGATCAACACACCCTTCCCAGGACATCATAAAATAAACAACCCTTTAATATTAATATATTGGAAGGAAGCCTTGACCTTAGTAAGCAAGTCCCTGGTGTAAGGTGGAAAATGGAGGTGAGATGTGTCCCTCTGAGGCCAAGGCCCAGACAGGGCTCTGCACTCATAGACCCTCAGATATCCTGGCTGACTGGTTATGTGATTAAACTCTGGTCTAGGAGATGCTGTGCCAGCTGAATGAGGAAAGCACATGAACTAACTGTGAACACAGACCAAAGAACACTTTAAAGCTTGAGTCATCTGCGTCCAGCATGTTCAGAGGAGTAGGGAACAAATAGTCCAAGAAGAGTGCCCAAGGTGGGTCTGAGCTGTTCCTCTGAAGGTCACTCTCATCTGGAAGCCACCTATGAGGCTGGGGCCACCCTGGATGCCAGCTACCAAGCTGTCAACCCTCATACAAGTGCTTAATGCTGTCCCCTCTTTCCAATAGATGGTGTGTGATGAGGCAGGAAACAAGGAAAGATATAAAGGAGGAAGTGAGGGCAAAAGGGGGTAAAGAAAATCAGGAGAAAACTGGGAAGAAGAAAAAGAAGAGAAATAGAGATAGGGCCAAGGGAGAAGGGAGAAAAAAGACAAAGAGGGCTGGTAAGAAGTATGGATAGTGACAGCTGCAGAAAGTCGGGAAGGCTGGAACTTTCCTTCTAGTCAAGAGTGCACACAGCTGCATCAAAGTGCACTGCTTTTCTCTTTGGGATCTTCATGTCCATTATTTTCTGCAGTTCTTGTCTCCTGCTAAATATGATTACACAGTGTCCCCCCCGCCCCAACCTGGAAGTACTGCTTTGACCATAAAGGCACAGAAGAATTAGACTGCACATTGCCCTGACTAAAACCCTGGTGCTCACCCTACTCATTCATTTGGTTGACTTCTCCCATGAACCCCTCATGGTAGGCATCTTCCTATGTGATCAAATGCACTCAGTGCACCTTGATCCTCTTTATCTCCTGGTGACACAGTTATGGAAAGAAAGGGAAGACATCAATATGCACTTGGTATTAATTACTGGGCTAGGGATTTTATATTTTAAAATACATATTTTATATATTATATAGATATAATATATATAATATATAATATATTATATATAATTATATATAATATATCTATATAATATATATATTATATATATATAATATCTATATTATATATTATCTATATATTATTATCTCTCTATATATTATTATCTATATATATCTATATATAGATCTATATCTATATATATAGATATAGATCAAATATATATAGAAATAATATATATATTAAATATATAATATATATATATATACAGATATAGATTAGATATCTGTATCTTTATATAGATATATAGATATAGATTATATATCTATATCAATATAATATATATCTATATAATATATATAATGTATCTATATATCTATATCTATATAATATATATATTATATTTTAAAATCTATATTATATATAATATAGATTTATATCTTTATTATATATATAATATATAGTTTGACTCTGAAATCTCATCATAGTCCTACAAGTAGGTATTATTATTATTAGGCCTATTTTACAGATGATAAATTAATTTCATCAACTAATAAATAAATTAACAAACTAATGTTTCCATTTCTATGATTGAGATAAGAATAGTTTATGGCAATGTTGTGAGAACACGTGAATATGAAATCCCTCTGAACTCTAACAACAGAAAGAACAATGCTTGTTTAGGACTTAGAGGTGTTATTCTAAGGCCTTGCCATGTAATAACCATTTAATCCTCACAGTAACCTTGTAAGGCAGACTCTTTATTTGCATTGTGCATATAAAAAATAAAGTGACCTTCCCAAGGTCATACAGCTAATAAATATGGAGCCAAGACATGAAGTCAAGTAGTTTGACTCCATGGTCCCTGTAACCACTCTATATTTACACACTTACTGAAATAGCTGTTCTACATCATTTAGAATCTGCGTAACAGAAAACGGGCCTCTGGTTTAATGGGGGCCAATGTAAGGAAAGCCCTTATCTGTTAAATGCTCATTCGTGCAGCAGGTTTCACACTAAGTCTCTCACAGCTGCCTTTTCAATGCACACGCCATAAAAACGTCAACTAGGGCCATCTTTCCCATCCTTTGAGGTTTAGGGAAGATGAGCTTAAACTTTCAATTCCACACCTTGTGGAAGTTTAAAATTTTCAAATTCTCATTAAGATTTCCAAAGTTCCCAAGTGCCCATGACCATTTCTGGTTTCAAACTGGATCGTCCATTTGTGCCAATGTCCTGCCTGCTTTATAACAAGCTGTCGCCAAGGTGAGACTTGATCCCTTCCTTGAAATCTATCAGAAAGGTCACGTATACACTAACTTCCCACTAGATACCTATTTTAAACATGGTCATGTATATATTTCGATGCTATATAACTTGGAGCTCATCTTGGAGCTCTGTGATGACCCAGAGGGGTGGGATGGGAGAAGGGGGAGGGAGGCTCAAGAGGGAGGAGATACATGTATACTTGTAGCTGATTCACATTGTTGGATGGCAGAAACCAAAACAACATTCTAAAGCAATTATCCTCCAATTAAAAAAAAAAAAAGGCCACTTATATAGGGCAATGTGTGTATTTACTATAAAACAATAGTTTTGCTGGCAGGGACAGCAATAATTTCAGAGAAAGCATTACGTCAGAGGAACATGAATAAGCTCGAAATGAACATTAGGAACGCCAGCCCCCACAGTCCGTCAAGCACTCCTTCAGTAGAGACCATCAAAGGTGGTTTCACCGATCCTCGCCCCTCTCTCTTCTTGCAGGAAATGTCTTCTCATTATTTTCATCAGAACACACAGACATCCGTGACTTTGTATAAATTGCTTGAGGGGTCTGCTGCTTACCGGTCAAGCAATTTATATGAAGATGTTTCTTTTTCCAAATAAAGACAGTTTCTTCCCCAAAGGAAACTGTGTGCCAACTTTTACAATACACTTAAATCCTTGCCACAAGTGTGTGACATCACTTTTATCAAAGTGTAAGCTCCTTGGAGAAAGTAACATACCTTTACATGCCTTATAGTATTTCCCACTAGGACTGGAATAGTGTCTAGTAGATACTAAGTGCTTAAGAACTGTTTGATGATTGACAAGAAAGCAGAGATTCACATGTTCAAAGAAAGGTGGACTCACAAAAAATGTGACTGTTAGTTTGACTAATATGCACTCCACATTCTCTGAACAACACTGACTTTCCATAAACCCGTGTTCAACTATCACTATATTTCCTTAAAGGGCAATTCATAAATCAGAGCAGACTAAACTGTGTGCCTAACTTCTCCCCTTGAAACTCATAATATTCATCTTCCTAAGAAACCATAAAACATGATTCTAAAATGACCTAGTGGTTATGTCTTAGGGACACTGAAAAAAGTTTAAGTAAAAATGTCTTGATTATGCTGACACAAAATTTTTTCATGAAGCCATGCTCTTATTAATCACTTCAGGTGAGTCAAAGTAAACATAATCAGTCAAAGCTTTAAGAGAAGAAATTGAAAGAAAAGTCTTGGTCCAAAAATGATTGCTCTCCCTCTCTTTCTCCTTCTCATCATCTTCCTGCATTCCCTCCCCCGTTCTCTCAGCAACTTTTACCCAGAGAAGAGCACAGACAGTGATGACAGCTGTGCTGGAGCAATTTCCCTTCACGGAGTTAAACCTCATGAGGTCCATTTCAAGAGGACTGGATTATATTTTGGGTGACTCACAAGATGTGTCATGTGTCTAAGACATATTGAATATCTTCTCACAACAGGGTTCAATGAATCAGGCATTCTCTTCTGCTATTTTTCATCCTCGTCTGTTTAATGTTTAAGGGAAAGCATAGGACAAAATCTAACACTGGATTTCACATCATGGGCTGTGAAAGTTTAGACGTGGTTCCACATGTAACAATGCAGAGAAATTACAGCAAATAGACCTAGTCTATACATAACCTTACATGTTTCAGGTCAGGATATAATGTTTCTCTCTTTTGTTTGCCTATATGTCAAATAGAGAAACAATGAAATGTTTGGCTCTATGCTGAAAACACCCTGAGAAAGATTTTCGAAAATGTTTTTTTGTTATGCTGAAACAAAAAAATAAGAGGGGGAAAAAGAGAGAAGGTTAATCTCTGGGAACGCCTTTGTTTTCTTAGTCCCTCATTTATTTCCTCTTGATTAGTATAGTTTTTCCAGTTCTTCCCCAGGTAAAACCTCCTGAGATGTTTCTCTTATAACACCACCCCACTGTCAAATACTGAGACCTGGGAGAGATGGCTCAGTGTCAGCCTATTAAAACTTCACTTCTATAAGCAAGGTAGTAATGATGGAAATGCATTCTCACCACAGTTCTGAGACACAATTTGCATAAGTCCACAGAAACTTTCCATGGGATGACAGAAAATCAAATTCATGATCCACTCTTTCCATTTCTGAGCCCCATTTTTCAGATAATGGCATTACAAAATATCTAGTTGCTGAAACCATATGATCAAGTTAATATTGATTCTCTTTCCTTCAGTTATTAAGACAGACCTCAGATTCACAGCCTTTTTCCATCTCCCAGTGGAACTGCCCCAGTTTGGATCTTCATTTGTACTTGAGTAAGTAGCCTCTTACCTGGCCTTGTTTTGGCCACTCTTTCCTTGTATTCTTCTTCCATCACTATCAGACTGATTTTGGTAAAACAAGGTCTGGCCAAGTTGCCTCCTCTGTTTATAAGCCCATCAATGTTCTCCTATTGTCTACCTTATGAAGTCTGGATTCCTTAATGTGACTTTCAAGATCCTTCTTTACAAGTTGGTTCTAAACATGCCTTTCCATCCTTGTGTCCTGCCGAACCCCACCCTTAACCATCAGCAGCAGCATAATGCTTCCAACTGTTGAACCTCTATTCTGTGCTCTGCTCTATACAGACAACCCCTCACTTTATCCTCCCCACAACACTTAGGGCTGAAATGATTACTGTTAGAATTACACAGATCAGTTATGGAGGTTGGGTAACTTGTCTCTATCCTCAACCTGAATTTCCCTTTCCTTCCCCATCTTGCTGCTGCTACTGCTGCTAAGTCGCTTCAGTCATATCCGACTCTGTGTGACCCCACAGACTCCCCACCAGGCTCCCCAGTCCCTGGGATTCTCTAGGCAAGAATACTGGAGTGGGTTGCCATCTCCTTCTCCAATGCATGAAAGTGAAAAGTGAAAGAGAAGCTGCTCAGTCGTGTCCGACTCTTCATGACCCCATGGAATGCAGCCTATCAGGCTCCTCCGTCCATGGGATTTTCCAGGCAAGAGTACTGGAGTGGGGTGCCATTGCCTTCTCCTTCCCCATCTTACATAATATTTTTTAAGACTCTGGTCAAATAGTACCTCCTTTTAGAAGTGGGCCTCAACAGCCTTTTGGCTCTCCCCAATTTCCCTTCTCCTCCATCTAACGTTACTCTTAGACTTCTATATTTTCCATAGAATGTTCTTTAAATTTGATTACTGCAGTGATTATTATCAGTTTAATGTGTCTGTCACCTACTGTAAACCATGAACTATCCTTTCTGTCTTTTGCATTTATAACATTCTTTATCCTTTATATCTACCATGGTCCTGGCAAACAGTAGATACTGAGGGTTGATTTTAGGGTTAAATGCTGGGCTTCAAGATATTAGGGGGTTCCCAGGTATTTAGGGGTTGAGAGGAAGCCTATGAAGGATAAGGGCATGGTGACAAGGATAGGTAGGGCTCTTGGCTAAGACTTATGTTTAACTCATCATTCAGAATTAGAAGGGCTTCCCTGGTGGCTCAGATGGTAAAGCATCTGCCTGCAATATGGGAGACCTGGGTTCAGTCCCTGGGTTGTGAAGATCCCCTGGAGAAGGAAACGGCAACCCATTCCAGTACTCTTGCCTGGAAAATCCCATGGACGGAAGAGCCTAGTAGGCTACAGTCCAAGGGGGTCACAAAGAGTAGGACTGACTGAGTGACTTCACTTTCACTTTCCAGAATTAGAACTAAATTTCATTACAGGACCACACTGTATGATATTTCTTGCATACACAAGGCTTCTTCTGGGATCCAGACCAAGGCTATACCTGGGACTGGAAACCAGGTAGACTTGCTAGCTTTCAAAGGATTTTTTCATGAAAGCACAGAGATAAGATATAATATAAATTTCACTCACGTAAGAGCTGCCTCCTCTTCTTCCTGAGAAGTAATGAAATAATTAAATAGAACTGACCCCTAACCTGGACCTCCCCGCCCCAAGTCTCCCCACTATGATACATCGCTGTTTCTCATTCCCTTCTGCTGTCCTGCTACCACTCTGAAGTTCACGCAACAGTGCTCATCTCTAGGCCATTTTCAATTAATTTCCTGAGTAAAATTTCACGAGACACTATCAAACCTTTTGCTAAAATCAAGATATATTACATCTACTCTATTCCCTTAGTCTACTAATCAAAAAAGCAATCAACTTTGTCTGGCATGATTTGTTCTTTTAAAACCCATAATGCTTATTGCTCATAATTCCATTATCTTAGATAGTATTTTTTTCCTCTTAATATTTGTTCCACTATTTTAACAAGGATTGAATTACTAGATGGTCATTTCTAGGATTGCTACCTTGCTATTTTGAAAGTTTGCTACCTAATTTGATACAATCAGCGTAAGGGTATTTCCTTATTTTGTTATATCACAAAAGATTAAGAAAGGGCCTTGCAGAAGTCATTTGGTCAATGCCTTTTTCTTCACAAGGCTCTCATCACCTTCCTGAACCATTTCAGAGCACTATACATTTTTTAGCATTTCCCAAATAGGAGAATTTGAGATCTCTACTGATACCTGAATCAGTGATTCATAACTTTATGCTTAGGAAGCACTTCCAAATTTCTCATCCAATTTCCTTCTAGAGGAAGTTATGGTGAAGAAGGCATAGATCTGATACTGAGGTCAAATCCTGACTGTGCCATTTACTAGCTGTGTGACTTTAAGTAACTTTCTTTTTTTTAATGAGACAAAAATAAGAATTTTAAAATAAAAACATTTTAAAATATTATATTTCTTTAATTACAAAAGAAATATATGAGAAATTCTAATTGACACAGAAGTGTATTATCCCCTTGGCTCTCCAGTCAAGATCTTACTCTCTAAAAGTAACCAGTGATAATGGTTTTATATGCATTTTCCAGTCTTCCCAGGTGGTGCTACAGTAAAGAACCTGCCTGCCAATGCAGGCAGCATAAGAGATGTGGGTTCGATCCCTGGGTTGGGAAGATCCCCTGGAGGATGGCATGGTGACTCACTCCAGTATTCTTGCCTGGAGAATTCCATGGACAGAGGAGCCTAGAGGGCTACAGTCTGTGGGGTCGCAGAGAGTTGGACATGACTGAAGAGACTTAGCAAGCATACACACACACATACATGCTTCTAGGATATTTTCTATAAAAAATAAATGCATATAAATCAAAATGAGGCCATAATATTCACAATGCTTTACAATCATACTTAGGTCTGTATTTGTTTTGAGTTAATTTGTATGAAAACTAAAACTCCACCTATCCAAATTTTTTTCACAATAAGTATCTATTAGGTTTGTAATTAAATTTGTTATGGTTAAATCATAGTTAATTTGGCCAGTCCTTACTAACAGACATTTAAAGTAGCTTCCAAATTTTTCTCTATTCCTACTACTAATGATAATAAACTACAATAATGTCTAAACAATTAATGAGAATTGAGGGAATGAGTGAGAACTGTGAAACCATGAGGGTTGCCCAGTGAAGGCAAGCTGCTTCTTCCTCTTCCTCTCCCCACAAGCTCCCCTAATAGCAGAACGCTATGGAACAGGGATACTGGAGGTGGAGCATCCTTGGTCACCACGAATGATGGGATGGTACAAAGGAACACCTTTTAATCACCTAATGTGAAGCTCACTCTGAAATTTTCTGAATTCTCCTGGGTACTGCCAGGTAGAACCTGGTTCGTGCTATTGCTTATACCCTGAGTGTCCTAGGGCAAGTTCTTTACCATCTCTGGAGTTCAACTTGCTTATTTATAAAATAGTGATAACTTTTCTAATCATAACTATCACTGCCATATATTATTCACTATATGCCAAATATTGTACCAGAAGAGAGCTTCAGTGCATAACTTGTTTAATTTTCACTAAATCCCTTTGAAGTGGATGATATGAGTCTCATTTTTAACTGGATTTTCAGGCTTATTATTGAATTGCAAGAGTTATACATACCTTTTATGTAATATATAACTTGCAAATATTTTCAACCAGTCGGTGGCTTATTTCATTTTTCTTAATGGTGTCTTTTAAACACAAAAGTTTTAAATTTTGATGAGGTACAATGTATCAGTTTTTTTTTAATTGATTGTGATGTTAGTGTCACAGGGAAAATCTATTTTCTCAATTTAGAGTAAAAGATTTTGGTCTTTCTTTTTCTCTAGAAACTGTAGAGTTTTAGTTTTCATACTTAGGTCTGTATTTGTTTTGAGTTAATTTTTGTATGTGGTGTGAGGCTGGGGTCTAAGTTTTTGTTTTTTTTAGTATGGATATCCAATTATCCCAGCACTGTTTGTTAAAAAGACTACCTTTCCTTCATTGAATTGCCTAGGAACCTTTGTCAAAAACCAACTGATCATAAACATTAGGGCTCTCAAATATGTTCTGTTGATATATATGCCTTTCGCCCCAATATCACACTGTCTTTACAAAAAGTTTTGCAAGAAGATAATGTAAATCCTCCACTTTTTTCTTCTTTAAAAAAAAATTGTTTTATATATTCTAGGTCCTTTGTGTCTTCATATAGATTTTTAGTAAAGGAAGGAAGGAAAGGAAAAGGGGGAAAAAAGCCTGCTGGGGTTTTTGAAGAGATCAGGATTGCACTGAATTCACAGAGCAATTTATAGAGTAACACCATCTTACACTATTGAGTTTTCCAATGCATGAAAATACAATGTCTCTCTTTTTATTTATATTATCTTTTTATTTATATTATCCCTTAATTTCTTTCAGCAATGTTCTGTAATTTTCAGTGTGCAAGGCTTATATTTTTGTTGAATCTATTCCTAAGAATTTTGTGTTTTTCTGACACTTTTATAATTTGAATTGATTCCTTAATTCCCTTTGGGGAATTGTTTTTGGTTAGAACATAGAAATATAATTAATTTTTGTATATCAATTTATATCTTGTGATCTTCCCAAATTCATTTTTTTTGTTCTTTTAGTTTTTTCTTTCTCATGTGATTTCTCTTGAGTTTTTCTAAATAAAGGATCACGTTACCTGGTAATACTAAAATTTCTTTTTTCCCTTTTCAATCTGTTTGTCTTTAATTTCTCCCTTCTCTCCATCCCTTTCTTCCTTCCCTCCTTCTTTCATCTTTCTTTCATGTCCTTATTAAACTGGTAAGGTTCAATGCTGAACAGAAATGATGAAAGCAGATATTCTTGCCTTTTCTACAATTTTGGGAGAAAGCTTTGAGTCTTTCATCAAGTATGTTGTTAGGTGTGGGTTTTTTCATAGATGCTGTTTATCAAATTTAGAATATTTCCTACTACTACCATTCTGTAGAGAGATATTATCATAAATGGATGCTGGATTTTCTCAAATTCCTTTTCTGTTTCTATTTAGATAGTCATGTCCTTTATCCTGTTAATATATTATATTGATTTCTTTGTGAACGTTAAGCCTTGTATTCTTGGATAATTTCCAGTTGGTCACAGTGTCATCCTTTTCATATGTTGCTAAATTTTGCTTGCTTATTTTGTGAAGGCTTTTTCTATCTATGTCTATGAGGGATAGTGGGGTTTTGTTTTTGCTTTTTCCTTGTGATGCCTTTTTCTAGGTTTAGTATCAGGGAAAAGTCCAAACCTATATGTCTTCACTGGTAAATTCTATCAAATATTTAACAAGCAAATATTGTTAATTTTTCATATACTCTTTCAGAAAATAGAGGAAGGAACATTTCAACTCACATTATGAGACCACTCACGTTTTCCTGATTGTTGTTGTTCAGTCACTCAGTCATGTCCTACTCTTTGCGATCCCATGTACTGTACCCCCAGGCTCCCCCATCCATGGGATTTTCCAGGCAAAAATACTGGAGTGGGTTGCCATTTCCTTCTCCAGGGGATCTTCCTGACTCAGAGACTGAACCTGGGTCTCTTGCATTGCAGGCAGACTCTTCACTGTGTGAGCCACCAGTGAAGCCCTCTTTTCCAGCTTAAAAGTTACTTTTGAGGAAGAGAATTTGCAAGTAGTGACTCAGAGAGTAAAGAAGCTGCCTGCAATGCAGGAGACCCAGGTTCAGTCCCTGGATTGGGAAGATCTCCTGGAGGAGGAAATGGCAACCCACTCCAGTATTCTTGCCTGGGAAGTTCTCAATAGACAGAGGAACCTGGGGTTATAGTCCATGGGGTCACAAAGAGTCAGACAAGACTGAGCAACTAACTCTTTCTTTCATTTGGTCATACCTGGAAATCCTGCCTCACATTATTTCTTTGAATTTTATTTTATTAGTCTGAAAGATGGATATTCATCTTTCTAAAACTATTTTATGGAACTATTTTGAGAATCATATAAAGCATAGTATTATAAGGCTACCTACCCTAGTATTCTTGCCTGAAGAATTCCATGGAAAGAGGAGCCTGGCAGGCTACAGTCCATGAGTCACAAAGAGTCAGACATAACTGGGTGACTAACACTTTCACTCTTTTCATGATAAGTGCTTGGCATAAAGTAAGTTCTTGGTAAACACTGATAGAGCCATTGTATGCAGTCGGGTGGACTGTGCCCCGTACAGATGTGTTAAGCGAAGGGGCGAGTGAGGCTAAGCATCAGTCCATGTTCTGCTTGCCAAGCTACAAGTTCTAGCACTGGCTGCACCCAGCCAGAAGAAGCATCTTTTCCTAATTCCTTCACCCAGAGGAGGTAATGCTTTCAAACTCACACAGAGGTGCCATATAGTCTAGTTGGTCTCAGGGTCATCATATTCCCTCTCGTCAATCTTAGTCCTTCACGATGCAGGCTAAGTCCTTTTTCTTGAGCTGGCTCAACATGTTCACAGGAAAGCTCCTTATCAATCTCATGCCTCTTGGTTGTTTCTCCCCTATTTTCACTTTATTTTCCCTTTTCCTTTTTCAGGGTAAATGGTTTGAATGACTTTACTCATGCATTTATGGAAACATGAATTTTAAAAAGTTGTGGGCTGCTCCTGCTGCTGATAGAGGTGTCGGGGAAAGTACTGCTAATTACATTTCCTGCAGAAACTCAATCTCTAAATCCTCCTGAAAGACAGGAGTCGTTAGGAATCCTTCTTCCACTCCATCTAAGCACCTGGATGCCTTTTGAAGAACGCTGACTTTCCATCTTGACTTTGACCTCAGGGGTAAAGAAGCCAATTGACTCAGCTTACTTTTTTCTTACATGAGGTTTTAATTATAATCATTTCCTCATGGAGCACAAGACTTCCAGAATTTGATAAACGTTCTTGTTTCTCTAGCAAGCAATATTTCTTAAATGTATGTTTGTACACATGCCACAGGAAAGACAATAAGTCTGAATTAATCTTTATTGGCAGGGGAAGCCCACTTCCGGTCTGTGTGCTGGCTCCTCACGCCTACTCTGCGTCCAGAGTTATAGATGGGAAGGACGCATTTGCTTTTAAGGAGAAAATAGAGGTTGAGGAGGGAAGAGGGCCACTAAAACAAAGATAGAAGACAGAGGGAAAAGCAAAGACAGAAAAAATGAGGGAATGAAGCACTTGTGTGAGGGCTCGACAACTGCACTGGAGGGCTGCCAATCCCATAGAACTGAAACTCTTACCTTCTCTAAATTCTTCATTTTGAAAGCACTAATTATTTTGGTTACACTATTTTTTAATATGCTCAATGTTTTTGATATAATTTACAGTTAAGGAATAAATAGGGAAGAATCAGTGTTAAAAGCTTGGATGAAGGAGGAATAGCAACAAATGCACTGATTCCTCCCACACTCGGCAGCTCCCAGAATATACACCACTGTTGGAATGGATACTTTTGGGGTATAAACACAGTGTCTTAGTCAATGAAGAAAAATAATTCTTAGGCGAAGCAGAGTATATGATCTGAGGAATGATACTTGAACAATATTTTCTATTTGTGTAGCACAAGCAATTGGAGAAGGCGATGGCACCCCACTCCAGTACTCTTGCCTGGAAAATCCCATGGTTGGAGGAGCCTGGTAGGCTGCAGTCCATGGGGTCACTAGGAGTCGGACACAACTGAGTGACTTCACTTTCACTTTTCACTTTCACGCATTGGAGAAGGAAATGGCAACCCACTCCAGTGTTCTTGCCTGGAGAATCCCAGGGACGGGGGAGCCTGGTGGGCTGCGGCCTATGGGGTCTCACAGAGTCGGACACGACTGAAGTGACTTAGCAGCAGCAGCAGCACAAGCAATTGAAGGTGAAGATATTAAACAGGAGCATTCAATGCCGTTGCTACAAAAGTGAATTTAATTTCTATCTACTTCAGAATAAAAAAGCCACTCTCATTTGAGACATTCTCATTGTAGACCATTCTTGTTTTATTTATGAGGAATAAATAAATAATTCCTTATTGCCAGCATAATATCTCTTATTGCCTTGTCCAATGCTTCCTGGTGAAGCCATACCAACATATCAGAGAGAAGACAGTTGCTGAAAAGAATACAAGTTCAGGTCAGGGTACCACAACAAAGACACAAGGAGCTTCCACACCATGTATGCAGCCAGTTTCATTAAAAGTAAGCCTAGTAAATCGAGTAAATCCAGCATACTTCCAAATAATAACAGCTTCCATAAAAATTAACTAACAGCCGATATCCAATCATGTGTTTTTATTAAGTATGACTAGCAAATAGTACTAAGAATTATAAAGCAAGAATTGGAAAGAGTCAAAATTGATTATAATGCTTTAGGTAAGAAAAACTAGACTACCACGATAGCACCAGGTAAAAGGTCCGTATGTATTTTTCAATGGGAGAACTGGACCCTGGATCTGAACCCCCACCTGATGCACTTCCACATGTAAATGTGCTCAATCCTTCTCAGCGAATTCTTTTGTCATGTCCCCAAAGTCCTAAATACGTTATGCATGGATACCTAGGCCATGTAAGCCTCCTGTCTTTTAGGGTCAATATTGCCTATTTTTAAAGTTTTTTAAAAAAATATTTGTTTGTGCATTTGGTCGCACAGGCTCTTAGTTGTGGCACATGGATTTTTGATCTTCCTTGTGGTATGCTGGTCTTTCCTTGTGGCATGCTATCTCTTAGCTGTGGCAAGTGGGATCTAGTTCGGTGACAAGGGATTGAAATAGGGCCTCTGCATTCAGAGCACAGAGTCTTAATCACTGGACCACTAGGGAAGTCCCAGAGGGTCAGGATTCTTAAATCAAGAAAGAGCAGCAGCCCCTGCTTCAGACTGCTATGGCTGGGAAGTCCACTATCAGACTGCGCCTTGTGTTACTATGCTATGCCGTTTCCCTGTTTACAGAGTGGTCTCTTGTGCATTATTTCCACTGATTTTTATAACAAGTCAGGAAAAAAAAAAAAAACACAGAAGTAAAATGACCCCCAGATCTCTCTTCAACTTATATCAGACCAGTCTTTCTCCATCTTAAATGAGTAAAGATTATCTTTCCACTCTAAGGAGAATTACACTGTAGTTATCTCCACTCAAAAGAATTTTATTTTATTCCTCTTTGCAAGGTCCTGGCTTTCCCTCAACTCTCTTCAAACATAAATTCCGAGCGGTTCATAGCTTTTCTTAAACAGAACCCATATTTCTTTAAGATGTGTCGTCTCTGAACCATTTGATATATAGAAATCAGTGAGGCTAAAAAATCCAGATAACAGTAATAAAAGGTATTAATAAGAGGAAGTAGGAAATCAGAAAGACAACCTCACATACTCTTGGAGCCTATCTAGTCCATACCCACTCAATTTACCAATTGAAAAACTTAGGCCTGGATTCACATGGGCACCACTCCCGGTCTCAGCACAGCACTCCCTATATTTCTAAAAAGGCAATTCAAGTCACAATAACCTGACTCCACACTGACTGCCTTGCTATGTCGCCCAGATGGCAAGCTTCATGCTGTGGCTGCCTTAGGCAGCACTCCTTGACCTGGCCATCTGCAGAGAAGACATGGGTGAGAGTAGGCTTCCCAGGATCCATCCGAAAACATTGCCCTTCCCAGATGCCAGGGGATCTTCCCGACCCAGGGGTCGAACCCAGGTCTCTGGCTTTTTCTGCATTACAGGCAGATTCTTTACCATCTGAGCCACCAGGGAAGCCCCACAGGTACCAGAGTGGATATAATTTGGTTGTGTTATCGAACAGAAGGAGTCCCCCAGCATCACTGGTGTGAGGACGATGCCCTGAATTTCTGAATACTGCCAGACATCTAATGAGAGTCTTATGTAGGAGAAACCTGGGAAACACTGTGTTTCACGAGTTTGATATAATGGAAAGAACATAAAATTTGGTATTCAAAAACTAGAATTCAAGATTTGACTCACATTCTGGCTTTGTAGACTCTGTAGATGAGTAACTTACTTCATCTCTCTAAGCTTCCATCTGTGGGTCAAGAAATATTTAGTGAATGTCTATTTTATACTGGGCATTGGGCCAGGCTCCTGGGACACTCACAATGCAAGACCCAGTCTCCTCTGAGTAAACATGGGACATCATAATGAATGAGAAAGACCCATCTTCCTCTTTTCAAAGCCTACTGGTTAGCCTTAGTTTACCAACCTATACATTAGGTACACTAACACTACCTGTCTTGTTGTTTTATGAGAATCAAAGGTGATCATGAATAGAAAAGCACTTCACAGACTGTAGCTCTTTCCAGTTTCCCTTGCTGGGCCTGACTGGCAGCCACTCACCACAGGCCCTGTATGTGCACTTTCACTGCATCATCCAGCCACCTTTGACAAGACTTCATAGATACTGTCCTGGGCAGCAGCACAGCTTCCTTCCACAGGTGACGTCACCTCACCCAAGCTCCCCCATTTTGAGCAATGATCCTCCCCAGACCCTTCTGTTGGGTGCTTTCTGTCCTCCTTACCCACAGGAGCCAGACCCTCAGATGCAGCTGCATACTTCTAGCTTCAGCTCCTGCTGCTGCTCTTTCTGTTCTATTTCTGGCCCTGTTTGCCTGTTCCCTGAGCAGGAGGAAATCTGTAGACTGCCCTCCTAGGATTAAGTCAAAGGATACCTACAGTAACTACAAGAAGTGTGTCTCTGAGGCCCAGTCAGTCCTCTGAGCCCTGCCTTTCTAGAAAAGTGCCTTAATAACCAGTTTTCCTCCAGACTTGCTCAGGACCAGCAATATTAGTGTCTTATGACTACTCTTACAAATTATCAGAAACTTAATGGTTTAAAGATCTTCTCAGGTGATGCTAGTGGTAAAGAACCAGCTTGCCAATGCAGGAGACGTTAAGAGATGAGGGTTCGATCCCTGGGTAGGAAAGATTCCTTAGAGAAGGAAATGGCAACCCACTCCAGTATTCTTGCCTGGAGCGTCCCCATGGACAGAGGAGCCTGGTGGGCTACAGTCAATAGGATCACAAAAAGTTGGACATGACTGAAGTGACTTAGCAAGCATGCAATGGCTTAAAACAACATAGGTTCATTATTGAACAGTTCAGGAGGTCAGAAGTCTAAAATGAGTTGGGGACTGTATTCCTTCTGGATGAAAGTTGAGGAAGAATGCTTTTTCTTGCCTCTTCTGGCTTCTGGAAGTGGCCTGCATTCCTTCTCTCACAGCCTCTCCAACACCATCAGCTGCTATGCTGTCACTTTACATGGAACTGTGTCCACCCCCCTGATTTTGGATGTTCCCTTGACTTAGATTTTAATATACAGTGCATTGCATTGAACTGTAGATTACAGTAGGGAATTACCAATTATTAATTTAGTGAGGAAATACACAATTTAAAGAATAAATGGAATTTTTAAATTGATACAAATAGCATGTAATTAAATGATCTTCAAATCTGTTTCTCTCTGACCTCTGATTCATCTGGAGTCATCATCACATGTTCTCTGACTCTGGCTCTCCTGTCTCCCTCTTTCACTCACTAGGATCCTTGTGATTCCATTAGATGCATCTGGAAAATTCAGGATAATCTCACCTGTGAAGTCCCTTTTGCCATGTCAGTTCAGTTCAGTTCAGTCACTCAGTTGTGTCCAACTCTTTGTGACCCCATGAACTGCAGCACGCCAGGCCTCCCTGTCCATTGCCAACTACCACAGTTTACTCAAACTCATGTCCATTGAGTTGGTGATGCCATCCAACCATCTCATCCTCTGTCATCCCCTTCTCCTCCTGCCCTCAATCTTTCCCAGCATCAGGGTCTTTTCAAATGAGTCAGCTCTTCACATCAGGTGGCCAAAGTACTGGAGTTTCAGCTTCAGCATCAGTCCTTCCAATGAATATTTAGAACTGATTTCCTTTAGGATGGACTGGTTGGATCTCCTTGCAGTCCAAGGGACTCTCAAGAGTCTTCTTCAACACCACAGCTCTCACATCCATACATGACTACTGGAAAAACCATAGCTTTGACTAGACAGACCTTTGCTGACAAAGTAATGTCTCTGTTTTTTAATGTCCTGTCTAGGTTGGTCATAACTTTTCTTCCAAGGAGCAAGCGTCTTTTAATTTCATGGCTGCAGTCACCATCTGTAGTGATTTTGGAGCCCCAAAAAATAAAGTCTGTCACTCTTACCACTGTTTCCCCATCTATTTGCCATAAAGTGAGGGGACCAGATGCCATGATCTTGGTTTTCTGAATGTTGAGTTTTGCCATATAAGGCGACATATTCACAAATTCTGGGAGTTAGGACTTTTTTGGTGGCCTCCATTTTACCTGCCACACCAAACCCACAGGCTTCCTAGCCTCTCAAGGAGCTCTTCTTTCAACCTTCCAGGGTGCCACACAGGTTTCCAGAGGCAGTGCCCCATCTTGATGCTGTGGTCTGAAGAGCGACTTGAGCCATGAAACTATCCAGATTCCAGAAGTCATGGCTAAATTTTGGGGAGTGGGTATATCTGTTAAGGCTGATGAGGATTTCTGTGGCTAACAATTTCTGTGTCAGGTACATGGCTATCCTTGGTGTTGGATATACCTACACACAGTCGTGTATCAGAGTGGGAACGAGCCTTAGTGATAATCTAGTCTAAAACACTGACCTTACAAATGAGGAACCTACAGCCCAGAGAGGTAAAGTGACATCCCTTATGGCAGAGTTGCAATGAGTCCAGGTCCCTTTTCCCTCCAACTCTTGTCCTCCTTTCTTACTCCACATGCTCCATGGGCAGGATTATTAGATTCAGCTAAGGAAGGGCATAATCATCACCAGACAACCACAATCCATCCCTTCCCAATGAAGGCTTCCCATAGACGGCAGAAGAAACACCCTGGAAGAGGCCTATACTGATGGGGAGGCAAGAAATACTTCACTAGATACCCCGAGAGCATGCCACCTCATTAAGGCAAGTTCTTCTCTGGAGCTCAAGTTCCAGCTGCCAGGCTGGCACCAGAATCTCATTAGGATGAAATAATCACAAGTCACAGCTTGTTGAAAGGTCAAGACCGAAGGCCCAGTGACCTCACTTCTTGGGAGACGAGGGTTACATTTCTGTAGGCAGAATCAGGGAACCAGTGTGGCCTCTCATGGTGAGTTCCAGGGGAAGGACAGGGATAAGAGGCCACAAACAGCACCACTGACTTTAGTATGATAAGAAGTGTGTTCAGATGAAACACATGAGAATTCCCTGGTAGTCCCATGGACAGGAATCTGCCAGCCAATGTAGAGGACATGGGTTCAATCCCTGGTCCAGGAAGATTCCACATGCTGTAGGGCAACCAAGCCTGTATGCCACAACTCCTGAATCGTGTACTCTAGAGCCATGCATCACAACAAGAGAAATCTGCATACTACAGCTAAAGAGTATCCCCCATTCACTGCAATAAGAGAAAGCCCACACACAGCAATGAAGGCCCAGCTCAGATAAAAACAAATACATTAATTAATTAAAAGTAAAGTTTAAAATCCCATTAAAAAAAAAAAAAAGTGGGTGTATCAATTTACATTGCAACAGGGTTCCCTTTTCTCCACTGATGGCAGTAGTCAACACAACATTGTAAAGAATTATTCTTCAGTTAAAAAAACAAAAAACACACAACCACCCGCAATCCTTCTGATACATCTGAAGGGGCAAAGATTGAATTGAAATAGGAATGTGAATTGAATTGAAATGTGTTGATGTCATTCATACTTTTGTGCTGCACTTAGTCCCTGGGTGAATTCCTGAACCTTATGCACAAGTGATTACCCTTTGTAACCCTCCAAGCATAAATCAAGCACAAATAGGGTCCAGCAGGGGTGCTCTGGATTTGTGAGCTGAAGCGAACTGTTGGTGCCCTGTACCATACCCAGCAAGGCAGGCTTGCCCATTGGTTTGTCTCACTCCAGCCAGTACCACAGGCTTTTTTGGTGGTTGTTGTGGCAGAAAATAGCTAACATGTTCCCTCCCCCAGGAAAGTCTAAAATAATTCAATAAGACATACCTTCAAATGAGAATTTTTATCCCCTTATATTAAAAAATAATGATGCTTTATCTTATTATAAAAGTAATACATAATAATGGACTCAAATTTGAAAATACTAAGAGTACACAGAAGAAAATAAAAATCACTGAAAAATTGAGTCATCTAGAAATAACTTCTGCTATGTTAGTATATCTCCTTATAGACTTTTTTCTTACGTACATATACATTTTTCTCTTTTACAAAACAATTTATGTAACATACATTGGTTAATCTTTTGAAACAAATCTAATAATAGGCCTTGAATATGTTCCCATGTTATTGTTTTTACATGGCATACATATAATGGCTGCATAATATTTAAGTATACTGCCTGCAATGCAGGAGACAAAGGTTTGATGCCTGGATTGGGAAGATCCCTTGGAGAAGGAACTAGCAACCCATTCCAGTATTCTTGCCTGGGAAATCCCATGGACAGAGGAGTCTGGAAAGCTACAGTCCATGTGGTTGCAAGAGTCAGATATGACTTAGCAATTAAAAAACAATAATATTTTATTTAACTAAATCCTTATTGTGTGAGCATTTAAATGAATTCTAGTTTTCAGTACCAAGATACCTTTTTAGATAAGCCGGTAGAAAATATTTGGTTGCAACCCTGTTCCTCAGGTCTGTCAAGTAATCTTAGAGAAAAATATCTTTTGATTCTTGAGGGTGAGTTAGTATGTTAATAGTACTTAGACAGGAAGTGATTTCTTCCTCTGCAAACCATATTAATTCTGAAAAAAGAGACTAAATGGTCTTTGAAACTCAGAGAGACCACAAGAGCTAAACCTATCTGTAAGGCCTTCTTGATGGAGAGTACCCAGCCAGCATAGCTCAGGAGATGGGAGGTGAACAGGGAGAAATCTGCCCAGGCAACTTCCTAAAGGACTGGAAAGGGACAGATTCATCAATGACTCTGGGGCTGGGTGACATGTCTTAGCAAATCCTGAAGTTCAGTTCCATTTGTAGAGGACAGATGTCCTGCAGAGGCTCCAAAGTATGTGCATGATTACATTTATTTTAAAGAAGTAAGAAGCAAAATAAGCTTTACCAATAATATTATATAGCTAGAAAAAATATATATGCATATAATTGATGAATACACACATAGCAAGAGTGCTCAGAAATATTTTACTAATGGGGAATATAATAAAATAAAGTTTAGAAACCACTGCCTTAAAACAGAAACTCCATAGTAGACAGAGGGAACAGAATAGGTGGGGAGATTCTGGGAACCACTTGGCGTAGACAGTCCCAGTTTGGACCACCGCATTTGACACACGTGAAAAGAAACATCGTTCTATTCTGGAATGTGTGTGTGTGATTCCAATTACATTCTTCTTCTAGTCCAGTTTGCCTATCTCTCTTGACTACTCTCCCAGCTTCAACAAACTGCTAAAACCAGAGGTCTTTGCTAAAGACTGCCTATAGAGACGAAGTGAGGGGAGCAATTACTGATCACCAGAAGCTAGGAAAGAGGCATGGGAGGGATTCTCCTGCAGAGCCTCCAGAAGGTGCCAACCACGCCATCACTTTGATTTCAGACTGCTGGCTTCCAGAAGTGGGAAAACATTAATTTCTGTTGTTTTAAGTCACCCAGTTTGTGTTTACTTGTTGCAGCAGCTACAAGAAACTAACACAAAAGGGTAAAACAGGAGTGAACCTAAAGACCAGATGACCCCACCTACCACTGTGGCCCCGTCACCCGCGGCAGCTTCGCTAGGCATCTCAGAGCTCCAGAACGGTATTCCTCAACCTTTTTGAAAACTATTATGCTACCTAGATAAACAGAAAAATCTCAGGAGCAGAGTTTCATTCAGGCCTCACACACAGAACAAAATAAAGCAAAAGCCTGAGAATCAGTGCCCTGGAGGAGAATTCAGTTGATACAAGAAGAACGTGAGCCCCTCCCAGCTGAGTCTACGCCTGGTCTTACTGTGTATGCATCTGCGTGAAGGGCTGGGGAGGCGTTTGGGAGGGGGGCTGCTAATCTGCTTCCCATTTTAAAGCTAGGATTTAGCTAGAGATCAAAATCTTATCTTGCTGAAGAAGAAAAATATGTTCCCTTGACTGCATTCCAAAATACCGGAAGGAGTAGACATTGAACATGCCCCTGGCACTTCTTAAAAAGTCATAGAACGCCTCAACCTGATGATTCCTCAAGATTTTATTAATTTATAATATTATGTTCCATCAAGATCATCACTTTTTATTATCTTGCTGCTCTGCATTGTATCTCCCTTATTATTCTCAGCTACAGGGGCCATAAATTAAAATCATTCAGAATTTATACTCCTACAGTTCATTATCTATGATTGGTATTATCTCACCGCCTTCTCTGGCCCCTCTATATCCCCTGACAAGAAATATTGCAATAGAGTCTAAATACCATCCAACCAATAAATGTTGAGTTAAAAAAAAGGAGGGGGGGGGGAGTGGGAAAACCCTTTATTGAAGGGTACTCCATCACTCCTTCTTATCTCCATCAACAGCAATTCTTTCTGTCAAAATGACAGAGAAATAAGCTTCTAAAGAGTTGAGAGTTAGGTCCTTGCTTTGCTCCTGTCTGGACTGGACATGTAATTTTCTCTTCCTTTACCTTCTTCTACTCTTTCCCTGCAGGTCAAGGGACTGATGCTTCACGAGAAGCAACCCTACTTCAGGGAACAAGCAGGTAGCAATGTAATCAATTGATTTCAAAAACAACAGGTGGTCCAAAAGCTACAAAAGCTGGGAGGCTGGTCTTTTGTTTCTAAGACTGATCAAGACAGAGTATAGATACCTCCACTAGACCCCAGGAAGAATAAACGCAAGTATCTGACAATGGTGAGATTCCCCCAAATTACATTTGGATGTGTTTGTTCACTAAAAAACTTGATAAAGTAAACTGGTGTATCCACAGAAGCTTTTGTCATGGTTGTTCCATCAATATCTTCAGAGATGTGAGATCCTGCCACACTAGGAAGAGCAATAATTTTTCAGAGAGATGGAAATTAGCAACACTTGCTAAAAAGTGGATATTCAAATCCTGACTGATCCTGAAAGAAAGCTGAATGCCAAAGAATTGATGCTTTTGAACTGTGGTATTGGAAAAGACTCTTGAGAGTCCCTTGGACTGCAAGGAGATCCTACCAGTCCATCCTAAAGGAAATCAATCCTGAATATTCATTGGAAGGACTGATGCTGAAGCTGAAGCTCCAATACATTGGCTACCTAATGTGAAGAACTCACTTATTGGAAAAGACCCTGATGTTGGGAAAGACTGAAGGCAGGAGAAGGGGACAGCAGAGGATGAGATGGTTGGATGGCATCACCGACTCGATGGACATGAGTTTAGCAAGCTCCAGGAGTTGGTGATGACAGGGAGCCTGGCATGCTGCAGTCCCTGGGATTGCAAAGAGTCGGACACGACTGAGCAACTGAACTGGACTGAACTGACTGATTCATATAATGGAAAAGTTCACATTTAGTGTATGTCCTGGCCTTGGGATCTAGCTTTTTAGAAACATAAAGCCCTCAATATATATCCACTTTCAGGACCACTGCAAAGTCAGTATTTCTTCCTCCCCTCCTCTCCTTCCTTTTTTTTCCCCCTCTCACGACACTCAGCATAACATGCAGATGCTAAAGATCATAAGACAGAGCATGCTGCTGCTACTGCTAAGTCGCTTCAGTCGTGTCTGACTCTGTGCGACCCCATAGACAGCAGTCCACCAGGCTCCCCTGTCCCTGGGATTCTCCAGGCAAGAACACTGGAGTGGGTTGCCATTTCTTTCTCCAATGCATGAAAGTGAAAAGTGAAAGTGAAGTCGCTCAGTCGTGTCCGACTCTTAGAGACCCCATGGACTGCAGCCCACCAGGCTCCTCCATCCATGGGATTTTCCAGGCAAGAGTACTAGAGTGGGGTGCCATTGCCTTCTCCCAAGACAGAGCATAGGGGAGGAGAAACAGGTCAGAGTGTGGCAAAACACAATCTATTGGCACTGCTTTAAAATTGTTTAAAAATGTAAAAAGCATTGATTTTCAAAGTTATAAAGCCTGACACCACCATATCTGTGGATAATTGCCACTTGTCCTTCTCTCCTCACTCAGTGAAATTTGATCATAATTCAACCTATGATCAATCATAATTAAAAACCTATGATCAAAAACATGTTTACACAGGACGACTTCAATGGGTTAGGAATTGGGATCCAGAGACATCACTAGCAATGGCTGAATGTGAGTAAGCCTGAAAAAGGGTCCACACCAATAGTACAAGAAACCTAAGAATCACCTGAGAAACTTATACAATCATAAAATAAAACAGAGCCCCATGGAAATCAAAGTTGCGATGACATACTGTATTTCATCTGCCAGATGACCAAAAATGACAAAGTCTGGCAAAACCCAATACTGGTAAGGATGTAGAATCCTGGATGCACTAATATATCATTAAAGAGAATATAAGTTGGTGCCACCACTTTGGAAAATACATTGGATTATGTATTGAAATGGAAGGTGAACCATGTTGACCCAGAAATTCCACCCCAAGTTCTATGCTCCAGGGAAACCCATGGACATGCACACACTCTAAGAGGCATGTAGTGGTGCTGTTGGTAATAGCATAAACTCAGAAACAACCCAAATATCTAATAACAGTGGAAGAGACAAACTGTGGTATTTTCATGTAATGGATCCAATACAAAACGAACCACAGCTATATGTATTAAAATGGGCAAATCACAAAACACTATTCCATTTATACAACAGGTTGCAAATCTAATCAATATGCTGTTTGAGGCTATATACATAAGGGGTAAGGCCATAGAGAAAAGCAAATGCATGATTAAACATAAAGTATGGGGTAATGGTTACCTCTGGGGAAAAGGAGAGATTTTTGATCTAGGTGGGAGAAGAAAAGGTTGTAAAGGAATTGACAACATTCAAATTCTTACACTTGGTGATGAGAATACAAGTACTGATTATGTTGTAATCTTTAATCCACACATATATATTATGTCTACTTTTTTGTACATGCTTGATTTTACAATAAAGTTTGAAAGTCTATAGATTCCTAGGCTCTACTTCACATCTACTGAATCAGAATCTTAGGTTATAGCATTTAGACAGTATTTGTATAAGTTCTCCAGAAGATTTGGATGCACTATTGGGTAAGAGCCACTCACTTACACACACACACACCCCACATTACACATCAGTATCCAGGTGAAAGCAGCTTTAAATACAAATCATAGTCAAGAAATTTCAAGAGTGTCATAAAAATAGAAAAGGTCATCCTGGGAGAGTGTGTATAATAGAAAGAGGCCTCACAGTTCAGGGCTCCAGGCTGAGGGGGAAGCCTGGGAGCATTAGTTACTAGTTTTTAGTCCTCACCAACTTCCTTGAGCCCTGTTCCTGTGTGCTTCCCAGGAGCATCTGTCTGAGATAATCGCCCCTAAGAACTGGGCCCACAGCAGCTCTCACCACAGCTTTTGCTATAAAGACAGAGGCATGATAAGGTGGAGAGTATTCCTGTCTATGATTCATGAAGGCAGACATCTAGACCTGTAGACCTACATGTATAAGCTGATCGTCAGCAAGTTGCTTCCCCTCTCTGAGCCCTGGTTTTCTCATCTGCCCTGTTGCCCTCGCAAAATTGGAACCCAATGAGACGATGCAGTTGGAAGGGCTTTGCAATTGGAAGTACTACTCTGCCATGCCCAGTAAATCCAGTACTATGTCAGTTATTATTTCTTCCTAAAATCTAAAAATACAGGCTGTCAATGCTGGATCGGTAGAATTTTCTGGGTCCAAGGAATTGGGAGCTCTAAGATTTGCCTTAGAGAGACCTGAGAAAGGATTAGGTCTTAGTGCCTCTGTATCTCTTTCTAAAAACTCGGCAAATATTTATCAAGCATCCATCACTTATCCTGAGCCTATCTTTTCCAGTACGGATAATTCAGAAGAGGATGTTCATAAACAGCTCAGAACTACTGGAAGCACCTTACAGAACTAATATGCAGTCTGAATAGTCATTAATGGCTTTGAAACTAACATTTAACTCAGTTATACAACATACTCCAAATTAGGATTGCCAGATTCAGCAAGTAAAAATGCAGAACACAATAACATTTGAATTTTTTAGGATAATTGGAATAATTTTTCAGTGTAAGTATGTCCCAACTACTTACATGAGACACACTTATACTAAAAAAATCATCTGTTGTTTAAAGCTCAAATTTAACTGGATGTCCCATGTTTTAGAGATGACACCATTCCAAATAAACAAACAGGTTACCATTTTTTTCAACATCTTACATTGGGAAATCTGCGTGAAACAGAGCTATGAAATCCTATTTCTAAACCCTTCAATCCAAAGGGTTGGATTGATCTTGAAACTGAACTTGTAGCCTCCTCTCCCTTGTATACTGGAAGGCATGGAAAGGCACAGATATTAAAAACAGGTTTCAAAGGAAACAGGACAGAACAGGGATGGAGAAGTCACAAATTTCAAACAGAAACAGACATCCCATCCTCATCCTGGACCACTCAGGACACTTTGCATTGTCCTCTACCCTTACCTCTGGGCATTTCCTTGGAATGCTCCGCCTCAGGCCCATCCAACAGGTCCATCTGAGAGGCCTCCTCAGAAGAAACATGGCGCCAGGACCAGCTCTGGTTCCCGAGGTTGTGCAGTGGGGGGGAATACTCCAGCTCACAGGGGAAGTCAAAGCTGCACTCCAGACCTGCAAGGAGCAGTCCATGGTCAGTGGAGCAAACTGTCTCCCAGATGTGACCTTCCAGCCCCACTCCACTCCAGGAAGTTGGCCTCCATCTCATCCAGGTGTGAGGAGCTATAAATTTCACAGGCAGCTTAGCTCCATATGGATGAGAAGGAGACTAAGAGATAAAAATAGAGTGCTTTGTATAACTCGGATTATGAGAGATGTCTTCAGAGAAGGCAAGTAGAAAAAAAGAGCTAAGAGGTTGAACCATGAAAAGATTTGCATCCTGTCAAGTTACTTGGCGACATGAAGAAGGCTTGAGGTCAACAGGTTAGAGCTGGGCTTTGCAACCAGAAAGGTGTGAATCTAAGTCAGGCAAGAAAATTAACCTCTCTGGCTTCAACCATCCTCTCTTGTACATTAGGGATGATAATTTCTACCTCTGGAGATTGCTGTAAGAACCAGCAGGATAACACAATATCTACACACACAACTGGTGCACAACTGATGCTCAGCAAAAATTCTTATCAGGTTCCTAAATAAGAAGAGGAGGCCAAAGGGAACTTAGGCTTCTCACAGCCCTGTTTGCCAACCATATCATCTATTCTTCAACCACCCTCCAGGGAGGAGCGCAAAGGCTAGGATAGCTAATCTGAGTTCTATTTTCTCTTGGAGAGGGAATAGGGAAGGTCACTGATTAGGGAGAGAGAGAAGAGGCAAGAAGAGGCCGTGCTCTGGGACTTTGTATCATCTTTTCTGGGCTTCTTTGCAAGAATCATCACTGTGTCCAATCCTTTCACATCTGCTGCCCTACTTTTAAGATATACTCACCTTCTATTTCCCTTGCCTTGCTCATTATTTTCTACCCAAAGTGGCTGAAGGCTCTCAATGCTTGCTCATGGATCAATAGAATATGTGTTAGAAAGCAAATTAGTCATCTACTCTTTACTTCATCATCTCCATCTCCTTTTTGCCCTGGAGATGTGAAGAAAGGGAAAATTTGATATAAAGACCATTGAATGGGACTTTGGGGAATTTTGTTGGTATCCAGGCTTCTCACATTTGGTTGGTATCTTCTTCTCACATGTAGAACTTGGTGCCCTCATTCATAAATAAGAGGTTTAGACTCAATGATTCTAGAAACAATTACCCAGAGAAACCTAGGTTCCAGCTCCAACTTTGCCATTGATTTGCTGGTTACCTTGAATAAGCCACTTTACTTTTCTGGGCCTTAAGTTCCTCAAATACAGAATGAGACCCACACTAGATGTCTTCTAAAGTTCCTTCTTGATTTGACTTTTTTAAGATTCCAAAGTCCCTACTCTTAGAAGCGTTATAACTAATTTATTAAATCAATCTGTTTGGTGGTGCTAATGGGTAGTTTTAGTAGCTAAGTTGTGTCTGACTCTTGAGACTGCATGGACTGTAGCCTGCCAGGCTCCTCTGTCCATGGCTTTCCCAGGCAAGAATACTGGAGTGGGTTTCCACTTCCTTCTCCAGTGGATCTTGCCGACCCAGAGATTGAATCTGCGTCTTTACAACTGAGCCACCAGGCAAGCCACTAATGGGTACTAACTCCCAATTATCACTGTGCATTTTAATAGCTGCTTCTGGAGCTACTGTTACCTTGATCTCCAAGACAAGTTCTCTGTTGGGAATTCCAGAAGGCAGAGGAGGAATAGTGCCAAACCTAGTGCAGATAGCCAGTCACTGGAATGGCCTTTAGTAACACCACAGAAGCTGGCCCTGCCCTGGAATCTAGTGCAGATAGCCAGTCACTGGAATGGCCTTAGTAACACCATAGAAGCTGGCCCTGACCTGGAGTAGAAGTAAAATAATTCCCAATGACACTGGCCAAACTAAGTTTAGAGGGGAAGAAAAAAATCCTTCAATTACCCTTCTATTAAGTATCTTTCTACTCCTCAACCAGCAGAGATTTATGTGCCAGCTGCTCTCCAGAGCTGCCATCCTCCTGGTCCTAAGGTTAATACCATTCGCCCTTTCATGATTCAGACAATTCACCTTTATAATGTCAAGCTGAAACAGGCAGAGCTAGGCTTGTTTGAGTTGACATGCCACTTGCTGCCTACATATTTTATCAGCCTTGAAGACTTTCTACATGCTTCTGGGGGCTGAGCTACTGCTATGAGCTAGTATCCATGAATTGTAGGCTGCCTTAATCTTCAAGACTTGCTTGCTAGGTCCCCAGTTTCAATAACAGAATGCAAAGAGAAGGAAAAAAAACCAACATTTTGTACTTTGTAGCACAAAATTATCCTTATAATGAAATGTATCTTATAATGAAAAGTATAGCCATTAAGCCTGGCTCCTCTGTGGATGATCAAAAAGACCCAACCACATTAGCGGAAGATCAAGTCAGAAGGTGGCCACCTCCACCCCACATCAACAACTATCGGTGCCTTTCCCAGAGCTTCAACTTCTGAAGCCCATCTTCCATCTTGACTTTTCTTCTCCAATTAGAGTCATCCTGCTTCCACGTGGAACAGAAGGGTGGCATGCCAGCTCAGACACTGCCTAGCAAACATGCTCTGTGCGCATGTTACACAAACAGATAACAGAACATTCAATTCCAGCCTCAAGTATCATCAATCCTTGAATCTTTGAACTCTGGAGAGACTGATGATCAGTTGTGTATGGATCAGATTCTGCCTAGTAAAACAGGCCAGGCAGATACTCCTATTATCAAATAGGTTTGTTTTGAAATTCATACTCTGAGGCAGCTTCTCTTCAGCTGTCAAAGATGTACTTTGTGCTTTAAATAGAAATGGAGCCAACATTATTGCTTATTTGGGGTGAAATTAGATTGGGCTTTTCTACATTCTGATTTAATTTCTTATAAAATTTCAACACAGGTTTCTTCTGACCTAGCTTTAGTGCCTTTTGAGCAATAATATCTGGGACTTGTCTTCTCTAAAAATGGCAGATTAAGTCTCATTTTCCTAAGCCTTTTCTGAGTTTCTAGATCTAGGGTGTTTCTTGGATCTCTCTCTTCAGCCCTCCTTGACTCTGTCCCCAGGAGATAGGTGCTATAGAGTCTCTCTTACAAATAGGACTCAGAGGAACTAAGGGCTTCAGTGAAGTGCTCAGCCTTAAGCAACCCAAAATGGCTGAACAGGCCCATACCCAAGGGAAGGTGTAGAAACAAACATTCAATAACCCCAGTTGTCGGCCAGGGACTGTGCCAAAGAGATTTCTTATATCACTATATTTAATCTGCTGAACAAATTGAGAAGTGAATTGTGTTTTCTCTTTAAAGCTGAGGAAACTGAGACTCAGAAAGTTTACTCTACTTGTACAAAGATGAAAGGACTGCCCTGAGGCAGAGCCAGAATGTGACCCAGGGCCGACTAACGCTGAAGAGCTCACACCTCCACAGCTTCAGAATTTTAATCCAGGGCCAACAGATCAAATTAAATAATATATGAGAAAGCTATGAAGTGCTATGTTTTGGTTATTATTAGATACTATGTCTGTAACTTTGTCATATCCATAAAGGCTTCTATACTACCCTAAGGGGACAGAGCTATATTTCATCTGTGTCAGGTCCAAAACTGTACTTTTCACATATCCATTTGGAACCAGGAGAATCTAACCACTGAGAAAGAGCAATGAGAAAAAGACTTTCCAGAACCTGCTAATCACATAGTTGAAATCACTGTGACCAACAGAAAGTCACTTCCATCATGGAAGAAAGATAAAGTAATGGAATCTTCTGGAAATAATTGGCCTGCTGAGAGGAGTGTCAAGTGCTTTCAAGGGAAAGGTCTTGGTAGAGCAGTGAGGGTGACTCCAGGCTCACTCCTGCACACAGCAGCTGAAGGGCCTCAGAATGTCCATTCCTTTTTCTGCACCTGGCTTTCTGCAATTTGAAAATGATGGAGCATAGTCCCTCTCTGATGCTCTCCATTTCTGAATTCGGTGATTCTATAGAGCTCACCGTGAGCCAACACAACCTTACAGACTGTTGGTCCCCTCACTCTGTCTGCCTCTAAATGAGGGCCTGCTGTTATCCCTAATGGGTTCCCCAGGAAAGGAGGTGGAATGTGCATCACACTCCATAGGGACTCAGTTTGCCTCAAGATTCTCAAAGAATTAAGAAGGAGAGTTCAGGCAGATTTTACAGATGACTGCCAGGGTGAGTGTGTGTGTGTGTGTGTGTGTGTATTCACACATTTTTATCAGTCTGTACCCATATTCTTAAATCTTCCAGGATATGAGTTACATTTCTAAAACTGAATTAACAGCTTCAAGAAATTGTTCTAGTATAAAATACAGCCATTCAGAAGAACTGTTCAGTAACCCATCAGAAAAACCCTGTGGTGGCCCTTCCCAGAGAGATGCCCAGTTCCCTTGGCTGTGGTGAGTTGGCAGTGACCAAGCACTTTGAGACTGAATCTGGACTCTGGGAATGTGTGTGATTACCACAGCAATCTTGCTCAAGGCCTGAGCCTAGGAAGCCAGCTGTGGCTACTCTGGCAAAGGTGGGAATCTTCCCAGCCTGAGCCACAGGAAGGAGACTGCATGGAAGTTTCAGGCACTGTCCAAGCATAACAGGGATAGCAGATGTACTTTGAACTCTAGAGTCTTCTCTTGAGTGGACTTAGAAAGTCCCACAGTCTTCCTTTATATCCAAACTGACCTCAAGCTTCCCCAAATCCCTTAGATCAAGGTCCTTTGTACCTCCTTCACCCCAACCCTATAAATGCAGAGACCCCCCACTAGTTTCCTAAGTCTCCTTTAGACAACCCAAATTAAGGGACCAACAGCCTCCTTTAGACTTTAAGACATGTCTTCTGAGGCTGGCTGGTTTCTAGAGGCCACAGGTGGCAGGTGCCAGCCTGGGCAGGTTCATAGGAGCCCATTGGATGATGTTGCCCAGCCTCAACCCAACACAAGGAGTGAAAGCAAAACCACAGAGTGAAAAGCAGAGTCATAGAAAAAAGAGAGAAACAGTATGTTTATCAACCTCGTGATACTTCACCCTTCTTCATTTTGTCTCTTATTACAAGTGTCCCAGGAGTCAAGCTTGGACTTATGTTCTCGACTCTGGCAGCAAGGAGTGTATGGTTATAGAAGAGCCCCAAGTAAGGGATCTCCCTGGGGGAGATGGAGAATAGTTCCAATGGAGGAATTATGAAATTCCTCCATTTCATAATGGATAGCATGTACTGAGAGTTTAACATGGTCAGGCACAATCCGAGGCACCCTATATCATTATCTTATTGAGTTCCTATGAACTAAATGGGATTTGTATCTCAATTTGATAGAGGAAGACACTGGAGCTTAGAGAAATGAAGTCACATCTGAAGTTACTTGCTCACATAGGAAGTGACTGACTTGGTTTCCACTGACCTGCTTCCTCCATGGGACCCCAAGGCCTTGACATCAGTAGCTCACTAACAGGGAATTATGAACTGAAAAGGCAGCAGAAAGACTTCCCTTCGTTCAGAGCCACAGACACCAATAACAGTCAAGACCTGCAGTGAGGCAAGACAGGAACTGGGACAGGCAGGGTCAAGACAGGAAGCAAAGCACTGAGCTGTCCTTGAAGAGTGTCCTGCTCCCCCCTTCACAAAGCCAGACCTGGGATACCCTAGGCGAGGACTGAGTCAGTGTGTCCATCCCCAAGAGCCAAGTCTTACTCCCAGTGGGAATGACTCAGAAAGTCAAACCTACAGCGGCATTGAAGTCTGGGACTCCATGTTGATGTCTGTTTTTCCTGATATCCTCTGTGGTATCCTTTGTGGTTCTTGGTAGGCTAAGGGTCTCCGTTAAGGGAACTCAGAGTGGGATGGGCAAGGTTTTTGGACTATCTGGGGCCCACAAGAGAGTTTATTCAACTGTATACTCAGCCCTGGGATCTGCATCTGAAAACAGAATTAACAGGTTTGCTACTAGTTTAACATATGGCAACATAATTGTGATTTTTGCCTCGGGGTTATTTTCCTCTCTCTAGTTTTCTTGATCCAGTGCTTAGCTGCCAGGATGCTGACAGCCTGACATGGGGCCTGAAATCTCTCATTTGCTGAATGGTGGTCTCTATGGTCCCACCCAGCTCTGCAGTCTTTTCCTATGCATACTTGCCCATAGGTCTTATTAAGCAACTTAACACCATCAGGACTGTTTCTCAGGGATAGAGCACAAGTCCTGAGATTTGACTCCAGTCCTGCTACTTGTCAGCTGTGCAGTGTGGGGCACTCTCTCCCTCTCTCTGAGTCCCAGCCATCTCAGTGATAAGACTAACTTCCCAGGACTGGTAGGAGGACTCAATGAGAATGATGCATGTCTTTAGAATGGAGAAATTCCTAATGCACATTAGCTGGTTCAGAATTTACTCATGCCCTTTTGAACACAGCTTTCTGTTCACCACGAGAAACAGTATTTAATGGGGCAGTCAACCAATAGCACATGACCATTTCCTCAGTATTTTGTTGTACCACAGGAAGGTTGGTGTTTCTGCCTTAAGGTGATATTCGCAGTCAGCTGTTAGAACTTGAAGCAACATTTAAGGTTGTTTTTCCCATTGGACAGGTGAAAACACCAAGACCCAGGCCAGGGAAGATTTACCCAGGGTCATATGGCTGGTCAGGGAGTCCTTCACATACAGAGTAGAGGGCATCTCTCCTGGCTGTGGAGGCCTTTCCGAATGGCATCCTCTCCAGGCAGCACCAGGCCTGAGCTAGGTTGAAAATCTGTTACTGAATCACCAGCTCTCACCTCCTCAGGCTTGGCTTATTGGCACATTTAAACTAAGGCTGTAATGATTCATGGGTGGCCTTACAAATGCCAATGTATTCCTGACAAGCCTGATTTGTGTATTCAATAAAGAACCATATGAAGCACCATACACATGTGGCAATTTTCTTGTAGGTGACCTTTAGAGGTCATAAAATAGAGCTTCATATTCGAAACTTCAGTTCATTAGATAAAGCTCCAGGAACCAGCAGTCTTGAAATACTGTCAGGCCTTAAGAATTGTATCCAGCTCAAGAGAACTCCCTTGGCTGCCACCAATCCTGGGGCACAAGGTGGGGTCTCCTTTTCTCAAGAGATTTCCCTGAACTTTCCAAATGTTGACCTCAAGATCATGAAAGACCCTGAGGACCATCTTAGAGGAAGACACTGAATCCAGAGACATAGAGGAGCTTGCCAAAGGATGCACAGTGGGTGAGTTTAGAAGTGTTCTAAATTCCAGCTCCTAACCTGGTAACTTTTACTATTATCACTCAAAGCTGTGAGCAACAAACAAGTAAAATGATATCTTAAAACAATTTTTAAAATTCTAAAAAATCCATACTGTGTTTTTCTGGATAAGCTGGCAAAAGCATACATAGCTAGGTTTCAAATATTCCACAATGATTTGATGGCTAAAATAATCTCCAATAAGGCTTCCTGGCCTCTCGCATCCTAAAAGTCCTCTTCTCCTGCTTTTTGGTGGTTGCTGGACAGCAAGTCTAGGCACAGGCCAGAAGCTATGTGAATACAAAGGGAAGAGAAAAGGGTGGTCTAGGAGTCAAGTGGGAAGATCCTCTTTTGCCCTGTTTTATATCAAAGCCTCAGAGGGGCACCAGGGTGTCTGGGGAGTAAACAGAGACATAAGCTCCAAACTGGGGTCTGACTGCTCGAGGTGAAAGCTTGCCTCTGTCACTTACTGGCTGTGCTATCTCAGGGCAAATTATTTAACTTCTGTGTGGCTCGATTTTGTTATCACTTTAAAGTGGGGATTAAAACAGGGGCCACCTCAGGGAATTATGAGGAGGATTAAATGCAATACACACATCAAGCACCTGGCATGGGGACTCACACACACAGTCTGATTCTTACTAAATGATGGCAAGCCTTGTTCTTGCTCTCCAGTTGGCTCCAGGCTCAGTCACCACAGAGCAGAAATAAAGGGGCGCATGTTCAGCAATGAAGGCAGAACTATGTGAAACTTTGTGGAAGCTCCTCCTCACTTTGACAGGCTGATCAAGCTTTCCTTTGGAAGTGAAGTCACGCTAGACCTTGAGTAAGAAGAGCTGGGTTCAAGCCCTGGCTTGAGATATTACTTCAAGAAAGTCCCTCAACCTCTCTAGGCCTGTTTCCTCATCTGAAAAATGAAGTAGTGGAATAAAATGATCCTCAGATCTCATCCGTCTCCATCATCCTAGACCAATTTCACCTTTGGGCATGGCTGAAACAAGCTTTCTAATCTGGCTCTAGCCAGCTGGTCAGCAGAATCCCAGGAGTCCTGACTTCCAGCTCAGGCTCCTTTCTCCTTTCTCCTCTGGGTTTTCTTCTTAAGGAGCACTTAGCCCACCAGTCATCTTCTATGTTAATCCACCAGCTACCGTCAACATTCTGGTCACACTCTTTATGAGATCTGCCCCCTGCTTGCCCTCCCCCACCACTGTTCACTTGGAGGGACCCCAGAACTGAAATCATTCACTTCCTCCCCACCAGCATCCTCCCTACAATGTATCTGGGAACCAACCACCAAATTTAAGACATCTGCTCGGCTCACTTATAATCAAGATGCAGCAAAAAAGGGCCAAGTCTCCTTCAATCAATCAATTATATAAACACAGCCTCGGAAGAGTCTCAGAGGAGGGTGTGTGTGTGCATGCATGCCCACAAGGGTGGAAGATCAGCACAGAAAGCTCAATTCTCATTTCCCTTATCTGTGGCCGTAACAATATTACAGATTGAAGAAATGGGACTTGGCTCTTCATTCCAGAACAGAAAATTAGAAATAATTTAAATTCTGAAGTTAATAGCCTCTTCATTTTACAGATAGGAAAACTAAGGCTCAGGAAGGTGAAATAACTTGGCCAAAGTGGCATAGCCCAGGTTCTGGAGAAGCAGAAAGCTAAGACTAAAGTCTAAATTGGACATCTAGGCCAGTTTTCTGCCTGCAATTTTCAGGAAGCGTTTATGCAAAACATGGTATCTCTAACAGAATGAGGCCAGATCTGGAGAGCATGGTGAAAACATGCTCTTTGTACACTGCTCAGCATGGTATCCACCCAAATGAGATCATTCCTGAAACTAGATGGTTGGAGGAGATCTCTGAGTAGTGTGGCAGCCCCAACAACCGGAGAAGGCTGAGGGTCCTGGGAAGTCTTGACCTCATGCAAGGTGGCCCTTCCCACTCGCTCATCTGTCTCTGCTGGTGAGGACCCCCTGAGTGTTGGAGGTGAACATGAGGTTCCTCCCTGGTGCCAATCTCAGAACACAGGCTTCCCTAACACAGACTCTGTGACCTTCAGAAACTCCTAATCTGGCGGGAAAGAAAGACTTACTCACACCTGACTTTCACCATAAGCAGACCTGGGGAAGCCATGGGAACACAGAATAAGAGAGACCTGCCTGGAAGGATCACGGGCTCATGGAAGAGGCAACTTTTGGGCTGCAGTTTGAAGGGTGAAAGGATTTTGACAGATGATAAAGATTAACTAGGAAGGTTAAGAATAGAGGAAGGAATGAGGTTATTCCAGGGAGGGTGAGGAAGTAGTTTGCTTATTTTCATGGAGTCATGTGGATTTTGAAGCTGGACTTCTCAGCATTAAATCCCAGCTCAGAGAGTATCATGGTTCAGGATAAAGTGATCTCAGGTTCCAGAGGACAAAACTAGGGACTTAAAGAGTTTTAAGGAAAAATATTCTAGCAAATAGTCATGCCACCAAAATGCAGGCTATTGGCCCCTCACTGGAGCAGCTCTCATTCCTCTTCAGAGAGCACTAGGGAAGCAACTATGCTCCAGCACATGGAACTCGGTCCTCACAGCTAATCCTGACAGTGATGCTCTCAATTAGGAATCATGACCATTCCCACTCTTCAGATGACAAAGAGAATCAAAGACGGTGGTTGTCACTGATGGTAAAATAACAACACTCTTAAGAATCAGAGCTGAGAATGAAATTCACATCTCGATCCCAACTGAGCTTCTTCCCCATCATTCAAACAGAGGCTGGAAGATGTCTTGCTTCCATGTCACAGAGGAGATTTTAATAGGCAACTAGGAGGTGTATGAAAGATCTATGGTTTCTAAGCCCAATCCTACAGTCCCCACATCCCAGAATCTTGTTTTTAAGCTCTCCAGGGGACTTCCCTAGTGGTTCAGTGGTTCAGTGGCTCAGACTGCGCATTCCCAATTCAGGGAGCCTGGGTTCAATCCCTGGGCAGGGAACTAGTTCCCACATGCCACAACTAAGAGTTTGCGTGCTGCAGTTAAAAGACCCTTCATGACGCAACGAAGATCGGAGATCCCACTTGCTGCAACTAAGAGCTGGCACAGCCAAATACATAATCAAACAAATATTTTAAAAATTATTTTAAAAAGAAGCTCTCCAGGTGATGGCGAAGCAACTAGACTGAGCTTGTATGTGAGCTTACCCACATCAGGATGGTACTGACCCTACACTGATGTAACCTTTAGGGCAGCAAGAACCACCAGGCTGACAGAGACCCATAGAATTAAAGTGATAATGTGAGTAAAGCAATATTTGGGAGTAACATGTGAGGAAATGCTTTGTAGCTCAAGTACCGAGAAAATATCAACCACCACCCAGGGGGCAGGAGCAGGGGACAGTTGTAGGGTCTGTCAAGCAGGTGGCCTGGGTCTGAATCTCAGCTGTGTTACTAGCGCTGGGCAGATCAATGACCTCTCTGCGCCTAATTTACCCGCTGTAAGATGAGGCTATTTGATGAGACTGCTGTGGGCCCCGAAAGCTCACCATTTCTGTGAATTTCTCACAGACCAAATTATTCTAGTCATCTATTCAAATGAGCTGGTTAAAGTCTTGTTAATCTGAGGTCTGTTCTGTCATGAAGTTCTGCCCCTGAGGTAGCTCTTCACATAACATTTCACTTTAAGAGGATTTCCTCTCATTTTTATCACTGTTGATCAGTCATTTTCCTGCATATGTTTTGGACACATGTCTTTCTAGACTGGTTAGAAATGCTCTGTATACAATATCTCAGATGTCCCAAAGCTGTCAAAACAAAAATTCCTCAGCTCACTCATGTCTGCTGAATGTGCTTTTTCAGATTGAGATTTTTTTTTTAAAAAGCCTGCCCTAAGTAGTTAAAGTCACAGCTTTTCTTTCTAAATGAAAATATGTCCAGCCTAGGAACTGTTCTCCCCTTACACACATGTCTTTCCTGATTAATACGACATTAGGAGTAACAGGGCTTAAGGGAACATCCATACCTTTTACTAAAATAGAGATCCCCAGGGGCAGAAATGGCTGGGAACTGAGGGACTTGAGTATACTCCTGGCTGGCCCCTGGACCGTTCAGCACATGCTGTAGTTTCATCCAGGGTATGTTTAAGAAAACACTGGGGATGCAGAGGAAACAGGATGTGGATTATTGACCTCTAAGAGCTTCCAGTTTAGGAATCAGGATGATTCAGGGTCATACATAACTAAGATATGAAGAAAGTGTGACACAGACATGCAAAGTGCTGCAGAAAGACATTATATAACCTTTCTTGCTGAGAAGATGGGAACAGTGAGGTCTACAACCTTGTAGGTTGTCCTAATTTGGGGTTAATTTGGTCACTAGCTGTGGGGTGTGAATGCTCACTACATGGTTTCCAAAAAGACACTCTAATAGGCAGACAGTATCTTTGCTAAAGTTGAAAGTCTTATTTCCCAAGTAAACCTTCCTATAGGTTTGACAGTTCATCAGATCCAGGGGTACAGATACAAAACAATCATACCACAAGTGTTTAAGCAGCACCATTCAGACGGATATTCAGAACCACCTTAGACCTGTGACCTATGATAAAAGTGAACTAGGCTAACTGATGAACCTATCTGCAGGGCAGCAGTGGAGACGCACACACAGAGAACAGGCTTGCGGACACAGTGGGGGAAGGAGAGGGTGGGGCCAGTCGAGAGAGCAGCACTGAAGCATACACATTACCATACATAAAGCAGATAGCCAGTGGGAATTTGCTGTGGGACACAGAGAGCTCAACCTGGTGCTCTGTGACAACCTAGAGGGGCGGTATGGGCTGGAGGTGAGAGGGAGGTTCAGGAGTGAGGGGATATATGTATACCTATGACTGATTCACGCTGATGTATGGCAGGAGCCAACACAGTATTGCAAAGCAATTATCCTTCAATTAAAAATAAATTAATTAAAAAGGAAATAAATAAATTTTAAAAGTAGGCTAGAATCTCTATGAGGGGCAGGAGCAAAGAGCTTGGCAAACTGTAGACACCCACTGTATGAATGAATGTACAATAGATAGATAGATGAAAAGTCATATTTAACATCTCTACCTTGGGTTGAATAAATTAGACCCATCCGTGACTGCTTTAACAGGTGACCTAGTTTACAGTTGGACCATAAAAAGGATGAAATACAAATTAGGAAAGTAATTTGGTTCATTAGAAACATCAGGAAAGCCCCAGGTTTTGTGGAGCGGGTATCACGAGATGGGATTCTTGGAGAATTTGGGATGCTCAAGAAAAAAACCGTTCCCTATACAAGTCAGAATCTTTTCAGATTTCAAGAGGGGGATGATGCAACCCTAGTATTATCAAAAATTTTCATTAACTTTCTCCATAAAAAAAAATTACAGGGAGAAAGAAACATCAGTGTAGCCTGGGTACTCAGAAAAAGGCCTGAGGTAAAAGCAGGGACTGAGCTGGGCTTTGCAAGCTAGAGCAGTAGGATCTAGGGAGACAGGTTCAAGGAAAGGAAAACAAATTAACCAGGGACAAAATGGAATGAGAAAGAAGGAAACACAGGGGAAGGAGGGGAATGTAAAAGAGAAAGGGTATTTACCGGAATGACAGTGCTTGTTCTCTAGGCAGCTTTGACACTGCTGGTGACTCCCGCATGTAAAATTCTCATCCCTTCGGAACCCGTGGCTGTTCCACCTTCTGGTTCTCCTCCTATCCTTTCAGTTTCTCCACCTCTGACTGTTTGTCATGCTCCTCTTCAATCACAGCCTCCATCATAGTCTGTGCTAACCACTCTCTATCACACCTGTCTCCTCAAAGCCAAGACAGATGTACAGTTCTCTACTGACCATCTTTACCTGGGTGTCCTGAAAGCACTTCAAATGTAACTGGTTCAATACAGGTCTCGCCATTGTCTCCTCTCTCTAGATGTAATAGTCCCCACCTCTCCTTGTCAAGTATTTCTCCTCCTCCATCCTCTGATGGTGGGATCTTCATCTACTCAATTACTCAAGCTGGACTCTCCTACAAGGGCAACCTAGTCATTCTCACCTTATAGCTGGAATCTCTCCTAGGTTCCCCTCCTGCCCTTCCTTTTCCAGCCTATGCTTCACACATAGGATCATATCTAAACACTTAGTATACCCAGAAGTAACTGTTTCTCCAGGCTCCTCTCTCCCAGACCATCTTTACCCTGAGTCACTGGGCTTGACCTGCTTCTCATCACCCCACTGCACATTCACTCCCTCTGCCTGCAAAGCCCTTCCCAGAGATCTCAGTGGCACCCAGGGTCCAGGGCCCAGCTCAGCAGTCCCTGTCTCCTGAACGTCTACCTTCCGAAGTCCTTCACAGAACTGGCTCTCCCTCCCTGTGTTCCAGGGAGCTTTGGACATGCCTCTGTTACTGCACCTGTCTTATAGCAGGCAGGTCTGCCTCATCCTCAAGACTTCTTGTGCTATTGGTATTTAGCATGGAAAGTTATAACCAACCTAGATAGCATATTCAAAAGCAGAGACATTACTTTGCCAACAAAAGTTCGTCTAGTCAAGGCTATGGTTTTTCCAGTGGTCATGTATGGATGTGAGAGTTGGACTGTGAAGACAGCTGAGCGCCGAAGAATTGATGCTTTTGAACTGTGGTGTTGGAGAAGACTCTTGAGAGTCCCTTGGACTGCAAGGAGATCCAACCAGTCCATTCTGAAGGAGATCAGCCCTCGGATTTCTTTGGAGGGAATGATGCTAAAGCTGGAACTCCAGTACTTCGGCCACCTCATGCAAAGAGTTGACTCATTGGAAAAGACTCTGATGCTGGGAGGGATTGGGGGCAGGAGGAGAAGGGGACAACAGAGGATGAGATGGCTGGATGGCATCACTGACTCGATGGATGTGAGTCTGAGTGAACTCCGTGAGTTGGTGATGGACAGGGAGGCCTGGCGTGCTGCAATTCATGGGGTTGCAAAGAGTCGGACACGACTGAGCGACTGATCTGATCTGATCTGATGCCTAGAGCAGAACCAGGCATACAGTTAGTGCTCAAAGATTGTTTATATCCATTATCCCATTCTTGTGTGTCACAGACACACTAAGGGGGAAATGATGCAGGCAGATAAGTAGGGGTGCAGAAACAGCTCTCAGGAGGATGATGCTCAAGATCAGAGAAAGCTTTGGGGAGCCACCTTCCCAGGCGTGAGAGCTGAGACTATGTTCACAGGAGCATGAATGCATGACCAGGAGACCACACAACACTGAGTGATGCTCTCCACATTGCTTATCTGTCAGTCTGTCCCTGTTCCTCACCCATCTCACTCTTTCCCTTTTGTTAATTTCTTTCCCACTCTGTCTGTGACAGTCATTTTAAATGGATCTCTTTTGATTTGCCTTTCTTGCTTTTGTGTCAGTTGGTCAATTATTCTTTTATTATTATTTTTTATTACCTTTTAATCTGACTTGATTCCTTTCCATTTCAGTCTGCCATTAACATAGAGGTAATTCGTTGGTATTTATTGAGTGGATCTATGTGTCCTTATTTTAAAGGCAAAGGATATGATCGAGTAGAGCATTTTAAACAAATCTCTCAAAACATCTAAGCCAACTACTTTCCACTTGATTTCCACAGACTGAGCTCATTGGTTCCCAGCAGGTCACTGGTCCTCATGGTGACACATGTTGCCTGCTCTTGGTCTTGTACGACAGCTGGTACTGCTTTTCCCTACAGGACTCAGTCTTTCTGGTGACGACATCCAGAGCCGTGTGCTTATCAAGTAATAGAGAAAAATACAGAGGCATGGACAAGGAATGAACTTGACTTCCTGGCTCAGTGGACTGGGAAGAGAACGGGAAAAGGCCTGGCCTCTCAGGGCAGAGGAATTGGTAAGAAAGCATCAGCTGTGACAAGGGCCCACTAGGGTCCCTTGTGGAGCTGCTTTTCACTGAAAACGCCAGGCTCTTGAGGGCAGTATGTCAGATCATGGCCAGCCACGTCACGTGTGTAATTTCAGAAATGTGATCAAACTGACTTCCTGCCAGAGCTATGAAGTGTATCCCACGGGGGGCTGGAGGGCTTTTTGTTTACCATTTTTTATTCTGGGGTAGGTTGATTTTTTTTTTTTTTTTTTTTTTTTGAGAAAGAGATTTAAATTGCTCAGTCTTTTCAATCAAAGAAATTGATACATTAACAAGACTGGTGATGGTGGTAGCAGCAGCAAGGGAAGTAATTAAAAAGTCTAATCTTTCTTTGTTTCCAAAAACACCAGTCCCTGAATTGGATGGGTCCCAATGCGCTTGAAAATAGACAAAGTTTTAATAGAACTTTTATTTAAAGTCCAACAATGACTTTGTTGTTCTCTGATGTTGAAATGTTGGCAGGAACCTTTCTTTTCCAGGATTCAGTGTTCTGGACATTGGAGGACTGGAGGGATGAAACACTACATTATTTTACCAGGACGGTTATAACAAAATACTACAAAATGGCTGGTTTCAAATAGCAGAGAATTATTCTCTCACAGTTTTGGAGGCCAGAAGTCTGAAATCAAGGCATCAACAGGGCCATGCTCTGAAGGCTGTAGGGGAGAATCTGTCCAATGACTTCTCCTAGTCCTGGCAGTTGCTGGCAATCCTTGGCATTCCTCGGCTTGCAAATGTATCATTCTAATCTCTGCCTCCATTATTACATGATGTTCAGCCTGCGTGTCTGTGTCTGTATCTTTGCTTTCTCTTCTTACAAGGACATCAGTTATATTGGATGAGGACCCGCTCTAATCCAGTGTGGACTCAACTGCATCTACGAAGGCCCTATTTTAAACTAAGGTCATACTCACAGACAGTGGGGGTAAAGACTTCAGTACACCTTGTTGGTATACTGAACCAGAGTCGATAGTAGGGGAGGCAAGACTGCCCATGCTCCTGGGTTGGGGGCGGTTACATTCACATCTAGGAAGAGGTGAATTACCCTAGCTTCCTAGGAATAGTCTCAATTTGGGGATATCAAGTCTTGGTCCTAGAGCTGCCCAGATCTTGGATATCAGATTGGTCATTCAGTCCCAACTAATGCTCACCAGCTCAGTAACTTGGTAACATGGTTGATAAATATCTTGAGCCCTCAGTTTACATTTCTACAAAGTGGGATATAAAATAATTTTCACCCACCACAATTTTTTAACACACTTAAGTGAGAAAGGGGGCTGTGGAAAAGTTTGGCAAAGTATCAAACTTCTTTTCCCAATAAATGAAAAATCTTTTTCTCATCCTCATTTGGGCAGAAACTTTGGTTACTTTGCTTTAAAACATGATCTGATTCTTCCTAAACCCAGAATGGCAAACATGAATTAAAGCTGGGGGGGAATATTATCTGCTTTTGTGGTTCTAGAACTCAAGGTGATCAAAACCCTGTAATCTCTTATTACCTGGAGCTTCCAAATGAAACAGATTTTTATCTGGGTAGGGAGCTGGAGCCCAGTCTTTTAACCAAACCTATAAATAAGTCCTAAGGCATCAGAGCTGGATGATAAAAGGAAAAAAAAAATTGTTTCTTTATACACCCCTCCCCCCCTTCTTCAAAGCCTTGAGGGAAGAATGTGCAGCTCTGTTTGTTGATGATGAAATTAGCAGGCTCCCATCATTCAGGACAAGATGAGAAAGAGCTGGAATCTGATACCAAATGCCATTGAAAAGAATATATTTTACACAACATAAAAGGCCCCAACGTAAATTAGAAGAAATATGGGGAGACTTCAAAAAGGTAGGTCAAACTTTTTCCTCAAGCAGATAATTACGGTTGGGGTGAGTAAATCTTATTAGCCTCTATCCACCTCGTCTCTTCTCATAAAACACCAGTGGAGAAGAAAGCCATACTCAATTCAGTCCTGGACGGCTTGCCTGAGAGGGCTGGCCACCACTGTCTGTCTTGATGCCTGTGGTTGTGCTGCTGAAGCCTACCCCTGCCGCCCCCTCCTACCTCCCCACCAGCCGTTCCCTCCCACCTTCACCCCAGCGTGCAGGTGAGGACAGCCAGCCAGCACCAAGCTCCATCACTCGGCCCACACTGACTTGCTGAGTCTTAGTTGTTTCTTACTGTCTAAAGAACTATCCCTTCGGGCAGAAATTTTCCAGTCAAATCTCTCTGCCCAAGTTTGAGGTCTTAAAATTAATGAAGTTGTTAACATTTCTTAAAATGTCTTTCACAGCAGTTGAAAGTTGTGAATTTATAACCAGTGAGCCTGCTGGCCTCTTTGGTTCATAGACACAGGCTGAGCCCCACAAACATCCTTAAGGCGACAGGAGTCTCAGCCTTCGGTTTTCTCTGCTGTGTGTCTCGGGACTAGTCTTCAACCTCCGTGTCCCAGAGGTGCTCTTTGTGCAATGGGTTGAACTGCCTACAGAACTGTTTCTCTGGCCAGTGAACTCAAAGAGAGGAAGAGTAAGTCTCGCTCATGTTTGTTTTTGTATCACCTCTAACATGTGGCACGGGGCCAGGCTCACACAGATGGTGGTGGAGACAGCTAAGTCCTATGGTCTCAGCTGAATTAAATACGGGAAGAAGACGAAAAGGCTCTGAAATTACCACTGCACTCAATCAAGGAGCCACCAACCAAGAATCATCTCTTCTCACCCTGTGAATCAATAGCAATGATGGTGCTGACTTTGGTACCTCATTGAGCATTTGGGCAATGTCCGACCAATGGTTTTGGTTCTCTCCTCTGCCAAGAAGGGAAATCCTGAGGATTCCAGGCTACAAGGAACATCTGAAAGGAATCTTGGGAATCACCCTTATCTGTTCCTTTCCCCCTGGAGCATGCCACCGCACCCTCATTCTATATATGAGAAAGGGGAGGCCCAGGAAGAGGAAGTAGGTATATTAGAGTCAAACGGTGGAGCACTAGCAGTTTAAATAAGCTCCAGTGGTTTTCTTCTCTTAACCTGAAACCTCTTTTCGGATGTTTCAGAGAGAATAAATGCAATGCTCTCTGTGTCATGCAAGAAGCAGACCTGACTTTTTTGGACATTACGTTTTATAAAAATTGTGGAAATACTGAGGGACTTTGAGAGCAAATACAAAGACATTATCCAAAGACTGCTTCTATCACAAATCTGGGTTTACAAAGCAATAACAGTACAAAGGACCAGATTTCAATTATTTATAAACACCTTTTCTTATCCTAAGATGACACTCAGTGTCTGGCCTAAATAAAATCAAGAAGTAATTTTTATCTGGAATCTCCGGAAAACTAATGACCTTCCCCTCCTACCAGGGGCGGCTTAGGAGTAGCAGGAAACATCCTAGAAGAGTACCATTCTAAACTGCCCTCGGGGTTTTGATGCATTTATTTTTTAAGTTTGAATTCAAAGTTACAGTTAATCTGAACCCAGACTTACTGCTTTACAAATGGAACACTAGCACATGGAAGATCTCTGTTAGGTGCACTTTAAAAAGCTCAAGCCCAGGGGCAGAAACCGGGTGGCAAGAATAGGCAAATATGCCCAGAAGGGAATCTAGAACTCAGAGTTGTACTAGGTTCATAAATATTTAATTGAATCAGGCCTGATGAGTGAATTCCATCCCGGAAGGCCTCTGCATTCATTTATCATGGACGATCCTCTATGAGTTTCTTCTTTGTGATAGGTTAAAATGAGAAGCAAACAGAGCTTTGTGCCTGCCCTCACAGGGTTCACCCTAGAGGAGTTCAAGAGAAGAAAAAAATGTTCAAGTAGAAATACATTAGTTCTCCTCCAAACCTTCCCTTTCCTCTGCAGAGGCCCAGCTTCTGTGAACTATCAGGATGAGGGCAGAGTTTGAGGAATGCTACACCATGTAATTCTGGCCTCAGCCTAACAGTGTGAGTAGGTAGCTCCCTAGGAGAAAAAGTGAAGGGAAGAATTCTGCTTCTGTAGTTAGAAAATCCACTTTGTATGATCTTGTTATGCTCAGTTTCTGCATCTGTAAAAATGAAATGGGACCTACTTCCAAAGTTGTTGCAGAATCAAATGAACTGAAATAATATCTAGGAACATGTCTGGGTACTTTTAAGGAGGTACCTAAATGTCAAGGAATCACCTGAGGGGCCCCTGGTCTTCTGAGGGTCACAGGTCTTCTGGGGCCCCGTAAGTGATTCCCTGACATTTCAGCTCAGTTCAGTCGTGTCAAAGAGTCGGACATGACTGAGCGACTGAACTGAACTGAACTGAAATGTCAGGGAATCACTTGAGGGGCCCCAGAAGACCTGTGACACTCACAATAATCCTCTCTCAAGAGATCACTATAGAGACACTCATGGATTAGAACCATGTATCTAGAAAGCCACAGTCAAAATGCAAACAAGTATTACATCTCATGGTGGGTAAGGGGCAGTCAGGAATACCACACATGCATAAAGGCAGCTGGGATAAGATGTGGCAGCCACAAAGCCTTTGGCTTCCTTCAGGATACAGAAGACGGCTGTCAGTCTGGAGAGGCCAGGCCTGAGGGCAATGGTCTTATGGAGGTGGCTGTCAATGGAAGACTAAGGGCACAGAAAGGCTTCCTTCTTGACAAGCCATACATCACTAATTGCAACTCACAGCTTCTTTAATTATGAGATGGTAACTATACATTACAAATAACTATCAAAATATACTTACCATATCGGCTGCGATGAGACAGGAAAGGGAAGGAATCTTTCATTATCCAGGTCAGATTCCATGCAAAAGAATCGGGAGGAAGAGAAGGCAGGTTTGTTGGTGACTCCAAGGAGCTCTGACCTGAACATAAAAAAGACAAAGAGAATACTGATCTTTGTGCTTGGGATGTGTCTTTTAGCTGTCACTCATATGGCTTATAAAAGAAAATTCAGAGGAGGCTTTCATGACATCAATTGGAAAATGAGGGAGAAAAAGACTGAGCCACTAGGAGATTGAATTGACCTCAGGACCTCAATCCACATTTTCTACCAAGGGCAGTAAGATCTAAGAAGTCTGAATCTTGTGACTAGGCCATGCCAAAGATGTCTGGTAGAAGAACTAGAAGCCAGGATACTTAATGGTTTGATCTAGTAGTTCTATCCAAAGTCTGTTCTGCCTATGAGAATTTGAGCAACTTTACAGAGAATTTTAATTCATCGCATTCAAATAATGCCTCCACTCTACTTTGTGTTCAGATTTGTAACTTCATCTAATGTTGTTTGCTTGGGTTATTGTCTTATCAATAAGAATGTTGAAACTGCTCTCAGAAGTTATGAGTTTTGACAATTATGCTATTTTCAGGGGGAAAATGCTAGGTGATGAGTTTTCCTATAGCTGAGAGTTCAGGGGAGCCACAAAGGATTAATGTTTCTGATTTGCATGAGAGAAAGAAGGATTGAGAGAAAAAGAGTAAAAGTACCATTATTCCTTTGCTTAAAAGTACCTCAAGTGGGTTTCATGTGGTGAAAAGTAATTATAATATATCTACAAATCAAACGAACATAGGCTGCATGCTCTTATGCAGTTCTTCCCAGAAATCCCCAACCCAATTGCTATTTGCTAATGTCTTAAGGCAGGTAAAGCTTTTTCTGTTAAAGAAGGACCAGTTTGATCAGTCTGAGCCTATCTGTTTAGGAGATAGGCTGAGTGTGGGCAGGAGGCAAAGAAGGGAACCAGAATTTCTTCTGCAGCTTCCATGGATGAGGCACCATGCTGGGCTCTCAACTCACATAATTTCACAATGACTCCCTGAGATAAGCATTACCATCTCAGTTTTACATACGCAGCAACTGAGGCTTAGAGGGCAAATGATGGAATCACGAACTGCAGCCAGATTTGCCTGACCTCAAGAGGCCATGCTCTACCATGAGTGGGCTGGCTTGCTACTCAAACAGAAAGTGTTAAACCACCTGGAGTGATTTCACAAAGAGAAAGTAGAGGAAGAAGAGAAAAAAGAAAAGGAAGCAACAGTAGCAGAAGCATTTCTCAGCCTGTTTGCTTTGCAGATTCTTCCACATCACTTCCAGCATGCACTCCTCCAGGCCCTATTATGCTTTCAATTCCCTTATAGTATCAGTCCCTCTGCATATGTTTAGGAAATCATTGCTCTGAGTGGTCTCAGCAGCCTTTTGTTTCCAGGCTGCTCCACTTTTTTATCTACAGGCGCTGCCTTTTCGTGAAGCCCACTTGTCCCTGTAACTAGAACATAATGGGCATTCTATACTCTCCTTCCAAAGAAACATTCTTCTTTCTACCTTCCAAAGACTGGAGTTGGAAGTGCTGGCCTGAGTACCTCAGTTCAGTTCAGTCGCTCAGTCATGTCTGACTCTTTGTGACCCCACGAATCGCAGCACGCCAGGCCTCCCTGTCCATCACCAACTCCCGGAATTCACTCAGACTCACGTCCATCGAGTCAGTGATGCCATCCAGCCATCTCATCCTCTGTCATCCTCTTCTCCTCCTGCCCCCAATCCCTCCCAGCATCAGGGTCTTTTCCAATGAGTCAACTCTTCACATGAGGTGGCCAAACTACTGGAGTTTCAGCTTTAGCATCATTCCTTCCAAAGAACACCCAGGGCTGATCTCCTTTAGAATGGACTGGTTGGATCTCCTTGCAGTCCAAGGGACTCTCAAGAGTCTTCTCCAACACCACAGTTCAAAAGCATCAATTCTTCAGCGCTCAGCTTTCTTCACAGTCCAACTCTCACATCCATACATGACCACAGGAAAAACCATAGCCCTGACTAGACGGACCTCTGTTGGCAAAGTAATGTCTCTGCTTTTAAATATGCTATCTAGGTTGGTCATAACTTTCCTTCCAAGGAGTAAGTGTCTTTTAATTTTGTGGCTGCAGTCACCATCTGCAGTGTTTTTGCAGCCCCCAAAAATAAAGTCTGACACTGTTTCCAATGTTTCCCCATCTATTTCCCATGAAGTGATGGGACCAGATGCCATGATCTTTGTTTTCTGAATGTTAAGCTTTAAGCCAACTTTTTCACTCTCCTCTTTCACTTTCATCAAGAGGTTTTTTAGTTCCTCTTCATTTTCTGCCATAAGGGTGGTGTCATCTGCATATCTGAGGTTATTGATATTTCTCCCGGTAATCCTGAGTGCCTAGAAAAGATTTTTTGAATTTTCTCTCACAGGTGATCTAAACAGAAATGAGTTGAATTGGTTGGTACCTAGATACATCTTTTGTAACATTTCTCCAAAATGGCTCAGAGGAATGCACTGAAAGGAGTCAGATGTTATACTAGTAAGTTTGAGAGAGCAGCCACCTCATTTCACTCTCATATCAACTCTGTTTTACAGATGGGCAATGGGGCTGAGAGAATTGAGGTCCAAGATCATACAGGTCTACTTAAGAGCAGGCTTGAGGTTATTAGACTTTTAAAGAATTAATAATGCTAACTGAGCACACATGGAGTAGGCATTGTGGTAAGTGCTTTAAATGTGTGATTACACTCGATTCTTACAACAACCCTGTGAATAAATACTATTATTGGGCCTTATTTTGAGAACAGGGAAACAAAGCCTGAGAGAGGTTAGATGCCCTGACTGTGGCCACATGACCAGCAGGCAGGAGACCACAGAGTCAACAGATCAGGTTGGCCTGATGCTATAACCCTTGCTCCTTATACCACCCTTCAGGGACTCCCACAAACTACTCCATGGTGATCAGTTCTCTATAGGGCCCTTCAGCGTCCCCACTAGTCAATGGTTAATACCAGAGATAAGAGTCTGCTCCAGAATGGGTCAACAGTGTGAGGGTTATAAGAAGGCTTTGACAATCAACTCCTTGCGAAGAACCCCATGTGAATAAAAATTGGCATCTCTATGTCTGAGTCATCAGCAGAGCTCAAATTTTAAGTAATTCTGAAGCAACAGGAAGATCAAGTCTAGGTGATATTTCCCAGTTTCAGAATGATGTCATTTTTCTTAGCCATACAGTTTGGGAATGGTATTAACTTCTTCCTGGATGTGAAGCACCAAGCAAATGGGGCTAGACATCAGGAGGCGCCTATGAATCTGTGCATGGGCATGGATGGCAGATTAAGTTAATAAGGATAAGGGTCAGGTTATATACTCAGGGATAAAAAATATCTGAAATAATTCAAAAGGAGGGCTCTGAGGGTTGAGTCATGGCCTAGCAAGGAGCCATGGACCTCACTGTGGGTCACTCTTAATGACGTGAACTTAAACCATTTTACATCCAAAAGTGAAAGTGTGAGTCGCTCAGTCATGCCCTACTCTTTGTGACCCCATAGATTGTAGTCCACCAGGCTCCTCTGTCCATGGAATTCTCCAGACAAGAATACTGGAATGGGTAGCCATTCCCTTCTCCAGGGGATCTTCTCGACCCAGGGATCAAGCCTGGGTCTCCCACATTACGGGCAGATTCTTGACCATCTGAGCCACTAAAAATGCCAATAAATAGTTGAGCACCTTCAAAGTTGAATACTGGAGAGAAAGCATGCATTTTTACCCCACCGTTATAGGAATTCTCAGAATTTCTGCTAGTAGGCTGGGTTCACACATGGTCCCCAGAGGGGAGTGGATAATGATTTGCTACATGAGACTGGGGGAGCTAAAGGAGGTCAACCAAAAGGATGGGTCTCTTCACCTGAAAGTGTAAACACTAAGAAAAAGCACAGTCTACAAGAATGAAGTTGTTTGTCAAAATCAGAAGCACTGACACAGAAGTGGGTTCTAGTTAATGTTAATAGAATATGCATAAACATAGACTAGAAAGAACTGCATTTAAGTGCAGGGAAGAGGCTCTCTGCTCCCTTTACAATTCATTTCCACCCACTACCTACCTTCAGCCCTGGTGGGAATGGGGGTTTCCAGCATGGAGAAAAGCTATGCATAAGAAGTAATCCGTTTAAGCAAGAAAAAAGCTTGGGTTTTTGGTGCTTTCCTCTGGAAATGTGAGGATCCAGAGTGAATCTCACTAGCACAGACTTATGGGGTGAAAGTGTGAACTGAGACCCTCTGGTTCAAACGGAGTGTATCTTGGACCCTGAGGGAGGAGAGGGGTGGAAAGGAAAGGAGAGGAGTGGAAAGGAAAGGAGAGGAGAAAGTAGGAGCAAGGGCTTCCAGGTGTCCAAGTGATAGCCAAAACCACCTGAGGAGAAAAGTAATGTACTCCGGACTGAGGACATTTTTGATTGGCTACAGATAAGATTGTTTTAGGTTTTGGAGGGGATTAGGGGGATCTGGGGTGATATCCTGAGTCCTTTCCAGGTACCACAGGGTATCTAGGCACAGTGAAACCCCTAACTTCTTGACACTACTCTTTTCCTACCACGTGTCACCCCTCTTGCACCCTCAACTTAGATTCCAAGATTCATCACTATAATACTTCCACTACAATAATTCCCTTGCAAACAGGTGCAACTCCTGTCCTTTCGTCCTTCACGGTTGTCCTGAGCATCTGAATGTGGTGGTAGGAAAGGAGGGGAGGAGCATACCAGATGCTTAAAAGTTTCACTTTAAAATTATAACCACAAACCTCAAGAGGACCCTCAGGACTGCCCAGGAATTCTTCTGAATTCCCTGATGGGCTCAATTCACCCTCACTCTTCTAGTCTCACTACTTCTAAGATTTTCTTACCCCTCAAGCCTCCAATCCCTGACCCACATTGCTCCACTTTCTCAGCTAGTGAACTTGTTTTTTATTTTATTGAAAAAAGAGAAGCAAATCTACCAACTCAGAGGTATCAGTAACTTTATATACTACCTTCTCTCCTGCTAAAACAGGTTGACCACACTCTAAGCAGTGGCAGCCTCTCCACCTAGTTGCTAATCTCATCACGTCCCAAGAAATCCACTGGTCAGTAGTTTGCCCTTTCTTCTGTATCAACAGTTTCCCTTCCTCTTCCAAGTCAATCTCATCTGCAGCAAGTATATACATCTTAAAAAAAAAAAAAAGAAAAAATTTCCCTGACCCGCACACTCTTCTTCAGCCATCCTCCCATTTCCTGCTCTCCTTCACAGCTAAGTGTCTTAAAAAGATCTGTCTATGCGTCTGTCTCTACTTTTCCTCTTTCATTTCCTCTTAAGTTAAATTAAATCAGGATCAACTCCACTTCGCTGGGTCAAGGTCACCAAAGACCCCACGTTACAATGAATGAGTCTTGGTTCTTCTCTTACTGGACCACTCAGCAGCACTGGATCACACTGATCTTCCCTGCTTCTTAGATTCTTCACATCTCAGTGACATGCAGTCCTTGGCTGCCATCGTCCTCGTCTCCTACTTCAATGGCAGGTCTTCTCTACTCCTCCAGATCTTCCCCATTTTCCAGGCTGTACAAAAGGAACATTCTCCATTTCCTAGCAGTAACTGCCCAGGAGATTTCACGGCTGAATATTCAATTTCATCACAGTAGTTTTAACCAGCTGACAATAAACTCTGACCATGAATTTCAAGTGAGCCCAGGACACCAGACCCTTAAACTTCACTAAAATCTCTTGACCCATGAACAAGGGATTTGCTTTAACCAAGCATGTTCAGACTTATGAATTCATTCTCTCCTATCTAAAGTGCTGATTTTCAATTCTGAATTAGCATGACCACCATATAACTCTTCCTAGGACTCTAAAAACTCTGAATTTTATTCCTTAGAGAACTGCTCAGTGAATTTCTTGCCTGACATGTAAATAAGCTCAGCTGTTTTTCTTTTTTAAAAACTTGATGGGGGAGGGAATTTCTGTTTTATTATTTTACAGGTGTTGAAAGTTGGGTAACTTGGGACATGTCTCTTCCCCATCTATACTCACTCCCCAAAATGATCTCATCCAGTTTCATAGCTTTAAATATCATCTATATATTAACACCACTAAATTTATATCTCAAGGCCCAAGTGCTCCCCGGAACAGCAGAACATATATCCAACTGCCAGTCTGAAATCTTCATTTTATTCCTGGGTCAGTATCACAAACTTAATACATGCAAAAATAAACACGTGATGTCTCTCCATCTAAACCCCACGTGTTCTCTATTTCAGAAAGCGATGGCAATACTCTCCTGGTTCCTTGGGCCAAAACCAAGGAGGGATCCTTGACATTTTTTCCCCATGGCCCACACCAGTTCATCAACCAATCTCAATGGTTCTACCTACGTTATGTCCCTCTCTTCTCTCCCACATCACCTCTCACTCTGACAACTGCTATGAGCTCCCAGCTGGTCCCCTGCTTCTCCTATTGCTCACCTTCAATATGTTCTCCACACAGCAGTTGGATTGGCACTTCAGCCCTGAAACAGCATTAACATTTCTTGCCATGACCTAGTCCTTTAATGTCCCACATGATCTGGCTCCTGGTCTCTTTCTGACCTCATTTCCAACCATTTTTCCCTTGCTCGTGGAGCTCCAGCCTTATAGGCCTCCTTGCTATTCCTAAACTCAACAAGCAGGCTCTCATCTCAGGGCTCTTGCACTGGCAGGTCTCAGCCTAAAAATTCCTCTGCCCTACAGGCACGAGATCATCCCATCTTTCCATCCAGGTCTCTGCCCAAATGTCACCTCCTCAGAGAGATCTTCCTAGTCATTCTATAGTTGCTCAGTCATGTCTGACTCTTTGCAACCCTATGGACTGTAGCCTGCAGGCTTCTCTCTCCATGGAATTCTCCAGGCAAGAATACCAGAGTGGGTAGCCATTTCCTTCTCCAGGGGATCTTCCCAACCTAGGGATCAAACCCAGGTCTCCCACATTGCAGGCAGATTCTTTTTTTTTTTTTTAATGTATTTTTAATTTTAATAGGATTATCAGACTGCCTTCCCCAAAAGGCTGTCACAATTTCCAATTCCACTAACAATACATGAGTCCCCTTTCCCCTGTATTCCACCAATAATAGATATTAGGAACTTTATGGTTTTTGCAAGGATGTTTGGTATAAAGGAATATCTATTACTTGATTTTTCATATCCCTGACTATGAGTGAATTTGTACATCTTTTTGTGTGGCCTTCCATTTACTAGGGGAGGGGAATAGTGGTATTAATTTGCCATTCTCTAAATTGACTAATATTTTTGCCTATTTTTTGAGTTGTTTTCTCATTGTCAGTTTGAAAGATATCTTTATTGCAATAAAGATATATATTATAGCTATCATAAAAGTTATATATTACATATTGTAGCTATTAAGTTATATTTTTATTACATCTTTTTCCAAAGCTAGTATTTGATTATCAACTTTAAATTTTCTTGCTGTGCATTTTTATTCTTAAATTTTATTTAGAATATTTTTAAAGTTACAGAAAAAGTTGCAAAGATAACTCAGAGGCTTCCCATATACCCTTTACTCATATATACATGTATTCCTGCAGGCAGATTCTTTACCATTTGAGCCATGAGGGAAGCCCACACACTCCATTAACAACTCTATATCACATTGATCTGCATTTATTATTTCTTATATTTATATTTGTCTGTTTATTGTGTCTCTCCTGCATTAGTCACTGCTATGTCCCCACGCCTGGCACATAATAGGCACTCAGTAAATATTTGTCAAATAATTAAACCAGAGTTTTGGAGAAAATTATTAGCTCTGATACTTATTAGCTGTTTAACTCAGGCCAATCACATACTCAGTGTCCTGAAAAAATGATAAAAACAAGAATAATGGATGCAAATTCTCAGGATTTTGTACAGGCCAGATGAAATAATGCACACATGATGTATCAGTCACACCACTATTGAAATTTTATGCTTTTATTTCTGTTTCAGAATCCAAAATGAATGAGAGTCTTGGTTCCTCTTCTATCTGAAGATCTAGGATACAATGTCCAAAAATCAAAAGTGCTCCAAAGAGCTGTTTCTCTGTTATTCACTAGTTAATTATTAACTCTGCCAACTGTCTACAATCTCTACTACCCCAATTTCAGCCAATTGGCAACGTCTCTATATTCAGTGTTTATTATTATACATCTTACTGTGTGTCTATTTATCTCTAAGCCAATGTACATAATACAATGAATATATCATACTTGCATTGGCATAAATAATAAAGAGCTATGTGTGTGTGATGGTTATTTACATGAATGCCCTGGGTTCACTATCAAGCATGTTTTACAAACCTCCATCAATAAAATGTAAAAATGCTTCCCTTCTAAATGCTCTCTGGAACTGCTCCTGCCTTGCCTTGCACACGTTTTGCTTATTTATTTTCCTCCCAACAATAAAACAATCAGTGACTGCCTGCTAGTTTTTCTCCCTTATTTGAAAACACACTTAATAATGCATTCTTTAACAATGATTTTGTGTCACACGAAACAAAGCTTAATGTGGCCAAATAAATAGCCATTCAGATGTCAAACAGTGGTGAGCAGGCACAGCAGGGCTGGGCACAGGGGAGGGCTCCCGCCTGGGATTGGCAGCCCAGGGAAATAGTTTCAGTATTCACAAGATTGAGCCCACACCTGTGCAGCCAAAGAAACCTCAGTGAATTTACATGACTTCTAGAGTCAGCAGTGATGTTGGAGCAGTGACAGGCAGTTCATTTAGTCTGAAAAACAGATGTGATTTTCAGACGCAAGAGGGAGAATTAGCAGATATGCCCTTTGTCCTAAACACACAGACCTCCCTACACCTTCTCCAGGCCTGGAAAATGAAGGGGCTGAACTTTCGGTTCAGTCAGCTCCTCTCCAGTTCAGGGAATCAACTCTTCTGCAGTTTGCTTTCACATTTCCTTCCAGTTGGCTCATTCAGAGAGCAGCTATTAGTGTCAGGGCAGAATCTGAATAGAACGAAAAGCTCCCCATTTCACCTTACCTTTCACTAAACTCCACTCCCCCTCTGCCAGGAAGGTTTGTGCTCTTTCTTGGTAGCTCGAGTCCTGAAGCAAAATTATTATTTCTCATAAAGTTCTCTTGTACCATTGAAAGTCATAGTTTCAACACATGTTCCTTGCCTCTCTCCCCAGTACCCAAAAGGACCTGTGTATAACTACCGAGTTCATTCAGTGGTGAGCCCCATCTGTCAGTCAAATGAAAGCAGGCATTCCTTCCCAAGGCATGGCATTAAGGAATATTGATGGAACACAACGGAAATTGTCAGCATGGTCCCAGCTCTTGGGGATTGGTTACCTGCAAGGTATATTAGACCCACACATAAAAGGGAATTACAAAGAGGTTCCAGCAGAAATGGCTGAAATGTGTAAATATGAAGCCAACACACTTTGGCCACTACTTGCTTTTTCATTCTTATTTCCCACACAGAATCCTTTCATATTCTATCTCTGTCACACTTAAGTCTCCAAACCTTTGCCCAAGTTGATCTCTACCTAGAATGTCCTTCTTGACCTGCTGCTTTCCTAAATCCTACCCTTTCTTAAAGGGGCAAACAAAATCCCTCCTTCTCCAAGGTTTCCCATCTTTCCTGAGCTGCAGTCTCATCAGAGCAGCTGATCTGGGATTCAGAGTGGCCCAAAGCAAAACTGGAGTGTGCCTTCTTAACCACCATGGTTTACTGTCACTTCGGAATGTGCCATTAAACCATTTACCAAACATGTTGTTCAAACTACCTTGGTTGTTCATGACAATGAAGTAAACTAGTTTATTAATTTAATTCACAACCTTCAAGTGCACAGATTTAGAAGAAATTAGCAAAAGCTTTTCATAAGGGCTGCTATTCTGTCTCATATGGGACATACTGACATGCTTTCCAAGGTCAAGGCCAAGGCCAGATCAGGGGCATAGACCCCAGGGATACCACGTCTGTGCAGGCCACCAGTAACTCATAATTCAAGGCAAAGCCAGATAATGAAAGTAATAAGACATTCAATACTGCCCTTTAGAATTTGTGTCCCAAGTTGCTACATTTTGACCTATGCAGAGATGACCTCAGCATTCCAAGGAAGAGCTCCTGACTGGCCTGTGAGCCCTGCTGTATCTACAGCTCTGGAATCCCTGCTCCACGTGTGCTTGGTTACTGGCCCTACTTACCTAGTCCAGCTGGACTCTCTGGCTTTCAGTAGTGGAGGAAGGCTACTCGGCATTTATACTAATCCAAGAGTGCAATGGAGAGGATATCACTCTCCGAGTAGCCTGATGCTTCTCTCTCTCTGTGTGTCACACACACACACACACACCATGTCTGAGTGCTCCCATTAGCAGGGCAACAGGACTTTATGTTCTGGGTCCATTTCTGTGGCTTGCTTGTACTCTATGACACTTACTCCACTGTTATTTCAATCCTATCTTCTTGCCTCAAAATCTACTGACTAGAATAATAATCAAAAGGAAGACTTTGAACTACCACTAGGCCTTTTATCTTGTGATCTCAGAAAGCTTTACCAGGCACTAAATAATTAATGTACTGCAAGTGACACAAAGCCCAGGCAGCGGATGGAACCAGTCCCTCAATGAAGGACTTTTCTCTTTCCAAGTGAGGGCATGCTGTGGGAACAACCCACCGGCAGGCCCAGTAGTCTCTGGGTAAGTTGGACAAGAAGCTACAGACTATCCAGAAACAAGTCTTCTCTTGACCTGATATTTCTAGTTAGAAAGTGACAATTACCAGGGTGACCCCTGGGGACGTCATGGCCCACTTCTACCAGAAGAGGTGGCCTCCAGCATAGAAGAGTAGATGCTAACTATTTACACAATCACTGTGATTTATGACTTACTGATGCCTTTCAGCGGAGAAGGCAATGGCACCCCACTCCAGTATTTTGCCTGGAAAATCCCATGGACGGAGGAGCCTGGTAGGCTGTAGTCCATGGGGTCGCTAGAGTCGGACACGACTGAGCGACTTCACTTTCACTTTTCGCTTTCATGCATTGGAGAAGGAAATGGCAACCCACTCCAGTGTTCTTGCTTGGAGAATCCCAGGGACGGGGAAGCCTGGTGGGCTGCTGTCTATGGGGTCGCACAGAGTCGGACACGACTGACGCGACTTAGCAGCAGCAGCAGCAGATGCCTTTCAGAGTCATTCACTCTCATAATCCTCACGACGGTCCTATGGATTAACCTCTTTTACAGATGAGAAGGCTGAAATTCCGAAAGCACAACTGCCCTACCCAAGGTCACACAGGGAGAATCAGGATAGGACATTCAACTGAAGACCCTGATAAATGGACTAACTGGAAATGCCACTCTTCAGTACAACCTCTTGGAGATGATGTTGACTTCCCTGGAAAATAGTGACATTGTGTTTAATAAAGCAGAAAGATTCATCAGATTGCAGGTGCCTGAAGCATTCTCCTGAGGATGATCGAAGCCCTTCAGGTCAGCCAGGAAGGTGACCTAGAAACACACAACTTCAGTCAGGGTAGCTGGCTCTCCAGGGCCTCAAGCTCAGCTAGCACTGTTTCCATGACAACCACCAGGTCTGATGCTTGGCCTCGAATTGGGGCCTTGGCTGGTCCAGAGAAATGATGTGTGGGATGGAGAGATGGAGACGGACAGAACACTTTGTACTAACTTACAGGCCTTTCAACCCATCTTTATCTACTTGTCACCCCACTCATTCCAGCAAAAAAGAGTCTATCCTCCAGGAAACCACACTTTAAGTACTATTTTGCTCAGCACAAAGACCTCTCACCCATGGCTGGACACATTTCTGGAAACCAGAAGCAGAATGCTCTAATAGGTTGGTATGTGAGACAGAGACCTGGGTTCCGGGGAACAGTGATGTTGCTGTGAGACTTCGGGTTAGCTACTTAACCATTTTTGAAGTTTTTTTTCTCTGCATTTAAAACTGAACTCATCATGCTTTCCCTTCCAACTTTAGGAATGCTCTGAGAATTACTGCAACAGTACATACAAAGCCCTCAGGTTCTTTTGAAGAAAGATACACTAGCAATCCTGTGCAGTTACAGAGGGGCATTGTCATGATGATATATTTTAAAAACATTCTTCACTTGTATTACTAAAATAAACTCAGTTCACATTAAACTAGATCGGCCAATAACCTAATTTGCTTCTGTGGTTCTGGTGCTGCATTTCCCTCTTACCCCCATTCATCTTGCACTGTGAACAACAGTGGTCAGTGTCACCCTTGACTCCTATGCAGAGACCCATGGTGAGAGTTGGGAAGGACTGCAAAGACCATTTATCTACGTCTTCCCATCACATGAATGAGGCAACTGAAACACAGGGCCAGTGCTTTCCCCAAAGTCATCTCATTAGTGAAAACTCAAGACTGATCTTCCGACCCTTCATTCTGTGCCTCACCGAACCATGAAACAAAGTAATAAAGAAAGGAGGAGGGAAAAGAAATACAGAAACATATGTTTTTGTCCTTTAAGCCTTTCAACTACTGCTCTGTGCAATACTCGAGGATGTAAAAGAAAGTAAGGGAAAAACCAATACTTCATGAGTGCCTATTATGCACAGAGGCCCCATATTAGGTATTTTTTAATTAATTTATTTATTTTAATTGGAAGCTAATTACTTTACAATAGTGTGGTGGTTTTTGCCATACATCAACACGAATCAGCCATGGGTGCACGTGTGTCTCCTCATCCTGAACTCCCCTCCCACCTCCATCCCCACCCCATCCCTCTGGGTTATCCCGGAGCACTGGCTTTGAGTATTCTGTTTCATGCATCGAACTTGCACTGGTCATCTATTTTACATATGGTAATATACACGGGAGTTGGTGATGGACAGGGAGGCCTGGCGTGCTGCGATTCATGGAGTCACAAAGAGTTGGACACGACTGAGCGACTGAACTGAACATACATATTTCAGTGCTATTCTCTCATATCATCCCACCCTCACCTTCTCCCACAGATTACAAAAGTCTTTTCTTTACATCTGTATCTCTTTTGATGCCTTGCATTATAGTATCATCACTACCATCTTTCTAAATTCCATATATATGCATTAATATACTGTATTGGTGTTTCTCTTTCTGACTTACTTCACTCTGTATAACAGGCTCCAGTTTCATCCACCTCATTAGAGCTGATTCAAACATGCTCTTTTTTTTTATAGCTGAGTAATATTCCATTGTGTATATGTACCACAGCTTTCTTATCCATTGGTCTGCCAATGGACATATAGGTTGCTTCCATGTCCTAGCTATTGTAAACAGTGCTGCGATGAACATTGGGAAACACGTGTCTCTTTCAGTTCTGGTTTCCTTGGTGTGTATGCTCAGCAGTGGGATAGCTGTGTCATATGGCAGTTCTATTTTCAGTTTTTTAAGGACTTTCTACATTGTTCTCCATATTGGGTATTTTATAACCACTGTTCAATGTAAATCTCACAATTTTCTCAATGGGGAATTATTATCCCCATTTCTAATGAGAGACCTGAGGCTCAAAGAGAGATTAAGTAAATGGCCCAAGGTCTTGGAGCCAAATGGGATGCAGCTAAGATTAATTTCATTTGATGAATATTTATTGAGTATCTCCTACGTGCCAAGCTCTACCCTTGACAGTTAGGATGCATTAGTGAGCAGAATTAAATACCCCCCTTTTAAATCTCACAGGTTAAGGAGCTTGTAAACTGAGTGTGGTGGGGCAGCAGCAGACAGCAGTCCAACAACCTCACAAATCCTTATAACATCTCAGTGTTGGTGTGTGTTATAAAGAAGAGATAAATGGCCCTAACAGAATGTACAAAAGAGAGACTTGACTCATCCTTAAGCCCAGGGGAGGACTCCCTGAGAAACTGATGCTTGAGCCGAGGCTCTAAAGCAGAGAAGTAGAGTTAACTAGTGAAAGAGAGTGAGATGGGGTGGGGAGCCAGAGAGGGTCCCCTAACCTCTTCACTGTCTCTTCTATAAGATCGTCTAGGAAGGTCACCTAGAAACATACACCTGTAGTCAGGTATATGTTATGTCAGCCCTCTCCAAGGCCTCAAGCTCAGCCAGCACTCTTTGTATGGACACCAACACCAGGCCTGATGCCTGCCCCTTGAGACAGGGCCTTGCCTGATCCAGGAGGAGGATGCTTAGTGTGAAATCTGTCAGAGGCCTGGCAGTCTTATGGAGGATGTGCTGAGAAGGAAACACAGTGGATTAGACCCTCAGAACTCAAACACACCATCATACACCAAAGGGAAGGACTGGGACCTGGTATCTGGATTCCAGGCTCCCTCTCTACAGGAAGGTTGGCTAACAGGTCAAGCACTGGATAAACGACGGGGGATGACTAATGGCACAGGGTAGTCCTGCCAGTGGGATGAAGTCATTCTAAGTGTCGATTCTAGGGGACCTCCCTGGGTGGCCTGAAGGAAGTCCTGTCCTCAGTTGGGAGAATGCTGCAGGTGTCTGTGATTTGATCAGTCTTTCTGCGGCATGTAATTCAAGGTCCTTGTTTTCCAGGATAATCAGCATCATCTCCAGGAGATTCTGAGTGGGACTGCAGAATCGCTGGTTGGTCTATACAGCAGGTCCTTTCTTGGTGACAAATAAGGAGCAAATGCTCTGGACTGAGACAGACTCGGCCCCATCGAGACCCCTACCCTCTCTGGCCACCCACCCCATCTCACTCTCTTTAACTAGTTAACTCCCCTCATTCACTTTAGGGCCACAACTGAAACATCAGTTTCCCAGGCCATCTTCCCTTGATCTTAAGGGTGAGAGCAAATTAAGATGTATTAGTTACAGGTCTGAAAACTGAAAAGTAAAGGGATGAAACTGCTTCTAGAACCAGTCTTGAAGCCACTGACCTCCTAATGATAAACTCATATTTACTTTCCCCTCACCACAACTTGGGCAATACCATCAAATCTTTTCTTTCTCACTACCGTGTTTTATTTTGCTTTAAATATTAAATGAAGAGAGATGAAACAGGGGGACTGGGCTGGTGCAGCAGGAAGAGACTGAAGAAGAGGGAGGAAGGTAAAGCAAAAGACAGTGAAGAGACAAGCAATAAGGAATGGGCAGAAACAAAAAAGAGAAAAAAGTGGAGAGAGACAGAGAAGTCACCTGATATTTTCACTATTTGGAAGTTACCGAGAGAAAGTTATTCAAAGTACCTTTGTAAAAAGGCCATAAAACACCTTGGGGAAAACATGAAAGTCATGCTGCCACCATACAGATGAGCACCCTGGAATTAGCTGCCAGAGCAATGTCTGAAAAGAGGAAATTCAATGGCCCACATTGCTGCCTCCTCCCCCTGCCTCCTAGCTTCCATCGCCTCCAAATCGCCTGGCTCTGAAGACAGAGGCAGTAATTTGGAGCCAGCAAGTGTGAAGGAATGTTGGAGCTGTTATTTGCCTTCATGCAGCACATCTTGAGTGCTTTTAGAAAGATAATTTAAAATACTCTTCCAGTTTCACTATAGAAAATCTGAAAAAAATCAGGAAGGTCTAAAGAAGAAAATAAATATGACCCATACCTCCATATCCAGAAAGCCAGTGTTAACTTTTTATGGTATATTGTTTTGTGATTTGGTTTTCACAGGTTTATCAAGGTAGCATTTGGCTTAAGTTCTATTGAGGAGAAGGAGAGTTCCTCCCTCCCTGTGAGATATTTGCCTGCAGGACTGAGAGAAGTCATCTCTGGAAGCCCTGTGGACCAACACCAGCCATCTCACACCCTGGAACACAGATGCTAAAACCACAAAAACCTGAGATGCTCTCTGCCCAGGGCATGGGCCTGCAGTCAAGGGCAACACAGGCCAGTCTTTAGTGGGAACGCGGGACCCTGGCTTGGTAGACTCGACAGCAGCTGGCATGTGAATGTCGATAAGTCAGGAGATACTGTGCACCCTCAGCTCACTGGGCAGAGAGGCAAAGAACTTCTGTTCCAGTAGATGCTTCAAAGAAGTCACAAGAAACAAAGATTGTAGAAAATGTATTTCAGGGCTTGAACATCAATGATAGATGCGGTACGTTAATTTTATAACTTAGAAAAGATCTTTTAAAAGTGAAATTCCATCCTATTCTCAAAGGGACAATCAATGAACTAAAGATACAGTCTTATCTCTCTGTGGCCAGTGAAATACCCAACAAACATATCGTAGTTCTTAAAAGCCTCTTTGTACAGGGCTTCCCAGGTGGCTGGTGCTAAAGAATCCACCTGCCAATGCAGGAGACACAGGTTCGATTTTCAGGTCAGGAAGATTCCCTGGAGTAGAAAATGGCAACACTCTCCAGTATTCTGGCCTGGAAAATCGCATGGTCAGAGGAGGCTGATGGGCTACAGTCCATGTGGGTCACAAAAGAGTTCGGACACAACTTAGCAACTAAACAACAACAATAACACCCCTTCATGTGTGTTCAAGCCCTTGATCCCTACAATGATCTTGTTAAGATAATTTTAAAAATCCCAACTTAGGAAGAAAATGAAAATCAAAGAAGTTAAGTCAGTGCTTCCTAACATTTTTCTATATCATGACACAGACAGAATGATATTAATAATCTGGGGTAACCAGATGGCAACTGACTTGGGTAGGGGTTAAGCTTCAGCATAGCTGGTCCACATCAGCCTCCCAGAGTGCCTAGGGCCTCAGCAGTTTGGTATCTCGGCATGCTGGTGAACTTCTGCAGCACATACATGGCATGGCACACTGCTGGGGAAGAAAAGCTGTGGGCCAACAGATATGGCCTCAGTCACAATTGTGAGAAGTGACAGACAGCAGCATCACCATACATCTCATCCTTGGGACATCTTGAAACAAAATCAGAGATGTTAGCCACAGAGGAATCTAGGGCTTACTCCACGGGCTGCTGGTGCTGCTGCTGTTGCTAAGTCACTTCAGTTGTGTCCGATTCTGTGCGACCCCATAGACGGCAGCCCACCAGGTTCTGCCATCCCTGGGATTCTCCAGGCAAGAACAATGGAATGGGGTGCCATTTCCTTTTCCAATGCATGAAAGTGAAAAAGTGAAAGTGAAGTCGCTCAATCGTGTCCGACTCTTCGTGACCCCATGGACTGCAGCCTACCAGGCTCCTCCGTCTGTGGGATTTTCTAGGCAAGAGTACTGGAGTGGGGTGCCATTGCCTTCTCCGACTCCATGGGCAGAGTCAGGAAAAGAGCAAGTGTGCCCAACACTGCATCATCACCTCCATGAAGCAGGTGATTCGGGTGAATAAGGGTCTTAAAGTTGGATCTGACAGGACTGTAGAAAGTTCACATTAAGTGTTTATAAGTGCTGAGATGCTTCACCAAAGAAAAGGGGCAAAATTTAGCTCCTTTCTGTACCCTGGGAAATTCAGAAAATAATTTCACAGGATGGTTATTGAACGGCCCAGAAGTAATGATTACAAATGACTGAGTTAACTGCTATACGTGGCCTCATCTGTCATCATACCAGAGTCTTATCAGAAGTCTCGTCAGGATTAGTGGCTCATCACGACTGATGACATTTGCCGACCAAGCTGGCTTGGCTCCCTCCCTTGCCCCTTCAATCAAAGTGGCAGGAGGAGTTTTCTATAGTTGGAGCATAAACTCTGAGAAATTGCCTTCAGCAATGACTCCAGGAGTGGCTTCTAAGATAATGGACTCTTTTTCTGTAAGTGAAACTCTGTCTCCCCAAGACTTCCTGGGTCTTGCTGTCAATGGAGATGCTGGGCAGCACTGGGACATGAGGGTACCAGCACCATGTGTATGAGAACCTAAACCCTGTGAACAGAATCCTGCTGAATCCAAGGTTATATTCAGTAAGAGTAGTTACACTCAGGCAGCGTCTACACAACATTAAACTTCCAGACGGGAAATGAAAATACTTCCTCAGTTTCCTGTCTCCAAATGTAAACAAAGGTTTCCATTCTCATCAGGATAGCGTGCCTTATATTGATCCAACCTGAGAGAGCAGCTGGGATTGAGTATTAAAAATATTTGGACCAGATGAATGAAACACAAGCTAAATGGGTAATCTTACTTACATCACTTATAACTGTGTAAAAAGAGGATGCCTGACTTCTAGCAAGGTGCTGTCCATGACCTGGAAAGGTGTCATAGGCAGGTGAAGTCAATTCCCTACTAATTGCTCACACAGCAATAGGATTCGCAGTGGGAGGGGAGGAGGTACCACTTTTCCCTGGGCTTTTACACATCACTTTGCACACAGGGTAAATAAACTCCTGTATTTTGGTGCTGGAGGCATCCAGAGACTTCTAGAATCCCAACATTTGTCAACTAGCAGCATATCATTTCCTCCATAAAATGTACTGCCACAATAAATGGGAAACAACAAATCACCCACGTCTAAATGAGTTGTAACCACACTTAGCCTAAGAGTATGAGGCTTTCAAATTCTTACCTCAACAAAATGATTTGTTACATATAGTGGAATTTGGAGACACTTGCAAATAGTAGAAACTGTGACTCTAAAATCTGCCACTACTAAGAAGTTGCTGTAGTCAGAATATAAAAGTTATGGGGAAAAAACATAACCAAAAGCTACTTTTCTAGGTACCTTGGGGTTCACTGGGGGGTATGTTGGGGTTCCAGACCCTGAAACAAGCAAGGGGAAGCAAGAATTGTTAGCACACAGAAGTTCTCTCTGTGGCATTCTCATTGTCCAGATTTGTAGATCTCTGCAGTTTTATGTCTAAGAAAAGAAGCAATTATATCCACAATAGGGCTAACTCATTCATGAGGTGAAAAGACTGAAGGAAGGCATGCTTGTGGGTTGCTAATTGTTAGAGAAACCCCTGAAACAAAGACATTGAGCTCCTGACATTTCAGGGTGGATATAAGTGGAATGAATATAAGACCAACAGGGAGAAGCTCTAGAATGTGAAGCAGCCTGCCAGCAAAAGCAAGAAAAAAGCTAGGAAGCAAGTAGAAGAAAATCTACTCACAGAGCGAATAGGAGAGCATGACAGCAAAGAGAGAGACATACAACTGACTAGTGAGGCCCTCACCCTGCTAGTGCAAGGGGGAACTGAAGAAGAATAACCCAGCCAGGCTTCCCAGAAGTCACGTAGAAACTAACAAGCATGATCAGGGAGGACAAAAACCTGATGTCACCTTAGGAGAATGAAATGGCATCCAGGGCATCTCCCAGCTTTGAAATTGTCATTGTTTATAGAGATATGTGATAGGAGGTGCAGGTTTATAAAAGGGGCTATATACTAGATTAGGAAGAGGAGGCTAGATGGGGAATCCCAGATGGTACCGTATCATCTTGGAGTTTAGAGCATGGGCTTAGACATCAGACTGACCAGAAATTAACTCACAGCCTCAACACCAAACTACCACCAGGGTGACCTCAGGCAACTTACTGAACTTTCCTAAGCTTTTCTTTCCTCACTTGTGATGTGGGAACAATGATAGAGCCAGATTTATATGCTCGCCTTGAAGATTCCATGAGAAAGTGCTTATGGACCGCTCAGCACAACGCCTTGCCTAGAGTAAGCGCACAGTAAATGCTACTTCTAGCACCACAAACAATAATGTATTATTATTAGAGTAAATAAAGGAAATGCTGGACAAAATTTGAGCCCATCCATTAAGTCTGAGTTCTAAAATTTCAGGGAGAGTCCATATGGTGCCTCAGAGGGAGAACATGAGTTTTGTGGGCAGCAGGCAAAGACATAGAATCCATACACAGCCACTTGGATAGGGCAGGTTTTCAGAACTGTATAGACAGTGACAGGAGGGTTGAAGGGATGGTCTCCGGAAAACGTGGCGATGAGAGCTTGGGCCTGCAGATTCTAGCAGGTTATTGACCAATGTCAGAGAGGCCAAGAGTCGATGGCCTTAATGTCGAGTTCTGATGCTTACAGAGAGTGGAGAGGATCAGATACATTGTCAGTCTGAGAGCCAATAAAGCATAAATGAGGTTGCCAAGGTGAGAACTCAGGCATGGAAAAACAAGTTAGGTACCCAATTACGAAGGAGACTTGGAGAATAAGCAGTGTGACAGGGCACAGAACCAACCCTCGACCCAGGTGTCAGCCTCTTTCTGACCCTGTTCCCTGGATTCGTTGACTGCAACTGAGTCATCTGTGCTCTCTACATTCATTCCCCTCACCCACATTCAGGTCCAGACAAACAGTTCTTTTGCAGACAGTCTCCATCACCATCTGGAAGCTCTGAGCAATCACAGAGATATCAAATTGTGCTAGAGAATAGAAGACTGGCTAATCTTTTCAGATTTTTTTTTTTTATTTGAGAAAAAAGAATGGAGTTCAGAGACCATAGACTTAAAAGTTTAACAATGCTCTTCTGGCACAATTCTAAAATGGGTAATTAAACAGATGGCTTGGAAAACTTTAGAAACATATACTGATCATAGGGAAATAAAACTAGTTCAGTAGGGATAAACCATGGTCAGACTAAGGATAACATTCTTACTATCCAAAGAACAACACATCTCCTCCTCACAAGAATAAAAGAGAAGTATAAAACTAAGACCCCTGTAAAATAAATAGATTCTGAGCTCTTTCCCTTCCTTACTCCCTCCTTCCCTGTGTCTGTTGTGCCCGTCTGTCTCCCCTTCCCTCCCCTTCCTACAGTCATATATAGTAATACAAATGGCTAATAAATATTTGACGAAAGTTCCACTCCAACAGTAATGAAAGGAAAGCAAATTAAAACACTGAAATGCTGCCTTTTACTTACTGAAGTAGAAAATATTTAAAGATACAAATAATTTAAATAGTTTGAGTTAAACTAAATTTAAAATAAATTTTAAAATAATTATGCTCAACACTGGGCAAGGAGACAGAAAATTTTATACTTTCCTGATAGGAGTATATGTAAAGAAAGCTGAGCACTGAAGAATTGATGCTTTTGAACTGTGGTGTTGGAGAAGACTCTTGAGAGTCCCTTGGACTGCAAAGAGATCAAACCAGTCAATCCTAAAGGAAATCAGTCCTGAATATTCACTGGAAGGACTGATACTGAAGCTGAAACTCCAATACTCTGGCTACCTGATGCGAAGAACTGACTCACAGGAAAAGACCCTGATGCTGGGAAAGATTGAAGGCAGGAAGAGAAGGGGACGACAGAGGATGAGACGGTTGGATGGCAACACCGACTTGATGGACATGAGTTTGAGCAAGTTCTGGGAGTTGGTGAAGGACAGGGAAGCCTGGTGCGCTGCAGTCCATAGGGTCACAAAGAGTCGGGCACAACTGAGAGACTGAACTGAACTGATAGGAGTATAAATTATAGATTTAATGTTATTTGTAATAATAATTTAATGATGGCTATCACTGAGTATTTACTATATATAAAGTGCTATGTGTGTGTGTGTTAATCGCTCAGTCGTGTCTGACTCTTTGCAACCCCACGGACTGTGACCCACCAGGCTCCTCTGTCCATGAAATTCTCCAGGCAAGAATACTGGACTGGGTTGCCATTCCCTTCTCCAAAGTCCTATACACATGCATTGCTATTTATTACAACAGCCCTATGAAATAGATACTGATATCCTCATTTTACATATCAAGAAATGAAAAGGATAAGAGTTTCCAAATGCCCCAGAGATTCTGATTTCACATGTCATCCTAGAAAGAAAGGCTACAGATGGGTGCAGAGAGGATGAGAGGAGAGATTAAAAAGTCCCACAGGGGATCCTGTTTGGACATAACTATCTCTCTGATGAGAATAACAATACTGCATCACACTGTACATAAGCAATTTTGGCAATATTTAGAATCTTAACAGTGTTCCTAACAGTGTTCCTCTCTGAATTTGATTCTATTTTACAAAACATTCTCAGGTTATAAAAAGGTTTGTGAAGAATTATACTCTACAGTAATTTTATAGTAGTAAATGCTATCTCCATGGGAAACAAGTTAAATATATAACAATACGTAGAATGATTAAGTAGCAATAGGAATAATAATAACTTTTATTGTATGCTCATTATGTGCCAGGTACCTGTTTAAGATTTACTTGAATTGTCTTATGTATTCCCTAAAGAAACTTTAAAAAATAGAGGTACTAATTATTTTCATTTTTGCATATAAGGAAACTGAGCCAGAGAAAAGTAACTCCTCAGGATCAGAACTAACCATGGCAGCATCAGACTAGAACCCCTGCAATTTTACTCCAGAGTTTTCACTATTAACTGTCAAATTCTATATATTTATTTCCATGATAAAATATTATGAACTCATTAGAGATAATGTTTTCAGAGAGTTTTTCATAGCAAGAGGAAATATTTACATTATATGCTTGAAAAATTGCCTATATAGTATGATCTTAGCTATGTAAAAAATATACAAAGAAAATGCCTGGAAGGAAATATGCCAATTAACAGTAATTGTCTTTGAATGGTTTGGTTATGAGTCATTTATTTTCTTCTTTATACTTTTATGAATTTTTCTAATTTGCTAAATAAGCTTGTGCTTTTTATATTTTTAATTTTTTTTAAATCTAGGGTGAAGAAAAAGGAAGTCATATGCATGCCAAATAATTCTTATTTCCATTTGGACAATGTATTTTAGAATTTGACAAAGTAACATATTTAGTGCATTAAGAAAGGGAACAAGTATAACAGAAGATATCTTGAATTATTTATTAATGGAACAATACTTCTTATATTAAGTAAATAAAAGAGGATCAAGATTAAAACTTACACACTCTTGAATTTCTACTCCCTTTACTCCAATATCTAACAGAGTGCCTTATATAGTGTTAACTTTTGGCGAATATTTGCCGAATGAGTGACATTGTCTTGTTTAGTATTTTTTAAAAAAATCAGTGACAAGACATGGAAGAAATGCTTATGACACTTGTAGTGACAACTGACACAACAGAAAGCAGAGTCAAGATCTGAAATTATCTAAGCCAAATGCAAGACGAAATGTAATACTCGTTTGAAGTTTTCGGTATATCGATCGCTTATGTATCAAAAGTCTTAAAATGATTTAGCCATTGATTTGCTTCTAACTTTAGAAACATCCCAAGAAAATAAAGAAGAATATGCACAAAGACTTAGCCTGAGAGATGTCCCTTGTAATACCTGGAAACATCTAAAGATTAGAAACATATATAATAGTGATGATATGTTGCATATACTACGGGCCTCCTTAAAATAGAACATTATTCAATAAAAGGATATTGTAGAAATTTAAATTGTTGATTTAGAAATATTTTCATAATATGTTAAGTAAGAAAGGCAAGTTATTATATAACAAACAGTGTAATTCTAATTTATAGATAGCTATAATAATGTGATAGATACAATAATATTATTAATATTATTACTGGTAATATATAATAAACATATAATAATATTAATACATAATAAGTGATAGATAGCTAGAGATAAATGCATAGAATACACATCAGAAGGCTATACATGAAGTTTCCATGAAGGAAACTTCATCACATGGTATAACTATGGGTAATTTATATACTGTATTTTTTTCATCTTGCTCTATTGAATGTGAGTTACTTTTTAAAAAAAAAAAGTAAAAATATCCTCATACAACTATAGAATGTGTTTTGGGGTATTGTAGTTGGTGCTGATTTTACAATATTTCATGTACAAAAAAAAAAAAGCCGGGATGTATGATTGCCCTAAGCTCTTCCATAGCTAGCAAGGCAGCATAGTAGCTAAAAAGACGTTAATTCCAATCTTAAGTGACACTCCTAGAAGACAAACCTCCAAACTCTAGGCAGCAGTGACTCCCCTGGGCTCTGTAGTGAGCAAAGCACATTGGTAATAACTGTATTCAGTTCCTGCATTGTTTTAGGGAAAAAAACCAACGAACCAGGGAGTCCAGAGCAAAACAAGCAGGTGGCAGGAACATCTGCTGTGAGCAAGGTTTGTGCAGGAAAGAGGAGTCTGTTGAGAGGTGTTACCTCTGCCACCCTTCCCAGCTTGGTATCTGTTCTGTTTTACATAATCCTCCTTGAGTATCTACCACTAGGAACCATCCTGGGCTGATTCCCAAGAATAACATACTATGTCTGCGAGGAGGTCAGGCAATGGTTGGAACTGAACTTTAGACCCTGGAATTTAGAGCCAGGAGGAACAGAGTAATCCTGATGAGAGTATCTGAGCTAAGCTGAGAAGGAAAAAGATAGGAACAGGAGGGGACAAGAGTAAAAATACAAGCCTGGTGGGGCTAATGAGAGTCCAGAGACCCAAAGCCTGGGGTGAGAAGAGCTGAGAAACAGAAAGACTGCCAGCAACAAGAAGACGGAAAGATAGCTTGGGCAGTCTCAGATCAGGGAGGAGCTCATGTTCTATTATAGGATTTGAGTGCTATAGACATAAAACTAAGTTTAAAACCCAAGTGACCCTAGCCCTCGTGGAGGCTGGCACTTGTGTCAATAGTAAAAGAGCAACCAAATGGACTTTGTTGAAAAGTAAATGACACTTTACAAATTTACATGTTCTTTTTGCAGAAGAATCATGCTCAAATTCTATGTATCATTACTTTTTAATCATAAAATAGGCTTTCGTGTTTATGTCCTGACAGCATAATTTAGCATATGAGCCCACAGGGCAAATTCTTTAACTTGCACAGTCATGGATTATTTTGTTATCACTCTAGAATTACAGGGTGGTGATAATGCAGCTCATGAAGCAGACCCTGCTCATTTTTAGAGGAGGCTGCCCAGGTTTTCAAGACTAAGAAAATTTTGAGACATGTTTTGGATATACATATCTTAGAACTTTCAACATGGGGAAAGGGTGTCAAATGAAAAATTGAAATGGTCAGACAAGGACTACTGGAGATAGACTCATTTAACCCCTATTGGAACTGATTCATTAAAGAGTAAACTGACATAAGGACATCATCTGCCCTATCCAATATTTTGAAGCTCTATGAAAAGCTTCATTCGAAACTAAATGTTTATAAGTTAGAACATGGGAGAATAGTTGTTATTGATTACTTAAATATCAACATAGCAAAAAATAATTTCGGTGACATGTGACTTGAAGGGTGCACAGAATAGGGTGGGAAGAACATGGTTGGATATTTTGCAAAGCCTGATAAACCTGGATTTACATCTTTATCCTACCACTTATTAGGTACGTGAGAGAGTCAGATTAACGAACGTATTTGAGTCTCAATTTTGTCATCTGTTAAAAAAACAGAATGGGGATGAAAATTTCACCTTCTGTAATTACTAAAAGATTTCATGAGCTGTGTATTGTGAATACCAAGCATATATTAATGACTGCTTTAATGTCATTAAATCTCCTTCTCACCCTCTATTAGAATCAGAATTGTAGGAGGCCAGCACGGGTTTTGACTGCAGCCACTGATTCACAGTGTAACAGCGCGAGGGACTCGATCGTCATGCGTGCCTGGAGCTCAGGATATAACTAGGAATGTAGATAAAATGTCAAAAACATCTTTCAGTGCATGTAATGAAGTTTTAAAAAATGCATTTGTAATGCCTCTTTTATCATTTTTATTGCATTCAATTCAGCAAACATTTATTGAATGCCTACACCATCCGTATTCATTCTCTAGTTTAGTTGACTTCAAAGAGCTATTGTATTTCTCTGTGAGGTCAGAGACTGGTGTTTCACATCTCCCATTCTGACATTGAGAACTTTTCTAGCCCCAACTCTGCAGGGTCAGTTTATTTGACCATTAAGCTCTACTTTCGGTTCTATCAGCTTCATGAATTAACAAAAAATAATGCTTCCCACATAGTAGATCAAACACTTCTTCAATTAAAAAAAAAGGGTTGAAAGGAAAGGATGGAAGAAGGGAAGACATTCTGAAAGAGAGAGGGAGAGGGAAACTTGGTCAGTCACATACACAGGGGAGTCAGAAAGAGAGATAAAGGGCAGTCAGATAGATGGACAGTTGGTTAGACACACGGAGGGACAGTCAACAGACTTACAAAGACTCTTATTTATCTTCTTGCTCTCTTATCTTTTGACCATGACAGTTCTTAACTATGCCATGGGCGACTGAAACAAACATTTTAAAAATGAGAAAAAGCAGAGGGTCACTATTAAATGTCAAATAAAACAGACACACTACCATAAGAATGCTTGATTTTTTAAAAATTCCTATAATCAGAATACTGAAGCCAATCAATATTCTCAAAAAATCTAAAAAGAGGTCAAATTCATTCTGAACTTTTTGGTTGAGTTGCTTGGTTAATAAATCTAACCAGCACACATTTCCCCCAGTGACATTCATCTAGTCATTGGGAAGCTCGCAGGGACCAAGCTCTACTCCCTTATTAAAATTAGAGAGTCATTCTGATGATTCTTCCAAGGCAAAAGCCTCTTTGGCCTCCATTCCCTTACAAACTCCCTGGGGCAAGTTGAAGTAGTCACATATATAGACTGAATTGGGCTCAAGCTGCATGGGTCCTACATAGCTATGAGGGACTTTAGATGGTAAGGCCTAGCAATTATATGACTGGGGTCCAAAGGCAGTATGGAGGAGGAGCTGTGGTAGGGATGAGAGTCACTCAGCCAAAGTGCTGGCACTCAAGGTCTCAGTCACTCATGAAAAACAAGTTAAATATTTTCACAACAAAACTGAAATCTGCCTCCCCTATCAGTGAGCACACTGGTCTCCTGCACACCAACAACTTCACAGCCACAAGGCTCCCCTGGGGCTTAGAGACAGTCAGTCTCTGTCACTTGACATGGCCTGAGTTTTCATTTGGCCTCTCCTCAGGCAGGGCCTGAATGACTATGGATGAACTGGGGAAGGTGCTTCTTTTGCCCGGGTCCCTATTGCTAGAGGAGACTTCAAGGCCAAGTTCATTATGTAAGGTGCCATCTTTAACCCTAAGGTGGGTACTGGTGACAAGTACTCATCAGGCAAGCACTCTAAATTGCTCTGCCCAGAGCAGGCATAGGCTACTAGTTCTAACACTTTCTCTGATCACTCTTGTGATCAATGGCCTATGTTTACAGGTTGCCCAACTTGGACTGATACGTGGGCTGGAGTTGAGAGAAGAGATGGGCAGTCCTGTCTATGTTACAGGTTGTGGGAAAATCACTCCATGGCTGTGAGTCTCAGTTTCTGCGTTCATAAGACAAAGAGGCTTGGCTAATTGTCTGCCAAAGTCCCTCCTGGCTCTTATTTTACCTACAGCCTTTATATACACATTTTAGATCCTCTACCCAGCTAAGGATCCAGCCCTGGATGTCAGCCCCTTAGTCTAGTGCTCTAACCAACTGAAACCAACGACCACAGCTCAGGGACAGAGATGCCCAGGCAGGAGACCTCTGGCATGTTGAACGTGACCTACTCGCCCATTCTAGCCAGGTGAGCAAAGATGCCTTAGGTTTCAATCTCAATAAAGTTGCCAACCCCAAACCTCTTATCCCCTCTGTTTCCTTTGCTCTAAGATAGATAAAGCATCCCAGAGTAAGAGTCAGCCTTACATACAGCTGCAGCCAGGACAAAGCCCAGCTGAGGAACAGGTTTCTTCGTGTGCCAGCCATCCTCAGTTATGGACTTATAACACCAAGCACTTCTTGCACTTTGGCAACATCTCTGCCAATATTGCAATAATGGTCAAGTTTTAGGCAGTAGAAGGAGAGAAAATCCAACATCCCAGGGATATAATCCAATCTCAGCAGCCTTAAACAGACCAAGAAAAACAAGTCACATTCCCGCTGGGCTCTCAGTATTAAGATTTTCTGACATTGAGTTTCGTGATCTGCCTGTGCATGGTTGGGGGGTTAGATAAACAAATAAATCCATTTTTCCATATTGATATCCCATAAGCTATCTGAGATCTCTAAAGCTTCTGCAATCTTTTTTTGTTTTCTCCAAAGCTTGCCCAGAAGTTCTCTTTAATTAGAAGAGTTTCTCCTGTTTCATTTAGAGGTGTGATATTTGACTTGGAGACCTGGTTTTCAAAGCAACTCCTTTCAGGCGGGCTAAGCTTTTGTTCATCAGAGAAGCCTAGCCCATGACAGTCAGTTACACACACAAGACAGAGTGGGAATCACCTCAGTGGTATGAAATTAAAGAATAAATGAAGGAGGCAATAGACTTCAAAAGAAAAGTCAACCCTTCAACACAGGAAGGAGATGAGAACAAGGAGCCTCAGAAGGGCCCAGATCACTTTCACTTTGTCATTAGAGAGCCCCTGAGGACTGATTCCTGTTTGAGCTGGAGCCTGGCGTTTTGACAAAGTCCCCGAACATGACCCCTAAATTGATTTTAAATCCTTTCTCAGAAGAAACTGAAATGATAAAACACACAGCACCCTTTAGAGACCATCTGCCAGAAAGCATTCAATAGACGGGGGCTTAAAACTCTGCCAGCCTGCAGCCTGCCAGTCTTTGTTTAAACTTTAAGAGAATTTACAGGTGTTAAACAGGCCCCCCAGGATTGTAAGCCTCTTCACAGCACAGGTTCCAAAGAGGACTCTGTGAAAATTACTAGACTACTGGATCAAGACAGACCTGCAAGGCTCCAACCATGCCCATTCATGATTCACATGGAGGTCTTGAGATATAAAATCTTCCTCTCAAATCAAAAGTGCTAAGATTATATTTTCTTTAATTGAAAAATCATGAAGAAGGCTCTCAGATAACACTGGGTTTCTATACTACAACATGCAAAACTTCGACACACAATCCAAAATGCCTGAAGACTGTAACTTTTCCTATTTCCATACTGGTTTCCTGCATGACTCTGGGACTAGCACATGCCTGAGAGAGTATCTAAGTCTAAAGCCACCACATGCAGGAGCGAACTAAAGCCCACAGAGAAGACGCTACATGCCCAAAACTTTGCAGGGTGCTGGTACAAGAAACAAGACCTCATTACAATACAATGTCCTTCCTAATTATCTCTGCTACTCTGGACCCATGGTCGGTGGAAGGAAAGACACTATGGTAAGGCGTGGCACTGACCAAGAGAGGGAAGAGTGATATTTCAGTTCCCTGTTGCTATGGATCAAACCACTACAATACAAAGGGCTTAAAATAATGACAACATTTATTTTGCTCACAAATCTTCAGTTTGAGCAAGGCTTGGCAGCTGCAGCTCATTCCTGCTCCATTCAGGGTCAGTAGGGGCATGAGAAGGCTGCCGTAGGGGGTGGGGGTGGGAGCTGGAATTACCTGAAGTCTTAGTTACATGTCTGGGGGTTGATATTGACTCTTAGCTGGGACCTTATCCAAGGCAGTGGCTGGAATATCTGTAAGTGGACTTTCCATGTAGATTCCTGACTTCATCACAGCCTGGTGACTGAGTGCCAAGGGTGGTGGTAGGGAAGCACCCCTGGCTCTAAAGGGATGGAGCCAGGTGGAAGCTAGTATGTTTTCTGATATAGCCTCAGAAGTCACTCAGTGTCCCTTCTGCTGCTTTTTGTTAGTTAGATGTGAGTCACTCAGACAAGTCCACTTTTAAGAAGGGAATTAGACCCCACCTTTTGATAAAAGAAGTTGGCAAACATTTTTCAAAGCCACCACATATGCCAAAGACTTTTTTTAACCACATGAGGTAGAAAATAGGGGTGGTTTACACTATTTTAGAGCTTCCCTTGTGGCTCAGCTGGTAAAGAATCTGCCTGCAATGTGGGAGACCTGGGTTCGATCCCTGGCTTGGGAAGATCCCCTGCAGAAGTGAAAGGCTATCCACTTCAGTATTCTGGCCTGGAGAATTCCATGGACTAAGCAGTCCATTGGGTCACAAAGAGTTGGACACAAATGAGAGACTTTCATTTGACTTGACACTATTTTAAACAATCCTACAGTAAAATTTTTGGGGGCTCCAAAATCACTGTAGATGGTGACTGCAGCCATGAAATTAAAAGATGCTTACTTCTTGGAAGTAAAGTTATGACCAACCTAGACAGCATATTGAAAAGCAGAGACATTCCTTTGCCAACAAAGGTCCGTCTAGTCAAGGCTATGGTTTTTCCAGTAGTCATGTATGGATGTGAGAGTTGGACTGTGAAGAAAGCTGAGTGCCTAAGAATTGATGCTTTTGAACTGTGGTGTTGGAGAAGACTCTTGAGAGTCCCTTGGACTGCAAGGAGATCCAACCGGTCCATTCTGAAGGAGATCAGTCCTGGGTGTTCTTTGGAAGGAATGATGCTGAAGCTGGAACTCCAGTACTTTGGCCACCTCATGAGAAGAGTTGAATCATTGGAAAAGACTTTGATGCTGGGAGGGATTGGGGGCAGGAAGAGAAGGGGATGACAGAGGATGAGATGGCTGGATGGCATCAACGACTTGATGGACGTGAGTTTGAGTGAACTCCGGGAGTTGCTGATAGACAGGGAGGCCTGGCGTGCTGCAGTTCAGGGGGTTGCAAAGAGTCAGACCCAACTGAGTGATTGAACTGAACTGAACAGGAAAATTTGCTTTACTCTATGACTACTATATTTAAGGCACTACACTGAACACTCTATATGCAATATCTCATTTCAATTTCAATTCTAACAACAAAAGAAGCTATACTCACATTTTACAGATGAGAAAACTAAGACTTAGAGATTAATTTGCTGAAGCTCACTCAACTAGCAAGTCGCACAGAAAGGCTATATTCTGGTTCTAAATCTCTTTTCACAAGTTACATTTCTTCAGCAGTGGATAAGAACTGTATCTTGGTGATATGTGATGGTTAATTTTACGAGTCAACTTAACTGGGCCAAAGGATGCCCAGACATCTGGTTATATATTATTTCTGGGTAGTCTGTAAAAGTGTTTCCAGAAGAGATTAACACTTGAATTGGTGAGCTAGATAAATCAGATGGCCCTCCCCAATGTGGGTGGGCACCATCCAATCCATTGAGAGTTTGAATGGAACAAAGAGGCAGAGAAAAGTTGAATTTTCTCTGCCTGACTGGTTAAGCTGACCATCAGTCTTCTCCTGCCCTTGGACTGGAATTTATACCATCAGCATCATTCCTGGTTCTCAGGCCTGCAGACTTGGACTAGAATTCATACCACCAGCTTTCCTGAGTCTCCAGCTCAGGCAGACGATGGGACATCACAGCCTCCATGTTCTTATGACCCAATTCCTTATCATAAATCTCATTATATATATATATATATACACACATATATATCTCATATTGGTTCTGTTTCTCTAGAGAACCCTAATACATGGTGCAACATGCTAAAATACGCTGAGCCCTAGAGAACTGCGATATGATTGAACTTTTCATCATATGCAATAAAATTACAAAAACTCTCTTAGATGCTGGCAAAGTCCACTTCCTTACAGATCAGAAGAAAGCTGGGACTACCAGCTTATATTGAGTACTCCTGGTGAAACTCTGTCTACCTCGTGTGCTAATGGAGGGATTAGTAGCTCTTTGTTTGGCTGAATCTTTTTCATCCTTCAGGCTCAGTTTAGGTGTCACCTCCTTACAAAGTCCTCCCGTGATCATCCTATCGGAGGAGGTTCCCATATACTGGTATGATCCATCACTGCCCATTATTTGCTTTCTTCACGCTGCTCATCCCAATCTATAATCCCATATTTGTTTATTCTCTTGCTCACTGTCTGACTCCCCTTCCAGAGTACAAACTCCATTGAGGGATAGTATCTATCTTATGCATCTATACCACGTGGTAGAATAGAATCTAGCAGAAAGTAGGTGCTAAATAAATATTTATTAGAAGTGAAAGAAGGAAGGAATCCTAGACTGTGAAAATCTTGAGATCAATTATTGACCTCTAGGATTTTAGGACATTAGTCCACATCCTCAGGCCCCACTATGAAATAATCGAGTTTAAGAAAAATGATCTTAATGAAGTACTTCTTGCTATGCGTCAGATACTCTGCCAGCGCTTTGTGAATATTATCTCATTTAGTCCTACAACAGCCCTATGGCATAGATATTAGAACCATTTCCATTTTCCAGGTGACAAAACTGAGGTCCAGAGAAGATACATAACTTGCCCTCATTTAACACTGCTAAAGAGAATCAAAGATAAGATTCTCACTGAGGTCTGTTTGACTCCATAGCCTGATCCCTTACCTAGTGGGCAATATTGCTAAGAATGTTGCTGTTGTTCAGTTGCTAAGTCATGTCTGACTCTTTGCGACCCCATGACTGTAGCACACAGGCTCCCCCACCCTTCTCTATCTTGTGGAGTTTGCTCAGATTCATTTTTGTTGAGTTGGTGATGTTACCTAACCATCTCATCCTTTGCCACCCCCTTCTCCTTTTGCCTTCAATCTTTCCCAGCATCAGGGTCTTTTCCAATAAGTTGGCTCTTTATGTCAAGTGACCAAAGTATTGGAGCTTCAGCTTCCGCATCAGTCCTTCCAATGAATATTCAGGGTTGATATTGAATATTGAATATTCAGGTTGACCACTAAGTATGGGTTTATTTAAAGATGTGATTTTTAAAAAGCAGTTGGAAATCAGTTTTGAACAATTAAATTTTTTGTGAAAAACAATAAGAATTGTGTACAAAACTCTCTGGAAATGCATTCCTGACACAAAGATAGAATTTGGACTGAGTCTCTGCATGCTGGTGATAGGTACCCAAATTATAGGAGAACTATTTATCTTCAAGCCTGGATCTTTAGAAGACAAATAGAGAGTGATATGACAAGATTTGGCTTTGTTGGGACCCTTTAAATAAGAGGACATCTTGATTCAAATTACACTAAACTCTCAGTTTTCTGCCGAGTTGATAAGATTTTATGCAGAAATCAGCTCCCATGCCTACTCCCAATATCTCCCCTAGTTGGGTCTACCGAGACATACTGAGGTAACTTAGAGACCCATTAGTGAAAGAAGCCTGAAGTGTTCTGGGCTTCTCCACAATTATAGTATTTTAGGCCAATTTAGGAGGAAAAATCCCTATAATTTTTATCAGCTGCCAGTTTTGAGATGTCTATTGCCCTTTATGCTGTTTTTAATTCTAATTCTCTTGTTTTCCACTCAGTTCATTATATTTGAACCATATTCCCAACGTCGTCTCCCTTGGGAGAGGAAAATAGAATCTGGCTTGCATTTGCCAGCCCTTCTATTCATCCTGCAGAAACATAATGGAGTAAACCATATACATGTGTTATGCTACAAGAACTACAGCCCTTGAGATGAATCTCATGCAGTCTTGTATTCCTCACAAAATTTCAGGGCTGGAAGATACTTGAAGCCACAAAGTACACGTCTCCTCTCAAAGCCCTTAGCAATGATGGTGACACTTCTGTCTCTCCTCCAGCAGTTCCATGTGTGTCTGTGTGTTGGGGGTTGGGGGCGGGGGTGGTCACTAATCCATGAGTGGCCAATACTGACTGATGGAACAGTCCTCCTCATTCAGAATTACAATTTGACTTCTCTCAAATCGCCCTTTGGGAAACTGGAGAGAAAATAGTTCTTCTTTTCTAATCAGTGCTCTATTCTTTATAATATGTTCCAACTAGTCTGAAATTTTTTTAACTTATCTTTGGAAGCAGATGCTTTTAAGAAAGATTGCTTCCATAATAAAACCCAAGAACAAATCTCAGGAAGAATTACCTACAAGTAATAGATATTTTTAAAAAATTGTTGAACTAATGAATGAATGAATAAATGAGTTTCTTCACACCCAAAAAATGCGGAAATTTTCATTATATTCTCTAGAGATACTACTGGGTCACTCCAGGTACATCCAGTCTGAAGTGAAAGAAGGAGAATATCTCTGTTCCCATCTCCAACCCCAGTCTGGGAGAACAGAAGAAGCATCATTTTCAATTTCCCATCTCATATCAATATCCAGCACAGGGCCCAGCACAGAATGAATGTTGAACAAATACTCCAAAGAATTTCTAAAAAAGGAAAGAGCCCCAAGAGCCTCAGGGACCATTCAACCCAACTACTTCCCTTGTGGAAATACAAAACAGAAACAAATATTCAGCAATACTCATTGCTGAATAAGTACCTAAGTCTAGGTACTGAACATGACCTTGGAGTTCTTGGAAGGCTCCCTACTTGAATGTCCCCCTCTTCCAAACATCTTTCCATCTGCTATTGTCACCTAAATTTCCTTGAATAGAAAAGTAGCCAGTTCCAGAACACACTGTCAAGCTTTCCCTTCAAAAGTGTCAAGACCCAGAGAAAAGATGAATTAATCTTAACTCACACTAAGGTGTAAAGAACTGTTGGCAGGCATTTTCCAGAAAGCTATTCAGTACATGAAATCAACTGCAAACAAAAGAATGAGTCAAGTGAGTTCTAAATCTTGCCTCTCTGGGCTAGGTCATAATGAGTGAATTGGGATTTCCTCTTTTCTCTGAGGAAAAAACAGTGGCTTGAAAGAATGCTTGAGTGAACTTTCCTTCTTAAAAGATGCAAGACCCACAGTCCTATACTCATTAGGTGACCAGCTCTCCAATGGCTTGCAAGGTCATCTATTATCCTGTTAATTACATGGCACAGAATGCTCCATGATATCTGAGTCAGGACACATGAGACACTGGTAGCATGAGTCCTTGGTCTACTCTGGAGTGGCACTTCCCACTCAAGACTTTAAGAATCAGCTGCCCACATATAGCAGGTGCTCCAAGCATATAGTCTAAGGCAATGCTTCTCAAATATTAATATGTGTATGAATCACTTGGGTATCATTTTAGAAATTCAGGTTTTGTGTGTTTTTTGAGATAGAACATATTCTTTAATGAGCTGTAGGTTCTCAGTTATTGGTTGATAATATTCAATTCATTCTGTTAAAGATATTTCCACCATTGGAAATATCTTTGAACGCTTTAAAATAAGAAATTTTAAATTTTTAAGAAATTAAGAATTTGAAGATATTTTGTACTTATATTTCTCATTTATGGTAAATGTTTCAAATGTTAAGAACCTAAATAATGTTGTTAGCAGAAAATTGTCTTTCTATGAAAATTAGAACTAAAACACTGAATAGAAAATCTCAGGGTCTGGTTAACATGACTCTTAAAAGCACAAAAGAGGCAAGGAAGTATATAGGAGTTTCATGTCGTATAGGTAATGTCATTCTGACTTCTGGGATGAGGAAACAGAGACTCAAAAAGCAAAGGTAATTACATAAAGCTACCACTGTCTGCTGCTGCTGCTGCTGCTGCTAAGTCGCTTTAGTCATGTCCAAGTCTGTGCGACCCCATAGACGGCAGCCCACCAGGCTCTCCCGTCCCTGGGATTCTCCAGGCAAGAACACTGGAGTGGGTTGCCATTTCCTTCTCCAATGCATGAAAGTGAAAAGTGAAAATGAAGTTGCTCAGTCATGTCTGACTCTTAGCGACCCCATGGACTGCAGCCTACCAGGCTCCTCCATCCATGGGATTTTCCAGGCAAGAGTGCTGGAGTGGGGAGCCATTGCCTTCTCTGGACCACTGTCTAACCCAGGTCTATCTGTCATCAAGACCTTCCTAGTCCTCCATACCCTGCTGCTTTTGCCCTCACCAAGGATACTAACTTGGTAGAATGTTCCTGAAAGGTAGAAAAAAGGAAAAATAGTCTTGTCATCTGACCATCTGGGTGATCTAAAAGAGTCTTTCAGCCTGATTGAGCCCCAGGCTACTTAATTTCCATTGTAGCTATCACACTGAGGATCACACACAGTGGAATTTACAAAAGCATTTATACTTTACAAATGTCTGGGTCTAAGGAAGAGGATGTTTTTATTTTATTTTCAAAGATGGGTAAATAGTTCAAATCTTTGTCCACTGACAATGTAGAGTTAGATTTTCTATCATAATTCATATCACAGATTTCCTATCATAATTCATATTATATATATATGGGCAGAGAGTTCCTAAATCGAGGTTACTGTGTTTCTCAAGAAAATTCAATTACATTCAGTTAATAAACACTTTTCACAAACAAAAACAAACAAAATTACACCAACACCATAGGATGGTCCTCAAAGGTAGGAAGAAGGAAAAACGCTTTTGTTATTTTATACCAGCCTTGCTCTCCAAGAATTCAAGGGACCCACCTAAGACTGAGCAAGGGAATTCAGAGCTGGAACAGGGACTGGGGCTCATCTGGCTAGATGGCCAACCTTCAGCAGCAGCTAGCTGAGCATCTGCCAGGGTCTGCAATGAAGCCAAAGGAGATACCCTGTGCATTGCACATGTCCAGCTGCCATGGGCATTTGAGGTTAGAGGGAGTGGAACTGTGTACGTTCCAACCCTTATGCTCATACCAAATCCAGGATAAGTGCCTGTCTGCTCACTAGGCCCATCAGTCTCATTTCTCCTTTTGTCAACATCCTGCTAAGAGTCTGCCAACTCAGACAAGGCTTTTGAAGCTAACATGGTTCTGCCCACAAAGGGAAGAGAAACAGGTCGAGAACTTCAGAATGTGCAATAAAATGGAAACCCTTCCCATGTTGCCAGCACTGAGGCATTAAAATAAAATCATTTGACAATTATTTGCTTGGATCGAGAAAGTGAAGTCATTTTCAGAGCAGCCACTAATCTTAAAAAAAAATAATGAATGTGATTTGATCTGAGCAAGGAACCAGAGCACTGGAAGATTTTGCTGCCGGAGGCTCCACTCTTTCATGAGGTTATCGACAAAGATTGGAGGGTGAGTTATGGTAGGGGACGGGGTGGGGGAGCGCGACCACCGTGAGCATTTCCAGAAGTGGTAGAAGTCGACTAAGTTAAGATCAATGATTTCCTTGATTACCTTGCTTCCCCCTCTCACAAGCTTGGTCTCCGTCTCAATTTCTATTCCTATCGGCCAGAAAAATAAAGATTGTTTACAGAGCTGAAATAACACCTGCTTGGTTTATCTTATTTTAGAAACAATAAAAGCTAGGGAGTTGGAGGGATTAAGGAGGAAAAAAATCAATTGTGTTCTTTCATGTTGGAAACATTAAAAAATAAGTCACCCTGCTCTCTGCTCTAAGGCCCAATTTGGCTCTCCATTACCCAGAGCAGTTTCCAATCTCAGACTGCAAATTCCCAAGGTTTAAACTGGACTGCACTATAATGGGGTGCCCTTGAAAGACTCAAAGAAACTTTTTCTGGTCAGTTTTTTATAATCCCAGGCCATGAATGTGATCCTAAACATGCCAAAAGAAAACATTTACTTTTGGCACTAATACTTAAACACAATCAGCAACCTGAATACGGCTGAATTGCTTTACATGTTTTCAAAGTGTTTTACATTCTTGTTATTTTATGGCATCTTTGTAAAGAAGGCAAGGGAGATTTTTACCCACCATTATACAGACGTGTGTGTTGAAACCAAAAAGAAAAGAAGGATGAACTGACTGACCCCAAATCTCAAGGATAAGTGGTTAATCTGGATTAGAATCCAGGTGAGAATACCAGACTACCTGACCTGCCTCTTAAGAAATCTGTATGCAGGTCAGGAAGCAAGAGTTAGAACTGGACATAGAACAACAGACTGGTCCCAAATAGGAAAAGGAATACATCAAGGCTGTATATTGTCACCCTGCTTATTTAACTTATACACAGAGTACATCATGAGAAACACTGGGCTGGATGAAGCATAAGCTGGAATCAAGATTGCTGGGAGAAATATCAATAACCTCAGATATGCAGATGACACCACCCTTATGGCAGAAAGTGAAGAAGAACTAAGGAGCCTCTTGATGAAAGTGAAAGAGGAGAGTGAAAAAGTTGGCTGAAAGCTCAACATTCAGAAAACGAAGATCATGGCATATGGTCCCATCACTTCATGACAAATAGATGGGGAAACAGTGGAAATAGTGCTGAATTTATTTCTTGGGCTCCAAAATCACTGCAGATGGTGACTACAGGCATGAAGTTAAAAGATGCTTACTCCTTGGGAGAAAAGTTATGACCAGCCTCAGTTCAGTCGCTCAGTCGTGTCTGACTCTGCGATCCCATGAATTGCAGCATGCCAGGCCTCCTTGTCCATCACCAACTCCCGTAGTTCACTCAAACTCATGTCCATCGAGTCGGTGATGCCATCCAGCCATCTCATCCTCTGTCGTCCCCTTCTCCTCCTGCCCCCAATCCCTCCCAGAATCAGAGTCTTTTCCAATGAGTCAACTCTTCACATGAGGTGGCCAAAGTACTGGAGTTTCAGCTTTAGCATCATTCCTTCCAAAGAACACCCAGGACTGATCTCCTTTATAATGGACTGGTTGAATCTCCTTGCTGTCCAAGGGACTCTCAAGAGTCTTCTCCAACACCACAGTTCAAAAGCATCAATTCTTCAGTGCTCAGCTTTCTTCACAGTCCAACTCTCACATCCATACATGACCACAGGAAAAACCATAGCCTTGACTAGACGGACCTTTGTTGGCAAAGTAATGTCTCTGCTTTTCAATATGCTATCTAGGTTGGTCATAACTTTCCCTCCAAGGAGTAAGCGTCTTTTAATTTCATGGCTGCAATCACCATCTGCAGTGATTTTGGAGCCCCCAAAAATAAAGTCTGACACTGTTTCCACTGTTTCCCCATCTATTTCCCATGAAGCGATGGGACCGGATGCCATGATCTTCGTTTTCTGAACGTTGAGCTTTAAGTCAACTTTTTCACTCTCCTCTTTCACTTTCATCAAGAGGTTTTTTAGTTCCTCTTCACTTTCTGCCATAACCTAGACAACCTAGACAGCATATTAAAAAGCAGAGACATTACTTTGTCAAGAAAGGTCCGTCTAGTCAAGGCTATGGTTTTCCCAGTGGTCATGTATGGATGTGAGAGTTGGACTACAAAGAAAGCTGAGCGCCGAAGAATTGATGCTTTTGAACTGTGGTGTTGTAGAAGACTCTTAAGAGTCCCTTGGACTGCAAGGAGATCCAACCAGTCCGTCCTAAAGGAAATCAGTCCTGAGTGTTCACTGGAAGGACTGATGTTGAAGCTGAAACTCCTATACTTTGGTCACCTGATGGGAAGAGCTGACACATTTGAAAAGACCCTAATGCTGGGAAAGATTGAAGGAGGGAGGAGAAGGGGACGACAGAGGATGAGATGGTTCGATGGCATCACGGACTCAATGGACATGAGTTTGGGTAAACTCCAGGAGTTGGTGATGGACCGGGAGGCCTGGCGTGCTGCAGTCCATGGGGTCTCAAAGAGTCAGACACGGCTGAGCGACTGAACTGAACTGAACTGAATGTAGTTCTTTTTGCTCTGCTATGCTCCTTTGCAGGGTGCTGCCAGCCCTAACATGGGAGTGGGCTTATCAGATAAGACAGCCAGGCTGTCCAGGGTGATCCTGAGCAGGTGTGGCAGAACACAGGATATAACATCCTTTCTTCCCCAGACACATCTCCCTGTAGAAGGAGATCTGGAGAAGAACAGGGCAGTTTTAAGAGTGACCGAGCACTCTTTCTCTCTCTCTCTCTCTTTCTCTCTCTCTCTCTCACACACACATCACCCACCTTTATGACTAGGTGTGACACTAGCAACTCCCTGACTCAGTTTCTTCATCTTTGATGAGGGAATACCAGATATTCTAAAGTGATGTTCCAGAACTATATGACAATGAAGATCTATTTTCAGGCTAAACATTTGCCAACATATGCATGTTAGTTGTACCTGAGTAGCCACTGATATTATTATTTATCAACAAGAAAAATGATCCTGAGTGAGTTTATATTTTTCTAATAGCACAGCTTCTAAATTCATTTGAAGAAAAGTAGTATAAAGCATGCAGGACAAAATAGCCCCTCAGCCTAAGGAGCTGACAGGAGCCAGCATGGAAAGGAGATGGGCTCTTTCCCAGAGCTGGTGTGGAGCGTGTATGAGTGGGTGATTTTGGGCTCAGTTTCCTGTGAAGGAATGGTTATGAAGTTTCTTCTCCATCAGCTTCTCTAACGACACTAACTTTAGGAGGGGAGACTAGAGGATCAGTGGGGAGGAGCAGTGAGGGACTCCAGCAGTTTTCCACGATGAAGTGATTTCATTCCGAAGCTAGTGGCCAACACCACTGTCTGTGGGCTCTTAATGTCTTAGTCCCAGCTCCCTTCAAGGGACCAGCCTGCTTCAACATCAATGCTGCAGTCAGGGGTCCTGACTCTTCACAAGGGAGAGGCACTGTATGAGGGCCCAGGCTACATTGGCCAAGAGGCCCCCGTGTCAAATATCCAAATATCCTCGGGTCTGTTCTGAGACAAAGCCATTGGTTGATGCTTTGAGAAGGAACCTTGATGTTTGGAGTATGTATTCTCCAGGGACCAATTTTACAATGGTATCTATGTCTGCAGCCTGTCTCAGTGGACCAAGATTCAAAGCCCACATGGTGGAAAATGCTAACCTGACATCTTCATTCTCCTCAAATGGATCCTGCCTATAGAAGAGGGCTGAGTTTCAGAAGGGGGAAGTAGGAGACAAGAGCTGGCCATGCCTGGGTGCCTTGACTATGCCTGGCAACAAACCGAGCACACTTCATCCCTTCTCATATAAGTCTCTCATTAACTTTGTGAGGTACAAATTAACACCCATCTCCCCATTTTGTGTATGGAGAAACTGAGGCTCTGAAAGCATAACTAACTTGCACAAGGTCATATAGCGGATCGACAGAAGAACACAGTCATGGCTGGAAGCCTGTGCTTTTCCTAATAAATGTAAGAAAATTGCAATGAAGGGGGTTTGGGGCCCTCACAGGATCTATGCCACACTGTCAACCTATGGATTAATCTTCAGATGTGCCAATTCCTGCCTTTCCACCAGTGCTAAAATGACTCAAAAAGAATAATGTGCACAAGTTTTTAAAAATATATGCTAGGAGGCTTCTGTTAGCCCAGATTCATCCCTGCAGTGCTAACAGAGCCTGGAGTCAGAACAAAAAGAAACCTGAATGCCACATGCAGGGCAGATAGGTTGCTGAACATGAGACACCAGCCCACACCCCCCAGCCTCCTAGCCCACCTCTGTGCTCTGCAGATATGCCTCTAGGTCTCTGTGCGTGCTGTTCCCTCGGCCACCAGAACACTTCCCCCACTTTACCTGGCTAACTTCTGGTCTTGTTCAGGACTCAGCTCAGAGGCCCGTCCTGGGAGAAGCCTTCCCTGATGTTCCTGGCAAATGCTCTCAAGGTCTTTAAGACTTTTCTTTGATGGTCCTTTTCAGATTTTCTACTTCATTGTTCCTAAGTGCTTGTGTAATATTTGCCTTCCCAGCCAGGCTGTGAACTCAAAAGGGGACCGAGACCCATCTGTTTATTCCCACCACATAGTAGAACCTTGAAAACATGTGTTGATGGTTTTAGAACGGCCTCGGGACTCTGAATGAAGCCCTGAATGAAGTATACTTCTGAACAAAGTATGGAAGTATAATCCATCATTCACTCATTCATTCATTTATTCTTCAAATAAGCACCAGATACTGTACTGGGATTTGGAGGCATAACCACAAATAAAAACAGCAAGATCCTGCCGCCCAGGAAACTGACATTCTAAGTGAGAGAGCAGATCAGGAGCAAAGAGCATAGATGTATAATGTCAGGGAAAGGTAAAAGCTATGACAAAGTAGGTCCGAATGGAGGTTAAAGAGTGACGCAGTAGCCAGGGAAGACCTCCAAGAAGACGGCAGTTGATCAGAATCCTATATGCATAAAGGTCAAAAACAGCAGGTGACATTGAAAAAAAAAAGAGAGAGTTCTGCACGGGAGGGTGCTACAATTGCAAAAACTTTAAGGCAGGAGCCTGTGTGACGAGATCCAGGAAAGGCCATGTGGCCACTGTGGCTAAAGTGAAGACTGGGAGGGGAGAGAATTAGGAGGTGAATTCAGAGAGGTGGCCTGGAGCACAATGACATAGCTGCAGCAGCTGGTGCCAGACACTGTTCCGGGAACCCTATGAGAACCCATCATCCCCATTTTACAGATGACAAGGCAGAGGTATAGAAAGGTCAACTGGTTGTCCAGTGATACAAGTGGCAGAGCTGAGATTTGAACCCAGGTGATCTGATTCCAGAGGACAGGGCCTTATTATACCATCCCGTTATGCCCTGTACATAGGTTGCCAGATAAAATACAGGATGCCTAGTCACATATGAGTTTCAGATAAACAACAGGCATTTTTTTAGTTTAAGAGTATCTCAGATATTTTGTGGGTATCCTGTGTTTGTTTTTGTTGCTACTGGTTTTTTGTTTCTGTGTGTGTATGTGGATTTTATTTTTTTTTTTTAAAGGTCTGTCAACACTACCTGGATTTTTTCCTAAATGTTCCAAAATCCTTTAGAGCAGAGGTCAGCAAATTTTTTCTGCAAAGGATCAGAGAGTAAACGTTTTGGGCTTTGAAAGCCACATACACCTTCTGTCTTGCATTTTTCACTTGCTTTTTTCTTTTTTTGGTTGCTGTTGTTTGTTTTCAACGACCCTTTAAAAATATAAAAAAACATTCTCAGCACATAGGGCATGCCCTCTGCAGTTTCTGATCCTTGATCTAGAAGCTTCTAAGTACCAGACAGACATGATCTTACTTAGGCCTTGATTCTCTGCGCTCGAGAATCAACTCACATCTTCCTAAGAGATAGTGTTTACCACCTACCCACAGTACTCTTGTTGGGGGAGCACGGAAGGGTTGCTACTTTTTGGTTCAACATTGGCTGGAGGAATGGCTGCCTGATGGCCTCAGGGCTGGGACTCGGTTTGGCATTACTGTGCAACCATGGCTCCTGTTAATGAGGCACTGGACAAGCCTTTTCTGAGGGTCAGGTTGTCTTAGTTGTGTCTGGGTTGGTGATATGACCCCAGGGCTTCCACGCCAAGGGTCATGCATCTGTACCTTGTGGACCAAGTCTCCTTGGGCTCTTCTCTGCTCCCCATCCCTGTGTGTGTGTGTGTGCAAATGGGACCATGGGCTTACCTCAACTTCTTCTCTCCCCATGCTCTGCTTCTGTCTTGTTCATCCCCATGGGTGACCTCCTCCAGGCCTGTACTGTTTCTTTCTTCTTCTCCTTATTAAAAAGGTTTCCGTTCAAAATACATTTCCTACTCCATTAGACCTTCAAGTTTCCCATTTCCTGGACATTTCAGATTTGCCTGGAAGAGTCTCAAAGCTAAAGTCTTGTTTTCCTCTTGTTCTCTCTATGTCCTACCAAGTCCCTTTGTGTGTGTGGAAACCACTGCCTCTTTATATGCTTGGTGTACACTGTCCTACAATTTAACTTCTCTGAGAATTAAAAGCTGTCTTTCTCTCTCTTTGCAATCCACACTTCACTTTGCACATAATGAAGGCACTAGATTATTTTCCAAGTGGAATTCTTTCATGTCCCATCCCCTTTCTCTGTGTTTCTAACCTGTCTCCTCACTGCTTGCCAACCTCATCTCTTTTCTGAAGTTAACCAATTTAAATGCAAGTCTGCAGGATCCTAACACAAGATCTTTTTCTTCATTATTGTACCTTCCTGTTCCGTGAAAACATTCATCATCCCTCATCTAACTTAGGTTTTCCATCTGCCTTTCCATTTAACCAATTTAGTGGGTGATTTAGCTCACTCTATGGGACCTGGTGTACAAGAAATGGTAAGTAATAATGAAATAGCCAAGCAATACTATTGACTGAGCCCTCCACCAGGGACTTAGGAAGTTCTAGAGAAATAAAAGATCCATGGATATGCATGTGTGTGTGTGAGCATGTGTGTGCATGTATGTATGTGTGCATGCAACTGTGTATGGAGAGGGATGTCATTTTGATTTAATCTTCTAGGGACAGGATATAGCACAGGAGGTCTTCCCCTGGACATCCTCTCTGGGGAACATCAGTGTCTGGCTATGACCAATCTGACTGTTTTAAATCAGAAACACTCTATGGCATTCAGACAGGATTTAAAAATTATAAGAAAGATGTCCCTAATTTCTGTCTCCCTTTTCTGTCTCTCTTTTGGGCCTTTGGGTTACCTCATCCTATGGAATATGGAGCTGGAGAAACCCATTAGTGATAGGTGCCATGCTGAACAGATCTGAATAACTATTTAACAATACTGCCCATGAAAACATTAATAAGTCACTGCTTCCAAAGTCAAAAGCCATTGTCACATTAATTCGTTTGTGCACAGAAGATGTCCACAGCTCCTAAGAGTGCAAATAATAGCTTTGCCACTATGAAAGCAAAACATAATTACTCAACAATAAACACACTGTACACTAGTACCAGCTGTTATCAACAGCATGTTTGAAGCCAAAACAAAGGAAGTATTATAGGATTTTTTTTAACTGCTGCCTATCATTCTCATGGAGGGAAAGTCACAGGAAGCGTGACTAAGCTAGAAGTATTTCACTCAGCTACCATTCTACTCTTGCTTTCAGACCAGGCAAGATGTCTGGCCTCATTCTGTCTAGCCAGAAAGTGGGAAGATGAATTCTAAAGTAGAGTTACTTAGATCTTTAGGACAGCTCTAGTCAGCAGTCATATATGAATTTTTTTTTTCTTGTTGATATTAGAGGACTAGCTTTGATTACTGCTTTACTCTGGCTGTGAATTTTGTATTGGCCTTCCAGATAAATAGAGGTCCATATAGCAATGACTGATCACCATTTATGGGAGAAGGCAATGGCAGCCAACTCCAGTACTCTTGCCTGGAAAATCCCATGGGTGGAGGAGCCTGGTAGGCTGCAGTCCATGGGGTCTCGAAGAGTCGGACACGACTGAGCAACTTCACTTTCACTTTTCACTTTCATGCATTGGAGAAGGCAATGGCAACCCATTCCAGTGTTCTTGCCTGGAGAATCCCAGGGACGGGGGAGCCTGGTGGGCTGCCGTCTATGGGGTCGCACAGAGTCGGACACGACTGAAGCGACTTAGCAGGATCACCATTTATACTGAGAATCTTGTCTGATATGTGTAACTGTGGGAAAGAAAGGGACGGTAAATACAGTTCATTTTGTGAATATCTATATACATATTTGGTTTTTTCCACAGAGTCACAGAAATCCCAGCACAATTTAAGACACATGTGAGGCAGGCCAAGTCTTCTCCCCTTTCACCACTGCCCCGCCCCCAACCCTGTGCACATGTGTGCCTGCCAGTGCACAGACACGTTTAGCCTGAGTGACCAACTCAGGTTGGTCACTCTGGAGCCTGAGTGACCAACTGGCATGAGACTCTTGGTTCCCATACTTATTATCTGAGTGACCTCAGGCAAGCTAATCAACCCTCCAAGTCTTGGTTTCTTCTTTTGAACATGGGGGATAATAATAGTATTTGCATCCTTATTGGGTAAGGATGAAGTAAGAAAATGCATGTCATACTCGTGGCTGCCACACCTGGCACATAGTAAGGGCTTACAGATATCAGCCAATATTATTATTTTTGGCCAAGATCCCCCACTGCAGAATCTCAGGGGATATCCCAACACTAGATCTCAAAAATTAAATAGACCTATCAGATTCCATAAAGCCCTCTCCTGTGATCTTTGCTAACTAATCTTAACTACGATCTGGTCCAGGTGAGTGCCATGGATTTCAGAAGTTGCCCTTGTTTGACGGGCATTTGCCTTTTCTGCAACAGATATTATAGACACAAATGTGGGATCCTTGCTAATTTTTGTCTAGTGTGGAAGAAGTGTTTGGGACCCTGAAATGCAAGGAGCTTTGCAGACAACTCACTAATCTACAGACAGTAAGATCAGTGTGCTGTCTTCAACATGCCTCAGCATGCCCTTGTCTCCATCCTGGAACTCTGAAGGTACGTCTGTTTTCATGCCTACACCCCCCCAGAGCCTGATGGTTCCCCCCTCCTTCCCTTGTGGTCTAAGGAAAGAAACAACTGATTGTGGCTGCAGGTTTCCCAGAAAGTTCTGGTGAATTATCTCTGCCCCTCTGATCTGCCTCCCAGGGACACAGAGCCCACCAAAGAGAGAATATCCCTCTCTTAGGAACTACTGTTACATTGTAGAATCTGGCAACTGCAGGGCAACATGACTTAGAGGCCTCTTGCCATTAACAAAGAATGAGCTTACGGGGCAGACACAGGGCTTCATTACTGAAGAACCAAGAAACCAGGCCCTGTCTATAACTGTGGGAAGTAGCATAGTAGAGAGGAAGAGTAAGCAGAAGTCTAAGGCAGACAGATGTGGGTGGAACTCCTAGTTTTTCCAGGCACTTCATGAAGTGGTTTAGAAATCCTTGGAGCCTCAGCCTTCCTGTCTAAATGGAGGTGATGAGAAGGATGAGGACTCCCGACCAGAAAGGCAGGCACTCCTGAGGAGTAGTTCTCTCCTTCTCAGCTGACCTGGAGGGCAGCCTTACTTGGGCGAGTGCAGTTAACACACTTCTTGGAGAAGTAAATCCTTTAAAGGCACAAGGACGAGCCAGCATTGGCAAACAAGACAGAAATAGATTAGAAATGATTTCTAGTAGAATTTAAGCAAAAACTACAGCATTGCCTTCCCCTGCTGCTGTCTGCTGGGGACTCACTGGGGAGTTCCTTGGTGCCCCCAGTACAGAAACCACTGAGCTTGTCCTCTGGTTCCACACATCAGATAGAGGGGAATGTTTGTGAAACAGCTCGCCCTCTGTGGATGAGAGTCACTCTTTCACAAAAAACAGACTTCTGGATGGGGTGAGCAGTCTGTTCCCTTGGGTTCCAGTAATGATTTCAGAAGTTTAGAAGGACTTTAAATAGGAGGCAATGAGAATACAATGTATATTTAGTATCTAATTTAGATGGTTCATTTAAAAATCAGAAAGCATTCACCTCTACTCAAAAATGGACCATTCTAGGTTAAATTCTTAATTATTCTGGAAAATGCAAATGAGAAGCTATAAATATAGAGTCAGGGAATAATCACTGTCTGCACAGTGTAAATTCAAGTCAGTCGGTAAAGGGGGAAAGAAAATCATTTGCCTTTGACATTAAATCCAGCTGTTCTTTTAAAGTTGGTTTTCCCTAGCCAAGGATTTTACATTTGCTATGACCAAACCAGCTCCAAAACCTTCTAAGTTTAGACAATACTTAATCTGGACGTCTAATAGTTCATTCTTTTCTAACATCATTGAACACTTCCATTAAACCAAAGTTATTATTATCAACATTATGAGGCCTGACAGAAGCAAGCCCATTGTTCAAACGAATTGACCTCCACTACAATTGACCTTAACATTGCTCAACTGCTTGACAGTCAATTATCTCATGATCTCCCTTCAAATGGGCCTCATCGCTGAAATAACTAATCCATTACAGAGGGAAGGTTATTTTAATAGCTGAGCAGAGGGTTGCTTTTTGCAGTCGCCCCTCGAGTATATGTGGAGCAACTTGTAGCCCTCGATCTACCTGACAAGAGAAAGCACCATGCCAAATCCATGTTGCAGGAGAGAGAGAGTAAAGGACTGGTTAGGACTCAGTTATGACTGAGATGATGTCAGCGCTTAAAATATACCAGCTCTTGCAGACATACCCTATTGTGTCTCTAAACTGTGAAGCGGAAGAGGATATGGGGCTATAGGGAGGCTTAAGCAACTAGCTGAAGGCATCCAGCCACACAAGGAGACTGGGGTGGGGGAGCTCTAAGGCCCTTCCTATGTCCAGGAATCTATGGCAGTGCCTCAACAATGTCTTCTGGAGTCAGGTGACTTGGGTATAGGTTTCTACCACCACTGTCAGGATGTATGACACTGAGCAAGTTGTATACCCTTGCTAAACCTCAGTTTCTTCACCTGTATAACAGGGGTAATGATATCCAACATACAGGGGTGCTCTTAGGATTGGATGGCATATAAAGTATCAGTCTAGGATCAGACCCATAGTAGGCACCAAACTAGTATTATTACATTGATTATAAATGCTATTATCTCTTTCTAGTCATTTTGAAAGTCAGCTTTTCCCCCAGAGGTGTGACCCTTGAGCATTTCTATGTCTGTATGGCAATCTTGGCATTGACAGCTTCAAGGATGGGTATTTTCCCAGACCATGAATGAGACCTAATGAAATAGGAGAGTTAATAAAAAACCAGTGCTTCATAAATGAGTGCTTCATTAAGTGTTTCCCCATCAAACCAAGCTCAGCCCCCACATTTATTGGATGTTGGAGACCCAGCTGCCTCTGAAGGCACTCACAGCACCTCTGCTTCAGGAAACCAGTTGGCCTCGCCTGACAGGTCACAGGCCGTAGCAGAAGGGTCAAGTGTTCTTGCTTGGAGAATTCCATGGACAGAGGAGCCTGGTGGGTTACAGTCCATGGGGTTGCAAAGAGTTTGACATGACTGAGCAACTAACAGTAGTATCAGGCTTAGAGCTGGAACTTAATAAATTATTGTTAAATAAAATCCTTTATATACCTAACCTGCAAGACCTCAACTTACCCTCCTTTTGAATAAGAAGCATGCAAGTGTCCTTGACAGAACTGGAACACCTGTCCAGGGGAAGAGGAAGACATCTTTACTTCCAGCTTCTGGGTGTAGGTCCTAACTATCCCAGAGCCCAGCTTCCAGAAGGCTTGTCTGGAAGCCACTGTACACCCTCAGACTCCTGGCTCTTGGATGAGGGCAATCCAACCCAAAAAGGGCAGAAGAGACTTCCTTAAATTCAAGGGTTTTTCCAGTAATAATGACATCATTTTAGTCTACTTTTGACAATGGTCTACATGCATTAACAATGACAACCATGGCTAACATATAATAGGATCTACTTTGTGTCAAACACTGTGATCAGAAATCTTCATATAATTTTCATTTTTCATTTGATTCTCAGAATAATTTATGAGGTATTCACTGGTGTTACTCTAACTGTAGAGATAAGGAAGTAAAATCTAGTTTAAAGGTTAAGGAACCTGATCAAGGTCACCCAACTTAATGTTGGTCTGCTTCGCAATACCTTGGTGATTCTTACTTCAACTTTTTAAAGGCAAAGCAGGAATAGATATCAGGAAACAGTGGCTCAGTAGGATAAATGACATGGCCAAGGCCACATAGCTAGTCTAGGAGACCAACCATTCCAGTGTGCCTAGGACTACTGTAATTTTAAAATGAAGCGTCCTGTGTTCTGGGCCAACCATCAGTCCCAGGCAAACCAGCACAGTTGGTCATCCTAAGAGAGGGTAGAACCTAGGATCTCTGAGTACTAGTACAGTTCTCTTTCCATCACAAACTGTACTTTCTCTCTTAATAATGAAAGATGAAGTCATTAGGATGCATGTATTCATTTTTTCTGGGCCCTCAGTGAAACAGGCATTTCAGAATCTGTTTATAACATCAATCACTTTAGCTCTCAAGAAGAGACAGACCCCAGCTGGAACTGTTCTTTCTCGTACACTCTAGTGATGAAATGCCCAGTCTCTCCCCTGCCTCCTCCCCCCTGCTCAGCACACCTGGACTCCTGCCACTCATGTGTATAATGCTCCTAGAGCCATCTGGCCCTGCATTTCGTGTCCTGTCAACACGGATGTCAAGCAGGCAAGATGAAAGGACGTAACTCCAAGGAACACTGCTCATCTTCTAGACCCAGTCTGGGGGAAGTTCTAACGATTACTCATTAGATAGCTACAAAGAGGGAAAAATGACTGGTTACCGTCCGGCTGTCAGTTGGTGCCTGGAGCAGCCTTTGCTATTTCTTGTTTAAGCAAGTCTTCTGGGGACAGTACCAAGACTTTCAAATTAAGGTGGATTATAGACTGGATATATAAGGGGTTACCCAGGGAATTTTCATGGTTTAGAGAACTGATGATAGTTGTGGCAATGTTTGTGGTTCTGCCAGCAGCCAGCACATCTTCTCTGTGAAAGTGGCAGAAGGAACAATGGACACATTTAGCAAAGGGAGCCAAAGCCCTATAGAGCCGAATTTTTACAACTATCTGAGCCAGCCTGTAGATTCCAAGTAAATGTGAGTCCCATAAATGGTAATTGAACAACTGCAGGAAAGTGTGACGGCTTTTTGAGAAATAAACCTATTCACGTCCTTCTTAGGACATCTACTCAGAATACTTTTCTAGTATAAAGCAAGTATAAACTGCATAGAGAGAAAGTAAGCTTTTATTACATAAATATCTACTAATTGGTATATATCAGAAGGTGTCAAAAGTAAAAACAGAAACAAGAAACCAAAGGAAAAGATACAACAGAAGGTTGATTATATTGACATATAAAGTTCTTGATCATCAATTAAAAATTATAAACCTGAGAATAATAAAATGGGCAAAAGTAAAATAGTGATTTGAAAATAGATACTTAGCATAAGTAGATAAGTAACATAAAAAAATAAGAAGGGGAAAGTTTAATATGGAGATGCAAACCTAAAAATTGAAATTTGCTTCTGAAATACTCACACACACACACACACACACAGTGTGAGGGACTATAGAAACTGTCACTTTATCCTTGGGTGGTGGTACTGAGAGCAACTTTTATGTTTAGCAACTTGATAATAGGCATTATGGTCTTTTAAAAAATCCATTCTCTGTAGCCCAGTAAACCATTTGCATAAATTCTAAACTCATAATTAGAAATGAGTAAAATGATATCATAAATGATTATCAATTAAAGCATTATTTATAATAATGAAAAATTTAAAGAGTCTAAATAGTTTAAAATATAAAATACATCTACAGAATAGAACTTTACAATCATTAAGAATCATGCTTTCAAAGGAAATTTAGTGGTGTGAGAAAAGCTCACATTGTAATACTGAATATAAAAGCTGTATATATATTGTAATCAATATGACTCTAAATTATGTGTGTGCATATTTGTATATATGGGGCTTCCCTGGTGGCTCAGCGATAAAGAATCCACTTGCCAATGCAGGAGCCATGGGTTCAATACCTGGGTCCAGACGATCCCCTGGAGAAGAAAATGGCAACCCATTCCAGTATTCTTGCCTAGAAAGTCCCATGGACAGAGGAGACTAGTGGGCTATAGTCCATGGGGTTGCAGAAGAGTTGGGCATGACTCAGTGACTAAACAACAACAGTTACCAAATACGGAATGACCTTGCATTACTGCACAGTCAGAAAACACTCTTTCATGTAAAAAGAGGCAAAGAAGAGTATGGAAAGGGGCTGAGGTCTCTTGATTTTCACTCTCACACTAGCCCTTCCTCTTTTTTTAACCATCTACAGACACTGTGTCTGTTTCTAAGCTCTCTTTCACATCCATCCATGTTTCTTTTCCTATAAGGAGAGAGCAAGGAAAGCTTGTGGCTAGAACCATAACTACTTTCTTTAGCCACTGAGGGGCCAAAAGTCAGAACCAGACCTCCTATTGGAAGGAGGAAAATAGCACCCAACCATAAAATCCTTGAGGGCAGAGACTGGGCCTCAGCAGCTAGGCCTGTGCTGGCCAGGCCACTGAAGTGACCTCAGTGTAGGTACATTTCAGCACATGCTGTCTCTCACTGCTAAGTACTGAAGGCTACTGAATAAGTGGGATGCATCTCTTCCTTCAAAGGAGCTCCCTCTTCAGAGGAGAGATTAAACAGGTTTACAGTGAACTATAACACACAAAAACAGGTGCCATGAAATGAACGTGCAAGTATAAACTCGCAAGGACAAAGAGAATGAGAAAGCAGACAGCAGCAGCAACAACTTGGAAACTGGGCAGCAAATGGGCAACTAGGCTAATACCTAACTGACTTACCAGATCTGAGACAGTAGTATCCTCAGCTGACATTATGGGGGCCTACAAGCAGCCCCATTTTCCCAGTAGAACTCCTCAAAAGAATGAGAAATTGACTCTACTGCCTCTGCAGGTATGGGACAGAAGGGAAGCTAAGCCAAGAAGCTTGGTCAAAGTCCAGAGGCTCTGTATCAACCCAGATGGGTGGGATGGGGAGGGAGGTTCAAAAGACATGGGATATATGTATCCTTATACATATCCCTGGAGAAGGCAATGGCACCCCACTTCAGTACTCTTGCCTGGAAAATCCCATGGATGGAGGAGCCTGGTAGGCTGCAGTCCATGGGGTCACGAAGAGTCGGACACGAGTGGGCGACTTCACTTTGACTTTTCACTTTCATGCATTGGAGGAGGAAATGGCAACCCACTCCAGTATTCTTGCCTGGAGAATCCCAGGGACAGGGGAGCCTGGTGGGCTGCCGTCTATGGGGTCACACAGAGTCGGGCACGACTGAAGTGACTTAGCAGCAGCATACATATCCCTATGGGTGATTCACGTTGAGGTTTGACAGAAAACAATAAAATTCTGTAAAGCAATTATCCTTCAATTTAAAAATAAATTAATTAAAATAAAAAAAGAAGCAGTGGAATCCACAGCATGACTGAGAGGTGCATTTGCTCTCTGGACTGGGAGAGGTGGAGACCCACTGGGTTCAGGGGATACAAGGCACAACTAGAGGTAGGGAGCAGAGTACTGGACATGCAGGCAAGAGTGGGTGTTTACATGTTAAATGCTGAGACCGCCAACCTTCTTCCTCACTGGGTTTCCCAAATGTAGTTACCAGGCCTGTACCTGTAAGCAGGAGACTGGCAGGGCTTTACCAGGGGGAAAGAGGGTAAGAGGAAAGACCTAAAAATACTGACCCTGAGTTTCTCCAACAAAATAGCCCAGCCACACTCTTCAGTGAAGCCCACAGGTGACAAGCCTCAATGGCAAGCTCAGAGCCTCCAGACAGTACTTGAGTGCTCTGTTCTTAACAAGAGAGAAATTAGAGTTCACAGACATGTGAGAAAAACCTCTAATGTGAAAGATGGAAATCAAACAAACACGCAGGATAAAAGCAACCTAACAGGAATTATTCAAAGAAAACATTTTATATTCAGAATATATTTAATGTCCTACAAGATACAAAAGAAGATACACTGCATTTATGCAAACAAGAAATGGATAATTTAGAAAAAGAGCCATAAGAGAGCAAAAAAAAATTATTATTGAAATTAAAAATATTATGGTAAAAATGGGAAAAGTCAACAGAGGGTTACAAGATAAAGAGACAGAACATAGAAGAGAAAAGTGGAGAAAAGTAATGACAAATCCATGTTGGATGCCCAACATGCAAATAATAAGCATTCCTGAAAGGAAAAACACAGAAAGTAAGAGACAGAAAGAAATCAACCACAAAATAATTCAAGGAAATGTCTCTTAGTTCATACTTGACTTTCCAGATTAAAGCGTGTCCATACAGCAATATTAAAATAAACTCGAAAGGCACAGTGTCATGAAATTTTAAAACACAGAGGGCAAAGACACAATCAAATAACTTGCAGAGAGAGAAAAATAAAACAAATCCCATTCCAAAGACTGTGAATTTGAATGGCTTTGAACTTCTAGATAGAAATGCTGGAAGATAAAAAACAATGGTGTGATGCCTTCAAAAATCTGAAGATAAATGACTTTCAACCTAGAATTCTATACTAGGAGAAACTACCAATCAGACCTGAAGATAAATTAATGGCTCTGTCAGATATACAAGGTCTCAAGTGTTTAACCTTCTGGTACTGTTTCTCAGGACGCTACACGGGGACGCGTTCCACCCGATTCAGCAGCACACTGGCTGAGAAGGGTGGAACACAGGGCAGGCAAAGGGAATTCTTGGGATGAGGCAGAAGGGAGGTCCCAGGAAGCCAGAGGGTAAGACCCTCAGGTGAGAGCAGGGGAGAGGGTTCCAGAAGAGATTTCTTAAAGAAGATGTGATTGGCAGGTGAATGAACACATCTGATGTGTGGAGAAGACATTTAGACAACTGGCAGAGTTTGGGGTTGAAGCAGTGATAAATTCAGAGGAAACTAAGGGAATATAAAAGGGTATAATGTAATCTAAATGTAAATATAAAATAAAACAAAACCCCTAGGGAAAACAAAAGATTGTGCATGAAAGGAAAAGAAAAGGTTTAGCCATGAATCTAATTTTCATTGCCATATACAATAAACACTGAATATTGACTTGAACAAAATTAAAATGTAACATGATAGGGAGAATGGAGGGAAAGAAAGGCTTGGCTTGGCTTGCCTAGTAAACAAATGATCAGGGCAGAGGATTGATATGTTCACTAACAAGTCTTATACACTATTTGCTATTTTAAACTACAGGCAGGCACAAATTTTGATAAAATAATAAAATGTAAGGAAAGAGTGAATCTCAACTCTCCAAGTGCCCTTTCCTCTCCCAGATCATAATAGTGTTTTCCTATCTGTTTTTGTGTTCAAAGCAGAGGACTGGCTTAACAAGCAACATGAGGGCTTTGGGCTAGACATGGGGAAAAGGGACTCACATAACAATGTACTGGAGTTCCAACCTATATCTTCGCTGTTTCATGTTTATCTTACTTATTAAAGTAAATAAAAATATCAACCAACATTGATGCATGAACTCCACATATTTGTTAATTACAACCATATGTTGACTACAAATTTTTTAAATGGTTGAAAATCAACAGAAGCATTCTGTGAGAATCAAGTTTAATTTACAAAGAAAAACTATTGATTATTATCTGTAAATTGTGCACTACATATCTTTTTTATCAGTAAAATATATATTAAATGAGTCTGTGCATCTATCTGTATGTGTGCATATGTCTATATACACAAGTTTTTCTTTACAGAGTATCAACAAACATTATTGGCACACCACTGGACCTACAGCTATTGCTCAGGAATGAGTTAGGAATAAGGAAGTCTGACTAGAGAAATTTAGCCAAATGATCCCTCAGGAGCCTGTATTCTTACAGTGACTTTTACCCTCCCCTATGTTCTCTATGACTTGGGGAAAGGAAGTCTCTGCCTTTTGAGAGGGTCAGCTCTGACTTCACAGATTAATAAATACCCTGGTGCTCATGTGCTCAGATGCTCAGTCATGTCCAGTTCTTTGTGATGCTGTGGACTGTAGCCAACCAGGCTCCTCTGTCCATGGAATTCTCCAGGCAAGAATACTGAAGAGGGCTGCAATTTCCTCCTCCAGGGGATCTTCCCAACCCAGGGATTGAACCTGTGTCTCCTATATCTCTTGCACTGGCAGGCAGATTCTTTACCACTAGCACCACCTATAGATTTCCCCAAAGGGCATTGTCATTGATGCCCACAGAAGGCAAAACTTACTACATAAGGATGGGTTTCTTTGGAATAAAATTAAGAATTATTGATAACTTAAAGATATTATTTTTCAAAGAAATACAAGTAAAACATTTATCCATTGGAATGGATGATAGAAATGACAGTTGAACTATTTATTACTTTAAGCACTACATGCATTTTGGGCTGAATTTTGTTTCATGAATTTCCTCATAAAATTATATTATTTTAAAAAAGCATCATAAAAAAAGAACTTAAAGGAGAAAGAAATTAATTTATAATCCTGAAAGGAACAGGAGAAGGAATAGATTCTGTGAAGATACCTTTAATGTGAAGACTTCTTTAAAGAGAAGGTCTTGGAACTAGAATGGCATCAGAGTTTTTAAAATATTGGGAAAAAATACAATTTTTTGTATTTTTTTGTATTATTGCAGGACAATATTCAACTGAAAGCTAATCCTGTTGAGGAAAATGTCTAAAAGATATATGGTGCCTGACAGTGCTCAGAGCCATTGGAAGCAGAGCACAGTGGTGGCGGGAGCAGCACAACTCTGGTTGATGCCACCTCCTGAAATGGCGCAGGTACGGTTTGTGTTATACGATTTTCAGTGCTATTTACAAACAGGATATTCAACTGCTGCTAAGTCACTTCAGTCGTGTCCGACTCTGTGCGACCCCATAGAGCCCCACCAGGCTCCTCCATCCATGGGGTTTTCCAGGCAAGAGTACTGGAGTGGGGTGCCAGTGCCTTCTCCGGATATTTAACTAGTGTTCATTACATTGGTACAAGTGACTGTCAGCTCATTCTCTCAGTGCTATTTGGAAACACCCTGACTGACACATTACTTACTGAAAGGAATGCTCAGTTCTGAGACAACTTAATCTCAATCCCTCCCTAACATCTGCAGACACATGCTCCAGATAGATAAGAATCAACTGTAAAGTTGAGAGTCTGAGTTCTCATGCTCTCTGGCTCCACTCCTCCATACTTATCCATTTCATAACCACTCTGTAAACCCAGGGCTTTGGCTTTGTATTTTCCATTCTGTATTACCATTTACTGAGTGCTGTTACATAGATTCCCTATTTTGAGCCTCTCAATAATCCTATGACAAGAGCAGAGCTGGCAGAATGCCCATTTTCCTGGGGATTCCCAAAGGTTAATGCCTTGACTGAGGTCTCAGGGCAGAATCCAACCTAGGACTCACTCAGTTGTTTTGGCTTCTAGCCCAGTGCTTTTTCCATAAAATGCTGACATTTGGACTCTGAGGTGAACCTAAGACATAAAAATAGAATGCCACATGTCTGATAAATTTCTTCCAATAAAATACAAAAGGTACAGTTCCTTGAGCCAGAAGAGAAATATAAAAATTGGAGACAACAATTAAATGACTTTGGTTGTGTGTATATGGCTTCTCTCTGAAAATGGATGGTATTAATTACACTGTCAAGAAAAATCATTACATGAAACAAGTTTCACCAAAGAGTTGCCAAAAAGATGATTTCAAAATACTGACTTTGGGATGGGTTAATTTAAATTTACATAGTTAATCATTCTATGATTGAAATGATTCTATGATTGAAATCCCTATTTCTTTCCAGATGTAATCAACCTGGATATTCATGTCAAGCAGACAAATAAAGTTCTAAGAAAAGATGGAGACAAGAAAAGAAAGCCAGATTGAAAATTCAGGAAAAGGCAAAAGAAAAGATTTTTCTTTTAATCACTGGACGTGTCAACAAGCACCAGGCAACCTTTGACTGACTAAAAGATAAACCAAATCACAGCATGATGCTTGGTGGAAAGTTATAAAGGGGAGTCATAAATTGATGGGAATTTGGACAAAAGGGCCTTTAAAATCCCTTCTCACACTCAGGTCTTGATTAACTCTGAGTAAAACCATTGTCTAACTTGGGCCTCAGGGTCATGTTTCACTGAAACTATTTCTGTTACCCAAACACTTCACCTAAAGGAAAGTGACACCGTCTTATTATTTTGCTAACCAAAGAAACGGAACATAGCTACCAGCAGGAGAGAAGGAAACCTCTCCCAAGTAGCTGAATACTGGAAAAATGAGATGGAGGACCAAAATGTCATATCCCAAACCTCTTATTCACAATTGGAAACCAGTTCCACCATGTAGGATGTGAGTAGTCTCCCCTGCAAAAAAGTCAAAGCAGAGGTGAAAAATCAAAAGAGAAAAAAAGGGGGGCTCCATATACCTTTAACAGATGATAACACAGTGGTTAATAGCTTGGGCTCAACTAGATAAAATTCTCTGTTGCCACCTATTAACTGGGTGACTTTGAGGCATTTATTTAATCTATAAAATGGGGATAATAATAGTACTGACTCAGTTAAATTAATTTAATTAGAGCTGCTTAGCCTCCTGGCTAAAATATAGTAACAAGCCAATGAACATGAGAATGATCATTTGCTGTAATTTAAAGTTTTGGTGAGAAAGTGTTGCCTTGAAGGAGAACCATAACATTTATGGCAAGAAAAGTCTTGGTATCACGGGGTGCTTCACAAATTCTTGATCATTTGAAAAAGTCACATGACTTTTCAAAGAATAGAAAACACCAGGTCCACTAGAGTAACAGCTATAAGGCAGTGGAGAAAGACATTTTCTAATTTGCACTTTTGAAGCAGTGAAACATGTGATTGATGGTGTAACAAACCCTTCTCTGAATTAGACATATGTTGATCCTCTTCCTGCCAGGCATGGTGCTAGGCACACACAAAGCTTAATTATACTCAGTGCCTCTTTGAAGAAGCATGTATGCAGATAGATAGATCGATACACAATAGCTTTACTGCTGAAAAAACAAAAACACAATGGAATTCAGGAAAAGAGAGTTTATTGCCAGTAAGACTTTGTGACAAGTAAGCTGGCCCTTTAAGCAAGAAGGGTGTTCATCAAAACTGACAAGTCACAAGCAGCCATGATTCTTAACCACCTCCACAGTCCTTCCAATCCCAACCTAGAGTCAGTGTTGAGAGACAAGTGGCTAAATAGAGGTTAAAGATGGCCTTTGGTAGGGCAGCTACCCCTTTCTCTCCTGGCTACGCTGACCTGAATGGATCTGGCAGGGAGCCAGTGCGTCCGTCTGATCCTTCTCAAGCATAGAGTGAAATGCTGGTTGTTGAATGACTAGTTGCCTTATTTCAAGTCTGAGTCAGTTCTGCTTCTCATCAGCATCCAGATACCAAGCTGTGGCTGAAGTCAAAACAGGTCCTAGTTTGTGTCAAGCCCTGGAAACCAACGTTATTTTCATGATCCATACAAGGTACCAGCTGTGCCAAGGTGGACAGGATTATCGGTGACCTGAGTAGAAGTGCCTCAACAAGTGGAACCCAGAAACCAGGTTCTGGCCCCCAGTGTACTGGTATGTGGCTCTGTCACTTGGAGGGAGTCATGGAGCTGAGACTTCAGTCCCTCATCTAGTGTCAGGAATGAGTCTCCTCAAACCACAGCAAGGCCAAGACAAGGGTGCACTGGGCAGGGGTCTGACTCCCCAGCGATGTGCCTGGGGCACCAGCAAAGGTGGGGCTCACACATGAAGCTCCAATTTGCTATTTGAAAGCAAAGATCAAATTATTTATTAATGGGAGAACCAGAACTTCATTAGATTTTTTATACCTGTTTTCAGCTCACTGTTATTTTTAGTTGTATGGCAAGAGTTAGGGAATAAGCACACTGTAACACTCTTAGAGACCAAGGTCTCTTAAATCATCATCCAGCCAAGAAGTGGGCATCCATGAGGTTAGTTGCAGAGGGTTTATGGGGAGTGAAAAGAGGAGAAAGGGATGTTAAGGAAGTCTGTGTCCACTCAAACATTCCCGCTGTGTCCTTTCATGCCACCATCTATCCCTTTGCCTACCCCTGGGTTCTTTGGTCCTTCTGCCACCTAGTGACCCCAGAGTCAGAGATCCATGCTACAAATTTTGGCTGGCTTGCTTCTTTTCCATTCCCCATGTAGACATTTTCTCAATACAATATATCTCAGAGGGACAGTTATAAGAATAGCCCATAAGAAGAGGGAGTTGACTGGCCATTTTCTTTTACTTGTCTACAGATCACCCGGGGCTCCTGTGAAAATGCAGATTCTAATTCAGCATGCCTAGGTTGCAGGCTGCAATTCTGCAGGCTACCAAGCTCCTGGATGGGGTTCATTTCTCCGGTCCTTTGGCCACACTTTGAGTACGGAGGTGCTAGAGACCCTTCCAGTTCTGACTGCCCTAAGCTTGTGAGCTCACCCAAAACCACCCTTTCCAGAAGTTCTCAGAACAAGAGAATCTCAGGGGTCATTCTCACAGGCCCCTTGATTTCTGTGCCATCCACACACCAGCCCTGTCTTCCACCTCATGAAAACAGGGAACTCGGATGCAGAAATGCTCCAGCAGTTGGATGATACCTCAGCCTAGGCACAGAGGTGTTGCAGAGGAAGCTTACAAACATGCCAGAATGACTACGGCAGGTCTTCAATAGTTCCAGTTATCTTCCCCAGGGGAGTCCTCGGGAAAGGATAAAAAGTCCAGAAGAAACCCCCTAAATCATTTGCATTCACGGTATAGGAAATATAAAGGCATTAGGATGCATCCCACAGTCCTTGGTGTCAGGTGGCAGAGCTAATCACCTCATGGTGAATCAGATCAGCTTGGTGGCAGAAATTTAGCCTCCCTTAAGCATCATTGAACTGTGGTGTTGGAGAAGACTCTTGAGAGTCCCTTGGACTGCAAGGAGATCCAACCAGTCCATTCTGAAGGAGATCAGCCCTGGGATTTCTTTGGAAGGAATGATGCTAAAGCTGAAACTCCAATACTTTGGCCACCTCATGCGAAGAGTTGACTCATTGGAAAAGACTCTGATGCTGGGAGAGATTGGGGGCAAGAGGAGAAGGGGACGACAGAGGATGAGATGGCTGGATGGCATCACCGACTCGATGGACATGAGTCTGAGTGAACTCCAGGAGTTGGTGATGGACAGGGAGGCCTGGCGTGCTGCGATTCATGGGGTCGCAAAGAGTCGGACATGACTGAGCGACTGAACTGAACTGAACTGAACTGAACTGAAGCATCATTGTGGACTCACATATGAGGATAAAAGACTGAAAACACTCTCAAACAAATAAAGAATGCCCTTTGTGGTTGGACCAGGATCCCAGGAAGGGCCACTGTCACTGAAAAAACTTCAGCATGAATGCTAGACTTGGAGAAGATGTCCTGCCACCAGGGTGAGAACAGGCCAGAAGGACAGCGCATGTGCATTTCTGGATGGCTTTGAAGATGCAAGGCTGTATCTGTGCCTGTGTGCCTGCATGTGTGTGTGTGCACATGCATTTACATTTGTTTGTGTGTGTCTGTTGGGAGGGCAGCAGGAGCAAGGCTGGGAGGAAGAGGTAAACACACTGATCCTTTTTCTATGAACGGCTGCCATCTCCTTAACATCCTCCTCTTTATTTCCCTGGAAAAGATGACACTAAAACTCTGTCCTTCAAAAATCTATCAAACATGAACAGGAAATAGAGTGTACTCTCATGAGGTGAGAGGAGAGTTATTATTATGACATTGACCACCCCCGCCCCCCAACTCCCTGCCTGTCCTGTCACAGGTCTTCCTATCTGAAAGGACACGGAATAAAGGAAAGCCTTGTGGGGGTGGGACTGGGCTCTCAGGAAGGACCAAGTGGAGATGATTTGCCAGCATCCTGAGGCAGGCTAGCTTTCCTTCTGGCACCCACTGAGCTTCTCTGACTATAACTCATAGACATGGATAAAAGCACACTTTCAAAGACATTGAGGAAGCTCTAGAAAAGTGGTCTCAATGGGGATTAAATCAGGTCTCCCAATCCCTAATTCAAGTCAAGGATTTCTCCACACTTGCTGCATGGACGCCTGAATTGAATCCACACAATTCTGTCTACAGATTCTTCAGTGGGCATTCATAGTGGCCACCGAAACATCAAATTGTGCAAAAGAAGTTCTCCAAGAAGCCAGTTCTTCTTTTAGCAGATAATACATCATGTGCTAAATCATTCAGGCAAGTGCCAGCCAGTTGTTAGAATAAAGATGGTTTCATTGCTAAATATTGGGCTTTAAAAACCAATCAAGTGTAGAAAGTAACTTTAATTAGACCGAAGAATCAGATAAACAGAGTGTAAAAAGCTTAGTGTTTGAACAGCATGTATCTCACTGTGCCTTTATTCTCTAAAGACACAGAGTCAAAACAGAGATTAGGCCTCTGCTACCCACTCTGAGACAACTAAGAAGTAAATGGGATGAGTGTATTACTTCACTCACACCCAGAAACACTTTTATTCATGGGGCTTTTGCACAAAACTCCTTGATCCTGGGAATGCTGAGAAACAAATAACCAGCATCAATTATGGATAAAGCATCCCAGCCCTGAAGACAATGGATATTGACTCCTGATCCCCACATACACACTCAAAAACACAGAAGATTATCAATCGACTTGCAGTCAATACTGTCTAAACACTGCATCTATCTTGGAAAAATACATTCAAGACATGTGATGGCCCTCTTTGACTCAGGCATCTCAACAACTTTCAGGATCTTATCCTGTGCCCTCCTGTCTTCCACTGAGTTGAGGCTGCCAAGTGACAGAATGCCCACCTTCCTACTCTGTCTTTCACAAAGCTCATTTCCGGAAGCCATGAAAGTGATGGATTCATTTCAATGAGTGCAACATCAAGCTCTCCAGACCCTTACCTACAGGAACAGCTTTGAACTGCACTGCTTGGGCCTCCCACTCACTTGGATATTTTTAGAACTGAACATGGAACAAAAATGAACTTTTCAAACAGGGAAGGAATGCAAAGTGCTTAGGGCTGGTTTTCAAAGGGCAAAGCTTACTTTAAATGACTATTGATTGGACCTAACTGCAACATGACAAGCTCACATGGGGTCAGGAGCTTGCAGAGGAAGCCAGGTGTGGAAAGCTAATCTCTAGATACCTAGGGGAGGTCTGAGCTCCACTCTTGGCTGAAATGAATGGTTCAGTTAGCACAACGCAAGGATTCTAGGGGGAACAGATGCCACAAGCAAGAGTCCATGTTACTTGAAATGTGATGTTGGTGAGTTCTCCAGATACATCCAACATCCTTTCTGTTGACAAAGCTTTAACCTTATCACCACACAGAAGCCTAAGTTCTAATTTTTAAAGATCTGTTTCTTGCCTACTCAGCAAAATGTTTTTGATGACTTTTAGACACTTAGTGTAGTTTGAAGAGGAGGCCAGGTAGGAACTGACTAAAAATACACCAAGGTAGCCAATCATCATCTTCAGAAAAGACAGAACTACCCCACACTCTGCTCTCCCCCTTTACACACTATTTTAACAGAAGTAATTTCTGTGTATCTGCTATGTGTCTGGCAGCTGCCAGGGATGAAGGAGACAGAGGTGATTCTGATACTACCCCAGGGAGTTCAAGGTATAATGAAGGAGAAACATACACACAAACACTTAAAGCATATCCACCCCCTTCTGGGATTGGGCACAAGGGTAGCAGCTTGATCTGGAAAACACGGACCTCGTTTTCCATCCTACCCTCTGCCTTGGCAGGGCCAGCCCCTCAAAGAAATATATCCCATCATGTGAGCTTTTGTGCAAATCCTGCGTTCTAGAGATACCTGGAAACCACTCTCTGGGCTTCTTCCACGCTTACCACTAGCCCTAGCATACCAGTTTCCCATGGGCCTTCCAGGTCAGAAGCCAGGATCCCCACCTCCAGGAAGGAGACAGAATGTGCCCAAGATCACACAATTGACAGGCTCGGCACATTTTTCAGAAACAGATCATCTGCAAAGTGACATAAAATCATTACAATTTACAAAGCAAACAAATAAATTTTCTCATCTATATAAAAATGACAGTTCATACTTATTATGATGGGTTGAGTTCAGTCCAGTCACTCAGCCGTGTCCGACTTTGCAACCCCATGAACTGCAGCACGCCAGGCCTCCCTGTCCATAACCAACTCCCAGAGTCCATCCAAACCCATGTCCACTGAGTCAGTGATGCCATCTAACCATCTCATCCTTTGTCATCCCCTTCTCCTCCTGCCTTCAATCTTTCCCAGCATCAGGGTCTTTTCAAATGAGTCAGCTCTTCACATCAGGTGGCCAAAATATTGGAGTTTCAGCTTCAAAATCAGTCCTTCCAATGAACACTCAGGACTGATTTCCTTTAGGATGAACTGGTTGGATCTCCTTGCTGTCCAAGGGACTCTCAAGAGTCTTCTCCAACACCACAGTTCAAAAGCATCAATTCTTCAGGGCTCAGCTTTCTTTATAGTCCAACTCTCACATCCATACATGACTACTGGAAAAACCATAGCCTCGACTAGATGGACCTTTGTTGATGAAGTAATGTCTCTGCTTTTTAATATGCTATCTAGGCTGGTCATAACCTTCCTTCCAAGGAGTAAGTGTCTTTTAATTTCATGGCTGCAATCACCATTTGCAGTGATTTTAGAGCCCCCCAAAATAAAGTCTGACACTGTTTCCATTGTTTCCCCATCTATTTGCCATGAAGTGATGGGACCAGATGCCATGATCTTCGTTTTCTGAATGTTGAGCTTTAAGTCAACTTTTTCACTCTCCTCTTTCACTTTCATCAAGAGGCTCTGTAGTTCTTCTTCACTTTCTGCCATAAGGGTGGTGTCATCTGCATATCTGAGGTTATTGATATTTCTCCCGGCAATCTTGATTCCGGCTTGTGCTTCCTCCAGCCCAGCGTTTCTCATGATGTACTCTGCATATAAGTTAAATAATCAGGGTGACAGTATACAGCCTTGACGTACTCCTTTTCCTATTTGGAACAATCAGTCTGTTGTTCCATGTCCAGTTCTAACTCTTGTTTCCTGACCTGCATACATTATAATAGGTAATGAGTTGCATTTTTTCCCTCTCATCTCCCATTATGTGACCAAAATGCTGTAAACCATAGAATATTAGACTTAGCCAGGTTTCTCATGGGCCCTTTCCTCTGTACCCTATCTCACTCTACAAAATAGACTGTGGCAGGACTTTTGGATGTGTGAATTGTCCACAGGGAGAATTTCTCCTTGACGAGAAGCTGATGGACCCATGTTCAGGTCTACCGGCTGATCTGGGTGCAGGCTTCAAAAGCCCAGGAATAGGGTTATTGTTGAAAGAAACACATATGAAGTAGAGCAGGGTGACAGTTTGAGATAATAACTGATGGGATTTTTATTCTATATATTTTTGCTTACCTATTAACATCCCCCTTCCCCATTTACTGCATCAGGAAAGGAGTAGAAAAACCAAGAAAAGCAGCTGAAATCCAAGAGCCAAAGCTTTAGCTTTGCAAGAGCCTGGGCTTTACAATAGCCTAAATCTGAAAGGCTGGAGGCTTACACAAGGGATTCAGAATCTGGCTCACAAATTACACTCTCACGCCCTGAAATCAGATTTGGACTCTCTGGAATTGTGCTAGAGATGAATTAGAGAGAGAGAAAGAGGCCGGTGGATCAGACATGAGTTTCTTCATGGGACTCAGTCCAACTTTCTGCCCAGTGTTCACAAGCTGGTCTGTCTACAGGTTGGCCTCAGAATCCTAGCAACCCTTGCACACTCAGGGGCCAGAGGAGTAAAGCATATTCCTCCCTCCACTGCATTGCCTTTCACCTCTGTGCCCGCCCATCATGTATTCCCTCCCCATCCCAGCAGAATCTCCCTTGGCCTCAAGACAGCTCTGCACCTGTCGCCCTTCCCAGACTTCAACAGTCTTCCAGGAAAGGAGACCAATTACAGGGACTACTTTTAGGAAGCTGAGTGAAAGTCAGGACTTGATTTCCCATCAGCCATCAAGCCGTAACAATTCCAGCAGTTTGGGTTTGAACTGAACCAGTGACCTGCACTGAACTGAAAGGCTCCAAACACCATTATTGCTCCCCAGGGCAGCCTTCCCTGTGCCTTTGCCTCTCACCTCATCCATCTGAGAGCACAGATAAATGAGCCTTCTTGACTTGTTTATGCCAGCTCTCCCCTCCTTCCCCTGTTCTTACTCTCAGACCCCTTTGCAGAGTGCCCTCTGACCGCATTCTAGATGGATGTGCTGTTGTGTAAGCCATTCTCCTCAACATTAACATTACTCAAAACAGCTTTAACATCATCACTCCTGCTGCCTTTGATGGTAGAGGCATTGAGCTCGACTTCCTGTCTGAGTGAAAGAAATCCGAGCCAATGCAAGACATATGTCATTACTCAAGGACATTGACTTAAAGATAGCTGCTACATTATAGGCTCCCCGTTTTTCCTGCCTTTTTTCCTTGGGGATGTGCTTTTCTCTCTGCAGCATCATAATCAATAGTTCATCTCTGCTTTGTAATGGATCATATCAGGCACCACTATGTAAACTGTCGCCTGACATTTAATGTGGACGCTGTTCTCTCAGATGGAGCACAATTTTCTCCGTCTTCAATGCCTGGAATATTGAAAGGACCTAAGCAACAATGTCCAATTAGGTGTCAAGTCATAGCCTTGCTACAGGACTAAGAAAAGAGAACACAGCCTCAGCTGCTCCCAGCTCACCTGGACCAATGAAAAGCAAACTCAGTAAGTGTCAACCTGTCTCATAACAAAAGCCGATTTATTACTGAGAAAGCAGACACACACAAAAATTAGATCAAAGGCCCTCTACTCTTCATTCATGATGTACTACCCCTGCTGAGCAACTGTGGATTTTTTTAATGACAAAAAAATTTTAAATACCCTAAGTTCAACAACAAGAAAATTTCAAGAGAAATCTCAGCTGAGCTTTGCTGCCCCAGGAGATGAGCTGGTTTAGCTGTTTTATCAAAGAGCTTTGAAATATAAAATGCTCCTGAGGGGTTAGAAAGGAAAGAAGAAAAACACTATCCTTAAGGGAGACTGAGCTCTATAACATCCTTGTCCTAGCAAGGCTCCTTGGGGATAGACGTCCCTCACATGTTCACCCCCAGAGACAGAATCATAAAGGAGCAGAGAGGCTGAGTGCCACCTGAGTTCTCCAGGATTCCATATCTGGTGATCCTGTGTAAATGTCTCTTTCCTTGGGCTTCAGTTGTCCCATCTGACACACAGGAGCTGGATCCAAGAATATCCAAGAGATGATTTAGATTTCAAATTTTATGACCCTTACATGGAAGAGAGAATAGGAATACCATAATATTAGATGTAAGAAAGAGGAAGAAATTAGGAAGTTAGGAGACAGAAAATAAAAAGCCAAAAGAGTAGTATAACAGGAAACAGAAGGGTAGACAAAGTGGGCAGGTGAGGGTAAAATAAAGGTGAGGTCAAAACAACTTTAATTATTTAGTTCTAGTAAACACTAATGATAGTGATGGTTTCTATTCGTTCAACATCTACCAAGGTATAAATACATTTTCTCTAATATTCACAGCTTTCTGAGGTTGTATTAATATATCCATCTTACAGATGAGGAATCTGAGGTTCAGAGTGGTTTAAAGTTCACACTGCTAATAATTAATTAATCACACCATGATTGAACCCAGGAACCCAAGCCAGCCTTTCCCCTATGTTATACTACCTCCTAAACCATTCTCTCCATTGTTTAGCAAGAGATCCAGTGCTCTCTTCTGCTTTAGTTCATAAAGTGTAGTTCAAGTAGAGGATTCATGAAGAATCCAAGAAGGCAGCATCTGTAACCAAGAGCAATTCTGAATGTGCCTCTGACAGAGAAAGGGAGGATCAAGGTGAGCGTTCTGACAACTGACAAGAAGTACTACACCGTGGGATGAATCCTACGATAGGGAGATGGTATAGCAAAGAAAGGGACAAGCACTTGTTTAGAAATCAGGAGAATAAGGTCTGGTTTCTTGCTACAAGTTTCTTGAAGGGCTGTGCATGAGCCCTACCTGCCCTATGTACTCCAGGCACTACAGAATATCTGGGTGCATGTGCTATTAGGTACAAGGGGCTGGATACAAGCAAAGGGAGTAGGTGAGGGGAGTGGGGAGATCAGAGCTCTTTTAGCAGAGTACAGGGAGGTCCTACAAACTGCAGACATCTATTCATTGCTTCAGGAGAGTCAGGCTCAACTTTAAAAAAAAAAAAGAAAACTACTTTTCAATGAAGACAAACTGGTATGTGAGTGGGATTGCTAGTCTTTTTCATGTTGTGCAAGACTCAAGCCTGGCTCCTGTTAAATGGAACGCTCCCGAGTACATTTGAAAGATGATTAGGTTTACAAAAGTTCCATTTGTCTACAACCTTTCACACAGCCTTGCATTAATAAAGAAGAGTTACACAAGTATGAGTCCATGTGATATGGACACACGTGTAAAACATGAAGCAAGGCAAATGAATTTGTGCAGGCCATGAGGCTAGGACCTAGAAAGAAAGCAGATGAGACTGAAAACAAATCCTGTAGCAGGAAAAAGAATTTACTGTGAACCACACCCATGAACCTCCACTGGCCCCTACTCTTATTTCCCCTTCAGCTTTTCCTTATGGGTTCTGACTACTTCCATTGCCTTGAGATCAGGAAGCACAGGAAAGATTCAGAGGAATTTCATTTACCTGGGGAACATTTTAGAGTTGATAGATTTCTTTTTTACCCTATCTGCAAGGTTGGGACTAAATATTCTTCTTATTCACTGTTCCTGGATAAAGTGGCTTTTAAACGTTATTCACCATTGTCATTTCCACTTGCGCCTTCACTCACACACACAATGAAAATAAAATGAGACTGAGAATGATTGATGCTGCTCTTTTTAATGATGAATGCCACCAATTTTTGTGTCCTTTGGGAAGTTTTTCCATACTCCTTTTCTTTACCTGACTTAGTTTTCCCCCTTCTTCCATCCAATATTTTCTTTCCCTTGGATTATCTGGAACTTCCATAGAGCCCTAAAAGGACAGGCGCTGCTCCCCTGGCCCTCACCATAGCCCATGAGCCAACACAAGTGGCAGTTCAAGTATTATGAAAATAGAAGCACCTCATTCCATTTAATTAAACATCAGTACAACCATCAGAGATTCTTTTTGAGCACAATTCAAAGGCAAGCAAGTTGCACCTGAACAAATAACTTTGCATAGAGAGGCATTCATAATGACCAATGTTAAACCAAAATAAATGTATGTTAGGAGAGATGGTGCTAAAGGGTTTGCTGAATAATGTAGAGATCACCATGTGGTTATTCATTCAATAAATATTTATAAAGCACGGATTGTGTACCAGGCACTAGGCTAGGAAATTAGAATTCAAGGGAAAATAATACACAGTCCCCAGACTGGAGTTTAGGTGGTGGGAGCCCAAAATCCAGGCAAAAAGTAAATGCAAATGAAAAGTTTCCCTCTATTTCTTGAGTTTGCAGAAACAGATGTCCCTAGGATTGCTCTGAAAGCCTTTGAAAGGGGACGGAAACTGACTCAACAGAAAAAGTTTCCTGAAGTCCAGTTTCCTGCATATTCTATGCCAGTTCAATCTAACCCAAACAAACACCATTTTTAGATAGAGCATATTGGCATAACAGAGAGCCATTTGGTAACAGTTTATTCATCTAGAAAATATATATTATATACTTGTATGTACTAGACACAGTGCTAGGCGCTGGGTGAAAGATACAAACATGAATTAATCAGGGCTTCATTCCTTAAGCCACTTACGGATTGATCAAGAAGTAACAGATGGCAATCCAAGGCTCCATGTTTGTTACTTTGCATTCAAATTTATTCACTTGTGCCCAAACAGTTATTTCACTCATACTGTATACATCATGTAAGGTACTCAGACATGGAGAAGGATAGTTCAGGGAAGGCTTTACAAAGGAGTTCATATTAGGGTTGAGGTTTGAAGGATGAGTAAGAATTCCCTGGAAGAGAATGGAAAAAGGACATTTCAAGAGTGAGGAAGCAACAAGTGTAAAGATATGGAGGTTTGAGAGAGTAGGGTGAATTCCATAAGGGGGAACATCTCAGTTCTCTGAAGAAGAGAGGGACTTCCCAGATAGCGCTAGTGGTAAAGAACCAACCTGCCAACGCAGGAGATGTAAAAGATGTGGGTTCAATCCCTGGGTCAGGAAGATCCCCTGGAGAAGGAAATGGCAACCCACTCCAGTATTCTTGCCTGGAGAATCCCATGGACAGAAGAGCCTGGTGGGTCACAAAGAGTTGGACAGTCCATAAGGTCGCAAAGAGTTGGACAGGACCAAAGCGACTTAGCATGCATGCATGCTGAAGAACAGGCAGGAAATGATGCTAATAAGGTGTCTGGGACTTTGTAACCAACTCGGCTCTACACCAAAGAATGGGATCAAAGTCACCAAAGATCTTTGGTACTGTCCTGCAAACATTAATTCCACTAAAGTGAGACAAGAGTCCATGCCTTTATTGAAAGAATTGGTATGTGAAAATACTGGTTAGCCAAGGCATGTAAGCATAGTTGTAGAAATGGAAACACGTCATCAGTTGCTGCAGACATTAAGTACTTCTACGAAGGCAAGAGAGTTTCTTGAAAGCAAACAGTGATTACAGTTAATAAGACGTGCTGCAGAGCCTCTGTCTGGTCTTTAGGCTGTGACCTATCTTTATGGACAGCTAGTTCAGTTGTTTAGCTCATCCAACCATCTGGTGGTGAAATAACTGTTTAGTTTAAGGAGCCTAGTGCAATAACTTGCTGAGTGCCTCAGTGATGTGGCTCATGACCTGGTCACATAGCCATAGCATCTGTCAAGACAGGTTTTGAGACAAGAACAGCTAGTGGGTTGTGAGAGGCAGATAGTGAGGGGTTGTTCCAGTGGACAAGTGAATATAACACACTTCATCAGGGAAGGAAGGGAGAGGTCTAGCTGCTGAAGCCAGAGAGGTCTAGACAGATTCTCAACAGCCTGCCTTGGGACCTGAGAACATCAAACACTTTCTTTTCATTTTTGATGCTGTGTGATGCACAGGCTGGTGAGACCTGAGGTTGTACAGGGACTCAGGGACTTATAAGAAAGGCAAAGGGAGAGAACTAGACCAGAGATCAGTTTTGGAGTAAGAGACAGGAGATAGCACGCAGGCAACCTAGTGAAACTCAAATCACTGGGCAGGACTTCAACGAGACTGGCTTATTATCAAAGACAATAAAACTGAAAAGGGCATTCAGAACCACAGAGCTAGGGGACAGTGATCCCAGATTCTGGGGTCAAGGGGCTTTGGCTTCAGGAGCCAAGGGCTAAGGAGCAGGAGCCATGGGACCCACCAGAGCTGTAACTCACACAAGGCTAAAAAGAACAGCTTTTTCTTATTCAGACATAGCTTTAGATGTTTGTGTTTCCAGTTCCCTAATCAGTGCCACTTTCTGTGCTATTACTTTTTCCTGGAGGTAAAAGAATGAATAGATTGTTGTTTCTTCTTCCCACTTTCAACTTTAGCCAAGTTTGCAAAGACATAAGTCTAAAAACATGCTCCCTACTGTACACTATATATGTGTGTGCCTGCACACACATGTGCACCCATGCCTGTCTAGACCTGGGTCTAGGTCACTGCAATATCTCAGGGCAATGTGAGCATAAAAATTGCTACCGTTTATCAAGCACTTACTATGAGCACTGAGGAACTCCTGAATCTCTAATCCCTATAGTGCCAGAGGACAGGATTTCATCTATTCTTTACAAGGCTAATGCTGAACCTCTCCAGTGCTCCCCAGAACTGAGCTTATTATAGAAAATAATACAATATATGAATATAATATTACCACAGTTCAGTTCAGTCGCTCAGTCGTGTCCGACTCTGTGCGACCCCATAAACGGCAGCCCACCAGGCTCTTCCATCCATGGGATTTTCCAGGCAAGAGTACTGGAGTGGGGTGCCATTGCCTTCTCCGAATATCACCACACCTCCCTGTAAAAGGCAAGGTCTAGGAAAATAATGTCTACACTTAGACAACTAGCCAGACCATTCTACCTGAAATGGCTAAGTCAACCACCAACTGATTTGACTGATTTTGTCCAGTGAACTGACTGGTTGCCTGACTGGCTTGGTGGAATAACACAGTTACTTCAGAATCATGTTGCCACAGCTTTGCAATGTGTCTCTGCTGATGAAATGAAGTGAAAAGGGATGAAATTACTACAAATACTTCCCATTTCAAAGATGCCAGCCTAGATTGTCAAAGCTAAAGAACTTTTGCCAAAAACCAACAGGTATGGCAGAGAATGACAAAGGGACGTCATGAGTAGATCCCTAGGCTGGAGTGTACAGCACTGCTTCTCTTCCAGGGTTTGCTTTTATCCACCTAAATCTCAACTGGCTACTCATTAGAATCATCTACAAAGCTTTTAAAACCATTCATGGAGGGAGGTCCCAAAGACACTGAGTAAACTGATCTGGAGTGGAACCTGGACAAGACTACATATTTTTAAGGCTTCCCAGGTGATGACATCACCAACTCAATGGACATGAGTTCGAGTATACTTCGGGAGTTGGTGATGGACAGGGAGGTCTGGCGTGCTGCAGTCCATGGGGTCGCAAAGAGTCGGACACGACTGAGTGACTGAACTGAGACTGAGACTGAGGTGATGATAATAAATAGCCATGATTGAGAGCCCTGGATTTTAGTGATATGTCCCCTCTGGGCCTCAGTTTCCTATTTATTTAATGAGGATATTAGACCAGGTGATATCTGGGGCCCTCTACAATTCTAAGATTCCTTGTTAATTTTGATCCCACCCCATCTGGCAGGCAGCTCTGAAAAGCCCACTTTCTCTCTGCATAATTCAATTCCCAAATGCTACCAAGATGGTTGACCTACCATAGAGGGCTGGCATGTGGGTTAATGAGATCATATTTGCAAAGCATTTGGGGCTCTAGGGAAGGAATCTCTAATATATGCAGCTAAAGAATGATTACAGCAACATTAATGTAATTTTTTTTAAGGGAGAGTAAATCACAGTTCACAACCCCGCATCTGCCATAATTAGACTATCTTGCCTGGATGGAGAGAGGCAGAGTGGAAAGTAGATTAAAGAAGGTCTGCTCTTGTTAAGACTAGATGCCAGGTCAAGACTTCATGAGACATGTCTATGCAATCACAACCGATATGGACTGGACTTTAATCCATGCAAAGTCCTCTGGTCCTCAAGCACATCCCTAGTAGACTTCTTTCTGACCTACATCTTTGTGGAACTACTTCCATGTAATAAGGACAAAAGCTTAATCTTGTGAGTCTTGTCCAAGAATAAATAATCATCACTGGGTCTCTATATCTAAGATGTTATTATCTGCTGTTTCTGACACATTAAAATTAGAAGAGATCAAGTAATCTTCTTAAAAACCTGATTCATTTGACCTGCACATGCATAGACTACAGGAACAGAAACAGACTGAAAAGACTCTAGAGACCAAGAGACGTGAATTTATGTTTGGCTCTACCTCTTACAAACTCCATGATTTCTGGCAAGTCTCTTACTTTCTTCTACCTTAATTTCTTCTCTTAGATAACACATGAAAACACCTAGACAAATGCCTGCTGCTGCTACTGCTGCTAAGTCGCTTCAGTCGTGTCTGACTCTGTGCGACCCCATAGACGGCAGCCCACCAGGCTCCCCTGTCCCTGGGATTCTCCAGGCAAGAACATTGGAGTGGGTTGCCATTTCCTTCTCCAATGCAGGAAAGTGAAAAGTGAAAGGGAAGTCGCTCAGTCATGTCTGACTCTGTGCGACCCCATGGACTGCAGCCTACCAGGCTCCTCCGTCCATGGGATTTTCCAGGCAAGAGTACTGGAGTGGGGTGCCATCGCCTTCTCTGAGACAAATGCCTAGCGTAGCTCAATAAATAACTTGGTTTCCAATCTCTGCGTCATACATGGGGAACCACTGGTGGATACTATCAGACTTGCAATCAGGGATTTCCAAGTAACAGTCTCTCTGCCCAGATGGCACTGAAGGCCTCTGGTAAGTCAGATCTTTTGTTTTTCACAGCTCATCTACAATCTCAAAGTCATATATGCATTAATGTACAATCAACTAGTTTCTATATTTTATCTAATATAGACCCAGAGACAGACTTTACCATTAACAATCAATTAATAATTGAAATTTTAGGGAACTTGAAACACACCATTTTAGAGTTCTTTCCAAACAATTGGGATGCAGCAATTGATCTGAAAATTTGTCTTACTGCTTTATTTATGAATCAGTAATTCTGATCATAACATGAACTGATGAAATAAAAATTAACTTGGAATCTTGAAGAAGGCTGGATTCATGCATAGGTTTAATCATTTCAATAAAAACACCAATCGATTTTCTTTGGAACTTGGAAAAATTATTCTAAAATCCCTCTGTTACAACAAATAATTTAAAAGGGTTTTAAGCTTGTTTGAAAAAGAAATTTGAAAAGTGTGATGCTGACAACAAAAATAGACCAGTGGAACTGAATGGAGACCCCAGGAACAGACTCAGGTCTATGTAAGAATTGAACACATGATAAACAGAGTATCTCAGTTTATTTGGGAGGGCAGGATTAGTTAATAAATAATGCTGGAGCCATTTGTTAACTATTTGGGAAAAGTTCAATTGGCATCTCAATTCAAATCATTTCACCATAATAAATGGCAAATAGAATGAAATATGTTTAGAAAATGAATCTATAGCAAAAAAATGGAACTACAAAGTAGTATTTCATGGATCTCTAGAAAAGAAAGGATTTTCTAAGATTAAAAGTGATTTTAAAAATTAAAAGAAAAAGGAAAAAACTTTGACAACATGAAATTTTAAAACTGCATAAAAATTATGTAAAAGGCTTTCAAACTGGGAAATTTTATAGCAAACAATAGTTATTCCTGACATTCTTCAAATAATTTAGAAAAACACAGACTAGCAGGTTTAAAGTCTGTGGACATTAACAAAAAGCACACACGCACACATACAAATTACTAACAAACATGAAAAATTGTTTAAACTCACAAGTAAGTTAAGAATTGCAATTTAAAGTAAGATTGAATTTTTCTTTACCTATTAAATTAAAAATGTTTTTAAAGTAATATTCAGTTCTGGCAAGTGTTCAGTGAGATAAGCATTCTTACATACGCTAGTGGGAGTATAAATTGTTCTGATAGAGCATTTTTTAAAACTCTTTGAAGGTAAATATAGATAGTCTTACAATGTTCCTACTTTTTGACCCAGTAATTTAACTTATTGAAATCCATCCCAAGAAATGATCTGATGTACACATAAAAGCTTTTTGCATAATATTCATTGCTGCAATCTTTATGGAAAACACAAATCAGAGCAATGAGGAAGCAAACTAGCTGCCTAAAATAAGAAATGACAAAGTAAATTATGGACATCCACAAGGTATGCTATTATATAACCTCTAAAAAAGATGTTTATGAAGAGTTTATGCAATATTAAGTGAAAATATAATCTTTAAAAGGTTACATGTAATATATTTTCACTTCTATGTTTAAAATTCACAAAGTAAAGACTGACAAGAAACATTAAGCTGTTAAAATGATTATATTTAGTTGGTAGAATTATGGACTATTATTTTATTCTGTATTTTCCATCATTCAAAAACAATACATATTATTTTTACAAAGAGTTTTATAAACATAGATGCACATTCCAACTATTACTTTGCAACACTTAAAAAATGGGATGGGTCTTCAAATTCAGTCGATCTTTCTTTCTACCATTCTCTTGCGTCTTAATCTCTCTCTATTAAGCCCACACACATGGCCCTGAAGGAGGAATAAAAGGATTGCTTGCTGCAGGCCTGATTTTTCTTTTATCCCAGCTGCCAAATGGGAAAACTGCCTCTAAACAGGAGGTCTAAGGCATTGTACAGGAAGAAAAATAGATAAACACTTGACAAAGGCTCTCTCTGCTGGGGAAGAGGTCCTGGAATGACCAGAGGTTTTGTGATAAAGCGTTCAGTCGCCAAGGCTGTCTTCCAAATAAACCAGAAGCACATTTACTATATAGCCTGGTAGGTGATGATCAGCAAAACTTACCAAAAAATACAGCACGGATTTCCTCCAAGTGTTAGCAGCCAGTTTCACTCTAGGAGGTAAAATTACTGGAACTGATAAGCCAATATTAAGGGGCCACAAAAGCTCCTTAAATATTCCAAAGACCAATTTGAGCCATCAGACTTACATCTGAACAAACGGAAAGATGGCAATCTGGAAATTATAATAAGAATGAATTGATTTTGTACCTCTTCTTCAGTTTCATTATGATCTGTGACAGCGGAATGGATTCATTTTATGTCATTTTCTCCTAAGCCTCAGAATACTTTCTTTCAGATCCTGAGGTATGAGCAGAAAGCACAGATGGCCCTGTCTGCTCCAACCCAGCAGAGACTGCAAACAACTTTGGAGTTGTTTAAACTTGTTCCTTTTCTCCAAGCAACCTGGCTACTGGGCAGCTGTTCATTTCAAGGCTCAAAAAGATGCAGGGGGAGATGAAACTACCCTAAAGGGAAGTCGGGGCTGGGTTGTGAAATGTACATGATGACTGTCATGGGGTGGGGGCAGTTGAGCTACCTTTTAATAAATTATTTTTGTCAATATCAAAGAATAAGTAAAAATAAAATCCTACTTGTTTGGTTTCAGGAGATAGACACAGGGTCATGGTATAGACACAGGGTACAACTTTCAGTTCAATGACAGCAATAATAACAAAAAATTATATAGAGAGGTACACAAATATGTATTTTGTCTCTTCCCCCAGTTCCTGGCACAGAACTCCTAAAACCCTTGTAATTTCCTGATTGACAGGAACACTAGGAGCATCCTTTGTCCTAATGAGGCGACTCTGAGTGGACTCATGTATGGCTCCTGCATGGTGGGTGGGTGGTCACCAGAAAGATCAAGCCATAATTAAAAGTTTAGAATTTACAGCTTCACCATCTCCCTCATTCCTCTAGAGAGAAGAGAGGGGCTGGAAATGAGAGTTATTGACTGTGCCTATGTGAAGAAGCCTCTACATAATTCCAATAGCAGTGGGCCTGGGGGACCTGTGGGTTGGTGAGCACACGGAGGTGTGAAGAGAGTGACAGGCTCACGGTGAGTACGCAAGCGCCTAACTCTTCACACACACCTTGCCCTACGCATCTCTTCCATGGGGATGTTCATCTATATCCTTTATCATACCCTTATAACAAACTGGCAAATGTTAGCTAACGTTTCCCTGAGTTCTGCGAGTCACTTTAGCAAACTCACTGAACCCAAGCGGGGAGTCACTGAAACCTATTTATAGCTGGTGGAACAGAAAATCAGGTGATAACCTGGGCTTGCAACTGGTGGTCTTAACTATGTGTGGGGGCGCTGAACGGGCAGGCTTGTGGGACTGAGCCCTTAACATGTCAGATCTGATGCTGTCTTTGTGTAGACAGTATCAGAATCAGGTTAAATTATGTTGTGGCGGAAATCTTCCACATATATTCTGAGAAACGAAGTGTTCTCTGTGAAGGTAAAAGAGACACACAGGATAACGAAAGGCACAGTAGGTAAGAACTGTGTTTTTCCTTAAATAGAAAGGGAAAAAGCTGAGTTTTCCTTTTCAAATATATAAGTATATACATATATATACATATCTTTATACACACACTAGATCATCGAAAAAGCAAGAGAGTTCCAGAAAAACATCTATTTCTGCTTTATTGACTATGCCAAAGCCTTTGACTGTGTGGATTACAATAAACTGTGGAAAATTCTGAAAGAGATGGGAATACCAGACCACCTGACCTGCCTCTTGACAAACCTATATGCCGGTCAGGAAGCAACAGTTAGAACTGGACATGGAACAACAGACTGGTTCCAAATAGGAAAAGGAGAATGTCAAAGCTGTATATTGTCACCCTGCTTATTTAACTTATATGCAGAGTACATCATGAGAAATGCTGGGCTGGAAGAAGCACAAGCTGGAATCAAGATTGCTGGGAGAAATATCAATAACCTCAGATATGCAGATGACACCATCCTTATGGCAGAAAGTGAAGAGGAACTAAAAAGCCTCTTGATGAAGGTGAAAGAGGAGAGTGAAAAAGTTGGCTTAAAGCTCAACATTCAGAAAACGAAGATCATGGCATCTGGTCCCATCACTTCATGGGAAATAGATGGGGAAACAGTGGAAACAGTGGCAGACTTTATTTTTGGGGGCTCCAAAATCACTGCAGATGGTGACTGCAGCCATGAAATTAAAAGATGCTTACTCCTTGGAAGGAAAGTTATGACCAACCTAGATAGCATATTCAAAAGCAGAGACATTACTTTGCCAACAAAGGTCCATCTAGTCAAGGCTATGGTTTTTCCAGTGGTTATGTATGGATGTGAGAGTTGGACTGTGAAGAAAGCTGAGCCCCGAAGAATTGATGCTTTTGAACTGTGGTGTTGGAGAAGACTCCTGAGAGTCCCTTGGACTGCAAGGAGATCCAACCAGTCCATCTAAAGGAGATCAGCCCTGGGTGTTCTTTGGAAGGAATGATGCTGAAGCTGAAACTCCAGTACTTTGGCCACCTCATGCGAAGAGTTGACTCATTGGAAAAGACTCTGATGCTGGGAGGGATTGGGGGCAGGAGGAAAAGGGGATGACAGAGGATGAGATGGCTGGATGGCATCACTGACTCGATGGACGTGAGTTTGAGTGAACTCCGGGAGTTGGTGATGGACAGGGAGGCCTGGCGTGCTGCGATTCATGGGGTTGCAAAGAGTCAGACATGACTGAGCGACTGAACTGACTGACTGATACACACACAAACACACACACAGTACGTAGCAAAATACCAAGAACTGGAAAAATCGCATTGGAGAAGGAAATGGCAACCCACTCCAGTATTGTCACCTAGAGAATCCCAGGGACGGCGGAGCCTGATGGGCTGCCATCTATGGGGTCGCAAAGAGTTGGACATGACTGAAGTGACTTAGCAGCAGCAGCAGCAGCAATGGAAGTGTATACAGAGGTTTATAATACTACTCTAGCCACTTTTCTTTAGATTTTAATCATTTTTTAAAGATTTATAAAATAAATTAAATTTACAAACTATTTGTTCTGTAACCCTCTTAATTGGGGGGTACGCACTGTGTTCTAAAGCTTCCCTGTGGCTCAGTGGTAAAGAATCTGTCTGTGAGCAGGAGCTGTGGGTTCGATCCCTGGGTCGGGAAGATCCCCTGGAGAAAGAAATGGCAACCCATTCCAGTATTCTTGCCTGGTAAATCCCATGAGCAGAGGAGCCTGGCAGGCTACAGTCTATGGGGTCACAGAGTCAGACACAGCTTAGCAACTAAACAAGAATAACAACAACTGTATTCTATAACAACAACTGTATTCTAGCAAGTCCAGATAACTCTGTTTATTGAGCACATTCTTACTTCCCCACATCCGTACCTTTGCTCATGCTATCCCCCACTTTCTGCTATGATTTACCAATCTTTCATATATTTTTTTTTCCCAAATACTCCTTGGTTTCTTTCACTTGAATCTCCCTTAAGACCCAGTTGATTATAATAGCCTTCTTGGCTTGAAGGTCCCAGAGCACCCCATCCTCCGCCCCTATCAAATCACTTATTACTCCTTATTGTCACTGCTTGTTTAATTGTCTCTTTGCCTTTTCTGGACTGTAGCTTTCCTGAATGCAGGGACCTTGTCTGTCTCATTTATAAATATATCCAAAATGCTGACACAGGGCCTGGCATAGAAGTACCACCAAATATTTGTTAAATGAATGAACTACTTATGCAATGGTTAGCAATTTGTCTACTCTTAGAATTTTAAATCTCCTTAAGATCTTTCTTACTTATGTCCAAACCATGCACAAGGTAGGTATTCAATAAATATTTGTTGAATTGAGGATTTAAAAAGAGAGGGAAATGTGAGGAATTTTTCACTTTCACCAAAGGACTAGACTTGTATATTCATGCAGCTACTGAACCAAGAGCTTGAGTTCAGTAAGGCTTAGCCCTGGCCATCCAAAGGACACAAGAGGAAGGCATAAGTGAGTGGTGGATCCATGTGTAAGTGAGAGTGGGTGGTGAACTTTAGATCTCCCTGTCAGTAAGCAAGTTGGTGGGTGGGAGGGGTGAGACTGCTTGATAAAGACCAAGGGGAGTACTGCATTGGAACTGTCACCAAGCACTCATTTGGGAAGGTGAGAGGAGCACACTGCCAGTGTCCTTTACTACATTAGCTAATCAGGAAATGAGCTCAGAAATCTAAATCCAGAAGGGGAATAACTGCCATCATTTTGGTAATTATAATGCCGCCAAGTCTTCCTCTTCTATGTGCATGAAAGCATTTGGAGTGTTTTATTATGAAATCAGTACTTTCACCAGATTTTATCCACTTTGATATAGCCCAGTGCTCTCATCCACAGGTTCATCCACAGGGACAAAATTATCCACATTTGTCCCCTGAAAGGAAATCTAAGAAACAAAGAACTATTTTTATTGCAGCTGGAAAATTATGGTTTCAAATGTTTTTGGAATGAGAATCATCAGTCAGAAATTAGAAACAATACATTATATAGGTTTTGTGTTGGATAGAAAATGTATAGAATTTGGTCTTCCCATCACAAACTACAAATTCCCTGCTCCTAGTATCTAGGTTTTTTCAGCAAAGGTAGTTTCATGTGTATTTAAGGGATAGTGAAGCTCTCAAGAAGTAGAGGATGGAAATTTCCCTGGAGGATTAGTGGTTAAGACTTCACACTTTCAATGCAGGGGGCATGGGTTCCATCCCTGGACAGGGAACTAAGATTCCAGATGCCACACGGTGCAATCAAAAAAAGAAAAGAAGCAGAGCAGGATTCTTGGCCACGTTCTATAAACTGCCACCACATCTAGAACCTGTCATGTCTCCACGAATACCCAAAGGTAGGATGATAATAACCCAAACGATTCTACTCATCCTTCAAATCCCACTTAGGTAGCAAAGGTTTTATCCTGCCCCTGAGGTAAATGTGCACAGAAAGTCTGCTCCTAAAAGGGGATGAATACTGATCTTGCTACAGAATTTTCCTTAAAAAGGGGGGTGGGGGGAAGAGGAGAACACTGGAGAGTGCAGTGACTAGAACACTGCATTCCGTCACGGGGCCTGGCTCCAGTCATGCCTCTGTGCTCACAAGCATTTCTTGTGACACTGAGCATTTCTGAGTATCTGCTTTACCCACTTGAAAATGGGAATATCAAGATTTGCTCACCTATGTCACAAAGCTATTGTAAGGAATCAGTGAGATGCCACGCCAAAGAAGTCGAAGTTGAACAGCTCTATGAAGACCTACAAGACCTTCTAGAACTAACACCAAAAAAAAGATGTCCTTTTCATCATAGGGGATTGAAATGCAAAAGTAGAAAGTCAAGAAATACCTGGAGTAACAGGCAAGTTTGGCCTTGGAGTACAAAATGAAGCAAGGCAAAAGCTAACACAGTTTTGCCAAGACAACACACTGGTCATAGCAAACACCCTCTTCCAACAACACAGGAGACGACTCTACACATGGACATCACCAGATGGTCAATACCATAATCAGATTGATTATATTCTTTGCAGCTGAAGATGAAGAAGCTCTATACAGTCAGCAAAAACAAGACCCAGAACTAACTGTGGCTCAGATCATGAACTCCTTATTGCAAAATTCAGATTTAAATTGAAGAAAGTGGGGAAAACCACTAGACCATTCAGGCATAACTTAAATATAATCTCTTATGATTATACAGTGGAAGTGGCAAATAGATTCAAGGGATTAGATCTGATAGATAGAGTGCCTGAAGAAATATGGACTGAGGTTCATGATATTGTAGGAGGCGGTGATCAAGACTATCCCCAAGAAAAAGAAAGGCAAAAAGGCAAAATGGTTATCTGAGCAGCCTTACAAATGGCTGAGAAAAGAAGAGAAGTGAAAGACAAAGGAAAAAAGGAAAGATATATCCATCTGAATGCCAGTTCCAAAGAATAATAAGGAGAGATAAGAAAGCCTTCCCAAGTGAACAATGCAAAGAAATGGAGGAAAACAATAGAATGGGGAAGACTAAAGGTCTCTTCATGAAAATTAGAGATACCAAGGGAACATTTCATGCAAAGATGGACACAATAAAGGACAGAAATGGTATGGACATAACAAAAGCAGAAGAGATTAAGAAGAGGTGACAAGAATACACAGAAGAACTATAAAAAAAAGATCTTACTGACCCAGATAACCATGATTGTGTGATCACTCACCTAGAGCCAAACATCTTGGAGTGAGAAGTCAAGTTGGCCTCAGGAAGCACCTCTATGAACAAAGCTAGTGAAGGTGATGGAATTCCAGCTGCGCTATTTCAAGTCCTAAAAGATGATGCTGTTAAAGTGCTACACTCAATGTGTCAGCAAATTTGGAAAACTCACCAGTGGCCACAGGACTGGAAAAGGTCAGTTTTCATTCCAATCCCAAAGAAGGGCAATGCCAAAGAATGTTCAAATTTTGTACTGCAAAATTACATTCATTTCACATGCTAGCAAAGTAATGATCAATATTCTCCAATTCAGGCTTCAACAGTACATGAACCGTGAACGTCCAGATGTTCAAGCTGGATTTAGAAAAGGCAGAGGAACCAGAGATCAAATTGCCAGCATCTGTTGGATCATAGAAAAAGCAAGAGAATTCCAGAAAAAATATCTACTTCTGCTTCATTAACTATGCCAAAGACTTTGACTGTGTGGATCACAACAAACTATGGAAAATTCTTAAGGAGATGGGAATACCAGACCACCTTACCTGCCTCCTAAGAAATCTGTATGCAGGTCAAGAAGCAACAGTTAGACCAGACATGGAACAGCAGACTGGTTCCAAATCGAGAAAGGATTATATCAAGGCTGTTTACTGTCACCCTGCTTATGTAACTTCTATGCAGAGTACATCATGTGAAATGCCAGACTGGATGGAGCACAAACTGGAATCAAGGTTGCCAGGAGAAATATCAATAACCTCAGATATGCAGATGACATCACCCTCATGGCAGAAAATGAGAAGGAACTAAAGAACCTCTTGATGAAAGTGAAAGAGGAAAGCAAAATAGCTGGCTTAAAAGCTCAACATTCAAAAAACAAAGATCCTGGCATCCAGTCCCATCACTTCATGACAAATAGATGAGGGGAAAATGGAAACAGTGAGAGACTTAATTTTCTTGGGCTCCAAAGTCACTGCAGATGGTGACTGCAGCCACAAAATGAAAGAAAGTTATGACAAACCTAGACAGCATATTAAAAAGCAGAGATATTATTTTGCTGACAAAGATCCGTATAGTTAAAGCTATGGTTTTTCCATTAGTCATGTATAGATGTGAGAGTTGGCTGAATGCTGAAGAATTGATGCTTCTGAACTGCAGTGTTGGAGAAGTCTCTTGAGAGTCCTTTGGACTACAAGAAGATCAAAGCAGTCAATTCTAAAGGAAATCAGTCCTGGCCACCTGATATGAAAAGCTGACTCATTAGAAAAGACCCTGATGCTGGGAAAGATTGAAGGCAGGAGGAGAAGGGGATGACAGAGGAGGAGATGGTTGAACAGCATCACTGACTCAATGGATTATGAGTTTGAGCAAGCTCCAGGAGATGGTAAAGGACAGCGAAGCCTGGCGTGATGCAGTCCACAGGGTCACAAAGAGTCGGATATGACTGAGCAACTGAACAACAAGTGGGATGTGAGGATGTGAAAATACCTGAAATCTAAAACCTTGGCTGCACCAGCTAGCTTTTTAGTTTTTGTGGCTGTGCTGTGTCTTCACTGCTACATGCAGGCTTTCAATCGTGGTGCTCAGGCTTCTCGTTGTGGTGGCTTCTCTTCTTGCAGAGCATGGGTTCTAAGGCCCACGGTTCAGTAGTTGCAGTCCTTGGGGGCTCTGGAGCACAGGTTCAGTAATTCACACAGGCTTAGCTGCCCTGAAGCACGTGGAATCTTCCCTGGTCCAGGGATCAAACCTGTGTTCCCTTCATTAACAGGTGGATTCTTTACCACTGGACCACCAGGGAAGTCCCAGCTAGTTATTTTTAACATGGCATTTCTTACCAGATAGATAGCAATAGAATCAATAAAACTTCCAGAGATCTTCTTTCCCTGTTTTTTTTTTCTTTTTTTTTTACTTCCTTTTTATTTTGACCAAAGAAGAAACATTTTCAGGAACCTCTGCTGCTGCTAAGTCGCTTCAGTCGTGTCCGACTCTGTGCGACCCCATAGATGGAAGCCCACCAGGCTCCATCGTCCCTGGGATTCTCCAGGCAAGAACACTGGAGTGGGCCACCATTTCCTTCTCCAGTGCGTGAAAGGGAAAAGTGAAAGTGAAGTCACTCAGTCATGTCCGACTCTTAGCGACCCCATGGACTGCAGCCTACCAGGCTCCGCCTTCAATGGGATTTTCCAGGCAAGAGTACTGGAGTGGGGTGCCATTGCTCTAGTCTAACTTAAAAAACAAACAAAAACCCTCCTGAATGATCCACTGAGATCCAGCCAGGGAAGCAAGAAGGATGCTGAATTGGTTCTGAATGGGGCTGTGGGGAAGAAATGGGTTGGAGAGAATGACCAAGCATCACTTTAAGAACCTTAGAATTTTGCATTTTTTTTAAAGTTAGAGAATAATTGGCCCCAAAGAAAAATGGATTAAAAAATCACAATGAAAGATTTCAAAATGAGAGACATACTATTGCACTATCATTAACAAATCGAATTTAATTGAACAAAGAGTGTGAAAGTGGATCTCCAAAAGGCATGATGTCAACAGTCATATATTCATATATTCAGTCAGTGCATCTGTGTTCAGAATTTCCTCTGTACCAGGCACGATGCATCTTTTAGGGTACAGAGCAGGGCAAAAGGCCCTGCCTCCAAATAGGGGAAGCAAATATGCAGAGTAACAACTGTGGTATATTAGAAACTTCAAGAATGATGGCCCACAAAAGAGACATCTGTAGTGCTTAGAAGCAAGTGGTGGGGAGAAAAACGGGAGAGGGAGGAAATCACTTGGAGGAGGTGATGCCTGAATTGAGTCTAAAAAGGGAGAAAGGTAGGGTAGGAAATTCATGGCCAAGAGACAGCAGAATCGATCTCTCAGACAGTAAAGACCTAAGGTAGGTGCAGCCACCACCATGCTGGCCAGAGGAAACGCTACGGGTCAGACCTCAGTACCAATAAATCCTTGAATGTACCTTCATCATTCTAGCAATTCTGAAGCCATTCTTTCATTTAACTTATTTGTTATTTATACCCTGCCTTGTTTTAAAAGCAATCTAACATGGTTATATAAAAGTGAGCTGGAAATAAAAGTTTAGGTCTACACAGAGAATAAATTGCTATGGAACAGGATCCCTTTTAGGAGCAGCTGTTCAGTGGGGACAGGTTGCTCACAACCCCTTAAAACATCTGTCTGCCCACGCCAAAAAAAAAAAAAACCAACCCATTGAGATTAAGTGCCCTGAAGCTTCTAGCTGGCAACTGGAGATCTTTCAGAAGGGCTATGGCTATGAGGTATTCGAATTTCCCCCACACTGGATTTAATAGCCAATTTTTCTCTTGGAGACCCAAGAAAAGTCCTTTGGCGCAAATCTATCTCACTAAGGAATGCAGGCAGAAAGGAAGAACTGACTTCCTTTCCAAGGCTTGGGGCCTCCAAGTCCTAAGCAAATCAATTTGGGGAGCTAACTCACAGCCTACTCACATCACAACTCTGAGAGATGAGAACAGAACAGAGCCTTCCAGCTGAGGTTATCCATGCTGTTGATTCCTATGTGTGCTCTCTTTCTCTCTCATCTAGATTCCAGTGGGTCCTACTTAGAGCGAAGATCAGCCCTAAGAACATGCACAGACTACTCCTTCCCCAGAGAGGAACAGATGTTGAAGCAGTCAACCCAGGTTCCTAGGAACTCACAGATAGCAAGACAGGTACAACATTTAACTTAGGAAAGATCATGGAGTGGAAGGAGACTCCCCCCAACACACACACCTACTTAATGGAGGGAAAGAAAAACTATATGTAATAACCAGTGGGTGGTGTGAGAAATGTCTACTACCAAGAGAAAGAGAAGAAAACAGGAAACACAGGAAATGATAACCCATTTGCTTTCCCAATTTGCAGTTCCCCTTCATTGCACCTAATTTGAAAAATGCATAGAATTTTTTAAGCTCAATGACTAGTCATCTATCGCTCGGTTCCAGAGACTGTTTTGTTTAAAAAAAAGAGAGAGAGAGAGAACGCGATCATTCTAGTTGCTACCTGTACTGAGCAACACTTCGGTTTTCTCATTTACTTTTAATGATTGTGAATTCAGCTCCAAGACATATAAGTTTTTCCTGCATTGTGCATTGTGTATGCCGTTGCGGTGCTACCCTCAGCCTTCAAGGATCAGAGAAATGACACGGCTACTTCAATAGAAACTGGTCTCTATTGTCTGTTTTTGCTTCCTTTTCTCTCCCTTTAATGTTTTCATTTTTGCTTTCTTTCCTTCTGCTCAATCTCTGACTTCTTTCTTTTTCCAGGAGGAACGAAATGTATCTCTCTATTTGCCAGGAGTACACAGACCATTAAAGTTAAAAGAGGCTCTAGAAATCTTCCAGGAACCCATCATTTCATATTGAGGAAATTGAGGCTGAGAAATCACAGCCTGAGTCACAGTCATTGACTGAAGAGTCAGCTCTAGGCTGGGATCCCAGGTCGCTTAACTCCTGTGTTAAGATTCTTTCTCCCACTGCACTGCTATGCATTTTTAGGGCAAGTCAGTTTGGGATGATATGATTAACAATTTCTTAACCCCTAGGTCTAGAAGGGCATAAATCATAATGATGACAATAATAATAATAAAGTCCAAATCAAAACCTACCTCTAGTTCTATAAGGTAAACTGTACTATCAAAATAGTTCTGTTTCAAATGTTGACTTGGTTTAAACAACAAAACAAAACAAAATGAAATCTCCCAAACCTAATTAAGTACAAATATGTTTTACTCAGTCACAAAAGAAACCCATTCATGTCTCCCAAAATAGTCATGCACTTAAGTTCAGTCAAGTATGGAGACTGAATGAGAGGAGAAACTTAACAGTTGACTGCAGTGCCATGGTCTAGCCTACCATTAAAGGGAAAGGGGATGGGCCCTCTATAATCAATTCTGCATTCAGGGGCTGGTTATCAAGTTGGCAGATTATTCAGGATCTTTGTTTTTCCCATTACTCTCTGCCAACATGATTTTCAGATCTTTATTCTATTTCCTTGTACCTACACTATAAAGGGGGAAAGAAACAAAACACTGAAATTAATCTGGTTATCAGTTGGGTTTATAACAACAATGACAAAAGAGGAGAAGGTTGAAAATCAAAATTAAAGTCCAACACATATTCTAGACAATTATAGCCAACTCCTCTATACTAATCCCTAAACCTGCATTTTGGCTTACATCCAGTTTCTCTGTTTCCCTTTGAATGTGCAAATAACCTAAATGGGGTGTTTAAAAATAAGTGAATTTCTTAAAATAGTTAAGGTGTATTCAAAGAAATTCTTTCTTAATTATCTGAATGGCTTGAACTATAACACAAGTAAGGAATTGCTTTTATTAAATGCAAAATCTTTTTTTAAAGCAACCTCAATGAGCTGCTCTCAATGAGCTGTGTTGTTGCCAGCAAAACGAAGTGGTAATTTGGGCAAATGTCCACGTAATTCAGATCAAAGAAATATGCCATTGTCACAACTCCATTAACCTGAGATTCTGAACAACTTAGCTCATTAGGCAGCAGACTTGGGGCAGAGAGTGGGCCAGAAATGATCCAGCTCACTCAAGCTAGTATTGAAAAGCAGCGTATGGACAAGCAAACCCTTGTTTATTGAATTTAATTGGTTGTTTAACAATCATTAAATGACTAGCAACTTCATTAACTTTTAAAAATAGCAACTGGTTGTTTGCAAGAGTCTACCACCCTTACTATCGTGTTTAGGGTATCCTTCATAGTCAAGTGTGGAAAACTGAATAGAGAGTTTTAACTGTTAAGAGATAAAAATAACACTGGTCCGTCAGGGTGCTGGTCTTCATCTTCTTAACCATTAATTCATATGGCTGTGTATTTGTTCAGATCCATCATGTGGAAATTGTCTTTTTATCCTACTAAGAAAGATAGGACTTCACTTTTCACTTTCATGCATTGGAGAAGGCAACGGCAACCGACTCCAGTGTTCTTGCCTGGAGAATCCCAGGGACGAGGGAGCCTGGTGGGCTGCCGTCTATGAGGTCACACAGAGTCGGACACGACTGAAGTGACTTAGCAGCGGCAGCAAGAAAGGTAAACTGGCTGCACCAGCATTGACTCATAGAGGAAAAAAACATTGTTTCAGGTTGTCTATAGTGAAATGTAGATTTAAGACAGTTATGCAGATAGATAAAGAGATCCCAAGCTTGGAGTTTGGGCAGGCGTGAGGGCAGGGGGCCCAAACCATTGCGTGGATCTGTGCCTCAGTAAATTACACAGCTCTCCATTTCCCTGTTCATCTCCACGGGCTCAGCCTCAGTGTCCCTTGAAGGCAGCATTTTCAGGGAACAAACAACTTAGACTGAGGAAATTAAACTTCCCCAAGCAACAGCGGTAAATAGATAAGTAAGCTGGGAGACATAATATATGTACGCTGAGTATTAGAAGCTGAGTAAGAAACACCAAGTCAATTGTTTTTGAAGACAATTAGACAATACTCAGAGGCAAACCAGGAAAACGAAATCTCTTTTATTTTCTCATTACTGTATTGCAAATGTAAAAGACTGCCTATGTGTGAAGCTAGCAGTTAGAATATTTTCAGAACAATAATCTCATCCTCCAAGAGCTAACTACTGTATTTACAGATGAATTTTTTAAATGAACATTAAGAGTGCATGCCTGCTGTCCTGGCCCCACAGACAGGTGAGTGAGGGTCACAAGCAGCCAGGGCTGTGGCCCCTTCATGCCATTTCATTCCACCTGGAACTAATGAGATTTTAGGAACTAGACAGGGTCTGGTGGGTGTAGGGTATGTATTGGTCCTTGAAGCCCTACATTTGCCCAGCATTCTTTAGGTCACAAAGAACTTTCATACCCTCACCTCATATGCAGCTTGTGACCATGACTAAGAGGTGAGGCAAGTAAAGCCTGGAAGACAGTCTGTATTTGACAGATAAGGCAACAGAAGTTCAGCGAGATCCTCAAGCTGATAATATTAATAACTTCCTTACCTGGAGGTAGGGCTCATGGGTCCCACTGGACCTCTGGTGCTTTCCATTTTCTGGAGGAAGGCCAGCATTGGGTTTAGGGTGCTCACCAGGAGTGGGGGTGCCACTTTAGTCCTACTTTTGATCTTTCAGAATATGCCTACCCTCTCCGATCCTGAGATTCATTACTATAAAATAAGTCAACAATTGTGCCAAGATGACTAATTTTCATGACAACTTTCCCACCACAGAAGGAACATCCAGGCTTGGACAGGGAGCCAGGATGCTTCAGTTGGGTCCAACTCTTTGCAACCCTATGGACTGTAGCCTGCCAGGCTCCTCTGTCCATGGGATTCTCCAGGCAAGAATACTGGAGTGGGTTGCCATGAAGCAAAATGAAGGAATCACAGAAGAAGGTCTCAAGTTAGATGGTGGTAAAAATAACAAGCAGGGGTCTTGAAGGAAAAGATCTTAGGTCCACATTAGATAGTTTTCAGGGAAAACATAAGACACACACACTCCCCTTCATTAAAGAGATCTCAGACAATTCGATCACCTAAAGCATTTTCAGACTTTAAACTTCACTCGGGAGCAATCCTCAGCAAGGATTACAATCTGTGCAGACTGAAGATGACAATTAAAACATTAATTTTCTTAAAAAACCACAAATAGCACTTTGGGTCTTTACGGTGAGTTGTCAGGTGCGACAAAGGGCTCATCTTTCTAATCTCTCCCTTGACAACCTAGAAATATCTGTCACTCTCCTCATGTGGTTACAACAGTGATACAATAAGAAACAAGGGAGGAGATGAATCTCTCCCCAGACTCTCCTCTAGGGAAGCCAAAGGAGGTTGAATGAAAAAGAATGGAAGATAACTGGAGCAGTGTGAGTCTAGTGCTATCGATTCTGCATCTGTCTCAAAACATTACTCACTGGAATGGCAGCAGCCCTCAGGAAGGGAACAGAGGCTTCTTTCCGCCTGGGAGGGCTCCGCACTCAAGTGCCTAAGGCGTGCTGGGAGCAGGAACAGTGTGCAGGGGGGATTCTCAGGGGCTCCATCCTTGGCCTGCTGCCAGGTTCCAGTAATTTGCTATTTAAGTGTCAATAGTTTTTAATTAGCATGTGGGAGTTTTTTTGAAGGTGCAAAGTGCTGGGTGGGTGGTTCAAACAAATATCAGTTTAGTACAGCCAGTAAGCAAGTGAAAGTGGAAGTAGAAACAGTTGATTAAGTGATCATTACGGATAATAGATGGCAGTAATAAAAATCTGGAGTTGAAAGGGAACTAAAGGTTCCTAGCACAGTTTTCCCCAAAGTATAGGATTCATACCACTGTTAGTATCTTAGGATTTTAGATGGGCCAGAAAATGCTGTAGGTGACACAAGGACAAGTTATTAAATACCATTAAATTACATTGTGAGAAAACTACTCCTGCTTCAGTTCTCTTTATCCCTTCTGAGTACCTCAGAACAAAGTCTCAATTGGGTGCTATTATGTCTCTAACACTTACCAAGCTTTTTTTTTTTTTTTTAAGAGGGCTTTATTTATTTATTTGGCTACATGGGGAGGGATTGGGGGCAGGAGGAGAAGGGGACGACAGAGGATGAGATGGCTGGATGGCATCACTGACTCAATGGACATGAGTCTGAGTGAACTCCGGGAGTTGGTGATGGACAGGGAGGCCTGGCGTGCTGCAATTCATGGGGTCACAAAGAGTTGGACACGACTGAGCAACTGAACTGAACTGAACCGAACTGGGTCTTAGTTGCAGCATGCAGGGCCTTTGATCTTCATTGCATCATGCAGGGTGTTTTTTAGTTGCATCAGGTGGGATCTTTTTGTTGTGACATGCAAACTCCTAGCTAGTTCCCTGACCAGGGATCAAATGCGGGCCCCCTGCATTGGGTGTGCGGAGTCCTAGCTACTGGACCACCAGGGAAGCCCTACCATGCTCCCTTTTTAACAAAAAGTGAGCAAGATTCATGTGTAGAAACTTTGATTTGGCCAAAGCATCTAGGCAGAAATCAATCTCACTGCTTGGTTTTCATTTTATCTATTCTTTCAAATATTTTTCATATACTTTACTACAAAGATATAAAGTTTCTTCTTTAAACATAAGTTTATTAAAGTAAAATATTAGTCCATTAAAAATATATTAAGGACATGTTACACAGACAGGACATGGATGATGTGGCACTAATGTGACTGGAGCTTGGAGAACAAGGATGTTGGGCCCAGAGCAGGAATGACTTGCCCACAATGGCATATGTGGTTGATGTCATCCAATCCTGCTGCTTGGCCTCTGTGAAGGAGAGACAAGATGAAAGTCACCTTCGTCCAAGAAGCATGTGGAGCTCAGAGGAGCCACATGACTTTTCTAAAGCTCTGGGTCCCAGGAGTCTCAGCAGGAGTCAGTCTTTCCTTTTTAGGCATACAACCAACAGTCAGCTGATACACTAGGCACGTCACATGGTGGTGACAGAATTAGTCACTTTGCCTCGTTTTCTTTTCCTTTTCCATCATTCTCTTAGATCACTGAGCAATAAGAAGGGAGCTCAAGCCAGGACACCTCTCCAATGGAAAAACAGACACACCATTATCTTACACTCCCTGGTCCATTCTCCAAACCCCCTGCTGTCCTGAATGTGCCACTGTAGGAAGTAGTGGCTGCAAAGAATGGTATAAGTACAGCATAGTGAGACTCTGGAGAGCTAATCGTCACCGCCTTTCTATGTGGCAGCCCAGTGTGGCCAGAATACAAAGTGGAAAGCAAAAGTCCAGCCTCACGCTGCCTGCCATGCATCACATCCATACACAATTGCATCTTGATGGATGCAGCAAACACAACTTTATATATCTGCCACGGCCCCAGTGACCTTTCAGATCCCTGAGTTAAAGGATCCATTATTCATCTTTATGTACAGCTTTCTATGACAGGTCTGCAAGATAAAGCCCAGAGATACTTTGATGAAGTAAATAATTTAGCCCCATCCATAATCACCTGCCATTCTCAAATCCTAAAGCCTTTCCAGGGGTTACTTTACCAAACCAACGAGTCCCTTATTGATGATGCCAGGGAAGCATAAACTTTATGCAGAAGCTTAAGTGCATCCAAGAGCATATGAGTTTTAGAGAAGAATATGGATGAGGGACATGTTCTTATACAAGGATTTGCAAACATAAGCCTAGCACACACATCCATTTCTTAAATAATAGATACTGTTTTCTGGGCACCTACTATGTGCCATGCGTGTTGTACTTGGAACTTTTACACATTATTTTGTTTAATCTTCCAAATAGCCTTGCAAAGTGACTGTTGGTATCTCTATTATACAGAGAGTCAGAAGTCAGTTAAGTATCTTATAAATGTCACCTCCCTGGCAAGTAGCAAGGCAGCAAGATTTTTAAAATTTTCCCTGGAACAAGAAAGCATATGAAAGAATGAATGGGTGCACGGCAGAATGTGAATGATACTTGGTCTGACTCCATCCATATTCATAGGCTTCATGGGGCTTTCAGTGTGTCTTCTGCTGCCCTGTCCTGAATTCAAATGATTACTTCCCAGAGATATACAAAAGGCCAGACAATTCCTGAGAGCAACCAGGATTGGCCAGCTGGTTTGTGAAGAGAGCAACAAGGTAACTGCCAGATAGTCCAGCCTGATGGGAAAGGACCAGTCTATCTGCAACCAGTGTCTACTACTTGGACTTGTATCTTCCTGTGGCTTTGGAATCCTCCCAAGTCATTGATTGGAAGAGCTTGACGAGCCCATGGATTTCCTGTTCCAATTTACTCATTACAACTGAGTCTAATGAATATAAATGGACAAAACTTGAAAGGTAATACAGATGAAGAGCAATGATGTCAAGATGGTGGTGTTTTGAGTACAGTTTCTCCTTTTACGATTTAAAAAAGATTCATCATTAAAAAAATAATGGGCATGCAGTCATATTGTTCGACAGTGTCAAGGAGATAAAGACTGAGAAAAGACCACTGGGTTTTGTAGTTGGGGATAAGTTGTGTTGAACGGCTTCAGAGAATAATGAGAAGAGTTAGAAAACAGGTTCTCTCCTCAGTTTTGACATTGACCTGGCAACCTATGCAAGGCATTTGATAACACTGTGAGCTTTCTGAGCTTCAGATCCTACGCTGATAAAATGGCAGTCACAATGCCTATCCTACTGCTCAGGCCTTATATTAAGGGTCTGTTATGGACTGAATTTTACTCCCCCAGAAGGTATAGGTTGAAGCCCTAATAGAAATTAATGGAACGGGGCCTGTAGGGTGAGTACCATACAGATAATAAAGATGAGGTCAAACTGGTCCTGACTTGAAGATGTTTGCTGTCTTGCCAGGGAAACAAGACTTATTTGTGACAAAAGCAAAGTGTGACACTCTCTTAAGAGGTAATAAACTTCATGATATTTTTAGATTGGAAGGCATTATTTCTAGATGAAGATGCAACCAGGAAAGACTTCCAAGGGGAAGTGATGGAGGACGGACAAGCATCCCAGTAAATGCGGCTGATTCTGGGCACAGCACGTTCATGCCTTCCTCCAGCCAGCACATGCTGAGCACCGACTACATTTCCACACTGCCAGATGTCAAAGGAGATACAAAGATGTCTCTTCTGTGGGCCCCCACCCTCTGATGGTGTGCTCCTTCTTATATTTAGGTGAAGGTACCATTATCCCTTTCAGTCTGGCCAGCAAGCTTCAAAAAAAGAGCACAGCAGAGATGTCACAAGCTAGAATCTCTGGCACTAAAGACAGAGGTGTAAGAGGAATTAGGGAGTAAATGGAGGAGGAGGAAAGCAGGCTAAGGAAATAAACCCATCGAGAACTCAAGGCTGAATACACATTCTTGTTACATCACAAATGGGAGGAAAGGTCTCCCTCAAGACGGTGTATTGAATTCATTACTTAGATTAAAAAAAAAAAAAAAAGCATAAATATCAACCTCCTAGAACTTGCAGAGCTATGGTTTTATGTCTCCTCCAAAACTGGGAGGTCCTGTTTAATGTTCCATTATAGTTTGACAACATGTTACCTAGACCAATGCTGCTGAACTCTACAGCACACCCTTGTAAGCCACACCTGCCCTGCCAGCCCTGAGCCCCCATCTAAACTACCTGAGCATGTTCTCTCTGCAGAATCCTTTAATCCATAATTGTGTGGCAAATAGCTGTTACCCTGCCAGTCTCATAAGCAGCTGCCTGGGAAACCTCCTTCTATAACTCATACCAAGAACTAATAGAACTTTAGTGAACTGAAATTCTATTAAGTCTGTGGCTGTCATGGCTGAAAGAAACTTAAGGAGAGGAAGAAAGGATAAGTTAATGCTTCTGTAACATCTTTTAAGCCTCTCTTCACAAGTCTGAGCTGAATCTCCCCTCCCGGTGGTGCGAGGGAGGAAGAGACATGCAGCTGACCTCCTCGGGAGAGGGAGCAAGGTTCTGGGTTATGGAAAAAGAAAATGAAACAACACGGAACACTTCAGTATCTGTCCAGTGTGGCTCTGAACACCCTAGACAGGTGAACTGAGCAGTAAAAGAGGTGGGAGTGCTACTGTTACCTCATTTTACGGAAGAGGCACTGGGGCTTAGGAAGGCTAAGTAACTTACTCATGTCACACTGTTCTTAATGTAAGTGCTGGAGCTGTGGTTCAGCAGTGCTCTTCCCGGGCCCTTGGGAAGATAGATCACACCCGTTCTCCAACCCTGCACCTCACCTTTGCTCAGGGGTTAAGAGTCAGACATACCTTAGCCCCAATCCTGGGTCTGCCTTATTAACTGTATGAACTTGAGCAGATTATTTAACTTCTCTGAACCTCAGTTTCCTCCTCTGTGAAACGGGACTAATACCTATGTCATAGGACTGGTGTGAGAATTACATGCAATTAAGTGCACATAACAGAGCCTGGCAACTGGTAAGCTGTCAATGCAGGGAAATATTAGTGGCAGTGGTTAGTGGTGGTGGTTACGTCCAGGAACCACAGAATTTCAAGTCTTAGAGACCCTCTGATCCAACCTGGAATGAATGAAAACATAATACATGAGCAGATCCAGCTGTACTATAACATACTTTCTGGCATGTTGCAGGCTATAAGCAGAGAACCATAAAAATCTAGAGTACTTTGTAAACTGTGTCTAGAACCAAAGATATTTTTGGCACAGCAGTTCTCTGTCACAATAATTAGGTGACTTTGGATAAGTAACTTAGGCTTCTTTAGCCTTTATTTTATTCTCTATCAAATGTGGATGATAATAGCCAATCTGCAGTGCCATGAGGATGTCAAACTTTGTACATTATTTAACATAGTACCTACATTTCTTTATAAAGTCACCACTAAATCCCACTTAAGTGTGTACTTTAAAAAAAGAAGTGCATAGCAAACACTTTCTGACCTCCAAAACATGTTCAAAAGTTTCTCTCCCTCCCAAGGCTAGGGCCTTTGGTATCAGTCACATGAATGTGGTCACTGCATCCAATATCTCACACTGGTAGTCAACGTTGCATCCTGCCCCCAAAGTCTTGCTTATCCTACAGTCTTCTGTGTCATTTCGGAGACAACGGCACCCCACTCCAGTACTCTTGACTGGAAAATCCCATGGATGGAGGAGCCTGGTAGGCTGCAGTCCATGGGGTCGCTAAGAGTCGGACACGACTGAGTGACTTCACTTTCACTTTTCACTTTCATGCATTGGAGAAGGAGACGGCAACCCACTCCAGTGTTCTTGCCTGGAGAATCCCAGGGACGGGGGAGCCTGGTGGCTGCCGTCTATGGGGTCACACAGTGTCGGACACGACTGAAGTGACTTAGCATATCATAGCATTTGTGTCATTTTAATTTGTTTTTATTTATATCACTTGTCAACACTTAAAAGCAGAGTCTTCATTTATGGCTCCAGATGCCCATAGGGCAAGAATCTACCTAAGCCTGATCTCTTTAATTGAAGTCAGCTTGTCCTATTTTATTTGGCTGAGCTGTTTTCACTCTTTCATTGCATAATCACCCACACCTATAGGCATTTAAATTTGTGACCCCATTGGATTCAATTAAAATTTTCTATGTTACTACAGATCTTCCTAATTTACTTAAAAAGGAGGAGGTAGGGGCTGTTCATTCAAGTCTTTGAGTGACCCCAGTACTCTTGGTCCACCATCCATCTAATGTAAACAGATCTCTTTATGGGGACCACGGAGGCAAGGGAGGCACCTGGATGCTGCACTGGCCCCTTCCTGGGCTGGTCGTGCTCTGAGAGAGGAGAGGTTTGCTCTTGGAAGCTTTCTGCTGTTAGACTGTGAAGAGGTCTTTCTTATGGGATTCAGAGAGGAGGCCGTGCCGACTTGCATAGAATCAACAGCTTTAATGAATAATATTAAGGTGGCAGTGTCATCATTAATTCATGAAACAAGGATGTAATTAAAGACTGAAGGAACAGGGTGTGGGAGTGGGTTAGTCCTGTGCCTCCCTCCCACCTCCTACCCATCCCCCTCCCCCCAACTTTTGTTTCCTGACACAATCCTGAAAGACTATCCGATGATGAGCCTCTGAGGCGCCCACACACACTCTTTCTCCTGGGATTATGCTGAAACAGCCTGAGGAGTCCACAAAAGTTTAATTGTCAGCCTGATCTTAAAGCATGATCAAAAATTTGAAAGAAGGCAAACAGCTTTAACCACACTGTACAGAAGAATAGAGAGATCACAGATTGGGAAGTACAGAAAGTGGATTAACACTGCACAGCCAACGATATGTGTGTATCTGGACAGACCCTACCTCTTTAGGGATGGAAGCAGCAGTGAAAACTGTTACTTATCTCTTCAACAAACACATATCATGAGTTTGTTGTGATTACTGTAGACTCTTTGAAAATATAAATCATTCTTAACACATGGCCCAGGTCTACTAGTGAAGGAAACATGACAAATCCATGTGAAATGTTAAGTAACAGATTCCTTCATTTGCAAACAGGCAAAGTAGGGCCATTTGCAGACAGACAAGTTCCCCTGTGTTGGCTGGGTGGCTCTGAGCAATCCTATTCCTTTCTCTAAACCTGCTTCCTCTTTTCCGGAGAAGATAAAAATTAATCCCTGCCTCTTAGCATTGTTAGATCATGATAGCAACATTATCAGGAATTACTTTATAAATAACAGTGTCCTGATCCAATTTTTCCAGTAGTCATGTATGGATGTGAGAGCTGGACTGTAAAGAAAGCTGAGCGCTGAAAAATTGATGCTTTTGAACTGTGGTGTTGGAGAAGACTCTTGAGAGTCCCTTAGACTACAAGGAAATCCAATCAGTCCATCCTAAAAGAAATTAGTACCAAATATTCATTGGAAGGACTGATGCTGAAGCTGAAACTCCAATACTCTGGCCACCTGATGCCAAGAACTGACTCATCGGAAAAGACCCCGATGCTGGGAAAGACTGAGGGCGGGAGGAGAAGGGGACGATAGAGGATGAGATGGTTGGATGGCATCACTAACTCAATGAACATGCGTTTGAGTAAACTCAGGGAGTTGGTGATGGACAGGGAAGGCTGGCATGCTGCAGTCCATGCAGCTGCACACAGCTGGACACGACTGAGTGACTGAACTGAACTGAATCCAATATAGCTTATTCTTATTATTAGTGATACCAAGTATGGACCCAAACAACCTGCTTAACACATGAGCATGTAAGATTAAGCAAGAAAGTGTATTCTAAAAGTGATTACTAATCACATCCTATTAAAAAAGATGTCACAAGAAAACAAGCAGAAGGAAAGACACCGAAATGAAGAGCCCTGAGTTCCAAAGAGGGAGGCTGGCCGGTGTCAGAAGAAAAACCAGGGCTGCAGGGTTGGTCCCTGGGGTTTGGGGCCAGTGTTCTACCAGCCAACTCTGAGACCTCGAGCAACTGGCTGAGTCCCTCTGTGCCTCTGATTTCTCATCTGTAAAATTAGGTTATTTGGATTTAATTATCTGCACAGCTCCTCCCAGCTTGACAGGCTGTGATCTATGGTCTATGAGGGGCTAGGCCTTGAAAGCTGAATCAGATTTTAGTAGAGGAGTGGGAGCTCATGAATAAAGACTCAGGGACAGAGACAGGAATATACAAGAGAAAGAGAGTTAAAAAAAAAAAAAAGCTGATATTTATTGACTGCCTACTCTGTTGCTGTTGTTCAGTCACTAAGTTGGGTCCGACCCTTTGCAATCCCAAGGACTGCAGCATGCCAGGCTTTCCTGTCCTTCACTATTTCCTGGAGTTTGCTCAAACTCATGTCCATTGAATCGTTGATGTCATCCAACCATCTCATCCTCTGTTGCCCCCTTCTCCCCCTCCCTCAATCTTTCCCAGCATCAGGGTCTTTTCCAATGAGTTGGCTCTTTGAATCAGGTGGCCAAAGTATTGGAACTTCAGCTTCAGCACCAGTCCTTCCAATGAAAATTTAGGGCTGATTTCCTTTAGGATTGACTGGTTTGATCTAGCAGTCCAAGGGATTCTCAAGCATCATTTGTGCACTTATGCTAAGTTGCTTTAGTCATGTCCAACTCTGTGCAACCCTATGGACTGTAGCCTAACAGGCTGCTCTGTTTATGGGATTCTCCAAGCAAGAATACTGGAGTGGGTTGCCATGCCCTCCTTCAAGGGATCTTCCTGACCCAGGATCGAACCCACATCTCTTAAGTCTCCTACACTGGCAGGTGGGTTCTTTACCACTAGCACCACCTGAGAAGTCCCCAAGAGTCTTCTCCAAGTGCCACAATTCAAAAACATCCATTCTTTGGTGCTCAGCCTTCTCTATGATCTAATTCTCATATCCATACATGACTACTGGAAAAACTATAGCCTTGACTGTACAGACCCTTGTCAGCAAAGTAATGTCTCTGTTTTTTAATATGCTGTCTAGATTAGTCATAGCTTTTCTTCCAAGAAACAAGTGTCTTAATTTTATGGCTGCAGTCACCATCTACAGTGATTCTGGAGTCTAAGAAAGTAAAGTCTGTCACTGTTTCCATTTTTTCCCATTCTATTTGCCATGAAGTGATGGGACTGGATGCCATGACCGTAGTTTTTTGAATCTTGAGTTTTAAGCCAGTTTTTTAACTCCCCTCTTTCACCCTCATCAAGAGGCTCTTTAGTTCCTCCTCACTTTTTACCATTAGGGTGGTATCATCTGCATATCTGAGGTTTCTGATATTTCTCCTGGAAATCTTGATTCCGGCTTGTGATTCATCCAGCCCAGCATTTTGTATAATGTACTCTGCATATAAGTTAAATAAGCAGGATGACAACATACAGCCTTGACATACCCCCTTCCCAATTTTGAATCAGTCTGCTGTTCCATGGCTGGTTCTAACCTGTTGCTTCTGGTCTTGCATAGAGGTTTCTCAGGAGGCAGGTAAGGTGGTCTGGTATTTCCACCTCTTTAAGAATTTTCCACAGTTTATTATGATCCACGCAGTCAAAGGCTTTAGTGTAGTCAATGAAGCAGAAGCAGATGTTTTTCTGGAATTCTTTTGCTTTTTCTATGATCCAGTGGATGTTGGCAATTTGATCTCTGGTTCCTCTGTCTTTTCTGAATCCATCTTGCACATTTGGAAGTTCTCAGTTCATGAACTGCTGACACTTACCTTGAAGGATTTTGAGCATTACCTTGCTTGCATGTGAAATGAACACAATTTTATGGCAGTTTGAACATTCTTTGGCATTGCCTTTCTTTGGGATTGGAAGGAAAATGGAATTTTTTCAGTCCTGTGGCCACTGCTGAGTTTTCCAAATTTGCTGGCATATTGAGTGACGCACTTTAACAGCATCATCTTTTAGGAGTTGAAATAGCTCAGCTGGAATTCCATCACCTCCACTAGCTTTGTTCATAGTGATGCTTCCTAAGGCCCACTTGACTTCACTCCAGGATGTCTGACTCTATGTGAGTGACCACACCATTGTGGTTATCTGGGTCATTAAGACCTTTTTTTGTACAGTTCTGTGTATTCTTGCCACCGTTTCTTAATCTCTTGTCCTTCTATTAGGTCGTTGCTGTTTCTGTCCTTTATTATGCCCATCTTTATATGAAAAGTTCCCTTGGTATCTCCAGTTTTCTTGAAGAGGTCTCTCATCTTTACCATTCTTTGTTTGCATCATTTTAAGTGCTTTCTGTGTATTAACTCATTGAATCCTCATAAGAACCTTATAAAGTGGAAAAATTATCCTCCCTCTTTTATAGGGAGCAAGATGGAGCCACAGGGAGGTAAGCAGTAATTTTCCCAAGGTCACACAGCCTGGCAGAGTAAGGCCTAGGATTTGAGGCAGGATAAGACACTATTTGAATGCAGAATTTCAAAGAATAGCAAGGAGAAATAAGAAAGTTTTCCTCAGCAATCAATGCAAAGATATAGAGGAAAACAATAGAATGGGAAAGACTAGAGATTGCTTCAAGAAAATTGGAGATACCAAGGGAAAATTTCATGAGAAGATGAGCACAATAAAGGACAGAAATGGTATGGACCTAACAGAAGCAGAAGATATTAAGAAGAGGTGGCAAGAATACACAGAAGAACTATACAAAAACGATCTTCATGACCCAGATAATCACAATGGTGTGATCACGCACCTAGAGCCAGATATCTTGGAATGTGAAGTCAAGTGGGCCTTAGGAAGCATCACTCCGAACAAAGCTAGTGGAGGTGATGGAATTCCAGTTGAGCTATTTCAAATCCTAAACAATGATGCTGTTCAAGTGTTGCACTCAATATGCCAGCAAATTTGGAAAACTCAGCAGTAGCCACAGGACTGGAAAAAATCAGTTTTCATTCCAATCCCAAAGAAGGGCAATGCCAAAGAATGTTCAAACTACTGCACAATTGCACTCATCTCACACACTAGCAAAGTAATGCTCAAAATTCTCCAAGCCAGGCTTCAACAGTATGTGAATCACGAACTTACAGATATTCAAGCTGGATTTAGAAAAAGCAGAGGAACCAGAGATCAAATTGCCAACATCTGTTGGATCATAGAAAAAGCAAGAGAATTACAGAAAAACATCTATTTCTGGTTTATTGATTAAGCCAAAGCCTTTGACTGTGTAGATGACAACAAACTGCAGAAAATACTTCAAGAGATGGGAATACCATACCTCCTGACCTGCCTCCTGAGAAATCTGTACGCAGGTCAAGAAGCAACAGTCAGAACTGGACATGCAAAAACAGACTGTTTCCAAATTGGGAAAGGAGTACATCAAGGCTGTATACTGTCTCCCTGCTTATTTATCTTATATGCAGAACACATCATGCAAAATGCCAGGCTGGATAAAACACAAGCTGAAATCAAGATTGCCAGGAGAAATATCAATAACCTCAGATACGCAGATGACACCACCCTTATGGCAGAAAGCGAAGAGGAACTGAAGAGCCTCTTGATGAAAGTGAATGAGAAGAGTGAAAAAGTTGTCTTAAAACTCAACATTCAGAAAACTAAGATCATGGCATCCGGTCCCATCACTTCAAGGCAAATAGATGGGGAAACAAAAATGAAAACAGTGACAGACTTTATTTTCTTGTGCTCCCAAATCACTGCAGATGGTGACTGCAGCCATGAAATTAAAAGACACTTTCTCCTTGGAAGAAAAGCTATGACCAACCTAGACAGCATATTAAAAAGCAGAGACATTACTTTGCAGACAAAGGTCCATCTAGTCAGAGCTATGGTTTTTCCAGTAGTCATGTATGGATGTGAGAGTTGGACTATAAAAAAAGCTGTCAAAGAATTGATGCTTTTGAACTGTGGTGTTGGAGAAGACTCTTGTGAGTCCCTTGGACTGCAATCCAAGGGATTCTATCTTAAAGGAAATCATTCCTGAATATTCACTGGAAGGACTGATGCTGAAGCTGAAGCTCCATACTTTGGCCACCTGATGTGAAGAACTGACTCATTGGAAAAGACCCTGATGCTGGGAAAGATTGAAGGCAGGAGGAGAATGGGATAACAGAGGATGAGGTGGTGGTTGGATGGCATCATCGACTCGATGGACATGAGTTTTAGCAAGCTCTAGGAGTTGGTGATGGACAGGGAAGCCTGGTGTGCTGCAGTCCATGGGGTCGCAAAGAGTCGGACACGACTGAACGACTGAACTGAACTAAACTGATGACCCCAGAGCCTACACACTCAGCAACAAGCCACTAGAATAAATCATAGGTCACACAGCATGAATCTGGTGAGGGGACGAGCTGTGAGATGAATACTCAATGTGACCGCAAGATGGTATCTTTTCTAGGGATCTTTTCTGCTCCTCTTAGTAACAAGGCCAGATCATGTATTCTGCCACTACTCTGTCCAGCCAACCACTCTGTCCCTGCAGAGTGAACTATGAGGCCAGAAAAAGTAAAGCCTTTTAAGTGGAGAGTCAGAATAAAAAGAGTGTTTTGATGTTATCTGCCCAAACTCAGTTCACCTACTGTGGAAGCCTAGCTTGAAGACTTTGAGCATCATCTCGCTAGCATGTGAAAAGAGCACAATTGTACTGTAGTTTGAACATTCTTTAACATTACCTTTCTTTGGGATTGGAATGAAAACTGACCTTGTTTTACTGACTTGAACACAGAGGCCCAGGGAACTTAAATGTCTTTCTTAGGATTTCACTCGTTCATTCATACTAAGCATCTAATAAGTGTCTTGTATTGTACAAGGTCATGAAGGTATAGGGCTGAGCTAAACACAGATTAAACAAGAAGCAAGGCTTCTAATGGGGAAATGGCGGGGATGTTGGGAACTTGGAGCTAACGAACTTAACTCAAGCCAGGGGACACCTTCTACAGGGAGTTAAATTTAAGCTGAGCTCTTAAGAGTGAGTTATTTAATTATAGATAGAAAGCGAGGAATGAAGCTAGAAACGAGGTGCCCATGGACAGTTCTCCTCAGGCTTTGTGTTAGAAAGATAAGGACTTGTTTCTTCCCAACATCTAGTATTTCTCTGCAGAGAACGAAAGTGCATACAGGCACCCGCGTGGCACACCAAACTCCACTGTGCAAGAAGCAGAAGTAAGATTTATTATTCCTCTTATTATCTCCTATTACTGTTTGCTTCCATTTGTCCAGGGCTTTGAATTTGTAGAACAGATAGGAGTTCGGATGTGACCTGGATTATACAAACACCTGCATGGATGTCACCACTCTTTTGTCTCTTCAAGAAAAATTACTGCAAGTGTGTGTATTTGAACCCACTTGGCCATTATACCATTTGAGCTTTCTCCTTTTCCATGGCCTATTTTTAGATTCCTTCTCCTGTTTTCTGAGCCCTATTAGAATAAGGTTTTCATTTTAATCACGCACTCTGGGCAGGCCAAATTTAGGCATAATGAAAACAAAAAGTGTTATGCAAAATGAGGCGTTAGAGAAAGCCCAGCCTGGTACGTGCACTGCATCCCCAACGTGTGCTGGCCAGAACAGTGCACAGGCTTTCCAGCCTGGGACCTGCTGTTCTCCCCCAAAGCAAGGCAGCCCATTAATGCTCTGCTCCAAGAATATTCTGTTGCATAAGAAATGCAGCTCTGAGCCACTCTGTTCCTAACCCCTTCAGCAGCTCCAGAGCAGATAAAGGGTTTAATAATGCCTGGCCCAGCATAGGGCAGCCCTCATCTTAGGGACCCTGTGCCACAGCTTCTAACGAAAGAAATAAGTCTATTCTTGTCCCAGGCTGCAGATTTATCCCTAAGGAATTGGTTCTATATCCTAGCTGCACATGACAGTCACCTGGAGTGCTTCTAAAAATATTGTTTCCCCAGGAAGACACCCCAGACTAAGTGAATCAGAATCTCTACAGGTGGAACATTGGCAGAATTGTTTTCATTTCTGTTTTCTTTAATATCTCCCTCCTCCACTCCACCCCTGTGATTCTGAAGTCCAGATTTGGTGAAGAACCTTTATCCCAAAGGAACTGAGAAAGGGAAGGGACATCTTGTCACTCAAAATGTTCCCACCCTCTCTAGCCCCTATCAGCATTGCCTGGGAATCTGTTAAAAACGCAGAATCTCAGCTTCCAGCTGACTTACTGCATCAGAATCTGCATTTTAACAGATTTCCCAAGACTCTAAGAGATGCATACTCACATTACAAATCCAGAAACATTACCTTCTTCCCTTGTTCTTGTTGTTTTCATTCAAGGCTATATGTAAAACCACTAGGACTTTTATGTAAGAGCCCAGATTCAGCAACCAAATGCTGTTGGGCTCAAAACCATTCTGCTGCTTACTTGACTTTGGATATATTATATGCCCTCTTTTTGTTTCAGTTTCCTCGTCTGTAAATGAATTACAGCATTTATTTCAGAGAATTACTGAGTGAAGAAAATTAGTTAACACTTTAAAACAGTGCCTGGTTCATTTTAAGTGTTCTCTTGGAGAAGGCACTGGCACCCCACTCCAGTACTCTTGCCTGGAAAATCCCATGGGTGGAGGACCCTGGTGGGCTGCAGTCCATGGGGTTGCTAAGAGTTGGACACAACTGAGTGACTTCACTTTCATGCATTGGAGAAGGAAATGGAAACCCACTCCAGTGTTCTTGCCTGGAGAATCCCAGGAACGGAGGAGCCTAGTGGGCTGCCATCTATGGGGTCTCACAGAGTCGGACACCAACTGAAGCAACTTAGCAGCAGCAGCAGCGCATTATCAGTTATTACCATGACAGGGATGACTGGGTGAAGTCCTAGACTCCCACCCGCTCTGATGTTTTCACATCCCCCTATTGTATACAGAAAAATTCACTGCCATGCCACATTGGTGTTACCACTTGATTGGCAGCACTTATGTCAAGGTGTTAGGAAAGGGTTAAACAAGTCAGTGCAGCATGAGGATGTATGTACCTTTGTTCTTTTTTAATAATTATTATCATTTTTATTATAGTATAGCTGATTTACAACACTATACCTTTGTTCTCTTTTGCTAAAAGAACATTCACTCTGAGAGGTAGAGTCTCCACAGTCAGCCGGGCACAGAAAGATGTTACCAGAAGTGACGGCTTGCTCTACATCATCCACGTCCCTGGTCCATGATGTTAACTCAGTGGGCCACAACGCAATGTGTCTTTCTTGGGGTTGGTGAAGAACAAAAAATTTCTTACTACAGAGAAGGAATAGAAAATTCCAATGCCCACATTCACTTGGCATGAAGATAGAAAACATCTGCCCCTAAGATTGAGATGCCTTGAGTAACAGGCTGTTCACAAGTTCTGTAACACTCCTCTTTTCAAGAGATGGAGTTTAGTTCCTCTCTCCTTGAAAGTGAGCAGGAATTAGCAACTCACTTCTTTTCCTTTTTCTTTTTTAGCAACTCATTTTGAATGAATAGAATGTGGTGGAAGTGATAGCATATGACTCTACCACATCATGAGCTCAGTCAAGTAGCCCTACTCAGAGGTATGCATATGGAGTGACTGAAGCCAAAAATGAGCCATCGTGGAAGCAGATCCCCCAGCCCCAGTCAAACTTATGGATAACTGTAGCCTTGACCAACAACCTCAGGAGAGACCCTGAGCCTGAACCATCCAGCTAAGCCACTGCTGGACAACTGACCCACAAAAAAAAAAAACTGTGATATAATAAACATATCATATGTGGCACCAGGTAGAGACCATCTTATGTTTTTCTACCCAGTGGTGCCAGATCATGAGAGTAATGGAAGGTACTCACCCTGGCCCCACCTTCTGCCCTCTCCCACCCTATTTGGTTTTCATTTTCTCTGTTACTGCACCCTTCTCCTTAAGAATCTACCTCTTGGGAAGACTGGGAGGACTAGCAGTAATCTGGATAAATTTATCTTGCATGGGAGATAAAAGTAAAGAAACTCTGAACTTAGGACCCTGGGGCTTCTCACTAAGAAATTCTGATCCCTGAATTTCCTCAGTCCTCTTTCCTTGAAAGAGCCAAGACTAGCCCCTACAAATGAGAATGAAAAGGAAGTAATCATCACCCCCAGTCTTGGCCACCCAATCCTGATCAAGTACATCTGGAAGAGTCTTGGGGAGTTGTTACTCCAGACCACTCAGGTCTTGACATCATCCCAGCACTAATGGGAAGATCTCTGGAATGCATCTTACAAACTGAACTGTCCTGATCTCCCTCTGTTGTTACCAGTCCTCAGACCTTGGGGAGCAGAGAGAAACTCAGTCTCCTGTTGTCAGCCAGATTAAGTTCTAGCAAAGGAAAATCAATCTTGTCTGAACTGCCCCCGCCCCAAAGATGAGCACAGGCAGGGAATGTGAGGGCTAATGGGTCACTCCAAAGTGACTATCCTCCATGTTCTCCTGACATTCCTCATGGTCTATTAGTAAGCAAAAGAATCTCAGAAAGCTTCTCAGTCCTTATTTGCTAAGCTTATAAACCTTAAATTGTGTCTTCTTTACACTGTCCTTTTCCCTAAGGAGCCCAAAGGCTCTTATGCACATTTTCATAGTAATCCAGTAAAGTCACCTCTCAGACCCTGGATGCCTCCTGATTCAGTCAAGGGAGGAATCAAAGCACAGGAAGGTGAGTGGTTACAAGGCTCCCCACTGCCCAAGAAGTAGATTCGGAATTCCATCTGAATTCTGAGTTCTGAATTCTGAAATCCACCAGAATTTTGAACCACTACCCAGAATCTGTTGGCAGTATACAGGACCTGCCAACGGTACTACAGTGCCATAGCAGTTAGGCAAAGGGAAGACAAAGGCAGAACCAGCTCTCAGCTAGGGGAGGGCAGAGGAAATGAGAAACTGACATAGCTGAATCTGAACTATATTGGCTAGGGGTACCATCCTGGCCTAATGAGTAGCTAAAAGTCATGTGCTGTTGGCTCAAGAACTGGCTCATTTCTTCCTGACTGGTGTCCAGCTGTTCTCTAGGACTAGGCAATTTGTGAAAACTGGCCTGGAGGAAGTCCCTTTACCTCTCTGATCCTCAGCAATGTTCCTCACTCATAAAATGACAAAGAAATTCCTCCCAGCTCTAAAGTTCTAAGAGTTGACAAATATGAAAATTTGAGAGATATATCAAGGGATATAGGATTATCAGAACAGGTAGCAGAAGACCTTGATTCTAGTCTTGGCCCATTAGCTGTTGTCTGATGTTGAGTGAATCATCTGACTTGGTTTCCTTACCTATATAATGAGATGGTTAGCTATATTCTCCCTGAGGTTCCTTCCAGTTTGGCATCTATCTCCAAATTCAATGACTGTATGTGGAAGGAGCTACAGTAGAGAAAGTTTTCTCCAGACATTGACTCTTCTTTGTTTCATCTCTTCATCTGTCCATCCATTAATTCATCACATACGTACTGAGTGACTATCATATGGCCACGTTCTCTACTAGTCACTGGTAACAACAATGAGAAAGATGGGCATGGTTCAGTCCATGTGCTAATTACATTTGAGAAGGAGAAGCACAGAACTAAATATCACAATGAGCTTGTGAAGAGCCAGAGGAATAAGGGACCTTGGTACTTCAAGGAATGTGAAGCAATAGGATTGTACAATGAAGTGCAAGGCAGGGAATGGTGGCAGTTGAAGCTAAAGAGCTGGCAGGAGCCAGATCTGAAGGACCATATACTCCAGCTTAAAGATCATTTTTGTGTAAAAGAATTCTAGTAGAGATCACTGGGTGATTTTAATCATGATTATAATGGAAATAGGTTTTTATCTTGAAAAGATAATTTTATGTTTAAATTTTTTAAGATCACTATTGTGTACCAGGATTGACTAGATGAAAATGAGGCCAATGAATGGTTCAGGCAGGAGATGATTTGAACTTGGACTAGGAAGGAGATGAAGAAACATGGAAGCATCTGACAAATAGTTACAAGCTAGAAATCAAAACAACAAAAAAAGCAGTTAGATGTGGAGGTGGTGGAGCTTAAAAGACAGTGATTAAAAGGAAGATGTTCGGGAGGCTGAGAAATCATTTCTAAGGATGCCTGGTGATCCATAGCTTGCTTTTGTGACTCAGTGAATGCTAAATCAAACAAAATAGATTTTCTTCACACAGCTGCCCTCCCTGAGTCCCTTTCAGGTGACAGATACCACCTGTGACTGGCCCACCCTGTGCTGCCTTATCACATCCTCCCCAGAAGCTCTGTCATGGCCCTATAATTTTGTAGGAAGGACAAACACACCACAGTCTATAGTTCTATAGGAAGGACAAACACACCACAGTTCTACCATCTACATGAAGCCTGCTTCTCCATCTAGGGCAGTAGAAATTCAACTATAAACCTCCAAACTCTTGAAGGAAAAGGAAGACAGAGTGGTTGGGATTTTATAAGATCTTTTTTGGGTGTGAAAAAAATCAACCAAAAACAGAAACATCTCTAGTTTGTGACATTTGGGGCTTGATTTATCATGGGCTTCAATATATCACCATAACAAATTCTACAATAATAATCATCAAAACATTTTGAGTTACTACAGACCATCTCTCCAGCTGATAAAAAAGGCAATCTTAGGTCTTTACCAGGCTCGCTCTCTCTTTCTCTCTCTCTCTTTCTCTGTCTCTTTATGTGTCAGGGTTTAACATTCATATACTCAGTCAGTCTTATACAAGCCTCATGCAATATTAAAATGTTTACGCAACCCTTTCTGTGCTTGAAGCAGCAGCAAATGTTCCTGGTGTGCAAGGAATGAGGAGAATAATGTTCTCACACTCTTGGGAGAAAACTCAACACCAGAGCAATGCCTGCCTTGTCCTCCATGATTAATCAGTGCAATAAGTCAGATCGCATTCTCCCCGGCTACCTGCCACCTCTTGGGGACCCCAAGTGTTGACTGAACACTGAGGAGAGGGCATTGACTGGTTACTTAGCTGTAAGAAACAGAGAACTGGACTGCCACTCATTAAAAGAATGCTTTTAACTAAGTTCACAGCTTCAAGTCTACAGGCACATGCTATGCTGATATTAATCAAATGTCAAACTTTAAACCATCTAAGGGGTCATGTTAATGGTGTGACATTTCAGAAAGGTTTGCCTTCAGCTGGTATTTTCTTACAGAGATTGATTTCCAAATAAATGAACTCAAATCCAAGTGCTGAAGACTAACAGAGAAATTGGTCTCAATCCAGTATCTTTCAACCAATGAGCATGAGATATGTGATGGGGGAAATACTGCTAGAAGGAAAACAGGGGCTTAGAGATGTCAGGTAACAGTCTCAGAACAGCATACAGTTCAGAAGCAGCTTTTATTTTATAGTTTTTGTCCAGCACAGGAAAATTAAAATATCAAAGCTGAAAACGTAGGCTTCTAAGATTATTTTATATGTAAGGAGTCAAGATCCAGAGATGCTAAGGAATTTGTTCAAAATCCCTAATTTGTGATTCACTGTCTAAAGCAAAACACATTGACCTTCTAAGAAGGAGCAAGCCAAACATTTCCAATAGAAAACACACTTTCTCTACAGAGTTCGCTGCAATGATGTGATGTTCTGTAATGTATAGGTCTTCTCTGCCTATGAACTGCTATCAAATGATGAGTGCTTTGCAGAATTTATATACTAGAGATGCTTTTAGTTATTATTTCCGGTCTAATTTGTTTAGTGAACTCTCTTGGCTGAGGGCAGGGTCAGGGACTTAATTGCCAGCCTCAAATTCCATCTGAGATGACTCAATGTCCCTTCTAAGAAGCTAGCTCCACAGCCTGAGAAACCTTCCCACCACTGGCTTTGCAAAGAGCCCTGGGAGGAAGGGTGTATGTGGCTAAACTAACCCGCTCTACCCTTAGTGCCTATTGGAGCTGAGCTTGTAAATTCTGGTGTTCCTCGCAAGACCAGAGAGCTAGGTAAGAAGCAGACCAGATGTCTGCTTATAAGATCAGAGAGCAAGAACATCCCTTACCCTCAGTCTTACTGCATAGAGCCTGAGAACATTAACCAAGCAAGGCTGTACGTGCCTGAGGCTTGTCACAGTTGTTCTGGGTACAGTTTATTTAAAATCAGATTACAGATCTACACTCCTATGAAGAAGGTGAGTCCACTACTAAGATCATTTTCACCTACAGAAGGAAATATATTATTCATTAGATTAATTCTCAGTGAATAGTGGATCCATCCTACTACTACTGAGTTCTCATGTTAGGAAAATCCCTGGGTACCAATGCAAAGCTTATCTAGATTATCTGAAGTCTGTTGCTGCAAGCTACGAGTGTATATACTTACTCCTCAGCCTGGTATGGCCCTGATCTGTGAGGCTCTTTCCTGTTCCTTGATTTCATCTCTCTTCTCTGTAGCTACAAGTCTCAGAAAATACTCTGGGCTGATGGGAGCATGGAAGCTGTCAGCCTCTGGGTGAAGATTTGAGATTTCCATTAAGTTGATGCCATAATTTGCTGTCTCTCCCAAGGCTCTGCTTTCCAATCTGGGCATCCTTCATCACTTCCTTGGCAAACTGAAGTGGCATGGAGCCACTGGCTGCTGAGAAGTTTAACACTGACTTGGCTCCGATTTGCTGCGACAGAGTGTTTGTGTAGCCTATCACCCCCTCTATTCAATGTGTAGTGGATGTTTTAGTGGGGCTCTTGGCTGTAAATACCTTCAGGAAACCTTTTTTTCTGTCATTTCTTTCAACTCTGTGAACAAATACACACTTTGTCCTTCACAAAGACACTGACAGCAACAACTTCTCTCTTCTTTCAACTGAATTAATAACTGCAGGGGGTGGGGGTAAATTCATAGTCTTCAAACAGTAGGGTTGCTGCTAACGCAGTCTGAGAGAAAAATCACTAGCCAATTCCCAGGATGTGGCATAAGCTAATATGCCCCATTGACAGCCATTACTTTCCAACCCTAGAACCAGGTCTGGGGCTTTCAACAGGAGTCCTACTGGACTTCTTCAAACAAGGTCTTCTCCAGTCCCAAGCCCAGGGACTGAGACCCTGGCTATTCAAGGTGATCCAGTAACTGACAGCATCAACATCACCTGGAAGCTTGTTATAAATGCAGAGTCCCAGGCCTCAACACTGACTTCCTGAATCAGAATCTGCATTTTAACAAGATCCCCAGAGATCAGTTTGATATACTAAACTTTGAGAAGCATGCTTTAGATCTCCTCTCCTCTGTGCCCTTAAGGATGAAAACTCCACTATAAGTTTAACCCTAGTTCCTAATCAGCTCCTCTTCTGTTTTGACCATGTGCACTGTGTCCCAACACTGTTGACCTAAGTCGGTTTACATTTTTGACTTCTCATCCCACACTCACTCCTACAGCTTTTGCAGCACAAGTCTACCAAACACAATGCCTTCCCAAAGTTCAAGACCTAATGGTTAACATTGGTTTTTGATAAAAATCATTTGACCTGTCTACGTTGTGGCTTCCCCAGATGCTAAATGGCCCTATATATATGTGTCACTTTCTACGGGATACACATGCCAGGAGGACAAATGGGGTCATTCATATTTAATAGTGCTCATTATCATATAGCAAATCCAAGATAGTTTCTGTGAGCATCTGTCTGGGTTAATGGCCACTATCTCCTGAAAAAGCTAACCATTTTCATTGCATGCCTAAGTCTGAGACTGCTGGAAAAGTTGTGGTTTTCAACTGGGTAATGGCTTCTCAACTGGGTAATGTTTTATCATTCAGATATCTCAATGTACTTAACAGGCTATTTTAAGAACCTCTAGCAACAGGAAAGGAACCTTGAGTAAGGGTGAATCTTCACTATTATACTGAGAGGTGAGGTCTTTTGTCTGCCTTGTCATCTCTGTGGAAATAGACAAGCAAGGGACTGTTATGTAAGACACCTTGCTCAACATCATGAAAAGACTGGGTTGGAATTCTGGATGCTCGCAAGTCAATTTCATAGGACTCTGGACAAATGACAGCAAGGGAGAGGGCAAAGCAAGATAATGGGGCACTTTCTGGCAGGAGGTTTCACAAGGATGAGCATGTCCAAGAAGCAAAGACAGAGCTCAATGCATTGGAACTAGGGAATGGAGGTGAAAAGAAAGGGGTGGATCTCTCAAAGGGGTACACAACAGAATAACAACCAAGAAACCCAAAATCGGTGTCTGTGGAGGGGTGGAATGTATAACATGCCCATGAGAGAGAGGCATGTGCATTCTAGGACCTACACAAATGCCCTAGCCCAATTAAAAGCACTTTGTAAACTGCAAAAGGCCATGCAAATATTTGATACATTATTAAAAGTGTTCTAATATACACATCAGGAATGTGAGATTCTAAAATGCTAGTAAAATTAGATAATGTGTCCAGTAAGGTCACACATTTGGTAAGGTCAAAACCACTGACTTCTCAGCTAATGCTGTCTGGGGACAATGTGAGAAGAATGCTTCTTACCAACTGAGTTCTAATGACGTGGTATGTCTATGGTCTATACGGTACCCACCCAGTTAGTAAAACAGTGAACAATTCAGCTGAGTGAGCCAGGTTTTGAGGACTTGACACAATGCCAAATAGTCAGTCTCATCAATTTTCTCAACTCGTTTGATAGGTTGTCTTGATAAATGGGTTGACAGAGCTGAAGGCAAAAAATTCTAGAGTAAGGATCAACTCTAAACAATTAGGGCAACACTAACATGTAGAAACTAGACAGAGTGGGAAGGGACAGTAGATATTTGCCAAAGTTAATGGTGAAGTTGGCTTAGATATCAGCTATAATGCCAACATAATAAACATTCTATCAGGTTAAAGATTAAGAGGAAGAACTGAGATTGCAACAGGAAATATTCTGTCCAGATATTTCAACAAACAAAAGGGGTGTGAGTATGGGGAGGGGAGATCATAGAAAACGGAGGGAAAGAAAAAGAGGGGTATGATTCTACACTCCAGAATTGACAATTGATCTCAAATCACTTTATTGTGCCTAATTGAGAAGTCTTTCCACATTACTCACACCAAAACCAAAAGATCAGAGTTCCTCAATCCACCTTGAGCACTAACTATACCATCAACTACAGCAAAAAAAGCACACACCTTTTTGTGTGCCCTACCTTTCAAAAGAGCAGAAAAAGCATTGTAACTTATTCAACTCTCTTAGTTAAGAAAAATTTCCCCTTAAGACAAGCTCCCCAAAATCATGATCTAAGCCAAATAAGAAGGCAGCCATCACTCCAGCTGGGTAAGTGAGGGGGTAAATCAAGTGTTGACAAGGAAACAAGCAACTGTGACCATGTCTTTTTATATAGGGAAAAGGTCTAAGTACCCTGCTGGCAGTCAGCAAATAATAAATAACATGAGCTGAAGGCAAATCTTGAACTCTATTTTACTCTAAATTGATTCAGAGGCTGAGAAAGTAGGAGAAATTAGAAATATTTAGGAGAAAAATTCAGTGGCTCTACTATGGAATATATATTGACAGTCAAAACATACTGATATAAGGAAGAAATGGCCTTTCCATCTGAGAATTCTGCAACCACTAGCATTTCGATCCTCAAATAGTATTACAATGCATTTTATTCCATGCCACATTCCTAGAAGATAAATTTATGAGTTTTCTTGCACAACACTGGAAATGAAGGTTCACAGCCTTTTCCTCCTGCCTTGTTCACCTAGGTACATTTCTACCAAATCCACATGCAGCAGCCTCCCCTCCCCAACTTTGGCTGTGTGTAGGCATAATAAAGCCTAACTCTCTTGCTCTGAGTTGGGAAAACACCAAGACATAACTTAAGTTCAAGGATTCCCCTGTAAAATCAGGCTGCAGTACTATCTGAGGGAATTTTGCCTGAGATCACACCTTTCTTCCCTTCCCTATACCGCTTTCCCTACTCCTTTAGAAGTCTCCTCTGGGAGCACTTCTTAAACAAGTAACTTGCATGCTAATTTTCACCTCGGGATGCTTCAGGGGAACCAACATAAGACAATCAAGTTTTATCAAAGTTTTCTTTAACATTCAGGATAGTTATATCATGAAAACACACAACACCCCAAATTTCAGTAGTTTAAAACAAGGATTATTTCTTGTTCATGTCACCTGTCCCCTGAGAGTTAAGAAGCTGTCTCTGCTCATCTTAATCACTCAAAGACACTGGTTTGCAGAAGAATCATCTTGAATATTGCCAGTTACCATAACATAAGGAAAAGAGAAACTGGGAGACTCAGAAAGCAGTGAGTGTTTACTCAGAATTAACACACATTGCTGCTGCTAACAACTCATTGTCCTGAACTAGTTTCATGGCCCCACCTGACCAAAAGCACCCAGGGATGAACTTCACTAATGACTACGATAGGAAATCAAAGCTTAGAACCCTGATATCTGTTGCCTGTTTATGAAATATGCTTTGGTGTCCATGAGTAGCAATTTATCGCCATAATGTGCTTACAGATACTTCCTACAAAAGACTTTGTGGTAGGTTTAGAGAAATCCAGAGATGAAAAATGTTGCTATTATTCCAGCTTTCCCTGGTAATATAGTGATAATATAGTAATATAGTGATCTTTGACAATCCATGGTGAGTGTCTTGCAAAAGTGAAAAGTGCAAGGGTTAGTTTCTCAGTTGTGTCCAACATCACACGGACTGTAGCTTTCCAGGCTCCTCCATGGAATGCTCCAGGCAAGAATACTGGAGTGGGTAGCCATGCCCTCCTCCAGGGGATCTTCCTGACCCAATGATCAAAGCCAGGTCTCCTGCATTGCAGGCAGATTTTTTATTTCTCCATATTCAAAATGAACTACTTTGTGTGGTCTTTTACTTGGTCAGGATAGAATAACTAGTATGGAGCTATATGGTTAATGAAAACATCTACAAAACCAGAAAAATACATATGAAATCACTATTACAGAAATTGGATAGCAAGCAGCAAAAGACTGTGATCCCTGGGAAAAGGACAGCAGATGAGATAAGCCTGCAACAGACTCAGTTTTCTACCTAAAGGCACTTGTCACAGGGAAATTCAAACATGATCCTGCTGAGCCCATGAGACAGATATTGAGGTTCAGGGGTACTGAAGTCATTGGAAATTATGGGATATGGTACCAGAAAAGAGGGAGCTATACCAAGAAGGTGATCCACAAATCTGCAGAGAAGTCTCCTTTAGTCTTTGGCTGACCACTACACTGCACACGTGCAGGAAAGACTTCACAGGGCCAGGAAAATACCATCTACCAGAGAGATAAAAAGTACAAGAGGATAACCATTCCCCTGTATCTTAGAGATTGTATTTCAGTCTAATGAAGGTTGCACAGGACTGAGAGACATTAGAGCCTCACCAAACACACTGGAAAATCCTGAGTTAATTCAGTATAGACCTCAGAAAGTTCATGCCTTAACAGTGGGCCTAAGCTTGCCTTAGGTTAAAGGTCCTTATTAAGAAAGTTTAAAAATAAGCCTCAAAAAGATTGAACTGATTGACTACCTATCAGAACAAAATAAAACTATCAAGGAAGACAACAAAATCCAGGCAGTCAATGATGTAGCAACAATAATGCCCAGCATAAAAAAAAAAAAAAAAAAGTAGATAGGCAAAAAAAAGCAAGAAAATGTGATATACCTTCAGGAGACAAGTCAGTCAGTAGAAACACACTGGAAATGATACAGAAGAATAAGTTAGTAGTCAATGACTCTAAAATAGATATTATAAATTTGTTCAAAGATTAAAAGGAAAAGATAAATTTAATGAGGAAACAAAGAAGAAATCACAATAGAGGAATGGTAAGTGAAAAGAAGAACCAAACGGCAATTCTAGAATAGAGATATACAATATCCAAAATGAAAATTTCACTGGATGGGCTTAACAACAGACAACACTTTGCAAAAGAAAAGATCAGTGAATTTGAAATGAAGCAATAGGAACTAACCAAACTAAAAAGTAGAGAGAAAAAGATGACAGGAAAAAAATGAACACAGTCTCAGTGATCTATGGGAAAATATTAAGTACTGTAACATATATGCAACAGGCCTAACAGAAAGAAAGGCTGGATCAGACAAAAAATATTTGAAGGAATAATAAAAAATTTTACAAGTTTTATGTAAAATATTGACTTATGGATCTAAGAAGTTCAATGAATCCAAAGCAAAATAAACAGAGACAGCTACACCAGAACACATCATAGTCAAGTTGCTAAAAATTAATGATAAAGGATTTGTATACAAATGTGCATAGGAAATTTATAATAACTCTAAATAACTGAGTTAACTGTAAATAACTCAAATGTCTGTCAACAGGAAAATGTATAAACAATTTTTGATACAGTTATATAATGGAATATTACTAATCAAAAAAACCTGATATATATAACTTATGGATTTTACAGATATTATGCTAAATGAAAGAAGCCAGACACAAAAAAACACATATTTTATCATTTCACTTATATGAAGTTTTGGAACAGGCGAAATGAGTCTATGTGAAAGAAATATGACTGGTTGCCTATGAAGGAGGTGTTACGGGTAAGGGGAAAGAAGGGTCTTTCTGTGATGATGGTAATGTACATCTTGATAAGGATAAGGGTTCTACAGGTATATGCAATCATCAAAATGAATTTGTACATGAAAGAAATGTGCATCTCAGGGAATATATATTATTTTTCAATAAAAATATTAAAAGTAAAAATAAAATCATAATCTGCATATAAGTGGTGAATAATATACTTTTATATTTTTAAGTATCTGGTACCATTTTTACCACCCAAAATGACTTCCATATGTGCCTATGGATGCCTGAAATTCCAAGTAATTTACTTTGAGGCCCTGCTGCTGCTGCTGCTAAGTCGCTTCAGTCATGTCTGACTCTGTGCGACCCCATAGACAGCAGCCCACGAGGCTCCCCACTCCCTGGGATTCTCCAGGCAAGAACACTGGAGTGGGTTGCCATTTCCTTCTCCAATGCATGAAAGTGAAAAGTGAAAGTGAAGTCACTCAGTTGTGTTCGACTCTTAGCGACCCCATTGACTACAGCCCACCAGGCCCTCCATCCACGGGATTTTCCAGGCAAGAGTACTGGAGTGGGGTGCCATTGCCTTCTCTGCTTTGAGGCCTATGCCTCTTCAAAAATCAAATGGCCTTTAAATGAGAGTCACATTGAAAACCATTTGTACCTATAGTATAAGAACGTGTTTTTGTGGGGATGGCTGAAACAAATACCATGGGGGTTATAAGAGACAGTTTTTCTCTGTGTTCTAATTTCTCCTCAATAAACATATTTTACATATATATATAAAGAAAGATGAATGAAGTTTTTTTAAATAAACGAAGATCCGGGCTGACTGGGTAGAGTGGGTGGCCCAGCAAGATGGAAAACTGGCAGAGGAAAAAGTAGCTCAGAATTCCAGAAGAAAAATGTCATCATCTTCAAGATTTCAAGTAACTGCCTTCCAATTCAGACCAGCAAAACATTAGGATAATTGAGGCAATTTCCTACACAGAGAAACATGACAAGCTATCTTTATGGAAATTTCAAAGTCAGAATGAATACATTAAGTAGATCATAACATGAGCTTTTTGTTCATGGCAAAATGAATGTCTCGCCATTCCCAGAACTTGCCACGTTCTCTCCTGCTTCCCTACTTTGCTCATATCCCTCTCAAAGGGATGGGCTTTTGCTCCTCTGGAATGACCTTTTCCTTATCTGCCAATGGAAAATCCTTTTATCCTTTAAGTGTCCCAAGGGTCATTCCCCAAAAGTCCTTCACTGAATGCTCCCTTCTCTGAACTTCCAAGGTTTCCAGGGTCTGTCTTATGAAATCTAGCATGGCGTGGTATTGTGACTCTCTACAACAACAATAATGATTCGGATAATAACTACCATGTATTGGGAGTTTATTATACGCTACTCACTGCGCTTTACATACATCAGGTCATGAAATTTCTACAGCCACTCTTCAAGGGAGACAGCATTAACTTGATTTACACAAGAGGAAACAAAGACTTAGAAAAACCAAATAATTTGCTCAAGGACAAAGTCAGTCTACTAAGCAGATTTAGGATTACAACCAGGGCTGTCTGACTCCATAGCTTTTGTTCTTAATCACTATATTACCTCCTTGGCATTCATGTCTCATTTAATCCTAAAACAATAAAAACAAAATCTATCTCTATTTATATATCATTTACTAAGTGACAGAGTGTTATGCTTTCCTTGAATGGAGGAATCATGGTTAAGACATCTTTGTATTGCTCCTTGCATCTGACATGGTTTCTGGCATATAGGTAGATTTCAACGTGCTTGAAAGGACGGATAGGCAGACAAGCCCATTGCAAGACTCTAGCTCTTTCCCTAATTTCAAAAACTGTAATCCTAGAGTGCCAAACAACCAAAATTAATGAATATATGAATAAATAAACAGATCCCCCAAAATTTTATTTCCTACTTCAAACACAATCTCAAGATTGGGTATAAATCACATGATTTTGCTTGGTCTTTTGGCCAGTTCTAAGATTTGCAAATCTAGTTCCTGTTCCTCTGCACTTCAGAAATATTTCTTTTCTAATTTATTTTCTATTGAAAGAATATTACAAAGAAAAACTACGGCAATAGTGTAGTTTGTATGAGATCTTCAGTTCAGGAAAGAAAGGACTCAAGGCGTTCACACATACTGTGTCACTAAATTAGTGCCATGCAAGTTATCTAGTAACAAATGAACACTTGTGTGACACTGCAATAGGCAAAGTACTTCTGCTGCACCGTCTTATCTGATCTTCACACTTTGGAGTAGGCAAGGAAATTTGTATTAACCCAACTTCAGAGGTGAAGGAACCGAGATTCAGAGAAATAAAGTGATTAGCTACTAAATAAAGTCAACAATCCAGCCATTCCCTTCTCCAGGGGATCGTCCCAACCCTGGGATCAAATCCAGGTCTCTTGCATTGGAGGTGGATTCTTCACCATCTGAGCAACCAGGGAAGCTCTCTTTTGGTTAAAATTAACGTCATCTTTCACTCTCACCACTCACCATATTGTCTCTAGCTCATTACTGCACTCAACTGTTAATCTAAATGTATAATAGGACCATTTCATTAGGCCTGTTTTGGGGGTCAGCATTAACCCCCTTCCTTTAACAAAAGAGTAAGCCATGTTTTGTTGGCTTGTTCTTGAATGTGGCTTCCATCAATTATAACAATATTAAGGTTACACCTGCAAAACTCTTAGAAAGCCAGGCTCTATCTCAGGAGCACCTTATCATTTTCTTGAAGTAAAGCTTAGAGGAATTAAGTGATTTTTTTCCCCCAAGACAACAGTTCACATCTAGCATACTATATGCATTCTGTATACAAGTTAATCTAATCTGAACTCCCTCCAATGTAGCAACTTACTCTATTGCATTCATGACAGGTTCTCCTTCACTTGCACCTCTACCATCTGAATATAGTTCTATCCATTAGGGTGTTAGGTAAGCATAATAATTACTGCCCTTATAGACGCATCTCTCTGGGTGATGACTTCCACCCGATTTTGCTCAGTATTCTTGAGAGCCCTCTATTGGCTTTCTGGGGAATAGCAGGCGGCCTCTGAGAAGTCTCAGACAGCTTTACTGAGCAACCAGCTCAGTACAGCCCAACCAGCGCTGCTCATTTCAGCACCATCTGAAACACAAAACACGGTGAAGAAATCTGTGTTTGCCAATTGAAACACACAGACTTGGCAGTGAAATAGACTTCCATTTTCTCAACTTCCAAAAATATCCATCAAAACTAATTTCTCCAAAAATAAAATTCTGCTCTGAATCAAGGGCTTGTCGAGCTTTTCTTCAGCCAATAACTGTTTTTCACCCTCATCAAACCTCCTCCTCACTCTTACCCAACCATGGTGTACAGTACGATGGCATGCAGGTTGTAAATGTCACGTAACTCCTAAAACCACTTCCCCCACCTCCTCCCTCCATCCTTCTTTTTCCTCTTCCTTTCTTCTTACTCTTCTTCCTTTCTTCTCTCTTCTTTCCCTCTCTCCCTCTCTCCACTCCGCTTCTTCTTTCCACCCCTCCATCTCTTTCTCTCTCTATATTCTAACAAATTTGAATCAGAAGCTAGAAAGATGACTATTAATTGAAACCAGCCTCTTGAAGTTTACAGTCAAAAAGGAAAAATATGACAGTTATATTTATGACAAAGAATATATTAAGAATCCTAGGACAGGTTCTGGGGCTTCCCAGGTGGCACGGTGGTAAAGAATCTACCCTCCAATGCAGGAGACACAAGGGACAAGGGTTTGATTCCTGGGTTGAGAAGATCCCCTGGTGTTGGAAATGGCAACCCACTCCAGTACTCTTGCCTGGAAAATTCCATGGACAGAGGAGCTTGATGGGCTGCAGTCCACGGGGTCTCAAAGAGTCGGACACAACTGAACAACTGAGAATGCGCACAGCAAAGGTTCTATCTAGACAGACTCTTGTGGTTGCAATGAGTTACCTCAGGTAACAAGGGATTTATTGGAAGGAACGGAAGGGAACTTGAGCACAGGAACTCAAAAGAGCCCTAAAATCACATCTCAGAAAAAGCAGAAACTGGAGGGTGAATTTGAATTGGGCAGGGCCGGGGCGGGGAGAGGGGGGCAGTTAGGAGCTCACCACCAGGGTGCACAGGTACATCCTTTGTGTCCGGTTTTTGGTTTTTTTCTCACTTAATGATACATTTTCTCACCCACTACACAATTACCATTCAACTCTCCAAGGATAGACACTCATGCTTCTGGGTTAGGGGCAGCTGCAGGTAAGGGGCAATAAGGGCTCTAGACATTTCCAACAGCAGTAGGGCAGGATCTGACTACCACCATCCTCCAGGCCTCCAGAGCATGGACCAGTCACTGGGGAGAGAAGAAGCTGAGGCAGTATCGAGCAAGCAGGGCTCATTTTCATGACAGCAGCCCTGCCAAGTGCCACATTTGACTGGTAGGCTCAACAACAACAACAGTGTGCCCTGAGCAGCTGGCGCTGTGGAAACATCCCTTTTCACATCTAGTTCCAAGCAAACTCCTCCCTTGCAAGTGGGGAAATAAGTTATATCTGGGGAACTTTGGGCTCAAAATCCATAGATATTTGGGTAGTGGGATGAGGAGGGGGATAGAAACTTTTAGCAAATGTTCTAACATTAAAGGTGGAGAAAATGATAAAAGGGAAGTCCTCTGACTTCTCACGTCTTGGGAGGCTAGGTTCACATCTGTCCTCTGCATGGTGTGAAATACCAAATGGCCAGTGAAGGGTGAACAGGTAAGGATGACTAAGCTTTAAAGAAAGCAGGACTTGAGACTTGAAATACTGACATTGGCTGGAGAGAAGAGGAATGTGACTGAGGGTGGAGGGCAATGGACTTCTCCTTGAGAAGGATTTTAGTGCCCCACCACCACACAGAGTTGGTTTCAACTATGAACTGAAATTACTGGGAGTGAAATTGCACCCTACTCTGCACCCACTTCCATTCAACAGGTACACACATACACATACAATTTCCTCCAAGAGTTGTGTGTATGTGTGTACAACTTCCTAACTCCTGAAGGTGACTATGCAAGTACTATAAGAAAGGAGAGAGACAGATAGAAAGAAAGAAGAGGGGAAATAAGGAAAGAAAAAAGGGAGGAAGAAAGGAAGGAACAAACTGTAAATGGAATTGTGTGGATGGCTGCTGATGGATGTGGTTATCACACACTCTTACAGCAAAGCATGGGTAGAGCGAAGTTTAAGGTCTGCCTTTAGATTTAGTTATTGAGGGAAATTCACATTGTAGAGACCTAGCCAACAGCTTTGTAAAAACTAAAGTGCTCATTGATTTACCTAGAGAAGAACAAAACTTCTCACAATTTGTCAATATAATGGACACAAGCAATAGTCACTAACCAAAACCAGAAGTCAACAGAAACCCTGGGACTATGGAATGTGTTGTCTAGAGATATAACACACACTGGTGACCAAACAGCATTCTTTCATCCCACACACAGTTACCATGAACCACCAGCTGTGTGCCAAGCACATCATTAGGCCCCAAACACCCAGTTCCTGCTCTCATGAAGCTTACTATCTAGTGGGGATCCAGACACCAACCAATTAATCTCACAAAGAAAGGTAAAACTCAACTATGACAAGCACTTTTGAAAAAAAAAAAAAAATCCACAAGTGCTATGAGAACACAGAATGGAAAATCTAATATATAGAACCTGGTAAAGGTCAAGGAAACCTTCTAGAGAAACTAACCCCTGAACTGCTATCTGATGGAGAAGGCAATGGCACCCCATTCCAGTACTCTTGCCTGGAAAATCCCATGGATGGAGGAGCCTGGTAGGCTGCAGTCCATGGAGTCGCTAGGAGTCGGACACGACTGAGCGACTTCACTTTGACTTTTCACTTTCATGAGTTGGAGAAGGAAATGGCAACCCACTCCAGTGTTCTTGCCTGGAGAATCCCAGGGACGAGGGAGCCTGGTGGGCTGCCGTCTATCGGGTCGCACAGAGTCAGACACGACTGAAGCGACTTAGCAGCAGCAGCCGCAGCAGCTATCTGAAGGATAAGAAGGATTTATTGGGGTTTGCATGGGCCTGAGGGATCAGTAGTTCTTCCTCTAGATGGAGAAGAAAGACCATATTAAGTAGTGGGAACAGCATATGCAAAGGCCCTGTAGAAAAAAGAAGCACAGTGAACTTAGCCTCAAAGTATAACAAAGAATACACTCATCTTCACACTGATTTCTGCCTCCATGTCTGTGTCTCTGTCTATCTGCCTCTCTGTCTCTCTCTCTCTTTTTCACACACACACACATTCACACACATGCTGCCCCTCCCAAGGAAAGGCCTCTCAAAGGCTATAGATATCAACCCCTTCAGAACATTGGCACTGGAGGTTCCCAGGGCTGTTGTCTAAGGCCCAAAAGCATTTTCATAACCAGTTCAGTCACAGCTAAGCTGTTGTGTTTGTGTGGTGGTGTGTGTGTGGCGGTGGGGAGGGATGGGTGGGGGTGTGCGGGGGTGGGGGGTGGATTATGAATGCATGTCTACTCACTTCCTCTCTCCAGACTCTCCCTTGATCTGCCGCTGCTGCTGCTGCTAAGTTGCTTCAGTCGTGTCCGACTCTGTGAGACCCCATAGACGGCAGCCCACCAGGCTCCCCCGTCCAGGCAAGAACACTGGAGTGGGTTGCCATTTCCTTCTCCAATGCATGAGAGTGAAAAGTGAAAGTGAAGTCGCTCAGTCGTGTCCAACTCTTAGCGACCCCATGGACTGCAGCCTACCAGGCTCCTCCGTCCATGGGATTTTCCAGGCAAGAGTACTGGAGTGGGGGGCCATTGCCTTCTCCGCTTGATCTGCTAATGAAGTGAAATTAACAGCAAGTGGATCAAGGCAGAAAAAGGCACAGTTGACACTCAGTGATTTGAGTCACTGGAGAGGATCATCAGAGTTAGCCATTGTGGGCACAAGTGGTGAATCATCCACCTTGGGATCCCAGGGCTGAAGCTACTGATCACTCCCGCCCATGAAAACCTGAGTTTTTATTTCAGGAATGATTCCCAAAGAGTGCTCCTTGGTACCTTAATTCTAGGGGATGTTAATAGGAGTTCTGAAAATAAATTTGATTGTATGGTCAAGTTGAACTGTTCTATGAAGACCTACAGGACCTTCTAGATGGTCCTTTATAACACCCAAAAAAGATGTCCTTTATATTATAGGGAACTGGAATGCAAAAGTAGGAAGTCAAGAGATACCTGAAGTAACAGGCAAATTTGGCCTTGGAGTACAAAATGAAGCAGGGCAGAGGCCAACAGAACTTTGCTAAGCGAACACACTGGTCATAGTAAACACCTTCTTCCAAAAACACGTGAGATGACTCTATATATGGACATCTGCTGCTGCTGCTGCTAAGTCACTTCCATCGTGTCCGACCCTGTGCGACCCCATAGATGGCAGCCCACCAGGCTCCCCCATTCCTGGGAATCTCTAGGCAAGAATACTAGAGTGGGTTGCCATTTCCTTCTCCAATGCATGAAAGTGAAAAGTGAAAGTGAAGTCACTCAGTCGTGTCCAACTCTTGGCGACCCCATGGACTGCAGCCTACCAGGCTCCTCCGTTCATGGGATTTTCCAGGCAAGAGTACCATCACCAGGTATCAATAATGAAATCAGATTGATTATATTATTTGCAGCCAAAGATATAGAAGCTCTGTAGAGTCAGCAAAAACAAGATCGGGAGCTGACTGTGGCTCAGATCATGAACTCCTTATTGCAAAATTCAGACTTAAATTGAAGAAAACCATTCATTTTGATCATTCAGGTATGATCTAAATCAAATCCCTTACGATTATACAGTAGAAGTGACAAAGAGATTCAAAGGGTCAGATATGATAGAGTGCCTGAAGAACTATGGACAGAGGTTTGTGACATTGTATAAGGAGGCAATAATCAAGACCATCCCCAAGAAAAAGAAACACAAAAAGGCAAAATGGTTGTCTGAGGAGGCCTAACAAATAGCTGAGAAAAGAAGAGAGTTTGCTAAAGGCAAAGGAGAAAAGGAAAGATAGACCCATTTGAATGCAGAGTTCCAAAGAATAGCAAGGAGAGATAAGAAAGTCTTCCTCAGTGATTGTTGCAAAAAAATGGAGGAAAACAATAGAATGGGAAAGGCTAGAGATCTCTTTAAGAAAATTAGAGATACCAAGAGAACATTTAATGCAAAGATGGGCACAATAAAGGACAAAATGGTATGGACTTAACAGAAGCAGAAGAGATTAAGAAACGGTGGCAAGAATACACAGAACTATACAAAAAAGATCTTCATGACCCAGATAACAACAATCGTGTGATCACTCACCTACAGCCAAACATCCTGGAATGCGAAGCCAAGTGGGACTTAGGAAGCATCACTACGAACAAAAGCTAGTGGAAGTGATGGAATTCCAGTTGAGCTATTCAAATCCTAAAAGATGATGCTGTGAAATTGCTGCACTCAATACGCCAGCAAATTTGAAAAACTCGGTAGTGGCCACAGGACTGGAAAAGGTCAGTTTTCATTCCAATCCCAAAGAAGGGCAATGCTGAAGAATGTTACTACCGCACAACTGAACTCATCTCACACACCAGCAAAGTAATGCTCAAAATTCTCCAAGCCAGGCTTCAACAGTACATGAACTGCAAAATTCCAAATGTTCAAGCTGGATTTAGAAAAGGTAGAAGAACCAGAGATCAAATTGCCAACATCCATTGGATCACTGAAAAAGCAAAAGAGTTCCAGAAAAACATTTATTTCTGCTTTATTGACTATGCCAAAGCCTTTGACTGTGTGGATCACAACAAACTGTGGAAAATTCTCAAAGAGATGGGAATACCAGACCACCATACCTGCCTCCTGAGAAACCTGTATTCAGGTCAAGAAGCAACAGTTAGAACTTGACAGGGAGCAACAGACTGGTTCCAAATTGGGAAAGAAGTATGTCAAAGCTGTATATTGTCACCCTGATTATTTAACTTCTATGCAGAGTACATCATGCAAAATGCTGGGTTGGATGAAGCACAAGCTGGAATCAAGGTTTCCAGGAGAAATATCAATAACCTCAGATACACAGATGACACCACCCTTGTGGCATAAAATGAAGGGGAACTGAAGAGCCTCTTGATGAAAGTGAAAGAGGAGAGTGAAAAAGTTGGCTTAAAACTCAACATTCAGAAAATGAAGATCGTGGCATCTGCTCCCATCATTTCATGGCAAATAGACAGGAAAATAGTGGAAACAGTGAAAGACTATTTTTTTGGGGAGGCTCCAAAGTCATTGCAGATGGTGACTGCAGCCATGAAATGAAAAGATGCTTGCTTCTTGGAAGAAAAGCTATGACCAACCTAGACAGCATATTAAAAAGCAGAGATATTACTTTGCCAACAAAAGTCCATCTAGATAAAGCTGCGGTTTTTCAAAGAAAGCTGAGTGCCAAAGAATTGATGCTTTTGAACTGTGGTGTTGGAGAAGACTCTTGAGAGTCCCTTGGACTACAAGGAGATCCAACTAGTCAATCCTAAAGGAAATCAATCCTGAATATTCATTGGAAGGACTGATGCTGAAGCTGAAACTCCAATACTTTGGCCACCTGATGCAAAGAACTGACTCATTGAAAAAGACCCTGATGCTGGTAAATATTGAACGCAGGAGGAGAAGGGGATGACAGAGGATGAAAATGGTTGGATGGCATCAAGGACTCGATGCACATAAGTTTCAGCAAGCTCCGGGAGTTGGTCATGGACGGAAAAGTCTGGCATGCTTCAGTCCAAGGGGTCGCAAAGAGTCAGACAGGACTGAGCAACTGAACTGATGGTCAAGTAAGCTTGGGACACTTTGGATTATAAAAAGTGAGACAGGTATCTGTTTTTCAGGAGTTCCCCAGCTGTTCGTGGTATCTCTTCAACCCTGGAGAAGGAATTCTAGTTTTAATTTCCTAAAACTGTTAAAATACTTTCCCAGAAGCCTTTGATTGAGGAGCATCTCACACATGTACTGTAAGACAGATTTGGGGAAATCTGGCTCTCCAAATTCTCTTAAAAGACCTTTGCCCTGGCTTTCTTGACCATGTCAGGACTCTCTTTAACACAATGGATAGCCCCTATTTCCCATTCAAGACTTGTATGAAATGCTACCTCATGAAGGAAACCTTCACCAATGCTCTAGTCTACATTTAGTGTTTGTATACTGGATCATACATTTTGGGCTATGTTTGTAAGAAATTCAGGACTTGGGAAATGTAATGTCTTATTCTATGGTCTGGTCCTGTTAGTCTCTCGTGTTTTATTTTTTCCACAATATTTACTTCTATGAAAAATTGCCTTGCACATATATACATATGCTTATCGGTTGCCTGTCTTCCCCTCTAGAATATGTGCTCCATGAAAACAAGAACTTGTCTCATCTGTCACCTACAACCCAGCACATAGTAGGGGTATAAATATTTGTTGAATGAATGAATGCTTGCTTTCAATGGTCTGTGGCTTATAACTTTTGTCCCATAAGAAGTATTACAATCCTCTTGAAAACGGGGACATATCAGTATGCTACAGCAGAAAGGGATCCAAGGTAAGTGAGAGGAAGCCTGAAATGAATCGTATCCTGCCGCTGTGTCCCCTGAGGGAAGGCTCCCGACCTCTCTGTGCTTCAGTTCCTCCTTCTGCACAGCAACTCACCATTGTACACCTACACCCAAATTAGAGTAAGCACACAGTAGGTCAATGAGTGACTAAATAAGCATTTATCACATCTACTAGATACTCGGTGAGTGTCCAATAAATATTTATTGAATAAAACGTAACACAATACATTCTTTGTTTATATGGTAAAGTGAAAGTTAAGTCACTCAGTCATGTCTGACTCTTTGCGACCCCATGGACTATAGCCTACAAAGCTCCTCTGTCCATGGAATTTTCCAGGCAAGAGTACTGGAGTGGGGTGCCATTTCCTTCCCCAGAGGATCTTCCCAACCCAGGGATCAAACTGGGGTATCCCACTTTGCAGGCAGACACTTTACCATCTGAGTTTATATTGTAAGGGGGACATAATCCTTTGGCAAAAAGAAATACGCATTTACTTTAAGTATTAGTGAATTTTACTGGCACATACGTTGGTGTCCAAAGGTTGACATTAGTCCATATTTAGACTTTCTCAGTTTCCACAGTCTGTTCTGTCTACCCTGATGAATGGCTTCCTTTTCCACTCATGGTCTTCTGAGTGGCTCAACGGCCACCTCCTCTCCCTGGCATTAAAGGACATTCAACACTGCAAGAAAGGGAGGCCTTGTTCCTCTGAAGACTGCCAAAAGCTGGGCAACCTCTTTACTGGTAGAAGTACTACTTCTGCTACTACTGGTGGTGGTTGTAGTGATGGCAGTAGTAGTCATTTGTCATGACAGTCACAGACACCACTTAGTGAGAGTATATTCTTATATGCCAGCAACTATGTGATGCTCTTTTTGTATATATCATTTACTCACCACAAGAATTCCAAGAGATTGATTCTATTATTTCCACTTAACAGATGAGGAAATGAAACTTGGAAAACATCATTTGCTCTAGGATTCATAAGCAGGTCAACCTACCTCTAGAACTACTCTTGCTGAGCTATAGAATCTATAAACACACATGAAGGGACTAGGAGTAGAAACAGCTCTGACATCCTCGCCATTTCCCTGCACAGGACATAGGAAGAGAAGCCAAGTGGCCCCACTGGCTAAGCCACAGGGGAGAATCTCACTCAGGTTGGATGTGGTTCAGGAATTGCCCAGAGAAGTTCTGGTTCCAGGGGTTCCCTCCCATTCTCTGGGGGCAGGGGGGTGCCTCAGAACTCCCTTATGAATAGTTATCCCTCTTCTGGAGGTGAAAGGAGCTGCTCACCACAGCAGGCAATGTACTACAGCTGGAAGTAGGGGGAATATGTTGACCAGGACCTCTGGATGTCTACTCCTTTCCCCGCTGAAGCTGAAACTTTGCCAGCAGCCCAAGGAGCTGAAAGAATGTTCCAGGAGCCCTGAGGTGCTAGGAAACCAACAGGGGATTTTAATTAAAAGCAACTTGCTGATCAGGTACATACTTAATGTTATAATTACCCAGTGATGACAGCCCCATGAAGTACAAGCGAGCAGGAAGTACTGACCAAGCAATTTTAAAAGGTTGGTCTAATGCTCTTCATTTTTCACTAAAGCCTAAATTGAGTTTGTGCTTTCAGGGAATAATGAAAAAGACAGAAAGGTGAATGACAATCCAGTTCCAAACATCCCAGACTGAAAAAAAATGAGTGAACTTTCCTCTGAAGCCAAATAATGACATTCATTCATTCATTTATCAGACTTTATACAATAACTGTTTTGTCCCAGGCACTGGGCCCCATGGTGGAAATATGGACTGTGGGAGGTGGGGGTATGAGGAGAAGGAAGAGAAGAAGGGGGAAGAAAAGAAGTGGAGAAGAAGAAACAGTCTTGCCTTCAGATGAGCGCATTATCTAGTGGGGGAGACAGACTCCTGGCTCTGAAACTGTAGGCTCAGCTCAGGAGCCAACTGGATCTAAATCCCTCCATAAGTGGCAAGAATTTCCAAGTCTCCAAGAAGTGTCCTCTTGGCCACTGGAAAGACTGGGTATGCAGCTGCCAGGGTCCCTAGGGACTCAGAGACAGAGTGGATTCACACTCAGAGCATGAGTGTGCCTTATTTCCCCAGGGAGGGGTCAGGAGGAAGCTTTTCTTCCCAGCCAAGTCAGCAATACAGTGGGACTTCAATTCTGAAGTCAGCGCAAAAGGTATAAATTGCATAGAGAAAAAACTATACTTGAAAAATCCCTTAAATTGTCTATAAAGTGCAGCATAGATGCTCTGCTTCATATTTACCACCTGGTTCAGAAAGGCTTTTTCACAAGATGGTTTAAGAACCACTGAGCTACATATACAAGGAAGAAGGAAAGGATCATCTCTATGCAGATGATGGACTTTCAAACCATATGGTCTTCACGATAATTATTAAATTGCTAGTGGTGAAAGGGGGATGAGCAGAGAATTTTCAAGAATTTTCTGCTAGCCTGCAGGGCTTTCTGCACAGTGTTTTAGTACCCAGCCTCTAAAATCTCAGTAAGTGTTAAGGGATTTGTTTGTTGTCCAGAGGGTTCCCCAGGATGGAGAGAAGGTTAAGATCTTAGGTCTGTGGGGACAAAAATGCTCAGGCAGGTCTGGGCTTTGTGCTGCCTGCAGATGGGATCCTACAACAGGTTCAGGAGGACAATATGGGTCAGCCTCTCCAAAGGGAGGCCAGACCTGGAGGTGGTGGGCTGCAGCTGAACTCATAGGAAGGGCACAAGTCAGGGCCACAGAGATTTGGCTACCAGACAGCCAAGTAGTGGCCAAGTGGCAGAGACCTGGGCTGGACAATATCAACTCAGGCAGCACTTGGGTGGACTGATCTGCCACAGTATCCTCCTAGGGTTTGTATTCTGAGTACAACCAGGATATGCCTACTCTCCCCAGGGTCTCACCTCCTCTGGCAGACTCCCCAGACCCCCATCAATCCTGCTCCTTGCCCACCCAAGGAGGGCGCTCAGGCTGGTCACCCGTATCCCAGGACCAGCTTGCTCTCTTCCACCTGCATAAGTATCATCCCTTCTTCAAGGTCCCACCCAAACTCCACCTCCCCCCCCACCACAGCCCACATGGGAATGGCTCCCGGTCTGCCCATCCTTCCATAGCCCTTACCACTGGCTGTGTTCATCTGATGCCAGCTGTGTGGTGGCAAAGAGCACAGATCAGAGCCCAGCCTCCTGGCTTCCCATGTTACCCATGACACATTCATGAATCAAGAGCATGGACGTGGAGGTGGCTTGGGCCAGTCATGCCTCAGTTTCCCATCTGCACGTGGGGGGCAAGAAGAGTGCCTATCTCCACAAGGCTGTGAAGGAACTACAGGAGGCAAAGGATGTAAAGCACCTTGGGAGTGCCTGGCACAAGATGAAGTTCTCCACAAACATTTTTCTCTTTTTCAAAACTGAAGTATAGTTGATAGCTCTGATATGAGGTATTATTTTGCTGCATTTTAACCTCACAACAGAAACTACCTAAATGTTCATCAACAGTATAACGAATGAATGAATGAATAGCCATGCACTCACCCAACAGATGAGCACATAGCAATGAGAAGGAATAATCTATGACTACAGGCAATGATCTGGATGGATCTTACAAATATGACATTAAGGAAGCCAGAAACAAAGAGTACATAAGATACAAAAAGAGGACAGTGATTCTCTAGGACAGAGATACACCCAGAAGGGAAATAATGGGAACAGGGAATTTCAGGGTGCTGCCATGTCCTGCTTTTGATCATGGTGGGTGTAACAGAGGTATATTCATTTGGTAAAATTCTTTATGCTGTTAATGTCTGTGACTTTTTCTATGACTAATTTGTTGCAATAAAAGAATTTAAAAACAAGTGTGAAGCAGTCAACTATCAAGGATGCCCAAGAGCCTGGGAAAGAGAGAGAGAAAAGATATTCTCAGTGGTGACTGCAGAAAATGGCCATAATTCCCTTCTTGAGGTCTCCCGGCAGGGCCCTTGCCCACAAGCCCAAGGATGGCTTCATCTGGGGCCAGGATGGTCTAGGGGCTTCCCCTGCCTGGGCGTGGCAGCACAATCTGGTCTCAGACTGCTTCTCCAAGCATATTTTCCAGTACTTCCCAACGTGGACTGTAAACTCCTGTCAAGGCTGTTTCCTCAGGACACGGACAGAGTCCTTGCCAATCCCTGACCCTACACTTTCTCCCAATTCCTCCTCCTCTGCCCCGCCAAGCTTTATACCCACCTTCTCCAGGAAGCTTTGTCTTACTGCCCCAGCACTTCCTTAACTACCTAGTCTGTGGAATCCTGCCACAGCCAACCCAGGCCATTAGCGACTTAATGTGAAGAGATTCTTCACTAGGAGTTGTGTGTGTCCTTTCATCTGTCTTCTCACCCAGGTTCTCAATCCTTTGAAAGGAGACATCTTTTTCTGCATCCTTTCTGTCATGCCTAGCACAGTGCCAAACACACAATTAGAGGTGAATATATTCTCATTTGTTGGCCCAGTAGTTACATTGTGTCTTTTCCTGAATTAGAGTGGTAATTCTAATTAAGACAATTGACTGCCTTATTGGATTGTAAGGAAATGTTTTAAAATTACAATAGTACTTATTGACCAGAAAAAGCCCTTCCCTGCTCAAATCTCATTAATGGCTCCCCATTGACCTGAACATAAACTGCAAAGTCTTTCCCGAGGTTTACAAGGGCCTTTCCACCTGGCTGCTCCGTTCATGTCCTTCTCCACTTGCTCTTCCTTTGCTCTACCACACTGGACTGACCAGTTTTTCAAAAAGACCGCATTATCACTTGTGCCAGGACCTTCCTCTGGAACAGTATTCTTAACCCCACACTTCCCTCTCCTTTGACCAAATTTAATTCTCTCTCAGGTTTCACTGAGCTCATTTTCTCAGGAAGACCTTCCCTAAATGCCTGGACCAGTGGTTCTCAGTCTTTGGCAGGGGTCAGAATCTCCTGGAAGGGCTTGCTAAAACACAAGCCCTTAGTCTTTCTGAATCCTTAGGTTCAGGATGGAAATCTACGTGTTTAACCAGTTCCCAGGTGATTCTTGCCCAGATACCACACTTGAGAACCACCGGTCAAGACGAAGTGCCCCACCCCCTTGTTACAGTCTCCAAGGACATCTCTTCTTGCCCCTTCTATGTCTGCACTTGCTAGTATTTGTTCAGTGTTTAGCCTCCTCAACAACTATCACTGCCATGAGGACGAGGGAGTGCCTGAATGAAGGAAAATAGAACTCACGTATTTCTGTGGCACTCTAACAAAGCACTTTCACCTGTTGCCTCGTTTGACCTTTAAGACAGTTCTGGAGAAGGGCAGATGAGGAGGAGATTGCTCCTGTTCCTCAGATGGACCAGCTGAGGTTCAGGATGCTCAGGGCACATGAAGTTAACAGGCAGAGAGGAAATAAGAGGGAGAATATGAACTAAAACCTGCTTTGTCTTGTGTTTCAGACCTGGAGAACTTTTTCACTTTGTTACTCTGGTCTGGCCATATCTGCCTGTGGGGGAAGATAGAGAACAGAGCAAAAACTATTATTGATTTTTCTCTTCCATTCCCCTAGGTGCTTCTACAGCAGAAAGAACACCAGCCCATTATGTAGTGTTTATCCCATGACCTGTGGCACAAAGCTTGATTCCATGGAGGGGCATATGCTAAGCTAGCTAAGATAGTAATGCATTAATAATTCATAAACCTTCTCACCTTTCCTTGAGCATCACAGCCTTCCACCCAGGTGACAATAAGACAGGCAGATGGGGTGTGTCAGTGGCAAGGCTGTGAACCTTCTCTGCAGTGAGATCTATGTGGCCTCCTAACCTCTGGCTGTAAGTCAGGCTGTAAATCTGGCTGTAATCAGGCTGGCAGCCTCACTGACCATCACCTAGGTTCACCAAGACTGGCCACCCAAGGTGGGTCAAGGAGTGTGACAGTGCCTGTTGATTCATTCTGAAATGTGGAGAAGGTCTCTCACACCATGGGACAGATGTCTCAAATCCAAGCTGTAGGAGTCAGGACTGGAGCAGCAAACTCCCAGCAGAGATTTCCAACAGTTCTGGAACCTTCCTCCATAAATACTCTCCCTGTCCTAAGTCACTCAGTTACAGTTCCTAATGGTACACAATCTAATGGGTATATTTGACAGCTGGAACTGAGAACAAGAGAAAACGCATAAACTTGTGGCTGCTATTATTAAGTGGGAATGTTAAGCAACTTTTACTGATGTAGACTATAAGCACTGTCAATATGGCTGAGGACTTCCAAACTTACACCTCCAATCCTAATGCTTCCACAGTCTGTCTGATTCCTCCACTTATATATTTCATAGAAATCCAACATATTCAGACTGAATTTTTTGTTTCTCCTCACAAACCAGTCTTCCACATCTTTGTAAATGACACCTTGGTTCTTTCCTATTATTTAAACCAGAAATTCAGGCTTCACCCTTAATTCTTTACCTGCTCTCACCGGATGCCCAGTCTATCACAGGTCCTTTTGGTTCTGACTCCAAACAATATCTCAGAGCCACCCATTCACTCTTCGCACTTGGACCACGCCAGCCCAGCTGCCATCATGTCTCACCTATGCTGGTCCAGCAGCCTCTCAATTGGCTTCCTGGCTACACCTCTACCCTCCTCCCCATTCATCCTCCATGCAACCATCTATGCAGTTTTCTTAACATGTATATCAGATTGTGCCATCCTCCCACTTTAAAGCTTTTCAATGGCTTTTCATCTATACTGTGTGGAATAAACTCATTTAAATAACTCATTCCTACAGCCTGAAGATCAGGCAATATCAGACCCTGCCAGGCTCCCCAGCCTCTTCTGTGTTCCTTTTGTTTGGGGGTCATATTTCAAACTTGTTTGGCTTCTCCCCACCTCTCAGCCTTTGTATTTACTGTTCCCTCGACCAGAAAGTTCTCCTCTTATCCCAAGCCCCCACTCAACCTGAACAGGATGGGTCTTTCTCAGCCTTCATATATCAGTTTTCACATCCTCAGAGCCTTCACTACATGCAAAATCTATATTAACACTCCCTGGGTTCTCTTTTATTTCACAAATTAATATAATTTACTTAGTCTTTCCCTTCAATCTTTCCCAGCATCCTGGTCTTTTCCAATGAGAAAGATTGAAGGCAAAAGGAAAAGAGGGTGGCAGAGGATTAGATGGTTAAACAGCATCACCAACTCAATGAACATGAAACAGAAAACTTCAAGAGAAGTGGAGGACAGAGAAGCCTGGTGTGCTACAATCCATAAGATCGCAAACAGTCAGACATGACTTAGTGAATGAACAACAAATTACAACAACTTAGTCATCTACTGTTTGACATTTAGGTTGTTTACAACTTCAGATTAATAACCCTGAGTTAAATATCCTTGCAATTAAATCTTTGCATATCCCATGATTATTTTCTTAGAATAAAGCCCTATATTCATACACATTTATTTTACTTGACATCCATTGATTACCACTTTCTCTGTACCAGGCAATATTCGAAATGTTTTACTAATATGAGCTCCTTCACGAGTGGTGTGTGCACACTTTTTTTATAGTTAAATACAAGAGCTTAGAACCCCATGAACAGTATAAAAAGGCAAAAAGAAATAACACTGAAAGATGAACTCCCCAGATCCGTAGGTGTCCAACAGGCTACTGGAGAAGAGTGGAGAAATAACACCAGAAAGAATGAAGAGACAGAACCAAAATGAAAACAACACCCAGTTGTGGATGTGACTAGTGATAGAAGTAAAGTCCAATGCTATAAAGAACAATATTGCACAGGAACTTGGAATGTTAGGTCCATGAATCAAGGTAAATTGGAAGTGGTCAAACAGGAGATGGCAAGAGTGAACATCAACATTTTAGGAATCAGCGAACTAAAATGGACTGGAATGGGCAAATTTAACTCAGATGACCATTATGTCTACTACAGTGGGCAAGAATCCCTTAGAAGAAATGGAGTAGCCCTCACAGTCAACAAGAGTCCAAAATGGATGCAATGTACTTGGATGCAATCTCAAAAACGACAGAATGATCTGTTTGCTTCCAAGGCAAACCATTCAGTATCACAGTAATCCAAGTCTATGCCCAACCAGTAATGCCAAAGAAGCTGAAGCTGAATGGTTCTATGATGACCTACATGACCTTCTAAAACTAACACCAAAAAAAGACATCCTTTTCATTATAGGGGACTGGAATGTAAAAGTAGAAAGCCAAGAGATACCTGGAGTAACAGACAAGTTTGACCTTGGAGTACAAAATGAAGCTGGGCAAAGGCTAACAGAGTTTTGCCAAGATATTACACTGATTATAGCAAACACCCTATTTCAACAACACAAGAGATGACTCTACACATGGACATCACCAGATGGTCAATACCGAAATCAGACTGATTGGATTCTTTGTAGCCAATGATAGAGAAGCTCTATACAGTCAGCAAAAACAAGATCGGGAGCTGACTATGGCTCAGATCATGAACTTACAAAATTCAGACTTAAATTAAAGAAAGTAGGGAAAACCAGTAGACCATTCAGGTATGACCTAAATCAAGTCCCTTATGATTATAAGGTAGAAGTGACAAATAGATTTAATACCAAAGAATATTCAAACTACCACACAATTGCACTCATCTCACACACTAGCAAAGTAATGCTCAAAATTCTACAAGCAATTCTTAACCAGTATGCAAACTGAGAACTTATAGATGTTCAAGCTGAATTTAGAAAAGGCAGAGATCAAATTGCCAACATCCATTGGATCACAGAAAAAGCAAGAGTTCCAGAAAAACACCTACTTCTGGCTTTATTGACTACGCCAAAGCCTTTGACTGTGTGGATCACAACCAACTGTGGAAAATTCTTCAAGAGATGGGAATACCAGACCACCTTACCTGCCTCCTGAGAAATCAGTATTCAGGTCAAGAAGCAACAGTTAGAACTGGACATGGAACAACAGACTGGTTCCAAATTGGGAAAGGAGTACGTCAAGGCTGTATATTGTCACCTGTCTTATTTAACTTATATGCAAAGTACATCATGCGAAATGTCAGGCTGGATGAAGCACAAGCTGGAATCAAGATTTCTAGGAGAAATATCAATAACCTCAGATACACAGATGACACTACCCTTATGCCAGAAAGTGAAGAGGAACTACAGAGCCTCTTAATGAAAGTGAAAGAGGAGAGTGAAAAAGTTGGCTTAAAACTCAACATTTGAAAAACAAAGCTCATGGCATCCAGTAGATGGGGAAACAATGCAAACAGTGAGACTTCATTTTCTTGGGCTCCAAAATCACTGCAGATGGTGACTGCAGCCATGAATTGAAAAGACGCTTGCTCCTTGGAAGAAAAGTTATGACCAATCTAGACAGCATATTAAAGAGCAGAGATTACTTTGCCAACAAAGTTCTGTCTAGTCAAAGCTATGGTTTTTCCAGTAGTCATATATGGCTGTAAGAGTTGGGCCATAAAGAAGGCTGAATGCTGAGGAACTGATGATTTGTGGTGTTGGAGAAGACTCTTGAGAGTCCCTTCAACTGCAAGGAGATCAAACCATCAATCCTAAAGGAAATCAGTCCTGAATATTCATTGGAAGGACTGATGCTGAAGCTGAGGCTCCAATACGTTGGCCACCTGATGCAAAGAGCTGACTCATTGGAAAAGACCCTGATGCTGGGAAAGATTGAAAGCAGAAAGAGAAGGGGAATATAGAGGATGAGATGGTTGAATGGCATCACCAACTTGATGGACATGAGTTTGAGCAAGTTCTGGGAGTTGGTGATGGACAGGGAAGGCTGGCGTGCTGCAGTCCATGGGGTCTCAAAGTGTTAGACATGACTGAGCGACTGAACTGAACTGACACTAGTTTATATATGTATATATATGTGTACATATACATGTACTGACATATATATGTATAGTGACATATATATGCATAGTGAACTGACACTAGTTTATATGTATATACACACACATATCATAAACATATATATGTATAGTGAACTGACATTAGTTTTTATATATATATATATATACACATATCATATACATATATATGTACATATATATGTGCATATATATACACACACACACACACATATATATATATCCTGGAGAAGGGCATGGCAACCCACTTCAGTATTCTTGCTGGGAGAATCCCCATGGATGGAAGTGCCTGGCAGGCTATAGTCCATAGGGTTGCAAAGAGATGGGCATGACTGAGTGACTAAGCATATACATATATATAATTTTACTGTTCTAAGAACACTTAACATGAGCTCTACTCTCTTAACAAAATTTAACAGCTTTGCACAATACACAGGAGAAGGCAATGGCACCCCACTCCAGTACTCTTGCCTGGAAAATCCCATGGATGGAGGAGCCTGGTAGGCTGCAGTCCATGGGGTTGCTAAGAGTTGGACACGACTGAGCGACTTCACTTTCACTTTTCACTTTCATGCATTGGAGGAGGAAATGGCAACCCACTCCAGTGTTCTTGCCTGGGGAATCCCAAGGACAGGGGAGCCTGGTTGGCTGCCGTCTATGGGGTCGCACAGAGTCAGACACGACTAAAGTGACTTAGCAGCAGCAGCAGCACAATACATTATTGCTAGCTACTGGTACAGTGCTGTCCAGCAGCTCTCCAAAATTTATTTATCATCTGTAACTGAAAATTTATACCCATTGAACAACAACTTCCCATTTCCCTTTCCCTCTAGCCCCTGGCATATTCATTTTTATAGTTCTTTTTCTTTTCCATGCCCTTTATCATATTTTTTAATTATATATTTTATTTGTGACTTTTTTTTTGGTCTGTCTTCTTCATTGTACTGGAGGTCTTTGAGAGGACAGGAACAACCTACCTTATTTTCCCTGTAAACAATGCAGCCCACTGTAATTCTGGTGCATGCCATGGCCTGGCATACAAGGGGGCTCAATAAGTATTTATGAAATGAACCAGTAAAGGAGGAGGCACTGTGGCCCTTAACATACATTATGAAATTTAATCTTCACAGTCATCCTATTACTATCATCATTTCGTCTCCACACTTGAACACAGCAAGGCCCACAGGTAAAGAGACTTATGCCTAGGTCAGTCTGACTCTTGGCATGCACTCATGTCGCACAAGCTGCACCTAGATGCCCAAGTAACCCATCTGTTTATGCAGTGCCATCCTCATTTCTTGAGAACAATGGAAGATTTACCCTCTTCTTCCTGCTGTGAAGAGACTGCTGCCTCACGCTGCTGGGAAAAAGGAAATGTAAAGATAAGAATCTTGATTAATTAGGCTCATATATAACCTTTAATTAATTGGTCAATATTCAAGGATCACATCCTTGAACTTTCGAAAAAATTAACAGAAGAACTCCTAAAAATTAATTAGTAGAAATCAACACACTGACAGAAGTCTCCCTGCTTCCCTTAAATAAGTGGTTGCAGGAGTTTACAAGTTCTGGTTCTTGCTCTAAGTGGACTGGAGAGAATAGAGGCCCCGCCTATTTTGCATGTCCATGGCTCTACAGGTCCTAGGCCAATCCTCATCAAAACTGTTTAGTCTTTCCAACTCTTCAATTATTTAGCTGTTTATTTCCCTGTAATTTTCTATGTGTGTAGAATCATCAAATTTTAAAATCAAAAGTACCCTAAAGATCATGTTTTGTTTCTTTAATGTGTGACCCCATTAATACAGATGACATTAATTTAAATTCATGATTAGATAGACATCAAGTGAGAGGTATTGTGACTCCTTCAGTTAAAATATGCATATTCTCTTTACTGATATGCCGTCTCATCCCAAGAAAGATGTGAGGAGACTGCCTGATTAATATACTGAACTTCTCTGATGGAGGAAGGGCGAAAACGGATGACATGGAGCTGTAGGTCAGGACTCTTTGCTCTAGCATCAGGAAAATCTGAGGTTGAATTTTGACTCTACCACCTTCCAGCTATGCAGCGTTGGGTAAGTGATTTAACCCAGCCCCAGATCTCTCATCGGTAAAGTAGGAACTTATAATAGAGCTGGAGAAGACTCTTGAGAGTCCCTTGGACTGCAAGGAGATCAAACCAGTCAATCCTAAAGGAAATCAGTCCTGAATATTCATTGGAAGGACTGATGCTGAAGCTGAAACTCCAATACTTTGGCCCCCTGATTCGAATAACTGACTTACTGGAAAAGACCCTTGTGCTGGTAAATATTGAAGGCTAGAGAAGGGAATGACAGAGGATGAGGTGGTTGGATGGCATCACCAACTCGACAGACATGAGTTTGAGCAAGTTCCAGGAGTTGGTGATGGACAGGGAAGCCTGGCATGCTGCAGTCCATAGGGTCGCAGAGTCGGACACGGCTAGTGACTAAACTGAACTGATCATAGGATTGTTGTGAGGAGTAAAATAAATACTGCATGTAAAGTGCTCAGTACAGCATCTGGATCATAATAAGTGTTCAGTAAATTACTACAGCTACTGCTAGTCATGTAAGTTGTCATACTGAAAGCACCTACTGTGTGCCAGGCATTTTACATACAGGTCCTCACTTACTTCTCCTCTATCTATTGAGGTGGATTTCACATGTGAAGAAGCAGTCTGAGGGTGAGTTAGTAATTTTCTGAAGGTCACCAGCTAGTAGGTACAGGAACAGATATTGAACCCAGATGGATGTTAATCCACCATCAGGCTGCTTTCACCAAATCACACCTCCCATTTAAGTGGGTAAAGAAGGACTGGTGATGTTGTCTGTCTCCCTTTGACATGCACAAAAGGCTGAAGGTGTGTGTAGGTGTTACACAGAGGGGACAGAGGTTTCAATTTGCAGAGAGGCATCATAGGTAGAAGGACCTGTGTCCCTCCTGAGGGCACACAGCTGAGAACTCAGTATAAGAAAGAATGTCTAACAAGTGAAGTTCATGAGTTAGAAGGAATGCTTAATTGGAAATAAGGTGTCCTCACGTCTTTTCTGCCTCTAGGATTCTATAGTAAGTTAGACTGCATTTCTTAGTTTTACCTTTCAGCCAGGTAATCATAACTGTTCTTATGTAACTGCACGTGCTGGGCAGAGAACTGTGCGGATGGTATCCAGCAAACTCAGGACCCTGACCCAAGGTAGGAAACATCTAGAAGGTGTGAACGTGCATCTCTGTGGGATTAGAACTGGGTTCAAGATTATTTACTTGTTTATAAATTACTGAGAATATGAATGTGGAATACATGCTCACATACTGCAGATGACAAGTTTTTTGGGTATTAAATCAGCAAATTGATGAGAAGAAATCACAGGATCCTCTGAGACTATGCAATTAGGTGGGGAAAGCGGGAGGAGGAGTTTTCTCCCAACTTCAAGAATTCAGAGTTCTCAGTTAAAACCCATGCAATTCATCTTGGAGTCTTTCCATGATTGGGCCCCAAAGGCTTCTATGTAATGTGTTTCTATAGCCAAAAACATAGGAAAGAAAAAAAGGAAAAGGGAAAATAAAAACCAAACAGAAGATCTCATTCCGACTGTACCAAATCATGGTACAAATACCACTGGGCTGTAGCTGAGTGTGATCTGATCCCTGACACTTTAGAAAGCAAAAAATTCACAGGTGGGAAACCAGAAACAAGCGGTTTTAACAGTAAAAGGAACACTGGGGTTGCTCTAAATTATTGGGATTCTTCAGTTCATGTGCAAGAGCACTAGGGGAGGTATAAGTGATGTCTACAAAATTATAAATTAAAATATAAGAACACGGAAGAAACTAAAGGCAGAGGTATATTTTGGAAAGTAAGTGGAAGCATTCTCTAATTAAGTGAACAAAACCCCATGAAACCTATTACTCCCACGAGGCAGAACTGGCTGAAAGAATAAATGGTTCAGTTCAACAAATACCAATGAGAATTAGAATTAAGAGTGCTAACATTTTTTTAAATTAAACTTTCTATCTTGAGGTAAATGTAGATTCACATGTAGTTTTAAGAAATAATAAGTGATCCTGTTGGGTACCTTTTACCCTCTTGCCCTCATGGTAATGTCTTATACAACTAACAACAGTGCAACCAGGATACTGACAATGATACAATCCAGCAGTCTTAGTCAGATTCTACCAGTTTTACTTGTTCTCATGTGTGCACACATGTACATGTATGTGTGGTTGCTGCTGCTGCTGCTAAGTCGCTTCAGTCGTGTCCGACTCTTAGCGACCCCATGGACTGCGGCCCACCAGGGTCCTCCGTCCATGGGATTTTCCAGGCAAGAGTACTGGAGTGGGGTGCCATTGCCTTCTCCATGTGTGGTTAGTTCAATGCAATTTTATCACATCCTGTATCCACCACCACCAGTCAAGGTACAAAACATTTCCATCACCACAAGGATGTCTCGTGTTGCCCTTTTACAACAACACCCACCGCTCTTTCATTCCCATCCCCAACACCCAGCAATTGCTAATTGGTTCTTCAACTCTATAATTTTTTCATTTTAATAATGTTACATAAGTGAATCATAGGAGCTCTAACATTTTATGGATAACAGCATATAATTAAAGATGAGGAACATCCCTTGAGGTAATAATTCAAAACCAAAGTTGAACTATCCTTTTCACAAAGTATCTCTCATGTGTTAATAGGGGGTTACATAGAAACAATGGGTCTTATGGAGTTGAACTTTTGACATTCACTTTGTTTTATTTAGCAACTTGAGTGGATGGGGCAGGATGCAGAGCATCCATGTCTCACTAGAGGGGCCATGTACCGGAGACAGGATCCCCCCTATAGACGATAACAGGAGTGACAAGAAGATGCAGGGTCTGGAGGGTCCAGTGTAGACAAGAGGTTGTTCAGCAAGTGGTCAAGTCTGGGTAGGATCCAGGCTGGGACTGCAAGAAAGACCGTGGAGATGAAATTGGCCTCTGTTCACTCAAGAGCCAGACCTATGCATTAGAGATGTGTGTAAAGAAGGTTGAAAGAAGCTGAAGTTGTTGAAAACAAACCACTTCAAGAACTTTAAAAACATGACTTCACTGTATGTATTAAATAAACAATAGATGGTTCCAAATAAATGGAAGAGAGGCAGGGAGCAAAAAGACCAGGGAGGAGGCCACAGTAGTAAGAAGAGAATGTGAATTAAGATAATGGCAGAGAAGCTGGCAAGAAGAGAGTAATCACTTGTGAAAAAATAAACAGAAGGTTCAAGACTGACTAGAAATGTAGGGGAAAGGGAGGGGAAAGTCATGGATGACTTACCCCAAATTTCAAGCCCAAGTGAACAAGAAGATGGAAGTGACCAAAGTTTCAGCCTGAGTGAACAGGAAATCCACAAGTGGGAAAAGACTAAGGGGAGGACAAGATGGTTTGGTCAGGTTAAGACTGAGTTAGTAGGAGGACTTCTTTTAGGAGAAATGACCATAGGAAGTTGAAAGATGTGATATGAAGTTTGGAAGAGATAAAAGAGATTGCTTTCGACAATCATGTTCCCAGTTCAGACACCATGATCAAGTGGGAATTCATTCCAGTGATGCAATGTGGGCTCACCATCCACAAATTAATCAGTATGATACACCACATTAACAAAATGAAGGATAAAATCATATGGTCATCTCAATAGATGCAGAAAAAGCATTTGACAAAATTCAACATTCTTTTATGATAAAAACTCTCAACAAGTGGGTATAGAGGGAAGATACCTCTATAGAATAAAGACCCATATGTGACAAGCCCACAGCAAACATCGTACTCACCAGTTAAAAGTGAAAACTTTTCCTTTGAGATCAGGAATAAAACAAGGATACTCACCCTCACTTTTATTCAACATAGTATTGGAAGTCCTAACCAGAGCAATTAGGCAAGGAAAAGAAATAAAAGGCATCCAAATCAGAAAGGAAGAAGTAAAACTGTAACTCGTTGAAGTCAGGGGAGATTTCTAAGGGAAAGTGTGTTAAGAAAGCCATAAGGTTCTTTTGAAAAGGATGAGAAAAGGAAGACAGCAGAGAATATAGATATGGACTAAAAGATAGGGAAAAGGGTTAACAAAGGACTCAAAACAACATGGACTCATGAAAAGGAAGGTGAGAATTTCAAGTAGAGGTTAAGCGATATTCCAAATTGTTGAAAAGGAAAAAAGAGACAAAGAATGACAAGGATAAGCCTTTGAAATCTTCTGCTTTGGGAGCTGTGATCTGAGGCTTATCCAAAGGAAGAAATTTTTAATGATGGAACTTCTGGTAATGTGATAGGGATTTTTGTTGTTGTTGCTAAGAAAAGGTAATTTTATTGGAGGGCTTTCCTGGTTGCTCAGTGGTTAAAAAATCCACCTGCCAATGCAGGAGACCTGGGTTCAGTCCCTGCGTTGGGAAGATCTACTGGAGAAGGAAATGGCAACCCACTTCAGTATTCTTCCTGGGAAATCCCACGGACAGAGGAGCCTGGTGGGCTACAGTCCATGGGCTTGAAAAAGAGTCAGACAGGACTTAGTGACTAAATAACAACAAACAATTTTATTGGTGTCTCTCAAATCCCACCATATGGCAACTACCAGCTCTCTTATTAGAAATGCCTTTGCTCATCCATGAGCATGGATAATGTCCAGAAGTTCTACCAGCTGGCTATGGAAAAATCAAGGCAGAGGAGAAAAAAAATCAAGAAAACAAGATAACAACAGTTATTATTGAGATTTCTTGGTAGTAATAATTTATTAGCAAAATCTACACTTAATTTTAACATCTATTATGCACTGGAGGGTCTACTAAGGCATATACACTGTTGGCAGCCATGAAAATGCACTGCTCAGATCTCCTGTTACAGGAGTACAGCTGACCAAAAGCCTCAGTAGCCATTCCTCTGGCTCCATAGCAAGATCATGCTTCAGCCAGACAATGACTGAGAAAAGCAGTGGTACGATAATATTACTATCAGCCCTATCCTTTGAGGGGTGAGAGCCTACCAACAAGTAGCTTTGGCCCAAGGGCTCCCTTCTGGCCTGGCCAAATCTTTATTGGAATGCCTTCCTTCCACTTGCTTGCCTTTATAGATGTCAGACCTGCATCAAGATCTGAAAACCAACCACTTTTTCCGGCTTCCTTTACTTTTTCTTTCAAGGCATTTCCCCCAATAAATCTGTTACACATGTAATCTTGTCTTGGCATCTGCTTCTCAGAAGACTTGGACAGAAACAATGCTTTATTCCTTTTTGCAATTATGATAACCCAAGATATACATACTATTGTTCCCATTTTCCAGATAAGAAAACTGAGGCACAGAGTACTTAAGTGCTTGCTGAAGATCATTTAGCTAGTTCATCGGCAGAGCTGAGGTTCAAACAAAACCATGTGTGCCTGACAAGAGTCAGCGCTCATCTCCCTAGCTACCCACACTTGCCAGTCTTTCCATCATCTGTCACACTGCAGCTACATGGGCCATATTTCATGTCTTGAACACACCTGGTTAGTCTGCCTTGGGCTTTGGCCCACACTGTTTCTTCTATCTGAAATGTTCCTCTTCTCTAGAAGGCAGGCTCCTTCTCCTCTTTTGGGTTTTGGCAAAGGAGTACTCCCTGACCTCCTGAAGTAAGCAGTGATGTTTTTGTCTTTCTCTACCTCTGCCCCTGGTTTATTTCCTCCACAACACTCACTTCAATATAAGATTATTCCCACTGCTTTTCTGCATAGTGTTTTTCTCTGGTTTTGCCCCTGGAATGCAAGTCTCATGATACCAAGTGTCATGTCTTTCTCTTTCTAGTGCATTGATAAACCCTAACTCAGAGCTGGGCACACAGTCTATCAATACATGTGTGTGCTGAATAAAGCAATGTATTTGCATGGCACTTTACCATATACATTCTCTCATTTTAAAAAGCAAAGAGAACACAAAGAGAAGAGGTTAAATTCATTGAACTGGGAGAAAAAAATCATGCTTCACATTTCTCTAATGGTCCCAGGTGCCAGGGTGTCTCTAATAATGGGAAAATCTGTAGCTTGAGAGAGCAAGTCCACCTTGAGAGAAATTACAGTGTTTTTCCTGGAAGGAATGTGTATAAAGCCAGCAGTTCATGCAAGTCACATTGTGCCAACAAACACCTCCTATCTTCAATCCTGAAGGACACTGGATGTCAAGCAGGGCTGATATCCATCAGAAGTGTTGGAGATGTCAGCCGAGTCCTCTGGCTTGATGCTACTATGTTCAATGGGTTTGCCCCTGACAATCCAGGACAGAACTCTGCTGCTGACAATCGGCAGAGTCAGTGGCTAATTCAATGACATCTACTCAATATGATTGTGACCTCTTTGCCACTTTAAAGTGACCTTTTCAGGGCATGTGCACTCCGTGGGACTGCTCCTTAGCCCCCACTCTTACTGAGCAGCTAGTGAGAGCTATTTCAAGGCAGTGGGGTTAGAGTTAGGGTTGCCAGAGGTAGAAGGAGGAAACACACTCTGCCTTTCCTAGCTGGGAGGGAGACCCTTTCTGTTAGATCTACGACAATAATTCCTGAGACTTTTAAGAGGAAATGCAGCTGCTTCCCTGGAGCAAGCTTCTTCCTCACTAAACTCCAACACCTAGATCAGCTCCTACATCATCCTGGAAGCCACTGGGTCCAGCACCAAATTCTGATCTATTCCACCCAACATCAAATAATACCAGCATCATTTGACCTCTATTGGAAAACTGTCACCTTACACCTTACAGAGGACTTCACTTGTCTGTCATTGTATGATAGTAATCATCACCATCCTCATCATTGCCTTCATCATGGTCATCCTCATCATCCAATAATCCCATGCATTTCAAACATATCCTTAAAGTGTCTTCAGGCACATGGTCTCATTTAACTCTGACAACAATTCTCCTTTCATAAAAGAAATGCACTGTTTAGGACTTTTGTTACAATGGCTAGAGTGCTAGTTCTTACTAGCTTCACCCAAAAAGGGAAGATGTTGCTAGGACTCAGGCTATCTCAGAGAGCTCACGAACAGGCAAAGAGCTGGGCACACTGGTGCCAGAGCATACTGGTACCTGGGCCTGCAAAACTCCCACAACCCTTCTCACCTTCTCTCGTCTGCACCTTTCTGCTAATCTGCTTTGTTTGTTTTTCATCTGTGAACTGACTTCCTCTGCTCCTCAGCGACCCCTCAGTTTGACATGTAACAATTCACATATCCAGATACTTATAGATTCACATTCTTTTTTTCTCTCCTGACACAACTCACTCCTACCCCCAAATGCCAGGATAAGAAACTGTTGGCCCACCTTTGTTCAGATATCCATCCCTAGATCACATGACCATGGCCATGGGAGCATGAAGGTAGGGATTGTGGTGAAGGAAAACCTAGGCTGGCAAAAAGTCTGTCTAGTACAAAGAAACTGAGAGTTGAAGAGACAAATTTACTTAAGTAGATAATGTGTGTGAAATCACCTATTATTCTTCCTAGTATATGCCACTGCTCCAAAATACAAATTAAAATTGTTATTGATATAGTTATCATTGCCCAAAGTCATATTGCCAGTAAGAGAGAACTCAGAACTTGAAACCAGGTCTCTGGATGATCAAGGTGTCTCTACCCAGAGCCCAAAGTTCTCTGGGGGCAGGGACTAATCTATTCAGCATCGTATCCTTGGCATCTAGCCTGGTGCTTGGCAGTAAACTAGCTCTTTACTTTTTGAAAAATAAACAATTGTTTCCACTATTGTTGGAAACACAGCAACATCAAAGTTCTTCTCAGGGCACAGAAAGACAAGGATGTGGGGAAAAAAACGCAGCCTGACTCTGAGCAGCCTGGAGGCTGTAGGGGTGTTCTCCCACTCCTGCTCTTCAGGAAGTGGAAAGAGGTCACTCGGATCCTCAGGAGATGGGGTCTTCCTCCTCCACGTCATCTCCCATCTCTATCTCAGCTCCAGGAACTGAACTCACTCCAACTCTCTGGTAACTGGAGTGAAAGGAAGGGCAGTAAAACCTGTTCATGTGTACAGAGCGGCTTTTGACAGTATGATGAGCAACACATTGGGGGTGTGGAGCAAGGGGAGCTGGCAGCATCTCCACCTTTCAGAGAGATGCCAGCTCAGTGTGTGGCATGCACAAGGCTTTCACAGCCCACTAGGAGTTGGCGGGTTTAGCGGACCTTGTCTAAGGACCAAAACTACATGGGAGTGGAAGAATTTTTAATTTCTATGGTAATAAGGAGCTTAAACTCCAGTTCTATTTACAGGCTAAACTTATGAGCTACATCCCTACGCCCCAGGCTGATCACTATGATATGCAGATTTACCAGGGACTAGGGAGAATCTACATGCAGAGGAATTAGAGTTCGCAGATGAAAAGAACTACTTGATTAAAGGAGTCGACAAAGATGGAAACAAAGAAGGGACTAAAGAAAAAAGTCCTTAAAGACCTATCGAAAATATGCCACGTGGAGTACAAGTCACCTGTCTGAAAATCCGAAACTCTTGCAACAGCTATGTGGGCAAAACAAGTGTACCAGGCATCCTGGTGTGGTTCCTGGGAGCTCTCTGCTTCTGCTCTCCCTGATCCGTGGTTCATAGGCAGTAGTGTGTAATGGAAATCCAGGGTGCCTGTCACAACTGTGCATTCCTAGGCATTTTTGCCACTTGCAAAAAAGCCAGTTTCTACCTTTTGGCAAAAATATATACACTGGCTCAATATTTGAAAGGCAAAATTCATTATCTGGCTGGCACTAGATGACAGTTTCCAGGGCGGTAGAAAGATTAATATATTTACATAAAGAAAGCCTGCAGCCCACTCTACATTCTGCAGGACACTCCACTGAACAACAGCAGAATGATAGGTTGAAGGGGAACCTTCTAGAAAATAGTCCCTGTTTCACTGAGGCCTAGAACTCAAATGAGCACATCAAAGAAGGCAAAATAAAGTTATTTTCTTGTGTCCTTATATCCCTTCAAAGAAGTTTATTCCTTAAGAAAAAAAAAAAAGAGATTGTAAGGAAATGTTCTCCAGACTGAAGGTAACTGGAGTAGAAGTACTATAACCAAAACAGTCATTTGCTTGGTATGTAACTTCTGTATTAAGTATAGTCAAAGTGATATTTCTGCAAGGTGATCTGATCAAATTACAAGGTTCACTTGTCCTAAAGAGATATTCAACCATTTTGTTGTTCTGCTCATGCTATTCAGCTGATTGATGAATTGCAACAATGCTGTTTTGTCCGGGACAACTTGAGGGCTTACAACTGTCTTATGAATTAGGATGTTTTGTAATTCCCTTTGAAGGTGAAGGAGTGTTAAGATGCTCAATTGTGTCCCACTCTTTGCGATCCTATGGACTGAAGCCTGACAGACTCCTCTGTCCATGGAGTTCTCCAGGCAAGAATACTGGAGTAGGATAGTCATTCCCTCCTCAAGGGGATTTTCCCAACCCAAGGATCAAACCTGGGTCTCCTGTATTGCAGGCAGATTCTTTACCGGCTGAGCCACCAGGGAAGCCCTAACTGAAACACAAAGAGACTGAGAAGTGGCCCAGAGTCACAAAGTAAAACCATCACCGCACCAAAGGGAAGTGGAGACACAAGGACTCCAAGTGAAAGCATCTGAGCTCTAGCCCTGTTGTTACCTCGGCAAGCTCTTTTACTACACTGGCTCTTCAATTCCCTTGTTTACAAATGAAGGTTTCCAAACTTGGCCTTCCTGCCTCCCAGGGTTGTCCTGAGGACAAAGTGTCCTTGTGCTGCTTGAGTGCAGAGTGTAGGGGGAGGAGGTGACACAGTCACAGTTGGTGAGGATGGAGGAATAGGCAGCTACCCAGACAGCAGTGCCTTTAGTTCCCATTGAGGAGTGAGGACAGAGAAGCCATAGGCCCTGAGGTAAAGAGCAAACAGGTGAAGAGCAAGTGTGGCAGAAGCAGGTATGACAGACCTGGGAGGCCCAGAGCCTGGAGAGTGCTCCTCATGCTTCAGCTGGAACAGACTAAGGACTACTCATTAAGGAGGGAGCAGTGAGCAGAGAGGTTATAGAGTTAGAGCGGGAAGGTGGGAGTATGTATTCCAGAAGCCAAGAAAAGGAAGGAAAACAGACAGGTTGATTGCCTTCTTTAGCTTCAAAAGGAGCCCCAAGAAGTAAGGTGGCCAAAAAAGGAAAGGGATGAGGAGCCCCTGCCCTTCATTCATCTATTAATTCATTAAATAATTTGGAGCACCTACTAAGTACCAGTCACTATTCTAAGCACTTATGAGACACCCATAAACATTAACAGAAGAAGATTCCGCCTTTGTCAAGGCAATATTCTATGCAGAAGAGATAACTAATAAATAATAACATAATAACTAGGTTAATGAGATTGCATGTTAAATGATGATAAGCATTACTGAGGAAAAGATAAAGCAAGGAAGGGTAAAAAAGTGTTGCAAGATGTGGGTGAGGTCAAATTTAAATAGGGTGATAAGGAGAGACTTCATTAAGAAAGTGGCTTTGAGCAAATATATAAAGTTATGAGGCAATGGACCATGTGGGTATCTGAGAGAAGAGAATATCAAGCAGGAGAGATTCCCTAAGCCTCACATTCTAGCCCAGCTTGTCAAAGTCTCCTGCTATGGCAATGCACCTCATTCATAAATGGCCACAACAGGATCTCCTATCCCACTCGCTTTCTTTATAATGCAACTTTGACACTCCTTCCATCACCTTGAATCTGGACAGGTTTGAGACTATGGCAGAAATAACAATAACTTCTGAGGCAAAGCCATAAAAGGTAGTAAAACACATATCTGGTTCTCCAGGGACACTCACTCCTGAAACTCAGCCACCACACTGTAAGGAAGCCCACAGAGGCACCTGGAGGGACCGCAAGTAGGTATTCTAACTGGCAGCCCCAGCTGAGATCCCAGTTGACAGCCATCTTCAACCAGTAGGCAAGGTGAGTAAAAATATCACTCAGAAGATTCCATCTCCAGCCATTTGAGTCTTCTCAGCTGAAGCTGAGCTAAAGTCTCCATATCATGGAAGAAAAACAAGACATCCTTGAAGTGCCCTTACTAATTCCTGAATCATAGAATCCATAGGCATAATAAAGTAGCTGTTTCATGCCTCTAAGTTTGAGTGGTTTTTATGCAGCAAGAGACAACTGGAGCATCCATATTAGAGTGTGTATTACCCCAGCTAATAATAAAATATTAATTTGCTTGTCCTCTGTGCCTATACCTTCCTTAGGTACCCCACAAGGGAGGAAAAGTGGTTAAGCTAACAGGTAAGATTAATGTGTTTCTTTGTCCCTTGACCTCCTAACTGCATACTAATCCCAAGATTACCCCTAAGAGAGATTAGCAACGACAACAAAAACAAATAGGCCAGAAACAAACCTTATTAAAAAGTTCAAAAGAAGTATCAGAAATCAGTAGAGAAGATTATTTAAAAATTGATACTAGAAGAACTGGTTAACTACTCAGTGGAAAATCAATTTAGATCCTACACTTGAAGAAATTCAATATGATCAAAGAGCTTAATGTTAAAAATAAAATAATAAAGAAGAGAATCTGGATAAAGCAATACGTTATTTCTTGAGGGGAAAGACTTTCTAAATTTAAAAGCAAAATAATTACAAAGGCAAATACTGTTAGACTGAATTGTATGCCAAAAATTATAATATTAAAAGACAGTGAATAAGGAATAATATCTGTAACAAAGATTATAAGCAAAGAACAAATACCAAAAAACAAACAAATTAAACAAAAACACTAAGATCCCAATTGATTAATGGGCAAAGAATGCAAACAGAAGAATTCTAAACGAGAAAATCCAAATGGTAAATACCCAACTTGATGGGTTATCAAAGAATTTCAAATTAAAATAATAATGAGGTAATAATGATCTTCATCTGCAATAACAGCAAAATGACAATAACGGTGTACTGTGAGCTGAGTATTCTCATACATTGCTGGTGGAAGTGTACATTTAAAAAACCTTTGGTGAAGTAAACTAGCAATATGTACACCAGCAAATAAAACAAGAGTAACTTGAAAACAATTCAGGGTAAATATCCACCATTAGAGAAATAGTTAAGCAAATTGTGATATATCTATTTCATAAAATATTATGCATTTATTAAAATCGTGTTTATAAAAATATTTTAAAGATGTGGAAAATGTAATTAAATTTAAATAAATAAAAATACGCAAATATATGTATACTTCTGCAAAGAAACAAACCTAAGATGTGCCTCAAACTTATAGTTCTGATTAGCTCTAGGGATTATTAATGAATTTTCTTTATCTATTTCTTAAGTTTCTGTTTTGGTAGAATATTACGGGGGGAAAAAATCAGGGCAAGACTGATTAAGATTTGTTTCCCAATTCCCCTGTAAGAGGAGTTAAGTGCTATAGGTCTGTGATGAAGAGCAACCCTCATTGCTCACAAGAACTACAAGGCCATGCCAAATCATAGGGCAGTTCAAATAACCACTGTTGGAGTAAAGGGGATCAACTATAATGACTCCAGGACCGTCTTGCACCTCAGCCTTCAGTTTTTTGGATAGGTGTATTTCATGTTCTTTTTCCAGTCCACTGTGGGAACAGAGAGGTGTGACTAGTCAACACACGTGAACCTTGGTATAGACCTCATTAGGCTTCCCTGGCTGCTCAGTGAGTAAAGAGATCATTGGTTTCAGGGAAGTTTGTAGAAGCCAAGTGGTGAGGAATAGGAGACCTGACTGCCGATGAGAGATACCAGCAAAACCAAGCCTACAGCCGAACACCACTGCAGGCCTCCTCTGGTCTAGCAGAAATTTGTATCTAGACTAATCCAGGCTCCCCTGGTGTTAACTCCAAATAGAATGAAGACCATAATATATCCATGCAGCTCTCCTGCACTGACCCCTTAAATTCTACTGGACAGAATGTCCTGGACAGGCTTCATGGGATCAGCCACTACATTCCCTTATGGGGATCCTCCCACTGTTGCCTAGTCAGTCCTCCAAAGACAGAAGTCCAAGACTGGTTGTTTGCTAAGCACATGGCAGTGAGAAGCTTAGGTCCATTAGAAACAGGCAACAAGAAAAGGGAAAAGTAAAATCAGAGTAGGTCTAGCAGCTAAGAGCAATAAAACCTCTGAATCTGGAATTAACTCTTAACCAATGGTTCCAATTACATTCCTGGCCATAAAAAGGCTGTGAGACATGTAGAAATTGAAGATGTGCTTAAAAAGAGGTTTGAGATTACTCTACAGTAAATGCTATTGATATTGCATGGGTCATGAAATCTTGGACTCCTAAAAATCCCTAAACAAGCAATTCTCCTTGTTTTGCAGAGGAGAAAAATTGAAGCCCAAAGAGGAAAAGCAACTTGTCCAAGGTCACACAACTTGTTCACAGCACAAAAAGTGAAAGTCACTCAGCTGTGTCTGACTCTTTGTGACCTCACAGACTGTAGCCCACCACGTTATTTTGTCTATGGAGTTCTCCAGGCAAGAATAATTGAGTGGGTAGTCATTTCCTTCTCCAGGGCATCTTCCAGACCCATGGATCAAACCTGCATTTCCTGCACTGCAGGCAGATTCTTTACCATCTGAGCCACTAGGGAAGCCCTGGTTCAGACCTAGACCAACCCTGACAGAAATTTGGAATTCATTTTAAAGAAAGCAATCACAATGTGAGAATCATGATATTACCTGCCTCAATAGATTGAAGAAAAACCATGCTTATCTAGTAGAGAGGCCTGACTTCTAACACCCCCTCCTTCCCAAAGAAATCATGCAGCCTGTTGCCCTCCAACCCCCAGGTTTTATATCATTACATACAGGGCCGATAACAATCTTATGACCCAGACTCAAGCTTCAGGAAACCTGACACTCTCTAGCTCCCTCTCTTGTATATAAAATTCTAGATACTTTCATACAAGAGCCTCTAATATATTTAAATAATGACAGGAGGTTGACTGAACTGGTCTCTCCAGAACATCCCTAATTCAGAAGAGCTGAAGACCTTAAAAGTCCAAAGAATTTAAGAACAGAACCAGTCAGGGGGAAAAGCTGACTGATAAAAAGCTGTATGACACTAAGGACATCCTGTGATCTGTCTAGGCCTGTTTTCTCATCTGGTGAGGAGACAATACAGGTGGACAAACTGTATAATCAGTATGGTCTCTTATAACTATGTAGTTTTAAAATTTTCTTCTTCATCTTTGCTATAGGTTTGTTCAAAACCAGCACTTCTCCTCACTTTCAAGTTGGCTAGCGCATTTAAATGTCAAAAGTACATTGTCCCATGGACTGTACCTCACCCGGCTCCTCTGTGCATGGGATTTTCCAGGCAAGAGTGTTGGAGTAGGTTGCCATTTCCTTCTCCAGGGATCTTCCCAACACAGGGATTGAACCTGGGTCTCATGCACTGCAGGCAGATTCTTTGCCAACTGAGTACCAGGGAATTCCCTTACATATTTTCAATAGAAAATATAACGTGTGACACAGATGATCCATGTATAAATGGTCAACAGTGCAACACACTGAAATTCTACTATTTAATACCAGCAAATATCCACTCTTTAAGACTTTGAATATGATTGAAGATAATAAAGAAATAACATTATTCTAAATTTTTTTTAAAAGTAAGTCGTTTAAGAGATACACAATATCTTTCCTTGGAAGAGCTCCAGAGGATTTCCAAAGTCTACTTTGGAAGTGACTTAGACTATGTGGGCTCCTCAACTGGCTGTGTCCCCATCCATATACCCTCCAGGAATCTGGGGCATGGCTGGGGTCCACTCTAGGTTGCAGCCCTTGCCACTGACTCTGATGTTTTATCAATACGACAGGCCAGCATATGCCAAGGGAGCAACAAAGGCTGAAGCGCAACCAGAGCTCTGACAGTTAACACATCCAGGCCCTCAGAAAGGAAAACCTAGTGGTGATGATGGGGAGACAGAAATAATAACTGTGTTCATATGGTGGTTCCAGCTCAGATAGGAAGTAGAGGGGCAACTAAAATCAGTGCAGCAAACCAAGAAGCTAGAAATCTGCCCAGAGGCAGAAACCAGATGATGCCTAGAGCCAAACTCTAGGAAGAGATTTGAGCATCAGGAGTCAAAGCAGCATCTTAATGGAAGCCAGACAGGAAGAAGCAGATGCCTCCCAGGGGCCACATCATAAGCAGAGCAGCAGCCAACTGAACGAGGGTTGCTCTTCTTGGGTGCCTGTGACATGGAAACATTGCCAGAATAATTCAGAACCCCCATTGTTTCCTCACCACCCAGATCACAGTTGCTTGGGAAGCACTTCCACTCTGCATTGGGCCTCAAAAGCCTGGCTCTTTAAATGTTTCCAACAAAGTGATGGCCTCTGGCCAATAAAGCAGCTATCTGCTCATGTGTCGTGGAAACCTGGTTTGTTCTAGAAGCTCTTTTTCTGCATGGCCCAAATTTAGCAGTAGAGAAACACAGGATCCAAAAAGGGCCATTCCACAATGACCTCCTCAACTGTGAATAGAAATTGCTCTGTTCTCAAAGCACCCACTAACCACTGACCAAATTTATGAGGCAAAGAAATGTATGTACAAATCCTCCTGTCTCACCGCCCCAAGATTTGGGCATTCCAAAACACTTGGTGTGATTGCTTTTGTGGTTTTAAAAAATTGTAAGATTATTTCTTCATCTGGAAACCTCATATGGTTTCTTTCACTGGCCCCCAACCCTACCACCCAGAACCGAGCATCACTTGACATCTGTCACCTGAAGTCCAGAAAAACAAAAACAAAAAATGATCTGTTGGTATGACAAAGGCTGACATACTTGAAAGAAAACTTGGCAATGACAAGCTGAATCCAAAGGGACTAAGTGAAATATCAGACATATCAGATCAGACATTTCCCTCCCTCTTGAGTGGAACTCAAAAACTGATGAGAAAACTCAGATGTGTACAGTAAGGGACACTGCTGGAATGCTTACCTAAAGCAGTTACCACATCATGGTCAGGAACTCATGGCCCACACACATCTGGAGAAAACTGTTTTATACTGCTCAAGCAGCTTCAGAGAGTGTGTCTCCAAATTACCAATGTCATTTTTTAACACGCCAGGAAGAGAGAAGGAAAGCAGGCATGACATGGGTTCTTACATGAGGAAGCTGAGACACATATGCAGAAATCATTCCAGAAAGTTCGACAAGAGGCCAAGGGCAGAAGCCAAGAGTGGATTATGGACTTGCATAGGGGTATTCTAATATCGGGGGCAACTTCATAAGTGATATTGGAGGTGAGTTTGCCCAGATACAAACACTATGGACTTAATTACCAAGAGCTGCCTTGACTCCTAGTTCTGTCCTTCCCCTTCCATCAGATGAACCTCCTTAGAAGTCCTCACTTATAATCAGTCTTTATCACTCTCACTGCACATCAGGATTTCCTGAGGAGCTTTTGAAAACACACAACAGTTTCTCAAAAAGTTAAACATCGAATTATTATATGATCCAGAAATTTCACTTCTGGCTTTACATCCCCAAAAACTGAAAGTAAGGGCTCAAACAGATACTTGTACACCAATGTGCATAGAAGCCAAATGGTGGAAACAACCCAAATGTCTATCAACAGATTAGTGGACAAAATGGGGTATATGCATAGGATGTAATGCTATTCAGCCTTGAAAGTACTAAAATTACAGCACATGCTATAACACAGATGAACCTTGAAAACATTTGCTAAGACATAATCTAGACACAAAATGACAAATGTTACATGATTCCACAGATATTAAACATCTAGATAAAGGGAATCCATTGCGACATAAAATAGAACAGATGTTACCAGGGATGAAGGCAGGGAAGAATGAGGAGCTATTGTTAAATGAGCACAGAATTTGTTTGAGGTAATGAACAACTTCTAGAAATGGATAGTGGTATTGGTTACACAATGTTACAAATGCATTAAATGTCAATGTACACTTAAAATTGATTAAAATGTTAAATTTTATGTTATTTATATTTTACCACAATAAGAAATATATATATATTTTTTAATTGTATCTGTGCTCCAATCTCACCTAATATCAACTGAATTATGATTTCTTAGGTGTGGTTCATGTGTTTTTGGAGAAGGCACTGGCACCCCACTCCAGTACTCTTGCCTGGAAAATCCCATGGATGGAGGAGCCTGGTAGGCTGCAGTCCATGGGGTCGTTAGGAGTGGGACATGACTGAGCGACTTCACTTTCACTTTTCACTTTCATGCATTGGAGAAGGAAATGGCAACCCACTCCAGTGTTCTTGCCTGGAGAATCCCAGGGACAGGGGAGCCTGTTGGGCTGCCGTCTCTGGGGTCGCACAGAGTCGGACACAACTGAAGTGACGTAGCAGCAGCAGCAACAGGATGTGTTTTTAAACATCTGACCACCCATTCAGACTTCTGTTCACCCAGTCTAGCCTTTTCCCCTAGATAAAAAAATGAGCACTAACTGAATGCCTTGCATATGTTGAACAGTATGCTAAGAGCTAAAAATGAGCACTCCAAGGATGGAAAGATAACAACCTGAGGAGGCTCCCATGGCTAAAAAGTGGATGTAGTAATTTTTGAAAGTCCACAAACTCTTACACACTCTTTTCCTGGAGTGTGAGCTGGACCTAAGGACTGGCCTTTACCTAATAGAATAAAGTGCTGCTGCCTCCAGCTTGCTCTTTCCCTTTCGAGTCCCTCATGCTGGGGGAAGCTAGCTGCCATTATGAGGTGCAGAGCCAGAGCTTGCCTCGCCCTAGTCCCAGTCCTCATTTTGGTCTTTGTTCTGGGAAGGACACTCCAGCAGACCTATGGAGAGGCCCTCATGATGAGGAATTGAAGTCCCCGCTAACAGCCACACAAGGGATCCATCTTGGAAGCAGGTCTTCCAGCCCTGCTCCAGCTTTGAGGTGACTTCGGCCCTGACTGACAGCTGACTACAACCTCAGGGGAGTCTGAGCCACCACTAAGTCATTTCTGGACTCCTGACCCTTAAAAACTCTGTGAGTTGATAAATGTTTGCTGCTTTAAGCTGCTGCTAAATGTTGATATAATTTGATGAACATCAAAACCTGTATCAAACAAGCCCTGGAGCTGAACTAAATTCTCAGGACTGAGAGTGACCTGAAAGTTCATCAAATCTAACCACCCAGCCCTTTCCTTCCCAAGTGCCTGCTTCATTCTTGAGTTTAGCTTTTCTTCCCATCCCTCATCTGTCTTCCTGACTTCAAGGTCATTCAGCAAATATTACTGAGTGTCCCTTTACCAGATATGAAGGTTAAAGGGTGGAAGCCAACAAAGATACCACCCCCATGTACAATGCCTTGATCCCAGATTTTCTCTGCTTTTATAGCCTCCCAGTACCCATAACAAAAAGCAGTCTCTAAACTCCATCTTATAGAAGGAGCAAACCTAATCTAGCACAGTTATCAATACATCATAAGTGAGTAAATTAAGGTCCAATTAAGTAATTTGCTCAAAGATCAGTGCCTCCTTTGACCCATGTGGGGTCACACTTACATGTTGGAAATAAATATGTAATTTTTTGCTTCTTTTAAAGCTGAAGTTAGAGGCTGATATGGACTAAAATACACTCTCACCTTAGACTTTCATGCTTGCTCTTACTTCTACCTAAAGATCTTTCCTCCAGGCATGCTCACAGCTCCATCTCTCACGTTGTTCCCATTCCTACTCTAACATCACTGGTCACAGAGCCTGCCCTGCCCATCCTATAAATGAGCACTAACATCACTATCCATCCTCATACCAGGTTTCACTTTCTCCCAAACTTTTACTGCCCCTTGATGTGCTATGTGTTTCTTGGTCTATTCCTGCTCTCCCCTCTAGAATAGAAACACCATGAGAGTGGGAACTTTTCCCCTTTTTGTTCACCACTGTATTCCTAGTGCCTAGAATGGTGTCTCACATACAGTAGACATTAAATAAATAATTCCTCATTTGTTCATTCATTCATTAAGCTATCCAGTTGATTCCTGAGGCCCTCAGTTCAGTTCAGTTCAGTTGCTCAGTCATGTCCGACTCTTTGCGACCCCATGAATCACAGCATGCCAGACCTCCCTGTCCATCACCAACTCCCAGAGTTCACTCAGACTCACGTCCATCGAGTCAGTGATGCCATCCAGCCGTCTCATCCTCTGTTGTCCCCTTCTCCTCCTGCCCCCAATCCCTCCCAGCATCAGAGTCTTTTCCAATGAGTCAACTCTTCGCATGAGGTGGCCAAAGTACTGGAGTCTCAGCTTCAGCATCATTCCCTCCAAAGAAATCCCAGGGCTGATCTCCTTCAGAATGGACTGGTTGGATCTCCTTGCAGTCCAAGGGACTCTCAAGTCTTCTCTAACACCACAGTTCAAAAGCATCATTTCTTCGGCGCTCAGCTTTCTTCACAGTCCAATTCTCACATCCATACATGACCACTGGAAAAACCATAGCCTTGGCTAGACAGACCTTTGTTGGCAAAGGAATGTCTCTGCTTTTCAATATGCTATCTAGGTTGGTCATAACTTTTCTTCCAAGGAGCAAGCATCCTTTAATTTCATGGCTGCAGTCACCATCTGCAGTGATTTTGGAGCCCCCCAAAAATAAAGTCTGACACTGCTTCCACTGTTTCCCCATTTGAGGCCCTAGTCCACCACTAATTTAATTGGTCAAAAATCTCACAGAATGTAGAGGCAAATTATAGGCACTTCAGCACTTTCTACACAGAGGCTACTCCTGTGGGTGCCCCTGGTTCAGTGGTAGGAGGATGTGCCAGACTGCCCAGGAGGCTGCCATTCCCTGAGGCATGACCAGATGGGGCTCCCAATGAAGCAGAGGCAAGGAAGCCCCTCTTCCTCCTACCCAACACCAGGACATTGGTCTCCTCCCAAGGCCCAGAGGAGAAACATGACCACTGGATCGGAGGGCAGGGGTTGCGGGGCAACCTGCTTACTGCAGTCTGTATGGGCAATTATCCCATCCACCTCAACTTAGGAGACAAATTGAGAGTACTGTTTGGTGAGAAGGGTTTTTCTGTTATTGTACAGAATAAAAAGCTATCTCTTTCATTTTGTTGGATTGCAGGATAAATCAAGTACACAGCTTTTTGTTTACCAGGAAACCACCTGTTTACCATTTGCAAAGAGACTTGATTGCCTCTGAGAAATATTAGCGTGGAGCTTCAGTTTTCTACCCACTGAGGAGTATAGAAGGTACAGAAACCAGACAGGAAAAATAGAGAAGAAAGTCGTGAGTCTTTAGGGAAATTAGATCTTTGGGAGGTTGTGGAAACTATAATAAGCCAAGTCTTGTGTTAAGTGTGTGTTCACTGCATCTATTGTCCTAACATGTCCCTGTGATTGTCCATAGTTTACAGATTGAGAAATTGAGGTTTGGTTGTTACATGACTTGACTAAGCTCCAAAAGCTGGTAAGCTATTAACCTCACTCCAGTACTCTTGCATGGAAAATCCCATGGACAGAGGAGCCTGGTGGGCTGCAGTCCATGGGGTCACTAAGAATCAGACACGACTGAGCGGCTTCACTTTCACTTTTCACTTTCATGCATTGGAGAAGGACATGGCAACCCACTCCAGTGTTCTTGCCTGGAGAATCCCAGGGATGGGGGCGCCTGGTGGGCGGCCGTCTATGGGGTCACACAGAGTCGGACACAACTGAAGCGTCTTAGCAGCAGCAGCAGCAGCATTAACCTCAGATTTAATCCCAAGCCTCAGTTTTGTTCTCTGGCAAGTCTGCTGCACTGTCCTGCTGGGGCATTTTCTAATACAACTTTTCCCAGCTCACTGTCCTGCTGGGGGGTTTTCTAACACATCTTTGCCCAGCTCAGATCTAGATGTTACCAGCAGACCCAGGTCTTAACAGGGGTCTTGGAATTTCTAGTCCACTCTGGAGAATGAAGCAGTTGCTAATAACTATGATGAATGAACTCTTTGGCCATAGGATTAGGGAGTAAAGAGAATTTCAAAGTAGGGGAGCTAAGCCAACACAGGGCACCAAGCCCAGTAGAGAGCTGGGCTGAGAGACTGGGAACCATTACAGCTGGCAAGGGTATGGGTCACCAGGTCACTGGTCGATGAGAAAAGTGGCATCAGGAAACAACATAAGCCAGGAATCCAGAGTCAAGAAGACAAGGTTGGTAGATGGAGCAGGAAGAGAGGCTAGAGCAAGGAGCTCCACAAGAACACAGCAGGCTGGCTTGGGCAGAGCCTAGGCAGAGGGGCTAAGCAGAGAATAGGCAAGAAACAGGACTGATACTAAGTAGTGGTCACCCTAGTGGGCCCCTGTGCCCCCAAGGAAGGTAATTCTACTCAACATCCTTTGCCAACAATGACTCCAGGACTATGAGGTCCTTTGCACTTGATGATTAGGGCACTCAGCTTTCCCGTGTATGGTCCTGAAGGGCTACTATTCACAGGGAGCTCCGGCCGGCATGGTAGCACTAGGACACACAGACCTGACCCCCTGGACAAGAAGCCCCCCTCCAATCAATTCTTCTGGATCCTGAGAACAACTGGCCTGGCAAACTTCCAACCTCTAGATAAAGCAGTTTGAGGAAATACTTTTACTTTCAATCAGTGCTTCTCAAAGTGCCAGTCCATGATGGAATAAGAAGTGCATACCAAGCAAGCAGAAACACACTGCATCCTCCTTTAAGAAGATCTTGCAATGAAAAAAAAAAAAAGATATATATATATATCAGCTGAGCTAACCTGCAAACTCAGTGATGAAGGTGATTTATACTCTGCTGCAAGATCCTTACCTCATCAATGACTGGTAATGGTGTGTGACTGGACAGCCTGTTTTAAACTCTTCTGCTCCAGCTCCTTGGTCTAATGCCTTCCCTCCCCTCCCCTCCCAAACCAGGTCCCAGGAGACTGACAACATAGAAAGTTGGGGTTTCGAGGACAATGGTGTATTCATTCGGTTCAAAAGATGGGGTGGCTCTAATGTACCAGCTTATTCTGTCCTTTCGCTCTCAAAAGCAACAGAGTTATCATTCCTTGGAAACAAACACAGGCCCACTTATGAATCAGAGAGGAAGGAAGATTGCCAGACCAAAGTCTTAGGGAGAAATTTCTCTTCCCTTTGGTAAAAAGCAGCCAGTACATTTTCTGTAAATCTGGTAACTAACAAGACTGAAACTTCATGTTTGAATTTGTCAGGGAAGAAAGCCCACCTGAATCACCTCAAAGGGACAGTTTATTATTTCACAGTCATCTGATGCTAATCAACTCTCTATCACCTGTGATGATTTTCTCTGACCATCAACATTCCATGGCAGATTCAAAGCAGATCCAAGAAACCCCATCCTATAGATTTCTTCAGCATCTGTTAAAGACTGGGTCTTGTCATAAGCGATTGGGGAAGTGCTGTCTTTTCTGCAGACCCATCCTTGAAGAGATATCTGCCTCATTAATGACAAGGCCACTTTGTCATCTCTCAGAGCCAACTCCCCTCTGGCTGCCTTGGGGAAGAATCTGCTCCTCTCCATAAAGCTCCACACCTTTGCTGCCTGTCAGGTTCTATCTCAACTGGATTGTGGTCACTTGGAATTAGTTGTGAAGTAGGAAAAACCAACTAGGAAGGCTGATATGGCCCAGGGCAGGAGGGTGTGCTGATATGATATATAAAGGAAGCAGCAGCGTGGGTTTTGGGTTTTTGTGTGTGATTTTTTTTTTTTTAAGTTGAGGCATGCAAACTCTTAGTTGCAGCATGTGGAATCTAGTTCCCTGATCAGGGACCAAACCTGGAGTCCCTACTTTGGGAGTGCAGAGTCTGAGCCACTGGACAATCAGAGAAGTTCCAGCAGCTTGGGTTTTGTCAGAGTCCTTCACTGACTTGCAGAGAAATCTCAAGCAGTAGTTCTTAAATACTGGGGGTCATCAATCTTACTGAAATCTGATGAAAACTATAGACCTCTCAACGAATCAAAAAAGGCACCCATAAGTGTGTCATACAGACACACATACACACAAAATGATTCTCCAATCTGCTTGTGAAACACAGCTTAAAAGTCACTGACTTAGGGGCTCTCTCCACCATAAGACCTACCTATGCTCCTTCTTTCCTCTATTATAGGTCTTTGGGGATCTATGGATACATGGATTTGGATTTTCAGCACTGAAACAATAACTTAGGTAGGTGGGTTTATTATAAGAGCACATGCTTGACAGGGAGGAGATCTGCATTTTAATTCTTCCTGAATCTAATTGCTTAGATGTAGGAAAGCTGTGAGGCTTCCCTGGTGGCTCAGTGTGAAAAAAATAAATAAATAAATAAAAATCTGCTTGCAATGCAGGAGACACAGGAAATGCATGTTTGATCCCTGTATCAGGAAGATTCCCTGGAGGAGGAAATGGCAACCCACTGCAGTATTCTTGACTGGGAAATCCCATCGATAGAGGAGCCTATGGACTACAGTCTGTGGGGTCACAGAGTCTGACACGACTGAGCACACACACACACAAAGGGAAGCTGTATTTCCTCTAGTCCCACAATTTTAAAAATGAAGGTAATGAACACCTTCTCCAAGGTGTCTTAAATGTTCCATGGAGCAACCAGGGGCTATAATGAGAGGCAAGATGGAGGTGAGGTGAGCAGGTTTTGTTGGCATTCTTACCCCTTCCCTTCAAGTAGAGCAGCTCTTCTGGTCTTAAGAAATTTGAAAGTCTCTTGATTGGAGGTGCTCTAAGGTCCCTTTCAGGGCTACCTTTCTAGGATACTCAGTCTGGCCAGGACAGAGAGCTGAGCCAAGAATGGATGATTTAAAAGGGGGCTCACTGGGATCTATATACAATATCTCTTGCCTCTACCCTCAAGAGAATGTGGGTCTGCCTTCAACCTTGCAGCTTCAGAGGCCACTGACTCAAGTCAGATGCACCTGGCATGAGATGCAAGTAGTCTGGAAGACAGCAAGGAAGAACGACCTCACTGGGTTAAAGAAAGTTGCAGGCTACTTAGTCTTCTCTTGCAGTCCCTCCAGTTACAGGGAGTTGAACCTTGCAAGTTTCAGGGGCACCGCATGAACAGCAGCCTGCTCCCGACCCATTCAGTGTCAAGCTGTGTTACTGGTATTGTTCTGCTAACTTGCTAAATAGCTATAATTAAAACAGGGCTATTATCATTAATTATGATCTTCCGTCTTTGGATTGGCAGGTCGGTGCTTTTATCAAGTTTCAAAGAGCAGCATTTCTGTATGCTATAGGAAGCAAGGGAGATACATGGGGCTGAACCGTTCCGACCCTGGAGCAAAGGCCACGGTGCCACTGTTGGGCAGAGCAAACTTTTGTGTCCATGGGGCGGGGTCCCCAGCCAGCTTATCCAGACACAACAGGCTGCTGGCTGTCTCCCTGACTCCTCCATGTGCTGTTACAAGTTGGACTAAATTGTAGTTTTTACAAGAGTAACACAATGGAATGGGGAGAGTGGATGAGATTCCACAGGCAAGGGATAGGGTAAAACTTCTGCTTAACTTCTTAATGCTGAGCTGAAATGTCATTTCTTCCACAAAACTTTTCCTATTTCTTCACCCTCCCTCTTCTCCTTTACCATCTCCAGGTCAAAATGTATCACTCTCATCATTATCTTCATTGCATGTCCTCCTCCCCTTTCCCTGGTCTCAAACCTCAAATTCGCTACAATTCTGTGCCATCAAATTGGAGGGAGAAACTAGAGGCTCCTCAGTCCCGTGAGTTCTGGGATGGGGTATGCCCTTTTGAGTTACCTGATCTGGAGCCTGGTGAAGACCCCCCCACCACACTACAGCTCTCACTCAGTGTCTCCATCTGCATGCAGAGACACTTTCTGAGGCTGTCTAAATACATAAACATTTCCAGGAAATGCAAAGGACAATGAAGGATTATCAATATGAGAGCCTCGGTGTCCCTCACAGCAAATCTTAGCTTGAAGGAGAACACCTTCTGAAACTAACTGTCACATTTGAAAGTCTTAAAATCAAGAGAATAAAGGCAGACATAAGGAAACTAAGTGACAGGTTGCAAATAGGTCATTTTTTAAAAAGAAATAAAAAATAATGTATAAAGAAAACAATGTCTTAATATAAACTATTACACTGGGTTAAACAGAAATATCTTTTATTCATAAAAATTAGATAATTTTTTAAATTTATTAGAAAAATTAAATTAAACCACGTAGGTTTCACCTCATTTGTGGAATAGACATGAGGCATCCAAGGGGCTATTTATGTTTTCCTAATAAAAAGTTGTCTGATACAGAATACTCAATTACATCTGAATTTCAGATAAACAAAGAATACATTTTTAGCGTATCTGTATCCCAAATTTTTCCTTGGCCTACAAAATGTACTCCAAGTTTGTCCTTAGAGTACAAAAGAAAGCAGGGCAAAGGCTAACAGAGTTTTGCCAAGAGAACACATTGGTCACAGCAAACAGCCTTTTCCAACAACGCAACAGACAACTCTACACATGGACATCACCAGACGGTCAATACTAAAATCAAATATTCTTTGCAGCCAAAGATGGAGAAGCTCTATACAGTCAGCAAAAACAGGCCAGGAGCTGACTGTGGCTCAAATCATGAACTCCTTATTATAAAATTCAGACTAAAGAAAGTAGGGAAAACCACTAGACCATTCAATTATAACCGAAATCAAATCCCTTACCATTATACAGTGGAAGTGACAAATAGATTCAAGGGATTAGATCTGATAGAGTGCTTGAAGACATTGTATAGGAAGCACTGATCAAGACCATCCCCAAGAAAAAGAAATGCAAAAAGGCAAAATGGCTGTCTGAGGAGGCCTTACAAATTGCTGAGAAAAGAAGAGAAGTGAAAGGTAAAGGAGAAAAGGAAAGATATACCCATTTGAATGCAGAGTTCCAAAGAAAAGCAAGGATAATAAAGCCCTCCTCGGTGATCAATCGCAGAAGGCAATGGCAACCCACTCCAGTAACTCTTGCCTGGAAAATCCCACGGACGGAGGAACCTGGTAGGCTGCGGTCCACGGGGTCGCTAAGAGTTGGACACGACTCAGTTACTTCACTTTCACTTTTCGCTTTCATGCACTGGAGAAGGAAATGCCAACCCACTCCAGTATTCTTGCCTGGAGACTCCCAGGGATGGGGGAATCTGGTGGGCTGCTGTCTGCGGGGTCACACAGAGTCAGACAGGACTGAAACAACTTAGCACCAGCAGCAGTGATCAATACAAAGAAATAGAGGAAAACAACAGAATGGGAAAGACTAGAGATCTCTTCAAGAAAATTAGAGATACGAAGGGAACATTTCATGCAAACATGGGCACAATGAAGGACAGAAATGGTATGGACCTAGCAGAAGCAGAAGATATTACAAAGAGGTGGCAAGAATACACAGAAAAACTATACAAAAAAGATCTTCATGACCCAGATAACCACGATCATATGATCACTCACCTAGAACCAGACATCCTGGAATGCGAAGTCAAGTGGGCCTTAGGAAGCATCACTATGAACAAAGCTAGTGGAGGTGATGGAATTCCAGTGCAGCTATTTCAAGTCCTAAAAGATGATGCTGTGAAAGTGCTGCACTCAATGTGTCAGCAAATTTGGAAAACTCAGCAGTGGCCACAGGACTGGAAAATGTCAGTGTTCATTCCAATCCCAAAGAAAGGCAATGCCAAAGAATGCTCAAACTGCCGCCCAATTGCACTCATCTCACACACTAGTAAAGTAATGCTCAAAATTCTCCAAGTCAGGCTTCAACAGTACATGAACCATGAACTTCCACATGTTCAAGCTGGATTTAGAAAAGACAGAGGAACCAGAGATCAAATTGCCAACATTCGTTGGATCATTGAAAAAGCAAGAGAGTTCCATAAAGACATCTAGTTCTGTTTTATTGACTAAGTCAAAGCCCTTGACTGTGTGGATCACAACAAACTGAAAAATTCTCAAAGAGTTGGGAATACCAGACCACCTTACCTGCCTTTTGAGAAATCTGTATGCAGGTCAAGAAGCAACAGTTACAACTGGACATGGAACAACTGACTGGTTCCAAATTGGGAAAGGAGTACGTCAAGGCTGTATATTGTCACTCTGCTTATTTAATTTCTCTGCAGAGTCCATCATGCAAAATGCCAGGCTGGATGAAACACAAGCTGGAATCAAGATTTCCAGGAGAATTATCAGTAACCTCACACATGATGACACCACTCTTATGGCAGAAAGTGAAGAAGAACTAAAGGGCCTCTTGATGAAAGAGGAGAGTGAAAATGCTGGCTTAAAACTAAGCATTCAGAAAACTAAGATCATAGCATCCGGTCCCATCATGTTGTGGCAAACAGATGGGGAAACAATGGAAACAGTGACAGATGTTATTTTAGGGGGGCTCCAAATTCACTGCAGATGGTGACTGCAGCCATGAAATTAAAAGACGCTTGCTCCTGAGAAGGAAAGTTATGATTGACCTAGACAGCATATTAAAAAGCACAGACATTACTTTGCCAACAAAGATCCATCTAGTCAAAGCTATGGTTTTTCCAGTAGTCATGTATGGATGTGAGAGTTGGACTGTAAAGAAAGTTGAGTCCTGAAGAATTGATGCTTTTGAACTGTGGTGTTAGAGAAGATTCTTGAGAGTCCCTTGGACTGCAAGGAGATCCAACCAGTCCATCCTAAAGGAAATCAGTCCTGAATATTCATTGGAAGGACTGATGCTGAAGCTGAAACTCCCATGCTTTGGCCATGTGACGTGAAGAACTGACTCACCAAAAAAGACCCTGATGCTGAGCAAAACTGAAGGCAGGAGGAGAAGGGGACGATAGAGGATGAAATGGTTGGATGGTATCACGGACTCAATGGACATTAAATTTAAGCAAGCTCTGGGAGTTGGTGATGGACAGAAACATCTAGAGCACTGCAGTCCATGGGGTCGCAAAGGGTCAGACATGACTGAGTGACTGAACTGAACTATCCCAAATATATTATGGTACACGTTTATCTTAAATTCAAATGTGACTGGGAATCCTGTATTTTTTATTTGCTGAATCTGGCAGTTCTAGCTAATATCCAAACATTATAAAAAGTTTTAAAGAATCCCTAATTTCCCCATTAGGAAGGTCAACAGGATGGGGTTTCCCTATCCTAGCTGCACCCTCCCAAATCTGTATACACAATGCAAAGCTTGAAGCTAACTCTAGCCACTGAAGTCTCTGCCATTCCCCAATCCTTTCTGGCCTTTTCCTCATTTGAGGGCTTTGCTTTAAGTGTCCCCCTCCTTAGATGCTCTTAACCTCATCTCTGGTGAAATCTGCAAAGGCCCATATGAGGCCAACTTCTCTAGAAAACCTTCCTTGCTTTTCCCACACTGTCCATCCTCTGGTCTCTGCCCAGTGATATTCATTAGTGCATAATGAGGAATTCCTGACAGCGGTGTTGAATCTCTTTCTTCCCCATAGTGTTACCTCCAACAGTGCCATAATTCCACCAAGCACACAGTGGCACTCAGTAGAAGATGTTGAACTGAAATACTTTTCTCTCCCAAGAGATGAATACAGAGAAGCTCCAACTCAACGGAGTTAACATCTAGGCTCAGATCTACTTACTCATCAAAGATTAAGATAGAATTTTCTCTTAAGCCAATTAAGTACATTTGAACCTGTTGCCTAAGAACAATTCAACACATGTTTGTAGCACCCTAGTCCTATATCTACCCACTCCAGTGTTCTTGCCTGGAGAATCCCAGAGACAGGGGAGCCTGGTGGGCTTCCATCTATGGGGTCGCACAGAGTCAGACACGACTGAAGAGATTTAGCAGCAGCAGCAGCAGTCCTATATCTCTCTAGTTACCTGCATCTTGGTCTTTGTTTAGCCCTTCCATCAGATATTGGATTTTAAAAAAGATAAAACTCAAAACTCAGGCTATTTACAGCCATGTCTGTTTCCTCCCAGGAGGGAAAAAGAGTGCCCTTAGCTCACAGTACATTGTCTGGCCTGAGGGAAAATACATCTCAACCATGGCCATGAAGAGAAAACCATGTACCATCAAGAGAAATTCAAATCAGAGAGACCTACATTTAACTTATGATAGTTTACCTTGAACAAGTTATATAACCTTTTTTGCTTTAGCTCCATCATTTATGACATAGGAATAATTAGACCTCACTCATAGGGTTGCACGAAGAATAGCTGATACAACCCAGTAAAGCACTTAGCTCAATGCATGGCAGTGTAGACACTTAATAGATGTCAGTTTTCAAATTCTTCTTATAAGACTTTCTGTGGTTTACACAGTAAAGGCAAGAAAGATTGAACAAGCAGCATTCCCACTTGAAATCAGGAACATCTTAACTCACCCTAGCATTTGACATGTCTTTTAATGCCTCTCTGAGTGATTAGTTGTTGTCATTTGTCTAGTGAGTCTCAAAATTTTATTAGGCATACAGTACATCTGACACAGATACATTTTAGATAACAAATTGCCACAAAAAAATGTAGTGGATTAAAACAAGCACCATTTTATTACATCTCACGAATTCAGTGATTCAGAAATTTAGGCAGGACTTGTGTTAGGTGACTCTTCCAAACCCTATGACACCAACTAGAGCCACCTGGTGGTTTTTCAGCTGGTGGATGTGTTAGTCTGGAGGGTTCCACGGTGGCTTCTCTCATACATCTGGCATTTTGGCAAGGGTGTCTGGAAGACTAGGCTTGGCGGAGACAGATTACCAAAGTGCCTTACTGAATTTCTGAGGGTGCTCAGATTTCTTACATGATCACTAGTTTCTTCACAGTGAACATCTCAGGAGAAAACTACATGGCCATTTCTGACCTACTCTCAGAAGATCACACAGGGTCACTTCTGCAAAACTAACTATTGGTGAAAACAGTCACAAATCTGCCTAGATTCAAGGAGACATAACATAGGCTCCTCATCTCTCAATGAAAGTATCAAAGACTTGGGGCCCAATTCTTAAACTGCCACTCTGAGAATCTTATAAAAACGCAGATTCTGGTTTAGCAGAGGTGGGGTGGGGCTTAGGATTCCGCACTTCAACAATTTCCCAAGTTAGAAGATACTGCTCTTCATATATTATACTCGAGTAGAAACAGTTTTGACAACCCATTATGTTGCATCTTCCATTATACCCAAATCCTTCCTGTTTGTTACCGTTTCTATTGTCTCATTCTTTGGTGTTATCCTGTGCTCAGTTGTGTCTGACTCTTTGTGACCCCATGAACTGTAGCACATCAGGCTCCTCTGTCGATGGAATTTTCCAGACAAGAATACTGGAATGGGTTGCCATTTCCTATTCCAGGAATCTTTCTGACCCAGGGATTGAACCTGTGTCTCCTACACTGGCAGTCAGATTCCTTACTATGTTCTGGTAGCGTCCTTTAATTTAGAACTCATCCAGCCAATCTTTTCTCAGACTTACTAGAAGGGCAACTATGTTCAAAGACCTTTACCTTAAAAGAAACAAACACCCTTGTGTTTAGATTTCACAGGGAGCTTAAAATGGCTAACAGGAAAACCTCTGGCAAATGAGGATGTCAGGTCAGGTAATCATAAAGAATTTGGGGTATGTTTTTCTCCAGCATTTGATTATAGACACATCCAAAAAGATGACTATGACAAGAGGACTCATTGGTGGTTTACCACCTCTTGGAGGCTCAGACAATATCTGTGACTCAGCTAGTTGCTGGCCAAGAAGTATTGATGCCTTGGGTTCTGGTCATACAAGTCAATGTCCCAATTATTATGGTTGGGCCTGGAGGCATTAGGCACACAGTTCAATCAATTTTGTTTCTATAAAAAAATGAACTTTAGCTGATCATCAGTGTTAACACAACTATATTAACGTTTTCTTACTTGAGGAATGATAAATTCAAAGCAGGATTCAAAGATATACAAACCTTTAGATACGATATGGCAATTTCTGGACTAATTCTCAACTGTTACAAATTAACATCTTGTAACACCTATTTTTAAGTGGACTTTGCCCTTTGTTCAACCAAATTAAGCACAGGTTTTTATCCTGTGTTAGAACTTCCAGGAGCCGTACTGCTCTAGTTACTGAACCTGGAGTAATTCAGAACTCAGAAGCACAGGGCTCTGGCTGTCTTGAAAAAGGTTGCAATTTACCCAAAAGGAATCATGAATCTGTTCGTTTTCAAGGCAAACCATTGAATATCACAGTAATCCAAGTCTATGCCCCAACCAGTAACGCTGAAGACGCTGAGGTTGAACAGTTCTATGAAGACCTACAAGACCTTTTAGAACTAACACCCAAAAGAGATGTCCTTTTCATTATAGGGGACTGGAATGAAAAAGTAGGAAGTGAAGAAACACCTTGAGTAACAGGCAAATTTGGCCTTGGAATACAGAATGAAGCAGGGCAAAGACTAATAGGGTTTTGCCAAGAAAATGCACTGGTCATAACAAACACCCTCTTCCAACAACACAAGAGAAGACTCTACATATGGACATCACCAGATGCTCAACACCAAAATTAGATTGATTATATTCTTTGCAGCCAAAGATGGAGAAGCTCTATACAGTCAACAAAAACAAGACCAGAAGCTGACTGTGGATCAGATCATGAACTCCTTATTGCCAAATTCAGACTGAAATTGAAGAAAATAGGGAAAACCACTAGACCATTCAGATATGACCTAAATCAAATCCCTTATGATTATACAGTGGAAGTGAGAAATACATTTAAGGGACTAGATCTGATAGACAGAGTGCCTGATAAACTATGGACGAAGGTTCATGACATTGTACAGGACACAGGGATCAGACCATCCCCATGGAAAAGAAATGCAAAAAAGCAAAATGGCTGTCTGGGGAGGCCTTACAAATAGCTGTGAAAAGAAGAGAAGCAAAAAGCAAAGGAGAAAAGGAAAGATATAAGCATCTGAATGCAGAGTTCCAAAGAATAGCAAGAAGAGATAAGAAAGCAATCAATGTAAAGAAATAGAAGAAAACAACAGAATGGGAAAGACTAGAGATCTCTTCAAGAAAATTAGAGATACCAAAGGAACATTTCATGCAAAGATGGGCTCGATAAAGGACAGAAATGGTATGGACGTAACAGAAGCAGAAGATATTAAGAAGAGGTGGCAAGAATACACAGAACTGTACAAAAAAGATCTTCACAGCCAAGACAATCACGATGGTGTGATCACTGACCTAGAGCCAGACATCCTGGAATGTGAAGTCAAGTGGGCCTTAGAAAGCATCACTACGAACAAAGCTAGTGGAGGTGATGGAATTCCAGTGCAGCTATTTCAAATCCTGAAAGACGATGCTGTGAAAGTGCTGCACTCAGTATGCCAGCAAATTCGGAAAACTCAGCAGTGGCCACAGGACTGGAAAAGGTCAGTTTTCATTCCAATCCCAAAGAAAGGCAATGCCAAAGAATGCTCAAACTACTGCACAATTACACTCATCTCACACGCTAGTAAAGTAATGCTCAAAATTCTCCAAGCCAGGCATCAGCAATATGTGAACCATGAACTTCCTGATGTTCAAGCTGGTTTTAGAAAAGGCAGAGGAACCAGAGATCAAATTGCCTACGTCTGCTGGATCATGGAAAAAGCAAGAGAGTTCCAGAAAAACATCTATTTCTGCTTTATTGACTATGCCAAAGCCTTTGGCTGTGTGGATCACAATAAACTGTGGAAAATTCTGAAAGAGATGGGAATACCAGACCACCTGACCTGCCTCTTGAGAAACATGTATGCAGGTCAGGAAGCACAGTTAGAACTGGACATGGAACAACAGACCAGTTCCAAATAGGAAAAGGAGTCCATCAAGGCTGTATACTGTCACCCTGCTTATTTAACTTATACGCAGAGAACATCATGAGAAACGCTGGACTGAAAGAAACGCAAGCTGGAATCAAGATTGCTGGGAGAAAATATGAATAACCTCAGATATGCAGATGACACCACCCTTATGGCAGAAAGTGAAGAGGAACTTAAAAAGCCTCTTGATGAAAGTGAAAGAGGAGAGTGAAAAAGTTGGCTTAAAGCTCAACATTCAGAAAACGAAGATCATGGCATCCGGTCCCATCACTTCATGGCAAATAGATGGGGAAACAGTGGAAACAGTGTCAGACTTTATTTTTGGGGGCTCCAAAATCACTGCAGATGGTGACTGCACCCATGAAATTAAAAGACGCTTACTCCTTGGAAGTAAAGTTATGACCAACCTAGACAGCATATTCAAAAGCAGAGACATTCCTTTGCCAACAAAGGTCCATCTAGTCAAGGCTATGGTTTTTCCAGTGGTCATGTATGGATGTGAGAGTTGGACTGTGAAGAAGGCTGAGCACCAAAGAAATGATGCTTTTGAACTGTGGTGCTGGAAAAGACTCTTGAGAGTCCTTGGACAGCAAGGAGATCCAACCAGTCCATTCTGAAGGAGATCAGCCCTGGGATTTCTTTGGAAGGAATGATGCTAAAGCTGAAACTCCAGTACTTTGGCCACCTCATGCGAAGAGTTGACTCACTGGAAAAGACTCTGATGCTGGGAGGGATTGGGGGCAGGAGGAGAAGGGGACGACAGAGGATGAGATGGCTGGATGGCATCACTGACTCGATGGACGTGAGTCTGGGTGAACTCCGGGAGTTTGTGATGGACAGGGAGGCCTGGCGTGCTGCGATTCATGGGGTCGCAAAGAGTTGGACACGACTGAGCGACTGAACTGAACTGATAGTAGCTCTGGAGCACTAATTTCACAGAAGTCAAATTCAAAACTTCCTATTAATTTCCCAAAAAGGATTTCCTCTTACTATACCCACAGTCTTTACATCTTTTATACTTTCATTTGAAAAGCACTTGGAAAAAATACCAAGTTACATGTCAATTTCTAAAATGGTTTCATTACCATTAAAAAATCTTAACGTTAACCTTGTATTCTAGCATTTCCTACTGATTCCTGGGAAACTCACTGTTGGTATAAAAGAGGATTTGCATGTAGACTGTTTGTTGGTACACATTTTGTCAAGTGAAGTCCTAAGAGAATCTCAATGTATAAAACTAATGAAAATCAGTAGCTATAACAGAATCAAAAGAGGGGGCATTTCCATTTCCATACACAGTTTGAAAACCACTCAGTAAAAGTTAATTTATTTATTATTTTTTAATATAAATTTATTTATTTTTGACTGGAGGCTAATTACTTTACAATATTGTATTGGTTTTGCAATACACTGACACGAATCCACCACAGGTGTACACGTATTCCCCATCCTGAACCCCCTCTCCCACCTCCCTCCCCATACCATCCCTCTGGGTCATCCCAGTGCACCAGCTCTGAGCATCCTGTATCATGCATCAAACCTGGACTGGCGATTCGTTTTGTATAAGTTAATATACATGTTTCAATGCCATTTTCCCAAGCATCCCACCCTCACCCTCTCCCACAGAGTCCAGAAGACTGTTTTATACATCTGTGTCTCTTTTGCTGTCTCACAGGGTTATCATTACCATCTTTCTATAATCTGTGTATGTGGGTTAGTATACTGTATTGGTGTTTTTCTTTCTGGCTTACTTCACTCTGTATAATAGGCTCCAGTTTCATACACCTCATTAGAACTGATTCAAATGTATTCTTTTTAATGGCTGAGTAATACTCCATTGTGTATATGTAGCACAGCTTTCTTATCCATTCGTCTGCTGATGGACATCTAGGTTGCTTCCATGTCCTGGCTATTATAAACAGTGCTGCGATGAACATTAGGGTACACGTGTCTCTTTCAATTCTGGTTTCCTTGGTATGTATGCCCAGCAATGGGATTGCTGGGTCATATGCCAGTTATATTTCCAGTTTTTTTTTAAGGAATCTCCACACTGTTCTCCATAGTGGCTGTACTAGTTTGCATTCCCACCAACAGTGTAAGAGGGTTCCCTTTTCTCCACACCCTCTCCAGCATTTATTGCTTGTAGACTTTTGGATAGCAGCCATTCTGACTGGCATGAAATGGTACCTCATTGTGGTTTTGATTTGCATTTCTCTGATAGTGATGTTGAGCATCTTTTCATGCGTTTGTTAGCCATCTGTATGTCTTCTTTGGAGAAATGTCTGTTTAGTTCTTTGGCCCACTTTTTGATTGGGTCATTTATTTTCCTGGAATTGAGCTGCAGGAGTTGCTTGTATATTTTTGAGATTAATTCTTTGTCAGTTGCTTCATTTGCTATTATTTTCTCCCATTCTGAAGGCTGTCTTTTCACCTTGCTTATAGTTTCCTTTGTTGTGCAGAAGCTTTTAATTTTAATTAGGTCCCATTTATTTTTGCTTTTATTTTCAATATTCTGGGAGGTGGGTCATAGAGGATCCTGCTGTGGTTTATGTCAAAGAGTGCTTTGCCTATGTTTTTCTCTAGGAGTTTTATAGTTTCTGGTCTTACGTTAGATCTTTAATCCATTTTGAGTTTATTTTTGTGTATGGTGTTAGAAAGTGATCTAGTTTCACTCTTCTACGAGTGGTTGACCAGTTTTCCCAGCACCACTTGTTAAAGAGATTGTCCTTTTTCTCCATTGTATATTCTTGCCTCCTTTGTCAAAGATAAGGTGTCCATAGGTGTATGGATTTATCTCTGGGCTTTTTATTTTGTTCCATTGATCTATATTTCTGTCTTTGTGCCAGTGCCATACTGTCTTGATGACTGTGGCTTTGTAGTAGAGCCTGGAGTCAGGCAGGTTGATTCCTCCAGTGCTATTCTTCTTTCTCAAGATTGCTTTGACTATTCGAGGTTTTTTGTATTTCCATACAAATTGTGAAATTATTTGTTCTAGCTCTGTGAAAAATACCATTGGTATCTTGATAGGGATTGCATTGAATCTATAGATTGCTTTGGGTAGTATACTCATTTTCACTATATTGATTCTTCCCATACATGAACACGGTGTATTTTTCCATCTATTAATGTCCTCTTTGATTTCTTTCACCAGTGTTTTATAGTTTTCTATATATAGGTATTCTGTTTCTTTAGGTAGATATATTCCTAAGTATTTTATTCTTTTAGTTGCAATGGTGAATGGAATTGTTTCCCTAATTTCTCTATTTTCTCATTATTAGTGTAGAGGAATGCAAGGGATTTCTGTGTGTTGATTTTATATCCTGCCACTTTACTATATTCATTGATTAGCTCTAGTAATTTTCTGGTGGAGTCTTTAGGGTTTTCTATGTATTCTGGTGGAGTCTTTAGGGTTTTCTATGTAGAGGATCATGTCATCTGCAAACAGTGAGAGTTTTACTTCTTTTCCATTTTGGATTCCTTTTATTTCTTTTTCTGTTGTGACTGCTATGGCCAAAATTTCCAAAACTATGTTGAATAGTAGTGGTGAGAGTGGGCACCCTTGTCTTGTTCCTGACTTTAGGGGAAATGTTTTCGATTTTTCACCACTGAGGATGTTTGCTGTGGGTTTGTCATATATAGCTTTTAGTATGTTGAGGTATGTTCCTTTTATTCCTGCTTTCTGGAGGGTTGTTTTTTTTTTTTTTATCATAGATGGATATTGAATTTTGTCAAAGGCTTTCTCTGCATCTATTGAGATAATCGTATGGCTTTTATTTTTCAATTTGTTAATGTGGTGTATTACATTGATTGATTTGTGGATATTGAAGAATCCTTGCATCCCTGGGATAAAGCCCACTTGGTCATGATGTATGATCTTTTTAATGTGTTGTTGGATTCTAATTGCTAGTACTTTGTTAAGGGTTTTTGCATCTGTGTTCAAAAGTTAATTTAAATCAAAAAGTGAGTTTGAATAAACAATAATCTGGCAGCCTCTTTTTAAAAAGTTCTGTCTTTTTACTTTGTTAACACAAAAAAGCACATTTTAATAGAGTGAAAGATTGTAGAGCTGTACAATGGTTTCTCTGTGGAAGGGAGAGTGAAGAGAAAGAAGGAAATCAAGATCTATCAATAAAGAGAAAAAATGAAAGAGAGGGAAGGAGGGAACACATTAGGTAGATGGTCAGGCAAGGTAAAGACTCTGATGAAGATGGACTCGAGTACTCCTAGGCATAGACGACCAAGGAGTCATTTCATCTCTTTATGACCCAGCTTCTTAAGGGAAAAGAACAACAACCAGCTAATCAGCTCTTACTAGATTCTATTGTGCAAATAAGCTGGTAAAAGAAGACAACAGGGTGCTTTACAAATATTATAGAGCAATGTTTCCAAAACATATACATCCTGAGGTTTTTAGTCCTCTAAACAAGTATTTCTAGGCCATTACACTTTGAGGTAGGACACAAAGCACATACCTACAGTAGGAGAGAAGCAAGCTCCATCCTCTGTCTTAACAAGACATTCACTCTTGTGACAGACCCGATACCCCATACCATTCTGTATTGTGATTGAACTGTGTTGTGTAAGTGTGCCTTTTCCCAGGACCAGTCAGACTGTATGTCACTAGAATCAAGGGACCATGTCATCTTTGGTAACCTCTGTTAACTCCTAGCCTAAGCACTGTTTTAGGATGAAAAAGTGGAAGTTTCCAAGCCAAAAGAGCCTGGGCCTGAATCCCTGAATGCCTTTGGTGAAAATCTGGATTTCTGTGCATTGGATTGTCTACAAGTGAGTTTGAAATTCTACCTTTCATTCTCTCAGAAGTAGCTACAGATGTCATACTCCTTCTCTTGCATCCTAGAAACTTCAAAACAAACATTTTCCAGGATTCAGTTCACTTCAGTCACTCAGTCATGTCCGACTCTTTGCGACCCTATGAACGGCAGCACGCCAAGCCTCCCTGTCCATCACCAACTCCCAGAGTTCACTCAGACTCATGTCCATTGAGTCAGTGATGCCATCCAACCATCTCATCCACTGTCATCCCCTTCTCCTCCTGCCCCCAATCCCTCCAAGTACCAGGGTCTTTTCCAATGAGTCAGCTCTTCGCATCAGGTGGCCAAAGTATTGGAGTTTCAGCTTCAACATCATTCCTTCCAATGAACACCCAGGACTGGTCTCCTTTAGAATGGACTGGTTGGACCTACTTGCAGTTCAAGGGACTCTCAAGAGTCTTCTCCAACACCACAGTTCAAAACCATCAATTCTTCGGCGCTCAGCTTTCTTCACAGTCCAACTCTCACATCCATACATGACCACGGGAAAAACCATAGTCTTGACTAGAAGGACCTTTGTTAGCAAAGGAATGTCTCTGTTTTTGAATATGGTGTCTAGGTTGGTCATAGCGTTCCTTCCAAGGAGTATGTGTCTTTTAATTTCATGGGTGCAATCACCATCTGCAGTGATTTTGGAGCCCCCAAAAATAAAGTCTGACACTGTTTCCACTGTTTCCCCATCTATTTCCCATGAGCTGATGGGATCAGATGCCATGATCTTCAGTTTTCTGAATGTTGAGCTTTAAGCCAACTTTTTCACTCTCCTCTTTCACTTTCATCAAGAGGCTTTTTAAGTTCCTCTTCACTTTCTGCCATAAGGGTGGTGTCATCTGCATATCTGAGGTTATTCATATTTTCTCCCAGCAATCTTGATTCCAGCTTGCGTTTCTTTCAGTCCAGCGTTTCTCATGATGTTCTCTGCGTATAAGTTAAATAAGCAGGGTGACAATATACAGCCTTGATGGACTCCTTTTCCTATTTGGAACTGGTCTGTTGTTCCATGTCCAGTTCTAACTGTGCTTCCTGACCTGCATACATGTTTCTCAAGAGGCAGGTCAGGTGGTCTGGTATTCCCATCTCTTTCAGAATTTTCCACAGTTTATTGTGATCCACACAGCCAAAGGCTTTGGCATAGTCAATAAAGCAGAAATAGATGTTTTTCTGGAACTCTCTTGCTTTTTCCATGATCCAGCAGACGTAGGCAATTTGATCTCTGGTTCCTCTGCCTTTTCTAAAACCAGCTTGAACATCAGGAAGTTCATGGTTCACATATTGCTGATGCCTGGCTTGGAGAATTTTGAGCATTACTTTACTAGCGTGTGAGATGAGTGTAATTGTGCAGTAGTTTGAACATTCTTTGGCATTGCCTTTCTTTGGGATTGGAATGAAAACTGACCTTTTCCAGTCCTGTGGCCACTGCTGAGTTTTCCAAATTTGCTGGCATATTGAGTGCAGCACTTTCACAGCATCGTCTTTCAGGATTTGAAATAGCTGCACTGGAATTCCATCACCTCCACTAGCTTTGTTCATAGTGATGCTTTCTAAGGCCCACTTGACTTCACATTCCAGGATGTCTGGCTCTAGGTAAGTGATCACACCATTGTGATTATCTAGGTCGTATAGATCTTTTTTGTACAGTTCTTCTGTGTATTCTTGCCACCTCTTTGTAATATCTTCTGCTTCTGCTAGGTCCATACCATTTCTGTCTTTTATCGAGCCCATCTTTGCATGAAATGATCTCTTGGTATCTCTAATTTTCTTGAAGAGATCTCTAGTCTTTCCCATTCTGTTTTCCTCTATTTCTTTGCATGGATCGCTGAGGAAGGCTTTCTTATCTCTCCTTGCTATTCTTTGGAACTCTGCATTCAGATACTTATATCTTTCCTTTTCTCCTCTGCTTTTCACTTCTCTTCTTTTCACAGCTATTTGTAAGGCCTCCCCAGACAGCCATTTTGCTTTTTTGCATTTCTTTTCCATAGAGATAGTCTTGATCCCTGTCTCCTGTACAATGTCATGAACCTTCGTCCATAGTTCATCAGGCACTCTGTCTATCAGATCTAGTCCCTTAAATCTATTTCTCACTTCCACTGTATAATCATAAGGGATTTGATTTAGGTCATACCTGAATGGTCTAGTGGTTTTCCCTACTTTCTTCAATTTCAGTCTGAATTTGGCAATAAGGAGTTCATGATCTGAGCCACAGTCAGCTCCCGGTCTTGTTTTTGCTGACTGTATAGAGCTTCTCCATCTTTGGCTGCAAAGAATATAATCAATCTGATTTCGGTGTTGAGCATCTGGTGATGTTCATTTGTAGAGTCTTCTCTTGTGTTGTTAGAAGAGGGTGTTTGCTATGACCAGTGTAGGGTAAGATTTCCTTTTCAGGCAGAAACTTCTTTAAGATGGGAAGTGGTAGTCAGCTTTGTTCTCCATTCCTTCTAAGAAGAACCACCATCAATGCCTATATTTGAATAACATTAAACAATTTACAAAGTGTCTTCACATTTATTGTTTCCTCACACTCTCCCAGAATCTCAGTGGGGTAGGCAGAGCTGGTATCATAAATCCTGTTATATAAATGTAACAAATGTAAAATCACTGAATTAGTAAACTATGAACGGGTTTTGAAAACAAAAGTCTCCCCGTAGCTAAATGTTCCCTTGCCTCAATTCTATAGTATCAGAGTTCTGCCTCAGGCCACACAGGCCAGAAGCAGACTCAAGTCTTAGGAAGAGACCCTCAACTTTATCTCGGTGTCACATCTCATCAAAACATAATAAAAGGGAATGGAAACTGCAATCAAACAGACCAAAGTTTGCAACCTAGATCTGCCATTCTTGGCTGTATGACTGCGGTAAGTTCCTTTCTTTGGAACTAGGTTTCTCATCTGTAAGGTGGTGATACTTCCTTTAGAAGGTGTTTTTGAGGGCTAAATAAGTGAACATAAATGTAAGCATGGGGCTTGGTGCTCTATAAATATTTATCAAATTAGGGAAAAGAAGAAGAGGGGCTTTCCTGCCCTAAGTGTCTTCCTTTTCAAGCTTGTCACATCATGGTATTTAAAAGTCATTCTTTGGGAGGTAAAGAGGAAATAATGATCAATCATGCACACTTTTGTGACACCCTGAAACCTTTCAGCAGATTTGAAAGACTATGTAAGAGAAACCAGCACCCCAGGGTAACAGGAGACCTGGAAAGGGTGCTGGGTGACAATTACTATTTTTATAGTAATGTGAGTAGTACAGCACAGGTTTAGTGAGCATAATGTTGCCATTAACACTTATCAGTATTAGGGAGTTTCAGATCAAGTATTTCATACATGCCTCCTAAACACTTGTCAAATCATCACGGTCAAAAACCACAGAAACTAGAAATGGCCTTAGAGATCACTCTGCCATTTCTCACCTTAAAATGACAAGTCTGAGGCCCATAAAGAAGGATATTTTATGATTCTGGGGAAAACTAAAAGAAATCACTGGATTCTGATGCTGCCTGGGAACAAGTGTGAACACTTACATCCAACTGCTTATGTAAGTGTTCACACTTGTTCCCAGACAGCATCAGAAGACATTAGGAGACACTGATTCACCATCAACTCACACAGACCAGGAACTGCCATCAGAAAGCTGAGAGCTGAAGGGTAAGTTAGGGAAGTCACTGCCATGTCACAGGTGGAGCCACAGATGCAGTAAGACCTAAGGGCAACAGTGGTGGGGAGAACCAGGCACAGCCCTCCTGACATCCAGCCTCTCTCCACACAATGCCAAAGCCAAGAGCAAGATTCCACAAAAGCCCATTCTCTGAATGCACATCCACTGTTTACCTTCTTAGGTAAACGGTGGCTTGACTGAGTTCAGTCTCCTCCTGATCCAGTCAGGTGACTTTACACACACAGCCATGGTCCCAAGCATACCCCCTGAGGTGGACTTTATTACTGTCCTGCAAATATTTAGTCTCCCCTTCCCATCCACTATGGGAGGATATACTTGCCTGCCCCATCAGTGTTGGCCTTGGCCTAGTATTTCCTTTATCAATTGGAATGTATAGAGAAGTGGAGAGGTACCAGATCCAAGCAGAAGCTCTGAGAGGTCTCTTCCATTTGTTTCCTCTGCCATGAGAATATGGAGGCTCAGATAAGAGGTGCCCCTTCATCATGAATCCCAGAATGAGAATATGCTTGAAGTAGATCTGAATCTACTGACAGCCTGGAGCAGAGAGTAGCCACCCATGGCACCAAGAGGCAGCATGATTGAGAAATACAGCAATCTTGTAAAGCAACAAGACTCTGAGGTTATTTATGCAGCATAACTCAGAGAAAGATTTCTGCTACACTCTTCATTTGTTAATTGTGATTTCTGAATGGAGAGATATGCCCTACTTCCCTCTCCAGTGATGGCTTCTAGTAATGTACTATGTACTAGACCCTGTATCAAGTGCTTTACAGTTCTTAGTTCATTCGATCCTCATGACGAACTAAAATTGAGATATTATTGTCACCATTTTACAGATGATAAATTTGAGGTTTGGAAAACTTGAGAGCTGAGGGGATTGGTCACTGGTGGCCTATCTGGGACTTGGAACAAACACTATCCCTGCCACCAGCACCATTCCAGACTGCTTCTATGGGCACTGATAGAATTCAAACACACATAAGCCTAAATACTCAGAACCTCTCCTCTGCTCCCACACACATTATTTCCCAACAGAGTATAATCTTTTTATTTTAAATAGGCTCTTTGGTGAGAGAAAAAATGACTTGTGCATCTTCAGAATAATCTAAGCAACCCCTCAGGTCCATTTTAAAAACTGAGTTGAATTTCAAGCCTTCCCAAGGTTGACACGGTCAATTCCATCATGCCCCAGAGCCAAGGAGACCCAGCTTTCATAAAGCCCTCCAGCCCATTCCCCATTAAGGCACCGCAGTGCCTTGTGATGGCTGTAAGACTTCTCCTTGATTTATAGCTCCATCTATTCTGGGCCACTCCTGATGGGCCTTATCATTCCCCGCTGTCTAACAGCTTTAGGGATTCCTCTCAGGCCATAACTTCTGAATGTTTCCACCCCTCCCCTTCCCTGGCTCTGGAATTTCAGCTGCCTTCCATTCAGAAAAAGATTGCTCCATTTATTCTCAGCTTCATGGTCTTTTTACATTTATCTACTGCTCAGCCACCATCCTGATCAGGTATTTAAAGATAAGCCTGTCTACTTCTGACAAGTGACCCTGCTCCTTTTTCTCACTGCTCTGAGTTTCTCTTTGGCAGACTCAATATCATTTTATATATTTGCAGCCTTCCAACTTATTCTTCTTTTCCTCTTATCAAATGATATAATGGATGGAAAGGCCTGGGAACCTATAAGGAGGTGTATAAATATTAGTCCTTTGCTATTGTTGTTGTTGTTTTTATAACTAACAACTTCCCAAATTCAATTCACCAGGGTGAAATGTTAACTCTCACTGCAGTAAAGGTTTCCAGATTCATTCTCAGCCTCAAACAAACCAAACCCCACATTTGAGGCTGTTTAGATCTGAATTCTCTGGTATACAGTGCTGCCTATAATAAGCAGGCTGTGGCCCAGGCTTCCAGCTTGCTTAGTTACCTAGAATTTTGTTTTCATGATATCTGTAGTCATAAAAATGCAGCTTATTAAATTTCCAGAACAGTAGCTCAAGAAGTTGCTTACATGGGAAAGATCATGGAGCTAATAGAGCTGTGTTCAAATTCTGCTCTGCCATTTATAAATGAAATGACCTTGGCCAAAGGAACTTTTCTGAGTCACTATTTCCTCATCCGCAGTCTCTCCTGGACTCGGTATGAGGACTAAATTCAGTAATCCTATAAAAATCCTTAGCAGAATGCCTGGCACACGACAACCCTCCAACAAAAGTACAATGTTATTAATATTAATAAAGGAATGGAAGACCAGAAGTCATTGCAAGTAGTTTAAATGCTCAGAAGCTTTCAGGTTAGAAGGGATATCAAGGACCAGAACTCTTTTCTTATGAGAGAAGATCAAAAAACCCAGAGAGAATTTAACTGCCTTGATTGTCTTGATCTGCAAGCTCTGAGAACAGGGGCCACCCCGTCTCCATCCCTTCCCCGTGCCTGGCTCACAGGAGGCACTCGGTGAGTATGGCACTGTGGACAGTGTTGTCAGACTCAGAACAGCAGCACAGCATGGTGGCTGATGGTGGGTGTTGAGGGCCCGAGAGCCCGAGCAAGAGACTAGTTCTACCACCTCGGCAAGTGACTTAACCTCTCTAAGCCTCTGTGAAATGGGAAAAGCATCCATACTTCCCTCATAGGGCTGCTTAGGAGGGTGATATAAGAAATGGAAACAAAACTCAACTCAAAACACAACACAACAAAAAAATAACCAACAAAATGTTAGCGCTTAAACTCTCAATACCTTATCTAAGATCACCTAATTAAGTAGTGAGAGACCAGTGAGAACCTAAGTAGCATGACTTCTAGTCAGGATATTTTCTTCTAAAATTTTAAAAAATCAGGGTGCTCTAATGTTTCATTCTTATTCCTAAGTGTTTTTTTTTAATGCAGTATGTTCTTTGACTTTCAACTTTTTTAAATTCTCAAGTATTTTGCTTTTCCCTTTGGAAGAAGACAGGGAAAAGCCAATATATAAGTATGACAATATTTCAAACACACACAGACATACACACACCAAAACACACACACTATTTACACATAATCCTCTTAAAATGTACTTTTGAGAAAATATTTTCTATAGAAAGATACAGTATTTGCTTAATAGTCAATGGAACCTATAAAAACTAACATTTCTATTAGTGGTGAAACCTCAACATGTCAAATCATATACCCAGACTCCTTTCTGAAAACTTAATATCAAGGGGCCATCATTATCCATAATGCATTTTTGAATCAGGTCTTAAAACTTAATGTGGCTTTTATGCCTAGAGATAAGGCGGGATTTGGGCTTGGCAAGTTACAGTGGCACACATGAGGACTGTTGGTTGATCCTAATTCTCTGGGATGATTTAAAACCTCAATTAGCCCTGAAAGTAATTATTCAGGATAGCCTCCTCCTTGCCATCTTGTTCTGTGAATTAGTGACAACCTGGGGAGGAAGACCACACTGGAGTGAATCAGGGTTCCATTAGGAGATCTTTTTTTCATTCTGAAAGACACAATGTGAACAAGGGTTAAAAGACAAAGCTTTGCTCTAAAAGAGAATGGGCTAGGAGTTTAAAGTTATATGACTGAAAGTCTTGGCAGAGAGACAAAAACTGAAAATGAAGCTGCAGCTCCAAGAAAGTCTGTGCTGTGGCTGTTAACCTTGCTAAACTGTGGTCCAGCTCCTTTACCATTCCTTTGGAAACCGACTGGGTGACTGATTAAATAATGTGGAAAAGAAATCACGGACTCTGTAAATGAGTATTGCATGACTGGCCATAGTTTCTCCTTCTAGATAATATCTGCAGCTTAACAGTATTTCCACAGGCTTAATTCAGTAGGTCCTTCACCATCTCAATTCAATAGTTAATTGTGAGTCCCAATCTGGTTAATTATTGGTTTATCAGTCAAGTTACTGACTCTCCTAGGACTTTCTTTGGGGCTTCCCTGGTGGCTCAAACGGTAGAATCTGCTTCCAATGCAGGAGTTCTGTTCAGTTGAGTCGCTCAGTCATGTCTGACTCTTTGAAACCCCATGAACTACAGCATGCCAGGCCTCCCTGTCCATCACCAACTCCCGGAGTCCACCCAAACCTGTGTCCATTGAGTCGGTGATGCCATCCAACCATCTCATCCTCTGTTGGCCCCTTCTCCTCCTGCCCTCAATCTTTCCCAGCATCAGGGTCTTTTCAAATGAGTCAGCTCTTTGCATGAGGTGGCCCAAGTATTGGAGTTTCAGCTTCAACATCAGTCCTTCCAGTGAACACCCAGGACTGATCTTCTTTAGAATGGACTGGTTGGATCTCCTTGCAGTCCAAGGGACTCTCAAGAGTCTTCTCCAACACCACAGTTCAAAAGCATCAATTCTTCTGTGCTCAGCTTTCTTTATAGTCCAACTTTCACATCCATATATGACTACTGGAAAAACTATAGCCTTGACTAGACAGACCTTTGTTGGCAAAGTAATGTCTCTGCTTTTCAATATGCTATCTAGATTGCTCATAACTTTCCTTCCAAGGAGTACATGTCTTTTAATTTCATGGGTGTAATCACCATCTGCAGTGATGTTGGAGCCCCCCAAAAATAAAGTCAGCCACTGTTTCCACTGTTTCCCCATCTATTTCCCATGAAATGATGGGACCAGATGCCATGATCTTCGTTTTCTGAATGTTGAGCTTTAAGCCAGCTTTTTCACTCTCCTCTTTCACTTTCATCAAGAGGCTCTTTAGTTCTTCTTCGCTTTCTGCCATAAGGATGGTGTCATCTGCGTATCTGAGGTTATTGATATTTCTCCCAGCAATCTTGATTTCAGCTTGTGCTTCCTCCAGCCCAGTGTTTCTCATGATGTACTCTGCATATAAGTTAAATAAGCAGGGTGACAATATACAGCCTTGACGTACTCCTTTTCCTATTTGGAACCAGTCTGTTGTTCCATGTCCAGTTCTAACTGTTGCTTCCTGACCTGCATATAGGTTTCTCAAGAGGCAGGTCAGGTGGTCTGGTATTCCCAACTCTTTCAGAATTTTCCACAGTTTATTGTGACCCACACAGTCAAATATAGGATATGCAGGTTCAATCCCTGGGTCAGGAAGATCCCCTGGAGAAGACATGTCAACCCACTCCAATATTCTTGCCTGTAGACTATCATGGACAGAGGAGTCTGGTGGGCTGCAGTCCTTCGGGTCACAAAGAGTTGGACACGACTGAGCGACTAACACACAGGACTTTCTTTATGATCAGTGGGTATCTGAGAGGAGGACAGAAGTGAGCCAGTGGCTTTCCAGGATTGCTAATGGCAGGAGTGAAAAGAGGGGCTAGCTGTAGGTTATGGACCTGTGACCTTTCCTGGCCTTCCATGCATTTCACAGGCATTGTGTTTGGTGCCAGAAGATTCGGGCATATGTCTCTCCATTCTGAAGACAGGCACATATACGATACTAAATGTCCCATGGGGGTGGGGGGGCACAAACTGTTCCCTGCAATGGGATTATGGGAATGGCAGAGGGGATGCAAGCAGACACTGCCATAGAAATGACCAGGCAAGGCATGCACCCACAGCTCTGAAGTAGCAAATCTCTCTTGAAGGAGGCAGGGAGGGGGCTAGAGTGACTACATGCCTTGGAAGAGCTGAAATTTATGTAGAGACTTGAGGTATGAAAAGCATTTCCCCAGTTGGAGCAGAATGGAATGGCACCTAAAAGAGGAAATAGTTTAACAAAAGCACAGAGCTGTGATGGTGAATTGAATGTCAACATGAATCGACATGTGTTGTCCCCAAATTCATATTCTGAAGGCTGAAACTCCATATAAAAAGATAGGGAAGGAAAGTAAGGGAAAAGAATAACAAGACCTCATTTCTATGCTGCTGATTCCCAACAACAGACCCACAGAGACACACTCTCTCCTGCACCTTCCCTTGGCCCCAGACACACCCAGAGTTGTCCATCTCCTACTGACACCAGAAGTAGAATAGGTCGATTTTATTCAGTGAGCCCATTTTGATTTCTTCTTCCAGGTTTAGGTTTAAAAGCACAGAGAAAGGCCACATTTCTAACCAAAGATGGAAGAGAAAAGGGTTTCTTTGAAACTGATCAAATGCAATTAAGGCAGAATATCCAATTCATACACCTTTGATTAACCTTTATCTGGAGAGAAATGATTGGTGATTAAGAATTAGATGAGGTGAATAATTATATCAGGAATCTGCCTTCGAAGAAATCTCTTTTAGTGCTAAAGAAAAAGCTGATAAAAAACAATCATGGCTGTTAATAGTGTCTTTTAAGGAGAATAATTAACCTGTAATAACAATTTTGGCCTCAACTTAAGCCCTATAAAATAATCCTTTTTCATTAACTTCAAGTTCAATTAGCATCAATAATGAGCATTCATTTAGAAGTAACCACAGCGTCAAGCTCCCTGATGACTGAGCCTGTGACTGCTCAGATACCAGCTGTAAAACCCTCAGCCTTTGCTGCCACACAGCCCCAAAGTGGAAAACTTGGAGTGGACATATTCAGGACAAGGAAGAATTTGGTCCTCTGAAATATAGACGTTTCATACAATGCCAAAGTTTGTAGAGACAAAGAAGAGGAAGATGACAAGGATGAGGAAGAAAGGGAAGAGGACCAGCCACCACCATCTCCAGGATCTGCTAATCTTAATATTTGCTTATCCAAGAGCTTATGTAACAACATGACAGTTAATTTTATCCCATCTTCAACTGAGTTGAACTGGTAATTCAGACACTATATGGCATTGTCCTAAATGAAAGGAAAGCCCCCTACAAGATATGACCCAGAGGGAAACAAAAGCTTTATATGAAACCTTCTGCCCTTTCTGTATCTCCAAAAATTAAAAATGATGATTTGACTACCCATCAGGCATTTTTCCCCGTCCTTCTTGCTAACAGGGTCTCAACTTTGATCAGGTTTGGAACACCTATGTACTTCAAGAGCACTATTTTCGACCTGAGACATGACTGCTGAACAGTTTAAGGCAATGGTTACTAAGTAAGGCCCCTATATAATACACTAACAGGGGCTTCCCAGGTGGCGCTAGTGCTAAAGAATCCACCTGCCAATGTAGGAGACATAAGAGACACAGGTTCAATCACTGGGTCAGGAAGATCCGGTGGAGGAGGGCACAGCAACCCACTCCACTATTCTTGCCTAGAGAATCCCAGGGACAATGGAGTCTGGCGGACTATGGTCCACAGGGTTGCAAAGAGTCGGACACAACTGAAGCAACTTAGCCTGCATGTATGCATGCATGATCCACTAACAGAGTACTTGTTAGTAATTCAAGTTCACAGGCCCACCCTAGACATAATGACCCAGGAGCTCTGCGGATGCAGGCCAGCAGTGTCTGTTTTAACAAGCCCTCCCAGTGATTCTGACACAAGGTCAGGTTTGAGACTATGTGAATTATGTTATTTCCTCTAGATTTCTTTTTTATTTAGGCAGTCCTTGGAAAAGTTTTCCTTTTTCTTGTGTAGGAACAAAAGACAAACACTTGCCCTTTTTCAGCTGCATGTGAAGGTGCCTAGAGCTTCTGCAACCACACACCCTGAGGAAGGCAGAGTGGAAAGACAGAAAGGATCTGGGTCCTTTAGATTCTCAAGTACTCCTGAATTAACCAACCCTAGAGACACACCAGCTCTTGAATTGTCATTATATAAGACTGTTCAGCTACTTTTAGTTGAGTCTTTGTTATTTGCAGACAAAAGTATTTTAGTTGATCTCAATAAGAACAAGCATAATCACAATACAAATAACATCTAGGACGCACTTATCATGTGCCAAGTCTGCCTCATGTGCATCATCTCAATTCATCTTCACAGCTGGCTTTGCCTCCTCCTTGATTATTAGCAACACTTCTCTGGAAGGCTGTAGTCAACATGCACTGACTAATCTAGGAGTCCTTTGAGGAGCCCTGGCCCAGTCCAATTTCCCTGTCTTGCCCAGATAATAGGTCCTCTGCACCTCCATCTACCCTAAGGATAGGTCAATTCATCCATTGATTCATGTATTAGATTTCAGAGGAAAGGGAAAGAGGAAAGGGAGTAAAGTATCTGCATGAAATGTCACCCGAGGGATGTCAGTGGAAATGGGCTTCCTAATAAATAGTCTTGAACATGTGATGACTGTGGACCAAAAAGTGACAATGTAGTGGAACCAGGGTAGGTGGCCAGGGCCACACATCAACCTGCCCTTGCCTTCTATCTCCAGGAACTTGTTAGCTTCTAAGACGAACTGCTATCTGCTCTGCTCTCTTCACCACTCCTTTCTCCTTGGGCCACCATTCTTAAATATTCAGTATTTCAGTTCAGTTTAGTCACTCAGCCATGTCCGACTTTTTGCAACCCCATGGACTGTAGCAGGCCAGGCTTCCCTGTCCATCACCAATTTTGGGAGTTTGCTCAAACTCATGTCCATCGAGTCCGTGATGCCATCCAACCATTTCATCCTCTGTCATCCCCTTCTCCTCCTGCCTTCAATCTCTCCCAGCATCAGAGTCTTTTCCAATGAGTCAACTCTTCGCATGAGGTGGCCAAAGTACTGGAGTTTCAGCTTTAGCATCATTCCTTCCAAAGAACACCCATGGCTGATCTCCATCAGAATGGACTAGTTGGATCTCCTTGCAATCCAGGGGACTCTCAAGAGTCTCCTCCAACACCACAGTTCAAAAGCATCAATTCTTCAGCACTCAGCTTTCTTCACAGTCCAACTCTCGCATCCATACATGACCACTGGAAAAACCATAGCCTTGACTAGACGAACCTTTGTTGGCAAAGTAATGTCTCTGCTTTTCAATATGCTATCTAGGTTGGTCATAACTTTTCTTCCAAGGAGTAAGCATCTTTTAATTTCATGGCTGAAGTCACCATCTGCAGTGATTTTGGAGCCCCCAAAAATAAAGTCTGACACTGTTTCCACTGTTTCCCCATCTATTTCCCATGAACTGATGGGACCAGATGCCATGATCTTCGTTTTCTGAATGTTGAGTTTTAAGCCAACTTTTTCTCCTCTTTCACCTTAATCAAGAGGCTTTTTAGTTCCTCTTCACTTTCTGCCATAAGGGTGGTGTCATCTGCATATCTGAGGTTATTTATATTTCTCCCGACAATCTTGATTCCAGCTTGTGCTTCTTACAGCCCAGTGTTTCTCATGATGTACTCTGCATATAAGTTAAATAAGCAGGGTGACAATATACAGCCTTGACGTACTCCTTTCCCAATCTGGAACCAGTCTGTTGTTCCATGTCCAGTTCTAACTGTTGCTTCCTGACCTGCATATAGATTTCTCAGAAGGTCTGATATTACCATCTCTTTAAAAATTTTCCACAGTTTGTTCTGATCCACACAGTCAAAGGCTTTGGCATAGTCAATAAAGTAGTACTCTGGTACTCTCTTGCTTTTTCAATGATCCAACAAATGTTGGTAATTTGATCTCTGGTTCCTCTGCCTTTTCTAAATCCAGCTTGAACATCTGGAAGCTCACAGTACATGTACTGTTGAAGCATGGCTTGGAGAAGTTTGAGCATTGAATATAGGAAGTTTGAAGCCTGGGTACAGGAATTTTCAGAAGAGGATGGTACTGTGCATGATGGCCGCTTGGCTTGACAGACAGAGCCCTGAGTTGCAAAAGTACAGATGACACAAGATGGCAGAGTAGAGGGATGTGTGCTCATCTTCTCCTGTGAGAACTCAAAAATTACAACACACTGCTGAACAACCATTGACAAGACCATGTTGGATCCCACCCAAAAAAGATACCCCATGTCCAAGGGCAAAAGAGAAGCCCCAGCAAGATGGTAGGACTGGCAAAATCATGTTTACAATCAAACCCCATACCCGCCACAGATGCTTGGAGGGTACAAACAAAACCTTGTGCACATCAGAAGGCCCCACAGAGACTGAGCCAGACCTGCTTTTGAGTGTTTGAGTGACTGCTGTGGAGGTACGGGTCAGCAATGGCCTGCCACAGAAGCAGGGGCTCTGAGTGCAGCAGACGTGGGTATGGTATAAGCCCTCTTGGAGGAGGTCACCATTAACCCCACCAAAGAGCTGCCAGAACTTACACAGGACTAGGGAAACAGACTCTTGGAGGGCACAAACAAAACCTTGTAAGCACCAGGACCCAGGAGAAAAGAGCAGTGACCCCACAAGAGACTGACCCAGATTTGCCTATGAGTATCCAGGAGTCTCCAGCAGAGGCGTGGGTCGGCGGTGGCCTGCTGCAGGATCGGGGGCACTAAGTGCGGCAATGCATACATGGGACCTTTTGAAGAAAGTCACCATTATCTTCATTACTTCTACCATATTTTGGTCTCAGATCAAACAATCTAGTTCCCTCAGGTCATGGGAGGGAACACAGCCCCACCCATCAACAGAAAATTGGACTGAAGATGTACTGAACATGGCCCTGCCCATAAGAACAAGATCCAGTTTCCCACACAGTCAGTCTCTCCCATCAGGAAGCTTCCATAAGCCTCTTATCCTTATTCCTCAGAGGGAAGACAGAATGAAAACCACAATCACAGAAACTAATCAAACTGATCACATGGACCACAGCCTTGTCTAACTCAATGAAACTATGAGCCATGCCATGTAGGGCCACCCAAGATGAACAGGTCATGGTGGAGAGTTCTGACAAAACGTGGTTCACTGGAGAAGGGAACAGCAAACCACTTCAGTATTCTTTCCTTGAGAACCCCATGAACAGTATGAAAAGGCAAAATGATAGAACACTGAAAGATGAACTCCCCAGGTTGGTAGGTGCCCAATATGCTACTGGAGAAGAACGGAGAAATAATTCCAGAAAGAAGTAAGTGACAGAGCCAAAGCAAAAACAACAACCAGTTGTGAATGTGACTGGTGATAGAAGTAAAGTCTGATGCTGTAAAGAACAATACTGCATAGGAACCTGGAATGTTAGGTCCATGAATCAAGGCAAATTGGAATGGTCAAACAGGAGATGGCAAGAGTGAACATCGACATTTTACGAATCAGTGAACTAAAATGGACTAGAATGGAAGAATTTAACTCAGATGACCATTATATCTACTACTGTGGGCAAGAATCCCTTAAAGAAATGGAGTAGACATCATAGTCAACAAAAGAGTCTGAAATGCAGTACTTGGATGCCATCTCAAAAATGACAGAATGATCTCTGTTTGTTTCCAAGGCAAACCATTCAATATCACAGTAATCCAAGTCTATGCCCCAACCAGTAATGCTGAAGAAGCTGAAGTTGAACAGTTCTATGAAGACCTACAAGACCTTCTAGAACTAACATCCAAAAAAGATGTCCTTTTCATTATAGGGAAGTGGAATGCAAAAGTAGAAAGTCAAGAGATACCTGGAGTAACAGGCAAGTTTGGCCTTGGAGTACAAAATGAAGCAGGGCAAAGGCTAACAAAGTTTTGCTGAGAGAACGCACTGGTCATAGTAAACACCCTCTTCTAACAACACAAGAGAAGACTACACATGGACATCACCAGATCATCAATACCATAAACAAATTGATATATTCTTTGCAGCCAAAGATGGAGAAGCTCTATACAGTCAGCAAAAATAAGACCCGGAGCTGACTGTGGCTCAGATCATGAATTCCTTATTGCCAAATTCAGACTGAAATAGAAGAAAGTAGGGAAAACCACTAGACCATTCATTCAGGTATGACTTAAATCAAATCTTTTAAGATTATACAGTGGAAATGACAAATAGATTCAAGGTATTAGATCTGATAGACAGAGTGCCTTAAGAAATATGGACTGAGGTTTGTGATATTTTACAGGAGGTGGTGATCAAGACTATCCCCAAGAAAAAGAAATGCAAAAAGGCAAAATGGTTTTCAGAGGAGGCCTTACAAATAGCTGAAAAGAGAAGAGAAGCAAAAGACAAAGTAGAAAAGGAAGATATACACATTTGAATGAAGAGTTCCAAAGAATAGCAAGGAGAGATAAGAAAGCCTTCCTCAGTGACCAATGCAAAGAAATAGAGGAAAACAACAGAATGGGAAAGACTACAGAGCTCTTTAAGAAAATTAGAGATACTAAGGGAACATTTCATGCAAAGACGGCCACAATAAAGGACAGAAATGGCATGGACCTAACAGAAACAGAAGATATTAAGAAAAGGTGGCGAGAATACACAGAAGAACTGTACAAAAAAGGTCTTAATGACCCAGATAACCACAATGGTGCGATCACTCACCTAGATCTAGACATCCTGGAACGCAAAGTCAAATGGGCCTTAGAAAGCATCACTAGAAACAAAGGTAGTGGAGGTGATATAATTCCAGTACAGCTATTTGAAGTCCTAAAAGATGATGCTGTGAAAGTGCTACACTCAACATGGCAGCAAATTTGGAAAACTCAGCAGTGGCCGCAGGACTGGAAAAGGTCAGTTTTCATTCCAATCCCAAAAAATACAATAACTAAACACATTTTATTTTAATTTTAAGGAAATTTCAATTTATTCACTTAAAAGTAATTTTTCTAGTACCCACTATGGTACCTTGTATATGGTAGGTACTTCTATCAATGTCTGTCCACAGTCAACATGAAAATCAGAAGCTATAATACAGCCAAACTATAGTAGCCACATGCCCTTGACCAGGCTCCACAGAAGGCTGATGAAAAATACACAGGATACCCTGAGAAATGAAGAACTTGGCGCTGTATTTCCATACTGCTCTGCTTCATCCTTCAGCCTGTTCATCACAAGATGGAGAACTGTAAGGAGGGAAGAGGGCATCCCATTATGATAGGTGGAGAAGAAAAGAGAAAGCAGGAAGGTAAGAGGGATAAGCAAATCGAGCAAACTAGCTGAGGAGTATGTGGATCTGAGCACTACTGGATTCTCATCCTACCCTACAGGCCTCTGTAAAATTATAATCAAGTGTCCTTTAAAAAATAATTTTTCTGTGTAATAAGGATAGAAAGGAAGCACAAGCTTGGACAAGAAAGAAACATTCAGGTTTAGAAACCTAATCCCAGTTCAATTCAGTCTCTCAGTAGTGTCCAGCTTTTTGTAACCCCATGGACTGCAGCATGCTAGGCTTCCCTGTCCATCACCAAATTCCCTGAACTTCCTCAAACTCATGTCCATTGAGTCTGTGATGCTGTCCAACCACCTCATCCTCTGTCATCCCCTTCTCCTCCTGCCTTCAATCTTTCCCAGCATCAGGGTCTTTTCCAATGAGTCAGTTCTTCACATCAGGTGGCCAAAGTACTGGAGTTTCAGCCTCAGCATCAGTCCTTCCAATGAATATTCAGGACTGATTTCCTTTAGGATGGACTGATTTGATCCCCTTGCAGTCCAAGGGACTCTCAAGAGTCTTCTCCAACACCACAGTTCAAAGCATTAATTTTTTAGTGCTCAGCCTTCTTTATGGTCCAACTCTCACACCCATACATGACTACTGGAAAAACCATAGCTTTGACTACATGGACCTTTGTTGGCAAAGTAATGTCTCAGCTTTTTAATATACTATCTAAGTTGGTCATAACTTTTCTTCCAAGGAGCAAGCATCTTTTAATTTCATGGCTGCAGTCACCATCTGCAGTGATTCTGGAACCCCCAAAAATAACATCTGTCACTGTTTCCATTGTTTCCCCATCTATTTGCCATGAAGTGATGGGACCAGATGCCATGATCTTCATTTTTTGAATACTGAGTTTTAAGCCAGCTGTTTTACTCTCCTCTTTCACTTTCATCAAGAGGCTCTTTAGTTCTTCTTCACTTTCTGCCAGAAGGGTGGTGTCATCTGTGTATCTGAGGTTATTGATATTTCTCCTTGATTCCGGCTTGTACTTCATGCAGCCCAGCATTTTGCATGATGTACTCTGAATACAAGTTAAATAAGCAGGGTGGCAATATACAGCCTTGACATACTCTTTTCCTGATTTGGAACCAGTCTGTTGTTCCATGTCCAGTTCTAACTGTTGCTTCTTGACCTGCATACAGATTTCTCAGCAGGCAGATACGATGGCCTGATATTCCCATCTCTTTAACAATTTTCCACAGTTTGTTGTAATCCACACAAAGGCTTTGGCGTAGTCAATAAAGCAGAAGTAGATGTTTTTCTGGAATTCTCTTGGTTTTTCTATGATCAAAGTATGCTGGCAATTTGATCTCTGGTTCCTCTGCTTTTTCTAATCCCAGTTACAGGATCCAAATCCCAGTTCAGTCACTTAATAGTTGCATGATTTAGGCAAATTATATAACCTCTCAGAGCCTCATTTGTGAAACTGAGGTTAAAATATCCATCTTTTGCAGTTCTGAAGATTAAATGAGAGAATGACTATAAAATGTCAGCATATAATAAATGTTCAATAAATGTTAGCAACATGTGTCTTATTTCCCCAACTTCTTCCTCCTCAATACCTTTTCTAAAGTCAAGTCTGATACTCTCTGTTTCAGGTAATGTTTGAGAACATTTAAGCAAATTATTGAAAATTTTTTTTCTTTGAAAGGGAGGATGATGAGGATAAAGTAAGTTCAACTTCTGAGTTCTATACCTGCTATTTGTGCAAAGTCAGTTCAAATCACAGATGAAATCTGGATGCCAGGAGTGGAGTCCCAACTTCAAGTCCATCCACTAGGTCTGAAAAATCTACTTCATCTGATTAAATTATCTGCCAAGCAGCTCTGTCTCTGCTGAGAATCACTGCTTTACTTATGAAAAGCTGCAAATCAAACAACAGAGCTGTCCAGGGAACTGAAAATTTAGCTCTTTAAACATTTCCTCCTATAAATAAATATAAATGGTTGCTTTCCTCTAGAGAAAATTTGTATCCCTCTGATCTCTGAAGGATTGGAGAAGGTGCCAAGAGGATTGCACATTTTCTGGTGAACATTCCCAATCACCTTAATCTCTTCACTGACAATCTTCTGATCTGACAGAAATAGAGGTTACTGTGTCCCTCAGTTTATAAAGTATTAGGGGAAGGGTGAGTGGATCAGAGAGAAAAACAGAATACAAAAATCATCAGGGAGATGGAGGAGCAGAGAGAATTACTTTTAATACGGTTGCATAATCCATAATTCAGCAAGCTTTTCATTTCTCTTATCTTCTAAAAAAACATGAAATTAAGTTCTAAGCAAAGTGCATAATTTATAAGTCTCTGTGCTGATTATTCCCAAATCCCCATGCCTAGCCCTGACTTCTTACATGAGTTCTAGTCTCATATTTCCAATTTCCTACAGAATGTTGCTGCCCTGAGTGAGCTATCATCTCAGCTCCCCATGTGTCAAAAAAACTCAACTCTTCCTCCAAAATTTCTTTTCTTTCCCAATTCTTCTTTCCTATCAAATGAACCATTGTTATTCTAGTCTTACTGGCAAAAAGCTCTAAATAAAATTGGATTCCCCCCTCTTGCCTCTGACACCTAAGTCTGTTAAATTTTTCTGGACTCATCCTTTTCTCCACCATCCCACTTTCAAAATATTTCCCCACCCTCCACTCCAGAATACTGACTCCAGTCTTTGCAATACTAATACAGACTGTAAATTCTTAACAATTTCATTTTCCTAAAATTATATTCATATCAGACCTATTGATGGCAGCCTATTTCTTGCTATGAGGAAGTTAAACACTCTTGCTTGCTCTCCCAGGGCTCTCCTATCATGACCTGATCCCATCTTGTTCTTTCCAACACATCCCTTCTCCAAACAGAAAGGTTCCAGCAGAGCCTGACATTCATATTAGGTAATCTAGGAGAGCTGGCTGAGTTAACCAAACTGAACTGAGCAGCCCTCACTCCAAGCTCCATATTCTATTCTTCCCACCTAGAATGGTCTCCTTCTTTCATTCTGAGTCTCCAGAACCCACTCATCTACAGGAGCCATCAAGCCTCAGTTCCATCAAGTCTCAACTCACTAACTCCCTACTCACTGTTCTTTGCCCCAAGACCCTTAGCTTTTACAATACATTCAAGCATTGAATCTCCAACTTTTGACTCCAAGCCCCATATTTTTGGTTTTTCTTATTAGACTATAAGTTATTTAAAGTCAGGGATCACATTTTATAATTACTGTTTTTTACCCTATAGAACTTTACGAAGTTCTAAACACACAAGTTTCTATTAATAATTGTTGAATGGAGAACAAAGTCAAGGAAAGAGTCAATAAGCCATTAAGAAGTATATACCATGTTAATGGATTGGAACAATTAATATTGATAAAATGACCATACTACCCAAGGCAATACACCTATCAAAATATCAATGGCATTTTTCACACAGCTAAAAAAAAATAATTCTAAAAAAATGTATGGAAAAACAAAAGAACTCTAATTACTAAAATGATCTTGAGAAAGATCAGAGTTGGAGGTATCATGCTCCCCAGCTACAAAGCTACAGTAATCAAAACACTATGGTACTGGCACAAAATAGACACATCAATCAACGGAACACAATAGAGAACCTAGAAACAAATCCACATATTTAACAGTCAACTAATCTAAGACATAGGAGGCAAAAATATACAATAAATGAAGTGTCATCTGTAAAAGTTTTGAGTCACTATGTTGTACCCCTTAAATTAGTAAAATATTGTAAATCAACTATACCTCAATTTAAAAAAATTAAATGTGAGTGAATAAACTTGTAAGACACACACTGTGTTCATTGGGGTATGGGTAATTAAAGATGGAAAGGATCTGTTTAAGTAGTCCTCTTAATATACCATATTAAATGTACCATACCTCCTGTCCTTCACACTGAGATAGATGAATCAAATAGTCCTTATTTCTCAATTTTTCCCCTAATATAAACCCTATCCAAATAAGGAAGAAGTTCAGCTTTTAATACATGAAGGTAGATAAATAATAAGTAGTGATCAATCTAGTTATCTATCTGTTTGTCTATGTATCTAGCTTCTTATCTATCACCTCTGTCCACATAGCTGGTCCCTGATAGAACAGAAAGCCAGAACAGAGTATCTTGGATATATTCTGCATATTCAGAAAAGTACCCCCAAAACTTGGGTTTTCCTTTGGGGTAGAAATGAAAATAAATTTATTTAATCTTATAGTTTCTAGGCATATTAGTTAGCAGTAAACAACACTTATAATCTGCTAGTTACCAAATACATAAGAATCAGAGAAGGTTATCCTTTCCTACCACTGCTCTGTGAAATTCTAATTAAGCCTGCAACTGTTTATAGAAATAGGATTTTCCCAGTATCACTTCAAAACCAGTCCTGGAAATAGGTTAGAATCACATAATTTTAACAGGAAAGGGATAGTAGAAATTAGAATTCATTTATTTCACATGACTGAAACTAAGACTGAGAAAGTTTAGGTGATTTGCCTAGGTTCAAACAGGACAAGTCAGCACATCCTAAGATGAAAACCTAATCCCATGACTCCTGGTCCAAATCTCTTCCCTCCTTCTACTGCTTCAACTTACAAAGGTTTTCAAACTTCATAGTTAATTACAGAAATACGAACTTTTTCTACTATGAAAGTAAAAGATCTTATAATGAATATCTTAAAGAGTTTAAAAACAATCTTCATGACTTAATTAAAATTATTTGACATTAAACGTAAATAAAGAAAAGACTTGCTGGATCCATATGCAACTCTTAGGAAATACACAATGCGATGGCTCTGATTTTCTGATCATTTTAGTTCTTTGAGCAAACAGACTGCTTTAGTCTACAACATCTCAAGATTTCTTTTGGGTCCTTTGCTTAATTGTATTTTATACATGATAAATTCTAATTTTGAATATAGCTAAATTTCAGCAAAGATGATACTAGAAAGAAAGACACAAAAATGTTAGGGGATGCTTTTATTAAGAAAACAATAATACTAAAATAGAAGATAACAAATAATATTTTCAACCCTTTAACCATGTGGCAGGTGCTACACTAAACTTTTTTTAATTATATCATTTACTTCCCATCAGTCAGTCAGTTCAGTCACTCAGTCGTGTCCGACTCTCTGCGACCCCATGAATCGCAGCACGCCAAGCCTCCCTGTCCATCACCAACTCCCGGAGTTCACTCAAACTCATGTCCATTGAGTCGGTGATGCCATCCAGCCATCTCATCCTCTGTCGTCCCCTTCTCCTCCTGCCCCCAATCCCTCCCAGCATCAGAATCTTTTCCAATGAGTCAACTCTTCACATGAGGTGGCCAAAGTACTGGAGTTTCAGCTTTAGGATCAGTCCTTCCAAAGAACACCCACAGCTTATCTCCTTTATAATGGACTGGTTGGATCTCCTTGCAGTCCAAGGGACTCTCAAGAGTCTTCTCCAACACCACAGTTCAAAAGCATCAATTCTTTAGTGCTCAGCTTTCTTCACAGTCCAACTCTCGCATCCATACATGACCACTGGAAAAACCATAGCCTTGACTAGACGGTCCTTTGTTGGCAAAGTAATGTCTCTGCTGTTCAATATGCTATCTAGGTTGGTCATAAATTTTCTTCCAAGAGGTAAGCGTCTTTTAATTTCATGGCTGCAGTCACCATCTGCAGTGATTTTGGAGCCCCAAAAAATAAAGTCTGACACTGTTTCCACTGTTTCCCCATCTATTTCCCATGAAGTGGGGGTACCTCCCATAAGAACCCTATAAAGCAAATGTTATTATAATATCTATTATTTCATAATCTCTATTCTATAGATAAGACTTCCAAGAGCAGAAAAGTAAGCTGTTGTCTCATTATTTTATGAACTTTTAAATAATAAGTTCTGGAACTGAGTATCAGATGCAGAATTAAGTTCAGATTCCATTTTCTTAACACACTGAAATACTGTGATATTTCAGAAGTGAATGGGTTAACTAACATTCTTTAAAAATAGAAAAAAAAGAAAACACCTTTCAGAGCCTACACTCTGAAAGAGATACTGCTGCTTCTGATGATAATTGAGTATGAGGTAGACTACAGAATGACACTCTAGGCTGAAGGATTATACTTCTATCAGGAATTACACAGCTGGAGCAAGATAATTCTCCCTGCTTCTGTTTTAACAATAAAATGTCTTTAGTAAAATGGGGATAAGTGATTCAAGTAAAAATGCGTATATATAATATTTTTCATTTAATCAAAGAACAGGGCATGTGGATTGTGGATCTTTCCCTGGAATGCTAACCAAACCACATCACACAGATATATAAAACTCAAACACAATTTCAGGTCACAAAATACTTTCTTGATGTTATCAAGCGTTCTCATTACCTACCAGGAATCACTTACCACTTCATTCTCTTCTGATTTTTCAGAATGCTTTTTCAAAACATTTTCTGTTTTCTGAAATGTAAACATCATGGCTTATATACTGCTTCCTTAAAAATTTTTATGATTCTCATAGGCCAGAATCTCCATGTAAATTAGATGTAAATCTAAACTATGTTTCTAAATATTTAAGGACATAAAAAATCCCTATCCATCCTGCTGTCACTTTAAGCTATTTGACATTTATTGTTCTGAAGAGAAGAAAGGTCAGATGTATCAAATCTGCATTTGTACTTCTTGACATTTTTCTTCAACTACAGTTTTCCAAACTATGGTATTAAGACTAATACTATGAAAGAAAAAAAAAAAAAAAAAAAAGGAAGGAAGAAAGAAGGAAAGGGGAAGGGAGGGAGGGATGGGGTAGGGAGAGCTGAAGGAGGGGATTAAAAGGGAAGGAAAGAAAGAGGGAAGGGGGAAGGGGAAAAAGCCTTCCTTGTAGCACATTTCCAGCCTTAGCTGCCCACTGTGACACATGCATTTTCAGTGCTTTCCTCCTCAGCTGCATTTGTCAAGCAGATGTGTGGGTACAGACAGGCTGGAGCATGAAGGGAAAGGCAGGATCTGTGGAATGGAAGGGGACGCATGGTTTCATGATCTATTCAGCATGACCTTTGCTCATACTTCATGGAACGGATTGAGACCATCTGGCCCCACTCCTGGGTTCTCTATCCTTCATCTCTGCATAGCCCTCTGCACATCTGTCTTCTCTCCAGTCACCCCGGCCTGCGGGTCTGCCCATTCCTACCTCTAAGCTGCAGTAACACAAGGATTCCTAGTTAATTGCTTCAACGTGCTCCACAATGGTCAGATCACAGCAGAAGTTGTCTTCCTTTGAAGGAGACCCCTTAAAAGGATAAGATGTCAGGAGTAAATAAGCAAACACAGTGAGCACTCCAAAACCCAGAGTTTATGAAGAAGGCTAAGAAGGGAAGCTAGGATGTATGGTTCCTTCATAGCACTCACTCATCATCATTTCTTATTTTATGCATTTGTTACTCTGCATACTTAAAATGCTTCCCTCTAGTCTACAAACCTCATGAGGCCAGAGCCCTGGTCTGTTTTATTCATTGCTGTCTGTGCAGTACCTAGCACAGTGTTTGATATTCTGAACCTGCAAGAAACATAAGGTGAGAAAAAGGAAAAGAAAGAAAAGAAGGAGGAGACTAAGGAAATTATCCAGCGTATGTAGGATAACTGACTGATGTAAAGGGCCCTCATACTGGGGAAAGAATGACAGTCATCAAGTAGAATGACGGACAAGAGTTAAACTGGCTAGGACTTAAATACCAGATCCTTCTCTCCTTAGCTATGTGATCTTTGTCAGTAACTTTAATCTCTCTGAGTCTTAGTTATCTGAAAATAAGAATAATAATATAATCAACCTTGTAGTAGTGAGGACTAAATATTGTAATTTGTGAAAATTGTTCAATGGTAGCTGTTATCATTAGTATTAAGTTACAGAGGAGTAGAATTTAGCCATTATTAAATATTTTTTCAACATATATGTCCAGCAAAAATAGGGCAGCCTTATAAAACAGTGATTCCCCATCTTCTAGAAATATTTTAAAGGATGAGATTGTAGGAACACTATCAAAGAACAGACTGCAGGAGCAGACAAAGCCTGAGTGGAGTGGCATCTGAGGCCTGTATAAGAGGCTGAAATGCCTAGGTTGAGTGGTCTTGCTACAAAATTATTCCTTCTTTCTGGTACCTGAAATCTCCTTTCTCTTTACCTTTTCCCCTTCTGATTTTCAACATAAAGAAGGTTCATCCATCTTTAATACACTTTTTCTTCATTCTGCAGCATCACTGACATCTCAGTCTCTCTCTCTTCCCTTTTTCCTTTCACAGATGATAAACTTCTTGAACTACTAAGCAAGCACATTTTGCTCTGATTTCTTTAACACTACCCTTACACTTCCTTGTGCATATGCCTGCTCTCCAGAAAGCTCTTGGCCAAACCCAATGACCTTTCCAGTCCATCTGTGGAAATCTTCCTCCTTCAGTTTCCATCACACCACTGGATCCAGTAGCCTCTCCTCCTTCTTGTAAGAAAGTTCTCTGGGATGAAATCACTGACTCCATTCCACCTCTTAATTATGAACTTTCTTAAATCTTAGGTGTGACCTTCCTTCCATATAAATAGCTCCCATATCCATATCTTCTGCCTGGACCTCTCACCTGTTCCTGCTTCTACTCTATATCTTCATGTGCATACAAGATAACCTGATCCTCAGATGGATGCCCACTACAACTATTATCATGCCAGTCACTCTCTCCTAGACCAGATCCTCATTCCAACTGACTGCTTTATCAGCAACACTACCAGTCTACAGGGTCCCAGGTCCAAAACCTTGGACCTTTGACTTCTTCCTTTTTGTTCCCTTATATCTGGGCATCTTTGAGTCCCCTACTCCTGAGCCAGGGTACAGCCTCTCAGGGCTCAAATCCAACTACCAGCTCTCCCTGTGGTCCAGGCCTGAAATGCATGACCAAACTACATTTCCTAAAGAATCTGCAGTCAACAGGCAATCAACATGCATCACCCCTACTCACAAATTCAACACTTTCTGACTCTTCAACATCAAATATAAATCCTGACTCAATAAGCCAGCCCCACCGCTAATTCAGAGTATCTGACTCAGCACCCATCCTCTCAACTCCCAATATTCCTTAGACTTTTCTGTTCTGGCTAGTCCTACTTTCACACACACACACACACACAGAATCAGTCTGTCTCTCTTTCTCTCTCTAATCAGTTTTTTTTTCCTCTGGGCATTAGTTTGTGTTAAGGTCCCATCTTCCCAACTTGAAAGTCCTTTGCCATTCTCTTTTCCAAGTCTAATTATGTACCCACTCTGCTGAGTGCTTAGTTGCTAAGTCATGTCTGACTATTTGAGACCCCATGGACTGTAACCTGCCAGGCTCCTCTGTGTGTGGGATTATACTGGCAAGAATACTGGAGTGAGTTGCCATTTCCTCCTCCAGGGGCTCTACCCAACTCAGGGATTGAACCCACATCTCCTGCAGCTTCTGCATTAGCAAGCAGATGATCACTGAGCACTGTATTCACCGGGAAGCCCTGAGAAGCCCTGTGTTCACTCTAAGACCTCTCAAATCACCTCCTTCTGGACTATTTTGTAACTCACTTCTATTGTAGTCCCCAAAGAAAACCATCATTCTCAGCAGATATCCTTTGCCTTGACTTCCTGCCAAAAGGTAATAAGCTTATTCTTTCTAAAATTTCAGAGATATAATTTCCTGTCTCAGAGAAACTTCACCACTCCCATCATACACTGAACAACTGGAGCTCATCTGACTTTAAAGGAATGGTTTTTGAGATCTGGAGGTTCAGAATGAACCTGCTCCCAATCACCCCAGCAGGAACTGACCTCTCCAAGCCTCCAGTGAACCACTACAACCATTTGCATCATTTGTTCACCATTCGAGTGCTACCTTTCACTAGAGTTATTTATTAGCATGCCTTGTCTGCCTTTTCCCCTCAACTCATTGTGAACTCCCCTGGAGAAAGAGATTGTATTTCATTCAACTCGGTAAGTGCTCAATAAAAACCAAACCAATAAATAGCATTTCCTCAGGCAAAAGTCCAAATTTACAGATATCCAAAAAAGAATCCCTCTGTCTGATTTCTATTTGGTGAGTTCTCTCACAAACACCTATATGGTGTCTCTAGAGACAAGCCATTATGACTCTGATCTCCAAATTCATCACACAGACTCCCAGCCATGATGGAGTACTAAACAAGCACTGGACTAGCCTTTCTGTCATAAAAAGCAATAAAATTAGACAAAATATATGAAAAAACTATTTTTCTTGGATACTCAGTAGCAAAGAATTATAATCTTTGAAAGAAGAAAAATAAAATGTGGGAGGTCTTAGTTAGCACTGCCCTGACTTTCTGCCTGGAGGAATTTACTACACTCTGAAATAGGAAATGAACTGAAGTGTTAGTCATTCAGTCATGTCTGACTCTTTGCAACCTCATGGACTATACCCCACCAGGCTCCTCTGTCCATGGAATTTTCCAGGCAACAGTACTAGAATAGGTAGCCATTCCCTTCTCCAGGGGATCTTCCCGACACAGGGATCGAACTTGGGTCTCCTGCATTGCAAGCAGATTCTTCATCATCTGAGTCACCAAGGAGGCCCTTGATACAGGAAGGAAGAATCCAAGTAGAGCATGGTGGTCTCACAGGCCTGAGGTAATAGCAGAGTTTGGGAAAGCTGATGCAGCTTCAATTATCAGGGAGCAGACCAGAGAAGAGACATCTAGAGAAAGACATAAAACACTCCATAAAACTGCACAGGAGTCCCCTTGAGTCTCTGGCTGAGTATTAAGTTGTATTCATAGGATGAGATTACACAAAGCTGGGTAAACAATCAGATCAAATCAGATCAGTCACTCAGTCGTGTCCGACTCTTTGTGACCCCATAGCTAAAGGGAAAAGAACATATGAGGGAACTGCAATCTGAACAACTTCTGTAGCTCACACTGAATTAGAAAATGCTTTGTTGTTGTTGTTGTTCAGCTGTATAGTCCTGTCCAACTCTTTGTGACCCCATGAACTGCAGTATGCCAGGCTTCCCTCTCCTTCACTATCTCCCAGAGTTTGCTTAAACTCGTGTCCTTTGAGTCTACAGTGCTCTCCAACCAGCTCATCTTCTCACCCCCTTCTCCTCCTGCCCCCAGTTCAGGGTCTTTACCAATGAGCCAGCTCTTCGCATCAAGTGGTCAAAGTACTGGAGCTTCAGCGTCAGCATCAGTCCTTGCAATGAATATTCAGGACTAGATTTCCTTTAAAACTGACTGGTTTGATCTCCATGCTGTCCAAGGGACTCTCAAGAGTTTTAACCAGCACCACAGTTCAAAAGCATCAATTCTTTTGGCACTCAGCCTTCTTTGTGGTCCAACTATCACATACATACATGACTGCTGGAAAAACCACAGCTTCACCTTTGTCAGCAAAGTAATGTCCATGCTTTTAAATATGTTACCTAGGTTTGTCATAGCTTTTCTTCCAAGGAACAACTGTCTTTTCATTTTGTGGTTGCAGTCACCGTCTGCAGTAATTTTGGAGTTCAAGAAAATAAAATCTCTCCCTTTCCACTTTTTCCCCATCTATTTGCCATGAAGTGATGGGACCAGATGCCATCATCTTCGTTTTTTGAATGTTGAGTTTTAAGCCAGCTTTTTCGCTCTCCTCTTTCACTTTCATCAAGAGGCTCTTTAGTTTCTCTTTGCTTTCTGCCATTAGGGTAGTGTCATCTGCATCTCTGAAGTCTTTGATATTTCTCCCGGCAATCTTGATTCCAGCTTGTGCTTCATCCAGCCCAGCATTTCACATGATGTACTCTGCATATAATTTAAACAATCAGGGTGACAATATACAGCCTTGATATATCCCTTTCCCAATTTTGAACCAGTTCACTGTTCCAAGTTTGGTTCTAACTGTGGCTTTTTGACCTGCATACAGGTTTCTTAGGACATAGGTAAAGGGTTTGGAGAAGGAAATGGCAACCCACTCCAGTGTTCTTGACTGGAGAATCCCAGGGATGGGGGAGCCTGCTGGGCTGCCGTCTCTGGGGTTGCACAGAGTCGGACATGACTGAAGCTACTTAGCAGTAGCAAAGAGGTCTGGTATTCCCATCTCTTGAAGAATTTTCCAGTTTGCTGTGATCCACGCAAAGGCTTTAGTGTGGTCAATGAGGCAGAAGTAGATGTTTTTCTGGAATTGCTTTGCTTTTTCTATGATCCAGCAGACATTGGCAATTTGATCTCTGGTTCCTCTGCCTTTTCTAAATCCAGCTTATACATCTGGTACATCTGTAAGTTCCCGGTTCATATAATTTAAAGCCTAGCTTGAAGGATTTTTAGCATTACCTTGCTAGCATGTGAAATGAGTGCAATAGTGCAGTAGTTTGAACATTCTTTTGCACTGCCTTTCTTTGAGATTGGAATGAAAACTGACCTTTTCCAATCCAGTGGCCACTGCCAAGTTTTTCAAATGTGCTGGCATATTCAATGCAGCACTTTAACAGCATTATCTTTTAGGATTTGAAAGCTCAGCTAGAATTCCATCACCTCCACTAGCTTTGTTCATAGTTATGCTTCCTAAGGACCACTTGACTTCACACTCCAGGATGTCTGGCTCTAAGTGAGTAATCATACCATTGTGATTATCCGGGTCATTAAGATCTTTTTTGTATTTTCTGTGTATTTTTGCCACCTCTTCTTGGCATCTTCAGCTTCTGTTAGGTCCATACCATTTCTATCCTTTATTGTACCCATTTTTGCATGAAATGTTCCCTTTGTAACTCTAATTTTTTGAAGAGATCTCTGGTCTTTTCCATTCTATTTCCTCTGTTTCTTTGCATTGTTCACTTAAGAAGGTTTTGTTATCTCTCCTTGCTATTCTTTGGAACTTTGCATTCAGATGGGTATGTGTGTCAAGTCACTTCAGTTGTGTCAGACCCTTTGCCACCCCATGGACTGTAGCCTGCCAGGCTCCTCTGTCCATGGGATTCTCCAGGCAAGAATACTGGAGTGGGTTGCCATTTCCTACTCAGATGGGCGTATCCTTCCTTTAACCAGAGAGAAGAACCTCACTGTACACTTCAGGCTTTCAATGGAGACCCTAGAAAGATCAAACCTTAAGATGAGAACAAACTTAACAGAAGAATAAAGGCTCCTCTAAACTCCTTTAGCAAAGCTTGACAATAATCCTTGAAAGTATCAAATTGACGGGCAAGAAAAATTAATTGCCTGGCAAACAAAAGTTAACAGTCTTTAAATGAAGACAACAAAATCTATACAGTCAACAATGTAATATTTATAATATGTACCATCCAGTAAAAAATTATTAGGTATACCAAAGAGAAAGAAAATGTGACATTTAACTAAGAGAAAAACTGATCAATAGAAACAGACACAGAAACGACAAAATAATTTAAGTAGCAGAAAGAAACTTTAAAAAATTATGAGAGTCAATGTTTATTGAGTGCTTATTATGTGCAAGGTACTACTGTTTTAACATTAGGTATTATCTCATTTATTTTCAAAATAGTCCTCTAAGAGATAATCTCTTTGTACCATTTTGAGGAAACTAAAGCCCCATACGGTTCGTAAACAACTTGCCAATGATCAATCCAGCTTTCAGATATAAAAGCCAAGATCTGAACCCAGGAAATCTGATTCTAATGGCTATCCTCTTTTCTATAGTACCAGACTGCCTCAGAAAGAAATTTAAAGCAGCTATTATTAATACATTCAAGGACTTTTTAAAAACATAATGAGGAAAGAAACACAAATGGAAGTAGATATTCTAGAGCTAAAAAATATAATACCTAAAGTAAAAATATATTAGATGGGCTGGTTTATCATTGAATTAGACACTGTACAAGAAAATGGAACAAACTCTAAGACAAGCAAAAAAACTATCCAGATAAAAGTAGGGAGAGAAACAGGGCTGGGAAAAAAGTGAACAGACCCTTAATGAAATGTGAGAATTCATTAATTGTAATAACAATTATAATTAAATTCTTAGGAAGAGGGAACAGAAAAAACTACTTGAAAATTTTCCAAATATGATGAAAAATATAAACCTGCAGAATTGAGAGTCTCTCAGCAAATCCCAAGCAAGAAAAACACAAAGAAACCACAAGACACATTATAATCAAACTGTGGAAATTCCATGATAAACAAAAAATCTTACAGCAACCATGGGATGATGGGAAGGGGAACAAAAGGGAAAATAGAGATAAGAATTTATCTGACTTCTGATCAGAAACAAGACAAACCATGTAACAATAGAACAATACTAAAGTGCTGTCAACCTAAAATTATATCCAGTGAAAATCTTCAGAAATAAAAGCAAAATAAAGATACTCAGCAAACAGAATCTGAGCAAATTTTAATACTGAAGAATGGCACAACATTAAATATTAATGGATGAAAGAAAAATATTGTAGATGTAAAGTGATTCAAAAAAGAACAAGGAACTTCTCCTGCAGCCAAGACAGAGTAAGTCCACTAAATCTTATTACCCTGAGGCTGACAACCAAAAACTCTGGACAAAATACAAAAACAACTATCAAGGGACTCTGAAAAGTAAATAAAACCAGGAATATTTAGAAAGAAAGGAAAAGGAAAAACTTGGAAAAGCAACTCCTAAGGATTCTTGGAGAAATCATTTCTTTCTGGCCAAAAGGCCAGGTAAAGGGCATTGTGATCCAGAGAACATGTATCTTTGACATTCTTTTTTTTCTCTCTCAATTCATGATAAGTCCTCAGGAGAGTTAGCTTGGCTGGTGATGTCAACAGCCAAACTCTAATAGAAATCCTATAACAATCGTTATCATTCAGACCAGAAAACTGGAGGTGGGGGTGGGGTGGCCTGGGGCTCGAGAAGGGACCCCTTCAGGCCTAAGAGTGTGGAGGGAATCCCTGTTCTGGTTATCTTTATTAGCTCTTTGTTTTGCCTGAAGCCAACCTTAGTTAAAGGAGTTGTGCTGCAGTAGTACAAGTGGGTAAAACTGTGAATTTAAGGAAAATCTAAAAGAAGAGAGAGATGGAGAAGGAAATATGCAAATTCTGTAAAGAAACTGGCCACAGGTTCCAGCTCACCTGTGAGCAACACACGTGTGGACAGACTTAAAGCAAAGGCCTTAAGGACAAAACTAAGTTTTAAACCATAGTCAAGTCTCAGACCAAAGAACATTTAGTCAAATTTTCCTGAAAACAACCTAAAATTACTCAATATATAAAGAACAACAACAAAACAAAGGACAAAGTCTTAAGGAGAAAGATGATCAACAGATGCCAATAAGAAGATGATAAGATGCTAAAACTATCAAAGACTTTAAAGAAGCTATTATAACTATGTTCCATGAGTTAAACATACATATCTGAAAAATAGATGGAAAGGTAGTTGTCAGTAAGTAAATAGAAAACTTTTAATGGAAAATTTAAACTAAAAAAAATATCTAAAATAAAAAATTATCATAAAATGGAGATAACAGAGTAAAGATTCATTAAACTTGAAGACAGAGCATAGAAACTGTCCAACCTGCAGAACAAAAAGAAAAAAAAAAAATGAAAAATGAACTGAGCAGAGCCTCAGGAGCATGTGAGACAGTATCAAAAGGTCAAATAGTTGTTCAATTAGAGTACCAGAGAGGAGGAGAAAGATAATGGTGCAAGGGAAAAAATAAGGAAATAATGGCTGAAAACTCATCAAATATCATGAAAGACATAAACTTACAGATCAAGAATCTCAACAAATCACAAAGAGGACAGAATCAAATAAAACTTCATGCACAGATTCATCATAATCAAACTTCTGAAAACCAAAGACCAAAGAAAAATCTTAAAAATAGCTACATATAAGGGACAACAATTTAATGACAGAATTCTCACCAGAAACTGTGAAGGAGAGAAGAACATCATTCTTGAAGAGCAAAAAAACAAAAAACAAAAAAAAACACACAAATCAAAAATGTCCACCCAGAATTCTGCGCCCAGTAAAAATATTCTTTATGAGTGAAGATGGAATAAGGACACTCAGATAAGGGGAAAACTAAGAGAATTTGTCACCAGAAGACCTGCTCTAAAAGAAATGCAAAAGGGAACTTTTTAGGTTGATAGAAAATGATAAAATAGGGAAAATTGGAATTTTAATGAAGATGGAACAACAAGAGAAATGCTACATATCTGAGTAAATATGAAGGACTAGTTTTCTCCTCTTATTTAAAATATGAATAACTGCTGAAAAAAAAAATTAAAACTGCTGTCTAGCAAGATTCTAAGTTATGTAGATAAAACATATATGATAACTGTAACACTAAGGGGGAAGACAAATGGACATACATAGTTGTAGAAAGTGAAAGTCACTAAGTCATACCTGACTCTTTATGACAGTCCAT